>NW_026988441.1:11122500-16122500 GCF_030222135.1 Aotus nancymaae | reverse complement strand
TCTGGCTGGGCATGGTGGTGCATGCCTGTAATCCCAACACTTTGGGAGCTTAAGGTGAGTGGATCAAGAGGTCAGGAGTTCAAAATCAGCCTGGCCAATATGGTGAAACCCTGTCTCTACTAAAAATACAAAAATTAGCCAGGCGTGGTGGTGCACGCGTGCAATCCCAGCAATGACTGACAAAGCCACAGTGCTGTGTGTCCTCTGGTCTCTGATGAAGTGTGACTTCTGGCTAAAGGCTTTACCATATTCCTGTACACATAAAGTTTCTATCCTGAGTGTGTCCTCTGATGTCTAATTAGGTTTGACTTCCAACTAAAGCCCCGCCCACACTTTCTGCAAACATAAGGCTTCTCTCCTGAATGTGTCCTCTGGTGTCTAATGAGGTGCGACTGCCGGCTAAAGCCTTGCCCACACTCCCTGCACACATGAGGCTTCCCCACTGAGTGTTCCCTATGGTGTTTAATGAGAGTTAACTTATCACAAAAGGCTTGCCCACACTCCCTGCACACAAAGGCACCTGAGTGTGCCCTCTTGTGCCTAAATAGGTTAGGCTTCTGCCGAAACCTTCTACCACACTCCCTGCACATAAAAGGCTTTTCCCCTGAATGTGTCCTCTGGTGTGAGATGAGGGTGGATTTATCATTAAAGCCTCGTCCACACTCCCTGCATACAAATGGCTTCTCCCCTGAGTGTGTCCTCTGGTGTGTGATGAGGGTTGACTTCCGGGTAAAGCCTCGCCCACACTCCATACATACAAATGGCCTCTCCCCTGTGTGTGACCTCTGGTGTT
The DNA here is from genome assembly GCF_030222135.1 of Aotus nancymaae. NCBI lineage: Eukaryota > Metazoa > Chordata > Mammalia > Primates > Aotidae > Aotus > Aotus nancymaae. The sequence continues at coordinate 16,121,707 of NW_026988441.1, read as the reverse complement.
TGTTAAGGTTTGACTTCAGGCTAAAGCATTGCCCACACTCCAGACAGACATAAGGTTTAACCCCTGAGTGGGTCCTCTGGTGTGTTTTAAGGTTTGATTTCCAGCTAAATTGACGCCCACATTCTGTGCATACATAAGGCTTCTCTCCTGTGTGTGTCCTTAAGTGTCTGATGAGGTGTGACTTCTGGCTAAAGCCTTGCTCACACTCCCTGCAAATGTAAGGCTTCTCTCCTGAATGCATCCTCCTGTGTCTGATGAGGTGTGAATGCTGGCGAAAGCCGCGCCCACATTCCCTGCAAACATAAGGCTTCTCCCCAGTGTGCGCCCTCTGGTGGGTGATGAGGTTAGACTTCAGGCTAAAGCTCTGGCCACATTCCTTGCACACATAAGGCTTGAGCCCTGAGTGTGTCCGCTGATGTGTGAAGAGGTTCGACTTCCAAGAAAAGCCTCGTCCACAGTCCTTGCACACATAAGGTTTCTCCCCTGAGTGTGTCCTCTGATGTGTGATCAGGTTTGACTTCCAGGTAAAGCCTCGCCCACATTCCCCACACACATGAGGCTTTCCCCCAGAGTGTGTCCTTGGGTTTCCGATGAGGACTGACATACCGCCAAAGCTCTGTCCCCACTCAGTGTACATGTAAGCTGTCTCCCCTGTTTGTGTCTTCCGGAGGCTAAGTAGGTTTGACTCCTTGATAAAGCCTGGCCCAAACTCTTCATATTTGATTTCTCCAAATCCTGAGACTTCTAAGCCATGCAATCCTTTGTCTGTTTCCTCAGGGTCAGCCTTCTGTTCAGGGCTGGGCCCTATATCCACCACTGTGTCGTCCTCCTTGGACCATGCTGGCTGTCCTTCAGGTGGGCTGGAGAGTGCCTTTGAAGTGCCACTTTTGCTTACTCTCCCAAACTGGACTTTGGAGTCTTCTCTCTCTTGAATCCATTCTGCTTTGCCACTCAAGCAGAACGGATCTTGCTGTTGTTTCTGATCTTCCAGAAAGTGTTTTCCCTGCTGGAGAGGATTTCCTGCACATAAACTTGAAAACAGCTGAGAGAGATGACTCAGCCACACATGTTGGCTGAGAGCTTGCTGACTGGAGAATATCAGAGGGCAGGAGGGACAAAGTAGAATTTCCGGCTTTGATCCTGCTGAAGAAAGAACATTTTCAGAGGGGTCATAGGTAGGGCTTTGTAGGCAATTTTGCCTCGTCCATTGGTCGTTCATACCATGTTTACATCACAAGCTGTCTCCCAGTTAGACATCCTTCTCAACATTTATTTTTCCTTTCACTTCATGCATTACATTTTCTTTTGATATTGTTGTTGTTGTTTTTGAAACAGAGTCTTGCTGTCGTCCAGGCTGGAGTGCAGTGGCGTGATCTCGGCTCACTGCAACCTCCACCTCCCAGGTTCAAGCGGTTCTCCTGCCTCAGCCTCCCGAGTAGCTGGGATTACAGATGCCCACCACCACGCCCAGCTAATTTTTGTATTTTTAATAGAGAAGGGGTTTCATCATGTTGGCCAGGCTGGTCTCAAACTCCTGATCTCAGATGATCCACCTGCCTCAGCCTCCCAAAGTGCTGGAATTATAGGCAGGAGTCACTGTGCCCAGCCCAATGCATTATGTTTTCTATTGCAAGAGTTGGCAAACTCACCTGACAGGCCGAATCTAGCCTGAAACCTGTTTCTGTATGGCCTGCCAGCTAAAAATGGTTTTTACCTTTTTAAAAAGGGGTTGAACTCAAAAGAGAGAGAGAAGAGGAGATGTGGGGGGGTGGGAGAAAGAAGTAGGAGGAGGAGGAGAAGGAAAAGGATGAGGAAAAGAAAGAAGTGACAAAGATTACATGTGTTCTCAAAAACTTAAAATATATACTAAGTGACCCTTTATAGAAAGGCATATTGACACCTATCCTATTGCAATGTAGAAAACTCATACAAAACTCTTATTTTCATTTTCACATTATCTGACAAAAAGTATTCACGAGTTCTAGAAATCAACCAAAAGGATAAAAATAAATTGAGAAATATTTATTCATGAAAAACACTGGCCTCAGGTAAGAACAGTAAGATTCTGTGACATTATTGCTGGAGTTGCTCTTACCCTCTTCCCCCGCTCACTAGCTTGGTTAATGCAATGTTTACAGTAGAGCAGGTTATAAAACGATCAGGGTTGCTGCTACTAGAGGGGACTCACTTGATTTAGAGTGGATGGTGAGAAACCAATGCCCAGTAGAGCTATCATTAAAAGTCATGATCTAGGTAATGAGTGAACAGGAATGGCCAGCAATTGCTGTCTAAGGCTGCAATCTTGGTTGGCACCAAGAAGACTGGCAGATGATCCAGAAATTTGGCAAGAAGACTCTTAAAATTAGACAGCCAGAGAGGGGCTTGACAAGCCCCCCACATAACTCTGGCTGACTGGAAGGCCCTGACAAAAGCAGGAAAGACAGCAAGCAGGTGGGAGCAAGCTATCCACACATCTCTGCCCAATGAAGAGGCTACAACCAGGGCAGAGGAAAAATAAGAGGGCTCAGTGGTAAGTAAAAAGACTTGAAATCCTTAAAAACAACCTGAACTTTGAATGTACTTCCCAACTCACACACCATTCATATAGGTGGGAAGGCTTCCTAACTCAGACCTTTAAGTGCAAAAGACAGCTTAAAGTGCCAATTCTTGCAGGCTACTAAGCTCTGCAAAGTTGATATCTAAGAAGCCAAGATTGAAAATAAACAGAAGAATGAAATGTAAAAATCATGCAGAAACATCGTTTTCACAGAGGAGACATATTCCACAAACTTAGTCTAGAAAAGTGACTGAACAAACGAAAAGCAGCAATGACAATCTTCAGGCAGGAAATACATTCAGGTGTTAGAGGGAGTGCAATAGAACATCTAAAATATCCAGGTTTCTAAGAAACAGAAAAGAGTAACCCATACTCAGGAAAAAATGCAGTCAATAGAAACTGTCACTGAGTAGGTCCAGACTTAAGGAAAAAAAAAAAGACCCCAAAGCTGCTATTGTAAATATGTTCAAAGGGCGGAAGGAAATGGTGTAATACGGCGTGGCTCCATGCTCCCCACCAAATGTCGAACTGTAATCCCCAGTGTTGGAGGTGGAATCTGGTGAGAGGTGACTGGATAATGGGGGCAGTTACTCCTGAATGGTTTAGCACTATCCCCTTGGTGCTGTTCTTGTGATGGTGAGTGAGTTCTCACGGGATCTGGTTGTTTAAAAATGTACTCCCGCCACTCTCTTGCTCCTGCTGCAGCCATGTGAAGTACCTGTTCCCACTTCACCTCATGCCATGACTGTAAGTTTCCTGAGGCCTCCCCAGAAGCTGAGCAGATGCCAGCATCATGCTTCCTGTACAGCCTGCAGAACTGTGAGCCAGTTAAACCTCTGGTTTTATAAATTACCCAGTCTCAGTTTTTTTTTGTTTTTTTTTGTTTTTTTTTTTTGAGATGGATTCTCACTCTGTCACCAGGCTGGAGTACAGTGGCGCGATCTCGGCTCACTGCAACCTCTGCCTCCCAAGTTCAAGCAATTCTCCTGCCTCAGCCTCCAAAGTAGCTGGGACTACAGGCGCCTGCCACCATGCCCAGCTAATTTTTGTATTTTTAGTAGAGACGGGGTTTCACCATGTTGGCCAGAATGGTCTTGATCTCACCTCATGATCCGCCTGCTTCAGCCTCCCAATGTGCTAGAATTACAGGCATGAGCCACCATGCCTGGCCAAAGCTTTCTTTATACTAATGCAAGAACAGTAATGCAACATACACAGTGTGTAAAAAAATTAAAGTATAATAACAGTGATTCAACAAATAGAGAATATCAGCAAAGAAAGAAACTGTTAAAGAAAAACTAAAAGAAATTCTGTAATTTTAAAAAGTAAAACAACCAAAACTTAAAAACTACTAGAGCATATTTGAGTGTGCAACAGAATGAGCGAACTTGAAGACACAGCATAGAAATTAACTGAACTGAAGAACAGAGTGAAAAAAATACTAAAGAGAAATAAAGAGCACCAGAAACCTGTGGGAAGCCATCAGGCAACCGACCTATGTCTAATGGGAACTCAGGAAGAAAAGACAGAGTAAAGAGCAGAAAAAAATACCTCAAAAAAAGGCTAAAAACTTCCCAAACTTAATGAAAAACATTGATCCAAGAATCTCAACAAATCCCAAGTAAGACAAACATAAATAAATCCCCAGCTAGATACATCGTAGTCAAACAGGGAGAATGAAAGACAAGTTGTGAACGCAGCAGGAGAAAGATGACTCGGCATGTAAAGTGGGGAAAATAATATGATTAATGTTCTAGCCAAGATGCTAAAGAAGAAGGGGACAAACGAAATGAGGAGGAAACAAATGAGAGTCATCTGAATTGGAAAAGAAGAAGTAAAAAAATCTCTTTTGTTCACAGATTATGTAATTTGTATGTATAAAATTTCAAGAAAGCAACTAGAAGTCATCACTGTACTTAGGCCCTAAGATAAATACATAAAAAAATTGTATTTCTATATATTAGCAATGACTATTCTAAAAATGAAACTATTCACAATAGCATAAAAATAATAAAATGCTAAGGAATAAATGTGACAAAGTAGCACAAAGTTGGTAACCTGAAAATTAAGGCTGGGCACAGTGGCTCTTCTGGAATCCCCACACTTAGGGAGGCTGAGGTGGGAGGATTGCTTGAGGCCAGAAGTTTGAGGCCAGCTTGGGCAACACAGTGGGATGAAAAAAGAGAAGCAAAAGAGAAAAAGGAAAGGAAAGGAGGAAAAGAAGAAAGATTTTTTTTTTTTTGAGATGGAGTTGTGCTCTTGTTGGCCAGGCTGGAGTGCAATGGTGCAATCTCGTCTCATTGCAACCTCTGCCTCCTGGGTTCAAGCGATTCTCCTGCCTCAGCCTCCCGAGTAGCTGAGATTACAGGCATGTGCCACCACACCTAACTAATTTTGTCTTTTTAGTAGAGATGGGGTTTCTCTATGTTGGTCAGGCTGGTCGCAAACTCCCGACCTCAGGTGATCCACTTGCCTCAGCCTCCCAAAGTGCTGGGATTACAGGCCTAAGCCACCACGCCTGGCCAGAAGAAAGATTTTTTTTAAAGAAAATTAACAAACACTGTTGAATGAAGTTAAAGTTCCAAATAAATAGACAAACAATCATAGATTGGAAGACTCAATATTATTAAGATGGTGATTCTCCCCCAAATTTATCTGTAGACTCAACATTATCATGGTAAAACCCTGTCTCTACTAAAAATACAAAAATTAGCCGGGCATGTGGGCACACGCCTACAGTCCCAGCTACGCAGGAGGCTGAAACAGAAGAATCACTTGAACCCGGGAGGCGGAAGTTGCAGTGAGCCGAGATCATGCCACGGCACTCCTGGCTGGGTGACAGAACAAGACTCCATCTCAATAAAATGAAGAGGGCAGGCTCAGTGGTCCACGCCTATAATCCCAGCACTTTGGGAGGCTGAGGCGGGCGAATCACAAGGTCAGGAGTTCAAGACCAGTCTGGTCAAAACAGTGAAACTCCATCTCTACTAAAAATACAAAAATTAGCCAGGCGTGGTGGCAGGCATCTGTAATCCCAACTACCCGAGAGGCTGAGACAAGAGGATTGCTTGAACCCAGCAGTAGAAGGCTGCAGTGAGCTGAGATCGGGCCACTGCACTCCAGCCCAGGCAACACAGCAAAACTCTGTCTCAAAAAACAAAACAAAAAAGATAAAAGCAAGTAGGTAAGCCACAGATTGGAACATCTGATAATAGAGTTCATCTCAATGATTTATTTTAAAAAATTTAAATCAGCAAGAAGAAAAAAACTAAAGAATTGAAAAGTCTTCATAAAAGAGCAAACACCAAGGCCAGTCAATGAATGAACATATAAAAAGATGCTCAAACTCAATACTAAGCAAATTACAACTACTATGAGAGGCCATTTCATACCCAAAAAATGATCAAAACCTAAAGTCTGACCACACGAAGTATTAGCAAGGATGCAGGGCAACTAGAATCCTCATATGATAAAATGCTATGTGAGTATAAGCAATTGCTATAGGCTGAATTCTGTTTCCTCAAAAATGAAATATTGGGGTCCAAACCCCTAATATCTCAAAAGGTGACCTTATTTGGAAACAAGGTAGTTGCAGATGTAATTAGTTAAGATGAGGTCATTAGAGTGGGCCCTAACCCAGTATGAATAATGTCCTCACAAACAAGGAAAATGTGGACAGAGACACACACACAGGGAGAATGCTACATAAAGATGAAGGCAGAGGTCGGGGTACTGCTCCTCCACACCAGGATTGCCAGCAAACCACAAGAAGCTAGAGGACAGACATGGAACAGATTCTTCCTCACAGCCCTCAAAGGGAACCTGCCCTACCAACACCTTGATCTCTACGTCTAGCCTCCAGAACTGTGAGAAAATAAACTTTGGCTGGGTGTGGTAGCTCATGCCTGTAATCCCAGCACTTTGGGAGGCTGAGGTGGGTAGATCACCTGAGGTCAGGAGTTTGAGACTAGCCTGACCAACATGATGAAACCCTGTCTCTACCAAAAATACAAAAATTAGCCAGTTGTGGTGGTGGGTGCCTGTAATCCCAACTAATCAGGAGGCTGAGGCAGGAGAATCGCTTGAACCCAGGAGGCAGAGGTTGCAGTGAGCCAATGTTGCGCCGTCGCACTCCAGCCTGGGCAACAAGAGTGAAACTCTGTCTCAAAATAAATAAACAAACAAACATCTGTTGCTTAAGCCACTCAGTGTATGGTACTTTGCTGCAGCAGCCCTAGAACACTAATGCAACAACTTTGGAGAATAGTTTGGCATTACCTTATCAGACTGAACAGGTGCACATTCTTTCACTCAGCTGTTCCACTCCTAGGTACACACCCTAGATAAACAAGAGTTTATGTGCCTAAGGACACATCTATCAGAACATTCACAGCAGCATTCTGTTTTTTTCTTTTTTTGAAACAGAGTCTTGCTCTGTCGCCAGGCTGGAGTGCAGTGGCGCAATCTCGGCTCACTGAAACCTCTACCTCCTGGGTTCAAGCGATCCTTCCACCTCAGCCTCCCGAGTAGCTGGGACCACAGGCGTGTGCCACCACGCCCAGCTAATTTTTGTATTTTTAGTAGAGACAGGGTTTTACCATGTTGGCCAGGATGGTCTTGATCTCTTGACCTCGTGATCCGCCCACCTCAGCGTCCCAAAGTGCTGGGATTACAGGTGTGAGCCACCACGCCCGGCCCACAGCAGCATTCTTTAATTGGTCAAAAGAATACACTGGTAAAAATGTAACTGTCCAACAAAAATGGAATGGATAAATGAATTGTATTATAATTATGCATATAATACAATATTATACAGCCATAAAATGAATGAAGCAGAGCTACATATACCAACATAGTACAAAATTAGCATCAGTGAAGAAAGCAAAGTATAGCCGGTCATAGTGGCTCATGCCTGTAATCCCAGCACTTTGGGAGGCTGAGGCAGGTGGATTATGAGGCCAGGAGTTCGAGGCCAGCCTGGCCAACATAATGAAACCCCGTCTCTACTAAAAATATAAAAATTAGCCAAGCATGGTAGCACGTGCCTGTAGTCCCAACTAGTCAGGAGGCTGAGGCAGGAGAATCGCTTGAACCCGGGAGGCAGAGGTGGTGGTGAGCCGAGATCGAGACACTGCACTCCAGTCTGGGCAACAAAGCGAGACTCCATCTCAATTAAAAAAAAAAAAAAAAAAAAAAAGCAAAGTACAGAAGAATGCACATAATATGAAGGCATTGATATAGAATTTTAAAATATTCCAACAACGATACAGATGATTTAGCAATTCATATATATGAAGGAAAGAATAAAGCCAGGCATGAGAATTATAAATCCCTAATACTGAAAAACAATTCCCTTGGAGGGATGGGTATAGGATACCATCAGGGAAGGGGAAATGGGGGCTTTGGCTGTTTAGGTAATTTTTTATTTCTTAAGCTGGGGCACTGGCACATGAGTATGTATTTTATTATTAGTCATAGCTTAAGTATTGTGTAATAAATTATGGGAAGTGGAGATATGGTGATAATCTTAGCATACAAATAATTTCTAGATACTAGAAAGTATCTAGAAGGGTCGTAGACTTAATATGCATAAGGTAGATGCAGGTTTGTTTGTTTGGTTGGGTTTTTTTTGAGACAGAGTCTCACTTTGTCGCCCACGCTGGAGTGCAGTGGTGCAATCTCGTCTCACTGCAACCTCTGCCTCCTGGGTTCAAGTGATTCTCCTGCCTCAGCCTCCTGAGTAGCTGGGATTACAGGCACGCACCACCACACCCGGCTAATTTTTGTAGTTTTAGTAGAGACGGGGTTTCACCATGTTGGTCAGGATGGTCTCAAACTCCTGATCTCGTGATCCGCCCTCCTCAGCCTCCCAAAGTGCTGGCATTACAGGCATTAGCCACTGCCCCCAGCAATGGGAGATATAGTTTTTAAGATCATGTGAGAAAGAAGACTATGAATGAGGAAAGACTAAGCATTATGGAGAAGCCAAGTGAGGAAGGGAGGCTTCCTGGTGTAGGGAAGAGACAAGGAAACCAGGGAAGTCCCTCCCTCAGTTGAAGATTGTGTTCCAGAAGGAAGGCCATGTCAGGCAACCTTCCCCTTGGCTTAGGAGGCCTGGAGAGGAGCTTCTTCCCAGTATCTGAGAGATGTCTCCTCCTTCCCTATCTGCCAAGCTGTAGACTATCCCATCAACCCCACACTGACACTCACCAGGACGGAGGTCCAGAGAACATTTTCTTTCCTCTCTCCAGGGCTCTTCCCCTCGCTCCAGCTGAGCAATGAGTTTTGGTTTGGAAGATGGAATTTCTGCTCATAGAGAAGAGAATGAGGAGATTGTTGGTTATGGGCTCAAGAGGCCATTCTAGAACTCAGAGCTGAAATGGGTGAGGAAACGCAGAGGATACAAAACACTGATGAACAGTTCTCTCTCTGAAATAGAAGCGTTAACTAAGGAACAGTGACTCCAATGAGAAACACAGCATATTATTAACATTTGGTGGATGAAACTCTGCTGGGTTTGGAGCAAAATAAAGTAAAGAGAGAGCCCTAAAGCCTTGGGAAAGGGGCCTGGAAATGCAGTGTTATCCATAACATGAATAAATCAATCTATCTGCTTTCAATTCTACTAAATCCAGATTTACCCAGAGGAAAAAGGTAAATTGTTTTTAAGCCCAATTCTAAGGCAGAGGTGCTCCACAGGTAGCCCTTCCTCAGAGTGGGAAATACTCTATAGGACAGACTTTAAGTGCCAAGGGAGGCCATTCTTACCCAGTGAGACCAGGTGGTTATAGGTTTCCAGCATCACCTCCCTGTGCAGGGTCCTCTGAGCAGGGCTCAACAACCTCCACTCCTCCTGGGTGAAGTCCACAGCCACATCCCTGAATGCCACGAATGCCTTTAACACAAAACACACCTCTGTTCATCCAGGACCTGTCTTTCCCACAGTTTAGAATGAGAAGTCAAGGCCAGGCACAGTGGCTTATGCCTGTAATCGCAGCACTTTGGGAGGCCAAGGCGGGTGGACCACCTGAGGTGAGGAGTTCGAGATCAGCCTGCCCAACATGGAGAAACCCCATCTCTACTAAAAATACAAGATGAGCCTAGCATGGTGGCAGGCGCCTGTAATCCCAGCTACTTGGGAGGCTAAGGCCGGAGAATCTCTTGAATCCAGGAAGCGGAGGTTGCAGTGAGCTGGGATCGCGCCACTGCACTCTAGCCTGGGCAACAAGAGCAAAACTCTGACTCAAAAAAAAAAAAAAAAAAGAATGAGAGGTTAAAAGGCTTCCCTCAGGGAAGCAGGAAAGATTTCTAGACCCTACTTTGGATTGTGACCTTGGCACCAAGGGGTCAAAGACCATTATTCTCCTATCTCTGCCCAGCCAGCATCACTTAAGCACCTATTACTGTCGATATCCCAGGCTAGCTGCCATGGAGGATAAAAACAAAACCAAAGCCCTTACACAGAGGGAGTTTTAACACTAGGCAGGGAGAAAAAGAAGACATCACACAAGCACCACCAAATAGTAAAGAATCATCCTGCTGAGTTTGAAAATGTTCTGAGACTGCTTAGTCTCAGTATTTGTTCTACCAGAAGCAGTGACGCCTCTGGGGGTTAGGGGCAAATAACTCACCAACATATACAGTTCCCATAGCAGGACTCACTCCCTCCTCTACCAAACGCTGCCACGGGCCTGCTCAGGCCTACGGAGGGGAAGTGGGTGCTGATGAAGAGTGTGGACTCAAACTGCACTATCTGGATTTGGAACCCATCTCTGTCCCCAACTAGTGTGACCTCAGGCACTAAATGAGTCACTCAGCACATCAGTTTCTCCTGTGAACTAAAAATAACAGTGCTCGTCTCACAAGGTTATGGTGAGGATTAGGATCACTGTGAAGGACTCAGACAACTGCCTGCTGCACTGCCTGGCTGTTCTATGTAAAATTCCATGCCCTCACGTGGGTTTCATTCCCCTCTCCTAATTCACTGCGCTCCCTTAACCCTAAGATAAAACATGATTCTCATTTCTCTTTTTTCGCTTCCCGCTAGGCTATCAGTTCCACGTGCATGGCTAGTCCACTGTGATTGCCCTGGCGTATACAACAGAATCTGCAAACACTTAGCAGTCAAATATTTTTAAAAACTGAAAATGATTTATTATTATTAGACAAGCAACAAAGTTTCAAATGAACCTCTGCTACCTAGAGAGCAGTACTTTGGAGGGCGGGAATATATAACTGTCCTTGGCATGGAAGTTTGGTGAGATTTCCAAATGAGTCTGGAAGTTTAGCACCGGGATTCTTCCCAGCCCAACACTTACTCTCTTTGGGTACAATCTGCAGTCCATAAAGCGGTTTAGTTTGACCCATATAGTGCTTTAAAGCTTGTGTTTATATCAATTAAATATCGGAAGATTTCATATGAAAATCTCAGTCTTGGGTTCTGTGAAATATCCATACATCGGACCACCCTGGGCTTTGCACTGCTGTTGGACCACAGTTGGCTGACGGTGACTCAGGCTGGTCGGTGGTCTGTCAGCCAAGGCACATTATTGGAGACTGCCTCACCAGCTTCATTCATTTAGGTACATGTCTCGTCTCTTTGATTTGATGTTTTGCATCCCCTTCTCAGAATGCCGCCATCACTCCTTGAGTATGATATTGTGTCTCTAAAACTAATTCCACACTGTACCCTTCCCAGGGGACCTCCCCTACATTTCCTGTCCCCTACCAGCTCTACTATTCTGCCCTGGCTGGACTACGAAATGGCCTTAAGACTCTGTTCACATCCAGTTATATTGATAGCGGTCTCCAAACCAGCCAGTCCCAATGTACTTAGTCCCAAGGGAAGAGCACAGATGACTGTGAGCTTTGGTTCTGACCCCTTGTCTCTCTCTGGCTACACTTCAGAGCTACCTGGGTGGTGTTTAAATGATGGATTCTCGAGTCCCACCACAAATCAATAAACTGGGGATGGGGCTTTTGTATTTTAAAGGCTCCTAAAAGTACAGTGATGGTTGTGAATCACTGGGTCAGAGAAATTTCAAGAGGGAGAGGTCACTGTAGGATTGAGGATCAGGAAAGATCATGAGAAACAGGTAGTCACTGTTGAATCTAGGTGGTGGGTATGTCAGTGTTCAATGTACAAGTCTTCCTGTTTTTTCCATACGTCTGAAACTGTTCATAAGTAAACACTGGAGAGACAAAGATTATTCAGGCACTTGCCTAGTCCCTGTTGTGATCTGCTTTTACAACCCCTTCTAGGAACATACACACACACCCCCCTTGAAAATCTCAAATGAAGGAGCTACATTAGAGGGCAATTAATGTTACTTTAACACATTTTACACCACTAGTTATTCCTCCAGCCCTGGAACAATTCATGGTTTGTCTGAGAACCCCGCAATGGAGGGGGCATTGTAAACACTGTGGGGCTGACCCTCATGATCTACTCCAACTCTATCCCACTGAGTAGCAACACAGCTAGCAGCTTGGGGGAGTAACTGGTATAACAGTAATTCACCTGCTTGCCAGCTGAGAAATGAATGATAACCAACAAGCCACAAGAAGCCTGCTGCGGGATTCTAGCAAAAGACTTCATTTGTAAGATGGAGTCACAGGAGGTCAGCACTTTGTGATGCTCAGAAACATGGGCCCAGATTACCCAAAAGAGGCAGCAGGGCTTAGTGCACTGGCTCAATATGTGGTCCCTTAAACCTGCAGCACCAGCTCTCCCTGGGAACTTGTTAGAAATAAAAATTCTCAGTCCCCATCCTAGGGCTACTGAATCAGAAATTCGGTTGCGGGGAGCCCAGCAATCTTTTTTTTTTTTTTTTTTTTAATGGAGTTTTGCTCTTGTTGCCCAGGCTGGAGAGTGTCATGGCGTGATCTCGGCTTACAGCAACCTCTGCCTCCCGGGTTCAAGCAGTTTTCCTGCCTCAGCCTCCTGAGTAGCTGGGATTACAGGCATGCGCCACCACACCCGGCTAATTTTGTCTTTTTAGTAAAAACAGGGTTTTTCTATGTTGGTCAGGCTGGTCTCAAACTCTTGACCTCAGGTGATCAGCCTGCCTCAGCCTCCCAAAGTGCTGGGATTACAGACGTGAGCCACCGCGCCCAGCTGGTTTCTGAAATTCTTATGAGCACTGTTCCACAGCATCAACACCCTGCCAAAGATGAGAGGGCTATCTGACTGTGATTCCGCCTCTGTCTAATAGAGCAGTCCCAAATCTGGTACATGGGAAGCCCACAGAGCTTTCAAGGAAGTCCAAAAGGATCTAAAACAGTTCAAAATGAAGAGGCCTCCTCCACGCCAAATTCCTGTCCTTTCTGAATGGAAGTGTCTACTGCAGTGCCTCTCTCTGTATATTAGGTTGGGAGTGTTTGGGGGTGGAAGGAAAAGACTGACTTGTCTTTTTGGTATACAGGTATCTGACTCAAAAGGGATCCACTGAAGAAGCTTTAGCCACATCCAGGCTGTTACACATAAGATGCTGGACTTTTGAGCTGAAGACAAAACTTCTGGGGATCTTGGAAGGGGGGTGAGTTTATCTTGCACATGGTAAGGGTATGAATCATTGGGATCAATAAATCATGTTTCCCTGTATCCACTCCCTTATGTTATCCCCTTCTATGGTGACTGGATTTGGCCATGTGACTTTCTTTGGCCAAAAGGACATTAGTGATCATGACGAAAGCCAAATCCATAAAAGTACTTCTTACCTGGGGCCGTCCTCTCTTCCTGTGTAGAGAAACCCAAGACCATGTGACCAAGCCCAAGCCCACATGGAAGACAACCAAGAAGAAACTAGGCACCCCAGCCAACCAGCTTCCTGTCACACATGGACAGTCCTCCAGCCCTGGTCAAAATGCCAGCCAACTGCAGCAAAATGTGTGGTCCCAGCAGAATGCCAGGCGGCAAGACCAGGTGAAACCTGCAAAGCCTACCTGGGCCTGCCCAAACTACAAGCCTACCAAATTCTGTGCTAATAAGTGACTTTAAGCTATCAATATTTAGGGTTGTTTCTTATGCAGCAAAGGCTGATATGCTGATAGAGGAATCATGTCATATGAAAAATACTTGATGACTATCATGACCACTGGCTTGCTGGCATGACCATGATATCAGAAACTCCTAAGCCAGTATTGGAGAACGGCAGAGTCGGTCCTCCCGTTTCTCACTCACTCCTGGGCATGAATTCATTAAATGGGAAAGGGAACCGATTAACCTGACCTGTTTTCATTTTTCTCCCCCTTTTTCACTGAGTGGATAAAAAATGGATGTATCTGAGTTAAAAGTATACATAAGATGACTCCCCTGTGGTAACAATAAACACACCTGCAGACTGAATAATCAGGACATGACATCAGACAACAGGATATAACATTTAAAATGAGGACTGTCCTAAATATCTCAGATACTGAAACGAGCCACTAAAGGTTTCTGAAAAGTGATGTTACTGTAATGTTGGGGAAACTGAGGATTACAGAAACATGTGGTGGGTGGCAAAGGACCATGTCAACATTTGGAAACAAATCAGGACGCTACTGAGAACTTTCACATGAGAAGAAAGAGATCTGAGTTGACAAGTCTACCCTGGTTATCAAAACCTGCACAGTGTAATAATTAAAATAAAAGCAAATAAAAAATTGCACAGTAAGGCCAGGTGCGGTGGTGGCTCACACCTGTAATACCAGCACTTTGGGAGGCCAAGGCCAAGACAGGCTGAGGCAGGTGGATCACCTGAGGTCAGGAGAAACCCCACCTCTACTAAAAATACAAAAATCAGTCAGGTGTGGTGATGGGCACCTGTAATCCCAGCTACTCAGGAGGCTGAAGCAGGAGAACTGCTCAAACCTGGGAGGCGGAGGTTGCAGTAAGCCAAGATTGATTGCACCATTGCATCCCAGCCTGGGTGACAGAGTGAGATTCTGTCTCAAAAAAAAAAAAAAAAAAAAGCCACACCTGTAATCCCAGCGCTTTGGGAGGCCAAGGCAGGTGAATCACGAGGTCAGGAGTTCAAGACTAGCTTGGCCAACATGGTGAAAACTCGTCTCTACTAAAAATACCAAAAATTAGCCAGGCATGGTGGCATGCACCCGTAATCCCAGCTACTCAGGGCAGATTTATTTTCAGAGAAGCAGGGAATCTGAAATTTTGGGTGAAATGTCCCAATTGCCAAAAGCTGAAAATACTCTCAAATGTAGAATTCAGGTCAGACTATGTCAAACTCCTCCTTGTTCTATGTGAATAGCCAGTCTGTATCTTCATCTATGCATATTTATTTATTTATTTATTTTTGAGACAGTCTTGCTCTGTCACCCAGGCTGGAGTGCAGTGGCACGATCTCAGCTCACTGCAACCTTCGCCTCCCAGGTTCGAGAGATTCTCCTGCCTCAGCCTCCCCAGTAGCTGGGACTACAGGCACGTGCCACCACACCTAGCTAAATTTTTGTATTTTTAGTAGAGATGGGGTTTCACGGTTTTAGCCAGAATGGTTTCGATCTCCTGACCCTGTGATCTGCCTGCCTCGGCCTCCCAAAGTGTTGGGATTACAGGCCTGAGCCACTATGCCCAGCCACCTACGCATATTTAAAAACCTTAAACCTTAAGCAAGTCCATTAGCCACCATAATCCTTCCACACTGTAGCAAGAGTCCAGCCTTTGAAATTAACTATGCTTCCTTGCGCCTCCCACTGGAAAGTCTTCCCCCTAATTTCCAATATACCAAACCGGTCAGGAGCAGCTGAGACAGTCCTACTTCTGGGAGTCCTCCCCAACCATTTGAAATTAGAGGCATCTCTGCTGTCCCTGCCCTTCAGCCACATAACCGAACAATTAAGCATGTATATCGCTGTACTTTAACTGCTCCATATGTGTTGTTCACAATTAACTACTTCATGAGTGACTGCGGTATGGATGGAGCAGAAAGGAATGCTGAGGGAGAACTCCTGTTAGAATGAGCCCCTCTTCCAAGACTATGAATGAATTTTGCCCAATACCAATTTTTTGCCTCCAGGGCAAGTAAAGGTTATGGGATCCATTCTGTTGACAGCCAAGATGGAATTACAGGTAATTCTCACCTCTTTTTTGGCTCTCAGGAGCTCTGTGGCCATTTTTCTGGTCTCCTGAGTGCTCGGAAGACAGATCTGGGGATGTGAAGGGCAAAGTCTCAGAAGACAGATCTGGGGATGTGAAGATAAACAAGAGAGTGGCCTAGGTGGAAACTCCCTCCCCACGAGGTGAAGCACAGTCCACGCCAGATCCCCACAGTTGGGGTCAGGGATATCACAGAAATCACCGAGGAAGCCAATTTCCATCCAGAGGGGGCCCGGAATGACCCAGCACCCTTAAGCTCAGCCCCAAGCTGGGGCCAGGGAGTGAAGTCCTTGTCCCCAAGCAACCGAATGAGGGTTTGTCTGTAACCCTGTGGGTTAGAATGAAAGGAAAATGGCCTGGAGGTGCCCACAGGAGAGCGCCCGAGTTCTGAGACACCTCTGCCACTCCCAACCTGCGTCCCCGTGAGTAACAGGGACACGCAGAGGGGCATGCTGATTGCCTATAGGGCACTCACGGAACGCGGGTGCACGCTGCGGATCCTGAAGGCAAAGGTCAAGAAACGAGGTGCAGAGGTGTGGAGAAGACGTGAAGAGGGGAGCCTCCCCGAGTGTCAACCAGCCTAAAGGGCCGGGCCCACTGACCGGAAGTGCTTCTGACGTCAACGCTACACATTGAAGGAGGGTAGGGAGGGTAGCCGAAGTGACCGCAGAGGCCTCTGGGGATTGTAGTTTCAGAGCTAGAGAGACGGACGAGCAGTCGGCTTTGCCCACACAGGGCGCCTCTGACATCTGCACAGCGCACACAACCAAATTTAGGAGCCCACTGTTAAGATGCTAAGAAAGTGATATTGACAAGTTTCTTTGCTGCCCAATGAGATCTGCTGACCGCGTGAGCATCGCTGGACCGCCGAAGGATTCTGGAAAATGTGGTCCCGGCGCTCTGCGGGTGACCAGTGTGCGCTGACCTTGAGCTGCAGGTGACTTGAGCTCACCACGCAAGTCTCCGTCCTGGTGCGCCGTTCCCCAAGCAGATGCCAGGTCGGGATGGATGCGGCTCAGGGAGAGAAGACGCTCTGCGGGAACTCCCGGCGTGGGGGCGACACCGGCCCTGTATCCCCTAGAGTAGGAGGGTTGCTAGGATAAGGAACCCCAACGCTATTTTTGGGGAGAGCGGGATTGGCTTGGGGCAAACTCACGGAACGGAGATCGGGGAGACTGGTCGCATGTCCCTAGGATTTTAAGGGATGCAGGCTGAACTTGGGGTGAACAGCAAAAGATTCCCTGGTGATAGTGGTGGTGAGGAACCGAGGCTTGATCCGAAAATTTCCGAGGTTTTTATTGGAGACTTGGGTACAGGTGCGGCTTGGAGGAAACTTCCGGAGGGTGGGGGTGGAGGTGGGGTGGTGGTGAAGAGGAGGCAGAATTCTGACCGATTGTTCAACAGGGGTGTTTTCTTTTTGCACTGATT
This sequence comes from Aotus nancymaae, assembly GCF_030222135.1. Classification (NCBI taxonomy): domain Eukaryota; kingdom Metazoa; phylum Chordata; class Mammalia; order Primates; family Aotidae; genus Aotus; species Aotus nancymaae. The sequence continues at coordinate 16,104,626 of NW_026988441.1, read as the reverse complement.
TTATTTTTAAAGATATTACATTAAAATACTGTATATCTTGATTACTGAGTTATTTTTGTGCCCCTTTAAATTCTGTATCCCCAGGACTGAGAGCATTTACAGAAGTGAGGCCTGGCTTCTGGGCATCAAGTAGCTAGAAAGTCCCTCAGGAACTTTCTCCGAATTGTTGTTGTGAGTGAGTGATCTTTTCCATTCCTTTCTTAATATCCACAATTTCCTCGTAGCCATCCCTCCACCGCCACACCCACAAGCTACCTCCAAGCCTACCATGAAGCACATACTCAAAGATTATTTTTAAACCTTCACACTCCACACCCTCCAGAATGTCTTCCAACATCCCTTTTAGCCTGGAGAAGTAAAAAACAGGTTTGCATGTTAAGTATCAGCCTCTGCCATTGGGTGGGTGTTTAGGAAGGAGGATCCACCGAGAGCCCTATGACCTTGCCAAAGATTTAACATCTATAAATGTAGAATGCTTGTAAGAGAACTCAGTGGAAACCAAAGCCAGGCATGGGGCTGGGCTTTAAGGAGCACAAATGAATAGGAGGGACTAGAAAACTTCAGAAAGATATGGTGGTGGGGGGTGCAGTGAGGATGTGGGATCCTGATATAATCCAGATCCCTATGTTTAGATGTATGTGTACAAAGGGAGTAAATAGAGACCCAGGCTGATGGGGTATTTGTAATAAATCAAACATAACAGCCGGTCAAGTGACGAGGGGACTCTCAAGTGATAAGGGTCAAGTGATAAGCAGCAAAAGGAGTATCAAATTCCACAGAAATTAACCATCAACAAGACACCTAAGAAAGCATTTACAGCTGCAATCATTTAAATCAAAGGTAATAACTATCACCTGAGTGCTGCGTGCCAGGTTCAATGATACACCCTCACCTGCGTCAGCCTCGGAAATCTGAACCACTTGTCGTATCTGTGCTTTAAGGAGTCCTATTTCCCACTCTTAACTGGCTTGAGATGTGAAAATCCATCTAAATTATAAAAAAAAAATTTAGTCATACCCATCAAGGGAACATGTCTAGGTAAAAATTAATTCAACATAGGTAAAAATCAGCAAAAGCAAAAAATTGAAAAAATATTATTTGAAATTAAAAGCCATACAAACCACTGTGTCACTGATGACTTAAAGAAACTGACTGGCAAACCAGGAAATACACTGGAAGAAGCAATAGTGAAAATATTTTAGATCTAAACCTAGGGAACGAGGCTACCTCAGTGTCCAAAGATATCAGCTTAAGAGTAGTGCCAAAAAAAGCAATAAGTTATTAGCTCTATATACATTTATAGAAGAAACTTCTAATTTGAAAACCTCAAAGTTTTAAGTAAAAATGATTACAAAAAAACAAAGAACAAACCTCCGGAATCTTGGGCACAGAGGGTGGTGTGGTGGGAAGAGAGGGAATTACTGTCACCAATGAGTCAAAAAAGTTATTAAAGATTAATTTCAAATGAAAAACTGAAAACCAAGACTTACAGAATGAAACTAAAACCATGGCTAGAGGAAAACTTTTAGCCTGAAAGTAGCCGTGACTTAGAAATCAAGGCAGAAACTAAGGAGTTAGCAGTTACCCTTCAGATTAGAAAACCAACAGAATCACAGGAAATCAAAGAGGGAATAAATAACCAGATGGGGCTGGGATGGAGGGCTCGTGGGGGTGGAGGAGGCAGGAAGAGCATGTGAAGTCTGTGCATAAAGTCACTCCCTAAGGACAGTCCTTGGGGAGGTGAGTGACAAGGATCAGGCTGTGTATAGGTGACACACAACCCTGGAGGGTACATTCAGGGTTGACAGCAGATAAGAAAACAGCAGGGAAAGTCAAGTGTGGAGCGTTTTCTGTCCCTAGCATGGAAGACATGGGCAGGTCATGAGTGAAAGTGCTAAAACAGCATTCTCATCACACACAAAAGTCAAGTATTTGGGTAATGGATACATTAATTTAATCATTCCACACTGTATGGAAAAATCATAACATCATTTTGTACCCCATAAATATATACAATTTAGTAGACAAAAATCAGCAAAAAAGAAAAAATATTCTTTGAAATATTTTTCAAGCACACAGTTTATAGGGTACAATCTAATTTGTCTATATATATATCTTTTTTTTTTTTTTTTGAGACAGAGTCTCGCCCTGTCGCCAGGTGCCAGGCTGGAGTGCAGTGGCGGGATCTCCGCTCACTGCAACCTCTGCCTCCTGGGTTCAAGCAATTTTCCTGCCTCAGCCTCCCTAGTAGCTGGGACTACAGGCGCACGCCACCACACCCAGCTAATTTTTATATTTTTAGAAGTGACAGGGTTTCACCATTTTGGCCAGGATGGTCTTGATCTCTTGACCTCATGATCTGCCTGTCTTGGCCTCCCAAAGTGCTGGGATTACAGGCGTGAGCCACCACGCCCGGTTTATATAATCTTTTTTAAATGAGGAGTCAATAAACACAGGAAACAGCCCCTTGAGAGGGAGGGAAGGAAAATGGGCACAATCAGCCCTCAGAAAGACACAGTATTTAAATCCATGCATGTGAGAACTCCAGGGTTCAAGACTGGGGGTCAGTCAAGAGACAGCTGGCCAGGCACAGAGGCTCACGCCTATAATCCCAGCACTTTAGGAGGCCAAGGTGGGCGGATCACAAGGTCAGGAATTCAAGACCAGCCTGACCCACATGGTGAAATCCTGTCTCTACTAAAAATACAAAAATTAGCCAGGCATGGTGGCGCGCGCCTGTAATCCCAGCTATTCAGGAGGCTAAGGCAGGAGAATTGATTGATCTTGGGAGGCAGAGATTGCAGTGAGCCGAGATTGCACTGCTGTACTCCAGCCTAGGCAACAGAGTGAGACACCATCTCAAAAAAAGACAGGCTGGCTTAACACCCAACACCCACTGCTCCAGCCTGAGCTGGCCAGAGAGAGCGAGAGCGAGAGAGAGAGAGAGAGAGAGAGAGATAGAGCGAGCATCCAGGAAAAGCTGAGGGGCTTCCCAGGTCATGATACCTTCAGGTCCCACACTGAAGTCCACTAAGGAGGAAGGTCTGATGTAAGGGGGAAAAAAACCACAGAGGAAACATAATATTTGTGTATTTTTAATAAAATACTACGTGTTCAGGTAGAAGTAGTACAATGACAGAAAATAAGGTAAAGGAATGTGGTAGACACCATAGATAAGTAATGATGGACAAAAATGTGGAGAGTTCCCCCACACATGCAGACTTTCTATGTTCACATAAATATTTATATGTATGCGTGACCCAGTAGAGATGTTTACACAAACTGTGTTTATACTGTGAAGTCAGTGACGAGATAAAGTAAACATCAAATAGTTATGGAGAGGGTTGGTCTCTTCTGTTTAGTGGGAAACCCTTCAGAACACGCACACAGCATCTCCCCTCCCTTCTGAATACCATCTATAGCCTGTAGCAGTAGATGGCAAATCACAGCCTGGGCCATCCTTCCCAGAATGTCACAAACATGGACATGCAGACGCAGAACTCACCAGATATCCAAGCTGGGTGGTGCGGGGCTCTGAAAAACATGCTTCAAATAAGATAGACTAGAAAACTCCCAGAGGGAGCAACAGGGACTGCGGATTCCAGGAGGCTCCAGATGACTGTGAAAAGGCCAACCAGTGAGCCGATGTGTGTCAGTCATTCGGATAGCATGAACTCAAACATCATCTAACACAGCATCTCAAATTTCTCTGTGCATCAGACTCACCTGGGGGGCTTGTTAAATACAGATTGTTGGGTCTCACTCCTAGTATTCTGGGCGCAGACTGTGAATCTGCATTTCCAGCATGTTTTTCAGGTGATATTGATACTGCTGGTCCAAGGACCACACTATGATCTAATTTAACACCAAGTTACAGGAGGTATTAAAGAGCAAAGAAGCAACAGAAGGGACCTGAAGCCTGTAGGGGCTTCTCTGTAAACCCCTCAAACATAAAAACATTCAAGGTGCCGGGCACAGTGGCTCATACCTATAATCCCAGCACTTTGGGAGGCCAAGGTGGGTGCATCACCAGGTCAGGAGTTCAAGACCAGCCTGGCCAACATGGTGAAACCCTGTCTCTACTAAAAATACAAAAATTAGCTGGGCATGGTGGTGGCTGCCTGTAATCCCAGCTACTTGGGAGGCTGAGGTAGAGAACTGCTTGAACACAGGAGGCGGAGGTTGCGGTGAGCTGAGATGGGGCCACTGCACTCCAGCCTGGGCGACAGAGTGAGACTCTGTCTCGGGAAAAAAACAAACAAAAAACCTTCAAGGCACTCAAACAGCATTTACAGCATCAGGTCTGAGAATACAAGGTACCACGCAGGGAGTGCTCCATCAAGGACAGATGGAGCACGGTCCTGTAAGAACCTGATAAGAACCTGATCCCAGTGTCACATCCTCCAGCTCCGTCTGCCCCTTTCAACCCCTCTATGAGCATCATGGTCACCTCCAAAGATCAAAGAAGAGGTGATTATCTAATATCTACCACTTACCTTCAGGTACTAAATCTGAGATTTTGGCTTTGCACTTGTAAAATCTACATGAAAGCACTACTGTCTACTAAGTAAATTCACAGTAAAATTAAACAGTCATGGGTTCAAACACTTCATCATTGACTAGCCATGAAACTTGGGTACCTGATAAAAGTGGTTATTGTTGTAGCCAGGCGTCGTGGCTCACTCCTGTAATCCCAGCTATTCGGGAGGCTGAGGCAGGAGAATCGCTTGAACCCAGGAGGTGGAGGCTGCAGTGAGCCAAGATCTTGCCATTGCACTCCAGCCTGGGCAACAAGAACAAACTGTCTCCAAAACAAAAGTGGTTATTGTCATTGTTAGTGCTGTGGTCTGGGACTCCACAGAGAGGTCAGATTTACAGTTACATTACAAAAATACGTATTATAGAAGATCAGGTTGTATTTGGGTAAAAAAAAAAAAAATCGGTGGTGGTGGGGGACTATTGAAATAATATTCTTGATCAGGTTCCGTAATTCCCTCAAGCCAAATAATTCATTATTTGATACACCTGAGTAGCAAATGAGTTAACTGACAGTGAAGATTATATATTGTCAAGAATATATTGAAGGACTTGTTAATTGCAAAACTAGTACCTATACGTATGCAAGGGAGACACCCAGCAGGAATCACCTTAAGTGATCAACATTAACATGTATTGGCTGGGCATAGTGGCTCACGCCTGTAATCCCAGCACTTTGGGAGGCTGAGGTGGGCGGATCACAAGGTCAGGAGTTCGAGACCAGCCTGATCAACATGGTGAAACCTTGTTTCTACTAAAAATACAAAAATTAGCTGGGTGTGGTGGCACGCACCTGTAATCCTAGCTACTCAGGAGGCTGAGGCAGGAGAATCGCTTGAACCAGGGAGACAGAGGTTGCAGTGAGCCGAGATCACACCACTATACTACAGCCTGGGTGACAGAGTGACACACTTAAAAAAAAAAAAAAATCACGAGTACAACAAACTGATGTTCTGTCTCCTGATGTGATACACTGAGACCAACACCAGGTTCCTTCTGTGGTATTAATTCCATAACCAAAATCATGCAGAAAAAAAATAAGCCAGACCCCAATTAAGGGACAATTTCCAAAATAATGGGGGCTGTGCTTTTCAAAAACATTGGTAAAATTAAAAACAAAGGTCAGGAATCCTTCCTGATTTGCAGCAACTTAAGAAAGAGACAATCTATCAGAAAAGTTCTAAGTCTCATTTAAGGCCCTGATAATTTCTTATCTCTGCAAAGTCTTTACACCCACAGTTGGCCTACTCCTTTACCCACCATAGCCACAACATTCATCTGCATCTGGATATGGAGTGAGTTATGCAGCTCTCTGTTCACCTATACATGGCTTATTTCTCGGGAGGCTGAGGCAGGAGAATCACTTGAACCCGGGAGGCAGAGGTTGCAGTGAGTCAAGATCGTGCCATTGCACTCCAGCCTGGGCAACAAGAGCGAAACTCCATCTCAAAAAAATAAAAAAAGGAGCCGGGCACAGTGGCTCACACCTGTAATCCTAGCAGTTTGGGTTTCTCTCAGGAATTCAGTTCGTCACGTGTCCTCCGCCACTCTCAGTCCCATAGAAAGTTATGATTTTTTACCTTGTCAAGATTTTTCTTATCATGGAAGTGAAGAGCATTATTTTTCTACATTCTAATTGCAATAAAAATTGAAGTTGTGCTTATTTTAACAACCTCCTCCCCACCCCTCAATCCACCCTCATCCAAAATGCACAGCAATTACTGGATATGTTGGCTATCAAAGACTCTTCACATAGGAAGTAAAGGCATAAATGAACGAACACAGCGATACTGCAGCAGACAGGACAATAACCCGAGTTTATTTTTAAAATATATCCCATCCTGTCAAATATTGCTAAAAAAACAAAACAAAAAAAGGTTCATCTAGAAAATGTTGAGGTCAGATAATATATTTTCATTAACAGTACTTTAGGTATTTAAACTCTAGCAATTTCATGTGAATTATCTTGTGTAGTATTCCAACAATTCCTTGCTATCCACATCTATTTGGTTCCTGAGTTCAGACATTAAGGAATACTATGTTATCTAAATCAATTTGATTTTCAAGTTTCAGAAAGTATGTAACAAGTTTGGAAAAGATTTATCAGAATTGTTTTGTTCCTAAATTCAGAATGTGACAAATATTTACTTTCGATGGGTTACTAGATTTGATTTGCTAATTGATAACCCCGTATTTTCATAAGTGATTCTGGACAAATTGTTTTGGGTTCTTCCAGTAGGTTTTAACATCAGGATTGTGACAAATTCATAAAAATAAATAATTTGCTATCTCAGTCTGTGTCCTGGAAGAGTTCCCAAAACATTTCATAGATTTCACTTATAAAAATGCCTACCTTGCTGTATTTTTTAGTGTAACAATTTGACATTTAAAATGTTTTTTGAAAAATTTTAAGGTCTTATTTTTTAAAGTTTATTCAGGAGGGAAGTCTATTAAGATTTTACACCTCCAGTTAATTCTGATGTCAACTTTTTTTTTTTTTTTAATTTTTTTTTTTGAGACGGAGTTTCACTCTTGTTACCCAGGCTGGAGTGCAATGGCACGATCTCGGCTCACCGCAACCTCCACCTCCTGGGTTCAGGCAATTCTCCTGCCTCAGCCTCATGAGTAGCTGGGATTACAGGCACGCACCACCATGCCCAGCTAATTTTTTGTATCTTTAGTAGAGACGGGGTTTCACCATGTTGACCAGGATGGTCTCGATCTCTTGACCTCGTGATCCACCTGCCTCGGCCTCCGAAAGTGCTGGGATTACAGGCGTGAGCCACCGCGCCTGGCTGATGTCAACTTATTACAAATCACGGATTTTTCCAGATTTTCAGATGTTATAAAAATATCTATAATATCAACTTTTAAGTTTGTTGTCTTTAAATTTCTTTTTTGCGGAGATGAGGGGAGGGAGTCTCACTATGTTACCTAAGCTGGTCTTGAACTCCCAGCCTCAAGCCACTCTCCGACCTCAGCCTCCCAAAGTGCTGGGATTACAGGCATGAGCCACTGCACCCAGCCTTAAGTTTTTAAATTGAGATAAAATTCACACAGCATAATATTCACCCTTGTAAAGTGTACAGCTGAGTGGTCTGTAGTATATGAACCAAACAATTTCTACCCATTCCACATTTTCATTACCCCAAATGATAGAGTTCTTTTAAGTTTTAATACATAGTCTTTTCGGCCAGGTGTGATGGCTCACACCTGTCATACCAGCACTTTTGGATGCCGAGGCAGGCGGATCACCTGAGGTCGGGAGTTCAAGACTAGCCTGGCCAATATGAAAAAACCTCATCTCTACTAAAAATACAAAAAAATTAGCTGGGCATGGCGGTGCATGCCTGTAATACCAGCTACTCAGGAGGCTGAGGTAGGATAATTGCTTGAACCCCGGGAGTCAGAGGTTGCAGTGAGGAGAGATCATGCCACTGCATTCCAGCCTGGGCGACAGAGTGAGACTTTGTCTCAAAAAAAAAAAAAAAAAAAAAAAATATATATATATATATATATATATATATATATATACACACACACACACGTATGAGAGAGAGTCATTTCAGTTTCTCATTTACAATATTATTTGTCATTCTTATTTCACCTCTGGAATCACTAAAGTTTGTCTCTTTATTTCTCTTCCACCAAATATCAAATTTTGTATTTTATTTAGATCCAGTTTTTTTCTTTCAGTTATTTCTGCCTTTTAAAATAATACCTAGCCAGGCGTGGTGGTGCACGCCTTTAATCCTAACTACTTGGGAGGCTGAGGCAGAACTGCTTGAACCCTGGAGGTGGAGGTTGTGGTGAGCCGAGATCGTGCCATTGCACTCCAGCCTGGGCAACAAGAGAGAGACTTGGTCTCAAAAAAATAAAATAAAATAAATATAATACCTCCTTCTCCCACAGTTCATTTCAGCTTGTTTTAGTTCCCTGGGTTTTATATTTTATTTGCTCTTCCTAGTATTACAATATATGGATGGATATTAGGTAACAAAACTTCCAATACAGCTTTTCAATTGTTTTCATTTTCATGGACCTTTAAGTAATGTATATATTAGGGGCCGGGCATGGTGGCTCACGTCTGTAATCCTAACACTTTGGGAGGCTGTGGCCAGCAGACCATTTGAGGTCAGGAGGAGTTCAAGACCAGCTTGACCTAGTGAAACACCGTTTCTACCAAAATACAAAAATTAGTCTAGCATGGTGGCGGGTGCCTGTAATCCCAGCTACTCGGGAGGCTGAGGCAGGAGACTCGCTTGAACCCAGGAGGTGGATGTTGCAGTGAGCCAAGATTGCGCCACTGCACTCCAGCCTGAGAGACAGAGCAAGACTCCCTCTCAAAAAAAAAAATAAATAAAGGGCCGGGCGCGGTGGCTCACGCCTATAATCCCAGCACTTTGGGAGGCTGAGGCGGGTGGATCACGAGGTCAAGAGATCGAGACCATCCTGGTCAACAAAGTGAAACTCCGTCTCTACTAAAAATACAAAAATTAGCTGGGCATGGTGGTGCGCGCCTGTAATCCCAGCTACTCGGGAGGCTGAGGCAAGAGAATTGCCTGAACCCAGGAGGCGGAGGTTGTGGTGAGCCGAGATCGCGCCATTGCACTCCAGTCTGGGTAACAACAGCAAAACTCCGCCTCAAAAAATAAATAAATAAATAAAAATAAAAAGTGAAAAATAATGTATATATTAGGGATTTATTCCTTAACCCATATTAAGAGGGAATATTGAATTAATAATCATATATTTGATGGCTATCCTATTGTACTGCTTCTTCTGGTCAAATAATGTGGCCAGTATGTTTTCTGCTTTTTGGGGGGAAATATTAGAAAAACTGTTATAATCTCTTTCTGGTTTTTTGAGACCTGTGTTTTCTACTATGCATCATATTTACAGGGTTTCAGACTGGTATTCTTTTTTTTTTTTTTTAAGACAGAGTTTCACTCTGTCACCCAGTCTGGAGTGTGCAGTGGCACAATCTCAGCTCACTGTAACTTCCACCTCCCAAGTTCAAGCAATCCTCCCACCTCAGCCTCCCGAGTAGCTAGGATTATATGCATGCAATACCACGCCTGGCTAATTTATTTTGTATTTTTAGTAGAGATGGGGTTTCACCACCATTTTGGCCAGGCTGGTCTCAAACTCCTGACCTCAAGTGATCCACCTACCTTGGCCTCCCAAAGTGCTACTATTACAGGTGTGAGCCACTGTGCCCGGCCTCAGACTGGTATTCTTTATGTAGCATAAAAGATGAAATCTGAACAAAGACTATTCACACGTACTTTTTTTTTTCCTTTTAAAATTCCATGCTGAATAATAATGATGGGGAAAGGCTTTGTTATACTCATTACAAATGTTTCTCTTTTTCCACTATGAATTATAAATTTGCCAAAGGTAAACAACATGGTTAAAATCATTTCCATAAATCTTAAGAAACTTATGAGCATATCACTGATAATAGTGGAAAACTTTTACTAAACCTAATAAAAGTTTGAAGCACTATACATTTATTATTCATTGATTCCTCACAGCAAACCAATACATACAGCCTGATTATATATACCTAGACATAATTTTTTAAAACACCACTAACATCTATAAGAAAAAATATCAGGCCGGTGCGGTCACTCACACCTGTAATCCCAGCCTTTGGGAAGCCGAGACAGGCAGATGACAAGGTCAAGAGTTCAAGACCAGCTTAGCCAACATAGTGAAACACTGTCTCTACTAAAAATACAAAAATTGGCCAAGCATGGTGGTGCATGCCTGTAGTCCCAGCTACTTGGGAGGCTGAGGCAGGAAAACTGCTTGAACCTGGGAGGTGGAGGTTGTGGTGAGCCAATATCGCACCACAGCACGCCAGCCTGGGCAACAGAGTGAGACTCCATTTAAAAAAAATAAAAATAAAAATATTTCATATCTGGATTGATAAACAACACTTTCATAACAGTGATTAGTTTCTAGTGTGGCACTGGGATTAGGTTTGATGTAAAGGAACAAAACAGTTCACAAGAAGAAAATTTGGATAATTTTAGCAATTACAACAAATGTTTTAAAAGTAAAAACAAGCGTCCAACGATAAATTTTGGGTCATAATAAGGAAGTCAGCTTTTATAGCTGCAAAAATTTCAAGGTAACCATAACATGAAAAGTCATTTTAAAGTCATTAAGTATGTCATGAAAATAATAAAAATCTCTGTTTATTGAAATGGCACTCATGAATTTTTTGGCATGATAAAAGCAGTTAAAGGTACAGCACACATATCATAATTATACTTTCTGAAAAAGCAAAGTACAGCAGGATTTTCTCTACCAAATTGAGAGTAGCCATCTATAAGTGTGATTACAATTATTTTTTGCTTTTTAGTTTGTAATTTTTTGTGATTTTTGGCTTAATAACTAAAAGTGGAAATTTGCAAAATAAAACTAAGATTAACACTGACTTCAAAGTTATAACTCACAAAGAATTTAAAAATATTAAAGGTAACACAATTCAAACAGCGTGATACTAGTGCAAACACAAATACACAGATCAGAAGAGATAGCACTAAAAACACAAGCAAATATAAACAAGAGTATAATGCACCACCAAGAAAGCAGAAGCAAACAATGAAAGAAAGAACCACAGAACAGCAGCATTGGTATACGATGGAGGGCCAGGGGAGAGGGAATCCCAATTTAGACTCTGAATTTATAACTTGGAAATACATTTGAATACAAAATTTAAATGCAAAGTTATAAAAAATTGTGAAAGAGGGTAACTCTTAGATGTGAATTTTGGTTTAAAATATGAGGAAGGTGACAGGAGCTTTATTATTCATTAGCATGAATTCCCTGATGGCGAATGAGATCTGAGCCACTACTAAAAGCCTTCCCACATTCCTTACAGTTATAGGGCTTTTCACCACTGTGAATTCTCAGATGTCGAGTAAGGTTTGAGCATTTATTAAAGGCCTTTCCACATTCATTACATTCATATGGTTTTTCATCCGTATGAATTCTCTGATGTTGGAAAAGTTGTGAGTTCTGAGTAAACGCCTTCCCGCATTCAAGACATTCAAAGGGTTTCTCACCAGCGTGAATTCTCTGATGCTGACGAAGCTGTGAGCTCTGAGTAAAAGCCTTCCCACATTCCTTACAATCATAGGGTTTCTCACCAGTGTGAATTCTTTGATGATTAGTAAGTGCTGAGCCACTACTAAAGGCTTTGCCACATTCCTTGCACTCATAGGGTTTCTCACCAGTATGAATTCTCTGATGTTGAACAAGCTTTGAGCTCTGGGTAAAGGCTTTCCCACATTCCTTACATTCATAGGGTTTCTCACCTGTATGAATTCGCACATGTTGAAAAAGTTGTGAGCTCTTAGTAAAGGCTTTCCCACATACTTTACATTCATAAGGCTTTTCACCAGTGTGAATTCGCTGATGGTCAATAAGATTTGAGCAATAACTAAAGGCCTTCCCACATTCCTTACATTCATAGGGTTTCTTACCGGTATGGATTCTCTGATGTTGAGAAAGGTATGAGCTACAACTGAAGGCCTTTCCACATTCCTTGCATTCAAAGGGTTTTTCACCAGTATGAATTTTCAGATGCCGAGTAACGTGTGAACCACAACTAAAGAATTTCCCACACTCTTTACATTCATAAGATTTTTCACCAATATGAATTCTCTGATGTTGAATAAATTGTGAGTTCTGACTAAAGGCCTTTCCACATTTCTTACATTCATAGGGTCTGTGTTCATCATTAATTATTTGATGGAGAGTAAGGAATGTCTGTTGAATAAATGTGGGCATGTATTCAGGAGTGAATATTTCTTGACTGAAATGCCCATTTTGATATCCCAGTTGTTTTGCAAGGTGGCTTCTATATTCCAAAACATCTCCAAAACTGGAGTACTCAAGGCCATACTTTGTAAGTCCCATTATCTCCCTCTGGCATAATTCTATTTCATAAACTTCCTTCTTTAGGGACAATAACTTGGTTTCACACATTGATTCCAGATCTGAAAGAAAATAAAATGATCAATGTTCTTTCTTCCTATTTGTGAAAAGTCAAACTTTTATAATAGAAATGGAAAAATTTAAGTGAGAATAGTATCTACTACGTAAATGACACAGGGTTCGCAGGATATCTGTGTAATCTGAAAAAGTGGACAAGAAAGAAGCAGAAATGAGTAAGATAATGCAGGAATCAGAGGAAGGTAACTATACAAATAAGTTACTACAATGATACTCAAACACGGATGTGGATCAGAATCATCTGGAAAGGCTGGTAAATATACAATGGTTGGGCTATTTTCCATATTAAAACATGACTAGCCATATCTATGCATGTAAATCTACTTATATACATATATATGATATACATGTATCTATATAAGTACGCGTGTGTGTATATAAGAGATAAGTATATCAGACAATATGCATAACATGAACTGGATCATTTTCTAGCCTCCATTAAAGGTCTCCTGAGAGAAATAAATTCATGTGGGGAAGATTCTTTGGCTCTGAGGTATAATATAGCCCCACACAGAGCTTCAAAAACACTTGGAATTTCTGAGCAGGGGTCTTTGTTATGCTAATAAGGTAATTCATAGTGGGCCCTAAGAAAGCTTCAGGGTGGGATCTGATTACCAGAAACACTAGCTTATGATGAGAGGGCTGAGACTTTCGGGCACACCTGTAATCCCAGCAGTTTGGGAGGCCGACGCAGGTGGATCACGAGGTCAAAAGATCAAGACCCTCCTGGCCAACATGGTGAAACCCGTTTCTACTAAAAATACAAAAATTAGCTGGGTGTGGCAGCACGTGCCTGTAGTCTCAGCTACTAGGGAGGCTGAGGCAGGAGAATCGCTTGAACCCAGAAAGCACAGGCTGCAGTGAGATTGCGCCACTGCACTCCAGCCTGGTGACAGAGTGAGACTCTGTCTCAAAAAGAAAGAAAAAAAAAATGAGGGTTGGGACTTTCAGCTGCCTGACCTCCAAGAAGGGGAGAGAGGCTAGAGACTGAGTTGCCAAGGATTTAATCAATTGTGCCCGTATAATAAAACCTCAATAAAAATGCTAGGCAGTAAACTCAGTGGAGTTTTCTGGTTGGTAAACGCACTGACATGCTGGGAGTGTGACAAACTGACTCCACAGGGAGAGGGCACGGAAACTCTGTCCAGTTCCAGATCTTGCCCAAGTATGTACCCTTTATAATAAAACTATAGCTTTAAATACAGTTTTCCTGATTTCTATGAGTCATTCTAACAAATTACTGAATCTGCGAACTTGGAAACTTCTTAATTTATTGCTGTTAGTTGGCTGACCTGAAGGTTGCCCAGGACTCCCAAGACTTGTAGCTGGCATCTGAAGTGAGGACAGTACTATGGGAGACTGTGAGGTCTACGCTAATTCTGAATAGCAGCAGAGGTGAACTGTAGTATACCCAGTTAGGGTGGAAACAAAATAAGCTCTGTAATAAAGGATACAGTGGATACAATTTGAAAGCGGTAGCTGGACACGGTAGCTCACGCCAGTAATCCCAGCACTTTGGGAGGTCGAGGCGGGTGGATCATCTGAGGTCAGGAACTTCAGACCAGCCTGGCCAACATGGCAAAACACTATCTCTACTAAAAATACAAAAATTAGCTGGGCATGGTGGCACATGCCTGTAATTCCAGCTCCTAGGGAGGCTGAAGCAGGACAACCACTTGAACCCAGGAGGCAGAGGCTGCAGTAAGCTGAGATCATACCACTGCACTCCAGCTGGGCGACAGAGTGAGACTCCATCTCAAGAAAAAAAAAAAAAAAGGAAGTGGTAACATCAGGTTATTCACATGAGGAAAGAGCCAGATGTAAGTCTAATGTATTAAACTAAGCTGATGTAAGTTTGTAAGTGACAGATAGGGAAACTCAGAATATTTTATGTGCTGGGGATTCAAGGGAAATATTGTTTGCCTTGGAATTTTGAGATGCTGATCTTAGAGGGGAGGAGATTTGCTCATGTACCACCACAGTGAAAGAGAGAGAAGGCAGCTAAAGTTTAAGGAAGATAGAAATTAAGACGCAATACAACATATTGCCATGGAAAGGTAACAGGAATCAGAAGCAGATTGATTAAGAGCTGACTGCCAATTCTAATACTTAATCGCTGTGGGCTCACAAGCAATTATTTAACCTCTAAATCACCATTTCTTAATCTGTAAAAGGGCAATAATCCTTACCTCATGATTACTGGGGGAGGATACAGGAAAATGCATATAAATGTTTTCAAGTGAAGTATTCAGTATTTGATAGGTATCATTATGAAAGAATTTCTTATAAAAATGGGGATATTAGGCAAATTAAATAGTTTGAAGACATTAAAATGAAGCCTATTGGAGTAGATCAAAACAGGAACAGAGAATTCATTCCAACACAATCTTTTTCCTCCTACCTCTATCTAATTTTTCGGTAACTTTCATCTAGTTAAATGCCCAAGTAAGTTTTCAAAACTGTCCTCTTCTGTCTTCCAGTGGCAATGTCATCTTCCAAAGCGGAATCAACTCTTTCCCAGACCAGTGAAGGAGCCTCCTCAACCAGTCTCCCCACCAAGCTCCCTCACCCTCTAATCTATTCTGGGAATAATATCACTTGGCTTAGGCTTCCACTGCTCAAAGTCCAAACTCCTCACAATCTCCTGCAAAGGCTGAATGCTGTGGTTTCTGCCTGTCTGTCTAACCCTCACTCACATTCCATTCCCACTTGATCATGGGGCCCACCAACACTGGCTTTTAGTCCTTCAAACACACCAAGCTTCTCCCCAACAGAGCCTTCACAGGGATTCTTCTCTCTGCCTGGAGTTTTCTTCTTTAGTAGAACATTAAACAAGACCTAGTGGCAAGCTTAGTACTACATTAATTCTGAAGTAATAATGAGCATAAATATTTCAATATGCCTACAAAAACAGTAAAGGAATATGAATGTATCTGTGATTTCCATTGATGCCAGAGTCACATGAACTCTTGAGCAAACATGATCCTTTACAAACATGATCATGTCACTCTGCTAAATCATTCAATGGATTTATACTTCATTCAGAATAGAATTCAAGGCCCACAAGACCCAGAATCATCAACAGGTATATCCACCTCCCGCCCTGACCTGCACCCAGCATGCAAACGCTCGTAAGCCTTTCCCGATCTCTTCTACAATTCCCACTTGGCTCATTCAAGCTCTGAACTCGAGTACTTTGGTTCTTTCTGTTCCCTGTGCCTAAATCTCTTCCGGGAGATATTTATATTACCTGTTCTTTCACTTCTTCCGGTCTTTACTAAAAGAACACCTCATCAGAGAGGCCCTCTCTAGCCTCCCTTCATGGTACTTATTACCCACCACCTGACATTTTATATACACACATACAAATAATAACATAGAAATATGACGTATTAATATATGATATCTATTATTTACACTATGCCAATGTATTAGTTAATATTATATAAATATAAATGATATGTAATTCTAAAAGTATATTTATATATTATACATTAACTGTATTATCTAATATCAATGTCATGCTACCATATATATACTTGACATATATTTATTTTCTGCTATGGTTTGAAAGTCTCTCTTTCAAAATTCAGCTCTTGCCAATGTGATAGTATTAAGAGGTGGGGGCCAGGCAGACTGGCTCAAGTCTGTAATCCTAGTACTTTGGGAGGCCAAGGTGGGTGGATCGCTTGAGCCCAGAAGTTAAGAGACCAGCCTGGCAACAAGGCGAAATCCTGTCTCTACAAAAAATACAAAAATTAGCTGGGCGTGGTGGCATCTGCCTGAGGTCCCAGCTACTTGGGAGGCTGAGATGGGAGGATCACCTGAGCCTGCGAGGTTGAGGCTGTGGTGGGCCATGATTGTGCCGCTGCACTCCAGCCTGGGTGACAGAGTGAAACCCTGTCTCAAAAAAAGAGGAAAAAGAAAAAATTTCAAAAAAAAGAGGTGGGGCCTTTCAGAGAAGATGAAGCTTTGAGGACCTGTCCCTCATGAACGGGTTTGGGTGCCCTTATAAAGGGGCTTGACGGAAGGAGTTGGCTGTCTTGCCCTACTACCTTCTGCCACATGAAAATGCAAGAAGGCCCTCATCAGATGCCAGTGCCTTGATTTCAGAATTCTTAGCCTCCAGATCTATGAGAAAATAAATTTCTGTTCTTTATAACTGACTCAGTGTGAGGTATCCTGTCGTAACAGCACAAAACGGACTAACACATTTTCTCTCTTACCCTCTAGAATGTAGGCTTCAGAAGTGCAGAGTTTTAGAATGCCTTGATTCTAACTGAAGTCCCAGCCCTTGGACCAGTGTTTGGTACACAGTAGTGCTCGTGAGTACTCTTCTGGTTCTCCTCCTTCATCCCAAATCTCCCCTTGTCTGCCACCTCTTCCGTTTTAATATAGGCACAGAAGATCCTTTTTTTCTATCTTGGCCCCAACAGTGTCTCTCTACATGGTGACTGCAGTCACTGTCAAGGCTCCACCTACGATTTCGGTATGGATTAATTCCACTTCTACATAGTTAGCTTCTGACTTTCTACTAAACTCCTTATCTCATTTCTCTTTTATACTATTCTACTTTGTGAAAGTCATATATATATACATATATATATATTTTTAGCACCACTTTTGGACCTTGAGATCGTAAAGGTAACAAAATTAGCAAACTGTAGCACCTGTAAGATTCCCTTACACAAACCAGGAAATGAAAAGAAGGTCAAGGCTGGGAGCAGTGGCTCACACCTGTAATCCTAGCACTTTGGGAGACCAAGGCGGGCAGATCACAAGGTCAGGGGATTGAGAATACCCTGGCTAACAGCATAAAACCGTCTCTACTAAAAATAGAAACTTAGCCAGGCATGGTGGCATGTGCCTGTAGTCCCAGCTACTCAGAAGGCTGAGGCAGGGGAATCGCTTGAACCCAGGAGACAGAGGTTGCAGTGAGCCGAGATCTCACCTCTGCACTCCAGCCTAGGCAAAAGGGTGAGACTCCATTTCAAAAAAAAAAAAGTTTGATAAAGAAAACATTGAAGACAATCTGATAAAACAGGTAACTGACAGGCAGCTATAATGAAGACCAGTGGTACCTGGGCAAGGGGGGTGTGTGTGTATTCACATGTGCGTATACAGACACAATTATATTATTTTGGGGAGTGGTAGTAGAAAACACCTGCACAAGTCTAAAAAATGCAGAAGAGGAAGAAAAGGAATTAGCCAGGCACGGTGGCATGTGCCTATAGTCCCCGCTACGTGGAAGGCTGAGATAGGGGGACTGCTTAAGCCCAGAAGTTTGATCATAACAGTGAGTTATGATCATGTAACTGCACTCCAGCCTGGGTGACAGAGCCAGACGCTTAAAAAAAGAAAAGAAAAAAGAAGAGAAACAGAGAGTTAAAAAAAAGCTAGCAAGCAGCCGGACCCGTGGCTCATACCTGTAATCCCAGCACTTTGGGAGGCCAAGGGAAGTAGATCACCTGAGGTCAGGAGTTCAAGACGAGCCTGGCCAACATGGCAAAACCCTGTCTCTATTAAAATACAAAAATTAGCTGGGCATGGTGGCACATGCCTGTAATCCCAGCTACTACGGAGGCTGAGGAAGGAGAATTGCTTGACCTCAGGAGGTGGAGGTTGCAGTGAGCTGAGATCCCGCCACTGTACTCCAGCTTGGGCAACAGGAGTGAGACTCCATCTCAAAAAAAAAAAAAAAGCTAGCAAGCAGCTGAATCTAAAATATGGGTAAAAGAGGGTTTTCTTGGAAGGAAGTGAAAGGTACCTTCTGCTTGAAACTAAGAGGAGTGTTGGAGATCAATAGCAGAAAGAGTAGTAACAGAGAAAAAGGGTAAAACAGATTATTTAACAACTATGCTAAAAGGACTTATTTTCTCCATGGCCCTAGTTTCTTGATGGGAGCTTCGGAGATAACATCTCAAAGGTGCTGTTTCCTCCCTGACCAACTGAGTTATTACCAGTAATGCCTTTCTCCTGTCCAGTCATTTCTCACTTACCTGAACACAGGCCTCTTGTAAGCTCTCTGCCAACCATCCAGGGCTCTTTCCCTTGTTCCAACAAGGAGATCACTTGAGGCTTAGGAGTGTAAAGTCCTGCTCACAAGAAAACATATGGAACATGGTTATGCTGTGGGTCAATCTGATCTAGTCCCTCGATGATCAAGGAAGAGATGCCACTACAGGAACTGCCAAAGAAAGATGACGAAGCTTCAACCACAGCCCACTGGAGCTTCCAGTTTCCTACTCTTCCTTTTCATTTCAGCTCAAACCATTTGTTTGGTAATAAAGAGTAGAAATTCAGCTAGTAAGTTGAAAAGCAGCTGAGAAATTCACTGTGGAAGAAGCAGACATTCCGGAGGAGAACTGTGAATCAGTGGTATGGATGCCCTTACCCATTGAAACCAGATTGCTGTAGTTCTCCAGCATCACATCCCTGTATAAGTCCCTCTGAACAGGGTCCAGGCAGTCCCACTCCTCCTGAGAGAAGTCTATGGACACATCACTGAACATCACTGATCCCTGAAACAATAAGCATATGTATTATTTGTGTAATATAAGAAATATCTCAGAGACTACTGTGCTTGTATTATGGGGTAATATAAAATGAGTAATTAAGCCGGGCGCGGTGGCTCACGCCTGTAATCCCAGCACTTTGGGAGGCGGAGGCAGGTGGATCACGAGGTCAAGGGATCGAGACCATACTGATCAACATGGTGAAACCCCGTCTCTACTAAAATTACAAAAATTAGCTGGGCATGGTGATGCGTGCCTGTAATCCCAGCTACTCAGGAGACTGAGGCAGGAGAATTGCCTGAACCCAGGAGGCGGAGGTTGCGGTGAGCCGAGATCATGCCATTGCACTCCAGCCTGGGTAACAAGAGCGATACTCCGTCTCAAAAAAAAAAAAAAAAAAAAAAAAAATGAGTAATTATATTGGTGTCAATGAGAACCTGTATCTTTAGATCTCAGAAATAGATGCAAGAGTAGTGAGTTTATTTTACATTAAATAAATTCCTGACTCTGTCCATTGAAAAGGCCTAGAAACAATGACTAATCCAGTAGCAACGAGCATCCCTAGTGTCTAGATTGCAATTTCTTTTCTTTTTTTTCGTTTTTCGGACGGAATTTCACTTTTGTCGCACAGGCTGGACTGCAGTGGCACAATCTCAGCTCACTGCAACCTCCACCTACCAGGTTCAAGCAATTCTCCTGCCTCAGCCTCCTGAGTAGCTGGGATTACAGGCATGTGCCACCACGCCTGGCTAATTTTTGTATTTTCAGTAGAGATGGGTTTCACTATGTTGGACAGGCAGATCTCAAATTCCTGACCTCAGGTGATCTGCCCACCTCGGCCTCCCAAAGTGTTGGGATTACAGGTGTTAGCCACCGTGCTGGGCCTAGATTGTGGTTTCTAAGTATTATTTTCAAAGCAAAGAAACCAAGGTTATTTGGGGAAAGAGCTGATTTCAAGAAACGGACAGGATGGGTCTGAACGTCTTGTTATACCAAAAACTATTAGGATCATGCTGATAAGACTAGGAGCCAACTTGCAGATGCTCCAGTGGCCGACACTGTTACAACTTGCACATCCAATTATTTCTTTTGTAAGACAATTTTTAAATTTACTGCTTAAAAATCTTACAAAAGTTGTCTTAAGCCATCACATAATTCTGTCTTGACAGTGACATTACAAAACTAACAAAATGAAGATACTAGAAATATTATGTAACATTACAGGGAGATGAGGGACATTTTGGGGGAAATCTAGAGAAAATGTGGTATTTAGATAGTTAGATAATTTATTTGTATTGTTGTTTCATTAGCAACTAATGAAACAAAATTTAATAAGATAGATGTGTATTTAATTTAATAAAAAAAAGCTTCTTCCCCTCCCCAATGTAGACACTGGAACAAAGATATGCCAAAGTCCTGTTAGGACATTTCCCAAGGGATTAAAAACAAATCCCAAACTGTAGGAAGATGTAAGAGGCGGGTCTTGAACTGTATGGAAATGTGACAAGATAATAATCTTTCAAGGAAACTTCTCATTGCTTTTGATAAATTTCCCTCTTTTCTGCAGAGAAATCAAGAGGATTTAAAAAATAAAAGAATATATAATACAACAGCATTATAGAAAATAATAATAAGTGTTCACTTGGATTGGCTGCATCAAATTATAAGGATAACTGCAATGGACTGATCATATTAAAAATGTTTAATCCACTAATTCACAACAATATTTTAAAACATTATTGGTCACTTTTAGACGAGTCTAAGAAGCCAACTCATTATTTGGAAAACTGGTAATTAAATGGAAGGAATCAAACATTCTTTCCTATATGAACTGTCCTTCAGGGTACCAAACAAATGATGAGGGAAAGTTTTACATTATAGATAGAAGTATTCCTGGCCGGGCGCGGTCGCTCAAGCCTGTAATCCCAGCACTTTGGGAGGCCGAGGCGGGTGGATCACGAGGTCAAGAGATCGAGACCATCCTGGTCAACATGGTGAAACCCCGTCTCTACTAATACAAAAAATTAGCTGGGCATGGTGGCGCGTGCCTGTAATCCCAGCTACTCAGGAGGCTGAGGCAGGAGAATTGCCTGAATCCAGGAAGCGGAGGTTGTAGTGAGCTGTGATGGCGCCATTGCACTCCAGCCTGGGTAACGAGAGAAACTCCGCCTCAAAAAAAAAAAAAAAAAAAAGAAGTATTCCACTTATTCTATGAAGGAAGAATGACAGAATTAAAATGTTAAAATGTCATTTGTAACCTCTAATGAATTAATGAATGAATCTAAAAATTATCAATAACTGGTAATATTACAAAAAGAAAGATAATCAGATACAACGTGCATCCTAATAAAATTATGCATCATGACTTTATGGGTGTTTTTTTTTTTTTTTTGAGTTTCCAAGGTATGTTTTATTAGTATAAAACCAAAATAAGAGCTGAGTGTGGTGGCTCACACCTATAATCCCAGCACTTTGGGAGGTCAAGGCAGGCGGATCACTTGAGATCGGGAGTTAGAGACTAGCCTGACCAACATAGAGAAACCCCATCTCTACTAAAAATAAAAATAATAACAATAATAAAATAAAATTAGCTGAGCATGGTTGTGCATGCCTGTAATCACAGCTACTTGGGAGGCTTAGGCAGGAGAATCGCTTGAACCAGGGAGGTGGAGGCTGTGGTGAGGTCAGATCACACCATTGCGCTCCAGCCTGGGCCAGAAGAGCAAAACTCCATCTCAAAAAACAACCAAAAAAAGATGAGGTAATTCTCTTGTCTACTAGTTAGCTATATAGACATAGGTTAAAAAAAAAAAAAGATTTTTGAGGAAAAAAGAAAATGTTCTACTTATAATAAAAAACTTATTAGTTTTGTCAATAATTTATCTGACCAAAACAAAAATAGTTAATGTTTATCAAATAAGTAAAAAGTCAGTAATAATATTGTTACAACTTCTGAAAAAATCATAAAATTGAAAAGAAAAGAAAAATTTCTCAAGCCATCAGTTTTTCTCCTTTATTAAGGGAGAAAATAGGTCTTCATGATTTTGCTAAAAGACATACCTAACAATGCAAGGGGTAGTGAGGGAATGTCTTAAATCTCTATCCTATTGATAAATCTTCCCTTTTTGCTCATCATATGAAGCAAGACTGCTTAAGGTCATGTTACACAGCAGCTACATGATCTGGTGCAACACAACTATAATTTATTTGCTTGTGCCTGATGCGAAAACTCCCAACTCTCTCAGTCTGTGTTATGTCCAAAGCTGTCCTTCATCTAATATATTAAAAACTACCCCCATGTGATCTTAGAGCATCAATCCAAGCTACAGAAAAGATATATGTAAAGTTATTTTATTTATTTATTTATATTTGAAATGGAGTCTCACTCTGTCACCCAGGCTGGAGTGCATGGCATGATCTTGGCCCACTGCAACCTCAGCCTCCTGGGTTCAAGCAATTCTCCTGACTCAGCCTCCCCAGTAGCTGGGACTACAGGTGCGCACCACCAAGCCTGGCTAATTTTTGTATTCTTAGTAGGGACAGGGTTTCACCATGTTGGCCAGGCTGGTCTCAAACTCCTGACCTCAAGTGATCCGCCCACCTTGGCCTCCCAAAGTACTGGGATTACAGTCATGAGCCACTGCACCCAGCCTTTTTGTTTTTTTGAGACAGAGTCTCACTCTGTTGTCCAGGCTGGAGTGCAGTAAGGTGATCATAGCTTACTGCAACCTAGAAGTCCTGGACTCAGGCTATCTTCCCACCTCAGCCTCCCAAGTAGCTGGGACAATAGGCACACAACATTATACCTGATTAGTTTTTCTAGTTTTTGTAAAGATGGGGTCTCACTGTGTTGCTCAGGCTGGTCTTAAACTCCTGGGCTCAAGTGATCCTCTACCTCAGCCTCCCAAAGTGCTGGGATTACAGGTGTGAGACACCACACCCAGCCATGAAATATTCGTCATAACAAAAATCACAACTGAATCTGACAAAGCCTTTATACCTAACTATGAATTTTTATGAAACACTTAAATAATACCACAGAGATGCAATCAGCAAAATCCAGACAGTGGAAAAATGAACCAGGTTGTTTTTTATTTAACAACAAAAAACTGCAGAGAAAGAACAGATAGAAGGAGTACCTACAAAGTAAGAGACTTGAGAGACGTAGTCATCAACTACTGCAATACACAGTCTTTATCTGGATTCTCATTCAAATAAATGCTTACAAAAATGAGGTAGTTATGGAAATTTGAACAAAACGATATTAGAAAACATATCTTTAATTTTTTATATAAAATAATGACATAATGGTTATATATAATTTTTAAATCCTTATCCTTTAGAGATATATACCAATTTCTATTTGCTTCAAAATAATCCAACTTATGGCAGTGAAGGCAGGAGTGTGTATGGATGTGTATGGGTGAAACAAGATGAACCCTGAGCTGATAAGCATTGAAGCTGGTAGTGAACATCTACGTTAGTAAGACTAATTTATTTTTTCTTTTTTTTTTTTGAGACGGAGTCTCACACTGTCATCTAGGCTGGAGTGCAGTGGTGTGATCTCAGCTAACTTCAATCTCTGCCTCCTTGGTTCAAGTGATTCTCCTGCCTCAGCCTCCCGAGTAGTTGCAACTACAGGCATGTGCCACT
Organism: Aotus nancymaae; assembly: GCF_030222135.1. NCBI lineage: Eukaryota > Metazoa > Chordata > Mammalia > Primates > Aotidae > Aotus > Aotus nancymaae. Next base: position 16,080,891 of record NW_026988441.1, on the reverse strand, counting down.
AAGCCTGTCTTTTTTGTTTGTTTGTTTGTTTTTGAGAGAGTTTTGCTCTTGTTGCCCAGGCTGGAGTGCAATGGCGCAATCTCGGCTCACTACAATCTCCGCCTCCCCATATCAAGCGATTCTCCTGTCTCAGCCTCCTGAGTACCTGGGATTATAGGTGCCCGCCACCATACCCAGCTAATTTTTTGTATTTTTAGCAGAGAAGGGTTTCACCGTGTTGGCCAGGCTGGTCTTGAACTCCTGATCGCAGGTGATCCACCTGCCTCGGCCTCCCAAAGTGCTGAGATTACAGGCATGAGCCACCACACTCGGCCAGATGAATTTAATTTTTTGTGTCTGAACTTTTCCATAATAAACTTTTCCTTAAGGGTGGTGGTGGAAAATACTTGCAACAGAATTATCTGCAAGATCCTAAGCACTTATATTTCATTGATTTAGACAAAACTGTGACACAACTCTGCGGTGGGGAAGAAAGTGCAATACAGCAAATCTAAATTCACATAGGGCTTGTGAGGAAAGAACCAGAAATTGTCTAAAATTGATTTGTCAGGGAATAGCGACATAGGAATATTAAAAATATGGGGTAAATTCCATCGGAATTAGCTAAAAGAGACGAGGGTACCTGCCTTTAGGGAGTAGGACAAAGTAACAGGGTAAGGCCCTACTCTTTTAACACTTACTGAATTTGTAACAGGTAAAAATTGACAAATACATTTTAAAATAGCAGTCTCTCTGAAACAGCATATAAGTTTCTCAAAAACTCTGGTTAATTCTTGTGGCTTTCTATTGTAAGAATTATCTCCTATTTACAAATTTTTTTTTTTTTAAGACAGAGTCTCACTCTGTTACCCAGGCAGGAGTGCAATGGCTCGATCTCGGCTCACTGCAACCTCTGCCTCCCAGGTTCACGTGATTCTCCTGCTTCAGCTTCCTGAGAAGCTGGAATCACAGGTGTGTGCCACCACGCCCGGCTAATTTATTTTTTATTTTTATTTTTAGTAGAGACAGGGTTTCACCATGTTGGCCAGCCTAGTCTCAAACTCCTGACCTCAGGTGATTCAGCCACCTCGGCCTAACAAAGTGCTGAGATTGATTACAGGTGTCAGCCACCGCGCCTGGCCTTTTACAAATTCTTTAATAATTGTTTTTCTGGTAGTGGAATTTTCTACAATATAGATATTACTGGATACGACTTAAAAGGTTCTTCTGAGCTCTGACAGTGTGATCTAAACAACTTATGCATTGGCTGAACCATTGTAAACATCCATTTTCACTATCCTTAATTCTGAGATAAAGAAAACTTGACGATTCACAGAAATTCCTTACAACCCAAACTTCCTATTCAGCCTCAAATTGGACTTCTCGCCAGGATGCCCTAACACAATTGCAGATATCTGTATGAGTCATCAGCCCTGTGATCCCCAAAGCTGCATAAACCAGGAGATCTTGCAACAATCCAACATTTGGAGCTACCAACAGCACACTTCATCCTAGCTTACTGGAGAATCCTACTCTGTAGAGATAATCTTGGCTTTCCTATATTCCCAGCTCAGTAATTCATACCTTCAACTCATCAAATAATGGTCCAGACAGAATAAGTTCATTTTACAAATCCATTCTTGCTTCCTTGAGATAATTCATCCCCTATCATAATCCTTGGGAAAAAGTTTCAACTCAGGTATTTACAGAATGAAAATATTAATCCGAGTTGATTTTAAAAAATAAAAGGAATATTTAGAGATGGTATAGGATTATCTAGCTAAGAGGAAATGGGGACCAGGATCCTGAAGGGGGATCCCGTTAGCCAGAAATGTCAGGATAAGAAAAACAAATGCTCATGAAGGCAAGAAAAAGCATCAACTCACCTCAGTCATGGCTTTCAGTATTGCAGATGGTTAGTCCTCCCTGGGGCCGTTCTCCTGAAAAATGATAGCATTCTGAGATTGCAGGACTGGGAAGTAAAACCCTCTAGAAATCACACTGGAGGCCGGAGGAAACTACCTCCATACTTCTTGGTCTTAAGATATAACTCTAGTTAGTGGGAATATAGAACAAATCCTACTCCTTCCTCAACCCTACAAACCCCAGGCTTTAGCTGCAGCAAGATGGATCCTGGGTAGCTGGATCCAAGGGAAGACAAGGACCCAGATTCATTCTCCCTCATGCAAACTACCTAAGTTCCTGCCTTAGCCAAGGAATTCAGGCCAGACCTTGTCCCACCTCAGTGACGCTGCTCTGAACCCACAATTAAGCTACTATGACCTGCCCTGAGCTACTGACCTACTATGACCCAAGACTGAGCTACCACAACCTCCATTGCAGCCCTCAGGTCCCCAATCCAGATTCACCTAAACGGTGCCCTTTGGCCAGGAACACAGTGCACTCAGATCATAAAAACCGAACACTTCCCTAATCAAGTGTTTTTCTTTCTCAACCTCAAGAAATTCAACTTCCGTCACCACGAACACACACACACACAACACCCGCACCCACCCCTAAATACACGGGTGCAGGAAGCACTCATTCTTCTAGCTCTGTTTTATTTTAAAAAAAACTATATATATATACACACACATAAATACATACATTCATACATACACATATATACATACATATACATATATACATATATACATGTATATATGCCTATAATCCCAGCTACTTGGGAGGCTGAGGCACAAGAATCCCTTGAACCTGGGAGGCAGAGGCTGCAGTGAGCCGAGATCATACCATTGCACTCCAGCCTAGGTGACAAGGTGAGACTCTGACTTGAAAAAAAAAAAAGAAATACAACCCTCTGCTGTTGCCAAAAGGTGAGGCTGTCTTCAAAAATATCTGTGCTGAAAGGACTAGGTCTCCTTTTAAGAGTCTCCTAAAAAGGGATCCCATTAGCCAATTACTGAACACTTACACAACAATAAACAGAATACTTCTGCCACTCCTCCAGGCTATGATGCAGTCTTCAACAGCTATCAGTCAACTGAAATAGTCTGTGAAATGCTCTAAGTCCCTACTAATACGTAAGAAAAAAATTGTTGGCCGGGCGCTTGTAATCCCAGCATTTTGGGAGGCCAAGGTGGGCAGATCACGAGGTCAAGAGATCGAGACCATCCTGGCCAACATGGTGAAACCCCATCTCTACTAAAAATAGAAAAATTAGCCAGGCGTGGTGGCACGTGCCTGTAGTCCCAGCTACACTGGAGGCTAAGGCGGAAGAATCTCTTGAACCCAAGAGGCGGAAGTTGCAGTGAGCCGAGATTGTGCCACTGCATTCCAGCCTGGCAACAGAGCAAGACTCTGTCTCAAAAAAAAAAAAAAAATTGTTACAAAGTGCACAAAAAGAGGTGGGTGAATAAAACATTTTTCTTTTTTACATACAATAATTAGGGAGCGATTATATATGTTTTTCCTCATCCTATTTTTTATAGTTCTAGTATTAGCTGCTTGTCCATCTACCTGAGATAAAAAGAATAAACTCTGGGAACTTTGAAAAAGCCAGTTAGGCCTAGGCACGGTGGCTCACGCCTGTAATCCCAGCACTTTCGGAGGCCAAGCCAGGCGGATCATGAGGTCAGAGTTGAAGACCAGCCTGGCCAACATGGTGAAACCCCATCTCTACTAAAAATACAAAAATTAGCTGGGCATGGTGGCACGTGCCTGTAATCCCAGCTACTCGGGGGCGCTGAGGCAGGAGAATTGCTTGAACCGGGACCCAAGAGGCGGAGGTTGCAGTGAGCTGAGATCGCACCACTGCACTCCAGCCTGGCCTACAGAGTGCGACTCCGTCTCAAAAAAAAAAAAAAGAAAGAAAAGAGCCAGTTAGTCCCAGAAAAAGGAAAAACTGTATCAAAACCAGAAGGACCCATCTCAACAGTGGCCTCACACAATATCCCAAGATAAAGGGATTCACTGCAGTTAGTCAGTAGACACACACAAACCAAGCAGAAATGGGATATAATAAAATAACAAATTAGCCAAATATCCCAAATGAGAGCTTATTGCATACTCAATTCGTTATCACCTAGGAAGTAAACATCCTATTAATATTTTAAACCCCTAATAATTACAGTGATATTAATAAAGACTTAAGTTTAAAAAAAAATACCTGGCCGGGCGCAGTGGCTCATGCCTGGAATTCCAGCACTTTGGAGGGCCATGGTGGGTGGATCACAAGGTCAACAGATCGAAACCATCCTGGCCAACAGGGTGAAACCCTGTCTCCACTAAAAATACAAAAATTAGCTGATATGGTGGTGCACACCTGTCGTCCCAGCTACTTGGGAGGCTGAGGCAGGAGAATGACTTGAACCTGGGAGGCAGAGGTTGCAGTGAGCCGAGATGCGCCACTACATTCCAGCCTGGCAACAAAGTGAGACTCCATCTCAAAAAATAAATAAATAAGTACAATTTAAAAATACCATTAACCCAGGTCAATGTATCTTCATAACAGGGGAATGAGTTGTAATGAAACTGCAGACCATGAAAAAATTTAAAGCACAAATCTTGTCCAATAACTGAACTGACTTACAAAAATTAAAATCTATATTAAAAATAGAAACTGGGCCAGGCACAGTGGCCCAAGCCTGTAATCCCAGCACTTTGGGAGGCCGAGGCGGGTGGATCACGAGGTCAAGAGATCGAGACCATCCTGGTCAACACGGTGAAACCCCATCTCTACTAATACAAACAATTAGCTGCGCATGGTGGCGTGTGCCTGTAATCCCAGCTACTCAGGAGGCTGAGGCAGGAGAATTGCCTGAACCCAGGAGGCGGAGGTTGCGGTGAGCCGAGATCGCGCCATTGCACTCCAGCCTGGGTAACGAGCGAAACTCCGTCTCAAAAAAAAAAAAAAAAAAAAAAAAAAAAGAAACTTACATGTCTGATGAAGTACAAAAAGGGACTCAGCCTCATGATCAACAGCTTAGGAAACTTAAATGCACATTACTAAGTGAAAGAAACCAATCCAAAAAGACTACATACTGTATAATTTCAACATTCTGGAAAAGGCAAAAACTATGGAGACAATAAAAAGATTAGATTAGGAATTGACAAGAAGGGAGGGATGATCCGTCAGGTCACAGAGGCTTTTTAGAGCAATGGAATTAATATGGATGACATCATAATGGCAGGCACATGTCACTATACATTTATCCAAACCCACAGATGTATAACACCAGGAGTGAACTCTAATGTAAACTACAGACTCTAAGTGATAAGTGTCCATGTGCGTTCATTAGTTGTAATAGAGTATCACTCTGGTGGGGGATGTTGACGATGGGGGAGACCATACATGTGTGGGAGGATACGGAAAATCTCTGTACCTTCTGCTCAATTTTACTGTGAACCTAAAGGTACCCTAAAAAATAAAGCATATTAAAACAAATAACAAATAACAACAAAAAATTAAGTCCTGTCACATGCTACAACATGTTTGAACCCTGAGGACATTATGCTAAGTCAGGAATTTAAGCAATGTATTCATAAATACCCAGTGGCTCAAAGAATAAATTGCAGCCGGGTGCGGTGGCTCACACCTGTAATCCCAGCACTTTGGGAGGTCCAGGCGGGCAGATCACCTGAGGTCGGGAGTTCGAGATCAGCCTGACCAACATGGAGAAACCCCATCTCTACTAAAAATATATAAGTAACCGGGTGTGGTGGCACATGCCTGTAATCCCAGCTACTCAGGAGGCTGAGTCAGGAGAATTGCTTGAATCCAGGACGTGGAGGTTGTGGTGAGCCAAGATCGTGCCACTGCACTCCAGTCTGGATGACAGAGCAAGACCCAGTCTCAAACAAAAAGAAAAGAAAACCAAATATAAGAACCATACATAATTTTTAGTGTAAATACAAGATATGAAATGGTGAATGCTGTAAGATTCCAATCTTGAAAGTAATGTATGTTATACGTGCATAGGAAACTTACTAGAAGAAAACAGATCAAAATATTAACAGGGGTAATTTCTGGGTAGTAGATTTACTTTTGCTCTTTGTAACTCCGTATTTTCCAAATTATTTAAAATAATCAGTGTGTGTGGGTGTGTGTGAGACAGAGAAGGGGGAGTGTACATGTGTTTAAAAAGGCAAAACTTTACTACACTGGGAAAACTGTTCTATTTTCTAAATTAATAAGTGAATATTTTGGCTGGGCGCGGTGGCTCACGCCTGTAATCCCAGCACTTTGGGAGGCCAAGGCGGGCGGATCACCTGAAGTCAGGAAAGACCAACCTGACCAACATGGTGAAACCCTGTCTCTGGAAAAAAAAAAAAGTAAGTGAATATTTTATAGAAAGAAGTAAAAGAGACTAATGGGGCCAGGCACAGTAACTCACGCCTGTCATCCCAGCACTTTGGGAGGCCGAGGCAGGTAGATCACAAGGTCAGGAGTTCAAGAGCAGCCCGGTCAACATGGTGAAACCTCGTCTCTACTAAAAATACAAAAATTATCTGGGCATGGTGGTGGGCACCTGTATTCCCAGAGACTTGGGAGGCTGAGGCAGGAGAATTGCTTGAACTCAGGACATGGAGGTTGCAGTGAGCTGAGATCATGCCACCGCACTCCAGCCTGGGCAACAGTGCAAGACTCAGAAAAAAAAGAGAGAGAGAGAGAGACTACTGGGATCTCTATGTCCACTCCAAAGCTTCTCATCATTTTCTTGAATAGAAACTTCTAAGAACCAGGTCACTGTTGACTCTATGTTAACCACGACTATCCAGAGAAGAGAAGCAAAAAAGAAATCTAATGCACCTTGTATTTGGTTTAGTCAACAGCCATTCTTCTTTCCTCCTCTGGGTAACTCTCTGAGGAGGGCAGAGCTGAAGAAGAAGAAGGGAATTGAGATGCCAGGCCTTTCTTGTGGCCCAGACTGACCAGATCAGAGGTCATTCTGGATCTATATCTACTATCTGTGAAGAGAAGGAGGGATAGGGGACGTGTAGGCTGTCCTGAGCATTCTTGGTACCAAAGGAGTGACGTCTCTGCTCTGCATGAGAATCTGTTCTGACCTCACAGGGAGAGCTGGAGTCACAAAGACAGTCACAAGCACCCCATACCCAATGCTGCAGTCACCCACTCACCACAGGAACCCACATACACCTCCACAGGCACACCTCACCCAAATAATAACACTATATTACAGTGGCACAATCACTGTCCCACATCTACCCTGAGGATACACAGTCACACCTGCATGTTTACAGACCCCTCAAACATAGCACCATTCAAAACCAGAGTGCTACAGATAGTCACAATACCACACTCACTACTGAGCCACACAAAGTTACAGTTCTCCCCTTCCCAGGACCCCTATTAGGCACTACACACAATCACACATGCAAAATAACACAATGATCGTTAGGACACATATTGTCACCCCAGCACAATTACACGCACTTGCCAACCATAGAGACACAATGCCACATAAAGTTACAGGGTCACACTCTCATATTCTCACAATGTCACTTAGTGAGGCATCTAGTACACTTAGTGCTGCTAATAGTCATACAAACACAATTACAAACGCACCCCTCAGAATAACACAGTTACAGTCTTCATCATCAGATTTTCTCCACACACACCCTCCACAATGTCACGGAAAGTTACACAGTCACACACAATCACAGTCCCACCATGGGACAGTCACACCTACACACACAGCCTTACATTGTTACAATCACACAACTACAACGAGGATATACAATCACACCCGCGCACACAGCGAGGCACAGTCACATAACGTCACACTCGATCACACTCACACACAGAAGCCCACGCCTCGCGCCCGCCTCCCCACCATCCCTCTACCAGCCCGACTCATACACGTCCGACACTCCAGACCAGCCTGGTCAGTCCCTTCAAACTCCCAGGCACGCACCTGCGGACCCGAGCCGAGCCCGCAACGACCCAGGCCGCTCACCGCGCGCTTCCCCTACCCTGGAGGCCTAGGGTCCAGCAGGCAAATGAAGGGGCTGCCCTGGACTCGGGGGGCCTCTGGGAAATGCAGTCCAGAGTAGTACCGCACCGAGAAGATGGCGTCCAGTTCTTCGGGTTCCTGCCGCTGCACAGCTCGGGGACATCCCTGCTCCCCACTCCGAACGGCTACCCCGCGTCTCCGTGATTCAGATACAGGCTCAGAGTGAAACTGCCATAGGACGCTGGCCCTGCACCCTGAAGACAATCTTCCTTCATGGTACCAGCCAACCCCAGGGAGTTCCTTGAGAAACAGGAAAAGGTCGCCGCTTCGGGCCGGACGTTGATTAGAGCCGCATGGATTCTGGGAACTGTAGTCTGGAGCCAAAAAGGGTGAAGCGCCGGGGCTAGTGGAAGGAGATCGTTTCAACGACTTTTTGCCCCGAGCCGACCCACTGTGCAGAGCGCACCCAGGGTCCCGGGCTCTTCTAGGCGTTATAACCCACTCTGAGAATGCTAGACTGATTAAATCCTCATTTTTGCCTTCATCCGTGAATGAGCCACATACTATGATTCCATTTGTATGAAATATTTAAAATAGGCAAATCTACGGACAAGGAGTAAATTAGTTTTTTAGGACTAGCAGGATTGGGGGAACTGAGTGATTACTAATAGATAAAAGGTTCCTTTTTGGGGTAATGCAAAGCTTCTTGAATTAGATAATAATGTTTACACAACTCCGAATGCACTAAAAATAATTGAATGGTACACCATAAATGAGCTAATGTTATGGTTTGTAAATTATATAATTTATAAATATATGTGTGCCTATTTTTGAAAAATCAACTTTACTGAAGCATAATTTAAATGTAATAAAACGCGCTTATTTTAAGTGAACTGCTTGATGAGTTTCAACAAATGTCTAAATCCTTGTCACCACCATCATAATCAGGATACAGAACATTTATTAAAATTTTTTTAAAATTTAAGCTTTTTATCTAAATTTTTGTGGATTCATAGTAGGTATATATTTATGGGGTACATGAGATGTTTTGATACAGGCATGCAACGCATAATATATCATGTAAAATAGAGTCTCTAACCCTCAAGCATTTATTCTTTGTGTTACTGGATATAGAATGTGTGTGTGTGTGTGTGTGTGTGTGTGTGTGTGTGTTTTGAGACAGAGTCTAGCTCTGTCACCCAGGCTAGAGTGCAGTGGCACAATCTTGGCTCACTGTAACTTCCACTTCCCAGGTTAAAGCGATTCTCCTGCCTCAGCCTCCCGAGTAGCTAGGATTACAGGTGCCCGCCACCACAACCGGCTAATTTTTGTATTTTTAGTAGAGAGGGGGTTTTGCTGTGTTGGCTAGACTGGTCTCAAACTCCTGACCTCGTGATCCGTCCGCCTCGGCCTCCCAAAGTGCTGGGATTACAAACGTGAGCCACCGCGCCCAGCCGGATATAGAATATTTTTATTCACCACAGTCCCCGCCACAAATTTCCCTATGACCTTGTTAAGTCAATCCCCACCTCCCCATCCCCACATCAGGCATCTATTGATTTACCTTCTTCTGTCACTATAGGTTTATCCTACTTATCTAGAGTTGATCACAGGTGCATTTGTTTGGCCTGGCTTCTCTCTCTCAGCATGATGTTTTTGAAATTTATGCTGTTTTCTATATTAGTCTCTATATATGATTTCTGAAGAGCATTTCATTTTATGAATGTATCTGAAATTGTACATCTGTTCACCTGTTTATGCATATTTGAGTTGTTTCCAGATTGGCTAATATGAATACAATTAATATAAGCATTTGTATACAAGTGTTTTTGTAAACATATGCTTTCATTTATATTGGGAAATGTGGGAAGAGATGGCCAGAGGCAGACTTGTGTTACTTATAGTTAAATGATTACAAACTTGCTTTGCTTTTTATTCACTGAGATTTGTGCCACGGATGATATCCAAACTATGGTGCAGTAAAATAAAGTCAGAGATCAAGCGGTAACAGGAGGCCTGTGGTAAGGACCATCTGAGAGCGTCTGTAACCATGGAACACTGAGGTGTGGCTGCAGAGCAGAAAAGAAACTGCTTTGGTCCCATAACTCTTCCCAATATAGAGTTTGTGTGAGGATCTCATAAAGGGAGCTTATGCAAAAGACTTAGGGAAGTAATGCAACCTCTGCTCGTAAGAGAGGGTCTTCGCAGATAGGAGCTGGTGCCAGAAGGCCTTACGGGGCAGAGACAACTGAACGACACAGGCTCTGCCTAGGTTCTCAGAATATGGAGTAATTCTGATTGCTCTGTGTCCACAATGCTGGAGCCTGAAAATCTGAAGTCCTGCTTGCCTCGGCTGATGTCTCCCACCCCCTGCCTACATTCGCCATTGTCCCTGATCGCTTCCTGGGACAAGCCCCTCACCCAACCCTGCCATCTTAACTGTTCTTATGATAATGTAAACACCTATCACCCAACCCTGCCATTGTAACTGAACTTGTGGTCCTGTAGACTCCTTGCTCCCTACTCCCCACCACTGTAACTGATCTTACTCTGCAACACCCCCGACCCCCAAAAAACTACCCAAACCTATAAAACCAACTCCTAACCCTTTGCTAATGCCCTTTGCCAATGCCCTTTTCGGCCTTAGCCCACCTGCATCCAGGTGAATAAACAGTCATGTTGCTCACACAAAGCCTGTTTGGAAGGTCTCTTCATTCAAAGCTCGAGTTTTTCAGCAGCCACCATGCCCGGATACTTTATTTTTTTTATTTTTAATTTTTTTGTAGAGATGGATGTCTCATCTGTTGCCCAGGCTGATCTTGAACTCCTGGCCTCAAGCAATCCTCCTGCCCGGGCCTTCCAAAGTGCTGGGATTACAGGTGTGAGCCACCCGGCCCAGCCAACATTTTGTTATTCTTGTGGCATCCATATACCCCTCCTCAGTGGAGTTTTTTTTTTCAGGCATTGTTTTGCTCTTGTTGCCCAGGCTGGAGTGCAATGGCCCAATCTCTGCTCACTGCAACCTCCGCCTCCCAGGTTCAAGTGTTTCTTCTGCCTCAGCCTCCTGAGTAGTTGGGATTACAGGCATGCGCCGCCACACCCAGCTAATTTTGTATTTTCAGTAGAGATGGGGTTTCTCCATGTTGGTCAGGCTAGTCTCGTCGAACTCCCGACCTCAGGTGATCCACCTACCTTGGCCTCCCAAAGTTCTGAGATTACAGGCGTGAGCCACTGCACCTGGCCCCTCAGTGGAGTTTTTAAAGCAAGCATCATTTCACCCATACATATTTCCATCTGAATCTCTATAAGTCATCTTCATTTTCACAAAACCACATGACCAACAAAATTAGCAGTAATTCTTAGGCCTCTGTAGAACTGTGTGTTCACTACTGGACTTCCACAGATGTCTCCGTAGACCATGCTTTGGGAGAAGAAAGAGAAACCACAGATAAGCAGAGTTGAACACTGTAACTGGCTCTGTATTTAAACTGAGTCCCAGAGGGGGACGTAATTGGCCTGAAGGTATCCAGCATGCCCACATCAGAAGGTAGATCTAGTTCCTCCAAAACAATCTCTCCATTTACTGGGACCGAACATTTTCAGGAGAGTATAGAACCTCTCACCATTTTCAGATAGAACTTCCTGGCAGAGACTGGGTTGTGAATAATGTTTAGGAGGTAAAAGGAATTGTATCTTTACAACTCCTCACTGACACTCCCCAAAAAGATGGGTAACAGAGTGTTAGCTGCTTCACAATTTCCATACAGGAGAAACTGGATTTAAGGCTTCATTAATCTGGTAATAACACTGCTATTATATTTCAATTTCAAGGTAAATAAAAATAGCAAGCTTGTCTTTGGGTGTTTTTAGTCACATGCTGGCCATATTAAGAGTATTATTGTTATTATTATTATTATTTTGAGATGGAGTTTTCTCTTGTTGCCCAGGCTGGAATTCAATGGCACCATCTCAACTCACTACAACCTCTGCCTCCCAGATATAAACAGTTCTCCTACCTCAGTCTCTCAAGTAGCTGGGATTATAGGCATATACCACCACATCTGGCTAATTTTGAACTTTTAGTCGAGATGGGGTTTCACCATGTTGGTCAGGCTGGTTTCGATCTCCCAACTTCAGGTGAACTGCTCGATTCGGCCTCCAAAAGTGCTGGGATTACAGGCGTGAGCCACTGCACCCGGCCAAGACTATTATTATTTTTTTTTGTTGCTGCTTACTATAGTTGTGCTTGAGGTAGTTAGGGTGAAGGCTGATGGAGATTAAGGGTATTAAAATATCTATCCCTCCCAAAACCTCCTACCAGCTTTTCTAAAGGGGATGCTTAGACTTCTAACCCCTCTTCCATGGTATCTCCTAGGAGAGGATTGTGCTAACTCAACTTCTACCAGATTTCCTAATGTGTTTTCAACTATTTTATTTTATTTTTTGAGATGGAGTTTTGCTCTTGTTACCCAGGTTGGAGTGCAATGGCGCGATCTCGGTTCACCGCAACCTCCGCCTCCTGGGTTCAGGCAATTCTCCTGCGTCAGCCTCCCGAGTAGCTGGGATTACAGGCACGCGCCACCATGCCCAGCTAATTTTTTGCATTTCCAGTAGAGACGGGGTTTCACCATGTTGACCAGGATGGTCTCGATCTCCTGACCTCGTGATCCACCCGCCTCGGCCTCCCAAAGTGCTAGGATTACAGGCGTGAGCCAACGCGCCCGGCGTGTTTTCAACTATTGAAAGTTGTACCTCCCTTACGGCAGCATACTTCCTATTATGACATCACACTATCTTGCCTAGTGGTTTCACCCAGTAGTGAACTCAGATCCCAGCCCACCCTCTCAGTGAGTGGAGTCTCCAAAAAATAGAATGTACCCTCCTGATGTCTCTTATCTTCCTTATTTCTCTCAGAATCCTTGACTTCCTTGTTTCCCCATGGTTTCTCCTAGTAAATCATTGTTTTCTGCAGTGTGCAGTAACCAAGGAGTAATTTATCTATTCTAAATATAACAGCTGGGCGCAGAGGCTCACGCCTGTAATCCCAGCACTTTGGGAGGCCAAAGTGGGCGGATCATTTGAGGTCAGGAGTTTGAGACCAGTCTGACTAACATGGTGAAACCGTGTCCTGGGTGACAGGAAAGAAAAAAAAAATACACACACACACACACACACACATATATAAAATAAATAAAATATAAAGCTCCAGATCCTTTCTTTAGGAAATTCTTCTTGCGTACAAGCGTGGTCAAACTATGGTTACTGTCTTGCATTCTATGTGAAAATCCTTGCCTTACTCTAGTCAACCCTGTAGGAGGCGGACTCCCCCACTGTACGGAGTGGATACGCATCCAAGATGGCGGCCCACACCAAAAAAACACCATAAGGGCGAGACCATACTCTCTGCCCGAGAGCGCCGATTACGGAAACTGCATGAAGTCTCTAAAGATGTATCCGCGTCCTGTTGACTGTGGGGTAAAATTGGCTTCCAAGTTAATTCAGAGCATGCGCAATATCAACAGTCCATAAAGGGAGGTGCTAGAAGTCGGACCGGAAGTGGAAGTGGTCCCCGAAAGCTATTTCGCCGCTGGTGTCGAGTATTTTCACGTTTTAATGCCGAGAGGTCTCTGTGATGATTTTGGTTGATTGCGATCAGGGATTCTGTGAAGTCAGTAATACAGGAGTTGTCCGTGGAGTTAGTGATGGTGGTGTCGGGGCTCGGTGATGTGGATCTGTGGCATCTGTCGATGGTTGTCTGTGACAGGGATTTCTCGGGTCATTGATGGGCTCTTTGGGATAAGTGATTGGGGTTTAGGGGTCAGTGATGGGAGTCTGTGGTCAGTGACTGAGAGCCTGTAGGGTCAGCTATGGTGATGGGTGAGGACTGTGATTAACTTGCTTTCTGACCTGAGTTAAAAGTTCAGTTCTTTCCATTTCGGCCTTTAATATAAAGATCTACAAGTTTTAGTGTGTAGTAATTTCTTATTGTTCAAATCTGTTTAAAAATTTTTTTCAGTCATTGTTTTTCTTTAACCCATGAGCTGTTTAGAAGTGCACTCTATGTTTCAATTAGTGTCTGTGGGTGATGCTTCAGTTGAAAAATTGCATTATGGCCTAGTTCTATCTCCATTTTCATAAATGTCACATTTGTTACATACAAACAATGTAATATGTTCTCTAATTTGTATTGTTATAAATATTAATCATGTGATATATATATATATATATATATATATAATCTCCTTACAGATTATTTTGTTAAGGAAGGTAAACTACATATGCTTGTAAGGTTATTTGCCCACCTGTCTGTCAGTTTCTGCTTTATACATTTAATACTATGCTATTGGGACCAGTTTCATGTATTGTTAATAATAGATATGACTGGCTGGACGCCGTAGCTCTCACTTGTAATCCCAGCCCTTTGGGAGGCCGAGGTGGGCAGATCACCTGAGGTCAGGAAATTGAGACCTGCCTGGCCAATATGGTGAAACCCCATCTCTACCAAAAATACAGAAATTAGCTGAGCGTGGTGGCGGGCGCCTTAATCCTAGCTACTCAGGAGGCTGAGGCGGGAGAATCACTTGAATACGGGAGGTGGAGGTTGCAGTGAGCCGAGATCATGCTATTGCACTCCAGCCTGGACGACAAGAGCGAAACAACATCTCAAAAAAAAAAAAGAAAGAAAGAAAAATGGATATGACTAAATAGCTCAAAAGACATTATACCAATTCAAGCTTCAACCAATAATTTCTAAAAGAAATTTGCCTAAATGCTTTCCAACAGTGGATGTTATTACTTTTTTTTTTTTTTTTTTGAGGGGAGTTTTGCTCTTGCAGACTGGAGTGCCAATGATGCCATCTCCGCTCACTGGAACCTCTGACTCTCGGGTTCAAGTGATTCTTCTACCTCAGCCTCCCGAGTAGCTGGGATTACAGGCAAGCACCACCACACCAGGCTAATTTTGTATTTTTAGTAGAGATGGGGTTTCTCTATGTTGGTCAGGCTGGTCTCGAACTCCCCACCTCAGGTAATCCACCTGCCTCGGCCTCCCAAAGTGCTGGGATTATAGGCATGAGCCACTGCAACCAGCAAGAATTTTAAACTGTTTTAACAAGCCCTCCAGGTAACTTGAATGCATACCTACATTTGGGAACCACTGCTCTGGTTTCTAGCTCAGGGACCTGCACCTTGATGTATCCGGGAAGTGTTTATGTAGTGAATGTTGAATGACTCTGTGGACATTGTCTTTCTAGGTTCCTGGGTGTCTCTGGGGAGTCCCTGGGCCAGACCTTCCTCCAGACTCCAGCCCACCTCTTCTGAGCAGCTCTGCTGAGTTCACAGATGACCACTAAACTTCAGGCACCCTAGAGAAAAAGGGTTGAGACCAGTGTGGCCATGCCAACTAGTTGGACCTCACCCCAGAAATCCCCAGCCCTGGCTCCAGAGGATCATGGCAGCTCCTATGAGGTGAGGAGGAGGAATCCCAGGAGGTGGAATTTCAGTCTAAGAGTAGGTATCTCTGATCTTTCACCAGAGCCTTAGGGGAGAGGCAGATAGGCCTTAGGAACCAACTGGACTCTAGACCTGGTGCTCCTGAAACAAAACTTGATGTTCCTGTCAAGTATGAGCAACACATGGGTAATGTCTCCATCTCTGGAGGCCACCTGTATAACAGTGGAGAGGTGGACTGTTAAGGAAAACTATTGTTTATTTTGTCAACACACTATATTGATGTTTTGGCTGCAGACACAGTTCCTGGTTAGAAGTCACTTTTCTGTGAGATTTTGAAAGTATTTTTTCATTTCTTCCTAAACCACCTCCTCAAACACAAATGTCCTCTCTATTTTCTTTTTTTTTTTTTTTTGAGATGGAGTTTTGCTCTTGTCACCCAGGCTGCAGTGCAATGGCACGATCTCCGCTCCGCAACCTCCACCTCCCGGGTTCAAGCGATTCTCCTTCCTCAGCCTCCCAAGTAACTGGGATTACAGGCATGCGCCACCACGCTTGACTAATTTTGTATTTTTGGTAGAAACAGGGTTTCTCCATGTTGGTCAGACTGAAATCCTGACCTCAGGTGATCCACCCACTTCAGCCTCCCAAAGTGCTGGGATTACAGGTGTGAGCCACCATGCCCGACCGTCTTCTCTATTTTTTTTCTGAAACTTGTTTTTCAGATATTGCTTCTCCATGTCTTTTCTCTCCTATTTTCTATTTAGTTCCTGCTATCCGTTTGGAGTAACTTTGTCATGTTTGCCTTCCAGCCCTTCTATTGAGCTTTTAAAGTGCTGGAATTATAGGTGTGAGCCACACCATGCCCAGCCGGGTATAATGTTATTTCTCATCTGTCTGAAGATATTGTGATAATTTATTAGGAATGCTTTAATCTTTTCAATAGGCAATGCATAACCTAGTTCAAAAATTAGAAATATATGAAAAGCGACATACTGAAAAGTATTATGGTAAAAGATATGGGACTGTGGTTCACCCACCCCTGCCTCCCATCTACCTGTCTCCCAAGAGTAATAACCTGCTTGATTCATTTTCTTTGATTGCTTAGTTCTGTATACAGATGTGAAAACAACCACAATTTTTTTCTCTTGATTTCAGAATGGCATAGCAGATTAACTTTTTGCACATTGCTGTTTTAATGTTTGTTTGGTAAGATACAGAAAATATTATGAGCAACCTAGCAGTGGACATTCTTGTCAGGTCTTCTCTTTCTGTTGGATATATTAGAAGTAGCGGGTTTTAATTTCAGGGTTTAGTCACATGTAGTGAGAGTCTTATATGTATCTCAGTGAACCTTTACTTTTGTTGCTCTTGGGCAGTTTTAGGATTGAGTATTTTAATAATTTTAATCTAGAAGATAGGAAGGATAGCTTGAGACTAAAGTTGTAGTTGGTAAAATAGCAGCAGTTAGCTGGGCATGGTGGTTCACACCTGTAATCCCAACACTGGGAGTCCAAGGTGGAAGGATCACTTGAGGCCAGAAGTTCAAGACCAGCCCTGGCAATGTAGTGATACCCTGTCTCCACAAAACAAAATAAAATAAATGTTAGTCTTGGCCAGGTGCAGTGGCTCATGCTTGTGATCCCAGCACTTTGGGAGGCTGAGGTGGGCAGACTGCCTGAGGCCAGGAGTTTGAGACCAGCCTGGCCAACATAGTGACACCCCATCTCTACTAAAAATACAAAAAATGAGTCAGATGTGGTGGCATGCACCTGTAATCTCAGCTACTCAGGAGTCTGAGGCAGGAGAATTGCTTGAACCTGGGAGGCAGAGGTTGCAGTGAGCCCAGACTGTGCCACTGGACTCCAGTCTGGGTGACAGAGCGAGACTCCATCTAAGGAAAAAAAAGGCCGGGCCCAGTGGCTTATGCCTATAATCCCAGCACTTTGGGAGGCCGAGGTGAGTCATGAGGTCATGAGATCGAGACCATCCTGGTTGTGGTGAAACCCCATCTCTACTAAATACAAAAAAATTAGCCGGGCATGGTGGTTTGCACCTGTAGTCCCAGCTACTCCAGAGGCTGAGGCAGGAGAATTGCTTGAACCCAGGAGATGTAGGTTGCAATGAGCTGAGATCATGCCACTGCACTCCAGCCTGATGACAGAGCAAGACTCCATCTCAAAAAAAAAAAAATTAGTCTGGCATGGTGGTGTGTGCCTGTAAACCCAGCTATTCAGGAGGCTGAGGCAGGAGGATCACTTGATTATAGGAGTTTGAAGTTACAGTTAGCTATGAGCATGCCACTGCACTCCAGCCTGGATGACAGAGGTAGACTCTGTCTCAAAAAGAAAAAGCAGCAGCAGTCATTTGTATTAGGCAGAATAAGGAGAAGTTTTATTCACTTTTGTGGTTTGAAGAATGTTCTGATTTTTGTCTATGCTCAAACATAATGACAGAATGCTGTTGGTATCATCTTACACCATCATGGTCAGCGATTGGTCTGGTTTGCTGCTGCTGTTCTAAGAGAATGTTTTTGTGTAGCACCACGGAGAACACCATGGGTTAGCTGGTCCCTGCCAGGTTAGCTTCTAGCAACACTGAGCTTAATTAACTGATAGTACCGGCCTAACTCTCAGAGGTCAGGGGCTGCTTTTGTCCTTATTTAAAATAAAGGAATGAGGCTGGGCGTGGTGGCTCACACCTGTAATCCCAGCACTTTGGGAGGCAGAGGTGGGCGGATCATGAGGTGAAGAGATGGAGACCATCTTGGCCAACTTGGTGAAACCCTGTCTCTACTAAAAATACAAAAATTTGGTGGGCATAGTTCCATATGCCTATAGTCCTAGCTATTTGGGAGGTTGAGGCAGGAGAATCACTTGAATCCGGGAGGCAGAGGTTGTGGTGAGCTGAGATTGCACCACTGCACTCCAGCCTGGCGGCAGAGCAAGAATCCAACCAAAAAAAAAAAAACCATAAAGGAATGAACCAAAAGAAAGCTACGGCTACAATTTAAGAACAGATCAAAAGAGATTTAAGATGAAAATCACCTAAAGGGATGAAAACGTGTTGTTCATCCTTATGAAAAGAATCATATACAAAGAATTATACAAATTATTAGTGTTTATTTAATAAAGAATGTATTTTTGAACTATTTTAAGTAAAAATGAACAGAAATAATTAAATACACCTTTGGCCATTTTATCACACTACTCTTAGAAGCTTGTTGACCAAAGCAGACAAAAAATAGAAATATTTGCTATAATACTGATTCTGTTTTCTTTTTTTTTTTTTTTTTTGAGACAGAGTTTCGCTCGTTACCCAGGCTGGAGTGCAATGGCTCGACCTCGGCTCACCGCAACCTACGCCTCCTGGGTTCAAGCAATTCTCCTGCCTCAGCCTCCCAAGTAGCTGGGACTACAGGCATGCGCCACCATGCCCAGCTAATTTTTTTTTTTTTGTATTTTTTTAGTAGAGACGGAGTTTCACCTTGTTGACCAGGATGGTCTTGATTTCTTGACCTCGTGATCCACCCGCCTTGGCCTCCCAAAGTGCTGGGATTATAGGCGTGAGCCACCGCGCCCGGCCCCTGATTCTGTTTTCTAACAGAGCATTACATTAGAAATAAGTAAAAGACTGTTGCACAATAATGTGAATGTACTTAAAACTGAACACTTTAAAATAATTAAAATGGCAAATTTTATGTATATTTTACCACAATGTAAAAAAATAGTTTAATAAAGTACTGCTTATTTTTTTTGGTAAGAACAAATGATATAAAAGTCCTTAAAGGAATTAAAGTGTTGATTCAACACTCCCAACACAGCCAAAAATGATGGAAAAGGTTGTGTGATTTTACAGTTGATTTTCCTGCCAAAGTTTTGAGTAATAATAGATAATATCAAAAATTATTCCCAACCTTATTTCTGGTTTTTGTTTTATTTTGTTTAGAGTTAACCTGGATGTCCAAAAGAACTGGAAATTAATAGATTCTGAAGTCAAACATATTCACTAACTGTATTCAAGAGTAGATGAGCTGGGCGCAGTGGCTCACACCTGTAATCCCAGCACTTTGGGAGGCTGAGGCAGGCAGATCACCTGAAGTGGGGAGTTCTCTACTAAAAATACAAAATTAGCCGGCCATGGTGGCAGGCACCTGTAACCCCAGCTACTCGAGAGGCTGAGGCAGGAGAATCACTTGAACCCGGGAGGGTGAGGTTGTAGTGAGCCGAGATTGTGCCATTGCACTCCAGCTTGGGCAACAAGAGTGAAACTCCGTCTCAACCCCCCCGCCCCACACACACACATACACAAAACTGTAATTATAATAAGCACAGTTGACCTTCAAACAATGCAGGGTTGGGGTGCTGACCTCCGTGCAGTTGAAAAGCTGCATATAACTTTTGACCACCCCCCAAAACTTAACTACTGATACCTTAACTGTTGATTTACCAAGAACGGTTGATTAACATGTATTTTGTATATGTATTATATTCTGAATTTTTTTTTTTTTTGAGTCGGAGTCACCCAGGCTGGAGTGCTGTGATGTGATATTGGCTCACTGCAACTTCCGCCTCCTGGGTTCAAGCAATTCGCCTGCCTCAGCCTCCCAAGTAGCTGGGATTACAGGCACCCATCATCACACTCAGCTAATTTTTTTGTATTTTTAGTAGACATGGGGTTTCACCATGTTGGCCAGGATGGTCTCGATCTCATGATCCGCCTCATGACCTCATGATCTGCCTCCCTCAGCCTCCCAAAGTGCTGGGATTACAGGCATGAGCCACCGTGCCTGGCCCTATAGTCTGTATTTTTGTAATAAAAGTAAGCTAGAGAAAGGAAAATGCTTTTAAGAAAATAAAAAGGAAGAGAAAATATGTTTATTATTTATTAAGTGGAAGTGAATCATCATGAAGGTCTTTGTCCTTATGGTCTTCAGGTTAAGGAGGCTGAGGAGGAGGAGGAAAAAGAGAGTTTGGGCCGGGTGTGGTGGCTCACACCTGTAATCCAAGCACTTTGGAGGCCAAGGCGGGCGGATCACCTGAGGTCAGGAGTTCAAAACCAGCCTGACCAACATGGTGAAACCCCGTCTTTAAAAAAAAAAACAACAGAGTTTGGTCTTGCTGTTTTGGGTGACAAAGTGGGAAGAGGTGAAGGTGGAAGAGAAGGCAGGAGAGGGAGGCACACTTGGTGTAATCTTACTGAAAAAAAATCTGTGCTACAAATGGACCCCCACATTTCAAACCCATGTGGTTCAAAGGTCAACTGTAATTCTAAAACTACCTTTCTGACACATCATGTAGACTTCTGTCCCTATGTAGACCTATTTGCTATTCCTTTAACTCATTGTGTATTTTAATATTTATTTATTTATGTATTTTTGAGATGGAGTCTTGCTCTGTTACCCAGGCTGGAGTGCAGTGACGTGATCTCGGCTTACTGCAACCTCTGCCTCCTGGGTTCAAGCAATTCTTCTACCTCAGCCTCCTGAATAGCTGGGATTACAGGTGCCCGCTAGCATGCCTGGCTAATTTTTTGTATTTTTAGTAGAGACAGAGTTTCACCATGTTGGCCAGGCTGGTCTTGAACTCCTCACCTCAGGTGATCCACCTGCCTCAGCCTCCCAAAGTGCTGGGATTACAGGTGTGAGCCACCACGCCTGGCCTTACTTATTTTTTTGAGACAGGGTCTCCCTTTGTCACCGGAGTGCAGTGATGCAGTCATGGCTCACTGGAGCCCATCTCCACATTGTTCTTGTCCTTGCTGTGCAACGTCCCCCTTACCCCACACTCTGTATTACTCTTCTTAACTTCCAAGAGAAATTCTTCCATTCTATGAAATGTAAACTTATCCCCTCATGTAGATGCACTTTTTCTTCTTTTTGGCCCTCAGGGTGTCTCAGAGAGAGATCTACTTTTCAACACCTTAATAAACTTCATGTCTTCCTGTTTTCGAACTTTGGTCTTCTTTATTTTTATGTCTTTTAGGTTGCTTGAAGACTAGTAACATAAAGAATTCATTTCTGGCTGGGCGTGGTGGCTCATGCCTGTAATCCCAGCACTTTGGGAGGCCAAGGTGGGTGGATCACAAGGTCAAGAGATTGAAACCATCTTAGCCAACATGGTGAAACCCCATCTCTACTAAAAATACAAAAATTAGTTGGGTGTGCTGGGACTTGCCTGTAGTCCCAGCTACTCAGGAGGCTTAGGCAGGAGAATCACTTGAACCTGTAAGGTAGAGGTTGCAGTGAGCTTAGATTATGCCACTGCACTCCAGCATGGGCAACAGAGCGAGACTCTGTCTCAAAAATATTAATAATAATTCATTTCTATGTCCTCAGGACTAGCATAATGAGCAGTCCTAAATTGATCAGCAACTGTATGGCAGGTTGCTCATCCATGTGCTAGAAGACTAAAAGCCTATTTTAATGGCCAGTTTTGAAAAATTAGTAATTGACTGACTGTAGAACAGAACAAATAGCTGGAATTCATTATTAGATTTCTGCATCTCACAAATTATGTAAAACTATCTATATACATCTTTTGAGATGGAGTCTTGCTCTGTCATCCAGGCTGGAGTGCAGTGGCACAATCTCAGCTTAATTCAACCTCCATCTCCTGGGTTCAAGCAATTCTCCCACTTCAGCCTCCCAAGTAGCTGGGACTACAGGCATATGTCACCAGGCCTGGCTAACTTTTTGTATTCTTAATAGAGACGGCGTTTCACCATGTTGGCCAGGCTGGTCTTGAACACCAAACCTCAGGTGATCCACCCACCTTGGCCTCCCAAAGTGCTGGGACTACAGACATGAGCCACTGCGTCCGGTCCCCTCTAACATTCTTGCTTCGATTATAGGCGTGAGCCACTGCGCCTGGCTAAAAGTGGATACTTAATATGTGGCTTGTGTAAAATACAATATCTTAGAAATTTCGTATTACTCAGATGCATACATTTGTCAGAACGTCAAATGGTACAATAAAGATTGTTGCATTTAATTGTATTGTACTAAATTTTACCTTATTAACAAATGTTACACCCTAGTTAATTATTTGCATTTTGTGGTGCTTAAGAGAAAGTGTAGTGATGTCTACAGTTTACTTTGAAATACATTAAAAAAAAAGTAAGATGGATCAATGTGTGATGAAGTGAGTAAGGTGTTAATGGTAGATCTAAGTAGTGGATGTGTAGGTTTTTACTGTACATTCTTTCTAATTTTCTGTATGTTTAAAATTTTTCATAATAAGCTATTAGACAAATGGGAGGCAAGTTTTTTTTAAGTTTTTTTTTTCTTTTGTTTAAAAAAAAAATTTTTATCTTCTCACATCTGAAGTGAGAACAAAAAGGCAGGTTCTTAAAAAAGGGAAGTAAATTGGCCATGCACAGCGGCTCACACCTGTAATCCCAGCACTTTGGGAGGCTGAGGCAGGCAGATCACCTGAGGTTAGGAGTTCGAGACCAGCCTGGCTAACATGGTGAAACCCAGTCTCTACTAAAAATACAAAAATTAGCTGGGCATGGTGGTATATGCCTGTAATCTCAGCTACTCTGGAGGCTGAGGCAGGAGAATTGCTTATCTGGGAAGCAGAAGTTGCAGTGAATTGAGATCACGCTATTGCACTCCAGCCTGGGGAAAAAGAGTGAAATGCCATCTCCAAAAAAAAAAAAAAAAAGGAATTAAAAAGAACAAAACCCATGTTTCATAATCCCAGATATAGTCACTCCACCCTGCAAAGCTGACTATGCACATTGAACAGGAATGTGCCCTTACAGGGATCAGTGTCCTTCAGGGATGTGGCTATCAATTTCAGCAGAGAGGAGTGGAGGCACCTAGACCTGTCTCAGAGAAACCTGTACCGGGATGTGATGCTGGAGACCTACAGCCACCTGCTCTCAGTCGGTAAGTGCAGTCACCTTGGTATTTGAAAGGAGGCCTCACTGAGAGTGCTTCCATTCTCATTCCATTCCATTCTGAATGCTGTCAGCATCTTAAATAGCTGATGGTTTTGTCATTTATTTCTCCAGGGTTCTCTATTTGTTTAGGGCACTCAGAATATTACTCTTTTCTCAGAACTATCTGGTTACTTTTCTGAAGAACAAATCCTGATTGAACAATAAGACTTTATTGAGTGGGCTCTGAAACATAATTAGCTTGACCCAGACCTTTATCATTTCCCATGAACAGGGTATCAATTTCCTAAACCAGAGGTGGTCATGTTGGAGCAAGGAAAGGAACCATGGACATTGCAGGGTGAGAGGCCACGTCACAGCTGCCCAGGTGAGTGAAATTAGCATGACTTGAGTAGATGGGAGATGGGAGGAAATCTCAGCTGTCTTGAAAAACACTGGAACCAGGCCACTCGCTATGGTTCACACCTATAATCCCAGCACTTTGGGAGGCTGAGGTGGGTGGATCACGAGGTCAGGAGTTCGAGACCAGCCCGACCAACATGATGAAACCCTGGCTCTACTAAAAATACAAAAAAAATTAGCCATGCATGGTGGTACATTATTGTAATCCCAGCTACTCAGGAGGCTGAGGTAGGAGAGTCACTTGAACCTGGGAGGAGGAGGTTGCAGTGAGCCGAGATCACGCCATTGCACTCCAGCCTGGGCAACAGAGTGAGAGTCCATCTCAGAAAAAAACACTGGAACTGTGAAGTGCTATTAAGACTACTCTTCAGAAAGGTTCTGAATTTTTTTGTATTGCTTGATGCCTCTCAGATCACTAAATGCCTTCTACCTGGATGACCTTTGCACTTCTGTGTCCTTCCTTGTAGATTCTAAATCACATGCCAGTCGGCCTCATTAATGATCTATCTTTGTTATCCTCCTTTTCTCTAACATTCTTTTTTTACCTACCTTCCATATTGTCCCAGAGTCCCTCTTTCACATCCAGGCATTCCTGGATCTGCTTTCTTTCAAAATTACTCTGTGTCACACATTCCCACTCCTTCTAGACCACTTTTATTTCTGTCTTTCTCACTGTGAGATGCCTCAGAACTTTATCTCTGGGCCAGGTGCAGTGGCTCATGCCTGTAATCCCAGCACTTTGGGAGGCCAAGGTGGGTGGATCTCTTGAGGTCGGGAGTTTGAGACCAGCCTGGACAACATGGCAAAACCCCATGTCTCCTAAAAATACAAAAATTAGCTGGGCGTGGTGATGCATGCTTGTATTCCCAGCTACTTGGGAGGCTGAGGCACAAAAATCACTTGAACCTGGGAAGTGGAGGTTGCCATGAGCTGAGATCATACCACTGCACTCCATCGTGGGTGACAGAGCAAGACTCTGTCTGAAAAAAAAAAAAAAGAAAATAAAAAGAACTTTAATCAAGCTCTCTACCTCTTTTTGCTATAGGAATGGCCATGAGATTTCTCACCTCTTCCCAGTCCTTCAGACCTTTCATCTAGCTGATAACTTGGGAATCATTGTCACTTCATCTTTGGGAATTCCTCTCTGCTTTGTTTGACATGACATGATTAATCACCCTTTCTGACATTTTCCTCTGATATTGCTTGAGCAATTCCACACTGTTAGGGTCTCTCTGCCTAGTTGGGTTTGTTTGTTTGTTCATTTTTTTGAGATGGAGTCTCTCTCTGTCGCCAAGGCTGGAGTGCAGTGGCATAATCTTGGCTCACTGCAATTCCACCTCTCAGGTTCAAGTGACTTTCTTGCCTCAGACTCCCGAGTAGCTGAGATTACAGGCGTGTGCCACCATGCCTGGGTAAAATTTGTATTTTTAGTAGAGACTGGGTTTCACCATGTTGGCCAGGCTGGTCTTGAACTCTTGACCTCAGGCAATCTGCCTACCTCAGCCTCCCAAAGTGCTGGGATTACAGGTGTGAGCCACCGTGCCCAGCCTTGTTTGTTTTTGTCATTGCTTTATTTTTATATTTCACCTGATGAGGTTTGAGTTTAATCACTGTCTTTAGTTTAGGACACACTGTGACTATGAATGTGGGTGAAGATTCTCTCTTATTTTATTTTTGTGATAATATCCCCTTTTCTCTCTTTCCTATTACCAATCTCCCTTCCCACCATAAGCCACTGTTTTGTATGATGGAAACATTTTTTAATTCGTGCATGTTGTAAAATTTAAAGTGAATTAGGGTTATGGATCATTAGTTTATATAAATCTTACTGTGCTATATGTCATGTTTTTTGTCTTACTTTTTTCATGTCTGTCTTTGGTGTTATCTGTTCATCTAGTTTATTTCTTTTTTTTTTTTTTTAAAGATGGGGTTTTACCATGTTGGTCAGGCTGGTCTTGAACTCCCGACCTCAGGTGATCTGCCCGCCTTGGCCTCCAAAGTGCTTGGATTACAGGCGTGAGCCACCACGCCCGGCCCATCTAGTTTATTTCTTTTAACTGCTAACTTGTTCCTCAGAATGTTTCCTATAAATAGTGTCATACCCTCCTCATCAAATCACCCACCCTTACCCTTTTCTCTGTGTTCAGTCTGTATGAGCCATTTTTACTTCCCCCTCTAGCCTCCACTAGCTGCTCTCTGAGCAAAAAGTCACTTATTATCCCTTGAAAAGGGACATTTGGATTTCAAACCTTATTACAGGGAATATCTGAAAATAAAAGACTTCTTTCCACAATGAAAGGGAAGATGATGATATAAATGAAGTGAGATTGTATTTCATTCTAGAATAACTGTGGCAGATTGATAGCCGACAGAGTCTTATCAGCAAAGAGAAAAATCACTAAGTGATGTTGCTTTTTTTTTTTTTTTGAGACAGAGTCTTGCTCTGTCACTCAGGCTGGAGTGCAGTGGCACGATGTCGGCTCACTGCAACCTCTGTCTCCCGGGTTCAAGCAATTCTTCTTCAGCCTTCTGAGCAGCTCGGACTACAGGTGTGTGCCATCATGCCCGGCTAATTTTTGTACTTTTAGTAAGAGACGGGGTTTCACCATATTGGCCAGGCTGGTCTTAACCTCCTGACCTTGTGATCCACCCGCCTTGGCCTCCCAAAGTGCTGAGACTACAGGCGTGAGCCACCGCACCCATCAGTGATGTTGTTTTAATCAACAAAATATTGACTGCAAATAGGTATTCTGAATATAAGGATATCAGAAGAATAATTCATGTGAACCCAAACATTTTTCACCCCCATAAAAACTCTTATCAGCGTGATTCATTTGGAAATGGTTTGAAGTATAATTTACATTTACATATTCTTAATAGAAATTATGCTTCAAAGAATGTTAGGAAGAGAACTAAATATGGTAAAATGTCTTTCTATATTTACTGTGAATGTACTCCAACAGGAGAGAAATTATGGGACCATAATCTACGTAGAAAAATTCTCAGTTATAAACCAGCCTCCTCGCAAGATCAAAAAATTTATCCTGGGGAAAAATCCTATGAGTGTGCCAAATTTGAAAAGATATTCACCTGGAAGTCACAATTCAAGATATACCTGAAGGTTCCTTCAGGAGAAAAACTCTATGTATGTATTGAATGTGGGAGGGCTTTTGTGCAGAAGCCAGACTTCATTACACATCAGAAAACCCATACGAGAGAGAAGCCCTATAAATGCAATGCATGTGGAAAATCCTTTTTTCAAGTATCTTCTCTCTTCAGACATCAGAGAATTCATACCGGAGAAAAACTCTATGAATGTAGGGAATGTGGGAAAGGCTTCCCTTATAACTCAGATCTCAGCATACATGAGAAAATTCATACTGGAGAGAGACACCATGAATGCACTGAATGTGGCAAAGCATTCACACAGAAATCCACACTCAAGATGCATCAGAAAATCCATACAGGTGAGAGATCCTATATCTGTATCGAATGTGGACAGGCCTTCATTCAGAAGACACAATTGATTGCACACCGAAGAATTCATACTGGAGAAAAACCATATGAGTGCAGTAACTGTGGGAAATCCTTCATTTCCAAGTCACAACTTCAGGTACATCAACGCATTCACACAAGTGTAAAGCCCTATATATGTACTGAATATGGGAAGGTCTTCAGCAATAATTCCAACCTCATTACACATGAGAAAATTCAAAGTAGAGAGAAATCTTCCATATGTCCTGAATGTGGGAAGGCCTTTACCTACAGGTCAGAGTTGATTATACATCAGAGAATTCACACTGGAGAGAAACCTTATAAATGCAGTGACTGTGGAAAAGCCTTCACTCAGAAGTCAACACTCACAGTGCATCAGAGAATTCATACAGGAGAAAAATCATATGTATGCACCAAATGTGGACTGGCCTTCATCCGGAAGGCACACTTGGTTACACATCAAATAATTCATACTGGAGAGAAACCTTATAAATGTGGTCACTGTGGGAAACTGTTTACCTCCAAATCACAACTTCATGTTCATAAACGAATTCACACAGGAGAAAAGCCCTATATGTGCAATAAATGTGGGAAGGCATTCACCAATCGGTCAAATCTCATTACACATCAGAAAACTCATACAGGAGAGAAATCTTATCTATGTTCCAAATGTGGAAAGGCCTTCACCCAGAGGTCAGACTTGATTACACATCAGAGAATCCATACTGGGGAGAAACCTTATGAATGTAGTACTTGTGGAAAAGCCTTTACCCAGAAGTCAAATCTTAATATACACCAGAAAATTCATACTGGAGAAAGACAGTATGAATGCCATGAATGTGGGAAAGCCTTCAACCAGAAATCAATTCTCATTGTTCATCAGAAAATTCACACAGGAGAGAAACCCTATGTATGCACTGAGTGTGGAAGAGCTTTCATCCGCAAGTCAAACTTTATTACTCATCAAAGAATTCATACTGGAGAGAAGCCTTATGAATGCAGTGACTGTGGGAAGTCCTTTACCTCCAAATCTCAGCTCCTGGTACATCAGCCAGTTCACACAGGAGAGAAACCCTATGTATGTGCTGAGTGTGGGAAGGCCTTTAGTGGCAGGTCAAATCTCAGTAAGCACCAGAAAACTCATACCGGAGAAAAGCCCTACATTTGCTCTGAATGTGGGAAGACCTTCAGACAGAAGTCAGAGTTGATTACACATCACAGAATTCATACTGGAGAGAAACCTTATGAGTGCAGTGACTGTGGGAAGTCTTTCACTAAAAAATCACAGCTCCAGGTGCATCAACGAATTCACACCGGAGAGAAGCCTTATGTGTGTGCTGAGTGTGGGAAGGCCTTTAGCAACAGGTCAAATTTGAATAAACACCAGACCACACACACTGGAAACAAACCCTACAAGTGTGGCATCTGTGGGAAAGGGTTTGTTCAGAAATCAGTGCTCAGTGTCCATCAGAGCATTCACGCTTGAGAGAAACAGTGTGAGAAAACCCCACTGAGAATGGGTCTGATTATACATCGTTGCATTCATGCAGCAGAAAAATGTATAATATCATAAGTAGAAATGACCACATCAGCATGTCACTTAAGACTGTTCTGGGCCGGGCGCGGTGGCTCACGCCTGTAATCCCAGCACTTTGGGAGGCCGAGGCGGGCGGATCACAAGGTCAAGAGATCGAGACCATCCTGGCCAACATGGTGAAACCTCGTCTCTACTAAAAGTACAAAAAATTAGCCTCGTGTGGTGGTGTGTGCCTGTAGTAGTCCCAGCTACTCGGGAGGCTGAGACAGGAGAATTGCTTGAAATCGGAAAACGGAAGTTGCAGTGAGCTGGGATGTGCCACTGCACTCCAGCCTGGCGATAAAGCAAGACTCTGTCTCAAAAAAAAAAAAAAAAAAAAGACTCTTCTGGAGAGGGTCTCTCAGAAGGCACTGAATGAGGCAAGGGACCCTTCCAACCTTGTCATCAGCCTCAATAAACCTTGGGGCATTATTCATACTGAGAAGGAACTGAGTCAATTTGGTGAATAGGAAAAGCCTCCTCATGAAAACTACAATGGAACACTGTTACCAAATTCTTCATAGAAAAGATTATATTATGGGAACGATAATCCTGTTTACTGTGGACAGGGTATAGTGCCAAAAGTTTGAATGGTAAGACAACATAGTATATACGATAGTGATAAATCCTTCTGTGAGTTGTTTGTTCCAGAACACACTGTTGAGCAGAATTGTGGGTGTTTTCTCATTCTTCTTTGAATCCAACACTGTTGTTCATATCCAATTCCCCAATGAGTATTTCTATCAAGCAAGAAATACTGCAATAAGACAAATTCTATATGTATTCAGACACAGACCTCAGAGTGTATTTTGAGCCCCCATTGTTATAGCACAAGACTTGCAGCCCCTTCATTACCTGCCAGGACCCTCTCTGAGCCCACAGGTCCTCAGCACAATGTGTTGGACCCCCAATACAGTGTTTTGTTTGTGTGTTGGACCCCCAATACAATGTTTTGTTTGTTTGTTTGTTTTTGTTTTTTTGAGACAGAGTCTCGCTCTGTCAGCCAGGCTGGAGTGCAGTGGCATGATCTTGGCTCACTGCAACCTCTGTCTCCCAGGGTCAAGCAATTCTCCTGCCTCAGCCTCCCAAGTAGCTGGGATTACAAGTGAGTGGCACCAGGCTGGGCTAATTTTTGTATTTTTAGTAGAGATTGCGTTTCACCATGCTGGCCAGGCTGGTCTCAAACTCCTGACCTCTTGATCCACCCGCCTTGGCCTCCCAAAGTGCTGAGATTACAGGTGTGAGAACCGTGCCCAGCCCAGCACAGAGTTTTGCATACTTCCACCACTCTCAAGAAAGCCTCTGTGGTTAGAATTTTCAGGTTATCTGGGACAATTTAAATTCTTCCTTCTGCTATTAGAAT
This sequence comes from Aotus nancymaae, assembly GCF_030222135.1. Taxonomy (NCBI): domain Eukaryota; kingdom Metazoa; phylum Chordata; class Mammalia; order Primates; family Aotidae; genus Aotus; species Aotus nancymaae. The sequence goes on along the minus strand of NW_026988441.1, from coordinate 16,050,788 downwards.
TCTTCCCACTCAGCCTCTTCTTTTTTGTTAATTTACTTGTTGCTGAGTTGAAGCCCAGCATTTTGCTTTCCTTAATGATGTGACTTTCATAAGTTGATAACTCATAAAATCAATATATGCGATATGAGATAACTCATAAATCACGTAAAATTGATGAACTCATGAAAACTAACACCACCATATGTTCACTGTCTACTTGTGTCCATGTTCATCCCATGCACCCCACAAGGACCCTTCCTGCCATATGCCTCAGACATCAGTTCAGTCCCTGACTCAGGGCCTTTGTATTTGCAGTGCCCGTTGCAAAGAGCACAATTCTCTATCTGTGGCTTTTTCCTCATTTTTTTTTTTTTTTTTTTTGAGACAGAGTTTCGCTCTTGTTACCCAGGCTGGAGTGCAATGGCGCGATCTCGGCTCACCGCAACCTCTGCCTCCTGGGTTCAGGCAATTCTCCGGCCTCAGCCTCCTGAGTAGCTGGGATTACAGGCACGTGCCACCATGCCCAGCTAATTTTTTTGTACTTTTAATAGAGACTGGGTTTCACCATGTTGACCAGGATGGTCTCGATCTCTTGACCTTGTGATCCACCTGCCTTGGCCTCCCAAAGTGCTGGGATTACAGGCGTGAGCCACCGCGCCCAGCCATGTTTTTTTTTTTTTCCATGACACTTCCTTACAGGCCTTCCCTGCCTGCCTGGTTTAAAATTCCAGCCCCTCACCCTTCCTCCTTTATTCTTCTCCCTAGCACTTTCCACCATGCTGCCTGGTATATTTTGCTCATTTCTCTATGGCTTCTACACTAGAAAATATTTCCCTTTTGTTCACCACTATGAGTCTAGACCCATGACTGCCATACAGCAGGGATTCCATAAATGCACCTGTGGAGAGTTGACCAGTGTTTGCTGCATGACTACTGATTTTTTTCTGTGTTGTAGCATAAGAAGCTCTAATAGGGAGAACCAACCTCCCTAAAACACCCAGACTTTTTCACCTTCAGTCTACACCTAGGTTGTATCCCTTCTCAACCCTAAAGCTAAAAAGTCATTGTAAACTTTTTGGTCTGATGCTAAAGAAGGGAAAACACGAGATCCCATGTGGATACCTGCTTCCAGTATTCCCTGCCATGATTCCAGAATCCCACAGCTCCAACGTGATTGCAAAAGACTCCCTGCTCATTCTTTCTCAACATGCACAGCTATGCCCTGTCTCAGCTGCAACTTGACATAGCCCCACTTACTCCAGAACCCAACCCACACACCTGCTCATCCTGCCCAAAGAGGAGTGCCTGAAGCCAATAGCAGGGAACTAGAGCATACAAGGGTCTTCACTGAATATTAGGTATCCTGCCCTAGACAGCCAGCAGTGACCTTACAGATGCTGGCAGATGATCTGATGGGATGCACAGTTGCTGGGTGGCCCTTCTGGAACTTGCAGAATGGCTTGTCTGGGGCCAGTCTGTTGGCACTTCTGGGAGTGGGAAATATTTGGGCCCTGCAGAGATGTTTTCACCTTTCGGAAGGGCAGTACGGGGAGGTGAAGATGGGGTCCAAGGATAGAACATAGTTAAAGGGGCAGCCACAATGCCCCTTTAATTCCCAAGCCCTAGTTGGGGAGTGCTTGGTGACACATCTGTTACCCCACCCTAGATCAGTGTCTACTGAGCCATCATTAGCTCTGCTTCCTCACTTCTTCACAGTTACCTGATGGCCCATGATATGCGTTCAACATCTTAGACCAATGTCTGCTGACCCATTACTCCCTTCACTTCATCCAGCACTATATCTGAAGCTTTACTGTTCTTCCTTCAATTTTGGATATTTTGTGATGCACCGTAATTCCCAACTTAGGACAATGTCTCCTGACCCTCAGGAGGATGTCTGGAAATCACCTTTTCCTTCTTATCCCCTAGAACAAGTTCTGGTCACCCTTCATTATTCCCATTTTACCTTACTCCTAAGTGTATCACTCATGGATTTCAGGAAATATCGAGGGAAACACATTTCACTGAACATGACTTTCAATTATTTCTCCTTTGTATTTACTGTAACATAATATTTTAGTACTGACGTATGTGTATAGGTATACCCATTTATATAAAAGACTTTTTTAGATCAGTATTAGGTTCACAGCAAAATGCACCTAAGGTACGGAGATTTCCTGTATATCCCCTACCCTCCTGTATACACAACATCCCCCATCATCAACATCCCCCTTCAGAGTGGTACATTTGTTACAGTTGATGAAACTACATTGACACTATCAGCCAAAGTCCATGCTTTAATTAGGGTTCAGTCTTGATGTGCATTCTGTTTTTTTTTTTTGTTTTCAGAAGGAGTCTTGCTCTGTGGCCCAGGCTGGAGTGCAGTGGCGTAATCATGGCTCACTGCAACCTCCGCCTCCCGGGTTCAAGCAGTTCTCCTGCCTCAGCCTCCTGAGTAGTAGGCATGTGCCACCACACCCAGCTAATTTTTTGTATTTTTAGTAGAGACAGGGTTTCACCATGTTAACCAGAATGGTCTCGATCTCCTGACCTCATGATCCACCTGCCTCAGCCTCCCAAAATGCTGGACTTACAGGTATAAGCCACCACGCCTGGCCTTGATGTGCTTTCTATGGGTTGAGACAAACAAATAATGACATGTATGCATTATTACAGAAGGAGAAAGAGCAGTTCCGCTGTCCTAATAATCCTCGGTGTTTTGCCTACTCATGCCTTCCTACCCTACACCCCTGGCTCTTTTCTTTTGTCTCCATAGTTTTGCCTTTGAACCATACAGTATGCAGCCTTTTCAGACTGACTTGTTTCACTTAGTAATGTGGATTTAAGTTGCTTTCATGTCTTTTCATGGCTTGCTAGCTCTTCTTTTTTTTTTCGCACTGAATAATATGCTATTGTCTGGATGTACTATGATTTAATTGTCTATTCACCTACTGAAGAACATCTTAGTTGCATCCAAGTTTTACTGATTATGGATAAAGCTGCTATAAACACCTGTGTGCAGGTTTTTGTATGAATGTGACTATATATTTTTTTTCTCGAGACGGAGTCTCACTCTGTCTCCAGGCTGGAGTGCAGTGGTGCAGTCTCAGCTCACTGCAACCTCCACCTCTTGGGTTCAAGTGATTCTCCTGTTCCAACCTCTTGAGTAGCTGGGATTACAGGTGTGTGTCACCATGTCTGGCTAATTTTGTTTTGTTTTGTTTTGAGGCAGAGTGGCCCCCACCACCATGCCTGGCTAATTTTAGTATTTTTAGTAGAGATGGGGTTTCACCATCTTGGCTAGGCTGGTCTTGAATTCCTAACCTTATCATCCACCCACCTCAGCCTCCCAAAGTGCTGGAATTACAGGCGTAAGCCACCACACCCGGCCCTTAACAGCTTTTTTTCTTTTTTTTTTTAAGGTCATATTTATTGAGGTATAATTTACATACAGTTATATTCACCCTTTTAAGTGTAGAATTCTCAAAGTTTTGACAATTATATCTTATCATGCAGTCAATACCACAATCAAGACAGAGAACAGTGTTCCCTCACTTCCCTGCACTTCCTCCTATTTTTAGTCCATCCCTCTTCCCTACCCCCTGACAATCACAAGCCTACTTTCTGTGTGTATAATTTTGCCTTTTCCATATGTTGTGTAAATGGAGACATACTGTGTGTGTCTATGTCTGTGTGTTTGTATCCTTTTGAGTGTGATTTGTTTCATTTAATGTGATGTATTTGAGATCCATCCATATGGTTATATGAGATAGAAATGGAAAACAAGGTGTTGAAAAGATGCTTGACATCTTTAATTATCAAGAGAATGAAAATTAAAACCACGATGTGGTACCCATACACACCTTTTAGCATGTCTAAAAATCAAGACATAATGCTGACAGTTGGTAACAATGCAGAGCAATGGAAACTTTTATGCACTGCTGGTAGAAATGTAAAATGATACATATATGATATATTGGGCAAAAAGTTTTGGAGCTTCTTTTTTAATTTTTTTTTTTTTTTTTTTTTTTTTGAGACGGAGTTTCGCTCTTGATACCCAGGCTGGAGTGCAATGGCGCGATCTCGGCTCACCGCAACCTCCGCCTCCTGGGTTCAGGCAATTCTCCTGCCTCAGCCTCCTGAGTAGCTGGGATTACAGGCACGCGCCACCGTGCCCAGCTAATTTTTTGTATTTTTAGTAGAGACGGGGTTTCACCATGTTGACCAGGATGGTCTCGATCTCTTGACCTCGTGATCCACCCGCCTCGGCCTCCCAAAGTGCTGGGATTACAGGCTTGAGCCACCGCGCCCGGCCTGGAGCTTCTTTTTTATTTGAGACAAAGTCTCACTCTGTTGCCCAGGCTAGAGTGCAGTGGCACAATCTCGACTCACTGCAACTTCCGCTTCCCAGGTTCAAGTGATTCTCATGCCTCAACCTCCAGAGTAGCGGCTAATTTTTGTATTTTTAGTAGAGACAGGGTTTCACCATGTTGGCCAGGCTGGTCTCAAATTCCTGACCTCAGATGATCCACCCACCTTGGCCTCCAAAACTGTTGGGATTACAGGCATGAGCCATTGCACCTGGCTGGCAGCTTCTTATACTGTTAAACATACACTTATCATATGACCCACCAATCCCACTCCTAGGTATTTACCCTAATTGTTTATATAAAAACATGTACTCAAATTTCACAGCAACTGTATAATTGCCAAAAGTAGGAGCCAACCCAAATGTAACAGTGGGTGAATAATTAAACACATCGTACTGCGTCTATACAATAAAATACTACTCCAACATGAAAAGAAATGATTTATTGACACTGGCTGCAACATGGATGAATCTCAGAAGTACTGTATTATTTTTTTACTATGTGATAATTTAAATGACATTTGAAAAACTACTAGATACTAGACTATAGATTTATATATTTTAATTTTATGTGTGGATATCATTATACACTATACACTGCTTTACTGTATGTTATAGCACATTATAATATTTATTATATACTTACTACAATAGTTTCCATTTTATATAATACATATAATATCTAGTGTATGAGTATGTAATTTTTATATGTTGCATTTCAAACTTTTATATATTTTAGTTTTTACTTTTACATAATCACATTTAATGTTTATAGTATAAAGTTATAACTATAATAAAATAGATCATAGCGTTCAGCGATCCCACGGATGGAGGTGGTCAGTATTTTTATTATTTCTCAAGAATCTCAATTCTGGCTGTTTTAACATCAAGGAAGCTTTCTCCAGCTTTGGGCTTTTGCATCAACCATATTCTCTGAGCGTACTCTGCTTCCCCAGTGCCCATATATCTGGCTTTCTTCTCCCATCTTTGAAAAGCATCCACCCCCACCTTGCCCCACCTTTGTATCTGAAGTAACACATCCCTTGGGGTCACTTTTCTGCTGTACTATTTCATATATATTTGTGTTGCAGGCATCACCATCTGACTTGACATTAAATATTTCTTTTTTTTGGTTTTTCATCCAACCTTTCCACTAGACCTCATGAGGCCTGGTCTTTGTCTGTCTTGATTTTGCTGTGTCCAAGGCACCCAACATGGTGCCAGCACAAAGCAGACACTCAGTACAAGCTTGTTAAATGAGTGAATGAATGAATGAATAATAGCAGTAGTATTGACGTTGAGCCAATGCCCCACACAGATTGGCTAAATGCATGGGGAAGTGGTAGGGTTGGTTCCAGGTTCTCTAATTTTTAAAAAATTAATCTAGATTTTAAATTAGAGGGCCAGGCGTGGTGGCTCAGCATTTTGAGAGGCCAAGGCGGGCGGATCATGAGGTCAGGAGTTTGAGACCAGCCTGACCAACATGGTGAAACCCTGTCTCCACTAAAAATACAAAAATTAGCCGGGCATGGTGGCATGCACCTGTAATCCCAGCTACTCGGGAGGCTGAGGCAGGAGAATCACTTGAACCTAGGAGGTGGAGGCTGCAATGAGCTGAGATCATGCCATTGCACTCCAGCCTGGGCAACAGAGCAAGACTCTGTCTCACAAAAACAAAAAACGAAAAACGAAAAACTAATGCCCCTCCCCATGCTTCAGCATACCTCAGCTCTAATTCCATGTACAGGTTGTCCCCAACCACCCTGCCACCCTCCTCCTGAGTAGCTTACCTACATCTTCCCCCAACATTCCATGGGGTCTCCTGACTCAGCCTCCTCTTGGTCACAGTGGTGTACCATGTTGGTGGGGGACAGTAGTGAGGGACCCAGAGGCAGAGGTCTATTACCATCGGCATCCACCCTAGCACTTTCAATCCCATACCCCATCATCAGTGCCATGTGCTCCACCCCATTCACTGGAGCAGCCACCAGCAAATATGGAACCCAGGGAGCAAGAGGAATGTGGCAGGGCTGAGGGTCCTGGGCCTCAGGCACTTGATTGGAAAATGAACGTGATGCAATATGGCAGATGTTGACCCTGTGGCCAAAGTCAGGTTAAAGCCATGATTGTCATGCACACTTGCCCTAATGTCAGAATGAACTGAGCCCTCCATCCTCAGCTTCAGTCAGGCTGCTGTGCCCATGTGACTCTTATCTATATTATATCCTACCCCACCCTATGCTGCTCTACTCCCCACTCCCCAGATCATACCACTTATTAACTTCACTACTTAATCTACCATTATGTTGATTCTATTAGTGGTTTTGTTTTTGCTTTTTGTGTTTTTTTTTGAGATGGAGTTTCACTCTTGTTGCCCAGGCGGGAGTGCAGTGGCTCGATCTCAGCTCACCTCAGCCTCCCAGGTTCAAGCGATTCTCCTGCCTCAGCCTCCCGAGTAGCTGGGATTACAGGCATGCGCCACTATGCCTGGCTAATTTTGTATTTTTAGTAGAGATGGGACTTTCTCCATGTTGGTCAGGCTGGTCTTGAACTCCCGACCTCAGGTCATCTGCCTGCCTTGCCTCCCAAAGTGCTAGGATTACAGGCGTGAGCCACCACACCTGGCTGTATTATTGGTTTTAAGTATAATTATCATAATTTATAACTAATATCAGAATCTTTGTCACTATTTATTACATGCCTTTAATTATTAAGATACCATGAATGACATATGAACTCTGATGCTAAGAAATCCTGTCCCTTCTAGTTTCTGCCACCTTCAGATTGGAGTTTACATGAACACAATAGCCACAGCTCTAGGGGGAATGGTTTTCTCCTTCCGTAAAATCAACACAATTAGATTACTTCCTTTGTGATATTATTATGGTGTTATTTCAATATTTATTATAATAATAGATATTGCTACTAAAACAAAAGTTGTTGTTTTCTGTTTCAATCTGTGAAGTAGGGTAATGTAAGTACCACATTAATACAAATATTTGAGTTATATTAAGTTTGTGACTATAATAAATGCCAATCCTGAGAACCCATGGTGTGTTCTATTATATGTGGGAAGAGATGGCCAGGGGCAGACCTGTGTGTTACTCACAGTTAAATGATTACAAGCTTGCTTTGCTTTTTATACACTGAAATTTGTGCCACGGATCATATCCAAACTATGGTGCAGTAAAATAAAAGCAGAGATCAAAGGCCGGGTGCGGTGGCTCACGCCTGTAATCCCAGCACTTTGAGAGGCTGAGGCGGGTGGATCCCGAGGTCAAGAGATCGAGACCATCCTAGTCAACGTGGTGAAACCCCATCTCTACTAAAAATACAAAAAATTAGCTGGGCACGGTGGTGCGTGCCTGTAGTCCCAGCTACTAAGGAGGCTGAGGCAGGAGAATTGCCTGAACCCAGGAGGCGGAGGTTGCGGTGAGCCAAGATTGCGCCATTGCACTCCAGCCTGGGTAACAAGAGCGAAACTCCATCTCAAAAAAAAAAAAAAAAAAAAAGCAGAGATCAAGCGGTAACAGCAGGCCTGTGGTAAGGACCATCTGAGAGCGTCTGTAACCGCGGAACACTGAGGTGTGGCTACAGAGCAGAAAAGAAACTGCTTTGGTTCCACAACTCTTCCCAACATAGAGTTTGTGTAAGGATTTTATAAAGGAAGCTTATGCAAAAGACTTTGGGAAGTAATGCAACCTCTGCTCACAAGACTTGGGAGGGCTTTCGCGGATGGGTGCTGGTAAGGCTCTGCCTAGGTTCTCAGAATATAGAGCAATTCCGATTGCTCTGTGTCCACAATGCTCGGGAGATAAAAGCCCCTTGATGCAAGGTGTGTGGTCAGACCTTATGGCTGCACCTCTGTTGCCAAAACACCTGGATAGACAATGGGTGGTTAAATCACAGTGTCCTTAGTTAGCATTTCTTAGAAGAACCGTGTTTGCTATTGAATGCTGCAGACACCTGTTCTTCCTCCAGCTATCTTCCTCCTCAGCCCCCATCCCCACAGCCTGCAAGATTAACAAGATAATACACCTAATAAAAATGCTTGGAGCCCAGAGCTGAATCACCCCACGTGAGTCTGTTGGACCCCTGGACCCATGCTGTAAAATTCTCTTCTTGTGTCTTTGTATTTATTTCTTTTTTCACTCCCTTGTCACTGCTGGGACACAGGGCAGCCATGCACAGTGTTGGGCTGGTTCCCAACATTATACTCTGGAAAATGGGCCCACTTATAATGCAGTGTTGTCTACTGCTATGGTCTAAATGTCTGTGTCCCTTCGAAATTCATATTAAAGCCTAATCCCCAGTGGGATAATATTAAGAGATGAGGCCTTTGGTAGATTATTAGGTCATGAAGACTCTGCTCATATGAATTAGATTAGTACCTTATAAAAGTCACCTAAGGTTACAATTCAAGGTGAGATTAAAACAAAAAAAAAGTCACCTAAGGGAGCTTGTTTGCCCTTTCCACCATGTGAGGACATAGCAAGATGGCACAATCTATGAAGCAGCGAGTGCTCACCAGACACTGAATGTTCTGGCATCTTGATCTTGGACCTCTCAGCCACCACAACTATAAGCATGTCTCTTGTTTATAAATTCCTCAGTCTTGAGGCCGAGGTGGGTGGATCACCTGAGGTCAGAAGTTTGAGATCAGCCTTGCTAACCTGGTGAAACCCCATCTCTACTAAAAATATAAAAATTAGCCAGGCATGGTGGCGGGCGCCTGCAATCCCAGCTACTCAGGAGACTGAGGCAGGAGAATCGCTTGAACCTGGGAGGCAGAGGTTGTGGTGAACTGAGATCATGCCACTGCACTCCAGCCTGGGTGACAAAGAGCAAAATTCCGTCTCAAAAAAAAAAAAAGAAAATAAATGCACATTAGAGAGGGAGAGATACACACAGAGAGATAACATCTCTCTGTATTCTTCCTGTAAGACCAGTTATCAGTTTAGAACCCATTCCTTATTACCTCATGTAATCTTAATTATCTCCTAAAAGCCCTATCTCCAGATTTGGTACATTGGGGATTAGGGTTTCAATGCATGAATGTGGGGCTAGTGGGACACAATTCAGGCCATAGCACCCTCCAGTGGACACTCTTCTCCTTTGACGTGTGTGATGTTAACCACAACCAACAAGGGGTGAAGAGTGTCTCCGACTACAGCTTCAGTCTAGAGTTGCCCTTGGTTCTAGAAGCTTCCTGATTTCCCACTCTGCATGTTTCAGTTCCCATTGGGAGAGATCCTCCTTCCAACTACAGAATCAATTTTCTTCTTGGCCAAGCTGGAGATTTCACAGAATCACTTTTATTCTTCTGCAGTATCATTCCAAAGCCAGGAAAGACAGCTTTAAACTACAGCACCTGACTGAGCCCTGGGAAGCTTGCCCCATATTCCCAACATTCCACATTGTGGCCTTCCATTGAGTGACTGCAGCTGACTGCCAATTCCCAGAACCATAAACTGTTCACAATCTAGGACTCTTCCTTCCGCCTTACACACAAACTCAGCAGAGTCATTTTACTGTAATTTACCTCCTGCAGGTGCAAAAGAGGGAGGTTCTAATGCCTGCCTTCCTGCTTCACAAAGAAGTTGCAAGTACTGATGCCCTGGAGAAAATGCACATGTGAATTAGATGGTCATTCTGAGGCAGGGAGGGTCGAAGTTCAGGGTCAGAGGCACTTTAGAGGTTAAGGCCCCCAACTGACTTAATGGACTCCCCCCTTGACCGAGAGGACCCCAGAAGAAAATGTAAAAACTTAGTTCTCAGCCAAGGCAAGATGGAAGGTTAGACATGTTTCATTATGCCCAATCTCTTTTGTGGTTTAAGACACAACTGATCAACATTTATGTTAAAACAGAGATTCTAAGAGTGACAGAACAGAATCTTTGTGGTACTAATATACAGGACCAAAGGCCATGCCAGACAAGGGTTAAGTTGCACACCCCTACGCTTGAAGAATAAATTATGTTCTAATTGCCATGATATTTTTTTCTTTTTTCTTTGAGATGGTGCCTTGCTCTGTCGCCAGGCTGGAGTACAGTGGCACAATCTTGGCTCACTGCAACCTCTGCTTCCTGGGTTCAAGTGATTCTCCTGCCACAGCCTCCGGAGTAGCTGAGACTACAGGCACACACCACCATGCCCAGCTAATTTTTGTATTTTTAGTAGAGACGGGGTTTCACTATGTTGTCCAGGATGGTCTTGATATCCTGACCTCGTGATCCACCTGCCTCAGCCTCCCAAAGTGCTGGGATTACAGGTGTGAGCCACTGCTCCTGGCCAAATTAGTGTTTTTCTTTCTTTCTTTTTTTTTTTTGAGACGGAGTTTCGCTCTTGTTACCCAGGCTGGAGTGCAATGGTGTGATCTCGGCTCACTGCAACCTCTGCCTCCTGGGTTCAGGCAATTCTCCTGTCTCAGCCTCCTGAGTAGCTGGGATTACAGGCACGCGCCACCATGCCCAGCTAATTTTTTGTATTTTTAGTAGAGACGGGGTTTCACCATATTGACCAGGATGGTCTCGATCTCTTGACCTCGTGATCCACCTGCCTCGGCCTCCCAAAGTGCTGGGATTACAGGCATGAGCCACCATGCCCGGCCAAATTAGTGTTTTTCAAAACTAAAAACATTTGCGTGTCAGGGACACTGCCAAGAAATAGAAAAAGACAATCCGCAGAATGGGACAAATATTTGAACATCATCTCTTTGATAGGTGACTGGTATCTAGAATATATAAAGAACAGAACATAGCAATAAAAAGAACAACTAATTTCAAAATGAACAAAGAATTTGAAAAGATAGTTCTCCAAGGAAGATATACAGATGTTTAATAAGTCCATGAAAAGATGCTCAACATCATTAGTCACTGGAGAAATGCAAATCAAAACCACAATGAAATATCATGTTTTAGCCACTAGGATGGCCATAATGGAAAATAAAAGAAGTGACATCCATAAGATGGTGGAGTAGGAACTATCAGCCTTTGTCCCCCATGAAAAACAACAATTAGATAGCTATCCACAGACAAAAGTTTAAGTCTGGGAGAGATCAAGAGTCCAGTTAATAACCTGCAGCAACACAATAGAGCAAAAACTTAAGAATAACCACATAGGAGGGATTTCTGGGGAGACTGGATGACTACAGACAAGGAAGAAGAATGGGATTTATTAGTGGAAGCTCCACTATGGGTACCATGGTGGTCCCCAGTGGCCGGCTCTGCTGAAGACATCTGTAGCCTTTGCCGCTAGGGATTTCAACAGCCCCTGCAACAGCCACAGACTCCCCACAACTTTCACAATGGAGATCTTCTTAGTGTTCCTTAACACAGATCTCAGTGGCCTGCTCTGTAGAGGACCACAGTATCTTTTGCCACTGAGGTAGTCAACAGCCATTGCCACCATGGGCCAGCTGGAGAGAGAGATATTTTGTGCCCCATTATTGAGCTTCCCTGGGAGTGGTCCATTGCCTTCAACTTCTCCATGTACCACAGACCCCAGAGCCACCACTGCTCTGTATGCTCTAGCTCTGTATCTGTCCTATGAGTACACACACCTCAAACTGAACCCACAACTTCTGCTAGCTAGTCCACGTCCCAGACTCTGGAGCCACAGTCACCGTGCGCATGTCCCCACACTCCAGGCCCTGGCTCAGCAGCTGTTCTACAAGGGCCCAAGCCTAGGACTGTAACATGGATGCCTAATAATTTCTTACCAAACCTCTCCCAAAAGTGCCCTTGCTTAATGAGAGGAATGAGCAGAAGCATCATCATGGTGGAAAAGAACTCTCTTGTGAAGCTTTCCCAGGCATTTTTCTGCAAAAGCCTTGGCTAATTTTCTCAAAACAGTCTCATAATAAGCAGATGTTTTTTTTTCCTTTGGCCCTCCAGAAAGTCAACAAGCAAAATGCCTCGAGCAGCCAGAAAAACTGTTGCCGCAGCCTTTGCTCTTGACCAATCTGCTTTTGCTTTGACTGGATCATTTCCACCACTGATGATGCTTGGTCTTCAGAATCATACTGTTGAAGCCCTGTTTCGTCTCTTCTTACAATTCTTTGAAGAAATACTAAGTGATCTTAATCCATTTGTTTAAAATTTCCATGGGAAGCTCTACTCTTGTCTGTGGCTGATCTGGGTGCAATGGTTTTAGCCCTCATGAAGTGGAAAGTTTGTTCAACTCCAATATTTGAGTAAGAACTGTGTAAGATGAACCAGTTGAGATGTCTGTGGTGTTGGTTATTGTTTCTGCTGTTAATCGTTAGTCCTATTTAATTAAAGCATGAACAAGCTAAAATTTTTTCTCACAAAAGGATGTGGATGGCCTGCAGCTGCAGGCTTCATCTTTGACATCATCTCATCCTTTCTTAAAATGAGTTATTCATCTGTAAACTGCTTACTTCTTTGGGGTACTGTACTCATAAACTTTTTGTAAGGCAACGGTGATTTCACCATTCTCCCACACAAGCTTCGCCATAAATTTGATGTTAGTTCTTGCTTCAGTTTTAGCTGCATTCACGTTGCTTTGATAGGATCTCTCTCTCTCTTTTTTTTTTTTTTTTTGAGACAGAGTCTCGCTCTGTTGCCAGGCTGGAGTACAGTAGTGGTATCTCAGTTCACTGCAACCTCCACCTCTTGGGTTCAAGCGATTCTCATGCCTCAGCCTCCTGAGTAGCTAGGATTACAGGCATGCGCCATCACACACTGCTGATTTTTTTCTATTTTTAGTAGAGATGGGGTTTTACCATGTTGGCCAAGATGGTCTCCATCTCCTCACCTAATGATCTGCCTGCCTCGGCCTTCCAAAGTGCTGGGATTACAGGCATGAGATAGCACCCCCAGCCAGGATTTCTTTTCAATTAGATGTCTTATTCTTAGTCTCTTAAACTAGATTATGTTCAGACATGTTAGTACACAATAATGTTGGTATGAGTTTATTTTGTACAAAACATTTTTGAAATCCATTCTTAGTTTTTTCATAATCTGTATTTTCTATGAACTTTTTGAAGACTCTTTATACTTCAGAGTGGACTTACTGAATTATAGAACTTGGAAATATGTAACTTTGTTACCATTATTATTATTATTATTGAGATAAGAGTCTTGCTCTGTTGCCTAGGCTGGAGTGCAGGAACTTGAGACAGGGCAGCCCTGGCCTGACCCTCATCCTGTCCAGGCCCTCTGGGGTTTGGGAGAGTGGTGCCAAAGCCCAGCTCCAAGTCTATTCCTGCCTCAGTGGGGAGCCTGGCACTGCCAATGCTCATATCTCATCTGCTGGGAGATGTGAGCCCATTGGAGACTGTGCTTGGCGGCCAGAGGCAGCCATCCGAGGCAGGCTGGCTGGCATGGAAGACAGCCCAGACCTCTCATTCTGGCCCCCATCCCCTGGTTTACAGGAACCCAAGGCATGTGTGTGTGGACATGAGAAAGACAGAACTCCATCCATGAGCTCAACCCATGCTTCCCAGCATGGCCCTCTGACCTCCTGGGAAGGAATGTCAGCCAAAACCGCGGTGCCAATCATAATCATATCAGACACTACTGCCCCGGAGCTGTGTGCTACTGCTCCTTGTGGGTCAGTGTAGGAGAACCCTTCTGCCTCTCTTGGAGATGGGTAACAGCACAAAGCTTTTTTTTTTTTTCTTAATGAGACAGGGTCTTACTCTGTTGCCCAGGCTGGAGTATAACAGTCTTAGGTTGGAATGGTGCAATCTTGGCTCACTGCAATCTCTGTCTCCAGGGTTCACGTGATTCTCCTGCTTCAGCCTCCCGAGTAGTTGGGATCACAGATCTGCTCCACCATGCCCAGCTAGTTTTTGTATTTTAAGTAGAGACAGGGTTTTGCCATGTTGGTCAGGCTGGCCTCAAACTACTGGTCTCATGCAATCTGCCCACCTGATCCTCCCAAAGTGCTGGAATTACAGGCATGAGCCAACAGCTGGCCTGTAACCTTATAAAATACTGCTGGACTATTTTCCAGAGTGATTGCAGACAGTAAACACTACCACCACCAAAGTGTGATTTGCTCCACATTCTCACCAACACCTGGAATTGTCAAACTTTTTTTTTTTTTTTTTGAGACAGAGTCTCACTCTGTGGTCCAGGCTGGAGTGCAGTGGTGTGATCTAGGCTCACTGCAACCTCTGCCTCCTGGGTTCAAGCAATTCTCTGCCTCAGCCTCCTAAGTAACTGAGATTTTAAGCACCCACCATTGTGCCCAGCTAATTTTTGTATTTTTAGTAGAGACGAGGTTTCACCATCTTGGCCAGGCTGGTTTTGAACTCCTGACCTCATGATCCACCCGCTTTGGCCTCCCAAAGTGCTGAGATTACAGGTGTGAGCCACTGCGCCCAACCTGTCAAACTTTTTAATTTTGCCAAACCTATGTAAAATTATATTGTTATCTTGACTTACATTTCCCTGATCCTAAGGATGCTGAAAATCTTTTCATATATCTACTTGCTACATGCATTTCTTCTTCTGTGAAATACCTGTGCATGCCTCCTACCATATTTGCATTAGGTTTGTTATGCTTTCTTTATTGATGTGGAGGATTTTTTAAAAAGTATATTCCTGTTACCAATCTCGGGTAGCCTGTGTTCTATGTGTATCTGCATCAGTTTATACCTTGTCTTTTTATTCTCTTGATGAACACAAATTATTATTTTAATATAGTCTGTTTTATCAACCTTTTTATGTTTAGTGGTTTTTTTTTTTGGTGTTCTGTTTAAGAGATCTTTCTATTCCCACAAAGTGTAAAAAACATTTACTGATATTTTTACTGAAAGTATTAAAATTATGTTTTTAACATTTGAATTATTAATACACATAGGATTGGTTTTTGTATATGCTGCCAATTCAATAATTTCTTTTTTCTTTTTCTTTTTTTTTTTTTTTTTGAGATGGAGTCTTGCTCTGTCACCATGCTGGAATGCAGTGGCAGAATCTCATCTCACTGCAGCCTCCACTACCCGGGTTCAAGTGATTTTCCTGCCTCAGCCTCCTGAGTAGCTGGGACTACAGGTGCGCACCACCACGCCCAGCTAATTTTTGTATTTTTAGTAGAGATGGGGTTTCACCATGTTGGCCAGGATGGTCTCAATTCTCTTAACCTTGTGATCTGCCTGCCTTGGCCTCCCAAAGTGTTGGGATTACAGGCATGAGTCACTTCACTCAGCCTCAAATTTCTTTTATTGTTTTTGGCCTTTCCATATTTTCTTCTTTTACATGACAATTTTCATCTGTGTTTTCTTGGAAGACTTTCTATTTTATTAAATTTTCAAATGGATTACTCAAAATACCCTTAGAATTCTTGAGTTTTAAATCTTTCTCATGTTGTTCCATTTTCTTTCTCATGTTGTTTTCTAGTATCTTCTCTATCGATATTTTTCAAAATAGACTTTCTTTTTTTATTTTAATTTTCATTTTAGTTCTGGGGTACACGTGCAGGATGCACAGGTTTGTTACACGGGTAAACATGTGTCATGGTGGTTTGCTGCACCTATCAACCCATCACCTAGATATGAAGCCCAGCATGCATTAGCTATTTTTCCTAAGGCTCTCCCTTTCCCCACCCTATCCCCAAAAGGCCCCAGTGTGTGCTGCACTGGGAAACCAAACAAATTGTGTGACTTGCTTTATTGTAGTGGCCTGGAACCAAACCCTAAATATCTCTGAGGTATGCCTATGTTTGTATAATACTATTGTTATGGAAATAAAAGGGTCACAATCTAGACTCCAAGAGAGGGTTCTTGATCTCATGCAGGAAAGAATTCAAGGTGAGTCGTAGACTGCAGTGAGAAGAGATAGTTTATTGAAAGCTACTCCACTGCAGAGTAGAGTGTCCTCAGAAAGTTAAGTGGAGGAACACCCTTTAAGTTTTTCTTATATAGGGATCTTGTCTACGTAAAGACTAAAGCAAGCTGTGCCTACGTTATGGCCTGACATTATGACAAAATTTATTATTCTATTGATTTAAACAAAACTATCCTGGCCAACATAGTGAAACCCCTTCTCTACTAACAATACAAAAATTAGCTGGGCATGGTGGTGGGTGCCTGTAATCCCAGCTGCTCGGGGGGCTGAGGCAGGAGAATTGTTTCAGCCCGGGAGGTAGAGGTTGCAGTTAGCCAAGGTTGAGCCACTGTACTCCAGCCTTGACAACAGGATGATTCTCTGTCTCAAAAAAAAAAAAAGAAAAAGAATACTATCCTTGACATTTTAGTGTGTACATACATCAAGGTATAACTGTAATTATCTTGAAAGCATTTAATGTTATGGGTACTGGACATCTGGATTTTCTATTGTTCTAGGAGTTGGTCCTTGAAGGCATCACCAAGCTGCTTCCTTTGCTGTAAACATCTTAGGACCATGAGTTGTGACTGACAATGAATGTGCCTTGCTAGTCTCAAGATGGAGCTGAACTTAAAATGGTGTCACTCTGGCTCTCCTAGGTTTCTGTTCCCTAACACTATGACCACACCTGCTGTCTTCTAGATATTTCCTTGTAAATGTTTTAAATTCCTTTCTTTTTAAATTAAAATTTTACTATGAAATTTTCACACAAATACTAGGAAGAGACCATTATAATGACTTCTGTCTACTTACCAACCTGCTTCAACATTTATCAACATTTTCTTTTGCAATACCATATACCCCTTCTCAGTGGAGTTTTTAAAGCTAATATTATTCCCTTCTTTTTTTTTTTTTTGAGATGGAGTCTTGCTCTGTTGCCCAGGCTGGAGTGCAGTGGCACGATCTTGGCTCACAACAACCTCTGCCTCCTGGGTTCAAGGGATTCTCCTGCCTCAGACTCCTGAGTAGCTGAGACTACAGGCATGTGCCACCATGCCTGGCTAATTTTTTGTGTTTTTAGTAGAGACGGGGTTTCACCATGTTGGCCAGGCTGGCCTTGAACTCCTGACCTCGTGATCCACCAGCCTCAGCCTCCCAAAGTGCTGGGATTATAGGTGTGACCCACTGCACCTGGCCAAGTCATATTCTTTTTAACAGAACTGCATTACTGACAAAATTAACAGTGATTCTTAGGCCTCTGGTAGAAATGTGTGTTCACTAATGGACTTCACAGATGTTTCCTTAGACTAGCCTCTAGTAGAAGAAACAGAACCTGAGATCAGCAGAGTCTAATTCTCTAAACATATTTTTAAGCTGAGTCCCAGAGAGAGACATAACTGGCCTGAAGGCATCTAGCATGCCCACATCAGAGTGTAGGTTCAATTCCCTGAAAACAATTTTCCCACCTGCTGGAACTGAACTTATTGGGTAAAGAACCTACCACTACTGTCAGGTAGAACTTCCTGTCAGAAGCTGAGCTGTGAGTAATGTTTAGGAGTTCACCAAGTGAAAGGAATTGTATCTTCACAACTCCTCAGCCATACCCCCCAAAAAGGGGAATAAGGAGGTGTTAAGTGGCGTCAGAATTTCCATAGAGAAGCTAAGGGTCAGAGACTGCACTTAAAGCTTCATTGATACAGTAAGGCGATTGCTATTAATTATATTTTAACTTCAAGGTAAATGAAAATAGTTTTTTTTAGGTGTAGTCTCTAAAAAGTGGACTGTACTAATCCTGACTCCTCCTATCATCTGCCTGTGGTTTCTCCCAGGATCCCCTTAACTTGGTGTTTTTTCTCTGGCTCTTCTCTTCCTTGGTGGTTTCTCCCAGCAGATAATTATTATCCTCAGTGTCCTGTATTCAGAAGGGCAACTTAGCTTTTCTAAATGTAACATACAGCGCCAGACCCCATCTCCAGTAACTTTCTCCTCCAGAACAGAAGCCTAGTCAGACAAGGGTCATATTCCAGTATCCTTACCTGCTCTAGGAACCCTGCCCGCGGCCAATTCCTCCGCTCTCTGGAACGGCTACGCTCCCAAGATGGCGGCCCACACGAATTAAACACCATAAAGGCGCGGCCATATTCTCTGCCCGACAGCGCCAGATTACGGAAAGTGTGCGCTGTGTGTGCGCCTCGTTGACTGCTGAAATTGGAGTCCAAGTTAATTCAGAGCATGCGCAATATCAACAGCCTACAAAGGGGAGGGGCTAGAAGTCGGACCGGAAGTGGAAGTGGTCCTCTAAGTCTTTTTTGCCGCTGGTGTCAGAATTTTCATGTTCCAATACTGAGAAGTCTTTGAGGTGATTTTGGTTGGTCACGACTGGGGTTTCTGTGGAGCCAGTAATAGGGGGTGTCGAGGTTGCCTGTGGTGTTAGTGATGGTGGTTTCGGGGTTCGGCGATGGGTTTCTGTGGCGTCTGTTGTTGGTTATCTGTGACGGATTTCTCGGGTCATTAATGGGGCTCTTTGGGATGAGTGATTGGGGTTTGGGAGTCAGTGATGGGAGTCTGTGGTCAGTGACAGAGCCTGTAGGGTTAGCTATGGTGATCGGTGAGGACTGTAATCAGCTTTCTTTCTAACCTGAGTTGAAAGTTCAGCTTATTAATTTTCAGTCTTCTTTAATATAAAAGATCACAAGTTCTGGTAAATCTTTGTATTAAAAATTGTTCAAGTCTAAGTGTTTTTTTTGTTCTTTGATCCATGAATTATTTAGAAGTTCCTTTTTTAAATAATTAATTAATTAATTTTGAGACGGAGTCTCGCTCTGTTGCCCAGGCTGGAGTGCAGTGGTGCGATCTCGGCTTACTGCAACCTCCATCTCTCAGGTTCAAGCGATTCTCCTGCCTCAGCTTCCTAAGTAGCTGGGGTTACAGGCGCATGCCATCATGCCTAGCTAATTTTTTATTTTTAGTAGAGACGGGGTTTCACCATGTTGGTCAGGCTAGTCTCGAACTCCTGACCTTGTAATCTGCCTGCCTTGGCCTCCCCACCTCCCCAAGTTCTGGGATTACAGGCATGAGCCACCATGCCTGGCCTCTTTTTTGTTTTAAATATGTCTGGTTAATGCTCAAATTGAAAAATTGCTTTATGACCTAGTTCGTGGTCAGTTTTCATGAATGTCACATCTATTCATAAAAATGATGTACAGTGTTCTCTAATTAATTGTATTGTATAGATATTAATTAAGCATATATTCAAAAAATATATGTCTCCTCACAGTTTATTTTGTCTGCTTAATTAGAGAGGAAGGTAAACTACTCACACTGGAAAGGTTATCTGTCCATTTGTCCTTCCTTCTTTTTCTGCTTTATATATGTGAAATTATATTAGGAGCAATTGTGTGCATTTTTAATATGTTATACATATAACTAAGTAGCTCAAAATACAACAATTCAAGCTTCTACCAACAATATATAAAATAACTCATTTTCCCAAATGCTTTTCCTGCAGTGGATATTGTCGCATTTTAAACGTTTTTTAAATTTTAAGGGAAAATTATATCTGATTGCTCTGCGGCATTTCCAGTTACCAAAAGTTGGCATCTTTTTGGTTAATTGCCATTTGTTTCCTTTTCTGTGAATTTTCATATCCTTTGTCCAACTGTTATTTTTTGGCAATATATTTTAACATAAAATTAGGAAATATAATCCAATAAAAAATACCTGATTTTTCTGCTATAGCATCTGTTTTTCCTCTCATGTGTAACAAGAGGTCACCCACCACAGTGTTTTACACATATATACTTCTAAAATTTATTTTAATATTCTTTGGGATTTAACAAATACACATAATTAAATGATCAGTCCTGCTGGCATTTGCCTACTGAATAGTGTATGATGGAGCTCTAGTTTGTTTTTTTCCAGGTGGATGGCCAGTTATATTATTGCCATTTATGCAGTGAATGTCTTATGCACACTCAATTGAATACAACTTTTATCACATAAATAGATCAATAAATATTGTCTGGTATGTTTATTGTTTGACTTGTTTTTATTATGTTGTTTTTATATTGTTTTAATACCTGATAATGCATACTAATTGCTTATATTTATTGTATGATTTCTGTGCGTCAGGGAGGTGTTGAGCACTTTATTAAGTATTATCACATTTAATTTTTGTAGCTTTGAGATAAGCATTTTCACCCTCATTTTTGAAACTGAAAGTGAAGAAATGGCCGGGCATGGTGGCTCATGCCTGTAATCCCAGCACTTTGGGAGACTGAAGTGGGCGGATCATGAGGTCAGGAGATCGAGGCCATCCTGGCCAACATGGTGAAACCCCATCTCTACTAAAAATAAAAAATTAGCTGGGCGTGGTGGTGCATGCCTGTAATCCCAGCTACTTGGGAGGCTGAAGCAGGAGAATCCCTTGAACTCAGGAGGCGGAGGTTGCAGTGAGCCGAGATCGCGCCACAGCACTCCAGCCTGGTGACAGAGCTCTCAAACTCCCAATCTCGGGATTCACCCGCCTTGGCCCAACAAAGTGTTGGGATTACAGGTGTGAACAACCGCGCTCCGCCAGGGCTGAGAATTTTTAACTGTTTTATTTAACAAGTCCTTCAGGTAACTTGAATGCATATCCGTTTGAGGACCACTGCATTGGTTTCTAGCTCAGGGACCTGCACCTTGATGTATCCAGGAAGTGTTTATGTGGTGAATGTTAAATGACTGACTATGAGAACGTTGTCTTTCCAGCTTTCTCTGGGGAGCCCCTGGGCCAGATCTTCCTCCAGACGCCAGCCTACCTCTTTAGAGCAGCTCTGCTTGAGTTCACAGATGACCACTTAAACTTCAGGCACCCTAGAGAAAAAGGATTGAGATCCATTGCTGCCATGCCAGCCAGCTGGACTTCACCCTCGAAATCCCCAGCCCTGGCTCTAGAGGATCATGGCAGCTCCTATACGGTGAGGAGTCGTCCCAGGGGATGGGAATTCAATCCAGTAGTAGATATCTCTGATCTGTCACTAGAACCTCATGACAGAGGGAGGCAGCTGGGCCATAGGAAGCAGCTGGACTCTAGACCTGGTGCTCCTGAAACAAATCTTGATCTTCCTGTCGAGAATGAGCAACACGTGGGTAATGTCTCCTTGTGTGGAGGCCACCTGTATGACAGTGGAGAGGTGGACTGTCAAGGAAAACTTATTTTGTCATCACACTACATTGATCTTTGGGCTGTGGATAGATTTTCCTGGTTAGAAGTCACTTTTCTGTGGGATTTTGAAAGTATTTCTCTGTTTCTTCCTAAACTGCCTCCTCAAACAAATATATTTTCTTTCTTTTCTTTTAAATTTCTGTTTTTCAGATGTTAGTTCTCCATTTTTTCCCCCTTTACTGTTTTCTATTTCTTTGCTGCTCTCTTTTTGGGGAAGATTTGTCACGTTTGCCTTGCAGCCCTTCTTTTGAGTTTCTCGTTTCCACTATCAATATTTTAATTCAACGTTTTAATTTTGAATAACTGTAGTTTGTTTTCAAAATATTCTTTTTGATTAGCATCTTGTTCTTATTTCATGGGTATAATTTTATTTCTTATACCTCTAGAGATACCGTGATAGTGTATTAGGAAACTTCAGTTTTCTGAATAGAGAATATATACACTTAGTACAAAAATAATATCATTGGTAAAATGGGAATAATAGTACAAAATAAAAATTAAAAACAATTAGAAATATATATAAAGGCAACTCACCCTGAAAAGTGTTATAGGAAACAAATTCAGGGGAAAGATGGATTTATGGTTCATCCACCTCTGTTCTCCACCTCCCCTGTGTTTCTCAACATAGATGACCAGTTTTATTCATTTCCTTCAATTGCTTAGTTCTGTAAACAAGTAATAACAACTACACATTTTTTTATTTCTACTTCACAAAAGGTGCCATAGTAGACTAAGTTTTCACACATTGGTTTTTAAATATTTGTTTGGTAAAATACAGATGATGTTATGAATTATGTAGCAGTAGACATTCTTCTCATGTCTTTCCCTTCTGTTGCATGTATAAGTAGTAGTAGAATTTCATTTCAGGGTTTTAGTCATAGGTAATAAGAATCTTAGTTGAATTTCACTGAACCTGTACTTCTGTTCCTGTTGGGTAATTTTATGATTGGGTATCTTAATCATCTTTATCTAGAAGATAGGAAGGGTAGATTGAAGCAAAAGCTCTAATTGGTAAAGGTATAATTGGCAGTCACTTTTCTTAGAATAAGGAGACTTTTATTCACTTTTGTGGTTTGAAGAAGATTCTGATTTTTGTCTGTGCTCAAGTATAATGACAGAATGGTCTTGGTTTTGTCTTCCACCATGGTGGTCAGAGATTGGTCTTGTTTGCTGTTGGTATTCCAAGTGATTGTTTTTGTGTAGTGACACAGAGAACACCATGAGTTAATTGGTCCTTGCCAGGCTGTCCTCTAGCAAAACTGAGGCTTAACTGATAGTACCAGGCTAACCGTCAGCAGTCAGGGGCTGCTTTTATCCTCACTTAAAAATAAAGGAATGTGTAATCCCAGCACTTTGGGAGGCCGAGGCGGGTGGATCACGAGGTCAAGAGATCGAGACCATCCTGGTCAACATGGTGAAACCCCGTCTCTACTAAAAATACAAAAAATTAGCTGGGCATGGTGGTGCGTGCCTGTAATCCCAGCTACTCAGGAGGCTAAGGCAGGAGAATTGCCTGAACCCAGGAGGCGGAGGTTGCCGTGAGCCGAGATCGCGTCATTGCACTCCAGCCTGGGTAACAAGAGTGAAACTCCGTCTCAAAAAAAATAAAATAAAATAAAAAATAAAGGAATGAACCAAAAGAAAGCTAGGGATGTAATTTAGGAACAGATCAAAAGGAATTTAAGATGAAAATCACTTAAAGGGATGAAGAGAATAGCTCATACTTATAAAAGGAATAATATACAAATAATTATAAAAGGTATCAACATTTGTTAACTAATAATGTATCTTTGAGCTATATTAAGTAAAAATGAACAGAAATCATTATGTATACCGTTGGTCATTTTAGTACACTACTCTCGACAAAGACTTTGCCATCATACCAATTCTGTTTTCTAAGAACATTAAATTAGAAATAAAAAGTAAGGCCGGGCGAGGTGCCTCACACCTGTAATCCCAGCACTTTGGGAGACTGAAGTGGGTGGATCACGAGGTCAGGAGTTCGAGACCAGCCTGGCCAATGTAGTGAAACCCCGTTTCTACTAAAGATACAAAAAATAAGCCAGGCATGGTGGTGCGCACCTGTAATCCCAGCTACTCGGGAGGCTGAGGCAGGAGAATTGCTTGAACCCAGGAGGTGGAGGTTACAGTGAGCTGAGATCATGCCATTGCACTCCAGCCTGGGCGACAGGGCGAGACTCTGTCTCAAAAATAAATAAATAGAAATAAAAAGTAGAAGGCTCTTATACAACATTGACCATATACTTCATGCCACTGAACTGGTCACTTAAAAATATTAAAATGGCACTGGGCACGGTGGCTCATACTAATCCCAGCACTTTGGGAGACCAAGGCAGGCAGATCATGAGGTCAAGAGATCGAGACCATCCTGACCAACATGGTGAAACTCCGTCTCTATTAAAAATACAAAAATTAGCGAGGTGTAGTGGTGCACACCTGTAATCCCAGCTACTCGGCAGGCTGAGGCAGAAGAATTGCTTGAACCCGGGAGGCGGAGGTTGCAGTGAGCTGAGATCGCGCCACTGCACTCCAGCCTGGCGACAGAGTGAGACTCCGTCTCAAAAAAAAAAAAATTAAAATGGCAAATTTTATGTTATGTATATTTTTACCACAATTAAAAAACATTTGGCTAGAGTAGTATGTTTTAAAGTTTGTGTGGTAGGCTGGGTTTGGTGGGTCATGCATATACTCCCAGTACTTTGGGAGGCTGAGGTGGGTGGATTGCTTGAGCTCAGGAGTTAGAGATCAGCCTGGGTAGCATGCTGAAACTCCGTCTCTACCAAAAATACAAAAATTAGCTGGGTGTGGTGGTGCTGGCCTGTAGCCCCAGCTACTCGGGAGATGGGAGGATCACTTGAGCCTGGGAAGTGGAGGTTGCAGTGAGCTAAGATCATGCCACTGTATTCCAGTCTAGATGACACAGTGAGACCCTGTCTCAACATAAATAAATAAATAAAGTAAGTTTGTGTGCTAAAGCTAACCTGCAGATAGAGGGGGAAAAACTACAGATTTAATTACTTCTTTTTTGGAATCCTGGAAGTTTGGGAGAAAAAAAAAAGACCTAAGGTATGAGTTTGACAGAAACACAAGCTGCTTCTATGTGTAAATGATCAAGAAAAAGGAGTAAATGTCTATACAATCAAAGACAGGGTGGCCGGGCGCACGGTGGCTCATGCCTGTAATTCCAACACTTTGGGAGACCGAGGCGGATGGATCACGAAGTCAGGAGATTGAGACCATTCGTCTCTACTAAAAAAAATACAAAAATTAGCTGGGTGTGGTGGTGCAGCTGTAGTCCCAGCTACTCAGGTGGCTGAGGCAGGAGAATCGCTTGAATCTAGGAGGCAGAGGTTGCAGTGGCTGAGATCGCGCCACTGCACTCCAGCCTGGGTGACAGAGACAGACTCTGTCCCAAAAAAACACAGAAAGACTGTGCTGGCATTGTGGCTCACACCTGTAACCCCAGCACTTTGGGAGGCTGAGGTGGGTGGGTCACCTGAGGCTGAGAGTTCGAGACCAGCCTAGCCAATGTGGCAAAACCCCATCTCTACTAAAAATACAAAAATTAGTGGACTGCCACAGTGCAGGCCTGTAGTTTCAGGTACTTGGGAGGGTAAGGCAGGAGAATCGCTTGAACCTGGGAGGCAGAGGTTGCACTGAGCCGAGATCATGCCACTGTATTCCAGCCTGGGCAACAAAGCTAGACTGTGGGAAAAAAAAAAAAAGTAACAAAACAGGAGAAATAGTTACTTCCATACCTAAGATTCAAACAATCATGAGTGAATATTATATAAAATCATGCAAAAAAATGAAAGTATAAACAAAAGGATAAAGGTTTACAAAAAATAGATATAATTGGTAGGAACAAATGGTTCAAAAGTCCTTGAAGAAATTATTGATTCAGCATTTGTAACACAGTAAAAAATAATGGAAAAGTCATGCACTTTTATAGTTGATGGTTATGCCAAAGTTTTGGGTAAAAAATAATATCTAAAATTATTCTCAACCTCGCTTTTGGTTTTTGTTTTATTTTGTTTACAGTGTTAACCTTGATGCCCGAAAGACCTGGAAATTATGAAGATAGATTCAGAAGTCAAATATGTTAACTAACTGCATTGAAGAGTAGAAGAAAACAATAGCCTAGTAGGTTTTCACTGGGACTAGTGAAACAACTGCTATTTTCTCAGCAACCCACTCCAAAGTCAAAAACTTAAATTGTAAAATATCTCAAAAACAATAAAAATGCTATCTGTATATCAGAGGCTCTGGTATACAGCAAAACTATACTAAAAATTATTTAGAAAAATAATTTATCTCATGCAAATGAATTAAAACATCTAAATGAAAAAGATGAATTTTTTTTTTTTTTGAGTCGGTGTCTCGCTTTGTCACCAGGCTGGAGTGCAATGGTGTGATCTTAGCTCACTGCAACCTCCACCTCCTGGGTTCAAGTGATTCTCCTGCCTCAGCCTCCTGAGTAGCTGGGACTACAGGTACATGCCACCATGCCCAACTAATTTTTTTTGTATTATTTTAGTAGAGACGGGGTTTTACCATGTTGGCCAGGATGATTTCGATCTCTTGAACTCATGATCCACCCACCTCAGACTCCTAAAGTGCTGGGATTACAGGCGTTAGCCATCATACTCAGCAGAAAAGGATGATAGAATATTAACTACCCCACCAAATCTTTAATTACCATTTACCACATTTTATTTCTAGGTTTTAAGATTTTCTTTTCTTTTTTTTTTTGAGACGGAGTTTCGCTCGTTACCCAGGCTGGAGTGCAATGGCACAATCTCGGCTCACCGCAACCTCCGCCTCCTGGGTTCAAGCAATTCTCCTGCCTCAGTCTCCCGAGTAGCTGGGACTACAGGCATGCGCCACCATGCCCAGCTAATGTTTGTATTTTTTAGTAGAGACGGGGTTTCACCTTGTTGACCAGGATGGTCTCGATCTCTTGACCTCGTGATCCAGCTGCCTTGACCTCCCAAAGTGCTGGGATTATAGGCGTGAGCCACCGCGCCCAGCGATTTTCATTTTTTAACTTTACTTTTGGCCAGGTGTGGTGGCTCACACTTGTAATTACAGCACTTCGGGAGACTGAGGCCAGAGGATTGCTTGAGCCCATGAGTTTGAGACTAACCTGGGCAATATAGTGAGACGACCCTATCTCTACAACAAGAACCAAAATTAACTAAGTGTGGTGGCGATGCTACTTGGGAGGCTGAGATTGGAGGATTGCTTGAGCCTGGGAGGTCAAGGCTGCAGTGAGCCAGGACATCGCCACTACAACCAGCCTAGGTGACGGTGAGACCCTGTCTCGAAAACAAAAAACTTTTTATTTTTTTATTTTATTTTTCCTGGTACCAGCAACTACTTCAAGAAAGAAAAACTTTACTTTTAATAAGATTAGGATTGCAGCATTGAAGAAATTTATTTTTAAGAGATTATTAAGGGTATTTTTTGTTTGTTTTTTTGTTTTGTTTTAGGATTGTCACATAGGCACTTGAAAAGAAATCTGTTCCCAAAATACAGAATTTGCTAGCTTATCAATAAGGTATCTTATATAGCTGTGAGGTTTTTATAGTATTACTCATTTTTTTAAAAATTTGTTTTGTGGTATTACTCATGTTTTTCTACTTTGTCTTGTGGAGCTGAGAGATACTATTTCAAGCTTCCCACCACAAATGTGTTTCTGTCTATATTTTCCTATGGTTTTTTATAATCCATTTTCATGCTGTGTAGTTTGGTACACTGACAGTAACAGCATCTGAAACTCATTTCACACTGGCTCCTTGTTTAATATTTTTCCCCCTAGAATTGAGCCCTATCTAATATTAAGATGGAGGCTCTCATTTCCTCTCTGTTGGCAATTCCAGATATGCCTTTGCTCATCTTTTTAGTGTCATCCTTTGGAGTTCCTGTGCTTTTTTTTTCTGTGGGAAGATGCATTTTATGTTATGCTTCTGATGTGGCTATTTCTTTTCTAAATCTTTTATTACATACTCTATATGTTTGCTTTCTTTCTGTGTCCCTTCCATGTAAT
This sequence comes from Aotus nancymaae, assembly GCF_030222135.1. NCBI lineage: Eukaryota > Metazoa > Chordata > Mammalia > Primates > Aotidae > Aotus > Aotus nancymaae. Next base: position 16,023,366 of record NW_026988441.1, on the reverse strand, counting down.
TTGGAAAGTTTGGATTCTGTGCGTGTGTGTGTGTGTGTGTGTGTGTGTGTGATCTTTATAATGTTAACTTCTTGAACTAAATATTCTAATCTCTCTAAGACAGTATTTATTAAATTTGTGCTGTGAATAATGGTAACAGTTCTATACTGCCACTTCAAGGATTCTTTTGTTCATTGGATATTTTTATTAAACTCCTTTTATTTTTATTATTTTTCTTTAAAAAAATTCTTTATTTCTATCTCATGTTGCTCTCTTGTCTTAATCTGCTCTTTGCCACCTTTTGTGATTTGCAGGGTCTTTTCATTTTCTTTTTGTTTTTGTTTTTTTTTTGTTTTGAGACGGAGTCTCGCTCTTGTTAACCAGGCTGGAGTGCAATGGCGCGATCTCGGCTCACCGCAACCTCCGCCTCCTGGGTTCAGGCAATTCTCCTGCCTCAGCCTCCTGAGTAGCTGGGATTACAGGCACGTGCCACCGTGCCCAGCTAATTTTTTTGTATTAATAGAGACGGGGTTTCACAATGTTGACCAGGATGGTCTCGATCTCTCGACCTCGTGATCCACCCGCCTCGGCCTCCCAAAGTGCTGGGATTACAGGCTTGAGCCACCGCGCCCGGCCCTCATTTTCAAAAATTTATATTACTGTATTCCTAGTCTATCATTTTCCATAAGTAGTTCATTGTTTTAGTGAATATGGAGGATATGATTTCTTCTGTTGTATGTCAATTTACTTCTAGTGTATTCCTCTTAATCTCTTTTTTTTCATTCTTTTACTCATAGTATCTTTGTACATCAGGAGATGTTTATTACTATCTTTGAATGAGGAGATTTCTTCCTTACAAACTGTTTATAAGAAGATCATTTGGTGAGGTGTCAAAACTCCCTTCCAGCCTAACATGACATCGCCTTGATTCCCCATTAAATTTTTTGATAACGTGAGTTTTGGGGACTGGGGGTTAAGTGTGTGTAGGGTGTGAATACGCAAGTGTATGATGAAGAGAAAATTAGAGCATGTGTATTCTTTTCAGATATAAGGGGAACTTTTTTTTTTTAACCTTTAATTCAAGTTTATGGGTACAAGGACAGGTTTGTTATATAATTTGTATCATGGAGGTTTATTGTAGACTTTCATCACCCAGATATTAAGCCTAGTACCCATCAGTTATTCTTTCTGATCCTTTCCCTCCTCTCGCCCTCCACCTTCCAGAAGGCCCCATTGTGTGTTGTTCCCTTCTTTGTGTCTATGTGTTCTCATCATTTAGCTCCCACTTATAAGTTAGAATATGTGGTATTTGGTTTATGTTCCTGCATTAGTTTGCTAAGGATAATCTCCTCCAGCTCCATCATGTTCCTGCAAAAGACATGATCTCATTCCTTTTTATGGCTGCTTAGTATTCCATGGTGTATATATACCACATTTTCTTTATCCAGTTTATCACTGATGGGCATTTAGGTTGATTCTGTATCTTTGCTATTATGAATAATGCTGCAGTGAGCATATGTGGGTATGTGTCTTTATAAGAGAATAATTTATATTCCTTTGTGTATACCCAATAATAGGATTGCTGGGTCAAACAGTATTTCTGTCTTTAGGTCTTTGAGGAATTGCCACATTGTCTTCCACAATGCCTGAACTAATTTATACTCTCACCAACATTGTATAAGCATTTCTTTTAAGAAATGACAATGATGTAAGCCTCATAAACAGAATCAACACACATCACAAAGAAACAAATTGTAATCTCTGAACACAATTAAATGAAGAAATAAAAAAAAAAGGTAGCTTTTAAGAATCATACTTTTAGGCTGGGCATGGTGGCTCATGCCTGTAATCCCACCACTCTGGGGGGCTGGGACAGGCAGATCACCTGAGGTCAGGCGTTCAAGACCAGCCTGGCCAACATAGTGAAACCTCATTTTAACTAAAAATAGAAAAATTAGCCAGGTGTGGTGGTGGGCCCCTGTAGTTCCAGCTACTCGGGAGGCTGAGGCAGGAGAATCGCTTGAACCTGGGAGGCAGGGGTTGCAGTAAGCCAAGACTGCGCCACTGCACTCCAGCCTGGGTGACAGAGCGAGAATCTGTCTCAAGAAAAAAAAAAAAAGAATCAAGCTTTCAGTGATCACAAGAATCTTTAATACATTTCTCTCTCCGAGTTCTTCCTGTGTGCTCATGTCCACTCCTGAATTCAGTGACCTGCTCATACATATGACTTTTTTTTTTTGAGATGGAGTCTGGCTCTGTCACCCAGGCTGGAGTGCAGTGGCATGATCTCAGCTCACTGCAGCCTCTGCTTCCTGGGTTCAAGTGATTCTCCTGCCTCGGCCCCCCGAGTAACTGAGACTGCAGGCATGCACCACAATGCCTGGCTAATTTTTTTTGTTTTTAGTAGAGACAGGGTTTCACCATGTTGTCCGGGGTGGTCTTGAACTCTTGACCTCAAGTGATCTGTCCGCCTTGTCCTCCCAAAGTGCTGGGATTACAGGCATGAGCCACCACACCTGGCCTACATACGACTTCTGAATCTCCATTGCCATAGTAGCTGTCTGTCCCAGCTGCCTAGAACACATCCCCATATATATCCTGTCACCTAAACCTCAATATATATAGAATTTAAATCATTTTTTCTTGTCTTCTTTCCCCAGCCTCTTCCTCTAGTCCTTAAATCTATCTGTGGCACCAGAATCTACATGGTGGCACCAACATCTACATAGTGGCACAAAACCGACAACTAAGAATTATTTCTGAATTGTTCTCACCTTTACATTCAGTGTCAGTGCACTTCCCTTTTTTTTTTCTGAGACGGAGTTTGGCTCGTTGCCCAGGCTGGAGTGCAATGGCATGATCTCAGCTCACCACAACCTCCGTCTCCTGGGTTCAAGTGATTCTCCTGCCTCAGCCTCTCGAGTAGCTGGGATTACAGGCATATGCTACCACACCTGGCTAATTTTGTAATTTTTTTTTTTTTTTAGTAGAGATGAAGTTTCTCCATGTTGGTCAGGCTGGTCTCGAACTCCCGACCTCAGGTGTTCCACTGTCTTCGGCCTCCCAAAGTGCCAGGATTACAGATGTGAGCCACTGCACCCGGCTAGTGTACTTCCTTAATAATACCATTTCCTGTCTGCAATCCTGTTAACTTTGGCCTTACTTTAGGTTGGTAAGTACGGTTGACCCTTGAACAACATGGAGATTAGGGGTGTCAACCCTGGCACTGCTGAAAATCTGCATATAACTTTGACTCTCCCAAAGCTTACCTACTAATAATAGCTTATTATTGACCAAGAGCCTTACTGATAACATTTAACAGTTAAATTAAAACCTAGATTTTAATAGATTAATAGATTAAAATCTATTTTACCATTATATGTATTATATATATTCTTAGAGTAAAGTAAGCTAGAGAAAAAATATTAAGAAAATCAAAAGGAAGATATTTATATTTAATATTCATTAAGTGAAAGTGGATCATCATAAAGGTCTTTATCCTTGTCTTCATCACACTGAGCAGACTGAGGAGGAGGAGGAAAAGGAAGGTTTGGTTTTGCTGGCTCGGGTGGCAGAGATGGAAGGAGGTGGAGAAGGTGGAAGGGGAGGCAGGAGAGACATGCACACTAGGTGTTAACTCTTATCGAAAAAAATTCATGTATATGTGGACTTGCGTAGTTCAAACCTGTGTTGTTTAGGGTCAACTGCAATGTATATTCTCTCTCATCAATTGTGCAGTGAGTCTCTGATCATTCAGTCTTGCCCATTCCCATAGTTACATATGTTTTGAAAATAATCTTTCTTAATATATATATATTTAAATTTTTATTTTGAAATTATTATAGATTCACAAGGAGTTAGAAAATATAGGACAGAGTTTCCCCATAAATTCCAGTTTATTGTGGTAGATGATTATTTTAATTGATTCTTGAATTCAATTTGCTGACATTTTGTTGGGAATGTTTATATTTAAATTCATGAGAGATATTGGCCTGTAGTTTTTGTTTGTTTGTTTATTTTTGGTACTTTGTCTGATTTTAACATTGGAGTAATACTGGGCTTATATTAGTTGGGAAGTGTTTCTCCTCTTTTATTTTCTGGAGGAGATTATGTAAAAATGACACATTCTTCTTTATAAGTTCGATAGAATTCTCTGGTAAAAGCTGGGCATGGTGGCATGTGCCTATAGTCCCAGCTACTTGGGAGGCTGAGGCAGGAGGATTGCTTGAGCCCAGGAGTTCAAGGCTGCAGTGAGCTATGATCACATCACTGCACTCCAGCCTGGATGACAGAGCAATACTCTGTTTCAAAAAAAATTAAAAAGAAGGGGAAAAAAAAAAAAAAGAATTCTCTGGTAAAACTATCTGGCCTAGAGATTTCTTTTTCAAGAGCTTTTAAATTATGGCTTTAGATTAATTTAACGTCATAAGATTATTCATATTATCTCTTTTGAAAGGTTTGAGTTTTGGTAGTTTGTGATGTTTGAGGAATTGACCTATTTTTTCTAAGTTATTGAATTTATTAGCTTGGAGTATTTATTATTCTCACTTTATTTTAAACAGCTGCTGCATCTATAATGATATTTACTGTTTTATTCCTAATATTGATGATGTGTGTCTTTTTATCTTTGCCAGTCTGGTTGACTAATAGACCAATCAGTGAATTTATTGGTTTTGTTCTTTTGTTCTCTAATAACTGCATTGTGTTACAATGACTTTTCTGTTTTTTGTTTTCAGTTTTATTGATTTCTTTTTTTTTTTTTTGAGATGGAGTCTTGCTCTGTAGCCAGGCTGGAATGCAGTGGTGTGATCTCGGCTCACTTCATCCTCCACCTCCCAGATTCAAGCAATTCTCCTGTCTCAGCCTCTCAAGTAGCCAGGACTATAGGCACATGCCACCACGCCCAGCTAATTTTTGTATTTTTAGTAGAGACAGGGTTTCACCATGTTGGCCAGGATGGCCTCGACCTGTTTACCTCTTGATCCGCCTGCCCTGGCCTCTCAAAGTGCTGGGATTACAGGTGTAAGCCCCCACGCCTGGCCCATTCTGCCATTCTTATTTTATCTGAAACCGCTTTGCATTCAGCAGCTGGATTATTTTAAAGCAAATCTCAAATACTATGTTTTGTCTAAAAATACTTTGATATATATCTCAAAGAGATATGTATTCCTTTTTTCCTTTTTGTTTAGCTTAACCAGGAAGCCAATATCACACAACAAAATAACAGTTAATTCCTTGATATCACATAATACCCTTCATTTGCATTTCTCTAAATTGTCATAAATATCTTTTTAAGATTGGTTCATTTTAATTAGGAGCCAAAGTTCACAAGGTGCATTTGGTTAGAATGGCTCTTAAGTCTCTATTAGTAAAGAAAAGATTCCTTCCATGTCCATTCTCTTGTAATTTTTTGAAGAAGTAAGTTATTTGCTACCTTCTGAATTTAGCTGATGTCTTAGTTTTCATATTGTTCAGTATGTTTCACTCTCCTTCCCACTCCTGTGAATGGCTTGTTAGATCTGGGGGCTTGATAAGATTCAGATTTGAATTTTATTTTTTGGCAAGAATACTTCATAAGTAGTGTAATGAAATTAATTACTAAGTCATGTCAGCAGGCACATGATAGCTGGTTCGTGGATGCAGATGTTACTAGCTGATCTATCCATTGTACATTTCCCTTCAGCATTTCAACTGAAACATTCCAGCAGCCATTAATGATTACTGTCTAAATCCATTATTTCATTAGTAGTTATACATGATGGTATTTTAATTTTATCATAACTTCTTTATTTATTAGCTAGAATCATTCTATAAAGAACTTTTCTTCACCAGTTGTTTGGTTATCCTATAACACAGAACTTATAAAAAACATTTAGATATAATTCTGATTACCTTAATTACCATTAATGAAAGTAAAAATTCCATACTTTGACCAAACTGTTTTTCCTATACCTCTTTTCTGACACATTAGACAGACTTCTCTCCATTTATATAAACCTATTTGCTGTTCCGTAAACTCACTGTGTATTTTCTTATCTCTACAACCTTTATTCTTGTCTTTTCTGGGCATTGTCCCCCTCACTCCATATTCTGTGTTATCCCTTTGTATCTTCCAAGTTAAATCCCTCAACTCTGTGGAATGTAAACTTACTCCCTCATGTAAAATTTACTTTTTGTTTCTTTGGGCCTTCAGTGTATTCCACATAAAGTATCTACTTTGCAACACCTTAGTGAATTTTTTATGTCTTCTTTTTTTTAAAAAAAAAACTTAAGTCTAATTTATTTTCCAAGTCTTTTAAGTTGCTAGAAGATTGGAAAAATAATTATTTCTGTGTTCCCAGGGCTAGCCTAAGGGTTAGTCCTAAACTGATCAGAAAGTGTATCGCAAGCCGGGCACGGTGGCTCACGCCTGTAATCCCAGCACTTTGAGAGTCTGAGGTGGGTGGATCACGAGGTCAAGAGATTGAGACCATCCTGGTCAACATGGTGAAACCCTGTCTCTACTAAAAATACAAAAAATTAGCTGGGCATGGTGGCGCACGCCTGTAATCCCAGCTACTCAGGAGGCTGAGGCAGGAGAATTGCTTGAATGAACCCAGGAAGCAGAGGTTGAGGTGAGCCGAGATCACGCCATTGCACTCCAGCCTGGGTAACAAGAGCGAAACTCCGTCTCAAAAAAAAAAAAAAAAAAAAAAAGGAAGTGTATCACAGTCATTCTTTCAGTTGCTAGAAAACTAAAACACAGCATATTTCAATTGCCAGTTTTGAAAAATGAGTAATTGACTATAGTACAGAACAAACAGTAGAAATTCTTGATTGGATTTCTGTGTTCCACAAAATATGGAAAACTAGATATTTAATATGCACATATATATAATATTGCTTAGAAATTCCTGCATTATACAGGTACGTACATTTGTCCAAACTTTTAAATGGTAAATTAAAGATTGGTGCGTTTAATTGTATGTAAATTTTACCTAAAAAAGGTCAACAAGTTTTACACTCTAGTTCATGATTTGCATTTTGAAGTATTAGTAGAGGCCAGGAGCGGTGGCTCACGTCTGCAATACCAGCACTTTGGGAGGCCGAGGCTGGTGATCACCTGAGGTCAGCAGTTCAAGACCAGCCTGGTCAACATGGTGAAACCCCTTCTCTACTATAAATACAAAAATCAGCCAGGCGTCGTGGCTCATGCCTGTAATCCCAGCTACTCGGGAGGCTGAGGTAGGAGAATCGCTTGAATCTGGGATGCAGAAGTTGCAGTGAGCCAAAATCATGGCATTGCATTCCAGCCTGGGCAACAGAGCAAGACTCTGTTTCCAAAAAAGAAAAAAAAACCAAAAAGTAATATTACGAGGAAGTGTGGTGTCATCTGCAACTCACTTTCAAATGTGCATAAAAGCAAGATGGATGGATAAAAGAATGGCTTAGATGTATGATAAAGCAAGTAAAGTGTTAATTATAGAGCCTAGGTGATAGGTATACAGTTCTTACTATATAGTTCTTTCAAATTGTCTGTATGTTTGAAAATTTTCATAATAAAATATTAGAGAAATGGGAGTGAGTTTTTAAAAAGCGGATGTAAATTTAAAACAACAAGACCTGTATTCCATATTCCTAAATATAGTCTCTCTAACCCCCTAAGCTGACTATGCACGTTGAACAGGTATGTGCCCTTACAGGGATCAGTGTCCTTCAGGGATGTGGCTATAGATTTCAGCAGAGAGGAGTGGAGGCACCTAGACCTGTCTCAGAGAAACCTGTACCGGGATGTGATGCTGGAGACCTACAGCCACCTGCTCTCAGTCGGTAAGTGCAGTCACCTTGGTATTTGAAAGGAGGCCTCACTGAGAGTGCTTCCATTCTCATTCCATTCCATTCTGAATGCTGACAGCATCTTAAATAGCTGATGGTTTTGTCCTTAATTTGTCTAGGTTTCTTATTTGTTTAGGGCACACAGAATATTACTCTGAAAAGTTATGGTTACTCTTCTCAAGAAAAAATCCTAAAGAATAAGACTTTACTGATTAGTCCCTGAAACGTAATTAACTGGACCCAGACCTTTATCATTTCTCACGAACAGGGTATCAAGTTCCTGAAGCAGAGGTGGTCATGTTGGAGCAAGGAAATGAACCATGGTCACTGCAGGGTGAGAGGCCACATCAGAGTTGCCCAGGTGAGTGAAGTATGACTTGGATAGATGGGAGATGGGAGGAAATCTCAGCTGTCTTGAGAAACACTGACACCCTTGGAATACTATTAAGATGCTTTTTCTGGAATATTCTGAATTTTTTTGTATAGCTTAATGCCCCTTGGCCTCTCAGATCACTGAATGCTTTCTCCCTACATGACCTTCGTCACTTCTTTTTTGTCACAGCCTGGGTTGTGTTGGCCAGGCTAGAGTTCAGTGGTGTGATCTCAGCTCACTGCAACCTCCGCCTCCCAGGTTCAAGTGATTCTTGTGCCTCAGCCTCCCGAGTAGCTAGGATTACAGGTATGTGCTAGCCACCATGCCCAGCTAATTTTTGTATTTTTAGTAGAGACAGGGTTTCACCATGTTGGCCAGGCTGGTCTCAAACACTTGACCTCAAGTGATCCACCCACTCTGGCCTCCCAAAGTGCTGGGATTATACGCACGAGCTACCTTTGTTCTTCTTTGGCTTTGTGGATTCTGAATCATGTGCCACTCTGCCTCATTAAAGATCTTTCTTTCTTGGTTATGCTCATTTTCTCTAATATTCTTCTTTTCTCCGACTTACCCCATAGTCCTAGAGTCTTTCTTTTACGTTCAGACATTCATGGATCTGCTTTCTTTCAAAGTTATTCTGTGTCACACACACTCCCAGTCCTGCTAGTCACCTTTATTTCTTTTCTTTTCTTTCTTTTTTTTTTTTAACTGTGAGATGCCTCAGAACGTTTTCTCCAGTCAGCCTCTCTTTTTGTTTTCTCAACAAAACAAGGAAATGGAGGAAATGGCTGTGGAGGGAATGGCTGTGAAATTTCTTAATTTTTCTGAGTCCTTCATGCCTTTCATCCAGCTGATGACTGGGGGGTCACTGTTACTTAATCTTTGGGATTATCTTTCTGCTGTCTTTAACATGATTAATTGCCCTTCCTGACCTTTTTTCCTGATGTTGCTTGAGTGATTCCATGTTGACCAGGGTTCGTTTTTGTTGTTGTTGTTTTTGATTGCTTTATTTTTATAGTTTAGCTGATGAGGTTTGAGTTTAATCATGGTCCTCTGTTTAAGACACACTATCATCAAGAGCCTGGGTGAGGATTCTCTCTTACTTATTTTTTGATTTTTTTTCCCTCTTTCCCCCACATCCATTTTCCTGCTTGTCATAAGCCACTGTTTTATATGATGGAAACATTTTTTATTTCATGCATGTTGTAAGTGAATTAAGAGTTTGGATCATTAGTTTATATGAATGATACTGTGGTATATATGGCATTTTTTGCCTTACTTTTTCCCCATCTGTCCATGGTGTTATCTCTTCATCTAGTTTGTTTCCTCTAACTACTGAATTGTTTTCCAGAATGTTTCCTATCAATACTATCACCTACCACCTTCCTCTTCAAGTTACTAACCTTCACCCTTTTCTCTGTGTTCAGCCTGGTTGAGACATTTGTACCATCCCCTCTAGCCACTGCTAGCTGTTCTTTGAGCTAAAAAAAAGTGTTTCTCATTTGAGCAGAGAAGTTTAGGTTTCAGACCTTATAGCAAGGAATCTCTGAAGAGGTTTCTTTACATACTGAAAGAAAAGGACATGATAAAAGTGATGTGAGATTCTATTTTATTCTAGAATAATTATGACAGATTGGTGACAAATAGAGAGCTATCAGCAAACAAAATCAATACTAAAGTGATATTGCTTTCATCAAGAAAATATTGCAACAAAGAGGCATTATGACTTTAAGGATAGAAGAAAAATAATTCATGTCAGCCCAAACATCACTTATCCTCCCGAAAGACCCCATCAATGTGGCTCATTTGGAAATGAATTAAAGCATAATTTAGATTTACACAGTCATAATAAAAATAATGCTTCAAAGAATGTTAAAAAGATTACCAAATGATAAAACTTCTTCCAATACTAACCATGAGTGTATTCCAACAGGAGAGAAATTATGGGACCATAATCAATGTAGAAAAATCCTCAATTATAAACAAGTGTCCTCTCAACCTCAAAAAATGCATCCCGGGGAGAAACCTTATGAATATGCCGAATTTGAAAATATATTCACCCAGAAGTCACAGCTCAAAGTACACCTGAAAGTTTTTGCAGGAGAAAAACTCTATGTATGTATTGAATGTGGGAAGGCTTTTGTACAGAAGCCAGAATTTATTACACACCAGAAAACCCATATGAGAGAGAAACCCTTTAAATGCAATGAATGTGGAAAATCCTTTTTCCAAGTATCTTCTCTCTTCAGACATCAGAGAATTCATACTGGAGAAAAACTCTATGAATGTAGCCAATGTGGGAAAGGCTTCTCTTATAATTCAGATCTCAGCATACATGAGAAAATTCATACTGGAGAGAGACAGCATGAATGCACTGAATGTGGCAAAGCATTCACACAAAAGTCCACACTCAAGATGCATCAGAAAATCCATACAGGTGAGAGATCCTATATTTGTATTGAATGCGGACAGGCCTTCATCCAGAAGACTCATTTGATTGCACACCGAAGAATTCATACTGGAGAAAAACCATATAAGTGCAGTAACTGTGGGAAATCCTTCATTTCTAAGTCACAACTTCAGGTACATCAACGCATTCACACAAGAGTAAAGCCCTATATATGTACTGAATATGGGAAGGTCTTCAGCAATAATTCCAACCTCATTACACATAAGAAAGCTCAAAGTAGAGAGAAATCTTCTATATGTACTGACTGTGGGAAGGCCTTTACCTACAGGTCAGAGTTGATTATACATCAGAGAATTCACACTGGAGAGAAACCTTATAAATGCAGTGACTGTGGAAAAGCCTTTACTCAAAAGTCAGCACTCACAGTGCATCAAAGAATTCATACAGGAGAAAAATCATATGTATGCATGAAATGTGGACTGGCCTTCATTCAGAAGGCACACTTGATTGCACATCAAATAATTCATACTGGAGAGAAACCTTATAAATGTGGCCACTGTGGGAAACTGTTTACCTCCAAGTCACAACTTCATGTTCATAAACGAATTCACACAGGAGAAAAGCCCTATATGTGCAATAAATGTGGGAAGGCATTCACCAATCGGTCAAATCTCATTACACATCAGAAAACTCATACAGGAGAGAAATCTTATCTATGTTCCAAATGTGGAAAGGCCTTCACCCAGAGGTCAGACTTGATTACACATCAGAGAATCCATACTGGGGAGAAACCTTATGAATGTAGTACTTGTGGAAAAGCCTTTACCCAGAAGTCTCACCTCAATATACACCAGAAAATTCATACTGGAGAAAGACAGTATGAATGCCATGAATGTGGGAAGGCCTTCAACCAGAAATCAATACTCATTGTTCATCAGAAAATTCACACAGGAGAGAAACCCTATGTGTGCACTGAGTGTGGAAGAGCTTTCATCCGCAAATCAAACTTTATTACTCATCAAAGAATTCATACTGGAGAGAAGCCTTATGAATGCAGTGACTGTGGGAAGTCCTTTACCTCCAAGTCTCAGCTCCTGGTGCATCAGCCAGTTCACACAGGAGAGAAACCCTATGTGTGTGCTGAGTGTGGGAAGGCCTTTAGTGGCAGGTCAAATCTCAGTAAGCACCAGAAAACTCATACCGGAGAAAAGCCCTACATTTGCTCTGAATGTGGGAAGACCTTCAGACAGAAGTCGGAGTTGATTACACATCATAGAATTCATACTGGAGAGAAACCTTATGAGTGCAGTGACTGTGGGAAGTCTTTCACTAAAAAATCACAGCTCCAGGTGCATCAACGAATTCACACCGGAGAGAAGCCTTATGTGTGTGCTGAGTGTGGGAAGGCCTTTACTGACAGGTCAAATTTGAATAAACATCAGACAACACATACTGGAGACAAACCCTACAAGTGTAGCATCTGTGGGAAAGGGTTTGTTCAGAAATCAGTGCTCAGTGTCCATCAGAGCATTCATGCTTGAGAGAAACAGTATGAGAAAACCTCGCTGAGGGATGGGTCTGATCATACATTGTTGCATTCATGCAGCAGAAAAATACGTATATTATTGTAAATAGAAATGACCGGCCGGGCGCGGTGGCTCAAGCCTGTAATCCCAGCACTTTGGGAGGCCGAGGCGGGTGGATCACGAGGTCAGGAGATCGAGACCATCCTGGTCAACATGGTGAAACCCCGTCTCTACTAAAAATACAAAAAATTAGCTGGGCACGGTGGCGCGTGCCTGTAATCCCAGCTACTCAGGAGGCTGAGGCAGGAGAATTGCCTGAACCCAGGAGGTGGAGGTTGCGGTGAGCCGAGATAGCGCCATTGCACTCCAGCCTGGGTAACAAGAGCGAAACTCCGTCTCAAAAAAAAAAAAAAAAAAAAAAAAAAAAAAAGAAATGACCACATCAGAATGTCACACATGACTGTTCTGGAGAAGGCCTCTGAGAAGGCACCGAATGAGGCGAGGGACTCTTCCAACTTTGTCACCAGCCTCAGTAAACCTTGGGGCATTCATACTGACAAGGAACTGGGTCAGTTTGGTATATAGGAAAAGCCTTCTCATGAAAACTGCAATGGAACACTATTAACCAAATTCTTCGTAAGAAAGATTATATTATGTTAATGATAATCTTGTTTACTGTGGAACAGGTATAGTGCCAACAAATTGAATGATAAAACAATGTAATACGTAGTTATGATAGTGATGAATCCTAAGTTCTGTGAGTTGTTCATTGCAGAACACACTGTCTGACAGATTTGTGGGTGTTTTCTTTCTCATTCGAATCTACCAGAGTTGGTCATATCCAACCCTCATTCAATATTTCTATCAAGAAAGAGATGCTATAATAATAAAAAAAAAACCCTCTATGTTTACAGATGTAAACCTCAGAACATATGTTGAGTCCCCATTGTTATCTAGCACGAAGACTTGCAAACCCCTCATTATCTGCCAGGACTGTCTCTGAGCCTCACAAGCCCTCAGCACATTGTCTTCTGACCTCCAGCACAATGTCTTGTGAACTCCCATCACCTTCAAGAAAGCTTCTGAGGTAAGAATTTTCAGGTCATCTGAGAAAACTTAAAAATCCCTTCTGCTGTTATACTTCTTCCAATTCAGTTGCTTTTTTTCCCTTTACTTGTCACTGACTTGAAGCTTAGCATTTAGCTTCCTTAATGATGTGACTTCCATATAACAGATCAATAACTTATATGAAAACCAATACCACCATATGTTTAGGGGCAGAAAGGGACACAGCCAAGGCAAAGACTGGAGGTCAAAACCAATGTCACCGTATGTTTAGGGCCTGGTGTATTTTAGGCAAGTTGGTTCTCCCTATTGGAGCTAACTTTTTTTTTTTTTGAGATAGAATCTTGTTCTGTTGCCAGGCTGGAGTGCAGTGGTGCGATCTTGGCTCACTGCAACCTCAGCCTCCTGGGTTCAAGCAATTCCCCTGCCTCAGCCTCCTGAATAGCTGGGACTACAAGTGCATGCCACCACACCCAGCTAATTTTTTGTATTTGATAGAGATGGGGTTTCACCATGTTGGCCAGTTATATCATATAGTTGAAATCATACAGTATGTAGCCTTTTCAGACTGACTTCTTTCACTGAGTGATGTGGATTTAAGTTTCCTCCATGTCTTTTCATGGCTTGATAATGCATTTCTTTTTAGCGCCAAATTACGTTCTGTTATCTGGATGTTTATTTATTCACCTACTGAAGGACTGTTGGATGCTTCCAAGTTTTGGCAATTATAAGGAAAGCTGTTATAAATATCTGTATGCAGGCTTTTTGTGTGAACATAACTGAAATATTTTTAAAGTTATATTTATTGAGGTATAATTTACATGTAGTAATATTCACACTTTTTAGTGTAGGGTTCCAAGTTTTAACAGTTGGATCTAATCGTGCAATGAACACCACAATCAAAATAGAGAACAGTTGCCTCACTTCCCTCATTTCTTTCCTGTCCCTTTTTAGTCCCCTTTTTCCACTCCCAGCCCTTGGCAATCACCAGTCTGTTTCTGTCTCTATAGTTCTACCTTTTCCACAGTATTGTGTAAGTGGTGTCATTGTGCGTGTGTGTTTTGTATGTACATGTATATCTCCTATGTATATGTATATCTCCTTTTGAGTCTGAGTGCTTTCATTTAATGTGAAGTATTTGAGATTCATCCGTATCATTATATGAAATACAAATGGAAAATAAGGTGATGAAAAGATGCTCAACATCTTTAATTTATCAGGAAAATGCAAATTAAACCACAATGAGATACTACTATAGAATGACTTTTAGAATGGCTAAAAATGAAAATGTACTGAGAATTGGCAAGAATACAGACCAATGGAAATTTTCATGCATTGCTTGTAGCAACGTAAAATGGTCCATCCACTCTGCAAAAGTTTGGCAGCTTCTTATACTATTACCCGTACATTTATCATTATGACTCAGCAATCCCACACTCAAGTAGTTACCCTAGATGAAAGAAAAATTCTGTTTACATGAAAACCTGTACTCCAGTGTTCACAGCAATTGTATAATTGCCAAAATTAGGAAACAACATAAATGTACATCAGTGGATGAGTCATGAAACAAATGTGTACACTGATACTATGGAGGGCTGCTCAGACATAAGAAAATGATGTATTGACACTTACTACAACATGGATGAATCTCATAAGTGCTGTTATATTTGACCATGTGATAACTTGACTTACATTTGATAAAGTATTTATAAATATAAATAACTAGATTTATAATTTTAATTTTATATGTACCTGTCATTACATACTATAGTAAATTATGTCTACAGTATGTTATATAGTATATTGTAATATTTATGACTGTATATTCCCTACTACAATAAAAGTTTGTATTTTATATAAGTAGTAGCTGTTTTATAGTATATATTTATTATCTATGATTACATAATTTTTATATTTTACATATCAAACTTTCACATAATATTTTGGTTATTTCTACTTTTACCTAGTTGCATTTAATGTTTGTAGTGTAAAGATATAACCACAGGAGGCCAACATGGTAGATCACGAGGTCAAGAGATCGAGACTGTCCTGGCCAACATGGTGAAACCCCATCTCTACTAAAAATACAAAAATTAGCTGGGCGTGGTGGCGCACGCCTGTAGTCCCTGAGAGACTGAGGCAGGAGAATTGCTTGAACCTGGGAAGCGGAAGTTGCAGTGAGGCGAGATTGCGTCACTATACTCCAGCCTGGCAACAGAGTGAGACTCCGTCTCAAAAAAAAAAAAAAAAAAAAAAAAAAAATACAACTACAATAAAAGAGGCCATAGAGTCCAGAGAGCCCACAGTTGGAGACAGTGAACATTTTTTATTTGCCAAGCATCTCAATTCTGGCTGTTTTAACATCAAGGATGCCCTTTCTGACTTTGGGCCTTTGCACTGACTGTTCTGAGAGTACTCTGCTTCTCCAGTGCCCATGCATCTTGCTTTCCTCTCCCAGCTTTGGAGTGCCTCCACCCCCATCTCATCCTGCCACTAAAGTAACACATCTCTAGCGGTCACTTCCTGATCCCTTATTTTGTACTGTATTTGCATTGCAAATACTACTATCTGACCTGATTTAATATTCCTTTTTTTGATTTTTCATCCCTCATCCCCACTGGACTATCATTCTCACGAGACCCAGACTTCATCTGTCTTGTTTCTGCTGTATCCAAGGCACCCAGCATGGTGCCAGCTCAAAGCAGACGCTCAGAACAAGCTTGTTAAATGGATGAATGAATAGCAATAATATCGAGGTTGACCAAATGCCCCACAGATTGGCTACATGCGTGGGGAAGTTAGTAGGGTGGTTCAGGTCCTCTAATTCAAGATTTAATGCCTGCTGCCATGGTCCAGCACACCCAGCTCTAACTCCATGTCAGGGTGGTGCCCAACTGAGTATCCTACCTACATTCCCCACTGTTTACAAGGTCTCCTAACTTAGCCTCCTCCTGGTCATGGTGGCAGGCTATGTACATGGGGAAAGGGGCAGTAGTGGGGGACCCATAGGCAGGGCGTCACTCCCATCACATCTACTCTAGCATTTTCTATCCTGCACCCCATTGTCAGTGGTCATCTGCCCACCTCCTCCCCTGGAGCAGCCACTGGAAAATATGGAACCCTGGGAGCAAGAGGAATGTGGCAGGGCTGAGGGTTCTGGGCCTCAGGCACCTTGTAGGATAATGGATGTGATGCAGTGTGGCAGATGCTGACCCTGTGGCCAAAGTCAGGTTAAAGCCAAGGTTGTCACGGACACTTCCCATAATGCCAGGATTAATCACACCCTCCACCCTCAGCTTTTAATTGGGCTACAGTGCAAATGTGACTTTTTTTTTTCCAGACGGAGTCTTGCTTTGTCACCAGGCTGGAGCGCAGTGGTACGACATCAGCTCACTGCAATCTCCGCCTCCTGGGTTCAAGCGATTCTCCTGCCTCAGCCTCCAAAGTAGCTGGGATTTACAGGCATGCGCCACCACACCCAGCAGATTTTTTGTATTTTTAGTAGAGACGAGGTTTCACCATGTTGGCCAGGATGGTCTCAACCTCCTGACCTTGTGATCCACCTGCCTCAGCCTCCGAGGCCTGTTATCACGCCTGGGATAACAGGCGTGAACCACTGCACCTGGCCCAATGTGACTATGTAGTATTGGGATGCGAGATTAAAATAATTCACCAAGACAAAAGTATGCCAAATTGCAGGGTCTTTATTGCCGGTGACCGCGGAGGACTCACGTCTCTCTAACCCGCGGCCATGAGGGGAGAGTGTCAAGGCTTTTTATACCCGAAAGACCACCTTGGGAGTGGGGTTGAGGAGCGGGGAGGGGGATCAACGGGCTCCAGACATTCCGAGGGCTGGTGGATTCTGTAAATCATCTCCTGGGCAGGGACGGGGGTGGGGGCCTTCGGACATTCCGAGGGCTCTGGGGCTTATTGTCACTTTAATTGCTACATAAATGATTCACAAAAGTCAAGACAAACGTTAGTTTACACATGGTTTGGGTACCGGTGGAAATTACAGATCTTAGTTCATAGGGGCCAAGATGAGATTAGCTTGGGCTGTGCATTCTGATAAGCAAAGGCCAGCAATTCTATCAGTTACTGATGAGAAAGGTAAACAACTTCACCTGGTGGACATTATCCAGAGCAGACTAGCAGTCTTATTTACAGAAACCAAGTCAGCAGTTATTGCAAGGAGAATGGGGCAGTTATTACAACTCAGTTTTGGAGACACAGCTTTGTCTTATAAAATGGCATCACTCAGGTTCTGGCTCTAGGCCAGCTATAGCACAACTATTATCTATGGTATATCCTACCCCACCCCACCACACTCTACTCCACATTCCCCATAACATACCATACACCATGCTATACCATACCACTTACAGTTATACTTAATTCTACAATTATATGGATTCTATTAATGGTTTTAAATATAATCAACACAATTATACTTTATAACAAATATCAGAATCCTTGTCATTATTTATTATATGTCTCTAAACCATTAAGATCTGATCAACATATCAGTTCTGATGCTAAGAACTCCTCTGTCTCGTGGTGAGCCGAGATCGTGCCATTGCACTCCAGCCTGGGTAACAACAGCGAAACTCCATCTCAAAAAAAAAAAAAAGAACTCCTTTGTCTCTTCTAGTTTCTGCCACCTTCAGGTGTTTGTATTATATAGACACAGTAGTCCCACCTCGGGGGTGATGTTTTCCACCCTCTGTGAAATCAGCACAATTAGATTATATACTTAGTGATATTATTATGGTGCTATTTTAATATTTATTATAACAAGGAATACTGCTATTAAAACAAAAAATGCAGAGGAAGGAGGGGCAGAAAAAAAAAACACAAAAAACAAAAAATGGTGTTCTCTGTTTACATTTGTGAAATAGTGTTGGGAACCAGCCCAACCCTGTGCGTGGGTGCCCTGTGTCCCAGCAGTGATGAGGGAGTGAGAAAAGAAATAAAGACACAAGAATAGAATTTTACAGCATGGGTCCAGGGGTCCAATGCACTCTCACGGGGTGATCTGTGTTGGCACTGAGCTTTGGGCTCTAAGTGTTTTTCATTAGGTGTATTATCTTGTTAATCTTGCAAGCTGTGGGAAGGCGGGGTACAGAAGGAAGATAGCCGGAGGAAGAGCATGTGTCTGCAGCATTCAATAGCAAACTCGGTTTTCCTAAGAAATGCTAACTAATGACACTGAGATTTTATCACCCATTGCCTATCCAGGTGTTTCGGCAAGAGAGGTGCAGCAGATAAGGCGCCATAAGGTCTGACCACACACAATGCATCAAGGTGCTTTTATCTCCTGAGCATTGTGAACATACGGCAATCGGAATAGCTCTATATTCTAAGACCATAGGCAGGGCCTGTGGCATTCTGGTGTTTCTGCCCTGTAAGGCTCCTGCCTTACCAGCACCCATCTGCAAAAACCCGCCCAAGTCTTGTGAGCAGAGGTTGCATTACTTCCCTAAGTCTTTTGCATAAGCTCTCTTTACAAAATCCTTACACAAACTCTATGTTGGGAAGAGTTGTGGAACCAAACAGTTTCTTTTCTGCTCTGCAGCCACACCTCAGTGTTCTGCGGTTACAGACGCTCTCAGATGGTCCTTACCACAGGCCTCCTGTTACCGCTTGATCTCTCTTTTATTTTACTGCACCATAGTTTGGATATGATCCATGGCACAAATCTCAGTGTATAAAAAGCAAAGCAAGCTTGTAATCATTTAACTATAAGTAACACAAGTCTGCCCCTGGCCATCTCTTCCCACAAAATAGGACAATGTGAGAACCACATTAGTACAATCATTTGAGTTATATTAAGCTCGTGCCTATAATAAATGCCAAGCCTGAAAACCATGGTGTGTTCTATTATATTCTGGAAAAAGGACACATTTACAATACAGTGTTGACTGTTGCTATGGTCTAAATTTGTGCCTCCCCCACCAAATTTATATATTGAAATCAGTTTCCCATTGAGATAATATTAAGAGATGGAGTCTTTGGCAAGTGATTAGGTCATGAGGGCTTTGCTTTCAGGAATGCAATTTGTGCCCTTACAAAAGAGGGCCAAGGGAGTTTCTTCTCCTTTCTGCCATGCAAGAACACAGCAAGTCCCACCATCTATGAAGAAGATAATCCTCAGCCGACACTGAATGTGCTGGCATCTTGATCTTGGACTTTTCCACCACCAGAACTGTGAGCAATAAACTTCTCTTGCTTATAAATCCCCCAGCCTGGGAATTTTGTTATAGCATCCCAAACAGACTAGGACAACCACATTAATTATTTATCACTATGTAACATATTACTCAAAACTTAGTGGCTTAACATAACAATAAACACTTATTCTCCTGAACCCGGGAGGCGGAGGTTGCGGTGAGCCGAGATTGCGCAATTGCACTCCAGCCTAGGTAACAAGAATGAAACAAGTACTGATCTCAACATAAACAATATTAAAACAATTTGCAGCTCCACCAGATGCTGACTGAACTGCAGCCCCTGTTTCACCAGCTATAACTATTGTTTTAATTGGACAAGAGATTAACTTCAGTAACTTTCCCCTGATAAAAAGACCACTGAGCACAGATTGGTCCTGGCTAGTATACACAGACAGCACTTGTGTGCCTTCCTGGCTTGAAAAGTCCTTTTGATGCATAGGGCCTAATTGTAATAAATGTAAATGTTGTGTCTCTACCCCAAAGTGAACATGGTTCATATGTCAAACGCATGTTAGTTCAGTGTGCCTGTCAGGACCACCTACAGGAGGTGAAATAAAATGACTCTCCCAAGTTTGTGTGTAAGGCAGGTGGAAGAGTCCTTGATTGTGAACAGGAACTTATGGTTCTGGGAATTGGCAGTCAGCTGCAGTCGCTCAATAGAAGGCCACAATGCGAAACGCTGGGAATATGGGGCAAGCCTCCTAGGGCTCAGCCAAGTGCTGTAATTTAAACCTATCTCTCTTGGCTTTGTAATGATATTGCAGAAGAATAAAAGTGATTCTGTGCAGTCTCCAGGTTGCCCAAGAAGAAAAATGATTCTTCTACTGTTGGGATGAGGGTCTCCCCTAATGCGAACTGAAAACTTTAAAGTAAAAATAAGGAAGCTTCCAGAACCAAGGGTAGCTCCAGATTTTTGGATGCTGAAGCTTTTTCAGGCTGGTCTTGAACTCCTGACCTCATGATCCACCTTCCTTGGCTTCCCAAAGTGCTGGGATTACATACGTGAGCCACCACTTCCAATCTTGGACCTTGTTAGATGCATAGTTTATGAATATTTTCTCTCATTTTGTAGGTTGACTGTTTACTTTGTTGATAGTTTCTTTTGCTTTGCAGAAGATCTTTAGTTTTATTAAGTCCCATTTGTCAATTTTTGTTTTTCTTGCAATTGCTTTTGAGGACTTAGCCATAAGTTCTTTGCCAAAGCCAGTGTTGATAAGGGTATTTCCTAGGTTTTCTTCTAAGATTTTTATACTTTGAGGTCTTACTTTTTTTTTTGAGACAGAGTCTCACTCTGTCACCCAGGCTGGAGTGCAGTGGCACAATCTCAGCTCACTGCAACCTCAGCCTCCTGGGTTCAAGCCATTCTCCGGCCTCAGCCTCCTGAGTAGCTGGGATTACAGGCATCTGCCATCACACCTGGCTAATTTTTGTGTTTTTAGTAGGTACAGGGTTTCACCATGTTGGCCAGGCTGGTCTCGAACTCCTGACCTCAGATTATCTGCCCACCTTGGCCTCCCAAAGTGATGGGATTATAGGTGTGAGCCACTGCACCCGGCTTGAGATCTTACATTTAATCATTAGTCCACCTCAAATTAATTTTTGTACATGGTGAAAGGTAAGAGTCCAGTTTCATTCTTTTGCATATGGCTAGCCAGTTTTCCCTGCATCGTTTACTGAATAGGGAATTCTTTCAGCTTTTCTTATTTTTGTCAACTTTGTAAAAGATCAGATGGCTGTAGGTGTGTGGCTTTATATCTTGGTTCTCTATTCTTTTCCATTGGTGTATGTGGGTTTGTAGGTTTCGTTTTGTTTATATTTATATATTACCAGTACCCTGCTGTTTCGGTTACTGTAGCTTTATAGTAGTTTGAAATTTGGTAATGTGATGCCCCCCACTTTGTTCTTTCCGTTTAGAATTTCTCTGGTTATTTGGACTCTTTTTTTGGTTCTGTGTGAATTTTAGTTTTTTTTTTTTCTTCCTTTTCAGTGAAAAATGACAGTATTTTGATAGGAATAGCATTGACTGTAGAATTCTTTGGGCAGCAACTGGCTAGAACACATTATATGAACAAAATAGATATATCAATAAAGAAATAGAAAACAAGTTCTGGAGCCACACTCGTGTCAGCACACACATATAAACACACAGAGAAACCCGCGCGCGCGCGCGCACACACACACACACACACACACACACACACGGAGACATCCAACAGTTTGCGGGATTCTGCTCTCTGCCGGGAAGCCCCTCGGGGAGAGAGCAGCCCGGCGGCACACAGGCTGGCCATACCTGGAAATCCCAGGAGGGACAGCTTTCAAGGAGACGCACCCCCACACCGTCTGGGCAGGGCTGAAGCGTCGTGGGGGTCCTTGGGGATCGCCCTGGGCATCCCTGAAGCTCCGCTGGACCATTTCTCAGCCTGGTTCCGCCTGCCCGGCTCCTGAAATCGCCCGACAGTGGCGACGATCCCCAGGAGGGGAGGGGGGCTGTCGCCCAACGCGGAGGCACTGCCACAGAGAGCCCCTGCTTTGCCAAGCCGCCGAGACTGTACCCCAGGCCACGGGGGCGGTCACTGTGACGCCAGCCCCGGCTCAGCGCTCGCGCTTGTGACGCGCCGCTTGCGCATGCGCATTGGCGTGCCCGGCTGGCCAGCCGCAATGCGGGCGCTCTCCGGCTGCAGCCACACAGGAAGATGCGGGAGGCGGTGCCCGAGGCGGCCCCTGGGAAGGAGTCCGTGCCACTAGCGCGGAAGCCCAATAGTCCTGATCACAGGACCTCCTTGAGCCGACTTTCCTGTTCGGGTCCGGTGGAGGAGGAGGGCGCTTCAGACCGACCGTCAGGTGGGTATTCGGGACTGCTCTTCCCATTGGATTCCGGATCGGACGGTGTGGGCAGCGATCCGGTCCCATGGGGCTGGAGATTCAGTCTGATGAGGTGTGGCGAGGGTCGCTGGACCCCACAAACATGCCTAAGACCCTCGGGAAGGCGGTCAGCAGAACGTTTCCCGGCTCTGTGAGCTCACTGGCCCCCTTCGACCTGGGCCACCCACTAAGGGGCCCTGCCTTGGTCTCCAAGCCCAGGAACTCCTGCTTCTCAGCACTGCTGTCCGGAAAAGGCGGGAAGACCGACAAAGCCGCAAGGCCAGCGTGCAGCAGAGGTGGCAACACCTGGAACTGGCCTCCCGTGGGGGCAGGTCAGGTGGAGAGAGCGTCTCAGAAGCTTTCTGGGGCGAATCCAAGTCTGAGACGGATGTCCAGGCATGCCGCTGAGGACCCCTCCAAGAAAGCCAAGCACAATATACTAACAGAGCTTAGGATCTTTATTGTTTAGACAGAAAACATAATCATCTCGGTACAAAGCGTTTAGATCAAATTCCTTTTATGGCCTATAGACAGAGACTGTTGTCAACTTCTCTTGTCAAGAGAAAAATAATTCCCTGTGTTAAAAATGGAGATCGTCACTCTTATTGACATCTAAATCCAGAGTGTAACCATGTGTGGGTGGTTCATCAGTGGATGAAATCTGTTTCTGAAGTACTGTTTCCACTAAATAATATTTTAAGAAAGGCCCTACCCTGCCATTTGGTTTTACATTTTTTCTATGATAAGAAAGTAATAAACATGGAACCTTAATCCCCTAAGGACAAGGTTTTAGCAGCCGACTTACCTGATGAGATTTCCATTGTCTCCAGTTCCCTTGCAAGTTGCACATTCAGTTCTTCAATCTTCAGCCTTGGGCTTCTTTGGCAATGCAGACCGTCTTTATCTTCTCTCTCTAGGAACTCTTCCCTGCCATACAAGGGGTAATAAAATCAAACATAACAAAACAAAATAAGGATAGGAGGCAAACAATTTTAAGCAAGAAAATTTCTCAAAGTTAAGACTGTGAAAAAGTGCTTAACTTATTCCAACCCTATGTTTTTCTTCCTCAGGAATGAAGCTTTGTTTTTCCTCCTCTGGTTCTCTGGAAAAAAAAATCCACACAACATCTAATGTTTAATGATAAAAATAAGCTTCCTCTGTGAAACATTGCTTTAGTTAGGCACTTGAAAAATTATCTATTTCTAATTAATACTATATTGGACCACTGCATTTTGTTACCATGTAGGCCATAGGAAATGAAAAATAACAAATTAAATATACCTCTTAGTACTTTACTCTTAAGTAGACATGTACGATAGAAAAAATGAATTCTACAAAATTATTTTAAAGGATTTTCTCACTGTTTCATAATTGTCCATAATTAGGATTTACTCAGAGCCTTTAGGTTTTCATAGCACAGCACATATGACTTCTCATGCTGAAATGCTAAACCTGGGATCATACTACACACATGGTTTGCCCACAGGTATACATGTGCATTCATGTTTATGGAAAGAAATAATTTTGCAGCAGCCAAAAAGAGCAGAAGGAAAAGGTCTCACAGCTCCTAAGTCCTAGTTAATTAAAAGCAATTAAAAGGCCATAGGAAAGTTTTTTTTTTTTTTTTTTTTGAGACGGAGTTTCGCTCTTGTTACCCAGGCTGGAGTGCAATGGCGCTATCTCGGCTCACCGCAACCTCCACCTCCTGGGTTCAAGCAATTCTCCTGCCTCAGCCTCCTGAGTAGCTGGGATTACAGGCATGCGCCACCATGCCCAGCTAATTTTTTGTATTTTTAGTAGAGATGGGGTTTCACCATGTTGACCAGGATGGTCTCGATCTCTTGACCTCGTGATCCACCTGCCTCAGCCTTCCAAAGTGCTGGGATTACAGGCGTGAGCCACTGTGCCCAGCCTACATCTACAATTCTTACTTCCAAAGAACAATACTGAGACTTGCTCCTGGCAATATGAATCATGACCCATAAGTACTGGCATCCCCTGAGTGCCTACTAGAAATACAGAATCTCAGGTTCACTCTGACACAGGAATCTCAATCGGTCTTTTAATAAGAATCCCAAGTAGGTCCAATACACATCAGTTTAAGGACACCAGTGTAGTCCCTCAAGGGGTCCTGAGGATGGAACCAGCCCTAGATGTGCCACAGGACCAAGGGCCCTTGGAGGAGTTTGGTTTTGGGTGTGCTGTGCTCGTCTTCTTTCTCGAGGAGTGACCCCCTCGGGATGGGCAGGTGATAAGGACGCCTGCGGGTGGGAGCCAGTTCCCCCCTACACTGAGACTTTGGAAACCAGAAGCAAAGCAAAGAACGCAGGGCCTCACATCCCCCAAGCTGAGCCAAGGAGAGACACGCACCACAAGGTAGGCGGACTACAGAGAAACTGAGCTGGAGTGCACTGGCCACACTCGTGTCAGCATACAGGACACCTTTAGGACACCATCATGTATGTGGTGAGACCTTTAGGACACCATCATATATACCAATATTTGCATACTGTCCAAAGCAACCTACATATATTTTATGGAGAAATAGAAAAATTTATCATAAAATACACATGGAATCTGAAAGATTCCTGAATAGCTAAAACAACCTTGAGAAAGAATAAGTTTGGAAGGCTTACATTTCCTGATTAGAAACCTACTACAATGCTACAGTAACCAAAACAGTGTAGTACTGGCAAACAAATAGACATATAAACTAATGGAATAGTAGAGATCTCAGAAATAAACTCTCGTATATATGGTCAAATGATTTTTTGGCAAGGGTGTCAAGACCATTCATTTTCCACACTGGAGGAAAAACAGCCTTCTAAGCAAAATGGGTTTGGAAAAACTAGCTATCAACATGCAGAAGAATGAATTTAGATTCTTACCTAACATCATATACAAAAAATAACTCAAAGTAGAGCAAATACCTAAACAGCCAAGACCAGTCTCAAGTGGCATAAAATGTTTCTGGCTTATAAAACCTAGTCATAACCAGTGTTCAAAATTGTACAACTGTTACCAAACACCAGGGGTTATGTTTGGGTCCCATTGGTCAATGCACAAAAATCCAGTCACTGAGATGAGTACTGCCAGGGAAGCAGGCTTATTATTTCACAGGTGATGTCAGCCAGTGAGATGGGAGCCAAACCTCAAATTCATCCCTCCTCTGTGATTACAGTTAAGGGTTTATTATAGTCTAGAATAAAAACAGGAGAGGGAAAGAAGAGGAGTTGTTCAACAAGCAGCATGTGTATTTCATTGTACAAATGTAACTTTCTCAAGCTTTAGTTTTATGGACATTCTGCTTGTTGGAAAATTGGACTGGTTTCAGAATGAAAGAGTGAGAAGTATTCTAAGGTCTAAGGGAATGTAGAAGGTCTCCTTTAATCTACAATAGTGAAACTTTCTCCAAAGGTTTGTGAGTGTTTCTTGCTTGCGTGTCTACATGTCTCTGATTTTGTAAGAAATATGTCAAAAAGAAACTGACAGGGCCTACATGATGCTATAGATTCTACATTGAAGCGTTCAAAACCTGTTGAGGCTTGTTATACTCCATCTATACTGATTGTGGCCAGTTGAAATCAGTGTAAACCTTTTGGAACTGGCCGAGAGTAGTCAGAACTTGCAGATTTTGGCTGGTCAAAACAGATGCAAGCTGGACGAGGCAAATTACAGCCACTCTAACGTGGTTATAGCCAGTTGAAACCATTCTAAGTTGGGTGGAACCAGCTATGACAAATTAGAAGTGATATAAACTGGTGCTTATTTGTTCAAGCCAGTTGTAGCCAGTCAGTGCCAGTATCAATCATTTTGGGCCAGAAGAACAGATCTAAACTGGTCAGAACTGGCAAGACCATTCAGAAATGTCATGAACTGATTTTGCCCAATCAAAACTGCTTTAGGCTGGTCAAAGCCAGTAATACCCAGTACAAACTGGTCAAAACTGGTCAGAACCAGCTTAGACAGATCACAATTGGCATAAAATAAATCCAGCTTGTGAAAACCAGTAAAAACAGGTGCTCAAAATTGTACAATGAAAACATAAAAAAGATTCTAAGGTCTAAGGGAAAATGTGGAAGGTCCTCTTTCATCTACAATAATGATCATTCCCCTGTAGGTTGTGAGTGTTTTTTGTTTGTGTGCTCAAGTTCTAATATTTCTCATGTCCCTCATTTGGTAAGAAGTCTCTCATAAAAAATAACAAGGCTTACATGAGAATATAGATGATATAAGAATTTTTCACTGTTACCTTCCCTGGGGAACTCAGGTGTCTATGTGCCCCAGCAGCCCCCTCCACACCTCACCAGATTTTATTCTCACCCCCATCTGACCCGATTTCTGCCCACACCATCCAATCCAGAATCAGATCCAAAGAGGAATACGGAGGGCCAGCCTCCTGCCCTGAAGCTCCGCCTCCACCAGGAACCCAGGAAGAAGTCCACTGAAGCGGGGTTTGAGGACAGGACGGCTAGGGTTTGGCCTTCAGTCCTGCACAATCTCCTTTCCTCCACCACAGGAGCAGGAGCCCTCTGTGACAGTTCATTGGCACTGGGCTCCTGCTTATCTTTTCCAGGAGTTCAGCAGGATGGTCTTGGGATTCTAGGCGTCGTGGAGGGCTGAAGAGGCTGAAAAAACATCGACGGGAGTTCCGGAAATGCACCGTGGGATTCGAGCCTCAGGCCCACTCAGACGGAGTGCGGGTGAGTCTCCCCAAAAGTTGTCCCTCCTGTCACCTTGAGGATTGGCCTGCCTGTGCCTCAAGGATGCTCTCTTCCTGGAGGGGCTTCCTCACAGAGAGAAGAAACCTGCAGCCTCAGGAGCTGCCTGAATGTGTGTTTCTGTGTCACTATTTTATGTCTGTGTGTGTGTGTGAATGTAATTTTGTGTTTTTTTGTGTGGTGTCTAGTGAAACAGTCTTCATTTTGCATTTGTTCCCAGTTCCATATGGCAGTTGGCTGTGATGTATCATGGGTGAGCTCTAGCCTGTTCCATGACCTCCATCTTTGTCTTCCCTATTTCTGATGGGTCTAGATTTTTGTACAGCTTAATCTTATCAACAAAAATCATTTTCCAGTTCCTCAGGGACAACATTCTTGGGGATCCGTTCAATAGCACTTCTTTCTCCACACATATTTGTTAATGATTGGGCAAGTGTGATTAGTATGGAGTTGTGGGTTTCCGTTCCTTTTACCAACAAGCTAACTGTCTCTGTGCCTTTTCAGATGGCTTTATTATTCACAGGATGATTATCCAGTTATAGCCAATCTTGTCATTCTAATAAACATTGTGTTTGACATTTTTCTTTTCATTCTTGAGTGATAAGTACTTTTTTCCTTTTGTGACTGCACTGGAGTTGAGCCTTTTCAGGTCTTCATTTCTATTTAACCTATTCCTGTATTTCTCTTTGACCTTCAGCTTGTGATTTTTTTTCCACTATGGCTCCTGTTTGGGTATTTTAGAGCATGCATTATTTGCTGTTTGCCTCTAATTTAAAGGGGAGTCTGGAGGGCATACCTTAAGGCCTAATTTTGGCCTTGAATGGAGTGTCGAAGGTGACCAAGTTGTGATTATTTAGACCTGAGTAAGGGAAGATAGCAGTACCATCACTCTTCTCTTTGCTTCTGTGTAATCCTGGTGTCTGGGTTCAGACTGATCCTCTAACTGCACATGTACATGGCACTAGCAGTGAATCTGCATCTCAGTGACCTCTGTGGTTGCTCTGGGATGAGTCCTTGCAGCATTGGGTCTAGAAACTCTGCAGCTGTGCATTGGGTTTAGGCTCCGGCCTATTTCCTTCAGGAGGTCAAGCAGAAGTTCCACGGATTCTAGGTGTTGAGGAGGCTGACCAGGCTGAAGAAACTTCAGGAGCAAAGGATACATCATGGGATCCTTCCCTCAGACTGCTTTAAGGGTGTGCGCGTGACTCTCCTGCAGGGTTTCCACTGTTACCTAGAGGCTGGGCTAACATAGGTGCCTGTGGCTTGCTGTGTCCCTCATGGAGTGTTCTCTATACTTATCCTCAACTATCTTTTCAAGGTTTTGCTTCCGTCACTCCAAAGTCAACCCACCAGGAACAAACAAACAAACAAATCCTGTGCCCTTCTCAAGGTTACTGATATGGATACTGATAAATAGCCAAATTTCAAACCTCACATTATATAATCAGTCTGCTAAAGCTATCTGATACCTATTGATTCTCCTTCAATTCACTTTTATTTGGCTTTTGTGACTCCACAGTTTCTTGGTTTTCCTCTATTATTGGTTCTCCTTCTTAGCTTCCTTAGTGTTATTCTTTTATTGTTTTAACTCAATGTTGGAATGCTCCATGGTTCAGTCCTTGTTGTTCTCTACCTTTCCACACTAAAATCCTTATCATTTAAATAAATGTGGGCAACACCTACTAAAGTAATATAACATCGTTTAGTATATCTCATATATCAAGTGCCTACTCACTACTGACATTTTATGTCTTAAAAGACATCTGAAGATTCAACACATTCAAAGCTGAACTCTCAGTCTTCCCCTAAAATCCTGCTGGAACTGAAGTTTTCCCCATCCTGGTTGATGAAAACACTGTATTTCCAGATGCTCAAGACTAAAGTCTTTGAGCTAACGTCACCCTGGACTTGTCTCTTCTACATCTAGCCCTTAGACAAATTTTGCTTGCTGTTATATTTACCATATACCTAGAATACAACCAATAACCACTATACCAACTGTTAACCCTTCTTCCTAAGCTATGACATCCTCTTTCATCTGAGTTACTACAACCTCCTCCTCAGTTTTTTTCAACAGCTGTGTTTCCCTCAAAATAAAGTATCTTTACAATGGCTTGCACTCTTGGCAAGATATGGCCCTCTGTTATCTCTCTGTTCTGCTCTAGCAACCACCCCTTTGGAAAGTGCTCTTCAATAACTTCCCCAATTTTCCTAAAACACTTCAGCATCGTCCCATTGTAGGACCTGTCTAGCTTTCTCCTGTGCCTGGAATGCTTTTCCCTTAGATAACCACTAACTTCTCACCTCACTCCTTCAAGTCTTGGCTCAAGTCTTTCCTTCTTGGCGGTCTACCTTGATCACTGTATTTCACAAAGCAACCTAAATGATCATATCCCTCCCACTGCCTTTGAATGACTTTTTCCCCATAACACTTAAGTTCTAACATACTCTGTACATATGATTACCTCCTCCTGCTAGAATTGTTAAGACAAATATCCAAAACATCTAAGATAGTGGCTGGAATATATTAAGGACCTAATAACTGACTACTTTTAGAACAATAGGCACCTATAAGGAAAGCATAAATATGTTTACTAGCAGACCGCCTTTGTATGCAATGGCACTGGTCTAATTTCTTGTTCAGGTTCTCACATTGTATCACTGTAAGTGGCTTAAGGGTAGAGGACTGAGGGCCGGCCATGATAGATAACATCTTACCAAAGTAATACTGCTTTCAGTTGCTGCTAGTGGGCCACCTAGCTCTACTCTGAATTTACCTCGTTCACAGGACATTCCTGAAAGCAGCAAGTGTGCAACATGCATCCTGAATCACCTCTGGCATTTCTTCCAACATCACAGCAGTGACTGATATAAAGCATGGTGGTATGAGTGGGAGGCAGTGACATGATGTCCTGCCTGTTAAAACAAGCATCTTTCAGCTCCTACCTTAATTTGGGCAGTTCCTCATTCTCAATAACCTAGAGATACTCCAATGGCCTCAATACCCCATTTGAGATTTCCTTTACCCATAGCATCCCACTTCTAGGTACAAAATTTCATATCCTTAAGAATTTTTATTGTCAATAACAGAACTACAATAGCATCAACAAATAAGAGGTTTAATTTTATTTAAACAAACACAGGAGGCAAGCAGACCAGAGCAAATATGGCTGTTCCACAAAATCATCAGGGTTGCAGACTCCTTCTGTATTTCTGCTCCATGATCCCTAACACCCCCCATACCATTCTCAAAGTCCCCATGACAGTACTGGAGCTCCAGCTTAGATGTCCACATTGTAGGAAGGGGAAAAAAAGACAGGAAAAATGGATTTCATAAATCTCCTACTCATATAAACACCACTTCTATCTTGTTGATCTGCAAGGAAGGCTAAGATAGTTTTTCAGCCCAGAATTTTGTTATTAAAAAAGAGAAAATAGATATAGAGTAGGAAAAAAGCAGTCTCTATCACAAACTCTCATCATTTTGCATTGCAAAATAGTCTGTAATATTGGTTCTTATTTTGTTTACTTCAAAAGCAATACATTCAAGTTTTAAAAAATTTCCTAGATTTATTAGACTTTGGATCTCAGACTTTGTTAAAAATCACTTCACACCTTGCCCCAGTTCTCAAACAGCTGTGCTCAATCATCTAGGGATTAAAGCCACTGGTTTTCTTTGAACAGTATGAATTTTCTCTTATAGCAATAATTGATGAGATTTAAATGACAGCTTTCTCACATTCATTATGGCATACAGTGCCCCTCAACCATCTAGGATGTGTTGATAAAAGATTTCTCAATATTTATTACACTCATAAGTGCTCTCCTCTCATGCAAATTCTCTAAAATAACACTAGTGAAAATGGTAGCTAATATTTGTGGTATGCTATGTTCAAGGCACCATTCTAAGAGCTTTTACATGTAATAACTTACATAATACTTCCAAGAATCTTATAATAAAGGTAATATACTTAGGTGTATCTTAAAATGATTAAACCAAGGTAGAGGTTAAGTATCATGATACATATAACAACAACAACAAAAAATCAACTAGTAAAGCTAAGATAATGTTGAAAAAAAAATTTGTTTTCAATATGGCTAAAGGCCTTCCTACATTAACTGTATTGAAACTATTCTCCAATTTGCTAATGTTTAATAGGTTTTCAGTAATGATAGGTTTTTCTATATGAATGGCACTAACATTTTCTTTTCCTCATACAAATTCTCTGATGCTGCGCCTTATGAGGCAGATGTGCACCCATATTCACATTTGTGAGAATTCGTTGCTGGTAACAACCAGAGAACCTCTTCATAGTGATCTCAAAGAATCAGACAGTTCACATGTAAACTTCTGAGCCATGACTAAAGTCAATACCACATTCTTTATATTCAAAAGATTTCTCACTGATATGAATTCTCTGATGTTGCGTTAGTTGTGAACCACGAGTAAAGGCCTTCCCACATTCCTTACATTGATATGGTTTCTCACCAGTATGAATCCTCTGATGCCGAGAAAGATGTGAGCTCTGAGTAAAGGCCTTTCTACATTCTCTGCATTCATAGGGCTTCTCACCAGTATGGATTCTTTGATGTAGAGTAAGCTGAGAGCCATGACTAAAGGCCTTGCCGCATTCCTTGCATTCATAGGGTTTTTCTCCAGTGTGAATTCGCTGATGTTGAGTCAACTGTGAACCACGAATAAAGGCCTTCCCACATTCCTTACATTGATATGGTTTCTCACCAGTATGAATTCTCTGATGTTGTATAAGTAGTAAGCCACGTGCAAAGGCCTTTCCGCATTCATTACACACATAGGGTTTCTCACCAGTGTGAAGTCTTTGATGTTGGGAAAGATGTGAACTCTGAGTAAAGGCCATTCTACATTCTTTACATTCGTAAGGTTTCTCACCGGTATGGATTCTCTGATGTTGAGTAAGCTGTGAGCCACGAATAAAAGATTTCCCACATTCCTTACATTCATAGGGTTTCTCACCTGTGTGAATTCGCTCATGCTGAGTAAGTTCTGAGCCACGACTAAAGGTTTTTCCACATTCTTTACATTCATAGGGTTTCTCACCAGTATGAATCCTCTGGTGTCGTGTAAGGAGTGAACCACGATTAAACGCCTTTCCACATTCCTTACATTGATAGGGTTTCTCACCAGTGTGTATTCTCTGATGTTGGGTAAGTTGCGAGCCATGACTAAATGTCTTTCCACATTCCTTACATTCATAGGGCTTTTCATTGGTGTGAATTCTCTGGTGTTGGGTAAGTTGTGAGCCACGGATAAAGGCCTTCCCACATTCTTCACATTTATAGGGTTTTTCACCAGTATGAATCCTCTGATGTTGCATAAGTAGTGAGCCCCGAATAAAAGCCTTTCCACATTCCTTACATTCATATGGTTTTTCCCCATTATGAATTTTCTGATGTTGAGAAAGCTGTGAGCCACAAATAAAAGCTTTCCCACATTCCTTACATTCATACGGTTTCTCACCGGTATGAATTCTCTTATGCAGAATAAGTTGTGAGAGCTGAGTAAAGACCTTCCTACATTCTTTACATTCATAGAGCTTCTCACCAGTATGAAGTCTCTGGTGTAGTGTAAGTTGTGAATTCTGAGTAAAGGCCTTCCCACATTCTTTACATTCGTAAGGTTTCTCACCAGTATGAACTTTTTGATGTCGGGTAAGTTGTGAGCTACGAATAAAGGCTTTCCCACATTCTTCACATTTATATGGTTTTTCACCAGTATGAATTCTATGATGTAAAATAAGTTGCGAGCTTTGAGTAAAGGCCTTCCCACATTCCTTACATGCATAGGGTTTCTCACCAGTATGAAGTCTCTGATGAAGACTGAGTTGTGAATCACGACTAAAGGCTTTCCCACATTGCTTACATTCATAGGGTTTTTCACCAGTATGAATACTTTGATGTTGTGTTAGGTGTGAGGCTCGTCTGAAGGCTTTCCCGCATTCCTTACATTTATAGGGTTTCTCAGTAGAATGACATTTTGAATGTTGAGATAAGTAAGTATGCTGGTTGAAAATGGACATTTTGTCATATATGATCATCCCTTGCCTGAAATATTCCTTCTGATTTTCTTGTTGCTTCTCCATCTTGCCTTTGGCTTCCAAATAATCCCTGGAATTGGACTCTTCAAGGTCACACTTTTCAAGCCTGTCACTCATTTCCCATTGGGGTAATTCTGTTTCATAAGTGTTCTTTTCTGGAGATAAGTCCTTTCTTGCACACCTTGAAGGCAAGTCTGAAATAAGAGAGAATTAAAAAATTGAGAAATATAACTTCTATAGCAAAGACAAATAATAGGAAATTATAATACCCATAAAAAATAACATACATTATGAGTTTGTTTCAAATATTGCTTACTATGACCCATAATGATACCTACCTTTCACATCACAACCTACTATATATAAAGTTTCATAATACAGTATCTTCCCTGCTTTCTATTCTATTCTGCAATAAGTCTGCTCTTTTCTATTTCTCTCTCTCATACACAAAACTGACTAAACTGACTTCATAGTACAGAAATGTTCCTACCTAGAATTAAAAAACTGACTATACTGATTTCATAGTAGAGAAATGTTCCTCCCTAGAATTTAAAACACAACTAAACTGATTTCATAGTACAGAAATGTTTCTACCTAGAATTAAAAAATTAGCTTAGAAATATCTCATATATTAATATATGAAAGGGGCATCTGAGAGATGAGAGAATAATGAAAACTCAGATGAGAAGATAAGGGAAGAGATTAAGAAAAATTTTAAAGTCAGTAGTTCTCAAGCTTTGGTGGGGATCAAAATCACCTGGGGAGCATGTTAAGATTATAGCTCTCCAATATTACAACAGACTAACTGCTAGTGAATCAGAAAAAGATCCTGGAGATCTTTATTTTTAATACTTCCTATCAACTGATTCAGATTCAGATGATGATTTTCTGTACCTGCTTAATACTTTTTAGTAGCTTCCATGTTAAACAATATAAAATCCAAACTCTTCAATGACTTTGACTCATTTCTGACAATCCAAAAATTTGGATTAAGGTCATTCAAGACTGCTTGCCATAGCAAACTTAAATCATTACTGGATTTTGTATAATGTTATGCAAGGACTGAAATTTTTTAATTTTTCTTTGCAATGTCTAGCACTCAGTAAAAACCAGGTGAATGAAAGCACAAGACAACTGAAAAACAGGAGAAAAAACAAAAGAAACTTTGACCTATAAGGACTCAAGTCATGTATCCACCCACCATCATACTTCTATTACTCTTAAATACCCTTGTTCTGGTCCTCTGTAATCAACCCTTCATACCACCCTGGTGGTAGATGCCTAGAAACCAGTTACTCTGGTTTCCCTACAAATTCCTTATAGATAGAAGCAAAAGCACCTCCATACTAAATCTATGATCCTATTTACCTCTCCAATTGCTCTTCTTTAGCTCTCCCTATCCCTTTCAAACAAGATACTAAGTTGCTTTTGTTTACTTATTCTTACTTCACAGTTTACTTTGTTCCTTCATGCTTTGGCTCATGTCTTCTCATCTTGTCTATTGAAGAACAATTCTGTGCAACACATCCTAGAGCTCCTAGGTGCTGCTACAGGTCTAAAACATAATGAAAGGGTTCTATAATCTCATGGAATGTTGGAGAGAAAAAAGGCGATTATCCAGTCTGGGTGTGGTGGCTCACACCTGTAATCCCAGCACTTTGGGAGGCCAAAGAAAGTGGATCACTTGAGGTCAGGAGTTCGAGACCAACCTGGCCAACGTGGTGAAACCTCATATCTACTAAAAAATACAAAATCAGCTGGGTGTGGTGACAGGCATCTGTAATTCCAGTTACTTGGGAGGCTGAAACAAGAGAATCATTTGAACCAGGGAGGCAGTGGTTACAGTGAGCCAAGATCTTACCACTGCACTCCAGACTGGGCAACAGAGCAAGATTCCATCTCAAAAAAAGAAAAAAAAATATATATATATAAAGAGAGAGAGAGAGAGAGAGAGAGAAGATTAAAAGAAAATAAAGATGGAGAGTTGGGGAGGGATAGCATGGGGAGAAATGCCAGATATAGGTGAAGGGGAGGGAGGCAGCAAATCATACTGCCACGTATGCACCTATGCAACAACCTTGCATGTTTTTCACATGTACCCCAAAACCTAAAATGCAATTAAAAAATAAATAAATAAATAAATAAATAAATAAAACTAAAAAAAAAAAAAAAAGAAAAGAAAATAAAGAAGATCAAGCAATGAAGTAAGAGCCAGAAACTAGAGAGGTGAGCGTGCTCTGAAGTCAGAGCTACCCTTGGAACATTTGCTGGCTTCAGTAGCCTAAGGTTCTATCTTAGTGTTCTGAAAAAATTTAAGAGACAAGCCCTTGCACCCACACAAGAGCAGTGATTAGAAATAAACCACCTTACAAAATTGGAACCTATTCAAGGCCTAAAGTTCAGAGACAGGAAAAAAATTTCATCTGACCTCAGTCTTGGCCATTTTTAAAAAATTGACTTTTACTCTGAGTTGGGGAGCCAAAATTAATAAATAACAAGATAGTTAATGGGAAAGTGCAAAAGCTAGATGGATAGAAGTTAGGTGGCTAGTATAATCCACCTGGCTCAGACCAGATGATCGTGGAGGTAAGAGTGGAGGAAGTGAGGTATCATTAGAGAACGGATATATTTTGAAGGTATACTAAAGAGAATGTGATGATGGAATGGACATGTAACATGAAAAACAGAACACAAGGAAGACTATGCATGTTCTGCCTGAAAGGCTGGAACAAAGGAAGTGCTACTTACTGAGAACTCTTCACTGTTCTGATAGGGGCAGATGTGGAAGAGAATGTGAAGAGTCTGGTTTTGAACTATTAGACATCAAATGAAAATGTTCAACAGACACATATATGTGCAAGTATGTGACTCTAGGGAGGTGTTTGTATTACAGATATAGTTTGAAAGTCATTACCAAATAAATAACATTTAAAGCTATGAGATTTGATGAGGTCACCCAGGGAGTACCTTTGTATATAAAACAGAAGGGGAAGGATGAAAAAGGGATGTTTGAGGATTGAACCCTGGGTCACTTCAGGTAGATGAGAAGGAAACAGCAATGGAGACTAAGAAGGAGTAGCCAGCGAGGAAGGAGAAAAATTAGAAGAGCACAGAACCCCAGAAGCCATGTGAAACAAGTGTTTTAAGAAGGAATGATTGGTTATATCAAATGCTGAGACATGAGGCAAATGGTGCATTTTTTTTTTTTTTGAGATGGAGTCTTGCTCTGTTGCCCATCCTGGAGTACAGTGGCACGATCTCAGCTCACTACAACCTCCACCTCCTGGGTTCAAATGATTCTCTTGTCTCAGCCTCCTGAGTAGCTGGGAATCCATGTGCATACCATCATGTCTGGCTAATTTTTTTGGATTTTTAGTAGATACAGGATTTCATCACGTTGGCCAAGCTGGTCTTGAACTCCTGACCTCAGGTGATCCCCCTACCTCGGCCTCCCAAAGTGCTGGGATTACGGGTGTGACCCACTGCACCAGGCCTAAATGTGCTTTCTAAATTAAAAATGGCTTTATTAGCAATATGGAGATTACTGGTAATCTTCACAAGAATGGCTTTGGTAGAATAATGGGAGCAAGTTCTGACTGAACCAGATTCAAAAGAATGAGAGAATGAGAGAAAAGCTGGTGTTAGGGAAAATGGAAAATTATTTTGTATTTTTCTGTAAAAAAGTAGCAAAGAAGGCCAGGTGTGATGGCTCATGCCGGTAATCCCAGCACTTTGGGAGGCTGAGGCAGGCGAATCACGAGGTCAAGGGCTCAAGACCATCCTGGCCAAAATGGTGAAACCCCATCTCTACTAAAAATACAAAAAATTAGCTGGGCATGGTGGTGCGTGCCTGCAGTCCCAGCTACTCGGGAGGCCGAGGCAGGAGAATTGCTTGAAACTGGAAAATGGAAGTTGCAGTGAGCCGGGATTGCACCACTGCACTCCAGCCTGGCGATAGAGCAAGACTCTCTCAAAAAGAAAAAAAAGTAGCAAAGAAATGGAGCTATATCAGAAAAATGTGTATATCAAAAGATTTGTTTCTGTGCTTTTCCTTTTAAGATGGAAGAAACTATGACATGTTTGTATGCTGATGAGAATTCTTGTAAAAGTTATGGACAAGTTGATGTTAGAGGAGACAAAGGGCAATTGCTTCAACAATGTCCTTAAAAATACAAGAAGGAATGGAATTCAGTATCCAAGTGAGAGTACTGGCCTTAAGTAAAGGCACACAAAGTTTACATGTCTACAGAAAAAGAGGTTGAACGAGTATAGATGAAGGTAGGTAAAAACACAAGGAAGCAGGAATGTGCAGAAATTCTCTACTTCTAGCTTCAGTTTTCTCAGTGAAATCAGCTCAGGGACATCATCTAAGAGCCAGGCAAGGAATTATAATAGTCATGACCGGCTGGGCGCGGTGGCTTATGCCTGTAATCCCAGCACTTTGAGAGGCTGAGGCGGGTGGATCACGAGGTCAAGAGATCGAGACCATCCTGGTCAACATGGTGAAACTCCGTCTCTACTAAAAATACAAAAAATTAGCTGGGCATGGTGGTGCGTGCCTGTAATCCCAGCTACTCAGGAGGCTGAGGCAGGGGAATTGCCTGAACCCAGGAGGCGGAGGTTGCGGTGAGCCGAGATCGTGCCATTGCACTCCAGTCTGGATAACGGCAGTGAAATTCTGCCTAAAAAAAAAAAAAAAAAAAAAAAGTCATGACCATTATGTAACTAACAACTTAACTCCTAAATAAACAAAAACTAGCAGATATACAAAGAAATAAATCACAGTTATAGTAAAGAATAGAATATAAACAGAACAGAAATAAAAACAAGGAAGACTATAACGTAATAGTATAGGTAGATAGATAAAACTGATATAAAGTGTTTTCAATTATCATATTAGCATAAAATTAAAAATTATAAAAACATATAATCCTTGAATTAAGTAACTAAGACACTTCTATATGATGTTTGTTATAGGAGAAAATAAAAATAAAATTTAAAAACAATTTAGAGGCCAGGTGCAGTGACTCATGCCTGTAATCCCAGCACTTTGGGAAGCTGAGGCAGGCGGATCACGAGGAGTTCAAGAGTAGCCTGGCCAACATAGTGAAACCCCATCTCTATTAAAAATACAAAATTTAGCCGGGCATGGTGGTGGTACATACCTATAGTCTTGGCTACTTAGGAGGCTAAGGCAGGAGAATTGAACCTGGGAGGTGGAAGTTGCAGTGAGTCAAGATCATGCCACTGCACTCCATCATGGGCAACACAGCAAGACTCCGTCTTAAAAAAAAAAATTTAGAACTAAATGGCAAAAGAAACTGTGGGAAAGCCCATGCAATCAGCTAAATTTGTACCTAGAGAAATTTACAGTTTTAAGTACATTTATTAAAAAACAAGAAATATTATAGGTAAAAACAAGAGAAGATTTCACCTCAAAAAGTGAGCAAAAAGCATTAACTAAAAACCAAAAATAAGCAAGATAAAAATCAGAAAATAAGTAAATTAGAAATACAGAAACAGCAGAAATAATTAGAAAAACTAAAATATCAAAATTCTTTGAAAATATTAATAAATAACACAAAAAAGTGACATGTAGGAAAAAAATACATGGAGCACAAATCCGAAGCACTGGAAAGAAAAAATAAACCATAAATTCAGGAGATAAAAAGTATTTATGAGAGATTATGGATGTGACATCAGCAAGATGGCAGAATAGGAGGTGACCCACTCATATCCCATCACAACAAGAATTCTGCACCCATCCACAGATAAAAGTCTCTTTGCAGAAGCTTTGGAAGTCAGGTAGGAGGGTGTAAGACTCAGGTAAAGCCCAACACCTAGGAAAGTAATTTTGAGGGTGCAGACTGGCACCCAGGTGGCTGATCTGCCATGCTTGATCCCAGGTTCAAGCTTGAAAATGGCCCCATTCCCCATAGGGCTTGGCTATAGCCCCATTTGGCCTTGGACGTGAATCAAAACCATCTGTCAAAAGGTCCAGGGGAATCATGCACACTAGTGTCTAGGTAGAGAGGCTCGTATGCCTGCTGACATCAGTTCTGGTAGTGAACCTCCCAGTTACTCTGTGGCTCAGCTCCAGCCTCTTAGTTGGGGTCCTAGTTCAGAACTGCTCATACAAGGATCCAGAGTAAGATTCATCCATATCTAGTAGTTTGAGAGTTGGAGTCTTCACAATGGGCTCGCCAATCTCTGTCCCACAGCAGACATTAAGGAAGCACAGTCTGCCTTGGGACCTCCTGCAATAACTGGAGAACTATCCCCTCTGTGCAGACACAGTGGGAGACACACACCCACTTGGGCTGAGATGGGCTCATCAGCTGCCATTCCACAGCACATGCTCAGGGGGTCCAGTCTCAGCTCCAGCACCTCCCAGGGCAGTCAGGGAACTATTCCATCTGTGCAGGGACCAGCTGGGAGACATATGCCTATGGAAGCCTCTGTCCCACAGCAGATCCCGAGAGGGTCCAGCCTAAGCTCCAACCCCTTTGGTTGTAGTCATAGAACTACCCTCTCTGTGCAGAGACATGCTGGGAGATGTGCACCTGTCTAAGCCAACAAGATAGGCTTGCCAGCCTCTGTCCAACAGCAAATCCTGAGGCGGCCCAGTCTCAGCTCCAGCCCTCTCACTGTAATTAGAGACCTATCTTGCCTGCGCAAGGACCTCCTGTAGGCACACCGATCAGGGCCACCAGGACAGTCTTCTGGGCTCAGGTCCCTGTCTGGACTTCCCATACAACACTAGTATCCTTCTTGGGTTTTCCCTAGGTTCACTCAGGTGGAGAGCCCCATCAACCTTGGAGCCCTGGTAAGGCTAGCAGGAAGCCTGGGCTCAAGAATGCCCTCTAATGCTGAGACAGATGCAGTGGTTACAGGCTCAAGGGAATACAACAGTTAGTCTGTTTAGAATGTCTGGAAGGCCCTTAGAAGAAGGATAGCCACAAACAAACAAAGCTAGATTGCAAACTTTTTTTTTTTTTTGAGACGGAGTCTTGTTTTGTCACCCAGGCTGGAATGCAGTGGCACAATCTCAGCTCAGCTCACTGCAACCTCTGCCTCCGGGGTTCAAGCAATTCTCCTGTCTTGGCCTCCTGAGTAGCTGGGACTACAGGCACACACCACCACACCTGGCTAATTTTTGTATTTTTAGTAGAGACAGGGTTTCACCATATTGGTCAGGCTGGTCTCAAACTCCTGACCTCAGGTGATCCACCCACCTCAGCCTCCCAAAGTGCTGGGATTACAGACATGAGCCACCATGCCCAGCCTGCAAATGCAAATAAATTGCTCAGTGTGCAGATATCATCACATGTCCATAAACATAAAGAACATTCAGGAAAATATGAGCTCATCAAATGAACAAAATAAGATGCTAATGACTGATGAAATCAACGTACAAAAATGAGTAGCACTTCCATATGCCAACAGGAAACTATGTGAAAATGAAGTCAATCCCATTTATGATAGATAGCAAAAAAACAAAAACAAACAAACAAACAAAAACTGAAACAAACCAAGGAATAAATTCAACCAAAGAGGTAAGAGTTTTACAATGAAAACTATAAACATCGACAAAAGAAATTAAAGAGGAAATTAATAAATGGAAATATATTCCATGGATCAGAAGAATTAACATTGTTAAAATGTCTATATTACCCAAAACAATCTACAAATGCTTTGTAATCCCTATCAAAATACCACCAATGACACTATTCACAGAAATACAAAGAACAATCCTAAAATTCATATGGAACCACAAAAGTCCCCAAACAGCCAAAGCAATCTTTTTTTTATTTTTGAGATGGAGTTTTGCTCTTGTCGCCCAGGCTGGAGTACAATGGTGTGCTCTTGGGTCACTGCAACATCCACCTCCCAGGTTGAAATGAGTCTCCTGCCTCAGCCTCCTGAGTAGTGGGGATTACAGGTGTACACCACCACGGTTAGGTAACTTTTTGTATTTTCAATAGAGATGGGGTTTCACCATGTTGGCCAGGCTTCCTGGCCTCAGGTGATCCACCTGCCTCAGTCTCCCAAAGTGTTGGGATTATAGGCATGAGCCACCACACTCGGCCACCAAAGCGATCTTGTACAAAAAGAACAAAGCTGCAGGCATCACACTCCATGACTTGAAAATATACTACAAAACAATAGTAACCAAACAGTATGGTACTGGCATGAAAACAGACACATAGAACAATGGAACAGAATAGAGAACTCAGAAAAAAAAATCCATATATTTGCAGCCAATTGATTTTCAACAAGAAGGCCAAGAACACAAGTTGGGAAAAGGACACTCTCTTTAGTAAATGGTACCGGGAAAACTGAATATCCACCTGCAAAAGAATAAAACTAGACCCCTATCTCTCACCACTCAACTCAAAATGGATTAACGACTTAAATGTAAGACTGGAAATGATGAAAGTAGTAGAAGAAAACACAGGGAAACAGACACTGATCTGGGCAAGGATTTTTTAATAAGACCTCAAAAGCACGGACAATAAATGTAAAAACAGATAAATGTATTACATCAAAGTAAAAAGCTTCTGTACAGCAAAGGAAACGAGAGTAAAGAGACAACCTACAGAATGGGAGAAAATATTCACAAACTATACATCTACCAAGGGGTTGATACCAAGAATATATAAGAAAGTCAACTCAACAGCAAAACAACCGGTCATCTGATTAAAAAATAGTAAAAAGATTTGAATAAACATTTCTAAAAAAAGACATACAAATGGCTAACAGGTAAGTGAAAAAATGCTCAACATCACTAATAATAGGGAAATGCAAATCAAAGCTACAATCAGATATCACCTCACCATTATTATAAAAAGACAAAATATAACAAATTCTGGTAAAAAAGTGGAAAAGGGGAACTCTTACATACTCTTCGTGGGAATGTAAATTAGTACAACCATTATGGAAAATAGTATGGAACTTTCTCAAAAAATTAAAAATAGGACTATCATATGATCCAAAAATCCAACTACTGGGTATATATCCAAAAGAAATGAAATCAGTATGTGAAAGAGGTATCCTGCATTCCCATGTTTACTGCAGCATTATCCACAATAGCAATAATATGGACTCAAACTCAGCGTCCATCAAAAGACAAATGAATTTTCAAAAATGTGGTATATATGCAGAACAGAATACTATTCACCTATAAAAATGAATAAGATCCTGTTATTTTCGACAACTTGGATGAAGCTAGAGGACATTATATTAAGTGAAATATGCCAAGAACAGGACAAATATCACAAGACCTCACTCATATGTGGAACCTAAAAAGGTTGATCTCATAGAAGTAGAGAGTAGAACAGTGGTTACCAGAGGCTGAGGGGGGTGGCTGGGAAGAGACTGGTCAATGGGTACAAAGTTATAGTTAGATAGGAGAAATAAGTTCTGATGTACTGTTGCACAACAAGGTTACTATATAGTTAACACAAGTGTCCTGAATGCTTGCAAATAGCTAGAAGAGAGCATCTTGAATGTTCTAACCAGAAAGAAATGACAAGTGTTTTGAGGTGACAGATATGCTAATTACCCTGATTTGATAATTACACAAAGTACATATGTATAAAACATCACACTGTAGCCCATAAATATGTACATTATGTGTCAACTAAAAGTAAAATAAGTGTTTATGAGAAAAACCTAAAACAACTCAACAGTAAATTAGAACTGGATGAAATAGATGGAAAACATGAAAAATTACTCATAAAGATAAAATAACTGATATATGCAATAACCACATAAAAAGTTTAAATTTGAGTTCAGTGTCTATGCTCCTAAAAGGCAATAGATACCTATGACTGATGATCATTTGTATCTGCTGGTCATTGTACCTGTTGTATCTACCAGTCAAGGCAATAGATTTCAGTGACTGGTAGGTTTACCGGCAATATTATCCAAACATTAAAGAATATATAGGCCAGGCGTGGTGGCTTATACCTGTAATCCCAGCACTGTGAGAGGTCAAGGCAAGTGGACTGCCTGAGTCCAGAAGTTCAAGACTAGTCTGGGCAATGTGGCGAAACCCTATCTCTACAAAAAATACAAAAATTAGACATGGTGGCACATGCCTGTAGTCCCAGCTAGGATCACCTGGGCTCAGGGAGGTGAAGGCTGCAGTGAGCTGTGATGGTGCCACTGCACTTCAGCCTAAGGGACAGAGTGAGACCCTGTCTCAACAACAACAACAAAAGAATATATAATTCTAATCATACATAACTGTTGAACATATAAAAATATGGTAATCTACCCTAGTCGTTTTACAAAGTTAAATTAACTCATATAACAACACTGAACAATGACCCCAGGAAAACTAAGCCAGTCTCATGAACGAAGGAAGGTAAAATTTTAAAATAAAATATTAGCAACAAAGAACCTAGCTGTGTATTTAAGGGATAACACATCATAATCATATAAAGTTTATCCCACAAATGCAGGAATAATTCAACATCAGAGTCTATTTTCCTACATGAAGAACTTAAAAGAATAAAATAACATTATTTCAAGAAATGCCAAAATTTTTAAACTATATTCTAAGATCCTTTATTAAAAGTTCTCTGGGCCGGGTGCGGTGGCTCACGCCTGTGGTCCCAGCACTTTGGGAGGCCGAGGCGGGTGGATCACGAGATCAAGAGATCGAGACCATCCTGGTCAACAGGGTGAAACCCCGTCTCTACTAAAAATACAAAAATTAGCTGGGCATGGTGGTGCGCGCCTGTAATCCCAGCTACTCGGGAGGCTGAGGCAGGAGAATTGCTTGAACCCAGGAGGCGGAGGTTGCGGTGAGCCGAGATCGCGCCATTGCACTCCAGTCTGGGTAACGGCAGCGAAATTCTGCCTCAAAAAAAAAAAAAAAAAAAAAAAAGTTCTCTAAAACTAGAATCAGGTAAAAACCTAGTTAAGAGTATTTACCGGATGCCCACAGAAATATATTTCATAGTAAACATTAGAAACACTGCCAATAAAGTCTGAGAAAAGATAAGAATGATTTGTTTTCAAATTCTGCTAGAGGTCCTACTGAATATAGCTTTTTTTTAAAGTTACAAACAGAAAAGGAAAAGACCACATATTGTATGTTAAGAGCAAAACTGTTTATCTAGAAATCCACTATTATCCACTGAAAAACTATTAGATATTTCCATAAGATTATTATCAATTTATAGAAATCAATACTTGCTCATACATAATATATATCAGTATTAGCCATTTAGAAATGTTACAGAACAAAAATCCTATTCATAATATAAACAAAATGTACTGAGAAATTGCTTAAGAAATGTGTAAGACCTTTTAAGAAAAAACCACGGAACTTTACAGAGAACATAAAAAAGAAAAGCAGATTTAGCATGTTCAAAAATAGAATTCAATATTGTTAATATGTAAATGGTGCATCAGATTTCTTGAAGAACATAAATAAATACTGG
Source organism: Aotus nancymaae (assembly GCF_030222135.1). NCBI lineage: Eukaryota > Metazoa > Chordata > Mammalia > Primates > Aotidae > Aotus > Aotus nancymaae. The sequence goes on along the minus strand of NW_026988441.1, from coordinate 15,978,855 downwards.
ATAAAATATGACAAATGTCCTTTTAAAAGTATGTGATGCATAAAAGAAAGTAAATCCAGGGGTGCTACAATGAAGTAAGAACCAGAAACTAGAGGGGTAAATACGCTCTGAAGTTACAGCTATCCTTGGGATATTTGCTGATTTTAATTACCTAGATGTTTGTATCTTAACGGTCTGAAAAAAAAACAGACAAGACCTCTCCTCCACAAAAGAGCAGGGATTACAAATAAACCTCTTTACAAAATTGGAACTATTCAAGGCATAAAGTTCAGAGGAAGGAAAACAAATCCATCAAACCTTAAAGGCAAATGACATGGAACTTTTCAGTCTTGGCCTGGACTCTCAAAGAAAAGGAGAAAAAAAGTGCTATGAATAATTCATTGTTACACAAGAGTCCCCAAGGACACCAGAAACAGCAAAATTAGACCTGTTTGCCAGAAATTTGAATTGTATGACATATAAGTGCTGGAAATCGATGAAAGTGTAAGATAAAATCCATGAGAAGGCCAGGCGCGGTGGCTCAAGCCTGTAATCCCAGCACTTTGGGAGGCCAAGGCGGGTGGATCATGAGGTCAAGAGATCAAGACCATCCTGGTCAACATGGTGAAACCCCGTCTCTACTAATACAAAAAATTAGCTGGGCATGGTGGCGCGTGCCTGTAATCCCAGCTACTCAGGAGGCTGAGGCAGGAGAATTGCCTGAACCCAGGTGGCAGAGGTTGTGGTGAGCCGAGATCGCGCCATTGCACTCCAGCCTGGGTAACAAGAGCGAAACTCCGTCTCAAAAAAAAAAAAAAAAAAAAAAAAAAAAAAAAAAAAGAGGCCGGGCGCGGTGGCTCAAGCCTGTAATCCCAGCACTTTGGGAGGCCGAGGCGGGTGGATCACGAGGTCAAGAGATCGAGACCATCCTGGTCAACATGGTGAAACCCCGTCTCTACTAATACAAAAAATTAGCTGGGCACGGTGGCGCGTGTCTGTAATCCCAGCTACTCAGGAGGCTGAGGCAGGAGAATTGCCTGAACCCAGGAGGCGGAGATTGCGGTGAGCCGAGATCGCGCCATTGCGCTCCAGCCTGGGTATCAAGAGCGAAACTCCGTCTCAAAAAAAAAAAAAAAAAAAAAAAAAAAAGAAAATCCATGAGAAAGGGACCAGTTAAAAAAAAAAAAAAAAGATCTGGGAGAGAAAGAGGATATCAAACTTCTAGAAATGAAACAATATAATCAATTACATTAAAATCTTATAGAAAAAAAAAATCTTAAAAGCAGCCAGAGAAAATACAGATTACTTACAAAAGGAACAACAATGAAACAGATGGTGGACTTCTCAAGAGCAACAATAGAAGCCAGAAGACAGTGGAATAATATCTTCAGAGTGCTGAGAAAAAAATAATTGTCAGAATAGAATTTTATACCTAGTTAATCATGAGGCAAGAATGAAAGTGAAACAAGGTTATTTTGCAACAACGACAAAAATAAACAGAGTATTTGTTAACAATAAGCCAGGCCAGGGACAGCAGCAGCTCATGCCTGTAATCCCAGCACTTTGGGAGGCAGAGGTGGGTGGATCCCCTGAGGTCAGGAGTTCAAGACCGACCTGGACAACCTGGTGAAACCCCATCTCTACTAACAACACAAAAATTAGCCAGGCATGGTGGTGGGCGCCTGATATCCCAGCTACTTGGGAGGCTGAGGCAGGAGAATCACTTGAACCTGGGAGGTGGAGGTGGCAGTAAGCCGAGATCACGCCACTGCACTCCAGCTTGGGCAACAAGAGAAGACTCCATCTAAAAACAACAACAACAACAACAAAAAAGACGCCTTCCCTAATGTATTTTCTGATAAACAAAATATCCTAGAAGGAAGTTATAATGAAAGAGGAATAGCATACAAATAAAAGATAATTCTGCAAACAAATCCACAAGCAAATATTGACATTATGAAAAAAAAATAATGCTCATTTTGTAGGCTAAAAAAAGAACAGAACTAAAATACCAGAGAAAAATACCAGATTGGAGAAACAGATCAAAGTTAAAGCATTCCAATATCCTTTACATTACCTTGAGGAACGTCAGACATGAATTTCAGCCTTTGCTAAATTAAGTTTGTATTTGTCAAGTGACACAAACAATAATGATAATAATTAAAGTACCAAAATAGGCAGAAATACCCCCAAAATGTTTAAATTCACCAGCAATGGCAGAAATGTTCTTCTGTTTTCCATCTATAAATTAACAAAGATATTTCTAAGTGATATGAGCCACTATTGATAAAGTATAAAATAGGTATGCATTGCTGGTATACTTCTGATAAGAATTCTGTGACAATAAAATATATATTTGACACAGAAATGTCAATTTCTTATCTCTCCTTAGAAACTCAACTAATTGCCACAATGGTTACCAATTTATTTCATGGTAGATACTACCCTTTATATTTGTGTTTTTCAACTTGTTGGCCTTGAAATCCTAGGGGTGGAGATAGAGCAAGTTTATTGCAAAGCAATATGCAAACCAAATATTGTATGTGGACTGAATAAATACATTTTAGTATCCATCAAAATATATAATATCCATTAAATATATAACTTTTCAGACATAATTACAATGAATAAAAACTATAAAATATCATTGGCATTAAAAGAATTAGGTACACATGATAAAAATTTAAAGATAACTTTAAAAAAAATATAAATACTGTATGTTTTCCTAATTAAACAAGGGGGAAAATGGAGTTGCAAAAAATAAAACAAGATTGTATCTACCCTGATTAAGGAGGGAGAAATTTTTTAAGCCCGTAAGATAAAAAGAAGAAACAAAAAGCATAAAATAGGGGACAAATAAATCCAAGTATATTGGTAATAAATTAAATGAAGTGAACATTCAATTTTTTAAAAAGTTCTCAGATAATACCACAGTGCAGTGGTTACTCAACATGTCTAAATATTTAGAGAATTTCAAAAAATAATGATACTTGTGTACCATGCCCAGAGATGATTATTTAATTGGTCTGGGGTGTGGCCTGAGCTATGGAATTTTTTTAAAAAAACCGTAGCTGTTTCTAAAGTACACACAAGTTTGGAAACCATTTCCATATTATTTCTGTACAATGGCTTTAGTATACCCATTGAGTTGTATAACAATCACCACAATCTAATTTTTTAACACTTTTTTTTACCCCTAAAAGAAATCCTGTGTGCTCATTAGCAGTCACTTCTCATTTCCCCACTCCCCATTCTCCATCCCCTCCACCTCTTTCCTATCCCCAGTGCTGGGTAACGAGTAACCTACTTTCTGTCAGTACACATTTGCCTATTGAGGACATGTCATATAAATGCAATCATATAATATGTAATGTTTGTATTTGGCTTCTTTGACTTGGCAGGGGATATGTTTGGATGTTTGTCCCCTCCGCATCTCATGCTGATGGAATCTAATGTTGAGTGTAATCCCCAGTGTCAGAGGTGGGGCCTGGTGGGAGGTATGTGGATCATGCGGGTGGATCCCTCATGAATGGCTTGGTGCCATCTTTGTGGTAAAGAGTGAGTTCTTTTGCTATGAGTTCACACAAGACTGGGTTGTTTAAAAGAGACTGGAAGTTCCTCCTCTCTCTATTGCCATGTGACACACTGGCTCCCCTTCCCTTCCACCATGACTAAAAGCTTCCTGGGCCTCACCAGAAGCCAAGCAGATGCTAGTGCTATGCTTGTAGAGCCTCCAGGAGCATAAACCAAGTAAATTTCTTTTCATTATAAATTACCCAGCCTCAGGTATTTCTTTATAGCATGTTTCCAAGGTGCATCCATGTTAAAGCATGTATCAGAACTTCATTCCTTTTTATTGCTGAATGGCATTTCATTGTAAGAATATACCAAATTTTATACATTCATTAGTTGATTGACATTTGGGTTGTTCCCACTTTTTGGCTATTGTGAATATCAAGATATAGTGTACTTCTGCCTCTAAATCTTGAGAATGCCTGGTACTGTAAAACATCTTAATTTTTGCCAATTTACAGCATGTGAAATAATTATATCATTATGGTTTTTTTTTTTTTTTTTTTTTTTGAGACAGAGTCTCCCTTTGTCGCCCAGGCTGGAGTGCAATGGCTCGATCTTGGCTCACTGCAACCTCCACCTCCTAAGTTCAAGCAATTCTCCTGCCTCAGTCTCCTGAGTAACTAGGATTACAGGCACCTGCCACCATGTCCAGCTAATTTTTGTATTTTTAGTAGAGATGGGGTTTCACCATGTTGGCCAGGCTGGTCTCGAACTCCTGGCCTCAAGTAATCCGCCCGCCTCGGCCTCTCAAAGGGCTGGGGTTACAGGCGTGAGCCACCGTGCCCAGCCTAATTTGCATTTTTTCCCTTGAACTGCCAATAGATATCTTTTACTGAATTTTTCAATATTGTTATTTATCTTATTCTTATCAATCTGTAGAAGCTTTTTATATTCTGATAATAATTACTAATTTCATTGTCTATATGCATTGCAAGTATCTCTGCCCAATTCATGGCTTGTCTTTTACTGTCTTTATAATGTCTTTTGATAAAGAGAGTAATTTTCATGCAGCCAAATTTATCAATCTTTCCATTATCATTTTTAAAAAGAACTAAATAAAACTTTTAGAAATTATTTTTCTTTCAAATCTGTCCCTTTATGAAAATCTATTAGTCATCATTCTTGCGGTTTAATTTATTTCTTTAAACCAGCACCAAAAGCTTAGAGCTACATCTAATCATTCTAATACGTAAAGATTTTTGCCATGTAATATGTTATTTCTTCAGATTATCTACCACTCATCTGTGACCTATTTCCCTGTGAAGTTGATGATCTTTGTGAGCTCACCTTTTGTTGATCTTAACTTGTGAGAATTCTAAAGGCCTCTTACTTTCCTCTGGAGATTTGCATTTGCTTCAGATGGGGAGTCAGGAGGCACCACCTTAGAGAATAAAATTTCAGTCTTTTTTATTGTGTCACTGTCTTTCTTATTATCTTAGTAGTCACTTTTCTCTAGATACACGTTTATCTGTTCCTCCTATGAAGTTAACACCCATCCCAAGGCCTTTACACTGCTTTCCCAGATACTGGCTTGACTCACGCCCTTACTATTTAGTCAGGTCTTTGTTCAAATATTACCTCTTCAGAGAGGCTTTTCCAAAATCTAGAACAGGCCACTCCAATCTAAAACAGGCCATTCCAACTCCTTATTATTCTTTACTTGCCTACCTTTCTTTACCTTTATTTGTTCTACTTATCACTACCTGTTATTGTTAATATTGGTAATTATTAAATAAATGCATACGTATGTATATACATGCACATACATATACATATAATTTTCTTTCCTTATGTATTTTGTATTTCTCCCACAAGAATGTGTTTCAGCAGAGTAAGAACCTTATCTAGATCATTATTTCCCCAATGGCTCCTATAGTCCTTGGCAGAGAATAGGTACTCAATAAATATTTTGGTTAAATGAACAATACTTTAAAGAATAAAGATGGTAGGTATACATTTAAAGAAACAATCTGGAAAGGAATTGACTCCCAAGTTTACATAAAAGTGTTGTCATTGGGGAGGAGGAAGAGCCATTCCCTCTTCTGAAAGTGGGAAGAATTATAATAAAAAACCAACAGGGAAAGGAGCTAGGGGAATTAGGTAAGATTCCTTAGGAAGATCATGGTGAAAACCCTTGCTTTTCTCCTCAAGTTATAAGTCTTTTTTCCACACAACTTGGGTGCTCTAGGGACATGTTTTAATCAATAACTTCCTAAAGCCTTCAGAGAAGAAAGGAAGGAAGAGGTAAGAGACAGTTTCTTCCAGCACAAGGAATAAAGTGATCATCCAGGTTGGAAAATCACTTATTAAAATTTTAATTGATATGGATTTTGTTCTGTATAAAAATACTACAGAAGAAAACAATAAACTTTCTTACACAATCACAAGTTTCCTCTCAACTATTTTCCAATACAAGAAAATTCTAGCATATTCATTCAATGTCTAATGCAAAGTTCTTTCTTTTTTTTTTTAAATGGAGTCTCACTCTGTCGCCCAGGCTGGAGTGCAGTGATGGGATCTTGGCTCACTGCAACCTCCACCTCACTGGTTCAAGCAATTCTCCTCCCTCAGCCTCCTGAGTAGCTGGGATTACAGGCACCTGCGACCACGCCCACCTTTTTGTATTTTTAGTAGAGACAGGGTTTCACCATGTTGTTCATCAGGCTGGTCTCAAACTCCTGACCTCAGGTGACCTACCTGCCTGTGCTTCCCAAAGTGCTGGGATTACAGGCATGAGCCACTATGTCCAGCCCAAACTTCTTAATATGTAATATTCAACAACTAAGCACATATAAGACAACGTGTTTGTTCTAATTAATGGGTTGTGTTCATTTGAGTTGTTGGTAAAATGCATTGATCCGCTCTATCACTATACAAATGATGTAAACTCTTTGATCAGAAAAAACATACATCTCTGCATCTATTTTTTAAATATGTGACTGGGTTGTGAATTATTTAGAGCTCCTTTAGCAGATCTAAATTGTAACAATGTATAGGCTGTTTAATCTGCCAATATTCCAACTATCCCAAACTTCAAATCTAACCCCTTGATCATCAAGGAAGATAGGAAGATGGTATTAGAAGGCAGTGGTAAGGCTTTTTGAAGGATGGAAAAGATAAAGGTGCCCTAAGAAATTAACTTCCAGTGATTTCAAACCATTCCTTGGAAAAGAATAAGAAATTCAGCTAATTACTTAAAAAGCAACCGTGAAATACCAGCCGAGAAAGCAGCCATTTCAAAGGTAGATCCTGAAATATGAAGGCCAGATTCCTTACCTAGTGATACCAAGTTGCTGTAGTTCTCCAACATCACATCTCTATACAAATCTCTTTGAGCAGCATCCAGGCATTCCCACTCTTCTTGAGAGAAGTCAATGGCAACATCCCTGAACATCACTACTTTCTGAAACAACAAATGAAATGTTAGTTTTGGAAATTAAAAAACTAGGCTGGGTGTAGTGGCTCACATCTGTAATCCCAATACTTTGGGAGGCTAAGGCGGGTGAATCACGAGGTCAGGGAGATCGAGACCATCCTGGCTAACACAGTGAAACCCCATCTCTACTAAAAATATAAAAAATTAGCCAGATGTGGGTGGCGGGTGCCTGTAGTTCCAGCTACTCAGAAGGCTAAGGCAGGAGATTTGCTTAAACCCAGGAGGCAGGGGTTGCAGTGAGCCCAGACTGCGCCACTGCACCCCAGCCTGGGTGACAGAGTAAGACTCTTTCAAAAACAAAACCAAAACTTTTTCAATGGAGGGAGAGATCATGGGGAACACTCCACAAAGGAAGCAACAGAGCAAATGGGCAGAAAAGTACAAATATGTTCCTGATTATTCCTATTACTGTAGTTTTGTTGTTGTTCTTGTTGTTGTTGCTTTGGAGACAGGCTCTCCCTCTGCCACCAGGCTGGAGTACAGTGGTGCCATCATAGCTTACTGCCGCCCCAAACTCCTGGGCTTAAGTGATCTTGCCTCAGTTTCCTGAGAAGTTGAGACCAAAGTACGTGCCACTGTGCCCAGATAATTTTTAAATGCTTTTGTAGACACAGAGGTCTTGTTATGTTGCCCAGGATAGTCTTGAACGCCTGGCCTAAGGGACCCTCCTGCCTAGGCCTCCCAAAGGGCTGGGATTACAAGTGTGAGCCACTGCACCTGGCCTGCTGTAGATATTTTCTACACACAGAACATCTTACTTTACAGATAAGTCTGGGAATTCATAAAGTAAATGCAATGTCCCAATTAAAGGAAACAGTATACACAAGCATTCTATACAATATATATACTGTGTATCATACATTCTCAATAAATGTAAGTTTCTCTTTCTTCACTATTTAAGGAATAAATAAAATAACTGGGAAAAATTATCTGTAAAACCTTATAAAATAGATTTGTATAAAATTAAAAAATTTATTGAAGCTCCAGATTCACCATTAGATCCAAGTACTATATCATAAACATTTTCCTTGTCATCAATAATTTAGTAAATATTTTATAGGATACAGAATAGCTCCATATAATGAATATATCTGATTTAATAAGTGCTCATGTTTAAACATTTTAGGTTGTATAAAATAAAATTGTGTAAGTATTTCTTAGTTCTCAGAGTTTATTATTCTCAGCAACTTCTGCTGGTAAATGATCACCTTTACTATGATCATATTTACTATTCATCCATAAATGTAACTTTTCATCATTCTAAGCAATAGAAAGGTGAAAAACATAATCCAAATTCACACATTCAAGACCAGCACATAATGTTGAATTTCAAATTGATTCATATTAAATTACATCTTCCTGGGGAAGATCCCTGATTTTTCTGTATTCAGTCCCTAATCATCTTCCTAATCTTAAGAACTAATAAAGCATGAGCTCTTGCCATATACTGAGAGTGAGCCCAGTCACGACCGACTCCTGTCTTGTCTACCTGGGAACTTAGATCTAAAGAGAAGTTCAAAAGGTTTTCATGTGTGGTGCCATTTAATATCTTCCTCTGTCTTATGAAATCAGGGAACTCTGCTTTTGTTAGATCAGTGTTCCTAGTCAAAGATGCTGAATGGATTGTTGAATAAGTATGTGACTATAGGTTAGATTAGAAAGACACACTTCGGGAAGACACTATCACTTATAAGAATGGGACAAACTGGGGAGCATATTCCTGAGGGAGGTCAGTTAGGAATGAATCTTCAAAAGTAAAGAATACAAATACACACATACTCTGTAAAAAAGTAAGTGAAGAGAGCACAAAGAAACTCCAATTTACCCAAGCCATGGTCTTTAGACCTGCAAGAAATGATCAGTCCTCTTCTGGTTTCCTATCTTAGAAAAGCACAGAGTCTGGAGAATGCAGAGCTAGGGAGGAAAAAACAGAACAGTAAGACCAGGTGTTTTGCAAACTAAGAAATGATTCAGTTGGAATTATCTTTGTTGTTCTTTTCTTCCCGTATCTTTCTCCAACCGCAAAACACACACTAAGAGGGAGAGATATAGGTTGTGGTTCTTACCTTGATCAAACTCAATGCTTTCTATCTACAAAAAGAAAATATAACAATGTCTCCACCACTTCTGAAATGAAACTCATAGGTAATTTGACATCTACAGATGTCAAAATGGAGATAACGAACAACTTAATATTTCAGTATATTTATGATCATACACAACTACATTAGAAAACAAATAATTAAACACTTATGCTTACAATTACTTACAATGAAGAAGTTTAGAGTTCTAAAATGACAACAAACTCAATTCTTTCAAAAGATTAATACAGTTTATAAACCCCTACCAAGTTTTCAAGAAAAAATATTACCATAGTGGAGACTAGAGCACAGATTTTTTAAGGCTTTAATTAAAAAGATAATACAATTCTATGCCAATAATTTTGGCGATTTCAATGATATAGACAAATTCCTTAAAACAAAAATTGCCAAAATTCACACAAGAAAAAACAGAAAAAAAAATCCCATGGATATTAAAGAAATTGAATTTGTAGAAACAAACAAGCAAACAAACTATCTAGAGAAGGCCCAGATGGCTTTACCGGTAAATTCTACCAACATTTAAGGCAGATATAACACTATTCTTTCACAAACTTTTTCAGAAAAAAGAAAAAGGAGATAGCACTCTCTTCTACATTTTGAGGCCAAATAACCATATTACTAAAACTTCACAAAGATATTATACACAAAAAATTACAGCTCAATATCCTCTAGGAAAACAGACATACAACAGAGTTATAAAGTATTATCAATCAAATCTATTTGACTTTGGAACCACAAGTATGTTTTCTATAACTAAAATCACAAAATTAAATCAAAATGAAAAAAATTCTCTAAGAACCAAAAGCAAAATGAAACAAATTTATCTGCACATAAAGCTGGAAGGTTAAACATATAAAGGAAGTGATTATTTTAAGAAACTTTAAAATATAGTCTTTTTATTTTTATTTTTTGAGATGGAGTCTCACTCTGTCACCCAGGCTGGAATGCAGTGGCGCAATCTCGGCTCACTATAACATCTGCCTTCCAGGTTCAAGCAATTCTCCTGCCTCAGCCTCCTGAGTAGTAGCTGGGATTACTGATGTGTGCCACCATATCCGGATAATTTTTTATTTTTAGTAGAGACGGGGTTTTATCCATGTTGGCCAGGCTGGTTTTGAACTCCTGGGTGATCCTCCTGCTTCGGCCTCCCAAAGTGCTGGGATTACAGGAATGAGCCACTGCGCCCAGACAAAATATAGTCATTTGACGTTAGACCCAACATAACCTACAAACAAAATAACTATAAACTGTTTTTCAAAGTTGTCTTAGAGTTTATAACTTTGTGAAGTTATGTCTTAAAGTTTTTCAGTTATACCGTTAACATTAGCGTTGTTAGTCTAAAACTAATACATGTATATAATCTGAAATGATTATACACACATACACATATATCAGTGAGAATCTTAGTATCATTAATCATTACGAATTAAGATTTTTTTCAGATTACAAAAGCAACACAAATATAAAATCAGTAAGAAAAACTCTATAATCTTTTAATTCAACTGGAAATATCAGGATACACTCAGGCTTTTTTTTTCCCCTTCTAAAAAAATTTGTATTTCACCAGCTCTGTTAAGGCTATAAGCAATGACAACTAGGAGCAATGAGAGTTCCTACTGTCCTGGTTGTGACTTCTTAAAACCACTTCACATAAAATGAACCAGGGTCCCATAAAGAAGTGGCTGATCTTATGTTTGGGATGGGAAAATGTTTAAAATGAGCCTAGAATACCCTGTCAGAACAGAAAGTCTGGAATCTACCAAAGACTACTCGAGTCATATTAAAAAGAACAAAAAGGAATAAAAGAGTGGGAAAATCACAGAGGGTAAAGCTTCCACTTGCCATACATGGAACAATGTAAGCATTAATAAGAACAGTAACTGTTACAGATCGAAACATAACAGATATGTTTTAATCCACAAATTAATAATAATAGTTCTTTTCTTTTCTTTTCTTTTTAATTCAGTCTCTGTAGAGACTGTCAAAAATTGCCAATGCCGATTATATTGCAAGTCATGGCGGGGTATTGGGAAAAGTTTTCAATTAGCAATAATCGCGCCTTGGATAAACCTCATTGGCTACGATACTGCCACTGCGCAAAGCTACTAATAGCTTAAAAGAAAAACATGGAATAAGCTTTGGGAGATGCTGAAAAATAATAAGAGGAAAACCAATGTTTTATTCTAGTTCTGTTTTTTTGTTCTTTTTACACCATAAACTATTCTTTAGGTAACAAAGACACTGAGAAAGAATGACTCCCTTTATAGATATATTACAGCTAATAAATGCAGAAGAATTATCATTTTGTAACCCCTGATAAAATAACATATTCAAACAAAGATGCCAATAGCTGGCTGCTAACATCACATAAAGGAAAACAACCAAATACTATGCACCACTTCAAAGAAGTGCACATCACTATGTATGATGGATTAGTAAAAAACAAGCAAAAACCAACAAAAATCCTCAACCTGATCAAACCTCTAAAATTAAATACTGGTTTACAAGAAATACAGGGTCAGAGGAACATGTTAAATGACACCAGAGACAAGCAATCAACAAAATCCAGAATATGGGTAACTGTACGGGAAAATTCTGCTTCTGGAAAAAATAAACTGTAAGAGAAAAAGTGAAAGAACCCAGGGATTAGAAGAATATTTAAAAAACATATAGCACTACTACAGCAAATAAACATTGTTTGGATCTTGATTCTAAAAAAATCATAAAAAAAAATTTATAGACAATGGGAAAATTTGAACACTCACTGGCTCATGACATTAAGAGAGTATTGCCTGTTTCGTTTTTTGGGGGTTTTTTTTTTGAGACAGGGTCTCACTCTGCTGCTTAGGCTGGAGTGCAGTGGTACAATCTTGGCTTATTGTAAATTCTGCCTACCAAGCTCAAGTGATCCTTCCACTTCAGCCTCTCAAACAGCTGGGGCTACAGGTACGTGCCACCATGCCCCACTAATTTTGTATTTTTAGTGGAGACAGGGCTTCACCGTGTTGTCCAGGCTGGTCTCATACTCGTGACCTCAGGTGATCCGCCCACCTCAGTCTCCCAAAGTGCTGGAATTACAGGCATGAGCCACCATGCCTGGCTTTTTTTCTTTTTAGCAGTGATGATACTATGGTTATTATTTTTCTTTAATTTAAAAGTTCTTACTTTTTACAGATATGTATTAATATATTTAAGGATGAAATTATGTATCTGAAATCCACTTCAAGATAACCTATGCTTTTTTTTTTTTTTGAGAGAGAGTCTTACTCTGTCACCAGGCTGCACCAGGCTGGAGTGCTGTGGTGCGATCTCGGCTCATTGCATCCTCCACCTCCCCGGTTCAAGGGATTCTCCTGAGTCAGCCTCCCAAGTAGCTGAGACTAGAGGCATGCACCAAAATGCCCAGCTAATTTTTGTATTTTTAGTAGAGACAGGGTTTCACCATGTTGGCCAGGATGGTCTCGATCTTCTGTCCTCGTGATCTGCCCACCTGGGCCTCCCAAAGTGCTGGGATAACAGGCATGAACCACTGTGCCCAGCCCCCTATGTTGTTTCTTAGAGGAGGGGTGGGGGAGGTGGGAGCAGAAACGGGTACAGATGAAACATGTTTAGCCATAAATTGATATGTGTTGAAGCTGAGTGATGGGTAGAGTATATGGGATACATTACACTACACTTACTTCTGTATATGTTTTAATTTTTTCCATAATAAGAAGTTAAAGAAAAGAGACTTGAAGAATGGACTCCACATATGAACGATTCATTCCAGAGGATGGTTTTTCAGTAATTGTTATTTTATCCTTTGTGTCTTTATTTTTGTATTTTCTAAATCATGCCAACAAACAAGTACTACTTTGATATCAGAAAACAAAGATATCAGCTTCCTGGAACTGTAAACAGGAAAGGCAAGTTTTATAAAAAAAAAAGGATTCTCACTAAATTTGGAGAAAAAAGAATATTTAACAGCATATACTCTAAGACAATTTTTTAAAAGTTAGGTAATAGAAGATGAGAAAGAAGAAAAAATGAAGAAGTGTACCAACTTTATTATGACACAGAGTTGCAATTCATGCAGAACTTATGCAAAGCATTAAAATAAACTAAAAGTAGGCCAATTCTACAAACTTGCCCCAAAGATAAACTTCCACAGATAAAAACAACATATGTAGTTATTGATGGCTGCATTATGTAACAGTAACATACCAGAAAAAAACAAATGGCCATCCATTGGAGACTGGTTCAATAACTATTATACCTACACAATAGAATATGTGGCTATAAAAATAAATGAGGAAGACCTTTATAGGCTCCTATAGAGTTATCTCCAGGATACTGTACATGTGTGAAAAAGAAAAAAGAAGGTGCAGAACAGTGTACATAGAGTACTCCTTTTAATTAAAAATAGAATAAAAATTGCATACATACACACATATATAAACACATATACATAAACATATATATCATTTAAAAGAAATATAAAAGTAAACCTAATGAGAAGTACAGGTACTTATCTACAGAGGGAAGAAAGAAGCTGATGGAGGGAACAGAAGTGGACACTAGACTTCTTCAAATTCATCTTGTTCTGTAGTTTTGATTTTGGATATATGTAATTTAAAAACAAGATTAAATCATAGTGGGATAAATGCAATCCCTAAACATGAAAAGCAATATAAAACAAATGAGCATTTCCAGTTGGCAGCTTAACCATATGAGAAGTGCTATTTAGATGACTTTTAAAACACAGTAATTTAATTATACATCCCTAGTGGGATATATCCTGTCAAACTCCAACAGGACTTTATTGTTTTTCTATATTCATATGGTTGGTAATATATTAGTATTGTTATTTTGAAACTCTTCGTCTCAACCCAAAGGCAGGCAGAAAAGTGAGAACAGGAAATAAAGAACAGATGGGACAAATATAAAACAAATGGCAAAATGATGGATTTGAATCAAACCATATCAATAATCACACTAAGTATAAATGGTCTAAATACTCCAATTAAAAGATGGAGATTGCTGTCTGGGTGTGGTCGTTCATACCTGTAATCACAGAAATTTGAGAGGCTGAGGTGAGCAGATAACCTGAGGTCAGGCGCTTGAGACCAGCCTGGCCAACACTACAAAACCCCATCTCTACTAAAAATACAAAAAAAATTAGCTGGGCATGCTGGTGTGTGCTTGTAATCTCAGCTACTCAGGAGGCTGAGGCAGGAGAATCACTTGAACCCAGGAGGCAGAGGTTGCAGTGAGCCAAGATCTTGCCACTGCACTCCAGCATTCCAGCCTGGGTGACAGAGTGAAACTCTGTCTGAAAAAAAAAAAAGGAGATTGCCAAATTGAATAAAAACACAGACCCAATTATATGCTGTATATAAGACAGGCACTTGAAATATCAAAACACAAATAGGTTAAAAGTAAAAGAATACAAAAAGATATACAATGCTAACACTAATGAAAAGAAAGCTGGAGGCTGGGTGCAGTGGCTCATGCCTATAATCCCAGCACTTTGGGAGGCCGAGGCGGGTGGATAATGAGGTCTGGAGATCCAAACCATTCTAGCTAATATGGTGAAACCCCATCTCTACTAAAAATACAAAAAAATTAGCTGGCTGTGGCGGCGGGCACCTGTAATCCCAGCTACTCATACCACTGTACTTTAAAGTGCTGGGACGACAGAGCAAGACTCCGTCTCAAAAAAAAAAAAAAAAAAAAAGTTGGAGTGGCTACATTAAATATCAGGCAAAGTAGATGTTCAGAGCAAAGAATATTATCAGGGATAAGGAAGACCATTTCCTAATGAAAAAAGGGTCAATGCACCAGTAGGATGTAAAAATCTAAAACCTTTATATACCTACTAACAGAATATCAAAATACATGAAGCAGGCCAGGCGTGGTGGCTCACACCTGCAATCCCAACACTTTGGGAATTAGAGGTGGGTGGATGACCTGAGGTCAGAAGTTTGAGACCAGCCTAGCCAATATGGTGAAACCCCATCTCTACTTAAAAAAAAAAAAAAAAAAAAAAAAAATTAGCTGGGTGTGGTGGTGTCCACCTGTAATCCCAGCTACTTAGGAGGCTGAAGTAGGAGAATCACTTGAACTTGGGAGGTGGAGGTTGCAGTAAGCCAAGATCATGACACTGCACTGCAGCCTGGGTGACAAAGCAAGACTCCATCCCAAAAAAAAAAAAAAAAGAAAAGAAAAGAAAAGAAAAATGCATGAAATAGAAACTGAAAGAAACTACAAGGAGAAAAATCCAACAAAGAAAAAATCAGTAAAGATATGGAAGATTTAAACAATACTATCAATCTACCTGACCTAGTTGACATTTATAGAACACTCCACCCAACAACCACTAAATATAGTCTTTTCAAGTGCACATGGAACATTTACTAAGCTGCACCAAATTCTGGGTCATAAAACAAATCTAAATAAATTTAAAATGATTCAAATCATACAAAGTGTTATTCTGTGAACACAATGTAACAAAATTAGAAATCGGTAACAAAAGATCTCTGGAAGAGCCTCAAAATATTTGAAAACACAATACTTCAAAATAATCTGTAAGTCAAAGAAGAAATCAAAAGGGCAAATTAGAAAGGATTTTGAACTGAAGGCAGAATAAATCAAACAAGATTGGAAAGTGATCGCTTTTAAGCTAGGCATATTCATTATCCTTTTGTGCACATTTGAAATTTTTAAGAAAAAGCTAAAAAAAAAAGTTAAAAAATCAAAATGCCACTGTATCAGAGATAACACAATAGAGCTCCCGTTTTAAATCCATGAGTCTCAAATCTATTATTCCTAAATTTAACCACAATCTATCGCATTTAATGGCACATTATCTTTGTCTCAATCTACCAAAAATTGCCTTGCCTCTCTGTCATTTCAGAAGGCAGAAAATTTCAAAAAGAAAATAAAAATGCCTATGTCCTGTAATAACAAAGGTATTTCAGGAAACAAAGAGGAAATACTCACCTTGGACATTGTGTCTGAAACAGCCATTCTTTATCCTCTGGGTTCTACTCTCAGAAAAAGAAAAACAGAATGAGATATTAGGCCTTTCTTGGGGAATATGCTAAATTAGAACATATCCTCTTCCCCCATCCTCTTAATCTCATTTAACATAAAGAAAAGTCAGGTGGAGACTAGAACAGGTCTTCTACCTTCTGTATCAGAAAGAAGGGCCAGGTCACAGCTGTCTTTGGCTTGAATTTATTTCTGGATTCAAAGTTGTATGCTGGAGACAGAGAGCCCTGTGGTGGAGTGCTTCAGGTTCAGAACTGTGTGGCTGCCTCCAAAAGCACTCCCTCTGAAACTATTCCCACTCCTGGAATCCTATGACATTTCCAGTGGCCTGTCTTGAAGATATTTTAAGCCCTAAAATTCTCATCTCCAAACCAGGTCTGTGGCTTGCAAATAACTCCTATTCTTCACCCAAGTGTCCAAATGTCTGGCTTCCTTACTTCTTGCCACTTCCTTGCATTCAGTCCCCTTAAGGCTATACGGTGAGAGGACCCAGGGAAGAAGCCGTGAACCTGTAACTACATTTCACAGGTGAGCCAAGGATGGATACAGAAATGAAGGAATACAGGCCATGTATAAACGGGCAGCCACTGTGGTAAAAACAAAAAGAAGTCCTTAAGTCCTCAGAGGAGCACAGAGCCGCGTAAGACTCATGATCCATAGACAGACCTCAGCCCCAGAAATACCAAAATGAAATTTACTTCTGTACTGGACAACCCATAAAGTCACAGAATATACAAATGGCCAAAGTCACACATAATCACATCTCCACAGTCACACAACTAAAGGCACAATCACCCAATTATGCTACATTGTTACAGCACCTCCTCTCAAACAAAATCCCATTAAGTACAAGGCATATAATTACATCCAAGCACCTTGTCAGAGACACATACCGCCAGAAATACCCTTTCAAAGCTGCAAGTTTAGTCTCTTTACCCAGTCATAAAAACAGCACACACAACCCGACAGTCACACATAGTCATCTAACCAAGTACCAGATCAGGGAAACACGTGGTCACAAACACCGTGTCACAGCTACAGTCATACATCTTACATTTACTGGCAAACCCGTCACACGATATCAAGTATATACACAACCTCAAAGTGACACAAGCACATCCAAACACTCTTGTCACAAATGTCACACACTTTATAGTCACAGGCAAACCTCAATTATACACGCGGTACATACACAGTCACATGAGTACATCCCAGCCAGGTAAGCAAACAGTCACAAACACCCTCAGAGTCACAAACAACTCACACTCACACAACTCATACACAAAACCACAGCCACACACGCCCAGTTGTGTATGCACAGGCAGGCACCAATACCAGGCAGGTTGCAGCCAACACACAAAACCAGAGACACGGCCACACGCGTAACCCCAGCGACGCTTTCTCCGCCCAAGTCCGCTCTGGCATCCCGGACACTCCTACCCCGACAGAGGTGCAGTTCAGGGTCCAAGATCTGGCGCTCGGATTCCAAGCCCGATTTCGAGTTCGCCAGTCTAGCAGGTGCCGAAACAAGCTCCTCCACAGACTCGGCCCTCTCCCCACGCGAGGCCTCCAAATCTCGCAAACCAACGGAAATGAAGCCGCGTTCCGGACGCGGTGACTCTGGGAAATGTAGTCCAGCGCCGGGAAGGCCGGGGCTGGCCGGCCGGCACGCGGGGAGCCTCGGACCGTTCACTGAAACTCGTGGACACAGCCTGTGGAACCAGCTGGTCCCGGCTGCGGCGGCCCGGAGATTTCTAGGAGTGCCCGCCCGCGCTCAGTTCGCAGGCGTCGGGCGCTCAGGGCCTGCGATAGCGAGTTCTGAGTTGTCCCAGGGTCTGCCCAGAGCAGGAGAGAGGGTGGGACCAGCCGGCCAGGCAGGTGCGGGGGAGAAGCCGGAATTGGTGCGGGGACCTGCCAGAACCTCGGATTTGCAGAGGACCCTCTGTGTGCCCTGCCAGGCCCTTAGGGGGAGTGTGCGTGTGTGTGACAATGGGAGATGCCGGGTGGACTGGGAGTCTTTCCGTGGCCGGGTGTGTATGGTTGTATTTCTGCCTGTGTGTGATTCTTCCTGCTGTGGGGTGTGAGGTGATTGATACTTTAAGCTGCGTGGTAATGGGATTTTATAACTGTGTAGAATCGTCTGACAGAGTAAGACGATTCTACACAGATCTCTGCTGTGGTTTGCTTATGTATATCTGCTTTTTGTGTGTGTCCATAATTGAGTAACTGGTGATTTGTGTTATATAAAGGTGCTTTCCTTGTGCTTGTATTTCAGTGTCTGTAAGGGTGCCACTAGCAAATGAGCTGTGTGTGATCATGTGTGACAGTGAAAATACAATGGCCAAGTTATTTCTTCCTTAAATAGTAATGTAATAATCTGGAAACGATAATTTATCTGACAAGTAATTGAGACATGATTTTTCTGTTGGATCAAATGTATGTGTTATGGGGAAGAATGCAAAATTAACATAGTTTTTTCTTTGTTTTTAGAAAGATTATTTCAAAACCAGTCCTAGGGTAACAGTCTTCCTCTGCCACAGTAGGCCAAAAGTGGATATCCATTATTTTTTATTATTATTTTTTTTTTTGCCGTCACTTTACCCATTTTTATTAGGAAAAGTATCTCTCTTGCTTTTCTCAGTGTAGATGTCGAAGCAGTTGGGCCAGCCCATGGATTCCCTCATCCTCTGTGCACATATAACCAAGGTAAGGCTGCGTCCAACTGTCCTTGTAGGGTTCCTCTCACTGCATTACTCTGTTGCTGTCTCATTACAGCCCTGTGAGGTAGCTCAGCCTCTTCATCGGTGAGGAAATTAGCTAGGTGGGAGGGGGTCCCTGGAGAAATTGCAACGACTCTGCTCACTCCATTATTTTCTGATTAGAGGGTAAAGTTTCTCTTATTACCGGGTAAAGTTGAGAGGCCACCAACGAATAAAACAATAAAATAACGTTATACATAAAAAGGGTGAAGTTTAGCACAGTACAGCACTGGTCAAATTTCCCAAATTCTAGGTCAAACACTTGTCCTCATTTTCTGACAAGAAAACCTTGACTGGTGGAGAGAAAGTAACTTAAGCCTGTAGAGTTTGTTGGTAAACCTGAACTTACCTTTACTAACTTCGAGACCTCTTGGCCTTTTATGGTTTTTGAATAATCACAAACTTGTGAACTTCTAGCACAGAGAAGATAGTTATAATTTCACCACTCCTTTGGAGGGGAAAAAATTAATAAAACTTGGTATTTCAAGACATATATCAAATACATTGATCTCTTCCCGGTAATGTGACTGGGATAGCAAATTTGGTGAACAAAATTCTTGAGTGAATGAACCTATGTGTATGATCAGGCTTCTGGATAGTTATGATGAGTGTTTACAAGACAAAGGAAGCTATCACTTAAAAGTAAAAACCATTAGAAACCTAGACTGCAGGAACTGAGAAGGATTTGTTAGAAGACTATGTGATATAATTAGTATAAAAATAGTATATATTTTTGGCCGGGTGCAGTGGCTCACACCTGTAATCCCAGCAATTTGGGAGGCCGAGGCAGGCAGATCATGAGGTCAGGAGATCGAGACCATCCTGGCCAACATGGTGAAACCCTGTCTCTACTAAAAATACAAAAATTAGCTGGGTGTGGTGGTACACGCCTGTAATCCCAGCTACTCGGGTGGCTGAGGCAGGAGAATTGCTTGAACCTGGGAGGCAGAGATTGCAGTGAGCTGAGATTGTGCCACTGCCCTCCAGCCTGCAGACAGACCAAGACTCCGTCTCAAAACAAAACAACAGCAAAAAGTACATATTTTATAGAGTGATAGGCACGAAACTCCTGTTAATGGTAACCTTTAGGGAGAGAAGGGAGAATTTAGGGTAAAGGGGGAGAAGTAAATGTCAAAGGGTACTTAAGCACTATGGGTCATTCTCTCTCTCTCTCTCTCTCTCTCTCTCTCTCTCTCTCTCTCTCTCTCTCTCTCTCTCAACAAGGTAACATTACTCATATATTTAAATTTTAATTTTAAAATATAAAAAAATATTTAGAGCTTTGCAGAATTGTACAGAGACCACTCTGACTGTAGCTTTCTCTAGCCCTTCCTAGGATGGCCTTGCTTCCTTGACAACCATGGAAATGGGTCTCAATTCCACAGCCAGAGTCTGACCAGTGTCTTATCTTTTGCTATATGCAAGATGGCTTCTAAGTTTCTAAGCCCATTATAATTTCCATATCGGATCATGGGAAAGAAAGACATGGTTAAAAAAGAAATGACAAGAGTCTTGGTGAGGGAGGAGGAATCAGGTAGAGTGAAATCATTGGTTATTCAAGCCCAGTTTTTCAGTCAACAGAAGTATTTTACAATGTTATTCGAGTATTTGCCTTAGAGGCTCCAGTCCTTGGAGGAAATTGAGTCTAGTTCATTTTGTCCTACTAAAAGAATTTAACCTTCACCTGCTCTTTTAATTAAATTCATATGTTTCAAAGATAGTTTCTATTAAATATTGAGTAGATACAAAATATTTATGAAATGTTTCTTAAATTTTCAATACAGCAAAAAACCTGTGTCCTAACTACCTTTTTTTAAGAAATAAAATATTAACTACTAACTTTGAAGACTCATAGATATCTATTCCCATTTTATCCCCTTTTCCTTCAGATATGACAATTATCCCGAGTTTTATAATTCTCTTGCTTTTCTTTATAGTTTCAACCACTTACTCCAAAACTATGTTGCTTGTGGATGTTTTTGAGTTTTATATAACTATTTTGTATACTATTCTGTAATGTGCTTTTTTTTGGTCAACATTATGTTCCTGAGATTAAGCACTGTAGCTATAATCCATTCATTTTCATTGTACAGTATTCCATTGCTTGACTATATTACAGTTTTTAAAATCCATTCTCAATTGATAGAAATGCAAGATGCTTCAAAGTTTGAAATTATAGTTCTGCTGTGAACATTCTCATACATACTTACTGATGGACATGCAGAGGCTGTTCTAGGGCAAGGGTCATCACACTTTCTTCTGTAGAGGGACATATAGGAAATATTTTAGGCTTTGTGGGCCATACAGCCTCTGTCACAACTACTCAACTCTGCCATTGTAGCATGAAATCATGGCCATAGACAATATGTAAAAGAATGAGTGTGTTCTAGTAAATCTTTATGCAGAGGTAGGATTTTAGCCTGTGGGCCATAGTTTGCTAAGTCCTGTTCTAGAATATATATTAAGAATATGATATTACTGAACACAGAGTAAATATTCCATGCAAATATCCTCAACTTTACTAGACAATGTGCAATATTTTCCAAAGAGGATTTTTCAAATAATACTCTTTGCTAACATTTGAAATGGTCAGAATTTTAAGTTCAGGTGATTCTGGTAGAATCTCATTTTGGTTTTAATTTGCATCTCTCTGATTACTAATAAGGTTGATATTTTAAAAACATGTTTATTGGCCATTCCTCTTCTGTGAAATGCCTACTGAAACCCTTTGCTCAATTTCTTTGGGTTGTCTTTTTATTATTATAGGACTTTGCAAAAATATTTCAGAAGAAATTA
This sequence comes from Aotus nancymaae, assembly GCF_030222135.1. Taxonomy (NCBI): domain Eukaryota; kingdom Metazoa; phylum Chordata; class Mammalia; order Primates; family Aotidae; genus Aotus; species Aotus nancymaae. Next base: position 15,957,175 of record NW_026988441.1, on the reverse strand, counting down.
TGAAGTCCTATGTGAGTTTTATGTATTTATTTTATTATCTTATTCTATAAGGCAGGTAAAGTAGACCACAATAATCTCAACAATAAGATGGAAAACCCTGTAAATAGATAACAATTAGGAAAACATAGATGATTAAGACTAGGAGAAACTTGCAATTAGAATATACAGAAATAAGTTCATTAAGAATTAAGCTTCAAATTTGAATCTGACCTTCATAGGAGAAACAAATTAGGACATAAAACTAAAATTAACAAAATTCCTTATATAGTTTACACTGTCTTTCATGAAAAGTCTATTAATTTCTCAGAGGAAAATAAAAGATTTTCACAGACACAAAGTAAAATATTTTGCAAAGTTTTAAAGTTGTGGTCCATAGCCCTCTCCATATCTTCTTTACTCTGGTCTCAAAAGATGAGATTGTACTTTAAAAACTCTCCCATGCACCCCCATTTTGTTATAAAAGTTGCTGCCATCCTGCTAGCCCAACTCCAGCCTATCCTTTAGCTTTTTCTTTTACCATTTGTATGGTGAAATATAACAGCCATACCAAAAAAATGCATAAACACAAATATATAGTTTAATAAACTATTATGAAATAAACATCCATGTAACCAGCTCCCTGTTTAAGAAACATTGCCGGCACCCTGGAAGCCCTTCACTGATGCAATCACTGCCCCTACCCGCTGTCCTAAATACAGCGTTAAGTCATATCCTGACATTTATGGTAGTCGCTCTCCTTATTCTTCATGAAAGTTTTATAATCAAAATTGCATTCCTAATGATAATAGTTTAAACTTAATTTAAATGGAATCATGATCTATGTTTGGTTTATGCTTGACTCCATTGCTCATTAGTTTGTTCATTTTTATTTCTGATTAGTTTTCTATTGCATTACTATAATTTATCCATTCTATGGATGGAAATTGAGTTGTTTCTATTTGTTATAGTAATGCTGCTGTGAACATTCTTATATATGTATCTCCTGGTGCAGATATGTATGTATTTCTGTCAGTTATATACCTTAGGAGTGTAATTATGGTGCAATAGGTTTTGTGTATTTTCAGTTTTAGTTCGATAATGTCAGACTATTTTCCAAAGTGTTTGTGCCAATTTATATTCACACTAGAAATGTAGAGTGTTGTTCTACAGACTTGCCAATATTTGCATTTTTGTTGTCTTTTTATTTTATTTTTAGCCATTCTGGTGAATGTGGTAGTAGTATCCACCTCATTATAGTTTTAATTTGCTTTTCTCTGATTACCAGTATTGAGGTTGGACACCTTTTCATATTTATTATATATGAATTTTTCATTTTGTGGATTGCCAATCCAAGGCTCTTGTCCATTTTCCCACTGAATTGAGGTTTTTTCCTTATTGAGTTAAAGAGAACATTTTTATATTCCAGATAAAAATACTTCTCGAACTCCTGACCTCAGGTGATCTGCCTGCCTCAGCATCCCAAAGCGGTGGGATTACATAGGCGTGAGCCACCGTGCCCAGCTATCCCTCCAAGACCTTCTAAGGAAAGGAAATAGTAGCCAAAGAGAAATAGTGCTGGGACAGACTTTTCTCTGAAAAGGTGATCAGATACTGGCCCTTGCCCTCCAAAGGATATACTGCACTGACTGAAAAAATGGACAAAGGGCATCTGTTTTCTCTGGCCACTTTCCAAGGGATTCCAGGCTTGAAGAGGAAGAGAAGCTAGAATATTTGTTACAACTGAGAAATGTCACTTTATTCAGTAGCAGGTTTCTGGAGCTGAATGAAGGCAGGTCTTCATCTAGCCCTACCTCAAAGCAGGGAACAAGTAAGGACGCTTAAAATCTGTGGCCCAGGTAGCTCCTTTTCCTATGGATTCCAAAGTTCTAATATTAAGCCTAATCAGAGGGCAGGAGTAGGAATACTGGGCAGCCTCTCAATACGACGAGGATTGACTTGTGGTAGGCTTTTCCAGGCAAGTTCTAGGAAGCCATACTGGGCGATGCCCTCAGACTGGATAGCATGGACTCTGTTGTGCCCAGGGAGGGGTACCACATTCTGGAACTTGAGGGGACCTGCAGGGCCATGGGAATGACCACAAAACAGGTGGTAGAACAACCGCTCACCCTCTGTCAGCTCCTTGGTCTCCAGGGCATTTTGGTAGATGGTCTCTTGGGGTTGAAGTTCCTCTCCCTGCACTAACTCTAGTAGAAGCCTCTGGATTCGGGCAGACTTAAGTTGGTACAGCTCCATGAGCTGGTTGAACTGTTCCATCCAAGCAGCACTGTCTTTTCCATATCGCTGCTGCAGCATCCGCAAAACATGGTACAGTGCCACGAATGTCTCCCACAAAGGCCTCTCTTCCTTCTTTTTAGAGATGGGTTTTGCCTTCTCCAATTTGGGCAATTTAGGGGGCTTGCCTTTACCCTTAAAAGCCCTGAGATCCTTCTGAAACATTAGTGTGAGAGTTTGTTTGTCCACAGAGGCATGGGCACCTGTGAAAATGTCTCTTGTGGCAGAGACATGTCGCCTCTCCATCTCTTTGAGGGCATCAGATAACCGTTGTACCCATGCACTCCTGTAAGGCTCTCCCAAAAGATGCCAGTTTATAGCTTTGGGGTCTTGAATTATCTTGGTAGTTGATAGTATTGCCGGAGCAGGCATGGGCAGTGCTTCCTTCTTTGTCATTGAAAATTTGGAGATCTCACCCCTCCTCCTCAAGGCTGGGAAGTCCTCTAATATCAAGGCTAGAGATTTCTTATCCACAGAGGGAAAAACAGCTTTAGGAACATCCCTTCTGATGGATAAAGGTGCTTTATCTCCTTGAGAGCAGTGGATAACTGTTGTGCCTGCTTCTTTCTATAGGACTCAGCTAAGAGATGCCAGCTGAGAGCCTGTGGGGTCTGAGTCCTCTTGATGGCTGATGGTAACACTGGTTCAGGGATAGAGAACGGCTCCAACCAGTTCTCTGTTTCTTTTCTTCTAATTGGAGGGATCTCTTTTAAGTGCACTGGACTCAAAACGTCCTTACAGGGTTGTAATATATCAGCGTGACTTAACTCTAGGTTCTGCCTGAGATGTTTAGCAATGGCCTTAAGATTAGAAAGACGCATCCATTTCAAGTAACTCTTTGAAGTAAAGTCTCTGAGGATCTGACTCAGTCGAAGAAAACTCTCCCTGGAAAGTTGCTTTCCTGCTTCCAGCCTTTTTAAGGCATTGTTAATCCAATCCTCATCTGAGAAGCTTGCTTCTGAGAAGGCTGGCCTTCGATATCTCCTACCTGGCATTTCAGGTGAAAAGGCTGGGGCTGAGGCTGGAGCTGGAGCCTGGCCCTCAGTTTCCCCCATCAGAGAATTCTGATACCCCAAGAACCACTTCCACCTTTCACTTTTGGGTCTGTGTTTAGGTTTCTGTGGTTCCATGAAAGTATCAGACAATTGAAACTCTGGCCTATGGTGACCTTCTGGGACCTGGGTCTCTAAGCCTGTTTCCATGGCTTGTAAAAACATACCCCTGGCTTTCTCCAGGAGTTCATTCTCTTGTCTTCCCAATGAACTTGTCATGGGGTGTACTCCAAGAAGCTGACTGCCCTGTCTGTCTTCCAAATCCCAGTGATCCTCTGACACTTTCAGGGGCATTCTTTCTTTTCCCTCCAGGGTTACCTGGAATGGTATTTTGGAGGGGCTCTTCAGAACTGTTGGCCGCATAGCCTTGTCCATAAGTCTGGAGTCTCTCCTTACATCAAGCAAGCCCTCTTTCTTAAAATGCCTTTCTCCTTTAGCTGTACCCTCCCTTTTCTCAGCAAGATCCTCACCTTCTATCACCAGCTTGGATAATCTCACTTCTTCGAGAGCTTTGTTTTCAATACTCTCTCCTCTTCCGAGAACATTCCCTCCATAAGTCTGCTCTCCTTTTCCTTCTCTTTACTCAGGCTTTCCACATACTTCTGCCTTTCGTCCTCCTCCTCCTTCTCTTCACTCAGGCTCTCCTCTTCACTCAAGCTCTCCTCCTCCTTACTCAGACCCTCCTCCTCCTCACTCAGGCTCTCTTCCTTCTCCTCACTCAGGCTCTCCTCCTCCTCCTCACTCAAGCTCACCTCTTCCTCCTCACTCCAGCGCCCCCACTTCTCTTCACTAAGGCTCTCCTCTTCCTCTCGTGAGCCCTCTTTTTTCTTACTCAGCCTGTCTTTCAAACTCTTTTCCATTTTCCTTGTTTGAGTCAAATCCTTTTCCTTTAGCTTCTTAGCCAAGTTATCCTCCAGTTCCTCTTCATTTGTACTTACTTTCTTCTTCTTAATCATGTTTCCTTTTCTCTTTCTTGGGCAGAATCTCCTCCTCTTTCCCCTTCGTTATTAGACCTTCCTCTGTTTCCTTCTCAGTCAAGCTCTTACATAAGTCCTCAAATAGTACACCTCTGAGATTATCTAATAACCACTTCATCTGAGTCTTCTCCAGTTCATGCTCCTCAGTTCTCTTCAGAAACTCCTGTATCTGCCTTTTTTCTAACAAATTTGTCTTCTGAAACTCCTTTAACATAGTCTGTACCTGGATTTTATTGAATGTTATCTTTTCCTGGACCTCCTCTAAGAACTTTCAGTCCTCCTTCGAGCCCTCTCTTTATCAGTTAGCGTTCTCTCTTTGGTGGCCAGTCTATCTTCTAGTTTCCTATCTCTCTGAGACTGCTTCTTCCCTTCTTCAATTATTTTCCTCCTGTTTCTTAAAAAATTCCCACCTGCAGCCATCAATTTCACTTTTTTCTATAATGGATGATATCTCTTCCTCAGTTATTTCTCTTTCTTCTGAAGGAACTGTAAACAGTTCTCTAACTATTCCTGCCAGGATCCCAAACAGTTGATTCTCTTTCATTCTTATATTTTCTTCCCTGGAGCGAGCCTCTTTCTCTTCAGAACCAATCCCTTTTTCCATATCCAGTTTTCTCATTGCCTGTTTTCTTTCCTCTTTGGTTTTCTTTTTTTTCTTGGCAACATCCCTCTCCTTGGTTGTAATGTCATAGGCCAGTTGCTTGTCTTCCTGGGCCAATTTACCCTCTTCTTTTATCATTTCTTTCCTTTCTTGGGTTATTTTTTTCTTTTTCTTAGTTATGCCAGTTCTTTCCCTGGCCATTGCCTTTTCTTTCTCAGCAATGTGACTCTCTTTCTTGGCCACTTCACTGTCTTCTGGGGCCAGTCTCCTTGCCAATGCCCTTTTCTTTTTTCCCTTGGCCTCTTCCTCTTTTTCCTGGAACTGTTCCTCCATTTGACCAGCCTGTTCCTCCTCTTCTAGGGCCAATTTCTCTTTTTTCCGGACTCGTTGTTTTTTTGGCTCAACCTCTTTCTCCTCTTTCTGAGACCATTTCTTGTCTTTTTGACTCCATATTCTCTCTTCCTGGGCCAGTTTCTCCTTTTGTAAGGCTAGCTTTTCCTGGGTCCATTGTTCTTCTTCCTCAATTGCTTTCTCATATTTCCCAATTTGTTTCTTCTTTTTCTTAGCTTTTTTTTTCTTTTCCTATGGTCTGCGTCTCTTCTTTTGGAGACCCTTTCTCGATTTCCTCTGTAATTGTTTTCTCTTCTGAGACCTGTTTCATTTTTTCTCTGGCCCATTTTCTTTTTTCAGCTTCCTGCTCCATTTTTTGAGCTAATTTCTCTTCCCCTTGTGACAATTCCTCCAGTTCTCCAAACTTTTCATCATCTTCTAGGTACAGTTTCTTTCTTTCCCAGGCTAACTGTTTGCTCTCCTTGGCCTCTTTCTCCTCTGTTTGAGCTTGCCTCTCTGTCTGGTCTTGTTCCTCCTGTTTCCCATAAAGAGCCTCTTTACCAAACCATTTCTCTTTTTGGATTAATTTACTCTCTTGCTCTGCCAAGCTCTCCCTTTCTAATGTCTGTTCTCTCTTTTTCCTGGACAGTCCTTCCTCTTCTCTAGACAAATGATCCTGAACCATTTTCCCCAGTTCCCAGGCCTCTTCCTCCTCTTCCTCCACATGTTTCTCCTTTCTCCAGATTTGTTTCTTCCTTTCTCCAACTTGTTTCTCTGTGTCTAGGATTAGTGCTTCCTTTTCCTCAGCCAGTTCCTCATCTTCCCAGGCCAGTTCCTCGTCTTCCCAGGCCAGCTCCTCTTCTCCCCTAGCCAGCTCCTCCTCTTCCCCACCAGCTCCTCCTCTTCCTCAGCCAGCTTCTCCTCTTCCCCGGCCAGCTCCTCCTCTTCCCCGGCCAGCTCCTCCTCTTCCCTGGCCAGCTCCTCCTCTTCCTTGGCCAGCCCCTCCTCTTCCTGGGCCCTTATGATTTCCTCCTGGGCCTGCATCTTTTCCCATTCCAACCTTTCCTTTTTTAGGGTTGGTTTCCTCTTTTTCCAGATCACTTCCTTTCCTTTCCCTAGTAGTTTTCCCCTTTTTCCGGTTAGTCTTTTTTCTTCTAGGACTAACGTCTGATCTTCCATGACTAATTCCTTTTGTAGGGAAGCAAGTATTTCATCTTCCCAAGCCATTTTTTCTTCTGGATGGGTCAGTTTCTTTTTATCTTTGGTTGGTTTCTCCTTTCTCTGCATTTTTTCCTCTGGCTTTGTGAGTTTCCTTTCTTCCTTAGCTATTTTCCCTTCTTGCTGGGCCCGTTTCCTCACTTTTCTTTTAAATTTCCTTTTCTCTGAGTCTAGGCGATCTGCTGGGAAAATAGCTTTCTTTCCTTCTTGAGAAAATTCCTCATCTTCCTTTAACCCTTTTTTATCCTCTTATTCTGTCAATATTGCTGTCCTTTGTCCTTGACAGCCCCTTTAATGACTTTTTTTGTTATGGTGGGTGTTACCTCCACTACTCTGTCATCTAATTCTAATGAGACTGAGCTTGAGTCCTTTAAAATGGGGCATATCTCTTGGAAGAGATTCCAGCTGGGCTGTCGGTCAGCAAGTGTCACCCCAGCCAGGTCTACCAATTCTTTGCCCAGATCCCTTAACATTCCTGGTTGAGAACTTGCTATCCTTGAAGTGACAAGAGAGCAAATGTCATCCCTCCAAGATCTGGTGTCTGGTCTACCTGCACGTCCAGGGGTCCCAGCCAAACCCCGGCTCTTCTTCCTTTCGTGTTTCTTCCTTTTACCTTCTTCTTGCTCATCAATTTTTATGACTTCTTCCTTAGGTTCTTCTGTAGTCACCTCTGAAATGTCCTTCAAATCTAGTTTCTCTTTCCTCTGCACATCTGCTATTATGAGGCCTTTTCTCATTGCCTTTTTCCAAAGCCTTTTAATGTGTTCTTTTCTTTCCAGCTTAGAGACCACATCTCCATCATCTTTCATGCTACCTTGATCTATGGCTTCTATGGCATCTGTGGCCTCCATGGCCTCTATAGCTTGCAAAATGACCTCCTCCTCTGTTTCAGCATCATCCTGGGATTGGACTGCACTTAAAGTACTCAGTGGTAGCTCTGGCTCTAAGGCAACATCCTGGGTTTCAAATTGCTCTGATTTTCTGGCCTTTCTTTGTTCACCTGCATCTTCTGAAGGCATCAACACAGAACTAGACTTTTCCAACTTTGTCTTTTTTTGCTTCCTGGCAACTCTCAGGTCCCTTTTAACTGCAGAGATATTGGGGGAGAAAACAATTAAGAGAAACACAGAGGTTTTGAGTAAGATCCTTCGTAAAGTCTAATTTGGTGAACTACCATAAGAGATAAAAAGCAGGGGGATTGAGGCTTTATGATGTGGAAATGCTTGCTGTTTCATCCCACCATCCATATTCTAAAGAAATAAGACCTTGGTATTTGCTGTGGGGTCGATCTTTCTCAGGAAGGTCACTTTCTATGAATAAAATTCTCCCACTGAACTCCATTCTCACTAGTATCCTTTCATATACCTTGGACCTATTCACCCTGCCTTTTGGAGCCCTAAGGTTGGCCCCAAATGTGCCCCATACATCACCCCATACATACTAAGCTTTCTGCTCCTTGCTTTAAAATGTTTCTTTCTTTTCTTCCCTTTGGTGATCTTTACAGTTTCTAACAAAGGTACAAGCATTTCTTCAGAAAAGACCTTAAGTTCTTCAGACCATGGCATATCAAAAGAAAAAGTAAATGGTTTTTCTCTTTGTAACAAGGTCAAGTTTTCATTTAGCTGCTGCTCCACAGCAGTAAGCAGGGACTGTATATCTTCAGCTTGAATATTCAGCAGTTGGCCCAGAGAGACTTCCCCTATAATTTCTTGCCTATATAAATCAAAGAAAAAGAAAGACAGTACTAAGCTAGTTATAGAACAAAATTCAAAAAAAGAAGAGTTACAATGGAAGAGACAGAGATAAAGTATTAATTTAGAACAGGCTGAAGTAAAGTCTGGTTAAAGAATAAAGAATGTGGCTGAGCACAGTGGCTCACACCTGTAATCCCAGCACTCTGGGAAGCCAAGGCAGGTGGATCACTTGAGGTCAGGAGTTTGAGACCAGCCCAGCCAATGTGGTGAAACCCCATCTCTACTAAAAATACAAAAATTAGCTGGGTGTGGTGGCAGTCGCCTGTAATCCCAGCTACTTGGGAGACTGAGGCAGGAGAATCACTGGAACCCAGGAGGCAGAGGCTGGAGTGAGCTGAGATCGCATCATTGCACTACAGCCTGGGTAACACAGCAAGACTCCATCTCAAAAAAACAAAAACAAAAACAAAAAAGATTGAGGGATGGCAAGGAATGTAGTGCCATATAACTCATTCTGTTGTGCTGTGCTTTATTGTGCTTCACAGATGCTGTTTTTTACAAATTGAAGGTCTTTGTCAACCCTGCATAGAGCAAACCTGTCAGCATCATTTTTCCAACAGCATATGCTCACTTCTTGCATCTGTCACATTTGGGTAATTTTGACAGTATTTCAAACTTTTTCTTCATTATTATTGTATTCATTTTGGTGATATGTTATCAGTGATCTTCAAAGTGACTATTGTTATTGTTTCAAGGCATCATGAGCCACACCCATGTAACATGGTGAACTTAATCAATAAATGTTGTGCGTATTCTGACTGCTTCATTAACTAGCCATTCCCCCATCTCTTCTCCTCAGACCTCACTATTTCCTGGGACACAACAATATTGAACTTAGGCCAATGAATAGCCCTACAATGTCTTCTAAGTGTTCGAGTGAAAGGAAGAGTCACATGTCTCTCACTTTAAATCAAAAGCTAGAAATGATTACACTTAGTGAGGAAAGCAGGTTGAAAGTCAAGACAGGCTGAAAGCGAGGCGTCCTATGCCAAACAGTAGGCTGAGTTGCAAATGCAAAGAAAATGTCCTTGAAGCAAATTGAAAGTACTACTCCAATGAACACACAATGATAGGAAAGCAAAACAGCTTTATTGATGATATGGAGAAAGTTTTAGTGGTCTGGATAGAAGATCAAACCAGCCACAACGTTCTCTTAAGCCTAAACCTAATCCAGAGCAAGGCCCTAATACTTTTCAAGTCTATAGAGGCTGAGAGTGAGGAAGTTACGGAAGAAAAGTTTGAAGCTAGCAGAGAATAATTCATGAGGTTTAAGGAAAGAAGCTGTCTCCTGAACATAAAATGCAAGCTGAAGCAGCAAGTGCTGATGGAGAACCTCCAGCATGCAATCCAGAAGACCTAGCTAAAATTTCTGATGAAGGTGACTGCACTAAATAACAGATTTTCAATGTAGACAAAACAGCCTTCTATTCAAAAAAGATGCCATCTAGGACTTTCATGGCTAGAGAGGAGTCAATGGCTGGCTTCAAGGCTTCAAAGCTTCAAAGGACATGCTACGTCTCCTGTTATGGGCTAATGCTGGTGACTTTAAGTTGAAGCCAATGTGTATTTACCATTCTGAAAGTCCTAGGATCCTTAAGAATGATGCCAGATCTACTCTGCTTGTGCTCTGTAAATGGAACAACAAAGCCTAAATGACAGCACATCTCTTTATAGAATAGTTCACTGAAGATTTTAAGCCCAATATTGAGACCCACTGCTGAGAAAGATAGGTCATTTTCAAAATATTACTTCTCACTGACAATGTGCCTAAGTCACCCAAGAGGTGTGATGGAGATGTATAAGGAGGTTAATGTTGTTTTCGTGCCTATTAACACAACATCCATTCTGCAGCCAATGAATCAAGGATTAATTTTGACTTTCAAGTCTTATTTAAGAAATACATCTTGTATGGCAGTAGCTGCTAAAGATAGCAGTTCTTCCCATGGATCTGGGCAAAGTAAACTGAAAACCTTGTGGAAAAGATTCACCATTCTAGATGAAATTAAGAATACCTGTGATTAATGGGAAGAAGTCAGGCATTAACATGAACAGAAGTTTAGAAGAAGTTAATTCCAACCCTCATGGATGACTTTCAGGGGTTCAAGACTTCAGTGGAGGAAGTAACTGCTGCAGTTACTTGTGGTAGAAATAGCAAGAGAAACAGAATTAGAAGTGGACCCCAATGATGTGACTGAATTGCTGCAATCTCATAATCAAAATTGAATGGATGAAGAATCTCTTCCCAGTGAAGATGCTTTGAACATTGCTGAAAAGACAAGGATATTAAAATACTACATAAATTTAGTTGACACAGCAGTGGCAGGGTTTGAGAGGACTGACTCTAGTTTTGAAAGAAGTTCTATTTGAGTAAAATGCTATCAAACAGTACCACATGCTACAGAGACATCTTTCATGAAAAGAAGAGTCAACTGATGCAGCAAACTTCTTTGTCTTATTTTGATAAAATGTCATAGCCACCCTAACCTTTAGCACCCACCAGTCAGCAGCCATCAATATCAAGGCAAGACCATTCACCACCAACAACAAAAAATAACAACTCACTGAAGGCTCATATAATCATTAGCATTTTTTAGCAATAAAGTAGTTTTCTTTAAGGTATGTGCATTGATCTTTTTAGATATGCTACCGAACATGTAATAGACTATAGTCTAGTGTAAATATAACTTTAATATGCACTAGGAAACCAAAAAAACCATGTAACTTGCTTTACTGAAGTATTCATTTTATTGCAGTGGTCTAGAACCAAACCCACAATATCTCCAAGGTATGCCTGTAGTCAGTGGGATACCTGATGCTTCTTTGGTTGGGAGATTTGTGGACATAAGTCTTGAGGAATCTTGAGGAAATGAAGAAAAGATGGAAGGACAGGCTAGTCAGTGGTCAGAAGAAAAGGGGTAGGTGCTGGGTAAAAGAGAAAATTGAAACAAAGAGCAAAGGAGGAGGAAGATAATTTATTTATTTTTATTTTTATTTTTTTGAGACTGAGTCTCACTCTGTTGCCCAGGCTAGAGTGTAGTGGTGCCATTTTGGCTCTCTGCAACCTCTGCCTCCTGGATTCAAGCGATTCTTGTGCCTTAGCCTCCTGAGTAGCTAGGAGTATAGGCATGTGCCACCACACCCGACTAATTTTTGTATTTTTAGTAAAGACAGTTTCACCACATTGGCCAGGCTGGTCTTGAACTCCTAACCTCAAGTGATCCAACTGCCTTGGCCTCCCAAAGTGCTGAGATTACAGGTATGAGTCACCGGGCCTAGCAGGAATAGAATTTAAAATGGGTTTTAGAAACAGGAATAAACAGTCAGATTCTGGAGGATAGGAGATGAAAAGAACCAGAAGAGGAGAAGGTCACCATCCAACTTACTGCATTTTCTGGAGAGTTTCTTCTTTCTTTCTTCAGCAGGCGTACCAGCCTGGTCTTGGTTTGGATGCCCGTGACTCTTACCATAAGGTATAAGGCCTTAGCCCTCACATTCTCATCATTGTCCATCAATCCCACAGCCAGTGGAATAGCAAAATAATGGTTCATGAGGCCTAGCCTGTCCAGTGCCTCCCAGGCTAGCTCATGGATCTGAGGATTGGAATGGGTTGTATCTTGCAGGAGGCAATGAGCAGTCTTAGAAACCAATACTGGAGATATCTGGCAAGTGGCAAAAATACATTCAAGTATCCTAAAATATCTCTTGTATTCCTCTACAGAGCAGTAAATTGTAAGGTTGAGGATGGCCTCTACTAAATCATCCATAAGCCTTCCACTCTCTTTTCTTGTCATCCAATTTTGTTTTGCCATGCTTTCAAGAATATCAAGGGAAGTTCCTTTTCGCTCCTTGGATTTATCCTTCTGTTTACTCCTTGAAATGTTATCTTCTAGGAGAGTCATAGATGATAATTTCCAGTCCTTAACTTGGTAGGATGAATACAGATCACAGGATAGGAAGACGGGTACCCTCAGGCCATAGGCGGGCATGGATCACTGAGTTGGGGATGTAGCCATCAGGAGCAAAGGGCCATTGTCACCCTTGCCCAAAGAAGCACCATAGCATTTGGGAGGCATTTAATCCATCCCAGCCAGCCAGCCGCAACTGAGCAGGAACCCCATGTCGGGGACAATTATGCTTGGAGTCAAGAGTAGACAAATCAATATCCTCATTCTCCAAAGGAGGAAATATGGATTTCTTTTGAGTCACAAGGGGTATGCATCTTTCTTCTACAACATGGGGCACAGTACTGTCAAAGGCAATGAACCGTTTGTTGACAAGGGTCTCTAGCCCCCGTAATTCCTGCCGCCCTTTTCCAAGGTAGACGAATCTGGGTACGAATACTGTTTCAAACATAAAGAAGAAGCTAGGAAGGAAGGATTTGGGGACTTCTTGTATTTCATCTGCATTTTTTAGGATACACAGGTTAGCCAGCTGAGCTGGAGGGAGCAGTTTTAAGCAAGATACTATGTAGATACTCTGGTTGAAAGTCAACAACAGGTCACCTCGATTATTGGCAAAGCAGAATGGACCAAAATGCAGGACTGAGTCAAACTCGGTTACAAGTCTATCGTGAAAGTCCCAGATCCGGACTGAGCCATCAATGCCACCTGTGACAAAAAGTTTCAGGGAAAGGCAGACATCAAATGAAGTGATGTCACATTCATGCAGGCATTTTGTCTCTCTCAAAACAAAGCTCTGTTTTGATTCTGAAGATGTCAGAAAGCCTTCATAGTGCCAGAGACGCCAGCAGTAGCTCTCAGTGATGGCACCCACAGAACCTGGCAAGAGTATCACATGTTTTAGGGGGCAGCCACAGAGAATTTTGCTGACAGGCTGCAGGACTACCCTGTTCACTTGAAGCACAGCCTCTGTCAAGTGTATGATGTTATCCATGCCATAGGAACACAGCAAGCCATTTTCCTGAGGGCCTTCCAGGGTAGACAGTGCCAATACTGCCCCAGAGTGAACAGTCTTCTCTATTCGGGCACAACTATAGTGGGAAAGGATTCTCACAATGCCACTGTCATGCCCACAGAACATTAATCCTCCTAGGCCTTTATGAAGATGGGACCTCCCATAGGCCAAGCATCTTACTGTATCCTTAGGGTCTGCTGAAGTGCACACAAGATACTTGGCTGTACAAGGAGAGCATGTTGCATCAAACACCAGCACCTCCGAACTGCCTATTGCCACAAAGAGCTCCTCTCTCTCTGAGTCATAGGACCAAGCCACAGCCTTATCCATAACAAGTAGAGGCCAGGTGATAACCAGGAGGTCCCCTGTTACTGGAGAGAAGAAGCGCAATAAGCCATCCTCAGTGGCACATAGAATCCGAGTCCAATTATGGCCGCAGCAGACCCACTGCACCTGCTGGGGAGCAGAACCACAGACATGGAAGAGGCTATAAAAGTAGGGCAGGTGGTGCAGTGAAAAACCATAGGTGGTCTGGCAGAAAAAAGTGGTATTATCAATAAACTGCAGTTTCTGCAGACTGTCGTCAATATTCAGCTGCCGTAGCAAGTTCCCATATGTGATTCCACTCCCTCACTACACCGTCACTGCCTGCTGTTAGTAAGGTGTGGATCTCTGGCCGGCTATGGATACATATCATTGATGAGGAATGGGCTTGAAAGCTGTGGAGGAAGTTACCTTGGTCTAAACCCCAAGCGTGGATCTCTCCAGCCCTGTTTCCAGCATAGAAATTGCCCTGAGAGACACAAGCAAAGGAGCAAGTGATGGAAGAGCCACTGTCTACTGGAGTGAATTTCTTCACTTTTTCCAGCTGGCCCTGACCCCGGTGAATGAAGACCTTCACTATATCCTCACACAGAGCAAACAAGGATCCCTAGGGGCCATTCAGGGAAAATCCCTGTACAAGCTCATGATTAGCCATAGGTACTATTTAAGCCATCTCGATGTCCCTGCCATTTGGTAAGATAAACCAGGTAACCATAGCCCCCAGGGTACCAGATAGCAGCAACTCAGTTTCTGGGTCATAGAAGAGGCAGCTGATGGAGAAATGACAGGGCACTGTACCCAGAAATCTGAACCCTCGACGGTGATCTCCAAAAAGCCTCAGGCACATGTCACAACAGTAAGCAACTAACATATGGTAGGAACCCGTGTGGACCATTGCTTGGATGGGCGGCAGCTGATCCATCACATGAAGCCTCATCTTCTCTATCATTCCTTTCATTTCTGTACCCATTTTCTGTATCCAAAGTACTGCCTAAAAGAGGATGAGAGATGAAAGCCTGACTGTGGAGGCAGATCATTTCCCAAAAGTGTGGGGTAGGGAAGGCTGAATATTCAGATCCCTCTTCCCTCTGGTGTGACTAAGGAAAGACTAGATAGCTTGACTTTCAGAGTCTCCTAGTACAGCAATCCCCTTACTCACGATTTCACTTTCTGTGGTTTCAGGTACCTGTCTGGTCAAATGCAGTCGAAAAATATTAAATGAAAAATTCCAGAAATAAATAATAAGTTTAAATTGCATGCTGTTCTGAGTAGCATGATGAAATCTCATGCAGTACCATCCCATCCTGCCTGGGACTTGGATTATTATCTCTCTGTCCAGCCTATCTACACTCTATGTATTATCTGCCTGTTAAGTCACTTAGTAGCCATCGCCATCATGGTTGCCAGATTAACTGTCACAGTGTCACTGTGCTTGTGTTCAGGTAACCCTTATTTTATTTAACAATGGCCCTAAAGCACAGAAGTAGTGATACTGGCAATTCAGATATGCCACAGAGAAGCCACAAAATGCTTCTTTCAAGTGAAAAGGTGAAGGTTCTTGAATTAATAAGGAAAGCAATTGTATCCTGAGGTTGCTACAGTCTATAGTAAGAATGAACCTTCTGTGAAATTGTGAGGAAGGAAAGAGAAATTCATGCCAGTTTTTCTGTTGCACCTCAGCTGCACACATTATGGCCACAGTGCATGATAAGCACTTAGTTATGATGGAAAAAGCATTCAATTTGTGGGTGAGCAGCATGAACAGAAACATGTTCCAATTGGTGGCAATCAGGTTTGGTGCTATCTGCAATTTCAGATGTCCACTGGGGGCTTGGAATGTATCTCCTATGAATATGCGGGGACTATCGTACTAGGAATTGGGTACGTGATAGAAGCACCATGTTCAAGGCCCTTTTCTTGGCTTTCAGTCTACTTTATGGGGCATATGAATTCTGTGGGCCTGATAACTAGAGGTGAAGAAGGATCACTGCATCCAGGTCAAACTGGGATATGGAGATGGCTACTAAAATGAGCTAATTGACAGTCACTCCCATCATTCTAAAATGAGGGCAGTTTAGGTGTGATGCATGTAAATTGGATTAAGGAGAGTAGAGGAAAATGAAGTGGCTTTACCTGCATTTTTCCATATGGTTCCATCCAGTTTAAGGAAACAAAACAGTTGACCCTGATGGAGTAGTAGAAGCAGACAAAAGGCTTGTTCTGGGGATGGTGGGACTCCTGGTATAGAGTCTCAGGCCAGTCACTCAGTATAACCACGTCATTCTTTGGTTCTTCATCAATCTGAGAGAGAGGAGTGACCTGATTTCAGAGTTCTGAGTTCCTACTCATTCATTCATTTAAGAAATATTTACTGGCCAGGTGTGGTGGCTCACGCCTATAATCTCAACACTGGGAGGCCAAGGCACGTGGGTTGCTCAAGCCCAGGGGTTCGAGACCAACCTGGGCAACATAGCAAAACCCCATCTCTACAAAAAATACAAAAATTAGCTGGGCATGGTGGTGCATGACTCTAGTCCCAGCTACTCAGAAGGCTGAGACAGGAGGATTGCTTGAGCCCAAGAGGTCAGGCTACAGTGAGCCATGATTGCACCACTGCACTCCAGCATGGGTAACAGAGTGAGACCCTGTCTCGATAAGTTAAATAAATATCTATAAATATTTACTGAGGGATGAGTGGTCACTGGTTGTTTTCTAGCTAACCAACATTTACACTATTACTAGAAAACATTATTTAGGGAGTCATCCCTCCCTCACCCTCAGTTTGCATCTGTATCAATCAATCAGGCTCTTCTAGGCTTTCTCACCAAGTTTCTGTTAAAAAGAAAAATGTAAGCCCTTATGTCCTAAAGTATCCAATCTACATAATGAATTAATTTCTCTCCTCGTCATCTAGAATGCTACTAGTTATGAGACATTGAGAGAAATGAGAAAGTAGCCCCTCAAATCATGGTCTGTGTTCCATGGTTCAGATGAAAAGCCACAGTTGAGAAAGGCTGACAGGTTCTATGAGAGACACCGAAGAGTACAATGCTGAGCAAAACAGACACAGCTCTGCCCCTTAAGAAGATGAGTCCTGGTGGGGAAACAGACATTAAACAACTAACAGCTGAGTATACAAAATGATAAGTGCTAACAAAGAAAAGAATGCAATTCTCTATGAGTAAAATAAATATAAATATATATTTACTGAGGGATGAACCAAACCATGGCAAATATGTATACCTGTCACAGCTGTAAACTCTTTTTAAGTTCCAGCCTACACCAAAAGGTAGAGTTGTTACAATTGCACACACATGATATACCACCTTTGGGAAACTCATACTTCACAGACATGTAATAGAATACTCACCATGTGTGGCAGACCTTGTGGCATGCACTTCTGTCACTATTCTTTCTTTCTTTATTTAGATAGAGTTTCATTCTGTTGCCCAGTCTGGAGTGCAGTGGTGTGATCTCAGCTCACTGCAACCTCTGCCTCGCCGATTCAAGCGATTCTTCTGCCTCAGCCACCTGAGTAGCTGGGATTACAGGTACCTGCCACCATGCCCGGCTAATTTTTGTATTTTCAGTAGAGACAGAGTTTCGCCATATTTGTCAGGCTGGTCTCCAACTCCTGGCCTCAAGTGATTCACCCGCCTCAGCCTCCCAGAGTGCTGGAATTACAGGTGTGAGCCACCGTGCCCGGCATTCTGTCACTATTCTTATGTGTACCCAAGGGGAATGTGTGCTATTTACAACATAGAGTTAGCTGCGTGTCAGCTCTTCTGCCTGTGTGGGTGTGTGGATATCTATGTATCTATCAAGAGAGTTGTATTCCTTTTAATAGGTTACACGGTAGAACATATACAATACACACTACTTTCCAGTGATGTAGCAGATGTCTTTAATATATGTACATGAACTCCTCATGCTGATCAGCCACAAGTGAGTTCATGAAGTTTACTTTTGGGGTCCCCCTTCTCAGTAGCTACTTAAGCTATACTTGCTTCCTGAACAATGCCCCATGAATCTAACTCTCCAAGTTTGTCTGCATCAGAATTTGTGCTCTGACCACCTAAGTTGGAAGGTATAATACTAAATCAACCGAAGTATTAAAACAACTTTACTTATAATGTCCATCATACCTGTTCCACGCACCCACAAAGGATTTGAAACTATACTGAGGCCAATATTTATCTACAACTCAGAATCTCTCTTCTTCCTGTATTTCTTTTTTTCTTTTTTTGGAGAAGGAGCCTTGCTCTGTCGCCCAGACTGGAGTGCAGTGGTGCAATCTTGGCTCACTGCAACCTCCGCCTCCCAGGTTCAAGTGATTTTCATGCCTCAGCCTCCCGAGTAGCTGGGACTACAGATACATGCCTGGCTAATTTCTTGTATTTTAGTAGAAACGGGGTTTCACTGTGTTACCCAGGCTGATCTCAAACTTCTGAGGTCAGGCAATCCACCTTGGCCTCCCAGAGTGCTAGGATTACAGGTGTGAGCCACCGCGCCTGGACAATTTTTTTTTTCCTCAGAGTCTTGCTCTGTCTGTTGCTATTGACCTGACTGGAGTGCCATGGTGTGATCATAACTCACCATAACTTCAAAATGCTGGGCTCAAGCAATCTTTCCACCTTAGCCTCTTGAGTAGCTGGGACTATAGTCATGCACCACCACACTTGGCTAATTTTTTTATTTTTTGTAGAGATGGGGTCTTGCTATGCTGCCCAGGCTACTTTTGAACTCCTGGGCTCAAGTGGTCCTCCTGCCTTGGCCTCCCAAAGTCCTGAGATTACAGGCGTAAGCCACCATGCCCAGCCCTACGTGTATTTCTTATTTTCAGATCTCAAGAGTTTACAGCACCATTGCAATTGCTGATTCGGTAGCAGTAGCAGAGCTGAGTCAAAGAACCCTGGTGTCTGAGCTCCCAACCCCTTATCTCTCTTAATCAGAAAGCTCATTTACATACCTCTTATTCCATTAATCATCATTCCTTTCCTCTTTTCAAGCCTTTATATGCAAACAATCTATTCACTTATTAAACAATATCCATGCTTTGCTATGAAAAATAGCTAAGAATATCTTAAATGAACTCAACGTATCTGCCTGATATTACTGCTACCTATTCTACACCAAACCTTTCTCCTTCCCCTTTCCCTTCCTTTCATCCAAATAAAATTCTGATTTTGTTTAGGGTGATCATGGACCCAGAAGGGCACAGCCCTGTGGCTCTCTGACCTTCCCTTTTCTATCTTCTATCTACTTGCAATTTGAAGCTGATACCTGGAAATGCAATAACTATCTTGTAACCCTAGGGTAATAAACTAACGTAATAGAAATGGTGGAAAAGAAAGAAAAAGAATGCGGGTCTTTGGCAACATGTAAGACAAAGGTGCCTCCTACTTGTTTAATCCATATGAATCCATTTTCTGTTACTTGCAGCACAAAGTGTTCTAACTTACCTAACGTTATCATCTTAACTTAGCAGGAGAAATGGTTGGGGGATGTGGGAGGGCCTTTCCAAAGTTGCCTGTGTCTTGCCCATGCCACAGCCTGCTTGGCAGAGATAATCAGTCCAGGCCCACCACGTGCACAGCTCTCATACACATCACCTTTATGTCCCTCAAGATATTCTTTATGAGGAACTTCAAGTTTTTCCACTCAGGAATAAGTCTGGGTGAAGATGATTTCCTAGTGACATCCCAGCTCTTTATAGATATCTTGGATTACAGAACCTGTGGAAGGTAAAGGTCTCTTAATCATAACATCTGATGTTAGAATGGAAATTAAGGGAATTGGGAAAGAGGGAAGGGCAACAGGATAAATTAGAGAAGTACTCCTTTAGAAGCTGGGCCAGGTGGCTCATGCCTGTAATCCCAGCACTCTGGGAGGCTGAGGCAGGTGGATCACTTGAGCCCAGGAACTTGAGACCAGCTTGGGCAACATGACCAAACCCCATCTCTACTAAAAACACAAAAATTAGCTGGACGTGGTGGCACGTGCCTGTAATCCCAGCTACTCGGGAGGCTGAGGCAGAAGAATCACTTGAACCTGGAGGAGGAGTTTGCAGTGAGCAGAGATCACACCATTGCACTCCAGCCTGGGCAACAAGAGCGAGACTCTATCTCAAAAAAAAAAATTAAAATAAAAAAATAATTTAAAAAAGAAGTACTCCTTTAGAAGTCAGAGAAACTCCTTTGTTTTTAAAAAGATAGGAGTGGGAATTAACTACTGGCACTTGCAACAACATAGATGAAACTCAAAAACTAATACTAAGTACAAGAAGACAGACACAAAAGAGCATGTATTGTATGATTCCATCTATATGAAGACCTTTCACTGGAAAACAGCGTCCATGAGTCAGATAAAAACTATGACTAGGCCAGGTGTGGTGGCTCTTGCTTGTAATCTCAGCACTTCATGAGGCTGAGGTGAGAGGATTGCCTGAGCACAGGAGTTCAAGACCAGCCTGGGCAACATATCAAGACCCCATCTCTACAAAAAATAAAAAATTAGCCAGGAGTGGTGGCACACTACTGTAGTCTCAGCTACTCAGGAGGCAGAGGTGGGAGGATTGCTTGAGCCCTGGAGGTTGAGGGTGCAGCGAGCTGTGATCTCACCACTGCATTCCATCCTGGACAACAGAATGAGACATTGCCTCAAAAACAAAAAAAAAATTACAACCAAATATTTTGCCATGAATAAAAAAACTTGAAGCAATTGCCTCAAGGATGGAAGACCACAAAGCAAAAATA
This sequence comes from Aotus nancymaae, assembly GCF_030222135.1. Lineage (NCBI taxonomy): Eukaryota > Metazoa > Chordata > Mammalia > Primates > Aotidae > Aotus > Aotus nancymaae. The sequence continues at coordinate 15,936,979 of NW_026988441.1, read as the reverse complement.
CAAAAATCCAGGGAAGAGATGCTGAAGGAACAGGGTAAGAACAAATGAAGAGCAGGCAGAAATCAAAGAAAAATCAAGTATCACAAGCAGAAGGATGAAAGTTGAAGGAACACAAGGGAGAAAACCCATTGAAGAACCTAGAGGATAAAAATGGGAAAAGCAGACTGGATGCAGTGGCTCACACCTGTAATTCCAGCACTTTGGGAGGCTGAAGTGGGGGGATCACTTGAGGTCAGGAATTTGAGACCATCCTGGCCAGCATGGTGAAACCCCATCTCTACTAAAAAATTCAAAAATTAGCTGGGCATGGTGGCGTGCACCTGTAATCCCAGCTACTTGGGAGGCTGAGGCAGGAGAATCACTTGAACCCAGGAGGCAGAGGTTGCAGTGAGCCGAGATTGTGCCACTACATTCCAGCCTGGGCAACAGGATGAGACTCCATCTCAAGGGAAAAAAAAAAAAGGAAAAGCTAATGAAAAGAAACAGAAATAATTAGAAAGAATTGATTAGAAAATATGTATTTTCAATAAATGGTGCTAGGACAACTGAATATCTCATGCAACATAATGAACTTGGATTTCTACCTCAAACTATTAAAAAATGAGCACAAAATAGATCAAATGCCTAAATATAAGAATTCTAAACACCCATATCCAGCTCCCCTTCATTTCCCGTTAGGTTTAGGATTGCTAGCTGCTCTGGTACTAGAAGCCCATTTTTTTTTTTTTTTTTTTTTTTTGAGACAGAGTCTTGCTCTGTCACCCAGGTTGGAGTGCAGTGGCATGATCTCAGTTCACTGCAACCCCTGCCTCCCAGGTTCAAGCGATTCTCCTGTCTTAGCCTTCAGAGTAGCTGGGACTACAGGGGTGTGCCACCACATACGGCTAATTTTTGAATTTTTAGTAGAGACAGAGTTTCACCATGTTGGCCAGTTTGGTCTTGAACTCTTAACCTCAAGTGATCTGCCCACCTCAGCCTCCCAAAATGCTAGGATTAGAGGTGTGAGTCACTGATTTTTTTTATTATTAGTTCAATAGACATTAGATTATTCTGCAAAACTACTATGAAAGTTCCTAAATGCTTACTCTGAATTTCTGTACTTAATCTTGTTGGGGACAAGGACAAACAGCTCCCTGCTGACACCAGTGTGCTAATGGAGGACCTCCTTTGTGATTCCTATCCCTAGCTGAACAATTCCACCCTTTCTTTTCCACCTAGCAAGAGTCACTACCTCACTCTTTTTCTTCTTTTACCTAACTCAATTTCTACCATAAGTAAAGTTTACTTATTTTATTTTTAGATGGAGTCTCACTCTGTTGCCTAGGCTGGAGTGCAGTGGCACAATCCTGGTTCACTGCAACCTCCACTTTCTGGGTTCAAGCAATTCTCCCGCCTCAGCCTCCTGAGTAGCTGGGATTACAGGTGTGCACCACCACGCCTGGCTAATTTTTGTGTTTTTAGTAGAGATGGGGTTTTACCATGTTGGCCAGGCTGGTGTTGAACTCCTGACCTCAGGTGATTCGCCCACCTTGGTTTCCCAAAGTGCTGGAATTACAGGCGTGAGCCACTGTGCCTGGCCTACCATAAGTGAAGTTTAAACTTTCCAAAATCTTGCATACAACTCTCAAGTACATGCAAGGGAAGACCAAGTGATTGGCCCCTGCAAAGAAGGATTTTTTTTTTAAATGAGAAAATTAAATGTGTTTAAAAGTCAAGGGAAAGAAGCCACTAAGAAGAGAGAATGAAAGTACAGGAAGGAGAGAGTGGGCTGCTACAGCAAGCTGATGTGTGAAGAGAAGTAAGAGTTAGATCCCACAACCTCAGCATCTTCCCAAAGGTTCCTCTGGTAATTTAAGACTAGGAGCTCTAACTGGGAAAACGGGGGTTTCCTGACACTTCTAAATCCTAGACTAAGACTTCATTCTATTACGTTTTTGGTGAGAGTCAGGTATTTCACTTTAACCCTTCTTGATCTCAGAGGGAAATTCCCTTTTCTTTTTCCCTACTAAAGCGTTTAGAAAAAGAAAGTGAGGCCAGGTGTGGTTGCTCATGCCCGTAATCCCAGCATGTGGTGAGGCCAAGGCTGATGGATCACCTGAGGTCAGGAGTTTGAGACTATTTTTTTCCCAGCCAACATGATGAAACCTCATCTCTACCAAAAATTCAAAAATTAGCTGGCATGGTGGCATGCACCTGTAATCCAAGCTATTTGGGAGGCTGAGGCAGGAGAATCACTCGAACCTGGGAGGCGGACGTTGCTGTGAGCCGAGATTGGGCCACTGCACTCCAGCCTGGGCTATAGTAAGACTATGTCTAAAAAAAGAAAAAGAAAGTGAAACAAGGAAATTCAAAAGGCTTTATAATTTTAAAATGCAGTATAAATGCAGGGTGCTATTATGTATGAGAGAGGTGAAGGGGTGCGCTGAAATCAAGGGAGAATAGGAGAGATGGAACAGAAACTTTAGAGTCAAATAGACTTATGTTTATAAACCTAGGTTGTCCCCTTCAACTTCTTTTTCCTTTGGACTTCTCAGATTAAACAAAGTTTTATCTCATCTACGGCAGATGTTTTAATGAGCTCAGTGCGACTAATGCCACTCAATATACATTCACCCCATGGGGAAAACTTGTTATTAACATCACACAAACAACATCTTAGGCTTCCCCACTGAATATTGCCTCTTGGCTCACACAGAGGATTACATGCCCCTAATTCTAGAAGAGACAGACTCTAGCTATAATTTCCCTTAGAAAGAGTGTCACTGGCTCCAACATCATAATGCCTCAGACTCCCCCAGCCCCTCCCCCATATGTCCAGTGAAAGCAGCAACATGAAGATCATGAAAATCCCCACATGAATGTGCCAAGCGCTGGAAGGCAGGGGAAATCTGGTACTTTGTGGTAGCGGAAAGGGGTCACTACATCATGGTGGGATGGCAAGATTTAAACCGTCCTTTTATGACAGAGTGACTTTCTGAGGGCTGGCGATTCGAGATTCTACAACTGGATGAGTAGAGACACTAATATGTTCTGAGGGAGTGTGACCTTTTATATTAATAGCCTTTATTGTGTGTGTGTGTGTGTGTGTGTTTTTTTTTTTTTTTTTTTTTGAGACGAAGTTTCACTCTTGTTACCCAGGCTGGAGTGCAATGGCGCGATCTCGGCTCACCGCAACCTCCGCCTCCTGGGTTCAGGCAATTCTCCTGCCTCAGTCTCCTAAGTAGCTGGGATTACAGGCACACGCCACCATGCCCAGCTAATTTTTTGTATGTTTTTTAGTAGAGACGGGGTTTCACCATGTTGACCAGGATGGTCTCGATCTCTTGACTTCGTGATCCACCCGCCTCGGCCTCCGAAAGTGCTGGGATTACAGGCGTGAGCCTCCGCGCCTGGCTTTACTGTGTGTTTACAAGTGCCAGACACTGTTCTAGAACTGTTTATGCATTGTCTCCAAACAATGCCTTAAAGCAGGGCTGCTAGATAAAATGCAGTTACATTTGAACTCGACGCCCAGTCACATCTGAATTACAGTTCAACAATATTTGGGACAAATATGCTAAAAAATTCTGTTTTCTTTTTTAACTGACATCCAAACTCAATTGGGTGTCCTGCATTTGTATTTGCTAAATAAAATGTGGCAACACTACTTAAAACTATCATCTTCCTTCCTCCAAGTGAGGAAAAGTCCCACCACACAGTCAGAATGTGGCAGGGCCAAGAGTCAGACTCCAGGCATGTTCTGAGCCATTATGCCATTGTCCCTGGCCGTGCTGGGATGTGCGTGGGATGCTCTGGCCTTTGTGACAGAGGCTCTGCATCACCGGCTTGCACACACGGCCGGCTCTTTAGTGGTTATACGGGGTCCCCATGTAGCCCTTCATAAAGGCAATGCTCCAGTCCTGCCAGGCCGGGAAAAGCCACGAAACAAAAGCTATGAGAAGGCCGGGCGCGGTGGCTCACGCCTGTAATCTCAGCACTTTGGGAGGCTGAGGTAGGCTGAGGTAGGATCCCCTGAGGTAAGGAGTTCAAGACTAGCCTGGCCAACATGGAAAAACCCCGTCTCTACTAAAATTAGGCGGGTGTGGTGGCATGTGCCTGTAATCCCTGCTACAAAGAAGGCTGAGGAAGGAGAATCGCTTGAACTCGGGAGGCGGAGGCTGCAGTGAGCTGAGATCGCGCCACGGCACTCCCGCCTGAGCAACAGAGAGACTCCGTCTCAAAAAACCACACACACACACACACACACACAGGCTCTGGACTCCGTGTATAAAACCTGGTGTCTCAGGGCGTTGGGCGGGAGCAGGGGCAGGTGTCTAAGCCGGACCAGTGGCTTCCTTCTGCGCCAGCCCCGTGCCCTACGAGGCCTCATTGCCACCTCGCTGAAGCTGGGAAAAGCTGCCACCGCATTTTGGCGGGAAAGCACGCAGGACCCACCGACTGCGCGTGCGTGCAAGCCGGGCGGGGCTCGGGCGCGCGCGCAAAGGAGGGGCTGTATTATCGCGGAGCCACGCCCCCTACCTCAGGGCACCTCGCGGCCCGGGAGCTTCCGCGAGGCTGGCCAGGCAGCTCCCACTCCACAGCAGCCTTCCTTCCTTGACGTTTTACGCGCCTCTTCAGCCGTCCTTTTCTCTGGTTCTTGAGGCTCCCCCGCTCTCCAATTCTGAGTAGTGCCTTGCGCCGGGCGTTCGGAGACCGACTCAAGGAGGGACAGGAGAGAGAGCGCGACATTAAACGGTGGTGACTCAGGGGTTCAAGACCCGGCCTGGCCAACATGGGGAAACCCCGTCTCTACTAAAAATACACAAATTAGCCGGACATGTAATCCCAGCGCGCCAGTAATCCCAGGTATTCAGGAGGCTGAGGCACAAGAATCGCTTGAACCCGGGAGGCAGAGGTAGCGGTGAGCCAAGATCGCGCCATTGCGCTTCAGCCTGAGGCACCGAGCGAGACTCCGTCTCAAATAAATAAACAAATAAATAGGTGGTGGACAAGCCCCTACCACAGCCTTAGTGCAGGAGACGTCGGGGCAGGAGACGTCGTCCTTCCGGGTGGGGGCGCGGGCTGCAAGTCCTCTGAGGACCGCGACGCGGGACTGTATCCGCCAGCGTCCAGGGAGTGGCGCCCTCCCAGGCGGTGCCTCCCTCCGTCTCTACGGGGAGTGGCGGCCAGAGGACTGGGATTTCCCCGTGCAGCTGTGCCCCGCGTTGAGGAAACTGACTTTTCAGGTAAGATCCTTTCCAAGTTCCTGGGATTTTGCCTTTCCCTTTGATCTGTTACCCAGCGTCCCCTGGTGATAGCGGATGAGGGCGATGACTGGAGGACTAAAGTTCCCAATCTGTCTCGCGTTGGGAAGCTCCATGGTCTTCATCTCCCCAGTGTTGCCTGCAAGTAGATATGAGCAGAGATGGTACTTGGGGTGGTGACTGGGACCATAGCTCCTAACATACTGGGTGTTGGGAGATGGCAACTCTCAGTGTGCCCCATCCGTAGCTCCTTGTATTTCGTCTCTCCCTCCCTGGTGGAGGCGACAGGTGGACTGCAGCTCCCAGGAGGTCCTGTGAGGAGAAGGAGCCTTCCCAGCAGGCTCCAGGCGGTGGCTTCCTCTCCCTAAGTAGCCAGGCTGCATCCCGGCCCGAATGTGGCTGGAGAAAAGTGCACTGCCACCCTGCTCCCGCTTTCAAGTTATAACCCCGAACCTCAAGTCGTTCTTAATGCTCCCCCGCAGAAATGCTGTTTAGGATTTTGTTGTGTTTTTAGTTCATTCACTGCCAAACACAACTTTTCAAACCGACTGCACACTCCCCTTGCCTCCCTCTAAGCTAATGAGTGCTCTTACTTCACCGAGAAAATCAAAGCTATCAGATGAGATTCTCTACAGACTCCCAGCACCGTCCCTAACTGTCTGCATCATTTCGTGTACACTGCTTCTCCTCTCTTGCCACAAATGGATTAACCGTGTTCTCATCTAAAGTCCATTCAGCAATTAGGCACTAGATTCCACCCCCTTTTATCTGTCCAGTTTTTGTTTGTTTGTTTAGACGGAGTCTTGCTCTGTCGCCCAGGGTGGAGTGCAGTGGTGCGATCTCGGCTCACTGCAACCTCCACTTCCTGGGTTCAAGTGATCGTCCCACCTCAGCCTCCCCAGTAGCTGCGTCACAGGCATGTGCCACCATGCCCAGCTAATTTTTGTATTTTTAGTAGAGACGGGATTTCACCATTTTGGCCAGGCTGGTCTCAAACTCCTGACCTCAAGTGATCCACCCGCCTCAGCTTCCCAAAGTGCTGGGATTATAGGTGTGAGTCACTGCACCTGGCCAAAAGCAGGTGTTCTCTCCAGTTCTGGACTCCAGCAATTCCCTCACCTTGAAAACACACAAACACACACACTCTCTCTCTCTCTCTCTCTCTCTCTCTCTCTCTCTCTCTCGATCTCTCTCTTAAAAATTCCCCTACTCCCGTCAATTACTGCTCCATTTCTAGCGGAACTCCTAGAAAGTATTATCTGTATTTCCTGCCTCTAATTTCTCTTTTCTTGTCCTCTATTGAACTCATTCCATTAGGCTTCAGCATCCATCACTACCAGAACTGTTCTTGTCAAGGTTACCGATAATCACCTTGCTAAATTTAGTAGTTGATTTTCTATTGTTATTCTACTTGACCTGTTGGCAGCACTTAACACAAATAATCACCCCCTCCTCCTTAATACACTTTTTTAACTTAGTTTCCCTGATATCACGAATTCTTGGTTTTCTTTCTACCTCATTAGCCTCTCCTTCTCCATCTCCTGTGCTGGTTCTTCCCTAACCTCTTAATATTAGTGCTCCTCTGAGCTCAATCTTTGTTCCTCTTCCTTATCCACACTCCCTTGGTCATCTCATCTAGTCTCATGGCTTTAGGTATCTTCTCATCTGGGATTCATAATATGGCCCCTTGTTACTTTCTTTTCTTTTCTTTTTTAAATGGAGTCTCATTCTCACCCAGGCTGGAGGCTGAGGCAGGAGAATTGCTTGAAGCCAGGAGGCGGAGGTTACGGTGAGCCAAGATCGCACCATTGCACTCCAGCCTGGGCAACAAGAGCAAAACTCTGTCTCAAAAATAAATAAATAAATAAATAAGACTGCAACTCTCCTTGGCTCAGAACTCTACCATGGTTTCCATCTTACGCATCATGAATAATCCAGCCCCCGTTACTCCAGGAACACTGACCTTTTTGCTGTTTTTCAAGCCTGCCAGGCACCTTATTGCCATTGTAGATAAGCTTTTGATTTGCTTACAACCAATAAAAAATGTTTTAAAAAAAATCAGCCAGGCACAATGGCATGCACTTGTAATCCCAGCATTGAACCCAGGAGGGTGAGGTGGCAGTAAGCACAATTGACTGTGCCACTGCACTTCAGCATGGAGGACAGAGCGAGATCCTATCTCAAAAGAAAAAAAAAAGTCTAACCTGTAAGGAGCAGGAGAAATATAATTTAAAAAATGTATGTGATATATAAGTATTGGTATTAAAGTTTTATAATTAGCTAAAGATTGAATCTATTGATATTAAAGGTTCAATGGCTTTATATGCTATTTATTCTAAATGCTAGTTATTGAAATTAAGGGTTGACACTATTGTTTAGATCCTTGGGATCTTTTCTTTTTTTGATTAAATCTCTCAGTCATTTATTTCTCTCCACCTTTCTGTTAAAATATCCAAAAGCAGGCCAGGTGCAGTGGCTGACGCCTGTAATCCCAGTACTTTGAGAGGCTGAAGCAAGTGGATCACTTGAGGTCAGGAGTTTGAGACCATCCTGGCCAACATGATGAAACCCCATCTTACTGAAAACACAAAAATTAGCCAGGTGTGGCTGGGTGCGGTGGCTTATGCCTGTAATCCTAGCACTTTAGGAGGCAAAGGTGGGTGGATCATAAGGTCAGGAGTTCAAGATCAGCCTGACCAACATGGTGAAACCCGGTCTCTACTAAAAGTATAAAAATTAGCCAGGTGTGGTGGCAGGCGCCTGTAATCCCAGCTACTTGGGAGGCTAAGGCAGGAGAATTGCTTGAACCCACGAGGCAGAGGTTGCAGTGAGCTAAGATCATGCCACTGCACTCCAGCCTAGATGACAGAGACTATATCTTAAAAAAAAAAAGCGTATTACAATTTTCTTATTGAGTATTCAAATTTCCAACAATCTGTTTCTCCTTATGGTTTTGTCACTTTGCTATATTTTAGGCAGGATTGTTAGCTGCCTGTTTAAGATTAACATATTTCCTTCTGTTGTACTTTTTACTAGTATGTTTTTCTTTGTCCTTTATTATTTTTTATATTTTTATACATATATCATAGTTATACATATTTGGGGGTACATGTGATATTTTGATACCTGTATACAATGTGTAACTATCAAGTCAAGGTACTTGGGATACCTATCACCTCAAACATTTGTTTTTTCTTTCTTTTTTTTTTGCGATGGAGTCTTGCTCTGTCACCCAGGCTGGAATGCAGTGGCACGATCTCAGCTCACTGCAACCTCCGCCTCCTGGGTTCAAGCGATTCTCCTGCCTCAGCCTCCTGAGTAGCTGGGACTACAGGCATGTGCCACCACGCCCAGCTAATTTTTTTGTATATTTAGTAGAGATGGGGTTTTATCATGTTAGCCAAGATGGTCTCGATCTCCTGACCTCATGATCCACTTGCCTCAGTCTCCCAAAGTGCTGGGATTACAGGCATGAGCCACTGTGCCCAGCTGTTTTCTCTTTCTTTCTTTCTTTTTTTTTTTGACAGAGTCTCACTGTTATCCAAGCTGGAGTACGGTGGTGCAATCTTGGCTCACTGCAACCTCGCCTCCCGGGTCAAGCAGTTTTCCTGCCTCAGCCCTCCATGTGCGGGACTCTCAGCCAAGGAGTGGGAAGGAGCAGTTTTCCAACAATTCCAGGACAAGTGGATCTCCTACAAAATAGGGATCAGGGTGGCTTCATCCACATTCAGGAAAGGAATCTCTTCTCACCCGAGTTGATTCTGAAATCTTTGGTAAGTTATAGAACGTTCAATCTCTTATTGTTGTAGTTTTCAAACAAAAAACGAAAGAACGGACGCTTCAAACTGGAATGAAATCAAACACTTGTGCATCTTTGATTCAGGGCATTTGTATTTTTTAAAATCATAAGGGATTTCAGAAACAAAGATGATAGAGAAGAGGCCTCTACCAACTTTTAATAATCATCAGGAGACATAGACTCTGGCGTGTTCTTTTATAAATTTTCCCTTCTTGCTATGTTGTGAGAAGGCAGAGGCTGATGTGAAAAACTTTCATAGCATCTAATAGGCACATTTAGTGTCTTTAGCAATGACATACAGATCCAGATGGGGTATTGTGTTGGTGAAATCACACAGAGATCCTCACAGATACCACTCTGTCATTTGCACACCTTTGTGTCATTTGCACACCTTTGTGCAAATGACAAAGTGGTGTTTGCTGGGATCTCTGTGCAAGGCGCAAGGTGACACTTTGTATACCTGATTGTCCTATTTCAGGATTCTGTCTGTGTTTACAAATTGGTAACTTCTAAAACCTCTGTCTATAGGCAATTGTTATTCCAAGTGGAACAATCTTGTTAAAAAGGGGCTCTTCCTCCCCTGCCCCCCTGGGACCTCTTGGCCTCAAGTGATCCACCTACCTCGGCCTCCCAAAGATACAGGCGTGAGCCACCGTGCCCGGCCTGAGAGGCAGTAAATTGACAACATCATCTCTAACAGGACAGATACTTTAGCATGATCCTTGTGTCCCTCTGATCTTCTCCTATCCTTGTCCCCTCCATTCATATTGATACTGTCCAGAATTTTATTTTAGAGTTATGAATGTTCCCTTTATTTCATTTGATCCAAGCCTTATTAGTGTAGCAATAACAAGGAGCAGTTACCAAAATCATTACCAAAATAAATCACCCTTTCTTTCCATTTTTTGGTTTCTTGGGTTTTTTTTTTTTTCTTCCCTGATACGGAGTCTTGCTCTGTAGCCCAGGCTGAAGTGCAATCTCGGCTCACTGCAACCTCTGCCTTCTGGGTTCAAGCGATTCTCATGCTTCAGCCTCCCAAGTAGCTGGGATTACATGCGCACATCACCACACCCTGCTAATTTTAGTCTTTTTAGTGGAGACAGGATTTTACCACATTGGCCAGGCTGGTCTCAAACTCCTGACCTCAAGTGATCCACCCACTCTGGCCTCCCAAAGTGCTGGGAATACAGGCGTGAGCCACCATGCCTGGCCTCTTTCCATTTTTTCTTGCAGCATCCATAGGATTTTTCTTTTTCTTTCTTTCTTTTTTTTTTTTGGTCCTTCTTGCAAACCTTGTTCAAAATGGGCCTCTGTGGCAATCTTTGTGAGGCCTTGCAAGCTTGAAGTTATTTTTTTTCATGTTTTAAAAATAACTTTTATTTTTTAAAAATTAATGTGTGCATTATAGGAAACTGAAAAGGACAAGAAGCTAAGAACAAAGTCATCCATAGTCATAAGCACTTTACAGTTTGACATGTCCTTCTAGGTCCTATGTGTGTATAGACACATTTAATTTTATGGGATTGAGATCGTATGGTGTGTATCATGCTTTTTCACACATTATGAATATTTATCAATTCAAAAATCCCCAAGCTATAAGAGTATTTTGATAACCAAGAATACACTACAGCAGCTCAATCTGTTAGAAAAAAAATGTAATCCTGCCTTTCTTGGGACAAAAATTCCATAGAAGACAAAAATGGCAACAAGCCTCTAGAGATAAGCATTGGCAGAGTTTGATTTAAATATTGCATTCCCTTAACGCTCGATTTAAATTAAGTTATTTTTTGTAGAGTCTTCATTGATTGACAATTTGGTTGTAAATTTCTTGGTTCACAATTCTTTCCCTTCCATATTTTACTCCCTGGTCTACTTGCATCCAGGGTTGCTACAAAGAAATTTGATGTCAGTTTGAACCTTGTTCCTTTGTAGATAATCTGATCTTTCTCTTTAGGAGCCTCTCTCCTTTGCTCCCTCTCCTTCCCTTTCTATATATCTGTATATCCATGTATCGGCTTTTTCAGCCTATTTGCGTGCACGTGGCCAAATAGGGCCAGCCCAATGTTACAGTTCCTCGGTTCAAGCAGCCAGTACAGTTTGACCAGTTGCTCTCAGTTTTAATTCCAAATTCCTTGAAAGGAGAAGCTGATTGGCTTAACTTGGATCTGGTATACACAATAACCCAAAAGAGGGTCATGACTGCTAGGCTCACTTCTCTGGGGCAAGGGACAGATCTTATTGAAAGGAGAATGGCGTGGTATCGATGATTCTCTCCCTTGTTCAGAGGCCAGATTTATACCTGGCTTCTGTGCTTCCTCTGCAGCTACTGGTATGCAGTTGTCCTGAGTGATAGCCCCTTTGAACATGGGTTTCTGTTCCCTGGATTCACTAACTCTCACAACCTTCACTTTTACTCCCCATCAGCCACCCACACCCTGGAATGTATTACTCTAATGATTTCCCTCTGCACTTTTATTTATTTATTTATTATTTATTTATTGAGACATGGTCTCACTCTGTCACTAGGCTGGAGTGCAGTGGCACGATCACAGTTCACTGCAGCTTCCAACTCCTGGGCTCAGGTGATCCTCCCACCCCAGCTTCCTGAGTAGCTGGGACCACAGATGTGCACCACCAGGCCCAGCTAGTTTTTATATTTTTTTTACAGAGATGGGTTTTGCCATGTTGCCCAGGCTGGTCTTGAACTCTTGGACTCAAGCAATCCACCTGCCTCAGCCTCCCAAAGTGCTGGGATTAGAGGTGTGAGCCACTGCACCCAGTCCTCTCTGAAATTTTAAATTCAAGCTTCCCGTTTTAAACAGTTTTTTGAAACACTTTGTTTCCCAGGCTGGAGTACAGTGGCGCAATCACTGTTCACTGCAGCCTGGATTTCTGGGCTCAGGCAATCTTGCCGCAACTTCCCAAATAGTTGGAACTGCAGACGACAGGCACGTGCCCTGTTAATGTTTGTATTTTTGGTAGAGATGGGGTTTTGCCATTGCCCAGGCTGATACTGACCTCCTGGATTCAAGCAATCTGCCTACCTTGGCCTCTCAGAGTGCTGGAAGCTTCCAACTTTTTGACTATAACCTCCAGCGATCCTTCTGTCACAGCCTCCGAAGTAGATGAGACTACAGGTACATGCCACCACACCTTTTTAACTAAGGTCTCTCCTTATCCAAGTCTAAATTTGTTTTGAATCAACAATATTCACTGCTCATGCACTTTGCAGGCTGCCCACACTCCTGAAGAATATTGTACTCCTTGGAGATCATTGCCCTGCAAAATCAAATTTCTTCTTATTCCCTTCACACTCCCAGATAATAACTTTTTACTTCACTCTAAAAATAGAATGTGGGTCACATCCACTGGCTCACACCTGTAATCCCAGCACTTTGGGTGGCTGAAACAGGGGGACTGCTTCAGGCCAGGGATTTGAGACCAGCCTGGGCAACATGGCAAGACTATAAAAATAGAAAAACATAGCTGAGCATGGTGGTGCATGCTTATAGTCCCAGCTACTCATGAGGCTGACATGGGAGGATCACAGGAGTTCAAGGCTGCAGTGAGCTATGATCATAGCACTGTACTCCAGCCTGGGTGATAGAGCAAGACCTTGACCCTTAAATAAAGAATTAGGGGGTGGCTTGGGAAAAAAATAGAATGTATTATTTGGGAATTCCCTTAACTTGTGACAACTAAAATGAGTGATCAGGGTATAAGTCTCAAATCATGGGGGTTTATTGAGCCATCTTGAGGGTGCGCCCAAAAAAAAAAACGTGAGTCACAGAAATATCTGTGGCTGTTTGGAGAACCGCCAAAGAGGTTCTCAGGAGGTTTAGTGTTTATACGTTTTCCTTAAAGTAGGAGGCAGGGGGAGGCCCGCAGTGAGACAAATGATTACATAATTGTGAGACTTTAGTTAGTGCCCAGTAAATCTACATTTTACAAAAGACAATGTGTACATTTGAAGAAAAGGAGAATAGGAAGCATGTCTCAGGAAGGGGTGAAGGAATCAAAAGGATTAACCTTGTCTTTGTTCTTTACCAGGGAAGATAAGCCAGTAGTCTTTTGAAAGGGCTGGTTTAGGGCCAGCCATGTGGTGGCTCATGCCTGTAATCTCAGAAATTTGGGAGGTCAACGTGGGCAGATCACTTGAGCCCAAGAGTTCAAGACCACCCTGGGCAACATAGTGAAACCCTGTCTCTACTAAAAAATACAAAGACTAGCCAGGCATGGCAGCACCCAGGAGGCTGAGGTGGGCGATCACCTGAGCCTGGGAGGTCAGGGCCAGAGTGAGTCATGATTGTGCCACTGCACTTCAGCCTGAGCAACAGAGGGAGACCCTGTCTCAAAAAATGGAGAGCTGTGGAGGAGTTCTGTTTAGCCCTTAGGGAAGAAAGTCTAATGACTGTTAACGAAGGAAGTGTTCGAGACCTCTCTGATCTCCCATCTTATTATGGCCATGAACTCAGCTTCCAAGATTTCTCTAGGGTTCCCTCGGCCAAGATTTAGTCCATTCAGTCCACTGGAGATTTAGAATTTTGTTTTTTTCTCATTTGTCACAGCTACAAACTTACCTATCTTTTCTTTCTCCTGTGAACCCCAAAAATTTGAGACAGGTCTCAGTTCAGAAAGTTTATTTTGCCGAGGCTGGGGACACGTGCCTGTGACACAACCTCAGGAAGTCCTGACGACATGTGCCCAAGGTAGTCGAGGCACAGCTCGGTTTTATACATTTTAGGGAGATGAGACGTCAATCAATACATGTAAGAAGTACATTAGTTCCATCCAGAAAGGCAGGAAAAACTCAGGGAGGGGCTTCCAGGTCACAGGTAAGTGAGAGACAAATGGTTGCATTATTTTGAGTTTCTGATAAGCCTTTTCAAACAAGGCAATCAGAATATACATCTATCTCAGTGAGTAGAGGGATGATTTTGTTTGACTTTTGATTTTTGAAATGGAGTTTCGCTCTTATTGCCCAGGCTAGCATGCAATGGCACGGTATCAGCTCACTGCCACCTCCTCCTCCTGGGTTCAAGTGATTCTTCTGTCTCAGCCTCCCAAGTAGCTGGGATTACAGGCTCACACTACCATGCCTGGATAATTTTTATATTTTTAGTAGAGATGGGGTTTTACCATGTTGGTGAGGCTGGTCTTGAACTCCTAACCTGAGGTGATCTGCCCACCTCGGCCTCCCAAAGTGCTGGGATTGCAGGTGCAAGCCACTGCACCTGGTAGAGGGATGACTTTGAATAGAATGGGAGGCAGATTTGCCCTGAGCAGTTCTCAGCTTGAATTTCTCCTTTAGCTTAGTGATTCTGGGGGGCCCAAGATGTTTTTCTTTCGTACCCCTCACTATGCTGGAAAGGTACATCCTTTTCCCCTTGTCTAAAGCTAATTCTTCCAGCTGGACTCTGGACCCCATTCTCTCTTGCTTTATCAGGGACCTGGCTTATACCAGTATTCCTAGTATTCCGCTGTTCATCCTACACCTTCGAGCTTACCATCTCCATGATTTGGCCACATCAGTGTGACAAACATGACAGAGCAGAAGTATCGCCACCTTGGACAAGCACTGTCATTTTAAGTTCACGTTGATCAAAACCTGCCTAAATCCAAAGGGCATCAGCCTAATGGCTAAGGTCAGCATGACCATAAACCACAAATAACATCTTCAACCAGAAACATTCCAAACCCCTCCCCAACTAGAGACATGCCAGCCCCGAGATAACCTCCCCTCCCAACTGGCTGGGAGAGATAACGCCAAGATAACCTCCCCTTTAACCAGAGACATTCCAACACCACTGTAAACTTCTTCCTGACACAGAAACATTCCAAGCTTTCTCACCAATAGAAGTCTGTAAGAGAGAACGCTCCTGACCAAAATCAGCCAGAAGCCCCTCTCAGGTTTATTGCCCCAAAATAAACCTGTCTTTGACTGTTGAGCCACCTTTTGTGTGTCTTTCCTCTTTAACTCTTAAAAAACATCCTTAAATGTCTCTGTCGAATGAAAGAGTCAAACTCTGTAAAATATTTGCAGAGATTCATTCTGAGTTAGATATGAGTGACCATGGCCAGTGATACAGCCTTAGGAGGTTCTGACAATATGCACACAAGGTGACCATGCTGCAGCTTGATTTTATACATTTTAGGGAGACGTAAAGCATCATACATAGAAGATTAGACTGGTTTGGTCTGGGAAGATTGGACAACTGGAAGTGGGGGACTTCCAGGTCATAGGTGGGTTCAAAGATTTTCTGACTGGCAATTGAAAGAGTTTATCTAAAGACCTGGAATCAATAATAGAAGGAGTGTCTGGGTTAATATAAGGGGCTATGGAGACCAAGATTCCTACTATGCAGATGAAGTGTCCAGGTAGCAGGTCTCAGAGTTAATAGATTTGTACATGTTTTTTATCGGACTTAGAAAGGTGCCAGATTCTTAGTTAATTCTCTCTGGATCAGGCAAAAGACCTGGAAAGGGAAGGGGATGTTCTACAAAATGTTGGTTTTCCCCACAAGAATCAGCTTTGCAGGGCCATTTCAAAATATGTCAAAGAAACATATTTTAGGATAAAATACTTCCATTTCTTTCAGGGCCTGCTGTCTGTCGTGTTGGTATCTTTTTTTTTTTTTTTTTTTTTTTTGTGAGATGGAGTCCCATTTTGTCGCCAGGCTGGAGTACAGTGGCATGATCTCAGCTCACTGCAACCTCCAGCTCTTGTGTTCAAGCTGTTCTCCTGCCTCAGCCTCCTGAGTAGCTGGGATTACAGGCACCTGCCACTGCACTCAGCTAATTTTTGTATTTTTAGTAGGCACGGGGTTTCACCATGTTGGCCAGGATGGTCTTGATCTCCTGACCTTGTGATCCACCTGCCTTGGCCTCCCAAAGTGCTGGGATTACAGGTGTGAGCCACTGTACCTGGCCCATGCTGGTATCTTATTGCTACAAAGGGTATGCTTTGTCAGTCTTAAGGTCTCTGTTTCAGTGTTAATGCTGGTCAGCTGTACCTGAATTCCAAAGAGAAGAAGGTATAATGAGACATGTCTGACCACCCATTCCCATCATTGCTGGAACTAGTGTTTCAGGTATATCTTAGAATGCCCTTGGCCAAGAGGAGGGGTCCATTCAGTTGGCTGGGGGGCTTAGAATTTTATTTTTGGTTTGCACTCCCATATTAAAATCTTCCCACCTGGCCGGGCACAGTGGCTCACGCCTGTAATCCCAGCACTTTGGAAGGCTCAGGTTGGCGGTTCACCTGAGGTCAGGAGTTTGAGACCAGCCTGACCAACATGGTAAAACCCCATCTCTACTAAAAATTAGCCAGGCATGGTGGGTGTGCGCCTGTAATCTCAGCACTTTGGGAGGCCAAGGCAGGCGGATCACAAGGTCAGGAGTTCGAGACTAGCCTGGCCAAAATGGTGAAACCCCGTCACTACTAAAAATACAAAAATTAGCCAGGCGTGGTGGTGAGTGCCTGTAGTCCCAGCTACTCGGGAGGCGGAGGTTGCAGTGAGCCGAGATTGTGACATTGCATTTCAGCCTGGGTGACAGCAAGACTCCGTCTCAAAAAACAAAAACAAAAACAAACAAACAAAATTAGAAAACTAGGGCCCAGTAAGGCCATTACTTGTTGAAGGTCATTCAACTGATGATTGGCAATGTCTGAGCTAAAGCCCTATGCTGTCTCCGTAAGTGTTGATTTCATGTATTTGTGTCAGGAGCCTCATTAAGAATCTGATAAAAGCTACAGACTTTTTCTCAGCAGAAAAAAAGTACCTAACAGATGCCAACAACTTTTTTTCATTTAATTTGAAGAGCTTCATGAACTCTTGAAGTACATCTAGACCTCAGGTTATGGAAACCCTGAGCTATCAGAAAAATCCAGTCACGAGATGGAGGTGGTACTGGCTAAAACTTGTTGAAGATTATTCCTTTACTCTGAGAGACTCCTTAACACACAGCATTCCTGCTATCTGGGACTCAAATCATCAGCATGCAGAACTACAATCAGAAAAATAGAGTCAGCCCCACTGTAGGCCCCCAAATACTAAGGGATAAAATATTGCATCTTCTGATTCTAAAGCCCATTCTCTTTGCATGATATCAGTACCTCTCATATTCATGCCAAATATATATTAGTTTTTGTGCCTGGTACTTTCCTTCTTGGAGTTCTTGGAGGGGATGGTGGGAAGGTATGAAGAGGACAAGGACAGACTCCTCTGCCTCAACACATCCACACGGTGAGCACCACTGTCTTTTGGGATGCTCCCCCATCTCAGGAGTATTTGAGTAAATGGTTTCCCTGGCTACCTTCCTGGGGAACCAGTATGGGGGGAAAGAACACATCAAAGTGCTTGTTGCAAACAAGAACCTCCTCTTTATTCCCCATACAGAAGCTGTGTTTCTAGAGCTGGGAAAGGGCTTTGACCTGGTCCTACCTCTGTGTGGGCCCAGAGATGAAGGTTTAGGTCCAGGTTCACTCCTGTAATCCCAGCACTTTGGGAGGCCGAGGCGGGTGGATCACCTGAGGTTGGGAGTTCGAGACCAGCCTGACCAACATGGAGAAACCCTGTCTCTATGAAAAATGCAAAATTAGCTGGGTGTGGTGGCGCATGATTCTAATTCCAGCTACTCAGGCTAAGGCAGGAGAATCACTTGAACCCAGGAGGCGGTGGTTGTAGTGAGCCAAGATTGAAACATCGCACTCCAGCCTGGGGAACAAGAGCAAAACTCCATCTAAAAAGGAAAAAAAAAGAGAGAGATATGAAGGTCTAGATTCTGGTGACCAGGACTTTCTCCAGTTGGTAATGAAAGGTCCCTATCTCCAGTCAGTTCCAAATTAGGGAGTGGGAGCAACAATGTGTGTCAATGCCTTGGTGAGGTGAATATCAGCTTGGGGCAGGCTCTTCCAGGCAAGTTCTAAGATCCCATACTGGGCAATGCCCACAGGAAGGATGGTGTGCACATTGTTCTGCCCAGGGACGGGTACCACACCCCGGAACTCCTGAGGGCCTCTAGTAGTATGAGAGCCACCACAAAACAGGCAGTAGAGCAGCCGTTCCCCAGGAACTAGCTCTGTGGCTTTTAGGGCCTCTTTGTAGATGATCTCTTGGGGTTGAAGTTCCTCTCCCTGCACTAACTCTAGTAGAAGCCTCTGGATTCGGGGAGATTTAAGTTGGTACAGCTCCATGAGCTGGTTGAACTGTTCCATCCAAGCAGCACCGTCTTTTCCATATCGCTGCTGCAGCATCCGCAAAACATGGTACAGTGCCACGAATGTCTCCCACAAAGGCAACGTTTCCTTTTTTTTAGAAATGGGCTGTGTCTTCTTCTCCAACTTGGGCAATTTGGGAAACCTGCGTTTATCCTTAAAATACCAGAAGTCCTTTTGAAACATCAGTGCCAGGGTTTGCTTTTCCACAGAGGCATGGACACTTGGAAAAATGTCTCTGTGGCAGGATGAAAGTATTGCATTGCCATCTCCTTGTGGGCAATGGATATCTGCTGTGCCCTCTCACTTCTGTAAGGCTCTCCTAGAAGATGCCAATTTTTAGCCCTTGGGTCTGGAATCCTCTTGGTAGCTAATGGGGATTTTCGTGTGGGAACAGCCAGACGTTCTAGCCAGCTCTCCTTTTCCTTTGCTTGTATAGGAGGAATCACTTTCAGGTATTTTGGACTCATGGACTCCCTATTTGGTTTTGAGATCCTTGTGCCTTGTGACTCCAGGGCCTGCTTGTAACGGTACACAATGGCTTCAAGTTTGGCCAGATGCAGCCATTCTAAATTTCCCTTTGAGGCGAGGTCTTTGAGGAGCTGGCACAGTCTGTGGAACTTGTCCTTGGAAAGCTCTTCTCCTGCTTCCATTCGTTCTAGGACATGGCAGATCCACTCTACATCTGAGAGGCTTACGTCTGCATGTTGTTCCTTAGCTAGGATTTGGGAGAGAGGTAACTGCACCTCAGTCTGTCCCAGCAGAGACAGATGCTGCAAAAGCCACTTCCACTGGGGACCTAGTGGTTTGCACTGGAGTTCCTGAGCATCCACGGTTTTCCTTAATATGTGGGACATAAATGGGATTTTTAAGTCCTGTTCTTGGGACTCCAAAACTGTACCCAAAACAGGGGGAGGTATGGGCTCATATTTTCCCAACACTTCTCTTTCTTTATCCATTTTCCCTGAGAATTTCCTGGGTATTTCAACTACTGTGGCCTTTTTATCTTCCCAGGATATTTGTTTCTTCGGCACTGGCATCGGTGTTTTCTCTTTCATCTCCAGAGCTATTGACACCAGTTTCTTCAAAGGGCTTTTTAGAACTCTTAGTCTCATAGCCCTGCCTTTGACATGAGAAACTCCTTTTCCAGTGGAAGGGACTTTTTCCATTCCTCTTAGGCTCTTTCTTCTTTGTTCTTGTAACTTAAATAATTTGTTTTTCTCTTTTTAAGATCTCTTTTTCCTCGTCTACCTCTTCTTCCAGTGAGCTGCTCTCCTCTTCCTCTTCCTTGTCACTCAAACTTTCTAACTCTTCCTCAGTCATAATTTCTTCTTTCTCCTCAAACACTTCTTCCTTCTCCTGAACCTCCTCCTCCTTTTCCTTTTTCTTCTTTCTCTTTTCCTCCTCCTCCTCCTCTTCCTCCACCTCCCCTTCCTTTTCTTCTTCCTCCTCTTCATCCCTTTCATCCTCCTCCTCCTCAGAAGACAAACTTTCTTGCTTCTCTAGTTCATCTAACAGGCTTTCCATTTCTTCATAAAAATGCTCTTCACTTTCCACCTCATCCACTTGACTAGGAAACTTTTCCTTTGGTTCATCAACTTCCTTGGCCTCTTTCTTCTTTCTCCACTTTCGTTTAAGGAATGGGATTACCTCTTCTTCTTCTGGTCCTCCTTCCACTTTATCATCCAGTATGACTTCTGAATGCGCTCTGGCCAATCTGCTCTCTTCCTCAGTTATTTTTTCTTCTTTGTTTGTCATTCTTCTCATTTCCTTGGCCAGTTTTCTCTGCTTCCGAGTGAGTTTTTTTTCATCTTTAGTCAGTTCTGATTGTTTCTCAGAAAAATCCCACTCTTTGATATCCAGTTTACTCTGTTCTTTATTCAATCTGCTCTCCTTAGCAAAGAATGACCTCTTTATCTTTGTCACCTTTATTTCTTCATCGGTTAGTTTCCTTTCATCCCTGATTAGTTTTTGAAGTGCCTTTAAGATTTTGTTCAGTTTTGCTGGTTCCTTGGAAAGGCTCTCCTTTTTTTTAATCAACATCCTTGCATCTTTGGCTAACTTCCTTTGCTCCTGGGCATATATTCTCTGTCCTCTAGTAAATTCCAGTTTTCCTTTGGCAATTTCCCTTTTCCCTATGGCCAGTATCCTGTCTTCATGTAGCAGTATCTTCTCCTCTAGTGACAGTTTCCTCTCAACTAGTTCTTGTTCAACTTTAGTCATTTTCCTTAGTCTTGAAGTTTCGGGAGTCTCTCCCTTAGACAGAGTTTCCTTTCCCTCCACTAGTCTCATCTTCTCTTCGGCCAGTCTTTTCATTTCCAGGTTCAATGCCTTTTCTTCCTTACCAATATCCAAGTCTCCTCTGAGCCATTTCTTTCCTTGGACCATGGCCTTCTCCAGAGCCAATTTCATTTTCTCGTGAGCCAATTTCTCCTGTTTCTCAGCCAGACTGTCCTCTACCTGGACCAATTTTTTCTCTCTTTCGGCCAGTTTCTCCTTCTTCTTGATCACTGTCTCCTTTTCCTGTGTCAGCTTCTCCTCTATCTGAGCCAGTGTCTTCTTGAAAATTTTCAATTTGTTGTTTACTTGGGCTAATTGCTTTCTGTTGTGGGTGAGTCTTTCTTGGCCATAGAGTAGACACTCTTCCCTCTGAGCCAATTTTTTCTTCTCCTGAGCCAGATTCTCCTTTTCCTGAGCCAGATTCTTCTTCTTCTGGTACACTATCGCCTCGGTCTTTGTGAGTTCTTCCATGCTGTCAGTCCGTCTTTCCCTTTTCTGGGCCAGTTTCACCTTCTTTTCAATCAATTGCTCCCTTTGCCAGGCCAGTCTTTCCTCTCCCTCGGGCATTTTTTCCTTGTCCTGGTCCAGTTTCCCCTCTTCCTGGGCCAGTTTTCTCTCTTCTTCAGACAGTTTCTCCCTTTCCCAGGCCAATGTCTCCTCTTCCTCAGCCAGTATCTTCTCTTCTTCAGTCAGTGTCTCCTCTTCCTGATTCAGTTTCTCTTTTTTCCTAGACAGTTCTTCTGTGTCCCATGCCAGTTCCTCTAGTTTCTGGGCCAGCTCCTTTTCTTGCCAGTCCAGATTTTGCTGCCTCTGGGCCACTTCTTCCACTTTCTGGACCAATATGCTTTTTATCTCGGCCAATTTCCCTCTTTTCTTTGCTAGTTTCTCTTCTTCTTTAGCCACTTTCTCGCATTGCTTGGCCAGTTTCTTCCTTTGCCGGGCCAAGTTCTCTGCCTCCTGGCTTAGTTTCTCCCCTCCATGGGCCAGTGTTTCCTCTTTCTGGGCAAACTTACCTTCTGCCTGGGCCACTTTCCCATCCTCCTGGGTTTTTTTGACATACTCCTGGGCCAGTTTTCTCTCTTCCTGGGCCAATTGTCTCTCTTGTTGTGCAAGTTTCTCTTCTGCTTGTGCTAATTTCCTCTCTTCTTGGGCTTGTTTTTTTTCAGCTTGGGCTTGTTTCCTGTGAATTCTGGCCTGTTTGTATTCTTCTTGGATCTGTCTCTGCTCTTCTGTGACCTGCTCTTCTTTTTCTTCCCCCTCCTGAGACACTTCTTCCTCCAAAGTCACTACTTCCTCATCCTTGTACAGTTGCTCCTTGGACTTAGATGACAACATGTTTTCCCAGTATTGTTTCCACTCCTCCCATTTCAGCTTTCTCTCATCCTCCTGAAGCATTTCCTCCTCCGGAGATAGCTTCTCTCCAGCCTGGTGTAGTTTCTCTTCCTGAAGAAGCCTCTTCTCCCAGTCTTTCTTCCATGCTTTCCAGGATTTCCTTGTCTTACCATGGACCTGTTTCCACTCATCCCAGGACTTTTTCCAGTCCTGCCAAGATGGTGTCCTCTCAATCATAAATGGTCTTTCTTCTTGTTCGACCACTTCCTCCTCAAGTGTGGCTGTTTCCTCTGCTTCCTCACTCATATCCCTTTCTTCTTCAGTCATTTCTGTCTTTAGTTTTCCTGCTTTTCTTTCCCGCTGGACAGCTTTCCTCTCTTGCTTAGGTGACTTCTGAAAGGTTTTCTTCTCTTCTTTCCTTGGTATTTGTTTTCCCTTGGTTACATCACCTGGTTCTAAAAAAACAACTTTCTTTTTCTTGCCTTTCTTCAAAATCACTTGGGTTTCCTCCAAGCCCGGCATGTCTCTCGCTGTCTTTTGTGCTTGTTCTTCTTCCCTTGGTATCACTTCCTTATATCTGATCACTTCTTGCATCACATCTCGTGTCATGTCCTCTCTAATTGCTCCTTCATAGGTAAAACTTGGTTTTTCTTCTGGCGGGACTGCATCCCAATCAAGGTCCTCAAGCAGAACCTTACTTTCTTTCTTCAACAGGGGGCAGATCTCCTGAAAGAGTTCCCAGCTGGGGTGCCTATCTACCAGCATCTCCTGAGCAAATTTCACTAGCTCAGTGTTTAGATTTTCTGACATTTCTGTTTGGGAACCAGATATCCTCAGGGTCATAAGATGGCATAGATCGTCCCGCCATGTTGAGCCACCTCCAGTGGTAGACCTGCGGCCAGACACTCCAGAGGCTCCCCGCCCTTGAAGTTTAAACTTTTTAATAACTGGCTGTTCTATTACAGGAGGTTCCCCAGTTATAACTTGGGCTTCTCCCTTCTTCTTGTGCTTCTGAGCTGTTGCTTTCTCGTCTCTTTTGTCACGTATTTTCCTCAGCCTCTTCAGGGTCAGTGCAATGCGATCCTGTGAGATATCTTTCTCTTGAGAGTCAACATCTTTTAAGAGCTTTATTACACTGGTGGTTGAAGACCATTTGGAATGTATGGATGCTTCCTCCATCTCAACTGGTGCAGCCTCAGTCCCACTTTCATCCTCTAAGAGACCCAGCTCTATGCCCATATGTTTAGAGCCTCTCTCTTTCATCTTCTGGAGACCCCGCAACCATTTCCAGCCTGCAGGAAAAATTGAGAGATGGAGGTAAGCAAACCCTGGGAAGCTAAATGAAACCCTTCCCAATATCAGATGTGAGCTAAGAAGAGCTGCCATAAAAAAAGTACCAAGAGAGAAGGCTGAGGACTTAAAAAAAAGAAAAAGCATTCTCTTTGCTTTATTCCTATCCCCCAACTCCTGCCAAATCCTAGAGAGCTGGGCCTTAGAGTCTTCCTGAGTTTGAGTGGATCCTTCTTAAGAGAGTGTCTATAATGAGATCTTTCCACTTATCTCTCTTCCCATCTTGTATCCTTTTTTTTTTTTTGAGAAAGAGTTTTGCTCTGTTGCTCAGACTGAAGTACAGTGGTGCAATCTCAGCTCACTGCAACCTCCACCTCCTGGGTTCAAGTGATTCTCCCACCTCAGCCTCCTGAGTAGCAGGAATTACGGGCACCCACCATCATGCCTGGATAATTTTTGTGTTTTTAGTAGAGACAGGGTTTCACTATGTTGGTCAGGCTAGTCTTGAGCTCCTGACGTCAAGTTATCTGCCCGCCTTGGCCTCCCAAAGTACTGGGATTACAGCCATGAGCCATCGTGTCCAGCCAGCCCACCTGGTATCTCTTGATCCACTTTAACCCTAACTACCCTGCCTCTTGGTGACCCTGAGGCATGGACCAGATTACCCCTTACATACTTTGCTTTTTGCCCCCTGCTCGGCCTCGTCGTTGGCCTTTGCTGGGCTTGATGGCTACTTCAGGTTCTTCAGAACTTGTTGGGGCTTTCATGGGAAAGGATTTAAGCTCGGAAAGCTTTGAGACATCTAAAGAAAAAGCCGGCTTTTCATTGCTACTTGACAAGGTCAGATTTTCATTCAATCTCTGCTCCACTTGAGTGTAAAGGATTTGGAGATCTGTGGCCCGCATCCCCAGCAGATGGTCCAAGGGTTCCTCCCCGATCATCTCCTGCCTATGAAAGTCAAAGGAGAAGAAGGATTATGCTGAGTCAGGAACAAAAGAGAGAATGGGAAGAAAAGAACGGCTGTGGAACAGGCAGGAGGCTTGACAAAGTGGCCAAGAGAGATGGCATATGTAGAGGAAAATAATGGCCGAGATGAAAGAAAGCATCGGCCGGGCACGGTGGCTCACGCCTATAATCCCAGCACTTTGGGAAGCCGAGGCGGGTGGATCACGAGGTCAAGAGATCGAGACCATCCTGGTCAACATGGTGAGACCCCGTCTCTACTAAAAATACAAAAAATTAGCTGGGCATGGTGGCGTGTGCCTGTAATCCCAGCTACTCAGGAGGCTGAGGCAGGAGAATTGCCTGAACTCAGGAGGCGGAGGTTGCGGTGAGCCTAGATCGCGCCATTGCACTCCAGCCTGGGTAACAAGAGTGAAACTCCATCTCAAAAAAAAAAAAGAAAGAAAGCATCTAGGAAGCCAAGACGGCAACAAACGGAATGATCTGTATTAGAGGCTGTAGGCGTAGGAAAAAAGGATGAAAATGGAACTTGAAGAGGTAGGGGATACATAGGAAAAGCAATGGAGAAAGGAGGTAGGTACAGTGGCCCAGTGTTACTGTGTTCCTCCATGCATTATGGAGGAGGCTCATACCTGTACTCCTAGCACTTCAGGAGGCCAAGGTGGCAGGAGATTGCTTGAGCCCAGGAGTTCGAGACCAGCCTGGGCAATATAGTGAGACTCTGTCTCTACAAAATGTTACCCGGTGTGGTGTTGCATGCTTGTAGCCCCAGCTACTCAAGAGGCTGAGGCAGGAGGATTGCTTGAGCCTGGGAAGCAGAGGTTTCAGTGAGCCAAGATCATACCACTACACTCCAGCCCAAGCAACAGAGTGAGACCCTGTCTCAAAAAAAAAAAAAAAAGGAGGAGGAGGAAGAGTGAGCTGTCAGGGGATTGTCAAGGATAGTCATCTAGGAATGAGCAAAGGCTATGAGAAAGAAGAAAGGTAAGAGAGAATTAATGAACAGGTTGAAGAGATAGCAAAGGAAAGGAGGGGGGAAATGGGGAATGGGGTAAAGAACTGAAGGAAAAGCACAAACTTACTGCATCTCCTGAAAAGTCTCTGGTTTCTGGATCAGCTCTAAAAGTGAGGTCCTAGAATGGATTCCAATCTCAGCCATGAGCATTAGGGTCTTGTTCCTCACTCTTTCATCCTTGTCCATTAATCCTTGAGCCAGAGGCACGGCAAAAAGGTGAGTAATCATTCCTAGACGCTTCAACCCTTCCCAAGCTAGTTCTCGGATCAGAGGGTTGGAATTGGTTGTATCATCCAGTAGCCTATGGGCTGTCTCAGAGCATAGGGTTGGAGAAACCTGGTAAGAGGTAAAGATTTGCCCTAGTGCAGCAACACAGGATTGGTACTTCAGTGAGGAAGCATGGATCATAATATTGAGCATTGTCTCAATCATGCTATTAATGGCTATTTCACTCATCTTTCTTCCCAGCCAACTTCGGTTTGCTCTATCTGTAAGGACACTGTAGGTTACATCCTTGGAAAGTCTCATTTCTAGGAAGTGTTCATCCTCCTCCTTCTTTGGATATTCTATATTACTTATAGCTCTTACCCTGCTGTGCCAGAAAAAGAATTCTTGAGACCTGTCCCATTCCAACTCCCGCTGGGGTGCATGCAGGTTGCACTGTAGGTATATTGGGGTGCCCTCTGGCCAAAGACGGGCACGAATCACTGAATTGGGGATATAGCAATCAGGGGCAAAAAGCCATTCCCGCCCATGACCAAAGTAGTATCGCAATATCTGATAGGGGTTGAGTCCATCCCAGCTAGTCAGTTGTAGCTGGGGAGGAAGCACATAATGGTGGTGGTAACGTTTGCTCGTCTTCCAGTCTTCCATGTCCCGCAAAGAATAATGCATGGAGGAACACAGTAACACTGGGCTCCTTTCCTCATCTTCTTCTATCACATGTGGCACAGAATGGTCAAAGGCAATGGCCCGGTTGTTGACAAGTTTCTCCAGACCCACTAATTTCTGTTGCCCTTGTCCAAGGTAGATGTACTTGGGCACAAACATGGTCTCAAAGGAGAAGAAGAAGCTTGGTATGAAAGGCTTAGGGGCTTCCAGTACTTCATCTAGTAAACTCATATAGGAAAGGCGAGTCAGCAGGGCTGGGGGGAGCAATTTTAAACAGGACACCAGGTAAAGACTCTGGTTGAAAGTCACAAGCAGGTCACCCCGGTCATTTGCAAAACAGAGTGGGCCAAAGTGCAGTGATGAGTCCAGAATGGCTATGAGTCTGCCGTGGAAGTCCCAGATCCGAACACAGCCATCGATAGAACCTGTGACGAAAAGACTCAAGGACAGGCAGACATCAAAGGATGTGATGGCACACTGGTGCAGAGGGAGTGTTTCTATAAATTTCAAGCCATCCTGTGACCCAGAGGACAGAAAATCATGGAACTTCCAGAGACGCAGGCAGTTTGTCTCTGTGATGGCACCCACAGACTTGGGCAAGAGTATCAGATGTGTGAGGTGGCAGCTGCTGAGAATGCTGGCGAGAGGCTGCAGATGCACTTTGACCCCACCAAGCACAACTTCTGACAGGTGCACATAGTCATCCATTCCATAGGAACAGAGCAGAGAGTTTCTTCGGCCACCCATGATCCCTCCAGACAGTGTGGAGAGTGCCAGTACAGCACCAAAGTGCATGAATTTTTCTAATCGGGCACAGCTGTGCTGGGAGAGCACTCTTATCACACCACTCTGGTGCCCAGAGAATATCAGTCCCTCCAGGCCCCGCCCCAATTTGAAATGCCCGTAAGCCAGGCATTGTACAAAGTCCTGAGAATCTGGGGAGGTGCATAAGAGATACTTGGCTGGGCAAGGGCAGCGGGCTGTGTCAAATACCAGCACCTCGGAGCTGCCTGTTGCTACAAAGAGCTCCTCTTTACCTGGGTCGTAGGCCCAATCCACAGCCCGGTCCAGGATTGAGAAGGGCCAGGTGATAACCAGAAGATCCCCTGTTATTGGGGACACAAAGCACAACAAGCCATCCTCAGTAGTACACAGGATCCGGAACCAGTTATCCCCACAGCAGACCCGACGCAACTGCTGGGGAGCAGAGCCACAGACATTGAAGAGGCTGTAGAAGCAGGGTAGGCGGTGCAAGGAAAAACTGTGGGCAGTTTGGCAGAAGAAAGTAATGCTGTCAATAAACTGGAGCCGGTACAGCTCCTCGCCAAGCTCTAGCCGCCGGAGCAGGCTCCCTGAAGTCAGGTTCCACTCCTTGATTAGGCTGTCACTTCCAGCTGTTAGCAGGGTGTGGGCCTCTGGTCGGCTATGGATACAGATCACTGCCGAGTGATGGGCCTGGAAACTGTGGAGTGGATGGCCCTGATGGAGGTTCCAGACTTGGATTTCCCCAGCTTGGTTTCCAGCATAGAGAAAGCCCTGATCAAAACAGGTGAAGCAGCAGGTGATGGAGGAGCCACTGCTGGTGGATGTGAACCTCTTCACCTCTCCCAGCTGGCCCTTGCCCTGGCGCATAAGGACCCTCACCACCGTCTCACACAGGGCCAAGAGGGAGCCATTGGGACCATTTAGCACGATGTCCTGGACAAGCTCATCACCTGGCATGGAGACTATGTGGGCTATTTGGAGGCCCGTGCCACCTTGCTCAATGACCCAGGTGACCACTGCCGCCAGGATACCAGACAGCAGCATCTTCATTTCCAGGTCATAGCAGAGGCAGCTGATGTTGAAGTGGCAGGGCACTTTACCTAGGGCTTTGAATGCCCGAAAGTGGTCCCCAAAGAGTCTCAGGATCAGGTCACCACAGTAGACCACAAGGATATGAAAGGAACCTATGTGGACCATGGACTGGATGGGTAGCAATTGTTCAGTCATGGAGAATGTTCTCTTCTCGACCATGTCCTCAGTTTTGCTCTTCATCCATACTACAGCCTAGATGAGAATAAGATGGAAATTGCCTAGAGATGATAGTAGAGGAGGAAAGGACAGAATGTTCCCATATTTCCCCATGTTTTGTGCTAAGGAGGAATTAGAGGATGCTAGAGTGAGATTTTATCCCCTGGTAATGGGAATTGGAAGTACGGTAGAGGCAGGAAGCCTAGGACCTTTTTCCTAACCTTGGTCTGCTTCAGGGGAACCATGAAGCCTACTTAACTTGGGGACTATAATTGGAGAAAGGATGAGGGGGGGATTCCTGGTTTCAGACCACATTTATTCATGGAGAATATCTTCCTTTGTCAATCTGGGTTAAGGGCTCCATAGGCATGGCCCTTGGAGAATGGGCCAAGAAGGGGAAGGAAGGCAGTCTTACCTGTATTTCTTTTGTGCTTGATGTCACCCAAGAGAGGGAGGCAAAGAAGTAGGCATCACTGAAGTAATAGCATACACACGGCATATTTTGAGGATAGCAAGACTCTTTGAACAGTATCTGGGACTGGTCGCTCAGCACAACTAGGTAGTTCTTTGGGTCTTCTAAAGGTTGCTGGAGAGAGGCGTGGCATAAACTAAGAGGCCAGGGCACACAGGCACTAAATATATTCTTGCATAAGTCACAACTGGAGCAGTTCCCAAAGTCATGCCTCCCACCTGAAGGACCTACTCCTGTTCTACCTACCTGTGCACAACTTATCACCTGTGGGACAGTTACACTTCACAAGTATGTAACAAATCCCCCAATGCATGAAGGAACCCAACCCTACAGGGCCTCTGTGGGCAAATCTAGTGTGAACACAGGGAAAAATGATGTTCTTTCCAACATGAAGTTAGCCATGCCTCCTGCCCTCTAACATTTTTTTTTTTTTTTTGAGACAGAGTCTTACTCTGTTTCCCAGGCTGGAGTGCAGTGGCGCAATCTCAGCTCACTGCAACCTCCACCTCCCGGGTTCAAGCGATTCTCCTGCCTCAGGCTCCTGAGTAGCTGGGACTGCAGGCACACGCCACCACACCTGGCTAATTTCTGTATTATTAGTAGAGATGGGGTTTCACCATAGTGGCCAGGCTAATCTCAAACTCCTGACCTCATAGTTAGCCCACCATGGCCTCCCAAAATGCTGGGATTACAGGCGTGAGCCACCGTGCCTGGCCTAATTTTTTTTTTGTATTTTTAGTAGAGATGGGGTTTCACCATGTTGTCCAGGCTGGTCTCAAACTCCAGACCTCAGGTGATCCTCCCACCTCAGCCTCCCAAAGTGCTGGGATTACAGGCATGAGCTACCACATCCGGCCCCCTCTAACATTCTTGCTTGTGTCTAGAAGGTACACGTACCATAAAAGATACAGTATTTAACAGAATACACAGACAAGTACATCACCTTACACCCACATGGAATATAGCAGAGTCTCCCAAAGTCAGTGCAGCTCTAAGTTACTAAAGCTTAAAGCTGCACTAAGTAAGATTCTTGGGACACCCTATCTGGCCTTTAAATCTGACAGAGAACAAACATGTATACAACATATATATTATCCCACAGTGATAGAGCATATGCTATCAAACATGCATCTGGGATCCTTTTTTATTTTTAAGACAGGGTCTCCCTCTGTGGTCCCAGGCTGGAGTGTAGTGGTCTGATTTCAGCTCACTGCAACCTCCACCTCCCATGTTCAAGCGATTCTCCTGCCTCAGCCTCTGAGTAGCTGAGACTACAGGCATCCACTGCCACACCTGGCTAATTTTTTGTATTTTTAGTAGTAGAGATGGTTTCACCACGTTGCCTAGGGTGGTCTCAAGACTCCTGAGCTCAGGTGATCCACTTGCCTCGGCCTCCCAAAGTGCTGGGATTACAGGCATGAGCCACCATGGCTGGCCCTGGGATCCTTTTATGCAGAGCCAACCATAGCAAAACAGATTGGCAATTGTTCTCTCTGGTGCCTCCTCCCCTGTTTTAGAAAATCTCTCTTTCCAGAAGGTCAGTTCCTCTGACAATGCTCCGGCGTGTATACTTTCCACTATCGAAATGTCCTTGTGAGGCCGGGTGTGGTGGCTCATGCCTGTAATCCCAGCACTTTGGGAGGCTGAGGCAGGTGGATCACCTGAGCTCAGGAGTTTGAGACCACCCTGGGCAAGAGGGTGAAACACTGTCTCTACTAAAAATATAAAAATTAGCTGTGCACGGTGGCGCACGCCTGTAATCCCAGTTACTCAGGAGGCTGAGGCAGAAGATTGCTTGAACCTGCGAGGCGGAAGTTGCAGTGAGCCAAGATCGTGCCACTGCACTCCAGCCTGGGCAACAGAGCAAGACTCCGTCTCAAAAAAAAAAAAAAAAAAAGAAAAGTCCTTGTGAGAGGTCTGTTACTTATGGAAATTGATGGCCTACTTCCTACTAAGGGGATGATTGTCTTTATGGTATATCCTGTTTGCTTCCTGTTCTCAAGGACAATCTGTGGCTCTTCTGAAATGCTCATTACTGTAAGACAGGTAGCAGCCAACCCATAATACATTTATGTCCTACATATATATATTACCTTGCTTTTATTTATGACGTCATTTAGGAGAAGTTTCAAATCTTTCCACAGGGGAATGAGTCTGGGGGAAGCCATCACCGTTGAGTATCCCTTGGCCCTCCTGAGGACCGTTGCTTAAAAACCTGTGGGAATCCAAAAGAGCCTGGCTTAGTCACTGCCACTTTCCAAGCAGCTAGGACTCAGAAGGCAAGAACGATGAACTCATGTTTATTGAACACCTCCTGAAAGTCAGGAACTGTGCACAAGACATACCTTCTCATGTCATCCTCTCTACAGCCCAGTAAGGTAGGCGTTACCTCATTTTATAGACAAGAAAACTGAGGCTTGGAGAGAGCCAATGGGGAGTGAATCCTAGCATGTTTCTATCATAACCCAGTAAGATATATGGGTGAGAGAAGCAGAGAAACCTAGAGAGGGGCTGGGAAAGAATACCCTCACAGGCAAATAATAGTCCTTCATATTTTGTGGTATGTCTGGAGAGCCTTTTTTGGGTTCCTGATTCCTGGGGCTAAGTTTTATTTATTTATTTATTTCTGAGACAGAATCTCTCTCTGTCGCCCAGGCTGGAGTGCGGTAGTGCAATCTTGGCTCACTGCAACCTCCACCTCCCAGGGTCAAGCGATTCTCCTGCCTCAGCCTCCCAAGTAGCTGGGACTACAGGTGCCTGCCACCATACCCAGCTAACTTTTGTATTTTTAGCAGAGATGGGGTTTCACCATGTTGGTCAGGCTGGTCTTGAACTCCTGACCTCAGGTGATCCCCCGCCTTGGCCTCCCAAAGTGCTGGAATTATAGGCATGAGCCACTGCGCCCAACCACCTGGGGGTAAGTTTTTAAAAAATTAAAAAATCAAGTGATCCTCCTGCCTCAGCCTTCTAAGTAGCTGGAACCACAGGCATGTACCACCATGCCTGGCTAACTTTTTAAACCTTTTTTTTTGTAGAGATGGGGTTTTGCTATGTTACCCAGCCTGGTCTAGAACTCCTGGGCTCCAGCTTCAGGATCCCAAAGTGCTGGGAATACAGGTGTAAGCCACAATACCGACCTGTAGGTCTTAAAATGCATATTCCTGGGCTCCTGCCCCAGCCCTACTGAATCAGAAGCATGGAAGTGGGACCCAGGAACCTTCACTTGTAATGAGCTCCCTGGGTGATTCTACTAACATTTGAGTCTGACTGCTGAAATAAGAAATGGAGATATGGGGCACCCAGACTAAGAGTCAGCCCCAGCTCGCACATATGGAGAGAGGATAGAGCCATTTGGCCCTGCAGCAGGCTTCCCTGGCCTTGTGGAATCAGGTAGCTCATTTTTGTTTGTTTGTTGAGATGGAGTGTCAATTTTAGTATATGTGCTGCCGAAGCGAGCACTTGTTTGTTGAGATGGAGTTCCATTCTTTTTGCCCAGACTGGAGTGCAATGGCGCAATCTCGGCTCACTACAACCTCTGCCTCCTGGGTTCGAGGGATTCCCCTGCCACTGCCTCCCAAGTAGCATCACCATGCTCAGCTAATTTTGTATTTTTAGTAGATACGGGGTTTCACCATGTTGGCCAGGCTGGTCTCGAACTCCTGACCTCAGGTGATCTGCCTGCCTCGGCCTCCCAAAGTCCTGGGATCACAGGCGTGAGCCACTGAGCCTGGCCTCAGGTAGCTCTCTTACAGGAGGTACATCTGCTGTTCATTTTCCTTTTCCCCGTTCCCTGTTCTTTGGCCTTCATGGGGACAAACCTCTACTTTTCCTGATTGTACAGTGAATTACTTTTAACACTCCCCCTCTGTCAAGGAGTCTCATGACTGATGTGACAATGGGCTAGTTTTTCCTCATTTGTAAAACGAAAATGCCACTGTTGCTTATGTCACAGGATTGTTGCAAAACTTTAATAGGATTATTTATGTGAAAACCCTTTTAAGCATACTCTGAAATGACAAACAGTTATAATTGCTGTTTGTAGGCGGGCCTAGTTCTCAGACAGGTGACCACTCTCTTTCCTTCCAACTCGTACTTCGTGCTTTTCAGGTGCTCTCGAAACATGACAGCTAAATTTATAGTCTGGCCAGCAGAGGGCAATGGAGCCCAACCTTGCCTTCCAGATGAAGAAGAACTTCATCCATTTAGAGAAATAGTGGGAACTTGTTAGAAATGCAAATTATTGTGCCCCATCCCACACCTACTCTATTGAAAATTCTGAGGTTAAGGGCCATCAATATGAGCTTTTGTTGTTGTTGTTGTTTTGTTTTTAACAGACAGGGTTTTGGCTGGGTGCAGTGGCTCATGCCTGTAATCGCAGCACTTTGGGAGGCCAAGGAGGGCAGATCACCTGAGGTCAGGAGTTCAAGACCAGCCTGGCCAACATGGTGAAACCCTGTCTCTACTAAAAATACAAAAACTAGCTGGGCATTGTGGCGGGCGCCTGTAATCCAAGTTACTTGGGAGGCTGAGGCAGGAGAATCAATTGTACTCGCGAGGCAGAGGCTGCCATGAGCTGAGATTGTACTACTGCGCCCCTGCCTGGGCAACAGAGTGAGGCTCTGTCTCAAAAAAAAAAAAAAAAAAAGGCACCATCATAGCTCACTGCAGCCTTAAACTCCAGAGCTCAAGTGATCCTCCCACTTCAGCCTCCCAAGTAGCTAGAACTACAGGCATGTGCCACCACACCTGGCTAATTTTTGTTTCTTTGTTTTGTTTTTGTAGAGACAGGGTCTCACTATGTTGCCCAGGCTGGCCTTGAGCTCCTGGTCACAAATGATCCTCCCAACTTGGCCTCCCAAAATCCTGGGATTTTAGGCATGAGCCACCATGCCTGGCCTATTTTGCTTTTTTGTTTCAATTTTTGTAGAGATGGGAGTGGGGGTGGGGTGGGAGTGGGGGTGGGGCAGGGGTGGGGGCCTGTCACCATGCTGTCCAGACTGGTCTCGAACTCCTGACCTCAAGCAATCTTCCCACCTCAGCTTCCCAAAGTGCTGGGATTACAGGCATGAACCATTGCACCTTGCTTCAATAATAACTAAAGTGCGAGAACCACTGGTTTAGAGAACCGTTGGAGTCCCAATTCATTTGGTCTGGGCTTCCTGAAGCAAGGTCAGCTGAACTCACCCTCTGGTATAGCGAAGCCAGGGCTCTGTATTGCCACAGAGACTTGCTCACTGGATTTGGGGTGGGGGAAAGCAGCAGACCAAACTTAACATCATTTCACATGCATACAGCGGAGGAGAGTCCACAGAAAAGCTTTCAACATCAATCATTTTGTTAGTTCTTGGAAGAATCCTGAGAGGCAGATATCATCATCTCCATGGTACAAAAGAGAAACATGACCTCAGAGAGGAAAAGGGATGTGTTTGAGTCTACATAGGGCAGATCAAGACTAAGATCCAATCCACAGTTCAGGATTCTTCTACTGCATTAGAGGAGGAAGAGGTTTTGCCAGCTGATGCTAAGGCTCTCTGATCTACAGATCCACTCACAATGGGAACTTGGGACTGGCTAGCAGCCCACAGCATCCTGTGTCTCTTTCCACACTCCCCAGACTGCACGCTGCCCACCTGTGATAACTTACTTCCTCCATTCTGTTTCTGAACACCTTTCAGGCTCCAGTGTGATTGGCTGCAGATCCTGCACAGCAGTGGATGGCCCTGCGGGAGTTACCCTAGGCCAAAGTAGGAGGCTCACTTGCTTGTGGCCAGAAGTTCAAGGCCAGCCTGGGCAACATAGTGAGACCTTGTCTCTCTATAAAAAAAAAAAAAAGTAGCCAGGTGTGGTGGCATGTGCCTGTAGTCCTAGCTATTTGGGAGGCTGAAGTGGGAGGATCACTTGAGCTCAGGAGGTTGAGGCTGCAGTGAGCTATGATGGCCCCACTGCATGCCAGCCTGGGTGACAGAGCAAAATCCTATCTCTTACACACACACACACACACACACACACACACAAAACCCAAACAACAATCAGCTCAGAGTTACCCCAGTGGCCCCTTCTTGCAGCCCCAGAGCTGCTGAGAGAGTAGTCATTTGTAGCAAATTGGCAGTCACTGCCATCACTTCCCATTATTCCAAATATGTCCACTGGGTCCCACTTCTCTTGACCAGCCTACAAAGAGCAATTGGTTGGGACTATTTGGGGGAATATTTCTAGGGGATGAGTGAGAAGGAGGACTTTCAAACCCCAAATCTCTATGTTTATTTAATTTTATGTGCTGTTTTTTTTTTGTTTTGTTTTGTTTTTTTGAGATGGGGCCTTGCTCTGTTGCCCAGGCTGGAAGGCAGGGGTGCAGTCACAGTTCACTGCAACCTCAAAACTCCTGGGCTCAGGCAATCTTCCTGCCTCAGCCTCCCGAATACCTGGGACCACAGACATGCACCCCACGCCTGGATAATTTATTTAAAAAAATTTTTGTAGAGACAGGGTCTCACTCTACTGCTCAGGTGATCCCAAACTCCCGGGCTCAAGTGATCCACCTGCCTCAACCTCCCAAAGTGTTGGGATTATAGGCATGAGCCACTGCACCTGGGCCTCTATGTTTATTTATTTATTTATTTGCCACTGTCTCCCACTTCGTAGACCAGTTTCCTTGGGTTAGCCCCAGAGGTGCTCCCTAATCAACTCCCTAATCCCAGTGCCTGTCCTTAAAAGCAAGTTTGTAGTGAGCTCCAAATGCTTTAATTCCAATGGTCTTGATTGTTTAATATCTTTTATTTTTAATTTTTTTTGAGATGGATTCTCATTCCATCACCCAGGCTGGAGTGCCGTGGTGAAATCTCGGCTCACTGCAACCTCCACTTCCGGGGTTCAAGCGATTCTCCTACCTCAGCCTCTAGTAGCTGGGAATACAGGCACACACCACCATGCCCAGCTAATTCTGTATTTTTTTTTTAGTAGAGACGGGGTTTCACCATGTTGGCCAGGCTGGTCTCTAACTCCTGACCTCAGGTGATCTGCGTGCCTCAGCCTCCCAAAGTGCTGGGATTACAGGTGTGAGCCTGACCGATTGTTTAGTATCTCAACGCAAAGATAATCTAATGGGAGAATTTAAGTTCTGTGGCCAATTTAGCGTGAAAGGTATTTGGGACCAACAAATGTTATTCCTGCTGACTGTGGAGACAAACCAGGTGCATGATTGGGCGTTGACACTGGAACTATATTCCTTTTCTTAGCAGCAGTCCACTGTAAGGTACAGTGTTAGTGGTGGCCTGAGAGAAGGCAAACCTCCCACGAGCGTTGTCTTGTTAAAGAGAATTGACTCTAGGGGGCACTGCACTCCACGACAAGGTCAGGCCCCTGGGCTCCCTTTGGCTCACTCGTTGGCTCCGATGTGCTGTTAACAGGTGTGTGTGAGGGGATCCAGGCAGGTTTCTTGCTCCCTAGAGCTTATAGTCATCAAAGAAGAGATATAAAATAGGTTACAATGGGAAATTCTAGGTGATGGGTTATATTATCCTTTTCTACAACTTTTAATTTTCTCAAATTAAATTCAGTTTTTAAGTACAAAGTGCTTTGAGGACATATAACAAGGAGAACTGACCACCTAAAAGGAAGGTGATGTGTGCACCACACTGTGAGATAGGGACCTACATGGATTCAATAACCTTGCAGGTGGTCTCACATTTGGGGGACAGGGGTGTAGAAAGTCTAGCTGGTATCAGAAAGTCCTAATTAGTTGACTGTAAAGTCAGAGGGGCAACCTAGGCTTACTTGGTTCTTTGAATGACATTAGTGATCAGGAGTCCAAGTTTGTCCCCAGGGCCCGGGAGTGCTACTGTGGCCTTCAGGTGGCTGCATAGCTAGGGCTGGGGTTGGAACGCATTTAACTTTCTTAATGGGAAGAAATAATTTTCCAGGCTGACAAACATACATTAACAGGGTAGGCTAGTTCCTGTTGGATGGAAGAGTTACTCTGGATCCCTGAGAAGTAATGACAGTATCCGGGATTAATTAGGTTGTAAAGTAGTAACCTGGCATTTTACATATATATTAATTCTTATTTATTTTGAGACAAGGCCTCATTCTGTCACCCAGGCTGGAGTGAAGTGGCACAGTCATGGCTTACTGTAGCCTTGACTTCTCTGGCTCAAGTGATCCTCCTGTCTTAGCCTTCTGAGTAGCTAGGACTACAGGCTAGTGCCACCACACCTGGCTAATTTTTGTTTGTTTGTTTGTTTGTTTTTGTAGAGATGAGGTTTCACCATGTTGCTAGTCTCAAACTCCTGGACTCATAGAATCCACTTGCCTCAGCTTCCCAAAGTGTTGGGATTACAAGCGTCAGCCACCACACCCAGCCTATTTTGTTTAATTCTTACAATTATTCTAATAACTTAGCTATTATCCTTCCTGTAATTAAACATCTTTTGAAAATGGACATGGAAAATATTGAAAATGTACTAAGGGGCAGATAAGGGGAAAAAAGTCATTTTTTCACACCTAACCATCTGGTCCTGTTTCCCCTTCCCAGAGGTAATTCTAGTTGTGTCTTTTGTGGGTGTGTGTGCTTTTTTTTTTGTTTTGTTTTTTTTGAGACAGAGTCTCTGTTGCCTAGGCTGGAATGCAGTGGCATGATCTTGGCTCACTGCAACCTCTGCCTCCTGGGTTAAAGTGATTCTCAAGCCTCAGCCTCCTGAGTAGCTGGGATTACAGGCATGCACCAGCACATCCAGCTAATTTTTGTATTTTTAGCAGAGATGGGGTTTTGCCATGTTGGCCAGGCTAGTTTCGAACTCCTGACCTCAAGCGATCTGCCTGCCTCAGCCTCCCAAAGTGCTGTGATTACAGGTGTGAGCCAACGTGCTTGGCCTTTCTTGTGTATTTCTAAAGGTGTTCTGTACATACACAAGCATATATGTAAAAAGTTTTTTTTTTAATCTTTATCTCTGTACTTTAGGAAAAAAGTATTTTTCTTATACAAGTGATAGTATACTATATACACTGTTCTTCACCTTTTTTTCTCTTAATATAAGCTTTGAAATTAATTCATGTTAATACATACAACTATTTCCCAACAGTTGCTAGCTGCAGGGTATTCCACTGTGTGGCTGAACTATCATTTATTTATCCAAATTTCTATTAATGGACATTGGGTAGTTTCCAAACTTTTGCTACTGCAGCTAATACTACAAATGAATATCTTTGTTAGTGCCTCATAAAGTTTTAATTTTATTTGATTTTAATTAACTTAAATTGTAGAACTGAGGCTGGAATTATGCCTGTAATTCCAGCACTTTGGGAGGCCGAGGCAGGCAGATCATGAGGTTAGGAGATTGAGACCATCCTGGCCAACATGGTGAAACCCCGTCTCTACTAAAAATACAAAAATTAGCTGGGCGTGGTGGTGCATACCTGTAATCCCAGCTACTCGGGAGGCTGAGGCAGGAGAATTGCTTCAATCACGGAGTCAGAGTTTGCAGTGAGCCGAGATCATACCACTGCACTCAAGCCTGGCGACAGAGCGGGACTCCATCCCCCCCAAAAAAAAAAAAAAAAAAATTGTAGAACTGAAATAATGAAAACATTTTTCCATTAAACCTAACTTGGAATAATATTTTGGATATATTTGAGTTTAAGTAAAGTATTAAAATTAATTTAATGGCTGGGCAAAGTGGCTCATGCCTATAATCCCAGCACTTTGGGAGGCTAAGGTAGGAAGATGGCTTGAGGCCAGGAGTTCAATACCAGCCTGGGCAACATAGCAAAAAAAAAAAAAAAAAAAAAGGTAAATAAATGATAATGATAAATCAAATGAATTTTACCTGTTTATTTAAAATTTAAAACTGCATATGTGGCTTACATTACACATGCAAATACACACAAACTTTTTTTTTTTTTTGAGACAGGATTTTGCTCTGTGGCCCAAGCTGGAGTGCAGTGGTGGAATCACAGTTCACTGCAGCCTCAAATTCCTGGCTCAAGCGATACTCAATCTCTTGAATAGCTGGAACTATGGCCACATGCCACCACACCTAGTTTTTTAGTTTTTAGTAGAGATGGTTTCTTGCTGCATTATCCAGACCAGTCTCGAACTCCTTGCCTCAAGTGATCCTCCTGCCTTGGTGGCTCAAAGTGTAACGTATTCTTCTCTTAGGTAGTATTGCTCTATATTGTTGTGGTCTAATGGTGGCCTGATATCCCTACTGGACTGAAAGCTCCCTGAAGGTAGGACTCCAGTCTGTCTGGATTTCTCCTGTGTCTCCATAATCACCCAGCCTGACATGCAATAGAGCTTAATACATTTTTGTTGAATGAATGGGCAAATGAATGACTCTCTGTGTTCTCTGAGGAAGAAACATATGCTTCCCAGCTTCAAGTGTTAGTGAACATCTTCCTAGAAGGCAGGCTGAGGTGGAAAGGATATTGGCTAGGGCTTCTTGACCAGAGGACCTTGCAATTCTAGTCAATTCCCGCGGTAACTCTTACCGAGGAACATTACAAAAGGAGTGTGGGGGTGGGGGGAGTCCGCTGCTTGGTTGTCAGCAGGTGTCTTAAATTTGGACAAAATTTCCCAAGGTGTAGGTACTCTACAAACACTAGTTACCCTCAGGAATGTGCAATTAACTAAAGAATGCAAGAAAACAAGGCCCCTACGCAGCCCCCTGGGTCTTGTGGCTCCCGTCGAAGGCAGGGCTCTGGAGGCGCCTAGGCCGTGGAGAGGCGACTCCACCCGAGATCCCTCACCCTCGGGCCCCCTACACGGGCGGGAGGCAGGGCGTCTCTGTCTCAAAGCATGGGGTGCGCCTGTTAACTGCGACAGGACTTCCGACAGGGGACGGTTACGGCGTGTGCACTCAGGAGTTCCTAGAGCTAGGGGCAGGGACTGAGAAGCTACCTGGCAGATGCTGCGGGAGGACTCCGCCCACGGAGCGGTTGGCCCCCAACCCCGCGGCCGGTGGACTCCCCGAGGCCAGGGGTCTGAACGCGCGTGCGCATGGGCGCGCGCCCGGCGCGAAAACCCGCGCGCGCACGAAAGGAAAAAAAAATCCTCTCCGCGGGGTCCCGCGGCAATTTAGGTCGGGGTCTGCCGGCGACCGCGCGTGCGCGAGCGCGCATCGACGCCCTCCTTCACCGTCTCCTCCACTGGGGGTCTAGCGCACTGCTCCGCTTCTCCCGCTTCTCCCAGGCTAGCGTCCTAGGGGTGAGTGACTCGAGCCTGGCAGAGTGAGGGAGAGGTTCCGCCGAATAAAGGGAGGAGGCTGACGGGGCTGAGAGAAAGGAGAAACCGCCCCAACGGGGTGAAGAGCGTGGCTCTCGAGCTGGAGTCTGCAGAAGACACACCTCCCTCCCTCACGCCCCTCGGGGCTGCGGAAGTGCTCTGGAGACTGGAGCTGCACTGAGGCGACCAGTGGACTACCGTTCCCAGGAGGTAGCGCGGCGGTGCGCCTACGACTCCCGGCAGTCCCCGCGCGCCAGGCTCTTTTCAGTTTGCTGCCGGCTGAGGCGAAACTACGGTTCCCAGGAGGCCTCGCGCGAAGCGGCTTGGAAGTGGGCAGCCTGGAAGTCACTCGGGCCACCGGAGCTGGCGGCGTCTCTAGCGAGCGGCGCGGAGCCAGACGCCGCGGTCTTGAGGCCCGCGGGGCGGGCAGCCGGGTCGCCCAGGTATGTGGCTCCTGGTGCGGGATCGGCCTCGCGCAAGGGTGGCGGGGAATCGGTGGCTGCCCGGACCCCGAGGGTCAGCGCGGGCGGACGGCCGGGTGTGGGTACTGGCCGTGGGGGGCGGCGGCGCCAGGACTTGCGCCCTCTGGACCTAGCCGGACTCATGCCCGCATGGCTCAACTTTCCAGGCG
This sequence comes from Aotus nancymaae, assembly GCF_030222135.1. Taxonomy (NCBI): domain Eukaryota; kingdom Metazoa; phylum Chordata; class Mammalia; order Primates; family Aotidae; genus Aotus; species Aotus nancymaae. The sequence goes on along the minus strand of NW_026988441.1, from coordinate 15,896,615 downwards.
TGCACCCCGGCGCTGTGGGGAAGAGCTTGGAGGCGGGGAGCGGTGGATTCGCGTCCCGGCTGTGCCACTCTGGAGCTGCGATCTGGGGAAACCGCGCTGAACCTCAATTTCCCCTGCAGTAAAACGAGTAGGAGAGTGCTTTGCGGAGATTCTGTTGAGATAATGGAATAAAACATTTGGCACATAGGAGGCACTTACTACGTGTTTGGGTTATTGTTAGGTCCCCGAAAAATGAGGTGAAGATGTTATCGATTGCATAGGGTGAGGATTAGTTGAGCGTGTGCATGTAAAGAGGTGAGTCCGTAGTTAGCACCCAATGCAGGCTAGCTGCTGTTAACCGAGATTATTTTGCTAAGAGCGTTGGTTTGGAAGGCAGAGACCCCAGGTTCAAATTTGAACTGTCGTTTACCAGCTGTGTGACTTTGAGCAACTGGCTTCACCTTTCTGTGCCTTGGTTTCCCTGTCTATAAAATGGGGATTTAAATAGCAACCACTTCCTCGAGTTGTTTTCAGGATGCAGTGAGAATACCATGTGTAAAGTGCTTAGCACAGCAGCTGGCACATAACGCTCAGTAAATGGTACCATTTATTCAGCGTTTTCCTAGTGGCCCGGAGATCCTGTGAGGGTGGGCTCTGGCTGTAGGCTTGGTTTCTCCCCCGGGCCTGATTCAGAACTGGTCTAGTTGACTTCCCCTCCTACAATCTCAGGTTCCTCATTTACAAAATGGGATAATAACAAGATCACTCTCAAAGGGTTGTAAGGATTTGCTGAGATTGTATTTCTAGTCCAGCGCCATCTCTCACTAAGTAGCAGCTCTTATGTATTATAATTGTTCTTCAATATTCTCCATCTGGCCCAGAGAATGCCTGACTGTGGGCTGTGACTTGACAGCCCTGAGCTCCCCCACACGTTTGCTCCCAGCCTCAGTGTCCCATCTGTGGAATGGTAGTCATAGGACTTTTGTGCCAGGATTGTTTGGATGGTTCCAGGAGATAATTCATGTTTAGTGCTTTACACAAGGCCCAGCATACAGTAAGTGCTTATTAAATAATGGAATGTATGTTGCTGTTTTTTTTTTTTTTAATAGGCCCTTTCTGCTTCTGTTTGTACCTACATGGCAGAGTGGCCACAGGGTTAGTGTTTCTCTGTCCTCACCCCCAAATTTTACTCACCAAAGGTTTAATTATGGAACACACTATAGTAAAAAGACCTAAGAAAAAATGGGACTGACCTGCCGTTAGTAGTCCCCTGCTCACACACCCCTCCCCAGTATGTTCACTCCAGTGCTTTAATTATTGTTCCAGTGCCCCCAGCTCTTGCCTCTATGTTTCAAAGCCACTGAGCCCCCTGCACTCCAGCTCAGATGTGGAGCCTGTGCTTCTTTGATGCCCCTGGTGGCTGTTGCTTGGGCACCATAAACTGAGCATGTGCAACCTGAACTCCTTCTCCTCTCAGACCCAGTAGCCACCATCTTGGCAAATGCACCAACATTGACTTGATTGCCCAAACAAGAAACTTGGGAGTTGCTCTTCTTCCCCAGCCTTCCCACGTCCAGTCAATGGGCAAGAGGATGAAGCTGCAATTTCATAGAAATGTCATTTCATTGGCCCATATTGGTCTCCCATCTGATGGGCATTAAAAGTTCCCCTCAGCTCCTGGAGTTCGTGGCCTTTTCTGACAAGGTTGAGTTGTGTTTCTTTGTGTTTTTTTTGTTAGTTTTGAGATGGAATCTAGCTCTGTCGCCCACGCTGGAGTGCAGTGGCGTGATCTCAGCTCACTGCAGCCTCCGTCTCCCAGGTTCAAGTGATTATCCTGCCTGAGCCTCCTGAGTAGCAGGGATTACAGGCGCCTCACCACGCCCAGCTAGTTTTGTATTTTTAGTAGAGACGGGGTTTCACCTTGCCTGGTCTCGAACTCCTGGCCTCAGGTGATCTACCTGCCTTGGCCTCCCAAAGTGCTGGAATTGCAGGGCGTGAGCCACTGTACCTGGCCATGATGAGGTTGAGTTGTTTAAGTCATTAAGGATTAATATATGTAAACCTATGTAACATACGTATTAATAAGGGTAAGAAGTTGTTATGGACTTGGCTAGACTGCAATGGCCGTGGATGTGGCATGAAAGCCTGGTTTTCAGGGGACCCAATTCTGTGATTTTAGTCTAGTAAAGATCGGCTGAGTTGTTAATTTCTTTCAGAAAAGTTAGATGGTATCAGTGGCTTAGAATATCCCGTGTGGCAAGAACACAAAATCAAACACCACATGTTCTCACTCATAGGCGGGTGTTGAACAAGGAGAACACATGGACACAGGGAGGGGAGCACTATACATGGGGGTCTGTTGTGGGGGAGTGGGGGGGACAGTGGGGGGGTGGGGAATTGGGGAGGGATAGCATGGGGAGAAATGCCAGATATGGGTGAAGGGGAGGAAGGCAGCAAATCACACTGCCACGTATGCACCTATGCAACAACCTTGCATGTTTTTCACATGTACCCCAAAACCTAAAATGCAATAAATAAAAAAAATAAATAAAAAAAAAAAAAAAAAAAAAAAGAATATCCCGTGTGGGAGAGTGGCCATCCTGGGCATTTCAGGAGGCAGCACACATACCACACACCCTAGAAGAGGCTGGGAAGGGCATTTATTAATGTTCCCTTCAGGTTGAGTTTATTGTCAGAAACCTGTCATTGTGATTTCATTTGATGATAGAATCTGGTGATTTCAATCACATTTGTGATGGCCACCAAATTTACCTATGTGTTTTTTTAACCTGAAGAAATAAAGCAGCAACTTAAAAAAAATCTTGATTGTTCTCAATGACCAGTGGCAGCAGCACATGGCTTTTTAGCAGTCTGTGTAGAGTGATCTAAGAGTTAAATGTGAGTGTGTTTTTCAGGAATTGCAGTTGTTAGGTGGTAAATCAAAAGTGGAATTTAGGATGTGCAGTAATTGGTGCCTCCTTTTTTTGCTGTAAATGTATTTTACTGATATATTTCAAAAATAGGTTTAGAAACTTGCAAAATCTAAATTAAATTTATTTACATCTTAATAAAATAATTCAACAATCATTTCCTTTAAAATAAAGTGTGTTTTTAGCTATTAGAATGAGAGGCTATTTGGCGGGGTTCGGTGGCTCATGCCTGTAATCCCAGCACTTTGGAGGCTGAGGCAGGCGGATTGCTTGAGCCCAAGAGTTTGAGAGCAGCCTGGGCAACATGGTGAAACCCCATTTCTACAAAAAATTAATCAGGTGTGGTAGCGTGCACCTCTATCCCAGCTACTCGGAATGCTGAGGCTGTAGTGAGGTGTGATTGCACCATTGCACTCCAGGCTGTGTGACAGAGTGAGACCCTGTCTCAGAAATAAAGAAGAAAAAAGAATGAGATGTTGTTGGACCAGTTTGTGCATTTGTATATTTTTCAAGTCTGATATTGCTTCTTTTTTTTTTCTGAGACAGTCTTTGTCTTTTGCCCAGGCTGGAGTGCAGTGGCACAATCTTGGCTCACTGCAACCTCCGACTCCCAGGTTCAAGCGATTCTCCAGCCTCAGCCTGCTGAGTAGCTGGGATTACAAGCATGCTGGGTGATTTTTTTTTTTTTTTAAAGATGGGGTTTTGCCATATTGGTCATGCTGGTCTCGAACTCCTGACCTCAGGTGATCTTCCCACCTCAGCCTCCCAAAGTGCTGGGATTACAGGCATGAGCCACCTCGCCCAGCCTATTTTTGTATTTTGAGTGCAGACGGGGTTTCACTATGTTGGCCAGACTGGTGTCAAACTCCTGACCTTGGGTGATCCACCTACCTCAGACTCCCAAAGTGCTGAGATTACAGGCATGAGCCTCAGTGCCTGGCCTATTGCTTCCATTTTTTAGGACTGTTCTGGTCACGACCTTTTGTGCATGTGTGTATGTATGTGATTGGGTTCAATTTAGCTTAAAATAAGTTATGCAAGAAATTCCTGCTTGTTGTAATAGGTTAAACATGCAGAGATGTAGGGAAAATACCTGGTGCTACCTTCCACTCCAAAAGCCCATGTCACCAGAGATACCCATTTTTTCAGTGAGTATCTATTGCTAGCTTTCGGAGATAGCATAGTGAACAAAATGGATGTGCTCTCTGCCCTTGTGATTTGGGCAGATGCCTCAGTTATCTTTTTCTGTGCTTATATTGATTATGTCTGTGTGTGTGTGTGTGTGTGTGTGTGTGTGTGCGCGCGTGTGTATGCACGCCGGCATGCATATATCGACTGTTTTCTTCCTTCTCCCTTACCATTCCCCAAAAAAGGAGGGGGTAGGGATCAAGCTACACCTATTTGTAACTTGATTTGTTTTTCAATTAATGGCTGGGCATATCCTTCTAAGTCATTACATATAGATATGGCTCATGCTTTTTTTTTCTGAGACAGTCTCGCTGTGTCGCCCAGGCTGGAGTGCAATGGTGCAATCTCAGCTCACTGCGACCTCTGCCTCCCGGGTTCAAGCAATTCTCCTGCCTCAGCCTACTGAATAGCTGGGACTACAGGCACACACTACCATGCCCGGCTAATTTTTGTATTTACATGTGATCTTTCAAACCCAAAGTAATTCACCGGAAGAGCCAACACAATCATTGGAAACACTGGGTAGAAATAGGAAAAAGTGATACAGCAGGGATCCCACTTGGAAATGTTGGGGGCTGAGGGTGAGGGACCCAGCTGCCTCAGAATGAAGGGAGGAGATTTGCTCCAGAAGATAGGAGCCAACAGAGTAGCCTGACCACAGTGGGTGGTGGGGATGAGGGACTGGTGTTGGAGAATCAGTGGGAAATACCACTCCTCGTATTTGCAAGAAGTGTGCCATGGTTGGAAGGTAGCTTAGGTGGCTAGCAGACCAAGTTCAGATCCCAGTATAGCCACTAACTTGTGAGATGTGCACTGAGCTTTTTTCTTCGTTGGCAAAATGTGTATGATAGTAGTCTTTATCTCGGTGGTTGTTGGAGACCGAATGAAATGTCTGCAAGCCTTTCAGCACATTATCATTAGTCCTGGTAGCTGGTAGCTACTCTTCTTATTTTATTGAGTTGACAAATGTATTGAGCCACTGCTGTGTGCCCAGGCCTATTCTAGGCACTGAGGAGTCAGCAGTCAATGAGACAGACAAGATCCTTGCTGTCCTAGAGTTTACATTCTAGCCTATCTAGCCAGGGAAGACACATGATAAACAGAATCATTTCACTAATTATTATTATTTTTTTGAGATGGAGTCTTGCTGTCACCCAGGCTGGAGTGCAATGGCACAATCTCGGCTCACTGCAACCACCGCCTCTAAAGTTCAAGTGATTCTCCTGCCTCAGCCTCTTGAGTAGCTGGGATTACAGCCATGTGCCACCCTGCTAATTTTTGTATTTTTAGTAGAGGAGGGGTTTTGCCATGTTAGCCAGGCTGGTCTCAAACTCTTGAGCTCAGGTGATCCGCCTGCCTCGGCCTCGTATAGTGCTGGGATTACAGGAATGAGCCACATGCCCAGCTTTTTTTTTTTCTTTTAATTAAAAAAATCCTGATCCTGCCTCTTCAGATGGTTTTAACTGTGATGGAGAAAATTTAACAGGGTAAGTGAATAGAAAATGACTGATGGGGCAAGATGGCTATGGGGGAAGAGGTGGCTGCTTTAGCTTGAATGGTCAGGGAAGGCCTCCCAGGCCTCTTTGAGGAGCCATGTGACCTGAGACCTTAATGAGCAGCGGCATTGGCTATGCCAAACGCTGGGGAAAGAACATTCTAGGCAGAAGGAACAGAGAGTGTTAAGGTCCAGAGGTGGGAGTGAGTTTGCTGTAAAGAGTATCAATGTGACTGGAGAAGACTGAATTCCTAGGTTTCAAGTTTATACTACTTCATTTTTTTTCTTTTTCTTTTTTTTTCTGTGACAGGGTCTGTCGCCCAGGCTGTAAGATAGTGGTGTGATCTCAGCTCACTGCAACCTCTGCCTCCTGGCTCAAGTGATCCTCCTGCCTCAGCCTCCCAAGGAGCTGGGATTACAGGAATGCACCACCACACCTGGCTAATTTTTTTTTGGTACTTTGAGTAGAGACTGGGTTTCACCATGTTGGTCAGGCTGGTCTCAAACTACTGACCTCAAGTGATCTGCCCGCCTAGTCCTCCCAAAGTGCTGGGATTACAGATGTGGGCCACATTTTTTTGATTTTTTTGTAGAGACCCATTTTGCCCAGGCTGATCTTGAACTTCTGGGCTCAAAAGTGATCCTCCACCCTCAGCCTCCCAAAGTGCTGAGATTACAGGCATGAGTCACCATACCTGGGGTACTTTAATTTTTATAAAATAGTAATAATGATAGCAGCTAACATTTATTTGGTGCTTAAGCTGTGCTAGATGCTCCTCTAAGCATTTCACAGATTTCCTCTCTTAATCTTTACTGTAGTCCAATCAAGTAATTAACTTGATTGAACTCATTTTGCAGATGAGGAAACTGATTCCACCCTCCATGCTCTTCACCTGCATTACAAACTCTTCTTCCCAGGCCCTCCTTACTAGGCAGAGGCAGATTAAGGAAGCGGACATGGCATTTCCTTTCCATGTTGTTTGACATGCAAAGCACTTTAGACTGTATTTACTACCTAATTCATGTAGTAGCAGGTGTGGCCTGGGATATTATGGCATCGTTTTCACTCTCAATGAGACATGATAGGGATGGTTTGGTGGTGGTTTCAAAACTAAAGACCCTTCAGCAGAGCCTGTCAAGTAAAACAAGGTTGACTGCTTGGCTGCCATACCAGGCACAGGTTAGCATGAAACAAAGTGTAGTGTCTAAGGAGAGGGAGCAGGGTGTCTACTTTGGGTGAGCTATGCAAGGTGACTTGAGAGTTGGCTGGAAAAGGTTTTTGAGTCAGAGTCTCCCTCTGTCACCCAGACTGGACTGCGGTGGCGTGATCTTGGCTCACTGCAACTTCCGCCTCCCAGATTCAAGCGATTCTCCTGCCTCAGCCTCCCAAGTAGTCGGGATAGCAGGCATCAGCCACTGGGCCCAGCTAATTTTTGTATTTTTAGTAGAGTCAGGGATTCACCATGTTGGCCAGGCTGGTCTCGAACTCCTAACCTCAGGTGATCCTCCCGCCTCGGCCTCCCAAAGTGCTGGGATTACAGATGTGAGCAACTCTGTCTGACCTTATCTCTGCAAAAAATTTTTAAATTAGCCAGGCCTGGTGATGTGCCATATAGTCCCTACTCAGGAGGCTGAGGTGAGAGGATCACTTGAGACCAGGCACTACCATGCCTTGAGCCCAGGAGATCAAGGATACAGTGAGCTATGATCACATCACTCTGTCTCAAAAAAAAAAAAAAGACCTGAAAGTCTGGAGAGTATCTTTCATCTGTCCATTTATGAAGCATTTCTTCACCTACCCTACGCTGTGTGCCAGGCTCCATGCTTGACACTGACAGAATGAAGGTGAATAAAACACTGATTCTCAAAGGCCCATGGCAGTGCTGTCCATTAGAAATATAATGTGGGGCTGGGTGTGGTGGCTCATGCCTGTAATCCCAACACTTTAGGAGGCCGAGGCAGGCCGATAACTTGAGTTCAGGAGTTCAAGACCAGGCTGGCTAACATAGAGAAACCCCATTTCTACTTAAAATACAAAATTAGCTGGGTGTGGTGGCGCACGCCTGTAATCCCAGCTACTCGGGAGGCTGAGACAGAATCCCTTGGACCCTGGAGGTGAAGGTTGCAGTGAGCCAAGATCACGCCACTGCACTCCAGCCTGGGCAACAGAGCAAGACTCCCTCTCAAAAAAAAAAGAAAATTAAAAAAGGAATATAATGTGGACCACTCATGAGACTCACATATGTAATTAAAAATTTTCGGCCGGGCGCGGTGGCTCAAGCCTGTAATCCCAGCACTTTGGGAGGCCGAGGCGGGTGGATCACGAGGTCAAGAGATCGAGACCATCCTGGTCAACATGGTGAAACCCCGTCTCTACTAATACAAAAAATTAGCTGGGCACGGTGGCGCGTGCCTGTAATCCCAGCTACTCAGGAGGCTGAGGCAGGAGAATTGCCTGAACCCAGGAGGCGGAGGTTGCGGTGAGCCGAGATCGCGCCATTGCACTCCAGCCTGGGTAACAAGAGCGAAACTCCGTCTCAAAAAAAAAAAAAAAATTTTCTAGTAGCCATATTTTAAAAAGTAAAAGGAAGCAGGTAAGTAATTTTAATGATATATTTTATTTCATCTAAAACATTTTATTTTATTATTATTTTTTAAGACTGAGTCTTGCTATCACCCAGGCTGGAGTGCAATGGCACAATCTCGGCCTGTCATTAATTTCAACGTGTAATGAATATAGAAATCATTAATGAGCTATTGTACATCCTTTGTTTCACATTAAGCCTTTGACATACAATGTGTATTTTGCACTTTCAGCACATGTCAGTTTGCACCAGCTGTGTTTCAAGTGCTCGGTAGCTACATTTGGTTAATGGCTACCACAGCGGTCAGCATGGGCTGTCAAATCCAAGGTGGTAGTTCAGTGATAGATCAGACATGCTACCCCTGTTTTATCTTGGTGGAGAAGGGCAGATGAATGATGAAAAGCAGGTTTATCATAAGCAAGTATAGCTCACCTTAGAGCTACTGTCTGTCAGACTTGCCCTATGTGCCTGGCACTGTGTTTAGTGTTGGTGGGTGTTACTTGTGTTCTGAGGTGCCAGGGACTATGGTTATTCCCATTTCACAGATGAGGAAGCTAAAGTAAAGCAATGAGAGGCCACTTGCTCAAAGTTGGGAAATGGTGGAGTCTGAATTTGAGCTCAGGTACAGAGTGTATACTTTAAGCCTGTTTCATATGCTGCAGTGGAGGGTGTTTAAGGGGGATAGGGTCTGAGTTTTGAGCAATGAAAACCACAGGAGGGACTTGTTACACAAAATTGATTCTCAGGCTGGTCATAGAAGACCTGTAATCCTAGCATTTTGAGAATTGGAAAGCTAGTCTAGTTGTTAGAGAAACGCAGCTTTACTTTTTTTTTTTTTTTTTTTGAGACAGAGTCTCTCTCTATTGCCCAGGCTGGAGGGCAGTGGCACAATCTCGGCTCACTGCAAGCTCTGTCTCCTAGGTTCAAGCAATTCTGCCTCAGCTTCACGAGTAGCTGGGACTACAAGCGTGCACTATCACGCCCAGCTAGTTTTTGTATTTTTAGTAGAGACAGGGTTTTACCGTATTGGCCAGGCTGGTCTCGAACTCCTGACCTCATGATCCGCCCTCCTCAGCCTCCCAAAGTGCTGGGATTACAGGTGTGAGCCACTATGCCTAGCCAATCCTAGCATTTTGGGAGGCCCAGGCAGGAGCATCACTTAAGCCCAGGAGTTTGAGACTAGCCTGGACAACAAAGTGAGTCTCCATCTCTATAAAAAATTTAAAAATTAGCTGGGTGTGGTGGTGTGTGCCTGTAGTCCTAGCTGCATGGGCTGCTGAGGTAGGAGGATTGCTTTAGGCCAGGAGGTCAAGGCTGCAGTGAGCCGTGATTGCGCTGCTGCACTTCAGCCTGGGTGACAGAGCAAGACCCTATCTCAAAAAAAAGAAAAAAAAAACTTCCCAGTTTTTCCACGTTGATCTCTGGGTTTACATTGGTACCGGGGTGCTGGTTTGAGAACTGAATGATTGAGAGGTCCACTCCTTAAATTGACCTCTAGTTTTGCTGGAACTGGAACCTTATCTCCCAGGAAAGAGAGGGATCTTTGGGGAGTTGGGAGGAGGATGGGCAGGGAGACTGAGGAAGGTAGGAAAGGTCTTGGCCTGTTGGAAATCTCATTTCTAAACTGCTGCTTTAGGGCCAGGAGTGGTGGCTCACACCTGTAATCCCAGCACTTTGGGAGGCTGAGGAGGGCAGATTACCTGAGGTCAGGAGTTTCAGACCAGACTGGCCAACATGATGAAACCCCATCTCTACTAAAAGTACAAAAATTAGCTAGACCAGATAGTACACATTTGTAATCCCAACTGCTTAGGAGGCTGAGGTGGGAGAATTGCTTGAACCCAGGAGGCGGAGGCTGCAGTGAGCCAAGATCGCATCACTACACTCCAGCCTGGGCGACAGAGCGAGACTCCGTTTTAAAACAAACAAACAAACAAACAAACTGCTGCTTTCGGCGTGAAGCCTCTTGTGTCTCTGACTCTGGCCCTCATTACTGTGGATTCTGGTGGGTGCTGTGGGCTCTGGTGGAAGCAACAGCAGAGCTTAGTGTGTGAATGCGTCTTACCCTTGCTGTACTCCAAAGATATTGCCAGTGGATGGGGTATGGGGAGGGGACATCACACTGGTTTCCTCTGTCAACTCAGTGAGGGTTGTGGTTCTAGACTTTTTGGTGGTTTCAGGTGCAGGATGAATCCCGGCCTCCTACCCAAACAGGGCAGGTGCTGGAGATTCTCAGCTTGTTCCTGTCCCCAGGTGGTGCTCACTATACTTACCTGCAACTGCTGGATGGTGCCTGTCGTTTAAGATGCTCAGTACCAATCTGTTGACTGAATTAATGATGCAAGCTAGCATTCACTGAGCTCTTACTATGTAGGAGGCACTGTTCTGAGTGCTTCTCACGTAATATCCCGTTTAATCCTTAGAACCACTCCTCGGGGTAGGTACTGTTGTTATTCCCATGTCTTGTAAGAGGAAACTGAGGTACAGAGAAGTTCAAGTGACAGAGCTGGTGAGTCTCAAATTCAGGATTCAGATGCAAGCCACTGGCTCCACAGTCTAGACTCTTAAACACTCACTGTGTGGTCTTTCTGTGAATGGGCAGATGAACAGATGGGGTGGACAAGCAGGACCATTCTCACTAGTTCTAGCCTCTCCACTGTACACGTGGTCTCTGAACTTCTGTTTTGGGGAAGCTCCACAACAGACCCCAGGGCCCTTTGGGCCCTGAGGCTTGTTTTTTTGTTTGTTTGTTTTGAGACCAAGTTTTGCTCTTGTTGCCCAGGCTGGAGTGCAGTGGTGCAGTCTCGTCTCACTGCAACCTCTGCCTCTCAGGTTCAAGTGATTCTCCTGCCTCAGTCTCCCGAGTAGCTGGGATTATAGGCATGTGCCACCACACCCGGCTAATTTTGTATTTTGAGTAGAGACGGGGTTTCTCCATGTTGGTCAGGCTGTTCTCTAACTCCCGACCTCAGGTGATCCGCCTGCCTCAGCCTCTGACAGTGCTGGGATTACAGGTGTGAGCCACCATGCCTGGCTGGGCCCTGAGGCTTTAATACCCCTCTGGACAGTACTTCTTGGTTTGTAATTTTTTTTTTTTTTTTTTTTTTGAGACAGGGTCTCACTCTCTCACCCAGGCTGCAGTACAGTGGCATGATCATAGCTCCCTGCAGCCTCGATCTCCTGGCCTCAAGCAATCCCCCCATCTCAGTCTTCTGAGTAGTTAGGGCTACAGGTGTGCATGACCATGCCCAGCTAATTTTTTATTTTCTGCAGAGACAGGACCTCTCTGTGTTACATAGGTTGGTCTTGAACTCTTGGACCCAAGTGATCATCCCTTTGTCCTCCCTAAGTGTTGGGATTACAGGCATGAGCCCACCATACCAGACCTAAAAAGTCCTTATCTGTAAGTTGCTCATGCCTAAATACCTATGATTAAACTGTTAAGATGTCTAGGATTTGCTTCAAAATAATACAGACAGGCGGAGAGTACAGGGGCTCAAGTGTGCGTGGGTGAATCAGAGATGAAATATGATTGCCTGTGAATGGAACTATTGAAGCTGGACAATGAGGGCTTATTATACTCTTTTTTTGCCGTGGTATATTTGAAATGTATCATCATGAAAAGTTAAAAACAAGTACAACAAATTCACCCAGCATTTGTGTATTTCAAGCTCAAGTGTACATACAGGGGAATTCCCTGCCTCTGCTTAGTCCACTTATATAATACAAATATTTGCTTTTTTTTTTCTTCTCTATTATATGAGCCAATACTTGGCCCACGGCTTTAGAAGCCCCTTTGATAAAGCCGTGTCTGGCATCAGTGGGAACACCTGGCCAGGCCCCAGCAGCCCTGGCTTCTTTGAGCAGTGAGCACCATGGCACTGGCCTTCAAGTTGGTTTACTGAGGTCCCTCTTCCCTGAGATCTGTTTCCCTCAAGCACCTGCCTGTGGGTCCCCTCCAGCACCTGCCTGTGGGTCCCCTCCCACATTTTTTCCAAGGACTTGTTTCAACAAGAAGCCTCAGACCCTCCCCTCAGGACAGATATACACAGATCTGACACCCGGCCTTCCTCTGGTGGGTCTTTGTTGAGGCCCCACACGAACTGGAATCCAGCCTTCAGTGTACCCACAGCACCACAGCAGGAGGCAGGAAACATGCCTCTTTCAGTTCTGACTCTGGACAAAAGAAGAAAAGGGGCATGATGCAGCTTGTGACAGTGCCTGGAAGCTGATGGTATTTCTAATCAAGCTAGCAGCTACAGTGCCTAAAAGCCAGCATGCACTCCCCGTTCACGTCACTGCATTTGTGCTCTGGGGGTCTGGAACAGCACATCAGTATGTGGTGCAGTTCTAATGTGGAAGTGGCAGGAAAGAGGGGAACGTTTGGGGGCTTCTCCTGATGGAGTGCTGCCTGGTGGGTAGAGATGGTTGATGGGAATAGGAGCGCTGGTTGGTCCGATCCTGCCAGTGCTGGCGCCGTTTGTTGCATCTGATGATGAGCTCTTCTCTCCGGTGCCCTGGTTTGTTTTTTTTGAGACGGAGTCTCTCCCTGTCTGCCCTGGCTGGAATGCAATGGCACAATTTTGGCTCACTGCAACTTCCGCTTCCTAGGTTCAAGTGATTCTCCTGCCTCAGCCTCCTTAGTAGCTGGGATTACAGGTATCAGCCACCATGCCTGGCTAATTTTTTGTATCTTTAGTAAAGATGGGTTTCACCATGTTGGCCAGGCTGGTCTCGAACTCCTAACCTCATGATCCACCCACCTTGACCTCCCAAAGTGCTGGTATTACAGGCGTGAGCCACCGCGCCCAGCCCTCCGGTGCTGTTTTTCTTTTTTTTTTTTTTTTTTTGAGACGGAGTTTCACTCTTGTTGCCCAGGATGGAGTGCAATGGCACGATCTTGGCTCACCGCAACCTCCGCCTCCTGGGTTCAGGCAATTCTCCTGCCTCAGCCTCCCGAGTAGCTGGGATTACAGGCACGCACCACCGTGCCCAGCTTTTTTTTTTTTTGTATTTTTAGTAGAGACGGGGTTTCACCATGTTGACCAGGATGGTCTCGATCTCTTGACCTCGTGATCCACCCGCCTCGGCCTCCCAAAGTGCTGGGATCACAGGCGTGAGCCACTGCGCCTGGCCTCCGGTGCTGTTTTTCTATGCTGCACCGGTGGTTTGCAGGGAGGAAGGCAGGGGAAGTCCTGCACCCCTCTAGCTTCCATAAACTTCCACCCCCAGCACCATCTTCATCTCTGTCCTTTCTTTTTCTTTCTTTTTTTTTTCTTGAGACAAGGTCTTGTTCTTCACCCCCTACAGTGCAGTGGTGTGATCACGACTCACCGCAGCCTTGAACTCCTGGGCTCAAGTGGCCCTCCCACTTCAGCCTCCCAAGTAGCTGGGACCACACGCACACGCCACCATGGCGGGATAATTTTTGTATATTTTTGTAGAAACAGGTTCTTGCTATGTTGTGACTGGTCTTGAACTTCTGGCTTCAAGCAGTCCTCCTTCCTCAGCCTCCCAAAGTGCTGGGATCACAGGCGTGAGCCACCAAGAAAAAGAGCCCTGCCTCTTTTTCTTTCAAAGGCACTTTTTGCAGTTCTTTCAGGAGAGAGGCTTTCAGTGAGTCCAGTGTGGAGAGAATGTCGGGAGTTCTGTCTTCAGTGTAGGTGGCTTGATTCCTGTGTATTTCCCAGTATGCACTGCATGTTGGATCTGAGGGCAGCAAACCCCAAATGCTGATGCCGTGAGTCTGATTTCTTTCTTTTTTTTTTTTTTGAGATGGAGTCTTGCTCTGTCACCCAGGCTGCAGTAAAGTGGCATAATCTTAGCTCACGGCAACCTCCACCCCCCAGGTTCAAGGAATTCTCCTGCCTCAGTCTCTCTGGTAGCTGGGATTATAGGCGCTGGCCACCACACCCGGCTAATTTTTTCTATTTTTTTAGTAGACATGGGGTTTCGCCATGTTGGCCAGGCTGGTCTTGAACTCCTGACCTTAGGTGATCCAACCACTTCAGCCTCCCAAAGTGCTAGGATTATAGGCGTGAGCCACTGTGTCTGGCCTTGGTTTTTAAACTTGTCAAGGCCTCAGTGAGGGGAGCACTGTTCTAGATACAAGGGTACAGTAATGAGCAAAACAGGCAAGGCTTCTCACCCTTCTGGGGCTCACCTTCAAATGGGAGAGTCAGTCAACAAACAAAGAAGTAAAACGCATACTATGTCAGGTGGTGACAAGTGGGAAGGGGCAGAAATCGAACAGGGCAAGGGCCTAGGAAGCAGTCACGCATGGCTTCACAGTGGGGATGTGTTCCGAGAAACACATCCCCAGGCTGTGTATATATATATATATAGTTATTTTAGAATAACTTTAGGCTCTTTTGTTGTGTGACCCTCATAGAATGTACTTGCTGCAAACCGAGATGGTACAGCCTCCTCCACACCTAGGCTCTATTGGGGTAGGCTTTTGCTTCTAGGCTACAAACCTACACGGCATGTGACTGCCCTGAATTCTGCGGGTAGTTGTAACACAATGGCAAGTATTTGTGTATCTAAACATAGAAAAGGTACTGTAAAAATATGGCATAAAATATTTTTTACAAGGAGCACCTGTACAGGGTACCTACCATGGATGGAGCTTGCAGGACTGGAAGTTGCTCTGGTGAGTCAGTGAGTGAGGGGTGAGTGAATGGGAAGGCTAGGACAATACTGTACATACTGTAGAGTTTATAGACACTGGATGTTTCAGCAACACTAAGTTTATTTTAAAAAATATTCCCTTAATAATAAATTAACCATAGCTTACTGTAACTTGTTTACTTTGTAAACTTTTATATTTCTTAACTGTTTGGGTTTTTTGTTGTTTTTTGTTTGTTTTGCTTTGTTTTGTTTTGTTTTGTTTGAGATGAAGTCTCGCTCTGTCTGTCGCCCAGGCCAGAGTGCAGTGGTGTGATCTCAGCTCACGGCAACCTCTGCCTCCTGGGTTCAAGCAATTCTCCTGCCTCAGCCTCCTGAGTAGCTGGGACTACAGGCACCTACCTCCTGTAATCTAATTTTCTTTTCTTTTTTTTTTTTTTTTGTCTTTTTAGTAGAGATGGGGTTTCACCATGTTGGCTAGGCTGGTCTAGAACTCTTGCCCTTGGGTGATCTGCCCGCCTGTGCTGAGATTATAGACATGAGCCAGTGTGCCCTGCCTCGACTCTTTTGTAATACCACTTAGCTTACAACACACCTTATTCAGTTGTACAAAAATATTTTCTTTATATCCTTTTTCTGTAAGGTTTTTTCTATTTTTAAATTTAAAATTTTCTATTTTTATTTTTTTGCCTTTTGAGCTTCTTTTAGTAAAAACTAAGATACAAACACATGAGCCTAAGCCTACATGGGATCATTAGTATCACTGTTCCTTCTCCACGTTTTGTCCCACTGGAGGGTCTTGAGGGAGCAGTAACACACGTGGAGCTGTCACTTCCTATGATAACAGTGCCTTCTTCTGGAATACCTCCTGGAGGGCCTGCCTGAGGCTGTTTTACAGCTTCTTTGCATATTAGTAGAAGGAGCACACTCTAAAATAACTATATATATATATATATATACACACACAGCCTGGCCAACATGGCAAAACCCCATCTCTACTAAAAATACAAAAATTAGCCGGGCATAGTAGTAGGTGCCTGTAATCCTAGCTGCTCAGGAGGCTGAAGCAGGAGAATCGCTTGAATCTGGGAGACAGAGGTTGCAGTGAGCTGAGATTGGTCACTACACTCTAGCCTGGGTGACAGAGCTAGACTCTGTCTCAAAAAAAAAAAAAAAAAAAAAGATATCGTATATATAGTAAATATGTAAACCAGTAACATAATCATTTATTATCCTTATCAAGTATTACGTACTGTTCACGGGCCCGGCAGGGTGGCTCATGCCTGTAATCCCAGTAATTTGGGAGGCTGAGGAGGGCGGATCACCTGAGGTCAGGAGTTCTAGACCAGCCTGGTCAACATGGTAAAACCCCACCTCTACTAAAAATACAAAAATTAGCTGGGTGACATGGCATGCACCTGCAATCCTAGCTACTCAGGAGACTGAGGTAGGAGAATCGCTTGAACCCAGGAGGCAGAGATTGCAACGAGCCGAGATCACACCACCACACTCCAGCCTAGGCAATAGAGTGAGACTCTGTGTCAGAAAAAAAAAAAAGTATTCTGTACTGTACAGGATTGTATGTGCCACGTTGTCTTTTACATGACTGGAAGCACAGTAAGTTTGTTTACACCAGCATCACGACAAACAGGTGAGTAATGCATGGTGCATAGACCTTCTTGTGGCTCCCATGTCACTAGGCAATAGGAATTTTTCAGCTCCATTTTCGTCTTATGGGACCACCCTTGTAGGTCGTCTTATGGGTCCATCATTGACTGAAACTCTGTTATGCAACAGATGACTGCATTAGGGTGGAAGGTGTTGAAATTTTGGGCAGGGTGGCCAGGGAGGCATCCCTGTGAAGGAGGCTCCAGGACAGACCTGAAGGAGGTGGGGGAGTGGGCACAGCCAGTGCAAAGGCCCTGAGGCAAGGGGCCTGGTAAGATTAAGGCCCCCATGGCTGGAGCAGAGTGAGCCAGGGAAAGTAGGAGGGATGAAGGTAGAGAGGAGACAAAGTTGCAGATCTCTTAGGGTCCTGCACAGGTTTGTCTTTTCTTTCTATTTTTTTTTTTT
Source organism: Aotus nancymaae (assembly GCF_030222135.1). Taxonomy (NCBI): domain Eukaryota; kingdom Metazoa; phylum Chordata; class Mammalia; order Primates; family Aotidae; genus Aotus; species Aotus nancymaae. The sequence continues at coordinate 15,879,738 of NW_026988441.1, read as the reverse complement.
TTTTTTTTTTTTGAGACAAGAGTCTCACTCTGTCGCCCAGGCTGGAGTGCAGTGGCATGATCTTGGCTCACTGCGACTTCTGCCTCCCAGGTTCAAGTGATTCTTGTGCTTCAGCCTTCTGAGTAGCTGGGACTACAGGTGCGTGCCACCACGCCTGGCTAATTTTTGTATTTTTAGTAGAGATGGGGTTTCGCCATATTGGCCAGGATGTTCTTGAACTCCTGACCTTGTGATCCACCTGCCTCGGCCTCCCAAAGTGCTGGGTTTACAGACGTGAGCCACCGTGCCCGGCCAGGTTTGTCTTTTTTCTGGTTGAGAAGGGAAGATTTTGCAGGGTTGGTTGATTTATTACATTTTTGAAAAGTTTGACTAGTGACCACCCATACATGGAACCAAAGCAACAAAAATAGGGCACCCAGTTCCCTTCCCAAGAGACCACTGCCATTCCAATTTCCTGCTGGTGACCAATTCCTTGACACTACATTATTTTAGTGAGTTTCCTGCATTTTCTTGTATTAGGTTGAACTGACTGAAATTGCGCTTTTGTGGGTCAAGAATGGTTGCATATTGGCAATTTTATGAGGTTCAGCCTAACGGCTTCCTTTCAGGAACATGAGGAATTTGGCCAATCCTTTCTTGCTGTAAAGGTTGGTGGTCCTACTCCCATTCCTCCTGGATCTCACCCTCCTCAGTGACAGGCCCAACAGTGCCTATGACACCAGGGTGTGAAAACCCCTGCTCCACTTGTAGCCTCAAACTGGGGCTTGCTATAAAGCCCAGCCAGAGGCTGCCTCTTCTCACGGGGACCTCACCTGGTGGATGATGTTAGTCACTTTGGCTTTCTGCATCTTGGTGCAGTTTTGAAATCACAGCTCCCAGAGGGAGGGGCACCTGAGGGCTCTTGCTGGATGTTTGGTGTGACTCACATGGGGGGGTGGGTGCCCTCTGGAACTCGTGGGCATTCTGGATCAGTCACCAAGCAGAGTAGCTGGCAGAGCACCCCGCTTGAAGTGTCTGTGGGAATCTCTGCAGGGACCAGGTGGTTTAGGCTTGGGGAGGAGGCCTGAGGAGCCGTGCACCTCCCTGAGGTGCAGGTGCACCAGTGGAACCCTAGGGCACTGGCCTGGATCCTGTGGGAGGGAGTGGAGGTGAAACAACTTTAAAGGAGATACAGCACCAACTTGGGAAGAGCTCAGTCAGGAAGATGTGCCAGTTGGTGAGTCTTTGGCTACAAACAGTAATAATAGCATCAGCAGCAACAACTGCAGTAGCAAACAGGCAATGGACATAGAGTCTGCTGCCTACAAGACACTGTGCTGGGTCCTTCCCATGAAGCCTCCTTTAAGCCTCACGACAACCCTGTGAGATACTATTCTCCCTTTGCAGATGAGGTAACTACATTTGAATAACTTATTTGAGGTCAGGCAGCTAGAAAAAGGTGGTGACATGATTTTTTTTTTTTTTTTTTTTTTTTTTAGATTCATGGGGTACATGTGCAGGTTTGTTGCATGAGTATATTGTGTGATGCTGAGGTTTTGGGGTATGGATGCTGTCACCCAAATAGTGAACAGAGTACCCAATAGCTAGATTTTCAACCCTTGCCCTGCTCCCTCTTGGCTTTTGAAATCCCCAGTGTTTATTGTTCCTGTGTGTGTGTGCGTGTGTGTGTATACCCAATGTTTAGCTCCCACTTAGAAGAACATGGGGTGCTTGGTTTTCTGTTTCTGTATTCATTCCCTTAGGATAATATTCTCCAGCTACATCCATGTTGCTGCAACAGACATGATTTCATTCTTCTTTATGGCTCTGTAGTAATCCATGGTGTATATGTACCACATTATCTTTATCCAGTCCACTGCTTATGGGCATCTGGGTGGATTCCGTGGCCTTGCTATTGTGAATAGTGCTGTGTTGAGCCTACGAATGCAGGTGTCTTTGGTAGAACGGTTCCTTTTCCTTTGGGTCGATACCCAGTAATGGAATCGCTGGGTCAAATGGTAATTCTATTTTTAGTTCTTTGAGAAATTTCCAAAATGCTTTCCACAGTGGCTGAGCTCATTTACATTCCCACCAACAGTGTATAAGCATGGTCACGTGAGTTGGATTCAGGCAGTCTGACTCCAGAGTTGGATCCTAACTCTTAAGCTCTGTGTGCTACGACAGTGGTTTTCAAACCTGAGCAAGGCCAGGTGTGGTGGCTCACATCTGTAATCCCAGCACTTTAGGAGGCCGAGGCAGGCAGATCATTAGAGGCCAGGTGTTTGAGGCCAGCCTGGGCAACATGGTGAAACCCCATCTCTACTAAAAATACAAAAATTAGCCGGGTGTGGTGGTGCACACCTGTGGTCCCAGCTGTTCAGGAGGCTGAGGCAGGAGAATCACTTGAACCTGGGAGATGGCGGTTACAGTGAGCCAGTGAGCCAGGATTGTTCCACTACACTCCAGCCTGGGCAACAGAGTGAGTGAGACTTTGTCTCAAAAAAAAATAAACAAAAAACCTGAGCCAGGATCAGAATCCCTGGAGGGCTTGGAAAAACACAGATTGCTGGGCCCCACCCTGAGTTCCTGATTCTGGAAATCTAGCTTGGGAATTTGCATTTTGTGGTGACACGGTGCCCCTGGTCTAGGAAGCCTGTTTTGAGAACCATGAGCTACTGTAATAGGAAGCCCAGATGAAATTGGCCTGAAATAAAGAGATTTGTGATCTCATATAACAAACCTGTAGGTAGGCAGCACAAGAGTTGACTAGGCAGTTCCACGATGCCTGCAAGGACCTCATCCTTCTTCAAGCCACCCTGCCATCCACGGTGTGTCTCCTGTGTCCTTAGGCTTCCTGTGTGGCCACAAGATGACTGCCCAGGGCTCCAATTGGCACACCCTGACAGGGCCACATCCAGCAGCAGAAAGAGGGCATCTCTCATTCGCTGTGTATCTCTTTAAGAGTGTGGAAACTGGCCAGGTGTGGTGGTTCAGGTCTGTAATCCCAGCATTTCGGGAGGCCAAGGTGGGCGGATCACTAGAGGTTGGGAGTTTGAGACCAGCCTGGCCAACATAATGAAACTCTGTCTCTACTAAAAAATACAAAAATTAGGCTAAGCGTGGTGGCTCACGCCTGTAATCTCAGCACTTTGGGAGGCCGAGGTGAGTGCATCACCTGAGGTCAGGAATTCGAGACCAACCTGGCCAACATCATGAAACCCAGTCTCTACTAAAAATACAAAAATTGGCTGGGTGTGATGGCGGGTGCCTGTAATCCCACCTACTCCTGCTGAGGCAGAAGAATCGCTGGAACCCAGGAAGCAAAGGTTGAAATGAGCCAAGATTGTGCCATTGCACTACAGCTTAGATATGAGGAAAATCTGTGAGGTTTCATTGATCCCTTACCTCACAGACTTTCCTCCTATCTCATTGGTCAACATTGTGACATATGACCCTGCCCAGAGAAATCAGCCAAGGGCCAATCAGGATTGACTCGCTGCGGCTGGGGCTGGAGCCGGACTTACCTGAAGTATGTGGTACAGGGAGGAAAGTGGCTACAGGAATAAAATAAGAGTGCCATTTAGGAAAGGACTGGGAAAGGGGGTGGATATTGGGCAGGGAGACAATTGGATCTGCTGCAGAAATAAGTGAAACAGAGTGAAAGCATGATACCCATGCATTTTTGTCGTTGTGCTTACCAACTTTATTTTGTAATTAACTGAATCAGGACTTCACTTTTTGTTCTCGAATCGTGCCTACCTTTCAAACTGTGTGCACAGAGTCCCTGTACCACAAGAACTCCAAATCTTGTTGGAATACCAAGTATTTTTTTTTTTTTTTATGAGACAGAGTTTCGCTCTTGTTACCCAGGCTGGAGTGCAATGGCGCGATCTCGGCTCACTGCAACCTCCGCCTCCTGGGTTCAGGCAATTCTCCTGCCTCAACCTCCTGAGTAGCTGGGATTACAGGCACGCGCCACCATGCCCAGCTAATTTTTTGTATTTTTAGTAGAGACGGGGTTTCACCATGTTGACCAGGATGGTCTCGATCTCTTGACCTCATGATCCACCCTCCTCTGCCTCCCAAAGTGCTGGGATTACAGGCGTGAGCCACCGCGCCTGGCCTACCAAGTATTTTGTTTGACAATTCAGGGAAACCTGAGTTGGGTGATGAGGCAGGAGTCTGAAGGTTAAGAGTGTGTGGTCTTTGAGAGCACTCACTCACTCTGCTCAGAAACACCTGGGTCTCAGCCCCTCTCTGCTCCTGACTCCCTTCCCCCTTCTCTTTCCCCTCCTTGCAAAGGCTGAGTTTCTGCCTCTGAAGGTTGTCCTTGGATGAAAGGAGAGGATGCTGGTCAAGGGCTTACCCCCAGGAGCCAGCGCATGGTAAGTGCTTACCAAGCCTCTGCTATTTTGTTTGTGGAGTTTCGGAGTTTTGCTCTTGTTGCCCAGGCTGGGGTGCAGTGGCGCCATCTCGGCTCACTGCAATCTCCGCCTCCCAGGTTCAAGGGATTCTCCTGCCTCAGCCTCCCACGTAGCTGGGATTATACTCACCATGCCCAGCTAATTTTTGTGTTTTTAGTAGAGGCGGGGTTTCTCCATGTTTGTCAGGCTGGTCTCAAACTCTCCACCTCAGGTGATCTGCCCACCTTGGCCTCCCAAAGTGCTGGGATTACAGGTGTGAGCCACCGTGCCAGGCCACTGTTGTTTTTAGAGACAGTTTTGTTCTGTCACCCAAGCTAGAATGCAGTGGCGCGATCATGGCTCACTGCAGCCTCAACCTCCTGGACTCAAGCTATCCTCTCACCTCAGCCTCCCATGTAGCTGGGACCACAGGTTCATGCCACCATACCTGGCTAATTTTTTATCTTTCGTAGAGTCCCACTTTGTTGCCCAGGCTGGTCTCGAACTCCTGAGGCTCAAGCGATCCTCCCACCTCATCCTCTGAAAGTTCTGGGATTACAGATGTGAGCCACGGTGCCCAGCATAAATATGAGTTATAATAAGTAGTATTTGATAATCCTGCACCCCCTCACCAAAAAATAACTGTGAAAAGTGACCATCCCTTTTGCAAACTGTATTTTCCTGAGGATGCCTGTTGCTACTGCTCGGGGCTGCAGTGTAAAGCCATGACTCTCTGAGACAGGGAAGGGCTGAGCAATGCAGCATGGGCTCTGAGCCAGACTGCTGAGTGCAAGTTCTGGATCCATCTTGGGGTCTCTGTTTTACTTTGGGCAAGCCACTTAGCCTCGCATGTCTCCGTTTGTATATCTAGAACGTAGAGCTAGTAATGGTACTGCCCTCCTAGGTTGTTGGAAGTATTAAATGCATCAAAGCACGTGACATGCTTAGAACATCGCAGCTCCCAACCCAAAGGAGCACTCAGTACGTGATACATCTGCAAATCTTGGAATATTCTGTGCCTGTTCATTCACAGGGGACTATAAGCTCCCTGTGGGCAGGGTTTATGTGGTTTTTGTTTACTACTGTGTCCCAGTGCCTGACTCAGAATAGACATTCTATTTATTTTTGTGTGTGTGGATGAAAAGAAGGATCATAAGAGCCTTTCTTAATTTCTTTCCCTTCAGCTGCCTAGAATTTAAACTCTGTGACCATGAGCTGATTATTCGGTATTTTGAAGGAATAAGCTAGACCTGACTGACTCTGAGGGCAGCATGTGATAAGTGCGCTGATAGTTATTGAGCATTTTTGTGAGCCACAAGCTCACAAAAAGATCTCACTTGACCAGGCACAGTGGCTCACACCTGTAATCCCAGCGCTTTGGGAGGCCGAGGAGAGAGGATTGCTTGAAGCTAGGAGTTCAAGACCAGCCTGGACAACACAGTGAGAGCCTTGTCTCTACAAAAACAATAAAGCTCTCACTGACTCCTCATCCCATTTCATAGATGAGGAAACAGGCCCAGTAGGAGCACCTGCTTCTTCTCACAAGAGGAGAGCTAAAGTAGTGGTTAAGACCGGGCATGGTGGCTCATGCCTGTCATCCTGGCGGTTGGGGAGACCAATGCGGTTAGGAGTCCAAGACCAGCCTGGCTAACTTGGTGAAGCCCCATCTCTACTAAAAATATATTTTTAAAAACGTAGCTAGGTGTAGTGGTACATGCCTGTAATCCCAGGTACTTGGGAGGCTAAGGCAGGAGAATCCCTTGAACCCAGAAGGTGGAGGTTGCAGTGAGCTGAGATTGCACCACTGCACTCCATCCAGCCTGGGCAACAGAGTAAGACTGTCTCAAAATAAAATAAAGTAAAATAAAAGTAGTGGTTAAAAACTGGAAACTTGGAGCCGCTCTGCTTGAGTTAAATCCCCACCCTAGCACTTTCTTCCTGTGTGACCTCGGCCTGTGACTTATTTGTTCAGCTTCTCATCTGTAAAATAAGAATGCTGATAGTCCCTCCTTAGAGGGTTGCTGTGAGGGTTAGGAGAGAGGATTCATGTGCAGCGCTTAAAACATCGCCTTGTGCAGTGAGCATTCTGGTTGTGGTTATCATTAGCCAGTCAAAGCTGTTGGGTTGTGCTTCCAAAGCTGCCTGGAAGAGTCCAGCGACCGCATTTAATTATTAAGCAGCATTGCCTCTGCGAGCTAGTGCCTTGTCTGCATGGGCCAAAGAGCCCACCTTTGGATTGTACGGTTCTAAGTGAAGCATCCAGGCGCAAACTCAGGGCAGGGGATGCTGTGGGCACAAGTCCAGACCTGGCTCTGTCAGTGAACAGGTGGCCTGTGCCTGAATCTGAGGTAACAGGCGAGCCGCCTTTGTTACCTGTGAGCTTTCTCTTAAGCCCATTCAGACTCCTCAGACCGCGTGTCTGATGAGTAAGGAGGCCTTTTCTTTCCCTCCCGCAAAGGGACTGTTGGCAAAACAGCTTTCTTTGGGAACGCGCCTGTTCACGAAGACCAGCCATCTCCTGGGGAACTCCGGTGGCTGGCGTGTTCCTGCAGCTGTTGAATAAGTCGCTGTTAGGAGCTGGCACGGCAGGTTCCTGTTTCCGCATTCCAGACACCCTCAGCGGGCTGGGGGCGGGCACCACTGAGGTCGGCCTGGAGAGCTGAGGCAGGTAGCCTCGCCTGGGAGGACCCAGGACAGGAGAAGCCCACCTGGGGTTCCCTGACAGCCACCTGACCACTTTGTGATTAGAGCCGTGTTCGGGGAGCCTTTCAGGTGAGCGATATTCATTAAATGTGGCAGTGACTTGCAGAGAGAGTGAATAATGTTTCTTCCTCTCCAGAGTTAGACAATTGGCTTTTTTGTTTTCTTTTTTTTTCCCCCTCTTCTCCCTGAAATGTTTACCTGTCTGCTCCTAACTGTGAAGAAAGAGTGGGCTGGGTGTTGAGGGACTGAGAAGAGATGGAGGACATGTCTCCCAAGAGAAAGAATCGATCCCTGCTGGATGCAGACTTCTGTGCCAGGACAGCGGGGCAGCCCAGCCTGGTGCACAGGAGCTCTGTGGTCTCTCATGAGTCCCCTTTGGTGCACAGGAGCTCTGTGGTCTCTCATGAGTCCCCTTTCCTCTCTGGGCCTCAGTTTCCTTTTCTTGTGAAATGGGAAATAGCAGCAGTACCCAGTGAGTCATCTATGTGAAGTGCTTAAAGCCTGGGGACTGAGCGGTGCTCAAGTGCCCCCACCCCAACCCCAGGCCCCTATTTTCCCTGTCTGACCTTATCTGACTTCTCAGCTGCTTGCTTGCTGTACCCAGCTACACTGACCTCCCACTGTTCCTCCCTCAGACACTTTGCCCTGGCTGTTCTCTCTGCCAGGAACACTTCTCCTAGAATCCCCAGCTCCACCTCCCTCCCTCCCTCCCTCCCTCAAGTCTCTGTTCAGATGTCACCTTCTCCATGAGGCCTCTCTCCTTATGAAATAGCACTTTCTCCCTCACCCTAGCCCTTACTCCCTGCTTTATTTTTCTTCAAAGCATTTATTACCACTTGACATACTTTGTTTATGCTCTGCTTCCCAGCTCTAGTCTCCACAGAAGCACAGGCACTTTTGTGTCCATCCTTGTAGAGCAGTTCCTGGCACGTGGTGGGTGCAGGCTAAATTATGATATGAATGAATTTATATCAGGTGCAGTGTTGTCCAAGGATGGGTGGCCAGCCCTGTTTGGGGTTTGAGGAGGGAGTCAGCTTTCCCAGGAACCTGTGGCCATGGGTGAGGTGGCCTGCAGAGATGCCTCCCCTTGGCCACCCAGCGGCTCTCTCGGACCTTCCTGCAGCATCCAGCCTTCTGGCTTCCTGTCCTGCAATCCCTGCAGTCTGTGCAGCCCAGGCCTGGCAGTGACTCATCTGGGCAGCCTGGGTGTATGTGGCCTGGAACAGAAAAGCCTAGCCTAGTAAGTGCAGAGGATGTCCAGTTAATTTAGGTAAAAAGAAGGCTGTGTGGAAGACACCACCATAGACACACATCTCATGTATATCTCCAGCTCCTGCTTGGTGTTCCTGCAGGAGGAGGCCAGGAAATGCCTGGGAAGTAGCAATTAACCAGCCGAGGCACAGTTGATCCATCTCCCCTGCTTTAATGGGCAATAATTCTTGCTCTGGGGCTGAACAAGTTTTAATTAAATGGTGAGCTCAAAGAATCTGACCGTGTAATAGCTGACACGTCCTCATCTATTTTCTAGCTCCCGGTGTCAGCAATTGATTCTGTAAAAATATCCTGGGCAGGGCTTCCCTGAGCTCATGGAGTGAGGTCAGTGGCCCTCTTGGATTTCTCCCAGCATGAGGCACCAGGGGACTGAGGTGCTGATGGACTTCGTGCTGCCGTAGCATACATCATCGCACGTCAGGACCTGCTGCTATTTAAGAATGTGCAGAGCAGCAGCAGAACTCTTCTACCACATTTAACACATGTGTCCTTTGAGCTCCAGGTGTGGAAGTTTTGGCTTTGAGGTGGGGACCCTCCTATTACACTTATTTCATATAGTGCATGAGCCCCAACACTGCCTCAGCTGTGGGCACACAGTACTTCTCTGGACTGCAGTTTCCTTATCTGGAAAATGGGGATAATTAATAGATGATTAAACGAGAAGTCAAAGTGAGATCAGGTGACTCAGCACTGTGTCTAGTGCATAGATAGCACCCAGCAAATTAGACTTAAAAAAAGATAATTATTTTTCCTTTCTTTCTTTCTTTTATTTTTTGATACCAAGTCTCGCTCTGTTGCCCAGGCTGGAATGCAGTAGCGCGATCTCAGCTCACTGCAACCTCAGCCTCCCGGGTCCTGGTTCAAGCAATTCTCCTGCCTCAGCCTCCTGAGTAGCTGGGATTACAGGCACATACCACCATGCCCAGCTAATTTTTGTGTTTTTAGTAGAGATGGGGTTTCACCATGTTGGCCAGACTGATCTTGAACTCCTGACCTTGTGATCCACCTGCCTTGGCCTCTCAAAGTGCTAGGATTACAGGCATGAGCCACAACATCTGGCCAAAGATAATTATTTTTATGAATTCTTTTTAAGCCCCTTTTTAATATTTTCGGTCTGTCCCTTCACTTTCTTGTGCCTCCCCCCACCACCCCGCTCCACCCCCATGTCAGCATCCTCTTGCAGTCCTTCACCCATGGTAACAATCAAGGACTGTATGTATCTTTCCACATTTTTCTCCATGGTTATGTAATCCTATAGGAGATAATACTACACTTCCTGTCTTGCATTTTGCTCTTCTCACATAGCAGTGTCACGTGGAAATGCCTCTGAGTCCTTGCATAGTGCTCAGATTTGCTCTTTTTAGTGGCTGCATAACACACAGTCACAGTGGTGTGGATGCACCATAATTCATTTGGCCAAGACATCCCTGATGGGCATTCCCTTTGCATCTAGAGTTTTTTTCCCCCCTAAAATTATTTTTACCGATAGGCTTCTTTAATTAGATTGCAGGCGTCCAACCTGTTTGGCCACCTTGTTAAGCTCTGGGCCTTTGAGAGTGAATATGAAGTAATAGTAGTATACTGATGCCTCTTGTCCAGAAAGAAGATATATTTTTGGAGGGTTCTCATCAGGTCCAGCACCATGTTGAACCAAAAAGCAATTTAAATGCTTTTTCATTATCATAACAATTAATAGATTCATGGCACTTAGGTTAGTTGTGTTTAATGTACTTATTATGAAATAGGAGTGGAGGGACAGGTTTGTGTTTTTTCGTATTAACAGTCTTGGTTGGAAATCAGAACGTGCAAGAGATTTTTGTTTGAATTTGTGATCGATCGTGTGTTTCTTTTTCAGGTGGCACTTGAGTTAGGGACTGTGCTTCTCTTCATGAGACTTGTACAGTGTTGTACCCAGATAGAGGTTTGTTCTAGTTATTTATTGCTGCACCACAAGCCACCCCCAAACTTTAAGGCCTTAAAATGACAGCAGTTTTTTATTTCTTGTGAACCTGTGGTTGACTGAGGCTCAGCAGGATGGCTCTTCTATTGGTCTTGCTTGGGGTCTGTTATGTGGCTGCAGTCAGAGGGTGGGTGGGGCTGGAACATTCAAAATGGCTTTACTGAAATGGCATCTTGGGGATGGCCGGGTCCATGTCTGCCCATAGTCTTGGGACCTCTCCTTTCATGTGGCCTGGCCAGCCTATAGCTGGACTTATAATATGGCAGCCAAAGGCTTTGTGGGCCTTCTTAAGGCTTAGATCTAGAACTGGCTCCACATCACTTCTGCTTCATTCTGTTAGTTAATGTGAGTGGAAGAGTCAGCCCAGATTCAGTATGGGAGGGATGTCACAAAACGATTTCCAAGGTGTGGTCCATTGGGGGCACCTTTGTATCCTGGCTACCACGGGGTTCATTTTCTCATGTAAGAAGTGCAGAGCTCAGCAGGATAAGGGGGTGCTCACCTTATCCTCTCTCTGCTGCTCCAGGCCCTTCCTTATCTGTGTCACCGTCCTTAGCCTCATATTCATAAAATGGTTGTTTCACTTCCAGCCAGATATCCTTGTGATGGGCAGGCAGAGGTCTAAGGAAAGGAGACAGCACCTGTGTCAGGAAGCCAAAGCCTTCCCTGAAATCCTTAGCAGACTTCTGCTTGTGATTGTTTGGCTAGGACTTTGTGACATGACCACTCCTTGCTACAAGGACATCTGCAGTTTTTCACTTGGGCTCATTGCCACCCTGAGCAAAGGGTCAATAAGGAAGAACACAGAGAGTGGATGTGTTGGGCATGCACCTGCCAATGCTCCGTCCAGACAGCCCCAGAAGTGGTGGGTAAATGGAGGCAGCATACATTCAGTTATCAACTAGTTAGTTCCTGGCATGGGCAGGGCACTGGGCTTCTCCCAAAGATTGTAAGAGTTTGCAGGATCATTTGCAGACCTTGACCAGATCATTGCTGAGCTCCCCTCTCTCATGTCAGTGTTTGAAGTTAGTCTAATGATAGGAATAGTAGCCACTCTCGGCCGGGCACGGTGGCTCATTCCTGTAATTCCAGCACTTTGGGAGGCTGAGGTGGGCAGATCACCTGAGGTCAGGGGTTTGAGACCAGCCTATTCAACATGGAGAAACCCCATCTCTACTACAAATACAAAATTAGCCAGGCATGGTGGCGCATGCCTGTAATCCCAGCTACTTCGAAGCCTGAGGCGGGAGAATTACTTAAACCCAGGAGGCAGAGGTTGCAGTGAGCCAAGATCACACCACTGCACTCCAGCCTGGGCAACAAAAGCAAGACTCCATCTCAAAAAAAAAAAAGAATAGTAGCCCGTCTTATTTAGGGCTTACCTTGTGTAGAGAAACTGTCATGGATGCTTTTCATAGGCCAACTCGGTGAATCTTCACAGTGGCCCTATGAAGTAGGCACTGTTATCATGCCCTTTTCTCAGAGGCAGAAGCAGAGGCAGAGAGGTTCAATAATTTGCCATATTTCCTCTGGCGAGGGCATGGTGGATTTGGGGTCTGTTGGTGGATTTGGACCAGTCTCTCCTGGTCTGGCACTGGAGGTTTATACCGAACCATTTGGCTATACTGCTTTGGTTAATTACAGGAAACATTTCTTGTTGAAATGAATATGTAAACAGCACAATAAAACATGAAACAAAAACCCCTTACTGCTCTATCCCCTTCACTCCTGCTTCCTGCCTCATTGGTCTCCTCTGTCAGTGACCTCGTATATATTCTTCCTCGCCTCTTTCTAAATGCATTAGTTTTTAAAATCTTTTCAGAGTCTGGGTCTCACTGTGTTGCTTAGGCTGGAGTAGGATGGTTGTTTGGCTATTTTTTTTTTTCATTTATTTGTAGAGCTGGGATCTTGCTATGTTACCCAGGCTGGTTTCAAACTCCTGAGCTCAAGTGATCCTCCTGCCTCGGCCTCCCAAAGCACTGGCATTACAGAGCGTGAGCCACCATACCTGGCCTGTATTCACTTTTTAAAGATGGCCTTTGGACACACAGAATTGGATTAATCATAATGCTTAGTACATGATACACTGGCATTTTTGGTCCATGAAGAAAATGTTTGTTTATTGTAATGAACAGCCATTAGCCTACTGTTTACTCAAGAACTTGAATATTACCAGTAACTTTCATGTATCTGTGTGGTACTTCCCATTCACTCTCCTGCCTGCTCTCTCAGAAGTGACCATCATTTTGAATTTTTTGTTTATTATTCTTTGTCTTTAAAAGGATGATTTTTGAACTCCATAAAGATATGGCTGAGCGTGGTGGTTCATGCATGTAATCCCAGCACTTAGGGAGGCTGAGGCAGGAGGATTTCTTGAGCCCAGGAGTTTGAAACCAGTCTGGGCAACATGGCGAGACCTCATCTTTAAAAAAAATTTTTTAAAATTAGCCAGAGGTGGTGGCATGCACCTGTGGTCCCAGCTACTTGGGAGGCTTAGGAGGAAGGATTGCTTGAGCTCAGCAGGTTGAGGCTGCAGTGAACCTTGTTCATGCCACTGCAGTATAGCCTGGGTGACAGAGTGAAACCCTGTCTCAAAAATAAAAAAAGATATACTGTTCATAGTCTTCTGAGACTTGCATTTTTCACCTACTATTATGATTCTAACATTGATTTAGACCAGTGCAGCTGTGACTCATGCATTTTCATTTACTGCCGTGTTAGTGTTCCACAGGTTGGATAGACCACCCTTTTGTTTTAGGCATTTCCATTCCAATGGACATTTAGTTATTTTTCAGTTTTTTCTGCTGTTCACAGGCTGCTGTGAATGTTGTTACACTTATTTCCTGGTGTACATGGACAGAAATTTCTTTCGGGTATGTACTGGACATGAGATTTCTGGATTGTAGGTTGTGATCATTTTTAACTTTGCCAGGTATTACTGAGCTGCTCTTTAAAATCCCACCAAGGATATATGAGTTTCTTTTATTCTTTATCCTTGTCACATTTGGTTTTGTAAAGCTGCTTTACTTTTGCCAGTCTAATGGATAGGAAATGAAATCTCATTGTGGTTAATTTATCCCTGAAGACTAGTAAGGCAGAATATCTTTTCATTCATGTTTCTCCTTCTGGATATTTCTTGCTCATCACTTTTGCTTCTTTTTCTTTTTTTCAGATGGAGTTTTTCTCTTGTCACCCAGGCTGGAGTACAATGGTGTGATCTCGGTTCACCGCAACCTGCGCCTCCTGGGTTCAAGCAATTTTCCTGCCTCAGCCTCTTGAGTAGCTGGGATTACAGGCACCTGCCTCCACACCCAGCTAATTTTTGTATTTTTAGTAGAGACAGGATTTCATCACGTTGGCCAGGCTGGTCTCTAACTCCTGACCTCAGGTGATCCACCTGCCTTGGCCTTCCAAAGTTCTGGGATTACAGGCATGAGCCACCATGCCTGGCCACTTTTGCTGCTTTTTCTTATTGAATTGTAGATGTTCTTTATATACCGTGGTTACTAATCCTGGGGTGGCAGCCTATTTAACCTAATGAAAGTTTAGGATCCTCTGTCATCCTTTCTGTGGTTGTTTCCTCTCCCCTGCTATTCTCCCCCAATTTCATGATACCTTTTTGTGTGCCCTCAACTCACAGTGATTCACATTTTGGAACAGTCCTTAACTTTTGGGCATTTGTATATGTTAATACAGATCTGTGACTATACCTGTTCTACCCACTGTGCCATGGCATTTTGGTCTCAGATGTATCCATTAGGATTAGGTTCAACTGCAGGATGGGTATGGTGGCACATACCTGTAATCCCAGCTACTCAGGAGGCTGAGGTAGGAGAATTGCTTGAACCCACGAGGCAGAGGCTGCAGTGAGCTGAGATCATGTCACTACACTCCAGCCTGGGTGACAGAGTGAGACTCCATCTCAAAAAAAAAAAAAAAAAAAGGTCAGGGTACGGTGGCTCACACCTGTAATTCCAGCACTTTGAGAGGCTAAGGCGGGCAGATCACCTGAGTTTGAGAGTTCGAGACCACCCTGACCAACATGGAGAAATCCTGTCTTTATTAAAAATAGAAAATTAGCTAGGCATGGTGGCACATGCCTGTAATCCTAGCTACTCAGGAGGCTGAGGCAGGAGAGTTGCTTCAACCTGGGAGGTGGAGGTTGCAGTGAGCCGAGATCATGCCTTTGCACACCACCCTGGGCAACAAGAGTGAAACTCCGTCTCAAAAAAAAAACCAACCAAACAAAAAATGATTAGTTACAACTGCATATAATTTAGTTTCAACCAAACGACAGTGGCCTAAGCATGATAGTTTATTTCTCTCTCACATAAAGGAGCCCTGTAATAGACAGGTGAGGCCTGTGCTCTCATCAGGGACCCAGGCTGCTTCCACCTTCTGGTTCCACCACCCTTATCCTGCCACCTCATGGTTTGAGATGGCTGCCCAAGCTCCAGCCATTACATCCCAGGAGGCAAGAAAGAAGAAGGGATGAAGATGGGCACTCCTGTCTTTTTAAGGCAACTGAAGAGAAGTTATACACACTAAGTCTCCTTACACCCTTTCCCAGAATTGAGTCTCAGTGCTGTATGTAGCTGCAGGGGAACCTGGAAAATGTAGTTTTATTTCACATGGCCTTGTTCTTAGCTAAGATTTAGATTTGGTTGCTAAGTTAAAAGGGGAGACTAAATATTGGAGTAGGCAGCCAGTAATGTCTCTAGTTCTGAGGTGTTCCCTAATAGCGGAGCTGAAAGTAGCCAACAGGCACCAGGATGGTACCTCCAGATGATACCCCCACCTTTTTGGTTCTTTGATTAATTACACAGATATTTATGGAGCACCTGTTTTGTACAGGCACTATTCTGGGATCTGGGAAAGGAATAATGGAAAAGCAAACAAGGTCTCCACCCTAGCAGAGCTTGTATTATAAAAGAGGAACTAGATAGTAAGCAAACCAGTTACTCAGTAAGTCAGAGATAAGAGGTGTAAAGGAAAATAAAGGATGACTGGGCATAGAGGCTCTTACCTGTAATCCTAGCACTTTGGGAGGCTGAGGCAGGAGGATTGCTTAATCCCAGGAGGTTGAGGCTGCAGTGAGCTGAGATTGCACCACTGCATTCCTGCCTGGGTGACAGGGCAAGACCATGCCTCAAAAAAAAAAAAAAATTGCTTTAGTCTTACTAATTCATGACCACTCTGTTTTCTTCATATCTACCACTACCCACCCCCTATTGTATTATTTTAAAGCTAAATAGTTGAGTATTTATCTACAAAAGATAAGGATTCTTTAAAGACATAATGACAAGACATTTTAATCATGACAATAATTAACATTAACTGCTTTTATCATCTGGTATCCAGGCAGTGTCAACCTGTCAGATCATCGCATAATTATCTTTCTAGAATTGGTTCATTCCAATCAGGACCCAAGAGGATTCACCATTGGATTTGGTTCATCTGCTTGTGAAGCCTCATTTAATCTATGGCTTCCCCCTCCGTTTGGCTCACTGCAACCTGCGTCTCTGGGGTTCAAGCAATTCTCCTGCCTCAGCCTCCCTAGTAGCTGGGATTATAGGCATGTACCACCACGCCCAACTAATTTTTTTTTGTATTTTTAGTAGAGACTATTTTTAGTAGTTTCACTATGTTGGCCAGGTTGGTCTCAAATGATCCTCCTGTCTTGACTTCCTATAGTGCTGGGATAGGAGTGAGCCACCACACCTGGTTTGTTTTTTCTTTGTTTTCTCTTGCAGTTTATATGTTGAGAAAAGCCATGTCATTTGTCCTGTATATGATCAGGTCTGGATCTGATCAATCGTTTGAGATGCGCACACACACACACATACAATCACTCACACACTCATTCTCTCTCTCTCTCTCTCTCTCTGTCTCTCTCTCGGCAGGAATGGCTAGGCCATCCTCCTAGTTGTTCTGTGTATGTCTGTTAGGTATGTAAAGCCTGTGGCCCCTTTCTGTATTCTGAGGTGTTAGTGGCCATAGATGACCATCGCTCAGAGCCATTATTTCATTTGGGGTGTGCAAAAATTGTGCTGTTGTAATTCTGTCCACCTCTTCATTTATTAGCAGGACTATTTCTCTTGAGAGAACCCGCCCCTCATCTATTATTCAGTTATCCTGAGGGTACTGGCTCTTTTGAACTTTTGTTTACATTAGAAATAACTATTAACAATTGGGCTGGTGGTTTCTAATCTGTTGTTGTTTTTCCTGCAGAGATTCAAATCTTCTTTGTTTTTATGTTCATTCATTTGGTATTTGCCAGTCTCCACCACTGCTCATGCCTGTTCTGGGCTTGCCAATAAACAGGTGAACCAGTCCAGTCATCTCATTGTGTGAGCACGGCTGCTCCAGGCCTTACCTTTGGCCGGGTGGGGCCTTGTGTGTGTTTGTCAGAGTAATGAGACTGTTGACATTCCCATCTTTCTCTCTATTTCCCCTGTCATGCATTGTCAGACCTTAAAGTCTTTGGTGCTTTCCTGCTCTGTGCCAAAGAATTAGTCCTTTATGCTTGGGGCGAGAGGTTTTTGAGTGCTTGGATTTCTTCTGATCTGAAACTCCATTCCTAGACAAAAGAACAATAAAGGGCTTTGCTCCGTTGCAGAGGCTAGTCCTGGTAACCTGGCCAGGGGCGAGCTCTGACCCCAGCCACTGTTGTCTGAATCATAAATTCTTGAGAGCAGCAGCACGCTTGAAATCATTTAGATGCTTTGGGATCAGTTATTCATTATATTGCACGATATCTAAGGGCCTCTCTGCTGCTAGAGATTACAACACATTCCTTCCGAGGGCAGAAGATTTATCATGCAGTGATGTGCAGCTCATTCAGTCATTCCATCGTTAACTTCTTCGTTCAGCAAATATTTACCAGCCATCACATATGCTTCCAGTGCCTTAGACGGAACCCGAGAAGGCTTGTCCTCCTGGAGTTTATTGTTTAGGTTGATGGACACAGTCAAGGAAGAAGTAAACATTAATAAGATAACTCCAGATGGAGATGAATAATGCTGTGAAGTCATGAAAGCAGAATGGTGAGAGAGACGCACCTGCAAGTGGAAGGGGACTGTGGGAGGTGGGACAACTGGGGTGGATGGGGGAGAGCCTCTCTGGGGTGATGACATGCCAGCCGAGAGTGGAATGGTATACAAAGGTGTCAGCCATTTGAAAGATCAGGGAAGAGCTTTCCCAGCAGAGGTAACAGCAGGTGCAAAGGCGCTGAGGCTGGAATGGGTTTGATGTGTGAAGGAGTGCTGGATGGGGAAGCAGGGAGGGCGGACAAGCTGGAGAGCTTGGTGAGGGTGTTGTTTGATTCAGAGTATCCTCTCTCATGCCCTCTGGCTGCTGCGAGGAGCATAGATTGAAGGTGGGCGTGCAAGTAGGGCAGTGAAGGGCAGCCTATATTGCCGTGAGGAGAGATGTAAAGTCCCAGATGAGAGTGGTGGCACTGGGAACAAGAAGTGGGTAACCCAACAGAACTTGGCTAAGGATCGGTCATAGTGGGTGGGTGGTGAGCCGAGTGAAAGATTTCTCAGAGGGTTGAGGCTTTGGTCTGCAGGATTTTGTGGTAGTAAGGATAGCCCCAGTCCTCTTTAACATGGGCTGAGGTTTTCTTTCTTTCCTTTTTTTTTTTTTTTTGAGACGGTCTCCGTCTGTTGCCCAGGCTAGAGTGCAGTGGTGTGATGTCAACTCACTGCAATCTCCACTTCCCAGGTTCAAGTGATTCTGGTGCCTCAGCCTCCTGAATAGCTAGGACCTCAGGTGTATGGCACCCCATCTGGCTAATTTTTGTATTTTTAATAGAGACGGGGTTTCGTTATGTTGGACAGGCTGGTTTGGAACTCCTGGCCTCAAGTAATCCTCCTGCCTTGGCCTTCCAGAGTGCTGGGATTAGACTCGTAAGCCACTGCACCCAGCCCCCCTGCCTCTCTTGACAGGGTCTTACTATGTTGCGCAAGCTGGTATCAAACTCCTGGCCCCAAGTGATCCTGCTGCCTTGGCCTCCCAAAGTTGCTGGGATTCTAGGCATGACCCACTGTGCCTGGCCAAGAGCTGAGCTTTCCTCCTACACACGTGTCTTGTCTACCTCTCAGAATAGACGCTTATTTCCCATTTCACCCCTGAAAAAACTCAGATCCAGAAAAGTGAAGTCCTTGATCCTTGTCACATAGGCTGTTGGAGCTGGATTGGAACCTGGGTAGCCCCACCCACTGTCTGACGATGCTCCCTTTTTCTCCCTCACACCAACCACAGCTGTTAATTCATGATACTGACACAGCCTGTGTCAGGAGGAGCCAAATGTCAGTGTCGTGCATTTATGAAGTCAGTAGGGGATCAAATCCACACCAGTGGCCTTTCCACCATTCCCACTAACCTGGATTCCAACGTGCCTTTTATTACAGTAATTATTACAGGGCAGAAAACAGGGACTTTACGATTGCTGACAGCTTTACACATGGCCCAGATAAGATGTGCGTCTAGGCCCTGGACTTTGAGCCCTGAGCCTGCTTAACTGATTGGGCCAAAAGTGTTCTCAAATCCTCCTTATCACCTTCTCCAGAACTCCACCTGTAAAGGGAGCTCACCCCCACAGGGTGTGTGTTGTATGTGACACCTCAGCCAGCCAAATGGCTTTACTTGGTGTCTTCTAAGAAGAGATGTGACCTCCTCTTTACGTGGTCGCCTGTGAAAAGTGATGTTGAGTTTGATGCTGCCTCTGCTCACTGTTCACCCTTCAAGGGCACTGGTAGATGCTGATCTTGCCTTTAGGCCTCATGACAAGGATTTTATGTTGATTGATTTTTTAAAAAGTGTTTTAAAAAATTCTTTATTGTTTTAAAACATACAGAAGCCACACGCTGGCTATAAGCCATTCCAACAGCAGAGCAGTATGTAGAGAAAGCATGGGCCAGGTGCGGTCATCATGCCTGTAATCCCAGCAATTTGGGAGACTGAGGTAGGTGGATCACCTGAGATTAAGAGTTCAAGACCAGTCTGACCAACATGGCAAAACCCCATCTCTATTAAAAATATAAAAATTAGCTGGGCACAGTGGCACGCCCCTGTAATCTCAGCTACCTGGGAGGCTGAGACAGGAGAATTGCTCGAACCCAGGAGGCAGAGGTTGCAGTGAGCCAAGATCGCACCACTGTACTCAAGCCTGGGTGACAGAGTGAGGCTCTATCTCAGAAAAACCAAAACCTGCTTTATTGTTCTGACCCAGTGGCCTGGCTTTGCCCCCAGGTCCTGCCCAGATGCATGTATATACTTCCAGGTCTTGGTCTGTGCAGTGGATTGTTAAAAGCCAGAGTGCCTGGGTTCAAGTTCTAGTATTGCTATGTACTGACTGTGTGAACTTCGGCCTTTACTTAATCTCTCTGTGCCTTGATTTCCCCATCTTTAAAATGGTGGTGATAGTCTAAACCTCCTAGGCTTTTAAGGATTAATCGTGTTAATGTATAAATATGTAGAAGTTAGAGTAGTGCCTGGCATGTTTAAGCACAGGTGCTCCTCGATGGGATTATGTTTTGATGAACCTATTATACATTGAAATTACCCTTAAGTCAAAAATACATTCACACCTGTCATCCCAGCACTTAGGAAGGCTGAGGTGGGCAGATCACTTGAGATTAGGAGTTTGAGACCAGCCTGGTCAACTTGGTGAAATTCCGTCTCTACTAGAAGTACAAAATTAGCTGGGTGTGATGGCGGGCGCCTGTAATCCCTGCTACTCAGGAGGCTGAGCCAGGAGAATCACTTGAGCCGGGGAGGCAGAGGTTACAGTGAGCCAAATTGTTGCCACTGCACTCCAGCCTGGGTGATAGAGCGAGACTCCATTTCAAAAATAAATAAATACGTACATACATATATACATACATACAGTCAATACACCTCACCTTCCAAACATCATAGCTTAGCTTAGCCTTCCTTAAATGTGCTCAGAACACCTACATTAGCCTATAGGTGGGGAAAAAATCATCTAACACAAAGCCTATTTTATGATAAAGTGCTGAGTATCTTATGTACTGTTTATTGCTAGCCTGGAAAAAGTTTAAAATTCAAAGTACATTGAAATTGCAGCCATTTTGCACCATGGTAAAGCCAAAAAATTGTGAGTCAGAAACTGTCTAATCATGTCTTAGCGCCTTTTTTTTTTTTTTTTTTTGAGACAGTCTTGCTCTGTCATCCAGGCTGGAGTACAGGGGCGCGATCTCGGCTCACTGAAACCTCCGTCTCCCAGGTTCAGGCGATTCTCCTGCCTCAGCCTCTCAAGTAGCTGGGACCACAGGCGTGCTCCACCATGCCTGGCTAATATTTTTTTGTATTATTTGCAAAGACAGGGTTTCACCTTGTTACCTAGATTGGTCTCAAATTCCTGAGCTCAGGCAATCAACCTGCGGCAGCCTCCCAAAGTGCTAGAATTATAGGTGTGAGCCACCCTGCCCGGCCAGCTGTTTTTTTAATTACACGTCCATGTGAGTACAGCTGTTCGTTTAACAGACATACTCTAGGTATGCCGTCCTGCAGATTACACTTCAGTAGTCTAGCTTAGAGATGCCCCCATCTCTGTGGGTCAAGGTCCGCAGCATTCTTTTTAATGACTACTCAACATTCCACTCTATCCGTTCCCTGTTGTTAAACATACTGGCTGTTCCCATCTTTCATTATCGGAACTCTGAACATCTCACAAAAATTATTTGTTTGCTTCTGAAGTTTTTCTTGGGACAGAGTCCTAGAGTTGCAATTCCTGAAACAAAGTGTCTGTTTTAAATAAAGACTTGTGATATTTATTGCTGACTTGTATTCCAGAAAGGTCCAGTACTGGTTTCCTAGATCCTCACCAACACTGGGCTCACAGTGCTGCTTTTCCTCCCCACACTTGTGTGTGTGTGTGTGTGTGTGTGTGTGTGTGTGTGTGTATGTGGAGGCGGGCTCTTGCTCTTTTGCCCAGGCTGGTCTTGAACTCCTGGCCTCAAGTGATCCTCCCACCTTGGCCTCCCAAAGTGTTGGGATTACAGGCATTAGCCACCATAACTGGCCCAGAATGCTTTTTAATCTTTGCTATTTGGGTAACCAAAAGTTACCAAAGTAACTAATAATTTATATTTATTTGATTTCTGGTGAAGTTTATTATATTTTTATCTGTTTATTAATTATATGTATTTCCTAGTTAATTACCTATTTTTCTAGGGGATATTTTTATTTCTTGTTGATTTGTGGAAGATTTCTTTACATGTTGAAGATATGAATCATTTTGTTATGTTGCAAATTTATATTCCTAAATTGTTTATCTTAATTTTTTTGTTCAACATTCTGAGGCTTTTTAATTTTTATGTTGTTAGAGCTGTTTTTCCTTTGTGTTTCTATTGTTTGTTTTATTTATGCTTTGGCCTTCGTTTTAGGATGAGGTAAATATTTTATTTCCTTCCAAGTTACTTTATGGCTTTGAGTTTTACATCCAGCATCTGAAATTTATTTTGGCATTGGATATGAGATAAAGATCTAACTCCTAGGCAAGGCGCGGTGGCACACGCCTGTAATCCCAGCACTTTGGGAGGCAGAGGAAGAAGCAGAGGCAGGAGGATCACTGGAGGCCAGGAGTTTGATACCAGCCTGGGTAACATAGTGAGACCCCACCTCTACAAAAAATTAAAAAACCTAGTTGAGTGTGGTGGCACACACCTTTGGTCTCAAATACTCACAAGACTGAGGTGGGAGGATCACTTGAGCCCTGGAGTTCAAGATTACAGTGAGCTATGATTGCACCACTGCACTTCAGCCTCGGCAACAGAGTGAGACCTTGTCTTTTAAAAAAACAAATCCAGGAGGCTGAGGCAGGAGAATTGCCTGAACCCAGGAGGCGGAGGTTGCGGTGAGCCGAGATCGCGCCATTGCACTCCAGCCTGGGTAACAAGAGCGAAACTCCGTCTCAAAAAAAAAAAAAAAACAAATCCAACTCCCCCTACCTTGATAGTCAACCAGTTGTCCCTATACTACTGACTGCATAATCCATTCTTCTCCTCTAATACGAAACTCAGACTTCGTATGAGCCAGGCCCTGGTCTAAGTGTCAAGTTTACCTTTCAGTCTCCTGCCGTAACTCAGTGAAAGAGGTTGATAATATTCCCATTCACAGTAAGGAAACTGAGGCACAAAGAGGTATCATTTCTTGTGTGACATTTCACAGCTTGGATGGGGCAGAGCCCAGCTGGAAATATTGCAGATTTATTTAATAACAAGCCTCCTTATTTGTAATATGTTTTCAGCAGTTTCTCCCTGCAGTTTGTTGCCACATCTCCTTTTTATCTACTTGTAATGGCCTATAGTGTTTGCCCTTTGCTGGAGTTCTGTGCTTTAGGGCTGTTCTCTGCCTCTGCCCTGGCCAGGACTTCCATGACAATGTTAGATGCCAGTGGAGGCTGCTGGCAGGCGTGGATGCCTCAGATGTCCAATCCTGTAGGTGCCCCCTCCACGGGGCCCTGGCTAGGCAGGGACCAAGATTTTTCCCAATCCCTTTAAGTTAATGGTGGTCACTTGGGCAGTGGTGGTGTCATAAAGGACTCATCTGTCCCCATGGCTGGGCCAAACCAGAGAAGAAGCTGACATCAAGCACAAGAACTTGAGAACAAGCAGCAATAGGCAGGGTTCAGGGTTATTAATTCATACTGGGGGGGAAAAACCTTGCAGTGGATTACACTGGTTTATGTAAAGTGCTTAGAAGAGCCCAGCCTGGGCAATGTGATGAAACCTTGTATCTACAAAAAATACAAAAATTGGTTGGGCACGGTTGCTTACGCCTGTAATCCTAGCACTTTGGGAGGCCAAGGTGGGTGGATCACCTGAGGTCAGTAGTTCGAGATGAGCCTGGCCAACATGGTGAAACACCGTATCTACTAAAAATACAGAAAATTAGCCATGCATGGTGGCTGGCGCCTGTAATCCCAGCTACTCAGGAGGCTGAGGCAGGAGATTCGCTTGAACCTGGGAGGCGGAGGTTGCAGTGAGCCGAGATTGTGCCATTGCACTCTAGCTTGGGCAACAAGAACAAAACTCTGTCTCAAAAAAAAAAAAAAAAAAATTAACTGGGCATGGTGGCATGCACCCGTGGTCCCAGTTACTCAGGAGGCTGAGGTGGGAGGATCTCCTGAGCCCAGGAAGGTCAAGGCTGCAGTGAGCCATGATTGTGCCACTGCACTCCAGCCTGGGCAACAGAGTGAGACCCAGTCTTAAAAAAAAAAGAAAAAAAGAAGAGTGGTTGGCACATAGTCAACACTCACATACATATTAGTCATTGTTCCTCTGTTTCTGAGGGCAGGGATAAAGTTCCCAGGAGGTGTGCTTAGAATGTGGGTGGGCAGATACCACTGGGGCATTTCCTAAGCACCTACCCTGTGGCACACAAGTGCTGAGGCTACAGTTAGGGCTCAGGACAGACATGGTCCCCATGCTCTTGGAACTGACATTCTAGAAGGCAGGTGGACACTAAACAAGACAGATAGATGATGTAGTGTTATGTAGTGAGAAGTGCTATGAGGAAAATAGACTAGGGGAAGGGCTAGAGATGGAGGGAGGCTACTGTTTTATCAGAAGTGATCAGGGCAGGCCTCTAAACAGGTCACCTTTGAGTCAAGGCCTGAAAGATAAGGAGCCAGCCGTGGAAGGTGCATTCTGGACAGAACCACAGATGCAAAGGTCCTGAGGCTAGAGCTCACAGAACTTGTTCTCAGCGATTCACAGACGCCATTGTGGCAGGAGGGCAGTGAGGCAGGAGATGGCCTCAGAGAGGGAGCCAGGTGGCAACTGCTTAGCCTAGGTTCTTTTGGTCAAAAATAACAGAAACCCGTCTTAGACCCACCTAAGCCTAAAAGAATTGTGAGATGCCTCCTGAAGCCCAGGACTGGCACTGTCTCCTGGCATCAGGATCAATAGGCCCGAGGCCCAGACAATTCTTTGTCTCCATCTCCCATCGCTGCCTCTTCCTTCTCTCTGCTTTCTCCCCTCTTTAGGTTTCTCTAGACATTTGGCCGCCTCATTGCTCCTTTCTTTATGGGGTTTCCAATTCTTAACCACAGATGGCCACCTCTCATCCAGTGAGCTGTGGCTGGAGAATAAGTGTGGCTGTCCCACCCATGCCTTTCTACATGCACAGTTTTCATTCAAAGGGGACTCTAAGGCCAGGTGCGGTGACTCACACCTGTAATCTCAGCACTTCGGGAGGCTGAGGCGGGGGAATCACCCGAGGTCAGGAGTTCAAGACCAGCCTGACCAACATGGTAAAACTCCATCTCTACTAAAAATACAAAATTAGTCGGGTATGGTGGTGTGCGCCTGTAATCCCAGCTACTCAGAAGGCTGAGGCAGGAGAATCACTTGAACCCGGGAGGTGGAGGTTGCGGTGAGCTGAGATTGCACCATTGCATTCTAGCCTGGGAGACAAGAGCAAACCTCTGTCTCAAAAAAAAAAAAAAAAGATGGCGGGAAGGACTCTAGGAAGCCTGGAAGACACATTCCCCTGCTGTCCTGGCCTAGGGTACATTTCCCTTCTCACATGTGAAGCAGCATCATGTCATGGTTAAGAACGTGGCCACATGGCCTGGATTCAAAGCTCTTCCCCTTGCTAGCTGTGTGACCTGGGAGCCATCACCTCCCCTCTCTGGGCCACAGTTTTCTCATCTGTACAATGAGGATGCTAGAGGCTTTTGCTTTTGGGTGTGGTTCAGAGCATTAGATAAACTTGGGTAAAGAACTTAGTCTGAGCCTGATACACAGTAACTACTCAAAGTATTAGTTTTCATCATCATCATTGTCATCCTTATTTTTCCTTCCTGAGGCTGGATAGTGCTCTACAGTTCAAGATAGGACTTGGCCATAAAAAGCCTTGGACTGATCCCAGCTCTAGGACCAGCTAGCTCTGTGACCTTGGCCAACAGAGTAACAGCTTTGGTTTCTTCATCTGCATAGTAAGGAGAAGAAAGAGCTGCCAGGGCTCGATCATCAGATGTATGTTTGTCGTCTGAGATTTGGGGTGACTGGTAATTTAAGAGATCCCAAGTTCCCTGCTCAGTGTAGCCCTGTCTCCTGATCACACCTGAAAGTGATCTAATGGGCTTGATGCTAGGGCCTGCCTCACCCAGCTCAGGAATGCTTGTGCAGGGCCCTTCTGTACCCAGCCTGGCATTTGTTCCCTGTAAGCCCATCTGCCACTCCCTTGGCTGTGAGAGCTGCTGGAGCAGGACCCAGGTCTGGTCTGTCTGTCCCCAGTCCCCTGGCATGCAGCACTTTTCCTTCTTCTCTTGTGAAAGACAGATCTGGGAGAAGCATCTGGGGAAATGCTGTGTTTGTGTCTGGTCATATCTGTTTCCTAGACAGTGATTCTTAAACCTGGCCGTGAGTCGGCATCACCTGGGGAATCTTGGTAGCAGTTGGGATTCTCTGGCTTCACTCCTGGAGCGTCTGTTCCTGCAGGTGGAGAGGATGATCATCTGCTGGTTTGGCTGCCCTACAACCATTCACCATTCTTTTGGGGCTTTGCTTTTGGGAACTGCTCTTCCTCCATCCAGTCCATTCACTTACTGAGACCGCTGTATGGAAGATATTACTTACCCCAGGCACTGGGGATATGGCAGGCAATCAGACAGATAAAAACCCTGCCCTCGAAACTGGAATAATGTCTGTCCATTAGATCACAGTGTCGTATGGCTGTCACTTTCTGATTCTTATAATTATACTGCAATTCAGATTCTTCTTAGGAAATACCCACATCTTTAGGGGTTATAAACAAGAGCAAATTAACTGGAAAAGGGAAGCAAACCAGTGTTGGCTTTACAAACATGAAAATGACTAAAATGTTTATCTTCAGCTTTGGGAGAATTGTCATGAAGACTCAACCACAGTTTAATCCCTTGTACAGAATAGGTTCTATTTAAGAGACCAGTGCTGATGTGCACAGCTTTGAGTGTGAAGATTCTAAACATTTTAGTTGGTAGGATGATTATAGATCATTTTCATTTTCTTCTTTATACTTTTGCATATTTTTTACATTTTCTAGAAGAAACTTTTAGAAACAGAAGGGGAAAAAAACAACTTGAAAAAAGCCCCACTGTTAGACTGGGCGTGGTGGCTCATGCCTATAATTCCAGCACTTTGAGAGGCCAAGGCGGGCTGATTGCCAAGGTGGGCTGATCACGAAGTCAGGAGATCAAGACCGTCCTGGCTAACACAGTGAAACCCCATCTCTACAGAAATATCAAAAATTAGCCGGGTGTGGTGGTGGGCACCTGTAGTCCCAGCTACTTGGGAGGCTGAGGCAGCAGAATCGCTCGAACCCGGGAGGTGGAGGTTGCAGTGAGCTGAGATCGCGCCACTGGGTGACAGAGTGAGACTCTGTCTCAGAAAAAAAAAAAAAAAAAAGCCCCACCATTGTGGAGTGTTCTGATCTACCTGGTTTGGGCTTAGAAACGCCTTAGGAGCAGGCTGGGCCATTCAGGCCATTCCTTGTCTTCCTGCCACAGGGATTGGTTCAGGGAAGGGAGGGGTCAAGTCAGTCCAATCAGAATTAAGACGGGTCTTTCTCTGGAGCTCCCAGGAAAGGAGAGGAGCTTTTTTCCCCCACGGAGATGCCAAGTTATGGGATATAAACTTAATGCTGCTGGGGGCCTAGGGACCAAAGGGTTGGGTGGAAAGGAGATAGAAATGGTTCATTACAGACAAATTCTTTGGGTAACTGAACTTTTCAGTAACAGGAGCCTAAAAATTGCTCCCTTTTTTCCCCTCAAGTCAGTTTGAATTGGGTCTCTGCCACTTGCAACCAAAAGAGTCCTAATTAATATAGTAATTTTAGTGGGCCCCAAAATCTGTATTTTAAAAATTCTCTGCCAGGCGCAGTGACTCATGCCTGTAATCCTAGCACTTTGGGATGCCGAGGCAGGTGGATCACTTGAGGTCAGGAGTTCGAAACCAGACTGGGCAATGTGGTGAAACCCTGTCTCTACTAAAAATACAAAAACTGGCTGGGCGCGGTGTTGTGTGCCTGTAATCCTAGCTACTTGGGAGGCTGAGGCAAGAGAATCACTTGAACTGAGGAGGCGGAGGTTGTGGTGAGCCAAGATTGCGGCACTGCACTCCAGCCTGGGCGACAGAGCGAGACTTTTTCTCAATAAATAAGTAAATAAATAAATTCTCCACAAATTATTTGTATGAATCAGATATTTGGGAACTGCTTTACTAGACTTTCCTGAGTGGTGGTTCTTAGCTTTAAGTGATCAGCAGACTAGCTTGGGGAACTTGTTAAAATGCAGCAGCTCTGTTCCACAATCCTGGAGATTCTGGTGTGGGGCCTGGGGCCTGGGTATCCATGTTTTGAACACCATCCTGGGTGATTGCATACACCTCAGAGTATGTGTATGCACGGAGCATTCTCAGCTTACAGTTCTATCCATAGAGGGGGCCCAGGATCTTTCTCAAATGAATGAAAGTAGAGTTTAAATCTGGAGTTTTTTCCTCTTTGGAAAAAAACATTGCTTTCTTGCCCATTTCCCAGCCTTGCATACTGGCCACTAAACCTGGCCCACCACATCGTGTTTCAGGAGGAATTTGGAATCTGTGCACTTCATTAGGATAATGGTTGGACCAGTATGCACCTCCCCAGGTAACTTTGGAAAGATCTGGATAGAGTTCATGACCAATTCAGAACAAAGTCTGCTCTTAAGAGGAATTTTGCTAATAGTGGGAAATGTGCAAGAGGGTAATCACTGACTTATTTCAAGGTAATTTAAGGTGAATGCATTCCTTGTGTGTGTATGTACGTGCGTGCGTGCGCACGTGTGTGTGTGTGTGTGTGTGTGTGTGGTGAAGGAGGGGCGAAAGCTCTTTTACTCGAGTGAAAGGAAATCTTTTGAATTGACCCATCCATTCAGAAAATCCCTTTCAAGTCTTCCCTGAGCAGCTTTGCTTTTGAGGCCCTTGAAAGGGCTGGGGAAGAAGGGGCTGTGAGGCCTGACTGACTCCACCCTGCTAGCAGTACCCCCAGGCACGTGTGATTTTGCCATTGTCTGACGTCTTGCTTTCCCCGGAATTTGTACCCTATGCTGAGTTCCTATAGGTCAGCCACTAGGAATTAGGGCATGGGTTAGCCAGGATTATTCAAATTTAAATTGATCACCCTTAAACATTTTTGTTTGCATCCCCCCCCACAAAAGAATTTTGATAAGCCTCTGTATACCTCCTTGTACACTGTGAAGCTAACATCTAAAATAATCTTTTTTTTGATAAGCCTCTGTATACCTCCTTGTACACTGTGAAGCTAACATCTAAAATAATCTTATGGTAGCTTTAAATTTGTCTTATTTGTGGGAGAAGAAAATAGTACACATTTTGAAGGTCGATGTAATTGAAATGTTTTATGATGTGGTTAGATAAAAAAGGTTTGTACTACCTTGAGTAAAGTACACAGAAGCTGAAAACAATCGTGTAAATTTTTCCCTGGGAATTTTTTCTGGTGGATCTCAAAAAATTTGGTGGTCCTGAAAAATGTTCCCTTGGAATAAATCAGAGCCACTGACCTGTACTCCTTTGACTGTTCGTGATCCTGCTAGGGGTCAGAAGATCCTGGTTTTTTTTTTTTTTTTTTTTTTTTTTTTGAGACGGAGTTTTGCTCTTGTTACCCAGGCTGGAGTGCAATGGCGCGATCTCCGCTCACCGCAACCTCCGCCTCCTGGGTTCAAGCAATTCTCCTGCCTCAGCCTCCCGAGTAGCTGGGACTACAGGCATGCACCACCATGCCCAGCTAATTTTTGTATTTTTAGTAGAGACGGGGTTTCACCTTGTTGACCAGGATGGTCTCAATCTCTTGACCTCGTGATCCAGCCGCCTTGGCCTCCCAAAGTGCTGGGATTATAGGCGTGAGCCACCACGCCCGGCCGAGAAGATCCTGTTTTTAAAGCCAAGTTTCATATTTGGCAGACAGATACTTAAGTCAGGGAAAGACAGGCAAGTCTGGGTGTTTCAGTAGCTTTTTATTGTTCACTAAAGGCTACTTCCCCAAAACCGATATTGATGTTGTATGTTTGGTGTCCTGGAGGTTTACGTACCTCTGGGTCGCGCTTCTTGGGAAAATAGGGGATTGCACAACGGCGGGTGGGAAGCAGGGAAGGAGACAAGCTGGTTTGCAGCCAGATCAGTTTTAGGAAGAGGAACTTGTGAACGTTGAGGATCTGAACATTGCTTCCCTTGAAAACATGCATGCTCCTGAATCTGTTAAATTTCTGTAAACCCCTAGTGATAAGCACATCCAAGCGTGAAACCTATTGGCTTCAAGAATCGGGCAGTTTCTTATGGAGCAGGAAGTCCAAAGGTGGGTAGGCTACAGAAGTTGTCACAACCACCGCCTATACATGTGTGTATATACACACATGCACCCTAAAGTCACCCACTTAGAATATGCAATTCAGGCTGGGCGCGGTAACTGATGCCTGTAATCCCAGTACTTTGGGAGGCTAAGGCAGGCAGATCTCTTGAGGCCAGGAGTTCAAGACCAGCCAGGGCAACATGGTGAAACCCTGTCTCTACTAAAAATACAAAAAGTAGCCAGGTGTGGTGGTGCACACCCGTAGTCCCAGCTACTCAGATGGCTGAAGCATGAGGATTGCTTGAACCTGGGAGGCAGAGGTTGCAGTGAGCCAAGATCACACCACTGCACTCCAGCCTGGGCAACAGAGTGAGATGCTGTTTCAAAAAAAAAAAAAAAATACAATTCAGCTGTTTTTGGTAAATTTGTAAAGTTGTATAACTGAGCCGGGCACGGTGGCTGACCCCTGTAATCCCAACACTTTGGGAGGCCGATGTGGGCGGATCAGGAGGTCAGGAGTTCAAGACCAGTCTGGCCAATATGGTGAAACCCTATCTCTACAAAAAATTAGCTGGGTATGGTGACACACACCTATAGTCCCATCTGCTCAGGAGGCTGAGGCAGGGGAATTGCTTGAACCCAGGAGGCGGAGGTTGCAGTGAGCTGAGATTGCGCCACTGCACTCCAGCCTGGTGACAGAGTTTCTTATTTTTTTTATTCCGTCTCAAAAAAAAATAACCCCCCCGATAAGTTGTATAACTATCACCACAATCCAGTTTTAGAATATTACTGCTACCCTAAAAGACACCCATCTTGTACCTATTTGCAGTCAGTTCTTGCCTAGGCCCAGGCTACCACTAACCTGCTCTTTGTCTCTGTAGATTTGCCTTTCCTGAACATTTCCAATACATGCAGTCAAACAGTGTGTAGTCTTTTCTGTACCAGGTTTCTGTCACTTAGCATAATGTTTCTGTGGTTCCTCCAGGCGATAGCACGTACCGGTCATTCATTTCTTCTTCTTGCCAAATAATACTCTATTGTTGGGTAGACCACATTTTGTTTATTCGTTAACCATGAATGGATAATTTCATTATCATTATTCAGTAACGGATATTTGGATTGTTTCCAGTTTTGACTAATAGGTGTAGTGATGTTACAAACATTTATGTTCAGGTCTTTGTGTGAACATGTTTTCTACTCAGGAGTGGAATTACCAGGTCATTTGGTAACTCTGTTTAACTTTTTAAGAAACTGCCAGATTGTTTTCCAAAGTGACTGCACCATTTTCATAGATGGAGTCTCATGGTGTTGTCCAGGCTGGAGTACAATGGCTATTCACAGGCGTGATCATGGTGCACTACAGCGTTGCACTCCTGGGCTCAAGCTGTCTTCTCGCTTCAGCTTCTTGAGTAGCTGGAACCACAGGTGCATGCCACCGCCCCTGACTGGGGCCTAGTATTTCTTTATCCTCACCAATACTTATTGTTACAGCTATCCTGGTGGGTGTGCAGTGGTATCTCATTGTAGTTTTGATTTGCATATCTCTGATGACTGATGCTGTTGATCATCTTTTTATGTGCTTATTGGTCATTCGAGTATCACCTTTGGTGAAATGTCTATTTGAATTGTTTGCTCATTTCTTAATCTTGTTATTTCATTGACTTCTTGATATGTCCTGGATAACACTCATCAGATATGTGATTTGCAAATTATTTTCTCCCAGAAAATATTTTTATTTTCTTAATCATGCCTTTTGAAGTATAAAAGTTTTGTTTTGGTTTGGTTTGGTTTTTTTGAGACTGAGTCTCACTCTTGTCACCCAGGTTGGAGCAGTGGCATGATCTTGGCTCACTGCAACCTTGGCCTTCCAAAGTGTTGGGATTACAGGCATGAGCCACTGTGCCCGCCCTAGTGTAAAAGTTTTTAATTTTGGAAATTCTGTTTATCAGTTAGTCTTTTATGGATTGTGCTTTTGGTATTATATTGAAGAACTCTTTGACCCAGTATCATAAAGTTCTTCTCTCATGTTTTCTTCCAGAAGTTGCATACTTTAAACTCTTGCCTTTGAGTCTATCATTAATTTTGACATCATTTTTGTATATTACATAAGGGCCTAAATGTATCTTTTTCCGTATTAATATCCAATTGTCCCAGCACCATTTCTTGAAAAAAGACCATTTTCCTTCATTGAATTAGGTAGCACTGTGGTAAAAGTCATCTGATTATTAACATAAGGGTTTATTTTGTCTGATCTGTTTGTCTAAATGTCTATCCTACTGCCAGTGCCACAGTCTTCATTACTGTAGCCTTAAAGTTACTTTAGAAATTGGGAAATGTTAAGTCCTCACCTTGTTCTTTTACAAAATTGTTTTGGCTTGCATGGGTCCTTTGCATACTGACAAGCTTTCAGATCATCTTGTCAGTATCTACACAAAAGCCTGCTGGGATTTGATAGGCTCTGTGTTGACTTTACATGTCAGTTGGTTGAGAATTACTGTATTAATATTTAGTCTCCCAGTTTGTGTACTAAGAATGCTTTCCTTATTTATTTAGAGTTTCTTTAATTTCTCTCAGCATTTCAGTGCTTATAGCTTTGTGTCCTACACTTCTTCTGTTAAATTTATTCTTATGTAATTTTTTTTTTGATGCTGTTGTGAATGGAATTGTTTTGTTTTTCCTTTTGGGTCTTACTTTGTCACCCAGTCTGGAGTGCTGTGGCACTATCATGGCCTTCTGGGCTCAAGCAGTCCTCCCATCTCAACCTCTTGAGTAGCTAGAATTATAGGCACATGTCACCATGCCCAGCTAATTTTTAATTTAATTTAATTTTTATTTATTTTTTTTGAGAAAGAATCTTCTGTTTCCCAGGCTGGAGTCCAGTGACATGATCACAGCTTACTACAGCCTCAACTTCTGAGCTCAAGTGATCCTCTCACTTTAGCCTCTGGAGTAGCTGGGACTACAGGCATGCATCACCATGCCTGGCTAATTTTTTTTCTATTTTTGTGGAGACAGAGTTTTGCTGTGTTGCGCAGGCTGGTCTTGAACTCCTGGGCCCAGACAATCCTCCTGCCTCAGCCTCCCAAAGTGCTGGAATTACAAGCGTGAGCCATCATATCTGGCCTAAAAAGTATCTTATCTAATGCAGATATTTGGAGGTGGGATGCCACACTGTATGATTTCAGTCCTTTAAATTTTTTTTTAACCTTTTCTTTTGAAATAATTTTAGTCTCACAAGAAGCTGCAAAAATACTACAAATGGGCCAGGCATGGTGGCTCATGCCTGTAATCCCAGCAGTTTGGGAGGCCAAGGTGGTTGGATCGCTTCAGCTCAGGAGTTTGAGACCAGTCTAAGAAACAGGGTGAAACTCTGCTCTATAAAAAATTAGCTGGGCATGGTCGCATGCACCTGTAGTTCGAGCTACCAGAAAGGCTGAGGTGGGAGGATCACCTGATCCCAGGGGAATTGAGGCTGCCGTGAGCCATGATTGTGCCACCACGCTCCAGCCTGGGTAACAGAGTGAGACCTTGTCTGAAAAACCCAAAAAAAAAACCAAAAAACTACAAATGTATATCTACATGGGCAAGAATGAAGTTGGACCCTTACCTCACACCATATTCAAAAATTAACTCAAAGTAGATCATAGACCTAAATGTAAGAATTAAGACTATGAAACTCTTAGAAGAAAACGTAAGATTATATCCTTATAACCTTGAGTTAGGCAGTGGTTTCTTAGGTAAGACACTAAAAGTACAAACAACAAAAGAAAAATATAGACGCATTGCACTTCATAAAAATTAAAAAATTTTGTGATGCAAAGGGTGCCATCAGGAACACAAAAAGACAAACCATAGAATGAGAGAAGGTAATTGCAAATTATGTCTATAAAGGACTTGTGTACTGAATATAAAAAGAACTCTCACAACTTGACAGTATTAAAACCCAATTTAGAACATAGGCAAAGGATTTGAATGGCTGTTTCTCTAAAACATCCAAATGGCCTATAAGTACATGAAAATGGCTCAGTATAATTATCATTAGGGTAATGCTAATCAAAACTACAAGATACTATTTCACAACAACTAGGATGGCTATAACCAAAAGGGTGGGTAATAACAGGTGTTGGCAAGGATGTAGAGAAATTGGAACCCTGGCTAGTGGGATTGTAAAATGGTGTAGCCATTTTGGAAGACAATTTGGCAGTTACTCAAAAAGGTACATACATAGAGTTGCCGTGTGATCCAGCAATTCCACTCCTAGGTTTATACTCAAAAGAAATACTAACATATGTCCATAAAATTACTTGTACATGGTTGTTCATAGCAGCATTATTCATAACCCCAGAAGTGAAAAGGACCCAGTGTGTATTAGCTGATGATTGACTAAACAGAATGTGATATATACCCATTCTGGGAATTGGGAAGTGTTAAGTTATCTCACCTTGTAAATAATAATTAACCTTGATAATGATAATGGTGTATTATCCTGTCATAGAAAGGAATGAAGTACTGAGAGATTACAACATGGATGAACCCTGAAACACACATGAATGAAAGAAACCAGACCCAAAAGAGCACATATTGCTTTATTCCATTTGTATGAAATGTTCAGAGTAAGCACATCTACAGAGACAGAAAGTAGATTAGTGTTTGCCGAGGGCTGGGGATGCTGTGAACAGGAAATGGAAAGTGATTGCTAGGGGTACAGGGTTTATTTTTGGGGATGACAAAAATTTTCTAAGCTTAGGTTGTGTTGATGGTGAATTATACACTTTTAAAGGGTAGATTTCATTCATTCACATTTGATGTGGTTGTTGATGTGTTTGGATTAACATCTATCACTTTTGTTGTTTTCTATATGTCTCATATCATTTTTCCTCCTACTCTCCCTTTATTGCCGTCTTTCTGGTAAACAGATATTTTCTAGTGTTTTGTTTTTATTTTGTTGGGTTTTAAAAAACTCTTTGTTGTTATTTTCTTAGTGTGTCTCTAGGGATTGCAGTATGCATCTAAATTTATCACAGTCTACTTCAGATTAATATTAAAACTTTGTTCTAGCTAAATTTAGAAATTTTGCTCTAATGTAGTTTCATTTTCCTTTCCCTCTTTTGTGTTATTACTGTCACATGTTACAAGCCCACAGTATGGTTTTATAATTATTTTATGAAATCTTACATCTTTTAAATCAGTCAAGAGAAGAAAAGAAAAAGTGTATTTAAGCCATCTTTTATATTTGTCTGTGTATTTACCTTTTCTCATGCTGTTTCTTATTGTAAATTGGAGTTACCCTATGGCGTCTGTGATAGAGTCTCACTCTGTCACCCAGACTGAAGAGCAGTGGCAGGATCATGGCTCTTCTCAGCCTTGACCTCCTCGGCTCAAGTGATCCTCTTCCCTCAGCCTCCCAAGTTGCTGGGACTATAGGCATGCATCACCATGCCAAGCTTTGCGTGTTTGGTGGGGGTGTGCATGCACACGCATGCATGTAGAGATGGGGTCTCCCTGTGTTGTCCAGGCTGGTCTCAAACTCCTGGGCTCAAGCAATCCTCCTGCCTTGGCCTTCCAAAGTATTGGGATTACAGGTGTGAGCCACCACACCCAGCCTCAGTTTGTTTTGTTGTTGAACACTGGCCATTTTAGATCACACACTGTAGCAACTGTGGATTCTGATCTCCACCTTCCCAGGCAATGGTTTCATTGCCATTTTTCTCCTTTGATTTTGTTTACTGAGTATCCTGGGCTAATTCTTTGGAGTTTGTCTCTTTGTGGTGTAGAGACTGTCTCTTTTCTTTTATCTTTAAAAAAATAAGTTTTAATTTTAAGTATAACTTACTAGGGGTTGCCCTTGGTTCAGCATGGTTTAGTGGTCAACTAATGCTTGATTAAAGGTTGTGCTGAAACACCTTGGCCCAATTAAGCTTCCATCCTTTGCCAATGGATCTGTGTCTGTGGGTTGGGGAATATTTTCTTTTTTTTTTTTTTGAAATGGAGTTTTGCTTTTGTTGTCTAGGCTAGAGTGCAATGGCACAATCTTGGCTCATTGCAACCTCCACTTCCCGGGTTCAAGCGATTCTCCTGCCTCAGCCTCCCGAGTAGCTGGGATTACAGGCATAGGCCACCATGCCTGGCTAATTTTGTATTTTTAGTAGTGACAGGGTTTCTCCGTGTTGGTCAGGCAGGTCTCGAACTCCCAACCTCAGGTGATCTGCCCGCCTCAGCCTCCCAAAGCACTGGGATTACAGGTGTAAGCCACTACGCCTGGCTGATAGGGGAATATTTTCAAAGTTCAAGCAGTTTTTTCCTTCTTTTCTTTCCAAGCAGTTTCTGGGTCAGCCCTAGCCATGACTTTCTGCCTGGCCATCTGGTGTCTCACTTGCACACTCTCAAGGCCTCATGTTCGGCCAGGGATGTGTGGACAGCAAGGGCCCTCTCGAGTCTCTCTGGAGCAAATGTGCAGCCTTGGATCTATGCACATTCTTCAGACCAGCAGGGCTGTGTGGGAGCTTACCAAAGGCCTGGTGTGGCTGTCTTGTTCCCGGGATCTTCCTGCTCAATTTCCGGCTAGTCTGCAGGCCTGTTGCTGGCTCCAGTCAGATTGTAACCACAGTCTAGCTGTGATGTTGGTCTTCCCCATTTGTTTGACACTGGACCCCCCTCCAGCCACAAAGTTTTCATGGCCTGTTCTGCCTTGGTCAAACTGATGGAGCTGGTACATGTGATGGGAGGAACCCTAAATTAAATGCCACCTGCTCCCCCTGTTCTTACTCAAAGTTCAGTGTTTATTTATTTATTTATTTTTGAGTAAAGGCTTCTTGGGTATGCCTTTGGTTGATTTCTAGAATCCTCAAATGGTTGTGTTTGGCAATTCTGTCCACTTTCATTGTTGATTTTGGTGGGAAATAATTTTCTGAGCTCCTCCTCACTTCCTCATTCCAGAAGTCTGGTTAGCAGTTTTGAATTTGGACTTTTCTCTTTAATTTGAGACATACCCAGAAGTCTTTCCAAATTTCCAAATTTCAAATACGTAACTCTGGCTACATATTTCAGTCAATTTAGAAGCTTTTTAAATTGTTGGGTTTTTTTTTTTTTAATTTTACTTTTTAGTGTGAACAATTGCAAACATATAAGAAGTAGAGTTTATATTACCCCGTCATGACCAAACTTATTTTGTTTATATTCTGACTTTACCCACTCCTCAGCCCATTGTTTTGAGGCAAGTACCACGTATCATATTTCCTTTCACCCATAAATATTTCAGTAAATAGTTCTAAAAGGAGAAGAGGCTGAACGCAGTAGCTTATACTTGTAATCTCAACACTTCGGGAGGTGGAGGCAGGACGACGGCTTGAGCCCAGGAGTTTGAGACCAGCCTGGGCAACATGGCAAGACCCTGTCTCTACAAAAAATTAAAAAAAAAATTAGTCAAGCACAGTGGTGCACGCCTGTGGTCTGAGGTTAAGGCTGGAGGATTGCTTGAGCCTGGGAGGTCGAGACTGCAGTGAGCCATGTTTGTGACACTACACTCCAGCCTGGGTGGCAGAGCAAGATCCTGTCTCAAAAAAAAAAAAAAGAAAATTTCTCTTTAAAAACACAACTGTGATAGTTATCACAGCTAAAGCATTTAATAGTAATTTCTGTCTGTCTTTTTGTTTGTTTGTTTTGAAACAGAGTCTCACTCTGTTGTCCAGGCTAGAGTGCAGTGACCCAATCTTGGCTCACTGTAACCTCTGCCTCCCAGGTTCAAGTGATTCTCCTTCCTCAGCCTCCCTAGTAACTGGGATTACAGGCATGTGCCACCACGCCTGGCTAATTTTTATATTTTTAGTAGAAACAGAGTTTCACCATATTTGCCAGGCTGGTCTTGAACTCTGACCTCAAGTGATCCATCTGCCTCAGCCTCCCAAAGTGTTGAAACTACAGGTGTGAGCCACTGTGCTCAGCCAGCATTTAATGGGAATTTCTTTCTTTCTTTTTTATTTTGTCTTTTTTTTTTTTTTTTGAGACAGAGTCTTGCTCTGTCTTCTATGCTGGAGTGCAATGGCACAATCTCAGTTCACTGCAACCTCCTTTTCCTGGGTCCAAGCGATTCTCCTGCCTCAGCCTCCCAAGTAGCTGGGATTACAGGTGCCTGCCACCTTGCCCAGTTAATTTTTGTGTTTTTTAGTAGAGACGGGGTTTCACCATTATTGGCTGGGCTGGTCTCGAACTCCTGACCTCAGGTGATCTGCCTGCCTCAGCCTCCTAAAGTGCTGGGATTACAGGCAGGAGTCACCATGCCCGGCCTAATGGTAATTTCTTAATATCATAAAATAGAGTTGGGGAATCTTGAAAAGTTAGATGCCCAGTCAAGTGAAATCAGATTCTCTGAGAATGAGGCCTGGGCATCAGCATATATTAGACTCCCTTGGTAATTGTGACATGCAGCAGAGGTTGCGAACCATTGAGTTAGGTAGTCTTGTCTTTACCCTTTTCCAGAATTGTTCATTTCTCATATAAATGCATTAGAATGAAAGTATTATGATAGAAAATATTCTCTTTTGGGGAATTCAAGAAAATTTCTTTCCCAATATAGGATCCATTTTTATGGAGATCCCATGGATAGTTTACAGAGAATGAATTTCATCTGTTTTCTAGCAAAGAGTTTTATATAAACTTTTAAAATCAAATTGCTAGTTTGTGTTATTCAGATTCTCTCTAGCCATAATTTTGGTCCATTTTATCTGTTACTCTCCTGAAAGGAAATATGTTTGCTTCCCACAGTGATTATGATTTTATCAGTTCTTTTTATATTTCGAACGGTTTTTGTTTTCAACTTCTAGATTCACATTTTCTTTGTAACTTTTTTGTCATGAAATGTTGAGGAAAAGAACAGCAGACTGTCTTCTACCCACCTCCCTGTCCCCACCCCTAGTTTCTGCATTCTAGAATCTTTAACTGTATATGGAATTTTTCTGATGTCGGTATCATCAAATGGTGTTGGGTGACATTAAATTCCATGTCAGCCCTCCTGAAGCATGCCCTCCTCTCTTCGAGGTTCATGTCTGGGACCTAGCCTTCTGTGTTTGGGCATTGCCACCTCCTGCCCACCTCAGAAGCACCTGCCAACTTCCTGATGTTTGTGTGGGGTGGGCACTGGGGGGAAATGTATATGTTAGAATCAGCAATCTGTGATCTAACACATTATTTTGCATGGCCAAAGTGTGCGCTGGACTTAAGTCTCCACCCCCTCTGCTAGTACCATTTGGTTAGACATAGACAGAATCCCCCCACTCCCCTGCTGTGTGATCCGTGGCTTACTGTCTTCTCTGAAATAAGTGCTAATTGGTTTTTAATTCCACTTGGATTTTAATGCTGCCCACTGCAGCCTTGGTCCAGAAACACTGATCTGTTTGAAGAAATGTTCCTCAGGAGGAGGAATCGGCTCTGCAGGGAGCTGGCAGGCTCCGTCCTTCCCAGCTTGCCACGCTGGCCCCAGGCCCCTGCCAGCCACACGTGTCCCCCGCCTCAGGCTCAGCAAGGGATGCTTTGTAGTGACTTGCTCTCGATGGCAAGGACAGGTTTGGACAGAGCTCCCTTTCCTTTGTGTGCAGAGAGTTACTGGGCCTGGGTTCATGGAAGCTGGAGGAATGTAACGAGACCTGCATGGAGTGGTGGGTCTCAGAGACCTGATCTGGGATCCAGGAGTGTTCCTGTGGCTTCTGGATGACTCCTGCCATGCCCACCTCCCTCTGCACTGTCCATCTGGGGTGGGCTCTGTTCTCTAGTCTGTTATGGGAGAGGCTGGATCCTGTCCTGCCAGCCATCTGGGATGGGGAGGTGATTTTGATCCGCCTCCACCCTCCTCCCCGGTGTTTTCTTCTGTCTGGAACACTGTTCAGAACTGTCCCACTCCAGGGCTGCCTCCAAAGGCCCACAGTCATTCATGTTCATTTATTCTCTACATCTGCCCAGGCACTGGAGGGGAGGGAGAGGAAGGCAGATGTCAGTCCGGCAGGTGGAAAACAGGAGCGTGTGGAAGTGTGGGGGCGGAGCAGCTACCCCAAGGGCAGAACAACAGTGGAGTGGTTGGGAACACAAGACTCTCAGGGTGAACAGGCCCAGTTTCTATGGCTGGCTGGGGAATTCGGTGCAGGTGACCACACTCCTCTGGATCTCAGTTTCATTAGGGCCGTCATCCCATAGTACCACACTCCGGTGGCCTAAACAACAGAAATTTATTGTCTCAGAGTTTAGGGGACCAGAAGTCTGAGATCAAGGTCTGGGCTGGGGCTGGACTGATTCCTCCCAAATCTATCAAAAAGACTTTGTCCCATTCCCCCCCCCCACCAGCTGCTGGTGATTTTCGGGCATTGTTGGCATTCCACGGCTTCTGCCACAGCACCCTCATCTTCATGTGGCATTCTCCTTGCGTGTGTCCATGTGGAAATTTCCCCTTCTTAGAAGGACATTAGGCATACTGGATTAGGGACTCACCCTGCTTTCAGTGTGACCTGATCCCAGCTTGACTTCTGCAAAATTCTATCTCCAAATGAGGCCACATTCTGAAACACCAAAGGTTAGGGCTTCAACACATGATTTTTAGGGGGACACAATTCAACTCATGATGGGAAAAAACAGCAATGATAATTACCCATGTATAGGTTTGTTCAACTTTTTTAAAAAAAAATCTGTTTATTTGTTTATTTAGAGACCAGGTTATGAGACTGGCTAATTTTTGTATTTTTGGT
Organism: Aotus nancymaae; assembly: GCF_030222135.1. NCBI lineage: Eukaryota > Metazoa > Chordata > Mammalia > Primates > Aotidae > Aotus > Aotus nancymaae. The sequence goes on along the minus strand of NW_026988441.1, from coordinate 15,839,338 downwards.
AGAGGTGGGGTTTTGCCATGTTGCCAGGACTGGTCTCAAACTCCTGAGCTCAAGCGATCCACCCCCGTCAGCCTCCCAAAGTGTTTGGATTACAGGAGTGAGTCCTGGTGCCCTGCCACTTATGTTACTGATTTATACAAGAAAAGCCCTCAGCTCAGTTCCTGTCACATAGTAAGTGCTCAGTAAATGTTAGTCTCATTAATGGGTTCTGATGACCTCATCTCTTCATGGGACAGTTGTAGTCCTAATGAGCTCACTGCTTCTATTCTTGCCCCCTCGATTCCATTTCTGGTTTCCATTCCAAAACCAGAAATGAAATCATGTGATATACCCCATGTATAAAGTCTTCAGTGGTTTCCCATTTCTAGCATTCAGGATCTTTGCGTCTCAGGTAACAGAAAACTCAACACAAACTGGCTGAAGGAAATGTAGATAACGTGCTCGAAGTCCAGGTGTAATCTGCTTTAGGTGCAGCTTGAGCCAGAGCTCAAATAATGTTATTACCAACCCTGGGTTTTTCTCCTTGACCTCCAGTTGGTTCCAGTCTCAAATTGGTTGTCCTCTTATAGTTATGATTGCAACAACTCTAGCCTTATATCAGGTCCAGTGGAAAAAGAGTGAGTCTTTTTTTTTTATTTTCAGACAGAGTCTCACTCTGTCACCAGGCTGGAGTGCAATGGTACGATCTTGACTCACTGCAACCTCCACCTCCCGGGTTCAAGCGATTCTCCTGCCTCAGCCTCCCAAGTAGCTAGGACTACAGGCACGCACCACCACGCCCAGCTGACTTTTTTTGTATTTTTAGTAGAGACAGGGTTTCACCATGTTAGCCAGGATGGTCTAGACCTCCTGACCTCATGATCTGCCTGCCTTGGCCTCCCAAAGTGCTGAGATTACAGGTGTGAGCCACTAAGCCCAGCTGAGTCCTTTTCTTCTTGTGGAAACTTCTGCAAAGGTTCTGAAACTCACTGTGAGCTAGCTTGGGTCATGTGTCCAGCTGTTAACCATTGCTGTGACCAGGGGAAGGTGGTTGATTGGCTTAGTTAGGCCTGGGTCATCCATGGAACCCCACTGACACATCATGCCCTGAAAGTGGGGATCATCTGGACTGCAAATGAAAATAGGGTTCTTTTTGGGAACAGAGACAATGGCTGTTAGTGGGGAACCAATCAGTTATTTTCTAATATACTCCAGTACTTAAAATAACATTCAGAAATCCTGACCGGGTATGATGGCACATGCTTGTAATTCCAGCTACTAGGGAGGCTGTGGTGGGAGGATCACTTGAGCCAGGAGTTCAAGGCTGCAGTGAGCCATGATCATGCCACTGCACTCCAGCCTGGGCAATAAAGACAGACCTCATCTCTGTTAAAAAGAAAAGAAAAAACCCTTATAGGCCGGGCATGGTGGCTCACATCTATCTCAGCACTTTGGGAGGCTGAGGCAGGCGGATCACCTGAGGTCAGGAATTTGAGACCAGCCTGGCCAATGTGGTGAAACCCTGTCTGTACTGAAAATACGGAAATTAACTGGGCATAGTGGTGGTGGGTGCCTGTAATCCTAACTACTCAGGAGGCTGAGGCAGGAGAATTGCTTCAACCCAGGAGGTGGAAGTTACAGTGAGCCGAGATTGGGCCACTGCACTCCAGCCTGGGTGAGAGTTAGGCTGTGTCTAAAAAATAATACAAATAAAAACAAAAATCCTTACCATGGCTTATAAAGTCCTCCATGATGCAGCCTCTGCCAGCCTTGCTTACTGCACACCACCGAGTCTTTCATATTCATTTCTCAAATATGCCACACTTTCCTCTGGCCTTTGTATGTGCCCTTCCCTATGCCTGAAATGCTTTTGCTGCTTGCTTGTCCTCAAGCCTTCTCCTTCTTATCCCTCAGATCTTAGCCTAAACATCAGGTCCTCGAAGAAGCCCTTCTGGACTGTCCTGAATGTAAACCAGGCCCCTTGTTATTCCTGCCTGGCAAAGCTTCACAGCAGTTATCGTAACATTTAACTAACTACACGTTATGTTTGTCTTTACATGTTTAATGCCCGTCTTCCTCACCGGGCTGGCTGTGAGTCCCAGGAGGTCAAGCTCCAGCCTGTTATTATTATTATTTTTTTTGGGTTGCATCCCCAGTACATACTAGGTTGTGTAAAACAAAACAAACCCTTTATTAAATGAATGTGGTTGAAACAGAATTGTTCACTCATTTAAAATTTTGGTTAGTTTGTCATTGAACTAGAGCAGGGAACAAAGTCTGGCTGGAAGTTTTTAAAACCCTGGTGATGAAATTTCAAAGTGAAAGTGTTCCTCGTAGGTTAAATGAATCCATACTGCAGCCATATTTTTATAGGCTTGTTGGCATTAGTGATGCCCAAAGTGACTTTCCTTTTGGCACTTTTGGCCAGTGAAGATAGTCTGTCTCCCAGCAATAAAAACTTCACCACGTTAAGTGGAGTACGATGATTAACACACATTTTTAATTAGCTCCTTAATCGTCTTCTATCTAAAGAGGCCAGGACAGGCATTTTAACGCTTGGCTATTGGACTACCTCTAAGGAACTCTCCCACACTGCTGATAATGTTCTGCATCTCTGCAGTTTGTCAAGGTTCCTGCAGCTGGAAGCTGTTTTCCAGGTCACTCCTCTCTAAAGCCACAGTTCTTTTTTCTCACTAAAGCCATCTGTTTAGCTTTGGTACACAGTGAAAAGGTCCCTGAACTGGCATGACTGCAAAGGTGGTTGAACCCTCTTCTGCGGGAGGTGAGGGCATGGAGGCTGTGCTGTGTATGGGTGGTACATCTCAAAAGAGTTAGCTTCAGCAGTCATCGGGTAAAGCAAACATGCTAGAGAGTTACAGGCTGGGCACAGTGGCTCACACCTGTGATCCCAGCTCTTTGAGAGGCTGAGACGGGTGGATCACCTGAGGTCAGGAGTTCACAACCAGCCTGGCCAACATGGTGAAACTCCATCTCTATCAAAAATACAAAATTAGCCAGATGTGGTGGCTTATGCCTGTAATCCCAGCAACTCAGAAGGCTGAGACTGGAGAATCGCTTAAACCTGAGAGACGGAGGTTGCAGTGAGCTGAGATCGCGCCATTGCACTCCAGCCTGGGCAACAAGAGCAAAACTCCATCTAAAAAAAAAACATGCTAGAGAGTCACAATCACCTTGACGTTCTGAAGATGTCAGGTATTAGTCAGGTATAGGTTTGGTTGCTGTAACAGACCCAGGATAGAGTGGCTAAAATAAGAGGGCAGTTTATTTCCCTTTTGAGAAACAGTTTGAGAGTGAGCAGCCCAGGCTCCTGCCATCTTGTTGCTCCTTGTTCCTGGGATGTTGCTTTCATCTGCATGGTACAGAATGATTCTCCATTGTTGCCGTGTATGCAGCCTGCCCTGTGGCAAGGAGGATGTGAGAGGAGGGGTTACATATCCTCTTTTTCTTTTTCAGGTAGTTTTTTTTGAGATATAATTTATATGTGTTAAAACTTGCCTTTTTTTTTTCTTTTTTCCTTTCCCCCCCTTTTTTTTTTTTGGAGAATGGGGTCTCACTGCTCTGCCCAGGCAGGTTTCAAACTCCTGGACTCAAGCTATCCTCCTATCTCTGCCTCCCTAAGTGCTGGGAGTATAGGCATGAGCCACTGCACTTGGCAAATTTGCCCTTTTAAAGCATTTGATGGTTTTTAGTGTTAAAGAGCTCCAGGCTCTTTAACCATCATAATAGTCTATTTGCAGAACATTTTCACCACCACAAAAAGAAGCCCTGAACCTATTCCCTCCTTCTCTAATTCCCTGCTTCCCTAATTCCCCCCTTCTCTAATTCCCCCGAGGATTTCCCTTCAGCCCCTGGCACCACTAATCTTTCTGTCTCTATGGATTTGCCTGTTCTAGAGGTTTCATGTAACTGGAATAATACAGTGTCCATTTGTGTCTGGCTTCTTTCATTGAGTGTAATGTTTGTAAGGTTCATTCATGTTGTACACGAATCAGTACTTGATTCCTTTTTAGGGTTGAATAATATTCTGTTGAATGAATAGACCACATTTTGGCTATCCAGGCATCAGCTGATGGACCTTTGGGTTGTTTCCACATTTTAGCTATCATGAATAATGCTATGAACATTCATGTATAAATTTTTGTGTAAAGATATTTTTCAGTTATCTTGGATATATACACCCTTCAGAGTGGAGTTACTAGGTCATGTGGTAACTATGGTTAACTTTTTTAGGAATAAGGCAGAGATACCTAGTGTGTGTGCATCATGGACCCTTTGACATCTTTTTCTCACAGTTGTGTTTTCAAGTTCATAAAATGTAGGATGACAAAGGAAACTAATTGTGTTAAAATGTAGTTTTTGAAATATGAAGATAAACTTGTGATATAGGGTGGCAAAATCTGTTGGTGGCTCTAACTACCATAATTCCAAAGTAACAAAGGGCATAGGTGCTATTTTGAGACGTTCGTAAGAACTGTGGGCTGGGTGTGGTCCTCATGCCTGTAATCCCTGTGCTTTGGGAGGCCGAGGTGGGAGGATCACTTGAGGCCAGGAATTTGAGACCAGCTTGGGCAGTATAGTGAAACCCCATCTTTACAAAAAATTTAAAAACTTAGCCGGGCATGGTGGTGTGCACCTATAGTCCCAGCTATTTGGGAGACTGAGGCGAGAGGATCCCTTGAGCCCAGGATTTTGAGGCTGCAGTGAACTGTGATCGTGACATTGCACTCCAGCCTGAGCAATAGAGTGAGACCCTGCCTCAATAAAATAAACTAGAAAAACTGCAATGGGATAATACCACCTGTGGTTTCCATTGGTAACAAATTTGTAAACATGAAAACTATATAGTTTGCCTATATTCCTAATTGAAGAAAATGCTGAATTTCAGTTAGAGATTAGTGAAAATGAAGTAATTCTTCTCCCTTCCCCCTAAATTAATGGAGCTCCTGAATTCTATCCTGCTTCAAAGAGGATAGACCCAGAAGTTCCACACATTTCCTTCACTTTTTCCCTGTGATCCTGATTAGTTACATAGCCACACCTAGCTACAAGGGAGCCTGGGAAATGCAGTCCTCATTCAAGTCAATCAGGTGCCTGGCTAAAATGCAGGAGTTCAGTTATGAAAGGAAAGTGGAGAGGACGGGTATTGGACAAGAAGTCAATACTGTACTATTCTACACCCCGTGCAGCCACTTTCTGACCCAGGTCAGGACACGTGTTCTTCTGATAAGCACCTGCCAGAGGAGTTAGTTTGGCTTTGGGGACCATGGCATATGACAAAAAAAGGGCATCTTTTTTTTTTTTTGAGATGGAGTCTGGCTGTGTTGTGCCCAGGCTGGAGTGCAGTGGCATGATCTTGGCTCACTGCAACCTCCGCCTCCCGGGTTTAAGCGATTCTCCCGCCTCAGTCTCCCAAGTAGCTGGGATTACAGGCACCTGCCACCATGCCCAGCTGATTTTTTGTATTAGTAGAGATGAGGTTTCACCATACTGGCCAGGCTGATCTCAAACTCCCAGCCTCAGGTGATCTGCCCACCTTGGCCTCCCAAAGTGCTGGGATTACAGGCATGAGCACCATGCCTGGCCAAAAAAAAAAAAAAAATGCATCTTGAAGCACTAGAATGCCTCTCTGAGTGGCAAGCTGCTCGCATGATGAAGAACCGAGACTGCCTGAGGGAATAGTGTATGCCTGCCCCCATCCCACACTCACACCAGAGCAAATGCTCAGGAAGTGGAATGCTGGGCATCTGTTCTGCTTAAATTATTTGTCCTTTGATGAGGGGTAAGGGGATCCTAGTTGAATTTATGTGAAGTAAACATTTGATACAACCTCTCTGTGCCTTTTTACTGTGCAGTAAGATGTGTGGTTGGCTTCTCAGATGACTGGATAGTGATGCTACATTGGAACTGTTGATTCTAAGTGTCAGAACCCACCATCGATCACCCAAGGCAGAAAAGGGATTGATTTGTTGGCTTGGAGTCCCAGGAAAGTCAGCAACAGTAAGTGGGCAGTTCAGGCCTCCAGCAGCAAAGTAACAGGATGTGGGCAGCCCAGAGGCAAAGTAACCTCCCTATTGTCTTGGTTGTAGAGGCTGAAGGGTCATGATGCTGATCTAACAGTGGTAACAGCTGGACTTTATTGAGCACTTCCTGGGTGTCTGGCAGTATTTGTTTTACAACAACCTTTTGAGGTGGGTCCTGCTATACCCTACTTTCCTGATGCACAGGAAGTCATCGACCTCCTCAAGATCATATAGTTACTTATTTGTGGCTGGGTATGGTGGCTCACACCTGTAATCCCAACACTTTTGGAGGCTAAGGCAGGGCTTCAAGACCAGCTTAGGCAACATGGTGAGACCCTGTCTCTACAAAAAATTAGCCAGATGTGATGGTGTGTGCCTATAGTCCCAGCTATTCAGGAGGCTGAGATGGGAGGATCATTTGAGCCTGGGAGACTGAGGCTGTGATAGCAAGCCGTGATTGTGCCACTGCACTCCAGCCTGAACAACAGAGTGAGACCCTGTCTCAAAACAAAACAAAATAAAAGTGTTGATTAACGGCAGAGGTGGGGTTTGAACAGAAGGTCCAGTTCTAGCCGGTACTGTCATGAGGGCCAAGGGTGAGATGTAGGAGCAGAAGGCTTGAAACCCTGGACAGAGGAGTTTGTGTTTCCCTTCATGCTTTCCTGTTGCCAGTCCTTATTATTGATAATGACTTTTGAGTTGACGTCATTGTGCCATCCCAGTCTCCTCCCCTCCCACTGTTCTAACACCCAGTGGTAGATCCCCTCCACAGCACCACCATCAGACACACAGGTGGCTCTCATGGAATCTCTCCATTCCCCACTATTCTACACCAGCCCTTATCCCTTGTCCTAGTTTTATTTATTTATTTTTTTATTATTATTTTTTTTTTGAGACGGAGTTTCGCTCTTGATACCCAGGCTGGAGTGCAATGGCGCGATCTCGGCTCACTGCAACCTCCGCCTGCTGGGTTCAGGCAATTCTCCTGCCTCAGCCTCCTGAGTAGCTGGGATTACAGGCACGCGCCACCGTGCCCAGCTAATTTTTTTTTTTTGTATTAGTAGAGACAGGGTTTCACCATGTTGACCAGGATGGTCTCGATCTCTTGACCTCGTGATCCACCCGCCTCGGCCTCCCAAAGTGCTGGGATTACAGGCTTGAGCCACCACGCCCGACCCTTTGTCCTAGTTTTAAATGTGAATTTATAAAAAGTAGTTAATTTGTGACTCAGCACATCTATACGATGCCTCCCAGGCTCCAGATCTGGACTGCTGGACACAGAAACATCGTTAATCAGATCCCTGCCATGGTGGAACTGACAGTCTGGAGGGGACGTGAGAGACTCAGGCATTCAGCAGATAGTCTCAAAGACCCAGTTGTAGCTGTGATACATACCAAACAGGAAACATACAGGGAGCGACGAGAACATATTAATGTGTGGAACCCAGGGCCAGCCCCAGGGGTCGGGAGGGAGGATGGTGAGGAGGGCTTCCCAAGGAGGCACCATGTAGACTGAGCCTAGAGCTGAATGGTGGCAGAGAGGGAGCAGGGCGTCTCCGGGGGGGAACTGGAAGGCCCTGGACACGTCATCCCAGTCCTCACTCCCATTGAACTCTGAGGAGACCTGCAAATCAAGGCTCCCCACCTACCAGCATGTCACAGTGTGTCCAGGCTCAGGGTCCCCATCTGTAAGATGGGAGTCGTATTGCTCATGGTGCCCGTGTCGTTGGTGGATGTCACTGTTGGATTAAATGAGTTACTATATGTAAAACCTTTAGAACAGCTCCTGGGCTGTGGAAAGGGCTCTATAGGTTTAATTAGTAATTAAAATTTATATGTCTTAGGTCTAAAAACATCTAATAAAAAATCATCCCACCCAGGCCAGAATCCAAGTTAGGAGACTGCTTGATAGGGACTGCCAGACACAGAGACTTAGCTGTGGGAATCAGGGATGCAGCCTCTGGCTACCACCCCCAGCAGGCATTCAGAAATGGGGGGCTGGCCAGGCGCAGTGGCTCACACATATAATCCCAGCACTTTGGGTGGCCAGGGTGTGCGGATCACTTGAGTTCTGAAATTTAAGACCAGCTTGGCCAACATGGCGAAACCCCGTCTGTACAAAAATTAGTCAGGCATGATGGCAGATGCCTGTAATCACAGCTACTCTGGAGGCTGAGGCAGGAGAGTCGCTTTAACCTGGGAGGCAGAGGTTTCAGTGAGCTGAGATTGTGCCAGTGCACTCCAGCCTGGGCGACAGAGCAAGGCTCTGTCTCGAAAAAAAGAAATGCGGGGGTTGGTCCAAAATGAGTAGTGGGAGCCAGGGATGCTGACTGACCTATGTACAGGATTGTTCCACCAAATGTGCCCTCAGTGACCTGGGGAAGGCTGTCCCTGAAGGGATTTCCTTGGGTCTTCGTCCTGCTGTGTATCTCCCATTGGGTTTCTCTCCCCAGGGTGGAAAGATGGCTGCTCTTAGAGATGGCTGCCCCAGAATGCCCTGATCACTGACTCCACCTTTTAAAATATGTATAAGATGCCCCTGCACTGTAGCACTTGGAAGCAGTGCCAGCCAGTCTGGCAGAAAGCGTGAAACCAAGTAAGTGATCTGTTTTATCAATCAATGTTCTTGGGTTGCAAGCAGCAGAAATCAACTCAGGCCACCTTGGCCCTAAAAGGACTCAGGGGTCGAGCAGCTCTGGGGTGTCTCTCAGTGGATATTCTTGGTTACTTTTTTTAGTGCCCTGACACCCCAGTGGTTGGGAGAGGCAGTGGAGGGTAGCAGTGAAGAGCTTAGACTCTGCAGCCAGCCTCCTGGGTGAGAATCCCAACCTCACCCCTTATTCATAAGCATCTCAAGCTTTCTGTGCATCGGTTTGTCAGCTCTAAGATGGGAATGAGAACTGGTTGCTGTGAGGATTCATTAAGTTGATAATTGAGACGTGTTTAGAATGGTGCCTAGTGTAGATTATTTGGCTAGATATATACTAGTTTCTATTGTTTTTATTTAATTGCTGTGGTTATTACCATTATTATTTTTTCGAGGTGAGGGTCTGACTTTGTCACCAGGCTAGAGTTCAGTGGCACAAACATGGCTCACTGCAGTCTCAACCTCTTGGGTTCAGGTGATCCTCCCACCTCAGTCTCCTGAGTAGCTGGACTATAGGCATGTGCCACCATCCCTGACTGATTTTTTGTATGTTTTCATAGAAACAGGGTCTTGCCATGTTACCCAGGCTGGTCTTGAACTCCTGGCTCAAGCAATCCACCCACCTGAGCCTCCCAAAGTGCTGAGATTACAGGCGTGAGCCACCTTGTCCACCCAGTCTACCATTATTATTTTTATTTTATTTAATTTTTAATTTTTATTTATTTTTTTGAGACGGAGTCTTGCTCTGTCACCCAGGCTGGAGTGTAGTGGTGTGATCTCAGCACATTGTAACCTCCGTCTCCTGGGTTTAGGTGATTCTTCTGCCTCAGCTTCCCAAGTAGCTGGGACTACAGGTGTGTACCACCACGCCAGGCTATTTTTCATATTTTTAGTAGAGACAGGGTTTTACCATGTTAGCCAGTCTGGTCTCGAACTCCTGACCTCAGGTGATCGCCCACCTTGGCCTCCCAAAGTGCTGGGATTACAGGCATGTGCCACCTTGCCTGGCCTCATTATTTTTATTGGGAGCTTGAAATTTAAATCCCTGAGCAAGAGGAAGCCATTGGCCCATTTTGGATCAGGTGGGTGGGCAGGTCCTATGATTGACAGTCCCCCCCCCCCCCCCCGCAACAGAACTAGGAGGAATGGGGGAGAAATAGTTGTTCCCAGGAAAATGAGCTGCTGTCACCGGAAGCTGGGGCAGAGACTCCAGGCTCCAGGCAGGCCCAGAGCTCGCATGTCCTCCATGCTCAGTAATTGGACCCAACAAATGTTGGTTACTTGCCTGCTTTGTGCCATGGCCTCTGCTGAGCACAGAAGACACAGAAGGGTTAGTGATTTGCAAGGTGGTCTCCTCACAGGTCTTGTAGTCCAGAGAGAAACAGCTGGAAAATGAGGGTACTGGTTAAATGCCTAGAACAGTGCCTGGCCTTTAGGAAGTCATTTGTAAATGTGTCCTAATGGATAAACACACAGGGAGTTTTATGGAACATACAACCAAAGCATTCCACCTGTCATTTTAAAGAAACCCATGTTTGTGCCTTTAGCCTCCAAGATGAGGTTCAGAGGGGTGTCTAGGCACACAGTAGGTGTTTAATAAATGGGGACTGAATGATCTCATAGGTGCATGGTCCTGCAGCCTGTCCAGTGTGACAGTTGAGGGCAGACCCAGAGTTGGGGCGCTGGCTGCCTTCTCTTTTGAACAGGATGTGCAGACGTGGCTCCAGGATGCATCTCTGTGGAATGCAGTTGCTAATACAAATGAGCTTCCTCATGTCACAAGGCATCTATTATGTGGACAGTTGGGTGATGTGCCGTGGGACTGGGCGGGCTTTCTAGGGGAGTTTCAGAGCCACAGTTATGTTTAGGGCTTTTCTTTGGAGAAGGACTTTACCCCATGAATGATTCTTAATAATGAAGATAATAATAGCTACCACTTTCCAGGTGCCTGGAACTGTGCAAAGGGATTAACCCATGGAATCCTCACAATGGCCCATGAAGCCAGTATATGATCCCCATTGTGCTGAGGCTCTGAGAGGGAAAATAATTTGCCTGTTGGATGCAAAGCCGGCGAGGAATTGAGTTGGGATTCTGGCGATGGTCTCTTGCTTCAAAGCTTGGGTTCTTCCTTCTATACCATGCACAGCCTGTTTCCTCTCTCTCTGGTACTAACTTTAAAACAATATTATTTTAATTTGCACATAGTACAGTGTTTAAAAATAAAAAGTCAGGCCAGGCACGATGGCTCACACCTGTAATCCCAGCACTTTGGGAGGCCAAGTTGGGAAGATCACTGGAGTCCAGGAGTTCCAGACCAGCCTGAACAACATAGTGAGACCCTGTCTCTACAGAACATTTAAAAATTAGCTGGGCATGGTGGCTCAGGCCTGTAATCCTAGCCACTCGGGAGGCTGAGGTGGGAGGATCTGCTTGAGTCCAGGGGGCTGAGGCTGCAGTGAGCTGTGATCGCACCACTGCACTCCAGCCTGGGTGACAGAGACCCTGTCTCAAAACAAAAACAAAAAGGCAGTTTCCCTACTACACCCAAACCCTCCACAGAAGTAGCCACTGTGAAGTGTTTCTCACATCTCCTTTTAGAAGTCATGTGTACAAGCAAATCTATAAACATGGCAGCTATGTTCAACTTAAGAGCAGCCAGCTGTAGCCCATAGGCCAAATCCAACTCATTGCCTGTTTTTGTATGACCAGGGAGCTAAGAATGGGTTTTATGTTTTTAAAAGGTTGAAAAAAAATTAGCAACATTTCATGCCATGTAAACTTACGTGAAATATAGGTTTCAAGAAAGAGTCTCGCGCTGTGCAGTGGCGTAATCTCACCTCAACTGCAACCTCCACCTCCCGGGTTCAAGTGATTTTTCTGCCCTAGCCTTCTGAGTAGCTGGGATTACAGGCACATGCCACCATGCCCAGCTAATTTTTGTATTTTTGGTAGAGATGGGGTTTCACCATGTTGGTCAGGCTGGTCTTGAACTCCTGACCTCGTGATCCACCCGCCTCTGCCTCCCAAAGTGCTGGGATTACAGGCGTGAGCCACTGTGCCCAGCCCTAAATAAAGTTTTACTGGAACACAGCCACATACATTTGGTTGTCTATAAATAAAGTTTCATTGGAACACAGCCAGTACACAATTGTGTATTGTCTGTGGCTGCTTTCACACTGTAACGGCAGAATTGAGCAGTTGCAACAGAGATTAGTGTGACCCCTCAAACCTCCAGTATTTTCTCTTTGGCCCTTTGCAGACGAATTTGGCTGATCCCTGCACTACACACTCTCCTTTAGCAATGCACATTGGAGACTGTTGGCTCTTAGTGCTTTTCTTGCATGCTGTGTTCCCCGGAAGCAGAGCCCAGTTGCAAGCTATGGGCATGCCCAGCTGTGTGGCTGGCGGTGTCTGTTGGTTCCTCCACATACATACTCACTCTAAGCATTTCTTTGGTCCTGGTTTTATGGCAGGCTGCTGGCTGGCAGCCAGAGCAGGTTTAGGCCTGCCCCAGGAATCCACAGGCCTGGAGGTGGGGAGAGTCAGACATTATTGGAGAGTCCTGCAGATGGATGTATTCAGGCCTGTTCTCACAGGCCTTCCCTGACCCTCTCCCCATCACTCTTGCTTTGTTTTTATTTGTGACACTTAAAAAAAAATAGGTCATGAATTTATATGCTTCAAAATCAATTCTGTGTACTCTGTTCTGCACTTTGCAAATGTTTACTGAACAGCACACCCTGGAGATCTCTCTAATTTTAGTGTTCTGGTAGAAACTGAAGGATGGGGAGGAGATAATAAGGCAAAAAAGAAATGTGTATGTTAGGGTGGGGAACATGAAGAAGAGCACTCCAGGCAGAGGGGACAGTGTGCACAGCATTTGTCCAGGTTCTGGACAGTGTGGCTTCCTCCAGAGCAGAGGGAAGGCGTGTGAGGCTGAGGCCAGGGAGGAGGGGGTCGGTCAAGGCATGAAGGTTCAGCAAGACCTGATGGTCAATGGAGGAACTGTGCCCTTAATTGTGGGCACACCTAGGTGTGGGGTTCTGCTCTGTTTCCTTCCATGCCCTGATTTCTCTGTGACCAAGTACACATGGCCATGATCACATGTGACCAAGGAGAGGCCAAGAATGACCTTGAGAGTGGGTTATTGTGACTCTGGTTAATGATGGAAGAGTTCCTCCTGTGAGCTGCTCTCGAGAAGTGTGACCTGGTGTCTGGGTGGTTTCAGGGCTGTACCTCCTGCCTCCTCAGTTCTTTCTAGTCATGCGACAAGGGACACATCCCATCAGTTCTTATCTTTTCAGTGGACACAGTCGTGATACCCAATACAGGCATTGTTTGGAGGGTAATGCATACACCATGCTCAGTTCCAAGTTGGCCACATAGTGAGTGTTCAAGATGTGATAGAGATGGCTTTGGTTCTTTTTATAGGGCTGGTTTGGGCTCATACTTTGTTAGTATCACTCATGATTAAAGGTTTGGGGATTAGATGGAGTGGCTCATGCCTGTAATCCCAGCATTTTGGGAGGCTAAAGCGGGAGGATTGCTTGAGGCCAGGAGTTCAAGACCAATCTGGGGAATACAGCAAGACCCTACCTCTACAAAAAATGAGCCAGGTGGTGGCACGTGACTGTAGTCTCAGCTACTCAGGAGGCTGAAGTGGGAGGATCACTTGAGCCCAGGAGGTCGAGGCTGCAATGAGCTCCAGTCTGATGACAGAGGGAGACCCTGTCTCAAAAAAAAAAAAAAAAAAAAAAGAGTTTTGGTTTGGTTTGATCACCCGAATTCTAATACCCACTCTGCCACTTCTTGTCCATATTGAGCAGGTTACTTAACCTCTCTGTACCTGATTTTTGTCACTTACAAATGAAAGTGATCATACTTGGCTCTTGGTCCCGTGGATGCCAGCCATTATTATGATTCCTGTTATTTCACAACCTCTGCTGTGTGGTATCATCAGATGACTCAGCGCAGGTGGTTGCAGCGTCGCCATCATTTCAACAACATTTCAGCTTCGTTAGCTGTAACACTTCACCTTTTCTGAAGGACACCTTCCTGCAAATACTTTCATGTCAAAGGGTTCGGGTAGAGTTGCCCCTTGCATATTTAGGAAAGGAGGCCCTGGAGGAGAGAATTGTCTCTTTAGTCCCTTTATGAGTCATTGGCCATGTAAAGTCATGTGACCACCCGTAACTGCAGGGAAGGCTGAGAGCTGGAGCGTTTTCCTAATCACCTCCTGCACAGAATGTAAATATCACCACAGCCATGCGCAGTACTTACCTGTGAGCACATTAATCCATTTACACGTCTCGCCATCAGAGGGGCTGGCTCCAGCGTCTTACACATGTCCACATTGTGGTCAGCTTGCAGAAGTCACCCATGGTATGTGGCAAAACAGCTGGACTCCTGACATAGAGCACTGAAAGGAAGACTGTGAGGGACACTGTTGTAAAGGCTCTCAAGTTGTATCTGTCTAATCAGGGAAACAATTTAATGTCCCAGATCAAAGTCGAGAGGGAGGCTCTGGGAACTGGGCCGTGCGCAGCCAGAGAAAGGCAGGAGAACCGGTTTCTTCAGGGCAGGTCTCCTTAACCTTCCCAGAGGCCTTCCTAGTCATCTCCTCCTTCTGGCTGGGTCCTTGATCTTTGCAGATGGCTGCGTCTTCTGGGGCCAGCGAGCACCTACTGTGCATCTAGTGCTGTCCAAGGTACTGGAGGTAATGATAGGTAACGTTCTTCAAGCGGTCACCATGTGCTTGGCGTTGCAGTTTCTTGGGTTAACTCCTGTAATCCTCCCAGCAGCCCTATGAGGTGGGACAGTGTTTGGTCCATGATAGACATGGAGACAAGCCCAGGGCGGCTATGTCACTTGCCCAAGGTCACATAGCTAGTTAGGGGCAGCCTCTACCCTCTGAATCAAAGCCCGCCATGTAAATGGCTGGCATCTTTTGCAGACAACATGCATGTCTTCAGAGCTTTCTCTTTCGGAAGACCCTGGCCTCCAATGTCTGTATAGTGGCTTATGGCTCCCGCAGTTAATGGCACTTGTGAATGTGGCTTTGGAGTAGGAGGGAGCAAGGCTGGGGCTGGTCAATATGGGCTTTCCCACTGTGACCCATGGCAGCCAGAAAAAGGGATGGGAGTCAGGCAGGGCACCTTTGTCCACCCTTAACTCCTCCTGGCTATTCAGGACCCACCTTACAGGTTTCTGTGGCCTCCCAGGGGTGTCTTCCTGGGGCTGACGCTTCTCTGTTAGGCATACCATGGTACCCTTGCCCCTCTCCCCCGACCTCCCAGCCAGGCTGTGTTGAAACTGCCTTTTCATTTCTTAGTCCCTCTATGCTAAATGTTGGAAGGGCAGGGGCCTTGCGTCCACTTCCCTTGGCCCAATCCTGGCTGTGCAGTAGGTTTTAAAAACATGTCTGAACAAATGAGTAAATAAATGACTCATGTAACACAACTAACAGCTAAACAGAACTTAACTCGCAGTATCTTCTGGGCAAATGCCACATCTGGGCTAGAAAGACCGCAGAGGGTGGTGGTTGAAAGCCGACCCTGGAGCCACTTGCTGGGATTCAAATCCAGTTCTGTCGCTTACTTGCTGGGCGACCTTGGGCAAGGGACTGTGCCTCTCAGGACCTCAGTTTTCTCATCGCTTAAGTGGGATAATAAATAATAGGGCCTGCCCTCCTGAGCAGTTGTGAAGGTTACACGAATTGGAATGTTAAAGTGTCTGGCACAGGCTTAAGAGTTAGCTGTGGCTCCTAGACACTGTGTGGTAGTGTTGACTGAAGAGTAATTGTGTCTTAGCTTCAGGTATGTGGAGAGACCAGCTCAGTTCCAGGGGAGATGGTGTGTTCACTTCGTGAACCTAAGAAACAGTGGTTTCATCCAAAAAAGATTGCTCAGGGCTGGCATGGTGCCTCACACCTGTAATCCCAGCACTTTGGGAGGCTGAAGTGGGCAGATTGCTTGAGCTTAGGCGTTCAAGACTAGCCTGAGTAACATGGTGAAACCCTGTCTGTACAAAAAATGCAAAAATTAGCCAGACGTGCGTCTGAGCTCCCAGCTACTCAGGAGGCTGAGGTGGGAGTTTAACTTGAGCCTGGGAGGTAAAGGTTGCAGTGCGCCGAGGTCACGTCACTGCACTCCAGCCTGGGTAACTGAGCGAGACCCCATTCAAAAAAAAAAAAGATTGCTCAGCACTGATGAGGAATTGTAACTCTAACCCTGATCAATAAGCTTGCTTCATACAGGCGTGATTCGAGTGGGGATTTTTGGAGTTGTGTGAAACTATGTGTTCTTTGTGGGAGAAGTTGGGAGAAAGACCCAGCCTGGCTGAATCTCCTGAGAACAATGAGGTGCTTTTTGTAGATGCTGTCTCCTTCCAGTCTCAGGGAGCGCTGTGTGAGCCCTGTGCAGGGCAGGGCAGCCAGGCGGTTAAGGGCTGGATTCCATCCTTGCTATTGTCTGACCTTGGGCAAGTAACAAAGCATCTCTTAAGCTTCAGTGTTCATTTCTGCAAAATGAGGAATAAAACAAGTTACCTTGTCACTGGCTTACTAATGAGCTTGGAACTAGTAAAGATTTTTTTGCACAGGTCCTGACACATAACAAGTGTGCATTAAATGTTAGCTGCTTTACTGTTGGTGTCATAAATGTTAATGACAACAATAGTGATTATTCTGTAGGATGCTATGGAATATGGCTGGTATTCCACAGATGTCTCTCATGTAGGCAACTCTATAGCAAACTAGAGCATGTCTTTGTGGTGATCCCTCAGGAAGAGAACAGTCATTTCATGAACCTGACTGGAAGTCAAGATTTGTGTATTCCTTCAACAAATATTTCTAGGGCCTCTTCTCTGTGCTAAGCACTGTTCCAAGGCCCAGGTATGCAGCAAATGAGACAGACCTAGTCCTTGCTGTCCTGGAGTACAAGGTCTGGTGGAGGAGACAGACTAGAAACAAACATTATTTTTCAGCGGTGATTGGTAGTGATACTAAGAGATTAAACCATCCAGCGTTTTGGGAGACCAAGGCAGGAGGATCAGTTCAGGCTGGTTTGAGACCAGCCTGGGTGACAGAGCAAGATCCTATCTCTTTAAAAAAAATAATAAAATAAAAAAATATTTTTTTTTGAGACAGGGTCTCTCTCTCGCCCAGGCTGGAGTGCAGTAGCACGATTTCGGCTCACTATAGCCTCAGCCTCTCTAGCTGAAGCAGTTTTCCCACCTCAGCCTCCTAATTGGGACTAGAGGCACGTGCCACCATACCCGGCCAATTTTACAAGGAAAATGGTTTTAGTCAAGTGTGGTGGCACATGCCTGTAGTCCCAGCTACCAGGGAGGCTGAAACAGGAGGATCACTTGAGGCCAAGAGTTCAAAACCAGCCTAGGCAACATAGTAACTCTAGGAGAGAGAGAGGGAAGGAGGGAAAGAAACTAAGCTAGGATAAGGCGAAGTGAGTGGTAGTGGTGGAGGGGTGTTTTAGAGGGATGAAGAAGGGGCCTGTCCGAGGAGGTGACATTTAATCTGAGACTTGAAAGACAAAAGGGAGCCAGCCATGCAAACAGTTGGGTGAACAAGGGTGAGAATGTGGTGGGAGGGCTTTGTAGTTTGTTCCCCAGAGCCTCCACATTCTTCCATCCCAGGGGTGTTTGGAGAGGAGGGCTGCTGGGAGCTGACTTTGGCATCTCGGAAGAGAGGTGGTGGGCCCAGAGGCTAGGCCCCTCCCTGGCTTCTCCCAGCCTTCTCAGGACCCTTACCCAGGCATGCAAGGCCACCAAGAAGGGATCCTTCGCCCCTTGGGTGGGCTCCCTGACTTCCCAGCCAAGAACGTGGTGCTCCTTTTTTTTTTCCAAAGGTGTCCCAGCTGCACTGTCATACAAGCAAAGCGATGGTGCTCTGTGCTTGAAGCCCACTCTCTCCTTACCCAGAGTAGATCAGCTGAAAGCTGTCTGTCCTGGAGAAGCCCCAGAAAGCAGGCAAGCCAGACTGAGCATGCTGCTTGGGGCTGTGGGGAATGAACTATCTCTTTTGTGTCAAAGGTGGGGAAGGTAAAGCAACAGGGCTTCCCTGATAGAGCCACAGTTAGGAGCCCAGATTCAGGGCTTCAACTCCGGCTTCCCCACTTACACCTTGGGCAAATGCCTTCCATGTGCTTCACCTTAGCATTCCCATCTGTAAATGGAACAGAAATTCCTGTGCTTAGAAAAGTGCACACAGAATGTGCTACATAAGTGTATCACCTTCCAATTTTTTTTTTTTCAGACAGAGTTTTGCTCTTGTTGCCCAGGCTGTAGTGCAATGGTTCACTGCAACCTCTGCCTCCTGGGTTCAAGCAATTCTCCTGCCTCAGCCTCCCGTGTAGATGGGATTACAGGCTACGGCCACCATGCCCACCTAATTTTGTATTTGTAGTAGAGTTGGGGTTTCACCATGTTGGTCAGGCTGGTCTTGAACTCTCAGTCTCAGGTGATCCATCCGCCTCAGCCTCCCAAAGTACTTGGATTACAGGTGTGAGCCACCTCGCCCGGGCCACCTTCCAATTTTAAGTTGTGGTGAGACAACTTTCTCTTTCCTCTAGTTTCTTGTCAACAGTTAAGACACTTGGATTCAACTTCTTTTTCTCCACACCAGTCCAGTTCTTGCCCAGAAGCTTGGCGTCTGACAGCCAGCCAGGCTTCAGGTGCCAAAAGCAGCCCTTTTGCTGGGGGTAGCAGGTTATTTGATGCCAGGAAGCTGAGAATTGTCAGGATATTTGTCGCCGGGGCTGGGGGCCTGTGTGGTGCCTCCACAAAAGGGACTGCTCCTGCTCGCCAGAGAGAGAGGACTGCTTCCTCCAGGGAAGCGTCTTCATTTCTTAACCCTGCCTGCACTAATCCTGTTAGAATCAGTTCGGGACTTTTTACAACGTGCACGTGCCTGCCTTTCCCCTTTCCCCTCTTTCTGTGTAAAGGGCCTGAGGCCTGGGCATGGAGATATTTTTCTTAGCTCCCTCCTGTGCCTTCAGGGATGCTCTCTGAATTCAGGGGGAATCACAATCACTGAACATACCTGAGAACCACCTGGGGATCGTGATAAAATGCAGGTTCTGATTCATCTGGTCTGAGGAGGAGCTGAGCATTTGCTTTTTCTTTTTCCTTTCCTTTTTTTTTTTTTGAGACAGAGTCTTGCTGTGTCACCCAGGCTGGAGTGCAGTGGCGCCATCTCGGCTCACGGCAACCTTTGCCTCCCGGGTTCACTCAATTGTTGTGCCTCAGCCTCCCGAGTAGCTGGGATTATAAACTTGCGCCACCACGCCCGGCTAATTTTCATATTTTTTGTAGAGACAGGGTTTCACCATGTTGGCCAGGCTGGTCTCAAACTCCCGACCTCAGGTGATCCACCCGCCTTGGTCTCCCAAAGCACCGGGATTACAGGTGTGAGCCACTGTGCTGGGCCATGTCTGCTTTTTAACTGAGCTCCCAGGTGATGTAATGATGATGTTTCCTGAACCACAGCTGTCAGAATCAAGGGCCTAGAAGTCAAGGCTTTTGAGATGTGTAAAATCTGAGACTTGCACTTGGAATCCCAAGCTGCATTTTTATCAGACCCCTTGGTGATTGACTGCTCATTTGGATGTGGGAGCCTCGAGCAGGGTTTGTGAACTCTGATACTGTTGACCTTTGGGGCCAGATCATTCTTGGACGTCAGGATTGTCCTGTGCATTATGGGATGTTGAGCAGCATCCCTGGCCTCTACCCACTAGATGCCAATAGCTGCACCCCCAGCTGTGATCATCAAGTGTCTCCAAATGTCCCTTGGAATAGAGGCGGGGCAAAGTTGTCCCTAGCTGGTCACCAGCGGCCTCACACCCTCAAACTTCACCATGCCTGGGACTCCCTGAGCCAGCTAGTCACTCACACTGATGCTCAGGCCCCACAGCAGTAGTTAGGGCCCCTTTAGTTTGGGGCAGGGCCTCAGTGGGGATATAAGCTCCTGGTGCCTCTCCTGTCTGCTGCACTTTGACAACCACTGTCCTGGCGCCTTTACTGCTCAGTAAATGGTGGGTGGGGCTGGACTAACAAGTGGGGAAAGGATAATAAACTGAGCTCAGTGTTTGTGTTGGGAGAGTGGAAAGCAGAATGAAGTCTCCATAAGTTCCCTTTTAATAACAGTAGAGAAAATTCTAGGCTTGGTGGTATTATCTCCTTTGGAAATTGTCCCCAATTCACACACTCCTCCTCTCCTCCTACAGTCCCCATGCTGGTCCTGTCCGTCCTTGGCTCCCACTGGCCTAAGGCAGCAACCTGTCATCATCCCCTTGCTCCTGCCCCACCCCTCCTGGTCTGTCCTTGAGGCTCAGCCAGGTGGGGCCTGTGAACACCTGAGGCCGTGTCCCTCCCCTGCTCAGGACCTCCCTTGGCTGCATCTCACCCAAGAGAAGAGTCAAAGCCAGGTGTGGTGGCTCACACCTGTAATCCCAGCACTTTGGGAGCCAAGGCGGGTGGATCACCTGAGGTCAGGAGTTTGAGACCAGCCTGGCCAACATGGTGAAATCCTGTCTCTACTAAAAACACAAAAATTAGCCAGGGCATGGTGTTATGCACCTGTAATCGCAGCTACTTGGGAGGCTGAGGCAGGAGAATCACTTGAACCTGAGAGGCAGAGGTTGCAGTGAGCCGAGATCGTGCCACTGCACTCCAGCCTGGGTGACAGAGTGAGGCTCCATCTCAAAAATAAATAATACATAAATAAAAATTAAAAAGAGAAAAGCCAGTTTCTTCTTTGTGGCCCACTGGGCCTCTGTGTCCTGGCCCTGTCACCTCCCTGTCTTGTCCTTTGCTTCCTGTCCCATTGCTCATTGATCTCTTCCCTGCTCCTAGAATGCACCAGGCACATTTGCTCTCCACGGTCTTTGCACGGACCGTCCTCCCTCCCGCTCCAGACAGTCCTGTGGCTGCTCCTGCACTTCTCTTGGGTTTCTCTGCTTAGAAGTCACTCTCCTAGTGAGGCCTTCTTTATGCCTGACCCCCAAACAAAAATGGATTCCATTTGTTTACCCTCCCCCTCCTCATAGAGTAGAAGCCCTGTGAGAGCAGGGACCTTGTCTGCTTTCCCGTGCTTTCACCAGCACAGCGCCTGCCGTGTAGGAGGTGTTGCCTGTGTGATTGAGGAGGGAATGAGTGAACTGCTGCTTGAGTGCATCTTCATGCCTGGCCTTGTACATCCTCCCACAGAACCCTCCTAACTCTGGGGCAGCTCCTAGTCTTTGTTTTGTTTTGTTTTGTTTTGAGACGAAGTCTTGCTCTGCTGCAGGCTACAGTGCAGTGGTTCAATCTCGGCTCACTGCAACATCTGCCTCCCAGGTTCAAGTGATTCTCCTGCCTCAGCCTCCCAAGTAGCTGGGACTACAGGCTTGTGCTACCACACCCAGTGAATTTGTGCATTTTTAGTAGAGATGGGGTTTCACCATGTTGGCCAAGATGGTCTTGATCTCTTGACCTTGTGATCCGCCCGCGTCAGCCTCCCAAAGTGCTGGAATTACAGGCATGAGCCACTGCACCCAGCCTTTTTTTTATTTTTCTCTAAGATAAGGTCTTGCTCTGTCACCTAGGCTGGAGTGCAGTGGCACAGTCATAGCTCACTGCAATGTCAGTTTCCTGAGCTGAAGCCATTCTCCCACCTTAGCCTTCTGAGTAGCTGAGACTATAGGTGTACACCACCACGCCTGGCTAATTTTTTAAAAAATATTTAGTAGAAACCGGATCTCACTGTGTTGCCTAGGCTGGCCTTGAACTCCTGGCCTCAAGCAGTCTTTGTGCCTTGGACTCCCAAAGTGCTGGGATTACAGGCATAATCTCACTGCACCACTGCGCCTGGCTCTGCAGTACCTATCTTGAGCTCCGTTTTACAAATGAAGATATGGAGGCTCTGAGTAAGCACCTGTCCAAGGTCTCCCTCTGAATGGGGAATTCCCTGGAACACACATCAGGCCTCCCTGCAGCAGGATGAAATTTTTTTTTTTTTGAGACAGAGTCCCACTCTGTCACCCAGGCTGGAGTACAGTGGCACAGTCTTGGCTCACTGCAACCTCTGCCTCCCAGGTTCAAGCGATTCTCCTGTCTCAGCCTCCCAAGTAGCTGGGACTATAGGCATGCGCCCCCATGCCCCCAGCTAATTTTTGTATTTTTTTTAGTAGAGACGGGGTTTCACCATGTTGGCCAGGATGGTCTCGATCTCTTGACCTCGTAATCCACCTGCCTCTGCCTCCCAAAGTGCTGGGAGTACAGGCATGAGCCACCGCGCCTACATGAATTCTTTAGCCCCCTACATCATTGCACTGCTTGTAGGGGTGGCACAGCCAGAATGAGCCTTGGCTTCCCACACACTCATTGTGGGTGCTGGGGCCTGGCTGAGCCAGACCACTGGAGAATAGAGGATTTGGGTTTCCCTGCTGCTTGTTGACGTGGAGCTCCCAGCTGGCCTTTTGTTTGGCCTGGTGCTCTCTGTTTGCCAGTGCAGCCCTCATGCTTATTTAGGGTTCTACCTGGCAGAGCCGGGGAGGGCAGCTTCTCTGGTGTTTACTCTGTGACATTCTGGAGTGGGGTCAGCTCCTGTTTCTGCCCCACAGCCCCATGCTTCTTCTGGGTGCTGAACCACCTTCTAAGAATTCCCAGGTCATTTTATACCCACATCTTGATCTTTGTGACTGGGTGGACCAGATCACCAGATACTTTGGGGTAAGGACAGAGGCATCTTTTTGGGTCTCTCTTAGGGCTGGCAAGGTGGTGGGTGTTCTTGTCAAAAGATCTAAAAATCTCCATTCCTCCATTCATTCATATCTTTTGAGGGCCTCTTGCGTGTTGGACACTACCTTGAACATATGGGAGGAAAGCAGCGAGTGAGACAGGCAGGGTCATGGGGTGAACATCTGTGGAACTTTGGCATAAGCCAGGTCCAGTGGGATCTGGAATACCAGCTTTGCCTTCATGGAGTGTCTTGTTCTGGCTGGGCATGGAGACAAGGAATAAATACACCAACAGTCACATAACTGCAGGTGGACGGTGAGTACAGCTCTTGCTCAGCTAGTTTGCCTGCAGTGAAAACCCTGCCCCAGTCTGGGCTAATGTGTCCTCTGCTGCCAGCAGCCTAGTGGGGTTTCTTACTGGAGTCTGTTTTTTCTTTTCCTTGTAGCTGGCGAGTGCTTACAGATTCTCAGAGGCCCAGCAGACATCTCCATCCACTCAAGGGGCATGTGTGTGTTTAATTGGACCACTAGTACCAACAGCAGCAGATGCTCAGTGCCAGACCCTATTCTGAGTGCTTTTTAATCCCCCTAATGACTCAGTGGCACTGATGCTGTTATTAGCCTTCTTTTCCAGATGAGAAAAGTGAGGCAAAGAGAGGGAAGGTAACTTGTCCACTATCTCACAGCTATTAATAGTAAATGGCAGGGGTCAGGCACAGTGGCTTATGCCTGGAATCCCAGCACTTTGGGAGGCTGAGGTGGGTGGATCATTTGAGGCCAGGAGTTCAAGACCAGCGTGGCCAACATGGAGAAACCCCATCTCTATTAAAAATACAAAATTAGCTGGGCATAGTGGTGCGTGTCTGTAATCCCAGCTACTTGGGAGGCTGAGGCAGGAGAATCACTTGAACCCAGGAGGTGGAGGTTGCAGTGAGCTGAGATTACATCACTTCAGTGAGCCGAGACTGTGCCACTATAGCTTCAGCCTGGGCAACAGAGCAAGACTCCGTCTCAAAAAAAGAAAAAAAGAAAGAAAATGCTTATTGGCCTTTAAAAAAAAATAGTAAGTTGCAAAGCTGGGATTTGAACCCAGGTCATCTGGCTTCCAATTCCACGCTCTTAAGCACTCTGTGGACACATCAGATGGCTACATAGGACCAAACCAGCTGATCTCTCTGGGGATGGGAAGAAGGCCCTGCCAGCATGGAAAGGAGCAGATGTTCCCATTCCTGGTGTTTTGGGAAAAACTACCTCCCCATATCCCCAGTGCAAAGGCCATGGAGGAAAACCTGACGGCAGGGAGAAAGCTATGTCAGCCACTGTCACCCTGGAAAACCCTAGCCAGGCTTATGCACCCCACCTGCATGTGATTTCAGGAGGCCCATTGTGCAGACAGCTTGGCAGGGACTGTACAGTCATAGTTCCCAGGAATGCAGCAGCTGGGTTCTCTTCTGCCCTGCAATTTGGGAGGCTCCTGTCACTCAAGACAGCCCTGTGATGATGACTTGTTGCACAGGTGACCCTTCACCTAATATTTTGGAGCTGGAGACGGATTTCTCCTGGGGGCTTGTTGGGACTGGGGTGGAGATTTGGGGTGTTTGGAGTTAGGTGTGAGGCCACGGAGCCTTGCAGCTGATGGCTTGGAGTTACACTGCAGGCAGATGTGTCCGGGCTCCACCCTGCACTAGCTGTGTGACCTAGGGCAGGTGACTTCACTTCTTTTTAAAATACCTGCCTCATTGAGTTTGGCCTGGAGGGAGGGAGAAAGGATGGTAATTCACTGAGGTCATCTCATGCAGTGTTCAGTCCACGGCTAAGCATCCTCATGGGAGGCAGTGTCACCATGCGGCTACAGGCAGGGCCTCAGGAACCACCACTTTCAGCTCCAGAGCTTTGGGCAAGTGGCTTTAGCCTCCATGTGGGCTGCATTTCTTCATTCTACAGCAAGGGTCATAACAGTCCTGACTTCTTAAGGCTGCGGAGTTCACTGAGTGAGTCAGTACCTGGGGAGTACTTAGCATGGGCCCTGGGACTCCAGGTAAGTAAGCCCCATGGCATGAGCTGTCATGATCATAATGCACAATTAAGCATGTCAACTTGAGGCCTAGCAAGCAGGAGAGGAGGAACTATACAGAATAATATGATGAATGGAGCTGGACGTGGTGGCTCATGTCTGTAATCCCAGCACTTTGGGAGGCCGAGGCAGGTGGATTGCTTGAGGTCAGGAGTTCGAGACCAACCTGGCCAACATGGTGGAACCCCATCTCTATTAAAAATACAAAAATTTTCCACACGTGGTGGCATGCACCTATAATCCCAGCTACTTGGGAGACTAAGACAGGAGAATCACTTGAACCTGGGAGGTGGAGGTTGCAGTGAGCCGAGATTGCACCACTGCAGTCCAGCCTGAGCAACAAAGCAAGACCCCGTCTCAAAAAAAAAAAAAGTTTTGAATGGGATGGTTCTAGACCAACTCCACGTTGGTCAGCCACTCTTCTTTGGCCTTAAAAAGTGGTGACATGAGGCTCCATGTGTTTTTTCTGGGCCTCTTTTCCTCCTTTCAGAGGAAAGTGGCCTTTCTGGACTGAAGAATGTGAGCTAAAGGGGGACAGCAAGGAAGCTGGGAGTGGAGGTTCTCCAGGGCTTCAGGGAGGCTCCATTCGGGTCGCCCACGTGTTAGCTCTGTGGTCAGTTGTGCTGGATGAGTGTGAGTGTGGGAAGTCGGCTGATCTGGGTCTCTGATGCTCCTGGCTGTGTGACCCCTGGAAGGATCCTCAGACTCGCTAGGTCAGTGTCAGGCATGGCACTAAGCACAGAGGTCTTGCCTGGTCACTGTTGGTTGTTCTGGTGGCAGCAGAATAGTGAGGGCATCCCTACGGTCAGTCAACTGGATTCAAAGCCTGGCTGTGTCAGATCTGAGTCATGAGACCTTGAATAAATGACAGCCCCCTGACTCTCAGTTTCCTCATCTGTGAATTGGGGATGATACCCACTTCACATGGGGCTGTGGGGATCACAAGGTGATCTATATGAAGCTTTAAAGCAGCTCCTGGCACAGAGAAAGTTCTCAGTGCATGTTGGCTGTTTTTAATGCTATTATTATTATTTTTAAGGTGGAATTTTACTCTTGTTGCCCAGGCTGGAGTGCAATGGCGCTATCTCAGCTCACTGCAACCTCTACCTCCCGGGTTCAATCGATTCTCCTGTCTCAGCCTCCCGAGTAGCTATAATTACAGGCACGCACCACCACGCCCGGCTAATTTTTTGTATTTTTAGTAGAGACGGGGTTTCACTGTGTTGGCCAGGTTATTATTAAACCATCCTAGGAAGCATCGTAAATGGAAAGTGTAAATCACGCACACGTTCCAGGATCAGAACCCTAACGAGGGAGTCTGTGGAGATCTCCTCCTCTGGAGGGCTTGTTCAGAACTAGCATTCGAGCCTTTGTGTTTCCAGAATGTATGTGAGAGTGTGCAAAGGAGTGGGCAGGAGCGCGTCGACCAGGTGTGATGTTGTCTTGCCACCTGACAGATTTCCCAAGGTCAGAGGATTCCACCAGATTGTTCAAGGTGCTGTGCAAATAAACACTTTAAGCGTTTTAATAGCTGTACTTTTATTGCAATGTATAGCAGGAAAATTATTATTTTCATTTTTTTAGAGATGGGTCTTGGTCTGTTGCCTGGAATGGAGTGCAGTTGTGCAATCATAGCTCACTGCAGGCAGGAATTCCTAGGCTCAAACAGTCCTTCTATTTTGGCCTTCCAAGAGGCTGGGACTACAAGTGTGTACCACCACACCTGTCTAAGCTTTTTTTAATCTTTTGTAGAGATGGCAGTCTTGCTGTGTTGCCCGAACTGGTATTGAACTCCTGGCCTCAAATGACCTTCCCACCTTGGCCTCCCAAAGTGGGAGTCTATAGGAGGGGAGCTTCAGACACAGCTCGAGTATGGGGTTCACACGTGCCATTGTGGCTCTCTTTGGCTTCGCTATGCCAGCAGGCTGGATTCGGGTGCAGATCCTCCTGTTTTATCAACTCAGTGTAAAGAGGATTTATAGTCTTCAGTGGTTTGTTTTGTTCCGAGACCAGATTTAGCTCTGTCACCCAATCTGGGGTGAGGGGCATGATCATAGTTCACTGTAACCTTGAACTCCTGACCTCAAACAATCTTCCCACCTCAGCCTCCAAGTAACTAGGACTACAGGCATGCACCACCACGCCTGGCTAATTTTTAAATTTTTTGGGTGTGTATGTGTATAGAGATGAGGTCTCACTACATTGCCAGGGCTGGTCTCAAACTTCTGGCCTCAAGTGATCCTCCTGCCTTGGCCAACCAAAGTGTTGGGATTGCAAGCGTGAGCCACCACACCCAGCCAGTATTTATTTATTTAGAGACAGGGTCTTGCTCCGTTACCCAGGCTGGAGTGTAGTGGTTCGATCACAGCTCACTGCAGCCTTGACCTCCTGGACACAAATGATCCTTCCTCCTCAGCCTCCCGAGTAGCTGAAATTACAGATGGGAGCCCAGCCTTTCTTTTTTTTAATTGATAAGTAAACATTACATATATTTATGGTGTACAACATGCTGTTTTGATATATGTGTACCTTTTAGAATGGCTGGGTCAAGCCATTTAACATAATGCATTACCTCACTTATTTTTTTTATAGTGAGAACACTTAAAGTCTACTCTCTCAGCAATTTTGAAGTATGCAATGTATTGTTAGTAATTGTTGCTACCATGATGAACAGTAGCTCTTTTGAGCTTATTTCTCCTAACTGAAACTTTATGTCCTTTGACCAACATCTCCACAATCCTCTACCGCCATCTTTGGAGTGCAACAGAGTCCAACAGAGTCTTGCTCTGTGGCCCAGGCTGGAGTGCACTGGCGCCATCTCAGCTCATTACACCCTCCGCCTCCTGAGTTCAAGCAATTCTCTCTGCTTCAGCCTCCCAATTAGCTGGAATTACAGACACCCGCAACCACGCCCGGCTAATTTTTGTATTTTTAGTAGAGATGGGATTTCACCATGTTGGCGAGGCTGGTCTCAAACTCCTCACCCCAAGTGATCTGCCTGCCTCAGCCTCCCAAAATGCTGGGATTACAGGCATGAGCCACTGCACCCGGCAAATCCTCAGTATGTTTATACCAGCCCCAGGGAATATTCTAGTTGGGTTGTATGCCTATCCAAGAGGGTGGTATTTTAGAGTAAGTGGGGGAAGATGAGGTGGAGATAATAGATACACAACATAATATCCACAAGTATATGTACAACTTTTAATAGATACCTTCATCTTCTGTGCTTTAGTTTTTTTGTCTGAAAAGTGGGACTAATGTAATCATCCCTGCCTCATACATAGGGTTTGGGAAGATTCCACATGGTAGGCATTCACCAGTACTGTTAGAGAATGCTCTTTGGGCTAGGCATGGTGGCTCATGCCTATAATCCCAGCACTTTGGGAGGCTGAGGCAGGAGGATCACTTGAGGTCACAAGTTTGAGACCAGCCTGGACAACATGGTGAAACCCAATCTCTACTAAAAATACAAAAATTAGCCAGGCATGGTGGCACATGCCTGTAGTCCCAGCTACTTGGGTGGGAGGCTCAGGCATGAGAATTGCTTGAACCCGGGAGACGGAGGTTACAGTGAGGTGAGATTGCGCCACTGCACTCCAGCCTGGGCAACAGAGTGAGACTCTATCCCAAAGAAAAAAGAAAGAAAAAGAGAGAGTGGTCTTTGGAACCTAGAGTACTGGTCTCCCAATTGGTAGAAGGCCCCAAATGGCATCTTGCCAGGATCTAGTGTTGCCATTTAAACCTGGACTGCTTGGATTCAAATCCCAGCCGTGGCTTATAAGAGTTGGATAACCCTGGGCAAGTGGCTTTACCTCTCTGTGCCTTAGTTTCCACATCTGTACCAGAGAGAATAATGCTTAGGGCACTGCCAGGCACATGGTAGACATCAGTAAGTATTTTTGTGATGAGTGCATGAATGGAAGAGCTGAGTCAGAAGCAACTCACGGCTTGTTAAACCTTTTTGGATTTGTATTG
The DNA here is from genome assembly GCF_030222135.1 of Aotus nancymaae. Lineage (NCBI taxonomy): Eukaryota > Metazoa > Chordata > Mammalia > Primates > Aotidae > Aotus > Aotus nancymaae. The sequence continues at coordinate 15,810,889 of NW_026988441.1, read as the reverse complement.
CCAAGGCATTACTCTATTACTGCAGGCTGAGATGACCCATTTCCTTGTTCCTCTGCCAGTCCTGTGTCTTATCTTCTAGGAAAGAATTCATAGTAATTTTTTCCAGGAGCATATGGTGGGACATAGTAATTTTGATCGGTAATGGAACCAGCCTAATATTACAGACATGTAGGAAAATGTCCGTGTTTTTCAGAGCTGCAAACGGAAATGCATAAAGTGGAAATGAGATGATATCTGGTATTTGCTTTAAAATACTTCAGGCCGGGTGCAATGGCACATGCACATATTCCCAGCACTTTGGGAGACTGAAGTGGAAGGATTGCTTGAGCTCAGGGGTTGGAGATCAGCCTGAGCAACATAGCAAGATCTCATCTCAGGCTGGTCACAGTGGCTCACACCTGTAAGCCCAGCACTTTGGGAGGCTGAAGTGGATGGATCACCTGAGGTTGGGACTTCGAGACCAGCCTGACCAACATGGAGAAACCCCGTCTCTACTAAAAATACAAAATTAGCCGGGTGTGGTGGTGCATGCCTATAATCTCATCTACTTAGGAGGCTGAGGCAGGAGAATCGCTTGAACCTGGGAGGCAGAGGTTGCAGTGAGGAGAGATCACTCCATTACACTCCAGCCTAGGCAGCAAGAGCAAAACTCTGACTCAAAAAAAAAAAAAAAAAAGGCCTCATCTCTACTAAAAGCAAAAATAAATTAATTAGGTGTGTATGGTGGGACATGCTTGTGGTCCCAGCTACTCAGGAGGCTGACACAGGAGGATCACTTGAGCCTGGGAGGTTGAGGCTGCAGTTAGCTGAGATCACACCACTGTACCAGCCTAGGAGATAGACGGAGACCCTGTCTAAAAGTAAATAAATGAAATAAAATACTTTGACAAGAAGGAAAAGGGAGGTGGGAAAAGGAAGAAGTAAAGAATAGATGAAGCTAATATGGCAGAATCTTTAAAATTTTTGAATCTAGGTTTGGGTACATGAGAGTTCGTTGCACCTTGCTCCCTACTTTTTTTAGCCATTTTTTTTTTTTTAGACTGAGTCTCGCTCTGTCTCCAGGCTGGAGTGCAGTGGTGGGATCTCTGCTTGCTGCAACCTCCACCTTTCCAGTTCAAGCAATTCTCCTGCCTTAGCCTCCCAAGTAGCTGGGACTATAGGCACATGTCACCACGCCTAGCTAATTATTGTATTTTTAGTAGAGACAGGGATTCACCTTGTCGGCCAGGGTGGTCTCAATCTCTTGACCTCGTGATCCACCTGCCTCAGCCTCCCAAAGTGCTGGGATTACAGGCGTGAATCACCGCGCTCAGCCTTTTTTTTTTTTTTTAGCATGTTAACAGAACAAGAACCAGCCTTCTCTCTCTCTCTTTCACACACACACACATACACACACACACACACACACGTGCACACACACACACAAATTGTGTGACTGTGAAAAGCACTGTGATCCTGCTGCCCACAGGCAGTTGGGAAGGCCCCTAGCCAGGGCGGTCAGGGTGGTGATGGGCAAATGACCACCTTGCAGCTCTCCATTCACCCTGTCATTTGCTCCAGTGATCCCCTTTGTGGGGAGACCTTTTCTGGTTCAGCAACTGGACGGATAGTGGATTTCAGGCCAAAGCATCAATTTCTCTTCTCTTTCGTGCTCAGGAGGAGGAGACCAACCCCCCCAGTGACTGACTCCTGGGATCCCTCTTGCTAGTGGGCCTGGTTTTACCATGTGGTGGAGGGAGCCTCAAGCTGCTCTTCTCCAGGGACCTGTGTAATGACAGCAAAAATTTAACTGGCCAAAATTAGCCGGGCGTGGGGGCCAGCGCCTGTAATCCCAGCTATTCAGGAAGCTGAGGCAGGGGAATTGCTTGAACCAGGAGGTGGAGGTTGCAGTGAGCTGAGATTGCGCCACTGCACTCCAGCCTGGGTGACAGAGGAGATTGTGTCTCAAAAAAAAAAAAGTAACTGGCTAGTTTTCCACAGTGACTAAATATTAACTCCAGGCCCGCTCCTGGACACACATGAATAGTCCTTGCCCATCCTTGTTAAACAGGCGGCCGCCCCCAACCTTCTCTCCATTTGCACATGGAAGTGGGTGGTGGACTGAGTTTTCCAGCACTCGACCTGCTCTCCATTCCACTGCCTGTGGACGTCAGGGAGCAGCCTCTGCAGTCCATCTGGCACTGGGTGGGTCTCAGTCCAGGCGGGCGATCCACCCAGAAACTGACCCCTGGTTGCTCCAGAAAGGTCATCGTTTAAGAATGTTTCTTGGGTAGCCCAGTGGGAGACCCACATGTGCATGTGGTCAGCTGTAGCTTCCGGCTGTCTCACTTCTGCTGAATTCCAGTAATTTCTCATTTCCTTTAGGAAACAGAATGAGTCTGGAGAGAAGTATGAAAAATCATGACAAACCTGGTGATAGGGACACTGGGAACCTAGCCCTGAATGAAGCTTATACTTAGTCATGACTGCCAGGGTCTTAAGCAGTGTGGACCAGGGGAAAGAAGGTACCTGGGGCCAGATGTCCTTGGATTCCAATCCCCCCACCCCCACTTAATGGCCATGTGACCTTGAGAAAGTTGTTTAACTTCTCTGTGCCTCAGTTTCCTCATCTGTAGAATGATGATAGTACCTGCCTCGTAGGATTTAAGGATTAAATTAGACACCATTTTTAAAAGTGTTTGAAACTGCCTCTTCTGTAGTTCCTCAATTAGTAGTGGCTATGACACTATTACTGTATCCTATTGTAATGGGCGTGCACAGTTAGGATTAAGAAACTTGGTCAGCTGGGCACAATGGCTCACGCCTGTAATCCTAGCACTTTGGGAGGCCGAGACAGGTAGATCACCTGAGGTCAGAAGTTCAACACCAACCTGGACAAAATGGTGAAATCTGTATCTACTAAAAATACAAAAAATTAGCTGGGCATGGTGGTGGGTGCCTGTAATCCCAGCTACTCTGGAGGCTGATGCAGGAGAATCACTTGAACCCAGGAGTCAGAGGTTTCAGTGAGCTGAGATCGTCCCATTGTACTCCAACCTGGGCGACAGAGTGAGCAGAGAGACTCTATCTTTAAAAAAAAAAAAAAAAGAAAGAAAGAAAAGAAAAACCATTGGTCTATATAAATAGTGGTTCAGATGGAAGCAGAAATTAGAGGAGAGGAAGAGGGAAGCACTTTTTCCCCAGCAGTCCATGGTTTGAAGAAATAGGCTTAATTTCACCATTGAAAAATGTTATTTTTCACTCGATGTTCAAAATCTCCTAGGAAAGCAGGGGCAAAAGACTTTTTTTTCTTCTTTTCTCATTCTTGGGCATGCAAAAGACTTTAAAGGGGGAAAATGTCTCTTTTCTACTTCTCTATATACACACTCATGCTGGAGAAAAAAAAGAGACTGGAAGGAAATGAATCAACGTCTTCACGGTGGTTACCCTTTGGTGGGGAGAGTATGGGTAACTTTATAGTCTTCTTTGTACATTTATGTTCCAAGTTTTTTGGAACATAAATATATATGTATATCTATATATATAAAACATATACTACTTTCATAAACAGGAAAAATGTTAAAAAGTTAAGAAATCACGGGAGCTTGGCTTCTGGGGAGGTTGAGTGGAGTTATTTGAGAATAAAGCTCTCTGCTTAATGTTTGAGTGTCCAGAGAAGTTTGCACCCCAACCTTCCTCAAGGTGTACTAGAGGCCTATAACATTTCTACTCAGAAAGTTCTTGATATCAAAGATGATCCCTCAACCTCCATTCCTCCACCTGCCCAATCTTGTTCTAGATATTCATATTCTCTCCCATCTTTCTCTTGAGATGAAAGAACTCTAATTCATTTGTAGTTCTTCTGATCTTGAGAAAGAAGCAGATTTTTAAAAACTTAAAAAAATTTTTTTTGAAACAGGGTCTTGCCCTGTCGCCCAGGCTGGAGTGCAGTGGGGCAATCATAGCTCACTTCAGCCTCAACCTCTTAGCAAAGGTGATCCTCCTGCCTCAGCCTCCCAAATGTTATGACCATAGGCATGCCCCACCACGCCTAGCTAGTGTATTTTATTATTCATAGAGACTGGGTCTTGCTATGTTGCCCAGGATGGTCTCAAATTCCTGGGCTCAACAATCCTGCCGCCTCAGCCCCGCAAAGTGCTGAGATCACAGGTGTAAGCCATGTTCCTGGCCCTGCAGTTTTTTAGTACTTTTTAATTCTGATAAAATATACATAACATGAATTTACCATTTAACCATTTAAAAGTTTTATTGTGGCACGATATGGATAACATAAATTTTTTCTTTTTTATTTTTTTGAGACAGAGTCTCGCTCTGTCACCCAGGTTGGAGTGCAGTGGTGCGATCTCGGCTCACTGCAACCTCTACCTCCTGAGTTCAAGCAATTCTTTTGCCTTAGCCTCCTAGCTGGGACTATAGGCACCTGCCATCATGCCTGGCTAATTTTTGTATTTCTGGTACAGACGGAGTTTCACCATATTGGCCAGGATGATCTCAAACTCCTGACCTCATGATCCACCTGCCTTGATCTCCCAAAGTGCTGGGATTACAGGCGTGAGCCACCATGCCTGGCCAATTTTTTCTATTTTATAATTAGCTTTAGCTTGATTGTGGTGATTCTGTCATAATGTATACATATATGCAAGTTGCATACTTTAAGTATAAATAGTTTTTTTTTTTTTTGAGACAGAGTCTTACTCTTGTTGCCCAGGCTGGAGTGCAGTAGCGCGATATCTTAGCTCACTGCAACCTCTGCCTCCCAGTTTCAAGTGATTCTCCTGCTTCAGCCTCCCAAGTAGCTGGGATTACAGGCATGTGCTACCACGCCCAGTTAATTTTTTGTATTTTTAGTAGAGACAGGGTTTCACTATGTTGGCAAGTCTGGTCTCAAACTCCTGACCCTAGGCGATCTACCCGTCTTAGCCTCCCAAAGTGCTGGAATTACAGGTGTGAGCCACCACACCCGGCCTAAACAGTTTTTATTTGTTAGGAAACTGTAAAAGGAAACTGTAAAAAAGAAAATACACAGCTCATTTGGTAATCTAGAAGTCAGGTGTTTAATTTTCTGATATTATGCCCAGTGGTTTACTGATAAATATACCTACCAAAAAAAATGTACCTTAAGTGTGCAGTTCAATGGCATTCAGTACCTTCACATGGTTGTGCAACCATCATCATCCATCCACGCACAGAACATTTTTCATCTTGCAAACTGAAACTCTGTATTTGAAAAACAATATTCTCCATCCCCAAACCCCCAGCGCCTGGCAGCCACCTTTCTATTTTCTGTCTCCATGAGATTGATGGCTGTGTCTCCTGTGAGTGGAATGCAGTATTTGTCCTTTTGTGACTGGCATGTTTCACTTAGTATCATGTCTTTAAGGTTCATTCATGTTGTATGTATCAGAATTTCCTTCCTTTTGAAGGCTAAATAATATTTCTGTTCATAGTTAAGGCTAAATAATAATGATATGTATGTTACATTTTGCTTATCTGTTTGTTGATGGACACTTGTGATGCATCCATCTTTTGGTTATAGTGAATAATGCTGCTGTTACATTGGTGTACTGGTGGGGCACGGTGGCTCACGTCTGTAATTCCAGCATTTTGGGAGGCCAAGGCAGGCAGATCACTTGAAGCCAGGAGTTCGAGACCAACATGATCAACATGGTGAAAACCGATCCCTACTAAAAATACAAAAAAATTAGCCAAGTGTGGAGGCATACCCCTGTAGTCCCAGCTACTTGGGAAGCTGAGGCATGAGAATTGCTTGAACCCAGGAGGTAGAGGTTGCAGTGAGCCGAGATCACACACTCCAGCCTGGGCGACAGAGTGAGACTCCATCTGAAAAAATAAAATAAAAATAAAACAAAAACAGGAGAGTTTATTTGGTAAACATTGACTGAAGACCCTACTCTGGGCCAGGCACCAATAAGCAAGGCAGGCACAGCTCCTCCCTTGTGGAGTCCACAGCCAGGGAGAAAACACAAGAACCACATAGCCATATGGGTAAGTCATGTGTTCTGAGTGCTCTGAAGAAGAATGGGATTTTTTGAGCTGTAGTACAGGGGGATTATTCACAGAGGCTCCCCAAGGAAGTATAGTTTAAGTGTCATATTCTGGGTGCAAATGGAAAACACGAATTTGGTGTACATCTCTCGATAAACCCCGCTTCTGAATGATTCCAGCTGTGGGCAGGGATCCCCAGATGGGCGTTGCTATGGAAGCATCTTGCACTTCTCACTTCCTGACTGGAGTTTATTTCCGAGTTTCCCGTGCCACTGCCAGTTCCCAGCTGTAAGTACAGACGTGGCAGGGTCCCTTGTTCCTGCAGCCTCATAGCTGCCCAGAGAGCGGATGTGGCTGGAATCCAGCCGGGAGCCTCCTTGTTGTGGAACCTGCCATGTCGCTGTTTCTCCTCCATCCCGGCTCTTTCCTTTGTCCTCTCTCGGGACTGTGCCAGCGTGCCCCAGCCTGTGTTTTGAAACTTTAGACCCCAGCTTGGATTTGATGGAGAAATGAGCTCATGAGGGCTTCCTACACCACCCAGCTACTGGAGAAGTTGAGTCAAATCTCTTTCATTTCAGATCCACCCCCCATCCCTACTCCCAGGCCAGATTTGCCACCCTTCTGACAGAAACTGGGCTAGCTGTTCTCTGGGACTGTTTGTGAAGAAGGGACTTGCTGATCTGAACAAAGGGACCACAAACAAGATGGGGGGAGGGGTGTGGCTGATTGCTCCCTGGGATTGGGACTTTTCAGCCACCCTTGAGTACTTTCGAATAATAATTGCTAACGTGCTGAGAATTTACAATGTGCTAGACAGTCTTTAAATCATTTTTAATCCATTTAACAGCTCAATCAAGTGTATATAATTATCCCCATTCTAGAGCTGGGGAGGCGGTGGGCAAGTTGAGTCATTGGCCAAATTCCTGTATTGCAGCAATTTAGGCAAAAGGTGGGCATTTAACCAGAGGCTGCTGGGGCGGCCCAGAGACCTGAAGCAAAGCCTCATGACCAGTCAGTTCCTTGGTTGCAAGTAGCAGAAACACCAACTCAAACAGACATAAATTTTACGGGAAAGGATTGGCTCCTTCAACTGGAAAGCCCAGAGATGGGGCAGATGTCTGGGCTGGCTGGTCCAGGAGCCTGGGGCTATTGCCAGTGACCCATTTTCTTTCTGTCTCTTGATTGTTCCCTCTGATGTCAGTGTCATCCTCAAACCTGGCTCCCCTGAAAGTTGCACACCAGCAGCCAGCACCTGTTCAGGCTTGTGTCCTTATCCCTGTCTTGAGTGTTAGAGAGGGTATCTGTCCCCCAACTATCATGCAAAACCTCAGAGTTCCTCTCTTATTGGACCTAGCACTGGTCATGTGATCTTCCCCAAACCAATCACTAATAAGAGGGGTGAGCTCACACTAGCAGGCTAGTTGCAAAACCTCCCATAGGGGAAGGGGAGGGCTGGGTGCTGAAATTGGAATATCCAGGACACGCATGCCACTGTATCTGCATTCTCTTCCTCACTTGTTCACTCCCTACCTTTAGATCTGCATTATTCATTCTCTAATATTCAGTTTCTCTTTCTCCTTTTTCTTCTACTAGATGGGAAACCTGGCCATCACAGACTGCTGAGCGGTACACCTTGCAGTACAAGCCCCCAAAGACAGTCACCCCATGTTCTCTCAGCCCAAGTCCAAAACAACCCTAGGAGGGGAGGATGTCTCCTCTGGACTAACTGGGGCCGAGGAAGGGGTTCTTGTGACAGGCTTAGCTGGGTCAGGTGCCCCCCACCCACTCCTGGCCAATCAGCTACAGGCAGGGATGCAGTCATTGCCCCCTCTGTTCCTTGCCACGTGCCTACTGTAACATCTTCATAGGACCTCTGAGCTGCAATCATTTAAGCAGGATGCCAAAGGACAGCAGTTGGGCTACACTTCTTAACCGTAGTGATACTAAAATCTCATTGCAGCTCCTTACAGGATGGCCAGCTCTTCAGTGTGGCCCCCCAGACCCTGTGTGCTCTGGCCCTGCCTGCCGCCCTCCCCCACCTCATCCTGCAGATCCCTGTGCCCTGCTGGGCTTGTGCTCATTGAATGCACGATGTCTGCTCCTTGCTCCTTGAAGGCACGATATCTGCTCCTTGCTCCTGGACTGCTTTCTTGGCTCTCCTGCCATGCTACCGCTACTCCACCTCTTGTGGCCTGGCTGATGCTGACTCCTCTTTCAGATATCTCATTCAACACACTCCCAGGGGCCTGCTCCGAAGCCCACCCCACCCTTCTTTCCTGAGCAACTCAGCTGACCTGATCAGAACATCCCCCTCCCTTTAATGTCAACTCTGTAAAGGCAGGAACCAAGTCTGTTTTGTTAAAGGTATGGCCCTTTCCACCAAATATGCACCTTACTAAACGTTGCTAAGGGAATGAATGAAGTGATAATAGTAACATAAGCTGAGGCGGGCAGACTGCTTCAGGCCAGGGGTTTGAGACCAGGCCGGACAACATGCTGAAACCCCATCTCTACAAACAATACAAAAACTAGCCGGGCGTTGTGGTGCACACCTGTGGTCCCAACTACTTAGGAGGCTGAGGTGGGAAGATTGTTTAAGCCTGGGAGGTTGAGCTATGATCCCGCCACTGCACTCCAGCCTGGGCGACTGTGAGATGCTGTCTCAAAGAAAATAAAAGCACCCAAATAAACAGGCAGTGAATGGTGGAGGAAACAAACCGGGTGCGAAGTCATGTAACTAGTTGGGGAGGTGATGCTGAGGCTGAGAGCATCAGTAGGAGTTTGCCAGTCTAGGGGAGTGGTGGTGGCAGGGGTGAGTCCAGGGTAGGGGTTGGGGACTGAATATATAAAAAGACCCTGAGGTGGGTAGAGCCAGTGTGGAAGAATTGAAAGGCCCAGACATGAAGCAGTGTGAGTGAGGAGGGAATGGAGCTGTAGAAGGTGCAGGAAGCAGACAGGGCCAATCATACTTGACCTTGCAGGCTTTGCAGGGTGTGGGGCCTCACGCCTTTTACAGTATAGAAAGTGGGGTGCATAAGAGAGGGGAGAGGGCAAGAAAGGTAGGAGGGCTTTGAATATTGGCATAAGAATACTGTCCAGGGAGATGACAGTCCCCCACACTGACATGGGCGGCATCTGTAGAAACAGGAAGTGCCTCTCAGACACATGGAAAGATACCTGATTCTGGGCATAGTAAGAGAAATGCCAATTAAAATCATGCTGAGATACTACTTTGCACCTCTCAGAAGGGTGTGTGCACATGCTGTGGGCTGTGATGCAGGGGGTTGGGGGCAGGCAGGCTTCTCTGGAGCTAGTGGGAGGGAAAGCAGAACTGTCACTTTGGAGGAGACTGGCCATTCCTTTGAGTCTGAACCGGCACACACCCATCCTTCGCCGCAGCAGCTCCACTTCTAGGAAGCTTCACCTACAGATGTTCCCAAGTGTGAGACGTGATCTTTGTTCAAGGTTATTCATTACAGCAGTGCTTGTCAGAGCAGTAGAGGGGAAAGGGCTTGTATATGCCTTAATAGGGCACTAGAGGAATCGGTTGGGTTTGTCTGTGCAGTGGAATACCATGCAGCTGGGAAGGGAGAGTAAGGCCCTGATAGGAGGGGCCTTCCGTGTCTGGTGTGTGCTGCTAAGCAGGAAAATGAAAAGAACATGGTGGCTCATGCCTGTAATCCCAGCACTTTGGGAGACCAAGGCAGGCAGATCATTTGAGGTCAGGAGTTCAAGACCAGCTTGGCAAACATGGTGAAACCCCATCTCTACTAAAAATACAAAAATTAGCCGGGTGTGGTGGTGTGCACCTGTAATCCCAGCTACTCTGGAGGCTGAGGCAGGAGAATTGCTTGAACTCAGGAGGTGGAGATTGCTGTGAGCCAAGATCACACCATTGCACTCCAGTGTGGGGCAACAGAGCGAGACTCTGTCTCAAAAAAAGAAAAAGCAAACCTTGTATTTGTAATTCTCAGGGGGCACATTTTGGAAAATGTGGGGAGAATATAGGTTTTATGAAGATTCTAGTGCCAGTCAGCCCTGGAGCACTCTTTATTATTATTAATTATTATTGTTATTATTCTTCTGCCTTTGTTTTTTGCTTAGCAAGCATACCCTGAGAGAGCACTCCTTTTTTTGTTTGTTTGTTTGTCTTGAGACGGAACTCACCCTGTTGCCCAGGCTGGAGTGCAGTGGCATGATCTTGGCTCATTGCAACCTCTGCGTCCCGGGTTCAAGCGATTTTCCTTTCTCAGCCTCCTGAGTAGCTGGGATTAGAGTGTGCTAATTTTTTGTATTTTTTTACTAAAGACGGGTTTCACCATGTTGATCAGGCTAGTCTCAAACTCCTGACCTCGTGATCCGCCTGCCTCAGCCTCCCAAAGTGCTGGGATTATAGGCGTGAGCTGAGACAGCACTCTTAACTGTCAAATTAGATCACCTTAGTTTTCTATAGCAGGCACTGTGTTCTTGGCTATATGTGTGTAAGTATCTTTGTGTGTGTGCATGTGTGATTTAGTTACTTTATTGAGGTCTCTGTGACACCACCTCCTAAAGGCCTTCCTCAGCATCCTGTCTAAAATGGCCCTCCTTGACTCTGTCTCTTGCTTTATTTTTCTTCCTGGCATTTATCATGGTCTGATGTTATATGTTTGCTTTCTACACCATCCTCCTTGGAATATGAGCTCTGCAAAGGCAGAGATTTTTGTCTGATTTGTTTCTTTCTGTATCCCCAGCATCTAGAGCAGTGCCTGGCCCATAGCAGTTGCTTAATGAGTGCATGCTGAATGAATGTGAGTAAGTCTGAAGAGTGAATGTTACCCTCCTGTTACAGATGCAGACCTCAGGACCCCAGAGGCCTGGCCCTCCTTTCATGGACTCTAAGAAATGAAGAACCGCAAGGCCCACTGCTGTTCTGATTGGGGAAGAGGTGAGAAATCACCCTAGGCTGCCTTTTAAGCTGTTAAAATTCTCCCCCGCCCCCAATTTTTTTTTTTGAGACAGAGTCTTGCTCTGTCTCCAGGCTGGAGTGCAGTGGCACAATCTCTGCTCACTGCAACATCCGACTCTCAGGTTCAAGCTATTCTCCTGCCTCAGCCTCCCAAGTAGTTGGGATTACAGGCACACACCACCATGCCCAGCTAATTTTTGTATTGTTAGTAGAGACAGGGTTTCACCATGTTGGCCAGGATGGTCTCAATCTCCTGACCTTGTCCTCGGCCTCCCCACATGCTGGGATTACAAGCCTGAGCCACTGTGCCTGACCCAAACTCTGACTTTACCCCTCTTCCTTTTTCTTTCTTTTTTTTTTTTTTTTTCTTTAGACACAGAAGTACAGTGATGGGATCATAGCTCACTGCAGCCTTGAATTCCTGGGCCCAAGCAATCCTTCTGCCTCAGCCTCCTGAGTAGCTGTGACTACAGGTGCATGCCACTATACCTAGCTAATTTTTAAAATTTTTTTGGTAGAGACAGGGTCTCCCTATGTTGCCCAAGCTGGTCTTGAACTCCTGGCCTCAAGCAGTCTTCCCAGCTCAGCCTCCCAAAGTGCTGAGATTACAGGCATGAGCCACCATGCCTGCCATGTTCCTTTTTCAAAGTCACCTTGAGAGTTAGGGATGCTAGCTGGGTCTCTTCTGCTGGGCTCTGCCTGTGAAACAGTGAGGAGGTTGCCTGCACCACACGTTTTTCCAGCTGTCTGGGATCTGTCTGTCCTTGCTTGGGTGACTCTTGTTCTGGACTGTTACTCCATGGAGAATAGGTAGAGAGAGAAGGAAACTTCCAATATGAAGGCACTCTCCGTTGGAGGGACCCACCACTTAGGCTGTGTGCTGAGTCCAGTTTGCCCAAGAGACCTTCTCAGACATGAGGAGTTGAGAATGTCGTTTATTTTTTCAGTATTTCGGTTGTAATAACAGCTTTGCCCATGTGCTTTTAGGGTCCTTCTGTGCCAGTCACTTTGCCAACGGCTCGATTGCTGTTACCTCATTTAACCCTCCCAGCAGCCCTATTAAGGTGGATATTACTACTCCCACCATGTTACTGATGAGGAAGCTCGGGATATTCAGAATGGGCTAGTACCCAGCCACAGGTCACATGCTGCTAAGCCGCAGAGCTGTGATCTGATCCCGGCCCTAGCAGGCCACCAAGATGGCGCCCCCTGGCCACATCGCCACACTGCTTCCCCATCTGCTTTGGGGATTTTCCCAGTGGCCAGCAGGACAGGGTCTGATTTTCTATGACGGCGTGATATGGATGGTTAATCATGTCACAAAGCCCTGCTGTCTAGCGTGAGGCTTTGGTGGGTTGGAGTAAGGCGAGTGGAGAGCATTCTACTTGTTTATTTTTCATAGTCGTTTGCCACACAAGAGATCAAACTTCTGTTTCCTGTTGAGATTGGTTTCCATCTCTCTCCGTTCATCTCTGACACTCCCCGTCTCTCGTAATTATGTCTTATACTGACGTCTATAACCCTGCTTAGCCCTCTCCCTCCAGACCCCCTCCCAGCAGCAGCTGCCCTTAGTAGAGCTATTAAGAACACAGCCCTGTAGTATCAGCACTTGAGGAAGCCGAGGCAGGAGGATTGCTTAAGCCCAGGAGCTTGAGACCAGCCTGGGCAATATAATGAGACTGTCTCTACTGAACATAAAAAATTGAAAAATGAGCTAAGCATGATGGCTCACGCTTATAACCCCTGCACTTTAGGAGGCTGAAGTGGGAGGATCACTGTAGCCCAGGAGTTCAAGGCTCCAGTGAGCTAAAATTAAGTCACTGCAGTCCAACCAAGGTAACACAGCGAGAACCTCTTTTTTTTGAGACGAAGTCTTGCTCTTTCACTCAGGCTGGAGTGCAGTAGCATGATCTTGGTGGCTCACTGCAACCTCCGCCTCCGGATTCAAGTGATTCTCCTGTCTCAGCCTCCTCAGTAGCTGGGATTACAAGCATGAGCCTGGAATTACAGGCATGGCCAAGAACCTGTCTCTTGAAAAGGTTGCTGCTCTGTAAGGAATAAAAATAGATGGAAGCAGGAGCTCCCTAAGCTCAGTGGTCAGGGAAGGCCTCCCTGAGAAAGCCTACCTTGAGAATAGCTAGAGCCAAACATGCAAAGGCCCTGGGGCAGGAATGAAATTGGAAGATCAAGGCACCCAATGTGGCAGGAGCCTTTGGGTGATGGGAGATGATGAGGCCAGAGGTGTGTTGAAGAACTTTAATCTGGAAAGCAGCTGGAGGCAATCCCTGTTGGATGTAATCCCTCTGGCTGTGGGTGGAGAGTAGAATCTAGGAAGGTAAGCGTGAAGCATGGCCTTAGGGAGACCAGAGAAGGATCTCATGAGTCTCGCTCTGTCGCCCAGGCTGGAGTGCAATGGTGCCATCTCGGCTCACTGCAACCTCTGCCTCCCAGGTTCAAGCAGTTCTCCTGCCTCAGCCTCCTGAGTAGCTGGGATTACAGGTGCCTGCCAATGTGCCCGGCTAATTTTTGTATTTTTAGTAGAGACGGGGTTTCTCCATGTTGGCCAGGCTGGTCTCAAACTCCTGACCTCGTGATCCACCCACCTCAGCTTCTCAAAGTGCTGGGATTAAAGGCAGGAGCCATTGCACCTGGCCTGAGATTCTTTCATGTCCTCCATCCCCTGCCTTCTCCAGAGCTGCTTTCTCATCTAGCCAAGTCTATTCTCCTCCCATCCTTTCTCCCCTCCACAGGTGAGTCCATAGTTTCAGTCAACCTTGCAGCAGCAGGTGCATCACACTGGATTTCCTGCCATTCTTGGGCCCTTGCTGTCTGCATTTAGGTCAGCTTTGTTTTCCTGAGGATTGAAAGCAGTGGTTGGTGTGTCCTTTGGTTCTGGGCCAGCCTCGCAGGGAGGCTGGACCTGCAGGAAGTGAACGAGAGGCCTCTTGTTTGTATGAAATTGATTCTTCCACCTTCTTTGTGCACTGTTCCTTTTTGTTTCTGACCTTGTTCTTGAGAATGCAGGTCCCACAGGCAATGGCCACTGCTGCTGGCCTCCTTTGCCCTTTCTGAGGGGCTTTGGGCATTTGGGGGACTCTAGTCCACACAGCCAGTGAGGGCAGCTCGGCCAGTGTGAGTTTAAAACAGCATGACCTCCAAGCTCCCGTTGCCTCCTGCTTCGACCCTGGCCTGGGTTTCTGTCTGGTGCTGCTGGGAGGTGCTGGGCCAGGCCAGTTGTCAAAACTAGTATCTCTGGGACTTTGCCTTCTTACCCAAGGCTGTAGAATAGGAGGTGTTGCAGATTACGAGAAAGTAAAATTTGACACATTTCAGCTCATACCAGGCCCCCCAAAAAAATAAAAAGGAGGAACGACCTTGAAGGAGAAAAATATAGGGCATTAATGAGCTCAACTCAGTACTCTCCCAAGTTGCTGGAGGACATGTGAATCACTGCAGCGTTTTTAGTGCATGGGCTGAAAAAAAACTCTCTTTTTTTTTTGAATGAGCCAGTACATGCGTGTGATAAAACATTCAAGTGGTGCAAAAAAGGTATACAATAGTCTTCTTACCCTTCCTGTCATCTCCCAGTCCCCTCCTGTGAGGACACCCCTGTCACGTATGTTCTTCCCGAGATGCTCGATATACAAGCTTATATTACATGTGCAGTTCTACACCTTCACTCGGAAACCTTTCCATAATGTAACCACGTCTTATTTCATACAGTCTTTGACTCAGCACTCCTGGGACTCTACCCTGCAGAAGAGAAAAACAAATAGCCCAAGTACAAAAGGATATTTTTGCAGTATTGTTTGCAGTGGCGAAACAAGAAATCAACCCTGGAAATAAAACGAATGCCCATTTTTCAGGGAATGATTGAATAAAATATGGCACATCCATACTCTTGGCCTCATCAGCCTCTAAAACGAGTGGGTTAAGAGCACTGCCCACTGGCCTGGAGGCATTTTTGCGATGTATTTAAGGGAACGCAAGATTCAGAGAAGTACCTTGATGATGTAAAACACAGCAACAAAAGTCATTGTCATTTTGTGGGGACAGTGGGTATCTATTGTCATTCTCTTCCACATCACATGGCCTGCTCAGCCTGGCATTCTGCCTGGGAGGCCTTGCCAGGGTCCTTACTTGTGGTCAGAATTAACTTCACCCACTGATCATTATTAGAGGCCCACCTGGGAGTGTCCTCTACCCGGCCCACAGGTGGAGAGCCCATGGCATTTGTGCTGGTAAAGGCTCACCTGGGCCTCTGTCAGGCTAGGAGAGGCCAACATGTTTCTGGGTGCCAGATGCCATGGTGAGAATCACTTCTCGCTGACCATAACAGGCAGTCTGACCTATTTCACAGTCACTTGGATGAACTAAGCAGAGTTTGGTAAGCTGTGAAGCGTGCAGCAACACCAAATCTGCCACTCGTGAGACCAGCACAGAGGAATTACAGAAATGCTGAAGTCAGGACATCAGATCTTGGGTTCTGTTCCAGATGAAGGTTCTGGGGACAGAAAGCACAAACAACAACTTAACTCACATCCACCCCATGCCCAACACTCAGAGCCACCAGATGGAACACTTCTCATGCCACATTCTATTTTGGTTTTTCTTTTTTTATGTAAGAGTGTCTTGCTCTGTTCCCTAGGCTGGAGTGCAGTAGTACAATCATAGCTCACTACAGCCTCAACCTCCCGAGCTCAAGTGATCCTCCCTAGCAGCTGAGTCTACAGGTGAACACCACTATGCCCAGCTAATTTTAAAATTTTTTGGGGGGCCGGGTGTGGTGGCTCACGCCTGTAATCCCAGCACTTTGGGAGGCCAAGGTGGGCAGATCACCTGAGGTCGGGAGTTTAAGACCAGCCTGACCAACATAGAGAAACCCCATCTCTACTAAAAATACAAAAAAATTAGCCAGACGTGGTGGCGAATGCCTGTAATCCCAGCTACTCAGGAAGCTGAGGCAGGAGAATTGCTTGAACCTGGGAGGTGGAGGTTGCGGTGAGCCGAGGTCACGCCATTGTACTCCAGCCTGGTCAACAAGAGTGAAACTCCATCTAAAAAAAAAATAATAATTTTTTTTGGTCAAGATATGATCTCATTATGTTGCCCAGGTTGGTCTCAAACTCCTGGCCTCAAGCGATCCTTCTGCCTCAGCCTCCCAAAGTGCTGGGATTACAAGTTTGAGCCACCATGCCCAGCTCCATGCCAGGTTGAAATGCAAGTATCAGATCATTTCACTTGTTGGAATCACTAAATGACACACCTTGCATTTCCTGGCTTATTTGTATATATTTCATTCGTTCTTACCAGGACAGTGGAAATGCTGCACAAAACCAACTTAAACTGTTTTCATTTCATATCTTGACATGTGCACATTCTACCAATATTCTGCCTTTGACTTACTGATGACTAAGGAAGGAACGAAAGAAGAGGAACTGCGGGTTGCCCTATCTTTCTGTTTCTTTCCATGACATTGTTCCACATACCTGGTTGGCTAATTCAGGGAAGTGTGGCAAGTAAAAAAGAATGTGGCCAGGTCCGGGGCTCATGCCTGTAACCCCAGCACTTTGGGAAGCCGAGGCGGGCAGACTGCTTGACCCCAGGAGTTTGAGACCAGCCTGGGCAACACGGCAAAACTCTCTCTCTACAAAAAATACAAAAACTGGCTGGGCATGTTGGTATGCACCTGTGGTCCCAGCTCCTCAGGTAGCTGTGGTAGGGGTACCACTTGAGCCTGGAAGGTCAAGGCTGCAGTGAGCTGTGATCAGGTCACAGCTCTCCAGCCTGGGTAACAGAGCAAGACTCTGTTTAAAAAAAAAAAAAAAAAGAAAAAAAAGGAAGGCTGGGCGCAGTAGGTCACGCCTATAATCCCAGCACTTTGGGAGACTGAGGCGGGCAGATCACCTTAGATCAGGAGTTCGAGATGAGCCTGACCAACATGGAGAAACCCCTTGTCTACCGAAAATACAAAATTAGCCGAGTGCCTGTAACCCCAGCTACTTGGGAGGCTGAGGCAGGAAAATTGCTTGAACCTGGGAGGTGAAGTTTGCAGTGAGCTGAGATCATGCCATTGCCCTCCAGCCTGGGCAAGAAGAGCAAAACTTCGTCTCCAAAAAAAAAAAAAAGGAAAAAAAAAAGAATGTGAGAGGGTTCCATGGTCTTCGTGTTTCTTTCTGCATTTCATTGCCTGCCTTCTGCTGTGTTGGAAGCAACTCCTGGCTCTAATGGAGGGGCCTCTGGGGACTGTCAGTGTCCCCGCTTACTCCCTTCTAGATATGATAATATGCTTACTTTATACTTGCTTTCAATTTTGCTGAACTTGCATGCATCACTGGTCCGCCGGAATCCTGTGCTCACGGGGCAACAGGGATATTGTATGAGGATGCTGTGACAAGGAGTGACAGGCACACACATGGCTCGGATCTCCTCTGCTCACATGCCTGCTTCATTGGCCCTGGACTTCACTTATAAAATACAAGTTTAAAGATAAAATGATTTCAAATTTCAAGATGGCAACAGAGCATTTGACCAAGGGAAGGACTCACAGCTGCTGGGGTCACACACCCATAAAGGCAGCCCTATCTGGGTTTGTCACATGAAATAACAAAGGTGCAGCTGGAGATAGGGTTCTGTTGCTACCGTAATTTTAACTTACCTGACTTGGGGTAACAGCATTTCATGCTAGGACTTAAAACACTTCTGGGCTGGGCACAGTGGCTCACGTCTATAATCCCAGCACTTCGGGAGGCTGAGGCTGGCGGATCACCTGAGGTCGGGTGTTCGAGACCAGCCTGACCAACATGGAGAAACCCCATCTCTACTAAAAAATACAAAATTATCTTGGTGCTGTCTGCCAGAAAAGAAAAAAAAAATAGAAAATTAGCCAGGCATGATGATGCATGCCTGTAATCTCAGCTACTCAGGAGGTTGAGGCAGGAGAATTGCTTGAACCCGGGAGGCGGAGTTTGCGGTGAGCCGAGATCGCATCATTGCACTCCAGCCTGGAGCAACCAGAGCGAAACTCTGTCTCAAAAAAACAAGAAAAAAACAAAAAAACAAAAAAACAAAAAAAAACACTTCTAAGGCCAGCTCTATTTTTAGTGAACTGTGTATACAAATCAAAAAAGTCAGTATCTTTATGTGTGCCTGTTTCTCTGCCATTCACTGGTGGGTAGTGGTCCATATTGGCAGATGACATCATCAACTATCCATTTATTCAAACCAGAAACATACACATATATGTATACATATTGTGAATTCACGTCTTTTTTTTTCCTCAAAAAAATGGAGCAGTGACTTTATTGAATTTATTTAACAGGCATTTGCTGAACTGTTCTTGATGTTGTGTTGTACACAATTTGAATCTGGCAGAAAATCAGTTTGAAAAAACTGATGAGACTCTTTGAAGGTCATTCTTAAATCTTCCTTTTTTCCCACACACCCATGGCCAGTCCACCAGCAAGTCTTATTTGTTTGTGAGCTGAAATAAATCTTCACTAGGATCCTCCTTTCCTTCCACTGTACTCACCCTGGGCCAGTACCACAGTACCATTTCCCCTTCAATATAGCAACAGCTATCTCCGTTTTTTTTTTTTTTTTGAAGACAGAATCTTGCTCTGTTGCCCAGGCTGGAGTGCAGTGGTGTGATCATAGCTCACTGCAGCCTTGAACTCCTGGACTCAAGTGATCCTCCCCCTTCAGCCTCCTGAGTAGCTGGACTACAAGCATGTGCCACCATGCCTGGCTAATAATTTTTATTTTTTGTAGAGACAGGATCTTGTAATGTTGCACAATCTGGTTTCGAATTCCTGAGCTCAAGTGATCCTCCCATCTTGACCTTCCAAAGTGCGGGGATTATAGGCATGAACCAGTGTACCTGGCCTTTCTCTGCTTCTTTAACACTGACAGTCTCTGTGAAACAGCCAGAGGGATCTTTCGAAACTGAGAATCAGAACACATCATTCCCCACTTCTCATCACACTAAAAAGCACGTGGCTGACTATGGCCACACAGCCCCTTGAGCACCAGCTACATCTAGAGATGCACTCTCCCTTGCTGCAGCCATCTTGTCACACGGGCTCCCTGTGAGTTTCTTTGGACAGACTCATGTATTTTTCTCCATCTCCTGGGATTCTCTGTTTTTTTTTTTTTTTTTTTTTTTTTTTTTTTTTTTTGTGTGTGTGTGTGTGTGTGTGTTTGTTTTCTGATCATTCAGTCTGGATAGCCCTTTGAATATCTTTTTTTTAGACGTAGTCTTGCTCTGTCGCCCAGGCTGGAGTGCAGTGGTACAATCTCTGCTCACCGCAACCTCTGACTCCCAAGTTCAAGGGATTCTTGTGCCTCTGCCTCTTGAATAGCTGGGATTAGAGTGTGCACCACCATACCCAGCTAATTTTTGTATTTTTAGTAGAGACAGGGTTTCACCATGTTGGCCAGGCTGGTCTTGCACTCCTGACTTGAGGTGATCCACCTGCCTCAGCTGGGATTACAGGTCCTAGCCACGAATTTACTTTCTATCTCTATGGATTTGCCCATTCTGGCCATTTCATGTAAATGGAATGGTATAATCAATGGTCTTCTGTGACTGGCTTTCACTCAGCCATGTTTTCAAGGCCCATCCGTGTTGTGGATAAATTCATGCTTCATTCCTTTTATGGTTGAATATTCCATTGTATAGGGGAGGTACCACATTTTGTTAATTCTTCAGCTAACGGACATTCTGGGATATTCTTACTCTCACTTTTCACTTAGCTTCCTTCTGCTTTTTCTTTAGTTCTAGTCTTAAATTCATTGTGGTTTCCTGCATGGTACTTCTCACCACTGAACTTATATGTATTTAAGTTCTTATTTACTTTGGTCCCTAGTGAGGACAGTACATTTTGTAAGGGCACAGACTGCATCTGTTTTTGTTCACTGTACCTAGCACCCTACCCCACCATCGTCCAGACTGAGGTAGCGCCCATTGTTGAATGAATGACTCAGCATCTCATATATTTCTCAGTTTACCTCTTCCTAAGGCCAAATGATCATCCCCCATTCTGTATCTGACAAATTCTTTATCTAGCTTTTTCTCTGGTGTTGATGAGAGCAAGGCGTCCTAAAGCATGAGGATACTTTAAATGGCGGCAGGTCCCATCACTCATCTGCTATGTAAGACTACCAGATCATTTGAAAATCCCATTTGGCTGCCATTAGCAGACACCAGAAATAACAGTGGTGTAAACTCAATGGAAGGCAGTTTCTGTCCTGAGTAAGACGTCCAGAGATCGGCAGTCCACACCTGGTGCGGCAGCTTCACAGTCATCAAGAAAAGCAGAGCCAGGCGTGGTGGCCCAACACTTTGGGCAGATCACGAGGTCAAAAGTTTGAGACCAGCCTGACCAACATGGTGAAACCCCATCTCCACTAAAAATACAAAAATTAGCCAGGCGTGGTGGCATGTGCCTGTAATCTCAGCTACTCAGGAGGCTGAGGCAGGAGAATCACTTGAACCCAGGAGGCAGAGGTAACAGTAAGCCAAGATCGCACCACTGCACTCCAGCCTGGGTGGCAAAGGGAGACTCCATCTCAAAAGAAAGAAAGAAAGAAAAGCAGAGTCCTTCTCTTCACCATCCCTAGCACAAGGCCTTTGTCCTTAAGGTGGCTTCATGGCCCAGTGTGACTGCTGGAGCCAAGCTAGTGAGTCTGGAGTCCAGGTGGGAATAGGGTGAGGGAGAGGCACAAAAGCATAGTTCAGCTCTGGGTTTCCGGTGAGGAGTTGTCCTCAAAGTCCCACGCTTTATATTTACATTGGCTGTGCTGGCTGCCAGGGAGGATGGGAAATGTAGTCGGCTGAGCATCCTGAGAAGGAAAAGAAGAATGGCTGCTGAGTGGGCACTTAGCAACTGGAGTTGGTTCATTTCCTGCCCACAGTACCCAGGTCCATCACAGCCAGCTTTTGCCCCTTGGCCTGGACCTTCAAGCCTCCTTCCTTCCATAACTGGCCACAATCAGAGCAGGGACTTTATCTCTGTGTGTCTGGTTGACCAGAGGGTGTGATTTTGATATTTGCCAAGGAAGTCAGTCCAAGAAACCTACCCTATCACCAGAAATAAGAATAATGGTAGCTCTGGCCAGGTGCAGCGGCTCACACCTGTAATCTCAGCATTTTGTGAGGCTGAGACAGGAGGATTCCCTGAGGTCAGGAGCTTGAGACCAGCCTGGGCCACTTAGTGAAACCTTGTCTGCACAAACATTTTTTTTTTTTTTTTTTGAGACAGAGTTTCGCTCTTGTTACCCAGGCTGGAGTGCAATGGCGCGATCTCGGCTCACTGCAACCTCCGCCTCCTGGGTTCAGGCAATTCTCCTGCCTCAGCCTCCTGAGTAGCTGGGATTACAGGCACGCGCCACCATGCCCAGCTAATTGTTTGTATTTTTAGTAGAGACGGGATTTCACCATGTTGACCAGGATGGTCTCGATCTCTTGACCTCATGATCCACCCGCCTCGGCCTCCCAAAGTGCTGGGATTACAGGCGTGAGCCACCGCACCCGGCCCACAAACATTTTTTAAAAACATTACCCAGGTGTGGTGGCGCACACATGTAGTCCCAGCTACTCAGGAGGCTGAGGTGAGAGATCACTTTGAGCCCAGGAGTTCAAGACTGCAGTGGGCTATGATTGTACAACTGCACTCCACCCTGGCAACAGAGTGAGACCTGTCTCTAAATATATCTGTAAGTAAATAGAATCGTGGTAGCTCACACTTACTGCATACTTAGTGTATAATATGTCTTGTTCTAAACAGTTTTTGTGGAGTAATTTTTTTACTTAATCCTCACAACACCCCTATTATTATCCCCATTTTAGAGATGAGGAAACTGAGGCACAGAGAGGTTAAGTAACCATAGACTTTCTCACTGTTAGTAATGTTTTTTTCCCCCTTCATTCTTCCCTTTCAATCTATTACGAATAAGAGGATTAAAAAATAAAGCCTGACCTATTTTGGTAGATTGGCCACTGTTCTGTCTTCCATCTGATTAGCTGGGGTCTGGAGAGTGCTTTGTGGAAAAGCACCCAGCAGTCGAAACCACATTGACAAGCTGTTTTCATAGGAGTGCAGGAAGGGGTTTAACTGTTGGCACATCCAGCAAATGGCTGGTGACAGGAAGAAAAAGGATCCACAAGCTATGCAGGATTTCCGCAGTCCCTGAGCCTGGGGCCAGCCGACCACAGTGTGTGTATGCCAGTGGGCTGGGCCTGGCCTTTAAAATGACAGTCACCCTGGCTGCTCTTAGTAGTTAGTGTGTTAAGGAGAAAGAAGCTGTTCTCTCTTCAGGTCCCCAAGAATTAATTCGGGCACCAGGTCATCTTTCTAGCTGCCTCTGATCAGCCTTGCTTAGTGGAAATCTTTGAGTCCCACAACTCATCTCTGAGTTGAGTCCTTTTTTTTTTTTGAGATGGAGTCTCACTCTGTTGCCCAGGTTGGAGTGCAGTGGTGCTTTTGGCTCACTGCAACCTCTGCCTCCAAGCGATTCTCCTGTCTCAGCCTCCCGAGTAGCTGGGACTACAGACGTGTGCCATCACACTTGGCTAATTTTTGTATTTTTAGTAGAGACAGGGTTTCGCCATGTTGGCCAGGCTGCTCTTAAACTCTTGACCTCAGGTGATCCACCCGCCTCAGCCTCCCAAAGTGGTGCTGGGATTACAGGCATGAGCCACCGCGCCCAACTTTTAGTTGAGTCTTTTTGAGACCCCTTCAGGTCCATGTCGGTGGTTCTCTACAGACTCTCCAGAGTGATGGCACAGCACGTGGCTACCGGAGCCCAGCTGCAGCAGGTGTTTCAGTTAGGAATGCATTCAGCTGCAGCTAGCAGAATTCACAAGTGGCATTGCCACCTCAACACATAGGCACATCGGTGGTCATTCGTATCACATAACAATGTCTGGAGAGAGAGGTTGGCAGGTTCAGTGGCTGACAGGTCAACAGCAGCACTGCTCTGACTCTTTTGCCACCATGGCCTTAAGATGGCTGTTGGACCCAGAGAACTCAGCCTTTCTCATCTGGGCAAGGTAGTTCCGGGGACATGGGAACCCTCTCAAATCCAGCTATCACATCTGCATTCCAAGCTGGGAAAAAGGCAGACTGGTGAAGGGGAAAATGACTGTGTCGATGAGTGTGATTTTTTTGGAGGCGGACAGAATCTCGCTCTGTCGCCCAGGCTGGAATGCAGCGACGCAGTCATGGCTCACTACAGCCTCCACCTCCTGGGCTCAAGTGATCCTCCCATCTCAGCCTCCCATGTAGCTAGGACTACAGGTGCACGCCTCCACGCCTGGGTAATTTTTGCATTTATTTTATGGAGATGGGATCTTGCTGTGTTGCCCAGGCTGGCCTCTAACTCCTGGGCTCAAGCAATCTGCCTGCCTCGGCCTCCCAAAGTACTGAGATTACAGGCATGGGGCACCACACCCCACATCTGAATCTGATCCTTTTTGTGAGGAGAGGGGAAATGCTTTTCTAGAATTCCTGAGTGAGAAACCTTTGCCCTCCCCAAGGTTATGAAGATATGCTCCTGTGCTGTCTTCTAGGCATGTTTTTATTTTTCCTTTTCCATGTAGGTCTTTGACCCATCTGACATTGATGTCTATATGTGGAAGGAGAAAGAGTTCAAGGCTAAGCTCATACCTTAACTACTGAGTTTGGTAGGCACCATTGTTGGTGGTTCTAGAGTCAGACCCACTGGGTTCAAATCCCTCCTGGCTGTGCCGTTTACTTGCTGTGTGATCTTGGGCAAGATACCTCTCTGTACCTCAGTTTTCTGGTCTGTTAAAAATGGACATCAAAGTAGAATGTGCTTCACGGATTGTTAAGAGGTTTAAATGGATTGATAAAGAACAGAAAACAGAGCTGGAATGGTGGCTTGCACCTAGTCCCAGCTACTTGGGAGGCTGAGGCAGGAGGATCGCTTGAGCTCTGGAGATTGAGGCTGCAGTGAGCTATGATCATGCCACTGCACTCCAGCCTGAGTAACAGAGTGAGACTGTCTCTTTATTTATTTTTTTTTTGGAACAGAGTTTCGCTCCTGTTGCCTAGGCTGGAGTATAGTGGCATGATCTCGGCTTCCTGCAACCTCTGCCTTCCAGTTTCAAGCGAGTCCCTTGCCTCAGCCTCCCACGTAGCTGGGATTACAGGCGCCCGCCACCATGCCTGGCTAATTTTTGTATTTTTAGTAGAGGCGGGGTTTCACCATGTTGGCCAGGCTGGTCTCGAACTTCTGACCTCGTGATCTTTCCACCTCAGCCCCACAAAGTGCTGGAATTACAGGCATTAGCCACCATACCCAGCCCAACCCTGTCTTAAAGAAGGAAAACCAAAGCACAACTGCATGCCTGGCATATAGTAAAATTAAAACAAAAACCTTGTGCTTCAACCCAGAAAGAATTTGCACAGCCGTACATGGGTCTGGGGGCTCAGCAGGGAGCCCTGGGCCTATCAGTAGATGAAGTGAAGTTTGTCACTGAGGTTACCCTCTCTTCATCTTTACAGGAAGTTGCCAAATTGCTCTCCCAAAGTGTTTGTTCCCATTTCCACCCCCACCCACAGTGACTGAGTGTTCTCCTTACTCCACAGCTTCAGCACATTTGGTGTTGTCAGCCTGGCATTTTGGCCAGTCTGCCGTGCGTGGAATGGTCGCACAGCATTGTTTTCCCCAAGCAGTTTATCTGCAGAGGGCTGTGTGTGAGCCCACTCTACCATGGAGCTACTCAGGCTAGGCTGGAGGCAGGACCACCACTGGGCCCCCAGCACAGTGAAGTCCTCTTAGCTGTGTGTTCAGAGCACCACACTAGCATGCTTATCTTCTGGAGAGGGTGAGGCAGTGGGGTGGGGGGGACAGGAAACGAGTAAGAGACCCTCAGAAGTCTCTACAAATGTGACCCAACCTTAGTCATGTTTGTAGACCGCATCGATCAGCAAAAGAACCCGTGCTAAATCATTAGTGTGTGTGCTATTAATAGAATATAGGTCATAAGAGAAAACATGATTAATTGCAAGATGATCTCAGTGGCTGTTGTGGGCCTAGATTTTCCCAAGGCAAAGTCCTTTCTTCATGTATCAGCTTTTCTTTGTTGCGATGTAGGCTAGAGGCAGTTGAATGAACACGTACTTCCCTAAGTCATTATTTCAAAGACAGGACAGGGATGGGTATAATGGAAATCTTCTCTAAATGAAGGATGATTGAACCACTTTATTAGTAGGTAAGTCCCTGATGCCACAGTGATGCTCTGGCGGTCTAGAAAGGAAAGTGAAGCTTACAGCAAGGGCTCCAGTGGGTTTGATTCTTCCAGACCAGCCACTCAGACAGTGGTACAGAAGAGAAAGGCATGGCTGTCCCCCATCACCACTCGGTCAAGAGAGAGCACCTGTGGCCAGGCTGTCTTAGAGGCTGGGTAGGCACTGCCCAGGGTGTTTATTCTACTCTAAGACAGAAACAGAAGAGAACCTCCTGCCGTCTCTGGACACAGAGAAAAATGCTGGTAGGCCTGGGCACTTGAAAGCAGATGACAGCAACAGTCACAATCTCTGGCCCGTTAGATTGGCCACCCCTTCTTCCTCGGGAGGACCAGGTAAAGGGGAGTAGAGAGCTATGAGCGGATGATCTTTTCCATAGGAATTGAGATGGAAATACGAGGGTGGAGTAGAAAATCTAGGCCTAGAAGTATACAGGTCCAGGAACAGAAAAGCACAGGTGCTCCAGCCAGCCTTGGGGTCAGGAGAGCCCTGGCCAGCTTGGCAGAAACAGCTCACCTGGAGCCATCGTGATAACGCCTGCTTCATAGGGTCATTCACATGTGAATATTCTGAAGTGGAATATGAAAGATTGGTTTCTAGTATATTTGATTATGGTGTTATGGAACTTCCATCAGACACTTCCTTCAAGGCCCATTTTATAAAGCAGGAAAAATGGAGCTGCCAGAGGTGAGATGAGGGTGTGGGGGCCTAAAGCCTTGCTTGTGGCCTCCCTTTACCCTCTGCAGTCTCCTTAGAGGACTGTACTCAGGAGAGTTCAAGGTGAAACCTCCTGGGGGGTCTCAGGGAGCCAGGCACTGCCCCCAGCTAGCCCTGGGCCTCAGAGAAGTCATTTACACATTTTGGACCCCAGTTTGCTTTTCCACCAGGTGGACAGACGAGTCAGACTAGATCAAAGCATTCTTCACTTAGTTCCTACGGACAGGGGCTTCAGAAATCTTTAACAGCTTTGGGACAGGCAGTATTTTGTGCTTTTTTTCCTGGAGAGACATGACATAGTTTTGTTTCGTCAGCGTCTTAGAAGGGTCATGTTCACCCAAACATGAAGGAGTGCTGTATTGATTTCCCAGGCCCCTTCCTGTGCTGTTAGTTTGTTGTAAGTGACAGAACCTCCCCAACTCCAATTGATTTAAACTGCAAAGGGAAGTTAATGGTTCAGAGACCTGAAAAATCCCAGAGCTGGCCCGACCGGAGTCATTACTCAGGTATTCTCATCAGGAATCTACCCCTCTTTGTTTCTGGACTCTGCCTTTCACAGGTTTAATTTCATTCTCAGTCCCTTCCTCCTGTCCCCACTCTGCTCACCCTCAGGTGGCAAAGAAGCCCTCGGCAGTCCCTGCCTTACCGCCTGTTTCCTCCAGAAGTTGTAGCAAAAGATCCAGGGCCCACTCTGATTGGCCTTGCTTGGATCACATGTCTCTCCCAGAGCCAATATCTATGGCTGAGGGGCGGAGACATTCAGGCAGGACGCCTCTCCCTCTTCGATTCTCTCCTAGGGGATTCTGGTCTTGCTGTAAACCTGTAGGAAGTGAGGTGCTCAGCCTGCATGTCACCTGTGTGACAAATGAGCCATGGCCATAAGTGTGCTGGGATTGTGGAGGCAAACCGAAGGGCATCGTCCGTTCCCAGGTGGTAGAAAGTGGGGCCCTGGAATAACCAGGGTGCTGGCTGGATTCCTGGCCCTGTAGTCCTCCTTTGCTGCCGTCTTCATGGCCCTTTGGCATTTTCCTCTCTGCTGCATGAGGGACTGCGGGCCAACCGGCATCCACAGCTTCCTCTAGTCGCCAGGATGTAGGTTCCTGGCTCAGAGACACTTGGCACCACGGCATATCGCTGCTGATCAGCCTTTATAGAGCCATATGCATCCCTTTAGAGAAAGGAGAAAAATTAGAGTGTAGGGAAAGCAATTTCCATTGCAATTTAAAGGGCGGCTATTAAAATTTTACTAGAGCTTTATTGCAGGGGTTTTCTGATCATCCCAGGAATTTTTAAAATGGGACGTCTAGTGATAAAGGAAAATGTTCTGGGTGCCTCTGGTTCCCTCCTGCCCTGCCAAGCATCTTGAAAATCACCATTGTGACGACTTCCTAGACCAGCTTAGCAATAGCAGTGGCCCAAGAGGCCATTTCTGAGTGTTTTAAAGGCGAGTTTTTCTGTATTTGCTGTTTCTATGTATAGTGACTGTTTCTAATTTTATTTTGTACTTTTCCTAAATGGCCTGGTAGGGAGCTATGAGAATCATCAAAAACAGCGGTTGCCTCTGCCCTTCTGTGTTGGTTGAGAGTCATTGGTTGTGTGAACAAATAGAAATTCAGGTCAGCCTGCTGAAGTATAAAAGGAAGTGGATGGACACAGGGCCTGGGAGATTCGGCTTAGAATGGTTTCAGGCATGGCTGGATCCAGGGCCTCATGAGGTTGCCAGGACATGTTTCCTTTTACCTCCAGGCTCTGCATTCTTCTGTGCTGGGTTTATTCTCAGGTAGGCTCTGAAGCAGCCCCTAGCAGCTCCACAAGTGGATTCAACCAGCTTAGCAGCTCCAAGGGAAATAAACCATCTCTTTCCCCCATAGTCCCAATATATATCATGGCACTGGTATTGACTGGCTCTGATCATCCTGGCTTTGGTGACAGGGTCACCCCAGGCCACCTCTGAAGCCAGGAACAGGGAAGGCGGTATAGTGGCTTTATTGGCCAGGCCTAGATCATATGACCAGTCCCACCCCTATCCACAACCTATGGGTAGGGTCAGTCCCATAGGACTGAGTGGGAAAGGTGAGGTTTGAGGGGCTGACTAAGGACGAGAAATGGATGCAGGGTGGGCCAAAGCAGCCGACGCCTAGAACCCCTTCCCATACTAAATTCACGAGGCGAATCTGCCCCACCCTCCCCAGTTGTTCTTTTCCCTTGGAACTTGCTCCGCTTTTACCCTCTCTCAGGTCTAGTTGAGGGGTTCTTAATCTCCCTTGAAGGGTGGAAGTTGAGTGAATCACGAGGTTGACTGGGAAAATATTACGTCTCTATTTTTGCTACCTTCTAACTGAAATTAACTTTTTTTTTTTTGTCTTTTTGTTTTTTCCTTTTTGTGGAGAATAGGGTCTCGCTATATTGCCCAGACAGGTCTTGAACTCCTGGGCTCAAGGTATCCTCCCACCTCTGCCTCCCTAAGAGCTGAGATTACAGGCATGAGCCACAGTGCCTGGCCTGAAATTAACTTTTTTTTTTATGCACAGGGCAATAAACCACAATTAGATTAGCAATATCTGAGACTTTGTCACTACTAGAAATCACAGATATTCCCATATCACGTTACAGTTGTTGCAAATATCACAAAATATTTAAACACTTACTTATTTCTAAATCACTATAGTTATTGGACTCACCACTAGATCTCGTAATATAAAAGTATTAATAGGTTAGATGTGGTGGCTTGTACCTGTAATCCCAGCACTTTGGGAGGCCAAGGTGGGCGGATCGCTTGAGGCCAGGAGTTCAACCCCAGCCTGGCCCATGTGGTGAAACCCCATCTCTACTAAAAATACAGAAATTACCTGGGGGGGTGGTGCATGCTTATAAACCCAGCTACTTGGAAGGCTGAGGCAGAATTGCTTGAGCCTGGGAGGCGGAGGTTGCAGTGAGCCAAAATGGCTGCACTTTACTCCAACCTGGGGAACAGAGGGAGACAAAAAAAAAAAAAAGATTATTCTGAGGAGACTACAACTAATTCACCAGGTTGCTGGTAGGAGTCCCTGGCATGAGAAAGGTTAAGAACCTCCTTGAGCTTGTCCGGGAACCCCAGGGGAATGATCATTGAAGTTGTCCTGATTCCTGGACCCTGGGGTATTGGCTAACTGCTTGCTAGGCTTCCTTCCTAGGAGGATTCCCGGAGGAGCTGAACGGCCTTTGAGCTTGGCCTGGGCATTTGGGTAGCATTTGGACATTGTGGTATTAGGGAAGTGGGGCAAGGAGGTGTTGCCAGCTTACAGTTGGCTCTGCCTTCATTTTCACATTGTGACAGTGTAGTCTAGCCAGGTGGTCAGGCTCTGGGACCGGGTTGCATGGGTTCACATTCTGGCTGGATATAGTACACTTTGTTTTTTTAAAGAGATGGGGTCTTGCTACATTGCCCAGGCTGGACTTGAACTTCTGAGGTCAAATGATCCTCCCATCTCAGCCTCCTGAGTAGCTGGGACCACAGACATGCACCACTGTTCCTGATCTAGTGTTCTTTTGACTGACTGGGCAACCTCAGCTGGTGGGTTCCTTATGAATTCTGTGCCTCAGTTTCCTCACCTGTAACATGGGAGTAATAATACTATCTTCTTGGGTGATCAGGAGAGTGGAATGAGTCAGCGCATGTCTGCTACGACAGAGCTGGCACATTGGGAGGGATTGTTATCAGTGAATGGCCATTGGATATAGGACGGCTCTAGGCTCTCTCAGATCTCAGCTCCTGACTTAGTGCCCAGCCTCTGCCGGTGCCCAGAATGTGATGATAAACAATACAGACAGTGCCTTCTCTGCCTGGAGACATTCATTCATCCATGGAATATTCACTGAAATATAAACAAGCGTACTAAATATTCAAAAGCATAAATTCATAATATGAAGCTCCAAACCAAGACAATGTGATTTCTCTGTCATTCCTCTGCTCACAGTTGTCTGAGGAAATGTCCTTAGAATAGCCCTCCATCTGTCCCCCTCCACCCCACTACTTCTCGCCCCTCACTCACCCCATGCCAGCTCCACAGGCCTCCTGGCTGCTCCTGAGATGCTCCACACCTGCTCCCGCCTCTGAAAGGCTCTTTCCCAGATAGTCACACGGTCTGTGGTCTCATGTATTCGCGTCTCTGCCCCCTCGTCTGGGAGGCCTTCCCCTAGCTCTCCATAGGTTTTCATCAAGGCTCCACTCCCTGACTTTGTATTGTGTATTTGTTTATTGCCCTCCTCCCCTGCTAGAATGTCTGCTCCCTGAGGACAGCCACTTTGTCTTGGAGAACACTGGTGTATTCCTGGTCCCTGGCACATGGCAAGTGTTCAGTAAATACATTTTTTTTTTTTTTTGAGGCAGAATCTTGCTCTGTCGCCCAGGCTGGAGTGAAGTGGAGCAATCTCGGCTCAGTGCCGAGATTGAACCCTTCTGGGTTCAAGCGATTCTCCTG
The DNA here is from genome assembly GCF_030222135.1 of Aotus nancymaae. Classification (NCBI taxonomy): domain Eukaryota; kingdom Metazoa; phylum Chordata; class Mammalia; order Primates; family Aotidae; genus Aotus; species Aotus nancymaae. The sequence goes on along the minus strand of NW_026988441.1, from coordinate 15,780,485 downwards.
CCTCAGCCTCCCAAGTACCTGGGATTACAGGTACCCACCACCATGCCTGGCTAATTTTTTGTATTTTTGTATTTTTTGTTTGTTTGTTTAGATGGAGTCTCACTCTGCCACCAGGTTGGAGTGCAGTGGCACAATCTCGGCTCACTGCAGTCTCCACCTCCTGGGTTCAAGCGATTCTCCTGCCTCAGCCTCCGAGTAGCTGGGATCACAGGTGTGTGGCACCACACCCAGCTAGTTGTTTGTTTTTTTTAGTAGAGATGGGATTTCACCATGTTGGCCAGGATGGTCTAGATCTCTTGGCCTTGTGATCCGCCCACCTTGGCCTCCCATAGTGCTGGGATTAAAGGCATGAGCCACCACACCCAGCCATTTTTTGTATATTTAGTAGAGACGGGGTTTTGTCATGTCGTCCAGGGTGGTCTTGAGCTCCTGGCCTCAAGTCATCCACCCACCTCAGCCCCCCAAAGTGCTGGGATTACACTCGGCTGTGTTCAGTAAATACTTGTTGAAAGAGTGAATATGTGATTGACAGCTGGGTATTGCAACAGGAAGGCTTCAGTCGGCCAGAGACCTAACCTTTTCTTTTTCCTCCACATAGATGCTCAGTCTCTGACATCGGCTCACCTGGGATCCTCCAAGAGCGCTAGTGTCTAGAAGGTACTAAGCGTGAGTACGGTGTGGCTGCTGCTTTGCTTAAAATTTTACAACTCATACACATAGCATCTTTATTATTTTCTTAAAATTACAAAACAAAGAGTACCAAGGGAAAATGAAAGTTTCCTTTACTGTTCTTCCCATCCCTGCAAGCCTAACATCTACCCCAGAGGTAATTACTATCAGTCACTGACCGGATGCTCTGCCAGACCTTTTCCTGCACATGAACATTCCTACGTACACATGTACAAACTTATTTTGGTTTGCTATGTAAGAAAAAGGAACTACCCTATGCGGTGCTTCCCAGCTTGCTTCCACCATCCCCAATAGTAAGATCTTGGCTCATGACTATACATACCTAAGCATATCATAATATCATATTTTTTTATTTTTTCCTTTACTTTTTAATTCAATTTTTAAACCTTACATAGAGTAAAGTAATCTCTTTGTTATACAGTTCTTTGTTTTTGTTTTTGTTTTGTTTTATTTTGAGATGGAGTCTACTCTGTTGCTGAGGCTGGAATGCAGTCGTGCCATCTGGGCTCACTGCAACCTCCGCCTCCCAGGTTCAAGTGATTCTCCTGCCTCAGCCTCCTGAATAGCTGGGATTACAGGCACCTGCCATCATGCCCAGCTGGTTTTTGTGTTTTTGTAGAGATGGCATTCACCATGTTGGCCGGGCTGGTCTTGAACCCCTGACCTCAGGTGATCTGCCCACCTCAACCTCCCAAAGTAGTGGGATTACAGATGTGAGCCACTGCACCTGGCTGGTATACAGTTCTTTGAATGCAGACAGATGTAGACAGTTGTGAAACTGCCACCACAATCAAGATTCAGAGAAACCCCGCATCCCCACTGTGTAAATGTGCTGGTTTCTCTATTGATTAAAAATATGAGTCAGGTGTGGTGGCTCATACCTGTAATCCTGGCACTTTAGGAGGCTGAGACTGGAGGACTGATTGAGCCCAGGAGTTTGAGACCAGCCTGGGCAACGTAGCAAGACCCTATCTCTACAAAAAATCCAAAAATTAGCTAGGTGTGGTGGCATACAATGGTAGTTCCAGCTACACCGGGGCTAAAGTGGGAGGATCACCAGAACCGGTGGAGGTCAAGGCTCCTGCAAGACCCTGTCTCAAAAAAGACTAAAAATTAAAATAAATAAATACACATAGATGGCATGAGTAATGAGTATTTATACATGTTTAAAATATACACATATGGCAAATAGTTACCTGTGCTATATAAGTTTCAAATATGTTATATTTAGTTTTCTGGGTTTGGTCTGGATGGGGTTTGCTAGTGAGTGTTCACTTTGTTTCTGTGCGTGGGTTCTAAGCAGTGTCGTGGGTCTCTGGCTGTATGTCATTCTAGTTTGCAGTGAAGCCTTCCTGAACGATTCCAAGCTTTGTTGTTGGGAGGGGGTGTTGTCTGATCCTTGAAGAACCAAGAGACCATAACAGTGTGGAAAGCGGAAGTGGGAGGATTGTGGCATTCAGACCCTGGATGCAGGTAGCCTTGTTGGCTGAGCTGCGGGAACTGTGTGGCTCTGGATGGAGTTTCTCTCTCCTGGATCTTCACTGAGTATCATTATATTCCCTCATTCTGGCAGTCTTACCTGGCTAGGTACCTGAAGCCTGTGTGTGGGACAATTGCTAGGGGCCAGATTTCTGACAAAGGATGCTTCTTAGCATAATTCTTGATTAACTTTTATTTTGAAGTCATTTTAGAATTATAAAAAAGTTGTAAAAATGGTTCCAGAGTTCACACATCTACCCTCCATCCAGCTTCCCTAAATGTTACCATCTTTTTTTTTTTTTTTTTGAGACAGAGTCTCACTCTGTCACCAGGCTGGAGTACAGTGGTGCGATCTCAACTCACTGCAGCCTCCACCTCCGGGGCTCAAGCGATTGTCCTGCCTCAGCCTCCTGAGTAGCTGGGACTACAGGTGCACACCACCATGCCCAGTTAATTTTTGTATTTTTAGTAGAGACAGGGTTTCACCATGTTGGCCAGGACGGTCTCGAACTCTTGACCTCATAGCCTACCCACCTCAGCCTCCCAAAGTGCTGGGATTACAGGCGTGAACCACCACGCCCAACCGATGTTACCATCTTATACAACTGTAACACAGTGATCAAAACCAGGAAATTCACACCAGCCCAGTACGATTAACTCAGTGACAGACATTAATCAAATTTCACCAATTTTTCCACTAATTTCTTGTTCTCTTCCAAGAGTCTATCCGGGATCCCACATTGCATTTGGTTTTCATATCTCCTTAACCTCCTCCTATCTGGAACAATTTGTCCATCTTTCCTAGCCTTTCATGACCTGGACACTTTGGAAGAGGACTCCTCTGTTATTTTGTTGTGTGTCTCAACTTGGGTTTTTCTGATGTTTTCTCATGACTTGATTGAGGTTATTCATTATTTAGAACAATGCCACAGAGGCAGCCTTCCCTCCTTGGTGCGTCATTGTGGAGGTCCATGATATCGGTGTGTCTTATTCCTGGTAATATTCACCTAGATCACTTGGTTAAGGTACTGTCTGCCAGATTTCTCCACTATGAAAAACTTACAGTTTTCACTTTGTAAGTAATAGCTGTCTTGGGGTACTCCAGGCCAGGAGTTTGAAACCAGCTTGTGCGATGAAGTAAGACCCTAGCTCTAAAAAAAATAAAATTAAGAAAAATTAGCCAGGTGTGGTAGTGCATATCTGTAGTCCCAGCTACTCAGGAGGCTGAGGCAGGAGGATCCCTTGAGTCCAGGAAGCGGAGGTTGCAGTGAGCTGAGATTGTGCCACTCCAGCGTGGGTGACAGAGCAAGACCCTGTCTCTTTAACAAAACAATATAAAATACTACCTTTGGGGAGAAGCTCTGAGGCTATGCTAATATTCCACATCCGCTTTTCCTCAAACTTCCGCCCACTAATTTTAGCATCCATTGGTGGCCGGGTCTTGTCTGCAAGGTTATTGCTGTGCTGTTTCCCTGATGGCAGTTTTTGTGTGCCTTTTATTCCATCTACATTTATTAATTGGAATTCTTCTGTAAGGAAGACCTGGCCCTTCCCCCTTATTTATTTAGTTACTAATTTATATCCTATGGGCTTATAGATACTTGTTTTAATCTAGCACATTCCTTTTTAATATGGTAAAAGGTCCCAAATCCCAAGTAAATTCCTAGCATTGCCTCTCACACAGCAGGAAGACCGGCATTTTTTCTACCTGGTAACCAGCGCCTCAGGGAACTTGGAAAGAACAAGAACAGGTGTCATTTGTTCATTCATTTATTTTCCTTCACTCAGCAAATATGCATTTGAGCACCTACCGTCTGTTGGGCACTAGGGATTCAGGAATGAGCAAAACAAACTCCTTTCCCTAAGGGAACAGACATCCTACTGGAGAATAAAACAGTAAGCAGATAAAAAGTGAATATAGCGGGGCGCGGTGGCTCACGCCTGTAATCCCAGCACTTTGGGAGGCCGAGGCGGGTGGATCACGAGGTCAAGAGATCGAGACCATCCTGGTCAACACGGTGAAACCCCGTCTCTACTAATACAAAAAAAATTAGCTGGGCATGGTGGTGCATGCCTATAATCCCAGCTACTCAGGAGGCTGAGGCAGGAGAATTGCCTGAACCCAGGAGGCAGAGGTTGCGGTGAGCTGAGATCACGCCATTGCACTCCAGCCTGGGTAACAAGAGTGAAACTCCGTCTCAAAAAAAAGTGAATATAGAGCCAGACGCAGTGGCTCACGCCTGTAATCCTAGCACCTTGGGAGGCCGAGGTGGGTGGATCACTTGAGGTCAGGAGTTTGAGACCAGCCTGGCCAACATGGTGAAACCCCATCTCTACTAAAAGTACAAAAAAATTAGCAAGCCGTGGTGGCACACACCTGTAATTCCAGCTACTTGGAAGGCTGAAATGGGAGGATCGATTGAACCTGGGAGGGAGAGGTTGCAGTGAGCCAAGATCACGCCACTGCACTCCAGCCTGGGCACCAGAGTGAGACTCGGTCTGAAAAAAAAAAAAAGTGAATCTAGGATAAGTTGGATGGGGATAATCATTGTGGGAGTATATAGTGATGAATAAAGCAGGAAAGGGGACTGGGCTCACAGGGCACTTTTTAGACAAGGTGGTCAAGGAAGGCCTCTCTGGGCAGCCCCTTAAGAGAGGAGGGAGTGAGGCGATGCATGGCCTAATTCATCCGCAGCCAGCCGGGAGATCGCAGTCAAATCATCTCCTTTCTGAACACAGTTTCTGTGAACAGGAAAATGTGTTCCCTCTCCGAGGGGCAGCCCTGCTCAGCTGGAGCCAGTGTTACCCCCGAATATTGCCAGATACGACTCTCCCCGCAATAGAAAAGAAAAGTGAAGAATTTTTGCTAGTCCTTTGAACCCAGACAATGTAACATCAGATAATAGATGACTGTATTTTGTTTCATTGTGTTTATTTTTTAAGTTTCCTTTTCTTTGTAGCAAAAGATAGCAATTTTTCATTTTTAGTGGTGATATAGATTGTTTGTTTTTTTTTTGGAGACTGAGTTTCGCTCTTGTTACCCAGGCTGGAGTGCAATGGCGCGATCTCAGCTCACTGCAACCTCCGCCTCCTAGGTTCTGGCAATTCTCCTGCCTCAGCCTCCTGAGTAGCTGGGATTACAGGCACACACCACCGTGCCCAGCTAATTTTTTGTATTTTTAGTAGAGACGGGGTTTCACCATGTTGACTGGGATGGTCTCGATCTCTTGACCTCGTGATCCATCCGCCTCGGCCTCCCAAAGTGCTGGGATTACAGGCGTGAGCCACCGCGCCCGGCCGATTGTTTTTAAATATGTAAAGTTTAACCATCACTTGAGGGCTGGGTGCAGTAGCTCACCCTATCATCTCAGCACTTTGGGAGGTCAAGGCAGGAGGATTGTTTGAGGCCAAGAGTTTAAGACCAGCCTGGGCAGCAGAGTGAGACTCCATCTCTACGAAAAGTTTAAAAAATAGCCAGGCGTGGTAGCCTGCACCTGTAGTCGCAGGTACTTGTACGGCTATGGCGGGAGGATCACTTGCACTCGGGAGGTCGAGGCCATGCTACTGTACTCCAGCCCCAGGCAACAGAGCGAGAGAGACCCTGTCACTAAAAAAATAAAACAAAACAGAAAGACAAAATAAATGCATATACATATGTATGTGTGTGTATGTAAATAATTGTCCAGATGGGGCGTAGATACAGCTGAAAAGGAAGGGTGGAATGCAGCAACTGGGCTTGGTAAGCACTGTATTGCTTAGCCACCCGCTGTTTTTCCTCTGGATCAGGGGTTCTCAGCGTTGGGCCTGAGCTGAAGTAGGCAGACAATTAACATGGGTGTGTGCCTTGAGCCATTTGTATCGTGGAGTGTGCATTGGCCAGGAATGCTTTCAAGCTTCAGGAACAGAAACCCCCACTCACCACAGCTTGATTGAATGGGGGCCGATTTCTCGCCCACCACAGCACACCTAGAGGTGCTTGGCTGCCAGTGTTAGTTTAGTGTCTGGGCAGTGTCAGGGCAGAGCCTCTTTGATTCTCTTGGCCTTGCCCCTCGTGGGCACATAGTTGCTGCTACAATGTCACATAGTCTTCCCTAGCTCCAAGGAAGGTGCCAAATGTTATTTAACTGTTCTACCTTTCCTGAGGAGGAAGCCAGAGAAAAAAATGAATTGAGGCCGGGCGAGGTGGCTCACGCCTGTAATCCCAGCACTTTGGGAGGCTGAGGCAGGCAGATCACCTGAGGTCGGGAGTTCAAGACCAGCTTGATCAACATGGAGAAACCCCATCTCTAACAAAAAAGTTTAAAATTTATAGATAAAAAATAAATAAATAAAAAATGAATGGGGAGTATCTGTTGCGGTAGCCAGCCAACACTGCCTGGCTCTATGGGGGAGGGAAAAGCAGTGATAATTAACGTTAATGGGTGCTGACTCTGTGCCAAGCTCTGCCGTAAGTGCTTCGTGTGCACAATCTCATTCAGTTCCTGCAACTACCCTAAAACGTCACTGCTGTGATAGTCCCATGGTAATGAGGAAACTGAGGCATGGCGTGATAAAGCTGCCTGCCAAGTAGAGGAGTGGAACAGGGGGCATGCAGCCTGTGTCCAGGGTCCCCATTCTTAGCCATTACACTTTGTTGCCTCATAAGAGGTCCAGGGACTGGGCTGCAGGGACCCAGGCTGCTCACTGTCTGGCCTCAGTTTAAATTCTTCTAGCACGGGTGGAGCCGAGCTTGGTGTTTTGCTCTGGGGAGGTTGTGATCATTAAAAAGCTGTCTTGTGAATCACATCCGGCCCTGTGTAACTGACTACCTCCGAGTCCTCAGGAGCTTCACCAGCCACACGTCTTATTCCTGGCCGCCCTGCAGGGGCTTACTAGTGGCTGAGGGAATCACTCCCTTTTTCCAAACAAACTATATCTGTGCTTTTAGTTATTCTTCCCAGGATGAGGCTTCCAGCCTTGTCTTTCTCTGGAGGTCTGCTGGTTGACTGTGCACACACTTAATATGCGCCTCCTCAGTGCCCGTCCCTGTAGAGTAGTGGGGATGCAGTGGTGGCTGGGCCAGCCTCATGGCTGGGTGGGTCTGGTGAGGGAAGCAGGCCCTCAGACCCCAGAGTGGTCAGGTCTGTGATCGGGGAAGCCCAGGGGAATCCAGCAGGGGTGCCCAACCCAGCCTAGGGGTCAAGGAGGGCTCCTGGAAGCAGCTTTGGGCTTTGGAGGACAAATAGAGGTTCATGAAGGAGCAGTTTCTACCGTCTTCTCCACCTGCCTTTCTTCAGTGACGCTCTCATGACAGCTTTCCTTTCTGAACTTCTGTTCCCTTCCTCAGTAAAATGGAAGCTCCATCCATGCGTCCAACCATCCTTGACTTGGCAATTCCCATGTTCCTGGCCTTCTCCTGGGCACAAGGCTTGCCTCAATATACAGTATGCTGGGAAGTTCTGCAAGTAAACAACCCAGAGTGATAAGAGTTCTAATAGGGGAAGCCACAGGGCTGGGGGAACCCCGAGGAGACACCTAACGGTGACTTGGAGTTTGGTGGCAAACTTCTCCAGGGAGACGAAATCAAAAATGGGTTGACACAGTGGCCAAGAGCACAGGTTTCCAGGGTCCAGCTGACCTGGGGTCTAGTCATAGCTGAGCCCCTGACTAGCCCTAAATGGATAGCTTAACTCTGGGAGCTTCCCTTTTCTCCCAAGATTGTCGTAAGGATTAAGACGGGATTGTGAATTTCAAGTACCTAGGACAGTACCTGGCACAAGAAGTCACATTGTAGATGATAATGAGATGATGATGATGATGATGAGATGATGGTGATGATGATGATGATGATGATGATGATGATGATGGTGGTGGAGGAGGTGGTGATGATGATAATGAGGAGGAGGAAGATGGTGGCAGCTTGCATTCATTAGCCCTTACTGCACGTTGGAGGTTAGGTGGCTTAGTAACAGCCTATATGATAACAAGTGTGAGCTGCTGCTGTTGTGATTATTCACTCACCAGACAGGGGAGGGGTCACCCTGCACCCGGCTCTGAGCTAGCACAGGCCTGGATATAGCAGGACTGTGTTCTGGGAGCAGGGCTCATACAGCGGAGGCCTGGGCCAGGAATTTCATAGAACAAGTTGGGAGTTTCTTTGGTGTGTATGGGAAACCCATGGCTCCCGGCCTCCCGGTCCCCTCTTTTGTTCAGTCCTCGGACTTTTCAGCAGTGGCCTCAAGAGTTTAGGCTGCCCTTGACCTCTGTGGCCAGAACGCATGGATGCTCTGCTCAGCCCATCAGCCAAGTCCCAAATTAGACCTGACAGTGTGATTTATTCTCTGGGATGGAGCTGGGAGGTCACAGCCCCAGTGGGTGATTCCGAGGGAAGGTTGTCAGCCTGAATTAGCCCAGACCTTTCATGCAGCCTTGCTGGTTCAGCTTCCTCTGGCTAAGGGGTTTTCTAGGGTGTTGCTGGCTTCAGCACTGCCTCCTCCCCTGTCCCCAGGGACGGACCCTTGGCTGTGATCCCTAAGGAGTGTGTGTGGTGAGGGCTGTCCAGGTAGGCCCTGTCTGAAGGCAGTGGAGGCTCTGGGTTGTTTCATCTGCCCCATTAAGAGCCCAGAGTGGCGGCTCCCTGGGAGTGCTTGGCCCATTCTCCGCTTCTTGTTCTTTGATGGAGTTGAGTGAGGGTGGCTGGAGGCTGGTCCCCTGCTCTGCACCTCCCAGTGTCTCTGCCTTCTAGCTGCCTTCATTTATTCACAGGAACGCCTCTGATGAGCGAGTTTCTGCTGTGGCAACAGATTAACCCTGAAATCCTAGAGGCTAGACACAACAGATGTCCATTTCTTACTCGTGACATAGGAGCTCAGGTGGGAGGGCTTAACCCAGTGCCTCAGGGACCCAGGCTGGCAGGAGCACCCCATCTCGAAGCTTCACAGGCTGCAGAGACAGGAGAAGAGGACTGAGGGTCGCGCAGTGGCACTTAGATGCCGAGGCCCGGAAGCAACACGTTCACTTCCACCTGCGCCCAGGACCGCTGCATGGCCCTGCCTAACTGCCAGGGGCTAGAAATGCGATACTCAGTGAGCAGTAACTGTCACAGCCACCATGGACAGATGTGGTATTTATGCAGTACCTACTGTGTGCCAGGCCTTCTAAGGACTCTAGAAATGCAGAAGGGTGCCCCCGCCTTCCTGGAGCTCACAGTTCAGTGTCAGAAACCGAATTGAAGTAATTACGGCAACAGCTGTGTGATTATGTCTGCACTAAGTGCTCTGACAGAGGGGCCCAGAGGGCTGGGGCAGCATATCTGAGGGCCCGGACGTGTCTGGAGAAGTCAGGGAATGTCTGTCATAAGGACTGACGTTTGGGAGGAGGCCTGAAGGATAAGTACACCTTCCCCCAGTAGGGGCGAGGAATGGGGAGAGTTCCTGGTAGAGGGAACTGCATCAGTGGAGCTCCAGATGCGGGAAGGAGCTTGACTTTGCAAAGGAACTGGAAGAAGACCTGTGTAACTGCAGGGTCATGAGCTGGGAGAGGTAGGTGGGGGCAGATGGTGCCGGGTCTGGCTGGCGGTGAGGAGGAGGCTGGTACTTGGAACACCTACCTTTTAGAGCTGTTGAAAGAATCAGATGAGCTCAGTCATTCTCTTAACAAATGCTGAGTTCCCACTCTTTGGCAGGGGATGTTCCAGCAGTGAACAAAACAGACAAATATCCCTGTTCTTGGATCTGGCATTCTAGGAGAGGGACACAGACAAGGAACCAGACAGATACATGGGATAATTTTACCTGGTGAAAACAACTGCTGACCAGTAAATAGAGTAAAAAGATAAAGAGCATATGGATTGGAGGCTTTTGGCTCCAGGTAACGGCAACCCCCGTTCATGCAGACTTAAGCAGTCAGGCCCCCCACCTCCAAGTCTGAGGGTTCTTTGGACCCTGGGAGCTGGTGACACAGCAACTCAACAATAGCCTGGAGGGCTCAGGTTGGTTCTGCTCACAGCTCTGCTGTCCCTCACGGTGCCTTCATCTTAAAGCAGGTCCCTTCTATGGTCAGAGGATGGCAGTTAGAGATGCCCTGGGCAGTGTCAGGGCAGGTAGCAGGAGCTTTTTCAAAGTTTGGGTGTCCCAAAGATCTGCCACTAGTATGCCTTGGTGACAGTGAATTATAGGACCCGGTGTGAGAGTAAGGAGGAAGCTGCTACTCTAGTCTGGGTGGGAGATGACAGAGGAAGGGGCCAAGGTAAGGAGCATGGAGGGAGAGAAGGGGGCAGGTTTTGGGTATGGCCTGGAGGTACAGTGGACAGGGCTTGCTAAAGGCATGGCTGCTGGAAAGAAGTGCTGAGCAGACACACACAGATGTCCACGGTGTACTGTATCTTCCTCATATAAAAGTCACGTGCAGGCCAGGTACAGTGGGTCACACCTAAAATCCCAGCACTTTGGGAGGCCCAGGCAGGTGGATTACCTGAGGCCAGGAGTTCGAGACCAGTCTGGCCAACATGGCAAAACTCCCTGTCTGCTAAAAATGTAAAAATTAGCTGGGCATGGTGGCTTACGATTGTAATCCCAGCTACTCAGGAGGCTGAGGCAAGAGAATCGCTTGAACCTGGGAGACAGAGGCTTCAGTGAGCCGAGATCATGCCACTGTACTCCAGCCTGGCTGACAGAGCAAGACTCTGTCTCAGAAAAGAAGTTTGGGGGCCTACATGAGATGTTAGGGATTTTGACAACATAATCAGCTGCCTGTCTGTATTTCTAATTGATTAATTTTGTGACATGTTTGGAATCCTGATATCAAAAATGTTGAATTTGGCAGGGTGCTTTGGCTCACGCCTATAATCCTCTCCCTTTGGGAGGCATAGGAGGGAGGATGGCTTGAAGCCAGGAGTTTGAGACCAGCCAGGGCAACATAGCAAGACCGAATCTCTACAAAGAGAGAAAAAAAAAAATAGATAAATGGGTTAGTGGTCTGTGCCTGTGGTCCCAGCTACTCAGGAGGCTGAGGTGGGAGGATCACTTGAGCCCAGGAGGTGGAGGCTACAGTGAGTCGTAACTGTAACATTGCACTGCCGCCTGGGCGGCAGAGGGAGACCCTGCTTCAAATAAAAAAAAAGAAAATTGGACTCAAAATGTTCTATATATCCTCTCACATATCATAAAACAGTGTTAGTCACACTTCGCAGACATCCTTGTCATCACAAGAGTCACTTTTTGAGTCACCTACATGTATTTACAGAGTACACTGTCTCCACATCCATCTGCAGCATTTGTGATGTGGCATCCCTTGAATTTGTGTATGTTGTCACTGGAAACTGTATCCCAACACTCAAGAAGCCATCCTTTACCGTTAGACGGTTTGTCAAATGCCTCTTTTAGGAATTGGTGGTCTCCACAGCCACTCACTGTTAGGTTTTTTTAAAAAAGCCAACTTGGATGTTTAAGGACAGTTACTGAACATGGGTAAGTGGCTGAGTAAACGTGAACATATAAAAGTGGTTGTATAATCACCTGTTTATGAGTCAATCGGACTCATTATTCCAATGCGAATAATAAATGACAACTTAGGAAAATTTTTCCATGTATTTTGTTCCCTCACAGTGGCACTTTGCCTTAAGACAGTTTTCAGTGCTGTATTACACATACTTTTGTTTTGTTTTGTTTTTTTTGAGATGGAGTTTCAATCTTGTTACCCAGGCTGGAGTGCAATGGCACGATCTCGGCTCACCGCAACCTCCGCCTCCTGGGTTCAAGCAATTCTACAGGTGTGCTCCACCATGCCCAGCTAATTTTTTGTATTATTATTATTATTTTTTTTTTGGTAGAGACGGAGTTTCACCACGTTGACCAGGATGGTCTTGATCTCTTGACCTCATGATCTACCCGCCTCAGCCTCCCAAAGTGCTGGGATTTTAGGCGTGAACCACTGTGCTCGGCCCCTTTTTTTTTTTTTTAATTTCAAAATTCTAGTTTACCCCGTTGTATACATTATACATAACTGCCCCATTTAAGACTTTCACCTGAAGTATTTTGTTTAAATTGGTTGAATATGGCTTAAAATTATTTGCCTCTATCTTGCTTTTTAAAGGAATTTCTGTTTATTATATTATTATTACTATTGGGTGGTTTTTTTTTTTTTTTTTAGATGGAGTCTTGCTCCGTCGCCCAGGCTGGAGTGCAGTGGCTCTGTCTCAGCTCTCTGCAAACTCTGCCTCCCAAGTTCAAGCTATTCTCCTGCCTCAGCCTCCCTAGTAGCTGGGATTACAGGTGCCCACCACCATGTCCAGCTAATTTTTTTTTTTTTTTTTTTTTTTAAGTAGAGATGGGGTTTTGCCGTGTTGGCCAGGCTGGCCTCAAACTCCTAACCTCAAGTGACCCACCTGCCTCAGCCTCCCAAGTATCTGGGACTACAGGCATAAGCCACCATGCCCAGCTAATTTTTAAATTTTTTTATAGAGATAGGGATCTCACTGTGTTGCCCAGACTGGTCTCAAACTCTAGTCTCAAGTAATCCTTCTGCCTCAGCCTCCCAAAGTACTGGAATTACAGGTGTGAGCCACCACACCCAGCCCTTTGTTAATTTCTTACTTGGATTTTTTTTGTGATACTGAGTTATAAGAATTCTTAATAAATGTTGGGTATTAACCCTTTATCAGATACGTGGTTTGCAAATATTGTTTCCCAGTCCATAGGTTGCTTTTTCATTTTGTTGGTTGTTTCCTTTGCTGTGCAGAAGATTTTTAGTTTGATGTAGTCTCATTTATTTATTTTTGCTTTTGTAGCTTGAGCTTTTGGTGTGATCTGAAAAATCATTGCCAAAGCCAATGTTGAGGAGCTTTCCACCGTGTTCTTTTCTGGGAGTTTTATGGTTTCAAATTTTACATTTAGGTCTTTTATCCACTTAATTTATTTTGGTGTATAGTATAAGATTTCATTCTTTGAAGGGCTCAGTTTCATTCTTATTGACCACATAAGTTTGGACTTATTTCTGGGCTCTCTATTCTATTCTGTTTTTATGTCAGTACTATACTGTTTTGATTACTATAGCTTTGTAATATAATTTTAAATCAGGAAGTGTGATGTCTCCAACTTTTCGTTTCTCAGTGTTGCTTTGGCTAGTTGGGATTTTTTGTGGCTAAATGTAAATTTTAGGATTGCTTACAGAGCATGTTTACAGTGACTTATCACACTTGCAATTGTGGAGTCAAGCCCTTGGGAATACTTACTAAGTTCTCTTATAATATATGCCTCCCTTTTTATTAGTGCCCAACTAGCATCATTAAAGTTTTTAAAAGCCAATACGTATTTTCCAAAGAGTACTTCTTCCAAAATAAAGTGAAAGACCCTGAAATACAGCTATTTTTTCTAAGGATAATATTTTGGGCATATCTTGCTTTATCTTTGGTTACATCTTGTATCCGAAATAAATAAAGTTAGCCACTTAGAAATAGCTAGCTCAGTAGTGTTTGACCTTCCTGCATGAGCTATAACTAGTTCTCTCACTTCCCCAGCTTGACCTCACTCATTCATTCATTCGACATTGATTTATTTCCTATCAGCTTCTCTGAAAGCCAGTAGTAAAAACAGCCTTTGAAATGTGTTGGAATCCTAGCCCTCCCTTTCTACCACTTTGATTATGGACAAAGCACTTAACCTTCCTGTGCATCAGTTTCTCCATCTATAAAACAGAGGAGATAATGCTGCCTGCCTCATAATGTGATTGTGGGCATTCAAGGATTTAAAACAGATCCATGGGCCAAGTGCAGTGGCCCATGACTGTAATCCCAACACTTTGGGAGGCCGAGGTGGGCGGATCACTTGAGGTCAGGAGTTCGAGACCAGCCTGGCCAACATGGTGAAACCCCATCTCTACTAAAAATAGAAAACTTAGTGGGATGTGGTGGTGCACACCTGTAATTCCAGCTACTCAGGAGGCTGATATGGGAGAATTGCTTGAACCTGGAAGGCAGAGGTTGCAGTGAGCTGAGAACACGCTACTGCACTCCAGCCTGGGCCATATGTCTCAAAATAGATAGATAGATAGATAGATAGATAGATAGATAGATAGATAGATAGATAGATAGATCCATATGTCTCAAAATAGATAGATAGATAGATAGATAGATAGATAGATAGATAGATAGATAGATAGACAGACAGATAAAACAGATCGACAGTCCTAGATGGAATGTGATCCAAGCTGATGTATTGTTATCACTGCAAAAATATCAATGTGATAGACTGCCAGTGCTCACTCAGAACCTTCTAGGGTTGCCTTTCTAAAATCTGGATTATTCAGAATTCCAAAACACATCAGGCCCAAGAGGCTTAGGACAGGAGCATGCCACGGTATATAAAAGAAAGCACTTAACATAGCACTGGCACGTAGTCAATGCTGTGTCAGTGTTAACCATTTACTGTTGCTTCTATTACCATTTAAAGTGCATACCTTGCCATCCCTGATCATCATCATGGAAATGCAAATGATAGTCGCAGTGAGATACCATGACACACTGCCTCAGTGGCTACGGACTGGGCGCGGTGGCTCATGCCTGTAATCTCAGCACTTTGGGAGGCCAAGGCAGCCTCACTTGAGGTCAGGAGTTCAGGACCAACATGGTGAAACCTCGTCTCTACTAAACATAGAAAAATTAGCCAGGTGTGGTGGTGCACACATGTAATCCCAGCTACTCAGGAGGCTGAGGTGGAAGAATCACTTGAACCCGGAAGGCGGAGGTTGCAGTGAGCTGAGATCATGCCACTGCACCACTCCAGCCTGGGCTACAGAGTGAGACTCTGTCTTTAAAAAAAAAAAGAGGGCACGGAGGAGCTGAGGTCAGAGTTCCACAGGAGACCTGTTAGGGACTGGGGCCTTTTCCCTAAATGGATAAGGGGAGGGTTCTGAGCAGAGGAAGGACATGATCTGACCCATAGATTAATAGAGTCCCTCTGGCTGTATGTGGCAGCAGGAGACAGAGCCAGGAAATTGGGGCAGAAGGTCCTTCTGTGGTCTGTGGTGCTGCCAGTGGGGGTGCGAGGGAGGGGTGAGCCCATTTATATCTTGAAGGTGGAGCTGGCAGTAAGTATTGCTGGCCTGAATGTGGGGGTGAGAGAAAGAGAGGGGCCTAGGATGACCCTGAGGTTTGGGTCTGAGCACTAGGTGAAGGGTGAAGACGTTGCATGAAGGGACCCCGGGTTGGGGGTTTGCAGTGAGTGACAGAAGGCCATGTGAAGAATCAGAAATGCTGTTCTGATTCTTCAGAAGGGAGTCTGTTCGGTGCCGGTTCCTGTCAGACAGCTGCATAAGTTGGCAAGGAGACAGTTGGGTACGCACACCTGAAGTTCAGAGAGATCCAGGTGGGAGAAGGAAGAGTAGGGGTCCTAGCACAGAGGTGTTGAAATCACTGGGGAAGCCATGTGGATGGGGAGCAAAGCTGTGCAGAGAGATGGTGAGGAATCAGTGAAGGAGGCTGGGGAGGGAGGCTGGGGAGGGAACGCCAGTGAGGAGGAGGGAGGAGTCCCGGAGAGCATGGACGCCTGTGGTGAGGCAGGAGGGCAACAAGGGCCTGAGGTGACTGCTGTGTACAGCGATGGAGGCATAAAAGGTTGGCGGGAGCAGGTTCAAGAGAGACAGGGCTTTGTTGAGCCCTGTGAAGGTGTACACGTGTTGTTTGTTGCTTTCTCTCTGCTCGGGCCACGCCAGACACACAGTAGCTGCCACGGTAAAAATATGTTAAATTAATGTCTTCATGGATTGGGGAGAGATTAGAACCCAGAGGAACCCCTGGAACTGGGGGCCGTCACTGCGGAGTATGGCAAAAGTGTGCTCCATGGACCCGGGCTCCCGTCCCCAGAGGATGATGGGGAAGGAGGATCTGAAACCTAACCCAGACATCTGGATGCCCCGCAGACGGTTTACTGAGTGCCTGCTGCCATCAACAGGACTAACGTAGCGTCCCCATCTAGAAAAAGAGGATAATAGGAATATTGACTCACAGAGCTGTTGTCAGGAATCAATGATATAATGCTGTAAAATGTCGTCAGTGTTTGATAGGCTTGAGCTATTGTTACAAGTAAAATTCTGTCATTACCATTATTCTGGCTTTATGTCCCTCATCATCTAGTTGGGGAGATAGATATCAAATAATTAGGCCGGGTACGGTGGCTCACGCCTGTAATCCCAGCACTTTGGGAGGCTGAGGTGGGTGGATCACTTGAGGTCAGGAGTTTGAGACCAGCCTGGCCAACATGGTAAAACTCCATCTCTACAAAAAATACAAAAATTAGCCCGGTGTGGTGATGCACACCTGTAATCCCAGCTACTCAGGAGTCTGAGGCACAAGAATCACTTGAACCCAGGAGGTAGAGGTTGCAGTGAGCTGAGATGGCGCCACTGTGCTCCAGCCTGGGTGACAGAGTGAGACTCTGTCTCAAAATATCAAATAATTACTCAAATAGCCACATAATTTAACTGTGGTAATGAAACTATAAAGAAAAAGTACACAGCCACTTGAGAGGCTGAGGTGGGAAGATCACTTGAGTCTGGGGGGGATCAAGGCTGCAGTGAGTTACTATCACGCCACTGTACTCCAGCCTGGGTGGCAGAGCGTGACCTTGTCTCAAAAAAAAGAAAGAAAAGGCCAGGTGCGGTGGCTCATGCCTGTAATCCCAGCACTTTGGGAGACCGAGGCAGGCAGATCACCTGAGGTCAGGAATTCACGACCAGCCTGACCAACATGGTGAAACCCCCGTCTCTACTAAAAATATAAAAATTAGCTGGGCGTGGTAGCAGTAACCTGTAGTCGCAGCTACTCTGGAGGCTGAGGCAGGACAATCGGTTGAACCTAGGAGGCGGAAGCTGCATTGAGCCGAGATTGCACTCCAGCCTGTGGGACAAGAGCAAAACTTCATCAAGATAGAAAGAAAGAAAGAAGAAGGAAAGAAGAACTGGAGAGGGCCTTGAGAGAGTAACAGGCAGAGGTGGGGTCCTATTCCAGGCTGGGGTGGGCGTGGGTGTGTGAGAGGAGGCTATTCTGAAGAAGCAACCTTTGAGCCTGGACTGGAAGGGTAAATAGGAACCAGCCTGGGGTGGGCTGGAGGCTGGGGGGTTTGGGCTGGGAGAATAGCCTATGCACAGGCCCTAGGGTGTGGAGGAGCTGGGTGTGTTGGGGGAGCAGAGTAGGGGGAGGAAAATTTGGGTCAGCTGGTCTGGTGAGCCATGTAAGAGATTTGGACTTTCTTCCCACAGCCCCTGGGAGCCATAGAAGGGTTTTCCGGGGAGAAGTGATACAACTTCATTTAATTTTTCTCTGTGTGCACTCTCAAGGGTCGATGTCCTGACACCCTTCCTCCCCCAGGACTGTTTGTACCGATCCAGGGTCAGGTCAGAGACTCCAGAGCCAGCCCCTCCACTGTGGCTCCTTGAAGCTTTGTGCTGTCATCCAGCCACTCAGTCTGTGGGGTTGAAAGGAGCTTTCTGTAGAGGAGAAGGTGCTCTGGTTCTGGACTTATAAGACCCTAGGAAAGAAACAGCTTGCTGGCCCATCAGGACGATAGGAGGCCCGAGAAACAGGTCACAGCAGCTCCTCCTCCTCCAGGCCTCCAGGCTTCAGCCCTTCCTCTTAGAAGGGACCCCCGCCTGCTCCCTGCAAAGATGGCCTCATTTCCTCCTAGGCCTGAAGCTGCCAGCAGCCTGCCCCCTCTCCTCATTTCCCTACTTCTGAGTGGCCAGATGACAGCACAAAGCTTCAAGGAGCCACGTGGGTCCGGGGAGGTGGCAGGGGTGGGGTGCTGGAGTCTGACCTGATGCCAAGCAGCATGCTTCTCTCTGTTCCCTATTCTGGGCCCAGCCCTGGAAAGAGGCAGGGTGGCCGGGGAGGGGAGTTTCCAGATTACCTGTGTCTCCTGGGCATGGCACAGGAAAGGACTCCTTCATGGGCTGAGAGTTTCGGGAGGTCCCATACCCCAACCCCTCAGCAAGAGCCCACATGAATCCGCCATCTCCCCTGCAGCCTGGGGATGGTGCAGGATTTTCAGAGTGTGGAGAGGCCCAGGTACTCTAAGCAGCTCCTCTAACCCCACAACCCGGTATCGCCTGTGCCCGAGTGGCCTCTGTCCGTTGCTGGGTAAGTGGAGGGCTTTGCTGTCCCTTCTGCTGTACCCATGGCTGCCCTCTCAGAGCAAGGTGGGATCTGACCCTGCAGGAGGGGGCCCCCTTTGAGAGCACTTGGGTGTTTCATGTCTTAGAAAACCCACATAGCTTGTAGCCGTGGCTGCCAGCAACACTGCCTGGGTGGTTGAGAGGCTCTTCCAGAGACCCTTAAATGGATGGGCTCTCCAGCCAGGCATGGTCCCCACTGCTAAGTGTGTTGTGGGTATTGTCCCACTGAGTCCTCCCAAAAACCCCGTGAGGTAGGCACTATCCAGTTGTACACATGAGGAAACTCAGGCACAGATAACTCAGGTTGTTTGCCTGAGCCATACAGGTAGGAAGTGGCAGAACCAGGATTCAAACCCAGACCATCTGGCTTCATAATCACTCTGCTATATTTCCTGCCAGCCTGCTCCCCCCAACACACACACACACACACACACACACACACACACACACACTCTCTCTCTCTCTCTCTCTCTCTCTCTCTCGCACACATTCCTCTCTCCATTATATCACCTGGTTTATTTTCTTCATGATACGTATCACAGTGGATTTGTGGACTTGTATACTACCTGTCTACACCCTATAGCCTGTGAGCTCCTGTTTGAGCATAGGAATTCTGTCTGGTGCATTGCTATATCCCCAGCATCTAGAACAGGACCTGGCACAAAAAGAGCCGCTCAATAAATTTTTGTTGAATGAATCAACCAACGTGGCCAGGGACACAATGTCTCACTGGGTAGGTTCGTGTTATTTTTTCCTCCATCCTTGATCCCTCCTGCCACTCACTTTATAGTAGAGGCAGTCACGGGCGATCTGTGGGTAGAGTGGTGATTGAACCCGGCTGACCCCAGCCTCTGCTCGCCTCTGCCACACTGGTGCCTTTCCCTTGATGCTGACGGAGGGATGTGACACCGCAGCCAGCCTGGTCTCCTCACGGAGGGCCTCGGGCCATGTGTCATTTTACAGACCCCAGCGGCAGTCCAGATCCCAAAGTCCGACCTTTGATTGGGGAACAGAGCAGCTGCAGGAGTGCCAGGCCGGGCTTTCTGGTCCTGCCTGTCATCCTCAGCTCCAGTCAGCTGGGGATTAACCCCCTGCCGTTATCAGGAGAAATAGAACATAGGAAACTGGCTGCAGCTCCACTGTGGTAAAGGATGTGAGGGAAACGGTGGCCCACTGCAGAGGGTTTCCTGAGCTCTCCTGCACAGAGAATCGTGCGTGTGCCCCTGGGTGGGCCAGCGGCATGCAGCTTGAGTGAACAGTTCCTGTACATTGGGATGAATTGGCCCTTCCTGTTCATGCCTCTAATGCCTCATTGCCCTCCTACAGAGATTTTATCTTATTTAACAAGCAAAAGATAGCAGCCTACTTTGTGGTTCTCAGGATGCTTTTTAGTTGCAAGCAACAACCCTGGCGCCATCTGGCCAATGGTTAAGACATGTGATGTGTTCTAGAAGCCCAGGGGTAGATGGGCATCAAGTGGGCAAGATCAGCAGCTCAAGCGTGTCTGTCAGGGACTCAGGTTCGCAGCCTGCGAAGGCCCCCGTATATGCCTCTTGGTTCCAGAATGGCTTGCAGTGATAATCAGGGCCACTTGCCCTTGTCCACAGGCATCAGGAGAGAGAAAATACCCCCCACTGCTGGCTTATAAATGGTTCCCTTAGGTCTACCAGCTGGTCCAGCTCAGGTCACGTGTCTCCCAACCAGGTCAATCAAGTTACCAGAGGAATGCCACATCCTGATCACTCTGAACCAACTGGGTTCTGTTGTCTAGGAGCTGAAAAAAGCAGAAGTGGAAATTGAGTAGACAACCAAATGGCCTCCAAGCTCAGGCCCTGACCAAGCTCCCTCCCTAAGTTAACAAATCGTGTCGTCAGGCCCAACAGATTTTGTGGCATTTGAGAACAAAGAAGTGTGGTTTTCTTTTGAAGAAGTTTAGTGACTTGTGTCCAGTTTCTGCCTCCTGCGTCATCCACCCTCAGTTAACACCCAAAAAGTGGGGGCAGGTGGGCACGGTGGCTCACGCCTGTAATCCCAGCACTTTAGGAGCCGAGGTGGGTGGATCACGAGGTCAAGAGATCAAGACCATCCTGGCCAACATGGTGAAACCCCTTCTCTACTAAAAATACAAAAATTAGCTGGGCATGTTGGCATGTGCCTGTAGTCCCAGCTACTTGGGAGGCTGAGGCAGGAGAATGGCATGCACCCAGGAGGTGGAGGTTGTAGTGGGCCAAGATCTCACCACTGCACTGCAGCCTGGCAAGAGAGTGAGATTCCGTCTTAAAAAAAATGAAGGAGGGGATTGGCAAGTGGAGTCTGGCTGCCAAAGACTACTTGTCTGATGATGGGAGAAAAAACGGGTGTCTCCTCCCTTGTTACTGGGAAGGTTTTTGTTATTCTTTCCATCTTCATCCTCTATAGGTCCTTTCATTCCTTCCCCTAGTCTGAAATGTTTGTGTGTGTCTGTAGCCATGCACACATCCTTGCAAAATATATATTGAGGTTTGAGTAAAGAGTCAGCTTCTGGAAATGGTTTGGAGCTCCGAATCTCATTCTTTCTGTTTCTTCTGGTTTTCACCAAATCGCATGTGTTTGCCATCTAGCCACATTGCTGTGTGTGTATGTCCAGTGTGTGGCATCTGGCAGCTGAATGGTTGTATGTGTTGTACATCTGCCATGCCTCACGGGTGTGGTCCCCTGGTGTTGGGCAGCCAGGTTGTCCCCAGCTCCACCCCACTTCAAACTGTGCTTCAGTGAGCATCCACCTGCCTTTGCCTTCGGAACCCATGGGGCTTACACCAGGAGTCAGTTGCAGTCAGAGACGGGCATACCTTCTCCCCAGGGGTGTCCAGGCTGCTCTTCATGAGGCTGCTCTGACGCACACTCCCCGCCAGAGCACAGGAGGGTCCAAGCTTCCCCATTTACCTCTTGACACTTGCTGTTGTTCTGCTTCCTAATTTCACCAATTTGAAGGGTATCAAGTGGGGTCTTTAGGGTTTTAGCGCTCTCATGATGAGTCTGGCTGAGTGCCTCTTCATGCCCCTGTTAGCCTAATTCAGGCTTCCCTTTTCAAGAGAAGCCTGGTCAGCACAGGCGTGGAAGGCAAATTCTGGAGCCGATGGCCTGCGTTTGAATCCTGACCCTGCCATTTAACCCAGCAAGTGAGGTTGCCTCTCTGAGCTTCAGAGCTTCCATAAATATAAAATGGATATTATAGTAGTGTATTATATCATTGTAAGGTATTTTGAGGATTAAATGAGATAATATATGTAAAGCATTAACGACAGTGCCGGCTGGGTGTGGTGGCTCATGCCTGTAATCCCAACACTTTAGGAGGCCAAGGCAGGTGGCTCACTTGATGTGATGGGTTCGAGACCAGCTTGGTCAACATGATGAAACCCATCTCCACTAAAAATGCAAAAATTAGCTGGGCATGGTAGTGTATGCCTGTAATCCCAGCTACTAGAGAGGATGAGGCAGGAGAATTGCTTAAACCCAGGAGGCACAGCGAGCCAAGATCACACCAGTGCACTCCAGCCTGGGTGACAGAGTTAGACTGTCTCAAAAAAAAAAAACAGTGCCTAACACATATGTGATCTGAAAGCATTAGCATTTATTATCACTGTCACCGTCATTATTACTGTTTTAAACTTTCTAAACCTTCTTCAAATGTTATATGCTTTCACTTTTAATACACATCAGACTGTTTGCCCATGGAGGCATTTCTGACTTCTCCTGGGTTGTCCAAGAGACAATATAGTCAGAGTTGTCAGAAAGAACAGGCTTGGAGCCACTCCTTTCTTTCGCATTTGAATCAAGTGCTGCATATTCGTTTCCATGTATGTGGTTTTTAATTTTTAAAAGTATGATGTGTGGGCCGGGCGTGGTGGCTCACATCTGTAATCCCAGCACTTTGGAAGGCCAAGGCTGGTGGATAACTTGAGGCCAGGAGTTCAAGAACAGCCTGGGCAACATGGTGAAACCTCATCTCTACAAAAAATACAAAAATTACCCCAATGTGGTGGCATACACCTGTAATCCCAGCTACTCGAGAGACTGAGGCAGGAGAATCACTTGAACCCAGGAGGTGGAGGTTACAGTGAGCTGAGACCGCACCACTGCACTCCAGCCTGGGCAACAGAGCTAGACTCTGTCTCAAAAAAAGAAGAAAAGAAAGAAAATATATGTAAAGTGTTTAGAGCAGTGCTTGGCACATGGTGAGTGCTGTATTCATGTTTGTGGATATTACTACATTTACCAGACTTTTCTGGGTAGCACATAGTTTTTTAATGATAAATACTTTTCTTCATAGCGAGCATTTGTCTCTTATGAATATATCTAGACGTGTTCTCATGTTAGCATGTTAAATGTACCCTCTTTCTTTTTAATGGCTGCCTGTATCGTATGGACCTATCAAAATGTGTTTGCTGGTTCTTTAATGAGAGACTCTTGGGTTTCTTCTTTTCGTCTTTCTCAAGTAGTGCTGCAGTGGGGAGGCTCATCCAGGCAGCTTTGGGTCCTTGAGCCATTGTTTTTACTGGTGCTGGAATTGCTGAATTTACTGGTGCTGGTCCAGGGGTATGCATGGTTTTGATGTAATGAACTGACAGGTTGCCCTCAAAGACAGTTCTGCCGCTA
Source organism: Aotus nancymaae (assembly GCF_030222135.1). Lineage (NCBI taxonomy): Eukaryota > Metazoa > Chordata > Mammalia > Primates > Aotidae > Aotus > Aotus nancymaae. The sequence goes on along the minus strand of NW_026988441.1, from coordinate 15,757,538 downwards.
GAACCTGGTGTACCCCACCAACAGAATAGGGACCTGTTGGTTTTGATTTGTTTCTTAGTTTAGTTTAGTTAGTTTGTTTGTTTCAGACAGGGTCTCACTCTGTGACCCAGACTGGAGTGCAATGGCACGATCTTAGCTCATTGCAGACTCGAACTCCTGGACTCAAGTGATCCTCCCACCTCAGCCTCCCGAGTAGCTGGGACTACAGGCACACACCCCCACAACTGCCAGTTTTTTCATTTCTTTGTAGAGACAGGGTCTTGCTGTGTTACCCTGGCTAGTCTCAAACTCCTGGCCTCAAGCAATGCTCCTGCCTCGGCCTCCCAAAATGCTGAGATTGCAGGTTTGAACCACCACACCCAGCTTGATTTGTTTTAGTAATGGGAAATTTCAGGCATTTCCAGGGGTAGAAAGAGCATACATTGCCTGCATGTACACATTTGTCACCAGATTCCTTGGTGACCAACACATGGTCAGTCTGTTTCATTCATTCCTCTGCCTTTGGGTCATTTTGAAGCAAATCTCAAATGTTGTATCATTTTATGTGGGGGGCTTTAAACTGCATGCCCACAGTGTGCCTTTACATCGTGGAAGAGAGGAGGACATTTCTATAAAATAGTCCTGTGGTGCTTTTCATTTTCCAGGGTGTGTCTTCTCCCTTGATTCTCACGTGCCCATAAGACATAGAATAAAGCAGGTATATCTGTCAGGAAAACAGAATTCACTCTAGGTATTTTAGGTGGAGAGAATTCAATACAGGGAATTTGGTTAAATAAGTTGGGGAGGAGCAGAGAAACCAAAAAGGGGCAGAGACCAGTCCCTAGATGAGTAACCAGTGCTGGAGGGCACAGGAGGAGGGTGCCTTAGCAGAGCCCAGGGCAGTGTTGGTGGGGGCTTCCCCTGCCTGAGACACCGACCATGGTGGAGGGAGGACCACCCAGCTTCCTACCACCTCTAACTTCCAGGCTTCTGCCACTGCCCCTTTTGGCTGAGCCTCACCAGAAGTCCTGGGAAATGTAGCTCCCTGTATTTCAGAGCAGGCTAGGAAAAGGGCAGGCAGTGGATCCCCATTTGAAAGATGAGAAAGCCAGAGAGTCTAGTGGCCTGTCAGGGGCACATCATTTAGCGACAGGTACCATCCCTGGCACTGAGTTGGGTCTGGGTCCCTTGGTTGCCAGGGTAACCTGAAGCAACTCTTTGGGCATTGCCTGCCACCAGCTGGGCACTGCTGCTTGGGATGGGCCTACATGGTTCCAAGTTCCTCCTCCCCCAGATGACCCCCTCCAAACTTCCCCCTCCCACACTCAGAGTAGACACTGCCTTTCGTTCCTGCTTATCAGACTGGGCTGTGCCCTGACCCCAAGGAAAGGCCTCCTGAGGACACCATGCCAGAGAGTTCTGGGTGCTGGAGTATTCTCAGGGAGCCCCCTGCATGAGGTACCTGTGTTCTGGGGCACCCGAGAGGCCAGAGGAATGTTGTACCACTGAGCTGTGCAAACTGGCATTGAGCGAGCAGCTCTGTACTCAGCTGGCATCAGGCACGTGTGGGTGGGAGCTGTGCTTTGTGCCTTCCTGGAGCTTGTAGCTTCATGGAGGTGGGGGGACCCCAGGGGAAAGGGATGGTGCCCAGATACACAAACAGGAGGCTCAACACCAGTGTGAGAATTTAAAGGACACAGAGAAGCCCAGTTACACAAGAATGCCTTGGTCAGAAGCAGTGTGATTGCTAAGGTGACCTGGGCCCTTCTTGTAAAGCAGATCTTGTTTCAAGTACTTTACATTTATTAACTTAGTTAATTCTCGTAATAATCCTATTAGGTAGGTACAGACTGTTAACCCCAGAGAGTTAAATACCTTGCCCAAGGCCACACGTCTAGGGAGTGGCGTGCCAGGAATCCATATAATAGTGGTAGTAATAGATGCTGACACTTCCTGGTGGTTGCCTGTGCCAGGCTGCCCTCAGAACGCTACCTATTAACTCATTTAATCTTCACAGTCACCCTATGAAGGAGGGACTTTTTTTTTTTTTTTTTTGAGATGGGGTTCTCATATGTCACTCAGGATGCAGTATAGTGGTGCAGTCACAGCCCACTGAAGCTTCAAAGTCCTGGGCTCGAGCGATCCTCCCATCTCAGCCTCCCAAGTAGTTGGGATCACAGGTGTGTGCCACCACGCCCAGCTAATATTTATTATTTTTTAATTTTTTGTAGAAATAGGGTCTCGCTTTCTTGCTCAGGCTGATCTCGAACTCCTGGGCTACAAGATTGCAATCAGCTACATGTAACAAAAAACCAGTACACATTGGCTTCAGTAGGACAGCAGGTGGTCTCTTGCACATAAGAAGGAAAGGGAGGGAGAGCAGCTGGGGGCGTCGCCACTGTGAGGGGTGCAGGGGTGGGCAGGGAGGGGAGCAGGCCCCTTCTGACTCCTCACCTTGCCATCCCCAGCATGTCACTTAGCCTCCTGCTCCAAAGATGATGCTTGCACCCCCTGATGTGGCATTTACATTCCAGGTACTAGAGAAGGGTAGAAGAGGTGTGATCCATTTTATTAGGAAAACCATGTGCCCCATTTTATTAGGAAAACCATAGCTTCACCAGAAGGTCCCATCCCCCACCCACTGCAAACTTCCTCTTACCTCTCACTGGCCAGAATCAGACACATTCTTAGCCTTAGCTACATGAGAACCCAGGAAAGGAAGCTTTTTGGATTAGTATCCTGCCACCCCAACAAATATGGGCCTCTCTCAAGGAAGCAGAGGAGGGTGGGTTTGGATTTGACAACCCGCAGTGGAGCCCGAGGCGCCCAGCCGTGGAGTAGCCCAGAGCAGGCGTGGGGGTTACCCCACTGCGAGCATGACTTCTGGTTGATGTCGAGGAACGCCACTGCTTTGTGCCCTGTTTCTTCATCTGCCTCTGATGCCCTCTCCTGAGGAACGCTTGAGAGAGTGATGCCCCCTGCTGAGGAACACTTGGGAGAAGCTGGGTGAAAATCAGCTGGGAAGGACTTTGACATACATCCCACCCCATAGGAGAGCTGAGGCTGGCTTTTGTTTGGAAAATTGTCAGGTTTTCTTAAAGTGGAGCCCAGCTGAACTACAACTGACTGTCAGAGCGCAAACATACTGCCCTGAAACGGCTCATTTACTCACCTCTCCCCCGTGAGTCTGAGCAGCGTGGGAGCTGAGAATAGGAGGATGGCTGCGGCTCTGCGGCCAGCATCTGGCACAGCGCCCAGCACCCACCAGGTACCTGGCTGAGGATGGACGGCCTCCGAGCGCCTCTTGATCTGAGAAGCAATCAGATCTTTCCCAGTCCGTCCCTTCTCTGCACCAGCACCACCCCCGTTCTGGGCCAGGCCACTCTTGGCCCCACATGGGTGGCTACCCTGGCCTCCTGATGAGGCTCTCTGCCCACTGCAGGTCATGACCTCCATGACAGCCAGTCAGGCCGCTGCCCTCCTAAACCTGCCATGGAGGTCAACTCCAGATTCCTGCACACTGTGGCATATTTGCACCTGTTTTTCCTCCCTTCCCCTCACTCCCCTTTCCATAGCCAACTTCTCCTCCTTCAGGGCTGAGTTTAAACACCGCCCCTTCCATGCTCCCTTCCTTTGTCAGTTTACCCCTTCTTTTCTCTTGTTTTAGACTGATTGGTGTGCTTGTTTAAGTGCATTTCATTAATGTTCGTTTCCTCCTTTAGTCAATGGACAGAGAAAGGGGCTATCTTGGTTACTGCTTTGTTACTTATCACATAGTAAGATCTCAGGAAATAATCACCTAGTGAATGGAAGTAAATCAAATAAATGAAAACTTGTTTGTTTTGCCATGATTTTGAAAACATTCACTGAAAGTAATTTGAAAAAAAATATGGAAAGGGGCCAGGCATGGTGGCTCACACCTGTAATTCCAGCACTTTGGGAGGCCAAGGTGGGAGGATGGCTTGAGCCCAGGAGTTGGTGACTACCTGGAGCAACATAACTAGACCTCCTCTCTACAAAAAAATTAAAAAATCAGTTGGGTATGGTAGTATACAGCTGTATTCTCAGCTACTGACAGAGTGAGACACCGTCGTTAAAAAATACACATGGGGACCAGGCACAGTGGCTCACGCCTGTAATCCCAGCACTCTGGGAAGCTGAGGCGGATGGATCACTTGAGGTCAGGAGTTCGAGACCAGCCTGGTCAACATGGCGAAACTGCGTCTCTACTAAAAATATAAAAGTTAGCCGGGTGTGGTAGTGGGCGCCTGTAATCCCAGCTACTCATTAGGCTGAGGCAGAGAATTACTTGAACCTGGGTAGCAGAAGTTGCAGTGAGCCAAGATCATGCCACTGCACTCCAGCCTGGGTGACAGAGTGAGACTCCATCTCAAAATATATATGACATATATATTTATACCTTCCCATATATGTGATACATATTTTATATATATTATGTAAATATATATTAAACATATATTTATATAATATAGTATATATTATATTAACATATATAACATATATATTAAATATATATATATATAGGAAGGTATAAAGAACAAATTTTCAAAAACAACTAGTAGCCCCAGCACCACATTTTGAGTCTTTGCATCTGCATCGCCTATAGATGTTTACTGTCCTAGGGGTGTGCAGTAATTTCTTTAACAGTACTCCTGGTGTTGGTGATTGAGGTTGGATTTTTTTCCTGCTATAACCGATACTATGAATTTTTCTTCATCTCTACATTTACAGAAGTAGCATTCCTTGTTCAGAGGGCGAGAACATTTTTAAAAACTGTTGCCAAATAGCCTCTAGAAAGCTTCTACCAACTAGGAACATTAAAAAAGAAAGGTCTGTGTCCTGGGGAGTGGCTGGTTTCCTAGTGTCCTGGGCTCACAGGGTTCGTGGAGAGCCATTTTCCTGGTCTCCTGAGAGCCTTGTGTCCCCTTCCAGCCTGCTGTCCTCTGCTGGCCTGTGTTGCAGTCCGGGAACAGGATGTTTGATTATGGTGTTGAGCAAACAGAACAGCAGACCCTCGCCATCTGCCAGCTGGTCCCCCAGGCTTGAGAAGAGCCTCACACCCAGCGAGGGCCATAACTAGAGCCCTTCTAGAGCCTTCTGTGGCAGTGCTGAAGGGCGGGGCCAGGATGCTCATTCCTAACAGCCGCCTGGCCCCACAACCCCCGTTCCTATGTACTTCTCCCCACTGGGAAGGAAGACAGGCACCTTCCTGCCTGTCCCTGGTGGGTGGACGTGCCTCCCTTCTGTCCCCAGCTGTCACATAGGGAAAGTTGTCCTGAAAGTGCCTCTGTGAGGGTGCCCCACTCTCCCCGACTTCCTCTTGGCTCAAAGGAAGTGCACATTCCCCCAGCCTGCCTCCATGTTTGTGTTTGTCCAGGCAAAGTGGCCCTGCAGTTCTGGGAGTGGAAACCTCTTATAGGAGAGAGAAAGTGAATCTCAGGCCATGGCATGAAAGTGACTGGGGTGGCACAGAGGGTGATCAAACAGCTGAGTCTTTTTTGTTGTTTTGTTTTCTTAAGACAGAATCTCAGCCGGGTGTGGTGGCTCATGCCTGTAATCCTATCCTAACACTTTGGGAGGCCCAGGCAGGCGGATCACCTGAGGTCAGGAGTTCAAGACCAGCCTGGCCAACGTGGTGAAACCCGTCTCTACCTAAAATACAAAATTAGCTGGGGGTGGTGGCACCTGCCTGTAATCCTAGCTACTGGGGGAGGCTGAGGCAGGAGAATCACTTGAAACTGGGAGGCGGAGGTTGCAGTGAGCTGAGATCATGCCACTGTACTCCAACCTGGGTAACAAGAGCGAAATTCTGTCTCAAAAAAGAGTCTCGCTCTGTCACCCAGGTTGGAGTGCAGTGGGGCCGTCATAGCTCAAGCGATCCTCCCACCTCAGCCTCCTGAGTAGCTGAGTCTACAGGTGCATATCACCATACTCAGCTCATTTTTTTTTTTTATTTGTAGAGATGGGGTCTCACTGTTGCCCAGGCTGGTCTCATTACTGCTGGGCTCAAGCGATCCTCACTGCCTCAGCCTCCCAAAGTGCTGGGATTACAGGCATGAGCGACCATGCCAGGCTGGAAGTGTTGCAGTCTTGACTCACTGCAGCCTCCACCTCCCAGGTTCAAGTGATTCTCCTGCCTCGGCCTCCTGAGTAGCTAGGACTATAGGTGCATGCCACCACACCCAGCTAAATTTTGTATTTTTAGTAGAGATGGGGTTTTACCATGTTAGCTGAGATTTTAAAATACATTAGTATTTATTTTTAAGTTGCATATGTCATACAAGAGTATAATCTCACTGTTTAAAAATAACTCATACAATACAAAAGACTTTTTAAAACTCTGTTATTGTGAAGTGGAACACGCATACAGACAAGCATGTAAAACGTGAATACACAGTTTAGCAAAGAGTTCCAAAGCAAGCAGTCAGGTAACCTTGGTCTAGAAAGGGAACCTCCTAGCAGCCTGGAACCCCCTTGGGCTCTCCCCACCAGAACCCTCTTTTTTTTTTTTTTTTGAAACAGAGTCTCTATCTGTCACCCAGGTAGGAGTGCAGTGGCGTGATCTCGGCTCACTGCAGCCTCTGCCTCCCGGGTTCAACTGATTCTCCTGCCTCAACCTCTCAAGTAACTGGGATTACAGGTACCCACGACAACACCTGGCTAATTTTTGTACTTTTAGTAGAGACGGGGTTTTGCTGTGTTGGCCAAGCTGGTCTCGAATCCCTGAGCTCAGATGACCCGCCCACTTGGCCTCCCAAAATGCTGGGATTACAGGCGTGAGCCACCGCGCCCAGCCAGAACATTCTTTCTAAAAGCTGCTGCTCTCTGCACTTCCATAGTCACCATTCCCTGGCATTCTCAAAGCTGTTCCCTAGATGAACAACTCTAAATAACGTGGTTCCAGTTTGCTGGTTTTGAACTTTCTATAAAAAGAATCATGGACTGTGTATATTGTTCTGTGTCTGGCTTTTTCACTTTGTATCATGTCTGAGAGGTGCATTCTGGTTTGGAGTCAATGTATTTCTGGTCCTAAAGCTCATTTTCCTTGATAAACAGACAAGCTTTATGAGTTCTAATATTTGCAAGTTTTGTTTAATGAGTATGAGAAAAAAAATGCAACAAATCCAAAAGGATATTATTAAGGGTCTAGTCAGTCAGTTGGTTGAAAGAATCACGTCTGGTAAATAATAGTACAGGTGGGCTGCGGTTATGCCTGAGTGGAGGTGCATGACTTTGGACAGTTTGGGAGCTCCACATAGTGAGACCCCATTTCTTTTTAGAGATGGGGTCTCACTATGTGGGATTACAGGTGTGGGTCACTGTGCCTGGACTTTGTTTTTCTTTTTTTTTTTTTCCCTATAATAGTCTTGGCCAATTCCTTAGCTTCCCTTCCTCCCTGCAGATGTTAGGAACTTGGAATCTGGGAGGAGGTGACAGAGGGGCCAGGCAGAAGCTTCCTGGCCTGGGACACATCCTTAGTGGTGAGTTGACATGGGGTTGTGACTCAGAGGCTAGAAATGTGCAGGGTCATGGCCATCTGTGTGTGCACGTGTGCAAGAGATACAGAAGCGGAGTGAGAGACAGACAAGGACAGGGTCATGGAGAGACAGGTACAGGGATGCAGAGGGGTGGGGGGACAGGGATGCAGAGGGGTGGGGGGACAGGAGTGCAGAGAGATGGAGCAGGAACAAGAAACATGGAACAGAGATGGGGTAGAGATGAAGAGAGATGGGGACAGGCCCCTGAGACATGAGGCCAGTTGGCTCATTAACTGGCTTGTTGGCTAGCTGGTTGGCTGTTTGGGTAATTGGTTGGTTTGGATAATTGGTTAACTGGTTGGTTGGTTATCTAGTTGGCTGGCTAATTGGTTATCTGTTTAGTTTTGGATTTTTTGAGGGTTTTTTTTGTTTTTCATGGATTCAGAAAATACTAGTGGAATATTCACCCTGATGGTGGCACTGTTTTGGGTGCTGGAGATAGACCAGTGAATGGTGGCTTGTAGGCATTTGGGTGTTCGACTCCCACTCCCCACCCCTCACCCCGATGAGTGCACTGTGAGTGCAGGTGCTGTTGATGGGATATATTGACCCCCTGTGGGGATCATCTTGCTGATCCACTGGCAGTCTGATGAGGTGGCACTTACCCTCTCTGGTACATATTGGGGCCAGAATTTGATCCCAGGCAATCTGACTCCAAAGCATGAGCCTAATTTCTGCCTTAAGTCACCCAGGAGTGGAGTGCAGGCATTTATTAAGTGCCCACGGTTTTCACGGCTCTCTCCCTGATCTTTAGAGATGACACTGGTTTCAGTGGCCATAGATTTGACCCGCCTGTGTTCAGGTCCCTCTTCTGCCTGTCCCTCACAGGGTGCTCTTCAACAGGAACTTGCTGCTCTGAGCCTCCCTGTTCCCTTCCTCCTTGAGATGCTGTGTGGACTCAGTGGAGCCAGGTGTAAGGCCAGTGCTGAGTGGGAGCTGCCATTGTGCAGCTCGGGAACTTGACCCACGGGGCAGGACTACCACCTAGGCTCCTGGTTCCATAAATGCCAGTTTTTGCTCTCATTTATTATTACTATTATTATTATTATTTTGAGACAGTGTCTCACTGTGTCACCCAGGCTGGAGTGCAGTGGCACAATCTCAGCTCACTGTAACTGCTGCCTCCTGAGCTCAAGCCATTCTTCTGCATCAGCCTCCCGAGTAGCTATGATTACAGGCATGCACCACCATGCCCAACTAATTTTTCTATTTTTAGTACAGTCAGGGTTTCACCATGTTGGTCAGGCTGGTCTTAAACTCTTGGATCAAGTTATCTGCCTGCCTCGGCCTCCCAAAATGCTGGGATTACGGCCTGCTCTCGTTTTTGACAACAGAAGTTCTCAAATGGGGTTGCCCCATGAGTGGTCACCAGGACAGACTCTGGAACCAGCCAATTCCAAGTTCAGATCCCAGCCCCTCCTCTCCTTCTCTTTTCTGAACCCCATTGTGAAGCGAGGGTGACAGTAGCGGGTAATTAGAAGGCTTTAGTGTGGTGGTTTGTGTCATGGTGTCATGTGCTTTGCACAGGGCCTGGCTCCTGACAGCCCTGGGTCAGGGGCCAGTTAAGATGATGGATGTTTACTGCCAGCAGCTGGGTTCCTCCCCACACCACCAACCTGGATAACAAGGCCCAGCTGTGTGTATCCAGCTCCACCCCCGCCGGCCCTCCCACTGCAGGGAGCCTTCCTGACCATGACATTCCGGGTAGGCCCCACTGCCGCCCCCGCATCCCCTCAGCCTAGAGCCATCCTCAGGTTGGGACAAGCAGAGCCGGAGTCCCCCTCAGCCTGGCCCCCAGCAGCAGGACGGAAAGAATGGGGCTTTAACAGATGTTCTTTTACAAGGATTCCCTGGCTCTATTTAATCAAGATTGTCAAATATTGATTTAATCTCCAGGCCCAACAGATGTGATCTTAGCAGGTTTCAGTGGCAATTAGCTGGGATTAGTTTGCAGGTCAGGCTCCATGCTGACAAGATACTGTCTTCTAAAGGAGGCTTGGTCTGGCCACAGGAGTGAGCCCTGGAGGGGGACATACTAAATATTGAACCATCAGTCTAGCCACGGGAGCAGACCTGGAGGCTGGGTCATAGCAGCCCCTGTGGGGCCCAGTGTTCCCCACGTGATGATAGTGGGGACACTCAGCAGGTTTAGGGCAGCAGCTGTTCACTGAAAAACAATTAATATTAAAAGAAACAGCACAGCCAAACCAAGGCCTGCGGCTTGATAGTAAGCCTGGCTGAAGCCAGGGGGATCCCTGCAGGGAAGCCTGAAGCCCTGATTATGCCCCCAGTTAAGTACCCAGAAGGGGCCTTACCAACAACAGAGGCCTCTCCTCCGCCCCATCAGGCCCCTCGCCTGACTGCATCACATCATCCCCGCTCTACAAACATGGCTGTAGCTCCTGGGTGGGCCTGGCCTGTGTGCCCATACTCCAGGAAGCAACCCTTTCTAGCTTTGCATTTCAAAGGCTCATTAGAGTGAATGGGACTGTGCCCAGAATTGGAACAAGCTGCTCAATCCACATGTGCTTCAAGGGAGGTTACCACAGCCTCCCCTAACCCAGCCAACCACACAGAGACTCTGAGGGACACCCCCTTGTGGCCCTGGCACTGGGGCTGCCAGAAGTGAGCCTTTGCTCAAGATAAGCCACCCCAGGCTGCTGGGCCCCTCAGCCCAGAGGAATGAGGGTTCCTCACCAGGTCACATTTGGTTTGCTTGAGATTTTTTAATAAGGATTATTGTATAAGAAAAAATGAAGGCCAGGCGCAGTGGCTCACACCTGTAATCTCAGCACTTTGGGAGGCCAAGGTGGGAGGATCACCTGAGGTCAGGAGTTTGAGGCCAGCCTGGCTAACATGGCGAAACCCCATCTCTATTAAAAATACAAAAATTAGGCCAGCATGGTTGTGGGCACCTGTAATCCCAGCTGCTTAGGAGGCTGAGGCAGGAGAATTGCTTGAACCCGGGAGGCAGAGGCTGCAGTGAGCCAAGATCACACACCACTGCACTCCAGCCTGGGGAACAGAGCGAGACTGTCTCAAAAAAAAAGGAAAAAGAAAAAATTGTAATAGCCAATACTTATTTATCACTGCAAGCCAGGGATATTCTAAGCCTTGGCATTTATTAAACCCACATCTTTCCTAAGAGTTAAGCTGTATTATTGTCTCCATTTTATAGATGGGAAAACTGAGGCAGAGAGAGCCTAGGTCACCTGCCCAGGGTCTAGCTAGTTAAATGATGGAGCTGGGAATTGAACCAAGATAGGCTTTGCTTCTATCCACTCTGCTACAGCCGCCATACCAGAAGAGACCTCCAGCATCTGGTGACAAGTGAGAGAGGCAGCTCTGAAGGTATTCACCCATTTATTTTTTTAAATTTCATCTCTCTTCGTAAGCATGTAATCATATGAACATTTAACCTATAAATAAAGTTCAGTTATACTAGGTAGCAAAATTAAAACAAGAGACATTTCAGTTTAAGCATTTGGGGCAATTCAGCCTCTGTTTCCCTGGGAAAATACGTGAAAACAAGGTGGGGTGTACTGTCCTTCCCTCATTGGCTCTGGGTGGGAGCGTGTCACCAGGCCACAGAGGATTCTGCCATTTGGAAAGATATAAATTGTTCGGACTCCATGGGCCCTCAGGCAGAGAGCTCTAACTGTGCAGCTTGGAAGTCTCTCCCCATTTCTGACTTCTAGAAGGTAAGGGCTTTGCAAGGGGTGACTCTCACTCTGCTCATATTATCCCTCACGTGCTTTTTTTTTTTTGAGACAGAGTCTCACTTTGTTGCCCAGGCTGGAGTGCAGTGGTGTGATCTCAGTTCACTACAAACTCCACCTTCCAGGTTCAAGCAATATCTCCTGTCTCAGCCTCCTGAGTAGCTGGGATTACAGGCGCCCGCCACCAAGCCTGGCTAATTTTTTTTTGTATTTTCAGTAGAGATGGGGTTTCACCATGTTGGCCAGGCTGGTCTCGAACTCCCAACCTCAGGTGATCTGCCTGCCTCAGCCTCCCAAAGTGCTGGGATTACAGGCATGAGCCACCATGCCCAGCTGCGTGCCAACTTTTAAAACTGAAAACTTAATCCCAGCCTCAGACACTCCTCCCCTGTGCACTTGTATTTCCTTATGGATCCACAGAGAAAGTTCTGGAAGAAGTCCTGTGAAATACACACTAACAAGTTCTCTGTTCCCCTCTTTCTTTTTGAAAGCAAATGGGGTCATACTCTATGAACTGTTGTGCAGCTTGCTTCTTTCCCTTCACAGTGGCAGCATCGAGTAAAAGAATAGCAACTATCAAGATGGGTTGCCTGGGTTCAAATCCCAGCTTCACCCTTTCTATCTGTGTGACCTCAGGTGAGGTACTCAACTTCTCTGACCGTAGTTGCATTGGCTTTAAAATGAGGATGGGACCGGGCACAGTGGCTCATGCCTTTAAATCCCAGCACTTTGGGAGGCCGAAGTGGCAGATTGCTTGAGCTCAGGAATTTGAGACCAAACTGGGCAAAACCTCATCCCTACAAAAAGTACCAAAAAAAAAAAAAAATTTAGCTGGGCATGGTGACATGTACCTGTAGTCCAGCTACCCAGGAGGCTGAGAGGGGAGGATCACTTGAGCCCAGGAATTTAAGGATACAGTGAGCTACGATTGTGCCATCACACTCCAGCCTGGGTGACAGATGAGACCATATCTCAAAAACTAAAATGAAAATAGAAATAAATGGGGATGCTGTTCATCCCTTCCTCACAGGGTTATGAGGATGAGATGAGTTACTGTACCAAAAGCCCTTCACGCCATGCTTGGCATGCGGTGAGCATGCACTAAGTGTAAGCTGTGCTCACTCACTTGGGGCCACGTGGACATCTTGCATGCATTACACATAGCTCTACCTTGCTTTTTATTTATTTATTTGTTTTTGAGACACCATCTTGCTCTGTTGCCCAGCCTTGATCTCTTGAGGAGATCATAGCAAGCTGCAGACTTGAACTCCTGGACTCAGGTGATCCTCCCGCCTCAGCCTCTTGAGTAGCTGGTACTACAGGCATGCATCACCACACCTGGCGAATTAAAAAAAAATTTTGTTTTGTAGAGATGGGGTCTTGCGATGTTATCCAGGTTGGTCTTGAACTCTTGCCCTCAAGGGATCCTCTTGCCTCAGCCTTCCCAAAGGGCTGAGATGGATTACAGGCCTGAGCCACTGGCCTGGCCTCGGTCTCTTTTTGTACAGATACTTTGTATTCCCTGGAATAGAGGCACCCAGATTCACTTGACCTGTCTTGTGCTTGTGGGCATTTGGGCTGTTCTCAGTTCTTCTGTATTACAGCAGTGTAATACAGTCAAATCATCGTGTACCTGTCTTGATAGAGACTGTTGTTATTATATAAGAGACAGATTTCTGGAAGTAGAATTGCTGGATTAAAATAAATAGAATGAGGCCTGGTGTGCTGGCTCATGCCTGTAATCCCAGCACTTTGGGAGGCCGAGGCAGGCGATCACTTGAGTTCAGGAGTTTGATACCAGCCTGGCTAACATGGTGAAACCCCATCTCTACCAAAAATATAAAAAATTAGCCAGATGTGGTGGCACTCGCCTGTAATCCCAGCTACTCGGGAGGCTAAAGCAAGAGAATCGCTTGACCCGGGAGGCAGAGGTTGCAGTGAGCCGAGATTATGCCACTGTACTCCAGCCTGCGTGACAGAGCGAAACTCTGTCTCAACAACAACCACAAAAAAAAAAAAAAAAAGAGAAAGGAATACCAGTCCTCTGGGTTCTTTGATGTTAAATGTGGAAGTGCTGGCTTTCACGGCCATGGCCGAGACTTCACTCATTCCTCTTCCAGCCAGTAGAGCAGAGTCTCTCCTGCTGCGGCACTTGCTAATGAGATTTCTGAGATCTCCATCCGTCTTATTTCCTGAGGGAGCTCTGTAGTGGTCCCTTGTATGCTCAAACTTCCAGTAAGGTTGGGGAAGACGGGAAAAACCCGATTCCTAGTGTGCAATCCATTAAGCTGTTGCTGACTTGCTAGAATTTTGTCCTTGTGAATGAATTTTGAGGATACTTGCATCACATGTTCCCACAGCACACTCACTTGAACGATTTTATCTTTTATTTGGAGCACAGGGCAAAGGGGTGGCAGGCAGACTGTTGAGGTTTGAATCCTACCTGCCCCTTGTAACCTCTGCCCCACCTATAAGATGGGCATGGCAGAAGTCCCTGCTTGGCCGGATGTGGCGGTTCACACCTGTAACCCCAGCATTTTGAGAGGCCAAGGCAGGGGGACCACTTGAGGCCAGGAGTTCAAGCTGTAATCCCAGCAGTTTGGGAGGCTGAGATGAGAAGATCACTTGAGTCCAGGAGTTCAAGATCAGCCTGGGCAACATAGCGAGACTCTGTCTCCACAAAAAAATTCAGAATTAGCCAGGTGTGCTGGCACATACCTGTAGTCCCAGTTACTCGGTTTGAGTTAAGTTACTGGTTTGAGACCACGTCAGGAGTTTGAGGTTTTGTGAGCCCTCATCTCTACAAAAATAATTTTAAAATAAAAAAATTAGCCAGGTATGGTGGCACACGGCTGTAGTCCCAGCTACTCAAGAGGCTGAGGTGGGAGAATTGCCTAAGCCCAGGAATTTAAGGTTGTAGTGAGCTATGATTGCACCACTGCACTCCAGCCCAGGTGACAGAGTAAGACCCTGTCTCAAAAAAGAAAAAAGAAATTTATTTAAAAGGAAAAAGAAGCCCGTACTTGACAGACTTATTATAACACACCAGTTAATATACACCAGTATGTAGCCCCGAATCTGGCACTTCGGGAGAGCTCATCAGTGTTGACCTTATGTTTAATACCGTCATCACCATATTATTCCTCTCCACTGCCCCGCCCACACGTGAGGACAAACGTGTTAGATCCCAGCCCACCCCAGACGTGCATCTGTTCACAGTCTAGGGAAGGCAAAAGATACTCAGAGGCTAAGTCCTGTAGTCAAGGGTGCATGTCCACCCCTGGGAGCTCAGCAGAGGGAGGAACGGGAGAATTCTGCCTGGCCTGTAGAGGGACAGACAGCATGGGAGGGACAAGGGGAGGGAGGCGAAGACAAGGCTCTCTGAATCAATGGACCCCTGAAATATCTCCTACCAAGGTCGCCAGTGCCCTTCATAACCATGACTGCCACCATCTGTGACCCTTTCAGGAGCGTCCACCTCTGTTGACAGTTAGTCCTCCCCAAGCACACCTGCATTCCTGCCTCCTTGCTGGGCCTGCTGTAGCTCGTGTCCTGGCTCCTGTCACCTGCCTGGCCTGTGGGATGTATAGCCCCTCTGGGCATGGAGGCAGGCCCTCTTCTGTCTGCTTTCTGTGTTCCTTCTGTCCTCAGCTAAGGCTACACCATAGAATCAGCTGCTGAGCTTTTAAGAGGCACTCAGGCCCAGGCCCCACTCCAACAAGCTGATTCAGAATCTCTGGGAGTGGGGTATGAAAAGACACCTATATTTTAATTTTTTGTTTTTGTGAGATGGAGTCTTGCTCTGTTGCCCAGGCACTGGAGTGCAGTGGTGTGATCTCAACTCTGCAATCTCCACCTCCCGGGTTCAAGCGATTCGCCTACCTCAGCCTCCCAGGTAGCTGGGACTACAGTCACGCACCACTATACCTGGTTAATTAATTAATTAATTAATTAATTTTTAGTAGAGATGGGGTTTTACCACGTTGGCCAGCCTGTTGAATCTCAACCCAGGATGCAGAGGTTGCAGTGAGCTGAGATTATGCCACTGCACTCTAGCCTGGGCGACACTGACCTCAAGTGATCAGCCCACCTGGGCCTCCCAAAGTGCTGGGATTACAGGCATGAGCCACGGTGCCTGACCTAGACACCTATATTTTTAAAAAGCTCCTCTGGTTCCTCTATTGTACAGCTGGCAGGGAGAACCAGTCCCCTGAGCATCCCCATCTGGCCTTGGACACTGGCTGTTCCCAGCTTCCCTTCTCATCCATGGCATCTACCCTCTCTTCACGCAGATCCTGGTTTAAGACACCACCTTCAAGGAGTCTTCCTGACCCCTTCCCAGCTAGAGTAATCTTCAGTCCTATTTATTTATTTATTTATTTATGTATTTTTGAGACAGAGTCTTGCTCTGTCACCCAGGCTGGAGTAAAGTGGTGCAGTCACTGTACTCCAGCTCACTGCAGCCTTGACCTCCTGGGCTTAAGCAATCCTCCCACCTCAGCCTCCCAAAGTGCTTTCATTACATGCATGAGCCACTACACCCAGTCGTTTTATAACCTTTACAATGCTGGCCACCCTTGGAAATTCTGTCTTACTTCTCTGGCTTTTCTCTACTGGAGGTCCATTCATGAGAGCAGGGAGGGGCACAGTCTGTCCTGCTCAGAGATGTATCTTTAGCACCCACAGCAGTGGTATGTAGTGGGTGCCTAAGACATATACTGAATAAATGAATGGATTTTGAGTGTTTGGTGCTTGTAGAATGAATGAATGAGTTACACATGACTGGTAAATGGTGAATAAATACGTACATTTTTAGGGCTTTGTTGGCTGTAAGAACTTTTCTGAGGGATGTATAAGAACATGGTAGGTGTTTGTTGTGTGAGTGAATGGATGGATGGATGCATTTTAAGGACTAACTCGTTTTTCCTGGGTAAACAAATGACGTATGTGCCCAGAAACTGCTGAGTCACTGGATGCACGCCTGGAGGAGTCCTCATTCCACCTGGGCCTTGGAGAGGAATGCTCGGACTTGATGCCACATCCCTGAGCCCTCCAGAGTTCTTGAGCCCCGCTGAGCCTCCATGGCTGTGACTGGATCATGTTTCCGTGAAAGGGAGATGCTTAGAGCACATCAAGGCCTCCCTGGACACCCAGTGGGTCCCTCCACCTCCAATCAAAGGCCTATGAAAGGACAACCCATCCCACCCCTACACGTGGTCTCCAAGCATTGCTTTCAGCTTCTTGGGTGTGCTGCTTCCCAGGGAAGGACACACTCAGGCACCAAGCAAGCCCTGCTTGCCTTGGGTCACAGACCCTGACTGAGCCAGTGCTCCCTGGTCCTGAGTGAGGGTGTCATCCATTCATTCAGTAGTTATTTATTTAGAAGTGGAGTCTTACTTTATCGCTACAGGCTGGAGTGCAGAGGCATGATCTCGGTTCACTGCCACCTTCACCTCCCAGGTTCAAGCGATTCTGTTGCCTTAGCCTCCCATGTAGTTGGGACTACAGCCATGCACCACCATGCCCAGCTAATTTTTTTGTATTTTTAGTGGAGACAGAATTTTGCCATGTTGGCCATGCAGATCTCAAACTCCTGGCCTCAGGTTTCTCCATGTTTGTCAGGCTGGTCTCAAACTCTCCACCTCAGGTGATCCACCCACCTTGGCCTCCCAAAGGACTGGGATTACAGGCGTGAATCACCGTGCCCAATCAGATATTTATTTAGAAAAGGATTTTTTTAGAGACAGGGTCTCTCACTGTGCCACCCAGGCTGAAGTGCAGTAGCTGTTCACTGGTGTGATCATAGTGCACTGTAGTCTCACACTCCTGGCCTCAGCCTCCCATGTAGCTGGGACTACAGGCGTGCACCACCACACCTGGCTTTAGTCGATATTTATGAATGGCCATCAGTGTGTTAGGTCCGTGCTGGCGATGTGGGCTCCCGTTCAGACTCTTGCATGCAGTGCCCTTACAAGCCTCACATATGGCAAATGATTGAAGACATGGCAAATGACATATAATCATACAGGTGCCCCCAAAGAGAAGTGCAGAGTGGTTTGAGAGCTCAGGCTGGAGATTGACAAGGTTGGTGAGGAGGAAAGGTCACACAAGTCTTGAGGAACTGCTAAGGCACAGGAAAGAGGAGCAGGAAGGGTTGCACAAAGGCAAGCGAACTGAAGAAACAAGGACGTCGTGGCCCAGGCTCTGAACGCACGGGGAAGGGTGGAGAGAGCTTGCTGGTGCGGCGGGTATTTTGAGTTTCACCCTCATGTTGCTCTGCCTGCTGTGTGGAGAAGAGCTCTTGGCAGGATGAGGAACAGAAGCAGGGACACCATCATCCCCGAGGTACAATCATCTCATGAGAAGTCGTGGCAGCTCAGATTAGGGTGGGTGGTGGGAGAGAAGGATGGACTTGGATCTGCTGTTGGGGGGCGGGTAGCCCTCAGGATTGTGTCGGGGTGGAATGTGGAGTGAGGGAGAGGAAGCATGGAGAATGACAGTGACATTTCCAGGTTGAGCCATTGGATGGAAGGAGGTGCCTTTCCTTTGAGATGCAAAAGAAGCAGATGGCAGGCCGGTGATCCCAGCACTTTGGGAGGCCAAGGCAGGTGGATCACCTGAGGTCAGGAGTTCCAGACCAGTCTGACCAACATGATGAAATCTCATCTCTACCAAAAAAAAAAAAAAAATTAGCATGTGTGGTGGTACCCGCCTGTAGTCCCAGCTACTCAGGAGGCTGTGGCAAGAGAATTGCTTGAACCTGGGAGGTGGAGGTTGTAGTGAGCCAGGATTGCGCCACTGCACTCTGGCCTGGGTGATAGAGCAAGATTCCATCTCAAAAAAAAAAAAAAAAATGCCAGTTCCATTCCTGAGCTGACACATGTTCTGGTGTCCCACCCTGTGGACATCAGTCTTGGACGTGTGGCCTGATTTGACCAATGAAATGTGAGGAGTGCCTGTGTTGTTCCTGAACAGGAGCCGGAAGGGCCTTTGCATGGTTCAACCATGTCTCCTTCCTCTGCAATCAGCAGGGTCCCAGGTGAGGGCTGCTTTGTCTGCTAGGAGTGAAGTTGGCATGAGCAGGGCCCTCAGCCAGCCTGTGATAGACAGGCAGTGTGAGCAAGAACCAAGCCTCTTGTGAAAGCCCCTGAGCATCTGGGATCATTTGTTACTGCAGCATAGCTTAGCTCATCCCACCTGTCCCAAGAAGAAACACATTTTGTGGATGGGGAGCAATCAAGAGTTCTGGTTGGGAATGTTTGGTTGCAGTGCGTGTGAGATGTGTAGGTGGTAATGTAAAGTAATCAGGTGGGTAGGTGAATTTGGAACTCAGAAAGCAGTTGGAGCTGGAGATGTTTTCCATATTGGCAACACACAGTTAAGTGAGAATCACAGAGGTCCAGACGCTGCCTGTGATTGCAGAGAAGGCTGGGGCTTGAACTCGGGACTATCTGACTTGAGGTATGAAGGGGCTGGGGTTAAGTCCCCACTCAGTCAACTCATAGCCATGTGGCCTTGGGCACATTACTTCATCTCTCTGCTCCTCAGTTTCCTCATCTGTAAAATGGAGGTAATGATGATCCTACCTCATGGGGTTGCTGAAAGGGTTAATGCATGGGAATTGACAGGTGTAAAGTGTTCAGGAAGGGACCTGGGCCATGGAAGGATTCCCATTCATGGTAGTTGCTGTTGTAAATACTGGCTTTTGTTTATGTTTTCATTGTCATTTTGTTTTATAACTAAAATATCCAATGGTGGGAAATGGAGTAGGGCTGACTTTGTGTCCAACTTGACACAGAGACTCAAATGATAACTACAGCTCCAGATTCTAACCCTCAGTCCCCTTCACAGATAGCTCTTCTCCCATGGTTATGAGATGGCCGCAGCGACTCCATCCCTCACATCTTCTCAGGCTTAGGGTTAAAGAGAAAAGTACATTCTTCAGTTCCAGCACTCCTGGCAAAGACATCACGGGTCTCACTGGTTCTGATCGGGCCACATGGCTTGCTACAGAGCTGGGGAAGGAGCCCCACCTCTAACCCACTGGGTCGCCAGTTGAGAGGGTAGGCTCCCAAAGGGAAGTCTAGACTGTTGGAAAAATGACTCCTGGCAACAGGGAAAGCAAACCACAAATGTCCACATTGGAAGGCTCTTGTGTTTCCCTATGCTGTGCCCTGTGAGCTTTAAAAAAAAAAAAAAAAAATTGAGATAGCATCTTGCTCTGTCACCCAGGTTAGAGTGCAGTGGCACAGTCTTGGCTCACTGCAACCTCTGCCTCTGGGTTAAGTGATTCTCCTGCCTCAGCTTCCTCAGTAGCTGGGATTACAGGCTCTCACCACCATGCCCAGCTAATTTTTGTAGTTTTAGTAGAGACGGGGTTTCACCCTGTTGGTCGGGCTCGAACTCCTGACCTCGTGATCCACCCACCTCGGCCTCCCAAAGTGCTGGGATTACAGGTGTGAGCCTCTGCACCCGGCCATGCGCTGTGAGTGTCTGGCAGACGTTGCAGCTCTCACAGAGTTGGGCTTTTTGGAGCCAAGACACCAAGGCCGTGGTGCTTGCCTGCTTGTTGCAGGGGCCATCTGGGAGCATCTATATCCACAGATACACCATTGGTTGCTTCTAACAGACCCCATTAAGTGCCCACTGGCCCAGAGGCAATCAGGATGCTGCAGATTCTGGTTCTCCCAGATTCCTTTGCAATGGGAGTGGCCGTGTGTCCACATTCTAGCCAGTGGGACATAAAGGATTGCAGTAAGGGAAATGTTCTAGGAAAGATTCTCCTTCCTGGTTAGGGTCATAGCGGTGCCCTTACCATCCCTATCTTTCCCCCTTGCCCATAGTCAGTGGGAAGCGTGGCTGTGGCCACCAGCTTGTGACCATGACTCAGCAAGCCAGAGACTTGCTCAAGCCTATAGCACATGAGGGAGGCAGAAGGAATGGGGGGACATGCCTGATGTCACTGTCCAGTTTTCCTGTCAGGCCTGGAGCTGCCATACCTGGCCTCCTGGTGACATGAGATGACTAAATATCTTCACTTGGCAAGCCACCGTTGGATAGTCTTTTGTTACTTGCAGCCAGATGCATCCCAACTGACTTGCTCCCACTGCCACTCATTCCTCATTTTGCTGCTGTCTCCCAGGCTGCCCTAGTTTTCCCCATCTACAGTTCCCTGGCTGCTGTCCTTCACACAGCACCATGTGTCACTCGGGGTCCTCTGATGCCAGCCAGCAAAAGCCATGCTTGGCAATCTGTGGCCAAATCAGAATTCATTGAGGATGTACAGAATCAGCAGGACGCTGGAGGAGCAATCTTAGAAAACAGGCAGGAGCCAAGGAAGCTCTGTAGGTACGAAACCAGGGGTCCCCAGCAAAAGTCACTACATAGGAGAAGCAAGATCCACTGTTCCTTCCCCTGCAAGGAAACTTTCCAGCCTCACATGTGCTTAGAAACCTCACACAGAGCCCTAGGGGAGGACCCTGGGCCGACCAAGCCCACATCCTGCACCCATCCCAACTGTGCTTCTGTAATTGTGGAGAAAGTGGAAGAGCTCCTGCCAGAGATACACAACAGAACTGTAGTAAGAGCAGTGGCCATGGGGCAGGTGGCATTATACGCATTTTACAGATTGAAACTGAGTCACTGTCTCCATAACTAGTCCATGGCACACTAGGATTAAGCCCAGGCAGTCTGGTTCCTGCCTGTGCTGTGCTGCTCTCATGACGGGGGTTCCCCATCAGGAAGGTCCAGGTGCTTTTAGGAAGGAGGAGCCCAATAGAAGACGACTAGAAAGAGACCAGCGTGCACCCTCTGAAACCTAGAAGCTGTGGGTGCCACGCAGCCTCTGAATGTCACAGAAGACTCGGCTGCACCTGCTAGGAGAAGGGATTTGTGCAGAGAGACCAAGGCCTGCAAGAACATCTGTGTATGTTCACAGAAGGGAGCAGAACGGATTGAGGGTTTCTGAGCTGGAAACAGATGCCATTAGCAAAGCCCATCTGTCAGGAGGTGCTTGCATAAGCAACTCAGGGTCGCATCTGGGCCACTGGTTTTCCCAACCAGCGGACTAATCCTCCCTCTGTACTCTGCACTCTGAAGGTGGAGCCATAATACAGGCTGGTCTGCTGAGAACAGGCAGCGCCCTCAGGCGGGCCGTCATCCCAGCTTGACCTGGGATCTGGTGCTCAGCACAGGGGAGTGTGGGGCAAGGTTCAGGCTCTCAATCAAACACTCTTGCCAATGTGTAACTGACAGTTTAGAGTGGAGACAATAAACACCGTAGATAAAATAATTTCACTTTTCTCTGGCAAACCAGCAACCCCTGCCCAAGTGTGACCTACTCATATTTTGTGGACCCTCATGGTGTGTGTGTATGTGGTGTTTTTCTTGTTGTTATGTTTTTTTGTTTGTTTGTTTGTTTTTGAGACAGAGTCTTGCTCTGTCACCTGGGCTGGAGTATAGTGGCACAATCACAGCTCACTGCAGCCTTGGCCTCCCAAGTAGCTGGAACTACAGGTGTGCACCACCATGCCTGCTAAAAAATTTTAAAAATTTTTTGTAGAGATGGGGTTTCACTGTATTGCCCAGGCTGGTCTCAAACTCCTGGGCTCAAACAGTCCTCCTTGCCTCAGCCTCCCAAAGTGCTGGTATTATAGGCATGAGCCACTGTGCCCGGCTTCATCGAGGTTTTTGTTGTTAATATTCTTAGGAAGTGCATTTTACCCTTGAACACCATGGGTTGGAACTGCGTGGATCTACTTATGGATGAATTTTTTCAATAAATGCATTAAAAATTTTTTAGATATTTGCAACTATTTGAAAAGAACTTGCAGGGCTGGGCATGGTGGCTCACGCCTGTAATCCCAGCACTTTGGGAGACCAAGGCAGGTGGGTCACTTGAGGTCAGGAGTTCGAGACTAGCCTGGCCACTATGGTGAAACCCCGTCTCTACTAAAAATACAAACATTAGCCGGGCATGGTGGCAGGTACCTGTAATCCCAGCTACTCGGGAAGCTGAGGCAGGAGAATTGCTTGATCCTGGGAAGTGGAGGTTGCAGTGAGCCGAGGTGGCGCCACTGCACTCTAGCCTGGGTGATACAGCAAGACTCTATCTCAAAAAAAAAATACAACCCCAGAAAAGAAAAGAACTTACAGGTGAATCACATAGTCTAAAAATATTAAAAAAAAAAAAAAAGTTAGGTATATCATGGTTAGGTATATCTCAGGTTCCTAAAATATATATGCATATTAGTCTATTTTATCATTTACTTCAAGAAAATGTACACAAATGCATTCTAAAAAGTTAAAATTTATCAAAACTTACACACACAAACACATTGCCAAACCAAGAGAAATGTAAACAAACATAAACATACAGAATTAAATCACAACTATGTGAAATTAACTGCACCACATACTGCACTACTGTAATAGTTTCGTGACTACCTCCTGTTGCCACTGCAGTGAGCTCAAGTGTTGTGAGTATCCGTTTAAAACACCGTGTGACACTAATCATCTCCGCGTGAGCAGTTTGTCTCTCCAGCAAATTGCATATTGCAGTAAAAAGTGATCCCTGGAGGTTCTCAGGTATTTTTCATCATGTTTAGTGCAATACCGTAAACCCTGAATAACCCCAGGGGACCCATACAAAGTGTCACTAGTGATGCTGGAAGTTGTCCCAAGAAGCAGAGAAAAGTCATAGCATTACAAGAAAATATGCAATTGCTTGATATGTGCCATTGATGGAAGTCTGCAGCTGCAGTTGCCCGCCATTTCCATATCAATGAATGTAATGTGAGGACCATCGTAATAAATGAAAAGGAAGATCATGAAGCTGTTGCTGCACCTATGCCAGCAGGCACAAAAACCTTGCACTTTTTACAAAATATATTTTTATCTCATGTTGCAAACGCAGCTTCTATGAGGATACTGGATTGCTATAAGAAAGGCATACCTATAGACCTTAATTTGCTTCGAGAAAAGGTGAAGTCATTATGTGGCAAGCTAAAGCAAAAGGAAGGAGAAGGATCTCAAGCTGGAGAATTTAATGCCAGCAAAGGATGGTTTGATACTTTTAGAAAGAGTATGGCTTAAACAATGTTAAGGTATCAGGAGAAGCAACTTCTGCCAACCAGAGGTAGCAGATGAGTTCCCAGATGCAAATGAGAAAATCATTGAGGAGGCTGGGCACGGTGGCTCATGCCTGTAATCCCAGTACATTGGGAGGCTGAGGTGGGAGGATTGCTTGAGCCCAGGAGTTTGAGACCAGCCTGGGCAACATAGTGAGACCCCACCTCTACCAAAAATTTAAAAATTAGCTGGACATGGTGACATGTATCTGTAGTCCTAGCTACTCAGAAGGCTGAGGCAGGGGGATATTTTGAGCCCTGGAGTTCGAGGCTGCATTGAGCTATGATTGTATCACTGCACTCTAGCCTTGACAACAGAGGAAGTCCCTGTCTCTAAAAAAATAAAAATGAGCAAGAGAAAGAAGTAAGCCTGTTCATAAGTGTTAAGGAGAAAAATGGAGCAGGGGAAGGACTTGGGAGTGATGGGGACAGACACAGAGAGGCAAGCATTATTAGCAGTTTCTTGAAAATTCTTCCAGTCATCTCTGCATGATAGTTTGTTGTTGCTTCCGTTGTTTTTTCTTTTCTTTTCTTTCCTTTTTTTTTTTGAGATGGAATCTTGCCTTGTCACCCAGGCTGGCGTGCGGTGGTGCAATCTTGTCTCATTTCAACCTCCGCCTCCTGGATTCAGGTGATTCTCTTGCCTCAGCCTCCCAAGTAGCTGGGACTACAGGTATGCGCCACAACACCCAGCTAATTTTTGTACTTTTAGTAGAGATGGGTTTCACCATGTTAGCCTGGCTGGTTTCAAACGCCTCACCTCAGGCAATCTGCCTGCTTCAGCCTCCCAAAGTGCTGGGATTCTAAGCCTGAGCCACCATGTCCAGCCAGTATTTTTGCTTTTCAAATTGGGAGATGTTGCATGCAATTCTAGATTTCTGATTTCTCTTGAAAAATCAGATGATCTGACATCCACACTCCCCGCAAGCCTTGGTTGGCAGAAGATACCCTGCTGTCCAGGTCAGTGCAGGCTCCTCTTGGCCTCTCTCCTGTCTCCCTGAGGCAACCCGACCCCGTAGGTGCTCCAGCTTCCTCCCTCTTCTTTAGCCCATCCCAGTGCTGCCTCCCTGCAGCATCTTCAGGATTGTTTGTGTTCTCATGGGGCACCAGGAAGAGGGGCTCTCCATTGCTCCCCACTCCCCGCCTGCCCCCTTCTGACGCCTACTTTTTCAGAGACTGCAGGCTCTCCTTGCTATTTTGCTCCTTGAATCTGCTCTGAGCTTCCCCTCATGGTCTCTGCCAGTTCACTCCATACCTCTGGGCTCAAATAGGAAAAGCCTCCATACATATGCAAACACACAAACACACACACACACACACACAGACACAAACACGCAGAAGAGGCCTACTACTTTCTCACACAGGAAGCACAAATAGTCATTGACCAAGAACAGCTGCATCCAGCTCTAGATTCCTAGGGAATGAAAAGTTAGAGGTCACCTTGAGCTGAGTGCCCAGCCCAAAGCAGCACTCTCCTGCCCTGAGAAAAATCACTTCTATTGGCAGGAGGGAGGGGCACGGCTGCTGGGCAGTCAACAGGTTCCATCACAGACGGTGACCCACTTTCCCCTTCCTCTCCAGCAGGGTTTTCATCTTCTAGAAGTTCAAGGTGGAGACAAAGGGAAGTGACCCCGCAGAGTGTTTTCTGTGTTGGACAGAAGCACAAACTCCCTTCCCCAGGGGCCTGCAAATCAGGAGGTACTTATACCTCCAATTAGACAGAGGCCATCTGTTCACTCGTACATATGATAAATACTGAACAAACGTCCTGGACACTGTTCTAGGCACTGCGGATGCAGCTGTGAACAACACAGACATCCCTGCCATTATGGAGCCAACATCTGAGTGTTGGACACAGCCAGTAGACAGAATGTACAACTGCTAAGAAAAATTGGAAGAAAGTAGAGTGGGTAATTAAGAAAGGCTTTCAGGCTGGGTGTGGTGGCTTACGCCTGTAATCCCAGCACTTTGAGAAGCGGAGGTGGGTGGATCACCTCAGGTCGGGAGTTTGAGACCAGCCTGACTAACATGGAGAAAACCCACCTCTACTAAAAATACAAAATTAGCCGGGCATGGTGGCACATGCCTGTAATCTCAGTTACTCAGGAGGCTGAGGCAGGAGTATCGCTTAAACCCAGGAGGCAGAGGTTGCGGTGAGCCGAGATCGTGCCATTGCACTCTAGCCTGGGGAACAAGAGTGAAATTTTGTCTCAAAAAAAAAAAAAAAAAAAAAGAAAGAAAAAGAAAAAGAAAGACTTCCAGAAGATGGGGCTTCTCTATCTCTATACGGTGATTTGGGAAGTTTTTGGGTTTTTGTTTGTTTGTTTTGGGAGGTTTTTATTATTTGAGACAGAGTCTCACTTTGTTGCCCAGGCTGGAGTGCAGTGGCATGATCATGGCTCACACAATCTCAACCTCCTGGGTTCAAGCTATCCTCTTACCTCAGCCCCCTGAGTAGCTGGGACTACAGGCACATGCCACCACACTCAGCTAATTTTTGTATTTTTAGTAGAGATGGGGTTTTGCCATGTTGATCAGGCTGGTCTTGAGCTGCTGGACTCAAGTGATCTGCCTGCCTGGGCCTCCCAAAGTGCTGGGATTACATGCATGAGCCACCGCGCCCGGCCATAAGTCTTCATGGAAGAACTGACATCATAGGAAGGAATCAGCCCCAGGAAGGACTGAGGAAGGATATCAGATATCCTGGATAAGGCTTGGTGCATCAGAACAGAAAAGAAGCATCAGAACAGAAAAGAAGACCAGTATGGTCAGAGCTTAGTCAGGGTTGGGGAGAGACATCAGGGGCCAGATCCTGTGGGACTTGTGGAGCAAGGGAACGAGTTTGGATGGTGTTTTAATGCAGTAAGCAGTCACTGGGGAGATCTCAGTGAAAAAGTGATGAGCTCTGATTTACCCAGTGGTAGTCTGTAGTAATTTCTAGAGACATTCCTTCTGTGGCTTTCTTCCCCAAACTCCACTGGTGCTCATATTGACTCATCTGTCATTTTCACTTCCTTTCTGGCAGAGTAGCTGAGCTGAGAGAACAGCAGAGCAGATGGACAATAGTCTGGCCTCTGCGTGAAGCCACCAGTTCACAGGAAATACAGGGGGCAGAGGAACATGTTAAGTGGCACCACAGGGATCCTCAAAGTGGGGAAATCCACAGGACAGGTGACCCCGTTTCTTCCACAAGTAAAGAGCACCAAAATAAAGGAAGGTGGCCATTATAGAGGAGACTTAAGAAAATACCTGCATAAGCAGAGGATGATTTTGAACAAACCAGCCCACAGAAGACACCTGTGAGACAATGGTGGGAAATGTAATACAGGCAGGGTAGTGCATGACATGAAAGAATTCTTGTTAATTCTTGTTAATTCTTGTTACTCATAATCTAAATTATGAGTATGATAATGTAATTGTAGTGATTTTTTTTTTTTAAGGACCTTATCTGCTAGAGATACAAGCTAAAGTATTTATGGGTGTAATGACCTGATGTCTGGCCAGGTGTGGTGGCTCATACCTGTAATCCCAGCACTTTGGGAGGCCAGGGCGGGTAGATCGCTTGAGGCCAGGAGTTTGAGACCAGTCTGGCCAACATGGAGAAACCCTGACTCCACTAAAAATACAAAAAAATTAGCCGGGCATGGTAGTGTGTGCTGGAATTCCAGCTACTCAGGAGGCTGAGGTAGGGGAATCATTTGAACCCTCGAGGTGAAGGTTGCAGTGAGCCCAGCTCATGCCACTGCACTCCAGCCTGGGTGATAGAGTGAGACTCTGTCTCAGAAAAAAAAAAAAAATGACCTGATGTCTAGGGTTTACTCTAAAATATTCTGTCAGAAACAAAGAAAGTAATAAGGCTGGGTGAATAGATGAAATGGGAATGGGAAATAGTGGTTGTTGCAGCTGATGGGTGACTCAGTCTTCTCTCTGCTTTTGAGTATGTTTGCAAATTTCCATAATAAAAAGGTTTTTTTTAATGAGTAAAGCTGTCAAGAAAAAAAGTCACATTTCCCACTTTCTGGGAGCAGTAACATGGCCATCGCAGCTCACATTTTTCTTTTCTCCCTTTTCAGCATGACTGGGACAAAATCCTCGCCGCCTCCGGCCAGCCGGCACCCACAGCTACTGCCTGCTCTGTGCTGCTGAGCCCCTCGGTCTGGAGCACCCAGGACAGCACCTGCCTCCTGAGGTTGTCCTGGCTCAGCTGTGCACAGCGATGGTGGAGAACTGGACTCCACAGGCTCACAACCTTCCTGTCAGGTTTCAGGGCCCAGCATCCTTCATCCTGGGCCTGGCGGCCCTGAACAATGGCTGAGGGCTGGGAGACCCCATAAAGCGACACCACAGCATCCAGGGCCAGCAGTACTCCAGTGCCCGTGGACTATGACCACCTATCGGGCCATTCCCAGTGATGGTGTGGACCTGGCAACTAGCTGTGGGGCCAGGGCGGGAGAAGTCCTCCCTGGGCCACATACAGGGGACTATGCTTCCATGGGATTCTGGGCCCAGAATGGCAGCATGTCCCAGCCTCTTGGCGAAAGCCCGGCCACCACTACCACCCGCCCCAGCCCCACCACCCCGGCCATGCCCAAGATGGGCGTGCGTGCAAGGGTGGCCGACTGGCCACCCAAGCGGGAGGCCCTGAGAGAGCAGAGCAACCCAAGCCCCTCACAGGACACAGATGGCACAAAGGCCACCAAGATGGCCCATGCCATGAGGAGCATACAGAACGGACAGCTCCCCGCTAGCACCCCGGCTTCCTCAGGGTCCAAAGCCTTCCACCGACTCTCCAGGAGAAGGTCCAAAGACGTGGAATTCCAGGACGGGTGGCCCCGGTCCCCAGGCAGGGCCTTTCTCCCCCTTCGGCACCGCAGCAGCAGCGAGATCACCCTCAGCGAGTGTGACGCGGAGGACGCCGGGGAGCCGCGGGGTGCCCGGCACACGGGGGCGCTGCCCCTCTTCCGCGAGTATGGGAGCACTTCATCCATTGACGTGCAGGGCGTGCCTGAGCAGAGCTTCTTCGACATCCTCAACGAGTTCCGCAGCGAGCAGCTTGAGGCTCCGGGCTGCCAGGCCCTCACCGAGCTACTCCGGGCAGATCCTGGCTCGCACCTCATGGCAGGTGGCGGCGGAGCCAAAGGGGACACCCGCAACGGGCAGCCCACCAAGGACAGCCTCCTGCCGCTGCAGCCCACGAAAGAGAAGGAGAAGGCCCGGAAGAAACCCGCGCGGGGCCTCGGTGGGGGGGACACGGTGGACTCGTCCATTTTTCGGAAGCTAAGGAGCAGCAAACCCGAGGGGGAGGCCGGGAGGTCCCCGGGGGAGGCCGACGAGGGCCGGAGCCCCCCGGAAGCCAGCAGACCGTGGGTGTGTCAGAAGAGCTTCGCCCACTTCGACGTGCAGAGCATGTTGTTCGACCTCAACGAGGCGGCCGCCAACAGGGTGTCGGTGGCGCAGCGGCGGAACACCACCACGGGCGCCTCGGCCGCCTCCGCTGCCTCGGCCATGGCCTCCCTCACGGCCTCACGGGCTCACAGCCTCGGAGGCCTGGACCCGGCCTTCACCAGCACGGAGGACCTGAACTGCAAGGAGAACCTGGAGCAGGACCTCGGCGATGACAATAGCAACGACCTGCTGCTCAGCTGCCCGCACTTCCGCAACGAGATCGGGGGCGAGTGTGAACGCAACGTTAGCTTCTCCCGGGCGTCTGTGGGCTCCCCCAGCGGCGGCGAGGGCCACCCAGCAGAGCCCGCCCTGAGCGCCTACCGCTCAAACGCCAGCATCTCGGTGCTGGAAGTGCCCAAGGAGCAGCAGCGGACGCAGAGTCGGCCCCGGCAGTACGGCATCGAGCATGTGGACCTGGGCGCCCGCTACTACCAGGACTACTTCGTGGGCAAAGGTGACGGATGGTGGGTGGATGGGAAGGTTGGGCGGGCCGCGGCTTGTCTCCAAGACCCCCCACTACTCATTCGTTCACTCTATGCCAGGCTCTGCTCTGGCACTGAGGCCTCCGTCCTGGGGGGCTGTGAGGATTCGGTGAGCAGAGACACCCTGGCCTCAGCCCTGTGTCCCACACAGCAACACTCCATAAACCTGAGCTACAGGACACAACAGCTCTACATTTACTCAGCACATAGGGGCTTGGTACAGCTCAGTGCCAGGCACTCTCTAGAGCCTGGGGATGTAGTATCAACCAGCTTAAAACAAAAATTCTGTCTTCTAGCACTTAACGTTTTCATGGGTAAGATGAACAATAGAACAGGATAAATACGAAAAATACATAAGGGATTACAGAGTGCTAAATGCAGTGGAAAAGAGTAAATCGGGGAAGAAGGAAATGGAGTGTCAGGTGTTGGGTAGTGAGGGGGAAGATCTCAGTAGAGGAAGGACAGAGAGGGCCTCTGAGGCAGGTCCTGTTTGAGTACTGAGCTGAAGGCACCATGTGCAGATTGTAGACACTGTTCCCGGAACAGAACAGTGAGTAGAAAAGACCCGGAACAGCCAGGTGTCATGGCTCATGCCTGTAATCCCAGCACTTTGGGATGCCAAGGTGGGCGGATCACTTGAGGTCAGGAGTTCCAGACCAGCTTGGCCAACATGGTAAAACTCCCTCTCTACTAAAAATACAAAAAATTAGCCAGATGTGGTGCCATGTGCTTGTAATCCCACCTCCTTGGGAGGCTGAGGTAGAATTGCTTGAACCCGGGTGGCAGAGGTTGCAGTGGGCCAAAATCATGTCACTGCACTCCAGCCTGGGTGACAGATTGAGACCGTCTCAAAAAAGAGATTCAGAATTCCTTATAACTGCTAATAACAAGCTTAAACAACATAGAATGTCTCTCCTGTGAAGAAATCCAGAGGTCAGCAGCCCAGGTCTGGTATGGTCAGTCTTCAGCATCTGTGGAATGTCAGCCTTAGTGTGTGATCCCACACTGCCCCACACCAAGATGGCTGCTGGAGCACCAGCCATCACATCTGTATTTCCAGGCAGAGACAAAGAGGAAAGGGTAAGGACAGAAAGGCAGACCTCTTGTCAGGTCAGCCCTCTTATGCCTAGTGTTCCATTATTGGAATGCTAAGCATGTGGGAGTTATGTCCTGCTGCTCAAGGTCATTGCTAAGATCTGATTTTTCACTCATGGAAAAATTCAAAAAATTGCAGCCTCCAGTCCAAATGGGTTAAAGAGCTTTCTCAGAAGCCCTGTCCAGCCACTTCCACTTAGTGGCCACACCTGTGTGCAAGGAGACTGGGAAATGTAGGTTTTTAGCTAGACAGAGTTTCTCTTTTCCAAGAATAGAGGGTTTTTCTTTAAAAAAAAAAAAGGGTGGGGGGAGGTGGAAGTACTAGCAGCTAATACTCCACAGCCACTATTTTGTTGTTGTTGTTGTTTTGTTTTTGAGACAGAGTCTTACTCTGTTGCCCAGACTGGAGTGCGGTGCTGCCATCTCAACTCACTGCAGCTTCCGCCTCCTGGGTTCACACGACTCTCCTGCCTCAACTTCCCTAGTAGCTGGAATTACAGGCACCACCATCACCCCCAGCTAGGGCCCTGATCCGACTTCTGTGTTCAGAACCTCCTCCAGCTGCATGTGGGGAACAGACTATGAGAGGTGCGGAGGGGACAGGGGAACTGGGAGGAGGCTGCTGCAGTAGTCCGGGCAGGAGGTGATGGACATGTCTAAGACGGGAGCCCAGGAGCTGGGATTACAAGCCCATGCCACCCACCACCACGCCCAGCTAATTTTTGTATTTTTAGTAGAGACAGGGTTTCTCCATGTTGGCCAGGCTGGTCTTGAACTCCTGACCTCAGGTGATCCACCTACCTTGGCCTCCCAAAGTGCTGGGGTTATAGGTGTGAGCCACCGCGCCTGGCCCACAGCAACTAGTTTTTAAGAGTATTTAAAGTAGTATCCTTGACAAACATAACAAATGTCAGTTAAGTTGTCCCACAGGGCTGAGAGTCTAGTCTCGGGAGCTCAAACTTGGTGTCAGACAGCCCTCAATTTGGTGTATCTGTTCCATAGCTGATCAGCTATGTGATACATTTTACCCTTCAGACTGCGTGACAAATGAAGATGATTATATTAATGTCACATGCACAAACAAAATGACACAGAGATGGAAAAGAAAGGGATCAAAAAGAAGTTCCAGACAGTTGCTTATGAGGAAAAAGCCAATGAGATGATACCACATGAAATAGATTTAAAGGCTGACAGTACTTTTTAGAGGAACTAAGAAGGCCATTTCATGTTTCTTAAAATTTGCCAAGAAATTCTGGTAGTTGTGAACTTTTGTATACCTGGCAACTTGATTTAGGGGTATATAGATTTAAAAAGTGGATACGGCTGGCTGAGCACGCTGGCTCATGCCTGCAATCCCAGCACTTTGGGAGGCTGAGGCAGGCGGATTATGTGTGGTCAGGATTTTGAGACCAGCCTGGTCAGCATGGTGAGACCCTGTCTCCACTAAAAATACAAAAATTAGCTGGGCGTGGTGGTGGGTGTCTGTAATCCCAGCTACTTGGTAGACTGAGGCAGGAGACTATCCTGAATCCAGGAGGCAGAGGTTGCAGTAAGCTGAGATGGCACCACTGCACTCCAGCCTGGGCAACAGAGTGAAACTCTGTTCCCCTAACCAAAAAAAAAAAAAAAAAAAAAAAAAACGGATAAGGCTACAGGGAGAAGTGGAAAAATTCACAATCATAGCTGGGAGAAGTGCATAGACTCTCTCTCTGAAATTGACAGAATCTAGTAGCTGAAAAATAAGGATTTAAAGGATTTGACTAACCTAATGAAAACTTGATTTTACATTTTATGTATATTAACTTTGTACCTAACCAACAAAGAACACATTCTTTTCAACCTACATGTACAAATACTTACATGAAAGGAATGTGGATCAAATAAGATTATACATTAAAATACTTAGTTCTTGTTAGGTAGGAAGTACTCATCATGGAGCTTTGAAAAAAAAAAGCCATTTTCTTTTTAAAAATTTCTTTGTAGCCCTGAAAACTGTTAAAGAAAAAAATGTTCGGCCCAGCACAAGGCCTCGCTGAACACCTATAATAACAGAATTCCAGCACTTTCAAAGGCCGAGGCGGATGATCACTTGCCCCCAAGAGTTTGAGACCAGCCTGGGCAGTATAGTGAGACCCTCAAAAAGAGGTTATAAAATTAGCCAGGTGTGGCGGCACGTGTCTGTAGTCTCAGCTACTGTGGAGGCTGAGATGAGAGGATCACTTCAGCTCTGGAGGCAGAGGTTGCAGTGAGCCATGATCACACCACTGCACTCCATCGTAGGTGACAGAGCAAGACCCTGTCTCAAAAAAGAAAAACTGTTGAATAATATTTGTTAAAGCACAGTAAAGAAAACTTTATTCAGAACCATCACAGTAGGCATAGGGACCACTGCAATGGGGTCTGGCAGTAGGGAAGAGAGATTGGGCTTAACTCTGAATACAGCATGGTCAAGTGGGAATTTATAGTCAAGAAGCAGGGTGGGAGTCAGTGCATGGAAGAAATCACTAAGAAGAAATGTCAAGGGTAAGGAAGATTCTGGGTAAACCAACCGAACCATATTCTTGCTGATGACACACCAGGATGATCAGACATCACCTTTGGGTGGTGGAGGACGAAGAGCTTGATCAGATGTGGAGGATGTTCAGATAATGGGGAGTGGGGTTCTTGCTAAACTGACTTAGCAGGGTTCTTTAATAAAACTGGATTTTACAAGGAGGAGCACAGGTGGGCGTAGGAGGAGATTCCAAAGTCTGACCAAAGTTTGGCTAAGCAGAGAATCTTTGTGAAAGCTAGTAAATAAATTAGTCATTAGTCATTGTTATTGAGTGCCTGCTGTATGCTAGGATTTGCAAGGAGCTAGATATGTATTGACGGGAAAAGCAGCAACCCCTGTAGCTGCTTCAGGAGTAAGTTGGTATCTGTGATCCGTGGCATACAATGTTGATTCCATTCTCTGACCACCTGGAGAGATTGTTGAACCACCACACCCCGCCCCCCTTGCAGGTGCTATTCTGATTGGGGCATTAATTAATACACAATATTTTGCCCTTAAATTAGCCTTTGATATGCCAAGAGCGTCTGGTGAGAATAAGAACCATCAGTTAAACATTCAGTGTACCAGTACAGTTTCTGGTGATGGGTAGATGCTGACTTTGTGGACCTGGGTCAACACAAACCCCCGGTGGATACCCACACAAGCACGAGATACTTGGGTTATACATCAGGAAGAATGGTTTGCCCGGAAGGGTTATAAGATAGCATGTTTTAGAAAAAAAGAGGAGGCAGCTGTCAGGTAGAGGAGGGAGCAGGAGGTGTGCCCCATGACTGGCTAAAGCCTCTGTCGCCCTAAGGGATAAAAGCAGTGTTGAAGTTACTAGGTAAAGAAACATGGTGCAACAGAGGTGATGCCTGGGGCCCCTGTCGTGGTCCCTGACAGATGCCAGGCCCTGGGGACGGTCATTGCCAACACTCACCATATGCGTACTATGTGCCTGGCACAGTGCTGAAGGCTGGGTCCACCTTTAGCTTTATTTTATGGTTGAAAATGCTGTCTAGCAACTTGGCTGGGGCCAGACATCTGTTAAGGGGCAGAGCCCAGGTGGGAGGAGGCTCTCTAGACCAGAATCTTAACGATTTCACAAGGGCTAATCGGCATTCAAGTCAAGTGAACCTTTTTGCAAACACGGGAATTATCACAGTGATGCTGGGTTGATGACATGCCACGCACTGCACTGAGTGTTTCAGATTTGTAGCGTCATTTTGCCCTCACATCAGCTCCAGATTGTGGGTGGCGTCAAGGCACCCTTTTTCTCCGATGAGAGCACTGAGGCTCAAAAAAGTTATGTGACTTGGCAGAGGTGGTACAGTAAGGTGGGCCTTGTGGTTTCTCTACTTGAGGGGGCGGGTCTGTGGCCCTGCATGACGTTTGCGTGACCAGCATCCCACAGATTGCACGAGAGCCGGCCTGGTCCCCCCATCTACAGGTCTGCTGGGCATCGGGGCCCCTCCTTCCCTGACAGCTGACCCTGAACTTGCCTGCTCTTCCTTAGAACATGCCAATTACTTTGGCGTGGATGAGAAGCTGGGGCCAGTGGCTGTGAGCATTAAGCGGGAGAAGCTGGAAGATCACAAGGAGCACGGGCCTCAGTACCAGCACAGGATCATCTTCCGGACCCGCGAGGTAGGTCCTGTCACTCTCATTCTTATTAAAGAAATTACAGCCACTTGCATCTCGAGCCAGGTTCTGGGGGCAAATACTTCCTGAGCTTTATCTCATGGAATCCTCCCAACAACCCCAGGAGAGCAATCCTGTTAGTCTCTCAATCTCACAGAGGAGGAAACTAATTAACTTCTGGCCGGGCGTGGTGGTTCACACCTGTAATCCAAGCATTTTGGGAGGGTGAGGCAGGTGGCTTACTTGAGGTCAGGAGTTTAAGACCAGCCTGACCAACGTGGTGAAACCCCATCTCTACCAAAAATACCCAAAAAAATTTGCCAGGTGTGGTGGCATGTGCCTGTAATCCAAGCCATTGGGGAGGCTGAGGCAGGTGAATCGCTTGAACCTGGGAGGTGGAGGCTGCAGTAATCTGAGATTGTGCCACTGCACTCCAGTTTGGGTGACCGAGTGAGACTCTGTCTCAAAAAAAATAGAGAAATTAAATGATTTCTACAGGATCAGCGAATCAGCGGCCAGGCCAAGATTTCAGTCCAGGGTGTCTGACTTCAGAGCCCAAGATTACAAAATCTGTTTGCAAGAAATTAACTTTAATAAACATAAGAAATAAAAGGGAAGGTAAGGGATCGTTTTAGGATCATGAGATGTCCTACACAATGGAAAGAGTTAAGGCAACAAGCCTCAGGCAGGACAGGAATTGGGGACTCTCAACCGCAGGCACTGCTGTTATGCCAGTCAGTTCAAGGTACTCCCAATGTGTCACTTTCCATTCTGAGTAGAGAATTCCATTGTCCTGGCCGGAGGCCTTCCTCTGGATTAAATGTCAGCTGTGACTAGTGGGGAAGGCCTATTGGGGCACCCATACTCTATTAGGACTCTAAATTGTAAGTGACAGAAATCTATTTCTAACTTGCTTAAGTCAGAAATAGAATTCATTGGTTTGTGTCACTGCAAATCTAGGGATAGGGCAAGCTTCAGGCACAGCTGGACTTACAGACTCAAATGCAGTCACCAGAACTCTGCTGCTTTAGCTCTCTGCTTGGCTCTGCTTTTTGCATCGTGAATGTCATTTTCTTCTGGCACTAACAAGCTCTCACCCTGTCATGGGAAAATGGAGATCGGCTGCTCAAATCTTCTATATCTTTACACCTTCTCATTCAAAAGGCTCAGACTGGCCGGGTGTGATGACTCACGCCTGTAATCCCAGGACTTTGGGAGGCCAAAGTGGGCAGATCACCTGGGTTCAGGAGTTCGAGATCAGCCCGGCCAATCTGGTAAAACCCTGTCTCTAATAAAAATACAAAAATTAGCTGGGCGTGCTGGCGGGCACTTGTAATCCCAGCTATTCGGGAGACTGAGACAGAAGAATTGCTTGAACCCGGGAGGCAGAGGTTGCAGTGAGCTAAGATTACGCCATTGCACTCCAGCCTGGGTGACAGAGCGAGATTCCATCTCGCTGGACTGCAAGCCCAAGCCCTGGGCCAGTCACTGTGATCAGGGGTGGTAGAGGAAACTGACCAGGTCTAGCACGCGTTACCCACCCTTGGTAGGGCCAGGCACTGTGATTGACAGTTCCATCAGAACTCCCTGGAGAAAGAGGCAGGGCGGGTCCTTAGCAAAAAGAGGGGAGCCAGGCAAGCAGAAATGACAGAGGTCCAGAAGACCCAAATAAGGAAGACCTTTCCAGAAAAGGGGCAGTCGCCAGCTAGGCAGGCCCTCCAAAATGGGTCTCCCTCAGCCTTCAACACTCCAGCCCCTTGGACCTGGCCTTTGCCAAGGCATGGAAGCCTAGCAGGCTGTGACTGCCAAGGACTTTGATTGTGGGGCCAGCCAAATCCTGGACCTCATCTAGGCTGGCAGATGCAGCTCGGAGCGCCCTGGCCCCATCCCCTGACCCAGACCTTCCCACTGAGTTGGGGGAATGGGATGGCATGGAGGCTTTGCAGCAGCCAGGAAAAGGCAGCCTCAAACCCATGTGTGCCAAACCACAGGTGGTCACCGCCTCTGTCTCCCCAGCCCCCTCCTCCCTCTACCCACCTTTATGGCCAGATGAGCACCAGAGCAGAATGAGAGGTGACAGCTCACACTGCATTCAGCTGTTTTAGGACATATGGGCAACTGCTGGGTGAAATGACGACTACAGTCATATAAATAGGCCGGGTGCAATGACTCACACCTATAATCCCAGTACTTTGGGAGGCCGAGGCAGGTGGATCGCTTGAGCCCAGGAGTTCAAGACCAGCCTGGCCAATATGGTAAAACCCTGTCTCTAGGCCAGGAGCAGTAGCTCATGCCTGTAATCTCAGCACTTTGGGAGGCCGAGGCAGGCAGATGATGAGGTCAGGAGTTTGAGACCAGCCTGACCAACATTATGAAACCCCGTCTCTACTAAAGATACAAAAATTGGCTGGGCATGGTGGTGCATGCCTGTAGTCCCAGCTACTCAGAAGGCTGAGGCAGGAGAATCACTTGGACCCGGAATGTGGAGGTTGCAGTGAGCCAAGATCACACCACTCCACTCCAGCCTGGGTGACAGAGTGAGACTCCGTCTCAAAAAAAAAAAACCACAATTAAAAAAAAAAAAAACCCGTCTCTACTAAAAACACAAGAATTAGCCGCGTATGTTGGCATGCGCCTATAGTCTCAGCTACTCAGGAGGCTGAGGCATGAGAATCACTTGAACCCAAGAGGCAGAGGTTGCAGTGAGCTGAGATCGCACCACTGCACTCTAGCCTGGGTGACAGAGGCGAGACTCAGTCTCAAAAAAAAAAAAAAGAAAAAAAAATATATATATATAATATTTATTGCAATGGCTATTATTCCTGCAAATGTCCTTTATACTGTGTGTCAGGCAATATTCTATGCCTTTTATATCTATTGACTCACTTAAATCTCATCACAATTCTAGGACGAAGACACTGTTGTACTCATTTAAATATGACAAAACAGGCACAGACAGGTTAAGGGACTCACCCAAAGTACCCTCCAGGGAGTGGCAGGGCAGAGCGCCTGCCTGTGCTCCAGCTGCCGCACTCGGCTGCCTCTGGGGCTCGACTGACTCAGCTTAGACTGCACATTGGATCCACTCATGAGTTAGGAGCTCAGCCAACTCAGTACTAGTGTTTGTGTGTATGTTCGTAATGAAAATAGAATAGGCTGGGCATGGTGGCTCACATCTGTAATCCCAGCACTTTGGGAGGTCGACGTGGGTGGATCACCTGAGGTCAGGAGTTTGAGACCAGACTGGCCAACATGGTGAAACCCCGTCTCTACTAAAAATACAAAAAAAAAAAAAAAAAAATTAGCTGGGTTTGGTGGCAGGCACCTGTAATCGCAGCTAGTTGGGAGGCTGAGGCAGGAGAATTGCTTGTACCCAAGAGGTAGAGGTTGCACTGAGCCAAGATCACCGTAGTACTCCAGTCTGGATGACACAGTGAGACTCTGTCTCAAAAAAAAAGAAAATACAATATATAGACCAGGCATGGTGGCTTACACCTGTAATCCCAGCATTTTGGGAGGCTAAGACAGGAGAATCGTTTGAGGCCTGAAGTTCAAGACCAGCCTAGGCACCATAGTGAGACCCTTGTCTCTAAAAATGCCATACTACGTCACACATATTGAGAGTGGTGAGGCTCTAGTGCATGGATGCTGGGTTATATAATTTTTTTGCTGTGATTTCCTGTTCACTAAGTTTGAAACTGGCTTGATGCCATTCCCAGTGTGTGTCTGCTTCCATCCCCAGCACCTACAAAACTAGCCATGGGGGACTCTGGTCCATCTCAGGCGATGGCACAGAGCCCTTTGAGTCTCACAACCACAGCCCTGGGATCCATCCCTTCCACAGACGTTCACTCAGCACTCCCCCACGCCAGCTCTATGCTGGGCTTGGAGGGTACCATAGCAAACAAGGCAGCAAAGATGCTCGTGGGACTGGGTTCTTGGGGAGACTGCAGGAAACAGAACACCTTAGCAAATTACACTGTAAGCAAGGCCCATGGTGACGAGGTGGGGAACAAAGCAAGGAGGAGCGACGAGTGTGGCAGGTGCTTAGGTTTTTAACAGAAAGGTAAAGGGAGATGTTACTGGAAGGTGACACTGGAGTAAACCTGGAGGAGGGGAGAGGGAGCCGTGTGGACAGGTGGATGAAGAGCATTCCAGGCAGAGGGAATGGCCAGTGCAGAGGTCCTGAGGCAGAGCCATGTTCCGTGGGTTGGAGACCCCATGTGAGTCCTAGTTTGGCCACTAAGCAGTT
This sequence comes from Aotus nancymaae, assembly GCF_030222135.1. Lineage (NCBI taxonomy): Eukaryota > Metazoa > Chordata > Mammalia > Primates > Aotidae > Aotus > Aotus nancymaae. The sequence goes on along the minus strand of NW_026988441.1, from coordinate 15,718,705 downwards.
CTAGAACCTTTGGTACATGGCTCCTCTCCTCTCGGCGCTCCAGTTTCCCCCTTGGAAATCCTCAGCTTACAGGACTGTTGTGGGCTCGGTGAGCTGCGAATATTAAGCAGGCGGTGCCCAGCCTGACACTTGATGGAAAGAGCCCGTGAAGTCAGCCAGCAGGAGGGTCTCTCAGTCTGCCATCCTGTCACCCCCGAGTCAGCCCTGTGGAGGTGACCCACCCAGAGGTTCACACTCACAAGCAGGCCACACACAGACACAGCTCTGGGCTCAGCCTTCTGCAGAACCACTGTCAGGCCCTCAGACCTGAGGACCCAGGCATCTGGAGTTGGAGGGAGGGGCAATGGTTGGCATGATTTACCTTGCTCCTTCCTAAGGCCCTTCCAGTCATGGAGGATGAGCAGAGGATCCCACAGCCCGAAAATAGTAATAACAAAATAAATAAAATAGTCAACACTTGTGGCACGTAGTAGTGCCAGGCACTGTACTGAGTGCTTTATGTGCGTTGACCCATCAGATCCCCCCAGTGGCTTCCATTATTATCCCCATGCTACAGATGAGGGCATTGGGGCCCGAGAGTTCATCACTTAGCAGCAGAGCCCGGATGTCGACCTGGGCTGCCTGGCTTCCAGGCACATACCCTTAACCACTGCAGCATAGCGCCTGGTGGGTTGACTTTGAATTCTAGCTGTGGAAACAGACCACCCTGGGTTCAGTCCCGCTCTGCCACTCGCTAACCGTGTGACCTTGGGCTTACGGCTTTAGTTCTGATACCTCAGTTTCTTCATCTGTAAAATAGGCTTTCTGGGCTGAATGCTGTGGCTCACACCTAATCTCAAGCACTTTGGGGTTTGCCAACATGAGACAGGTGGGTCACTTGAGGTCAGGCATTCTAGAGCAGCTTGGGCAACGTGGTGAAACCCTGTCTCTATTAAAAGTAGAAAAATTAGCCAGGCATGATGGTGCATGCCTATAATCCCAGCTACTCAGGAAGCTGAGGCAAGAGAATGGCTTGAACCCGGGAGGCGGAGGTTGCTGTAATCACTCCACTGCACTCCAGCCTAGGCAACAGAATGAGACCTTGTCTCCCTACCCCCCCTACAAAAAAGCTTCATGCTATTACCTGTCTCCAAGAAAGGCAGAAGGACTCTCCTGGTCTGACACACAAGAAGCAGCAGCACACAGCTCCAGGGCAGGAAGCGTCTGATTATGGTCGGCACCACTGTTGTGGCTGACGTTCTTTCCGGGGAGGTCAGTGGCTCATGCTGGGAAGCATGGGTTGAGTTCATGGATAGAGTTCTGTCTTTCTTGTATCCACAGTTCTGTCTCTCTCATGTCCACACACACACGCCTTGGGCTCCTGTAAACCAGGGCATGGGGGCCAAAGCAAGAGGTCTGGGCTGCCTTCCAAGCCAGCCAGCCAGCCTGCCCCAGATGGCTGCCCCCAGCCGCCAAGCAGACAGTCTCGAGTGGGCCCACATCTCCCAGCAGATGGGATATGAGCATTGGCAGCGCCAGGCTCCCCACTGAGGCAGGAACAGACTTGGAGCTGGGCTTTGGCACCACTCGCCCAAACCCCAGAGGGCCTGGACAGGATGAGCACCAGGCCATGGCTGCCCTGTCTCACCCAGGACACTGGGGAGGGAGTGGGGACAGCAAACAGCCAGGAACTGTCTGGCCCCCACAACCCAGTGGTTCCCATTGGCCTAGCACATGTGAGTTTCTGACAGGCTTTAATTCTGATAGTTAGAGATTTGGATTTTTATTTTATTCGTTTTTCTTTTTTATTTAAAAAGTCCCAAATGCTTATTGTTAAGAACTTAACACATAAGTATGCAAAGTAGAAAAAGGAAAGTTTCATTAAGTGAAAAAAGCAAGTGTGACCCCATTTTTGTTCAGTAGGTACATCTGATTGTGTATGTGGTGTCTGTGTGTGTTTGCTTATTTATTTTTGAGACAGGGTCTTGCTCTGTTGCCCAGGCTGGAGTGCAGTGGTGCAGTCATAGCTCACTGTAGTCTCAAATTCCTGGACTCAAGCCATCGTACTGCCTCAGCCTCCCAAGTAGTTGAGACCACAAGCATGCACCACCATGCCTAGCTATTAATTTTGTTTTATTTTTAGAGACAGAATCTCACTATGTTGCCCAGGCTGGTCTTGAACTCCTGGACTCAAGTGTTCCTCCTCCTTTGGCCTCCTAAAATGCTGGGGTTACAGGCATGAGCCACTGTACCTGGCCATGTGTAAGTTTAAATGAACAGTCTCCGAAGCATATTGTTAAGAGGGGGAAAAGCAAAAAATTTAACTTCCTGCTTAAGGTTAAAAAATTAAAACTTGGCTGGGTACAGTGGCTCACATCTGTAATCCCAGCACTTTGGGAAGCCGAGATAGGAAGATTGCTTGAACCCAGGAGTTTGAGACCAGCCTGGACAACATAGCGAGACCCCATCTCTATTAAAAATAAATTAATTGCCAGGCGCGGTGGCTCATGCCTGTAATCCCAGCACTTTGGGAGGCCTAGGCAGGTGGATCACCTGAGGACAGGAGTTAGAAACCAGCCTGGTCAACATGGCAAAAGCCCATCTCTACTAAAAATAAAAAAATTAGCCCGGCTACCCTGGAGGCTGAGGCAGGAGGATCGCTTGAACCCAGGAGGCAGAGGTTGCAATGAGCCAAGATAACACCATTGCACTCCAGCCTGGGCAACAAGAGCAAAACTCCATCTCCAAAAACAAAAACAAAATAATAAAAAAATAAAATTTGTGGCTTTATACATACACGTTTAACACTGTCTGCACATAATAATGGTTGACACACATTGAGCTCTCACTCCATGCCCAAGATACAGTGCTAACCATTGTGCACGGATCTTCCTGAATCCTTTCAATGCCTTGACACAAGCATTTTTATCCCCATTTTATCAGTGAGGAAATAGGGAAATTAAGTGACTTGCCCAGAGTCACATAGCTAGGGAGGGGCTAGAGCTAGAATTCAAACTCAGGCAGACCACCTCCTAAGTAACCTCCTAGGGAATGTACTTGAAGAGTATACCCGCCTCCAGCACAGAGTCAAGTGGGGAGTACGTCTGAGTTGGGAGTAAGTGGGAATAACCTGTACCAGCTGGAACCTCCTTGCTCATGTGGTACTGTGTGCCTTTCACAGCTCATTTCATTTGTTGCCCTGGACAAGCTGATGCCAGATGTTTTTGGGCTCTGAGTAGAGGAGGGCTGTGATCTGACTCAGGTAGCTGCAGAAAGAATGGACTGGGGTCCAGGCGCAGTGGCTCATGCCTGTAATCCCAGCACTTTGGGGCGCCGAGGTGGGCAGATCTTGAGGTCAGGAGATCAAGACCATCCTGGCCATGGTGAACCCCTGTCTCTACTAAAAAAAAAAAAAAAAAAATTAACTAGGCATGGTGGTACACACCTGTAGTCCCATCTACTCAGGAGGCTGAGGCAGGGGAATCTCTGGAATCCGGGAGATGGAGGTTGCAGTGAGCTGAGATCGTGCCACTGCACTCCAGCCTGACGAAAAGAGCAAGACTCTGTCTCAAAAAAAAAAGAATGGACTAGGGACAGGACAGGGACAGGGAGACTCAGAGACGGCTGCTGTCCAGGTAGAAGGTGATGGTGGGGGTGACCAGGCGGAGAGTGAGGTAGCCACTCATGACCTGCCATTGTCCCACTTACTGTCCCCAGTGCAGAAGGAAAAGCTGGGAGCCTTTCAAGTAGTGCATGCTGGTGAGGTGGTCAGAGCCAAAATGTGACTCCAATGTGGAAGAATGAAGATTTCTGGTCTGTGCTGTCCCTTGTTCCAGCAGAGGGCACTGTGGGACAGTGTCAATAGGATACAAAGACATTGATCCTGTTGGTGCCTTAACTGAAACTGCAACCCCAGGGCCACCCAGATTGACAGGGCAGAGCCCCTGACATCATTACTTTTCATGATCAGTTTCAAGACAACTGTGCTTACGATAAGACAGATTTGTTTGTTTGTTAATTACCGGGGCCAGAAGTGGGATCATTTTATTCCTTCCATACATGTCTCTTGCCCAGGTGCTATGTGGCGAGGGTGGGCTGTGTGCTTAGAGCCGAAGTCATGACATGTTATTTTTGCCACCTCCTGTGTTTGTTGACTTAGGCGAGCAGATTTTTGCAATTAATATTTATCCTCCTTAGTCTTGATGTTGTTTTGAGACAGTCTCATTTGGTCACCCAGGCTGGAGCGCAGTGGCGCGATCTTGACTCACTGTTACCTCTGCCTCCCCAGTTCAAGTGATTTTCCAGCTTCAGCCTCCCGAGTAGCTGGGATTACAGGCATGAACCACCATGCTAGCTAATTTTTCTATTTTAGTAGAGACGGGGTTTTATGTTGGCCAGGCTGGTCTCAAACTCCTGACCTCAGGTGATCCACCCGCCTCAACCTCCCAAAGTGCTGTGATTACAGGCATCAGCCACTGTACCTGGCCTCCTCCTTAGTGGTTAAACCACAGCCCCAAGTGTACTTTGGGTGCTTGTAACAAGCCCTCTGGGGAGGAATTTTTCGTTGTGCATTCTTGGTGTGGCACTGGTCCAGTGCATGGCATGACCTGGTGGCCAGCAGCATGCCGTGGCTATAAGCATGAGCTGGTGTTAGGATGTGGAGCAACAGGGGCTCGTAGACAGGGCTGGTGGGGTGTGAATTGGTACAACCACTTGGAAAACTATTTGGTAGTTAAGTAAAATTGAAGATTAGCATGCCTGGTGATTTAGCAGTTTCTGTCCTAGGTATAAACCCAAAAGAAAAATGTGTTCATGTGCTCAGAGGTGCTTCTGTGAGGGTTCCTAACAGCACTATTCAGTTGGCAAATACTGGAAGCAGTTGTGGTGCTCATCAACAGCGAAAAGGATTAAACCTACCATAAGAAAACGTCAGCCTCTCGCAACAGCACAGTTGCATCTCACATGTGTAGCATTCAGAGAAAGAAGCCAGATAACAAAAGAATACACTGCCTGGCCGGGCGCAGTGGCTTACACCTGTAATCTCGGCACTTCGGGAGCCCAGGCAGGAGGATCACTTGAGCCCAGGAGTTGCAGACCAGCCTGGCCAATGTAGTGGGACTCTGTCTCTACAAAAAATTTACAAAATTAGCCAGGCATATGGTGGCACGTGCCTATAGTCCCAGCTACTCAGGAGGCTGAGGCAGGGGGATCTCTTACGCCCAGGAGGTTGAGGCTGCAGTGAACCGTGATTGTGTCACTCCATTCCAGCCTGGGCAACAGAGTGAGACCCTGTCTTCAAAAAAAAAAAAAGTACACACTGCCTGAAGCTCAAAACCAGAGAGAAATAAATGCTAAATGATGGTGTTGAAAGTCAGGATAGAGTTACCTTTGGGGAAAAGGTAGTGGGTACAAAAGGGCTGTGGGTGCTGGAAATACATTTCTTGATTGGGTTGGTGATTACCCAGGTATTCACTTTGTGATAAATTCTTTGCCCTCATATCTATGTTATATATATATTTTTTAATTTTTATTATTATTATTTTTTTTAATGGAGACAGGGATTCACCATGTTGGCCAGGATGGTCTTGAACTCCTGACCTCAGGTGATCCACCTGCCTCAGCCTCCCAAAGTGCTGGGATTACAGACATGAGCCACCACGCCCAGCTACTTTTTTTAAATTTTAAGACAGAGTCTCGTTCTGTCACCAGGCTGGAGTGTAGTGGCGTGATCTCAGCTCACTGCAACCTCTGCCTACCAGGTTCAAGCAGTTCTCCTGCCTCAGCCTCCCAAGTAGCTGGGACTACAGGCACACACCACCATGCCCAGCTAATTATTGTATTTTTAGTAGAGACGGGGTTTCACCTTGTTGGCCAAGATGATCTTGATCTCTTGACCTCATGATTCGCCCACCTCAGCCTCCCAAAGTGCTGGGATTACAGGTGCAAGCCACTGTGCCTGGCCTATATACTTTATGTATTTGGATTATACCTTACCATACACATACCAAAAAACAAAACAAAACCTCAGAACAAACCATGAGCTTTGGAGAAATCAGGACTGGGTTGGGATCCTGGTTGCCATTTTGTCAGCTGTGGTGACCTTGGATAGGGCACATAACCTCTTGCAATTTCAGTTTCCTCCTCTGTAAAACAGAGATAAAACCTCCCTTGAACAGACCTTTACATACAGTTAGATAATTACTACATTACCTGGAGCACAGTGCAGTGAACTGCACCTTCTTAAATGTGACTTGTTATTAAGGTATATCACTTAGACGTTTCTTTGGCTGCAAAGCAGTAGAAAACCTGACTAACATTTTGAGACAGAGTCTTGCTCTGTCACCCAGGCTGGAGTGCAATGGCACAATCTTGGCTCACTGAAACCTTCGCCTCCCAGGTTCAAATGATTCTCCTGTTGCAGCCTCTTGAGTAGCTGGGATTACAGACATGCACCACCAAGCCCGGCTAATTTTTGTGTTTTTAAGGGAGATGGAGTTTTGTTGGCCAGGCTGGTCTCAAACTCCTGGCCTCAAGCAGTCTGCCTGTCTTGGCCTCCCAAAGGGGGCGTTCCTTTTATTAGAGGAAAATCTGCCCCAGAAGTCCTCATTAAGCACAATTCTCCAACATCTTATTGCCTGAAATTGGTCACATGGTTGGCTATAGGAAAAACTTGGAAAGCAACATCGGGAATGGGAATGAGATGACTGTGGTTGGCTTTGACTAAAGGTTTTCATCCCTGACTACACACATCAGAAGCACCTGAGATGGTTTAAAAATATGCCATATGTACAGACATGCGTGTCTGGCCCCATCCCAGACCAATCAAGTTAGAATCACTGGTGGTGATTTCTTTCTTATTTATTTATTTTTTTGAGACTGAGTCTTGCTCTGCCGCCCAAGCTGGAGTGCAGTGGTACCATCTTGCCGCACTGTAACCTCTGCCTCCCGGGTTCAAGCAATTCCTCTGCCTCAGCCTCCTGAGTAGCTGGGGTTACAGGCATGTGCCACCCCACCAGTTAATTTTTATAGTTTATAGAGATAGGATTTCACCATGTTGACCAGGGTGGTCTTGAATCTTGACCTCAAGTGATCTGCCCACCTTGGCCTCCCAAAGTGCTGGGATTATAGGCATGAGCCACCATGCCTGGACTTTTTTTTTTTTTTTTTTTTAAATGAAATTGGTTGAAAACCAGTGCCACAGTTCAAGATCTAAGACAGTGCCAGTATTCAAGGCAGGCGGGTGTTTTACATGAGCATTTACGGTAATATGTATATAATACAATATTACTGTAATAATGACGAGAGCCCACGTCCTGGTGGGGCCTGTTTTATTCATTATACTTCCTACTGCCTTACATAATTCATCTCCCCCATTCAAATGTCAGCTCCACAAGGACAAGGATTTTTGTTCTTTGCAGCTAGAATAGGACTCAGTGCCTCATAGGTAGTGCTCAGTCAGTATGTGTTGAACAAATGAAGGCAGTTCACATTATTGTCTCATCTAATCCACCCAACACTCCTTCAAGGTTATGATACCATCCTGTGCCCATTTCACAGAAGAGCAAGCTGAGGCTCAGAGATACGAAGTCACTTGGTCAAGACCACACAGCCAGGAGGCAGCAGGTTCAAGTACTGGCTCAGACCTAGGGCTTTCTGACCTTAGAGCACAAACTTCCAGTCATCACATGTGTCTCTTTCAAACAAGATACCTCTCATATGCTCTAATCCCTTTCTAGGTCCTGAGAGCCCCCTAACTTTCCCTTCTATCCCCTGAGTAGCTCATCACCCTGCGGGGCTCCATCCTGGAAGATGCCACACCCACAGCCACCAAGCATGGGACTGGGCGAGGTCTGCCCTTGAAGGATGCCTTGGAGTATGTCATCCCCGAGCTCAACATTCACTGCCTGCGGCTGGCCCTCAACACCCCCAAGGTGACGGAGCAACTGCTGAAGCTCGATGAGCAAGGGGTGAGCCAGAGGCTGGAGATGGGAGGGCTGCTGGGAAAGTAGCTGGCAACCCCACTCCTGGTACCATTTTCTTTTTTCTTTGCAAGTAACAGTAACCTGCTTAAGCTGATTTCAGCAAAAGCAGGGATTCAAATCAAATTCTAGTGGTGCTAAGAGCAGGAATGTAACTGGGTCTTCTATAGGAAGGAGATTGTCTGGGGGTGAGATAGCTGCTAGGTCCGCATGTGTGCATGCATATATCTGTCTGTGGTGGGGGGTTAGTGTGTGTCTTTCCTCCCCACTCCTCATGCTGGCTCCCTCGGCTTCTCTCACCTCTCCCACAGCTCCCAGTCTGTTAGAATTACAGCCGCACACAGACCCCAGCAAGCTGACTCTGGTCACAGGAGAGCCATTGATTGGGCTATGCATAGGTCAGCTGTCTGTCTGTGGCCCAGTCACCCATGACCAGGGGAATCTGGGATACCTAAAGCAAACATGGTTATTGGGAACCCATTCCCTAAAAAAGATACTGAGTATAAGCCTTGAGCCCTCCAGATTTTGCTTTTGCAGAATCTCAGCTCGTCCCAGTCCACCTACTGTGGGAAGCTGGCCAAGGCAACAGTCTCTTTCATGCAAGCATGCCATCACCAGCCATTCTCCACCCGCCATAGTGAGAAGAGGTGGCCTGGACACCTCATTGTGCTTCTCTGGAGTAGAAGGGAGGGGGAGGGACAACTGGGACATGCCGCCATGCCCCAACACTGTTTTCCTTCCTGTCTGGCTGTGGCTCTGGGTTCCCCAGTGGTCCCAGCAGCTTCCAGGGCTGAAGGCCTCAGAAATACCCCTTGCTCCCTTCCTCTGCCGTCTCTGCCTGGCCTGCCTCCACAAAGATGCTCTTGCCTCTGCAGCTCTGCCGGAAGCACAAGGTGGGCATCCTCTATTGCAAGGCCGGCCAGAGCTCCGAGGAGGAGATGTACAACAACGAGGAGGCTGGCCCCGCCTTCGAGGAGTTCCTCTCCCTCATCGGCGAGAAGGTCTGCCTGAAGGGCTTCACCAAGTACGCTGCCCAGCTGGATGTCAAGAGTAAGTGGGGGCCAGTTAGGTTACAGTGAGCCACCGCCACACGCCTACTCAACAGGCAAAGCTTAAAAGGCCTGGGGATGCCAAGGTGGGGATGTGGGGCAGTGGGAGCTCTCAGACTTCACTTGTAGGAACATGAATAAGTACAGCCACTTTGTTTTTTCAGATTTTTTTTTTTTTGGTTTTGGGGTTCTTTTTTTTGAGACAGAGTCTCACTCTGTGGCCTAGGCTGGAGTGCAGTGGCATCATCCCAGCTCACTGCAACCTCCACCTCCCAGGTTCAAGCGATTCTCTTGCCTCAGTCCCCCGAGTAGCTGTGACTACAGGTGTGTACCATCACACTGGGCTCCAATTTTTGTATTTTTAGTAGAAATGGGGTTTCACGATCTTGGCCACGCTGGTCTTGAACCCCTGACCTCAAGTGATCCACCCACCTCCGCCTCCCAGAGTGCTGGGATTACAGGTGTGAGCCACCGCGCCTGGCCATGTGCAGCCACTTTGGAAAACAGTACAGCATGTTCAAGTCCAGTTTGAAGAGACCCTGCTGTGTGACTCAGCTCCTGCACGCCTAGACGTGCACTGTCTAATGGGCAGCGGGAGAGGGCTGAATATCCCTAACCGCTGGCACCTCCATGCACCCAGTGAACACTGGCAGAGTTGTGGTGTGTTCACCTAGTGGAAATGAATTGGCACGGGTGGACATCAGCGTGAAAGAGAGCCACATGCTTCGTGCTGTGCACAGACAGCAAGCCTCAGAAGGGCGGGACCTGAATGATGCCTTTTACTTTTTTGAGACCAGGTCTCACTCTGCTGCCCAGGCTGGAGTGCATGGCACAATCTCGGCTCACTGCAACCTCTGCCTCCCAGGTTCAAACGATTCTCCTGCCTCAGCCTCCCGAGTAGCTGGGATTACAGGCACCCGCCACCATGCCCAGCTAATTTTTGTATTTTTAGTAGAGACGGGGTTTCACCGTGTTAGCCAGGCTGGTCTTGAACTCCTGACCTTATGATCCACCTTTCTCAGCCTCCCAAAGTGCTGGAATTACAGGCATGAGCCACCGTGCCGGCCTATACTAATTATTTTTTATAGAGACAAGATCTCGCTATGTTACCCAGACTGGTCTCAAACACAAGGCCTCAAAGGATCCTTGGCCTCCCAAAGTGCTGGAACTACACACATGAGCCACTATACCTGGCCTAACAATTAGTTTTAAAACTAATTGTTAAACTAAAACTAATCTCAAAAATTTTTAAAAACCAGTAGGCCCAGCAGGGTGACTCACAGCTGTAATCCCAACACTTTGGGAGGCCAAGGCAAGAGGACTGCTTGAGACCAGGCGTTCAAGACCAGCCTGGGCAATAAAGCAAGACCCTGTCTCTGAAAAAAAAAACAAAAACCCCAGCAATATATTGTTTGGGGATATGCTCTTATACAGTGGAACTTGGAGGAAAAACAGAGCCAAGCATGGTGGCTCATACCTGTAATCCAGCACTTTGGGAGGCTGAGGCAGGAGGATTGCTTGAGCCTGGGAGTTTGAGGCTGCAGTGAGCTATGATCATGCCACTATACTCCAGCCTGGGTGACAGAGTAAGACCCCATCTCAAAAATAAATAAATAGGCCAGACTTGATGGCTCACGCCTGTAATCCCAGCACTTTGGGAGGCCGAGGTGGGTGGATCATGAGGTCAGGAGTTTGAGACCAGCCTAGCCAATATGGTGAAACTCCATCTCTACTAAAAAATACAAAAATTAGCCGGGGGTGGTGGCATGAGGCTGTAGTCCCAGCTGCTCAGGAGGCTGAGGCAGGAGAATTGCTTGAACCCGGGAGGCAGAGGTTGCAATGAGCTGAGATTGCACCACTGCACTGCAGCCTGGTGACAGAGCGAGACTTCGTCTCAAAATCAAAATAAAATAAGCCAGGCTCAGTGGCTCATGCCTGTAATCCCAACACTTTGGGAGACTGAGGCGGGCAGATCACCTGAGATCAGGAGTTCAAGACCAGCCTGGCTAACATGGTAAAACCACTTCTCTGCTAAAGATATGAAAACAATTAGCTGGGCATGGTGTGGTTCATGCCTGTAATCCCAGCTGCTTGGGAGGCTGAGGCAGGAGAATCTCTTGAACCTGGGAGGCAGAGGTTGCAGTGAGCCGAGACTGCACTATTGCACTCCAGCCTGGGCAACAGAATGAGACTCCATCTCAATGAATAAATGAATGAATGAATGAATAGGAAAAATAAGGGAACACTAGAGACAATACGCAGGATAGTGTTGGCTGTCCAGGGAGAGGTGCGTGTGTCTGGGGAATGGTGCTCACATTAGAGTGTGGGTGATGATCTCTTTCTTAAGGTGGTGGCACATAGGGCGTGCTCATTGCAGCAGTCTCTGTGCATATCATGTGTATGTGTACATAAATATATATGATATATGGGGCTAGGCACGGTGGCTTATACCCATAATCCCTACATTTTGGGAGGCTGAGGTGAGTGGATCATCTGAGGTCAGGAGTTTGACCAGCCTCACCAACGTGGTGAAACCCCATCTCTACTAAAAATACAAAAATTATCCAGGTGTGGTGGCGGGCACCTGTAATCCCAGCTATTTGGAAGGCTGAAGCAGGAGAATCACTTGAACCCAGGAGACAGAGGTTGCAGTGAGCCCACATTGGGCCAATTCTCTCCAGCCTGGGTGACAGAACGAAACTGCATCTCAGAAAAAAAAGAACAGCTCTGGAGCCCGGCAGACTGAGTCCTGGTCCAGACTCTACCACTCATTGCCGCGTGGACTTGGGAAGTTACTCCCTTTCCATGCCTCGGTTTCCCACTCTGAAACATGGACTTAATAAGCAGGTTTGCCTCATCCTGGTCATAACCCTTCCTCCTATTAGAGAGAACCCATATCCTGATTCTCAGTGATAACCATTTCTTTGCTTTTCTTCATAGTTTTCCTATTTACGTACGCATCCCTGATGGGAGTAATTTGAACTGCTTTGCACGTCACATGAATGGGATCACACAGTGTGTGCTGCTTTGTGTCAGCATCTTTCACTCAACACAATATTTAGAGGATTCCCCTGTGCTGCAGCCACAACTCATTCCTTTTCCTGGCTGTATATTTTTCCACTGTGTGAATTTGCCAGTGTGTTCACCCATTCTCTTGACTGACACTTGAAGATTCTTGTACGCACATCCCAGGACACATGTACATGATTTCTCTGGGCCGTGCTTCTGGGAGAGGAAGTGCTAGGTGATGAGTGAAGCCTATCTTGAGGTTTAAGAGAGATTGCTAAAAAGTTTTCCAAAGCACTTGTACCAGTTTACACACCTAACCATCCGCCTCAAGAGTTCCAGTTGCTCCACAACCTCACCAACCCTTGATGCTGTCAGATTTTTTAATATTTACCAATCTGGTGGGTACACAGTGGTGAGGTTTCCTTGTTATCTAAATGTATTTCATTTTTGTGAGTGGACTGAAGTGAAAGCACCAAGTTAAAGACCAGCACAGATGGTACGTGGGATATGGCAGAAACCCAGAGGTTTTGGAAACGTGGTCCTAACTGGCGTTTCTGTTTCAGCCGACTCTACGGGAACGCACTCCCTCTACACGACATACCAGGACTACGAGATCATGTTCCACGTCTCCACCCTGCTCCCTTACACCCCCAACAACAGGCAGCAGGTCAGTGATTTTCTGCAAAGGCATGGCTGCTGGATATTGGCTGCCCACCCGCCAGCATCGGCCTCTCCCAATATCATCCTGTGGAGCAGATGGAGGCCCTCAGCCTTGGAGACCATCTTTACTGGTCATTTTACCTGGGGGTTAGAGACCAGGCCAGGTGTGGTTCCATGTCAGTTTGGCCCCAATCTTTCCTGTTGCTCCTCGGGCATCCTGTCTGGCTCCAGCTACCCCGACTCCCCTCCAGGGCCCCTTGAGTCGTCACTGGTCATATGAAGAAGAGTGAATCAGTCAACATCATTTTGACTTCAAGTAACAGAAACTCACACCAAACTGGCTTAAGTAGAAAAAGATAGTTACTGGATTATATAACTCTATGATTCTGGAGAGGGCTGGCTTCAGGTCTGGTTGGATCCAGGGACTCTAACAATATTAGGAATCCTCCCCATTTCTCACCTCCACTTTTCTTTGCAGCAACTTTATTCACAGGTGCAGGGCAAAGACGCCTCCCAGCAGCCCCAGGGTCACCTCCCACCACTTAGCCACCCCAGCGGAAAGAGCACTGTTTCTTCCAGTTGTCCCAGAAGTGTTTCAGAGCTGAGTCTCATTGGACCATTCATTCACATGCCAGTCCCTGGGCCAGTCTTGGGACCTGGGGTGGGGGTGGAATGGGCAGACTGGTCACACCTGAGACTCACGCCCACCCCTAGAGAGGGTGAGTGGCGCCAGCTCAACTCGAAACATGGACGGAGGTTGGGGAGGTGCTTTCCCAAACTGGGTGGGTGTGAAGGAGGAAGGGATACCAGGTGGGCGAACCATTAAACACCCACTGCCAAGAGGCTGCAGCTGTGACCCGGCCCCTCTCTTGGACCCACCTTGTAGGCTGGGCCCAGGGAACAGTTCTTCCAGTTCCTAATGAACGGAAGCCCCAGAGTGTTGACAATTTAGGAAGTAAGTGTACATATTTTCCCAGTTGGCACAAGTAACACTATAGGCCAAAAATGATCAAATATTGATTTCCTAAGGTTCATCTAAAAGCATGCTATTAAGAGATTTGGTCTAGGCTAGGCTTAGTGGCTCACAACTGTAATCCCAGCACTTTGGGAGGCCAAGGCAGGTGGATCACCTGAGGTCAGGAGTTTAAGACCAGCCTGGTCAATATAGTGAAACCCCATCTCTACTAAAAATACAAAAATTAGCCAGGCATGGTGGCGGGCACCTGTAGTCCCAGCTACTCAGGAGGCTGAGGCAGGAGAACCACTTGAACCTGGGAGGTGGAGGTTGCAGTGAGCTGAGATCCACTGCACTCCAGCCTGGGTGAGAGAGAGAGATTCTGTCTCAAAAAAAAAAAAAAGTGGGTTAGAATCCAGGCTCTTTCCCTTCATTGCTGCATGACTTAGGGAAAATCACTTAACCTCCTCTGTGAGCCTAAGTTTCCTCATCTGTAAAATGGGGCGCAATGAGTTAACACCTCTCAGGGTTAAGATATTAATTAAGATGATAAATAGAAGATATGGCTGTGCAGTATCTAGTACAGGACCAGCCACAGTCAATAGGTACTTTAGCAATTTGATATAATGCCACTTAAACACACATAAAGAACTAACCATTCAGTACTAGGAGCTGAGCTACAAAGCATGTCTGGAGTTCACACTGTGAGCCACATCACTTTGAACTCCATGGGACTCCTGTCTGTGGATCTCCTGTGTTGGCAGATTCCTTGACAGTTAAACGACTACTAGAACTGTGCAAATAAGAGCAATGTAATCTCAGCAAATAAGCCAAATACCATGAATACAGTGTCACCTGTTAAGATAACAGAGTCTTCCTCGGAGACTGATCAGCAGGGAAGAGAAGGCGTATTAGTCTGTTTTCATGTTGCTAATGAAGACCTACCAGAGAATGGGTAGTTTATAAAGAAAAAGAAGTTTAATGGACTCACAGTTCCAAATGGCTGGGAAGGCCTCACAGTCATAATGGAAGGCAAAGGAGGAGCAAAATCATGTCTTACATGGCGGCAGGCAAGAAAGCTTGTGCAGGGGGACTGCCCTTTATAAAACCACCAGGTCTCATGAGACTTATTTGCTATCACGAGAACAGCATGGAAAAGACCCGCCCCCATGATTACATTAGCTCCCACTGGGTCCCTCCCACAACACATGGGAATTATGGGAGCTACAATTCAAGATGAATTGTAGGGTAGCGACACAGCCAACCATATCAGAGGGTGAGGGTCCCATAGGACACTCTGAAGCTGCAGCCGTCCTGACCTCAGTCAGCATCCAGGGAAGGGGTGGTGACTAGAACTGGCCCTGCCAGTGACCTGGGCTCTGAGTTGGCCATTGCCCATGAGTGTGGCTTTGAGCAAGTTGAAGGCCACCAGCCTGTGCTCTCTAGATCTTATTTATTGAGCGCCTGCTGTATGCCAGGCACTGCTAGGTACTGAGAATACAGTGCGGGGCAGTGAACAAAATCCCTGATCTCACGGAGCTGCCACTTCAGTGGGAAGAGACAAGAAACAAAAGGAAGGAGCGAAAGCCATCTATGCTGAGTGTCACTAAGTGTTAAGTAATGGAGACAGAAAAGTAAAGATCAGGAAGTGTTGTGGTGGGGTGGATCTTGGATAACAGTCAGCAAAGGCCTTCTTGGGAGGGTGACATATCTGCAAGACCAGAGGAGGTGAGGAAGGAAGCCGTGTGGGGCCCCGGGAGGAGGGAACAGCGGTGCAGAGGCCTCGAGGAAGTGTTTCTGGCATGGTTGAGGAGCAGCAGGAGATGGGTGTGGCTGCAGCAGGTGAACAGGGGCTGTGGGGAATGTCAGAGAAGTGACAGGGGCCTGCCGGGCCATGGCAAGGCCTTCATCCTTTATCCTGAATGAGAGGGAACCACGGGAAGGTTCGTCCCCTGACTCAGGTGTTCCTTTGGCTGCGCGTGAGCAGGGAGTGGGAATAGGGGTGATTGAGGAGCTGTGGCAGTGGTCCAGGCAGGACCCCTCAGGCCGACCTGTGACACTTCCCTGTCCCCCTCTGTTGCCCTTTTCCCAGCTGCTGCGGAAGAGGCACATAGGAAACGACATTGTGACCATCATCTTCCAGGAGCCCGGTGCACTGCCATTCACCCCCAAGAACATCCGCTCACACTTCCAGCACGTCTTCATCATCATCCGAGCCCACAACCCCTGCACTGATAACGTCTGCTACAGGTAGGCCCCGCCACACACGGCCCCCAGCAGCGTGCAGAGAGAGGGGCAGGCGCTGGCCCAAGTGGGTCCAAGTGCAGGGCCACCCCCCATCGTCTGTTGTGCTTCCAGAGGAGAGCTCCGCACACACATTCCCATACCATCTGAGAGAGTACTTTTTAGCCAGAAAGGGGCATGGCCCCCCAGTTTTGCTAAGGAAACCATGAGGGATCTGTATTTGCTTGGAATCTTTTGTTGTGAGTAACAGAAAACCCATCTCAATGTTGCTTAAGACAAAAAGCCAGTTGTGTACATTGGCTCTCAAAAATGGCACGTTTAGGCCTGGCCGGATCTGTCCCTCTCTCCTGGGGGTCACCTTTCCAGCAGCTCTGAGGCAGACATCCCACCAGTTGCAAATCCCCCAAAATGAGAGCTTTTCTGTCCCAGGAGTTGCATCAGAAGCTCCAGAATTGGGGCTCACTGGCCCAGTTGGAGTCGTGTGCCTATCCTACAGCCAAAATCACCAGCCAGTCCTGGGCACCAGGCTTCAAGGACCAAGAGGCACGAAAGTTGGGTGAAGCAGGGACTGCCTGTGGAAGTGGGCCCCACTTGGGAGGTAGAATTGAGGGGGGTTTTGTTGTTTTGAGGGTTTTTTTTTTTAGAGACAAGGTCTCACTCTGTCGCCCATGCTGGAGTGCAGTGGTGTGATCATAGCTCACTGCAGCCTTGACCTGGGCTAAAATGATCCTCCTGCCTCAGCCTCCTGAGTAGCTGGAACTACAGGTGTATACTCCAGTGCCTGGCTAATTTAAAGGAAAAAAATTTAGTAGAGGTGGGGTCTCTCTATTTTACCCAGGCTGGTCTTGAACCCTGGGCCTCAAGTGATCTTCCAGCCTCAGCCTCCCAAAGTGCTGGGATTATTAGTGTGAGCCACTGCACACAGCTGAGATCTTTTCATACCTGTACATAAAGTGCTTTTTGTTCTTTCTGATGCTCATATTCCGTTGGATGAATGCAGGGTCATCTCTTGTCCTCTATTGATGGATATTAGGGTTATTCTCTGATGCCTGCAGTGAACAGTCTGATTTATACTCTCATCGCACCTGGGTCCAAGCACACAGCTGTGTAAGAAATTCTAGAAATGGAGATGGTGGAGCAGAGTACACGTGTGTGTGCACCAGTAGTCATGGTGGAATTACCACAGGTCTACCAGCTGCCTCTCTCGGCTGGGTGAGGGAAGTGGGGGCATCCCAGTCTGCAGCATTGGCTGCAGAGCACCACTGTGCTGCACATGTTGTCTGCTGGCTACTGGGAACCAGTAGCTGCGTGGCAGGGCCTCCTTACAGCCATGTCCCTGGACCTGAGACCCCCCTCTCCCCTGCCTGTCTGTTCCCAGAGCGTGCAGCAGCAGCTACAGAGTGCCAGCACTTCGGGCACTGTTGGGGGCTGAGGACCCTTGGATGAGATGAGAGAGATTTACACACATGCACACACACATGCATGTGCACTCACATGCACGTGTGCACCCATGCACGTGCACACACGTGTGCATACATGCACCCACGCATACACATGCACATGCACACACAGGCAAACATGCACGTGCACATATACATGTACACACTAGATAAGGAGGCAGCCTTCTTATGGTGCATCAGAGGTGGGGGGTTGAGCTGACTGGGAGTGTTTTTTTCTCTTCTCTTCCAGCTGAGTTTGGCCAATGGGAAACACCGGAAGGGGGCGGGAAGCCTGGAAGAGAGAGGCTAGAATATTTATTTCTCTTCCCTTCCTCGCTGTGGGGCTGTGATGATAGTGTCAATGGTTGTTATCTTTGGTCCCTTACAGCTGCTGCTTCTGTTACGCCACCCCCCTCCCAGGGCCACAGTTCTCACCAGGGGAGGTCAGAGGTCCCTGCTCTGACCTCCCCTCTCTTACTGGGGTCATCACATCAGCCTGCAGCTGACCTCCCACCCTGCTGGGCTTGCCTCTACATGGTCTCCAGAGTGATTTCTTCTCTGACACACTAATCTTTCTTGTTTTTTATAATTTAATTTAAAATATTTTTATTATGCAATATTTTAAACATTCTGAAAAGTGCAGAAAATCACATAACAGACACCCATGTGCCCACCGCCAGCTTTAACAGATGTTAACATTTTGCTCTGTTTGCTTCGGCTCTCCCTTTTTCCTTCATTTTTAAAGAATGTTAGATACAACTGAAACTGCTCCTCAGCCATCCCCCTCCCTTGCTGTCCCTCCATCCCCACAGACCTGACCTTGCCTCTTCCCTGTGAAGGGAGCCTGGCCACTGCTCTCCAGCTTACCTTCTCCCGAAACTCCCAACTCCTGGTCCCCAACTCAGTGAATTTCTAATCATCTTTCAAGACTAAACTCAGGGCTGGGCACAGTGGCTCACACCGTAATCCCAGCACTTTGGGAGGCTGAAGCAGGAGGATACTTGAGCCTAGGAGTTCAACATTAGCCTGGGCAACATAGGAAAACCCTGTCTCTAAAAAAAATTTTTATAAATTAGCCGGGCGTGCTGGCATGCACCTGTAATCTCAGCTGAGGTGGGAGGATCACATGAGCCTAGGAGGTCGAGGCTAGAGTGAGCCCCCCACTGCACTCCAGCCTGGGTGACAGAGCAAGACTCTGTCTCAAGAAAAAAAAAAAAAAGACATGATGTGACTATTGCCACCTCTGACAGTAACCCCGGGTCATGTTGACCTTCATGTATCTGTCACAGCACAGAGCTTGGCACATAGTGGGCCCTGAAGCCATCTTTGATTGCTGGAAGACGCCTGGCCCAAATGTTGTAGGCACTGAAAAAATAACTGTTGAATAAATAATTCTGAGTGTTCCAGCAATGCTTATCGCCCTCCAGTGATCAGGTGACCACCAGGTCACCTCATCACCTGGTTGTGTCATGAGTGGTCATCTTTTCTGTTTCCAGTATGCCAGATCCAAACAGCCGCCCACATCATCCCTGTAGCCTGTGGACTCTCAAAACCCAGTCCCTCCTGCTGGGAAGTGAGGGACCAGCTGTTCTGATGGCTCAAAAACCTTCAGCTGTTCGCAATTTTATGATTCGTAAAATCATGAATCAGGAATATAGGAAAAACTGTAGCTATAAGCAGCTAAGTGCTGAATAAAGAAGTTGCAAAGCTCTTCACCTCTGTAAAGCGCAATCTGACTACCCCATTCAGTAGAGTGAGGGACAGGGGAGGTCATCTCATCCATCCCTCTGCCTGGGGTATGGCCCTGCCCACAGGATTTCCCACGGAAGAAAATCTGCCTGGTGTGTGTGGCCTTCTTTGAAGAATGTGTGTACTGGAAAATGTCTTTTTCTGTTAAACCTATGCCCACCACACCTTGGTAAAAACCTATTTCGTCTGTCCATGTTGAAACCATTACTTTAGTCAGCATTTAAGTACCTGTGCTGGGGAATCCACTAAGCCCAGGGCATCACCTGGCCACATGGCACTCCTGAGGTGTAAAGGGCCACTAGACAGTCCGCCAGAGATGGAGAGCGAGGGATCTGGCCAGATGGGCTGTGGTCACCCAGTAGCTCCCACACTGGTCTCCTGCACATGTTCTGTCCTCCAGTCCATTCTTCCTGAGGCAGCCACACTGGTCTCTGCCTATTGCCAATCTATTGTCCCTCTGTCAGCACCTGCCTCCATCGGGAACCCAGCAACAAGCAGATCTCCCTCAAGGATTTAACCAAAGGGAGTTGATGGAAAACCACACAGGCCACTGACAGAGGTGTGGGGAGGTTGCGGGAACCACGTGGGAAGGTGCTGCATCTGGGGCCTATCCAGGGCAGGAGCCTTCACCCACCCCGCCAAGGCTTAATGGGCCCAGAGGGAGATGGAAGGAGTTTCTGAAAGCTGGTGAGAGCTGTGGCCCTGGGAGACGGGTGACATAACAGGAGCAGCAGCTGTAAGGGACCAAAGATGACGGCCATCGACGCTATCATCACAGTCCTAAAGGGAGGAAGGGAAGAGAAATAAGTACTCCAGCCTCTCTCCTCCCACCTTCCCATCCCCTGCCGGTGCTTCCCATTGGCCAAACTCAGCTGGAACCCAAAGGGCACAGGAACCCAGGTAACACGGCTGGAGAGAAGGAAGATCTGTGGGGTGTGCCTGCCTGCGAAGGTACAGAGGAGGGAGTGAATTTTTGCCAAACTGTAATCTGATCTGCTATACAGCGTATGTGTATTTAAAACAAGAATACCTGAAGTTGGACAGTCCTTGGGGAATTACCCTTTGATGTCAGAGGATGTTCAAACATCTGCTTTATAGAATATGTGTATGTGCCCCGAGACCTCTTTTTTTGAGACGGAGTCTTGCTCTGTCACCCAGGCTGGAGTGCAGTGGCACCATATTGGCTAACTGAAATCTCCACCTCTTGGGTTTAAGCCATTCTCCTGTCTCAGCCTCCCAAGTAGTTGGAACTACAGGCACCCACCACCATGCCTGGCTAATTTTTGTATTTTTAGTAGAGATGGGGTTTCACCATTTTGGTCAAGCTGGTCTAGAACTCCTGACCTCAGGTGATCCACCTGCCTCAGCCTCCCAGAGTGTTGGGATTATAGGCATGAGCCGTCTCACCTGGCCCACATTTTATTAGATTTCTAATCTGGTTAGCCAGCAACTTACTAATTAGATGTGGACTTTCATTCTTCAGAAGGAAACCATTTTACCAGGTGTGGTGACTCACACCTCTAATCCCAACACTTTGGGAAGCCCAGGAGGTAGAATGGCTTGAGCCCAGGAGTTTGAGACCTCATCTCTACAAAAAATAAACATGGTGGTGAGAGCTTACAGTCTTAGCTACTTGGGAGGCTAAGGCAGAAGGATTGCTTGAGTCCAGGAGGTCAAAGCTGCAGTGTGCTATGATTATTATACTGCACTCCAGCCTGGGTGACAGAGTGAGACCTGTCTCCATTAAACAAAACAAACAAAAGAAAACTCTATTCCTATTTTTTGATCAAATATTTTCTTTCTAAAGTGTCTGAGTACATTTCTTCCCACTGTCTAAATAATCTCTCCCTCTACAGTATGGCTGTGACCCGATCCAAAGACGCTCCTCCTTTCGGCCCCCCCATCCCCAGCGGAACCACATTCCGCAAATCCGACGTCTTCAGAGACTTCTTGCTGGCCAAGGTGATTAACGCCGAGAACGCTGCGCACAAGTCTGACAAGTTCCACACCATGGCCACCAGGACCCGCCAGGAGTATCTCAAGGACCTTGCTGAAAACTGTGTCTCCAACACCCCCATTGACTCCACGGGCAAATTCAACCTCATCTCTCTGACCTCCAAGAAGAAGGAAAAGACAAAAGCACGGGCCGGCGCTGAGCAGCACAGCTCGGGGGCCATCGCCTGGAGGGTGGTGGCTCAGGACTACGCCCAGGGGGTGGAAATTGACTGCATTTTGGGAATTTCCAATGAGTTTGTGGTGCTCCTGGACTTACGCACCAAGGAGGTGGTGTTCAACTGCTACTGCGGGGATGTTATTGGCTGGACCCCAGACTCCTCCACACTCAAAATCTTCTATGGGCGAGGGGACCACATCTTCTTACAGGCGGCAGAGGGCTCTGTGGAGGACATAAGGGAGATTGTGCAGAGACTGAAGGTAAGGGAGAGAGCCCAGTGATGGGGCAGTGGTTGGTATGGTTTCAGTTTCAGGAACCACTGAAGTACTTCCCTAGCCCAGTCAGTTAGGCTAAGACATTCACTGGCCCCAAGAGAATCACAGTTGTCACAGACACACTAGACATCATGTGGATTCTGCAGCTAGGTTCTTCCTCTGGAAGGTTTGTGTCAGGGATCTGAGGCTCTTTATGCTATTACCTTGGAAGGACAAGAGACCTACTTATTAATCTTGGACATTGATAGAAAGTCTAAGTTTAGGTTAAAAATGTAAGCTGAGCACTGTGGCTCATGCCTGTAATCCCAGCACTTTACGAGGCTGAGGCACATGGATTGCTTGAGCCCAGGGATTCCAGACCAACCTGGGTAACCATAGTGAGACCCTATCTACAAAAGAAGAAAACAAACAAACAAACAAAAAACAAGAAAATTAGCAAAGTGTGGTGGTGCATGCCTGTGGTCCCAGCTACTCGAGAGGCTGAGATGGGAGGATTGTTTGAACCCAAGAGGTTGAGGCTGCAATGAGCTGAGATCACACCACTGCACTCCAGCCTGGGCAACAGAATGAGACCCTGTCTCAAAAAAAAAAAAAAAAAAAATGTGTAAGAGTACTTTCTAAAATAATTAAAATAGGATGAAAAATGTCCAAATCATTAAAGGACAGGGCAACAGTAAGAGGAGGAAAAAAATACAAGAAAGCACAAAGGAACACAAAATTATTTGGCAGGAATAAGTTCCTTGTTAGTAATCACAGCAAATGTGAATGGCTTAACTTGCCCTATTAAAAGACAAAGACTCACAGTCTAGGTAGAAATCTTCCCCTAAACTCCTCGTGGACAAACCAAGAGTGGCAGATTGGTGACACCTTAGTTGCTGTCTGCATGAAGCATTGTGCTGAGAAGTACTCAGGCCACATTTAAGCTCCACAAGAAAGAGCACTGTGGTCAGTGATTGCCTCTGCAGTGGGCTTAGCAGAATGGTGTGCCATGCATCCTAAATAGAGATAGCATATAAAACAGCAGTTCAGAGCACAAGCTCTAGTGTCAGAAGGCCTGGCTTCAAGTCCCAGCACTGCTGCTTACCAGCTGCATGACCTTGGGCCAAGTTATTTAGCTTCTTTGTGACTCAGTTTCTTCACCTGAAAAGCAGGAACAAGAATCATTTTGCATTGCTGGGTGCAGTGGCTTATGCCTGTAAACCCAACACTTTTGAGAGGCCAAAGAGGGAAGATTGCTTGAGTCCAGGAGTTTCAGACTAGCCTGGGCAACATAGTGAGACCCCATTTCTAAAAAAAAAAAATTTTTAATAAATTAGCCAGGCATGGTGGTGCACACTTGTGGTCTCAACTGATCAGGAGGCTGAGTGGGATGATTGTTTGACCCCAGGAGTTTGAGGCCGCAGTGAGCTGTGATCACACCTGCACTCCAGCCTTGGCAACAGAGCAAGACCCTGACTCAAAAAAAAAATTAAAAAGTGGCCAGGTGTGGTGGCTGACGGCTATAATCCCAGCACTTTGGGAGGCTGAAGTGGGCAGATCATTTCAGGTCAGGTGTTTGAGACCAGCCTGGCCAATATGGTCTCTACTAAAAATACAAAAATTAGCCGGGCATGGTGGCATGTGCCTGTAATCCCAGCTACTTGGGAGGCTGAGGGAGGAGAATTGCGTGAACCCAAGAGACAGAGGTTGCAGTGAGCTGAGAGTGAACCCTACTGTACGCCAGCCTGGGCAACAGAGCAAGACTCCATCTCAAAACAAACAAACAAAAGCAAACTCCTGTGTTCCTCCCCACCCCTCTCAGAGGTTTCCTGAGTTCGTAAAACAGAAGTCCTCTACTCAAGTAAGGTTTTAGGGAAAAAAAAAAAGTCAAGTCCATCCCTCTGTTTGCTGATGTCGCAGACTTGGCATCAGCCTGGGCTCCATTCTCCCTCATGCCCACATTCATCAGCTCCACTTCCGTAGGCAGACGCCAGCCACCTCCCCACCTCCCACAGCCCCCACCCTGGTGCAAGCCACCCTGGTGTCTCCCAGACACTTGCAGTAGTGTCCTTTCTGGTCCCTCTTGCCCCTACCCTTGCTTCTCTGTGGCCTGTTCTCAACGTGGTAGTGAGAGCAATCTGATCGCATCACCTTTCTGCTGTAAACCCTCAGGTCACTGTAGGTTAAAGGCTGGGGCCTTACGGAAACTCTTGAGGCCTGGTGTTATCTAGCTTCCTGTTGACTTCTCTGACCTCATCTCACTGTTGCTTTCTGCCCCAGCCATGCACACCTCTCAGATTTCATGTGCATGCTCTGGAGGTGTCTAGCCTCAGGGCCTTTTTACTGCCCGTGCCTCTCGCTGGAACACTTCTCTGATAACCACATGGCTCACTCCCTTTCCTCCTACAGGCCTTTGGTCACATGTCACCTTGTCAGTGGGGCCTTGTTGTCTAAGATTGCACCCCCCACACACTAGCTTGGAGCACACTCCCCTGCTTTGCCTGCCTCACCACCGTCTGCCGTGCACTGTGTGTTATCTGTTCGCTGCTGTGTCCTCAGCACCTAGGCCAGCATCTGGTGCACAGTAGCTGCTGAGTGAGCAGGACCCGAGCGTGGGCACGAATGCACCCTACCCTACAGAGGCTGCCGTAGCGAGCGTCAAGTGGGCACCAGCTGTGCGTCAGACCCTGCTCAGCACCTTGAGGTAGATACCGTTCTCATCCTCACTTCACAGATGAGGAAACTGAGGCCCACAGAGACCTGGACTTGCCCAGACCCCAAAGAGCCTTTGGATTTTGTTGTTGTTTTGAGACAGTCTTGCTCTGTCACCCAGGCTGCAATGCAGTAGTGACATCTTGGCTCACTGCAGCCTCCACCTCCCAGGTTCAAGCAAGTCTCCCGCCACAGCCTCCCGAGTAGCTGGGATTGCAGGCACCCTCTACCATGCTTGGCTAATTTTTGTATTTTTAGTAGAGATAGGGTTTTGCCACGTTGGCCAACCTGGTCTTAAACTCCTGGCATCAAGTGATCTACCCACCTCGGCCTCCCGAAGTGCTGGGATTCCAGGTGTGAGCCACCACATCCGACTGAGCCTGGGTTCTTAAACGCTAGGCTATTCCACCTCCCCTAATCTTGACAACAGCTCGCGTTTCTTGAGCAGGCACCATGCCAGGCACCATGCCAGGTGACATGTTTTACCCACATCCTCACTGTGCCACTCTGTCCCACACCCACCCCCATGCCTACTGTTGGTAGAATCCTTTTCAAGCACATTTCCACAGTGATACCCCCAACCCACTGCCAATCTCAACGCCCCAGAGACTGCTGGGGAACCAGTGAGCCAGGGAATGGTGACAGAAACCATCTCCCATAAAGGGGCAGGCCCTTCTTGAGTGACTCATTACAGCAAGTCTCTCTCTTTGTGAAGCACCCACAGAGGCAGATTCCAGACTCTCCCCAGCAGCTGACTCAACTGCCCCAGACTTCCCGAACTAATGGTGTCCCATCATTTGTTATTTTGTATGTGTGGTTTTGTTTTTTTTTTTCTTTTTGAGATGGAGTCTCTCTCTGTGCCCAGGCTGGAATGCAGTGGTGTGATCTCCACTTACTGCAACCTCCACCTCCTGGGTTCAAGCGTATCCCATCTTTGCTAATTGAATGAGTGTTATTATGTGCCTGGCCTTGGCCTGGGCAGTGCTGGGACATAGTGGTGACCATAACACACCCAGGCCTACTTTCATGGGGTTCCTATCTGGGACAGGTATTAAATATGCAATTAAAAGTGCCAAGAGCTTAAAAGAGGGGGTGTGGAGGATGCCAGGAGAACCTATCAGAGAATGTTAAGTCAGACAAGGAGAAGGTCTCAAATCCACGGGTTGGATACAGTCCCAGACATATTTAGTTAGTTACAAAAGTTTAACATTCAGAGCAAGCTTGTCCAGCCTGCAGCCCAAGACAGTTTTGAAGGGCACCTAACACAAATTCATAAACTGGGTTTATAAACTCATCATGTCTTAAAATATTATGACATTATTAGTTTTTTTGTGTGTGTGTGTTTTAGGTTATCAGCTATCATTGGTGTTTTATGTGTGGCCCAAGGCAATTTTTCTTTTCTTTGAGACAGAGTCTCACTCTGTTGCCCAGGCTGGAGTGCAGTGGCATGATCTCAGCTCACTGCAACCTTAGCCTCCCAGGTTCAAGTGATTCTTATGCCTCAGCCTACAAAGTAGCTTGGATTACAGGCATGCAACACCACGCCCGGCTCATTTTTGTATTTTTGGTAGAGACAGAGTTTCACTGTGTTGGCCAGGCTGGTCTCAAACTCCTGGCCTCAATTCACTGCCTCAGCCTCTCAAAGTGCTGGGACTAGAGATGTGAGCCACCACGCCCGGCCCCAAGACAGTTCTCCCAGTGTGGCTCAGGGAAGCTGAAAGATGGGACACCCCTGATTTAGAGGATTTTGGCTGGGTGCAGTATCTCATGCCTGTAATCCCAGAGCTTTGGGAGGCCGAGCTGGGAGGATTGCTTGAGATCAGGAGTTCAAGACTAGCCTGGGCAACAGACTGAGACCCTATCTCTATCAAAAAAAAAAAAAAAAAAGGTCGGGTGCAGTGGCTCATGCCTGTAATCCCAACACTTTGGGAGGCCGAGGCAGGCAGATCACCTGAGGTCAGGAGTTCAAGACCAGCCTGGCCAACGTGGTAAAACCCTGTCTCTACTAAAAATATAAAAATTAGCTGAGCGTGGTGACTGGCGCCTGTAATCCCAGCTACTCAGGAGGCTCAGGCAGGAGAATCACTTGAACCCGGGAGGCGGAGGTTGCAGTGAGCCGAGATCGGGCCACTGCACTCTAGCCTGGGTGACAAGAGCAAAACTCCATCTCTTAAAAAAAAAAAAAAAGTAGAAGAAGAAGAAAGAACAAGAGGTAGACATTTCATCACTTCATATCCTGTTGGCCAAAACTGAGTCATATGTCCATACCCAGCTACAAAGGAAGCAGAGAAATGTCCCCAACTAGATGGCCATGTGCCCATCAAAACTCTGTTTTACAGAGGAGCCTGGGCCTAATTACTGAAGGGCTGGGGGGGTGGGGGCGGGAATGGAAAACAGACGGTGTTGGCAGGCCTTTACACAGCAGTGTTTGGTGAGCTGTTGCCTGCTCTCTCTCTGGACTCTATGATAAAGGTTGGGCCTTCCAAGGGGAACAGTCCAGGATGCTGAGGGCTGGTGTGGCCTAATTGGTTGTGGGCACAGACACACAGGACTTTGCTTTATAACCCACAGCCAAACTCCCTGGACACAAGAGGGACAGCTTCAAAGGGAAGAATTTTGACTCCCAGAGCAAAGTAATAGGCTAGGATGAATCTAGCCACAGCGTTCTCTTTTGAGGCACTGAGCAGCACCTTTCCTTTCAAACCAATTTTATTTTATTTATTTTCGAGATGGAGTCTCGCTCTGTCTCCCAGGCTGGAGTACATTGGTGCAATCTCAGCTCACTGCAGCCTCCAAGTCCTGGGTGCAAGCAATTCTCCTGCCTCAGCCTCCTGAGTAACTGGGATTACAGGTGTGTGCCACTACACCTGGCTAACTTTTTATTTTTTTTGTAGAGATGGGATTTCACCATGTTGGCCAGGCTGGTCTTGAACTGCTGACCTTAGCTGGTTCGCCTGCCCACAGTGCTGGGATTGTAGGCATGAGCCACCGCGCCTGGCCAAATTCTATTTTTTAATTATAAAAAATTGCAGGCATACACTAAGGCAGAGGGAACCGTTTAAGAACCCCAGTCTTGGCCGGGTGCGTTCTCTTTCCCAATTATTTTGAAGCAAATCCTAGACATCCTATCATTCATCCATTAACCTTTCAATATCTATTTCTAAAAGTTACAAACTCTTAAAACTATCTTGTCACATACATAAAATAAAAAAATTAACAATAATTCCTTGCTGTCAAATGAACACATTGCCACCCATGAATAGGCTATAAAATCAATCACAGAGACGTAATTTTTTTTAATTTTTAATTTTAATATTTATTTATTTATGTTTTTGAGACAGAGTCTCGCCCTGTCGTCCAGACTGGAGTGCAATGGTGCGATCTCGGCTCACTGCAACCTCTGCCACCCGGGGTCAAGCGATTCTCCTGCCTCAGCCTCCCAAGTCTGAGTAGCTGTGATTACAGGCGTCTACCACCATGCCCCGCTAATTTTTTGTGTATTTAGTAGAAACGGGGTTTCACCATGTTGACCAGGCTAGTCTCGAACTCCTGACCTCGTGATCTGCCTGCCTCAGCTTCCCAAAGTGCTGGGATTACAGGCGTGAGCCACTGCACCCTTAACTTTAATTTTTAAAAACAAGGTCTTATTCTGTCACCCAGGCTGGAGTGCAGTGGCACAGTCCTAGCTCACTGCAACGTCAGTCTCCTGGGCTCAAGCCAGCCTCCCACCTCAGCCTCCCGTGTAGCTGTTTAGAGCTGAGACTGCAAGCATATGGCAACATGCTCAGCTAATTTTTTTTTTTTTTTTTGGAAGAGACAAGATCTTGCTATGTTGCTCAGGCTCATCTTGAACTCCTGGGCTTAAGCAGTCCTCCTACCTTGGCCTCCCAGAGTTCTGAGATTACAGGCGTGAGGCACTGCACTCAGCCTGAGTTACAACAGTATTAAAGGTTACATATCTTAGTCCATTTAGCCTGAATATTATAAAATACCTTAGACAGGTAGCTTATAAGTAAGAGAAATGTATTTATTCACAGTTCCGGAGGCCAGGAAGTTCAAGATAAAGGAACCAGCAGGTTCAGTATCTGGTGAGGGCCCCTTTCCTCAGGCTGGAGTGCAGTGGCATAACTTCAGCTCACTGCAACCTCCGCCTCCCAGATTCAAACAATTCTCCTGCCTCAGCCTCCCAAGTAGCTGGGATTTACAGGCATGAGCCACCATGTTGGGCCTCTTATAAAGGCACTGATCCCCTTCCTGAGGGTTTTGCTATAGTAATAAGATGGGAAAGACTAAAAAGTGCAGAGGTAGGAGGATCTTTTGAGGCCAGGAGTTTGAGACAAGCGTGGACATCATAGTAACCCCAGCTACTCAGGAGGCTGAGGCAGGAGAATCGCTTGCACCCAGGCGGCAGACATTGCAGTGAGCCAAGAATGTGCCATTGCACTCCAGCCTAGGTAACAAGAGCGAAACTCTGCCCCAATCAATCAATCAATCAATCAATAAACAAACCCTGCCTCAATAAATAAGTAAAATAAGGCCGGGTGCAGTGGCTCATGCCTGTAATCCTAGCACTTTGGGAGGCTGAGGCAGGTGAATCACCTGAGGTCAGGAGTTTGAGACCAGCCTGGCCAACGTGGCGAAACCCATCTCTGTTAAAAATAGAAAAATTAGCCAGGTGTGGTAGTATATGCCTATAATTCCAGCTACTCAGGAGGCTGAGGCAGGAGAATCACTTGATCCTAGGAGGCAGATGTTGCAGTGAGCTGAGATTGCACTAGTGTACTCTAGCCTGGGCGACAGATCGAGACTTTGTCTCAAAAATAAATAAATAGATAAACAAATACCTCAGCCCAGAGGAGATGCCAATACCACTCTCAACTCATTGGCCAAAACAAGTCCCAGGGCCCCATCCAACCACAAGGGAGCCAAGAAGTGCAGTCCCACTAGACCCTAGGAAGGAGGGAAGTCAGGGCCTTTGGATCCATAGCTCATGGATGCCATGGTCTCTGCAAGGTTGTAAGCCACAGAGTCACATATCCACATTTCCCCTCCAGAAATCAGGAAGCCGGGCTGGGACCAGGTGCGTGTTCCCCCTGCAGGTCCCCTGCCATTGCCTGAGAAGGTTGGAGATGGCGGTTTTCGGCCTCAAAGTGGGGAATCTGACCAGGGGTCTTCCAGAGGAGCTGATGCATACAGCTTCTGAGGCTCGATGCTGCCTGTTGCCTGCAGGTGATGACCAATGGCTGGGAGACGGTGGACATGACGCTGCGGCGGAACGGGCTCGGGCAGCTGGGCTTCCATGTGAAGTACGACGGCACAGTGGCTGAGGTCGAGGACTACGGGTTTGCCTGGCAGGCAGGCCTCCGGCAGGGCAGCCAACTGGTGGAGATCTGCAAGGTGGCCGTGGT
Organism: Aotus nancymaae; assembly: GCF_030222135.1. Classification (NCBI taxonomy): domain Eukaryota; kingdom Metazoa; phylum Chordata; class Mammalia; order Primates; family Aotidae; genus Aotus; species Aotus nancymaae. The sequence goes on along the minus strand of NW_026988441.1, from coordinate 15,689,095 downwards.
CACACTGACCCATGACCAGATGATTGACCTACTGCGCACCTCTGTCACCGTGAAGGTGGTCATCATACCGCCTTTTGAGGACGGCACGCCCCGGAGGTAAGGACCTCCGCCTTTCATCCGGGTGGTGGGTGGCAGCTCCCAGAGTGCTGGCCTGAGGCCTCCCTGGCACTGTCATTTGATGTCCCAATAGACGAGGGGATAGGTAGGCCCTTCTCAGCAGGAATAGCGGCAACAGTGACAGGAGAGAGAGGGCACATCTACAGAGCGCTTACTGTAAGCCAGTTACTCGTTTATTCCTTCATATAGGCATGAGCCCATGTCATCTCCATGGCCGCCCTGTGAGGGAGAGCATCATTCTTCCCGTTTTCTGCACGAAGCACACAATGTTAACAGTCACTCGCCTGCAGGCACGCCACACTTCATTCATTTGTTCAGTACGTGTCTATCGAGCCCCTAATATGTGCAAGCTCTGTTCAAAGAGACTACAGCAAAGTGCCTCATCCCTTGCAGTTTGTGTTCTATAGGGAGAGACAGGCAGTGAAGAAATAGGTGTGTCATACAGGATCAGGTAGTGCAAAGTCTCAGAAGGAAATTAAATCAGGGTAACGAAGGGGCTACAGCGCGATTGCGGGCAGAGAAGGCTCTGTGAAGCTCCATAGGGAGGCAGCCATATGGTTTTCTGGCCAGCAGGCTCCAGACGGGAACTGGGCAGGGCACAGCCTCCCCAGTGTACATGGCCTCCGCAGTGTACATGGCCTCCCCAGTGTACATGAGTGGCGCGTTCCTGGAGTATGGGGAGGCCCATGTGGCTGGAGCAAAGCGAGCAGGAGTGAGAGCTAAGAGCAAAGAACAGAGAGGTGACCAGGCAGATGGTGTGGGCTTCATGGGCCATGGAGCAGTTTGGGTTTTATGCCAGGTGCAATGGGAAGCTGGTAGGTATGGTAGGTGACTTATTTCTTTTGTTTCTGTTGCCCAGGCTGGAGTACGGTGGCGGGATCTCAGCTCACTGAAACCTCCACCTCCTGGGTTCAAGTGATTCTCTTGCTTCAGACTCCCAAGTAGTTGGGACTATAGGCACCCACCACCACGCCAGGCTAATTTTTTGTATTTTTAGTAGAGTTGGGGTTTCACCGTGTCGCCCAGGCTGGTCTTGAATTCCTGACCTCTGTTGCCCAGGCTAGAGTGCAGTGGCACCATCTTGGCTCAGTGCAGCCTCTGCCTCCCAGGTTCAAGTGATTCTCCTGCCTCAGTCTCAGCAGTAGCTGGGACTACAGACATGTGCCACTACACCCAGCTAATTTTTGTTTTTTTTTGTAGAGATAGGGTTTCACCATGTTGCCTAGGCTGGTCTTGAACTCCTGACCTCGTTATCTGCCTGCCTGAGCCTCCCAAAGTGCTAGAATTGCACACATGAGCCACCTCACCTGGCTCATGTTAATCACCTTAACAGTAATTTCTTTTTTTTTTTTGAGCTGGAGCTTGCTCTGTTGCTCAGGCTGGAGGACAGTGACACAATCTCGGCTCACTACAACCTCAGCCTCCTGAGCAGCTGGGATTACAGGTGCACACCACCACACCTGGCTAATTTTTGTATTTTTAGTAGAGATAGGGTTTCACCATCTTGGCCAGGCTGGTCTTGAACTCCTGACCTCATGATCCACCTGCCTCAGCCTCCCAAAGTGCTGGGATTACAGTCATGAGCCACCGTGCCTGGCCTTTTCCTTGCAGTTAATTTTAGAAAGAAACCATTTCACCTGTCCTTAGAGCTTCCTCTTCCTGGCTTTAGCTGGTGGCCTCCCCATGGTGTCCGTTAGCCTGTTGCTCCACCGCTGGGATTTTCTGTAAACTAGAGTCAAAGATGGCAGCTTGCTCGGGCCCCAGTTGTATGTCTTTCAGCCACAGCACTCCTAGGTATGCATCTGTGAGAAGGCACTGTGTGTCTCGTGTCCCTCTGCAAGTGACGCAAAGGGTGAGCAGAGGCTTCAGACAGCAGCCCCTGGCCATCGCCACATGTCCCCTTCAGCCCTGATTCACGGCCTAGCAGCCACTGCTAGACATTGCCTAGATCCACCATTTCATGACGGGTTGCAGATGCAGACAAGCGCCTTCTTCATTCTGTCATTCCTTCTTCATGTATTGGCTGGAATGCTTCTAAAAAGAGCTTTCCTTCAGTAACTGTTTAGTTACCCTGAGGTATAATTTGTACAAGGAAGGCAAGATAAATACAGTTTTCAGAATAATGAGTTGGTCCCTAGCCACCAGAGAGACCCACTGTGTTCCCATCTCTGGAAACAGTGCACAGAGGACAGCCGAGGCCTTGGCCTCATGGAGTGAGGCCCCAGTGGGCCAGAGGAGACAAACAGTACACAAGTAAATGAATGAGATGATTTCAGATCACAGAGGGGGAGGCAGGAGAGCATAGCGGGGGAGGCAGGCTCTGCAGCGAGGCTGTCTTGATTTGAATCCCAGCTCTTCCTCTTGTTACCTGCGACCCTAGGGAAGTGGCCTCACCACCCTGTGCCCGGGTTTCCTCATTTGTAAAATGAGAGCGTTTGTGAAGTTGAAGGAGTTCCAACTTGTAAAGCACATAAGACAGGCCAGACCCAGTAAGCAGCTCATGCCTGTAGAGTGCTGGTGGCTCTCAGCACTTTCGGAGACTTAGGCGGGAGGATCACCTGAGCCCAGGAGTCCAAGACCAGCCTTGGCAACATAGCAAGACCTCAACACATTTTTTTTTTTGAGACAGAGTTTCGTTCTTCTTTCCCAGACTGCAGTACAGTGGCATGATCTCAGCTCACTGCAAGCTCTGCTTCCTGGGTTCAAACGATTCTTGTGCCTCAACCTCCCGAGTAGCTGGGACTACAGGCATGCATGCGCCACCACACCTGGCTAATTTTTGTATTTTTAGTAGAGACAGGGTTTCAACATGTTGGCCAGGCTGATCTTGAACTCCTGAACTCATGCGATCTGTCCACCTCAGCCTCCCAAAGTACTGGGATTACAGGCATGAGCCACCGCGCCCAGCCCAAATTTTTAAAAATTAGTTAGTTGTGATGGCACATGCATGTAGGCCTAGCTACTCAGGGTTGAGCTGTAATCACACCTCTGCACTCAAGCTTTCTCAAAAAAAAAGCCCATGGGATAGTACTTGGCCTATAGGGGGCGCTCGAGAGACACTAGTGCTGAGATACTGGATGTGAGGACTGTGAAGGGCACATAACCCACATGGACATGGTGGTCCGGGAAGGCCTGAAAGTGAGAGCAAAGGCCCTGGGCTGGGTGACAGACCAGAAAGAGGGCCTGTGCGGCTGCATCAGATTGAGCCAAGGGGAGGGCACAAACTAGGGTGATGATGAGTGCCATATTCACATATGACTTTGCTGGGCTCACACCAGGGCTGGTGTGATCTCCACTTTACAGATGAGAAGACTGAAACCCAAGGCAAACAAGTCCCTTTGCAGAGTTGCACAGCTAGTAAGCAGCAAAGCAGAATTCAAATCCAGGTTGGCCTGTCTCCATGATATTCTGCGGCCTCTGAAAGCCATCACGAGCTGTTAATACACAGGCATGCAAGTGGTTTCCCCACCCTCACCTTTCTGAGTCATGCTTGCTCTGGGCAGGCCCAAACCCTGAGCCTGAGGGTGTGGCCACCCCTACCCACACACCCCCAATGGCTCAGCCTCAGGACTGTGGTCACACCCTAGGTGTCTCCTGGTCCCAGCCCTCTTCCCCTGCCACCTTCCTCCTCTGCTTGGAGCCAAGGCCCAGCCACACCTGCTCAGATCTCTGCAGGGGCAAGTCAAGGCCAGATAACCCCACAGGCGAGTGCCCTGGTGGCTGTGCTCCTCGGGGAAGGACATGCACCCTCTCCTCACACTCCCACATGTGCCTGCGACAAGCCAGCTCGCCCGTCGCGTGACTCTCACCCCAAACATGCAGGTAGGGACAAACTAAAATGCAAAGAAAAGTCTGGGATTCTCCAGCTTTGGGAAAACAAGGCCAGGGAGAGTGCAACCAGACAGACGAGTTCTCCCTGCCCTGTTCAGGAGGAAGACTTACCCTCCTGCTCCCTTTGCACCGCGGCTACTGAAACAGGCATGGGTTGGGACTTGGGTGGTTTTTGTTGTTCTTCAAATGCAGAGGTGTGTAGCTGACCTCAATTGCAGAACTGATAACCCTGGCTCTGGGCTCTCCAGCCTCTTGATGCCACCCCTGGCTCAAATGTCTGTTGCAGTGAGCTCTGAGAGGAACAATGAGAACGGGACGGAAGCGCCCTCGCTGCCGCCAGCCAGGCCTCATGGCATGCACACCCACCCCATGCTCTCAGACACTGAGGAGAATGCACGGCCTCTTCCTCCTACTCCCAAGCCACAAGGCTGGAGTTTCTGTGTGTGTGTGTTTTGTTTGTTTGTCGTCCTGGCTGGAGTGCAATGGCTGGAGTACAGTTGTTTTTAAGGATTAAAATGACGTAACAGGGCATCCCTGTCTCCTACTCCCATCCTCCGGTTTCACCTACCAGAAGCAACCACTGCTCCCAGTTTCTCATGCATTCTTTCAGAAATATCTTATTCAGGAAAGCAAATATTTAAAATAGTAATAAAGTCCAAGCGCAGTGGCTCATGCCTATGATCCTAGCACTTTGGGAGGCTCAGGTGGACGGATCACTCTAGCCCAGGAGTTCGAGACCAGCCTAGGCAACATAGGGAGACCCTGTCTCTACAAAAAAAAATTTTATTTTATTTTTTTGAGGCGGAGTTTCGCTCTCGTTACCCAGGCTGGAGTGCAATGGCGCGATCTCGGCTCACCACAACCTCCGCCTCCTGGGTTCAGGCAATTCTCCTGCCTCAGCCTCCTGAGTAGCTGGGATTACAGGCACGCGCCACCATGCCCAGCTAATTTTTTTGTATTAGTAGAGACGGGGTTTCACAATGTTGACCAGGATGGTCTCGATCTCTTGACCTCGTGATCCACCCGCCTCGGCCTCCCAAAGTGCTGGGATTACAGGCTTGAGCCACCGCGCCCGGCCTAAAAAAAATTTTTTTAATTCTCCAGGCATGGTAGCACATGTCTGTGGTCCCAGCTACTTGGGAGGTAGCGGTGGGAGGATCACTTGAGCCGGATAGGTCAAGGATGCAGTGAGCCATGATTGCACCACTGCATTCCAGCCTGGGTAACAGTGAGACTCTCTTGAAAAAATTAAATAAATAAAATAAAATAGTAATACAAATACTAGCACTTTATACCTCTGTGTAGTATCTTGCTTTTTTTTTTTTTTTTGTCTATCCCCAATTAACAATATATTGGCCAGTTCAGGGTCTCATGGTTGTAATCCCAGCACTTTGGGAGGCTGAGGTGGGTGGATCACCTTAGGTCAGGAGTTTGAAACCAGCCTGAACTACATGGTGAAACCCCATCTCTACTAAAAATACAAAAATTAACAGGGCGTGGTTGGTGGGCTTCTGTAATCTCAGCTACTTGGGAGGCTGAGGCAGAAGAATCACTTGAACCTGGGAGGTGGAGGTTGTAGTGAGCCGAGATCGCGCAACTGCACTCGAGCCTGGGTGACAGAGCAAGACTTTGTCTTAAAAATAAATAAATAAATTTAAGCAGGGCTTCTCAAATGTTATTGTGTGTCAGCATCCTCACAGGCAGCTCAGTCAAATGCAGATCCTTGGGCCCTGCCTCAGCGGGGATTCTGATGAATGTAACCTGGGGTGGGGCCCAGGAATCTTCATTATTTGCTGAGCACTTGTGATTTAGAGGCTGGTCATTTTCAGATCACTGTGGAAGGCAGGAGGCGAGAGGAGCTGGGGCAGAATCTTTTCCAGAGCCCCAAGGTGGGTTTGATTGGATTTCAGAAAGTGGAAGCGAGGGTTTTGCTTCTGTTTGTGGGAAAACCAGGCAGACTGTCCTTAGAATCTGCCAGAGGAGGCAACTGCATCAGCTCCGATTTGCTAAGCACTTGGCATGTGCAGACTCTGCTAACGCTCAGAGAATGCTCACAAAACCAGCCCCATCTTGCGGATTAGGAAACTGAGGCTCTGAGGAGAGAATTCCTCACCCACACTCATGTAGGTGATAAAAGGGCTAGGATCTGAGCCAGCCATATGGCCCCGTAGCCCTGGCTTTCTACCACTCCATGCTGCCTTCTTTTTTTTTTTTTTGAGACAGTCTTACTCTGTTGCCAGGATGGAGTGCAGTGGCACGATCTTGGCTCACTGCAACCTCTGACTCCCTGGTTCAAGCTATTTTCCTGCCTCAGCCTCCAAGTAGCTGGGATCACAAGACACATGCCACTACACCCAGCTAATCTTTTTTTTTTTTCTTTTTTGAGAGACGGGGTCTAGGACTCCTGGGTTCAAGTGATCCTCTTGTCTCAGCCTCCCAAAGTGCTGAGATTATAGGTATGAGTCACTCTCCCCAGACCATGCTGCCTTCAAAGTGATTGAATAATATTTTCCCCTTTTTGTCTTTTAATTATTGTTATAATTTAGTTAGTTTTTTTTTTTTTTTTTTTTTTTTTTTGGATCTTGCTATGTTGCCCAGGCTTGCCTTGAACTCCTGGGCTCAAGTGATCCTCCCATCTCAGACTGAGCTGTCTGCATAGCTGGGACTGCCCGGCTATGTTTTCCTCTTTGAGGTCATACCTAAGAGCTCTTAGCCCAAGATGAAGCCGTCAGTACCTAAGAGAAAAGGCCAGGCATGGTGGCTCATGTCTGTAATCTCAGCACTTTGGGAGGCTGAGGTGGGTGGATCACCTTAGGTCAGGAGTTCGAGAGCAGCCTGACCAACATGACAAAATCCCGTCTCTGCTGAAAATACAAAAATTAGCTAGGCATGGTGGCAGGTGCCTATAGTCCCAGCTACTCAGGAGACTGAGGCATGAGAATTGCTTGAACCCGGGAAGTGGAGGTTGCAATGAACTGAGATGATGCCACAGCACTCCAGCCTGGGTGACAGGAGCCAGACTCCGTCTCAAAAAAAAAAAAAATTTTTTTTTTTTTTAAATAGCTAAAGGAAAAGTCAAGGACCTAAGAAGTCTACCCACTGGCTCCCAGACCACTGTATGGTGGGGCCATTGTCCTGGTGGTTAGGTTAAAGTTGTGGGCTTTGGAGTCAATGTACTAAATATTTAAATCCAACTTCTACTTCTTACTGGCTGTTTGACCTTGGACGGGTTATTTAACTTCTCTGTGCCTCAGTTTATTTATCTCTAAAAGGTGATGTACTGATCAAGACTCTGGGTACCAGCAACAGAACAGGCTGAAACATAAACATGTTGCAGCAAAAGAGAGTCTTCACTGGCTCACATACCCAACAAGACTAGGAGATGGGACAGCATTTAGGCACAGCCATATCCAAGGACTCAGACACCCTCACCAGGAGCCTCTGTCCCCTCTTTACCTCCATGCTTACTGTCATTCTCAGGCAGTCTTCTACCCCCACTCCCACAGCTCTGAACTTAAGTCCCCTCAGCCCAGCAGTCCCAGTGGAAATAGATTTTTTTCCCTAATGGTTTTCAAAAACAGTTCCAGAATAGGGCATGGTGGCTCACGCCTATAATCCTAGCACTTTGAGAGGCCAAAGTGGACTGATCACTGAGGTCAGGAATGGGCTGATCACCTGAGGTCAGGAGTGGGCTGATCACCTGAGACCAGCATGGCTAACGTGGTGAAACCCTGTCTCTACTAAAAATACAAAAATTAGCCAGGCATGGTGGTACATGCCTGTAATTCCAGCTACTCAGGAGGCTGAGGCAGGAGGATCGCTCAAACCTAGAGAACGAGCCACTGCACTCCAGCCTGGGTGACAGAACAAGACTCTGTCTCAAAAAAAAAGGGGGGGGCTGGGTGCGGTGGCTCACGCCTGTAATCCCAGCACTTTGGGAGGCCAAGGAGGGTGGATCACTTGAGGTCAGTAGGAGTTCAAGACCAGCCTGGGCAACATGGTGAAATGCCATCTCTATGAAAAATACAAAAAGTAGCTGGGTGTGGTGGGGCACCCCTGTAGTCCTAGCTACTCGGGAGCCTAAGACACGAGAATCACTTGAACCTGGGAGGTAGAGGTTGCAGTGAGCCGAGATCTCACCATTGCACTCCAGCCTGAGCAACAGGGCAAGACTCCATCTCAAAAAAACAAACAAAAACAGTTTCAGAATTAATGCTCATTATCTGTTGTTAGCCGTGCTTAGAGCACATGACAGTTCTGTGCTAGTCATTGTGTCGGGGTGGGGGCTTGGAGAAAGCCTCTAATTGGTCGGTCCTGGGTCACATACTCATACCTAGAGCCAATAAGTGGAATCAGCCCCACCCAGAGCCCTTATTAACAAAGACCTGTTATCAGGAGAGGGGGTGTGGGGAGAGACACCAGGCAGGCAGGAATGGCAGGTGTGCCCTGCCTGGGGACAGCGATGGTACCTGTTCCCACCTCTGCCTGGGCCCGGCATGTCTGCAGTCTGTGTTAGACATTCATATTATTGTTCCTCACCTGGTGCCTGGTAAGATATTGGCAGCTGCCAATCCAAAGAGACAGCCAGAAGACACTGCCGCGTGTTGGCTCCAGCCATAGTGCTATTGAGGGGTGGTGTGTTAGGCCCTGGGTGCCAGAGCACGTCCACCTCTGCCTTAGTCTGTTTTGTGCTGTGATAACAGACTACGAGATGGAATAACTTACAAGAACAGAAATACATTTCTCACAGTTCTGGGGGCTGCAAGTTCAAGATCTAGTCACTGGCAGGATAGGGCTGGTCTTTCTGCTTCCAAGATGGTGCCTTGAACACTGTGACCTCTGGAGGAGAGGAACACCATGTCCACACACAGCAGAAGAGCAGAGAACCCACTCCCGCAAGCCCTTTTTATAGCAGCATTCATCCATTCATGAGGGCTGGGCCCTGAGCTCCTCCCACTAGGCTCCACCTCCCAACAGTGGCATTGAGGGTTAAGTTTCCAACACATGACTTCTGGGGGAACCCGCATCCAGACCATAGCAGCCTCTGAACCACCATATCCACCAGATCTTTTGCTGGGTGGCCTTGAACCGGGTGGCTCCAGGAAACTCAGGAGACCCTCAGAGGATCAGCCTGATGGGGGCATGGGAGCTTCCAGGCTGAAGGCTCCTCTGAGCTCAGCTCTCACAGCTGTCGGGAGGTGGATTTTCCGAGCACTGCCCCGGCCTCATCCTCGGGCTTGGGGCCCCTCCCATGCGGCACTGCAGTGGCAGTGGAGAATGCCAGCCCCGCTGGCAGATCTCCCCACCTCAAGCCAGGAGTACCCCGGTGCAGGTGCCAGCCTGGTCTAGAGGGAGTCACAGGCCTCTCTGCATCTATTTCAAGGTTGTGGATTTCATGGCTTTTTTGTTTTTTTTAAACCACCCTGCAAAGTAGGTCACCTGCTCCTCTTCCAGCTGCCTTTAAGAGTCTTTGGAACAAGGCAGATACTGTCCTTTGATTCTGAGGACATCTGCTTTTCTGGCCCCGAGTACCGCTAAGGGGGGCCAGGCAGGTCCATGGAGGACACTGGCAGACGTGTGGCCTGGGTCAGGTAGAAGTGAGGGGAGGGAACAGAGAGAGTGGGAGGAGGGGAGAGGAGAAGAGGTGGAAAGGGCCAGGCAGTCAGAGCCCCTGTCTTGGGTCCTGTCCTGATTGAAGACTCTGAGCTGGTAAGTTTCAGACCATTTTAAGGGGTATTCACTCAACTTTTAAAATAGGCCATACCTGGCCAGGTACAGTGGCTCACGCCTGTTATCCCAGGACTTTGGGAGACTGAGATGGGTGGATCACCTGAGGTCAGGAGTTCAAGACCAGCCTGGCCAAGGTGGTGAAACGCCTTCTCTACTAAAAATACAAAAATTAGCCAGGTGTGGTGCTGCTTATTCAGGAGGCTCAGGCACGAGAATTCTTGAACCCGGGAGGCAGAGGTTGCAATGAGCCGAGATCATGCCACTGTACTGCAGCCTGGGTGACAGACCAAGACTCTGTCTCAAAAAAAAAAAAAAAAAAAAAAATAGGTCATCCTGGTTCATATTGGGCCAGGAAAACCCAGCCTAGACAGCAGGCCCACGTGCTGGTAGGCTGGGGCCTTTCTGAGTGACGCAGTTTTTCTCCCCAGGGGTTGGCCAGAGACCTATGACATGAATACCTCGGAGCCCAAGACAGAGCAGGAAAGCATCACTCCTGGGGGCCGGCCCCCCTACCGCAGCAATGCTCCCTGGCAGTGGAGTGGGCCTGCATCCCATAACTCTCTACCAGCCTCCAAGTGGACCACTCCCACCACCCCTGGCCACGCCCAGTCCCTGAGCCGACCCCCGAAGCAGACCCCCATGGTCCCCTTCCGGGAGTCCCAGCCACTGCACAGCAAGAGGTAAGCACTTGTGGGGGGGGACGAATACTGCCCAACCCCCACCTGCCCACACCTGTCCTCTGCCCCTCCCTCTCCACACTATTTTCCTCCATCCTCTTCCTCGCCTCAGGCTTTCCACCTTCCTTCTTATGCTTCTGTCTCCATTGTTCCTCCCTCCCTCCTTCCCTTCAGCTTTCACTGTGGGGCTCTTGTTTGAGGACCCAATGCTGGGGAGCTCAGCATCTGAGTTGGAAATCCACTATACTAAGTAGACGATTAAATTAAATTAAAACTGCTTCTTTAGGCTGGACACAGTGGCTCACGCCTATAATCCCAACATTTTGGGAGGTAAGGCAGGAGCATTGCTTGAGGTCAGGAGTTAGAGACCAGCTTGGGCAACATAGTAGAACCCTGGCTCTGTAAAAAACATTTATTACAAATTAGCCAGGCATGATGCACGCCTGTGGTCCCAGCTGCCCAAGAGGCTGAAGTGAGAGGATGGCTTGAGCCCAGGAGTTCCGGGCTGCAGTGAGCTGTGATTGCACTACTGCACTCCAGACTGAGCAATACCTCATCTCTGAAAAAGATAAAAAATTAAAACTGTTTTTTTTTTAGGTGAAGAGACTGATAAGCACAAAATTTAGGACAGTGAATTCTTTTTTGAGACAGAGTCTCACCCTCTTGCCGAGGCTGGAGTGCTGTGGCACGGTCTCGGCTCATTGCAACCTCTGCCTCCCAAGTTTAAACAATTCTCCTGCCCCAGCCTCCCAAGTAGCTGGGACTACAGGCGCCTGCCACCACGCCTGGCTAATTTTTTTGTATTTTTAGTAGAGACGGGATTTAATCATGTTGGCCAGGCTGGTCTCGAACTCCTGACCTCATGATTCACCCGCCTCGGCCTTCCAAAGTGCTGGGATTACAGGCGTGAGCCACCATGCCTGGCCATGATTTCTTTTTGGAGGAGGCAGGGAAATGGGAAATGGGGAAGCCCATGGATAGATGTTATCACCACCATTCTAGTCCTGGGGTTGGGTGGAAGCTTCAGGGAGTTTGTTTTATGATGATGACAAATATAACTTACAGATACTCTTTTGAAGATATTATATATTAAAAGATAAAAAGAAAATTTTCCAAAGAATGAAGGAATCCAACTTGCAGAGGGACGTCTCATCCCCAGGTCGGGGGAGGCTAGAACCGTCTTGGGCAGCCCCTGTTACACTGCAGAAGCTGTGGGTTGGGGCGGCTGCGGTGGCTCCAGGAAGAGGGGGCCCAGGGGCATCCCGGCTTCTGTTGCCCTATGCTCAGCGTCCTCCCCTTCATCCTAAGCGGTGGATAGCAGAAGGGATGTGGCTTGACGGGGGACGGTCTGTCTTTTTGTCCATATATCTGTCCTCCCAAGGTAAGGGTACCCTCCCACTCACCCCTGACTTCTTCCTCCCCCGTCTCCTTCCAGGCCAGTCAGCTTCCCAGAAACCCCTTACACAGTATCACCAGCAGGGGCCGACAGAGTCCCTCCCTACCGACAGCCTTCTGGGAGCTTCTCCACCCCCGGCTCGGCCACCTACGTGAGATACAAGCCATCCCCAGAAAGGTCAGCCTCTCTCCATTCTTTTCATGTTAAGGGATCTGATAAAAGCTGTGGCTCCTTCTTCCCCAGGAAATGCGCACCCCCACAATTTTATTTGCCATTTTATGGGGTTTCTGGATCCCCGAAGGTCCTCAAAGGAGCGGCATGGGGTGGTTATGTCTCATGTTTTAGAGCTGAACTGGGCTGGGCTGGGCAGGACCCATCGTTGGCTTTCCTTGCAGCAGAATTTTGATTGCTGTTCTCTTGACGACTGTGTCATGGCTCAGGCGAGAGCTTCCACCATCCAGCATGACCACGCACCTAACTCTCTCCAGCCCTAAGCCCCTCGAACCACGCTGCCAGCATTACCCAGTTTTCAAAATATTTCAGGCTTCCCTTCTGCCCCCTTGGGTCCATCTGCAACCTGGCAGCCTGAGAGATCTCCCCAAACTCTCCTTGGCTCCCCAGTGCCCTCAGGATAAACTTGGCATTCAAGGCCCTTTAGGCTCTGGCTCCAGCTGAGCTGATTGTCCAGCTGCCTTCAGCACTGGTGCCCTCTGTTCTTCCTCTGCTTCCAGGTTTCTGGTTCAGGGGCAGCCACACCAATCCCAGTCCTTGGGCCTGAGCCATGGGCCTCATCCTGTGAATGTCCCCTTCCTCCTCCTCCCTGCAATCCTCCTCCTGAGCATCTCTGTCGCCCACCCCTCCTCTTTTCCCTGCTATCTTGCCCAGGCCACCACAGTGGGCTTCCAGCCTTCATCTTACCTCCTCTGGTCCCCTCTCCACTCAGCAGCCAGAGGGCTCTTTCTATGCCTTTTTTTTTTTTAAGACCACTCTGTCGCCCAGGCTGGTGTACAGTGGAGCGATCTCGGCTCACTGCAACCCTGCCTCCCGGGTTCAAGTGATTCTTCTGCCTTAGCCCGCCTAGTAGCTGGGATTACAGGCTCCCATCCCCATGCCCAGCTAATTTTTGTATTTTTAGTAGAGACAGAGTTTCACCATGTTGACCAGTCTGGTCTCAAATTCCTGGCCTCAAGTGATCCACCTGCCTCAGCCTCCCAAAGTGCTAGGATTACAGGTGTGAGCCAGCGCACCCTGCCAGATCTTTCTATATCTGACCATTCCTGTCCCCTGCTCCAAACCCTGTCACCACTCCAGAGCCCTTACGGCACAGCTTTGGCCCTCTCCCTGTGGCCACTAGGGCCCCTGGTACCTTGTGAGCCTCCTACAGTGCCACGCATCAGCCACAAGGCCACTCCCAGCTTCCTTGAGGGACTGTGTGTATTTCAGACCCTTGACTGTATTCTTGCCTTGGCCTGGATATGCTTCACACTCCTCACCTACACTCCCCCAATCCTACCAACTCGAGCTCCTGTGCTCCCTCCAGAACCCTTCCCTGGACCTCCCTCTTGAGGCAAGTCACTGACCCCCAGTTCCCTGTGTATTTTCTGACCATGGCCTTAAGCATTCGCCGTCCTTATTAGCCAGCTAAGTGTGTGTGCTTGCACACGTGCATGTGTGTGCACCTGTGAGAGAGCAAGAGAGAGACACAGAGAGAGAGTAAGCGTGCTCTCCAAGACCTCCTATCACATAGCACAGGGTCTGACACGTGGCTGATCTTTGGTATATATTGGATGAAAGGATGAAGTATGCAGGTTTGTTAAAATGAAGCCACTGGCCGGGCGTGGTGGCTCACGCTTGTAATCCCAGAACTTTAGGAGGCTGAGATGGGCGGATCACAGGGTCAAGAGATCAAGACCATCCTGGCCAACATGGTGAAACTCCGTCTGTACTAAAAATACAAAAATTAACTGGGCGTGGTGGCATGGGCCTGTAATCCCAGCTACTTGGGAGGCTGAGATGGGAGAATCACTTGAACCTGGGAGGCGGAGGTTGCAGTAAGCCAAGAATGCGCCACTGCACTTCAGCCTGGGTGACAGAGTGAGACTCTCTCTCAAAAAAAAAAAAAAAAACCACCTGTCTTAAGACCAGGGATCAGGCCACTAAACCAGTGGTTCTCAATCTTTAGCAGGCATTGGAATCACCCAGAGGAGGACTTGTTAAAATACTGGGCCTGAGCCTCAAATTTCTGACCTGGTAGGTTTGGGGTGCTGCACCAGGGACCATGCTCTGAGAGTCGCCACACTCATCCATTGTCAGATTCTTGGCCTCTTGTTAAATTGGGGAAACATACCCACTATTTCTTTTTCCAGTAGCCACCATTCAGCTTTCATTCCGCAAAGGGTCTCAAGAGCTTTCTGCGTGCCAGGAGGAATATTTGAGATACTTGTTTACCGGGGGTTCTGTAGTCAGCCCTTGCTGACTGTGATGGAAAGTGCTCTAATGAACACTCTAACAGAGGAGGAGGGAACACAGCCCAGCCCTTGAGGTCTAGGCTGGCTGCCTGGAGGAGGTGATATCTGAAGAGAACTTTAAGGGACTAATAGGAGTTTGCCGCAGAGAGGAGGGAAAAGGCCATTCCAGACAGAGAAAAGGCCACAGATGTGAACAAGCAGGACACTGTGAAATGCAGGCGAATCAGAGAGGAAACTGGTATTTGGAGGACATGGGGTGTGGGGGCACCCAGGCGACAGCAGGGGCTGAGGTTAGAAAAGGCAGTCAGAGCAGCTCACCAGTAACAAAGGAGGTGGCAGTGGTGTTACGAAAAGCTCTTGGGAGCTATTTTTTCCCCCTACGGTCTTGGTATCTCCCTTTATTGTTATTTTTTTAATTTTTATTTTGAAATAATTATTGAGTCACAGGAAGTTGTCAAAAAAACATACAGGGAGGACTTGTGACCCCTTCACGCAGCCTTCCCTGTTGTTAATGTCTTGTATGATTGTGACGCAGTATCAGAGCAAGAGGTTGACGTGGGTACAGGCCTACGGCTTATTCAGAATTCACCAGTTATACATGCACTCATTTCTGTGTGTGTGTCTGTAGCTCTGTGCAGTTTTATCACATGTGGAGTCTTGTGTAACCATCACGAGGTGCCTCATGCTACCCTTTCATAGCCACACCCATCTCCTCCCCCCATTCCTAACCCTGGCAACTATTCACCATTCATCTATTCTGAGGCTCTTTTTTTTTGGAGACAGAGTCTCACTCTGTCAGCCAGGCTGGAGTGCAATGGCACGATCATAACTCGCTGAAGCCTCCCTCTCCTGGACTCAAGCAATCCTCCCACCTCAGCCCTGCAAGTAGCTAGGACTACAGGCATGCACCACCACACCCAGCCAATTTTTCTTTTCTTTCATAGAGACAAGGTCTCACTGTGTTGTCCAGACTGGTCTTGAAGTCCTTGCCTCAAGCCATCCTCCCACCTGGGCGTCCCAAAGTGCTGGCATTACAGGCATGAGCCACTGCACCCAGCCTGTCTCTTTAATTATTATTTCGTGAATGTTAGATAAAAGGAATCAGACATATGTATCCTTTAGAGGTTGTCTTTTTCACTTAGCAGAATATCCTTAAGTTTCATCCACATTGTTGCAAGTCTCATTTATTAGCTGTTTATTCCATGGTTTGGATGTACCACAGTTTAACTGCTCACCCATGAAAAGACATTTGAGGGAGGGCATATTCAGGACACTTTGAATCTATGCTCCTGGGTTGAAATAATTTTTTCTTTCTTTTTTGAGACGGAGTCTTGCTCTGTTGCCCCAGCTGGAGTGCAGTGGCATGATTTCTGCTCCAGGTCCAAGTGATTCTCCTGCCTCAGCCTCCCGAGTAGCTAGGATTATAGGCATGCACCACCATGCCCAGCTAATTTTTGTATTTTTGGTAGAGACAGGGTTTCACCATCTTGGCCAGGCTGGTCTTGAACTCCTGACCTCAGGTGATCCGCCCACCCTTGGCCTCCCAAAACGCTGGGATTACCGGCGTGAGCCACCATACTCAGCTAAAATTTTTTAAAAAGTTAAAAATATATTTTTTAAAAATTTAGGCTGGGCACGGTGGCTTACACCTGTAATCCCAGCACTTTGGGAGGCCGAGGTGAGCGGATCACAAGGTCAGAGGTTTGAGACCAGCCTGGCCAATATGGTAAAACCCAATCTCTATCTTTTTTTAAAAAAAATAATAAATAAATAAAAATAAAAAAAATAAAAAAATTAAAAAGAAAGACATTTGGGCCAAAGCGTGTGGATCACGAGATCAGGAGTTCAAGGCCAGCCTGGCCACCATGGTAAAACTCTGTCTCTACCAAAGATACAAAAAATTAGCCAGGCATGGTGGCACATGCCTGTAATCCCAGCTACTCGGGAGGCTGAGGCAGGAAAATCGCTTGAAACTGGGAGGCAGAGGTTGCAGCAAACTGAAATCATACCATTGCACTCCAGCCGGGCAACAAAGCGAGACTATCTTAAAAAAAAAAAAGACAATTTGGGTAGTTTCCGAGTTTTGGCTATTATAAATATTCATGCGGTGAACATGTACATTCAAGCATACAGGTTTCTGCATGAAAATAAGTTTTCATTTCTCTGGGATAAATGCCCAGGAGTACAATTGCTTACCGTATGGTAAATCCATTTTTAGTTTTAAAAGGAACTGCCAAACTGTTTTCCAGAGTGTCTGTATCATTTTACATTCCCACCAGCAGAGTGTGAGTGATCCGGGTCTCCACATCCTTATCACCATTTGGCGTTGTCACCGTGTTTCATTTTAGCTATTTTGATAGGTGTGCAGTGATGTCTCATTGTGATTTTAATTTGCATGTTGCTAATGGCTAACGATGTTGAACACTTTTTCGTGTCTTATTTGCCAACCGTATATCCTCCTCAGTGAAGTGCCTGTGCGTGTCTTTTGCGCATCTTCTAATTGGATGCAATGTTGTTCAGTGTCTGAGAGTTCTTTGGATATTCTAAGTACAAGTCCTTTGTCAGATATGCCGTTTGCAAATATTTCCTCCCAGCCTTTAGTTTGTCTTTTTGTCTTTTTTACAGGGTCTTTCACAGAACAAAAGTTTTTTATTTTTTATTTATTTATTTGAGATGGAGTCTTGCTCTGTTGCCCAGGCTGGAGTGCAGTGGTGCC
Organism: Aotus nancymaae; assembly: GCF_030222135.1. Taxonomy (NCBI): domain Eukaryota; kingdom Metazoa; phylum Chordata; class Mammalia; order Primates; family Aotidae; genus Aotus; species Aotus nancymaae. The sequence continues at coordinate 15,672,160 of NW_026988441.1, read as the reverse complement.
ATCTTGGCTCACTGCAACTTCCGCCTCCCAGGTTCAAGCGATTCTCATGCTTCAGCCTCCCAAGAAGTTGGGATCACAGGTATGCAACACCTACCCAGTTAATTTTTGTATTTTTAGTAGAGACAGCGTTTCACCATGTTGGCCAGGCTGGTCTCAAATTCCTGGGCTAAAGTGATCCTCCTGCCTCAGCCTCCCAAAGTGCTGGGATGAGCCACCACACCTGACCTAAGTTTTTTTATTTTGATAAGGCCCAAAGGAGCTTTTTTTAAAAAAATTTTTATGGATCAGGTGTTTGGTGTTGTCTAAGAATTCTGCTTAGTCCTGGGTCCTGAAGATTTTCTTGTGTTTTTTTTTTTTGGAAGTTTTACTGTTTTACATTTAAGTCCGTGATCCCTTTTGAGTTTTGTTTGTTTTAGTTAATTCTCGTATAAGGTGAGAGGTTTACGTGGAGGTTGCTTTATTGCCTACTGTTGTCTGATTTGCTGCAGCACCATTTATTGAAAAGGTTATCCCCACTCCACTGTACTGCTTTTGTTCCTTAAGGCAAAAATGGGGGAGTGCAGAATTCATTGGATATACTTGTGTGGATCTGTTTCTGGGTTCCATCAGTCTATATGCATGATCTCAGTGAGTCCTCCCAGCAACTCCTTGAGGTGGGTAGTTTATTGACCCTCATTTTACAGAGGGGAAACTACAGCTTAGTGAGGTGAATTCACTTGGCTAAGGTCACTCTGCCAGGATGTAACAGAGCCAGGATGAGAACCCAGGACTATGGGTCCAGAGGGCTGACCCTGACACAGCACTTTGGGAGGCTGAGGTGGGAGGCTTGCTTGGCCCCAGGCAGTCAAGGTGTCAGTGAGCCAGGTGTGCTACATTGCACTCCACCCTGGGTGACGGAGTGAGACTGTCTCAAAAATAATCAGTTAATGAAGAGGGAAGAAACTAGATCACTTGCGCACCCCTCAGCCCCTGGCAGGGTCACATTGCACCCCTGTGCCTGTTAACTGTCAGGATTTACTCAAGCCATGTGACAGAGGGCTGGCTACCAGAGTGGAATCTGGGCTCCACCAAGCAGGGATAGAGAAGGTGATGGCTGCTGGGGTGGCAGCCAACAAAGCTACGTCATCTATCATTTTACTGAGGCATCCTGTCATTCACCTGTCTGTTTTTCCCACTGGTCAGCGTGGGATATTGACAGAGCAGGCTGGAGCTCTCCACCCAGGCGAGGCTCCTGCCCACAGTCCTGTCTGTCTTGGTACTTTCCTCCATGGCCAAGAGGGAAGCTCAAGCCAGTGTCTCGTAGCCCGACCCTGCTCCCTGTAAGGTGCCTCCCCAGAGTCAGTGCCTCCAGCTTCTGCCTAGAGACACCTGAAACCACAGCTAGTCAGCTCCTCCCAAAGCCCCAAACCCTTTATCTGTGAAGTGATTTCATCTTCCAAGAAGAGGTAATTACTTTAAAATTACTCAGATGAGGTTAAAGACGGCAATTTGATCTTCTCTTCTGCCAAGGATGTTTCTCCAGAGCTGTGTGTGATGAGAGGCTGGGATGTCCCGATTTCTTTTTTTTTTTTTTTTTTTTTTTTGAGACGGAGTTTCGCTCTTGTTACCCAGGCTGGAGTGCAATGGCGCGATCTCGGCTCACCGCAACCTCCGCCTCCTGGGTTCAGGCAATTCTCCTGCCTCAGCCTCCTGGGTAGCTGGGATTACAGGCACGCGCCACCATGCCCAGCTAATTTTTTTGTATTAGTAGAGACAGGGTTTCACCATGTTGACCAGGATGGTCTCGATCTCTTGACCTCGTGATCCACCCGCCTCGGCCTCCCAAAGTGCTGGGATTACAGGCGTGAGCCACCGCGCCCGGCCCGGGATGTCCCGATTTCTAATCAGTTTGACCAAAATTGGACGGTGATAGATATGGCCCCAAATGGGATATATTCAGCATCCCAGTGAATGGTCAACATAGGTCAGTTTGCATTGGGATAATAAAAAGTCTTGTTAGTTGGGTGGGGCACAGTGGCTCACGCCTGTAATCCCAGCACTTTGGGAGGCCGAGGTGGGTGGATTGCCTGAGGTCAGGAGTTCGAGACCAGCCTGGTCAATGTGGTGAATCCCTGTACCTACTAAAAATACAAAAATTAGCCGGGCTTGGTGGCACACACCTGTAATCCCAGCTACTCAGGAGGCTGAGGCAGGAGAATCACTTGAATCCAGGAGGTGGAGGTTGCAGTGAGCTGAGATCACACCATTGCACTCCAGCCTGGGTGATAGAGTGAGACTTGGTCTCAAAAAAAAAAAAAAAAAAAAAAAATTAGCCTGGCATCTTGGCATGTGCCTGTCATCCCTTGGGAGGCTGAGGCAAGAGAATCACTTGAACCCTGGAAGTGGAAGTTTGCGTCACTTCTGCACTCCAGCCTAAGCAATAGGGCAAGACTCCATCTCAAAAAAAAAGTCTTGTTAGCAAGAGAAGTACATGGTTGGGTAAAGTACAGGTTGTCTGATTGGAGACAGTAGCTGAGAGATGAAACAAGGCAAAATATACCCAACTAAAGAGGGTCTATCCAATTAGGTTTAGCTGCGTAGTATAGAAAACAGTGGTTCTGACAAGATCGTTTCTTTCCCCACATTGACGGGAAACCAGGCCCCTCCTCCTCCTTGATGTATTGCTGTCCTTGGCCTTTTGCCTCCTGGTTCAAGGTGGCTGTTCAAGCTGCAGCCTTGAGGAGGCGGTGAGGCAAAGGCACCCGCAGCATACTCCTGAGGAGGCTGTGAGACTGGAAGTCACGTGTGGCACTTCCAGTTTTATCTCATTGGCCAGAGCTGCAAGGGATCCTGGGACATGTAGTCTGGCAAGCTGGTCTCATTGCTGCCCCAGATACAGTTGGGATCCTGTTACCAAGGAGGAAGGAGGCTAGTCATGGGGAGCAGCCTGCAGCGTCTGCCACTCAGACTTTCCGCTCTCCCCGGGCTCATCTAGCCATTTTCTCTGAGTGCTGAAGATTTCACAGCGGCTTTTTGGGAAAACTGAGTAAGTGCATCAACACTGTGATCTCCAGCAATGATGGAGCCACATTTTACCAGGCAGCTAGCCAGGTGTGAAGTCAGCTAGTAAGGTGAAGATTGCTTATAGTCAAAGTTGCCTTTGTAAAATCCCTTTGATTGCTGGAAACTGGGCCCTCAGACATTGAGAAAAGTTAAGAATTAATGTTTCGTACTTCCTATGTTTTGGCTCTGTCTTCCTTTCCTGGAGGTTTTAGAGGGTCAAGGTCCGGTTGAGGGCAGGGAGGATGGTGTGTTTTTTCCTGGCAAGTGAGTAGAGTTGAGTTTTCAGAGAGTGCCGTGCCCCTTGAAGTACCCCTTCACTGTGCTCAGGGTGTTGAAGCTGGGGGTTAGAGCAAGGTCTTTGTAGAGAGTCCCGGCTTTGAGCTGGCAGGGTGACCCTGGATAAGTCAGTTACTTCCTCTTTGGCATGTAGGGGGATCCCAGCTTATCACCTTACCTCCCGCTACCAGATCCTCCCAAGTGGAAAGTACAGGTACCAGGAGCCACCCAGAGAACTGCAGTATCAACACTTTTTTTTTTTTAGATAGAGTCTCGCTCTGTTACCCAGGCTGGAGTGCAGTCACACAGTCTCTGCTTACTGCAACCTCCACCACCTGAGTTCAAGTGATTCTCCTGTCTCAGCCTCCTGAGTAGCTGGGACCACAGGCACACACCACCACCACACCCAGCTAATGTTTGTATTTTTAGTAGAGACAGGGTTTTGCCATGTTGGCCACCCTGGTCTTGAACTCCTGAGCTCTAGTGATTTGCCTGCCTCGGCCTCCCAAAGTGCTGGGATTACAGGCGTGAGCTACTGTGCCTGGCCAATATCAACATTATTAATAGAGACTCAGTGACTTCCCCAGAGCACAGGGCCTGTGTCAGTGAGGTACTTCTGGCCAAAGTAACCAAAATTTGGCTCAAACATTGTAGGAATTTGTTACCTCACAGAAAAGGAACCTCAGGAGCAGGGCAGGTTCCAGGGAGGGTGCATTCAACGTCTTGACCACATTATCAAGGGCCAGATTCCTTTTGTCTCCTCTCTTCCACCATCAGAGTGGGCCTCACCTGTAGCCTGGTAACAAGAGGGCGGCAGCAGCTTGTGATGTTAAATCTAGACCCAGCAGCATCTGGAGGACAAAGAGAGACCATCTTTTCTTGTCATTCCTCTTCAGAGCAAGATTTCCCAGAAGACTCTGGGCATAATTCCCCCATTTCAGTGAGACCATGCTGGGTAACAGACACCTGAAAGTCTCCCTGGCTTAAATCAGTGACGTTTATTTTTCAGCCCCTATGCTGTTCCCCTGCTGATTGGCAGGGACCTCTCAGGACCCAGGCTGCCCAGTCAGCCAGCATCTCCAAGTCACTTCCCTGACAGCTCAGCTGCGAGCGCTGGTCACATGGCTCCATTCAGCCAATCAAGAGACCTGGAAGTGAGTCCTGCCACCTGGTGGGAAGTGGAGAGCTGAAAATGTTTTGTGGGAGTCTAAATAACTCTGACCTCCCTTCACGCCTCATCAACCAAAATTGTGTCACAGGCCTGTCCCTGAACCAACCCCAGGCAGGGAGAAGACTTTCTACCACAACCAGCTCTGATCCAAGGAGTACTGGGCATTAGAAGTGTCCACAAGATTCACCTCTCAGGTGGTGTAGACAGAGCCACTGGGGCTGGGCGTGGTGGCTTATGTCTGTAGTCCCAGTGCTTTGGGAAGCTGAACTAGGTGGATCACTTGAGCCCAGGAATTCAAGACCAGCCTGGGCAACATGATGAAACTCGTCTCTCCAAAAAATACTAAAAATTAGCCGGGCATGGTAACATGCAGCTGTAGTCTCAGCCACTCAGGAGGCTGAGGTGGGAGGATCACTTGAGCTGGGAGGCAGAGGTTGCAGTGAGCTGAGACGGTGCCACTGCACTGCAGCCTGGTTGACAGAGTGAGACCCTGTCTCAGAAAACAGAGAGAATGCCACTGGGACATGAGGGCACAGTGAGAGCCTTCTCCCGCCACCTCCCTTAAATCCTGGCCTTGCCTGCAGATGTGTGGAACTGGCCTCCAGGATGACCTCTGTCTAGGGGATAACTTTATTCCGTCCACTCCACAACCCTATGAGGTAGAAAATGTTACATCATTTTTCGGATGGAATAACTGCAGCTCAGGCCGGGTGCGTGGTTCAAGCCTGTAATCCCAGCACTTTAGGAGGCCAGGGTGGGAGGATTGCTTGAGCCCTGGAGTTCGAGACCGGCCTGGGCAATGTAGGGAGACCCCATCTCTACAAAAAGTAAAATCAGCCAGGCATGATGGCATGTGCCTGTAGTCCCAGGTACTCGGTAGGCTGAGGTGGGAGGATTACTTGAGCCAGGGAGGTCCAGGCTGCACTGAGCCAAGCTTCTGCACCACAGTTTCTTCCCTGTGGTCCCCTGCTCCAGCTGCAAAGGGGGACATGCAGAGTTCCAGCCCATCAGCCAGATGTCCCAAGTCACCATGTGTTGGGAACCAGCCCCGAGTAAACACTGGGCATGACGGGGCATCCTTCAGTCCTAAGAAGAAGGGCCTACTGTGTTCGCCTCTTGACAGCTAGGGAAACTGAGGCTCAGGGGTAGGAAGTGACTGCATCTGTCTAGGCAAGAGGCCATGGTGAGGTTTGAAGCCCAGTTGACCACCTCAGGGCTTGCTGCACCAAAAGGCAGCCCAGGATAGGCCTGGGGCAGTAGCTGCTGGGGGCATTCATCCAGTGTCACAGCCAGAAAACAGGACCCTGGAGGAGCCCAGGGGTAGGGCTGTCTGCCCAAGCAGACTGTGCGCCCTCCTTCCCTGAGGAACCCTCCTTGCCCTGTGCTCCCTGCCGCCACCAGCTCCCTGGCAGGCGTCCCAGGCGAGACTGTCATCCCAGACCCGCAGCTCATAGCACGTTTCCAGGCTTACTCATCCAGCCTTGCCAGCAGCTTTCTCTCTCTGATCCACGGCGGAGCCTCCCATGTGTCTAAAACCCACGGTGAGCAAGGCTCAGGATGGGGTGGTTTTTGACACGGGCCAGTCTTTCACCCTGGGCGGGTCTCCTCTCGTCCCCTGCAGGTACGCGGCCGCCCCACACCCCCTGCTATCTCTTGATCCCCACTTCAGCCACGATGGGACGTCCAGCGGTGACTCTTCTTCCGGAGGCCTGACCAGCCAGGAGAGCACAATGGAACGCCAGAAGCCAGGTAGGGCCCCCAGCAGCCGCTGTGCCCACCCACCTGCCTCACTCCTCAGGACCTCTTACTTAGAGCTTGACAGGCAACACTCCACCTCCTATCAGTGATGGATAAAACACAAAAGAAAACTGTAAGCGTGACATGTAAGACTAGAGAGGGCACCCAGGAGAGCTGCGGAACCCACGAGCGAGATCCTTATCCATCCAGACAGGACATCGGCAGGTGGCGTCTGCTCCTGCTGATAAGGCCGGAGCTGGCATGCAGCTGTGTGACACGGAGCTGGGAGCCACCAGGGAAGGTAGCTGAAAAGGAATAAGCACGTGGTGCTCTCAGGAGCAGAACTGACTGCATCCTGTGGCTTTTCATCACATAAACCCTTCTATGTTGTTTTCAACTTTTATGGACATACAGCATGTGTTAAGAGCCCACCTGACCAGGTACGGTGATTCACACCTGTAATCCCAGAACTTTGGGAGGCCAAGGTGGGCAGATCACCTGAGGTCAGGAGTTCGAGACCAGCCTGGCCAACATGGTGAAACCCCGTCTCCACTAAAAATACAAAAATTAGCCAGGCATGGTGGTGCACACCTGTAATCCCAGCTACTTGGTTGGCTGAGGCAGGAGAATTACTTGAACCTGGGAGGTAGAGGTTGCAGTAAACCAAGATTACACCACTACACTCCAGCCTGGGCGACAGAGCAAGACTCCGTCTCAAAAAAAAAAAGAAAAGGGCCCACATCATGAGCACACACCTGATAGCCTATCACAGAGTGGACACACCCAGGAGGGAAACAGAACGTGGCCAGTCTCCCCAAGTCCCCATTCCCCTCCCAGTTAGTACCCCCAAAGGAACCCTGTCCTACTCCTCATGGCCTGAGCTTTGCCAGATTTTGAATTTCATAGAATACAGAATCACACTGTGTCTATTTTGTGTATGTGTGTCTGGCTTCTGTCACTCAGCGTTACATTTATGACAGCCAGCCACATGATTGTACATGGCATCACAGTATCTGAGTGATATCCCCCATTGTCTGAATGAGCCACAGTTTATTGCCACATCCTGGTGTTGATAGACATTTGGGTTGTTGCACTTTGGGCTGCTTAGAGCAGTATTGCTAGGAACATTCTTGTGCTTGTCTTTTGATGAGCATATGCTTACATTTCTGTAAGGTATACACCTAGGAGTGAAATTGCTAGGTCATATGTTTAACTTTATTTTATTTTATCTATTTTTTGAGACAGAGTCTTGCTCTGTCACCCAGGCTGGAGTGCAGTGGCATGATCTCGGCTCACTGCAACCTCCACCTCCCAGACTCAAGCGATTCTCCCCTGCCTCAGCCTCCCAAGTAGCTGGGAACACAGGCATGAGCCACCACGCCCAGCTAATTTTGTATTTTTAGTAGAGATGGAGTTTCAACACGTTGCCCAGGCTGGTCTTGAACTCCTGAACTCAAGTGATCTGCCCTCCTTGGCCTCCCAAAGGATTGAGATTACAGGTGTGAGCCACCGCACCGGGCCAGTATGTTTAACTTTATAGGAAGGGGCCAAACTGTTTCCCAATATGACAAAGCATCTTATAGTCTGACCAGCAACGTGAGGGTTCTAGTTGCTCCATGCTCTCACCATCCTCTGTGTTTCATTTATTCTGGTGTGCATGTGGTGGTATCACATTGTGCTTTTATTTTATTACTTTTAAAAACTTTTTTTTTTTTTTTTTTGGAGACGGAGTTTTGCTCTTGTTACCCAGGCTGGAATGCAATAGCGCCATCTCGGCTCACCACAACCTCCACCTCCTGGGTTCAAGCAATTCTCCTGCCTTAGCCTCCCGAGTAGCTGGGACTACAGGCATGCGCCACCATGCCCAGCTAATTTTTGTATTTTTTTAGTAGAGACGGGGTTTCACCATGTTAACCAGGATGGTCTCGATCTCTTGACCTCGTGATCCACCCGCCTCGGCCTCCCAAAGTGCTGGGATTATAGGCGTGAGCCACCGCGCCCGGCTAAAAACATTTTTTTATAGATACAAGGTCTTACCATGTTGCCCAGGCTGGTCTCGAACTCCTGGGCTCAAGTGATCCTCCTAACTCAGCCTCCCAGAATGCTGGGATTACAGGTGCCAGCCACCACACCTGGCCGACACTGTGTTTGTAATTGGAATTTTTCTGAAGACTGCTGAGATTGAGCATCTTCTCATATATTTCTTCCCCATTATTAATCATGTCGTGGACAACTCAGATAAATATTTTAAACATAATTTTATAGAACAAACTTGTAGCCCTTTTGAAGGCTGAGAACCAGCAGATGAATGGGCAGGTTGGATTCAGAAGGAAGCAAACAAATGACTAGTGTTAGAAAGCAGTGACGTCAGCCGGTCACGGCGGCTCACGCCTGTAATCCCAGCACTTGGGGAGGCCGAGGCAGGGAGATCACAAGGTCAGGAGCTCGAGACCAGCCTGACCAACATGGTGAAACCCCATCTCTACTAAAAATATAAAAATTAGCGGGGTATGGTGTCGGGCGCCTGTAATCCCAGTTACTTGGGAGGCTGAGGCAGGAGAATTGCTTGAACCCTGGAGGCAGAGGTTGCAGTGACCCAAGATCGTGCCACTGCACACCAGCCTGGATGACAGAGCCAAATTCTGTCTCAAAAAAAAAAGAAAAAGAAAGAAAGCAGTGACGTCAGAGTGGGAGAGGATGTCCTCTTAGGGAGTGTTTGAGAATTTCCAGGCAGCTGGGAGAGGTAACCCCATCAGCACACCAGCTCCCCCAGGCACTCTAGGGTACAGAAGAGGCTGCATGCCCCAAGATTCGTGGCCTGGAGAATTCCTCAGCCTCTCAGCCCATGATTCTCTTAAACCAGGGACAGTGGTTCGACTTCAGGGAAGCAGGTGGGACTTCGGGGGCCTCCGTCTCTCTGCTGCCTCCAGGGCCTGCCATGGTTTGTTCCTGTCTTCGGCATACTTGATCATGCCTATCACTGCCTGCAACTCTGTCATCTTTGCTCCAAGACAGATTCGGATATCTTTTTTTCCTTTTCACCAAATTCAGAAGAAGAGAGAAGTGTTGCTTGACTATTTTATTACACGAAAGTATAAAATGGGGAGAAAATGTTTCCCACATACACCATGGGCCCCAAATAAGAAACTCACTGTTGCCCTTCCCTTCCCTCTTCTGCTTCCTGGAGCTTGGCTCCCCTCCCACTTCCTTGGGACGTTGTTATAGTTGACTCCTAAATTGCTGCTGCCACACACACACACGCACAGATCAGGGGAATCTGTGTTTAGAAATCATTGTGAGGCCGGGTGCAGTGACTCATGCCTATAATCCCAGGACTTTGGGAGGTTGAGGCGGGTGGATCACTTGAGGCCAGGAGCTCAAGACCAGCCTGACCAACATGATAAAATCCCATCTCTACCAAAAATACAAAAATTAACCAGGTGTGGTGGTGGGTGCCTGTAATCCCAGTTACTCAGGAGGCTGAGGCAGGAGAATCGCTTGAACCCGGGAGGTGGAGGTTGCAGTGAGCTGACATTGTGCCATTGCACTCCAACCTGGGAGACAGAGCGGCACACCATCTTAAAAAAAAAAATTATCATGAATTCTAGAATGTATTCAGGACCCAGAAAAAAGGCCAGGCATGGTGGCTCACACCTATAATCCTAGCACTTTGGGAGGCTGAGGTGGGAGGATTCCTTGAGGCTAGGACTTCAAAACCACCCTGGGCAACAACATCTGCCTCTACAAAGAATTAAAAATATAGCTAGGCATGGTAGTGCGTACCTATGGTCCCAGCTGCTCAAGAGGCTGAGGTGGAAGGATCACTTGAGCCCGAGAGTTTGAGGCTGCAGTGAGCCGTGATCATAACATTACACTGCAGCCTGGGCGACAGAGCAAGACCTTGTCTCAAAAAAAAAAAAACCTTCACTAAAGATGGAAAGGATCAGGCTTCACAGCAAATGTAGGGGTTTGCCCAGCCCCGATGGAGCGAACCATCCTAGTAACAGCAGCACAGTTTAGTAGATTGTCAAGTGTGCAGCACTACACATGCCTTCGTGTTGAGTCATCTCAGGAATGCGACAGAGTGGGCACTGCGACTGCCTCAGTTAGAGAGGAGGACGATGAGGCACAGAAAGGTTGTCACTTGTCCCAGGTCACTACTGACGAGCAGCATCACGGGAGATGAACGGAGGCCTGCATGTCCCAGAACCCTTCCAGAAGCTCGACCCACAACCCCTCACCCCTAGAATGGGTTTCCCAGGCCTCAGAGCACCCAGGTTGGGAATGTGCCTCCAGGGTCACCAGCTGCCCTGAGACCGTGCCTGGCTGGGGTTTTAGCAAGTCTCTCACCCTGTCCCCTGCCCGGCATGTTGAGGTTGGGGTAGGAGGGCCAGTAGGTCACTGAGGGCTGATCCAGAGAACCAGGGGAGGGCCCAGGCCAGGATCAGGGCCAGCTGAGGGCAGAGCCAGGGCAGGAGAACTTCGGAACAGCCAGGATGGGCAGGAAGCTGGCCTTTTACCTGTGCATGCATTCAACTGATGATGCCACCAGGCTGGTCGCCAGGGATACAGGGTGAGCCAGGCAGGCACGTTTTCTGCCTTCTTGGAGCTGGCAGTCCTGGGGAAGAATTGGACCATAACAGGGGCACAATCATGATAAAATATTAACCAGTAATGCTAAGTATAAAGTGGAAACTAGGCCGAGCACGGTGGCTCACATCTGTAATCCCAGCACTTTGGGAGGCTGAGGCAGGCAGGTCACTTGAAGTCGGGAGTTCAAGACCATCCTGGCCAACATGGTGAAACCCTGTCTCTACTAAAAATACAAAAATTAGCCAGGCATGGTGGCGGGCACCTGTAATCCCAGCTACTCAGGAGGCTGAGGCAGAGAATTGCTTGAACCCAGGAGGCAGAGGTTGCAGTGAGCCGAGATTGTGCTACTGCACTATATCCTAGGCATCAAAGCAAGACTCTGTCTCAAAAAAAGAAAAGAAAAAAGTGGAAACTGTCAAAGTGTGCAGAAAGAGATTGACAGGGTTTGGGGGCCATCTCTGAGCAAATCACATTTCAAGTGAGGCTGGAATAATTCAAAGAAGTCAGCAGGGATGAAAACATTCCAGGGAAAGAGAACAGCTAGTTGGTGACCCTGAGGTGGTGGTGAGGAGGCCCATGTGGTGAGAATTGACATCAGGGAGGGGACAGGGACAGAGTTTGTGGGGCCTCATGGGCCGCAGGGCGGCCTTTGTCCTGTACTCAGAGTGGGGCAGGAGCCACAGGCCTCAGTCTTCTGCACAGAGGAGGGACAGGATCTGACTTGGGTGTTCCTAGGGCCCCCCTGGCTACAGATTATCGTTAGGTGGGGTGGGAGCAGGACCAGGTAGGAACAGAAGAAGGGGGAGATGTGCAGTTATGGATATAGTATTTTATTTTGTTTTATTTCTTTTTTTGAGACAGAGTTTTGCTCTTGTTGCCCAGGCTGGAGTGCAATGACAAGATCTCGGCTCACTGCAGCCTCCACCTCCTGGGTTCAAGCAATTCTCCTCCCTCAGCCTCCCGAGTAGCTGGGATTACAGGCATGTGCCACCACACCTGGCTAATTTTGTATTTTTAGTAGAGACGGGGTTTCTCCATGTTGGTCAGGCTGGTCTCGAACTCCTGAGCTGAGGTCATCCTCCCACCTCAGCCTCCCAAAGTGCTGGGATTACAGGCGTGAGCCACTGCACCCAGCCTGGATATAGTATTTTAAAGACAGCGTTAACCGAATTTCCTAATGATGCCTAGTTGTGTGCATGAGAGAAGTCAAGGATGCCACAGGGGTTTTGGCCTCAGCAGCTCAAAGGAGAAGCCATGAACTGAGCAGGAAGACCCTGGGAGATACAGGTTTGGGAGAAGGTATAGCCCTTGGCCTTGGCCTTGGCCTTGGCTGTGTTTGGTGGGAGGCACCCGATAGATACCCAAATGGAAGTGCTACAGGGCAGCCGAGTTCCAGTCTCAAGTCAGGCAGAGGTCAGCCCAGAGGCAGAGCGTGGGAGTTGTCTGTCGTTGGCAGTTTTTGAGGCTGGATGTAACTGCCATGGGCTTTGCTCTATAGAAATGTGGTTTCCCAGAGTAACTGCCTTCCTCCTGGAGAACCAGCACCTTCTGGGCGTATAAGGATGCCCTAAAGAGGAAAACCATTGATGGAGGCAAAGCAGGTGGACAAGGAGGCCAGTCTCCCCGCTTTGTATCCAGGGTTCCCGAGTGAAAACCACACAGGCAGTGACAACCTCAACTGAGACTAGACCACATCCAGCCAGACCATTCTCTGCAGTGGCCCTGAGTGCCCTGCCCGGTCACCCAGGCCACCCTCCCCAGCAGGAACATGGGCCCCAGGCTTCCCTGGGCTTGCACCAGAGGTGGTGATGTTGTGGTTGCCATCTCAGGGTCCCACAGGCCTGGTGGGCAGTTCTGAGTTGGCTGTGTGCTTGGCGCGTGGCCTCAGCAGTGACCTTCTCCCTCTCAGCCTCAGGTCCCTCCCCTCCAGTGGACATCCTAAGTGTCTCTCCTTCCAGGACAGTTTGGAGGGGTCCAGTGAGATCATGCTTGCCAAGCCCACGACCCATCATTAGGAGAACAAGGCCTCCCATCTCTCACGCACTCACTCTCCACCACTGCCGGCATTGCCATCATTGGTGAAGCCCGGGGAGGGGCAGGGCCTGAGAGCACAGGCACTAAACCAGGCCAGCCTGAGCCCTGTGTCCTGCCTGGGCCTTTCCCACTGTGTGACCTTGGACCAGCTGCTTAACCTCTCCGAGTCTTGTTCCACGTCTGTTAGAGATGGCCCTGATACCCACTTCACAGTGGTACTGGGAGGATACAGCAGGGTGATGTATGCAGAGCACTACAGCAGCACTGGGTACAGAACACGTGCTTAATAGGAATTATCATTGTGATAATTATCTTGAATGCCATCGTGATGAAAAGCCAGCTTTGGGGTTAAACCACCTGCGTTCAGCTCCTCAGTTAGTTCACTTGTGATTTCCATAGATCTTATCTAAGTGCCCTCCATTGGGGTTGGTCAATTTTTTTTTTTTGAAAGAGAGTCTCACTTTGTTGCCCAGGCTGGAGTGCAGTAGTGAAATCTCAGCTTACTGCAACCTCTGCCTCCGGGCTCAAGGGATTCTCTGCCTCAACCTCTTAAGTGACTGGGACTATAGGCATGTGCCACCATACCCGGCTAATTTTTCTATTTTCAGTAGAGATGGGGTTTCACCATATTGGCCAGGCTGGTCTCAAACGTCTGACCATGTGATCTGCCCATCTCGGCCTCCCAAAGTGCTAGGATTACAGGCATGAGCCACCGTGCCTGGCCAATATTTTTCAAGGTCAACAAGATACTCGGTTCAGACACACTGACTGGTCTCGGGAGTTTAGACCAGTTGACACCCACAACAGCCGCTGCCCTTAAACCTGCTTCACTTTTGAACCAGCAATTCCACCAGTAGAACTCTCTGCCCCACACACAATTCCACATGTGCTGAAAGTCTCATGTGGAAGGAAGGCGGAATTAAAACATACTACCAGAGAAACTCACCTAACCACAAATATCCATCAGTAGGAAACTGGCAGGTCATTGATGCACATTTACTTGGTGCAATCCTATTATGTAGCTATTTAAAAAGGTAACATCACATTCAATTAAGTGAAGATGTATTGTGAAGATATAAAGAGAAAAGCAAGTATAAATACACTACAAAGTGAAAAATCAAGTTGTAGGACAATTTTTATTATGATTCTATTTTTGTTTTTTAAAAAGTTATATGAATATAACCAAGAAAGAATTGCTACCTTGCATTTGTAAAGAACTCTACCAACCAATAAGATAAAAGACAGTCGATCTCATAGAAAAATGGCTAAAGGAGGCCAGGCATGGTGGCTCATGCCTGTCATCCAGCACTTTGGGAGGCTGAGGCAGGAGGATGACTTGAGGCCAGGCGTTCAAGACCACCCTGGATGCCATAGCAAGACCTCAAAAAAAAAAAAAAAAGGAAAATAGCCAAGCATGGTGATGCACGCCTATACTCCTAGCTACTTCAGAGTCTGAGGTGGGAGGATGGCTTCAGCCCAGGAGTTTGAGGTCACAGTGAGCTATGGTCATGCTGTTGCACTTTAGCCTGGAAGACAGGAAGGGAGGGAAATGGGATTATTGTACAGCCTCAGTGAGGGTCTCAGAACAGTTCTGGCACATAGTAAGTGCTGAGCATGTATTCTCTGTTACTGAGTGTTACACTCCAAGAAATAAGTTGATGGGGTCATGCCCTGGGTGAGCAGACAGGCTGGCAGAGGGGCCGGATTCTTCAGGCCCTGGCCTGAGTCACTCCTAACCACTGGTGTGTCTCCTGTTTTCCTACAGAGCCTTTGTGGCATGTGCCCGCCCAGGCCAGGCTCTCAGCCATAGCCGGAAGCAGCGGGAACAAGCACACGTCCAGGCAGGATGCAGCAGGCAAAGACTCCCCCAACAGGCATTCCAAAGTGAGTCTGGGCCCTGCCCTGCCCCACCAGGGAAGAGGCTGGCCTGGTTGTGGCCTCTGAGCTTCACACTTGAGCACATCCTCTATCTCTGCCACCTTCCACTCCAGAGGGGTTGAATACTTGGTTTGGAGTTGGAACCAACCAGGTTCACATTCTGGCTCTAGCCTTCATCAGCCAGGTCATCTTGGGCAAATCCCTTTCCTTCCTCGAGCCGCAGTTTCCTCAGTGTTCTATCAGTCAGGGTAAATCAGCTGCTGTAACAGACAGCCCGGAATCTCAATGTCCTCATACAGTGGAAGTGAATTTCCCTTTCCTGTAACAGCACAGTGCAGGTATTCAGTGAACATCTACCCACCATCCACATGGTGATTCAGAGCCCAGGCTCCCTCCCTCTCCTGGCTCTGCTTTCCCTCAGAGCTTCCAAGTCCTCTGTTGGGTTCCTGCATCTTTCCAGCAGTGGAAGTGAGTGGGAAAAAAGATAACATGGGAGGTGTTTTTTAGTCCAGGCCTGGAGATGGCATGAATCACTTCCATTCTATCACGTGGCCACACCTAACTGCAAGGGAGGCTGGGAAATGTAGTCTTGCGTGACCCAGGAAGGTTGTGAAATGTATTCCTGTGTGTCCTGGAGAAGGAGATCGTTTGTGGGGGCATCCATTCATTCAGCAGGTGTTTGACAAGTGCTTACAACATGCCAGACATTGGGACCATGGTAATGAAGAAGACAGACCAGCCCTGTCCTCAGGAAACTTCCCAGTGGGGGCAGCAAGCAGTAAGCAGATAAACAGATCTGTTGTATAAGAAAAAGCATGGGCCAGGCACGGTGGCTCACGCCTGTAATCCCAGCACTTTGGGAGACCAAGGCGGATGGATCACCTGCAGTCAGGAGTTCGAGACCAGCCTGGGCAACATAGTAAAACCCCATCTGTACTAAAAGTACAAAAACTAGCCGGGTGTGGTGGTGGGCACCTGTAATCCTAGCCTCTTGGAAGGCTGAGGTACGATAATTGCTTGAACCCAGGAGGCAGAGGCTGCAGTAAGCCAAGATTGCACCACTTCACTCCAGCCAGAGCAAGACTCCATCTCAAAAGTTAAAGAAAGGAAAAGAAAAAGCATAATTCAGGGGGGAAAGTGACAAGCACTGCAGCTTTAGGATGACATGGTCAGAGAGGGCCTTTGAAGGGGTGACCTTTGAGCTGAAACCTTGAGTGAAGGAAGGGGCAGCCCACGAAGATCTCTCAGGGAAGAGCATTGCAGGCAGAGGGAGCGGCAGGCGCAGAGGCCCAGAGGAGGAGTGCCCAGCGTGTTCAGAGAACGGCAAGGGGACCGACATGGCCGCAGCAGTGTGATCAGGAGGGAGGGGAGATAAGTTGGAGACCAGGGTGGTGCTGGAACTCTCACTTGTGCCTGGAGTAAGATGGAGCTGCAGGTGGGGGCCATAATGTAACTCAGGTGTTCCCGGCCTCCTGCTGGCTATGCGTGGGGAATAAACGGGGATGAGGGTGCAGAGAGACCAGGGAGGAGGCTGCTGCTCTGGCCCGGGGAAGGTGGTGGTGGACAGGACAGGCATGGACAGGACCCGGCAGAGCTGTGGAACAGGAAGTGACAGGTTCCGGATCTGTTTTGAGGATGCTGGCAACGGGATTTGCTGTTGGGCTGGACGTGAGTGAGAGCAAAAACGGGGCCAAGGTAGGTCCACGACTCTTGGCAGGGGCAGCTGAAAGCACGGCAGCCGTCACTGAGACAGGGAAGATGGTGTGGGAGGGAGGGTGCTGAGTTGAGTCTTAGATTCGCTGAGTCTGAGATGGGGGAAGCCTGTTCTCTGCATGATGTCATTTGTTCCTGCAAGGAGCCCCAAATAGCCCCTTACTATTACCCTCCATTTTACGGATGTGGAAACTGAGGCCAAGGGAACTTAAATCACTTGCCCAAGGTAACACGGCCAGTAGATGAGCAGCCAGGATTTGAAGCTGTCTGGTCCTAGGGTTTAGGCCCAAGCAGAGGGAGGACCCAGAGAGGGAAGATGTACCCCTGCCCTGGAGTCTGGGAATGACACTCTTCTCTTGCCCCTCAGGGAGAACCTCAGTACTCGAGTCATTCCAGCAGCAACACCCTCTCCAGCAACGCATCCAGCAGCCACAGTGACGACCGCTGGTTCGACCCCCTGGACCCCCTGGAGCCAGAGCAAGACCCCCTCTCCAAGGGCGGCTCCAGCGACAGCGGCATTGACACCACCCTCTACACCTCCAGCCCCAGCTGCATGTCCCTCGCCAAGGCACCACGGCCCACCAAGCCACACAAGCCCCCTGGAAGTATAGGCCTTTGTGGCGGGGGTCTCGAGGCCACTGGGAGATCCCACCACACAGACAGGCGGCGGGAGGTCTCCCCTGCCCCCACAGTTGCTGGCCAAAGCAAGGGCTACCGACCGAAGCTGTACTCCTCCGGCTCCAGCACCCCCACGGGCCTGGCCGGGGGCAGCCGGGACCCGACAAGGCAGCCCAGGTAAGGTATTGCACCTCGTCCGGGTTCTGACCACCTTCCACTTCCAATAGTTCTAGTTCTACAGTCCTGACGGTGGGGTTCTCCTCCCAGAAACACACTCATGGACACGTGCGCCTAGTCACTGGTTTGCTGACAGAATTGGGGTGGCTCATGGGCCACTGCCTTCTTGCCCAACCATCAGCCTTCAGGGACCCCACCCAGGTGGTGGGAAAGAAACCCCTGGCCTTATGTATTTCTGTCTTCATCTGTCTCTGGTTCTCTCTGACCTCCTGCCTCATTTTTCTTTGCTCTCTCCTGAGACCAAAAGTTTTTATGCTTTTTTAGGGGTTACAGACTGTATCTGTTGTAGAATGCATTTGGCTGGAGGCCATAGGAAACCTGACCCACTGTGGCTTAAACAAATAGATGTGTAACAGTCCCCTGACATGAAGTCGGAGAGAGCCAGGCTAGTGCTGCGGCTCATGGAGAGCCTCAAGGATGGGCGCTCTGTGTCTCCCTGCTCGGCGTCTTTACCATGCTCCCTGGCCTTGAGATGGAGCTGTGGTGCCTGGTGGGTGGCAGTTGGGGGCAGAGAACAGAAGGAAAGGTGGCAGCCTCCAAGCACCTTTCTGTTTCCCTTCCTATGGAGAAAGCAGACCCTTTCCCAGAACCCCCTTCAGCAGCTGGCATCACAAGGCCATCCCAGCTACAAGGAGGTCTGGAAGGTCATGGTCTGGACTTCCAGGCTCTATAGTATAGGGCAGTGGTCCCCAAAGAAGCTCCCGAAGGCTTATGCAGCCCAGCTGCTGGGCCCCACCCAGAGTTTCTGACTCAGTAGGTCCGGGGACCTGAAAAATATGCCTTCTTTTGTTATTTTTGTTTTTTTTTTGAGATGGAGTTTCGCTCTTGTCACCCAGACTGGAGTGCAATGGCGCGATCTCGGCTCACCGCAACCTCCGCCTCCTGGATTCAGGCAATTCTCCTGCCTCAGCCTCCTGAGTAGCTGGGATTACAGGCACGCGCCACCATGCCCAGCTAATTTTTTGTATTTTTAGTAGAGACGGGGTTTCACCATGTTGACCAGGATGGTCTCGATCTCTTGACCTCGTGATCCACCCGCCTCGGCCTCCCAAAGTGCTGGGATTACAGGCGTGAGCCACTGCGCCCGGCCGTTATTGTTGTTTTTAAGAGGGAGTCTTGCTCTGTCACCCAGGCTGGACTGCAATGGCACGATCTTGGCTCACTGCAGTCTCTGCCTCCCAGGTGCAAGTGATTCTCCTGCCTTGGCCTCCCAAGTAGCTGGGACTACAGGTGCCTACCACCATGCCCAGCTAATTTTTGTATTAGTAGAGACATGGTTTCACCATGTTGGCCAGGCTGGTCTCAAACTCCTAACCTAAAGGGATCTGCCAACCTCAGCCTCCCAAAGTGCTGGGATTACAAGTGTGAGCCACCACACCTGGCTGAGAATATGCATTAAGTTCCCAGTAGATGCAGGTGCTGCTGGTCCCAGGACCACACTTTGAGAGCCACTGGTAGAGAGGTGTATAGGGGGTGAGAGAAAGAGCAGGCATTGGCCAGCCAGCAGCCTGGAGTCCCAACCACACACACTGAGGTTCTGATGGAGGCCATGAGCTGCCTTCCAGAAAAGGGCACAGAGATGGGAAAACTATTCCGCACAGACACAGAGCTCAGCCCCATCCATAGACCCCCTTAGGGTTCTGTGGCCCCAGGCAGGAGCTTCCTATGCTGTAGTCCCTAGTGCCAGCCCCTGAGGCCACAGCCCCACATCCCTTCCTGACCATTCCTGGGGTGGCCTAGCCTGAGTCCAGGATACCAATACCCATTAGGGCTCAGAGTCTCATTGGCACAGGGATCTTCCTCTCTTGGGGCTCCCTTTGCCTTTGCCAGTCCTCAAAGCCCAGCCTCTCTCCACACAGGACACCCACACTCAGGCAGCCACCTCAGACTTCCGAACACAGTCTGCAATAGAATTGTGTCCATCTATACAGAAATATCAAAAAAAAAGTGAAGCAGTGCTTTCCAGAATAATACGTAACCTATGTGCAATACACTTTGATCCTGTCTCCTCTATCTAAAAATGTTTAATGCTGATCAATCCCCAAATGATTTCATGGCTTACAGTGTTCTTTGACAGATTTGAAAACCGCTGTGTTTGAGAGTGACTGTAGTGTCACACCCAGGCACACCATGATCCAAGGGTCTCCTTGAGTCAGAGAGCCCAGGAGAAGGGCTGCAGGAGGAGAGGATGCAGAGAGACAGAGAGAGAATGTCTAAGTGTTTCAGATCTCTCGGTTCATCTCCGTAGACAAGTGGCTGTTTTTTAGAAACAGGGTCCTGCTCTGTCGCCCAGGCTGGGTGCAGTGGTACAATCAGAGCTCACTGAAGCCTCGAACTCCTGGTCTCAAGTGTTCCTCCCACCTGAGCCCCACAAATAGCTGAGACTCCAGGTGCATGCCCCCATGCCCAACTAGTCTGGAACTCCTGGGCTCAAGCTATCCTCCCTCCTTGACCTCTCAAAGTCCTGGGATTACAGGCATGAGCTACCACACCTGTTGACAAGTGCCACTTAATCTTTTGAACACCTGGACTCTTTTTTTTTTTTTTTTTTTTTTTTTTTTTTGAGACAGGCCCTGTCACCCAGGCTGGAGTGCAGTGGCGCAATCTTGGCTTACTGCAACCTCTGCCTCCCAAGCGATTCTCCTGCCTCAGCCTCCTGAGTATCTGGGATTACAGGCCAGTGCCACAATGCCCAGCTAGTTTTTGTATTTTTAGTAGAGATAGGGTTTCACCATGTTGGTCAGGCTGGTTTCAGACTTCTGATCTTGTGATCCGCCCACCTCAGCCTCCCAAAGTGCTGGGATTACCGGTGTGAGCCGCCGCACCCTGCCTGGACTCTTTTGAATGACTCTTTCATTCATTTATTTATTCATTCATTCCATTCATAAGTATTTCTTGGGGATTTGCTCTGTCCCAGACACTGTGCTTGGGGCTGAGAGAAATCACGAGCACATTTGGATCAGGCCCCCAGGTCTCCCCACCGCCCACCATCAAGTAAGGGAAACAGATAAGAATCAGATTATCACTGAGACGAATGAATAAGTGTGCCCACCGGGACCAGGCATAGGCTCAGGCCTATGATCCCAGCACTTTGGGAGGCCAAGGCGGGAGGATCACCTGAGGTCAGGAGTTCGAGACCAGCCTGGCCAACATGGCAAAACCCCATCTCTACTAAAAATACAAAAATTATCCAGGTGTGGTGGCACACGCCTGTAATCCCAGCTACTTGGGAGGCTGAGGCAGGAGAATCCCTTGAACCCAGGAGGTGGGTATCACGCTGCTGCACTCCAGCATGGGCGACAGAGAGAGACTCTGTTTCAGAAACAAAACAAAACAAAACTGTGCCACTGAGAGGGACATGGAGCCAAGAGAATTTACAATGGGGTCTCAGGTCTCGGTTGTGGGAGCCCCCATCCCGGGCACAGGACCACCACCCATGTTAGTGAACCTGAACAACTGTGAGGATTTGAAATCTGAAACATAAAGACAGCCAGGCCTGGGGTAGAGTGTGGCTGAGATGGGAGGGTGGGCATGTAATTACCCTGTGTCTAAGGAAATGATCTGCTGAACCCAGAAATGAAGGGAACGAAATGGGAGAGGAACCCGTTGCAAAAGAGGACCCTGCGGTTGGGAGCTTTAATTTGCATACAGACAATTGATGCTAATTGCAAATCATTCTTATCTACTCATTAAAGCTGCTTCCTGAAGTTTTCTCCTTGGCAACCAGCCTTTAGTGTGGCGCAGTATTTCCCAAAATGGGGTGCTTGAGGTGATTTGGGTGGTTCGGGGAGGAAAATGTTGTATTTTAAATGTATATGTGCTTCCTTTAACGAATATTAGGAAAAAGTGTTTGCAACTCACCCCCTGATTTTATGATACCACCTTGGACAAGTTAAGGAAAATAAAATGAGTTGATTTAAAAAAACATATTCAGGCCGGGCACGGTGGCTCATGCCTGTAATCCCAGCACTCTGGGAGGCCAAGGCAGGTGGATCAGTTGAGGCCAGGAGTTGGAGACCAGCTTGACCAACATGGTGAAACCCCATCTCTACTGAAAATACAAAAATTAGCTGGGTGTGGTGGCACACGCCTGTGGTCCCAGCTATTCCGGAGGCTGAAGCGGAAGAATCTCTTGAGCCCAGCAGGCCTAGGTTACAATGAGCACCACTGCACTCCAGCCTTGGCAACAGAGCAAGACCCCGTCTAAAAAAAAAGATATCCATGTGGATAAGAATGTGACCTTCAGTGTCAGCCCACCTACATTCAATCCCTCCCTCGGCCACCTACATTCAATCCCTCCCTTGGCCACCTCTTGGCTGTGTGCCCCCTGGGCAAGTGACCGAACCTCTCTGGGCCTCATTTTCCTCATCTGTAAAACTAGGGATAAATCACTTACCTACCTCATAGGGATGTGGTGAAAATTAAATGTGCCCTTAGAACAGTGCTTGGACATGGCCGGGCACGGTGGCCCACACCTGTAATCCCAGCACCTTGGGACGCCACGGCAGGCGAATCATGAGGTCAGGAGATCGAGACCATCCTGGCTAACATGGTGAAACCTTGTCTCTACTAAAAATACAAAAAAGTTAGCCGGGTATGGTGGTGTATGTCTATAGTCTCAGCTACTTGGGAGGCTGAGGCAGAAGAATTGCTTGAACCTGGGAGGTGGAGGTTGCAGTGAGCCGAGATCGCGCCACTGCACTTTATTCTGGGTGACAGAGGGGACTCTATCTCAAAAAAAAAAAAAAAAAAACCAAAAACAAAAAACAGTGCTTGGACTTCAGGACTGCCTGTCAGAATCATGGGGTAGGAAGGGGTATTTGAAAAACACACAAAAATGAGACCCTGCCTCAGATTCACAAAGTCAGAATATCTCCCCTGGTCCAAGCCCTGTTACAGGCAGCGCTGGCAACACAGCGGTGACTGAGGGAACCCCAGTCCTGCCTGACAGATGCATTCCCAGAGACAGCCCAGAGGGGTCAGAGACCTGACCGGATGGGGGAGACCCAGGCAGAGGGAGCAGGGTCAGAAGGGGAGCCTAGGCTGAGGGTTCAGGGCTGGGATACAAGGGACCCAGGAAGAGGTGTCAAGGTAAGATGAGGGGGCACAGGTAGAGGGACCAGGGTGGAATGGAGGGGCCCAGGCAGAGCGGTTGGGCCCGCCATGGAGGAAAACAGGGAACGTGGGAACCCAGAAGCGGGGCAGAGGGTGGGGGGAACCTAGTGGGAGGGGCCAATCCAGTTATGGCAGGGGCTTTCCTGGAGAAAGTCTGAGCTAGCCAGGGGAATCAGGAGGGAAAAGCAGTCCAGACAGAGAATGTGGCGACTCCCACTGTCATCCTCACCCCCCTCTCACTCCATTGGCCTCCCACAGTCTTCAGTAGGCACAAGTTCTCCAAATGGTCACGGAGCCACCTGCTTGGGGCCAAACCTAGGTTCAAGGTGCCACACGTGCCTCTGCCTTCCATGGCGGCCACACTGGCTGTGTACCGGGCGACCCAGCAGCCTCCCACGTGTGCCGCCGTCACTGCATGCCTCTGGGCTGGAGTGACAGCCTGCTGCCCAGCCTCAGCTCCTGGAAGGCAGGTGGCTTTGTTTCAACAGGCCCAGCACAAACGCTCAGTGACTTCCCTGTCTCTACCTCCACTGCGCTCTGTGGCATAGAACTTGATATTTATTCAAGTAGCGAGCTCCTGCTGTGCGACGGGCCCTCTGCAGGGTGCTGGAACAGGCAGACCAGACCCCGGCCGTCCTGGCACTGACAGAGGCCCATGGGAAACAGCAAGCGAATAATGCCAAAAGTCATGAATGAATTAGGCCGGGGGATGGCCTCCGGAAACCTGTAGGGTCTAGGGGTGGGTGGGTAGGGTGCAGGGTTAGCGGAGGTGTCTAATCTTGCCTAGGGCCAGAGATGATGTTCCTGAACTCGGGTCATGTCTGCTAAGGATGAGGGGGACAGGGAGGAGGGACCAGGTGAAGGAAGACGGGGGTTCAGTGGGGCCGGAGGGACATTTATCTGGGATGCAACTATATGGGTGTTGGCTCTGTTTTTTAAATTGTGTGTTTATATGCAACATATATATATATAGACACACACACTCAGAGCCTTGATATATGTTGTGAACCTCTCTCTATATATATATACACACACACACACTTCTTTTTTTTAAGTCTGTTGAATTTCTCATTCAGATGAATGTATATATGACTCTTTACCATTACAAAAAAACAGAAGGGAAAGATGAGGAATAGAGAAAGTATGTCTGTGAATTAGAGTTGCATGTGCAAAGTCCTGTGGTGGGGAGAAAGGTGGTATTGTCAGGCCACTGAACACAGGCCTCTTGGCTCAAGTATAGAAATTATGGCTGAGCACAATGGCTCATGCCTGTAATCCCAGTACTTTGGGAGGCCAAGGTAGGAGCATCACTTGAGGCCAGAAGTTCGAGACCAGCCTGGGCAACATAGTAAAAACCCCATCTCTACCCCCTACAAACCCCCTCCAGTTTTTTTTTTTTTGAGATGGAGTTTCACTCTTATCACCCAGGCTGGAGTGCAATGGCATGATCTCGGCTCACTGCAACCTCTGCCTCCCGGGTTCAAGCGATTCTCCTGCCTCAGCCTCCTGAGTAGCTGGGATTACAGGTGCCTGCCACCAGGCCCAGCTAATTTTTTGTATTTTTAGTAGAGTCATGGTTTCACCATGTTGGCCAGGCTGATCTCGAACTCCTGATCTCAGGTGATCCGCCCACCTCAGCCTCCCAAAGTGTTGGGATTACAGGCATGAGCCACCACACCTGGCCAAAACATTTTTTTTTTTTTTTGAGACGGAGTTTCGCTCTTGTTACCCAGGCTGGAGTGCAATGGCGCGATCTCGGCTCACCGCAACCTCCGCCTCCTGGGATCAGGCAATTCTCCTGCCTCAGCCTCCTGAGTAGCTGTGATTACAGGCACGCGCCACCATGCCCAGCTAATTTTTTGTATTTTTAGTAGAGATGGGGTTTCACCATGTTGACCAGGATGGTCTCGATCTCTTGACCTCGTGATCCACCCGCCTCGGCCTCCCAAAGTGCTGAGATTACAGGCGTGAGCCACTGCGCCCGGCCCAAAACATTTTTTTAATAGCTGGGTATGGCAGTAGGCTCCTGCAGTCCCAACTACTCGAGTGGCTGAGGTGAGAGGATCACTTGAGCTTGGGAGTTCAAGACTGCAGTAAGCTGTGATTTCACCCCTGCTCTCCATCCTGGGTAACAGATTGAGACCCTGTTGATCAATTGATCACTCCATCCTGGGCGACAGAGCGAGACCTAGTAGGTAGGTAGGCAGGCAGGCAGGCGGGCAGGCTGACAGACAGAGTAAGCAGCCAGTGGGAGGTTGGGGAGGTCAGCAGTGGCCAGAAAATTCAGGGCCCTACCAGCTCCATTATGGAATTTGGATCTCAAAAGCAGTGGGGGTAATGTGGGCAAATATGTGTACCGAAATATGGTGCTGGGGGCGAGACAGGAGGCAAAGTCTCTGAGGAGTCTGAGGCCTGGCTCTGCATGGGAGAACATGGGCCTGAGCTGGAGGACAGAGTAACTGTGGATGTGGCAGCAGGCAGCATTACCAGGAAGTAAGGCGGGAAGAAGATGCAGGTCGGGACAGAGCCAGCAAGCTGTGTGAGAGTCCAGGGTGACTGCCCCGTGTCTGGAGGCTGCTGCGGCCTGGGAGCGCCTGAGGTGCTTGTGAGAAGAGGAGGCGGGGTGGGGCAGCCAGAGGGGACTGTGATTCTTCCAGTCACTGACCTTTGCAGTGCCCACTCTGTGCCAGGCATCGTTGTAGACACTGCAGTACAGCAGCGTCCCTCCTTTATGGAGCTGTCATTCTCCTGGAGACAGGGCAAGGCAGACAGACAGCCAAACCATTGGGGAGTGTGCCAGGAGGTGATAAGTGCTGGGGAGGAAAGGCAAACAGAGCGGAGCTCTGGGAAGGCTTCTGGGAGGAGGTGATGGGTTGTAGGAAGTCAGGGCGAGATCCAGGCAGTGGAAACAGTAGATGCCAAGACACTGAGAGTAAACTTATTCAAAGTGCTCCAGAAATGGTCAGGTGGCCAGAGGGGCTGAAGCAGGGGACAGGGGGCAAAGTGGCAGGAGGTCAGCATGGCGAGGTGGCAGAAGCCTGGTTCTGGCGGGCCTATTGACCACAGTCAGATGCTGGGATTTGGTTCCAAAGGACATGGGAGCCATAGGAGGCATTTGAGCACATCATCTGACTTAATGTTTTTAAAAAACATTAAAACTATGCTCTGGGCGTGGTGGCTTATGCCTGTAATCCCAGCACTTTGCGAGGCTGAGGCAGGCGGATCACCAGAGCTCAGGAGTTCAAGACCAGCCTGGGCAACACGGCAGAACCCCCACGTCTACAAAAAATTAGCTGGGTGTAGTAGCACGCGCGTGTTGTCCCAGCTACTCAGGAGGCTGAGGTTGAAGGATTGCTTGAGTCCCGGAAGTGGAGGCTGCAGTGAGCCGAGATCACATCGCTGCACTCCAGCCTGGGTGACAAAGTGATCTCAAAAAATGATAAAAGATAAAAATAAAAAAATAGAAAAGATCACTGTGGGCTACTCTGGGGAGGATGGACTCTCTTAGGCACGGGGAGGGTGGTTAGCAACATTCAAAGGCTGCCAGGAGAGGGTTGGGTCCTGACATGCCCAGGCAGGGAGCTCCCCACCCACTCCTTCCCCGGGCTGCAGCCCTCGCCGTGGAAGCCACTGCAGCCTGTAGCAGCTTGTGCCCATCGATGACCTCACAGGCACTCCCCCAAGACATTTGTCATGGGAGCCCAGCTGCCAGGCACGCTGCCAGGCGCCAGCACCTGCCGTGGGCACTGTGGTGGGCTGAGTGATCCTGGGCCGGCAGCCACCTGGCCCTCACCCTCTCCTGAGGCAGTGCACACTCCAGAGCTTTCTGGGCATCCAGAGCAATTAGTCAGAGCTGTTAGGGGCCATCAGAGGCGCTCAGCACCACGTGGAGCTGACGCAGCTGGGTGTTCCCGGGCAGGCAGGAAGCACATGGCTTTGCTTCCCCAGGCTGTGCCAGGAGTCCCCGGGATGCCCTTCTGGGGGCACAGCCCTGAAAGGTAATCTGAGGGCCCACCTGCCTGTGAGTGTTAGGTGGCTATGGTCATGGGAGACAGAGACCTCCTCAGAGAGTCACAGTCAGCTTGGGAGGAGGAAGCCAGGCAGAGATCTGTGAGGCAAAGGCCCTTAGGTGGAAGCGTTTCTGGTGTGTTTAAGGAACAGCTTCCACATGGCTGGAGAAGACAGAGTAAAGGAGAGGGAGGAGTGTGGAGGAGCTGGGGGCAGAGAAGAGAGGGAGCAGATGAGGTGGGGCCCTGTGAGGAGGGCTCTCAGTCTTACCCTGAGAGAGTCCTGATCTGATTGACATGATCCTAGCATGTCTCTGGCTGGAGTTGAGGCTGGAGAAGGACACAGGAGGAAGAGGGAGCCTGGGAGGATCCCAGGAGGAGGCCACTCAGACGATGCGGGTAGAGGTAGAGAGTAGTGGCGGGATTGGGATCTCTGTGGAATCTCTAGCCCGGACCCTCTCTGTGTCCACTTCCTGAAGACCCGTCACTTCTGCCCCACAGGCCACAAGGCGATGTGGCCTCTCAGGGCTCCTACACACACTGGAGCATGATTCCAGCCACGTGCAGGGACAGATTGGCTCTCCAGCCCATGACACAGGTCAGGGAGAGAAAGCAAGACTGGTCTGGAGTTAAGGCCAATCAGCTAGCGGCCCTCAGGGTGTGTAGGTGAGCAGGGGGCTCGGCCTCTGACTGCCTGTATCTACATCACAGCTCCACCTCCAACCCCAACTGTGTGATCTCCACCAGGCCACTTAGCTGCTCTGACGCTCAATGTCCTCATATTTAAAATGGGGTAATAATAGGATCTGTCGGCTAGGCGTGGTGGCTCATGCCTGTAATCCCAGCCCTTTGGGAGGTTGAGGCAGGTGGATCACCTTAGGTCAGGAGTTTCAGACCAGCCTGGCTGACATGGTGAAACCTCATCTCTACTCAAGTTATGAAAATTAGCCAGGTGTGGTGGTGGGCGCCTGTAATCCCAGATACTCAAGAGGCTGAGGCAGGAGAATCACTTGAACTCGGGAGGCAGAGGTTTCAGTGAACCAAGATCATGCCACTGCACTCCAGCCTGGGTGACAGAACTAGACTCTGTCTCAAAGAAAAAAAAAAAAAGCCAGATACGGTGGCTCACGCCTGTATTCCCAGCACTTTGGGAGGCTAAGGTGGGTGGATCACCTGTAGGTACTAAAAATACAAAAATTAGCTGGGTGTGGTGGCGCATGCCTGTAATCCCAACTACTCGGGAGGCTGAGGCAGGAGAATTGCTTGAACCCAGGAGACAGAGGTTACAGTGAGTCAAAATCATGCCATTGCACTCCAGCCTGGGTGACTGAGTGAGACTATCTCCAAAAAAAAAAAAAAAAAAAAAGGATCCATCATCTAAGGTTGTGAGGGCAAACTGAGACCATGAGTTTGAAGCACTTAGCACAGGGCCTGAGACATAGCTGGGCTCAAGTGTGTTAGCTGCTGCTGTGTTTTAGTCTCATGTATTATGTATTGATATTTATCATGAACAATTATTGTCACTGGAAGTACAGAATGGTGGTTAAAAGCATCGTCTCTCAAGCCGGACTGCCTATGTCCTGGTTCTATCCCCCACCAGCTACATCATTTGGGGCAAGTTATTTCATCTCTCTGGGCCTCAGTTTCCCCCACCTGGAACATGGGATTAGCGGTAGTTCCTGCCTCAGGGTTGCCACAGTGGCTAAGTGAGGTGATGCCTATAAGATGCTTAGAACAAGGCCAGGCAGCTTCCACAGGCTCAGAGCGGTCAGCACTGTCACTGCCACCTACTGCACCACTGCTCCTCCTCCTGCAGGCAGGGACCACGGCTCGCTCCCTGAGAGCCTGTCACCCACCCAGGACCACCCATTGGTCCCCTTTAGAGTCCCCAGCCTGGACAGACCAAAAGCATTGCACACACTCATGCAGCTGGTCTGATTTCTCTTCCCGGCCTCTGGTTTTTCAGCTTTTTTTATAAGCATAAATCCTTTAACACTAACAAAATGTTAAATGCTCCCCTAAGATGTCAAACAGATAAACACGTAGCTGCTCTGGTTGAAGGTGAGGATGGGAGCATGGAGCAGGATGCCTGCCCCTCCCCCATTACTCCCAGTGCTGTCTGAGCCGGAGCCCAGGGACCCACCACCTCCCTGGCACCTGCAGCTCCCTGGCTCCTCCTCAGGACTGAGCAAATAGGATCTCGTGAGGCAGGTGCTGTCATTGGTTCATTTCTCAGAGGAGGAAACTGAGGCTCACTGAGGGGAAGAGACCCCACCTAAGATGGCCATTGTGTTGACTGGAGCCAGGATTGGAACCTGGGTCAGGTTGGCAACAAAGCCCACACTATGCTGCTCCATTTTTCAAGTTGATACTGAGGCTTTGAGGGGGACACATGGCCACACTGGCACTCCAGAAAGAAAGAATGTTCACTCTGTCCATTGGCAGGTAGCAGCAGAACTCACACCTGTAATCCCAGTATTTGGGGCAGTCGAGGCGGAGGAGGGGGATCACTTGAGCCCAGGAGTTCTATACCAACTGGGGCAACATAGCAACACCCATCGCTAAAAAAAAAAAAGTTTTTAGCTGGGCACGGTGGCTCTCGTCTGTAATCCCAGCACTTTGGGAGGCTGAGGCAGGAGGATCACCTGAGGTCGGGAGTTTGAGACCAGCCTGCCCAACATGGAGAAACCGCATTTTTACTAAAAATACAAAATTAGCTGGGCATGATGACGCATGCCTGTAATCCCAGCTACTCGGGAGGCTGAGGCAGGAGAATCATTTGAACCTGGGAGGTTGAAGTTGCAGTGAGCTGAGATCGCAGCATTGCGCTCCAGACTGGGCAACAACAGTGAAACTCCATCTCAAAAAAAAAGTTTAAAAATTATCTGGGTTGAACATGCCTATAGTCCCAGATATTCAGGAGGTTGAAGTGGGAGGATCACTTGAGCCCAGAAGTTCAAAACTCTGATTACACTGCTGCACTCCAGCCTGGTTGACAGAACAAGACCCTGTCTCTTTTTTTTTTTTTTTTTTTTTTTTTTTGAGACGGAGTTTCACTCTTGTCACCCAGGCTGGAGTGCAATGGCGCGATCTCGGCTCACCGCAACCTCCGCCTTCTGGGTTCAGGCAATTCTCCTGCCTCAGCCTCCTGAGTATCTAGGATTACAGGCACACGCCACCATGCCCAGCTAATTTTTTGTATTTTTAGTAGAGACGGGGTTTCACCATGTTGACCAGGATGGTCTCGATCTCTTGACCTCGTGACCCTGTCTCTTAAAAAGAACTCCACCTGGTGTAGCAGGCCTTCACTGATGCTGCTGAGAAATGGCAAAGCATGGTGCCTGGCATTGCTCATGGCCCATGGGGTGGGGAGGGGGCGCCCACCTCAGAGGACTGGGTGGAGTTGCACAGCATACATTCAGGGGAATTGTTATTTTGCCAAGGCCCTACTGAGCTAGCAGAGATTGAAGACAAGGACAGTCACGGGACTGCCTTAGGGCTATAAGCAACAAAATCCCAGCTCAGTCGGCAGACACATATTCATTCTTTTTGTTTTGTTTTGTTTTTTAAGACAGTCTTACTCTTTTACCCAGGCTAGAGTGCAGTGGTGCAATCCCGGCTCACTGCAACCTCCACCTCCCGAGCTCAAGCAATGCTCCTGCCTCAGCCTCCCAAGTAGCTGGGATTATAGGCACCCACCACCATGCCTGGCTAATTTTTGTATTTTTAGTAGAGAGGGGGTTTTGCCATGTTGGCCAGGCTGGTCTCGAGCTCCTGACCTCAGGTGATCCACTTGCCTCAGTTCCAAAGTACTGGGATTATAGGCATGAACCACCGCGCCCACCCCATTCATTCATTTTAAATTGGTGGATATTAGTAATAATAGTGTATATTTACAGGGTACAGTAGGATGTTTTGATCTAAGTATACATTATAGAAAGATTCACATTGGGCGTCGTGGCTCACGTCTGTAATCGCAGCACTTTGGGAGGCTGAGGCGGGTGGATTACGAGGCCAGGAGATCCAGACCATCCTAGCCAATAAGGCAAAATGCTGTCTCTACTAAAAATACCAAAAAAAAATTTAGCTGGACATGATGTCACGTTCCTGTAATCCCAGCTGCTCGGGAGGCTGAGGCAGGAGAATCGCTTGAACCAGGGAGTCGGAGGTTGCAGTTTGAGCCGAGAACGCGTCATTGCACTCTGGCCTGGCAACAAAGCAAGACTACGTCTTAAAAAAAAAAAGAAAGAAAGATTCACTTAAACTAATGAATGTGTCCATCACCTTACCGACTTATTTTTTTGTAGTAAGAACATTAAAAATCTATTATTTTAGCAATCTTAAAATATATACTACATCATTATTAGCTGTGGTCAGGGTGCTGTGCAGCAAATCACTAAAACTTACTCCTCCAGGCTGACTCCCTGAGTAGCTGGGATTACAGGTGCACACCACCACACCTGGCTGATTTTTTTCTTTTTTGTATTTTTAGCACAGACAGGGTTTTGCCATGTTGGTCTGGCTAGTTTCGAACTCCTGACCTCAGGTGATCCACTCCCCTCAGCCTCCCAAAGTGCTGGGATTATGAGACCTGAGCCACATCGCCTGGCTGGCCACTTCCTTTTTACCCAGTGCCATTTATATGGTTCAATTTGACTTTTTAGGGTTTTGGTTGGTTGTTTTTTAGTGATGGAGACTCTCTCTGTCACCCAAGCTGGAATACAGCAGCACAATTGTACCTCACTGCAGCCTCAAACTCCTGGGTACAAGTAATTCTCCCACCTCAGCCTCCCAAGTAGCTGGGACTACAGGCATGTGCCACTATGCCCAGCTTAATTTGACTTTTATTCTCTACATGTTCGGCACCACTACTTCCAGAGTTAATCCATTGGTGTACACTCCTCCAGAGACTGTTCTCTAAACCTTTACCAACCCAGTTCTTTCAAATATACCACTTAACCCTTACCTTGGATGATACACAGTGGCTTTTAAAAAAAATTTTTTTTTCTCCACATATATACGTGTGTGTGTGTGTGTGTGTGTGTGTGTGTGTGTGTGTAATATATATATATATTTGCCCTTAAGAACACAGAATCGCCGGGTGCGGTGGCTCACGCCTGTAATCCTAGCACTTTGGGAGGCCGAGGTGGGTGGATCACCTGAGGTCAGTAGTTCAAGACCAGCCTGGGCATCATGGTGAAACCCCATCTTTTTTTTTTTTTTTTTTTTTTTTTTTTTGAGACGGAGTTTCGCTCTTGTTACCCAGGCTGGAGTGCAATGGTGAGATCTCGGCTCACCGCAACCTCCATCTCCTGGGTTCAAGCAATTCTCCTGCCTCAGCCTCCCGAGTAGCTGGGACTACAGGCGTGCACCACCATGCCCAGCTAATTTTTTGTATTTTTAGTAGAGACGGGGTTTCACCATGTTGACCAGGATGTCTCGATCTCTTGACCTCGTGATCCACCCATCTCGGCCTCCCAAAGTGCTGGGATTATAGGCGTGAGCCACCGCGCCCAGCGAAACCCCATCTTTAAAAAAAAAAAAAAAACACAATCATGTTTTGTACCATGCATTGTTTCCATTTACTATAGCTCAGACCATCTGTCCTCATACATCAACAGATTGACCTCTTTCTTTGCACTGACTGCATAGTTTTCGATTATAAGGATATGCTTGTGGCAGAGCGCAGTGGTTCAAACCTGTGATCTCAGCACCTTGGGAGACTGAGGCGCATGGATCACTTGAGGCCAGAAGTTCAAGACCAGCCTGGCCAACATGGTGAAACCCTGTCTCTACTAAAAATACAAAAATTAGCCAGGCCTGGTGGTGCATGCCTGTAATCCCAGCTACTCGGGAGGCTGAGGCAGGAGAATCGCTTGAACCCCAGAGGTGCGGAGGTTGCAGTGAGCTATCACACCACTGCACTCCAGCCTGGGCACTTCCAACTGTTCCTGATTATAAACAGTACTGCAGAGACCATCCTCATATCAGCCTGTGTGTATTTTTTTTTCCTTTTTTTTTTTTGAGACGGAGTTTCGCTCTTGTTACCCAGGCTGGAGTGCAATGGCGCGATCTCAGTTCACCGCAACCTCCGCCTCCTGGGTTCAGGCAATTCTCCTGCCTCAGCCTCCTGAGTATCTGGGATTACAGGCACGCGCCACCATGCCCAGCTAATTTTTTGCATTTTTAGTAGAGACGGGGTTTCACCATGTTGACCAGGACGGTCTCGATCTCTTGACCTCGTGATCCACCTGCCTCGGCCTCCCAAAGTGCTAGGATTACAGGTGTGAGCCGCCGCGCCCGGCCAGCCTGTGTGTATTTGTTCAGGCTTTTTGTTTTCTTTTTTGTAGCTGAGACTATAGGCATGTGCCACTATTCCCAGATATTTTTATTTTTTTGTGCAGGTGGGGTCTCTAGGGCTGGGCATGGTCCCTCACATTTGTAATCCTAGCATTTTGGGAGGCTGGGTTGGGAGAATTATTTGAGCCCAGCAGTTCAAGACCAGCCTGGGCAACATAGCAAGACCCCATCTCTATTTAAAAAAAAAAAAAAAAAAAAAAAAGAGATAGATTCTCTACAACAATTCCTGGGCTCCAGCAATTCTTCCTCCTTAGCCTCCTAGAATGCTGGGATTACAGGCGTGAGCCACCGTGCCTAACCTTGTACAGGCTTTTCCATTGCATGGATTTCTGGGAGGCCGAATGTTAAGCTGAGGCCAGTCATCTTTCAATTCTCAGCTCTGATGCTGTTACCTCCTGGGGAAAGCATTCCTGACCATTCTTGGTGTTACATGCTTTAATAGTTCCCTAGACATCTCCTCACCAGTGCATTATCTTTGCCCCATTGACAGATGTTGCTAAATTGTAGAAAGGATACATAGTTGCTATTTCAATCCCGTTTGACAATCCCTGCCTTTTAATGGGAGTGTTTAAACCATTCATGTTAAATGTAATTATTACTGCTAATGGTTGGATTTGCATTAGCCATTTTGCTATTTATTTTCAGTATGTCTGTTATCTTTCCTGCTCTTCTGTTCTTCCTTACTGCCTTATTCTGTAGTAAATAAATACAATTTTAGACCAGATGTGGTGGCTCACACCTGTAATCCTAGCACTTTGGGAGGCTGAGGCAGGCAGATCACCTGAGGTCAGGGGTTTGAGACCAGCCTGGCCAACATGGTGAAACCCTGTCTCTACTAAAAATACAAAAATTAGCCAGGTGTGGTGGCATGCACCTGTAATCCCAGCTACTCAGGAGGCTGAGGCAGGAAAATCACTTGAACCAGGGAAGCGGAGGTTGCAGTGGGCCGAGGTTGTGCCCCTGCCCTCCAGCCAAGGTGACCATGAGACTCTGCCTCAAAAATAAAATAAATAAATAAATAAATAAATGTAGCTTAGTATGATATTTGAATTCTTGTTTATCTTTTTAGTTATTATAATGTGCATCTATCAGTGTAATTCAGGTTAATACTAAATTCCAATAAAATATAAAACATTTATCCAAAGGGCCGGGCGCGGTGACTCACACCTGTAATCCCAGCACTTTGGGAGGCCGAGGCAGGTGGATCACAAGGTCAAGAGATCGAGACCATCCTGGTCAACATGGCGAAACCCTGTCTCTACTGAAAATACAAAAAATTAGCTGGGCGTGGCGGCACTTGCCTGTAATCACAGCTACTGAGGAGGCTGAGGCAGGAGAATTGCTTGAACCCAGGAGACGGAGGTTGCGGTGAGCCAAGATCGCGCCATTGCACTCCAGCCTGGGTAACAAGAGCGAAACTCCGTCTCAAAAAAAAAAAAAAAAAAAAAAAATTTATCCAATCCAATATTGTCCTACTATTTCCTTCTCCCTTTTTTGTGCTATGTTTATCATATGTATTATAACCATATATGTTATAAACCCAGTAATATAGTATAATTGTTACTTTATGCAATCTTATGTCTTTAAGGAAGTTAAGAGAAGAAATAAGAAAGCATATATCTATAGAATCTTATTTTAAACCACAGTTTGCCATCTTGGGCTATTCATTTCTGTCTGTGGATTCAGGTCATTATCTAGAGTCATTTCTTTCAGCCTGAGGACTTTTTTTTTTTTTTTTTTTTTTTTTTGAGACGGAGTCTCACTCTGTTGTCCTGGCTGGAGTGCAGTGGCACGATCTCAGCTCACTGCAACCTCTGCCTACCAGGTTCAAGCAGTTTTCCTGCCTCAGCCTCCTTTGTAGCTGAGATTACAGGTGCCCGCCACCACGCCTGGCTAATTTTTGTATTTTTAGTAGAGACTGGGTTTCACGTTGGCTAGGCTGGTCTCAAACTCCTGACAGGTGATCCACCCACCTGGGCTTCCCAAAGTGCTGGGATTAGCCTGAGAAATTTTTAAATTATTTTATATCAGGCAGCTGTCCTAGCAACAAATTCTCAGTCTCTATTTATATAGGAATATCTTTGTGTTGCCTTCATTTTTCAAGTATGGTTTTGCTGAATATAGAATTCCTGGTTAACAGTTGTTTTCTTTCAGCACTTTAAAAATTACTCTTTTGTAATCCTAGCACTTTGGGAGGCCAAGGCAGGTGGATCACGAGGTCAAGAGATTGAGATCATCCTGGTCAACACAGTGAAACCTCATCTCTACTAAAAATACAAAAAATTAGCTGGGCACGGTGGCACGTGCCTGTAGTCCCAGCTACTCGGGAGGCTGAGGCAGGAGAATTGCCTGAACCCAGGAGTCAGAGGTTGCGGTGAGCCGAGATCGCGCCATTGCACTCCAGCCTGGGTAACAAGAGCGAAACTCCATCTCAAAAAAAAAGAAAAAAAAAATTACTTTTTATTTTATTATTTTAAATGAGAAGTCAATTAATTGTATTTTTTTTCTTTTTTATAGAAATGGGATCTCACTGTGTTTCCCAGGCTGGTTTCCAAACTTCTGGGCTCAAGTGATCTTCCCGTCTCGGCCTCCCAAAGTGCTGGGATTACAGGCCTGTTTATTGTATTGATGCTCCTCTGTCTGTGATGAATCATCTTTCTCTTGATGCTTTCAAGATGTTTATCTTGGCATTTAACTTTCAAGTCTTTTTCTAGGTGTGAATCTCTTTGTGTTTTTCCTACTTGGTGTTTGTTGCACTTTTTAGATGTGTAATGTTTTTCATCAGATTTAAAAAGTTTCCAACCATTATTTCTTCAAATATTTCTTCTGCCCTTTCTCTCCTCTCCATCCAAAGCTCCTGTTGCACATATATTGGTACCCTTGATACCGTCCCAAAAGTTCTGCTCCAGAAGAACTTCTTCATTCACTGAGCTGGGAAGGGGTGGGGGGAAGGACAAAATGCAATGAATTTCCTCTGTTTTTGCCTAAAGTTCAGTGTCTCAAGCATAAATTCTTCTCAGATTGTCATGTGATTGGTCAGTTTTCGGAGTACTGAATGAAATGCTTGGTTGTGGTCAATTTTGTCGTCACTGGGGAGATTTGCCAGTCTTCTCATTTGACTATGGTCAAAAGTACCATCCTGCAATACTACTAAATTGACCCTCAAAAGGGATTTATTAACTTATATATAATCCTAGCTGGTATGATGGCACATGCCCATGTTCCCAGCTACTTAGGAAGCTTAGGTGGGAGGATCACTTCAGCCCAGGAGTTAAAGGTCAGCCTGGGCAACATAGAGAGGCCTTGTCTCTTTAAATAAACAAAAACCAATAATACTCCCACCCACCCCCCTAAAAATGTCCCCTTTCTCTGATTATATACACTTGTGTATGTTTTTGATGCATAGAAAAAGGTTGGCCGGGCATAGTGGCTCACACCTGTAATCCCAACACTTTGGGAGGCTGAGGCAGGTGATCATTTGAGGTTAGGAGTTTGAGACCAGCCTGGCCAACATGGTGAAACACTATCTCTACTAATAATATAAAAAACTTAGCTGGGCGTGGTGGCACACATCTGTAATCCCAGCTACTGGGGAGGCTGAGGCAGGAGAATCACTTGAACCCAGGAGACGGAGGATGCAGTCAGCTGAGATGGTGCTACTGCACTCCAGCCTGGGCAACAGAATGAAACTCCATCTCAAAAAAAAAAAGAAGAAGGTTAATGGCCAGGTGCAGTGGCTCATACCTGTAATCCTAACACTTTGAGAGGCCTAGGCAGGCAGATTGTTTGAGCCCAGAAGCTCAAGACCAGCCTGGGAAACAGAGTGAAACTCCATCTCTACAAAAATTAGCCAGGCATGCCTGTAGTCTCAGCTACTCGGAGTCTGAGGTGGGATGATCACTTGAGGCTGGGAGGTCGAGGCTGCAGTGAGCTGAGATCACGCCACTGCACTCCAGCCTGGGTGACAGAGTGAGACCCTGTCTCAAAAAAAAAAAAAAGATGAAGAAGGAAATAAAGAAAACTGTAAGCCATGGTTCCCTCTAGAGATGTGCAGGAGGTGGGATCCCCACCTTTAGCTGCATAGGTTGTACCAGGGAGGGCGGGGTGAATGGTTCAGATTCCCATAGAGGAACCAAATGTGCTAGAAGGCCATCCTCAGGCAGCCTTCCCTTTTCCACAGATAGGCTTCCATATTGTTGGAATTTTCCACAGTGGTAATATATTTGTGTCTCTCTTGTGCAAATGAACTTTTTGATTCCTAAGAGTAAACTTCAGTAGCTCTGTCTTGCCAAATGTGGAATGGATTTGGTTTTTTTATCTCTTTCATTTTTGCTTTGCAGTGACATGGGCTCCAGGGTTGGCTACCCGGCTCAGGTTTACAAAACTGCCAGCGCAGAGACTCCTCGGCCCTCCCAGCTGGCTCAGCCCAGCCCCTTCCAGCTCTCCGCCTCTGTCCCCAAGTCCTTCTTCTCCAAGCAGCCTGTGCGCAATAAGCATCCAACAGGGTGGAAGAGGACGGAGGAGCCCCCACCACGGCCACTCCCCTTCAGTGACCCAAAGAAGTAAGTGCCTGCACGTCCAGCAAGGCGCCCACCAGAGCCACACCAGGGCGTCTCTGGGGCAGAAAATGGGTGATGCCACATGCTGTCATTGCACAGGCGACTGTGAGCACACCGTGTACACACTGGGTCTGCAGCTGTGAAGAGGACAGGCGGGAACCCCTCTTGGGGAGCTGGCATTCCAACTGGGGTGACCAGCAATAAATGGAATGAACAGAGAAGCATGCAGTAGGTCGACGGTGGTTAGCACTGTGCCCTATCTGGGTGAGGAACACTCCAGGCAGAAGGAGTAGCAGCTGCAGAGGTCCTGAGACAGTGAGAGACACTGTCACCTGCGGGCAGGACGACGTGGCTGGAACAGTTTGGGCCAGGGGAGGGTGTGGGGACAGACCATGGAGAGTCTTGCTGGCCACGTGGAAGGGGCTTGGCATCTGCCCTGAATGAGATGGAGCCATAGGAGGGCGTGGAGCAGAGGAGGGGCAGGATCTAAATTGGGCATTTCAGGGTCTCTGTAGCTGCTTGTGGGGAACAGCCTGCGAGGAGCAGGGAGGAGCTGCTGTCTCGTGGTCCAGGCGGAGATGAGGGGGCGGGAGCAGGGTGAGAAGGGGGCGGTTCCGGATAGATTATCTGAAATGGAGCAGACCGGGCTTGCTGGCAGGGTGGATGTGGTGTGAGAGAAAGAGGGGTTGAGGATGATGCGGCGTCTTGAACCCTGGAGGATAGACTTGCCTTGAGTGGGGAGCAGGCGTGGGGAAGGCGCAGGAGCTCAATGCTGGATGCTTCGCTGCTAGATGTGCATGAGACATCCGGACGGAGGCGTTGGGGAGGCCCTTGGGTAAGGAATCCCGAATTCAGCAGAGAGGTCAGGCTGGAGGGAGAACTTTGGGTGTTAATCAGCCTGAAGCTGTGAGGCTGGAAGAGCCCCTGAGGAAGGGCGTATGTGGATAGGGGAGAAGTGTGGGACGGAGACTGAAACCCTTTGGTGTTGAGCCAATGTGAGAAGCCAGTGAAGGAGGCGGGGCAGGGGGAAGGCCGGGAGGGGTGGAGGCAGAGGCGGGGCTGGGGCCGGGGCCGGGGAGGGCGGAGCTGGGGGGAGGGGGCGGGGCCCAGGCCAGAGTGATGAGCCGAGAACCGACTATATAGGATTAAGCCTCCCAGAGGTCTCTTGAGGTCTCTCCTCTCTCAGGAGAAAAGGGTGAGGCAGAATTGAGGAGCTGCATGAGAGTTCATTTGGGGCATTTTGCTTTAAAGTCAAAGAGGAGAGGAGTGTGCAGTTGGGAAAAGGTTTTTCAGTTGGAGGATACAGTAGCTGGCATTTCCTGAGCACTCACCACATCTGGGTCCAATTCTAAGTACTTTGATGCGAATGAATTCACTGGATCCCACAACAGCTCCATGGGGTGGACCTGCCCTCCTCCTTTTACAGATGAGGCAGCTGAGGCCTAGAGTCACACGGCTGGTGAGAGATGCAGCCTGGATCAGAGCCCAAGGCTCATGTCTCTTGAGTGAGGGGCTCTGCCCTCCTCCATCCTGTTCTTTGTAGTGTCATCTTTCATGACCTAGATGGGGACATTCAAATCGGGGGATGACACAGAGCTTGAGGGGAGAGATGTGTCGGGAGACAGAAACTGTGTCCCTAGAGATATCAGCAGGCAAGTGTGCTGAGCTCATGCTGAGAGCCAGAGGGGATTCTGAAAACTAGATTGATGCTTAAAGCTTCAGCAGCCTCCTCCTGCTCCCGGGTTTAATGATGGAGGCTCACGTTGACTACACACGTTTTATACCAGGTGCCATGTTCTTTGCCCAGACTCCTGCTCAGACCCTGGACGATCTGCCCCTCACCTCTGCGCTCCTTCGCATCCACTCTCCCCTCCTCGCTCTGCTCCAGCCACACTGGCCTCTTGCTGCTCCTCACACTCTCCACATCCAGGCCTACCCCAGGGCCTTTGCACTGGCTCTCACTGCTGCCCACAGTGAGCTCCCTCCAAGTCTTCTTGGGTGCAGCTGACAAGGGCTCAGTCTAATGCCACCCCCTCAGACAGGTCCTCCTGGCCTTCAGTAGCCCAGGCCGTCATTCCATGGCACTATACTCTTTTCCACATCCCATATCCCCTATGGGAAAGCAGGTGCCACCGTCTTGGTCACAAGGCACTTGTAACGTGTCCGGCACACAGGGCGTGCTCCATCCTGCACACAAGACCCATGGATCTTGATTGATTCTCACGGCAACCCCAATAAGTAAATACCATAAGGCCCCTACTTTTCATTGTGGCCCAAGTCAGGCCCTGCTGAACCCTGTTACCTTCCTCAACAATTACCCGTGCACACTGCTTCCTCTGCCTGGAACCCCCCCACCTTCACCCCGACTCCAGGCTCACTCCTGCCCACCCATGTTAATTTGCTGGGGCTGCTGTAACAAAGTACCCACACTGAGTGGCTTAAATTACAGAACTGTATCGTCTCACAGTTGCGGAGGCCAGAAGTCTGAGGTCAAGGCATCGGCAGGGTGGTTCCCTCCAAGGGCAGTGAGGGAGAATCTGTTCCTGGCCTCCCTGCTAGCAACCAGGTGCCGGCACATACATACATCAGCCTTATCTCTGCCTCCTCTTCGCATGACATTCTCCCTGCGTCTGTGCCTGCATTCCCCCTTTCTGCAGGGACACCAGTCCAACGGTATTAGGGTCTACACTAAAGACCTCGTTTTAACTTGACTACCTCTGTGAGTAAAGACCCTGTCTCCAAATGAGGTGACATTTGGAGATGCTGGGGCTTGGTACTTCAATACAGCTTTCTGTGAGGGCCAGTTCTAAGTGCTTTGATGCGAATGAATTCACTGGATCCCACAACAGCTCCATGGGGTGGACCTGCCCTCCCCCTTTTACCTCACCTGCCAGTCCCACCTTAACACAGACACACCTTTCTTGGAGAAGTTCTCTGAACCCCTACGCCAGGCTCAGCCCCCGCCACCGACCACAGTGCTTCCTCCCTTCCCCAGCACCTGTCCCAGGGCACAGTGACTGCCATTCCCCTGGCAACCTGCCTCCTCTCTGTCACCCCCACTGGGCCCGGAACAGAGACACCCTGAACCCCACGCAGACCACACACTTAGTAGGTGCTCAGAAGATACACCTGGAGAGACATCAGCCCTATTCAACAACAGCTTTCCCAGTGATAAAATCCAGAGATGGCTTGTATGTGTGTATATAAACATATGTAAACTAAACATATCACATATGGGGGGACACAGATGAAATTGTTTCAAAGTTCCTTTTAATATTTATTTACTTATTTATTTTTGAGACAGAGTCTCGGTCTGTCTCCCAGGCTGGAGTGCAATGGTGCGATCTCTGCTCACTGCGTTCTCCACCTCCCTAGTTCATGCAGTTCTCCTGCATCAGCCTCCCGAGTAGCTGGGACTACAGGTGCGTGCCATCACGCCCCGCTAATTTTTGTATTTTTAGTAGAGACGGGTTTCACCATATTAGTCAGGCTGGTCTTGAACTCCCGACCTCAGGCAATCCACCTGCCTCGGCCTCCCAAACTGCTGGGATTACAGGCATGAGCCACCGCACCAGGCCCCTTTTAATATTTATTTAGTTGTAGATACACTTTAAAAATCACAACTAGGTGCAGTGGCTCGCACCTGTAATTTTTTAGTATTTTTTGCAGAGACGGGATCTTGTGCCATGTTGCCCGGGCTGGTCTGAAACTACTGGGCTCAAGTGATTGGCCTGCCTCGGCCTCCCAAAGTATTGGAATTACAGGTGTGAGCCACTGCACCTGACCTAAACTTGTCCGTTTTTTTTCTAATCTGTATACAGTGCTGTCACTGAAATTTTATCCCAAGGCACAAGAACTTACATGTACAACATATTCACCTGCATATACGGATACCTGCTCTGCCAAGCCCACCACAAGCCCTCACCTATAGTAATGCGTTCAGTCCTCACTGCATACTTCACATCCTGTTTTCCAGATGAGAAAAACTAAGGGACAGAATGGTCGAGTCACTTGCCTAAACTCAGTCGTTTAATTAAAACCAACTGTGACAATTGTTGGTTTTGTCGTTTGTCCTCATAAGGTCACCACGTATGAGCTCATCCTCCCAGGAATAACTACCCAATCTGTCTGCTAAACGTCTCTGCCTCCTTTTCCATTGATTGTGGTCAGGGACCTCAAACACAGTCCAAAGTGGCCTTGACTGAGGCTGTGTATCCCTGGAGGAATGACCTTGGCCAAAGCCAGCTCAGGGAGCTGTGTGGACCTGGCCCCATTGATCCTCCTGGTGACCCTACAAGAGGGATCTCATGGTTACCCCATTTCCAGATGAGGGAACTGAGGCACAGTTCAGGGAAGTATGTGGTCCAAGTCACTGAGCCAGAGCGGCAGAACCAGGATTCAGCCTCTATAAGGTAACTGATGGGGCATCTCATCACCCGAGACCCAAGCTCAGAAGACTTGCACCCGAGGTGTGGCTCCAATTTTCTGAGGAGTGACTTCTTGGAGGAAACAGCTTCCCCTCCATTAGGGTGTAATCTTTGTCAGAAGAGTGACCCATTGAAGGACAGAGAAGCTAGATTCTATGGGGACTGAGAGCAGCTGCCATAGAAGTCTCTAGAGCTGCAGATCCTGGCTGATGCTAGAGCCCAGGCAGGCACCTCTAGCCCCTTCATCCCGGGACTCCTCTTTCATCAGCCTGCCTTGTCCCAGCCATTAGAGGGCAGAACAGCCTGGGGACAAGGGCAGGAACCCCTTGTCAGCTGCCTACTTCGTCCTTACCCCTCAGAGTCCCTTTTTTTTTTTTTTAAAGAGGGTATCACTCTGATACCTAGGCTGGAGTTCAGTGGCATGATCTTGGCTCACACAGCCTCGGCCTCCCGGGGTGATTCTCATGCCTCAGCCTCCCTAGAAGCTGGGACTACAGGCTCTGCCCCCTGCCACCACACCCAGCTAATTTTTTGTATTTTTAGTAGAGAAGGGGTTTTGCCATGTTGGCCAGGCTGGTTTCAAACTCCTGACCTCAAGTGATCTGCCCGCCTTGGCCTCCCAAACTGCTGGGATTACAGGTGTGAGCCATCACACCGGACCCAAAATCCAAATTTAGACAACAGAGGCAAATCAGAGATTATGTCCAGTGCCGCCAGTCATAACCTGAAGGATGTTTTCATCACTGAGGTTTTGAAAGGTAAAACATGGACAAGGTAAAAACCAAAATACTACAAAAGGGTTTGCAATAGAAAGTCAGCCTCTATCCTTACCCTGGCCCCCAGCCATCCTGCTCCCTCCCCAGAAGCAACCACCGTTTCATTTCTACATCCTTCCAGAAACGTTCCAAACATGACTGTGCACACGTGATTATGTGGGCTTCCCTCGCACCCCGTTTATTAATGTGGCCACCTCCTGCATATGCGCTGCTTCCTCACTTGCTCTTTCTCTTGAAGTCTTTTTTTTTTTTTTTTGAGACAGGCTCTCTGTCACCCAGGCTGGAGTGTCGTGGCACCATCATAGCTCACTGCAGCGTCGACCTCCCGAGCTCAAGCGATCTCCTACCTCAGCCTCCCGAGTAGCTGGCCCCACAGGAATCCACCACCACACCCACCTAGTTTTCCACTTTTTGTCAAGGTGAGATCTCACTGTGTTACCCAGGCTGGTCTCGCACTCCACACTCCTGGGCTCAAGTGATCCTCCCACCTACACCTTCAAAAGTGCTGGGACTGCAGGCATGAGCCACTGTGCCTGACATAAGTCTCTTGGCAGTGGTTCTGTATTCGTGTGTAGAAAGTGATGTCATTCTTGGCCAGGCACAGTGGCTTACGCCTGTAATCCCAGCACTTTGGGAGGCTGAGGTAGGTGGATCACCTGAGGTCAGGAGTGTTCAAGACCAGCCTGGCCAACATGGTGAGATGCTGTCTCTACTAAAAATACAAAAATTAGCTGAGTGTGGTGGCAGGCACCTGTGATACCAGCTACTTGGGAGCCTGAGGCAGGGGAATTGCTTGAACCTGGGAGGCAGAGGTTGCAGTGAGCCAAGATGAAGCCATTGCACTCCAGCCTGGAAGACAACAGCAAAAGTCCATTAAAAAAAAAAAAAAATGCCAGACATGATGGTGCCTACAGTCCTACCTACTTAGGAGGCTGTGGTGGGAAGATCGCTTGAGCCCAGGAGGTGGAGGCTGCAGTGAGCTGTGATTGCACCATTGCACTTCAGCTTGGGCAACTGAGCGAGACCCTGTCTCCAAGAAGGTGAATCCTGGCTGGGTGCGGTGGCTCATGCCTGTAATCCCAGCACTTGGGAGGCAGAGGTGGGCAGATCACTTGAGGTCAGAAATTCAAGACCATCCTGGCCAACTTAGTGAAACCCTGTCTCTACCAAAAACACAAAAATTAGCCAGGTGTGGTAGCAGGCGCCTGTACTCCCAGCTACTCAGAGAATCACTTGAACCCAGGAGGTGGAGGTTGCAGTGAGCCAAGATCACACCGCTGCATGCCAGCCTGAGTGACAGAGCAAGACCTTGTCTCAAAAAAAAAAGCGGGGGCCGGGCACAGTGGCTCATGCCCGTAATCCCAGCGCTTTGGA
The DNA here is from genome assembly GCF_030222135.1 of Aotus nancymaae. Classification (NCBI taxonomy): domain Eukaryota; kingdom Metazoa; phylum Chordata; class Mammalia; order Primates; family Aotidae; genus Aotus; species Aotus nancymaae. The sequence continues at coordinate 15,628,243 of NW_026988441.1, read as the reverse complement.
AGGCCGAGGCAGGCGGATCATGCGGTCAGGAGATCGAGACCATCCTGGCTGACATGGTGGAACCCCGTCTCTACTAAAAAAACACAAAAAATTAGCCAGGCATGGTGGCACCCACCTGTAATCCCAGCTACTTGGGAGGCTAAGGCAGGAGAATCACTTGAACCCAGGAGGCAGAGATTGCAGTGAACTGAGATTGCGCCACTACATTCCAGCCTGGGTGACAGAGAGAGACTTGATCTCAAAAAAAAAAAAAAAAAAAAAAGGAAAGTGAATCCCTCATGTATCCAGTCTTAAAAATGAGTTTGGTAAACTCCAGTGCACCAAGCTGAGCTGTGTGTGAGTTTTCTAAAAATGGTTTCACACTGTACATACTTCTTTTTTCACATGACGTCGTATCTGTGAGAGCCTCTGTGCACCATGTGCATCTGCCTGCATCTCTGGAGGGTGTGATTCTGGGTGGTGGGCCGGCCCTTGCGCAGCTGGGGGCTATTGTATGCTCCACAAACCGGACTCTGGGAAGCATCCGTGTACACGTGGCACCTTGGACCCATGTGAGGCTTTCTGAAGGACACGTTTCCAGAAGTAGGACTGCTAGGGCAGAGAGCAAGCACATTTTATTCATGTTTCCAGGAGGTCTTGGCACGCTCATCTCGAGGGGAGCCTGTGGGCGGTGCACCTTTCTGGCTAGGGGAGTGCTGAAGGCCAGGGAGACGGCCACTGTGAGCCACACCCCTGTGCAGGGCATTCTGGGAAATGGTGAAATCAAAAGGGGTGGGGGAGTCCCCGTTTGATTTGTGTCTGTCTCTCTCTCTTTGTCTCTGTTTCTCTCTGGATCTAAAGCTTTTAATTTGCCCAGAGAATACACTTCCCTGATATTGACAGACCCAGCATTACCCTAGACTTGGAATTCTAATTTAGGGAGGAGTATGACCTGATGGGGAAAAAACTTGCCCCTCCACTCACCCTTCCTTTGTTAAAATCCCAAGCCTGGCAGCTGAGAAAGAGAAAAAGGAAATGCAGTCTTTAAAACCCTTGGGAACCCAAGACATCTTATTTCTTCTCCAGGTTCAAAGACTCTTTTTTTCTTTCTTACATTACAGAACGAAAAAGTCCAAGCATCAGCTTTTATTAAGCTAGTTTTTACTATTATTATTGTTATAACATATGATTATGGTTAAGTAAATTCATACAGTTCAGAAGGATATCAGATGAAAAGTAAAAGTCCCATGTTTCCACCTTCTATTAAGACTCCTACCTCCCAGAGGTCATCATGGTTTGTAATTTCTTCCAGAAATTGTTATCTGCAGACAGAAGCATGTTTTTAAATCCAATGTGGCTGTCCTCCACACCATACGTGTTTTTTTCCTGCCATCTCTGATAGACACGTGACAGTCAAGCCTGGCAGTGGTGTGGGTAGGCTCTGCAGCCTGGCAGCCTTGATTTGAATCCTGATTCCTACACTCACAGGCTGTGTGACTTGGGACAAATGGCTTACCTCCTCTGTACCTTAACTGCCTCATCCATGAGATGGGATCCCAATAGTGCTTAACACATATGGCTGTGGTGGGGATCAAATGAATTTATAAGCTGGGCACAGTGGCTCACGCCTGTAATCCCAGCACTTTGGGAGGCTGAGGCAGAAGGATCACTTGAGCCCAGGAGTTTGAGACCAGCATGGGCAACATAATGGGACTCCATCTCTACAAAAAAATTAGCTGGGTATAATGGCATGCATCTGTAGTCCTAGCTACTTGGGAGGCTGGGGTGAGAGGGTCACTTGGGCCCAGGAGGTTGAGGCTACAGTGAGCTGTGATCACACCACTACATTCCAGCCTGGGCGACAGAGGAGGCTGTCTCACACACACACGCGCGCGCGCGCACACACACACACACACACACACACGACTGCATATATGTTCCAAGGGAAACCCAGGCCTTGCTCTGGTATGGTTCACGTTCTGCTGGGTAGACTGACAATAGGCAAAGACACAGGCCGGGCATGGTAGCACATGCCTGTAATCCCAGCACAGCACTTTGGGAGGCTGAGGTGGGTGAATCACCTGAGGTCAGGAGTTCAAGACCAGCCTGGCCAACATGGTACATCTCTACTAAAAATCAAAAATTAGCCAGGTGTGGTGGTAGGCACCTGTAGTCCCAGCTAGTTGGGAGGCTGAGGTAGGAGAATCGCTTGAACCCAGGAGGCAGAGGTTGCAGTGAGCCGAGATTGTGCCATTGCACTTCAGCCTGGGCAACAAGAGCAAGACTCCATCTCAAAAAAAAAACAAAAAACACGAAGACAGTTGCAGGTGCAGTGGCCACTATGAGCGACAGTGAAGGGTAGTGTGATGAGTGGGTGACTGGCATCAGGGCCAGAGTTCTGGAGTTACCAGAACCTCCTCGTGCCTCGATTTCTCATCTGTAAAATGACGATCGTGATAGTGGCTGGCTATAGGGGCTGCTGTGTGGATTTCACAAGTTACTGAACAGCGGGCCCTCAGAATGGTGTCTGGTGTGTAGGGAGAGTTGTGCTCCTGTGAGCAGTCGGTATTTATCCTCTTTCCTGGGGTATAGTGATGTCTTGGAGCAGGGCTTCAGCTTTCCCAGTTTCCACTGGAGAAGTAAGACCAGAGCCCAAAAGCTGGGCAGGAATCAGAAGGCAAGGGGAGGCAAGGAGGTCAGTGTGGCCCTGAGGGCCTCTGAGTGGAGGGCAGGGGCACACAGGGGAGCCAGCCCTGGCCAGGAGAAAGCTGTGAGCCAGGGTGACAGTCAGTGGAGCCAGCAGAGGCCAGAAGGGGCTGAGCTGCCTGGAGGTGTGCAGCTCAGGTCAGCCCTCAGCCTCAGGTCAGTGCTTATAAGAGCTGCCCTCACTTCCTGGCACCTGCTCCATGTCAGGGCCTGGCCAATCACTTGGCAACAAACCCCACCACCACAATGGGAGGCATATGTGTTTTCCAGATGAGGAAACCGAGGGTCAGAGAAGTCCCACAGCAGAAGAACAGAGCAGGACTCAGCCCCAGGCCTGTCTACTCCAGGGCACCCTGTGTTCACCCCGGACTGTGCCTCCATGGTTCTTAGGCCATTGAGCATTCAGGAGACAGCGTGAGGTTGGCTTTGGGACTGCTGAAGGAGGTGTGATGATCCACATGGCCTTGGCTCACAGGCTACCTTCTGCGGCAGGAGGCCCAGCAGACAAGTGTGAGGGTGACAGTCGCAGCACCTGGCCCCTGCTCAGGGTTTGTGTGCCTCAACCGTCCACACAGCCCCATGTGACAGATGAGGAAACTGAGGTTCAGGAGGTCCCTGCCTGGTTGTGGAGCATCCAGCCTGGAGCCCCACTCCCTGCAGCCCAGCCCTTGCCCACAGGGCCCAGCTCCCGACCCAGGACACTTTCACTGTGAGACCCCATCCCTTTTCTGTAACTGGAAGCTCCTGGTCTGGGCTGCTCTCCCTTCTCACCTGAAGAGCTGCAGGGGCTTCCTCACCACCCCCAACACCCCAAGTGATACTTCTAAAGTGCAGATTGCCAGCTCAGAGCCCTTAGAGGCCCCCAGATGCAATCCCAGGCCCCCACTATGGCTTGTAAGATCCAGGGTGTTCTGCCCTCGACTCCCCCCAGACCGCACCTGCCACCACTCACCCCCCTCACTCACCCCATCCCGACCCACCTCACCCCACCAGCACCCTCACTCCTCAGACTCACTACCTTCATTCTCCCATGGCCACCACACTTGGTCTTTTTTTTTTTTTTTGAGACGGAGTCTTGCTTGGCCGCCCAGGCTGGAGTGCAGTGGTGTGATCTCAACTCCCTGCAACCTCCGCCTCCCAGACGTAAGTGATTCTCCTGCCTCAGCCTCCCAAGTAGCTGGGACTACAGGTGCCCACCACCACACCCAGCTAATTTTTGTATTTTTAGTAGAGACGGGGTTTCGCCATGTTGGCCAGGCTGGTCTTGAACTCCTGACCTCAGGTGATCCACCCGCCTCGGCCTTCCACAGTGCTGGGATTACAGGCGTGAGCCACTGTGCCCAACCCACGCTTGGTCGTCTTCCACCTGGAATGCTCTTCTACCATTTGGATTCCTTCCTTCCTTTTTTCCCTTTCCTTCTTTCCTTCCTTTTTTCATCCTTCCCTTCCTCCCTCTCTCCCTCCCAGACATCACCCCTCAGAAAAGCCATCCCAGATCCCTGCCAATCCCCATCCATTTACCCAGCTTTATTATTCTTCAAACACTTCTCTCTCTTGTGGCCTGGCACAGTGGCTCATGTCTGCAGTCTCAGCACTTTCGGAGGCTGAGGTAGGAGGACCTTTTGAGCCCAGGAGGCTGCGATGAGCTGTGATTGTGCCGCTACACTCCAGCCTGAGGGAGAAAGCAAGAACCTGTCTCTAAAACAAGAAAAGCCTCTCCCCTCACACAGGGAGTCTGTCTCTGTGCACGTGTTCAGCGTGGGCCTCCCCCACTGGCTGCCAGCTCGGTGCCTATGGCCATGTCCCCAGAGCCTGGTACAGGACAGCACAGCAGACTCTGATGGTTCCCAGGAAATGTTTATGGAACGAGGGAATGGAGGGAAGAAGCCAAGCCCCTCTCTGCCACGCGTTTGCTGGGTGAAGGAGAGAAGGCCATGGCCATGCGTCCCATGCATCCCAGCCCTCTTGAATCCAAACAGCTTTGAAAAGTGGCTGAAGCCTCCCTGACACCACTCTGATCCTGACACTCTTGTTGCAGGCAGGTGGACACGAACACCAAAAACGTCTTCGGACAACCGAGGTTGAGGGCATCCCTCCGAGACCTCCGATCGCCACGGAAGAACTACAAATCCACCATTGAGGATGACCTGAAGAAACTCATCATCATGGACAACCTGGGGCCGGAGCAGGAGAGAGACTCGGGAGTATGTAGCGCCATGTCCCCCACTCCCAACCCCCAGCTCCCAATGGGATCCCAGATCTGGGTGGGCAGGGAGGAGGGTTTTGCTCCCCGAGGTCACTCCAGCTCCTTCCCATCGTGTCCCCAGCCCTCAGCGTCTGCCAGTCCTGTTGAGGGTATAGGCTGGTGGCTGGGAGTTAGGGCAGCGCATTGGTCTGGGATGGAATCGCAGGATAACCAGCCTAGGCAGGCATGTGGGAATCTACCCCATACCCAGAACCTCGTGCAACTGGAGGGACCTGGGCTTCATGCCTTCCTCCTCCAGCCCAGGGTAGAAACAGCTGCATCTGCTGAAACCACAGGGACTGAGAGTGGAGCAGGGGCTCTCAGAGAAGTTCAGGCTCTTGTTATTCAGGGATGGGGGAAAGGAACAGCGGGCACCAGGGACCCTCCACGGTGTCCACTTCCCTTCCGCTCCCAGCCGGGCCTGCCCTGCTCCTCCTCACTGCCAGGCAGGAGCTGTTTTGTGGGGACTAAGGTGGACCCCAGTCTCTCCAAAGTTGTGTCCCACCAGCCCACAGCCCTGGGGGAAGACAGCACATCAGCCCAGTGCTACCCACAGGGGTGCCAGCACTGCCTCTTATGGGTCCAGCTTGGCTCACACCACCTTCCCCAACCCATCAGGCTTTGATCATCAGCCCTTACCCGGAGCTGGAGGGTGGGTTTGGGGAGTGGGCATCCTCAGTGGGAAACTGGAGCTCTTTGATCAGAAAGGAGGCAGAAGGCCAAGTGCGGTGGCTTACACCTGTAATCCCAGCACTTTGGGTGGCCAGAGTGAGAGGATCACTTGAGCCCAGGAGTTGAAGACCAGCCTGGGCAATACAATGAGACCCCATCTCTATAAAAAATTTTAAAAATTAGCCAAGTGCAGTGGCATGCACCTGTGGTCCCAGCTACCTGGGAGGCTGAGATAGGAGGATTACTTGAGCTTAGGAGGTCAAGGCTGTAGTAAGTTGAGATCACCCCACTATACCCTGTCTCTAAAAAAGAAATGGATGCTGGGTGGTTAAGGACTCGCCACCGATGTCCTGGAGGGTATAGTGCCTCTGAGGACCCAGTCCGTGACCGCCCCCCACATCCCACCCATGTCCCACAGCAGTCGCCACAGAAGGGCCTACAGCGGACGCTGTCAGATGAGAGCCTATGTAGCGGGCGCCGCGAGCCCAGCTTCGCCAACCCCCCTGGCCTGGAGCCCGGTCTGCCCAGCGATGTGCTCTTCACCAGCACCTGCGCCTTCCCGTCCAGCACGCTGCCCGTGCGCCGCCAGCACCAGCACCCCCACCCGCCCGTCGGCCCTGGCACTGTTCCCGCTGCTGGCAGTGGCTTTCCCGAGAAGAAATGTGAGCCTGGGCCCCCTGGGACTGGCTCGGGAGCTACCCTGGGGTCGGAAGGTGGGGAACACCAGAGCACAGCTCATCTGGAGGTCAAAGGCTGAACGTCATCAGTGTCGGGGCCATCTCAGGGAGGAATAGGGTTCACAGGAGCTTCGGGGGGCCTGATGGTGGTGCACTGGGTATCACCCAAGGAGCAAGGGATCATTGGCCAAGCGTCAGAGGGTCACCTAGGAGTCAGGAGCACCCAAGGATTGGAGTCCCCTAGACCAGAGAGGAAGTCCACCCTCGGGGTGCAGGCCTGGGGTTGGGGAGTGCCCAGCTGCTGCTCCAGCGCTCCCCAACCCTCCCACCTGTTCCAGCACCAAGAGGTTTGCTTCGTGAGCATTTTATTTACTTCCCTGGCTCCCCCAACATTTTCCACTCTTTAGGGGGGCGCAGGATGTGACTTGTCCACTCCTTAATCACCCAGCAAATAGTTAACACCCCCCATGAACAGGTAGTGCACACACCACCCCCATAAAAAGCCATGAGCTAGCTGCAGTTGGCCATGCCCTAGTTGTACCCTGTAACCCCTCATCCACCTCCTAAAACCCCCAAAACTGAAAGACATACATAAGTTTGCACCACATTCACTGGGTGGTGCTACCCGGCCTGGAGGGACATGAGGCTGTTTAGGGGTCTGTAGTCTCCCTACTCAGTGTCAGCAATGAGGAGCTTGGGGCAGAGTGCTGGCGTCCGGCTGCATGCGGGGTCCCCCTGAGCTTTTTGGGTGTGTTATATAACACAGCATCTGCACACTTACTCTCTCAAATCCAAGCACATCTTCAATTTAGACGCATGTTCTATCCCAAGGGTCTCAGCTGAGGGGGTGTGCCTGCCTGTGATGTCTGGACAGAGCCTCTTGTGAGCTGTGGCGGATGAGGTGGAGGAGACTCTTGGACTTTTATGAAGTGTGGTCCATCTCCTCCATTAAAATTCCCCCACAGAGCTGGTACAGTGGCTCACGCCTGTAATCCCAGCATTTTGGGAGGCTGAGGTTGGGTGGATCAACTCCTGACCTCCTGATTGAGGTCAGGAGTTCGAGACCAGCTTGGCCAGTGGTGAAACCCAGTCTCTACTGAAAATACAAAAATTAGCTGGGGGTGGTGACGGGCACCTGTAATCCCCAGCTACTCAGGAGGCTGAGGTAGGAGAATTGCTTGAACCCAGGAGGCAGAGGTTGTAGTGAGCCAAGATCACACCACTGCAAAGCAAGGAGGTCAAGGGCGGAACAAGGAGGCCGAGGGCAGAGCCAGGAGCCCATTCGGCCAGCACTTACAGCACACCACACATCACAGACCTGGACGGCCTGAGTTTATGTCCCACGTTCTCCACTCACAGATATAACCTCTCTGTGCCTCTGTTTCTTTGACTGTAAAATGTAAAAAATAGTGCGCATGCCAGGTGCAGTGGCTCACGCCTATAATCCCAGCACTTTGGGAGGCCAAGGTGGGCGGATCACAAGGTCAGGAGTTCAAGACCAGCCTGGCCAACATGGTGAAACCCCATCTCTACTAAAAAAGTACAAAAATTAGCCAGGCCTGGTGGCATGTGCTTGTAATCCCAGCTACTCGGGAGGCTAAGGCAGGAGAATTGCTTGAACCCAGGAGGCAGAGGTTGCAGTGAGCCAAGATTGCACCACGGCACTCCAGCCTGGGCAACAAAGCAAGACTCCATCTCAAAAAAAAATAGTAATAATGCCCACTTCCGTGAGTTAAAAGAATCAAACAAGTGAATGTATGGAAAGCACGTAGCATACACCTAATACGTAGTCCGCACTGAGAAGTACCAGCTGGAAGGCGTGCAAGCCCAGGCAAGGTGGCGCCTCGCTCAGGTCTGTTTTCCTGCTCCATACATGGAGATCATGACACCCCCTGCCCCCACAAGACTCACGGTGAGACTGCGAGATGATCTCCCTTGGCCCTGCACAGAGGAGGTGCCCGGAATGCACAGTGGGCAGGGCTCATGGCCGGGTTTGCCGATTCCTAGCTAAGGGCCCTGAGACGTGTTGCCTGTTCTCTCTGTACCTGGCTGTCCTCCTCTGTCCCCTTCCCTTAGGGGCTTCAAGGAGTCACTGAGCCCTGGTCCATGGGACTCTCGATAGCCACAGCAGATGCGAGTGCTGGCACCGTGCTTGTCACTTCCAACCCCTGAGATGTCACAGGCCTCTCCTCTGCTCAATGCGTCATACCTGAACCCCCCACAACAACCCCACCGCATGTAAACACTGTCCATACACTGGCGATTCCATTACAGGTGCACCTGAGACTCTCCTTGTCGCTGGCCCCTGTGGCCAGCCCCCCTCCCACCACCTCCTTGGGGTGTCCAGGGCCATCTCCACTGAGCACCTCCTGAAACAGATTTCTGATCACCCGCCCCAGCTTTTCCCAATCAGAGCTGCAATCCTGGCCCTTATCTTTGTTTCACAGCCACATCCATCCCTCAGGAAATCTCATTGGCTGACCCTGAAATGTAGGTCCAGCAGTGGCCCTCGTGTCCCACCACGGCCCCACCCTGGTCCTGCCCAGCAGCACTGTCTCCCTTGTGGGTTATGGTTACAGCTCCTCCCTGGTCCCCACCTCCCCCCAAATCCCCCACATGCAGCCAGAGGAAGGCTTACAGGGGCACCATTGCACTCAGGGTGAGAACAGAGTCATCATCGGGGCCCACAGGCCCCACACGGTCTTGCCACATTGCTTCTGTCCTCACCTCATGCTGCTCCCTCCGCTCCATCCCTTGCTCACCCTCACCCAGCCATATGGCCACCTCCACGCTCCTTAAACCATCCAGAGCACTCTTGCCTCAGGGATTTAACACAGGCTGTTCCATCTGTCTGGAATGCTCCTCCCCGAGGTGTCCCCTCTCCACCCCGCCCCCTCCCTGCTCCCCTTCAGAGTTCTGTCCAGATGTCGTCTCCGCCAGGCCTGGCCCGGCACCCTGTTCGAAGTCACTCCTCAGTAGGCTTCAGCACTCCCAAGCCCCTTACCCTGCTGGAGGTTCTCCCCCGCCCGTAGCATCTCCCACAAAAGCAAGGGAATGTCTCAATGTAGGTGTCTCTCCCTCATTGTCATGCTCAACCACTGCTGTCTCCACCCTCCCCATCCAGCCACCATCTCAGCCTCAGAGCTCTCGCTGGCTGATGGGCGGGACCGGCCACTGCGGCGCCTGGACCCTGGGATGATGCCCCTGCCTGACACGGCTGCCGGCCTTGAGTGGTCCAGCCTGGTGAATGCTGCCAAGGCATACGAAGGTAAGCGCCTTCCGCCCAGCCCCGCCAGGCCCCCACACCCTCCTCTGTTCTAGAGGGATTCATGAAGGGCCTCATGGCTTTCCAGGGATACCCACTCAGATTCCAGAATCAGGGAGTGGGTTCAAGTTCTCTCCTATCACTTGCTCACTGTGCAGCCCTGGGCAAGCATCTTCATTTGTTTGATACCAGTTACCATGTTGACCAACCAGTGAAAGTGCCCATGCCTGAGGCTGCCTGACACCTGAGATGTTTACACAAAACACCACATATAAAACACGTGAGCCAAGCACAGTGGTTTCCGCCTGTAATCCCAGCACTCTGGGAGTCCGAGGCAGGAGGATCACTTGAGGTCAGGAGTTTGAGACCAGCCTGGGCCATGTATTAAGACCCCTTCTCTACAATAGAAAAGAAATAAGGGAGACACGGTGGTGCACACCTGTTAGTTCCAGCCACTCCGGAGGCTGAGGCGCGAGGATTGCTTCAGCCCAGGTGGTAGAGGCTATGACAAGCTATGATCACACCACTATGCTCCAACCTGAGCAATAGTGCAAGACCCCATGTCTGGGGAAAAAAAAATTCTGTGTCCCTGAGGACAGTTGGGTTTTCAGCCCCAGATTTGGGAGGCAGGAAGAGGGAATGAAGGCTTTTAGTGACTGTCCTCTCCAAGTGCCCTCAGGCTCCCGCCAAGACCTTGGATCCTGGTTTGGGGGCTCCCCATACCAGGCCTGCAGGGATCCTCACCCCCTGGGTTCCCTGGAACAGTGGGCAGGGTTTGCTCTGCCACCCAGGCCTCTTTATGTGCTGGGAGTCCCTGGGGATAGGGGGCCAGGGAGCTAGGCCATCTCGTCTCACATGGGTCTCCAAGCGTCTTGGGGCCAGGACCAGCTGGTGCCAGGACGGCTGGTTCCGGGACAGTGGGAAGCAAGGAAGGCCTCAGTTCTCTCCCTGGAGACCCAGATGCCATCAGCGGCTGTAACGTTGTCTGTGGAAGGCAGAGCTGCCCAGACACTGACCACCCCAACCGTGGGCCACAGGAAAGGGCCAGAGCCCCCTACCCACTTGCAGCTACTCCAGGTACCTGGCGTCCTGGGAGCTGTGCATTCTGTGAGAAAGCTGAAGGAACTTGGCCAGTGGCACTGATTTCTCCCCCAGGCTGTGCGTCACAGTCGCCTAGGGAGCTTTTTCCTTCCTTATCAGATTAATCGATGAACCACAGAAGGTTATGGGGGAGGGGTGGGCGTAACAGAAAGGCTTGGAAGAAAGCACACCAGCACTACCATGGCGGTGCCTCCCCAGCAATAGGAAAGGGGTCAGCAGGGAGTGGAGGTCAGCGAAGTTTCAGCTTGCTGGGAAGTGTGGGGTTTGTATGAAGATAAATGTGGGTTTTCCCATGCAATTAACATAAATGGAAAAGACTAAAGGAATTCTCATTAACTTTGGTAGGTGTGTTCATGGCATAGTAGTTTTCTTCAAAAAAAAAAAAAAAAAAAAAAACAGGCTGGGCACAGTGGCTCACGCCTGTAATCCCAGCGTTTTGGGAGGCCAAGGTGGGTGGATCACAAGGTCAGGAGATCAAGACCATCCTGGCTAACACTGTGAAACCCCTTCTCTACTAAAAATACAAAAAATTAGCCGGGTGTGGTGCACACACCTGTAATCCCAGTTACTCAGGAGGCTGTGGCAGGAGAATCGTTTGAACCCGGGAGGCGGAGGTTGCAGTGAGCTGAGATCTCACCTCTGCACTCCAGCCTGGGCCACAAGATCGAAACTCCATCTCAAAAACAAAAAAATCTTTTATCCACTAGAGCTACTTAGTGAAGTTTCTACAGATGAATGCAAAGCTGTCTGGGATTTGCTTTAAAATATTCCAGGCTGGGTGCAGTGGTTCACACCTGTAACCCCAACACTTTGGGAGATCAAGGTGGGAGGATGACTTGAGGCCAGGAATTCAAGAGCAGCCTGGGCAACATAGCAAGACCTATGTCACTATAAAAATATTTATTTTATTTATTTATTTTTGAGACAGAATCTCACTCTTTAACCCAGGCTGGAGTGCAGTGGCGTGATCTTGACTCACTACAGCTTCCACCTCCCAGGTTCAAGCGATTCTCTTGCCTCAGCTTCCTTAGAGGCTGGGATTATAACTGCTCACCACCACGCCCAGCCTGTCACAACAAAAAAATGTTAAAATTAGCCAGTTGTGGTATTACGTACCTGTAGTCCTGGCTTCTCAGGAGGCTAAACCAGGAGGATCGCTTGAGCTTCCAGGAGTTCTAGGCTGGACTGTGCTGTTCTGATCCGGTGTCTTCACTAAACTCAACATCAATATGGTGACCTCCAGGGAGCTGGGAACCACCAGGTTTCCTAAGGACAGATGTACTGGGCCAGGTCAGAAATGGAGCAGGTCAAAACTCCCATGCTGATCAGTAATGGACTCAGGCCTGCGAATAGCCACTGCACTTCAGCATAGGCAACATAGCAAGACCCTGTCTCTTAAAAATCGAATGTCAAAGTAAATATACATTAAATCCAAGATATAAAAAATAGGCCGGGTGTGGTGGCTCATGCCTGTAATCCCAGCACTTTGGGAGGCCAAGGTAGACGGATCCCCTGAGATCAGGAGATCAAGACTAGCCTGACTGACGTGGAGAAACCCTGTCTCTACTAAAAATACAAAAATTAGCTGGGTGTGGTGGCACATGCCTGTAATCCCAACTACTTGGGAGACTGAGGCAGGGGAATTGCATGAACCCGGGAGGCAGAGGTTTCGGTGAGCCAAGATCACACCATTGCACTCCAGCCTGGGCAACAAGATTGAAACTCCGTCTCAAAAAAAAAAAAAAGATTTTGGCTGGGTGTGGTGGCTCACACCTGTAATCCTAGCACTTTGGGAGGCCAAGGTGGGCAGATCATCTGAGGTCAGGAGTTTGAGACCAGCCTGGCCAATATGGTGAAACCCCATCTTTAAAAAAAAAAAAAAGATTTTAAAAATAAAGCTATAAAGGGTATTATTCAGCAAATCAGAAAACATTTGCAGATGACTGTATATTAGATAATATCATGGCACAGTGACTCACACCTGTAATCCCAGCACTTTGGGAGGCCAAGGCAGGTGGACCATATGAGGCCAGGAGTTCAAGAACAGCCTGGGCAACATGGTGAAACCCCGTCTTTGTTTAAAATACAAAAATTAGCCGACGTGGTGGCGCACGCCTGTAGTCCCAGCTACTCAGGAGGCCGAGGCAGGAGAATCACTTGAATCCAGGAGGCGGAGGTTGCATGAACTGAGATCACGCTGTTGCACTGCAGCTTCAGTGACAGAGCATGACTCTGTCTCAAAAAAAAAAAAAAAGATAATATCCTATGCATCTGTTAAATTGTTAAATTTTTTCAGTATGATGGTGGTGTGATTATATGAGAGAGTGTCCTTATTTTTTGGCCATGTCCAGTGAAGTGCTGAGAAGTATTGCACCATGATGTTGGTGGTTTTAGGCATGGTGGCTCCCACCTGTAATCCCAGCACTTTGGGAGGCTGAGGTGGGCAGATAACGAAACCAGGAGTTCGAGACCAGTCTGCACAACATGGTGAAACCCTGTCTCTACTAAAAATATACGAATTAGTCGGGCATGGTAGTGCATGCCTGTAGGCCCAGCTACTCAGGAGGCTGAGGCAAGAGAATCACTTGAACAATCGCTTCAACCCAGGAGGCAGAGGTTGCAGTGAGCCAAGATCACACCGCTGCACTCCAGCCTGGGCAACAGAGCAAGACTCTGTCTCAAAAAAAAAAAAAAAAAGTAAATGGGAAAAATGTTAACAGTGAGTGGCCCCAGGGAAAGGGTGTTGGGGTTTTTACTCTGCTTGAGGCACAGAGTGGAAGTTGGACCCAGGGAGCTGCTTGCTTCCAGGGCTTGCCACTCTGCCCTGCCCTGCCACGCCCCAGGCTGCCCTCAACACACAGCACCCAGGGACGCCGTCTTGTTTTTAACACCCCCAAGGATTCCATTGTCTGGCTGTTCATAGCTCACTGAACCAGCCACTATTGGAGGGCACTGGGGCAGTGGCCAGCTGTTGCCATTACAGAAAGAACATCTAACAGTCATGTTTGAAAACGTAGATGGTTCAGGTGCCCCCAGCTCGAGTCACGTGTCCAAGGCGGGACCCAGGAATGTTCACTTTCACTGGCAGCCCCATGTGATTTCTTTTCTCTCTTCAATATGCATGATGTGCTCTGTCTCGCTTCTCTCTTCGCTTTTGAAATCTTCCCAGCTTCCTCTGAAGGAGAGCGAATCTGATAACGAATCCCCATGGACCTGGCACCAGCCCGTCCGCTTTGGACCCCTTTTTTCCTCCCTTTTACTTGCGGACTAAAATCAGGTCATTTACGTTGACAGCATCCCAGTTTCAGAATTTGATTGGTTGCTGCCTCACACTGTCATCTAACTGGCTTCTTCCAGCCCTTGGATTTTGTGTAAACTAGTCATTGAATCTAAAGCCTTGATCAGAATCAGGATGGGATTTTGTTTGTGTTCTTGTGTGTTCATTTGGTTGGGTTTTTTGGCAAGAATCTATCCCAAATGCCTATGCGATCTATCCCAAGTGTGATGGGCAGTGTCGTGGAGGTTTGTGGGGAGAGGTGTTGTCAGTCAGTTGCGGGAGAAGCTGGGAGCCTTGCTGACACCCTCTCCTCCTCCCTCCCTGGCAGTGCAAAGAGCCGTCTCGCTCTTCTCTCTGAATGACCCGGCCCTGAGCCCGGACGTCCCACCTGCACACAGTCCTGTCCACAGCCACCTGAGTCTGGAGAGGGGGCCCCTGACCCCCAGGACCACCCCTACCATGAGGTGAGGTTTCTCTGGGAACACCCGGGTTCATACCAGCAGCAGGTCTGTGCAGTGGAAGAGGCTGATCTAGAGAGAGGTATCCACTGTGGGTCACGCCCACCAGTCTCCGGGCAGAAGCTGTTACAGCAGCTACTCCCCTCTCCTAACAAGCTTAGAAGTCATTACCCTGCACCTCTCTATGCACTGGGGATTCACAGTGACCAAGACAGACTCCGCCAGGCCCCAACAGATCGCCCGGTCCAGCAGAGATGACACTTGAATCAATACATACACAATTGTTTTGCTTCCAACTTTGAAAACTGCTTAGCAGGCCAGGTGCTGTGGCTCACGCCTGTAATCCCAGCACTCTGAGAGGCGGAGGCAGGTGGATCACTTGAGGTCAGGAGTTCGAGACCAGCCTGGCCAATATGGCAAAACCACATCTCTACTAAAAATACAAAAATTAGCTGGGCGTGGTGGCGGGTGCCTGTAATCCCAGCTACTCAGGAGGCTGAGGCAAGAGAATCACTTGTACCTGGGAGGTGGAGGCTACAGTGAGCCGAGATCACACCACTGCATTCCAGCCTGGGCAACAGAACAAGACTTAGTCTCAAAAACAAAAACAACAAAAAAAGAGGCCAGGCATGCTCACACCTGTAATCCCAGCACTCTGGGAGGCCAGAGTGGGTGGATCACTTGAGGTCAGGAGTTCAAGACCAACCTGGCCAACATGGCGAAACCATGTCTGTACTAAAAATACAAAAATTACTGGCTGGGCGCAGTGGCTCACACCTGTAATCCCAGCACTTTGGGAGGCTGAGGTGGGCAGATCACTTGAGGTTCGGAGTTTGAGACCAGCCTGACCAACATGGAGAAACCCCTTCTTGTTAAAACAAAACAAAACAAAACAAAACTTACCCAGGCATGGTTGTGTTCGCCTGCAATCGTAGCTACTCAAGAGGCTGAGGCAGGAGAATCACTTGAACCTGATAGGCGGAGGTTGCAGTGAGCCGAGATCATACCACTGCACTCCAGCCTGGGCCATAGAGTAAGGCTCCATCTCAAAAAAAAAAAAAAAAAGAAAAGAAAAGAAAGAAAGCTTCTAGGCACCGTCTCCCAATCCTCCAGCCCTGCACCTTTCATCCCCCGTCGCTGCCACCCATCTCCCACCTGTCTCCTCCTCTGCAGATTCCTAAACCTCACAGACTTCTGCTCACATTCACCCTTCCCGGCCTCCCTGCCAGGTGCCACGCTGGGCCATCTGAGGACCCAGTGGCAACTAAGGCCAGGCCTGGCCCTCAGGAGGCTTCACGGGGGAAGGAAGAGGATGGGGACAGATATCTCACATTTGTCATCTCACGCGTGGCTTCTCACATTCAGTGCAGCATATTTGACTGCACTCACTTGGCAGAAAACAAAATTAAAAAGAGGCAGAGAGAATGTAAATGGCACATTCTGCCTGTACGTGGATTTAAATAGTGCATTTCACACTCATCTGCACACCTCACAGTGCAGGGTTCTATATACAACCATCCATGCACTGTACTTCATGGGCAGTGGGAGCCATTTTTGAGGGTAATTTTGAATTCTTGCTTTTCACACTCTGGCTTCAGAATGCAACCTCCACCATGAACGCAGGCCCCACTGTAATTACCAGAAGTCAGCAGTTCCAGTTGGTGCTGCCAGGCTGAGGGGCAAGAGCAGCGTGGGCTATGGGAAGCAGTGGGACCTGTAGCCCTGGGCAGCGCTCCGGAAGTCCGTGTGCCCCATCTCCCTCTGCAGCCCCAGATCCCTAGGACTGAGCAGCAAGGTTGTAGGAAAGGGTGGGTGAGGCAGGAGGGCCAGCCCCCAACCCACGCCAACTGTGCCTGTGTACCCACGGCGCCCAGCGGAGCCTCCTTCAGCCCCAACTCCAGGCAGGAAGGGGCTTCAAGTTCTTTGCAGGGGCCAGGCAGGCCCAGGGCTGGGAGTATCTGCAGAGGGGCAGCTACTGGCCGTGGGTCCCTGATTCAAATCCTAGCACCAACACGTGGCTGGGTGATATTGCCTGGGCCTCGTCCTCTGTCCAGTGGGTAACCATGCAGCACCTCTGAAGGCCACAGTGGGCAGGGGAGCTCTGAGACTGAGCCAGGTAGTCTGGGGCTTGGTGAGGGGTGGCTCTTAGTGACAGGCACGTGGTCAGCATCACTGCCAGGACCACTGTCAGTCCTGCCCCCAGGGGCAGGCCCTTTTGACCATCTGTCCACTCTCGTGCTTCCTGTGCCTGGAACGGTACATGCACCCACCAGATGTCTGTAGAGTGGGCTCTTTGTATCCTGGCGGTACGAAGAAGGGGTCCTCCCTGAAGTCACATGCACGGTCCAGCCCCAGGGAAAACACACACTTCAGGGTGGGCACCCACTCTTCCCCAAGCCTGGTGCTCCCAACACCCCACCCACATCCACAGAGGTGCCATTGGTGGGTGGAGGGTGGAGAGCTGGCTTCCTGGCTCCCCTCGGAGCTTTTCCTTGGGCTTCATCACAATGTCAGGGATGAGGGGGGCCCATACCCCCAGGCTCTTCTCAGCTGTAGGCCAGGAGTCCTCCCCAGGGACTGTGGGGCCTCAGGCTGACCTTGTCCCTGGTCCTTCCAGTGAGGAACCGCCCCTGGATCTGACAGGCAAGGTATACCAGCTGGAGGTGATGCTGAAACAGCTGCACACCGACCTGCAGAAGGTAAGGCCGGGGCCATGCCCCGCTCCATCCCACTTCCCAGACGCTGGGCCGCCCCACACCCACACCTCCTGTGCTTGTGTGTAGTCATGGGTGAAGAGTAAACAGTGATAACACTGAAGGCTAGCAAGTGCACAGAGAAAGTCTTCCGTTCCTGGGGGAAGAATAATCAGCCCAGGCTTTTTGGAGGGCAGTTGAACGACATTTATCAAAAATGTAATTGCGCCGGGCACGGTGGCTCACACCTGTAATCCCAGCACTTTGGGAAGCCGAAGCTGGTGAGTCACTTGAGGCAAGGAGTTCGAGACCAACCTGGCCAATGTGATGAAACCCCCTCTCTACTAAAAATAGAAAACTACCCGCCTATAATCCCAGCTACTGAGGCAGGAGAATCGCTTGAACCCAGGAGTCAGAAGTTGCAGTGAGCCAAGTCTGTGCCACTGCACTCCAGCCTGGGCGACAGAGCAAGACTCCAGCTCAAAAAAAAAAAAAATGTAATTGTGCACCCTGTTGACCCAGTAATTCCACTTGTAGGAATTTATCCATGAGAATTTCCGGCGTGGGTACAAAGAGATTGTGAACAAGGCCATTCGTTTGCCACACTCTTGGCAATAAAATATTGGAGCCAGCGTGGCTGTCACTCAACAGAACGGCTGTGTAAATTACAGGGCACCCATGCAGCGGAACAGCGTGCAGCCAATTAAAGTAATAACAAATCTATATATTTACTAACATGCAAAAGAAGTCCAGTAACTTAAGTAAAAACCAAAGTGAGCTGCAGCATTGTTGGCTACACAATCATCATATTATTAATGTACTGTTTAACCACTAGGGGTTGAGAGGGCCGTCTAGAAGGTGACAGGCAATTTGTTCTTTGGACTTGTCTCCATGGGGCGGAAGAATGAGGAGGAGACTAGCCGGGCGTGGTGGCTCACGCCTGTAATCCCAGCGCTTTGGGAGGCCGAGGTGGGTGGATCACCTAAGGTCAGAAGTTTGAGACCAGCCTGGCCAACATGGTGAAATCTCATCTCTACTAAAAAGTACGATAGCCAGGTGTGCTGGTGGGTGCCTGTAATCCTAGCTAGTTGGGAGGCTGAAGCAGGAGACTCACTCGAACTGGGGAGGCAGAGGTTGCAGTGAGCTCATATCGTGCCTTTGCACTCCAGCCTGGCCGACAAAAGCGAAACTCAGTGTCACGAAAGGAAAAGAATGAGGAGGAGACTTTTACCTGTCATTTCTATACTTCGGGTAAAAGTCAGAAAGGTGGCAGGGTATATAATGCATAAGTCCTTGAGCCCTGGAATCCAAGTCATCAGGTTTCTGACCCCCGCCCCACTGCATAATGCTGCATGACCTGAGACAGGGGACTGTCTTCAGGGGCTATGTCCTCCTGGAAGAATAGGGTCTGCTTAGGCCACCCTGCTCGTGTCCCAGCTCTCCACTTGCTGTATGAGGCTGGGGTCCTCTTCCAGGAAAATAGGGACACCAAGTCCTTGGGTAGTATGATTTTGGATGTGGTGACCACGACAATAGTGACATTTGTCAAGCTGCATCCCAAATGCATCCCAAACTCCATGTTGGGCCACATTCCAGGAGCTCTAAGTATATGAGCTCCAGGCCACTCCTCAACTTCCTGGTAGAGTTGCGGGAACCGGGAACCGAGTGACTTGCCCAGGGTCCCTTGGTGGTGGAGAGGCAGAGTGGGATGCACCTGGCCTGGCCCGGCTCCAAAGCACCGCCATGCCAGGGCTCGCAGGTCCCGGGGAGCCGTCAGCTGTTTCAGGAGCAGCCACGCCCGCTCGCCTGACACTGGCCTCCCACCCCACGTAGGAGAAGCAGGACAAGGTGGTGCTGCAGTCCGAGGTGGCCAGCCTGCGGCAGAACAACCAGCGGCTGCAGGAGGAGTCGCAGGCCGCCAGCGAGCAGCTGCGCAAGTTCGCAGAGATCTTCTGCAGGGAGAAGAAGGAGCTCTGAGGTGGGGAGGCTGCCGCCCAGCCCTGGCTCCTTCCCCATAGGCTGTGGCCCTGCTCGCCTCTTTCCCTCTACTCAGCTCCTGGCTGCCGGCGTGACCAAGATGACCCAGCCAGGGCCCTCCCCATGGACACGGAAACCCCAATGGCAGTAGAACCCGAGGGGCCTCACTGGGGCTGTGAGGCAGGGTCAGCGCAAGGCCCTTAAGCCCTGGAGGGCGACGTGGTCTCAGGCCTCCCTCCAAGCTGCCCAGCTGTGGTCCCTGTGAGCTGGGTCATGCCCACACCACCCCTGGGCCTGTCCTGCTGTCCCCATCTGCCCTCTTCCTGGGACCAGCCCTCCGAAGCTGATGGGGACAGGGAGAGGAGCCAGTCTGCAGACCCCTTGGCTCCAGGAGGTCACACAGCAGGTTTCTTTGCCACGCACGACAAAGTTGCAGCTTGTGGGGCCGAGGCCCCTGCATGAAAAGTACAGCGTGAAAGCAACCCTTTCTCCCCACACCCAGAGAGGCGAGGCCCTCGCGGAAACAGACCAGGGTGCCTCAGTCCCTAGCGCGCAAGCTCCAAAAAGCACGAACATGATCCACTCCCTAAAGCCCTCCCAAAAAGCAGCCAGGAGCACTTTCTTAGAGTTTAAATTATTTTCTTGGGGGCCTGAGGATGGAGAGAGGCAAGGCCAGCTTCCAGAGCCAATTTATTTGAGAAAGAAACTCTATTTGTACCTCGGGGACAGTTTATACAATCTTTTCTATCAGCTCCTCTTGCGCCAGAGGCCACCACGCCTGGGATAGGAGCCCACAGGCCCCTCCACCTTCCCGCTCCCACCCAGGCCGGGTGGGGGCCGTGGAGCCACCACACAGCGGACTCTCTCCTCCTCCTCCTCCTCTTCCTCCTCCTCCTCTTCCTCCTCCTCCTCCTCTTCCTCCCCTTCCCGGCATGACCTGGCCCTGACCAGCAGCCTCGGCCTCTTCTGGGCTCCAGGCAGGGCTCCGGAAGCCCTCCGGACAGGGCTGGAGAAGAACAGCCTTCATCTCCTCCTCTGCTTTTTTTCCTTTGCAAGTCTCCCAGCCCATCTCTCCGAGCAGCAACCACCAGGCTCCCTCACCGTGCTCCCTGGGGAGCACCG
The DNA here is from genome assembly GCF_030222135.1 of Aotus nancymaae. Classification (NCBI taxonomy): domain Eukaryota; kingdom Metazoa; phylum Chordata; class Mammalia; order Primates; family Aotidae; genus Aotus; species Aotus nancymaae. Next base: position 15,608,071 of record NW_026988441.1, on the reverse strand, counting down.
CCTCCCTTGAACCCCACTGGATGCTGGTTCTCTAAAGGCAATAAGGGGCAGCCACGCCGGTGTGGTACCACGCTGTTCACCCAGGAAACCATTTCTTTTTTTTCCTTCTTGAAAAACAAACAGAAAAAGATATATATATATATATATTTATTTTTTCATGTAGAGTTGGCGCCAGAACAAGCCTGTATGGCCACAGCCTGTGGATTCACCCCCCAACCTCAAGCTGAGGATCAAGGCGTGTGGCCCCCGTGGGCTGGGGGTCATTGGGAGGACCAGAGGGACAAAGTCAGGGCGGGCAGGCCTGTGTCCTTGGAGGCACCAGGTGGGGAGGAGTTGGCAGAGCAGGTCTGGCCACAGGCCAGCGCCAGGCAGCCCGGCCCTTGTCCAGGGACCCCGCCGCCTTCTCTCTGGGGCCAGGAACCTCAGGGAAGGGGGCTCCGGGGTCTGCCTAGGATGCAGGCACTCAGGGAGGTGCCAGTGTGGATGGGTGGGGGCAAGAGAGGAGGGTTCTCATTGTGTCTCCTGTGATCAGCCTTTGGCCCCCTGGAGGAGGAAACCTCAGTGCTGCCGCCCGCATGCCCTTGCCCTCCACACCTAGAGTGAGGTGGGCGTGTGTGCCCGAGGCAGCGTCCTCAGCCCTGGCCAGCTACTGTGATGTCGTCTTCTCCCCTATCCCCTTCCCTGGGGGCTCTCGAGTCCCCCACCCCTTTCCTTGGACCCTGATCAGGTCCTTTTTTCTTCAGTTGCCTCCTCCTCCCATCTTCAGATCATTCGAATCATTTTGGGGACTTAATCATGTACATGGACAAGTGTAAATTATGATTTTTGGTTTTGTTTTCTGTTATTTTGTAAGATTTCTGCAAAAACAGATCTATTTAATTTGAGGTTGGTGTTCTATCTGATGGCTGAAGATAGCAGCAGGATTTTTTTTTTCATATGTTGATTTGTTTCATTTGGATTTTTTTATTATTCTTTATTGTCTCCCCCTCCCCCTGCCCCCCATCCCTGTCTTGAGATTTTCTGGCATGTTTCTGGAGGTTTCAAAGGAAATAAATGTTTCATAGAAATGGCTTCTGTGTTCACTTTTGGGGCAGCTGTCGAGTTGCTGGTGAGAGGCTGTGGTCCGGCATGGGCCCCTCTTGCTGCTCCTGTCCCCATGTTCCCCAGACCGTGACCACCCCACACGTCCTGAGAACCATGGGGCACCTGCCTTGTGGAATCCAAAGGACAGAAATCCAATGCTCAGAATGTAAATTTGTTTGTTTGTTTGTTTAAGACAGAGTTTCGCTCTTGTTGCCCAAGCTGGAGTGCAATGGCATGATCTCAGTTCACTGCCACCTCTGCCTCCCAGGTTCAAACAATTCTCCTGCCTCAGCCTCCCAAATAGCTACAATTACAGGGACGCGCCACCACACCCGGCTAATTCTTTGTATTTTTAGTAGAGATGGGATTTCACTGTGTTAGCCAGGCTGGTCTTGAACTCCTGACCTCAGGTGATCTGACTGCCTCGGCCTCCCAAAGTGTAGGGATTACAGGTGTGAGCCACCGCACCCAGCTAATGTTCAAGAGTGAGATTCTGCCTCAGAGGTCATATGCTGGAGGCCTGAAGGCCAGACCCGGCCTGGAGTTTTGTGTTGGGTCTTAGAAATAGTGGCCAACTCCTAAAAATCTGGACATTCAGCCAGGCACCATGGTTCATGCCTGTAATCCCAGCACTTTGAGAGGCCAAGGCAGGAGGATTGCTTGAGCCCAGGAATTCAAAACCTGCCTGGACAACATAGCAAGCTCCTGCCTCCAAAAAGAATTTTTTTTAAGTTTTTTTTTTTTTTTTTTTTTGAGACAGGAGACTGTTGCCCAGGCTGGAGTGCAGTGGCACAATCTCAGCTCACTGCAACCTCCACCTCCTAGATTCAAGCAATTCTCCTGCCTCAGCCTCCTAAGTAGCTGGGATTATAGGCACCTGGCTAATTTTTGTATTTTTGTAGAGACGAGGTTTCACTTGTTGGCCAGGCTGGTTTCAAACTCCTGACCTCAAGTGATCTGCCCACTTCAGCCTCCCAAAGTGCTGGATTACAGGTGTGAGCCATTGCTCCCAGCTTAACTTTAAAAAAAAACCAAAAAACGGGAGATTGCACATGAAGGCCAAGTTTCCAATTTTTTTATCCGTCCTTTGCTGCAAGACTCTAAGGGCTCCTGCCTCCTTTGGCCCCGGCCACGTGGCTGCATTTGGGACACTCACCGACTTCTGTCTATAGAGGTAGGAGCAGACCCCTGCTACCAGTTGCCAAGTGAGCGCTTTGGGGGTAGAAAGCAGCCCCTCATCACTCCAGATCTGCATCAGGCCCGATGAATATTTGCTTTTTAGGAATCTGGGCCAAACTGATTTCTGAATCAGGAAATTCCTGTGAAAATCACGAAGTCCGGCCCCTTGGAAGCCTAGCCTCCTGACGGGGCTGGCCAGGTGGGGTCTTCCTGCCCCCATACCCATTTGCCTGTCATGGAGTTTCACATCCCTGAGCTAAAACCCAGTGCTTCTCTGACTCAGACCCTGCCCCCTTCAAAAAGTGTCTTTTTCCAAAAGGCGTGGGGCTGACATCAGAGTAGCAGGACCAGCCTTTCCCACATCTCCTAAAAATTCTGGAGTTCTCCAGACACCCTCCCTATCTCCACCCTCCTCCTTGACGCCCCATGCTCAACCCGCACTGCCCTCCCCCCACCACCGGGCGAAGGGGGTGGGAAGCCGAGGAACAGACTGTTCTCACATCCTCTCCTGGCGCCAGAGCCACGCCAGCTGCCTCCAGCACCCCACAACTCGTGCGCACGCCAGCCCCTGGTCGCGCCCCAACTGTGCTTTGCAGCGCACGGCCCTTCCCTTCGTGCCCGTTTCCAGCTTCTTCTACCCATCTCGGTCTCTCCTGCTCCCACCCCATCCAGGTTCTCCTCCCCAGTCTTTCTGGGTCCCTCATACCTACGGCTCTCTCTGCAGATTGTTCTGCAGTTCCCCTAAATTCTGTCTCTTTCTCTCCCCATCTCTGCCTGTTTGTTGTCCTGGGACTTGGCCTGTCCCTGATCCCAAGTCTCTCTCTCCCCACCCGCAACGTGCCTCCCTCTCACTCTCTTCCCTCTCCTGATCCCTGTTGCCTCCTCCTCTGCCTCCCCTCTGGGAAGACCTCTCCCAAAATCTGCTGCTGATCTTCCCCAGTCACCGCCTCCTCCTCCTGGCTCTCCCCGCCTGTCAGCTATTTTTTATTACTGTTATTCCCTCTCTCCGATTAAACCTCACCCCTGCTCCCTTCTTCTCCCCACCCCGTCCTTCCTCCTGTTTCTCTCCCTTCTGCACCCTCCTGCTCTTTTTTCTGACTCTCTCAGCAACTGTGTGACTGTCCTCATCTCTTTCTCTCTCCTGATCTGTGTCCTAGTTCTCTCACTCTCACTCCCGCCCCCCACCCGTCGCCCACGTCTGTCTCTCTCCCAGTGCCCGAGTCTAGGTACCCTCCTGCCCTCCCTTAGAGCTTCCATCTCCACCCCATCCCCAACCGCCTTTGCCCCACATCCAGAACAGGGAGTCCCTGGAGATGTCTGGGCCTGAGATGACCCCTCTGGACACCCCCATTCCCCATCCCAGCACCCCAGCAGGGGCCGCCCCAAAGTCCTCTTCCCAGCCCTTCCCTTCCCCCGGCCCAGCTCCCGCCTCCCTCCTGGCTGCGCCTGCTGCAGCTGCAGCAGCCCGTTGCCAGGGCAACCACAGCTGGCTGGGCGGGAGCCCCTCCACCCCATCCCCCTTCTCCTCCTTTCTGGCAAAGCAGGGCGGAGCTGGGACAAAGCCAGGGAGAGGCGGGGTGCGGTGTGGGGAGGAGGAGGAGGTGGATGGAGGTAGGGGCTGGCTGGCTGCCTCTCCCCCAACAAGGCCCCCCCACCCCCAGCCCCCCTTCTTGGTGCCCCCCCAGATCAGACGGGAGAACAAGGCAGTCGTGGGCAGAGGGGTCAGGCCCAGTTTAATACACAGAACAAGTTAATTCACAGCAGAGGCAGGCAATAGAGGAGACTCAGTGACAAGTGGGGGGTACTCCTGGATTGGGGGACATCCCCCCAAAATCCACCACCTCCCCCACCTGCAGTCTCAGTTTCCCTTTTTTAAAACCCAAACAACAAACACACACAACCACAAGAAACAACCACGCCCCCTCACTCCCCCCAAAATGGCCAGCGAGGGGGGGCGGGGGCCGCCAGGCCTGTCGGGGCAGAAGGAGGGCGGAGGAGGGGAGGGAAAAGGAGTCCGTGGCGGAGTCTGTGCTTCTCATTCCAGCAGGCGCTGGGCGGGGGCCACCTGGCCCCACCACCGCCACCCACCAGCCACAGCAGGCACAGGGTGGACACAGGCCGGCGGGGTGGTCGGGGAGGGGCAGAAATAGAGTTCAAAACCAAGGTTCACATCATGCAGTACCCACCGTGGGCACCGGGAGGGGTGGGTGGACACCACGCCCACTGCCCTGGGCACAAGAGGGGAAGGTGCCCACCTTAGGTGGGGCGAGGGATGGGTGCAGCTCCAGAAATTGGGGTCAGGGCACCTGGCGGGAGACTGGCAGAGGCGGGTGCCCAGTGGACACTCTCAGCAGTGCCCCTCCACCCAGCCAGGCCTTGAAGGATTCTTTGTATATATTAACTTCTTTTCTTTTTCTTTTTTTTTTTAACTTTTTCTCTTTTTCTTTAGAAAAAGGCTCTGTCCATGCCCCTGGCTGGCACCCACTACTCCCCATGCCCGCCCAGAGGCGGGGTATGGCTTTGAGGGGAGCAGAGGCCCCGGGTGTCCATATGCCAAGGACTGATAGGGAGGAAGGGAAGGAGGGGCCCCAGTCGGGCCCACCCACCCACAGGGCAGACATTCTACTTGCACAGAGGGGAGGGGTGGCCCAGCCCCCCCTCGGCTTCCCCTTCTCCCCCTCCCCCTGCGGGGCATTCAGGGTGGGGGAGGGCTGAGGAGCTCGGAGAGGCATGTAGGCAAGCACCACCCCAGAGTCCCGGTGAGCAGAGCCGGCCTAGGTGAGGGTGATGTAAGCAGAGGCCTTTTCCTTCAAGTGCCGAAGACAGAGGTGACAGCTCCAGCTCCCTGCGGGGGCAGCCAAGGCTGGAGTCAGGCCCAGGTCTGGGAGGGCTGCCCCAGCCCCTTCCCACCCAGAGGACGTGGGTGTTCCCCAACCAGGTGACAGTGTTCCCACCCACCCACCCCACATGGTGCCCACCTCTCCTCTCACCTTCTGGGGGCTCCGCCATGGGGGGACTCAGGCAGTACATGTGGTAACCCCGATCGCAGTCGTCACAAAACAGCAGCTGGTCCTGGGGGGTGAGACCCGCCCAGCTGGCACCCTGGGGGCACGGGCACCAGAAACGGGGGTGGGGGGCTGGGGCAGGGGCTAGGTCAAGGGGGCTGGGGGAGGTGTGTCCTTCTGAGGGAGGCTTTGAGAAGCTCTCTGCAGCAGGAAAGCTGTGGGCAACACTGCTTAGCTGAGCACACATCCCTGACAACGGTCCCTTAGAGATTTATAGTGGGGGTTTTAGAAGACTCTGTGGAAGGCTTATTATTATTATTTTATAATTTTAGAGACAGGGTCCTACCCTGTTGCCTAGGCTGGAAGTGCAGTGGTGGTGCACTCACAGCTCACTGCAGCCTCACACTCCTGGGCTCAAATGATTCTCCTGCCTCAGCCTCCTGAGCTGGAACTACAGGTGTGCGCCACCATGCCTGGCTTTTTCTTTCTTTTTTTATTTTCTGTAGAGACAGGAGTCTTACTATGTTGCCCAGACCGGTCTAGAACTCCTGGGCTCAAAACTCCTCAGCCTCCCAAAGTGCTGGGATACATGCGTGGTCCGCCATGCCCCGCCTATGGAAAGCTTTATGTGACACTAAGGTGATCTGATACCAGCTCTGCCAGCAGTGGTCGTGGCCTTTTTTTTTTTTTTGAGACAGAGTCTCGCTCTGTCACCCAGGCTGGAATGCAGTGGTGCCATCTCGGCTCACTGCAACCTCCACCTCCCCGGTTCAAGTGATTCTCCTGCCTCAGCCTCCCGAGTAGCTGGAATTACAGGCACCCAGCTAATTTTTGTATTTGTGTAGAGACGGGGATTTCGCCATATTGGCCAGGCAGGTCTCGAACTCCTGACCTTAGATGATCCTCCCACCTCAGCCTCCCAAAGTGCTGGGATTACAGGCGTGAGCCACCGCGCCTGGGCTGTGGAAGGCTTTAAACAACAAACACTAAGATGCTCTGATACCAGCTTTGCCAGCAGTGGTCGTGGCTTTAAACCTCAGCTCTACCACCTCCCTCACTGGCTGACCTGGGGCAGGTCCTTTTCTCTCTCTGAGCTCAGTTCCTTCCCTGTGAAATGGAGACAGGATCACCTGCCTCAGAGGGTGGCTGTAGGGAGGAGCCAGAGACACGGAGAGGAAAAAGTGCCAGGTTCGATTTATGGACACCAGCATAATGATAACGCAGGGGACTCGTGATCACAGGGAGGGCTCAGGCACAGGCTTTAGGCTGGAGGGGCAGAGGTGGATGCGTAGGCAGGGCGGGCATCGGGGCACGCGGGGGTCAGGCGGCACTCACGTCGTTCTCAGAGGTTCCGCACAGGCTGCAGGATTTGCATTCGATGCACTGCCAGCGGTAGGTCCGCACGGCTGCCGTCATGTTCACCGTGAATTGTAAACACGAGGGGTGTCCTAAGGGCCAAGGGGCAGGGGTGCAGTTAGAGGGTCACCACGTCCCTGGTGGGCACTGACAGCTGGAGGAAGCCATAGTTCAGCCCCTACCCGTGACTCATGAGGCCGGGATGAGCTGCCAGGGTCCGCAGCTTGACCCCACACCTGCCCAGCAACCACGTGGCCAGCCTCAGTCCCCCGGCCACCACAGTCTCCAACCACACCCACCATGGCAACCACACTCTGCTCCCAGAATGCCATGGCAACCGCATTCCATTACCCACAGTGCTGTGGCAACCCCTTCTACCACCCACAACGCCGTGGCAACCACACTCTGTTAACCACCGGGCTGAGACAGCCACATTCCATTCCCCACAGCAGTGCGGCCAGGGGTCCTGCTAACCACAGCAACGTGGCAGCCACACTCTCCCAGCCACGATGCCATGGCAACTACCTTCCACAACGAGGTCCCCACACCTCGGTTTCATGCTATGAAAGCCCATCCCACCTGATGCCCCAGCAACCAAACTGCTACCCACAATACTGTGCAGTGCCAGGCTCTTAGTCATTCCATGGCCCCAGCCCAGAGACACCCGAGGCCGCTACCTGCAGCCGTGACCCATGGCGCGCGTCCCCTGCAGCCATGGCCCCGCTGCCATCTCAACCGCATTCCAGGATACCAAGTTACCATGACAACCATATTTCACTACCCATGATGCCATGACAACCACCATTCATGACCCACTGTGCTGAGAGGCAACCGCAGTCCAGCACGGGGAACCACATTCTGTTAACCACAGTTCACCGCAAGCCCAGCCTGCTACCAGCGCCCAGGCGGTGGCATCCGTCATTCACACTGCACAGCCCTCTACCTGCCATGCCTTGGCCACCGTCTCTTGCTACTCCTTTTGTCTCGTTTTGGTTTTTGAAACAAGGTCTCACTGTGTCGCCCAGGCTGGAGTACAGTGGCGCCATCACAACTCACTCTGCAGCCTTGACCTCTGGGGCTCAAGCGATCCTCCCACCTCAGCCTCCCAAGTAGCTGAGATTAATGGAGTGCAAAACCATGCCCAGTTATTTTTCTTTTAATAGATGGGGTCTCACTATGTTGCCTAGGCTGGTCAAAGACTCCTGTGCTTAAGGGGCTGGGCGAGGTGGCTCACGCTTGTAATCCTAGTGCTTTGGGAGGCCGAGGCGGGTGGATCACCTGAGGTCAGAAGTTCGAGACCATCCTGGCCAACATGGTGAAACCCTGTCTGTACTAAAAATACAAAAATCCCCGCTACTTGGGAGGCTGAGGCAGGAGAATCACTTGAACCCAGGAGGTGGAGGTTGCAGTGAGCTGAGACTGCGCCACTGCACTCCAGCCTGGGTGACAGAGGGAGACTCCATCTCAAAAAGAAAAAAAAAACTCCGGGGCTCAAGCGAGTCTCCCACCTCAGCCTCCTGAGTAGCTGGGACTAATGTGGTGTGACACCATACCCAGCTATTTTTTTCGTAGATGGGATCTCACTATGTTGCCCAGGCTGGTCTCAAACTCCTGGGCTCAAGCGATCCTCTGGCCTCAGCCTCCTGAGTCATTGAGGCTACAGGTATGCAACAACACACCTGGCTAATTTTTTAATTTTTTGTAGAGATGGGGTATTTCTGTGTTGCTCAGGCTGGTCTCAAATACCTGGCCTCAAGTGATTCTCCCAACTCTACCTCCCAAAGTGCTGGGATTACAGGCATGAGCCACCACACCCAGCCTCTCACACGCTTGATGCCATACTAAGCACAGTGCCATGAGAGCCACATCCCATTATCCCGGAAGCCTCATTGATCTGACCCAGTTCCCACAATCCTCAGCATTTGTATCAGCCTCACTAACTGTGGGTTATCCACAGTATCCCCGATGCACTCCAGGTCCCCCTGGTCCTCACTGCCCTGCCTCCCACCCTCCATTTCTGCATTCCTGGATGTCCTCTGCACCCAGCCCCCAGAAACCTCAGGTGGGGACTGTCACCTGATCGCCCACAGTCTGCACAGGAGATGAGGTCCTCGGGACACCCCGTCTTCTTGGAGCCGCCCAGGCAGAAGTCACAGTAGCCGTTAGGGATGACAGTGCCGTCGGGCGCCTTCTTGGCTGCAAGACAGCAGACCGGCATTGGCGAGGGGCAGGCAGGGGCACCCAGCAAAGGTGGCTGCAGACATTAGGAGCAGAGGGAGGCGTCCGTACCTGTGTGTTTCCTTTGTGCCTCAGGGACCCAGGCCAATTCTTTGTAAAACTCTGGGGTAGGGGGGACAGAGAGAGGGGCTCTCACCACAGGCAAGGCTCCACCCTGCCCCCAGCCTCAGCCCCAGGGATGGACCTCTTGGTCCAGGTGTGGGGAGGTGGGGAGAGTGAGTAGCTTCCCTAAGCTGTGGGGAGAGGCGGAAACAGTTCTCATTGGGACTTCCAATTATTATTTTTTTTAATTAAAAATAAAGGCAAGTTCTGTGATACTTAGCAATAAAAAATATAAAAATAATAAATAAAGGCAAGGTCCTGGTATGTTACCCAGGCTGATCTCCAACTCCTGGCCTCCCAGCGATCCTCCCAACCCGGCCTCCGAAAGTGGTGGGATTATAGGCGTGAGCCACTGTGCCCAGCCAGGATTCTCAACTCCTTGAGACACTGACATGTCCTCTTTATTGGGTCAAAACGTGGTGAAGACAGCTTGAGAAGAGCTCCCTGCCCCCCTTCTCACATCCATGCCTCCCAGCCAGCCACTCCCACCTGTGCCCTCAGTAATTTGTATCTAACAAATTCAGCAGGTGCCCCTGGCCAAGAGCTGGTACAGAAGACACTCAGAAGAAAAACTGGACACAGGTGCCCAGGTGTGCAGTGGCCTGGGATAAAGACACTCAGCCTCTCCCTCTGAGAGGTAGGAAGACAGTATCTCTCTCCTGCCCCTCCCAAACCCTCCTCCCCTCCCCCATCCCTTAGCCATCAGGATTGGCATGCAATTGGCACAGGCGGACACCAAGGGCTCCCAGGCCACAGGCCCTGCCCCTTGACCAAAGCTTAACAGAGAAAGGGGAAAGGGAAGGCAGGGTGGGAGGGGAGTCATCTATCACCCCCCCTCCCCAAGCTCTAATTGAAACAATAAATCAGACCCAGAAATATTACGCCCGGCCGGGAGCGAAGGAGCGATGGTTGGTTGCCATGGCAACCCCAGAGCCAGCATCCCCATGGTCGGTGGGGGGAGGGAACGGCTGAGCTGGAGATTTTCCAGAAATGTCTAATGCCCCCCCCAGACCCCCGCCCGCAGCCGGGCTCCTCTTTCCCACTCCCAGGGCCCCTCGCCACCCCCACCTGGCCTTCCAGCTCACGTTTATGGTTGTTTTTCCGGTGGAAGGGCAGGGCGTGGCGCTCGGCGTTCTCCTCCCCCTCCTCCTCGGCCAGGTGGGTGTGGGTGTAGTGGTAGCTGAGCCCCGGCCGGTTCTTATACCGTTTCCCACAGACTGGAGAAGCGAGCCGGGAGGGCCTGTCAGCCCCTCCGGGCCCCTGCTGCCTCCACCCTGGCCTCCAGGATCACACCTCCCACCTCGGCCAGATACCTAAGCATCCCCCCAACCCGGGTCTGGAACAGGAGGGAGAGGGCCACGAGGTGGGGAGTCTCTGGGCCCCCCCTCTCTCTGCCTTTCCCCCTCTTCAGAAGGACTCACTATCACAGACATACGGCTTGTCTCGATCCTCGAGGGAAGCGGTGTCCTGGCGTTTCCGGAGACCCCCGATGCCATATGCCTGTGGGGAGAGTCAGGAGTGAGGGCCCAAGAAAGTGAGCAAATAGGCCAGGCGCGCCTGTAATCCCAGCACTTTGGAAGGCCGAGGTGGGCAGATCACCTGAGGTCAGGAGTTCCAGACCAGCCTGGCCAACATGGTGAAACCCCATCTCTACTAAAAATACAAAAATTAGCTGGGCATGGTGGCGGGCGCCTGTAATCCCAGCTACTTGGGAGACTGAGACAGGAAAATCGTTTGAACCCAGGAGGCAGAAGTTGCAGTGAGCTGAGATCACACCACTGCACTCCAGCCCGGGCAACAAAGAGCAAAACTCCGTCTCAAAAAACAAAAAGTGAGAAAACAGAGTATTCATCATTTGCAAATTCAAATTGCAGCTGTACAAACGTCCTAGCTGTGGGGCCTTGAACCTCTCCAACGCTCAGCTTCTTCCTCTGTGGCACAGGGACGAAGGTAGCTCTAACCCACTGCATGCTTTCTGGTTTGCAAGTGGCTTAATACAGATCAGCCTCAGTTTCCTCATCTGTAAAATGGCTATAAAATCCCCCACCCCTTCAGGCTGCTCTGAGGATTCAGCAAGGTCAGGCTCGTGGCCAGGGCGGGACCACTGGGCCTGCTCCGTGAATGAGGCCTGTCACTGCGGGAAGCGGGGAAGAGGAGTAGTCGGGGTGATACCTTTCCTTTGGCCCTGTTCTTCCTCCTGGGAATGTCATCCTCCAAGTCTTCCACCTCGAGATCATGCGGAAACTCCAGCAACTGCTGTTTCTAGGCAACCGAGAAGGGAGACAGGTTAAGAAAGTAGGGGGCACTGATCTGCTTTTGAGGGGCTCTGGACAGAGGTGGAGATTGGGGGTGAGAGGGTAAGTCAGGAGTTCTTCCAAACAGAGATGAAGTCTGGGAGGATGCACACTGTGATGACCAAAGGCCCAAGGGAACCAGAGGGTTTCAAAGCAGGAATGCGAGAGCCGGGGCCAGCCAGCGGCAGGCAAGGGTGAGAGGGAAGCTGGGCGAGGGGGCGGGGGTCTCCTGTGGGCGGGCCTACCTGACAGTCCATAATGGTCTCCTCCTCCTTCAGCTCAATCTTCTTCTCCCCCGTCTCTGCACACAGTAGAGCCTCGAGGACCGGCCCTTCTGGGAGGCCACCCTCCTTTTTCAGGGGTGCTTCACAGTCTAGGGACAGGGCCATGGTGGGGGTCAGATGGGGAAGTTGACCCTGGAGGATTCTTCAAACTATGCAGGTGGGGGACCATGCTCTTTAGGGGAGGGAAGAGGCTTTCCCAAGCTCAGCCAGCAGCAGAGGCAGGGATTCAACCACACACCCTAGGAGGGAGCCCCAGACCCTGGGAGACCCAGCCACACTCTCTGATGCCCTTGGACACCCAGCAGGAGACACGGTCAGAACTTTAGATATATCTGGAAAGCCTCGGAAAAAGACATAGACCATCGGGCACACCCAGACCTACGTGGGGGAGACACAGCCAGACTCGAATACACCCAGACAAATACGGATAGATACAGACACTGTCAGAGGAGACACACGGACACCCGCAGGGACGTCCAGACAGATCGTCTGAGACAGACACGAAAAGGAAGACGCCCAGCCATGCTCTCTTTTTTCTTTTTTTTTTTTCTGGGTCTGGCTCTGTCACCCAGGCTGGAGTGCAATGGCGTGATCTCAGCTCATTGCAGCTCCCAGGACCAAGTGATCCTCCCACCCTGGCCTCCTGAGTAGCTGGGACTGCAGGCACAGTAGCTGGCATGCCACCATACCAGGCTAATTTTTGTATTTTTGGTAGAGGTGGGGTTTCAGCATGTTGATGAGGCTGGTCTCAAACTCCCTGAGTTCAAGCAGTCCTCTACCTCAGCGTCCCAAAGTGCTGGAATTACAGGCATAAGCCATCATGCCCAGCCAAGCCACATTCTCAGATACAACCTAGAGACTCACAGAGGTATAGACAGATCCTTGGGGACACCCAGACACATGGGGGAGACATACCGGACCCATGGGGCCACTCAGAGAGGCTCAGAAAGAGACAGTTAGCTGGCCGGGCGAGGTGGCTCATGCCTGTAATCCCAGCACTTTGGGAAGCTGAGGCAGGTAGATCCCTTGAGGTCAGGAGTTCAAGACCAGCCTGGCCAACATGGTAAAACCCCATCTCTACTAAAAAATAAAAAAATACAAAAATTAGCTGGGCAAGGTGGCACACACCTGTAATCCCAGCTACTCAGGAGGCTGAGGCAGAGAAGCACTTGAACCCGAGAGGCGGAGGTTGCAGTGAGCTGAGACCGTGCCACTGCACTCCAACCTGGGCAGAAAAAAAAAAAAAGAAAGAAAGGAGACAATTAGCCCTGCAGATATACCTAGACCCACATGGGGAAGACGCAGCCAGGTGAGATGCCTGGACACATTGTAGAAGGAGATACTGATGCACCCAGGGGGAATCGCTCAGCTAGACACACACACACACACACACACACACACACACACACACACACAGAGGAGGCGCAGACAGGAAGAGACACAGCTGGGTGGACACTGCCACACTCCTGGGTACACACAGACCCTCGGACTCGGGAGGAGAAACAGCCAATGACCCCGATATTCCTAACTCATTCAAGGTTAAGTCCAGATCCCCTGATGGACTGGCATACACGTGCAGAAATGTACCTGATACACCAGACACAGGAAGAGATCCTCCCAGACACTCCAAGGTACCTACAGCCCCACAGAAAGAGATGGCCACACAACACACCCAGACATACTCAGGAGGAGCTGGACGCCCTGACAGACCAGGCACATGCAAGAAGATGACACAAGCCTTCTAAGACACTTGGAGACACTTGGGAAGATTACACCAAAGAGAGGAAAGAGCTCCAGCCAGGCGTGGAGACATTCAGATGCCCGAGGGGAGATAGAGGCGGACACCCTCAGACACCCACAGAAAAAAATGCAGGCAAATGGCTGGGCGCAGTGGCTCAGGCCTGTAATCTCAGCACTCTGGGAGACCGAGGCAGGTGGATTACCTGAGGTCAGCCTGGCCAACATGGTGAAACTCCATCTCTACTAAAAACAAAAAATTAGCCGGGCATGGTGGCGTGCGCCTATTATCCCAGCTACTTGGGAGGCTGAGGCAGGAGAATCACTTGAACCTGGGAGGCAGAGGTTGCAGTGAGCCGAGATCGCGCCACTGCACTCCAGCCTGGTAACAGAGCCAAATTCCGTCTCAAAAAAAAAATACAGGCAGACACTGACCCATCCCAGCTCCCAGGGGAGGGGACAGTCAGAAACTCCACACACCCACAGACACTAACAGATATCACTGTGCCCTCCATACCACGGGGCCCCTTGGTGGGGCACGGTGGCTCATGCCTGTAATCCCCGCACTTTGGGAGGCTGAGGCGGCAGGATCCTTGAGCCCAGGAGTTCAAGACCAGCCTGGGCAACATAGTAATGACCCTGACTGTTTAAAAAACAACAGGCTGGGCGCAGTGGCTCACGCCTGTAATCCCAGTACTTTGGGAGGCCGAGGTGGCCGGATCACCTGAGGTCAGGATTTCCAAACCAGCCTGACCAACATGGTGAAACCCTGTTTCTACTAAAAATACAAAATTAGCAGGGCATGGTGGTGCATGCCTGTAGTCCCAGCTACTCAGGAGGCTGAGGGAGGAGAATTGCTTGATCCCAGGAGGCAGAGGTTGAAGTGAGCCGAGATTGTGCCACTGCACTCCAGCCTGGGCAAAACTCTCCCAAAAATAAATAAATAAATAACAGCTGGGCAACCTGCGCCCATGTAGGAGGAGATGAAGTTGCCACTTAGTGACTCAGAGAAAACTGTGGAATCTCCGGGATACACCCAAGACGCACATGGGCAGACAGACACACAGTTGGCCAGACAGACACTTGCTAGAAGGCAGATAAAGGTGACCGACACGTGCTGGGACGCACAGCAGGCGCTGGGACACCGATGGGGGTCCTAGCGGCTGCACCCACCGATCTTGTACTCGCAGGGCCTGAGCCTGGGGTCCTCCAGGATGTTGAGTCTCCGTTTCTTTCTCCAACAGCGGGCGGGATACGTGTAAATCTGTCCCGGGGCCAAACCTGGGGAGAGGGGGAGGGTGAGAGGGCAGCGATGTGACGGCCTGGCCTGGCCCGGCCCCGCCCCGCGCCCGCCCTCCTGGCGGTACCCGGCCCGCGATGGGTCTTCTCCATCCAGATGTAGCAGTTGTTCTGGGCCACGCCGGTCTGTGAGTCGAGGAAGGGCAGGCGCAGGCTGCGCTCGGCGCACAGGCGCGCGTTGTAGCTGCGGCAGTGCTCGATGGCCTCGCGGTAGAAGTCCTCGCCTAGGCTAGAGGGGCGGCGAGCGGGCGGGCAGCTGTCAGCAAGGGCAGGCGTGCAGGGTCCCCCAGAACCCCTCCCACGGCAGCCGGCCCGCTCAGACTCGGGAGGGGTGGGGGACCCCTCCAACCTCACCTCTCCCCTCCTCCCACTCCGGAACCCAGGCTGGGGGAAGGGGACAGGGCCCAGGAGCCCCCAAACTGGAACTCAAACAGGCCTCCAGTTCATGAGTAGAAACGCGATACAGAAACAAACAAAAACACCCCGGGACGCATCCCTACATGAACACATGTGGACACACAACACAAATCACACACAGTCACACCTAATTCACACACAAAGAGAGACAAATCCCAATACTCACAAAGGAGAAACAGACAAACCTGACACACGTGCACACATAAATAGCTACTGAAAAAGACAATTTCCCAAGTTCCATAGTGGGGAGACAGATCACACAAATAACCATATACAAAGACACATCACATATCCACAGACATACACCATAAACACGTCACCCACACAAAGACACACAACATGGAAACATCACACCACACATACACCTCATGCATCCAAAGACACACAGTACACACATGTCAAAAGACAGGAACTACACAAACCACTTGCCCCCACGTATCCAAAGACACAACACAAACCACACAGACAATATCTGGACACAACACAAAGAAATCACACAGATTCACATGGGTACACACACACATTTGCAAAGATGCACAATGTGAAACCAACATCTAAAATATCACACATAGACACACACACAGATGCACACATATAAAACACAGAAAGCCAAACCCACCCATATTCACACAAAAATTTACACACAAATACACGCAGCCCTACATACTCACAAACACAGAACACAAGACAAATGACATGTAGTTCCAGAGGACACCGACACACACTCAGAGACCCAAATATCCAAAGATATCCAGAGCAGAATAAAAGGAAACTGACACATGTCCACACACCTATCCCCAAAAATTCTTTAAGAAACCAGAACACAAATGAGTGATACACACACACACTCCACATCCCAAGACAAAGCTAGTGTGGACTTCTCTCCAGTTTGCCAAGGCCCCCGCACCCCGGGGCCATTTCACCCTCTCACAGACCAGAGGGTCGCAGGGCGGGGACGCTGTCCCCTTCCCCCAAAAGAACCTGGAGGCCCCCCACGCCCTCCACCCCGCCGGGGAGCGGCGCATCCGACACCATTCTCGTCAGAGACCTACAGTCACACACACTCGCACCCCCGCACTTGGTGACAGCCCCCCCGACACCCCCTCGGCCCCACCCCCGGCCGCCACACACACATAGGCCCGCGTAGACCTGCCCGCGCGCCCTCCCCGCCTCCCGCCGGCCCGCACCACCTCAGGGGGCCAGGGATGACCGTGGCCATCTTGCTCCCCGGGTCCTGCCCCCAGCAGGTCCCCGCCGGGTCGGTCCTCCCAGCGGTCGGGCGGGCGCTGAGGCCGCCCATCCATTCATTCCCGGGGGGCGGGAGCGCGCGGGCCAGGGCCAATCGCGGCGGCGGGGCGGGCCCGCCCGGGCCATGCCGGGAGTGGTAGTTTCAGGCCAGGGGGCCCCCGGGACCCCGCGGGGACTGGGACGGTGCGGAGGCGGGGGCCCCGGGCACGCACAGTCACTCACTACTCACTCACTCGTCCACACATCCTAGTCTCGCATGCACACAATCACATGCACACCTGGACTCGCACACGCCCACGCATGGCAGTTTACACACACATTCACGCGGAGACTCACAGCCTCCCACACACTCCCACTCACACACCTTCGCACGGACTCAGCCACACGCACACACACTGCAATACTAAGAGACGCAGAGACACCTCCCAGGTGCCCACACAGACTTCTCACCAACATGCTTCGAGCAGACACCCCCCCACACCCAAGTCCCTCCTAGCTCCAGAGACCCCACCCGGGGCTGTCTCTCCCAACAGCCTCGCTCACGGTCACCCCACCCCGCTCAACGCCTTCTGCAGGCCTGACAGCAGCAGTGTGGGTTAGAAACAGTAGTCATATCTTCTCCGGGGTTCAAATCCTAGCTCTGCCACTTGGTGGCCACGTCACCTTGGCAAATGTTAACCATTCTTGGTCTCAGTTTCCTCGTCTGTAAAAAGAGGACAATGCCTCGCTGGAGTGTTGTGAGGCTTAAATGAGTAGATATAGGTAAAGCATTTTAAAAGGTAACTGGCAGGCCAGGAGTAGTGGCTTGCTGCCCGTAATGTCAGCACTTTGGGAGGCCCAGGTGGGTGGATCACCTGAGGTCAGGAGTTTGAGACCAGCCTGACCTACATAGTGAAACCCCTGTCTACTAAAAATGCAGAAATTAGCCAGGCATGGTGGTCATGCCTGTAATCCCAGCTTTAGTGAGTCAACACCACACCACTACACTCCAGCCTGGGCAACAGAGTGAGACTCCACCTCAAAAAAAAAAAAAAAAAAAAAAAAAGGTACCTGGCAGGTACTACTTGCTCAATAAATCCATTTATTCCACAAATGATGTGATACGTACTTTACCAAGATGTCAATGGTAATACTTAAATGCTACTTGAAAGAATAATTTGGCTGGGCGTGGTGGCTCTACCTATAATCCCAGCACTTTGGAAGGCCCAGGCAGGTGGATTACCTGAGGTCAGGAGTTCCAAGACCAGCCTGACCAACATAATGAAATCCCGTCTCTACTAGAAATACAAAAATGAGCTGGGCGAGGTGGTGGGTACCTATAATCCCAGCTACTCAGGAGGCTGAGGCAGGAGAATCACTTGAACCCGGGAGGCGGAGGTTGCAGTGAGCCAAGATGGCGTCGCTGCACTCCAATCTGGGCAACAGAGCGAGACTCCATCAAGGAAGGAAGGAAGGAAGGGAAGGAAGGGAGGGAGGGAGGGAAGAAAAGAAAAAAATGCTGGCCAGGTGCAATGGCTCTAGTTTGCAATTGGGAGGCTGAGATGAGCAGATTACTTGAGCCCAGGAGTTTGAGACCAACCTGGGCAACACATTGAGACCCTTGTCTCTACAAAAACATTTTTTTTTTGAGACAGAGTCTCACTGTGTCACCCAGGCTGGAGTGCAGTGGCCTGATCTTGGCTTACTTCAACCTCCACCTCCCAGGTTCAAGCCATTCTCTTGCCTCAGCCTCCCAAGTAGCTGAGATTACAGGCACCCGCCACCACGCCCAGCTAATTTTTGTATTTTTAGTAGAGACGAGGTTTCATTATGTTAGCCAGGTTGGTCTTGAAATCCTGACCACCTTGGCCTCCCAAAGTGCTGGGATTACAGGCTTGAGACCATGCTCCTGGCCTACAAAAACATTTTTAAGTTAGGTGGGTGTGATGACACGAGTGTAGTCCCGGCTACTTGGGAGGCTAAAGTGGGAAGGTAGCTTGTATCTAGGAGGCCGAGGCTGCAGTGATTTGTGGTCTCACCACTGCACTTCAGCCTGGGTGGCAGAGCAATACTCTGTCTCTAAAAGCAAACAAACAAACAAAAAGTAAGCAGGGTATGGTGGCTCATGCCTGTAATCCCTGAAATTTGGGAGGCTGAGACAAGAGGACCACTTGAGCTCAGGAGACCACCCTGGGCAATATAGCGAGACCTGGTCTTTACTAAAAAAATAAAAGATAGCTGGGTCTGGTGGCACATGCCTATGGTCCCAGCTACTCAGGAGGCTGAGTCAGGAGGCTTGAGTCCAGGAGACCGAGGCTGCAGTGACCAATGATCACACACCACTAGACCCTATCTCCAAAAAAAAAAAAAAAATTGTCTGCTCAGTAGCTATTTGTTGAATGAGTAAATGCACCCACCATGTGCTGGGCACAGTTCACCCAGTGAGGCCATTATTATCTGCATTTTCCAGATGAGGAATCTGAGGCACAGGAAGATGAACTCACATGCCGGAATCCCCTGGCAGTTTTTGAAGGTGAGACTGAAGGAAGGGAGCAGGCACCCTGACGTCCCTCCCCCGCTGGTCCTGACGCCCCCTCCCAGTCACCCACACTGACTCCACCCGAAGAGATCCCCAGGGAGTGAGAAGACCCACTGAGTCACACACTGACCCAGTCTCTCAGGAGCACCACTGTTCCATCCTCCCTCCCCTCCCCCCACCCCCACCTCCCTCTCCTCTCCCCCCCTTCCCCCTCCTCCTTCCTCTCTTCCACCCCCTGTAGAGCCAGCATTCAGGTTGGAGCAACTGCTGGAATTAACACGCCCACAAATGCCCTCGTCCACCAGGGGGCGCCCCAGCCGACAGAAGTGACCTGCTAGCCTTCACCTCTTTTGTCACTTGAAATCCCCCCAAGAGGCCGGGCATGGTGGCTCACGCCTGTAATCCAAGCACTTTGGAGGCCAAGGCGGGCGGATCACCTGAGGTCAGGAGTTCAAGACCAGCCTGACCAACATGGTGAAACCCCGTCTTTAAAAAAAAAAAAAAGAAAGAAATCCCCCCGAGAGAGAGCTAGTCAAGGCCGCCTACGCTCATGGTCACTTCTACACACATACACACACACACACCCCTCTAGTCTTAGACCCTTTCCACAGACTCTCCCCTCTCCTGGAACAGGAGGCGGTAGCTCTCTGATTCACGTATGGCCTGGAGTGGTGACAAGGGAATGAAGTGAGGGCCACTGGCACCCCTACGATCACTCTGGCCTCCAGGCCCCGATCGTGGCCACCCCACACCTCGCCTATGGTGAGCCATGACCCCACCTTCCTCTCTCACCGCCCATCCGCTCTCAGGTCCCCTAACACACCCTCTTACACTTGATCCCCACACTTCTAGCCGTAGACACGCAGACTCACCTCTGCCCAACCCCAAACTCTCATGTCGATTTAAGAGAAGCCTGAGTGTAGACACTGTGAGTGTAGACCTCCCTAAAAGCCCTCCTCTACCAGCAGAATTTCCAGTTTTCTTTCTTTCCCTCCCTTTCTTTCCTCTTTCTCTCTCTTTTTTTTTTTTTTTTGGATAGCGTCTCACTTGATGGCCCAGGCTGGAGTGCCATGGCACGAACACAGCTCACTGAAGCATCCACCTCCTGGGCTCAAGCGGTCCTCCCGTCTCAAACCCCCAAGTAGCTGGGACTACAGGCATGCGCCACCACACCCGGCTAATTTTTGTATTTTTGTAAAAACAGGCGTGAGCCACCATCCCTGGCCCACCAGCAGCATTTCTACCCATAGACCCAGGCTGACACTTGGAGCGGGCTCTCCTTTCTTTCCTTCCTGCCTAATCACCTGCACACACCCCTCCCACACTCCTACACACTTCCTCCCAGTCCTCTCCCTGGCCCAAACAATCCTCCTGCCCCCATCCCCCAGTGCCCTGTGTGGAGCTGGCCCACAGTAGAAATTAATATTGATACTACTACTACTAATCACTACATTTGGTCAGGGTCAGAGCTCTGTGCTAAGTGCTTTACAAAGATGGCCTTATTTAAGCCCCGTGGGGTGGTAAGGGCTGTTAGAAGACCCCTTCCGCCAGGTGCGTGGCTCACGCCTGTAATCCCAAAACTTTGGTAAGCTGAGGCGACAGATCATGAGGTCAAGAGATCAAGACTGTCCTGGCCAACATGGTGAAACCCCGTCTCTACTAAAAATACAAAAATTAGCTGGGCGTGGTGGTGTGTGCCTGTAGTCCCAGCTACTCGGGAGGCTGAGGTAGGAGAATCGCTTAAACCCAGGAGGTGGAGGATGCGGTGAGC
This sequence comes from Aotus nancymaae, assembly GCF_030222135.1. NCBI lineage: Eukaryota > Metazoa > Chordata > Mammalia > Primates > Aotidae > Aotus > Aotus nancymaae. Next base: position 15,587,540 of record NW_026988441.1, on the reverse strand, counting down.
CGAGATCGCACCACTGCACTCCAGCCTGAACAAGAGTGAAACTCAGTCTCAAAAAAAAAAAAAAAAGCAGGCCAGGCGCGGTGATTCATGCCTGTAATCCCAGCACTTTGGGAGGCCGAGGCGGGTGGATCACGAGGTCAAGAGATCGAGACCATCCTGGTCAACATGGTGAAACCCCCGTCTCTACTAAAATACAAAAAATTAGCTGGGCACGGTGGCGCGTGCCTGTAATCCCAGCTACTCAGGAGGCTGAGGCAGGAAGAATTGCCTGAACCCAGGAGGCGGAGGTTGAGGTGAGCCAAGATCGCGCCATTGCACTCCAGCCTGGGTAACAAGAGCCAAACTCCGTCTCAAAAAAAAAAAAAAGGAAAAAAAAGCCCCATATACAGATGGCAAAACTGAGGCTCACGGCAGGGGATGTTCATGGCTCAAGCTGGTTTTAGAACTCAGGCAGTCGGAACTTCCGAGGGCGGCACCCTCCAACTCCTTCTCCCCAGGGGATGTGATTCACATTCTTTCAGGAGTCAGGGAGTTCCCCACCTTCACCCCTGCAGATACCTTTTGGAAGGCGAGGGCACAGCGGGCAGGGCCCTCTCAGTCCAGCCTTTCTCCCCAGCCGCCTGCTCTCGGCTGCAGCACACCTCCTGGGGGGGTCTAGGCCAGGGTCAGAGTGAGGGGTAGATCTACCAACCTGCACAGGAGCCCGTTCCCAACCATTGTGCGGGTCACCACTTGTCACCACTCCATGAGAGACAGCTGTCTGTGTGTGCCACTTAGGGTGTGAGGGCAGCGGAGGGGTGTCACCATCATGCACCACCTCTCACAGACCCGAGCCCCACACACTCGCTCCCGGCACCCTGCTCACGGCGGAGCCACACGTGTAGGCGCGTGCCTCTAAGTCCCTGCCCCCCTTCCTCTCCCAACTCCCACCCTCCACCTCCCACCCCCATTCCCGCCAGAAACCAGAAGCAACTGGCGGCCTCTGGTCCAGCCAGCAGGCGCAGCCCTTCTCGTGGGTGGGGTGGGGGGTGCGCTCCCTCTCTCCCTGTCCCCACGCGCCCCCGCCCCCAGCCCTCGATGTTCAAGGTCAAGGCAGCCAGCGAGCGGGGTTGGGGGAAGGGTGGGGAGGTCGCCCCGGCCCCTTTGTGCGGCGCCGCCGCCGGCGCTCGCCCTCCGCCTCCTCCACCAGGCCCAGGAGGAGGGGGAGGGGAGCGCTGCGCTCGCCTGCGGGGAGGGAGGGCGGGAGCAGCCGAGCGCCTGTCACTGGGAGCCCGCTGTCACCGCCTGGGAACCGGGGGTGGGGGCAGGGAGCTCTGGGACCCTGGAGTCCGGGATCCCGAAGAGGAAGCAAGCCAGAGATGGAGAGGGGGAAGAGGAGGGGTGGAGAGTGCGAGGGATGGCAGGGAGAGGGGAGGGTCAAGAGGGACTAGGCTTGGACCCAGGCGTCCCGGTTCCCAGCCACCAGGCCAGGGAGGAAGCGAACGCTCGGATGGCCGCGGCCAGGGAGAAAGGGAGGGAATCCCCGGAGACCAAGGGCGCTCCCGGCAGGCACCCCCTTCCCGGGCAACCGGTCCCGGAGGGGATCAGAGATGCTCCCGTTTGATGTGTATGGGCGGGGAGAGGAAGGGATGCCGCGGTCCACGCTGGCCGGGGGTTCGGGGTTCTAGTTCCCGGAGATCCCAGAAGGAAAAAGGGGAGGCAGCGGGGATGGAACCGAGGACCCCTGACGTCTCAGCTCCCACCCTGCGGCCGCGAGGGCCGGGGTCCCCAGAGAAAGAAGGGGAAAGAGAGAAAGGCGCTTTGATGAGGGGAGAGCGGGTGATGGAAACCCTGGAGACCGAGGTCCGGACTTAGGTGTTCGAGCTTCCAGCCCCGGCCGGGGCAGGCCCGGCACCTCCGGAGACCCTGAGGGAGAGACGGAGGAGAGGGAAGCCCCTACCCCCACTCTGGGTGGGGAAACGGCCTCCGCCACCCCCAGCCCGCGCCACATTCCTTCACTGACAGCGACAAAGAAGAGGCGCCCCCGCGACCCTGGAGAGACTCCCGCCCCCAACCCCAGGGGGCGACAGGGGGTGGCGGGCCCCCGGGGCAACGGTTTGCGCTGGGGGCCCCCACTCAACTACGGGTCCGCGCGCCGCGTCCCCCTCCTCAGCCCCAGGGCGGGCGGGGGAAGGGCTCCTGGTGGGGGGGTCTGGACAGCGGGCGGGGACGGCGGGGACACTCACGACTTGAGCGGGTTCTGAATGGCGGTAGCCATGGCCCGCTCGGCTGGGCCGCCTCCGGCCCGGGGCGCCGCTGCCGCCGCGCGCGGGCCCAGCCCGGCCTGCGCCGCCCGCTCTGCCGCCCAGCGCGCTACGATTTCATTCATTCTTGGGGCTGCGGCGCGAGCGGAGCGGGGCGGGCCGGGGGCGGGGCTCAGCCAATCCCCGCGCCTCCCAGCGCACGACGGGACGTGGAGTCTAGGGGCGCTCGGCGGCGCCCGAGGGCGCCCCTGCCCAGACTACACGTCCCAGGGGGCGTCAGGAGGACCGCGCTCCCATTGGCTGCTGGGGATACAGGGAGGGGCGGGGCTGCCCCCAGAGCATCATTCCCCCCTCCCTGGGAGTGCTCGGTCCCCAGCTCGGGATCTCCACCCTCGAGGCACCGCGGGCGCGGGAGCAGGTGGTCCCTAGCTTCTGGATGTACCCAGGGTATGTGGATGACTCTAGGGTCTTTATCGTGCATTTTTGTCTGGGCCTATTTGGGTGTCTTCTATATCAGCCAGCCTGTGAACAAGCACAGGGGTTAATCAGCGCCTTTGTTCATTTACTGAGTGACTGCTATGTTCCAGAAACTCTTCTAGGCACTGAGGATACAGCAATGACCAAAACAAAGTTGCTGCTCTCAAGGAGCTGACATTCTAGTGGAGAAATACAGATAATAAGAAAATAAAGAGATAAAATCATTTCAGGCAGTGAAAGATGCTATAAAGAAAAGAAAATGGGGCCGGGCACGGTGGCTCATGCCTGTAATCCCATCACTTTGGGAGGCCGAGGCAGGTGGATCATCTGAACTCTGGAGTTCAAAACCAATCTGGGCAACGTGGCGAAACCTCATCTCTACCAAAAATACCAAAAATTAGGCGGGTAAGGTGGCGCATGCCTCTAGTCCCAGATACTCAGGAGGCTGAGGTGGGAGGGTCACTTGAGCCTGGAAGGCAGAGGTTGCAGTGAGCCAAAATTGTGCCACTGCACTCCAGTCTGGGTGACAGAGTGAGAACTTGCCTCAAAAAAGAGAGAAGGGAGAGGGAGAGAGAGAAAAAAAAGAGAAAGGGAGAGAAGAGGGGAGAGGAGGGGAGGCAGGGCACAGTGGCTCACACCTGTAATCTCAGCACTTTGGGAGGCTGAGGCGGGAGGATTGCTTGAGCCCCAGAGCACGAGACCAGCCTGGGCAACATAGTGAGACCCCATCTCTACAAAAAGTTTTAAAATTATCTGGGTGTGGTGATGCATGCCTGCAGTCTCAGCTACTCAGGAGACTGAGGCAAAAAGATCATTTGAGCCTGAAAATTGGAGGCAGTAGTGAGCTATGATCACACCACTGCACTCCAGCCTAGACAACAGAGATTCTGTCTCTAAAAATACAAAAGAAAGAAAGAAAAGAAAAAGAAAGAAGAAAATAAAATAGATTCAGCAAAACACAGATTTTAGAAAGAAAAAAAGCAAGTAAAAAAATTTTTTTTGAAAAAGAAAACAGATTGATTTGAAGGAGTAAAGACGTGGCTTTTGCCCTGGCATGGTGGCTGTAATCCCAGCACTTTGGGAGGCCGAGGCGGGCAGATCACCTGAAGTCGGGAGTTCGAGACCAGACTGGCCAACATGGTGAAACCCCATCTCTGCTAAAAATACAGAAATTAGCTGGGCATGGTGGCACATGCCTATAGTCGCAGCTACTCAGGAGACTGAGGCAGGAGAGTCATTTGAACCCAGGTGGCGGAGGTTGCAGTGAACTGAGATCGAGCCACTGCACTCCAGCCTGGGTGACAGAGTGAGACTTTGTCTCGAAAAAAAGAAGTGGCTTCTCCGAGGAGATGACATTTGAGCTGAGACCTAGAAGTTACCAGCATGTACTATGAAGCATGTCTAGGCACAGGATCACCAAGTGCAAATGCCCTGGGCTGGGAACAATCGTGGTATGTTCAAAGATCAGGGAGCAATCAAGTGTGACTGGAGCAGAGTGAGCAGGGGGAGACAGCCTGGGGAGAGAGCAAGGACTTGGCTCATGTAGGGCCTTGTAGGCCATTATAAAGAAAATGGATTTTGTTCTAAGTGCAATCAATCATCCTGGACTCTCCTTCTCCTCTTCTTTTTCACACACACACACCCCAAGCCCATCAGCAAATCCTGTTGTCTCTATATTCAAAACATAGATCCAGATTCCACTCACTTTCTGCCCTTCATGGCCTGCACCCCAGTCCTGTCCACCATTGTTTCCTGCCTGGACTATGGTAGCAGCTTCCTCACTGGGCTCCTGCCCCCACGAGTCTGCTCTCCCCACACAGCCAGAGCAGGCTATCTGAAGCATATCTCGGAGCTGAGCACAGTGGCTCATGCCTGTAATCCCAACACTTTGGGAGACTGAGGTGGATGGATCACTTGAGGTGAGGAGTTCGAGACCAGCCTGGCCAACATGGCGAAACCCTGTCTCTACTAAAATTATAAAAATTAGTCGGGTGTGGCGGTGGACACCTGTAGTCCTAGCTATTTGGGAGGCTGAGGCAGGAGAATCACTTAAACTCGGGAAGTAGAGACTGCAGTGAGCCGAGATGGTGCCACTGCCCTCCAGTCTGGGCAACAGAGCGAGACTCTATCTCAAAATCAATAAATAAATGGCACACCTACTCATTTCTAGAGAACGATGGTCTCCATCCCTGTGCAGATATGCTGGGGACACAGCAGCAATTGAGATAGCCCCAGACTTTGCCTGAAGCTTGGAGTCCAGAAGAGTAACAGACTCATCACCAGCCAGTGATGTCCAGGTGGGATGGGGGGCACAGGCAGAGGGATCGGGGCTGGGACAAGGGGGACACAGGCAGAGGGGTCCGGGCAGGGACTGGGGGCACAGGCAGAGGGGTCGGGGCTGGGATGGGGGAGGCACAGGGCACTGTGGGAGCCCAGAGGCAGCTCTCTCCTGGCCTAGCCTGACAGTCAGGGATGCCTTCCTGGAGGAGAGGACACCCAGCCTGCATGTGAATCCTTTTGAGTCCTGACCCCCTGATCTACCCAGACACAGGGCAGGGTTTCTGCTGTGACCTTTTGGGGTCTTCATGCCTGATCTTCCCATCCCTCAAGTTTTGGGGAACAAACATCCTAAAAGTGTCCACCTGTAGTCACTTCTCCTAACCCTGGAAACCAAGGGTTTGCCCACCAGAGGGCGCTGTGGCCCCAGTCTTTGTCCAGCAGAGGCGGCTCCAGCAGCCTCAGATCCGGGAGACATCCTGCAGGCCACGAGGTGCCCTTGGAGACACTGGGCCCCTGCCCCGAGCCTCAGACCCTGCCCTGGACCTGATCACCAGGGTGTCTCCCTCTCCTCTCTCTCACACACGCGCACACACTAATGCCTCTAATCCACGGTTCGGGTAGACCTGGAATCACAGAAAACTCTACCCCATCCCCGCTGGGTCCAGCTTTGGCCTCTGAAGGAGACGCATCTGCTAACACCCACCTCTCCCCTACCATCCCCGCTACGATTCAGAGGAAGCCTTCTCTAATCCACCCTTGAGATGTTCAGATGTGCCCTTCAGAAGTTTCCTGCCCGGGTCGGGCGCGGTGGCTCATGCCTGTAACTCCAGCACTTTGGGAGGCCGAGGCTGGCAGATCACTTGAGATCAGGAGTTTGAGCCCATCCTGGCCAACATGGGGAAACTCAGTCTACTAAAAATACAAAAATTAGCTGGGTATGATGGCGCACACCTGTAATCCCAGCTACTCAGGAGGCAGGAGAATTGCTTGAATCTGGGAGGCGGAGGTTGCAGTGAGCCGTGATGGCGCCATTGTACTCCAACCTGAGTGAGAGATAAGAGAGCCATACTTTGTCTCAAAAGCAACAGAAAACACACACAGAAATGTATTCTTTCACAGCTTAAAGGCCAGAAGTCCGAAGTCAGTGTCAAGGAGCTGAAGCAACGTGTGAGTGGGGCAGTGCTCCTTCAGAGCTCTAGGGGAGAATCCGGTCCTGCCACTTCCGGCTTGCGGGGGCTGCCGGCGTCCTGAGCGGGGCCGCATTACTGCAGTCTTCAAGGCCACCATCTCCACGGCTCTGCTCCGCCTGCACACCACCTTGTCCTGTCTCTCAGGTTTCCCTCTGCTTCCCTCTAAAAGGGCACATAGGGCCGGGTGCAGTGGCTCACGCCTGTAATCCTAGCACTTTGGGAGGCCGAGGTGGGTGGATCCCTTGAGGTCAGGAGTTCAAGACCAGCCTGGCCATCATGGTGAAACCCCATCTTTATTAAAGAAAAAAAAAAAAGGCACATATGATCGCTTTTGGAACCCACCTAGATAATTCAGGAGAATCTGCCTCCCCTCAGCACTGCCCCCCCGCCCCTTTTTTCTGAGACAAGGTCTTACTCTGTCACCCAGACTGGAGTGCTGTAGCGCCATCGTAGTTCACTGCAGCCTTGCCCTCCTGGGCTCAAGCAATCCTCCCACCTCAGCCTCCCAAATAGCTGGGAGCACAGGTGCACACCACCATGCCCAGCTTTTTTTTTTTTTTTTTAAAGAAAGATAGGGTCACTGGGCGTGGTGGCTCACACCTGTAATCCCAGCACTTTGGGAGGCTGAGGCAGGTGGATGACCTGAGGTCGGGAGTTCGAGACCAGCCTGACCAACATGGAGAAAGCCAGTCTCTACTAAAAATACAAAATTAGCTGGGCGTAGTGGTGAATGCCTGTAATCCCAGCTACTCGGAAGGCTGAGGCAGGAGAATCACTTGAACCCGGGAGGCGGAGGTTGCAATGAGCTGAGATCGCGCCATTGCGCTCCAGCCTGGGTGACAGAGCAAGACTCCATCTCAAAAAAAAAAAAAAAAAAAAAGTGGGGGCAGGTGAGGGAGAGGCCAGGTGACCCAGAGGTGTTGGGTTTGAGATGCACATCAGACATCCAGGTGTTTTTGCTGGATGAGTCTGAAGGTCAAAGAAGAGTTCAGGGCGGAGAGAATTCTGGAAGACTGTCGACATTGCCTAGAGTGAGAAGGCTGAGTGAGCTCCCCGGGGAGAAGCCTGCGTGGAGAAGAGATCCGCAGATGGAGACCCCAGCTGGCCAGCATTGGCAGGTAAGAGAGTGAGGAGAAACCAGCCCCCGACAAGGACGGAGAGAGAGGAGGCAGGGAGGCGGGAGGAGGCCAGAGACCTCGGCCCTGTAAACAAAACATTCCGGCCAGCACGGTGGCTCAGGCCTGTAAGCCCAGCACTGGGGGGCTGAGGAGGGAGGATCTCTTGAGCTGAGGCATTTTCAAGAGCAGCCTGAGCAGCATATGGAAACTCTCATCTCTACAAAAAATAAGAAAATTAGCAGGGCATGGTGGTGCATGCCTGTAGCCCCAGCTACTCGGGAGGCTGAGGCGGGAGGATCACCTGAGCCTGGGAGGTCAAGGCTGCAGTGAGCCGTGATCACGCCTCGAGTCACTGTGCTCTAGCCTAGGTGACAGAATGAGATTCTGTTTAAAAAAATAAATATAGTCCAGGCGCGATGGCTCACGCCTGTCATCCCAGCACTTTAGGAGGCTGAGGCGGGTGGATCACTAGGTCAGGAGATCGAGACCATCCTGGCTAACACGGTGAAACCCCGTCTCTATTTAATAAATAATAAATAAATAAATAAATGACTGGGTGCAGTGGCTCACGCCTATAATCCCAGTAGTTTGGGAGGCCAAGTGGGCGGATCACCTGAGGTCAGGAGTTCGAGACCAGCCTGGCCAGCATAGTGAAACCCCGTCTTTACTAAAAATACAAAAAATTAGCTGGGCGTTGTGGTGGATGCTTGTAATCTCAGCTACCTGGGAGGATGAGGCAGGAGAATCACTCAATCTGGGAGGTGGAGGTTGCCATGAGCCGAGATTGTGCCACTGCACTCCAGCCTGGGAGACAGAGTGAGACTCTGTCTCCAAATAATAATAATAATAAATAAACAAAATAAATGTTTTATTAAAAGGCATTCATTGGGCACGGTGGCTCACACCTGTAATCCCAGCACTTTGGGAGGCCAAGGCGGGCAGATCACCTGAGGTTGGGAGTTCGAGACCAGCCTGGCCAACATGGAGAAACCCTATTTCTACTGAAAATACAAGATTAGCCAGGTGTGGTGGCACATGCCTGTAGTCCCAGCTATTCGGGAGGCTGAGGCAGGAGAATCACTTGAACCTGGGAGGTGGAGGTTGTGGTGAACCGAGATCGCACCATTGCACTCCAGCCTGGGCCACAAGAGCGAAACTCCATCTCGAAAAAAAGGAAGGAAGGAAGGAAGGGAGGGAGGGAGGGAGAGAAGGAGGGAAGGAAGAAAGGAAGGAGAAAGGAAGGAAGGAAAGAAAGGAAGGAAGGAAGAAAAAGAAAGGAAGGAAGGAAGAGAAAGAAAGGAAGGAAGGCAGGCAAGCATTCAGGAGAGTGGGAGACAGTCCTCCACCAGATGTAGCTGAGAGGTCAAGTAAGACAAGCAGGAGGTGTGACATGGCCCCAACACCATGTGGACCTGGACAAGAGAATTTCCAGAATAGGAACAGCAAGATGTGAACATGTGACTGGAAGTGGGCGGGGTGGCTCACGCCTGTAATCCCAGCACTTTGGGAGGCCGAGGCGGGTGGATCACGAGGTCAAGAGATCGAGACCATCTTAGTCAACATGGTGAAACCCCGTCTCTACTGAAAATACAAAAAATTAGCTGGGCATGGTGGCACGTGCCTGTAATCCCAGCTACTCGGGAGGCTGAGGCAGGAGAATTGCCTGAACCCAGGAGGCGGAGGTTGCAGTGAGCTGAGATCGCGCCATTGCACTCCAGCCTGGGTAACAAGAGCGAAACTCCGTCTCAAAAAAAAAAAAAAAAAAAAGAGATCGAGACCATCTCGCCCAACATGGTGAAACTCCGTCTTTACTAAAAATACAAAATTTAGCTGGGCATGGTGGTGGGTGCCTGTAATCCCAGCTATTCGGGAGGCTGAGGCAGAAGAATTGCTTGAACCTGGGAGGTGGAGGTTGCAGTGAGCTGAGATTGTGCCACTGCACTCCAGCCAGGCAACAGAACGAGACTCCGTCTCAAAAAAAAAAAAAAAAAAATGGTGTAAGAGAGAACTGGGAACGTCTCTTGTGAGAAATTTTGCTATAAAGGGAAATGGAGAAATGGGGCTGGAGCTGGAGGAAGTCCAGAGAGTTTCTGTTGTGTTTTTGTTTTAATATGGAAGAAGTGACGAAGTGTCTGTGTGCCCGTGGGAATGAGTATGCAGGGACTGGAGACCTGCTGGAGCAATGACCTTCAGGAAGCAAGGGCAAATGGGGAAAGTGGGCCAGGCACGGTGGCTCAATTTGGGAGGCCGAGGTGGGCGGATCACTTGAGCCCAGGAGTTCGAGACCAGCCTGGGCAACATGACAAAACCCCATCTCTACAAACAAAATACCAAAATACGTAGCGGGGCATGGTGGCACATGCCTGTAATCCCAGCTACTTGGGAGGCTGAGGTAGGAGGATCATCTGAGCCCGGGGAGGCTGAGGTTTCAGGGAGCCATGATGGTGCCACTGCACTCCAGCCCGGGTGACAGAGTGAGACCACGCCTCAAAAAAGGAAAAAAAAAAAGCAAAAGAAAATGGGAGAAAGTCCCCAGGTGGAGGGTCACCTTAGAGACACCTGATCCATCCCAACAGGAGCTGAAAGCACCTACTGGCACAGAAACTGGGAGGTGGGGCAGTTGGCAGGAGAGGAGGGGATTAGGGTGTTCTCTTCCAGTGGCTTCCACAAAAGCAGCAGCTTGTGAGCAAGAATGGGGAAAGGAGAGAGACATACTTGGAACTGTCACTAAGGCAAGGGAGGGTGACCAGACGGCGGCATGGAGCCTGGCTCCCACCCCGGCAGGTGCCCAGGCTGCTCAGGGCTCCCCTGAGGGGAGGGTCAGGAATTTAAAGTGAAAACTTATGCTTCCTCCAGCCATGCTAACTAATGAGGGCACAGACTTGCAGAAGGCAGAGAGTTGCCAGCACTCTGGGAGGCCGAGGTGGATGGGTCACATGAGATCAGGAATCTGAGACCAGCCAGGCCAACGTGGCGAAAGCCCATCTCTACTAAAAATATAAAAATTAGCTGGGCATGGTGGCTTACGCTTGTAATCCAGCTACTCAGGAGGCTGAGGCATGAGAATCCCTTGAACCTAGAAGGCGGAGGTTGCAGTGAATCAAGATCTGGCCACTGCACTCCAGCCTGGGCAAAAAGAGTGAGACTCTGTCTCAAAAAGAAAAAAAGGAGAGGGAATAAGATACCACCTTTTGATGGGGGAGTGAGAAAGAATTTGTGTAAATTTCACAGTGATATTCTCTTCCATTTTCCATAATCAGCTCCACTGTTTGTTTGTTTGTTTGTTTGTTTGTTTGTTTGTTTTTGAGATGGAGTCTTGCTCTGTCACCCAGGCTGGAGAACAGTGGCGCGATCTCGGCTCACTGCAACCTCCGCCTCCCAGGTTCAAGCAATTCTCCTGCCTCAGCCTTCCGAGTAGCTGGGATTACAGGTGCACACCACCGTGTCCTGCTAATTTTTTGTATCTTAGTAGAGACAGGGTTTCACCATGTTGCCTGGGCTGGTCTCAAACTCCTGAGCTCAGACACTCCATCCGCCTCGGCCTCCCAAAGTGCTGGGATTACAGGCGTGAGCTACTGCCCCCGGCCCATTGTATCATTCTTGTGTCATTGTGTCCTCATAGCTTAGTTCCTGCTTACAAGTGAGAACATATGGTTTTTGGTTTTCCATTCCTGTTACTTTACTTAGAATAATGGCCACTAAGGGTGGGCGAGGTGGCTCACGCCTGTAATTCCATCTACTTGTGAGGTTGAGGCAGAGAATTGCTTGAACCCAGGAAGCAGAGGTTGCAGTGAGCTGAGGTTGCACCACTGCACTCCAGCCTGGGCTACAGAGCAAGACTCCATCTCAAAAACAAACAAACAAAAAACCACTTCAAGCCGGGCATGGTGGCGGGCACCTGTAGTCCCAGGTACTCAGGAGGCTGGGCTGGTAGGAGGATTGCTTGAGCTCAGGATTTCGAGGCTGCAGTGAGCTATCATGGCGCCGCTGCGCTCCAGCCTGGGCAAGACCCCTTATCTAAAAAAAAAATAAGAAGAAAACAAAACAAAAGTAAATAAGAATAAAAAATAAACAAAAACAAAACAATAAATAACATAAAATAAACCGCCAGGCGCAGTGGCTCATGCCTGTAATCACAGCACTTTGGGAGGCTGAGGTGGGCGGATCACTTGAGGTCGGGAGTTCGAGACCAGCCTGACCAACATGAATAAACCTCGTCTCTACTAAAAATACAAAATTAGCTGGGCGTGGTGGTGCATGCCTGTAATCCCAGCTACTCGGGAGGCTGAAGCAGGAGAATTCCTTGAACCTGGGAGGCGGAGGTTGCAGTGAGCCGAGATTGCTCCATTACACTGGCAGCCTGGGCAACAAGAGCTAAACTCCAGTCTCAAAAAATACATAAATAAAATACAATAAAATAAAATAATTCACATAGCCACGAGGGGGCGCGGAGGCCTCACGTCCGCACGCGGAGGGCTGCGGTGCTTGCAGACAACAACGTGACCACCCGGGGGCACTGTTCTCGGGCAAGCGCCTACTGTGTGCCCTGCGCCATTCTACACCGGAACACAGCGCTATTCAAGGTAGGCGAGGAGCTAATATTCTGAAAGTGGTGGTGTGGGGAAGAGAACAGACAATAGAATAGACAGACCATTTCAGAATGTAATACATTCTTTTTTTTTTTGAGACGGGCTGTTGCTGTTTCCCAGGCTGGAGTGTAGTGGCGCAATCATAGCTCACGGCAGCCTGAAACTCCTGGGCTCAAGCGATCCTCCCACCTCAGCCTCCAGAGTAACTAAGAACACAATTGTGCACCACTGCGACCAGCTAATTTTATTTTTGTAAAGACGAGGTCTTGCCTGGGCTGGTCTGGAACTTCTGGAATCAAGTGATCCTCCTGCCTCAGCCACTCAAACTGCTGGGATTACAGGTGTGAGCCACCACTCTCAGCCAATAAATTCTATAAAAGACATAAATTGGCTGGGCGTGGTGGCTCACACCTGTAATCCCAGCACTTTGGGAGTCTGAGGCAGGACGATCACGAGGTCAGGTGTTTAAGACCAGCCTGACCAACGTGGAGAAACCCCGTCTCTACTAAAAATATAAAAATTAGCCAGGCGTGGTGGCGCATGCCTGTAATTTCAGCTACTAGGGAGGCTGAGGTAGGAGAATGGCTTGAACCCAGGAGGCAGACGTTGCAGTGAGCTGAGATCACACCACTGCAGTCCAGCCCGGGTAACAAAAAAAAAAAGACAAGAAAGGTGAAGGGCACAATGTGTCCAGGACTGCCAGGGAACGGCTGTGTAAGGTGGTGACATGAAACGTCTGCAGGGTGGGTTTTTTGTTATTGTTTTTGAGACAGAGTGTCCATCTGTCGCCCAGGCTGGGGTACATTGCCGCAATCTTAGCTCACTGCAACCTCCACCTCCCAGATTCAAGTGATTCTCCTGCCTCAGCCTCAGGAGTAGCTGGGACTATAGGCGTGCACCACCACACCTGGCTAATTTTTTTTTTTTTTTAGTAGAGACAAAGGGGTCTCACCATGTTGGCCAGGCTGGCCTTGAACTCCTGACCTCAGGTGATCCTCCTGTCTTGGCCTCCCAGAGTGCTGGGATTACAGGCATGAGCCACCACGGCCGGCCCAGGGTGAGTTGTTAAATGATGGGGTGCAGTGGCTCACACCTGTCATCCCTGCAGTTTGGGAGACTGAGGCGGGAGGATGACTTGAGCTCAGGAGTTCGACAGCAGCCTGAGCAACACAGCAAAACCTCATCTCTACGAAAAGTTTAAAAATTATCTGGGCATAGTGGCGCACACCTGTAGTCCCAGTTACGTGGGAGGCTAAGACGGGTGGCTTGTTGAGTCCAGGCTGCAGTGAGCAATGATTGCACCATTGCATTCCAGCCGGGGTGACAGAGTGAGACTCTGTTTCTAAAAAAAAAACCCAAAAATAAAAAAAGCAAAGAGTAATGTTTGGAATGTCTGCCTTGTTAGTATGAAAGGGGTGACTAGAACATAGCCTCATGCTTGTTTGTATTTGCAGAAAAAAATATTGCAGGAATACTAAGAAATTGATTTTCTTTTTGAAATGGTGACCTTTAGAGGAAAGGGGAAGAGGGAACAGGGTGGAAAGGAGCTTAGGGTGAGAGGGAGAAAAGGCATCGTCTGGCTGCTGAGTGGGAAACGGACCACAGATGGCGGGAAGCCGGGAGCCAGATGGGTGGAGAGGAGAGTGTGACTGCAGCCGGGTGGGGCATGGTGGGTCAAGTACGCTGTGTCTTTTGGGGCTTTTTTTTTTTTTTTTGAGGCAGAGTTCCACTCTTGTCACCCAGGCTGGAGTGCAATGGCGGGATCTGGGCAACCTCTGCCTCCCAGGTTCAAGGGATTTTCCCACCTCAGTCTCCCGAGTAGCTGGAATTACAGGCATGTGCCACCATACCCAGCTATTTTTTTTTTTTTTTTGAGATGGAGGTTCGCTCTTGTTGCCCAGGCTGGAGTGCAATGGTGCGATCTCGGCTCACCATAATCTCCACCTCCCAGGTTCAAGTGAATCTCCTGCCTCAGCCTCCCGAGTAGCTGGGATTACAGGCATGCGCCATCACGCCCGGCTAATTTTGTATTTTTAGTAGAGATGGGGTTTCTCCATGTTTGTCAGGCTAGTCTCGAACTCCTGACCTCAGGTGATCCGCCCACCTTTGTCTCCCAAAGTGCTGGGATTACAGGCATGAGCCACCGCACCCAGCCTTTTTTTTTTTTTATTTGAGACAGAGTCTTGCTCTGTCGCCCAGGCTGGAGTGCAGTGGTGCAATCTCAGCTCACTGCAACCTCTGCCTTCTGGATTCAAGTGATTCTCCTGCCTCAGCCTCTTGAGTAGCTGGGATTACAGGCACCCACCACCATGCCCAGCTAATTTTTGTATTTTTAGTAGAGATGGAGTTTCACCATGTTGGCCAGGCTGGTTTCTAATTCCTGATGTCAGGTGATCCGCCTGCCGTGGCCTCCCAAAGTGCTGGGATCACAGGTGTGAGCCACTGTGCCCGGCCTATTTTTTCCCAATTCTTTTCCTTTTTTTTTTTTTTTTTTTTGTTTTTTTGAGACACTGCTCTGTTGCCCAGGCTGAACACAGCCTTGACTGGATTACGGGCCTGAGTCACCCGCTGGGCCTGCCCGTCCTCCACTGTGGCACTGTTCTGTTAATTGTGTTGAGCTTTACAATGCTTATCTCCAAGGATTGTGAGCAATCATTAACACCTTAGTGTGAAGTAGCCATCCTTGCTGTGGTTTAAAGGGACTCTGTAGTGCAGGAGTTAAATAGTTGGGCTCTGGAGTCATAATGCCTGGGACTGAAGCCCAGCGCCACCATTTCCCAGCCATGTGACTTTAGACAAGTGACATCCCACTGGGCCTCAGTTCTGTGAAGTACGCATTTTCCAGATGAGGATACTGAGGCCTAACACATGGCACATGCAAGACTTTAGAACCTGGGTTTTGAGCACAAATCCCCTCCACCAGGACGAGGAACCAAAACCAGTTTCCGTGAGAGGGAAGGAGAAGGGTTCTGCAGGCCCACGTGGGATGTTCTGGGACCAGGAGCTGGGGTGTCAGGAGGGACCTGCTCAATCTCACTAAGTGTGTGTGGAGCAGGGGGCCCTGGAAGCCTTGGGCCCAGCCGCACAGAGACAGCACGGTCACCTGGAGGGCTGCACGGGCCAGGGCGCTACTGGACGCTCCTCCTCAGGGGCCTCTTCTCTTCCTCCCAGACTGGAGCTCAGACCCCTAGAGATGGATGCCTGATCCTGGTGGGGCCGCTGGGTGGCACAGGTGGGGACAGGGCCCTGGGGCCTCAACTTCTTTGCCCTTGGTGAGATAGCCGAGCTCTGACCCCACCCTGGTCCTAAGCAGGGCCACAGCCCCACCCCAGCTCCTGATTAGACACACCTGGGACCACTGGTCCAACTAGAGCTATTAAAATGTTGCAATATAGGCCAGGTGCGGTGGCTCACACCTGTAAACCCAGCACTTTGGGAGGCCGAGGTGGGCAGATCACGTGAGGTCAGGAGTTTAAGATCAGCCTGGCCAACATGGTGAAAACCCATCTCTACTAAAAATACAAAAAGTAGCCAGGCATAGTGGCATGCCTGTAATCCCAGCTACTTGAGAGGTTGAGGCAGGAGAATCACTTGAATTTGGGAGGTGGAGGTTGCAGTGAGCTGAGATCGCACCACTGCACTCCAATCTGGACGACAGAGCAAGACTCTGGTCTCAAAAAAAAAAATGTTGGGCTGGGCGCGGTGGCTCACGCCTGTAATCCCAGCACTTTGGGAGGCCAAGGCGGGTGGATCACGAGGTCAAGAGATCGAGACCATCCTGGTCAACATGGTGAAACCCCGTCTCTACTAAAAATACAAAAAATTAGCTGGGCATGGTGGAGCGTGCCTGTAATCCCAGCTACTCAGGAGGCTGAGATAGGAGAATTGCCTGAACCCAGGAGGCGGAGGTTGTGGTGAGCCGAGATCGCGCCATTGCACTCCAGCCTGGGTAACAAGAGCGAAACTCTGTCTCAAAAAAAAAAAAAAATGTTGAAATAGAGAGCTGGGCATGGTAGAGGCCAAGGTGGGAGGATTGCTTGAGCCCAGAAGTTCAATACCAGTCTGGACCTTAGAGATAAGCAGACCTCATCTCTACAAAAAAGCAAACAATTGGGCCGGGTGTGGTGGCTCACACTAGTAATCCCAGCACTTTGGGAGGCCAAGGTGGGCAGATCACGAGGTCAAGAGGTCAAGACTATGCTGGCCAATATGGTGAAATCATGTTTTGTATTTTTAGTCTCTACTAAAATATACAAAAATTAGCTGGGTGTGGTGGTGCACGCCTGTAGTCCCAGCTACTCGGGAGGCTGAGGCAGGAGAATTGCTTGAGCCTGGGAGGTGGAGGTTGCAGTGAGCCGAGATCATGCCACTGCACTCCATCCAGCCTGGTGCCTGGTGACAGATCGAGACTCTGTCTCAAAAAAAAAAATTAAAAAAAAGAACAATTAGCCAGGCGTGGAGGCTCACACCTGTAATCCCAGCACTTTGAGATGCTGAGCTGGGAGGATCGCTTGAGCCTGGAAGGATCCCTTGAACCCAGAAGGTCAAGGCTGCAGTGAGCTGTGATTGTGCCACTGCACTCCAGCCTGGGTGACAGAATGAGGCTCTGTCTCTAAAATAAAATTAGCTCAGGCACAGTGGCTCACCCCTGTAATCGCAGCACTTTGGGAGGCTGAGAGAAGGCTGATCATGTGAGTCCAAGATTTCAAGACCAGCCTGGGCAACACAGCAAGATCCCGTTTCTTAAAAAAAAAAAGCCGGGCGTGGTGGTGCATGCCTGTAGTCCCAGCTACTTGGGAGGCTGAGCTGGGAGGATCACCTGAGCCTGAGGAGGTCAAGGCTGCAGTGAGCCAAGATTGCACCACTGGACTCCAGCCTGGGTGACAGAATGAGACCTTGTCTCAAAATAAATAATTTTTTTAAAAAATAGTAAAATTGGGCCGGGCGCGGTGGCTCACGCCTGTAATCCCAGCACTTTGGGAGGCCGAGGCGGGTGGATCACGAGGTCAAGAGATCAAGACCATCCTGGTCAACATGGTGAAACCCCGTCTCTACTAAAAATACAAAAAATTAGCTGGGCATGGTGGCGCGTGCCTGTAATCTCAGCTACTCAGGAGGCTGAGGCAGGAGAATTGCCTGAACCCAGGAGGCGGAGGTTGTGGTGAGCCTAGATCGTGCCATTGCACTCCAGCCTGGGTAACGAGCGAAACTCTGTCTCAAAAAAAAAAAAAAAAAAAAATAGTAAAATTAAAAAACATAAAATAAAAATGTTTTAAAAGCCATTACCCACTTCTGATGGCCCAGCTGCCCCCTTGGTACCCTCCAGGCCTCTCCATGCCCCAGCATGAAAGGTTAACCCTGGTTCAATAGGGGAGCTTCCCTGACCCAGCTCTGGGGGCCCTTGTCCTTCCTGACTGGTGGATGGCCCTGGCAACATTTGGTATTTTCCCTGGCTCTGCCCCAATATCAATCCCTCCACCCATAACAGAGTCCTCAGAGCGGTGAGGACTCTTACATTTTTTTTTTTGAGACGGAGTTTCGCTCTTGTCACCCAGGCTGGAGTGCAATGGCGTGATCTCGGCTCACCGCAACCTCCGCCTCCTGGGTTCAGGCAATTCTCCTGCCTCAGCCTCCTGAGCAGCTGGGATTACAGGCATGCACCACCACGCCCAGCTAATTTTTTGTAATTTTAGTAGAGACGGGGTTTCACCATGTTGACCAGGATGGTCTCGATCTCTTGACCTCGTGACCCACCCGCCTCGGCCTCCCAAAGTGTTGGGATTACAGGCGTGAGCCACCGTGCCCGGCGGTGTATCCATTTAATAGAACGCCTATGCATCCTTCAAAACCTGCCTTAATGTCACTTCCATCAGGAAGCCCTCCCAGATTTCTTCACCACCCCCAGAGTGTATGACTCCCTCCCCACTGCCAGGCTCCCAGGTATCTTGGGCCATTCAGCACACCTTCCTCTGATCCTCACACTCAGGCCCTTCTCCCCCAATAGTGTGTGAGCGCCTTGATGCCAGAGACCATCTTCCTTTCATCTTTGTAGCCTCAGTACCAAGGGCCATTGTAAGCACAGCGCAGATTTCATGGAGTGGCTGAATGATTTGTTTTGCTGTGTGAACACCTGTATTGAGTCAATACTGGCGACCTTCGGTCATGAGCATGCCCCTTGACCCAGATTCCTGCAGGAGCCCGCATATAGGGGCCCTGCTGGCTAGGACTAGGGATGGGGGCGGGGTGGAGAGTTCAAGGGTAGGCGGGGTCTAGGATGTAAGTCCCAAGGGTGTGGGGTCAGCAGGGCGGCTTCTCATGCTCTCTGGTCCAGGAGGAGTGATTCTCCATCTGGCAGGCCCAGCTGCGGTGCTGGGACAGGGATGAGGGCAGAGGCCACCGGAGGAGAGAGGGAGGCTGGGGGCAGAGCTCGGCAAAGCCCATGGTAACCCCGGGAGGAAAAACAGTCACACAGTGTTATTGTTACAGAACCATTAAATACAACTTATACACAAGCCGGGGCAGTGTCCAGGGAGGGGGGCAGGGAGAGTGGGAGACGGTCAGGGGTGAGCAGTCCGGGCCGGGTCCTGGAGGGGGCTGAGGCTGCCGTCGTGGGAGGGGCTGGGCTGGCGGAGGCCGGGCTGCCTGTGGAGGCCGTGAAGCTTTGCCAGCAGCTCCTGGATGAAGTCCTGAGGACAGGGTGGGGAAGCTGAGAACATGGGAGTGGCGGGGGCACCCCCTGCCCCTGTCCAGCCCAGTCCCTGACCTGGGTGCCTCCTCCTGTTCTCTGATTGTGGGGTGGGGGGACTTAGGGGTGGAGGCTATAGACACAGAGAAGAGTGAACCAGGAGAAAGAGACAGAGATGGAGAAAGAGCAATAGGAGGGGTGGAGAGAAAGAGCTAGGAGGCTCATGCCCATAATCCCAGCACTTTGGGAGGCCGAGGTGGACGGATCACAGGGTCAGGAGATTGAGACCATCCTGGCTAACATGGTGAACTGTCTCCACCAAAAATACAAAAAATTAGCTGGGCGCGGTGGCATGTGCCTGTAAACCCAGCTACTGCAGAGTCTGAAGCAGGAGAATCGCTTGAACCCAGGACTCGGCAGTTACACTGAGCCAAGATCGCACCACTGCACTCTAGCCTGGATGACAGAGCGAGACTCTGTCTCAAATTAAAAAAAAAAGTCAGCCAGGCAAGATGGCTCATGCCTGTAATCCCAGCACTATGGAGGCTGAGGTGGGTGGATCACCTGAGGTCAGGAGTTTGAAACCATCCTGACCAATACGATGAAACCCCATCTCTACTAAAAATACAAAAATTAGCTGGGCTTGGTGGCGGGTGCCTGTAATCCCAGCTACTCAGGAGGCTGAGGCAGGGAATTGCTTGAACCCAGAAAGCAGAGATAGCAGTGAGCCGAGTTCATGCCATTGCACTCCAGCCTGGGTGACAGAGCTAGACTCTGTCTCAAAAAAACAAAAAAGAAAGAAAGAAAGAGCTAGGAAGAGAGAGAGCCAAGGAGACAGGGACGGGGGGAGGGGAGAAACAGACAGAGAGAAACAGAGAGACTTGTAGAGATAGAGACAGCGAGAGACACAGGGACAGAGAAAGACACAGAGGCCCCCAGAGATAGATCCAGGGCAGACAGACACACAATGACATTTGTCCCTCAGGCTGTCCAGAGCTGGCTGGAGAAACATGAATATTTTTCCCTTTTAAAGCAGGGGAGGAAGTGGGAGGGGTTGGGCAGCTCAGCGTCAGGGCCTGGGAGGATGGAGGGGCCCCCAGAGGTAGAGAAGGGAGCCCGGGGTGGTGGAGGCAGTAACGGGAGAGGGACAGAAGGAGACTGAGCCCGAAGGCTGGCGGCGGAAGGATGGGCACAGGAGAGGCAGAAACCAGGCGGATGGGGGAGGGCGGAACGGAGCCCCCTCAGCAGATGGGGGAGAGGGAGAGAGACGAGGAGGACAAAAGACACCCCTGGAGACCAGAAAGAGCTGTGGGGGGGACGGGGGTTCCCCAGAGATCCTTCTGCCTGTCCCAGGCATGGCCAGCTCCTTCCCCCTCCCCCATCACAGTACTTGGGGCCAGAAAAGGGCCGGTAATGGGGGAGAGAAAACTCACCTCGATGGGGCTCCTACAGGACTTCAGGAGTCCCTAAAACCCCCAACCAAAAATAAATAAATAAATAAATAAATGAAATGACTAACACCTCCTCCCCTCCAGCCCCTTCACTTTCCCAAAAATTCCCAGCAGCAAGACAAATGGAAGTCAAACTCCAGGGTGGACTGCCCACCAAGCTTCCAGAGAGGAACAGAGCCTGAGGGGCATGCGGAGCGACTCAGGGAAGGGGTGAGTCACTGGATCCAGTGGTCACACGAGAGGGCCAGGAGGTCACACGGCACTTCCCTCCTCTAAAAAGGTGTCAGCCATAGCAAGGACATGGCTGCCAAACTGCCTGGGTTGGCCGCCCAGCTCTGCTCCTTCTGAGCTGTGTGATGCTGGGCAAGGGAGTCAACCTCTCTGGGCCTCATTTGCCTCATCTGGAAAATGGCGCTAACACCAGCGCCTGCTTCGGAGGGTTCTGTGAGGATGAAATCAGTGGGTGGATGTGTGTAAGACCGTTGTACCAGCACCCGGCATCCAGTGAGCACTCAGTAAACATGGGAACTATTGCTCTTATTTTTAGGGATGTGCGAAGTGGGGGGCTTGGGGACAGTCCCCACCCCACCTACCTGGATCTTCCGTCTTCTCTCCTCTTCACTCTCTAACTCCAGCAATTCGTCGATGTTGACCTCATCGGGCATGTCTGCCTCCTAGGGTCAGGGAGGGAGCCGTGCTTAGGGTCCCCTTCCCTCCCTCCCTCGCCTTTGTCCAGGGCTCTGCAGGAGCCCCACCGGCCCCAGGGCCCAGCTGGCGGGTTCTGGAGCATTAATGTGGCAGTCAGGGACAGCACTGCCAAGGCGGGACATCTGGGTGGGGGGGAGGGGTGGCAGATGGGCTGATGGAGCCCTGGGGCCCTGTACCAGCCCCAAGCCTGGGCCCTTGGGCCCCGGGAGCCTCGGGGCTGGCACGGGGCTCTCGCCTTGGCTCCGGTTCCCACAGAGGAAAACAGGCCTGGTGGAGCCCTGGAATGTCAGATTCTGGGATTCAGTAGAGGGGCTGGCTTCTGCCCTTTCAAGGAAAAGTCTTACTTAGCGCTAGGTGCGGGGGAGGAGAGGCTGGCAAACAGCAGCCAGCTGGGGCGGCCCCTTCCCCCAGGGGACAGGAAGGGAGGGGAGGGGTTGGGACAGCCCCTCGGGGGCCAAAATGCAGTCTGGTGAGACCAGAGGGAAGACCACTGAGGACCCCCAAGGTGGGTGGGTGGGATGAATCAGAAGCTCAACTCGGCTGCTAAGAGTGGGTGCTTAGTGTGGCCTCTGCAGGCAGCGGCCCAAGCGCAGGCCGGCTCAGTGCCCCTGCCGGGAACACAACCCAGCTGTCCCCAGCTGTTGAGGCAAGAGGTTAGGAATCCTTTCCTCCCCAACCCAAAGTCCGGCTGTCGGCTTCAGGGCTGGAGGGTCCTGGTTCATGTGTGGTGAAGCCGCTTCAGCAAGGACACAGGTGTGTGAGTCTCTGCCAGGGCCACTGCCTGATGCCAAGGGCCCGGGGCTGGCTGAGGATGCAGAGGGACCCAGCAGTGTGCGGTGGCTTCGTATAGGGAGCTATAGTCCTGCAGGTGTGAGGTGTGAGCCTCATCATGTGTCCTCAGCCAGCTGTAGGGCCCCCCAACCAAGAATGACCTCAGAGATGCCACCTGCTGCTAGTGACCACACTTGTTCACCTGTGTGGGCCCAGGTGTGAGCCTGAGAACAGAGGGACTGCGTGTCCCTGTGGGAGAAGGGCCATGCCTTCCACCATTGTTGTACTGTGAAAAGGACGACTCCTGGGTCCTGTGTACACTGTAGGTACACAAGTCACAGAAGGCCGGTGCAATGGCTCACGCTTATAAATAATCCTGACAGTTTGGGAGGCCAGGAAGAGAGAATTGCTTGAGCCCAGGAGTTCAAGACCAGCCTGGGCAACATAGTGAGGTCCCATCTCTTTTTTTTTTTTTTTTTTGAGACAGAGTCTTGCTCTATCACCCAGGCTAGAGTGCAGTGGCGTGATCTCGGCTCACTGCAACCTCCACCTCCCAGGTTCAAACGATTCTCCTGCCTCAGCCTCCCAAGTAGCTGGGATTACAAGCACCCACCATCATGCTGGGCTAATTTTCGTATTTTTAGTAGCGACGGGGTTTCGCCACGTTGGCCAGGCTGGTCTTGAAATCCTGACCTCAAGTGATCTGCCTGCCTCAGCCTCACAAAGTGCGGGGATTACAGGCTCGAGCCACTGCATGCAGCCAGCCAGCCCCATCTCTAAGGAAAAGAAAAAAGAGGGGCCGGGCGAGGTGGCTCATGCCTGTAATCCCAGCACTTTGGAAGGCCGCGGCAGGCGGATCACAAGGTCAGGAGTTCGAGACCAGCCTGGCCAACATGGTGAAACTGAAAATACAAAAAATTAGCTGAGCATGGTGGTGCGTGTCTGTAATCCCAGCTACTTGGAGGCTGAGGCAGGAGAATTGCTTGAACCCTGCAGGCGGAGGCTGCAGTGAGCCGAGATCATGTCACTACACTCTAGCCTGGGTGACAGAGCGACAGAGTGAGACTCTGTGTCAAAAAAAAAAAAAAAGGAAAAGAAAAAAGAAGTCACTGAAAGTGTGATTCAAGCAGAGACTCAAGTGACGAAGTAGCTGCGTCTGTCAATCCGTGCGCTCCTGTGTGCCTGTGGGCAGCGCTGGGCTCTGCATTGTATGTCTACCTGTGCCTACAGTTTACGCAGTTTTATGTCTGAGTGTAGTTACAAATTCTGTTGGTTTTTGTTTGTTTATGAGATGTCTTGCTCTCTTGCCCAGGCTGGAGTGCAGTGGTGCAACCTTGGCCTCCTGGGCTCAAGCAGTCCTCCCATCTCAGTCTCCCGAGGAGCAGAGATTACAAGTGCATGACACCACACCCCACTAAGTTGTATTTTTGGTAGACAGGTTTTCGCCATATTGCCCAGGCTGCTCTTGAACTCCTGACGTCAAGCAGTCCTCCTGCCTTGGCCTCACAAAGTGCTGAGGTTGCAGGCGTGAGCCACTGTGCTGGGCCAGTTTCTGATTTTCTGTCTGTGAGTGGCTGAGGGTCTGTGCCTATGCCTGTAGGTGGTCACAGTTTTTCCTTTAGGAGGGAACGGAGGGCTGTAACCGGAGTCATTTCGTGTTTGAGTGGAGTTTGCTGCATCTGCCTACAGCTGTG
Organism: Aotus nancymaae; assembly: GCF_030222135.1. Lineage (NCBI taxonomy): Eukaryota > Metazoa > Chordata > Mammalia > Primates > Aotidae > Aotus > Aotus nancymaae. Next base: position 15,564,334 of record NW_026988441.1, on the reverse strand, counting down.
GCCCACGCCGCTGTGTCTATGGGTGGCTGTGGCTGTAGCATATGCTGATTTGTGGGTGACCCCCCTCCAGCCCCACGCACTTGCGTCCTTGTGAGTTTGTGCATGGCTGTTGCTTCTGGGCTGAGTGGCTATAGCTTCCTTCACTATGCACGGCTGTGTCTGCCGTTGCTTCCTTTGCCTGGGTCTCTGTGTGGCTGTATCTCCTGTCACCATGTCTATGTTTGGCTTTACGACATCCCCCTTCCCCCACTCTTGCTCCAGACGTGGTGGTTTCATCTCAATTTAGTCTCTTCTCTCCCCTAGGTTAACCCCCGGCCCTTCCCAGGCGTTTGGACACATCTCTGGAGACCCAGGAGTTTGTGTGTTTCTGTGTGTGTGTCCACAAGCTCAATGCTGTGGGGCACGGACGGCCAGGCCAGTGAGTGCCCAGCCTGGGGCACTCGTCTCCTTGTGCAGACCAGGCTGCCTGTGCACCAGCGAGCGTGCACCGAGACCCCAACGGTGTGGGGTCTCCGCGCCCGGGTTCGATCTGTCCCTCCCTCCCCGGGCTCACCATGCCGCGGTAAAGCTCTTCCAGGCGCCCGTCGATCCACTTCTCCACGTCCAGCCGCCGCTGCAGCTCCCGCCGGTCATACTTGACGGTGACGCGCGCGTGCCGCTTCTGCAGCCCCCCAGGACTGCCCCCCGGCCCGCGGGCCCGCGACGGAGACTGCAGCTTGCTCAGCACGCGCTTGCCCAGCCGCTGAGCTGCCATCGCGCTGCTGGCCCCGGCCCGGCCCCGCTCTGTGCGCCTTCGCCTCGCGCCCCGGGTGCTTCTTACGGGCCGGGGCGTGGCTGGCCGGCGGGGGGGGGGCGGGGGCTCGGCGGGAGGTCGGCCCCGCCCCGGTCGCCCTGGGCCTCAGTTTCCCTGTCTGCTTCGCGAGGGCAGGCCGCTGCGCCGGCTTGAAGCCTGCAGTCGTGCCGGGTTCAGGTATGCGCGGGGTCCCAGAGCCCTGGGCGGGTCCCGGCGTAGGGGGTTCCCGGGCTTGGATCCTGGGTGGGGGGCAGGGGGCGGGGGGCCAGGACAGACACTCGGGACCCGGCCTGTCTGCTCCCTCTGGCGGCCGCGGGGGGCGGTGCGGGAGTGGCTGAGCCGCCGTCGCTGTAGAAGGTGGAGCGTCATTTGTTGCTTCGTTGATTCATTCACTCAACCATCCGTTTGTTCATTCACTCACTCATTCCATTCAACGAATATTTTGTTTTTGTTTTTGTTTTTTGAGTCGGAGTCTCTCTCTGTCGCCCAGGCTGGAGTACAGTGGCGCGATCTCGGCTCCCTGCAACTTCCCCGCGTTCAAGCGATTCTCCCCGGAGTAGCTGGGATTACAGGGATGCGCCACGCCCGGCTAATTTTTGTATTTTTAGTAGAGAAAGGGTTTCGCCATGTTGGCCAGGCTGGTCTCGAACTTCTGAGCTCAGGTGATCCACCACGCCTTGGCCTCCCAAAGTGCCGGGATTACGGGTGTGAGCCACCTTGCCCGGCCCCATTCAACAAATATCTGTTAAGTATCCATTGTGTATCAGCCACTGCTCTAGGCCCCAGGAGTAGAGCAGGGAACAAAACAGACAAGCCCAGTCCCACGGAGTTGACAGTTGTGGCTGGGACAGATGAGAAACACGGTGAGCACAGTATTATACTGTTTATTATGAGTGCTTTAGAGAAATATAAAGCAGAAAAGGAGAAATGGAGTGAGGGTGGGGTTGCAATTTTAGCCAGGGTGGCCAGGGAAGTCCCTTACCTCAAAACAGGCTTCCCACTGCTAATTATGAGCAGCAAGAATTACACTTTAAAATTTGTTGGTTTTTTTTTTTTTTGAGATGGAATTTCACTCTTGTCGCCCAGGTTAGAGTGCAGTGGCAGGATCTGGGCTCACCGCAACCTCTGCCTCCTGGGTTCAAGCAATTCTCCTGCCTCAGCCCCCCGAGTAGCTGGGATTACACACATGTGCCACCACATCCAGCTAATTTTGTTTTTTTTAGTAGAGATGGGGTTTCTCCATGTTGGTCAGGCTGGTCTTGAACTCCAAACCTCAGGTGATCCGCCTGCCTCAGCCTCCCAAAGTGCTGGGATTACATGAGCCACCGTGCCTGACCTATACTTTAAAATTTAAACGTGGCTGGGCGCAGTGGCTCACGCATGTAATCCCCCAGCACTTTGGGAGGCCGAGGCAAGTAGATCATGAGGTTAGGAGTTCAAGACCAGCCTGGCCAACATGGTGAAACCCTGTCTCTACTAAAAATTTAAAAAAAAAATTAGCCAGGCATGGTGGTGCGTGCCTGTAATTCTAGCCACTGGAGAGGCTGAGGCAAGATAATTGGTTGAACCCAGGAGGTGGAGGTTGCAGTGAGCCAAGATCAGGTTGCTGCACTCCAGCCTGGGGACAGAGTGAGACTCTGTCTCAAAAAAAAAAAAAAAATTGTAGAGACAGGGTCTCCCTGTGTTGCCTAGGCTGTTCGCCAATTCCTGGGCTCAAGTGATCTTCCCACCTCGGCCTCCCAAGGTGCTGGGATTATAGGTGTGAGCCACCTCAACCCACCAACCAGCCAAAATGTAAAACTTTTGAGTTTCAAAGAACATCATCAAGAAAGTGAAGAGACGACCCATAGAATGGGAGAAAAAAAATGGCAAATCATATAACTCATAAGGTGCTGGGATGAGCCACCACACCTGGCCAAACCGTACGCTTTAAAAAGGTGAGTTGGGGCTGGGCGCAGTGGTTTATGCCTGTAATCTCAGCACTTTGGGAGGCCGAGGCAGGTGGATCACTTGAGGTCAGGAGTTCATGACCAGCCTGACCAACATTGCAAAACCCTGTCTGTACCAAAAATGCAAAAATTAGAGGAGTGTGCTGGTGTGTGCCTGTAATCCCAGTTACTCGGGAGGCTAAGGTAGGAGAATTGCTTGAACCTGAAAGGCAGAGGTTGCAGTGAGCTGAGATTGTGCCACTGCACTCCAGCCTGGGCGACAGAATGAGACTCTGTCCCCAAAATAAATAAATACATAAATAGATAATACAAATTAAAAAAATAAAAGGGTGAGTTGTATGGTATGTGAGTTATATCTCAATAAAGCTATTTTATTTAAAAATTTAAAACAGGCCAGGTGCTGTGGCTCAGCACTTTGGGAGGCCGAGGCAGGTGGATCATCTGAGGTCAGGAGTTGGAGACCATCCTGGCCAATACAGCGAAATCACATCTCCACTAAAAATGAAAAAAAAAAAAAAAAAAAATTTAGCCAAGCATGGTTGTGCACCCTTGTAATCCCAGCTACTCGGGAGGCTGAGGTGGGAGAATTGCTTGAACCCAGGAGATGGAGGCTGAAGTGAGCTGAGATCACAGCACTGCACTCCAGCCTGGGTGACAGAGCAAGACCCTGTCTCAAAAAAATAAAAATAAACAAAAAACAACTATCCATAGCTCCCCATAGACCTCATCCTAAAGGCCAAATTCCTTGGTTTAGCAGTCCTAGCTGTGCCAGGGACAGTCCTATTTCAGCACCTTTCACTCGAAGTCCCTCTGTCAGGAAAGCGCTTCCCTGGAATGTCCGCAGAGCTCACTCCTTCACTCCCTCCAGCGCCCCCTGTTCAGTGAGTTCTTTCCTGGCCGTGCTATCTCACAGTGCACCTCTCACGCCTCTCACCCAGTTCTGTTTTATACATAACACTTACCACTTTCTAACATTTTACGTATATAAATATATTTTCTTTCTTTTTTTTATTTTTTTGAGATGAAATCTCAATTTGTTGCTCAGGCTGGAGTGCAGTAACACGATCTCGGCATACTGTAATCTCTGCCTCCCAGGTTCAAGGGATTCTCCTGTCTCAGCCTCCTGAGTAGCTGAGACTACAGGCACATATCACCATACCCAGCTAATTTTTTTTTTTTTTGAGACAGAGTTTCGCTGTCACCAGGCTGGAGTGCAGTGGGGCGATCTCGGCTCACTGCAACTTCCACCTCCTGGGTTTGAGCAATTCCCCTGCCTCAGCCTCCCAAGTAGATGGGATTACAGGTGTGCACCACCATGCCCAGCTAATTTTTTTTTTTTTTTTTTTTTTTTTTTTTTGTTATTTTAGTAGAGACAGGGTTTCGCCATGTTGGCCAGGATGGGCTCCATCTCCTGACCTCGTGATCCACTCACCTCAGCCTCCCAAAGTGCTGGGATTACAGGCGTGAGCCACTATACCTAGCCATGTTCTTGCATTTTAATAATAGGTTAGAAATAAAAACAGTAGCACAATGATTATAAACATGAGGAAACTATTCTGTCACTCTACATACTCCTTTCGAGTTTTTGTGTTTAAAGTTCAAAACGGCTGGGTGTGGTGGCTCACACCTGTAATAGCAGAATCACTTAAGCCCAGGAGTTGGAGAGCAGCCTGGGCAACAAAGTGAGACACTGTGCCATACACACACACACACACACACACACACCCAGAAAGCCAGGTGCGGTGGCTCACGCCTGTAATCCCAGCACTTTGGAAGGCTGAGGTGGGCGGATCAGGAGGTCAGGAGATCAAGACTATCCTTGCCAACATGGTGAAACCCCATCTCTACTAAAATACAAAAAAAAAAAAATGGTATGAACTTTGAGGTGTAATATTTTTATTTGGCAAGAGCAAATTTTCTTTTTTTGAGATGGAGTCTCACTCTGTCGCCAGGCTGGAGTGCAGTGGTGCAATCTCGGCTCACTGCAACCTCTGCTTCCTGGGTTCAAGGGATTCTCTTGCCTCAGCCTCCAGAGTAGCTGGGATTACAGGCACGTGCCATCACACCCAACTAATTTTTTGTATTTTTAGTAGAGAGGGGGTTTCACCATGTTGGCCAGGATAGTCTTGATCTCCTGACCTCGTGATCTGCCTGCCTTAATCTCCCAAAGTGCTGGGATTACAGGCGTGAGCCACTGTGCCTGGCTGTAAATTTTCTTTTTTTTGAGATGGGGTATACTCTGTCACTCAGGTTGGAGTGCAGTGGCACAATCCAGCTCACTGCAGTCTCCACCTCCCAGGCTCAAATGATTCTCCCACCTCAGCCTCCCGAATGGCTAGGACAGGCATGCGCCACCAAGCTCAGCCAATTTTTTCTATTTTTGGTAGAGAAGGGGTTTAGCTATGTTGTCCAGGCTGGTCTTGAACTCCTGGGCTCAAATGAATTACAAGCCTCCCGAAGTGCTGGGATTATAGGCATGGGCCACCTACCCAGCGAGCAAGTGCAAATTTTCATTCATACTGGATTTGAGTAGTATCTTTAAAATCGAAATTTATTTGGCCGGGGGTGGTGGCTCACGCCTGTAATCCAAGCACTTTGGAGGCCAAGGCGGGAGGATCACCTGAGGTTGGGAGTTCAAGACCAGCCTGACCAACATGGTGAAACCCCGTCTTTAAAAAAAATAAATAAGTATAATAAAATAAATAAATAAATTTAAAAAAAAAAAAAAAAAAAAGAAATTTATTTGATCAATTGTTAATTGTTTTAAAACTAAAAAGCAGGCTCCCTCCCACCAAAAGACCAAAAAAAGAAATACAACAATGATTCTTACATGACTATTACTGAAATTATTATGAGGCCAGGCGTGGTGGCTCATGCCTGTAATCCCAACACTTTGGGAGACCAAGGCGGGTGGATCATCTGAGGTCGGGAGTTCGAGACCAGCCTGACCAACATGAAGAAACGCCGTCTCTACTAAAAATATAAAAATCAGCTGGGCCTGGTGGTGCATGCCTGTAATCCCAGCTCCTCGGGAGGCTGAGGCAGGAGAATTGTCTGAACCCGGGAGACAGATGTTGTAGTGGGTGGAGATCACGCCACTGCACTCTAGCCTGGGCAACAAGAATGAAACTCTGTCTCGAAAATAAAATAACAAAAAATTAAATAAAATAAAATAAAGAAGAGGCCTCTGCCTTCTTCCAAGCCTCAACGGCTCAACACATTCTTCTCTGTCTTCATGCTCGGGCCTGGGTTTGGTGGGCCTGAGTGGCAGTGGGGGATTCAGGTGCTGGGAGACAGCTTTGGCCTCGCATTCAGACTCCACCTTGAGTCCATGACCTCACCGCAAGCTTAAACTTCCACTGTGTAAGGTAAACACCATTTTGACAACTCAGTTGAGGCTCTTCATGTATTATTATGCTAGGAGGGAGGCTGAAGAGTGGGCGTGGCCCTGGCTCCTGAACACACTGTTCTCTTTCCTGCCTGAAGACCTCTGCATTTGCTGTTCCTGATGCTTGGGATGTTTGTCCCTTGGCCTTTATCATCCTTCAGAGTTCATTATCAAAGCCACCCCTCCCAGAGCCCTTCCTCCACCACCCAGTTTAAAGGGTCTCCTGCTATTTTCCATGCCAGCCTGTACAGCACTGTTAAAGTGTTCTCAGGCCAGGTGTGGTGGTTCATGCCTGTAATACACTTTTGGAAGGATGAGACAGGAGGATCCCTTGAAGCCAGGAGTTTGAGACTAGCCTGGGAAACAGCAAGACACCTACCTCCATAAAAAAAATTTAAAAATTAGCTGGATGTGGTGGCTCACATCTGTAGTCCCAGCTACTTGGGAGGCTGAAGTGGGAGGATCCCTCAAGCCCAGAAGGTCAAGGCTGCAGTGAGCCGAGATCGTGCCATTGCACTCCAGCCTGGGCAACAAGAGCAAAATTTGGTCTCAAAAACAAACAAACAAAAAATAATAAAAGTGTCTTATTTATTTTAGAGATGGGGTCTCACTATGTTGCCCAGGAAGGAGTGCAGTGGCTATTCACAGGTGCAATCCCACTACTGATCAGCACAGGAGTTTTGACCTGCTCGGTTTCCAACCTGGGCCAGTTCACCCCTCCTTAGGCAACCTGGTGGTCCCCTGCTCCAGGGAGGTCACCATATTAATGCTGAACTTAGTGTGGACACCTGATCGGCATAGCGCACTACAGCCCGGAGCTCCTGGGCTCAAGTGATCCTCCAGCCTCAGCCTCCTGAGTAGCTGGGACTACAGGCACGCGCCACGGCACCGGGCAAGTGTTTTCAATAATAATGCATTTATTTGGATTACCTTGTTGGCTATCCTCTACTCGTGTGCCTGTACCACTTAATTCCCCTTTCTAGAGTCTGCTCACATAATTCCTCTTCCAAGAAGCCCTCTTTGACTCCCAGGCTTGGTCAGGTGTCTCCTCTCGTATTCCCCAGGGGCTTCCTTCCTCTCAAGTCTTTTGCTGCCCGTTGCTAAGTATTTGTCTCCCTATCTGCCCTGAGAACCTTGGAGCCAAGGCCCGGGGCTGTTACTTTTACATGGGCCTATCACCTCCTCCAGGAAGCCCTCCTTGGCCCTTTCTCACGCTGGATGGTAAAAGTGACTGGACTCCCTTCATGCCCTGCGCCTCCAGCGTCCCAGCCTCTGATCCCTCAGCGTGGCTCTCCTCCATCACAGCTTTCATCACTTTGCGCGAAGCTTCTGCTGTCCTGCTTGGTGACTCAGGGACCAGTCTGGCATGGCCACCGCTGGATCCCCAGCATTTAGCCCCGGAGCAGCAGTGCAGTGAACTCCGAATTCAGGAAGGGATTCACAGGAAAGCAGAAGCGAGGCCAGCAGAAAAACCACAGGCTTCCAAGAAACCCGTGTCTGCCTCCCCCACCTCCCACCCTGAGGCCAGTCCAAGAGCGAAGGCCCTCCTCGGACGTCGTCACCCAGCCCACGGACAGGGTGGCAGGTGCTCAGCGGGCGCGCGGCGGGACCGGCGAGGCTCTGTTGGGGGCGAGGCTCGCGCAAGCCCCGCCTCTTCCCCGGCGCCAGGGGCGGGCCCAGGTGCGCCCGGGTTGTGGGAGCGGCCGTGCAGGTGCCTGCCCTCTGCGCCTGCGCCCTGCACGCCCCACCTCGCCAGGTGCGCCCCGCCTCCTGCCTGCTCGGCCACCTTCGGGAGCCTCTTCCAGGCGTCCGCCATTGGCTCTGGCGACCCCCGCGCGTTGGGAGGTGTGGCGGGGCTCTGAACGCGCGGAGGGGCGTTGAGTGTCGCAGGCGGCGAAGGCGCGAGTGAGGAGCAGACCCAGGCATCGCGCGCGGAGAAGGTCGGGTGTCTCCTCACGGAAGGTCCGGAAAGGCGGCTTCCGGGGGCTTCGGCACCTGGCGGACCCTCCCAGAGCGCCTGCACCTGAAGGCGAGGCGCTCCAGTGCGCGTGCGCGGCGAGGGGCTTCCGGCACCTGATCGCGAGACCCCAACGGCTGGCGCTCGGCGGCGTCGCCTGAGCGTCTCGGCGGAGCGGGCCATGGCGCAGCTGTGCGGGCCGAGGCGAGGCCGGGCGCTCCTTGTCCTGCTGGCATCGCTGCTCCTCTCCGGGGTCCTGGCGGCCGACGGAGAACGCGGCATCCACGGTGAGGGTCGGGGAGGCTGGAGGCGGGTCGCAGGGGGCAGGAGCTAGGGGGCCAACGGGGATCCGAGCGGGGAGAATTGGCGGGGGAGGAAACGAGGGGCGACTTGATGGAGTTCAGGGGGTGTGGTGGAGCCAGCCCTGGCAGATTGAGCCTTGAGACGAGGTTTGGAAGCTCTCGAGAGCGGAGACGGGCGGAGGAGCGAGGGTCAGGAGAGTTTCCTTCGGGTGAAGGAAGGTATTGACCAAGAAGGTGTGGCATTGACCCTTCCTGTGGCAGGAAGGGGGTGACGAACTGAAGACCAGCCTCCTCCTGGCGGTGGAAAGTTCCATGGCCAAAGCCCGGGGAGAGGGTGGGGGTTGGATTGGGTGACCTGGTGGCCGTTTTAGACTCAGGGGAAACGCCCCCCTCACCCCTGCCTCTTTGGAGACTGAACAAGAGCCTCCCTCAAAGCTTTTGTAGTTGAGTTGCGGTAAAGTAGGTGCCCGAGGAGGAAGAAGAAAGGACGCAAGTGTGGGGAAGAAGCAGCTCTGCTAAGGCGCGAGAGAGTGTTGGCACTGAGCAGCTGGGGTTGGGTTCTTTGAATTGGTCCTTAGAAGTCGGTGGCGGATAAGGTGATTTAAACCTCTACACTATGAAGGAAATGTGGCCTGAAAGGTCTCTTTGAACAAGTGTTGTTATAACCTTAACTGCCTCTGACAAGCACCAGCGGGTTTTGAAAAGAGCTCTCTTGAAAGAAGAATTCGTTGATTCAGCAAAACTTACTGAGGCCCTGCTACGTGCCAGGCACTGGCGCCGGTGGTAACAGTTAACTCAGACGAGCTGGGTTCCTGCATTCACAGAGCTAGTATTCCAGTGGGAGAGGCAGAGCTAGGGAACGTTTAGAGAGCACTTGCCACGAGATTAAGTTACTGAGAAGTAAATGAATGAGCGAAGTACACCAACAGGGTGACGTAAGTTGATGGGGCGGCTTTAGCAGAGGTGGTCAGGGGATGTCTCTCTGAGGAGGGTGACATCTGAGCTCTAACATGAAGAATGAGGAGGCAATAGCCACACAGAGACCTGGGGGACCAGCGTCCAGTTACAGGCAATGGAGTACAAAGGCCTTGAGGCTGGAACAAGCCGGGTTGGGTTCAAGGAAAAGACAGAGCCAGCCTGGATAGAACAGGCTTGAGGGAGGGGAGGACTGGAGGATGATGGGAGGTGGAAGAGGTCGGCCAGAGCCAGGTGCCCTAAGGCTTTATAGAAAGGTACCGGATGCGAAGAGAAAGCAGTCTGGATTCAGGACTAGACCTATTAAAAATCAGAAGGCCAAGGCCGGGCGCGGTGTCTCATGCCTGTAATCCCTTCACTTTGGGAAGCCAAGACGGGCGAATCACCTGAGGTCAGGAGTTCGAGACCACCCTGGCCAACATGGTGAAACACCATCTCTACTAAAAATACAAAGTAGTAGCCAGACGTGGTGGCGGGCGCCTGTAATCCCAGCTACTCAGGAGGCTGAGGCAGGAGAAATGCTTGAACCCAGGACGTGGATGTTGCAGTGAGCCGAGATGGCACCACTGCATTCCAGCCTGGGCACCAAGAGTGAAACTCTGTCCCCTGCCAAAAAAAAAGAAAACAAGAAAGCCGGGCGCGATGGCTCGTGCCTGTAATCCCAGCACTTTGGGAGGCTGAGGCAGGCAGATCACTTGAGGCCAGAAATTCAGGACCAGCTTAGGCAACATGGTGAAACCCCATCTCTACCAAAAATTAGCTGGCTGTGGTGGTGCGCACCTGTAGTCCCGGCTATTCTAGAGGCTGAGGCAGGAGAATCGCTTGAGATCATGCCACTGCACTCCAACCTGAGCAACAGAGCAAGACTCCTTCTCAAGAGAGAAAAAAAAGAGAGCAGGATATGTGGGCACCAAGTCATCACCTGTAGTAACTTCTGGGGAGTGGTTAATTTCCCTATGAAGGTTAATTTCCCAGGCAGAAGGAAAAATTGAATTGGTGGGGAGAGGCTGGGCTGTAGGTGACTGGGAGTCAGGAATGCAGACGTTGACCATTCTTGCAATCAGAACCAGAATTTTGGCAGCACAGCCCTGCTGGACTTTTTCAGGTGAAGTAATTATGTTAGGATATACCTTCCAGTTACCTGGCCTCTTGCTACCTCTGGTGCTTACTCTGAGCTTGGATGTGCCCTTTAACCTTTAAAACAGCCGGGTGCGGTGGTGAAGTTATGCGCTTTGTCCGAGGTCACTTGACAGTAGTAATTGACAAAGCCAGGTCTCACTGCAGAGGCCTTCTCTGTTCAGAGTGGCCTCCCTGACTGCTGCCACCGGCTGGACCTACTGACCTTTCAGAAGTACTAGTGTCTGACTGGGTGAACTCATGCCCTCACTTATCACAAGTTCTGTTTGTTTGAAAGCTTGAACAGCTTAATCTGAGGCAGGAGGCAGTTTGATTTTTTTTTTCTCCCTCCCTCCTGATTGCTTCCTCCTGCAGCTCCGTGCTGCCAGTTGAGTGTGGTGGTGAGGAAGGAGGGAGCAGAGAATGTGTGAGGGAGTGAGGATGGGGGTAGGTCAAGGAATTTGTTCTGTGTGGAGACCTGAGGGGGCAGAGGGCCGAGGTGGTAGGGCCAGTAGATTGTTGGAGTTGAGGTCCTGAAGGGAATGGAGCAGACAGGATGCGGTGGGTAGTGAGTGAGATGCATGAGAGGGAGGTTCTGAAGAGGTGGCAGTTACTGAGGTAGGTCTAGATGTGACCCTGAGAGGGAGAGCGGTGAGGGTGGGTTGAGATCAGCTGGAGGTCTTGGGACCAAAAGGCCAGAGGACCATCTACCTGGATGTAGAAATCTCCAAGAATGATAAGAGCAGCCGGAGAGGTGGCAGGCCGGGAGTTAAAGTTAGGAAGAAAGGAATAGTTGTCTGGGTTGGCAGATAATGTACGAGGCGGGGTAGTGAATGATTTACTCTGATAATGAGAGTTTCCCAGCTGGGGGTTTTGGGGAGGCTGGAGAGAGAAACAGTCCAGAAGCAGCTCCCAGAAGCAAGGAGACTTCCCCACTTGGAAGGGCCCCAGGAGGTGTCCTCAGGGGAGATTCCAGTTAAGTAAGAGGGTGGCAGCAATGTTCAGAGGAGAGATTGAAGACATAGAAGATTGGCTGAAGACCAGTCCTGAGTACCACCAAAGGGCCCAGGAGTTGGGGGAGGGGAGATGAGGACAAAGGAGGCCCCACTGCCACCCTGTGAGAGTGAGGGTTCACTCGGGTCAGGGCTTCTTGTGTTTAGCATCATGTGGTCTATGATTGATGTGTTGATGGGGCTCTGAGTAGTGAGGGCAGGTGGGAAGGGACAGGTGGACGGCCGCACACGGCCCAGCAAAGAGTGTCCTGACTCCAATCTCTGCAGACAGAGGTGGGGGGGAAGCTGAGCTTGTGTCAGGTGAGAAAGCTCCCCGGTCTAGCGATAGGGACAGTTACAGTCTGCAGTGGAAAGCACGCAGAGATTATAAACTGGCCACTCCCAGGAAGCTTCACACAGCTTTTATGTGACTTGTACATTCTCCAGAATTGGGAGGTTTTGCGGCTGGGCACGGTGGCTCACGCCTGTAATCCCAGCACTTTGGGAGGCTGAGGCGGGCGGATCACCTGAGGTTGGGAGTTCAAGACCAGCCTGACTAACATGGAGAAACCTCGTCTCTAAAAAAGTAAAAGAAAAAAAAAATGTAGGTTTTGGCTTTGTCTGAAAGACATGAAGATGTAATGGAATGGGACCAGAACACAGGCCTGTTTTCCTGCCCAGCAGTCCCGGGCTGGAGCTGAGTGCCTCTTTCAGGCAGGACATATACCACTCCCCAGCCTGTAGATACTCACTCAGCCGGCCTCGTCTCAGCTGCTGCCTGCCCTCTATCTCTGTAGGCCTTTGGCTTGTGACCCCTACCTTAAAAGTATGCTCCATTTAGTAAAAGGTAGGCAATACCTAACAGTTCTTTATAAATTGCACATTACAGTGAAAGAGAGAGAGAGAGAGAGAGAGAGAGAGAGAGAGAGAGAGAGAGAGAGAGAGAGAGAGAGAGAGAGAATGTGTATATGCATGTGTGTGCGTGTTATGGCTGTTAGGGGAAATCCTTTTATCAGGTAGCCGCAAATAAACATGATTTTTTTTCCTTTTCCCACCCACGTGGTAAATCCTGGTATTTGGAGGGTCCTGAAATGTATAACGTTGATCAACACAAGGCCAGATAATGTATTTCCTCCTCAGAATAGAAACTGAAAAGGTCCTTTAGGAGTGGTCAGTTAAGTGTAGTTCGTGCTGCTAGTAACTTTGTGCCTGGCCCTGGGCATCAGAACCTGTGTTAATGGTTACTTGGCTCAGGGTCCTTTGTTGATTCTTCTTGGGAATTTCCACTGGAGGCAAGTAGGGCAACACTCACTTGAGAACCTCTCCTGCACTTTCTTTTTTTTTTTGAGACGTCTGCTCTGTTGCCCAGGCTGGAGTGCAGTGGCACGATCTCGGCTCACTGCAACCTCTGCCTCCCGGGTTCAAGCGATTCTCCAGCCTCAGCCTCCCGAGTAACTGGGACTACAGATGTGTGCCACCACGCCCAACTAATTTTTGTATTTTTAGTAGAGGCAGGGTTTCACCATGTTGGTCAGGCTGGTCTCCTCCTGACCTCGTGATCCGCCTGCTTTGGTCTCCTAAAGTTCTGGGATTAGGTGTGAGCCACCACGCCTGGCCCTCTCTTGCATTTTCAAGTGATTTTTGAAATCCATGGACCTCTTGGGTTAATTACAATGTCTCCAGAACCTTAACTAATAGGTTAGCTTTCCAGCACACTCCATAAACATGTTATTAGTTGCCACCCTTTCTTTCCTTTCCTCCTCACCCCCATAGTTGTGACGCTGGTGGTCAGAGATAAGATGACAGAAGAGCTGAAGTAAAGCTGGTGTTGGCCTTCAGCTGGGAATTCTCTAAAGCAGCGTCTCACATTATTCTTAACCCTCCGTAGAAAGGGAGCTTGTCCTGCTTGCAGGCAAGGCAGTTTGGTTCCAGGGTAGTTTGAAATCTTATTCACTGATACAGTCAGCAGATGTTTATTGAGCACCCACCAATTGCCAGGCACCGTTTCTAGCTCTCAGAATAGAGCACTGAACAAAACAGACCCCTCCCCCATCCATGGCGGGCGTGTCATAATAAGAGGAAGACAGTACAATAAATGAACACATCGAGTGTATGTCTGGTGGTGAGTGTCAGGGTTGGTGTACTTAGCACTAAAAATGGGGTTCCTGGCCAGGCACAGTGGCTCATGCCTGCAATCCCAGCACTTTGGGAGGCCGAGGCGAGTGGCTTACCTGAGGTCGAGCGTTCGAGACCAACCTGACCAACGTGGAGTAACCCTGCTCTACTAAAAATACAAAAATTGGCCAGACGTGGTGGTGCGTGCCTGTAGTCCCAGCTACTCGGGAGGCTGAGGCAGGAGAATTGCTTGAACCCAGGAGGTGGAGATTGCAGTGAGCCGCGATTGCACCGTTGCACTCCAGCCTGAGCAACAAGAGTGAGACTCTGTCTCAAAAAAAATAAAGGAAAATTTGGTTCCTAAAGAAGGTTGAGGGTCTTGCCTTTAGATGTCTGTGGGAGAGTGACCCCTTTCCACCAGAAATACTGCATTGCCCTGGTCAGTATTTGAGAGCTCAGCCTGCGATGGAGAAAGCACAGTTCTCCTCTTTCACCCTGCTTCCCAGCCTTTTGCTCATTTTACCCGTCACCAGCCATTTGCAGTACACATGCAGAGCTTCTGTTTGCTGTGTCTGGAGGCTGACGGGGGAGGCTGAATGAGGGATGATAAGCCCGTGGCTCATGTGAGGCAGGAGACAGCCCAGCAGGAGTAATGCTGACGTGGCTTCATTCACCTCAGGAGGCCTTGGCCCACTGGACGTGCTAATGTGGCCGTTAGAGTGTGGGTTCTGATGTCTCACAAGATCCTTCTTACAAGTGTCATTTCACGGGTTGTTTCTGGCAACATCTTTCTGAACAGTCCCTGAAAAGAAGTGCTGATGTTGATGCTGAGGCCCAGGAACTTTGGAGTTTATTTACTTTTATTTTTATTTTCCTTGGCATGATGAAGTATGAGCTAGAGTTTAGTTACTTTGAAGTGCTTTTAATAATTAGAAGCCATTTTAGAAATTAGGGCAGAAATTCACATGTTTTACACACACCTGTTGGAAGATGGAGCTCACAGTGATTCCTGACTGGGCCCAGGGTCCATGGCTTCAGAAGTCCCTTAATCTGAAGTCCTTAAATTTTATGTGCTATTGCTGGGCACAGTGGCTCACGCCTTTGATCCCAATGCTTTGGGAGACTGAGGCAAGTGGATTGCTTGAGCTCAGGAGTTTCAACGTGGTGAAACCAAAAATACAAAAAACTAATCAGCCTGTAATCCCAGCTACATGGGAGGATGAGGTGGGAGAATTGCTTGAGCCCAGGAGGTGGAGGTTGCAGTGAGCTGAGATCATGCCATTGCACTCCAGCCTGGGCAACAGAGTGAGACCCTATCTCAAAAAAATTTTGTATGTGATAGTTTGTATCCCAGGGACTGTCATTTAGAGTCTATGGCGTGTTCTTGAAGGGGTGGAGGAAAAAAGGATACTACAATAGCTTGTGACCTTTTGAAGGGCTGCTCTACATGAGTAGATATATCTAGTATGTCTGTGGTATTAAAACTTCATGGGCAATTAGGAAAAACATGTCCAAAAGTCTCCTTGCAGGGATGGTAGTAATGAAAAAAGGCTGAGAAATGCCACTCTAGAGTGAGGGTCTGAGAGCTTTCCTCAGTCTGAAAATGGTCCATGATTTGCAGAAGGTGAAGGATGCCTGAGTGTGAATTAACAGTGGATGGGTCCTTGGAAGACTTTGAAACTGCTTGTTTCCTTCCCTGTTAATCAGACGGGCTGCCTGGGCTCTTGTTTTGGATTGAGGTGAGGGTAGACTTAATAGTCCTGTTTCAGAGCTGAATTTGGAGTGACAGCAGGCAAAAATAGAGATGGCTTGCATTGTGCTGATAGTTTGTGAAATGTGATTTTTTTTTTTTTTTTTTTTTTTGAGATAGAGTCTTGCTCTGTCGCCCAGGCTCTGGAGTGCAGTGGTGCAATTTCAGCTCAATGCAACCTCCACCTCCCAGGTTCAAGCGATTCTCCTGCCTCAGCCTCCTGAGTAACTGGGATTGTGCCACCACACCCGGCTCTTTGTTTTTGTATTTTCATTAGAGACGAAGGTTTTACCTTGTTGGCCTGGGTGATCTTGAACTCCTGATCTTGGGTGATGCACCCGCCTTGGCTTCCCAAAGTGCTGGGATTACAGGCGCGAGCCACAGTTCCCGGCCTGAAATGTAAACTTTGATATCTAAATATTTTATATAGAAAATGCCAAGATTTTATATCTGAAACACCAAGATTTTATGAGCCTTGTAACTTAAGTTGGATTTGTAATTGTAAATGTTCTTTCCTCATAAATACCTGGGTTGTTTTTTGAAAGGTTGTGAATTACTTGTCTCAATAATGAAAAATTCCAGACACCCAACCCTACAGAATATGGTTAGTTGGTAGCTCTCTGTACTGGAAACAGAAGCACTCAAATATGTAGAACCTAGCCAGCTAACCAAAGTAGGTAGATTTATAGATCACCTTAAAATAAGGCTGATTGGCCGGGTGTGGTGGCTCACACTTGTAATACCAGCTCTTTGGGAGACCAAGGTGGGTGGATCAGGAGGTCAGGAGTTCAAGACCAGCCTGGCCAAGATAGTGAAAACCCCATCTCTATTAAAAATACAAAAATTAGCTGGGCGCGGTGGCAGGCACTTGTAATCACAGTTAGGAGGCTGAGGCAGGAGAATTACTTGAATCCAGGGCGTTTGAGGTGGCAGTGAGCCAAGATCATGCCACTGCACTCCAGCCTGGGTGACAGAGTGAGACTTCGTCTCTAAATAAATAAATAAATAAATGAGGCTGATTGCACAATAAATACCACCTTTGGAATTTGGCTTGGTAGAATTGAAATAAGGTTCAGTACCTCCTGTCATTCAGTACCTCTTTTCTCCAACTCCTGACTTCAGGTGATCTGCCTTGGCCTCCCAGCGTGCTGGGATTACAGGCCACTGTGCCTGGCCTCAGTACCTCTTTTTAAGATGCTCTCATTCATTCCTTGGTGAAAAGATACTTGAAGTGCAAGTGGGTATGGAAAGCACGGTGGGTTTGTGTTGGTTCATTTATTTTGGTGTTTCTTTTTTCCACCAGTCCCTCCCTCTGGCTTTCTGCCTCCCAGCCCAGCATATGCTGATCTTGTAGCCCTATAGGACTTTGATCCTTGTGGTGGTTTGCCATTGTCTTCCTCTAGGTGAAGATAAGAAATCATTGGTTTTTATGGTTTGATGATTCCCATGAAAAAAGAAAAAAAAATCATTGGTTTGGCTTGAGGTTGTACTTCTGACCTTCTCTGTATGCTCTTCCTCCTTTTCCTCTCTGGTTGGACTTACTAGTGAAATGTGTCATTCTGTTTATCTTTATTCTGACTGTCTCTATTTTATTAGTCCTGTCTTCTTCGTAAAAAATATAATCATAGGCCGGGCTCTGTGG
This sequence comes from Aotus nancymaae, assembly GCF_030222135.1. NCBI lineage: Eukaryota > Metazoa > Chordata > Mammalia > Primates > Aotidae > Aotus > Aotus nancymaae. The sequence continues at coordinate 15,547,355 of NW_026988441.1, read as the reverse complement.
CTCATGCCTGTAATCCTAGCACTTCGGGAGGCTGAGGCAGGCGGATCATTTGAGCCCAGGAGTTTGAGACCAGCCTGGGCAACATGGTGAAACCTTGTCTCTACAAAAAATACAAAGATTAGCCAGTTATGGTGGCACACGCCTGTAGTGCCAGCTACTTGGAGGCTGAGGTGGGAGGATCACTTGAGCACAGGTGGAGGCTGCTGTGAGTCAAGATTATACCACTGTAATCTAGCCTGGGCGACTGGGCAAGACCCTGTCTCTTTTTTCTCTCTCTCTTTTTTTTTCTCTCTTGTGTCTGTCACACAATACCCACTTTCTGTTTTGCTAAGAAAGAAGTGTTTAATTGTGTTAACAGTTTCTTTCCCACAGAGGAATGCCACAACTGCTACCGTAAGAACAGCTGCAGACCAGTAGCTGTGGAAGACCCTGTCTCAAAAACAAAAACAAAACTTTTATGCCAAATACTGTTTTAAGCACTTATAATGGATTAAAAACTCCTTTAATCTTCATAACACTCTTTTGTTTTTGCTTTTTTTTGAGATGGAGTCTCGCTCTGTTGCCCAGGCTGGAGTGCAGTGGCTCACTGCAACCTCTGCCTCCCAGTTTCAAGCGATTCTCCTGCCTTAGCCTCCCAAGTAGCTGGGATTAGAGGGGCATGCCACCACGCCCAGCTAATTTTTTTTTTTTTTTTTTTTAATTTTTAGTAGAGACAGAGTTTCACTATGTTGGCCAGGCTGGTCTTGAACTCCTGACCTCAAGTGATCCACCCACCTCAGCCTCCTAAAGTGCTGGGAATACAGGTGTGAGTCATCACACACGGCTCTTTTTTTTTTTTTTTTTCTTTGTAGATAGTCTTGCTCTGTTGCTCAGGCTGGAGTGCAGTGGTGCGATCTTGGCTCACTGCAACCTTTGCCTCCCAGGTTCAAGCAGTTCTCCTGCCTCAGGTGCACACTGCCATGCCTGGCTAATTTTTTTTATTTTAGTAGAGACGGGGTTTTCACCATGTTGCCCAGGATGGTCTTGAACTCAGGCTATCCGACTGCCTCGGCCTCCCAAAGTGCTAGGATTACAGGCATGAGCCATCGCACCCAGACCACAGCACTTGTATGTTGGTACTGTGCGTCAGAGAAAAACTTCCCGTTTGCATTGCTTTCATGAAATGAATCTGCAAGCACATGAACTTGATCTCCATGGGGCCTGTGGAGGGAAAGCCGACTGAGTCTTGGCGCTTTATTATTCAGAAGTCAATTGAAGTTACAGTGAGCAAATGCCATTTCCCAGACAAGCAATTGGCAAGATAGCCTCAAAATTAATGGTACATTCCACAGCAGGAAACTGGGGCTGGAGAGAGAGGTCAGAAAAGGGGACTCTGTTAACAAACTTGCCAGAAACATTTTATTCTAACTAGCTCCAGAGCAGGCATAAATCATGTGCAGACACACCTTCACTCCTGCTTGGGCTGAGGTCTATTTATAATGTCCTCAAGATAGTTGTCTGGCTAACATTCCCAGTCTTTCACCTTAACCCAAAGGGACATGATGGCTTCATAATCAGAGCTTTGCCTTATCTTCCTAAGCCTCTAAAATCTGCATGATTAAAAAAAATTTTTTTGCCGGGCGCGGTGGCTCAAGCCTGTAATCCCAGCACTTTGGGAGGCCGAGGCGGGTGGATCACGAGGTCAAGAGATCGAGACCATCCTGGTCAACATTGTGAAACCCCGTCTCTACTAATACAAAAAAAATTAGCTGGGCATGGTGGCGCGTGCCTGTAATCCCAGCTACTCAGGAAGCTGAGGCAGGAGAATTGCCTGAACCCAGGAGGCGGAGGTTGCGGTGAGCCGAGATCGCGCCATTGCACTCCAGCCTGGGTAACGAGAGCGAAACTCCGTCTCAAAAAAAAAAAAAAAAAAAAAAAAAAAAAAAAAAAAAAAAATTTTTAACTTAATTAATTTTTTTTAAGAGATGGGCGTTATCTCTCACTCTGTTGCCCAAGCTGAATTGCAGGGATGCATCCATAGCTCACTGCAGCCTTGAACACCAAGGCTCAAGCAGTCCTCCCATATCAGCCTCCTGAGTAGCTGGGATTACAGGTGTGAGCCACTGTGCCTGGTAAAAAATCTGCATGATTTTTAAAATTAGTCATACCTGAATCAGAGAATATGGGGCTTACTGAATTACAGAACATGGGGTTTATTCATTGTTTATTGCATGTGTTATTGTTACCTGTTATGAAGGAGGAAAAAAGCACAGAGGAAAGCCACCCCAGGTAGCACAACTGGCTTGTGCGAAGCAGCCAGGGATTTATGTGCTCACAGGTCCTTCGCTGGAACAGCTCAGGTTGCAGGCTCTTTCCTCTAATCTGCCCTACACACTTTACAAGTGACTCTTGCTTATTGCGTCACTCCCCTATACCAAAGCATTTATTTGGTCATTTCCTTTGCACCTTGTATGGCTTAAAGCCCTTTGAATTGAGGGTGTGATTATAATCTTATACCTTCTGTAATTTTTCTCTCTTCATGTGAGTTTTGTGGCTCCAGCTTAATTGCAAAACCCTGGAGGGCAAGAACTATATCTCCAGTCAGTGGGCCCAGTTTACTCTGGACAATTCCAATTCATGCTACTATTATGTCCCAGGGTAGCCATTGAGAATACCTCCTTCCATTGTATCTGGGGCTCAAGCAGTCCACCCATCTTGACCGCCCCAAGTGCTGGGATTACAGGGGTACATCACCATGCCGGGCCCTTTTTTGTTATTGTTTGAGATAGGGTCTTGCTTTGTTGCCCAGGCTGGAGTACAGTGGCACGATCATGGCTTACTGCAGCCTCCACCTCCTAGGCTCAAGCGATCCTTCCACCTTAGCCCCCCCTTAGTAGCTGGCACTACTGATACATGCCACCATGTCCAGCTAATTTTTTAAAAAATTTTTTGTAGAGATGAAGTTTCACTGGGTTGCCCCGGCTGGTCTCAAACTCCTAGCTTCAAGCCATCGTCCCACTTCAGCCTCTCGGAAGTGCTGGGATTACAGGTGTGAGGCACCAAGCCCTGCCTAAGTTTTTTAACTGAAAAATTTAAGCCAACACGAAGGACCATATTTTAGTACCCAGATAAAACCACTGTTGACCCTTAAAGAAAATAACAATAATGCATTCACAATATTAGAATACTGAAACTAGGCCAGACACTGTGGCTCACACTTGTAATCCCAACACTTTGGGAGGCTTAGCCAGGTGGCTCACCTGAGGTCAGGAATTTGAGACCAGCCTGACCAACATGATGAAATCCCATCTGTACCAAAAATACAAAAACTTAGCCAGGCATGGTGGCACGTGCCTGTAATCCCAGCTACTTGGGAGGCTGAGGCAGGAGAATCGCTTGAACCAGGGAGGCAGAAGTGGCAGTGAGCCAAGACTGCGCCATTGCACTTTAGCCTGGGCAACAAGAGCGAAACTCCGTCTCAAAAAAAAAAACAAAAAAAAACCGAAACTGTTCTAAGTGATGCAGATGGAAAAGAAGAAGTGTTCTTCCTGTGTCAGGGCAGTGAGGATATAGAAAATCTCTGTACTGTTCTCTTAATTTTGTTGCAAACCTAGACCTGCTCTAAAAAAATAATTTTGGGCTGGGTGGCTAACGTCTGTAATCCCAGCACTTTGGGAGGCCGAGGTGGGAGGATCATGAGGTCAGAAGTTCAAGACCAGCTTGACCAACATGGTGAAACCCTGTCTCTACTAAAAAATGCCAAAAAAAATTAGCCATGCATTGTGGCGGGTGCTTGTAGTCCCAGCTACATGAGAGGCTGAGCCAGGAGAATTGCTTGAACCCGGGAGGTGGAGGTTGCAGTGAGCCGAGATTGCAACACTGTACTCCAGCCTGGGCAATAGAGCAAGACTCTGTCTCAAAAATAAAAATAAATAAAATAATTTCGGCCAGGTACAGTGGCTCATGCTTGTAATCCCAGCACTTTGGGAGGCCGTGGCGGGTAGATTGCCTGAAGTCAGGAGTTCAAGACCAGCTTGACCAACATGGTGAGACCCTGTCTCTACTAAATACAAAAAAAAAAAAAAAAATAGGTATGGTGGCACATGCCTGTAATCCCAGCTACTTGGGAGGCGGAAGCAGGAGAATCTCTTGAACTCTAGAGGCAGAGGTTGCCATGAGCTGAGATTGTGGCATTGCACTCCAGCCTGGGCAACAAGAGCAAAAAACTTTGTCTCACGGCCGGGCGCGGTGGCTCACGCCTGTAATCCCAGCACTTTGGGAGGCCGAGGCGGGTGGATCACGAGGTCAAGAGATCGAGACCATCCTGGTCAACATGGGGAAACCCTGTCTCTACTAATACAAAAAAAAATTAGCTGGGCATGGTGGCGCGTGCCTGTAATCCCAGCTACTCAGGAGGCTGAGGCAGGAGAATTGCCTGAACCCAGGAGGCGGAGGTTGCGGTGAGCCGAGATCGCGCCATTGCACTCCAGCCTGGGTAACAAGAGCGAAACTCCGTCTCAAAAAAAAAAAAAAAAAAAACTTTGTCTCAAAAAAAAAAAAGAAAAATGAAAAGCAATGTAAAAGTTTCCTTCCTTCCTCTAGTACCTTTCTCTAAAGGTAGATTAATGCATGTATCCGAATCAGTATATTAACCATTCTTTTCCCTTTTTTCCATCTTAGTCATTTTTCTCTCCTGGCACATACACATTCATGTATTTCATTATTTTATCATTGCTAATCAGCTGACTGTATTTGTATATTTAAATAGTTCTGAGTATTCCCTTGTGTGGATGTCTCGTGTGCCAGCACAAACAAAATGTCTTGATGGTGAATTTTCAGCTGTTGAAGGTCTGTGAACACCAGGCCTTTTGTGGATCTAGTAAGAGTTGCCCCTGTTCTTTGAAACTCTTGGATTAGATGACTCTTCAGAGCTTTCTTTGCTTTTTGATATGGAGGAGTGGCCTGTAGTCTATCCTACTTTTCTGTGTAAAATATGATCTTCAAATGTCTGGGGATTTTTGTAGCAAATAATTTCTCCTTGGCTACTATCCCTAGAATTCCAAGTGGCTTTAATGAAAAGAGGAGAGTTGTTTTTAGTGATGTGAGTTGTTTTTAGGAAAGGTGTGCTGCAGTGTTTTTGGCTAAGGTGACTCACGCCTGTAATTCCAGTGCTTTGGGAGGCTGAGGAGGGTGGATCACAAGGTCAGGAGTTCAAGACCAGCCTGGCCAAGATGGTGAAACCTTGTCTCTACTAAAAACAAAAACAAAACACTAAAATGAGCATGGTGGCAGGCACGTGTAATCCCAGCTACTCAGGAGGCTGAGGCAGGAGAATCGCTTGAACCTGGGGGAGCGGAGGTTGCAGTGAGCCAAGATCGTGCCACTGCACTCCTGCCTGGGCGACAGAATAAGACTCTATCTCAAAAAAAAAAAAAAAAAATACAAAAATTAGCCAGGTGTCGTGCTGCACTCCTGTAGTCCTAGCTACTGGGGAGGCTGAGGCAGGAGAATTGCTTGAACCCGGGAGGCAGAGGTTGCAGTGATCCGAGATCGTGCCATTGCACTCCAGTCTGGGTTACAGAGTGAGACGGGGAAAACAAAACAAAACATAAAATGGAGTGGTAGACCAGCTCGCGGGAGGTGCTGCCCTTCCCTGTGCCATTGGAGAGACTCTGGATCTGCAGCCCGGGGAGCTTCTTGTCCACAGAAATGAGGGCTGCAGTTGTGACTTTCTGGATGGTGGCCCAGAGGAAGCAACACTGGCAAAGCCTCTTCTGTGAAGCAGCTCTCAAAGCAATTCTATGACATTGAAAGAGCAAAGGATAAAACGCTGGAAGCTGATCCAGATCTAGAAAAGTGTTTGATAATTGCTAGAAAAGGCATAGAAGTGATGCTTGCATTGTGTCATAAGTTATATGGTGAGAAGACCACAAGCACGATTCCAACTCCCCTTAGAAATTTTTTTGCAGGCGGGGTGCAGTGGCTCACACCTGTAACCCCAGCACTTTGGAAGGCTGAGGTGGATGGATCATGAGGTCAGGAGTTCGAGACCAGCCTGGCCAACATAGTGAAACCCCATCTCTACTTAAAAATACAAAAATTAGCCGGGGGTGGTTGTGGGCACCTGTAATCCCAGCTACTTGGGAGGCTGAGGCCAGAGAATTGCTTAAACCCGGGAGGCAGAGGTTGTAGTGAGCCAAGATCACACCACTGCACTCTAGCTTGGGTGACAGAGCAAGACCCTGTCTCAAACGGCATTATCTCAGCTCACTACAACCTCCGCCTCCCCGGTTCAAGGGATTCTCCTGCCTCAGCCTCCTGAGTAGCTGGGATTATAGGAGTGCACCAACACACCTAGCTAATTTTTGTATTTTTAGTAGAGATGGGTTTCACCATGTTACTCAGGCTGGTCTTGAAATCCTGACCACAGGTGTGAGCCACTGCGCCTGGCCAAAAAAAATTATTTTTATTTTTTGTAGAAACAGGGTCTCACTATGTTGCCCAGGGCTGGTCTTAAACTTGTGACCTCAAATGATCCTCCTTCCTTGGCCTCCCAAAGTGCTGGGATTATAGATATGAGCTGCCATGCCTAGTTTGACAAAATTTTTCATTTTTCTTATTTTTGAGACAGAGTCTTGCTCTGTTGCCCAGGCTGGAGTGCGGTGGTGTGATCTCGACTTACCACAACCTCGCCTCCTGGGTTCAAGCAATTTTCCTGCCTCAGCCTCCCTAGTAGGCTGAGACTACAGGTGCATGCCACAATGCCTGGCTAATTTTTATACTTTTAGTAGAGATGGGGTTTCACTATGTTGGCCACGCTGGTCTCGAACTCCTGACCTTGTGATCCACCCGCCTTAGCCTCCCAAAGTGCTGGGATTACAGGCGTGAGCCACCTCGCCCAGTGACAAAAATTTTTATCATTTTTCCCACTGATTATGAGATTGCTTTGTGTGATCATACACTGATGGGCAGGACAATTGCTGCCTCTGTTTTCCATTTGGCCTCTTATGTAAAACATTTGCAGACCCTTGTTCTAGAAAAGCATGGGTGGGAGCAGGAGGAGGAGAAGCATTTCAGGAGTGGCTTTGGGCTTTCCTGTCCTGCATGTGGTGAGGCAAGAAGCTCTGGTGCCTCAGCTCATAGCACTCATGGGAGTGTGTCAATAACTAGAACCCTAGGAATGTTATTTTGCTTGTTTTAATGAATATAAAAACATGAATAAAAGAAAACCCCAAGTTCAAGGTGGTGGGAGGTTAATTTGGCGGAGGCAGAGCAAATGTGACGGAATGAGGGGTATGCAAAGGGTTTCTGCTCTAGCCATGTTTTATTTATTTATTTTTGGAGAACAGAGTCTTGCTTTGTCATTCAGGCTAGAGTGCAGTAGTGCGATCTGAGCTCACTGCAGCCTCCACCTCCCGGGTTCAAGCGATTCTTCTGCCACAGCCTCCTGAGTAGCTGGGACTACAGGTGCCTGCCACCACGCCCAGCTAATTTTGTTTTTGTATTTTTAGTAGAGATGGGGTTTCACCATTTTTCCCAGGCTGCTCTCGAACTCCTGACCTCAAGTGATCCACCCACCCAGCCTATTCATATATATTTTACTCCTTGAAAAATGTTAAAATTTGATGACATTGAGATGTGGACATACTAGACATGGGGTATTTTCTGTACTCCTCAGCATATTTGAAATACTTCATTAAAGTACTTACTTTGCAATGTAGAGACAGCTGCAATTATGCATTTTTGGAAAATGATTACGGTACCATCTCATCTGTCTTTTTTTTTTTTTTTTGAGACAGGGTCTCACTCTGTTACCTAGGCCTGAGTGCAGTGGTGCAATCTCAGCTTACTGCATCCTCTGCCTCCTGGCACAGGTGATCCTCCCACCTCAGCCTCTCAAGTAGCTGGGACCACAAGTGCACACCACCACACCCCACTCATTTTTTTGTATTTTGAGTTCAAGGAATTGGCCTGTCTTGGCCTCCCAAAGTGCTGGGGTTACAGGTGTGAGCCACAGGCCCAGTACTGTCTTTTAAAATCTGTAAAATTAGATTAGATTGGTAGTACTTGGGACCCCCCAGAATTCTGTAATGTCCTTCTTAGAGGGTGACAGCAGATCTATCCAGCCGACTGTAGATTGTTGTCTTAGTCACCGGCTGATTGTCTTGGTTAAAGCTCTAGTGACTTCAGAACCAGATAAACCTGTTTTTCAAGACATCATTCACAAAGATCAGTTTGTTTTGCAATTTTACAATAGCTGTTGAGAATACCTGCCAGGATTTTCTAAGTGAGGTTCATATTTCAGATGATGTGTGCCTTTAGCCATTTCTGATGCTTTTCCAAAAGAAAGTTACTCTTCCCTAAAGGCAGGAATTCTACTTTTACTTAGATATTCTGAAGCTTAAGAGTTCATCCAAATTTGGTTCCTTTCAGCATTTTCCTGTTTGTCCGTCTGTGTTTTGGAAACATACAGAATGTACTTAATTTTGCCCTAGTATTTGTGAGCATACAAAATAGCACTTGAGTCATGTTTTTCACGATCGCTTCCCAATACTGTTCTAAGACCAATATAGCGTTTTGTCATTTTGTAATAATAGAATTCCTCATTAAAGAATAACTTTCTAAAAATGCGTCCAGCCCAGTCCCCGTCAGCCTTGGCCGTTTCCTTTGGTATGTTGCTGTCTGTGACCCTGTCATTGAGTGACTGAAAACAGAGGCCTGGCCTTGGTGAGCCCTCCGACTGTGATAAAGACCCTGAGGAATGTTCTGGCTTGTAGGCAACCTCAGTTGTGTTTTCCTACTGCCTGTTGATGCCGTGGCTTTTTCTTCCCATCAGTCTGAAGGGTCATGTTAGTCCCTGGGCGCTCATCAGATCTCTGTGAGCTCATCCTGGCACTGCTGCTTGCCTCACTTTAATCACCTCAGGTCTCAGCATTCTCATTTGTAAAGCAGGGGTATTACTGTGTGATTCACAGTTTTATTGTGACTGTTAGAGGTAGGGCACATGATATGCCAGGCATCATGCTTGGCAAAGGCAAGAAGTATTGCGGCCAGGCGCTGTGGCTCATGCCTATGATCCCAGCACTTTGAGAGGTGAAGGCAGGAGGATCACTTGAGACCAGCCTGGGCAACATGGTGAGACCCCCATCTCTACAAAAAAAAAATTAGCCAGACATGGTGGTGCGTGCCTGTAGTCCCAGCTACTCAGGAGGCTGAGGTGGGAGGATCGCTTGAGCCCAGGAGGTCAAGGCTGCCGTGAGCTGTGATCATGCCACTGCACTCCAGCCTAGGTGACAGAGTGAGACTCAGTCTCAAAATAAATAAATAAATAAATTACAAGCTTTTTGGAGAACAGTGAATGAGAAAATGCGTTGTTGTTATTTGTGGTGGAAGTGAATACTATATGGGCTGTGTTTCCTGAAGGAACACTGCCTCCATTAAAACAAATGGGCAAACAGAATCCCTTTTCATGACTTCAGTTCTCTCAGGCCTGAAAGTAAAGTTGACATCATAGATGCTTAAAAGCAATTCAGTTAGTAAAAGCATGTGACAAAGTGAGATGATTTGCTTTCAACAAGGAGCTTCCTTCCATATTCACAAAAGGATGTGTGTCCTAACTAGTAAGGACAGGCTAAATTTAGTCTCAGTTGGACTTAACTTTAGCCAATTAATCTGCTACTTAGAACTCTTTTACTCAAATGAAATTTGGATTTAAAAAAAAATTATTTTTTGGCCGAGCATGGTGGCTCACGCCTGTTAATCCCAGCACTTTGGGAGGCCGAGGCGGGCAGATCACCTGAGGCCAGGAGTTTGAGGCCAGCCTGACCAACATGGAGAAACTCTGTCTCTACTAAAAATATAAAATGAGCCGGACATGGTGGCGGACACCTGTAATCCCAGCTACTCTGGAGGTTGGGGCAGGAGAATCGCTTGAAACCTGAAGTCGGAGGTTGCAGTGAGCCGAGATTGTGCCGCTGCACTCCAGCCTAGGTGTAACAAGAGCGAAACTCCATCTCAGAAAAAAAATTATATTTTTATTACAAAAATTTTCAAATATATACAAAGCAGTGAAACGTGTTATAAACTCCCACGCACCATCATCCAGCTTCAACAACTGCCAACTTCTGTCTTTCAGACAATGTGTTTTTAGTCCAGGCGTTCTCCTCTTTTTTTGGACAGGAAGTAAATTTATTGGTGAGTATTAAGAGGGAGCAGCACAGTGGAAGCTGTTATGAGTGCAGGGCTCGCCACTTGTCTGGAGGGCCACAATTGGGGATGTACTTAACCCCACAGCCATCTGGGATGAACTGTTTCTCAGCTGCCATGTCTTCAAATTCATTGGCATTGAACTTGGTGAAATCCCACTTCTCTGAGACGTGGATCTTCTGGCGGCCAGAGAACTTGAACTTGGCCCTGCGCAGGGCCTCAATCACGTGCTCCTTGTTCTGCAGCTTGGTGCAGATGGACATGATAACTTGGCCAATGTGAACCCTGACCAGTGTCCTGGGACTTTCCAAAGGCACCTCGAATGCCTGTTTGGAGGGTACACTGGGGTAGTACAAGGTCAGAGATATGAACATACATCTGAAAGGCTTGTGTCCAAGGTCCCTTAGAGCAACCCATACAAGAAACAGGCTGCATTACACTACCAAGGAAGCTGCTGTTTGCAGCCATTGCACACAAGTTCTCTCTTAAAAAAGAGACATTTCTTTTTCTTTTTCTTTTCTTTTTTTTTTTAAGACAGAGTCTTGCTCTGTTGCCCAGGCTGGAGTGCAGTGGCACAGTCTTGGCTGACTGCAACATCTGCCTCCCGGGCACAAGTGATTCTCCTGCCTCAGCCTCCCGAGTGGCTGGGGCTACAGGGACGTGCCACCACGCCCGGCTAATTTTTGTATTTTTAGTAGAGTCGGGGTTTCACCATGTTGACCAGGCTGGTCTCAAACTCCTGACCTCAGGTGATCTGCCTGCCTCAGCCTCCCAAAGTGTTGGGATTATAGGCGTGAACCACTGTGGCCATAAAGAGACATTTCTGAATTCTCCTGGGACAACAGTGAAATTCTATCTTTCTTTCCTACTTTACCCAAGGAACCTGAAAATAAGGCTGTTTTCTGAAACTTAAACTACTGAGTCAATGTGTGATATTTAGAGCAGTTGTGAGTAGCTGTCTAGACACGGAATGGCTTCCCAGGCTCACAAGACTTGTTACGAAGGCCCCGGCGTGTGGACAGAAAGTGTCCAGGCTAGAAGAGGCGCTGGCCCACAGCAGCAACCCAGAAAGGAAGTGTCAACCAGGTGCAGTGGCTCACACCCTTAATCCCAGCACTTTGGGAGGCCGAGGTGTGTAGATCACCTGAGGTCAGGAGTTTGAGACCAGCCCGGCCAACATGGCAAAACCCCATCCCTACTAAAAAAATAAAAATTAGCTGGGTGTGATGGTGGGCGCCTGTAATCCCAACTAGTCAGGAGGTTGAGGCAGGAGAGTTGCTTTAACCCAGGAGGTGGAGGTTGCAGTGGCCCCAGATTATGCCATTGCACTCCAGCCTGGGCAACAAGAGTGAAACTCCATCTCAAAAAAAAAGAGGAAGTGTCTCAGGGACAGATTATGGCTGTGCTCTGGAAGAACTGTCCTGAGCCATTCAAGGATTTTTAGCACCTTCTACAGAGCTGTGCAGTTATTGCCAGTTATTGCAGTTACTGTGAGCATTTGGTCTGCCCAAGAGATCCCGGTGGTGAGAATCTTCTTAGGAATCATACAGTAAACTAACTTTATTCTGACTCCAAGCATCCTGTTCCATTGACACTTGCTTTCCAAGATGGTTTGCTGGCTCACATCAGCATACAGCCTGCTTGACAGAATGCGCTGATGTTCTCACTGTAAATTCATCACCTGCTGCTGTGGTCTCATGTATCCTGTGTGCTGTTAGCTGGGGCCAGCACTCCTGTGTATCCTCAGCACCAGGACCCTGGCAAGAGTGCATGTCTACACCTATAAAGATGATGGCCAGGTTCTGGGCAGGGTTGACTTCACCAAGGTAACTGCCATCCATACCTTGAAAGGCATTTTTTCTCCTTCTACACACTCTCAGGCATCTGCACATGCCACGTGTACCTAGCACCCTTGCTTATGAAAAGTTACCAAATTCCTGCCGTGATACTGTGGGTCACCCTGCTTCATTCTCGGGTGTGGTATCTGGTGGTTCCTGCCTGGCTGCCCTGTGTTGTTGGGCCCTCCCTCAGGTTATTGGTTTTTGTTTTGAGGTGTAATTCACATTTCATACGATTCACCCATTTAAGGTGTACAGTTGCCCTCTCAAGTTTATTGTGGACAAAGGCTGTGTCTGACACTGCTCAGGAAGCTAGGACACAAAGCAGCCGGAGTGTCCGCCAGGGAAGCAGGGAGGCTGCTGACGCCTCTGCAGCCGTTGGGTGCTCCTGCCTTGATGTTCTTTTCAGCTTTGGATCATAACTGGGTCCCAGGTGGTTCCTCTTCATCTCATCTTGTTGGTGGCAGTGTTGCTCCCAGTGTTGGGCTGGGCTGAGTCACACACCAGAGTACCTCCTCCTGCCGTTTTCTCTGGGCCTTGTTGATTGTGTGTTTTGTGACCTTTGGCATATTGTACCTGCTCCAGGTGTACACCCAGCTGGTTCTGGTTGATGTGTAATGGACAAAAGGTGCCCCTTTTAAAAAAAAAACTTTCTTTTTTTCCCCCGCCTGTAGTCCCAGCTACTCAGGAGGCCGAGGTGGGAGGATCACTTGAGCCTAGGAGGCAAGGCTTTAGTGACCCATGGTCCTGCCACTGCATTCCAGCTTGGATGACAGAGGAAGACCCTATCTCAAAAACAATTACATAGGCCAGGCATGGTGGCTCACGCCTGTAATCCCAGCACTTTGGGAGGCCGAGGCGGGCAGATCACCTGAGGTCAGGAGTTAAACACCAGCCTGGCCAACATGGTGAAACCCTGTCTCTACTAAAAATATAAAAATTAGATAGGCATGGTGGCACACGCCTGTAATCCCAACTATTCAGGAGGCTAAGGCAGGAGAATTGCTTGAACCCAGGAGATGAAGGTTGCGGTGAGCTGAAATCACACCATTGCACTCCAGCCTGGACAACAAGAGTGAAACTCTGTCTCAAAAAAAAAAAAAAAATTATATATCATAAAATTACTCATTTTAAGCATATCATCCAAGGATGTTTAGCACCTTCTACAGAGCTGTGCAGCTATTGCCACAATCCAATTTTAGAACATTTTCATTATCCCCTAAAGATCCCTGTACCCGTCACTCCCCATTCCCACCCCTAGTACCTGGCAACCACTCATCTACTTCCTGTGTCTGTTGATTTGCCTTTTATGGACATACTGTACACTTTCATTCATATGAAGTATCTAGATAAGGTACATTCTAACGGGCGACTTTTCATGGTTAGCTTTCTTCAAATGATAGGGAATTCCTGCTTCAGAATGCTTTTTCTGCTGTCCTACTTGCGTGTGATTTGTTGGTGCCTGTGGGATTTCTTGGAGGCATATGTGTGTGTGTGTGTGTGTGTTTTGCACAGTACCAACCTTTTTTGTCTGTTGATTAGTGTTCTGTGGAACATCTGGTTTCATGCCCATCACTGTGACATATTTTGGGAGACACAACAGAAGATATATCCCCAGTGGGTGAAATAAACCTAACAAACATGAAAACAACTAGCGAGGAGTAAATGACAACATCTAAGCAAGCATTTGGCTCTGGGATGCTCTTGTTTGAGGCATGTTTATCAAGCACCCTGTGCCAGGCCCTGCACAGGTTGGAATGCCCTTGTGCTGAGCAGGCAGCAGTGGGTGGAGCCCAGGGTTAGGGCAGGGTGATCCCGTGATACAGGAGCAGACTCAGAGCCACACAGCCAGGCCATTCACTCTTTTCAGGTTGCTTTCCATCCTTCTAGTGCAAAGGCTTATTTTGGTGCAAGTGATGCTTCTAGCAATTGTTTCTCTCTCTCTTTTAAATTAGAGTACTGACCTTTTACAAGAAATGTTTCTGGCTTTTGTTTGCCTTTTACTAAAGTAGGGCCAGATTTGGGGGCGCCTTGAAACCCAGACCCATTTTGGTGTGCCTGGATAGGAGCTGTAACAAGCCCTGGTGCAGGGGTAGGACCTGTGTTACCTTTGGAGCCACGGGCTGGGCTGCAGGCACTAGAGTTAAGAAACTTCTTTCTTCTGATCTGTGTCAGAGCTAAAAAAAGAGAACAAAAATTAAAAAAAAAACAAAAAAAAAAACAGCTTCCTTCTGAGGCTCTTTCAGCAACTTGAGTGTCCCGTGGCCTGCCTGGGCAGAGAGTGGACAGGAAAGGTTAGGAAAAGTGCACGTGAGGACTTCCGAGGGCACTGACAGTACCCTCCTTCCCAGCCTCACTTCTCTGGCTCTAACCTTTCAGCACTAAGCTCCACTTGGCCCTGTGGGATGGGGCAGCATCCAGAAGAGTCCTGGAGTCTGTTTTTGTTTCTGTTTGTTTTTTTTTTGCCTTTAAAAGTCATGTTTCTGTTGAGCACGGTGGCTCATGCCTGTAATCCCAGTATTTTGGGAGGCCAAGGCAAGCAGATTGCCTGAGCTCAGGAGTTGAAGACCAGCCTGGGCAACATGGTGAAACCCCGTCTGAACTAAAAGTACAAAAAAAAAAATTAGCCCAGCATGGTGGCACATGCCTGTAGTCCCAGTTACTCTGAAGGCTGAGGCACAAGAATCATTTGAACCCAGGAGGCAGAAGTTGCAGTGAGCTAAGATTGAGCCACTCTAGCCTGGGCGATGGAGTGAGACTCTGTCTCCAAAATAAATAAATAAATAAAGTCATGTTTCTACACTGGATGTCCACGTCTTCAGTAATGTGAACAGGGGACAAAACACACAACTGAAATACAGTTCAGTGGGTGGGTTGGTGTCTTTGTTGTTGGGTGATGTGTTTTCTCTCCTGTACAAGGAGGGAAGCACTGAGTAGGTCCGTTGGCGATCTGGGCTTGGGAAACAGCTCAGAGGAACTGCTGGAACTCAAGGCTCTGATTCTCCTGGGGGATGCTTGTACAGGTCTGTGTGGGTCCTTCCTTGCCAGAATTGCCCTGCCAAACTAACGGGGTTGTGCTTTTTGTTGCAGACTTTTGCCTGGCTTCGAAGGTGGTGGGCAGATGCCGGGCCTCCATGCCTAGGTGGTGGTACAATGTCACTGACGGATCCTGTCAGCTGTTTGTGTATGGGGGCTGTGATGGAAACAGCAATAATCACCTGAGCAAGGAGGAATGTCTCAAGAAATGTGCTGCTGTCACAGGTAAGACAGTGGTAGTTGGAGCTTTTGCTTTTTTTTTTAAACAGGGTCTCACTGCAGCCTCCACCTCCTGGGCTCAAGCAGATTCCCTCGCCACAGCCTCCTGAGTAACTAGGACTACAGGCACACGCCATCACACCTTGCTCATTGTGAAATTTTATGTAGAGATGGGATCTCCCTATGTTACCAGGAGTTCAAGACCAGCCTGAACTCCTGGCCTTAAGTGATCCTCCCCGTTGGGCCTTCCAAAGTGCTGGGATTACAGGCGTGAGCCACTATGCCCAGCCAGGTTTTGCTATTTAGAGACAATTTATTGACTGGAATGTGGATACTTCTGCTCTTTATTAGTTCTTGACAGTGGAATCTGGGTGGTGTTTTAAAAAGCAGAAGAAACAGGCACTGTGTGAATGTCCTGGTGGCTGCACAGTGGTTTCACAGCGGACCCTCCCTCCTCCTCTTCCCAGAGAGGCAGTGAGACGACAGGCCAGAGCTGGGGCCAGCATGACCCAGCTTCCTTTCTCCCACCTCTGACTGCAAGTCTCAGAGCAGACTGAGGAGGAAGTAGCCTTGCCTTCTTGAGCAGCACTCCAATAGGGCTGCCCCTCTCATTCCCTGAGTATTTGGGTTATGTTATTTTATTTTTAGATGGAGTCTTGCTCTGTCACCCAGGCTGGAGTACAGTGGAGTGATCTCGGCTCACTGCAACCTCCGCCTCCTGGGTTCAAGTAATTCTTGTGCCTCATTCTCTCGAGTAGCTGGGACTGACTGTAGGCATGCGTTCTCACACCTGGCTAATTTTTGTATGTTTTGCAGAGATGGGGTTTCACTATGTTACCTAAGGTGGTCTAAAACTCCTGAGCTTAAGCAATCCGCTTGCCTTCCAAAGTGCTGGGATTACAGGCATGAGCCATTGCGCCCGGCTAAACATTTTCACTTTAACTGGGGGGAAAAAACAAACTATTACACTGGTCTTTAATTAAAACATAAATAAAAATATTTCTAACTTTTTTTTGATGACTTGACATTGTTGCTGTGAGCCACCACACCTGCCCCAGTTACTGTATTTTTCTATCATCTGCTGTGATTCGGTATGAAGGAGGACTTGGTAGAAATATTTTTTGCTACCTTTTCTGAGCTATCCCAGTCAAGAGTTGACTTTAGCAAATGTATGTGTCCATCCTGGCTATTTCTTATCTCCTCAGGAAGGGAGTTGAAGTATTGAGAACTCAGGCTGTGGACAGTGAGCATCAGCCAGGGGACGTGTGTGGCTGTGTGTTGCCGAGAGCAGGCAGGTTAGCTGTCTCCCTAGAGTCGGGCCCCACCTTGCGGGTCCGGAAAGCACATATTGGCATCTGATTGGATGTGATGTATGTGTCTCAAGGCACCCCCATGTGAGTCTGTAAAGAGCTAAAAACTGTGCGGGCTGCTAGTTCCTGGTGTCCTTCGCCGGCATATTCTTTCCCAGGCAGGCAAGCTCTGTGGGAGGGCAAGTGAGAATGAGAATGCCAAGGTATTAATTTATCATGAGAATCAGTGCTACCCAGGGAACAGGCACTCATGTCCCTGGGCCTATGCCTTTAGTCCACATAGGCAACTCTCTAGTCCAATTGCCAGAAGACTGCTTGATGAAAAGAGGGGCAGAATGAGGGGAGCTGGTTTGCCAGGTGACCGTTTAACAGCATCAGGCTAGGCCAGCCCCAAGGACGCAGGGGAGCCAGGCTTCCTCCGTCTTGGACAAGGTGTAGAAGATAAAACAAATGCCATGTAAAATTTATTATGTTAACCTTTAAAAAATTTTTTTTCTTCAAAGAGATGAGGTCTTTTTATGTTGCCCAAGCTGTTCTCAAACTCCTGGCCTCAAGTGAGGCGCCCCCATGACCCTTCAGCCTTCCAAAGCACTAGGATTACAGTTGAATTTGTTAGATGAGTTGATACGGTTAAGCAGATAATTTGACCCTGGAAGTCACTGGGTTTTTTCTGTTTGTTTTGTTTTTTGTTTTTGAGGCAGAGTTTCACTCTTGTCACCCAGGTTGGAGTGCAGTGATGCCTTCCATCTCGGCTCACCACAACCTCCGCCTCCCGGGTTCAAGAGATTCTCCTGCCTCAGCCTCCTGCATAACTGGGATTACAGGCATGCGCCACCACACCTGGCTAACTTTTATATTTTTAATAGAGCCATGTTGGCCAGGCCGTTCTGAAATTCCTGACCTCAGGTGATCCATCTGCTTCGGCCTCCCAAAGTGCTGGGATTACAGGTGTGAGCCACTGCACCTGGCCAAGTCACTGTCTCTTTAAAGTCACTTTGAACATCTTTGCTCTACAAGTTAATCTTAAAGTTTTCTCTTCAGGAGGTAATCTTAGTTCCTTATTTCCAAGTTGTGATGGGCTCGTTGTGGTCTGGCATGCGTGTTGAAGGTCCCACGTAAAGGAGAAATGGATGCTGTGGTGAGAGGCACATGGGGCCAGCTCACTCTTTGTCGCCGGCAGTCTTGGAGGTGCTTTCTCACTGTGCTGTTTATTTGTCCCCTTGCAGAGAATGCCACGGGTGACCTGGCCACCAGCAGGAATGCAGCAGATTCCTCTGTGCCAAGTGGTAGGTTCTTAAAGAGACCGAGATGGAGTGAGGCCACCGTGGGTCATTGTGAAAGGACACTTGCAATTTGGGAACTGTCACAGGCTTCCCTCTTGTGGTTCTGTTGACTCAAAATTGGCAAACCAGGGCCTCTGCCTGGCTGCTGGCTTCTGGCTCCAGTATCCTTACATGGGGGAGTTTACACTGTCCAGCTGACAGAGGGGCCGGGGATCCTGCAGCACTTCCTGGCTGGCCCCTACCTCCTCCTGGAAGACAGGGGGTGGAGGTGGCTGCTGCCCGTGAGGCTTCGGCCCCTCCTTGCTGTGCAGTTCAGCTGCTGTGCTGGCTCCACTCCCCGCCTGTCCGCCTGTCTGCCCGTTCTGCGTCCTCTACTTCCTTTGCTCCCTGTTGCCGTCGCTCTCCCCTTCCCTGTGAGCGATCTCTGTCCTCTGCCACCCCCGCCTCCCCGCCACTGCAGTGCGTGATCTCAAGATGTGTGTTAGCTTGCTTTGTAGTGCTGGCGGCCGCTGTGCCATTCCTCCTTTATGGTTTAAGGACTGCATCGGGCGCCTGGGGTGAGTGGTCCCGATGCACTGCCAGGTAGCAAATGCACTCTCGGGGCAGTCCCCAGGCCATGGGCTCTGGGAGGCTGCCATGGAGGGGAGGACTGCACCGCACCCCCGCTGGAGGATGGGACTCTCCCAGCAGCCACTGCCCACTGAGTACACTGTAGCTCAGCAGCTGTTGGGCAGCTGGCTTGCAGAACGCTGGGGCATTAGGGTGGCCACTTTCCAGCTTTACTAGGCCAGGAGTCCCATGCCTGTCCTAGCATTGCTCTGCCTGGCTCCCTTTTTGTTCCCCTTTAGCCCCCTGCACGCCAGCTCTGGTTTCCATTCTGTTGGAGAAGAACATTTCCCTCTCACTGTATTAGAAAGTGTGAGCAAGACTGTATTCCTCATCCCATTAGGAGCTGTGGCAGGCGTGGTTTCTATAGGAACCCTGAGGTGGTGGCTGGGCTGCCTCATCTATTGCTCTTAGTGTGTGTGTAGAGCGAGCTCATTATGGCTGGGGTGACACGGCAGAGCTGCCCATGGAAGGGGCTCCACACCCCTCCTTAAAGGCATGGTGTCCACACTCCTTAGTGGGCCCTTCCAGCCCCAACCCCAGCTAGGCCTATGTCCTGTGTCCGGCCCAGGCTCCCTGACACAGGTGTTTGTGTTTCAGCTCCCAGAAGGCAGGACTCTGATGACCACTCCAGCGATATGTTCAACTATGAAGGTAAAACTCCAAAGAGGCCACGTGACATGGCTTATGCCTATAATCCCAGCATTTTGGGAGGCTGGGCTGGGCTATCATGAGGTCAAGCGATTGAGACCATCCTGGCTAACACGGTGAAACCCAGTCTCTACTAAAAATACAAAATATTAGCCAGGCATGGTGGCACGAACCTGTAGTCCCACCTACTCAGGAAGCTGAGGCAGGAGAATTGTTAGTTAGGTCTTGAGAGACAGTTGCGGATTTCCACTGAGGAGGTTGTAGAGCAGGGCTCCCCACTCCCTGGGTGGTGGCAGCCCCCTGGGATTGGGGTCAAGGTGACAGGCCCCACCTGGATGCCTCACCAGCAGGAAGGAGATGTGCTTTAGAGGTGCAGCCTGGTACATGGCTTTGGAGTCCACGTTGTCCCTGCACCTCTCACCAGCGGCTCGGCTGTGGGCACATGACTGTCGCCCTGCCTCAGAGTTCCCATGTATCAAATGAAGGGTCCCCCACAGGTCTCATAGAGACTCAGCCACTGCATGTAAACGGCCTAGAACAGGGCCTGGCAGAGAGCAGTCTTCAAAGTAATGCAGTCTCAGCTCTGAAGCCATCATGTAGACCTCGGAGCAGCGTGTCAGAATGGCTGGACTGGCCTTGGTGGTAATTTACAGGCTTATCTACCAGAGAGAAATTTCTCCATTGGCTGGAGCCAGGAGCCCCCGCAGTCATGTTCTAGCTTGCTTCCCCTCCTTGCATACCCTACTAATTTGTATTCCTTGGGCTGTCTTGCTCCCAGAATACTGCACCGCCAAGGCTGTCACTGGGCCTTGCCGTGCGGCCTTCCCACGCTGGTACTTTGACGTGGAGAGGAACTCCTGTGACAACTTCATCTATGGAGGGTGCCGGGGCAATAAGAACAGCTACCTCTCTGAGGAGGCGTGCATGCTCCGCTGCTTCCGTGAGTCTGGGGTCCCTCAGCCCAGGAAGCTGCTGTTGGCGGAGGAGCCCCATCCTTGAGAACCCCCATCCATCTCCCCATCCCTAAAGTCTGAAGGCCTTGGGAATGCTGTCTTTGGGCCCTCCACAGTGACAACTAAGCCCGACAAGAGGTGGAAGAAAGTCCCTCAGAAAGAGCTCCCCGTGGAGGCCTCAGCTGAGGGACCCCCGGGGGCAGCTCTGTGGGGTGGGGGCTGTGAACTCACCGCACACTGTGCGTTCTCTTCCAGGCAAGCAGGTGGATTCTTCCCTGCCGCTTGGCACAAAGGGTAAGTGGCCCCTTACCCTCCTCCTGCCATCAGCCTGCCTCCTCCCTTCCTTGACAAGCTCAGCCTTGCCCAGTTGTGGTTTACACTGTCTTTCATTGGGAACATCATCTTTGCAGAAAGTCATGTTTCTGCGTGAGAATGGCGGGATGGTGGCTTGTCCCACTGTTCAGTGTACACCAGTGTTGTACATGGTTGGGGCTAGAGTGAGTGAGTCATGAGGCAGGCTCTGCTCAGGCCACCTGGGGACGAGGTTTTCCTGTTGGGCATTTGGGGACTGCTGCACATGGGCCTGAGGCTGGCCTGAGGTGTGGAGGGAACCTCCGCTGCTGTACTGTATGGGGCATAAGGGTTGGTCACAGGTGATAGGATGGAGGGCCAGGGGCCAGGGCATTTCCCAACACAGTCTGGCCTGTGTTACTGAGAGAGTTGCAGGTGATAATGTTGGCACAAAAGACCTGCCACGCCGGTCTGGCCTGTTTCTCGACCTGCTTCCCTGTCTGTGAAGGAGCCAGGACCTGGCCTGCGAGTCTGTCCTGTTCTAGCAATGAAGCCTGGTTTCCAGGCATGGGGCAGGGAAACAAGCAGTCTGGGTCTGGAGGGTGGCCCCAGAAGGGCCAACTCTGCAGCTCCACAGCCACATGGGGGAGGCTGCCACAGGAGGTCATGCTCCTTAGCCGGAGCCCCTCCTGAAGAAAAACATCTGAGCTGACAGGCGGGACTACAGTGGGGCAGAGACTATTAAATTTGCCGGGCAGTGGGAGGACGAGGGTCCCCTCCCGGCACAGCCCTGAATACGCCTGGCTTCCGCCCTGACTTCTTTCTTTAGGCAGCTCTCAGCATCCCAGCCGCCTGCAAGGCACATCTTTTTCTATTGTGGGTCGGGGGTGTGTGCACAAAGTCCCTGAGGTTTTGTGTGTGCACGCCGGAGGTAAATATTTTTTACACCCTGTGCCTCTCTTGGCCTGGGGCTCCTATGCAGCCCTGAGAGTTGGGTTTTTAGTTCAAAAAGAAGAAATACAAACAGCCACTCTGCTGGTGTGCACATAGCATGGCGCCTCCTTTTTGGGGGAATCTCCTTGGTGACTTCTCTAGTAGGCTGTGTCCTCTCCAGCTGCAGTTCAGTACACCCTCCGTGTTGGGAAGGGACATTTGGTCCTCAGCCTGAGCCCACCTGGATTCCCCAGGCCCTTGGTGAGCCCCACCCTGGCTGCAACTCCCCTTGCCTGGCTGGTCCTGAGGCCCTCTCTCGTCCTCAGTGGTGGTTCTGGCGGGGCTGTTCGTGATGGTGCTGATCCTCTTTCTGGGAGCCTCCATGGTCTACCTGATCCGGGTGGCGCGGAGGAACCAGGAGCGGGCCCTGCGCACCATCTGGAGCTCCGGAGACGACGAGGAGCACCTGGTGAAGAACACATACGTCCTGTAGACTGCCCTGTCGCCAAGAGGACCAGGGAAGGGAGGGGAGACTATGTGCGTGCGTTTTTAAAAGAGAGCGATTGACTTGGATTTGTGCGATCATTAGGGCTGAGGTCTGTTTCTCTGGGAGGTAGGAAGCTCTTCCTGGTCTGGCGGGGGTGGGTTTGCTTTGGAAGTCCTCTAGGGAGGCTCCTCCTCACGCGGCCTGTGGTCTGGCAGCAGCTGCGAGTTGTTTCTCACTGGTAGATTTCTTTCCTCCAGGTAGAGTTTTCCTTGCTTATGTTGAATTCCATGGCCCTTTTTCTTGTCACAAAAGTGATGTTATAATCGTTTCGTTTGTCTGATTTGTGGGTTTTTTTAAGTATAAACAGAAGTTTTTTATTAGCATTCTGAGTAAAATGTACAAGTTTAATAAAAAGTGGCCTTCCCCTTTAAAATAAATTTCAGCATGTGCTTTCTTTATGGGACTCCTAATTTCACCCCTACCAAAATGATCACAGAACGCTGAGGTGTCCCATTCTAGAAAATAGCCTCTTTCAGAACTTTTTGAATGAAATCCACAAGATGAAATAAATGTCCTATTACTGAATGCCCATGAACTTCTACCAAACCACGCTTAGCCTCACCACCTGTGAACTCTGATTTTTTTTACTCTGTTTCACTTTTTAAAACTTCTGGCTACAACCCTCTGAACTGATCTTGATGCTCCACTATAGACTGTAGCCCACATCTTAAAAGCACTGCCCTCAAGGGCACAGGAGGGGTGTGTGCCATCCAGGGAAGACTAAGACCTTCTGGGGTTGGAGGGGTTTAACTGAGTCCTGGTGGCATCCGTGACTCTTCTCTCGTGGTTTTGCGCTCTCTGCATCTTGAAGGGGTGGTGGGAGGCGCTCTAGGTCAGGCCTGGCATTGCCTGCACTGGCTTTTCTGTCAAGTCTCCCACACACCCCTGTGTGGGAACGGGGACAGAGCACTGCCTGGCTGAATTTGGCCTCCAGGCTCAATCTTGCTGCCACCTGTGGGTGCTCCTTTCCCGACAGTGGACTCTAGAAGCCCCTTCCTCCCTTCCTCCATTCCAACAAAATGGGTCTGGGGTACAGGCATCTGGGTGCCCCATGAGGTCAGGCAAACGTCTGGACTTCTACCTGCCTCAGAGACACAGGAGGTTGGGCCTGCACCCCAGGAGTGGTCAGGTACAGTGCAACAGGCCAGACAGTGCTTTCCATTGCTGGGAACCAGAGGACTTTGGTGTCCTTCCCTTGGCCCTTCCTAGAAATCCCTTAGGGCTTAAAAACCTCTTCCTGAAGCAAGTTGGGCAAATAGCTCATCTGCTCCTGCCCTGCCTCCTTCAACCACAGCAGCTGCTGCTAAGGGATCCTGAGGTCCTCTCAGCCCAGCCCCACAGGCTCAGCTGGCTCTCCAGTGGTCATTGCAGTTGGTTCGGTGTTGGTGAACAAGTGGAATCTACTTGCCACGTCCCAGACACATTGGACCTCAGGGGTCCGGGCAAGCCTGTGGTCCAGGAAAAGGGACTTGGGAAGAGCCTCTCTAATCACAACGCTCTCAGTGCAGCTCCTAACCCCGGCAGGAACCTTTCTCCACCAACTCCAATACAGGCTGTCTCCTATCTCATTCATATAAAAAAAAAAAAAAGTCGTGCCTTTGGACTTCTTAAAAACTTGAGAATCGGCCGGGCACGGTGGCTCATGCTTGCAATCCTAGCACTTTGGGAGACTGAGGCAGGCAGATCGATCTAGACCAGCCTGGCCAACGTGGTGAAACCTCGCTACTAAAAATAGAAAAAATTAACCGGGCGTGGTGGTGGGCGCCTGTAATCCCAGCTACTTGGGAGGCTGAGGCAGTAGAATCACTTGAACTGGCGGGGCGGAGTTTGCAGTGAGCCAAGAGACACTGTCCCCCCCAAAAAAAAAAAAAAACCTTGAGAATCACTTAATTCCACCGCAGTAGGAGATGAATTCTCTGAAGCCCAGTTGAGCTTCTGTAGCTTTCTAATACAATAAGCCTTTGTATGTTTTTCATGCAGAAGCAGCTGCTCTGTGACCTGCTTCTCCTGCCTAAACCTGCCCCTTTCTTCTCATGGCAAGGGAGGCCCCAGCCCCACCACTCCTGGCGGATCGACTCCATCCAGGCCTCTGGTCTCCTCCCAGGGCCTCACCACAACAGACACTCTGCAGGCTGCTGCTGCTGTGGCCCTTGAAGCTCAGCTGTGTCATGTGATCAATTTACAGCCTGACAAAGGCGCTCTTTTTCTTGCAAAGGCTGCCCAACAATGGGCCAGTGGCCAAGGCATTCAGTGGCCACTTCACATCCCTGTCCCCCTCAAGCTCCTGGCACCCTGGAGAGGTGGAATGGGCTTTATTAAAAATCAACTCAGGCTGGGCATGGTGGCTCACGCCTGTAATCCCAGCACTTTGGGAGGCTGAGGAGGGTGGATCGCCTGAGGTCAGGAGATTTGAGGCCAGCCTGGCCAACGTAGTGAAACCCCGTCTTGACTAAAAGAGATGAAAAATACAAAAAATTAGCCAGTCGTCATGGCTGGCACCTGTAATCCCAGCTACTAGGGAGGCTGAGGCAGGAGAATCACTTGAACCCAGGAGGTGGAGGTTGCACTCCAGCCTGGGCGACAGAGACTCTGTCTTAAAAATAAAAATAAAAAAAACTTCATTGCTGGTCCCAGTGCAGTGGTGTGACAACTAATTGATCACAACCAGTTAAGATTTCTTTGTTCCTTCTCTACTTCCACTGCTTCACTTGACCACCCTGACAAAAAATCAGCTCACCAAAAATATAAGTCAACTCAGAGATTCTCACTCTCCCTTCTCCTGGTCTACACACTTTAGGAAGGCAGACAGTGTGGCTGTCCCCAGAAAGGGATCCTCTAGGCCATCTACTGGGTAAAGATCAGGACAAAGGGCTTGGGAGTTATACAGACCCATAAACATTAGGGGCTGGGCACAGTGCCTTATGCCTGTAATCCCAGCACTTTGGGAAGTTCAGGCAGGTATATCATCACTTGAGTCCAGAAGTTCAAGGCCAGCCTGGGCAACGTAGCAAAACCCAGCTACTCAGGAGGCTGAAGTGGGAAGATTGCTTGAGCCCAGGAGATTGAGGCTGCAGTGAGATGTGATTGCATCACTACACTGCAGCCGGGGCAACAGAGCAAGACCCTGTCTCAAAAAAGTAAAATAAAAAACTGGCTGCGCTCAGTGGTTCACACCTGTAATCCGAGCACTTTGGGAGGCGGAGGCGGACTGATCACTTGACGTGAGGAGTTTGAGACCAGCCTGGCCAACATCGTGAAACCCCGTCTCTACTAAAAATACCAAAAAAAAAAAAAAAAAAACAAAAAACTAGCCGGGTGTGGTGGCACATGCCTGTAGTCCCAGCTACTTGGGAGGCTGAGGCAGAAGAATTGCTGGAACCTGGGAGGTGGAGGTTGCAGTGAGTTGAGATTGCACCACTGCACTCCAGACTGGGTGACAGAGCAAGACTCTGTCTTAAAAAAGTAAAAAACAAAAATTAGGAATTCTGCCCTTGGCATTCCTGGATATGGTACCTCTTTCTTCCCCCAACATCAAGCCCACGCCTGCCTGATGGGTACAGCCTCCAGGGGGCACGCCCACCGGAAGGGGACCTGGGGGCTTGGCGTTATTTCGGGTTCTGCCCTTGAGACTCTCCTGGACTTGTGGTCCTAGGTCCCCAAGACAGTGACCACTTGGTTGAGTGTCCTGTTTGCCAAGTCTCCCTACAGTGTCCCACATCAGCCCACATGAGGGAAATCATAAGACTCTAAATCTGTAAAAATGCCTGTGTTTCACTCACATCTGACTTCCAAAAACAAGTCTGGGTGTGAGTAGATGATGAATAAGAAGTTAACTGTACTTAACTGGGGTGGGATACAGACTGATTGCATGTTCTTGAAGGGAGAGCAACAACCCGGCATCTGGGGAGGGAACACCTTAGACCCCAGGAGGTGGGGGGTGAGGAGTGGGGAGGGGGCCATCGTCCTCCCTCTGGCCTCCAGACCCAGCACTGCTGCTTAACCAGGCAGTCACCTGGTCCTCCCGAGTCCAGCAGCATCTACAGCTGCTATTCTGACCCACTACAAAAACATATCTGTAGGCCAGGTGCGGTGGCTCATGCCTGTAATCCCAGCACTTTGGGAGGCCAAGACGGGTGGATCATGAGGTCAGGAGTTCGAGACCAGCCTGGCCAACGTGTTGAAACCCCATCTCTACTAAAAGTGCAAAAATGAGCTGGACGTGGTGGGACACACCTGTAATCCCAGCTACTCAGGAGGCTGAGGCAGGAGAATCACTTGAACCTAGGAAGTGGAGGTTGCAGTGAGCCAAGATTGCTACACTACACTCCAGGCTGGGCAACAGAGCAAGACTCCATCTCAAAAGAAAAAAAATAAATTTGCTGGGCATGGTGGCACATGCCTGTCATCCCAGCTACTTGGGAGGCTGAGGCACAACATTCGCTTGAACCCGAGAGGCGAAGTTTGCAGTGAGCCGAGATTGCACCACTGCATGGATGACAGAAGGAGACTGTCTCAAAAAACAAAAAAAGAAACCAGAAACGAACCACGCTTGTAGACATGGCCAGTCTAGAGCAAGTCTGCGTCTGATGCCATCAGTGGCAGCTCCTGAATGTGGGGCCTCCTCTCCCGACACACAAGACGTTTCTAAACATAGGGACAGGCCCAGCCTTGTTCCAGTCTGGCTGGTACAAAATCATAGGCTTCTGATGCCCAAGGAGCCCTGAGCTCTACCCCAAGTAGTAATTGAGGCTGCAGCTCGGTGGCACTGCCCATGGGGCTTCACCAAACCAATGCTGTGGTGTTCCAAATGAAGTTTCACAATTCCCGCCTGGGCATGGTGCTCATACCTATGATCCCAGCACTTAGGGTGACTGAGAACGAAAAATCGTTTGAGCCTGGGAGGTCAAGACATGCTCACAATGCTGCCCACTGCACTCCAGCCTGGGCAACAGAGCAAGACCAGACCCCATCTCTTAAAAAAAAAAAAAATGCTGGGCATGCTGGCTCACGCCTGTAATCCTAGCACTTTGAGAGGCCGAGGTGTGTGGATCACCTGAGGTCAAAAGTTCAAGACCAGCCTGGCCAACATGGTGAAACCTCATCTCTACTAAAAATACAAAAATTAGCCAGGCTAATTTTGCTCATAGGAGTACAAACCCTTGTGAACTGTACTTGGGAGGGATGTAGGTTGTGTGCTCCTCATGATACTCTTTTTTTTAACTTTTTTTTTTTTTTTTTTGAGAGATTCTTACTCTGTTGCCTAGGCAGGCTGGAGTGCAGAGGCGCAATCTGGGCTCACTGCAACCTCCGCCTCCCAGGTTCAAGCAATTCTCCTGCCTCAGCCTCCCTAGTAGCTGGGACTACAGGCATGCGCCATCATGCCTGGCTAATTTTTTGTAATTTTTAGTAGAGACGGTGTTTCACCATATTGGTCAGGCTGGTCTCAAAGTCCTGACCTCAGGTGATCCACCCGCCTTGGCCTCCAAAGTGCTGGAATTGTAGGCGTAAGCTAACATGGCCGGAGAGATTTTTTTTTTTTTTTTTGAAACACAGTCTCACTCTGTTGCCTAGGCTGGAGTACAGTGGCTCGATCTCAGCTCTTGGCTCACTGCAACCTCCACCTGCTGGTTCAAGTGATTCTCATGCCTCAGCCTCCTGAGTGGCTGGGATTACAGGCGTGCATCACCACACTTGGCTAATTTTTGTATTTTTGGTAGAGACAGGGTTTCACCATGTTGGCGGGGCTGGTCTCGAACTCCTGACCCCAAGTCATCCACCCACCTCGGCCTCCCAAAGTGCTGGGATTACAGGTGTGAGCCACCATGCCCGGCCTCCTTATGAGAATCCAATGCCTGATGATCTGAGGTGGAAGTTTCAGTATGAAACTCCCCGACCCTACCCCCACCCCAGTCTGTGGTGTCTTCCACAAAACCAGTCCCTGGTGCCAAAAAGGTTGAAGAGCACTTCACTAGGACTCACACAAGGAAGCTGAGTCTGACCTGCTGATCTTTGGTGTCACTGCTTGTCGTTACAAGTCCAAGAAGCAACCTTGTCCCCAGAGGAGAGACATTCTATGAGCCCCCTTCCCACATGCAAACACACAGCCTGAGGGGTCCAGGGTGCTCAGATCAGGATTTTTTTTTTTTTTTGAGATGGAATCTTGCTCCTGTCACACAGGCTGGAGTGCAGTGGCGTGATCTAGGCTCACTGCAACCTTCACTTCCCATGTTCAGGCGATTCTCCTTCCTTAGCCTCCTCAGTAGCTGGGATTACAGGCTCCTACCACCACACCCAGCTAATTTTTGTATTTTTAGTAGAGATGGAGTTTCGTCATGTTGGCCAGGCTGGTCTTGAACTCCTGACCTCAAGTGATCCACCTGCCTCAGCTTCCCAAAGTGCTGGGATTACAGGCATGAGCCACTGTGCCCGGCCTCCCTTGGTCATTTGTTAGGGTTGTGTTTGCAGCAAGCACCTTGAGGGGTGAGAGCAGGCTGGGTATAGCTGGGCAGGTCCCCAGCTTAGCATGCCTCTTTCATGACAACCCACTACCGGTACAGATGTCCATCTGGGTCCCCGGCTCTGCCTCCACCGCCCCTGGGAAACCCACACACACTGACACCTACACTGCTTCATGCGAGCAAGAAAGCCTTTGTCTTTGACCCTGGAGTCTTGAGGCTTCTGCCAGCATTTTGAAACAGTAAAAGGCTCACATACTAGCCTGTTTTGTTTTGTTTCATTTTTGAGACAGAGTCTTGCTCTGTCGCCCAGGGTGGAGTGCAGTGGCGCGATCTCGGCTCACTGCAACCTCCGACTCCCGGGGTCAAGCGATTCTCCTGTCTCAGCCTCTCAAGTAGCCAGGACTACAGGCATGTGCCACCATGCCTGGCTAACTTCTATATTTTTAGTAGAGACAGGATTTCACCTTATTGGCCAGGCTGGTCTAACTCCTGACCTTGTGATCTGCCCACCTCAGCCTCCCAAGGTGCTAGGATTACAGGAGTGAGCCACCAGGCACGGCATTTGTTTTTTTTTTTGTTTTTTTTTTTTAATGGAGACAGTTTCGCTCTTGTCGCTCAGGCTGGAGTACAATGGCACGATCTGGGCTCACTACAACCGCTGCCTTCCAGGTTCATGCAATTCTCCTGCCTCAGCCTCCCAAGTAGCTAGGGTTACAGGTGCCCGCCACCACCCCCAGCTAATGTTTTGTATTTTTTATAGAGACAGGGTTTCACCACGTTGGCCAGGCTAGTCTCAATCTGACCTCAGGTGATCCACTCGCCTCAGCCTCCCAAAGTGCTGGGATTACAGGTGTGAGCCACTGTGCCTGGCCATACTAGCCTGTTAAGTAGAATCAAATCAAATCCTGGACCCAGCAGTCAGCTAGGTGGAGGCCAAGCCTGGGCCTTTCCAGTTGGGTTTTCAGCCCCTTGGCACTTCCCAGGGACGGTCCATCGAGATTTCCCGGCGAACAGGATCCCAGAACATCAAGGGCCCGAGCAAGACTGGCTGCGATTGGGGGCCCATACAGAGCTTTCGTCTTCTGGGAAAGGAATCTGGGTCTCTGCATACTGTGTGCTTAAGGTCATCCGTCTCCTGAGATGTGGTTGATTTCAAAGAAAACATTCAGGAACAGGGATTATGGTGTTTACAGGACCAGGGCACTCTCTTCCTGTAAGCTTCAGGAAAGAAACCAAACCAGCCTTGCTGCAGCTGCTTTCCCAGTCCACCCATCAGCCCTCGGGTGTGCAGGAGCGTGAGACCCGCCGGGAGGACTAGACAGTGCCCCCTTGGTCCGACATCGTCTTGGCGTCCCAACCCTGTTAAGTTGACATCCAAAAATCTTTGTAAATCACAGAGATTAAGTAGAAGCTTTCAGAGTTAGAGTGGCCCCCGGAAGGAGGACTGCTGGTGAAATGTTAGAGAAGGGGTAAGCTGACCTAGAGCGGATGACGCCAGTACTGCTGCCAGCTTGGAACACAGATCCCTTCTTCCTACAGGGGAGAAGACACTGTTTTGTTTGTTTGTTTGTTTTTGGGACGGAGTTTCGCACTCGTTACCCAGGCTGGAGTGCAATGGCGCGATCTCGGCTCACCACAACCTCTGCCTCCTGGGTTCAGGCAATTCTCCTGCCTCAGCCTCCTGAGTAGCTGGGATTACAGGCATGCGCCACCATGCCCAGCTAATTTTTGTATTTTTTAGTAGAGACGGGGTTTCATATTGTTGACCAGGATGGTCTTGATTTCTTGACCTCGTGATCCACCCGCCTTGGCCTCCCAAAGTGCTGGGATTATAGGCGTGAGCCACCGCGCCCGGCCCGAAGACACCGTTTATACCCTTTGCACCAAGGCATTTTAGGCAGAAATCATCAGGGAATAAGCAGAGCGGGGCAGGCCGGGTGAGGTGGCTCATGCCTGTAATCCCAGCACTTTGGGAGGCTGAGGCGGGTGGATCACCTGAGGTCAGGAGTTCAAGACCAACCTGGGCAACATGAGGAAACCCTGTCTCTACTAAAAGTACAAAAATTAGCCAGGTATGGTGGCGTGTGCCTGTAATCCCAGCTACTCAGTAGGCTGAGGCAGGAGAAACGCTTGAACCTGGGAGGCAGAGGTTGCAGTGAGCCGAGATCGTGCCACTGTACTCCAGCCTGGCGACAAAACAAGACTCTGTCTCAAAATGCTGGGCGCAGTGGCTCCCACCTGTAATCTCAGCACTTTGGGAGGCTGAGGTGGGCGGATCACTTGAGGTCAGGAGTTTGAGACCAGCCTGACCAATATGGAGAAACCCTGTCTCTACTAAAAATACAAAATTAACTGAGCATGGTGGCTTATGCCTGTAATCCCAGCTACTCGGGAGGCTGAGGCAGGAGAATTGCTTGAACTCAGGACACAGAGGTTTCGTTGAGCCAAGATCATGCCATTGCACTCCAGGTTGGGCAACAAGAGCGAAACTCTGTCTCAAAAAAAAAAAAAAAAAAATTGGGGCAGGTCAGAGCCATTAAATGCCAAGGCAAGAACAACAGGGAAGTCCCACACGCCACCTGCGCCTGTTGCTAGGTGAGGAGTGACCAGGACCTGGGGAGAAGGACAACTATAAGCTACGGTCGCTGCTCCTGTTGGTCACGATGGATAGGAACTGAATGGCAATGACTCATGCCTGTAATCCCAGCATTTGGGGAGGCCAAGGAGGATCACTTGAGCCCAAGACTTCAAGACCAGCCTGGGCAACAGAGTGAGACCCCCACCTCCCTACACAAAAAAATTTTTTTGAGACAAGGTCTCACTCTGTTGCCCAGGCTGGAGTGCAGTGGTGTGATCTTGGCTCACTGCAACCTCCGTCTCTCCAGCTCAAGAGATTCTTCTGCCTCAGCCTCCTGGGTAGCTGGGATTACAGGTGCCCACCACTACTGCCTGGCAAATTTTTGTATTTTTAGTAGAGACAGAGTTTCTCCGTGTTGGCCAGGCTGGTCTCAAACTCCTGACATCAAGTGATCTACTGGCCTTGGCCTCTCAAAGTGCGGGGATTACAGGCGTGAGCCACTGCACCCGGCCCCCCAAAAAATTTTTTGTATGAGCCAGGCATAGTGGTGCACGGCCGTAGTTCCAGCTACTCAGGAGGCTGAGGTGGGAGGATCTCTTGAGCCCAGGAGGTCAAGGCTACAGTGAGCTATAATCGCACCACTGTACTCCAGCCTGGGTGACAGAACAAGACCCTGCCCCACCCACCCCCGTAAAAGAGAAGAAAACAAAAACTGATTGGGCATCGATTTACCTTGTGCCAGGCAGGTGCTGTGCAAAACCATTTCCTAGATTAAGTAAGTTTTCCTTTTTACAGAGGAGGAAACAGAGGTCCAGAGTGGTAAACTGATTTGTCCACAGAGCAGTAAAGGGTAGAGCGACTGATCTCCAGGACCCAAACTTGGAGCCCCTCTGTGCTGGCAGTGACTCGTATTCAGCACAGTACCTGGCAGCAGGCGATGCCACCCATTCACCAAGGCATGGCGAGCAGTCCCTCTGAGTCACACCATTCTGGGTGGTGCACAAAGCAGGTGAGCTCTCACCCACATGGAATGCGCGCTCTGCCTCGAGAGAAGGACACTTTCTCTCATATCCTGCGTCCAGTTGCGAGCAAAGCCACATCATTGCTCACCTCTTAGTCACACTCAAGGTAAAGAGCAAAGGTCTTTGATTGACAGGTCCCCACCCACCACCCGCCGCTCCTCCCCTCTCTCTCATCTGCCTCTCTCCTTCCGCTCTCTCTGCCCCTCTGACCTCAGTGCAGCTCCTCAGACATAGGCACATTCCTGCCTCAGGGCCTTGGCACATGCTCTTCCCTCTCCCTCATATGCTTGCATGGCTTACCTGCTTATCTTCAGGTCTTTTTTATTATTTATTATTTATTATTTATTTATTTATTGAGACAGAGTCTCGCTCTGCCGCCCAGGCTGGAGTGCAGTGGTGCGATCTTGGCTCACTATAACCTCTGCCTCCTGGAGTCAATCTATTCTCCTGCCTCAGCCTGCCGAATAGCTGGGATTACAGGCGCCCACCACCACACCTGGCTCATTTTTGTATTTTTAGTAGAGATAGGGTTTCACCATGTTGGCCAGTCTGGTCTCCAACTCCTGACCTCATGATCTGCCTGCCTCAGCTTCCCAAAGTGCTGGGATTATAGATGTGAGTCACTGTGCCTGGCCTGTCTTTAGATCTTTTTAATTTTTATAGAGATGGGGCCTCTCACTCTGTCACCAGGCTAGAGTACAGTGACATAATCACAGCTCACTGCAGCCTGGACCTTTTGGGTTCAAGCGATGCTCCTGCCTCAGCCTCCTGAGTAGCTGGGACTACAGGCATGGGCCACCACACCTGGCTAATTTTTAAATTTTTTGTAGAGATGGGGTTTCACTATGTTGCCCAGGCTGGTCTCGAATTCCTGAGATCAAGCAATTCTCCTACCTTGGCCTTCCAAAGTACTGGGATTACAGGCATGAACCACTGCATCTGGCTGATTTTTGTATATTTAGTAGAGATGGGGTTTCACCATGTTGGCCAGGCTGGGCTGGAACTCCTGATCTCAAGTAATCCACTTGCCTCGGCCTCCTAAAGTGCTGGGATTACAGGCGTCACCCACTGCGCCCAGCTAATTTGTATTTATTTATTTTCAGGTCCTCCTTTAACAATCTTTTTTTTTTTTTTTTTTAAATAGAAACAGGGTTTCGCCATGTTGCCCAGGCTGGTCTCAAACTGCTAAGCTCAAGCCATCCACCCACCTTGACCTCCAAAGTGCTAGGATTACAGGCATGAGCCACTGCACCCGGCCACCCCCAGGTCTTCAGCTGTGCTGGAGACATAGTAGGGACCCAATAAATACATGCCGAGGAAGTGAATGTGAAGAAAGGGAACTGGAGATAGTGGCAGGCATGGGCTATGCTGGACGCCAAGCCGGGGAAAGGGGATGGAGCAACGCTACTCTGGGTTGCCGGCAGCCAAGCCAGGCCCCTCTGAGGAATGTATACCTGAATGTACAAGGGCATGAGTTTCATGTTCGTTACCACGCCCAGGCCTCAGCCACCTGCTCCTAGATGCCCACTCCCTGCAGTTGCAGGCAGCCCAGTTGCTGGGGGTAGGGCTGGGCTGGCGAGGGACACCAAGGACATCTCGCCTCACAGAGGTAGGAGCAGATGGCTCTGGCTCCCATTTCTACTCTAGCCTAGGGGAGGGAAAGCTGGGCCCAGCTGGCTGCTCATTCCTCTGAGATCTCCCAACAGGGTGAGACAGAGGGGCCAGGCCAAGCCTTGGATTTGAGCTACACTGCCTGGGTTTGATCTATCTATCTATCTATATAGCATGAACACACTACAACTAGACTTCGTGTGTGTATGTATTTGAGACAGAGTCTCAACAGGCTGGAGTGCAGTGGTGCAATCTCAGCTCACTGCAACCTCCACCTCCTGGGTTCAAGCAATTCTCAAGCCTCAGTCTCCCAAGTAGCTGGGATTACAGGTGTGCACCACCATGTCCAGTGAATTTTTGTATTTTTCACTATGTTGGCCAGGCTGGTCTTGAACTCCTGACCTCAAGTGATCCTCACACCTCGGCCTCCCAAAGTGCTGGGATTACAGCTATGAGCCACTGGGCCTGGCCTGTGTGTTTTGAGACAGGGTCTTGCTCCATCACCCAGGCTGGAGTGCAGTGGCTCGATCATGGCTTACTGTAGCCTGGACTTGCTTCGAGTGATCCTCCTGCCTCAGCCTCCCAAGTAGGTGGGACTACAGGCACGCATCACCATGCTTGGCTAAATTTTGTTTTTTTGAGACAAAGTCTTGCTCTTGTTGCCCAGGCTGGAGTGCAGTGGCACAATCTCGGCTCACTGCAACCTCTGCCTCCCGGGTTCAAGCAATTCTCCTGGCTCAGCCTCCTGAGTAGCTGGGATTATGGGCACCTGCCACCATGCCTGGCTAATTTTTTTGTATTTTTAGTAGAGACGGGTTTTCAACATGTTGGCCAGGGTGGTCTCGAACACCTGCCCTCAGGTGATCCCCACCCTCCACCGCTCCCCCACCTACAAAGTGCTGGGATTACAGGCATGAGCCACCGCGCCCAGCCTCCTGGCTAATTTTTAATTTTCTCCAGAGACAGTCTCAGTATGTTGCCCAGGCTGATTTCAAACTCTTGGGCTCAAGTAATCCTCCTGCCTTGGATTCCCTCCCAAAGTGCTGCGATTATGGCCATGAACCACGGCACCCGGCCTATGCTCTGTTTGTCCCTGGTCGTCTTACCTACTGCCTCAGTTTTCTCATCTGTGAAATAGGCGTCGGAACAGTACCTACTGCCATAAACTCAGTGTTTGTGTCTTCCCCCGGTTCTTGTGCTGAAGCTGAGTGATGGTATTTGGAGGTAGGACCTCTGGGAGGTCATCAGGTGATGCAGTGGAGCCTTCATGAATGGGATTTATGCCCTTATAGAAAGAGGCACCAGGGTGGCACAGTGGCTCATGCCTGTAATCCCACACCACACGCCTGTAATCCCAGCACTTTGGGAAGCTGAGGCAGGCAGATCACAAGGTCAGGAGTTCAAGACCAGCCTGGCCAAGAGGGTGAAACCCCTTCTCTACTAAAAATACAAAAATTAGCTGGGCGCGGTGGCAGGTGCCTGTAACCCCAGCTACTTGGGAGGCTGAGAACAGGCCTGATTCTACTGAGGAGAATCACTTGAACTCAGGAGGCAGAGGTTGTAGTGAGCTGAGATCACACCACGGCACTCCAGCCTGGGTGACAGAGCAGGACTCCCTTCTCAAAAAAAAAAGGTGGGGTGCATAACACAGATTTTGCGCTCAGCCATGCGGGGAGGCAGGGAGAAGGCAGCCATCCACGAACCAGGAAGCGGCCCTCCTGACAACCAGATTTAGCAGCACCCTGATCTCAGACTTCCAGCGTCCAGGACGGTGAGAACTGTGTTTGCTGTTGAAGCTACCCTGTCTATATTTGTTACAGCAGCCCACACTAAGACACTTATCTTTTATATATGTGTGTGTGTGTGTGTGTGTGTGTGTGTATATGTATTTTTTTTTTTTTTTTTGAGGTGGAGTCTCATTCTGGAGTGCAGTGGCACAGTCTTGGCTCACTGAAACATCTGCCTCCTGGGTTCAAATGATTCTCCTGCTTCAGCCTCTGGAGTAGCTGGGATTACAGGCGCCCACCACCATACCCAGCTAGTTTTTGTATTTTTAGTAGAAATGGGGTTTCGCCATGTTGGCCAGGCTGGTCTCAAACTCCTGACCTCAGGTGATCTGCCCGCCTCGGCCTCCCAGTGCTGGGATCACAGGCGTGAGCCGCCGCGCCCGGCCTAAGACACCTACCTTTTGTTTTTTGTTCACCCGGGGTGTGGATGGGCTTAGTACAAAAATGGAGTCAGCCGACACCTACCTTTTATTATTATTATTTTTAAACCCAACACATTATCAGTACTTCATGCCAGACACCATTCTAGGGAATTGACTGATCTGACTCACATCAATCCCATGGGGTAGCTGTCATTTACAGATGAGGAAACTGAGGCAGAGGTGAAGCAACTTTTCCCGAGGTCACCCTGCTGTTAAGTGATACAGCTGGCATCTAGTGCAGCAGGCTGGCTCCAAGCCTACAGCCCTCACCCCTCAGATGCTGCTCACCAAGCGGAGGGGCTGTGAGAGCGAGTTAGAACTTGAGACGCCCCTGCAGCAGCGCCCGGGAGGAGGCTGTTTTGTCGCAGTACCCAGGAAGGCGGGGCAGCACCTCCCTCTTAAAGAACCAGCATCTGACCTTTGGGAAACCTGCAGCTCCCTGAATGCCATCCACAGAGACCCCCTCAGTCAGCCTCCCCTCAGGCACCAAGGCTAGCGGGGCGGGGGGGGGGGGCAGTCAGCTGTCCATCTCCCCCGATTCTCACAGAGGAAATGCTGGGTGGTGCCCGCAGTGAATCAGGGCTGAGGACCAGGACAGAGGTCGGGTGGGGCGGCTCAGCATTCCTCCAATGGGTGGGTCTCAGTGCTCCTCCCCCTGCCGTCCTCCTCTGCAGGGCCCTTAGCCTTTGGGACACATCTCTCACTGCCATGGAGTTTGACCTGGGAGCAGGTGAGCTGCTGGGGAGTGTGGATTGGAGGTGCAGGGGGCCGGACTCAAGCCCAGACGCTGCCTGCACCAGCCACCCAACTCTCTTCTCTCCACAGCCCTGGAGCCCACCTCCCAGAAGCCTGGTGTGGGGGTGGGCCATGGGGGAGACCACAAGCTCAGTCCCCACAAAGTTCAGGGCCGGTCGGAGGCAGAAGGAGATCTGAGTTCAAAGGTAAGTTGCCTCACCATCAGCTGTGGAGGGGTGGGAAGGGTGGGACTGCCCCTGACCCCAGGGTCCTGCCGTGGGCTTCCAACTTCAGGGGATGGGTAGGGGCCCTGCCTCACTGCCACACCTCCATCCAGCAAGGCCGCCACAGCTCTTCAGACTCCAGCAGCAGCTCCAGCGACTCGGACACGGATGTGAAGGTAAGGGGCTCTTGCCAGCACCCCAAGCATGTGCCCTGCACCCCAGAGAAGCATCCCAGCGCTGGAGCCAGGGGAAGGGGGTCCCCCAGTCTCACTTCTAGCCCAGAATGATCTCTTTTCTCCCACTCCTGCCCTCGGCCCCACAGCCCCAAGCTGCTGGCTCCAAGCAGCAGGAGAGCACCCCGGGCAAGGCCAAGAAGCCCAAAGTGAAGAAGAAGAAGGAGAAGGGCAAGAAGAAGGAGGCTCCCCACTGAAGGGGCCTGGGCAGGGCTCATTAAACCCTCCTCTCTGCCTTCTGCCACTGGTCAGCGTGGTGCCTGCTCAGGCCCATCCCCAGCTCCCTGCCCCGGGCTGGGCCTGCCCATGCGGGCACCCAGGCACCCTGCCCATCTGTGCACGTGGCCAAGGAGAGGCTGCTCATGACCATCAGGGTTTATTGTTTCTGTAACAGCGGCCACGCCCTGGAGTGGTGGCCTGTGCAGCTGGAGATCTCTCAGCACCTTGGGTTGGGGGCGGGGTTCGGCGGGACTTGGGATGGGGGTGGCGCCTGTGCCCAAACAGGGTGGACCCTGGGGCCCGCAGGCGGGAGATGAGTCCGGCGGCCCCAGCGGCCCCCAGCAGCAGCAGCAGCAGCATCGGGAGGCTCAGCGAGCGCGCTCACCGCACCAGGTGGAAGGTGAGCCAGTACATGAGCAGAGGCTGTGCCGCCGCCACCGCCATGGTCAGGTACATGCGCAGCTGGTTCCGGGCCTCACGCACGGGGACCCCCTCAGCCGCTGCCTCTGCCAAGATCTTCAGCCGCAGGGTCCGGATCTGCGGGGGAAGGAAGAAGGGAATCAGGGGTTTACCCTTGAGCCCTCTGGGCCAGGGTGAGAGCCTGGACGCTTCCAGCCTCTGCTTAGAAGCCCCAGGCAGCCGAGGACAAGTCCCTGGCCCTCTGCAGCCTCAGGTTTCTGCTCCTGGGGGCTTCGGTTTCCCCAAACCTCCCAACAGGGTGAGGACTTGCTCCTCCCCAGGCCCTGTGAATAAAATACGAGAAGGTTCCACACTCAAATGCCAGGCAAGGTCTAGGAGCGGGTGAAGGGGGACTTCATGGTGGACGCCCAGCCTGAGGGCGTGGGAGACGTGGCCCTGGCTGCTGTCACCCTCTTATGTTGGCCACATGGCAATTTCTGAAGACACACCAGAATGCTATCTTTATTTTTATTAAAGGACAGGGTCTCGCCCTGTCCACCAGGCTGGACTGCAGTGGTGTGACCTTGGTTCACTGCAGCCTCAGCCTCCCAGACTCACGTGATCCTCACACCTCAGCTTCCCGACTAGCTGGGACCACAGGTGCACACTGCCATGCTTGGCTAATTAAAAAAAAATTTTTAGAGATGGTGTCTTGCTATGTTGCCCAGGCTGGTATCAAGCTCCTGGTCTCCAGTGATCCTCCTGCCTCAGCCTCCCAAAGTGCTGGGATCGACTGGGCATGGTGGCTCATGCCTGTAATCTCAGAACTTCGGGAGGCTGAGGCAGGCAGATCACAAGGTCAGGAGTTTAAGACCAGCCTAGTCAACATGGTGAAACCCCACCTCTACTAAAAATACAAAAATTAGCCGGGTGTGGTGGCACGTGCCTGTAATCCCAGCTACTCGGGAGGCTGAGGCAGAATTGCTTCAACCCGGGAGGCGGAGGTCGCAGTGAGCCGAGATCACACCACTGTATTCCAGTATAAAAAAAAAAGTGCTAGTATTACAGATGTGAGTCACATGCCTGGCCTAAACTTTTAAATGATGACACTTAAAGTCTGTCCGAGGGTCCACCCTGGCCCAGCAGCCAACGTGGTCTGCCCTCTGCTTCTCACATGCTCACACTGAATCCTCCCAGCACCTTGGGGTGCAAGTATCATCATCCTATTTCACGAACGGGGAAACTGAGTTTAAAGAGAGTAAGTGATTTGTCCAGGATCCAACTAAGCTTGGAGTCCAGGCTGGCCTGCAGACCCCAGTGCTCTTCACCAGCACCCCTGACTCCAGCTGGAAGGGCTCTAGAGAATCCCCTTCCAGGGAAATTCTGGCAGGAAAGCCCCCATGTAAGGAGAGTGGAATGAGAGTGAGAGCCCAGCCTGGAGCCTATGTGCTGGGGATCCCCAGCCTCTAGCAGCCTGGCTGGCGTCTCTTCCAGGGCTCAGGATACCTCCTCTTCCAGGAAGCCCTCCTGATCCCCCAGGCTGGACAGCCACTCCAGGGCCCCTCCGTTCAGCAATGTGTCTCTGGGCTGAACCCCACACCTGACATCCTCTGCTTGGATGCCCTCTGGGGCGCTTGTGCCCTCAGCCTCATCCGCCCTGAGCCCCAGCTCACCATGAACACAAAGATGGACACGCAGCACCAGCCCAGCACCAGGTAGTAGCCAATCTTCCCGAAGAGCAGGCCCATGAGGACCCCGCCGATCATCCTGGGGGAGGGAGAGGAGGCTGTGTGAGGACGAGGCCAACGGGCTGCGGCTGGCAGGAAGGGCGGGGGTACTCACCCGACATATTTGTAGCCCAGGAAGGCCACCAGGTCGATGGTGGTGAGGTCGGTGTTGACAGTGACCAGATAGAGGCTGAGCAGGATGGCCAGCACCTCCAGGGTCAGCCAGGCCAGGGCTGAGCTTGCCTGCAGCCCCAGGAGGTCTGGGGAGAATCTGCAGACAGCAAACCCCGCCACTTGGTTGGCCGGTTCAGACCGCCGACTCCCAGCACCCGCCTGGGGACAGCCCTGTGTTGGGTGGGGCCGGACACCTGGCAGTGACCCAGATGGATCTGGGCACTATGCTATTCCCATGGAAATCCCATCCAGGGAGGATGGCAGACCTCTCCCTAGACAGTGACACCCACAGCGGGCAGGGCTGGAGTCACAGGGGGGCTGTGCCTGACACAGTCAGGAGGCAAGTGTCAGGGAGGGCTTCCCAGGCAAGTGTCCGGGAGGGCTTCAGGGAGGGCTTCCCTGTGTCCCAGGGGACACAGAGCCAAAGCCTGCAGGAAGGAGCCGGTCAGGGACAAAGCCCTTGGCCTCCGCCACATCCCCAGGGCCTCATCAGTCAGTTAATGACAGATGTGTTCAGTGCCACAAAGGAAGCGAACAGGGCGGTGCGAGCAAGAGGAGAGGCCTGACCTAGCCCGGGGGGCAGGAAGCTTTCCCGGAGGAAGTGACACTGGAATGGAGTCCATGCTCGGCAGTAGTGGAGGGGAACATGCTCCCGGGCAGAGGGAAGTGGATGTGCCAAGGTCCCAGGAGACAGCGCCAGCCCTCTCGAGGAAAGGAACAGGACCGGAGCGTGCGGCGGGAGGGGCAGCACCGGGCCCAGGAACTGGGGCCTGATCGGGAGCCATGGACAGCAGGGCAGGGCAGGATGGGCTGTGGCCAGGCCCGCACCTCAGACAGGACCATCCTGACTGCTGCTGGAGTAGGGGTGTAGGGGGGAGCTGGTGAGGACACAGCGAGGATGAGGATGGGTCTGGTAGTAGAGGCCAAAAGGAAGTGTGGATGGAGAGGGTCACCCAGCACAGCGGGTGGTGACGCAAGGCATGTGGGCAGGAAGGAGAGGGAGGAGCTGAGGGTGACGCTGGTGGTGACCCTGAGTGCTGTTTCTTGGGCCACCTGGGAGCAAGGTGGGGCTTTCCCGAGGAGGGAACTGAGACCTTGGAACTGAGACTTTCCTGACCAACCATGGGCCTCCCAAACCCCACCCTACTTGGCATGTCCCTGGCCTCCCTTACCTATCCTGGGTCCCCAGCGCAAGACCAGCCACCAAAACGTAGGTGATGAAAGCCATCGCTGTGGGAGGCACACACGCAGACACTGGTCATCAGAGGAAGAACCACCCTCGGTCTCCAGGCACCCACACACCCACCCCAGACAGGCCCAGAAGATGGGGGGGTGCAGGGGAGGGGGAGGGTGAAACCTGGAATGTAGAGGTCTGGGGCATTGACGTCAAAGCGGGGGGCCACCGGCGTGTCCTGTTGGTATTGCACCTCCCAGTCCTGTGGTGATGGGGAATGGGCAGGACCCTCAGAGCCAGGCCCCTCCCACCCTTCCTAGAGGTGAATCTCCAGGCCCCACCCCACACCTGCCCCCACCGGCCCACTGCAGACCCACATTCCCCTGGGGGTGCTGACCTGGTGGAGGTAGGGGAAGAACAGCAGGCCCAGCTTTCTGCCCACATACATGGTGTCCACAGCAAAGTAATACTTGAGCTTGGTGACAGGGATGA
This sequence comes from Aotus nancymaae, assembly GCF_030222135.1. NCBI lineage: Eukaryota > Metazoa > Chordata > Mammalia > Primates > Aotidae > Aotus > Aotus nancymaae. Next base: position 15,506,248 of record NW_026988441.1, on the reverse strand, counting down.
AGCGGTCGATCTAGGGAGGCAGAGCTCAAACCTGAGGCCCCATGGCCCCATGTGTCCCCCAACTCCCGCCAGCCCCGGCCACTCACGTTTTTATCCACCAGTTCCTTGCCCTGCGCAGCCAGGCTGCTCCCATAGGCCATGGCCATGTTGGACACGGGGTCAGCCAGGAAGGCTGCCTGGGGCGTGGCGGAGGCTGCAGGATAGCCTAGGTCTCCAGGTGCCCGCTGAGCCCCATAGCCCCGGCTCTGGGCTGAACTCGTGTCATCGAAAAGCTGGTGGGGGTCGGCCATGCCTGGCTGGGACACAGGGATCCTTCGCTTCGAGGCTGCAAGGCAAAAGGGCGGGGAGGCGCTGGGGACACAGGATAGGTAAGGGAGGCCTGGCAAGCCTCACTCATCCTGCAGCTCTGCCTCCTGCTCCTGCTGCAGTGGAGGGTGGTGTCACCATTGGAGACTGGCTTTAACGTCAGATGGCTTGTCAGGTGCAGGCTCTGCCACCCACCCATCTAGCCAACTATCCATCTCCTGATGCATTCATCTATCCATCCACCCATTTATCCACCCACCCATCTATTCATCCATCTATCCATCTATCCACCCACCCACCCATCTATTCATCCATCTATCCACCCACCCACCTATCCGTCCATCCATCTACCCACACATCCATCCATCCACCTATCCATCCATCCATCCATCCACCCACCCATCTAGCCAACTATCCATCTCCTGATGCATTCATCTATCCATCCATCCATTCATCCATTCACCCATCCATCCATCCATCCACCCACCCATCTAGCCAACTATCCATCTCCTGATGCATTCATCTATCCATCCATCCATTCATCCATTCACCCATCCATCCATCCATCCACCCACCCATCTAGCCAACTATCCATCTCCTGATGCATTCATCTATCCATCCATCCATTCATCCATTCACCCATCTATCCATCCATCTATCCACCCACCCATCCATCCATCCATCCATCCATTCACTAATCTACCCACACATCCATCCATCTATCCACCTGTCCATCCACCCGCCCACCCACCTATCTAGCTAACTGTCCATCTCCTGATGCATTCATCTATTCATCCATCCACCCACCCATCTATTCATCTATCCATCTATCTACCCACCCATCCATCCATCTATCCACCCACCCATCCATCCATCCATCCACCCACACATCCATCCATCTATCCACCTATCCATCCTTCTATTCACCCACCCACTAGCCAACTATCCATCTACTGATGTATTCATCTATCCATCGACCCATCCATCCACCCACCCAACCATCTATCCATCCATCCACCCACCCATCCATCCACCTATCCATTCATCCATCTACCCACCCATCTAGCCAACTATCCATCCATTGATACATCCATCTATCCATCCATTCATCCACCCACCCATTCATCCATCAATCCATCCATCTACCCATCCACCCACTCATCTGCCCACCCATCTACCCAAAATTTACAGGTGTGGAAACCAAGGCCCAGACAGTTAAAATGACTTGTGCAAAGGGCCAAACTGAGTGAGTGGCAGAGCAGGAGCCCAGCCCCACTGTGCCTGATGAGTATTACAATAATCCTGCGGATGAACTCATTTCATTTTCACAACCACCCTGTTTCTGCCAACTGCCAATGCTATCATCATCCTCATTTTACAGATGAGAAAAGCAAGCCCTAAAGAGGCTCACGCCGTTGCCCAAAGTCATAGTATGACAGCCAGGTTTCAAGTGTTTAAAAGGTCCCTGTGGCCTCATGTGGGGAACAGATGAGGGGTGGGCAGGGAAGGGAGAGAGGAGGCTGCTGGGGCGGTCCAGGTGGGAGACCATGGCAGACAGGACTGGGTTGTAAAAGGGGAATGGGTTATTTCTGGATCAGTTTCAGAGGTAGGAGGGACAGGACTTGCTGGAGGTGTGCTCAGTGGAGGTGTGTTAAGAAGTGGGAGGAGGCTGGGGGGAGGTCCAGGTGGGAGACCATGGCAGACAGGACTGGGTTGTAAAAGGGGAATGGGTTATTTCTGGATCAGTTTCAGAGGTAGGAGGGACAGGACTTGCTGGAGGTGTGCTCAGTGGAGGTGTGTTAAGAAGTGGGAGGAGGCTGGGCGCAGTGACTTAGGCCTGTAATCCCAGAACCTTGGGAGACCTAGGCGGATGGATCACTTGAGGTCAGGAGTTCGAGACCAGCCTGGTCAACATGGTGAAACCTTGTCTCTACTAAAAATATAAAAAATTACCCAGGCATGGTGGCATGTGCCTGTAATCCCAGCTGGTGAGGCAGGAAAATCACTTGAACCCAGGAGGCAGAGGATGCAGTGAGTCAAGATCGCACCACTGCACTCCAGACTGGGAGACAGAATGGGACTCTGTCTCAAAAAAAGAAAAAAAAAAAAAGGGAGGAACCAACGCTGTCTCCACAGATTCTGGTTTGAATAATGGGGCAAGTGGGAGTGCTGTGTACTGAGATGGAGAAGATGGGGAGGCGGGATTTGAACCCTGCACTCTGCCTCCAGGGCCTCTGCTCCTAATCAATAAGCAATGCTACCCTGCAAATATCTGCTGAGATCCTACTATGTGCCAGGCTCCATTGCAGGCACAACGGAGAACAGGGAATGGGTGGTCAGATGACAGCGGGCATAGGGAGAGGAATCGAATTATCCATGTCATGACTTTGCAACTGGACATTCTCCTCTACACAACGGAGTTAACTGTCCCCCTGTGCAAAGCTGTTGTGACGCTCATAAACTCCTTTGGTCCCAATAAAAAGCAGTCTGTCCGTGTCACTCCTGATCAACTACTAGCCTTGAGCTCTTCCTCTCAATTATTTGTAGCCTGAAGATAGACCCAGGTCTCCCCAAGCAGCACTGGCCCCGGCCTCTCCGCAAACCCCACTTCCCTTTTCTCTCCCCTACTACTTCTTTTTTTTTTTTTTGACAGAGTCTCACTCTTGTCTCCCAGGCTGGAGTGCAGTGGCATGATCTCGGCTCACTGCAGCCTCCGCCTCCCAGGTTCAAGTGATTTTCCTGCCTCAACCTCCCAAGTAGCTGGGATTACAGGCGCTCCCCCCACCCCATCGAGCCAATTTTTGTATTTTTAGTAGACAGGGTTTCGCCATGTTGGCCAGGCTGGTCTTGAACTCCTGGCCTCAAATGATCTGCCTGCCTCCGCCTCCCAAAGTGCTGGGATTACAGGTGTGAGCCACTGGGCCCAGCCTCTCTCTCCCACTTCTGGCTAGAAGGGCTAGCTTCCTGAAAGCTTTGGTGTGAGCCCTTCCGCCCTCCCTGTCAGTCCCTCAGCTCTTGGCATTCAGGTCTCTGCTCCCACCAGGCCTCCTAAGTGCCCCCCGCTACACTATGAAATTCCACTCGTCTGACTCAAGCCCTCAGCGGCATTTGGTACCAGTGTCCCAAATGCCAACCTCCAACTTTCTGAGTCCAGGACACTTATGGAGCACTTTCTCTTCTTAACTGTCTGACTCCACAGGCATCTACTGAGCATCTCCCTCTGTGTTAGGCTCTGCCATGGCATGGTGGATATAGCAATGAATAAAAACCCCAAACTTGGCCAGGCGTGGTGGCTCATGCCTGTAATCCCAGCACTTTGGGAGTCTGAGGCAGGTGGATCACCTGAGGTCAGGAGTTCAAGACCAGCCTGACCAACATGATGAAGCCCTGTCTCTACTAAAAATACAAAAATTAGCTGGGTGTGGTGGGATATGCTTATAATCCCAGCTACTGAGGAGGCTGAGGCAGGAGAATTGCTTGAACTTAGGAGGCGGAGGTTGCAGTGAGCTGAGATCATGCCACTGCACTCCAGCCTGGGTGACAGAGCGGGATTCCATCTTGAATAAAACAAAACAAAACAAAACCCCAAACTCCTGCCTTCATGAAGCTGATGATCTCTCGATGGCTCCTTCTCATTCAACCATGCATTCCTAGCTTCCTAAAATGTGTGACTTCATTTTCCACCCTTGCCCTTGTCCTCTGTCTCTCACCCAGGGCCACCACACCCACACCCCAGCGCTCCCAGCCGCAGTGTGCGTTTAGCTTCTGGGCTCTGTCTCTAGGCACCACTTGTCTCCTGGCTCCAGATGCAGATCCGGCCGCTTCTTGGCACTCCCTCTGGCTGACCCCGGGGCCCTAACCTCCATGCCCAAACCCTGATTCCCCTTCTGCCTGACATCCAATCAACCAGTCATGGTTCTCGCTCACCATGTCTCAGCATCACCCTCCCATCTCAGACTGCCAACTCACACCTGACCTAAGTGTCCTACCTGGTCCTTCTGTCCGTTGTCACTGCCACCAATCTCTCCAATGGGCAGCCAGAGCGATCTTTTTATTTTTGCTTTTTGAGACAGAGTCTCACTGTTTGCCCAGGCTGGAGTGCAGTGGTGTGATCACAGCTCATTGCAACCTTGAATGCCTCAGCCACCCCAGTAGCTGGGATTACTGGCGCGTGCCACCACGCCTGGCTAATTTTTTGTCTTTTTACTAGAGATAGGGCTTCACCATGTTGGCCAGGCTGGTCGGCTGGGCATGGTGGCTCACGCCCATAACCCCAGCACTTTGGGAGGCTGAGGCAGGCGGATCACCCTTTTTTGAGACAAAGTCTTGCTCTGTTGCCCAGGCTGGCGCGATCTCAGCTCACTGCAACCTGTCTCCCAGGTTCAAGTGATTCTAAAGCCTCAGCCTCCCAAGTAGCTGGGGATACAGGCGCATGCCACCACACCCAGCTATTTTTTTTTATTTTTAGTAGAGATGGGATTTCACTATGTTACCCAAGCTGGTCTTGAACTCCTGGCCCCAAGTGATCGTCCACCTTGACTTCCCAAAATGCTAGGATCACAGGTGTAAGCCACTGCACCCAGCCTGCTTTTCCTTCCCACCACAAATCTCCTTCTCCTCGGTAACTCTTCATCATCAGAAGCTTCACTGACACCCTAGGCTGGGTCACATGCCTCCTTGGCTCCCACAACATCTCCATCCTAGCCCTGACCCCTCTGCCTGGGCACCCCCATCCGAGCCCCAACCCCTCTGCCTGGGCCTCCCTCATCCCAGCCCTGACTCCTCTGCCTGGGCCTCCTTCATCCCAGCCCTGACTCCTCTGCCTGGGCCTCCTTCATCCCAGCCCTGACTCCTCTGCCTGGGCCTCCCTCATCCCAGCCCCAACCCCTCTGCCTGGGCCACTCTCACAGCAGCTCCACCACTGGAGCCTGCTGCTGTTTTCGGTCCTGGCAGCTCCATGAGGACAGGAACAGGGGCTGTCTGGGCACTGCTGTAGCCCCCACATCACCACCACAGGGCCAGTCAGGCATGGAGTAATGGCTGAAGGGAGGAACAGCACAGCACACCTTCTTGCTTTACAGAGAGGCCTCCCCAACCCCCAGTCACATCCTGGATCCTTCCCTTTACAGCCTTTATTAATCCCCCAATTATCTTTTTTGAAAAATTTGTAAATTTAATTTTGTTTTCAGAGAAAGGGTCTCGCTATGTTGCCCAGGCTGGAGTGCAGTGGCTATTCACAGGCACGATCCCACTACTGATCAGCACAGTTTTGACCTGCACCTTTTCCGATCTGGGCTGGTTCACCCCTCCTTAGGCAACCTGGTGGTCCCCTGTTCCCGGGAGGTCACCATATTGATGCCGAACTTACTGCGGACACGCGATAGGCATAGCGCTACAGTCCAGAACTCCTGGACTCAAGCAATCCTCCAGCCTTAGCCTCCCGAGTAGCTGGGACTACAGGCACGCACCACCGTGCCCGGCTTCTCTTTTTTTTTTTTTTTTTTTTTTTTTTTGAGATGGAGTCTCACTCTGTTGCCCAGGCTGGAGTGTAAACACGCTATCTCGGCTTACTGCAACCTCCGCCTTCCGGGTTCAAGTGATTCTTCTGCCTCAGCCTCCCGTGTAGCTGGGATTACAGGTGCCCGCTACCACACCCGGCTAATTTTGTATTTTTAGTAGAGACGGGGTTTCACCATGTTGCCCGGATGGTCTCGAACTCCTGGCCTCAAGAGATCCGCCCGCTTCGGCCTCCCAAAGTGTTGGGATTACAGGCGTCAGCCACTGCGACCAGCCCCCACAATTAATTTGTTGACTAGTTTCCTCATAGTTAAGCATCTCTCTTCCCTCCAAACTCTGAGCTGTAAAGTTGCAAGGTCCAGAGCTATGTTGGTTACTACTGTACCCATACCCATATTCCAGCGCAGGGCCTGGCACATGGGAGTTGAAGCAAGTTAGGCTGAATGAATAAATGAAACACATCACACGTAAGTAAGGACATGAAGAGCGTAAACAGACAAATTCAGAGACAGGAAAAGGGGCCTACGGCACAATAAATGCAGGTTCGCTTCTTAAATGAGCGGTGGGCATGGCCCTCTGCGCTCACAGGGGGCCAAGAAGCTGCCCTAAGAGTGTGGGCGGCAGCAGGCGGGCATTGGGAAGCCACGGGAAGGTGGGGAGTTGGGGAGGGCGGATCGCTAACTGCGAATGAATGGAAGTTGCATTTCTCTGCATATCGCACTCTTTCCTGTCCCAAGTTGTTTTCTTCTAAAGGAATTTCCTAAAGAATCGCCCCCCAAGGCGCCCCCTACCCGGACCTGGCATCCCAGCGCTGTGCACACCTCGGGGCTCCAGATCCTTGATCTCGTGACCTCCGACCTGCAGTGCCCTCGCCAACCGCCGCGGCCGTCCGGCCACGCCCCCGCCCGCCCTCCTGATCTCCTCCGCCGGCCACGTACGCCACTTACGCAGCCGGGGCGTCCCTGCCGCCGCCGCCGTCAAGCCTGCCGGGTGCATCCTTCGCCGCCGCCGCCGCCTCAGCCACGGTTCGGAACGTGCCCGCCCGGCTCCCGTACCCGTGCCCCGCCGGCGAAGCGACAGCCAATGAATGTCACGATTGCGGGAAGGCCACGCCCTCCCACGGAGGCCTGGGCGAGTGGGCGGTGCCTTACGTAAGAGGCGGAGATTGGGCTCGTGTCGTAAACCGAGTTGGGGCCTGAGTGGCAGGAAGGCGGGGCCAGGAAGAATCCCAGGAAGAGGCTGTGTCTGCCACGTTAGAAAGTGAGTGTCTGACCGGTGCGGGGGCTCATACCCGTAATCCCAGCACTTTGGGAGGCTGAGGCGGGAGGATTGCTTGAGCCCAGGGATTCGAGACCAGCCTGGGCAACATAGTGAGCTCTCCCCGCCCCATCCCTACAGTTTTTTTTTTTTTTTTTTCCAGACGGAGTCTCGCTCTGTTGCCCGGCTGGAGTGCAGTGGCGCGATCTCAGCTCACTGCAACCTCTGCCTCCCGGGTTCAAGCGAGTCTCCTCTCTCAGCCTCCTAAGTAGCTGGGACTACAGGTGCGCGCCACCACGCCCAGCTAAGTTTTGTATTTTTAGTAGAGATGGGGTTTCACCTTCTTGGCCAGGATGGTCTTGATCTCTGTTTTTTTTTTCAGAGACGGGGGTTTCTCCATGTTGGCCAGGCTGGTCTTGAACTCCCGACTTCAGGTGATCCGCCTGCCTCGGCCTCCCAAAATGCTGGAATTACAGGCGTGAGCCACTGTGCCCGGCACCTAATTTTTTTTTTTTTTAAATTTAGCCAGGCATGGTGGCTTACACCTGTAATCCCAGCACCTTGGAAGGCCAAGGATCGCTTGAGCCTAGGAGTTTGAGACCAGCCTGGGCACGATAGCGAGATCTCCATCACTACAAAACATTTTTTTTCTTTTCTTTTCTTTTTTTTTTTATAAAGACAGGGTTTCTCCATGTTGGTCAGGCTAGTCTCGAACTCCCGACCTCAGGTGATCTGCCTGCCTCAGGCTCCCAAAGTGCTGGGATTACAGGCGTGAGCCACCATGCCCGGCCATTACAAAACATTTTTTAAAATGTAAATATTGAGTGAAAAGTTTGACGGAAAATGGAGTTCTCTACAGACAGTTGTTCAATTTGGGTTGCTGAGAGCACTAGAGAGCCAGAGAAGCCTGTGGAGCAAGGGAAGAGAGAAACATTTGTGCTCCTGAGGGGCTAATTGGAGTTGTGGGGGCTTATACAATTTTATGACAGCTCTTATGTATTAAAGTGCACATTTATTTGTTTTGAGACAGGGTCTTGCTCTGTTTCCCAGGCTACCTTGGACCCCCTGGGCTCAAGTGATCCTCCTGCCTCCTCAGTAGCTGGGACCACAGGCATGCACCACCATGCTCAGCTAATTTTTAATTTTTTTTTTTTTCAAAACAGGATCTTGCTATGTTGCCTAGGCTGGTCTCAAATTGCTGGGCTCAAGCCATCATCCAGCTTCAGCCTCCTAAAGTGTTAGGATTACAGACATGAGCCACAGTGCCCAGACTTAAAGTGAATATTTAGAGAAAAGGAAACCCAAGTTAGGTGAGAAGAACCAGGTGTCTCTCTTGGAAGAGATCTTAAGGCAGTTTCCCAGAACTTCATAAAAATGTTCTTATATTGCAAACTGGTTCCCTCTGTCCACCAAAGGCATTCTACAACCCCCAGCAGCTCACAGCACACAGGCGCACCTGCATGTGAAGAGCGCTGCAGACCAAGTGTCCTTCATCTCTCCTCTCTCTGCCCCTCAGTCTCCCCCTTTCTCTCCCTCTCAGACTCCCTGACTTATCTCAGGAAAACACAGTGGTGGAAGTGACTTCTGCGCAGCGATAGCACATCCGGAAGGATGTCAGCAAGTGACCCTATCGCTGTGGCTTCCCCTTCCTCCTCTGAGACATTGTCTTTTTGGGGACTCTGAGGGCTGCTCCTGGATTCTCAGTGATGAGTCCTGTCTCTGTTGTGGTTCTTTTCTGTGAGTGAAATGCCCTCATTCTTCTTCACCTCTGATTTAGCCTGTCTCCTGGGCTCCAACACCATTTTCTCCTCATCCTCAGGCCTCTCTATTGCTTTAGTTGCTCTAGATACATCTCTCCTGTGAATATATTTTTTCTTTTTCTTTTCTTTTCTTTTTTTTTTTTTTGAGACAGAGTCTCTCTCTGTCATCAGGCTGGAGTGCAGTGAAGTGATCTTGGTTCACTGCAACCTCCGCCTCCGAGGTTCAAGCGATTCTCCTGCCTCAGCCTCCTGAGTAGCTGGGACTTCAGGTGTGCACCATTACGCCCAGCTAATGTTTGTATTTTTAGTAGAGACGAGGTTTCACCATGTTGGCCAGGATGGTCTTGATCTCTTGACTTTGTGATCTGCCCATCTCAGCCTCCCAAAGTGCTGGGATTACAGGCGTGAGCCACCGCGCCTGGCCTTTTAAAATTTTTCTTATTGCTTTTTTCGGGGGGAGGGGGTGATTAAGTCTTGCTCTGTCACTCAGGCTGGAGTGCAGCGGCGCGAACTCAGCTCATTGCAACCTCCGCCTCCCAGGTTCAAGCGATTCTCCTGCCTCAGCCTCCCAAATAGGTGGGATTACAGGCACGTGACACCATGCCCAGCTAATTTCTGTATTTTTAGTAGAGATGGGGGTTTCTCCATGTTGGCCAGCCTGGTCCTGAACTCCTAACCTCAGTTGATCCACCTGTCCCCCAAAGTGTTGGAATTACAGGCATGAGCCACCTTGCCTGGTCCTATTATTTCTTGATTTTTGAGACAGGGTCTTGCTCTGTCACCCAGGCTGGAGTGCAGTGGCAGGATCATGGCTCGCTGCAGCCTTGATTTCCCAGGCTCAAGTGATCCTCCACCTCAGCCTCTGGAGTAGCTGGGACTACAAGCATGTGCCACCACACCTGGCTAATTTTTGTATTTTTTTTTTCTTTTTTGAGACAGAGTCTCGCTCTGTCACCAGGCTGGAGTACAGTGGCGTGATCTCGGCTCACTGCAGCCTCTGCCTCCCGGGTTCAAGCAGTTGTCCTGCCTCAGTCCCCCAAGTAGCTGGGACTACAGGCGTGCCACCAACCCAGCTAATTTTTGTATTCTTAGTAGAGATGAGTTTCACCATGTTGGCCAGGATGGTCTCGAACTCTTGACCTCATAATCTGCCTGCCTCGGCCTCCCAAAGTGCTGAGATTACAGGCATGAGCCACCACACCTGGTCTTATACTTCATTTTTAAGCCTAAACTTTCATCTGTTGAGTGGGAATTATGTGGGAGGATTGAGAATTCAGTGCAAGTTTTCAGGTGTCCACAGAGCCTGGCAGAATGTAAGCCTTCCATCACGGGCACCTGCTGTGTTACTGGTTTTATTATCAGGTGTCTCTACTTCTGGATTGCCAGCCCCAAGTTGGGCTCTTCTCCGTGATCTGCCAACTTTTTAATAGAACCAGCTGGGGCATGTCTGAGCTGAGCCCCAAGCCCCGCAGTCAGATGTGGTCAGGACTCTGGCTGCCCTCCAGAAGGCTGCCAGGAAGGCACTGGCTGGAGGCAGAAGTGGAGAGACTTACAGGAGACACAGAAGGAAAAACATCCTCTTATATAAAGGCAGATATTCGTGATTCTGCCAGGCTTGTTTCCATTCATTCTTCACGCTTCAGCTCAGCTAGCCCCTTCTTCAGGAGGCTCTCTTGACCTCCCTAGGCAGGGTTGGTCCCCTCCTCTGGACTCCCAGAGCCCTCTAGGGCTCCCTCATTCCAGCCTTGATCACTGTGCTTCCTTCATCACAGCCCGACCACTCTGGGCTGGCTTTTTTCTTGTTTTTAGAGATGGGGTCTCATGCTTTCTCCCAGGCATAGCTCACCGCAGCCTCGAACTCCTGGGCTCAAGCAATCCTCTGACCTCAGCCTCCCGAGTAACTGAGACAACAGGTGTGGGTCACTCTATTGTGTCAGCCTCCCCATTAGACTGGAGCCCCCTGAATGCATGGCACAGGACAGTCTCATCATTACTGCGTCGCCAGGAACATCCAGCGAGGGGTCGACACAGTGAGCATTGAACAAAGATTTGGTGAGTAGCTCAGGACCCCCACTCTGTCCACGTGGGCACAGGGGACAGACCCTTCGGTGTCCGCTGTTCCCGCTCCAAGGCACACGACTTGGCGAATGGAGAGGGAATTGGATTGCAGTTTGCCCCTTGGTCTGTCAGCCGCGCGCTCTGATGCAGTGCACAACCTTAGCTGCTGTGTGCGATGTGGGGCGACTCCTGGGCCTGCGAGCAGAGAGGAGAGTTCAGATTCCTCTAACATAGGGAACCAGCCTTCCAAGAGGACGAGAAGGGAGGAATGAGGGGAAGAGAGGACTACCTCCACCCTTTCCAACCCGTTGGTCTCCCGGGTCTGGGAGCACTGGGCTCCACCCTCTCCGAACTAACACCTGGCGGTTGGGCGTGCCTCAGTTTCCCGGAGGCGGGGCGTTCCTCCGTCGCCGCCGCCCCCACTGCCCCTTTTTCCTCTTCCTCTTGGGGCATCTGCGGCCGCGCCTCTAGCACTCCCGGAACTGAAACTAGGTGCCAGGCGGTCCGGAGGCGGGGGCCACGTCAGCGGGGCCACCCCGGGCTCGCGGGGTCCCGGCGGGCGCCATGCGGAGGGGTGCGCTCCTGGCGGGCGCCCTGGCCGCGTACACTGCGTACCTGGTGCTGGGCGCGCTGCTGGTGGCGCGGCTGGAGGGGCCGCACGAAGCCCGGCTCCGAGCCGAGCTGGGGACGCTGCGGGCGCAGCTGCTGCAGCGCAGCCCGTGTGTGGCGGCCCCGGCCCTGGACGCCTTCGTGGAGCGGGTGCTGGCGGCCGGACGGCTGGGGCGTATCGTGCTCGCCAACGCTTCGGGGTCCGCCAACGCCTCGGACCCCGCCTGGGACTTCGCCTCTGCTCTCTTCTTCGCCAGCACGCTGGTCACCACCGTGGGTACGTAAGCGCCGCCCCGCAAGGCGACGAGGACCCCGGATCCCCACTTCACCCCTGCCCCCTGGGGTCCCCGGAGTCCTCACCAATACCCTTACCCCAACCCCCTCTGGGCCTCGGATCCCCTGAAAACCCCCCAGTGAGGACCCGGGACCCACGCTCATGATATCCACCCCGCTCGGGGAGCCGGGTCCAAGCTCTTCCTCCTAAGCAGCAAACAGCCAGCTCCCCTCAGAGTACCTTTGCAGAGAGCAGCTGGGACCCCGGTCCTCGGTCTTTTTTCTTTTTCTTTTTTTGAGACAGGGTTCACTCTGTCGCTCAGGCTGGAGTGCAGTGGCACGATCTCGGCTCACTGCAGCCTCCGTCTCCCAGGTTCAAGAGTTTTCTCATGCCTCAGCGTCCTGAGTAGCTGGGGTTACAGGCACGTGCCACCGTGCTTGGCTAATTTTTGTGTTTTTAGTAGAGATGTGGTTTCACCATGTTGGCCAGGCTGGTCTCAAACCCCTGGCCTCAGGTGATCCGCTTCCTCCCCCTCCAAAGTGCTAGGATTATGGGCATGAGCCACTGCACTGGGACTCCATTCCTCCGTCTTAATCCCCTGGTGACCTGGGTCTGTCCAGTCCCCTCTAAGCCTAGGACTGTCCTCAAAGACCTCCAGCAAAGACCCAGGACCCTCTGCCCTTCAAGGGAGATCCCTGCCCCCTCTGGACCCACATCTCAACCATGCCAGGACCCCTGCCCTTATCTCTGGGCTGCACCTGCCACCCTTGCAATGTTTCCTGACCCTCCAGATATGTCCTTCTGGGAGAACCCCCTGGAGAAACCCCATCTCAACCTCCTCCTGACCCTGGTGCCCCAGCGAGGACCCTGAATCTCCAGACCTCTCAGGGTGCCCTCACCAAAGACCTCCCTCCTGGCAGAGATTCCTCAATGAGGACCTGGCTCCCCCATCCAGGACTCCTGCCCCTCTCGACCTAGGACTCTGCTGCAGACCCCCATCCCTCTCCTGGCCCCATACTCCCCAGTAGGCCACTCTGACCCCAGACACAAAACCCATCCCTAGGTACCCCACCCCATCTTGACATCTCCCCTGTATGGGGTCACCCTCAGTGCAGGGTTTTCCTCCCAACAGGGATACCGCCTGTTCCCTCTAGACCTGGGACACCCAATTCGGCAGCCCCAACTAGGATGTGTCAAAAGGACCCACCATGGAGGGGCCTGAGCCCCTGGGAAACCCTGGGGAGCCAGACTTGGGGAATCTCTTTGTTGCCAGGCTCTGCTGCTACCCCAGCCCCTTCTCGGCTCCCAGACTTCCTCTTTCTTTGTTGGGGATTTGCTGGGGAGAGGAGGCTGGCGCAGGGCTAGCCCAGACTCCTAACTCCCCCTCCTGGCCAGCAGTAGGGGGCAGCTTTTGCCTGTGCTCCCCCCGGCTGCCGAGCTGGGTGACTTCTCATTAACTGACCTCCCCTGGGGCTTGCCCACGCTGCCAGGGCGGCCCGACCTGCTTCTGGGCTTCCCTGGGTCATGTATGCGCTTCCTGCCTCTTCCCAGATCCTGGCTTCTAAGAAGTCATCCCTGGTAGGGCAGGTGAGGGAAGCCAGGCACACATCAAGCACAGCGTGGCAGCGTCCCTGCTCAGCTGCGGCTCATTGCCAGGCCTCAGTGTCCTCCCCCATCGCCAGAATGGAGATAATAACAGTCCCCACTTCTCTGTAATAGCAATAGTCTGACAGAGGACTTGCCAATGCATGCTTTTTCTTTTTTTTTTTTGGAGATGGAGTCTCACTCTGCGGCCCAGGCTGGAGTGCAGCGGCGCGAACTCGGCTCACTGCAACCTCTGCCTCCCTGGTTCAAGTGATTTCCCTGCCTCAGCCTCCCTAGTAGCTGGGATTACCCACGCGTCACCACACCCAGCTAACTTTTTGTATTTTCAGTAGAGACAGCGTTTCACTATGTTAGTCAGGATGGTCTCGATTTCCTGACCAATTGATCTGCCTGCCTCAGCCTCCCAAAGCGCTGGGATTACAGGCATGAGCCACCGTGCCCCACCACCAATGCCTGCTTTAACTCAATCATCACAACAGCCTAGTGAGGCCGGTGCCTTCATTGGCTCTGTGTTTTTAGCAATGGAAACTGAGGCCCAGAGAAGTTGGGTAACTTTCCCAAGGTCACACGGCAAAGATGGCAGAGAGTGGAGATTTAGTCAAGGCCATCAGGCTCTAGAGTCTGATACTGTTAGCCAACACACCACACTACTTAGAAGAAGGTTGCTATGTGTGTTGTAAATGAAAAAAAAATATTCTAACACTTGTTAAAAATGGAAAGTTATTGTGGTAGAGGAGAGACCATCGCAAAGGGCAGAGAGACTGAACTCAACTCTGAATACAGCAAAGACAGCTGGAGATTTATGGCTAACAAGTAGAATAAGGGAGTCGGTGGATGGAAGAATAGTAAGAGGAGAGACATTCGGGTAGGGAGATTCTTGCTAAAGACTGGCCAAGGACTTAGATATCAAGAGGGGTGGATGACGGCCAGGCGCATTGCCTCACACCTGCAATCCCAGCACTTTGGGAGGCTGAGGTGGGCAGATCACCTGCGGTTAGGAGTTCGAGATGTGCCTGGCCAACATGATGAAACCCCATCTCTACTAAAAATACAAAAATCAGCTGAGCATTGTGGCAGGCACCTGTAATTCCAGCTACTTGGGAGGCTGGGGCAGGAGAATCACTTGAACCTGGGAGGCAAAGGTTGCAGTGAGCTGAGATCGTGCCACTGCACTCCAGCATGGGCAACAGAGCAAAACTCCATCTCAAAACACAAATACGCTGGGTAAGGTGGCTCACACCTGTAATCCCAGCACTTTGGGAGGCCAAGGCAGGTGGATCTCCTGAGGTTAGGAGTTCGAGACCATCCTGGCCAACATGGCAAAACCCCCCGTCTCTACTAAAAATACAAAAATTAGCTGGGCTGGTGGTGCATGCTTGTAATTCCAGGTACGTGGGAGGCTGAGGCAGGAGAATTGCTTGGCCTAGGAGGAGGAGGTTGCAGTGAGCTGAGATCTTTTTATTATTATTATTATTATTTTTTAAATAAAAACAGGGTTTCACCATGTTGGTCAGGCTGGTCTTGAACTCCCGACTTCAGGTGATCCTCCCGCCTTGGCCTCCAAAGTGCTTGGATTACAGGTGTGAGCCACCACACCCAGCCGTGAGCTGAGATCTTGCCACTGCAGTCCAGACTGGGCATTAGAGCAAGACTCTCTTAAAGAAACGAAAAACAAACAAACAAAAAAAAAGTGGATGAGGAATTTGATCAGATATCAGGGTGGGTGACTTGTAGGATTCTTGCTAAAACTAGGCCTACTTAAGAATGGGACTCAGGAGTCAGGCTGAAGTGTGGTCATGGAGGGAGTCTGTCCGTGTGAAGTGCTGGTAATAACTGATGTTTATTGAGTTAATGTTGAGTGTTTTCATTATGGGTGGAGCCTTGAATGCATCTGGAGAAAACCAATTAAACATGACTCAGAGAGCCCTCTTCCCACAATGTTCTCGTTTGGTCATAGGCCCAAGTCTTGGCCCTGGAATTGATCCGGGCAGCCTTGCTGCACTTGAGGCAGGAGGAAGCGGATAGTCCTACACGGAACTGGGAATCGGAGGGAGGAAGGGAGCATTACGATCCTTGTAACTCTTCCCACACTCTTGCTAGGCGCTCTGCCCTATCCCAGCGTGGTAGGATTACTGCCACATTTGAGGAAGGGATTGTTTGTTGCTTTTTTTTGAGACAGGGTCTCGCTCTGTCACCCAGGCTAGAGTGCCGTGATGCAGTCATAGCTCACTCTAGTCTCAACCTCCTGGGCTTAAGTGATCCTCCCACCTCATCCTCCTGAGTAGTTGAAACCACAGGTGCACGCCACTGCACCCAGCTTATTTATTTATTTATTAGAGACAGAGTTTTGTTCTTGTCGCCCAGGCTGGAGTGCAATGGCACAATCCTGGCCCACCGCAACCTCTGCCTCCTGGGTTCAAGTAATTTTCCTGCCTCAGCCTCCGAAGTAGCTGAGATTACAGGCATGCACCACCACGCCTGGCTAATTTTGTATTTTTAGTATAGACGGGGTTTCACCATGTTGGTCAGGCTGGTCTCGAACTCCCAACCTCAGGTGATCTGCCCACCTCAGCCTCCCAAAGTGCTGGGATAACAGGAGTGAGCCGCTGCGCCCAGCCGATTTTTTTATTTTTTATTTTTTGTAGAAATGCGAGTGGGCTCCCTATGTTGCCCAGGCTGGTCTTGAACTCCTCCTAGGCACAAGTGGTTCTCCTGCCTCGGCCTCCCAAAGTGCTGGGATTGCAGGCGTTAGCCACCTTGCCCAGGCAGGAAGGGATTGTTTGCCAGCCCATTTTTGCAGAGTAGGGAACTGAGGCTCAGAGGGGAGGAGTCATTTGTCCAAAGTCATGCAGGGAGTAGATGGCAAAACACTGTTTTGGACTCAGCTCTTCAAAATAGTAGTTGAGGCTCACAGGCCCCATGCTTTTCAAACTCTATGATTTGTCTATTTATAAATACTTGCCTTAAAAAAAATTTTTTTATAGAGATGGGGTCTTGCTATGTTGCCCAGGCTGGTGTCGAACTCCTGAGCCCAAGCAATCCTCCCACCTCGGCCTCCCAAAGTGCTGGGATTACAGGAATGAGCCACCTCACCCACCCTGTTTACAAGGATTTCATGTCATTTGCAAACCTGCCAGGCTGCTGGAGTTTCCCCATCAAAAACCCTTGTATTAATGAGGGTTGTAGTCATAAGGGATACACCTCAAATTATAGTTGCTTAAATAAGACAGGAGTTTATTTCTTGTTCACATTCCAGGTAGTCAGTCCAAGTGGTACTTCATGGTCAGAGACCTCGGCTCCTCAGCAAAACCCTGGCGTTCCTCACTCTGTTGAGAAATATGAAGTCTACCCTGCCCCTGTGGTTCTCTTGTGGAAGACACTTTGAAGTTTGTAATTACTGGTAGGCGAGTAACAGCTGCCTACCTGGTATATTCCTGAGTTGTGTATATGTAGAACACCTGTGTAATAAAAAGAATCACCTGTCAAAGAGCAAATAAATGCGTGGATGAATCTCTGCTCCCGGCCTTCAGTCTGGAGCGCTGTCAGCCCTGCAGGTCTCAGACTGTTGGTCCCCAGATAGATCCACTCTGTTGTGCTATCTGGGTGTCTGCCTCTTAGTACCTTCAGCCCGCCTGGGTGGGGGTCTCCCAACTGAGCTGGTTCTCAGTATAACTCCTCTGTACAACTTCCACTCCCAAGATCACCTAATGGTCCAAGATGGCCGTGCTGCAGCCAGCAAGAAGAGGGAGGAAAGGAAGAAGGGAGACCAGCATCTCCCGCTCCTTAAGAAGAAGGGAGGCCGGCATCTCCCCCTCCTTAAGAACCCTTCCTGGAAGTTGCTTGACTCTTTTTTTTGTTTGTTTTTTGAGATGGAGTCTCACTCTGTCGCCAGGCTAGAGTGCAGTGGCCTGATCTCAGCTCACTGCAACCTCCACCTCCCAGGTTCAAGTGATTTTCCTGCCTCAGCCTCAAGAGTAGCTGGGATTACAGGCACACACCACCACACCCAGCTAATTTTTTCATATTTTTAGTAGAGATGGGGTTTCACTATGTTGGCCAGGATGGTCTCAATCTCCTGACCTCCTGATCCACTCGCCTCAGCCTCCCAGAGTGCTGAGATTACAGGCGTGAGCCCCCTCACCCAGCCACTTGACTCTTTCATGAATACCTCCTTGGCCAGAGATTAGTCACAGACCACACTTGGCTGAGGTGGGAGGATCGCTTGAGCCCAGGAGTTCTGGGCTGTAACGCGCTATGCCCATCGGGTGTCTGCACTAAGTTCGGCATCAATATGGTGATCTCCCAGGAGCGGGGAACCACCAGGTTGCCTAAGAAGGAGTGAACCGGCCCAGGTCAGAAACGGAGCAGGTCAAAACTCCCATGCTGATCAGTAGTGGGATCGCGCCAGTGAATAGCCACTGCACTCCAGCCTGGGTGACAGAGTGAGACCCCGTCTCTAAAATGATTTTCCCTTCACTCCCTCGACTCCCCTAGGCTATGGGTACACGACGCCACTAACTGATGCGGGCAAGGCCTTCTCCATCGCCTTCGCACTCCTGGGTGTCCCGACCACCATGCTGCTGCTGACCGCCTCGGCCCAGCGCTTGTCGCTGCTGCTGACTCACGCGCCCCTGTCTTGGCTGAGCGTGCACTGGGGCTGGGACCCCCGGCGGGCAGCCCGCTGGCACTTGGTGGCCCTGCTGGGGGTCGTGGTGACCATCTGCTTTCTGGTGCCTGCGGTGATCTTCGCCCACCTCGAGGAGGCCTGGAGTTTCCTGGATGCCTTCTACTTCTGCTTCATCTCTCTATCCACCATCGGCCTGGGCGACTACGTGCCCGGAGAGGCCCCCGGCCAGCCCTACCGGGCCCTCTACAAGGTGCTGGTCACAGGTGAGCTGGGCGGCTGAGGGTGGGGCTTTGAGGAGGACCTAGCCCTGTCCCCGGGGGAGTTAAAAGCACACAGTCCCACTCTGGGACTTCCTTTTTTTTTTTGAGAGGGAGTTTTGCTCTTGTTGCCCAGTCTGGAGTGCAATGGTGCAATCTTGGCTCACTGCAACCTCCACCTCCTGGGTTCAAGCGATTCTCCGATTAGCTGGGATTACAGGCGTGTACCACCATGCCCAGCTAATTTCGTATTTTTAGTAGAGACAGGGTTTCTCCTTGTTGGCCAGGCTGGTCTCGAACTCCCGACCTCAGGTGATCCGCCCACCTCAGCCCCCAAAAATGCTGGGATTACAGGCATGAGTCACTGCGCCCAGCTCACTCTGGGACTTCCTAAAGGGATCCAACTCCACCCTGGGGGGTCCAGTAGAACCGTAGCCCCGACAGGAAGATCTGAGCCCCAGGGTGACCACCGCCCTTCTCCGCCTCTGCAGTCTACCTCTTCCTGGGCCTGGTGGCCATGGTGCTGGTGCTGCAGACCTTCCGCCATGTGTCCGACCTCCACGGCCTCACGGAGCTCATCCTGCTGCCCACTCCATGCCCCGCCAACTTCAGTGAGGATGAAGACGATCGGGTGGACATCCTGGGCCCCCAGCTGGAGTCACACCAGCAACTCTCTGCCAGCTCCCACACCGACTACGCCTCCATCCCCAGGTAGCTGGGGCAGGCTCTGCCAGGCTTGGGTGTGCCTGGCCTGGAACTGAGGGGCCCTGGTGACCAGAGCTGGCTGTACGGGAATGTCCACGAGCACACGCAGGTGATCCCGAGGCCTTGCCGCCCACCGTCTCTCCTTTGTTTCCCAGTATCCGGCTGTGATGTGCGGGCGGCACTCCCTGTGCCTGTGTCCCGGGCTCCGCTGGGCACCGACGTGACCTTGCTCTCATCCTCCTTACACTGAGCCTCTCTGGCTCTCTGGCGTTCTCGCTGTCTGTCTTTCCCTCTTGCTGTCTGTTTCTCATTCTCTTCCATGTTCCATCTGTGTCTCTCAATTAGTCACTCATCAATTGCCAATTCTACTAGGCTCTGGGCTCGGACCTCATTTCAGGCACCAGATCTGTCACTACATCCTGGACGAGTGACTGCCCCTCTCTGAGCCTTGATTTCCTCAGCTGAAAAATGGGAAGGATAGATCAACTCATCCCTGAACCCCTCCTGTGCGCTGGCCCTGTGCTAGACGGTGCTGGAGACATAGTTGGGGGTGGGGACCTGCTCTCATGGGGCTCGCAGTCCAGTGAGGTGGACAGACCTGTCCCCAGATAGTGATGGCCCCAAATGGGCAGGATTTAATGGAGGAGGTGAGGTGACAAAAGCACAGCCAGAGTGGTCAGGGCTGAAGTCTGAGAAGCACAGGAACTAGGCCCAGTCGAACCTGGAAGGTCAGGGAGGACTTCCTGGAGGAAGTGATGGTTGAACTGAATAATATGAGAAGTAGACAGGAAGAAGTCGGACTTGACTCATTTTTCTCAGGCGTCTCCAGGGAGCAGGACCCATGGAGGGAGCCCTGGTGGTGTAGGCAGAATCTTCCTCAGCAGCCTGGAAGGCAGGAAACTGACACAGGACCCCAGCCCAGATCTGAATGGTGTGGGAGGCGCTGCCCTTAGCTGTCCCCTTTTGTATGTCGTGACCTGGAGTCAGCCTGCTTGAGCTCAAAGCCCAACGCAGCCGAGTCTGACCTGTGTCCTTCGGCAGTCGCTCTACCGCTCTGCTTTTGTTTCCTTCTCTGTAAAATGGTGATCATCATAATACGACTTCAAAAGATGATTTCAGGCTGAGTGTGGCGGCTCATGCCTGTATGCCCAGCACTTTGGAAGGCTGAGGAAGGAGGATCACTTGAGGCCAGGAGTTTTAGACTAGCCTGGGCAACAGAGTGAGACCTTATCTCAACAACAGTAAAATCTAAAAATTAGCTGGGTGTGGTGGTACACACCTGTGATCCCAGCTTCTACAGAGGCTGAGGTGGAAGGATCACTTGGGCCCAGGAGTTTGAGGCTGCAATGAGCTGTGATGGCACTGTTGCACTCCAGCCTGGGGGACAGAGCCAGACCCTGTCTCTTAAAAAAGAAAGAAAGAGGACAGGTGCAGTGCCTCATGCCTGTAATCCCAGCACCTTGGGAGGGCCACGGTGGGAAGATCACTTGAGGCCAGGAGTTTGAGACCAGCCTGGCCAACATAGCTAGACCCCATCTCTACAAAAATAAAAATTGAAAAAGGGATGGGGCATTTGAGCCGGGTCCCAACAGTAGACAAGTAGAAAAGGCATGGAGAGGTATGCCAGGTGGGAGGAGCTGTGTGCAAAGGCCTGTAGATGGGAAAGCATGCTGGCCACCAGCTTCCAACAAGCAGTTTACTGTGACCGGAGTATGGAGGGAAAGGGGGAAGAAGGGCATCGGGGTGGGCATGAGCACCCCTTAGTGTCCTTAAATGATAAGCATGGGAACCTAGTCTCTTTCCTGAGGGCCCTAGGGAGCCATGGAAGGGTTTAGAATAGGAGAGGGTCATGGTTAGGTTTGGGTTTTAGGATGATCCCCCTAGTTGCTGTGTAGAGGTGGCACAGAGAGGGAGACTGAGGCTGGGTGCCTGGGGGAGGCTGGGGCAGGAACCAAGAGGTAGATGATGGGCCTGGGCTGAGCCATGGAAGGCGGGTGTGGGGACACTCAGGAGCCAAGTGGACAGGCCACAGGCCTTAGACTGGAGGGACGTGGCCAGGAAAGGGCCTTTGGAATGGCCAGTTATCCCTGTGATGGGGACTTGGGAGAAAGGGCAGGTTTTAGCAGAGTCATTGAGGCTGGTTTAGACTATGGTGAGTGTGAGGGGCGAAAGGGACACCCGGGGGTTATCAAGAGGTCATAGTGGGGCGGGCCCAGGCTCTTGCCTATAATCCCAGCACTTTGGAAGGCCGAGGTGGGTGGATCACCTGAGGTCAGGAGTTCGAGACCAGCCTGGCTAACATGATGAAACCCCGTCTAAAAAGACAAAAATTAGCCAGGCATGGTGGCACATGCCTGTAGTCCCAGCTACTTGGGAGGCTGAGGCAGAGAATTGCTTGAACCTGGGAGATGGAGGCTGCAGTGAGCCATGATCACGCTACTATACTCCAGCCTGGGCGAGTCAGAGACTCTGTCTCAAAATAAATAAGGCAGGAGGATTGCTTAAGCCTAGGAGTTTGAGACCAGCCTGAGCAACATAAAATACAAAAATTAGCTGGGCATGATGGTGTGCACCTGTGGTCCCAGCTACTCAGGAGGCTGAAGTGGGAGAATCACTTGAGTCCAGGAGGTCGAGGCTGTAGTGAGCTGTGATTGCACCACTGTACTCCAGCCTGGGAGACAGAGCGAGACCCTGTCTCAAAAAAAGAAAAAGAAAAAGAAAAAATACTTATATTGAATATACTATGTGCCAGGCACGATTCTAAGTCCTCGATACATTCTCTACATTTTACAGATGAGGAAAGGAGGTCCAGGGATGTTTAATACTCACCCAAGGTCACACCGAAAGTGCAACACCGGGATTCGAACAAGGTTTTGGTTGGGCATCTTGTCCTGTGGGAGCTCAGAAATGCCTGTTGTCTAGCCCTTTCTCAGCCTCCCAACCTCCTTGGCTCCTTTTTGACTTTGAGCTAAAGCCAGCTCGGGGCAGCTAGGTGCCTGTGGGATCTGGCATTCATTTCTCACTGTTTCTCCTTCCAAATACCTCTAGGGAAAAAAGTCTTTTTCAGTTCAAGACATTAAAAAGGCCAGGAGCAGTGGTTCATGCCTGTAATCCCAACACTTTGGGAGGCTGAGGCAGGAGGATTGCTTGAGCCCAGCAGTTGGAGACCAGCCTGGACATGTTAACATAGCAAGACCCCTCTACAAAAAATGTTAAAATGAGCTGGGTGTGGTGGTGCACACCTGTAGTCTCAGTTACTCAGGAGGCTGAGGCAGGAGGATCACTCAAGCCTAGGAGGTTAAGGCTGCAGTGAGCCATGATCACACCATTGCACTCCAGCCTATGCTACAGAGCAAGACCCTGTCTCGGGAGAAAAAAAAAAAAGTGTGTGCTAAAAAATTCAACAGGTATAAAAGAGTACATGGTGGAACGTAAGTCTTTCTCCTTTTTTTTTTTGAGACCGAGTCTTGCTCTGTCACCAGGCTGGAGTGCAGTGGCACAATCTCGGCTCACTGCAAGCTCCGCCTCCTGGGTTCAAGCGATTCTTCCGCCTCAGCCTCCCGAGTAGCTGGGACCACAGTAGCTGGGACCACAGGCGCGTGCCACCACACCTGGCTAATTTTTGTATTTTTAGTAGAGACGGAGTTTCATCATGGCCAGGATGGTCTCTATCTCTTGACCTCATGATCCGCCCACCTCGGCCTCCCAAAGTGCTGGGATTACAGGCATGAACCACCGCGCCCGGCCGTAAGTCTTTCTCTTACCCTCAGACCACGGATGGATGTCTTGGGTCTCCTTCCAGGCACATTCCATGTATGTATCAACCACACGCATGTGTGTGTCATTTATTTCTCACTCTATACAAGTCGCACCTAATATGGCGAGGTGGTTATGATCACAGACTCTAGAGGCAGAGTTCCTGGGTATAAATCTGAACTCTGTCACTCCCAAGCTGAGTGGCTCTGGGCAAGTGATTTCACCTTCCTGTGCCTCAGTTTGCTAGTCTATACATTGGGACGGTAACAGCATCTACCTCAAGGACTTGAGAAGTCAGCAACTTCATACCCGTAAAGCCCTTAGAGCAAGCAGTGTGTAGCACTCAATAAAATGTTGACTAATTATGATTCTCACTTCTGTACTTTGCTTTTCTGTACCAATTATAAATATTAATATTTTAATATCACTTTTCTATTATTCTTATTTCTATACCTTACTTTTTCACCAACACAGTGTAATTCAGAGATAATTCCAGAGACACACAATAAGTCTTTTATTTTTCTTTTTTTTTTGAGACCAAGTCTCGCTCTGTTGCCCAGACTGGAGTACAGTGGTATGATTTATGCTCACTGCAACCTCCACCTCCAGAGTTCAAGCAATTCTCCTGCCTCCGCCTCCTGAGTAGCTGGAATTACAGGTGCCCACCACCATGCCCAGCTAATTTTTGTATTTTATTAGAGACAAGGTTTCACCATGTTGGCCAGGCTGGTCTTGAATTCCTGACCTCAAGTGATCCGACTGCCTTGGCCTCCCAAAGTGCTGGGATTACAGGCCTGAGCCACCACGCCTGGCCACAGTAGGTCTTATATCTTACAGCTCCTCCTCTAGGACACGCCCCATAAATCATTTCAGCATCCCCTGTTGACGAATATGTGGGTGTTTTCCAGTCTTTTGCTGGTACAACAATGCTGCAGCAAACATCTTGCACTTTAAGATCTAACAAAGGGATTGAGTGAGCCAGGAGTTCGAGACCACCCTGGGCAACATAGCCAGACCCTCCCTATACAAAAAATTTAAAAATTAGCCAGGTGTGGCGGCACACACCAGCTACTTGGAGGCTGCAGCAGGAGGATCATTTGAGCCCAGGTGTTTGGGACTTGGTTGGACAACATGTGAGACCCCATCTCTATTGGGCATTTAATTAGCTGGATTACATGCCTGTAATCCCAACACCTGGGAGGCCGAGATGGGTAGGAAGATCACTTGAGGCCAGGAGTTTTAGACCAGCCTGGTCAAAATTGTGAGACCTCATCTATATTAAAAAAAAAAAAAGATGAAAAAGGGTCAGTGCAATGACGAATGACTGTAATCCCAGCACTTTGGGAGGCCGAGGTGGATGGATCACAAGGTCAGGGGTTCAAGACAAGCCTGACCAATATGATGAAACCCCATCTCTACTAAAAATACAAAAATTAGCTGGGCACCGTGGCACCATGCCTGTAGTCCCAGCTGCTAGGGACGCTGAAGCAGGAGAATCGCTTTAACCTGGGAGGCAGAGGTTGCAGTGAGCCAAGATCACGCCACTGCACTCCAGCCTGGGTGACAGAGAGAGACTCTGTCTCAAAATAATAAATGAATGAATGAATGGCTCCAGTACATGGTGACTGAGTTTCTTCCTTTAGAAGACATCACTGTTCCCTGGCCTGTGGGCTGGGCTGGGGTGGGACGGATAGACCACCATCATTGATTCATTTACATAAAACAACTATTATGTGTGGTGCCTGGCAGGGCTGGGGAACAACAGAGGCAGAAAGAGCCACACACCCTTCCCTCATGGAGCTTTTGATCCAGTGGAAAATAAAGACCCATTTCCAACTAGGAGTGGCCTAGAGGGGCCAAGAGGTGAGATGAGGGCTGGTCACGTATCACAGAGAAGACCTAAAGGAAGGAAAGTGGTGGGCCTTGTTAAAAAGTAGGGAATAGGGCTGGGTGCAGTGGCTCATACCTATAATCCCAGCACTTTGGGAGGATGGGGTTGTGGGGGTGGTGCAGATCACAAGGTCAGGAGTTCGAGATCCGCCTGGCTGACATGGTGAAACCCTGTCTCTACTAAACATGCAAAAATTAGGGGGGCATGGTCGTGGGTGCCTATTCAGGAGGCTGAGGCAGGACAATCACTTGAACCAGGAGGTGGAGGTTGCAGTGAGCCGAGATCACACCACTGCACTCCACCCTGGGTGATGGAGTGAGACTACATCTTAAAAAAAAAAAAAAAGGATGGAATAATGTTTCAGAGGGCATTACTGAGCCTGCACAGGTCTGGAGTGTGCACAGGTCACGCCTGATCAAGGATATTCAAGTTGGTCCATGTGATCAGGCTGTGGACCATAGACGTCTATGGGGGAGAGGGCAGGTGAGCCAGATAGAATGACAGGAGGAGAGTATGAGGGCTTTGGAAGTTTTCCTGAGGGCCTAGAGGGTCATGGAAGGTTCTAGAGCACTGGTTCTCAAGGTATGGTCTCCAGACTATTAGTACCAGCATCATGTAGGAACAAATTGTCAGGCCCCACTCCAGATCTACTGAATCAAAAATCCTGGAGGTAGCCAGGTAGCTAATCAGGAGGCTGAAGCAGAGGATCACATGAGCCCAGAAATTCAAGGCTAACCTGAGACAGGGTCTTGCTCTGTCGCCCAGGCTGAAATGCAGTGATGTGATCACAGCTCACTGCATTTCTGTGTATTTCACAGCTCACTGCAGCCTCAAACTCCTGGGCTCAAGTGATTTTCCTGCCTCAACCTCCTGGGAAGCTGGGACCACAGGGTTGGGCCACCACACTGGGCTAATAAAAAAAAATTTTTTTAGCAACCGGGTCTCACCATATTGGCTACGCTGGTCTCAAGTGATCCTCCTACCTCAGCCTCCCAAAGTACTGGGATTACATGTGTGCACCACTGCACCTGGGTCTTACTCTGTCGCCCAGGCTGCAGTGCAGTGGAGGGATCTCAGCTCTTTGCAAACTCTGCCTCCTGGGTTCAAGCAATTCTCCTGCCTCAACCTCCCGAGTAGCTAGGATTACAAGTGCCCACCACCATGTCCAGCTAATTTTTGTATTTTTTTTTGTAGAGACAAGGTTTTGCCATGTTGACCAGGCTGGTCTCAAACTTCTGACCTCAAGTGATCTGCCCACCTCAGCCTCCCAAAGTGCTGGGATTATAGGCATGAGCCACTATGCGCAGCCACATACTGTATCTTTAAAACAAAAACAAAAACTCAGGATGTGGTGCCCACCAACGTGGCTTACCCAGCCCTTTAGGTGAGTCTAATGCATGCTTAAGTTGAAAACCACTGAGTTAAACGTCTGATTTGCAGTTCATCAAAAAGTCATGGCCTGAATGCTTACCTGTAAGGCACCAGAATGCAAATGAAAATTAACTTAATATTTTACTTGAGCCGGGCACATTTCCCAGCACCGAGTGCGATGGCTGCCCATGTCCTGTTTAGAGGACAGTGCTAAGCGGCCGATTCATTCCTATAAGGTCTCTAGGAGACTACACTATTTTGAGGAGTAGAATTTTTGGGTAGGGCGGGGCGTGGTGGCTCAGGCCTGTGATCCCAGAGCTTTGGGAAGCCGAGGCGGGTGGATCGCCTGAAGTCAGAAGTTTGAGACCAGCTTAGCCAACATGGCGAAACCCCATCTCTATTAAAAATACAAAAAAAAAAAAAAAAAAAAAAATTAGCCAGCCGTGGTGGCTGGCGCCTATAATCCCAACTACTCGGGAGGCTGAGGAAGGAGAGTCGCTTGAACCCGGGAGGCGGAGGTTGCGGTGAGCCGAGATCGCGCCATTGCACTCCAGCCTGGGTAACAAAAGCGAAACTCCGTCTCAAAAAAAAAAAAAAAAAAAAAAAAAAAAAGAATTTTTGGGTAGAAGGACAAGTAGGGACGGTGCTTGCTGCCGGAACAACCAATAGGAACTCCCTGAAGGCCTTCCTGGCACAAACGTTGTCTCCAGCACCCTCTGCCGACCAGGCGCCGCGCTCTGAGTGCTGAGACTGCCCCGGCCCTCGGTGCCTTCGGCTTACACGTTACCTTGGCGACAGCGTGCGAGGCGGGCGTGCCTCAGCAAAGGCGGAAGTAGGCTGTGGAAGTGTGGGCGGCCATTTTGAGACCGGGCAAAAGGAACGGGACTGTTGCGGCCGAGAGACCGTTGACTGGTTTTAACCAAGTGACTGGTACCACAGGGCCGGGGAGAAAGAGCGGTGCTATCCCAGGGACAGGGAGGGGCTAGGAAAGGGAGGGGAGGGGAGAACGGGAGAAGCAGGGAAAAGAGGGGAGAGTCGTGGGAACTGGCAGAGGGAAAGGGAGAGCCAGACGCGAAGGGTGAAGGGCGGGGCGCGGTAGGAGAGGCGGGATATAGAGCAGGCAGGTGTTAATGGCATGGGAAGAAAGGGTGAGAAGTGGGGCAAGAAGGTGTCGCGGGACGAGGGGAATGTGAGATTCGAGAAGGTGCCGACCAAGAAGGTGGTGCCGGCGTGGAAGGAGAAGGTGCGGGGAGAGGAGAGAGCGAAGGGCGAGGAAAAATCCCGAGACGAAGAGACAGTCTCCATCGACAAAGGGCGGGGCGAGAAGGAGGGGCGTGGCCAGAGGGCGGGACGGGGCGAGGGGCTGGCGCGGGAAGAACCAATCGCCGAGAACCTGGGGAAGGGACAGGTCCACAAGGTCCAGGTGGAGGAGCAAGGGCGGGTCCAGGAGCGAAAGCAGAGCGAGGAGCAAGCCCTGGGCACTAAACTTGGGCCGGGCCAGGAGCAAGAGAAGGGGCGGGGCCCGGAGAGGGGCGAGACTAGGTATAGTACCCAGCCCCTGGGCAGACCCCGGGCGAGGAGAAAGGGGCAATACCGAGAGAAGTGTGGAGGTGGTGGATGTACACGGGTGCGATCGAAGGCAGGAGCAGGAGGGGGGAACACAGGAGGGGAACTGTCAAAGCGACAAATAGAAACCGAGACCAGGTGAAGAGTAAAAGTGGAATACAAAGAGGGTGCAGAGCAAGAAGCAAAGTTAAAGGAAGAAGCATGGAGGCAAGGCGGAACGAGGCACAGGAGCAGGGCTGTGGTCAAAAACATTAGTAGGGCTGGGGCCCCGAGCAATAGCATAGGCGCGATACCCACGAGAGTCAGCGGCAGGGCCAGGAGCAAGAATAGGGGTGGAACTAGGAGCAAGTGCAGAGGGGGAGCCAGGAACAAGAGCAGGGGCGGGGCTAGAAGTACGTTCAGGGGCGGGGCCAAGAGCAAATGCAGGAGCAGGACCAGGAGCAAGAGCCGGGGCGTGGCTAGGAGTAGGCAGGGGCTGTACCAGGCGCAGAGGGGAGGTGGAATCTTAGAAGTGGGGTCCAGAGAGCTGGCCTGCGCGTGGGTGTTGATGCCTGCGTTCTCCAGGTTCTAACCACGTTATTGTGCGACTCAGCCATGTTCCCTGCTGGTCTTGCGTGGCCCAAAGTCCGAGTCCTGCAGGTGCTGTGGGCCCTGCTGGCAGTGCTGCTGGCGTCGCGGAGGCTGTGGGCGCTCAAGGATTTCCAGGAATGCACCTGGCATGTTGTCCTGAACGAGTTTCACGTGGTAGGCGAGGATGGCGTGGAAGACCGCTTCTTTGAGCAAGAGCCCATGGACACAGTGGGCAAGGTGTTTCAGACGCTAGTGGACTCACCCGTCGACCCGAACGAGGTGAGAGAACCAGGGTCAAGCGAACCACAGGGATCTTGAACCCCCACTCCACTCAACTCTGGACATGCGGCCTAACCTCTCTTTGCAGGAATACCTGGGCTTCCCTTACTACCTGAAGATCAACTACCTCTGCGACCAAAAGGTGAGTGGGTGCAGAAGGGATAGCTTCATTCTGTGAGCCTCGGTTTCCCCACCTCTGACTTTTTTTTTTTAATTTTCCTTCTTTTTGGCAGTCATCTTTGACTAAACTTTTTAATTTTTATTTCTTTATTTTTTGAGACAGAGTCTCACTATATCACCCAGGCTGGAGTGCAGTGGCACGATCTTGGCTCACTGCAAGCTCTGTCTCCGGGGTTCAAGCAATTCTCCTGCCTTGGCCTCCGGAGTAGCTGAGAATACAGGTGTGTGCCAACATGCCCAGTTAATTTTGGTATTTTTAGCAGAAACGGGGTTTCACCACTTTTCCCAGGATGGTCTCAAACTCCTGATCGCATGTGATCCACCCGCCTCGGCCTCCCAAAGTGCTGGGATTACAGGCATAAGCCACCTCGTCCAGCCCCCATCTCTTAACATTTTAATAGTGGTAGCACCATTCAGCCCTGGTGGCTTTAAGAATTCAAGAAGGCTATCTATATACAGTTCTCAGTAACGCACCAGACACCTAGCTGGTGCTCAAGTAAGCTTTTTTGTTCCATGTTTTTAAAGTTACGAGTAGGACTTTATCATATATATAATTCACACACCATAACATTGACCATTATTATTATTTTTTGAGGCAGGGTCTCACTCTTACCCAGGGTGGAGTGCAATGGTGAAATCATGGCTCATTGCAGCCTTGACCTCCTGGGCTCAAGTGAACCTTCTTCATCAGCCTCTTGAATAGCTGGGACTAGTTGTGCACCACCACACCACCATGGGAGAATCGCTTGCATTCAGAAGTTCAAGACTAGCCTAGGTGAATTTGGCTGGGCATGGCTCACACCTGTAGAAGTGCTAAGGGTAGAGCATCATATTTAGCCCAAGAGGTTGAGGCTGCAGGGAGCTGTGATCATGCTACTGCACTCCAGCCTGGGTGACAGAGACAGACCTTGTCATTATTTTTATTTTAATTAATTAATTTTTTAGATGGAGTCTCGCTCTGTTGCCCAGGCAGGAGTCCAGTGCAGTCCTCCCTCTCGGCTCACCGCAGTCTCCGCCTCCTGGGTTCAAGCAATTCTCCTGCCTCAGCCTCTTGAGTGGCTGGGATTGCAGGTACACACCACCATGCTGGGCTAAATTTTTGTATTTTTATTAGAGACAGCGTTTCACCATGTTGGCCAGGCTGGTTTCAAACTCCTGACCTCAGGTGATTCACCCACCTCGGCCTCCCAAAGTGCTGGGATAACAGGAGTGAGCCACTGCACCCGGTGCCCACTCTTTAAAAAAACAAAAAAACCGCCAGTCATGGCGGCTCATGCCTGTAATCCCAGCACTTTGGGAGGCCGAGGCAGGCGGATCACAAGGTCAAGAGATTGAGACCATCCTGGCCACCATGGTGAAACCCCTACTCTAATAAAAATACAAAAATTAGCTGGGCTTGGTGGCATGTGCCTGTAGTCCCAGCTACTTGGGAGGCTGAGGTGGAAGAATCACTTGAACCCGGGAGGTGGAGGTTGCAGTGAGCCGAGATTGTGCTACCATGCTCCAGCCTGGTGACAGAGCAAGACTCCGTCTCAAAAAAAGAAAAAAGAAAGAAAGAAAAAAGAAAAGAAATGTTGGCTGTGCGGTGGCTAACGTCTGTAATCCCAGCACTTTGGGAGGCCGAGGCGGGCAGATCACAAGGTCAGTTCAAGATCACCCTGACAAAAATGGTCTAAAAATACAGAAATTGGCTGGGCACGGTGCCTCATGCCTGTAATCCTAGCACTTTGGGAGGCCGAGGAGGGCAGATCACGAGGAATTTGAGACCAGTCTGGCCAAGATGGTGAAACCCCATCTCTACTAAAAACACAAAAAAATTAGCTGCTGTAGTAGCACGAACCTGTAGTCCCATCTACTTGGGAGGCTGAGGCAGAAGAATTGCCTGAACCCAGGAAGCAGAGGTTGCAGTGAGCTGCGATCATGCCACTGCACTCCAGCCTGGGTGACAGAGTATAACTCCATCTCAAAAAAATAACAAAAAACAGAAATTAGCTCCTGGGCATGGTGGCATGTGCCTGTAATCCCAGCTACTTGGGAGGCTGAGGCAGGAGAATTGCTTGAACCAGGGAGGCAGTGGTTGTCCAGCCTGGCGATAGAGCAAGACTCAGTCTCAAAAAAAAAAAAAAGAAATGTCTATTCAGATCTTTGGTTTGTTTTTCAACTGGGCTGTTTCATTGTTGTGAAAATTCTTTATATATTTTTTAAAAGTTATTTATATATTGTTGTAAAAGTTCTTTATATATTTTAACTAGCTCCTTCTCAGATAAATGACTTGGAAATATTTTGTTATACTCCGTGAGTTGTCTTTTCATTTCTTTTTTTTTTTTATTATTACAACATGGCCTTTTAGTCTTTTCATTTCTTGATGGTATCTTTAAAGCACAAGGTTTACGTTTATTGAGATGTAATTCACCCACCATGAAGTAGCAGAAAAGTTTTAAATTTTGATGAAGCCCAATTTTTTCTTTTCTTTTTTTTTTTTTCTGCTTGTGCTTTTTGTGTCATCTACAAAGTCCTTGCCTAACTAAAGATCATGAAGACTTACTCATATTTTCTTCTAAGGGATTTTTAATTTTAGCTCTTACATTTAGGTCTTTAATCCATTTTGAATTAATTTTTGTATATGGTGTGAGGTAGGAGTGCAAGCTTTTACATGCGTATATCCAGTTGTCCCAGTACCATTTGCTGAGATTGTTTTTTTTTTTTTTGAAATAGAGTCTCATTCTGCTGCCCAGGCTGGAGGGCAGTGGCATGATCTTGGCTCACTGCAACCTCCACCTCCTGGGTTCAAGCAATTTTCCTGCCTCAGCCTCCTGAGTAGCAGGGATTACAGGCGCACACCACCACGCCTGGCTAATTTTTGTATTTTAGTAGAGACGAGGTTTCATCATGTTGGCCAGGCTGTTCTCGATCTCCTGACCTCAGGTGATCTGTCCCCCTCAGCCGTCCAGAGTGCTGGGATTACAGACATGAGACACTATGCCCGTCCTTCATAGTCTTAATTGCTGTACCTTTGTAGTAAGTTTTCAGATGAGTTCTCCCACTTTGTTCCACTTTTTCTAGATTGTTTTGTCTGTAGTTAATTGTTTGTGCTCTGAAGCCAGGCACCTAATAGCTGTGTGTTCTCAAGCAAGTTACTTAACCTGTCTGTGCCAAAGCTTCCTTATCATTAACAAGGGTATGATAACAATCATACAGTGATTAAATACGTGTGAAGCATGCTCAGTACTTGGCTCATAGAAAAGGCTCCATTTGGGACTAATACCTTTTTCTGTTCACTCAACACCCACTATGAATCAGGCCCCCCTTTTATTGCAGGTGATACAATGGTGAATAAAATGGTCAGGTTTTTCTTGTGGATTCAGTTGACCCTGGAAGCAGATAATCAGCGAGTAAATGCATTAAAAATGAAATAATGAGTTTATTTTTTTAGAGACAGGGTCTTGTTCTGTTGCCTAGGCTGGAGTGCAGTGGCTCAATCATAGCTCATTGTAGCCTCGACCTCCTGAGCTCAAGTGATCCTCCTGGCTCAGCCTCCCAAATAGCAGGGATTACAGGCTTGAGCCATCACACCAGTGGACTTTTAATTTTTTTGTAGACACAGAGTCTTACTATATTGCCTGAGGCTGGCATAAAAGAATTTCTGAGAGTAATATTAGTAAATGCAAAGAATAAAATGAGGTGATATGTTAGAAAGAAGGGGGCACTGTTTTAGTGGAGGAGGTTGGAGAAGGTCACTCTGAAGAGGCTTGAACAGAGACTCAAATGATGAAAAGTGGCGACTGTGAGGAGAGCCAGGCAAAGCATTCCAGGCCAAGGGAACAGCCCGCACAGTGGCCCAGAGGTAGGAAAGAGGGCAGCAGGTGTGAGAAACTGTGAAGAGGGCTGTGTGGCTGGAGCAGAGTCAGTGGGAGGGACTGTGGGAGAGAGAGGTCAAAAAGGTGATGGGGGAAGGCTTTTTGGGCTTGATGGGCCATGGTGAAGACTTGGCTTTTACTCTGAGTGAGACAGAGCCTGAGAAGGCCCTGTGCAGAGGAGGGACATGATCTGATTCTGGCCTTCACCAGCTCCCTCCTGTTGTGTGGAGGGTAGGGCAGGAGCAGGGTGACAAGGAGGAGGCTGCTGCGTTGCCCAGGCAGGAGATGATGGGGCACAGGACCAAGGTGTTAGCTGCGGCTGTCCTCTCACAGGGAGGAGGTCCCTGTCCCACCAGCAGCTCCTCCTCTGGAATGGGAACTCAGAGGCAGGGCTAGGGACAGGTATAATGGACAGGATTGAAAGGAGCCCGGTGCTAGGTGTCATGGCTCATGCCTATAGTCCCAGCACTGTGGGAGGCCGGGGAGAGAAGATTGTTTGAGCCCAAGAGTTCAAGACCAGCCTGGGCAACACAGGGAGACCCTGTCTCTACAAAAAAGTAAACAAATTAGCCAGGTGTGGTAGCGGTACCTGTAGTCCCAGCTACCTGGGAGGCTGAGGCAAGAGGATTGCTGAAGTCTGAAGAGGTGGAGGTCACAGTGAGTGAGCTGTGACGGCACCACTGCACTCCAGCCTGGGCAACAGAGCAAAACTTCATCTCTGAAAAAAAAACCCAAAAAACAAACAAACAAACAAACAAAAACCAAGGCCAGGTGCAGTTGCGTACACCTGTAATCCTAGTACTTTAGGAGGGTAAGGCTGGAGGATTGCTTGAAGCCAAGAGTTCAAGACCAACCTGGCCAGTACAGCAAGACCCTGTCCCATGTAAAAAATAAACAATTTAAATAAATAAATAAGGCCAGGCATGGTGGCTCACGCCTGTAATCCAAGCACTTTGGAGGCCAAGGCGGGTGGATCACCTGAGGTCGGGAGTTCAAGACCAGCCTGAACAATACGGTGAAATCCCGTCTTTAAAAATAAATAAATAAATGACAGAAATTGCCATCCTGGGCAACACAGTAGACTCTGTCTCTACAAAAATTAAACAATTTTTGCCTTTTGGCTGGAACTGCCATCTTCCAATAATTCGCCAAAATGACAAACACAAAGAGAAAGAGGAGAGGCACGCAGTACATGTTCTCTAGGCTTTTGAGAAAACATGGAGTTGTTCCTTTGGCCACGTATATGCGAATCCGTAAGAAAGGTGATACTGTACACATCAAGGGAATGGGTCCTGTTCAAAAAGGAATGCCCTGGCCGGGCTTGGTGGCTCACTTGGTGGCCTGTAATCCCAGCACTTTGGGAGGCTGAAGCGGGTGGATCACCTGAGGTCAAGAGTTCGAGACCAGCCTGACCAACATGGTAAAACCCCATCTCTACTAAAAATACAAAAATTAGCCTGGTGTGGTGGCAGACACCTGTAATCCCAGCTACTCGGGAGGCCGAGGAAGGAGAGAATCGCAAATCACTTGAACCCAGGAGGTGGAGGTTGCAGTGAGCCAAGATTGCACTCCAGTCTGGGCGATGGAGCAAGGCTCCATCTCAAAAAAAAAAAAAAAAGAAAGAAAAAGAAAAAAAAAGAAAGTTACCTGGGTTCAACTGAAGCACGAGTCTGCTCCACCCAGAGAAGCACTCTTCATGAGAACCAGTGGGAAGGAGCCTGAGCCGCTGGAACCTATTCCCTGTGAATCCATAGCATGATAGGTGCTAAAAAAATAAAAGACCTCTAGACTGTCAAAATGTTTCTCTTCATTGAGTAGAAGTATGGTATCCTCTCCCTCAAAGAAATATTTAAAACAAATTTTAATTATGTCCTAATTCATTATGTGATGTCTTGACTATTCAAATGTAATGTATTTCTTGGTGAATTGTACTCAATTAGTTATAAAATGGCCAGGTATTATGTATGAAATATTTGTATTGGTTTGAAGATAGTTCTTCTAAATCATCAAGGAAATTTACACACACACACACACACACACACACACACATTTTCAAAGAAGGAAAAAGAGGCTGGATATAGTGGCTCAGGCCTGTAATACCAGCACTTTGGGAGGCCGAGGAAGGCAGATCACTTAAGACCAGGACTTCAAGACCAACCTAGGCAATGTAGTGAGAACTCATCTCTCTAATTTTTTTTTTTTAAAGCATGGAACTGGGTATCCCTGGATGGAAAGCAGCATCCTGGGTGCCACATCCCTCCCGCTTCCCAGCACCCTCCCCCTTCCCAGCACCCTCCCCCTTCCCAGCACCCCTCCCCCTCCCAGCACCCCTCCCCCTTCCCAGCACCCCTCCCCCCTCCCAGCACCCCTCCCCCCTCCCAGCACCCCTCCCCCTTCCCAGCACCTCTCCCCCTTCCGAGCACCTCTCCCCCCTTCCCAGCACTCCTCCCTTTCCTAGCACCCCTTTCCCAGCACCCCCACTTTCCAGCATCCCTCCC
Source organism: Aotus nancymaae (assembly GCF_030222135.1). Classification (NCBI taxonomy): domain Eukaryota; kingdom Metazoa; phylum Chordata; class Mammalia; order Primates; family Aotidae; genus Aotus; species Aotus nancymaae. Next base: position 15,471,305 of record NW_026988441.1, on the reverse strand, counting down.
CCTTCCTAGCACCCCTCCCCCTTCCCAGCATCCCTCCCCCTTCCCAGCACCCCTCCCCACTCCCAGCACCCTCCCCCTTCCCAGCATCCCTCCCCCTTCCCAGCACCCCTCCCCCCTCCCAGCACCCCTCCCCCTTCCCAGCACCCCTCCCCCTTCCCAGCACCTCTCCCCCTTCCCAGCACCTCTCCCCCCTTCCCAGCACTCCTCCCCTTCCTAGCACCCCTTTCCCAGCACCCCCACTTTCTAGCACCCTCCCCCTTCCCAGCATCCCTCCCCCTTCCTAGCACCCCTCCCCCTTCCCAGCATCCCTCCCCCTTCCCAGCACCCCTCCCCACTCCCAGCACCCTCCCCCTTCCCAGCATCCCTCCCCCTTCCCAGCACCCCTCCCCCCTCCCAGCACCCCTCCCCCTTCCCAGTACCCCTCCCCCTTCCCAGTACCCCTCCCCCTTCCCAGCACCCCTCCCCTCTCCCCAGCACCCCTCCCCTCTCCCCAGCACCTCTCCCCCTTCCCAGCACCTCTCCCCCCTTCCCAGCACTCCTCCCCTTCCTAGCACCCCTTTCCCAGCACCCCCACTTTCCAGCATCTCTCCCCCTTCCTAGCACCCCTCCCCCTTCCCAGCACCCCTCCCCCTTCCCAGCACCCCTCCCCCTTCCCAGCACCTCTCCCCCTTCCCAGCACCTCTCCCCCCTTCCCAGCACTCCTCCCCTTCCTAGCACCCCTTTCCCAGCACCCTCCCCCTTCCCAGCACCCCTCCCCCCTCCCAGCACCCCCCCTTCCCAGCACCCCTCCCCCTTCCCAGCACCTCTCCCCCTTCCCAGCACTCCTCCCCTTCCTAGCACCCCTTTCCCAGCACCCCCACTTTCTAGCACCCCTCCCCCTTCCCAGCACCCCTCCCCTTCCCAGCACCCCTCCCCCTTCCCAGCACCTCTCCCCCTTCCCAGCACCTCTCCCCCCTTCCCAGCACTCCTCCCCTTCCTAGCACCCCTTTCCCAGCACCCCCACTTTCCAGCATCCCTCCCCCTTCCTAGCACCCCTCCCCTTCCCAGCACCCCTCCCCCTTCCCAGCACCCCTCCCCCTTCCCAGCACCTCTCCCCCCTTCCCAGCACTCCTCCCCTTCCTAGCACCCCTTTCCCAGCACCCCCACTTTCCAGCACCCCTCCCCCTTCCCAGCACCCCTCCCCCTTCCCAGCACCCCTCCCCCTTCACAGCACCCCTCCCCCTTCACAGCACCCCTCCCCCTTCCCAGCACCTCTCCCCCCTTCCCAGCACTCCTCCCCTTCCTAGCACCCCTTTCCCAGCACCCCCACTTTCCAGCACCCCTCCCCCTTCCTAGCACCCCTCCCCCTTCCCAGCACCCCTCCCCCTTCCCAGCACCCCTCCCCTCTCCCCAGCACCCCTCCCCCTTCCCAGCACCCCTCCCCTCTCCCCAGCACCCCTCCCCCTTCCCAGCATCTCTTCCCCACTGCAGTTTTGCTCATCCCGTGCTACCCTTCCCTATGTATTCCCTACATGCACATTCTGTCTGCAGACACTGGCTCTGGTGTCACCTCCTCCAGGAAGGCCTCCAACTCCCTCCACAGCCCCTTACCTCTCTGCCCCTCTCCTGTGCTGGCCCATCCCCCATCCAAACCCCAGACCTAGACCATGCCTTCTGACCATGACATGGTGGACAGTGTGCTGCCCTGGCCAGCCTGGGAGACAGGCTGCTCAAGGTGGGTTCAAGGCAAGGGGACCCACAGGCCACCATAAGGACACACTTGTGGGGCCATCTCGCCCTCAGCTCTCTCAGGACCTGGTGCGCATGGGCCACCTGACGGGGCTAAAGCCCCTGGTGCTGGTCACCTTCCAGTCCCCAGTCAATTTTTACCGCTGGAAGATAGAGCAGCTGCAGATCCAGATGGAGGCTGCCCCCTTCCGCAGCAAAGGTGGGCCTGGGGAAGGTGGGAGGGGGTTGCTGGGGACCTCCGTGGGGCCATGATCTGACGAGGGTATGGAAGGGAGCTTCGCATGTTCCATGGCCTAGATGGGGCCGCACAGAGGCCCCAGTGGGACCCATGGCATGGAGGTGGATATGGGAGTTGTGGGGAGATCCCAGTGTGGTCTGGGGCCTGGAACTGGCCATTGAGAGGCCCCAGCAATTTCAGTTTCAGAGGAATGCATAGCAGAGGAAGTGTGTAGCATGAGCTGGTACACACCCATGCCCATCAAGAATGGCAGCGTGGTCATGCACGTGGACATCAGCAGCAATGGCCTGGGGACCTTCATTCAAGATAAAGGGTACTCTTTCCCAAGCCTGGGGCCGGGGCGGACTCCGGGGGAATTTCTCACCCCAGGGTCCCCAGAGGAGCCAGTGGGAGACCAAAGACAGAGAATGGGGAGAGGAGAGGCAGCCGTAAGCCGTGGAGCTCCTGACACTGGACCCTCACCTGTGCCTGTCCTGCACCTGCTGCTAGCTTCCATGTGAACATCAATGGCTTCCTGAAGAGAGACCACGACGACAGCATCGTGTACACCGTGGGAGAGGAGGTGAGGGAGTCTGCGCGGGGAAAACTCAATGGTCGGGGTCTTGGGCTGACGCCCTGGTTACTTCCCAGACGAGTGGCAGATCCAGCTTCATGCCAGGCCCCGGGTGAAGGTCCCGGTAACCTCCCCAGTGACCCTTCGAGGGGACGTACTCTCACATACTCCATTGTAAAGAAGAGGAGAAAACTGAGGTCCCAAAGGGATGGAACCATTTTCCCATAGTCTCTTAGCATGGAAGGAGACTTGAAGCTGTCCGTCTGACTCGTGTTTGTTTTTTTTTTAGACACAGTCTCACTCTGCTGCTCAGGCTGGAGTGCAGGGGCATGATCTTGGCTCTTGGCTCACTGCAACCTCCGCTTTCCAGGTTCAAGTGATTCTTGTGCCTCAGCCTCCCTAGTAGCAGGTATTACAGACACAAGCCACCATGCCTGGCTAAGTTTTGTATTTTTAGTAGAAACCAGGCTTTGTTATGTTGGCTATATGTTGTTATGTCAGGATGTCCCAAACTCCTGACATCAAGTGATTCACCCACCTCAGCCTTCCAAAGTGCTGACATTACAGGCATGAATTTTTTTTTTTTTTTTTTTTTTGAGACAGGATCTTGCTCTATCATCCAGGCTGGAGTGCAGTGGTGCAATCATGGCTCACTGCAGCCTTGACCTCCCAGGCTCAAGCGATCCTCCTGTCTCAGCCTCCCGAGCAGCTGGGACCACAGGCGTGTACCACCATATCCAGCTAATTTTAAATTTATTTATTTCTATTTATTTATTTATCTTTGAGACAGAGTCTTGCTCTGTCGCCCAGGCTGGAGTGCAGTGACATGATCTCGCCTCACCGCAACCTCTGCCTCTCGGGTTCAAGCAATTCTCCTGCCTCAGCCTCCCAAGTAGCTGGGGTTACAGGTATCCGACACTGCTCCCAGCTAATTATTATTTTTATTTTTTGTAGAGAGGAGGTCTCACTCTGTCACCCAGGCTGGAGTGCCGTGGGACGATCTCGGCTCACCGCAGCCTTGAACTTGTCAGGCTCAGGTGATCCTCTCACCTCAGTTTTTGTATTTTTAGTAGAGACAGAGTTTCACCATGTTGCCCAGGGTGGTCTCAAACTCTGGGACTTAAGTGATCCGCCCACCTCGGCCTCCCAAAGTGCTAGGATTACAGGCGCCAGCCACTATGCTGGGCCTGTACCCATATTCTTAATCATGATGCATTCATCCATTCATTCATGCAGTCACTTACTGAGCACATGTTGCATCGTGGGGACACGGCAGTGAACACACAGACCCAAATCTCTGCCCTCCTGGAGCTGACACTCTAGTGGGAGAGACAGATGGTAAAGTAGTAAACGTGAAAATCAAGTGAATTCCATAGTAGGTTAAAGGGTGGTAAGTGCTCTGCGGAGAAACGGAACAGGGCAACAGGAGTTGGGTCTGTGCCGAAGGAGAGTGTAGTGTTTAATAGGATGGTCAGAAAAGGCCTCGCTGAGAAGGCTGAGTAAAGCCTTCAAGGAGAGAATCGCGTGGATACTAGGGCAGGAGTGTTTCATCAAGGGACGCAGCGCAGAGGCCCTGAGGTGGGCATGTGCCTGGGAGGTCTGAGAAGCAGAGAAGAGGCCATGTGGCCGGGGGAGAGCGAGCGAGGGGGAGAATGATAAGGAATGAGGTCAGGGAAGTGAGGAGGACAAATCGTGTGGGGTCTTGTGGGTCCAGGTCAGGCCTTAGACCTACGTGTGATGGAGCCACAGGTGAGTGACTGGAGTATTGATGTCCCTCCCTGGCAGCTCTACAACCTGTCACCTGAGCACTTTGTGGGTATCTCATCGAGGCCCCTGTGGTACACTGTGGACCAGGCACCTGTGCTCATCCTGGGTGGCATTCCCAATGAGAAGTACGTCCTGATGACTGACACCAGCTTCAAGGATCACTCGTTAGTGGAGGTGAGTGGTGTGGGGCAGGTAGTGGGCGGGGCCTCCTGAAGGGGGCGGGGCCTCAGCCCTGAAATAGAGTGGGGGCCTGGGGCTCTAAAAGAGGTCCCCAAAGACGCACCAGTCCCCATGAGAGGCAGATAGCATGAAGGAAAAAAAAAAAACAAGATTCTACAGCCAGAGAGCCTAGGCTCAAATCTTGGTTCTGCCACCTCCTGGCTGCCTGACCCTGGACCTGGCAGTTCAACGACCTGGCCGGTCCTCAGATTCCTATTTGTAACATGGGAGTCATGTTTATATTTATTCATAGAATTGTTGTGAGGATGATATAGTTAGTTTCTGGCCGGGTGCAGTGGCTCACGCCTATAATCCCAGCACTTTGGGAGGCTGAGGTAGGAGAATCGCTTGAGTGCAGAAGTTCAAGACCAGCCTGGAAAAGATAGTGAGACCCCATTTCTACCAAAAATTAGCCAGGGGTGGTGGCATCAGTCTGTACTCTCAGCTACTCAGAAGGCTGAGACAGGAGGATTGCTTGAGGCTGGGACCTTGAGGCTGCAGTGAGCTATGATCACACCACTGCACTCCAGCCTGGAAGACAGATCAAGACCCTGTCTCAGAAAAAAAAAAAGTTAATAGCTTCCATAACCAATGGTATATATGTGCCATTACCTTCTACACTCTGGAAGATTCTGCATTGCAATATATGTCTCTGCCCAAGGGTTTCCTATTAGGCATTGAGAGCCTATATTATCCCAGAATGGGGAGGGAGTGTCTGAAGTAAGGATCTTTCGGCTTCCTTGACAGAAACATGATGGAATTAGTGCAGCTGCAGGCAGAATGCTAAGCCAGGTTGGTTTACCCAGAGAACTGGTTTTAAGAAGTGCACCCACAGCTGGGCACAGTGGCTCACACCTGTAATCCCAGCACTTTGGGAGGCTGAGGTGGGCAGATCACCTGAGGTCAGGAGTTCAAGACCAGCTTGGGCAACATGGTGAAATCCTGTCTCTACTGAAATACGAAATTTATCCAGGCATGGTGGCAGGTGCCTGTAGTCCCAGCTACTCGGGAGGCTGAGGCTGGAGAGTCGCTTGAACCTAGGAAGCAGAGGTTGCAGTGAGCCGAGATCACATCACTGCACTCCAGCCTGGGTGGTAGAGCAAGACTCCGTCTCAAAAAAAAAAAAAAAGATTGCCTTAACTTCCTCCCATAAAGATCGAAAGCCCTGTTCACAATTTCTGAGGATCCCATGTGGATTAGTATTCTCCTGACCCCCTCTGGCTCTGAATTCCTGCTTCTGTGTAATTCGTTCAGTTTGTGGACCATCTGTCTGTCCAGCTTTCTCTGTTCTGAGCCAAGTCTATTCAGACGTTGCTCAATTTCCACAAACTTCTTCTTTTTTATTTTTATTTTTCAGGAGACAGGCTCTTGCTCTGTCACCGAGGCTGAAGGGCACTGGTGCGATCATAGCTCACGGCAACCTCCAACTCCTGGGCTTAAATGATCCTCCTGCCTCAGCCTCCCAAGTAGCTGGTACTCCAGGCATGTGCCACCACACCTGGCTAATTTTAAAAAATTGTTTGTAGAGATGGGGTCTCACGTTGCCTGGGCTGGTCTCAAATTCCTGCCCTTAAGCAGTCTTCCCATCTAGGCCTCCCAAAGTGCTAGAATCACTGTGCCTGGCCAATTTTCACAAACTACTTCTTTTTTGAGATGGAGTTGCGCTGTCATTGCCCAGGCTGGAGTGCCATGGCACGATCTCAGCTCACTGCAGTCTCCACCTCCTGGGTTCGAGCGATTCTCCTGCCTCAGCCTCCTAAGTAGCTGGGATTATAGGCACGCACCACCACACCCTGCTAATTTTGTATTTTTAGTAGAGATGGAGTTTCACCATGTTGGCCAGGCTGGTTTCGAACTCCTGACCTCCAGTGATCTGTCCACCTCAGTCTCCCAAAGTGTTGGTATTACAGACATGAGCCACCATGCCTGGCCATAGAGAAGGTGTTTATATTCACAGGAATGAAAACAAGTTCAGTTTGAATTCAGGTATCCAAATTCTAGTTCCTTTTTTTTTTTTTAAACTTATTGAGGTGAAAGCCATAAATTTAACCATTTTATTTTATTTTATTGATTTTTTTTTACTTTTTAATTTTTTTTTTTTTTTTTTTTAAGACAAGGTTTCACCATGTTGGTCAGGCTGGTCTTGAACTCCCGACCTCAGGTGATCCACCCGTCTTGGCCTCCAAAGTGCTTGGATTACAGGTGTGAGCCACCACGCCCGGCCAATTTTTTTTTTTTTTTTAAAGAGATGGGGTTTCACCATATTGGCCAGGCTGGTCTCAAACTCCTAACCTCAGGAGATCCATCCGGCTTGGCCTCCCAAAGTGCTGGGAATTCAGGTGTGAGCCACCATGCCCAGCCAAATTTAACCATTTTAAAGTGAACATCAGTGGCATCTAGTTCATTCACAATATTGTGCAACCACCACCACTATCTACTTCCAAAAAATTTCCATCACTCCAAAATAAACACTGAGTTTGTTTTTATTTCACGTCAGACAGATAATGGGCCGACACTATAACAAGGTTTGAGGGAGGCACGTCTCACATGAGGGTGAAAACCCAATCACCACACTTAGAAACTACAAGAAGAAGACCAGACGTGGTGGCTCATGCCTGTAATCCCAGCACTTTGGGAGGATGAGGCGGGCAGATTATGAGGTCAGAAGTTTGAGACCAGCCTGGCCAATAAACCCCGTCTCTACTAAAAATACAAAAATTAGCTGGGCATGGTGGCTCCCACCTGTAGTCCCAGCTATTTGGAAGGCTGAGGCAGAAGAATCGCTTGAACCCAGGAGGCAGAGGTTGCGGTGAGCCAAGATTGCACCACTGCACTCCAGCCTGGGCGACAGAGCGAGACTGTCTCAAAAACAAAAACAAAAACAAAAACGAAACAAAAAACAACGTCCTTTGGGCCAAGGATGGGATGTTGTATCCGTGTGGGTATAACCCTGACTGTATGTAGCCAGGGGCACGAGGACCACTGAGGGCCGTTGAGCATGCTGTGCACTGCCCAACTCCAGGGGGCGCACGAAGCCTGAACTGATTCAGGCCTGGGTCACCTGCTTCTCTGGTCCTTATGGGGGATGTTTGGCTACCAAGGCGCTACTGCAGGGTGAGCAGGGAGAGTGCCCCGGGGAAGCTTTGTCTGTCTCTCCCAAGCAGCTGTCAGAGCAGGGACTTCCCCTAAAGGCAGGCCATGGGGGCTGAGGCTGAGGCCACCTGCTCATCACTAGCCTCTGCTCCCCTGCAGCTGAGCATCGACAGTTGCTGGGTGGGCTCCGTCTACTGCCCCCATTCTGGCTTCACCGCCACCATCTATGACACTATTGCCACCGAGAGCACCCTCTTCATTCGGCAGAACCAGCTGGTCTACTACTTTACAGGCACCTATACCACACTTCATGAGAGCAACCGCGGCAGTGGTGAGCGGCCGTGGCGGGGCCCACGCCTGGGGAGGGAACCCCTCCACTGAAGTCCCCTGGGACTGGAATTGCTGTGGGTGGGGTGGGGGAAAAGGAAATTGCCCAGGCCCTGAATCACCCCTGCCCACCCCAAATGGGCCTTCCCTTGCCCTTTTTTTGCCAGTATGAGGCTTCCACTCAGACCCTCCTGGAAATTGTGAGCCAGCCGTGAGAAGAGGGGGTGTGAGAGTGAAGGGAGGTCGCAGAGAGTCGTGTGCACACACACAATGGCAGAAGGACATGCCAAGAGAGATCAGACGGAGAGAGAGAAAGTCAGAGGGAGAGGGGCATGGGAAGTCAGAAAGTCAGAGCAGGAGAGAGAAACAGACGGCAAAACCTCAAGGGAAGCTCATTTGAGAGGAGAAAGAGAGTCTAGCTACAGTGGCTCACGCCTGACCACTCAGGAGGCTGAGATGGGAGGATCGCATGAGTCCAAGGGTTTGAGGCTGCAGTGAGCTATGATCGCACCATTGCACTCCAGCCTGGCAGACAGAGCAAGACTCTGTTTTATTAAAAAAAAAAAAAAAAAAAAAAAAAAAAAACAAAAACAGAAATGGTGGCTCATGCCTGTAGTCCCAGCGCTTTAGGAGGCTGAGGCAGGTGGATCATGAGGTCAGGAGTTCGAGACCAGCCTGGCCAAGATGATGAAACCCTGTCTCTACTAAAAATATAAAAATTAGCTGGTTGTGGTGGCGGGCACCTGTAATCCCAGCTATTCGGGAGGCTGAGGCAGAGAATTGCTTGAACCTGGGCGGTGGCGGTTGCAGTGAGCCGAAATTGCGCCACTGCACTCCAGCCTGTGCAGCATGACACTCTGTCTCAACAACAACAACAACAAAGGGGCTGGGAACGGTGGCTCACGCCTGTAATTCCAGCACTTTGGGAGGCCAGGGCAGGTGGATCACTTGAGGTCAGGAGTTCAAGATCAGCCTGACCAACATGGTGAAACCCTGTCTCTACTAAAAATACAAAAATTAGCTGGAAGTGGTGGTAAGCATCTGTTATCCCAGCTACTCAGGAGGCTGAGAAAGGAGAATCACTTGAACCCAGGAAACAGGTTGCAGTGAGCTGAGATCACGCCTCTACACTCCAGCCTGGGAGACAGAGCAAGACTGAGTCTGAATAAAAAGAGAGAGAGAGGAAAAAAAGAGACTGTTGATTCAACTTCATCTTTTAAATGATACCAAAGCTCTCCTATTTCTTCTAGTTTTTCCCCCCCATCTTAGTGAGAACTGTCAGCTTACAGAGTCACCGGAAATTGGACTGTAACTTACATTTCATGAGTGAATGCACGTTCCCAGCAGTTTTGCTTTCTCTCTTACTTAGGGCACTTTGACAGTGGGAGGAACCAAATTCAAGTTGGCTTAAGCCAAAGAAAAGGGATGTTTATTGGTTTCCATGGCTGAAAAGCCCAGGAGCATGTTGGTCTCAGGAATGGCTGCACCCAGGAGCTCACTGTCACGGTTAAACAGTCACCGCCTTGTGCATGGCATGGTGACTCTGGCCCCTGCCCAGCAACTATAGACTTTTATGCCCCTCGGAAGCCCCAGAAAAGAGCATCTTGTTACTGATTGCAAGCTGGAATTGCCTCTGATTTGCCCAGCTTGGTCACCTGCTGATCACTGTGGCCAAGGGACTGCAAGGGAGGGGTCAGCCCAATCTGACCCTCATGGACAGAGTGTGAGCAAGGAGGATTTTTTTCAAAGGCAGCGGGTGCCCTCTGCCAGGTGCCCCTGACACCACCCTGAACAAGTGCTTCAGCACGAGAGGACAGATAACAGACTCACTAAAGCTAGGGAAATGTGGGTGGGGGGCATAGGCCCCAGGCCCAGCCACCTGGATCTGAAGCCCCATGCTGGCCTCCCTAGACAGCTGGGTTCGTGTCCTGGCCAGCGAGTGCATCAAGAAGCTGTGCCCTGCGCATTTCCATGCCAACGGCTCTGAGTACGTAATGGCCCTTACCGTGGGCAAGAATGAGGGTTTTATACACTTCGGGACCATCACAGGTAAGGGTGGGGACCTCTGGGAGCCCCAGGGACCCCTCCTCATCCCCTCCTACCTCCAAGGATCCTAACCTTGGGCCCTCACTCCTCACCATGTGCCCTCAGGAGGGGCCCCAGGCTGAGGGTGGTGGTGGTGGTGGTGTTGGTAGTGGAGGGATGTGTTTGTAGGGGTAGGGCTTGGGGTGGCTGTTATGTATCTTTCATGATGTACTTGGTTTTAAAGGGCAGAAGAGCCAGACACGGTGACTCAGGTCTGTAATCCCAGAACTTTGGGAGGCTGAGGCAGGCAGATCACTTGAGGTCAGGAGTTCAAAAACAGCCTGGCCAACATGGTGAAACCCTGTCTCTACTAAAAATATAAAAATTAGCCAGACGTGGTGGCAGGCGCCTGTAATCCCACTACTCAGGAGGCTGAGGCAGGAGAATCACTTTAACTCAGGAGGAGGTTGCAGTGAGCCAAGATTACGCCACCGCACTCCAGCCTGGGCAACAGAATAAGACTCTGTCTCAGAAACAAACAACAACAACAACAACAACAAAAAGATCCAAAAACCACAAAATGGCAGAAGCCCAATTCAAAGATAACTTAAGCACAGCGGGGCATGGTGGCTCATGCTTGTAATCCCAGCACTTTGGGAGGCCGAGGTGGGTGGATTACCTGAGGTCGAGACCAGCCTGGCCGACATGGCAAAAACCCATCTCTACTAAAAATACAAAAATAAGCCGGGTGTGGTGGCATGCACCAGTAGTCCCAGCTACTTGGGAAGCTGAGGCACGAGAATCACTGTAGTCCCAGCTACTGGGAAGCAGAGGTTGTAGTGAGCCGAGATCATGCCACTGCATTCCAGCCCGGGCAACAGAGTGAGACTGTCTCAATAATAATAATAATAACTTAAGCACAAAGAATTTGATGACTTATATAAATGAAAAGACAGGTTCAACTTCAGGTATGGCTGGATCCAGGGGCTCACAGGGTATGTCATCAGGATTCCATGTCTTGGTAATGTAGTGAGGCATGGTAATTAATTATAACACAGATTCTGGAGAGAGACTGCTCCATCACACCCTCACTGTGTGCCTTTGGATATGTAACTTGACCTCTCTGATCTCGTTTTCTTCACTTACAAAATGTGGCTAATGGTAGTACTAGTATCTAGGTCACTGGGTTGATATAAAGATTAAATTTTTTGTAAAGGTCTTAGCGCTAGGGCTATGGTGAGCATTACGAAGGGTTTATTATTATTGCTCCTATAATTTGCCTCCATTTTCAGGTAGCTATTCCTCCATTGGAGGTTAAAGGTGGCCCCTAAAAGCTTGAGACTCAAGTCAGCTACTAGTCTGAGTCACGCCAAGAGAATGAAGACAGCTTCTTTCCCATTAATTCTAACACAGGTCCCAGAGTAAACTCTGATTGGCCCCATGTGGGTCACATGGCCAGACCTGAGCCAATTACCACGACTAGAGACAGACATGCTCTGATAGGCCAGGTGTGAGTGAGGCAAGGCCAGGGAATGAGATCCCAAGGATTGAGGGGCTGAGAGGCATGAGGAGGACAATCAGCATTGGCTTGATGGGCTGCCAGACAGGAGGGAAAGGGCTTGAACGTGAATTCCACCTTGCTCTGCAGATGGCCAGGTGTCCTTTGAGATGCTGCCCAAGCAGTGGTCTGTGTGCCAGCAGATAGCAGGTACTCATCCCTCCGATGGGTCTGTGGCGGGAGGCTGGGGGCACTGAGGATGCATAACAGCAGGGGAGGGTGGCAGTGGTCATGGGAAATAATGGGCAGTAATCCTAGCACTTTGAGAGGCTGGGGGGCGGGGGAGCGGATCGCAAGGTCAGGAGATTGAGACCATCCTGGTTAACACGGTGAAACCCCATCTCTACTAAAAATACAAAAAAATTAGCCGGGTGTGGTGGCAGGCGCCTGTAGTCCCAGGTACTCGGGAGGCTTAGGCAGAAGAATCGCGTGGACCCTGGAGGCGGAGGTTTCAGTGAGCTGAGATCACACCACTGTACTCCAGCCTGGGCAACAGAGCGAGACTGCATCTTAAAAAAAAAAAAAGGGGGGCAGTGTCTCAGGGAGGGGGGAGCATTATGTGGAGAGTCACAGCCAGCACAGGACCAAGGCTGTTGAGCCCCTTTTCTCTCTCAGTTTACACCTGTAACATAATTTGGTCCGAATACATCGCGGGCGAACATACCCTACTGCTGCTGGTGGAGACTGGATATGGTGGTAGCAGTAAATTGTACCAGGTGGTCAACTACAACAGAGGTAATCGGGGTGACGCAGAGGGCGGGGTGCGGAGGGGCAGGAGCCCAGACTGTGAACTGCATGCCCTCCTAAGGGATCTGTGCCCAGCAGACAGAAGAAGGGCGGGATTATCTATGTCACTCCTGGATGAGGGGTAGCAGTGGAGGACGGAGTATAGGTTTGGTGATCCGAAAGGACGCTGTGACTCACAATAAGAAGATTTTATTTTACCTGCAGTGAGCATAGGGCCACCATGTAGAGTTGTACAGGCTGTGCACTGCACAAAACCCCCAACCAAGGGGTCAGAGGAGACAAGTCTTGTGCCTTAACAGGACTGTTGCCCCTCAAAGGCAGTGCCTTTTTATAATTCACTTGAAGAAACTCTAAAGGGCTAGGCAAGGGACTCACACCTGTAATCCCAGCACTTTGGGAGGCCAAGGTGGGCGACTCGCTTGAGCTCAGGAGTTCAAGACCAGCCTAGGCAACATAGAGAAATCTCATCTCTACAAAAAATACAAAAATTGGCCGGGCGCGGTGGCTCATGCCTGTAATCCCAACACTCTGGGAGGCTGAGGCAGGTGGATCACCTGAGGTCAGTAATTGAAGACCAGCCTAGCTAACACGGTGAAACCCCCGTCTCTACTAAAATCACAAAAATTAGCCAGGCATGATGGTGGGTGTCTGTTATCCCAGCTACTCGGGAGGCTGAGGCGGGAGAATCGCTGGACGAACCTGGGAGGCAGAGGTTGCGGTGAGCTGAGATGGCGCCACTGTACTGCAGCCTGGGCGACAGAGCAAGACTCCATGTCAAACAAAACAAAACAAAACAGAAAAACAAAAATTAGCTGGGTGTGGTGGTAGTACATGCCTGAAATCCCAGCTACTCCGTAAGCTGAGGTGGGAGGATCACTTGAACCCAGGAGGCAGAGGTTGCAGTGATCTGAGATCACACCACTGCACTCCAGCCTGGCAATAGAGTGAGATCCTGTGTCAGGGTGGAGAGGGAAAAGAAACTCGAAGGACTGGCAAGTCTGGCTGGGAAGCTCTTTGGAGGGTTTTACAGGAGGCCGAGAAGCGAACAACTTGCGCCAGCTCCAGGTTTTCAAAGTGCAGGGCCTCAGGAGATTTTGCTGTGTTCTCCCCACCTGTAGTGACTGATGAAATGGACGTTGTCTACAAAGTCCCAGAATTTGTCCCTGAAGGTACAGGGGGAAGGTAGAGGTGGCCTTAAGGGCGGCTGTAGGCCAGGAGGGGCCCAGGTGACCCCCACCTCACTGCTTGTGTCCTCTCTTCCTCTGCCCCGGTCAGCTCGAGGGTTGGAGTTCCTGATGATCCTAGGGACAGAGACCTACACCAACACCCCAATGGTCCCCAAGGGCATCTCCTTTAACCCGTACAACAACTTGATCTTCATCTGGGGCAACTTCCTTCTGCAGAGGTGGGCCTCCACCACCCCGGCGGGCCAGGGATACTCTGTCTCCCCAGCACCTTTAGGGCGGGGACGCTTTCTGAAGTCTCACCAAGCCTTCAGAGGATGCCCAGATCCAGAAGTTATCAGGACCGTGGGGGAACACATGGGTAGGGTCATCAGTGCTGGAACTGGGGGATGCCACTATTCTAATGCTGTGGGAGCCCTTTTCTTAAAGACCCAGCCTGTGTGAGTAATAGATGAACAGTTTCTAGGGGTTTTTTTTGTTTTTGATTTTGGGGGGAGATGGAGTCTGTCACCCAGGCTGCAAGGCAGGGGCACAATCTTGGCTCACTGTACCCTCCACCTCCCGGATTCAAGCGATTCTCCTGCCTCAGCCTCCTGAGTAGCTGGGATTATAGGTACACGCCACCACGCCCAGCTAATTTTTGTATTTTTAGTATAGACAGGGTTTTACCATGTTGGCCAGGCTGGTCTTGAGCTCCTGACCTCAGGTGATCCTCCCACCTTGACCTCTGAAAGTGCTGGGATTACAGGCGTGAGCCACTGCTCCCGGCTAATTGACAAGCATTTCCTTCCTTCCTTCCTTCCTTCCTTCCTTCCTTCCTTCCTTCCTTCCTTCCTTCCTTCCTTTCTCCCTCCCTCCCTCCCTCCCTCCCTCCCTCCCTGCTTTCCTACCTTCCTTCTTTTTTTTTTTTGACAGAGTCTGGCTTTGTCACCCAGGCTGAAGTGCAGTGACGAAATCTTGGCTCACTGCAACCTCTGCCTCCCGGGTTCAAGAGATTCTCCTGCCTCAGCCTCCTGAGTAGCTGGGACCACAGGCGTTTGCCACCACGCCCCACTCTTTTTTTATAGTTTTAGTAGAGACGGGATTTCATCGCGTTAACCAGGATAGTCTCAATCTCCTGACCTCATGATCCGCCCGCCTCGTCCTCCCGAAATGCTGGGATTACAGGCATGAGCCACTGCATCTGGCCTTGACAAGCATTTTCCAGGGACAGTTTAGGATCCTCTCTGCCCCAGCCACCCTCTTGCCCCTCAGGAACCTAGGAGCTCCTGAGCCACCTTCATGGGTGGCTGGCAAACTGCCAGTTTGGCCCGATGCTCCTGTTCTACAGATGGGGAGCTGGAGACTCTCAAAGGGTTTGGGGTCGGGGGCAGGAGCTAGGATTTCCTTTGCATGTCCTCAAAGTGGAGAAACTAAGTGGCTCCCGTGTTACTAGGCCTGGGGTTGGGGGAAGTGGCTGTCCAGGATGTCCCTAGCTCTCTGTCTCTGCCCCTGCAGCTCTGACAAGGAAAACTTCATCTACCTGGCAGACTTCCCCAAGGAACAGACCATCAAATATATAGCCAGATCGTTCCTTGGGAACATGGCTATAGTCACAGAGACAGAGGAGGTGGGCTGCCCTGTCCCTCCCCGCATACCCTCTCTGCCCTCCTCCAAACCCCAGGGGCCTCTCTTTTCCCCCTGTCAAGGTAAAGGAGCTAAGAGGGGGGACACCCTCGGGGACCCTGAGAAAGGGCAGTGAAGCTCCATTTATAGCTGAAACCCCTGGAACTCAGAGAGGCTAAGTGTCATCTCCAAAGTTACGCAGACCGCAGCCATGATCTGATGTTCAGAGGCTGCCCTCTTTCATCCCACAGTGTGGTTGTTTGCTTCATAAATATTGAACATTTATTGTGTCCCTGCTCCCGTGCTGGAGAACACAGAGCGATCAGGGCTATAATGGGGAAAATACTACCTAAGGAAGTAGGGGAACCTGGCCCAGTCTGGGGAGTTGTGCATGTCAGGGAGGGCTTCCTGGAGGAGGCCACATGGAGGGGGACATCTTGGAGGTGGAGAGGATCCCCCAGGTTGTGGCTCAGGAAGGGGTGTGAAGGTTCACTTCAGATGTATATGGGGCTGAGTATCTGTGCAGAGATGGGAAACTGAGGCCAAGGAAATGACGAGACCCTGGAGGCTGCAAAGAGTGAGAAGAAATAAGAGGTCTTGGCCCTAGGAACCGTGACTGTTAGGGAGTGTGCATGATAGGGATGCTTAGGATGCAAGTGCCAGAAACCCAAATAGACCAAAAACATTGAAAAAAATGATCATGAGCTGGGCATGGTGGCTCACGCCTGTAATCCCAGCACTTTGGGACGCCGAGGCGGGTGGATCACCTGAAGTCAGGAGTTCAAGACTAGTCTGGCCAACATGGTGAAACCCCACCTCTACTAAAAATAAAAAAATAAAAAAAATAGCTGGGCATGGTGGCACTCACCTGTGATCCCAGCTACTAGGGAGGCTGAGGTAGGAGAATTGCTTGAACCCAGGAGGCAGAGGTTGCAGTGAGCTGAGATTTCGCCACTGCACTCCAGCCTGGGAGACAGAGTGAGACTCTTGTCTCGAGAAAAAGAAAAAAAAAGGAAAAAAAAGTGATCATGGTGTGTGAGGGCCAGAACCAGAGGTGACTGGGCTCCGGGAAGTAGACCAATGGCACCAGAGAAAAGGAAGGGGGCGCTCTTGGTCCCAGTGGAGGTGAGTTTCCAAACCTCATCCTTCAGGCAATAGGGCCACCACACTGGGCAGAGGGAGAGGTGGGATCAGAGGACCCATGGTCCTCACACACACACATCTGGCTGTCGTACCTGCAGATCTGGTACCTCGTGGAGGGCACCTACCGGGTGTACCAGCTGTTCCCGTCCAGGGGCTGGGACGTGCACATGAGCTTACAGCTGATGCAGCAGTCCTCTCTCTACGCATCTAATGAAACCATGGTGACCCTTTTCTATGAAGACAACAAACTGTATCAGGTGCCCGGTGGGGCTTTGGGGGAGACATTGGGGCACCCCAGAAGGGCTGACACCAGTTCACCTGGGCCTGGCTTCCCCCTGCAGCTGGTGTACCTTATGTACAAGCATGAGGGCCGGCTGGTCAAGAGGCCCATGCCCGTGGAGAAGCTTCTGATGTATCAACAGTACACCAACCACTATGACTTGGAGCGGAAAGGGTGAGAAGACGCCGGAGGGTGGTGGGGGTCTGAGGGCTCCCGGCACTGCCCTCCTGAAGCTCCCATTGTTGACAGAGGGGTGACCAAGCCAACCCCGGTGACAACCTCGGGGCTGTGATGGTGGGAGCTCAGCACTTATGGAAGCTCAGAGGAGGAGGCTGACCTAGCCAGGGAGGAGGGTAAATCAGGGAGGGCTTCAAGGAGGAGGAGGTGTAAGCGCTGCGACAAGAAGGGTGAGGAAGGGATTAGCTAGGTGATAAGGTGGGGAAGGGTGTTCCAGAAAGGGGAACCACCTGTGCATAGGCCCTGATAGGGGGGGCAAGGTGAGCCTGGTGGTCATGGGGAGAAACTTGAACTTCATCTTGAGGGTCCTGGGGGAGCTATGGATGGCAATTAAGGAAAGGACTGCAGGGTCGGATTTTACCACATGCCACAATGATGCCTCCGGTAGCCGTCCTGCAGAGGGTGGATCAGAGCGACCCAGGGAGGCAGCTGGGGTCGGGGCAGGGACCCGGCGCTGGGGTGGCAGGAGGAACAAGAGGCCTCTGCCCCCAGCTGACGCTGAGGAGGAAGATCGGGGCTGGATTCGATTCGGGAAGTGGGAGAGATGGGAAAGAGGCCTGCGGAAGCTTCCCGTGGGCGGGGTGCCCTAGAGCCAGCCACCTTCCCCGCTTGCCGCTACCCAGGAACTACTCGACGCTCTCCTTCACCAACTTCTGCCCCTTCTCGGTGATGCGCCTGCGGAACCTGCCCAGACCGCAGAGATACACGCGCCAGGAGCGCTACCGGGCGCGGCCGCCGAGCATCTTGGAGCGCTCGGGCTTCCACACCAAGAACTCGCTCGCCATCTACCAGGGCCTGGTCTACTACCTGCTCTGGCTGCACTCCAAATACGACAAGGTGGGCGTCCGGCGGCGGACGGGGCAGGCCTGGGACCCGGAGCCGGCTCAGAGGGCGAGGCCTGTGGAGCGGAGCGCAGTGGGACTGGAGAGCTGGAGGACCCTGCGTGGGAGTCTGCGGGCGGGGCCTGGCCTGAGCGGGGCTTCGAAGGGAGGGTGTTGGGGGTGTGGCCAGGTTGAAAGCAGGGTTTGGGGACGGGCTGGGGTGTGTATCTTCAGCTCTGAGTTAGGGGCTGGCACTGAGGCTAGGAGGGGGTCCGGGGCTGCCGCTGGCCTGGGGGCTCTCGCCGCCCCCCATCCCTTCACTGTGCCGGGCAATCCCTGCAGCCGTACGCGGACCCGGTGCACGACCCCACCTGGCGCTGGTGGCGGAACAACAAACAAGACAAGGTAGGCAGAGCGGTTTGGGAGCCGGGCCGGGGGCGGCGCCCGGACACCCCTCCCCGTGCCCCCACCTCCGGCGCTGACTCTGCCCCGCGCATCCCGTACCCCAGGATTACTTCTTCTTCCTGGCGAGCAACTGGCGAAGCGCGGGCGGCGTGTACATTGACATGGACAGTTACGAAAAGATCTACAACCTCGAGCCCGAGTACGAGCTGCCGGAGCGCATTTTTCTGGACAAGGGCACTGAGTACAGCTTCACCATCTTCCTGTCGGCGCAAGGCCGCTCGTTCCGTGCGCAGGCAGAACTCGGTCTGTGCGCGGGGCCAGAGTGGCGTCCGAAGGGCGGGGTGGGGGCTGCCCAGAATCTGGGAGCCTGGGGGACGGGGACACCGACCAGGGGGCTGGGCCTGTCTGTGAGGGAGGCCTTAACCCCCTTTACTGCCTAGAGCAGGCAGCGCCTTCCAACTGCAGACCCAGGTGGACGTGGGCGTGGTGCTGGCCAACCCGGGCTGCATCGAGGCCTTGGTGAAGCAGGAGGTCCTGATTAATCGCAACTCGGTGCTATTTTTGGTAAGACCTGGCTGGAAGTTGGGATCAAAGCAAGTTATTTATTTTTATTTTTTGAGACAGGGTCCTGCTCAGTCACTCAGGCTCAAGTGCAGTGGCGTGATCACTGCATTCTCGGCCTCCTTGACTCAAGTGATCCTCCTCCCTCGGCCTCCTGAGTAACTGGGACTGCAGGCATGCGCCACAGTGCCCAGCTTTTTTTTTTTTTTTCTTTTGAGACAGAATCTTGCTCTGTTACCCAGGCTGGAGTGCAATGGCACGATCTCAGCTCATTGCAACCTCTGCCTCCCAGGTTCAAGCGATTCTCCTGCCTCAACCTCCCTAGTAGCTGGGATTACAGGTGCACGCCACCACAGCCAGCTAATTTTTTTTGTAGTTTTGGTAGAGATGGGGTTTTATCATGTTGGCCAGGCTGGTCTTGAACTCCTGACTTCAAACAATTTACCCACCTCGGCCTCCCAAAGTGCTGGGATTACAGACGTGAGCCACTGCACCCAGCCTTAACTTTTTATTTTTTGTAGAGATGGGGGGTGTCCCTATGTTGCCCAGGCTGGTCTCAAATTCCTGGGCTCAAGAGATCCTCACACCTCGTCATGAGGTGTGAGGCATGAGCCACCCTGCACCTGGCCCTGTTAGCCTATTCCTGAGTAGGAAATGGAGGCCTTCCATTCTACCAGCCCCTCACCTCGCCCCAGCTATGGGTTATTTGAACTGTTTATTGGTCATTGGGGAGACCTGCTTAGTCCTTCACTTCTGCCTCTCCCCTCCTTCAACCCCAGATTACGCTCAAGGATAAAAAGCTTTGCTATGACCAAGGCATTAGCGGACATCACCTTATGAAGACTTCCATGATGGTCAATGTGAGGTCCAAGTCTGGAGGCGAGGGCGCAGGACAGGGGGAAAGCCTGGGCCTGCGGGGATCACCATCTTCACCTCCTCCTGTCCGCAGGTGGTGGGCTCATCTGGGCTCTGCTTCCAGGAGACGCACCTGGAGCCCCATATGCAAGTACTGAAACTTGGGATACTGCGTCCTGGGAGGGGAACGTTGGGTCAGGTCTCAACAGGGCTAATCCCCCTGAGAATCCCACTAATGTATTCATCATTTTCTTTCTTCTCATTCTTTCTCATCATTCACTCTCCCCCACCCCACCCCAGTACCTCCTTTCATTCTTTTTTTTTTTTCTTTGAGATGGAGTTTTGCTCTTGTTGGCCAGGCTGGAGTGCAGTGGTGCGGTCTTGGCTCACCACAACCTCTGCCTCCTGGGCTCGTGATTCTCCTGCCTCAGCCTCTTGAGCAGCTGGGATTAATAGGTGCCCGCCACCATGCTCGGCTAATTTTTTGTATTTTTGGTATAGACAGGGTTTCTCCATGTTGGCTAGGCTGGTCACAAACTCCTAAACTCAAGTGATCCACCGGCCTCAGCCTTCCAAAGTGCTGGGATTCCAGGCGTGAGCCACCTCGCCCGGCCTAACTCCTTTCATTCATTCATGTTTTCAGAAAGGGCCACCTTTCCAGTTGTGCAGGTTGCACACAAGCTCGTATGTTCCCTCTGATACTTTTCGGCAGAGAGAGAGAAGAGGGTCTGAGAAACAGGGCCTCTTTTAGCAATCGGCACAAAGGTGGCATAAGGGCTGGCCTGGCCCTACCTTCACGTCTCACCCTTCCTCTGCCCACTCATATGTTCCTCATTCAGTTCGGGTTCTTGGTTCTTCACTCGCTTACACATGTGATATCACCTTTGCCCAGGGGCAGACACGGAGGCTCAGAGAGGTGCAGAGTAACCCAGGGAGCTAATAAGTAATAGGGGAGGGGCCTGCCCAGAGTTCTTGTTCTCACCCACTTCCCTACCCACTCCCTGGCACACACATCCTGGAGTTCCTCCCTCCTGGCTTAGAATGACCTTGGGCAGGCCAGGTCTGGTGGCTCACACCTGCAATCCCAGCACTTTGGGAGGCTGAGTGGGGCGGATTACCTGAGGTCAGGAGTTCGAGACCAGCCTAGCCAACATGGTGAAACCCTCTCTCTACTAAAAATACAAAAATCAAAGCTTGGGTGCAGTGGCTCATGCCTGTAATCCCAGCACTTTGGAAGGCTGGGGCGGGCGGATCACCTGAGGTGAGGAGTTCAAGACCAGCCTGGCCAACATGGAGAAACCCTGTCCCTACTAAAAATACAAAAAATTATCTGGGTGTGGTGGTGCATGCCTGTAATCCTAGCTACTTGGGAGGCTGAAGCAGGAGAATTGCTTGAACCCTGGAGGCAGAGGTTGCGGTGAGCTGAGATTGTGCCACTGCACTCCAGCCTGGGCGACAGAGTGAGACTCAGTCTCAAAAAAAAAAAAAAAAAAGAAAAGAAAATTAGCTGGGTGTGGTGGCACACATGCCTGTAGTCCCAGCTACTTGAGAGGCTGAGGCAGGAGAATTGCTTGAGCCCAGGAGACAGAGGTGGTAGTGAGCTGAGATCGTGCCACTGCACTCCAGCCTGGCCAACAGAGAAACTGTCTCAAAAAAATAAATAAATAAAAATAAAGAATGACCTTGGTCAGTAAAAAGGGGTTATAGCAGCCCCCAACCCCTTGGAGTACATGAGATTTCATGTGCTGGACTAAATAAACAAGGAGGAAGTGTGACCACACCAGGGTGAGCAAGGGGGAACATGGCAGGATGAGCTCGGAGCAGTGATGAGGCCGAGCAAGTGGGCCTCATGGGTCACGGTATGTAAGCTGGCTCCTTGGGAGGGCTCAGAGCAGAGGAGGGGCTCAGGTTTCCCAGGGTCTATCTGGCTGCATGGGCTAGGGGGATATTAATGAGAGGACTGCAAGCAGGGAGACTCTGGAGGAGACAAGGTTGGGGAACACAGCGTGAGGGCAAAGGAGTTGGCGGTTTAGGGGAGAGAATGGGTGGGCTCTGGGTCTATTTTTCAGGCTCAGGCTAGAAACAACAGGCTATCCGGATGGACTGGATGTGGGTGTGAGAGAGAGAGAGGTGCAAGGTGTTCATCCTGACAGCTGGAGGGGTGGAGGTGCCATTCACCAGATAGTTCTGGACAGATTGAACCTGGGATGCCCGTGGGACCTCCCAGTGAGTGAGAGAGTGACAGCTGTAAAGTCTATGGCCCAGACCTGGTGTGGGATGCACTTCTATGGCCAACAACCCCTCTCCCCAGGTGCCAGCAAGCACAGGCCACAGCCTCCAGATTCCATGTCCCTTTGACAATCAGCTGATACCCTTGTGTCTTACCTCCTGAAATGGGCCCAAGGACCCTTCCTTCTTTTTTTCTTCCCTTTCTCTTTCTCTGTCTCTTTCTCTTTCTTTCTTTCTTTCTCTTTTTCTCTCTTTCTCTGTCTCTCTTTCTCTCTTTCCTTCTTTCTTTCCCTTCCTTCTTTCCTTTCTTCCTTTCTTTCTTTTCCTTCCTTCCTTTCTTTCTCTTTCCTTTTTTTTTTAATTTTTCTTTCTTTCCCTCCCTTCCTCCCTTCTTCCTTTCATTTTCTCTTTTCTTTTTCTTTTGTCTCTGTCGCCCAGGCTGGAGTGCATAGGTAAAATCACAGTGCACCGCAATCTCGACCTTAGGGGCTCAAGCCTCCTTCTTCAGCCCTCTGAGTACTGGAGACTAGAGACTCACACCACCACGCCTGGCTACTTTTTATATTTTTGGTAGATTGGTTTTGCCATGTTGCCCAGACAGGTCTTCAACTCCTGGGCTCAGGCGATCCTCCCACCTCGGCTCGGATTACAGGCATGAGCCACCAGACTCGGTTGACTCTTCCTTCTAAAGACCATGTCATGGGGGTTCCCTGACCCCTGACACCCATCCTGGGTTCCATTTCCCTCATATATTCCAGGCTCCCACAGGATTACCCAGGCCTGACTTTTGATTTATAGAGTCTGACTAGATGGTGCTCAGCAGATACAGCTGTCAGTAGTCTTATTTTAGAGGCAGCTGCAGCCAATCTGTCTGTTCCAATCCCAACACTACCACCTACCAGCTGTGTGGTTTTGGATCATCAATAAGTGGTTTAACCTCTCAGTGACTCATTTTGGCCATCTCTAAAATGAAAGGTCTTAGGCCAGGCGTGGTGGCTTACACCTGTAATCCCAGCACCTTGGGAGGCCTAGGAAGGCGGATCACGAGTTCAAGAGTCTGAGACCAGCCTGGCCAGCATGGTGAAACTCCATCTCTACTAAAAATACAAAAAAGTTAGCCGGGCATGGTGGCATATGCTTGTAGTCCCAGCTACTCGGGAGGCTGAGGCAGGAGAATTGCTTAAACCCAGGAGGCGGAGGTTGCAGTGAGCTGAGATCGCACCATTGCACTCCAGCCTGGGCAACAGAGCAAGACTCTGTCTCAAAAAAAAAAAAAAGAAAGAAAGAAAAAAGGAAGGTATTAATAATCTCTACCCTGTGGGGCAATTGAGAATTAAATGAATTTGAATATGTAAAGCTCTTAGAACATCACCCATTGCCTGGTACACAGTAAGAGCTGCATGTGTTTGCAGTTATTAAAAGCATTTTTATATGCAACAATCTTGCATGTTCTTCACATGTACCCCAAAACCTAAAATGCAATAAAAAAATAAAAAATACAGTGTATTTAAAATAAAAAAAGCATTTTTAAAAGGCATCGTTTTATATCTATCTATCTATATAGATATAGATATAGATATAGATCTTTTTTTTGAGACAGAGTCCTGCTCTATCGCCCAGGCTGGAGTGCTGTGAGGCAATCTCAGCCTCTATCTCCCTGGTTCAAGCGATTCTCCTTTCCTCTGCCTCCCAAGTAGCTGGGATTAAAGGCGTGTGCCACCCCACCCAGCTAATTTTTTGTATTTTTAGTAGAGATAGGGTTTCACTATGCTGGCCAGGCTGGTCTTAAACTCCTGGGTTCAAGTAATCTGCCTGCCTCGGCCTGCCAGCGTGCTGGGACTACAGGCGTGAGCCACTGCGCTCTGTCATTTTAATATTAATGACCATATCGCCCTCGGTGGTGAGGGAGAACCGGGCAGCTGGTGGTGGCGTGTGTGGGAGAGGGACTGTCCTCCCTGCCCCCCACCCCGCCAGGGGTCTGAGGAGTCCCTGGCCACCACCCCATGAGGCTTTTCTCCTCCCACCCAGGGCAACCTGATGGTGCCAGTGCTCATAGGCTGCCCCCCAGGCAAGCGCCTGGCCTTCGACATCACCTACACACTGGAATACAGCCGCCGGCAGAACAAACACTACTTCGACTGCGTACACGTGGACCCCGAGATGCCCTGCTTTCTCTTCCGGGACAGTGTGTGTCCGTTCCCTTCCCCTGCACAGTTCACTGCCCTCCTGCCCCCACCACTTTGCGCGCTTCCTCCCCTCTCCTCTCCCGCGGGCCACCCACCCTTTGTCCTGCGGCATCTCACTTTCCCTCTCTCGGTCCTCAGCTTCTCGGGCCAAGCTAATTTCTTCTCCTGGTCTCAACCCCCTTCCAACCCCATAGTTTTCTACCCCTTCTTCTTGATTCAAGATTTGGTGACAGGAGACTCCGGCAGTTTCCAGGGCAGGTAAAGGCTTGGCCAATTTGCAGCTAGGGCAGGTGGAGGGGGAGGAAGGGAAGGGGTGCAGGACTCGCCACCTGGAGACCAGTCCGTGTGCGCTTCTGTCCCTGGTAGCTACGTGCTGCTGGTGGTGGGTGGCGGGCCTACACTGGAAAGCATCAGAGACTACAGCAATGACGAAATCTACCGTTTCAACAGCCCCCAGGACAAGTAATCCCCGCGGGGCCCCACGCTTAATCTGCCTTGCTTCCCCTGGAGGCCTTTCCCGCTTCCCAGCCAAGCCCACCTTGCAAGCCCCCGCCTTTGCATCTCAGGCCCCGCCCACAGCAGGGCTCTTAGGATCCCACAGGCAAACTCCGGTCCACCCTAAGACCACGCCCCTTGCACCTAAGATCACACCCGAGACCACGCCCCCTGCACTCACCTCTGGCCTCGCTCCACACTAGCCGCTGAGGCCATACGTCCCCCACACCACCCCCCCACAACCCCTGGCTGAGATGACCTGGTCCTGCACAGGACCAACAGCCTTATCTGGACCACAAGGACCACAAGGACCACCAAAGACTCAGCCTACCACATCATGTCCTACGAGAGCCCCGGCATCGAGTGAGTGTGCAGCCTGGCCGCTAGGCCCTCTTGGCCCCCATCTGTCGGTAGTCCATCGGGCCCACCCATCCTTTCTACCTCTAGGAGGCCCCTTGATCCCCAAGTCACACAGATTGCCTTTGTGTTCCTCAAATGGGACTGAACTTTGCACAAGCAGAAGTCTTGGCCTGGAATGCTGCCCCCTCCTACTCTCTTCGGGCCTTAGATAGATGCCCTTTCAGCCAGGAGGACTTTTCTGTTTCAGGATGGGACAGTTGTCCCTTTGTGACTCCTATGGCCTCCTGAGGCTCTCCCATCCCAGCCCTGAGCCCTCTACCTGTGCATCCCCATCCCAGTGTGGGCAGGTCTGGGCAGTCACTGTCTAATGTGGCATCTGTCTCTCCCTCAGGACTGGGTCCTGAATGGACTCAACGTGATATTTGTTTATTTATTTTTTGTGACAGGTTCCCTCTGTGGCCCACCAGGCTGGGAGTGCAGTCTTGGCTCACTCAACCTCCACCTCCTGGGTTCAAGCAATTCTCCTGCCTCAGTTTCCCAAGTAGCTGAGGTTACAGACACCTGCCACCACACCTGGCTAATTTTCGTATTTTTAGCAGGGATGGGGTTTCACCATGTTGGTCAGACTGGTCTCGAACTCCTGATCACAGGTGATCTACCCACCCAAAGTGCTGGGATTACAGGCACACGCCACCATGCCCAGTTAATTTTTGTAATTTTGTATTTTTTTCTTTCTTCTTCTTTTTTTTTTTGAGATGGAGCCTCTCTCTGTCGCCCAGGCTGGAGTGCAGTGGCACTATCTCAGTTCACTGCAACCGCCCCCCCAACCTCCTGGGTTCAAGCGATTCTCCTGCCTCAGCCTCCCGAGTAGCTAGGACTACAGGTGTGTGTCACCACGCCTGGCTAATTTTTTGTATTTTTAGTAGAGATGGGATTTCGCCACATTAGCCAGGATGGTCTTGATCTCCTGAACTTGTGATCCGCCTGCCTTTGCCTCCTAAAGTGCTGGGATTACAAGTGTGAGCCACTGTGCTCGGCCTATTTTTTTTTCTAGTAGAGACAGGGTTTCACCGTGTTGGCCAGACTGGTTAACATAATATTTATTGAATGAAATAATGGACAAGTGAATAAATTAATTCATGGCAGGCATTTTGATATTTGAATGGGGGTATTAATGAATGAATAAAACGATGGAGAAACAAATTCACATACAGGGGCTCAATAACTAAGATTCATTCAATGAAGGGAAAAAAAAATGAAGCCATGAGCAAATGAAGGCAGTGAATGCATGAACAACTTGCATCTAGTCAGAACTTAACCTGCATTAAATTTTTTTTTTTTAATTTTTATTTTTTGAGACGGAGTCTTGCTCTGTCACCCAGATTGGAGTGCAGTGGGGCCATCTCATCTCAGTGTAACCTCCGCCTCTTAGGTTCCAGCGATTCTCCCACCTCAGCCTCCTGAGTAGCTGGGATTACAGGTGCATGCCACCATGCCTGGCTAATTTTTGTATTTTTAGTAGAGACAGGGTTTTACCATGTTGGCCAGGCTGGTCTTGAACTCCTGACCTCAAGTGATCCACCTGACTCGGCCTCCCAAAGTGCTGGGATTCCAGGCTCGAACCACTGTGCCCGGCCTGACCTGCATTTATTGAATAATGAATAAAGAAGAGAATAAATGAAAGATATGACTTTGTACCTAGTAAGTGCTCAAGCTATATTTATGGGATAAAGGACTGAAGGGAGCCAAGAATGAATAAGGAGTTGGCACATGATAGGTACACAGACTGTAATCTGGATGGATGCACGTGACAGATGAATTGACAGATGGAGGCATGATGGCAGGAGGAAACGAATAAGTAGACAGCCTGTTAGAGGGTAGGCATTCAGTCAGGATGATTGGCTGAGTGAATGAAGGAATGAATGAGGGAAGGCATGAGACTGCACCCATTCGGTCCTCACCCAGAGTGTCGGGGTAGAGGAAGAAATTGGGAGTTGGCGCAGACTAGGCATGGTTGGTAGCACACCTGCCTGATCTTTGGCTCACAGGTGGCTGTGTCTGGAGAACTCCCCATGCTATGACAACGTTCCCAGAGGCATCTTCTCCCCTGAATTCTTCTTCAAGGTGTTGGTGAGCAATAGGTGAGCCAGGCAGGTGGCCCAGGTGCGGGTCAGGGGCTGCCCATGGAGTGCCCGGCTTCTCCTCTCATCCTGGATCCCTTCCCAACCCCCGCAGAGGAGTGGACACAAGCACCTACTGCAACTACCAGCTCACCTTCCTGGTGCACATCCATGGGCTGCCACTCAGTTCCAAGCGGGCCCTCTTCATTTTCATGGTGAGTGGCTGTCCAGGAGCTGCCCTGCTGGGTGGCCAGGGCCCTCCCCGACTCCACACCTATGCTTATTGTACCTTCCCTCGTTCATTCCTTCACTTGCTCATCCAGGCATGCTGACTAAATGCCTACTGTGCAACGGGCTGTCTATTCATTCATTTCAGCCGTCACGCCTCCATCTGTCAATTCCTCTGTCATGTGCATCCATCCAGATGATGGACTGTGCACCTATCATGTGCCAACTCCTATTCATTCTTTGCTCCCTGCAGGTGTCGACCAGCGTGTTTGTGGGCCTGGTGATCTTCTACATCATCTTCTGCCTCCTGTGGCCCCTCATGGTGAAGGGCTGCACGATGCTCCGGTGGAAGATAAATGACATCATTGCCTCAGACTCCTACTACTACTGCGCCTCCATTTCTGGAATCTCCAGCATGTCATCTCTGAGACACTCCAGGCAGGGCTCCATTGTCAGCTCCAGGGTAGAAGAGGATGGGGCTGAACCCAGGGAAGCCATGGAGGGACAGTTGATGACCTTAGCCTCTCACCTGCCCCCGCCCCCAGCCACCATCACGCCTCCCCTGCAAGGCCCATCTTGAAGATGTGCCTGTCACCCAGCCCAGGCCTCTTTTTCTGTTTTGCTTGATGTTTACTTCTCATTCAGACTCAAATAAAGCCTGATTTCGGGACCAGGTGTGGGTTCTCTTAAGAACTCCAGTTCAGAAGTTGTTTTTTTTTTTTTGAGATGGAGTTTTGCTCTTGTTGCCCAGGTTGGGGTGCAATGGCATGATCTCGGCTCACTGCAGCCTCTGACTCCGTGGTTCAAGCATGTCTCCTGCCTCAGCCTCCCAAGTAGCTGGGATTACAGGCATGCGCTAATTTTTGTATTTTTAGTAAAGACAGGGTTTCACAATGTTGGCCAGGATGGTCTCAATCTCCTGACCTCATGATCGGCCTCCCAAAGTGCTGGGACTACAGGCGTGAGCCACCATGCCTGGCTGAGTTCAGAAGGTTTGTATCAGATAGCTGCACGTTAAAATATCACAAACCTGGCCAGGCACGGTGGGTCACGCCTGTGCTCTCAGCACTTTGGGAGGCCGGAGCGGGCAGAATAGTTGAGGTCAGGAGTTTGAGACCAGCCTGGCCAACATGGTGAAACCTGTAACCCCATGTCTACTAAAAATACAAAAAATTAGCTGGGCATAGTGGTGTTTACCTGTAATTCCAGGTATTGGGAGGCTGAGGCAGGATAATCCCTTGAACCTGGGAGGCGGAAGTTGCAGTGAGCCAAGTTTGCGCCACTGCACTCCAGCCTGGGCAACAGACCAAGACTCTGATTCAAAAAAACAGGACAAAACAATAAATAAAATATCAAAAACCTTCTAGACCACATGTTAAATAGTGGCTTCTCTGTGTGCCTGTTGGCTGAGCCCCTCCCTAGGGTGCCCCAGACCTCCCTGTAGTCCAGCAGTATCCTCCATTGCTACAGCTGACCGTCTGTTCTGATTGTTCAGTGTTAAATATTTTGAATGTCAGCACCTATCTAATGTCTTAAGGAAGGGACCCTGGAAATGTCAGGATTCTTATTTTAGTTGTGCAAATATTTCCCTCAAATCGTCTACCTGAAACTGGTAATTTATAGGCTTTTTTTTCTTACTGTTTGTGTTTTTATTTACCTAATATTATATTTTTTTATTTCTAAATAAGTCTTCAGTCTGTTTTTTTTTCTTTTTTTTAAAAAAAAAGAAGAAAGAAAGAAAGAAAAAGAATGAAGAAGAAGAAAAAGGAAGAGAAAGAGAGAGAGAGAATGGGAGCATTGCTTTCTTGCCCAGGCTAGAATACAGTTTAGTAATGGGTATTGAAAACCTCTTTTATACCAATAATTATACTTAATGACATAGATAGGAAGGAATAAGGGAAGAAAATAACAAACAAACAGCCAACCAATATTTCATTTAAACCTATGAAATGCTGTGCGATTACTGAGGAGTGATTTACTTCCAATTATGTAGTCACTTATGGAATAGGTGGGAGGTGGTAATGTATGTTTTGTGTATTTGAAGTGGAGAGTTCTATAAATGTTTATTTTGTTTACTTGTTCCGGGTCTGAGTTCAAGTCCTGGATGTCCTTGTTAATTTTCTGTCTCGTTGATCTGTAAAATCGTTAGCTCTTCTTGTTACATTGATCCTTTTGCCATTATGTAATGTCCTTCTTTGCCTCTTTTGATCTTTGTTGCTTTAAAGTCTATTTTATCGGAGGCGAGAATTGCATCTCCTGCTTTTTATTTATTTATTTTTACTCTCTGTTTGGTTGGTAAATCTTCCTCCTTCTCTTTGTTTTGAGTCTTTGTGTATTGTTGCATGTGAGATGGGTCTGGATGCAGCATACTGATGGGTTTTGGCTTTTTATCCAATTTGAATATATATGAGTTTAATACTGCCATTTGATGCTAGCTGGCTGTTTTGCCCATTAGTTGGTGTAAATTTTTCATTGTATTGATGCTCTTTGCTTTTTGATATATATTTGGAAAGGCTGATATTGGTTGTTCCTTTATATGTATAGTGCTTCTTTCAGAAGCTCTTGTAAAGCAGGCCTGGTGGTGGTGAAGTCTCTAAGTACTTGCTTATTTGCAAAAGATTTAATTTTTCCTTCGCTTGTAAAGCTTAGTTTGGCTGAATATGAAATTCTGGGTTGAAAGTTCTTTTCTTTAAGGATATTAAATATTGGTCCCCACTCTTTTCTGGCTTGTAGGGTTTCTGCTGAGAGATCTGCTGTAAGTCTGATAGGTTTCCCTTTATGGGTAACCTGACCTTTCTCTCTGGCTGCCCTTAGCATTTTCTCCCTCATTTCAACCCTAATAAATCTGGCGATTATGTGCCTTGGGGTTGGTCTTCTTGAAGAATATCTTTGTGGTGTTCTCTTTATTACCTGGAGTTGAATATTACCCTGCCTTGCTAGGTTGGGAAAGTTCTCCTGAATGATATCCTGAAGAGTATTTTCCAACTTGGATTCATTCTCTTCGTCACATTCAGGTACACCTATCAAACATAAATTAGGTCTTTTCACATAGTCCCATATTTCCTGGAGACTTTGCTCATTCCTTTTTATCCTTTTTTCTCCAAACTTGTCTTCTCGTTTCATTTCACTGAGCTGGTCCTCGACATCTGATATCCTTTCTTCTGCTTGATCAATTCGACTGTTTAAACTTTTGCATACTTCACAAAGTTCTCATGTTGTGTTTTTCAGCTCCATCAATTCATTTATATTCCTCTCTAAATTGTCCATTCTCGTTAGCATTTCGTCAAATCTTTTTTCAAGGTTCTTAGTTTCTTTGCATTGGGTTAGAACAAGTTCTTTTAATTCACGGAAGTTTCTTATCATCCACGTTTTGAAACCTGCTGCTGTTAATGGAACACACTCGTCCTCCATTAAGCCTTGTTCTGTTGCTGATGAGGAACTGCAATCCCCTGTAGAGGGAGAGGCATTCTGATTTTGAGTATTCTCTGCCTTTTTAGGCTGGTTTCTTCCCTTGATTATATATTTATCCCTCTGTCATCTTTGTAATTACCGACTTTCTAACTAGGTCTCTGAGCGGACATCCAACTTGTTGATTCCCAGCGCTGAAATCTGAGCAATCCACTGCGCCGGCCAAAACAGCGGTGTTAAGATTGATGGTGCTTTTCTGCCCGGGAACCTCCAGACTCTGCACCAAGAACTGCGCGCTAAGGCACCAGCTAAACCGCTGCACCGGCCACAAGAGTCGCCCTGGCGACCCGTGGGGCTCCTCTGCTGGGAATCTCTTGGTCCGTGAGCAACAAAAATTCATCTGAAAGTGTGGCGTCCTCTCGTTCTCTGCGCTTTCACTGGGAGCTACGAGCCCGAGCTGCTAGTGATCAGCCATCTTGGATCTCTCTCCTATAGGCTTTGTTAATTCAGCTTCAGGTACAGTTTGATCCAGAAGTCCCCAACTTCCACAGGATTCAGCCTCCTGTGGACGTTGGGGACTACATTTCCCTGTAGTTTTTTCTTCTCTGCCCTCCTCTAAGTGCAGTCTCTGACCTCAGGACAACTCCCTTCACCATCTGAGGTTAGTTATACAGTCCATAATCTGGATGGATGCATAGTGACCGATGAATCGACAGATGGAGGTATGAAAGCAGAAGGAAATAAATGAGTTAAAAAAATACCCTGATGCATGGTAGGCATTCAGTCAGCATTAATGGATGAACAAATGAAAGTGTGAATGAGGAAAGGTATAAGATTGTATCTAGTTGGTGCTCACCCAGAGTGTCAGGGTGGAGGAATAAACCAGGGGTTGGCATGGACTAGGCATGGTTGGTAGCACAAAATCCTGATGGAACTTGACAATAACAAGAGCTGGCAACATTCATGTGTGTAAGATCCACTGGCTAAGGATGTTTCCACCACCAAGATTCTATCGAGTCACCTCATGGTCCAGATAAACACATCATAATCCTGTATCAGCTAAGTCAACATGTGTTTTAAATACCACCATCTGCATTTCTGGCCAAGATAGAGTGACTGGGACTGCGTTTCCCCTCATACTTGAAACAATATATATTGTTTTAAACAGGATCTCACTCTATGGCCCAGGCTGGAGTGCAGTGGTGCGATCTTGACTCACTGCGACCTCCGCCTCTCGGGCTCAAGCAATTGTCCTGCCTCAGCCTCCTGAGTAGCTGGGACCATAGGTGTGCATCACTACACCTGGCTAATTTTTTTTGTCTAAGATGGAGTCTTGCTCTGTTGCCCAGGCTGGAGTGCAGTGGCATGATCTCAGCTCTTGCCTCCCGGGTTCAAGTGATTCTCCTGCCTCAGCCTCAGGAGTAGCTGGGATTACAGGCACCCACTACCACGCTAATCTTTTTGTATTTGTAGTAGAGATGGAGTTTTGCCATCTTGGCCAGGCTGGACTTGAACTCTTGTCCTCAAGTGATCCACCCAATTAGCCTCCCAAAGTGCTGGGATTACAGGCGTGAGACACCGTGCCCAGCTAACGAATATTTATTGACTGTCTATTAATATCTGCCAAGCACTGAGATACTGGGAATTCAGTAGTAAAGGAAACCATCCTGCCTTCATGGAGATGACATTCTAAATGGTGGAGAGAGAGTCGGGTTTGAGAAAAATGTGCTGGCCAGGCACAGTGGCTCACACCTGTAATGCCAACACTTTGCAAGTTCAAGGCAGAAGGATTGCTTGAGCCTAGGCATTCGAGACCAGCCTGAGCAGTATAGTGAAACCCTGTCTCTACAAAAAATTTTAAATAATTTTTTTTTGAGACGGAGTCTCACTTTGTCACTCAGGCTGAAGTGCAGTGGTGCCATCTCAGCTCACTGCAACCTCAGCCTCCTGGGTTCAAGCAATTCTCCTTCCTCAGCCTCCTGAGTAACTAGGATTACAGGTGTGCATCACCAAGCCCAGCTAATTTTTATATTTTTAGTAGACACGAGGTTTCACTGTGATGGTCAGGCTGGTCTAGAACTCCTGACCCCATGATTCACCTGCCTCGGCCTCTCAAAGTGCTGGGATTACAGGCGTGAGCCACTGCACCCAGCCAAAATATTTTTAAAGAGAGAGAAAAAGGCTGGAAGAGGGACTCCCTCTAAAAAAAAAAAAAAAAAGAGAGCGAGAGAGAGGAAGGGATGTTGAATGTGCAAGTGTAATATCAATCAATGGAGGAAGCAGAAGTTGGTTTAAGAAGTTGTGAGGCCAGGCGCGGTGGCTCACGCCTGTAATCCCAGCACTTTGGGAGGCCGAGGCGGGTGGATCACGAGGTCAAGAGATCAAGACCATCCTGGTCAACATGGTGAAACCCCGTCTCTACTAAAGATACAAAAAATTAGCTGGGCATGGTGGCGGGTGCCTGTAGTCCCAGCTACTCGGGAGGCTGAGGCAGAATTGCCTGAACCCAGGAGGCGGAGGTTGCCGTGAGCCGAGATCGCGCCATTGCACTCCAGCCTGGGTAACAAGAGCGAAACTCCGTCTCAAAAAAAAAAAAAATACAAAAAGTAGCTAGGTGTGGTGGCACATGACTGTAATCCCAGCTACTTGGGAGGCTGAGGCAGGAGAAACGCTTGAACCCTGGATGCCGTGAGCCGAGATTACGCCATTGCACTCCAGTCTGGGTAACAAGAGCTAAACTCCATCTTAAATTCTCCACTTATTTATGACTTTCTTTTTATTTTTCTTTTTATTTTTTCTTTTCTCTTTCTTTCTAAAGAAGAATTTCTTTTTCTTTTTTTTTCTTGAGTTGGAGTCTTGCTCTGTTGCCAGGCTGGAGTGCAGTGGCGCGATCTTGGCTCACTGCAACCTCCACCTCCCGGGTTCAAGCGATTCTCTTATCTCAGCCTTCCGAGTAGCTGGGACTACAAGTGTGCGCCACCGCGCCCAGCTAATTTTTGTAATTTTAGTAGAGACGGGGTTTCACCATGTTTGCCAGTATGGTCTCGATCTCTTGACCATGTGATCTGCCCGCCTCGACCTCCCAAAGTGCTGGGATTACAGGCATGAGCCACCGCGCCCCCCCGGCACATATATTTAAAGCCATAGAACTGGAGGAGTTCTTTCATATTTGTATAAGCTTGGGGAAAAAAACGTGGAAGGATGCTTTGAAAAAGACGGGAGAGGGAGCCCCAGGTACACATTCTAGCTGTTAGTCCTTTGGAAGGTTACCCAGCCTCTAAAAGCCTGTCTATAAAATGAGAATAACACCGCTTTCCA
Organism: Aotus nancymaae; assembly: GCF_030222135.1. Taxonomy (NCBI): domain Eukaryota; kingdom Metazoa; phylum Chordata; class Mammalia; order Primates; family Aotidae; genus Aotus; species Aotus nancymaae. The sequence goes on along the minus strand of NW_026988441.1, from coordinate 15,437,615 downwards.
AATGGCACGACATTGCCACCTCTTGGCTTGGAAAAGCTGCTCTGAAGGCAAAACCCCCAGGACAGTTACGTAGCGTCCCGAACACTGGGTGAAGCCAGGGCAGCCATATTTATTACTGGAACCGTGAGGTTGGGGGGCGGAGTGGATGGCGTTGAGACAGCTGTCATTTTTCGCTTAGGGCAAAACCCTACTTCCGGTCACCATCTTGAGTGACGACAGAGGTGGAGCTCCAACTGACATGTTCATTAAGGGCAGGGCTCCGAGGGCGCCACCTCGAGAGCGACAGCGGGCTACCCGGGGCGGGCGGAGGCAGGTTGTAGCCCCGCCCCGGGCCTTGGGCTCCACCTCTCGGCCCCACTTCCGCCGGGCGAGCGTTTGTAGGCGGCGCTGCCGTAAATCAGGCAGTGGGTTTGCCGCATCACGCAAGATGGCGGCTGCGGCGGTGAACGGGGCGGCCAGCTTCTCGAGCTCCGGGGCTGCGGCGCCTTCGGGCGCTGTCCTGCAGGCTGCGGCCGGCATGTACGAGCAACTCAAGGGCGAGTGGAACCGTAAAAGCCCCAATCTTAGCAAGTGCGGGGAAGAGCTGGGCCGGCTCAAGGTAAGGTCGGCAGGCCCAGGAAACCGAGTGTTGCGGGCGTGAGGGGCGCTACGAGGTGTCTGGACCCAAACAAGTCCCGGGCCACGGAAGACACCGCGGTGCCAGCGAGACTGAGGCGGGCTAGGGGATCCGATGGGGCGAAAGATTTGAAACAGCCAAGGTGCGGGCCCGGAGGGGGTCAAGAAGCGAGAGAGGGACCGGGCGCGGTGGCTCACGTCTGTAATCGCAACCCTTTGAGAGACAGAGGCCAGGAGTTCAAATCAGCCTGAACAACAAAGCGAGACTCTGTCTCTACAATCTTTTTTAAGTGAGAGATGACTGGAATGGACCCACGCAGGGATGGTGGGGGAATGATGGAAAGACTCGTGATGGCAGAACTGAGTGAGGGGTTAGAATTTTGGTGCTCGGAGGCTTACCTGGTCGGAGTGGCAGGATTGGGGTTCGGGCTTTTCCTGATGGCGGATTCCAGGCAAGACCAAGTGGGAAATGAGGACTGCCCAGAGTGATAAAAGAATGAGGCTGAAAAGGTGGGCTTTGTAGGGAGTGTGTGGTTAAGACCAGGCTGGGTTAGGCTGTGAGAGATCTGGCGCTTCGGGTCGCGTCTCTGGGGAGAGGGGACAGCCTAGTTGTGAAGGCAGGACTGAGCCTAGGAAAGACTCTTAAAGGTAGAGAACAAGAATTCGAGGCTCAGAGTGCTTGAGACCAAGCGCGTTTTGGGAGGGAGCGTAAATGCAGTGGTTTGGAACAAGCTACTGAGTCTACTAAGGAATGATGTACGGGCTGAACTGTGGGGGGAGATTTGGACCTCCACCTCCCAAATATAGGTTTTGGGGATAGCCCAGCTACCCCTTCCCCAATAGAGCATGGGGAAGATCGGCCAAGAATTGAATGTGCTGGTTCCCCCTGCCGCGTCATTCCACTGGGTCAGGCACTGAGTGTCTCCCCTTGTTTACCCAGTGGGGCTGTTAATAATTGTAATGTGATGTAATCTTAAATGGGCATGTGTTGTGTGCTCAGGCCCTGTTTTGAGTGCTTTATGAGGAGGGACTCCTCATGAGTCATGATGACGGTTAGCTCCATTTTCCAGGTGGAAAGACCAAAGCATAGAGCAGGTAAGTAATCTGTATTTGAATTTCCATCTTTTCTTTCTTCCCTCTCTCCCCTCCCCATCAGCTAGTCCTTCTGGAGCTCAACTTCTTGCCAACCACAGGAACCAAGTTGACCAAACAGCAGCTCATTTTGGCCCGTGAGTGTCACTGCGGTTGGTGGACGATGATGAGTTGGGGGTCATGGCAGGAATGGTAGCGGTGGTGGCTGGGGAAGGGACCTCAGTCACCTCCTGAGAGCTCACTCTGTCACCCACAGGGGACATACTGGAGATCGGGGCCCAGTGGAGCATCCTCCGCAAGGACATCCCCTCCTTCGAGCGCTACATGGCCCAGCTCAAATGCTACTACTTTGATTACAAGTGAGGATGGGCCCTGCCCCCGATTGGGGGGTGGTTGCATGGCGGCTCCTTTATCTCTGGAGCTCCGGCCACTTGGGTCCTCCTCCTTCGCCTGGGAACTCCTGCTGGCTTAGTTTTGTCCTCAGTGGCTATAGGGTTGGGGGTTGGCTTGGAGGTCCTGAGACTTTGCTTGTGTGATCCAGTCTCATAGGATCTAGTCGGCCTCCCCCTACACATCCCACACTGCCTTCTCTCTGCCCAATGGGGCTGCCATCGCCTTTCACTTGCCCTGGCCCCAGCCTTGCCCCTCTGACTCAGACTCCCGTGCCATCCAGTAGGATTGTGTGACACTAAAATTTGACAGTGTCCATACCCTGCTCAGAACCTGCCATGGCTCTCCATGGTCCTCAGGCACAAGACCAAGTTCTTTCCTGTGGCTGCCAGTGCAGTTCCAGCTCTGAGCCCTCTGCCTGTGCCTGCCCACCCCAGCCCTTTCACTGGACCGTGAGCTTTCTAAAGGCAGAGTCTGAAACTGTCTTGGTTACTGCTATGTCCTAGCACTGCCTACCACAGGGCCAGGCCCAGAGGAGGGGCTCACTGGATATGTGTTGAATATAAAACTGAATGATACCTGCACAGATTAACAATTGGGAATTTGACATCAGACAAACCTGGCTTTGAAACTTGCAGCCACTTCCTGATTATGAGGGCTTGAGAAAATGACTTTACCTCTCTCAGTTTCCTGAGTAAGTAAGGAGTGGTGATTCTTTTATTTATGTATTTATTTATTTTTGGAGACAGGGTCTTACTCTGTTGCACAGGTTGGAGTGCAGTAGTGCAGTCATGGCTCACCACAGCCTTGACCTCCTGGGCTCAAGTGATCCTCCTGACTTTAGCCTCTCAAGTAGCTAGGGCTACAGGTGCACACCACCACTCCTGGCTCTTTTATTTTAATTTTTTGTAGAGATAGGTCTTGCTTTTCTTCCAGGCTGGTCTCAAACTCCTGGCTACAAGTGATCCTCCTGCCTTGGCCCCCCAGAGTGTTGGGATTATAGGTGTTGAGCCATTATACCTGACTCCAGTGACTCTTAATACAATTATAGCGAACACTTCGTGTTTATTTGGGCCAGGTATTGTTTTAATCACTTTACCTGGGTTGAATCATTTAATTCACTTAACCCTTGTTCATTCAACCCATCTCTACAAAATGGATACTGTGAAGCCGGGCATGATGGCACATGCCTGTCATCCCAGCAGTTTGGGAGGCTGAGACAGGAGGATCACTTGAGCCCCAGCGTTCCAGACCTGTCTGGCCAATATGGCGAAATCCTGTCACTACAAAAAAAAAAAAAATGCAAAAAAATTAGCTGGGCATGATGATGTGTGCCTGTAGTCCCAGCTACTTGGGAGTCTGAGGTGGGAGGATGGCTTGAGCATGGGAAGTCGAGGCTGTAGTGAGCCTGCATGACAGGGCAAGACCCTGTCTCAGAATTTTAAAAAGGCCGGGCACGGTGGCTCACACCTGTAATTGGCACTTTGGGAGGCCAAGGCGGGCGGATCATGAGGTCAGGAGATTGAGACCATCCTGGCTAACCCTATCTTTACTAAAAAATACAAAATATGCCAGGGACAGTGGTGCATGCCTGTAATCCCAGCTACATGGAAGGCTGAGGCTGGAGGATCACTTGAGCCCAGGAGTTCTGGGCTATAGTACACTATGCCGATTGGGTGTCCACACTAAGTTCGGCATCAATATGGTGACCTCCCGGGAGTGGGGGACCATCAGGTTGCCTAAGGAGGGGTGAACCAGCCCAGGTCGGAAATGGAGCAGGTCAAAACTCTTGTGCTGATCAGTAGTGGGATCGCGCCTGTGAATAGCCACTGCACTCCAGCCTGGGCAACATAGCGAGACCTCGTCTCTTTGAAAAAAAAAATACAGCCGGGAGCGGTGGCTCACGCCTATAATCCCAGCACTTTGGGAGGCCGAGGCGGGTGGATCACGAGGTCAAGAGATCGAGACCATCCTGGTCAACACAGTGAAACCCCGTCTCTACTAAAAATACAAAAAATTAGCTGGGCCTGGTGACGCGTGCCTGTAATCCCAGCTACTCAGGAGGCTGAGGCAGGAGAATTGCCTGAACCCAGGAGGTGGAGGTTGCGGTGAGCCGAGATCGTGCCATTGCACTCCAGCCTGGGTAACAAGAGCGAAACTCCGTCTCAAAAAAAAAAAATATATATATATATATATATACAAAATATTAGCTGGGCGTGGTGGTGCACATCTGTAATCCCAGCTACTTGGGAGGCTGAGGCAGGAGAATCACTTGAACCCAGGAGGGGGAGGTGAGCCAAGATTATGCCACTCACTCCAACCTGGGCAACAGAGCAAGGCTCCATCTCAAAAAAAGAAAGATAACTGTGGTGATACGCAGTTTACACTTTGGGAAACTGAGGCTGTCATTTCACTGAAGTGAGGTGACTCGCATGGGTCGGTATGACTTACAAGTGAATTATTCATGCATCTTTGGGCCACGGTTTCCTCATATGAAAACCCAAGACTTGATACCTCTTCAGGGAGATGCCTGGGGCAGTGGTGAGGATGCCTAAATCCGGGGATAGAGGGCTTGCTAGGTCCCTAAATCCTCCTTCTCTGGTCCACAGGGAGCAGCTCCCCGAGTCAGCCTACATGCACCAGCTCTTGGGCCTCAACCTCCTCTTCCTGCTGTCCCAGAACCGGGTGGCTGAGTTCCACACAGAGTTGGAGCGGCTGCCTGCCAAGGACATCCAGACCAATGTCTACATCAAGCACCCTGTGTCCCTGGAGCAAGTGAGACCGCAAGGGGCAGGGGAGGGCCTGGCCAGAGGGGCTGGTGCAGGGATGGCCTTAGGAGGGCTTTCCTGAAAGGGTGGCCAGGGTTCACCCATCTTTCCACCCACGGACTCATCTTGTTTGCTCAGCAAATAGTGAGTCCCTGCTGTGTGCCTGGCACTGTGGTAGGTTGTCAGACTGTGCAGTGAGCCAAGCAGATGAAATCCATGATCTTGTGGTGGTGACACTGAGGGCAGAAGCAGATAGTAAGCCCGAAGAGTGAGTGGCCTGCACGGTCTGTCAGATGCTGAGTGCTGTGGGGAAAAGGAAGGAGGGTGGAGAGGTAGGGGCAGGGGTTACAGTTACTTGGGAATCAGAAGGCCTCGCTAAAAAGGTGAAATTGGAGAAAGACTTGAAAAGGGTGAGGAACTGGCTCACACCTGTAATCCTAGCACTTTGGGAGGCTGAGGCAGGAGGACCGCTTGAGCCCAGGAGTTCAAGGCTTCAGTGAGCTGTGATCACACCACTGTATTCCAGCCTGGGTGACAGTGAGATTCTATCTCTATTAAAAAAATAAGTAAAAACAAATGTTTTTTTAAAAAAGAAAAGGGTGAGGAACTGAACCCTGTGGACAGCCAGGCAGAGGGACCAGCCAGTCCAGGTGTCCTAAGGCAGCACCATGTCTGTTGAGGGACAGCCAGGAAGACAGTGTTTTCGGAACAAAGTGAGCAGGGCCAGGGCAAAGCCTTAGACCTAAGGTTAGGAAGTTGTTCCTGGAGTTGACGTCTTATGGGAGGATTTCGTCAGTGGGGAGAGGGTGGGAGAGACGGCAGTTATGGCAGGCAGCACAGTTCAGGCACAGGTGTACAGGGACGAGCCTGGAGTGGAGCCAGCCCCGTCTCCCTCCTGGAGAATAGATGGATAATTGGAAGAAGTTGAGATAATGAGATGCCACCCCAGAGCAGGCTTGGGGGAATCGAGGGAAGGAAGGAGGGAGGAAGGGGGAGAGAGAGAGAGTGTGTGAGCGTGTGTGTGTATAAACCAGCAAGGGCTTTCTGGAACAGGGGGTATCCAGGGAAGGGGTGTGGCTGTGTGGCAAAGGGTGTTCTGGCAGCGTAGGGCTTACAGGGGCATTGGGAGTGTGACGAGGCCCACACAGGTAGGCCCCGTGCAGCCTCCTCTTGACTCTCGTCTTCCCCTTCCTGGCCTCTGCAGTACCTGATGGAGGGCAGCTACAACAAGGTGTTCCTGGCCAAGGGAAACATCCCCGCCGAGAGCTACACCTTCTTCATTGACATCCTGCTGGACACTATCAGGTGCGTGGCAGGCCCGGGCCCCGTGGGGTGTGGAAGGAACTTGGGCTTGAGTCAGACAGCTCTGAGTCTGAATCTCATTCCAGCCACTGGTTGTCTGGGTAGGCTAGGCGTGTTTCTCATGCTCCTAGCACCTCAGGACTCCTTTTCAGTGAATTGGGCCTGGGCGTGGGATTGTGGATAATAGCCCTTATCTCACTCACCACCCTTGGCTGCTGAGATGTGTGGCCACATGTGTCCAGCCTGAGCATGGGCTTAATTCAGCAGGCATGGACTGTGCTGCCTGTCTTCGCCCGTCTTCCATCCCAGATGCCCATCCAGTGAGTCATGAGACTTCACCTCAGGTCACCAAAACTGTGGAACCCTCAGTTTCCCCTTCTCTAGAATGAGGTCACCAAATCCCAGCAGCCCCTTGGGTTGCTGTATGCACAAGCGACATCACATGGGCAGGCAGATGTGATATACAAGTCCCTTGAGGAGTAAAAGAGTATCGAAGTGGTGGCCAAGCTGGTTCACTCAGGCAGAGCACCAGATTGGAATGAGTTTCCATTCTTTATGTGGCAAAGGCAAGCCCAGAGACACTCAAGTGAGGGGTGGTAGCCAGTACCCACCACCCACCGCATGGCCTGAGATGTGGGAGGCACTCCTGCCAGTCACTGGCTTTTCCCCAGAGCTAAGCTCCTCCCCCACTACAGCGACTTCATGCCTTGCTCTTTTTCTACTTCAGTGTTGTTCATGGTGCCTTTTGATGGGTACAAGGAACCCCGTCAGGATCTATGAAGTGGGGTGCAGTGCCCTGGTGAAGGGTGTTATGTGAAGAGACGCCCTCATGTGAATCCCAAGCTGGGTTTCAGACCTGAAATCCTGTGGCTGGGAGTGGGATTCAGAGCGTGGGCCCAGGAGTCAGAGCTCTCGGTGGGGATCCCCTGTAGCTCTTGCTTGCTTTGCGAGTCTGGTCAAGTTTCTCCCCCTCTGAGCTTTGATGAATGGAACAGGGCCCCTCACATATTCCTGCCATCAGTGCTGAACTCCACGGTCAGAGCTGACACGGGGCAGGTCTAGGGGGATAGGGCCTGGGAGGTTGTCGATGCTCAGTAATGAGGAGCTTCTCATCTCCCCCAGGGATGAGATTGCTGGGTGCATCGAGAAGGCCTACGAGAAAATCCTTTTCACTGAGGCCACGCGGATCCTCTTCTTCAACACACCCAAAAAGATGACAGACTACGCCAAGAAGGTGGCTGGGGTACAGGGCAAGGGGCCGTGGGACCAAGGGGTGCAGTCACAACTGTGGGGTAGCCTAGAGGGACATGAATAAGACTGCCCAAGTTTAAGTTCAACTGTGTGACTCTAGGCAAGCTGCCAAAGCTCTCTGAGCATCAGTTTCTCTATCCACAGAATGAGGCTAGAGCTTAATACATGGGATGAGCTTAGCACCTGACACCAGCTGGAGGTGGGTGCTGCACGCATGTTGGCTGCTGTCTTTATGAAAATTTCTTAGAGGTGGCAGCTTTTTCTGCAAGACTTTGCTTCATTTAGTCTCAGGCATTTGAGCATGAACAATGCTTGGTGTTGGCAGGCGGGGGGCCAGGACCAGGCTATGGAAGGTAAAATTGGGCTGGGCACGGTGGCTCACATCCACTAAGGTGGATCCTTTCACCTCGGCTCACTTTGGGAGGCCAAGGTGGGAGGATCATCTGAGGTCAGGAGTTCAAGACCAGCCTGGCCAACATGGAGAAACCCCGTCTCTACTAAAAAAAATACAAAAAATTAGCCGGACGTGGTGGCAGGTGCCTGTAATCCCAGCTACTTGGGAGGCTGAGGCAGAAGAATTGCTTGAACCCAGGAGGCAGAGGTTGCGGTGAGCTGAGATGACGCCATTGCACTCCAGCCTGGGTGACAAGAGTGAAACTGGGGAAAAAACAAGGTGAAATTGCATTTGAGTGATGGTGACAGCTGATACTGATAGATGACTCTGGCCAAACACTATTCTGAGCACTTTAAAGGTGTTGATTCACTGAATCCTCACAGTCGACCCAGAGAGGTATGTAATTAGGGTCCCAGTCTCAACACAGAAACTGAGGCACAGAGAGGGGAAGTTACTTGCAAAGAGTCCTTGGGGTAGAGGAGATTTGGTGAGAAGAGGGAGCATAGCACACATTGGCAAGTGCTGGCTCTATGGGGTGGAGATGGTGCCTTTGTGATCACCCCACCCATCTCTAATCCCTCCCTTCCTGCAGCGAGGGTGGGTCCTGGGCCCCAACAACTACTACAGTTTTGCCAGCCAGCAGCAGAAGCCAGAAGACACCACCATTCCCTCCACGGAACTGGCCAAACAGGTCATCGAGTATGCCCGGCAGCTGGAGATGATCGTCTGAGCCCACCGGGCACTGGCTGGGGCAGGTCACGAGTTATTTAAAACAGTTACAGCACAGGGTTTCCTCCAATAAAGGTGGATTGACATTCTCTCTTCCAGGCGCTTGTCTCCCCACTTGGGATGGCGGAGAGACAGGTTCTTATCTCTGAAGAACTTGGAAGTTTTGGGGCGCTCAGAGGTTGGAGATAACACCCTCCAACTGGGCAGCCTCTGGGGGCCATTGCTTAGGGTCTCAAACACAGATGCCCACTGTGGGACCCAGCAGCACTGTGGCCCCAGGTAGGGGGATTGTTCTAGCCAGCTGTGGACACACAGGAATGCTGGGCCAGGGTACCGGAGTTTTTCAACAAAAGGGGTGAAGTGTCCCATTAAAAAGAAAAAAATGTTGGCAATGAATTAAACAGTTTTTCGAATGACATGTGAGATGGAACCCATCTGTGGGCTACCAGTTTGAGCCCTTTGTGGAACAAAAGGTGTGGGCTTGTCATGGGTCCCACTTTTCCTGAGCCAGCGCAGTGATCGAGGACCTCCTCGCACACCCACCAGCCTAGGTTTCCTGCCTTGAAATTCTTGGGAAAGTGTTCCAGGCGTGGGGTCCAAATCTGGCTGAATCCCTTGTGGGATGTGGAAATGTCAAGTCTTCCAGAGTCAGTTTCCCAACTGTAAAATGGGAATGGTCACTCCTTTGCCAAGTGGTTTGTGCCGAGCCTCCGAGCTTGGTACCAGGTCAGCTCAGAATCGGGGCTTATGGATGAAGGGGAATGAGATCCTGCCCTGGTCCCATCAGTCTGGGTGCTGGATGAATGGAACCTCAGTTGCTGCTGCTCTGGTCTGGCCTCCTGATTGTTTCCAAGATGTGCTTTAATGGCGACCCTGCTGCACCCTACCCCTCCAGCCCTTGGCAAGTGATTGACAAGCTGCTGGCATCTGGATTGGTTATTTTATTGGCACGTAGAGGAAGGTGGAAGTCATTGGCCCGACTACACTCAGTTGGAATGGGTGGTCTGCAGGTCGTAGTGCTCCAGCCCAGCCACCAAGGAGCCGGCCAGCTTGATGGTGGTAACCCAGGGCGGCTCACGCAGGTGGTTGGTGGACGTGCTCAGCCTAGACAGGAGGGTAGAGGGCAAAGCCCCACAATGTGACCAGGTCCCTACCCCTTCTAGGGCCTCCCTGTCCCCCTATGAATACGGAAGCTTCTGAAAGCCATGTTGGAACATCCCAAAGGCAGTTTAAGGCAGGGCTGTGTCCACTTCATAGGAAAAGATGCTGAGGGCTGGTGAGTGTCCCAACTAAGCCTCAAGAGGTCCAGAGTGGTCTCAGTGACTCAGCATCCCCAGGAGCCAGGATCAGACACCAGTGGCCAGATCTGGTGATTCAGTGTGGGTAGGGGGTGACTAGAGGTTGCAGTGTCCCCTCTGGATGTGGCATTCAGGAGCCTCCCCAGCACAAGGGCTGGGAGGGACAGCAGTGCCCTCTGGTGGCTAAAAGCCTGAGTCCCACAGTCAGGAGAAGTTGCCAGAGGCTAGAGGGGTCAGGAGTTCAGGGCTGCCCCTGTGCATAGTAAAGTTGAGGGCTGCATCTACCCCCTTTTGGTCCCAGGAAGACAGTCATCTCCTCACCCCCATCCATGAATTGCTTGGGACTTGGTCCTCCTTGGTACCCTCAGGGATAGGGTCAAGGCAGTGTATAGTGTCAGGCCAGCTGGGACCAGCCTCCTCCCTCTGATGGCTCAAGAGGTACAGGAGGGCCAAGGGTCCACTTGGAGATCGGATGCCATAGGGCTGGGCCAGGGTGTCCCCTTTCCCGTCAAAGGTCAGCATGGGATCAAGGGTCTTCTTGGTCCTGCAGGGTGGGAGCTCAGCTAGGTTTGAAATGTGGTGGAGAGGAAGGCCGTGGGTCATTCTAGGGTCAGGAAGCCAAAGGGCTGAGTAGGACTCTATCCAGGAGTCTGGGGTTCGGTACTTCAAGGGGTATCCCCTCTGGCCCCTTCTCCCCTCTTCTCACCAGGCAGAGACGTTGCGCGGCAGGCGGCGATGGCGTGGCTGGTGGCGGCAGTAACACTTGCAGGGACAGGAGTTAAGCACCTGGAAGGGCGGCCAGTGGCGCGCAGCGCCGATGTTAGCTGCCCCAGCCTGAGAGGCCCCGCTGCCACCACCCCCTCCACCACCGCTGTCAGGCACAGTAGCTGTAGCTCGTTCGCGAGGACCATCTCCAGGCAAGCCATCCTCACGGGTCGTGCCCCGGGCTGCACGGGAACCCTTTTTCCTGCGCGTGCGGGACTTGGGCGCAGCCGCGGGCGCGGGCAGCGAGGGCTCAGCCGTGGTGGGAGCTGGAGCCAGGGATGGGGCTGGGTCCGGTGCCGGAGTCTGGTCGGCGGCTAAGGCTGGGGGCAGAGCAGGGGCTGGGGTGGGAGCCAGGGCTGATTTTGCGTGGCCCGGGCCTGGGGTGGGAGCCAGGGCTGACTCTGCGTGGCCTGGACCTGGGGTGGGTGAGGGAGCCACCGGCAGCGGCGTTGGCTGCAGCGCAGGTGGCTGCGGTGTGGGCGGCGGCGACGCGGGCGGCGGTGTGGGCGGCAACGCAGGCGGCGGCGTGGGCGGCGGCATTGGTGGTAACTCCTGCAGGCCTGGAGGCCCTGGGCGCACGGGTTGGCCTTTGGTGGGTGCCGGGAAGATGAACATAGGCGGCGCCAGCAGGGCACGCGCCGGCCTCTGGGGCTCGGGAGCTGAGTGTATCTGCTCTGGTGGTGGCGGAGAGGAACCCCAGGACCCAGAGAGTGCAGCCGCGCTCCGTCGCGGCGCCCCGACGCCTCCGTCAGCCCCGTTGAAGCGGAAGTGGCTTTCAGGGCCGTCGGGAGCGCTCATCCAGTCGAATTTGGGCTTCGAGCCTGGGAAGGTGGTGTAGGGTGGCGGCGGTAGGGCCCGGGCTTGGGACGCAGGCTCCGAGGGAGGACCAGAGCACCCTTCGCCGTCTCCATCACCTCCCTCGGCTTCCTGTGCCCCTCCCGGAACCTCTGCCAAGGGGTAAGCGGCTCCAGGAGGCAGGGGCCCTTGCTTCAGGACCTCGGTGTAAGAGATGGCACCTGAGGCAGCAAAGAGACCGCCGCCTCCGCCACCCTCGAGCGAAGCTTTGGCTGCTAAGGAGCTCGAGGCTGTCGGAGGGGCAAAAGAGGGCCCCGACTTGAAGGTGACTTTGTACAGCAGGCTCAGGCTGGACTCGGAAGCCGCAGGCCGAGCCATTTCACCTTCGCCTGCTTGGGGAGGCGCCCCTCCGCAAGCCCTGCCGGCCGTCTGGCCCTGGCTGCCGCGCCCAGCCTCGTTTTCTGTGGGGGTCGAGGTGGGTGTGGACAGAGCAGGAGTGATTCTACGGTCTGCGGGCTGCCATTCGGAAGGTAATGGTGGTGGCGGCTTCCACGGCTCCAGGGAAGGTGGAGATTGGGATGGAGCCCTCAGGACAGTGTCCTTCACGGATAGTTGCCGGGGTGGTGGCGGTGGCGGTGGCGGTTTCTGCGGCAGCGAGCGGAGGCTCGGAGGGTCGCCCTGGCCATGATGGCTTGCCTCCAGCAGGCCGCGGATCCGGGGCGCTGGAGTGCCCACGGGCTTTTGCCACTTAGACGGGCCGGGCAATAGGGTCCCCGCGGGGGCCAGGGATGGTTCGGAGACCGCGGCCGCCTCTTCAGGAGGGGGCATCACTGGAGAGGGCCGTTCTAAGGTGAGGGGCAGGGTCGAGGGTGAGGCCTGGGACTCCCCGGGTACCAGGAGTCCCCGGGATGCGGAGCTGCCAGGAAACCAGACGCCCAGCCCGCGAGTCAGGCGCATGGCTTGGGAGGTCACCTTGGGCTCCACCAGGGACGTCCGGCAGGAATCGGGGACGCGGTCCGAGGCCTGCTCTTTTCGGGAGCCCCCGCCCGCGGACGGCTCCGACTGCGTGTTCCCCATTTCTGATGGAGCTCGGAGTCTGGTCAGAAAAACTTAGGCCAGTCAGCCTGTCAGGGCCGTGGCGACCCTACGAGGCTGACTGCACTTGGTCTAATGTATCTGCACCGGCCCCGCCCAAGATCCTCTCAGGCCCAAGTCCTTAGGTCGCACCTGTTCCCCGACCCTCGACACTCACGCCTTCTTTCCCATGTTCCCAACACTGCTGCAGATACTTCAGTCCCAGCCCCTTTACCTACTAAGGTTTCATGCCTATCCCCTTGGCTGGTCACGCTGATCCCTCAGTCATCTCTAACACTCTGACTCCCCACCTCTCTGTGGATCATCTGGGTCCCACCCTCTTCCCAGGCAGCGGCAGATCCTCAGGTGTCACTCCTAAACCTCTTCCCGCTCCAGGTCTATCTACTAGCAAGCATCCACACTCAAGCTCCACCCCTGTCCTCAAGCTCCGCCCTGGCCCCGCCTCCGCCCAGAGGAGGCCACTCACCGAGTCCTCCAGCCGATCAGAGTTCAGACCGCGGCCCCCTGGGCCCGGGGCAGGGTAGGGAACGGCCGTAGCAGAAAATAACCGAAAAGAACGGGGTGCGGGTGAAGGCAAGTGGGCGCGACAGCGAGGACAGACCCCGAGATCTAGGCTCCGCCCCGGGAGCTCGAGGCCCCGCCCTCCTGCGAGCCCACGGGAGCCAGGCCTCTTACGAACTGCAGTCTTCCCTTGAAATACTCGGAGGTCTTCTTCCTCGCTCCCAAGGCCTTCTAGTTCTAAACTCCACCCCTTTAGGTCGTTCTCCTTAGCCCCCTTTGGGTCGTTCTCCTTGGCCCCTCTCCTTATTCCCTCCCAAGGCCCCGCCCATGCAAGCGCCGATGCGTCGCTCCTCCCCTTTGGACCTCTCATCTGCCCCGCCCCTAAGGCAATTTACCTCTAGGCTCCGCCTTTTTAAGACCCAGCTACATCGCTTCGCAAGACCTTCTCCTTCCCCCGGAGTGCCCCGAAGGCCCATCCACCGTGGGCCCGCCCCTTCCGTGACGCACGCACTAGTCCTGGTCTTCAGCATCCAAACCTCTTTATACCCAGGCCCTCCAACCCCACCCCCTTGTGAAGGCTCCCCTCTCGCCCCACCCCTTATCGAACCCTGCCAGGCACTCAGCCCCTCCTGTTTGGAAGTCACAGCGTAGACCACCGCCTCTTTAGGACCTTGAGACCAGTCCCTGTCCCTGCCCTTGTCCCCTCCTCATAGCATTAGGGACCAATGGCGCAGATGGATGGAGAAGTGGGGGATTCCCTCTGGATCTTAAGAAAATGGGGGCTGGGGGGCTGCTCTCTGGAGCTAGTGCCGGGCTCTAGGACCCAGCGGGCAAGTAAGCCCGCCTCGCTCTTACCCCTCCCCCAAGCCGCCCCTTCCCCCCCCCACCCGTCTTCCAGGTTCCCCCTCCCTCCCCCCTCGCCCCGGCTCCCGGTGCCCGTCTCCAGCGCCGCCGGAGCCTGCGAGGGAGCCGGAACGAAAAGGAGGAGGAGGAGGCCGCATCGCCGCCGCTCGGAGCCCGGCCGGAGCCTCTCAGGCAGGTGCCGAGGGGGGCGAGGCGGCGGGGGCTGACAGACTGCCTGGCCCGATGAGGGGGCGGCCAGGACCGCGCTGCGCCTTCTGCCCACCCAGGCGCCCCTCGGGCCCCGGCTGGGGGGACTAGGGAGTGGGAACCCCCCAAACTGCGTGACAGACATTCAGGGTACCGGTCTTCATTTGGGGGGTCTGGACCTTCTCCAAGGATGCCCCATTCACAAAATTCCGTCCTGGACCCTCACCATGAGGAACGCTCAGGACCACTCCCCCCGGGCAACAGAGGATGTGTGGGGAGGGTAGGACACCCTGAAATACCAGTGCCTTATTCCAGCTAGGCCCTGGTGGGACCCCTGCCCTCATTCCCTGCTTCACCTGTTGTCGGGGGAGGCGGGCGGACAAAGGAAGCAGCGTCACGTGACTGCTCATTCACAAAATCCCATCCCATTGAGAAAAGGGGGCTGGGGGCGCTGCGGCCGCCCCTTCCCCTCCCGAAGGGCCAGGGAAACCCAGCAGCCTGCAGGTGGGGGAGGGGGCTAGAGCTCGCCCGGGTCCCTAAGGTTGGGACGCCAAGGTCCCTGTGCTGGGTGGCAGTGAGGGGCTGGACGCTGATCCCGATTACTGGGCGGAGGGCTACGTCCCCCGAGCTGGGGGGCGGGGTAAAATGGTTCTGAAGGATGCTGGGGCTGGGGGGGCGGGAAGGGAAGAGGGAGGAAGGATCAATCTCCCCCCAACCCCATCTTTCCCCCTTGGTTTCCCTCAGCTGGGGCCTGAGGGAGCAGCCTTGATTTTTGTGAATGAAATGCTCTCTGGATGTGTCTTCGGTCGCCCGTTTCTGACTTCCTCTGCCTCCATCTCCCTCTCAGTCTCTCTTTCTGGCCATTTCTGGTTCTCTCCCTGTTCCCTGCCCATCTCCCGTTGCTGGGTGACTCAGTGAGCTTTGCATCCGGTCTCATTCATAAATCCGGGAAGGGATGGGGGGGTGGAAAGAGCCTGGGTTTCTCACCCAGCCTGTGGCCTGGACGACAGGGTGCGGAGGCAGGACTGGGAGAAAGGGAGCTGAGTTGATGGGCCCAGAGAAAATATATATGCGCAGGCACCCAGCTGTGAGGGGGAGCGCTGGGTGGGGCTGTGGGTATGTGCTGAGGGAGGAGAAGGGGGTGATAGGGATGAGTAGGAGGGGGAGGGGAGTGCAACACCAGGGCTATGGGGGTGGGGGCGGAGAGATGGGGGAAAGGTGGGGACAGAGAAAGGGCAGACATGGAGAAGAAGATAGAGTGGGAGAGAAGCGATGGCATGAGGAAGAAAGGAGCCAGAGTGGAAGGGGGTGGCAATGGGCTTGAGGTGGGTATTGCTAGCTTAGGGTGCAGTGGACCCGGACATGAGAAATGAAGTTGGAGGGGAGGTGAGGGTTGGAGGAACATTCCATGAGAGAGCAGGATTCAAGCTCATGACTGTGTTGTCCCTGTCCTTCCCCTCTCCTCCTGCAGGTACATGGTGCGGGTCCGAGCTGTGGTGATGGCCCGAGATGACTCCAGTGGGGGCTGGCTGCCTGTGGGGGGCGGGGGCCTCAGCCAGGTGAGCGTGTGTCGGGTCCGAGGGTCCAGGCCCGAGGGGGGGGCCCGCCAGGGGCACTACGTCATCCACGGGGAGCGCCTCCGGGACCAGAAAGTGAGCCACCCTGGGGCATGCGGGCAGGGTGGGGACCTGGGAAGGGAGGGGAGTGGGGCTGGCGTGTGGAGCAGAGGTCAGGCTGCCTCCCAGCGTAGAAATCAAACTGGGGTGTGAAGTTTGGGAGTGAGTATCTGTCCTATGGATAAGAGTTGGGAATTTCAGGATACATGGGGTGTTAAGAAGGTCCTGTCCACTGTCATTTCCAGCTGACTGTCACAGCAGCCTCCTCACTGTCTCCCTGTACTGCTCCCCACTCCAACTGCAGTCTGTTCCACAGGGGGCACTGCCTCCATCCGACTCAGACCGTGTCCCTCTTCTGCTCAGAACCCTCCATCTTGCTCAGAGATCTTCGCCCCAAGGCCCTACACCACCCTGTCTGCCCTAGTAGAAGGAAGCTTTTGTTCGGGTCCATTTGAAAGTGTCAGAAACATTTGACAATTCTGTATGTGGGTTCATCGGGAATAACTGGGCTGTCTGGCACCATTTGGAGGGACAGTGTTGAAGTTTCAGCTAAGGGTATAGTAGAAAGATACGGATTGTGTGAAAGGCTTGAGGGAAAGGTTTTGTTTCAGAGCAAGAGTCAGTGAGGGGATTTGAAATGGAGTGAAGGAATATGGCGATACTTGGCAAGGATTTGAGGGAACGTCAATAGGGTGTTGGCTAGCACCTGAGGGGGAATCTGTGGAAGTTTAATAAGACTATTTTGGGGTAAGTAGTGGGTACAGTAGCATGCCTATAATCCCAGCCACTCATGAGACTGAGGCAGGAGGATTGCTTGAGCCCAGGAGTTTGAGACCAGCCTGAGCAACACAGAGAGAGCTCATCTAAAAAAAAAAAAAAAAGGAGAACATTTTTGGGTAAAGTTTCCAGAGATTATTATTAGAAGAGGATTAACAATAATACTGTGAGATGTTCAGTAGTCTGGGAAGTATTAGAGCCAGAAAGGGGTTAATAATGTTTTGAGGCATTCGGTAAGATTTGGGGTTTCTAGAGGGGTATCAGAGGGAGGTATTAGGAAAAGGTAGGGATCAAGGGGTTGGGAAAATATTGGAGTATCAGAGGTATGTTTAGGAAAATTGGGGGTAGCTGGGCATGTGGGCTCATGCCTGTAATCCCAGCACTTTGGGAGGCTGAGGTGAGAGGATCGCTTGAGACTGGGAGGTTGAGGCTGTAGTGAGCATGAGCACACCACTGCGCTCCAGCCTGGGTGACAGAGCAAGACTGTCTCAAAAAACAGAAGTAAAATTGGGGAGTTGTATCAGTGTTGATCAGGGTTCAGGGGTACACCTAGGATTGGGAAATGAGGTTTGTGAGAAGACACCAGGGTATGCACGGGGGCTGGTGATGGAGGAGATGTCACAGGCATGTCTGGGGCGGGGTATCTGACCCTGCTCTCCTCCTGCCCCTCAGACGACCTTGGAGTGTACCCTGAAGCCAGGCTTGGTTTACAACAAGGTGAATCCCATCTTTCACCACTGGAGCCTGGGTGACTGCAAGTTTGGACTGACGTTTCAGAGCCCTGCAGAGGCTGATGAGTTCCAGAAGAGCCTGCTGGCTGCGCTGGCCGCGCTGGGTCGAGGTGAGCAGCCCAGGTGGTGTGCGCCGGGGGCTGGACTGGGATCGGGAGGAGAAGCTGGGCTGAGGGAACTCACTCTCTGCCTCTCTCCCTGCCCCAGGCTCACTCACCCCCTCCTCCTCCTCCTCATCCTCCTCCTCCTCTCCTTCCCAGGACACTGCAGAGACCCCCTGCCCTCTGACGGTGAGTGTCCAGGAGGCCTCTCTGCTGGGGGGACAGGGATTTTGTTTTTATTCTATGAACATTCTTGAGCACCTACTGTGTAGCAGGCACCATGCCACATGTCAGGGACACCAAATTGGGCCTGAAATATAAGTGTCAATTCAATCCCAGTTATTCTAGTCTCTGCCATGTCATGATTCACACATTCACTCAATGGTCCTTATTGTGCACTTTCTGTATACCAGGCAGTGTTTTAGACACTGGGTTCCATCAGTGAACAAAAAGTTCCTTTCCTCCTGGAGCTTCTATTCTAGTGTGGAAAGCCAGAAATTAAAAAAACATGTAAACAATACACAGTGACTTACACCTGTAATCCCAGCACTTTGGGAGGCCAAGGTGGGCAGATCATGAGGTCAGGTGTTCGAGACCAGCCTGGCAACATGGTAAAACCCTGTCTCTACTAAAAATACAAAAATTAGCCAGGTGTGGTGGCGCACACCTGTAATCCCAGCTATTTAGGAGGCTGAGGAAGGAGAATCGCTTGAACCAGGGAGGCAGAGGTGTCAGTGAGCCGAGATGATGCCACTGCATTCCAGCCTAGGTGACAGAGCGAGACTGCATCTCACAAAAAAGAAAAGAAAAAATACATAAACAATAAAAATGAATAAATAGTAAAAATAAATGGATGAACAAATTAATGACATCTCCATGCTTCCAGTTACTCAGGCTGTAAAGCTTGGAGTCCTCCTGACTCCTCTTACCTTTTATGTGTCTCATCTCATCCCTCAGGAAATAGTAGTTCCACTTTGCAAACCATCACAATCTGCCTCCAAGCTGGTACTGTCCAAATGCACCTCCCAGCTGGACCATCTCAACAGCTTCTCACTGTCAACTCCTTCCCTCCCGCCCCCACACACAGCCAGAGGATCCCTATCAACGGCTGAGTCATTGAGTCAGATCATGCCCCTCCCACACTCAGAACCCTCCCAGGGCCCCAGCTCACTCAGGTAAAGGACAAAGTCCTTACGGTGGCCCATGAGATCCCATGCCATCTGGCTCTGTGTGTCTGGCCCCCTCGCTTACTCAACTCCAGCCACATGGCCTCCTCACTGTTATTCTGACATGGCACGCACAGTACTACCCCAGGACCTTTGCACTGGCTATTGCCTGGAATACTCTTTCTCAGAGTTGCTCGGGACTCATTCCTTTTGTTTCTTTTAGGGCTTTACACAAATATCATCTTCTTAGGGAGGGCCTCCCTGAGTAGTTAAATTTAAGTATTCCATTTAAAATTGTAATCTGTCAATGTCCCTTGTCTAGTGCTAATTTTTTCCCATCTTCTAAGGCATTTTCCTTATTTCCTTTCTGAAAACACTGTTTTCTTATCTATTAGTTTACTGTCTATCTCCCATGCTAGAATGTCAGCTCCAGGCCAGCAAAGATCTTTTGTTGGTTTCTTGCTGTGTCTCCAATGCCTGAAACAGTGCCTGGCACACAGTAAGTGTTTAGTAAATATGTGTTGAATAAAGTGAATGAATGAATGAATGAATGAATGCACATAATATTGGGTGCAGTTTGGCACTTGCTGGAAACTGTGGGAGTTGCTAAAAACACCTAGAGGAACAAAACCTATTCTCTGGGCAGAAAAGGGTGGAATTTCAGGGTCCTGGGAGATGGAAGAGGGGCCACAACAGTCACAGACAGTTCCTGTCCATCCAGCGCTTCCCCGGGAAAGATCCTCTGCTGTCTAGTCTCCCTCTGGAATCTGCACAGTTGTCTTTGTGAGTCTGGCACGTCACGGGTGCTCAATGAATGTCTATTGAAGGCAATGCACAGATGAGGTAGAAATTATGCCCAAGGGCCAGAAAGGAAGCTAAGGGTCTGAGAAGTCCTGTTTCAGCTAATTTCAGAACAGAGCCTGGTTTGCATGGGAAGGGGAACACTTGGAGTGGGTGGGACTGCTCCAATAACAGTGTGGGGCTGGGACTGAACAAGGAAGGCAGCTGGCTGCCCAGGGGAGAGGGGTTCTGAGGAGGGGGAAGACCATTCGTTGTTCTGTAGGTTTGGCGAGCTGATCTGATCAGAAGGGTGCCACAAAAATAATAGTAACCATTTCCAGCTCTACCAGTACTTCAGGCATGTGCTGTGCCCTTGGCAGTGGCCCTAACCGCATCCTTATGAATAGGTACTCTTAGGATCCCCGTTTTACAGAGGAGGAAACTGAGGCTCAAAGAGGTGAGCTCACTTGCTGGAGGTCACACGACCAGTCAGTGACAGAGTCGGGGTTTGAACCCAGGCCTTCCTGGCCGCAGAGCCCTCGCTCTCAATGGGAGGGGTCCACGTGAGGGCGTCGGCTGTGCGGGGGCGTGTCCCCGAGCTGAGGCCACCAATCTCCTCCAGTCCCACGTGGACAGCGACTCCTCCTCCAGTCACAGCCGCCAGGAGATGCCTCCCAGCGCCGCTGCGGCCCCCATCATCACGATGGAGTCAACTTCAGGCTTCGGGCCGGCCACGCCCCCCCAGCGCCGCAGCTCCTCTGCTCAGGTGCGAACCGGAAGCCTGGGCTCCGGGGGGAATGGGGCGGTGCAGTCGGGGCCCTAAGGGAGCGGGACACCTGGCCCGGGAAGCGGGGGCAGGGGCGGGGAACACAGATCCCAGGGGATGGCTGACCTGATAACTGGGCGGGACTGCGAGAAAGCAGCGGGGAAATAGGGAGAGGCTTGGAGGCCTGGGTTTCTAGGAGGCTTGGGTGCGGGCTTCCCGAGTCTCCTGTGCTCCTGGAGATTTTGAGGGGTGCCGAAGTCCAGAGGGGTTTGGTACCATTTTCAGAATATATTTGAGGAACACATGGAAGAGGACTGCTTAACTCACGAGGAGGGCGGGGGAGTCGGTACCCAGGACGGTAAAAGGGGCCCAGGTACCAAACTCCTGAGCCCTTGAGGAGGAGGTGGCTGGGGTCCAGAACCCCTGGATCTCAAGGTAGAGGGGGCCCGGGAGCTGGGGCTCGGATCTTAAGAGAGGACAGGACTGGGAACCTTCGGCCTCTGGGTCTTTAAAGGTGTGGGCTTCGTGTGTGGATTCTTCTGTCTGTTCTTGGAGAAAAGTGGGGATTGAGGGATCGTGGGAGAGAAGAGAGCTAGGGTCTTGAAAATCTGAATCCCAGACCCAAGAGGGTGCTAGAGAATTGGATCCTTGGGGCTGAGACTGGGATGGATTCTGATCTCCTTGTCCCTTCGTCCTGCAGAGCTACCCTCCGCTTCTGCCGTTCACTGGGATTCCAGAGCCGTCAGAGCCCCTGGCAGGGGCAGGGGGCCCGGGGTGGGGCGGCCGCGGCTACGAGGATTACCGGCGCTCCGGGCCACCTGCGCCCCTCACCCTGTCCACTTGCGTCGTGCGCTTCGCCAAGACCGGAGCGTTGAGGGGCGCTGCCCTGGGGCCCCCAGCGGCACTACCTGCCCCTTTGACCGAGGCTGCGCCCCCAGCGCCCCCAGCTCGCCCACCCCCAGGCCCAGGCCCGGCCTCTGCTCCTGCCAAGGCCTCCCCGGAGGCGGAGGAGGCAGCGCGCTGCGTGCATTGCCGAGCGCTCTTCCGCCGCCGAGCGGACGGGCGTGGCGGCCGCTGCGCAGAGGCCCCAGACCCTGGTCGCCTCCTGGTGCGCCGTCTGAGCTGCCTGTGGTGCGCCGAGAGCTTGCTCTACCACTGCCTGTCGGACGCCGAGGGCGACTTCTCGGACCCATGTGCCTGCGAGCCGGGCCACCCGCGCCCTGCTGCGCGCTGGGCCGCGCTGGCCGCGCTCTCCCTGGCAGTGCCCTGCCTCTGCTGCTACGCGCCCCTGCGCGCGTGCCACTGGGTTGCAGCGCGATGTGGCTGCGCCGGCTGCGGGGGTCGCCACGAGGAGGCTGCGCGGTGAGGACGGCTTGGCGGGTCCCCTAGCCGGCCCAAGGGCCCAAAATTGAGGGTCCAGGACCCTGGACTCCATTCGGACCTAAAACCCAAACCTAGGCACACCCGGAACTTGGAGCTTGAGTTTGGACTGAGAGATCTCAGACCTGGAACCCGGACCCCAAACCTAGGACTGAGAGACCCCAGCCCCAGCTTCACTGGGATGTCTGTCCAAGAGGTCCCAGGCGTCCTGTGTTCTGGCGTTCCCCCATCCCCACCCCCAAGGAGGAGGCTCCAGGCGTCCCTTACTTTGCATCTCAGAAGGGCCAGAGAGCGCATAGATCCTGGAGAGGGCAGGTCCCTGTTGAAATGAACAATCTAGACCACAGTCATGCCTGGCACCATGTCCATCAGATTACAGCCCCACAATTAGTCAGGAGTTGCCCATGCCTGACTCTGCCTTTATTCAACTCCCAGATCAGATCTTGAGACCGCAGGACCTAGAGTCACCCCCAAACAGTCCCTGAATGTTCACCTAAGACCTGGTGCCCCTGCATCTGATACATTCTCCTAGTCCCAGTACCCCTGAGACAGCAGGACCCCCGAGACAGTTTCAAGAGTTTGAAACTCTCTTGTGCTCTGGAATCTCCAGATGCTGCCCCCAAACCTACCCACTACCGAGTGCCCACAGACCTGGTCTCCAATCCAGGAACGCTGAAGTCTAAGGTGTTCAGGGAGTCCCCAGACACCCCAGGACCCCAAAACACTTAAGATGCACTGAGCACTTGGATATGCTCAAGCACGAGATGCTCTCTGACCAAAATGATGTGGGAGACCCATCCCAGAGCCCCCCAAGATCCAGATATCAGACACCAAGATGCTCTGGAAGCCAGGGATCAAAGACCTACATAGGCCCACCCGCCCCCAAGCCAGTGTTCTCAGGAGCTTTGGATATCATTTATAGGACTCAGAGGTGCCTGGTGTCCTCAGATGTGCGACTAAAGGCCACCAACACCTCAGGGCTGAGATACTGGTCTCGAGTTCTCAAACAGCCTTCTCTTGCAGTCCCTCCTGGACCTGGATTTTGAGACCCCAAATGCCCTGGAATCTTCAGCCTCCTTCTACCCACAGACCCCCAACCCCCCAAGGGCTGGGAGTCCAGCTCCCAGAAGATGGGATGCTCATGGCGACCCAGACCTCTGACCCCCTGGGACCTCAGCCCCTGAGTGACCTGAAGGTACTTTAGGAGCACTGGATGCAAGACCCCAAGGTGCCACTGACCCCCAAATGCAAGGCTCAAGCCTCTACAATATTACGATTGTTCCTGATCCAAGACCTTGGTCCCTCCACATCAGAGGCATTCAGATTTGAGGTGCCCCAAGACCCCAGCACCCTCGGACCCCAGATTTCTTTGGACTCAAACCTCTCTAGCGTGATGAAGCCTGAGCTGCCTCTCCACCTGAATCTCCCAGCCCTACCTGTACGTCCTCTGAGACCTGCTGCCCCTTGAATCCTGCCATCCATAGGCCCCCAAAACCCCAAGGTTCTAGACTCTGGAATTCTGGTCCCAAGGATCCCAGCCCAAGCCCCTGGCAATCCTCAGGATGACCCCTTTATCTTAGGGTGGGATCCCTATCATTTGGAACTCTTTGTGGGACCACCCAGGGTGGGGTGCAGTGGTTCATGCCTTGTAATCCCAGCACTTTGGGAGGCCAAGGAAGGAGGATCACGTGAGGCCAGGAGTTTGAGACCAGCCTGGGCAATGTAGTGAGGCCCTGTCTCTAAAAAAAAAGGACAAAGGACCAACTAGGAGCTCCCTTACTGTCACCTCTAGGACTCAGCATTGTCACAGGTGATTATACAGATTATGCAGGCTCTTCATTAAGTGAAGGCACACAGCCCAGGGTTGAGAGGAGCTGGAAGTCACACCACAGTCTGCTGGCCACACTGGGGCCCAAGGAACTGTGTGATGGAAGCTTTTAGGCTAGGTATGGCTCTGCTGCCCACCCCCTACGACCCCCCAGCCTTGCAGATCCTCCTTCAAGCCCAACCTTGATCCCTAGTCCAGGTTCAAGTCCAACCTTTTATGTTCTCCCACTCCATTAACCCCTTCTCTTCCACTTTATTTTTATCTTTTTTTTGAGAGGGAGTCTTGCTCTATCGGTCAGGCTGGAGTGCAGTGGCATGATATCGGCTCACCACAACCTCCGCCTCCTGGGTTCAAACCATTCTCCTCCCTCAGCCTCCTGAGTAGTTGGGATTACAGGTGCGTGCCACCAAACCCGGCTAATTGTATTTTGAGTAGATATGGGGTTTCACCATGTTGGCCAGGCTGGTCTTGAACTCCTGACTTCATGATCCACCCACCTTGACCTCCCAAAGTGTTGGGGTTACAGGTGTGAGCCACCGTGCCCGGCTCTCTTCCACTTTAGAGTTGGAGGTTGCTTCAGGAAGTTTGAAAGCCTGTTTCATAGCCCGCTGAGTCTCTTCTGTGGCAGGGGGGGTGCCACAGGTTTTTCCCCCCAAGTGAAATGGGACTTCCCGTGGATTGAAGATCTGGTGTCCTGTATGGGGGCGTCAAGGTCTTGGAGCAAGACAGTCTCAATGTTGTATGGGCTTGGGATCTGCGTCTGGCCCCAAGCATCTGGAACTGTGCACTTACCTTTCTTCATTACCCAGACTTGGATGGCCTTGTTGGGGTTCAAGGGATAGGTCTTCTGTCTCTTCCTTTAAATTATTAACTATTTATTATATCCGGAACCTGTGAGATTTAGCTCTCCCAGCCAGACCCTCGGATGGGTGAGAGAAAAGCAGGGTGTCTCTCCCCTCCTCACTCTGCCCAGCTCTCATCACTGTCAGACCCACCAGAGCTGAAGGCGGAGGGATTGGGGGCTGGGGCAGCCTGGGTCCCCATGCCCCTCTCTGTGCCTCGGTCTCCCCCCTTCCGTGGTGGGCGGGGGGGAAGCTCCATTCTTAACCTACCTCGTTTTGGGGAGGGGTGGGACAGGGGACCAGAGTGCTGTATGGTGCTGTGGGATCTGCAGATGAAGCGGTGGGGCCTGGGGAAAGGTCCCCTGGCCGCCACTTCCCAGCAGCACCTCTCCCAGGCCTCCCAGTCCTGCTCCCTGCTGAGACCCACCTCTGATCCATGATTCCCCTTCACTGCCCCCAAATCAGGGGTGCATGGAGGGCCGCCCTGGGAGCCAGGAAGACCTCAGCCCCTGGAGCCCCCAGGCCCAATTTCCCAGCCGCTTCCCCCTCAGATCGGATGCTTGGCCCCCAGATTTGGGGGAGGCACCCCAACATATATCTTCCTGATCTTGATTCTAAGCCAGTCTGTGACCTCAATATCGTTAGTGTCAGTGCAGGCTGAAACGGTGGGGAGGATGGGGGCCAAAGACCCAGCCTTGTTAACTGGGGGAGGGGGCATGAGATCTGCTCCAAGAAATGTCTGTGACAAAGTCTGAGCCTGTGTTATTTATTTCCCTCTGTGCACCCCGCCCACTCACCTTCCTGAACTGCCAGACCAGTCTCCGACTTAAATTCTCCCTTCTCCTCCACATCCTTTGGTCCCGTCAGACCCTTGAGTTTTATAAGACACTCAACAAGTGCATTTATTGAGCACCTATTACATGCCAAGCCCTGTTGAAAGCACTCGAGAAAAAGCAGTGGGCAGAGCAGACAGAAGTCCCTTTATAGTAGGGGAGACAATGAGTAAATGACTTACTGTGTTAGAAATGATATAAAGCAGAAAGAAAAAAAGCAAGTGGGAACGGGATACAGGCCGTTTCAGCTGCAGTGGCCAGGTTAGGGCTCCTCAGGAGCCAGCATTCGTTGTTGTGTTTTTGAGATGGAGTCTGGCTCTGTCGCCCAGGCTGGAGTGCAGTGGCACGATTTCCGTTCACTGCAGCCTCTGCCTCCCGGGTTCAAGCGATTCTCCTGCCTCAGTCTCCTGAGTAGCTGGGATTACAGGCACGCGCCACAATGCCTGGCTCATTTTTGTATTTTGAGTAGAGACGGGGGTTTCACCATGTTGGCCAGGCTGGTCTCGAACTCCTGACCTCAAGTGATCTGTCCGCCTTGGTCTCCCAAAGTGCTAGGATTACAGGTATGAACCACCATGCCCGGCCAGGAGCTGGCATTTGAATAAAACCCTGAGGGAGTCCTGAGGATGTCTGCAGGGAAGGGTATTTTAAGTAAAGGAAACAGCTAGTGCAAGGGCCTGAAGCAGGAGTGTGTCAGGGAAATCTGAGGAGGTTCAGGGAGTTAAGAGGGGAGGAAGCAAAGAAGAAGGTGCCAGGAGATGAGGGCTGAGAGGCGACGGGGCAAACGTGTAAGGCCTTGCAGGCCATTGAGAGGACTTTGGTTTTTGCCCTAAGACGGAGCCACAGGAAGTTTCAAACGTGGGAGGGATGTGACCTGAACACCTCAGGTGTTCACAGGCTCCCTCTGCTGCAAGTGGTCAACAGAGTGGGAGTTGGGGAGGGGGCAGCTTGACAGAGAGGAGGCTGCTGTGATGGTTCAGGACATCAGTGGACAGGCCCAGGGCGAGGGCCCTGGAGGGCAGAGAAGTGGGCAGCTGCTGGGACCACTTTGTAAGTAGAATCCACGGATTTATATATGCGGTTTGCGATAAAGAGAGGAGGAGTCAAGGTTCTAAGTCCAGGTTTTTGGCTGGAGTAATTTATTTATTTTTTATTTTTTCCAACTGACATCCAATTTCTTATTTTTTTTATTTTTATTTTATTTATTTATTTATTTATTTATTTATTTATTTATTTTTTGAGACGGAGTTTCGCTCTTGTTACCCAGGCTGGAGTGCAATGGCGCGATCTCAGCTCACCGCAACCTCCGTCTCCTGGGTTCAGGCAATTCTCCTGCCTCAGCCTCCTGAGTAGCTGAGATTACAGGCACGCACCACCATGCCCAGCTAATTTTTGTATTTTTAGTAGAAACGGGGTTTCACCGTGTTGACCAGGATGGTCTCGATCTCTTGACCTCGTGATCCACCCGTCTCGGCCTCCCAAAGTGCTGGGATTACAGGCGTGAGCCACCGCGCCCGGCCAATTTTTTTTTATTTTTTGAGACGTGGTTTCGCTCTTGTGGCCCAGGCTGGAGTGCAATGGCACTATCTCAGCTCACCGCAACCTCCGCCTCCCGGGTTTAAGCGATTCTCCTGCCTCACCTTCCTGAGTAGCTGGGATTACAGGCATGTACCACCATGCCTGGCTAATTTTGGATTTTTAGTAGAGATGGTTTTCTCCATGTTGGTCAGGCTGGTCTCAAACTCCCGACCTCAGGTGATCTGCCTGCCATGGCCTCCCAAAGTGCTAAGATTACAGGTGTGAGCCACTGCACCGGGCTTTTGTTTTATTTTTGAGTTCATTGCCCAGGCTGGAGTGCAGTGGCATGATCACAGCTCACTGCAGCCTCAAACTCGTGAGCTCAAGTGATCCCCCCACCTCAGCCTCCTGAGTAGCTGGGATTACAGGTGCATACCACCAAGCCTGGCTAATTTTAAAAATGTTTTTGTAGAGATGAGGTCTCACTATGTTGCCTGGTCAGGTCTTAAACTCCTGGGCTCAGGTGATCCTCTCACCTCAGCCTCCTGAGTAGTTAGGATTACAGGTGCATACCACCAAGCCTGGCTAATTTTAAAAATGTTTTCGTAGAGATGAGGTCTCACTATGTTGCCTGGTCTGGTCTTAAACTCCTGGGCTCAGGTGATCCTCTCACCTCAGCCTCTTGAAGTGCAGGGATTACAGGTGGGAGTCACTGTAGCCTGCCTCTGGGCAATTTTTAACATTTGATTGAGGTCAACAAATGGCCCCCAAAGTGTGCTGTCTTGGGGTAAACAGGGTTATGGTGTTACTCAGATCTGCCCTTGAGGAACAAGTTCTTTCTCTCTCTCTCTTTTTTTTTTTTTAAAGATGGAGTTTCACTCTTGTCACTCAGGCTGGGTGCAGTGGCAGTCTTTGCTTATCGCAACCTTCACCTCCCAGGTTCAAGCAATTCTCCTGCCTCAGCCCCCGAGTAGCTGGGATTACAGGTGTGTAATTTTTGTATTTTTAGCGGAGACAGGGTTTCACCATGTTGGCCAGGATGGTCTCAATCTCTTGACCTCATGATCTGCCCGCCTCAGCTTCCCAAAGTGCTGGGATTACAGGTGTGAGCCACCACACCCAGCCAGGGAAAAAGTTCTAACCCTGTTCTTCCCTCCAGGCTCCTGGTCCATCCCCAACTTCCAGCAGAATGTCTAGGAACTACTGGATACCAGGATACAGTAAGGAAGAGATGAGCTCTGTTACAATGTTTTCTTAGCGACAGCAACAAATCAATAGTGGTAATAACAGTAGAAATTGGTTCAGTGGTTTGAAAGCATAGAATTTGGAATTTTACCTTCATTTCTTGGCACCACCATGAATTCACTCTGTGACTTATCTTCTCTCAAACTTATTTTTCTCCTCTGTAAAAGAGATAAGATGCTTTGCCCGATAGTACACATTAAATGCTATGGATATATATATATTAGTTATTCTTTCTTAAGTACTCCCTATATATCTGCTAAGCGCTTTTTATATATGAAACTCTAATTAATCCTCAGCAACAACTTTAAGAGGTAGGTACTATTATCCCCATTATACGGATGGGAAGCAATTTGGTAGGAACACGGAGCTGCTGAGTAACGGAATCAAACCCTCACCCTTGTCTGCCTGACCCCTAGGGTGTAATCTCTCAACTACTGTGGTGCATTGCACCTGCTCACTCCAAGGCTTGGAAGGGAGAGGAGTGAAGCCCAAACAGGCACATTGTGATGGATGAGGAGGGCCTGGTGTGTGAGGGGTGTGCCGGGATTCCTAGATCCCTTACATAATTCAAACCCTGAGGTGGAAGGAGGGAGGAAGTTTTGGATTTTGGGCAGAGTTGAGTGAACACCACTCCCTCTGGGCTGCTTTAAGAGCAGAGGACAGGGCCAGGCACAGTGACTCAAGCCTGTAATCCCAAAACTTTGGGAAGTGGAGGAGGGAGGATTGGTTGAGTCCAGGAGTTAGAGGCAAACCTAGGCGACATAGCTAGACTCCCCTCTACAAAATTTTATTGTATTTGACATGGAGTCTCCCTCTGCTGCCCAGGCTGGAGTACAGTGGCTTGATCTCGGCCCACTGCAGCCTCGGCCTCCCAGGTTCAAGAGATTCTCCTGCATCAGCCTCCCAAGTAGCTGGGACTACAGGCGCATGCCACCACGCCTCACTAATTTTTGTATTTTTAGTAGAGATGGGGTTTCACCATTTTGTCCAGGCTAATCTCAAACTCCTGAACTCAGGTAGGTGATCCGCCCGCCTTGGCCTCCCAAAGTGCTGGGATTACAGGCGTGAGCCACTGCGCCCGGCCTTTACAAAACTTTAAAACAACAACAACAAAATTGGCCGGTCGCGGTGGCTTACGCCTGTAATCCCAGGATTTTGGGAGGTCGAGGCAGGCGGATCGCTTCAACCCAGGAGTTGGAAACTAGACTGGGCAACATGGGGAAATCTTGTCGTTACAAAAAAATTCAAAAATCAGCAGAGCGTGGTGGTTTGCGCCTGTGGTCCCAGCTACTAGGTGCAAGCCACCAAGCCTGACTACTTTTAAAAAATTTACCTGGGAGGCTGAGGCGGGAGGCTGTCTTGAGCCCAGGAGGTCGGGGTTGCAGTGAACCGTGATGGCGCCACTGCAGTCCAGCCTGAGCGATAGATCGAGACCTATCTCAAAAACAAACCAACAAAACACCAGCAGAAGACAACTGAGGGAGGAAAAGGAAAAGGAAACCGAAGTTGTTTTGATGTCCCTGCAGCAGTGACACCCGCGGCCAGCTTGTAACAGCTGAGATCCGGACACACCGCAATTTACAGCGCCGGGGAAGGGGGGTCCCTAGAACCCCGACAGGTTACTCGAGAGGCGGGGCGGGCGGACCGGGGGGGCGGGTCCGGCGTCCTCCTGAGCCAATGGGAGCACCGAAGTCCCTGCGCGGGAAGATGCCGATTGGTTGGTACCGCCAGACGCTGGGAGCCCGTGCGCGCGGCGCTTCTGGGGCGGAGCCTGCCGCCGGTCGCCAGGGGGCGCGCGCCTGGCGCCGAGGTGACGCGTTCATGGAGGGGGTGAAGGTGGAAGCGCGGGAGGGGGCCGCGGTGGCCCGGGACCTGCTGGCTCTAGGGTAAGAGAGTGTGCGGTGAGGCTGGTGGGTGCAGGAAGGCCAGGTCTGCTCCCTGGACGTCGACAGAAAGGGATTCTCAGTGACCTCCCCGCCCCTTCCCGCTACCTCGGCCCCCACAGGTATGGGGGTGTCCCGGGGCTGGCGTCGCGGGACGCCTCATGCCCAGACTTCAGGGCGCTGTGCGCGCAGCTGGCGGCGGAGCTGGCGACGCTGGGCGCCCTGGAGCAGCAGCGAGAGGCGGACGCCGAGGTGCTGAGCGCCGGCGACGGTATGCACGGAGCGGGAGGGTGGCAGGGGGCCCGCCGCGGGGCCACCGCGCCGTGACGCCCCTGTCCCCGCAGGCCCCGGCGCGGAGGAGGACTTTCTGCGGCAGCTTGGCCACCTATTGCGGGAGCTGCACTGTCCGGATCGCGCGCTCTGCGGTGGGGATGGCGCGGCTGAGCTTCGGGAACCCGGCTCCAGCCTGCGCCTGCTGCGTGAGTCCTGGGGTGCGGAAGTGGCTAGTCCACAGCCTCAGGAGCAGGGGGCTCCGACTTTTTAGGGAAAATCGAGGTTCCCAAGGGGGCGTGGTCAGAACTTTGGGGCGGCCCAGAGGGTACGAGGTGGGTGGGGTGCGCATATTGGGGTGGGCAGAGGACTCTCTGAGATAGGCGGGGTTAGAATTTTATTTTTTATTTATTTATTTTTTGAGACAGAGTTTCACTCTTGTTGCCCAAACTGGAGTGCAATGACGTGATCTGGGCTCACTGCAACCTCCGCCTCCCGGGTTCAAGCGATTCTCCTGCCTCAGCCTCCCGAGTAGCTGGGATTACAGGCGCGTGCCACCACGCCCGGCTAATTTTTTGTATTTTTAGTAGAAACGGGGTTTCAGTTTGTTAGCCAGGTTGATCTCCAACTCCTGACCTCAGGTGATCTGCCCGCCTCGGCCTCCCAAAATGCTGGGATTACAGGCAGGAGCCACCACTTCCGGCCCGGGGGTAGAATTTTAATTGGAGGATCTGGGAGCTCAAGTGGGTTGGATTAGGAGGAGGGCGTTTGGAAGTAGGCAGGAGTCGAATTCGGAGGAGGGGACAGGGTCTTAAGGGTGGGGCTTACACTGGAGGCGGAACCAAGGCTTTAGGTAGGCCAGACTAGAAGGTAGAGAGGCTTTTTTGTTTTTTAAAACGAAATGGGGTCTCTTTACGTTGCCCTGTTTGGTCTTGAACTCTTGGCTTCAAGCAATCCTTCTGCCTCAGCCTCCCAAGGTGTTGGGATTACAGGCATGAGCCACTGTGCCTGGCCAAAGGTGGAGGTTTTCAAGCCGGTGGAGCTTTTTGACCAAGATGGATGGATGGGTTAGCAGCCTCCCTGAGTGCACAGCTCGGGTTTCCTACTTTCAGGCTTTCTCTGCTCAGAACTCCAAGCCACCCGCCTCCTGCGCCTGCGCTCTCTGCTGGATCCCAGTCCTAGGCCACCCCTTGGTGAAGGGGTGGAGGGAACTGGCATGGTCCAGGAACTGGGCCTTACCCTCCAAGCCCTGGGACTGCCCAGACCTGCAGCAGGGACCCCCGCCAGCCAGCTGCTGCAGGAGTTGCATGCTAAGGTAGAGAGTCAGAACAATTCTCACCCTCCCCTGCCTTCTGGGCTACCCCACTTTCCCTGGGGCGGCGGGGGAGCGGGTCCTCTCTCCCTAACACCTCTGGAAGGAGTGTTCCAACTACTGGCATGTTCTTTTTGCAGCTGTGACTGCCATTCTTGCATCTATGGCCTCAGGGCTGTGGGGAACTGGGTTTACAGAGGGTTCCATCCTCCCTGTCCCAGTTGGCCTCTGACTTCTTCTTTCATCAGATCTCAGAGCTGCAGCCTTCTCTGCCTCCCGGGTCCCTGCAGCCCCTCCTCCGCTCTTCACTAGATGCACCCAGATGGGTAAGACTGTGTGTGACTGACTGAATGTGAACTGTGTCCTCATCAGAGGTGGCAGTGAGAGGGACCCCTAGCCTGACCTTGAGACTTTTTCTCCCAGGAAGCGTTGGAGTCTCTGTCCCAGAGCCTGAGAGATCAGTACCACTGCCGCCGCTGTCTCCTCCTCAAGCGCCTTGACCTCACCACATCTGCTTTCCACTGGAGTGACCGGGCAGAGGTGTGGGCAGAGGACCGGGCAGAATTGGAGAGGCCCAGTTGTGGGGGGCTGCAGTTGCAGGGAGGAGGAATGAGGGCCAGGAGTTATTACCCTCTGGAGGTTCTGAGGCTGTGACCATTTTAGAATTTTTTGAGGTTTGGGGATGCTGGAATCTCAGGGCCCCAGGGTATTGTTGAATTCCCAGCTCTGAGCTGGGAGTATATTCAGAGGTGTACCCCATCTTTAAGAGATATGAGCAGAGCCAGGCATAGTGGCTCATGCCTGTAATCCCAGCACTTTGGGAGGCCAGGGCAGCAGGATCACTTGAGCCCAGGAGATTGAGGCTGCAGCGAGCCACCATCACATCACTGCACTCCAGGCTGGGTGACGGTGAGACCTTGTCTCAAAAAATAAATATTTAGCCAGGCGCGGTGGCTCATGCCTATAATCCTAGCACTGTAGGTGGCCGAGGTGGGTGGATCACCTGATGTCAGGAGTTCGAGACCAGCCTGACCAACATGGTGAAACCCCATCTCTACTAAAAATACAAAAATTAGCCGAGCATAGTGGTGGGTGCCTGTAATCCCAGCTACTCAGGGGGCTGAGGCAGGAGAATGGCTTGAACCTTGGAGGCAAAGGTTGCAGTGAGCCGAGGTTGTGCCACTGCACTCCAGCCTGGGAGACAGAGCGAGAGTCCACCTCAAAATATATATATATATTGAGAGCTGTGGGCAGTGAAGTCCTGAGTGGGGAAGTGATACTTCCAAGATGACAGGTCCCACCTGGGGACCTTCCCTGTACCTCCTCACCACTCCAGGCCCAAGGAGAAGCCATGAGGGCAGTGCTGATCCCACTTCGAGAGTTTCTCACCCCAGAATCGGACATCTCCCTCGCACATGTCCTGGCTGCCCGAGCCGATCTGTCTCGTCTCGTCCCAGCCACCAGTGTGGCTGTCCGCAGAGGGACCTGCTGTGCCATCAACAAGGTGAGCATCTGGGGTAGGGGAGGGCCCTGGCATCCTTGGCCTTCAGATTGGCCTTTCAGCCTCTGTTCCGATCCAGGCTTCAGACTCACTGCCTCTAATCCACCCACTAGACACAGCAGCCAGAAGGACCTCTCTCACACAAAAGCTTGACTGTGGACTCCGCAGCTCAGAATGCTTCTATAGCTCCATAATGATTTGAAAACAAAGTCCAACTATTTACTGAGCCCCCAGCCACTTCTCCAGCTTGGGCTTAAAATCCTTCCCCATCACCTCACAGTATCTATTGTGGTTTTTTTTAACCATTTTTTTTTTTTAAAGAAATACTACCAGGCACAGTGGCTCACTCCTGTAATCCCAGAACTAAAGGAGGCGGAGGTGGGCGGAACATCTGAGGTTGGGAGTTTGAGACCAGCCTGACCAAGATGAAGAGACCCTGTCTCCTTTCTTTCTTTCTTTTAATCTTTTTTTTTTTTTTTTTTTTTTTTATAAAGACTGGGTTTCACCATGTTGTTCAGGCTGGTCTTCAACTCCCGACCTCAGGTGATCCGCCCGCCTTGGCCTCCAAAGTGCTTGGATTACAGGCATGAGCCACCACACCCAGCCAAGACCCTGTCTCTATGAAAAATACAAAATTAGCCAGGCATAGTGGTGCATGCCTGTAATCCCAGCTACTTGGGAGGCTGAGGCAGAAGAATTGCTTAAATCTGGGAGGTGGAAGTTATGGTGAGCCGAGTTCTCACCATTGCACTCCAGCCTGAACAAAAGGAGCAAAACTCCGTCTCAAAAAAATAAAATAGAAAACCACACAGAAACCCCTCTGTGGGCTGGGTGCAGTGGCTCACGCCTGTAATCCCAGCACTTTGGGATGCCAAGGTGGGTGGATCACGAGGTCAACAGTTCGAGACCAGCCTGGCCAACATAGTGAAACCTTGTCTCTACTAAAAAATACAAAAATTAGCCAGGCATGGAGGCGGGGACCTGTGATCCCAGCTACTCAGGAGGATGAGGCAGGAGAATCGTTTGAACCCGGGGGGCAGAGGTTGCAGTGAGCTGAGATCACGCCATTGTACTCCAGCCCAGGCAACAGTGTGAGACTCTGTCTCAAAAAAAAAGGAAAGAAAAAAAGAAATGCCCTCTGTTTTAGTAATTAGGTATCTAGCCACATACTTCTTTAAGCAGTCTTAAGTAAAATGAGTATTGGGGAATAAAGTCTAGCACAGCAAAGATTAAGGCAAAATTTAAGTTAAGAAGAAAAATGAACTCGAGGTGGGTGGATCACTTCAGCCCAGGAGCAGAGGCTGCAGTGAGCCTTGCTCTCACCACTGCATTCCAGCCTGGGCCACTGTGTCCCCCACCAAAAAAAAGCTCATGCTTGTCTCTTCCACTAATTCATCCCTCACCCCCGCCCAGCCACTGTACTCAAATAGTCACCATCTGCCTTCCTTCTTCAGCCTTATGCTGTTCCCTTTCTTCTGTGGCCCCCTTGTCCAGGATACTATTTTCCTCTGCAACTCAAAATCTCATAAACTTTCAGGTGCTTATGGGCAACGTTCCAGACCGGGGGGGCCGCCCAAATGAGCTGGAGGCTCCCATGCCCACCTGGAGGAGCCGAACAGAGGGTGGAGGCAGACGGAAGACAGGCCCCCAGTGCTGGGGCCGCAAGAAGAAGAAGAAGTAAAGGGGGACTGGTGGGCGGGGGCGGGGGTCCTCCGTGAGATGCTAATGCCGTTGGTCATCTGGGGAGTCGGTTTAAGTCTTTCCTTGGTATTTGGCCCCTCATGTCCTATTCCTGAGGCCCCACATGCCCTACTCCCATGCACCCGTCAATACCAAAAGCCATGTTCTCTGGAGAATAAATTTAATTTATGACCGCTATAGGACCTCTGTGGGGGCCAAGTCAGGGGTGCTTGGGTTTGTGAAGGGGTTGGGGGTGTCTCTGCTCCCTGGGTCTGAATGGGCCCCTGCTGCTCTGACCCTCAAAGTTCTTTGCCCTAAAGCACGTCTTTCTTGTGCCTTGGGCATGGGTAAGGAGACACTCAGGCATCGGACAAACATCTGTCAGGCGCCTACCACCTGCCAGCCCTGTTCTAGGCACTGGGGATGCCGCAGTGAAAGACGTTGATAGAAATCCCTACTCTCAGCCGGGTGCAGCGGCTGACACCTGTCATCCCAACACTCTGGGAGGCTGAGGTGGGCGGATCATGAGGTCAGGGGTTTGAGACCAGCCTGGCCAATATGGTGAAACCCCGTCTCTACTAAAAATACAAAAATTAGCCAGGCGTGGTGGTGGGCGTCTGTAACCCAGCTACTCAGGAGGCTGAGGCAGGCAGAATTGCT
The DNA here is from genome assembly GCF_030222135.1 of Aotus nancymaae. Classification (NCBI taxonomy): domain Eukaryota; kingdom Metazoa; phylum Chordata; class Mammalia; order Primates; family Aotidae; genus Aotus; species Aotus nancymaae. Next base: position 15,402,681 of record NW_026988441.1, on the reverse strand, counting down.
TGAATCTGGGAGGCAAGATTGCAGTGAGCTGAGATCGTGCCACTGCACTCCAACCTGGGCGACAGAGTGAGACTCCATCTCAAAAAATAAAAAAAGAAATCTCTGCTGTCCTGGAGCTGATGTTCTGATGTTCCTGGTGAGGAAGGACAGACGTTAAGCAAGATAGAGGGAAAAAGTATAGATTGTCAGATGGGGAAAGTTCTGTGCAGAAAAATAAAGCAGGGGCCAGGCGCGGTGGCTCAGGCCTGTAATCCCAGCACTTTGGGAGGCCGAGGTGGGTGGATCACCTGAGGCCAGGAGTTTGAGACCAGTCTGGCCAACATGGTGGAACCCCATCTGTACTAAAAATACAAAAATTATCCCCATGTCGTGGTGCATGCCTGTAATCCCAGCTACTCGGGAGGCTGAGGCAGGAGAATTTCTTGAACCAGGGAGGCAGAGGTTGCAGTGAGCTGAGATTGTGCCATTGCACTCTAGCCTGGGCAACAAAGCGAGACTCTGTCTCAAAAAATAAAAATAAAAAATAAAGCATGGAGGCAGGATCAGAACTGGGAGGGGACGGGGGACTTGCATCTTGACTATGGTCAGGGGAAGCCTCACTGAGAAGGTGCCACTGGAGCACAGTTCCAAAGAGGGGGCCAGACGGGCCTCTGGGGAAGAGCATTCCAGGCAGGGGAACAGCCAGTGCAAAGGCCCTGAGGTAGGAGTATTTGGGGCACGTTCAGGGTACGTTGAGGCCAGTGTAGCTGAAGCAGGACGAAGAGAGGTGAGGGGTGGGAAGCAAGGCTGGAGGGGTGATGGGGGCAGATCACATGGGGCTTTGTGGGCCACAGTGGGGACTCTAGCTTTTCCCCTGAGCAGAGGATGGATGTGATCTCACCGAGGTGTCCATTGGTTGCCTGCTCTACCTACTACCCAGCTTTCTCTCCCAACTGTATAATCCCAGAGACCTGCTCTATCCTCACCCCCCCGCCGACCCATAGCATATTGGTCAGGAGCTTCAGTTTTAGAGCAGACGGAAGACCTGGGTTTGAATCTACCTCTAGCCCTTGGGAACTGTGCCACCTTGGCTTAACTTCGGGGAGCCTCAGTCTCCTTATCTGTGAAATGGAGATTTAGGGAGTTGGTGAAATGAGACCTGAGTCTAAATGTGTCCAACACAGAGCTGCACAGATACTAAGTGCAGGGAAAGGGAGGAGGATTAGCATCCACCACCATGCAAGAGAGGAAAGTCACTTCCAGGGAAAATGATGACGGACGTGCCACCGAAGGCAGTGTGGATGGGAAGGCGGATGCCTCTGGGGGTCCTACCTCTGGGAGCCCTGCCAGAGTCTGACAGCAGGACTCAGGACTGACTGGGGAAGGGAGTGAGGGAGAGAGGAGACCAAGAGATGCCTAGGAATCCAGCTTGGAGGATGGGGTTGATGGTGGGTCCATTACTGGGCAGGACACCTGGAAGGAGGAAAGGAAGACGTCAGATGATGTGGGGAGCCTATGTCTAGGAGTTGCTTCGCTGCCAGGAACACTGCCCTGCCCAGACTGGTAAGTCCCAGATGAATGAATGTCCCCTGTGGAACCCTTTTTGTAACCCTATCTGAGAGTCTCTGCTCTCCAACAGTGGTGTTGACTCCGTTAACACTTACGGTAGCTCCTGATATATTTGGGTTTATTCTTGCTATCTTATTGGCTAGAATCCTTTTTTCTATTCTCCTAGTGGTTATCATCCCACCCCACCCCCAACACGTTGAAACTTCTATTTTTCTTTTTTTTTGAGACAGGGTCTTGCTCTGTTGCCCAGGCTGGAGCGCAGTGGCGCAATCTCGGCTCACTACAGCCTCTACCTCCCAGGCTCAAGTGATTCTCCTGCCTCAGCCTCCCAAGTACCTGGGACTACAGGCACCTGCCACCATGCCCAGCTGATTTTTGTATTTTTAGTAGAGATGAGGTTTCATCATGTTGGCCAGGCTGGTCTCAAACTTCTGACCTGAAGTGATCCTCCCTCCTTGGCCTCCCAAAGTGCTGGGATTACAGACAAGAGCTACCATGCCCGGCCTATTTTTCTATCAGCATTAAAAATTAACCAGTGTCAGGCCGGGCACAGTGGCTCACGCCTGTAATCCCAGCACTTTGGGAGGCCGAGGCAGGCAGATCACCTGAGGTCGGGAGCTCGAGACCAGCCTGACCAACATGGAGAAACCCTGTCTCTTCTAAAAATACAAAATTAGCCAGGTGTGGTGGCGCATGCCTGCAATCCCAGCTACTCAGGAGGCTGAGGCAGGAGAATTGCTTGAACCTGAGAGGATGACCTTGTAGTGAGCCCAGATTGTGCCACTGCACTCCAGCCTGGGCAGCAGGAGCAAAACTCCATCTCAAAAAATAATAATAATAATAACAACCAGTATCCATACCCTCCCACCCCAGCAGTCAAGGACTTCTGCATGTTTTTACTTTCCTGTGGGTCTCCAAATCTGCCCAGTCTCCCCCAGGCCAATGGCCTGTGTCCCCTGTATCCAGGTGGGGGTAAGGGCAGTTTCTCCTCACCATCTCTGGTTCCCAGGAAGGGTGTGGGGATTCAGTCTGGGTCCAAGCATGGCGAAGCTGGCACCCAGTCTCAGGTTCCAGGGATAGTGTGTAGGAGAGATTTTCCTCGGAGCCTGTTTGTGAACAGATGGAAGGGGTGTGGGTCTGACAGGAAGGGCCTCGTGACCTTGGACTTAACCCCCTTCCTTCCCCAGCCCCCCTCCCAGCACTATGGTGTTCTAGGTCTTACCACAGCTGGTGTGGGGAGTTGGTGTGGGTGGGACAGGGGCTCCTGGGGGCCCCGCATCGGCCTTGGCCCCTGGCCTCTTCTTACACTCCACCTTCACCTGGTCTCTGCAGTGCTTGTGGCAACACAGACCGCACTCTGGGGGAAGGCAGCAGTTAATGGCCAGGGGTCCAATCTGTGCCGTCCATTCTTCCAGCCTGTGGGCCAAGGCTTCCCTCCCACTTGCTGATGCCCCACTCACCCCGGCAGCGGTAGCCTTGCTTGGTGACACCCCAGAGCTGGGAAGAGAAAGCAGAAAAGGTTATGGAGAGGGAGGGCTGTGGATTGGCAGGGCAGCTGGGGAGTGGAAGTGTGGAAGCTACCCAGGTTTTGAAATTCTCAAGGCTAGAGATTTAATTAGAATTAAAGGAATGTGGGTGGGGTACAGTGGTTTATGCCAGTAATCCCAGCACTTCGAAACGCCAAGGTGGGAGGTTGGGAGGCCAAAGTGGGAGGATCGCTTGAGTCCAGGAGTTCAAGACCAGCCTGGGCAACATAGGGAGACCACATCTCTACAAAAAAATTGTTTAAATTAGCCATTAGCTGGGCATAGTGGCGTACACCTGTGGCCGCAGCCACTTGGGAGGCTGAAGTAAGAGGATCAGCTGAAGGGAGAGGATTGCTTGAGCTCAGGAGTTGGAGGCTACAGTGAACCACGATCGTACCACTGTACTCCAGCCTGGGTGACAGAGCAAGACCATCTCTTAACAAAATAAATAAAGGAAACTTGGAGATTATCTCAAGTTTAGAGAATCATCTAGGATATTAGATTTAGTTAAAATTTTGAGTTACTAAAATGCAAATGTTTTTTTGTTTTGAGACAGAGTTTTGCTCTCATTGCCCAGGCTGGAGTGCAATGGCACGATCTGGGCTCACTACAGGGTCACCATCCCAGGTTCAAGCAATTCTTCTGCCTCAGCCTCCTGAGTTCAATTGATTCTCCTGCTTCAGCCTCCTGAGCAGCTGGGATTATGGGCATGCGCCACCATGCCTGGCTTATTTTGTAATTGTAGTAGAGATGGGGTTTTTCCATGTTAGTCAGGCTGGTCTCAAACTCCCGACCTCAAGTAATCCCAGCTGGCCTAAAACGCAAATTCTATGGCCAGGAATTATCTGCTGTATTCCTGCTGTATCCCCAGGGCCTTGGATTACCTAGCACACAGGAGGTGCCCAGTAATTATTTTGTGAATAAATAAATGAATGTGGGAAGTAATCCAAGGTTTGTGAATTAGTCTCGGGTTAGAGGTTGAAAGACTGATCCACTAGCCAGAGTTTGAAGATATCTTGAATTTGGAAATTATTCAGGGTTTGAATGAACTGGAGTCTAGAGATTCGGAGAATGATGCTGTTTGAACATAGTCTATCCAGTTTTGGAGATTATCCAAGTTTTTTTTTATTTTGAGACACAGTCTCCCTCTGTCACCCAGGCTGGAGTGCAGTGGTGCAATCTTGGCTGATTGCAACCTCCACCTCCTGGGTTCAAGCAATTCTGTGATCCCGAGTAGCTGGGGTCACAGGTATCCACCACCACGTGTGGCTAATTTTTTTTATTTTTTTATTTTTAAGAGACGCGGTTTTACCATATTGGTCAGGCTGGTCTCGAACTCCTGACCTCAGGTGATCCACCCACCTCAGCCTCCCAAAGTGCTGGTATTACAGGCGTGAGCCACCGCACCCGGCCTCTTTTTTTTTTTTTTTTTTTTAATAGAGACAGGGTCTCGCTATGTTGCCTAGGCTGATCTTGAACTCTTGAGCTCAAGCAATCCACCCACGTCAGCCTCCCATAGTGCTGGGATTACAGGCGTGAGCCACCGTTCCTGGCCTCCTATCCAGAGTTTTAGACATTATCCGTGATTCAGTGATTTTTCTGTGGGTGGGGATTATCTGGCATTTGGAGACTATCCAGGATATAGGGAATGTCTGGTGTTTAGAGTTTATATGAAACAGGATAATTCGAGGCTGGAGGATTTCAGGAATTTGGGGGTTAACTGGGGCTTGGGGGCTGCCGGCTCCAGGACAGATGGAACCTAAGGGTGGTGATGAGGCAGAGTGCTCACGAAGCCACTACAGCTGTCGCAGAAGGTAGGCTTGCGGAAGGTGACCTCATGGAAGGTGTGCAGGAAGGCCAGGCCCAGCTTGGAGCAGATGGCACTGGCCCGGAGCAGGTACCCTGTCAGCTCCTCTCTGCTGAAGGAGCCTCTCCTGGGGGCAGAAAGTGAGCCTCAGCACGACTGGCCCCAATCTCCCCCAGACCCCAGTGTCCTCATCTTCGGGGGATCCAGGAGTCAGAACCACTTACCCTTGGCGTGGGGGCGGATGAAGCCCATGGCAGGCAAAGGGAAAATTGCCTGAGAGCCGCTCAAAGTCCTCCTGAGAGATGGTTCCTCGGCCTTCAGGGTCGTAGTTCTTGAACACGGACTTCAGAGGAGGGTGGGGAAGCAGATAAGGCCCAGTCATGGAACTACGCTCCCCAGGGCTGCAAGTCCCCACCTCCAGGCTCAGTGTTCTACAGATGTCTTCCCTCCAGGCTCCTGGCGGCCAGGCCACCCTCCCCTCCTCACCTCCACCAGCTGCTCCACGTGCCGACCCAGTGTGACCCTGTCTGGCTTGGGTGTCACACCAGGGGCCCACTCCATCACCAGAGGCGCTTTGAAGGGGGAGGGTGGCTGAGGCAGGGACAGAGGGGCAGAGTTAGCCACTGCACAGGCTCAGGGGAGTTGGAGGTGATTGGCGGGGCGGGGAGGGAGGGGTCCCAGGTTAGGGATTGGGTCTCACCAGACTCTTGGGACAGCGTGGCTCCCGGGCATAAGAAAGCTCATAGATCTCGTCCTCCGTGTAGAAGAGGTCCAGGGAGAGCTGCAGCAGACGGGTGTTACAGCTCCGCCTGTCTACAGCCCTGCCTGGCCCCACACCCATTCCCAGGCTCTTCCCAAAGCCCCTCCTGGGGTCAAATCCTAGCATTACTGCTGTTGGACAGTGAGCAAGTGACCCCACCTCTCTGGGCCTCAGTTTCCCAATCCACAGAATGGGCACAGTAAGGGTCCCAACCTCATAGGGTTGTAAGGTAGAATGAGGTACCTGGCACGTAGGCAATGATGAATAATTGTTGTTAGCCTTTTGCTTAGATTCTTGGATATGTCAAATCTTGAGATTTGGGGCTATCAGCATGAGAAGCTCAGAACCTTGGGATTTAAGAATGTGAACCCCAGGCCAGGCGCGGTGGCTCACACCTGTAATCCCAGCACTTTGGGAGGCCAAGGTGCGCAGATCACCTGAGGTCGGGAGTTCAAGACCAGCCTGACCAACATGGAGAAACCCTGTCTCTATTAAAAATACAAAATTAGCCAGGTGTGGTGGCACACTGCTGTAATTCCAGCTACTTGAGAGGCTGAGGCAGGAGAATTGCTTGAACCTGGGAGGCAGAAGTTGTGGTGAGGTGAAATTGCGTCACCGCACTCCAGCCTGGGCAACAAGAGTGAAACTCAGTCTCAAAAAAAAAGAATGTGAACCCCCAAAGCAATTCCAGAGCTCAGATCAATGGATAGTTGAGTCACTAGGGGAAGTGGGAAAAAAACCTGTTACTTATATAGAATATAGAATAGAGCTCCCTCTGCTCCATATACTGTTTTTTTGAGACAGAGTCTCACCCTGTCACCCAGGCTGGAGTGTAGTGGCGTGATCTTGGCTCACTGCAATCTCCACCTCCTAGGTTCAAGCAATTCTCATGCATCAGCCTTCCAAGTAGCTGGGACTAGAGGCATGCACCACCACGCCTGGCTAATTGTTCTGTATTTTTAGTAGAGATGGAGTTTCGCCATGTTGCCTAGGCTGGTCTCAGACTCCTGATCTCAGGCAATCCGCCTACCTCAGTGTCCCAAGGTGCTAGGATGACAGGCATGAGCCGCTGTGCCCTGCTAGATACTGTCTTAAGGACTTTCTTTGAATGATGTCATTGGTTGTCTCCAAGCACCCTCTGAAGTGGGTAGTTTTATTATTCCCATTTTGCGGATAAAGAAACTGAGGGCTAAGGGTTGGGTGACTTGAGATCACACAGCTAGAAAAAAACCTGGAAGCTCTGGCTTCAAAGCCCGTGGACTGCAGCACTTTTCTACCGTGGTCCTGGAGACCCTCACGCCTAGGACCGTACGTCTCAGTACCCTCAGAAGCCCAGACTGGGCGGGGCGGGGGGCTCACCGTGAGCAGGTGCAGCAGGTCCTCGTTGGCACTGCAGGGTGGCCGCTGCCCTTGGAGGGCTGCCAGCTCCTGCAGCCGCAGGTAGAGGCTGTTCAGCTTGGATAGGTGCAGGCGGCCGTCAGGCAACCTGTCAGGCTGTGCCTCATGTAGGGACACCAAGTCCTTAAGGTGCACACCCAGCACAGGCAGCCGGAAGCCTGTACAGCCAGCCCAGGTGCGGCGGTAGCAGGCGTAGTTGTTGTGGGAGGCAAGGAGCTCAGTGAGCTCCAGCAGGGCCTGGGCAGGAGGGACACAGAATTGGGGAGTTATCAGGGCATTCCTGTCCCCTGCGCCCCTGGTGGGTATCCTAGCAGCCTCCTGGGTGGGCTCGAGGCCTTCAGGGACCCAGTGGCATTTTGGACACCTCCTGAGCCCTTCCGTATCCCACACTGCTCTCAGCATCTCCCCCAAACTGCTCTTCCTCTTGCGTCCCCATCTCAGAGAAGTCCCACAATCCCCCATTCTTTGGCTAAAATGATTTTTTTTATCTTTCTTTCTTTCTTTTTGAGATAGTTTCACTCTTGTTGCCCAGGCTGGAGTGCAATGGCGTGATCTCGGCTCACTGCAACCTCCACCTCCTAGGTTCAAGCGATTCTCCTGCCTCAGCCTCCTGAGTAGCTGGGATTCCAGGCATGCACCACTGCACTTGGCTAATTTTGCATTTTTAGTAGAGATGGGGTTTTACCATGTTGGCCAGGTTGGTGTCGAATTCCTGACCTCAGGTGATCCACCTGCCTCGGGCTCCCAAAGTGTTGGGATTACGGGCGTGAGCCACCATGCCCAGACCTCTTTTTTTTAAGATAGGGTCTCACTCTGTCACCCAGGCTGGGGTGCAATGCAGTGTCATGATCACAGCTCATTGCAGCCTTAAACTCCCGGGCTTGATGGCTGGGTATGGTGGCTCATGCCTGGGAGGCTGAGGCAGGCAGATCATCTGAGGTCAGGAGTTCAAGACCAGCCTGGGCAACATCGTTAAACCCTGTCTTTACTAAAAATACAAAATTAATTGGGCCTGATAGTACAGGCCTGTAATTCCAGCTACTCAGGAGGCTGAGGCAGGAGAATCGCTTGAACCTGGGAGGTAGAGGCTGCAGTGAGCCGAGACTGCGCCACTGCACTCCAGCCTGGGAGATGGAGTGAGGCTCCTTCTCAAACAATAACAACAACAATGAAAAACTCCTGGACTCCAGCAGTCCTCCCCCTCAGCCTCCCAAGTAGCTGGGACTACAGGCATGGGCCACCATGGCTGGCTAATTTATTTATTTTTATTTATTTTTTTGAGACTGTTTCACCACCTTGCCCAGCCAAAAAAAAATTAAAAATAAATTAGGTTGGGTGCAGTGGCTCACACCTGTAATCCGAGCACTTTGGGAGGCCTAGGTGGGCACAGGTCAGGAGTTTGAGACCAGCCTGACCAACATGGAGAAACTCCATCTCTACTAAAAATACAAAATTAGCCAGGCATGGTGGCACCTGCCTGTAATCCCAGCTACTTGGTAGGCTAAGGCAGGAGAATCGCTTGAACCTGGGAGGCAGTGGTTGCGGTGAGCTGAAATCGCACCACTGCACTCCATCCTGGGTGACAAGAGAGAGATTCCATCTCAAAAAAAAAATATTTTTTTGTAGAGATGGGGTCTTACCATGTTGCCCAGGCTGGTCTCTAACACCTGGACTTAAGCAGTCCTCCTGCTTTGGCCTCCCAAAACTGTGGGATTATAGGTGTGAGCCACTATACTATACCCAGCCTATAATTGTTTCTTAAAAAGCCAGATCTTATCACAGGTGTGTCATCACTCTCCACCTTCCCTAGCTTAGCCCAGCTTTCAAGGCTCAAGAGGATCTTCCCAGGGCACCTTCGGCCTAATTTCCTGCCATTTTCTGACCTCAGCCAGTCCTCCCCATGGGGACTTCAAAGCTCTCTGCTAGCCTCTCTCCTATCTGTCTCCCTCATAGTCCAGCTCAGGACCAGACACGCTGAGAGAAGTGAGGGGTCAGCACCATGGGTGGATGGATGCCAGGGAGGAGGAATGCTAGCAGAGCCTGGAGGTCTGGGATTTGGAGGAACAAGGACTTCATGTGGGTTCCAGGGCCCCTGGGCAGGGATGGACAGGGCTTGGGAATTAGGTGTGCGGGTTCAGGACAGCTGACAACTTGGATCTTTGGAGAGGGTAGTGGGGATTCACCTTGGTGCTGTCAGGGCTCAGGTGGGCATGGGAGTCCTTGAGTCTGGAGATGGCACTGTGACACAGGCCCCCCGTGACCGCCATCAGCGTGTTGAAATTCTGCAGCTGGTGGAGCCTCTAGGAAGGGAAGCATGACACAGGGTCATCACGGGAGGATGGGCAAGTTGGGAGTTCAGATGACAGCTTCCCAGTTGAGTTGGGGTTCCAGGCATGTGTGGGTGTGAAGCAGTGTGGGGATGAGGCAGGTAAGAGAAGGGGGGTGTGTAAGGCAGGAGTCAGACGTGCAACGCGTGGGCCTCATGGGGGTGTCAGATGGTTATCTGAGCCAGGAGGGTCAAGCTGGTGATTGACTGATGTGAGGTTAGAAAATCTGGCCAGGTGCAGTGGCTCATGCCAGTAATCCCAGCACTTTGGGAGGCCGAGGCGGGCAGATCACGAGATCAAGAGATGGAGACCATCTTGGCCAACATGGTGGAACGCCGTTTCTACTAAAAATACAAAAATTAGCTGGGTGTGGTGGTGCACACCTGTAATCCTAGCTAATCAGGAGGCTGAGGCAGGAGAATCGCATGAACCTGGGAGGTGGAAGTTGCAGTGAGCCGAGATCGCGCTACTGCACTCCAGCCTGGCGACAGTGAGACTCCATCTCAAAAACAAAAACAAAAGAAAATCTGGGGAGGCAAGAAGTATGGGAAGTTGGGTGGATTTGGGGAATAGACAGGTGTGTGTCAGACAGGTGGGGAGGGTTCAGACACATCAGGGTGTCAGGCATCTGGGGGTCTGAGAGTCGGACAGGTGCAGGGAGACAAGAAGGCGCAGGCTCTGGGCAGGAGCTGAGAGCGAGGCAGAGGTCACAGGGCCAGAGAGATGCGGAGGAGTCAGATAGATGCTAGACAGGTGTGGGGCCACCTGGGCAGCTGGGGAATTCCCTCGCTCTCCCTTCTACAAATTTGGGCGGAGGTTGCTGTGGAGAGAGTGGAGCCAGGGAGGAAGGGAAAATGCTCAGACCAAGCAGGCCCCAGGCGGACGCCGGGACCCCCAGGTCCAAGGGGCCCTGCAGGAGGAAGCGAGCCGGGGAAGATGTCAGAGGAAGGGTGTGGTCTTGGTCTTCGTGGAAATACGCAAGGGGGCGCGGCCACAGCGGGCGGAGGGCTTCCCTTTTCCCCAGAAGGGCGGGAAGGAGTCCGGAAAGGAGGGGGAAGGGAGGGGGAGAGAGGGGCGTAACACGATGGGGCGGGGCGGGGCAGGGAGAGACCGGACGCCATGGGGAGCGAGGCACAGTCCCGAAGCGACCGCTGGGGCCGCGGACTGGGAATCGAAACCTCGGTGGAGGATGGCACAAAGGTGGGGCATGAAAGGGACACTCTCATTGACCTGGGGATAGAATATTCGGGCATAGGGGTTGGGAGCATGTCACGTCGCTAGGGCCAAGGGGTGGGGCCACGTTGGGTGGGACGGTAGCATCAAGGCCAAAGAAGTTACGTCCTGGGTTGGAACACCCGGACTGTGGCCTCGGGGGCGGAGGCGGGAGATAAGAGGGAGGAGGGAGATGGGGTCGAGGGCCTGGAAGGCAGAGGGCCAGGTAGCTGCGTGCAGTGGCGTTCGCAGCCCCACAGGGCGGGCCTCACCTGTGCCACGTGAATGAACTTGTCCAGCACCTGTGCGCGCTGTGCGGGCCCGGGACGGCTCAGCACCATCACCTGCACCCAGCGGGACACGCTGTTGCTGAGACCTACAGAGCCCTCCAGAGCCGGGCAGCCCCGCACTGAGCCCTGCAAAACGTAGCTCCGCAGGTCCTGGGGCTGGGAGCGAGGTGGGTGTCAAGGCGGGCCGTAGCGCTCAGTCCCTGCCCTTCCATGGCATCCACTAGTAGTCAAGACCTCTGATGTCCTAGCCTGGTCTACCCCGAGTGACCTTTGTCTCCCCCACCCCCACGGCAGCTACACGTCCCTGACGTTACCATGGTCCTTTCCCAACTGAGGAGGCATGGCATATTTAAATATAGCCGGGAACTGCCGGGCCCAGTGGCTCACACCTGTAATCCCAGCACTTTGGGAGGCTGAGGCGGGTGGATCACGAGATCAGGAGATGGAGACCATCCTAACCAACATGGTAAAACCCGTCTCTACTAAAAATACAAAAATTATCTGGGTGTGGTGGCACATGCCTGTAATCCCAGCTACTCGGGAGGCTGAGGCAGGGGAATCACTTGAACCTGGGAAGTGGAGGCTGCAGTGAGCCAAGATCGCGTCACTGCACTCCAGCCTGGATGACAGAGCGAGACTCTGTCTCAAAAAAATAAAATAAATAAATAAATATATATATATAGAGAGAGAGAGCCAGGCACTATATTTGACATGTAATCATATTAATTAATCCTCATAACTCTATGAGGTGACTATCATTCCATTTTAGAGATTAGACAGTTGAGGCACAGAGAGGATAGGTAATTTGCCCAGGGCGGGAACTGAGTCTATATACTCTTAACTGTACAGCTAACTAGTATACAGTCAGCAAAGGGAAGGATGGGGAGGATGACTTGAGATCAACCTCTATCTGTTCTGCCCAAAGAGTGTTCATTTCATACCCACATCCACTACACTGAGTATATCCGTGTGCGCGTGTGTGCACATGCACACACATACACACACACACACACACTCAGGAAATTTTCACATGAAAGAACAAGATCCCCACCTTCTCGAAATGATGATAACCAGATGGCAAAGCTAAGACACTGAAGCACTCAAAATTGACCCTGGGGTAGGCAACATATGTCAATTTCAAATGGTTCAACCAGATAGCATTTACCCTGGACCAGGCATTGCTCCTACAAGGCAGGAACTGTTCATATCCCCTTTTTACAGATGAGGAAACTGAGGTACTATAAGTTTAAATGCTTATTGAATCAATGATAATATATTTTGAGCACTTACTAAGTGCCAATCACTGCAATAAGCATTTTATTATTTCTCTTTCTTTCTTTCTTTTTTTTTTTTTGATACAGAGTCCTGCTCTGTCGCCCAGGCTGGAGTACAGTGTCATGATCTAAGCTCACTGCAACCTCCGCCTCCTGAGGTTCAAGCAATTCTCCTGCCTCAGCCTCCCGAGTAGCTGGGATTACAAGTGCCTCCCACCACGCCCGCTACTTTTTGTATTTTTAGTAGAGACAGGGTTTCACCATGTTGGCCAGGCTGGTCTCGAACTCCTAACCTCAGGTGATCCACCCGCCTCGGCCTCCTTAACTCATTTTCCTGGACCCTCTAGCACCCAGGTTTGACAGTTTAAGACTGAGATCTCTGCTGAATGACCATGCAGGTGTTCCCTCAGTCCTGGCTTGCCCCAGCCAATCCCTACCCCACCCCAGTCTCTCCCCTGCTTGGGACAGGGACTGGAGGGGGTCCTCACCGTGATAGCCTGGAAGGACCGGAACTCCAGGTAGGTGAGGTGCTGAGCCAGCTCCTCCGTCTCCAGGTGGTCGAAAAGCAAGGACACTTTGCGCTTTTTGCCTAGGCCTGGGCTACTCATGGGGGGTGGGGGCCCAGGGCCACCAGGGCTCAGGCTGGGGGCCAAAAGGGGCAGCGTATTGGAGTGGCTCACAGTGGAGGGATTGGGGTGTGGAGGGAGATGGCAGAATGGGGATGGGGCAGGGAAGAGTGGGGCACAGGGCTGACTCACAGGTTAGAGGAGCCCCCCAGGCTCCTTTGGGCCGAGTTGCCCTCCTGGGCCACAGTGGCCCAGAAACGACCCATGACTTCTTCCAGCTGGGGGTCCTGGTGCATCACTTCAGGGTGTTGGGTCAGCCAGTACCTGAGAGTGATTTGGAGATGATGAGATGAGGCTGGGGGTGGCCAAGGTCTCTACAAGGGTTTTTTTGGGCTGAAGAATCTCTAGGTGCTGAGCTAGGGGTCTCTAAATGTGTGCGGGGGTCCCTGGAGGGTTGGGGTTTGGAGGGGCACCAGGCTTGGGGAATCTCTGGAGGAGGATGGGGGTCTCTTAACACAGGCTAGGGGTATCTGTGGGAAACAGACCTCGGAGACTATCGGAGTGTGATTGTTGGGAAACAGGATAGTAGAGGGTCCTAGGAACTAGACTGGGGGCTTCTGGGGGTGAGATTTTTGGGGGGACATAATGAGGGGGTCTTAGGGGCTAGGCTGGGATCTGTGGGAGGTGGAGGTTTTGCGGATCAGAGCTGGAAGCCTCTGGGTACCAGCTAGAAGGGTCTATGGGATTCACTGGTTGGTGAGGGGGGAGTCTCTAGGAAGTGGGGGTTCTGCCAGGTGCAGTGGCTCACGCCTGTAATCCCAGCTCTTTGGGAGGCCAAGGTGGGTGGATCAGGAGTTCAAGACCAACCTGGCCAACATGGTGAAACCCCATCTCTGCTAAAAATACAAAAAAATTAGCCGGGCATGGTGGCTTATGGCTGTAATCCCAGCTACTCGAGAAGCTGAGGCAGGAAAATTGCTTTAACCTGGGAGGCCAAGGTTCCAGTGAGCTATCAAGCCACTGCACTCCAGCCTGAGCAACAGAATGAGACTCTGTCTCAAAAAAAAAAAAAAACCAGAAAGGAAGTGGGAGTTCTAGGGAACAGAACTGAGAGAGTCTTAGGAACCAAGCCAGGGGTGTCTCAGAAGTGGGATTTTGGCCTGTGGGGCTGACTGGGTCTGTGGGAACTGGACCGGGGAGTCTCTGAGGAATGTTTTTTGGGGGGCAGCAGGATGGAAGTCTTGGGTCCTGAGAGTGGGGATCTTGGCCCAGCCCTACCTGACCAGGTGACAGATCTGCAGCCGCCTCAGCTCCTGGGCATCCCCTGTGGCCTTCTGATACTTGAGTTCTGGTCAAGGTGCTGTTCTCCAGGATTTGTGACCTGCCCGCTCCCCATTCCCATTGCCCAGGCTCTCAGGGCTCTGTCCCTCGCCCTCCACCCATAGCTCACAGTCTCGGAGGATATGAGGTCAGCAGGCGGGCAGCCAGGTCGGCAGAGGGCAGCACCCAGTTGTGCATGGCTAGCACCATGTTGAGCACGTGGTCCCCATGGCGCAGGCTGCCAGCTGAGTCTGGGGTGGAAGGAGGGGGACTCTGTGACAGAATGGCCCTCAGGCAATACACAATGCAGCCTCCAGATCCTGCCAGAATGCCTGGTTCAAAGGCCAGCTCTAACAGTGATCTCCGGCATGACCATGGACAGGCAGCCTGCCTCAGTTTCCTTATCTGTGTTGTACATGAGGCAGCATCACCCCTGGCAAGGTTTGTTGAAGACTGAAATAGCACCAGACCAGTCAGGCATGGTGGCTCACGCCTGTAATCCCAGCACTTTGGGGGGCCGAATCGGGCGGATCACATGAGGCCATGAGTTTGATACCAGCCTAGCCAACATGGTGAAACTCCGTCTCTACTAAAAATACAAAAATTAGCTGGGCATGGTGGTGGGCACCTGTAATCCTAGCTACTTGGGAGGCTGTGGCAGGAGAACCACTCGAATTCGGGAGGTGGGGGTTGCAGTAAGCTGAGATTGGGCCACTGCACTCCAGCCTGGGTGACAGAGCAAGACTCTGTCTCAAAAGAAAAAGAAAAAATATGGCCGGGTGAGATGGCTCATGCCTGTAATCCCAGCACTTTGGGAGGCCGAGGCAGGTGGATCATGAGGTCAGAGGGAGACAATCCTGGCCAACATGATGAAACCCTGTCTCTACTAAAAATACAAAAATTAGCCAGGCATGGTGACTGTAGTCCCAGCTACTCAGGAGGCTGAGGCAGGACAATCGCTTGAACCCGGGAGGCGGAGGTTGCAGTGAGTCAAGATGGCGCGACTGCACTCCAGCCTGGTGACAGAGCAAGACTCCGTCTCAAAAAAAAAAATTTATATAAATACATATATAACATATAT
Organism: Aotus nancymaae; assembly: GCF_030222135.1. Taxonomy (NCBI): domain Eukaryota; kingdom Metazoa; phylum Chordata; class Mammalia; order Primates; family Aotidae; genus Aotus; species Aotus nancymaae. Next base: position 15,387,572 of record NW_026988441.1, on the reverse strand, counting down.
ATGTATATATTTTCATTTCAGGAAAGAAGAAAAGCAGGTGTTTCTCTTATCTCTAATGTAGTGATTGAGTTTCATTCCACCCAGCCTGCTCTCATTTTGCCTGCAAAAACTGAGGCGAAGAGAGGCAGGTGCTGAGCTGAGGTTAGGGCAGGGGAGGCTGCTGGGGAGAGGACACTCACCAAAGGACTGGATGCATTTCTCCAGCAGCTCATCTTCGCCGCAGCCGCCCCCACTCAGCAGGCCCAGGTTCATGGAAGCCATGACCTTGCTGATTTCCCGGGGGCTGGGGCATGTCTTGTGGCGGCGTGCTTGGCGAGGCCGGCCCCGCCCTCCTGTCTTTCCGGTGCATTCCTGGTGGGACTTCCTGCGGGCACAGCCCCCAGGGAGTCATGGGAGCCCCTTCCTTCAGGCAGACCCTAGAATTCCTCTTGACCCCAATGCCCCAAGGCACCATGGGAGAGGCTGCCTAGAGGCAAAGCCCCAGGGTTACCGCTGACCTACCAGGGACTCATGGGAGAACCCCCAGGAACATTCCAGATCCCTAGGGGAATCATGGGAGCCCTCCCCGACAAACAAATTTTTAGGGCTACTCCTGCTCCCTTCAGGGAATCAGAGGGGAAGATCCTCAAGACCAGGGGTCCCCAGCCCCAGGGACACGAACCGGTGCCAGTCCGTGGCCTGTTAGAGCCATGGGGTGAGCGAGCATCCCCGCCTGAGCTCCTGTCGGGAGCAGCATCTGCAATAGAGTCTCACAGGAGCTTGACCCCTATTGTGAACTGCGCATGCATGCGAGGGATCTAGGTATCGGCTCCTTTGAAAATGTAATTCCGGATGATCTGTTGCTGTCTCCCATCACCCTCAGATGGGACCGTCCAGTTGCAGGAAAACAAGCTCAGGACTCCCACTGATTCTACATTATGGTGAGCTGTATAACTATTTCATTATCTATTACAATGTAATAATGATATAAAGCTCACGATAAATGTAATGAGCTTGAATCATCCCCAAACTATCCCCACCCCCTTCCACAAAGCCGGTCCCTGGTGCCAAAAAGGCTGCCCAGGATGACTCTGAATCCTCTAGGGAATCACAGCAGAACACCCCCAGGACCATTCAGGACCCCTGAGGGAATGATAAGAACTCCCTCCCCAGGCCTTGCCCCCAACTTCCTGACTGCTTCCAAGGCATCCTGGAAGAGACTTCCTGTTGGCAGATCCCGGGATTACTCCTGGCCTCTCAGGGAATCGTGGGAGAAGATGCCTGGGCTCTCTGCTGTCCTCCCCAGGCAGAGGCATGGGAGGACCTGCCTTCAGGACCCATATCCTCAGGGCTCCTTTTGGTCTCCAACACCCAATCCTCCTCCCTCCCCCAGCCCTCAAGAGAGCAAGTCTCCTGGGCCAGTGTGATGGCTCACGCCTGTAATCTCAGCACTTTGGGAGGCCAAGACAGGTGGATCACTTGAGGCCAAGAGTTCAAGACCACCTCCGCCAACATGGTGAAACCCCTTCTCTACTAAAAATACAAAAATTGGTCAGGCATGGTGGCAGGCGCCTGTAATCCCATCTACTCGGGAGGCTGAGGCAGGAGGATCACTTGAACCAGGGAGGTAGAGGCTACAGTGAGCCAAAACTGTATGACTTCCCTCCAACCTGAGTGACAGAGTGATTTGTTTCAAAAATAATAAAAATAGGCCGGGCGCAGTGGCTCACGCCTGTAATCCCAGCACTTTGGGAGGCCGAGGTGGGTGGATCACGAGGTCAAGAGATCGAGACCATCCTGGTCAACAAGGTGAAACCCCGTCTCTACTAAAAATACAAAAATTAGCTGGGCATGGTGGCGCGTGCCTGTAATCCCAGCTACTCGGGAGGCTGAGGCAGGAGAATTGCTTGAACCCGGGAGGCGGAGGTTGCGGTGAGCCGAGATCGCGCCATTGCACTCCAGCCTGGGTAACAAGAGTGAAACTCTGTCTCAAAAATAATAATAATAATAATAATAATAATAAAAAAGAGAGACCTGGCTTATGCTTGTAATGTCAGCACTTTGGGAGGCCGAGGAGGGTAGATCACTTGAGTTCAGGAGTCAGAGACCAGCCTAACCAACGTGGTAAAACCCTGTTGCTACTAAAAATGCAAAAATTGGCTGGGTGTGGTGGTGGCCACCTGTAGTCCCAGCTACTCAGGAGGCTGAGGCAGGAGAATTGCTTGAACTTGGGAGGTGGAGGTTGCAGTGAGCCGAGATCACGCCACTGCACTCCAGCCTGGGTGACAGAGTGAGACTCTGTCTCAAAATAAATAAATTAGTAAATAAAATAGCAAGACTCCTGCAGGGAGACCCCCTGGATTTCGTCTCTCCCCTTCTCCCACACCTTCACTCCACTAAGGTGACAGGCCCCTCCCCCAAGTTAGCCTCCGACAGGACCTGCAGTTTTAGCCTGCGGCCTGGGTGCCCAGATTTGGGACTGGAGAGGAAATACCAATGCCAAGTGGCCTTCTCTGGGGCTCCTAAGAGCTAGTTGAGAGGTTCCTGAGGCTGAGGCAGCTTCAAGGAAGCTGTGAAAATAATCCTCCCTCTGCCTGGTACCTCCCAGGGAATGGAGAGGCAGGTATGGTGGGAGGAGGAAGAGAGCTAAGTCTAGCCTTCAGACGAAAGTAGAATCCAGAAATTTCTGCCAGCTGTTGTGACTTTGTGTTAATGTGCCTTTGTCACTTAATTTCTCAGGGGCTCAGTTTCCTCAAAGGAAAAATGAGGATAATCCTTGGACCTTCCCCAGGGATTTTGATCTCATTCTGTCGTCCAGGCTGGAGTGCAGTGGTGTGATCTCAGCTCACTGCAACCTCCACCTCCTGGGTTCAAGCAATTCTCTTGCCTCAGCCTCCCAAGTAGTTGGGGACTACAGGCACGTGCCACCACGCCCAGCTGATTTTTGTATTTTTAGCAGAGACAGGGTTTTACCATGTTGGCCAGGCTGGTTTCGAACTCCTGTATCCAATCGATTCTCCTACCTTTGCCTCCTTAAGTGCTGGGATTATAGCTGTCAGCCACCATGCCAGGCCCCCACCTCTACCCTTTTTTAGACTGGGTCTTTCTTGCTCTGTCTCTCAGGCTGGAGTACAGTGATGTAATCAAAGCTCAATATAACCTTGAACTCCTGGACTCAAGTGATCCTCCTGCCTTAGTCTCCCAGGTAACTGGGACTACAGGTGTGCACCACCATACCCAGCTAATTTTGTGTGTGAGTGTGGATGGGAGTCTCACTATATTTTATATATATATAAAATATGTATGTTAGTATAAAATAGCCCAGGCTTGTCTAGAACTCTTGGCCTCAAGTTCTCCTTGCCTTATCCTCCCAAAATGCTGGGATTAGAGGCATGAGCCACCGTTACCAGTAGGGACTTTTTTTTTTTTTTTTTTTTTTTTGAGACTGAGTCTCGCTCTGTCGCCCAGGCTGGACTGCAGTGGCAGGATCTCAGCTCACTGCAACCTCCACCTCCCAGGTTCAAGTGGTTCTCCTACCTCAGCCTCCCGAGTAGCTGGGATTACAGGGGCGTGCCACCACACACGGCTAATATTTACATCTTTAGTAGAGACAGGGGTTTTCCCATGTTGGTCAGGCTGGTCTTGAACTCCCGACCTTGTGATCTGCCCTCCTTGGCCTCCCAAAGTGCTGGGATTACAGGTGTGCACCACCGCGGCCCGCAACAGGGATGTTTTAAAGTATTAAATGTGTACTAAGCCAAGGAGGGAACATTTTAACTAAATCAGTGTTTCCCTACGTATGAGTACCCAGCTAGTACCAAAAACATCACCTGGGAACTGGATATAAATACAGATTCTCAGGTCCCAACCCAGACCTACAAAATCAAACACTTTAAGGGTAAGCCCAGCAACCTGTATTTTACAAACCCTCCCGACAGTTCGGAGGCTTGCTGCAGTCTGAGAACCACTGGTCTAGACTGTCTAACTGAGTACTTACAGGTCTCTCCGAGGTGGAGGTTATGATTATTCTATTGACATAAGTAAAACCCAAGACACAGAGCAGTTCAGTGACTTACCTAAGGTCACACAGCCAGGAAGTGAGGCAGCCAGCTGTCTACCACTAAACTGCCGGGTGGAGAGGAAAGCCCTTTGCCCATCAGAGTGGTGCTGGGGATGGCAGGAGGAGCTACCCAGGCTAGGGAGCCAGCCACCATCTGCCTCTATGGGGACAGAAGGGCCAGCTTGCCAAAGAGATAGGAGCCCATGTCAGAACTGGCTACACGGCCAGCCACTAGGCCCCATCCTGCAGCCCCCTGCAGGGGTCCGGAACAGCCCCAGGAGTGGCTTAAGAGGCAGGGGAACCGCCTTGGCCCATGTCACACTCCCCTCTCCTAGGGCAGGACCCTGCAGGAGCCTGGAGTTTCCAGTCCAGTAGGGGATGGGGAACCAGGAAGCTCCCAGGGAGGGCAGAGACACTCAGCCCAGGCCAGGGATGGAGGTGGGGTGACAGAGAGTGGGAAGGGGACCCCAAGCAGCTCAAACTCCAGGGGCAACACGACACGGATGCCACCTACAAGTGCCTGCAGCCCTCACTGGCTCCAGACTCCCTGAAGCATCCACCTGACACCCCTGCGCCGGATCCCAGAGGAGCCAGACATCCTACCCCGTGGTGAGATTTCCCCGCAGCCCTCCCATGCAGAGGGAGGCCTCAGGGTGCTGCCGGGCTCCCTGGGGAGGGTCCTCTTACCTCTTGCTGTCTTTTCTGTTCATGCTTCCTGTGGAGGGAGGAGGGCGGGGGTCTTGCAAGACTGTGGCTCAGCTCTTCCCCTTCCCCAGGACTCCAGCTTCTCAGCCCCTAGGGAGCTGGGGCCTCCTCGGTGCTTGGGAAGGAAAGAGGAACTGCCCCTCCCCACCCACCCTCTCAGGCCAGGGGGAAGGAAGAGGCTGGGGAGAGACCAGAGGTCCCCCTCCCCCACTCGGGGATCCCTTCGGCTGAGGTTTCCGGCGCTGCTGGCTCTCCCACCCTCGATCGCCAGGCGGGCTCTCTATCTCCCCCATCTTTCGGTCTCAAGACCCGTCACTATCATACTTCAATAAAAGCAGGGGCTTTTCTTTTTAAAGCATGACTAATATTTATGTAAAAACACACACACACACACACACACTCAAAAAGCTAAGTCTGTCTTTCTAGAAAGACGTGTGTATATCATCCGTGAAGGTTTGAATGGAAACTCACAAGACATAGTATTTTGTCTGTTTCTTCACAGGTTTCTTTTATTCCTGGTTTAAGTGATACTATACTCTGGAAAACATTTTTACTTTCTCACTTTATTGTAACAAACCTCCACATAGCACCTACTGTGCACCACACACTGCTCTAAAGACTTTAAAAATATTAACTAATTTAATCCTCCCACCGTCCACTGTTACCTTAAAAAACATTACGGACTGGACCAGGCGTGGCAGCTCATGCCTGTCATCCTAGCACTTTGGGAGACCAAGGCAGGCAGATGGATTAAGTCCAGGAATTTGAGACCTCCCAGGTACTCAGGAGGCTGAGGCAAGAGGATTACTTGAGCCCAGGGAGGTCGAGGCTGCAGTGAGCCAAGATGGTGCCTCTGCACTTCAGTGTAGGTGACAGAGCCAGACCCTAAAAACACATACACACACACACATCAAAAACCATTACAGATGGAGGTAAAGCCCTTGGGGATCCCCTCCCCACCCCCTGTCTTTCTTAAGCAGGGAGGGACCAAGATGACATGTTGTCGAGTTTCGTCCAAACTGCTGTCTGTGCGTCTAAGCGCATCATTTAAATGTGTGCTCCTAGATACAGACTTTTCTTTTGAGTGTGCATTTTTTTCTTTTTACCTAAATGTGTCATGCTCGACATTTTAAAAAATTGAAGTACAAAAAAAGAACACAAATCATTAAGTATTTAGGTTGATGAAATGGCAGCAACTGAGAAAACCTGTGTGGCATTCACACAAATCAAAACACAGAACATTCTCAACCTCCACAAGCCCCCGTGTCTCTTCCCAGCACGAATTCCCACAGATCCCCACTCACCCAAAGCCTAGTGCAGTCATTTTGTCTCGTTTTCAGCTGGATAAAAGGGACTCCTGTATTGTGTCTGGCTTCTTTCTCACCATGTCTTGTCTTTGCAGTTCTTCCATGTTATCATATTTGGTTATAATTTATTCCTTTTTTTGGCCTGGTGTGGTGGCTCATGCCTGTAATCCCAGAACTTTGGGAGGCTGAGGCGGGTGGATCAGTTGAGGTCAGGAGTTTCAGACCATTCTGATTAACACGGTGAAACCTCGTCTCTACTAAAAATACAAAAGTAGCCGGGCGTGGTGGTACATGCCTGTAATCCCAGAACTTTGGGAGGCTGACGTGGGTGGATCACCTGAGGTCAGGAGTTCAGACCAGCCTGTGAACATGGTGAAACCCTGTCTCTACTAAAAATACAAAAGTGGGCCGGGCGCGGTGGCTCATGCCTGTAATCCCAGCACTTTGGGAGGCCGAGGCGGGTGGATCATGAGGTCAAGAGATCAAGACCATCATGGTCAACATGGTGAAACCCCGTCTCTACTAAAAATACAAAAATTATCTGGGCATGGTGGCGCGTGCCTGTAATTCCAGCTACTCAGGAGGCTGAGGCAGGAGAATTGCCTGAACCCAGGAGGCAGAGGTTGCGGTGAGCCGAGATCGCACCATTGCATTCCAGCCTGGGTAACAAGAGCGAAACTCTGTCTTGAAAAAGAAAAAAAATACAAAAGTAGCTGGGCGTGGTGGCGCATGCCTGTTATCCCAGCTACTCGGGAGGCTGAGGCAGGAGAATCGCTTGAACCCAGAGGGTGGAGGTTGCAGTGAGCTGAGATCATGCCATTGCACTCCTGCCTGGGCAACAAGAGCAAATCTCTGTCTCAAAGAAAAAAAAAGACTCCATAACACAGTCTTGCTCTGTCACCAAGGCTGGAGTATGGTGGTGAGATCCTAGCTCACTGTAGCCTCAGACTCCTGGGCTAAAGCAATCTTCTTACCTCAGCCTCCTGAGTGGCTAGGACTACCAGTGCACACCACTGTGCCCTGCTAATTTTTTTAAATTATTATTTTCCTGTAGAAACACGGTCTCACTTTGTTGCCTAGGCTGATCTTGAACTCCTAGGCTCAAGTGAATCTCCCGGCTATGCCTCCAAAGTGCTGACTTTACAGGCATGAACCACTGTGCCGGGCCTGCATGATGTATTGATCAGTTTTCCTGTGATGGACATCTGAGTTGTTTCCAGGTTGCGGCTGCTGTGATTATTTGAGCATCTGACTCTTGGTGAACCCAGAGTGTACCATATTGTACCCAGAAGTGGAATAAATGGGTCATAGTAGTTACTGTGATTCTGCCAAACATAGTATGTGTGTTTTGAAACAGTGCTCTTGTATTCATTGAAACAGTTCTCTCAGAAGTATATTTTCCACTTTTCTTTTTTCACTAAAAGAAGGCACTGTGGATATATATTTATTCCACACCAGAACATTTAGACGGTCACGGAACCCGTTCTCTTTAGTTTTTCCATCACGCGAAGTTATCATAGCTTCAGACTCTCTCTTCCTGCCTGTGTCACCCTCTCCCCACCCCCGGCCCCATGCTGTGTTACCCGTCTCTCTCTCAGCCCATCTCCTGTAGCACCTGTGTTGTGAAGATGTGACTTAACAATCCTGGCTGAGCAGAGACTTTGTAGTGTGGCAATGTCTCCAGGCTCCGGGGACCCAGAAAAGCCTCCTGGCACTTGTCTATACTGTACACAGGCGGCCTTAGCCCTTGGGCTTGCCAAGAATACCCACAATACCAACACTGATGACCACAAAGGAAGGTCCTGCTGAATCAAACCACAGAAACTCATAAGGCAGAAAAATGATGCATATGATAACATCCAAATATAGATTTTCTTTTTTGTTGTTTTTCTTCTTTCTTTCATTTTATTTAATTTTTTTTTTTTTTTTTGAGACAGAATCTTGCTCTGTGGCCCAGGCTGGAGTGCAGTGGCGCAATCTTGGCTCACTGCAGCCTCAGCCTCCTAGGTTCAAGGAACTCTCTGCCTCAGCCTTCCAAGTAGCTGGGATTACAGGTACCCACAGCCACACCCAGCTAATTTTTGCATTTTTAATAGAGATGGGGTTTCACCATCTTGGCCAGCCTGTTCTTGAACTCCTGACCTTGTGATTCACCCGTCGGCCTCCCAAAGTGCTGAGATTACAGACGTGAGCCACCAAGCCTGGCTTCTTTTTTTAATTTTAAAGATGGGGGTCTTGCTATGTTGCCCAGGGTGATCCCGAACTCCCGGTCTCAAGGCATCCTTTCACCTAGGCCTCCCAAAGTGCTGGGATTACAGGCAGATTTTCTTTTAACGAAGATACCACGGGACCAATATCAGATGACAGAAAGAGAAAAGGTGTTTTCAATATTTAAAAATCAATGAGAAATTAATATCTAGAATATTGGCCAGGTGCAGTGGCTCATGCCTGTAATCCCAGCACTTTGAGAGGCTGAGACAGGTGGATCACTTAAGATCTGGAGTTTGAAACCAGCCTGGCCAACATGGTGAAACCCTGTCTCTACTAAAAATACAAAAATTAGCCAGGTGTGGTGGTGAGTATTGCTGTGTCATCGTAGCTACTCAGGAGGCTGGGGCATGAGAATCAGTTGAACCCAGGAGTTGGAGGTTGCAGTGAGCTGGGATTGAGCCACTGTACTCCAGTCTGGGAGACAGAGTGAGACTCAGTCTCAAAACAAATAAAAAATAAAAGGAACAGCTACAAATCAGCAAGCAAAAAAGACAGCAACCATGGTAGAAAAATGGCCGAGCGTCGTGGTTCATGCCTGTAATCCCCACACTTTGGGAGGCTGAGGTGGGTGGATCACCTGAGGTCAGCAGTTCAAGAACACCCTGGTCAACATGGCGAAACCCCATCTCTACTGAAAAATACAAAAATTAGGCTGGGTGCGGTGTCTCACGCCTGTAATCCTAGCACTTTGGGAGGCCAAGCCGGGCAGATTGCCTGAGCTCAAGAGTTCGAGACTAAAATACAAAAGAAATGAGCAGGTCATGGTGGTTCATGCCTGTAATCCCAGCTACTCCGGAGGCTGAGGCAGGAGAATTGCTTGAACTCGGGAGGCAGAGGTTGCAGTGAGCTGAGATCATGCCACTGCACTCCAGCCTGGGTGACAGAGTGAGACTTCGTCTCAAAAAAATAAATAAATAAATAAAATTTAAAATTTTATTTTAAATGGTGGTGGGTGCCTGTAATCCCAGGTACCTGAGAGGCTGAGGCAGGAGAATTGCTGGAACCCAGGAGGCAGAGGTTGCAGTGAGCCTGGGCAACAGAGCAAGACTCTGTCTCAAAAAAAAAAAAAAAAAAAAAAAGCAGAGAGCACAATGAGCAGAAAACAAAGAAACCCGAAACTCTGATAGGCACCTGAGAAGACCCTGGAAATTGTTGGTAACTGATCAGGGAAGTGGAAATTAAAATGACAGTGAGGCCAGGCTCGGTGGCTCACGCCTGTAATCCCAGCTCCTCGGGAAGCCGAGGGAGGATCGCTTGAGCCCACCAGTTCAATTCCAGCCTGGGCATTATAGTGAGACTCCATCTCTATAAAAAGTTTAAAAGTTAGCTGGGCGTGGTGGTGCAAGCCTGTTGTCCCAGCTACTCAGGAGGGTGAGGTGGGAGGATCCCTAGAGCCCAGGAGTTCCGGGCAGCAGTGAACCATAATTGCACCACTGCACCCCAGCCTGGGCAACAAAGTGAAACCCCCATTTCTAAAACTAAAATGAGAAAATAAATTTAAAAACAGCGAGGCTTCCTATATAAATCTGGCAAAAATTAGAAGTTGGAAATGCCAAGTGGGAGTTGGGGATGTGGGGACCCAGGGACCCTCAAACATTGATAGTGGGTAGCCGTGCCAAGGGCTAACCGGCACTACTTACACAAATTGTGCACATGGATGTGTCACCCAGCAATTAGCTTCTGGGGGTGCACGACAAAACATTCTCCCTCAGCTTCCTGGGGGACTGATACACATCATTATTTCGGGGAAGCTGGAGGCAGCCTGGGTGTCCACTCCCAGTGGGGGTGTGTGGATAAACAGAAGGGATCGGTCACCAAAGAATCCTGCAAAGCCACCACCGCCACACACCAGGCCTCCACAGAGCAACAGGGGTAGGTCTTAAAACACATAACGACGACTGACAAAAATAAGAAACACTATTAATATCTTATGATATAATGCTCAATGACACAGAATCATTTTACATTTACATAAAGTTTTAGGGAAAACCAATATTTAATAGACAACTACATGTTAGATAATGTATAATAGATACAACATAGAATTGTATTGTACTGGATTATATTAACCTAAATATATAATTATATAATTATACATTATATAATGTCAAATTATATAATTCCATGACACAAACTTTTGTGCTATTTATTGCAATTATATTAACATAGTAATTATGAAACATATAGAAACCTATTGTACATTGAATTACGATTTCTATGAAATTTTGTTTATGTGATATCGTTTTATATACTCACTAGATACTACTACATGTTAATAAAATAATTTTTTTTTTTTGAGACAGCCTTGCTCTGTCACCTGGGCTGGAGTGTAATGGTGTGATCTTGGCTCACTGTAACCTCCACCTCCTGTGTTAAAATGATTCTTGTGCCTCAACCTCCTGAGTAGCTGGGATTACAGTCTTGTGCCACCACACCCGGCTAATTTCTGTATTTTTAGTAGAGCCAGGGTTTCACCATGTTGGCCAGGCTGGTCTCAAACTCCTGACTTCAAGTGATCTGTCTGCCTTGGTCTCCTAAAGTGCTGGGATTACAGGAGTGAGCCACCGTGCCTGGACTAATAATTTTATTAGAGCGAGACTCCGTCTCAAAAAAATTGATAATTTTAATAGATTCTTTTTTTTTTTTTTTTTTGACGGAGTCTCACTCTGTTGCCCAGGCTGGAATGCGATCTCGGCTCACTGCAACCCCCGCCTCCCAGGTTCAAGCGATTCTCCTGCCTCAGCTTCCGGAGTAGCTAGCATTACAGGCGCTGCTACCACACCTGGCTAATTTTTGTAGTTTTTTTAGTAGAGTCGGCTACGCAAACATGACCTCAGGTGATCCACCTGCCTCCGCCTCCCAAAGTGCTGGGATTACAGGCGTGAGCCACCGTGCCCGGTAAAGGGGTAAGCCACCTGCGCGGCCGCGAGTCCTTGGTTTTGTTTGTTTGTTTTGAGATGATGTCTTGCTCTGTCGCCCAGGCTGGAGAGCAGTGGCGCAATCTCGGCTCACTGCAACCTCCGCCTTCCAGTGTCAAGCGATTACTCTTCCTCAGCCTCCTGAGTAGCTGGGACTACAGGCACGCGCCACCACGCCCGGCTAATTGTTTGTATTTTTAGTAGAGACGGGGTTTCACCATGTTGGTCAGGCTGGTCTCGAACTCCTGACCTCGTGATCCGCCCACCTCAGCCTCCCAAAATACTGGGATTACAGGCGTGAGTCACCGCGCCGGGTAAAGGGTTGATTCACCACGCTTGGCCGGAGTCCTTGTTCTTAATCACTATGTTTGCTGCTTTTTAAAGTCAAGAGACCTGGTGCACATCCCTGCTCTGCTGAGTGATAATCTTGCAAGGGCTTCCCTACTCAGAGCCTCAGTCTGCCCTCCGTAAAATGGGAGAATGATGGCAAGTTACTTACCGTGGGGGTGGAGAGAGCGAAGCTAGACACTCCCTCTCCCACCCCACCTCCGGCGGCCATGCAAACCTCCAATCAAGATATGGGGCATGTGGGCGGGGCTCCGGCAAAGGGGCGTGACCGGAGCGTCCTGGTCCAATGGGGAACGGGGGCGGGGCCCTCCTCCCATCTCTGTCCAGCACGCGTGTCCTCCTCGCAGTTCCATCTACCTCGCGGGTGCCTCTGGTGTCCCCAGAGGTCTCCGACCCCAGCCCGCCCCCAGCCCTCCCGCCCAGCCCGCAGCCCCCTCCCTCTATTCCCCGACCTCAGCCCCTGGCCCTCAGACCTCGACATCATGGGTGACGCAGAAGGCGAGGACGAGGTCCAGTTCCTGCGAACGGTGCGTATCTCTGGGTTAGGGGTCTGTGGAGCTGTCTCTCGGGGCTGTCTGAGGGTCTTTCTGTCTCTGAATGTCTCTGTCCGGCTTGCTGGTGGCCTCCGAGATTCAAGGTCTCTTCCTGTGTCACTTTGAGTGACTGTCACTCTGTCTTTTAGTCTCCTTCGCCTTTCTCACTGCGTAGAATTAGCAGGATTGGGGACTCCAGAATGGGGAGGGGGGGATCTTGGGTTGCCCTCCCTTCTGACATTAGCGATTTGTCCCCCACAAGAAGGACCCCTGAGAGAGCACCCCCTCCCACCATCCTGGAAGCAGGCACTTGGGGAAGGTGGTTCTAATTCCTGGGCTTAATTTAGCCATCCCCCACCCCCACCTTAGCCCTAATTCTCTTTTTGCTCCAGACTGGGCCTATTTAAATTCTTGGGAAGGGGGCTGGGGTAGGCTGGAGGACACAGCTTCTTCCAATTCCTAGCCCCTGAGGGTCTCCGGAGGGAGGGATCTCTTGGGTATTGGGTCTTTCTTTCCTTCTTCTTTTTGGGCAGGAGGGCTGCTCCCAATGGTTGCTAACGGTGTTGGAGGGTCTTTGGGTGGTGTCTCTCCCTATCTGTCTCTTTGGGTTGTCTCCATGTCTCTGTCTCTCCCTCCATCTCAGTCTCCCTGTCTCTGTCTCTGTTCTTTGGCTTCAGGCCCTCTGATTTTCACTGTCTCTCTAGCTGGGTCACTCCCTGAATCTCTGAGCCCCAGCTGGGGGCAGGGATGGGAATTGGAACAACAGGTGTCCCTCCCAGAATAGCCAGCCCGCTTTTCTGGGGCCTGGGCAGGGGATGGGGAGGGGACCAGAGTGAGGAGGGGCTGCCATCTCCAGGTCCTTTCCACCTTCCCCTCCCAGTGGCTCCGCAGGGTGTGGGGCGGTGAATATGGGAGGGGACGTCCTCTCCTCTGGGCTAGGTCTGCTGACCTGGCGCTAGCCCCGCCCCTCCCCTGGGGCCCTGGAGCTACGCAGGAAATGCTGACACAGCATTCCGGCCCCAGAATAGGACCCTGGCGAGCCGGGGTCCGGTTTCCTGGGAGAGAGGAACAAACAGCTGGGGCTGGTAGTGAAGGATGGGGACAGCTGGGAGGGGGCCTAGCTTCTGCCTAGACTCTCTCCCCAGCCCCAGTCCCTTAGCAGACACCATGGGTTGGGCCCTCCCCAGCCCTAATAAGACCAGGGCCATGGCCACCAGCCCTTGAGCTGTTACTCTAAGCCAGGCCCTGTGCCCTAGGCCTCCGCCTCCTGAGACATCTAATTATATCCTCGCTGTCCTGTCTTCTGAGGTAGGGTCCTATCTTTATCTCCCTGAGAGTTTTGAGGGAAACCAAGGCCCAAACGGTAGAATCACTCACCCAAGGTCAAGGCCAGGAAGTGGCATCTCTGGATGCCCTGATGCCCAGCCCCTTGCCTACACCAGAGGAAAACTGGTCTCAGACTTGCCAAAGTCAGTGTTAGGCTTGTAGAGGCTTGGCCCTGGAATCTCTCAGCCCCAGACTGCGCCAGTTTTTCTGAGTGTTACTGAGGTTGTGGTGGATTTTTCACAACTTTTTGGAGGCCGGACACAGTGGCTTACACCTGTAATCGCAGCACATTGGGAGGCCGAGGCAGGCAGATCACTTGAGGTCAGGAGTTTGAGACCAGCCTGGCCAATATGGTGAAACCCCATCTCTACTAAAAATACAAAAAAGAAAAATTAGTCAGGCATGGTGGTGCATACCTGTAATCCTAGCTGCTTGGGAGACTGAGGTGGGAGGATTCTTTGAACCTGGGAGGCAGAGGTTGCGGTGAGCTGAGATTATGTCACTGCACACTCCGGCCTGGGTGACAGAGTGAGACTCTGTCTCAAAAAAAAAAACCTTTTGGACCACATCCCACCCATAAGAAACATATTCTGTCTTACAACTCAGTACATGCACCCATGCATAGACATGATTAAAAATCAACTTTATTGAAGTGTAATTGATCTGCAATGAATTTTACCCATTTTATGTGTTCAATAAGTTTTTTTTTTTTTTTTGAGACACAGTTTCGAGCTTGTTACCCAGGCTGGAGTGCAATGGTGCAATTGCAGCTCACTGCAACCTCTGCCTCCTGAGCTTCAAGTGATTCTCTTGCCTCAGCCCCCGTAGTAGCTGGGATTATAGGCGCCCGCCACCATGCCAGGTGAATTTTTTTGTAGTTTCGGTTTCACCATGTTGGCCAGGCTGGTCTTGAACTCCTGACCTCAGGTGATCCACCCCACCTTGGCCTCCCAAAGTGGAGTTGTCTCCATGTCTCTGGGATTACAGGCGTGAGACACCGCACCCCGCTGAGTTTTGACAAATTGTACATGCCCGTGTAACCACCAGCAAAACCAAGGTGTAGAATGTTTCCTTTATCCAGAAGTTCCCTCATGCTCTGTTCAGTAACCACCCTGCCCACCAACTTATACCATGATTGATTCCATTAGTCACTTCTAAGTTTTCATTTTTCTTTTGGCTTTTTTTTTTTTTTTTTAATAGAGATGGGGTTTCACCATGTTGGCCAGGCTGGTCTCAAACTCCCAACCTCAAGTGAGCCACCCGCCTCGGCCTCCTAAAGTGCTGGGATTACAGGCGTGTGCCACCACACCCAGCCAAGGCTTTTTTTTTTTTTAAGAGTCTTGCTTTGTTGCCCAGGCTGGAGTGCACTGATGTGGTCTTGGTTCAATGCAACCTCCACTTCCCAGGCTCCAGTGAGCCTCCTACCTCAGCCTCCCGAGTAGCTGCACTACATGTGCACAGCACCATGCTTGGCTAATTTGTAAAATTTTTTGTAGAAGTGAGGTCTCACTATATTGCCCAGGCTGATCTTGAACTCTTAGGCTCAAGAAATCCTCTGGCCTTGGCCTCCCAAAGTTTTGGGATCACAGGCACGAACCACCGTGCCCTACCTTCTTCCTTCTTTTACTCAGCAGATACATACATAAATAGATATATAGATATAGATTGTTTATTTCTTGTTGTTTTTGTTTGTTTGTTTGTTTTTAGTGGTGGTGTTTAGACAAAGTCTTGCTCTGTCGTCCAGGCTGGAGTGCAGTGGCGTGATCTCAGCCCACTGCAATCTTCGCCTCCCAGGTTCAAGCGATTCCCCTTAGCCTCCCAAGTAGCTGGGACTATAGGCGCGCACCACCACGCCTGGCTAATTTTTTGTATTTTAGTAGAGACAGGGTTTCACCATGTTGGCCTGGGTGGTGTTGATCTCCTGACCTGGTGATCCACCCACCTCAGCCTCCTAAAGTACTGGGATTACAGGTGTGAGCCACCGCGCCCGGCCTACTCAGCATAATAGTTTTGACATTCGTCCATGTAGCGTGTATTGAGTTCATTGCTTTTTGTTGCTGAGTAGTATTCCATTGTGCAACCATACTGTGGTGTGTTTATCAGTTCACCTGCTGAGGGACATTTGAGTTGTTTCCAGTTTTTGCTATTATGGACAACACAGGGCCTGTGACCATTCACACATACCTATTTTTAACTGAAACAAGTCTCATAAAATGTAGATGGCCCCTGAAGTATGGCAGCACTTTGTTATTTTCTATTCTTTCTCCATTTTGTTTCATTTGGTTAGGTGTGATGGCTACAGCCTCCCAAACTGATTTCATTTCGCTTTAGTGGGTGGGGACCTCTACCCCTCCCCAGGCTGGGGCTTCTCAAAGCTAGTTAGAAGCCCATGGGGGCTGGTTAACAGTACGAATTCCCTGCTGACCCCAAATCAGGCTCTTGGCAGTGGAGGGGGACTGGGCCAGCAGGGAAGCTACAGAAGTCACTTACTCTCTTCTTTTTTTTTTTTTTTTTTTGTGACAGTCTCACTATGTCACCCAGGCTGGAGGGCAGTGGCGCGATCTCAGCTCACTGAAACCTCTGCCTCCGGGCTTGAAGCGATTATTCTGCCTCAGCCTTCCAAGTAGCTGGGACTACAGGTGCACACCACCATGCCCGGCTAATTTTTGTGTTTTAAGTAGAGACAGGGTTTCACCATATTGGCCAGGTTGGTCTCAAACTCTTGACCTTGTGATCCACCTGCCTCGGCCTCCCAAAGTGCTGGAATTACAGGCGTGAGCCACCACGCCTGGCAACAACTTTTTTTTTTAGATGGAGTCTTACTCTGTTGCCCAAGCTGGAGTGCAGTGGTGATCTCAGCTCACTGCAACCTCCACCTCCTGGGTTCAAGCGATTCTCCTGCCTCAGCCTCCCTCCCTCAGGTATGTGCCACCATGCCTGGCTAATTTTTGTACTTTTAGCAGAGATGGGGTTTCACCATGTTGGCCAGGCTAGTCTTGATCTCCTGACCTCAAGTGCTCCACCCACCTTGGCCTCCCAAAGTGCTCAGATAACAGGCGTGAGCCACCGCACCGCACCCAGACTCCCTTCATTCTAATTCAGGAAAAGTTTGAGAATCAATATGGTAATGCCTGGGCTCCCTGTCTCTGCTTTGCATCCTGGCTTTGCCATTTGTCTGCTTCCTAATTTGAGGCAAATGATTTTTATTTTTCTCTCTGAGCCTCAGTGTTCTCATCTGGAAAATGGGACAAGCATATATACAAGAGCCAGACCCTGTGGCTCACACCTGTCATCCCTTCGCATTGAGAGGCTGAAGCAGGAGGACTGCTTGAGGCCTTGGAGTTCAAGAACAGCCTGGGCAACATAGGGAGACCTTGTCTTTACCAAAAATACTAAACTTTAGCTAGGTGTGGCTGTGTGCACCTGTAGTCCCAGCTACTCGGGAGGCTGAGGTGGGAGGATCACTTGAACCCAGGAGGTGGAGGTTGCAGTGAGCTATGATTGTGCCACTGCACTCCAGCTGGGGCAACAGAGCTAGATCCCGTGTCTACCCCACTCAGGCTTGAGAAACCCACCAAAGGGAAATGAAATCAGCTTTGTGGGGCTGTGGCCATCACATTTAACCAAGTGAAACAAAATGGAGCAAGAATAGAAAAATATATATGTTTTAAATTAGCTGGGCATGGTGGCCTGAGCCTGCAGTCATAGCTTCTCAGGAGGCTGAATGGAGAAGATCACTCAGCCCAGGAGTCCAAAGCTGGGAGACAGAGTGAGACTGAGTCTCTAAAAAAAAAAAAAAAAAAAAAAGCCAGGCGCCGTGGCTCACGTGCCAGGCACAAATAACACTTTGGGAGGCTGAGGCGGGCAGATCATGAGGTCAGGAGATGGAGAGTAGACTGGCCAACATGGTGAAACCCCACTCTACTAAAAATACAAAAGTTAGCTGGGCATAGTGGTGCATACCTCTAATCCCAGCTAGTTGGGAGGCTGAGGCAGGAGAATCGCCTGAACCTGGGAGGCGGAGGTTGCAGTGAGTCGAGATCGTGCCACTGCACTCTGGCCTGGGCAACAGAGCGAAACTCCGTCTCAAAATAAAAAAAAAAAAAAGGAAAAGAAAGATTCAAGAGCTCATGCAAGTTTCACATAAGGTGAGTCTGCCTCTGGTTTCAGGGATATGTTGGTGTTTGTGATCTCTCTCTGACCTCATCTCCTCCCTGTTTGCCCCTCCCCAGTGCGGCCACCATCCTGCTGTCTCCTGTGCTGTTCCTCAACTCCCCAGCACCCACCAGCCACAGGCCTTGGCCCAGACTCCCCGCTCTTCCCCCAGAGAGGAGCAGGCCTGATTCCTTCTTGTTATTTTGATAAGGCTTAGCTCAAATGTCACCTCCTTGGAGAGGCTGTCACTTCACTCCCTCACTGATCTCATCCGCATCCCAAAAGCCACTCTCTTACGTCACCCTGGGTTATTTTTTCCATAACGCCTATCACTGACATTAACATTGCATGTTAATTCACCTGTTTATTGCCTGTCCCCACCAGGAGGATTTCAGTTCCCTGAGGGCAGTGATCTTTTTTCTTTCTTTTTTTTTTTTAATTTTTAATTTTTGTAGAGATGGGGGGGTCTCATTATGTTTCCCATGCTGGTCTCGAACTCCTGAACTCAAGCACTCCTTCCGCCTCAGCCTCCCAAACTGCTGAGATTACCGGTGTGAACCACCACATCCAGCCAGGGCAAGGATCTTGATCTTCATTTACTGTATTTACTTTATTCACTGCTCTATATTCAGTGCCCAGAACAGCGTCTGGCCCATAGCAGATGGTCGACCAGGGTCTGTTAAATGAGTGAAAAGCCCAGAGCGTAAGGTCTGGGAGCCAGTAAAGTGCTTAACAAATACAAGCTGTATGATTACTATGGTTTTGTTTGTTTGTTTTTGAGATGGAGTCTCGCTCTGTCAGCCAGGCTGGAATACAGCGGCATGATCTCAGCTCACTGCAACCTCTGCCTCCTGGATTCAGTGATTCTCCTGTCTCAACCTCCCGAGTAGCTGGGCGTACAGGTGCACACCACCACACCGGGCTAATTTTTGTATTTTTTAGTAGAGACGGGTTTCACCATGTTGATCAGGCTGGTCTTGAACTCCTGACCTCAAGTGATCCACCTGCCTTGGCCTCCCAAAGCGCTGGGATTACAGGTGTTAGCCATGGTGCCTGGACTCAACAGTGTCCTTTATGATACTTCCCGGGTCCAGCCCGGGTTCCAGCCCCGGCTCTCACGTTGCATTCAGGTGCCATTAGAAAGCAGTCTATAAATAAAGATAAAATAGCAGTCTATTATTAAAACAACACACAAAAGAGAGCATTTAGAGAAAGATGATCTTAAAAAAAACAACTTAGCGGCCGGGCGCAGTGGCTCACACCTGTAATCCCAGCACTTTCGGAGGCCGAGGCAGGTGGATCACGAGGTCAGGAGTTCACGACCAGCCTGGCCAACATGGTGAAACCCTGTCTCTACTAAAAATACAAAAATTAGCTGGGCATGGTGGCAGGTGCCTGTAATCCCAACTACTCGAGAGGCTGAGGCAGGAGAATTGCTTGAACCGGGACCCGGGAGGTGGAGGTTGCAGTGAGCCAAGATCTCACCACTGCTCTCCAGCCTGGACTACAGAGCGAGACTCCATCTCAAAAAAAAAAAAAAAGCATCTTTACTTGAGCAATTTTCTACCTTCCAATGGATTATTTTGCAGACCCCACTTGGGAGCCCTCTGGAGCCAGCTGGACTGAGGTTCCAATCCCAGCGCCTCCTGTTACCAACTGTGTGGCCTTGGACCATCAAGTCCCACTTTGAGCCTCAGTTTCCCCATTTTAAAATGGGGATAGGCCAGGCACAACAGCTCATGCCTGTAGTCCCAGCTACTCAGGAGGCTGAGGCAACAGGATTGCTCGAGTCTAGGAAGTCAAGGCTGCAGTGAGCTGTGACTTGTACCACTTTACTCTAGCCTGGGCGACACAGCAAGACCCTGTCTTTAAAAACAAAAATAAATGAGATGATTATTTGAGGTCAGGAGTTTGAGAGCACCCTGGCCAACATGGCGAAAGCCTGTCTCTACTAAAAATATAAAAATTAGCCAAGTATGGTGACACATGCTTGTAATTCCAGCTATTTGGGAGGCTGAGGCAGGAGAATCGCTTGAACCCAGGAGGTGGAGGTTGCAGTGAGCCGAGATTGCAACATTGCACTCCAGCCTGGGTGACAGAGACTGTATCAAATAAATAAATAAGTAATAAAATAGGCCAGGCACAGTGGCTCACGCCTGTAATCCCAGCACTTTGGGTGGCTGAGGCGGGCGGATCACGAAATCAGGAGTTCGAGGCCAGCCTGACCAACATGGTGAAACCCCTCTCTACTAAAAATACAAAAATTAGTCAGGCATGGTGGCGGGCGCTACATCCCAGCTACTCAGTAGGCTGAGGCAGGAGAATTACTTGAACCTGGGAGGTAGAGGTTGCAGTGAGCCGAGATCATGCCACTGCACTCCAGCCTGGGCGACAGAGTGAGATTCTGTCTCAATAAAATAAAAATAAATAAAATAAATGGGATGACACCGGCTTGTATCTCATAGAGATGTCAGTATCAGGTAGAGGGCATGTGTGGGTGCATATTGT
This sequence comes from Aotus nancymaae, assembly GCF_030222135.1. Classification (NCBI taxonomy): domain Eukaryota; kingdom Metazoa; phylum Chordata; class Mammalia; order Primates; family Aotidae; genus Aotus; species Aotus nancymaae. Next base: position 15,367,462 of record NW_026988441.1, on the reverse strand, counting down.
CATTCACTGTCTTTTTCATAAGGACAAGGGTGGGAGGCAGGGCCCGTGGTCTGCAGTGTCTGCGGTGTCCGCCTGGCCCCCCTGGAGACCCTGCCCCTCCATTCCGCAGGATGATGAGGTGGTCCTGCAGTGCAGCGCCACCGTGCTCAAGGAGCATCTCAAGCTCTGCCTGGCCGCTGAGGGCTTTGGCAACCGCCTGTGCTTCCTGGAGCCCACCAGCAACGCCCAGGTCTGTGCAGCAGGGAGAGGGGCCGGGTACTTGGGGTCTGATGGGGCAGAGAATCTTGGGTCCAAAGAAGAGGGTTCTGGGAGTCTGAAAGGGGGTGCTGACAGGAGAGAACGTGGGGAGGGGGGCTAAGGCTAAGGGGGGCTACCTGAGGTGGGGAGGGGTGGAGGTCTGAGGCGGGGCAGGGGGTCGGGGTGTTGGAGGGGCTTCCTGTGTTCACAGAGGTGTGGGAGGCGAGAGCAGGGGCTCCTGATCCAGAACTTTCCTTGGCAGGTGGCTGAGTGGGCAGAAAGCCTTGGGGTTTTTTTGTTTTGTTTTGTATTTGAGGTGGAGTCTCGCTCTTGTCACCCAGGCTGGAGTGTAGTGGCACCATCTTGGCTCACTACAACCTCCGTCTGCCGGATTCAAGCGATCCTCCTGCCTCTGCCTCCTGAGTATCTGGGATTACAGGAGCCTGTCACCATGCCTGGCTAATTTTTGTACTTTTGGTAGAGACAGGATTTCGCCATGTTGTCCAGGCTGGTCTCAAACTCCTGACCTCAAGTGATCTGCCTGCCTAAGCCTCCCAAAGTGGTGGGGTTACAGGTGTGAGCCACTGCCCCCAGCCAAGCCTCAGGTTTAAGAAGAAGTGGCCTGAGAGTCCTGAAGAAGGGCTGGTTGGGGGATAGGGGTCTCGGGAGGGAAGGGCAGGGAGACTGAGGGATGGGGGATGGGAGGGACCAGGCAGAAGACCTGGAGTGCCAGGAGGAGGGGTCTGAGGTGTTTTATTTTCACTATTATTTTTTGGGGGACACAGTCTCGCTATGTCCCCCAGGCTGGAGTGCAGTGGTGCAATCTCAGCTCATGGCAACCTCTGCCTTCCAGATTCAAACGATTCTCCTGCTTCAGACTCCTAAGTAGCTGGGATTACAGGTGTCCGCTACCATACCTGGCTAATTTTTGTATTTTATTTTTATTTTTAAAATTTTTTTTACATTTTTTAAAAACATTTTTTAGAGATGGGGTTTCACCATATTAGCTAGGCTGGTTTTGAATTCCTGTTGTCAGGTGATTCACCCACCTCGGCCTCCCAGAGTGCTGGGATTACAGGCGTGAGCCACCATGCCCAGCCTAATTTTTGTATTTTTAGTAGAGATGGGGGTTTCACCATGTTAGTCAGGCTTGTCTCGAACTCCTGACCTCGTGATCTGCCTGCCTTGGCCTCCCAAAGTGCTGGGATTACAGGTGTGAGCCACCGCGCCCAGTGGGATTTTTTTTTTTTTTTTTTTTCATTTTTTTTTCAAGTAACAAGACTGAATCATTACGGGTCATTTTAGAGGAAGGAGTCTCATGGTAGGGGCGGGGGGAGGATGGGACAGGGCCTCAGTTGCGGAGGGCGTAGGACATCCGATGGGGGTCGGGGCTGGCAGAGCAGGGGGATGTGGAATCTGATGGGGGAGGAAGTTTCAGAGTCTGAGCGAGAGGGGTCTGAGGAGGCGAGTCTTGAGTTTAGGAGTCGGAGGGTGGGGGACTGAGGAGGAAATTTAAGGTTGGGCGCCCTCCTGTGTCTGTGAAGCAGAGTTCAGAGGTGTTTGAGGGAAAAGGCAGGAGCGAGGACTGTCTGATGGTGGAGGCAGGAGGTGGGGTTTCCTTTGGGAAGGGATGTGGGGTCTTCAGCAGAGGAGGACACAGAACAGGAGCTTCCTGTCCTTCGAGCAGGGTTAGCGTGTCTCAGCGGGGAGGCATGGGGCTGAGGCTTCCTATGAGATTACGTGGGACATGGGTCCTTGACTCGGGAGAGGGTTAGGGTTAGAGAAACTTCTGAGGAGTCTGGGTGGGGTTGAGGTGTCTGAGGGAAGAGGCACAGAAGAGGTATTTTCGTGATGTTGATGCAGATTCAGTGTGTCTGACGGGGGTGGCAGAGGGCTGGGCTTTCCTGTGGGGTGGGGGTGGGGTCAGGAGTGTGGGCATTCAGACTAGGGGAGGGAGTGTGGCAGGGAATGGTACTCAGGGGTCTCCTGGCCCCTCATTCACATCCTCTACCCGCCCCAGAATGTGCCCCCTGATCTGGCCATCTGTTGCTTCATCCTGGAGCAGTCCCTGTCCGTGCGAGCCCTGCAGGAGATGCTGGCCAACACAGTGGAGGCTGGTGTGGAGGTGAGGACCCTACCTGGGGGCAGGCAGGGTGGCAGGGATGGGCGAGAGAACCTGGGGGTCTTTTAGAGCACGGTGGCAGGGATGGGGGAGAGGACCCAGGGGTCGCTTACCATCTGCTCTTCTTCCTCTCTCTGCCCTGCCCCCCACAGGCCCTCAATTTGGATAAGTGGGTAGGTCTGGCCTTGGATGTCACCTGTCCTTCCCCCACTCCTGACCCCAGGCCCACCTCTCAGGTCCACGCCCTGCACACGGGGGCTGGAGGGTCCTCCCTCACCCCAGCTGTCAGGGGCTGTGGAACCCAGAACAGGCCAGGCAGGCAGGAAGGAAGGGGATGGGGGCTTCTGAACCCCTGTCCCGTACGCCTGCTCCTTTCTCCTCTTTCCTGTCCTTTCCCCCAACCCTGATCCCAGCTCCTCTCCGCATGGGACCTCCCCCGCACCTGCCCCATCCCAAGCGTGAGTCCCTCCGGTCCAGGAGTGGGTCCACCATGTGATCACCTGGCCTCATCACATGGTGCCCCCATGGCAGCCTTGGAGCATGGGCATGTGACAGCCATGATGGGAGGCATGGTTAGATGTCCGCCCCCAGGGCCGAGTCGCCTTGTGCTGGGGAGGGGCGGCTGTCTTACCACTGCGGTCATGTTAGCCGATGGAACCACTGCTAGGCCTGTCCTGGAGCACACAGGCTGCAGCTCAGCATGGTGGGGGAGGTCAGAGCAGAGGGGCTGAGGTCCACTGAGCCTGGGGCTGTCCTCAGTATCCCCGGGAAACTAGAAGATGGCTTCGTCCTCCTGAGTGACTTCCAGCCAAGGTGAAGGGAGCAGAGAGGACAGAGTGGGCTTTGCGGAATATACGATGGCCAATCCACAGCCATCTATCTCAGAGACCTAGTCCCTGCTTCCATGAATGGGGAAACTGAGGCAGAGTCCCATGAGAGTCTGAGCTGAGCCTGTTTTACCTCCAGGCCTGAGCACGGTATTTTACAGGGAGCATCTTGTCACCTGTGACTAGGCCAGACCTCTTGGGGGTCTGAAGAGTCCAGGGGGTCTGTGCTTATTCTGTTTCCTCCCTCCTCCTGCAGTCATCCCAGGGTGGGGGACACAGGACGCTCCTGTATGGTCATGCCATCCTGCTCCGGCACGCGCACAGCCGCATGGTGAGTGCAACCTCGACGGGCGTGGGCAGGGGGCGGGGCGTGTGGGGCGGGGCGTGTGAGGCCTGCCAGAAGGAGGCTGACCTCCCTCTACAATCCTAGTATCTGAGCTGCCTCACCACCTCTCGCTCTATGACGGATAAGCTGGCCTTTGACGTGGGACTGCAGGAGGATGCAACAGGTGCAGGCGCTGGAAGGGGTGGGGGTGTGAAGGGGACCCCGCAGGCAGGGATTCAGGGGGTAGAGGGTCTGCAGAACTCCGCGGCAAGCATGAGACTACCCTGGGGACACAAATGGGAGCCTCGGAGCAGAGTCTTCGACAGTCCGGACAGGGAGACTTGGACTCACATTGGGGAGCACTAGGCAGTCTGAAGTCAGGAACAGGAACTGTTAGGTGGAAAGTCGGTGGCAGTGATAAGAGAGTTTTGGCCCAAGGGCCCGGGAGGCCTGGTGGCTGGGAGAGCCCTGGAAAAGAGCACTCTGGGAAGCCATCATCCTGACAGCCACCTCCACCCCCACCCATAGGAGAGGCCTGCTGGTGGACCATGCACCCAGCCTCCAAGCAGAGGTCTGAAGGAGAAAAGGTCCGCGTTGGGGATGACATCATCCTTGTCAGTGTCTCCTCCGAGCGATACCTGGTGAGCCATCGCAGTTCCTCCTGCCCCCAGGTCTGGGGGCGCATGGGAGGGGCCCCCATCTCCTCACCATGGGTTTGCCTAGCTGGTCTCCCACCCCCAAGGGCCTGACTCCCAATTTCCTGTTTCCTGACCCCTGGCATCCAATTTTCTGATTTCTGATCTCCCATTGCCTGACTTGATCATTTCCTGATCTGTGATCTCTGATGATCCTGTCTCCCATCTGCTGGTTTCCTGGTATCCACTCTTGATTTCCGGCCTCTGACCCTGGGGCTCTCACCCACCCCTACGATCGTCTCTGATTGCCACATCCTGGTGGCCCCAGCACCTGTCGACCGCGAGTGGGGAGCTCCAGGTTGATGCTTCCTTCATGCAGACACTGTGGAATATGAACCCCATCTGCTCCCGCTGCGAAGAGGGTGAGGGCCCCAGACCTCCTGCCCCGAAATGGAGACACCCCCCAGCAAAACAGACCCTTAATGTTGCCCTTCAGGCATACCCAAATGGAGCCTTGGGACCTCAGACCCCAAACCTAGATCTCCCAGTTATCACACTTAGATCTCCAGCTGACCCCAGATGCAGATCCCCAGAGCTCAGGCCCCCCAAATCTCAAACTAAATATTAGACTCCCAAACTCAGACCCCAAAGTATTAGTCCCCAGGTGTCCTAAACCCAGATTCAAATCTTAAAACATCAAATTTAAAGCTTGTGGCCGGGCACGGTGGCTCACACCTGTAATCTTAGCACTTTGGGAGGCTGAGGCAGGTGGATCACCTGAGGTCAGGAGTTTGAGACCAGCCTGGCCAACACAGCAAAACCCCATCTCTATTCAAAACACAAAAATTAGCTGGGTGTGGTGGCACGTGCCTGTAATCTCAGCTACTCAGGAGGGTGGGGCAGGAGAATCGATTGAACCTGAGTGGCGGAGGGTGCAGTGAGCCGAGACTGCGCCACTGTATTGCAACCTGGGTGAGAGAGCCAGACTCCGTCTCAAAAAAAAATTAAAGCTCCTTAAACAATAAACACAGACCCCCAAATTCATACATCAGATCCCCAAACCAAGACTCCAATCTTCAGCCCTCCAACCTCTCAGGCTTCAGACTTCAACTTCAAATCTCAAAAACCAAAATCCTCGAAATCAAACTCCCAACTCAGATTCCCATGCTGACTCCAACTCTCATACTCCGAACTTCAGAGTCCTAAACCCAGACCCACGCTGGGACTCAGACCCTGAAACTCAGACCCATCACTCCTATGTCATACTCCAAAGCTCAGACTTCCACACCCTGGATTATAGCCTCAGACCCCCAACCTCACTTTCCAGCTTCTGAGCTCCAAAATCAATACTCAAGGCCAGGCACGCCTGTAATCCCAGCGGTCTGGGAGCCAAGGCGGGTGGGTCACTTGAGATCAGGAGTTCGATCAGGGCCAACTTGGCAAAATCCCGTCTCTACTAAAAATACAAAAATTAGCTGGGCATGGTGGCTGGCACCTCTAATCTGAGCTACTTGGGAGACTAAGGCAGGAGAATCACTTGAACCCCAGAGGCAGAGGTTGCAGTGAGCTGAGATCATGCCATTGCACTCCAGCCTGGGCAACAGAGTGAGACTCTGTCTCAAAAACAAAACAAAACAAAACAAAAACACCCTCACAATTCGGGCCCTAACTCCAGAACCCAGTCTTAGACCTAGCCATCACCCTTCTAAGCCCGTGCGCCACACCTCAGCCCTGGAACTCAGATCCGACACCAGTGAGCATCAGACCTCAACCTTGGACCACACACGCACTCTGACCCCCACCTCAAAAGTCCAAACGCAGAGCCTTAAATCACAGACTCACAACTCCCCCAGCCTCGGCTCTGCAGACCCAGACCCCCAAATTAGGTGCCCAGCTTCAGATCCCAAGTCTGAACTTCAAATGTCAAAAACCCAAATCCCCCAAATCAAACTTCCAATTCAGCCTCCCATGCTGACTCCAAGCATGGCCCAAGTCTCATAGCCCCACTTCAGGCCTCAACCTTGGCCCTAAAATACCCTGAAACTCGGACCTCCAACTGCAAACCCCTAAACCCAGCCCTCAGCTTTCCCCAGGGGAGGAGCAGGGCCCCTGACTTCATCTTGGTTCCTGGGTCTTCCTGGGGCTCCAGCCTCCCGGTGACCACCTTCCCTTCTCCTCTCCAGGCTTTGTGACGGGAGGCCACGTCCTTCGCCTCTTTCATGGACATATGGATGAGTGTCTGACCATTTCCCCTGCTGACAGTGACGACCAGCGCAGGTCTGGGTTGTGGACAAGAGGGCCTGGGGTCTAGGGGTGGAGGTGGAGGGCTGGGACCCTATGAGTAGGATTAGGGACCAGATTCTGGGAGCTGAACCCTTGACTTCACTCTCTCCTGTGTTCCCAGACTTGTCTACTATGAAGGAGGAGCTGTGTGCACCCATGCCCGCTCCCTCTGGAGGCTGGAGCCACTGAGAATCAGGTAGGGCGGGGAAAGTGGGGCGGGGCCAGGGAGAGGCTGGGGTCTCCTGGCAGCCTGGGAGGAGAGCAGAGGTCGTGAGGGAAGATCTGAGGAAGAAACTGAAGGGTCTCGAGGGAAAATCAGAGCAGCCTAAGAGAGAGAAGAAAGTCTCAGCCATGCGTGGTGACTTCATGCCTGTAATACCAGCACTTTGGGAGGCTGAGGCGAGAAGACCACTGGAGGCCAGGAGTTCAAAACCAGCCTGGGCAACATCATGAGACCCCCATCTCTGTAAAAATTTTGAAAGTAGTTGGGCGTGGTGGTGTGTACCTGTAGTCCCAACTACTTTCTGGGGCTGAGGTGGGGGATCACTTGAGCCCAGGGGGTCAAGGCTGCAGATCCTGAGCTGAGATCCTGCCACCGTACTTCAGCCTGGGTGACAGAGCAAGACCCTGTCTCAAAAAACAAACAAACAACATGAAAAGAGGCCGAGTGTGGTGGCTCATGACTATAATGTCAGCACTTTGGGAGGCAGAGGCAGGTGAATCACTTGAGGTCAGGAGTTCCAGACCAGGCTGGCCAGCGTGGTGAAACCCTGTCTCTACTAAAAATACAAAAATTAGCCTGCTGTGGTGGTGGGTGCCTGTAATCCTTGCTACTCACTCTCAGGAGGCTGAGGCAGGACAATCGCTTGAACCTGGGAAGTGGCGGTTGCAGTGAGCTGAGATTGCACCATTGCACTCCAGCCTGGGCAATAGAGCAAGACTCCATCTCAAAAAAATACAAAAACAAAGGCTGGGCATGGTGGCTCACACTTGTAATCCCAGCACTTTGGGAGGCTGAGGCAGGTGAATCATTTGAGGTCAGGAGTTCAAGACCAGCTTGGTCAACATGGTGAAACCCCGTCTCTACTAAAAATATGAAAATTAGCTGGGTGTGGTGGTGCACATCTGTAATCCCAGCTACTCGGGAGGCTGAGGCAGGAGAATCGCTTGAGCCTGGGAGGCTGAGGTTGCGGTGAGCTGAGATTGTGCTACTGCACTCCAGCCTGGACTACAGAGTGAGACCCTATCTCAAAATAAATAAATAAATAAATAAATAAATAAATAAATAAATAAATAAACAAACAAGGAAATCAAAACAAAAATGAAGTCTCTCTGGAGTCCTGGAGGAAAAGGAGGTTTGGGGGATTTTTAAGGGAGTGACTGGGGGTCCTGAGTACAATGATGGGGAATTTAGGGGTCTGGAAAAACTGGGGGCACTGGAGACATTTGGGAAACCCTGAGTAAGCTGTGAGGGCCTGAGAGAGGATTGGGGTTCCTCAGGGAGGACTAGGGGTCCTAATTAAGATTTAGGGTTCCTTGGCCGGCGCAGTGCTTCGTGCCTGTAATCCCCGCACTTTGGGAGGTTGAGGCAGGCGGATCATCTAAGATCTGGAGTTTGGAACCAGCCTGACCAACAAGGAGAAACCCCGTCTCTACTAAAAATACAAAATTAGCCAGATGTGGTGATGCATGCCTGTAATCCCAGTTACTTGAGAGGCTGAGGCAGGAGAATTGCTGGAACGTGGGAGGCGGAGGTTGCGGTGAGCTGAGTGCACCACTGTACTCCAGCCTGGGCAACAGGAGCAAAACTCCATCTAAAAAACAAAACAAAAAAAGATTTAGGGGTCCTACGAAAGGTTTGGGGAACCCTGGAAGAGGGTTGGGGGCTTGAGGAGGTTTGGACCAAGACTATACTGTCCAGGCCTGGTGCAGTGGCTCATGCCTGTAATCCCAGCACTTTGGAAGGCCGAGGCGGGAGGATTGCTTGAGTCCTGGAGTTCGAGATCAGCTTGGGCAGCATATCAATTCCTGGTTTCTATTAAAAAAGAAAAAAAAAAATAGAAAAGACTGTAGTGTCCGTAGGAGAACTGGGGGTCCTCTGACTCTCCTGGCCCTCGTCCTCCACAGCTGGAGTGGGAGCCACCTGCGCTGGGGCCAGCCACTCCGAGTCCGGCATGTCACCACCGGGCGGTACCTGGCGCTCACCGAGGACCAAGGCCTGGTGGTGGTTGATGCCAGCAAGGCCCACACCAAGGCTACCTCCTTCTGCTTCCGCATCTCCAAGGTCAGTGGGGTTTGTGGCGCCCTCGGGAGCCCCTCAATCCCAGTCCAGCCTGCACTCTGCTGTCCCTCAGGGGGGCTCCCCTGCTAAACGCACAGGCAGAGGAGGCTGACCTGTGTCCCCTGCCCCTGCAGGAGAAGCTGGATGTGGCCCCCAAGCGCGACGTGGAGGGCATGGGCCCCCCTGAGATCAAGTACGGGGAGTCACTGTGCTTCGTGCAACACGTGGCCTCAGGACTGTGGCTAACCTATGCTGCCCCGGACCCCAAGGCCCTGCGGCTCGGCGTGCTCAAGAAGAAGGTGGGTGTCATCCCAGCTGCTAAGGAGACTGAGGTGGGAGAACTGCTTGAACCCAGGAAGCAGAGGTTGCAGTGAGCCGAGATCACACCACTGTATCCCAGCCTGGGCCACAGAGCAAGACTCTGTCTCAAAAAAAGAAAAGAAAGGAAAAGAAAAGAAACGCAGGGGGTTCCACAGTGAAATGCAGGGGGCTTTATAGATGAGCTGGTGGGGAGACAGTGTCTGATTTACCTAGGGCTCGAAAGACTGCTTGGACCAGGTATGCCGTTTGCATAGGGTGCGAATTTCTGGCTGCCTCCACCCTAAGAAAGAGTATTGTATGAGTGGGTCCTCTGTCTGAGCTGCACCATGTTGCCCATTCCTTTACTGTACCTGTTGCGGGGGGCGGGGAGGGAAGATGGAGCCTCCATGTTGGACATGCCTAGCCCCCAGGTATACCTTTTCTATCAGCACATTCCCCGATGCACGCTTCCAGCTTGCTTATGCATGTTTGTAGCTCGATTTCTCAGGCTGCTCTTTGTTAGAAAAGAAATAATTTTGGGGGCTGTTAGAAAGGAAGCTCGGCCGAGGACTCTGTTGCCCTTACTATCATCTGCCTAAATAATTTCTTTCTACCTCTCGTATCAGTGCCATGAATCGAGTTAGGGGACAGTCAGGACAGGGATCTTAGGCTTTACTGCCAGTGCCTAGAACAGAGCCACTTGCTACAGGCTTGCTGAATGGATGAGTAGGAAGTCTTGGGGAGGCACCCATTTGCAAAAACAGGCCTGTCATTGAATACATGAGCCGAGGGCATAGAGACAGGGCCTGGGCCGTGTCCAAAGGGGGGGCCCGTGAGTATCATCAGCAGGTGGATGGTATTTACAGCCGCAGACTGGATGAGTTTCTGGGGAGGCTGGCTCAGGATGAAGCTGTCAACCATGATAGTCTCACCTTGTGGAAAGGTGGTCTGGCATTCTGTCTGGGACATGTTAAGTTTGGGGGCTGTTAGAGCTTTCTTGTTGGGGGAGTGTTAAGTCAGCAGTAGGCACAGGTGGAAAGGATCCGGCCTGGAGACAGAGACAGGAGGGAGGTGAAGATGGAGAGATAGAGAGGGAGAGGCAGGGCAGAGGTGAGAGAGATAGAGAGACAAAGACAAGCAAGACCAGAGACAGACAGAGAGACAGAGAGGAGAGACAGAATCAAAGACACGGAGAAGACAGATGACGGGGAACAGAAAAACGAGGAGGAATTTGTAGTGAGATTCTGCAGAGCAGGGAGTAGGGGGCAAATGCAGAACTCAAGTCTGGGCAGAGGTCTGGGGGGCATGGCCCTGGGCAGCTGGGCTCACTCCAGACCTCTGTCCCTCCACTCCTAGGCCATGCTGCACCAGGAAGGCCACATGGATGATGCACTGTCGCTGACCCGCTGCCAGCAGGAGGAGTCCCAGGCTGCCCGCATGATCTATAGCACCAATGGCTTGTACAACCAGTTCATCAAGTGAGCGACCTGATCTCCCTGCCCGGGTGACTCCCATGCTCTCCCGTGCTTCAGGTGTCCACACACCTGGCCTCTTTCATCTCTACCTCTGATGCTCACACACTTGTCTAACATATACACGGGCCATGTGCAGTGGCTCACGCCTGTAATCCCAAGACTTTGGGAGGCCAAGGCAGGAGGATCACTTGAGCCCAGGACCTTGAGAACAGCCTGGGCAACATAGGGGGACCCTGCCTCAAAAAAAAAAAAAAAAAAAAATTAGGCTGGGCGCAGTGGCTCACACCCGTAATACCAGCACTTTGAGAGGCTGAGGAGGGTGGATCGCTTGAGCCCAGGAGTTCGAGACCAACCTGAGCAACATAGTGAAACCCTGTCTCTACAAAAAATTGGCCAGGCGTGGTGACATGTGCTTGTAGTCGCAGCTACTTGGGAGGCTGAGTAGGGGGGATTGCTTGTGCCAGGGGGCCAAGGCGGCAGTGAGCCACTATACTCCAGCTTCGATGACAGAGACCCTTCTCAAAAAAATAACAATAATAATATATACATGACCCCTAACCCTAAACTCCTGACCTCTGACCTTGACAACCATGATCACATTCCTGATCATCACCCAACTTTCACACCCCTGACATCCAGAGCCTGGACCCTGGACCTCTCCATCCCTGAGTCCTGGGAACCCCCTGTACCTACACAGGAGCGAGTCCCAATCCTAGGTCTCCGCTTGGCCGCTGACTGACCTCAGACCAATGCCTTTCCCTCTGCGTCTCAGTTCTCCCCCTCTGTAAAACGGGTGGGTCTGGGGGAGTCCTGCGGGAGTGGGGCTGCTGTAGTCAGCGTTCCCGGCCCTGGCTGACAGCTGCGAGGTCCCTGTAGGAGCCTGGACAGCTTCAGCGGGAAGCCACGGGGCTCGGGGCCGCCGGCTGGCACGGCGCTGCCCATCGAGGGCGTTATCCTGAGCCTGCAGGACCTCATCATCTACTTCGAGCCGCCCTCCGAGGACTTGAAGCACGAGGAGAAGCAGAGCAAGCTGCGTAGCCTGCGCAACCGCCAGAGCCTCTTCCAGGAGGAGGTGAGGCCGCGGCGAGGGTGAGGCGGGGCCTGTGGGTTCAGGGGGCAGGATCACGGAGGGGCGGGGCCATGGCACTGGACGGTCCAGGACCTCAGGGACCTGAGGAAGTAGGTATTGAGAGTGGGGCGGGGCAGGAGGAGGAGCCGGACAGGAACCCCAGCCAGTGAGAAGGCGAGGGGGCGGGGCATTGGGAAGGGGCGGGCCTGCTGCGCTGGTGGGCGGGACCTGTGGGAAGGAGCAGGGCGAATAGCCGAGCAAGGGGCGGGGCCTGGAGAGAAGGATGGAAGAAAAGAGATGAGGGGCGGGGCCTGTGTAATACTCAGGGCTAGAGTGAGGCCCGGGGAGGTGAGGCCCGGGGTGGGGCCAGAGATCAGAGGTGGGGCTGCCAACTTAGCGGGAGAGGTCTGCAGGGTGGGCGGACAGAACCAGGGTGGGGTATGGGAGGTGCGGGGCCCGAAATAGATCTTTGGGCATTTGGGAGGGGAGGCTGGCTGTGAACAAAACGGAAAAAATCTCTGTCCTTATGGATTTGACCCAGCAGAGGGAGACAGGAGATCAGTAAAATAAATAAGTAAATTGTATGGCATATTAGATGGTGATAACTGCTAAAGAGAAAAATTCAGCAGGCAAGGGGTAGGGAGTGTTGGGGCTTTGCAGTTTAAGACACAGCGGTCAGGCAGAGTGACCTGGAGGAAGAGAGAAAGAAAACCATGTGCAAAGGCCATGAGGTGGGAGGATGTTTGGCATGTTCCAGAAACAGCTAGGCAGTGATTGGAGCAGGGAGGCTTGGGTGGGAGAGTGGAAGGAGATAAGGGCAGAGAAGTGACAAGGGCCAGGCCTTGGTGAGGACTTTGACTTTGGGAGCAACAGGAGGTGTTGGTTCTCTCCAGTCACAGCTAGTTAGGGGCAGAGCCGGTCAGTGTGATGCCACCTTGGTTCTGCTTTCCTGAGGCACTGCTCTGAGAGGTTCTGCTCTCCACTCTGAGGCATTGCTCCTCTCACTAGTGATCGGGGCCCCAGGATACAGATGCAACAATTGTTTTTGTTTGTTTGTTTTTGGTTTTTAAGACAGAGTCTCACTCTGTCAACCAGGATGGAATGCAGTGGTGGGATCTTGATCATTACAACCTCCACCTTCCAGGTTCAAGTGATTCTCCTGCTTCAGCCTCCCGAGTAGCTGAGACTACAGGTGTGCACCACCACACCGGGCTAATTGTTGTATTTTTAGTAGAGATGGAGTTTCACCATGTTGGCCAGGCTGGTCTCGAACTCCTGACCTCAGATGATCCACCTGCCTCAGCCTCCCAAAGGGCTGGGATTCGAGGCATAAGCCACTGTGCCCAGACAGTTTTATCCTTTTTGTTGATTTCACTGTTTATAATGTCTCGCAAGTGTAGTGCTGAAGTGCTGTCTAGCTTTCCTAAGTGCAAGAAAGCTATGATGTGCCTGACTGAGAAAATATGTGTTAAGATAAGCTTCATTCCGGCATGAGTTATATTGCTGTTGGCTGTTAATTTAATGTTAATGACTCAACAATATATATTAAATAACCATCTTTAAACAAAAACATATAAAACAAGGTTATGTAATAAGTGGTTGATGAAAATGCTGTCACAGACTCACAGGGACTCCCTGTATTTCTTCTAGGAGCAGTGCTTCCATATTTGATAATTCAGTGTTCACAATGGCTTTATAGAACATAACTACTATGAATAATGAGAATTGATTGTATATGTTTTACGTACTTTTCTGTATATGTATTATGATTCACAATAAAAGAAGAAAAAGATTAAAATGTAAAAAAAGAAAAGATAAAGTGAGAAAAGTCTTTCTGATGGTTAGTGTGGAGAGTGAACTGGGCCAATTAGAACCAGGAGTGGGGTGCTAGGAAGTGAGTAGGATGGAGAGAAAAGTACAGGAAGGGGAAGCATAAATTCAGTCCTGATGTTTGTGGGTAACACCCCTTCTGGTAACCGAGGAAGGAGAGCTAGGCAGACCCCCGGCACAATTATGCCTTAAGAATAATTTACTGCTCATTTATTTCTTTCTATATAATTTTTTTAATATAATCCTATCTTAGTTCATAGTCAGAAGAATGCCTAGAGCAGACACGGTACAGAGCATGAATTAAGGAATAAGCAGCTTCACGAGGTCAAGAGATCGAGACCATCCCGGTCAACATGGTGAAACTCCGTCTCTACTAAAAATACAAAAAATTAGCTGGGCACGGTGGCGCGTGCCTGTAATCCCAGCTACTCAGGAGGCTGAGGCAGGAGAATTGCCTGAACCCAGGAGGCGGAGGTTGTGGTGAGCCGAGATTGCGCCATTGCACTCCAGCCTGGGTAACAAGAGCAAAACTCCGTCTCAAAAAAAAAAAAAAAAAGGAATAACCAGCTTATAATCAGAGGAATGCCTAGAGCAGACACGGTACAGAGCATGAATTAAGGAATAAGCAGCTTATAGTCAGAGGAATGTCTAGAGCAGACATGGTGCAGAGCATGATTTAAGGGAAAAACAGTTATACCAGGACAAGAATCCGTGGCCCAGGTGGCAGCGTTCAGTATTGTAAAGATGCCCACTGTATGGCAGGCTTGGAGCAAGAGTCACTCCTCCTGAAAAGGAGTTGCAGTACCTTGCATCCAGTTCTTGTGGAAAGCTGGCCTCAGGTTGTCAAGCCCACAAGCATCCGAGGGCTTAAAACCCCTCTGGTCGGCCGGGTGCGGTGGCTCACACCTGTAATCCCAGCACTTTGGGAGGCCGAGGTGGGTGGATCCCAAGGTCAAGAGATCGAGACCGTCCTGGCCAACATGGTGAAACCCTGTCTCTGTTAAAAATATAAAAAAAATTAGCTGGGTGTGGTGGCGCACGCCTGTAGTCCCAGCTACTTGGGAAGCTGAGGCAGAATTGTTTGAACCCGGGAGGCAGAGGTTGCAGTGAGCCGAGGTCGCGCCACTACACTCCAGCCTGGCGCCTGGTGACGGAGTGAGACTCTGTCTCACACACACACACACACACAAAACCCTCCGGTCTAATCACGCCTAGGTGGCTGTATACCTTGTCAGCCCTGTTGCTGTATACTGACTCAAAGCATCCTCCTATAGAAATTACTGGAAGCTGCCAGCAGGTGGCGATATACCTTGTCAGCTCTTTAGCTACTGTGCTGACTCAAAGCATTCTCCTATAGAATTCCTTAGAAGTAGCCTGCCCCTAGATAAGAGATGTTGCACACTGCACCCTCTTCACTGCGCACGGCCCACCTCCTTGCCTCGGTGACCTAATGGGGGTGGACCCTTTGCTTATCGCACACGTGATTGTCTTGACCCTATTACTATTCTTTTTTTTTTATTTATTTTTTTGCGACGAAGTTTCACTCTTGTTACCCAGGCTGGAGTGCAATGGCGCGATCTTGGCTCACCGCAACCTCCGCCTCCTGGGTTCAGGCAATTCTCCTGCCTCAGCCTCCTGAGTAGCTGGGATTACAGGCACGCGCCACCATGCCCAGCTAATTTTTTGTACTTTTAGTAGAGACAGGGTTTCACCATGTTGATCAGGATGGTCTTGATCTCTTGACCTCGTGATCCACCCGCCTCAGCCTCCCAAAGTGTTGGGATTACAGGCGTGAGCCACCGCGCCTGGCCCCCTATTACTATTTTTAAGATGACCTCACTCACCACCCTGCCCCCTAACCTATACCCAATAAATACAGATGCTCCTGAACGTTCGGGGCCTTGCCTGTCTCCGCTTAAGTGGTGTGGCCCGCTGAGCCCAACTATCTTTTCCAGTCCTTCTGTTTCTTCTATCTTTATTTGTCGGATCCTGTGCCTCAGCACAGCGCTAGGGGACACCCCATGACCCCATAGGGCTTGACCCTACAGATGTTAATAAGGGCTGAATTATCATGGACTGAATCTCATATTGGATAGAGGCAGAGAGGACAAGAACATATGGGGATCCAAGGAGGAGAGGAGGGTGATGGGACTGATTGGAAATGTGAAACCACAGGGGCTGGTTTAGATCTAGGAACACACCGTCATGCCATTGAAGGAATATGCATTAGTGAATCCAAGAAAGACAAGGAAGGGAGGGGCTGGGTCTCCTATTGTGACCCCTTATTTTCCTTATCCTAGGGGATGCTCTCCCTGGTCCTGAATTGCATTGACCGCTTAAATGTCTACACCACCGCTGCTCACTTTGCCGAGTTTGCAGGGGAGGAGGCAGCCGAGTCCTGGAAAGAGATTGTGAATCTTCTCTATGAACTCCTGGGTATGGGGTCCCAGTCCTGATTCCCCCGAGAACACCCCAGATCCCCAGTCCTGTTGGATCTGACACCTCTTCTCCTCCTCAGCCTCTCTGATCCGTGGCAATCGTAGCAACTGTGCCCTCTTCTCCACAAACTTGGACTGGCTAGTCAGCAAGCTGGATCGGCTGGAGGCCTCGTCTGGTAGGAGAACTTGGGGTAGACGGACAAGGGCTTGTGGGAGGGGATGGCCATGGCCGCTTCACCTCTCACTCTGCGCACCCTGGCAGGCATCCTGGAGGTCCTGTACTGTGTCCTCATTGAGAGTCCGGAGGTTCTGAACATCATCCAGGAGAATCACATCAAGTCCATCATCTCCCTCCTGGACAAGCATGGGAGGAACCACAAGGTCGGCCCCTCACCCCTCATCTCTCATCCCATGAACTCGGAACCCTGACCTCTCCCCAGGGCCCCAGAACTCTGCTCACACCCTTACTTCCCTCCTCCATCTCATCTCTCACCTGTACATCACTCCCACTGGCTTCCGTCTCAACACAGGGGTCTCAAACAATGGCTCTTAAGTTGATTCTGGGCCAAAGATGTGCTTGGTTAGATCTTGGAAATGTTTTGTGGTTTTTTTTTATTTTAGACAGAGTCTCACTCTGTCACCCAGGCTGGAGTACAGTGGCATGATCTTGGCTCACTGCAGCCTCTGCCTCCTGGATGCAAGCAATTCTCCTGCCTCAGCCTCCAGATTAGCTGGGATTACAGGCTCCTGCCACCACACCTGGCTAATTTTTGTGATTTTAGTAGAGACAAGGTTTCACTCTGTTGGCCAGGCTGGTCTTGAACTCCTGACCTCAGGTGATCCATCCACCTCAGCCTCCCAAAGTGCTGGAATTACAGGTGTGAGCCACTGTGCCTGGATGGGGGCTGAAATGTTTTTAAACTTTTCAAATTTTATAGCCTCTAGGTGGGTTGCATATATTTACTCTGCAGTTTGCCACAGTTCGATAAGTTCCACATTATTTCTAACCACTTCATGCATTTACGTGGTTGGTGCAAAAGTAATTGCAGTGTTTTCTATTAAAAGGATTCATAAAAACCGCAATTACTTTTGCACCAACCTAATCCCAGCACTTTGAGAGGCTGAGCCAGGCAGATCACAAGGTCAGGAGTTCAAGACCAGCCTGGCCAACATAGTGAAACCCTGTGTCTACTAAAAATACAAAACTTAGCTGGACATGGTGGTGGGTGCCTGTAGGCCCACCTAATTGGGAGACTGAGGCAGGAGAATTGTTTGAACCCAGGAGGTGGAGGTTGTGATGAGCTGAGATCACATCATTGCACTTCAGCCTGGGTGACAAGAGCGAAATTCCATCTCTCTCTCTATATATATATTATATATATATATATAATATATTTATATATATATTTTATATATATAATATATATATATATAAAATCTTGATTCCTGTGTCTCTCACGGGTCCTTTCACTCTGCCCTCTAACCTCTTACCTCACTACTCCAGTATCTCCTTCCTTACACTGCTGATACCTTATCCCAACCCATGTGACTCTCCCTCAGCCTCTTGCCAGATCTTCCCCTTTGACCCTTGACCTTTTTCTAATCCCTGACCTTCCGCTTTCACCACCTCCTCCCAGTCGAAATTGCCACGTCTCATCCCGACGTGCCATCCTTTCCTCCTGGATTCCCTCCCTCCCAGGATCCTTCCATAGACCCTGCCCTGGTGCCTGCACACTTTTGACCTCTGACCTTGACCTCCAGGTCCTGGACGTACTATGCTCCCTGTGTGTATGCAATGGCGTGGCTGTTCGCTCCAACCAAGATCTTATTACTGAGAACTTGCTGCCTGGCCGTGAGCTTCTGCTGCAGACAAACCTCATCAACTATGTCACCAGGTCTGGCTCTTAACATCTGACCCCAGAACTCAGAACCTCTCAACCCTCTCCCTGACTCAGAGGCTCCACACCCAGGTGGATGTCCCTTCCTTAATCTCCCACCCCAGGGCTAACACCCAGTCGTCACAGATGCCCACTGTGGCCCCATTCACCCTTGGTGTTGACTCCTCTGTTCTGTCTTCCTGGCTCCATTTCTGCCTCTGTTTCTCTCTCTCTCTCTCTGTGTTTTCTCTTTGTCTTTGCCTGTTTCTGTCTCAGTCTTCCTCCATCTCAATCTCCCTGTCTCCCTCCATCTCTGTCTTTGGATGCCTGTCTCTCTCCCGCTTCCTACCACCTGCTCTCCTTTCCGCCTCTCCCTCATCCCCCTTCCTGTTCCCTCTCTTCTCCAGCATCCGCCCCAACATCTTTGTGGGCCGAGCAGAGGGCACCACGCAGTACAGCAAATGGTACTTTGAGGTGATGGTGGACGAGGTGATTCCATTTTTGACAGCTCAGCCCACCCACTTGCGGGTGGGCTGGGCCCTCACCGAGGGCTACAGCCCCTACCCTGGAGGCGGCGAGGGCTGGGGCGGCAACGGGGTCGGCGATGACCTCTACTCCTACGGCTTTGATGGACTGCATCTCTGGACAGGTACCTGAACCCTTTCAGGGGACCCTCACCCCTGACCATTGACCCCAGTATTTCTAAGACTCTGACTACACAACTTGGGGTTCTCAGGATCCTGACTCCTAGAAAAGTCCTGCTTTTGACCTGTTATTCCTCATTTCCCAGGACCCTAACCCTAGAGCTTCCAGATTCCTGGCTCTGACCTTGTTACCTACGGTATTCTGATCCCAGAGTAGCTATGACCTCTGACCCTAGATATCTCAGAAGACCACTCAGAATACTGTGATCTCTGATCTCTGACTCCTGACCCCAGGAGAATTTATTTATTTATTTTGTTTTTTTCTTTATTTATTTTGAAATGGAGTCTCACTCTGTCACCCAGCCTGGAATGCAATAGTGCGATCTCAACTCGCTGCAACCTCTGCCTCCCAGCTTCAAGCTATTCACCTTACTCAGCCTCTGAGTAGCTGGGATTACAGGTGCCCACCACCATGCCTGGCTCGTTTTTGTATTTTTAGTAGAGACGGGGTTTCACCATATTAGTCAGGCTGGTCTCAAACCCCAGACCTCAGGTTATCCATCCACCTTGGCCTTCCAAAGTGCTGGGATTACAGGTGTGAGTCACCGCATCCGGCCTCCAGGAGGATTTAATCTCTGGCCCCACAGCTCAGAATCCTAACTTCGGGGGAATCCTGACCTCTGCCCTTCATTTCAAAGCTGTAGGAGCATCCAAGGCAATGCTTTCCATTAAGGTTTCCCCACATTAGGATATAGTCCCCACAGGAGCCTCCAATATCTGTCCCTTTTCTCTCGGTATCACTGGTTCCATGGGACCTGTGACCTGTGACCTCTGACCCCTCTCTGGTGACTTTGACGCAGGACACGTGGCACGCCTGGTGACTTCCCCAGGGCAGCACCTCCTGGCCCCTGAAGACGTGGTCAGCTGCTGCCTGGACCTCAGCGTGCCATCCATCTCCTTCCGCATCAACGGCTGTCCCGTGCAGGGCGTCTTCGAGTCCTTCAACCTGGATGGGCTCTTCTTCCCTGTTGTCAGCTTCTCAGCTGGTGTCAAGTGAGAACTTGCCCCACCCCACAGCCGGTCCTCAGACCTAGCACAGCTTCCCCAGTCACTCCACGGCCTCCCAGGAGGCCAGGCCACAGCAGTGACTCCAGAACCTGATGATGATCTCATGACTCCCGACCTTCCTTAACCCCCTAATGACCTCAGACTCTCCCTTTCAATCGGCTCACTTGCCCAGTGACCCTGCTCCTGAATAACTCGTTATTCCAAAGACCCCCAGTGATCCAGTCCTTTCCCAATGACCCCAACCTCTCTGAATATCCGTTCAGTGGTGATTATGTTTATCTCATAATTATAATAGATACTCAGTGACTTTCAATGACCTTCTTCTTGGTCTCCCCAAACCTTCCAGTGTCCCCGCATGCTCTGTTGACCTGGGGTCCCCTCTGAAGGACTGTTCCATGAACTTGCAGGCATCTGAACTCTTCTGGATTAACTGCAGACCCTCCCACTCTCAACTCCCTGGCTCTCAATTCCCTTATGATATTCCTTTGACTGTAGACTTCCTTTATGACTTTTTTTTTTTTTTTTTTTTTTTTGGCTGGAGTCTTGCTCTGTCACTCAGGCTGGAGTGCAGTGGCATGATCTGGGCCCACTGAAACCTCCGCCTCCTGGGTTCAAATGATTCTCCTGCCCCAGCCTCCCGAATAGCTGGGAGTACAGGTGTCCACCACCATGCCTGACTAATTTTTGTATTTTTAGTAGAGACAGGGTTTCACCATATTGGCCAGGCTGGTCTTGATCTCCTGACCTTGTGATCTGCCCGCCTGTACCTCCCAAAGTGCTTGGATTACAGGTGTGAGCCACCATGCCTCATCCCTTTATGATTTCTAAACGACCTCCAGGACACTATGACTGCCCAGTGAGTTCTGGGGAGACCTCGGATCTCCCCAGAACTTTTCGTTGATCCCAGGACTGCTTCCATGTCCCCCACTGACCACAGACTGTCCCCCATAACCCCCTAAATGATCCTCATTGTCCTTCCCCAGGGTGCGGTTCCTCCTTGGTGGCCGCCATGGTGAATTCAAGTTCCTGCCCCCACCTGGCTATGCCCCGTGCCATGAGGCTGTGCTCCCTCGAGAGCGACTCCATCTTGAACCCATCAAGGAGTATCGACGGGAGGGGCCCCGGGGGCCTCACCTGGTGGGCCCCAGTCGCTGCCTCTCACACACCGACTTTGTGCCCTGCCCTGTGGACACTGTCCAGGTACTGGCTGTCCTGCAAAGGTTTTCTGGTGAGGCAGGGTCTCTTAGGAGTCAGAGAGGGGGCTGGGTGCCGTCTTTCACACCTGTAATCCCAGCACTTTGGGAGGCTGAGGAGGGCAGATCATCTGAGTCAGGAGTTCAAGACCAGCCTGGCCAACATAGTGAAACCCTGTCTCTACTAAAAATACAAAACTTAGCATGGCGGCAGGTGCCTGTAATCCTAGCTACTTGGGAGGCAGAGTCAGGAGGATTGCTTGAACCTGGGAGGCAGAGGTTGCAATGAGCCGAGATCGCGCCACTACACTACAGCTTAGGCAACAGAGTGAGACTCCATCTCAAAACAAACAAACAAAAACAACCAACATTTTGGGAAGCCGAGGTGGGAGCCTCACGCTTGAGCCCAAAAGTTCGAGACTGGTCTGGATAAGCCCTGTCTTTACAAAAAAAATTTTTTTTTAATATTTAAAAATATAAAACATTTTTTTAAAAAGGAGTGAGAGAGGTGGGGAACTGCCCTAGAAGCTGGGAACCTCGTTGTTTAACAGATGGACAAACTGAGGCACAGAGAGGCAAAGGGTTCTGTTGGTGCAGAATTGGAGTCTCAGGGAATCCTCACCACTGTCCCACAAGGAAAAGGTGGCTCACACCTGTGATTCCAGAACTTTGAGAGGCTGAGGCAGGAGGATCACTTGAGTCCAGGAGTTCAAGACTAGCCTGGGCAATATCACGAGACTCTGTCTCTGCAAAAAATTAAAAGTTAGCTGAGGTGGTGATGCATGACTGTTTCTCCCAGCTACTTGGGAGACTGAGATGGGAGGGTCGCTTGAGCCCAGGGGTTTGAGGCTGCAGTGAGCTATGATTGCACCAATGTACTCCAGCCTGGGTGACAGAGCAAGACCCTATCTCAAAAAGAAAGAAAGAAAGAATGAAAAAGCCTGGGTGTGGTGGCTCACACCTGTAATCTCAGCACTTTGGGAGGCCAAGGCAGGCAGATAACCTGAGGTCAGGAGTTCAAGACCAGTCTGGCCAACATGGTGAAACCCCATCTCTACTGAAAATACAAAAATGAGCCAGGCGTGGTGGCAGGTGCCTGTAATTCCAGCTACTCAGGAGGCTGAGGCAGGAGACTCATTTGAACCTGGGAGGTGCAGGTTGCACCACTGAGATCACACCACCGCACTCCAGCCTGGGTAACAGAACAAGACACTGTCTCAGAGAAAGAAAGGACTGTTATTGCGCCCAGTTGACAGTTGAGGAAAGCAAAGCCCAGAAACGCTAAGTAATGTATGCAATTCACATAGCCGATCTGAACCCAGTGGTCGGATTCTGAAGCCTGTCGTCCTACCCACTACAATTTGCTGGGCGTGTCTTCTACCCCAGGCCCCTCACCGCCCACTTTCCCTCCAAGCATGTCGCTATAGGAGGGAATATAGGTTGCGTTTAAAAGCTGGACAGCAAGGGTTTGGTTTTCAGTCATGTGATCTCTGGCAAGTGACTTTGCCTCCCCGAGCCTCAGTTTCCCCCTCTGTGAGGAAAGGGGATAACACCAGGACCTATCTGATAGCATTGTTGTGAAGGTGAGATGAATGGATGTAGACAAGATGCTCAGTCCCGTCCTGATTAAACAGTTAGAGCTTAAGACAGTCATTCGTTATTACTAGCAGTGATATCATATCCGGGGGTGACCTCACCATCCCCCTGTCCCCAGACCAGCACCCTGGGCCTCATCCTGAATGGCTCTGTCCCCATCCCCCAGCCTGTCAGCCTCATGGGCTGTCCACTCGGCCCCGCAGACATCCCCCTGGCCCCCTTTCCTCCTCCCCATGTCCCACCTGAGTCCAAACCATCATCGCCTCTTGCCTGCAGAACACCAACACCACTAGTGTGTCTTTTAGGCTCTTACCCTGTGCCAGGCATCGATATTAACTATGTAACATTTAGTAATTTACATCATTGATTTCACTGAGTCCTTATTAGGTATCACTATGATCCTCATACAGAGAAGGAAGGAGACTCCTCCATTCTATTCATTCAGCAAACATTTGCTGAGCCTCTCTTCTAGGTCTGAGTCTGGTTCTGAGCTGGTTAGGGCTGGGGACTCGGTGGAGATCAGGGCAGCCCCAGGCCCTGCCCTCATGGAGCTCCCAGTCCACCGGGGAGACAGACATATCCCAGATAATTCCTTCATTTTCTCTCTCTCTCTCTTTTTTTTTTTTTTTTGAGACAGAGTCTTGCTCTATTGCCTAGGCTGAAATTCAGTGGTACAGTCTCGACTCACTGCAACTTCTGCCTCCAGCGTTCAAGCGATTCCCCTGCCTTAGCTTCCCAAGTAACTGGAATTACAGGCGTGCACCATCATGTCTGGCTAATTTTTGTTTTTAAAAGAGATGGGGTTTCAGCCAGGCTCAGTGGCTTGCGCCTGTAATCCTAGCACTTTGGGAGGCTGAGGTGGGTGGATCACCTGAGGTCAGGAGTTCAAAACCAGCCTGGCCATCATGGTGAAACCTCATATTAAAAAAATAATAATAAAGAATTTAAAAAAAAAAAAAGAAGAGATAGGGTTTCACCATGTTGCCCAGGCTGGTCATGAACTTCTGACCTCAGGCAATTGCCCCTTGCCCCTTAGCCTCCGAAAGTGCTGGGATTACAGGTGTGAGCCACCATGCCTGGCCCCGAATAATTCCTTAATTCTGAGGATGCTAAGCCCTCACTCATCTGAGTGTCAACCCTGGAGTCAAGGTGAAGAATTGGGGGCAGGGCTCCAGGATGGCAGGAAACGGGGTGCTGGAGGAGCCTCCCAGGGCTCCAGGTATCCTTGGGAAGAGGGGTCACGATGGAGGAGGGTAGACGGTCCTTGGAGGTCTCACGAATGTCCCTCTGCCCCCAGATTGTCCTGCCGCCCCATCTGGAGCGCATTCGGGAGAAGCTGGCGGAGAACATCCATGAGCTCTGGGCGCTGACCCGCATTGAGCAGGGATGGACCTACGGCCCGGTGAGGGGCTGCCTGCAGCCTGTGGGAGGCTAGACTTGCCGTGCCAGGAGGAACGGATCCCTGTTGGGGAGGAGGGAGGGATAACAGGGAACGGGGGTCCTGGGACTGAGGGTGGCAGACCTAGGGTTGGAGGTTGGGGGTCACAGTCTGGACATTCGGGAAGTGGGGAGAGAAGGGGAGCCCAAGGCGTTGACCCCGGGGTTTCTCCAGGTTCGGGATGACAACAAGAGGCTGCACCCATGTCTTGTGGACTTCCACAGCCTTCCAGAGCCTGAGAGGAACTACAACCTGCAGATGTCAGGGGAGACACTCAAGTGAGGGCCCAGGGGAGCTGGGGGCTGGGGCTGGCTGCTGGCGCGGTTGGGGAGCAGGGTAGGGAGAGATGGGGCAGGAGGTAGAGACTTAGAGAGAAAAGGATGGAGGGGACAGGGATTGTGAGACAGAAACAAATGAGGAGTGGCCGGGCGCAGTGGCTCACGCCTGTAATCCCAGCATTTTGGGAGGCCAACATGGGAGGATCACTTGAGATCAGGAGTTTGAGACCAGCCTGGCCAACATGGCAAAACCCCATTTCTACTAAAAATACAAAAATTAGCTGGATGTGGTGGTGCATGCCTGTAATCCCAGCTACTCAGGAGGCTGAGGCAGGAGAATCACTTGAATCTGGGAGGCGGAGGTTTCTGTGAGCCGAGATCATGCCCCTGCACTCCAGCCTGGGTGATGGAAGCAAACAGGGAGCAAGAAAGAGAGAGAAAGAAAAGGCAGGGATGAGAAGAGAGACAGATGCAGAA
The DNA here is from genome assembly GCF_030222135.1 of Aotus nancymaae. NCBI lineage: Eukaryota > Metazoa > Chordata > Mammalia > Primates > Aotidae > Aotus > Aotus nancymaae. The sequence goes on along the minus strand of NW_026988441.1, from coordinate 15,343,069 downwards.
AAGAGACAGGAGAAAGCAGCAGACAGAAAGAGACAGACGTAGTCAGTTACACAGACAAAGATGTAGGGAAAGACAGAAGTCAAGGAGCCCGAGACCAGGACCAAGAGGGATAGGGCCAGAGCCCCCAGACACCGGAGCAGCAGAGGCAAAGGGAGCTGGAGACGCTGAGGCTGTGGGAGGTGGTGGGGGCAGGGAGCTCCGAGGGGTGTGACCTGTCACCCCGGCTCCCCCACCCCCAGGACTCTGCTGGCTCTGGGCTGCCATGTGGGCATGGCGGACGAGAAGGCGGAGGACAACCTGAAGAAGACAAAACTCCCCAAGACGTGAGTGTGGGCGGCCACGTCCTGTCTGGGGATGGGCTGGGGACTGGGGATGCTGTGCTAAGGGCTAGGGAGGTCCAGGGGTCTTGTGGGGAGGCTGAGATTAGAGAGAAAAGAGCCTTGGGTTAGGGCGAAGGTCATAGGGTCAGGGCCAGGATTGAGGAGTTAGGAGTTCCAGAGAAGGAGAGAGGGTGTGAGTCCAGGATCCAGGATCAGGTCTGCCTGGAGTCAGGGAAAATGAGAGCAGAGGTCATATGTCTACGTTAAGGGGAGGGGTCAATGGTAAGAGGTGAGAATCTGGATGTTGTTGGAGTTGTAAGTAAGGGATCTTGAAATTATAGGTGAGTGGTTACAGGTCCTGAGTTCAGAGGTCAAAGACTCCAAAACCAGGAGTTTGGGGGTGATGAGGCATGGGATCAGAGTAAGAAACCTCCAAGTGGGCTGGATGAGGTGGCTCACACCTGTAATCCCAGCACTTTGGGAGATTGAGGCAGGAAGATCACTTGAGCCCAGTTTGAGACGAGCCTGGGCAACTTGGCGAGACATCTCTTCAAAAAATTTAAAAATTAGCAGGGCGTGGTGGTGGCACGTGTCTGTAGTTCCAGCAACTTGGGAGGGTGAGATGGAAGGATTGCTTGAGCCCAGGAGTTTGAGGCTGCAGTGAGCCGTGATTGCACCATTGCACTCCAGCCTGGGTGACAGAACACAGAACGAGACCTTGTCTCATAAAACAAAAAGAGCCGGGCGCGGTGGCTCACGCCTGTAATCCCAACACTCTGGGGGCCAAGGTGGGTGGATCACTTGAGGTCAGGGGTTCGAGACCAGCCTGACCAACATGGAGAAACCCCATCTCTACTAAAAACACAAAATTAGCTGGGCGTGGTGGCGCATGCCTGTAATCCCAGCTACTCAGGAGGCTGAGACAGGAGAATCGCTGAAACCCAGGAGGCAGAGGTTGCGGTGAGGCGAGATCGCGCCATTGCACTCTATAGCCTGGGCAACAAGAATGAAACTCTGCCTAAAAAAAGAAAAAAAAAAAAAAGAGAAAAACCTCAAAGTTAGTGGCAAGAGGTCCGAGAGAGTGCCGTTTAGAGATATGGGTCCCAAAGTCAAGACAAAGGGGTCACAGAGGCCACAGGTCAGTGATACCAAAGCCCTTGCTAGGATCCCAGGATTCTGGGGTCAGAGGCCGGGGATCCCAAAGCTTATTCTAAAATTTCACAGAACTGCAACATTAGATCAAAGGTCAGAAACGCCAAAGCTGGGACGAGGGCCAGCAGTCAGGGACCCGTAGCACAGAGCCCCCGGAAGCGGAGGTGAGGGCCTTGTCCCCACCGAGCCCCTGCCACGCCCACAGGTATATGATGAGTAACGGATACAAGCCGGCTCCGCTGGACCTGAGCCATGTGCGGCTGACGCCGGCGCAGACGACGCTGGTGGACCGTCTGGCAGAAAATGGGCACAACGTGTGGGCCCGAGACCGAGTGGGCCAGGGCTGGAGCTACAGCGCAGTGCAGGACATCCCCGCGCGCCGAAACCCTCGGCTGGTGCCCTACCGCCTGCTGGACGAGGCCACCAAGCGCAGCAATCGGGACAGCCTCTGCCAGGCCGTGCGAACCCTGCTGGGCTACGGTTACAACATCGAGCCGCCTGACCAGGAGCCCAGTGAGTGCACACCCCGGCCCTGGCCCAACTCCTACCCCGACCAGGATCCCAGTGAGTGCTCACCCCGGCCCTGGCCCAACTCCCACCCCGACCAGGAGCCCAGTGAGTGCTCACCCCGGGCCTGGCCCAACTCCCACCCCGACCAGGAGCCCAGTGAGTGCTCACCCCGGGCCTGGCCCAACTCCCACCCCGACCAGGAGCCCAGTGAGTGCTCACCCCGGGCCTGGCCCAACTCCCACCCCGACCAGGAGCCCAGTGAGTGCTCACCCCGGGCCTGGCCCAACTCCCACCCCGATCAGGAGCCCAGTGAGTGCGCACCCCGGGCCTGGCCCAACTCCCACCCCGACCAGGAGCCCAGTGAGTGCGCACCCTGGCCCTGGCCCAACTCCTACCCCGACTCTGACCTCAGCCCCGACCCCTGATCTCTGACCTGACTCAGCCCCCAAATGAGCTATATCTTTTTTTTTTTTTTTTGAGACTGAGTCTCACTCTGTCACCCAGGCTGGAATGCAGTGACGCGATCTCAGCTCACTGCAACCTCTGCTGCCCGGGTTCAAGCGATTCTCCTGCCTCAGCCTCCCGAGTGGCTGGGATTACAGGTGCCTGCCACCGTGCCCCGCTAATTTTAGTAGTTTTTAGTAGAGATGAGATTTCACCATCTTGGCCAGGCTGGTCTTGAACTCCTGACCTCGTGATCCACTCACCTCAGCCTCCTAAAGTGCTGGGATTACAGGCATGAGCCACCACACCCGGCCCCAAATCAGCTCTATCTATCACATCAAGCAGACTGACCAGGAGGTTAGAGAGGACTGCCCCTCCCCTTAACTCTGACCCTTACCCCAGCTCCAACTCAGACCCAGATGAACCACTTCCCTTGACCTGACTCAAGCCCTGCCTCGGCTATGGCTGCAACCCAGAGCTGTCAGCCTAGGAACCCAATGAGTGCCAACCCCGACCCCTCACCGATTCCTGACCTCTAGCTTTGACTCCTAACCACAAATCTCTGAATTGTAGCTACCACATGGAGACCCCAACCAAGGACTTAGAGAGCCTCTCACCCCTACCCCTAACCTGACCCCTGACCTATCACTGACTCCCAATCCCAGCCTTGACCCCAAACCCTGGCCATGGTCCCCAACCTTCAGTTTTTCAACTCCTGGCCCCAAACCGAATTTCCATCCCCTCAGTAACCCTGGCTCTGACCCTCCAATCCTGGTCTCAACCCTTGATTCTAATCAACCCTAATCTTGACCTTTAACCCCAGACCATAACCCTGAGCAGTTCACGGACCTGGCTTTCTCCTTCTGTGTCTCTGCCAGTATCTCTGCTCTCTGAGAACTCTGGCTGCTACAGAGATGGGGGTCTCTCTCCCCAGGTCCCTACCTTTCTCTGACTATTCTGAGGTTCCTCAATTCTCCTCTAACTCCAAGAAATTGACCCTCTTCCAACAGTTCCCAAAGCCCTTTCCATCCCTTTTCCAACAGTTGCCAAAGCCCTTTCCATCCCTCTTCCAACAGTCCCCAAAGCCCTTTCCATCCCTCTTCCAACAGTTCCCAAAGCCCTTTCCATCCCTTTTCCAACAGTTGCCAAAGCCCTTTCCATCCCTCTTCCAACAGTCCCCAAAGCCCTTTCCATCCCTCTTCCAACGGTTCCCAAAGCCCTTTCCATCCCTTTTCCAACAGTTCCCAAAGCCCTTTCCATCCCTCTTCCAACAGTTCCCAAAGCCCTTTCCATCCCTTTTCCAACAGTTGCCAAAGCCCTTTCCATCCCTCTTCCAACAGTCCCCAAAGCCCTTTCCATCCCTTTTCCAACAGTCCCCAAAGCCCTTTCCATCCCTCTTCCAACAGTCCCCAAAGCCCTTTCCATCCCTCTTCCAACAGTCCCCAAAGCCCTTTCCATCCCTTTTCCAACAGTTCCCAAAGCCCTTTCCATCCCTCTTCCAACAGTTCCCAAAGCCCTTTCCATCCCTTTTCCAACAGTTGCCAAAGCCCTTTCCATCCCTCTTCCAACAGTCCCCAAAGCCCTTTCCATCCCTCTTCCAACGGTTCCCAAAGCCCTTTCCATCCCTTTTCCAACAGTTCCCAAAGCCCTTTCCATCCCTCTTCCAACAGTTCCCAAAGCCCTTTCCATCCCTCTTCCAACAGTTCCCAAAGCCCTTTCCATCCCTTTTCCAACAGTTCCCAAAGCCCTTTCCATCCGTTTTCCAACAGTTGCCAAAGCCCTTTCCATCCCTCTTCCAACAGTCCCCAAAGCCCTTTCCATCCCTCTTCCAACGGTTCCCAAAGCCCTTTCCATCCCTTTTCCAACAGTTCCCAAAGCCCTTTCCATCCCTCTTCCAACAGTTCCCAAAGCCCTTTCCATCCCTTTTCCAACAGTTCCCAAAGCCCTTTCCATCCGTTTTCCAACAGTTGCCAAAGCCCTTTCCATCCCTTTTCCAACAGTCCCCAAAGCCCTTTCCATCCCTCTTCCAACAGTCCCCAAAGCCCTTTCCATCCCTTTTCCAACAGTTCCCAAAGCCCTTTCCATCCCTCTTCCAACAGTTCCCAAAGCCCTTTCCATCCCTTTTCCAACAGTTCCCAAAGCCCTTTCCATCCCTCTTCCAACAGTCCCCAAAGCCCTTTCCATCCCTCTTCCAACAGTCCCCAAAGCCCTTTCCATCCCTTTTCCAACAGTTGCCAAAGCCCTTTCCATCCCTCTTCCAACAGTTCCCAAAGCCCTTTCCATCTCTTTTCCAACAGTCCCCAAAGCCCTTTCCATCTCTTTTCCAACAGTTCCCAAAGCCCTTTACATCCCTTTTCCAACAGTTGCCAAAGCCCTTTCCATCCCTCTTCCAACAGTCCCCAAAGCCCTTTCCATCCCTTTTCCAACAGTTCCCAAAGCCCTTTCCATCCCTTTTCCAACAGTTCCCAAAGCCCTTTCCATCCCTTTTCCAACAGTTCCCAAAGCCCTTTCCATCCCTTTTCCAACAGTTCCCAAAGCCCTTTCCATCCCTTTTCCAACAGTTCCCAAAGCCCTTTCCATCCCTCTTCCAACGGTTCCCAAAGCCCTTTCCATCCCTCGTATCTTCTACCAACTTCTCGATGTCTTGGGACCCACCTCCTCCCCAGCCTCTCTGACCCTGCCTGGCCTCATTTGTAGGTCTGGCGGAGAACCAGTCTCGCTGGGATCGAGTGCGCATCTTCCGGGCGGAGAAATCCTATGCAGTGCAGAGCGGCCGCTGGTACTTTGAGTTTGAAGCAGTGACCACAGGCGAGATGCGAGTGGGCTGGGCGAGGCCCGAGCTGAGGCCCGACATAGAGCTGGGAGCTGATGAGCTGGCCTATGTCTTCAATGGGCACCGCGTAGGTACCTCCTTGGGCACCATTCTGCCAAGTCCTGTGGTCTCTCCCACAGCTCATCCACTCTGGTCCTGCCTCTGTCTGTGCCTCACTCTGTCCCTGCTTCCTGCATCTATTGTACCACTCATTCATCCATCCATCCATCCATTCAACCAATGATTCATCCATCCATCCATTCATCCATACATCCATCTGTCAGACAGTCATCTATCCAACCAACAATTCATCCATCCATCATCCATCATCCATTTATACATCCATCCATCCAGCCAACCAACCATCCATCCATCATCCATCTATACATCCATCCATCCAGCCAACCATCCATCCATCCAACCAACATAGGGAGACCCCATCTCTACAAAAAATTTTAAAAAAATTAGCCAGGCATGGTAGCATGCACATATAGTTCCATCATCCATCCATCCATCCATCCATCTATCCATTCATCTATCTGTCATCTATCCATCTGACCAGCCAACCATGAATCCATCCATCCATTCAACCATCCATCAACTATCCAATCAACCATTCATCCATCCAACTATCCATCCATCCATCCAACAACCATCTGTCCATCTGACAACCATTAATACAACCATCCTTCCCTCCCTCCCTCCGTCCATCATCCGTGTATCCATCTTTGCACCTGCTTACACTTGCTTCTTTCTCTGCATCCACCCAGGTAGACTCTCAACTTTCCAGTCATTCTTCTGCCCAGCCATATGCCCAACTTCCCATCCACCCATCTGCCTCATTATCCACCCATCCGTTTTGTGCACATATATGAGCATGTGTGGATCTGTATGAGGGACGCTGATAGGTTCATTTTTCCTTTGCATCCCTGTGCTTGCTGATGCCTCCAGCCCCCCACTATCACTTTGGTGATCTGCAGAATGCCAGCCATGGCAACAGCAAAGAACCCAGGCAGAAGGGATGAGGCACAGAGATTAGTGGGGAGGGAAATTCCTGGGATCACGGATGCAAATGTGAGGCAAGATGGAGACACTGTGGGGTGACCCCTCTTCCTTACCACATACCCTGAACCTGATGCTTCGAGTGTCTGTCTTCACATATCTCTCCCTCCCTGCTTCCTTATCTCTTCATTTCTCTGAGTGTCTCCCCACACCATGTCCTCCCTGTCCCTCCCCACAGGGCCAGCGCTGGCACTTGGGCAGTGAACCATTTGGACGCCCCTGGCAGCCGGGCGATGTCGTTGGCTGCATGATCGATCTCACAGAGAACACCATTATCTTCACCCTCAATGGCGAGGTCCTCATGTCCGACTCAGGCTCCGAAACAGCCTTCCGAGAGATTGAGATCGGGGACGGTGAGGGCTGAGACCCCTGCACGTGCCCTTTCTGGCTTTCCTCCATCTCTCCTGACCCTGCATGGTGCTTCTGCCTCCAGCTCTCCCATCCCTACCTCCTCCCCTCGGCTGCCCCTGCCCTACCCACCCACCCTCACCCCTACCCATGCATCCCCTCCCTCCAGGCTTCCTGCCCGTCTGCAGCTTGGGACCTGGCCAGGTGGGTCACCTGAACCTGGGCCAGGACGTGAGCTCCCTTAGGTTCTTTGCCATCTGTGGCCTCCAGGAAGGCTTCGAGCCATTTGCCATCAACATGCAGCGCCCTGTCACCACTTGGTTCAGCAAAAGCCTGCCCCAGTTTCAGCCAGTGCCCCTCGAACACCCTCACTATGAGGTAAGGACTGACCCCCCCAAAGCCTTCTCATCTGCCTCCAAAGCTCCTTCTTTCCACCGTGTTCTTCCTTGGGTTTCTCCTTTCCCTCCATGTTAGCGAACACAAACCACGTGGAAGCAAATGTCAGAGTAATGGGCTCTTGGGCTGTGTAACTCGGGGGGTAACTTTGGCAAACCACAGCTTCCTGAGGTCCAGGTGCCTCACCTATAAAGTAGGGGAAAGCCAGCCCGGGCAACAAGCAAAACCCATCTCTAAAAAATAAAAAAATTAAGGCCAGGCTTGGTGGCTCACGCCTGTGATCCCAGCACTGAGGGAGGCTGAGGTGGGAGGCTCTCTTGAGCCCAGGAGTTCAAGACCAGCCTTAGCAACAGAGGGAGACCCCATGTCTACAAAAAATTAAAAAATGAACCAGGCCTGTAGTATGCACATATAGTCCCAGCTACTCAGGAGGCTGAGACTGGAGGGTTGCTTGATTCCAGGAGGTCAAGGCTGCAGTAAATTAGCCAGATGTGGTGGCGCATGCCTGTAATTCCAGCTGCTTGAAGGGCTGAGGCAGGAGAATCGCTTGCACCTGGGAGACAGAGGTTGCAGTGAGCCGAGATTGTGCCATTGCACTCCAGCCTGGGCAAGAAGAGTGAAACTCCGTCTCAAAAAAAAAAAAAAAACGCTAAATGCTGCAGTGAGCTGTGTTGACATCACTGCACTCCAGCCTAAGAGACAGAGCAAGACCCTATCTCGAAAAAAATTTTTTTTGGCTGGGCATGATGGCTCACACCTGTAATCCCAGTACTTTGGGAGGCTGAGGTGAGGGATCACCTGTGGTCAGGAGTTCAAGACCAGCCTGACCAACGTGGAAAAACCCCATCTCTACTAAAAATACCAAATTAGGCAGGCGTGGTGGCACATGCCTGTAATCCCAGCCACACTCGGGAGGCTGAGGCAGGAGAATCGCTTAAACCCCAGAGGCAAAGTTTGCGATAAGCCGAGATCGCTCCATTGCACTCCAACCTGGGCAACAAGAACAAAATTCTATCTCAAAAAAAAATTTTTTTTTTAATAAATGAGTTTTAAAAATTAGCTGGGTGCCATGGCACACGCCTGGAGTCCCAGCTACTTGGCAGACTGAGGCAAGAGGATCCTCTGAGCTCAGGAGGATGAGGCTGCAGTGAGCTGATCACTCCACTGCACTCCAGCCTGAGCGAAGAGCCAGACTCTGTCTCAAAAATAAAATAAAATAAAAAGAGGAAACTCGATAGGGAAGGCATGCAAGAATTGTGCTGAGTACCAAGTATGTGTGTCTCTTTCCGGTGGCGGTCTTGGGTCTTGGTCCACCTGGAGCGCAGGCTGGCATCGTCTCAATGACGGCTGCGTTGTTGACTCACCGCCTCGAGGTAATCGCTGGAATTTTGCAGCTGGGCCTCCAGGCTTGGTCTGTCTCAAGATCAGCCCCTGGAACCTCCAAGTAAGCCCATAATTAGATACAAACATATAGTTAGATAAATATCCATGGCGTAAAGGAGTTTATGGTTAGAAAGAGAGGGATGTGGTGGTTGAAAGAATCCATTTCAGCTGGGCACAATGGCTCACGCCTGTAATCCTAACACTTTAGGAGGCAGAGGTGGGAGGATCACTGGGGCCCAGGAGTTCAAAACCAGCCTAGGCAACACAGCGAGATCCTGTCTTTACAAAAAATAAGCAAAATTAGCAGGGTGTGGTGGCATGCACCTGTAGTCCCAGCTACTTAGGGGGCTGAGTTGGGAGGATGGCTTGAGTCCAGGAGGTCGAGGTTGCAGTGAGCCAAGATCTCGCCACTGCATTCCAGCCAGAGCAACAGAACGAGACTCTGTCTCAAATTAATAAATACATACATAAATAAGAAAATGAAACAAATAAAGAAAGTACCTGTCAAGGCTCTATCTTAAGACTAAGGAGAAGAAAAAATAAAAGATTTCTGCAGTAAGCTTTAAGGTTACATGCTGAGACTCAACAGAAAAGAAAGAAAAGTTTAAAAATGCATTGAAATTGTCCAGCGCGGTGGCTCATGCCTGTAATCTCAGCACTTTGGGAGGCCGAGGTGGGTGGATGACGAGGTCAGAAGTTCAAGGTCAGGAGTTCGAGGTCAGACTGACCAACATGGTGAAACCCCAGGGCATGATGGTACATGCCTGTAATCCCAGCCACTCAGGAGGCTGAGGCAAGAGAATCACTTGAACCTGGGAGGCGGAGGTTGCAGTGAGCCGAGATCTCGCCCCTACACTCCAGCCTGGACGACAGAGCAAGACTCTGTCTCAAAAAAGAAAAAGCATTGAAGTTGGCCAGACTCGGTGGCTCACGCCTCTAATCCCAGCACTTTGGGAAACTGAGGCGCGACGATCACTTGAGGTCAGGAGTTCAAGACCAGCCTGGCCAACATGATGAAACCCCATCTCTACCAAAAATGCAAAAATTAGCCAGGTGTGATGGCTCGTGCCTGTAATCCCAGCTACTCAGGAGGCTGAGGCACAAGAATCGTTTGAACCCTGTAGACGGAGGTTCAGTGAGCCGAGATCCTGCCACTTGCACTCCAGCCTGGGCGACAGCAAGAATGTGTCTCAAAAAGAAAAAATGCATTGAAGTTGAGCCACCTGGTTACAGAATGACAGAATGGGTGGTTGGATGGATGTAGGTAGGTTTTGAAAAGTGATTCCAGCATGTGTCCGGGGCTTTATAGGGAGCCCGGAGAAAGGTTGCAGAGGGCTGCAAGCACGCAGGGCCCAGCAGTGTATCCGCCGGGAGCCTCATCCGCCTGCAGGAGGGGGCGCCCTTGACTAATTCCCACGCAGGCGCTCTGTGGCCTATGGTGGCTCCGTTTTGACCAGGTGTAGGACCAACGGCCTGGCCTAGCCCGCCTGCCCAGCTCAGTGCACCACTCCCCGCCACCCCAGGTGTCCCGAGTAGACGGCACTGTGGACACGCCCCCCTGCCTGCGCCTGACCCACCGCACCTGGGGCTCCCAGAACAGCCTGGTGGAGATGATCTTCCTGCGGCTGAGCCTCCCAGTCCAGTTCCACCAGCACTTCCGCTGCACCGCAGGGGCCACCCCGCTGGCACCACCCGGCCTGCAGCCCCCCGCTGAGGACGAGGCCCGGGCGGCGGAACCCGACCCTGACTACGAAAGTCTGCGCCGCTCAGCTGGGGGCTGGGGCGAGGCCGAGAGCGGGAAAGAGGGGACTGCGAAGGAGGGCGCCCCCGGGGGCACCCCGCAGGCCGGGGGAGAGGCACAGCCTGCCAGGGCAGAGAATGAGAAGGACGCCACCACCGAGAAGAACAAGAAGAGAGGGTGAGTCGAGGGGGGCCAGAGTCGGGCTTGAGGGCTGCCTTGGGACCCCCAAGTAGGTAACCACAGTAACCTGGGAATCCCCCATTTTACCCCAAAGTAGCCCCATATATGCTAAGCAAAGTAAGAATACCAAGAGAGCCTATCATGTCTCCAGTGAACCCCGTTATTTTCCTGGGGTGCCCTAGTGTCCCTAAGAAGATCTACTTGGGTACCCTCCTGTGTGTATGGAGAACTCTCTTACCCTTGAGTACCTGGAGGACCCCAAAGGCCTTCGCCCAGTGCACCTCATCACCCATGGACACTAAAAGGGACTTCAGTATCTTCCTGGGAGAATTTACTGTACCCTAAGGTATCCCAGTGAACACCCAGTGGTCTTCTAAATGGGGATCCTTTCTGTGTCACAAATGTACCCCCGAAAAGCTAACTTAAAGGGAGTAACCTCCGCCTCCCAGGTTCAAGCAATTCTGCCTCAGCCTCCTGAGTAGCTGGGATTGCAGGCAGGTGCCACCACCCGCAGCTAATTTTTGTATTTTTAGTAGAGAAGGGGTTTCACCATGTTGGCCAGGCTGATCTCAAACTCAAACTCCTGACCTCAGGTGTAAGCCACCGTGCCCAGCTCCTTTTTTTTTTTTTTTTTTTTTTTTTTCTTTCCTGAGATGGAGTCTCGCTCTGTTGCCTAGGCTGGAGTGCAACGGCACAATCTCGGCTCGCTGTGACCTCCACCTCCCAGGTTCAAGCAATTCTGCCTCAGCCTCCCTAGTAGCTGGGATTACAGGCATGTGCCTCAACACCAGCTAAATTTTTTAATTTTTGGTAGAGACGGGTTTTCACCATGTTGGCCAGGCTGGTCTCCTGACCTCAGGTGACCCTTACCATGGCAGTTTTCAATGGGATTGAAAACCCACTGTGTCTCTTGGTGGGTGTTTGGAAATGATGGGGTTTTTGTGGTCATAACAGTTTGGCGGGGCTGCTGCTGCTGGGTGGGGGCCGCAGGGGTTCCACCTGCCTTGCAGTGTAGAAAACAGTGCCGCACAATGAAGAATTGTCCTTTTCACCCATATGAGAAATACATGTGGGAAATGCTGACTTAGGGAGGCCCCCGTATACCCCAGTGGGGACCCCCATATTCCCAGAAGCCGTCTTTAATTTGGGTAACTCAGCATCCACAGGCGCAGACTGCAGCGCTTTCAGAATGGGTGAGGCTGGGGTGGGTGGGAGTTCCAGCCCTCCAGAGGCAAGACCTGGAGTATTAGAAGCAGGGTGTAGCCAGGCCCAATGTGGGGGCATGACTGTTGCGTGAGGAGGGCGGGGCTTGAATGCTGGTTCTCATGGCGCCTCTCCCCCACCACCAGCTTCTTATTCAAGGCCAAGAAAGTAGCCATGATGACCCAACCACCAGCCACCCCCACACTGCCCCGACTCCCTCGAGATGTGGTGCCTGCAGACAACCGTGATGACCCGGAGATCATCCTCAACACCACCACGGTGTGGACCAGGAACCCTCAATTTTGGGGTCCCCCACATAGTCTGGGCACTCCCAAATTTCCAAGTTTAGTGTCATTGTCACCAGTAACTTCCCACCTTGCACTAGGGACTCCCCACTATACACCAGAAACTCACAAAATATGGCACACATGGATTTAATCCTTTGAACCCCTAAATCCATATAGCTAGTGGCCTGCGAATGGCAGCGGGGTACGGTAGAGGTGTAAGGCACACTGATATAACTCCCGAGGATCCCAAAAACCAGAGCATAAGCCAATATAGAAAAGGGACCCCAACATTTGGGCTCACCCATATAAAAATACCCCAAATGTAATACCTACTCTAATATATTACTGGGAATCAAAATTCATAATTGTCTTAATATGGTTTGGGGATTCCCCAAATCCAAAATATTTTATAGACAGATAGCCTGGTGCAGGTTCCCAACTATTTTGGCACCAGGGACCAATTTCACGGAAGACAGTTTTTCCATGGACCAGGGATGCGGGGAGGGGTGGTTTCAGGATGAAACTGTTCCATCTTGGATCATCAGGCAAAGATTCTTTTTTTTTTTTTCTCCTGAGACTGAGTCTCGCTCTATCGCCCAGGCTGGAGTGCAGTGGCACAATCTCCTCTCATTGCAATCTCCACCTCCTGGGTTCAAACAATTCTCCTGCCTTGGCCTCTCTAGCAGCCAGGATTACAGGCACCTGCCACCACACCCAGCTAATTATTGTAATTTTAGTAGCGATGGGGTTTCACCATGTTGGCCAGGCTGGTCTCTAATTCCTCAATTCAGGTGATCCACTCACCTTAGCCTCCTAAAGTGCTGGAATTACAGGCGTGAGCCACCGTGCCTGGCCGTAGATTCTTTTTTTTTTTTATTCTTAGTTTAAGACATTCTGAATCAGCACGTAGATTCTTACAAGGAGTACTCAGCCTAGATCCTTCGGATCCTGGTACCAGTCCACAGCCTGGGAGCTGGGGATTCCTGGCCTTGAAGTTAGGATCGTGGGCCACCTGCGTGCCACTGGGAAGTCACTTCCCTACTCCATGCCTTCTCTCCTATGGAAGTGCTACGATTTTTCTATCAGTAGAATGGGGGTAAAAATTACACCTACCTCATATGGAGGATGAAGTGAATTCATCTGTATGAAGACCTTAGAACAGGCCTGGCCTGGTGGCTCACACCTGTAGTCCCAGAATGTCGGGAGGCCAAGGTGGGAGGAGCACTTGAGTCCAGGAGTTTGAGGCTGCAGTGAGCCATGATGGCGCCCCTGCACTCCAGCCTGGGTGACAGAGGGAGACCGAAACTCAAAAAAAAAAAAAAAAAAAAAAAAGGAAAGGAAAAAAGACCTTAGCACAGTCAGTGCTATTTGTGAGCGATTATTTAATTATTTTATTTATTTCTTTATTTTTGAGATGGCATCTCACTCTGTTGCCCAGGCTGGAGTGCAATGGCGCAATCTCTGCTCACGGCAAATTCTGCCTCCCGGGTTCAAGCGATTCTCTGCCTCAGCCTCCCAAGAAGCTGGGACTACAGGTGCCCACCACCACACCTGGCTAATTTTTGTACTTTTAGTAGAGACAGGGTTTCACCATGTTGGTCAGGCTGATCTTGAACTCCTGACCTCAGGTGATCTGCCCACCTCGGCCTCCCAAGGTGCTGGGATTACAGATGTGAGCCACAACACCTGGCCTGCAATTATTTATCACTCTGCTGTAACCTGTAAGGAACCCAAATATGATGCTAAATCCATATAGCTAATGGCCCACAAATGGCAGGGGGTGCAGGAGAGGCATAAGGCATGCTGATATAACTCCCTGGGAATGTTGTCACACAATATTCCCAAGGGACTCCTGAATCTAGAAATTTACAAGTTGACACCAAAACAGACATAACCAGGGAATAGGGGGTCTCAGATCAACAACTTCCTCTTAAACTCCCGGAGGACTCGACAGTCCAGGGAAACCAATCGAGAGTCCCAGGGATCCCGAGTCCCCAGGCTTCCAGACTGACCACGGGTTCCCCTCCTTGTGTCCCCAGTACTATTACTCCGTGAGGGTCTTTGCCGGTCAGGAGCCCAGCTGCGTGTGGGTGGGCTGGGTCACCCCTGACTACCATCAGCACGACATGAGCTTCGACCTCAGCAAGGTCCGGGCCGTGACGGTGACCATGGGGGATGAACAAGGCAACGTCCACAGCAGGTGCCAGGGCTGTGAGGAGGTGGGAGGTGCGGGGTGGGAGCTCTGTGGCTGCCTGGCTGTGGGACCTGGGGACCTTCTGGAGCGGGAGGATGCTCTGGAGCACTGGGCACCCAGCTCGGAAGCTTCCCTCCTTCTTCTCTTCCTCTCTCTCCCTGCCCTGGTGTTTTTCTTCTCCTCCTCTTTCCCCATTTCTACTTTCCGTTTTCTCCTTTTCCTTCTCATCCTGTTTCACCTCATCCTCCTTCTCTGTTATCTCCTCCTCTCTCCTGCTGCTTCCCTTCCTTTTCCTCCTTCCAGGACCCCCCTCCCCCACCACCCCCAACTCCGCCCCTCACCAGCTCCTAGGAGCTCAGGGTCCAGGGCATTTCAGTGCTCAGCTCTGCAGCAGGCAGACGTTTGGGGATGGGACTCTGAGGTCGTGTGTTTCCAGGAGCTTGGGGAGAGGGGGGTGTCCAGGGTCCAGAGCTACTCAGATGACAGTGCAGTGACCGCTTCTGTCTCCTGCAGCCTCAAGTGCAGCAACTGCTACATGGTGTGGGGCGGGGACTTTGTGAGCCCCGGGCAGCAGGGCCGGATCAGCCACACGGACCTTGTCATTGGCTGCCTGGTGGACTTGGCCACTGGCTTAATGACCTTTACAGCCAATGGCAAAGAAAGCAACACCTTTTTCCAGGTGAGTCCAGTCCACAGCAACTTAGTGAAGGCATCCTCGTGTCCCAGCATCTCAGGACAGCCCTTTTAGATGTCCCCTGAGGCCAGACCTCAGAGAGATGGAACAGAAACAGCTCCTAGCCTGTCCTCAAGAGGTCGCCGGGAGACCACCTTGTTGAAACTTCATGAAACTAAGGCCCAGACTGGAGGAGATGGAGTCCAGCTTTTTTAAAAAAAAATTGAGACAGAGTCTTGTTCTGTCGCCCAGACTGAGTGCATTGGCATGATCTCAGCTCACTGCAACCTTCGCCTCCTGGGCTCAAGGGATTCTCCTGCTTCAGCCTCCTGAGTAGCTGGGATTACAGGCATGCATCATGACAGCTGGCTAAGTTTTGTATTTTTAGTAGAGATGAGGTTTCGCCATATTGGCCAGGCTGGTCTCAAACTCCCGACCTCAAGTGATCCGCCTGCCTCGGCCTCCCAAAGTGCTGGGATTACATGCGTGAGCCACCACGTCTGGCCAGAGTCCAGTCTTGACCTATTCCCTCTTAGGCTGGGTGACACTAGTCACCAACTTCTCTCCAGCCAGGGAACACACTAGGATGGGCCAGAATCCTAAGGTGGCCTTCTCCTTTTCAACATCTTATTCTGAAAAATTTCAATCATATGGCAAAATGGAAGGAACCGTATAGATAGCACCCTGTACCCACCACCCAGAATCTACGGTCAACAGTGTAGCTGTTGGCTCTATCCCATATTAATGTGGTGTGATCGCAGCTGACTGCAGCCTCGACTTCCCAGGCTCAAGCAATCCTTCTACCTCAGTCTCCTAAGTGGCTGGAACTATAGGCAGGCACCACCTTGCCTAATTTTTTTTTTTTTTTTTTTTTTTTGTAGAGGCGGGTTCCACCCATATTGCCCAGCTGGTCTCTATTTCCTGGGCTCAAACCATCTCCCCACCTTGGCCTCCCAGAGCGCTGGGATTATAGGCGTGAGTCACGGTGTTAGGCCTATTTTTATTTTTATTTTTTGAGACAGGGTTTCGCTTTGTTACCCAGGCTAGAGTTCCATGGATAGATCACAGCTCACTGCAGCCTCGACCTTCCTGGGCTCAAGTGATCCTTCCACTTCAGCCTCCTGAATAGCTGGGAACACAGGCATGTGCCACCACACCCAGCTGATTTTTTTTTTATTTATTGTAGAAACAGTGTCTCACTATGTTGCCCAGGCTGGTCTCAAACTCTTGGTCTCAAGCAACCCTTCTGCTTCAGCCTCCCAAGGTGCTGGCATTGCAGGCATGAGCCACCGCTCTTGGCTAAAACTTTATGTTAAATGGAGAATTAAAAACATATACAAGAATGGAATACCAGGCCGGGCGTGGTGGCTCACGCCTGTAATCCCAGCACTTTGGGAGGCCAAGGTGGGCAAATCATGAGGTCAAGAGATCGAGACCAACCTGCCCAACATGATGAAACCCCATCTCTACTAATACAAAAATTAGCCAGGCATGATGGTGTGCACCTGTAGTCCCAGCTACCTGGAGGCTGAGGCAGGAGAATTGCTTGAACCTGGGAGGTGGAGGTTGCAAGGAGTTGAGATCCGGCCACTGCACTCTGGCCTGGTGATAGAGCAAGACTCCATCTCAAAAAAAAGAATGGAATAGCATAATGAACTGCCGTGCCCCTGTCACACAGCTTCAACTGTTACCCACTCACAGACAGTCTTGTTTTGTCTTTTTTGTCTGTTTTTTTGAGAGAGGGTCTCCCTCTACCACCCAGGCTGGAGTGCAGCGGCACAATCTCGGCTCGCTGCAGCCTCTACATCCCAGGTTCAAGAGAGGCTCCCACCTCAGCCTCCTAAGTAGCTGGGACTACAGGTGCACACCACCACACCTGGATAATTTTTGTATTTTTAGTGGAGACAGAATCTTGCTGTGTTGCCCAGGCTGGTCTTGAACTCTTGGGCTCAAACAGTCCTCCTACTTCAGCCTTCCAAAGTCCTGGGATGACAGGTATGGGCCACTGTGCCCAGCTCGTTTTAGCTTTTTGTATCTACTTCCCTTCCACATCCACCGGATAATTTTGAAGGAAATTGCAGATATCAGATAGTTTAATCTCTTTTCAGTATGTATCTTTAAAAGATGAGAATGATCTTAAGGAATATAACCACAATACCACTAATCACCTAAAAAAAACCACGCAGTCGTTTCTAAATAGCATCAATATCCAGTTTGTGTACAATTTCTCTGGTTGTCCCCAGAATGTCTTTTTACCATGTCTTTCTTTGAATCGGAATCTAAGTAGGGTCATATATTTTATTTATGATTCATTTTCATTTTTATTTTTTGAGACGGTGTCTCACTCTGTCACCCAGTCTTGGAGTATAGTGGCTCGATCTCAGCTCATTGCAGCCTTCACCTCCCGGGCTAAATCCTCCCAAGTAGGTGGGATCACAGGCGTGCACTGCCACACCCGGCTATTTTTTGTATTTTGAGTAGAAATAGAGTCTCACTGTGTTGCCCAGCCTGGTCTCGAACTCCTGGGCTCAAGAGAGCCTCCTGCCTTGGCCTCCCAAAATGCTGGGATTACAGTGTGAGCCAACATGCTCAACCTTATTTATTTATTTATTTAAATTTATTGAGACAGGGTCTCACTCTGTCACATAGGCTGGTGCGCAGTGGTGGAATCTTGGCTCCCTGCAGCCTCCACCTCCTGGTTCAAATGATCCTCCCACCTCAGCCTCCCAAGTAGCGGGCACCACAGGCATACATACTTGGTTAGATTTTGTATTTTTTTACAGAGACAGCGTTTCACCATGTTGCCCAGGCCAGTCTTGAACTCCCAACCTCTAACGATTCACCCACCTCTACCTCCCATGTAATACCAGTATATAATCTGGTGCTGGGATTACAGGCATGCACCAGCACGCCCAACCCAGAGTCATATACTTTAGCTGGTTGCTCTGTACCTTGAGTTTCATTTCATGTGTAGGTTTCCCCTCCACTTCCCGCCCTCAGCCCCGAATGTATTTGTTGAAGGAATCAGGCTATTTGTCCTATAGCCCTTTGCTCCTCAAGGTGTGGTCCCTGGGATCTACCAGCGGGATCAGCATCACTTGGGAGATTGTCAGAGCTGCAGAATCTTTAGCTGGGTCTAGCGGTCGGCGCCTGCAGTTCCAGCTACTCTGGAGGCTGAGGCAGGAGGATCGCTTGAGTGTGGGAAACAGAAGTTGTAGTGAGCTATGATCGCACCACTGCACTCCAGCCTGGGTGACAGAGTGAGACCCTACTTCTTAAAAAAAAATTCAAATGGGCCCAGGCATGGTGGCTCATGCCTGCAATCCCAGCACTTTGGGAGGCTGAGGCAGGAGGATCACGAGGTCAGGAGGTCAAGACCATCTTGGCCAGCATGGTGAAACCCCGTCTCTAATAAAAATACAAAAAATTAGCCAGGCATGGTGGCACACACCTGTAGTCCCAGCTACTTGGGAGGCTGAGGCAGGAGAATCGCTTCAACATAGGTGATGGAGGTTGCAGTGAGCCGAGATCGAGCCACTGCACTCCAGCCTGGGAGAGAGTGAGACTCCATCTTAAAAAAAAAAAAAAAAAAAAAAGGCCAGACGTGGTGGCTTAAGCCTGTAATCCCAGCACTTTGGGAGGCCCCGAGGTGGGTGGATCACCTGAGGTCGGGAGTTCAAGACCAACCTGACCAACATGGTGAAACCCTGTCCCTACTAAAAATACAAAATTAGTCAGGCGTGGTGGCACATGCCTGTAATCCCAGCCAATGAAGAGGCTGAGACAGGAGAATCACTTGATCTGGGGAGGCAGAGGTTGCAGTGAGCAGAGATCAGGCTGTTGCACTCCAGCCTGGCAACAAAAGTGAAACTCTGTCCCCAAAATTAATTAATTAAAATAAAATAAATGCAGAGTCTCAGGCCCCTTCCCATGCCTGCCACATCAGAATCTGCATTTCGACAGGATCCCTGGGGCTTCCTTTGCGTGTGAAATCTGGAGAGGGCTGGCCTGGTTTCCCACAGCCTGGACCTGGCTGGTGCCTTCCTGTGGCGGCGGCTTAACATTTTCCTTTGTCCCCCGTATTTCCTGTAAACTGGGAGTTAGGTCCCAGGGTGCAATTAGATCAGATTTGGTGTGGGTGAGACTGCTTCAGAGACAGCGTTGTTTGTGGAGGCGGAGGCTGGCCAGACGGGAGGGGAGCAAGACAAGTCTGGGACACTTCCTGGAATGTTTTGTTTTGAGATAGGGTCTTGTTCTGTCACCCAGGCTGGAGTGCAGTGGTGGAATCATGGCTCACTGCAGCCTCGACCTCCCAGGCTCGAGCGATTCTCCCATCTCAGCCTCCTGAGTAGCTGCAACAACAGACGTGGATTACCACGTCGGGCTAATTTTTTGTGTTTTGTACAGATGGGGTCTCACTGTGTTGCCCAGGCTGCTCTTAAACTCTTTTTTTTTTTTTTTTTTTTTTGAGACAGAGTCTCACTCTGTTGCCCAGGCTGGAGTGCAGTGGTGGAATCATGGCTCACTGCAACCTCTGCCTCCCAGGTTCAAGCGATTCTCCTGCCTCAGCCTCCCGAGTAGCTGGGACTACAGGCATGCACCACCATGCCTGGCTAATTTTTGTCTTTTTAGTAGAGACGGGGTTTCACCATGTTGGTCAGGCTGGTCTCAAACTCCTAACCTTGTGATCCACCTGCCTTGGCCTCCCAAAGTGCTGGGATTACAGGTGTGAGCCACCGCACTTGGCGTGCTCTTGAATTCTTAGGCTCAGATGACCCTTCCACCGCAGCCTCCCAAAGTTCTAGTATTACGGGTGTGAGCCACCATTCTCTCTGGGTCTTGAAGAATGAGTATGCTTGGGAGAGAAATAGGAAAAAGCATTCCCAGTGCGGGGTGTGACGTGTGCAGAGACCCAGATGACGGGTTGCCCTGGGAGAGAGAGAGGAGGTTGGCCTGGCTGGATCAGAGGTGGGACAGTCTAAGGGTGACCTCTGAATCATTTTGGAGCCTCTAACCCCCAGATGAGGACCTGCAAATTAGCGCCAGAGTTTGAGGTCCAGAGTCAACCCTCCCTCCCGCCCACCCTCTGTCTCACCTCGTCCTCTTCTCCCCCGCCAGGTGGAGCCCAACACAAAGCTGTTTCCTGCAGTCTTCGTCTTGCCCACCCACCAGAATGTCATCCAGTTTGAGCTGGGGAAGCAGAAGGTACGAGTGCCATGATGGGGGCGCTAATGGGGGCAGGCTGAGGCAGGAGGTGTGTGTGTCGGGGGGTCAGGCAGGCAGAGCCACTGAAGGGGAGGGGGCAATCCAAGAGGTCTCCCTGGAAGTGGTGTGGTGGGACGGTGGGGGTGGGAGCTGGCTGTCTTCACCTACGCATGCCTCTCTGCCCCCAGAACATCATGCCGTTGTCAGCTGCCATGTTCCAGAGCGAGCGCAAGAACCCAGCCCCGCAGTGCCCACCGCGGCTGGAGATGCAGATGCTGATGCCAGTGTCCTGGAGCCGCATGCCCAACCACTTCCTGCAGGTGGAGACGCGCCGTGCCGGCGAGCGGCTGGGCTGGGCCGTGCAGTGCCAGGAGCCGCTGACCATGATGGCGCTGCACATCCCCGAGGAGAACCGGTCAGGGCCAGCCCAGCGATGCAGGGGCGGGCAGGTGTTGCAAGTCCTCTGGGGTCTGGGTCCGACTCAGTGCCTCCCCCCAGCACAACCCTGAGGTTCCAGACAACACCCTGGGAGGCTCCAGACCTACCTCAGAGGACTCGGGCTCAGCTCAGACATCCCGGATTACACCGCAGGGGGATTCAGACCCAACTCAGGGGCCTCTAGGCCACCCCACTGGACCGCAGACCCACCCTAAGGCAATACCCCAGGGGCCCAGACCCACATCAAAGGGCCAGACAACACCCCAGTGGACCCCAAGCACACCCCAGGATCCCTGGACATGATTCGAGGAGGCTTGGATGCACCCTAGAGTCTCTGGGGCGACTTTAAGAAGAATCCCATGGAGATCTCAGACCCACCCCAGGGACCCAGACACACCTAGGGCCACAGATGCGTTCATGTGGACAGCAGGATTACTTTTTTTTTTTCAGATGGAGTCTTGTTTTGTTGCCTAGGCTGGAGTGCAGTGGTGCGATCTCAGCTCACTGCAACCTCCACCTCTGGGCTCAAGCAATTCTCCTGCCTCAGCCTCCTAAGTAGCTGGGATTACAGGCGTGCACCACTATGCCTGGCTAATTTTTTGAATTTTTAGTACAGATGGGGTTTCTCCATGTTGGTCAGGCTGGTCTTGAACTCCTGACCTCAGGTGATCTGCCTGCCTCAGCCTCCCAAAGTGCTGGGATTACAGGCGTGAGCCACCACACCCAGCCGGAATTATTAAGAGCTCTGAACACTTCCAGGCACGGTGGCTCACACCTGTAATCCCAGCACTTTGGGAGGCTGAGGCAGCCAGATCACCTGAGGTCAGGAGGCTCTACTAAAAATACAAAAATTAGCCAGTTGTGGTGGTGTGCACCTGTAGTTCCAGCTACTCGGGAGGCTGAGGCATGAGAATTTCTTGAACCCGGGAGGCGGAGGTTGCAGTGAGCTAGGATTGTGCCACTGCGCTCCAGCCTGGGCAACAGAGCGAGATGCCGTCTCAAAAAATAGAACTCTCAACATGGGAGGGATCCCAGACTCACTTCCCAGACTCACCCAGGAGGCTTCTGACGTGCCTGCATGCATGCCTGCCTGTCTTCTTTCCTTCCTTCCTTCCTTCCCTCCCTCCCTCCCTCCCTCCCTCCCTTTATTCATTCATCCATTCAGCAAATAGCTCTGGATTCCTCCTATGTGCTGGGTAGTGCCCTAAGCTAGAGACACCAAGCCCCTGAGGAGTGACATTCTAGTAATGCTTGTATATAACTCAGCATGCTCAAACATGCCCAAAGGAACCCAGAGTCATCCCCAGGACCCCAGATGCACCCATTTATTAATGTATTCATTCAACAAATATTTGTGGGCACAGTGGCTCATGCTTGTAATCTCAGCATTTCAGGAGGTTGAGGAGGGAGGGCTGCTTGAGGCCAGAGGTTTGAGACCACCAGGAAGCATAGTGAGAACCCGTTTCCACAAAAAAAAATTTTTTAATTAGCTTGGCTTGGTGGTGCACACCTGTAGTCTCAGCCGCTTGGAGACTGAGGCAGGAGGATTGCTTAAGCCCAGGAGTTCAAGGTTACAGTGAGCTAGGATCGCACCACTGCACTCTAGCTTGGGCAACAGAGCAAGACCCCATCACTAACAAACAACAACAGGCTGGGCATGGTGGCTCACGCCTGTAATCCCAGCTTTTTGAGAGGCTGAAGTGGGCAGATCACCTGAGGTCAGGAGTTTGAGACCAGCCTAACCAACGTGGTGAAACCCCATCTCTACTAAAAATACGCACACACACACACACACACAAATTAGCCACAAAAATTCGCTGGGCTTGGTGGCACATGCCTGTAATTCCAGCTACAAGGGAGGCTGAGGTAGGATAACTGCTTGAACCTAGGGGGCGGAGGATGTGGTGAGCCAAGATCGAGCCATTGTACTCCGGACTGGGCAACAAGAGCAAAACTCTGTCTCAAAGCAAACAAACAAAAACCCTGAGCACTTTACTATGTGCTAGGTGTAGTTTTAGGTGCTGGAAATATTACAAACAACAGCAAAAACAAAACAGGCGGAAACGTCCTGCCCTTGGAGTTTACATTCTAATCGCACTCAGTGTACTCAGACCTGCCGGGGGCCCAAACACATCTCGGGGACATCAGATGCTCTACGTGGACTCTCAGACTCTTACAAAGTCCCAGACCACCCAAGGGACCCCAGAGGTATCCCAGGGGCCCCCAGATCCCTGAGGGACTTCTAGAACCATTGAAAGACTCCTAGACCCAGCTTCATGGCCCTCACAGAACCCGAAGCTAGGAGGCCACTGGGACTCCCTGCTGCAGCTATGAACACTCATCTAAGCGTCTCTGCCTCTCTGGGTTCTGTGTCTCTGTCTCCTACCTTCTCCCACGATGGATGAATTGATAGATGGAATGGTAGGGGTTTGAAGGAGAGATGAATGAATGGGTGGATAACGATGGAGGAAGAGATGGTGGCTGGACGCATGCATGAGGCTCATTCGTCTGTCTCTGTCTGTGTTTCCCCCTCTGCTGCAGGTGCATGGACATCCTGGAGCTGTCGGAGCGCCTGGACCTGCAGCGCTTCCACTCGCACACCCTTCGCCTCTACCGCGCTGTGTGCGCCCTGGGCAACAATCGTGTGGCACATGCTCTGTGCAGCCACGTGGACCAGGCTCAGCTGCTGCACACCCTAGAGGACGCGCGGCTGCCAGGCCCATTGCGCGCAGGCTACTACGACCTCCTCATCAGCATCCACCTCGAAAGTGCCTGCCGCAGCCGCCGCTCCATGCTCTCTGAATACATCGTGCCGCTCACGCCTGAGACCCGCGCCATCACACTGTTCCCTCCTGGAAGGAGCACAGAAAATGGTCATCCCCGGCACGGCCTGCCGGGCGTTGGAGTCACCACCTCGCTGAGGCCCCCGCATCATTTCTCACCCCCCTGTTTCGTGGCCGCCCTGCCAGCTGCTGGGGCAGCAGAGGCCCCGGCCCGCCTCAGCCCTGCCATACCACTGGAGGCCCTGCGGGACAAGGCACTGAGGATGCTGGGGGAGGCGGTGCGCGACGGTGGGCAGCACGCACGCGACCCCGTCGGGGGCTCCGTGGAGTTCCAGTTTGTGCCTGTGCTCAAGCTCGTGTCCACCCTGCTGGTAATGGCTTCCTCCTGCTTCCCTCTGTCCTGTTCTTCCACATTCCCAAAACTCCAAAGATACATGCATCAATCCTCCTCCATTTATGCATCCAACCACCCATTCATTCCCTCCTCTATACGTGCATGCACCTTTCTTTTTATTATTATTATTATTATTATTATTATATATTTTTTGAGAGGGAGTCTCACTCTGTTGCCCAGGCTGGAGTGCAGTGGTGCTATCTCAGCTCACTGCAACCGCCGCCTCCTGGGTTCAAGCAATTCTCCAGCCTCAGCCTCCCGAGTAGCTGGGATTACAGGTATGTCCCACCACACCTGGCTAATTTTTGTGTTTTTAGTAGAGACGTGCTTTTATCATGTTGGCCAAGCTGGTCTCAAACTCCTGACCTCGGGATCCTACACCTCGGCCTCCCAAAGTGCTGGGATTACAGATCAGATGTGAGCCACTGCGCCCAGCCTCCATCCACCTATGTATCCTTCCACTATCTCCCTATCCTTCATTCACCTTTCCCTCCATCTGCTCACCTGTTAACTATGTTTATTCATCTCTCCTCCTTTCTTCCTGTACATCTATCCAACCAACCATCATTCATCCATCCATCAATCCATCAGTCCTCCACCCACCTTTCCATCCACTCATTCATCCTATCCATTCATGTATATAGATCATCTTGCCATCAACAAGTACATCTGCCTCTCTATCCTTCTGTTCTCCACCCACTCCATCCATCCATCCATTCATTCATTCATGTACCCATCTATCCATCTATTTGCCCATCCATTCTTTCATTCATTCATATAGCAGTCCATCTACCATTCTATCTGTTCACCTATCCACCTATTCGTTTATGTATTAATCTATCTTTCCTTCCATAGGTCCAGTAATCATCTCCTCCCACCTATGCATCCATCCATACCTCCATCAACAGATCCATCTGTCCTCCATCTCCCACCTACCCATCTCTCCATTCATGTGTATGTACACCCATCCACCTACCCACAAGTCCATGTAGCCATCCACACCTGTCCATATCCCCATTCCCTATTCTTCTATCCATCCCTGTATCATGTACCCTTTCATTCTTATACCCATCTAACTATTCATTTATATATCCATCTTTTTTGTTTTGTTTGTTTGTTTGTTTTTGAGACAGGGTCTCGCTCTGTCACCCAGGCTGGAGTGCAATGGCACCATAATGGCTCACTGTAGCCTCAACCTCCTGGGCTTAAGCAATCCTTTTACCTCAGCCTCCTGAATAGCTGGGACTACAGGTGTGCACCACCATGCCCAGCTAATTTTTAAATTTTTTGTAGAGGTGGAGTCTCACTATGTTACCCAAGCTGGTCTTGAACCCCTGAGCTCAAGCAGTTCTCCCACCTTGGCCTCCCGGTGTTGGGATTACAGGCATGAGACACTCTGCTCAACCTAATTTTGTTTTTATTTACTATTTTTAATTTAATTTTATTTTGTGAGAGCAGGGTCATGCCCGGGCTAGAATGTGGTGGCATAATGGTAGCTCGCTGCAGTCTCCAATTCCTGGGCTCAAGTGGTCATCCTGCCTCAGCCTCCCAAAGTACTGGGATTACAGGTCTGAACCACCATACCTGGACCCAACTTTTTATACACAAGCCTATACAGCCATGTGGCCAGCCATCTCCCCTGCCCTCATGGCTATTCACTAATTTATCTATTTAGCCACATATTCATTTACTTGCTCATGCATCTATTACCCCATCCACCACCTACCCACCTACCTATACATCATTTATCCTTCTCTCATCCATCTGCCCATCATCTCTTCCTCCACCATTTCCTTCATCTTTCCATCATCATCCACTTATTCATTCATCTTTCCTTCAAACCTCTACCATTCCAACTCTCGACTCATCCAGCCAGCCATCCAGGCCTCCCTCCATTCATCCATCTCTCTCCCCCTCACTCTTCTTCCCTTTCATCTACTCCCTCTTTACTTCCTTGTGTTAGCATCTTGTTAAAAAAAATTTTTTTTGAGACGGACTCTCCCTCTGTTGCCCAGGCTGGAGTGCATTGACATAATCTCAGCTCACTTCAACCTCTGCCTCCCTGGTTCAAGCGATTCTCCTGCCTCAGCCTCCCAAGCAGCTGGGACTACAGGCATGCACCACCACACTCAGCTAAATTTTTTTTTTATTTTTTATTTTTATGGAGACGGGGTTTCACCATTTTGGCCAGGCTGGTCTCTAACTCCTGACCTCAAGTGATCCACCCACCGTTGCCTCCCAAAGTGCTGGGATTACAGGTGTGAGCCACTGCGACCTGCCTCATGTGTTAGCATCTTTATCGTGTTGACCAAGAGCTGGTGTATGCTGGGAGCTATGCAGGTGTAGGGTGTGTCCTGGGCCAGAGGACACAGCGTATGCTTAGGCTTGGGAGAAAGGACACTCACCTGTGATGGGAGAGGCCACTCATATTTGGCTCTGTGGTCTGGGCTATGTGGATGGGACACAGGGTATGGACCTGGGTGGATCTTAAGGAGGGTGGACGGCAAGGCGGGGGATGCCATTCCTGCTGTGGGAGGAATCGGATCAGCCAGTGCAGGAATGACTGGTATGTGCAGGAGGAGCATGTCTGGAGAGTGAGGCCAGGGCCTGACGATGGAGGCCTTGCAGGACACAGTGAAGAATCCAGACTTTGTCCTGTAGGTGATGGGCATCTTTGGCGATGAGGATGTGAAACAGATCTTGAAGATGATTGAACCTGAAGTCTTCACTGAGGAAGAAGAGGAGGAGGAGGAAGAGGAGGAAGAGGAGGAAGAAGAGGATGAGGAGGAGAAGGAGGAGGATGAGGAGGAAGCGGCACAAGAGAAGGAAGATGAGGAAAAAGAGGAAGAGGAGGCAGCAGAAGGAGAAAAAGAAGAAGGCTTGGAGGAGGGACTGCTCCAGATGAAGTTGCCGGAGTCTGTGAAGTTACAGGTGGGCTGCTGCTTCCTGCTTTTCAGCCTCCAT
Organism: Aotus nancymaae; assembly: GCF_030222135.1. NCBI lineage: Eukaryota > Metazoa > Chordata > Mammalia > Primates > Aotidae > Aotus > Aotus nancymaae. The sequence goes on along the minus strand of NW_026988441.1, from coordinate 15,316,580 downwards.
CCATCTGGGCTGGGAGACAGAGGGTAGGTGGGGTGCAAGCCTGGACCTCTCCCTCAGGCAGTGGGGAGCTGTGGAAATGCATGCGGCAGGGAGCGATGCTGCCTTGGAAAGATCTCTCTGTTTTCCATGGAGATGAGACCGTGGAGAAGGCAGGCTTTTTTTTTTTTGAGACAGAATTTTGCTCTGTCACCCAGGCTAGAGTACAGTGGTGTGATCTTCGCTTACTGCAACCTCCGCCTTCTGGGTTCAAGCAATTCTCCTACCTTAGCTTCCTGAGTAGCTGGGATCACAGGCATGAGCCACCATGCCTGCCAATTTTTGTATTTTTAGTAGAGACGGGGTTTCGCCATGTTGGCCAGGCTGGTCTCGAACTCCTGACCTCAGGTGATCCACCCACCTTGGCCTCCCAAAGTGTTGGGATTACAGGTGTGAGCCACCACACCCAATGAAGGCAGGCTTAAGGTTCCGGGCAGCAAATGATGGTGGCTGGACCATGGAGGGCAGGGCCATGGAGAGGGGAGAGGAAGCAAGAGAAGTTTCAAGAAGTCCTGATGGTCTCACCTCCACCTTTCCTCCCGCACGGCTGTCCTTCCACAGATGTGCCACCTGCTGGAGTATTTCTGTGACCAAGAGCTGCAGCACCGTGTGGAGTCCCTGGCAGCCTTTGCAGAGCGCTATGTGGACAGGCTTCAGGACAACCAGCGGGGCCGCTACGGCCTCCTCATGAAAGCCTTCAGCATGACCGCAGCGGAGACTGCAAGACGTACCCGCGAGTTCCGCTCCCCGCCCCAGGAACAGGTCACCTGACCTCTGACGCTGGCCGCTCTCACTGTCTAAACCCTAACCTCAACATCTCCCAACTCTTATCACTGAGGGCCTTCAACCTCTAAACGCATGCTTGACCCCTAATTATACATTTATCTCCTACCTTCTGAACCCGACTGACCTCTGAGTCACCCCACACTGACCCTGACTCCTTTCAGACCTCTGGCCCTAGTATCCCAAGTAGTCTTCATTAACTCACACTTCCACTCATGACCTTAGACGCACACTTACGATTACATCTATGTAATCAATCATCTATCTCTGATCTCGGAGTTCCTGCTTTGGGATCTCAGACCCTCATTCTAACTTTTGACCTTCCCCTAGATCAATATGCTCCTGCATTTCAAAGATGGTGCAGATGAGGAAGACTGTCCTCTCCCTGAAGAGATTCGGCAGGATTTGCTTGACTTCCATCAAGACCTGCTGGCACACTGTGGTAAGGAAGGGGTATCAGAGAGTCCTCCCAGTGCCAACTTTCTCTTGAGACCCCTCCAGAAGTTTCCCTAAGATTTCCTGACCTTAACCCTCCACAGTATTGGTGCAATGGAACTATTGGTTGAATGAATGAATGAATATATTAGTGAACAGTTAGATGATACGTGGAAGGATATGTTTATATGGGTCTTTGGGTGGATGGCTATAAGCAGATAAATGAATGGGTATGTCAGTTGATGAATAGAAGAAGCGGGTGAAAATGGCTGGCTGGAAAGATGGATGGATGAAGAGAAGGACGGACGGATGGTTGAGAATTGGGTGGAGACGTGGCTGGCTGGGTGGAAGGACAGATGAATGACCTCCGTAGTTTCTGATGATGACAGGTCAGCTGATAGTCTTACTGCGATTCCCTTGTACATGATGAATTATTTTTCCCTGGCTGACTTTTAAGATTTTCTCTTTGTCTTTGCCTTTCAACAGTTTAGTACGATACGCCTAGGTGTAGAGCTCTTTGAATTTATCCTACTGGAAGTTTGTTGAGTTTCTTGAATATATGATTTTTTTTTTTTATCAAAGTTGGAACATTTTTGACAATTATTTATTCAAATATTTTTCTGCCCTTTCCTCTTCCTCTGGGACTCTCATTATGCACATATTGGTACACTTGATGGCATCCCACAGGTCTGTGAGATTTGCTTTTATTTTGCTTTGTTCTTTTCTTTTTTTTGAGACAGTCTTGCTTTGTTACCCAGGCTGGAGCGCAGTGGCGTGATCTCAGCTCGCTGCAACCTCCGCCTCCCAGGTTCAAGCAATTCTTTGCCTCAGCCTCCCAAGTAGCTGGGATTACAGGCATCCGCCACCACACCCGGCTAATTTTTATATTTTTAGTAGAGACGGGGTTTCACCATCTTGGTCAAGCTGGCCTTGAACTCCTGACCTCGTGATCTACCTGCCTCACCCTCCCAAAGTGCTGGGATTGCAGGCATGAGCCACTGTGCCTGGCTCTGTTTCATTTTTTTTTTTTTTTTTGGAGACAGTCTCACTTGTCACCAAGGCTGGAGTGCAGGGGCACAATCTCAGCTCACTGCGTCCTCTGCCTCCTGGGCTCAAACCATCTTCCTACCTTAGCCTCCTGAGAAGCTGGGACAACAGGTGTGTGCTACCACACCCGGATAATTTTAAAAGTTTTTTGTAGAGTCAGGGTTTTGCCGCATTGCCCAGGCTGGTCTTGAACTCCTGGGCTCAAGCAATTTGTATGCCTGGGTCTCCCAAAGCGCTGGGATTACAAGTGTGGGCCGCCACACTAGCCCATTTTTCTTTGTTCTTTTGCTTTTCTGTTCTTCAGGCTAGACAATCTCTATGTCCTACCTTCAAGTTCACTGACTATTTCTCCTACCAGCTCAAATATGCTGTTGAATCCCCTCTAGTAATTTTTTATTTCAGTTACTTTATTTTTCAACTCCAGAATTTCTATATTTTAACAATCCGCCTTTTTATTAGTATTCACTACTGGGTGAGTCACTACTATCACACTTCTTTTAATTCTTCAGACATAGTTTCCTTTAGTTCTTTGGACATATTTGCAAGGTTGATTTAAAAGACAAATGTTTCATAGAAGGAATAAATGAACAAAGACATGAACATATAAAGAAGTAAATGAAGCAGGGGTGGTGGCTCATGCCTGTAATCCCAGCACTGTGGGAGGCTGGGGTGGGAGGATTGCTTGAGCTCAGGAGTTCAAAACCAGCCTCGGCAACATGGCAAGACCCCCATCTCTAAAAAAAAAAAAAAAAAAAAAAAAAATACAAAATTAACAGGGCATGGTGGCACACACCTGTAGTTCCAGCTACTCAGAAGGCTGAGGTAGGGGGATGGCTTAAACCTAGGAGGCAGAGGTTGCAGTGAGCTGAGATCACGCCACTGCCCTCCAGCCTGGGCAAAAGAGCAAGACACTGTCTCAAAAAAAAGGAAATGAAATTAAAAACTCCATGAATGCAAATATGCACAAATGAAGAAGTGAGTGTGTGAGCAGGTGAATAAGCAAACTGATGAATGACATTTCCCCCTGCTTGACCACTTCCAGGAATTCAGCTGGAGGGCGAGGAGGAGGAGCCAGAGGAAGAGGTCACCCTGAGCAGCCGCCTCATGAGCCTGTTGGAGAAAGTGCGGCTGGTGAAGAAGAAGGAGGAGAAAACTGAGGAGGGGCAGCCAGCTGAAGAGAGCAAGCCCCGTGAGGACTGGGGTCACCGGGGAGAGGGCATGAGGACAGATGCAAGGGAGGGATAGAGAGGCAGAAGGGAGAGGGAAGAGCAGCAGGCTCATGAGAAAGGAGGCAAACTGGAAGCAGGTGCAGTGGGGTGGCTCACGCCTGTAATCCCAGCACTTTGGGAGGCTAAGGTGGGCGGATCACTTGAGGTCAGGAGTTCAAGACCAGCCTGGCCAACATGGTGAAACCCCTTCTCCACTAAAAATACGAACATTAGCCGGGCATGGCAGTGCACACCTGTACTCCCAGCTACTTGGAGGCTGAGGCACAAGAATGGCTTGAACCCTGGAGGTGAGGGTTGCAGCGAGCCCAGATTGTGCCACTGCACTCCAGTCTGGGTGACAGAGCGAAACTCTGTCTAAAAAAAAAAAAAAAGGCATGCTGGAGGTTAGGCCCAAAGATAGGGGCTGCAGAACGTGTGTGTTGGGACCAGGGTGACACAGCCTACCAGCTTAGTGGCAAACCTCTAACCCAGAGATGGCGGCACCCCTGAACCACTGTGCCTTCTGCGGCCTGGCAGCTTCTCTTTTCTCTCTTGATGAGACGATTACCACGCTGAGGGACTAGACAAGCAGTTGTGATGAATGTTGGGCCATTGTGTTATTTTGCAAACTGCTTATTAGCCGTATCTAACAAGGACAGAGTTCCTGACGTTGCTACAGGTTTTATCCTGCAACATTTAGGAAACTTTTATGGGCCCAACTCAGCCAGGCACTCTTACCAGGGCTGGGAAATAAACTGAGGGGGAAAGTCAAAGCCCCTGTTTAGAAAGTTTAGATTTTTAAATTTTTTTTTTTTTTTTTTTTTTTTTGAGGCAATGTCTTGCTGAGTTGCCCTGGCTAGAGTGCAGTGGTGCAATCTTGGCTCACTGCAACCTCCGCCTCCCGGGTTCAAATGATTCTCCTGCCTCAGCCTCTCGAGTAGCTGGGATTACAGGCACACACCGCCATGCCTGGCTAGTTTTTGTATTTTTAGTAGAGACAGGGTTTCACCATGTTGGCCAGGCTGGTCTCAAACTCCTGACCTCAGGTGATCCACCCACCTCGGCCTCCCGAAGTGCTCGGATTACAGGCCTGAGCCACCACACCCGGCCAAATCCACAGTATTTTTATAGAACAAACAGGATGGTGACATGGGCTTTCAAAGGTGCATGGAGAAGTGCTTCTGGTCGGCTCTGGTATCTTGCAGTTGTACAATTAATTATTCCCCTTGAAATTTTTAGGATGCCCTTGTGGTCTGGATATTAGGGCAAACAGAACAAAGAGATTCTTGGGGGAATAGAAAAAAGTCTGCCAGGCTGGGCATAGGGGCTCACACCTATAATCCTAGCCCTTTGGGAGGCCAGAGTAGGAGGATCACTTGAGCCCAGGAGTCTGAGGCTGCAGTGAGCTGTGATTGCGCCGCTGCACCCCAGCCTGGGCAACAGAACAAGACACTGTCTCAAAAACAAAGAAAAAAATCTGCTAGAATCTGCCTGCTCCTGGCAGGTGGGGGATGGGGGTGGTTAGTTACTGGGAAAACTGGAACGGGGGCCCCTTCCACATAGTTCTGGCCCAAGGCCCAGCATGCTGACCTGCCCTGACAGCACTCCAAGCCTTGTGCTGTCTCCTTCCCAGGGTCCCTGCAGGAGCTGGTGTCCCACATGGTGGTGCGCTGGGCCCAGGAGGACTTTGTGCAGAGCCCCGAGCTGGTGCGGGCCATGTTCAGCCTCCTGCACCGGCAGTACGACGGGCTGGGTGAGCTGCTGCGTGCCCTGCCGCGGGCGTACACCATCTCGCCGTCCTCCGTGGAAGACACCATGAGCCTGCTCGAGTGCCTGGGCCAGATCCGCTCACTGCTCATCGTGCAGATGGGCCCCCAGGAGGAGAACCTCATGATCCAGAGCATCGGGTGAGAAGCTGCCCTGCCCCTTTCTCTGCTTACCCCCATGGGTAATGGAGGCCCTCAGGATACCGTAACTTCCCCGACTTCCGGCCGAGCCTCTGGCCGATCTGCTCCATCTCCCGGCTGCTAGCCCACCTCCCTGGGTAATGTCTCCTTCCCTTACCTCTCCAGCCTCAGCAGTAGCAGCTCCGCTTACTGTGTGACTCTCAGCACGACATTTACCTTCGCGCGCGCGTGTGTGTGTGTGTGTGTGTGTGTGTGTGTGTGTGTGTAAGTAACAGAGTCTCCCTCTGCCACCCAGGCTGGAATGTAATGGCGCGATCTCAGCTCACTGCAACCTCTACCTCCCAGGTTCAAGCGATTCTCCTGTCTCAGCCTCCCGAGTAGCTGGGATTCCAGGCACACACCACCATGCCTGGCTAATTTTTTGTATTTAGTAGAGACAGGGTTTCACCGTGATGGTCAGGCTGGTCTCGAATGGCTAACTCAGGTGATCCATCCACCTCGGCCACCCAAAGTGCTGGGATTAGAGGCATGAGCCACCACGCCCAGCTGAGGTTTACTCTTTTTGAGCGTCAGTTTCTTCATCTATAAAACGGGGCAGAGCCAAGCCTGTCCAAAAGGGTTGTACTGTGGCTTCAGTGAGCTCATGTGAATAATAATCATCATGGTAGTAGTATTGAGCACTCAGTGTCAAATGTGTCTCATTCATGCAGTAAACATTTATTAAGCACCTACTGCATGCCCAGGCCGTTTCTAGGTGTTTTTGAGACAGGGTCTCACTCTGTTGCCCAGGCTGGTGTGCAGTGGCCCCATCATAGCTCACTACAGCCTCAACTTCCTGGGCTCAAGCGATCCTCCTGCCTCAGCCTCCTGAGTAGCTGGGACTGCAGACACATGCCACCATGCCCAGCCTATTTGTAAATATTTTGTAGAGGCAGGGTCTTGCTATGTTGCCCAGGCTGCTCTTGAACTCCTGGGCTCAAGTGATCCTCCCGCCTCAGCCTTCCAAAGGGCTGGAATTACAAGGTGTGAGCCACCATGCTGGGATGACATTTGATAAAAGGCAACACGGCAAAGATCTACACCCTAGGGGCACCCGCCTTGGGTGCATGCCTCAGTCTCCCTATCAGTGAAACAGGGACCCTTCCTCCCACAGTGGCTGTAGGAACTATTGTTGTTTGTTTGTTTGTTTGTTTGTTTGAGATGGAGTCTTGCTCTGTTGCCCAGCCTGGAGTGCAGTGACACAATCACTGCTCACTGCAACCTCCACCTACCAGGTTCAAGCGATTCTCCCACCTCAGCCTCCCATGCAGCTGGGATTATGGGCGTGCGCCACCATGCCCGGCTAACTTTTGTATTTTTACTAGAAACGGGGTTTCACCATGTTGGCCAGGCTGATCTCGACCTCCTGACCTCAAGTGATCCTCCGGCCTTGGCCTCCCAAAGTGTTGGGATTACAGGCGTGAGCCACTGCGCCCAGCCAGCTGAAGGAACTGAGTTCAGATCTGTAAAGGGGGTGGTGCCAGGCACAGAGTGAGAGGGCCAAGAATGCCAACTGCTGTCACAGAGGTGGCTGTGGACTCCCTGGACTTGGCCCCACATGGCCCCTGGTGACTCCACGCACTCTGCCTGTCTACAGGAACATCATGAACAACAAAGTCTTCTACCAACACCCGAACCTGATGAGGGCACTGGGCATGCATGAGACAGTCATGGAAGTCATGGTCAACGTCCTTGGGGGCGGCGAGTCCAAGGTGAGGGCCCAGAGGCACTGGGGAGCTCAGGGGAGCGGTCCATAGAGGGCAGGCCCTGACCACTGGCCCACCCTGCCTGTCCTAGGAGATCCGCTTCCCCAAGATGGTGACAAGCTGCTGCCGCTTCCTCTGCTATTTCTGCCGCATCAGCCGGCAGAACCAGCGCTCCATGTTTGACCACCTGAGCTACCTGCTGGAGAACAGCGGCATCGGCCTGGGTGAGAACCCCTGTGCTCAGGGGCTGTCCCCCAGAACCCACTCCTGGCACCCCGTCCAGGCCTGCCCCACTCCCTACCAGCTTACTCGCTCATTCAGTCATTCAACAAACACTCCCTCTCAACCATGGCTCTGGCCCTGTAATGAGTAATGCTGGGGACAGAATAGTGACCCCAGTAGTGACAGCCCAGAGTGGTCAGGGCTTGGATGAAGGAAGTACAGACCAGAGGAGGCATCTGATCCAGGTTGGAAAAAGAGTGGTCAGGGAGGGCTTCCAGGAGGAGTGAGACTTTCTTACCACCTCTCGCCCCCACAGGCATGCAAGGCTCCACACCCCTGGACGTCGCCGCTGCCTCCGTCATTGACAACAATGAGCTGGCCTTGGCATTGCAGGAGCAGGACCTGGAAAAGGTGCGGAGGGCAGGGCTGGGCCCTGGGCCTGAGGGAGGAGATCGGGCGCCACACGGCTGCTTGGGACACCTGCTGATTCTGAACTCATTCTTGGGGGCAATTCTGGATTGTCCAGTGCCCAACCAGGAGGAGATCCAGTTGCTCATTCATGGGAAGCTTCGGGGCCGGGGGCAGGTCCGCACTCTAGCTTCCGGGCCGGGGGCAGGTCCGCACTCCATGCTTCCGGGCCGGCGGCAGGTCCGCACTCCATGCTTCCGGGCCGGGGGAAGGTCCGCACTCCATGCTTCCTGGCCGGGCGCAGGTCCGCACTCTTACCTTCCTGGCCGGGATCAGGTCCGCACTCCATGCTTCCGGGCTTAGGGCAGACCCACACTCTAGGCTTGCTCGCTATGTGGCCTTGGCACATTTCTTGGCCCTCTGAGCTTCCACTTCTGTGTACAGTAGTGAAGCGCGTGGGCTCCAGAATGCAGCAACTTTGCTTCTGCTCCCCTCACTCCCTGGCTGTGTGGCCTTGAATAAGTGACTTAGAGTCTCCGGACCCCTGTTGCCTCATCTGTACAATGAATGTAGTAATAGAAATGACTTCATGGAGTAATTCTGAGGATGAAATGAGTTAATCCAGGAAAGCATTTGTAAAGGAGCCTAACAGTAAGCTGCTGTTACATTATTATTCAACAAATATGTGGTGTTCACTTACCATATGGCAGGACCTGTACAAAACAGTAGCAATACATCAGTCAAAAATCCCTGTCCAGCCAGGCAGAGTGGCTCATGTCTGTAATCCCAGCACTTTGGGAGGCCGAGGCAGGAGGATCACTTGAGCCCAGGAGTTTAAGACCAGCCTGGGCAACATAGAGAGACCTTGTCTCTACAAAAAATACAAAAATTAGGTGGATATAATGGCACGCACCTGTAGTTCCAGCTACTCAGGAGGCGAAGGTGGGAGGATTTGATAGAGCCTGGGAGGCCGAGGCTGCCGTGAGCTATGATCATGCCACTGCACTTCACCTGAGGGACAGAACGAAACCCCTTAAAAAAAAAAGTGATCAGAGAAAGCCTCATTGAGAAAGTGGCATTTGTGTAAAGCTCTGAAGGAAGGTGAGGGGTCAGGTGGACATCGTGGGGAAGAGCATTCCAGGCAGCAGGAACAGCACGTGCAAAGTCCCCAAGGCAGGAGGGAACCACATGAGGTGGAGGAACAGCAGAGAGACGGCTGTGGCTGGAGCAGAGGCAGTGAGGGTGAGGGCAGGAGGTGACAGGCGGGTCATATGGCATCTCATGGGTCACAGCAAGGACTCTGGCTTTTACCCTGAGAGGAGGCTGCTGAGCAGAGGAGAGATGTCACCTGACTCAGGTGTTCTCAGGGTCTCTCTGGCTGGGTGCGGGGAACAGAGGGAGGTGAAGGCAGAAGGACGGGAGCATAGGGAGGAGGCTGGTGTCATGGTCCGGGTGGGAGACGAGGTGGGACAGGACCGTTACAGGAAAGGAGTCTGGATCTAGGCCCCAAGAGAAGGTTCTTGGATCTCGTGCAAGAAAGAATTCAGGCGAGTCCATAAAGTGAAAGCAAGTTTATTAGGAAAGTAAAGGAATGAAAGGACGGCCACTCGACAGACAGAGCAGCCCCGAGGGCTGCTGGTTACCCATTTTCATGGTTATTTTTTGATGATATGCTAGACATGCCTGCCCTTTCTGGACCATGAAGGGTAACTTCCTGATGTTGCCAAGGCATTTGTCAACTGTCGTGGCGCTGGTGGGAGTGTAGCAGTGAGGACCTCCAGAGGTCGCTCTCGTCACCATCTTGGTTTTGGTGGGATTCAGCCGGTTTCTTTACTGCTACCTGTTTTATCAGCAAAGTCTTTATGACCTGTAACTTGTGCCAACCTCCCATCTCACTCAGTGACTTAGAATGCCTCAACTGTCTAGGAACACAGCTCAGTAGGTCTCAGCCTCATTTTACCCAAACCTTGTTCAAGATGGAGTCGCTGTAGTTCACACGCTTCTGACAGGACCAGGGCTAATTGGCCGAGGGATCAGAGCTGAACTGGACCGAGGACCCACAGGGCAGGGCAGAGGGCTGAGCCCAGGAGGCCGGTGGCTTGGGTCTGGTCTCTAACTGGCCCCCTCCTCCCCCCAGGTCGTGTCCTACCTGGCAGGCTGTGGCCTCCAAAGCTGCCCCATGCTTGTGGCCAAAGGGTACCCAGACATTGGCTGGAACCCCTGCGGTGGAGAGCGCTACCTGGACTTCCTGCGCTTCGCTGTCTTTGTCAACGGTGAGGAGGGGGTGGCAGTGGCAGGGCGGGAAGTGTGGGGTCACAGGTCACCCCACAGGTGGAGTCCAGGCAGGGATCCCTTCCAGCGGGTCTGGGGCTGTGTTACCCCTGGAAGTGCTGGGTCCTGGGGCTGGCAGGGCCTGGTGTTACCCCTGGAAGTGTTGGGTCTTGGGGCTGGCAGGGGCCTGGTGTTACCCCTGGAGGTGTTGGGTCCTGGGGTAGCATGGGGAGGTCTCTGATGGCGGCTCATGAGACCCCCCGTCCCCACGCGGGAGTACAGGTGAGAGTGTGGAGGAGAATGCCAATGTGGTGGTGCGGCTGCTCATCCGGAAGCCCGAGTGCTTCGGACCCGCCCTGCGGGGTGAGGGTGGCTCAGGGCTGCTGGCCGCCATTGAAGAGGCCATCCGAATCTCCGAGGACCCTGCGAGGGATGGCCCAGGCATCCGCAGGGACCGGCGGCGTGAGCAGTGAGTCTCCCGGCCCCTCCTCGATACGGCACCCCGCCCTCCCCGGCCCCTGGCTGCCTCCCCCACCCACCCACCTTCCCTGCAGCTTTGGTGAGGAGCCGCCTGAAGAAAACCGGGTGCACCTGGGACACGCCATCATGTCCTTCTATGCCGCCTTGATCGACCTGCTGGGACGCTGTGCACCAGAGATGCATGTGAGACCCCGAGGCAGGGCGGGATGGGGAGGGAGGGCAGGCACAGCAGCCTTGAACGCCTCATGCAGGCACTTGGTGGCCTTGAGTGAGCTCCCATATGTGGGTGGTCCTGGACTAGCAATGCTGGGGACACAACAGTGACCAAGACACCCCAGGCCCTGGTCTCCCAGTCCAGTGAATGGCCAGGGCTGGGATGGGGAGCACAGGGAGAGGGGTCGGGGCCGGGATGGTGGGGCACACAGAGAGGGGTCAGGATGGGGATGTAGGGGTACAGGGAGAGAGGTCAGGCCTGGAGTGGGGGGGCACAGGCAAAGGGGTCAGGATGGGGATTGAGGGGTACAAGGAGAGGGTTCAGGCTGCACAGGCAGAGGAACAAGGGCTGGAAACTCTAGACAGCCCCCTAGAAAGAGGCCAGCTCTACCATCTTGTGTTGTAAGGGAGAGAGTGGAGCAGCCACTGAGTGGGACACCGGCACCTGATGAGTGCCCCTCACCCTCCCCTCATTCCCCAGCTGATCCAAGCCGGCAAGGGTGAAGCCCTGCGGATCCGCGCCATCCTCCGCTCCCTCGTGCCCTTGGAGGACCTCGTGGGCATCATCAGCCTCCCACTGCAGATCCCCACCCTGGGCAAAGGTGCAGAGGGGATGGGACTTGGCAAAGGAGTGATAGTGGGGAGGGAGACGCTGGGTCTGAAGGGCATCCCTGAACCCGCCCTCCCTGCAGATGGGGCTCTGGTGCAGCCAAAGATGTCGGCATCCTTTGTGCCGGACCACAAGGCGTCCATGGTGCTCTTCCTGGACCGTGTGTACGGCATCGAGAACCAGGACTTCTTACTGCACGTGCTGGACGTGGGGTTCCTGCCCGACATGAGGGCGGCCGCCTCGCTGGACACGGTGAGCAGCCCCGCCCAGCCTGGCCACACTCCCCGCCTCCACAGAGGGACAGGAGATGGTCACGGTAGAGCAGCAGCAGCTGCTTTTGTTTCTCTTGGGATTGTGGACATATCATAATCCCCAACACCGTCATCAAGATAGAAAACAAAAACCAAGAAACACTCTGAATTCCGATGGAGGATGAGTAGGAATCTCCACGACCTCCAGTTATAAGAAATCATCGTTCAAGGCCGGGCTCGGTGGCTCATGCCTGTAATCCCAGCACTTTGGGAGGCCGAGGCAGGCAGATCACAAGGTCAGGAGTTCAAGACCAGCCTAACTAACATGGTGAAACCCTGCCTCTACTAAAAATACAAAAATTAGCCGGGTGTGGCGGCATGCGCCTGTAATCCCAGCTACTCGGGAGGCTGAGGCAGGAGAATCACTCCAACCCAGGAGGCGGAGGTTGCAGTGAGCCAAGATCGTGCCACTACACTCCAGCCTGGGTGACAGAGTGAGACTCCGTCTCAAAAAAAAAAAAAAGAAATCATTGTTCGCAGTGTTGGTGTAGCACTGTAGACATATAGACTCGGGACAGCAACAGCAATAACGGAAGGTGGCAGAGCAAGGACTAGGAGCACGGAGAAGTGGCCACCGATTTAGCAAAGTCAAGGTCACTGGAAACCGGGATGAGCAGTTTCAGCCGAGGACAGAAGCCTTCCTAAAGAGTGTTTAAGAGAACTAGGGCTAGGCATGGTGGCTCACCCCTGTAATCGCTTGGGGAGGCCAAGGTGGGAGGATCACTTGAGGCCAGGAGTTCGAGACCAGCCTGGGCAACATGGAGAGACCCTGTCTCTACAAAAAATTGTAAATATTAGCCCAGTGTGGTGGTGCACACTAAAAAGGCTGATATGGGAGAATCACTTGGGGCACAGACATTGAGGCTGCAGTGAACCGTGACTGCACTGCTGCATTCCAGTCTGGGCGACAGAGCGAGACCCTGTCTTAAAAAAAAAAAAAAATTAGCCAGGCATGGTGGTGCGTGCCTGTAGTTCAAGCTACTAGGGAGGCTGAGGCAGGAGATCACTTGAGCCCAGGCGTTCGAGGCTGCAGTGAGCTATGATTGCACCTGTGCACTCCAGTCTGGGAGACAGAGACCCCTGTCTCTAACAAAAGAAAAAGAATATATTACAGGAAGAAAGGTGAGGGTTAGAGAGGAAATAAGCTTGCAGACCATATATATTTACAGAAGGGCCAAATCTGTAATGGGATTCATTAATCTCATCCACCAGTGCCTGAACTCGTGTGTGTTTGAAATTTTGCATAGTCCAAAGTAATAAGTAATGGAGTGAGGGCTGTGGGCATAGGGGTGTGAGCATAGGGTGGGAGGAGGGTGGTAGAGATTGGGAGGAGCGGGTTTTGGGGGAGTGATCAGAGCCTGGATCCTTTGTCCAGAGTCGTTCAGGGCAGGTGTCAGAGCAGTCCCAGGGGTGTGCAGTGGGCCTGATGTCCTCACTCTGCACCCTAGGCCACTTTCAGCACCACCGAGATGGCGCTGGCGCTGAACCGCTACCTGTGCCTGGCCGTGCTGCCGCTCATCACCAAGTGCGCGCCGCTTTTTGCGGGCACGGAACACCGCGCCATCATGGTGGACTCCATGCTGCACACGGTGTACCGCCTGTCCCGGGGTCGCTCACTCACCAAGGCGCAGCGCGACGTCATCGAGGACTGCCTCATGGCGCTCTGCAGGTGGAGTGGGGTGGGCTACAGGGCGGGGAGGGGGTGGGGCGCAGAGCAGGCCTGGAGGGGAGGTTCCACCATCCTGCGCACGGTCCCGCAGGTACATCCGCCCGTCCATGCTGCAGCACCTGCTGCGGCGCCTGGTGTTCGACGTGCCCATCCTCAATGAGTTCGCCAAGATGCCACTCAAGGTGAGGGCAGGCGCTCGTTAGCGGCTCGTTTCCAGGCTGCACCCACTGGTTTGCTCTGCGCTCCGACTGTAGGGCTCATTCGTGTCGGCACTGCCCAGCCCAATTAACCTGCACTAGTTAGGGCGGTGTCCCCACAGAAACCTCTTAGCGTCCTTATTTGCATACTACAATTCCTAGGACATTCACTTTGCTTCATTGATGCCTCTAGCATTCCCTAATTAGCATTTAATTTGCCTAACAGTGAGCCAGCCCCCCACTTCAATTAGCATATATTTGCATGGAGCACACCACTTTCCCTAATTAGTGTGTTTATTTGCATACCTGGGCCACCAGACTTCCACGATTCAAATGAGTGCATTTATTTGAATAAACATTACCACAGCTATTCTGAATATTTGCACACTGTCTTATTTTTAAATTTGCATGCTAATTTGCATAAAGAGATACCCCAACTCAGATATCTTGACTATTTTGCATAATACATTGAAATCAGCTCCTATTTCAAATTTGCATTTTAGCCGGGCACGGTAGCTCACGCCTGTAATCCCAGCATTTTGGGAGGCCAAGGTGGGAGGATCACTTGAGGTCAGGAGTTCGAGACCAGCCTGACCAACATGGTGAAACCCCATGTCTACTAAAAATACAAAAATTAACTGGGTGTGGTGGCACGTGCCTGTAATCCCAGCTACTCAGGAGGCTGAGGCAGAGAAATGCTTGAACCCAGAGGCGGAGGTTGCAGTGAGCCGAGATCATACAACTGTACTCCAGCCTGGGCAACAGAATGAGACTCTACCTCAAAAAAAAAAAAAAAAAAATTTGCATTTTGGATAGTGGAGGCCATCTTCCCAATTACCATATATTTGCATGGGGTGCAGCCTGTGTTTCTATTTGGCATGTTAATTTGCATAAACACAGATCGCTGCATCCATATGCCCATTTGCTCACTACGCACCCTTGGATTAATATTAGCATACTTATTTGTGTAAAGCAACACCAGACACAACCAGCTGTTTAATGCCCATCTCGATTCTAAATTAAGAACGCTAAATTTGCATACTAAGCTGTCTATGACCACTCCTCAATAAACATACCACTTCTTCCCTATTAGCATATAATTTGCATAACCCCCACCTCCTTCAGAATTAAAAAACACTGGCATGCCTGTGTCTCTCTGGGCCTTCGTCTGCCTGGCGTCCGCTGGTGTCCCCCCTCATTCACGTGTCTCACTCTTCCACCCAGCTCCTCACCAACCACTATGAGCGTTGCTGGAAGTATTACTGCCTACCCACAGGCTGGGCCAACTTCGGGGTCACCTCGGAGGAAGAGCTGCACCTCACGCGGAAACTCTTCTGGGGCATCTTTGACTCTCTGGCCCATAAGGTCTGGGCAGCAGAGAGCCCAAAACGGGGCTCTGTGGAGGGTTTGGGGCCCAAAATTGGGGATCCAGAGTGAAATCCCCCAGTTTTGGGGGGTTCAAGGTGGAGAGGGTTCTGCATATTTGGATCTAGGAGAACCTATGGGTTGAGGCTTCAGTGTGGAGGTTATGGAAGTGAGGGTGGCCTCTAGTTTGGGAGCTTGGAGAGGGGCAAAATGGGGGTGATTTAAGCATACAGTTGGGTCCGAGATTTGGTTTTCAAGGAGAGGGACCATAATTCAGGTTTGGGGACCCAGGGAGGAGGGTTGATGATTGCAATGTGTGAGTTTGAGGTCCTGGGGCTCAGTGAGGCTTGTAAGGACCTCCTACCACTACTCCGCCTGGCTTTCCCAGAAATACGACCCGGAGCTGTACCGCATGGCCATGCCTTGCCTGTGCGCCATTGCCGGGGCTCTGCCTCCTGACTACGTGGACGCCTCATACTCATCTAAGGCGGAGAAAAAGGCCACAGTGGATGCTGAAGGCAACTTCGATCCCCGGCCTGTGGAGACCCTCAAGTGAGGCCTGGGGCTGGGAGACAGGAAGATTTCAGAGGTGGAGGGAATCCCAGCCCCAACATCTGCTGCCCTATGCCCCCAACAGTGTGATCATCCCGGAGAAGCTGGACTCCTTCATTAACAAGTTTGCGGAGTATACACATGAGAAGTGGGCCTTCGACAAGGTTGGCCTCAGGGTCCTCCTATCCCAGAAACGCTCAAGACTCCAGCTTCCCTCCACCCTCTGAGCCCCATTCTTCCTTGAGGTCCCAGACCTCCCTGAGTCCCCACCACAACTTCCCTAGGACCCTTACCTTGTTCTGGGATCCCCCAAGATACTCTGTCCTCGGTTCCCCCAGGGTCCCCCTCTGTGTCCCCAGGCAGCTGCCTCCCCCTCCCCCTGCCTCCCCCTCCCCCTACCTCCCCCTCCTCCTCCCCCTGCCTCCCCCTCCCCCTGCCTGCACCTCCCCCTCCCCCTGCCTCCCCCTCCCCCTCCCCTGCCTCCCCCTCCCCCTCCCCCTGCCTCCAACTCCACCTCCCCCTGCCTCCACCTCCCCCTGCCTCCACCTCCCCCTCCCCCTGCCTCCCCCTCCCCCTCCCCCTGCCTCCAACTCCACCTCCCCCTGCCTCCACCTCCCCCTGCCTCCTCTCCATCTCTAGATCCAGAACAACTGGTCCTATGGAGAGAACATAGACGAGGAGCTGAAGACCCACCCCATGCTGAGGCCCTACAAGACCTTTTCAGAGAAGGTGACCAAGCCTTGGGGCCCAGCATTGGGGGTCAAAATGAAACCCCCAAATTTGAGGGTTTGGGGAGGAGTGAGGCAGCTTCACAGATTTGCATCTAGGTGGATCTGTGGGATGGGTCTCCCCATTCATGGACTTTGCCTTCTCTGAAACGGTAGAGTGGGTAGAATCCAAGAGAGTGAGTTTGATTCCTTGGCTGTAATTAGACTTCTCAGAAACTGTGTATCTAATGGGATAAGGAGACTCATGTATCTAATGGGATAAGGAGATACATGTGTATCTAATGGGATAAGGAGACTCTTGTATCTAATGGGATAAACAGATACACATGTATCTAATGGGATAAAGAGATACAGAGCCTCCCAAACCCAAGGGTTTGGGAGACTCTGTTACAGAACAGGTAAGAGACTTGAGTTCAAATCCAGACTGGACCACTGCCTAGCCATGTGGTCCTTTGGGGTCCTTCCTCCACCACCCTCTCGCCCCATTCCACCAACTCCCCACCCTCCTGTCCACCCCAGGACAAAGAGATTTACCGCTGGCCCATCAAGGAGTCCCTGAAGGCCATGATTGCCTGGGAATGGACAATAGAGAAGGCCAGGGAGGGTGAGGAGGAGAAGACGGAAAAGAAAAAAACACGGAAGATATCACAAAGTGCCCAGGTGAAGGCCGGGCCTGGGGGGAGGGCAGGGGCACGAGGTGGGGAGGGCCTAGAACAAGGGGCGTGGCCAGGGGAGGGCATGGCCAGACAGGGTGGAGAGGAGAGGAGCCAAGGGAAGTAGGTGGGGCCAGAGAGGGGTGCAGAAACCTGAGAACTGGGAAAGAAGAGGGCAGGGGTCTAAAGAATTGCAAAGGGCAGAGGAGAGAAGGATGGGGTGGTTTAGAGACAGACCTTGAGAGGACACGAGGTCTTGAGCCAGGGGAGGGCGGAGGGGTAGAACAGGCTAGTGGGGCCTGGGGAGGAGCTGTGTTGGGCTTCCTGCTAGCCTGTCAGCCCACCTCCCATCTTCCTCTCGTCCTCTCAGACCTACGATCCTCGAGAAGGCTACAACCCCCAGCCCCCCGACCTTAGCGCAGTTACCCTGTCTCGAGAGCTGCAGGTGAGAGGCCTGATCCTTTTGGGGGGGCATGGGGTGTTTTTGGTAGGGGCTGGCATCCTCTGAATCTAGCCCTTGACTCTGCATCTACTCCCAGGCCATGGCAGAACAACTGGCGGAAAATTACCACAACACGTGGGGACGGAAGAAGAAGCAGGAGCTGGAAGCCAAAGGTGAGGGTGCCCATGCCACCCCCACGCGACCCCCGTGGCTTCACCGTGTGGCTTTGCTGATTGCCTTCACGTCCCCTGAAACTCGGTTTCTCCATCTGTAGATGGGAATAATAACAGCGTTTACCACCGTGGGGTCGTGGGGAGAATGAGATGAGCACCAACAAGCAATGTTTCCCTTATTTGTGTCTTCATCTTTATTACGATAATTACGCATGCCAGGCACTGCAGGAACCACTTCAGTGAGAGTAGCCTGGGCCTTCCCCAGAGCCCTGATTTCTGGTCTTTGCCTCCCCAGGCGGTGGGACCCACCCCCTGCTGGTCCCCTATGACACGCTCACGGCCAAAGAGAAGGCCCGAGACCGAGAGAAGGCCCAGGAGCTGCTGAAATTCCTGCAGATGAACGGCTACGCGGTTACAAGGCACGAGGGATGGGACCCCAGCGGAAGAGCAGCGGACTGAACCTGGCGAGGCCAGAGAGGGATGGAGCCGAGAGGGGCTGGGTCCGGGGAGCTTAAATGGAAACAGAGGGGCGGAGCTAAGGGAGTGGAGCCTGGACGCAGAGGCGGGGCCAGATGGGGAGGAGTCTGAGAGGGGCGGAGCTTGTAGAATAGAGGCGGGGCCAGAGAGGGGAGGAGGCAAAGAGGGGCGGGGACTAGGGGGCAGAGGCGGGACCAGAGAGGAGGGGAGGCCGAGAAGGGCAGGGTCCAGGGAGCAGAGGCAGGGCCAGAGAATGGAGGAGACTGACGGAGGCTGGTACTGAGTGGAGGCGGGACCAAAGAGAAGAGAAAGCTGAAAAGGGTGGAGCCCGGGGAACAGAGGTGGGGCCAAAGAGGAGGAGGCTGAGAGGGGCGGGGCCTGGGGATCAGAGGCGGGACCAGAGAGAGGAGGAAGTTAAGCGGGGTGGGGCATAGGGAGCTCAGAGTGGAGCCCCAACCTGGGGTGAAGCCAAAGCTGGTAGAGACAGGGCCAGCAGGAGCAGAGGCGGACCTGAAAAGGGTGGGAAACGGTAGGGCCTGCATCTGGGCTGATTAGTCTCTCCACATCTCCATGCAGAGGCCTTAAGGACATGGAACTGGACTCGTCTTCCATTGAAAAACGGTTTGCCTTTGGCTTCCTGCAGCAGCTACTGCGCTGGATGGACATTTCTCAGGAGTTCATTGCCCACCTGGGTATGGAGAATGTCCCCCCCTTATGCCCGCCCCACCTGCAGATACCAGTTCTGCAGACCAGACTCACCTAGGACACCCCTTCATGCACTCATCCGTCCTCCCCTTATCTGATGTTTATCGAGCCTCTACTGGGTGCCTCTAGATACTGTTCTAGTTGCTGGGGTACAGCAGTGAAGATGACAGTGACTCCTGCTCTCCTGCAACTACTCTTGTGTTGGATTCAGGCAATTGGTGTCATAAATAACTAAATCCCTTAGTGTTAGAAGGTGATTAGCCTTATGGGAAGAAGAAAACAGTAGAGCCAGATAGAGGGGATTGGGAGTGTGGAGCCAGTTGTAATTTTAAATAGGGTGTTTGGGGAGGACTTTGATGAGAATATGACATCGAGGCAAGCCATGAAGGAGGTGAGGGAGGAGCTGTGTGGACCTCTGGGGGACATCTGTTCCTCGCAGGCAAAGGAACAGCGAGTGCAAAGGCCCTGAGAGGTCCCTGGCATGAGTATCAGGATGCTCTGTGGCTGAAGCAGAGTCTCGAGGGGGACAGTGAGATGAACGGGTCACAGAGGTGACTGGGGCAGATTCATGCAGGGCTTTGCAAGCTGTGATGAGGACTTTGACTTTTACCTGAAGTGAGGTGGATCTTGGGGGAGGTGGCTGAGCTGAGGAAGGACGTGATCCGTAATTCTGATGTTCACAGGAGCCCTCTGGCTTGACTGGGGTGGGGACAAGAGCCAAAAGGGATGAGAATTGGGCAGATTTCAGAATCTACTTTGAAGGCTGAGACTGTTGGGATGCCCCCAATGCCTCTTATAGGCCACTAAGAATCACAGCTAGGCCCTACATTCCCCTCCAGTTTCCTTTAGAGAACCCCAGCATTCCCCTTGAGAGTTACCCCCAGGAACCCCCATATTCCCTCCAGGTGAGTGGCAGAGCAGGATTCGCTGCTACGTCTCACCTCAAAGCCCGCCTGCTGAGCTTCATGCTGCACACCCCCTTCACAATTCCCTTCCCTCTCTAGACCTGTTTCCTCACCCGTGACACGGGCATATGTTCACCATACTAGCCATGGTTCTGTCACTTACCGGGTGACCTGGGGCTAGTTACTTCACCTCCATTTCTTCATCTGAAAAACGGGGGCGGGCAACCAACTGCACAGACATCCAAGTTGTAAGGAGACTGTGCAAGGATGACGTGTCTCTCAGTGCCGAGGACATAGCAAGTGTTTATAATTGGAGCCAGCATTAGTATTTTAATAATATCAGTTACTATCACCGTTGTTATTGTTTGAAATTGATTTTCATTTTAAAGTTAAGTCTAATTTGTTTACATTGACTTCTTGTTTCATTTGGTTCATTCATTCATTTATTGCAGATTAACTCAGTGCCAGGTATTCAAGTTCAGAATGAAAAACACTTGTGGTGGGTGAGGAAGGGCATGGTCCATGACCTTAACCCGTTCCAGTTTGTTCTCCCCATTTACAGCTTCAGGAAGGGTTTGATCAAGGAGTTGTCAGCTTCAGGAAGGGTTTGATCAAGGAGTTGGGGGAAAGCACTTTGGGAAGACAAGGTGGATGGATCACCTGAAGTCAGCAGTTTGAGACCAGCCTGGACAACATGGTGAAACTATGTACTAAAAATACAAAACTTAGCTGAGTGTGGTTGTGCACACCTGTAATCCCAACTACTTGGGAGGCTGAGGCAGGAGAATCGCTTGAACCCAGGAGGCAGAGGATGCAGTGAGCCAAGATGGTGCCATTGCACTTCAGCCTGGGAGACAAGAGTGAAACTCCATCTCAAAATAAAAAAGTGGGGGAGTTAGGGGAATCAGATGAAAGGTAGGGGAAATGTTTATCTCATATCTCACAGCCAACACAGATGACTTTATGCCAATAATTTTTCCCTCATTTTCCAACTCTGCTCCCAGTGTCCTGCCCCTCAGAACACCCTGGGTTCCCCAGCCTTGAACCCACCGTGAACCCTGTTTGCCCTCCCTACAGAGGCTGTGGTCAGCAGTGGGAGAGTGGAAAAGTCCCCACATGAACAGGAGATTAAATTCTTTGCCAAGGTGAGAGGGGGGCTCAGAAGCTGGAGGGAGCCAGGGACTGCATGGGCTCTCCACCCCTCACTGGACCCTTCATCTCCTCCCCACCATCCCCAGATCCTGTTGCCTTTGATCAACCAGTACTTCACCAACCACTGCCTCTATTTCCTGTCCACTCCGGCCAAAGTGCTGGGCAGTGGTGGCCACGCCTCAAACAAGGAGAAGGAAATGATCACCAGGTGGGCCGCCTGTGACCCCAGCCCCAGCCCCCTGACCTCACTGGATTGTAATCCTTCGCCCGTAGAGGCTCTGTCCTGGTTGCTGGGTGCTGGGTGCTGACCGTCTCCTGCAGAGTCGATTGAAGGGCTAGGGTGACCAGCCACCCGAGTGTGCCCAGAAGTGAAGAGTTTCCCAGGATGTGGGACTCTCAGGCGACTCGGGACAAATCGATCACCCTGTCAGGAAGACAGACTCAAGGCCAGACATGGTGGTTCACACCTGTAATTTCAACACTTTGGGAAGCTGGTGTGGGAAGAGTACTTGAATCCAGGAGTCTGAGACCAGCCTGGGCAGCGTACCGAGACCCCATTTCTACAAAAAATACAAAAATGAGCTGGGCGTGGTGGGGCGTGCCTGTAGTCCCAGTTACTTGGGAGGCTGAGGTGGGAGGATCACTTGAACCTAGGAGCTGGAGGCTGCAGTGAGCTGGGATCACGCCACTGCACTCTAGCCTGGGTGACAGAGCAAGACCCTGTCTCAAAAAACTAAACAAACAATAAGAAGAAAGGCTGACCCGTCCCACACCTCCCCAGCATCCCAGTTACTGCCCGCGCCTTTCCGGCTTGCCCTTCTGTCTGCCCCTCCCCGTCCCTCCTGTCTCCATCATTCTGCCTCCTCCTAGTTCCTCTCCATCTTCTCCGTCCCTGCCTCCTCTAATTGGGTCGCGCTGCCCTTTTCTCCTTGGCCTCCTCACTCCCTGTTTCGCCTGCCTTCTGTCCCTTTCTCTTTCTTCAGCCTCTTCTGCAAACTTGCTGCTCTTGTCCGCCACCGAGTCTCTCTCTTTGGTAAGTCGCTCCTCTCCCTGGGTCCTCTCCCTAATCTCTCTTCCCCACCCTGAAGAAACAGCTCCCAGTTCTGCCTTAATTTGAACAATCTTTGTTGTGTCCTTCCTCTGGACCCAGAGATGTGGACAGGGTATCCCAGGGGCAGGGCAGTGACTGAGACGCCCTGGGCCTGCCCTCCTGGAGCTCCTAGGCCAGTGGGAGAGATAGACCCATCTCCAGACAAGGACAGCCCAGTAGGGTCAGGGCTGGGCTGGATGAAGGGCAGGAGAGTGGTTGGGGGACAGGGAGGAGGGGAATTGGGAGGTGCTGGAGGAGTCCAGGCAGGGGTGGGGGTGCAGTGGCATTCCAGTGCAGCCAGCGGGCAGCTCAGGAAGAAAGGGGTGGGGGTTGGATGTAGAGGGAGGCACTGTTCTCTGTCCTCTTATTCATGGCTTCCCCCCGGCCCATCTTCCTCCCCCAGGGACGGACGCCCCAGCTGTGGTCAACTGTCTTCACATCCTGGCCCGCTCCCTGGATGCCAGGTAGAGGGCCGTGGGTGGCAGCACCCACTCTCACCCTCATCGGGCCCCACCCCAACCCCTGGTCTCCCAGACTCTCCGATTCCAGAGTGGTGTCCCCGCCGCCCCCCTAGGACGGTGATGAAGTCAGGTCCTGAGATCGTGAAGGCCGGCCTCCGCTCCTTCTTCGAGAGTGCCTCGGAGGACATCGAGAAGATGGTGGAGAACCTGCGGCTGGGCAAGGTGTCACAGGCGCGCACCCAGGTGAAGGGCGTGGGCCAGAACCTCACCTACACCACCGTGGCGCTGCTGCCCGTCCTCACCACCCTCTTCCAGCACATCGCCCAGCACCAGTTCGGAGATGACGTCATCCGTAAGGGCGCCTGACCCAAGGGCAGGTTGCGGGGAGTCAGTGTGGCCACCACCACCCGTCCCGGGTGCCTGTGAGAGTCGCTGGGTGTTTGAGTGTGTGGATTTCTTGCTGTAGGCAAAGCATGCAGGCAGGTGGCAAATGAGTTAATGAGGACGTGAGCTCAGCAGCTCTAACAAAACACCCTAACTGGACTGGCGCAGCAACCCACGGCCGTAACCCCAGCACTTTGGGAGGCTGAGGCAGGAGGACTGCTTGAGCTCCCGAGTTCGAGACCAGCCTAGGCAACATAGCAAGACCCCATCTCTACTAAAAAAAAATGAAGATTAGGCAGGCATGGAGGTACATGCCTGTAATTCCAGCTACTGGGGAGGCTGATGAGGGAGGATTGCTTGAGTCCAAGACTTGGAGGCTGCAGTGAGCTGTGATCATACCACTGCACTCCAGCCTGGGCAACAGAGCAAGATTCTGTCTCTATCATAAATAGATAAATAATAAAATAGGGTCCTTGATTTTAAAAAAGAGAATCTATTGATAAATGTTAAGAAAAATAGTACTTGGCCAGGCATCGTAACTCACACCTGGAATCCCAGCAGTTTGGGAGGCCTAGGCAGGCAAATCACTTGAGACCAGGAATTTGAGACCAGCCTGGGCAACATAGCGAGACCCCATCTCTAAATATATATTTTTTTAAAAAAAATTTTTTTTAAGACAATCTCACTCTGTCACCCAGGCTGGAATGCAGTGGTTTGATCTTGGCTCACTGCAACCTCCGCCTCCCGTGTTCAAGTGATTCTCCTGCCTCAGATGCCTGAGTAGCTGGGATTACAGGCATCCGCTACCACACTCAACTAATTTTTATATTTTTAGTAGAGATGGTGTTTCACCATGATGGCTAGGCTGGTCTCAAACTCCTGCTCCTCAGGTGATCCGCTCACCTCAGCCTCCCGAAGTGCTGGGATTACAGGCATGAGCAGCCGCACCCAGCCTAAAAATGTATACATATTAAATACAATGAAAACGATAGCCTAAAATTGAAGCAATATTGCAGGTCTATTTACATTTTCCTAGAGGAAGTGCCCCTGACTTTCATTATAGAGGGTCACTCCTCCCCAAGGAAGAAACAGCATCTAGCCTTTATCGAGTGCCTACTGTGTTCCCCGTTCTAGTGGCTTTCCAAGTAGTAACTCACTCCATCCTCACAACCACCCCGTGAGGAAGGTACTGTAATTATCCCTGTCTCATAGGTAGGGAAACTGAGCCTGGGAGTTGGTAACTTGCTCAAGTCATAAGACTGTAAATGGCAGGCTGGCTGTACAGCTGCTTGCTCTTACCCACTGCACAGGCCTGTTTGGAGACAAGGGAGGTGGGGTGGGGAGGGGTCGTTTTGTGGGCGCATCCCACAGCCTCACCCCCCATCTCCCTCAGTGGATGACGTCCAGGTTTCTTGCTACCGAACGCTATGCAGTATCTACTCCCTGGGAACCACCAAGAACACTTATGTGGAAAAGTAAGGAGAGAGAGCCATCGTTTGGGGTGGGTGGGGCTGGAGGGAAAGGGAGGGAGCAGGGGTAAAAGATGGGGTGGCTGAGAAGTAGGGTGGATATTCACAATCTTCCCGCACTCGGCGGCAGCCGCAGTTCCCCGGGGCGGCCGCGTGAGGGCGCTCAGGGACAGGCCAGCCACAGAGGTAGAGCCGCCGGGTCTGGGGCTGGGAAGCAGGTGCTTGCGGGCCTCGCTGGGGAAGAAGGGGACGTGCAGACACGGGGGCCGGTACATAGGAGCCACGCAACACTGGGGGGCCCTGGGGAGGGCCCCTGTCAGTGGCCACGTGACCTCTCCTGGGCTGAGGCTGTATCCACCAGCACTGAAGTTATTCAGATTTCAACAAGTGACACCCACGGTGTGCGGTGGCCCACACCTGTGAGCACTTTGGGAGGCTGAGGCAGGAGTACCACTTGAGCTCAGGAGTTTGAGACCAGCCTGGGCAACATAGTGAGACTCCATCTCTACAAAAAAAAAAAAAAAAAATCTTTAATGAGCTGTGTGTGGTGTGGTGGCGCTGGCACCTGTAAATCCAGCTACTCCTGAGGCTGAGTTCGGAGGATCGCTTGACCTCAGGAATTTGATATGTGGTCTCTACAAAAATGACTTTTTTAACTAGCTAGGCATGGTGTGGCATGTGCCTGTAATCCCAGCTACTTGGGAGGCTGAGGTGGGAGGATCGGTTGAGCCCAGGAATTTGAGGTTGCAGTCAGCCCAGATCAGCCCACTGCACTCCAGCCTGAGTGACAGGGCGAGACCTTATTTAAAAAACAAAACAAGTGACACACATGGGCGTTGGCAGCTCTGCTCCAAAGGGTTCTGGGAGGGGCTGTTTCTGTGGAGATGGGGCTGGGACCCAGGACCCCAAAGAGGGGGACACGTGGCAGCTAAACACAGCCCCCTCTTCCAGGCTTCGGCCCGCCCTCGGGGAGTGCCTGGCCCGTCTGGCAGCAGCCATGCCGGTGGCGTTCCTGGAGCCGCAGCTGAATGAATACAACGCCTGCTCCGTGTACACGACCAAGTCTCCTCGGGAGCGGGCCAGTAAGCTGTGTGGGGCTGGAGCAGTGCCGGGGGGTCCGGCTGGCTCGGGGAGAGCCTGATTTGGGGGTAGTGTGGCTGGGCTGGGCTGTGAGCAGCTGCGGCTTCCCCAGGTTGGGAGTGCCACACGTTCAGGAGCCCCAGAGTTTATGGTTTGGGGGCATTTCAAGGCAGTTACATGAGAATCAGATCAATTTGATTTTATAAAAGAGAATCTATTGATAAAGGTTAAGAAAAGCAGCACTTGGTGTCCAGGCGCAGTGGGTCACCCTCTAATCCCAGCACTCTGGGAGGCTGAGGTAGGAGGGTTGCTTGAGTCCAGGAGTTCAAGACCAACCTGGGCAACATAGCAAAACCCTGTCCATGAAATTTGGAGCTATGGGATTTATTTTAGTGATGGTGGCATCTGAGGGCATCATCAAGCTTGGAGACATAGGGTGAGGGGTATTTGAGTGTGAGAGGATTGAGGGAAGGCATAGGTTCACTCATTTATTCGGCAAATATGTATCGAGCACTTACTATGTATGAGGCGCTGTCCTAGGCACCTGAGGTTCAGCAGTGAACAGACAAACAGACAAAAATCCCCTGAGTTCTGGGTCCAGAGGCTAGAATGAGGCGTGAACCTTGGGGGAATATATGCTCCAGGGCA
Source organism: Aotus nancymaae (assembly GCF_030222135.1). Lineage (NCBI taxonomy): Eukaryota > Metazoa > Chordata > Mammalia > Primates > Aotidae > Aotus > Aotus nancymaae. Next base: position 15,290,754 of record NW_026988441.1, on the reverse strand, counting down.
GGAAGTTTGTCTTCTTGGTCAGCTGAGCTCCCAGAATGGCACCTGGCTCAGAGTCAGCGGGGGAGCCAGTGATGCACTGTCTGTTTCAAGGGGCTGAAGCGGGTGTGGGATTCAGAGACAAGGCCAGGCGACAGGGTGGGGTTGGAAAAGGTTTCTTTTGGAGTATGCTGTACAGCAGGGGTGAGGGGAATGGGCTTGGATGTGGGGGATTTTAGGAGGGAAGTTTTCTAGGGGTGAGATTTTAGGGAGCAGACAGGCTTGGGGGTGCAAACTGTTTGCAGGAGCCACTGAGTGTCAGTGTGAGGGGTTGGGAGAGGTGGTTGGGTTGGAGGATGAGATGGGAGGAATAGGGTTTGGGGCACTGGTTTAGGGGGTGGCATTTTAATGGTGTCTGATGTATTTTGGGGGGCCAGAGCACTGAGGTCTGGGGGTGACGGCTTGACATTCCTTGCCCCCCTCCCTGCACTCCAGTCCTGGGGCTCCCCAACAGCGTGGAGGAGATGTGTCCTGACATCCCGGTGCTGGAGCGGCTCATGGCAGACATCGGGGGGCTGGCCGAGTCAGGGGCCCGCTACACAGAGATGCCGCATGTCATCGAGATCACACTGCCCATGCTGTGCAGCTACCTGCCTCGCTGGTGGGAGCGCGGGCCCGAGGCACCCCCTCCCGCCCTGCCCGCCGGCGCCCCCCCACCCTGCACAGCTGTCACCTCTGACCACCTCAACTCCCTGCTGGGGAATATCCTGAGAATCATCGTCAACAACCTGGGTATCGATGAGGCCTCCTGGATGAAGCGGCTGGCTGGTGGGTCGGGGGCACTGGGCCTCTGAGGGGTGGGCCAGCGGCCTGGGAGTTGGGAGGAGTCAGAGTGTAGGTTTTTTCGGGGTCAGCTGGGCACAGTGGCTCACAAGTGTAACACCAGCACTTTGGATCAGTTGAGACACGCCATTTGAGACCTGCCTAGGTAACACAGCACGACCCCATCTCTTTAAAAAAAACTTTTTTAAAGTTAGCCAGGTGTGGTGGCACACGCCTATAGTCCCCCCAGCTACCTGGGAGGCTGAGGCAGGAGATCGCTTGAGCCCAGGAGTTGGAAGGTGCAGTGAGCTGTGATTACACCACTACACGCTGTACACTCCAGCCTGGGGGACAGAGTGAGACCCTCTCTCAAAACAAACAGACCAAACAAACGAAGGAAGTGAGGCAGGGAGGGAGGGAGGGGTCCTCAAAGCGTTAGGTTTCCAGATTCATAAGTTTCTCGTCAGAGTCAGGCACAATGGCTCACACGTGTAATCCCAGCACTTTGAGAGGCCAAGGCGGGTGGGTCCCTTGAGACCAGGAGTTCAAGACCAGCCTGGCAACATGGTGAAACCCGGTCTCTATTACTAAAAACAAAAAAGTTTTGTGTAAGGAAACAGGTTGTGGATCAGGGTCAAGCTAGAAATCAGCGGCTGGGATCAGAGGCCAGGGTCAGGGGTCAGAGGCTGGTGTAAGAAGCCCATTCACGACCTTGGAATCGTAGCCCGAAATTACATAGTGAGGTAAGAGTTTGGGTATGGGCCAGGTCAGAGGTTAAATGTTGGGGTCCGGGGTCATGCTGGCTAAGGGTGAGGTAACAGGCCAGGGGCGGTGGCTCACATCTGTAATCCCAGCACTTTGGGAGGCTGAGGTGGGCAGATCTCTTGAGGTCAGGAGTTTGACACCAGCCTGGCCGACATGGTGAAACCCCATCTCTATTAAAAATGCAAATATAATATTTGCTGGGGCAGGAGAATCGCTTGAACCAGGGAGGCAGAGGTTGTTGCAGTGAGCTGAGATCGTGCCATCGCACTTCAGCCTTGGTGACAAAATCAAAACGCCATCTCAAAAATAAAAAAGGGGAGGGGCAGTGGTGAGGTGACAGGTGAGGCTTCAGTTGTTGAGGGTCAGAGGTCAGAGATTTGTGCCAGGCTGGGGTCACAGGATAGGGTCGTAGGTTCAGGTCAAGGGTTATGTCCAAGGTCAGAGTCAGCGGCTGGGTTGGAGCTGTTTGGGAGTCATGGGCTGGGAAGGGAGGTCAGGGCCTGTGTCAGAGGCTGAGGTGGCATCGGAGCCCGCCGCACCCCTGCAGTGTTCGCACAGCCCATCGTGAGCCGCGCACGGCCGGAGCTCCTGCAGTCCCACTTCATCCCCACCATCGGGCGGCTGCGCAAGAGGGCCGGTAAGGTGGTGGCCGAGGAGGAGCAGCTGCGCCTGGAGGCCAAGGCCGAGGCCGAGGAGGGCGAGCTGCTGGTGCGGGACGAGTTCTCCGTGCTCTGCCGGGACCTGTATGCCCTGTATCCGCTGCTCATCCGCTACGTGGACAACAACAGGTCAGTGGCACCCCGCTGTCCCCACGCCCTCCGCCCCGACCTCCCTCCCGAGTCCTCCAGCCACATCTGACCCTGCTTCCTGACTGGCTAGAAGCATCTTCCAGTGCTCCGGCCCCACCAACCTTCAGACCCTCCCTCCTGGTTTCTTCCGGCTTTGACCACATTGGCCCAAAGGCTCCCAGCCCACTTGTTTGTTTGTCTTTTGAGATGAAGCCTCGCTCTATCGCCCAGGCTGGAGTGCAGTGGCACAACCTGGGCTCATTGCAACCTCCACCTCCCAGGTTCAAGCGATTCTCCTGCCTCAGCCTCCCGAGTAGCTGAGATTACGGTGCCCACCACCGCAACTGGCAAATTTTTGTATTTTTAGTAGAAACAGAGTTTCACCATGTTGGCCAGGCTGGTCTCGAACTCCTGACGCCTCGGCCTCCTAAAGTACTGGGATTACAGGCGTGAGCCACCACGCCCGGCCATTGTGATGTTTCTCTATCATTCTCCTAATGCTGGACACTTAGATCGTGTCGATTTCTTTGTCACTATGCACAACACTGTAAGGAACAGTTTGCTTTTTCTTTTCTTGAGCTCTGTTGCCCAGGCTGGAGCGCAGTGGCATGATCGCAGCTCACTGCAGATTCGACTCCCGGGCTCAAGCAGTCTCCTGCCTCAGCCCCAGAATAGCTGGGATTACATGCTCACACCAACAAGCTCGGCTAATTTTTCTATTTTTATGGAGTCTCACTCTGTTGCCCAGGTTGGTCTCGAATTCCTGGGATCAAACAATCCTCCCACCTCAGCCTCCCAAAGTGTTGGGATTACAGAGGTGAGCCACCGCACCTGGCTGTGTTTTCATTTTTGTTTTTTTAACATAACAATACACCATGAAAGACCTATAGGCCGGGCATGGTGGCTCACACCCGTAATCCCAGCACATTGGGAGGCTGAGGTGGGCAGATCATCTGAGATCAGGAGTTTGAGACCAGCCTTACCAACATGGTGAAACCCCATCTCTACTAAAAACACAAAAATTAGCCAGGCATGGTGGTGGGTGCCTGTTATCCCAGCTACTCGGGCGGCTGAGACAGAGAATCGCTTGAACCCGGGAGGGAATCGCTTGAACCTGGGAGGCGGAGGTTGCAGTGAGCCGAGATCACGCCACTGCTCTCCCGAGTCCTCCAGGCAACAGAGCAAACCTTGGTCTCAAACAAAACAAAACAAAAATAATGTAAATGTTCATCTGAATGGCCAGATGACCCTAGAAAACCCCATCCCTCTGACTGGATGACTCCTGGTCCCCATCTCCTCCTCCAAGATCTCTCTCTGGGTGGCCCCCTTCCCTGGGATTCCCACCCCTCCCTCACCAGCCCCCTCCCTTGACCCCAGGGCACAGTGGCTGACGGAGCCCAATCCCAGCGCGGAGGAGCTGTTCAGGATGGTGGGCGAGATCTTCATCTACTGGTCCAAGTCCCACGTGAGCGCCCACCCCGACCGCCCGCCCCACAGCCAGAGGAGCCGCAGCCCGCAGGCGCCTGCCTTCACCTGTCCTGTCTCCAACACTGCTTTCCCCAACAGAACTTCAAGCGCGAGGAGCAGAACTTTGTGGTACAGAACGAGATCAACAACATGTCCTTCCTGACTGCTGACAACAAGAGCAAAATGGCTAAGGTAGGGGCTTGGTTCTGGGAGGAGCACCCTCTAGGGCTTCCTACCTGGCTCGCCCTCACCCAACCAGCCTGTCCTGGGCGCATTCCCTGCAGCCCCCAGAGCAGCCCCTCTTGCTCCCTCCCTCCTCCCCATCTCCTTCCTCCTTCTGTATCTTCTCCCTCCTCCCATCTCCCTCCTCCCATCTCCCTCTTCTACCTCTCCCTCCTCCACCTCTCCCTCCTCCCATCTCCCTCCTCCACCTCTCCCTCCTCCCATCTCCCTCCTCCACCTCTCCCTCCTCCCATCTCCCTCCTCCACCTCTCCCTCCTCCCATCTCCCTCCTCCACCTCTCCCTCTCCCTTCCTCCCCAGCTCCTTCCTCCTCCTCTGTCTTCTCCCTCCTCCCATCTCCCTCCTCCCCTTCCTTTCCTCCCCAGCTCCTCCTTCCTCCTGTATCTTCTTCTTCCTCCCATCTCCCTCCTCCCCTTCCCTTCCTCCCCAACTCCTTCCTCCTCCTCTATCTTCTCCTTCCTCCGGTCTCCCTCCTCCTCCCCCTCTCATCCCCATCTCCTCCTTCCTCCTGTATCTTCTCTCTCCTCCCATCTCCCTCCTCCACCTCTCCCTCTCCCTTCCTCCCCAGCTCCTTCCTCCTCCATCTTCTCCCTCTTCCCATCTCCCTCCTCCTCCCCCTCTCCCTCTTCTCTCATCCCCATCTCCTTCCTCCTGTATCTTCTCCCTCCTCCCATCTCCCTCCTCTCCATTTCCCTCTTCTCCGAGTCTCTCTGTCCTCCCATCTCCCTCCTCCTCCTCCTCCCCATTTCTCCCTCTTCCATTTCCTCTTCCTCTGCCCCTTACCCCACCTCCTGCTTTCCTCTCCTCTCCTTCTGAGAACTGCCCTCCTCAGGGTCCCAAAAAATGACCCATCCAAAGCCAAGGCCTGGAAATGCCCAGGTAGCGCATCCATGGTGGGTGGGCAGAGGAGGTGGGGTGCCGGCAACTTGGAGTTGGGCCTGGGCTTCTCTGCGGGGCTGGGGTAACCCTTCTTGTCTCTGTCTGCGGTCCGGTGAAGCAGGCTGGAGATGTACAGGTCAGCCCCACATCTGGGACCTTCCGCATGTCTCTTGGCTAACGCTCCCTTCCCCAGCCTCTGCACCCCCTCCCCCCCAGAAAACCCCTGCTTCTGTTCCCCACCCCTGTCCTCCGCTCCCAGCCCCTACCCATCTTCCTTCCCTTCCCTCCCCACCTTCCCCATCCATCCATTCCCATCCCAACCCTCAGCTTTTGGCAATTTGACTTCTTTTCTGTTTTTTGTGGGTTTTTTTTTTTTTTTTTTGGACTTTTGTTCCAAAAAAAAAAAAGAAAGAAAAAAAAAGCAACTCTCAGCTTTTACCTAAGCATCATGGCTGAGGTCGAGGGGAATGGCGCATGGTTGGGGAAGGGGGAGCACCCTCACTGTGCGGCGGTTTAAGGCTTGGGCTCTGGACTGTCCGGACTGGGGTTAGAATCCTGTCTTCGTAGTTAGCCGTGTGACGTTGGTCAGAGGTCATCCTTTTGAGCCTCTGAGGGCATCCAGCCAGGGGCCCCCACCCGGGGCTCTGCGAGGACTCGGAGAGAAGCAGCATGCGTGGCCTGCAGCAGTGCCTGGCATGGGGGTCGTGCTAAAGTTGCCAGCCGGCGTGGCTGTGGCTCTGGCCAAAGCTTGTCATCGGGGCTTCTTGTTGGCATGACCGGGGTGGCTCTGGCCCCGGGTCTGCACCCAAGGCTCCAGAACACGGCTGTGGGACTCTGTGCCCCGTGTCTCTGCTTCCAGATCTTTCTGGATGTCTCTTGCATCTTCGGCCTTCCCGTCTCCTCGTCTTTTCCAGTCTCTCAGTGTCTTTCTTGCAATCTCTCTTGTCTCTTGAACTCTTTGTGGGCCTGCATCTTTGTTTCATTCTTGAGAACTCAGTCTTGGGATGTGAAGTGTGGGTCTGCGCATGCTGGGCGAGCGGGGGTGGTTGTGCTGGGGTTTCCAGGGGATTCTAGAAGAGGACTGCCAGAGGTTGAGACAGGTCTAGAACTGGGGAAAATCTGGATGGATTTGGGTTAGAAATTGGAGCCAGGCAGGCATGGTGGCACATGCCTGTAGCCCCAGCTACTTGGGAGGCTGAAGCAGGGGGATCACTTGAGCCCAGGAGTCGAAGTCCAGCCTGGGCAACGTAGCAAGACACCATCTCTAAAAATAAATGTTTATTTAAAAAACAAGGAACAGGCCAGGCACGGTGGCTCACACCTGTAATCCCAGCACTTTGGGAGGCTGAGGTGGGTGGATCACCTGAGGTCGGAATTTCGAGACCAGCCTGACCAACATGGAGAAACCCCATCTCTACTAAAAATGCAAACTTAGCCAGGCGTGGTGGCGCATGCCTGTAGTCCCAGCTACTCGGGAGGCTGAGGCAGGAGAATTGCTTGAACCCGGGAGACAGAGGTTGCAGTGAGCTGAGATTGAGCCATTGCACTCCAGCCTGGGCAACAAGAGCGAAACCATCTCAAAACAGCAACAAAAAAATGAGGAACTGGGGATTTGGGTTGTGGGCTTGGGTCTGGAGGCTCTCCGGTCAGGGCTGCAGGTCCGAAGTGTAGGGTCAGCAAGTCTGGGGTGGAAATGGAGGTATCCTCAGCAGTGGCCCGGGGAGTGCCTGGTATCCAGACTGGAGTCTGCGGTGTGGACGCTGGCTGTGGGTTGGGGCTGAGGCTTGGGACTAGGGCTTGGGCTGGTGCTGAGCCCTGTGTCCCCACAGTCCGGCGGCTCGGACCAGGAACGCACCAAGAAGAAGCGCCGGGGGGACCGGTACTCTGTGCAGACATCACTGATCGTGGCCACGCTGAAGAAGATGCTGCCCATCGGCCTGAACATGTGTGCGCCCACCGACCAGGACCTCATCACGCTGGCCAAGACCCGCTACGCCCTGGTGCCTGCCCAGCCCCGTCCTCGGAACCTTCCAGGATGCCGCCCGGCACCCACTGAGCCCCTGGAACCCTAGGGGACCACCAGGATCCCACTGAGCCCCCCGGGTCCCTGGGAGCCTTCCCTTCATACCCTACTGAGTTCTTTTCCGGGACCCTGAGGACACACTGGACCCTCTGGGATGCCCTGAGGACCCCGCTCAAGATACTCCCAGGGCACCACAGACCCAAGGCCCTCGATGAAACCCCACTGAAACCTAGCAAAGCTCTAGAACCCCGGGACCCCCATGAGGACTGCAGAACCCCACTGTCCCCCATCCAGACCATGCCAATCCTGCTGAGACCCTGAGAGTCCCCCAAGAAAATAAGCCCCCGAGACTCCTCTGAACCCTCCACCAAGGCCCCCTCAAGCTCCTTGGAACCTACTGACCCCTCATGACCCCTCCTCCCCTCCCCGCAAGGCTGAACATCTGGGTCCCCACTGAGCCCTTGGCTCACCATCCCTTCCCTTCAGGTCCCTGCTGAAGCCTCCCTAGGGCCCTGTTGATACCCAACTAAGCCCCCAAGGACTCTCACAAGGACTTTGCTCAGGGAGGCCCTGGGACCCTGAGTAACTCCCCCCGATCCATAAACCCCATCCCAGGACTGCACCCAAACCTCTGAGGTCTTAAGCATCCTGGAGACCAAAAGACCCTGGCCCTAGAACCTCTTAAGCTCCCTGGGATGCCAAGGAGGCCTCCCAGGTCCCCACTTACTCCTTGTATGGGACAAGGACAATCTCCCTCCTCTCTGATCCTTTCCGGCTTCAGGGGCTCTAAGGGGGCCTCCAAGGATTCTGGCCCAAGACCCCTATAGCCCTCCCCCAGGACCATACCAACACCTGACAACCTAATAACCTCCTGGGCCCCTAAAGTCCACCAGTTTCTTCCCTGGTACCACCAGGACCCCTTCCCTCAGGGCCTCAATCACCTCGCAGGACTGCTGAGTCCCATCAGGACCCCACAGAGCCCTCCAGGGCCCCATGGACCCCTCATTTTGGTCCTGGAGGGCTCCCCCTTCTGGGACCCCAGTGAACCCCTACCCTGCTGATGCCCCTCTTTGGCTCCCATGTAACCAGTGACTCAGTTGACCTGTCTGATCCCCATGACATCTGCTGACCCCTTCTGATCTTCAAAGACTCCCTGCCCCACTCTGACCCCCAGTCATCCCTCTTTGGCCATATTTGACCTTTGATGATATCCTCTTGTCAGCCTCTGCCTCCTCCCAGACCCCCACGAACCCCCTTGAATCCATACTGTATCTTCAAGGTGACTCTGTGACCCTCTGGCCCCTCTAGGACCCCTTCTGATCACTGTCAGCCTCTGCCTCCTTTTTGTTTCTCTCAGCTACCCTCCCGACCCCCCCAGAAAAAAACCCTTCAGTTCCTGGGGTGCTGGACCTGGAAGGAAAGGGTTGTGGGTCAGGAAGGAGGCCGGGACTTCCAGAGTGACCGGGCCTGGTCCTGTCTCCCCAGAAAGACACAGATGAGGAGGTCCGAGAATTTCTGCACAACAACCTTCACCTTCAGGGAAAGGTATGCCTCCTTCCTCCGCAAGCGAAAGGGGCAGGTCAGAAAAATAACCACAATATTAGCAAAGATTTGAGCACTTACCAAAGACCTCGAAGGTCAGGAGTTCGAGACCAGCCTGGCCAATACGGCAAAATCATGTTTCTACTAAAAATACAACAATAAGACTGAGCACAATGACTCACGCCTGTAGTCCCAGCACTTTGGGAGGCCAAGGCAGGCAGATCACCTAAGGTTAGGAGTTCGAGACCAGCCTGGCCAACATGGTGAAACCCCGTCTCTACTACAAATACAAAATTAGCTGGGTGTAATGGCGGGTGCCTGTAGTCCCGGCTATTCTGGAGGCTGAGGCAGGCGAATCACTTGAACCCAGGAGGCAGAGGTTGCAGTGAGCCGAGATCACACCACTGCCCTCCAGCTTGGGTGACGGAATTCCGGCTCAAAACAAAACAAAACAAAAGACAGACCTCAACATGCACACACCCACTGAGTCCTCCCAATAACGGAAAGGGGACATCCAGCTGAAACGTGGGGCAGGTCCCTCATGCCTACCACCCCTCCTTCCTCCCCTCAGGTTGAAGGCTCCCCGTCTCTGCGCTGGCAGATGGCCCTGTACTGGGGCGTCCCAGGTCGCGAGGAGGATGCTGACGACCCCGAGAAAATCGTGCGCAGGGTCCAGGAAGTGTCAGCTGTGCTCTACCACCTGGACCAGGTAGGTGGGGCCAGAGGGCTCTGACTGCTGGGTCCCTAGGCAGAGCCTGAAGACGGGGTGGCGGGGGTGAGGGGGAGGGGAGAGTTGGGGGGGCTTTTAAGAATGTGGGCACGGTCTGGAGATGACCATTAAGCTTTGGGGCGGGACAGGAGGTGGCGCCTTGAGTTTAAGGTGAGGCTTAGAGTGGATCTGGGGGCTCGGCCTGCTGCTTAATCTTGCGTCTGGGGGCAGGGTGGGAAAGCGGCAGAATTTTAGGTCTAGGGATGGGGCCTAGAGGAGATGCCTTGAGTTCCTGGGCAGGGCCTTGGGTGGGTCGTGGAATCGGTCGTGGTCTGGGTGGTGGCCCTGGCTATGTGGGACCAGGCCTGGGATGGAAACAGGTCTGGAGGCAGAGCTAGGACTCTGACTCTGTGGGTGGAGACAGGTGTTCTGCCGTGTGAGTCGGTCTTGAATATGGACTTGGGCACAGATGGGCAGTTTCATCCGGGGCTAGGAGTGGGCATCAGGCCAGGGGCAGGGCCTGGGGATGTGACAGACTGTCCCGCTCCCCAGACCGAGCACCCTCACAAGTCTAAGAAGGCCGTGTGGCACAAGCTTCTGTCCAAGCAGCGCCGGCGGGCAGTCGTGGCCTGTTTCCGCATGACGCCCCTGTACAACCTGCCCACGTAAGGCCCCCGGGGACGAGGCGAGTGTGAGGAGCTGCGGAGGAGGGGTGGATGGAGAGTCTGGAGGATGGAGCGCCAACGTGATGGGGTCTTGGGGATGGTTGAGGGGGCTGCAGGCGCATGGGAGGTCAGGAGGCATGGAGGAGGGCACGTCCCAGTGATGCCCAGACCTCTCCCCTGCAGGCACCGGGCATGTAACATGTTCCTGGAGAGTTACAAGGCTGCATGGATCCTGACTGAAGACCATAGTTTTGAGGACCGCATGATAGATGACCTTTCAGTGAGCTGGGGCCCACCTCGGGGAGTGGGGGCGAGCTGGATAGGGCTGGGGGTGAGGCCACCCTTGACACACCTCCCGGGGTCGCCCTCCACATCAAGGGGCATAGACATGCCAGCCCCTCGCTGAGGTAGAACCAAGGTAGGGTGCAGGATGTGGAAAAAGAGAAAAAAAATCCAGACCAAGAGGGACATGGGGGCGGTGATAGGAGGGAGCACTAGAAACCCTCTCCCCAAGCCTCCCCTCTCCCCCCAGAAAGCTGGGGAGCAGGAGGAGGAGGAGGAAGAGGTGGAAGAGAAGAAACCAGACCCCCTGCACCAGCTGGTTCTGCACTTCAGCCGCACTGCCCTGACGGAAAAGAGGTGAGGACTCTTCCCAGGGCCCCAGAAATACCCCCAAGGTCCTGGGAAAGAGGGGCACCTGGCCACCCCCACTCCAGCCCAGCAGCCTCCTTGTGCCTCAGGAGAGGCCCTCTGTCCTGGGGGAGCTCGGGACAGACAGATCTTTAAATGTCACTTTGCTGGCAGGACACAGTGGCTCATGCCTATAAGCCTAGCACTCTGGGAGGCTGAGGCAGGCCACCACTGGAGCCCAGGAGTTCAAGACCAGCCTGGCCAACATAGCAAAAACCCATCGCTACAAAAATACAATAAATAGCCAGGCTTGGTGGTGGGAACTTGTAATTCCAGCTACCTTGGAGGCTAAGGCAGGAGAATCGCTTGAACCCAGGAGGCAGAGGTTGCAGTGAGCCGAGATCACATCACTGCACTCCAGCATGGACAACATAGCGAAATTCTGTCTCAAAAAGAAAAGAAACATAAATGTCACTTTGCTAGAACAGGCACAGCCACCATATACTGTTGCATGGCTGACACTTCACAAGGGCATCTCTGAGGGGTTCCCATCACAGACCATGTAGATTAACTAGGCTTTTTTTTTTTTTTTTTTCCCGAGACAGAGTTTCGCTCTTGTTACCCAGGCTGGAGTGCAATGGCCCGATCTCGGCTCACCGCAACCTCCGCCTCCTGGGTTCAGGCAATTCTCCTGCCTCAGCCTCCTGAGTAGCTGGGATTACAGGCACGCGCCACCATGCCCAGCTAATTTTTTGTATTAGTAGAGACGGGGTTTCACCATGTTGACCAGGATGGTCTCGATCTCTTGACCTCGTGATCCACCCGTCTCGGCCTCCTAAAGTGCTGGGATTACAGGCTTGAGCCACCGCGCCCGGCCAACTAGGCTTTTTTTTTTTTGAGACAGAGTCTTGCTCTGTCACCAGACTGGAATGCAGTGGTGCAATCTCTGCTCACTGCAACTTCTGACTCCCTGGTTGAAGCGATTCTTCCGCCTCAGCCTCCCAAGCAGCTGGGATTACAGACATACGCCCCCACGCCCAGCTAATTTTTTTATTTTTAGTAGAGACAGGGTTTCACCATGTTGGCCAGGATGGTCTCAATCTCCTAACCTCAGGTGATCCACCCACCTCAGCCTCCCAAAGTGCTGGGATTACAGGTGTGATCCACCACACATGGCTGATTAACTAGGCTTTTCTAGAAGAAGATGTCTTGCTCAAATAAAAATCAGTATATTATGAAAAAAAAATCCATACGTATGACAAATTTCCGACAGACAGACGTGGCAGGGGGGCGCTTTCTCTAATTCCTTCAAAGGCTTCATGTGGGCTAATGACGGGCTTAGTAATAAATAACTGTGATTCCGATGCCCCAGCTGCTGCAGCCGCTGTTGACAACAGGAGGCAGCACTGACCAAGTGCTTACCATGCGTCAGGCACCGAGCTAAGCGCTGACTTCCGTATCCTCTCACTGACCAAGTGCTTACCGTGCGTCAGGCACCGAGCTAAGCGCTGACTTCCGTATCCTCTCACTGACCAAGTGCTTACCGTGCGTCAGGCACCGAGCTAAGCGCTGACTTCCATATCCTCTCACTGACCAAGTGCTTACCGTGCGTCAGGCACCGAGCTAAGCGCTGACTTCCGTATCCTCTCACTGACCAAGTGCTTACCGTGCGTCAGGCACCGAGCTAAGCGCTGACTTCCGTATCCTCTCACTGACCAAGTGCTTACCGTGCGTCAGGCACCAAGCTAAGCGCTGACTTCCATATCCTCTCACTGACCAAGTGCTTACCGTGCGTCAGGCACCGAGCTAAGCGCTGACTTCCGTATCCTCTCACTGACCAAGTGCTTACCGTGCGTCAGGCACCAAGCTAAGCGCTGACTTCTGTATCCTCTCACTCAATCGCCACACTGTGAGACGGAGTCACGTAGCTCCTTTGTGTGGATGAGGGAATGAAGGCACAGGGATTTGTTATTCATTTTGTTTTCTTTTATTTATTTATATTTTATTATTTTTTAATTTTTGCAAAGGGGTTTTGCTCTGTTGCCCAGGCTGGAGTGCAGTGATGCAATCTCAGCTCACTTCAACCTTTGCTTTCCGGGTTCAAGCGATTCTCCTGCCTCAGCCTCCCAAGTAGCTGGGACTACAGGGGCATACCACCATGCCTGGGTACTTTTTGTATTTTTAGTAGAGATGGGGTTTCACCATGTTGGCCAGAATGGTCTCAATCTCTTGACCTCATGATCCGCCCGCCTCAGCCTCCCAAAGTGCTGCGGTTACAGGTGTGAGCCACCTCGCCCAGCAGCCATATTTGTTGTTGGGCTAACAGGTGGCAAGATGGCCCTGGGAGCGCCAGCCCTCCATCACTCCATTTTAGCATCCCCAGTGGAAAGGGAGTGCCTCTACCATTAGCTCCAGCAAACCTCACTGAATGGGCCAGGCACAGTGGCTCACACCTATAATCCCAGTACTTTGGGAGTCAGGAGTTTGAGACCAGCCTGGGCAACATGGCAAGACCCCTGTCTCTACAAAAAAAAAAAAAAAAAAAAATAGACAAATTAGCCAGGTACATGCCTGCAATCCCAGCTACTCAGGAGGCTGAGGTGGGGGAATCACTTGAGCCTGGGAGGTCGAGGTTGCAGTGAGCCGGATTGCACCACTGCATTCCAACCTGGCCAACAGAGCAAGACCCTGTCTCAAAAACAAAACAAACAAAACAACTCCCGGAATGGGTTCCACTGGGCAGCATGGACGACATGGCCGTTTCTTACCTGTCATCACGGCCACACAGATAAAAGTCCTCATCAGCCCTGCCTTTGTCACAAGCCACCCTGGCAGTGGCCACTCCAGCCAGCTGAGCCACATAGCCTGAGCTTGGGGAGGGTTGGCCCTCCAAAGGAAGGCCCTCCAGAAGCTCTTTTTTTTTTTTTTTGTTCCCCTGAGACAGAGTCTCACTCTGTCACCCAGGCTGGAGTGCAGTGATGCGATCTCGGCTCACTGCAACCTCTGCCTCCTGGGTTCAGGCAATTCTCCTGCCTCAGCCTCCGGAGTAGCTGGGATTACAGGCACGCGCCACCACACCCAGCTACTTTTTGCACTTTTAGTACAGACGGGGTTTCACCATGTTGGCCAAGTTGGTCGTGAACTCCTGACGTCAAGTGATCAGCCCGCCTCAACCTCCCAGAATGTTGAGATTACAGGCGTGAGCCACCACACCCAGCCCAGAAGCTCTTAGAGGATGGGGATCCTCTCCACTGGGTCCTGACCACTCCCCTTCTTACTTCCCCAGCAAACTGGACGAGGATTACCTGTACATGGCCTATGCTGATATCATGGCAAAGGTGAGCCCCCCACACCTCATCCGGTGCAGGTTTCCCGCTCCCTACCTGCAGTGCTCGTCCACAAAAGGGGCTGGGGTGGTATGGGGGGGTCTGCTTTGTTCATCCCTTAACTGATGCCCCCTTCCCAGAGCTGCCACCTGGAGGAGGGAGGGGAAGACGTCGAAGGTGAAGAGGAGGTTGAGGTCTCCTTTGAGGTAGGTGGGCTCAGGAGGTCCTGGAGGGAAGGGATAGGGCACCCGGACTGCAGGCATCTCCCATTCCTTCAGCATGTGTTCACAGAGCAAAGCTCTGGAACACGGCAGTCACCAAGTCAGTCCACTGGGGAGACAGACACACACACCAGTCACACTAACAGCACATGGGGAGACAGACGCGCACACCAGTCACACTAACAGTACGTGGGGAGACAGACACACACACCGGTCACACTAACAGCACGTGGGGAGACAGACGCACACACCGGTCACACTAACAGCACGTGGGGAGACAGACACGCACACCGGTCACACTAACAGTACGTGGGGAGACAGACACGCACACCGGTCACACTAACAGCACGTGGGGAGACAGACGCAAACACCGGTCACACTAACAGCACGTGGGGAGACAGACACGCACACCGGTCACACTAACAGCACGTGGGGAGACAGACGCGCACAGCGGTCACACTAACAGCACGTGGGGAGACAGACGCACACAGCGGTCACACTAACAGCACGTGGGGAGACAGACGCGCACACCGGTCACACTAACAGCACGTGGGGAGACAGACACACACACCGGTCACACTAACAGCACGTGGGGAGACAGACGCGCACACTGGTCACACTAACAGCACGTGGGGAGACAGACACTCACACTAACAGCACGTGGGGAGACAGACACACACACCAGTCACACTAACGGCACGTGGGGAGACAGACGCGCACACCGGTCACACTAACAGCACGTGGGGAGACAGATACACACACCAGTCACACTAACAGCACGTGGGGAGACAGACACACACACCAGTCACACTAACAGCACGTGGGGAGACAGACACACACACCGGTCACACCAACAGCACGTGGGGAGACAGACGCAAACACCGGTCACACTAACAGCACGTGGGGAGACAGACACGCACACCGGTCACACTAACAGCACGTGGGGAGACAGACGCGCACAGCGGTCACACTAACAGCACGTGGGGAGACAGACGCAAACACCGGTCACACTAACAGCACGTGGGGAGACAGACACGCACACCGGTCACACTAACAGCACGTGGGGAGACAGACGCGCACAGCGGTCACACTAACAGCACGTGGGGAGACAGACGCGCACAGCGGTCACACTAACAGCACGTGGGGAGACAGACGCGCACACCGGTCACACTAACAGCACGTGGGGAGACAGACACACACACCGGTCACACTAACAGCACGTGGGGAGACAGACGCGCACACTGGTCACACTAACAGCACGTGGGGAGACAGACACTCACACTAACAGCACGTGGGGAGACAGACACACACACCAGTCACACTAACGGCACGTGGGGAGACAGACGCGCACACCGGTCACACTAACAGCACGTGGGGAGACAGACACACACACCAGTCACACTAACAGCACGTGGGGAGACAGACACACACACCAGTCACACTAACAGCACGTGGGGAGACAGACACACACACCGGTCACACCAACAGCACGTGGGGAGACAGACGCAAACACCGGTCACACTAACAGCACGTGGGGAGACAGACGCGCACAGCGGTCACACCAACAGCACGTGGGGAGACAGACGCACACACCGGTCACACCAACAGCACGTGGGGAGACAGACGCGCACAGCGGTCACACTAACAGCACGTGGGGAGACAGACGCGCACAGCGGTCACACTAACAGCACGTGGGGAGACAGACGCGCACAGCGGTCACACTAACAGCACGTGGGGAGACAGACACACACACCGGTCACACTAACGGCACGTGGGGAGACAGACGCGCACACCGGTCACACTAACAGCACGTGGGGAGACAGACACACACACCGGTCACACTAACAGCACGTGGGGAGACAGACGCGCACACCGGTCAAACCAACAGCACGTGGGGAGACAGACGCAAACACCTGTCACACTAACAGCACGTGGGGAGACAGACGCGCACACCGGTCACACTAACAGCACGTGGGGAAACAGACGCGCACACCTGTCACACTAACAGCACGTGGGGAGACAGACGCGCACAGCGGTCACACTAACAGCACGTGGGGAGACAGACGCGCACACCTGTCACACTAACAGCACGTGGGGAGACAGACGCGCACACCGGTCACACTAACAGCACGTGGGGAGACAGACGCGCACACCTGTCACACTAACAGCACGTGGGGAGACAGACGCGCACACCTGTCACACTAACAGCACGTGGGGAGACAGACACACACAGCGGTCACACTAACAGCACGTGGGGAGACAGACGCGCACACCTGTCACACTAACAGCACGTGGGGAGACAGACGCAAACACCGGTCACACTAACAGCACGTGGGGAGACAGACGCGCACAGCGGTCACACTAACGGCACATGGGGAGACAGACGCACACAGCGGTCACATTAACAGCACAGGGTATGCACCTGGTCATGGGGGAAAGTAAGGTCAAGGGGTCAGGGCTGGGATGATAGGGACACAGGCAGAGGGGTCAGGGCCAAGAAGGGGTAATCTCAGGGGGATAAAGCAGCCCAAGCAAGTGCGTGACCCAGCCTGCGGGAGAAGATATCAGGGAGGGCTTCTCAGAGGAGAGGAGGTCTGAGCAGAAGGATAAAAGGAGTCTGCCAGTTAAAAAGAGAAAAATGTTCCACATAGGGGAGTAGTATGTGCCAAGGCCGGGCAGCGAGAAAGAGCTAGGAAACGTGCAATTCAGCCATCCATTCGTTCCTTGAGATAGTCCGTTTCTGTTTCCGAGATGACCATTTCTGTGCCAGAGTCCCTTCCGGCATCTGGTGAACCCTTTCTTCGGATCATGTTTTTAAATGTATAAAATGAATTCATAGCAGAGGAAGCAAGTATTGAATAGCTATCGAAATATTTAAGAAATGAATTTGTAGCCGGGCGTGGTGGCTCACGCCTGTAATCCCCGCACTTTGGGAGGCAGAGGTGGGTGGATCGCCTGAGGTCAGGAAGTTCGAGACTAGCCTGACCAACATGGTGAAATCCCGTCTCTAAAAAAAAAAAAAAAAAATTTGTGATCCAATAATACTTGCACATTGTTAATCTATCAAATAAGAAGATCTAAGGCTCGGCGCGGTGGCTCATGCCTGTAATCCCAGCACTTTGGGAGGCCGAGGAGGATGGATCACCTGAGGTTAGGACTTCAATACCAGCCTGGCCAATATGGTGAAACTACTAAAAATACAAAAATTAGCTGGGCACGGTGCCATGTGCCTGTAATCCCAGCTACTCAGGAGGCTGAGGCAGAAGAATCCAGGAGGCGGAGATTGCAGTGAGCTGAGATCACACCATTGTACTCTAGCCTGGGTGATGGAGTGAGACTGTGTCTCAAAAAAAAAAAAAAAAGATCTAGCAGTGGATCCAACAACTCCATAACTGAGAAGTAGTGATGAACATAAGTGATATTCTGCTGAGACATCTGTAAGCTATTCTGAGTGAGTCTCTTTTCCTGAACCAAAAGAGCAGAATTTGAATTGGAAGTGGTTCTAATTCTGCAACAATAATGTGATATGAGAACATCTGTGATTTTTTTTTTTTTTTTAAGACAGAGTCTCGCTCTGTCACCCAGGCTGGAGTGCAGTGGTATAATCTCAGCTCACTGCAACCTCTGTCTCCTGTGTTCAAGCAATTCTCCTGCCTCAGCCTCCCAAGTAGCCGGGACTACAGGCACGTGCTATCACACCTGACCAGTTTTTTGTATTTTCAGTAGAGATGGAGTTTCACCATGTTAGCCAGGATGGTCTTGATCTCCTGACCTTGTGATCTGCCCGCCTCAGCCTCCCAAAGTGCTGGGATTACAGGCATGAGCCACCATGCCCAGTCACATCTGTGATGTTTATTGGTGACAAAACCACAGGTTCTGCTAATATTGCTGTGATTTATGGCTTCATCTATAAAGGAAGGGAATGCTACATTTCTGTTAGAGGGTAGAAAACATAAAAATGTAACTTTTCATCATCCAGCTTCAAAGATGGCCTGGAGGTCTGTGGGCTCGGGTTAAGATTGCTGCATGCCCAGCTCTGATTTATGTAGGTCTTGCCCGATGCCTAGCCCTGTGCTAGGTACAGGAGATAAATCAAGGGTGTGAGCCCCTGGGGATGGAGGGAGCTCATGATTGAACGAGGGAGTTGTGGATATAGCTGGAACAGGGAGGGCAGAAATGAGAATGTGAGGGGGAAAGGCTGGGCTGGAAAGCCTGGACTCGCCCCCATGGGTCTGCCTCCCTGCTCAGGAGAAAGAGATGGAGAAACAGAGGCTCCTGTACCAGCAAGCGCGGCTGCACACCCGGGGGGCAGCTGAGATGGTGCTGCAGATGATCAGTGCCTGCAAAGGTGCTCCTCACATGTGCATCGGGCTCTTCCGAGTGCATTCATCCTGTCCTCACTCTTCCCAGCTCACCTGTTTCCTGTTAACACATTTGCCGCCCCTCCATGCCTGTGGTTTGCATGCACACCCCAGCCCTTGCAGCTTCCCCTTGCATACCTGCCTTGCAATTTCTTACCCATCCTTCAACTGCAGTCACCCCTGCATGCACTCCTTTGCATACTCTTCCAAACCCTTCTCTCAAATCCCCTGGGATGGCTGTTTTCTGGTGGATGGAACACACTGCCTTCCAACTGGGTGGACCATCTTTTGTCTCCCACTCCCTCTAGGAGAGACAGGTGCCATGGTGTCCTCTACCCTGAAGCTGGGCATCTCCATCCTCAATGGAGGCAATGCTGAGGTGCAGCAGGTAACAGAGGCAAAGGGACTTGGGAGGAAGGCAAAGAGAGATGGGCGGTTCCTGTGCGACTCCCAGTTTCCTCCTCCCCTGCCTCCCCCTCTGCAGAAAATGCTGGATTATCTGAAGGACAAGAAGGAAGTTGGCTTCTTCCAGAGTATCCAGGCACTGATGCAAACGTGCAGGTAGGTTCGAGTATACCTCTTCTTTTTAAGCTCTGTTTGGTGCCTCTGCCACCCCACTCCTGGTACCATTTCTGGTTCTAATTCTGCTCTTTCAGCCCAGGAAAAGAAACACACTCAGAATCGCTCAAATAACAGGGAATTTATTATAAGAATTAATGTAGAACAGGGCCGGGCGCGGTGGCTCATGCCTGTAATCCCAGCACTTTGGGAGGCCGAGGCGGGTGGATCACGAGGTCAAGAGATCGAGACCATCCTGGTCAACATGGTGAAACCCCGTCTCTACTAAAAATACAAAAAATTAGCTGGGCATGGTGGCGCGTGCCTGTAATCCCAGCTACTCAGGAGGCTGAGGCAGGAGAATTGTTTGAACCCAGGAGGCGGAGGTTGCGGTGAGCCAAGATCACGCCATTGCACTCCAGCCTGGGTAACAAGAGCGAAACTCCGTATCAAAAAAAAAAGAATTAATGTAGAACAATAGGGAGGCAAAATGTCATAGGCTTTAAGAATGAGTTGCATTATGGCTTCCAGACAGTGGAACCAAAAACTTGTTTAGAATTCAAGGGGAACTCGGCAGCAGGAGATTTGGGAGCTCCCTGTTGACCCTATTAACATGCCTCCACTGTTGTCCGCCTTGATTGGCCTCTTGCTGCTGGCGGACTTTTCCTACCCGCTGCAGCTTTTGCTAATGAGTGGTTTCTGCTCTTCGTTATTTCAGCTTGCACAGGGTTCATCCTGGCCCTACATTATGTCCTAGCTTCTGCCAGCTCTTCCTTTCCACTTCCTCTTGATTTCAGCACATACATGGTTTACCGTGGCTCTCCAGCCCACCATAGTGGGGAGCTGTCAGACCCTGGAAGAGAAGAGGGCAGAGGCTTCATCACATCCCCCCTGTCTTTCCTTTCTTTTCCTCAGCGTCCTGGATCTCAATGCCTTTGAGAGACAGAACAAGGCTGAGGGGCTGGGCATGGTCAACGAGGATGGCACTGGTGAGGCCCTCCCTTGGGCTTCCCTCTCCCCGGGACATCTTCCTTCGGGATTCCTGCCACCCTACCCCCACCCGCCATTACCCAGAGCTCCCTTCCTCCAAGACACCAGTTCCCAAGGGCTCCCTCGGGCTCCTCCCCCTTGTTGTAGTCCCCCAGTCTCACTCCCTCCATCCCCCCAGCATCTCCCTCCTCATGCCCACCATCTCCTCCCATGACCAGAAGTCATTCTGTCTTGTGTTCTTGCCCATCACCACATGGACCCCACCCTCCACCTGCCCCAAATGTCACGCCCTGGTTGCTGTTCTCTTATTAATGTCCCTAATCCAGGTTAATCACGTCTCCTCTTTGCCGTGTTGTGGTGTGTCTAACCTTTCCACCCCGATCCTTGCTCCTGCCTTTCCACTGTACCTCTTCATCTCTCTCTCTCTCTCTCCCCCTCTCCGTCTTCTTTCGTTCCCTCTGCTTTTATCCTCATTTCCTACCCTCTTCCTGCTAATCCACTTCCTTCTGTCTCCTTATCACTCTGCCTTTCTCTCTGTGGGTTGTTCCTCTCTCTGTGTGTCTGTGTCTTTCTGTGTCTTTGTCCCTGACTGTCATCGTGTGTGTTTGCGGTCTCTGTCTTCCTCTCTCTTTTTCTCTCTTTTCTCCTGCTTCCTCCTCCCATCCTGTTGGCTGCCCCAGTCATCAATCGCCAGAACGGTAATTCCCCCAGCCCACCCCCGTGCTGTGCCGCTGCCACCCACCCCTCCTAACCCCGGCCACCCCTCCACCTGGGGGCTGAGGATCTGGGAAGTGGAGGGGAGGGAGGGACCCTTCGGCAGGTGCACCTTGCCAGTGCAAAGCCTGGAGATCAGGAGTCTGGGGAATATGATTCAGGTCCCAGATCAGCCACTGAGAACACATGGGCCTGTGAACGAGCCTCTTACCTTCCCTAAGCTTCACTTTCCCCCTGTGTAAAACAGAAGCTAGAGAACACCGCAAAGGTCTCTTTCCAGCTGGATATTGTTAGACTTCCAGACCCAGATTCGCAGTCCCGGTGTGGAGTAATCCCCACTCCCACCTACTCTGCTCTCTGCGCCCCGACCTCAGATTGGTCGGTCAGCGGTTCCCATCCACCAACAGAATTGGTTGCCTCTGGCATCCACTCTGATTGGTGTGCGCGTGCCTCCTCTGCGCCTGCCTCCTCTGCGCCTGCTCTGATTGGCCCATTTACGGTCTAGCCTCCTCCCCTACCGCCCACCATGATTGGCTTCTTTCAGATGTCCGTTCTGATTGGCCCTTGTTTACACGCCTCCCCTTTGCTACTCCTGGATTGGCTGCTTTCAAGGCATCTGGGCCAATTGGCTGGCTTTCAATCCCCATCCCTTATCCCAGCCCAATCTCCCCCTGCCCAGAGCCTTTGTGTGAAAGTGACCTGACCCAAACCCCCATAATCCATTAACCTGCATGGCCTGGAGGGGGACTGAGGGCGTTACCAGCTGCCTGAATGTCTGCTAGGTCAGCAGACATTCCCGGATGTAACACAAGTTGTGACATCAGAGAGCACTGATGTAGAAAGACACTTGAGGCCTCAGCTTCATGACTCAGGGCCCCTTGAGTCGCCATCTGCTGATGTCATGGACTCTGAGGTCAAGACCGCCTGGCGTCATGGACGCCCATGGCCCTCACAGTGTCTTTGAAGTGGCGGCTGCTCCTCCCAGCACCCCCATGCTTTGTGCATGCATGTGCAGTGTGCATGGGCCTTGTGCATGTGTGTGCTGTGTCTTGGCGCATCTGACCCCTCCTGGGCCCTGCCCCCTCCCTTCCACCCAGGAGAGAAGGTCATGGCGGATGATGAATTCACACAAGACCTGTTCCGATTTCTACAATTGCTCTGTGAGGGGCACAATAATGGTGAGGAGGAGGGGTGTGGGGTGGAGGGGAAGCCGAGGTTTGGGGCTGGTACAGAAGGGTTGCCTGAGTTAGTCTCCAACCCCCCTTCTCCCCCTATCAATGATGACCACTCTCCAGCCAGTGTCAATCTACCTAGCTTTCAAAATCTCTCTGGAGGCCTAGCGCAGTGACTCACACCTGTAATCCCAGCACTTTGGGAGGCCGAGGCGGGTGGATTTCCTGAGGCCAGGAGTTTCAGACCAGCTTGGCCAACACGGTGAAACCCTGTCTGTACTAAAAACACACAAAAATAGCAGGGCATGGTGGCACATGCCTGTATCCCAGCTACTCAGGAGGCTGAGGCAGGAGAATCACTTGAACCCAGGAGGCAGAGGTTGCAGTGAGCGGAGACTGAGCCATTGCACTCCAGCCTGGGCAACAAGAGTGAAGCTACGTCTCAAAGGAAAAACAAAAAAAACCTCTGGAATTTCTGGAATCTAGCCACTTTGCTTCCCCTTCATCTCCTCTGGCCAGTCCAATTCCCCAAAAGCAACCTGCCAAAAACCAATTTGGCCAAAAATCAATTTGCCCAAATGGATAATTTGTCACACGCCATTTTCCCACAGGCATTCTGCAGTGGCTGCCAAAGTTCAATACACGTGATGGATTTCTGTACTTCAGGGCCAGAAAAGACCTAAAGGAAAAAACTGCCTGGCATTTAAAAATAAATCTATTAGATTTGTCTGTAATAAATCTATTAGATTTATTTTTAAATCTATTGTTTATTTTGCTTATAAAATCTTTGCAGAGGGAAGATCTGTACGAAGGCCTACAGATTCTTTCCTATCTTAAGCAAAAGTTTTCTCTTTTGTTGTGGTTCAGCCAATTTAACAAGATCGAGGATGACAGCGAATTAATTACACAACATCAGTGACGGGGAACACGTCCTGATGCAGCAAACCTAGTTTACAGCTTTACAGAACAGCCAAACTTCTGCACAACAAACTTTCTACCCAATGCCATTTCCTATAACAAACATGTACAGTCTTGAGATTGTGGTTATAACCCTTAGCAGATGATTAGGAAACCACAGACTACCCGGAAATTAACTTGCATGACAGGAATTGGAGTAATTAGAACTCTAACTTCCATAGAACCTTCACCCGCTTGGTTAGTGCTCATTAAGTAATTGATTTGTAAATATCTTTAATCTTCGTTCTTTTTCTTTCAACAAAGGATAAAGCATGATCCCTTTGTCTTGAATTTTCAAAAGCTCTTGTGTCCACAACCAGTTTTCAAGGTTTGTTAAATATCTTTGTGCCGTGGGACTAAGATTTTCTTTTTTCATTTTTTTTTTTTTTTTTTTTTTTTTGAGACAGAGTGTCACTCTGTCACCCAGACTGGAGTACGGTGGCATGATCACAGCTCACTGCAACCTCTGCCTCCCGGCTCAAGTTATCAACACCTCAGCCTCCTGAGTATATGGGTCTACAGGCATGCATCACCATGTGTGGCTGAGGTTTTTTTTTGTTTTTTGTTTTTTTTGTAGAGACAAGATCTCACTATGTTGCCCAGGCGGTCTCAAACTCCTGAATTCAAGTAATCCTACTGCCTTGGCCTCCTAAAATGCTGGAATTACGGGTGTGAGCCACCACACCCAGCCGGGACTAAGATTTTCATTCTTTAATGTTAACTAAGATGGAATCAGCCTTTGGGTTTAAAATAAATTTTGTTCCTCGAGAATGTGTTTAGAAAATGAGAATGTTCTTAGCAGAGGCATTGCTGTCTCCCAACAAATTTGCATGCCAGTCCTCTGCCTAAATTCATGGCCCAATCAAATAGAAATTAGAAATACCTTTCACATCTCAGGGGCCTTGCATGTCTTGAGGAGTCAGTGCTATTCAAAGCAGACAAAAGATTTGTCTCTCAATAATTTGCACATGTCTATAACAGGTGTTTTCAGTTGGCAGAATTTTTTTTACAGGAGCTGTGTATCTTTTATTTTTGCATATAGTCCAGTTTAAATTAACACAAATAAAGGAGTTAGAAAGCAGGGTTGATGGGAAAGCCTGTACCTTTGCTTATAAAATGTTGCATATTTGAGTACGCTTTGTCTATATCATGAAACCAGGCAAAATGGACCTTCCACTGAGTCGACCTGATAGAGCGATTGTGAACTGACTGTAAAAAAGTTAGGGGGAGCCTAACTTTTTTAGGGTGTGATGGCTCATGTCTGTAATCCCAGCACTTTCGGAGGCCGGGCAGGTGGATCACGAGGTCCAGAGTTCGAGACCAGCCTGGCCAAGATGGTGAAACCCCATCTCTACTAAAAATGCAAAAGTTGGCCGGGCACAGTAGCAGGCACCTATAATCCCAGCCACTTGGGAGGCTGAAGCAGGAGAATCGCTTGAACCTGGAAGGCGGAGGTTGCAATGAGCCAAGATCATGCCATTGCACTCCAGCCTGGGTGACAGAGCCAGACTCCATCTCAAAAAAAAAAAAAAAAAAGTGCCTGGGCACAGTGGCTCATACCTGTCATCCCAGCACTTTGGGAGGCAGAGGCAGGCAGATCACGAGGTCAGGAGATCAAGACCATCCTAGCCAACATGGTGAAACCTGGTCTCTACTAAAAATACAAAAATTAGCTGGGCATCATGTCACGTGGCTGTAATCCCAGCTACTCAGGAGGCTGAGGCAGGAGAATTGCTTGAACCCAAGAGGCAGAGGTTGCAGTGAGCTGAGATCGTGCCACTGCACTCCAGCCTGGGCGACAGAGCAAGACTTCCTCTCAAAAAACAAAGTTAGGGGGAAAGAAAAACTGGGGGCAAATATACTTTCAGGGGCTGTAAAAGCCTTCCTGTGCTGTGCAACATGATGCTATAAACATTTTAAAGGACTTGACTGGGCACTGTGGCTCACGCCTGTAATCCCAGCACTTTAGGAGGCTGAGGCAGGAGGATCGCTTGAGCCCAGGAGTACAAGACAAGCCTGGGCAACATAGGGAGACCCTGTCTCTCAAAAAAAAAACAATCATGGAGTATAATAAACCTCCAATCATGTACTACGGTATAATAAACTCCAACTACCCGTCGCTCAGGTTTAACAGTTTGCTGCCATAGAGCAATGTTTTTTAAATAGTGGGAACCAACCCATCAGATGTGCAGGAATCAGTTTGACGCAGAGATTATCATCATAATTGTACACTGGCGTGCCTGGGTAGCTTTAAAAGATACTGAGGCCCAGGTTTTGCCTCTAGAGCTTCCGGTTTAATTGATCTGGGGTTGGGCCCGAGCACTGGGATTTTTAAAAGCCTCCTGTTTGTCCTCATGTGCAACCAAGGTTTAGAGGATGAGAACCACAGATTTCTTCTTTCATAGTTAACTAGAGCAGTACAGGATGGAAAAGAACAGAATGCACGGCACAGAGCAAGGCAGTGTGAAACTTGTGTTTCAGGAGTACGCGAATACCATTTCAGATTGAACACATGTATCAGGTCTCAATGTAAAAAGGATCTCCTACAGTAGATTGCAGTCAGAAAACATTGAAAAATTACTGCACAAGAATATAAACTTCACAAGGGCAGAGGCAGGACGCACGGCTCATGCCTATAATCCCGGCACTATGGGAGGTTGAGGTGGGAGGGTTGCTTGAGGCCAGGAGTTTGAGACCAGCCTGCGCTGGTCTCAACAAACAAATGTAAACCTTGGCCGGACATGGTGGCTCACACCTATAGTTCCAGCTACCCAGGAGGCTGAGTTGGGAGGATCACCTGAACCCAGGAGGTGATGGCTGCAGCAAGCTATGATCATGGCACAGTACTCCAACCTGGGCAACAGAGGGAGACTCTGTCAAAAAAAAAAATCCCCCACAAGGCCAGGAACTGTTTTCTTTCACTACTAAATCTCCAGAGCCTAGAATACTACATGACGCATAGTAAGAACTCAATAAATTTGTTGTAGCAAAGAATATGTGACAATCTTAATCTCATTAGCATGTAGTATACACTCGATAAAATATGTTGAATAAATGAATGAATGACCAATCCTTATGTTCCCTGGCCTTTAGTAGGTGTTCAATAAATATTCGTTGGATAAATGCTTGAATATTCCCGGCACATAGTAGACATTCTATGAAATTGTTTGGAAACAAACGCGGGACTGAATCTCTATTTCTCCCTGCTACACAGTCTGTGGTTAATACATATTTGTTAGCAAAAAACGAGTGAATAAATGATCCTCCACCACATTTGACACATACTACTATGTATGTAGGCCCTCAATATTTTTATTTTTTAATTTTCTTTTTTTTTTGAGATGGAGTTACACTCTTGTTGCCCAAGCTGGAGTGCAGTGGCATGATCTCGGCTCACTGCAACCTCCGCCTCCCAGGTTCAAGCAATTCTCCTGCCTCAGCCTCCCAAGTAGGTGGGATTACAGGCGCCCACCACCACGCCTGGCTGATTTTGTGGTTTATTTAGTAGAGACAGGGTTTCACCATGTTGGCCAGGCTGGTCTCGAACTCCTGACCTCGAGCAAGCCACCCACCTTGGCCTCCCAAAGTGCTGGGATTACAGGCATGAGCCACCACGCCTGGCCAGTATTTTTAGATAAATGAATAAATGATCATCCATCTTTCTCTGACACATAGTAAGTACTTGATAGTCAATAAATAAATTGATGATTATATGCCTTCTGGCATACGATAGGTACTCAACACGTGAGTATTGCATAAATGAATAAATGACCCACTGTTCCTCTCGCGTAGCACATGGGAGGTGCTGAATGAGTGACTTTTCATCTCCCCAGATTTCCAGAACTACCTACGGACACAGACAGGGAACACAACCACTATTAACATCATCATCTGCACAGTGGACTACCTCCTGCGGCTGCAGGTGAGGACGTGAGACGGTTCAGGTGTGACTTGGGTCAGCGGCTGCCGGCCCATGGTCGCCCCCAACACCCTCTCACCCCCTGCCTGCCCCCCAGGAATCCATCAGCGACTTCTACTGGTACTACTCAGGCAAGGATGTCATTGAAGAGCAGGGCAAGAGGAACTTCTCCAAAGCCATGTCGGTGGCTAAGCAGGTGTTCAACAGCCTCACCGAGTACATCCAGGTGGGGCGCGCCCCTTGGGGTGGGAGTGGGAGGGGCGGGGGTCCCGCATCGCCATCCCTGATCCCTTCTCAGGGATTCGCTTCCCGCTCACACGGCCCTCTGCCCCCCAGGGCCCCTGCACCGGGAACCAGCAGAGCCTGGCGCACAGCCGTCTATGGGACGCGGTGGTGGGATTCCTGCACGTGTTCGCCCACATGATGATGAAGCTCGCTCAGGTTCGAGCCCCTCTAGTCTCCATCCACCTGTTCCCAGGCGTCCCCCAAGTGGTCTGTTTCCAAGTCTTGCCCCGTTGGTCAGTTTGTCACCCAAGTGCTCCTGGCATGTTCCAGAATGTTTCCCTCCCAGTGGCCAAATCCATCCTCCTTCCGGATTGGCTCTCTGCCTTACCCCGCCTCCTCCTCTGCCCCCCTTATGGGCTGGTTTTCCATCTACGCTTTCATTGATCTGACGTTTGGGCCCCGCCCCAATGGTCAGAGCTCCTCTGTGATTGGTTAGTGTTTTTCTCTCTGATGAGGTCATCTCAGATGTGGACAGCCCTTCGGGTAGGATGGGGCTAGCTTCTAGATTAGAGCCTGGGGCTGAGGTGTTTTGCTTCTTTATCTTGCCTGCGGCAGATGACACCCATATCAGGCATTCATGATGTAAGGTCCCTGTTGAGCCCTATCTCCTATTTCCATAATCCTTGTGTTCCTCTTTCCCTCACCCCTTTGCAGCCTTGCCAATGTCTCACGAACACTTAATCTATTTGCTCTGCTTCTGTCTGGTAACCATATTCAAAGCTGCCATATACTGTTGCGCAGGTTGTGCACTGCACAAAGGCACAATCTCTGAGGGCATCCACGTCCCACATATCATAACTATATTGGTGTGTGTATTGCAATAGTTTAGTTTTCCAGCAGATGGCAGTAAAGTATCCAGTATGTTATAACTTCCCAACAGGAAGAGTTTTAGGGGGTGCCTTTTTTCTCATTTGCCCAAAGGTGCCCCGAGGGCTGAGAGAAACCCTAACCGGTGTCATCTGACTTTTTAAAAGGAGTTAAACTTAGAATGCAATTCCTCCATGTCACAGCAGCTAAAGTTGTGCTGTTGGTATCATCCTAAAATTCTAGAGAGTGTTGGTATCATCGTGTAGAATTCCAAATCCTGCAGGACTAATTCATCCACCACTATCTAGTCTCGGTTGCAAAAGCCAGAAATCCAATGCAAAGCAGTGGCTTAGGCTTAAGAAAAATAAAAATAAAGAATTTATCAGTTCATATCAGAGGTCCAGGGCATAGAGTGATGTCAGCAGAACTGTCTCCTCTTTCACTGCATTTGCAAGCGGGCTCTCTCCCTGGGCTTGAAAAAAAACGGTGCCTCAGGCTCCTATCCACCCCACTTCTTAACAGCCCCGGAGGGAAGAGAACTCCTTGTTCCTTAGAGCTCTAAGAAAAAAACCCTGAGATTGTCTTTGACTGGCCTGTTGGGTCACATGTCCATCCCTGAGCCAATCACCTTAGCCTTGGGAAAGAAGGCTCTGATTGGCCGGCCTTGTCATATACCCACCTATAGAACCAGGAGGTAGGGTTAGCTCCATATGCTGTGACTGTGGGATTGGCGACTCCACAGATGAAAACTGAGGGATTATTAAGAGAGGAGGGGGAGGGCTGGGCGTGGTGGCTCACGCCTGTAATCCCAACACTTTGGGAGGCCGAGGTGGGTGGATCACGAGACCAGCCTGGCCAATAGGGTGAAGCTCCATCTCTATTTAAAAAAAAAAAAAAAAAAAAATTAGCTGGTGTGGTGGTGCACACCTGTAGTCCCAGCTACTCGGGAGGCTGAGGCAGAAGAATCGCTTGAACTTGGGAGGTGGAGGTTGCAGTGAGCCCAAATTGCGCCACTGCACTCCAGCCTGGGCGACAGAGCGAGATTCCATCTAAAAAAAGAAAGAAAGAAAAGAAATTACCACTTTGTGAGCCAAAAGTGATCCCATGTTGGCAATTTTATGTGACTCAACCTAACATAAATGGGGCCACGAGCCAACACCTTGTGTTGGAGGTTTCTATGTACACCGTGGCCCCAGGTTCGCCCAGACAGCTTACCAGAAAGCACACGCCGCCTCCCCAGCCTTCCTCCTGAGCTCTGAGTGCCACTCTTGCCATCACACATCATAGTCAACATGCATCTGTCAGGCCCACCATAGGCCAGGCCGTGCTGGGCTCACGTCCCTCCCCAGGCCTGGATCTCTGTCCCCAGCATTTTTCTCTGTCTGTCTCTGTCTCTCTGGCCCACACGTCTGCCCCGCAAGCCTCCCAGTCCTCCTTGTCGGCCAGCCCCTTCCCCCTACCCATCAGCTATCGGGCCCTTCCCCCAAGTGCCAACCCCACCCCCACAATCTTGTCTCTCTGCCCCCTCCCCTGCTTCCGAGGAACATGTCTGGACTCGGGTCCCCTCGGAGGTAAGAGGGGAGAAAGCAGGGTGTTTAGGCCCTGCTGGGTAGGTGAGGAGGGGCAGAAGCAACAGAGGTGGGGGAGGTGTCTGCACAGACCAGCCCTCACCGAGCTGGGGGCGTGGGGTCTCTAGGACTCAAGCCAGATCGAGCTGCTGAAGGAGCTGCTGGATCTGCAGAAGGACATGGTGGTGATGCTGCTGTCGCTACTGGAAGGTAAACACCCCTGGGGGGAGGGGGAGGGGACAGTAAAAAGGTTCGGAGAAGCCTGAGAATGGCCCTCTGAGACCCGGGAGACCCTAACCCTCAGCCCCACCTGACATCATGTCAAGATCCATGGGTTGATGAAGAAGCCACAATAGAGCAGACGCAGTGGCTCACGCCTGTAATCCCAGCACTGTGGGAGGCTGAGGCGGGAGGCTCACCTGAGGTCAGGAGTTTGAGACCAGCCTGACCGACGTGGAGAAACCCCATCTCTACTAAAAATACAAAACTTAGCGGGGTGTGGTGGTGGGTGCCTGTAATCACAGCTACTGGGGAGGCTGAGGCAGGAAAATTGCTTGAACCCGGGAGGCGGAGATTACAGTGAGCTGAGATCATGTCATTGCACTCCAGCCTGGACAACAAAAGCAAAACTCCATCTCAAAAAAAAAAAAAAAAATCAGAAGTTTCCCCTTAAACATCAAGATTTCCAGCTTTTCTTGGAAAACTTTAGGCTTCAGTGACCCTGGTCCATATTCTCCCTAGCAAAAGTTAGCTGGATTAGATTAAATAACTTAATCATATCAATGTCCTGGGCCGGGCACAGTGGCTCACACTCGTAATCCCAGCACTTTGGGAGGCCGAGACAGGTGGATGACCACAGGGTCAGGAGATCAAGACCATCCTGGCTAACACAGTGAAACCCAATCTCTACTAAAAATACAAAAAATTAGCTAGGCGTGGTGGTTTGAGCCCGTAATCCCAGCTACTCGGAGGGCTGAGGTGGGAGAATCGCTTGAACCCGGGAGGTGGAGGAATTACAAGCACATGCCACCAAGCCCAGCTAGTTTTTTTTAGTAGAGACAGGGTTTCACCATGTTGGCCAGGCTGGTCTCAAACTCCTGGCCTCAAGTGATCCACCTGCCTCAGTCTTCTGAAGTGCTGGGATTACAGGTGTGAGCCACCGCGCCCAGCCTGTCATCATTATCTTTATTGGGGAGGTGGGCAAGGGCAGGATCAGCCAGGTTGGCACAGGAGGCTGACACAGGTCAGAAAGGGACTGGTTGGCAGGAGGCTGCGGCTAGCCAGGGACACTCCGCCAGCATTGGTGGCTCCTGGGCTGGAAATCGAGGCAAGCCCAGTGGGGCCGCAGAAGGGAGTGTCCGCCAGCCACACTGACCTGGGACTGCCTGCAGGGAACGTGGTGAACGGCATGATCGCCCGGCAGATGGTGGACATGCTGGTGGAATCCTCATCTAACGTGGAGATGATCCTCAAGTTCTTTGACATGTTCCTGAAACTCAAGGACATTGTGGGTTCTGAAGCCTTCCAGGACTACGTCACGGATCCCCGTGGCCTCATCTCCAAGAAGGACTTCCAGAAGGTGGGTGCGGGGCACCATGTGGGTTGCCAAGGTCCAGCCATACCCTTCCGGCTGCCTGCCTCAGGCAAGAGACGTTTCTGCGAGCCTCTCACTCCTTATTTGTAAAATGAGGATAAAACAGTCTTGGGTTATATGCATTCTGTTTTCTTTTATTTTAGAGGCAAGGACTCTCTCTGTTGCCCAGGCTGGAGTGCAATGGCATGATCACAGCTCACTGCAGCCTTGACTCCCCGGGCTTATGCGATCCTCCCACCTCAGCCTCCTGAGTAGCTGGGACTACAGGTGTGTGACATCACGCCTGGCTAATTTTTAAATTTATTTTTCGTAGAGATGTGATCTCACTACATTGCCCAGGCTGGCTGGTCTTGAACTCTTGGGCTCCAGCAATTCTCCTACTTCAGCCTCCCAAAGTGCTGGGATTATAGGCATGAGCCATCTCACTCAGCCCCTTGGGTTATTTTGAGGATGAAATGCATTAACACAAATGAGAACTATTATCACTATTATCCGTATCAGTAGTCATAACATTATCATTGTCGTGAATAGGCATCAGTTATTCCATCGACAAACATTCACTGGCTTTATTCTCTTGTGTGGGGCTTGTGGTGACACTCTCGACCCATCAATAACCAATTTTTGTATTTTTAGTAGAGACGAGGTTTCACCATGTTGGACAGGCTGGTCTTGACCTCCTGGCCTCAGAGGATTCACCTGCCTTGGCCTCCCAAAGTGCTGAGATTACAGTGTGAGCCACCGCGCCCGGCCTTAGATCTTATTTGATAGATTAACAACGCACAGTATTATTGGATCACAAATTCATTTTTGAAATATTTTGATAGCTATTCAATACTTGTTTCCTCTACTATAAATTCATTTTATACATTTAAAAACATGATACAAGGCCGGGCGCAGGTGGCTCATGCCTGTAAACCCAGAACTTTGGGAGGCCAAGGCAGGCCGATAACACGGTCAAGAGATCAACACCATCCTGGCTAACACAGTAAAACCCTGTCTCTACTAAAAATACAAAAAGATTAGCCAGTCATGGTGGCACACGCCTGTCATCCCAGCTACTCAGGAGGCTGAGGCAGGA
Source organism: Aotus nancymaae (assembly GCF_030222135.1). Lineage (NCBI taxonomy): Eukaryota > Metazoa > Chordata > Mammalia > Primates > Aotidae > Aotus > Aotus nancymaae. The sequence continues at coordinate 15,258,696 of NW_026988441.1, read as the reverse complement.
GAATCCCTTGAACCCGGGAGGCGGAGGTCGCAGTGAGCCAGGATCCCATCACTGCACTCCAGTGATAGAACGAGACTCCATCTCAAAACAAACAAACAAAAAACTCCATGATCCTGGTTAAGGTTTCACCAGATGCCAGAAGGGACTCTGGCACAGAAACAGTTGTCTCAGAAACAGAAAGCCCGCGCTTTCACGGGTTTATAGTGTGATGCAGGAGGCAGTCACTAACTAGACCATTCCACGTCTAAGTAATGAAGGCACTAGGAGGGAAGTGATGGAACTTCCTTTTTCAGGAACCCACTCGTCCTCCTCCATCCACCTCTCCCATCCTAACTCTTCCGTCTTTTCTTAATGCAGCCCAGGACAAGTCACTATCTTCTCTAAGCCTCAGTGTGCTCCTCTGTAAAATGGGGATAGAATAATCACATTAACCATTAACTAATGGCAGAGTGCGGTGGCTCATGCCTATAATCCCAGCCATTTGGGAGGCCGAGGCAGGAGAATCACTGGAGCCCAAGAGTTCAAGATCAGCCTGGGCAACATAGTGAGACCCTGTATCTATAACAATAAAAATAAAACAATTAACTGTTGTGAGGATGGGCAGTATGGGCGGTTCCTGGAATATGGCGAGTGCTCAAGAGATACTGGCTACATTATTACTGCCTGATCTTTACTGTCACCATTTTGCTAACTTTTTATTTTGAAATAACTCAGGTTTATAGAGAAGTTTCGAGAACAGCACACAGAATTTCTGAATACCCTTCACGCAGGTTGTCCCAATGTTGTCTGTTTACTCCATCACGATTTCCCTTTACTTTTTTCTTTTTTTTTTGGAGTTGGCCAGGCTGGAGTGCAGTGACATGATCTTGGCTCAGTGCAACCTCCGCGTCCTGGGTTCAAGTGATTCTCCTGCCTGAGCCTCCCGAGTAGTTTGGATTACAGGCACCCGACACCACATCCGACTAATTTTTTTTTGTATTTTTAGTAGAGATGGAATTTCACCAAGTTGGCCAGGCCGGTCTCGAACTCCTGGCCTCAAGTGATCAGACTGCCTCAGCCTCCCAAAGGGCTGGGATTAATAGCGTGATCCACCTGGCCTGGCCAATTTCCTTTTACTTTTAAACACTTCAGTGTGTATCTCCTGAGAACAAATTCATTCTCTTACCTAACCACAGGACAATTATGCAAATCAGGAAATTAACATTGACACAACGCTGCTATCTAATCCCAGAGGGTATTCAATTTCCCATGTTGGAGAAATTTCTTTTGTCAATCTTTTCTTGGCTAACCCAGAACTGGGGATCACATTTAGGTATTTTGTCAGTTCCTCCTTCAGTCTGGAATTGCGCCTGAGTCTGTCTTTATCTTTCCTGACGTGTTTGAAGAACACGGGCAAGCTGTTCTGTAAAATGTCCTTCAGTATGGGCTTGTCTGAGTTTTCATCATTATTAGACTAAGGTTCTGCCTCTTTTGCCCGCTGCCTGCGGGCTGGGCCCTGACTGGGAGTCTCAGCCCTATTCTTGAGCCTGGCAGGTTTAGGGAGAGAGTCTGGGGTGGCTACAAGAAAAGCAAAAAGCATTCGCAGGAGCTACAGTACACATGATTCATAACCGAAAATGAGTAATGGTCGCTCCTGACTGGGGCTGCACAGATCACAGGTTTGATGTCACGTACCTGACATTTTATAGCTCACATCTTTTACACACAATTACAATCTGCAACTGGGAAAAGTGCAGTCATTTTATTTTTTGAATATAGAATTATTCACGATTTTAAGAATCAAAATATGGGCTGAGCACAGTGGCTCATGCCTGTAATCCCAACACTTTGGGAGGCTGAGGCAGGCAGATCACTTGAGGTCAGGAGTTCAAGACCAGCCTGGCCAACATGGTGAACAGCCCTGTGTCTACTAAAAATACAAGAATTACCTGAGCATGGTGGCGGGTGCCTGTAATCCCAGCTACTCAGGAAGCTGAGGCAGGAGAATCTCTTGAGCCTGGGAGACAGAGGTTGCAGTGAACCCAGATTGCACCACTGCACTCCAGCTGGGTGACAGAGTATGACTCCAACTAAAAAAAAAAAAAAAGTCTAAATATAGCCAGGTTCTGTGGCTCACACCTGTAATTCAAGCACTTTAGAAGGCCAAGGTAGGAGGATTGCTTGAGGCCAGGTGTTCGAGACCAGCCTGGACAACATAGCAAGACCTCATTATACAAAAAAATCAAAAAATTAGCTGGATGTGGAGGTGTGCACCTGTAGACCCAGCTCCCCAGGAGGCTGAGCTGGGAGGATCCTTTGAGCCCAGAAGGTCAAGGCTATAGTGAGCCATGATTGTGCCATGTAGCACAATCTACCACGTGGGGAAGCCCTTTCCTTAGTTTCTTTTGTATCCTTCCATCATTTTTTTTTTTTTTTTGAGATGGAGTTTCACTCTTGTTGCCCAGGCTGGAGTGCAATGGGCGGTCTCAGCTCACCACAACCTCCGCCCCCTGGGTTCAAGTGATTCTGCTGCCTCAGCCTCCCAACTAGCTGGGATTACAGGCATGCACCACCACACCCGGCTAAGTTTGTATGTTTAGTAGAGACAGGGTTTCTCCATATTGGTCAGGCTGGTGTCGCACTTCCGACCTCAGGTGATCCGCCCACCTCGACCACCCAAAGTGCTGGGATTACAGGTGTAAGCCACCGCACCCGGCCCCTTCCATCATGTTTTTTCTTTTTTTTCACCAAAGGCACTAGACTGGACCTTCCATCATTTTTTAAATGTAAAAGCAAACAGATATTCTTGTTTTTCTCATTTTGTATATAGTAGGTACAATATCACTGGTCTGTATTATTTAACAACATATCCTGGAGACATAGGAAGCTTCCTCATTCTTTTTTACAGGTGTCCAATATTCCACTCTGTGTGTATATTACGATTTACTTGCTATTCCTTGTTGATGGACACTGGCTTTATTCCCAATGTTTTACTACTACAACCCATGCTGCAGTCAGGCCTGCCATGGATAGTTGTACAAGTTGTGCACTGCACAAGGGTGTCATTTATAGCACAGACATTTTACATTTGTACATGTATTACTGCAGAGTTCCAGCAGATGAAGGGAAACGTGCTGAGGAAGGCTGTAGCATTTGGGCCTAGAGCAATGCTGGCTATAAGAATTACTCTTGTTATACAACATTCTGTACCTCATGTGTGCTTCATCTCAGAGGATAAATTTCCCGAAGTAGGATAGGTGAGTTAAAGGGTGAATGCATTTGTCATTTGGACAGACACTGCCCTCCATTTTTCTTTCTCATGAATAACCCATGAATGTGCCTGTTTCCCCACAGCCTCGCCACCAGACCACACTGTCAAATCTTTGGATTTTTGCCAATCTGATAGGTGAAAAATGGTATTGCAGTGTAGTTTCAATGTTTTAACTTTTTTATTTTTGAGACAGAGTCTTGCTCTGTTGCCCAAAGTGGAGGTCAGTGGTGTGATCTCGGCTCACTGCAACCTCTGCCTCATGAGTTGAAGCGATTCTCATGCCTCAGCCTCCCAAGTAGCTGGGATTACAGGAATGTGCCACTATGCCTAGCTAATTTTTGTATTTATTTATTTTTTTTATAAAAAAATACAAAGTTTATTCTTCACTACTTTTAAATAAAAATTGTTTTTTTCTTTATAGACGGGGTTTCACCATGTTGGTCAGGTTGGTCTTAAACTCCTGACCTCAGGTGATCCGCCTGCCTTGGCCTCCAAAGTGCTTGGATTACAGGTGTGAGCCACCATGCCTGGCCGCTAATTTTTGTATTTTTAGTAGAGACGGGATTTTGCCATGTTGGCCAGGCTGGTCTCAAACTCCTGAGCTCAAGTGATCTGCCCACCTCAGCCTCCCAAAGTGCTGGGATTACAGTGTGAGCCCCACGCCCAGCCTGCAGTGTAGTTTTAATTTACATTTCTCATATTATGGGTGCAGTTAAGCAGCTTTTTATGTTATATCTTTTGTATTACTTGTTCCGTGAACTTACCATATCCTTGGCTTATTTCCATTAGGATGTTAGTATTTTTCTTCTTAATTTCTAGAGGCACTTTATATATTAGGCTGCTGGACCTTTGTGATAAGAGTTGCCTATTTTTTCCTTTTTTTTTTTGAGACAGAGTCTCGCTCTGTCATGTAGGCTGGAGTACAATGGCGCAATCTCGGCTCACTGCAACCTCCACCTCTAGGGTTCAGGCCATTCTTCCTGCCTCAGCCTCCCAAGTAGCTGGGATTACAGGTGCCCACCACCACACCCAAGTCATTTTTGTATTTTTAGTAAAGACAGCGTTTCACCATGTTTGCCAGGCTGGTCTCAAACTCCTGACCTCAGGTGGTCCACTCACGTCGGCCTCCCAAAGTGCTGGGATTACAGGCATGAGCCACTGCGCCTGGCCAAGAGTTGCCTACTTTGTCTAGTTCATCGTTTGTCTTTTGACTTGTCTTACAGTACGATTTTGGCCACGCAATTTTATTTATTTTTATGTATAAAATAATTTTAAATATTTTATTAATTTTTAACTATAGCCTGGGCAACATAGCAAGATCTCGTCTCTACAGAAACAAAAAATTAGCCAGGCATGGTACATGTCTGTAGTCCCAGCTATTTGGGAGGCTGAGGCTGGAGGATCACTTGAGCCAGGGAGGTGGAGGCTGCAGTGAGTCATAATCATGCCACTGCCCTGCAGCCTAGGTGACAGAATGAGACCGTGACTTAAAAATTTTTTAACTAAATAGATAATATGAACTTAACAGGAATCTATCTCTTGTAAAACAAAAAACAGCCAGGCGAGGTGGCTCACGCCTGTAATCCCAGCACTTTGAGAGGCCGAGGTGGGCGGATCATGAGGTCAGGAGTTTGAGATCAGCTTGGCTACTATGGTGAAACCCCATCTCTACTAAAAAAATTTAAAAATTAGCCAGGTGTGGTGGCGTGTGCCTGTAGTCCCAGCTACTCGGGAGGCTCAGGCAGGAGAATTGCTTGAACCCAGGAGGTGGAGGTTGCAGTGAGTCGAGATCACGCCACTGCACTGTAGCCTGGGCAACAGAGTAAGACTCCGTCTGAAATAAAAAAACAAAGAAAAAACAACTCAGAACTACTGTTGAGGTCACCTTTTGTCCCAATCCCCAATCCTGTTCTCCTCCCACCTCTCCAAAGGCTGTGATCTTTGGCATATATCTCTCCAAACGTTTTTTATCGTTGTTGTTTTGAAATGGAGTCTTGCTCTGTCGCCCAGGCTGGAGTGCAGTGACATGATCTTGGCTCACTGCAACCTCCGCCTCCTGGGTTCAAGCAATTCTCCTGCCTCAGCCTCCTGAGTAGCTGGGATTACAGGCACCTGCCACCATGCCTGGCTAATTTTTTGTATGTTTAGTAGAGACGGGGTTTCACCATGTTGGCCAGGCTGGTCCTGAATTCCTGACCTTAGGAGATCCGCTCGCCTCGGCCTCCCAAAGTCCAGATGTTTTTTTCCCTGCATTTCCATTCATATGAAAATTTGCATTTAAAAAATGTAGCATTGTGGCCAGGCTCAGTGGCTCATGCCTGTAATCCCAGAACTTTGGGAGGCCAAGGTGAGTGGATCACTTGAGGTCAGGAGTTCGAGACCAGCTTGTTCAACGTGGTGAAACCCCATCTCTACTACAAAATACAAAACTTAGCCAGGCATGGTGGCGTGCGTCTGTAATACCAGCTAGTCCAGAGGCTGAGGCAGGAGAATCGCTTGAACCCAGGAGGCAGAGGTTGCAGTGAGCCGAGATTGCACCAGTGCACTCCAGCCTGGGTGACAAGAGTGAAATTCTGTCCCCACCCCTACCCCCCAAAAAAGTAACATTGTTTTATAATTTCCCAAGGTCTTCATGGTTGGCAGAGTTCATGACAGTTTACAAAGCACAGCTTCACTGATGAAGTATTTTGTAGATTTCAAAACATCAACTATAGTTTGGAAAGTGCTTTCTGGTGTTGGAAACCACATTTTATTTATTTATTTAAATTTTTAATTATATTAACAGAGATGAGGTCTCCCTATGTTGCCCAGGCTGGTCTTGAACTCCTGGGTTCAAGGGATCCTCCTGCCTCGGCATCCCAAAGTGCTGGGATTACAGGCATGAGCCGCCTCACCCAACTGAAACCACATTTTAGACTCCTGATTTATTCCTAGTCAGTCAAGAGTCCTGAGGTTATTCTTTATTGTTTTCCTACCTGCAAATATTTTTTAATTTGTCTCTTAACTAAAACACTCCCTTTTGCAAACGTCTTTATTGAAATAGAATGTACATACGTAAAGTCCACCCATTTAAAATGTACGGTTCAGCGATTTATAGTGTGTTCACAGAATTGTGAAGCCACCGCTGCAATCTAATTGCAGAACATTTTAATCGTCCCGCAGAGGAGCCCCATACCCGTCAGCGGTCACTTCCCATCTCCCCCACCCCAGCCCTGGGAGCCACTGGTCTACTTTCAGCCTCCATAGATTTGCCTGTTCTGAACACTGCATATAAACGGTGTCATAAAATATGGTCTTGGCCGGACACGGTGGCTCACGCCTGTAATCCCAGCACTTTGGGAGGTCCAAGAGGGTGGATTGCTTGAGCCCAGGTGTTCAAGAAAAGCCTGGGCGACATGGCAAAGCCCTGTCTCTACTAAAAATACAAAAAATTAGCCGAGTGTGGTGGCACGTAACTGTAGTCCCAGCTGCTTGGGAGGCTGAGGTGGGAGGACTGAGGCATTGAGGTTGCAGTGAGTCCTGAACACACCACCACACTCCACTTGAACCTGGGCAACAGAGCAAGACCCTGTCTCAAAAAAAAAAAAGTAAGATGAGGCCGGGCCAGGTGGCTCACACCTGTGATCCCAGCACTTTGGGAGGCCAACGCAGGTGGATCACGAGGTCAGAAGTTTGAGACCAGCCTGGCCAAAATAGTGAAACCCTGTCTCTACTAAAAATACAAAAAAATTAGCTGGGCGTAGTGGTGGGCATCTGTATCCCAGCTGCTTGGGAGGCTGAGGCAGAAGAATTGCTTGAACCCTGGAGGCAGAGGTTGCAGTGAGCCAAGATCATGTCACTGCACTCCAGCCTGGCAACAGTGTGAGACTCCGTCTCAAAAAAAAAAAAAAAAAGATGAAACACTATACATAATCTAGTACATTCAAGGTATTATTTCAACATGGAATCAATCTTATTTATTTACTTACTTATTTATTTTTAGAGTTGGGGTCTCACCATGTTGCCCAGGCTGGTCTCAAACTCCTGTGCTCAAGGAATCCACCCCCCTCAGCCACCCAAAGTGCTGGGATTACAGGCATGCGCCACCATGCCCAGCTAATTTTTGTATTTTTATTTTATTTATTTTTTGAGACAGAATTTCGCTCTTGTCGCCCAGGCTGGAATGCAATGGTGCGATCTCGGCTCACAGCAAGCTCCCCTCCCCAGGTTCAAGTGATTCTCCTGCGTCAGCCTCCTGAGTAGCTGGGACTTCAGGCACGCGCCATCACGCCGGGCTAATTTTTGTATTTTTTCTAGGGATGGGGTTTCGCCATATTGCCCAGGCTGCTCTCTGTCCCTCTTGTTCCCATTTTTCAGCCTTTCCATTTGCTATCCCCTTTGCCTGGACACCACAACCTCCCTGATTCATATGGTATCTTTCAACTCTCAGCTTCACTGTCCCCTCCTGCAGAAGGCCTTCCTCCACCAGCCGGTTTACAGGGCTCACCACAGCCTGCTCACTCCCACGCCCTTCAGACCACAGATTATAACATGCAATTACTTCGTGTATTTCGTTATTTGCATCTGCCCCTTCCCACTGGACTATCAGCTCCCACAGTGGGCTCTCTGTCTTGTTCACTGCTGTACCTTCAGGACTAGGGCAGTGCCTGACACACAGTAGGCACTCACACTCATTTGTCAAGTTAGGGAAGAATCATGAAAACTAAGAGGCTGGGCACGGTGGCTTATGCCTGGAATCCCAGCACTTTGGGAGGCTGAGGTGGGTGGATCACCTGAAGTCAGGAGTTCAAGACCAGCCTGACCAACATGGTGAAACCCCATCTCTAGTAAAAATACAGAAATTAACCAGGCATGATGGTGGGTGCCTGTAATCCCAGGTACTTGGGAGGCTGAGGCAGAATCGCTTGAACCCGGGAGGCGGAAGTTACAGTGAACCAAGAGTGTGCCACTGCATTCCAGCCTGGGTGACAGAGTGAGATTCCATCCGTCTCAAAAAAAAAAGAAAAAGAAATGAGATTATCACCATTTTGCAATCACTAATGAATGGCTATGTCTGGGCATTGAGCAGAAACAGCTGCTGGCATCTTGGAAAGGAGGTGCCTCCTGGTGGAGGTAAACAGCCCCACATAGGAAGGTTCTGGCCAGAAAAACTCCTCACACCCAAACCTGAATCTGCTTGAACTTCTCCAACTGAGTCCCACTTAGCAGGAAACACAGGGGATAGAGGCACACGGGAAATGACACCATAAAAACGCATTAGGTCCAGACTGTGGGAAACTCTACAACTGGGACAGCGCTATCCAATGAGAGACTTCGTGTGAAAAACATGTTGAACTGATCATTTTTTAGATTGATTATGGCCAGGTGCTAAATGAATGAATGAATGAATGAATGAAAGGGATGCACAAATGAATGATGACAAAGGGAGATCAGCAGATCACAAGAGCAGCGTCTAGGAGTGAATGGAGGTGACAATGTCCCAGGTTCCTGTGGAGAGGTGGGCTTTTTTTTTTTCTTATTTTTCTTGTTTCTTTTCTTTACTTTTTTTTTTTTGAGACAGGGTCTTACCCTTGCTGCCCAGGCTGGAGTGCAGTGGCACAATCTCAGCTCACTGCAAACTCCACCTCCCAGGTTTAAGCCATTCTCCTGCCTCAGCCTCCAAAGTAGCCGGGACGACAGGCACCCGCCACCACGCCCAGCTAATTTTTGTATTTTTAGTAGAGACAACATTTCACAGTGTTGTCCAGGCTGGTCTCAAACTCCTGACCTTGGGTGATTCACCTGCTTTGGCCTCCCAAAATGCTGGGATTATGGGTGTGAGCCACTAGGCCCAGTCTGAGGTGGGTTTTTGAGACAGATACTATCACCCTGCTCATGATAGAGGGGGAGGCAGGCCAACGAGGCAAGGGCAGAAGGTGAGGGGTTCCGGTGTGATGATGTCTCCATGCTCTGTGGTTTCTAGAGCCCTTCATGATTTGCAAAGCATGTTACTCATTTAGAAAGCATTTTGCAAAGTTCTGGGGTTTTTACAAAGCAGTTTTGAGAGCCAGAAAGTTTTGCTCTGTTCATAGCCCAGAGCAACAGTTCTCACACTGCATACTTCAGCCCGTCTGTAGTAATGAAATTAATTTAGCAACGCATAACTCGTGACCAGCATCTTTAGAAATAAAACAGAACATTGCAGAGTGTGCTGCACAGCAGAAGTCAGAATTGTGTCATGAAACCTTTTCTTTTTTTGAGATGGATTTTCGCTCTATTGCCAAAGCTGGAGTGCAATGGCACGATCTCGGCTCACCACAACCTCCATCTCCCTGGTTCAAGAGATTCTCCTGCTTCAGCCTCCCAAGTAGCTGGAATTACAGGCATGTGCCACCATGCCTGGCTAATTTTTTTTCTTTCTTTCTTTCTTTTTTCTTTTTTAACCAACTAGGAGATTGGTTTTGTTGTCTTCTAATTTTGTATTTTTAGTAGAGATGGGGTTTCTCCATGTTGGTCAGGCTGGTCTCGAACTCCTGACCTCAGGTGATCCACCCACCTCAGCTTCCCAAAGTGCTGGGATTACAGGTGTGAGCTGCTGTGCCTGACCTTTTTTTTTTTTTTGAGTCACATTGTAAAATGTATTCTTACTGTGAGTGCAGTCAAGAACATTTAATGAGGTGGGCACAGTGGCTGATGCCTGTAATCCCAGCACTTTGGGACGCCGAGGTGGGTGGATCACAAGGTCAGGAGTTTGAGACCAGCCTGACCAGCATGGTAAAACCCCGTCTCTACTAAAAATACAAAAAAAGCCAGGTGTCATGGCACAAACCTGTAGTCCCAGCTACTTGGGAGGCTGAGGCAGGAGAATCACCTGAACCCGGGAGGCGGAGGTTGCAGTGAGTGGAGATCACATCACTGCACTCCAGCCTGGGCGACAGAGTGAGACTCCATCTCAAAAAAAAAAAAAAAGTACATTAACATATTCTGGTTTCTCTTCAAATCGTATAAACCTTTCGCCTTTTACTAAAGAAAAAAAAAGAACATTTAACGCTGCTCTAGAGAACCTCTTGCAAAAATGCACGGGCAATCAGCACAAGAATGTTCAAGGAACATGTTGTCTGTAAAGTTAAAAAATCTATAGGTGAACCTGGTGATTTATGTCTGTAATCCCAGCACTTTGGGAGGTGGAAGAGGGTAAATCACCTGAGCTCAGGAGTTTGGGACCAGCCTGGGCAACATGGCAAAACCCCGTCTCTACAGAAAAACTTTGCCAGGCGCAGTGGCATGCACCTGTAGTCCCGGCTACTCAGGAGGCTGAGGCATGAGACTCACTTGACCCTTGGAGGTGGAGGCTGCAATGAGCTGAGATTGTGCCACTGCTCTCCAGCCTGGGTGACAGAGTGAGACCCTGTCTCAGGAAAAAAAATATATATCTGGAAGCAACCTACATTTCCATCAGCAGGATAACAGATTAAGAGTCTTATGGCTGGGCACGGTGTCTCAACGCCTGTAACCCCTGCACTTTAGGAGGCCGAGGCGGGTGGATCACCTGAGGTCAGGAGTTCGAGACCAGCCTAGCCAACATGATGAAACCCCCATCTCACTAAAATACAAAAAATTAGCAGGGCATGGTGTCCGAGCACCTGTAATCCCAGCTACTCAGGAGGCTGAGGCAGGAGAATTGCTTGAACCTGGGAGGTGGAGGTTGCAGTGAGCTGAGACCATGCCACTGCACTCCAGCCTGGGAGACAAGAGTGAAACTCCATCTCAAAAAACAAAAAAGCAAGTTTCAGCTGGGCATGGTGGCTCACACCTGTAATCCCAGCACTTTATGAGGCTGAGGTGGGAGGATCCCTTGAGCCCAGGAATTCAAGACCAGCGTTGGTAACATAGGGAGACGCTATCTCTACCAAAAAAAAAAAAAAAAAATTAGGTGTAGTGGTGTGTATCTGTAGTCCCAGCTACTCTGAAGGCTGGGCACTTAAGCCTGAGCGTGGGGATGAGGGCGAGGGGGCATGTGTTGAGGCTGTGGTGAGCTGTGATTGCCATCACTGCACTCCAGCCTGGGTGACACAGCGAGACCTTGTCTGAAAAAAAGAGAGAGAGAGGGAATTGAAGCTCTCCAGGCCACCCCATTGACCTCCCTGCCCGCCCCCAGGCCATGGACAGCCAGAAGCAGTTCAGCGGTCCAGAAATCCAGTTCCTGCTTTCGTGCTCCGAAGCAGACGAGAACGAGATGATCAACTGCGAGGAGTTCGCCAACCGCTTCCAGGAGCCAGCCCGCGACATCGGCTTCAACGTGGCGGTGCTGCTGACCAACCTGTCGGAGCATGTGCCGCATGACCCACGCCTGCACAACTTCCTGGAGCTGGCCGAGAGCATCCTCGAGTACTTCCGCCCCTACCTGGGCCGCATCGAGATCATGGGCGCCTCGCGCCGCATCGAGCGCATCTACTTCGAGATCTCGGAGACCAACCGCGCCCAGTGGGAGATGCCCCAGGTCGGGGACCTGCGCGCGTGCATGCTCACCTCCTGGGGCTTCGGGCATGCGGGTGCTCACTTCTTGCACTTTCGGACCCCACAGGGGACTGTGCGTGCCTTGCCTATCTGCCCTGCTCCGGCAAGCCCACGCCCACCCTTTTGTACACATTTTGCCTGGCTGTGCCGTTGGCCATCCCTGGCTCCCCCTGGTCACTTCTTGCGGACTTGGCCCACGAGAGGATGCACAGCCCTTGGGCATGAAGCAGGGTGGGTGTGTCCTCACTGTGGCTGCTCACACGCCATCCCTTCCCCTTGCACGCGCACCCTGGGAGCTCTGGCAGGTCCCTACAAGCCTGATGCAGCCCCACCCACATTCTCACCTCCCTGAACCCGTATGGTGACACACCCCTTGCTCACCCTCCCAACCGCCCCCACTCGGTGTGCTGTCTCTTGGTCCTGGCCCGCTCATGCTCGCTCTTATACACACTCGCCTTGGGGTCTCCGGGTGCCCTGGCATGCTGACCCACCCTTCACCAGTTGTCACGTGTGCCCCCAGATGCCTTCTGAAGTCCTAGCACACAATGTGGACCCCCACTTATTCTGGGCCCACACGTGGGCCCACACCTCTTGCACACACACCCTGAGGATGCCAGTGAGCCCTCCCGGAACCCTGGCATGGCTCACTCATTCACTGCCCATTTGCCCTTACTGTAGCTCTGGGACCACCATGCTCACCCACAAACACTTGGGCCACGGTCTCAGGGTCACCCACAAGAGCCCCCAGACCTACTCTAACCTGACGTGCCCTATCCAGCTCCTGCTATGCCCAGCCCACAAATGCTTGACCACCCCTTACACACTCATTTGCCCCAAGGGTACACTCATGTGGTCCCAGCATGTCCCCAGCACAGCTGGCACACCTGGCTGGCATATGGTTCCTCTCCCCATTCCCTCGCACTCCCCACACAGCCCTGACACACCCTCACCTCATTCTCTTGCACACACACTTGCTTTTGGTTTCTGAGATGCCCCCAGGCACCTGCACACACCTCCCCTGTGCTCCTGCACACCCCACCTTGTCTCCCACTCATAGCCCAGGAGGCTTGCACACCCGTCACCTCCTTCATGACTGGGCCCTTCATATGTCTCCTCAGGGGACACACAGTCTCTCGTGGTTGCACCCTTCCCCCGCGTGCTCCCCACACGCACACTCTTTCCCTTAGCGCTATTTCTCCAGACACCTGCTTCCTCCTGCTCACCCCTTCCCACTCCACTTTCCCCTGCTCCTCAGGCACGCACGTATGCCCATGTGGGGCAGTATAATAACACGGAACACTAGACTGCGTGTTTCGTTTTGTTTTTGAGACGGAGTTTTGCTCTTGTCACCCAGGCTGGAGTGCAATGGCACGATCTAGGCTTACTGCAACCTCTGCCTCCCGGGTTCAAGCGATTCTCCTTGTCTTAGTCTCCCGAGTAGCTGAGATTACAGGCATGTGCCACCACGTCCAGCTAATATTTATATTTTCAGCAGAGTTTCGCCATGTTGGCTAGGCTGGTCTTCAACTCCTGACCTCAGGTGATTCGCCACCTTGGCCTCCCAAAAAGTGCTGGGATTACAGGTGTGACCCATGGCCTGCCCACTATACAGCATTTATTAGGCACCAGGTGCTGCTCTAACCATGCACCATCTATTAACTCATTTAACCCTCACACCAACCCTATAATGTAGGTCCTATTATGCCCACTTTACAGAGGGGGAAAACAGAGGTCCAGAGAGCTAATTCAAAATCACCCAGCTACTCAGCGGCAGAATCAAGATTTGAAGCCAGGCAGGCTGGCTGCAGAACCTTTGCCTTCAAGCACTATGCTCCTCCTCTCAAGGAAGTTAAACACATCCATTCTGGAGCCAGCTCGCAGGGAGTTCAAATCCTGTGTGTGCCGCCTCATCTGTGTCACCTGGGAGTGTCACTTTCTGGGCCTCCCTGTAAAATGTCCTCATCTGTAAAATGGGAAGAAAACTCACTGGCCCCTAGGCTTGTTTGTGAGGATTAAATGAGTTTGGTTTTTTTGTTTTTGTTTTTGTTTTTGAGTGAGAGTCTTGCTGTGTCGCCAGACTGGAGTGCAGTGATGTGATATTGGCTCACTGCAACCTTTGCCTCCTGGGGGTTCAAGTGATTCCCCTGCCTCAGCCTCCCCCGTGGCTGGGACTGCAGTGCGCCACTACACATGGCTAGTTTTTTATATTTTAGTAGAGACGGGGTTTCACCATGTTGGCCAGGGTGGTCTTGATCTCCTGACCTCATGATCCACCCGTCTCAGCCTCCCAAAGTGCTGGGATTACAGGCGTGAACCACCGCGCCCAGCCGATTACGTGTTTTATGGAAACTGCTTGTACAGGGCCTGGCCTGATTGAAGCATTTACAGGAGTACCTACAATGAGTGCTCTCTCTAAATTGCTCTCTATAGGTTTGCTTTTGATAATCAAAACAACCACGTGGCCGGGCGCTGTGGCTCCTGCCTGTAATCCCAGTATTTTGGGAGTCCAAGGACAGAGGATTGCTTGAGGCCAGGAGTTCAACACCAGCCTGACCAACACAGCCAGACCCTGTCTCTGCGGAAAACTTTTAGAAATTAGCAGGCCAGTCATGGTGGCTTACACCTGTAATCTCAGCACTTTGGAAGGCTGAGGCGGGCAGATCACTTGAGGCCAGGAGTTCAAGACCAGCCTGGCAAAACCCTGTCTCTACTAAAAATTCAAAAATTTAGCCTGGCATGGTGGTGGGAGCCTGTAATCCCAGCCACTCAGGAGGCTGAGGCAGGGAGATTGCTTGAACCCCAGGGGCAGAGGTTGCAGTGGGCTAAGATAACACCACTTCATTCCAGCCTGGGAAGAGACTGAGCTAGATCCTGTCTTGTCTTTTATTTTAATTTTGTTTTGTTTTGTCGGAGACGGAGTTTCACTCTGTTATCCAGGCTGGAGTGCGGTGGTGTGATCTTGGCTTGCTGCAACCTCCACCTCCCAGGTTCAAGTGATTGTCCTGCCTCAGGTTCCCAAGAAGCTAGGGTTACAGGCGCCCACCACATCCGGCTAATTTTTGTATTTTTAGTAGAGACGGGGTTTCACCATGTTGGCCAGGCTGGTCTCGAACTCCTGACCTCAAGTGATTCGCCTGCCACGGCCTCCCAACGTGCTGGGATTACAGGCGGGAGCCACCGCGCCCGGCCTGATCCTGTCTCAAAAACAAAACAACAATGCATTTAGAACAGCGCCTGCCGAGGTGACCCCGGTAGCTGACACTGTGCTGTCGCTGCTGTCCGAGCCCCCGCTGACGGCGCCCCCGTTTCCTCCATCGCCCCGCGCTGCAGGTGAAGGAGTCGAAGCGCCAGTTCATCTTCGACGTGGTGAACGAGGGCGGCGAGGCCGAGAAGATGGAGCTCTTCGTGAGCTTCTGCGAGGACACCATCTTCGAGATGCAGATCGCCGCGCAGATCTCGGAGCCCGAGGGCGAGCCGGAGACCGACGAGGACGAGGCCGCGGCGGAGGCGGGCGCGGAGGGCGCGGAGGAGGGCGCGGCGGGGCCCGAGGGCGCGGCGGCCACGGCGGCGGCGGGGGCGACCGCGCGGGTGGCGGCGGCCGCGGGCTGGGCCCTGCGCGGCCTCAGCTACCGCAGCCTGCGGCGGCGCGTGCGGCGGCTCCGGCGGCTCACGGCCCGCGAGGCGGCCACCGCGGTGGCGACGCTGCTCTGGGCGGCCGTGACGCGCGCGGGGTCCGCGGGCGCGGGGGCGGCGGCGGGCGCGCTGGGCCTGCTGTGGCGCTCCCTGTTCGGCGGCGGCCTGGTGGAGGGCGCCAAGAAGGTGACGGTGACCGAGCTCCTGGCGGGCATGCCCGACCCCACCAGCGACGAGGTGCACGGCGAGCAGCCGGCCGGGCCCGGCGGAGACGCAGACGGCGAGGGTGCGGGCGAGGGCGCGGGAGACGCCGCGGAGGGCGCCGGGGACGAGGAGGAGGCGGCGGACGAGGCCGGGCCGGGCGGTGCCGACAGGGCGGTGGCCGTGACCGACGGGGGCCCCTTCCGGCCCGAAGGGGCTGGTGGCCTCGGAGACATGGGAGACACGACGCCTGCGGAGCCGCCCACGCCCGAGGGCTCTCCCATCCTCAAGAGGAAGCTGGGGGTGAGAGCGCAGCCGAGGGCTTCGGGGTTTTGGCGAGAGATGGGGGATCGGAGGGAGGAAGAGAGCCTGGCTGGGTGGAGACACACACTGAGTGGGGAGAACTGGTGAGGGGGACAGGCACACGCAGGGCGCACCCACGGAGGACGCACACGGGGACAGAGCGGGCGCCGGGCAAGAGAGACGTTCAGAGACAGAGGGATACACAGACGCACAGGGAGAGAGACTCAGAGATGGAGACCTGGAAAAAGGGTCAGGCAGAGCCCTGAGCCCGGAAGACGTAGAGAAAATGATAACTGGAGAGCCAGAGAGAGTAAGAAACACAGGGACCAAATTAGAGGGCAAGAAAGACCAAGACTAAGCCCCGCACCGTGGCTCACACCTGTGATCCCAGCACTTTGGGAGGCCGAGGCGGGCCGATCACCTGAGATCAGGAATTTGAGACCAGCCTGGCCAACATGGCGAAACTCCGTCTCTACTAAAAATACAAAAATTAGCCGGGAGTGGTGGCACATGCCTGTATTCCCAGCTACTCGGGCTGCTGAGACAGGAGAATCTCTTGAATCCGGGAGACGGAGATGGCAGTGAGCCGAGATCGCGCCACTGCACTCCAGCCTGGGCGACAGAGTGAGGCTCTGTCTCAAAAAAAAAAAGAAGACAGAGAGAAAGAAAGAAAAGAAAAGAAAGACCAAGACTGAAAAAAAGTCCCAAGACAGGGTCAGGAGCACTAGGAAAAGACCCTCGGAGACACGGGTTGTGGGAATGAAGTCGCCCATGGAGGCAGGGTCCCCTAACATCGTCAGGCCGTTGGTGCTGGGAATGCCGTGGTGGGGTGCGGAGGTCAAGGAGGTGGGAAGCCCTGGGGGACAAGAAGAGCTGCACTTGGAGTCAGCCCAATCCTGCGCAGTGCTTTGAGCAAGGGCCCTCCCTCAATGAGCCTCAGTTTCCCCTCTGTAAAATGGGAATCATAATCTGCCTCCTCCTGGTGGGGTCAAGTGGAAAACTTCCATCACCCAGGGGAAATCGGAGAGAAAGAAGACAAGAGCAGGCGGGCGGCCCTGAGGAGCGCTTAGGGTGGGGACTCAGCCCTGATGCTCGCCCTGCCCCTAGGTGGATGGAGTGGAGGAGGAACTCCCACCAGAGCCAGAGCCCGAACCGGAACCAGAGCCGGAGCCGGAGAAAGCCGAGTGAGTGGCCTTGGGGCCCCTATCACTGCCTCCCTCCTAGACCAGGAGCCTCCAGAGGTCAGGCCCTGAGGCCGTCCTGACCACCCTGTGTCTTCAGAAACACCCCGCCCAGACTCAGACACAGAAGAGGGGCCCCGAGAGAAGGATTCAAGAAATAAATGCTCCAGCCCGGGCAACATAAAAAAATTAAAAATTAGCCACGCATGGTAGTATTCGTCTGTAGTCCCAGCCATGGGGAGGCTGAGGTGGGAGGATCGCTTGATCCCCAGAGGTGGAGGCTGCAATGATCCCTGATCACAGCATTGCACCCCAGCCTGGGTGACAGAGCAAGACCTTGTCTCAAAAAAAAAAAAAAAAAAAAAAAAATAGAAAAATGAATGCTCCGTCTGGTCACCGGGCCTTTCTGTGTGCCATTCCCTCTGCCTAGAGCACGGGCCTCCATGCCTACTCTGAGTCTTTCTCATCCTTTCCATTCTCCAGGACACCTGACCCCCTCCTAAGCTAAGGAGGTGTCTCCTCCAGGTTGCCACAACCCCCTGAGCTTCCTGCATCCCAACCACTCTGGCTGTCACTGCCTGGTGTCACTGTCACTGCCTGTCTCCCACATTGTACTGGAGCCTCATAAGGGCAAGTCCTGAGATTATCTCATCACCCCATGTACACAGCACCATCCAAACCTGAGCCAGGCACGGAGCAGGGCCCCGGTGAACGGTTCTGAATGAATGAACTCATGCATTGCCAGTCCAGGCACCTCCTGACCTCTCTCTGTCCTACCCTGCAGTGCCGAGAATGGGGAGAAGGAAGAAGTTTCCGAGCCCCCACCAGAGCCCTCCAAGAAGCAAGCACCTCCCTCACCCCCTCCAAAGAAAGAGGAAGCTGGGGGCGAATTCTGGGGAGAACTGGAGGTGCAGAGGGTGAAGTTCTTGGTGAGGATCCGGCCAGGGCACCTGAACCTTCTCTCCGGGAGCCCCACCTCTGGTGCCCCCCTCTCCTGCTCACCCTGTTCTTGCATTCACCTGTTGAAGTTCATCTCCAAGAAAAACCCTAGCTGGGGAGAGGGCAGAGGCATCCCCAGACCTGGGGACAGGGTGGCATTTTCAGGTGGCCCTCCCTTGGTTCCTTGTCCCCTCCCTGCTGACAATCCTTATTCCCACCTCCACACCTTTTTCATGGGGGCCACCCACCCACACTTCTACCTCCGCCCTCTATCCAGAGCTACAGTCAATGAGGCCGCCGCTCTGGCCTTCCCACCATGGCCTGTTTCTTGGTTGTCAGCCCTTAGAGTCTCAGCCCCTACCCCAGCCCCAGTGCTGCTGTGGAGGTCTGAGCTCTCCCAGTGCCTGGGGAAACGCTCATCTCATCCAGGCCAGGAAGGAGGGTAGGTGTTTGGAGGCAAGCCCCCGGGCTCCCTCCGTCCTGTCTCCTGTCCAGGCCTGGCCTGATAGGAGGGGGTAAGGGAGGCTGGGCATGGTGGCTCATGCCTGTAATCCCAGCACTTTGGGAGACCGAGGTGGGCAGATCACCTGAGACCAGGAGTTTGAGACCAGCCTGGCCAACGTGGTGAAATCTCATCTCTATTAAAAATACAATACATAGTGGCGCATGCCTGTAATCCCAGCTACTCAAGAGGCTGAAGCAAGAGAATTGCTTAAACCCAATAGGCAGAAGTTGCAGTGAGCCAGGATTGTGCCACTGCACTCCAGCCTGGGCGACAGAGCAAGGCTCTGTCTCAAAAAAAAAAAAGAGGCGAGGGGCAGTGAGGGAATCGTGTAGAATGAAGGTGGTTCCCTGAGAATTTGTGGGAAGATTGAGGGATGGAGGGAAAGGTGGAGAGAAAGAGGTAGAGATGGAAGATGTTCCTGGCCATGTGAGGGGGCTCATGCCTGTAATTCCAGTACTTTGGAAGGCTGAGGTGGGAGGATTCCTTGAGCCCAGGAGTTTGAGACAAGCCTGGGCAACATAGGGAGACCCCTGTGTCTACAAAATAGTTTTTTAATCTTTTTTTTCTTTAAATTACTGCTCCTTGCAGAGCAGGGCACCCCTAAGGCAATGCGCCCAGAGTAGCCAAAACTTTGTTTTAATTACCTGAGTGTGGTGACACATGCCTGTGGTCCCAGCTATTCAGGAGGCTGAGGCAGGAGGATCACTTGAGCACACGAGTTTGAGGCTGCAGTGAGCTGTGATTGCACCACTGCACTCCAGCCTGGGTGACAGTGAGACCTTGACTCAAAAAAAAAAGTTCCCTTCCATCTTGTGTAAAGCAGACAGGGTGACCTCACTCAGGAAGCAGCATAGCCAAGAGGCTGGGCTTGGACTCTGACTGACTGTGTTCAAAACCCAGCTCTGCCACTCCTTGGCTGTGTTACCTTGAGCAGGATACCACTTCCCTGAGCCTCAGTTTCCTCACCTGTAAAGTGCTCGTAACAGTAGTACCCACTTCACAGGGCTGTGGTGAGAACTTAACAAGTTTATGCAAATAAAACTCTAGCCCAGTAGAAGGTCGGGGCCAGGTGCGGTGGCTCAGGCTTATAATCCCAGCACTCTGGGAGGCCGAGGTGGGTGGATCACCTGAGGTCAGGAGTTTGAGAACATCCTGGCTAATGTGAAAACCCTGTCTCTACTAAAAATGCAAAAATAAGCTGGGCATGGTGGTGCATGCCTGTAATCCCAGCTGAGGCATGAGAATTTGAACCCGAGAGCTGAGATGGCACCACTGCACTCCAGTGTGGGCAACAGAGCGAAACCCTGTCTCAAAAATAGACAGATAGATAGACAGATAGATGATAGATAGATAGGAGGTTGTGAGAACAGCTGTTGGGAGCCCAGGTGCTTTGACTGTGGGTAAATGATGGGATGAGTTCTCCGGTGAAGAGGCTGATCTGTGAGTGCTCTCTCTTTCTCTCTCCTTTCTCTCTCAGAACTACCTGTCCCGGAACTTTTACACCCTGCGGTTCCTTGCCCTCTTCTTGGCATTTGCCATCAACTTCATCTTGCTGTTTTATAAGGTGCTGGTCCTGAAGGGCGGGGAGGGTCAGGCCCTTATCCAGGCTGTGGGACGGGAGGCTCGGCATCTGTCAGGCTTTCTGGGTTCCTCCAGTGAAGGGACAAGGCATTGGGCTCAGGGTCCTTCGGAGGGTTCAGACTGGACACTTGGATCCTGGGACTGCCCTCCGTGGGGTTGAGTAGGGGGTGCCTGCACCCCTCTGGGACAGACGCCTGAGTGCCTGCAGGAGCTAGAGCAGGAGCAGGAGCTGAGTTCCCTGCTCAGCTCGGCCACAGGCCAGTTCTGTGCACCTGGGTACAGGCCCTCAGCTCTCATCAATACCCACTGATTCCGCTAAGCATCTTCGCTTTCACATAAGCTAAACAAGTTTGCGGGGAGGAAGAAACGGGCTGCTCACAGAATGGAAGGAAAGGGCTAAGAACCAGGCCTCCTGAAGGACAAAGGGACCCTTGGGGTCTTGCCAGGGGTCGAGATAACAGGGCAGTAAGGTAGACTAGACAGATCGGAGCGTGGCCTCTGTGGGCCCCAGTCCCACTCACCGCCCACTGGCCGCGTGAGGTTAGGTAAGGTGCTGAATGCCTTCGTGCCCCAACTGCCTCGCCTGTAAAATGGGATACGTCTTAGAGCTGTGGGATTGAAAGAGGATGAGGCGCCAGGTGCAGTGGCTCACGGCTGTAATCCCAGCACTTTGGGAGGCCGAGGCGGGTGGATCACTTGAGGTTGGGAGTTCGAGACTAGCCTGGCCAACATGGTAAACTCCCATCTCTACTAAAAATACAAAAATTAGCCGGGCGTGGTGGAGCGTGCCTGTAATCCCAGCTACTCAGGAGGCTGAGGCAAGAGAATCACTTGATTCCAGGAGGGGTGGAGGTTGCAGTGAGCTGAGATCGTGCCACTGCCCTCCAGCCTGGGCCACAAGAGTGAAACTCTGTCTCAACAAATAATAAAGAAAGAGGATGAGGCCAGGTGCGGTGGCTCAGCCTATAATCCCAGCAATTTGGGAGGCCACGGTAGGCGTATCACGTGAGGTCAGGAGTTCAAGACCAGTCTGGCCAGTGTGGTGAAACCCTGTCTCTACTAAAAATACAAAAAATTAGCCGGGCATGGTGGTAGGCACCTGTAATCCAAGGTATGTGGGAGGCTGAGGCAGGAGGAGCCTTGAACCTGGGAGGCAGAGGTTGCAGTGAGCAGAGATTGGGCAATGAGTGAAACTCTGTCCCCCGCAAAAAAAGATGAATATGTGTAAGGCACTTAGAACAACAGTACCTGGCATATAAAAGCGCTGTGTAAATGGGAGCTGCTACTAATTTTCTTGTTAGTGTTAATATTAGTGGGCAGTCTCTTTAGTGCTCCACCATCAAGATGAACCAACTCTGTCTTCAGTTCTGCGTCACTTGGTTCAATAGGCTAATTCCCAGGACAGAGTCTGATTTGCTAGCTAGGCTCCTGGGCCCACCCCTCAATCTTGATTGACAGCCACACGGAGACTGTATCTTGTACGGCCCCAGTCCAATCTCAGGAATGGAGGTCGTTAATATTGTGAGTGGGTTCTCGGTGTGGCAGACCCACAGATGGATCTCTGCCCGCATTTCAGGTCTCAGACTCTCCACCAGGGGAGGATGACATGGAGGGCTCAGCCGCTGGGGACATGTCAGGTGCAGGCTCTGGCGGCGGCTCTGGCTGGGGCTTGGGGGCCGGAGAGGAGGCAGAGGGCGATGAGGATGAGAGCATGGTGTATTACTTCCTGGAGGAGAGCACGGGCTACATGGAGCCTGCCCTGCGGTGTCTGAGTCTCCTGCACACGCTGGTGGCCTTTCTCTGCATCATTGGCTATAACTGTCTCAAGGTGGGCCATGGCCATTGTTCTGGGGCAAGGGCTTATTGGCTGGGTAGGGGTGGGGGTGGTGTTGGGGCACTGGCTGGGGCTGGGGGCCCGGGGTTGGGGTGAGAGCTGGGGAACCGGGCACAGGATTGGCGTCTCCAGCAAGGACAGTACTCACATTGGGAACTGACACAGCTCACAGCTGAGGAACCGGGTCCTGGGCCGCTGTCTTGATTCTTTACTATTGGATGAACAGTGAAGTATCAAGTACTAAAGCTTGTACACGCTGTTCCCTCTGCGTGCAGTGCTTGGCCCCGCTTCCACCTTGCACCTGTTTTATTCATCCTTAAGTTCTGAGTTCAGACCTGCTTCCCTTCGGAAGCCCCAGGTGGCATCGGGCACCACTTCTGGGCTCCCACAGCTCCCCTGTTCTCACATCCTGGCCCTGATCCCTCTGCCTGTTCCCCCAGTCCCAGCCCTGACTGACCCCTGTGTCTCTGCCCTGCATCCTGGCCCTTACCCCTCTATCTCTGTCCCCACATCCCAGCCCTGACACCCCTGTCTGTGCCTCCCCCATCCCAGCCCCGACCCCTCTCTCTTTGCCCCCCATCCCAGCCCTCACCCCTCTATCTCTGCCCCCACATCCCAGCCCTGATAACCCTGTCTGTGCCTCCCCGATCCCAGTCCTGAACCCTCTGCCTCTGCCCCCTATCCCAGCCCTGGGCCCTCTGCCTGGACCTCCTCATTTCTACCCTTATCACTGGGAAAGCTCTTCTGATGTGGGGTCACACACAGACTCCAGCAAGATCTCGTGGCTTCTCCTGAGGCTGTGGTCCAGCCAAGGTGCCTGAGGCCCTCCTGTGACCTCCTCCCACTATCCAGGTGCCCCTGGTGATCTTTAAGCGGGAGAAGGAGCTGGCCCGGAAGCTGGAGTTTGACGGCCTCTACATCACAGAGCAGCCGGAGGACGATGACGTGAAGGGGCAGTGGGACCGCCTGGTGCTCAACACACCGTAAGGACCCAGCCCCGACCTCAGGGTGGCAGCAGGAGGGGACCTGGGTTTCCACCTAGTCCAAGCCGGGACCTCAAAAAACTGGGGTTTCAGGCTGAGTGCAGTGGCTCACGCTTGTAACCCCAACACTGTGGGAGGCCGAGGGGGGCAGATCACAAGGTCAGGAGTTGGAGACCAGCCTGGCCACCATGGTGAATCCCCATCTCTACTAAAATACAAAAAATTAGCCGGGCACAGTGGCACGCACCTGTAGAGCCAGCTACTTGGGAGGCTGAGGCAGGGGAATCTCTTGGACCAGGGAGGCGGAGCTTGCAGTGAGCTGAGATCATGCCACTGCACTCTAGCCTGGCAACAGAGTGAGACTCGGTCTCAAAAAAAAAAAAAAAACTAGAGTTGCAGGGCCCTGCAGGCCCTGCCTTATTCCCCCCATGCCTTTGTCTTCCTCTCCATAAAAGGGGCACATTTCCCATGCATTACAGCATCTGTGGGGGTGCAGATGGCACACAGAGATTCCTCGACCTGGGCCCTGGAGGTTCCCGTTCAGTGACTCTGGGGTGTGAGCCCAGGAACCTATATTTTAAACGCTGTCCCTAGGTATGATTCCTACTCAGGTGCAATGAGTGCAAAATCAAAACCATGGCTGGGGGCAGCGGCTCACGCCTGTAATCCCAGCAATTGGGACACCAAGGTGGGCGGATCACTTGAGGTCCAGAGATCGAGAGCAGCCTGGCCAACGTGGTTGAAACCCTATCTCTACTAAAAATACAAAAATTAGCCAGGCATGGTGGCGGGCGCCTGTAGTCCCAGCTACTCAGGAGGCTGAGGCACAAGAATGACTTAAACCGGGAGGTGGAGGTTGCAGTGAACCAAGATTGCACCTCTGCACTCCAGCCTGGGTGACAGTGAGACTCCGTCTAAAAAACAAACCACCAAACAAAAAGAAAAGAAATCAGTAGAAGCCTTAGGGGCCGTGCTCAGAGGCTCATGCCTGTAATCTCAGAACTCTGGGACGCTGAGGCAGGAGGATCCCTTGTGCCCAGGAGTTCAAGACCAGCACAGGCAACATGGGGAGACCTCTATCTTAAAAAAAAAAAACAACTAAAAGGTTAGCCAGGCACGCCAGCCTGGATGGCACATGCATGCAGTCCTAGCTCTTTGGGAGGCTGAGGCAGGAGGATCACGTGAGCCCAGGAGTTCCAGGCTGCAGTAAGCTATAATTACACCACTGTCCTTCAGCCTGAATGACAGAGCAAGACCTTATGTCTTGGGCGGGGGAACAAAAAATGAACAGGAATTGGAAGTGCAATGAATTGAAGCACTTCAAAGAATTGCAAATCTCTGAATTCATAATCATCACTCCACTTTCTCAAAAAACAAAACTCACTGGCCATATTTGAGGATGTTAGGGCATAAATTTGCCACTTGGAAAACTGGTAAATAAAGGATCAGAATCATGAAATTAAATGAAATCAATCAGTGTGAGAAAACAGGCATTTCCACTGGAGTTGGTGCCGGGTCAGGCTGCTGGTCTGGGCTCCCCGCAACCCCGACACCATGCCAAAGCCTCTTTGCTGGAGTGCCATTCTGAGGTCTTTTTTGCACATCCGGCTCTGAATGCAAATTCTCTGCCTCATCGGGGGTCCAGCAAAGATGGCAGTGGGGTCCCCACTGTTCAAGGTTCCTATAAAAAAAGCAGTGGAACCAGGCACGGTGGTTCACACCTGTAATCCCAGCACTTTGGGAGGCCAAGGCGGGTGGATCACTTGAAGTCAGGAGTGTGAGACCAGCCTGCCCAACATGGTGAAACCCCGTCTTTACTAAAATACAAAAGTTAGCCGGGTGTGGTGGCACATGCCTGTAGTCCCAGCTACTCGGGAGGCTGAGGCAGGAGAATCGCTTGAACCAGGAGGCGGAGGTTGCAGTGAGCCAAGATCGCACCACTGCACTCCAGCCTGGACGGCAAAGGGAGACTCCATCTCAAAAAAAAAGCAGTGGAGTTTCAACCCACCCCAGTTCCTCTGGCCCTAACCTCCCCACCCCATCTCTGTCTCTGTCTCTGTCTCTCTCTCGGCAGGTCTTTCCCCAGCAACTACTGGGACAAGTTTGTCAAGCGCAAGGTGAGAGGACATGGATGCACTGGGTCCCTGCCTGCCACCAGGCCATCACAGGCCCGCCAAGCACTTGCTTGGTGTGTGACCTTGGGCAAGAGGTTTTGCCTCTCTGAGTAGCACCTCAGTTTCCTCATGGGGAGATGGGCATAGTAAGCACACGTCCCTCTCTTGAATGGGCATATGGAAAGGGCGGAGCATCCAGGCTAGGTGTGGTGGCTCACGCCTATAATCCCAGCACTTTGGGAGGCCTAGGTGGGCAGAACACGAGCTCAGGAGTTTGAGACCAACCTGGGCAATATGGCAAAAATCCCGTGTCTACCAAAAATACAAAAAATTAGCCAGGCGTTGTGGCACATGCAGTCCCAGCTACGTGGGAGGCTGAGGGGAGGATTGGTTAACCTAGGAGGTGGAGGTTTCACTGAGCCGAGACTGCGCCATTGCACTCCAGCCTGGGTGATAGAGTGAGACCTCATCTAAAAAAAAAAAAACCACATAATAATAATAACAAAAATAAAAATGCATAACACAGCACCTGACACAGAGCGAGTACTCAAGAAATACTGGTTTAGGCCAGGTGCGGTGGCTCACGCCTGTAATCCCAGCATGTTGGGAGGCTGAGGTGGGCAGATCACTTGAGGTCAGGAGTTTGAGACCAGCCTGGACAACATGGCAAAACCCCATCTCTACTAAAAACACAGAAATTAGCTGGCTGCCTGTAATCCCAGCTACTTGAGAGACTGAGGCAGGAGAATCGCTTGAACCCAGGAGGCGGAGGCTGCAGTGAGCCGAGATCACACCATTGCACTCCAGCCTCGGTGACAGAGTGAGACTCCGTCTCAAAAAAAAGAAATACTAGCTGAAAGAGAGGAAGTTAGCAATACTGTCTTAAGCACACATACTCTGGAACGGATTGCCTGCTTTTCTTTTTTTTTTTCTTTGAGATGGAGTCTTGCTCTGTCACCCAGGCTGGAGTGCAGTGGCGTGATCTCAGCTCACTGCAACCTCCACCTCCCGAGTTCAAGTGATTCTCCTGCCTCAGCCTCCCAAGCAGCTGGGATTACAGGCACCCGCCACCATGCCTGGCTAATTTTTGTATTTTTAGTAGAGATGAGGTTTGTTTCACCATGTGGGCAAGGCTGGTCTCGAACTCCTGACCTCAGGTGATCCGCCTGCCTGGGCCTCCCAACATGCCGGGATTACAGATTGTGAGCCACCTGGCCCGGTCAGTTGCCTGCTTTTCTACTTCTGGCTTATTGACCTTTCTGTACCTCATACTCAAAAAGCGGTAATAATCCGGCCATACGGCGTTGTTGTATTATACTACATGAGCAGTATCTGGCATATAGGAAAACACTAGTTATGTTGGTTGTTACCATAATTCATTCACTCATGTTTACGGAGCACCTATTATGTGCCAGGAACAGTTTCAGAAACCTGGGGTGGCTCACGCCTGTAATCCCAGCACTTTGGAAGACCAAAGCGGGCAGATCACAAGGTCAGGTGTTTGAAACCAGCCTGGCCAACAGAGTGAAACCCCATCTCTACTAAAAGTACAAAAATTAGCCAGGTGTGGTGGTGGGCACCTGTAATCCCAGCTACTTGGGAGGCTGAGGCAGGAGAATCACTTGAACCCGGCGGAGGTGGAGGTTGCAGTGAGCCGAGATGGTGACAGTGTACTCCAACCTGGGCAACAGAGGGAGACTCCATTTCAAAAAAATGCACCCCCATTTCTCACTCAGAGTGTCCCCAGAACCCCCTTGCAGGCCATGACACACACCCGCGCTCCAGCCCTGTCTACACAGCCTGACGCTGTCTTGTGCAGGTCCTGGACAAACATGGGGACATCTACGGGAGGGAGCGGATTGCCGAACTACTGGGCATGGACCTGGCCACACTGGAGATCACGGCCCACAACGAGCGCAAGCCGAACCCCCCACCGGGGCTGCTGACCTGGTGAGCCCAGAACGCCCCTGCACAGGCCTGGGGCATGCAGGGGAGGTGACGGGTCTGACACTCAGGCATCTCCTCCCACAGGATCATGTCCATCGATGTCAAGTACCAGATCTGGAAGTTCGGGGTCATCTTCACAGACAACGTGAGCAGCAGCCCGCAGGCTGGGGAGGGGATCTGCAGGGGTGGGGCGTTAGGAAGGTTCCCAACTCCAGGTGTTCCTGACCACAGAATAACTCCTGGGACTCTAAGGTACCTTCTGACCCACACAGGCTCCTTATCCCCTCAAACATCTTATTATTTTTTTTATTTTTAAAAATAGCTGGGATTGGGTGTGGTGGCTCACACCTGTAATCCCAGCACTTTTAGAGGCCAAGGCTGGTGGATCACTGGAGTCCAGAGTTCGAGACCAGCCTGGGCAATATAGTGAGATCCTGTCTGTACAAAAAGTTTAAAAATTAGCTGGGGCTGGGCGTAATGGCTCACGCCTGTAGTCCCAACACTTTAGGAGGCCGAGGTGCGTAGATCACTTAAGGACAGGAGTTGGAGACAAGCTTGGTGGTGGGCGTGGTGGCAGGTGCCTGTAATCCCAGCTACTCAGGAGGCTGAGGTGAGAGAATGGCTTGAATCTGGGAGGCAGAGGCTGCAGTGAGCCGAGATCATGCCACTGTACTCCAGCCTGGGCGACAGAATGAGAATCCGTCTTAAAAAAAAAAATTAGCTGGGCAGCCGGGCACAGTAGCTCATGCCTGTAATCCCAGCACTTTCAGAGGCCAACGAAGATAGATTGCTTGAGCTCAAATGTTTGAGACCAGCCTGGGCAACACGGTGAAACCCTATCAATACAAATATTAGCTTAGCCAGGTGTGGTGATGCACACCTGTAGTTCCAGCTACCTAACAGGATGCGGTGGGGAGATGGCTTGAACCCAGGAGGCAGAGGTTTCAGTGAGCTGCGTGTGCACTACTGCACTTCAGCCCAGACAACAGAGTGAGACCCTGTCTCTAAAAAAAAAAAGTGGCCAGGCGTAGTGGCTCAGGCCTGTAATCCCAGCACTTTGGGTTGGGAGACCTGGGTGGGCAGATCACTTGAGGCCAGCAGTTAGAGACCAACCTGGCCATCATGGTGAAACCCTGTCTGTACCAAAAATACAAAAATTAGCTGCGTGTGGTGACGCACACCTGTGGTCCCAGCTACTCGGGAGGCTACGGCAGGCTTAGCCTCCTTTGCTTGAACCCGGGAGGCGGAGGTTGCGGTGGGCTGAGATTACACCATTGCACTCCAGCCTGGGTGACAGAGAGAGACTCCATGTCAAAAAAAAAAGACAGAGAAAGAGATGAGGAAGTCTATGTTGCCCAGACTGGTCTTGAACTCCAGACCTCAAGTGATTCTCCTACCTCAGCCTCCCAAAGCACTGGGATTAACAGGCAGGAACCACCATACCCAGCCCAAAACATCCTTTGACTCCCTCAGAGTGCCCTTGGATTCCCAGATTTTCTTCTCTGCAAGGGGCTCCCATCTCCCCCAGGATGCCTTCTCACCCAGAATGCCCTGATCCTCCATGTACTCCCCAACCAGAGCTGGCACCGACCCCCAGGGCACAGCTGACTCTCCCAAGTGGCCCATACCCTCCAGAGTGCTCCTCGTGTGTCCCTGCCTGCCCCAACCCCTGGCCCTTTGTGCCCACAGTCCTTCCTGTACCTGGGCTGGTACATGGTGATGTCCCTCTTGGGACACTACAACAACTTCTTCTTCGCTGCTCATCTCCTGGACATCGCCATGGGGGTCAAGACGCTACGCACCATCCTCTCCTCTGTCACCCACAATGGGAAACAGGTGTGGGGAGGACCTGGCTTCGGGCTGTGGGCCAGCAGGGACCAGCGTGGCACTGGGTGGTGGAGGGGTGAGGGCCGGGCAGCTGGGCTGAGCCGGGGGATTGTGGGGCAGAGAGGTAGAGCCACAGGGGCTGAAACTGGGGCCAGGACCCAGAATCGGCGGGAAAGGGAGAGGGCAAGCCCAGGGCGGGGCTGACCCGGCCACCTGCCTCCAGCTGGTGATGACCGTGGGCCTCCTGGCGGTAGTCGTCTACCTGTACACCGTGGTGGCCTTCAACTTCTTCCGCAAGTTCTACAACAAGAGCGAGGATGAGGATGAGCCGGACATGAAGTGTGATGACATGATGACGGTGAGCCCTCCCCCGGCGCTCTGGGACCCTTCCTCCTCGCATCTTTTTTTTTTTTTGAGACAGAGTCTGGCTCTGTTGTCCAGGCTGGAGCGCAGTGGTGGGATCTTGTCTCACTGCAACCTCCGCCTCCCAGGTTCAAGCAGTTCTCCTGCCCCATCCTCCCGAGTAGCTTGGACTACAGGCACCCGCCACCACACCCGGCTAATTTTTGTATTTTTTAGTAAAGACGGGGTTTCACCATATTGGCCAGGCTGGTCTCAAACTCCTGACCTTATGATCCTCCCGCCTCAGCCTTCCAAAGTGTTGGGATTACAGGTGTGAGCCACAGCGCCCAGCCCCCTCTCGCATTTGATGAAGGAGTTAATAATGGTACCTCCGGGCTGGGCGTGGTGCCTCCAGCCTGCAATCTCTCCTTGGGAGGCTGAGGTGGGAGGATCAGTTGAGTCCAGGAGTTGGAGACCAGCCTGGGCAACAAGGCAAAAACCCCTGTCTCGGCCGGGCGCGGTGGTTCACGCCTGTAATCCTAGCACTTTGGGAGGCCGAGGTGGGTGGATCACCTGAGGTCAGGAGTTCAAGACCAGCCTGGCCATCATGGTGAAACCCCATCTTTATTAAAAAAAAAAACAAAAAACCCTGTCTCTATAAAAAAATGTAAACATTAGCTGGGTGTTGTGTTGTGCGCCTGGAGGCTAAGGCAGGAGGATCTCTTGGGCCCAACTGTTTGAGGCTGCATTGAGCTATGAACGGGCCACTACACTCCAGCCTGGTAGACAGAGAGACCCTGTCTCTAAAAAATGAAAATTGTACCTACAGTTTGGCGAGCTGATGCATGTCAGGTACTTTGAACAGTGCCAGGTATATGAGTGCTCCGCGCCTGTTGGCCATTGTTTCAATATTACTTTAGCTGAGTTTTGTTCTTGTTTTTGTTTTTCTGAGATGGAGTCTCATTCTGTTACACAGGCTCGGGTGCAGGGACAGCGGGAGGGCAAGCCCAGCGTGGAGCTGCCTGGGTCCCGTCCTGCCCCCAGCTGGTGATGACCGTGGGCGCGATCTCAGCTCCCTGCAACCTCTGTCTCTCAGGTTCAAGTGATTCTCCTGCCTCACCCTCCTGAGTAGCTGGGATTACAGGCACACATTACCACCCCTAGCTGATTTTTGTATTTTTAGTAGAGATGGGTGCGTCTCACCATGTTGGCCAGGCTAGTCTCGAACTCCTGACCTCAAATGATCCACCCACCTCGGCCTTCCAAAGTGGGGATTACAAGTGTGAGCCACCACACCCAGCCTTATTTGAGTTTTTCAAACTACTATTACTGGCAAGGTATTCAGGGAGTGTGCCCCGGCCACTTATGAGCCGCGTGATTTTTGATCAGGCTATTCAACTTTCTCCCTATGCCCTGGGGGCCTCACTTGTAAAATGAGTGTGTAATAGTAGGTGCTTTTAGACTAATGAAAGTCAAAGACTTAAAAGACTTAGACTAGTGCCTGGCACATCCTAAGGATTACATAGATGTTAGCTTCTATCATCATTATCCATAATTAAAAGTTTCACCCAGGCCAGGCGCAGTGACTCATGCCTGTAATCCCAACACTCTGGGGGGCTGAGGCAAGAGGATCACTTGAACCCAGGAGTTCAAGGTTGCAGTGAGCTGTGATTGCACCACTGCACTCCAGCCTGGGTAACACAGTGAGACCGTGTCTCAGTTTTTTTCTTTCTTTCTTTTTTTTTTGGTGCCATAACTCGGATCCCTGCCTCAGATTTTTAAAAAAGTTTCACCTAAGGTATACCCAGTGTTCAATGCAGATTTATGTTTTCTCTTCTGTTCTAATAATGGTGATCATAACCCAAATTCATGTGAACCTACTAGAGACATAGACCACATTAAAAGAACCATTTCCGGCCGGGTGCGGTGGCTCATGCCTGTAATCCCAGCACTTTGGGAGGCTGAGGCGGGTGGATCATGAGGTCAAGAGATCGAGACCATCCTGGCCAACATGGTGAAACACCATCTCTACTAAAAATACAAAAATTAGCTGGGGCCGGGCGCGGTGGCTCAAGCCTGTAATCCCAGCACTTTGGGAGGCCGAGGCGGGTGGATCACGAGGTCAAGAGATCGAGACCATCGTGGTCAACATGGTGAAACCCTGTCTCTACTAAAAATACAAAATTAGCTGGGCATGGTGGCGCGTGCCTG
This sequence comes from Aotus nancymaae, assembly GCF_030222135.1. Classification (NCBI taxonomy): domain Eukaryota; kingdom Metazoa; phylum Chordata; class Mammalia; order Primates; family Aotidae; genus Aotus; species Aotus nancymaae. Next base: position 15,227,349 of record NW_026988441.1, on the reverse strand, counting down.
TAATCCCAGCTACTCAGGAGGCTGAGGCAGGAGAATTGCCTGAACCCAGGAGGCGGAGGTTGCGGTGAGCCGAGATTGTGCCACTGCACTCCAGCCTGGGTAACGAGCGAAACTCCGTCTCAAAAAAAAAAAAAAAAAAAAAAAAAATTTGCTGGGCGTGGTGGCGTGCGCCTGTAATCCCAGCTACTTGGAGGGGCAGGGTCTGAGGCAGGAGAATCACTTGAACCTGGGAGGCAGAAGTTGGAGTGAGCTGAGATCGCACCACTGCACTCCAGCCAGGCAGCAGAGCAAGGCTCTGTCTCAAAAAAAAAAACAAAAAACAAGTGATGGAAAGTTGTGCCCAAATGCCAGGTAGACCGTGCTCCCTCCCCTCCCCCAACTCAGCCCCTTCTTGTGGCCCGCATCCCACTGTGGATAAAGTCGAATCACCCGCCACGGCTTACCAAGCCCAGGAAGAGCTGGCCCTGCCTGAGTCTAACCACAGACGCTCTTGCTTTTTGCTTTCTGGCCGCCTGGTCCTCTTTCAGTTCCCCTAGGACTGCATGTTTCCTCCCGATGAAGCCCTTTGCACCCGATGTTCTCTCTGTTCCCCAACCCAGGCCCGACAGACATACACCCTCCATTCATTTGGCATCTCACGTTTCCACTTAAATGCCACCTCCTCCAGGAAGCCCCTGACCATGGGCTGGACCAGGGCCCACAGAGCCCCGTGCCCAGGCCCTGTGTCATCTCTCTCCTGCTCTCCTGCACAAGAGCTCTGTTTTCCAGCCTCATCAACCATTTTCAGTTCCTCACAGCAGCAAGATGCACTCTATCCTCACTGGTGGTGATGTTGCATGTGGCTTTCTCTGCCGGGAACACCCTCTCCCATCACCCCTCCACCTAACGCCTCCTTTAGGTTTCAGCTCACACCTGTCTCCTCTTCCAGGAAGCCTCACCTGATCACCTAGGCTGGATCGGATGCCTCCAGTGGGCGGTTAAAGCTTCCAGTGCTTCCCCCAGCTCACCCCTGGTCACACTGTGCCCCCATCCCAGCCCCCACCCTCTGCCTGTGCCCTCCATCCCAGCCCTTGCCCCTCTGCCTATGCCTCCCATCCCAGCCCTCACCCCTCTGCCCATGCCCCCATCCCAGCCCTGATCCCTCTGCCTGTGCCCGCATCCCAGCCCTGATCCCTCTGCCTGTGCTCCCCGCCCCAGCCCTCACCCCTCTGCCTGTGCCCTCATCCCAGCCCTCACCCCTCTGCCTATGCCTCCCCACCCCAGCCCTCACCCCCTGCCTGTGCCCCCATCCCAGCCCTTACCCCTCTGCCCCTGCCCCCACCCCAGCCCTGATCCCTCTGTCTGTGCCCCCATCCCAGCCTTCACCCCTCTGCCTTTGCCCCCCACCCCAGCCATCACCCCCTGTCCCTACCCCAGCCCTCACCCCTCTGCCTGTGCCTCCATCTCAGCCCTCACCCCTCTGCCTGTGACCCCACCCCAGCCCTGACCCCTGCCCATGCCACCCCACCCTGACCCCTCTGCCTGTCCCCTCATCTCAGCCATCACCCCCTCTACCTGTGCTCCCCATCCCAGCCTTTACCCCTCTGCCTGTGCCCCCCACCCAACCCGGCCCTCACCCCCCTGCCCATGTCCTCCCCGTCACAGCCCTGACCATTTCTGGCTGTCGTTAGCTGTCTGATGTCGTGTAAGTGAGCCCTTCGAGGGCAGAGCCCAGGGCTGTCTCAGTCATTGCCGTGTCTTCAGCCCTGCCTCGCCTGGGGCTCTGGTTGGTACTCAGCGAATGTTGAATGAATGAGTGACCAGTGTGTCCCCTTCCTCAGTGTTACCTGTTTCACATGTACGTGGGTGTCCGGGCTGGTGGAGGCATTGGGGACGAGATCGAGGACCCCGCGGGTGATGAATACGAGCTCTACCGGGTGGTCTTCGACATCACCTTCTTCTTCTTCGTCATCGTCATCCTGTTGGCCATCATCCAGGGTCAGTACTGGGGTGGGCGTTCAGGGCCTGGAGGCAGCTCCATGGCTGAGGGTGTGGCCTAGGATCCAGCCGGCCTGGATTTATACCCCACCCCTACCTCTGGCTACTGTGAGACCCTGGGCAAGTCACCTCTCCAGGCCTCAGTTTCTCTGTCTGCAAAGCAAGGATGTCAGTGGTACTAACGTCATAGGTTGTGATGAGGATTAAGTCAATTCATAGGTGTTTAGTGTCTGGCTCATATCAGTGCTTAATAAAGCCCTGAGATGGAGGCATATTATATATTTTTTTTGTTTTGTTTTTTGTTTTTAGAGGGAGTCTTCCTCTGTCACCCAGGCTGGAGTTCAGTGGTGCCATCTTGGCTAACTGCAACCTCCACCTCTCGGGTTCAAGTGATTCTCCTGCCTTAGCCTTTCGAGTAGCTGGGACTGCAGGCATGTGCCACCATACCCAGCTAATTTTTTTTTTTTTTTTTTTTAGTAGAGATGGGGTTTCACCATGTTGGCCAGGCTGCTTTTGAACTCCTGACCTCATGATCTGCCCGCCTCAGCCTCCCAAAGTACTGGGATTACAGGCGTGAGCCACCTGCCCGGCCAGTAAAGGCCTAATATTAATCTTCTTAGGAATCGAAATTAGGGGTGAGATTAGGGAGATGGGGGATGGAAGGCAAGGCCGGGAGGTAGGTAGCTGGAAAAGGAGGAGTCTGAACCGGGTCAGAGGTCAGACACTGACTCGCGTCCTGCCTCCTCAGGCCTGATCATCGACGCTTTTGGTGAGCTCCGAGACCAACAAGAGCAAGTGAAGGAGGATATGGAGGTGGGTCATGTCTGGGGGTGACCCAGAGGGATTACCGGATTCTGGGGATCAAGTGGGCCTCCAGTCTCATGTCTCTCACCACTCACAGACCAAGTGCTTCATCTGCGGAATCGGCAGCGACTACTTTGATACGACACCGCACGGCTTCGAGACTCACACGCTGGAGGAGCACAACCTGGCCAATTACATGTGAGCACGGACACACTGGCCAATCAGGAGGGTGGGGGCGTGGCTGCTGATAGCCAGGGGCGGGGTACTTAGCTTGGGCCCGTTAGGAAAAGGGGGTGTAGTGTCCATGTGGGCGATTCCCTGCCAGCCAATCAGAAGGTAAGGTTGTCCACCTCCACAGTGGTTCACGTTTGTAATCCCAGCACTTTGAGAGGCCAAGGCGGGAGGATTACTTGAGGCCAGGAGTTCGAGACCAGCTTATGCAACATAGCAAGACATCCTCACTACTATAAATAAAAAATAAAATAAAGGCCGGGCGCGGTGGCTCACGCCTATAATCCCAGCACTTTGGGAGGCCGAGGCGGGTGGATCACGAGGTCAAGAGATCAAGACCATCGTGGTCAACATGGTGAAACCCCGTCTCTACTAAAAATATAAAAAATTAGCTGGGCATGGTGACGCGTGCCTGTAATCCCAGCTACTTAGGAGGCTGAGGCAGGAGAATTGCCTGAACTCAGGAGGCAGACGTTGCGGTGAGCCGAGATCGCGCCATTGCACTCCAGCCTGGGTAACAAGAGCGAAACTCCGTCTCAAAAAAAAATAAAAAATAAAAAAATAAAATGAAATAAAATAAAACAAGGTAAGGGTGGTTCTGACTTGTCTCCTGTGGTCCTCTCACCCTCAGGTTTTTCCTGATGTATTTGATAAACAAGGATGAGACAGAACACACAGGTCAGGTAAGAGGGTGTTAATGGGAGGACAATGGACAGAACATGGAGCCCTTTAACATAAGGCCAGTCAGCAGGTGGCAGTAAAAAGCTCCTATTAATAGCAAGGGTTAGGGCTGGGGCTGGGCACAGTGGCTCATGCCTGTAATCCCAGCACTTTGGGAGGCCAAGGTGGGTGGATCACTTGAAGTCAGGCCTTCGAGACCAACCTGGCCAACATGGTGAAATTCCGTCTCTACTAAAAATACAAAAATTAGCAGGGCATGGTGGTGCATGCCTATAATCCCAGCTACTCAGGAAGCTGAGGTGGGAGAATCGCTTGAACCCAGGAGGCAGAGGTTGCAGTAAGCCCAGGTTGCAGTGAGCCAAGATCACACCACTGCACTCCAGCCTGGGTGACAGAGCGATACTCTGTCTCAGAAAAATGGGTTCAGGAGAGGTGTCCTGGCTCATGCCTGTAATCCTAGCGCTTTGGGAGGCCACAGTGGGAAAACTGCTTGAGACCAGACATCTAAGACAGCCTAGGCAACATGGCGAGACCCTGTCTCTATTAAAAAATTACCCAGAGGTGGCGGTGTGCACCTGTAGTCCCAGCTACTCTGGAGACGGGGGCGGAGGATCGCTGGAGCCCAGGAGGCTGCAGTCAGCTGTGATTGTCCCACTGCACTCCAGTCTGGGCAACAGAACAACACCCTGTCTCAAAATATTTATATTTTCTCAAGGTCTCAAGGGTTTGAAAATGTGACCAATGGAGTCTCTCTATCCCCCAATCCTAGGAGTCTTATGTCTGGAAGATGTACCAAGAGAGATGTTGGGATTTCTTCCCGGCTGGTGATTGTTTCCGAAAGCAGTACGAGGACCAGCTTAGCTGAGACAGCCCCCCAGCTGGCCCTCCACCCCCACTCCAAGTGCCTTATTCTCACAGCAAGCCCCTTAGTCCCCAAGCCTCTCCCCCTAAGGCAACTGGGGGAGCGGTGACCTAGCACTAGAGAATAAATCTGTGCTGCGCCCCAGTGTCATTGTGTTGGGTTGTTGAAATTTTGGAGAAGTGGGCATCCAGAAATGGTTTCCCCCAAGAAAAACACGATGATGGGGGAGGCTAAAGTCACGTTTATTGGGAGGTGAAGACATGCCATGACCACCAGTGTGCCTATGGGGAAGGGGGGTGCAAGGACTAACTCCTAACACCCCCCTAGGAACTCATTCCTGGATGTAGAGGTTGCTGGGAGCAGTAGGATCATCCACTGGGCGTGTCTCCACCACTACAGGCCTGCGGAAGGAAGGGAGAAGTCAGTTCATTTATTCATTCATATGTTCATTGATTCATTCATTCACACAGTAGTTAATAGAGACTGTCCCAGCCCCATGCTGAACTATAGCAGTGAACGAGCAGATGTGGTCCCCGGCCTTGGGAAGCTCACATTCTAGAGAAGGAGGTCAACATGAATCAGTGAATTACATGAGGGCAAAACCGCACAGCATGCGTGGCAAGGAAACCTAACCCAGGAGATCAGCCCAGACTGCCCCAGAGAATGCGTGGTGCAGCCTGAAGGAGGATTAGGAGGGAACTTGGTGAAAGGGGAGAACAGCCTGTGCAAAGCATTTGAGGCGGGAGGAAGGCTGGGACGTGGCTGGAGATGTCATGCTTTGTGAGCTGTGGCCAGGATTGAGTCTTTATCTTGAGGCCACGGGAGGATTTTTTTCTTTTAAGATGGGGTCTCCTTCTATCACCCAGGCTGGAGTGCAGTGGCACAATCTCGGCTCACTGCAACCTCCGCCTCCCAGATTGAAGCGATTCTTCCGCCTCAGCCTCCCTAGTAGCTGGGATTACAGGCACATGCCACCATGCACAGCTAATTTTTTGTATTTTTAGTAGACATGGAGTTTCACCATGTTAGGCAGGATGGTCTCCACCTCCTGACCTTGTGATCCGCCCTCCTCGGCCTCTCAAAGTGCTGAGATTACAGGCGTGAGACACCGTGTCCGGCCCATGGGAGGATTTTAAGCAGGGAGAGAGTGACACGATCAGACTTGGATTTTAAAATGACCCTTCTGGTATATCGAAAGGATACAGGGGCTACCTAAAGTGCTTCCCACTGGCTAAATCTGAGACTATTTGTGCCTCAAAATAATGACAAAGCTGGGCGCAGTCCAGTGCTTGTAATCCCGGCACTTTGGGAGGCCTAGACAGGTGGATCATTTGAGATCAGGAGTTCGAGACCAGCCTGGCCAATATGGTGAAACCCCATCTGTACTAAAAAATACAAAAATTGGGCCAGGCATGGTGGCTCATGCCTGTAATCCCAGCACTTTGGGAGGCCGAGGCAGGCGGATCACGAGGTCAAAAGATCAAGACCATCCTGGCCAAATGGTGAAACCCTGTCTCTACTAAAAAAAAATACAAAAATTAGCTGGGCATGGTGGCGCGCACCTGTAGTCCCAGCTACTCGGGAGGCTGAGGCAGGAGAATTGCTTGAATCCGGGAGACGGAGGTTGCAATGAGCCGAGATTGTGCCACTGCACTCAAGCCCGGTGACAGAGTGAGACTCTGTCTCAAAAAAAAAAATTAGCCAGGCATGGTGGTGTATGCGTATAGTCCCGCTACTTGGGAGGCTGAGGCAGGAGAATTGCTTAAAATCAGAAAACAGAAGTTGCAGTGAGCCGGGATCACGCCACTGCACTCCAGCCTGGTGATAGAGTGCGACTCCATCTCAAATAAATAAAAACACAAAAATTAGCCAGGCATGGTAGTGAGCACCTGTAATCCCAGCTACGTGGGAGGCTAAGGCAGGAGGATTGCTTGAACCTGGGAGGCGGAGGTTGCAGTGAGCTGAGATCACGCCACTGCACTCCAGCCTGGGTGACAGAGCCAGACTCCGTCTCATAAATAAATAAATAATGATAGCAATAGACTATAACCCACAGAATACAATAAAAATGCATGAGACCATGCTGGTATAAAGAAAGAAGGGATGGAGAAGACACAGCTCTTCTCTAGAGTAGAATGCCAACTAACACATGCAGAAGGAAAGATACAATCAGAAAATTACCATTTATTGTTAGTAACCACCTAACAATAACAGATTCAGGGAAAAATCATCAATTGATTCTAAAGCTAGTGGGTGGGCCAGGCTGGTATCACACCTGTAATACCAGCACTCTAGGGGGCTAAGCGTGAGGATCACTTGAGGCCAGGAGTTCGAGACCAGCCTGGCCAACATGGCGAAACCCCCGCCTCTACTAAAAATACGAAAATTAGCAGGGCGTGCTGACACACACTTGCAATCCCAGCTACTCAGGAGGCTGAGGCAGGAGAATTGCTTGAAACTGGGAGGCAGAGGTTGCAGTGAGGCAAGATCAGCCTGGGCTGACAGAGTGAGACTCCATTTCAAAACAACAAGAAAAACAAACAAAAAACAACAAAACTAGTGGGTGAAAAACCTGATGAGAAACAGCATATTTACAGACTATTTACATAGTCTTAATCTCCCTCAAAAGATATTTATTATTACAATGAAAATAGAGGCTGGGTGCGGTGGCCTATGCCTATAAGCCCAGCGCTTGAGGAGGCCTACACAGGTGAATCACTTGAGTCCAGGAGTTCCAGACCAGGCTGAGCAACATGGCGAAACCCTATCTCTACAAAAAATAGAAAAGTAAGCCAGACATAGTGGTATGTGCCTGTAGTCCCAGTACCTGGGAGGTTGAGGTGGGAGGATTGATTGAGCCCAGGAGGTCGAGGCTGCAGTGAGCCATGATTGCACCACTGCACTCCAGCCTGGGTGACAGAGAGAGACCCTGCCTTAAAAATAATAATAATAAAGAAAAGCAAAGGAAAAAAAAACAACTTTACAGTGGAGAGAACTGGCTGATTCTACCTTAACCAAATGATCAAAGTTAATATCACCAGTAACAAGACAAACTAATGTCGCGTGTGCTTCCTGAAATGATGTGCTGAGAAAGACATCTTTCTGCGGTATTACTGGCCCAAATGCAGAACCTGGAAACCTCAAACACCAGTCAAGGAACATTCTAGAAAACAACTTTCCTTTACTCTTGAAACAAGCTCTTGAAAGACAAAATAAGTCTGAATAATTGTTCCAGGCTAAATAGTAAAGAAACATGACTCCTAAATGCAACCTATGATATTGGACCAGAAAATACATATATTTTATCATAGGCATCACTAGGACAACTGGTGAAATTTGTTTTTGTTTTTGTTTTTGTTTTTTTTCGAGACAGAGTCTCGCTCTGCCACCCAGGCTGGAGTGCAGTGGCGTGATCTTGGCTTACTGCAACCATCACCTCCCAGATTCAAGTGATTCTCATGCCGCAACCTCCCAACTAGCTGGGATTATAGGCACGTGCCACTACACCCAGCTAATTTTTGATTTTTTTTTTTATGCCCAAAGGGCCAGCTGAAGGTTCCCACTCATTACAAGTCTGCATTTACATTGGGAGCAGCTGCGAATTTTTGTAGCCTAGGCAACAAGAGCAAAACTCCATCTCAAATAATTAAACAAACAAACTGCTGGGCATGTGGCACATGCCTGTAGTTCCAGATACTGAGTGAGCCGTGTTCACACCACTGAGCTCCAGCTTGGGGGCACAGTGAGAAACAAAACGGAAAGAAAATGCTCCCTTGGCTGCAGTGCAGAGAATAGACTCCAGGGGGCAGGAATGAGGCAGGGTGACCAGTTGACACACTGTCCAGGCTAGAGATACCTTGCTGAGGATACCTCAGAATGCTCTCTTCACATCAGAAGCCCCTCCCAGGTCCTTCTGCTCCCCGCCACCCCATAACATACCTGGGCGAGCCGAGCAGACGAAAAGTGAGGGTAGGGTCTCTCAGCTCCTGTAACAGCTAGGGAGAAAAAGTGTGCGTCTCAGTGCCTGGAAGACATCGCCACTGTGCCCACAAACATGGCACCCTTAAAGACGGCAAGGAGCCAGGCGCAGTGGCTCATGCCTGTAATCCCAGCACTTTGGGAGGTCAAGGCAAGCGGATCACAAGGTCAGGAGTTCAAGACCAGCCTGGCCAATATGGTGAAACCCCATCTCTACTAAAAACACTAAAATTAGTCAGGTGTGGTGGTGGGTACCTATAATCCCAGCTACCTGGGAGGCTGAGGCACAAGAATCGCTTGGACCCAGGAGGCAGAAGTTGCGGTGAGATGCAGAGGTTGCAGTGAGCCGAGATCGTGCCACTGCACTCCAGCCTGGGTGACAAAGTGAGACTCTGTCTCAAAAATATACATATGCCAGGCGCAGTGGCTCATGCCTGTAATCCCAGCACTTTAGGAGGCCGAGGTGGGCGGATCACGAGGTCAAGAGATCCTGGCCAACATGGTGAAACCCCGTCTCTACTAAAAATACAAAAAGTTAGCCGGGCGTGGTGGTGCGTGCCTGTAATCCCAGCTACTCAGGAGGCTGAGGCAGGAGAATTGCTTGAAACAGGAAAATGGAAGCTGCAGTGAGCCAGGATTGCGCCACTGTACTCCAGCCTGGCGATAGAGCGAGACTTTGTCTCAAAATAAATAAATAAATAAAATATACATACATACACATATATATTTTATATATATATATATTTAATCCTGGGGCAAAGAAGGGGATCTGTCTGAACTGAAATTGGAAGATGCTTCCCCTCCAGGACTTCACACTCTAACTCAGGAGTTCTCGGAGCCCATCTGATGAATGTGATGACTGAGGCTGGGTGACAGGGTGTGGGGCTTGGATGGAGGGGCTTACCTGATCCGAGCCTAGCGCCCACACCTGCACTCCATGCTTCCAGAAGGCCTGAAGCTGACCTCCAACCATAGCTGAGGAGAAAGCAATGCCCGTTACCCTTGGGGATCACTTGAGCACCCACCCCTGATCCTAGGCTGTCCCGTCCCTGCACAGACCCACGGCCTCCACCGCTTCTGTCATGGGGATCTCAGGTGTGCGAAGTCCCCGGACTGGGGCCCCGTCCGGGGTCACTAGCTTCAGAGAGCCTGGAAGGGGATAGAGAGAGGGTTTTAAGAACTGTGAGCAAGGCTTAGAGAGTCACTAAAGGACCGATCCATAAATTCAGTTTGAAAGCTATGTGGGACAGGGGCAAGGCCGAGAGGGGCTCCGGGGGTTGTGAGAAGTACAAGTTCGGAGGCAGAGATCTAGGGACCTCAGCTGGAGGGCTGGGGAGGAAGGGGAGGGAGGAGGGTTCTTACCGTCCATCAACACCATCACCATATCCTCCTCTACCTGGGTCACCTGCACTGGTCCCTTGTGCTCTGTTTGGGAGTGTGCGTTAAGGACTGACCCCACTCCGTTCCCCTTTCCCCACCACCCCCAGAAGGCCAGTACCTCTGCTTTAGCCACTGCCTCAATTCCCAAGCAAGTAGGCTAAGCCCCGCCTACCATCCCGATCCCACCCCATCATCAATCTCCCCAATTAACTAAAACCTGCCATTATCCCTTCCCGGCCCTTCCAGCCCTTTCTCAGTTCGGTAGTGCCTCAGGCCAAGTGAAGCCCCGCCTCCATCCCCGCCCCTCCGAACATGTAAGCTCCGCCCCCAGCAGCCTCGCCCTTAGCGAGACTTCGCCCCACTCACTGGTGCTCATCTCGCCCAGCCAGCAGGAGAGTGCGCCAAAGCGCACGGTGTGGAAGAGCACCGACTTCCCCGACCGCCTGGGGCTCACGCCGATGCACACAGAGGGCAGCTCAGAACCTGGTCCGGTCAGCAGCGCGAACACGGACAGAGGCGTCGGCAGTGGGAACAGCACCTGCTGCGGGCCGCACAGGGAAGGGCGGGCTCGCGGGTGGCTCAGGACCGGGCCTCAGGGGGCGTAGCTTGGAGCCGGCCAGGGACTTCCGAACCAGGGCCCTGAGTCTTGGAGGATGCGATCTAGAAATGTCATGGGGTGCCAGGCGCGATGGCTCACGCCTATAATCCCAGCACTTTGGGAGGCCGAGAAGGGCGGATCTCCTGAGGTCAGGAGTTCGAGACCAGCCTGGCCAACAGGGCTTGAAACATCGTCTCTACTAAAAATGCCAAAACATTAGCTGGGTGTGGTGGCACATGCCTGTAATCCCACTACTCGGGAGGCTGAAACAGGGAAATCACTTGAATCCAGGAGGCGGAGGTTGCAGTGAGACAAGATGAAGCCACTGCACTCCAGCCTGGGCAGCGACAAAGCAAGAGTCCCTCTCAAAAAAGAGGCCGGTAATCCCAGCACTTTGGGAGGCAGAGGCGGGCGGATCACCTGAGGTCGGGAAATCAAGACTAGCCTGACCAACATAGAGAAACCCTGTCTCTACTAAAAATACAGGCATGTGGTGCCACGCGCTTGTAACCCCAGCTACTCAGGAAGCTGAGGATGGAGAATTGCTAGAACCCCGGGAGGCGGAGGTTGCGGTGAGCCGAGATGGTGCCATTGCACTCCAGCCCGGGTAATAAGAGCGAAACTCCGTCTCAAAAAAAAAAAAAAGTCGGTGGGGGTGAGGTCTGGTGCGTCCGTGGAAGCGAGGGAGTGGCCTCCGAGTGCGTGTGGCTTCCATGTGGGGGCGTACCACCTTGGCAATAGAAGGGCAGGGCCCCAAAGATAGCAAAACCTGCTTAGAGACTCAAAGGGACAGGCCCTAAATGGGCTCTCCTAGGAGACCCAGGGAGTGGCAGCATTGAGCCTGAGGAATAATTAGGCCCAGGTGTGGGGGCGGAGCTTAAAGATCAGGATGGCCACAGAACGGCGAGGCTCCAGCGCAGACCGCAAGTGGGCGGGGCCTCGGAGGATTGGGGCGGGACCTCGATGGAGGTAGGCCTTCATGGAGCTCTCGAGAGAAGCGCAAAGGGTGCAAGGCCCTTTCCACCCACTCTTCAGAGTTCCCAGCACCCTCCGAAGCCCCCTTACCCGGACGAGCAGGAATTTGTTCATGGGCTGGTACCACTGAAGCAGGACAACGGACGTCTCCAATGCCCCGCACAGGAACGGGCCCCCAGAGCTTGAACCCTCCGCTGCGGCGTGGGCAAGGATGAGTCAGGATCAATGTCTTCTCCCCTCCTCGCCATCCTCCCACAAGGCCCACAGTACCACCATCTTCTGGGCTCTGGACACGCTGCCTAAACTCTGTAACCTTCTTGGGTGGATGCAGCCCAAGCCCCGCCACTGGCCCAGCCCCACCCACTCTGCACACCGTGAAGCTCTCTCACCTACACAGCAAGCCCGGCAGCCTTTGGTGTCCTGGATCTTGGTGGAAACCATGTTCTTCCTGTAGAATAGGTAGGTGTGTAGCGGGGTAGGACGGCACGAGGCAGGGGTGGGAGTGGGGGAATTATAAGTCTCTGTGGTGCCATTCATTGGGAGCTGGTACCTTGCGAGTAGCCGGTGGGGGCTAATGTGAGCGATCGGGTTTCCTGCTCTGGTCTCTTTCCGTTCTAGCAGGCCCAGGATGCTATGAGAATACAGGTGGGGGGTCTTTCCTGCAGTATGTGTGTATGTGGGGGGAAGCAGGCAGTTATAGGATCCCATATACCACTTCCTTTCCTCCATCCCTTCCCTGGGTCCCATCCCTTTGTCTGAAAATCCTAAGCCTGCAAGTTTCAAGTATTTTTCATTCATTCATTCATTTCTCACTCCACATAGATTAAAGGCCCATTGCAGGCAGGCCTGCTGTGCTTGGCTCTGGTGAATACGATCTCTATCCTCGTGTTTGTAGCAACATCAGAAACTGTGGACATATAACCAGTCAGATGAAGTTACACATATTATAAAGTTTTAAGACTGGGCGCACGCCTGTAATCCCAGCACTTTGGGAAGCCGAGGCGCGGATTACCTGAGGTCAGGAGTTTGAGACCAGTCTGACTAACATGGTGATACCCTGTCTCTACTAAAAATACAAAAATTAGCCAGGCGCAGTGTCGGCCACCTATAATCTCAGGTACTCAGGAGGCTGAGGCAGGAGAATTACTTGAACCCAGTAGGCAGAGGTTGCAGTGAGCTGAGATTGCACCATTATACTCCAGCCTGGGCAACAAAGCTAGACTCTGTCTCAAAAACACAAAAAGTCAGGTGTGATGGCTCACACCTGTAGTCCCAGCTACTTGGGAGGCTAAGGCACAAAAATCACCTGAACCTGGGAAGTAGAGGTTGCAGTGAGCCAAGACCATGCCACTGCACTCCAGCCTAGGCAACAGAGTGAGACTTGTTGGTCTCAAAAAAAAAAAAAAAAAAAAAAAAGACTAATTTAAGGCCAGGTGCAGTGATTCACGCCTGTAATCCCAACACTTTGGGAGGTCAAGGCAGGCGGATCACCTGAGGCCAGGAGTTTGAGACCAGCCTGGCCAACATGGTAAAACCTCATCTCTACTAAAAATACAAAACGCAGCTGGGTGTGGTGGTGCACACCTGTAATCCCAGCTACTCGAGAGGCCGAGGCATGAGAATCACTTGAACCCAGGAGGCAGAGGTTGCAGTGAGCCGAGATCGTGCCACTGCACTCCATACAGACTGGGCAACAGAGCAAGACTATCTCAAAAAAAAAAAAAAAAAAGACTAATTTCTTGTAGACACTACCTCAAAACTGACTTGAGAGGTGAGGACTACTGTGAACCCCATTTTACAGATGGAGAAACTGAGGCTAGGGGAGCACAGTGAAAAAGTGGCTGGGATTTGAACCTAGGACTTTGTGACCAGGGAGTCTAAGTTTTTTTTTTTCAGCTGTGCCCATCTACTTCCCAGCCCCCAAACCCTTGAACCCTTAACCTCTGACCCCATCCCACCCACTGCCCACAGTCAGACCTGAGAGAGACATAAGAACGTTGTTGATGGAGTACACCCACGTAGTCCGGCTAGGAAAGAGCTGCAGGGAAGTGGGAGACGCAGTTCTGGTGACACCCCAGCAACCCCCGACTCCAGCCCCTGCCCTTGCCCTAGCCCGGTATGGTTCCTCACCATCTCCAGCGTGGCCTCCTGGTCATTCCGATTCAGGATGAAGATGCCTTCCTCTGCCCCCAGGAGCAGGTGCTGGTCTGGAGGCACAGACAAGGACGCTGGGACCGACACCATCCTGGGGCCTCCCAGATCCCCACCTGTCTGACCTTAAACACTGGCACTCTGGCACCAGTTCTGACCCTCTACTCTTTCTCCAAACCAATACTCCCAGCCTCTGTTTCCCCAAACAAACCCAGAGCAGACAGTCCCTCAAGCCAGTCTCATTCTTCCTCCCTTTGACTATCCATGTTCTGGTGGTTCTTTCTTTCTTTTTAATTTTTATTTATTTATTTTTTTGAGATGGAGTTTTGCTCTAGTTGCCCAGACTGGAGTGCAATGGTATGATCTCAGCTCACCGAAACCTCTGCCTCTCAGGTTCAAATGAGTCTCTTGCCTCAGCATCCCAAGTAGCTGGCATTACAGGCAAGCACCACCATGACCAGCTAATTTTGTATTTTTAGTAGAGACAGGGTGTCTCCATGTTGGTCAGGCTGGTCTCGAACTCCTGACCTCAGGTGATCCACCCGCCTCGGCCTCCCAAAGTGCTGGGATTACAGGCATGAGCTACCACACCTGGCCGACCCATGTTTTTTATTTTTAGTAGAGACAGGGTTTCACCATATTAGTCAAGCTGGTCTTGAACTCCTGACCTCAACTGATCCACTCCCTCAGCCTCCCAAAGTGCTGGGACTACAGGCGTGAGCCATTGCACCTGGCTGCCCTCTATGCATCTTTGATCACCAAATCCTGAATGTAACAAGCTCCGTCCCTGTTTCAGCCTGGCCACGCCCTGTCCCCATTAAGCTCCTCCCCTCCCTGCCTTTGTGCCTTCTTTAGGCTCCTCCCCATCCCTGCTTTTGCTCCCCCATTCCCTGCAGGATCTCCTTGACCCTCCCAAATGCCCACCCTTAGTGGAGGGGTGTGTCCAGGCGGCTGTGCTGTGGATCCGAAGGGGACAGCCATTGAATAACTTCACCAGAAGGGCGCATCCCTGGGCAGGCCGTGGCGGAGCCCGGCAGCAGATCCAGCAAAGAGAGCAGAGAACAGGAAGGAACAGTGGTTAAGACTCTGGAGCAAGAGTGTCAGGATTCAAATCCTACCTCTTACCTTGGTGTAATTTCCCATAATCTACCTCTGTAATATACTTTTTCATATATTGAGTTTTCTTTTCAGTTTTTTCTTTTTTTTTTAGTTTTTCTTCCACTATTCTAAATCATCAACTTTTTTTTTTTTTTTTTTTAAGACAGTCTTGGGCCGGGTGTGGTGGCTCACGCCTGTAATCCAAGCACTTTGGAGGCCAAGGCGGGCAGATCACCTGAGGTCGGGAGTTCAAGACCAGCCTGACCAACATGGTGAAACCCCGTCTTAAAAAAAAAAAAAAAAAGACAGTCTCACTCTGTTGCCCAGGCTGGAATGCAATGACATGATCTCAGCTCACTGCAACCTCTGCTTCCCAAGTTCCAGCGATTCTTGTGCCTAAGCCTTATAAGTAGCTGGGACCACAGGTACAAGCCACCGCAGCCAGCTAATTTTTGTATTTTTAGTAGAGATGGGGTTTTGCTATGTTGTCCAGGCTGGTCTTGAACTTCTGGCCTCATGTGATCCACCTGCCTCAGCCTCCC
The DNA here is from genome assembly GCF_030222135.1 of Aotus nancymaae. Taxonomy (NCBI): domain Eukaryota; kingdom Metazoa; phylum Chordata; class Mammalia; order Primates; family Aotidae; genus Aotus; species Aotus nancymaae. The sequence goes on along the minus strand of NW_026988441.1, from coordinate 15,212,072 downwards.
AATGTGCTAGGATTACAAGTGTGAGCCACCAAGGCCAGCCATCAGTTTTGTTTTTGAAGATGGAGTCTCACTCTGTCACCAGGCTGGAGTGCGGTGGCGCAATCTTGGTTCACTGCATGCAAACTCCACCTTCTAGGCTCAAGCAATTCTTCTCAGCCTCCCAAGTAGCTGGGATTACAGGTGCATGCCACCACACCTGGCCCAGGTTGGAGTACAGTGGCGCGATCACGGCTTACTGCAACCTCTGCCTGCCGGGTTCAAGCGATTCTCCTGCCTGAGCCTCCTGAGTAGCTGGGACTACAGGCATGTGCCACGATGCCCGGCTAATTTTTTGTATTTTTAGTAGAGACAGGGTTTCACCATGCTGACCAGGCTGGTCTCAAACTCCTGACCTCTTGATACACCTACCTAAGCCTCCCAAAATGCTGGGATTACAGGCATGAGCCACCACACCCAGCCTCAAATACCCTTTTAAAAATATTAAAAAAAAAAAAAAAGAGCCAGGCGCAGGTCAGAGTTGGGCACAGAGAAGTGCTCAACAAATGTCACCTGTTACTGTCAGTCCTGCCACCCCCTCCTCACCCCACCAGGCAGCCCCGTTCAGAGGTTCGAGTCCTCAGCAGAGTTGAACCTCACCTTTCTCTTCATCTTTTCCTTCTTGGGGGGCAGGAGTGGGGGCTTGTTGAGCTCCCAGGAGGGTGGGTTCCAGAGTGAGGGTTCTGAGAAGGGTTAGGCGCGAAAATCAGCCCCCAATACCCCCCACCCCTTCCCACTTTCGACCCCAGCCTGTCCCATTACCTGAATGGGCGGTGAGATGGGGGCTGCTGGTGGATGGGGAAGGCGCAGGACGGGGGCTGTGTGGTGGGGGCCCACTGGCACACCGGACAAGCACCCCCGGGCTCAGCTGCCCATCATCCCCTATACCCCCAGGACCTTCATCTGATGGAGAACGGAACTTGGGCTTTGGAGACAGGAACGGAGCATGGGGAAATACATCAGATGATCTCAGAGAGGGCACCCTTTTGCAATTCCAGTCCCTGCCTCCACTAGAACTAACAGCCATGGCTCTGAGCCTCCCCACAACATCTTGCGCCCCCTCCAGCCTTCCCCTGACACCCCCAGCCCAGACATCAACACACTCTAGAAACTAATAAGTTAAGGCTGGATACAGCAGGGGCTTCCTGGGACCAGCTACTGACCAGTGTCCAAGAGGCTAAATATTTTGAATCCCACCCTGAGGTTGAGGGATGCCACTTCCAGATGCCAATGTAGCCATCATCCTGGTCTCCCCGATTCCCTGCCCTGGAGAGCCCAGTATCCCAGCATCTAAGGACCTGGCCTGCTGGCCCCCAGCAGCCCTGAGGCCCCATCCTCCCAGCTCTGGCCCAGGGCATTACCTTGGGGGGCAGTGGAGGAGGTGTGTCCTCTGCAGGGGTAGGGCTGAAACACAAAGATGGGCTAAATCGCTGGAGGCCTGGGAAACAAGGACTCGGGGAAGATGGCGTGGTTCTGGGCTGGAGGCCTGGGACTGGGGTTTGAGGTGAGGAGGCTTAACGGGTGACTGATTCTGGCTGGAGCTGAGGGTTAAAGGATTAATAACCAGGCCGAACATGGTGGCTCATGCCTATAATCACAGTGCTTTGGGAGGCCAGGGCAGGAAGATGGCTTGAGCCCAGGAGTTTGAGACCAGCCTGGACAGCACAGTGAGATTCTATCTCTACAAAAAAATTAAAAATTAGCCAGGCGTGGTAGGAAGCACCTGTGGCCCCAGCTACTCAGGAGGCTGAAGTGGGAGGATCGCTTGAGCCTGGGAGGTTGAGGCTGCAGTGAGCCGTCATGGCACCCCTGCACTCAGCCTGGGCGCTGAAGCAAATCATGAGTTTGAGACCAGCCTGGACAACATGGCGAGACTCCATCTCTACAAAAAATGATTAGCTTGTCTCAAAAAATAGGATGAATGACAGTAACAGCAGCTCTTGGAGGTGGAGTGCCGACAGTGCACCACGGCTTGGCATCTTTACGCCACCCTAGTGCCACAGGTGACATCAGTGCTGTGGCCCAGCTCTCCCTGTGCTGGCACCACACACAGGCTGTCACATGTGATGGGCGGAGCGAGTGCACGCGCCTGGAGCCTGAGTCTGCCTGTGGACTGGGGAACATGGGGGCCTGGGCTGACTGCTGGGTCTGGATCTGGAGCTCAGCATCCGGCCTTGGGGAAATTTCTGGGTGCCAAGTTTCAGCTTGAGAGTAGGAAAAAAGTCAGAAAAAGCTGAGGGCTGGGGCTGACAGCTGGGGTGGGTCTGGGGTGAGAGTGACATGTGGGAGGAGCTTCAGACTAGGACGTGGCTGAGGGTCCAGGGTCATGCAGGATACTTTGGGTGGAGTCAGAGATGATTGGAGCAGCAGTACATTCTAGAAGGAAATGGGGTCAGCTCTGGGGTAGCGAGCAGGTGGGGGCCTGACATTGGGGGTCAGGTCAAAGATTGTATAAGAAGGTAGAAGGGGCTGGGCACAGTGGCTCACACCTGTAATCCCAGCATTTTGGAGGTCGAGGTGAGCAGATCACGAGGTCAAGAGATTGAGACCATCCTGGCCAACATGGTGAAAACTCATCTCTACTAAAAATACAAAAATTAGCTGGGCATGGTAGCATGTGCCTGTAATCCCAGCTACTCGAGAAGCTGAGGCAGGAGAATTGCTTGAACCCGGGAGGCAGAGGTTGCAGTAAGCCAAGATTGCACCACTGTACTCCAGCCTGGATGACAGAGCGAGACTCCGTCTCAAAAAAAAAAAAAAACTAGAAGGTAGAAGGAAGGTAAGAGCTGGAGCTGGGATCAGGTTGGCCGTCAGGGGTTGGAGGTGAAGGGTTAAGGGAGGTGAGGTTAGGGCACAGGGCCCAGGGGGCTGCATTGAGGGTCTGGTCAGGACTCAGGGCTCAGGGCTGGAAGACAGGCAGGGGTGCAGTGGGGTCAGGAGTAGAGGAAAGGTCATGTCGGGGGCTTATAGGAAGGTGGGGGCTGAGGTGGTGCCTGCCGAGCTGCAGGCATGGCCTCACTTACATGTCCACGTCGTCATAGTCATCGTCGGACGACTCAGACAGTTGCTTCCTGAAGGGTGACAGGTATGAGCCTTGGGGGCCTTGCACACATCCCAGACCCTTACCGCCCTCCCTGGGGTCCCTGACCTGGGGCTGCTGCTCTTGAGGTCTCTGGTGGGCTGTAGGCGAGCCTGTGGAGTAGGAAAAGGGTCAACAGAGGCCTCGGGGAAGCAAGGGGTGTGGCGGGGAGTGGAGGGCAGCATCTCACCGTTTCGGCTGGGGGTCTGGTCTCCACTCCTCGGAGCTTCCTGAACTCCATGTGCCGCCCTAGGGTGGTTAGGGGGAGATAGCCCACAGTGAGCTGGGGGCAAGGGGTAGTGAGACGGCTTTAAGAACAGAAAGAGTAGAATCGGGGGGGTTGCAGTCAGGATCTTAGGGACTGCAAAGGATCACAGGGAACTGTCCCTTTCAGAGAGGGGTCTTGGTTTACAAGGGTCTCATTTGGGGGTCAAGTTTGGGATGAAGACCGGGTGCAGTGACTAACACCTATAATCCCAGGACTTTGGAAGACTGAGGCGGGCAGATCGCTGGAGCCCATGAGTTTGAGATCAGCCTGGACAACATGGCAAGACCCCATCTCTACAAAAAATGATTAAAAATTAGCCAAGTGGCCAGGCAAGGTGGCTTACACCTGTAATTCCAACACTTTGGGAGGCTGAGGTGGGTGGATCACCTGAGGTCAGGAGTTCAAGACTAACCTGGCCAACATGGTGAATCCCTGTCTCTATTGAAAATACAAAACTTAGGCTGGGTGCGGTGGCTCACACCTATAATCCCAGCAGTTTGGGAGGCCGAGGCAGGCGGATCACGAGGTCAAGAGATCGAGACCATCCTGGCCAACATGGTGAAACCCCATCTCTACTAAAATACAAAATTTAGCTGGGCATGGTGGCACGCACCTGTAGTCCCAGCTACTTGGGAGGCTGAGGCAGGAGAACTGATTGAACCCAGGAGGTGGAGGTTGCAGTGAGCCGAGATCATGCCACTGGACTCCAACCTGGTGCCTGGTGACAGAACAAGACTCTGTCTCAAAAAAAAAAAAAAAGAAAAAGAAAGAAGGTAAAAAAATTAGCTGGACATCGTGGTGTGCACCTATCATCCCAGCTATTCGGGTGGCTGAGGCAGGAGAATCACTTGAACCTAGAAGACAGGTTGTGGTCAGCCACGATCGCACCATTGCACTCCTGGGCAACAGAGTGAGACTCCATCTCAAAAAAAAAAATTAGCCAAGTGTGGTGGATAAGCCTGTAGTCCCAGCTACTGAGGAGGCTGTGATGGGAGGATTGCTGGAGCCCAAGAAGTTTGAGGCCGCAGTGAGTTGTGATCATGCCACTACACTCCAGCCTGGACAACAGAGCAAGAACTTGTCACAAAAAAAATAAACAAGTAAGATTTGGGATCAGGAAGTTGGGGGCTCACTGTAATTACACAGTGTTTATTTTCAGGATCCATTTGGGTATCAAGGTTCTGATGAGATTTCTGAGGTCTCCCTGGGGATTCTATGGTCATTTTTTTTTTTTTTTTTTGAGATGGTCTCACTCTTGTCACCCAGGCTGGAGTGCAGTGGTGCGATCTTGGCTCACTGTAACCTCCACCTCCCATGTTCAAGTAATCCTCCCACCTCAGCCTTCCAAGTAGCTGGGACTACAGGTGTGTACTACCACGCCTGGCTAATTTTTGTATTTTTAGTAGAAACGGGGTTTCACCATGTTACCCAGGCTGGTCTCAACCTCCTGATCTCAAACAGTCCACCTACCTTGGCTTCCCAAAGTGCTAGGATTACAGGTGTGAGCCACCGCACCCAGCCTCTACAGTAATTTTGTAGGTCACGTGCTGATGAGATTGGGTCTGTTATAGGATCAGATGATGCTGAGGATCTCTTTGTGGTCTGATGGTAAGGGAAGGGGGTCTCTTAGGTCTATTATAGGGTCAGGTGTCCCCGAACATAGGGATTCTCTACTCACGACAGCAGTCTGCATCAGGGATCCCCAGAGAGCTGGAGCGGTGTGTGGATCTGATCCGCCGGGGGACAGCAGGGGGTAGCTGGGCAGAGGGGCAGTCACGTCAGGGCTTAGAACCCCAAAGCAGGTTCTACCCTGCCAGGGGTCCATCTGCTCTCTTGTAACCTTCTGGGCACACAGCCTTGTATACCACATTCCCCATCTTCCCACCCTGCTTTCCCCCTAAGAGAGGTGGCAGGAAGCCACTCCTTTCTCAGGCTGTGCAGCGGGCACAGCCTGAGAAAGACCACGAGGTCGCCAGTGCTCGTCAGCCAAGGCTCTCACCTCGGGCTCCTCATCCTCAATGTCCCCGATGGAGGGTCCTTTCCCAGGATTCTTCAGTTTGTCAAGAAGATCTAGGATGAGGCCTCGGTTCAGCCCAGGCTGGGATACCAGTTGATGCTGGGGGAGGGAAGAGGTGACCGTGTCCAGAGGGCTGGTGTGGACAGAGAGGGCTAGTGCAGGGCCTTGGGGATGGGCTAAAGGAATCTGGGCAGGGAGAAGGAGCCAGTGGAGGGAGAGGATGGGGAAATCCAGGGAACTCAGAGGCCTGAGGGGATTCTTTTTTTTTTTTTTTTTAAGACAGTCTTGCTCTGTTACCTAGGCATAATCTCGGCTCACTGCAACCTCCATCTCATGGGCTTAAGCGATTCTCCTCCCTCAGTCTCCCGAGTAGCTGTGATTAGAGGCTCATGCCACCATGCCCAGCTAATTTTTTTTTTTATATATATACAGGGTCTTACCCTGTCACCCAGGCTGGAGTCCAGTGGTGCTATCTCGGCTCACTATGGCCTCCGCCTCCTGGACTCAAGCAATTCTCCCACCTCAGCCTCCCAAGTAGCTGGGATTACAGGCATGCACCACTACACTTGGCTAATTTTTGTATCTTTCCTAGAGATGGGGTTTCACTATGTTGGCCAGGTTGGTGTTGAACTTCTGACCTCAAGTGATCCACCTGCCTCAGCCTCCCAAAGTGCTGGGATTACGGGGATGAGCCACTGTGCCCAGCCGGCCTGGGGGATTCTAAGAAGTTTCAAGGAATTAGAAGAATTTAGGGTTCTCAGAGTGGGGCTGGGAGAATTCCACAGTTGTCTTGGAAGAGACAGTGGTTCCCCAGGGATTGAAGAGGACACCCAGGAACAAGTCTTGAATCCCTTAGAAATTTATGAGTTCCAGGAACTCAGGGGCTCTGGGAAAGGTCTGGAGTACAACCCAGAGTGTCTCTGGTGGTGGGGGCTAGTCCTGGGAAGTTCTGAGGCACTGGGGACTTTGGAAAGGCCTCGGGAGCTATGTGGAACAAAGTTATCCATGTCCTCGGATACGAGGTACATGAATCGCTTGAACCCGGGAGGCGGAGGTTGCAGTGAGCCAAAATCGTGCCACGGCACTCCAGCCTGGGCAACAAGAGCGGGAGTCCATCTCGGGAGCTGTGGAAGGTCCCAGGGAATCCTGGGCTGAGGGTCTGGGGGGGGCTTCCTGGGGAAGGGAGGGTTACACTGAGCATCTTGGTGGCGCCAGGTCGTTTCTTGGGGCTTTTAGTCAAGGTGACTTTGACGAAGTTGTGGAAGGCAGCCGACCTTGGGAAGAAAAAGCCAGGTTCTGGGTGAGGGGACCAGAGACCTTCCCATCAGGCCACCCAGCCCCAGCCCTGCCCTCGCTTCCCCTCCCTCCTGTCACCCTCTCATACCATTTGCCTTTTTCCTTCAGTCGGGGAGGCTGGTAGCCACTCTTGGTCATGAGGAAGAGAACTCTAGAATGGTAGGGAAAGGACATGGGGTTCAGAACGTCAAGGGGGCCAGACCTCATGGCTTGAGGGGTTCCTAGTAGCACTGAGGTCAGCAGAGGGCAAAGTGAGAAACAGAATGGAAGTGAGTTTCGGGTTTTGCAGTGCACCAGGGTGCCTCTCCTAATGGAAGCCATTTATGGCGGATGGAGCTACGCCAAGGCCAGGTGCAGTGGCTCATGCCCATAATCCCAACACTTTGGGAGGCCAAGGTGGGAAGACAGCTTGAGCCCTGGAGTTGGAGACCAGCCGGGGCAACATAATGAGACCCTCATCTCTACCAAAAAAAAATTTTAAATAGCTGGGTGTGGCAATGCTCGCCTGTAGGACCAGCTACGTGGGAGGCTAAGGCAGGAGGATCATTTGAGCCCCAGCATCCAAGGCTGAAGTGAGGGACGATCATGGGGCTGCACTCCAGACTGGGTGACTGAGTGAGATCCTGTCTCTAAAAATAATAATAGTTGGCCGGGTGCGGTGGCTCACACCTGTAATCCCAGCACTTTGGGAGGCCAAGGCGGATGGATCACGAGGTCAAGAGATCAAGACTATCCTGGCCAACATAGTGAAACCCCCTCTCTACTAAAATACAAAAATTAGCTGGGCATGGTAGCACGCACCTGTAGTCCCAGCTACTTAGGAGGCTGAGGCGGGAGAATTGCTTGAACCCGGGAGGCAGAGGTTGCAGTGAGCCAAGATCTGCCATTGCACTCCAGCCTAGGTAACAGAGCAAGACTCCATCTCAAAAAAATTAAAAAATAAAATAACAAAAAAATAAATTGCGGGGCGCAGTGGCTCACACCTGTAATCCTAGCACTTTGGGAGGCTGAGGTGGGCGGATAACCTGAGGTCAGGAGTTCAAGACCAGCCTGGCCATTATGGTGAAACCCCATCTTAAATAAATAAATAAATAAATTGAATTAAATTAAATTTTATTTATTTATTTATTTTTATTTTGTATTTTTTTAAGAGATCGGGTTTCACCATGTTGGCCAGGATGATCTCGATCTTTTGACCTCGTGATCCACCCACCTCGGCCTCCCAAAGTGCTGGGATTACAGGCGTGGGCCACCGCGCCCAGCCGAATTACATTAAATTTTAAAAATAGAGCTGAGGCACACACTAAGGTAGGCTCAAGTGGCAGTCCCTGAATTGGGCGTTCCTGCTGTGGAAGGCGGAAGCTGAGGTGGCTTCAGACCAGGGCTGGGCAGGATCTCTGGGCCTGGGGACCCCACGCCTGCCTACCTGAGAGGGTGCACGTCGAAGAGCGGTGGCTGTAGCTCCGCCAGCTCGATGGCCGTGATGCCCAGGGACCAGATGTCACACAGCTCATTGTATCCTCCCTTCAGGGCCACGGCTGCCACTTCTGGAGCCATCCTGGGGGCAGACATGCTCAGAGAGCCAGAGGTAGCATGGGGACAGGAAAGGGAGGAGGGGCAGAGAAGCAGAAGGAGGTGAGGGGAGACGCAGCACACAGAGAGACGGAGAGACAGAGGGATAGGAGTAAAGACCGACAGAGGGAGATGAAGACAAAGATGCAGGCCAGGTGCAGTGGCTCTCGCCTGTAATCCCAGCACTTTGGGAGGCTGAAAAAGGAGGATGGCTTAGGCCAAGAAGTTTGAGACCAGCCTGGGCAACTTATCAAGACCCCATCTCAGCTAGGCACAGTGGCTCATGCCTGTAATTGCAGCACTTTGGGAGGCTGAGGTGAGCAGATCACCTGATGTCAGGAGTTCAAGACCAGCCTGCTCAATGTGGTGAAACGCTGTCTCTACTAAAAATACAAAAATTAGCCGGGCATGGTGGCATGCGTCTATAATCCCAGCTACTCAGGAGGCTGAGGCCAGAGAATTGCTTGAACCTGGGAGGCGGAAGTTGCAGTGAGCTGAGATCATGCCACTGCACTCCAGCCTGGGTGACAGGGCAAAACTCCATCTGAAGGAAAAAAAAAAAAAAAAAAAAGCCCATCTCTATACAAATTTTGAAAATTAGCCAGGTGTCATGCTGCACACCTGTGGTCCCAGCTACTTGGGAGGCTAAGGTGGGAGGATCACCTGAACCCAAGAGTTCTAGGCTACAGTGAGCCTTGATTATGCCTCTGAGATCCAGCCTGGGCCACAGAGTAAGACCCTGAATCTAAAAATAAACAAATAAACAAAAAGATAGCAAGGCAGAGACAGAGAGTGAGACAGAACAAAGAGACAGAGAGAGAGACAGAACGAAGAGACAGAGAGACAGAACAAAGAGACAGAGAGAGAGACAGAACGAAGAGACAGAGAGTGAGAGAGACAGAACAAAGAGACAGAGAGAGAGACAGAACGAAGAGACAGAGAGACAGAACAAAGAGACAGAGAGAGAGACAGAACGAAGAGACAGAGAGACAGAACAAAGAGACAGAGTGACAGAACGAAGAGACAGAGAGAGAGACAGAGTGAAGAGACAGAGTGAGAGAGACAGAACAAAGAGACAGAGACAGAACGAAGAGACAGAGAGACAGAACGAAGAGACAGAGAGAGAGACAGAGCGAAGAGAGAGAGTGAGAGAGACAGAGCGAAGAGACAGAGAGTGCTACAAACTGAGCTAGAGGAAAAAGACAGAAATGGGTATGGAGGGACAGAGAAATCAACATAAAAATCAACACAATCACCGAGAGGAACAGGCAGAAAGAGGCAGAAAGAGAAAGGGAGAAATGGAAAACTCAAGAGAGACCCAGAGAGAATGAAAGAATCTCCAGTGGAGAAAGGAAGAGACAGGGGCACGGAGCTAGGAAGGAGGTTCCCAGGGAACCAGGTGGGAAAAGCCACTGGCCCGCACTCCACCCCTAGCTGCCCGCTGGGCGCCCCTCACCAGTAGGGTGTCCCAATGAAAGAGAGGCGTCTAGCCAGCGTTGCCCCGATCTGGGCCGAGATGCCAAAGTCAGCTGGAAGCAGAGGGAGACACAGTGATCTGGGGTCCACTGTGCCTCCAGCCCCACAATCAGCCCCCCTGCACAACCCTCAGCCTTACTCACCCAGTCTGACCTCCCCAGCATCATTGATGAGGATGTTAGCTCCCTGGGAATGAGAGGGGATATGGGAGGCTGCAGAGACTCTTTCCTCAGCCCAGTGCTACCCCACCCCACCCACCCCACCCCACAGCTCAAATTACCCTGATCCCTGAGGCCCCCAAATGCCACTCCCATCTCCTGGGCCCAACCCCCCAACAGCACCCCTGTACCCCCAGACCACCTTGATGTCCCGGTGTATCTTCTTCTGTGAATGCAGATAGGCCAGTCCCTGGGATAAGGTTGGACAAGGGCGCTGTGAGTGTCTGGGGGCTGGAGTGGGGCCCACCCCCACCCAAGAATCCCCAGGCCTCTCCTCACCTGGAGCACTTCCCGGCAGACATAGCTAATCTGGAGCTCTGACAAGGAGCCTGTCACTGCAAAGGTCACCCCGGCCAGGCCAGGCATTGGATGGAGCCAGGGAACCTGGGCTGGGGAGTCCTGCCCCCCCCACACCAGCTAAGAGGGTGCCACAGGGAGATGGGAAGCAGGATGGGATCAGGGGAAGGGGGAGATGGTGGGGTGGTCAGTGACAGAGAGAGGCAGTGATGCAAATAAAAGAGGCCAATAGGCCAGGTGTGGTGGCTCATGCCGGTAATCCCAGCACTTTGTGAAGCCGAGGCAGGCGGATCACTTGAGGTCAGGAGTTCGAGACCAGCCTGGCCAACATGGTAAAACCCTATCTCTACTAAAAATATAAAAATTAGCCAGGCATAGTGGTGCATGCCTATAATCCCAAGTACTCAGGAGGCTGAGGCAGGATAATTGTTTCAACCCTGTAGGCAGAGGTTGCAGTGAGCTGAGATCGTACCACTGCACTACAGTCTGGGTAACAGAGCAAGACTCCATCTCAAAAAAATAAAAAAGAAAGTAAAAATATAGCCGGGTGCTGTGGCTCACGCCTGTAATCCCAGCACTTTGGGAGGCTGAGGCAGGCGGATCACAAGGTCAGGAGTTCAAGATCAGACTGACCAACATGATGAAACCCCGTCTCTACTAAAAAGACAAAAAAAAATTTAGCTGGGCATGGTGGCACGCACCTGTAATCCCAGCTACTCAGGAGGCTGAGGTAGGAAAATCTCTTGAACCCGGGAGGCAGAGGTTGTGGTGAGCTGAGACTGTGCCACTGCACTCCAGCCTGGGCGACAGAGCGAGACTCGATCTCAAAAAAAAAAAAAAAAAAAAAAGTAAGCAAGATACTTATTAAGCAGAAAATGATGTAGTTCCTCAGATGCTGATAGACAGCAAGAAGAAACATAAAACAAGAAAGATGTGCGTGGGAGGGGCTATGACATTTCCCACAGGTGGTCAGTCAGGGCTGCTCTGTGAAGGTGACAGCGGGTGAAGACGTGAGGGCTCCCACTTCGAGTGGGACCCGCAGCAACAGCAAGTGCAGGGCCCGGGGTGGGAGAGTCCCTGGTGGGTCTGGAGAGCCGCAAAGTGGGTGCGGCGGAGTGGAGGAGGAGGAGGAAAGTGGGAGGAGGTAAGGTCAGCCAGCCTGGGTGGACCCTGATGAGAAGTCTGGGCTTCTCCTCCAAGGGAAATGGAAGCTGTGGGAGGGCTCTGAGCAAGGGCGTGATGTGACTTTGCAAAATGAAGAAAGGCACAGAGACACAGAGACAGAGAGAGACAAAGAGAAACAGGGGCAGATTGCACATGACACACACAGAAGGAACAGAATTGAAAAAACAAAAAATGAGACAGAGACAAAGACAGAGGTCAGAGAGCAAAATGTCGGGAAAGTTTAGAAAGAGACAGATCTGCCAGGCATGGCTCGCGCCTGTAATCCCTGCACTTTGGGAGGCCGAGGTGGGTGGATCTTGAGGTTAGGAGTTCAAGACCAGTCTGGCCATGACGGTGAAACCCATCTCTACTAAAAATACAAAAATTAGCCAGGTATGGTGGCTGGCATCTGTAGTCCCAGCTACTCGAGAGGCTGAGGCAGGAGAATTGCTTGAACCCGGGAGACGGAGGTTGTAGTGAGCCAAGGTAGTGCCACTGCACTCCAGCCTAGATAAAAGAGCGAGACTCCATTCTCAAAAAAAAAAAAAAAGAAAGAGAGAGAGAGAGACTCAGAGGAGTGACGAGACAGGCAGAAGAGACAGAGAGACAGAGAGGCCGTCAGAGCTCAGGTCTGTGGGATTCACTTCCTCTCTGTGGGCCTCAGTTTCCCTCCTGAGGACTTCTTAATGAAGTCCTTCCTTTTCTAACATTTGAGGTCTAGGGCTGGAAGGAGTTAGAGGCTATATATATATATATATATTTTTTTTTTGAGACAGATATTTGCTCTTGTTGCCCAGGCTGGAGTGCAGTGGTGCCATCTTGGCTCACTGCAACCTCTGCCTCCCATATTCAACCGATTCTTCTGCCTCAGCCTCCCAAGTAGCTGGGAGTACAGGCATCTGCCACCACGCCCAGCTAATTTTTTGTATTTTTAGTAGAGACAGAGTTTCACCATGTTGGCCAGGCTGGTCTTGAACTCCTGACCTCAGATGATTCGACCATCTTGGCCTCCCAAAGTGCTGGGATTATAGGTGTGAGCCATTGCACCTGGCCCAGAGGTTATATTAAAAAAACAAACAAACAAACAAACAAAAACAGGCACAGTGGCTCAAGCCTGTAATCTCAACACTTTGGGAGCTCAAGGCAAGAGGATCAGTTGAGCCCAGGAATTTGAAATATGGCCCAAAAAGACAGTTCCCATGAGACAAACACACAGAAATGGAAGAGGTGAATTTGGGGGTGGGGGCATGGGGGTGGGAGGGGTGCCTGGAACCCCTTGTCCTTTCTCTAACCTTGGTAGATATCCTGGAGAGAACCAGCCCCGCAGAATTCCATGCAGATCCAGAGTTTCTGCAACCTGCAATGGTCCAAGAATCAGAATAGTAATAGCAGTAATACATTCTTATTTCCAGGAAAGCCCCTGGTTTGCTTCTGTCTTGTTCTAGTTCAGTAAGAACTTTAATGTAACAGCTCTCATCACTCCATCTCTCCTGTCTACCAGAGTGAGGCTGTTTCATTCCCATTTTACAGACGAGGAAGTTAAGGCTCAGACAGGAAATGTGTGTGGGGCAACTCAACTCGAACCTAGGTCTTTGGGTGGGACCCCTCTGCCATCCCATGCCAACCCAGGAGACAGGGCAGAGATCTCACGGGTTGTGGAGGTTTTGGGGGGATAAAGGGGCCCAGGGCACCTCTGGGGAGCAGAGGTCATTATTGGGGCATCCGGAATATTAATTTGAGGATCAGGGAATTTAGGAGTTTAAATGAAAGGAGCAGAGCGTGAAACTGGGGGAACCAAAGGGCAGAATGATGAGAGATTGGTTTCAAGGAGGTTGATTTCAGATTCAGTTATGAAGAGATCAGTCTGGTGTACTCTTGGTCAGAAATGGGAATTTGGGATTGGAGATTAGATTAGAGGCTGCTCTGGTCAGAAAAGCGGGACTTAGGAGTGGGGATCAGGGTAGGGTTAGACCAGTTAAAAACAGGAGTCCAGGATGGGAGGTTGGGTTATGGTGAGAAATGGAGGTTCAAGGTTAGAACTGAGGGTGTCAAGGCCAGGCGCGGTGGCTCACACCTGTAATCCCAGCACTTTGGGAGGCCGAGGCAGGTGGATTAGGAGGACAAGAGTTCCAGACCAGCCTGGCCAACATGGAAAAACCCTGCTCTACTAAAAATGCACAAATTAGCTGGCCGTGGTGGCAGGTGCCTGTAATCCCAGCTACTCTGGAGGCTGAAGCAGAGAACTGCTTGAACCCGGGAGGTGGAGGTTGCAGTGAGCCGAGATGGCACCACTGCATTCCAGCCTGGGCAACAGAGCAAAAAACAAGAAAGAACTGAGGGTGCCGCCATCAACAAACAGGGGCTCTGAGTTAGGGGCTGGGCTGGGTGCCAGGGTGGGTCTGAGGTTCGAGGTTCATCACCAGAGATAACTCCCATGGTAGGCCACGATGTTGGCATGCCGGCAAGTTTTCAACATGAGGATTTCCTTCTGAAGGGTGGAGACATCGTCGTCTGGAGGGCGGGAGAGAAAAGGCAGCTTGCACAGAGAGAGCTACGGGAGGAGATCCCAGTCTCCCAGGAGGCCAAGCTGGGGACGTGGGGAAGGAGCTCCGGGTTCCCTCCTCACCAGGCTCCATCTTCACCATCTTCAGTGCCACCAGGTCCCCCGACACCTTGTCTCGAGCCTTGCAAAGGGGAAGTTGGCAGTCAGGCAGGTTCCATTTGCCGGAGTCTCTCCTCAGCATCCCTGAGTCAAGGCCAAGGACTGGGACCCCCCTCTTGCAGCCTCCTCCCTACCGAGGCCTGCCTTAAAGGTCACTGGTTTAAGGGTATTGGGGATGGAGGGGCTTCCTCACCTTAAATACTTCCCCATATGTGCCGCCACCCAGTCGCTGCAGCAGGTCGTAGTGGTCCCGGGGGTCTCTATTGAAAATGTCAGGGTCCACGAGGTCCATCCCTGGGGGCCGGAGCTGGGCCTGCGCCCAGGGGCCAGCAGGGCCTCAGGGCTCAAGTTCTGGCACCTCCCTCCGTCCCCAGAAGGCCTGCACCCGCCTTGCCTCCGCGGGCTGTGGCCTCCCCCCACCTCACTCTCGCTTCCTGCCCCAGCTGCACTGCAGGGCTGTGCAACGGGCTCCACCCCCGTCCCCTGGGCTCTGAGAGCCTCTGAGGGGCAGCTCGTCTTGGGACCCAAGGGACCATCCTTAACCCCCAAGGCCCGGGGCTGGATGTAAATGTGATGCAAATGATCTTAATTGTAACTTGGGGTGAGGGGTGCCTTGGAACCCCCGCCCCCGTCTCCTAGAATGGCTAAACCTCTGCGGGGTGCTTGAAGGTTTGGTCACAACCTGAAGGCAGCAAGTCTGCACAGGGATGGCTATGCAGTGTTCATGCCTGGTCACCTGGCACATATGTGCACTTAGGTTACCTCCTCTGTAGTGCGCAGGCGTGTAGACGTGCATATGCCAGGATATCTGTGTGCAGAGTACACACGTGGATGTACTCAGGGCATATACCTCCACATACATGGCACGTAACTGTATTTTGTACGCCTGCAGTGTACAAAACTTGAACATAATATATAATTCATGGCTGTACAGATGGGACGCTCGCCCTCAGCTCCAAGACCGGAACCTAATGGAGACGGGGCGCGATCCGGGGAAGTCCAGGAGCCATCACCCCAGCCCCTGCCCGGCAGAGAACAATAGCTTTGTGGGACCCTCCTCCAGGAGCTGGGGACCAAGGGCCAGGATTTGAAACTGGAAAGCTCAGGATCCTGCACCGGGGGCCCAGGCCTGAGGCAAGAGGGACCACAGAGGGCATCTCCCTCGGAACTTGGCCATGACCTAAAGGGAGGGCTGCGGCGTGCATTCCCGCAGGGCTCGGTGGCTTTATGGCCGCACGCAATACAACGCGCGCGCACGCCGCTAGAGCTCCGGCAGCTTCCCGGGGACTGCGCGCGCACGCTCCCACGCCCCCGGCACTGGAACTGGGACTGTGAGGCCCGGGAAAAGTTTAGCCCCGCCCCGGCGCCACGAGAGGCGCCTGCGCACTAGGATACAGTAGGCTTTTTCTCACGCTGTCCGTCCAGCTCGAGTGGAGCGAATGCGCACGCGCCAATTGCGCCTGCGAAGAAGTCTCATTGCTGCCGGAAAGTGTGACGGCTGCTGCGAGAGCCTTTCCCTTCACTGCCCCCAAGGAGCTGGAACGACAACAACGACGTCGTTTCCGTTTCCACCGCCTCTTCCTTTTCCCGTCCTCGAGGACGCCGTGCCAAGCCGGTGTTAGCCTCCAGCCCTGGTTGTGGAAGGCGACAGTAGTCATGGCGATGTTTGAGCAGATGAGAGCCAACGTGGGCAAGTTGCTCAAGGGGATCGACAGGTCTGAGCTCGGCCGGAGGGAGCGGGGTGGCCATGCGGGGCGGAGGAGAGGGTTTTCTGGAGACAGCAAGGGGTGGTCAGGGAACTGGGCTTGCCGCGGGGTGGGGTTTCCCTATCCTCCTGGAAGAGGAGATGCTAAAGAAACGGCACTGAGCTGGGCGCAGTGGTTCACGCCTGTGATTTCAGCACTTTGGGAGGCCGAGGCAGGCGGGTCTCTTGAGCCCAGGAGTTCGAGACCAGCCTGGGCAACATAGCTAGCGAAACCCCCATCCCTGAAAGAAAGAAAGAGAGAGAGAGAGAAAGGGAAAGAGAGAGAGAGAGGAAGGCATGGAGGGAGGGAGGTACAGCACTGCAAAGGCCTTAAAGCGAGAGAATCTTGCCTACCACTCAGTCTCTTTTTTCTTTTCTTTCTTTTTTTCTTTTTTTGAAACGGCGTCTCGCTCTGTTGCCCAAGCTGGAGTGCAGTGGCACAATCTCGGCTCACTGCAACCTCCGCCTCCCAGGTTCAAGCTATTCTGCCTCAGCCTCCCGAGTAGCTGGGATTACAGGCGCGCGCCATCACGCCAGGCTAATTTTTGTATTTTTAGTAGAGACGGGGTTTCACTATGTTAGTCAGGCTGGTCTCGAGCTGCTGACCTCATGACCTCATGGCCCGCCTGCCTCGGCCCCTCAGAGTGATGGGATTACAGATGTAAGCCACCTCCCCCGCCTAGTGTCTTCTTGAATTGCCTTAAATTGTCTTAAGGTTTCCTTCTCTGCTCGGCCTCCTTTGAGTGCCTCTTTTTTTTTTTTTTTTTCTTTTTTTTTGAGACGGAGTTTCGCTCTTGTTACCTAGGCTAGAGTGCAATGGCGCTATCTCGGCTCACCGCAACCTCCGCCTCCTGGGTTCAGGCAATTCTCCTGCCTCAGCCTCCTCAGTAGCTGGGATTACAGGCACGCACCACCATGCCCAGCTAATTTTTTGTATTTTTAGTAGAGACGGGGTTTCACCATGTTGACCAGGATGGTCTCGATCTCTTGACCTCGTGATCCACCCGCCTCGGCCTCCCAAAGTGCTGGGATTACAGGAGTGAGCCACCGCGCCCGGCCTTGAGTGCCTCTTAATGTCTCCCTTTCTCTCCTCCTCACGTCATTCATTCGCCACACGTTTACTGAAATAAACTGTGAGTGCTAGGCAATGCTGGGAACAACAGGCGAATCAGACAGCGGCAGATCATGCTTTCTCTGTCTGAGTTCCCATTCCATAAGGGAGACGAACCTGACAACAGACGGTGATAGCCGGGAGAGTTTACAACTGAAATGGGGGAAGCAAAGGCCAGAGTGTTCAGGCAAAAATGGGGGAAGTAGGCAGCGAGGTAGGCAGGAGAGGATGGAGCGGGATCAGGGTGGAGACCTGAGCAGGGGAGGAAGGGGTGAGTAGCAGAGATGTTCAGGAGGCCAGGTGTACAAGCTGCAGTGACTGTCTGGCTCAGAGGTTGGGGAGGCATCCTAGGCAAGACCCAGGGCTCCAGTGGAGTTTAGAACTTAAGCGAGAGGTCTGGGATAAGTTTTATTAGCAATTATACTGGACATGACTCACTACCTGGATAAAGCAAGTGGTCTGTGCCAGGTTTAGAGGGGAAGGGAGGGAGGAGTACATTCTAGTGGCCCCTTGCTCAATAAAGTGACTGGCCTCAGCTTCTGTCTCCTCTTTGCTCACTCTTCTTGATTCTGCTTTAGGTACAATCCTGAGAACCTGGCCACCCTGGAGCGCTATGTGGAGACGCAGGCTAAGGAAAACGCCTATGATCTGGAAGCCAACCTGGCTGTCCTGAAACTGTAAGTGTCTGACTCTGTGTCTTCACTCCCGTGCCAGCAGCTAGCATGGTGCCACTCCCAGTATAGGGCAAGGGGGTGGCTGGTGGTATCCTGCACAATGCAGCATCTCTTGGTGTGCAAGACTAGGAAGCCAAGGAAGTTGGGACAGGAGGAGGGATGGTTTTGGGATTTTGTTTTTTTTTTTTTGAGACGGAGTTTTGCTCTTGTTACCCAGGCTGGTGTGCAATGGCGCGATCTCGGCTCACCGCAACCTCCACCTCCTGGGTTCAGGCAATTCTCCTGCCTCAGCCTCCCGAGTAGCTGGGATTACAGGCACGCTCCACTATGCCCAGCTAGTTTTTTGTATTTTTAGTAGAGCCAGGGTTTCACCATGTTGACCAGGATAGTCTCAATCTCTTGACCTTGTGATCCACCCGCCTCGGCCTCCCAAAGTGCTGGGATTACAGGCTTGAGCCACCGCGCCCGGCCAGATTTTTTTTTTTTTTAAGATGGAGTTTCACTCTTGTTGCCCAGGCTGGCATGATCTCAGCTCATAGCAACCTCCACCTCCCCGATTTAAGCAGTTCTCTTGCCTCAGGCTCCCAAGTAGTTGGGATTACAGGCATGCACCACCACACTCAGCTAATTTTTATATTTTTAGTTGAGACAGGGTTTCACCATGTTGGTCAGGCTGGTCTTGAACTCCTGATCTGGTGGTCTGCCCACCTCAGCCTCCCAAAGTGCTGGGATTACAGGCATGAACCACTGCGCCTGGCCTTTACAGTGCCACAGTCATGGCTTACTGCAACCTCAGCCTTCTGAATAGCTGGGACTACAGGTATGCACCACCAAGCCCAGCTAATTTTATTTGGGTGCTTGGGTGCTTGCTTTCTCTTTTTTTAATTTTTTTACGAAACCACCGTGTTTTTGTTTTGTTTTTGTTTTTGTTTTGAGATAGGGTCTTACCCTGTTCCCAAGTCTGGAATGCCTTGGCATGCTCTCATGATCTCAGCTCACTGCAACCTTTGCCTCCCAAGTTCATGTGATCCTCCTGCCTCAACCTCCTAAGTAGCTGTGACTACAGGTATGTGCCACCACACCTGGCTAATTTTTGTATTTTTAGTAGAGATGGGGTTTCACCATGTTGGCTAGGCTGCTCTCGAACTCCTGGCCTCAAGTGATCCACCTGCCTCAGCCTCCCAAAGTGCTGGGATTACAGGTGTGAGACACACATCCACAAACATACACACCCGGGTCTGTTGTCCTGTTTCTCAAGGGAGGAAACTGTAGCCCCTCAGTTTCCTTTCTCTGGTCCTCAGCCTTTCAGTGCCTCTTAATCTCTCTATTCTCTGCTCCTCGCGTCATAAGTAAGTAGTTTAAGGTCACTCAGCAGGAAGTTTAAACCAAGGCAGTCTGGCTCTGGTTCCTTAACCACTACTCCAGACCACTGCTGCTGTTTCTCGTTTGTGAGTGAATCACTTAGCAGTGTCTACCCCATTGGGTGATTGTGAGCATTAACTGTCCCTGTTCACAGAGGAGAAAAGTGGGCTCAGGGAGGTGAAGGTTACACAGCCAGGAAGCGTTGGGATTGGGATTGGAACCCAGGCATATCCAATTCCCACAACTCTGCTAAAGCAGTGGACAGCCTGCCTGGCACCTGGTGAGGGTTGGGGACTTGGAGGTTCCACTGTGGCCACGTCTCTTGTTCTCTTTCTTAGGTACCAGTTCAACCCAGCCTTCTTTCAGACCACGGTCACCGCCCAGATCCTGCTGAAGGCCCTCACCAATCTGCCACACACCGATTTCACCCTGTGCAAGTGCATGATTGACCAGGCACATGTATCCTTCCTGCCCTGGGCGGGAGGGTGAATGGGAGGGGGCCAGAGTCAAGGTACGTGAATTCCCGGGAGTTGGTCTGTGGGTGGATCCACAGACACCAAATGCCTGCTCTGGTCCAGACTGTCAGTGCTGGACGGGGCTGAGACACTGTGGTGACTGAGACAGACCTGGGCCCTGCTCTCCCAAAGTTGTCACAGCCCAGTAAGGAGACAGACAGTGATAGCCTGGAGTGGTCAAGATTGGGTTAGAAGAGCCAGAGCGGCCGGGCGCAGGGACTCACGCCTCTAATCCCAGCACTTTGAGAGGTTGAGGCGGGTGCATCACTGAGTTCAGGAGTTTGAGACCAGCCTGGCCAACATGGTGAAACCCCATCTCTACTAAACAGACAAAAACTTAGCCGGGCACAGTGGCACACGCCTATAGTCCTAGGTACTTGGGAGGCTGAGGCAGGAGGATCACTTGAACCTGGGAGGTGGAAGTTGCAATGAGTCGAGACTGCGCCACTGCACTCCAGCCTGGGCAACAGAGCAAGACTGTCTCCGGAAAAAAAAAAAGAATAAGAGCTAGAGCAGGCACTTGACCATTTGGGCGGGGGAATATGTGGACATGCACACAACCATCTGGATTTACATTTCTATAGAGAAGAATCTGGAAAGGTACTGAAGAATTGCAAATGACTGTTAACCTCCTAGGAAGGATGGCTGTGAGACGGGAGGGAAGACCTTTCTTGCCGTTGTTCACTCTTCTGTGTTTTTAACTAGAAACAATAAACCAGGGCCTCCTGGAGGAGGGAACATCTAAAACATAAGGAGTTAGGTGAAGGGTAGACAGAGGTGGTCCAAGCAGAGAGGACACTCATGGGCTAAAGGAAGCAGAGCTTGGTGCTGTCTTGCAGAAATAGAGGAAGCTTGACATAGGAATGATGCAGGGTTTGGTTTGGTTTGTTTTGATTTTGAGATGGAGTCTCGCTCTGTCGCCTACGCTGAAGTACAATGGTGCAATCTTGGCTCACTGCAACCTCCGCCTCCCAGGTTCAAGCTATTCTCCTGCCTCAGCCTCCTGAGCAGCTGGGACCACAGGTGTGTGCCACCATGCCCAACTAATTTTTATATTCTTAGTAGAGACAGAGTTTCGCCATGTTGGCCAGGCTGGTCTTGATGTCTTGACCTCGTGATCTGCCTGCGTCAGCCTCCCAAAGTACTGGATTACTGGCGTGGGCCACTGTACCTGGCTTTTTAAAATTATTTAAATATTTTTTTTTGAGATGGAGTCTCGCTCTGTAGCCCAGTCTGGAGTCAATGGCACGTTCTTGGCTCACTGCAACCTCTGCCTCCAAGTGAGTCTCCTGCCTCAGCCTCCTGAGTAGCTGGGATTACAGGCACCCGCCACCACACCCAGCAAATGTTTGTATTTTTAGTAGAGACAGGGTTTCACCATGTTGGCCAGGCTGGTCTTGAACTCCTGACCTCAAGTGATTCGCCCGCCTTGGCCTCCCAAAGTGCTGGGATTACAGGCGTGAGCCACCAGGCCAGGGACATCATTTCTCATCTTTTGTCATTACAAACAGTCCTGCCACCAAATCCTTTCTCCCTCACCTACCTCAGGAGAATCAGCTGGCTTCCTTTTCCAGCTCTTTTTCTCGGCTGAACCTTTGGAAGAAAGCAGTCAGAAGAAGACAGGTGGGAAGTGGTGACCTGGGGCCCAGCCTTAGGCTCCAAGGCCACTCTTCCTTAACATTTCCTCCTCCCAGCAAGAAGAACGGCCAATCCGGCAGATTTTGTACCTCGGGGACCTGCTGGAGACCTGCCACTTCCAGACCTTCTGGGTAACTTCCTGGGGTCCAGGGGCAGGGGAGATGGCAGGGCCGTGTAGAATCAACAACTGAATGCTGAAAGTAACAACTGTGCGCACTGACTGGCTTCCTGTTTTGATGGTGGGCCTGGTGCTCTGCACTTGTGATTTTGTGGAATCATCATCATCCTCTCACAGAGTGGGTACTCACAGGTCATCCCCGTGCCCACAGGCTGCGGCCGACCCTTTCCCCTCTCTCCTGTCCTTCCATTGGACCCTCTAGTACCCACCGTTGATCAGAAGTCCTCCAGTGGCTGGGTATAGCGTCTTGCCTGTGATTCCAGTACTTGTGGAGGCTGAGGCAGGAGGATCGCTTGAGGCCAGGAGTTCCAGACCAGCCTGAGCAACATAGCGAGACCTCATCTCTATAGAATTGAAAATGAATTGGGTGTGGTGGTATGTGCCTATACTCCCAGCTACCCAGGAGGCTAAGTTGGGAGGATCGCTTGAGCCTGGGAGTGAGCCATGATCGCACCACTGCACTCTAGCCTGGGCAACAGAGCGAGACCCTATCTCAAGAAAGAAAGAAATTCTCCGTCTCTTCTGCCTGTCTGACGTGCTCTGGCTTTCTTGCTGTAGCTGGAACCTGGCCTCCCACTTCGGCAGACTCCTGAGTAGGCG
This sequence comes from Aotus nancymaae, assembly GCF_030222135.1. Lineage (NCBI taxonomy): Eukaryota > Metazoa > Chordata > Mammalia > Primates > Aotidae > Aotus > Aotus nancymaae. Next base: position 15,190,165 of record NW_026988441.1, on the reverse strand, counting down.
GCTAGATCACCTCCTGCTCCTGTCCCTTGTGAAACCCCCAGTCTTTTTTGTTGTTTTTTCTTTATTTGTTTTTTGGTTGTTCTGAGACTCCCAGGCTGGAGTGCAGTGGCGCGATCTTGGCTCACTGCAACCACTGCCTCTCAGGTTCAAGCAATTCTCCTGCCTCAGCCTCCTAAGTGGCTAGGATTACAAGTGCCTGCTGTCATGCCCAGCTAATTTTTGTATTTTTAGTAGAGACGGAATTTCACCATGTTGGCCAGGCTGGTCTTCAACTGCTAACCTCAGGTGATCTACCTGCCTCGGCCTTCCAAAGTGCTGGGATGGGATTACAGCTGAGAGCCACTGTGCCGGCCTGAATTTTTTTTAGTAGGGACGGGGTTTCAGTATGTTGGCCAGGCTGGTCTAGAACTCTTGACCTCAGGTGATCTGCCGGCCTTGGCCTTTGAAACTGCTGGGATTACAGGCGTGAGCCACCATGCCCGGCCAGAAACCCCCAGTCTTAAAGTGCACATGTCATCACTTCCTGCCCCACTTTGTTGGTATCAGACTCTCTGATGACTGGTTTTTGCTTCTTGATGAATTCAGCTCCTTCTCACTGGTGCTCTGTACCACTCCCACCCTAATTCTTAGATGATTAGAAAGTCATGCAAAGGATCTTTTGACCACTCAGACCTCTGGGTTCCTTGATCTCTTGGCCAGCTATCTTGTGCTACATCTGACCTCAGCCCTTCTGTTTCAGTCATACCCTGGGCCAGTTCTCTGCACATTGGGCCTCTGAGGCATTTTTTTTTCTTTTTTCTTTTCTTTCTTTCTTTTTTTTTTTTTTTTGTGACGGAGTCTTACTCTGTCGCCCAGGCTGGAGTACAGTGGCGCGATCTCGGCTCACTGCCACCTCAGCTTCCAGGGTTCAAGCAGTTCTCTGCCTCAGCCTCCCAGTACCTGGGGTTACAGGTGCCTGTCACCACGCCTGGCTAATTATTATTATTATTATTATTTATATTTGTATTTTTAGTAGAGACGGGGTTGGTCTTGAACTCCTGACCTCGTGATCCACCCACCTTGGCCTCCCAAAGTGCTGGGGTTACAGGCATGAGCCACTGTGCCCAACCTATTTTCTTTTCCTTTTTATTTATTTATTTATTTATTTTGAGACAAAGTCTCACTCTGTTGCCCAGGCCGGAGCGCAGTGGCGCAATCTCAACTCACTGCAACCTCCGCCTTCCGGGTTCAAGCAGTTTTCCTGTGTCGGCCTCCCAAGTAGCTGGGACTACATGCATGCACCATCACGCTTGGCTCATTTTTGTACTTTTAGTAGAGGTGGAATTTCACCATGTTGGCCAGGCTGGTCTTGAACTCCTAACTTCAAGTAATCTGCCCGCCTCGGCCTCCCAAAGTTCTGGGACTACAGGCATGAGCCACCACTCCTGGCCCTCTGAGGCATTTTTAAAAATTGATACTGATACTTGGGCCCTGCCCTCACAGAGTCTGATGTAATTGGTTCAGTGTAGCCTAGGCCTTGGGATTTTAAAAAGTTATCCTGGGTGATCTGGACGTCTGGCCAATGTTGGGAGCCACTGCCCTCACCAATAATGGCTCCCCTCCTCTCCCTGTGAGTTTCTAGCATATTGACTCTGCCCACTTCCTTCTAGCTTCTCAGCTCACCCCCATGGCATCTCCATCCCCCCATTCTTGGGCCTGACCAGTAGCTCCAGCCCTCTTTCTTTGCAGGTTCCTCCATTCTGCTTCCTTCTCTTAAATCGCATGTGTCTCCCCCATCCCCAGCTGCAGCTGAGGGCTTCCTTCCCCAACTCTGGACGTTTCCTCATGCTTTCTTTTTACCTCCCTTTCTTCTCACCTCAACTTATGCTCTGGTTTCTTGTCTTGGGAGAAAATAGAAGCAGCCACCACAGAAACTGCACCTGTTCCCATCCCAGACCCTGACATTTTATGTGTAGCTGACTGCATACATTTTTTTTTTTGAGACAGGGTCTCACTCTGTCGCCAAGGCCACAGTGCAGTGACGCAAACACAGCTCACTGCAGCTTCGACCTCCAAGGCCAAAGTGATCAAGTGATCCTCCCACTTCAGCCTCCTGAGTAGCTGGGATTGCAGGCGCACACCACCACGCCTGACTAATACTTGTAGTTTTGGTAGAAGTGGGGTTTCGCCACATTGACCAGACTTGTCTCGAACTTCTGGCCTCAAGTGATCCTTCTGCCTCGGCCTCCCAAAGTGCTGGGATTACAGGTTGAGCCACCACCCCCAGCCACAGATCTGGATTTTGCCCACCTCACTAGCTGCACCTTCTTGGCATCCCTGTGGGTTCCTCGTTTCCCTCCCTTCTGTTAGAGGGAACCTGTGCCATGGAGCTGATATTTGAGCAGAAACCTGAAGGGGAGGGTGGTAGCCATGGAGGAGGAGAATCCCACACACAGGAACAGCCAGTGCAAAGGACCTGATGTGTGTGGGTGCCTGGTGGGTTTGGGGAGCAGTGGGGAGGCCCCTGTGGCTGGAACAGGGTGAGTGAGGAGCAAGTGGGCGGAGGTGAGGGCACAGAGGTGACAGACAGATTCTGTGTGGCCTGATGGGCTATGGTAAGAAGATTGGCCTTTTCTCTTGAGTGAGACAGAAGCAAGGGGAGGTGGCTGAATACACTGAGCCGGTGTGTGTCTGGCCTTTTCTCTGAGTGAGACAGAAGCAAGGGGAGGTGGCTGAATACACTGAGCCGGTGTGTGTCTGTCTCCCTTCTCAGGGATGTGGTTTCTGCCTGCCAGGTTCAAGCCTCACGTGAGCTCCAGGAATTTGGGCAAATCACCTAAATGCCCTGGTTTCCTCATCTCTAAAATGAATGTGACTTACATCACAGGGTTGTGCTCAGACGAATGGCTACCATGTGGGGTCAATGCTCAAATAGTAGCTGCTTTTTTTTTTCTTTTGAGACTTGAGTATGGCTCTGTCACCCAGGCTAGAGTGCAATGATGGCTCAGTGCAGCCTCTGCCTCCCAGGTTCAAGCAATGCTTCTGCCTCATCTTCCCAAGTAGCTGGGATTACAGATTACAGGCACCCACCACCACGCTTGGCTAATTTCTGTATTTTTAGTAGAGATGGGGTTTCACCATGTTTGCCAGGATGGTCTCAAACTCCATACCTCAAGTGATCCACCCATCTCAGCCTCCCAAAGTGCTGGGGTTACAGGCATGAGCCACCACGCCTGGCCTGATAGCTGCTATTCTTGTTAACATTACGGATGTGAACATTGTTGATATATAAGATTACCATTGTAGGCTGGGAATGGTGGCTCATGCGTGTAATCCCAAAACTTCGGGAGGCCAACGTGGGCAGATCACTTGAACCCAGGAGTTTGAGACCAGCCTGGGCAATACAGTGAGTCCTCGTCTCCGTCACACAACAGCAAAAAATCCCAGCACTTTGGGAGGCTGAGGCAGGAAGATCACCTGAACCCAGAAATTCAAGACCAGCCTGAGCATTGTAGTGAGACCTCATCTTTATATATAAATAAAAATAAAAGTAAATAATTTAAAAGGATAAACATTATGAACATCAATTCCCATTACAGCAAGCCTTGGATGAAAACATGGACCTCTTGGAAGGTATAACTGGCTTTGAAGACTCTGTCCGAAAGTGTGAGTCCCTCTCTGAGCCTGGGCTCTGCAAGGGGAAGGGGTGGGGAGTGGCAGCCAGGTCCAGGGAGATAGCTCCTCACCATTTTTGTCTCTGACCTCCACAGTCATCTGCCATGTTGTGGGTATCACTTACCAGCATATCGACCGTTGGCTGCTGGCCGAGATGCTCGGGGATCTGTCGGGTAATGCCCTCTGTGTCCTTGTGCACATCTGGGAGGTTGGGGGTGGCTAGGGCAGTAGACCTCAGTCAGCTCTTCTAGTGGGCCTGTCCAGGTCTCATCAGGTCAGCATGGAAGGCCCAGTCCAGGGAGGAAATAAGAACTTGGTGTAAGACAGGCCCTGCCTTGAGGGAGATTCTATGCCATTGCTCATGTATTCTGCATTAATAGAGTGCCTCCTGTGTACCAGCAAGGGTTTCACCACATTGTCCAGGCTGGTCTTGAACTCCTGAACTCAAGTGATCCGCCCACCTTGGCCTCCAGAAGTGCTGGGATTACAGGCATGAGCCACCACGCCTGGCCAAGTGGAAGCTAACTATTATTGGACATTTTATGTTATACATTATACTAAGTGCTTTATATCAGGTAGATGTTTTATGTATTTATAAGTGAAAGGAAATTAAAGGATGTGAACATGACTTAGAATTGCATATAAAGACCATTACATGAACCTGTATCAAAACAATAATAGTTGTACAGAAAAATACATCAGGTAACTGAACTACAGGCAGTTGTCTTTTTTTTTTTTTCTTTTCCTTATAGAGATGAGGTCTCACTTTGTTGCTCAGGCTGATCTCAAACTCCTGGGCTCAAGCGATCCTCCCACCTCAGCCTCCCAAAGTGCTGGGATTACTGGTGTGAGCCACGGCACCCAGCCCCTGGCTGGCATATCTTCTAAGAGCAAAAAAAGTGTATTGTTAGTAGTAAAGGTCATGTCATAATTTTGCAATCATTTCACATAGGTTGTGGGAAAAGGTAGATAAATACGCTGCTCTTGTTAGGAACCAGGATTTGTCCAGGGAGAAAAAAAGAGAGGCATAGAAAATAAAATAAATTGGCCAGGCAGTGGCTCACACCTGAAATCTCAGCACTTTGGGAGGCCAAGGCAGCCGGGTCACTTGAGGTTGGGAGTTCGAGACCAGCCTGACCAACATGGAGAAACCCCGTCTCTAGTGAAAATACAAAATTAGCTGGGTGTGGTGGCAAATGCCTGTAATCCCAGCTACTTGGGAGGCTGGGACAGGGGAATTGCTTGAACCCAGGAGGCGGAGGTTGCAGTAAGCCGAGATGGCCCCATTGCACTCCAGCCTGGGCAACAAGTGCGAAACTCTGTCTCAAAAAAAGAAATTAAGGCAGAAGCCCCAGGATGATGAGGCTGAGGGAGCTCAAAGGCTCCCTCTGGCTGCCATTCAGAGAATGAACCGTGGGAGGGCAGGGGCAGAAGCCAGGAGACCAGGCCAGCTGCTGCTGTCCAGGAGAGACCGGGGGAGAAGGGGGGCTGCCCTGGCCTCCTGAGCCATGACCCTGTTGCCTCCCAGTCCCCTGGAACTGTGAGATTAGGCTGATGGAAGCCTTTCGCTACCCCTGTCACCTGCAGACAGCCAGCTAAAGGTGTGGATGAGTAAATATGGCTGGAGCGCCGACGAGTCGGGGCAGATCTTCATCTGTAGCCAGGAAGAGAGCATTAAACCCAAAAACATCGTGGAGAAGATTGACTTCGACAGTGAGTGGTGGCCTATGGCCTTGGGGTTTGGGACTAAGGGGGTATCCTCAAGGGAGGCCAAGACGAGCCCAGACGACCTGGGTGGATTTGCGCATGTTCAGGGCTGGCAAGTCTGGACCTGCCAGACTCCATTCACCTTGTGTCTCAGGGCTCATGCCCAGGGAGGAATGGCGGGGAGCTGGGTGTCCTTCCCTGGAACTTCTAGGCCCTGTGTCCTGCCCCATAGCTCTCGGCAAGACTTCCTGGGGTCCAGCAGGGCTTCGCAGGAGTCACTGCACCCTTACTCGTCCCTGAGGCCTATCCAGTTGGCCCTCTTTAATCGTGGGGTGTCCAGGCCTCATGTGCAGACATGGAGTCAGGTGAACAGTAGGAATCTTGATTCTCGACTTTGGGTGATTTCACATCTGTGTGCCTCAGTTTTCTCATCTAAAAAATGGGGACAACTGCAGCAGTAACTAGGATAAACATGATGTAGGTCCTTTCTCTTACGACGTTTGATCCTCACATCAACACGATAAGGTAGATGCCCTCCTTGTAAGTTGCTAAACCTACCTCATAGAATCACGAACGTGAATGCACGTATAAGGCTTAGCAAAGAGCCAGTCACACCGTTCCTTAAGTGTTCATTATGATGATACACACATGTAACTAACACAGGCTCAGCTGCTTGCTCAACTGAAGAGAGTGCAGTGGTTGCTGCAACCATAGGGGCTGCATCACTGCCGCTTCTCATGGCACCGAACAGATGTCCTGGAGCCAGGGAGCATGGCACGGGCAGGCCACTCCTCATGGCACCAAACAGATGTCCTGGAGCCAGGGAGCGTGTCATGAGGAGTCTGCTCCCTTCATCCTGGGTCCCCCCCACCCTCTTGAGTGTGATTCAGGTGTTTTAAAGGTGCATTTGGGCCGGGTGTGGTGGCTCATGCCTGTAATCTCAGCACTTTGGGAGGCCAGGGTGGGTGGATCACGAGGTCAGGAGTTCCAGACCAGCCTGGCCGATATGGTGAAACCCCATCCCTTTAAAAAAAAAAAAAAAAATGGTGCATTTGGTACAACATGGTTTCTTAACACAAACTAGCTAATTTTATATTTAACTGGGGAACAGCATTGAGCAGGCAGCCACCTGCACTTGTGGCCTGTGGCATCTCAGCTGTAAATGCCATGTGACTGCTCAGTGAGAACTCCAGCCGAAGATTCTGTAGTGAAGAAAGGGCTTCCTTTTTTCTCCCCTTTGGTTTCTGTCACCTCACCCCACCTTTCTGACCTTTTAGGTCATGGGTGGGGAGGGCAGTGCTGAGTCAGCAAGGAAGAGGAGGAGGAAGGTATGAATGGGATGTGGGAGCCCAGGCTCCTCCTGGGGGACGTAGACGGGAGGGTTCTTTCTGACTCAGTCCTGGCTCCATTGCTCTGTGTCCTGGGTCCAGCAGGATAGGTTCAAAATACTCAGAAGCTAGCCGGGTGCGGTGGCTCAAGCCTGTAATCCCAGCACTTTGGGAGGCCGAAGCGGGTGGATCATGAGGTCAAGAGATCGAGACCATCCTGGTCAACATGGTGAAACCCCGTCTCTACTAATACAAAAAATTAGCTGGGCATGGTGGCGCGCGCCTGTAATCCCAGCTACTCAGGAGGCTGAGGCAGGAGAATTGCCTGAACCCAGGAGGCGGAGGTTGCGGTGAGCCAAGATCGCGCCATTGCACTCCAGCCTGGGTAACAAGAGCGAAACTCCGTCTCAAAAAAAAAAAAAAAAAAAAAAATACTCAGAAGCTGAGACAGGAGAATCACTTGAACCCAGAAGGTGGAGGTTGCAGTGAGCTGAGATCTCTCCACTGCACTCCAGCCTAGGCAACAGAGTGAGACACCATCCTGCAAATAGTACATAGTAAATATTATTATCATAGAGGTAATTACAAACAACACTTACTCAGCACTTTGTTCTAAGCACCTCATTTAGTTCTCTGATCCTTTAGGGTAGGTGCTCCTTAAAGACAGGAAGGTGATGCTCAGAGATGTTCAGTAACTTGCTTAAGTGACCCAGCTGTTAATTGGCAGAGCTGAAATTCGAACCTAGCCCTCCTTGCTCCAGAGTCCGTGTTTTTAAAATACTGCACCAAACTGCCTTTGTGATGGTAACTGGGGCTTGGAAGGAGTTTGTGGTCTGCCCCTAAAGAATTGTGGGTGCCGTAGCAGGTAGCTGGAGGTTTGTCTCTCGCCGTTTTCACCTTCACTCTAGTCTCTCCTTCCCTACAGGTGTGTCCAGCATCATGGCCTCCTCCCAGTAACCGCAGGTGTTTAATAAAGATGTGTTGACTCAGCCCTACTGTCTCCTCCCTGGCTTCCTTCCTCTACCCCTTGCCCACTAGAGGGAGCCCAGGAGCAGGCCTCAGGTCTGGCTGGGCCCCTATCCCACCACACCCACTTGGTGGGGTTTCTGCCTCCTTTTACCCCTCTTCCACTTCCTCCCTTGCCCCACCCTGCCTCCCTGACCTTTTAGGTCATGGGTGGGGAGGGCAGCATTGAGTCAGCAAGGAAGGAGTATGAATGGGATTTGGCAGCCCAGCCCCCTGGTGGAGGCTGAGCTCCTCTGGGAGGAGTGAAGGCGAGGGTTCCCTCTGTCTTGATCCTGGCTCTCTTGCTTTGTGGGGTCAAGGGACTCCGCCTCTCTAATTCTCAGCTTCTTCATCTGCAGGAGGGGAAGAATAATGCACCCTTCCGAAACCTGTGAGGGTTCCACCAGCTCTCACCAGTAAAGGTCTGAGAGCCGGGCGTGCCCTGTCCTTGCTCTTAGAAAAAATACAGAATACACACCTGTAAATCTGAGTACTTTGGGAGGCCAAAGCAGGAGGATTGCTTGAGTCCTGGAGTTTGAAACCAGCCTGGGCAACATAGCAAGACCCTGTGTCTAAAAAAAAAATTTTTTTTTGAGACAAGAGTCTCAGTCGCCCGAGCTGAAGTACAGTGGTGCGATCTCAGCTCACTGCAACCTCTGCCTCTCGGGTTCAAGCAATCCTCCTGCCTCACCCTCCCTAGTAGCTGGGACTACGATATATCTATTATTTTCTCAAGGTGTCACAGTAGGCATTTTTCCCAGTCCCAGCCCGCTCCCCTGGTTAGTGTTACCTGACCGGAGACCTAGCTCACCTCACTGTTCGTCCCCATCTTACCTGAGGAATTTGAGGCACTTGCAGCGGCCCCTTCTGCGGTGTGTTTTCCCTCTGAGCATATTGCTTGCAGGCGGGGGTGTGGGGGAACTGAGTAATTAAAATGCCCCAGTAGAGGCTGGCTTACACCTGTAATTACAGCACTTTGGGAGGCTAAGGGAGGAGGATGGCTGGAAATCCCCTCTATACAAAAGTAAAAATTGGGCGCAGTGGCTCACACCTGTAATCCTAACACTGGGAGGCAGAGTTGGGCACATCACCAGAGGTCGGGAGTTCGAGACCAGCCTGACCAACATGGAGAAACCTCTACTAAAAATACAAAATTTTAGCCGGGCATGGTGGCACATGTCTGTAATCCCAGCTACTCAGGAGGCTGAGGCGGGAGAATTGCTTGAACCTGGGAGGCAGAGACTGTGGTGAGCCAAGATCACACCATTGCACTCCAGCCTGGGCAGCAAGAGTGAAACTCCGTCTCAAAAAAAAAAGCAAAAGTAGCTGGGGTTGGGCAGGACGGTCCATGCATGTAATTCCAGCACCAGGAGGCTGCAGCAGGAGAATTGCTGAAAGCCAGGAGTTTGAGACCAGGGCAACAAAGTGAGACCTGTTTCTGTAAAAGATGAAAAAAATTAACTGGGGCCCACTAGGCATGGTGGCTCATGCCTGTAATCCCAGCACTGGGAGGCCGAGGCTGTCGGATCACCTGAGGTCAGGAGTTCAAGACCTGCCTGGCCAACATAGTGAAACCCCATCTATACTGAAAATACAAAAATTAGCTGGGTGTGGTGGTGTGCACCTGTAATCCTAGCTACTCGGGAGGCTGAGGCAGGAGAATCACTTGAACCTGAGAGGTGGAGGTTGCAGTGAGCTGGAATTGTGCCATTGCGCTCCAGCCTGGGTGACAGAGCGAGACTCCATCTCAAAAAAAAAAATTAGCTGGGGATGGTGCCTGGTTCCTGTAGACCCAGCTTCTCTGGAGGCTGAGGGAGGAGAATTGCTTGAACTCGGGAGATGGAGGTTGCAGTGAGCTGAAATCGCACCACTGTACTACAACCTGGTGACAGAGCAAGACTTGATCTCAAAAAAAAAAAGTTTGAAATCGAGGCCAGGCACGGTGGCTCATGCCTGTAATCTCAGTACTTTGGGAAGCTGAGACAGATCACAAGGTCAAGAGATCAAGACCATCCTGGCCAACGTGGTGAAACCCTGTCTCTACCAAATGGCCAGGTGCAGTGGCTCACGCCTGTAATCCTAGCACTTTGGGAGGCCGAAGTGGGTGGATCTCCTGAGGTCAGGAGTTCAAGACCAGCCTGGCCATCATGGTGAAACCCCATCTTATAAAAAATAAATAAATAATAATTATAAATAAATTAGCTGGGGCCGAGTGTGGTGGCTCACACCTGTAATCACAACACTTTGGGAGGCCAAGGCAGATGGATCACTTGACCTTGGGAGTTTGAGTCCAGCCTGGGCAACATGGTGACACCCCGTCTCTATAGAAACTACAAAAAAAAAAAAAAAACTAGCTGGGCATCATGGTGCAACTGTAATCCCAGCTACTCCAGAGACTAAGGTGGGAGGGTCGCTTGAGCCTGGGAGGTGGAGGTTGCAGTGAGCCGAGATGGTGTCATTGCACTCTAGCCTGGGTAACAGAGTGAGATCCTGTCTCAAAAATAAGTAAGTAAAAATTAGCCAGGCACAGTGGTACGTGCCTGTAGTCCCAGCTACCCAGGAGTTTGAGGCTACAATGACCTATGATTGCACCACTGCACACCAGCCCAGGTGACGGCAAGACCCTGTCTCCAAAAAAGAGAAAGAAATGATGTAATAGCTGTTCATTACTTGAGTAGACTGAGACTGACGGCTGTCCCTTGGTGATTCATTGGTAGATGCTGTGTGGATAAGCGTTGCCCGTGGAGAGGGCAGCTGCCGTGTCCGAGCAGCCAGCCAGCCCTACCTCCCTGCCTCCACTCACATCCAGCATTCCTCCGAGGGCCCTGCCTTGGGGAGCCAGTGGGAGCAGACACCTGTTGCCCTGGGGCCCAGACCTCAGCAGGGACCAGTAGCCAGGAAGTGCCCAAATCCTGGGAACTGAACAAAAGGGTGCTTCTGCAGTTCACTGGGATAAAAAGGAGGACTGGGAGGCTGGGCGTGCGGTGGCTCAGACCTGTAATCCCAGTACTTTGAAAGGTCAAGGCAAGTGGATCACCTGAGTTCAAGACCAGCCTAATCAACAAAGTAAAACCCTGCCTGTCTCTACTAAAAATGCAAAATTAGCCAGGCATGGTGGCAGGCACCTGTAATCCCAGCTACTCAGGAGGCTGAGGCAGCAGAATTGCTTGAACCCAGGAGGCGGAGGTTGCAGTGAGCCATCGCACCACTGCACTCCAGCCAGGGCAACAAGAGTAAAACTCTGTCTCAAAAAAAAAAAAAAAAAGGAGGACTGGGATACCACTACCCACCCATGAACTTGGGCACATTAGCAAAGGCACCCCTAGTGGGTGGGGATAATTCCCAGTTACCCACTTGGCAGGTGCAGAAGTTGCAGTGAGCCAAGATCGTGTCATCACATGCCAGCCTTGGTGACAGAGCGGGACTCCGTCTCAAATAAATAAAAATTAGATAAACTCCAGCTCCTTCTGTTTCTCAATTCCATCCTGGTGGATGCCTGTCATGCTCACTTGGGGTTCAGGGCTGCTGCTCCAGCTGCTTCCTGAGACATCTCTAGATACTGCAGTGTTTGTTCATGTCCCCGCCCTTTGAGGACACACCCTGTCTAGTTGCCTTCCCCAAAGTAGGGCCCTAGGGTTAACAATTGGATACAGCATGTAATACACTCTGGCTGAGGTTTCAAGGGTTCCAAGGAATGATGGTGCAGAAATGCTAAACCTAGAAGCACATCTAAGGTCCACTGGCCAAATCCTTTCTCTCAGAGCCCCTCCTGGTCCCTTGAAACTCAACAGACACGTCACTCCACTGCCCATAGATAACTGCCAGGAAGTGGCCTCAAGGCTGACAATTAAAGGGAGCCTTTAATTTAAACTTCAGTGGCTGTGGCTATCGCCTTCATCTGGGAGCGCTTGGTCTGGGCAGTTTCTCAGGATCCACCAGGAGCTGCAGGGAGGGGTCCTCGGCCCACCCCTGAGGACTCTTTCCCCCGAGGCCAGGCCGAGCATAAGGGTCCTGAGCTTGTTCTTCAGGTCAGGCTGGAGGAGGCCACCCTACCCTGCCCCACTGCAGCCCAGCTCTGGAAACAGCCAACGTGCCTGGGAGCCTTTGCCCAGGTCCTGGCATCCCCTAGGAAAGCGGACTGAGTCAAATCATGTTCTCCCTCCTCTGTTCAAACCCATAGGAGGGGTTTGATCTGACTCAGTCATTCATTCACAGGCTCCCTCCAGATTCTCCTGGGAAAGAGAAGAGAGCTGGATGTGGTGGCACGTGTTTACAGTTGCACCTACTCAGAGGGCTGAGGCAGAAGAATCCAGAGTCCGAGCCCAGCTTGGGCAAAATATTAAGACCCTCGTCTCCAAAAACAAAAGAGAAAAACACTGGGCTGGCCGGGTGCAAAGGCTCATGCCTGTAATCCCTGCAGTTTGGGAGGCCGAAGGGAGCAGATCACCTGAGCTAGGAATTGGAGACCAGCCTGGCCAACATGGCAGTGGGGCCGCCCCCTGGGCCTCATCCCCTTCCTCTGCTGTTACTGGATCCCTTCAATGTGCCTTTGGGAGAGGCAGAGAAGCAGAGAAAGACCCTTGCAGTTCCCATAGCTGGGGAAACCATAAACCATGTCTCTTTTTTATCCCGTGGGACAGAGTCTGGCTCTATTGTGCAGGCTAGAGTGCAGTGGCACGACCTCAGCTCACTGCAACCTCCACCTCCTGGGTTCAGCCTCCTGAGTAGCTGGGATTACGCCACCACACCTGGCTAATTTTTTGTATTTTTATTAAAAATGAGGTTTTGCTATGGTGGCCAGGCTGGTCTCTAACTCTTGGGCTCGAGAGATCCTCCCACCTCGGCCTCTCAGAGTTCTGGGATTGCAGGTGTGAGTCACCATGGCTGGCGGAGAAACCATGGCCCCTAATCTCCACCTGAGTCAGATCATAACCCTCCCCAGCTTCAAATCCTACCTTAACTTCCAGTGCATTTAGAATGAAACTCACATTCTTCTCTGTGGTTTTAAGCCCATTCATTCATTCACCTAGGATTTATTGTTTACTCTGTGCCAGACACTGCTTCAGAGACTAGGGATACAATGGTGACCAAAAACAGATTGCCTCCTTCATGGGCTGATACTCATGGGGAGACCGAGACACACGATACGTGAACAGATCAGACAGTATGTGTGGTGCTTTTTTTTTTTTTTGGAGATGGAGTCTCACTCTGTCACCCAGGCTGGAATGAAGTGGCGTGATCTCTGCTCACTGCAACCTCTGCCTCCTGGGTTCAAGCGATTCTCCTGCCTCAGCCTCCCGAGTAGCTGGGACCACAAGCGTGCGCCACCATGCTCAGCTAATTTTTTCTATTTTTAGTAGAGACAGCGGTTTCACCATGTTAGCCACGATGATCTCGATCTCCCAACCTCATGATCTGCCTGCCACAGCCTCCCAAAGTTCTGGGATTACAGGCGTGAGCCACCATGTCCAGCGACGGTATGTTAAATGGCAATTAGTGCTATGGACAAAAGTTAAGCAGGGAAGGTGTGGGGTGATATTTTTATTTATTTATTTGTTTATTTGAGACAAGGAGGCCGGTGCGGTGGCTCACGCCTGTAATCCTAGCACTTTGGGAGGCCAAGGTGGTTGGATCACCTGAGGTCAGGAGTTCAAGACCAGCCTGGCCATCATGGTGAAACCCCATCTTTAAAAAAAAGAAAAAAAAGGCCAGGTGTGGAGTCTCACACCTGTAATCCCAGCACTTTGGGAGGCTGAGGCGGGTGGATCATGAGGTCAGGAGTTCAAGACCAGCCTGACCAACATGGTGAAACCTTGTCTCAAAAAAAAAAAAAAAAGAGAGAGAGAGACAAGGTCTCACTTTGTCACTCAGGCTGGATGGAGTGGTGTGATCTCAGCTTACTGCAACCTCGACCTCCCAGGTTCAAGCGATTCTCCTGCCTCAGCCACCCAAGTAGTTGGGATTATAGGCATGTATCACCATACATACCCAGCTAAGTTTTGTACTTTTAGTAGAGATGGGATGTCATTATGTTGGCCAGGCTGGTCTCTGGCCTCAGGTAATTTGCCCGCATCAGCCTCCCAAAGTGCTGGGGTTACAGTGCAATCATGTCAGCTGACTTGAAACTCTTTCAAAAACTAGGTTGAGGCAGGGCTTGGGTGGCTCTCACTTGTAATCCCAGCATTCCCTGAGGTAGGAGGATCACTTGAGGCCAGGAGTTTGAGGCCAGCCTAGCAACTTAGGGAAACCCCCCCTTTCCACCCCACTACCATCCAACTCTACAAAACATTTAGAAATTAGCCAGGCATGGTGGTGTGCAACTGCAGTACGAGCTACTTGGGAGGCTAAAGCAGGAGGATCACTTGGGCTGAGGAATCTGAGGCTGCAGTGAACTGGAACCATGCCCCTGTACCCCAGCCTGGGTGACATAGCAAGTCCCTGTCTCAGACACCGCCACCACCAGCAGCACCAGCAGCACCACCACCAACATCAACAAAACAGCTGAGCTGGATATGGTGGCACCTCTTCACAGTTACAGCTACTCAGAAGGCTGAGGCAGGAGAATCGAGAGTCGGAGCCCAGGTTGGGCAAAATATTAAGACCCTCATCTCACTGGGCACGGTGGCTCACGCCTATAATCCCAGCACTTTGGGAGGCCGAGGCGGATGGATCACGAGGTCAAGAGATCAAGACCATCCTGGTCAACAGGTGAAACCCCATCTCTACTAAAAATACAAAAATTAGCTGGGCATGGTGGTGCGCGCCTGTAATCCCAGCTACTTGGGAGGCTGAGGCAGGAGAATTGCTTGAACCCAGGAGGCAGAGGTTGCGGTGAGCCAAGATCGTGCCATTGCACTCCAGTCTGGGTAACAACAGCGAAACTCCACCTCAAAAAAAAAAAAAAAAAAAAAAAAAGACCCTCATCTCCAAAAACAAAAGGCAAAAACACTGGGCTGGCCGGGTGCGGCGGTTCATGCCTGTAATCCCTGTATTTTGGGAAGCCGAGGTGAGCAGATCACCTGAGCTAGGAATTTGAGACCAGCCTGGCCAACATGGCAAAACCCCTCTCTACTGAAAATAGAAAAGTTAGCCTTAACCAGGCATGGTGGCATATGCCTATAATTCCAGCTACTATGGAGGCTGAGACAGGAGAATCACTTGAACCCGGGAGGCTGAGGTTGCAGTGAGCCAAGATCATGCCACTGCACTCCAGTCTAGGTAACAGGGCAAGACTCCATCTCCAAATAAAAACACTGAGCTGGGCAGGGCAGGGCAGACTCCTCTGCAGCCTTTCTTCCTTTCCTTGACTTTGGCTGTTGCCCTGAGTGTGGAGCCATAGGAGGACTTGAACAGAGGAGGGAGGAACATGATCTGACTCAGTCATTCATTCACAGGCTCCCTCCAGATTCTACTGGGAAAGAGAAGAGACTGTGGGGGTGGGAGGGGGATCTGGGGAACAGTGGGGAGGTGCTGCAATGGTCCTGGGGAGGCGAGGTGAGGGTAGGCAGAACCTGGGTGGCTCTGTGGGGCAGGGGGAAGTGGGTGGGTTCTGTGTATTCTTTCAAGATGGAATGACAGAATTTCCTGAAGAACTGGATGGGGCTGTAAAGACAAAGAGACATTAAGGAAGACGGAAAGGTCTGTAGC
Source organism: Aotus nancymaae (assembly GCF_030222135.1). Taxonomy (NCBI): domain Eukaryota; kingdom Metazoa; phylum Chordata; class Mammalia; order Primates; family Aotidae; genus Aotus; species Aotus nancymaae. The sequence continues at coordinate 15,174,824 of NW_026988441.1, read as the reverse complement.
CTCAGCACTTGCAAGGCTGGAGGTGTAGGAATTGAAGTGAGGATGACTATGGGATGGGATGATCATGTTTGGGGGGAAGATCAGGAACTCTTTTTTGGAGAGAGAGAGAGAGATATATATATATATATATATATATTTTTTTTTTTTTTTTTTTTTGAGACGGAGTCTCGAACTGTCGCCCAGGCTGGACTGCAGTGGCATGATCTTGGCTCACTGCAACCTCCACCTCCCGGGTTCAAGCGATTCTCCTGCCTCAGTCTCCCAAGTAGCTGGGATTACAGGTGCCTGCCACCATGCCCGGCTAATTTTTTGAATTTTTAGTAGAGACAAGATTTCACCATGTTGGCCAGGCTGGTCTCAAACTACTGACCTCGTGATTTGCCCACCTTGACCTCCCAAAGTGCTGGGATTACAGGTGTGAGCCACCGCGCCTGGTCTGGATATTTATTTTTAATTTAATTTTTTTTAAGACAAAGTCTCCCTTTACTGCCCAGTCTGGAGTGCAGTGGCACAATCTTGGCTCACTGCAACCTCCACCTCATGGGTTCAAGCAATTCTCCTGCCTCAGCCTCCTTAGCTGGGACTACAGGCACATACTATCACCCCCGGTTAGTTTTATTTTTTATTTTTAGTAGAGACAGGGTTTCACCATATTGGCCAGGCTGGTCTTGAACTCCTGATCTCATGATCCACCCGCCTCAGCCTACCAAATGCTGGGATTACTGGCGTGAGCCACTGCACCTGGCCTTTCTTTTCATTTTTCTTTTTTTTTTTTTTTTTGAGATGGAGTTTTGCTCTTATTGCCCAGGCTGGAGTGCAATGGCGCGATCTCCGTTCACTGCAACCTCCACCTCCCAGGTTCAAGCGATTCTCCTGCCTCAGCCTCCCAAATAGCTGGGATTACAGCTGTGCACCACCACGCCTGGTTAATTGTTTTGTAGATGTGGGATGTTACCCAGTCTGGCCTCAAACTCCTGGGCTCAAGCAGTCTTCCAGCCTTGACTTCCCCAAATGCTGGGATTACAAGAGTGAGCCACCAGTGCCTGGCTGAATATTTAAATTTAAGATATTACCTGATGCAGTGGCTCAAACCTTTGTTCAAATGTCTGTCTTCTCCATGAGGCCTACCTGAGTTCTTTATGCATTCCAGCTCATGCTTGATTTTTCTCCATAATACTCATCACCTTGGACTATACAATACCACTTATTTTTTACTTTTATGTATGTTTTTGAGACAGGATCTTGCTCCTGGAGTGCAGTGGTGTGATCACAGCTCACTGCAGCCTGGAACCCCTGGGCTCAAGTGACCTCCCTGCCTTAGCCTTCTGAGTAGCTGGAACTACAGGTGCACACTGCCACATCCAGTGAATTTTTAAAATTTTTGTAGAAGCAGGATCTTGATATGTTGCCCAGTTTGGTCTTGAACTCTTGGGCTCAAGCAATCCTCCCGCCTCAGCCTCCCAAAGTGCTGGGATTACAGGTGTGAGCCACCATGCCTGGCCTGTCTACATATTTCTTAAAATTTTGTGTGTTGTCTGGGAGCAGTGACTCCACAAGATCGTTGAACACACAGTAGGTGTTCAATAAAATATTTGTTGAATTTGTGTCGCTGAATGGGAACCCGGAGCCCTGCATTCCAAACCCGAGCTGGTTCAGGCCCGACGGCAGGGCCCTCCCTTATGAATCATTCATGACTGGCCCCGCCCACACGTGAACGACGCGCGCGTTCACGCGAGAGAGGGGGCGCGGCTCGCACCCGAGCAAAGTTGGGCGGCGGGGGAAGGTGGACTCTGCGCAGGCGCCAAGCCCCGGAGCGCGACCTTGGTGCCTTTTCTGGTTCTGCAGACGCGCGCGCGCGCAAGAGGGCGGCAACCTGGGCTCTGTGCGCAGGCGCGGAGGGCAGTGCGCAGGCGCGGACGGAGGGCGGGCTGAAGCAGCTGAAGCGGCGGCAGCGGCGGCGGCTCGGGCAGAGGGGCGGGAGCTGAGGCGGGAGCGGACGGGCTGGTGGGCGAGTTTGAGGCGGCGGAATGGTGGACTACCACGCGGCGAACCAGTCATACCAATACGGCCCCAGCAGCGCGGGCAATGGCGCTGGCGGCGGGGGCAGCATGGGCGACTACATGGCTCAGGAGGACGACTGGGACCGGGACCTGCTGCTGGACCCGGCCTGGGAGAAGCAGCAGCGCAAGGTGCGCGGCCCGCGGGCCGGACGGGCTGGAGGGGCTTTTCCGAGGGGCCTGGGGAGGGCTGGGAGGTCCTGAAAGGGTTTTGGAGCGTCTGTAGTGGGAACAGGGGGTCCCGAGAAGGAATTGGCGGGTCCGGGACGGGAATTGGAGTCCTGAGAAAGAATCGCCGAGCTCGAGGGAGGAATTGGGAATCTAAGAGAATTGGCGGCCGGGTGGGGAATATGGGAGTGAAAAAAAAAAGGAATCAGGAAGGCTGATGAAGGATTTGGAGGGTCTGGGCGGGCCATTAGGTGAAACCGAGAAGATGATTGGGCAGGCTGAAATGGAACTGGGATCTCAGACGGGCTAGAAGCGTCGGAGCATGGGTTGGAGGTGCTGGGGAGGCTGGGAAGGGAATTTGTGGGTCTGGGAAGTATGAGGAGGAGCTTGAGTGTGGAGGGGTTATTTGGAGAGCAGAAAGATTTGAAGGAGATTGGAACTGGGGGAGCCTCGGGTTGGGGGAGTTCTAAAGGGGATGAAGAATCAAGTGTGAAGCTGGAATGGAGATTGTGGGGTCTGAAGACGGGTGGGAGGACTAGGGAGGCTGGGAAGATGAAAACAGAGGGGCTAAGGGCAGAATTGGGCATGAAAAGACATGGGCTGATGATGTGAGGAGGGTAGAGGTGGCGGGACTGGAGGTCTGAGGAGGGTGTGGTGCGGACGGAAGAAGTTAAGGGGCCCGAGAATGAGACGTTGTTGAAGGGGGTGAGATTTATTTGGGATGCCCTGTTCCAAAGGGAAGAGGAGAAGGTTGAGAGATGGAGGAAGAAAAGGAATTGATGAGGGATGGAGAACCTGAAGTGGGGGTGGGGATACGGAGAGTGTTTGGGGATAATTTGAGGAGGGGTTTCCTGAAGAATTTTGATGTGAAGCTGAAACGCTAAATCGTTGGAGAGAATGAGGAAGTGTGGAGGAAGAAGGTGAGATCGGTGGGAGGGAGTGTGAGCTGGAATGGTGGATAATGGCAGGGAGGTTCGTTTAGGAAAATGAAAGTCTCATTAGAAAGGGAACGCGTGGTGGATAGACTGAGAAAGCAATCCAGGAAGGGGGCACTGGCTCCTGGAGGTGCAGTCCTGGGACTGGAGAGCAGGGAGAATGAGTTTGGGAGAAAGCGGTGAGAGTGTCCAGGAAGAATTGTGTCTTTTTTGGAGAGAGCGGGGCAGGTGAAAGTATCCTGAAGCAGAGACTGTATTCAGGTGGCCCTGTTGAGGCGGGGGGAAGCAAATTGGGAGGGCTTGCAGCCGTGAAAAGGTGATCAGAAGTGGAGTGGGATCCTCGAGCGAGGTGTCGGTGTCTATGTGTGTGTGGGGGGAATAATCCAGTGTGGTTGAGGGGGGAGCTCTGAGTGTGTGCAGGAAGAGCTAAAGAAAAGAGTGTTGTGAGTGGGTGTGTGTGGGGAAGGGGTTGTTCAGGAGTTTTGTGTGTGAAGTGGGTGGGAGGTACTTGAAGTTGGAGGCATTTCATGGGATCTGAAGATCAGGATTTTCTTTCCAGATTTGTTACTGATTAGCTCTGTGGCCTTGAACAAGACCCTTGAACTCTCCGTGCAGTTTTGTTATCTGCAAAATTCAAAGGGATCTGAGGGGTCCCTGCGGCGATTCTGTTAATAAAGAGGGACATATGTAGAGTTGAGACTTTGGACAGGGCTCTGAAGGTTTGGGAGAGTGGGTTTGGTGGAGATTTTTCAGGAACAGAATACAGGGTTTTGAGTGGTGAGCTGGCAGAGTGGGGAGTGATTGGAAGCCTCTCGAGGGCGTGAGTTGGTGTCCAAGAGCTCCGCACAGGCAGCCTAGCCCAGGCCGGAGGGGAAAGGGTGGAAGGAGCAGCTGTTCCAAGGCAGCCTGAGGTGGGGCCGGGCATAACCTTGGGTCCATTACAAGCATTGCTTGAATTTCCTCATCCGTAGTAACTGAGGGGGGTGGCAGTGGCTTGGTGGGAGTGGTGTCCTTATCTGTGGCCCCACCTACTGCAGGGTGGACATGTTGCGATAGCTGCCATAAATGCTCTTTTTGACAGGAAGGAGAGATCTGTTCTGGAGTCTTAACAATAATTTGCTGCCCGAGGCAGTGCCAGGTTGGAAAAGGTGAAGAGTTGCCAGGAGACCTGGAAAGTTGAAGGGAGCAGGGGCCACAGTGTTGTTTTGAGAATGTCTGGGCTTTGTCTTCTGCAGCTGAAGGTGCTGGAGAAAATGAGCCCCTCACCGTTTTTTCTCAGGTGATAGGGGTGGAGGACCTTTTTCCTCGCTTCCCGGCTTCCGCCACTCCCCAGGTGACTCCTTTTGCGAACCAGGTTCCACTCCCTCCCGAGAGTTAGGGTGTGGGCTGTGCTTGTGGTTAAGGTGTCCCTTGCCGACAGGGTGAGGCTAGGGTAGCATTTAGGTTCTGTGCGAAAACCCGGACTCCCCAGAACCTCCAGGCCTTGCTGCCATGTATCATACTCTTACCTCCCAGCTCCCTTCCTCCAGGGCCAGGCGGGGTTGAGGGAAAAGGGTGGCTCACCTAATACCAGCTGCTTTAGTGTCTCAGTCGGCCAGATTCTAGTACCTCCTGCGTTACACCTCCTCCAGCAAATATTTACCCTTAGCTGCTCTGTGTTACTTCTGTGCCCTTTCCTGTTATGAAATGGGGGAAGGAGCAATGGAAAGGAATACACCAATCTGTGTGGCTCTCTACCTTCTAAGAAACACCCCCCGACCCGAGTTTGGTTGGTTTGGAGTTTTTTTGTTTTGTTTGTTTGTTTTTATTTTTGAGTGGGAGTTTCACTCTTGTTACCCAGGCTGGAGTGCAATGGCGCGATCTCCGCTCACCGCAACCTCTGCCTCCTGGGTTCAAGCAATTCTCCTGCCTCAGCCTCCCGAGTAGCTGGGACTACAGGCACGCACCACCATGCCCAGCTAATTTTTTTTGTATTTTTAGTAGAGATGGGGTTTCACCATGTTGACCAGGATGGTCTCAATCTCTTGACCTCGTGATCCACCCGCCTCAGCCTCCCAAAGTGCTGGGATTATAGGCATGAGCCATCGCGCCCGGCCTGTTTTTTTTTTTTTTGAGATGGAGTTTTGCTCTTGTTGCCCAGGCTGGAGTGCAATGGCGCAATCTCGGCTCACTGCAACCGCCACCTCTCGCGTTCAAGTGATTCTCCTGCCTCAACCTCCCATGTAGCTGGGATTACAGACATGTGCCACCATGCCCAGCTAATTTTGTATTTTTAGTAGAGAAGGGGTTTCTCCGTGTTGGTCAGGCTGGTCTCGAACTCCTGACGTCAGGTGATCTGCCTGCCTTGGCCTCCCAAAGTGCTGGGATTACAGGCGTGAGCCACTGTGCCCGGCCTGGCTGGGTTTTTTCTACATTGCAGTGTCACTTTAGGGAATGATATGTTGCCCTTATTGCCTCTCCAAGGCTGACCACTGGGCATGGGAAGAGTGACAGTCCTGAGGATCCTGTACATGCATACTCCAAAAAAATCTGTGTCCAGAACAGCTGTAGGCCCTCAAAGTGAGTAGAATTGAATTCTTTTAGGAATTAAGCAGGAGTTGGCCCAAATCAGAGGGGACATGTGTCTCACTTCTGCTTGGGAGCCCTTTCTCTGACTTCTAGGGACCCCTGTAACCAATAAGCAGGTTATGCAACAGTTTTTACATGAGACGGCCATGAGTGCCCTCCTAGAGGGATGTAGAAGCATTGTTCTGGTCTTTGAGCAAATTCTTGAGCAATTACAGTTCTGGGCCACAGTTCCCTCTCCCAGTTTCTAAAGGGGGCCTGGATAACCTTATCACCCTCTGCTGTACTGGAAGGGTTAGATCTCTTGAAGGTTATGCCAAATCTCATTACAGCAAGAAGAAATGCCTCACTTAAAGTTTTCATGTTCATTGAAACATCACTATTGCAGGGGCCTCAGTGTTTAAACCCTGACCTTTGGTTTGGGCTGTATCAGGTATGAGTTAATTATTTGAAAGTCGTCTTTTTTTTTTTTTTGGAAACAGAGTCTAACTCTGTCACCCAGGCTGCAGTTCAATGGCATGATCTTGGCTCACCGCAACCTCCGCCTCCCAGGTTCAAGCAATTCTGTGTCAGCCTCCTGAGTGGCTGAGACTACAGGTGTGAGCCACTATGCCTGGCCAGTTTTTGTATTTTTAGTAGAGACAGAGTTTTACCATGTTTGCCAGGCTGGTCTCGAACTCCTGACCTCAAGTGATCCGCCTGCCTGGGCCTCCCAAAGTGCTGGGATTACAAGCGTGAGCCACCGCACCCTGCCTGCTTTTTCTTAAAGTGGATCTTTTTTTCTCTTTTCTTTTTTTTTTTTTTTTTGAGATGGAGTTTCGCTCTTGTTACCCAGGCTGGAGTGCAGTGGCGTGATCTCGGCTCACCGCAACCTCCGTCTCCTGGGTTCAAGCAATTCTCCTGCCTCAGCTTCCCAAGTAGCTGGGACTACAGGTGTGTGCCACCATGCCCAGCTAATTTTTGTATTTTTAGTAGAGACGGGGTTTCACCATGTTGACCAGGATGGTTTCGATCTCTTGACCTCGTGATCCACCCGTCTCAGCCTCCCAAAGTGCTGGGATTATAGGCGTGAGTCACCGCGCCCGGCGTCTTTTTGTCTTTTTTTCTTTTTTGAGACGGAGTTTCTCTCTTGTTACCCAGGCTGGAGTGCAATGGCGCGATTTCGGCTCACCGCAACCTCCGCCTCCTGGGTTCAGGCAATTCTCCTGCCTCAGCCTCCTGAGTAGCTGGGATTACAGGCACGCGGCACCATGCCCAGCTAATTTTTTGTGTTTTTAGTAGAGACGGGGTTTCACCGTGTTGACCAGGATGGTCTTGATCTCTTCACCTCGTGATCCACCCGCCTTGGCCTCCCAAAGTGCTGGGATTACAGGCATGAGCCACCGCGCCGGGCCCTCTTTTTTTCATTTTAAAGGCTGATAATGGAAGCCCCAAAGTAGCCATCTGTTATTTTGTTCCATTGCTCTTAATTGCTTGCCTCTTAGGATCCGGCTAAGACTAACAGTTTTTAAAATTGAATAACACACTTACCAAAAAAAAAAAAAAAAAAAAAGGAATCAAACTCAAACTTAGTTGTTAACTAGAAAAAAGACTATGTAAATATGTGTGAGAGGCAAGTATACTCTGCCCTCTTGTAAGAGGGGTAGGGGAAGCCACTCAGCTGCTAGCAGTCTGTTCTCTCCCCTCATCCTCTGCAGAATGTATTTTAGAACTTGACTTTTATAATGACTGAAGAAAAGGTGAGGTATGGGAACATGGCCTGGGAGTGCAGGGTCACTCACACTCACCTGGCTAAGAGTTGGATCCGGCTGGTGCCCTGGAGTGGCACCTGCCACTCACCTAATCCTAGGCGGTCCAGGGTGTGAGCCCGGGATTGCTCTCTGGCTTTTGAAACACCTTCCCTGGTTCCGGCTTCTAAGATGACAGGGAGGCTACTTTGGCGTCAGGGAGCTGACTCACCCTGCAGTTGGAACTGGTGCTAAAAGCTTCCATTTAATGGTAGCCGACTGCATGGCCCCAAGTGGGCTGGCTGCCATGTGGGAAAAGTTCAGGAGAAAGCGTTGGAGGAAACAGGGCGGTATGTGAATATCCAGGTGGTGCTGGTACTATTAAGCTCTGACACAGTCAGGGAGGTCAGTTAAAATGTAGTCTTGTACTCTCAAAATGTCCTTTTAGTCAGATGACAGAGGGGAGCAGGGACAAGTTTGGATTCCAGTCTAAGCCTCTGGGGTGGGGAGTTCTGCCATTTCCACATGTACTCCAGTCATGGCAGACTTTGGCCAGACAGAGTGAACTGAGTGTGTAGTACAAGTTATCCGGCAATGCTATTTAGCAAACAGAATGGAGCCAAAAAAGAATTGATTTGGGAAGGCCCAAGGAATTTGAAACTGTTGAGATGAACACTTTTGGCTTTTGCTACACTGATTTATGGTTTGTTGGGAATTGTACAAGTCTTTGACCGGATCTTAGCGTTGTTCTTTAAAAAAAATGATTCCCTTGCTGCTTCTTTACTTTTTCGAAGGGCAGAAGGGAATGGCAAACATAATTAGTGAACAGCTGTTTGCTCTGGTATCACTTGCTCATTCAGGTTTTCTGAATAGCTGATATATCAACATGTTTATCTCTTCCCTGGCCTTAGAATATCCTTAGTACTCCCCTGGCTTTATCTTTATTCCTTCATTTAGTGAAGTCTCTCACATTTTGTTCTCATCTCTCACATTTTGTTCCCTTCCCTCCGTTTCCTTCCTTGGCCTTTATTTGTGTATTTAGTTTACGGAATAACAAAACCGCTCATGTTACCTTTAAACAAGGTAAAACTTAAAGAGCTTTTTCCTCGTTTTCTTTTTTCATGGAAATAAGAGGCAAGTGATAGCAAGTGGGTAATTCAATGGCAGTGGTAACTGAAGCACTGGCCTGTTAAAAGAGAAACGGAAGCTTCTACCTGAGCAGATACAAATATACTGTCATCTGTGGAAATCTGAAAGAAGTCTTTCTATCATTGGGTAGTTTGAGAGCTCCTTAGTCTTCTTTAGGATGGGTTTAAACTTGGAAACATCAAAGCAAGTTACAAGGAAACTTAGTTTTACAGTGTTGGCATTGTAGGCGCCAGAATTTGTTATTAAGTATCTGAAAGTGGCACAAGTATCACTTAACTTTTCTTCAAGAAGGTCTATAAGTTACCTTTCATTCAGTATCCCAGGTATCAAGGAGTATAAGTTTCAATGAATCAAAGAGAAACAGAATCATTTTAAATTCCAGCCCTGTTTAAAAGATCTTATGGAGGGAAGAAATTAACACCTGACCTGGAAAAGGATCCCACCTCCTCCAGAAAATGAAATCAGCCGGCTGTGGTGGTGGCTCACGCCTATAATCCCTGCACTTTGGGAGGCCAAAGCAAGTGGATCTCCTGAGGTCAGGAGTTTGAGACCAGCCTGGCCAACATGGTGAAACCCCATCTCTACTAAAATACAAAAAATTAGCTGGGCATGGTGGCGCAACCCTGTAATCCCAGCTACTCAGGAGGCTGAGGCAGGAGAATTGCTTGACTCGGAAGGCAGAGGTTGCAGTGCAGTTGCAGTGAGCCGAGATCGTTCCACTGCACTTCAGCCTGGGCAACAGAGTGAGACTGTCTCAAAAAAAAAAGTGAAATCTTTGCATATATTTAACTGGCAAGCACATCCTTACATCAGTGCTCAGGAAGTTTTATCCAAGTAGCGGTCTCCCTGGGATTATAAAAATCCCTGAGACATTTGTCTTGGTGTTGTGCCTTTTTTGGTTGTGTTTTTTCACGTCCCTCCCCTACCCTTTCTCCATAAACAACAGAGGCATTAACTTGGAATGTTCATGGAAAGTCTTTAAAAGCTGATTGGTGTAACTTGCTTGCTTTCCCTTTAGTTCGAACAGCTTTTACTCTGGAAGAGGCCAGTGGCGTTTTTCTTGGTTGTGATTTATGGAAGTGTTATCCGAAGGCGAGTGGAGTGAGTTTATGTGGGATTTGCTGTTTGCCACCTGTTGCTATGCTGGCTCCTCCCCAGGAGTGAGGGACCATCCTGTGGTTCCTCCCTGTGCTTATCCCTTTCCTTCCCAAACTGCAGCCACTTGTGATTTTCCATAACCACTTTTATAGACACATAATAATTTCCTTTGACTCAGTTTGCATTTTAAATTAAGTTTTAAAAGGAAAATTGACATGAGTATGGCAAATGGAAAACCCAGCTTCCCTGGGCATAAATATAATAGAAGGAAACTGCAAAAATAAACACATTGAAAACAAAACATTGGGCTGGGCGCGGTGGCTCACGCCTGTAATCCCAGCACTTTGGGAGGCCGAGGCGGGAGGATCAGGAGGTCAGAAGTTCGAGACCAGCCTGGCCAACATGGTGAAAGCCTGTCTCTAAAAAAAAAAAAAAAGAAAACAAAACATTGTTGTTTCCAGGTGGATTCTAAAGCTGAAGGCACCGGGTCTGAGGCCTACTCCCTTTGTTATAAAGGTATTGGCAAGTGTTGGTGAGGTGTTAAAGACCCACCTGTACCAGGCAGAGACTTTCTCTTTGAAGTCATCAGGTTTACAAGAGAATCTAAAGAAATAACTTTCTCATTGTGATTCAAGGTTTAGTGTAAGGTGTAGATGATTCTTAAAATTTCCGTGTGTGCATGTCACACTTGGAAAAAACCTTGATCTCATTTGGTTGAGGTGGGCAGGGCAGCACCTTGTTCAGGAACGTTCAGCCCCTCCTGGCTTTGTGAGTCATCCCACCGTACTAGACCCAAACATATGGCTTGTGATTGGATGATGCTTGATTCTTCTTCAGTTTCAAGTGTTAATGCTTTTGGGGTTTTGTCTTGTAAGAAACCAGGACACATTGTAAATATAGTCATCTCTTAGTATCTATGGGGGATTGGTTCCAGGAACCCCCTTATATACCAAAATCCACAGATGCTCAAATTCCTTATGTAATATAAAACAATGTGTTTTTGCATTTTTAACTATGCACATCTTCCTGAATACTTTAAATCATCTCTAGATTACTTACAACCTAATGCTAAATGCTGTGTAAATGGTTGTTATACTGTACCGTTTAGGGAATAATGACAAAAATGTACTTATTCAGTGTAGATGTAACCATTCATTTTTTTTCTTCCAGTATTTTCAATCCATGGTTGCTTGAATTCACAGATACAGAACCCATGAATATAGAGGGCTAACTATAATTGTGGGTTTATCATTTGCTCCTCATACAACTTTTTTTTTCTTTTTTTCTTTTTGAGACGGAGTCTCGCTCTGTCACCCAGGCTGGAGTGCAGTGGCGTGATTTTGGCCCACTGCAACTTCTGCCTCCCAGATTCAAGAGGTTCTCCTGCCTCAGCCTCCTGAGTAGCTGGGATTACAGGTGCACACCACCATGCCCAGCTAACGTGTGTGTTTTTAGTAGAGACGGGATTTCACCATGTTGGTCAGGCTGGTTTCAAACTCCTGACCTCGTGATCTGCCTGCCTCGGCCTCCCAAAGTGCTGGGATTACTGGCCTGAACCACCATGCCCAGCCAACTTTTTCCTCTTAAGGCTCCAGTTTTCTTCTTAAAGTTGGGCCTCTCCCATGAAGAAGGCGCAGTGCCACCCCATCAGTGGATTTGAACCCTACATTCTGAAAGGAAAGCAGTGCCCCCTGCTGAGTTAACAGGCATATTTAAATGTTTTTCTTTCAAATATCAGAGCAGAACAGATTCTTTGTCTTCCAGTGGAACTATCCACATGGGGCAGAAGTAGTTGGAAGCTGCAGTTACTACCCCACAGAACACAATGAAGTCATCTTGGGAAATATCGTGGAGGGTGTTGCAATGATTCAATGGGATGCTAGAACACCAGCAATACAATAGCATTTGTGTCTTCAACTTCAGGCAGAAATAAAGAAGACTTTGTGGTTTGTTTTATGTTTTTTAACGTTTTCCCCCCAGAGGTGTGGGTCTGAGTGATGTCTGTCACTAGCTTTCTAGTGGGTTTTTCTTTTCATCTTTTTCCTTCCCTGATGTCTTTTGAAAGTGAGTGGAAGCCACAGTCTAGGTGGATCAGAGAAAGTGCAGAAGGCAGCCAGTACACCCTGCTTCGTGTTCTCCGTGTCTGAAGGGAACACATTTGGGTTTTGTTTTGTTTTGTTTTTTGTTTTAGAGACAGGGTCTTACTCTGTTACCCAGGCTGGAGTACAGTGGCCTGATCATATAGCTCACTGCAGCCTTGTATTTCTGGGCTCTAGGGATCTTCCAGCCTCAGCCTTCCTAGTAGCTGGAATTTTGTGTGCACCACCATGGCTGGCTAATTTTTTTTTTCTTTTCTTTTTTTTTTTTGGTGAGACGGAATCTCGCTCTCTTGCCAGGCTGGAGTGTAGTGGTGCAGTCTAGGCTCAGTGCAACCTCTGCCTTCTGGGTTCAAGTGATTCGTGTGCCTCAGCTTCCGGAGTAGCTGAGATTACAGGTATGAGCCACCACACCCAGCTAATTTTTGTATTTTTAGTAGAGATGGGGTTTCACCATGTTGGCCAGGATGGTCTTGATCTCCTGACCTCATGATCCGCCCGCCTTGGCCTCCTAAAATGCTGTGATTACAGGCATGAGCCACTGCGCCTGGCCTGGCTGACTAATTTTTATTTATTTATTTATTTATTTTTATTTTTATTTTTTTGAGACGGAGTTTCGCTCTTGTTACCCAGGCTGGAGTGCAATGGCGCAATCTCGGCTCATCGCAACCTCCGCCTCCTGGGTTCAGGCAATTCTTCTCCCTCAGCCTCCTGAGTAGCTGGGATTACAGGCATGCGCCACCATGCCTAGCTAATTTTTTGTATTTTTAGTAGAGACAGGGTTTCACCATGTTGACCAGGATGGTCTCGATCTCCTGACCTCGTGATCCACCCGCCTCGGCCTTCCAAAGTGCTGGGATTACAGGCGTGAGCCACCGCGCCCGGCCCTATTTATTTTTTTGAGATGGAGTCTCACTCTGTTACCCAGGCTGCAGGAAAGTAGCTCGATCTCAGCTCACCGCAGCCTCTGCCTCCCAGGTTCAAGCAATTCTCCTGCCTCAGCCTCTCGAGTAACTGGGATTACAGGCGTGCACCGCCATGTCTGGCTAATTTTTATATTTTTTGTAGAGACAGTGTTTTACCATGTTTGCCGTGCTGGTCTAGAACTCCTGACTTAGCCAGGTGCGGTGGCTGACGCCTGTAATCCCAGCACTTTGGGAGGCCGAGGCGGGTGGATCACGAGGTCAAGAGATCGCGACCATCCTGGTCAACATGGTGAAACCCTGTCTCTACTAAAAATACAAAAAAAAATAAGCTGGGCATGGTGGTGCCTGCCTGTAATCCCAGCTACTCAGGAGGCTGAGGCAGGAGAATTGCCTGAACCCAGGAGGCGGAGGTTGCGGTGAGCCGAGATCGCGCCATTGCACTCCAGCCTGGGTAACAAGAGCAAAAAAAAAAAAAAACTGCTGAGTTTAAGTGATCCACCCATGTTGGCCTCCCAAAGGACTGGGGTTACAGGCATGAGCCACCGCACCCAGACTGATTTTTAAATTTTTTGTAGAGACTAGGCCTCACTATGTTGCCCAGGCTTTTAATCTCCAAAAAGCCCAAGATAAAGAGTTTTAATATCTTACCTCCTGAGTAGTAATGACTGATTCCAGTTCTAAGAATGTCTTAATTACCAGCCATCCAGATTGAGGGCACTGTAGGAAGTGAAATAGATGCATTTCTTTTTTTTTTTTTTTTTAATAAAAACGGGGTTTCACCATATTGGTCAGGCTGGTCTTGAACTCCTAACCTTGTGATCTGCCTGCCTCGGGCTCCCAATGTACTGAGTTTCCAGGTGTGAGCCACCGCACCCGGCCCGTTTCTTTTTTCTTTCTTTTCTTTCTTTTTTAAATACACACTGTGTTTTGATGGTGGAGAAGGCCAATTTGAAGTTAGGAGAGGCAGCATGAGACTGAGTGCAGTGGCTCACGCCTGTAATCCCAGTGCTTTGGGAGGCCTAGGCGGGTGGATCACCTGAGCTCAGGAGTTCGAGACCAGCCTGGCCAACAGGGTGAAACCCCGTTTCTACTAAAAAAGGCCGGGTGTGGTGGCACGCACCTGTAATCCCAGCTACTTGGGAGGCTGAGGCAGGAGAATCACTTGAACCTGGGAGGCAGAGGTTGCAGTGAGCTGAGGCCACTGCATTCCAGCCTGAATGACAGAGTGGGACTCCATCGCATTAAAAAAAAAAAAAAAAAAGAAAAAGAGTCATCATGGAATGAAGCTCCCAGGTGATTCAGCATCTGACCATGCTGGGAAGTTGCCTGATGGCCTGCCTGAGGGGGAAGTCGTGATAAGAGGATTGTGGGTCTATAGCCTGCCTTATCAAAGTGAGAGTGCTTTCTTTACCAAGACCAAGGGCAGTGCTGGAAGCTGACTTTAGTCAGTGTCATCAAGGCCTTGGTATGTGTAACGGTTAACAAATTACTGCTCCATGATCAATCTCCATCTGGGTGTGAGTAAAAAAATGTATTTAGTTGCTATCACCATGGAAACCGAGTTGCTTACTTACTGTTTTGGGGAGGCATACCGTACCAGAGGCAGTGCTAATGGTGGAGTGTTAGGCCCCTGGGTAGAAAAAAAGATGCTGCCAGTTGGTATCACAGGAAAATACCTACTTGCATATGGGTAGGGGATGAGGGGCCTCTGTCCCCGGGGCAGGAGTTGGGCCAGTTGATTGTATTGATGGGGAGTGTGCATTTGTGCATGAGAGAGGGAGAAGAAAAAGGAGGGCACGCCGTGAAAGCCTCTGCTGGCTTTGTAGCCTAGACGAATGCTTTTTTCTCTAGGAGTTTAGAATTGGAATCTCAGCTATGTGACTTCTTAATAGCAGGACAAAATATGCGTGTATCTTTTGCCTACTTCCACAAACACTGATAAATTAAAAAGAACTCTAAAGTTTCCTGCAAATCCCAAGCACAAGTAACTTTCAAAAAAAAAAAAAATCCACGTCTTTCCTTCTGCAACTCTAACAGCAAATCTTTTTCTCCCTGTCACTCCCCACTTTAAGAAAATGAGTACCTTGCATTAAACTATATATTTGATGAATATATTAAATGCTTTCACAAAGTACTTCTTTGGCTGTTATTGGGCTGCCTTACATTTGGAAGGGTGAGAGATTTGAAGACTTCTGTGATCTTCCAGTTCTGGCCTATGAAATATAGTCAGTTTCAAAATTCAAAATGTCTGAAGCAGCCAACTTGCCAGGCTGGTTCAAGGGCAGTCAGATGAATCGACCCTTCTTACAGGCTGTCTACGAACCAGTCATGATTCAGATTTTCAAGTCCTGGAAGGTTTCCAGACGGTAAACATCTCCAGGATTGTGAGGCAGTGTTTTTTTTGGATCGTTTGAGCTACACTGCCAAGACTGTGGTAGGACTTGTCTGTGTAAAACAGAAAGGGGCCGTCTCTAGATGTCTTTTTCAAGGATGTCGGCTGTAGTTACCAACACTGTGTCTCGTGGTGGGATGAGAGGAAATACCTAGGTCAGATAGGGGAGGGCCTTCTTGGCCATTTTTTGAACAAATTTTCCCTTTCCCTTTGTAACTTTTTTCTTTTTGAGACAGAGTCTCACTCTGTCACCCAGGCTGGAGTGCAGTGGCAAGATCTTGGCTCACTGCAGCCTCTGCATCCCGGGTTCAAGCAATTTTCCTGCCTCAGCCTCCCGAGTAGCTGGGACTACAGGCATGTACCACCATGCTTGGCTAATTTTTGTATTTTTTAGTAGAGATGGGGTTTCATCATGTTGGCCAGGCTGATCTTGAACTCCTGACCTCGTGATCTACCCACCTAAGCCTCCCCAAATGCTGGAATTACAGGCGTGAGCCACCACGACTTGCCCCTTTATAACTTTCATTAACATTGATGAGGCATAAGCCATGGGATAGAATTCAGTCCATTGAGAGCTGGGAGCCAGTTGAGGGATGATTGGTTAATGGGCTGTGGCTGGTAAAGGGTGACACTTGACTCCCATCAGCCTTATAGAAACACCCCAGAGATTCACAGGAAACAAACTTTGACCATAAAAGTAGAACACTTGGCCAGGCACGGTGGCTCACACTTGTAATCCCAGCACTTTGGGAGGCCGAGGTGGGCAGATCACTTGAGGTCAGGCATTTGAGACCAGCCTGGCTGGCATGGTGAAACCCCATGTCTACTAAAAATACAAAAAAAAATCAGCCAGGCATGGTGAGGGGTGCCTGTAGTCCCAGCTACCTGGGAGACTGAGGCAGGAGAATTGCTTGAACCCGGGAGGCGGAGGTTGCAGTGAGCCGAGATTGCACCATTGCACTCCAGCCTGGGCAACAGAGCAAGACTCTGTTTCAATATATACGTATATATATGTATGTACATACGTATATACATATATATATATATGTGTATGTATATATGTATATATAGAAGACTCACAGCACACCGAGTTCTTTCAGCAGCTACTTTAGAGTTGAGAAAGTTTTGGGCCTCTTTAATAAACAAGCACAAAGCAGTTCTTGCCAAATACGGCCTGCTTTAGGGCCACAGGGTTAGCTTAGGAGACAACTTTCTTGCCTAAAAATAAATGCATGTTCCTATCAGACATTCCAAGCATAGTTTAAACATGAGACTTCTGAGGAGCAGCTCAGGCTCTGAGGGTTAAATTATGTCAGTGTGGTCAGTGAGGGTCTTTGGGGAGCCTACCCCCTGATTTGGGATTGGTTGTGGCCACCAAGGAAATCAGATGACCGAATGCAAAACTTCCTCCATATATATGTATATTTAAATTATCATTATTATTATTTTTTGAGACGGAGTCTTGTTCTGTTGCCCAGGCTGGAGTGCAGTGGCGCGATCTCAGCTCACTGCAGCCTCTGCCTCCCAGGTTGAAGCCATTATTCTCCTGCCTCAGCCTTCCAAGTAGCTGAGACTACAGGTGTGGCCATCATACCTAGTTAATTTTTGTATTTTTAGTAGAGAAGGGCTTTTGCCATGTTGACCAGGCTGGTCTCAAACTCCTGACCTCAGGTGATCCGCCCACCTCAGCCTCTCAAAGTGCTGAGATCACAGGCATGAACCACCGCCCCCGGCTGTATTTTTATATGTTCTTGATCTATCACAGGCTGGTAGGGATAGACAGCATGCATGTAAATAATGAACAAGTTAACTTCAGATAGGATTGTGTGCTGTAAATTAGATAACAGCTAGCATTTTACTTTGTACTAGACACTATTCTAAGTGCTCTACATGGACTGACTTGCATAATCCTGTGAGGTAGGTGGTGTTACCCTTAAATGCAGAAATGGATCCATGAGCCATTAAGCCACTTGCCCATATGACAGTGCCAGGATTTGAATTTAGAAGTTCAGACTTTCAAGTTTATGTTCTTATTTCTCCACTACACTGAAGTCTAGTGATTGGGAATGGCTTTGGGAGAGGGTGATGAGGGGAGGAGGGTGCAGCACAGGTACTTTAGATAGAGAGGAAGGTCTCCAAGAGATGGCATTTCAGCTGTTCCTTAACAGATGAGAAAGAGGGAGGCAAGAGAGCGCCAGAGGAATGTACTTCCAGCAGAGGAGACCAAGCGAGGGGCCCCAGAGGAGCAGAAAGGCTCGAGTGGTCAGAGCAGGGTAAGTGGAAGAGATGGGCAGAGCCAGATTGCTTAGAGCTTTGTTGTCAGAACTGCTGATGAGTCTGCAGTCAACTTGCACCTGCAGACTCAATTCCTCTTAGACACCAGTAGGTCAGGAACCTCATGTTTCCAGGACTCTGGCACTGCCACCCTCTCCTCCCAGTCCTCCTGGACAGGCCAAACAGAACTGACTTCTAAAGTGGGAACCCCAAGACGGTAGCACATTAAGCCAAACAAAAGCTGCAGTTATCTCTTTGATGATTTCTGCAGTAGGCACCTGTATTTGATTAAAGCGTTGGTGATTTTGAATCTGGAGTTTTATGGCACTGTGTACTCATAATGGCTTTGTAGTGTGGCTCTCTTAGGGAGCTTAACTTTTACAACATGAACAAGTTCCAGCCCCCTTTGGTCCCATGAAGAGGCCATTTCTACCTGTGGGATGCCACTTGCTTTACAAAGCATCTTTTGTAAGATGTTGAGTCTCCTTTGAAGTTGGAAGCCAGGAAACCTGATTTTTTTTTTTTCTGACAATAAATATTGTAGAAGATGGCAGCCTGATTTTTAAACTGGCTATTTCCTAAGGTCCTTTCCTTCTCTATAAATCCCTCTTTCACCTAGTATTATTTCCTCGTTGTTTCCTTTGGTCAGGTGGAGCAAGGGTGGTTCTAGTTCAGAGAAGGAGACAGGCATACAGGCTGATTCAGTTTGAGTGCTCAGCTTTCTGTACCCTACTGGAAGCCAATCCAGGAAAACAATAGGTTTTAGTAGGTTTCATTGGACCCACAGCTCCCCATTTGAAGGCAGAGCTTGTCAAACAAGTTATGTGGCTTTTACTCAGGGAGGGAAAAACAGCAACAGAGAGCCCCGGGCTATTGATAGACACTCCTGCGTCTGTACACACAGCAGCAGCCAAGAAGCTACCTTCACGGGTCATCTATAGTGAACATGGGCTGGGATTCTCTCAGCCTTACTACTGACGATTCAATCACCCCTGTGGGCAGAATATAAGGGAGCGAATGAATATGGTGGCCTGTGATGGTGCAGCCAACCCAGCTGCTTCAGCTGGAAACAAGATGGCAAGATTTTCATTCTCCTGGCAGTGTACCCATGTGAACTTGTTAAATCTTTTAAGTGGCTGTATAGGAGGGGAGATAAGTGCATGTGTGTCGATTCTTATCCCCTTAAATACAAAAACAAAATTTCCCCTTTATAAAATCGATTCAGAGTGGGAAGAGGTGCATGGCACATGGAAAATGTGTTGGATTAGATTGAGTCCTACCCCACGTTTGGGACACAGCTGTAAGTTTCCATGGTGAGTGACTTACGCATTTATGTTGAGCTGAACCTATTCCAAGCTGCTGCAGATAGGAAAGTCTTGTCTTGGAGGGGAAGCTGCCTCTTTCTATCATACTATGAAGACATGGAAAGTCCTCTGAAAGACTCCAGCGGTCACCACTTGGGTAACAGAATTAGGGGCTGCTGAGCAAAGTGAGTCTTTTTTTATTTGAGACAGAGTTTCACTCTTGTTGCCCAGGCTGTAGTGCCATGGCACGATCGTGGCTCACTGCAACCTCTGCCTCCTGGGTTCAGGCAAATTCTCCTGCTTCAGCCTCCCGGGATTACAGATACCCACCACCATGGCCAGCTAATTTTTTGTATTTTTAGTAGAGATGGGGTTTCATCATGTTGGCCAGACTGGTCTCAAACTGACCTCAGGTTATCCACTCACCTCAGCCTCCCAAAGTGCTGGGATTACAGGTGTGAGCCACCGTGCCCAGCCACATTTTATAGCCAACCGGCTTCTTGTGTAACATGAGTTGGGCCTTCTTGGGCCCCAGAGTCCAGCACTCAGGTAGAAACATGACCGCTAGGGCCAGACAGCAGCCTTCGCTGGGCCCCTCTGCAGAGCAGAGCTCTGTGCCGAGTCTTTAGGGGTATGAGAGAAACCGGAGACCCAGCCCATGCTCTCAGGAAGCTCACGGTGTAGTTGGGGAGAGAGCAAAGCCACATGAGACCTCAGAAGGACACTAAGCGGCACACCGACAAGCCCACAGCACTCTAGCCGTGTCCTGGGAGGAAAGGGGTGAATCAGGGCAGGTGGGGTCAGTCATGGAAACTTTCATAAAGGAGGTGAGTGTGCAGGAGGGGCGGGCCTTTGCCCCCACTGTGGGCAGGTTGTCGGGGGCAAGTGTTAGACGGTCCTGCGTGTAATTGAACATTTCTTAGCTGCCTCTTTGTACTAGCCCTACCAGTTCCTGCCCCCATGAGCATCATCTTTGGGGACCTGCCAGTTTGAGGGATGAGGTACCATGCTCATCTCGGCCATGGCTTAGACCTCTGAATAGCACGACTCGGGGTTCTGGATTCGTATTCATTCATGGGTCCTGTCACTGTCACCCACAGATATCTTGGGTGGGACAGACTCTTCTCCCCAGGTGGGAGGGAGTGCCTTCTGAGGCGTATGCTTTCAGCCTGCCGATGGCCTCTTCAGAATTAGCACAGGTTTCACAAAAAGAGGCATGGAGAGAGATTCCCTTCTCATGTCCAAGAGTCTCCCCAAGCCCTGTGCCTCAGCTCCTCAGGGCGTGTGGTGCTGCACACGGCCTCCCAGTCCAGATGACCACGCACAGGAGTAGCAACCACCCTGTATTGAGAAGTGGGATCGGCTCCCAGTTGGCTGGCGGGTCTGGTTGCCACAGCTCCTCTGTTGCCCTGCAACACGGGTGGCCTAGGAGTGTGCTGCCTTTAGTTTATTCCTGCCTGCCAAGCTAAGCTTCCAGGTGCTATTCTTTTCTTTAAATAACTGCCTTGGTGCTGGCTTGTGGAACTTAGAGTTCCCATCCCAGGAAATACTCCAGTGTGTTTAAAAAAAAAAAAAAAAAAAAAAACTCATTCAGATGCTCATGGCCAAATGTGTGACTTAAATACCGCAGTGCCCTTTATATTGCCTTCCCCACACCGACAAACCGAGTTGCATTGTGGTCCCATTGTGGGATAAGGTTGGGATAGCTGGCACTTGCCTCTTCGTGTCGTTTCAAATAGGTTCTCCCCACTTCAGATGATGCATGATAGCTGTAATATATAGCTCAGTTCATGCAAGTGAAGTAGGGGCAGAAATCATCCAGGAGAACTCAGCCTCCATCCCTGAAGGATTAGACTGCCTGGGATCAGTAGGTTTGCCATAGAAGGATTCCATGGAGATGGCAAGGGTGGCAAATGATGCTGGATTGAGACCGTCTCTGCAACCTGGGCACAAGAGCACTGCAGTGCCATGAAGGAGAGGGCTGGGGGATATTAGCACAGTCGGTTCCTATTTCCTTTTCCACCTGGTTAGGGCTTCCGTGGAGGGCCTGCCCAGCAGTCCTTATGAGGTGCCTTCCTCCTTTTCGAAAGGCAGAGATGACAAGGAGGTGGACATGTTCTGAGAAGAGAACCTGGAGCTCATTACTTGTAGTTGGGGCATATGTTGCTTCACTTCCACTTTGGGCAAGGTTTTTCTGGGAGAAGTTACAGGATACTCAGGATCAGAGAGTTTCCTGCATGGTCCCAGGGGCTGGGAGGAGCCGCCTGCTCAGCTGGTGGTTAGCCGATAGCACCCAGCCTACCCACCAAGATAGGAGGCGGCTCAGATGTCACTGGGATTCGCAGTGCCACAGGCCGTCTCTGGGCCCAAGCAGCTAGCTAGCTGCACCCCCGCGAGGGGTGTTAAGAGCCCTGAAGCTCCTGTGGGAGAGTGCCTTTGACATCCCCCACTTTCCAGAACCAGGAGGTAGTGAAAGGTGTCAGTGGGAAGAAGGCTGGGACAGAGCAAGGAGGGAGGCAGACCTGGGCTCCACACCCACCTCCTCCACCTGCTGGCTGTGCGACCCTGGGCAGGTGCCAGGGGTTAAACCTCAGTGTCTTCCTTTGAAAAGGGCATTTTCCTACCCTCAAGATGATTCCGAGGATTAGACATGATAGTGTGTAGGAAGCACTCGGCACGGTGCCTGGTGTCTGGTACACTGTAAGTGCTCGATAAATGCAGCTTCTCAAAATGATTTCTATGGCCCAGGGCGCTGCATCCAGGTAGGGTCTGCTGCTTGAATCTTCTCCTCAAAGGGGCCTGCTGAAATATGCAGCTCAGTGGGAAACCAAAACATACACCCCTTCCCTCCCGTGCTCCCCAGGGAGCGCCAACCCCTGAGCCCAGCCTGCCACTCCAAAGAAGCGTCTTCCAACAAGTGGCAGTGGGCACTTGAGCAAGTGACTTAACGCAGCCCTCTCCCCAGCCCCTGCATCCATCTGGGCCTCATTATCTGGGAGGTGGCTTCTTGTTTCAGCGTTACAAGCCCTGAACAATTTTGTGTTGGGATGCACCATAGGCAGTGCTAGGAAGATTCCTTCATGAGTAATTTAACTTGTTATTAAGTTTGCTATCAGCCGGGGTGGGAGCTCTTTCCCTGGGTCCCCTACCCTCCTAAGCAAACTCCAGCTCAAGTTAGAAACATCCCACAGCCTGGAGTCAGGCCGCCTTCTCTTCAGTCAATGAGTGATACAGAAGCAGGAAGGGCTTCCCACTGATAACCTTAAAAATAACTGCCCAGAAATGCTGTCAGATGGGGCCAAGAGGTGCGCAGGAGCCTGTGCCCAGCTGCCGACCTGGAATGTGACACTTTCTGGAGGGCTGAGAGGAAGGAGCCTTGCCCCTTCGAGGCCTCTTCCTCACAGTGCTTCTCACGCCTGCCGCTCCATCCCCTTTTCCTCTTTCCTCCTGCGCCCCCTCCCTTTCCTGGGGTCACTTCCTGATGCCATTCTTCAACTTCACCCCTATCCCCCCCAAAAGCAATCAAATCCACAACCTAATAAGGCAAAAGAATGAGGAGAATGTCCGCCTCCCAGTCTCTCCCCTTACAGGGCGCGGGCCCGAAGCAAATTTGGAAAATGTTACAACGGAGTGACAACCGACTGGGACTGGGGGTGGGTCGGTGCAGCCTTGTTCAGGAGCTGCCCATTGTTGGCCTGGGGCAGGACCCTGAGGGAGGGCCACCCAGTTTGCACTTTCCAGATTGGGCTGTTGACACATTTCTAGCATAAAGAAATTTATGGAAAGTAACCAACTGAGTCAGCTACACCTCCAGTTGTGGGATCTGCGTGCCAGGATAACACGAAGTACAAATGCAGAGGTCCTCCGTGGGAGCCCGCTCGGAGACACCTCCCCGCCATCCCGGCTAGGACCGTGCAAATCCAAATACTTCTTGCCTCTGAGATGAGCAGTTTTCTTCCCCTTGACTGTGCCAGGGTTAAATTAGCCTGGGTGTTAATTAAAACTTGTCAACACTTAGAGTGGGGCCCCCCAGAAACCTGTCACCCCTCCTAGATCATTATCCCAGGCTAATCAACCCTCTCTAAAGCAGTTTCCTTTCTTGACTTAGTGGGAGGGAGGAGCAAGCCCCTCTGTGCTGGGGAGCCCTGGGGGAGGTAGGGACTGACTGGGCCCAACCCACTTTGTTTTGGAAGGTCAAGCTTAGTAATTAACCTGAATGCTTGGGGGAGGGGGTGAAGGAGAAAGAACTGGGTCTAGGGATGTGCCAGGTCTTTCAAATTGCTAATTATCAACGAGCATGAGGTCATCCATAAATATATCTAATTCTTTAGCTTGTAATTAAGGTGCTCATTAAAAGTGCAGGGAAGTCTTGTTTTCTTAAAAGGAAAAAAAAACACACACAAAAACCCTTTGTTTTAACCTGACAGGATGGCTCAGAACAGGGGGAGGACTCAAGGCAAAGGACTAGTTTCCTGCCTTCAAGAGCCTTTACAGGAAACTTACTGCAAACAGTATTGGTGACCCTGCCTAGGAGGCAAACCTGGGGTGATGTCATTGTTCCAAGCTGTCACCACCAAGCCTCTGGCCTTGGGGCGAGGAGAGTTGGTGGGATTAAAAAAATGAGGGACTGAGAGAGAGAGTGTGTGAGAGTGTGTGTGTGTGTTTGGCAGTCTCTAAAGAGGCGAGTCAAGGGAAAAGCCTAGCGGGAGAAAAATCACAAGGCGGGGGGTCTCAGAAATATTCTTAGCTGGGTTCAACTTTCCTCATTTTTCTGAGTTTAAAAAATCCTCTCTTACTATTTTTGTTCCTCAAAATGCTGCTGCTTTTTCAAAGACAGCCTTTTTTGAGCCATTCCCCTTTTAGTGTTTTGGGTAATTGGCTGTTACAGTATGGAATTTGTGGCCCAGAGACAGCATGGTAAGTTAGACACTAGGTGAACGGTGCCCTGTAGTTATAAAGTGTGGAAACTGAGATGCTGGGCTAGTCCGATGTATCTGTTTCTTCCACCCCCCAAAAAAAAAACATTTTGGAGAACTACCCAATGCCAGTGACTTGGCATCTCTAAGTCACTAATCTTCCCATGTGCCTCCAAGAACCATCTGGAGCATCCCTGAAAAAAGGACAAGCTTTGTATCTTGTCGTTCTTCCTCTGGCTGGAAGTCTGAGAGGCATAAACACAGTCTTAAAATGAAAGCAACAAAAATAAACTCAGAGCAGCCCTGCGTGAAGACATGAATGCAAAATATGCAAGCTGGCTTCCTATTTATACGGCAGAAGGCAGAAGAGCCAGGCCTGGTTAAGGAAGGAGTTATGTCTCTTGAGGTGCCTGTTCCTTAGAATTACAAATAAACCCCGGGTGATTACTCAGATGAGGTTGTAATGCAGTGTCTTGTTTCATGCTTTGCACAGTCCAGTTTCTTGATGGAACCAACGGCCTCTGAAATGCTAATGCAGGATTAGGATAAGGTTAGAGTGCCCCCGCCTAACATCCTAACAGCTTTAGAAGGAAGTTCGAAGATTAAACAGGAGAGCCATATAAGTTTCCTGTGATCCTGGATCCTGTGATTTGTTAATATGCTTT
Source organism: Aotus nancymaae (assembly GCF_030222135.1). Classification (NCBI taxonomy): domain Eukaryota; kingdom Metazoa; phylum Chordata; class Mammalia; order Primates; family Aotidae; genus Aotus; species Aotus nancymaae. Next base: position 15,150,552 of record NW_026988441.1, on the reverse strand, counting down.
CTTTTCAAGCCACCTGACATTTACCCAGATACCAGGTTAGGCTTGGAGATACAACAAGAAAGAAAACCAACCTAGCTCTGTCCTTATAGAAAAGATGGACAATGAATTGCATGATGGAAGTGAACAGAGTGTTAGGGTGACATGCAGATGTTAATGTGGTCTTGGTTTACTGCTCACTGACTCACTGAAGTAGACCCATTGCCTTTGCCTTCATGGGTTTGGAAAGGGTCTTTCCAATGTGCTCTGTGTGTCTGGGACCTCAGGTGTTCAGAGCTGCCTCCCTTATAAATCGACCTCCAGGTGAGTTGTGTGTTTGGTTCTTGTAGTGTGGTTTCATAGGCTCCTCAGGGCTGAGGAGTCACCTTGGAATCCAGCTTTTTTTTTTCCTTTTTTTGAGACAGTCTCTCTCTGTCGCCCAGGCTGAAGTGCAGTGGTGTGCACTTGACTCACTGCAACCTCCGCCTCCCGGGTTCAAGTGATTCTTCTGCCTCAGCCTCCCAAGTAGCTGGGGTTACGGGCGCCTGCCACCATGCCCAGCTAATTTTTGTATTTTTAGTAGAGATGGGGTTTTGCCATGTTGATCAGATTGGTCTCGAATTCCTGACATCAGGTAATCCACTGCCTTGGCCCCCCAAAGTGCTGAGATTACAGGTGTGAGCCACCACGCTCAGCCAAGATCCAGCTTTTTCTTAGTTCCTGGCTTGGGATATTTGCTGGAAAGGAATGACAGATTAAGGCAAGAAGGATCCATCTCCTGGCCAAGGAAACTAGAGTTTGCAGGTGTCCCCCATTAATGGCATCTCTAGAATTTCTAGATGGGAAAAGCATAGGTGACCCAGCCTGGTTTGGAGTAGATGGGCCTGGGTAGGGGACTAGTCTTGAAGCTGCAAGCATGCTGTTTTCACTTAGAGCACAGGTAGCTGGGGAGTTCACTGTGGGTGTGGGTGGCAGAAGCCATCCCTAGCCATCATGTAGGAAGATCGTGGTCCTTGGGTTGCCTGAGCTGCTGCTCATTTCAGTAGCTGCATTCGTTGCCACCTTTTTGTGGTAACTGCCAGGAAGCGGAGCCCAGCGTGGCCTCAGGAAGTCGGTGAGGTTTGCACCGCTTTTTAACAGGCTGGTAACAGTACCGCAGCTGACACCTTCATGGTTGCAGCCCTGGGATTTTGTTCTTTGGGGGGCACTTTGGAATGTGTCACTCTGAATTGCAGGCTCACTAGCTCCACAAGTGTAAGACTGATTGGGCAGCTTGAAGCAAGAGTTGGGGGAAGGAGGGAGAGGCAATTGCAGCCCAGCCAAGAATCTCAAGGCTCAGTCTTCAATGTATGGAAACTTCAGTGCTTTTCTGATCTTTTGTGGAAATAGCTGTTCACTCTTAGCGCCAGTTGGAAAGTGTTGGCAGCTGAAGGGGGTCCTTCTCAGGGGTCCCCAGAGCCAGCGTGTCTGGTGTTTCTAACATTTTCCTAGCCACCCCTTTCTCCTCCATTTGCCCCATGCCAGCCCCCAGCCTCCCAGCCCCACCATTCAGATAGGGTGGCTGGAAAGAACATCTCCTAGGTCCTCTAGAAAACTTGGTGTTTCCACTCAGGGGAGTTGGGGATCACACAACACCCTCCATTTCCACCTGGGATTTCAGGGCATCTGTGGGAGTGCGGGAGCATGGTGGGGTGGAGGGAAGCCAAGCCAGGGCAGCTCCACCTGCAGCCCCCTTTCAGGAACAGCAAGGACAGGCTGGCATGTATCTTGTTGCTCAGAGCAGGTGATCCTGTCATTTGGGCCATGATGAGGAGAATGGATGTGTGTGTTCCTGGTTCTCCTCCTGGGGCAGAGGGACTGTGGTCCCGGATTATCACAGGGCAGATGACAAAATTGAAGAAAGTAGCCTGGGTGGGGACTGGGTGGCCACTGCAGAGCTCCAGCAGATGGAATGGGGGCCTGGTACTTCATGAAGCTGGAAATGGAGAGTTTTATGGGGGCAAGTAATTCAACTTAAAAACCCTGCAGCCCATATAAAATGGGACTTATTGCATGTCAAGCTACCCATTTGTGACCCCTGACCTTGCATGGTCTTGACCCTGTCTCTGGCTCTCCTCTAGTCTCCCCTTTCCTCTTATCTGAATTGCTGCTGCTTAATCCTCTCACTTGGAGGGAGAAAATTGTAATTTGCCCCTTAGTGACAGCTCTGATAAAAGGTGGTTGAAGTGGATGGTAGTAAAAAGGGTTTGCCTTAGCTATGGTTTTCCAGCCTCCGGACTCTTCCCCTTTCCCATTACCATAGATAATTAAGCGTTGACTCCTCAAAATTCCTCCCACCATATTGCATATTTTTAGGCTTCAGGTTTCTGTGAACCAAAATAGTGGAAAGTTTTTTTGTTTGTATGTTTTGGGTAGCCCAAAGCAACACTTTTCTACAGAGGCAGCCGTTCTGCACACACAATAACCTGGTGAACAGTGCTAGCATTCTATTAATTAAGCGCCAGTTCAGAATTTGCACCCAAGTGGCAGATGGACAGAAATAGTTTCTTTAGGATTGATCCCTTAAATTTGACTTCTGGAAGATATTGGTAGTCCAGGTTTTGTGACAGATCAATCCTGAGATCTTTGTAATTGGAAAAGCCTGAACACAGCATTTCTTATTGCTAGAGGAGTTGATGGATTTCAGGAAAATGGGATATAGTAGATGTACAATGAATTTGTTGACTTGAAAACAAATTTGGACACTTATCCCTGAAAAATTCAGGTCATTTTTTCCCTAAACTCTAATAAAGTCCCTGTTGATTGGATTACTAGCTCCACAGTCCTTATCAAACTTCGCATTTGGAGCAGGCAGTCTGTCTGGGAAAAGCCAGGAAACTCGCCCCATGAAGGCATCACCCTCTGCTTTTAACTTTTTTAGGCTCTGTTGCCTCTGCGCTAGTTTGAGTATTTCCTGGCTTGATTGTTTTCTCAAGCTGGCCTTGAGTCCTTAGATGTTATTTGTGTGCCTAGAAATAGCTGGAAGAAAAATGGTTGTAATGCTTTGCATTGCTCACTGCTCTCCATGGATGGCAACTCTGTGAGGGAAAGGGCTTTCCATCCAGAAAAAGAGCTGGGCAGCGTAGACTGTCATGTTATTCTACTACACTACAGCGATTGGGTTGAGAGAGTTTCTCACTCTCCCTGGATGTGCCACCTAAGGTACATTAGGGTAGGGACCAAAGTGGCAGGATTTCTCATAGTGGGCTTTGCTACCAGACGTATGGGCCACACAGAAGTATTTCTTACATGTGGTTCAATTTTTTTTTTGAGATGGAGTCTTGCTCTTGGCCCAGGCTGGAGTGCAGTGGCGCAATCTTGGCTCACTGCAATCTCTGCCTCCCAGGTTCAAGCGATTCTCCTGCTGCCTCAGCCTCCTGAGTAGCTGGGATTACAGGTGCCCCCCACCACTGTCCGGCTAATTTTTGTATTTTTAGTAGAGACAGGGTTTCGCCATCTTTTTTTTTTTTTTTTGGAGACAGAGTTTCACCCTTGTTACCCAGGCTGGAGTGCAATGGTGCAATCTCGGCTCACTGCAACCTCCGCCTCCTGGGTTCAAGCAATTCTCCTGCCTCATCCTCCCGAGTAGCTGAGACTACAGGCGCACGCCACCATGCCCAGCTAATTTTTTGTATTTTAGTAGAGACGGGGTTTCACCACGTTGACCAGAATGGTCTCAATCTCTTGACCTTGTGATCCACCCACCTCAGCCTCCCAAAGTGCTGGGATTATAGGCATGAGCCACTGCTCCCAGCCTGATTTCACCAGCTTATCCAGGCTGGTCTTGGAACTCCTGAACTCCTGACCTCATGATCCACCTACCTTGGCCTCCCAAAGTGCTGGGATTACAGATGTGAGCCACTGCACCCAGTGTGATTATTTTTATGAAGGAAAAGAGCAGAGCCCTTTAAGAGGGGATAGTGGGGGACTTGCAATAGATTGGGTGGGAGCTGTTGGGGAGACTTTCTGAGATGGTGACAGTGAAGTGAAGCCTGGAGGGAGATTAAGAGTCAGAGCCAACCTTAAAGAAGGGAACAGTGTTCTAGGCAGGAGGACCCAGGGTTGTGGGAAAAGAGAAATAAAATGAGACCAAGACAGTGGGGAGAACAGTGTGAGTTGAGGTCAGAGGGGTGACAGCAGCCAGGACGTATCTCTAGTAAGGATCTTCGATTTTATTCTATCTGCAATGAGAGCTTTGATTCTACAAATATTTATTGCATGCCAGTCACTGTTTTAGGTACTGGGTAAAGAGCCGTGAATAAAGAACCTTCCCTGCCCTCAGGGGGCTCCCAGCTGAGTGGAATGCTGTGGAGCTTATCTGTTTATCTGTTTCAATGCTGGGACAGATCCCTAACAGCTCATTAAAGCAGATAGCACTGTTCCATCTCTTTCTTCAGCTTCACTTTACGTCAGCCCCAGTATTTTTATCCCTGCCTTATAGATGAGGGAACTAAAGTTCAGAGAGGTGACGTGACTTGCCCCAGGCCCCTTGGTCAATAAAGGACTGAACCAAGAATCAAACCAGACTCTTCCCTTTTTAGGTTATTTCTCTCACATTAGGGCTGAGTGATCAATTCTCCTTCCCTCTGACTTCGCATCCCTGGTATTAAGACTCAGGACTCACAGTGCCTCTTGGAATTCAGGCATGTGGCGACATCACAGTGCCTGTGATTCAGGTGTTGGAGGATAGGGTATGGCGAAAAGAGAGAACTTGTGATGTTGCTGCTTCAGTAGCCCAGAGTTGTACCAGTCCTTGGGTGTTTCACCTTCACCCAGGCATCTGAGATTGGAGACAAGCATATGTCTGAGTCACGTGTCTGGGGGAAGCTGTCTAAACAGCCGTGTGGAGTTGGAGAGTTAAATTAGCTCTATGGCCAAATCTCTGGATTCATTCTGCCTATATATGGCTTGATCTCAAAGAACAGGTGATGGCAGTAGGAGCTGTTTTCCGTGTTGCTAGTGGGAGGTGCTCAGCTACATTCCTTTGAAGGCAAGCACAAACTAGATATTTTTTATATCAAAGGTCTGAAACCAGCCAAAGAATTAATCCTGGCCTGGAAAGCATATGAAGATAGTACAGCCAACATGGCTTGGGTGTTGCCTTCTTGGTTTCATTGCTTTTTTGAGGCAGGGTCTTGCTCTGTTACCCAGTGGGATTGCAGCAGTGCAAGCATGGTTCATTGCAGCCTTGACCTCCTGGGGTCAAGTAATTCTCCTGCCTTATTTTTTTATTTTTTGTAGAGATGAGGTCTCACCATGTTGCCTAGGCTGGTCTTGAACTCCTGCCTCGGTCTCCCAAAGTGCTAGGATTACAGGCATGAGCCACTGCCCCTGGCAACTTTGTTGCTTTTTTAATAAGCCCAGAAATTTCTTTCAAGAGGGAGGATCTTTGTGAACATCTTGAGCCATGTTCTCGATCACTGGCTGTGGAGGCCTCCACCTATCAGAAAGGCTCAAGTCCATGTTGCTATCATGTGTACTTTGACTACTGAGGTGCTGAGCAGAGGTTTTAGCCTCTACCACAAGGTTTCCTGGTGAAAGGTCAGCTGGATGGGCCCAGCTCCTCCTTAGCCAACTGAGGCCACACAGAGCACAAGGCCTGGGTACAGGGGTTCCTGGGGCTCCTGCCATACACAGCCAGGCCAAGCAGAGGGCCCCAGCCATACCCTCATGTGTTGTTGGGTGCTGAGAGGCTGCTCGCAGCTCACCTGCGTTGGAAGTCTGTATACTTGGCTTCTCCCGAACACAGGCTGTGAAGCCACGGACTCAGATTCTGAGCCTGGCTCTGCTGCTTACTGTAGTACCTTGGGCAAGGAAGTCTCCATTTTCTCCTCTACAAAATGGGGCCAATAATGTGTCTACCACAGGGCTGTCAGGATTCAGTGGGATGGAGCCTTTATAGGGTCTTGTTCTTTGGGATCTGGAGTCCCATATAGGAGTTACTAGTTGAGGGATGAGGGATCTGGGAATCTTTATTCAACTAGGAAACTTCAGCCAAAGAACTAAGGCAATAGAGATGTCTTACGGCATCTGCATCTGAAGCCAGCGGTTTTTTGAAGGTTTACCCTGAGTTCCAGCAAGTCAACTGCTAGATAAGTAAGCATTGAGCATTTAAGGGGACCTAGAAGTAAGATTCCTGGAAAGAAGCAGCGATCTCTTATTTATCCCAGATTATCTCAGACTCAGAGTGGAGGATGGAGCCCTTGTGGTTTAGGGGCTGACTCTTAGTATTGCTAGACAAGGAACATGAGCTAGACAAGGAACAAGAGACGAGTGTGTTGTATAGCAGTGTCCTGCAAGTGGGCTGGAGACCAGGCCGAGGGAGGCCAGGGGCCCCCCCGGCAGTGCACGGGAGGAGGGTCACTGAGGTCTTTTGCATCCTGCAGAACACCACATGTGTCCTTCCCTCTGGGAAACCTTCCACCTGGGCAGGGCCTCTGGGGCCGGATGTGGAAGGTAAACAGGCTGCCTTTCTGCTCTCCACCACAGATAGGCCCGGAAAGGCCTGAGTAGGAGCTTTTCATCTCAGGAAACCCTGAGGTCCCCCCACTTCTGAAGCAGCCTCATTGTCCGTTTGCAAGAGCATGACCAGGTGCTCTAGTTCCCAGGGCACCAGCGGAGAACTAGAGTGGCCGAGGTGCTGATGCGAGTTTGAGCAACAGCTCCTGGCGGGTCTCCCTGCATCCCCCACCCACTCCAATCTATTCTCCATGTAGGGGCCAAGCAACATCCTGCCTGACATCTTGATCAGTATCCCTGCCCTCAGGATCAAACCTGCAAGTCCCCGAGGCCCTGCAGGATCTGTTTTCTCTTCTCTGTGCTCCACGCGCATGCCAGCTGCCTCTCTGCTCCATGCTCATTCCTGCCTCCTCAGGGCCTTCACGTGGGGCCCTTGCCTCTGCCCTAACCCCTCAGCTCCCCACCTGCCGCCTCCTCATTCTTCAGATGTCAATTTAGGCTTCACTGTTGGTAGCACCGTCGCACCCGACGTCTCCCGCCTAGGTTAGGAGCGTGTCCATCACCTGTACTCAAACCGTCCTTGGCTCTGCCTATCGAGGGTCACAAGAGCAAAGACAGAACCTATTTTGTTCACTGCTGTGTCCCTACCATGTGGGACATTGTCAAAGCAAATGTAGGTGTGCACTAAAGAAATATGTATTGAATGAATAGATAGCCAAGCAGACAGAATGGATCTGCCACAACACAAACAGGATGCTTTTCAAGTGGGCAGAGAGGGAGACACCACCTGTTGAGACACTCAAGTGGTTGTATGGATGAGTGGTAGGTCCATTCTGTCTTTCTGCTTGGCTTTAGGAGTAGAGATTAATCACTGGTGGTCTGTCCTCTGAGGACCAGTGTACCATGACTGTCCAGGCCCGACTCATCCCTGCCTGGCCCATTGCATCTCATCTAAAAGCTGGCCCTACGCTAAGCTGTGTGCTCTGGAAGGTCATGAGAAGTCCTCCCCTGGGACACTTCTAGGCCCAATGGGACAGCCAGACAGCCAGCTGTCCTGAGTTCTGCATCAGTGCCTGCTAGTTACAAAACATAAACAGGGTGCTTTTCTTTTTTTTTTTTTTCTTTTTTTGAGATTGAGTCTCACTCTGTTGCCCAGGCTAGAGTCCAGTGCTGCAGTCTCAGCTCACTGCAACCCTTGCCTCCCATGTTCAAGTGACTCTCCTGCCTAAGCCTCCCGAGTAGCTGGGATTACAGGTGTGCACCACTACGCCCAGCTAATTTTTGTATTTTTAGCAGAGACCAGATTTTACCATGTTGGCCAGGCTGGTCTCAAACTCCTGGACTGAAGTGATCTTCCCGCCTCAGCCTTCCAAAGTGCTGGGATTATAGGTGTGAGCCACTGCGCCAGGCCTAACAGGATGCTTTTCAGGTGGGAAGAAGAGGGAGATATCACTGTTCTGTGGAGTGGTGGGAAAATCATCATTAGTACAGGAGAATTCATCCTATTTTGTGCATATATTTACTGAGCTAGCATTGACCTGTGTCCAGGCAGCAGGGACACAGAGGTGAGCAAGACAAAGAGAAGGCCCTTGCCTTTAAAAATAATACATCTGGCTAAAACGCTGGAGACCTTTTGTTTTTTTCCTTTTTGAGATTTCATTTTTATACAGAAATTGCTACCTGTAGGTAAAATTAACTTATGTCGTGAAAGCGACGGTAAAGTTTTTTTTTCTAGGGATAGCTAAAGACCTTAGAACACAGCCCTGTGGTTTGGCTGACTGACCACCTTCCTGCAGCTGGGCTTACTGTGGTGCCATGTTCTGGGACAGCCCACTCGTCTCCATTTGTTGCGCTGAGCCTCAAAACCTGCAATACCAGGGAAAGAAGGGTAGTCTGGGCTGTCTTTGGTGGCCATTGTTATTTATGGGGCATTGGCAGAAAAGTCAGTACCATGGAAAATCTAGAGAAAGATAGAGGATACATGGTGTGGTTGAGTAGAATCTGATAGCTCCCTAGCTCTCTCTGGGCCATGGGACTCAGGGCGACACAGCTGCCCTTTTTCTCTCTGCCGTTTGGCTTGGGCTTGGACTTGGGCTTGGGCTTTGTCTCCCGTGTCTCTCCACACCACCTTTGCTGTCAGTGGTGACCAATCCCGTGGAATCAGCCACTCTTTGTTCCCCTGAGTCCTTGCCCCTGGACCTTCGCTCTGTTCTGAGACAAAACCCGGGACTGTTTCTTCTTTTAAATGCAAACTTGTTCTGCAGGAGAGGAGAAAAGCAAGAAAGAGGTGGCTTGTTTATTTGATGGTAGTGGGGTGTGCTCTGATATGCCTTTGAAAAGAGCCCAGCTTTGCTTTGCCCAGCGGCCTTTGCAGAGTAATGAGAGAAGGAAAACACAGGGAACTTAGTGGGAATTTGAAACTGGAGTGTGGGAGTGGGAAAGTTCATCTTTTACCTTGGAGCAATCAAGTGAGTCTTTCTCCTGTAGGAAAATAGAATGGTGCTGTATGGCCCACAAGCTGGGTTACATCCTGGGAAAAAGACACGTGCTTGGCTATTGGCCTAGGTACAGTTTATGTGTAAGCCTTTCCTTGCGGATTTCATTTTCCGAATACTTCTCAGCCCTACAAGTCCACTGAATCTTCTCTCGCTCCAGAGACTGCCTGGTTTCCATCCCCGAGGGCATCTGCCATGGTGTTCCATGCACTTCCTGTGTGCCCGGCACTGTGTCAGGTGCTGGGGATACAGATGCTGGTCCCCACCTCACTCCTCTCAACCTCTGCAATACGTGATACTGAACCCCAAAAACCCCACACACAGGCTGTATACAAAAGTGGTGGGACTCCTTTGGACCTGTCACGTCCATTAGTGATTATCAGCATTTTGCCCAACTTGTTTCATCATTGTCTCCCAACATACTCCCCCTAGACATCACCTGTATGTGCTCAAATAGGGGTGTGTCTGTGTCTGTGTCTGTGTCTGTGTCTGTGTCTGTGTGTATTTTTTAAGAGGTAGGGTCTTGCTGTGTCACCCAGGCTGGAGTACAGTGGTGAGATCATAGCTCAGCGCAGCCTCCGAACTCCTGGGCTCAAGTGGACCCCTACCTCAGCCTTCCAAGTAGCTGGGACCATAGGCACATGCCACCACATCTGGCTAATTTTTAAAAAAAAATTTTATAGAGACAGGGTCTGGCTTTGTTGCCCAGGCTGGTCTCAAAACTCGTGGCCTCAAGCCATTCTGCCACCTTGGCCTCCCAAAATGCTGGGATTACAGGCATGAGCCACCATACCCGGCCAATGTATGTATTTTTAAACATAACCACATACTGTTATATTTAATGCTTCTGACCATGTCTTAAGAAAAAAACAAAAACTTCTCCCTTTGGTTTCCTTGACATCAGATTCTCTCTGTTTCTCTGACTCTTCTTCGTTATCTCCTATGGCTAAATTCTCCACCTCTGTCCACTGTTTAAACATGGGCATTTCACAACGCCCTTTTTCCCTGAAGGAACTTACCCCTCTCCTCGGCCTTAAGTACCTCATTTGGGTTCAAGTGAGCATGTCTGACTAATCTTTGTATTTTTAGTAGAGATGGGGTTTCACCATGTTGGCCAGGCTGGTCTCGAACTCCTGACTTCAAGCGATCTGCCCGCTGTGGCCTCCCAAAGTGCTGGGATTAAAGACAGGCTTGAGCCACTCTGCTGGGCCTTGGGAAGTATTTGAATGAGTGACTGAATGAATGCCTACGTGAACAAATGACCTCTTTGCTGAATTTTAGACTGACATTTCCTGATGCCCACCGGTTGTGCTTCAGTCTCAGCGTGTCTGAGACCATACTCATTCTGGAGTCCCACTTCCTGGGCTTGGCATTGCCCCATTCGCCAGTCATCTGAGTCAGAAACCTTGGAGTGAGCTTTTGACTTCTCATCCTGTAACGGGCACCAAGTTTTATTTCTTTCTCTCGAATATATCTTAGAACCCTCACCTTCCTCCTCCTCTTTATTCCTACCATTGTCCTTACTCAGGACCACATAGTGAGGGTTTAAAAGTGCAGGGTCTAGGTCGGGCATGGTGGCTCACACCTGTAATCCGAGCACTTTGGGAGGCCACGACGGGTGGATCACCTGAGATCAGGAGTTTGAGACCAGCTTGGCCAAATGGTGAAACCCTATCTCTACTAAAAATACAAAACTTAGCTGGTTGTGGTGGTGTGTGCCTGTAACCCCAGCTACTAGGGAGGCTGAGGCAAGAGAATCACTTGGAAGTGGAGGTTGCAGTGAGCTGAGATCGCGCCACTGTACTCCAGCCTGGGTGACAGAGTGAGACTCTGTCTAAAAAAAAAAAAAAAAATGCAGATTCTAAAGTCGCAGTGTTGCTACTGGCTACCTGAGCTGTGTAACTTTGCACAGGTGACTTAACCACTCTGTGAAGATGGTATCTGATGCACAGGAAACGCTCTGATGTTGGCTTTTGTCATCATCTGTGCCTGTGTCTCTTGCAGCAGCTTCTTGACTGGCCTTCTCTAGTCTCCTGGTTTGGATTGTAACTCCCTAGACCCCATCTTTCTGAGACTCACATCTAGTCAGGTCACTCTGGGAGACCTCTGCCCCCCACATTGCCCAGAGAGCAGGTTCTGAGCTCTTGTCTTTCCACCTTCTGGCCCCAGCTAACACCTCCCTGCCGCTTCTCCTGGGGTCCCCAAACGTCTGTGGTACTTTGTCTTTCTTGCCCTTGGTGTTCCCACTCTGTGGAACGACCTTCTCTCCAGGTCACCTCTGATTGCAATCGTGCTCTCCTTTCAAGGCCCAGATCAGGTGTCACCTGACCTCTGCTGTCCTCAGATCACACCACCCTGCAGCGACTGGCTCACCGGTGTCCCTCTGTGACCAAGCTGTGCACTCCTTGAGGGCAGCACTGTCAGGGTCTCCCCCAGACCCTTTGTTGTGATTCTCTCTTCTTGTCCTGAATCTCAGTTCTGATAGGTGGGATGCTACCTGAAGGCAGGTTTCAATTTTCAATCCTTTTTTTTTTTTCTTGTTTTGGTGAGACGGAGTCTTGCTCTGTCACCCAGGCTGCAGTGCAGTGGTGCCACCTTGGCTCACCGCAACCTCCGCCTCCTGGGTTCAGGCAATTCTCCTGCCTCAGCCTCCCGAGTAGCTGGGATTACAGGCGCGCACCACCATGCCCAGCTAATTTTTGTATTTTTAGTAGAGACGGGGTTTCACCTTGTTGACCAGGATGGTCTCAATCTCTTGACCTCGTGATCCATCCGCCTTGGCCTCCCAAAGTGCTGGGATTATAGGCGTGAGCCACCGCGCCCGGCCTTCTTTTTTCTTTTTACATTTTATTTATTTTTAATAAAGATGCAATCTTGCTATGTTGCCCAGGCTAGTCTCAAACTCCTGGCCTCAAGTGATCTGCACCCCCCCCACCAGCCTCCCAAAGTTCTGGGATTACAGGCCTGAGCTGTCATGCCCTGTCTTTTTGTTTGTTTGTTTTCCAAATTGAAACAGGATCTCACTATGTTTCCCAGGTTGGACTTGAACTCCTGGCCTCAAGCAGTCCTCTCGCCTTGGCCTCCCAAAGTATTGAGATTACAGGTGTTAGCCACCATACCTGGCCCTGTAGAGGGGACTTATTGATGAAGGTCAGGAAGTCCTGTCAGCTCTGCCTTCAGAATGTACTCCAGGTTCTTTTAGTTCTCTCCAACCTCACTGCTGGAACCCTCGTCCAAGCCACCACCTTGCAGTCCACACGGCCACCAGGAATGGGGCAGTGTTCTCCCCATAAAATCTGGCTGTGCTTCTCCTCCATGAGACCCTCCAGAGGCTTCTTGTTGCTCTTGGGGTGAAACCCACACTCACAGCCCAGGCTCCTCAGGCTTCCCACCCTCTCCAGGCTCTTTCTGCTCCAGCCACACCCACCGGGCCTGAGTTCCCACCTAATGCCTTCCCTGGGAATGATCTCCCCCGTTGGCTCTTTCAATTTATTCAGGCTTAAATGTCACCTCCATTGAGAGGTCTTTCCTGACCGGTTGAGCTTGATTCCCTCCCCTCCCTGCTTCCCTTCTCCCCAGTCACTCTTCGTAACATTACCCCATATTGTGGTACCTATCCCTGTCTCCTTAGCTTGTTTTTGTCTGTATTGGCTCTTCTACTAGACTGTAAGCTGAATGAGGGCAGGGATGTCTGTTTAATCCCAGTGCTCAGGGTAGTGTGTGGCGTGGTATATATATACCTAGTATCTTTTAAAATGTGAATGAATGAAGCTCAGAGCAGTGAGTCTCCCCTTTCTGGGGGAACTGGGGAGTGCCTGGGAGGGGCTATCTGGTCCCAGCAGTTTGGAGTGGCTGGGATGACTCTGGAATCCTATGAGGCCCGGTCAGTTTCTTTGGTTCTCACACAGTGCTTTCCCTCACACCTAATCATTTTGTTCTGTGCTGGCTTGAAAGGCTCTGCCTCCCAGTGTGGCTCCTGCCTCTCCTCTTTCTCACCCCACCCAGGAAGAAAGCAGGTGGTGAGGGCTCTCTAACCCAGACAGGACTTGCTGTTTAGCCCCAGCTTGAAATTGATTTCCTCTAGCCCTCCTTGAGCCAGTCCCTGTGAACAGAGGGAGGGGTCTGAGCCAGGCCTCCCAGGCTGCTGGTGGGAGGAAGAATGACACAGCCGGTTGGCCCACAGGCCACCAACCTTTCCCCCATTTCTCTAAAAGACACACAATGGCAGTTGGGCTGTACCTTTGTGAGTCACTGGTGATAGCCCGTCATAAATTGTTATTTCCTATACTTTCAGAACAGCTTTATCTGGTGTCGCCTGTGCAGTCTGGAACGGATTTGATACCGGGTCAGTTAACAGGTTGTCTTGTTGAAATCTGTCATCATGCCCATATAAGGCAAACTCCTTGGGTTACTTTTTACCTTGGCAGAATCTCAGGAATGTCAAGGTAACCAGGCCACCTCAGCATAGCTCTGATTCTCACCCGGGTCACCTGACTCGCCCGCCCTCCCCTATGACTCACTGAGTGGCTCAGCACAGGGCCTGCTGCACTGTGGCTGCTGGAATCTGCCAAGGGCCTCCTGGGACTGTCCTAGGTTTTATGCCTTCCTTAAGAGTAGATCAAATGAGAGGAACCATGTGAAGCTCATATAGGGCCTGACAGAGCATTCATAAGAAATGGAAAGCAGTCTTAGTGAAGCTTGAGGTTAGTTTGGGGGTCATGGGGTTCCCAGCTCTACTGCTTAACAGCCATGTGGCCGTGGGCATATCCCCCAGCATTCAGAGCCTTATCTGTAAAATTAGAGCATGCAGAACAAACCCTGGTACACACGAAGTGCTCAAGAAATGTGAGTCATTAGTGTAATTAGAGTAGAGTAGGCCTTATGCCCTACCCAATCATAAAAAGTGTCTCTTGCAGGCCAGGCGAGGTCGCTCATGCCTGTAATCCCAGCACTTTGGGAGGCCAAGATGGGTGGATCACAAGGTCAAGAGTTTGAGACTAGCCTGGCCAATATGGTGAGACCCCCCCACCCCGCTTAAAAAAAAAAAATTCCTGTTGCTATCTTTGGTTCAGGTTCAGCCCTTAGTAGCTTTTATGGGGCAGGTTGACATGATACCCAGAGTCCTCCTCAGTCCTCTACCCACACTGTAGTGAGAGCACTCAGGACCACTGAGGCCCTCCCTGGAAAACTGAGCCCACATCTTCCCTGTGCTGCCCCACCCTGGTCCCCCGCCCCCCTGCAGGACAAGCCACTCATCCCTTGTTCTGGGGCCAGGAGTCAGATCTGCCCCTGAGAGCAGCAGGGGCCCCTTTGTCCTTTGACGTTACACCACTCCTGGAGACAGCCACCCCTTATGGCTGCTGTGAGGTTTGGCCAGGCCTTACTGCCAGCTCCAGGAAGGCTTGTAGGTGGGGCAAGCCAGGGTGAGAATCTAGCCCTGTTCCTCTGCCAGGGCAGATGTTTCACCATTTTTAATGGAGCAATTATGAGTCAGAGGTTTCAGTCTCTCTTTACTGGTTCCTCCCGATCCTATAATTACTCTTTGGCTATAGAATCCTATTTTGGTTTTTCTTTCTTTCTTTTGTTCTATAGACCTCTGTGGTCATGGTCAGGTTTTTAGTTTTTTAAATCCTCCCAAAAGACTGTTAATGTTGTCCATCTCATGCATCCAAAGAGTCTGAGATGGACTGAATATGGTCAAGGAAAAAAAAAAGAGACCCCCAAATCCAGAATGATTTCTTAACCCTCCCAAATAGTGCACTCCACACCATCCTAGTGCCTGGAAGCCAACACTCACTCACAGGGGGCTAAGGACAAGCTTGGATGACTCTTTAACACCACCAGTTGCCTCCTGGAAAACTTCAAACTCTAAGCCTGGAATTTCTGGTTGGAGGCACCTCCCAGTTAGACTCATGGATTCATTCAGCCCCTCATCCAGTGCTTACAGAGCTTCCGAGGTACAGGCCTGAAGGGGAGCCCTGTGGCCTCGGCAAAGGGCAGGCAGGTTGGTGAGCGCCAAACCACCTCCATGGGTTGGGCTCCTTCCAGTGCCTGTCTACTTAGGAGGGTGGGGACTCAATTATGCAGATAAAGGCCCCAAATCCTCTCAGTGCTACAAACTCAACCTGCTTCTGAACAGGACCTTCTTACCCTGGGTTCAGAGAGTAGGAACCTGTGGGGACCGAGTATACATGAAACAAGCACACGTCTGCGATACTGCACATGGTCCAGATCACAGATTTCCAGACTAAGCCGGCTCCACCCTAGCCGTGATGCCCACCCCCAGATACCCCCTCTCTGCTTTTGCTGGAATAGGAGAATGGCCCTGACTTGGCCGGGTGGACTGTTGAATCAGAACCTCTTGAAACAGGAAAAAGGAAAAGGATCAGCAAATAGGAGTTTCATTTGTCAAAGACAAAACCCTTACCACGATTAAAGAGGTTAAAGATTACTCCGGGGCCTGGTATACTCGCCCTTCCACTACTTGAATACTAGCAAAAACCAAGCTGCTTGCTGCAGAGATGAACAGAGGGAGAAACAGGAGTGTTTGCCCCTGCTTCCAGACGCCCCTTTCCTGTGACACTTCCTGAATCTGGCAGGGTCTACTGGGGAGTTCCCAGGGTCCTTCTAACTCAGGACAGGGGTGTATAGCACTTGCCTAAACAACTATCCCATCAGTGCCCTGTCTGACCTTTTCTCCCCAAATGCCAAATGGCTCCTTTCTGGATGAACAAATCCCTGGGCGGATTTGTCCAGACTAAAACATTAATTCTAAAGACTAGGCCCCTTAGGCACTCACTAGGATTCCAGGCTATACCGTCTCAAGGCCAGAATCGGCTTACTTGGCTGTCTTTGAAAGATCGAAGTTTAAACTAGACAATCTTTAGTCCCCCACCCCCACCCCGAAACCTGAGCTCAGCTGTAAGCATTGAAAGTAAATTGGGTGTTTGTGGCTCACACTCCCTGTTCTCCAGATGAAGGGCCCCGTGTGCCTGATCATTTCACAGCAAAATGCCAGATGGTGCCAGAGGAGGTGGAGGGCAAGGCCCCAGCCTCTGCTGCTGCCCTAATTTTAAAACTGCCTTTTGGGAGTGGAAGTTTCCTCTGTTAAAGGTAGTTATTTCAAGGTAGGCCTCACTATCTCCTCCTCCTGGTGAGAAGCTCTGCTTGGAGGACTGAGCACTGTCTCACACTCTGCTCTGTGGGCCTCACCTGCCTTGAGTTTAGACTCATCTCTTCCTGTGCAAGTGGACTCTGTGTGGGTAGCGCAGGTTCTTCCTCCTTGGGGAGGACCCAGTTCTTTGACATATAATCTGAATGGTTTGGATTGGTTGGTTGGTTGGTTGGTTTCCCGTGTGTGGGATGACTCCAGAAGTCTGTTTGAGAGCAGAGGCAGCCTCAGATGAAGACAGCTCCTACCCTGGGCTGCCTATCCCCCTTACCCCTGGGTTTTCTTTTAGCTCCAGGGGTTCAATCCAGTCTAACAAATCTGGTGGCAGAGTCTCTTTTTTTGAGATAGAGTCTTGCTCTGTCACCCATGCTGGAGTGCAGTGGTACAATCTTGGCTCACTGCAACCTCCACCTCCTGGGCTCAAGCAGTTGCCTGCCTCAGCCTCCTGAGTAGCTGGGATTACAGGTGTGTGCCACCATGTCTGGCTATTTTTAAAAATATTTTTAATAGAGACTGGGTTTCACCATGTTGGCCAGGCTGGTCTTGGAACTCCTGACCTCAAATGATCTGCTTGCCTCAGCTTCCCAAAGCAGAGAAGGGGGTGTCTGGAGGTGGGCTTCACAGCTAGGGTGGAGCTGGCTTGGTCTGGAAATCTGTGATCTGGACCATGTGCAGTGTCGCAGACGTGTGCTTGTTTCATGTATACTTGGTCCCCATGGGTTCCTACTCTCTGAACCCAGGGTAAGAAGATCCTGTTCAGAAACAGGGTGAGTTTGTAGCACTGAGAGGATTTGGGGCCTTTATCTGCATAATTGAGTCCCCCCATAATTAAGCCATTGCACCCAGACTCTCTGGTTCTGAGACCTCAGATCTCTCATTTATGGAATGAGGGTGTTGGATTAGATTGGTGGTGCTCAGCCCTCACTTCCTGTTAGCCTCACTAGGTGAACTTTGTCAAATGTCATTCCCCAAGGGCCCACCTTGAAGGAATCTGACATATTTTGCCTGTGGTGAAATTCAGGTACTTTTAAAAAGCTCCCAGATCCCATACATCTATTGTCAATTGATTTTCAACAAGGTTGCAAGACAATTCAATGGGGGAAAGAATAGTTTTTTCAACAAATAGTACAGGAACAACTATTAATAGATCCCAATCTGCAAAGAATGAAGTTGGACCTTTACCTCACACCATATACAAAAATTAACTCGAACGGATCAGTTACCTAAACGTAACAGCTAAAACTGTAAAACTCTAGAAGAAAACACAAGTGTAAATCTCCATGACCTTGGGTTAGGCAATGGTTATTAGCTATGACAGCAGAAACACAACTAAAGAAAATAGATAAATTAGACTATTTCAAAACTGAAAAGTTTTTTGCTTCAAAGGACACTATTAAAGTAAAAGGACAACACACAGAGAATATTTACAAATTGTATATCTGATAAGGCTCTGCTGTCCAGAATGTATGAAGAACTCTTACAACTCAGTAGTAAAAAGACAAGCGAGTTAAAAATAGGCAAAGGATTCAAATAGACATTTCTCCAAAGAAGATTTACAAATGATCAATAGGCACGTGAAAAGATGTTCAATGTCATTACTAACTAGGGCAAATCAAAACCACAACACCAAAATTCCAGCATTTTGGGAGATAGAAGTGGGAAGATAGCTTGAGGCCAGGAATTGGAGACCAGCCTGGGCAACATAGTGAGACCCTATCTCTATAGATAATTAAAATAAAAAATTAGTCTGGGCGTGGTGGCTGATGCCTGTAATCTCAGCACGTTAGGAGGCCAAGGCGAGCCGATCACCTGAGGTCAGGAGTTCGAGACCAGCCTGGCCAACATGGTGAAACCCTATCTCTACCAAAAAAAAAAAAAAAAAAAAATTATCTGGGCATGGTGGCAGGTACCTGTAATCCCAGCTACTGGGGAGGCTGAGGTGGGAGAAACACTTGAACCCGGGAGGGAGAGGTTGCAGTGAGCTGAGATCACACCACTGCACTCCAGCCTGGGTGACAAGAGTGAGACCTTGTCTCAAAATAATAAGTAAATTAATAATAAAAATAAGAAATCAGCCAGGTATTGTATCATACTCCTGAAGTTCCAGCCACTTGGGAGGCTGAGGTGGGAGGATTACTTGAGCCCAGGAGTTGAAGGCTGCAGTGAGCTATAATGACACCACTGCTCCAGCCTGGGCAACAGAGCGAGACCCCAACCCTAAAACAAAAAAAACACAATGAGATACCACTGCACACCCACCATGATGGCTATAATCAGAAAGTCAGATAATAAGTATTGCTGAGGATGGGAGAAATCAGAACCCTTACGTTGCTGGTCAGGGTATAACATGGGACAGCTTCTTGGGAAAACAGTCTGGCAGTTCCTCAAATTTTAAATAAATGTTTTGTATTTTTATAGAGATGGGGTTTCACCATGTCACCCAGGCTGGTCTCGCCTCAGCCTCCCAATGTGTTAGGATTACAGGTATGAGCCACCAAGCCCAGCCAAGTTCCTCAGTTTTTTAAATATAAGAGGTATCATATGACCCAGAATTTTACTCCTAGTTATTTGCACAAAGGCAATTGAAAACATGTCCACATAAAACTTGTATGTGAATATTCATGGCAGCACTAATATCCAAAAGATAGAAGCAACCCAAAATGCCCATGAGCCAATGAATGAATAAATCAATTGTGGTATATCCATACAATGGAATGTTATTCAGACAGGAATGAAGTACTGATGCATGCTACAACATCATGACCCTTGAAAACATGCTAAGGAGAAGCCAAACTCAAAATCATATACCATATGGTTCTATTTGTATGAAATGTGCAGAATAGGCAAATCACAAGAGACAGAAATAGGTTAGTGGTTGCCAGGGGCTGGGGGCTGGGGGTTAGGGGCTCGGTATGGGGGAAGTGGGGTTGAGGATTGACTGTTACCAGTTTTGCAATGATAGACATGTTCTGGAATTACTGTATTTTTGTTTTGTTTTTTGTTTTGAGATAAGATCTCACTGTTGCCCAGGCTAGTGTAGTGGCTCAGTCATAGCTCACTGTAGCCTTGACTCCTCAGGCTTAAGTGACTACTCAGCCTTCTGAGTAGCTGGAACTACAGGCAGGAGTCACCATACTAAGTTAATTTTTAAATTTTTTTTTTAAAATATTATAAACATTTTTTTATATATAAATTTAAAGATGGTGTTCCACCATGATGGCCAGGCTGGTCTTGAACTCCTGACCTCAGGTGATCCACCCACCTCAGCCTCCCAAAGTGCTAGGGTTACAGGCATGAGCCACCGCGCCCGGCAATTTTTAAATTTTTTATAGAGATGGGGTCTCACTCCTGTGCTCAGGCAATCCTTCTGTCTGGGTGTCCCAAAGTGCTAGAATTGCAGGTGTGAGCCACCCATGCCTGGCCTTGTTCTAGAATTAGTGGTGATTGTTGCACAATCTTGTGAATATACTAAAACTCCTTGAGTTTTATATAAAAGGGTGAATTTTTAGATATGTGAATTATGTTTCAGTTTTTAAAAATTGATTTTCCAAACTCTGCATATATTTAAAGAATATATGAGACAGAGAGAAAGAAAAGCTGGATGCAAGATGTCCCAACTTGATTCCACCCGCTCCTGGATTTACTGAGCACCTACTATGTGAAAGGCACCACTCCAAGCAGTAGGTTCCCACAACAAACAGAACCCTCCTCTGGGGAGCTTATGCTGCACTTGGAGGGGAGACTGGTTATGAACAAAGAATATAGTTTCTGACGGTGATAGGTGCGGTGAGTAAAACAGTGCAGAGTGGACTGGTAGCCTGGGGGAGATGACAGAGTCCGGGGAGGCCTCCTGGGATGCTGACATTTGAGGCAAGTCCTGAGTTATGAGACGAAACCAGCCCTGTAAAGAGCTAGAGGAAGGTCTTAGACCAATATTTCTCATGAGGAGGAGACAGCACTCCAAAATCCATCCTTTGGCCTGGCGCCGTGACTCATGCCTGTAATCCCAGCACTTTGGGAGGCCGAGGTGGGCAGATCACTGGAGGTCAGTAGTTTGAGACCAGCCTGGCCAACATGGTGAAAACTCATCTCCACTGAGAATATAAAAATTAGCTGGGCGTGGTGGTGATTGCCTGTAATTGCAGCTACTTGAGAGGCTGAGGCAGGAGAATCACTTGAACCCAGGAGGTGGAGGCTGCAGTGAGCTGAGATCGTGCCACTGCACTCCAACCTGGCCACAGAGCGAGACTTGGTTTCAAAAAGAAGAAAAAAGCAAAAAGAACAAAATCCATCCTTTGTAGCAGTAACACACACACGCTTTCTGGCAGCTTGAAGGGGATTGGCCAAGGCTGGAACACTAGGTGCAGGGAGGGGGCCAGGGCAAAGAGCTGGTTTCTGGGTGGACACGCAGGACCTTTGGAATGCTCGCTGCCCCATTCAGCGGTATTTATACCTCTCCTCCAACTGCAAAGTCAGAGCTTTTTCATGTAGGCTGAGAAAACTCCGAATAAGGCAACTTCAGGCCAGGACATAAGACACATTCCATATTTCACTGTAATTGCTTTCAAATTAGGTTATGTCGTCATGCAGCAGGCACACACAGTGTACTTGCTTTGCCCCTGGCCGGGGTTGGGTCCTGGACGGGCAGCCCCGTGTGTCCCCAGACCTGAGAGCCTGTGCAGGCAGGGCTGTTTGCATCCCACATTGCTGCACCCATCTAATTTGTGGCCGTGTTACTGTGACCTGCTCATTTTCTGTTCTTTCAGCCTGCTCCCTGGCTTTTATCTCCTTCAGAATCTGGTGACACTGAATATTCAAAAAGTGCTCAGGTGTGCAGTCTCACAGACAGGTGAGAGGCTCCACAGTCCCCCTTACCAGAGCAAGCACCTCTGCCTGTGCCTCTGGTAACCCAGATTCCAGAAGGTTTAGCCGTCAGGTCCTGAAAGCGCCTTTGTAGTTGGTGATGAAGCCCATGGGCCGGGAAGCCGTTTCTGCTTTCAGGAACTGAAAAGATGCCCCAGCGGGGCTAGCCCTTGCCTGAAGTCTGGCAATAGACTGGCAGATGGGTGATAAGAAGGCTGGGTGCCTACCCCAGGAATAAATAGCTGTCCCTCCCCTGTGCCCAAGCCTCAGACACCCTTCTTAAGGACCCGTGGAAGCAGGAACCATGGGCAGCATCAGAGGCCACAGCAGGCAAGGTGGGCGTTCAGGAGGTGGGACCGCGCCCTCCCCCTCAAAGCAGCTGATGCCCCAGAGGAGCGGCAAACCCTACACGGTATTTCAGAGCCAAGGTTTGAAAACTCCCAGGATGCTAGGGAGCCCTGTCTGGCCTCTGGCTACCTCGGGGGGACTTTCTGTGGCCAATTGCAGTCAGCTCTGAGCCTGGGGAAGATGCACACAGGCTGGTTCTCCTAGGTCAGCCTGTTGGCCTGTGATGTCCTGCTGAGTGGGTGGGTGGTGTACACGGCAGAAGGGGGTTGTGGCATGAGGCAGCAAACAGTTTTTTCTAAACTCTTGCCATGCCTGGAGTGTGTGGAATCCACATGTGAGCATCAGCTTGGTGGGTGGGGAGAGTGAAGCCTCTGACCTGGTCCGGATCCTGTGCTATGAAGTGCAGAGCTGGTACTCTCACCCGTCCTGAGGGATGGCTTGAGCCTGTTTCTAGGCCCAAAGCAACTTTGCAAGAGACTCCCTTTATTCTGGGCTTAGTGGAATTCCAGCTTCAACAGCCATTTCCCTCCACCCCCTTCAGTTCTGAGAACATGTTTTGTAACAGGAAGGCAGGAAGAAAAGAGAAGGCGAGTTTGTTCAGCTGGGTCAGCCGCATCCCACCAGGGCCCTTTCTTGCCTTGAGCTCACCATCGCTCTACCCACTGGAACCACTCAGTTGCCCTGTGTCTGCCGAATGTTTGTTTCTTATTCAGTGCCCCAGAGTAGAGAGGGCTTTGCCTCTTTGGGTTGGGGGAGGGAGTAATTGATGAATAGCTCATTAAAGCCCACTGCTGCCACATTCCTGGGTGTTTAGGTCATCTTGTGAACAATATCCATCATTCATTCACCTACCGCCCCACATCCTGGCAGCTGAGAGGGGTCCCTGTGACGCAGGAAGGACTTTGTGACCAGAGATGCTAGGTCCCCATCTCCCTCCTGCAGCCCATAGTGACAAAGCAGAAACAGCTCTTGGGGCTCCCTGAAGCCTGCCTTAGCCGGGTCACCATGGGCCTCAGCACACGGAGGGATGACAGTGGATCCCAACTTAACCAGCAAGCTTGCCTTTCTCTGTTCTTCCAACCCCTGCCACTTTCCCCCACTCACACCCTGTGCTATTTTAGCAACCAGAGAAGCCTCTCTAATAGGCTGCCTGCGTGCAGGGCAAGCTCTGAAGCCTCCTCTCTGGTTTGTTTCACGTGTGTTCTCAAAGACAGACGAGTCCACATCCTTCCTTCCTCCCTAGATAGGTCAAGGGCTGGGTGCAAGCTCCCTTCACAGGAGGGCCAGGGACAGGCTGGGAGCAGTGGGGCCACCCTTTGAGAAGCAGGCGAGCTGCTGGGGCATTGCTCTGCCTGCCTGCCTTGCTCTCTGAGTTCACCTCCAGCTCAGGGACCAAGGGCGGGCTGGGGCCTTTTTTTTTTTCGAGACAGAGTCTTACGTCTGTCACCCAGGCTGGAGTGCAGTGGTGCAATCTTGGCTCACTGCAACCTCCACCTCCCAGGTTCAAGTGATTCTCCTGTCTCAGCTTCCTGAGTAGCTGGGATTACAGGTGTGCACCACCACACCGGCTAATTTTTGTATTTTTAGTAGAGCTGAGGTTTCACCTTGTGGGCCACGCTAGTCTCGAACTCCCGACCTCAAGTGATCTGCCCACCTCAGCCTCCCAAAGTGCTGGATTACAGGCTGGAGCCACCGCACACAGCCCGCGCTGGGGCTTTCTTGACCTGACTCAGCAGAATTGTCTCTCCCTTACCGGCCGGCACCTCCCATTCCACTCAGACATCGTGGAATGAATGCCCACCCCGTGTTTGTGTATATCAGCTTCATGACATTAAGCAAGTCACTGAACCTCTCCCTCTCCTCAGTTTCCTCATCAAATGGAGATGATATCTCACGTGATCATGGGGTTGGAGGTTTTAAAGAGTGGCTAATGTGTAAATAGAACCAGCATTTAGCTATTATTGCATAATTACCTTTAATATGTCATCCCTGCCCGCCCCCCAATGCTGAATGTAATTTTGGGAGGGTTTTTGAGACAGGTTCTGGCTCTGTCACCCAGGCTGGAGTGCACTGACCCTATCTCAGCTCACTGCAACCTCTGCCTCCCAGGCTCAAGCTGTCCTCCTACTTCAGCCTCTTGAGTAGCTGGGACTACAGGCAAGCAGCACCACACCTGGCTAATTTTTATAGTTTTTGTAGAGATAGGATTTTGCCATGTTGCCTACGCTGGTCTCGAACTCCTGGGCTAAAAAAATCCTCCCGCCTTGGCCTCCCAAAGTGCTGGGATTACAGGTGTGTGCCACAGTACCCAGCCAGAACGTAAATGATAACTGTTTTTCGTCCTCCTGTGTCCAGTACATAATAGGGCTACGAGTCAGTATTTGTGAAGCAGGTGCATGCCTCTTAGGTGCAATGCTGAGGGCACGGACATTGCCATGTTCTGGACGGTCAGAGTCACTGCTGCCCCTAGAAGGAGACCCTGATGATGATGCCCAGGAGAGCTCAATGCTTTTTGCCTTTCCTTCCTCTCACAGAGAGCTGGCAGCTCTGGTTCCTCCCAAATGAAATGGAAACCTTGAGTTTACCTTCTCCTTTGGTGTGCCGACAGGGCACTTCTGCCTTCCTCCTCCTGCCAGAGGGAGGGAGTTTCTCTGAGGGGCTCTTCACCCTGCTTTATTCCTGCCCATCACATGTTGACCCTTGTCCCCTTTGGCTCTTTCCCTGCATGGCAGGGACAGCATGACTGTTTAATGGCCTTGTGAGGCCAGCCTCACTACTTCACTCTCTTCCATCTCCGAGGGGGCTCTGTCCCTTCTTCAGGAGGGCTTTGGCATGTACTCTTCCCAGTATCTGGAAGATATCTCATTTTTGTCTTATTAACTCCTTATCCTTCAGCTCAGAGTTTGAGAATGACCTCTTCAGGTTCACCTTTTTGCGTCCGCCCTGCCACTTGCTCAGTGCTCCCCTGCCATGCTGACCGTGCTGTTCAGCTCCCATCACAGGGCAGGGGCGCAAATGCAGCAGAACACCCTGTGGGCCCCGGGAGCCAGAGCACCTGCCTTTAAACCCAGCTCTGTAACTTTCTGGGTTCATGCCTGATGGGGCCAAGCCACTTCACCTCTCAGGCCCTCCATTTCCTCATCTGTAAAATGGAGGCAGTACTAGCACCTCCCTCACAAGCTGACTATGAGGGTGAGAGAACTGGTAAGTGACCAAGTGCCTCGAGCAGTGCCTAGCGCCTAGTAGACTCTATGGACGTATCTGCTGCAGTTACTGCTATTATAATCACCACTTTTCCTATGGGCGTTATTTCTGGAGTGGAGTGATTGCTGGATTAATGAGATCAGACTGGGAGCCTCATGAGAGTGTCCACTTTTGCTCACTGTTACAGATTCGGCACAGGGCCTGGCCCTCTGCTGACCCCCAGCACATGCTTGCCCAGGAAATGAATATGTACGGACTCATGGTGGCCTGGGGCGTTGCAGGGTCGGCTGCTCACACTTTGAGACTACTGCATGGTAGAGGGTGGCATGGTGGGCGCACGGGGCCTCCATCTATAGAAACCACCTCTCCACACCATCCACCCTACGCAGCATAGTCTAAACTGGGTAGGGAGAGGAAGGGTGGAAGCAGAGTGTTATTTTTGTAACCAAGTAGAAAAAGCGATGAATTTTTAATGTCCCATTCTAACTCCAGCTCCTACTCACCGGTCTCTCTGCATGGAGAAGTGGCTGTTGTGGTCACCCTGTTCCAGAGGGTGGCTTTGTGAGCCTCTGGTGTCAATAGATGCCCCTCATCTTCCAGGAGGCCATCAGTGGGGTTCCCCAAGCCTGTGTCAGGTCCAGGTCCGGGTGGGAGTTCTCTCCTGCATCATCCAGGCCAGGCGAGTGAGTGCCTTCCCTAAGCACTGGTTCTGTGCTTGGGGCTCTGCCTGCGTGCAGTCAGGAAGACGGAGCACACGGAAGAGTTACCACTGATTTCAAAGCAGACTTTCCTTTGACACATGTTGATTGACATGTCATTTTGTTTAATCCCTATCTCAACCTCTCGGTTATGGTCCTTGTTTATCAGTAAGGAAACTGAGGCTTATTGCTTGCCCAAGGCTTCAGCGGCAGAGGCAAGATTGTGACGCCCAAGCTCTTGTTTACTACCCAGTGAAAATGAGCGCAGTAGGATGTGTGTATGGAGAGTGGGTAGTACAGCAGCCCCTCTGAGGACAAGTGGCCGGAACCCAAGGGGCGAGATTTGTTCAGAGCCTCCGCAGGGTGGGGTGGGGGCCATCCAAGGAGAGTCTCCTGCCATCTCATTTTCCCTGCATACCAGGGGGTGGGCTGAGGGCCTTTGCAGAGGAGACTAGATCACAGCACGTGCTTGTGCGTATGTGTGCGTGCACACGTGTGTGATTCATCTGGCTCTTAGGCTCTTTATGCCAAGGAGTGTGTCAGATGCTTTAAATGGATTTTCCCCAGTTTAATTCTTAGAGTACACTGCAGGAGGTAGATTCTGATAAATCCATCTTACAGGAAAGGAAACAGACTTAAGTAGGTAAAGAAGCATTCAAACCCAGGTCTGTGCTCCTGCAGGGGCAGCCCACACAGGCTGATGTTGTGAGGGGTGCTGTGCGTACATGTGCCTGGCCCTCCCGGCAGCCCAGGTGCCTAGGTCTGGGCCCAGCCACACCAGAGCACAGGGGCCTCACCCTCAGGAATAGCCCTCCTGTGTTCTCAGGCTGTGGGATGTGTCTTGGCTATTTTGCTGCCCAACAGTGCTGCTTTCAGGCACATGTGAGAGGAGAGGCCCGGCATCCACGGCCACTTCATTCCCAGCCCATTTGCTGCTGCCCTCTGTTCTGCAGGACTGCTGGGCTCCACGCCTGCTTGCTGCCCACCATCAAAACTGGCAGTGCTCTGGCCCTATAAAGGCGCAGGCGCCATGCCTCCCACCCCTCGGAGCTCACACATGGTAGAAGAGAGAGCTCATGTGCATGGAACATCCAATAAGTCCATCCAAAAGTAACTGGGGGATGCTGCCAGAGAGATGCCAAGGGCTGCATGGTGCTGAGGGCAGGCCGGGACAGAGCTGGCATACTGTGGAAGGAGTGGGCAGGACTCCTGAGACCAGGGTGGGGAGGGAGGAGACCCTGGGAGGCACAAGGTCATCCAGAGAGCTGCTACTTCTTGAGCACTGCTGTGTGCACTGCAGGCATGGCCACCTTGAGTCCTCACACTGCCCGTGGCCTAGGTGGTATCTTCATCCCCACGCTGCTGAGGAGGAAATGAAAGTTAGGAAGGTTGGGTGACGTGTCAGCATGAGTGGTGTAAGCAGGGTTCCAGCCCTGGGCTCTCTGAATTCACCATTGAATGTGGGAGGCTGGGAAGGTGAGTTAGCGAGCTTCGTAATGAGAACCTGCTTTGGTTCTCATCTCTCCCCTCAAGGAGCTCCTAGCCATGGGAGGGTGGGAGACTAACAGGAACTGTTAAGAGACCAGAGAGCAAGGGTAGGATGTGGTCTGCAGGGAGGAGGGTGTCCAAGTCAGAGCCAGGTCAGGGAAGCCATGGTGCGGGTGCCCTCCAGGTGTGGCATTTGGCCTGACTTGAGGAGTGCCAAGGGCTGGCTACATGGCGGGGCGGGGTGGAGCGGAGGTATCCTTAGTGGGGAACAGCGTTGTTCCACCAGGAGAGGTCTCTGTTTCCCAGGCAGAGGAATCCTCCATGGCGAGAGGTGGGGCGGAAGTGGTCTAGCTGTCCACGCTTGGAAGCCCCATGCTGGGTCCACACTGTGGTGCGGTGTATTAATTAGGCAGCTGTTTTGTCTGGGAAGGGGCTTTGCGTTGAGTCTCCCTGAATAAGCAGGACTGGCGACAGTTGTCAAAACACATGGTGCTTGGCCAGAGCCTCCATGGAAGCCCCTTGTCCTCTGCATGGCCTCTGCCTGCACCCTGGGCGTGGAATGTGCTCTTGTGTGTCCCTGGCGGTCTGCCCACTTCTACACTGGCCCCTGCAGATGGAGGGGGTGGGGTACAGGGGTTCCTATAAGAAGCAGACACTTGGGATTTTTCCCAGGCCCTGTTGCGGGAGGTTGCGTGGGCTGGTTTCCCTGAAGGTGCCTGGGCGTGTTGGCGTTAACTGATCTGAGATTTTCTGTGGCCCTAATGTCTATGAGCATGCCCTAGCTCGCAGGAGGCTGAGTAGCCAGGCACCACCAGGAGGCTGTATGCCCCGTGCCTGGGTGCACTTATGCCCTGTCAGCATCATTGTTCTGTTAGGGTGAGGGACTTAGACTTCTTGTTTAGTACCCTCCTTCCCTTCCAGCTGATCCTCAGAAACATTTTCCTTAGATGCGGCTGCTTACCCTGGTGAGGGTGGCCTGCCTCCCACTTGCCTTCCAGTCTTCTCTAAGCTGCATTGGGTCTTAAAAATAGGAAGGATAGGCCTGGGTGCGGTGGTTCATGCCTGTAATCCCAGCACTTTGGGAGGCCGAGGTGGGCAGATCATAAGGTCAGGAGTTCAAGACCAGCCTGGCCAACATGGTGAAACCCCATCTCTACTAAAAATAAGAAAATTACCTGGGCATGTTGGCACGCACCTGTAGTCCCAGTTACTTGGGAGGCTGAGGCATGAGAATCTCTTGAACCTGGGAGGTGGAGGTTACAGTGAGCCAAGATCGTGCCACTGCACTCCAGCCTGGGTGAGAGAGCAAGACTCCATCTCAAAAAAAAAAGAGTAGGAAGGATGGGACATGGCATGTTCTCCAGGAGAGAGAAGTTCGGGGGAATCTTGCTCGCAGGAAGTCAGAGTACACAGTCGTGCACACAGGGCTCAGGGCTTGCGCTGGACCACCCAAAGCTAGAAGAGAGACTCAAAGAAACCCTCTATTTATGGGAGCTTTTCTTTTCCTGCCACTTTCCTGACCCGGGTTGTATCTGTGTAAGTGATTGGAATGTGGCAGCCTGAGCTCCTGCCTGAGAGGAGTGGCTCTGGGTCAAGGAAGCCAGGGTCCAGCTGGGGCCTGTGGGTCTGCCTGGGAGATGAAGGGCTGACCTTCATCAAGAAAACATAAGCCCCTTGAGGGCAGGGACCCAACCTGTTGATTCCACACCACCGAGCCTGGTGTTCAGTCATGTTCATGTGACCAAATGAGCAGGTGGCGGGCTGAGGCACTTTTGTCTGATGTGTGTACTGGGTTTTCACGAGGCAGCTTTGGGGTGTGGAAAAAGCACGTGTTGCCAAAATGGACAGACTTGGGTTCAAATCCAAGCTCTGCCACTTACCACCTGGATGATCTTGTGGTGGGTCGTTAACTACCCTGAACTTCAGTTTCCTCAAGTCTGCCTCCCGGTGTCACTGTGAGGATCAGAAAGAATGTGTGTCTTGGGCATGGACGGTGTCGGCAAGTGCTCTGTGACAGTTGTGGTTCTCCTGAGGTCGGGGCTGGGGCCCAGCAGGTGTGTGGAGAGAGCTCCGATGGCCAGGCTGACTCTGTGCACCACCCTTTGTTCTGCTTTCCCAGACCTTCACGGCATGGTGCAACTCCCACCTGCGGAAGGCAGGCACACAGATCGAGAACATTGATGAGGACTTCCGAGATGGGCTCAAGCTCATGCTGCTCCTGGAGGTCATATCAGGTGAGGCTCCCAGCCACGCAGTGCCACCCAGCGCTGGCAAAGATGCTCAGCCATGGCGGTCCCCAGAGATGCTGCCCACCCAGCTGTCCTGTTGCTCCTGGGGATGAGAGGGGTCCCCTTAACAGCTGCACAGCAGCCTAGTGGGTGGGGCTGGAGTGGTTTGGTGGGCCAGCAGGGGGACCTGGTTTTGGAGAACAGAGGAAACTCTAAAGCTTTTCTCTGTCTTTTTCTCAGGGGAGCGGTTACCTAAGCCGGAGAGGGGGAAGATGAGAGTGCACAAAATCAACAACGTGAACAAAGCACTGGACTTTATTGCCAGCAAAGGTGTCAAGCTGGTCTCCATCGGGGCAGAAGGTGAGCTGGAGATGGGGCAGGCAGGGTCCTGCTCAGTTTCTGACCTTCAGGCTCTGAGGCACGACATCTGCATTCTGAAGAGAAGTTTTGTTGGTGGCAGGGCACTTGGGGCACTCAAAGACCCAGTACATACTCAGCAGTGATCACAACAACTGCTCTTGATACGATGCTGGGCCCATAAGCTCCCCCAACCCCTCGGAAAAATCCAGTGGGCGCAGTCCAAATCTGGAAAGTGTAACCCACCCAACCACGAGGGGCTGTGGCTTCTGCAGGGGGAGGAATGGTTTTGACTCGGACTCAGGTCACCCTCACTGGTTCTCCTTGGGCCAGGCTTAGCAGACAGTGACAAATTCGTGCCATGGCCTCTCTCTGTACCAGGAACACCTTTGCCATTATTCCCTGCCTGGAATCAGAAGGGGACTGGAGGCCCTGTGTCAGGCATTGGGGCAGGGAGTGCATGGCCAAAGGTCAGTACCCAGACTTTGCCCTGCATGCACAGGCTTGGAGTGTTTGGCCTCTGACCACCTGAGGATCCTCCTGGGCCTCATGTAGATAACCAGGACCACAATCCACCACCTGCAGGCCCTCACTAGAGCAGTGGAGCGGACTCTCAGCAGGACCCCTGGGCTGAGCTCCCAGGCGCTTTTAGAGACAGGCGAGGCCTGATGGAGCCCAGAAACTCCCCAGCAGCCTGGGCCCGCAGTTCCGCTCATTAGTCAGAGCAGGGTTTCTTCACCCTGACATCCATGTTGTCCCAGCTTTTAGAAAAACAAAGAAAACTAATTGCCATTAATGACAGGAGCCTGAGAGTTTGGCCAAGACTCCGGGCCAGAATGTTATACTGAGTTCCAAGGCTCTGCCCCAGCCCAGGACCTCTGCGAGGAGGGGTGCCAAGCCTTGCATGCCACAGTCGAGGTGGTTGGTGTTTGTTTAAAAAAAATCACTACCCAAAAATTCAGTCAGGCCCTGAGATTTTCTGTCCTTGCATGGATCTTTCCTCCGGGCTCTGCTCCAGCCTTCTGCTTCTCACAGCTGCATTTATTTTGCTCAAATGCTAGTCTTTAAATACAGAAGGGTTTAGAGGAGAGACCCATGGCAGTCATCAGTTTTCATTTGGAGAAAAACTTGGTCTAAAACTGTTCTTTTCATGCCCAAATTGGTTCATTCCCAATCCCTGCGACCATGGGGCCTTGGAACAAATGGAGGCGTTCCTGGGTCCCAGAGTACCTGAGAACCCCGTCCCACCCTGTCCCCTGTTCTTCCACACAGTCGGGCAGTTGCAGGAGCATGGCTTCCCTATGGGGGTGATGAGAGGGGCCAGAGGCACAGCTGCACGTCAGAGATGCAGCTGGTGGATGTGTCATGAGAAACGCGGCCCTCTTCGCCTCACCGGAACTCCATAAGCCCTCCGTGACCAGCTGCACCTGTACCCACTGGGCTGGGGAGCTGCAGCCTCGTCTGGCTCTGCAGGATCGGCCTTCGGGAGGTGCATAGCGTAGATTCCCTGAGGCTTGAGCTGCCTTGCTGCACTAAGGGGCAGGTGGCGCTGCTCAGTTTCTGGGTTTGGGGCTCTGAACCGTAGGACAGGGTGGACACTGGGTCCCTCCCCTGCCTCCAGGCAGCAGAATGAGCATATTTCCTCCTCCCAAAACCCAAAAGCTGTGACCCTGCTGTGGGAGCTTCTCAGCTGTAGCTCATGGAGCCCCCGCTCCTCTGGGTGTGTCCCCAGAGAAGGTGGTCCCCATCTTTTCTATGACCTCTCCACCTGCTTCCAAGCAAGCCTGCCCTGGAGTGTTCTGCTCAGAGGTCGGTGAGCAGGGTCTCCTGTGGTGTCCTTGGCCTTTAGCTCTGCAGTTAGCTTTGGAACTCACCCCTCTGCCCAGCCCTTTGCCGAGAGTGGCTGCAGCAGTGGAGCCCCTCTGTCTTCTTCGGAAGCCATGTCACCATGCCCCTTGCATCTGTCGTGTTGACCAAGCTGCACGCCTGGCTGGTGGACTCTGGGATGAAGTACTCCCTTCTCTCACCCAGCTGCAGACACACAGCTGCCCTAGGCCTTGCAGAGATGGTTTTTCTCTAAGTTGTTGAGGCTGAGGAAGGTGTGGTCCAAGCTCTTCTTTTGAAAAGTGTCAACAAAATTTCTTTTTATTCTTGAGGTGGAGTCTCGTTCTTGTCGCCTAGGCTGGAGTGCAGTGGCGCAATCTTGGCTCACTGCAACCTCTGCCGCCTGGGCTCAAGCAATTCTCCTGTCTCCTGCCACCATGCCCGGCTAATTTTTGTATTTTAATAGAGATGGGGTTTCACCATCTTGTCCAGGCTGATCTCGAACTCCTGACCTCAAGCGATCTGCCTGCCTCAGCCTCCCAAGTGCTGGGATTAAGCCACCACTCTCGGCCGCAAATGTTTGTTTTTAGGTTAGTTCAGAAAGCGTGCAGCCTGGCCACCTGGCCTCAGGCCCCTGCTCTCCCCTTCCTGACAACACAGCAGCTGCGCTTGTTCCTTACTGGCCTTCCAGGCACTGGATCCAGTGGTGGTCAGAGCAGTCCCACCCTCATGAATGCAGGCAGACGGTGAACAAGTAAACAGTCCAACCAACACGTGATTTCACGTGGTAATGTCTGGGGACAGCACAGGGGCCAGGGAGAGAAGAATGGGATGGCAGGTGGGGGATCTCCTTGGGAAGGGCAGTCAGGGAAGCCACTATGAGAGGTGATAGGAGCAGAGGCTTGCATGATAAGGATTAGCCAGTTGGGGGTTGCAGGCTGGGAGTGTGCTTTGTGAGTGGACAGAAGATATGAGTTTCTCAAAGCAAGAAGGAGCCTGGCTTGCCCAGAGGATGCAGCTAGAGAATTTTGGGAGGATGGCAGGGCCTGGGCCTTTAGGACAAGCCCTTTCCCTGTGTGCCAGGCACGGTGGCTCATGCCTGCAAATCTCAGTACTTGGGGATGCCAAGGTGGGAAGATCACTTGAGCAGGAGTTTGAGACCAGCCTGGGCAACATAGCAAGACCCAGCCCCTACAAAAAGTTTAAAAACTAGCCAGATGTGGTGGTGTACCATCTGTAGTCCCAGCTACTTGGGAGACTGAGGCAAGAGGATTGCTTGAGTCCAGGCAGTGGAGGCTGCAGTGAGCTATGACTACACCACTGCATTCCAGCCAGCCAGACCCTGTCTCAAAAGAAGAAAGCTGACCATGCTGGCTGCTGTGTCGATGTGGATTATGGGTGGGGAGGGTATATAGGAGGCAGCCGCATTGAGCTCTGGAGATGACAGTGGCTTAGACAAGGGTATTGGCAGTGGGATTGGAAGGAAGTGGACAGATTCACAATAAAAATAATGTAGTGCACATTTGCTGACCAGGAGGTGAAAAAGACCACCTTTGCTCTGAGAGCAGAAGCCTGGGGCGCTCCCCTGTAATCAGGAGGTACGCAGATGGAGGCAGAATGCACAGAGCACTGAGTTGAGAGAAGTGTGAATGGAAGTCATGTGCCTAGGACCAGCCTCTCAGAGGAGCAGTTTTTTGAGCAGGGTCAGGAGAAGGAGCTGGCTGTGGGGCAAGGGACACTCATGACCAGAAGCCTGCAGGCGCTCAGCAGCAGGAGGCTGTGGAACTGTGCAGCCCAGAGACTGTTCGTGGATTTTCTCCCAGGGGAGATGCAGCTGGGGGATGGTTCAGAGTCGTTCTCTAGATGGGGCTGGAAGGCCACCTTCAGGTTGGGTGGAGGAACCTCACTCTGGTTTTAACAACCTTCTGCCCTCTGCCCTCTTCCCTGTGTGCAGAGATTGTGGACGGCAATGCAAAGATGACCCTGGGAATGATCTGGACCATCATCCTTAGGTTCGCCATCCAGGACATCTCCGTGGAAGGTGAGAGCAACCTGTACTGCCCCCCTTCCCACCTGAGTCAGGGTGGGTTAGAGGAGAGTTGAAGTGTGGTCTTCATGCTTCGGGCCTCTTTCCTGCTTCCTTGGGGTCGCTCACAGGGCCTGGCCCTCGCAGGAGTAGTCAGTGGGTGACAGGTGAAGGGAGGCCCCTCCCAGCCACTCGCCCCTTGGCTCCAATGCCCTCCGAGTGCCTTTACTTTTGCAGCCTCATCTCAGTGGACCCTCACCCCACCCTCGTGAGGTGGACAAGTATGGCTGGGCCCATTTTACAGTCCAGGAACCCAAATCCCAGAACAGACTAGTGATGGAGTTGGGCCTGAGCCTGGTTCATTGTCTGCTTGACATCCCTGTCCTTGAACCTTGGCCCCCATGGACCAAGTAGGAGCTCAGGACGTCCAGGAATGGACAACTTGGCTTCCCTGCAAGCACCTGTGTGCACACAGGGTGGGCAGAGCCACCTGGGCCAGTGTGCAGGGGCTCCTGGGTGCCAGGTCACAGTGATGACTGGGAGAGATGTGCTTTCTGCCCTCACAGGGCTCCTGGTCTGTGAGGACAGCCAAGCTGTCCATGAAGAACAGAAGGGCCCCATAGACCTCTCCACAGCTTGTTCAAAAGAGGCCAAGGCCGGTGTCAAGGGCTTGTCTGGCAGTGTGTTCTGGTAGTGAGAGGCACAGGCTTGGTGGTTGGGCACACGGCACGGATTCAGGCCCTGATGCCACCACTTCCTGGGGCAGCCCTGGTCAAGTGACTTTCCTCAGAGCCGTGAGGATTAGGCTGGGCCATATGTCCTGGCAGTTAGGCCTGGCATCATTTGTCTGCATCCGGAATGGGAGTGGCCGTCCCACTGCTATCACTGCTGCTGTGTTAGGACTGATGTCCTCTCCCCTTGGATTTTGTTTGGCCCCCAGGCCTGAGGCTGAAAGTCCCATCCAACTTGGGCTGAGTTCTGAGGGTTTATTTTTGAGCCAGTGCTCACTGTCCTTGTGTGTTTTGCAGAGACCTCCGCCAAGGAAGGGCTCCTTCTCTGGTGCCAGAGAAAGACAGCCCCGTATAAGAACGTCAATGTGCAGAACTTCCACATCAGGTAAGCACCAGCCTTGCTCATCCTCTCAGTTCCTCTGGAACCTGAGATCCTTCCTCCCACCTGCTCTGTTTCCTGTGTTTTTGTTGTGGTCTGTGAGATGCCAGCCCTCAGCCAGCCCCTCCTGTGCCACAAGCCCTGCAAGCCCATGGAAAGGTCACCTGGTCCTCTCTGAGGAAGAGGAGACAGTTTCCCAGCCATCCAGGCTAAAGGCAGTAAGATCAGCCCTCTCGCCGGCCTTATGGAATCTTCTTCCTCCCCAGGCAAGGTGACTCTCAGAAGCAACAATAAAGCTCTTCATTTTATTTTTGAGACAGGTTTTTGAGATGGAGTTTCACTCTGTCGCTCAGGCTGGAGTGCAGTAGTGCGATCTCGGCTCACTGCAGCCTCTGCCTCCTGGGTCCTGGTTCAAGCAATTCTCCTGCCTCAGCCCCCAAGTAGCTGGGATTATAAGCACGTGCCACCATGCCCAGCTAATTTTTGTATTTTTAGTAGAGACAGGGTTTCACCATGTTGACCAGGCTGGTCTTGAACTCCTGACCTCATGATCCGCCCTCTTTGGCCTCCCAAAGTACTGGGATTACAGGCGTGAGCCACCGCACCCGGCCAAGACAGGGTCTTGTGCTGTTACTCAGGCTGGAGTGC
The DNA here is from genome assembly GCF_030222135.1 of Aotus nancymaae. Lineage (NCBI taxonomy): Eukaryota > Metazoa > Chordata > Mammalia > Primates > Aotidae > Aotus > Aotus nancymaae. Next base: position 15,115,618 of record NW_026988441.1, on the reverse strand, counting down.
AGTGATGTGATCACTCCTCACTGGTGCCATAGCCTAGGCTCAAGTCATCCTCCTGCCTCAGCCTCCCAAATAGCTGGGACCGCAGGCACATACAGCCACACTTGGCTAATTTTGTCTTTTATTTTTAGTAGGAACAGGATCTTCGTATTTGCCCAGGCTGGATTTGAACTCCTGAGCTCAAGCAGTCCTCCTGCCCCAGCCTCCCAAAGTGCTGGGATTACAGATGTGAGCCACTGCCTGCCCCTGGCCTGTTCCTTTATTTTGACAGCTCAAGTGAATTTTTTTTTTTTGAGTAAGAGTTTCGCTCTTGTTACCCAGGCTGGAGTGCAATGGCACGATCTCAGCTCACCGCAACCTCCGCCTCCTGGGTTCAGGCAATTCTCCTGCCTCAGCCTCCTGAGTAGCTGGGATTACAGGCACGCACCACCATGCCCAGCTAATTTTTTGTATTTTTAATAGAGACGGGGTTTCACCATGTTGACCAGGATGGTCTCGATTTCTTGACCTCGTGATCCACCCGCCTCGGCCTCCCAAAGTGCTGGGATTACAGGCGTGAGCCACCGCGCCTGGCCAAAAGTGAATTGTTTTTAGAATTGCTAGTGAATTTAGTGTTGGGGAAGAATGTACTCTGTGGCTGCTAAGATGAACAAGCCTCAGCTCCACCATGAACCTGCTTCCCTCAGGGTGAGGGGGAGATGAGACATGTCCACCATCTCCCTAGCTGAGGCAAGCATGGGCAGTGTCACATGAGGTCCAGGGTGCGGCAAGAGGCGGGTCTGCCCAGTGGTTGGGAGTTACCGGCTCTAAGGGCGGCCCTGAGGTCAGATCCGGTTTGCCCTGTGGCTCCACAGTCTCCTGCGTGGACCCGCCTAGGAATGAAGAGCAGGGCCTCATGGGATTTGTAGCGGCGTCAGGCTCTCCGGGACCTTTGTTGGGTGCAGAGAGCCTTTCCCATCGTGCTCGACCTGATTGCATGTGGCCTCTCCTTTGGTCACTCTTCTCCATGTGTTGTCTTCCTTTTCCTGCCACTAACTGGCTGAATCTTTCTATATTTTCCACTCTCTTTCTTCAACTAGTAAATATCTGGCATGCCCGCTGCCTGCCGCAAGTGGAGATACAGTGGCACCCAAACAAAGTCCCCATTTGTGGGAGGTTTACACCACAGTGCGGGGACCAGCCATGAACACCACTACCAGGAATCCTGCAGCATAACTTCAGTGAGAAGTGCTGCACAAAGACAGGGGAGTTGGATGAGGACCTTGGGTGGCCTTTCCAAGGAGGTCCCATGAGCTTGACCCCAGAGGGAACCAACCCTTAGAAGGTCTCAGGGAGGAGAATATGGCCCATCTAGTTTATAACTGACCAACTTGTGGCCTTGGGGAGGGTCCCTTTCCTCCATAGATCTGCATGCAAAGCGACGGCCTGGCATTTAGCCAGCCCACGGACTGGCCTTCCTATGAGTCAGGTCAGCCAGAGTGCGGAGGCCACGCAGCACAGGCACTAGCCTCCTGCAGTGGCTACCTCCCCTAAAAGTGGTCTGTCCTGTTCAGGGTGGCCTCCCATGGAGGATGCTGCAGTTATAAAGCAGCTGTGATGAGTCAGGCCCTGATCCAAGCATTTACTCATTTAATCCCCACAACAACTCTATGTAGCAGGTATGTTACTATCCCCATCATACAGATGTGGAAACCAAGATAGCATGACTTACCCAAGGTCACACTGTCAGTAGGTGGAATAGTCAGGATTTGATCACAGACTGCCTGGCCCCAGAGGTCATGCTTGCAGCCTCTCTGCCACACCGTCTCTATGCAGTGCCTGGCACAGGCCAGACTTCAGAAAATGGGAATTAGTCACTGCTATGGGTGCGTAGGGACATACGGCACTCCTGTGACAGTAAGTAGGGCCTCCTATAACCTTTGCCTTTCCTTCACCAGCTGGAAGGACGGTCTTGCCTTCAATGCTCTGATCCACCGGCACAGACCAGAGCTGATTGAGTATGACAAGCTGAGGAAGGTGGGTGTCTCTTGCTCCCCTTGATGGCCTACAGGTGCCCTATCTGACCCCCTAACCATCCCCACGCCCATCCATCGCCAGCCTCCAGATCTGGGTTCTTAACGCAGATGGGTGGGCTAGAAGAGCCTTGTGCAGGCTCCGCCAAACCCCAAACCCCTGGCTTGGTGGCTGATTCTCACCTCCCTTATTCCCTTCGGGGACTATCCAGTCTCCCTCCATGGCATCGCAACCAACCCAGGGTTATTTAAAGGACCTGGCCAGCAATGCTTTATAACTACCCTTCCTCAACCTTCTGGATTCTAGAACCTTCTTTGCCCAAAGGGGAAGAAGGCAAGGAATTCCAAACCATCACTGCCAACCCGTGTTGCCCGTGCAGGGTCCTGTTCTCATTTGCCTGAACAAATCCTATATGGACTCAGGCCCTGCCCACCAGAAGCTGCCAGCCTCATGGTGAAGGCGGGACAAAAACTGTCCAAGCAGAGCCCCACACCAGGCTGTGTACATATGCTCAGGTCAAATGGGGTGGCAGGGCATGGTGTCAGAGCCGTGTTGCAGAGAAGGCTGGCGAACCCTGAGCCGTCAGGAGCCAGGAAGGGCCCCGGAAGAAGAGGCAACTTAGAGCCAGAGGAGGGCTTCCCTGGGGAGGCACCAGACCTGACCTAGCCCATTCCAGCCCACAGCGAGCAAGGGAGCTGGGCCCTGGCCAGGGAGAGTTGGGGTACAGTGGGCTTTAGTCCTGTAAGCAGTAGGGAGCCCATGAGAGGGCTGGGGGATACTTAAGGGTGGTTGGGACCTTGGACCTCTGAGTTTGCTCCCCCTACCTGGTCCCCAGTGCTCTCTGAGGCCTGGCCCACAACTTCGGTCAGTGTGAAAACCCGAGTTTCAGGGCAGGGGGCTTAATCTAGGGTCGATAGGTGACTGGAAATTGTATGAAAAGAGCACATCTGTTGGTTTTTTTTTTTTTTTTTGAGAAAAAAGCCTATGGTTTGCCCCACAGAGATTTCACAAGGCACCCCTGTGAGTAGGAATTGAATTTATCCAGGCGGTGCCCTTCCGCTCACACAGCACACGTGGTCGAGAACCGCCTGAAGAAACCCCCAGCCCTAGCCCTGCCGGGTCCCTCACTCTGAGCCAGCCCTGCCTCTCCTGCTCCTGGACCTGCCCTGACGGCGTTCTTCTTGCTGCCCCCACTTGCCTCCTTCTAGGACGACCCTGTCACCAACCTGAACAATGCCTTCGAAGTGGCCGAGAAATACCTCGATATCCCCAAAATGCTGGATGCAGAGGGTAAGTCATCTCTTCAGCCAGCACTGTGCTTCCTGGTGGCCCTGTCTGTTCAGGGCCAGCCTTGGGCGAGGCCCTGTAGGCACATCAGAGCTTTGGGTCACCTCAGGGAGCTGGCAGAGCCAGCGAGAAGGGCTGAATGAATCCGGGTGAACTGGGGACAGCCGTGTGGCCCTGAGCGAGGGCAACCTGGGCGGGCCAGAGGCCTTCAGGGGTGGAGAAGGGTTGGGGGCGGGTGGCTGAAGGATCAGCTCTCCTGGGGTTGCATCTCTGCAAGACCGGGAAGGGCAAGGTGGCTGAGGGGATGCTTAAAGCTTCCTGTGAGCAACCCTGGCCTCTCTCTCCCTACCTGCAGCAGGCATGGAGTATGGAGCCCGCCAGAGTGGAGTGTTTTGTTTTTTCCTTTTCCGGCTTTGCTCCGTTTCCCAGCCATGCACTTCCCTGGCCGGGACCTGTGTTTCTGGCCTCTGGAGGCCTGTGGAGTTGACTGTCCTGCTGCTCCTTGAGGCCATTCTCAGAGAGAGGAAGTGGCCTCATTTTAATCTGCTTCCCACAGCCTTGGCCTTTCCAGAGCCATGGGGGAGGGAAGGGCTGAGGGTGTGGCTGAGCCCACCAGAGTAATGAGTCTCTGCGGGTCCTTCTCCCCAAGGCCGTGGCCTTGGGAGCCCTTGGATTCCGGTGAGTGACGCCTCCACCCCCCGCCCCACTCGGGCAGTTTAACCCTTGTTGTTCACTTGCAGACATTGTGAACACGGCCCGGCCCGACGAGAAGGCCATAATGACCTATGTGTCCAGCTTCTACCATGCGTTTTCGGGAGCGCAGAAGGTACCGGGCAGGGCCAGGCAGGCCCTCCTCGCCGCCACCACGCAATGCCGCCGCTGCCTCTCACCTCCTGTGCTCACCTCATTTCTCTTGCAGACGGCAGTGGCCTCTCTCTGATTGGAAGCCACCCCCCATTCCCTGGCGCAGCTGCCTCCTTAGCCTTAGCTCACACACCTATCGGGTACCTCCTCTGTGCCGGGCTCTTTTCCAGGCACTGAGGATACCCTGGTGACCGAGTTAGGCAAGGTCCCCGCTCTCAGGGTGCTTCCATGCTAGTGGGAGAGACACACAGCAGGCCTGTCATAGGAGTGGAATAGAGAACATGGGGCCAGATGTGGGGACAGAGATGACTGGGGTGACCTTCAGCTGGCACTGTCAACGTGGAGGGGTGACGTGAGCAGGCACTTGCGGCAGGAGCTGCTAGATGCAGCCTGGGACACGGGTGTTCCAGGCAGAGGGTAAAGCACAAGCGAACGCCCTGAGACAGGAAGAAGCTTGGCTTATTCAAGGACTGTGAAGGAGGAGTGAGTGACAGGCAGTGATGGGTCAGGCCCCACAAGACCCTTGTGGTGTGGGATAAGAAATCCATGTTTCATTCTGAGGCCATGGGAGCCCCTTAGGGTCTTACTCCATGATGGTAGGTGCTCACTCACATTTTCAGACAGATCATTTAACAACTGACTCCTCCAGCCCAAAACAAAGTTGCCTTTATAGGGCCCGAAGCTAGTCTGTCTCCAGCCCAGGCCTGGTTAGAAAAGGAACATGCCCCGTTCAGACTCAGCAAAACCCCGCAAGGCATGCCCACGCAGGCCCGGGGGCTGGCTTCCAGTCCAGAGCAAGCGCTCTTCCTCCCGCATGAGCCTTGGGCTGGCCTGGCCGCCCTCCCTGCGTCTTTCACTCTCTCCTGCCTTTCTCTCTCTTTCTCTCTCTCTCTGTGCAGATATTGTGGGCACTCTGAGGCCAGATGAGAAGGCTATCATGACTTACGTGTCCTGCTTCTACCACGCTTTCTCGGGTGCTCAGAAGGTGAGCTGGGCTGGGCACTGCTCACTCCTGGGGCTACAGACCTGCCTTTACCACCATGGCCATCTGTGGTTGGAACCCTGGCCAGGTCATGGGCTGCCACACCACGCAGACAGACCGTGCTAGGTTCCAACTTGGAATGGTCCCCTGGGGCAGGTTTCCTGCCTGACCGGTGCTGGGCCTGTGCTGAGGAGCCACAGACCTCTGTCTGAACACAGCCCACCCTGGGAGGTGGGTCGTGGCATCCCAGGCTCTCGGGTGGGGAAACTGAAGCCCTGCATGATAGTCGATGGCAGAGCTGGTATTTGACTGCCCAGCATTCCCGCTCACACTGTCCATCATCTGCACCAGGGCTGCCTGCCTACCCTTGCCGAGCCCTTTCATGGGGAGCGCTGGGCTTTACCCCAGTTCTACAGCTCCTTCCTGCCAGGAAAGGCTCAGCGTGTGCAGCCCGAACTGCACTCATGGTCCTGGCCCTGCAGAGGCCAGGCAGAGCCTGCAGAGTGTGTGTGCCAGCGGCCACCCTCCTGGGCCCGGCTGACCTCATGCTGCCCTGCAGCTCCTGCCGGGCCCTCACCATCCACGCAGAGGCCTGGGCACTACTCCCTCCGCTTGCCTTGTGGTCTCTGAAGTATCTCAGGCAGCACTCCCAATGCCTGCTTTGGTGTCAGCCATTGGCACAGGTGCAGAGGAGGCGGCAGAATTGATTCTTGTTTGTTGAGTGTGTACTACATGCTAGGCACTCCCCAAGGCCTTCACATGCACAGGCTTCCAGAGGGTCCCTGTGCATACCCCCAGGAGAGCTAGGCACAGTTAGCCTCGTTTGAGAGAGGAGGGATTGAAGTTTAGGGAAGCAGAGAGCTGTTCCTAAAGCTAGAGAGCGGGGGCCATACCTTCTGTGGACCCCCTGCTTCGAGCCCCCCGTCTAGCAGGTGTATTACCCGCCGATAGTCTGGCCTGGCCCCACTCTGCCACCTCTTGATACTGTGACGTTGGGTAGGTCACTTGACCTCAGCTTCCCCATCTGTGAAATGGGCATTGCTATAGTTCAGTCTCAGGATTGTTTTGGGGTGACTCGAGCTCCTGCAGGTGAAGGGCTTAGCACAGTGCCTGGCACGACAGGTGCCCTGTAGGCAGCTGGGGAGTCACAGTCGTGGGGAGGGTGGTTCTTCCCAGCTTCGGGCCAGAAAGGCACCTCTTCACCTCAGCATGCGATTGGAGCTTATATTTGGAGTGTTCTGCTGGAGGGCCACTGGCTGGGAGGGTGGAGGGAAGACCCCTGACCCACACCCCTGCAGGAAGGTGGGCAGGGACGGGCAGCAATGGATGATTCCTCACCACAGACCACAACTAACTGCGCGTTTGCTGTTGGACTCACCCCTGTGGGCCCCAAGCCAGCTCCCCGCCCACCACACGGCCTCACCAGATTGCTTTTTCTTCTATCCACACTGCTCCCCGGTGCTTACGGCTGAACTCCAGTCTGTAGGCTCTGAGGGATTTGGGGCAGCAGGGACTGGCAGGCGACCCCAGGTCAGAGCATGGGAGGGTGCTAAGGCACCAGGCCCCTCTCCTGAGGGGGAAGCAGAGGCTTGGCTGCAGGGTGCTGGCCAGTCAGGAAGGAAAGTGCTGGGTCCCTGAGCCTGTGTGCTCCTCGGGACAGCCTCGTCATGCTCTGCTCCTGTGGCGTCGTTTCCCCAAAGACCCAGTCCAAGCTCTTGCAAGAGTGCTCTCTGAGGTTCGTGCTTTATAAACGCAGAGTGAGCCCCAGGCCTAGTGCCGCTGTGTGCCTTCTGTCCTGATCATTTATTTCTAGTCACTGAAGCATTTCCACCTCATTCCTTTATTCACTCATTCATTCAGCAACCCTGAGCGCCGCCAGCACCCCAGCCCTGAGCTGGTTTCGGGAAGTCATCGGTGAAACATGATTCCCCTGCCCCCACAGCAGACCCATGCTCACAGAGTGGACTTGGGTTTCGGGTGCCAGTTGTCTCTGCCAAGTTAGGAGTCAGGGACTGACCTCTGTGACCCCCACAAGCTGCAGCCCTGGCTGTGTTTCCCGCACTGCTCTGGGGCCCATGTTCATTAGCCGAGGAACCTCCTGGACCTCATCTCCAAGGAGTACTGCCTGGGGCCCTGGGTGTGTGTCCCGCAGCATGGCACGGGCTGTGCACGTGTGTATGTGTGCTCACATGAGCCCCAGCTGCCCCCCACCTCCCCGCCTGTCTCCAGGTGCCTCGTGTGGAGGGGAGAGGCTGGGCGTTGCTGCCTGCAGCGCTGGCTCTGAGCCATCGGCCAAGCCTCTCCGTTTTCCTTCCCCATCACTCTGTAGACCCTCCTCACTCTTTCTGTTCCTGTTCTGTTGCTGTTTCAACTCCTCTTCTTGGACCCTTTCTGTGCTTCCTGAAAGGTACTTGGTCTCTCCTCTCCGTGTGTGTGCCCCCGCCCCAACACTGTTCACTGCTCCCCAGCAGGACAGGGCACAACGTTCTCTTGTAGTTCAGGCCCAGGGACTGTGTCCACCACCCCCGCCCTCCAAAGCCCCAGCACTCTTCTGCCCCCCAGATGGTGACTTCTGCCCCTTGGAGCTCCTGTTAATACTGCATCCAAGGACAGCAGAGAGGAGAGGCCTGAGTGTGCTCCTGTGTACAGACCACCAGGTTCCTCCGGGGTCCAGTTGCTCCTGCTCCGCTGCCCCCAGCTCTCCAGCTCTCAGCCTCCCATCTGTTCACCTTCCCACCAGGAGAGACTCCGCTGCAGTCTTAGGTCCAATGCAGCTGACCTGCCCAGCCTCACCCTTCTCTGTGTGGGGTACTAGAGGGCTTGCGAGCAGCAGAGGGAGGGCTCCCCAACCCTCGGTGCCTGCCGGGTCTGGGCTCCCTGGACAGGGGCATTTTGCAGTTGGCAGTGAGGATGCCAACAAGGCCTGTTGGGACAGTGCACCATCTTGCTGGAGCTGAGCTTCCTCTCCTTCCCCTCTGTGGGGAATTCTGTGGGCCGTGGACCAGCTGCTTTCAAAGGACATGCCTGTCAGGAGGGAGGGTGGCCAGCCCCAGGCAGCCCTGACTCTGTGCTCCCCTCCAGGCTGAAACTGCTGCCAACCGGATCTGCAAGGTGCTGGCTGTCAACCAGGAGAATGAGCACCTGATGGAGGACTATGAGAAGCTGGCCAGTGATGTGAGTGTCCCCCCAGTGAAAATCAGGGCCACCTTGTTACCCTCAGCCAGAGGTTACTGTGACTTCTGCAACGGGAAAGCAGGTCTGGCAGTGAGGTGACCCAGAAAAGGCCTCACGGTGACAGACCATCGAGTGTGAGTCAGCCAGTGTGTGACCTCTCCATTTGGTTCCACAAGGTGAAGGTTCAGATCACTAGCTACCTTGCCACACAGCCCCTGGGCCCCCGAGCTTGAGTTCCTACAGAGATGCTCAGGGACAGTGTTTCCTGGGCACCTCAGTGCTTTAGAATCACCCGGGGAGCTTTGTGAAAGCCCCTGTTACCGTGCCTTGGCCCTGGAGAGAGCGATCGATTCAGAAGGATGGAAAGGGGTCTGGGAACGGGGAGGATAGCAGGCCCTGTGCAGGCACTTCATGAGCAGCCCAGCAAGACGGGAGCTCAGATTATCTCCTTTCCAGGTGAGGAAACTGAGGCCCAGGGAGGGTCAGGCCTGCTGTTACGGGGCTGGTAAGACAGAGAGCTGGGCTTCAAACCTACACAGTCCTGCTCCAGAGCTCAAACCCAATGCTTCAGTTGGCAATAAGGGTGGTTAGTACATTTCTTCTGGAAGCTCTTCATTTTTGAAATCTCCATATTTAAAAAATAAAATTAGGCCAGGCGTGGTGGCTCATGCATGTAATCCAGTACTTTGGGAAGCCAAAGACGGCAGACACTTGAGGTCAGAAGTTTGAGAACAGCCTGGCCAACATGGTGAAACCCCATCTCTACCAAAAATACAAAACTTAGCCGGGCGTGGTGACATACACCTGTAGTCCCAGCTACTCAAGAGGCTGAGACAGAATCACTTGAACCTGGGAGGCAGAGGTTTCAGTGAGCTGAGATTGTGCCACTGCACTCTAGCCTGGACGACAGAGCAGGACTCTGTCTCAATAAAATAAACTACATCTCAATAAAATAAAGTAATTTAAGTTCCCAAAGAGCAGTGGTTTGCCTGCTCTTCTAGAACCAGTGGCTCCCAGATTTTGTAATCTCATGGACCAGGAAAATTTGAAAAACTATTTGATGTCCAACCTAAGGTGGCCAGGTTTTTATTTTGCCAAGTTATGGATGTTTTAAAAAGAAACACCACCATCTGTTACCACCAGCACTTCTAACACCAAGATAAGGTAAAAAGGTTATTCTTGGAACCCCAGCCGTTGCCAAGAAAGGGCAGCTGGCAACATGCCTCACGATGTATGCACACAGGGGTATTTCTGTCCTTGGATTTCTCACTTTGCCAGAAGTTGGCATTTGGGAACCACTTCTCTGAGTTTCTCTGTGCTGGCAGATAACTGATTTTATTATTCTAGAATTGTTTTATTATTTTATTTTTTTGAGATGGAGTTTCATTCTTGTCGCCCAGGCTGGAATGCAGTGGTGTGATCTTTGCTCACTGCAACCTCTGCCTCCCGGGTTCAAGTAGTTTTCCTGCCTTAGCCTCCTGAGTAGCAGGGATTACAAGCACACACCACCAGGCCTGGCTAATTTTTGTAACTTTTTAGTTGAGATGGGATTTTACCATGTTGGTCAGGCTGATCTGGAACTCCTGACCTCAGGTGATCTGCTTGCCTCAGCCTCCTGAAGTGCTGGGATTACAGGCATGAGCCACCACATCCAGCCTAGAATTGTTTTAGAATGTCCAATTGTTACCCTTCCTTACTCGATCAAAGATCTAAGTAGCTCCTAAAAGTATATGTTCGTTTCTTTTTCAATTTTATTTTGTAATTTATGTCCCAGCCCCAGTGCACACACTGGCCTAGCCAGACTGAGCCCGGTGCACCTATCAGCCTTGCCCTTGAGGCACTTAGACAGCTCGGAGCTCAGTGAAGACAGCGGCAATGGGGCATGGGACAGCACAGAAGGGGACCTCTTTTGAGGGGGCATGGGAGTGGAGGTCTCCCCTCTAGACCTGAGGAAAAAGACTAAGAGCAAAGGCATAGGCCAGGCATGGTGGCTCACCCCTGTCATCCCACCACTTTGGGAGGCTAAAGTGGGATTGCTTGAGGCTAGGAGTTCAAGACCAGCCTGGGCAGTATACTGAGACCCCCCCTTCTTTATAAAAACTTAAAGTGAAAGTCAGCCAGGCTTGGAGGCAGGCACCTGTATCCTGAATACTTGGGAGACTGAGGTGGAAGGATGACTTGAGCCTGGGAGGTTGAAGCTGCCGCTGCACTGTAGCCTGGACGACAAAGCGAGAACCTGAGTCATGAGCAGGGAGAAACAAGGGAAGAGTACAGTGGTGTAGAGACGGGGAGGGACTCACGTTCCCAGAATTCCAGGTGGGGCATTCCAGCAGGAATCGTGGAGAAGTTGGGCTGGGGAGCAGGGGTAGCCCCTAAGGTGGAGTCCTCAAAGATCCAGACCCCATGTGCCCATAAGCTGGGGGGCAGCCTGTCAGCACTCTGAGGGCCCCCACAAAGGCCACCCTGGCTTCTGCGGGCCCACAGCTCCTGGAGTGGATCCGGCGCACCATCCCCTGGCTGGAGGACCGCGTGCCCCAAAAGACCATCCAGGAGATGCAGCAGAAGCTGGAGGACTTCCGAGACTACCGGCGCGTGCACAAGCCACCCAAGGTGCAGGAGAAGTGCCAGCTGGAGATCAACTTCAACACGCTGCAGACCAAGCTGCGCCTCAGCAACCGGCCGGCCTTCATGCCCTCCGAGGGCAAGATGGTCTCGGTAAGTGCCAGGATTCACAGGAGGGTGGGGTGCCCTGCTGAACCCGGGAGCAGCTGTGAAGGGCAGAGGCAGCTCTAGAACTGCCTATGGGCTTGCCACTGGGCCAGCGCAGTCTTTCCTGTCGTTGATGTCCTGTGGGACTTGGCACAGCCTTTAGGATGCAGGGGTGGGGAGAGGCACGCCTCACTCAGCACTGTGCTCCCCTTTGGCCCTCACTCACTGTGTTTTACACCCAGGGTTTTATACCCAAATCCATGCCATGGGTTGTGTGGGCATGGAGTTGTATGAATTTGGAGCCCCGGTCCACCGTGACTATAGGACCACCGTGTGCTTGAGGTCCTTCGTCAGCAGAGGGGCAGCGCGCTCTGGGTGGTTACCGCGGCCCCATCTGTGGCATTCATCCATTCATTCATGCACTCACCTGTTTACCCATTGATTTTGTTAATCCAGAATTGATTGTACCTGTCTAGTGCTGGGCCTTGTGTAGGCAACCAGATATAATAGCAAAGCATGGCACAGCCATGACCCCAGCCAAGTTCTGCCAGCTTACCATCAGCATCCCTCAGAGACATCCCCCTGGGTGCCCCTGTTCCCCTGTAATAGCCCTGCCTGCCCCTGCCCCGCCCCAGGACATCAACAACGGCTGGCAGCACTTGGAGCAAGCTGAGAAGGGCTACGAGGAGTGGCTGCTGAATGAGATCCGCAGGCTGGAGCGGCTCGACCACCTGGCAGAGAAGTTCCGGCAGAAGGCCTCCATCCATGAGGCCTGGACTGATGGTACGGCCCGGCCCCATTGCCTCGCTCCCTTCCGGTCTCGGGCACGTGTGAGTGTGCACACACAGCCTCCACCGCGTTGCATCTGTTTCTCGGGCACCCTTTCTTGCTGCTTGGGAGCGTGAGTGTCAGAAATGCTGCTTTAGAGCTAGGTGCAGTGGCTCACACCTGTAATCCCAGCATTTCGGCAGGCCAAGGCAGGAGGATCATTTGAGCCCAGGAGTTTGAGACCAGCTTGGGCAACATAGCAAGACCCTGTCTATACAAAAAATTTAAAAATAATGTAAAAAATTAGGCATGGGGTACACACCTGTGGTCCCAGCTATTCAGGAAGCTGAGGTGGGAGGATCAATTGAGCCAGGGAAGTTGAGGCTACAGTGTGCTGTGATTGTCCCATTGCACTCCAGCCTGGGTGACAGAGCAAGACCCTGTCTCGAAAAAAAAAAAAAAAAAAAAAAAAAAAGCAAAGAAATGTTGCTTTGGGTTCCTCCAGCCCCAGGGACCATTCTGGGGCCAGGTCCTCTTTGTTGCCCAATCTGCCCTGACCTCAGAGATTACTTACAGGTGGGCCCCTGTCAGTCATCCAGGAACACAGCCAAGGCCCCTTCAGCACTTCAGGGAAGTGACCTTATACCCGTCCCCTCTGCCTGTCTTCCCCATCCAGGGCAAGCATGTGGGGCAGGGCAGGCCTTTCCCATCCCTGGCACCCTGTGTTCAGAGTCAGCTCCCCTCTCCCACCTGGAACCACAGACAGCCACCGCCCTCAGCCCACCCTTACCCATGGCCCACCTGTGAGCTCCTGCCACCTCCCATCCCTTCCCAGGGTCTCCTTCTGGGGCCTGGCTCCCCCTGCAGGAGGCTTCTCCTAAACCTCCGTAACGCTTTCTGTTTTCGGCAGCCCTGCAGCTGCCTGGCCCTTGGCTCCGGATGTGGGATTCCATCACGTCCCTGGCCCTCCTTCGGGTCACGCCAAGGTTGAGATTCCAGATCCCAGGGGTCTGGAAGCATTCAGAAAGCTGCCAGTGCCTGGGAGAGCCACAGGGGCCACCCATAGGATTTCTCTCTTGTTCTGGCCACCTCCTTCCCAGTGCTTTCTCCCTGGCCCTCTGGCCACCACTGTCTAGATGAGCCCTTCCTCGAGTTATTCAGCGCGGTTTCTCACCCCTCCCTACCCCGGCCTGCATGAGAGTACAGCTTTGCACAGCCCGCAGCCCTGCCCACAGCCCAGCTTGTGCCCTCCTTACATGAGCTCAGCCTGTTGTGCCCACGGCAGCTGCCAGCCCGAGTAGCCCAGACCTTTTGCTGCCAGAAAAGAGGGCAGATGAGAGCACGGACGGTGAGGGAGGAAGGGCCTGGCCAGGCCCGTTGCTGCGCTTCCCTCTTGCCTTGCAGAAAGGCACCTGTGTGAGGAGAGCATGTTGGCACTGATGCCGTCTTGTGTGGGAGGGTGGCCTCTATCCATTCACGGATTCACTCGTTAATTCAACAGACAGCTCAAGTGGCTCCTGCCATCCTTATCCATGGAGGCCTGGGCATCGCCCTGTGGCTCTCTCTTCTGAGGGTCTTTCTGCCCACCTGTCAGCTCTTCAGTCCCTCTCCAGGGCTCTGTGAGACCCTGCAGATGGTTTCCTGATGCCAAGGGGCTGGGTGTGGTGGCCCCACCCAGCACTCCTCCCGTGGGAAGGGCTCTGGGGCAGCCTTCACCTGAGGCGTTTAGAATTTGGCTCAGTCTCTGGCCAGGGCCCAACTGCTTCAGTGGCCTCCACACATCTCTGCCCCATCCCTGCCTGGCTGGGCATCCAGCCGGCTCTGTGCATGGCATCTGCCAGAGCCCCCAGGCAGGCCGGCCTACTCAATCCCAAGACCCAGAGCTTCTGTCCTCTCAAGCAGCAGTTATGCGAAACAGGACAGACAGGCCCTCCACACCCGGGGTCGGGTCTCAGTGGCCTCCTCCGCCCTGGGGTGGGTGGGCCACTGTCACTCCATGCCCCTACCATTCCCCACAGCCTGCAGGGGGAGGGTCACCATGGATGCTCGATTTCCTGACAATATGACCAGCCCCCAGTGACCCCTTGTCCCTGCTCTGGCTGCCCCTTGGCATGGATCCCCGGCAGCCGTGGCCATGGCCCACTGCCCACATCCTCTCAGCACACCCTTGCTGGGACTCTGCTGAGGCAGAGGGAGCCATCACCTGCTGTTTCTGGTTCCCACCCCTGAGAGGAAGCAGTTGGAGAAGGGAATTGCAAGGCTGCCTTGTGGCTCAGCCTTCTGTCCCAGGGATGGGCAGCAGGGCCAGTGGAGCCAGAGTCTCCCAGGCTGCCCACTTCTTGCCCATCAATGCCCCGCCCAATCCTTGGGGGAGGCTGGTAGGTGCCTGCCAGATGAGACCAGTAGAGGCTGGGGTGAGGCTGGTACTGGCTCCATGCCTGCTGTGCTTGAACACCTCACTGAAACTTGAGAATAGTCCCACGCGACATAGGTGCCAGGGCTGGCCCCATTTTACAGGTGAATGCGCAGACCCAGAGAGCCCCTGGTGGCTGCACTAGGTGGGCAGCTGTCAGGTGCTCTGGGATAGAGCTGAGGGGATCTCCACTACCACTCCAGGGAAGCCCAAGGGGGTGTACCTGAGGCAGGGCCCATGTAGGAGGTGGGGTGCCAGCCACCTTCCCAGGCCAGAATTTTCCCTGCAGTTCCCTAAAGACCTTCACTTGCTTGCAGGGCTTCCTTGAGCTTTGGTTCTGGCATGTGTAATTAGCCAGGCTCCGGGACTAATAACAGTGTGCCTCCTTTCCTTCAAAGGTCTGACGGTGGGCCCACCCCACTGCACACAGGACACTTTCGAACAGTGGGGCACTTAGACGTGGGAGAGGACCACCACCCGTGCAGGTGCAGGGTCTGTCTCCTAGAAGAACCTGGCCAATGCTTCCCCTTCCCCAAGCCTGCTGGGACATGGGCTTTGACCCCGGGCACTTCTCCAGATCAAAGCCCTCCAGAAACAGGTGCTAGCTTTTCAAGCCGTGCTACCAGGGCCCTATTTGTATGGTTTTCTACCAACAAAAGATGCTAAGTTTAGGACACGTGGGTTGATACGGAATATTTCTTTCAGGCTCACCAACCCTGAAGTGTCCATCCAGGTCCATCCCGGTTATAGTTGGGCTTAGAGATCCCTAATGGGTATGGAAGAAGGTTCCAGAAGTTTCCATGCTACTGTCCTTGGCGTGGAAGGATGTAGGGTCCACAGTCTCTTTCCCTCCCTCTGCTTGGACAGCTCCTCCAGACTCCTGCCTCACAGCTGCTGTGCTGTTGTCTAAGCACCTCTCTGCCCCCATCCCAGGGAAGGAAGCCATGCTGAAACACCGGGACTATGAGACAGCCACGCTGTCGGACATCAAAGCCCTCATCCGCAAGCACGAGGCCTTCGAGAGCGACCTGGCCGCACACCAGGACCGCGTGGAGCAGATAGCGGCCATCGCTCAGGAGCTCAAGTACGTGCGGGCCTAGGGCACTCCCATCACCTGCCTCCTACCACAGCCTGCCCAGAGTGGTGGCGGCAGCACACCAAGGCCCAGCCTGCCTCAAGGCCTGGAATAGTGTCCCTAGTGCCCCACCTTCACCTCCTTCCAGCTGCCAGGGTAAGGCTTTATGGGATGAGACCTTTTCCCCATCCTTTCTCAGCCCCAGATGGAACACCTGAAGGATCTGGATTCTCTAGCAGGAGGGAGGTGTCTGGCCCCTTGTTTTGATTCTTTAGGCTTTGGGAGTCCCTGGGGGCACCACCTCCCCTGCTGGCCACCCCAAGTAGGCCCTGGCCCCCGATGGGATGGGCCCCGGCCTCCGTTGCTTCCAGCCGTTGCTCCCTGAGGGAACCAGGCTGTACAGTGAGCCTATTGTTCTGCTCGGGCCCTTCCCTTTCTTGCTCAGAATACACTTATTGTAAGAGCTTCCAGGCAGCCGCGTTCCTTCCCCTCCCCACCCCAGTCAGATAAACTTGTGTACACAATTAGTACACTGAGCCTCAAGCTGGTGAATGGGGCCTTATTCCACCAGTGCAGCGGCCAGCAGCAGGGCGGGCCCAGGCAGCGGGAGGCCCAAGCCGTTACTTCATGGAAAATTCACAGGCCCTTGAGGGGCAGCGGGGCTCCCAAAATAGCTGTCTGCTCAAAAATAGGATCCTTGGCTGTAACTGCTCTTTCCACCAACACCCCCACCCCACCACAGTCACCCCGAAAGGTCTGCTTATTCCTATGAGTCCAAGGCCCAGGCCTGATGCCCAGTGGAGCCCCATGCTGGGCAGAGCTGGATTCCTCCCTGACTCACTATTCCTCACTGCCAAGGTGCTTCTTTTTTCTTTTTCTTTTTTTAAAGATGGGGTTTCACCATGATGGCCAGGCTGGTCTTGAACTCCTGATCTCAGGTGATCCACCCACCTCAGCTCCCAAAGTGCTAAGATTACAGGCGTGAGCCACCGCGCCCAGCTGCTAAAGTGCTTTGAGGCTTCCCCATTGCCTCAGCCAGAGGCACTGGGGCTGCCACAGCACTGGGAACCACAGCTTCTTATTCGGCATAGTTGGGGCACCCCAGGGGTCCTGCCACCACCACATCCAGGCCAAGGAGAGCAAAGCCAAAGACGAAGCCCCCTTGGCAGTGTGGGGTGGGACACAGGAAGCTTCCCCAGTGACGGGGGAGCCCCTGGAAACTGGGAGGAAACAGACTTGGCATTGCCCAGGGCCTGAGAAGGGTTTATTCCATGTGAAACCCATTACCCTGCTTGGGAACATGGGTCCCAAAGCAGCTTTCTGGATGGTAGCCCTGGAGGAACAGAAAGGAGGGCTGTCTGGGTGCCGTCTGTTCCACTGAGGGGGAATAACAGAGGCCTGTGGACCATCTAGGATGAGCCGATGGGCAGCCCCACTGAGCGCTGATTAATGGCGACAGCAAAAACTCACCTCGCTCTCCGGACTGTATGTGTATCAGCTCATTTAATCCCCCCAGCAGCGTGTTACTGAGGGAGCCAAGGCACAGAGAGGCCAAGGGATTTTCCAGGGTCACACAGCAAGGGAGTGGATGAGACAGGAATGGAGCCCAGTCCCCCAGCCCTACTGTGGAGCACAGCCTCAGCCCCTGCCTGCTCTTCTGTGACTGGCTCGCCTGCTTCCCATGTCCTGTTCCTCCCAAGGTCGTTCCCTGCCCTCTACTCCTCTTCAGGCCCCCAGGCCTGGTTGGAAGGGCCATACTCTTAGCTGATAGTGGCAGAATGAGTCACTATCTGGGTGGGTGAGCTGGAGGTGGCCCCTGTTAGCACCCCTGGGGGTCCCAGGGGCCAGAACGGAACAGTGATTGATTAGTGATTGTTGCCAATGTCCTGGAATGTTGACTGTCCCAACACCCCACCCTGGGAGCCCTGGTGGTAGGTGGGTCCCAGCCGCCCGCCATCTGCCCCTGACGGGTCTCATTGCTGTCTGCCCGGCCTGCAGCGAGCTGGATTACTACGACTCCCACAATGTCAACACCCGGTGCCAGAAGATCTGCGACCAGTGGGATGCCCTCGGCTCTCTGACCCACAGTCGCAGGGAAGCCCTGGAGGTAAGGAGGGGGTGATGTCACCCATGGAGCCCTGTGCCCCCGACATCCTGGGGCTGGTGGTGTGGACAGTGCCCACACCTGTGAGCTCCCTCAGCTCCCACAGAGAGGACATTCTCTGACTCCTCAGTGCCCTCCGGGCCCCTCCCCGCCGATCCTGCTCACATATTCACCTGCCTTCCTTCTGTCCCTGCTCCTTTCTCCCACACACCAGAAAACAGAGAAGCAACTGGAGGCCATCGACCAGTTGCACCTGGAGTACGCCAAGCGCGCAGCCCCCTTCAACAACTGGATGGAGAGCGCCATGGAGGACCTCCAGGACATGTTCATCGTCCACACCATCGAGGAGATTGAGGTCCGCACCCCCTGGCCCCTCACCTTGCCAAGGGCTTCTGTGGGACTGGGCCGCCCCCTTACTCCAGCTCCTTCCCCAGGGCCTGATCTCAGCCCACGACCAGTTCAAGTCCACGCTGCCGGACGCCGACAGGGAGCGCGAGGCCATCCTGGCCATCCACAAGGAGGCCCAGAGGATCGCTGAGAGCAACCACATCAAGCTGTCGGGCAGCAACCCGTATACCACCGTCACCCCGCAGATCATCAACTCCAAGTGGGAGAAGGTGGGCTGGGGCTGTCAGAAGGGGCTGGGGCAGGCTCGTGGGGCTGGAGGCCACCTCCCTGACCACTCCCGCTCCACATCCCCTCCACCAGGTACAGCAGCTGGTGCCAAAGCGGGACCATGCCCTCCTGGAGGAGCAGAGCAAGCAGCAGTCCAACGAGCACCTGCGCCGCCAGTTTGCCAGCCAGGCCAACGTCGTGGGGCCCTGGATCCAGACCAAGATGGAGGTGAGGCCCCGCTGCAGCCTGGCAGAGCTGAGAAAGCACCAAGGGAGCTCCCCTAGTGAGGGGTCCCTCCCAGCCCAGGGTCTACAGACAGACGCCTGGCAGAGCAGGTCCCAGCTCTCACCAGTCGGGGGCCCTGAGCACTCTGCAGGGTTAGGAGAGTCCACAGAGCTTGTGCCGGGAATCCCTTGCACCTGTCCTCCTTGAGCCTCAGTTTCTACCTCTGCAGTCAGGTCCTGCCACAGTCCCAGCATCACAGAGAGGTCAAGGGTAAAATGAAGTTGGGCAGGGGGAGCGCTTGGTCTGCAGAGAAAGCCTCCGTCAGTCTTGGCTGTTTTAACATGAGAAGGCAGGACCAGAGGGGACAGTCACGAGCGGTGGGCCTTCCCTTCCAGGGACCCACAGGCCAAGGCTCCTAGCTGGAGGGGCCCCGGGAAAGGCAGGCCAGCAGTGGGAGTGGGCTCCCCTAGATGGTCAGTGTTGGCAGGCCCACCAGCCTCACCCCACTGCCTGCACCCACCCGGTAGGAGATCGGGCGCATCTCCATTGAGATGAACGGGACCCTGGAGGACCAGCTGAGCCACCTGAAGCAGTACGAGCGCAGCATTGTGGACTACAAGCCTAACCTGGACCTGCTCGAGCAGCAGCACCAGCTCATCCAGGAGGCCCTCATCTTCGACAACAAGCACACCAACTACACCATGGAGGTGCGTGGCCGCCCCGCCCTCTGGCCTTTCCACCAGCATGGCTGGCTTCCTCACTGGAGGTGGTTTTGGCCAGTGAGAAGATAGCTGTCTGTTGTTATTTCTTCACTCTGTTTAACAATGATTGGGAAGACCAGCACTTTAGGAGGCCGAGGCGGGAGGATGGCTTAAGCCCAGGAGTTCAAGACCAGCCTGGGAAACATAGCAAGACCCTGTCTCCACAAAAAATGAAAACGTTAGCCAGGCATGGTGGTGCATGCCTATAGTCCCAGCTCCCCAGGAGGCTGAGGTGGGAGGATTACTTGAGCCAGGGAGGTGGAGGTTGAGGTGAGCCAAGGTTATGCACCACACTCCAGTCTGGGTGACAGAGTCAGGCCCTGTCTCAAAGAAAGAAAAAAAAAAGGGATTGAAATGACTAGATCAAAATGAGAGCAGTGCTCTCATCACCAAGACAATATCCCTCACAGGACAAGCTGGTCCAGGGGCTCACTGATGGCACCATTTGCCCTGAGGCCTCCACAGTATCAGCCTTCTCGGGGCCAGAGCCTGTGCAGCAAGTGCCCAGTCAGCGCAGCAGCTCCCACTGGCTAACGTGCCAGGGACGTTACAAGCTGGTCATTGTCATACGGGTAGCTTGAGATGCCAAAGATTGAATACTGTTGATCCACCCGGTACAGGTCCACAGATGCCTCAAACCAGAGTTGGCTTTTTTGTTTTTTCCCCGAGAGCCAGTGGTGAGACTGACCAGCGTATGTCCCATCTCCACAGAGATCCCGGCACAAGAGTCATGGGTCCTTGCCTCTCCGCTGCCCCCGTAGCCTGGAAACAGATTTACCGTGGAGACATAAACCCTGTGGTTGGCAAAGGCAGCAGAGAGGCACCTCGGCCCATGTCCCTAGTGAGGCGTACAGGAGAGCAGGGGCTTTCCCCAGGGCTGGGCAGGCTCCTGAAGCCACCCCCCGAAGGTGAGGACAGTCCACAGTGCCCAGCCCACGGTCACACCCCTGTCCTCCCCCAGCACATCCGCGTGGGCTGGGAGCAGCTGCTCACCACCATCGCCCGCACCATCAATGAGGTGGAGAACCAGATCCTTACCCGCGACGCCAAGGGCATCAGCCAGGAGCAGATGCAGGAGTTCCGGGCGTCCTTCAACCACTTTGACAAGGTGAATGGCCTGCCACCTCCTTGGCCTCTCCCCTCCCCACCGTTGCTGTCCCATCCTGCCCCCTCGTTTCTGCATCTGTTTGTCCGTTCCCGTCACAGTTGCTGAGTTGTCAGCTGACCCGCCCAGGGCCCTGCCACTGTCGGGGTGCGGCCATACGGCACCGAGACCCTAACCTAGGCCACTTCACACACACAGGCAGGGGGCTGGGGGCCCCAAGTCATGCCCTCCGGGGCGTTATCCTCACCACCCCTGGGGCAGATTAAGTCTCAGCACACCCAGGCTTTTCGACCCTGTCTGTGAACCTGGACACAGACACCCCACACAGTGCTTTTAGAATTCAGATTTGGTCCAGCAGCCCCATCAGAAGGTCCCTGAGCACCACGCTTTGCCGCTGTCCCCAAGTCCACCCTGCTGGGCTGACGCATCCCCCAGCTGGCTAGGCATGTGCAGCCTCAGCTCTGCACCTGGTGCCCCCCAGGACGGGATGCAGTTTCCTCTGTCCCACTCCAAGTTCCAAAGGCAAGGAGAGTCCTCCTACCCCCCACCAGTCCTGGGACTCACCCTCAATTCTGTAGCAGCCAGCTGCCACCCCTGCTATGGGCAGAGAGGTGGGGGAGGCCTCTGCCTGCTTCTGAGCCTCCGAGGTGGGGAGCAGAATGAAAGGGGCCTGAGCCGCCCCCTGCCCCATGCGGCCCTGGCCATCTCTTTGTCCATATCGCCTCTAACTCTGTGTTTCCCTCCCCTACGTGTCCCCTCCCCTTGCCCTCTGCATGTGGCCCTGATCCCTCATCCACGCCACCCCTCCCGCACACCTGCCTTCGGATGGCCCCGGCAGGACCATGGCGGGGCGCTGGGGCCCGAGGAGTTCAAGGCCTGTCTCATCAGCCTGGGCTACGATGTGGAGAACGACCGGCAGGTACTGCACCCTGGGCCCCAGCGGACCTTGGCATTAACTGCTCTCTCTCTCCTTCTCTCTTTCTCCCCCCGCCATCCCATCCCTGCAACCTGTGTGCCATCTCACGGCTCTCTTGCCTCCCTGCCCTCGTCTCCCTGGACACCTTCCCCCTTACCTGGTCTCTCGGGGCCGCTGTCTCCCTGCTCCCCGCCACTGTCCTGTCTGCTCCGCTGTGCACATGGGGCGGTCCCTCTTGCCTACTCTGGGCCCGGCCTCCTCTGCTATGCCTGCGTCCTCGGAGCAGAAGCAGACAGGCAGCATGGACTCCGATGACTTCAGGGCTCTGCTTATCTCCACAGGATACAGCCTGGTATGCAGTTCTGTCTCCCCAGCCACCCGCTCCTCCTCCTGTCCTGCCTCTCCCCCTCACCACCTCCAGAGCTTCCTCGTCCTCGGGGACACTCCTCTGCCCGAGCAGTGCAGCTGTGCCTGCCTCCTCTGTTGCACCTGCCGGGGTGGGGTCCCTCCGATGACTTCCTGAGCCCCCCTTCTTCCCTAGAAGTCTCTAGAGAGAGGGGGCAGCTCTCCCACGCTCTCCCCCTTTTCTTTCTCTTTCTTTCTTCCCCACCCTCCAGAGCTAACTCGTGAGCCTGGGCTGAGGGCAGTAGACCCCAGTTCTCTGCTGTCGGAGACCACGGGAGGGGAGGATGCAAAGGGGCCCTGCTCCCCTGCCTGGGGCACTGGGGGCCTAGGGCAGCCGGAGCAGGCAGGCAACAGGGCGGATGCACACGTGGGTTGGGCCCTGCTCTCCTGGCTGTTTTTCTGGAGACCCCACCGGTGTGGGCCTGGCTGCCCCTGCCCCACTCAATGTTGGGTGTCCCCCGCCCCACTCCCTCCTTGCAGGGTGACGCCGAGTTCAACCGCATCATGAGCCTGGTCGACCCCAACCACAGCGGCCTCGTGACCTTCCAAGCCTTCATCGACTTCATGTCTCGGGAGACCACCGACACCGACACGGCCGACCAGGTCATCGCCTCCTTCAAGGTCCTGGCAGGGGACAAGGTGAGACCCCATGAGGCGCACGGGGGCTGGCAAGAGCGGTCTCTGCATCGGGAGGGGCTGAGGGAGCCGGCGTGTGGGTGGGGATGGCTCAGAGTCCCATCCTGCCAATCCCAGAACTTCATCACAGCCGAGGAGCTGCGGAGAGAGCTGCCCCCCGACCAGGCCGAGTACTGCATCGCCCGCATGGCACCCTACCAGGGCCCTGATGCCGTGCCTGGTGCCCTCGACTACAAGTCCTTCTCCACCGCCCTGTATGGCGAGAGCGACCTCTGAGGCCCCTGAGACCCAGACCAAACAAACACCCCCCACGGCCTCCAGGAGGGGCCGCGGAAGCCCCACAGTCCTGTTCCTCCACTCTGTATCTATGCAAAGCACTCTGCAGTCCTCTGGCGTGGGTGGGTGGCCAGGGAGGGGCTGGGGCAGGCTCTCTCCTCTCTCTCTGTGGTTTGGCCAGGAGGTTCCCCAGACCAGGTGCGGCCGGGTAGACTTGGGGGCTTGTGCTTTTTTAACCATCGTGGAGGGGCCACTGGATTCCCACAACAAAACCAGTCCCCTCCATGCCCTCGGGATGCCCCACCACACCCGGGTCTCTTTCTTTGCCCCTGAGGTCCCTTCAAGGCCTCCCCCATCCAGGCCAAAGCCCCATGTGCCTTGTCCAGGAACTGCCTGGGCCCTGCAAGGGGCCAGCAGAGGGCGCCACCCGACAGCTGGGGCCCCACCCAGCCCCTCCCCACTCCCTGTTCCACACTCACTTGCCATTGCCAGGAGATGGGGGCCCCACCCAGCTCCCTGCTTTCACAGCAGAGGAGCTGGGTTAGCAGACGGGGGCCCCTCCGAATCCCACCAGTCCCAGCCTTGCTTTGTCTGGCCTCACACGTCTCCGATTTTCTAAAAGGACCAAAAAAAAAAAAACAAAAAAACACAAAACAAAAACCAAAAAAAAAACACAAAACCATAAAAACTATAAAAAAAACACTTTCAGAGAATTACTATTTACTTTATTAACTTACGGATTTATTATATAAATATATATTCACCTAGCAACATATCTCTGCCATCTCTCCTGCTCTCGCAATGAAGACATAGCCCATCCCCTGCCTGACGCTCCTCTGGGTCTGCGTCGGGCATGGGGCCCTGGGGACCCTCTGGAGGTAGAGGTGGGCTGCTGGCGTGGCTACCTGGTGGTTGATGGTTTTGCTCCCCCCCTTTTTTTTTTTTTTTTTTGAGTTTATTCTGATTGATTTTTTTTCCTCGGTTTCTGGATAAACCACCCTCTGGGGACAGGATAATAAAACATGTAATATTTTTCAGAAGGATTCCTGCAGTGTCCCTTTTTTTTCCCCCTCTTCTGCATCTATTCTCCACTTCCTAGGAGAGCCAGGGCAGAATTAGCACTATCCTAAGCCATTAACCTGGACCAACTTGTGTCATCTGCTGTCCTTGTTTCTGAGTGGAGGACACGGGCCCAAGACCAGCGCCAGGCAGGTGGATGCCAGACAGCAGCACACCTGTGCCAGGCAGGGACGGGGGGTGGTCTTGCTCAGTTCTCCCATCCTGAGATCCTAGGAGAAGGTGGCCACCTCCATCCACTAAGCAAGAGAAGGAAGACAGTGGGCTTGAGGCAGGGAGCTCCCAGGACAGTGCCCGAGCCACCTTGTCCCTCTCACCTAGCTCACCTGTCTGTGGGTCAGGCAGATGACCCCCTCACCCCCATCGAGGTGCTGGCTGCAGTGGCCTGTGCAGAGAGGAGCAGGGTCAATGCCCACCAGTCCCCATAACCCTCCTCCCGTGCCAGGGTGGGTACTCACAGAAGATGCAGGTAAGCTGGGCCACACAGGACACGAAGCGCTCAAAATCCACACGCAGACGACTGTCCCGGTAGCGGCTGGTGAGGGCCTGGGTCAGCTGGTTGTTCAGGTGGAAGCCTGGTGGAAGCTGCTTCTGAGCCCTGTGGCCCCCCAGGGACCTGCCTCAGGTCACTCTCCCTCGGGCATGGGGTGGAGGCTGCCATGACCAGGGCTATGGGAAAACCCAGCCAGGCGGGGTGGAAGGACCTGAGAAGAGCTAGAGCCCCTCAGCTGCGCCTGCAGGAATTCCCATTCAATAAATTGTCCTCAAGGGCACTTTATCAGTTTCCTTCTTCCTGGAATAACTCCTGGCATGTAGCAAGCGCTCAGTGGTGCCAGATGCGTGAACACAAGCCTGCCACCTGCCCTCTGAGTCCTTGCTCCCTCTCCTCTGCTCCTGTCTATCTCTGGCCCAGCCTCTCCCTCTCTGCCCCACATCTTCCAATCCTCAGCTGTCTTCCACCCACTCCGACTTTTTTTTTTTTTTTTGGAGACAGAGTCTCCCTCTTGTTGCCCATGCTGGAGTGCAATGGTGCAATCTTGGTTCACTGCAACCTCTGCCTCCTGGATTCAAGTGATTTTCCTGCCTCAGCCTTCCAAGTAGCTGGGATTACAGGTGCATGCCACCACACCCAGCTAATTTTTATATTTTTAAGTGCTGGGATTACAAACATGAGCCACCGTGCTCGGCCTCTCCTTTT
Source organism: Aotus nancymaae (assembly GCF_030222135.1). Taxonomy (NCBI): domain Eukaryota; kingdom Metazoa; phylum Chordata; class Mammalia; order Primates; family Aotidae; genus Aotus; species Aotus nancymaae. Next base: position 15,091,018 of record NW_026988441.1, on the reverse strand, counting down.
TTCAGAGATGAGGCCTCGCTACATTGCTCAGGCTGGTCTTGGACTCCTGGGCTCAAGCAACCTGCCCACCTCGCCAAGTGCTGGGATTACAGGCATGAACCACCATGACTGGCTCTTTTCTTACACAGGCCTGGACACTTGAACACCCTCTCTGGGTCTTACATTCACAGCCACACCCAAACTCTCAGCCTCGGGCTCTCTGACTCCATCACAGTCACCCCAGCCCCCATCTCCCTGTGGCTCCCTCTGCTGTGTGGTGGCAGACAGGCTCACAACAAACTAAGGTGTGAACTTCAGGATGGCTGTGGTGCAGACGGCCCTGAGCAGGTGGACTTGGAGACAATGGGACAAGAGAGAATAGGTCCTCCCAAGACCACCCCAGGACCCAATCCCTACCTGCTGCATTCAGTGCCAGCCTCAGCTCGTAGGAGTTCATGGTTCCAGAGGCGTCCTCATCAAACTTGTCGAATATGGCCTGAGCAGGAGGGATGAGTCAGGGTCAGCCCCCAAGACCCTGAAGCGGGCTGCAAACGGGGCCTCCCAGTCCAGACAGCCTGGTGCCCATCCCAACTCCCTTTCTTCTGGTGTGGACCCCTCTAAGCAACCTAATCCCTTTGGACTTCTATTTCTCAATCTGTAGAGCAATGTCCTGATGGCCAAGGGTGGTGGCTCACACCTGTAATCCCAGCACTTTGGGAAGCCAAGGTGGGCGGATCACTTGGCATCAGGAGGTCGAGACCAGCCTGGCCAAAGTGGGGAAACCCGTCTCTACTAAAAATATAAAAATTAGCCAGGTGTGGTGTCAGGTGCCTGTAATCTCAGCTACTCAGGAAGCTGAGGAAGGAGAATCGCTTGAATCAGGGAGGGAGAGGTTACGGTGAACCGAGATCATGCCACTGCACTCCAGCCTGAGCGACACACACCATCTCAAAAAAAAAAAAAAAAAGCAATGTCCCCAGAGGACAAGCTGAGGCCAGGCAGGGGCAGGGATATCCCAGCCAGATGGCTCCAAGTCAACATAGTCCAGTCCCTTCCCCACCCCCCCACCCCGCCCTGTGTTCCCTGGGGCCGTGGTAGCCTGCAGGGTGCCTATGTCTCTGTTAGTAAAGGTTTCTTTCTGAAGGCCCAGTCTCCCACCTCACCTGCCACTCCAGGAGGTGGCCCCAGAGCCGATGGAAGTGGTGCAAGGCCAGGCTTCGCCCATGCTGTGTTGGGGGTCGGGGAGCATCTGGTTAAGGTCAATGTCTCCAGAAGAGGAAGAGAGACCCCAACGTCCCCTTCCCCACTCCCTCACCTAGGCACTGCCCCCTATGTACCCCGAAACACTGCAGCAGCTGCTCACAGGTCCTGAGCCCGATCTCTCCAGGGGTTCGGGTGTGAGCCCTGGCTACAGGAACAAAAACCACAGCACTTCCTGCATGCCGCCCACCACTCTAAGGGCCCCTCAGACATGACTCCCTCAAACAAGCACTGTTGTCAGCCCTGGGTTATAGATGCCAAGGCACAGGGAGCCAGTGACTGCTGTGACCAGCAGAACTGGGATTCAGATCCAGGCAGGGATTTCCCAGGCTGTGCTCAAGGCAGCATCGCCTCTCAGCAGAAAGGGAGTTTGTGAGTAGGCATAGCCCACATCCAGGGGCCCATACAAGGTCCAGTGCAGGGAGATGCTACCAGGCTGAGCTCTGGCTTCCTGGGCCCAACTCCCAGCAGCACGGTGGATTAACAGACATGGGGTGGCTCGGGCTCTGGTTACAGGACCCCTGGCTAAGACCTCTCCTCCCGCCCCATCCCAGCCAACTCACGTGGCTCCAGGGCAATGCTTAATAAGGCCTGGAGCTGAGGGGCACCGAGTTCTTCCTCCTAGTCCAGGAAAGAGCTTGTGAGGCCATTTACTCATGGCCTCACAGCAGTGCTGGGCCTAGCTAGAGACACGGCAGGGGCTGACAGCCTCAGAGCTGTAGCTCCAGGAGTCGGGTAGACAGACCTGTTCCCACAGGGCCAGGGCTGTGACGGGGGAAGCGCGGGGCTGTGGGAGGGTCAGGTAGAGCTTTCAGGGCTGGGCACCTTAGATGAGGCCTGAGCCAGGCCGAGGTGTCTGGAGATAGAGGGTGGTCGTGGGAGAGGGTATGACTGAGCCCAAGACCCTGAGGCAGGGAGGAGCTGTTAGCATTTCAAGAAAAGGAGGCCAGGAGTTTTAAGCCCGAGAGAAGAAAAAGTAAAGTAAAATGAGACACCTGCGATGCGGGGGTTGGGGTTGGGGTTTCCTAAGGGGAGGCAGCAGGGGGAGGCCCTCACCCACTCCCCCTCCTCACCTCTCCAGCCAGCTCCTGAAACAGCTGCTCCAACCCCAGCTCCAGGGGCAGGTAGGGGCCCTGTGGCATGGGGGAAGTTTAGTTCTGGCCAAAACCCCCGCCCCAACGTGCCCCTCCCGAAACAGCCCACACCTGGAGAGCCTGCAGGTCTGCGCTGATCACGTCGTCAATCTCCCTGCAAATTACAAACAGGAGGTGGGGAGGGGGCTGTTGGTTCCAGCTGGGGCTGTAGCAGGCGGGATCTCGGCTGAGGACTCGCATGGGGTCTAGGTGGGGATGGTGGGGATGGTGGGGATGGTGGGGATGGTGGGGATGGTGGGGATGGTGGGGATGGTGGGGATGGTGGGGATGGTGGGGATGGTGGGGATGGTGGGGATGGTGGGGATGGTGGGGATGGTGGGGATGGTGGGGATGGTGGGGATGGTGGGGATGGTGGGGATGGTGGGGATGGTGGGGATGGTGGGGATGGTGGGGATGGTGGGGCCTTGGACTCATCCTTGCGGGTCAGGTCTCGGGGGTCTCGGGCCTGTATAGGCGCGGGTGGGTCGGATCTGGGTGCCTGGGGCTCACACTGCCGTATGGCGGCGCTCAGAGAAGACACGCAGAGTGAAGTCGGCCTCGTCGCCGGCGTGGGCGGCGCTTGGCACCACCAGGTAGTGTCCGGGGCGCAGGCGGCAGCGGCGGCTCACGTCGCGGCGGGCGCAGAGGGGCGAGCGGTCGGCGCGCAACAGCCGGGGCAGGAGCTCGCGGCTGTGCGGGGAGTCCCAGAGGCCCAGCAGCTGGGGACAGGGCGGTGTGATCACGGACCAGGCTCACCCCCAGCCCTCCAGCCCGCCCCGTCCACTCTGCCCAACCCTCCGTCCACGCCTCTGCTGCCTCTGGACCCCGGCTCTACCCACCACCCCCAGCGCAGCTTGACCAAGCCCCGGGTCCGGTTGACCCCATCCCAGACTTACCTCCTCTGTAATCTGAAAGAAGCAAAAGCAAGGGGAATCGGAGCAGGGGAGAGGTGGCAGCCGCTCAGGCTCCCCTCCCTGCCCCTCCCTGCCCCTCCTCAACCCTCTGCCCTCTCTCTCCTCCTTGTCCTATTAGACCCTTATTGAACCTCTGCCCCGCAGTCCCCGACCCAGGCCCTCACCTACACTTCCCCCATCCTTCCTCCCCCATCCTTCCTCCCCCATCCTTCCTCCCCCATCCTTCCTCCCCCATCCTTCCTCCCCCATCCTTCCTCCCCCATCCTTCCTCCCCCATCCTTCCTCCCCCATCCTTCCTCCCCCATCCTTCCTCCCCCATCCTTCCTCCCCCATCTGCGCTCTCAGGGCCTTCTCTGTCTCCTTGGACCCCTCTGTCCCTAATCTTGCCCCTCAGTCTGTCCCTGAGCCCCTCCCTCTCATTACCTTAGCTCCCTCTCCCGTCTGAGCCCTACTCGACCCCCCACTCCCTTCCCGCGCTGTCCCCTCTTGGCCCCGCCCCTCCACACTTCCCCTTCCCTTGGCCCCGCCCCTCCACGCCTTCTCTGCTTCCCTCGGTCCCGCCCCTCCACAACTCTCCTCCCACTGGCCCCGCCCCTCACTCCTCCCCTGCTTCCCTTGGCCCCGCCCCTTCACCCTCCGGGTTCCCAGCCTTAGCTCTAACCAGGACCTCACCTGGAACACGTGGAAGCCCACGGTGAGGTAAGTGAGGCCCTTGGCTCTCAGACGCCGCCGGTTGCGCTGGATGAGCGATAGAAGGACAGTGCACTTGGGCGTGCGGCACCCCCGCGCTGGGCCCCGCGCCCCTGCAGCCCCCCAGCCCCCCCAGGGCCCTTCCTCATCCTCGTCCTCCTCCTCGTCGGGCTCCAGCAGCGTTAAACGGAACTGAGGATTGGTCCAGAAGGTTTCTAAGGGAGGAGGAAGAAAGGGGGGTTCCCAGCTGGCCACAGCCACCCCCCACCCCTGCGAGCCTCACCAGGGCCCCTGAGGCCTCACCAGAATTAGGCTGGCTCCCGCCGGAGTTGAAGCCGCGCACCCAGCGGCCTTGGAAGGTGTGGACGTGCCAGCCGCCCCCCGCCGGGCTAGGGCCCAGCACCTCCGGGCTCAGCGAGCAGATCTGCACGGTGTCGAAGTGGAGGAGGAAGTCCCGCAGCTCCATCCTGCACAGTGGCGCGGTCAGACCGTGCCTGGCCCCACCTCGAGGGCATCCCCAGACCCCCAGATCCCAAAGCCCCCCACATTTCTTAAATATTGCCAAGTACCCTTCAGGCTCCAGAAATGGCCCCCAGATGGCTGGGCCTCTAGCTCCCCCAAATTCCTCCAAGTCCTCAGGCATACCCCACAAATCGCCAGGATTAATAAACTGCCCCCAAATACTGTTAAATTGCCACCAACCCCCAAACTGCAAGACCCTCAGACTCTGAATTACCAACAGGTATCCATCAGGCCCTCAACATTGCCAAGAAATGCCCCAAATGTCACCAAGCTTTCCTCCATTGCCCTAAATACTGCCGCCCATCCCTTTCAACCCTCCATAGATAACTATGCCTCCAAATTCCCCTAATATTACTTTTTTTTTTTTTTTTTTTTTTTTCAGGCTGAGTCTCACTGTCACCCAGGCTGGAGCGCAATGGCACAATCTCAGCTCACTGCAACCTCCACCTCCCGGGTTCGGGCGATTCTCCTGCCTCAGCCTACCGAGTAGCTGGGATTACAGGCACCTGCCACCACACCCAGCTAATTTTGTATTTTTAGTAGAGATGGGGTTTCATCATGTTAGTTAGGATGGTCTCTATCTCTTGACCTCGTGACCTGCCCGCGGCCTCCTAAAGTGTTGGGATTACAGGCGTGAGCCACCGTGCCTGGCCTATATTACTACTTTTTTAAACCCACTCCAATAGAGGCACGCTAATATTACTACCAATTCTCCCTTGACTTCCCCACATAGAACCTGGACCAAAAATTACCACCGACGTCCACAGTTGCTCCCTATTAGGACCCATCCTTCAACCGCAATGCGCCCCCCAGAGGCAGAGCTGGGACCCTGACGAACTGACCAGAACTCGCCATCCTCCTTTTTCACCAGCAGGGCATCGCGCCACTCGGTGGGGAGTGTGTCCCAGCGTGGGCAGCTGGAGAGAGAGGGGTGTGAGGGGCGGGCAGGTGGGGTCCAGCCCCACACCCGCCCCATGCCCATCCCACCTGTCGCTCCATGCCCCAGTCCACTCCACGCGACCCCACGGGTTCCGCAGCCGTAGCAGCCGCACCTTGGTGAAGCCCAGGAACACCTGGGGGCAGCATCGTCAGTGGGGGTGATGCCTGGACACGGCCTGTCACCCCACCCACGGCGGACACTCACCTTGTGTGTGCCCGTGACAGAATACGCGTGTCCCTTCACCAGGCCTTCCTCTGTGCGGTACTCGCCCCGATCACTCTGGGCAAGGGAAGGGATGGTGAGGCCGAGGCCAGGGACAGGAAAGTAGCTGTTCCTCCCTGCCCCTAACCTCCTGCCACCAAGGCAGGAGCCAACCAGAGCACTGAGCTGAATGGCACGAAGCTTGGAGACCGTGTCTGGGTTACTGAAGCCGAGAGAGAAAAGGAGAGGAAGGGAGATAGGAAAGAGACAAAAGGAAATGGAAGCACAGGCTCACGCCCATAATCCCAGCATTTCGGAAGGTCAAGGTGGAAGGATTGCTTGAGGAGTCCGAGATCAGCCTTGGCAACATAGCAAGATCCCAACTCTACAAAAAAATTTAAAAATTTGGCCGGGCGCGGTGGCTCAAGCCTGTAATCCCAGCACTTTGGGAGGCCGAGGCGGGTGGATCACGAGGTCAAGAGATCGAGACCATCCTGGTCAACATGGTGAAACCCCGTCTCTACTAATACAAAAAAATTAGCTGGGCATGGTGGCGCGTGCCTGTAATCCCAGCTACTCAGGAGGCTGAGGCAGGAGAATTGCCTGAACCCAGGAGGCGGAGGTTGCGGTGAGCCGAGATCGCGCCATTGCACTCCAGCCTGGGTAACAAGAGCGAAACTCCGTCTCAAAAAATAAAAAAATAAAAATTTGACGGGCATGGTGGTGCACACCAGTGATCCCGGCTACTCAGGAGGCTGAGGCAGGAGGATCCCTTGAGCCCAGGAGGTCAAGGCTATAGTGAGCTATGACGACGCCAATGCACTCCAGCCTGGGTGACAGAGTGAGGCGAGACCGTGTCTCCAAAAACAAAAACAAAACAGATGGAAAGAGGGCCGGGCACGGCAGCTCACACCTGTAATCCCAGCACTTTGGGAGGCTGAGGCAGGTGGATCACAAGGTCAGGAGTTCGAGACCAGCCTGGCCAACATGGTGAAACACTGTCTCCACAAAAACTACAAAAATTAGCCAGTAATGCTGGTGTATACCTGTAAGCCCAGCTACTTGGGAGGCTGAGGCAAGAGAGTTGCTTGAACTGAGAGGCAGAGGTTGCAGTGAGCCAAGATCATGTCACTGCACTCCGGCCTGGGTGACAGAGCAAGATTCCATCTCAAAAAAAAAAAAAAAAAAAAAAAAAAAAAAAACAGACTGGGCGTGATGGCTCACGCCTGTAATCCCAGCACTTTGGAAGGCCAAGGCGGGTGGATCACCTGAGGTCAGGAGTTCAAGACCAGCCTGACCAACATGGTGAAACCCTGTCTCTATTAAAAAAAAAAAAAAAGATGGAAAGAGGAGAGAAACAGAGACAAAGAAAGACACAGTGACACAAAAGACACAGTAGGAACTCAGTAGAGGATTGAAATAAATGAATGAGTGAAGGAGTTAGAACAACTCAGTGAATGAGTGAGTGTGTCACGGGGTCACAGATGAACACGTGACCCAAGCTAAGCCCATGAGAATCAATCCTGGGACTTTTGCAGAAATTCTCAGAAAGTAGCACTCTTTTTTTTTTTTTTTTTTAAATAAACCCTGGGCTGGTAGGTGATATGTGCAGCTTTGGAGGACCCTTCTATGCCCATGAGGGGAGAAGCTGGCCGAGAGTGACACTAACGCAGAAGGAGAAATAAACATAGTTGCAACAGCCTCAGCACCTGGATCCAGCTGTGCCTGACCTGATTCATTATGGGAGCAAATAAGTTTATTTTTGACTAGTTTTATGAGCGAGCTTAAGCCAATAACAGAAGCAGAGAAGAGCAGGAAGCACTCCCCCCACCCCACCACACCCCCGACTGTGCTCTGGTCCTGGTAGCGGGTCCCCATGGGAGTCCAGGTCTCTTACCAGGGCAGTGGCGCCCACGAGCGACTCCTTGGCCAGGGCGTGGCGCAGGGCAGAGAAGAGACCCATGCTGTTTTGTCTCAGATAGAGCACCTCACCCACGCCACCTGTGAAGTCCACAAAAGCCTCATTCATGTGGCCGCCCCGCATCACCTCGTAGGAGCCGTGGAGCCTGTGGGGGCAGATATGGGGTGAGGATTGAGGCAAGTACAAGCATCTCAGGCACCCCTGTCCTGGGATCAGCAGGGGCCTCTATCTCAGGGTGTGGAATCCCTGGGGGCAATTCCTGAAGTTTTGAGACTTTTTTCAGGGTCTCACTCTGTGGCCCAGGCCAGAGTGCAGTGGCATGATCTCAGCTCACCGTAGCCTCAACCTCTTGGGTTCAAGCGATCCTCCTCCCAAGCGATCCTCGGCCTCCTGAGGAGCTGGGACCACAGGTGCACACTGCCACACCCGGCTCAAAAATTTTCAGACTTTTGAGATGGGGAACTGTGGCACACACAAAAGCCTTTGGAGATTGGGCCTGTGGTCCCGTGAGGCCCCAGGACTTCGGTTTGGCAGTGGGCAGGGGAGAGCTGTGTTAGAATTTTGAGAGTCCACCAGGCGCGGTGGCTCACGCCTGTAATCCCAGCACTTTGGGAGGCCAAGGCGGGTGGATCATGAGGTCAAGAGATCGAGACCATCCTGGTCAACATGGTGAAACCCCATCTCTACTAAAAATACAAAAAATTGGCTGGGTATGGTGGCGCGTGCCTGTAATCCCAGCTACTCAGGAGGCTGAGGCAGGAGAATTGCCTGAACCCAGGAGGCGGAGGTTGCGGTGAGCCGAGATCGCGCCATTGCACTCCAGCCTGGATAACAAGAGCGAAACTCCGACTCAAAAAAAAAAAAAAAAAAAAATTCTGACAGTCCTTGTGCTGTATCTGAAAACTTGAGCCGTTGGGAGATGTCCGCTCTGGGGGTCATTCCTATGGGGACTTGTCAGGAATTTCAGAGCCTCAAAATGGAGAAAAGGCAAAGATTTGAGGGTCCCAAAATGACACCCAATATTTTCGGGGTGCTTCGGATTTCTCAATGGACCAGGAGAGACAATCTAAGAATACAGGTCTCCCAAGGGGATAAATCTCAGATTTGGGGAATCCAGGGCCTGATATATGAGATTTCAGGATCCTTAAGAATTATGGGTGATTGGGGGTCTCCAGGAATGTTTTGTGTGAAATATTGATAGATGGAGAGAGAGGTTTAAGATTTGAAGGTACAGCCGGACACGGTGGCTCACACCTGTAATCCCAGGACTTTGGGAGGCCAAGGCAGGTGGATCACCTGAGATCAGGAGTTGGAGACCAGCATGGCCAACATGGTGAAAACTCGTCTCTACTAAAAAATATAAAAATTAGCCGGGCGTGGTGGTGCACGCCTGTAATCCCAGCTACTCAGGAGGCTGAGGCAGGAGAATCGCAGGAACCAGGGAGGCAGAGGTTGCGTTGAGCCGAGATCGCACCACTGCACTCCGGCCTGGTGACAGAGCGAGATTTCATCTCAAAACAAACAAACAAACAAAAAAAAACAAAAATGATGTGAAGGTGCCCGGGGCTGCTGGGATATTAGGGTTGCGGGGTTGTCACTTGGCTTGGGATTCTTGGGAGGTGTCTGGAGAACTGCATAGCTTGGGGAACTCTGGGCCCCCCAGTGGCTTGGTGCCTGCTGTGGGGACTTGGGCTGCAGCTGGGTGGAACTGGAATCCTCACTTGGCATAGGCCTTCTCCAGGAGTGGGGCCCAGAACTCGTTCCGCTGTTCCGAATGCACGAACATCAGCTTCCCCTCACGCACGGGCAGCCTGTCATCCACCACGACGTCCACCCAGCGGCCAAACTGCCAGAGCTGGTGGGAAAAGATGCAGGGCCGGGCTCGGCTTCCAACCGCCAGCCCTGCCTGGGCCCCACCTCTGAGCCCTGACGGCTGTGCCAGTCCCAGAGTCAGGAATTACAGCCCCAAGTCCGTGTTAACTATGAAATCCATATCGCCATGTCACCATGGGGGAAACTGAGGCATGGGCAGAGGCACTGAGCTGTACCTGGAAGTGGAAGACACCTGCGTAGCCATGCTGGAAGTCCTGTCCAGGAGGGACCACCCGGCGCAGGAGCCGGGGGTACAGAGTAAGGGAGGCGGCGGCCGCAAGGAACCAGCAGTTGCCTGGGAGGAGAAGCCGGGGTTAGGTGAGGATGGAAGGAGGGAGGCCGGGCATGGTGGCCCACGCCTGTAATCCCAGCACTTTGGGAGGCCGAGGCAGGAGGATCACTTGAGCCTAGGAGTACAAGACCAGCCTGGCCAACATGGCAAGACTCCATCTCTACAAGAAAATTTAAAAATTAGCCAGGTGTGGTGGGTGCACCTGTAGTCACAGCTACTTGGGAGGCTGAGGCAGGAAGACTGCTTGAGTCCAGGAGGTCAAGGGTGCAGTGAGCTATGACGGTGCCACTGTATTCCAGAATGGGTGACAGAGCAAGACCCCATCTCAGAAAAAAGAAGGAAGAGGGGAGGGAGACGCAGGCCTAGGGAGAGGAGAGACTGTGGAGGGACCCCTGGGCCGGGAGCTGTCAGGACTCCAGAGGAGACTGGCTACGTGTGAGGGCTCGAGGCGGGTTTGGGGAGCTCACCCAGGCTCCCCTGACACACGTCTGTGCGGTTCATGTCTTCACAGATGAACTTCGGCTCCGCACAGAACTCCTGCAGGTGGTGGGGGATTCCAGCCTCAGCCCGGGAAAGCAAGGGAAGGTCGCATGCTGCGGCCCCTCCTGCCTCTGCTGCTCCAGAGTGAGGGCCCCCCAAGCCCACGAAAGGCCTGGAAGCCTGTGGGCAGGAGTGTGCTAAGCCAGTCCCATGGTAGCCCCTCCTCCCTCAGACCCGGGAGTTCAGATCCTCAGCCCCTCCTCCCTCAGACCCAAGAGCCCAGGCCCCCAGCCCCTCCTCCCTCAGACCCAGGAGTTCAGATCCTCAGCCCCTCCTCCCTCAGACCCAAGAGCCCAGGCCCCAGCCCCTCCTCCCTCAGACCCCCGAGTTCAGGCCCCAGCCCCTCCTCCCTCAGACCCCGGAGCCCAGGCCCCCAGCCCCTCCTCCCTCAGACCCCGGAGCCCAGGCCCCAGCCCCTCCTCCCTCAGACCCCCGAGTTCAGGCCCCAGCCCCTCCTCCCTCAGACCCCGAAGCTCAGGTCCCAGCCACACTTTACATGGGGCCTCATCCATTTCACGCCTTTGGCCTTCTCCGAGTCTGGTCCCAGCTGGTCGTAGCCAAGGGCATCAGGTCCAGCAGGGAAGTAAGGGTCTCGGAACAGGATCCCCGAGTCCAGGCAGGCTGCCCGGATTGCCTCATAGCTCTGGCCCCGAAAGAGCTGCGGGTCCCCGGCTCCGACCCCAGCCTCCTCGTCCACGAGCTGGATGGTGACCCTCCCGCTGCCGCTCGCCATCTGGACACTGGCCTCACAGGCCAGCACCAGGCCCTTTAACCTCCTGAGTCACGGGGGTGGGGCCTCTCCTCCACTGGAGACTCAGTGGGGGTCCTGAGGCAGCGAGGAGCCTTTCCTCGTTAATATTAATTGATGGTTTGGGGTGCTGGGGAGCAGGGACGCCGCCTCAGTGGTTTCCTCCCTGGGGCGTGGGGCCTTCAGTTGTGGCCACGGTAGCAGCTTAATGGGCTTGGCCAGCAGCAGGAGAGAAGGCAGGCAGACCTGAGGGAGGACCGGCTGTGCTGTGGGAGTGCCGAGAAGGAGGTCAGTGTGGGGGCGCCTCTGCTACCGACGCCTGTGGGGCTGGGGAGGGAGGCCGGCTTACCTCTGTGTCTCCATCTCTCAGATCGCTTCTCTCCGCCTCCCTCTGACAGGTTCTCTCTCCTACCTTCATCGCTCTTCTCCGTCACTCTCTTCCCTTCTCTTGGGGTAGGGTGTGTGTGTGTGTGTGTGTGTGTGTGTGTGTGTTCTGAGATGGAGTCTCACTCTGTTGCCAAGCTGGAGTGCAATGGTGCTATCTCGGTTCACTGCAACCTCTGCCTTCCAGGTTCAGGCGATTCTCCTGACTCAGCCTCCCGAGTAGGTGGGATTACAGGTGTGCGCCACCACACCCGGCTAATTTTGTTTTTTAGTAGAGACGGGGTTTCTCCATGTTGGTCAGGCTGGTCTTGAACTCCTGGCCTCAAGCAGTCTGCCCTCCTTGGCTTCCCAAAGTGCTGGGATTACAGGTGTGAGCCACCATGCCTGGTCAGGTTTTGTTAATTAAAAAAAATTTAAAGTAAAGATGAAGTGGGGGGTGTCCCACTATGTTCCCCAGGCTAGTCTTGAACTCCTGGCCTCAAGTGATCCTCCAGCCCCCCAGTAAACTGGGATTACAGGTGTGAGCTATGGCTCCCAGCCGTCTCTTGTTTTTTGTTTCAGGCAGTATCTGTGTCTCTGTATTTCCCCGTCTCCATCCCTCTCCGGCTTTTCTTTTGTTGTTGTTGTTAATGTAGAGACAGGTGGGCTGGGGCAGCTGGTCTCAAGCTCCTGGGCTCAAGTGATCTTTCCCGCTTGGCCTCCCAAAGTTCTGGGATTACAGGTGTGAGCCACCACGCCCCGCCCCCTCAGTCTCTGTGTCTCTTTCAGCGTGTGCGTTTCTCCACCTGTCAGACCCAGGAGTCCAGGCCCCCAGCCCCTCCCCGCTCAGACCCTGTCAGTGTGCCTTGTGTCGGCCTCCCTGTCTCTCCCTCTCCATCTTTCTCTCTGTCCCTGTAACCCACCTGTGGCTCCTCCACCATCCACCACAGGACCCGGAGCCCTGCTTCGATCACGCCCCCTAAGCCCTCAGGACGCACCTCCTCCCTCCCCGACAAGGCACTCAGCCTGCTTGCCCAGGGAGGCTGACCCTGGAGGGACGGCTCTGCATCTGTCCTATGTTGGGAGCCGCAGCCACCTGTGACCGTGAGGCCCTGCCCTAGCCCACGCCACTCAGGGTCTGGGTGGAGCAGAATTTCCCACAAAGGACTCTGGAGCCACTGGAGGAAATGGGACAAACAGGTTCAGAGACGCCAGAACCTCACCAGGGCTGGGCCCAGCAGACCTTCCACCTTCCTCGAGGACAACTACTGCCCGCCCAGCGCCTTGTCACCTTGATGCCACTCAGATGTCCCTCAAGCCTTTTGGGCTCCTTCCCTCCAAGTGGACCCACAGATATTGTCCTAGCCGCCCACGTACATGGCTACCAAAAGTGGGTTACCAAACAGGCTTTCTGGCCCGGCACAGTGGCTCACGCCTGTAATCCCAGCACTTCGGGAGGCTGAGGCAGGCGGATTACCCAAGGTCAGGAGTTCAAGAGCAGCCAGGCCAACACAGTGAAACTCTGTCTCTACTAAAATACAAAACTTAGCCCGGCATGGTGGCACATACCTGTAATCCCAGCTACTCAAAAGGCTGAGGCAGAAGAACCTCTTGAACCCAGGAGGTAGAGGTTGCAATGAGCCGAGATTGTGCCACTACACTCCAGCCTGGGCGACAGAGTGAGACTCCATCTCAAAAAAACCCCCGGAAAACAGGGCCAGGCACAGTGGCTCACGCCCATAATCCCAGCACTTTGGGAGGTTGAGGTGGGCAGATCACTAGACGCCAGGAGTTTGAGACCAGCCTGGCTAACATGGTGAAATCCCGTCTCTATTAAAAATACAAAAACTGGCCAGGTGCGGTGGCTCCCACCTGTAATCCCAGCACTTTGGGAGGCCAAGGCATCACCTGAGGTCAGTTGTTTGAGGCCAGCCTGACCAATATGGAGAAACCCCATCTCTACTAAAAATTAGCTGGGCATGGTGGCACACGCCTGTAGTCTCAACTACTCAGGAGGCTGAGGCAGAAGAATCACTTGAACTTGGGAGGCAGAGGTTGCGGTGAGCTGAGACCACACCATTGCACTCCAGCCTGGGCAATAAGAGCAAAACTCTGTCTCAAAAAACAAAAATTAGCTGGGCGTGGTGGCATATACCTGTAGTCCCAGCTACTCGGAAGGCTGAGGCAAGAAAGCCGCTTGAACCTGGGAGGCAGAAGTTGCAGTGAGCGGAGATCACACCATTGCACTCCAGTCTAAGCGAGAGAGCAAGACTCCATCTCAAAACAAAACAAAAAAAGGCCAGGCGCGGTGACTCATGCCTGTAATCATAGCACTTTGGGAGGCCAAGGCAGGCGGATCATCTGAGGTCAGAGTTTGAGACCAGCCTGACCAACATAGAGAAACCCCGTCTCTACTAAAAATACAAAATTAGCCGAGCGTGGTGATGCATGCCTGTAGTCCCAGCTACTCAGGAGGTTGAGGCAGGAGAATCGTTTGAATCCAGGAGGTGGAGGTTGCGGTGAGCTGAGATTGTGCCGTTGCGCTCCAGCCTTCGAAACTCTGTCTCAAACCAAACTGCTTTCTCCTTACATTGCCAAGCCCACCCCACCTCCACGAGAGTCACGTGGGAGTGCCTACAGCCTGCCTGGATTAGAAGCCAGAGCACCTGGGTTCCAATCCTACGCTGCCACCTACACCTGTGTGTCTTTGGGCACGTCACTTAACTTCTCTGTGCCTCAGTTTCCTCACCTCTACAATGCAGATAATAGGGCTTACCTCGGAGGGTTGCTGTGGAAAGCAAACGCGTCCGTAAGTGGGATGTGACACAGACTAGCTGCTCACTACGCAAGACGCTGTGTCCTGGCATCCATCCACGTCACGTGTCTCCTCAGAGCTGCGCTGCCGTTTCTGTTCTGTTTGTTGGTTTGTTTTTTTGAGACAGAGTCTCCCTTTGTCACCCAGGCCGGAATGCAATGGTGAGATCTCAGCTCACCGCAACCTCTGCCTCCCAGGTTCAAGCAATTCTCTTTCCTCAGCCTCCCGAGTAGCTGGGATTACAGGCACGGGCTACCATGCCTGAGCCCAGATTTTTTGTATTTTTATTAGAGATGGGGTTTCACCTTATTAGCCAGGCTGATCTCAAACTCTTGAACTCAGGTGATCCACTTGCCTCAGCCTCCCAAAGTGCTGGGATTACAGGCATGAGCCACTGCACCAGGCAAACGGAAATTTTTAAAGGAGCAAGTGAAAAACAACTCATTATGTATAGGGAACAATAGAACTAACGGCTAGCTTCAGCTGAGCGCGGTGGTTCACACCTGTAATCCCAGCACTTTGGGAGGCCAAGGCAGGCGGATCACCTGAGGTCAGGAGTTCGAGACCAGCCTGGCCAACATGGCAAAACCCCATCTCTACTAAAAATACAACAATTAGCCAGGTGTGGTGGCGTGCACCTATAATTCCAGCTATCCAGGAGGCTGAGGCAGGAGAACTGCTTGAATTCGGGAGACAAGGTTGCAGTGAGCTGAGATCCAGCCACTGAGCTTCAGCCTGGGCAACAGAGCAAGACTCTGTCTCAAAAATAAATAAATAAATAAATAGAACTAATGGCTAGCTTCTCCTAGGAATGATGGAGGCCAGAAGGCAGTTGAATGATTTATTCAAAACACTGAAAGAAAAATAAAACTGTCAACCAATAATTCCACATTCAACAAAACTATACTTCAAAATGGAAGGCAAAAGAAAACCACTCCCAGATAAACAAAAATAAAGAGAATTCCTGGCTAGCATACCTAAACTTAGGGAATACCCAAGGAAATCCTTCACACTGAAAATGACAGCAGACAGAAACTCAAATCCACAGGAAGGAATGAAGAGCTCCAGAAATGTATTTTTCTTTTATTCTTTTAATTTCTTTTCAATTAGAGGCCAAGGTGGGTGCACAGCTTGAGCTCAGGAATTCAAGACCAGCCTGGGCAACATGTTGAAACCTCATCTCTACCCAAAATACAAAAACTGGCCAGGCAGTTTGTACATACCTACAGTTCAGTACCAGTTATTCGGGAGGCTGAGGTGGGAGGATAGCTGGAGACTGGGAGGTCGGGGCTGCAGTGAGCTGTGATTGCGCCACTGTACTCCAACCTGTGTGACAGAGCAAGACTCAGTCTCAAAATAAACAGAAAAATACATAAAATTGTAAAAATATATATATATATATAATTGTTTAAAGTAAAAGTTACAAGGCTGGAGGTGGTGGCTCACACCTGTACCCCCAGCACTTTGGGAGGCCGAGGTGGGTGGATCACTTAAGGCCAGGATTTCAAGACCAGCCTGCGTGGTGAAAACCTGTCTCTACTAAAAATGCAAAAATTAGCCGGGAATGGTGGCAGGTGCCTATAATCCCAGCTAC
Organism: Aotus nancymaae; assembly: GCF_030222135.1. Lineage (NCBI taxonomy): Eukaryota > Metazoa > Chordata > Mammalia > Primates > Aotidae > Aotus > Aotus nancymaae. Next base: position 15,075,234 of record NW_026988441.1, on the reverse strand, counting down.
CTGGGAGGCTGAGGCAGGAGAATTGCTTGAACCTGAGTCAAAATACTACTACTAATAATTTTAAAATGTAAAACTTTGCCATGCCTGCAATGCTAGAACTTTGAGATGCCGAGGTGGGCAGATCTCTTGAGTTCAGGAGTTGGAGACCAGCCTGGGCAACATGGAGAAATCCCATCTCTACAAAAAAATACAAATATTAGCCAGGCATGGTGGCATGTGCCTGTAGTCTCAGCTGCTTGGGGGACTCAGGCAGAAGGATAGCTTGAACCTGGGAGGTTGAGGCTGCAGTGAACTGTGATCACGCCACTGCACTCCAGCCTGGGTGGCAAAGTGAGACCCTGTCTCCAAAAAAATAAAGTAAAAACTATGATTAGCTATGACCCATAGGAAAACAGGCAGTGAGGTGAACTCGGCCCACAGCTGTGGTTGGCCAATCCCTCTTCTACATCACTGGAGCGCCACAGACAGACCGTAACTCAACCACACAAGGAAGCCAGTCCCAGATTTCTAACTTCAAAATTACTGTGTAAGATGGCCAGGCACAGTGGCTCCCACCTGTAATCCCAGCACTTTGGGAGGCCAAGGCAGGTGGATCAATTGATGTCAGGAGTTCAAGACAAGCCTAATCAACATGAAGAAACCCCTCCTCTACTAAAAATACAAAAATGAGCCGGGCGTGGTGGCTCACGCCTGTCATCCCGGCTGGAGGCTAAGGCAGGAGAATGACTTGAACCCAGGAGGTGAAGGTTACAGTGAGTCAAGATCGTGCCACTGCACTGCAGCCTGGATGACAGTGAGATTCTGTCTCAAAAAAAAGAAAAGACCAACAAAACTGGGTGAGGCAGCAGCTCACGCCTATAATCCCAGCACTGGGGAGGCCGAGGCGGGTGGATCACCTGAGGTCAGGAGTTCAAGACCAGCCTGACCAACATGGTGAAACCCTGACTCTACTAAAAATACAAAAATTAGTTAATCCCAGCTACTCAGGAGGCTGAGGCAGGAGAATCGCTTGAACCTGGAGGTGGAGGTTGCAGTGAGCCAAGATCATGCCACTGCACTCCAGCCAGGGAGACAGAGTGAGACTCTGTCTCAAAAAAAAAAAAGAAAGAAAGAAAGAAAGAAAAAATCAACAAAACTAACATACTGGTTTTCAGTGAAATCGAAGTTACCTCATTGAAAAGAGTAAGAAAAAAAAAAAAAAACCCACAGAAGACATCAATTACCAAAAGCAAGAATGAGAGGGAAAACACTAACATGGTACACAAATTTAAAAAAATCACAGGGGAGGCCGGGTGTGGTGGCTCACACCTGCAATCCCAACACTTTGGGAGGCCGAGGCAGGCAGATCACAAAGTCAGGAGTTTGAGACCAGCCTGGCCAGTATGGTGAAACCCTATCTGTACTAAAAATACAAAAATGAGCTGGGCGTGGTGACAGGCACCTGTAGTCCCAGCTACTCAGGAGGCTGAGGCAGGAGAATCGCTTGAACCTGGGACGCGGAGGCTGCAGTGAGCCGGGATCGTGCCATGGCATTCCAGCCTGGGTGACAGTGTGAGACTCTGTCTCAAAAAAAAAAAAAAACATAGGGGAATATTATGAACAGATTTAGGTCAACTAATTGGGCAATTTAGACTAAATGAACAAATCCCTAGAAAGACACAAATTAGCCAAAACTGACTCAAGAACAAAATAGAAACACAGATACAATGTTTGTACCGGTGTCCATTAAAATGTATCAAAAAATGAAAATGACACAGAATAAACAAAACAATGTTGAGAAAGAAGAAAGTTGCAAGGCATATAAGGTGACTTTAAGACTCATGTTCACTTTGGGAGGCCAAGGTGGGTGGATCACTTGAGCCCAGGAATTCCAGACCAGCTTGGGCAACATGGCGAGACCCTGTCTCTACAAAAAAAAAATACAAAAATTAGTTGGGTGTGGTGGCATGTGCCCGTAGTCCCAGCTACTTAGGAGGGTGAGCCCAGGAGGTGCAGACAGCAGTGGGCTGTGATTGCAGTACTCCACTCCAGCCTGGGCAACAGAGTGAGATCCTGTCTCAAAAAAAAAAAAAAAAGAAAGAAAAATAAGAGAAAGACTCACTATAAAGTTACAGTAATCAGGAATGTGCTATCAGGATAAGGATAGATACATAAATCAAGGAATCAGAAGAATGATTAAGTCTAGATTTAAAACCACAAAAATGGTCATTTTCCCGCCCTCCCCCCACCACTCTGATATAGTCTGGCTCTATTGCCCAGGCTGGAGTGCAGTGGCGCGATCGTGGCTCACTGCAACCTCCACCTCTCGGGTTCAAGCGATTCTCCTGTCTCAGCCTCCAGAGTAGCTGGGATTACAGGCAGGTGCCACCATGCCTGGCTAATTTTTGTATTCTTAGTAGAAACAGGGTTTCACCCAAGTTGACCAGGATGGTCTCGAACTCTTGACCTGGTGATCCGCCTCCCTCGGCCTCCCAAAGTGCTGGGATTACAGGCATGAGCCACCTCGCCCAGTCAAAAATGATCAATTAATTTTTAATAAAACTGCCAATATAATTCAATGAGGAGAAAAGACAGCAATTTCCAAAAACGGTGCTGAAATAACTGGAAGTCTAAAGAGTGAGAAATGAACCTTGACCCTTACCTCGTACCACATACAAAAATTAACTAAAAATAACTTTAAAAACAACTAGAAATAATGTATTAACTAATGAGCCAAAAATTAAAGGCCGGGCTCAGTGGCTCCCACCTGTAATCCCAGCACTTTGGGAGGCCAAGGCAGATGGATTACCTGAAGTCAGGCGATCAAGAACAGCCTGGCCAACATGGAGAATCCCTGTCTCTACTAAAAATACAAAACTTAGCCCGTGTGGTGGTGCATGCCTGTAATCCCAGCTACTCGGGAGGCTGAGGAAGGAGAATCACTTGAACCCAGGAGGTGGAGGTTGCGGTGAGCCGAGATCACGCCATTGCACTCCAGCCTGGGTGACAAGAGCGAAACTCCATCTAAAAAAAAAAATTAACTAAAGTTTAAAAACCAAACTTAAATGCTAAAACTATAAACCTTCTACAATAAAATATAAAAAGAAATCTTTGTGACACATATTTCTGACAAAGATTTCTTAAGCAAAGATTTAAGTAGGTCAAAAAAGCACACAACATAACAGAAAAAAATAACTGATAAAATGAACATCGTCACAATTAGACTTTTGTTCTGAGGAAGATACCTTTAAGAAAATAAAAAAGCTCCGCCACGTGCCGTGACTCACGCCTGTAATCCCAGCACTTTGGGAGGCTGAGGCGGGTGGATCACGAGGTCAAGAGATCGAGACCATCCTGGTCAACACGGTGAAACCCCGTCTCTACTAAAAATACAAAAAATTAGCCGGGCATGGTGGCAGGTGCCTATAATCCCAGCTACTTGGGAGGCTGAGGCAGGAGAATCACTTGAACCTGGGAGGTGGAGGTTGCAGTGAGCCGAGATCGCGCCATTGCACTCCAGCCTGAGCAACAGAGAGAGACTCTGTCTCAAAAAATATATATAATAAAAATGAAAATGAAAAAGCTAACCAGAGAAGGAGAGAAAATATTCATATTACATATATTTGACAAAAGAAATATCCAGAAAATATGAACGGCTCTTACAACTCAATAAGAAGAAAATAGGCTGGGCGCGGTGGCTCACGCCTGTAATCCCAGCACTTTGGGAGGCCGAGGCGGGTGGATCAAGAGGTCAAGAGATCGAGACCATCCTGGTCAACATGGTGAAACCCCGTCTCTACTAAAAATACAAAAAATTAGCTGGGCATGGTGGCGCGTGCCTGTAATCCCAGCTACTCAGGAGGCTGAGGGAGGAGAATTGCCTGAACCCAGGAGGTGGAGGTTGCGGTGAGCCGAGATCGCGCCATTGCACTCCAGCCTGGGTAACAAGAGCGAAACTCCGTCTCAAAAAAAAAAAAAAAAGTAAAAATAATAATAATGAAACAGCAACGAAGTATCAATAAACATCCACTAGAATGGATGAAATTAAAACAAATAACCCCCACCTCAAACCGGACAATACCATGTATCGATAAGGATAGAGGTCAGCTGAGATTTTCACATACTGCACGTGAGAGTGTAGAGAGGTTCAATCATGCTGGAAAACAGTTTGGCCGTTTCTTCCTTCCTTTTTTTTTTTTTTTTTTTTCTGAGCAAATCCCAAACTCAAAGTTTCTTTCTTTTTTTTTTCTTTAAAGATGAGGTTTCACCATGATGGTCAGGCTGGTCTTGAACTCTTGACCTCAGGTGATCCACCCACCTTGGCCTCCCAAAGTGCTAGGATTACAGGCATGAGCCACCATGCCGTGCTCAAAGTTTCTTATAAAGGTAAGCATGTTGGGTGGGCACAGTGGCTCATGCCTGTAATCATGCCAATTTGGGAGGCTGAGGCAGGAGGATCACTTGAGCCCAGGAGTTTGAGACCAGCCTGGACAACACAGTGAGACCCTGTCCCTAAAAAAAAAAAAAAATTAACATTAGGCTGGGTGTGGTGGCTTATGCCTGTAATCCCAGCACTTCGGGAGGCCGAGGCAGGTGGATCACCTGAGGTCAAGAACAGCCTGGCCAACATGGCAAAACCCTGCCTCTACTAAACACACATAAACTTAGCTGGGCATGATGGTGTGCGCCTGTAATCCCAGCTACTCGGGAGGCTGAGGCAGAAGAATCGCTTGAAACCAGGAGGTGGAGGCTGCAGTGAGCCGAGATCATGCCTGCACTCCAGCCTGGGGGACAGACCAGAACTCCATCTCAAAAATAAATAAATGAATAAAATAAAAATTATCCAGGCATGGTAGCATGCACCTGCAGTCTCCACTGCTCTAGAGGCTGAGGCAGGAGGATTGCTTGAGCCAAGTTGGAGGCTGCAGTGAGCTATGATGGTGCCACTGCATTCCAGCCTCAGTGACAGAGAGAGAGCCTGGCTCTCATAATAATAATAAATAAATAAATAAACTTAAACATACACTTATATGACGCAGCAACTCAACTCCTGGGTATTTACACAAAAGAAATCAAAACTTACGCCCACAAAAAGACTTGTTCATACAATCTTTATTTATAACAAACCACACCAGAAGCAACTCACAATGTACATCGACAGGTGTATGGATCAGCAAAGTCATGTTCACACAATGGATTACAACCAAAAGAAATGAATTGCGTGAAGAAAACACATGAATGAACCTAAAGCATCATGTATCCTAAGCCAGACTTTTACAAAAAGAGTACTATACTTTTCTACCAAGTTTTATTTTATTTTATTTTATTTTTTGAGACGGAGTTTCACTGTTGTTGACCAGCCTAGGGTGCAATGGCACAATCTTGGCTCACTGCAACCTCTGCCTCCCGGGTTCAAGAGATTCTCCTGCCTCAGCCTCCCAAGTAGCTGAGATTATGGGCATGTGCCACCACGCCCGGTTAATTTTGTATTTTTAGTAGAGACGGGGTTTCTGCACGTTGGTCGGGCTGGTCTCCAACCCCTGCACTCAGCTGATTCGCCTGTCTCAGACTCCCAAAGTGCTGAGATTACAGGCGTGAGCCACCACACCCAGCCTAAGTTTTACTGCTTTATTTATTTATTTTAAGACAGACTCTCGCTCTGTCGCCCAGGCTGGAGTGCAGTGCTGTGATCTCAGCTCACTGCAACCTCCATCTCCCAGGTTCAAGAGACTCTCCTGCCTCAGCCTCCTGAGTAGCTGGGACTAGAGATGTGTGCCACCATGCCCAAATAATTTTCGTATTTTCAGTAGAGACAGGGTTTCACCATGTTGGCCAGGCTGGTCTTGAACTCCTGACCTCAGGTGATCCACCTGCCTCAGCCTCCCAAAGTGCTGGGATTATAGGCATGAGTCACCATGCCCAGACTCTACCAAGTTTTAGAGCAGGAAAAACTAATTTATGAAGCTTGAGAGCCGATCAGTGGTCGCTACCCAGGTGCCAGGGGTGTGGCTGGAAGGGGTGACAGAAGCGTCATAATTAGACTGCACCTTGATCCTGGTGGTGGCCACACAATGGGATGTATTTGTCAAAATTCATAAACCAGGCATGGTGGCTCACGCCTGTAATCCCAGCACTTTGGGAGGCAGAGACAGGTGGATCATGAGGTCAAGAGACAGAGACTATCCTGGCCAACATGGTGAAACTCTGTCTCTACTAAAAATACAAAAATTGGCTGGGCGTGGTGGCATATGCCTGTAATCCCAGCTACTCAGGAGGCTGAGGCAGGAGAATCGCTTGAACCTGGGAGGCAGAGGTTACAGTGAGCACAGATCGTGCCACTGTACTCTGGCATGGTGACAGAGGGAGACTCCATCTCAAAAAAAAAAAAAAAATTCATGGACCTGTATACTTGAAGAATTTTGCTGTGTGTAAATGACATCTCAATTAAGTTGATTTTAAAAACACCAAGGCTCAATTCTATTGTTGAAACTAAAAAATAATACAAAAATAAAATAAGAACACCAAGGCTAGGTGAGGTGGCTCACGCCTGTGATCCTAGCACTTTGGAAGGCTGAGGCAGGAGGATTGCTTGAGTCCAGGAGTTCCTACTGTGTGTAGCCACTGTGCCAACCCTTCCTTGAATTCCCAATTGGGAAATTTCCCAATGAGGAATTTGATGCCCACAAAGGCTGAATGACCCTGTCCCTACAAAAAATTCAAAAAAAAAATTAGCCAGGAATGGTGGTGTGTGCCTGTAATCCCAGGTGCTTTCAGGAGGAGTGCTTGAGCCTTGGAGGTCAAGGCTTCAGTGAGCTGGGATCATGCCACTGCACTCCAGCCTGGGTGAGACAGAGCAAGACGTCTTAAAAATATATATAAAAAGGGTCTGGGTGCAGTGGCACACACCTGTAATCCCTGCACTTTGGGAGGCCAAGGTAGGTGGATCACTTGAGGTCAGGAGTTCAAGACCAGCCTGACCAACATGGTGAAACCACATTTCTACTAAAAATACAAAAATTAGGCCGAGCAGGGTGACTCACACCTGCAATCCCAGAACTTTGGGAGGCAGAGGTGGGCAGATCACAAGGTCAAGAGATCGACACTATCCTGACAAACATGGTAAAACCCTGTCTCTACTAAAAATACAAAAACAAATTAGCTAGGCATGGTAGTGCGTGCCTGTAGTCCCAGCTACTCGGGAGGCTGAGGCAGGAGAATCACTAAACCCAGGAGGTGGAGGCTGCAGTGAGCCGAGATCACACCACTGCACTCCAGCCTGGGTGACAGAGCAAGACTCCACCTCAAAAAAAAAAAAAAAAAAGAGAAAAGAGATATATATATATTTAATTATTTTTATATGTTTATGTATTTAATTATTTTATATATTTATAGATTACTATAGATTATAGTAATAAATTATTTATTACTATAGATTATATACTATAGCTTTAATTACTATATATTATAGTAATAAATAAATAGAAGCAAACAAAATGTAATTTCCAGAAGCTAAGACCCCAAGGAGAGGAATCGCATTCACTTGGGTGCACCATCTACTTGGTGTGTGACCTTGAACCACGTCACTCAACCTTCGTGGGCATCACATTCCTCATTGGGAAACTAAGCACAGAGGATCTCCTTCAGAAGGTTGTTCCAGGGACTCAAGGAATGGTTCGCACAGGGGCTACACACAGTAGGAACTCAGGGAATGTTGCTGGGAATCAACTTCCTAAGCCATGAAAACAGGGTACAGTGGGTGGAGGGTGCTACCATTCATGCATGGAGGGGAAAAAAATCACACATGCCTGTGTGCAGAGGTCCACAGGGGGTTTCTGAGAGATGCACACTCAATGAAGACCAGGAAACAGCAGTATTCTCCCAGTAAAGGGGATAGATGCATCTATATATATATGTGTCCATTTATTTAGAGACAGTCTTGCTCTGTCACCAGGCTGGAGTGCAGTGATGCGATCTTGGCTCACTGTAACCTTCGCTTCCCAGGTTCAAGTGATTCTCCTGCCTCAGCCTCCCGAGTAGCTGGGACTACACGCATGTGCCACCATGCCTGAGTAATTTTTGTATTTTTAGTAGAGATGGAGTTTCGCCATGTTGGCCAGGATGGTTTCCATCTCGACCTCGTGATGCCTCAGCCTCCCAAAGTGTGCTTGGGATTACAGGCGTGAGCCACCGCACCCAGCCTATATGTGCCTTTATAAATGGCAAACATGCAAAAATAATACAGTACAAATCTCCATTATTATGTATTTAAATTTTTGGCAGAGATCACGCTATTGCTATACTATCAAGGCTGCTCCTGAGTTAGCCTTCCAAAGTGCTGGGATTACAGGCCTGAGGCATCCCGCCGAGCTCAATCTCCAGTTTTGGTGAATCAGCCACCAACATGCTGTGCCCTGCACCTCCAAATACCTAATTATGTTTTCCACAAATTAGGATAGGTTCCCACATGTCCACTGTCAGACACGTGAAAATTGGGACATGAACTCGTCTGGATGGCTCCCATCTAATCCGAAGGCCCAACCACATTCACCACTTGTGCCAATAGTATGTTCATTTCACTGTATGTTTTGAAATGTGTACCACATGCATATATTATCTTTTTTTTTTCTTAAAAGACGGGGTCTCACTATGTTGCCCAGGCTGGAGTGCAGTGGCTATTCACAGTCGTGATCCTACTACTGACCTGCTCCATTTCCGACCTGGGCCGGTTCACCCCTCCTTAGGCAAGCTGGTGATCCCCCGCTCCCCGGAGGTCACCATATTGATGCTGAATTAGTACAGACACTCAATCGGCATAGCGCACTATAGCCCAGAACTCCTGGGCTCAAGCGATCCTCCCACCTCAGCCTCCCGAGTGGCTGGGACTACAGGTACATGCCACCGGGCCCGGCGCATATGTTATCTTTACGAAAAAAAAAAAAAAATATATATATATATATATATATATATATATTATTTTGAAACCACTTGACAGCCAAACGAAATAAAAGTGAACTCATTCAAGCAGGAGTCCGGAGGACTAGGAGAACCCAGCCTCTCCCAGGCCTCCTCACCTGAGCGGGGCTCCCTTCTGACCGCCGCCCACCCGTTCCAGGGATGGGCGCAGGAAGGGGCCGCCCAGACCGAGGGTTGCAGGGGCCGAAAACCCCGGGTCCTGTACACGCCTGGGCCCCGCGGCGAACCTGGCGTCCCCACCCCACTCCAGGATCAGATTCAGGCCAGGCCAGGAACCACCCGAGCTTCCTGCGTCCACCTCGGTCCAGGCTGCAATGCGGGCGGCGGCCGCCAGGGGGTCTGAAGATCGGGGCCCACGCCCGGCGCGCCCCACCAAGGCGTGGCTCAGGACGAAGGTTCGGGAACGACTGGCCCCGACCACCCACGTGCAGCCTCCGCTCGCAGCCCCGGCCTGGCTCCCCGGTCCCCGGCTGAGGGCGAGGGTGCGGGCTCAGCTCGAGGCGCACAGGGCTCCCAGCCTCTCCCACCCGAACCCCGCCATTAATGGGAGCCCCAGCGACGCCCTGAACCCGGAAAGTGACACTGGGTCCGGGGCTGCACTTGGAGCCCGCTTCCCCTCCCGTCACAGTGACCAGGGCTGGGCCGGGGTCGGGGCCGTCGGGGAGGGCGGAGGGCGCGTGGGAATGGGGCTCGCTGCGCCACGGAAACCCCGCGCCGCCCTTCCAGTCCTCCCGCTGCTCCGCACAGCTGGGGCCGCTGCCATCGCGTCTGCCCCGAGGCTGCGCAGGCGGGAACCTGTCGGGACTCCAGGAACAGCCAGAGCCGGGAGACGCCCATCGGGCTGCCCAGCCCCACCCGGGACGACTCTGGGGGCGGAAGGTCAGGAGAGAAGAGGGTGGGAGAGATGAGGGGCAGGGGGAGAAGGGACCCGGGGATGTTATAACACGCTTTCCGCGCCTACAATTGGGGCCCACAGGTGACCAGAAAGGTGGGATTCATTGGCCCCCTTTGCGCATGGACCCATGTTGGCGCCCCTTAGATCTGCGGTGGGGGCACCGAGACCTGCGGTGAGCACCTCCGCGCCCCTAACGCCAACAGATCCGCCCACCGCATTCCCGCCTGGCTGGCTTTGCACAAATGCTGCGTCAGGACACGCCCCAGACCCACTCCCTCCCAGATGGCGACCCTCAGGCCTTCGTAGACAAAAACGTGTCCTAAGCACACGCAGGTTCAAAGCCCGCCCCTGCCTCGGATTCGCTGTGTGGCCCGCGGCCAGTATCTTGGCCTCTCTGGGCCTCAGTTTGCTCATCTCAGTGAACCGGACACAAACACAGGCGCGCTTCGGGCTCACGCTTTATTTGCCATCCAAGGTCCCGGGCCCGCCTGGGCGCCTGCTCAGAAGATCTTCACCGAGTCCAGCTGCACGTCCCCGCCCACCTCCACCAGGCGCACGCGCGCCAGCGGCAGGCGGTGGCGGAAGTGGTGGTACTGGGCGTCCCCAACCACGGCCTGCAGGGGAGGGTCGCTGATGAGGATTCTGGAGGCCCGTGCTGGGTGGCCCTGGGGAAATCACTCACCCCCTCTGGGCCTCAGTTTCCCCACTGGGAAAATGGGGCTGTTGTTCTAACTCTTGTCGTCAGGATCAAACCAGTTTACTGTGTGGCACAGCATAAAACGGCTTTTTTAGTGCTGGTAATGGATATTCTTATTTAAAGCGCAGAGGAGGGAGGTGAACTCGCGTAAGGCCTGGGTGGTGGGGGATTTGCCGCCCCCCGCCCCACCATCCTTGCTAGGACGAGTTCCTGAGCGCGGCCTCCAACCCATCCCTCCCCCTGCCTCCGAGCCCGGACCTCAGGCACAAGGAACTGGGAGTAGGGTCGGGGATGGCGAGTCTGGGCCACGGCTTCGCGCTAGGGCGCCCACCCCTTGGGTACCCTGCTGGGGCGCGCCTGGCCTTACCCTGCTGTCTCGCCGCCCCTGGGGCCCAGGTGGGAGTTGCTTAGGCGAGAGAGAGGGGTTCTGGGGACGCGCCGGTCCCGCCTTGGCCACGCCTCCTCCACCCCTCCGCCCTCCTGGCCTTTTCTCTATCGCGGTGCTGCGCGGAACCCTCTGCTCCAGGGACATAGGTCTCGGCGTCCATGCCCCTGTCGCAGAGACGCACCTTGAAGCCGTCGTCGGACGCGATGATGAGCACCTCGAAGGGCTGCCCGCGCTGGAAGGGAATGCCCGGCCCACGCTCCTCGCGGCCCCAGGAGCCTTGCTCCAGGCTGTTGAAGACCACCTCGGAGGTGTCCAGCCGGGGGTTGAAGTGCAGAACCGCATCGGAGCCCTGCTCCTCCCCGCACAGCAGATTTACATGGAACCTGGAAGTGGGGGATGGTGGCCGTTAGGGCTCAGAAACCACCCTGACCAAGAAATGCTGAAGGGTGAGGGATACTGATGTCTACAGTTCACTTCGAATGAATAAGTAAATGAAATGGTGGCTGGGTGCAGTGGCTCGCCCTGTAATCCCAGCACTCTGGGAGGTGAAGGGAGGATCACTTTAGCCCAGAAGTTAAAGACCAGCCTGGGCAACATAGCAAGACCCCATCTTACAAAAAAAATGAGTGAACAAACAAACCACCAGACCAAAGTGGAGGGCTAATGGGCTGGGACTCCCCATTCCCAGAGCACCCCCAAATTGACAGGGACCTGAAGACAGGGACACACCACAGAAGTGGCCAACTAATGGCCAGGGAGCTCAGACTCCCAGGGCAGCCAAAATGTCATGAGGCCCTTGAGGGGAGCCCACCCAGACCAAAGTCACTACCCCTAGGGCAGGGCGCCCTCATTTCCAAAGAGCCTGGGAACTGCGAGGAGGTCTGGGTGTTGGCTCAGGGAACCCTCAGGTGCTACAGGACAAAGAATAATACCAGGAACCCCAGTATTTCCAGGGTACCCTAGAATCCAGAAGGCCCAAAGTTCCTCAGCCAGGAAGCAAAGGACAACTTGGCAAGGACTCCCAGGGTCCAGGGTGACTCCAGCACTCGGAATATTTCCAGAGTTCCCGGAACCCAGACATGGAAGTCACAGGACTATAGGAACCCTGAGATTGCCCAGGACCCCCAAATTCTTAGGGAAACTTAGAGACCCCAGCCACAAATTCATGGGGCAGATAATCGAATACATCAGATTTGAGGTCAGATATGGCATGGGACTCCTAGCCTGTTGGGTACAGATGGCCCAGGGCCCCTATTTCTTGACTGCAAGAATTGGGGGTCAGCTGAGCCTGGGACCTGCACCCTTTACTCTTAGGGCCTGGGGCCTCACCTGCTGGCACTGGGAGGAACCACACCACGAATTCTCAGCACCGTGCCAGGGCGGATGCCCTCGGGCAGTGAGGTCTTGTGGGGGACGTTCTGCAAGAGTGGGGTGCGGGGGCCACTGTGAGCCGGTGAGACGGCGAGAGGCAGAAGGTGGGTCACCCCTGAGAGGAGCCGGCCAGGACTGAGACTGGCAGAAATCAGTGGGAGAGAACAGGGTGGCAGAGAGGCAGGAAAGAGACCAGAAATAGACAGGGAAAGAGATGGGGAGAGCAACAAAGGAAAACAGGAACATGCTCAGAGGGACCCAGAGGAAGCCACGAAGAGGGAGAGGGGACAATCAGGATTGGGGGCCACCCAGAGGCCACAGCCCGGGACCACCCACGGTGCACCCACTGCCCATTTGCTCCTTTAAAAGGGGAGACCCCAGTCCCCTCCCTACATGGCCCCGCCCTGGGCCCCTGGAGCACTCACGGACATGGCTGGGACAGGGTCAGGCAGCCGCGGTGGTGGGGACTGCTGGGGACCTTAAGTAAAAGTAGGGCGGGGCTGGCCCTGATGACTCACCCCACCCCTTCCCACCCACCACCCACACCTGGCACAGACCCTGGCCCTGGGGCAAGGCTGGTGAGGCAGGAGTGACGCCTCTTCCTGGGAGCCCTGATCCCCTCCACCACCCAGGGCCCACGTTCGCTGTCCCCTTCCTATGAGCTGATAATAAGCGGCACCCTTTAATAAAAATAAACTCACAGCAGAGAAGGCTCCTTGTGCCACCGCCCCTCCAGCCCTGTCTTCCCACTGCCTGGCACACAGAGAGCCTCTATCTCATTTTATACACACACATGATGGGTCCTGAGAAGCCAAGCTGGGTGGGAACTCCAGACCCTTCCCTCCAGCTGAGAGCCTCCTGCGCCTGGACCGGGGGTGTCCGCGCTGAAATCCCAGCGTCCACATCTGTAAGGGAACAGCAGCCACAACAGCAGCAATAGTGACAGATGGGTGGCTTCACAGAGTCGGGGCTGCGGGGGCTGCCTGGTCCGCTCAGCGCTGCACCTCAGGTCCTGAAGTCTGCACAGCACGTGGGAAGTCCTCAGTAAGGAAGGGTGAAAGGAGGGGAGCCACTGGGACCACCCCTGCCATTTCCTAGGCCTCTGGGCTGCCCAGGATATGCAGGAGATCACTGACTGCACCCCCATAATTTGTTTTTTAATTTGTGAAGGAGTCTTGCTCTCTTGCCCAGGCTGGAGTGCAATGGCATGATCTCGGCTCACTGCAACCTCCACCTCCGGGGTTCAAGCGATTCTCCTGTCTCAGCCCCCTGAGTAGCTGAGATTATAGGCACCCACCACCATGCCTGGCTAATTTTTTTTATTTTTAGTAGCGATGGGGTTTCTCCATGTAGATCAGGCTGGTCCCTAACTCCTGACCTCAAGTGATCCACCCACTTCAGCCTCCCGAAGTGCTGGGATTACAGGCGTGAGCCACCGCACCCAGCCATGCACCCCCATAATTCTAATAGGGAGGAATATGGGTCACCCCCATTGTACAGAGGAGGAGGCTGGGTCTCGGATGGAAAGCGATTTTCCACAAGCCATGCAGGACCCTCTGCCCTGACCTCTGGCTCTCCTGACCTCTGACTGCGCCTCTCCTGTGGGTTCCGTCTCTGGGGCTGGCTGCCTCGCTCTGTCCGTCTGTCTCTAACTCTGTCTCACTTCTCTCCTTCAAGTCTCTCTTGTTCCTCCTTCTAGTACTGTTACCATCATCCCACCAAGCTTACTGGTCAGGATGAGGCGGGTTTTATGGTGGTGGGTGGCCCAGCCCCCCATCACCACCCAGACCCAAAACACAGCAAAGTGAGGACCCTCTGCCAGCCCCGATATAATCCCCTTGGGCCCAAGACTCTGGAAGAGAATCCAGGGTTGGGAAAGTAGATTGGGGGAGGGGCGGGCAGGACTGAAAAATGTTTCTGGAGGGCAGGGATGGTGTGAGAGCTGAACAGAAACTACTCTTGGCTGGGCGTGGTGGCTGATGCCTGTAATTCCAACACTTTTGGAGGCCAAGGTGGGCAGATCACTTGAGGTCAGGAGTTTGAGACCAGCCTGGCCAACATGGTGAAACTCCTTCTCTACTCAAAAAATATAGAAAATTAGCCGGTCTTGGTGGTGGGCACCTGTAATCCCAGCTACCTGGGAGACTGACGCAGGAGAATTGCTTGAGCTGGGATGGCGAAGGTTGCAGTGAGCCAAGATCACACCAATTGCACTCAAGCCTGGGTGACAGAGTGAGACTCCGCCTCGAAAAAAAAAAAAAAAGATGCTGGGTGCAGTGGTTCATACCTGTAATCTCAGCACTTTGGGAGGCCAAGGTGGGTGGATCACACCGTCAGGAGTTCAAACCAGCCTGGCCAATATGGTGAAACCCTGTCTCTACTAAAAATACAAAAAATTAGCTGGACGTGGTGGCATACACCTGTAATCCCAGCTACTCCAGAGGCTGAGGCAGAGAATTGCTCGAACCTGGGAGGCTGAGGTTACAGTGACCCGAGATCGTGCCACTGGACTCCAGCCTGGAGGCCAGAGTGAGATTCCATCTCAAAAAAAGAAAAAAGAAATCACTCTTAGCAGCCCAGCAGCCCTCCTAGACCTCTTCTACCCCCCACCCGACTCCTGCCCCACCCAGCAGGCTGCTGAGAGGCCTGGGCAGAGGCAGGCTGGCAGTGAAAAGTTTGGGTGGAGACACCAGACCCAGAACCATCCTCCACCCTCTGTGTCCCAGGCCCCCAGCCCCTGGCCCCCTCCCCATACGCTCAAGGCAACAAGCTGGGGACCAGTTCCTGGGAACATGAACTCAGAGAAGGAGGCTGGCAGTTGCATTTTGGTGAGGACTGTAAGCATCCCCATTCTGCAGAGGAGAAAACTGAGGCTTAGATAGGGACAGACTTTCAGCCAAGGAAGTGGCCAGGCCCTGAGCTCCAGAGGGGTCTCTGTGCCAAGGACACATCATGGGCACAGACAGAGAGGACACAGGGTGTCAGGTGATCATACTACCAGCTCAGTTAATTCCCAAGAATGTTCCCTTGAATGGTGGACTCCATCTTTCTAACACCTTGGCCGGGCATGGTGGCTCACGCCTATAATCCCAGCACTTTGGGAGGCCGAGGTGGGCAAATCACCTGAGGTTGGGAGTTCGAGACCAGCCTGACCAATATGGAGAAACCCTGTCTCTACCAAAAATACAAAGTTAGCCAGGCGTGGTGGTAGGCTCCTGTAATCCTAGCTACTCGGGAGGCAGAGGTTGCAGTGAGCCAAGATGGAGCCATTGCACTCCAACCTGGGCAACAAGAGCAAAACTCCATCAAAAAAAAAAGAAGAAGAAGAAAGAAGACACTCCTCACATTACTGATGCCTCATGCTGTGCGCCAGCTTTTTAGCGATTGCTTCACTGTGGCTGGATGTAACTTCACATGCAGCCAACCTGCAAGTCCCAACGTGCCTTTGCTGACTGGCCAAGGGTTTGTGTTCACTGTGTTATCAGCTTGAAGTCCTGACTGCTTCTGGTAACTGGTAACAGATCTGAGTCCTAGATGGTTTTTTTTTTGAGACAGAGTCTCGCTCTGTTGCCCAGGCTGGAGTGCAGTGGTGCGATCTCGGCTCACTGCAACCTCTGCCTCCTGGGATCAAGTGATTCTCCTGCCTCAGCCTCCAGAGTAACTAGGATTACAGGTGCTCACCACCATGCCCAGCTAACTTTTGTATTTTTAGTAGAGATGGGGTTATTCCATGTTGGACAGGCTGGTCTCCATCTCCTGACCTCAAGTGATCCACCCACCTCGGCCTCCCAAAGTGCTGGGATTACAGGCATGAGCCACCATGCTCAGCCCTTATTTAATTGTGGTATCTTTCTCATTAGTTGTGTGATAATTTTTTTTTTTTTTTGAGACGGAGTCTTCCTCTGTCACCAGGCTGGAGTGCAGTGGTGTGATCTCGACTCACTGCAACCTCCGCCCCCGCCCCATTCAAGCGATTCTCCTGCCTCCGCCTCCTGAATAGCTGGGACTACAGGTGCACGCCACCACTCCCAGCTAAGTTTTGTATTTCTAGTAGAGATGGGGTTTCACCATGTTGGTCAGGATGATCTCGATCTCTTGACCTCGTGATCCACCTGCCTTGGCCTCCCAAAGCACTGGGATTACAGGCGTGAGCCACTGTGCCTGGCCTGTTTTTTTTTTTCTTTTTTCTTTTTTTTTTTTGAGACAGGGTTTTTTGCTCTGTGTGTGATCATGACTCACTGCAGCCTTGCTCTCCTGGGATCACTGACCCTCCCACCTCTGGAGTAGCTTGGACTACAGGTGGATACCATCACACCCAGCTCTTTTTTTTTTTTTTTTCCCCTAGAGAGGAGGTCTTACTATGTTGTCCAGGCTGGTCTCAAACTCCTGGGCCCAAGCGATCCTCCCACCTTGGCCTCCTAAAATGTTGGGATTACAAGCCTGGCCACAGTAATATTTTTGTGAGTCTTTTTTCAGTTTGAAATAACTAATATATTTAGTTCCCAATTGTTATTTCATTGAGGTATTTTTCCCATTAAATAAAAGTTTTGTTTTTGTTGTTGTGGTTGTTTGGAGACAGGGTCTTGCTCTGTCACCCAGGCTGGAGTGCGGTGACTCTGGAGGCCAGAGTGAGATTCCTTCTCAAAAAAAAAAAAAGAAGGAATGCAACCTCTGCCTCCTGGGTTCAAGTGAGCCTCCCACCTCATCCTCCTGCGTAGCTGGGACTCTAGGAGTGTGCCACCACACCTGGTGGATTTTGTATTATTTTGTACAGATGGGGTTTCGCCATGTTGCCCAGGCTGTTCTCAAACTCCTGGGCTCAAGTGATCCACCTGCCTTGGCCTCCCAAACTGCTAGGATCACCTAGGTGTGAGCCCCTGTACCCAGCCAAAGGTTCAGATTTTAACAGAATAATTCAATGAGTTTTCACACATGTAGTCACCTGTGTAACCACCTCCCCAATCAAGTTTCCTGGTGAAACAGTCACTGCTCCTTCTGCCTTAGGAAGCCACTGTCACTCCTGAGCAGTTAGTAGCCACAAAGTTTCCACTGAGGCTGCAGTGAGCCGAGATCACACCACTGCACTCCAGCCTGGGCAAGAGAGTGAGACCCTGTCTCAAAAAAAAAAGTGGTGGGGTTCAGGCTGGGCTCGGTGGCTCACGCCTGTAATCCCAGCATTTGGGAGGCTGAGGCAGGCAGATCAACCTGATGGCAGGAGTACAAGACCAGCCACGCCAATGTGATGAAACCCCATCTCTACTTAAAAATACAAAAATTAGCCAGGCGTGGTGGTGCGTGCCTGTAGTCTCAGCTCCTCGAGAGGCTGAGGCAAGAGAATCACTTGAACCTGGGAGGTGGAGTTTGCAGTGAGCTAAGATCATGCCTCTGCACTCTAGCCTGGGAGACAGAGCAAGACTCTGTCTCAAAAAAAAAAAAACAAAAAAAAAACCAAAGAAAAAGGTTCATTTGCTGTGAAAATGAGAAAGGAGGTGGGGACAGACTGATTTTTCTGACTTTAGGCCTCTTTCAGGGTATAATTTAGGTGAAAAGTTACTAATTGCACACTAAGTGTTTGTAGGGATTTAAAACCCCCTGTTCTGTCAATGTCATTTTATTGGGTTATTGTTGGGTTTTTGCTTGGTTTTTGCTTTTGATTTTTTGAGACAGAGTCTCGCTCTGTTGCCAGGCACCAGGCTGGAGTGCAGTGAAGCAATCTCAGCTGACTGCACCTCTGCCTCCCGGGTTCAAGCAATTCTCCTGCCTCAGCCTCCTGAGCAGCTGGGACCACAGGCACATGCCACCACACCCGCTAATTTTTGTATTTTTTAGTAGAGACAGGGTTTCATCATATTGGCCAGGATGGTCTCGATCTCCTGACTTTGTGATCCGCCCACCTCGGCCTCCCAAAGTGCTGGGATTACAGGCGTGAGCCACCGCGCCCGGCCTATTTTTTTTCTTTTGAAACAGAGTCTTGCTCTGTCGCAAAGGTTGGAGTGCAGTGGCTTGAGCTCAGCTCACTGCAACCTTCACCTCCCCGGTTCAAGCGATTCTCCTGTCTCGCCTACCTAGTAGCTGGGATTATAAGCATGTGCCACCACTCCTGGCTAATTTTTGTATTTTTCGTAGAGACGGGGTTTCACCATGTTGGCCAGGTTGGTCTCGAACTCCTGACCTCAAGTGATCCACCCACCTCAGCCTTCAAAAGTGCTGGGATTACAGGCGTGAGCCACCGACTCCTGTGGTTTTGCTTATTTTTTATACACAGTGAAGATACTTCAGGGACTGCTTTGGTTTTATATACTAACATTCCAGTGATGAAAATGATACATTTAAAAATCTTTTTAGTGAATGCTAACTGTTCCCACAGTTAAAGACATTTACCTACTATGTAACTAATTATATCTTCCCAAGTAATTTGGTAACCACCACCTCCCTGGCTGGCCTTTTTTTTTCTTTTTTTCTTTTTTTTTTTTTGAGGCAGGGCCTTGCTCTGTTGCCCAGGCATGATCACCATGCACTGCAGCCTTAACCTCCTGGGCTGACGCGATCCTCCTGCCTCTGCCCCTCAAGTGGCTGGGACTACAGGCCTGTGCCACCACACCCAGTTAATTTTTTTTTTTTTTTTAAATTTTAGTAGAGATGATGTCTCACTATGTGGCCCAGGCTGGTCTCAAACTCTGGAATTCAAGGATCCTCCTGCCTCGGCCTCTGAAAGTGTTGGGATTACAGGCATGAACCTCCACACCCGGTCGGGCCTGCTTTCTTGCATTTGGAAGTTAAAAACTACATTTCCCAGAGTTGTTTGCAGCTAGATCCACATAGGACTGGGTTTCCCCAAGCCAAGTTTGCACCCCTGAAAAACTTTCTTTTTTTTTTTTTTTTTTTAAGATGTGGTCCATGACCGGGCACCTGGCTCACGCCTGAAATCCTAGCACTTTGAGGGGCCGAGGTGGGCAGATTGCCTGAGCTCAGGAGTTTGAGACCAGCCTAGGCCATATGGCAAGACCCTGTCTCTACTAAAATACAAAAAATTAGCCTGGCATGGTGACACACACCTGTAATCCCAGCTACTGGGGAGGCTGAGGCACAAGAATCGCTTGAACACGGAAGGTGGAGGTTGCAGTGAGCTGAGATTGTGCCACTGCAGTCCAGCCTGGGGGACAAGGCGAGACCCTGTCAAAAGAAAGAAAGAGAGAAAGAAGGAAGAAAGGAAGGAAGAAAGGAAGGAAGAAAGGAAGGAAGAAAGGGAGGAAGGAAGGAGGGAGGGAAGGAAGGAATATGGTCTTGCTCTGTGATTTTGCTCTGTCACCTAGCCTGGAGTGCAGTGGCACTGTCATAGCTCACCGCAGCCTAGAACTCCTGGGATGAAGTGATTTTCTCAGTCTCTGGAGTGGTCAATAGGACAATGATTGTGCCGCCACACTTGGCTAGTTTTTTCTTTTTTTTTTTTTGAGACAGGATCTCACTCTGTCACCCAGGCTGGAGTGCAGTCGTGTGATCTTGCCTCACTGCAGCTTCAACAGCCCAGGTTCAAGTGATCCTCCTGCCTCAGCCGCCCAAATTGCTAGGATTACAGGTGTGAGCCACAAGGCCTGTCCGACAACTGACTCATTTGTTTTTAACTTTTATTTATTTTTTTTGTAGAGACGGGGGGCCTTGCTGTGCTGCCCAGGCTAGTCTCAAACTCCTGGCCTCAAGGAGTCTTCCCAGTTCAGCTTTCCAAAGTGCTGGGATGACAGATGCGAGTCACTGCACTCCACCCTGTGCAAAACTTAGAAAGTGAACATGCCAGGTGCGGTGGCTCACGCCTGTAATCTCAGCACTTTGGGAGGTGGACGGACGGATCACCTGAGGTCAGGAGTTCAAGACCAGCCTGATTGACATGGAGAAACCCCATCTCTACCAAAAGCACAAAATTAGCCGGGCGTGGTGGCGCACTGTAATCCCAGGTACTTGGGAGGCTGAGGCAGGAGAATTGCTTGAACCTGGGAGGGGGAGGTTGTGGTGAGCCGAGATTGTGCCACTGCACTCCAGCCTGGGCAACAAGAGCAAAACTCGGTCTTAAAAAAAAAACAAGGTGAAAGTGAGGGAGGGAGATGGGCCCTCTGGCTAGTTCAGTGATAGAGACACTTGTTTTTTTATAAACAGCCTAGGAAGCTGTGGCCAGGGAATGCTCTCTGCATCAACCCTCAAGCTTTGCAACATGGAGGCTTATTTCCTGGTCCTCTGAAAATCCTGTAAGTTATCAATATCCCCTAGTAATCTCTGTCAACTAGCCGAGGAGGCTTCTGTTGCCAGCAACCAGGAACCCCAAGCCTGACGACGGGAGAAGTGGCCTGATACGGCAGCGGAACTTACAATGGGTGCGGCTGGAGGAGCTAGAGGAGAGGCCGGTAAGAAGACTCGCGTGTTGCAGGGTGGAAAGCTGGCGACTCTCGGTACTCGGTAACAAGTGTCTACCCATGCTGCCACCTGCTGCACCTGAGAAGGCAGATGGCGGGTGGCCGAGGCCGCAGCCTTAGAAAAATAATAAAGACGTTTCAGAGTGACAGGTTCTTGCTTCTTCCACTTTTGGAGAAGTCCTAAGCAGAAAACAAGAGCCTGTGGACAGGACGGAAGGGATTAATCCATCTTTCCTAAGTAGGGGATTTTTTTTTTTTTGAGACAAGGTCTCTCTCTGACACCCAGGCTGGCTGGAGTGTAGGATCTCAGCTCACTGCAACCTCTGCCTCCCGGGTTCAAGCGGTTCTCCTGCTTCAGCCTCTCGAGTAGCTGGGACTACAGGCACATGCCACTATACCCGGCCAATTTTTGTGTTTTTAGTAGAGACGAGGTTTTGCCATGTTGGCCAGGATGATCTTAAACTTCTGACCTCAGGTGACCCACCCGCCTCACCTCCAAAACGCTGGCATTACAGGCATGAGCGACCACGCCTGGCCATGTCCAGCTTTTTATTTCTTCTAGAGATGGGTTCTTGCTATGTTGCCCAGGCTGGTCTTGAACTCCTGGTCTCAAATGATCCTCCTGCCTCAGCCTCTCATAGCCACTGCTTCCCCTCTAGGGGGTTCTGGTTCTGTCTTGTCACAGACTATGAATCTTAATTGAATGAGGGTCCCATTACTTCCTTTTTTTTGACACAAGGTCTCACTCTGTCACTCAGGCTGGAGTGCAATGGCGCAATCTCGGCTTACTGCAACCTCTGCCTCCCCGGTTCAAGTGATTCTCCTGCCTCAGCCTCCCGAGTAGCTGAGATTACAGGCGTGTATCACTATACCAGGCTAACTTTTTGTATTTTTAGTAGAGACAGGGTTTCACCATGTTGGCCAAGCTGGTCTTGAATGCCTGACCTCATGTGATCCACCTGCCTCAGCCTCCCAAAGTGCTGGGAGTATAGGCGAGAGCCACTGCACCCCGACATAGTTGGGAGTAAGAGTCAATGTCATATAAACCAAAAAGAGGGGAGGATCTTCCAAATTCAAAGAGAACGACAGGACAGCCAGAGGAAATTTACCAAGCTTTACTGACTGTTGAATAAGGAAGGAAAGTGTGACATAAGTTACAGCTGGGACCCAGCCATTCTACTCCTACATATATGCCCAAGGGGAATAAAAACATGTTCACGCTAAATATTTAAACAAACTGTTCATAGAAGCCTTCATTATTCATAACAGCCTAACAGTGGGAACAACTCGAATGTCCATTACAGGGGAAGAAAACTCTACCTCTCCCCTCTGAGGGTCTCGAGTGGGCCTGAGTATAGAGCTGGCATAAGAATGCCAGGTGCAGTGGCTCACACATGTAATCCCAGCACTTTGGGAGACCAAGGCAGGTGGATCACCTGAGGTCGGGTGTTTGAGACTGGCCTGGTCAACATGGTGAAACCTTGACTCTACTAAAAATACAAAAATTAGCCAGGTGTGGTGACACACGCCTGTAGTCCCAGCTACTCAGGAGGCTGAGGTGGGAGAATTGCTTGAACCCGGGAGGCGGAGGTTGCAGTGAGCCGAGATCAGGCCATCGCATTCCAGCCTGGGCAACAAGAGCGAAACTCCATTAAAAAAAAAAAAGAAGGCTTAACATAGATTAACAGGAGAAAGGCATACGTTGAATGTAAGTTTTTCATGACCTGGGAGTCTTCATAAGAAAATGAACACCCAAAAAAGTGGCAAAACCTGAATGCTTTCATGTGAGGTTGAACAACGAGATGATCGTGGGAAAGTAACTGAATGATGTGGGCAGGCTCAAGGCAGACAAGCAGTATTTGAACAAGGTCTGCTGCTACATAATTCTCATGGCTGTCCTACCCTTTGAAGAATATTTCTTTTCTCCTGGTACCAGGAGGGCATCTTCCACATGGGTGTTTTTTTTTTTGTTTTTTTTTTTGAGATGGAGTCTTGCTCTGTCGCCAGGCTGGAGTGCAGTGGTGTAATCTCAGCTCACTGCAGCCTCAACCTCCCAGGTTCAAGCTATTCCCCTGCCTCAGCCTCCTGAGTAGCTGGGACTATAGGGCGCCCACTGCCATGCCTGGCTAATTTTTTGTATTTTAGTAGAGACAGGGTTTCACCATGTTGGTCAGGATGGTTTTGATCTCTTAACCTAGTGATTCTCCTGCTTTGGCCTCCCAAAGTGCTGAGATTACAGGCAGGAGCCATCACGCCTGCCACACATGGGTGTTTTTATCTCTCTCTCTCTCTCTTTTTTTTTTTTTTTTTTTGCAACAGGGTCTTGCTCTGTTATCCAGGCTGGAATGCAGTGGCATGATCTCAGCTCACTGCAACTTCTGCCTCCTGCATTCAAGTGATTCTCCTGCCTCAGCCTCCTGAGTAGCTGGGATTATAAGTGCCCACCACCATGCCCAGCTAAATTTTTGTAGTTTTAGTAGAGACAGGGTTTCGCCATGTTGGCCAGGCTGGTTTTGAACTCCTGACCTCAGGTGATCCGCCTGCCTTGGCCTCCCAAAGTGCTGGGATTACAGGCCTGAGCCACCGAGCCCAGGCTTGATCTCCGGTTTCAGGAAGGAAAGGGGAGCTGAGAATGCTCTTCTTACATCTACTATTTCTCAAGTGTTTTTAGCTCCAAGTAATCCTCATGCCAACATGGCAAATTTGGGGAGATCCTATTGACCCCCCTTCTCCATTAGCTGCTGAATGAATAACAAACTGTGGCATGTTCATACAATTGAATATCGCTCAGCCATAAAAAGGGATGAGGTACCCATTCATGCCACAACTTGGATGTATGCTGGCCGGGTGAGGGTCGCTCACGCCTGCAATCTTAGCACTTTGGGAGGCCAAGGTGGGAGGATCATTTGAGCCCAGGAGTTTAAGACCAGCCTGGGCAACACAGTGAGGCCCCATCTCTACAAAAAATGTAAAAAACTTTTGTTCATACATACCTGTAATTCCAGCTGCTCAGGAGGCTGAGGTGGGAAGACCGCTTGAACCCCGGAGCTCAAGGCTGCAGTGAGCCATGATGCAGCCACTGCACTCCAGTGCTGGGTCTGTGCTGCAGACCCTGGCCGCCGGATGAAATGAGTCCTCAGACACAGGTATGCAGTGTAAGAGGAGCAGGGTGACTGCCTGGCTCCAGCGGCCAGAGAGCAGCCCCAGAAGCTGGAGCTGCTTGCTTTTATTCAGTGCAGGCACAATGCCAAAAACCTGGGGCAAACACCACCTGTAGGTAATTCACATTTACTGTTCCCCTTTCAGGGAATCTCGAGCTCAGATGATTAAAGGTCAGCTCCTGGTCCATGTAAGTCAGCACGGCTGTTTGAGATAAATTCCCCTACACTCCCTGGTACCTACTCCTTGCCCTCTGCCTCAAGGTTACAGAACAGCTGCCTTCAGCTCTTCTCCCCTGCAGTTATGCAAAACCTTCTGACCTTTCACAAGGTTTGTGTCGGCCGGGCGCAGTGGCTCACGCCTGTAATCCTGACACTTTGGGAGGCTGAGGCGGGTGGATCACAAGGTCAGGAGTTCGAAACCAGCCTGGCCAACATGGTGAAACCCCGTCTCTACTAAAAGCACAAAAATTATCTGGGCATGGTGGCAGGTGACTGTAGTCCCAGCTACTTGGGAGGCTGAGGCAGGAGAATTGCCTGAACCCAGGAGACGGAGGTTGCAGTGAGCCGAGATCGCGCCATTGCACTCCAGTCTGGGCAACAAGAGCAAAATTCCATCTCAAAAAAAAAAAAAGTAAGCACCATAAAACAATTAGTAAATAAAATAAAATTCTGAAAAATTGCAAACATACAGTAGTTGCAAATATAGCACCGTTTGAGTAAGTTGCCAATATGAAGCCCCATGAGCTCTGAATACTCTAATGGGAATTCTCTATTAAGTAGGACTATTGTCAGCACCCATCACTATCAGAAAGTCAACACTGAGTCCCCGCTGCCATCATCAGGTCTTCAGACCCCATTGGAGCTGTGCCAGGCGTTCCAATCACGTCCCTTGCAGCAGAGCACCCGCTTCAGAAACCACAGAGTTCGGTCGTCATGTCTCTTTGCTTCCATTCCCTCAGCCTGGAATAGGTACTCTGGCATCCTTTGTCCCTCAAGAGCTGGACGCTGTTGGAGGTTACAGGTCAGTGTGATGTCTCCTCATCTGTAGATTAGCCTCATCTGCAAGTTAACCATTTTCGGCAGAAGAAGAACCCCAGAAGTGGCGCTGTGCACATCCCATCGGGGGCACGCGATTTCCTCTTGTCTCCTTACTGGTGACGTTGAGACGAATCACTTGGGTATCTGCTGGGCTTCATAATAAAATTAATTTTTTTTTTTTTTGAGACGGAGTCTCGCTCTGTCACCCAGGCTGGATGGAGTGCAGTGATTCACCCGCCTCAGCCTCCCAAAGTGCTGGGATTACAGGCAGGAGCCACTGTGGCCAGCCTGTATATATTTTATCATATTTTTTAAAAAAGAGGTGGGGCAGGGTGTAATCCCAACACTGGGAGGCTAAGGCAGGAGGATTGCTTAAGCCCAGGAGTTAAAGACCAGCCTGGGTAACATAGTGAGACCCTGTCTCTGAAAAAATAAAAAAATTAGCCAGGCATGTTGGTGCAGGCCTGTGGTCTCAGCTACTCAGGAGGCTGATATGGGAGGATTGCTTGAGCCTGGGAAGTGGAGCCTGCAGTAAGCCAAGATGAAACCACTTCACTCCATCCTGAGTGACAGTGAGACCCTGTCTCAAAAAGGAAAGAAAAGGCTGGGCATGGTGGCTCAAACCTGTAATCCCAGCATTTTGGGAGGCTGAGGTGGGTGGATGATGAGGTCAGGAGTTCAAGACTAGCCTGAGCAACATGGTGAAATCCCATCTCTACTAAAAATACAAAAATTAGCTGGGCATGGTGGCTGTTGCCTGTTAGCTACTCAGGAGGCTGAGGCTGAGGCAGGAGCATGGTGTGAGCCGAGATTGTGCCACTGTACTCCAGTCTGGCGACAGAGCGAGACTCCATTTCAATAAGTAAGTAAATAAATAATAAAAAGAGTCCAAACCTGCCCCACCAAATAACCCACTCCTCAAACCATTAGCTCACGCTAATGCCTCCACTTTCAGTCCAGCTCCACGGGGCTGATGCCTGCCTCTCCCTTTCCAAATCTGTAACTCCCTCCTGAGAAAGACAGCAGTTCCAGTCCTCATCCCTGACTCTCACACGGCACCTCCCCCGAAGGCCAGTTCCAATGCCCCTCAGTGGGCACCTACCCCACACAAGCGACCTCCTCCCCTGCTGGGAGCTCAGGCTCCCTCTCACGTGTCCTGCTGGCCCTTCTCACCCCACTGGGCACTTCGGGGCAGCCTCTGCTCAGTCCTCCTCACCTGCTCAGCCCTGACCCCCAAACACCTCCCCCAAGGACGTCCCGCCCCAGTCAGCCCATTCAGGGCCACCATGACCTTGCTCAGCCCCACATAATGGCTTTAGGGCCGAATTGTTGAGCAAAGGAAGGAAAGGAAGGAAGAAGAAAAAGCCAAGCATGTATTTTACCGTGTAAGCATTGAAATTTACAAGAATCACTTGGAAATTTACAGGAATTACTTGGTAGAGTTTATAGAGCAGTTGAAACACTGAAAAATGAATCACCTGTAAAATTATGCATTCAGTTTTAAATATTTAAGAGAGAGAGTTTAATTAACTAGATTTATAAATGGAACTGAACACTAGAGAATAGGCTTTTTCTTAGCAGCCATTGGATTGTTCTATTAATATTTATTATATTTATAAAAATAGAGTTGTAAGATTTCCAATGGGCATAAAAGCTTAAGAACAAAGTGAAAGTGAGATTTCTGGATTGTTTGTTGGTTTGTTTTAGAGGTGGAGCCTTGCTCTGTCACCCAGGTTAGAGTACAGTGGTGCGACCTCGGCTCACAACAACCTCCGTCTGCTGGGTTCAAGTGATTCTCCCGCCTCAGCTTCCCAAGTAGCTGGGATCACAGGCATGTACCACCATGCCCAGCTAATTTTTCTTTTCTTTTTTTTTTTTTTTTTTGTATTTTTAGTAGAGACAGGGTTTCACCATGCTGGCCAGGCTGGTGGTCTCAAACTCCTGACCTCAGGTGATCCACTCACCTTGGCCTCCCAAAGTGCTGAGATTACAGGTGTGAGCCACCGCGCCTGGTCAAGAACAAAGTGAGATTTCTAAGTGTCATTTTCATCATCAGAATGTTGATTTACAAAAACCAGCCCCTGAATTACCTTCACTGTGTACAAAAAATAACCAAAATATCACCAACAAAATGACGTTCATGGAGCCTGAATTTCAAATCTCTACAGCCAGTTGGTGTGCAATTAACTACTTTTCATCTAAATTATTTCCTAAAAGAGGCATAAAGTCAGAAAAATCAGCCTACTCCCCCTTCTTTATTTTGAGACAAATGAACTTTGGTGGCTATTCAATGCTCAGGAGTGGCTGGGGACAGTGGCTCACACCTGTAATCTCAGCACTTTGGGAGGCTGAGGCAGACAGATCGCTTGACTCTGGGAATTCAAGACCAGCCTGGGCAACATGGTAAAACCCTGTCTACAAAAAGCACACAAACAATTAGTCAGGCGTGGTGGCGTGTGTCTGTAGCCCCAGCTACTTGGGAGGCTGAAATGGGAGGATTGCTTGAGCCCAAGAGGTTTTAGCTTGGAAGGCTAAGGCTTCAGTGAGCAGAGATTCTACCACTACACTCCACCCTGGGTGACCGAGTGAGACCACATCTCAAAAAAGGTCAGGAGTGACAATGGCCAGTGGCTTCCTGGAACAAGAGGAGAGGCCACTATTTCCTGGACTCCAGGAAACTTAATTGAGGAGGTGGTTAGATAGGTCTCCACATTTCTCAAAATCAGTGAACTATACCTTTAATATCCGCATCTATTATTTTATGGGAAGGATACCTTGATAGAAATACTATTGAGAAATACATATATTTATTATTATTATTACTACCATTATTATTAGATATTTTTTGAGACTGAGTCTTGTTCTTGTTGCCCAGGCTGGAGTGCAATGGCACGAACTCAGTTCACTGCAATCTCCGCCTCCCAGGTTCAAGCGATTCTCCTGCCTCAGCCTCTCAAGTAGCTGGGACTACAGGTGTGCATCATCACACCCAGTCTATATTAACTATTTAAAATTGAAAAAAAGCAGCTGAGCACAGTGGCTCACACCTGTAATCCCAGCACTTTGGGAGGCTGAGGCAGCTGGATCATCTGAAGTCAGGAGTTCGGCCAGCCTGGCCAACATGGTGAAACCACATCTCTACTAAAAATATAAATATTAGCCAGGCATGGTGGCAGGCACCTGTAATCCCAGCTACTCGGTAGGCTGAAGCAGGAGAATCACTTGAACCTGGAATGCAGAGGTTTCAGGGAGCTGAGATGGCACCTCTGCACTCCAGCCTGGGTAACAAAGCAAGACTCTACCTCAAAAAAAAGGAAAAAAGGCTCACGAAAATATTATTTCAGGCTGGGCACGGTGGCTCATGCTTGTAATCGCAGCACTTTGGGAGACTGAGGTGGGAGGATCACGAGGTCAGGAGTTCAAGACCAGCCTGACCAATATGGTGAAACCCCGTCTGTACTAAAAATACAAAAATTAGGGCCGGGCGCGGTGGCTCACGCCTGTAATCCCAGCACTTTGGGAGGCCGAGGCGGGTGGATCACGAGGTCAAGAGATCGAGACCATCCCGATCAACATGGTGAAACCCCGTCTCTACTAAAAATACAAAAAATTGGCTGGGCATGGTGGCGTGTGCCTGTAATCCCAGCTACTCAGGAGGCTGAGGCAGGAGATTTGCCTGAACCCAGGAGGCGGAGGTTGCGGTGAGCCGAGATCGCGCCATTGCACTCCAGCCTGGGTAACAAGAGCGAAACTCCGTCTCAAAAAAAAGAAAAAAAAAAAAAAAAAAAATACAAAAATTAAGGCCGGGCGCGGTGGCTCAAGCCTGTAATCTCAGCACTTTGGGAGGCTGAGGTGGGTGGATCACGAGGTCAAGAGATCGAGACCATCCTGGTCAACATGGTGAAACCCCATCTCTACTAAAAATACAAAAAATTAGCTGGGCACGGTGGCGCGTGCCTGTAATCCCAGCTACTCAGGAGGCTGAGGCAGGAGAATTGCCTGAACCCAGGAGGCGGAGGTTGCAGTGAGCCAAGATCACGCGTTTCACTCCAGCCTGGGTAACAAGAGTGAAACTCCGTCTCAAAAAATAAATAAATAAATAAATAAATAAAAAATAAAAATAAAAATACAAAAATTAGCTGAGTGTGGTAGCATGTGCCTGTAATCCCAGCTACTCAGGAGGCTGAGGCAGGGGAATCAATTGAACCCAGGAGGTGAAGGTTGCAGACCGCGCCACTGCACTCTGACCTGCAGAACAGAGAGAGACTCTGTCAAAAAAAAAAAAAAAAAGAAGAAGAAAAAAATATTATAACTGATGAGAAAGATAACCAACATTAACTAATGAATAAGAACCCATCAAGGATGCATATCTCAGTGATGGGAAAACCTTTTAGACTGATAACAGATTGACTGTAATAGTTTGGCCAATCACTTAGGCAAGTTGGGACTTGCAGGCCGGCTGGGTGTGAAGTCATATCCAGCTGCAGTGAAGAAATAAATAGAAAGATATTCATGGGAAACAATAGCAAGGTACAGAATGATGGGTCAAGTAATACAAGGAGCGTCTTTTCTTTTCGTTTTGTGGACAAGGTCTCACTCTGTTGCCCAGGCGGGAGAGCCCTGGTGTGATCATAGCTCACTGTAGCCTCTGACCTCCGGGGCTCAAGTGATGCTCCTGCCTCGGCCTCCCAAGTAGCTGTGATTACGGGCAGTTGTGTTTCCTCACATTGAATTATTTTATTTTTAGTAGTGACGAGGTCTTGCTATGTTGCCCAGGCAAGAGTATCTTCTTTATTATTTTTACTATGATGATGATGATTTTTTTTTTTTAGTGGAGTCTCTCTTTGTTACCCAGGCTGGAGTGCAGTGGCGTGATCTCTGCTCACTGCAACCTCCACCTCCCGGGTTCAAGCAATTCTCCTGCCTCAGCCTCCTGAGTGGCTGGGATTACAGGCATGTGCCACCACACCCAGCTAATTTTTTGTATTTTCAGATGAGACGGGGTTTCACCATGTTAGCCAGATAGTCTTGATCTCCTGACCTCGTGATCTGCCCACCTCAGCCTCTGAAAGTGCTGGGATTACAGGCGTGAGCCACCGCTACCGTGCCCGGCCCAAGAATGTGTTCTTTATAATGGTGAATAACGTTAGAATGATGGAGTCCACCATTCAAGGGAACATTCTCAGGAACTAACTGAGCTGGGCTGGTGATGCCATCACCTTACACCCTGCTGTCCTCTCTGTCCATGCCCATGACGTGTCCTTGGCACAGAGACCCCTCTGGAGCCCAGGGCCTGGCTGCTTCCTTGGCTGAGAGGTGGCCCCTGTCTAAGCCTCAGTTTTGTCCTCTGCAGAATAGGGGTACTTGCAGCCCCCCACCAAAATGTAGCTGCCAGCCTCCCTCTCTGAGCTCATGTTCCCGAGCTCCCGAGCTTGGTGCCTTGGAGTGTGTGGGGAGGAGGAGAGAGGCCAGGGGCCTGGGAGGCAGAGGGTGGAGGATGGTTCCGACTCTGACATCTCCACCCAAACTTTCCACTGCCAGCCTGCCTCTGCCCAGGCCGCTCTGCACCCTGCTGGGTGGGGCAGGAGCCAGAGTGGAGGGTGGAAAAAGTCCAGGAGGGCTGCTGGGCTGCTAAGAGCAGGTTCTCCTCAGCTCCCACACCATCCCTGCCTTCCAGAAACATCTTTCAGCCCTACCCAGCCCTCCCCCAAGTCAGTTCCCCAACCTTGAATTCTCTTCCAGAGTCTTGGGCCCAACGGGGCTGTTTTGGGACTGGCAGGATGGTCTTTATCTTGCTCTGCTTTTGATCTAGGTGGTGATGGGGTCGTGGGTGGTCCAGCAGCTCATCCTGACCTGCAAACTTGGTGGATGATGGTAGCAGTCCTGGAAAGAGGAACAAGAGAGACTTGAAAGAGAAAAGTTGGGACAGGAATACGCGGTAGACAGAGTTAGAGAAAGACACGAACAGAGCGAGGCAGCCAGCCCCAGAGACGGAACCCATAGGAGAGGCGCACCCAGAGGTCAGGAGACCCAGAGATCAGGGCAGAGGGTCCTGTACCGCTGGTGCCTTTGGCAAATCCCTTCCCATCCCAGCCTCAGCCTTCTTCTCTGTACAATGGGAGCGACCCGTGTTCCTCCCTGCTGGAATTATGGGGTCCCAATCAGTGATCTGCATATCCTGGGCAGCCCAGGGACCTAGGAAATGACAGGGGTAGTCCCAGTGGATCCCCTCCTTTCACCCCTCCTCACTGAGGACTTCCCATGAGCCAAGTACACTCCAGGATCCGGGGGTGCAGCGCTGAGCAGACCAGGCAGCACCCCCACCCCCGCCCCTGTGAAGCTGCCCCATCTGTCACTGTCGCTGCTGTTCCCTTACAGAGGCGGAAGCTGCGACTTCAGCAAGGACATCCTCGGTCCAGGCAGGAGGTTCTCAGCTGGAGAGAAGGGTCTGGAGTTCCCACCCAGACTGGCCTCCCAGGACCAACTATGTCTGTGAATAAAATAAAAGAAATTACTTCTTTCAGACAGGTCTGCAAAGAACAAATAAATACATAAAATGAGATAAAGGCTCTCCGTGTGCCAGGCAGTGGGAAGACAGGGCTGGAGGGGCGGTGGCACAAGGAGACTTCTCTGCTGTGAGTTTATTATTATTAAACGGTCCCTCTTATTATCAGCTCCTAGGAGGGGGCAGGGCATGCCGGCCCTGGGTGGTAGAGGGGAGCAGGGCTCCCAGGAAGAGGTGCAGCTCCCACCTCCCAGCTTTGCCCCAGGGCCAGGGTCTGTGCCAGGTGTGGGTGGTGGGTGGGAAGGGGTGGGTGAGTCATCAGGGCCAGCCCCGCCCTACTTTTACTTAAGGTCCCCAGCAGTCCCCACCACCACGGCTGCCTGACCCTGTCCCAGCCATGTCCGTGAGTGCTCCAGGGGCCCAGGGCAGGGCCATGTAGGGAGGGGACAGGGGGCGCCCCTTTCAAAGGAGCAAATGGGCTGTGGGTGCACCGTGGGTGGTCCCGGGCTGTGGCCTCTGGGTGGCCCCCATCCTGATTGTCCCCTCTCTCTTCGTGGCTTCCTCTGGGTCCCCCTAAGCATGTTCCTGTTTTCTTTTGTTGCTCTCCCCATCTCTTTCCCTGTCTATTTCTGGTCTCTTTCCTGCCTCTCTGCCACCCTGTTCTCTCCCACAGATTTCTGCCAGTCTCAGTCCTGGCCGGCTCCTCTCAGGGGTGACCCACCTTCCGCCTCCCTCCCTCTGTCTCACTGGCTCATGGTGGCCCCCGCACCCCACTCTTGCAGAACGTCCCCCACAAAACCTCACTGCCCGAGGGCATCCGCCCTGGCACGGTGCTGAGAATTCGTGGTGTGGTTCCTCCCAATGCCAGCAGGTGAGGCCCCAGGCCCTAAGAGTAAAGGGTGCAAGTCCCAGGCTCAACTGACCCCCCAATTCTTGCAGTCCAGAAATAGGGGCCCTGGGCCATCTGTACCCACCAGGCTAGGAGTCCAAGGCTATTTCTGACCTCAAATCTGATATATTTACTTACTTGCCCCATGTCTTTGTGGCTGGGGTCCCTAAGTTTCCCCAAGAATTTGGGAGTCCTGAGCAATCTCAGGGTTCCTAGATATAGTCCTATGACTTCCATGTCTGGGTCCCAGGGAACTCTAGAAATACTCCGAGTCCTGGAGATACCCTGGACCCTGGGAGTCCTTGCCAAGCTGTCCTTTGCTTCCTAAGGAACTTTGGGCCTTCTGGATTCTGGGGTACCCTGGAAATACTGGGGTTCCTGGTATTGTTCTTTGTCCTGTAGAACCTGAGGGTTCCCTGGGCATCAGGAACACCCTGGCCAACACCCAGACCTCCTGGGCAGCTCCCAGGCTCTTTGGAGAGGAGGGCGCCCTGCGCATAGTGAC
Organism: Aotus nancymaae; assembly: GCF_030222135.1. Lineage (NCBI taxonomy): Eukaryota > Metazoa > Chordata > Mammalia > Primates > Aotidae > Aotus > Aotus nancymaae. Next base: position 15,042,431 of record NW_026988441.1, on the reverse strand, counting down.
TTTGGTCTGGGTGGGTTCCCCCCAAGGGCCTCATGACATTTTGGCTGCCTTCGGAATTTGGGCTCCCTGAGCCCATTAATCTGCCACCTCCCCTTCTGTGGTGCGTGCCTGTCTTCAGGTCCCTGTCAATTTGGGGGTGCTATGGGAATGGGGAATCCCAGCCCATTAGCTCTTGACTTTGCTCTGGATGGTTACTGAGCCCTGACTGCCACCATCCCCCACTTCCAGGTTCTACATAAACCTGCTGTGCGGGGAGGAGCAGGGCTCAGATGTGATTCTGCATTTCAACCCCCGGCTGGACACCTCCGAGGTGGTCTTCAACAGCCTGGAGCAAGGCTCCTGGGGCCGCGAGGAGCGCGGGCCGGGCGTTCCCTTCCAGCGCGGGCAGCCCTTCGAGGTGCTCATCATCGCGTCCGACGACGGCTTCAAGGTGCGTCTCTACGACAGGGGCATGGACGCCGAGACCTAGGTCCCTGGAGCAGAGGGTTCCGCGCAGCACCGCCATAGAGAAAAGGCCAGGAGGGCGGAGGGGTGGAGGAGGCGTGGCCAAGGCGGGACCGGCGCGTCCCCAGAACCCCTCTCTCTCGCCTAAGCAACTCCCACCTGGGCCCCAGGTGCGGCGAGACAGCAGGGTCAGGACGAGGCGCGCCCCAGCCGGGTACCCAAGGGGTGGGCGCCCTAGCGCGAAGCCGTGGCCCAGACTCGCCATCCCCGACCCTACTCCCAGTTCCTTGTGCCTGAGGTCCGGGCTCGGAGGCAGGGGGAGGGATGGGTTGGAGGCCGCGCTCAGGAACTCGTCCTAGCAAGGATGGTGGGGCGGGGGGCGGCAAATCCCCCACCACCCAGGCCTTACGCGAGTTCACCTCCCTCCTCTGCGCTTTAAATAAGAATATCCATTACCAGCACTAAAAAAGCCGTTTTATGCTGTGCCACACAGTAAACTGGTTTGATCCTGACGACAAGAGTTAGAACAACAGCCCCATTTTCCCAGTGGGGAAACTGAGGCTCAGAGGGGGTGAGTGATTTCCCCAGGGCCACCCAGCACGGGCCTCCAGAATCCTCACCAGCGACCCTCCGCTGCAGGCCGTGGTTGGGGACGCCCAGTACCACCACTTCCGCCACCGCCTGCCGCTGGCGCGCGTGCGCCTGGTGGAGGTGGGCGGGGACGTGCAGCTGGACTCGGTGAAGATCTTCTGAGCAGGCGCCCAGTCGGGCCCGGGGCCTTGGATGGCAAATAAAGCGTGAGCCCGAAGCGCGCCTGTGTCTGTGTCCGGTTCATTGAGATGAGCAAACTGAGGCCCAGAGAGGCCAAGATACTGGCCGCGGGCCACACAGCGAATCCGAGGCGGGGGCGGGCTTTGAACCTGCGTGTGCTTAGGACACATTTTTGTCTACGAAGGCCTGAGGGTCGCCATCTGGGAGGGAGTGGGTCTGGGGCGTGTCCTGACGCAGCATTTGTGCAAAGCCAGCCAGGCGGGAATGCGGTGGGCGGATCTGTTGGCGTTAGGGGCGCGGAGGTGCTCACCGCAGGTCTCGGTGCCCCCACCGCAGATCTAAGGGGCGCCAACATGGGTCCATGCGCAAAGGGGGCCAATGAATCCCACCTTTCTGGTCACCTGTGGGCCCTAATTGTAGGCGCGGAAAGCGTGTTATAACATCCCCGGGTCCCTTCTCCCCCTGCCCCTCATCTCTCCCACCCTCTTCTCTCCTGACCTTCCGCCCCCAGAGTCGTCCCGGGTGGGGCTGGGCAGCCCGATGGGCGTCTCCCGGCTCTGGCTGTTCCTGGAGTCCCGACAGGTTCCCGCCTGCGCAGCCTCGGGGCAGACGCGATGGCAGCGGCCCCAGCTGTGCGGAGCAGCGGGAGGACTGGAAGGGCGGCGCGGGGTTTCCGTGGCGCAGCGAGCCCCATTCCCACGCGCCCTCCGCCCTCCCCGACGGCCCCGACCCCGGCCCAGCCCTGGTCACTGTGACGGGAGGGGAAGCGGGCTCCAAGTGCAGCCCCGGACCCAGTGTCACTTTCCGGGTTCAGGGCGTCGCTGGGGCTCCCATTAATGGCGGGGTTCGGGTGGGAGAGGCTGGGAACCCTGTGCGCCTCGAGCCGAGCCCGCACCCTCGCCCTCAGCCGGGGACCGGGGAGCCAGGCCGGGGCTGCGAGCGGAGGCTGCACGTGGGTGGTCGGGGCCAGTCGTTCCCGAACCTTCGTCCTGAGCCACGCCTTGGTGGGGCGCGCCGGGCGTGGGCCCCGATCTTCCGACCCCCTGGCGGCCGCCGCCCGCATTGCAGCCTGGACCGAGGTGGACGCAGGAAGCTCGGGTGGTTCCTGGCCTGGCCTGAATCTGATCCTGGAGTGGGGTGGGGCCGCCAGGTTCGCCGCGGTGCCCAGGCGTGTGCAGGACCCGGGGTTTTCGGCCCCTGCAACCCTCGGTCTGGGCGGCCCCTTCCTGCGCCCATCCCTGGAACGGGTGGGCGGCGGTCAGAAGGGAGCCCCGCTCAGGTGAGGAGGCCTGGGAAAGGCTGGGTTCTCTTAGTCCTCGGGGGTCCTTCTTGAATGAATTCACTTTTACTGCATTTCGCTGTGTCGAGTGGTTGCAAAATACTGTTTTTTTCCCCGTAAAGATAACATACGCATGTGGCAAACATTTCAAAACATACAGTGACAAGAACATATTATTGGCACAAGTGGTGAATGTGGTTGGGCCTTCGGATTAGATGGGAGCCATCCAGCCGTGCTCATGTTCCCGTTTTCACCGTGTCTGCCAGTGGACATGTGGGAACCTATCCTCGTTTGTGGAAAACACAGGTGGCTGGGTGGGGTGGCTTCTGCCTGTAATCCCAGCACTTTGGGAGGCGGAGGCAGGCGGATCACCTGCGGTCAGGAGTTTGAGACCAGCCTGGCCGACATGGTGAAACCTCCTCTCTACTAAAAATACAAAGATTAGCTGGGCGTGGTGGCAGGTACCTATAATCCCAGCTACTGGTGAGGCTGAGGCAGGACAATCACTTGAAATCGGAAGGCAGATGTTGCAGTGAGCCGAGATCTCGCCACTGCACTCTAGCCTGGGCAACAAGAGCAAAACTCCATCTCAAAAAGAAAAAAAAAAGGATAATCAAGAGATGAATGAATGAATGGATAATTGGAGATGGAAAAGTGATGAATGGGTGAATGGAGGGATGAATGGCATATGGAGGACAAATGGATGAATGTGATGGAAAGCAGAGAATTACATGGACAAATGGAGGGATGAAGAAATGAATGGATGGATGTAAGGATGGCTGAATGAATAGATGGACTAGAAGGTTAGATATGTTTGGATGGATGGGCGATGGATAAAAGGTTCAATGAATGAATGAAGGGACAAACAGCAGGATAGAGAGAGCTAGATGGACTGGTGAGTGGATGAATGATTGGATGTTGGGTGAACATACGGTTGATTGCATGTTTGGAGAGACTGACAATGAGATGGGTGTGTGCAGAGGTAAATGGATGGGTAGATGGATAAAGGGTTGGATGAAAGGACAGTTAAACAATCATATCAATAGATGGATTGATGAGTGTCTAGATGGTAGGATGTTTGATTGGTGGGTGGTCGGATGGACTTTTGTTTGGATACCTGGAGAGACTGATGGATGTTGGGATGGATGAGTGGAGAGATGGAGGCATGGAGGGATGGAATGACAGGCTGCACAGTGGTTTAGTGTGCAGCCTTGGGGCCCGACCAACTGGATTTGCATCCTTCTTCTGCCATGCATGCGCTGTGCAATTTGGGCCCTTGGTTTTCTTTTCCTTGGTTTTCTCATCTGTTACAGAGGGAAGATAATAATGGTTTCTACCTCTTGGGGTTGCTGTGAGGAGTGAATGAGCCCTAAATCAGTGCTTGGGGCATAACCAGATCTATGACGATGGGAGGATGAATGGTCAGATGACTAGATGGATGAGCGATAGATGAAGTGCATGACTGAACCAAGTAAAGGAGGAGTAGTGAGGGAGCGAATGGACACACACTCATTAGACTCCCTCAGACATTTTATTAGGGGCTTAGAAAGGAGTCCTAGGAAATCTTTCTGTTTTCCCATGAGTTATAGCCCCAGGAAGAGATTAGATCTGGACATAAGACAAGGTGACATCACCAAGGACTTCCACCGTGTCCACCCTCTGGAAGGCTGAGATGCGATGGGTGAAGTCAAAGAGGTGCTGACCATTGGCGAAAACCTTGAAGCGATCCAAGCCACAGCGAATGGACAGCTGCAGGGAGAGGGTGGGTGTGAGGCCGGGGCCAGGACCGCGGCTTTGGAGGGAGGTGGGAAAAGAGAGCCCAGACTCACATCAAAGAACTGTCCGGGACCAAACGGGTTGTGGGAGATGTTCCTCTCCTCGGATCCCCACGAGCCTTTCACCAGGCTGTTCCGGACCACGGTACGGTCGCCCATGCGGGGATTAATGTGCAGAGCGATGTCCCCTGAGGAGCCCACCTTGAAGTTGACGGTAAAGCTGCGGACAGAGAGGGAAGGGGGAGTCAGAGGGAGTCCAGGGGAGAGGGGCCTGTGGACTAGACCTCTGGGTCGCTAAAGGAGGAGGGGGCAGAGCATCTAGACTGTTGGGTCTGAGGGAGGAGGGGCTGGGGGCTCCCACCTAGTCTACGCTCCATACCTCTTGCCTGTGGGGGGCACAGAGCCCTTGATGATGATAGTTCTTCGAGCTGTGAGCCCTCCTTGCAGCCTCCCGAAATACGGCACAGGCTGAGGGAAGAGAACGCGGGGCCCCATTCTCTCTCAGCTTAGCAAGCCCGATGTAGGAAGAAATTTCCTTTTCCTCTCCTTTCTTATCCTCTCTTTCCCTCCCCTCCCTTCCCCTCTCCTTTCCTTTCTTTCTTTCTTTTGAGACGGAGTTTCAATCTTGTTATCCAGGCTGGAGTGCAATGGCGCGATCTCAGCTCACCGCAACCTCCGCCTCCTGGGTTCAGGCAATTCTCCTGCCTCAGCCTCCTGAGTAGCTGGGATTACAGGCACGCGCCACCATGCCCAGCTAATTTTTCGTATTTTTAGTAGAGACGGAGTTTCACCAAGTTGACCAGGATGGTCTCGATCTCTTGACCTCGTGATCCACCCGCCTCGGCCTCCCAAAGTGCTGGGATTACAGGCGTGAGCCACTGCGCCCGGCCCCTTCCTTTCTTTTTTTCTTATAAGAGATGGGGTCTCACTCTGTCACTCAGGCTGGAGTGCAGTGGCATGATCAAGCCTCACTGCAGCCTCGAACTGCTGGTCTCAAGCAATCCTCCTACCTCAGCCTCCCAAAGTGCTGGGATTACAGGCGTGAGTCACCATGCCCAGCCTTGCAGGAACACATTTTCTTTGTTTTTCTTTTGTAGACAGTCTCCCTCTGTCACCCAGGCTGGAGTGCAGTGGCACAATCTCGGCTCACTGCAACCTCTACCTCCCGGGTTCAAGCGAATCTCCTGCCTCAGCCTCCTGAGTAGCTGGGACTACAGGCATGCACCATCACACCCAGCTAACTTTTGTAATTTTAGTAGAGAGAGGGATTCACCATGTTGGCCAGGCTGGTCTGGAACTCCTGACCTGAAGTGATCCACCTGCCTTGGCCTCCCACAGGGCTGGGATTACAGGTGTGAGCCACCGTGTCCAGCCAAGAACAAATTTTCTGAGAGTCCCCACTCCTCCTGGAAAATATCCCCAGCCCCTTCCACTCCCCAACCCTGACCCCCAACTCTACCCTCCCCACATCTCCCAACCCAAACACCCTCAGCCCACTCTCTTCTGGCTGTCTCAGGTTCCCCAGGGGTCCAGGCCCCCTCCCCACCACCTGTCTCCGTTTTCCCCTAAGCCATACCGGGTTGAAGACTGGGGGTCCCTCCATAGACTGTGAAGGGAGAAGAAGCGATATTATTCTCCAAGAGTCGACAGATATGTACGACACACCCATTAGACTCCAGCGCTTCTCCAGGTGCTGGGTTAGTACAACCGGGGGCTGCAACCCCTCTTAGTTCCCCCCACCCCAGTTCCCACCATTCCCACCCCCCCCCGGGGGACCTCCCAGCCCCCGTACTCACAGGCAGGCTGTTCAGCTGTTGATGGAAATGTCCAGGACCCTGAATGATAGATGGAAGACAGGGAGGGTGAGCGGGGCTGAGGGACCCCCACTGGGGGGAGGACCCTCACCCACCAGCAGGCACTTACAGGGTGAGCTGGGATCATCTGGGGTCCCTGTGGGCACAGAAGGAGAAAGCAGTTATGAGAGGGTCCCAGATTTACAACTGAAAGATGTCGATGGTGCCTTCCCTGGGTCAGCCCACCACCACCGCCACCAGCACCATGCCAGGGAACTCTGGCATCAAAGGGTGGCACCCCGATCAGATTCACGGAAGGGGCACCCCATGTTGAGGGATCGCTGATGCCCAGTGAGTCACCCCAAAGCGTTAGGACAATGCCTGTCCCGTTTCATTCTCAGCCCTTCCCCATGCTGTCCCCCTGCTGTCCCAGGACCCTCCCTTGCTGACCTTGATCTCCGTTTCTGCCTGTCTGTCTCTGTGTCTCAGTCTCTGTCTCCGTCTCTGTTTTGGCTACACCTCAGCAAAGGGGCTTCCTTCTGCCCAACACCTTTATTTTTTTTTAGTTTTTATTTATTTATGTATTTGAGACGGAGTTTTGCTCTTGTTGCCCAGGCTGGAGTGCAATGGCGTAATCTCGGTTCACCGCAAACTCCACCTCCCAGGTTCAAGTGATTCTTCTGCCTCAGCCTCCTGAGTAGCTGGGATTACAGGCACCCGCCACCACGCCTGGCTAATTTTGTATTTTTAGTAGAGATGGGTTTCTCCGTGTCGGTCAGGTTGGTCTTGAACTCCCGACCCCAGGTGATCCGCCCGCCTCGGCCTCCCAAGCCTAACACCTTTAACGTTTACTCTCTCTCTCTCCCTGTCTCTCTTTGTTTCCACCTCTTTTCTCTTCTTTGTAATTAACTCCTTTCTGCCATGATTTCTATTCTCAGTCAGCTATTCCAAAGGCCCTTTAAAAGTAGCTTTATACAGCCAGGCGTGGTGGCAGGTGCCTGTAATCCCAGGTACTTGGGAGGCTGAGGCGGGAGAATTGCTTGAACCTGGGAGGCAGAGGTTGCAGTGAGCTGAGATCCTGCCACTGCACTCCAACCTGGGCAACAGAACAAGACTCCATTTTAACAACAACAAAAAAGTAGCTTTATAGGCTGGGCATGCTGGCTCATGCCTGTAATCCCAGCACTTTGAGAGGCTGCTGTGGGTGGATCACCTGTGGTCAGGAGTTCAAGACCAGCCTGGACAACATAAGGAGATTCTTCCCCTCTGTCTTTACAAAAAATTTAAAATTTAGCTGGGCATGGGGGCATGTGCCTATAATCCCAGCTACTCAGGAGGCTGAGGTGGGAGGATCACTTGAACCCAGGAAGTCAACAAGGCAGTGAGCTGTGATTGCACCACTGCACTCCAGCCTGGGTAACAGAGCCAGACCCTAGCCCCAAAAAATTAATTAAAATTAAATCAAATTAAGAGACTCATTTGCATTGTATTTTATTTTTAACGATGGCGTTAAGCAACCTCTTGGGGCTTTGTTCACTATTGTGTGTTCTTCGCCCTTCCTTATCCTTACTTCCTGATTCACCTTACACACCTCCTCCTCCTCCAGGAAGCCCTGCCTTCCTGACCCATGACAAGACAAGCCCTTCCTTTTGGCTTCCGAGACCTCCTGCATACTCCGAATCCCAGCCCCCACCCCTCTGCCCGTGCCCTCCCTGTCACGGCCCTGACCATTTCTGGGCTGTCGCTTTCTGACGCCCTGTCTGTGAACCGGTGAGGTCAGGGCACGGAGATGTCTCAGCCATTCCTGTCTCCAGCCCTGTCTGGCCCAAGGCCTGATCCCTCTGCCTGCCCTCCCCCAGCTCCCTATCCTGTCCCTGATCCCTCTGCCTGGGCCCCAGTCCCTCAGCCTGGGCCTCCCCATCCTGGCCCTGATCCCTCTCAGTGATGGGTCTGTCTCCCAGTGGGCTGCCTTGATCATTACTGTGTTCTTGGCATCACTCAGCAGAGGGAGATGCTTGGGAAATAAATGAATGTGGAACCCAGCTGGGCGCGGTGGCTCACGCCTGTAATCCCAGCACTCTGGGAGGCCGAAGTGGGTGGATCACTTGAGGCCAGGAATTCAAGACTGGCCTGGCTAACATGGAGAAATCCCATCTCTATTATAATTACAAAAATTAGCCAGGCGTGGTGGTGGGTGCCTGTAATCCCAGCTACTTGGGAGGCTCAGGCAGGGGAATTGCTTGAACCTGGGAGGGGGAGGTTGCAGTGAGCCAGGATTGCGTGACTGCACTCCAGTCTGGGCGACAGAGTGATACTCTCTCAAAAAGAAAAAAGAAATGAATGTGGAACTGAGTTTAGAAAGGAAGGATGCAAGAAGGGACGGGACCCCTCATACCTGGGGTGGTGGGGGCGGCTGGCCTCCGATGAAGTTGATTGATTGAAGCTGCAAGTCCCCATCCACTTGCAGGTGGGTGACCATCTGTAGGGGGAGCCGGTGCCCGTACTCATAGAAGGGATTTCCATTTACCACCACCTGGAGGGCAGGGATGGAAGTCAGGAGTCAGCACACAGGATCCTGGGAAGGTAGAAACAAGAAGCAGGGGCTGGGCCAGCGGCTCACACCTGTGATCCCAGAACTTTTGGGAGGCTGAGGCGGACGGACCACCTGAGGTCAGGAGATTGAGACCACCCTGGGCAACATGGTGAAACCCCATTTCTACTAAAAATACAAAAATTAGCTGAGCATGGTGGCATGTGCCTGTCATCCCAGCTACTCGGAAGGCTGAGATATGAGAATCGCTTGAATACAGGAGGCAGAGTTGCGGTGAGCCGAGATCACACCACTGCACTCCAGCCTGGGCAACAACAGCAAAACTCTGTCTCAAAAAAAAGAAAAAGAAAAAAAAAAAGAAAGTAAAGGAAGGAAGGAGGGAGAGAGGGAAGGAGGGAGGGAGAGAGGGAAGGAGGGAGGGAGAGAGGGAAGGAGGGAGGGAGAGAGGGCAGGAGGGAGGGACAGAGGGAAGGAGGGAGGGACAGAGGGAAGGAGGGAGGGAGAGAGGGAAGGAGGGAGGGACAGAGGGAAGGAGGGAGGGAGAGAGGGAAGGAGGGAGGGAGGGAGGGAGGGTGGGAGAGAGGGAAGGAGGGAGGGAGAGAGGGAAAGAGGGAGGGACAGAGGGAAGGAGGGAGGGAGAGAGGGAGGGAGGGTGGGAGAGAGGGAAGGAGGGAGGGAGCCGAGATGGTACCACTGCACTCCAGCGCAGGAAACAAGAGGGAAAGCAGGAAGACCTTGTAGTGCTCGGCCAGGACCATGATGACCAGCTCGAAGGCGGCGCCCTTTTTGAAGGGCATGCTCCTCTTCTTCTCCTCGCTGCCCCACTTCCCGCCCTGCAGCGTGTTGAAAACCACCTTGTCCAAGCCATCAAACCTCGGGTTGAAGTGGAGAGCGATGTCTGAGCCTGGGTCCTGCCCCACCAGGAAGTTCACGAAGAACCTGGCGGGACATGAAGGGCTGGTTCCCCTGGTGCCACCTCCCGATGCCGGGGGGGCCTCCTCCATTCGGAAGCCCTCTCCCACCTGCCCTGTCCCAGGGCTCCCTGGCCCAGACCACAGCACCAGCTCTGAGGGGCAACCTTGGCACTGTGGCCCACAGCGTGGAGGGGGCCCAAGTTCTGGGGGTGCAGATTCCCACTACCACACCTTCACTCACAGCGTCTCCTTTTTTTTTTTTTTTTTTTGAGACGGAGTCTTGTGCTGTGGCCCAGGCTGGAGTACAGTGGCGCAATCTCAGCTCACTGCAACCTCCACCTCCCAGATTCCAGTGATTCTCCTGCCTCAGCTTCCTGAGTAGCTGAGATTACAGGCATGTACCACCATATCCAGTGAATTATTGTATTTTTAGTAGAGACGGGGTTTTGCCATGCTGGCCAGGCTGGCCTCAAACTCCTGACCTCAGGTGATCCACCTGCCTCGGCCTTCCACAGTGCTGGGATTACAGGTGATAGCCACCGCACCCGGCCCGGACTTATTTTTTATCTGTTTCCCCTACTAGGATATCAGCTTCACGAGAGCAGGGATCTCTGTCCTGTTCACTCCTCCATCCCTAGTGCCAGGACACAAAGTGGGCACTCAGTGAAGAAGTAAACATAAATAACAGGTGGGGCAGAGTGGCTCACACCAGTGCCTGATCCTCCCAGCGCTTCAGGAGGCCGAGGCTAGAGGATCGCTTGAGCCCAGGAGTTCAAGACCAGCTTGGGCAACATAACAAGACTTTGTCTCCGCAAAACAAATAATAATAATAATTTAAAAATAAATTAGCTGGGCATGATGGAGCATGCCTGTAGTCCCATCTGCTTGGGAAGAGGGGAGAGGATCACTTGAGCCCAGGAGTTGGAGGCTGAAGTGAGCTATGATACTGTGCCATTGCATTCCAGCCTGGACAATGGAGCAAGATTTTTTTTTTCTCTAAGGAAAAAAAATCCTATGAGACCAATTATTATTACCCTATTAAGGCCCTTTTAAAAAAGCTAAGACTCAGGCTGGGCGAGGTGGCTCACACCTGTAATCCCAGCACTTTGGGAGGTCGAGGCGGGTGGATCACCTGAGATCGGGAGTTTGAGACCAGCCTGACCAACATGGAGAAAACCTGTTTCTACTAAAAATACAAAATTAGCTGAGCATGGTGGTGCACGCCTGTAATCCCAGCTATTTGGGATGCTGAGGCAGAAGAATCGCTTGAACCCTGGAGGTGGAGGTTGCGGTGAGCCGAGTTCACGCAGCCTGGGCAACAAGAGTGAAACTCTGTCTCAAAAAAAAAAAGCTAAGACTGGGTCAGACGTCACACCTGTAATCCCAGAACTTTGAGAGGCTGAGATGGGCAGATCACTTGGGGTCAGGAGTTGGAGACCAGCCTGGCCAACATGGTGAAACCCCATCTCTACTAAAAATACAAAAATTAGCCAGGTGTGGTGGCTTGTGCCTGTAATCCCAGCTCAGGAGGCTGAGGCAGGAGAATTGCTTGAACCCAGGAGGTGGAGGTTACAGTGAGCCAAGATTGTGCCATTGCACTCCAGCCTGGGCCACAAGAGTGAAACTCCATCTCAAAAAAAAGAAAAAGAAAGAAAGAAAGAAAATGAAGCACAGAGAGGTATAGTCACTTTCACCAACACAGAGCTGGGGAGTGGCAGAGCTGGGATTTGAACTCAGGGACCTGACTCTGAGCCTGTGATCAGAATTCCTGCCACCACACCCATCAGTTTCAGTCCAATGTCCAACTCAGGGGCTGCCTCTCACAGTGAGCCCTCCCTGACCCTTCTGGCCCCCACGTCCTCACTCTTGATCTGCCCCAGGCTGGTCTCTGGCTATTGGGTGGGGCAGCAAAGAGTCCCTTCCCCACCAGGGCGGGGTGAGGGCAGAAGGCCCCCAACAGCCAGGCCCAGAGCACCCTGTTGGAAGTCCCCTGCCAGCCGGGCCTGGCTCGGGGAGGGTCTTACCGCTTCATGTGGTCGCTGGCCACTCCTTGGATGTAAACAGATGTTCCCACGCTGAGTCCACCCGGGATGGGCTTGCAGTAGGGCAGCGTCTGGAGAAGAGGCCTGGTGAGGGGACTCACAAGCCATCTCCCTGTTGCAGCCTTTACCCCTCCCGGAAAAGCCCCCAGTCCCTTAAGTAGGGGAGAGGAAACCACAGGGGAGGACCAGGTTGAAGATGAGGGCCAACAGTTAGACCTGGACACAGACAGCCTGAGGTCAAGGTGGGAGTAAATGAAGGGTCAGGGTCAGCTTTGGGTAAATGAGACCCCGGAGTCAGATGGGGCCCCCCAGGAGCAGGGTGGGGAAAATTGGTGTGGGGGGGTATGGACGGAGCTGCAGGTGGGGCAGGGACCTGAGCCAGCGTCTCACCGGGTTGTAGGTGGGCTGGTAGCCCGGTGCAGGGACAAAGGCCATCGCTCGAGGCTGGGCTGGTGGCTCGTCCTGTGAAAAGAGCTGCAGGAGTGGGAGATGGTGGCAGATGGCAGGCGGTGGGTGGCTCTTATACCAGGGTAAGGGCGTGGCTGGCGGGGGAGGATCCACAGGGCCCCTATTCTGGGGCTCTCAGGCCCTCGGCTTCTCCTAGAGCGCACCCTAGTCTCTCTTCCCTCGCGGGCTTCCCTGGTGACCAGCCAGGACCCAAATCACCTGGGTCCCCTCCCTTAGGCCCCCCTGCAAAGAGGAAGTGCTGATGAACTTCACCCCATCAGAGCCTTATCGGAACCCATAAAGCCCTGCCCAGACTTTTGTTGGCAGAGGGAGGGTGAGACCAGGCAGGGCAGGGCTGCAGGAGTGACCCAAGACAGCTGGGCAGCGGAAGAGGAGGATGCAAGGAGGAACCTCGAGTACCTGCCTCTCCCAGCAACTGTGAGGAGACTTACATTGATTGCATGCCCACTGCATGTCTTTACCATGTATGTTGTATTGTAGGAAGAGTGGTTTAGATTACTAATGTCTGGAGCCAGAGGTTCTGGGTTCAAATCCTGCCTCTGCCACTTCTCGGCTGATAGTGGGTCAGTGCCTTACCCTCAGTTTCCCCATGTGCCCATCTGTAAAATGGGGATAGTAGTAGCATCGGCTGGGTGCGGTGGCTCACGCCTGTAATCCCAGCACTTTGGTTGGCGGAGGTGGTAGATCACATGAGGTCAGGAGTTCGAGACCAGCCTGGCCAACATGGCAAAACCACCGTCTCTACTAAAAATACGAAAATTAGCCAGGCATGGTGGCAGGTGCCTTTAATCCTAGCTTCTTGGAGGCTGAGACAGGAGAATTGCTTGAACCTGAGTGGTGGAAGTTGCAGTGAACTGAGATCACGCCACTGCGCTCCAGCCTGGGTGACAGAGGGAGACTCTGTCTCAAAAAATAAAAATAAAAATAACAGAGGAAACAATTATTGAATAGATATCAAAATATTTGAAATATTTTAAAAATGAATTTGTGATCCAGTCTGTATGTTAATTATGTACCAAATAAGAAGATCTAGCAGTGAGTCCAACGTTCAACAGCTATTCAAAAAAAAAAAAGTAGTATCAACCTTGGGCTGGGTATGGTGGCTCATGCCTGTAATCCCAGCACTTTGGGAAGCTGAATTGGGAGGACTGCTTGAGCCCAGGAGTTTGAGATCAGCCTGGGTAACATATCAAGACCCCATCTCTATGAAAAATTTTAAAAATTAGTGGGGCGTGGTAGCACACATTTGTATTCCTAGCTACTCGGGAGGCTGAGGCAGGAAGATCACTTGAACTCAGGCGTTCAAGGTTCCAGTAAGCCATGATTATGCCACTACACTCCAGCCTGGGTGACAGATGAAGACTCTGTCTCTAAAAATGACAGTAACAGTCATAATAATAATCATAATAGTATCAACCTCATAGAGTCTTTGATCATTAAGGTAATAAATGCTCAGAATAAGACTTGGCATATAGAGGTCGTTAAATTAATGCTTGGTCTCTTGCAGTCATTCCAAATATAAATCCAGAAGATTGGGATGCTATATGGATAAAAAACCTGAAGTGTTTTTTTGTTTGTTTTTGAGACGGAGTCTTGCTCTATCACCTAGGCTGTAGTGTAGCAGTGCCATCTCGGCTCACTGCAACCTCCACCTCCCAGGTTCGAGCCATTCTCCCGTCTCAGCCTCCTGAATAGCTAGGATTACAAGCAAGTGCCACCACACCTGGCTATCATGCCACCACGCCTGGCTAATTTTTGTATTTTTAGTAGAGACCGGGTTTTGCCACGTTGGCCAGGCTGGTCTCAAACTCCTGACATCAAGTGATCTGCCTGCCTTAGCCTCCCAAAGTGCTGGAATTACAGGCATGAGCCCCTGCACCTGGCCAGAAACCACAAAGTTTTTTGTTTGTTTTGAGACAGAGTCTTGCTCTGTGGCCCAGGCTGGAGTGCAGTGGCAAGATCTTGGCTCACTGCAACCTCCACCTCCCAGGTCAAGTGATTCTCCTGCCTCAGCCTCCTGAGTAGCTGAGATTACAGGTGCATACCACCACCTTATCAGAACCCATAAAGCCAGGCTAATTTTTTGTATTTTTAGTAGAGACAGGGCTTCACCATGTTTCCCAGGCTGGTCAAGAACTCCTGCATCCACCCACCTCGCCCTCCCAAAGTGTTAGGATTACAGGCGTTAGCCACATGCCCAGCACCCCAAAGTTTTAAAGAAATGAGGTGGCTGGCCGTGGTGGCTCATGCCTGTAATCCCAGCACTTCGGGAGGCCAAGGCAGGAGGATCACAAGGTCAGGAGATTGATACCAGCCTGGCCAATATGGTGAAACCCCATCTCTACTAAAAGTACAAAAATTAGCTGGGTATGGTCATGCACGCCTGTAATCCCAGCTATTTGGGAGGCTGAGGCAGGAGAATCGCTTGAACCCAGGAGGCAGAGGTTGCAGTGAACTGAGATCATGCCACTGCACTCCAGCCTGGACGACAGAGCAAGACTGTCTCAAAAATAAAAAAAAGAAAAGAAAGAAAGAAATGAGGCTCAAGATTTGGTAACAAGGGAATCCCAGCCAGATGCCAGCACTGGATCCCATGTGCTGTGGAGTGAGAGGTGCCAGGCAGGGCGCAAACACCGCCCTCAACCCCAGGGCAGGCAGGGAGACCTGGTAGCCTTGCAACCCAGAGGTAGCTCAGTGACTTTTGCTCACTCCCTCCTTCCCCGGCTTCCTCGTGGCCCTTGCCTGCCTGCTGCCAGTCTGAATGGCCATCACCTCCATCCCACCCATTCCTATGTGTACAATCTCTAGCCGCAACCCTCAGGGCTGCGGTCTCTGGAGCTCCCAGATACATCCCAGCCCCTCCCACTTCTCTTTCCAAGTAGGGCACCAGATTCTTTACTTTGCTTTATTGTTTGTGGGGTGAAGATAAGACCCTGGGCTTGAGGAAGTCAGCGTCATAAAGTTATAAACTGGGAGATGGGGTAAGAAGGCACAGAGGACAGTAACCGCCCATCTTCCCTTTCTGCAGATGAGGTGGGTCAAGGTCAGCCCCCTGGCTGGAGCCTAAGACGCAAGGGCTTCAGAGCTTGGAGAAGGTGACGCTTTTCAGCTCCTTCTTCTCGGTCGCGGCCTGGACCGACTTCATGAGGTCCTGGGTCTGCAGCATGCTCATGTTCCAGGACGCCTGGTGCAGAGGGCGTGGGAAAGAACCGGCGAGAGGTTAGCAGGGGCCAATCAGGATAAGGCATCCGATCACCCTGTGCCTTGATTGGTCGCCTGGGGTTAGAGGAGGGCTGTGATTGGTCGGAGCGTGCCCCTTACCATGTAGTTGAGGCCCTCAGCCACCGAATGATCGCGAGAGTACAGCAGGTTGACCTTGCTGCCCTGCACCGCCACAGGGCTCTTGCTGGAAATCTCGGCTGCCAGCGCTAAGGCTGCATCGAGCATGACTTCCTTGTCTGGGAACACCCGGCTGCAGCGAAAGAGATTGGGGCCTGGGCGGGCTAGGAAGGGCTCTCTCCCCTAGTCTCCTGCAGGTGAAGAGGAGCCACTCATGGAGGAAGGCCCAAGACCTCAGACAAACAGCCCAATAGGAGCAGGGGGCTGACCTCGCAATAGAGAAATGACCTCTCCAAGAAAGAATGCCACTTGGAACTCTGGAGCAAGGCGACAAGGGGACCCAGAGAAGCCTCCACCCCTTCAGGCCTGGCTGCCGCCAGCACTGAGCCACCAGGGCCTAACCCCTACCTGACCAGCCCGCTGCCCAGGGCCTCGTCAGCCATCATCTTGCGGGCGGTGAAGGCCAGCTCGTTGACAAGGCTGCAAGGGGGTAGCGTGCATCAGGAGGCGGCTGCCACCCCAGGGCTGGGAGACACTCTGGGGTCCCCCACCCACGCCCCCACACCCTCTGCACCCACCTCTGGCTCCCGATGACCCTGGGCAGGCGCTGCAGTGTTCCTACATCGGCAGCCAAACCCATGTCCACTTCCTGGGGGAGGAATCCGGTCAGTGTCTGGTGTCTGCCCAGTGTTGTGCCCCATGCAACCCCACGTCCATGAAACTTCATGTTCACTGCAGAGTCCCCCCACCACCTCCGCCCCAGTGACTCCCTCCAAAGCCCTGTTCTATTGCCCAGGCAGCTTCCTTCAACCTAACAGAGTCCACCTTCCCACTCACCCGCCTCCCACTCCTTCAGAGCAGCTCTATCTATCACCAGAGAGGCACCCTCCTCACCCTACCCGAGACCCCTTTACTGCGCCCCCCGGATCCATCCTGCCTCCCACCCTCACCAGTATGGCCCCAGGGGCAACCCCTGCCTCTGGCACCTGCCAGCCTTAACCCCACCCCACACCTTACCCACTCACAACGTCACGTCTTGACTTCCTCTATGGCCAAGTCTTACTTTGTCAGGTTCAACTCCAACTCTTCCATGAAGCCCTCGGGGCTCACTCCAGCCTCCCAACCCCACCCCACTGCCCAGCTCTAAGCAGGAGCTCAGAAGGATGACTCACCTTCACCTGGAAGAAAGCGTCCTGGGCACAGTACCGGATGTCACAGGCAGTGACAAGGTCCACACCTAGGAGGTAGAGGCCAGGGACGCTGAATGACCACCAGAACCACCCCCGCCTCCCAAGACATGGAGCTGCTGCCTCTTGGGACACAGTCTGAGCCTCTGACAGAGCTGAGGCTGGATGCCAGTGGCCGCGGCATCAGGGCAGCAGCCTGACCCAGGGAGCACCCGAGCAGGAGGACAGTCGCAGACTCACCTCCACCAATGCAGCCCCCGTGGACGGCAGCAATCACAGGCTTGGGGCACTGAGACGGAACAGGAAGAGTGGTGTCAGGGCTGGCCCAGGAGAGGCGGGCATGGAGAGGGATGCCCTCCAGACCCCTAGAATCACCTTCTCAATGACGGTGAAGGTCTCCTGGTATCGAGTGATGAGGTCACGGAAGTACCAGCTGATCCGGGCCACATCATCTCCTTTGGGCTGCACGATGTCGGAAGCCATGTCCATCAGGTCAATACCTGGTGAGAAGTGTGAGGGAGCTCACCTAGGCTCCCAGCTCCCACCCATTGCCCCAGCCACGGGTCAGAACCCAGGCACAGCGGGTTCGAACACCAAGGCGGAAAAAGCCACTCACACAGGACTTGGCGAGGGATTGCATGTGGCCTGAGAAGGAAAGAAAAGCTAGTATTTGTTAAGTTATTACTCACTGGATCCTCACAACAGTCCTACCAGCCAGGTCCTATTACCATTTGTGTTACCAACAGGTAAACTGAGGCACAGAGAGGTTAAGCCCTTGCTCAAGGGGTCACACTGGCTGATGAGTAGTGAATTATTTTAATTAACTCATTAATGTAAATAGGGTCTCACTCTGTTACACCAGCTAGAGTGCAGTGGCACGATCATGACTCACTGCAACCTCCAACTCCCAGGCTCAAGCAATCCTCCCGCCTCAGCCTCCTGAGTGGCTGGGACTGTGCCGAGGCTGGCTTTGAACTCCTGGGCTCAAGCAATCTTCCCACTTCGGCCTCCCATTCCCTGCCAGAAGTGGGATTTTTAAACCCAGAACCATGCAGCTGGCTCCAGAGGCCATGCTCTTCCCTCAATAAGCCAGACAGCCCGGAACTCAAGGTCCGTGGCGTGAGCAATGGAGTCAATGGTGGCAATGTTTCCTGAGATGAGAAACATGTCAGGATGCAGCAATTTCTGTGGCTCCGACTTCAAGATGATCCCGAATCTGACTTTCCTCCACCAGCTGTTCTCCATGAGCCCACTCTACTCTCCCTGTTCCCACCTGTGTCCCCAGTCTGTTCCCTACACGCAGCCAGAAGGAGCCAGTGGACACCTTCTCGGGTCAGACAGACCCTCTTCTTCTCTCCTGTCGCTCTTAGAACAAAATGCAAAGTCCTTGTCACGACTTTACCTTGCATGAACGCTGTTCTCAACCTATTAGGTTGGGCACACTGGCCCCCAACAGCGTGTGTGTGTGTGCGTGCACACGCGCATGCAAATCTCAGCACTTTGGGAGGTGGATCAAGAGGTCAGGAGATGGAGACCATCCTGGCTAACATGGTGAAACCCCATCTCTACTAAAAATACTAAAATTGGCCGGGCACGGTGGCTCACACCTGTAATCCCAACACTTTGGGAGGCCAAAGCGGGTGGATCACCCGAGGTCAGGAGTTAAAAGACCATGCAGCCTGATCAACATGGTGAAACCTCGTCTCTCCTGAAAATACATAAATTAGCCAGGCATGGTGGCGCGTGCCTGTAATCACAGCTACTTGGGAGGCTGAGGCAGGAGAATCACTTGAACCTGGGAGGCAGAGGTTGCAGTGAGCCGAGATCGCGCCATTGCACTCCAGCCTGGGCAACGAGAGCGAAACTCTATCATAAAAAAAAAAATTTGCCGGGTGTGATGGCATGTGACTATAGTCCCAGCTACTCAGGAGGCTAAGGCAGGAGACTCTCGTGAACTTGGGAGGCAGAGGCTGCAGTGAGTTGACATAGTGCCACTGCACTCCAGCCTGGGCAATAGAGTGAGACTCTGTCTCAGAAAAAAAAAAAAAAAAAAAAAAGGGCTGGGCGCAGTGGCTCACGCCTGTAATCCCAGCACTTTGGGAGGCTGAGGCGGGTGGATCACGAGGTCAAGAAATCAAGACCATCCTGGTCAACATGGTGAAACCCCGTCTCTACTAAAAATACAAAAAATTAGCTGGGCATGGTGGCGCTTGCCTGTAATCCCAACTACTCGGGAGGCTGAGGCAGGAGAATTGCCTGAACCCAGGAGGTGGAGGTTGCGGTGAGCCGAGATCGCACCATTGCACTCCAGCCTGGGTAACAAGAGGAAACTCCGTCTCAAAAAAAAAGAAAAAAAGAAAAAAAAAGACCCAGAGGATAGGGAGGGAGCCAAGGACCTTTGGGCTGACAACCATCCTTCCCTCTTCAACAGCCTCAGTCTGACTCCATCACTTCCTTCAGCTCGAAGGTCACCTCCTTAGAAAGGCCCCCCCAAACCTGGCTAAACAGTGGCCCCATGCTCTGCGTCCTGACTCCGCCTTATCTCCAGGCTGCATAGCTTGCCATCCTATAATTATGCCCTCATCTGTTGAGGCCTTGACTCCCTTTTAGAACGTAAGCTCTGAGAATGCAGTTTTTGTCTTTCTGTCCACTGCTGTAGCCCCTGTACCTAGAACAGGGCCTGGCACACACGAGCTGCTCAATAAGTGACCAATACACACAACAGTCCCCGTCCTCATGGGAAGGCAAACAAATGAATAAAAAAAAATACAGTTTGGGGCTGGGAGCAGTGGCTACTGCCCGTAATCCCAGCACTTTGGAAGTCAGAGGCAGGAGGATCGCTTGAGGCTAGGATCTTGAGAATAGCCTGGGCAACGTAGCAAGACCTCCTCGCTATAAACAAAAGAAAAAATTAGCTGCACATGAGGCTGGGCGTGGTCACCTGTAATCCCAGCACTTTCAGAAGCTGAGGCAGATCACTTGAGGTCAGGAGTTTGAGACCAGCCTGGCCAACATGGTGAAACCCTGTCTCTACTAAAAATACAAAAATTAGCTGGGTGTGGTAGTGCACGCCTGTGGTCCCAGCTACTCGGGAGGCTGAGGCAGGGGAATCACTTGAACCTGGGAGGCGGAGGTTGCAGTGAGCCGAGATTGCACCACTGTGCTCCAGCCTGGTGACAGAGCGAGGCTCTGTCTCAACAACAACAACAAAAAAGCAAGGACTGTATCGCCAGGCAGCCTGAGTTCCAAAATCCCAGCTCTGCCACTTACAAGCTGTGAGAATTGGGTGAGTTTTGCTCCCTCTGGATCTGTTTCATCTTTAAATGGGGCTTATAGCAGACCTGGTCTTGTGGGCTGTGATGAGAATTAATTAATATGTTTAAAGTGCTTAGAAAGGGCCCTGACACACCATGAGTGCTACCTAATTGTGGCCGGGTTTTTCTTTCTCTAATTAGTAGTTCTACTTTGTCACCGGGTCATGGCATGACCCAGAGTTTCTTCTTTCTAGCCTTCAGGGTCTTGCTGCTGAAAATAAGATGAGACGGCTGCATTCAGCTGGGAGCTGAAAGATGAATGGCACAGCCACAGAGGAGCCCCACCTTTCCGTTCTCAGACATGAGCTCTATGAGAGCAAGGGGTCAGGAATGGGAGCTGCCTGCCATTTCCACATCTCTGGCACCCAGGAAGGGGCTCTGACTCTGGACTGTGTCACTGAATGTTTGTCAAATGAACAAGTGAACAAAAGGAGGAACAGACAGAGATGCAGAAAAAAAGCAGGAGGCCGGGCGCAGTGGCTCATGCCTGTGATCCTAGCACTTTGGGAGGCCAAGGTGGGAGGATCCATTGAGGTCAGGAGTTCAAAACCAGCCTGGGCAACATAGCAAGACCCCACTTCTACAAAAAATGAGAAAACTAGCTGTGCATGGTGGTGCACACCTGTGGTCCCAGCTACTTGAAGGGCTGAAGTGGGAGCATGGCTTGAGCCCAGGAGGCCGAGGCTGCAGTGAGCCAAGATTGTGCCACTGCACTTGAGCCTGGGTGACAGAGGGAGACCCTGTCTCCAAAAAGAAAGGGCCAGGCACGGTGGCTGATGCCTGTAATCCCAGCACTTTGGGAGGCCGAGGTGGTGGATCACAAGGTCAGGAGTTTGAGACCAGCCTGAACAACACGGTGAAATCCCATCTCTACTAAAAACACAAAAATTAGCCAGGCATGGTGGCATGTGCCTGTAATCCCAGCTGCTCAGGAGGCTGAGGCAGGAGAATTGCTTGAACCTGGGAGGCGGAGGTTGCAGTGAGCCTCACTGCAGTCTAGCCTGGGGACAGAGCGAGACTCCATCTCAAAAAAAAAAAAAAAAAAAAGAGGCCGGGTGTGGTGCCTCATGCCTGTAATCCAAGCACTTTGGAGGTCAAGGCAGGTGGATCACCTGAGGTTGGGAGTTCAAAACCAGCCTGACTAACATGGTGAAAACCCGTCTTCTAAAAAAAAAAAAAAAAAAAGAAAAGAAAAGAAAGGGAGGGGGGAAGGAGGGAAGAAAGGGAAGGAAGGGAAGGAGAGGGGAGGAAATGAGGGGAAGGAGGGAGAAAAGGGAGGGAAAGAAAGAAAGGGACCTTTGAAGATGTTAATGGACAAAACAGAAAGAGTTTACTGTCTGTCTCCCCCACTGAGTTGGGAACACCATGACAGCAGGCCCTGGGGCTGTCTTAGTCATGACCAGCTTCCCAGAGCTGAGCTGAGCCCTGTGTAGAAATCAGTGTATGAAATATTTTGCTTCTGGTTTAGTCCTCAAGGGCCAACCCTTCCACAGACAACTACATACTCTGGCTGGACAAGAAACATACAGCTGGGTCAGGCATGATGGTTCACGCCTGTAATCTCAGCACTTAGCACTTAACACTTTGGGAGGCCAAGGCAGGCAGATCACCTGAGATTGGGAGTTCGAGACCAGCCTGACCAACATCGAGAAACCCCGTCTCTACTAAAATTACAAAAATTAGCCAGGTATGGTGGCACATGCCTGTAATCCCAGCTACTTGGGAGGCTGAGGCAGGAGAATCGCTTGAACCTGGGAGGTGGAGGTTGTGGTGACCTGAGATCGTGTCATTGCATTCCAGCCTGGGCAACAAGAGCAAAACTCCATCTCAAAAAAGAAAAGAAAAGAAACAATTATCTGAAGGCACTGTGCAGATTCTGGAGGGAGTTTCCACTTAGAAGGAAGAGAGTGGCATAACACTCTCGGTGTTTTTGAAGGTGGTTTTGAAAGCTTTGAGCCTGAGGGCAGACTGAAGTTGTGCTTGGAGAGTCCCAGTGAGGAGTCCTGAATTCTGTGTATCAACTCTGCCCACTTCTCTCGCTGGGAGATTTATGTTTTTGCTTTTGTTGTTGTTGTCTTGAGATGGGCTCTTGTTCTGTCACCCAGGCTGGAGTGCAGTGACACAATCACATCTCATTGCAGTCTTGACCTCCCTGGCTCACGCCATCCTCCCACCTCAGCCTCCAGAGTAGCCGAGAGTGTGGTCGTGCACTGCACCCAGCTAATTTTTCAGTTTGTTGCCCAGGCTGAAGAATTAGTTTTTAAATCTTTTGCTGGGAGTACATGCATGGTTCGTAAGTCAGCATGAGGCCAGGCACAGTGGCTCACGCTTGTAGTCCTGGCATGTAGGGAGGCTAAGGCAGGAGGATTGCTTGAGTTCAAGAGTTCAAGACCAGCCTGGGCAACATAGCGAGACCTCATCTCTACAAAAAATAAAATAAAATATAAAAACAGAAAAACCAAAACTACTAACTCCCACGAAGCTACCAAAACAGGAAACTCAACACTCTTTGGAATTATATAATGGAATCCAGAGTATCCACATCTTATTCCTATATCTCAGTATCCAGGAAACAATCCAAACTAACTCAAAATACAAAGAAACAGGAAGTGAGAGCCATTTTTAAGAGAAGAGATAATAAGGAGACTGACCCCAAGATGACCCAGATGTTGAGATTAGAAGACAAAGATTTTAAATCAGTCATTAGGCTCAATGGCAGAAAGAAAAATATGCATGACAAATAAAAATATATATAACTGACCAGGCACACTGGATCATGCCCATAATCCCAGCACTTTGGGAGGTCGAGGTGGGCAGATCACTTGAGGCCAGGAGTTCAAGACCAGCCTGGCCAACATGGTGAGACCCTGTCTCTACTAAAAATATAAAATTTAGTGGGGCATGGTGCCGAGCACCTGTAATCCCGGCTACTCGGGAGGCTGAGGCAGGAGAATCACTTGAACCCAGGAGGCAGAGGTTGCAGTAAGCCGAGATCGCTGTTTAAGCTCTTTTAGGCTGACTGACTACACCATGGACTATGTCATGGTAACCTCTTTAACCTGCACGTACACTCCAGATGAGTTCCTGGAACTAGAAAGTCTGAAGTAAGGCTGGGCGCAGTGGCTCACGCCTGTAATCCCAGCACTTTGGGAGGCCGAGGCGGGTGGATCACAAGGTCAAGAGATCAAGACCATCCTGGTCAACATGGTGAAACCCTGTCTCTACTAAAAATACGAAAAAAAAAAATTAGCTGGGCATGGTGGCGCATGCCTGTAATCCCAGCTACTCAGCAGGCTGAGGCAGGAGAATTGCCTGAACCCAGGAGGCGAGGTTGCGGTGAGCCAAGATTGCATTGCACTCCAGCCTGGGTAACAAGAGCAAAACTCTGTCTCAAAAAAATAAAAAAATAAAAAAGAAAAGAAAGTCTGACGTAACTGGAAAACCACAAAAAGGCGAAGAATGATCAACCCCTGCGGTGCCTAATTAACTTTGAGATATTCTATTATTCCTTATTTCCACCTCAACTGATAAGGCAACCGGACTTTGTGACCAACCCTGGTCAACCTTGTGACTCCAGACCCTACAACCCCCTCCCAGCTTGCAAAAGCCACCCTGAACTGTAACTTCTGTAACTTTGCACTGCCCTACCCCAAACCTATAAAACCAACTCCTATCCCACTGCCCTGTGCTGACTCTCTGTTTGGACTCAGCCCACCTGCACCCGGATGAATAAACAGCCATGTTGCTCACACAAAGCCTGTTTAGGGGGGTCTCTCATTCAGAGTGCACGTTTAACAATCGGGCCACTACCTGGGCAATAAGAGCGAAACTCCGTCTCAAAAAAAAAAAAATCACTGGATGTGCTTCACAGGAGGATGGAGATGGTGGAAGAGTCAGCCCCTGTGATCAGTGGAAATTCTCCAATCTGAAGAACAGACCAGTGGGTCAATCCAAAGATCTAACTGACATGTAACTGGAAATCAATTCGTGAGTTGAATAGTTGCATGAAAGCATGTTACTATATTTTATAACATAGACTCTGAGAAGTTAAGCACCTTGTTCATGGCCACAGACCCAGGATGAAACCCAGACTTCAGAGCCTATGATCCCGTCATGTTCTGTTGGACTAATTTTTATATTTGAATGTTTTAAATTAGGCCTTTAAAAAAAATGATAGGGCTGGCTGTGGTGGCACCTGCCTGTAATCACAGCATTTTGGGAGGCTGAGGTAAGAGGACTGCTTGAGCCCAGGTATTTGAGGTTACAGTGATTTATGTTTAGGCCATTGTACTCCAGCCTGGGTGAAGGGGCAAGATCCCATCTCAAAAAAAAAAAAAAAAAAAAGCCAGGTGCGGTGGCTCACACCTGTAATCCTAGCACTTTGGGAGGCTGAGGCGGGTGGATCATGAGGTCAGAAGTTCAAGACCAGCCAGACAAGATGGTGAAACCTTGTCTCTACTAAAAATAGAAAAATTAGCCAGGCACAGTGGCAGGCACCTGTAATGCCAGCTACTCAGGAGACTGAGGCAGGAGAACTGCTTGAACCCAGGCGGCAGAGGTTGCAGTGAGCCGAGATCGCGCCACTGTACTCCAGCCTGGGCGATAGAGTGAGACTCCATCTCAAAAAAAAAAAAACAACAACAAACTGATAAGTGTAAGTTAGAAGCTGCTTAAAACCCTAATTAAGAAGCACTGCCCTACTGTCTATTGCCAGGAGCTAGGAAGGCTGGTAGCGTGGGTATGAAGAGTGTCCAGTACCTGCAGTGAACATTTTTCCTGCACCAGAGATCACCACCGCCCGACAGTCAGCGTCTCTTGAAATCTTGTTGAAGCACTCTACCATCTCTCTGTGAAGCAATGAGTAAAGGGCTACAGATGGAGTAGGAATACCCTGCCCTCATGTCCGTCTCCCCCCCCCACGTTCCACTCTCGCCCAGTCCTGTAGCCCCCGCCTCCCCGTGCAGGCAGGCCTCCAGGATCTGCAGGTCGGACCTCCAGAAAACCCTGTTCATGGCATTCCTCTTGTCGGGCCGGTTGAGCTGAACATGCAGAACATGTTTCTGTACAGATGTCACACGAAGGGACTCATAGCTGTGGTCTGGGGCTTCACCGAGGGCTACTCTGGAGGCCTCCTGCTGTGCAGAGGAGCCAGTGAGGCGAAGGCTAATACTGAGGCCCGGGTGGTTGGAGGCTGTCAGTCCTGGGGAGAAAGGGAGAGCTTTTGATGACCCTGGACTGCAAGACACAGGCCTATAGAATTAGGGAGCCCTGGCCGGGTGCGGTGGCCAGTAATCATGCCTGTAACCCCAGCACTTTGGGAGGCTGAAGCGGGCGGATCATGAGGTCAGGAGTTGGAGATCAGCCTGACCAACATGATGAAACCCCATCTCTACTAAAAATACAAAAAATTAGCTGGGCATGGTGGTGCATGCCTGTAATCCCAGCTACCTGGGAGGTTGAGGCAGGAGAATCGCTTGAACCCGAAAGACAGAGGTTGCAGTGAGCCCAGATTGTGCCTCTGCACTCCAGCCTGGGCAACAAGAGCAAAACTCAGTCTCAAAAAAAAAAAAAAAAAAGAATTAGGGAGCCCTTCAGAAGGGAGCACAGGGACCCCTGAGTATAGGGGGCTTGAGCCCTTCGTGACCCGGGATAGACCTCCCCGTCCTACAGCTGCTATGACAGCACGACAGCGCGACGGACCCCCACAAGTCAAAAGGTGACTCACGCCGGGTCAGCAGGTCGCCGAGTCTGCGAGAAGCCACCATTCCTGCCGCCATCGCTCCCGCCATCGTCTACTGCATATTCTGACCCACAAACCCGCCAGTTAGCCGAGGGGGCGGGCACAAAAGGCCGCCATGTTGAGCGAGGGCGTTGATGCCACAGCATGACAAGCAATGACGCCGTTCATTCCGCCATCTTTACTAAGGGCAGCCGAATTCCGGTTGCCTTACATAGTTACAGCCAGACTCAGAAACGGACCCTTTGCCCCAGTGGGAACCTGGCCTAAGCAAATAGTTCCCGCCGAAGTTCAACACAGTGCTGTTTCATAATCATGGAATAACTCGTGACAGCTGAAAAGTTCAAGGACATAATGGCAGCAGCGCTTGTAATCATGCATGTATGTATCAAGTAAACTAAAAAGAAAAAAAAACTTGCAGGACTGTGAGTTTACCCATGTAAAGGAATGAGTACAGATGGGCCAACATTAAGCGCTGACTGTATAATATGAACTCCCACGAGATCATACTATTTTCCACTGTATGCAGAGGAAACTGGCCCAGGCACCGGAAGGCACTAGGTTCAAGGTCGCTGGGCTTCAGGAGGGCTAAAGCAGGATTACCTGGCTCCAGAGTTCATGTTCTTAGCCGGGAGGGGTGGCTCACACCTGTAATCCCAGCACTTTGGGAGGCCGAAGCGGATGGATTACGTGAGGTCAGGAGTTTGAGACTAGCCTGGTGAACATGGTGAAACACTGTCTCTACTAAAAATACAAAAATTAACCAGGCCTGGTGGCGCACATATGTAGTCCCAGCTACTTGGGAGGCCGAGGCAAGAGAATCGCTTGAACCTAGGAGGCGAAGGTTGCAGTAAGCCCTGATCACGACACTGCATTCCAGCCTAGGTGAACCAGCAAGAATCTGTCTCAAAAAAAAAAAAAAAAAAAAAGCCCAGACATGGTGGCTCACGTCTGTAATCCAGCACTTTGGGAGGCCAAGGCAGCAAATCACCTGAGGTCAGGAGTTCAAGACCAGTCTGGCCAACAGGGCGAAACCACATCTCTACTAAAAATACAAAAATTAACCAGGTGTGATGGCACATGCCCGTAATCCCAACAGGAGGCCTAAAGCAAAAAAATTGCTCGAACCTGGGAGACGAGGTTGCAGTGAGCCGAGACTGCGCCAGTGCACTCCAACCTGGGCGACAGAGCAACACTGTCTCAAAAAAAAAAAAAGCTCATGTTCTTAAAAAACACAAAATGGAACTCCCTTAGGAAAAGCCAGTTACCCAAGGGCATAAAAAGTACTGTAAAACCTCTTAAGTATGCTCCTTAGGGAGACACTGAGCAAGGCGGTGAACACATGTCTCTGGGCCAGTGGGACTGAAGTATCTTTCCTTCTTAATGATTCTGTCTCCTGTCTGGTTTCACAGAGAAACAGGCTCTTCTGGAAGACAGAACCATTAACTACCCATCAACAGCAGACTGTTTATATCATGGAAAACTCTGAAACCTTTATGCAAAGATAAAAATGTGTGAGAAAAAATGTGATGTAATAGAACATTTAATATGATCCTTTGCTCCTTTGGTGTAAAAAAAAAAGTATAGCTGGGCTGGGTGTGGTGGCTTACGTCTGTAACCCCAGCACTTTAGGAGGCTGAGGCAGGCAGATCACCCGAAGTCAGGAGTTTGAGACCAGCCTGGCCAACATGGTAAAACCCCATCTCTACTCAAAATACAAAAGTTAGCTGGGCATGGTGGCAGGTGCCTATAATCCCAGCTACTTGGGAGACCGAGGCAGAGGTTGCAGCGAGCAGAGATCGCACCACTGCACACCAGAACTTCAGCCTGGGTGTGGTGACAGAGTGAGACTCCATCTGAAAAAAAAATTTTTAAAAATAGAGCTGGACATGCACAGAACATGGCATATGTATGTAGTATCTCTGCAAGGAGACTCAAACTGCTAACAGAAAATGAAATTGGATGCTAGGAGACAAACTGGTAAAATTCACTTTTTATCTCCTTGACTGGCTTAAAAACACCCCCAGTTGATTTTGTTTATAGCTGCAACATGACTGTAGTTTTTCCTTGTCTAGAGGTTGTTTGAAACTTTCCAAAGTGAAACAAAACTTCTTCATTTGCTAAATGATGCTTTTGTGACTTCATTAAATGTTAACAACGTTAAGGCCCAGCACAGTGGTTCATGCCTTGTAATCCCAGCTCTTTGGGAGGCCAAGGCGGGTAGGTCACTTGAGGTCAGGAGTTCGAGACTATCCTGGACAATATGGTGAAACCCCATCTTTACTAAAATTACAAAAAAACAGCTGGGCATGGTGGCATGCACCTGTAATCCCAGCTACTCGGGAGGCTGAGGCAGAATTGCTTGAACCCGGGAGGTGGAGGTTGCAGTGAGCAGAGATCACTCCACTGTACACCAGACTGGGCGACAGAGCAAGACTCAGTCTCAAAAAAGAGAATTCCTTATTCACAGTAAATTCCCAAAGTGGGTTATTCTCAAGCACATATGCATAAACTCCAAGGTTTGTGACCTGCTCCTTTGCAGGTGACCTCTTCCTTCCAACAGTACTCAAAGTCCTTAAACCAGGATCCTTCCAGGTGATACCCCCACAGCAAGGCATCTTCACAGATTCACACCTACAAGTGGGGAGTTATCTACCATATGTTGCAATTATGTTTTGAGATATGGTCTCACTGTGTCACTCAGGATGGAGTACAGCGGTGCCATCACAGCTCATGCGATCCTCCTGCCTCAGCCCCCAGGAGTAGCTGAAACTATAGGCACAGGGCCTGTCACCATGCCCTTATCACTTTTGTACTTTTTGTTGACAGGTTTTGCCATATTGCCCAGGCTGGTCTCAAACTACTGGCCTTAAGTGATCTGCCCGCCTTGGCTTCCCAAAGTGCTGGGATTACAGGCATGGGCCACCCATCCAGCTATATATATCCTTTAACCCAGCAATTCCACTGGTAGGAATTTACCTACTGGTATCAGGGAAGTTGGCCAAGATATCTGTGTAAAGACACATGTAACTCTTTGGGACCAGGTTGAATAAATCATGACACATCTATACAATGATACTGCAAGGGTAAAGACAAGACACTCTGAAACGATACAGAACACAAAGCGTTTTGTTGATAGGGTCTCACCTTGTTGCCCAGGCTGTAGTGCAGTGATCCAATCACAGCTCACTGCAGCCTCACCCTCCCAGGCTGGGGTGATCCACCCCCGCCTGCTGGGTAGTTGGGATTACATGCACGTGCCACCATGTCCAGCTCATTTTATTATTTACTTTTAGTAGAGATGGGGTTTCACCATGACCAGGCTGGAAACCATTTTTCTTGAGACAAGGTCTCTCTTGTCACCCAGGCTGGAGTGCAGTGGTTATCACTGCAGTGTTAACCTCCCAGGCTCAACTGACCCACCTGCCTCGGCCTCCTGAGTAGCTTGGACTACAGGTGTGTGTCACCAAACACACCTCAACTTTTTTGTAGTGGTAAGGTTTTGCCATGCTGCTGAGGCTGGTCTTCAACTCCTAAGCTCAAGGTTATCTGGCCCGCCTTGGCCTCTGCAAAGTGCTGGGAGCATAGGCTGATGACCCACCACACCTGACAGAGCTTGCTTGGGCAGGGCCCAGGAAGAATGCCATCAGGCCTGCTGGATTTTCCTCAAAGACAGCTGCTAGCACCATTCCCAGTCTGTAGCCCACCCTGCTCCTCTCAGGGTTCTGTATGCCTCTAGAGGGCCTATGACCGTGCCCAGGCCTGCCTGCGCCTCTTCAGGACATAGTGAGAGGGAGAAGGGCAGATCCATCCTGGAATCCCAGCCAAGTGCTGTGTTTATTTTCCAAACAATTTTATTGAAATGTGCCAAGAGTACATGGGCAGCACAAATGTACGAACAGGAAAAAAAAATCACATGGACAATAATTTTTAAAAGTGAAGGTTAATCTTGGGAGATATCAGTTCCCCTCTCCCTCCCCCTGCAGATTTCCAGCGTTTCCATTAAGGTTAAGCCTCTATGAACCTAGCATTAAAAAAAAAGAAAAGAAAAGAAAATAATAAAAGAATGCAAGATCTTCTGCAAAAAACAGAAACAAAAAACAAAAAATGGCGTAAAGGAAAGAGAAATGTCTTCCTGCTCAGATAGGACTCTTCCTAGGCACCTAATTAGGAGGCGTGCTGAGCGGTGGAGAAACACAACTTCAGAGTGTAAGGGTATGGACCATCTGCAAAGAAGGAGAGAGAAGTTGGTTGGGCCCTTTGTCTTTGGAGGCTCCCCAAATCCATTTTCCCTCAAATTGTGTACCCATCTCTCATTTTCTGCAGGTCAGCTGCAGGGGTCTAAAGAGTGACTGCCCAACATGAGGCTTCAAGATGAGCCAATGATCAATTATGCATAACGTTTCTCCTTTTCTTCCTTCATTCCAATGGAGAATCCCATTCCTATCTCCTTCTCTAGCCCAAGGCAATGGGCCTCTCCCAGCAACCCGATGGGCAAGTTTTATCTGCTGGCTAGTGTTGCCTCTTTCCTAGGTAAGAGAGTGGCCTTCCTATATCTAAGCCAGTCTCTGATGCAAAGGGAGAATGCCGCCTCTCTGGAGGACAAGCCTGAGCAACTCCCAAGCTGGCAGAGCAGGTGGCAGCAGGTAGTCAGGCTGGCTCTCCCACGGGGAGCATACGCTGCTCTCCTGGTGACCAGGTCCCACCTGCCTGTGTCACCAACGGTCTGGGGTCCTATCTCAAGAGCAGGAAAGATACCCCTGGCCTGAAGCCAGCCAACTCATTAGGTCACCAGGGTGATGATGCCTGCAGCACACACAGACACTCACTTGGGTTTTTCATCTGGTAATGGTTCAGGAAGCCCAGAGTCTCCAGGGCATCGCTCTTAGATTCCCACTCCAGCAGTCCAGAGGAGCTGCGCTCACCTGATTGCAAAGCAAGGAGAAAAGCAAAGGTTTTAGACTGACCCAGTAGGAACTAGGCAGCTGCCCATCAACCACCAAGGAACTAACTAGGGGAAGGAGGTAGGCACACAACTCACTTTTGCCTGAGAATACTTTCACAGAAGACGGCCGCTTTACTCCCAGCTCATCGCAGATCTGCAAAAAAAACAGGTAGTAAATGAACTCTGAAACAAAAAGGCTGCCATACAGGATTCAAGCAGACCAGGCCCTGCATGACTCAGTACTTGGAAGTTTTTGGGAGAAAAGGCTTCTAGATTTTATTACACCCCCTAAGGCATCCCTGTGCCATAATAAAGGCCAGCAACAACACTACTAAGGTGCCTGAAATGGGAAGCTGCTTTCTTCTCTCCCATCTTCAGCAGGCATCTGGTTATCGGCACCGGGCTGCTTGCTGAACTCAAGGCCAACATTTCAGACCACAGCCAGATCCACTTGAGTTCCTCCTCCTCCCTTCCTGCCGCCTCAGTTCCCCCTGGCTGAGCTTTACAGGGTCCACCTTCTGATGGCATCAGGGTGATGGCACCCCGAGGCTCCCCCAATGTGGTTGTTGTGAAATTGGGCCCTCACCACTGGGCCTGTGAAGCAGCTTTCCTAGCACATGAGTAGTTGCCCTGCTTGCCAAAAATGCAAGGAGCGCGGCAAATGCTACTGTTGCTAGAAACTTGGTGCCATTCTCACTTTGTCTAGTTTGAGAGCAGGGATCCCCATCTGTCCTGGCCTCTGCTGTGTCCCCAGCACTCAACCAAGGGCCAGGCAGGGCAGCAGTTCAATAGCTATTTGCAGAAAAGACCAAAATGAACAGGCTGCTTCGGCTGTGGTGAGGACCTGACTGCCTGCACAGCTCCATGGTCCGCACCTCAAAGAAGTTCTCCTCGGTCACCTCCAGCGGGGCGTTGAAGAAGTGCAACACATTGCTGGGGTGCTGGATGCGGTTCTTGGCTGCCTGCTCCGGGGTGGAGAACCGATTGTTCCGGGATTCACTGAAGTCTTTGTAACTGCAAGACCCATCTTCCAACCCGTATGACTGACCGGGCATGATGGCTGGCTGCTTGGAGACACTGCAAGAGGGAAGAAAGGGGAGCCTCTATCATAGCCAAAGTTGTCCCCCAAACCTTCCTCTGTTGCCTCGAGGTTCAGCTGGCCCTGTTTACCTTGGGGCACTGCTCTACAGCTGAGGCAAGGCTGACCCACTTTATCCTGTAGTGTCAGAAGAATGCCTGGGAACACACCTGCCGCACCCCATTCCTGTGTGGGTAAACACCTCAGCCTCACTATGCTCCTCTACTGGGCTGTTCCCTTCCCTTTCTCTCCCCCATACCTGTGCCACCCTCTCTAGCCCGAGCACCTACCAGACATTCAGCTTCTGCCCAAACATGAAGTTGTTGTTGAGGTGGGTAATGGCCCGGTCCACAGCATAGCCATCAGCCATCTCCACCATGGCGGCCCCCGGCTTGCTTTTCATGAATTTCACCTTGGGGAGAGCAGCTGCAGTCAGCACCTCTGTCCGGCTACCAGGGACCCCTCTCTTGTCCCTCCCAAGTTAGAGTAACACCTGCTCTGGGCCCCCAGGTCCTCACACGGTCAATCAGGACCTCTAGAAAAACATGACTGGCCCACACCAAGTGCTCAACTCAAGATGAGAAGCAGAGCCTGGGCTGTGTTTTCAACTGTGGGACATAATCCATCAGTGAGTCATTTAGTGAGGCACAACAGAAAACTCTGCAGGAATGAGAAAAAATCAGCCACTTTCACCATTCTGCCTGCAACACACAGACATGTGTTACCTATGGATGTCTGTATCCACGGTCAGAAGGTAAAATCCTCCTTCAGCTGGGTTACAACAGAGCGCTGCTGGCTCTGGAACCTGGCAGTCTGCCTCTGAGTCCTGCTTCCCATAAAGGCTATGTGAACCTGGGTAGGTTATTTAACCCCTGTGCTCCACTTCCCCCACCCATCTCATGAAGGATTGTGAGAAATTACACAAGTCACTACATGTAAAGCACCTTTAACAGTGCCTAATAAGATCACTCCACCTGTGTCACTAGCTACTCTAAGTGATGGGCCAAGTCAGGAGCTGCATGAAGGCTCCCAAGACCCTTAATGTAAGCAAAACGCCACCCAGTCTCAGGGAGACACTCAGCCACCACCCAGCACCAGCCAACTGTCCCATGGGAAGGCAAGAAGGCCTAGTGTCGCCAGATCGTCTCAAATTTTGAGGAGGAAATCCTTTCATGATGGTGTTTCACTATTAACGAGTTCATTTTTATGTTTTCTAAATCTCTATATTCATGTACTGGTAAATATTAGTACTTTTATGTGATAAAGTCCTGGTTTTTTTCTTTTTTAACAATGGTGATTCAAAAACAAAATACCCACCGTAACACAGTGAGAACCAAATAGAGCCCATGTGCAAGCAGGCTGCCTGGGCTCACTGAGTCCCTCAGTCGGGCTGCCCGCCCCGCCCAGACTCCCCGTGCTGACTGGCAAGATACAAAGCTCAAGCGAGGGACCCAGCAGTCCTGGCGGCAGCTCACCTTCTCCACATTGCCATACAAGCAGAAGACATTGAAGACTCGGTCACAGTTCATCTTAGATTGATCCAAGCCATAGACCATGAGCACAGGGCTGTCGGCGTGAGGGCCATACTCGGGTGGTGGGGGAGGGGGTGGGGGGTGCCCATACTGGGGGCCGTAGCGACTTGGGCCCCGACGGTGACCCCCCACTGGTGGACCCATCCTTCTCCCTTCGTAGTGAGGTGGGGGGGGCCCGTAGCCCTCATCATGGTAATGGCTGTGGTACCCACCGTGGGGCCCTCCTGGGGGATGGGAAGGAAAGAGAGGGAGGACGGGTGAGAATTTGCACGGCGGGCGGCGGGCAGGGGCACATGAGCCACGGGAGTCCACGGAGGGGAACCCCCTGCCCTCACCATATTCTGCGGGGTGATCTCCCAGGAGAGGGGGCTGCCTCTGGCGTTTGTTGGGGTTGCTGCCAGGGTCACCTGCAGACAGAGAAAACAGTTAGAGTCTCACTCAGAAATTAGGGTCTCTCCCTCCCTCTTGACTGCACAGGCTGACCTGAGTCCCCCAGCTCCTACAAGCTGTAAGCCCTCCCTTCAAGGGCTGTATCCTTCCTCCTTTCATGATCTGACCTATGGTGGGCATGAAGCCCGAGCCTCAAAGTTGGCACCCACTCTCCCTCCCCTACTCATACTAAAGGGCTGATCTTGTTCTGTGAAGGACAAGGCATTGTGTGCTCTCACCTGCCCTGGCCCTGGGAGGAAGCCCAGCTCCTGGGCCTTCTGAGGAACCTGCAGCTGCTATGGAAGCTGATATACTGTGGGGGCCAAAAGCAGCTTTCAGAACTGACTCCCAATGAAGGGAGAGTAGATTAAGACCAGGAAAATAACCCAGGAGGAAGGAAATCTTGATCCCCAAAGCCCCCAAGTATCTAGGCGCTCTAGGCCGTCTCTCTAGGTCCCTTCTTTCTTAATCCCAGAACCCCTTCCTCCCAGTCCTGCCAGCCCAAGAGGGACTGACTACAAGAGCTGACAAGCAGGGCAACAGCAGTATCAGTTCAAAGAAGCAATCATGTACAAGGCATCGACATTCCCACACCCAACAATGGCGCAGATCCACCCCAACCCCAGCAGTTCATAATCGCTGCCGTTAACTTAGCGCTTAAGTGGCAGGCACTGGGCTAAGCGCTTTACAGACATCACAGCTTCTCAAATTCCTCACAACAACCCTATGAGGTAGGTTCTGATATTGTAGCCCCATTTTACAGATAGGAAAACTGAGTCATTAACTTTTAACTGAGCAGTTATAAGACACTTTGGCCCAAAGTCACAAAGTCAGTGGCTGAGTCAGATTTGAACCCAGGTCTGGCTGACTCCAAAACTCAGGGCTGGAAACCACTGCCCTTTCCTGCCACCCGGCCTGGGTTTTGTTAACAGTCATTACGAGGATGGAAAGGACTACTTACAGCAGAAGTACAGAGTACAATGTCCATTTTTCACAAAAACAAATCTGTATTTTCTCTTACCATTGGACGCTTCAACAGTGAGTTAGCACAGTTCTGAAAGATGGCGTCCCATCAAACATACACTGCGACCCTGCATCACATGGTTTTACAGTCATAAATACAAGTCACGGTACACATCCGCTACAATTTTTTTAAAGAATTGTTTTAAAAGTCAGTATTTTGATTAAATCAAAAATGGCTCACAGATGTTCTGTCCTCAGAAGATATCAGAAAAGTGGAAATAAAGGTGTATGAAGTGGGTAGTGTCCCTCCGTGTTGTCACCTCCTCAAGTATGTGCTGCAGTGCGGTGGTGCGGTGCTTCTGGCTGTGTAGCGCTCCGTGTGCGTGTCTCCTGGTATGAGGTGTGCCAGTGGCCCCACTACGCTCGCACTTTTGGCCTTGGGAGCGCGCCTGGTTACCCGCCAGCAGGTAACTGTGTGCCTCTGAGCTGTTTGGCTGTCTGGTTTTTGGTCTGTTTGGTTTGATTTTTTGTTGTTGTTGTGGTTTTAAGTTTTTTTTTTTTGGTTTCTGATCTCCAGTTGGTGCAGATTATGTTGGCAGCCGGTGACTGCAGAAAAAATAAAAATATCAAAACAGAAAAAAAGAAGGCCCTCCCCAAACAAAAGGACTTAAAAAACAAAACCCATATGGCGAGGAATGGAAGAGGATCCTATTGTCTTGGAGGCCCATGGAATCTACTTCGGTCTATGAAACGTTCTCCGAAAAGAGCACCGCTCGCTGGCTGGCTGGGAGAGCTCTGTTCTCTGTGTTTCCTACTTCTGTGTACATTCTCGGGTTCAAGTTTGCTTGGATTTTGACTTTTTTTTAAAAATGTTTAATAAAAAAGCAGTGTCTGCTGCCATGTTGCGTCTCTTTCTCTCTTTGTCTCTGTATGCCTCTGTCTCTGTGCTTGTAGCTGTTCCTTGGAGCACGGTGTGGTGTTCTTGATGTAGTGAGCTCAAGTCTGCGGCTGTTTCTGGGGACGTGGTGGAGGCTGCATGTTCTGTTCTCTCCAGGAAGAGCTAGTGGTTTTCTACCCTGTGTGTTGGTGAGCAATGTGCAGAGGCAGAGCCGCTGAAGTATGGTTCCTGAGGGGTGGCGAAGCACCGCCCTCACTCCAGGTCACCTCATCAGCCCTTGTTTTTTTTGGCCCCAGCCTTGGGGCTGCCAAAGCTGAGAGGCATCAAAACCAATGCACAGCCAGCCCGTGCCATTAGCCCCTGCCGATCTGCACATCTTCTATTTATGTTCCTTGGAGAAGAAATGGTTGTTGCCATGTTTCTGTTAGCAGTCATGTAATGCCATTGCCCGCTCTGGTACATTCACTTGGTCACCAATTTGCCTCTGACCTTTGGAGGGAGCAGCCAGGCCCACAAGGCCCACTGTGAGGATCCTTGGGAGAGTCTAGCCCACCCTGCCCACTGCTTCCCAGATGCAAGGGCAAGCAAGACAGGCCTGCCTAGGAATGGGGGCCTCTGGCCTCTCAGGACCTGTGCGATGTCAGCATCGAGCCTCCTCCCTCAGCCCATGGACTGGTCCGACGTTACCAGACCAAGACAGACACAGAGATGGACGGTCTTGCTGGGGGGCTGCCGCTGTTTCTCATAGGCAATCCACCACCTGTCCCTCCTACCAAAGGCAAACCATTCTTGACAGACACTAGAAGGGGGTTGTCCATTTGGGCCCCCTGCAGAGATGTTGCATCCCCTCTACAAATGATGTGAGGCATGTCCGCCCTGATCCAATCCAGAGTGTCTCACCTCCACAGGGTCAGCTTGCTCAAAGGCTCGCTGCAAGAGCCCAGGAGACCTCATCACCCCCCACACTGTCACTCCCCCAAATCAGACCCTCTCAACAGCATAGAACAAGAGAACAATTCCTGGCTCAGCAAGAATGGAGTCAGTGACCTTAACCAGACTCTCAAAGGAGCCACTCCCATGCCTCATCCTCAGTGAGGCACTGCTCCCTGCCCATCCAGGCTTCCTGGGCAGCACTGGAGGACCATAAGCAGCACTGAGAACCCATGGAGGCCCCTCACTCCCCCTCTCCCACTAAGGTGTCAAGAGCTGACCCCAAGGCCCTCCCATGTCCATGGGGAGCCCAATGGCATTACATAACCCTGAGCCCAGGCCTATGAAGTGCACTAGTCGAGTGAAGGCAAGACAGGTATGTTTAGAACAAAGTGGCCGTCAGGATTACCTTGTCCACTGAGATTGGGGTTTGTGTAGTCCCAAGTATCCTGATCATTCTTGAACACATTCAAGCGTGTAGGCTGCAAGAAGACAAGACTTGACGTCAGCCATTCCCCAGCTCACCTGGAAGCTAATGAGGAGCAGGCAACCTCCCAGACGTACCTTTGCATATTCAATCTTCAGAGTGCAACACCCAGAATAGATATCAGCCCCATTGAGCGAGGCCTTGGCCCGCTGGGCACTTTGAACAGAGTCAAATGTGAGTCAAGTTAAGGAAACTCCCAACACAGGACATATTTGAGAAGGGCTTCGTTGCCCCAGAAGGGGATAAGGACAAGGTAGTATCCAGAGACTGTGGCGTATGTGGAGGCTTTGGGATCAGCTCACTGCCCAGCCACTAGCCTCAGGTTAACAGACCGTAATGGTGTAGATGGACTCAACACTGCCCTGGGTGAGAAGTTACTGGCCAGAGTTCTCTTGCAATCTGCACCCCACCTATGCCCACCAACAACCTCTTCTGCCACCATACTACCTTCATCTCGGTCCTCTCTCAGTCCCTTTGACTAAATCTGAAACATCAACCCAATTACAGCTCTGCCCGCAAAGTCCATCAGTGGCTTTTCCCTGCCCGAAGCATCACACTGCTATCTGTCTAGGATGCCCTAAAAACTTCTTTCAATGTCTATTACAAACCCCTGTCCACTTGCCAGCTACTCTGCAGTCCTCAGGTCTTTCAGTTTCTCCAACACAAGCCCCTTCCGACTTTACAACCTTTGCAGAGGCTGTTTCTCCCACCTTGAATATCAGCTCCTATTTGCTCATAGAAATAGGACATTGCCTCCTCAGAAACCTTCCCACATTCCCCACTCCCTTCCGTTTTTTTTAATATGGAGTCTGGCTCTATTGCCCAGGCTGGAGTGCAGTGGTATTAATCTCAGCTCACTGCAACCTCCGCCTCTCAGGCTTAAGCAATTCTCCTGCCTTAGCCTCCAGAGTAGCTAGGATTATAGGCACTCACCACCATGCCTGGCTAATTTTTGTATTTTTATGAGAGACAGGGTTTCACCATGTTGGCCAGGCTGGTCTTGAACTTCGGATCTCAGGTGATACACCCGCCTTGGCCTCCCAACGTGCTGGTATTATAGGCATGAGCCACTGCACTCAGCCCGCCCCACATCCCTTTTAAATTCCTTTTCCCAGGGGGACATTTGCTCAGGACCTCTTTGAGATTGTGTTCCCCAGACCTTGGTCACTCGTATTTGGGTTAGAAAAAACATCTTTAAAAATAAATTCCAGCTAGGCACAGTGGCTCACGCCCGTAATCCCAACACTTTGGGAGGCTGAGGTGGGTAGATCACAAGGTCAGGAAATCAAGACCATCCTGGCTAAGACAGTGAAACCCCATCTCTACTAAAAGTACAAAAATAAAAAATAAAAAATAAATTAGCCAGGCGTGGTGGCATGTGCCTGTAGTCCCAGCTATTCAGGAGGCTGAGGCAGGAAAATTGCTTGAACCAAGGAGGTAGAGGTTGCAGTGAGCTGAGATCGTGCTACTGCACTCCAGCCTGGGCGACACAGCGAGACTCCATCTCAAAAATAAATAAATAAATAAAATAAAAATTAATTCCTTTTGTATCTCCTAACACTGCTCTCTCCCCTAAGATTTACACACCCACACGATATGCCTGGTTCTGTAACTGCCTCCCTGCTCAGTCACTGGGCTCTGTGAAGGCACTTGGCATATGGCAGGGCACTCCCGTGGTCAGGAGACACATGCTGGCTCAAAGAATGGCCATTGCCAAGCCCTGTAAGAGTCCCTACCCTAAGGAAGACCTGTTTTCCAGCAAAGGATATTCCACCATGGCCTGAACTCCATTCTTCCGGAAAATGACAATTCTCTGAACAGGGCCACAAGGATTACAGATAGTGTAAAGAACATCCTGCAAAAGCAAACACAGGCAAGATGAAGGGACACTGGCAGGTCAGTCTGGCTTGGGGGAGGGAATAGGGAAAAAGGGAAGACGGGAGCCCTCACAAGGCACCACAAGGAATGTCTGCTGGCACATACCGTGGTGATGGAATAGATGGGGTTCAGGATGGTAAAGAGAAGCACACTGTTCACGCTCCGGGAGTCATCCGAGTCCCCGGGGCGGGAGATCTTCTGGCTGGTAGAGTAGTTAACAAAAGCTGGGTGACCGGCAATGTATATTTGGTTGTCGGCTGCGTAATTCACTGCATTGCAAGCCCCCAACACATCTTCAAACTCCACCAGTGCTTGTCTCTTTTTAGGCATTACCACCACATAGCTGGCAGAGAAAAAAACAGTTTCAGTTCTCTCAGGAAAATGGAGATAGAAGGGAATCATTCAATTTTTTGAGAACTGACTCTTCCATGGCTTCTGGACTCCTCTGCAAACCTATCATGGTCCCTGAACTGAACACCCAGTGCCATAAGTAGTACCACAGGCCAAAGAGGTCTAGCTCAGCCATCACCTCCACTGGGAAGCCTTCCTGACCTCTCCTCACCAGACTGTCTGTCAGATGCTGCCCAAAGAAGGCTTCTTGCACTTACGCTATCACAGTGCAAATCATTCTGGTGGGCAACTTTCTAAGAGAAGGAATCCAGAACAGTTGTGCTCACTACTGTATCTGCAGTACATAGCACGCACCAAATATTCAGTAATTATTTGGTGAATAAAACATTACTGGCCAGGGACAGTGGCTCACTGTTACAGTGAGTAACAGTGGCCTGTAACCCGTAAACTTGGGAGACCTAGGTGGACTGATTACTTGAGCCCAGGAGTTTGAGACCAGCCTGGCCAACATGGCAAAACCTTGCCTCTACAAAATAAAAATAAAAATGAGCTGGGTGTGGTGGCGTATGCCTGTAGTCCCAGCTCATGAGTATGAGGCTGAGGTGGAAGGACTGCCTGAGCCTGCATGAGATTGTGCCACTACAGTCAAGCCTGGGCCACAGAGTGAGACCTTGCCCTGTCTCACAAGAGAACACTGACTAGAGACTACAAGGCAGAGAAGGAAGGAAGGAAGGAAAAAGGATCATGGAATTTGCTGTCATTAGACACAAAGTACAACGGCCAGCCCAAAAGCAGAGAAGCCACAGAACCTAGACCAGAATGGCCAACAAATCACCATTTCCAACCAGAAATCATAGAGACATAAGGACACCAAGGAGTCAATTTTGGAAGCCCAACACCTGGCCCAAGCCCAATACCTGATGGGTCCAAACTCCTGCAAGGCCTCCACAAGGTCAGCTTCCACCACACCGTCAATCAGGCCCCTGATGTGGACAACTGGGGAGGCAGGGGTTTTGTGCGGGTCATCGTAGTTCTCCTGAGAAAGGAAGCAGAAACAGGAATTCTTTCTTGCTGTACAAGATGAAGGCCCACTGGCCTCTGTGCTGTTGTAGACCCAGTTAGATAAGACAGCTCGATGCTACCCAGGAAGGATGCACAGGACAGAGCAGGGGCAGCAGCTAAAGCCCATCACCCCAGAAGGATTCTGGATCAGCAAATAGTGGTTCTGAGTAGGTGGTCACTTGCCCACTGGCTCTGTAGCTTCTAGGGAAGGCAGAATGGAGGGGGGACCACACAAGTCCCAAATCCTTAGGTTCTTCCAGGGACCTCTCTCTCTTCCCACTGGTCCACTCGACCAAGGAAACATGCCCAAAGAGTAGCTGGGAAAGAAGACACGCTGGCAGGAAGGGCTCTAACAGCTATCCACTACAGTTTGAATGAGGACATCCCCTTTGGATGTGCCCCAAGTTCTTTGCCCTTTTGCTGGCTGAGCCATCGTCACCCAGCTAAGCACGCCTGTTCCCCACGACTCACACCCGGGTTCAGTCACAGCAAAAAAACAACACGTGCCCCAGAAACTGGGGCAGCTAGGCCAGTCTTGACCCCTTCTAATCCTGAATCACCCTCCCACCAAAACCTGCTTTGAAAATTACTGCCTAGGTCAGACTACGGAAAAGACAAGGCCGCCTTTTAGAAAGAGAAGAAACTCCAACTCATACCATTAAGAACGAAGACTGCTCCTTCCTAGAAGTATCTTATACCCACTCACACATAGAAGAAGCCTCTGGTCATCAGGAAGATTAACTCCCTTCCACTTCTCCTGGGCTCTGGGGACAGCCTCAAGACTGAGAATGGGGACAGCCTCAAGACTGAGAATCACTGGGGACAAATGCGTGGAATGGGGGTAGAATCGTATTCTATCTCAAGAACAAACTACCCAAACCACAGGGGGAGGCACTCCCGTTCTAACTCCAGCCCTGCCCCTCACTAGCTGTGCCACCT
Source organism: Aotus nancymaae (assembly GCF_030222135.1). Taxonomy (NCBI): domain Eukaryota; kingdom Metazoa; phylum Chordata; class Mammalia; order Primates; family Aotidae; genus Aotus; species Aotus nancymaae. The sequence goes on along the minus strand of NW_026988441.1, from coordinate 15,001,325 downwards.
ACGCTAATTCACCTCAACTCTCCTGGCCCATTTAACCCTCTGTAAATCGGGAATCCCAGTATAGCCCCAAACTTCACCGAAGAGCGTCAGTAATTCAATTAAGATGTCTTTAAAACCTGTGGGACAAGGCCTGAAGATCAAGAGGCTAGCAACTCCTAACTCCTAAACCCCGGACAGCCCTGCAAACAGGCTGCACTGCAAGACTTCAAGATTTTGTAGGGAGAGGGACGGGTAAAATACAACCACTCCGTATAAAACCACTCGCTGCTGATTACAAGGAGCCGAAATGCTTCCAGCATGGCCAGGGAGGTTTGGTTTATCAAACCCTCCATACCCAGTGAATCCCCAGAAATTGTAAGCAAGCTTGTGAAGGTTTTAAAGCTTCGCTTAATTCCCAAACAGCAAAAAAATGCACTTCACAAGTCCATCTTCCCATTTTCAATGCCCACAAAAATGGGGGAGATAATCTCTGTTCTGGCATTTATGGTCTAACACAGTCTTTTCTGTATAGAAATAAGGTTGGACCTTTAATTAAGCTGCGATCGGACGGAATTCCCCACTCGAGAGGACAAGGCCGCCGCCCACCCCTTCCCAATCACGAAGCGCTCCCCCAACCGCCCACGAGGCCGGGCGGGAGAACTGCGCCTGCGCAAGGAGCCACCGAAGAAAATGATAAAGGGGGAAAAAAAACTGCCCGGCCGCGTGCCCGGCCCCCACACGCCAGCCCGCGGCGCCTGCGCACTAGACTAATCGCCTCACGAGCTACTTCCTCCGCGCACCCCACACCCCTCTACGGACTGCGCGCAAGCGCAGGCGCCTGTCCTCGCGCAAACCCCGCCGTTTGCTCAACGGCCGCCCCTCCCCCTCCCCCACCCCCTCAACGGCGCGAGGGCCTGGGCGCGTGCGCAGAGGCCCCCTAAAAAAATAAAATGCCCTCAAGTGGGAAATTGTCCCCCACTTCCTGGCCTTCCCGGCGCCCAGGGCCCTGGCCTCACCCCGCCGCCGCCGCCGCCCGCCGCCCCAGCTCCTCCACCGCCACCGCCGCCGCCTCCGTGCTGGTCGCCAGCGTTGTCAGTCTTCAGCCGCTTAGGGGCCCGGCCGCCCTCACTGCCGCCGCCGTAGTAGCGGCCACCGCCGCCTCCGCCGCCCGCCGCCGCCATCTTCACCATCGCTCCCGACCGCCTCCGCTGCTCGTCCGGCTGCTGCCTCTGCTCCAGCCGCCGACGCCGCTTCTCCGCCCGGGGCAGCAGCCTCCGCGACATGGCGGCGCAGAACCCGCCTCCCCCCGCCTCTCATTGGGGGAGGGACACGCCCGTCACCCGCCGCCCCCACCCGATAGGGGGAGCCACTGGTCCCGCCGCGGGGGGAGGGTAGGCCTCCACACGCCTTGCGCGCCTATTGGACACTGCCCACGCCGTTCTGCAGGAGAGGCCGCCCTCGTTTGTCTGAGACACTCTTTATAGGTGATCGCTTTCTGCCAGTCATTCCGTCGACCCCGCCGCCTTAAAATAAAATCCAATTTAATAGGTCGGATTTCTAGGGCCGCTGGCCTCCCTGACAGCACCTGATAGGAGCGGCGCACCAAACCGCCCAAGAATCCCCGCCTCCTTCCCGGCTTCACTGGTCTCCTCGCTAATCCATCAAGCCGAAAGTCTTTATCACCCAGTCACAGTAACTTCTTTCCGCGCCACTTCGCAACGAGACAAGGAAGCCCCTCCCTTTTTTGGTCTCTCTCCAGTGGTTACTACGAATGCCCATTCTTCTGCGTCTCCACTGATTGGTCAATGAAGAGTGGAGCGCACCCTCTCACCAGATGGTCGGACTACTGGTACTCTCTTATTGGATAAAAATGGGGAGCCCCACCCTAGTATAGGCGCTTTTTGGTGCAGTCTCGGAGACGCGCGAAGGCGGAAAAACGCATGCGCAAATGTGCTTTCAGGCGCCGCCCAGAGGCGGGGCCACCCCTCAAGAGAGCGACGGCCTGGAGTACCCAGAGTATTTATGCAGCTCCTGCTGTGTGCGCGCCGGAAGGCTAGACCGAGATTGGCAGGAACTCCCAAGATATCTCTTGTCGCGATCACTATACCCTGTTCCTCTCCACCTCTAGAAGGAATTCTTTTTTTTTTTTTTTTTTTTTTTTTTTTTTTTTTGAGACGGAGTTTCGCTCTTGATACCCAGGCTGGAGTGCAATGGCGCGATCTCGGCTCACCGCAACCTCCGCCTCCTGGGTTCAGGCAATTCTCCTGCCTCAGCCTCCTGAGTAGCTGGGATTACAGGCACGTGCCACCGTGCCCAGCTAATTTTTTGTATTAGTAGAGACGGGGTTTCACCATGTTGACCAGGATGGTCTCGATCTCTTGACCTCGTGATCCACCCGCCTCAGCCTCCCAAAGTGCTGGGATTACAGGCTTGAGCCACCGCGCCCGGCGAAGGAATTCTTTAAAATCCCAAATCAACCTTCTCCTCAGTATAAACCACTCGCTGCTGCCGACTGTTCTCGGACCCTGCCCAGTTCTAAATTCAGCCGCAACCCCTTTCAGTTTCCCTTGGGAGAAGGCTCTTCCGCTCACTGTTGATCTGTGCCGGTGCAGTCCCTTCCACCTGGAAGTCCCTTCACTACCCCTCCGGCAGGAGCTAAGGGCTAAGTCATCTTGTCCTTGCGATCTCAGTTCACAGGTCCCTGCCGCGTCCCAGACCCCCAGGCTTCCCCCCAAAGCCTGTGGTTTTCACCTGACAGCTCGACCCCTTTGAGCGCCATAGGAGGTCCTGGCCCCGACCTTGGAGAGGGTGGCCACCTACCAAGTGCCCAGTGCAGCACCTGGCACAGTGCAAGCCCCCTGCACAGGGGAGGCGTTCTTGAGATCTGTGCTTGCGTCGGGCCTTTCCTCCTCAAGGGCGGGGTAAGACCACCCGCACTGCCCCGCAGAGAATGCCGGAGGGTATCTCCAGCCTCCAGCGAAGCCCAACTGGCTAAACCTGAGGGTAGGGAGAGGAGCGCTCCAGTTATCGCCGGCAGGCGGCGGGGCAAACGAGGATTGACCCAGAAGCTAACGTTTTGGGGCTGCCTCGCGCGTGTGGCGGGGTGGGCACCTCGGTGAAGCTATTGGCAAGTGACAATGTCGCCAAAGGGTGGGGGAAGCGAAGCTAGCGTCGTGAGAAATGCGTGGACGCCCAAAAAGTTCTGCAGAACCTTTCGAGTTGAGGTCCTGGTGGAAACTGACTTTGAAATGAAGGTCGTGTGTTGTGGATCACACCTGTAATCCCAGCACTTTGAGATGCCAAGGCGGGAGGCTCGCTTGAACCCAGGACTTCGAGACCAGCCTGGGCAACGAAGTGTGACCCCGTCATTACAAAAAATACAAAAATTAGCCGGACGTGGTGCCGCGTGGCTGTAGTCCCAGCTACTTCGGAGGCCGAAGCGGGAGGATCGCTGGAGCCCAGGAGTTCGAGGTTGCAGTGAGCTGTGATCACGCCCCTGCACTCCAGTCTGGGCGACAGAGCCAGACCCTATCTCAGAAAAAATGGGGTCAATGGCAATACGAGAGGGGGTCAGGCCTGGTGGATCTGCCGGTAAAGGGAAATAAAGTTTGGAGAGGGGGGCCGTCCTGGGGACCTCAGCCAGCTCCCCTCCCCCCACCCCTCCGACACCGGGAAGATCCGAATACGCTAGCGGAAGAGACACAGGGGCGGGGCCGCGTCTGAAGCACGTGACCCGTGTGACGAAAGAAGGCGGGGCCGGCCGCGACGAAGGGCGGGGTCGCTCTGTCCCAACGTCAGAGGAATGCGGTGGGGGGAGGGGGAGAGAGGGGGCCCCTCCCCTCCCCGCCCCCGCGCCAGGCCCGGACGCCCCTCGCGCCGGCGCGCGCGGCCGGAACGCGGCGGAACGGTTTCCCCGGCGCCGCACGTTCCAGGCCGCCGGCCCGGCCTCGTGACCCGCGCCCCCCGCCCTCCCCGCCGCCGCCCCGCCCCCACCCCGCTGCTTCGACCCCGGCCCCAGGCTGCGCGCGGCGTCGCCCGCAGTGCCCCCGTCACCCTCCCGGACCCCTCGCCCCCAGCCCCTACCAGCTCGGCGGCGAGCCTGGCCGGCCGTCCCGGATCGAAAAGAGCAGACACTGGGAAGTTTTGGGAGAGGGAGGGGCGGACCTTAAAGGGACCACGACCTTTTTTCAGTCCCGTAGCGGGGAGAAAAATTGGGGGGGGCGCGGGAGCGGAGACGCGGCAGGGGACCGAGGGTCACACTGCAGGGGAATGAATGGAGGAAACCAGGCGAGAAAGGAGTGGGAAGACCTTGGAGCCGCGGTGTTCGGGCTCCGCGTCCCTTTTCCCCCAAAACCCACCCCCGCCCCCCCGCCGACAGAAAGTCACGCAGTTGTTTGAGACTCGCGCATCATTCCTCCTGGTCAGCCAAGTGTTGTTTTGGCTGAGGCAAGTGTTTGGGGTGTCCATTGAGCACGTAGGGAAATGGGCTGAAGAGACGCAAGTGACTAACCCAGGATGCCACAGCTTGCCAGTGGCATGGCGGGGCTGGTCTGACGCCAGAGCAGACGCATCCCCACTGCACTGCAGGGCCTATTAGGGTGATGGGGGAGGCCGTAGAGAAGGGGGTTTCAGGGCAGGGGCCTGGAGCCCACCCTGCCGTGGTTCCAATGTGGAGGCTGCATTTACTGTCTCTGTACCCTTGGGAAAGTCACAGCCTTCCTCGTCTGTTAGGGGAATGGCAATAGCAGCTTCGTCTGGGTGGTCATGAGGAATGCAGAGAATGTCTGGAAACGGGACCTCGGGGCCTACCCCCACTTCACAGATGAAGTAAAACTGGCCAGGAGGGCGGAAGAACCGCGGGAAATTACCACAGCTGAGCAGCCTCTGAGAGAGCAAGTCGCTCCCGTTCTTAACCCGCACAAAGCTTAATCCGACCCTTCAGATCCTTGTAAACCCATGCCAGCCAGGCATGGCGGCTTCCTCTGTAATCCCAGCACTTCGGAAGGTCGAGGGGGGCAGATTGCTTGAGTCTGGGAGTTCGTGACCAACCCAGGCAACATGGTGAAACCTCTCTACATAAAATACAGGCCAGATGCGGTGGCTCACGCCTATAATCCCAGCACTTTGGGAGGCTGCGGCGGACAGGTAACGAGGTCAAGAGATCGAGACCAGCCTGGCCCACATGGTGAAACCCTGTCTCTACTAAAAATACAAAAATTAGCTGAGCGCGGTGGCGCAGGCCTGTAGTCCCGGCTACTCGGGAGCCTGAGGCCGGAGAATCACCTGAACCTGGGAGGCAGAGGTTGCAGTGACCCGAAATGAGAAAAGAGAAAGAAAAATAATGCTGCTGTGGCCATTCCTAGTGATACCTGCTTGTGTCCATGTGCGAGTTTTCAGGGCACATACCTAGGAGTGGGATTGTTGGGTCACGCAACATATTTTAACATTATTTTCCAAAATATCTGTACCATATTTTTTTTTCCTGTCCTACATTGTTTTCCAAAGTATCTGTACCATATATTCCCAGCAGCAGTATATGAGGTCTCATCTGTCACCCAATCTGGATTGCAGTGATGCATACACAGCTCACTGCAGCCTCGACCTCCTGGGCTCAAGCAATCTTCCCACTTCAGCCTCCTGAGTGGCTGAGACTACAACCACACGCCATCGTGTCCTTTTTTTTTTTTTTTTGAGATGGAGTCTGTCTGTTGCCCAGGCTGAAGTGCAGGGGCGTGATCTCCACTCACTGCAACCTCTGCCTCCCAGGTTGAAGCGATTCTTCTGCCTCAGCCTCTCGAGTAGCTGTAATTACAAGCAAACGCCACTACGCCAGGCTAATTTTTGTAGTTTTAGAAGAGATGGGGTTTCACCATGTTGTCCAAGCTGGTCTCGAACTTCTGGCCTCAAGTGATCTGCCCACCTCGGCCTCCTAAAGTGCTGGGAATACAGGCATGAGCTACAGCGCCCAGCTGCTCTAATTTTTTTTTTTTTTTTTTTTTAAGAGACAGGGGTCTCACTATGTTGCCCAGGGTGGTCTTGAACTCCTGGGCTCAAGCAGTCCTCCCACTTCAGCCTCCCAAAGTGTTAGGATTATAGGTGTGAGCCAGGCATGAAGCCTTGGTGTCTTCTGCTGTTCTTTTCCAAAACTTCTTCAATTTTGATAAGCTTTTCTCCTTTTCCAGTTAAATTCTGAGGCTCTGAATTTCCCTCTCCTTATAATTTTAACTTGGCTGCATTTTACAGAAAGATGTTTTGGAACATCCATTCTAATTTGTCTCAAGCAGATGGCATCTAACTTACCTTCTTGTTGTGGATGGCTAAAATACTTGCAAGTTGGTACATTTTGCATTTTGAAAGATTTCACTAAATTACCCTCCATTAGCACTGTAACAATTTGAGTTCTCAGGATTTCTATATAAAAAAGGAATTTTCCCCACTATCTCAAAATACTGCATCCTTTTTTTTACATTTGTCAATCTGAGGTAAAAACTGGTTTTAATTTTCTTTTTTTTTTTTTTTTTGAGATGAAGTTTCGCTCTTATTACCCAGGCTGGAGTGCAATGGCGCGATCTCGGCTCACTGCAACCTCCGCCTCCTGGGTTCAGGCAATTCTCCTGCTTCAGCCTCCTGAGTAGCTGGGATTACAGGCACGCGCCACCATGCCCAGCTAATTTTTTGTATTTTTTTTAGTAGAGACGGAGTTTCACCATGTTGACCAGGATGGTCTCGATCTCTTGACCTCATGATCCACCTGCCTCAGCCTCCCAAAGTGGTGCTGGGATTACAGGCGTGAGCCACCACGCCTGGCTGGTTTTAATTTTCATTTATGTTTACCTTATTGAATGAATCGTGTATGAGTGTATGCCATATGTTTTCACATGGGAATGGGAATAGCTAGAGAAAAAACATCCCAGGGAGAAGAAACAGCAAATGCAAAAGCCCTGAAGTGGTGGGCCAGCTGCGGTGGCTCACACCTGTAATCCCAGCACTCTGGCCAAGGAGGGCGGATCATAAAGTCAGGAGTTCAAGACCAGCCTGTCTCTACTAAAATTACCAAAATTAACCAGGCGTGGTGGTGGGCACCTGTAATCCCAGCTACTTGGGAGGCTGAAGCAGGAGAATCCCTTGAACCCAGGAGTCGGAGGTTTCAATGAGCCAAGATGGTGCCATTGCACTCCAGCCTAGGTAACAAGACTGAAACTCCATCTCAAAAGAAAATTTTTTTGTTGGCTGGGTGTGGTGGCTCATACCTGAATCCCAGCACTTTTGGGAGGCTGAAGCAGGCGGATCACCTGAGGTCGGGATTTCGAGACCAGCCTGACGGACACAGAAAAACCCCATCACTACTAAAAATACACATACATACACACAGAAAAACAGGCAGGCGCCTGTAGTCCCAGCTACTTGGGAGGCTGAGGCAGGAAACTCCCTTGAAACCAGGAGGCGGAGGCTGCAGTGAGCTGAGATCGTGCTATTGCACTCTAGCCTGGGCAACAAAAGTGAAACTCCATCTCAAAAAAAAAAAAAAGAAAAGAAAAATTTTTTTTGGCCAGGCACAGTGGCTCACACCTGTAATCCCAGTACTTTGGGAGGCCAAGGCAGGCAGATCACCTGAGGTCAGGAGTTTGAGAGCAGCCTGGCCAACAAGGTGAAACCCCGTCTCCACTAAAAATACAAAAATGAGCCGGACGTGGTGGCAGGTGCCTGTAATCCCAGCTACTCAGGAGGCTGAGGCAGGAGAACCGCTTGAACCTGGGAGGCGGAGGTTGCAGTGAGCTGAGATTGCGCCACTGCACTCCAGCCTAGGCAAAAAGAGCAAAATTCTGTCTCAAAAAAAAAAAGAAAAAAAGAGTTTTTGTAGAGACAGGGTCTTGCTATGTTGCCTAGGCTGGTCTCAAACTCTTGGCCTCAAGTTATCCTCCTGCCTTGGCCCACCAAAATGCTAGGATTACAGGAAAGCCGTAGTGCACGAACATCTCCTATCTTTCCAGTTCATTCCCTTCAGAACCTCACTTCCAAGGTCCCACTGGCCCTATCCCCTTTCACTGTCCCTCAGCCCCCTCATGCCTTCCCACAGACTGAATTCTTTGACCCACTGCTATAGCTACTCCCTCACACACATTTTCTCCTCACCTCCCCCTCACCACCATACTCATCTGGCAGAAACCCAGTCCTTGTTAAACCTAAGGCTCCACCTGCACGTGCCTGATCTGTGCAGCTGAATGTGGGTGGAGAAAAATATGCTGTCCTGCTAAGGAGACCCACCTGAAATTGACGCCTGTTGACTTGAAATGAGCCTGCAATGCAGCCGGACAACCTTGCCCCGTCTCCCTCGTCTCTTGGCTCTCCCAGATGATAGATCATTATACCTTTTCAAACCTCCAGCAGTTTCATTTTTGTTGTTGGTTTTTTTTTTTTTTTTTTGAGATAGTCTTGCTCTGTTACCCAAGTTGGAGTGCAGTGGTGTGATCTTGTCTCACTGCAACCTCCACTTCCCCAGTTCAAGGGATTCTCATGCTTCAGCTTCCCGAGTAGTTGGGATTATAGGCATGCGCCACCACGCCCAGCTTTTTTTTTTTTTTTTTTTTTTGAGAAGGAGTCTCCCTGTATTGCCCAGGCTGTTGTACAATGGCGCAATCTCAGTTCACTGCAAACTTTGCTTCCGGGTTCAAGCAATTCTCCTGGCTCAGCCTCCCAAATAGCTGAGATTATGGGTGTCCGCCACCACACCCAGCTAATTTTTGTATTTTTAGTAGAGACAGGGTTTCACCATGTTGACCAGGCTGGTCTCAAACTCCTGACCTTGTGATTTGCTTGCCTCGGCCTCCCAAAGTGCTGGCCAGCCAAAAAACTGCCTGGCCGGTTTTGTGTATTTTTAGTAGAGATGGGGTTTCACTATATTGGCCAGGCTGGTCTCAAACTCCTGACATCAAGTGATCCTCCTGCCCTGGCCTCCCAGAGTGCTGGGATTGCTGGTGTGAGCCACTGTACCTGGCCCCCAGCAGCTTCTTCATCCTCACTCCCACCAGTGACTTTCCAGCTTCCAAAGCCACCCTCTTAGGTTGCCTGGCTCAGTGGCTTATGCCTGTAACCCCAGCACTTTGGGAGGCTGAGGCACGAGGATTATTTGAGGTCAGGAGTTCAAGACCAGTTTGGCAAGATGACGAAACTCTACCTCTACAAAAAATACACAAATTAGCTGGGCATGGTGGTGCATGTTTGTAGTCCCAGCTACTCAGGAGGCTGAGGTGGGAGGATTGCTTGAGCCTGAGAGTTTGAGGCTTCAGACAGCCTAGATCATGCCACTGGACTCCAGCCTGGGCAACAGAGCAAGACCTTGTCTCCAAACAAATAAACAAAGCCACCCTCCCACCACATCCACTCCCGCCTTTTCTTTTCTTTTCTTTTCTTTCCTTCCTTCCCTCCCTCCCTCCCTCCCTCCTTCCTTCCTTCCTTCCTTCCTTTCTTTTGATGGAGTTTCACTCTTGTCACCCAGGCTGGGGTGCAGTGGTGCCATCTCGGCTCACTGCAACCTCTGACTCCCAGGTTCAAGCAATTCTCCTGCCTCAGCCTCCTGAGTACCTAGGATTACAAGCGCACATCACCACGCCTGGCTAATTTTTGTATTTTTAGTAGAGATGGGGGTTTTCACCATGTTGACCAGGCTGGTTTCGAACTCCTGACCTCAGATCTGCCCGCCTTGGCCTCCCAAGATGCTGGGATTACAGGCGTGAGGCACCTCGCCTGGCCCTGTCCTTGCCTTTTCACTTGCCCCCTCTGCCTTGCACCTGTGCCTGGTGAGCAGCTGCGTCCTCAGCTGCCGCGGCTTTCCCTTTTCCTATGTGTAGTCTCAGTTTTCTCTCCCACCATTCAAAAAAATGGTTCCCTGTGGACTAGTGTCTCAGGAGAGAAATGTGGCAGGACCCCAAAGCAGAAATAGGGTAACTGCTTTCTTCTTTGTTATTGTTAAGCCTCCTCTGGCTCCAAGCAGAAATAGCTTCACAGTATATTTGCCTTCAGATTGAAAACTCAGACACCCTCAGGGACGAGTGGGGAAAGCCACCCCTTGGAGGAAAGTTTCTCATTTGCATTACGCAGTCATGACACTTTCCTTACCCTTCCCTGCCCCCAGCTTAAATCAGGTCTAACTGATACCCAAGAAACCACACCTTTAAAGTGTACAGTTGATGAGTTTTAACTTATATATACACCTGGGGAACCATCACCACAAATCAAGACAGTGACCACAAGGTAAAAACAGTATCCATCATCCCCAAAAGGTTTTTTTTTTTTGCCTTTTTTTTTTTTTTAGAGATAGTTCTGCTCTGTTATTCAGGCTAGAGTGCAGTGGTGTGATTATAGCTCAATGTGGCTTAGAACTGCTGGCTCAAAGGATCCTCCCACTTCAGCCTCCCAAGTAGCTGGGGCTACAGTTTCCTGCCACCCCTTAGCCATTATATATATATATATAATTTTTTTTTTTTTTTTGGTAGAGACGGGGCCTTGCTATGTTGCCTAGGCTGATCTCAAACTCTGGGCCTCAGGCAATCCTCCTGCCTCAGCCTCCCAAAGTACGGGGATTACAGAAGTGAACTACCACACCCACAGAAGTTTTATTTTTGTTTTTCAGATGGAATCTTGCTCTGTTGCCCAGGCTGGAGTGCAGTGGCGTGATCTCGGTTCACTATAACCTCCCAGGTTCAAGTGATTTTCCTGCCTCAGCCTCCCGAGTAGTTGGGATTACAGACGTGCATCACCATACCCAGCTAATTTTTTTTCTTTTTTTTTTTTTTTGAGATGGGATTTCACCATGTTGATCAGGCTGGTCTCGAACTCCTGACCTCAGGTGATCTGCCTGCTTTGGCCTCCCAAAGTGCTGGGATTACAGGTGTGAGCCACCGTGCCCAGCTGTTTTGTTTTTTTTTTTGAGACAGACTCTCGCTCTGTTGCCCAGGCTGGAGTGCAGTGGCACGATCTCAGCTCATTGCAACCTCCACCTCCTGGGTACAAGCAATTTTCCTGCCTCAGCCTCCCAAGTAGCTGGGATTACAGGCATGTGTCAGCATGCCCAGCTAATTTTTTTGTATTTTTAGTAGAGATGGGGGGTTCTCCATGTTGATCAGGCTGGTCTTGAACTCCTGACCTCAGGTGATCTGGCTGCCTCAGCTTCCCAAAGTGTTGGGATTATAGGCATGAGCCACATCGTCTGGCTGCTAATTTTATGTTTTTAGAAGAGACAGTTTCGCTGCGCGCAGTGGCTCACGCCTGTAATCCCAGCACTTTGGGAGGCCAAGGCGGGTGGATCACGAGGTCAAGAGATCGAGACCATCCTGGTCAACATGGTGAAACCCCGTCTCTACTAAAAATACAAAAAATTAGCTGGGCATGGTGGCGCGTGCCTGTAATCCCAGCTACTGAGGAGGCTGAGGCAGGAGAATTGCCTGAACCCAGGAGGCGGAGGTTGCGGTGAGCCGAGATCGCGCCATTGCACTCCAGCCTGGGTAACAAGAGCGAAATTCCGTCTCAAAAAAAAAAAAAGAGACAGTTTCAACATGTTACCCAGGCTGGTCTTGAACTCCTGAAAAGTGATCCACCTGCCTCGGCCTCCCAAAGCGCTAGATGGGTGTGAACCACCACACCTGCAGAGGTTTCCTTGAGCCTCCTTGTAAGCCCTCTGTTTTTCAGTGTCCTCCACCCAGTGTGACAGACTACAAGTTCTTGGGATCTGAATGCACCTATATACCTAGCAGTAAACTGAAATTGACTTGAGGTCAAAAGTTTTCCCAGACAAGAATTCATGGAAGTTTATACCTGGGTATGAGGGTGACAGCACAAGAGAAACGGAGCGAATTCACTGGCTGACTCTGGAAGAGGAGCCAGTAGGGCTTTTTTATTAGACAAAGATCAGAGATTGACATTAGCGGGAGGGTATATGGGCTGGGGTGGGCAAAGCATGTGAAAGGTAGGGCACGCAGGTCGGCGCTGTCTGGCCACAATGGTTATCTTGAGTAATGGACCACGTGGTGTTCTGGCAGGTGCAACAAGGCTGAAAATCAATTGTTCAGCTTTCCTTCCGGAGTTGGGACACTCACATCCTTGGTTACCATCTAAGGCTAATTCCCGAAATTCTTTTTTTTTGAGACAGTGTCTTGCTCTGTTTGCCCAGGCCAGAGTGCAGTGGTGCTATGCGATCTTGGCTCACTGCAACCTCTGCCTCCCGGGTTTAAGTGATTCTCCTGCCTCAGCCTCCCAAGTAGCTGGGACTACAGGTGCCCACCACCATGCCCAGTTAATTTTTGTATTTTTAGTAGAGATGGAGTTTCACCATGTTGGCCAGGCTGGTCTTGAACTCCTGACCTCAGGTGATCCACCTGCCTCAGCCTCCCGAAATGCTAGGATTACAGGCATGAGCCACTGTGCCTGGCCAGCTCCTGAAATTCTTTAAGTAAAAGGACCATTGGCAGTAAGGTAGTGGTGTGGGTTTTGTGATCAGTGGGAACAGCATGAAAGAATGCTGTGGTAGGCGTGAGCCAAAGCCAAGTTCCATCTCTCCTCTGTTTCACCAACACATGCACGCAGCCCCAGACAGCCCTAGTCTGATTTCTGTCACTGTAAATCTGTTTGCATTTTCTGGAATGAAATTCTGTAGTATGTATTATTTCATGTCTGGCTTTTTTCATTCAACCTAATTATTATTTTGTATTTATTTATTTATTTTTGAGATAAGGTCTCGCTCTGTTGCCCAGGCTGGAGTGCAGTGTTTGAGATCACGGCTCACTGAAGCCTCAACCTCCTGAGCTCAAGCCTTGGCCTCTCCAAGTGTATTATCTGTTGCCCAGGCTGGAGTGCAGTGGTGTGATCACAGATCTGCAGCATTGACCTCCTGGGCTCAAACAATCCTCCCGTCTCAACCTCCAAAGTGCTGGGATTACAGACATGTGCTGCTGTGCCTGGCCCACTTCCTTTTTAAAAAATTATTTTTAATCATGCCTGTAATCCCAGCACTTTGAGAGGCCGAGGCAGGTGCATCACAAGGTCAGGAGATTGAGACCGTCCTGGCTGACACAGTGAAACCCCATCTCTACTAAAAATACAAAAATTATCCGGGCATGGTGGTGCATGCCTGTAATCCCAGCTACTTGGGAGGCTGAGGCAGGAGAATCGCTTGAACCTGGGGGGTGGAGGTTGCAGTGAGCCGAGATCGCACCACTGCACTCCAGCCTGGGTGACAGCGCGAAATTCTGTCTGAACAAAACAAAACAAAACAAAAACAGAAAGCTTCATGACATTGGATTGGTCAGTGATTTCTTGGATGTGCCACTAGCAGCACAAACAAGTGCCAAACGGATAAACTGGACCCATCAAACTTCAAAACGTTTATGCACGGAAAGAAAGAAAAGTAGAAATGCAAGCTATGGAATAGGAGGAAAGTATTATACGTGTACAAATGTAGATGTCTGTAGATACCTCTGTATATGTGTGTGTATATACACTGATAAGTGGCTCTGACATTTATATACTTTTGTGTGTGTGTGTGTGTGTGTGTGTGTGTGTGTGTATATATACTGATAAGTGTTTTCTTTTCCTTTTTTTCTTCTTTTTTTTGGGGGACGAAGTCTGGCTCTGTTGCCAGGCTGGAGTGAAGTGGCACGGCTCACTGCAACCCCACCTCTGGGGGCCAAGTGATTCTCCTGCCTCAGTCTCCTGAGTAGCCGGGACTACAGGCCCACACCACCATGCCTGGCTAATTTTTGTATTTTTAGTAGAAACAGGGTTTCATCATGTTGCCCAGGATAGTCGCCATCTCTTGACCTTGTGATCTGCCTGCCTCAGCCTCCCAAAGTGCTGGAATTACAGTCGTGAGCCACCGCGCCCGGCCCTTTTATCTTTTTTTCTTTTTTGAGACAGGGTCTTGCTCTGTTGCCCGGGCTGGATTGCAGTGGTGTGATCTCGGCTCACTGCAACCTCCGCCTCCCCAGTTCAAGCACTTCTTGTGGCTCAGTCTCCAAGTAGCTGGAACTACAGGCATCCACCACCACACCCAACTAATTTTTGTATTATTAGTAGAGATGGGGTTTCATCATGTTGGCCAGGCTGGTCTCCAACTCCTGACCTCAAATGATCTAGTAAAAATGCAAAATTAGCTGGGTGTGGTGGTGGGCCTCTGTATTCCCAGCTACTCAGGAGGCTAGGGCAGGAGAATTGCTTGAACCGAGGAGGCGGAGGTTGCAGTGAGCCAAGATTGTGCCACTGCACTCCAGCCCGGGGGACAGAGTGAGCCTCCGTCTCAAAAAAGAAAAAGGGGAGGAGGAGGAGAAAAAGAAGAGGGGAGAGGGACGGGGAGAGGGAGGAGGAGAGGAAGGAGGAGGGGGAGAGGGAGGGGGAGGAGGAGGGGGAAGGAGAAAAAGAGGAGGGGGAGGAGGAAGAGGAGGAGAGAAGCAGCAGTGGGAGGAGGAGGAGGAGAAGAAGAGGAGGGGAGGAGGATGGGGAGGAGACGGAGGAGGGGGAGGAGGGGGAGGACGAGAAGGGGGAGAAGAAGAAGAGGAAAGAAGAAAGGAAAGAAGACTACCCACCACTGGGCACAGTGGCTCACTCCTGTAATCCAGCACTTTGAGAGGCCAAGGTGGGAGGATCGCTTGAGCTCAAGACTAGCCTGGACTACATGGCGAAACCTCACCTCTACCAAAAATACAAAAATTAGGTGGGCATGTTGCAAGCACCTGTGTTCCCAGCTACTTATGAGGCTGAGGTGGGAGGATTGCCAGAGCCCGGGAAGTCAAGGCTGTAGTGAGCAGAGATGATGCCACTGCACTTCAGGGAAGGTAGACTCTGTCTCAAAAAGGGTGTGGTGGCTCATGCCACTTTGGGAGGCTGAGGAGGGTGGATCGCTTGAGGTCAGAAGTTTGAGACCAGCCTGGCCAGCATGGTGAAACCCTGCCTCTACCAAAAAGAAAATTCTTCGGGCATGGTGATGCACACCTGTGATCCCAGCTACTTGGGAGACTGAGGCAGGAGAATCTTTTGAACCCGGAAGCTGGAGGTTGCAGTGAGCCGAGATTGCACCACTGCACTCCAGCCTGGGCAACAGAGCAAGACTTTGTCTCAATAAATAAATAAATAAATAAATAAAAATAAAATAAGATGAAGAAAATCTTGTCACATGCTACAACGTGGATGAACCTGGAAGACATTATATAGACTGAGTGAAATGGACCAGTCACAAAGGACAAATACTGTATGATTGTGCTGATATGAGATATCTGGGGTAGTCAAAATCATGGGAACAGAAAGCAGACAGGTAGTTTCCAGGGGCTCAAGGAAGCGGGAAGTGGGGAGTCTGTTTGATGGTCATAAGGTTTCAGTTCTGCAGGATGAAAACATTCTAGAGATCTGTTATACAACAATGTGAATAAGGTGAACGCTAGTGAACCGTACAATTAAAAATAGTTGAGGATAAAATGTATGTCTTCTGTTTTTTACAATAAAGAATTAATGGCCGGGCGCGGTGGCTCACGCCTGTAATCCCAGCACTTTGGGAGGCCGAGGCGGGTGGATCACGAGGTCAAGAGATCAAGACCATCCTGGTCAACATGGTGAAACCCCGTCTCTACTAAAAATACAAAAAATTAGCTGGGCATGGTGGCGCGTGCCTGTAATCCCAGCTACTGAGGAGGCTGAGGCAGGAGAATTGCCTGAACCCAGGAGGCGGAGGTTGAGGTGAGCCGAGATCGCGCCATTGCACTCCAACCTGGGTAATGAGAGCGAAACTCCGTCTCAAAAAAAAAAAAAAAAAAAAGAAAAAAAAAAGAATTAATGAAAATTTATTTTATTTTATTTTACTTTATTTGTTTATTTATTGAGATAGAGTTTCGCTCTTGTCACCCAGCTGGAGTGCAGTGGCATGATCTCAGCTCTCTGCTACCTCTGCCTCCCAGGTTCAAGCGATTCTCCTGCCTCAACCTCCGAGTAGCTGGGATTACAGGTGCCCACTACCATGCCCGGCTAATTTTTGTATTTTTAGTAGAGATGGTTTTCACCATGTTGGCCAGGCTGGTCTCGAACTTCTGACCTCAGTTGATCCACCCACCTCAGCCTCCCAAAGTGCTGGGATTATAGGCATGAGCTACCATGCCCAGCTATTTATTTATTTATTTATTTATTTTGAGACGGAGTTTCTCTCTCGTTGCCCAGGCTGGAGTACAATGGCGTGATCTTGGCTCACTGCAATCTGCTAACTGCAACCTCTGACTCCCGGGTTCAAGTAATTCTCCTACTTCAGACTCTCCTGCAGCTGGGATTACAGGCATGTGCCACCATGCCCGGCTAATTTTTGTATTTTTAGTAGAGACAGGTTTCACCATGTTAGTCAGGCTGGTCTCGAACTCCTGACCTCAGGTGATCCAACTGTCCTGGCCTTCCAAAGTGTTGAGATTACAGGCATGAGCCACCTCACCTGGCTGTTTTTGTTTTTTGAGACAGAGTTTCACTCTTATTGCCCAGGCTGGAGTGCAATGGCTCGATCTTGGCTCACTGCAATCTCCGCCTCCCAGGTTCAAGTGATCCTCCCCCCTCAGCCTCCCAAGTAGCTGGGATTATAGGCACAAGCCACCATGCCAGGCTCATTTTTGCATTTTTAATATAGACGGAGTTTCACCATGTTGGCCAGGCTGGTCTCAAGCTCCTGAGCTCAAGTGATTCTCTGGCCTCTGCCTCCCAAAGTACTGGGATTACTTGGCCACTACACCTAGCCAATTTTATGGATTTTTTTTTAAACCACCATTTAGAAATAAATAAAAAACACATACATAAACACATAAATAAATCAATGCAGTGAAATTCTTGGCACACTGTTGCCCCAGAGACTGCTGCTATTCCCTGAAGGAGGAGACGGATTTGCTGTGGTCTGCTGGGGTCTGGCTGCCTACTCTGTCCTGTAGGAAGATAAGATCAGGGCCACATCCTGCAGTCCCCCCAGTACTTCTTGCTTTGATGTCCAGCACAGCCAGTCTCAAGCTTTTGGTTTTCAAAAACAATGGTGACTTCAAGTGATCCGCCCACCTTGGACTCCCAAAGTGCTGGGATTACAGGCATGAGCTACCTCGCCCAGCCTCCCATTTTAATATTCTTAAATTAGGCCAGGCTTGGTGGCTCATGCCTGTTATCCCAGCACTTGGGGAGGCTGAGGCTGGCAGATCACTTGAGGCCAGGAGTTTGTAGAGCAGCCTGGCCAATTGGTGAAACCCGTCCGTCTCCACTAAAAATACAAAAATTTGCTGGGCGTGGTGTCGCTTGCTTGTAATCCCAGCTACTTGGAAGGCTGAGGCAGGAGAATCACATGAACCTAGGAGGCAGAGATTGCAGTGAGCCAAGTTTGCATCACTGGACTGTAGCCTGAGCAACAGAGTGAGACTCTGTCTCAAAAAGAAAAAAAAAATGCTGGGTGCAGTAGTTCACACCTGTAATCCCAGCACTTTGGGAGGCCAAAGTGGGCAGATCACTTGAGGTCAGGTGTTCAAGATCAGCCTGATCAACATGGTGAAACCCCATCTCTACTAAAAATGCAAAATTAGCCAGGCGTGGTGGCTAGTGCCTGTTAATTCCAGCTACTTGGGAGGCTGAGGCAGGGGAATCGCTTGAATCTGAGCAGAGATTGTGCCACTTCACTCCAGCCTGAGTGACAGAGTGAGACTGAGTTTCAAAAAAAAAAGAAAGAAAAAGATCCTTAATTTAATAACATTTGCAAAGAGCATTTCCAAATAAAGTGAGGGGCGGGGCACAGTGGCTCTTGCCTGTAATTCCAGCACTTTTTGAGGCCTAGGAGGATGGACCACTTGTAATCTCAGCCACGCAGGAGGCCGAGGCAGGAGAATCACTTGAACCCGGGAAGTGGATGTTGCAGTGAACTGAGATTGCACCACTACACTCCAGCCTGGGCAACAGAGTGAGACTCTGTCTCCAAAAGAAAAGAAAAGGAAAGAAGGAAGGAAGGGAAAGAAAGAAACAAGCATTTGTCAAAATAAAAATTTAAAAAATTAAGTAACAGTCATGAGTTTTAGAGATTAAAACACAGGTATCTTTTGGGACCTGTTTTCCAGCCTGCTACAGAAACTTTGTTCACTGATTCATCCAGCAAGTATTTATAACTGTGTTCCAGATACTGGTCTAGGCACTCAGGAAGACACAGCTATAAACAAAACAGAGATCGCCAATCTCCCAGAACTGACATTCTAAGGCTGTGCTGTCCAAAATGGTAGCTCGAAACCTCGTGTGGCTAGTGAGCACTTGAAATGTGACTAGTCCAGGCTGGTTGCGGTGGCTCATGCTTGTAATCCCAGCACTTTGGGAGGCCAAGGCAGGTGGATCACCTGAGGTCAAGAGTTAGAGACCAGCCTGACCAACATGGAGAAACCCCATCTCTACTAAAAACACAAAATTAACTGGGCATGGTGGCACATGTCTGTAATCCCAGCTACTTGGTAGGCCGAGGCAGAGGCAGGAGAATCACCTGAACCAGGGAGGCAGAGGTTGCCATGAGCCAAGATCACTCCACTGCATGCCAGCCTGGGCAACAAGAATTAAACTGCATCTCAAAAAAAAAAAAAACAAAACAAAAAACAAAACAAAACAAAACAAAACAAAAAAAACAAGAAAAGAAATGATGTGACTAGTCCAAACTGCGATGTGATTTCTTTCTTTTTTTTTTTTTTATTATTTAAAGATGAGGTTTCACCATGTTGGTCAGGCTGGTCTTGAACTCCCAACCTCAGGTGATCAGCCCGCCTTGGCCTCCAAAGTGCTTGGATTACAGGCCTGAGCCACCACGCCCAGCCAAATGCACAGTAAATTTCAAAACTTTACTATACACATACACAAACATAGAAAGTTTTAAATATCTTAGTAACTTTTTAATATGGATACTTGTTCAAGTGATAATATTTGGGATACATTGGGTTAAATGAGACATATTGTTATTCATGTTAATTTCACTTGTTTCTTTTTAGTTGTTTAAATTGTAGCTACTATGAACAATGAAATAAATGGTATGTTAGGAAGTGATGCATTATTTGGGAAAAAAAATATCAGGACTGGGTGCGGTGGCTCACACCTGTAATCCCAGCACTTTGGGAGGCCAAGGTGGGAGGACTGCTTGAGATTACGAGTTTGAGACCAGCCTGGGTAACAAAGAGAGACCCCATCCTTACAAAAATGTTAAAAATTAGGCATGGTGGTAGGTGCCTGTAGTCTCAGCTATTCGGTAGGTAGAGGCAGGGGGATTGCTTGAGCCTAGGAGGTTAAGGCTGCAGTGAGCTGAAATCATGCCACTGCATCCAGCCTGGACGACAGAGAGAGACCTTCTTCTTCTTCTTCTTCTTTTTTTTTGTTTCGTTTTCTTTTGTTTTGAGATGGAGTCTCGCTCTGTGGCCCAGGCTGGAGTGCAGTGGCACGATCTCGGTTCACTGCAACTTCCACCACCCGGGTTCAAGCGATTCTCCTGCCTCAGCCTCCTGAGTAGCTGGTATTACAGGTACTTGCCACCACACCTGGCTAATTTTTGTGTTTTTAATAGAAATGGGTTTTCACCACGTTGGTCAGGCTGGTCTCAAACTCCTGACTTCGTGATCTGCCCGCCTCGGCCTCCCAAAGTGCTGGGATTACAGGCGTGAGCCACTGCGCCCAGCCAGGACCTTTCAAAAACAAAACAAAACACCCCTGTTCCTCAAGCAAGATGCCAGACGCACCTGGGTCAGTCCTGACTCCTAACCCATGTGGTTTAGGAGCATCAAGGAGGAGGGAGGGGTTCCAGGAAAAGGGAACAGCCCACCTCTGGGCCTTTGCACTGGCTCATCCTGCTTCCTGGAATGCTCTTCCTAATATCACTGCTCTTCCCCTTCCTTCCTTCAGGCCTTTCTGCAGATGTTACCTCAATGAGGCTTTCTCTGACACCCGTGCCACCAAGCCCCACTATTTTGCCCAGGCCGGTCTCAAACTCCTGGGCTCAAGCGATCCTCCCACCTTGGCCTCCCAAAGTGTTGGGATTACAGGCGTGAACAGCAGGGCGTGAGGAGGGGTGTGGAACCCCTAATCGTGATTGGTCCCTGGCACAGTCTCTTCTGCCCACGGCTCCTTAAAGGGGAGGTCGGCCTGTGGGGAGAGGTGGGAGCTGTGTCAGAAGGGCACCAGGTCTCACCCTCCCTTCCACCTGCAGCCGGAAGGGCAGTCACCTGGGCTCTGGGATGTTCCTTTCTATGCAGCGTTCGCCTGCGGTGCCACTGGTGCAGGGAGGCGCGGGCCTCGGAGCTGAGCCCCCGGGGCGCGCGGTCCGTTTCAGGCTGGTAGTGGGCAATGTGGTGCAGCGCCCCAAACCACGTGGTCAGGTAGTACCCGGCTGGGGATAGGAAAGGGAGGTCAGCTCGGCCCTCTCGGCTTCCCTGGTCGTCCCAAATCCCCCTGCAGTTTGCCTGCTGTCCCTCCTGCTACCGAGGGGAGGCTGTTTGGGATCCTGGAGGCCCTGGATCGTTGGGTTCCAGCATTCTGGAATTGGGCGCTCACCCTCTCCCCGCAGCTCGTCTGGATCCAAGAGCTCCATAAGAAACTCCACGTCCAGCTGCGTCTCCCCAATGTCTGGGCTCCAGATGAGTTCCTCGGTCAGCGCCGGCAGGAAGGCGTCGGCCCCCAGGGGATCTGGGAAAGCCCAAGGAAAGGTCCAGAGATGGATGGGGGGCGCGCAGACATCTTCCATTCGATCCCCAGGACCGCGAGGGCCCGCTGCCCCTTCACCTTGTGAGGCACGACAGCGCCTCCTACCAGAATCCCCAGGACCGCGCAGACGCCTCCCACCGATGCTACTCTCTCCCTCGACGTGCGCCTGCACACTCGCCTCCCGCCCGGCTCCCCTGACCCTCAAGCCGCTCTCCACCACGCTACACGTTGACCCCTCCCTTACCTTGGTTCTCGCCCTGAGCCAGGCCCTCGTAGACGTCTTTGCACACCTCCAACAGAAGCACCACCTTGCGGCGCGGGGCACAGGCGGCGTGGAGGTGCGCAAGGCGCGCGTGGATGCGGCTTCGCAAGGCGGGGGCGGGACCCAGACCCTCAGGCCCCGCCCCCTGTGCGCCCGGAGGCCCCGCCCCCGCCCGCAGGGCTGTTTGTCGCCTCCGCAGCCGACGCAGCTCCGGCGCTCGGAGCGTGCGGAGTCGCGTCCACAGGGCCGGTTTCAGGGGCTCCAGCACCGCCTGGCACACGGCCGTCTCCAGCGCAGGGCCTGCGAGGGGGTGGAGGACGGGTGAGCGCAGGGCCGCCTAGTTGCCCCGCGTCCACCCACGCGCTCCACCAACCCACCCTGGCACACTGCTTCCCCTGCCTAGCTCTGGTCCCCTGCAAGTGTAGACATGGGTGTGAACACGTGTGGAAGAGTGACCCCGGTGTGAACTTGCGCGCAGGACAAGGGAGTATGGCTGTCACACGTGGGCGATAGAACGCATGGGATGTGTAGGAAGGGCATGTGGGTGCAGAAGGAAATGTGTGTGCGCGTCGATGGAGGGAACAACATCGCACACTTGAACCCATGGGGGCTCCCGTCCCATCCTCCCATTACCTGGATCTTCATCCTTCTTGGAGACCCCAGGACCCTTGCTCCCAGAGACAGCCTGGATGTAGGGGTCCTTTGCCAGGTGATCCTGAAGGTCAATAAGGAGCTGCCGCACATCCTGAAGCAGCTCCGTGGCTGGGTCCCCAGGCCTGTGGGGACCCCCAGAATCCGAGACGATGCGCAACCGAAGACTTCGGTACTTCCCGGCCACGTAGCTGCTCTGAGCCCTGACCAGAGCTTGGATGTGAATGGTGAGCATGTCCTCCGGGCCTTCCTCTTCAGGGTCGTCCTCCCTTTCTTCCTCCCTTCCTTCAGGGTCTTCCTCCTCCTCTAGGAGGCTGGCAAGAGCCGGCCCAGGATGGCCCACTTCTGGGCTGAGCGGGCCTTTCACCCAGGAGACTCCGTGAGGTGCAGGGTTCCTGGGGGCTGGATGTGAGGAGGGCGTTGGGTCCCCTAGAACAGGGGCAGCAGCTCCCTCCTCCCTCAAAGGCCCAGGGCCCCCCCCCCGCCCCCAGCTAACCTGGATCATATCTCTGGGCAGCCTCTGGCTCTATTTCTTGGGGGGTCTGCTCCTTCCCCCAGCCTCTGTGAGTCTCCAGGTAGAGTTGGTTCATAATGGAAAGCACCTTCCTTGGGGTGTCCTGTTGGACGCTGCCGATCTGCAGAGGATCTGGGGACAGCAGAAGTGAGAAGGTGTCCTGGGTATCCGAGAAACCAACCCTGGTCCCTTCAGGGCACCAGGAGACTTACTTCCCACCTTCATTGCTGGAGGTGCTAAGGCTTAGCTCCTGGCCCTTCCTCACTCAGACCCAGGAGTCCAGGCCCCCGGTCCCCTCCTCACTTAGGCCCAGGAGTCTGGGCCTCCCAGTTCCCTCCTCCTCCAATCCCGTCCTCTGTTAGGACCCAGGAATACATGCCTCCATCCCCTCCTCCCTCTGGGACTACAAAGTCCAGGCCCCCAGCTCTCTCTAGCTCCCAGTTCTATATTTCCCTCAAACCCAGTAGTGTGGGTCCCGAAGCCCCGTTCATTTCCTTGGAGCAAGGAAATTGGCAGGTTGGCTGTGCCCTCCTTTGGAGAACCATGCCTCACCTTTGTGTTCATCTCCGGGCCCTAGAGTGGGAGGGGGCAAGAGCAGGGTTCTGGGCAGAACATCCCTGAGAATAGAGAGGTGGGAGCCACAGTGTCAGTGGGGTGTCTTAGGGAAGGGTCCCCCTTAGTGCCTTGGATGGGTGACCTGTACCTGCTGGCTGATAGAAAGGCCAGGAGATGGGGCAGGTCTGGCATGCAGAGGTTGGAGGATTCCAGGGTCACACCTGGGGTGGGGGGAGGAAGAAGATGAACGTAAGCTTGAGTGGGACAGTCTTCTGTTTCCTGGGACTCTGTTGGTCCCCATTCCTTCAGAATCTCCCCAGGGACCTTCAGAACAGGGAAGTTCCCACTATTCAGAGTCCCTGTCTTTGCTCTTTTTTTTTGAGATGTAGTCTAGCTCTGTCGCCCAGGCTGGAGTGCAATGGTGCAATCTCAGCTTACTATGACCTTTGCTTCCTGGGTTCAAGCGATTCTCCTGCCTCAGCCTCCTGAGTAGCTGGGATTACAGGAGCACACCTCCATGCCCAGCTAATTTTTGTATTTTTTTTTTTAGAGACGGGGTCTCGCTATGTTGCCCAGGCTGGAGTGCAGTGGCTATTCACAGGCGTGATCCCACTACTGATCAGCACAGGAGTTTTGACCTGCTCCGTTTCTGACCTGGGCTGGTTCACCCCTCCTTAGGCAACCTGGTGGTCCCCTGCTCCGAGGAGGTCACCATATTGATGCCGAACTTAGTGTGGACACCTGGTCAGCATATCGCACTACAGCCCAGAACTCCAGGGCTCAAGCGATCCTCCCATCTCAGCTTCCCAAGTAGCTGGGACTACAGGCACACGCCACCATGCCTGGCAATTTTTGTATTTTTAGTAGAGATGGGGTTTCACCATGTTGGGCAGGCTGGTCTCGAACTCCTGACCTCATCATCCACCCACCTTGGCCTCCCAAAGTGTGGGGATCAGAGGCGTGAGCCACCGCGCCCGACCATCCCATCTTTACTCTTGTATCCCACTTATGCCATCAACTAGGATTCGTTCATTAGACAAACACTTATTGAGCCCTTAGTCATTTCCAGGCACTGGAGATACAGTTATCAAAAGGCAGACAAGTCCACTGCCTTCTGGTAGCTTACCTTTTAGCGTGGGGCAGAGCGGGGGAAGGCAGAATGTAAATGAGTAAACAGTCAGGACGCGGCGGCTCACGCCTGTCATCCCAGCATGTTGGGAGGCTGAGGTGGGCAGATCACCTGAGGTCAGGAGTTTGAGACCAGCCTAGCCAACATGTTGAAACCCCATCTCTACTAAAAATACAAAAAATTAGACAGGCGTGGGTGGTGGGTGCCTGTAATCCCAGCTACTCAGAAGGCCGAGGTGGGAGAATTGCTTGAACCCAGGAGGCAGAGGCTGAAGTGAATGGAGATTGCACCATTGCACTCCAGCCTCGGCGACAGAGCAAGACTCTGTCTCAATAAAATAAATAAATAAATAACATAACATAACATACAAAATAAATAAATAAAAATATAAAAATTAGTTGAGTGTGGTGCTGGACACCTGTAATCTCAGATACTTGGGAGGCGGAGGCAGGAGAATCACTTGAACCTGGGAAGTAAGTGAGCCAAGATTGTACCACTGCACCCCAGCTTGGGCCAAAAGTGAGACTCTGTCTCAAAAAAAAAAAAAAAAATGACAGACCGGGCGTGGTGGCTCACGCTTGCAATCCCAGCACTTTGGGAGGCCGAGGTGGGTGGATCACAAGGTCAAGAGATCAAGACTATCCTGGTCAACATGGTGAAACCCCATCTCTACTAAAAATACAAAAAATTAGCTGGGCACGGTGGCGCATGCCTTTAATCCCAGCTACTCAGGAGGCTGAGGCAGGAGAATTGCCTGAACCCAGGAGGCAGAGGTTGCGGTGAGCCGAGATCGCGCCATTGCACTCCAGCCTGGGTAACAAGAGCGAAACACCGTCTCAAAGAAAAAAAAAATGAGTAAACAAAGTGGATATCGTATTGAGTGCCATAAAGGAAATGGACTGATTCAAAGTGACCAGGGGGCTGGGCCTGGTGGCTCATGTCTGTAATCCCAGCACTTTGGGAGTCCGAGGTGAGTGGATCACCTGAGGTCAGGACTTTGAGACCAGCCTGACCAACATGGCAAAACCCGTCTCTTAAAAATACAAAAAACTGGCCAGGCGTGGTGGCTCACACCTGTAATCCCAGCATTTTGGGAGGCTGAGGTGGGCGGATCACAAGGTCACGAGATTGAGGCCATCCTGGTCAATGTGGTGAAACCCTGTCTCTACTAAAAATAGAAAAATTAGCTGGGCGTGGTGGCGCGTGCCTGTAATCCCAGCTACTAGGGAGGCTAAGGCAGGAGAATCGCTTGAACCGGAAGTCGGACGTTGTGGTGAGCTGAGATCGTGCCACTGCACTCCAGCCTGGTAACAGGGCAAGACTCCATCTCAAAAACAAATAAACAACAACAACAAAAAAACCCCACCAAAACAAAGCAAAAAGTTAGTCATGTGTGGTGTGCACCTGTAATCCCAGCTACTTTGGAGGCTGAGGTATGAGAATTGCTTGAACCTGGGAGGCAGAGGTGGCAATGAATTGAGACTGGGCCACTGCACTCTAGACTAAGTGACAGAGTGAGACCTTGTCTCAAAAAAAGAAAAGAAAAAGAAAAGAAAAGTGACCAAGGGGCCATCTTTTAACTATGATGGTCAAGAAAGGTTACATTTCTGCAGAGGCCTGGAGGATGGAGACTAAAGCAACCCCTCCAGGAGGAGCATCATGCAGGAAGAACCCAAGCAGAGGTCCTGAAGCTGGAACACACTTAGCATGCTAAAGACACACAGAGAACGGCGTGTCAGGGGCAGAGTGAATCGAGAGGGGAGACCCCTTTGCCTCCTTCAATTTCACCTCCTCCCTCCCCCTCTTCCAGATGGAAAGGAGGGTGAAGAAGGAAAAAAAATGAAATAAAATACCAAAGAGCTGGGAAAATGACTCCCTCTTTAGTTCCCAGCGTCTCTGCTATCTGTTAACCTTGAAAGAGCTACAAATCAGTGTTATCTCTGCAGGCTGGAGCCCGGCACTGGGTCACACCCCCACATCTCCATGGACCAGGCTCCCTCCTGGAAACACCTCTGCCAACAAACAGTTTGTTGCTTTTGTCTTGTCTCTGTAAGCCCCCTCCCCTGCTGGTCCCCTCTCGAACTGCACATGAATTAGCAAATAAATGCCAAAAGATTGTAAGGTTGGATGTCCAGCAAATGGACAATGACATAGTTCCACCTCAGTTTCCCCTTTAGCATTGTAAGCCTATAAAAGGGGAGAGAAGCTGCAGCTTACCAAGCTCTGTGAATGGGGCTGTAGCCCCCCACAGCTCCTGGCCGAATACAAAGCCACGTGTTCGAGAGGTTTGCTCTCCACCGTTCCTGCTTCAGAATGAGGGTCAATAGATGGAGAGACAGGCAGGGGCTAGATCACATGCACAGATCGTGACAAGGACTTTGCATTTGTATATAAGGATGTTGTATGTTCTTTGCAGGGTTTGAGGCAGGGGTGTTTAACATCTGATTGATATTTTAAAATATGTTCTGCTCAGAATGGATTTCAGGAAGAAAAGGGAGGCAGTTAGGAATATTTATCAGATACTTTGGAAGCAAAGCTGACAGTTTTGTTTTTTTTTTAAAGATGGGGTTTCACCATATTGGCCAGGCTGGTCTCGAACTCCTGCCCTCAGGTGATCCACCCACCTCAGCCTTCCAAAGTGCTGGGATTACAGGCGTGAGCCACCGCGCCCGGCTAAAGCTGACAGTTTTTATTTTTTATTTCAGGCAGGGTTTCCCTCTGTTACCAAAGCTGGAGTGCAGTGGTGCGATCTTGGCTCACTGCAACCTCCATCTCATGGGTTCAAGCTATTCTCATGCCTCAGCCTCCCAAGTAGCTGGGATTACAGGCGTGTGTCACCAAACCTGGCTACTTTTTATATTTTTAGGAGATGGGGTTTCACTATGTTGTCCGGGCTGGTCTCGAACTCCTGGCCTCCAGCGATCCACCCACTTCAACCTCCCAAAGTGCTGGGATTCCAGGCGTGAGCCACCCCGTCAGTCTAGCAGACAGTTTTTAGTGATCAATTGACTGTGGGCTGGAGACTCAGGGAACGTGCCTTACCTCCGGGAATCTTCTGGATCTGGTAGGCGTTGACTCCTCCTGGTAAAGGTCCTGTCCTCAACACCAGGACCCGGCTGGGGTCACGTCCTGTGACCAAGAAACTCTGGGGGATAGAGACAAAGGCCGGTGTGACAAAGGTGTGCACAGATGCCTGTTACTTTTACCTGATTAGCATCCATTTCCCTTATTTTTGGTTCTGCACCTCAAATTTCCTTTAGGGAAACGCCCTACTGTCAGTTCATGTGGGTGGGGCTGATTTCCCCTAAGCCGTGGGGGGTAGGCCCAAGACCTGATCTAGCCAGTAGGATTACTGTGCTCTCTGCCCAGTGTTTGGTTCATTGGTTCAGGAATGGATATGTGACTCAAGCTCAGCCAATGGACATCTTCCACAGGATTTTTTTTTTTTTGAGACGGAGTTTCGCTCTTGTTACCCAGGCTGGAGTGCAATGGCGCGATCTCGGCTCACCGCAACCTCCGCCTCCTGGGTTCAGGCAATTCTCCTGCCTCAGCCTCCTGAGTAGCTGGGATTACAGGCACGCGCCACCATGCCCAGCTAATTTTTTGTGTTAATAGAGGCGGGGTTTCACCATGTTGACCAGGATGGTCTCGATCTCTTGACCTCGTGATCCACCCGCCTCGGCCTCCCAAAGTGCTGGGATTACAGGCTTGAGCCACCGTGCCTGGCCTGGTCTCAATCTCTTGACCTCCTGATCCACCTGCCTCGGCCTCCCAAAGTGCTGGGATTACAGGCGTGAGCCACCGCGCCCGGCCTCTTTTTTTTTTTTTTTTTTTTTTTTTTTGAGACGGTCTTGCTCTGTTGCCCAGGTTGGAGTGCAGTGGCACGGTCTCAGCACAGTCTCACTGCAGCCTCTGCCTTTTGGGTCCCCGTTCAAGCAATTTCCTTGCCTCAGCCTCCCAAGTAGCTGGGATTACAGGCACGTGCCACCATGCCCAGCTAATTTTTGTATTTTTAGTAGATATGGGATTTTACCATGTTGGCCAGGCTGGTCTTGAATTCCTGACCTCGTGATCTGCCTGCCTTGGCCTCCAAAAGTGCTGGGATTACAGGCATCCGCCACCACGCCCGGCTAATTTTTGTATTTGTAGTAGAGGTGGGATTTCGCCATGTTGGCCAGTCTGGTCTCAAACTCCTGACCTCATAATCCACCCACCTTGGCCTCCCAAAGTGCTGAGATTATAGGGTGAGCTACTCTGTCCGCCCTCACTTTAAAAAAAAAATAGAGATGGGGCCTTGCTATGTTGCCTAGGTTGGTCTTGAACTAGCCTTAAGTGATCCTCCCACCTCAACCTCCCCAAGTGCTGGGATTACAGGCATGAGTCACCACACCTGGTCAGCCATCTATATTTTCTGAATCAGTTGTGAAAAACTTTATTTTTCCTGTGAAATAAACAGATGCAAATGGTGCCTCCTTCCTTCCTGCCTGGAATGCACACAGGCGCTTGGGCCTGGGGCAGCCCTGGGGCAGCTGTGAGGGAAGTCCAAGAGAATTACAGCTATGCTGGCCTCCATGTCATCGAGCTGCTGATCTAAAGCCAGAAGCCGCCTTTTTGGTTATGTTAGGAAGATAAAATGCTCATTTGTTTAATCCACTGTAGGACACGTGTTTGTTATTTTCGGTCCCAAATATCCAAAATTCCCTGCAGTTGAAAGCAAAGCCAAGAAATTGGATGCAGAGAAATTTACAAAAGTTCTGAAGTCCAAGATCTGGTCCTTCTTGAAACTACTTATATTTTTCGTTTGTTTATTTGAGACAGGGTCTTGCTCCGTCACCCAGGCTGGAGTGCAGTGGCACAATCTCAGCTCACTGCAGCCTCGACCTGCTGACCTCAAGTGATCCTCCCACCTCAACCTCCTTAGTAGCTGGGACTGCAGGCATGAGCCATCACACCTGGCACACCTGGCCTTTTTGGTCTGACCAGTTTGTGTCGTGTTCGTTGCTAGTAACCAGCAGAGTCCTGATCTAGGGTGTCATGGGAGTCAAGATGGGCCCCCAACTGTGAGTACTCACCCCCAGTGGCCACAGCCCCACGAGGGCCTCTGCATCCTGGGTATCCAGCTCTGGCACATGCCACACCCCCCATGTTCTCTGCAGGCGAAGAAGTGGCTCTAGGGTACTGAGGACCCCTAGAGGGGTCCTGTCTGCTTTGTCCACCTGTGATGGGACCAGCCTGGGATGGACAGTGTCCAGGGGGTCAGGGGTCAGAGGTGGGCAGTGGGACATGGAGGTGAGGTCAAAGGTACAGGAAGGGGCAAGGCAGAGGCTCAGAGAGCAGTTCAGGGTTCTGTAGTGTGGGAGGTGTTGGATAGAAAGGATTTCTGGATGTACGGGAAGGAGGGTGCAGCCTCAGCCCCAGTAACCCTCACCTCTCCCCATCTGTGGGGACCTCAGGTGCCTCATCCTCTGTCTGGTCCATCCTCAGGATGCAGGAAGCCAGTGAATCATGGCCTGGCCTCTGGCAGGGAGGAATATAAGACTCTCAGGGCTGTTCCAGCCCCTGTGTCGTGTTTGAGATATTTAAAATCAATATAAGAGACCCTGGCCAATCAGAATGGACCCCAGAGGCCGCTTGCTGCTGTTATTTATTTATTTTTTTTGAGATGGAGTCTAGCTCTGTTGCCCTGGGTGGAGTGCAATGGCGCGGTATCAGCTCACTGCAACCCCTGCCTCCTGGATTCAAGCCATTCTCCTGCCTCAGCCTCCCGAGTATGGGATTACAAGCACACACCACCATGCCTGGCTAATTTTTGTATTTTTAGTAGAGACGAGGTTTCGCCATGTTACCCAGGCTGGTGTCAAATTCCTGACCTCAGGTGATCCATCTGCCTTGGCCTCTCAAAGTGCTGGAATTACAGGCATGAGCCACCGTGCCTGGCCAGCAGGGGTTAATTCTTTAGTCCTGGATGGTGGGGAATCTGCGGATCCCAGGAGAGAGGCCAGTGTGTCTTGGGGTGTGGGGAGAGGACTCAAAACAACAGCTCTTTATTAAGTGATAGGGAATATTTGAAGATTTTAACAGCTACGGCAGCTGTGTGAATGTGGACCAGCCCTTGCCAAAACCCAGTGCCTGGAAAAGTTCTTGACCCACAGTAGGCAGTGCGTACATCTGTAGGGAAATGCCATCCCCTCTTCCTCCCTTCCCATACCTCGGGGGGACCATTGAATGTCCTCCCCCAGCACTTTTTTATGAAACATTTCAGACATAGAGAAAAACTGAAAGAATTATACGGAAAACATCCATATGCCCGCTGCCGAGATGCTAGCACGAACATTTTACTCACCCCGCTTCATCACACATCTGTCCCTCTCTCCCCACCCACCCATCAGAGCCCAGCTCCTACCCAGGTACAGAGTCCTATGTGGGTTATCACTTGGGGTGGCCACTTGTCCCTGCAGCAGTCCCAGGAGCAGGAGACCTGGGTCTGAGGAGGATCCATCCATTCTTCCACCCACCCACCCACCCATTCACTCCTCCCTCCCTCCCTTCCTTCCTCCCTCCCTCCCTCCCTCTTTCCTTCCTTCCTCCCTCCCTCCCTTTCCTTCCTTTTCTTCCTTTCTTCTTCCTTCCTTCCTTCCCATCCATCCAATGTTTATTGAATACAGGCTGGAATTAGGTGCCTGTGCCCTGGAGAGAGGGCGATGAACAGGACAGGCCCCTCCCCTCAGGGCCTTCCATTCTTGTTTGGGGCAGGTGTAGCATATGGATAACTAGCAGCTAAACAAATAAATTAGCCTATTGACCAGAAGCTCAGCGTGTTATTAGGAAGGAGAGAGGTGGGTGGAGGGAGGTGCAGGTGCCCTGCCCAGGCCACAGCAGGAAGGAGGGGAGAGGATGGGAGAGGGAGACAGATGCCTGCCTGGGTACCGTGGCAGGGGAGGAGGCTGTGGGCGGTGCTGGGCGGTGCTGGGCAGGGCTGGGTGGGGGCAGCTGCCTGATACCAAAGGGAGGCAGAGGGGCTGAAGATGCCAGCTGCTGGGTCCCTGGGGGCCCTACCTGTTCTCGGAGGAGAGGCCTGCAGTGGCAGGAAGTGCAGAGAGGAAGCTGAGCAGGGGAAGAGGCGGGGCTGGGGTATCTGAAGTCAACCTTCCTCCCTCTTTTGGGGGCTCAGGCCTTCAGTGACAGGGCTTAAAGGAAGGGACACTGGCAGGCTGGGAGTCCAGGGGTCAGAGCCATGAGGGGCCCGCCGTGAGGACCCTCTTGTCACCCCTCACTCTGGAGCCCAGAGACTTTCTGGTTCCTTAGTGGCCTGAGATCTAACCCCTCCCTTCAGTGATTTCCCGGCTGCCGCAGAAGAAGCAGGAGGCCAGACCCGACTGTTAGTTGTTTTTAATTTGTCTCCAACAAGCAATGTCTTCTGGTCACGCAGCATGGGAAGTGGGTCCCATGTGAAGGGGCCCACCACCCACTTTGGGAGTTGAAGGCAGGGACTCGGGAGCCCGTCTGGCTCAGACACCCCTATGCTGGGTGTAGGTTTCATTCAGAGGCCCACACCCCCAGTGGGGTAGGTTAGGTCTGGTTTACTTAGCCACAGGCCCCTGGGGGCAGGAGAGAGAGTAGGGGCCCGAAGCTCCCTGTCCTGGAAGAGTTAGAAGTCTGGGGTAGGCCTGGCCCCGTGGGGGTGGTTAATGATTAGTGGAGTGGTTAGAGATGGTGGGGCTGGTAGAGATGCCTGTCCAAGCCTTCGTCTCTAGGAGGTGTTAGATTTGCTGGGGTTGGAGGGCAGGGTTGCTGGGACCCCAGTTTGGGGGTGGGGGTTAAGAGATCTGGGGGTTGTTCTGAGCTCCCCAGACAAGAACTGCAGGTTAAGAGGGAGCCAGGCCTGGTTGGGCTCAGCTGTCCCTGAGGGGCTGGACATCCCGCCTGAGAGCTGCAGCTGTCACTGGGGTTTCTCCCTCTCTGTCGTCCTGGCCTCCTCCTTGGCAGGTGGCGGGGACTTCCTGGGGGACGCTGAAGTGCTGGGGTTGGGCGTCCCTGCCTCTGACTGGGCATCTATGATGGCGTGCTCCCTCTGGACAAGGTCCTCCAGCTCCTTCTGCAGGGGGAAAGGTCGCAGAAGTCAAAGGTCACTGTGCATCATGGGGTCAGAGGACAGATGGGGCTGGGAGAGGGTCTAGGGACGGGGCTCAGGACAGGCTGGGGTCGCCTGGCTCCTCACCTTCCATCCGAGGAGCTCAGCGAGGGTCAGGCAGCCCTGTTCGCAGTCACCCAGCCAGGCCACGTCCCTGCGGTTCAGCAGGAGATCAGAGTTCCCAGGCAGGCTCGCCCCTGCCCACTCCTCTCCTCTGCCTTGTGCCCTCCCTCCCACCTCACCGCGACCCCAGGTGGGGCCTCACCTGTAGGCTTTCTTGGAGTCAAAGTCCATGCCTCCGCCGACGCCCATCATCATCCCCAGGAAAGGGTCCAACTGCCAGGGAGGGGGCGGGGCAGGGGTAGGGAAGAGAGAGCTAAGAGCACAGACTTTTTCTTTTTTGTTTTTTAGATGGAGTTTTGCTCTTATTGCCCAGGCTGGAGTGTAATGGTGCAATCTTGGCTCACTGCAACCTCCGCCTCCCGGATTCAACTGATTCTCCTGCCTTAGCCTCCTGAGTAGCTGGGATTACAGACATCTGCCACCACACTCAGCTAGTTTCTCATATTTTTAGTAGAGACAGGGTTTCACTGTATTGGCCAGGCTGGTCTCGAACTCCTGATCTCAGGTGATCCACCCACCTCAGCCTCCCAAAGTGCTGGGATTACAGGCGTGAGCCACCACACCTGGTGGACTTTGTTTTTTATTTTGAGACCACCTCCCCCAACCCCACCGCCTCCTCCTCCTCAGGCCCTGGAAGCCTGGCCTTCCTATTCTGGGTTCAGCTGGTTTGAGTTGGAATTCTATCACTGGCTCAAAAGGGTAGTGGATGTCCCAGAGGTCTGGAACCCGACCCCTCTGGATTCTAGAGCCCCAGGGTCTGAGCTGAGGAGTTCAAAGTGCTGCGATTCCGCAGCAGGGGTTCCCTCTGAGGAAGCTGGTGGGAGGGAAGCGGGAGGCAGTGAGGAGGGGGGTGTGAGGAAGGGCTCTTACCTGGCCAGCTTTCTCCTTGTTGATGAGCAGGCGCGGGGTGGAGAGGGGTGCCCTGGCGGGAGGGGGAGCTGAGGGGTCAGGGTCAGTCCTGGCCCTGGGTGCCCAGCCACCCTCCCAGCCGCAGCCCCCAACCTACTTGCTGATGAGGGAGGCGAAGGGCTGCACCTGCAGGGAGGTGCCCATGATGATGAGGAGGTCCACCTTCGGGAAGTCCTGCGGAGAGGGGTGAACTCGGGAGCCTCTGCCCAGGCTGAGCCACCGCTCCCTCCGCCGCCCCCCCACAGCCAGGGAGGTAACCTTTCCTGGGCAGGGCTCAGGCTGCCCCCAAGGGGCCCAGCACAGGAGGAGGTGGGGGTTGAGGGGTAGGGAGGGCGGTGCAGTGGGCACTTACTGACTGCATGCATGAGAAGAAACGAGCTGGGAGGCTCTCACCAAAAAAGATGATATCTGAGGCCAAGACAGACGGACAGAGACAGTGACATGGGGAGGAAGAGAGGACAGGTGGGGGCGGGGCAGACCCGGAGGCTGGGGTGGGAGCTGGGCGCAGCGGGGACCGGCCAGGGACATAGACCCCACTCTCCCCAGGATGGATCTGGGGCACTGTTCAGAGACAGAGGTGGCCAGATGTGTGGGGGTGTGGCCTTTAGGAAAGGGTCAGAGGAAGGAGGGGACCCCCACCCAAATCCACCTGGGCAGGACCCTGGCCCGAGGCTCACCAGGCTTCACCACGCTCTGACAGTCCTCACACTTGGGTGTCACCTCCGAGAAGATCTTCCCTGGGCGTGGGGAAGGGGAAGAGAGAGAAAGCAGGAAGAGGCTCTGGGCCGGGGTCCGGAGGTCCAGCACCCCCACCCCCTCCACTGCTAGTATGAGCACATCTCCGTCACTTGGACATTTCCTGGGGTGTCCACTCTGTTTAGGAAACACCTCTTTTTTTTTTTTCCTGAGACAGGGTCTCACTCTGTTGCCCAGGCTGGAGCACAGTGGCACGATCATGGCTCACTGTAGCCTCGACCTCCCAGCTTCAAGTGATCCTTCTGCCTCAGCCTCCTGAGTAGCCGGGATTACAGGTGCATGCCAGCATGCCTGGCTAAATTTTGTACTTTTTGTAGAGACAGGGTTTCGCCATGTTGCCCAGGCTGGTCTCAAACTCCTGGGCTCAAGCAAATCTGCCCACCTTGGCCTCACAAAGTGCTGGGATTACAGGTGTGAACCACTATTCCCAGCCTTATTTTATTTTATTTTTTTGGGGGCAATAGAGCGAGACTCCATCTCAAAAAAAAAAAGCACGCAAGCATTTCTGTCACTGGCAACCCACTGAATTCTAAGTCATTTGCTCGACTGTCCATTCATTCATTCAGCACACATTTATAGAGCATTGTTTCCATGTCAGTAGCCGGGAATTTTCTTTAAACTGTTTCTGTATGGACGGCATGACACCGTGGGTGCTGCCTGTGACGGCGCCGTCAGTGACACATAACGGGGGTAATGTGAATTGTACCCTGCCCCAGCTGCCCGCAGTTGGGCCATTCAGGACTCCTCAGCCCAGGGGCGCTCAGCTGGCATTTTGTCAGAACAGCCGCACTCCAGAGGCCCTTCTGCAAATGCTGCAGCTGTCCTTATCCAACAGGGACACCAGTGGCTTTGTTAAATCAGCATAAAGAATGTCAGAAATGGCTTTCCACAAGTGGAATAAGTGGCTTCTTGTTTGTTTGTTTGTTTTTTGAGATGGAATTTTACTCTTGTTACCCAGGCTGAAGTGCAGTGGCACGATCTCGGCTCACTGCAACCTCCACCTCCCAGGTTCAAGCGATTCTCCTGCCTTAGCCTCCCAGGTAGCTGGGATTACAGGCGCGTGCCACCACGCCTGGCTAATTTTTAGTGTGTTTTTAGTAGAAACAGGTTTATTTATTTATTTATTTTTATTTAATTTTTTTTTAAAGACGGGGTTTCACCATGTTGGTCAGGCTGGTCTTGAACTCCTGACTTCAGGTGATCCGCCCGCCTTGGCCTCCAAAGTGCTTGGATTACAGGCGTGACCCACCACGCCTGGCCTAGAAACGGGGTTTTACCATGTTAGCCAGGCTGGTCTCGAACTCCTGATTTCCCGTGATCCACCTGCCTCAGGGCCTCCCAAAGTGCTGGGATTCCAGGCGTGAGCCACTGAGCCTGGCCGCAATAAGTGGCTTCTGAATGAGCACAATGCGTGTCAGAAATCATCTCTCTCTGGCATTCAGGAAATGTGGATTGGCTGATTTTTTTTTCTATATATTCAGTCCTTACATGAACAGGGATTCTGACTGTAGCAGGCCCTGCAGTCTTTAGGGACGGCCCCAGCCTTCACCCTCACCAGGCCTGGGTTCACCTTCTCACGCTGCAGGTCCTGCCACACTGTCCGATATGGTAGTCAAAGCCACACACAATGTTTACAATTCAGTCAACATTAAGCAGGACTCAAGAATGGGTGCCTGCTGCATGGAGACCCTGCCCCTGCTCCTGCTGCTGGGGGGACGCCTGCCCTCGGGATGCCCTCCGGCCTCACCTTTCATCCAGTTTAGCGTGTATTCGCGCCGGCAGCTGGGGCGGACGCAGTGCGATGTGTAGAAGGTGCCGTGGGCCTCCACCAGGTCCTCTTGCTCTAGCCCTGCTATTCGCTCCAGGGTGTCTATGTTCTGGAGGGAGAGATGGAGGGAAGAGGGGTCAGGAGTGAGCCACCACTTATAGGCCAGAAGGCACAGTGGGCAGTTGAGGCCACAAGAAGCAGTGGAGTGGCGGGGACAGGGAGGAGGGAGGGAGGAGAAGCAAGTGGCAGGGCGCATCTGAAGACTCTTCTGTTCATCCCAATGGTGCCACTCAAAGGGTGACAGTCATGGCTGCTTAAAGGCAGGGGCCAGGCTAGGCTCAAGCCTGTAATCCCAGTACTTTGGGAGGCCGAGTGGGAGGATCACTTGAGCCCAGGAGTTCAAGACCAGCCTGAGCAACATAGCAAGATCCCGTCTCTACAAAAAATAAAAAATGCAAAAAAAAAAAAAAAAAAAAAAAGAGTCGGGGGCCCAAACGTATCTGTCCATGAGGCCAGGCCCGTGACCACTCAGCCCACGTGGCTACTTTTTCTGCAAATTCGGGCCATTTGCTCCCATTTTTCAGAAAAAAAGGTGTTTTGTTAGAGCCAGAGGCTTTATTGCCACCTGTCAGAAATTATTGAAATTAACATAAAATTTACAATGTCTCTGTTGTAAATGGAGCCCCCTCCTTGTGCAGTATGCACCCTGCACAGCCGCATGTGGCAGCTCTGGGCAAGCATTAACATAAATGAATCAGGAGGGATTACTTGTTTTTTTTTTTTTTTTTTTTTTGAGACCGAGTCTCGCTCTGTCGCCCAGGCTGGAGTGCAGTGGCGCAATCTCAGCTCACTGAAACCTCCAACTCCCAGATTCAAGTGATTTTCCCACCTCAGCCTCCCAAATAGCTGGGATTACCGGCACACGCCACCATGACTGGCTAATTTTTGTATTTTTAGTAGAGACGGGGTTTTACCATGTTTGCTAGGCTGGTCTTGAACTCCTGATCTCGTGATCTGCCTGCCTCTGCCTCCCAAATTTCTGGTGAGCCATCACGCCGGCCATGTTTTTTTATTTGAGACAAGGTCTCACTCTGTCACCCGGGGTGTAGTGCAGTGGTACGATTCACTGCAGCCTCCAACTCCTGGGCTCAAGTGATCCTCCTACCACAGCCTCCACATCTGGCTGATTTTAAAAATTTTCTAGAGATAGGGTTTCACTATGTTGCCCAGGCTGGTCTAGAACTCCTGGGCTCAAGCAAGCCTCCTGCCTCAGCCTCCCAAACTGCTGGGCTTATGGTGTAAGCTACTGTGCCTGGCCCTTCTGTGGCTTTCATCCCTGTCTTCCTCTTCAGTAGCCAGGGTTCTTTCTTAATATGGCCTGTTTCATAGATGGCATAGTCACCTATGTTCTTTTTACTGGAGGCAGGGTTTTGCTCTGTCACTCAGATAGAATGTAGTGGTTCGATCACAGCTTACTGCAGCCTTCACCCCCTGGGCTCAAGCCATCCTCCCACCTCAGCCCACTGAGTAGCTGGACCTATAGGCAAATGGCACCATGCCTGGCTAATTTTTTAATCTTTTTAATTTTTTGGTAGAGATGGGCAGCGGGGTGGTCTCCCTACGTTGCCCAGGCTGGTCTTGAACTCCTGGGCTCAAACGATCCTCCCACCTCAGCCTCTCAAAGCATTAGGATTACAGGTTCAAGCCACCATGCCCAGCCACTGTTTTATTTTTATTTTATCTTTTTGAGATGGAGTTTCACTCTAGTTGCCCAGGCTGGAGTGCAATGCCGTGACCTCGGCTCACTGCAACTTCTGCCTCCCAGGTTCAGGTGATTGTCCTGCCTCAGCCTCCTGAGTAGCTGGGAACACAGACAGGCACCACCATGCCCAGCTAAGTTTTGTATTTTCTTTTTATCTTTTTTTTTAAACTATAAATCCTCTGCAGTACAGTGGAAGTTTTGTATTTTCAATAGAGACGGGCTTTCACCATGTTAGCCAGGATGGTCTCAATCTCCTGACCTGGTGATCTGCCTGCCTTGGCCTCCCAAAGTGCTGGGATTACAGACATGAGCCACTGTGCCCGGCTGCTGTTTTAAGACAGTGATACTTTCCATATTCTTTTTCTTTTCTTTCTTTTTTTTTTTTAGAGACGGGGTCTCGCTATGTTGCCCAGGCTGGAGTGCAGTGGCTATTCACAGGCGCGATCCCACTACTGATCAGCACGTGAATTTTGACCTGCTCCGTTTCCGACCTGGGCCAGTTCACCCTTCCTTAGGCAACCTGATGGTCCCCTGCTCCCGGGAGGTCACCATATTGATGCCGAACTTAGTGCAGACACCTGACGGGCATAGCGCCCTACAGCCCAGAACTCCTGGGCTCAAGCGATCCTCCCACCTCAGTCTCCCAAGTAGCTGGGACTACAGACACGTGCCACTGTGCCCAGCGATACTTTCCATATTAAACAGGTGAGAATGTTCTTTTCTACAGACGTTTGTACAGCCTCATTTTTCTTAAAACACCCAGCTGCTTTGGAGCAGCTTTCATTTGGCTTCGAGGAACATTGCAGCTGTGAGGAACATTGCTAAGGGAGGTGCTCTGACAAGTTTCTCAGAGACTCCATGAATAATGGGAAGGGTCTGTTTCCCTTCAAGGTCGGAATGAATGCTCTAACTGCCTTCCATGCTCCTACCAGCAACCACCTTCTCTCCAAAGCGTAGACAAGAGTCACTGTCACTGTTCCTATACGCCCAGTAACTGTCCTCCCTCACCCTCTGTTACAAATCCTGGCTTTGCCTTTGGGACTTGATTCAATCTATCCACTGACTTCCTCACCTGTGAGTAAGCAATGTGCATGAAAATAACTGAACAGCATGTAAGAGAGCCAAAAATCGTTCTGTGTTATTCTCTGACAACACTTTTATTTTTTTGAGGCAGGATCTTGCTCTGCTGTCCAGGCTGGAGTGCAGTAGCATGATCATAGTTCACTGTAGCCTCAAAATCCTGGGCTTAAGTGATCCTCCTGCCTCAGACTCCCAAGTAGCTGGGACTGTGGGGGTGTGCACTGCCAGGTCTAGCTCTTTTTTTTTTTTCTTTTTGAGATCGAGTCTCACTCTGTCGCCCAGGCTGGAGTGCAGTGGCATGATCCTGGCTCATTGCAATCTCCACTTCCCAGGTTCAAGTGATTCTCCTGCCTCAGCTTCCCGAGTAGGTAGGATTATAGGCATCTACCACCAAGCCTGGCTAATTTTTTTGTATTTTTAGTAGAGATGAGGTTTCACCATGTTGGCCAGGCTGGTTTTGAACTCCTGACCGCAGGTAATCCACCCACCTTAGCCTCCCACAGTGCTGGGAATACAGGTGTGAGCCACCATGCCGGGCTCATGCCTGGTTAATTTAAAAATATTTTTTGTAGAGATGGGATCTCGATATGTTGCCCAGACTTGATTTTTATTTACTTTTATTTTTAATTATTATTATTTTTTTGAGACAGGGTCTCACTCTGTCGCCCAGGCTGGAGTACAATGGTGCGGTCTTGGCTCACTGCAACCTCCACCTCCAGGCTCAAGCAATTCTCCTGCCTCAGCCTCCTAAGTAGCTGGGATTACAGGCACCTGCCACCATGCCCAGCTAATTTTTGTATTTTTAGTAGAAATGGGGTTTCACCATGTTGGCCAGACTGGTCTCAAACTCCTGACCTCAGGTGACCCGCCTGCCTCAGCCTCCCAAAGTGCTGGGATAACAGGCGTGAGCCACCGCAACTGGCCCAGGCTTGATTTTTAAACCATAGCTCATTTTTTTGTCTGGAAACATTGTGCTTCCAACTGAAAAGTCATCACTGGCACTGTGGCCCCCAGGCCTAAATGGTGCATGGGTGCAGATGGAAGGTGGCACTTCCTCTGGGTGAATGTGGCTGCCCCACATCAAAGCACACAGCTCGGCCCATGGTCCCGGGCTGGCTGACGCCCTTGGTGAGCCCAGCGTTCTACAGGACACTCAGCTCACAGGCTGCCATTCACAACTTCCTGAGTATATTCTCTGTATGGTTTCAAAAATAAGTATGCTCCTCTCAAACAATGCTCTCACTTTTTTTTTCCCTCATGGAACTATTTTTAGGCTGAGAAGAGTAAAGTGGTGGTGAGGAGGGCTGGGGTACCCTCCCCAACTGTGACATTTATATTTAAACCTGAAAACGAAAGTGAAGTGCCTACAATAGAATTAGACTAAGCTTTTAAAAAGCATGAAGCGGGCCAGGCGCGGTGGCTCACACCTGTAATCCCAGCACTTTGGGAGGCTGAGGCAGGTGGATCACCTGAGGTCAGGAGTTCGGGACCAGCCTGGCCAACGTGGTGAAACCCCATCTCTACTTAAAAAAAAAAAAAAATACAAAAACTAGCTGGGCATGGTTGTGAGTACCTGTAATCCCAGCTACTTGAGAGGTTGAGGCAGGAGAATTGCTTGAACCCGGGTGGCGGAGGGTGTACTGAGCAGAGATGGTGCCATTGCACTCCAGTCTAGGCAACAGAGTGAGACTCTGTTTCCAAAAAAAAAAAAAAAAAAAAAAGCATGAAGCTGCTGTGGAGATGGAAAGGTCTTCCAGATAAGAGGTTAAGTTAAAAAAAAAAAGTCAAGTACAGAACCTCTTGTATAGTATAAATATCATGAATATAATTTATTTCCTTATTTTTGAGATGGAGTCTCGCTCTGTTGCCCAGGCTGGAGTGCAGTGGCACAATCTTGGCTCACCACAACCTTCGCCTCCTGGGTTCAAGCGATTCTCCTGCCTCAGCCCCCCGAGTAGCTGGGACTATAGGCACGTGCCACCATGCTTGGCTAATTTTTGTATTTTTAGTAAAGACAGTGTTTCACTATGTTGGCCAGACTGGTCTTGAACTGCTGACCTCATGATCCGCCTGCCTAGGCCTCCCAAAGTACTGGGATTACAGGCGTGAGTCACCGCGCCCGGCCTTATTTATTTATTTATTATTATTTTAAAATTCTTCCTAACATATGCTGCCGTACAATTTATTTTTTGAGACAGGGTCTCACTCTGTTGCCCAAGCTGGAGTGCAATGGCATGAGCTCGGTTCACAGCAACCTCTGCCTCCTGGGTTCAAGTGATTCTCATGTCTCAGCCTCCCAAGTAGCTGGGACCACAGGCATGTGCCACCACGCCCAGCTAAGATCTGTATTTTTTTGTAGAGGTGGGGTTTCACCATGTTGGCCAGGTTGGTCTTGAACTCCTGACCTCAAGTGATCCGCCCGCATCAGCCTCCCAAAGTGCTGGGACCACAGGCATGAACCACCATGCCCGGCCTAAATATCATGTATATAATTTAAAAGAACTATTAGCTGTTGGCTGTGGAGATCACAGCAACTTGAGTGAACAAGACAACTGTCCAAATGTTTGAATGGATACTTGTATCTTTAGAGAAAATAGCATGAAACATAGTTTCAAAAGTGCTGCATCCTCACAATTCAAAAAGGAGCAAAGACAATGTGTTCCTGAAAACTGGGTCAGTAACAAAAGTAGCTGAGGTTGAAGAACAGGGTGACATATTTGAATAAAGTGCTTTCATGAGACAGGAGAGTGCAACTTTTTTTTTCTACCTTTACATAATATATCATCACATGCAATAGGTCATTTTTTGTTTTTTTGTTTTGTTTTGACTTTTGAGATCGAGTCTCCCTTTGTCTCCCAGGCTGGAGTGCAGTGGCCTGATCTTGGCTCACCGCAACCTCCGGCTCCCGGGTTCAAGCAATTCTCCTGCCTCAGCCTCCTGAGTAGCTAGGATTGCAGGCACGTGCCACCACACCTGGCTAATTTTTGTATTTTTAGTAGAGATGGGGTTTACATCAGCACCCCCATTCCCAAACACATACACTGTTTCTGATTCCCCTTCTGTGCTCCAGGGACCCATGACCACCTTATATGCTCGGTATGCGGTGTCTCCATTCTGTCCATCATCTCCCTCCTCCCTGCAGTAGGGAATCAACTCAGTGGACATTTACTGTGACAGAAGTTGACAAACAAGGGCCAGCAGGGTCTTGGGGCAGGTGTCATGACATCAACCACAGAAAGCACTTGGCTTCAGGCAAGCTGTTATCATATCTGAGCCATGTCCTGGAATAAAGGTGACTCTCTGGGCAGAAGGTTTATTCTGAGCCCAGAGTCTCCCTACGTTGCCCAGGCTGGTCTCAAACTCACGGGCTCAAGCGAACTCCTGCCTTGGCCTCCCAAAGTGCTGGCATCACAGCACTCCTCATCTTGGAAGAAGAAGGCCTCCCCTGCCCCCTGCCTCCCACCAGCCCTGGGCAGGAACACCTGCCTCACCATCCCCAGGTGGGAACACCTGCCCCACTTGAGAAATCTGGACCTAAAGGGAGTTGTTTCTCCCCCTGGTGGTAGCTTTCGGGGCTGCAGGTGGCAAACTGCCAGGTACAGAGAGAAAACACTAGAACACCTATTTATTTTCAGTGTTACCTCTCTGTTTTATAATTTGAGGTTCTGAGTTATGATCTAGAGCTTGAATGAATACTGCTGTAGTGCATCATGTAATTTTTTTGTTTTTCTTTCTTTTTTTTTTTTGAGACACAGTTTCGCTCTGTTGCCAAGTTTGGAGTGCAGTGGTACAATCTCAGCTCACTGCAACTTCTGCCTCCGGGGTTCAAGTTATTCTTCTGCCTCAGCCTCCTGAGTAGCTGGGATCACAGGTGCGCACCACTGCGCCAGGCTAATTTTTTTATTTTTAGTAGAGGTGAAGTTTCACAGTGTCGGTCAGGCTGGTCTCAAATTCCTGACCTTGTGATCCACCCGCTTCGGACTCCCAAAGTGCTAGGATTACAGGCATGAGCCACGGTGCCCAGCCACATCATGTAATTTCTATACATATTCATAAAACAGGTAGTAGCAGCAACATTTTGTGGTTGTTTTGATCTGTTTCTTGTTTTTTTGAGACAAGGTATCCCAAACTGCAGTGCAGTGGTACCATCACGGCTCACTGCAGTCTTGACTTCCTGAACTCAAGCAATCCCCCCACCTCAGCCTCCTGAGTAGCTGAGACTACAGGTACATGCCACCATGCCCAGTTAATTCTTGTATTTCTTGTAGAGACAGGTTCTCCCTATGTTGCCCAGGCTGGTCTCGAACTCCTGGGCTCAAGTGATCTCCCGCCTTGGACTCTCAAAGTGCTGGGGTTACAGGTGTGAGCCACTGTGCCCAGCCCATCAAAATTTTTCACTGGTAGGGGTGTGAGACTCCCCTCAAGCCAAAAGCCAACAATGTGAGCCATCCTTGCTTGAATGCCCCAGGGAGAGGCCCTCGGCTGAGCATCTGACATGCACGAGCCATGTTTATAATTGGGTAAAGCATAAAGAAGTATAAAAAGGTGCTCCTGGCCGGGCACGGTGGCTCACACCTGTAATCCCAGCACTTTGGGAGGCCAAGGTGGGCGGATCACTGGAGGTCAGGAGTTCGAGACCAGCCTGCCCAACATGGTGAAACCCCATCTCTACTAAAAATACAAAAAATTAGCTGGGCATAGTGGCAGGCACCTGTAATCCCAGCTACTCATGAGGCTGAGGTGGGAGAATTGCTTGAATCCGGGAGGCAGATGTTGCAGTGAGCTGAGTTCGTGCCACTGCACTATAGCTTAGGTGACAAGAGCAAAACTCCATCTAAAAAAAAAAAAAGGTGCCCTTTCCTTAAGGCACAACATGCACTTGTTGGACGCCTGTTATAGTATATGGATTTTGTTAGATGAAGTCGCTTTGGAAGAAACACCTTCAACAATGTGCAATCTGGGCTACCTAGAGTACACAGAGAGTCCCCTCAGCCATGGGCTCCTTCCACATCACACATACATGGGATGTGCTTGAGAGGAGGTCACTGCCACCGCACTGCAGACCCGAGAGGGCAAACCTGTTCTGGCCCCTGTTTGACAGAAGGGGAAACTGAGGCAGACACGACGTGACTCACTGCCGGTCATGCAGCAAGGAGGGAGTAGGCCAATCCCTGGCCCCTCATCGCTGGAGTCCCCACCCGAGCTCTTGGGCACGCAGCTCTGCTCCTCCTCGGAGGACATGGTGCCCGTTCCACCCACCCATCCTCTTCCCAGGACGCTCGCATCCGCCTACCTGCGTGTAGCAGCGCAGGAGTAGCCCCTTGTCCTTCAGCAGGCGTATGAAGTAGTGACAGATGGTCGGCTGCAGGGAAGAACCACAGCACTGCTGATTATTGTATGTAGGGAACAACCACAGGCCACTGTCATGTGCCAGGAACTGTTCAAGGCACTGCAACTGTTTTACCTTCAGGGAACCATCACAGCAGCCGTGTCGGGGAGAGACTACCGCTATCCCCAGTTCACAGATGAGGAAACTGAAGGACAGGGAGGGGGACTGTGTTGCCAAAGTCGCATGGTACGTAAGCTGCAAAGCTGCAGTTCACACCCAGGCAGCCTGGCTGCAGGGTCCCGGGCTCTCAAGCACATCACAAATGCAGCTAAGCCTTGCAGCAGCCCTCTTCGGACATGAGCTTCACTTCACGGGAGGCAAATCGGAGGCTCAAGGTCATAAGATGAAGACACGAGGAACCAGGACTTGAACCCAGGCAGTCTGGGCCCAGCATTCATGTGCTTAATGGCTATATAATATTTGTCTGCAGGGCCCTGGGGGGCTTCCCATGCATACCCTCCCTTTCTGTTTCACCCCCTGCAAAAAAAAAAAAAAAAATCTCACCTTGAACTGCCTAGGATAGAGTTCCTTGGCAAGGGTGAAGAAGGGTTCTGGATGTTTCTGTAGGAGAGACAGCCAGAGGGTCAGATGCCCCAGGTAGGATGAGGGTTGGAACCAGGCAACCCCCATCCATGCCCTTCACAGACACCCCTTCCTGGGGGAGCACAAACCTTGAAATAGCTGATCTCGAAGATGGCCTCTGGGTAGGGAAGATGGTACTTCTCTAGGTTGTCATAGAGGCCGGTGGATG
Organism: Aotus nancymaae; assembly: GCF_030222135.1. Lineage (NCBI taxonomy): Eukaryota > Metazoa > Chordata > Mammalia > Primates > Aotidae > Aotus > Aotus nancymaae. Next base: position 14,956,866 of record NW_026988441.1, on the reverse strand, counting down.
GAGAGCGGAAGTCGGGGATACCCGCAGCTGGGGAAGGAGGGTCGGGGAGCAGTCTGTCTATACTGTACTGACCCTTCCAGGCCAAGGCTCAGAAAGGGATCCTCCCCGGCCCTTGGGAGGGACTCCCCAATTCCTGGGGGTGGCTGCTGGGGGAGGAGGGTACTTACATGTGGAGATTCCAGCTCCCACCAAACAGATGACTCTGCGACCTGGAGGAGAGGAACTTATGCACTGTATGACACCATTTGCTCAGTCCCTACAATAGCACCACCCATCACGGCTCCTGACACCATTTACTCCATGCCAGGCCCTGGGGCAAGCATCTCAGATGCATTACGGGCCTTCCAGTCATCTTGAGGAGGATGGTATTAACATCCCCATTTTATAAATGAGAAAACAGGCTCAGATAGGGGAAGAAGCCACACAATTGACTGTGGAAAAGCCAGCCAGCAGATAAAGAATCCAATGTTGGGCCGGGCGCGGTGGCTCACACCTGTAATCCCAGAACTTTGGGAGGCCGAGGCAGGTGGGTCACCTGAGATCAGGAGTTAGAGACCAGCCTGGCCAACATGGTGAAACCCCATCTTTACTGAAAATACAACATTAGCCTGGCGTGGTGGCATGCACCTGTGATCCTAGCTACTTGGGAGGCTGAGGCAGGAGAATCACTTGAACCCGGGAGGCAAAGGTTGCAGTGAGCTGAGATGGTGCCATTGCATTCCAGCCTGGGTGACAGAGCAAGACTCTGTCTCAAAAGATGAAAAAAACAAAAATCGACTGTTGGAAAGTATGCCAACCTGGACTTGAGAAAAGGCTAGTTGAGGATAAGAACCTCAGGCTGAGCAGAAATGGCTGGTGGCTGGTGAGTAGCCACCAGGCCATAGTACTCCGGCATCTGCTCGTCAGCTAATAGACAGGCACAAGTGTGACATGCTGTGCGTCAGGTGCCTCGGGAGGCAAATTGGAGGCTCAAGGTCATAAGATGAAGACAAGAGGAACCAGGACTTGAACCCAGGCAGTCTGGGCCCAGCACCCATGTACTTAATGGCTACATAATATTTGTCTGCAACGTATGTCTTCCCTGTCCAAGGGAGGACAGAAAAGGTGAACAGAGCACAAAGCCTGCCACAGCTTCAGCCTGAGCTTCGACTCTGAGATGCCATCAGGTCAGGCCTGGTTGAATCCAGTGGTGGCTATATGTGACCTGGATTCAGGGGACCTGGGTTCACATCCTGGCTCTGCCACTTGGCAGCTGTTTGACCCTGCACTGAGGCACAACCTTTCTGTGCCTCCGTTTCCTCTTCTATCCGGATCACTCCCATAATGATTTTACAGGTATAATGTGAAGATCAAATTTTTAATATTTTTTATACCTTTTTTTTTTTTTTTTTAGAGACAGGGTCTCACTATGTTGCCCAGGCTGGAGTGCAGTGGCCATTCACAGGCACGATCCCACTACTGATCAGCACGGGAGTTTTTGTTTTTTTTATTTGTTTGTTTTTGTTTTTGTTTTTTTTTAGCACGGGAGTTTTGACCTGCTCCATTTACTACCTGGGCCGGTTCAGGCAATCTGGCGGTCCCTCGCTCCCAGGAGGTCACCACATTGATGCCGAACTTAACTTAGTGCGGCTACCCGATGGGCATAGCATACTACAGCCCAGAACTCCTGGACTCAAGCGATCCTCCCACTTCAGCCTCCTGAGTAGCTGGGACTACAGGCATGTGCCACCGCGCCTGGTATGAAGATCTCAGTTCCTGGTAAATAGTGAAGGCTCAACTAAGTGGTTAAAAAGAAATTTTTAGAGAGGTGAGGTGAGGGTTGCAGCCTCACCTTTAAATTTTTGTAGAGAAGGGTTCTTGCTCGTTGCCCAGGCTGGTCTTGACCTCCTGGCCTCAAGCTTTCCTCCTGCTTTCAGCCTCCCAAAGTGCTGGGATTACAGGCCTGAACCACCATACCTGGCCTCAATTAATTAATTATTATTCATCCGGGCTCGGTGGCTCACACCTATAATCCCAGCACTTTGGGAGGCCGAGGTGGGCAGATCACCTGAGGTTGGGAGTTCGAGACCAGCCTGACCAACATGGAGAAATCCCGTCTCTACTAAAAATACAAAATTAGCTGGGCGTGGTGGCGCATGCCTATAATCCCAGCTACTCAGGAGGCTGAGGCAGGAGAATCGCTTGAACCCAGGAGGCGGAGGTTGTGGTGAGCCGAGATCGTGCCATTGCACTCCAGCCTGGGCAAGGAGAGCGAAACTCTGTCTCAATAAAAAAAATGTTATTATTCAACTATTCATTATTATCTCCTCATGGGCACCCTCATGAGCCAGTTTCCCCAGAATCCAGGTGCAGGAGGACGCGAGGAATAAATGCTTTGTAGCCATTGCCTGTGTTGTCTTTGGGGCCTGCCCATGCTAAAAGATGGCTGCAGACAGCTACTCGCCTGCCGCAGAGAGGGAGGCTCAGGGCAGCGGGCCTGGCTGCCCGAAGAGGGAGACAGCAGCAGCTGGAGGACAGGGACGCTGGAGAAGACGTCCTCAACAAAAGGCTGTTCAGGACCCTTAAAGGGTTGATTGTTCTAGTCGAGGACCGCTGAGGGCCTGGTTTCTCAGACTTTGGTGACCTCAACTCGTGGCAAGAAATAGAAATTTCAGGCCGGGTGGGATGGTTCAAGCCTGTAATCCTAGCACTTTGGGAGGCCGACGTGGGCAGATTGCCTGAGCTCAGGAGTTTGAGACCAGCCTGGGCAACACAGTGAAACCCCGTCTCTACTAAAATACAAAAAATTAGGGCCGGGCACAGTGGCTCAGGCCTGTAATCCCAGCACTTTGGGAGGCCAGGGAGGACGGATCACCTGAGGTCAGGAGTTCAAGACCAGCCTGACCAACATGGGGAAACCCCGTCTGTACTAAAAATACAAAATTAGCCGGTTGTGATGGTGCATGCCTGTAATCCCAGCTACTCGGGAGGCTGAGGCAGAAGAATTGCTTAAATCCGGGAGTTGGAGGTTGCGGTGAGCTGACATCGTGCCATTGCACAATCCAGTCTGGGCAACAGGAGCAAAACTCCGTCTCACACACAAAAAAAATTCAGCCAGGTGTGGTGGTGGGCACCTGTAGTCCCAGCTACTCGGGAGGCTGAGGCAGGGGAATTGCTTGAACCAATGAGGTGGAGGTTGCAGTGAGCTGAGATCGTGCCACTGCATCCAGCCTAGGTGACAGAGAGACTCCATCTCAAAACAAAAATATATATAAATTTCATGGTGACCCAGTAAGTGGACACCTATCCACCACATTTGAAACAAGCTTCCTGTAATAATAACCACAGGGAACCCTGCCACAATTCTTGCTATGTTCCAGGCCCTGCTTTAAGCACTTGCATTTTTATGAATTTATTTTTTAAAATTGTATTGCTTTTTTTTTTTTTTTAGAGTCAGGGTCTCACTGTGTTGCTCAGGCTGCAGTACAGTGGTGTCATCATAGCTCACTGCAGTCTCCAACTCCTGGGCTCAAACAATCTCTCTGTCTCAGCCTCCTGAGTAGCTGGGACTACACAGGCAAGGCCACCACATCCGGCTTTTTTTTTTTTTTTTTCTTGTAGAGATGGGGATCTCACTATGTTGCCCAGGTGGGTCTTGAATGCTTGGCCTTGGGTTATCCTCCCACGATGGCGTGCTGAGAATACATGCATGAGTCACTGCACCTGGTCCTATATTAATTTATTTAGTCCCCAGTAACCTTATGAGTTAGATACTATAATCATCCTCATTTTATAAAACAGGCCTGGCCAATCAGAGCACAGTAATTCACTGAGCAATGGAGAGGCAACCCAGGTCTGGCCAATCAGAGGCACGGGGGCAGGCATGTGACTCAACCTGGGCCAATTGGAGCCAATCTCTGCTGTTTGAACTACTGGGAAAAGGTGCTTTCTCCATGGCAGCTCCTAGGCTGGTGGAACCTGCATTTGAAGCTGCCAGTAGTTACCTTTACCCCAACATGAGAAAAACAGCATCACAGAGAGTTATAATTTATTTTTATTTATTTATTTCTTTGAGATGGAGCCTCACTCCGTCACCCAGGCTGCAGTGCAGTGGTGTGATCTCGGCTCACAGCAACCTCCGCCTCCCAGGTTCAAGCAATTCTCAGCCTCCCGAATAGCTGGGATTACAGGCGCCTGCCACCATGCCCGGCGAATATTTGTATTTTTAGTAGAGACGGGGTTTCACCATCTTGGGCAGGCTGATCTTGAACACTTGACCTCATGATCCACCCGCCTCAGCCTCCCAAAGTGCTGGGATTACAGGCGTGAGCCACCTGGCCCGGCCGAGAGTTATGATTTTTAACAAAGTGGAAGCACCTGGACCCAACTATGCTTCAAGATGGATTAAGAGCCAACACACTCCTTTTTGGCTTAAGCCAGTTCCAGTTGGGTTTCAAGGTACTTGTAAAGAAAAGGTTTCGGCCTGGTGTGGTGGCTCATGCCTGTAATCCCAGCAATTTGGGAGGTTGAGATGGGCGGATCACAAGGTCAGGAGTTCAAGACCAGTCTGGCTAATATAGTGAAACCCTGTCTCTACTAAAACTACAAAAATTATCTGAGCGTGGTGGTGGGTGCCTGTAGTCCCTAGCTGCTCAGGAGGCTGAAGCAGGAGAATTGCTTGAACCCAGGAGGCAGAGGTTGCAGTGAGCCGAAGATCACGCTATTGCACTCCAGTCTGGGTGACGGAGGGAGACTCCAACTCAATAAATAAATAAATAAGTAAGTAAATAATAAATAAATGTTTCAATAAATGGTTCAAATGGCTGGGGATGGGAGGTCACGTGGGCTCAGGAGCAACGCAAAGTGGCCCAATCCTGACAGGGGACTCACAGCGTTCGCTCTGCATGTACCGGACTACCCCTTCCAAGGTCAGCTCGTCCAGCAGACGTTCCTTCTGGCTGCCCAGGCTGAGCGTCTGGGTGAAGAAGTTCCGCAGGAAGTCCACTGACCGGAAAGAAGAGAGAAAGCGGCGTGACGGGCATTCAGCTGGGGGCATGGATGTCTCCAGCACCCTGGTCCCAGCCCTGGGGTCCCCGGCCTCCCCACATCTAAAGACAAGAGACCCAGCCCAGCCAGGGGCCTCCAGGAGCCTGCTCTGGCACTGGTACCCAACCCACTGCTACATGCTTTCAATGTCACTCCTCATGGAGTTGAGAGGTATCACCCACAACCCTGCCCTAAAATCCCCCCACACTCCAGAACCCCGCTGCCTGTCCCCCAAGGAAGATACTCACTGTCTGGTTCTCCACCAGTGGCTCCGTTCTCAGTGTCTGAATCTGAGTCCTGGAAGGGGTGGGGTGGGGTGGCCAGGCCCCAGAGGTGAGATTAGGGAGGGAGGAGAGGGGGTGATACTAGGTTTGGGCAAGAGGCTGTGGCAGGACGGTAGCCTGAGGAAGTGTGGGATGGTGGAGACGCAGCGCTGGAGCTAGCTCAAGGGCTCTGGGACAGGCTGCCTGGGTGGGAGTCCTGGCCGTGCTAGTCCCCAGGAGCAGGACCTCATGCAAGTGACTTAACTTTTCTCTTTTTTTTTTTTTTTGAGACAGGGTCTCGCTCTGTCGCCCAGGCTGGAGTGCACTAGCGCAATCACAGCTCGATGCAGCCTCAACCTCCCAAGCTCAAGGGATCCTCCCAAGCTCAAGGGATCCTCTCACCTCAGCGGGAAGCTGGAACCACAGGCACATGCCATCACGCCCTGCTAATTTTTTCTTTCTTTTTTTTTTTTTGAAGAGGCGAGGTCTCTGTGTCGTCCAGGCTAGCCTTGAACTCCTAGGCTCAAGCAAATCTCCTGCCTTGGCCTCCCAAAGTGCTAGGATTCCAGGCGTGAGCCACTGTACCTGGCTGGGACTTTGATTTTCTAAGTCTGGCTGTCCCTCACCTTGGAAAGGGAGCTGGGGTGCTGGGTGTGGCACCAGGAGCAGGGGAAGTGCTCCGAAAGCGCTGGCTATTGCTGTTAGTGTTACCACAGCCTGGGGTCCTGCCTTTGTCCCCTGGTCCCCTGGAGCGTGGGCCTGCTGCCCCTTCCCAGCAGCCCTGGGGCCCTCTGAATAATGTCCCAAGTCACTCTGAAAATGGTTCCAATGCAAAGCCTCGGTGCTAACTGCAAGGACCTATGGGCCCCCCTGCTCGAGGCCCAAACACCTCTTGAAGCCTCCCCTCAGCCCAGCTCCAGAGTGGCAGGTCTCTGGGACTCTGTCCAGGGCCTCTCTGCTTTCTCTTTCCACTTTCCCAGGGCTACCTGCCCCATCCATGCCAATGGCCTCTGCCTCCTCACTCATGATACCATCTCTCTGCCCTCAGATCTGGGGTTCCATGTCCTCCTGGACACCTTGCCCTAGGTACCCCCCAGACTGTCACTCCTACCATGTCTCAAACTGGCCTTGACATCTCCCTCAAGCCCATCCTCCTCCCAGGCCACATCTCAACACGATCGTACTGTCCCCCAGTCTGCCAGCTGTTTCCTGCTCCTGCCTCCCTCCTCATCCTCCTGCCACAGCCCTTCAGCTCCAGAGCATGGAGCCGCCTAAGGGTCTGTCTGCCAACCCCCTTTTCCTCCCTGGGGCTCCACCTGGTCTAGCCTGTCCTCTTCTCCAGGGGTCCTACCTCAGCCTCCTCACTCAGCTTCCCAGCCTCAGTCTCCACCTCATCCCCTCTGCTGCCCTGCACGGGAGGCTGTCTGGGTCAGCCCGCTCCTCTCCACTTCAAAGACCCTTCTCTGTGGCTTCTCTAGTCTTCGCAGATATCTATGGAATTGCCAGGATGTCCACAAGGGCAGGGACTTCGTCTGCATGTTCACCACTGAATGCCCAGCACTGAGAACAGGGTCTAGCTCCTGGTAGGAGCTCCAGAACCCTCCACCACGGAATGAATGCCTGCTTCAGGCTGGGCCACAGCTGGGCCTTGCCATGGGTTTTACCAAAATGCAGTTCGGACCAAGCCACCCCCTCAAACAACCCCCTTCCCCGGCCACTCACTGCCTTGTGTCCAAGCTTTTTTGAATAAGACCCTCCCTTCCAAACATAGGACAATTTTTTAAATTGCTTTTTAAGATTGCGAAACCTCGGCTGGGCACGGTGGCTCATGACTGTAATTCCAACACTCTGCAAGGCTGAGGCAGGAAGACTGCTTGGGGCCAGGAGTTCAAGACCAGCCTAGGTAATACAGTGAGACTCTATCTCTATTTAAAGCGAGAGAGAATGAGAGACAGAGAGACAAAGAGAAAGAGAGATTGGACAACCTCTGCAAAACCTTGACCACACTCGAGTATACTTCAGCAATGTATAACTTGGGGCACTTGCCTTGTAATTGCCCAAGCTCACCATTATAAAGATAACCATTGTTGGCCGGGCAAGGTGGCTCACGCCTGTAATCCAAGCACTTTAGAGGCCAAGGCGGGCGGATCACCTGAGGTCGGGAGTTCAAGACCAGCCTGACCAACATGGTGAAACCCCGTCTTAAAAAAAAAAAAAAAAAGGAAATAAAAAAAAGATAACCATTGTTAACTATGCCTAATGGTAATTACTCCAGTTTTCTCTGTATAAAACTAACTCTTTTTACAGAAATAGGTCGTAGAACGATGCCACATCTTAAGTTTTCTGCAGAACAATATACCGTAGGCCCATCCCATTAAAAAACTTTTTTTTTGCTGGGTCAAATGGAATTTCAAAAAAAAAAATTTTTTTTTTTTTTTTTAAAAAGAGACAGTGGGTCAGGCACGGTGCCAGTCTGTAATCCCAGAACTTTGGGAGGCAGAGGTGGGAGGATCACAAGGTCAGGAGTTCAAGACCAGCCTGACCAACATGGTGAAACCCCATCTCTACTAAAAAGATAAAAATTAGCTGGAAGTGGTTTCACGCACCTGTAATCCCAGCTACTCGGGAAGCTGAGGCAGGAAAATCTCTTGAACCCAGGAGGCAGAGGTTGCAGTGAGCCAAGAGTATGCCATTGCATTCCAGCCTGGGCAATAGAGCAAGACTCTGTCTCAAAAAAAAAAAAAAGACAGCATCTTGTTATGTTGCCCAGGCTGCTCTCGAATTCCTGGGTTCAAGTGATCCTCCTGCCTCCCAAAGTGCTGGGATTACAGGTGTGAGCCACTGTGCCTGGCCTCACCTCATTTTTCATAGCAGCTGCATGGTATTGGATTGTATGGATGAACCATAGTTCATTTAACCCATCCACTGACAGCTATTTGGACTGTTTCCAGTTTGGCCCTGTGACGGACAATGCTGCATTTTACATCTCTCTCTTAGGGACTGAGGCTCCTTTTTCACATTCAACCTTTTTCTCTGACAGTGGTGGTGCTTTGAGGGCCAGGCGATTGACTTGCCACAGTCTAACAGGAGGCTGTTATACCCTCAGCGTGGCTCCACTGTGCATTTGTGAGGTATTCTGATGTCCACTTCTGCACCGCCCCACATCTGAAAGGCAATCTTGGGGGTGTGGGTGGGCTGGCACTCTTTCAGGCTGTACATAGTGAGGCTCTGTGGAGGGCCTGTGCCCAGCATGTGTCTGCAGCTTGGCCTAAGGGAGAGCTGGAGGTGCTGGCGGGTGCCTTCAGGCTCCCATGAGACTGCCTGCCCACCTCTCCTGGCAGCTGCTGGCAGGAGGTGCGCCCAGCGCTGGGGGACTCAAACCCTTCCTTTTTTTATTTTTATTTTTATTTTTTTGAGACAGAGTCTCTCTCTGCCACCAGGTGCCAGGCTGGAGTGCAGTGGAGTGATCTCGGCACACTGCAACCTCTGCCTCCCTCTCCTGCCTCACAGCCTCTTGAGTAGCTGGGACTACAGGCACGCACCACCACACCCAGATAAGTTTTATATTTTTTAGTAGAGACGGGGTTTCACCATGTGGGCCAGGATGGTCATAATCTCTTGACCTCAACTGATCCACCCGCCTTGGCCTCCCAAACTGCTGGGATTACAGGCGTGAGCCACCGTGCCTGGCCTCAAACCCTTCCTTACTCCTGTCGCCTAGGGACAGAGGATAAGTGACTTAACCCTGCCTCAAATTCTGCATCTGTAAAATGGGCATGATAGGCATTTCTCTTCACAGGGATGCCAGGAAGATGAAATGAGATGAGGCACGTTTGTCACTAAACAGCGCCCAGCCTAAGTAAGCCATCAGTCAACGCCAACCACGACTATCACGAGCTGACCACCACCAGCCGCCCAATGATGGAACACACCATCACACTCCTACATGCCCCCAGGTCTTTGCACAAGCTGTACCTGCTGTGTGGACCACCATTTCTCACCTTGTCTAAGAAAATTCTAAGTCACTCTTCACTTATGCTGTGTCTGACAGCTAGACCAGCCTGCAGACTCCTCCAGGGACTGGTCTGGCTGGAATCTTCTTTGACCCAGAAAGTTTTCTCTGTGCTCCCACAGTGCCCTGAGTTTCTTTCTTTTTATTCCTTTTTTTTTTTTTTTTTTTTTGAGACAGGTCTTGCCCTGTCACCCAGGTTGGAGTGTAGTGTCATAATCATGGCACACCGAGGCCTCAACCTCCTGGGCTTAAGCAATCCTCCCCCGACTCAGCCTCCTGAGTAGCTGGCACTACAGGCATGAAACACTACACATGGCTAATTTCTAAATTTTTTGTAGAGATGGGGGCCACCTATGTTGGCCAGACTGGTCTGAAACTCCTGGGCTCAAGTGATCCTCCTACCTCAGCCTCCCAAAGTAATGGAATTACAAGCATGAGCCACTGTGTCTGGCACTGAGTTACTTTCTTTCTTTCTTTTTTACTTCTTAGAGAAAGGGTCTTGCTCTTTCACCCAGGCTGCAGTGCAGTTATGCAATCATAGCTGACTGCAGCCTGAAACTCCTGGACTCAAGTGACCCTCATGCCTCAGCCTCCTGAGTTATTAGGATTACAGGTGTAAGCCACTGCACCTGCCTCCCCCGCCCCTACCCCGAGTTCCTTTCATCATCATGCTGCGAGATCATTTTTCCCATTACTTGTCCATGAGATCTGTGTGTTCCAAGACCAAATGGGACACCTGTCTCTTCCAGGCCCAGGACAAATTTGGTTCAGAAGGGATGGCAGGCAGTGGCAAGGAAGGAGGAGAGTTTGGGAGGGCAGGCCTGGACTTGAGGCTGCAAACTCTTCTGTGACAATCACCAGAATCTGCCTTTCCCCAGAAAGCTGCACTGGGTGGCGTGAGGATTGGGACAATGAGCCAAGGGCCCTGGGGTGACCGTCTCTCCTTTGCCACCTCCCCCCAGCACGGGATGTGGAACAAGTCCATGTCTCTCCTCCCCTCCACCATTTCCCCCATCTCACCTGAGCCTCCTGCACCTTCCCTGCCTGGGTCTCCAGAGGGTGAGAGGCTGGGGGAGGGGAGCAGAGGCGGTTACAGTGGGGAGAACGATTAAGGGGGGAATACAAGGGTTCAAATTGTCAGTGAGGGGGCAAGAACACCCACCAACCTAGTTACACTGGGACGGGGTGGTGGTAAAATTGGAGCAGAGGGAGGGAGGGGACGGGAGAAAAGATCTTATCCGCATGCAACGTGATGCCCGGAGAGGTGATTAGTGAGGGGCAGAGAGGCTGGGGAGGAAGATTTAGGAAGACAGGGAGAAGTAGGGGCTTTTGCCCAGGCTGGTCTTGAACTCCTGGGCTCAAGAGATCCAACCACCTTGGCCTCCCAAAGTACTGGGATTACAGGCATGAGCCATTGTGTCTGGCGCTGACTTTCTTTGTTTTTTACTTTTTAGAGAAAGGGTCTGGCTCATGTCACCCAGGCTAGAGTGCAATGGTGCGATCATAGCTCACTGCAGCCTCAAACTCCTGGGCTCAAGCGATCCTCCTACCTCCTGCCTAGGGGATTCAGGGCATGAAGGAACACTTAGAGGAGTTAGGAAGGACACGGCAGTGTGTGAGCGTGTGTGCGGAAGGGTTAGATTTACAAGGCAGAGGGAAGTTTAGAAAGGAAGGGAGAAGGGAGGGGACGCTTCGGCTGGGAGGCAGGTTTGGGAGGGAGGTGCAGTGGTGCAGTGGAGGCGGTAGGTTTGGGAGAGGCGCGGATACGAAGGGAAACCATAGGAGGGGACAACAGGGGTCCCTCAGCATCCTCCGGTTGCCTCTAACAATCAGGTACCCTTAGCAACAGGGACCGCGGCAACTTAGGTTCTTTGCAGCGAGGGTCCTTAGCAACCAAGATGCGAAAAACACGCCATTATTGGCAACTTGGCAAGCGGATGTGGTAAACCAACCCTGAACACCCTGCGACCCAGAAACCCACCAGCCTAGCGATACAGATCGCTTAGCAACAGCCCTCAGAATCCCACTCCCCGAAGCGCTCCCTACTTCCCGCCCCGCCGCGGCCGCCCTCGGGCCCCGGGGCCTGCAGCCTTCAGCTAGGCCCCGGCGCGGCCCGACCCACCCATCCGGGTCCTCGACTCACGGTCTGGTTCTGCCATGGGCGCGGTGCTGAAGCCTTCGTGGCTGTCACCGATCGCTCTGTCCCGTCACCAACCACTGTGTCCCGTCACCGACTGCTCTGTCCTGTCACCGACTGCTCTGTCCCGTGACGGCACCAGAAATGGGAGTGGCCGGGACAGGGCTTAGAACTACAATTCCCAGTAGCCATTGCGGCCGCAGCCGCGCTTTCGTACAACAACCAGAGCGCCCCAATCTTAGGTAAGAAAGCGCGCGAGGGCCGGACTACGAGTCCCAGAAGGCGCGGCGTCAGCAGCCATGTTGGTAAAGGGCGCCCGGAAAACGTGAAAACGGCTAGTGAGTCGTAGTCCTCCCAAATACTCTGATTGGTCAGGATACGGTGCGAGGGCAGGGAGCGAGCGATTCAGCATATTATCATTGGATGAATCAGGGGGCGTGGCGGGGAATTTCCCGCAGGGCGGAAGCGCCAGAACTCCCGGCAAAGCCCAGCTACAGGCGAGCGACTGCGGGGGGCCCCTGAGGTGTCGGGGGCCATGGCTGGGGTCGCGTGCTTGGGAAAAGCTGCCGACGCAGATGAATGGTGCGACAGTGGCCTGGGCTCCCTGGGTCCGGACGCAGCGGCCCCCGGAGGACCGGGCTTGAGCGCGGAGCTGGGCCCGGGGCTGTCGTGGGCGCCCCTCGTCTTCGGCTACGTCACTGAGGATGGGGACACGTGAGTGAACCTTAGGCTGCCAAACGGAGCCCTAGGACCCGGCGTCTGATTCCCCATTAGTCTCTGATCCCTGAGGCTTCCTAACCTCCTACTCCTAAATCTGATTTCCGATGCTGAACTTCCTGACCTGTAACCCCTGAGTCTTAACTTTTAACTAAACCAATCTTCTATCCAGCTGTGATCCTAACCCAATCATTTCAGACCTTCCTTTCTTGAACTATGATTCTCAGCACCTGGAATCCACATTCTATCCACGGATACCCAAACCCGACTCCAGTCCTGAGGCTTTTGTTAGAACTGTGGCTTCTCCTGACTTCGAACTTCCAAATATAATCTTTGATTCTTAGTTCCTGATGTGAGCCTTAGACCTTGATTTCCGAAATTAATACTTGGTCCCTGACTCTAAGATCTTGTCTTCTGAGCAGTGTTCTTCAAGTCTTAAAGTCAAAGAGTGAGAATGTAAGTTCTTTTATGTTGAATTCCTAATTGAAGTAGAAAAATAGGAAAAGAAAAAAGAAGAATGTAAGCTCCATGAAACCAAGGATTCATCTGTTAAACAAATATTATTTACGTATTACCACATTCCAGGCTTCGTTTTAGGTGCTAGTGATAAAGGTAGTGAAGAAAACAGACAAAAACTAAAGCCCTTGTGAAGGAGACGTTTTTAGTGGGGCTAAATAAACAGATTGATAAGACAGCAAGGAAGGAAAGAAACAAAGAAAGAAACAAAGACATGCAGAAAGAAAAAGACAGAAAATAAGAGAAGGAAAGAAAGTCACAGGTTGTCAGTACTTTGGAGAAAAATAAAGCAGGAAAATGAGGCAATAGATAAACAGGATAAGAGCATTTCAGGCAGAAGGAACTGCAATTGCAAAGGCCCAGATGAGGGACTGTACTGGGTTTTTTTGTCTGTTGCGTTTACTGCCGTATGCCCAGTGATGCAAGCAGTGCCTGACCCAGGAAGCACTTAATAAGTACTGATCTTACTGAAGAACCACCTTTAGGTTTATTCATTTTCATTAGTTAATTTGGTTTCATTAATTTTATTTTAGTTTTTAATTGGTCTTTGATTTTTAGCTCACTCCAAAGTGTGAGCTACTGCGCCCAGCCAACAACTCTGTTTTGTACTCTGTCCTGTGACTCCCGCAAGCCTGGTCTCTACAGACTCTTCCTCCATGTCCATCTCCTGACCTCAGACAACCTGATGGGCTCTGCTTGGGGTCCCCTCTCTCAACCGTGGCTCTCAAGACCATAAGCTGTGGCAGTCAAGTGTAGGGCCCATCTCATGTTTCCTGTCTTTCAGGGGCCACTGTGATTCATTGCATGACATCCAGCGTCTTCAACACTGTTGCTTCATATACTGTATTTCGTCTGATTTTTCTTTGTTTCTTGTGGGAGGGAAGTCTGGTCCATGTTACTTCATTTTGGGCAGAAGTGGAAATTCCACTGAATGAACATTGTTGATTCCACGAATTTGCTGATGAAACTCTGACCTCTCTGACCCTCCCAGATAGCTGACAGTGGGTTCCAGAACTGTGGTCCCAAAGCCTAGCATACAGTAGGCACCCCATGTTTGTTGAATGACGGAATGCAAGAGGACTTGAATTTTGCCCTCTGACCCCAGTCTTTGTCCCCAGGGCACTGCATTTGGCTGTGATTCATCAGCACGAACCCTTCCTGGATTTTCTTCTAGGCTTCTCAGCTGGCACTGAGTACATGGACCTGCAGAATGACCTAGGCCAGGTGAGCCATGAGGGGACGGAGTAGGGGTTGGGGTCTGGGGTTCCCAGTGTGACTCCCTACTGCCTGTCCTCTGCTTCTGCAGACGGCCCTGCACCTGGCAGCCATCCTAGGGGAGGCATCCACGGTGGAGAAGCTGTATGCAGCAGGCGCTGGGCTGTGCGTGGCGGAGCGCGGGGGCCACACGGCACTGCACCTGGCCTGCCGTGTGGGGGCACATGCCTGTGCCCGCGCCCTGCTTCAGCCCCGCCCCCGGCGGCCCAGGGAAGCCCCGGACACCTACCCCACTCAGGGCCCGGACCATAATCCTGGCACCAACCATACCCCTGTCGCCTTGTACTCCGATTCCGACTTGGAGAAGGAAGAAGAGGAGACTGAGGAGGACTGGAAGCTACAGCTGGAGGCTGAAAACTATGAGGGTGAGGGTCGCCACCAGGGAAGGACTGAGCTCCCAGGCTAGGCGAGAGCACCTGGCCCTGGGCTCTCTTCCCTGATTCCAGACTGAACTCCTTGAGAAATCACGTCTAGGCTTCAGGAACCCAGGCATCGGGACCAGGGACCTCCACTCCACGCCCAGATGATTGACAATTGGATATGTAGGACCCAGGATTCCCACTTGGAGGCCCCAGATCAGTTGGGACGCAGACCTGGCACTCACAGACCCAGAGCTGCCAGGATCCAGTTGCTGGGCCCCCGGGCTCCCCACCTGCAGGGTGTATTCAAGCTGGGATCCTTATCCCACCTAGGACCAGGGAATGCAGAGCTCAGGCCCTCTGGGAAACTCTGGCATCCCAAGTTCCCAGCAATGGTCAGAAGGGACAGCCCTCCTCTGCCTCATGGAAAAAAGGAGTCACCTGCCCACAGCCTGGCATCCAAGTCTCTGCTCCCTCACCTATAAGCCTGCCCACCTGGTACCAGACCCCTCCTCAGATGGACTGAGGTCATTCAGGACCCAGTGTTCAGAGCCTGCTTCTCATCCCCAGATCACAGGCTTTTCAGCCACTTGGTACCCTTTCTTTTTTTTTTTGGAGACGGAGTCTCACTCTCGACCAGGCTGGAGGAGTGCAGTGGTGTAGCAATTTTCTTGCCTCAGCCTCCCGAGTAGTTGGGACTATAGGCGCCCACCACCACACCCAGCTAATTTTTTGGATTTACTAGAGATGGAGTTTCACCATGTTGGCCAGGATGGTCTTGATCTCCTGACCTCGTGATCTGCCCACTTTGGCCTCTCAAAGTGCTGGGATTACAGGCGTGAGCCAGTGCACTAGCTAAGGTCCTTTGTGAAATAAGAGCAGAGACTCAGGTCTCCTGGCCCCAAAATCCAGGCCCCCCCATCCACAGACCCCAGGCTCTTCACCCATGGGCCCCAGCCTTCTCAAAGCCCAGGCTCTAGCACTTGCTGGCAAGCTCAGACCATTTGACACAGGCATTTAGGATCAGGTACCTCTTTGACATACCCAAAGATTCACGAACCAGCCCCACAGCTGATCACCCTCAGGCCACATGGCCCTCCCCCAGGATCAAAGCATGGGGGACCCCTCACCCCATCATCTGATGCATCACTCTGTCCCCAGGCCACACCCCACTCCACATGGCCGTTATCCACAAAGATGCGGAGATGGTCCAGCTGCTCCGAGACGCCGGAGCTGACCTCAACAAACCAGTGAGCCCTGCCCTGGGGGAAGCTGCTGTCATCGGGGGTGGGGGGGGGGCTGGTCCCCTCCTTGGGCCCTCTGACCCTTCTGCTGCACCCCCACAGGAGCCCACGTGTGGCCGGAGCCCCTTGCACTTGGCAGTGGAGGCCCAGGCGGCCGACGTGCTGGAGCTTCTCCTGAGGGCAGGTGCCAACCCTGCTGCCCGCATGTACGGTGGCCGCACCCCCCTGGGCAGCGCCACACTCCGGCCCAACCCCATCCTTGCCCGCCTCCTCCGTCAACACGGAGCCCCCGAGCCTGAGGATGAGGACGACAAACCCGGCCCCTGCAGCGGCAGTAGCGACAGCGACAGTGGAGATGAAGGCGTGAGTCAGGAGGCGAGACAGGGCCGCCCAGCTGGGGGGTCAGGGTAGACCGGCAGGCAGGAAGCGGGAGAAGATAATTAGGCGCACGTGGAGACTGACCTCGGGCTGCTGCTGCTGGAGAACTCAGGCAGGTGGCAGCGCCAGTGACATGGGGCACTAGTCAGGACAGACCTGGATGGGGCAGCGGGAAGAGCTTGGGCAGAAGTGGCCGAAAAGCTAAGGTGGTGGCAAAAGTAGAACTCAGCCGGAGCTGGAGAAAAGACCTTGGTCGTAGTGATTGGTGAACACAGGCGGGGGTGGGTGGCAGCGTCGGAGCTGGAGAATTCAGGCTATGAAAAGACACCCTTGGGTGGCAGTGATTTGAACACCAGCAGTGGTGGGGCAGACCCAAGCCAGCGGTGGGGAGTGATGTTGTCAGAGAACCCAGCAATACAGACCTGACCCTGGGCAAGGCGTGGGGCTGAATGACGGGCATGCAGTAATTTGGGTAAAGGCAGAGGGAAGGGGTGGAGGAGGGCCACCTCAGTTGCTGGAATGCTGGAGTGTTGGCCGGGCTAGAACTCCGACTATAGAAGTAAATTTGAAAATGGAGTTCTGGCTGGGCACAGTGGCTCATGCCTGTAATCCCAGCACACTGGGAAGCCCAGGCAGGTGGATCACCTGGGGTCAGGAGTTTGAGACCAGCCTGACCAACATGGTGAAATCCCGTCTCTACTAAAAATACAAAAATTAGCTGGGCGTGGTGGCGGACACCTGTAATCCTAGCTACTTGAGAGGCTGAGATAGGAGAATTGCTTGAACCTGGGAGGCAGAAGTTGGAGTGAACCTAGATCGCGCCATTGCACTCCAGTCTGGGTAACAAAGCGAGACTCCATCCCAAAAAGAAAAGAAGAAAAAAGAAAAGAAAGGAAAATTGAGTTCTGAGAGCTAGGAAACGAGCTAGGAGCAGGGGAATTTGGGCTTTGGGGCAAGACACAATTCTTAGGCTGCTCTGTGAAGACATCTGAGCTCCTCTGCCTGGCCCTTTGCCCCCAGGATGAATACGACGACATTGTGGTTCACAGCGGCCGCAGCCAAACCCGGTTGCCTCCCACCCCAGCCTCGAAACCTCTTCCTGACGACCCTGGCCCCGTCTGATTCATTTGATTGTTAATATAATTTCCAATTTAATAAATAAAACCCCAATTCTGAAAACCAGAAACCAGACTGATCTTGTCTTCCCCGTCCTCTGGGTCCTTCTGGGGCCTATCCTCCTTGTCACATCACAGAGGCAGGGTGCGTTTCTTTGTGCTTTATTTACTCAGAAGGGTTGGAGTGGGAATGCATGGGTGTGGGGGTGCTTCCTGAGTCATGGCTGACCCCAGCCCCCTGCCCAACTCGGGTGTGGTTCCAAGGCATGCCCATCTTCTCCCCTGCTCCAGTAGGGGTGTTGTGGGGTGCTAGGTGAGGTGGAGGCTTCAGGGTCAACAGACCTAAGCCACAGGGTGTGTCGGGAGGAAGGAGGGCACGAGGCAGGGGTCAGCCCTCCCTCCTGAGCTGCTCCCCCAGCGTCTCCGTTACCTTCTTCAGTTCATCTCTCAAGTGCTCCAGCCGCTCCACCTCCTGTTCCTGGTGGGGTCAGAAAGGCGGTGGTCAGCACCCACCTTCAAAGACAGGCCACCTCAGTCACTGTGAACGTGGGCCACGTCGGTTCTCACAGTGGCAGCCGGCAGCAGTCATTCTGATCACCGTGGACCGCAATGGTGACCATGCTGACTGCCATAACCCTGGAAGAGCAGTAGTGGCTAATGTGACCACAACCAACAGCAGCGGCATGGCACTGGCAAAGGTGCCTGGCATGAGTGCCTTGCGATGTGACAGCACTTTATTTTATTTTTATAATTAAAAAATTTATATAAAAAAATATATGGAACGCTTCACGAATTTGCATGTCATCCTTGCGCAGGGGCCATGCTAATCTTCTCTGTATCGTTCCAATTTTAGTATATGTGCTGTGGAAGCGAGCACTTTTATTTTTATTTTTATTTATTTATTTATTTTTTTGAGACGGAGTTTCGCTCTTGTTACCCAGGCTGGAGTGCAATGGCGCGATCTCGGCTCACCGCAACCTCCGCCTCCTGGGTTCAGGCAATTCTTCTGCCTCAGCCTCCTGAGTAGCTGGGATTACAGGCACGCGCCACCATGCCCAGCTAATTTTTTGTATTTTTAGTAGAGACGGGGTTTCACCATGTTGACCAGGATGGTCTTGATCTCTTGACCTCGTGATCCACCCGCCTTGGCCTCCCAAAGTGCTGGGATTATAGGCGTGAGCCACCGCGCCCAGCCTATTGTTATTTTTAAGATGGAGTCTTGCTCTGTCACCCAGGCTGGAGTGCAGTGTTGTGATCTCAGCTTACTGCCACCTCCACCTCCTGGGTTGGAGCAATTCTTCTGTCTCAGCCCCCCGAGTATCTGGGATTACAGGTGCCCACCACCACACCGGGCTAATTTTTTGTATTTTTAGTAGGGATGGGGTTTCACCACGCTGGCCAAGCTAGTCTCGAACTCCTGACCTCAAAGTGATCCACCTGCCTCAGCCTCCCAAAGTGCTGGGATTATAGATGTGAGCCACTGTGCCCAGCCTTTTTTTTTTTTTTTTTTTTAAGCCAGTTTTGCTCTGTAGCCCAGGTTGGGAGTGTAGTGGCACAATCATGGCTCACTGCAGCCTCAGCCTCCCGGGTTCAAGCAATCCTACACCTCAGCTTCCTCAGAGCTGGGACCACAGGCGTGTGTCACCATGCCTGGCTAATATTTTAAATTATCTGTAGAGTCAGCGTTTCACTATGTTGCCCAGGCTGGTTTCCAACTCCTGGCCTCTACGAGTCCTCCCGCCTCGGCCTCCCAAAGGATTATCCCTCCCTAGGATTACAGGCATGAGCCACCATGCCCAGCCTGTGATGGCACTTCTGGTTACTGCCACCAATCATGGAGATACCTTGTCTTCCATGACCCAGCAGTGGTGTCTGTCACCTGCTGAAGCAGGCACAGCGGCCACTTTCACGGTGGCCGACTGCTAGTGACGCTGGCTTGCTTCTGTGCAATAATGGTCCATACTGTACACGGAAGTATGAAGTAGAGGAGGCCGTGCACGGAAGTCGTTACCCAGTCCTGGGGTCAGTCTTGGTCACTGTGATCCACTCGGGATGGATCTGGTGGTGTATGCCAACACTGGTGGCTGCCGAGTTGTAACTCCACTGACCATCTGGTCAACCCTCCCTCCACACTGTCTTGGCGCTCCTCCATCATCCCCCACTCACCTCCCTCTCCAAAGCCGCCTCCTCCTCCTCCTGCCTGGGCTCAGCCTCTGGCCGGTGGTGGTGGTGGTGGTGGTGGTGTGGCGAGTCCTCGTGCCTCTCTCCTCCGCCCTTCTCGGCCCCCTGCCACAGGCTGCGGTCCCCGCCCAGCACTCGAACCCCCTTCTCCTCTGCCTGGAACTGGGCCGTCTCTTCATCGCTGGCCTTCTCTGCCACCCGCTTCTTGAGGTCCCCTCCATTCTCTAGATGCTGCCACAGGTCATTGAACGTCTCCATGGGCCCCTTCTTCCTCTCCTTCTCCTCTTCCTCCTTCTCCTCCTCCTCCTCGTTTTCCTCCCGGTGGAGCTGGTGGTGCCCTTGCTCTCGGATGGCTTGTTCCTGGACCTCGGACTTGTGGGTCCTCTCTGCTATCTCCTCGTCTTCCTCATCCCTCACCTCCTGGCTGGACCTCGTCTTCTCAGCCTCCTGCTTCTTGAAATCCCCAAGCAGCAGGCCTTTCTCCTCGGTGGACACGCAGCCGTGGGGCTCTGTCCCACACATCTCTGGCAGAAAGACAAAGGATGCTCTCTAAGCATCCAACTGGGAAACTGAGGCTGGGCATGCAGGCTCAGGCCTGTAATCTCAGGAGGCCAAGGTGGCCGATCACCTAAGGTCAGGAGTTCAAATTGGGAAACTGAGGCCTTGAAGAGTTCTGGGCCCTGCCCGAGGTCTCACGGGGGGGCTGCCCAGACTGGAAGGGGAGGGTCCCAGTTCATTCCACCCAGGGGGGACATTCCCTGCCCCATCTGGTCCTTCTACTGGGAGCTGCAAGGGTGGAGCTGGTGGCCGGGCTCTGTCAGGTGTGAATGCTGGGCAGTACCCCACTGGCCCGGGCAAAAGGGCTGTGGGAATGAGGACCCCTTCCTCCAGGAACCCCGGGTGGGAGGGCACGTGGGGCACCTGGGCAGGACCCTGGGTAGGGGGGTGAGGTCCAATGGGGCTCTGGAGGGCAAGTGGGGCCCGGGGCCTCCTTACCTTTGTGGAGAAGAGCAATGCAGGGTCCTCTCTGGACCTGGCCTACGGTCAGCACCTCTGTGACCACCTCTGCCAGACAGCGGGTCAACTGGGGGGCAGGGGTGCTAGGTCAGAGGGAAGGTTGAGGGGAGGGGGGATGGGGAGGAGAATGGCTGGTTTGAGGACAATGGGGATCATGGGGCAGGCTGTGCAGGGAGGGCAGGGGCCCAGCTAGGTGAGGCAGGGCAAGGGCTCCACACTCCTCACCTCCTCCTTGGAGGGTCCCTGTGCCAAGGGAGCAGCGGTGGCTGTGGAGAAAGGAGGCTGGTGCTGGGCTCGTGTGCCCTGGCTGTTGTCCCCAGTACTGCCCCCAGCTCCACGGGCGTCCCGATCCCCACACATACCCCCTCATCCCACGTGGTAGGTGCACCGCCCGGCCCTGGCCACTGGAGTCCCTGCTCCCGGGCCCCTTATGGGTCCCGAACTCACCTGCTCCTAGCACAAGTGGCGGCAGCAGCAGCAGCAGCAGGGAGGCGGGCCCACGGCGCAGCATGGTGGGTGTCCGACGGGTCCACGGAGCTGTGTGGGCCAGGACTGCAGCGCCTTATAACCCACGCGGCCCCGAAGGGAGGAAGTGATGTCATCGCCGCCCCCTCCCCGCCCGCGGCGGGGCGACATCTGCGGGGCGGTTGCCTGCCTGAGACCCTCAATTATTCATGAGGCCCCCGCCCTACGAGCGCTCCCCTTGAGGCTTCCGGCCAGGAGCGCAGCGGCGGAGGGTTGGGGGCCTCCCTTTTTTTTTTTTTGAGACAGGGTCTGGCTCTGTCACCCAGGCTGGAGTGCAGTGGCACAATCACTTGCTCACTGCAGGCTCCTGAGCTCAACTGATCCTCCTACCTCAGCCTCCCGAGTAGCTGGGACCACAGAAACGCACCACCACGTCTGGCTAATAATGATTAGTTTTCGCAGAGGCACGGTCTCACTTTGTTGGCCAGACTGGTCTCAAACTACTGGTCTCAAGTGATCCTCTTGCTTGGGGCTCCCAAAGTGCTGGGGTTACAGGCGTGAGTTGTCACGCCCGGCCTGGGAGGGTCTCTTCCCAGAGCAGCAGGGTCTGGTACACTCGCTCTCCACACTGACCGGTGGACCTGGGTGGGGATCCAGAGTCGGCCACTCACAGATGGACCTCAGGCAACTCCTTCCCTTCCTGGGCCTGTTTTCTCATCCAGAGAGGTCTTTTTTTTTTTTGAGACGGAGTCTCACTCTGTTGCCCAGGCTAGAGTGCAGTGGCGCGATCTCGGCTCACTGCAACCTCTGCCTCCTGGGTTCAAGCGATTCTCCTCCTCAGCCTCCTGAGTAGCTGTGATTACAGAGAGGGAGATGATGCAAATGTCTGACTCGGGAAGGAATTAGGAGTTTCAACAGCAAGGCAGGTCGGGTGGACCAAGCAAGACAGATGGGCTGAAGAGGAGGGTGGAGCGGATCAGGTGGGGCCTTAGGAGCCTCAGTGACCACTGTGCCCTTTCACTGAGATGAAGCTACATGAGGCCTCTGAGCAGGGGTGGGACATGACCCAACTGAGGTGCTCACAGGTCCCTCTGGCTGTGGCGAGGACAAGGATGGAGAGCAGGGAGCCTGTGAGGAGACTTCCAGGGCTAGCCAAGAGGGAGGGATCGGAGGACAAGGCCACATGGGGTCAGGGGGAGAGAGCAGTGGGCAGATTCTGGAAATCTTTTTTGAGATGGAGTCTTGCTCTTTCACCCAGGCTGGAATGCAGTGGCGTGATCTTAGCTCACTGCAACCTCTGCCTCCCGGGTTCAAGAATTCTGCCTCAGCCTAGCTGGGATTACAGGAGCGCGCCACCATGCCCAGCTCATTTTTGTATTTTTAGTAGAGATGAGGTTTCACCATGTTGGCCAGGCTGGTCTCGGACTCCTGACCTCAAGGAATCAGCCTGCCTTGGCCTCCCAAAGTGCTGGGACTACAGGCGTGAACCACCACACCTGGCCAGATTCTGGAAATATTCTGAAGGCAGTGCTGCCAGGATTGCTAATGAAGTGGATGTGGATATAAGAAAAAAGTCGAGGCTAACCTGAAGGGCTGTGGCCTGGGCAGCTGGGAAAATGTCCTGGGATGGGCATGCCTGGGGAGGAACGGGCGTAGGCAAAGCGATCAGAGGACCAGGTGGCTTCGCTGAGTTTTCGATGCCTGCTGGGCCCCTATCTGGAGCTGCGGAAGGGACAGCGGCACAGGGAACTGGAGACTGAGGAGAGGGGTGAAGCTGTCCTTCACCCTGGGGTCAGCTCGAAGGAACCCTTGCAGGGTGACTATTCCACCCTGTCCCGGAGGAAGGGGAGAATTCGACATCCTTCAGCTCCCCTGGTGGCCCCCAAGCCAGCCTCCATGTGTGCTGCGGGGTGGCTAGGCACTCCCAGCCTTGGTCCTCACAGCCACAGAGGACAGCGCCTCCGAGCGGTCACCTAGCAGCTCCTGGAAAGCCAGCCATCTCCCTCGCTCACAGATCCACAGAGGCCTTCATCCTGACCATTTATTGGGGACTTTTTGGTCAGCACTGTGGAAGGGAAGAAGGAAGGAGGGATGGAGGCCTCTTCCTCTGCTTCTCCCATCCCTAGAACCGTAAAGCCCAGATGTTCTGCTTCCCATGGGGACCGTCAATGATAACAGGGTCAGTGACTGACTCTGAGGCACAGGGATGGAGGAGAGGTGGACTTGGGGTCCAGGGTCCCGGGCGTGGAGCTGACAGGAGGATCGCAGATGTCAGGATGGGCTCGGGAACACAGGTCCCAGGTGTCTGAGATCTCCTGAGCTCCAGGAAGCAGTGACACCCCCAAGGGCTGCCGTGGGTGGGTTCTCAGCTTGCAGCAGGCTGGCCAGGGAGCCCAGGCTTCCGGGGCTGGTTGGGGCCGATGTACTGGAGAGGCACGTGGGTGGGGGCCGTGATCCGATCAGTGCCGAGGTAGGGCTGGAGGGCGGGGGGCACAAGCACCGAGCCGTCCTGGGGACAGAGCGGGCCTCAGGATGTTGCAGATGCCCTACCCTCCCCCACGCTGAGCGGCCTCTCTGCGTGGGACCCTCAACCCCTCACCTTTTGCTGGTTACTCTCCAGGAGTGCGATGAGGAGGCGAGGGACAGCACAGGCAGTGGCATTCACCTGTGAGACAGCCGTGCTCGGAACCAGCCGCCCAGCCCACCCCAAGCCCGGCCCGCGGAGGGGGCCAGGTGGGCGGGTCTAGGGTGACAGAGGCTGCAGGTGAGGGCAGGAGGCTGTGCGGGCCTCACCGTGTGGGCGAACTGCAGCTCCCCAGCTTCGGTCTGGAACATGATGTGCAGGCGGCGGCTCTGGAAGTCCGTGCAGTTGGAAGCACTGGTGACCTGGGGTGGGGAGTGGCGGGCTGAGCAGATCAGGAATGGGGGCAGGTCCGTCCTCCTTCCCACCCCGCATGTCCAGTGGCGCAGGCCTCACCTCTCCAAAGCGGCCACGGCCTGGCATCCAGGCCTCAATGTCAAACTTGCGGTAGGCGGGGAGGCCCAGTTCCTGGGTGGGCATGTCCAGGACCCTGCAGCCAAGGTCAAAGGCGTGGTGAAGGTCAGCGGGTGAGAGGAGGAACAGGGAGAAGGAATGGAAGCAATGGAAGAGAAGGCAGCCAGAAAGCAGGAAAAGGCCCAGGAGTTCGAGACCAGCCTGGGCAACATAGGGAGACCTCATCTATTCAAAAAACAAAAAAATATATAAAAAGGAGGAGATGATAGGGCAAAGGAGAGTCGTGAGGCCAGGGGTTGCGACAGAGAAGGTGGTGTACAGAACAGGAGGCACGAAAGAGGGTGATGGGGGAGGAAAGGCACGTGGCAGGGTCTACTGGTTGTTCACAGCGGCCATTCGCACATCCGAGCATTCTATAACAGCACCCTCAATCTTGGCTCACTGCAACCTTCGCCTCCCAGGTTCAAGTGATTCTCTTGCCTCAGCCTCCTGAGTAGCTGGGACTACAGGTGTGTGCCACCATACCAGGCTAATTTTTAAAAATTTTGTAAAGATGAGCTCTCGCTATGTTACCCAGGCTGCCATGACCTCCAACATGCTGAGATTACAGGCATGAGACACCACGCCCGGCCTATACTCCCAGTGATTTTTTTTTTTGAGATGGAGTTTTACTCTTATTGCCCAGGCTGGAGTGAGTGCAATGGCATGATCTCGGCTCACTGCCACCTCCGCCTCCTGGGTTCAAATGATTCTCCTGCCTCAGCCTCCCAAGTAGCTAAGATTACAGGTATGTGCCACCACTCCTGGCTAATTTTGTATTTTTAGTAGAGACGAGGTTTCTCCATGTTGGTCAGGCTGGTCTTGAACTCCTGACCTCAGGTGATCCACTGCCTCGACCTCCCAAAGTGCTGGGATTACGGGAATGAGCCGCCACGCCCAGCCTACATTTCCAGTTTTTTTACAATGGGTCACCCGGAAAAGAAGCCCATATTTTTCAGCCTCTCCTGAAAGCTGCGTGTGCCTGACAGGGTGAGAGTTAAGTGGGGCTTGCAACCTCTGGCTTCTCCCCTTCCCAACCCCTGCTTCCCAGTGGCCCAGTGGGTGGTGAAAAAGCTGCACAGTTAAGACAGATGAGGCATCGGCCCAGGGGGTGGGGGCGGGCAGCAGGAGGAAAGGGGCCTGGGTCTCCACCCTGGGGCGCCCCATGCTACTCTTGCTTCTGTTAATCCCAAGACAGACCACAGGCTCACGGGCACACAAACCGGAATCCTGTTTATGCCCCTGTAATCCTTATACAAGAAAATGGGGGCAACGAGGGGGCTGGAGAGGTGGTTCGAGACCAAGCAGCAGCTAGCCAGCCCCTCGTCCCTCCCTACCCCACCCCGGCCATCCCGGGGCCCCCAGCCCCTCTCCACACCGGAAGTGCAAACCCAGCTCTGTCAAGATCTCCATCTGAAGGGACAGGAACTCCTCCAGCAGCTGTGAGCTCTGCTCCAGCCCGGGGCCTGTCACCCCAAACATCTCCACCTGGGACAGAGGGAAAGGGAGTCAGGAGGCTCTCAGCTGTTGGGGTGACCCCCACCCCAGCCCCGCTTAGTCCCGGTGACACCAGCCTTGGTGAAGTGGTGGACTCGATACAGCCCCCGGGGGTCCTTTCCCGTGTTTGTCTCTGCCCGGTAGCAGGTGCTGGAACAAACCATCCTGGCAGAGAGCAGGGGAGGCCGGGTCAAGGAGGGCAGAGCGAATGTCACAGGTAGGGTCAAGGTCTGAGGAAACCAGGTGTCACCTGACTGGCAGGTCCCTGAAGGCCACGCTGTGGTCCATGAAGTAGCCTGGGAGGAGAAGGGGACCACAGGGTGAGCCAGGGCTGCCAGTGCCCCGAGGAAGCCTTTGTGAGAATAAGAGGCACTCCCTCTGGTGGATGAAACCCCAGGTCAAGGCATGGGGCTGGATTGTCACTGTACAGTTGTGCAGTAAACCTACACAACCATACATGTTGGCCGTGGGGCTGCTGAGCTGCTCTGGGCAGGCAGCCACCCCCAGCCGCCCCTCGATGCTCCCAGTTGTCCTCCCACATCACTCCCACTCCTCCCCCAGCGCCCACACAGGTGCTCACCTGCAAGCCCCACCTCCGCTGTTCCAGCCAGGTTGAGATCTTCGAAGCGGGAGGGGTCAATGTTGTAAATTTGGGATGGGTTGGCATTTGGTGTCATCCCACAGCCTTCCTGGGGGAGGAGGCCAGGCCACAGGGGTCAGGGTAAGCCCAATCTCTGCCGTTTTACAGTCACAACCCCAGCTCCTCCCCTGGACACATCTGGAGTCACCCTGGCCTTCCTGGTATGGTCTGGCCCCCTCAACTCAGCCCCAGGGAGGTCTCCTCAGGTCTCCCTGCCTCAGGCACCCGCAACAGGACCTGACACCCAGGTGGCCGAGGGGAGCGGGGCGGCCTCACTCACAAACACTGCTCCTCGGAGAAGGTCTGGCACCGTCATGGGGGTGAAGCCCTGTTCAAGAGAGAGGTTGAGTGAGCAAAGCTGGCACCCCCACCAGACGCCAAGCTCAGCCCCAGAGAAGGGGTGCTGCAGAGTGAGCCAGCGGCTTCCAAAGCCCTTCCTCCTCAGATGAGACTGAGGCAGGGGCAGGCGCAGTGGCTCACAGCTGTAATCCCAGCACTTTGGGAGGCCAAGTCGGGCAGATCACTTGAGGCCAGGAGTTTGAGACCAGCCTGGCTAACATGGCAAAACCCCATCTCTACTAAAAATACAACAATTAGCCAGGATGGAGATCATGCCACTGGATGACAGAGCGAGACTCCATCAAAAAGACAAAAAAATTAGCTGGCATGGTGGCACGTGCCTGTAATCCCAGCTACTTGGGAGGCTGAGGCAGGAGAATCGCTGGAACCCAAGAGGTCGAGGTTGCAGTGAGCCAAGACTGTGGCCCTGTACTCCAGCCTGAGTGACAGAGCGAGACTCTGTCTCAAAAAAAAAAATAAAATAAAAAGTACAGATCTGGCCACACGCTCACCTGCTTAAAAGCCTCCCATGGCTCCCTAGTACCCTCTGGAAATGTCCGAGTCCCTCACCATGACCAATGCTCCATGCAACCAGCCCCTGCCATGTTTCAATGGGTGCTATGATTCCCAGATGCCCCTTTATACCACAAGCAGGCAGTGAGGTGCCGTGGTTACAAGCACAGGCTCGAGGCCCAGCTCCAGACTGGCTATGGGACCATGGGCTAGGTACCTTCCCCTCTGGACCTCAACCTCTAAAGTGGGGATGATGACAGCACCCACTTCATGAAGTTGTCGCAAGGACTAAATGTGTCAATGATACACGTGAAGCTCTGAGAGCAGTGACTAGGGCAGAGCAATGACCCCATAGCCCTCTGAGCTCAGCTTCGATGCCACCCCCTCCAGGCAGCCCTCCTATCTTGGCCCATACCCGGCGGAGAAGCTTGTTGAGTGTGAAGTTGACCAGGCCGTGCTGCAGGAGGGCCCCAGCCCCTCGCAGGTAATAGGAACGGTGGCCAGACACGTGGGACAGGCGCCTGGGAGACAGACAGAGAGACAGGTGGGTGTGCACATGGGCCAGGCTGGCAGGGAACGTGGGGACGCAAACACCCGGGGGAAGAAGCCCAGCTGCTGGGTGGGGCTGGGGCATCAAAGATTCATGGCATTTCCACATCTCACGCTGAAGCCAAAGGGGCAGGAGCGGCCACCAGCTGTCGGGGTGCCGGCGGCTGGGACGGGGTGCTAGGAGCCGGGAGAGGGGCTCACTTCTGACGGATGATATCGAGTTTCTCGCCGATTTCCAGGTGGCCCCGGGGTTGGAAGGAGAAAGCTAGATGTGGGTGAAAAGCACCGGTGTAAGGGGGGCAGAGAGGGACGAGGCTGAGATAGAGGCTTCCAGAGACAGGAGGGAGGAGGGACGGTGAGAGGAAGGAAAGGAGGGGCAGGAAGAGAGAAGGGAGAGGCACAGAAAGAGAGGGAGAGGGAGTGAGCGAAGGGGGGGAGGGAGAGAAGAGCAGAGACAGGGAGAGGAAATGAGAGGGAGGCAGAGGGGAGTAAGAGGGGCGGGGCGGGGAAGGCACAGTTAGAAACAGGAGAGAGGCCGGAGGAGGAAGGGAGGAGGAGAATCAGAGAGGACACATAGAGGCCGGGAGGAAAAGCCCTGGAGACAGGGACCAAAGCAAGGGGGTCAGAGAGAGACAGAGACAGACACACACACAGACACACAGATACAGACACACACACAGATAAACAGATACACAGATATAGTCACATACACAGATACACAGACATACACACACATATACACACAGACACAGATACACCCACACAGATAGACACAATCATACACATAGACACATAGATACACAAAGACACACACACACAGACACACACAAATATACAGAGACAGACACACACACAGATACACAGAGACACACAGATATACACAGACACACACACAGAAAGACAGATACACACAGACACACAGATACACACACAGATACCAAAGACACACAGATACACACATGACACACAATACACACACACACGATACACACCCACAACACAGGGTGGGTCTGCCCAATGGTGAGGGAGAAAGAATGAAAACCCAAGGACCACCTCTCAGGGACAGCTCAAGCCTGGTCAAGGCAGGAAGCTGGAGACATCTCCTGTAATACCAGGAGTCCTCCAGGCTCCAGCCACGTTCCCAGACTGTGGGGGCCCCACGCCCAGACTCCAGACCTCCCACACCCGAAGGCTCGACAGCTCCCAGGCCTGGGGTGTGGCCCACCTGGCTTGTCTCCGATCACGTGGAGCACTCGAGCCTGGCTCTCATCCCCGACGGGCTGCAGGGAGACAGCAGCAGTCACGGGAAGGTGGCCCTGAGTGGGACCCTGGCCTCCCTGCCACCCGGCCTGGTGCTCACCACGTCTGGGTGGGTCTGGTTGGGCAGCCTCAGCGCCTGCAGGTAGAACTCCTCCTCAAGCTGGGCCTCCCTGGGATACAGGAGAACAAGCTCCTTACGGATCTCCCGGCCGCGTGCCCGCAGACTCTGGTACTGGGGGTCCTGGGGACAGCATGGGTGGGCTCAGCCCGGGAGAGGGTCAGGACTCCTTCAACCAGTGTGACCTTGATCCTGACTGGCAGAGCCCCTGTGGTGGACATTCATGCCTCTTCTTGGGCCCAGCATCCTGAATGTCTTTGCAAGAACTTCCCTCACCACCCCACGGCAGATTCGTGGGGGACAAAGAATCAGGCCTGGCCAACTGGAACGTTCTACTGCCTTGGCCACAATGACTGGCTCAGAGATAGGCACCAGATGCCAGCTGAACTCATGAGAATCAGCCCCAGGACTTTAACTGGAGCTATCAGGAAAGTGTGCTTCACTTTGCCTCCCACTTACACAAGGGGAGAAAGACGGCCTGGGAATGCGAGAAACGCAGGACCAAATATGGAGCCAGTGCCTGGATCCAGCCGCACCTGAAGCCAGTTTTAGTTTCATGTATCAATACAGCCTATGTTTTTTTCCCCCCTTAAACCTGTTTGAGTTGTTTTCTGTTACTTACAACAGTGGAATGGTGACTGGCAGAGTATCCTCCCTGCCCACCCCCGACCCCGGACAGGACATCAGCTCCCCACAGTACCTGCTGCACTTCACCACGGTCCTGGTTTGCCTGCTAGGAAAGAGACAGGGTGGGTGATTAGGCTGATGAAGTTGAGGGTGTGGAGGAGGAAAAAGGAAGGGTGAAAGGTCAAACAAGGCCAGAGGATCCTAGTCTCCTGCTCTGTCAGTGCCTCGGTTTCTCTATTGGTGACGCTACAGAGACAAGCTAATTAACAGTAATCTCAGATACAGCTGTGCTGCCTCCACGCCAGGCTCCGTGTATAGAGCTCTCCATGACCTGAGTTCTTCACAATCCACTCTAGGAGGCCGGCATTCATGCAAACCCTGTGACATGGTTTCGCTGTGTCCCCACCCAAATCTTATCTCAAATTGTAATTCCACCTGTTGAGGAAGGGACTTGGTGGGAGGTGATTGGATCCTAGGGGTGGTTTCCCCCATGCTGTTCTCGTAAGAGTGAGTTCTCACAAGATCGATGATTTAAAAGTGTTTGGCAGTTACTCCCACTAGCTCTCTCTGGCCGCCATGTGGAAGGGAAAGTGCCTTGCTTCCCCTTCCCCTTCTGCCATGATCGTAAGTTTCCAGAGGACTCCCAGCCACGTGAAACTGTCAGTCCATTAAACCTCTTTTCTTTGTAAATTACCCACTTCTAGGTATTCTTTATAGCAGTGTGAAAATGGGGCTGGGGGCGGTGGCTCACAACTGTAATCCCAGCACTCTGGGAGGCTGAGGCAGGCAGATCACCTAAGATCTGGAGTTTGAGAACAGCCTGACCAACATGGAGAAATCTAGGCTCTACTAAAAATACAAAATTAGCCAGGTGTGGTGGCGCATGCCTGTAATCCCAGCTACTTGGGAGGCTGAGGCAGGAGAATCACTTGAACCTGAGAGGCAGAGGTTGCGGTGAGCTGAGATTGCGCCATTGCACTCCAGCCTGGGCAACAAGAACAAAACTCCATCTCAAAAAAAAAGAAAAAAAGAAATTAGCCGGGTGTAGTGGCCTATGTCTGTAATCCCAGCTACTCGGGAGGCTGAGGCAGAAGAATCACTTGAACCTGGGAGGCGGAGGTTACAGTGAGCCAAGATTGTGCCACTGTACTCCAGTCTGGGCAACAGAGCAAGACTGTCTCAAAAAGAAAGAAAATAGACTAATATACTCTCTGTAGATGTGAAAATGGGGGCTTGGAGAGGCATTTGAGGGCCTGCAACCAAGGGCCCTCGACATTCTGAACCTTCCATGATCCTAAGCAGCTGAGGGGATTGGACAGCCTGGCTCTGAATATTGGGCACCTACCTGCTGCGAGCCCTTGGGCAAACCTCTGCCCCCCCTGAGCCTCAGTATCACCATCTGTGAAGTGGGATGGTAACAGGACCCCCTGGCAGGGCTGTTGTGCAGCTTCCCTGAAAAGATGAGTTAGCACTCAAAAGACATTAGACGACCCATCGCATTGCTTTCGTGGGCTGTCGGTGATGCACACAGCCTGAGGCTTGCCACTCAGCAGGTGCTGGGAGATGTGATTCTTGGTGGGAGAGGCCTCCAAACAGTGGTGAAAACCAACCGCCTGGGTGCAAACCCTGCCTCTCCCATTTCCTGGCTGTGACACTTAGGTAATTTTTGGGTTGTTTTTTCTTTGCGACAGGGTCTTGCTCTATTGCCCAGGCTGGAGTGTGATGGTGTGATCACACAGTTTGAGGCTGACTGCAGCCTCAAACTCTCGGACTCAAGTGATCTTCCTGCCTTGGCCTCCAGAGTAGCTGGGACTGCAGGCGCATGCCCCCATACCTGGCCACTTAGGCCTATTTTAATGTCTTTTAGGGCCTCACTTTTTCCCAGCTATAAAACTGGGTTTATATGGTTCCCGTGTCAGAGGTTGTTGTGAGGATTAAGTATGGAAAGCACCTGGCATGGTGCACAGCGATTTCTACATAAGGTCTGCTTTTTTCATGATTGTTTTTAAGCCCTCTGTTGCAGACGCTTTAGGTTGTCTAACCCAAGATCCTTCCTTCCAGGCCAGGCACAGTGGCCTGGAATCCCAGCACTTTGGGAGGTCAAGGCAGGTGGATCACCTGGGGTCATGAGTTCGAGACCAGCCTGGCCCACATGGTGAAACCCTGTCTCTACTAAAAATGCAAAATTAGCCAGGCATGGTAGCGCATCTCTGTAATCCCAGCTACTTGAGAGGGTGAGGCAGGAGAATCAGTTGAACTTGGGAGGCAGAGGGTGTAGCAAGCCACTGCACTCTGGCCTGAGTGACAGAGTGAGACTCTGTCTCAAAAAAAATAAATAAAAATAAAATAAAATAAAGATCCTGGCTGAGAGGCCAAGGCAGGTGGATCACCTGAGGTCGGGAGTTCGAGACCAGCCTGGCCAACATGGAGAAACCTGTCTCTACTAAAATTACAAAATTAGCCAGGCATGGTGGGGCACACCTGCAATCCCAGCTACTTGGGAGGGTGAGGCAGGAGAACTGCTTGAATTCAGGAGATGGAGGTTGCAGTGAGCTGAGATTGTGCTGTTGTACTCTAGCCTGGGCAAAAAGAGCAAAACTCCATCTCAAAAAAAAAAAAAAAAAAAAAATCCCTTCTTTCTCCTTCCCCACAGAACTCTGACTCAGTTCACCCTTCCCTGGCAGCTGCAGTTCAGGGGACATGGGCCCCACCTGAGGCTAGTCTCCAATCAGCCTATGCTGGCTGCCTGAACAACTGCAGTGGGGTGGGGCTCTGGGCCCAGGGGACACGAGGGGACTCTGTTGGATGCTTCAGGAAAGGTGTCCTTGCTCCTGGAGAAGGAACTCAAGCCAGAGAAGTCCCTGTCTCCTCCCTCCACTGGCACAGTCATGTGAGGAGACGCTGGACTACAGTAGCCATCTGGAAACCCTGATGGGGAAACTGAGGAAAGATCAGTGCAATGACGTTGCTGGTGCAGAGAAAAGAAAAGGGCCTGGGCTGGGGATGTTGGAAGAGCCACTGATCAATCAACCCTAGGGATGCCAGGGTCCTGCACAGTGTGCTATGTGAGGAAATGCATGTCCACGTTGTTCACGCTATTTTTATATATTTATTCATTTATTTATAGATGGAGTCTGACTCTGTTGCCCAGGCTGGAGTGCAATGGCGTGATCTCGGCTCACTGCAACCTCCACCTCCTGGGTTCAAGCCATTCTCCTGTTTCAGCCTCCCAAGTAGCTGGGATTACAGGTGCCTGCCACCATGCCAGCTCATTTTTGTATTTTTAGTAGAGGTGGGGTTTCACTATGTTGCCCAGACTGGTCTCGAACACCTGACCTCAGGTGATCCTCCAACCTAGGCCTCCCGAGTAGTTGGGATTACAGGTGTGAGCCACTGTGCCAGCCTGTTCAAGCTTTTTAAATTCAGTTTCCTGTTACCTGTGTCCAGAGACACGCTCGCAGCCACTCCCCACCCACTCAGGGCCCCACGCTCACCAGCAGGGCCTGCACTGCCTTCGTCACGGCTGCCTTCTCTTCCTCCAGGCTCTGGATCTGCTCCCGCAGCTGCCTCAGCTCCTGCCATGTCGAGATCTGGGTGGACATAAGAGGGAAGGAGGTGAGCAGTCAGTGATCCTGCCCTTCTCTCTGGAGCCCACTGGACACCTGGACCTGCGGCGGGGTGAGGCAGAGATCCCCACCTAGCCCTCAGAGGCCATCTTCCCCTCCTCCCCACCTTCAGTACTGGAACGCCCTGAGGTTCAGCTGGCCACACAGCTGCCCAGAATTAAGACACACTGGCTGAGCGTAGTGGCTCACACCTGTACTCCTAGCACTTTGGGAGGCTGACGTGGGCAGATCACTTGAGGTCAGGAGTTGGAGACCAGCCTGGCCAACATGGTGAAACCCCATTTCTACTAAAAACAGAAAAATTAGGTGGGTGTGTGGCACGTGCCTGTAATCCCAGCTACTCGGGAGGCTGAGGCGGGGAATCGTTCAAAGCTGGGAGGCGAATGAAGGGCGCAGTGAGCCGTGATCTCACCACTGCTGGAGCCTGGGGGCCAAGAACAAAACTGCATCTCAAAAATAAAAAATATGTGTCTTTTACTAAACTGTAAACTCAAGTCATGAGAGGGCGCAGGGGGTAGTTAAGACTGTGGAGTCTGGGTGTGGTGGCTCACGCCTGTAATCTCAGAATTTTGGGAGGCTAAGGCGGGAGGATCACTTGGGCACAGGAGTTCAAGACCAGCCTGGGCAACATAGCATGTTCCTGTCTCTACAAAAAATACAAAAGTTTAGCTGGGTGTGGTGGTATCTGCCTGTAGTCTCAGCTACATGGGAGGCTGAGGTGGGAGGACTGCTTGAGCCCAGGAGTTCAAAGTTGCAGTGAGCTATAACTGTACCACTGTGCTCCATCCTGGGTGACAGAACAAGACCCTGTCTCTTAAAAAAAAAAAAAAAAAAAAAAAAGTGGATTCTGAAGCCAGGAAGCACAGGTAAAAATTCCCACTCTGGCCGGGCGCGGTGGCTCAAGCCTATAATCCCAGCGCTTTGGGAGGCCAAAGCAGGGGGATCACGAGGTCAAGAGATCGAGACCATCCTGGCCAACATGGTGAAACCCTGTCTCTACTAAAAATACAAAAATTAGCTGGGCATGGTGGCATGAGCCTGTAGTCCCAGCTACTCGGGAGGCTGAGGCAGGCGGATTGCTTGAACCTGGGAGGTGGAGGTTACAGTGAGCCAAGATTGTGCCACTGCACTCCAGCCTGGGGCCTGGTGACAGAGGGAGACTCTGTCTCAAAAAAAAAAAAAATTCCCACTCTGCCACTTCCCAGTTGCATGACCTAGAGCAAGTGAATTAGCTTCTCGGGGCCTTAGTTTTCCCTCTGATAAAATAGGGGAAATAATGGCAACTACTTCATAGGGTTATTGTGAAAATTAAACGAAGTTAAAGTGTATAAAGCACTTCAAACAGGCCAGTACGGGAGTCCAAGAGAGGACTGGGAAAACGTGGGACCCCACCATCCCTAACACCTCACCATAGAGATACGGTGAACCCGGTTCTAATCCCCCTCCCTTTTTTTTTTTTTTTTTTTTTTTTTAGAGGGAGTCTTGCTCTGTTGCCAGGCTGGAGTGCAGTGGTGCAATCTCGGCTCACTGCAACCTCCTACTCCCTGGTTCAAGTGATCCTCCTGCCTCAGCCTCCTGACTAGCTGGAATTACATGCACTACACTCAGCTATTTTTTTTTTTTTTTTTTTTTTTTGTATTTTTAGTAGAGACAAGGTTTCACCATATTGGGCAGGATGGTCTCCATCTCTTGACCTCGTGATTCGCCTGCCTCAGCCTCCCAAAGTGCTGGGATTACAGGCGTGTGCCACCACGCCTGGCCTCTAATTCCCTTTCATAAGTGCTAGCAATTGTATTATTATTCACCGCACATTTGCAGCATCTGGAACACTGGAACATATAGTTGCACCTTAAATATCAATTTAATAGAACCATTCATTAATGGATTCATTCATTCATTAAATAACCCTATTTAACTGCCGGCTACGTGTGGGGGAGGTGCAGAACTCTCCCTAAATCTCTCTCCAAAGGCAAGCGCTCCAACACATCCCAGCCCCGACCCCGTCCGATTCACACCTGGCTCCCCGTTTTCCTGTGTGTGAGTGTGTGTTTTGAGATGGAGTCTCTCACTGTTGCCAGGGCTGGAGTGCAATGGCGTGATCTCGGCTCACTGCAACCTCTACCCCCGGGTTCAAGCGATTCTCCTGCTTCAGCCTCCTGAGTAGCTGGGATTACAGGTGCCTGCCACTACGCCCAGCTAATTTGTTGTATTTTTAATAGAGACGGGGCTTCACTATGTTGGCCAGGCTGGTCTCAAACTCCTGACTTCGTGATCCGCCCGCCTTGGCTTCCCAAAGTGCTGGGATTACAGGCGTGAGACACCGCGCCCGGCCTTCCTTTGTGGTCTTAGGGTAAGGCTGGCATGAGATTGGAGAACGGAGGACAATGTCACATAGCAAGTTCCTAGAGGACAGTAGGTAC
Organism: Aotus nancymaae; assembly: GCF_030222135.1. Lineage (NCBI taxonomy): Eukaryota > Metazoa > Chordata > Mammalia > Primates > Aotidae > Aotus > Aotus nancymaae. The sequence continues at coordinate 14,921,539 of NW_026988441.1, read as the reverse complement.
CCAGCGAGCAGTATGAAACAGGCACATAACGGGTATCTAGGACACAGTAGGCATTTTTGGCACCTAGTAAGGCCTCAGCACTCATTGGACAACTGGCACATAAGGGGTGCCATGCACAAGACGTTGGCTCAACTTGGGAAGGAACTAAAACTCCTGCAACAAGTTCGCCCCCTGCTGGAGCGCATCTTGCAAACCTAATTCTTCCATAAAGCAAACCACCCATTCCCGCAAGCCGGCGCAGGCGCACTCACGATCGCGGGCAGGTCCGCCGAGCGCAGCACCCCCTTGCGAATCTCCAGGGCGCGTGCGGCCTCTTCTGGGCATGCGCAGAGCAGCTCTATGTCCAGCTGAGGGAGTTCGCTGTAGCCCTCGCGCGCATGCTCGTACAAGAGGTTACGGTTTCGTTTCTCTGTAGCGAAACTTCTTCTTGGACTGTGGTTGGAGACGCAGCCTTCCCGGGGTCGGAGCCCCCGACGAGTCAACAAAGGCCACAAGCGCCGCGCCATGGACGCAGCCATCTTGGACCAGGCACAGGGCGGCACTTCGTCCCGCCTACTCCGCGTTTAGACCAATTGTAAAGCAGCACTCCTGTTCGGGACGAGCCAATGATATCCTGAGGAAAGTTGACCGAGATAGAGTCGGTCGTCGCCCAGTCGTCGTCTGCGTCCCGCCTCTTCGGTGACGCGAAGGCGGAACCAGCCAATCCCTGCACGGATAGCGCCCGGAAGAGGCTAGAGGCAGGTTTCACGTGTCCGCGACCTCACCGCTGGAGTCCTTGAGGTTGGTGGAATCCTGGGGTCCGCCAAATCTACCAGGCTCTCTCCCTAGTTTCCCACTTCCTCTTGTGTGCAGGCGAGAGTGGCTGGTCCTCGGAGACCACTCAGAGCGAGGCTAAATTTACGGAGGGACTTTCTGTTAGCAGCATGAGGGGTTGTGGTTAGCCCTAAAGAGGGGCTTCCTTTGATTTAACCCAGAAGGTCCTGAGAGCGGATCGGGGACCATTTGGGGAGCGGCCATTTTTCCCTCCTTTCTGAGTCTCTTATCCCTTACCACAGGGACGGCCCAGGCGGCAGGATGTCCTGGTCTGGCCTTCTCCGTGGCCTCAACACGTCCCTAACTTGTGGTAAGTGGGGGACTCGGGCTTCAGGGACGAGGCTAGAGAATGAGGGTTATTCGCTCTGGGTTATTGTGTGCCTCCGCCGGAGCCCCGAGGGAACCCGGGGATGGAAAAACATGGTGGGGTTTGGCGGAACAAGGGCTGCTAGAGCAAGAGGTTGGAAGCAGCTGCATGGAGGGCTACTGCGTGTCAAGCGGGGTTTGCGTCAATTTTATTATTTAAGCTCTCCCTGTGTCGCCCAGGCTGGAGTGCAGTGGTGTGATCACAGCTCACTGCAATCTCGACCTCCTGGCCTCAAGTGATCCTCCTGTCTCAGCCTCCCAAGTAGCTGGGACCACAGGCCTGCAGAACCATAACCAGCTAATTTTTTGATTTTTTTTTTTTTTTTTTTTTGTAGAGACAGAGGTCTCCCTATGTTGCCCAGTCTGTTCTTAACTCCTGAGCTCAAGTGATCCCTCCACAGCCTCTCAAAGCGCTAGGATTACATGCGTGACCCACTGAGCCTATTATTATTTTAAACAGCATTAAAAGTAATGCTTCCTGGCCGGGCACGGTGGCTCACACCTGTAATCCCAGCACTTTGGGAGGCTGAGGTGGGTGGATCACCTGAGGTCAAGAGTTTGACTAACACGGTGAAACCCGGTCTCTACTAAAATTACAAACATTAGCCGAGTGTGGTGGCGGGCACCTATAGTCCCAGCTACTCCGGAGGCAGAGACAGGAGAATTGCTTGAACCCAGGAGGCAGAGGTTGCAGTGAGCCAAGATCACGCCATTTCACTCCAGCCTGGGTAACAGAGCTAGACTCTGTCTCAAAAAGGTTCCTTGAAGAATAAAATGAGTTAATTCATGTAAAATGCCTAAAAGAGAAGCTAACGCGTGGTGGGTTGCTCAATAAATTTTAGCTAGTATTACTTTGATCTGTAAATACCGCTAGACATGAATAAATGCATCCTTGTAAAGTGCATGAAACAGTGCCTAGAACACCAAAATTGAGTTGCCACTACACTAAGATCTGTTCTCTGGGATGATAACCCCTTTCGGCCCTCTCCAGGCCTAGCCCTAGTTCCCCGGCTCTGGGCCACCTGCTCCATGGCTACCCTGAACCAGATGCACCGCCTGGGGCCTCCCAAGCGGCCGCCTCGGAAGCTGGGCCCCACGGAAGGCCGGCCGCAGCTGAAGGGCGTGGTCCTGCGCACGTTCACCCGCAAGCCCAAGAAGCCCAACTCTGCCAATCGCAAGTGCTGCCGCGTGCGGCTCAGCACGGGCCGCGAGGCCGTCTGCTTCATCCCCGGGGAGGGCCACACCCTGCAGGAGCACCACATTGTCCTCGTGCAGGGCGGCCGCACCCAGGACCTGCCAGGCGTCAAGCTCACCGTTGTGCGTGGCAAGTATGACTGTGGCCACGTGCAGAAGAAGAAGTGACCGCTGGGGGCCCAGTGGGCTGGGCACCCCTGCAGAACATGAACCTTCCACTCCGGGCTGCAGCAGGGTCCCCGGATGCTGGCTCTTGCGCCTCTGGAGGCAGCCAATCTTGGATTCAAAGCCTGGCTCTGCCTCTTCCATCAGGACCACTATTAAACCATAGGAGTCTGGGGGGTGCAAAGGGTGCCCCTGTGTGCATACACTTGGCTCCTGTGTTTAGAGGGGTGGCCTGAGGGGCCTTTTCTGCTGGGACAAGACACTGTACTGCCCTCTGCTGGGAAGAGGTTTTAATAAACAGATCCTGGCGCTCCTGAAGTGAATCCCTTGTGGAATATCTGCCTTCCGTGTGGCTGTGGCAAGGGACATGTCTGACATTCAGTTTCCTCCGCCAGAAAATAGCTCCATTGGTGGTATCTCCTCTGGTTTGGTAGAGATTAAATTCGATGCTCTAGTGCGTAACACAGAGGGCTATTTTTTTTCATTTTTTTAGACAAAGTCTCGTTCTTTCTCTAAAAAAAAAAAAAAAAGCTCCAGTCTTGACCTCCTGGGCTCAATCGATTCTCCCGCCTCAGCCTCCTGAGTATCTGGGACCACAGGTGTGTGCCACCACACCTGGCTTATTTTTCCATTTCTTTAGAGTGGGAATCTGGCTTTGTCATTCAGGCTGGTCTTGAACTCTTGGCCTCCAGCGATCCTTCCACCTTGGCCTCCCAAAATGCTGGATTACACACGTGAGCCACCATGGCCAGCCAGTTGAATTGTTTTTATATTATTATCAGTCTGACACACCTGGGCTCAAATCCTGGCTCCCTGTCGTAATTGCTGTGAGACGTGGCTGTTAGTCCCCCCTGTGGGCCTCAGTTTCCTCCCTTGGAAAATGGCACTGATGGTAATACTGACTGCACATGATCACGTGCTTGGCCATATAAGATTTAAGATGTGAAAAAAAATAAAAAATAAAAAAAAGATTTAAGATGTGGGGGCGGGATACAGTCGCTTGCCTGTAATCCCAACACTTTGGAAGGCCGAGGTGGGCCGATCACCTGAGGTCAACAGTTTGAGACCAGCCTGGCCAACATGGCAAAACCCCATCTCTACTAAAAATACAGTAATTACCCAGGTGTGGTGACATGTGCCTGTAATCCCAGCTACTCGGGAGGCTGAGGCAGGAGAATTGCTTGAACCTGGGAGGTGGAGGTTGCAGTGAGCTGAGATCTGCATCAATGCACTTGCAGCCTGGGCGACAGAACGAGACTCTATCTGAAAAAAGAAAAAAAGATGTGGAAACTGTATCATTGGGCTCTGGAGCCCAGTGCTGATCCAAGCCCCGCCTCCCCTACTTACTGGTTGGGTAAACTTGGGCAGGCCATTTACACTCTGAGCCTCGACCAAATGGTGCTGACTACGGTGCCTGCCTGAGAGCTGTTTGATGCATCATAGCTGTCTTCTGAGTTCTGCACGGTGCTTGGCACACAGCCTCCTGAGGGTCTCCTGATTGTAAACATGAGGCCACATGGTCTTTTAGGATCAGAGCTGGTGGCGGACAAGTGCATTGATTACAGATCAAAATCGCCCATCCCCTTGTATTTAGCACCAGTTTTATTGAGCTAGTTTGTTGGTCATGCCTAGCTGGGAAATAGAGAAGTAAAGGGAGATGGGGGGACGGGAGAGCTTTTCCTCATGGCACGCCTTGCTCCAGGAGTCTATACAGGAGTGTGGAGAAAAGGAAGTGTTACCTGGCGGGAAGCTGCCCCTCAAAGCAAGGGCAGGAGGTGGGGGTGGGTGACTTGGCCTCTGATTGAATTTTGGAATTCTGATGAGAGGCGCCAGCCTGGCCTAAACAGGAGATGCTGATGGGCAGTGCTGGCCACGTTGCACAGAGATGGTCAGTCACACGGCCCCGTGGCGGGATTCCAGAGACCACCCCAAACAGCAGATGACCCTGTTGGTCTCAAGGACAGACTGCCCCGGCTGACCTCTGCTCCCTGCCAGTGACGTTACCCCAAAAACATGCTGGCAGGTCTCTGCTCCCTGCATCGGCAGCTTTCCCCCTCTCTTACAAATCCTGGTTTAGCCTTTGTTTTATGACTGAGTCTACCAAGATCCTTGCAGGAGACAATTTGCAGGCAGAAGAATTAAACATCTCTTTCCTGACACCTCCGTCCTGGGAAGCTGAGGAAGCTGTGAGCAGCCTGGTTCGTCACATAGCATGACGGCTACCACGCTGAAGCAGCAGGAAGCGGGTTCATGGAAGGTGTGCTGAGAACCAGCTACATGCAACCCCTACTGTCTCTGGGTATCCTCTGGCTTCTGGCCACAAGGCTGTTTTTTTTTTTTTTTTTTTTGATGTAGGGTCTTACTCTCTTGCCCAGGCTGGAGTGCAGTGGTGAAATCACAGCTCACTGCAGCCTTGATCTCCTGGACTCAGGCAATCCTCCCACCCAAGCCTCCCAAGTAACTGGGATGACAGGCGACACCACCATGCCTGGCTGATTTTTTAAAAATTATTTGTGGAGACAGGGTCTCACTACGTTGCCCAGGCTGGTCTTGAACTCCTGGGCTCCAGTGATCCTCCCACCTCGGCCTCCTGAAGTGCTGGGATTCCACAGGTGTGAGCTGCTGCACCCAGCTGCAAGGCTGGTCTTGACTGATGACGTCCAGCAGACAGTAGTCCGGTCACTAGGACAGACGGATCCTGACCCTCACACTGGAGTGGGTCACAAGGGCACCATAGTGCCCCACCCAGGAACGCGTGTCTCTCCCGTACTGCTCAAAAGATACGTATCGGATGCCCTTGCCAAAGTTGGTGAAGACGTGGGAGACCTGCAGGGGGAAGGGGAGTGAGAGGGTGAGGGCCTGCGGCCCCCCTCTCTTCCTCCACCTCAACAGAGAGGCAAAGGCCCTGAGACAGGGGGCATGCCTGGAGCTGCTTGAGGGGAGGAGCAGGAGAAGGGGTCAGGGAAGTGATGGGCAGATCATGGCCTTGTGGGCCACAGGAGGACTTTGGCTTTTTCTTTTTCTTTGCAGTTTAAAAAAGTCGAGATAAAATTTTCATAAAACAAAATTCACCATTTATATATATATATATATATATATTTATTTATTTATTGAGACGGAGTTTCGCTCTTGTTACCCAGGCTGGAGTGCAATGGTGCGATCTCGGCTCACCGCAACCTCCGCCTCCTGGGTTCAGGAATTCTCCTGCCTCAGCCTCCCGAGTAGCTGGGATTACAGGCACGCGCCACCATGCCCAGCTAATTTTTTGTATTTTAGTAGAGACGGGGTTTCACCATGTTGACCAGGATGGTCTCGATCTCTTGACCTCGTGATCCACCCGCCTCGGCCTCCCAAAGTGCTGGGATTACAGGCTTGAGCCACCGTGCCCGGCCTTATATTTATTTTTTGAGACAGAGTCTCGCTCTATCGCCCAGGCTGGAGTGCAGTGCCATGATCTCGGCTCACTGCAACCTCTGCCTCCGGGTTCATGAGATTCTCCTGCCTCACTCTCCCCAGTAGCTGGGATTACAGGCACCTGCTACCATGCTCAGCTGATTTTTGTATTTTTAGTAGAGACAGGGTTTCACTATGTTGGCCAGGCTGGTCTTGAACTCCTGACCTCAACTGATCCATCCGCCTTGGCCTCCCAAAGTGCTGGAACTACAGGTGTGAGCCACTGCACTTGGCCCAAAATTCACATTTTAAAGGTTACAATTCAGTGGTTTTTAGTTGATTCATGATGTTATGCGGCCATCACCTCTACCTAATTCTAGAGCATTTCCTGTCACCCCAGGAAAAAACCCTGCATCCATGAACTCATGAGCTATCACTTCCTTTTTCTTTTTTTTGAGACTGTTTGGCTCTTGTTGCCCAGGCTGGAGTGGAATGGTGCGATCTTGGCTCACTGCAACCTCTGCCTCCCAGGTTCAAGCAATTCTCCTGCCTCAGCCTCCCAAGTAGCTGGGATTACAGGCGTCCACCACCATGCCCAGCTAATTTTTTGTATTTTTAGTAGAGACAGGGTTTTGCCATGTTGGCCAGGCTGGTCGCGAACTCCTGACCTCGGGTGATCCGCCCACCTTGGCCTCCCAAAGGAATTACAGGCATGAGCCACTGTGCCTGGCCAAGCTGTCACTTCCAAGTCCTCCCTCCCCCAGCCTCTGGCAGTCACTAATCTTCTTAGTGTATATTTCATATATGTGGGATCATAAAGTATTTGTCATTTCACATCTGGCCTCTTTCACTCAGCTCAATGTTTGCAAAGTTTATTCACATTGCAGCATGAACTGGTGCTTCATTTCTTTTCCTTGGCTGCATAATTTTGGCTTTTACTGTGAGATATAGCCACAGGAGCATTACAAGAAGGGAGATTTGTGATCTGACTCATTATGATTATTATTATTTTGAGTTGGGGTCCCAGTCTGTTGCCCTGGCTGGAGTGCAGTGGCAAGATCATAGCTCACTGCAGCCTCGACCAACTGGGCTCAAACCATCCTCTCACCTCAGCCTTCTGAGTAGCTGAGACTACAGCTACAGGCACAAGTCACCATGCCCATCTAATTTTTAATTTCTTTGTAGAGATGGGGGTCTCACTGTATTGCCCAGGCTGGTCCTAAACTCCTGGCCTCAAGTTGTCCTCCCACCTTGGCCTCCCAAAGTGGTGGAGGTACAGATATGAGCCACTGTGCCCAGCCAAAATATTTACTTTGGTAACTTAAGTATGAGGATCAAGACAGCATTGGCAGCTGGGCGTGGTGGCTCTCACCTGTAATCCTAGCACTTTGGGAGGCTGAGGCGGGTGGCTCACCTGAGGTCAGGAGTTTGAGACCTGGCCAACATGGTGAAACCCCATCTGTACTAAAAATACAAAAATTAACTGGGCGTGGTGGTAGATGCCTATAATCCCAGCTACTTGGGAGGCTGAGGCTGGAGAATCGTTTGAGCCCAGGATGTGGGGGTTGCAGTGAGCTAAGATCGCTTCATTGCACTCCAACCTGGGCGATAGGCCAAGACTCTGTCTCAAAAAAAAAAAAAAGGAAAAGTATAGGGGCCAGATTGGGCTTGAATCCAGCTCTGCACTGGGACAGTCACGTAACATCCCCGTGCCTCCGTTTCCTCAGCTCTAGAATGGAGATAGGATTTTGCTTCACCACTGCATTTCCAGCACCTAGAGCAGTGCCCAGCACACAGTAGATACTCAATAAGTGTTTGTTGAACATTAAACTGTTGTGCTAATGAAATGAATCAATATGTAAACCTCTTGACACAGGGCTTGGGATGTAAGAAGGACTCAATAACTCTTAGCTGTTACGCTTATAGATTTCTGGCAGTAAGAGAGCTGAGAAAGGAAACCGAGCAGGTGACAGCTCGGGTGTGTGTGCCTTTAGCGGGTCAGCGGGGAGGTGGAAGGCAGTCTGGACCCACCTGTCGGCAGCCCCTCTCAGTCCACTGAAGAACCGGGTTGGGTGAGGCTGAGAACTTGACCACTTCGTTTTCGTACACATCCAGAAGGCGGACTCGGAGCCGATAGACGCAGCCGCAGTTCTCTCGGGCTCCCCACCTGCCAGGCAGCAGTCAGCGTCTATGCCCACGCCACCCAGTCAGCTCTCTGGGTTGCGGTCTGGGAGGCTGAGGGCTGGGCCTTCCTGCATCTTGATGAGGGTCCTGCACATCTGAGCCACATTTGGAGACGTCCTAGCCTGGGAACCTCTAGGGGATGAGCCTTGGTGGTCCTGGGGTGGAGCCAGAACATGGGAGAGGAGCCTGGGTAGTCCAGGGGTGGAGCCAGAACCTGGGAGAGGAGCCTGGGTGGTCCTGGGGTGGAGCCAGAACCTGGGGGAGGAGCCTAGGTGATCCTGGGGTGGAGCCAGAGCCTGGGGGCGGAGCCTGGATGGTCCTGGGGTTGATTCTGGAGGCTTAGGGGTGGGTAGTTGGGGGACAGGAAAGGATGCTCTGGGGAAAAATCCCAATACAGGCAGGTGCTTCATGACTTCAGGGAGGAGCCAGTGCCCCAGGAAAGAGACTAGATTTTCTGTGGAGGAGCCACAGCCTGAAGGAGGAGCTGGAATGCTTTGGGGCAGAACCTGGGTGCTCTGGGAAGAAGGCATTCATCCTAAGCCTACAGGCTCTGAAGCCAGCCCTGTCCCAACCATGCTCCCTGAGCCTCAGCTCACAGGGCACTGTGCTCCCACCCCTTTGGAGGCCCTGGGCATCCACGAGGGGGCGGGAGGAGGTGTCTTGTTTCAGCGGGGTATCAAGCCAGTCAGTGGCCCCCTGTGTGCCACCCCAGCCTGCTGGAAAAAACGGTGGGCAGGAGGGCAGAGTGGGGGTTCTGGCTTCACCAAGGCTCTACCCTCCCCGGTTCTGCATCACTTTCCCTCTCTCAGCCTCATCACAGAGGGTGCGCAGTGACAGCCACTACCCATGGGGTTGATGAGGCGGGAAATGAGCCTTTGCTGCAGAGCCGCTGCCAAGCCTGCTGCTGCTCCCAGGGCAGGGTGCCACACTCCTCACTCACCAGTCAGCCACACAGATCTCAATCTGGGCGCTGTCCAGCAGCTCCTGCCACACCCCCTCCATCACCAGGTCCACAAGCTGCCTCTTGAAGCACCATCTGGGAAAGAGAGATGGCAGGGGGTGGGGCAAACAGTCCTGGCATTCAAGTCACAGTCAGAAACCACCTCCTCCAAGAAGCCTCCCTTGATAACCCTCTCTAACAGCCCTCAGGGTTTGCTCTAGCAGACTTGAAGATGTATGATGGGCTATACATCTCTCCTTGGCCTCTCGGATCCCCTCTGCCATTCTCCACCCTGCTCCGGGCTCCAGGCAGCTGACCTCTGTGAAAGCCTTCCCCTCATCTTTGTCCCTGCAGCTTCCTCCTCCTCCTCATTTATAGCGAGTACATGTTCTTATGCTAAGGACAGCAAATAAAGTAGGAATCAGGAAGCATCCCCAGGACTAAGGTTAATCAGAAGAGAACATGGGGCCAGGCACGGTGGCTCATGCCTGTGATCCCAGCACTTTGGGAGGCCTAGGAGGGTGGATCACTTGAGGTCAGGAGATCGAAACTAGCCTGGCCAACATAGGAGGATGGTTTGAGCCCAGTTGGTCGAGGCTTCAGTGACCTACTATCTTGCTACTGCACTCCAGCCAGGGCAACAGACTGAGACCCTAACTCAATGATGATAATAATAATAATAATAAGTCAGATCACAAGTCTCCCTGCTTGGAATGCCCCTGTGGCTACATCTCACAGTAAAAGCCAAAGTTATGCAGCCACACACACCCAGCCTCTCGCCTGCTCGGTTTCTCTTCTCAGCTCTGTTGCCGCTGCATATCTATAATCATCATAGCCATGCAGGACATGAGTACAAAGGAAGGCCACAGACTAGACATGTGAGCAGGGAGCTCTGCAGCCTCCTAAAGTGTGAGGGCCCGGGTCTAAAGCTGGACGGCCTGGATGGCCTGGTCTCTGTCACCCATTGCTTCCTGTTGGATCAGCCAATGGGATGCTCCAGCAGGGGATGGAAGTGAAGGAGGTGGCTAAAATCAGGGTATTTATCCCCTTAGGTCCTTCCCAAGGGACTGCTGTGTCCCCCAGGAAAAGGCACAGCTCCCCAGCACTCCCTCCTCCTGTTTCAGAAACCGTTTCCTCCCCTCACCTCTAGTAGTCTAGCGGCGGTATGTTCCTTCCCCAACTGTTACTAGCTCAGGGGTTCCACTCCTCAAATTAGAATGTGCCATAATAACAGAAATAGTACAGTATTGGTGGAAGGCCAGGTAAGTTGACCAATGGAATAGAACACAGTGCCAGAAACTGGCCCAGCACAGTGGCTAAGCCTGTAATCCCAGCACTTTGAGAGGCCGAGGCAGGTAGATCACCTGAGGTCAGGAGTTCGAGACCAGCCTGGCAGATATGGCGAAACCTCTTCTCTACAAAAAATACAAAAATTAGTCAGGCATGGTGGCACACCCCTGTAGTCCCAGCTACTCGGGAGGCTGAAGCAGGAGAATTACTGAAACCCAGGAGGCGGAGGCTGCAGTGAGTCAAAATTGCACCACTGTACTCCAGCCTGGGCCACAAAACGAGACTGTCTCAAAAACAACAAACAAAAAACAAACCAGAGTGCCAGGGACAGAGCTAGGTATGCACAGAAACTTCATAAACCGTAGAGATGGCACCATCATTCCATGGAGAACATAGATTTTTCTCATTTTTTTTTTCTTTTGAGTCAAGGTCTTATTCTGTCACCAGGCTGGAGTGCAGTGGCATGATCCTAGCTCACTGCAACCTCGAACTCCTGGGTTCAAGAGATTCTCCCACCTCGGCCTCCCAAAGTGCTGGGATTACAGGCATGAGCCACCATGCCTGGCCTTCAGTTTCCCATTATAAAGTGGGAGCAAAAATAGTATCTATGTCACAGGGTTGTTGCCAGGGTTCTATGTAAAGTGTCTAGTATAGAGCAACCCCTTGTGGAGGCAAAAGTGACCCCATCTTGGATGCTAATCTGCCATGTTCGCTTTTTTTTTGAAACAGTCTCTCTCTGTCACACAGGCTGGAGTGCACTGGCGTGATCTCGGCTCACTGCAGCATTTGCCTCCTGGGTTCAAGTGATTTTTCAGGCTCAGCCTCCCAAGTAGCTGGAACTATAGGTGCGTGCCACCAGGCCTGGCTAATTTTTGTCTTTTTAGTAGAGATGGGGTCTTGCCATGTTGCCCAGGCTGGTCTCGAACTCCTGGGCTCAAGTGATCTGCCCGACTAGACCTCCCAAAGTATGGGGATTACAGGTGTGAGCCACGGCACCCAGCCTGCCTTTTTAATTGTTTATAGAATAAGTACACCCTTTCCCTATGGCATATAAGCCCTGGGTCTGAGGAGGAACAGTGCCGAGATCTCCCTGTCTTGCTTTGGCCCAAGACCATGCTTCTGTCTGTAAGTTCCCCAATCAACCACCCTTTACCGGCAAACTGGATTTGTCTGCCTCTTGGTTTCTCTGCTCCTGCGTTTTGCATAGACACCCCTTTCATGAAACACTCCACCAAAATCTCTGTTGCATTGCTGTTTTACTATTTGTGTTTAACGTCTCTCCCACCTCTACAACATCTAAAACATAAGTGAAAACACCCTGTCTTTCTTTTTTAGAGACAGTGTCTCCCTCTGTTGCCCAGGCTGGAGTGAGGTGTTGTGATCTTGGCTCACTGAAACCTCTGCCCTGCCTCCCGGGTTCAAGCAATTCTCCTGCCTCAGCCTCCTGAGTAGCTGGGATTACAGGTGCCCACCACCATGCCTGGCTAATTTTTGTATTTTTAGTAGAGATGGGGTTTCCCTCTGTTGGCCAGGCTGGTCTCGAACTCCTGATGTAAAGTGATCTGCCCACCTTGGCCTCCCAAAGTGCTGGGATTACTACCACTGCGCCCAGCCTCAAACCCTGTCCTTAGATCAAAGCAATCTTGCTGTTGTCTCACAAACTGCAGGCGATGAAGCACAGAGCATTGTTGCCTGTGGTTGCCAACCCTCCTGATTTTTCCTTGTATCTCTGGCATATAAAACAGTACCCTCAACAAATATTTGTTGATTGATGGAATGAATCAATGAATAAATGAATGGGGGAAGGAGAGAGAGCGAAGGTGAGGATGAGGACAGTGTTGGGGGTAGGGTCCCTTTCTCTCTTTGGGACCCTTACCCCAGGGATCAGGGTCACTCACTTGGGCCACTCACTCGAAAGAGGTCACGAAGCAGGTCTGCGAAGGAGCCCCAGGCACCAGTGTGAGGTTCTTTTCTATGGCCCAGCCATTCCCGCCGTGCTCCACCTCCCAGCCTCTGAAGCCCTCTGTGGAAAAACAAGAGTTGAACAGAAGATTCGTCTGCCAGCCTGCCCAGCAGAGACCCTGCAACCACCCAGCTTGTGCTGTCCACCAGTCTCTCCGTCTCGTGCTTCAGTCCTCCATGGCTTCTCCTACCGACTCCTCCTCCCATTAACCTGTATTCCTGGTCCTACCCCACACCTGCGACTCAGCTTCCCCTCAGCTTCCCATACTTGCTCTTTCTCCTTCAGTCCTGCTCTTCACTGTGTGTGTGTGTGAAAGAAAGGAGACAGACAGAGAGAGAGAGAGACAGAGAGAGAGAGAAAGAGAGAGAGAGACAGGGTCTCTCTCTGTTGCCCAGGCTGGAATGCAGTGGCTCCATCATAGCTTACTGCAGCCTCAAACTCCTGGGCTCAAGTGACCCTCCCATATCAGCCTCCGGAGTGGCTAGGACCACAGGTGCATGCCACCACACCTGGCTATTTTTTAGTTTTTTTTTTTTTTTTTTGAGACGAAGCTTCGCTCTTTTTGTCCAGGCTGGAGTGCAATGGCATGATCTCAGTTCATGGATGGGTTCAAGCAATTCTCCTGCCTCAGCCTCCTGAGTAGCTGGAATTACAAGTTTGCACCACCATGCTGGGCTCATTTTGTACTTTTAGTAGAGATGGGGTTTCACCATGTTGGTCAGGCTGGTCTCAAATTCCTGACCTCAGGTGATCCACCGGCCTCAGCCTCCCAAAGTGTTGAGATTACAGGCGTGAGCCACCGCACCTAGCCTAATTTTTAAATTTTTTAGAGACAGTTTCACTTTGTTGCCCAGGCTGGTCTCGAACTCCTGGCCTCAAGCAATCCTCCCACCATAGCCTCCCAAAATCCTGGGATTACAGGCGTGAGCTACCACGTCCCCTCCACCTTTTCTGTTTTTTGAGACAGAGTCTCCTTCTATCACCCAGGCTGGAGTGAGTGGCGCAATCTCGGCTACCTGCCACATCTGCCTCCTGGGTTCAAATAATTTTCCTAACTCAGCCTCCCGAGTAGCTGGGATTACAGGCACACACCACCACGCCCGGTTTTTTGTATTTTTAGTAGAGACAGGGTGGGGGGAGGGGGTGTTTCACCATGCTGGCCAGGCTGAGCTCCAACTCCTAACCTCGTGATCCACTCACCTTGGTCTCGTAAAGTGTTGGGATTACAGGCGTGAGCCTCTGCGATGGCTTTTTTTTTTTTGAGACAAAAGTCTTGCTCTGTCACCCAGGTTGTAGTGCAATGGCATATCACAGCTCACTGTCACCTTGAACTCCTGGTCTTAAGCGATCCTCCTGCCTTGGCCTCCCAGTGTTGCCATTCCCACCGCGGCTGGCTTCGGTCCTGTTCTGCATTCCCTCTGCATATCAAACTACTCGCTTTCTCCCCCGGCCCAGCTAGGGTCTTCCTGCCTCGGCCCGCCCACTCGTTCGGATTCCAGGCTCCGGCGTACGCAGCTCACCCCAGCCTCCACCTTCTCCAGCCCCGCCCACTGGTCCTCCAGCGGTCCCGCTCATTGGCTACATCTCTCTAAGACTCTGTCCAGGCCCCGCCCCTAGCTCGCTCATCCCGGCCCCGCCCACTCACTCAGCCTCCTGGGCCCCGCCCCCGACACTCACGCTCTCCGCAGGAGTTGAAGATGAGGTTGCGGCCGAAGGGCGCGCGCAGACAGTAGCGCGCCAGGGCGCACAGCGGGAACTCCTCCTCGTCCTCGTTGCTGGGTAGGCAGCGCTGGACCACTGCATAGAGTGCGCGGCCCTCGGCGCTGCGGTCGCGGGCCAGCTGCAGCAGCCACACGGTAGGCCCGTCCACCACGTCGCGCCAGGCGCGGCACACTGGGCGGCATCGTGTGACCAAGGCGCGTGGCGGCACGTGGCTCAGCACCTGCACCAGCAGCTCCGCGGGCAGCGCGTCCAGGGCCAGGGGCGGGTCCGCTGGCAGCCGTGGCTGCCGCCGCGAGGGCCGGGCGCCCATCTCCAGCAGTTGGCGTCCTGCAGGTCGAAAAGGGTCGGTAGGCGGGTCAGTGCAGCCAGGCCACCCCCTCCCTACCTTCTCTCCCGGGGCGCAAGACCCCTGCAGCTGGAGAGACCCCATTAGGTCTATGGGCAACCAGGGACCCAGTTCCCTTTCTGATCCTAGGCCTCTCCCCATCTTTCCCGCTTAGGCAAAAGACCCTTGGCCTGACTCTGACCCCATCAGGATCGCTGATCACGGCTTCCGTCTGGCATGCACTTGTGTCAGGCTAAGCGCTTTATATATATGACCATAACAAACTGAAGACCTGTAACAGTGAAACGGCAAAAGAACTAGTAGAACTAACCCCATTTTTGTTTAAGGGGACTTTACTCATTCCTGCACGTAGGCTAGGATAATTTTAGAGCGCTTAGATAATATGCAAAACCAGCAAATCACGTAGTTTTAAAAACTAACTCTGGGCTTAAAGAAGTATGTAAACAACTATGTTTTGTCAAAGATTTATAGGAGCATTGTGACCACTGCAGACATCTAGGTGTCAGCTAGGGTCCGAGGAGATTGGTGACTTGTCACCTTGGACCCTCGGTCAACCTCGGACCCTCCGATCCTAGCTGGCACCCAGATGTCTTCAGTGGTCATCTTATTTTTATTATGTTTTTACGGAGCTAGAAACTGGGACTATAGCCTCTACCTCCTGGGCTCAAGTGATCCTTCTGCCTCAGCCTACCAAGTAGCTGGGACTCTAGATGCATGCCATCATGCCCAACTAGTTTTTAAATTTTATTTATTTTTTGTAGAGATGGGGGTCTCTCACTACATTGCCCTGGCCGGTCTTGTAATCGTGGGCTCAAGTGATCCTCCTGCCTGAGCCTCCCAAAGTGCTGGGATTGGTGTGAGCCACTGCGCCTGGCTTGTTGGTCACCTCTTAATAACAATGCCCTTCTCTTCCCTCTGCCCTTAATATAAAAAAATAAAAATTTGATCTGATTTAAGATGGTACTTTCAGATGATAGTCCACTATGTTCTGTTTGCTGGCTCTCCAAATAAACTTGCTTTTCCTCCCACTAACTCTCATCTCTCTTGAGCTTGGTTTTCTTTTCTGTTTTTTTTTCTTTTTTGAAACTGAGTCTTGCTCTGTTGCCCAGGCTGGAGTGCAGTGCCACAATCTTGGCTCACTGTGACCTCCGCCTCCTGGGTTCAAGTGATTCTCCTGCCTCAGCCTCCCAAGTAGTTGGAATTACAGGTGTGTGTCACCACACCCAGCCAGTAATTTTTGTAGTAGAGACGGCGTTTTACCATGTTGGCCAGGCTGGTCTCGAACTCCTGACCTCAAGTGATCCGCCTGTCTCGGCCTCCCAAAGTGCTGGGATTTCAGGTGCAAGCCACCATGCCTGGCCTCAGTTTGGCTTTCGAGTGGTGAGTGGCCAAACCTGGGTTGGGTTACAGACCCACAGGGAAACGCACTGCAGAAGAAACCATTTTCACCCCATCCCCCAATCTGTTCCAACTCCTGCAGCCTTTGGAACCCATGACCTATTTTTAGCAAAATCTCTTCTTGCCTCAGTTACTTCTCTGAATATTGCTACAACCTTCTTGCTGTAACTGGAACCCAGCTCTCCTGTGCAACTTCCAAGTGGGAGGTCTCGGTGCTCCTGGGAGCTGCTTCCTGACCGTCTCCCTCCACACTCCTCCAAACCCCCAGTGCTGAATCTCAACTCTACTCTGCCTCCTGCGTCATCTGCTGACCCAGATCATGACTCCTCTCTTCTCCCTAATTTTAGCTCTGGGCTCGTGGCCGCTCCTGCTGCTCTTAGCATCATTCTCAGTGATTTCCATAACCAGATAGATTGTTCTTCTGCAGCCCCAACCTCTCTGTTCCCTGACCTCGCTCTAGTGACTTTATCCTTTCCCCAACCCCTCCCGCTCAGGGTCAGGCCCAGACCTTGTCCCAATAACATCAGCCTCTTCAGAACCTCAGTTTCACACATTCACTCTCCATCCATCACTTCCTCTTTCCACCTCATTCCCTCCAGTGCCTGACTCCGATGATCCTTCCAATGCACTATGATCTCCCATCCCTTGTCCATTTCATTTTTCACTGCCCCTCACCTCCCATGCCCTCATTTCTTCCTTAGCCAGCTTCAATTCCATGGTTAATTATTAAAAACATTCTTGACCTGGCATGCTGGCTCATGCCTGTAATCCCAGCACTTTGGGAGGGCAAGGTGGGAGAACTGCTTGATGCCAGGAGTTTGAGATCAGCCTGGGAAACATAACGAGACTCCATCTGTATAAAAAAATAAAATAAAAAAATTAGCCAGGTGTGGTGGTGCACACCTGTATGTAGTCCCAGATACTCCAGAGGTTAAGGTGGGACAATCACTTGAGCCCAGGAGTTGGAGGCTGCAGTGAGCTATGATTGTGCCACTGCACTCTAGCCTGGGCAACAAAGTGAGACACTGTCTCTAAATAAAATAAAAAGAGTAGCAAAAAAAAAAAAGTGGGGCTGTAGCTAGAAGGGGATGTGAGGTCAAGAGAAGGTTTTGGCCATGTGCAGTGGCTCACGCCTGTAATCCCAGCATGTTGGGAGGCCGAGGCGGGTGGATCACTTGAGGTCAGGAGTTCGAGACCAGCCTGGCCACCATGGTGAAACCCCGTCTCTACCAAAAAATACAAAAATTAGCTGGGCGTGGTGGTACACACCTGTAATCCCAGCTACTTGGGAAGGTTGAGGCAGGAGAATTGCTTGAACCCGGAAGGATGAGATCACACCACTGCACTCCAGCCTGGGTGGCAGAGTGAGACCCTGTCTCAAAATAAAAAACAACAAAAAAGAGAGGGTTTGTTTTGAGATGGGAGACAGGACGCTGTGTGGGGCGACAGGAGATCCAGTGCATTGGGGCAAACTAAATGAGCAGCAGGGAGAGGTGAGAGCCAGGGACCGGGGCTGGAAGTGGGTGGGAAGGTGGGAGCAGGTGATGGGACAGTTACAGTGGGAAAACGGGTGTGGACACGAGTGCAGGTAGGTGGTAGAGGTGGGGGCGGCTGTGGAAGTTTGCTTCTCATCTCTTGCATTTTCTTTGCAAAATAAGCCAAGAGAGTGAAAGGGGAGGAGGAGGTGTTGGAAAGGATTAGGGAGAAGTGAAAAGGTGTGAATTAAATGTCTAGAAGAGAGGAGGAAGGAGGGGATCAGAGAAATGTTATATGGCTGCCAGGCAGCATTGTGGTCTGCCTGAGGGTCAAGTTCACAGACTTGACGTTAGCCTGGCCAGGGTGCTGTGTTGTTCCTTAGCTCCCTCGGGCTGTGTGGGTGCAGGCACAGGAGAGGAAGGCTGGATTTAACCGGGGTCTCATGCAGGAGGAAGTCAAAGGGGGCAAGGGTGTGTGCAGAGAATGTGATATTATTTATTTATTTATCTGAGACGCAGTGTTACTCCATCGCCCAGGCTGAAGTGCAATGGCTCAATCTTGGCTCACTGCAACCTCCACCTCCCAGGTTCAAGTGATTCTCCTGCCTCAGCCTCCCAAGTAGCTGGGATTACAGGTGCCCACCACCACGCCTGGCTAATTTGTGTATTTTTAGTAGAGACGGGGTTTCACCGTGTTGGCCAGGTTGATCTCTAACTCCCGACCTCAGGTAATCCTCCTGTCTCAGCCTCCCAAAATGCTGGGATTATAAGCATGAGCCACTGCACTGGACCGAGAATGTGTTATTTTTATCTTTGAGACAGGCTCTTGCCCTTTCGCTCAGGCAGGACTGCAGTGGTGTGATCACAGCTCACTGCAGCCTCGACCTCCCAGGCTGAAGTGATCCTCCCACCTCAGCCTCCCAAAATGCTGGGATTAGAGGCATGATCCACAGCATCCAGTGTCTTTGTTTCTCTTTGTGGTAAAACTTCTTGAAAAAGTTGTCTACCCGGTATTTTCTGCTCCCATTCTTCCTAAAACCTTTTCTTTCTTTTTTTTTTTTTTTGAGACAGAGTCTTCCTCTATCACCCAGACTGCAGTGCAGTGGCACAATCTCAGCTCATTGCAACCTCTGCCTCCTGGGTTCAAGTGATTCTCGTGCCTCAGCCTCCCGAGTAGCGGGGACTACAGGTGCATGCCACCATGCCTGGCTAAATTCTGTATTTTTAGTAGAGATGGAGTTTCACTATGTTGCCCAGGCTAGTCTTGAACTCTTGAGCTCAAAGGATCCTGCTGCCTTGGCCTCCCAAAGTGCTGGGATTATAGGTGTGAGCCACTGTGCCTGGCTCCAGCTCCACTTCTTGCTATAAATTGTATGACCAATGGCTAGTCACTTAATCTCTCTATGCCTCAGTTTCCCTTTCTGAAAATGGGGCTGTTAATGGTGCCTCTTTCATAGGGCCATTGTGAGGATGAAATGAGTATTTTAAAGCACTTAGGAAAAGCCCCTGCAGGCTCCTAAGTAATAGTAGTTTATATTAGCCTGGGAGCAGTGGCTCATAACTGTAATACCAGCACTTTGGGAGGCTTTGGCAGGTGGATCAATTGAGGTCAGGAGTTCAAGACCAGCCTGGGCAACACGGTGAAACCCCATCTCTACAAAAAATACAAAAATTAGCCAGGCGTGGTAGTGGGCGCCTGTAACCTCAGCTACTCGGGAGGCTGAGGCAGGAGAATCACTTGAACCTGGGAGGTGGAAGTTGCAGTGAGCCAAGATCGCACCTCTACACTCCAGCCTGGACTCCGTCTCAAAAAAAAAAAAAGATGATGTCAGGATTTTTTGCTATATTCATGGACTACTTGCCTGACACAGGCTTCTTTCTTTTTTTTTTTTTTTTAATAAAACCTTAATTTGTTTAAAAAGGACAATAGCTGACATGAATTGAGCACTTACTGGGCACATGCTGATAACAGCATTAGATCATTAAAGCCTCTTAACCAAGCGCACCCTCAAAGGAGAGTTTTGCCCATTAAACAAGATGATGGGATTCGAGCTGATCCAGCTTAAATGCTCAGCACAGTGACTTAATAAGGGCCAATAAATGCCACGAAATGAAAATGTCACAGCTGTCAGCCAGGCGTGGTGGCTCTTGCCTATAATCCTAGCACATTGGGAGGCTGAGGCAGGTGGATCACTGGAGGTCAGGAGTTCAAGACCAGCCTGGCCAACATGGTAAAACCCTGTCTCTACTAAAAATACAAAAATTAGCCAGGCGTGGTGGCGCACACCTGTAATCCCAGCTACTCGGGAGGCTGAGGCAGGAGAATCACTTGAACCCGGGAGACAGAGGTTGCAGTGAGCCAAGATCATGCCACTGCACTCCTGCCTGGGCGACAGAGAGAGACTCTGCTTCAAATAATAATAATAATAAAATAGTTGCTATCACTTTTTAAAAATGATGTGTCATAATAATGGCAACTAGCATAATTTAGTGCTTAATGTTAATTTTTTTTTTTTTTGAGAAGGAGTCTCACTCTGTCACCCAGGCTGGAGTGCAATGGCACGATCTTGGCTCACTGCAACCTCCATCTCCCAGCTTCAAGTGATTCTCCTGCCTCAGCCTCCTGAGTAGCTGGGATTACTGGTGTGCACCACCATGCCCGGCTAATTTTTTGTATTTTTAGTAGAGACAGGGTTTCACCACGTTGGTCAGGCTGGTCTTGAACTCCCGACCTCATGGTCTGCCCGTCTTGGCCTCCCAAAGTGCTGGGATTACAGGCATGAGCCACCACACCCGGCCGTTAATTTTTTTAAATATTAATTTTCTCCTTCTGAGCAGTCTAGGGAAGATAGAAAAAAGAAAAAATTATATAAAAATATATATAAAAAGTATTAATTTTCACAGCTGTGAGCCACCATGCCCAGCCCTGACATCAATTTCTACTGCAGAAAGAATGAAGTTATGGAGACAGACTTTACAAAGACCAGTCTGTATTTTTCTCCAGGTGATTATGAGTTGCATTAATAGTTCACAGAGGACTGGTGCTTGAACCTGGGAGGCAGAGGTTGCAGTGAGCCAAGATCACACCACTCACTGCACTTCAGCCTGGGCGACAGAGCGACTCTGCCCCTTGAAAATAAATATACATAAATAATTCCCTGAGGTTTATAAACAAGTCTACTGGCCCGCCTGGCATGGGTGTGATGTTCACCAGAGTTTAGTTCCTCGGAGTTCTTCTTAGTTCCTGCTCTTTTTTTTTTTCTTTGAGATGGAGTCTCCCTCTGTCACCCAGGCTGGAGTGCAGTGGCACCATCTCGGCTCACTGCAACCTCCGTCTCCCTGGTTCAAGCGATTCTCCTGCCTTAGCCTCCTGAGTAGCTGGGATTATAGGTACACACCGCCATGCCCAGCTAATTTTTTTGTATTTTTAGTAGAGTCAGGGTTTCACCATGTTGGTCAGGCTGGTCTCGAATTCCTGACCTGGCCTGGCCAGTTCCTGCTCTTCTTAAGGGTATGTTCCCACTGGCAGAAGGAGGATCTCTGGGACTGGGGGTGGGCCCCTCACCCAAAGGGGACAGCCAGACTTCACCAGGGAGCAGAGATGTTCAAGAAATGTACCATATGAGCCCTCAGCTACACCATACAAAGTATATAAAATGATTGTATGGAGACTGGCCTGGTGGCTCATGCCTGTAATCCCAGCACTTTGGGAGACCAAGGCAGGCAGATCACCTGAGGTCAGGAGTTTGAGACCAGCCTGGATAACATGGTGAAACCCAATCTCTACTAAAAATACAAAAATTAGCCAGGCATGGTGGCATGTTCCTGTAGTCCCAGCTACTTGGGAGGCTGGTGGGAGAATCGCTTCAGCCCAGGAGACAGAGGTTGTGGTGAGCTGAGATCGTGCCACTGCACTCCAGCCTGGGCAACAAGAGTAAAACTCTGTCTCAAAAAAGAAAAAAAAAAAAAAAAAAAAAAGGGAAGGAGAAGAGAAACACGAAAAGCGGCTCAACAGTCAAAGACAGGTTTATTTTGGAGAATAAACCTGAGAGAGGCTTCTGGCTGATTTCAGGAAAGGTTGAAAAGTATACACTGCAAGACTGAATGCCAACTACTGGCTGGGTCACAATAGGACAAGTAGGGCCTGGTACTGCCTGCTTCCAGGGTTTTTGGGAGTGTGTGTGTTTGGAGGAACGTTACTGGCAGTCAAAGTGACCGGGAAATGCTACTGGTACTCAGCTACTCGGGAGGGACCCAGGATGCTACAGCAGACCATATTTTCCAAAAGTGGCTACGATAACATTTCCTATCTGACATGCTCTTTCAGTTCACTACTGCTCACGAAGCTGTGGGGTCCACATTCCTCCCTGGGCACTGGGCAGGCCTTTGTGACTACCTCAACTTTCAGAGCACTGCAGAAGTGACATTGATAAGGGATTTCATTCTCTCTCTCTCTCTGTTGCCTGGCTGGAGTGTAGTGATGTGATTATGGCTCACTGCAGCCTCAAACTCCTGTGCTGAAGCGATCCTCCCAACTCAGCCTCCTGAGTAGCTGGGACAGCAGACACATGCCACCATGCCCAGCTAAGTTTTATAATTCTTTTCTAGAGACTGGGGTGGGGGGTCTCCCTATGTTGCCCAGGCTGGTCTCAAGTAATCCTGTTGCTTTGGCCTCCTAAAGTGCTGGGATTACAGGTGAGAGCCATGTGCCCAGCCTGCTAAGCAGTTTCTGAGTCTGGATCATAGAGTGTGCAGCCTCTTCCTGACTGTCTTTCTAATATGTGCTTTTGGAGCACAGTCAGTCCAGTGGTGTGCTGCCAGAAGTTTAACAACTGGCTCTCTAGGGCAGGAAAAAGAGCTTGGGTTTATAGCGTATGTTGCTTTCTGTGGGCTTTTTTTTTTTTTTTTTTTTTTGGAGACAGAGTCCCACTCTGTTGCCCAGGCTGGAGTGCAATGGCCTGACCTCGGCTCACTGCAACCACCGCCTCTAGGGATCAAATGATTCTCCTGCCTCAGCATCCGGAGTAGCTGGGATTACAGGTGCCCGCCACTATGCCCGGCTAAACTTTTTATTTTTACAATATTTTAGAGACGGAGTTTTGCCATGTTCACCAGGCTGGTCTCAAACTCCTGATCTCAGGTGATCTACCCACCTAGCAAAGTGCTGGGATTACAGGAGTGAGCCACCAGGCCTGGCTTTTTTTTTTTTTTTTTAGACAGAATCTTGCTCTGTCATCCAGGCTGAAGTGCAGTGGTACAATCTCAGCTTACAGCAACCTCCACCTCCTAGGTTCAAAAGATTCTTGTGCTTCAGCCTCCCAAGTAGCTGGCATTACATGAATGTGCCATCACGCCCATCTTGAGTTTTGTACTTTTAATATATACATAGTTTCAGCATGCTAAATTTTGTATTTTTAGTAGAGATGCAGTTTTGCCATGTTGGCCAGGCTGGTCTCAAACTCCTGAGCTCAGGTGATCCACTGGCCTCGACCTTCCAATCCCCTGTTGGGATTAGGGCATGAGCCATTGTGCCTGGCCTCTTTCTGTGGTTTAAGAAAGTAGTGCACTGTAGCTTATTGCAAGCTACTGATGTGAAATCCCTGAACTGTGGAGCTGAAATGGATGGGAAAGAGATGTGCACAATCAGCTTGAACCATGCAAGCCTGCTCCAGCACACCACTGCCTGAACCACTGCCCGTCTGGCTGCCTTTGAAGTTATGATGCTGGAGAGGCTGTGTGAAGACAGAAATGCCTGGGAGGAGCCAGATGTTCCAGCTCCCAGCTGTGTGAGTTTCCTCATCCCAGGTGCTAGACGTAGGAGTGAGGAAGCTTCAGATGACCGAGCCCCAGCCACCCTCTGACAGCAACGGCATAAGAGCTCCTAAGTGAGGACCGCTTTGCTAAACCTAGGCAGTCCCCAGAGCCAGAACACATAATAAAATAATAATTATTGTTTTTTAAGTCACCATGTCTTCAGTGGTCTGTTAAGTAGCATTAGCTGAAAGGAATAATGGGCTGGGCGTGGTGGCTCACGCCTGTAATCCTAGCACTTTGGGAGGCTGAGGCAGGTGGATCACATGAGCTCAGGAGTTCAAGACCAGCCTGGCCAACATGGTGAAACCCTGTATCTACTAAAAAATACAAAAAAAAAGCTGAGCGTGGTGGTGCATGCCTGTAATCCCATCTACTTGGGGGGCTGAAGCAGGATTGCTTGAACCCAGGAAGTGGAGGTTACAGTGAGCTGAGATCGTGCCACTGCGCTCCAGCCTGGGCAACAGAGTGAGACTCCATCTAAACAACAACAACAACAAACAAACAAACAAACAAAAAACAAAGCCTGGCACAGTGGCTCACACCTGTAATCCCAGCACTTTGGGAGGTCAAGGTGGGCTGATCACCTGAGGTCGGGAGTTCAAGACCAGCCTGATCAACATGGAGAAAACCTGTCTCTACTAAAAATGCAAAATTAGCCAGGCGTGGTGGCTAGTGTCTGTAATCCCAGCTACTCGGGAGGCTGAGGCAGGGGAATTGCTTGAACTCGGGAGGTGGAGGTTGCGGTGAGCTGAGATCACACCATTGCACTCCAGCCTGGGCAACAAGAGTGAAACTCCATCTCAATAAAAAAAAAAAAAGAAAGGAATAATGCATTGCATGGGAACAGACCACCGAGAGCATTTCAATAAGAAACAATAGGGCCGGGCGCGGTGGCTCACGCCTGTAATCCCAGCACTTTGCGAGGCCAAGGTGGGTGGATCACCTGAGGTCAGAAGTTCGAGACATCTGGCCAACAGGGTGAAACCCTGGTCTCTACTAAAAATACAAAAATTAGCTGGGCGTGGTGGCACCTGCCTGTAATCCCAGCTACTTGAGAGGCTGAGACAGGAGAATCACTTGAACCCGGGAGGTGGAGGCTGCGGTGAGCCGAGATTGCGCCATTATACTTCAGCCTGGGCATAGAGTAAAACTCTGTGTCAGATAAAAAAAAAAGTTAGCTGGACCTGGCGGTGTGCACTTGTAGTCCCAGATACTCGGGAGGCTGAGGTGAGAGGATCACTTGTGGCCAGGAGTTTGAGCTATGACTGCACTACTGCACTCCAGCCTGGGTGACAGACTGAGACTCTATCTCCAAAACCAGAAACAAACACAAAACACCGCCACCAGCAACAACACAGAACACACACCAAAACCCCCGACAATTGCTAAAAATGATTAAAGCAAGAAACACAGAGCTACTAGTCCATGGAAGGGAACAAAAAGATGTCCAAAAACTTTCCTCAAAGCCATCAAACGAAAGATGGGACTATTTTAAAATACGAGAATCTGTGAAAATGATTAAGTTAGCTTTTAAGTACCTCCTCGGCAGATTCTCAAATTGTATAGTTTTTTTGAGGCCACAGACCTTTTTATATTGCCTGGAAAATTCTGCACAAAAAATACCTCTGTGAATCATGATACCAGTTTGTTTCTGGTTCATCCAGAGTATACTTTTGCTGGACTATATTTATAATAAGCCATTATTCTTTTTTTTGTTTTTGTTTTTTTATGGCTCTGGACTGGGATCAGCTATGCGGTCCTCACTCAGGGAACTCATGCCTCTGCCGTCAGATGGTGGATGGGCTGGGTCATCTGAGGCTTCTTCCATCCTAGTCTAGCAGCTGAAATGGAGAGACTCGAACAGCTGGCGCTCCTTAGACATTTCTATTTTCATGTGGTCTGTCCAGCTAAAATGTGTACTTTTGGAAATAAACCAAATAATGCATTTTTTTTTTTTTTGAGACAGAATCTTGCTCTGTTGCCCAGGCTGCAGTGCAGTGGCGCGATCACAGCTCACTGCAACCTCCGCCTCCCGGGTTCAAGTGATTCTCCTGCCTCAGCCTTCTGAGTAACTGGGATTACAGGTGAACGCTACCACACCAGGCTGATTTTTTGTATTTTTAGTAGAGACGGGGTTTCACCATGTTGGCCAGTCTGGTCTCCAACTCCTGACCTCAAGTGATCCTCCCGCCTTGGCCTTCCAAAGTGCTGGATCACAGGCGTGAGCTACTGTGTGTGACCCAAATAATGGACTTTCATCTTCAAGGTTCATTGTATTGAACGGGTTCTACTAACACAGCAACCTCAATAAGCTGTCTTCATTTTATAAAGTATTGTTTTTACTTTATTAATTTTATTACTTTTCATTAATTGTATCTGTTTTAAATGTAGCAATTTTATTTCAATTGATTTTAAATCTCTTGTGTGTGTGTGTGAGACTGAGTCTTACTCTGTCACCCAGGCTGGGTGCAATAGCTTGATCTCAGCTCACTGCAATCTCTTCCTCCCGGGTTCAAGCAATCCTCCCCCCTCAGCTTCCCAAGAAGCTGGGATTACAATTGTGCACCACCACACTCACCTATTTTTTGTATTTTCAGTACAGATGGGGTCTCACATGTTGGCCAGGCTGGTCTTGAACTCCTGACCTCAAGTAATCCTCCCACCTTGGCCTCCCAGAGTGCTGGGTTTACAGGCCTGAGCCACCGTACCTGGCCTTAATTCATTTTTATTAACTTTATCAACAACATCTTTGGAATTTTTATTTTTCTTTTTTCATTTTAATTCTTCTTCAGAACTTTTATTTTTCTTTTTAAATTCTTCTTCTTTTTCTCTTTTTGAGAGGGAGTATCGCTCTGTCACCCAGGCTGGAGTGCAGTGGCGCAATCTCAGCTCACTGCAACCTCCGCTTCCCCAGCTCAAGCAATTCTCTACAGGCGTGCGTCACCACGCCTGACTAATTTCTGCATTTTTAGTAGGGACAGGGTTTCGCCATGTTGGTCAGGCTGGTCTCGAACTCCTGAGGTCAAGTGATCCACCCGCCTCGGCCTCCCAATGTGCTGGGATTACAGGCATGAGCCATGAGCCACTGCGTCCGGCTGCTTTCTGTTACTATAAATTCGATTTTTCTTTTCTTTCTTTCTTTTTTTTTTTAATAAAGACAAGTTTCACCATGTTGGTCAGGCTTGTCTTAAACTCCCGACCTCAGGTGATCCGCCCTCCTTGGCCTCCAAAGTGCTTGGATCACAGGCGTGACCCACCATGCCTGGCCTCGATTTTTCTTTTCTATAATTTCATGTAAATGGAATCATATAGTGTGCCAGTTATCAATCTACGACCTCATTTGGTTCTAGCCCACCCAGGGACGCTGTTAAAAAGAAAAAAAAAAGCGGGGGCTGGGGCGGGGGCGGGCGCGGTGGCTCACGCCTGCACTCCACCTGGGCAAGAGCGAAACTCAAAAAAAGGAAAAAAAAAAAAAAAAGAGTTTGGCCCTTTAAATCTTTTTCCTTTGCTGACTGACATGATGCTAATTTTTTTCAGTAGAGGGCGCCGGAGAGACGTTGCAGGAGGAAAGGGTTTGGCTTCATTTCCAGACTTGGCTCCTGCAAGGCAGCTACTCCCGCAGCGAGCACGCTTCTCCAGCCTCCGACTCCCACGTGCGTGTGATTTCTTTATGTCAGGAAGTTTCTCTGGCACATGGCTCCTGAAACATGGCAGTCAGCAGCACCCACCTCAGCTGAGACACTTCCCTGTGCGCTGCCTTCCCCAGCATCCCACTGGATGGACTTCTCCGCATTCCAGTGGGCCGCACCACAGAGTTGCCCTTGTCCTTCCTTGAGCCATGGCCAAGAATACACCAGCAAGGTCACGGTCTCAGTCTGGGCCTCTCATCTTTCTCGGCTATCTTAGGCTTAGGAGGAGCGGCTGCTCCTTGTATCTGCTATTTCTGTTTTAAATATATATATAATTTTAAAATAGAGATGGGATCTTACTATGTTGCCCAGGCTGGTCTCCAACTCCTGGGCTCAAGCGATCCTCCCACCTTGGCGTCCCAAAGTGCTAGGATTACAGTGGATTACAGGTAGGAACCACTGGGCCCGACTATGTAGCTGCTATTTCTACTTTCTTTTCTTTTTTTTTTTTTTTTTTTGAGATGGAGTCTCACTCTGTTGCTGTTGCCCAGGCTGGAATGCAGTAGTGTGATCTTGGCTCACTGCAACCTCTGCCTCCTGGGTTCAAGTGATTCTCCTACCTCGGCATCCTGAGTAGCTGGGATTACAGGCGCGAGCCACCACGCCTGGCTAATTTTGGGATTTTTATTAGAGACGAGGTTTCACCATCTTGGCCAGGCTGAGCTCGAACTCCTGACTGCAGGTGATCTGCTCACCTTGGCCTCCCAAAGTGCTGGGATTACAGGCGTGAACCACCATGCCCAGCCAATTTTTGTGTTTTTAATAGATACGGGGTTTCACCATGTTGGCCAGGCTAGTCTTGCAGGCAATCCGCTCCTCAGCCTCTCAAAGTGCTAGAATTACAGGTGTGGGCCACTGTGCCTAGCATTC
Organism: Aotus nancymaae; assembly: GCF_030222135.1. Classification (NCBI taxonomy): domain Eukaryota; kingdom Metazoa; phylum Chordata; class Mammalia; order Primates; family Aotidae; genus Aotus; species Aotus nancymaae. The sequence goes on along the minus strand of NW_026988441.1, from coordinate 14,893,917 downwards.
TTTTTATTTATTTATTTATTTATTTATTTATTTATTCATTCATTCATTCATTCATTCGAGATGCAGTTTTACTCTGTCACCCAGGCTGGAGTGCAGTGGCGTGATCTTAGCTCACTGCAACCTCTACTCCTGGGTTCAAGCGATTCTCCTGTCTCAGCCTTCCAAGTAGCTGGGAATACAGCCATGTGCTATCACGCCCGGCTAATTTTTCTATTTTTAGTTGAGATGGGGTTTCACCATGTTGGTCAGGCTGGTCTTGAACTCCTGACCTCAGGTGATCCAACTGCCTCAGCCTCTCAAAGTGCTGGGATAGGCGTGAGCCACTATGCCTGGCCAGCATTCTTTTTAAATTAAAAAAAAAAAAAAATGTGTGTGTGTGGAGACAGGGGTCTCACTATGTTGCCCAGGTTGGTCTCCAACTCCTGGCCTGAAATGATTCTCCCGCCTCAGCCTCCCAAAGTGCTGGGATTACAGGCCTGAGCCACCGAGTCTGGCCTCAATGTTCTTAATTATTTCTGAACAAGTGGCCTTGCATTTTCATTTTGCAATGGGCCCTGCAAATTATGTAGCTAGTCCTGGGAACACTTAGGTTTGCAAAGATGTTCTAAACAGAACAAGAACAGGATACTATAAAGGGAAGAACGTCTACAAGAAGAAAAAGAAATTCAAAGAAATGAATTGGATGAGTTACTAAGAAAAATGCTTCTTTCAAAAGGGAAAAAATTAAAGCTATGAGAAACTCTAGGAAAAACATAAAACTGTATCTGTGTTACAGCCATTTGATGAAGTTCACTGAAAAGGAATCCTTTTGACCTGGAGACTAGGGCCATTCTCTTTACATTGGTTTTACTTACGGGTTTTCATGGGAAAAGGACTCTTCAACAAATGGTGCTGGGACAAGTGGAAATCTATATGCAAAAAGATGGATTTAGACCATTACGTCATACCAGAATCAACTTGAAATTAATCATACATCTAAATTTAAGAATTAAAACTATAAAACTTTGAGAAGAAAACAGGAGAAAATCTCATGATCTTGCGTTAAGCAGAGATTTTTTAGATCCAACACCAAAACTATGATTCATAAAAGAAAAAAATGGATAAATTAGACATTATCATAAGTTAAAACTTTTACACTTGCACATTATAGATATGATAAAGGACTTGCATATAGAATATATAAAGAACTCTTAAAATTCAATGAGATAAATCAGTTAAAAAGTGGACAAAAGGCTGGGAGCAGTGGCTGACGCCTATAATCCCAGCACTTTGGGAGGCCAAGATGGATGTGAGGGACTGTTAACTTCTCTTCCCGGGTCCACAAGGGGCGGGGTTTCAAAGGCAAGAACTTCCCAGCGCCATGCCTTCATCCACCTCCCCATCCGGAAACCTAGAGTTCTTATGTCTAATTTTCTCAGGCTAGAGGGCTAGGTAAAATTCCAGGTGAGCTTCCTTTGTTCAGAAAGCCCGCCAAAAGCCCTGGAAGGAGGGACTCTGTTGTGGTCCCAAGCAACCAATCTGGGATCAGAGCCAAATATCAATCGCTCCAGAGGAAGTCTGAAAGAACTCCTCTCATTGGAAAAGAACATGAATGGGGCGGGTATAACTTCAAAGTTAAAACCCCACTGCCCCTTGCCTGTGCGGACTCCTTCTCCGGATCCCCTCCCACGGCAGTGTGGGAGCTGTCTCTGCCTCTCTACCTACCTGACCGGATTTTCCTCTCTGGGATCCCCTCCCACAACAGCGTGGGAGCTCTCTACTTCTCTCTCTTTCTCTCTCTGCCTAATAAATCGCTCTCTGCAAAACTCTTTGGGTCCGATATTTATTTAACCGGTAAGTTCACCGTGGCCAGGGCCTCTCTCCCATTCCTGGGGCAAGGGAGCCCAAGAACCTGGGGTACATTAAATGGAGAGAGGGGAGCTGAGGCCCGTCCCATCCTGCGACCTGGTTACAGGTGGATCATCTGAGGTCAAGAATTCGTGACCAGCCTGGCCAACATGTTGAAACCCCGTCTCTACTAAAGATACAAAATTTGACTGTAATCCCAGCTACATGAGAGGCAAGAGAATCGCTTGAACCTGGGAGGCAGATGTTGGAGTGAGCTGAAATCACGCCATTGCACTCCAACCTGGGCAATAAGAGTAAAACTTCATCTCAAAAAAAAAAAAAAAAAAAAAAGACAAAAGAGTTGAGTAGATATTTCACCAAAGAACATACACAAATGAGTAATGAGCACATGAAGTGATGCTCCACATCATTAGTCGTTAGGAAAATGCTGATTTTTTTTTTGAGATTGGGTCTTGCTCTGTTGCTCCAGCTGGAGTGCGGTGGCATGATCTTGGCTCACTGCAGTCTCAACCTCCTGGGCTCAAGTGATCCTCCCACCTCAGCCTCCCCAGTAGCTGGGACTACAGATGCACCTACTACCACACGCAGCTAATTTTAAATTTTTCTTTAGAGATGGAGTCTCCCTATATTGCCCAGGCTGGTCTTGAACTCCTGGAATCAAGGGATCCTCCTGCCTTGACCTCTCGAAGTGCTAGGATTATGGGCGTGAGCCACGATGCCCAGCTGGGAAATGCCAATTAAATTCACAAAGAGACACCACTTCACACCCACTATCCTGGCTATTATTCAAACTGATGATGCTGACAGGTGTAGTCAAGGACATGAAGAAACTGGAACCCTCAGACTTCAGTGGTTGGGATATAAAATGTACAGCCACCTTGGAAAATCATTAGACAATTTCTTTAAAAGTTGAAGCCAGGCATGGTAGCTCACGCCTGTAATCGCAGCACTTTGGGAGGCCTGAGGTCAGGAGTTCGAGACCAGCCTGGCCAACATGGTGAAACCCTGTCTCTACTGAAAACACAAAAATTAGCCGGGCATAGTGCTGGATGCCTGTAATCTCAGTTACTTGGGAAGCTGAGGCAGGAGAATCACTTGAACCTAGGAGGAGGAGGCTGCAGTGAGCCAAGACTGCACCACTGCACTCCAGCCTGGGTAACACAGCAAGACTCTGTCTCAAAAACAAACAAACAAAAACGTGTAGTGGCTCACACTTGTAATCTGAGGACTTTGGGAGGCCGAGGCAGGAGGATCGCCTGAGTTCAGGAGTTCCAGGCTGCAGTGAACTATGAATGCACCACCACACTCCAGCTTGGGTGACAGAATAAGACCCTGTCTCTAAAAAATAAAAAAAATTTTAAAAAGTTAAGCTTGGTGTGGTGGCTCATGCCTGTAATCCCAGCTCTTTGAGAGGCCAAGGTGGGTGGATCACTTGAGGTCGGGAGTTCAAGACCAGCCTGACCACATGAAGAAACCCCCATCTCTACTAAAAATACAAAATTGGCCGGGCGTGGTGGCGCATGCCTGTAACCCCAAGCACTTGGGAGGCTGAGGCAGGAGAATCGTTTGAACCCGGGAGGCGGAGGTTGCAGGGAGGTGGAGGTTGCGGTGAGCCGAGATCATGCCATTGCACTCCAGCCTGGGCAACAGAGCGAAACACCGTCTCAAAAAAAAAAAAAAAAAAGTTAAACAAACTTACATGAGATCCAGCAATTCTATGACTAGATTATCCAAGAGAAATGAAAACATACCTCCTTCCTCCATGCAAACACTCATATGCGAGCGTTCACAGCATTATACATTTGGAAACACTCCAAATGTCTATCAGCTGATGAATGGATAAATAAAATGTGCCAATAGAAAATTCCACAAAATAGAATATTGTTCAGCAATAAAAAGGAATAAACATGCTATAGCATGAAAAAACCCAAAGCAATATGCTACATCAAAGAGGCCAGACACAAAAGGCCACATATTATATGAAGTACTTCTATGAAATGACCAGAAAGACAGATCTATTTGATCAGAAAGTAGATTAGTAGTTGCCTGGGGCTAGGCTGGGAACAGAGTGACTGCAAATAGGCACGAGGGATATTTTAGGGGTGATGAAGATGCTTTTTGTCACGGTGGTGATGGTTGCACAACTCTATAAAGTTACTAAAAACCATGAAGTTGTCCACTTTCAAAGGGCTGAATTTTTTGGTATGTAAATTATGCCTCAAAAAAGCGACTTTCAAAAAACACTGCAAACTTTGCAGTTAAAGCGTGTAGGGCTTAAATATGGCAACAGAACAGACTGTAGATGTTTCCACCTTGACAATGTAAAGGCAAATGTACATCCGGGTGCGAAGGCTCACGCCTGTAATCCCAGCACTTCGGGAGGCTGAGATGGGACGATCACTTGAGCCCACGAGTTCAAGACAAGCCTGGGCAACATAATGAGACCCTCCCCGCCCCCGTCTCTACAAAAAAATTAGCAGGCATGATGGCGGTTGTGTGGAGTCCCAGTTATTTGACAGGCTGAGGTGGAAGGATCCCTTGAGCCCAGAAGCTGAGGTTACAGTGAGCTGAGATCCTGCCACAGCACTCCAGCCCAGGTGACAGAGTGAGACCCTGTCTCAAAAAAAAAAAAAAAAAAAAGAAAGAAAAAGAAAAGAAAAGAGCAAACAAAACAGTGCAATGTTACTGCAATTCACTAAAAATACTATCAAAGAGAACTCCCATACGTTCCTGGTGGAATCCGTTTGGAATCACTCCCATACATTCCTGGTGGAATCCGTTTGGAATCACTTTGTAAACTGTTGGACTTTTTTTTTTTTTTTTTTTGAGACTGAGTCTCACTCTGTTGTCCAGGCTGAAGTGCAGTGGCGTGATCTCAGCTCACTGCAACCTCCGCCTTTCAGGTTCCAGTGATTCTTGTGCCTCAGTCTCCCAAGTAGCTGGGATTATAGGCACGTGCCACCATGCCCAGCTAATTTTTGTATTTTTATAGAGACAGGGTTTCACCATGTTGGCCAGGCTGGTCTTGAACTCCTGACCTCAAATGATCTGCCCACCTTGGCCTCCCAAAGTGCTGGGATTATAGGCATGAGCCACTGTGCCCAGCCCATTGGACATTTTTTACTGAAGTAAAAAGGAAAGTTTTCCTGCCCTATGACGCAGCAACTCCACCCCAGAGCCAGGAAACATACAAGAACACTCATGGTGGTATTGTTCCTAACAGCTTCCGACTGGAAATGTCCCAGATGCCCGTCCACTGTAGCACATACAAGTAAGTCATTAATAAGATAAGATGGACTACTACATAGACCAATAATACAAATAATACAAATACAAATATTACAAATAATACACATACAAAATAAGGAATAAGCCACAAGTACCCAGAACATGAATGATTATGAAAAGAAAAAAAGAACATTTTGTTTTTGAGACAGGGTCTCCCTGTGTTGCCCAGGCTGGAGTGCATTGGTGCAATCATAGCTCCCTGTAGTCTCCATCTCCTGCACTAAATCGATCCTCTTGCCTCAGCCTCCTCTACAGCTGGGACCACAGGCACACACCACCATGCCCAGCTAATTTTTGTATTTTTAGTAGAGATGGGGTTTCACCATGTTGGCCAGGCTGGTCTTGAACTCCTGACCTCAAATGATCTGCCCAACTTGAACTCCCAAAGTGCTGGGATTATAGGCATGAGCCACCACGCCCGGCCCTTTCTCCCTGTGTGAGGATGTCCCCTCTGCAAGATGGGAAATGTGCAGGTCTACATCTCTCATCCACAATCTGTGTGTTCAAAAGCTCAGAAAACCGAAGGCTTTTCCCAGACCCACTTGGTGGCAGGAGCTGACTTGAGCTGAGCTGTTCTAAGGTTTGGTGTAGTCTCTGGCTGTCCCTTGAGCATGAACCTGCGCTTCACTGAAGGCATATTAGTGTTTGATCACACAAATGCTCCTCAGCCCTACTAGGTGTCTAACGTAACATATCAAATGGGCTCTATACCACTTGTTTAATATTCAAAGTCTAGGCTGAGCACGGTGGCTCAGCCTGTAATCCCAGCACTTTGGGAGGCCGAGGTGAGTGGATCACTTGAGGTCAGGAGTTCAAGACCAGCCTGATCAACATGGTGAAACCTCATCTCTACTAAAATACAAAAATTAGCTGGACATGGTGGTATGTGCCTATAATCCCAGGTATTCGGGAGGCTGAAGCAGGAGGATGGCTTGAACCTGAGAGTTGGAGGACAGAGTGAGCAGAGATGGGGCCACTGCACTCCAGCCTCGGTGACAGAGGAGACTCCATCTCAAAAAAAAAAAAAAAAGTTCAAAGTCTAGATTTCCAAATGCATCTGGTTCCAAGAGTTTTGGATCAGAGATGATGGACCTCTAATAACCCCTGTTCCTCATGGTTGTGGGGAAATTTCATGAGATGAGGGCCTGGCCCTTGACAAATGTTTGCTGCCACTGTGAGGAGTTGCTATGATTAGCATCGAACGCCCAGCTATGGGATGGAGGAGTCCACGTGGGCACTTCCATCTGCTGCGACCAGAGACTAGAAGAATGTGGGATAAAGACAGGCGTGCTTAGGAAATAACAAGGCGAAACACAGCAGGACAAAAACTGAACCTCTGGCACGATCGTTCGATGAATTTTCAAAAGGAAAAAGAAAATACCAAGTTCCAAATCTATCCCTAGAAAAAGAGTGGTGACTGGGCACGGTGGCTCAAGCCTGTAATCCCAGCACTTTGGGAAGCCAAGGCAGGAGGATGGCTTGAGCCCAAGAGTTTGAGACCAGTCTGGGAAATACACAAACAACATTAAAAAAAATTAGCCAGGCACAGTGGTGTGCGCTTGCAGTCCCAGCTACTCGGGAGGCTAAGGTGGGAGGATCACTTGAGCCTAGGAAGCTGAGGCTGCAGTGAGCTGAGACTGTGCCACTGCACTCCAGCCTGGGTGGGAGTGAGACCTTGTCTCAATTAAAAAAAAAAAGAAAAGAAAAGAAAAAGAAAAAGGAAGGAGCCAGGCGTACCGGTTATGTTCATAGTGTTAGTCATAGGTGAACAGGCTATGATAGTTAAGGAAGTACCTTCACAAAACACTAACAGCTACTGTTAACTGAGCACTTATTTTGCTCCAGGCATGTGGGAAGTGCTTTACAAAATCTCACAGAAGCTTCAAACCACTCCACGAAGTAGGCACATGGGGAAACTGAGGCTTGGAGGAGGGAAGCAACGTGCGCACAGTCACTGAGCAAAGAAGCAACAGAGCCATGTCAAAACACAAAATTACAACAAACTTCGTTATAGATCTAATGGGCTTTTAGTCAAAATTCCTGAATGATGAGCCTCCATCCCACAAAACAGACTGAGACCCCCACTGGGTAGTAAGAGAATGGGGGTTTTGTAAAGTGGGCCCAAGGAAAAAGAATAACAGAAACAAAATAAAACAAAATAAAAGCTAGGCCGGGCGCAGTGGCTCACACTTGGAATCCCAGCACTTTGGGAGGCCAAGGCAGGTAGGTCACCTGAGGTCAGGAGTTCGAGACCAGCCCAGCCAACATGGTGAAACCCCATCTCTACTAAAAATACAAAAATTAGCTGGGTGTGGTGGTGTACGCCTGTAGTCCCAGCTACTCGGGAGGCTGAGGCAGGAGAATCACTTGAACCCAGGAGATCAAGCCTGCAGTGAGCTGTGATGATGCCACTGCACCACAGCCTGGATGACAGAGTGAGACCCCATCTAAAAGGAAAAAAAAAACCTGCTGGTTATTTGAATTCTGGTATATAGGACTCCACAGTTTGTGCTACGGTATACATGTCTTCTGTCTCTTTGTTTCAAAATGATCTTACTTTATTTTCCCCCAATTTTTACGGTGAAATTTCATTATATAGACAAGTTGAAAGAGTAATCAAATGAACATCACTATATGCTCCACGTTTTGCCATATTTGTGCTCTCTTTTTTTTTTTTTGGACAGAGTTTCACTCTTGTCACCCAGGCTGGAGTGCAATGGTGTGATCTCAGTTCACTACAACCTCCACCTCCCGGGTTCAAGTGATTCTCCTGCCTCAGCCTCCCAAGTAGCTGGGATTAAAGGTACTTGCCATCATGTCCCGCTAAATGTTGTATTTTTGTAGAGATGGAGTTTCAGCATGTTGGCCAGGCTAGTTTCAAACTCCTGACCTCAGGTCATCCACCCGCCTCAGCCTCCCAAAGTGCTGGGATTACATTACTGCACCAGGCAGTGTTGATGAATTACTCTTCAATACTTCCAATGAATCTCCTAAGAATAAGGGCAACCTATGGGTTTACAAGATGATCATTCTTAACGCCATCAAGAGAAATCCATTCTGCCATCAATACCCACTCCGTGAACAATTTCCCTGTCTTTAGCGGGTCTTCTGTGGCTATTTCCTCCTAACAAGATCCCCAAGGAGGCTCAAACACCACTGGGGGTGGTCAGGTCTCACTCGTCTCTTTTCATCTAAAACACTGCCTTTTCCATTTTTCCAAGAGATTGTATTACTTTTGTCATAGAAAAAAATTAATGCAAACTTTTTCTATTTGATTTGTAAGCCATATATAGAACTTGACTGGAATTGGAGAAATGAACATTTACACAAATACAAAAATGTTACTTTAAAAATGTATCTTTTTGTCTGGGTGCCAGTGGCTCACACTTATAATCCCAGGACTTTTGATGGCGGAGACGGGCGGATGGCTTGAGCCCAGGTGTTCGAGACCAGCCTGGGCAACACGGCAAAACCCCATATCCACAAAAAATACAAAAATTAGTGGGGTTTGGGGGTGTGCGCCTGGGGCCCCAGTTACTCAGGAGGCCGAGGTGGGAGGATCTCTTGACCCCAGGAGGTCAAAGCTGTAGTGAGTCATGATCACAACCCTGCACTCCAGCCTGGGCAACATATATATAATATATATGAGATATATATATATATATATATATTTTTTTTTTTTTTTTTTTTGCGATGGAGTCTTGCTTTTGTTGCCTAGGCTGGAGTGCAGTGGCACGTTCTAGGCTCACTGCAACCTCCGCTTCAAGCGATTCTCCTGCCTCAGCTTCCTGAGTAGTTGGGATTACAGGCGCCCACCACCATGCCAGGCTAATTTTTGTACTTTTAGTAGAGATGGGGTTTCATGTTGGCCAGGCTGGTCTCCAACTCCTGACCTCAGGTGATCCTCCCACCTCGGCCTCCCAAAGTGCTGGGATTACAGGGGTAAGCCACTGCGCCTGGCCTAAAGATCTATTTTTTAAAAGAAGCTCCTTAGCCAAGACTTACAAAAAGAAAGTCAACAGATATTAGGTATATTTAATGGAACAATCAATACAAGTTTTAAAAAATTATTTAATGTTTGAAAAGTACCCAAAAGAGAAGTTAAAAGTAATGCCCTGACGGTACAGGGAGGTGATTATATAGGGAGGAGGAAAACCATGGAGATGATGAAAATTGTCTCCTATTTTAGCAAGGGACCCATGGATGCCTCGTCTAAAAGTCGATGGAATAAATAATTCAAAAATCTGCTTTAAAGATTTGGCAATAGACACCAAAGGAATCAAAAGTGGAAAAAGTAAAAAAACGAGGCAGCAGCGATCGTGAGTTACTTTTTGCCATTTTTGAAAAGTAATGTAATTACAAAAAAAAATGTATTTGGCCGACAGGGGTTGGGGGCGGTGGTGAGGGAGGTTTAAAGGCGTGTTGTTTTCCATGCAAAGCCGTGTTCTACGTGTCTGAGTGTCGTATATTACTGGAACATTTTTAAAGTATTATTTAGTTTACAACTAGACGCATACTATTTGTCTTTCAAACTATGGAGTAAACAGACGCTGTCTAAAGTTGAAGAGGCAATATACAGAGCTTTAGAACAAATCGCTAACACTGCAGAAGTAACACAGCAGCATAAAATTTAAGTCGAGAGTTGCGGCCGTGGCGAAACACATAATGTGCCCAAATTGCTAAATCAAGAAACCGCCCTCCGAGGCTTCTGATTCACTGATTCTGCGAAGGGACTGCAGGCCAGAAGACAGAAAATCCAGCAACGGTAAAAAGCGGCCTAGCCTTCCCCGGGCTGTGGCGCCCACGTGTTGGTTTGCAGCGTTTGGCAGGGGTTTTGGATGGTGGCCTCCGCGGACGAGCGCAGGGGTGGAGAGGCCTGGGCGTCCGAACACCTACTTTCAAAGCAAAGCCCTTCCAGATTTAGGGCTTTCTAACGTGCATTTGTATAACTTTGGGTTTAAAGGAGCCTCAGGCCGCGGAAGGGCCCGGGGAAGGGACGCTGCGGGTTACGGGACTCCCAGGGAGCCGCCCCTGGGGGCAGGGCCTGGCGCGGGAATCCTTCCCGGGGCGCCCAGGCTGCAGGCGAGAACAGGACTGACGCTTGGCTCCCGACCTCGGTCCCCTACCTGTCCCGGCGCTCACCTGGCGGCCTGCTCGGAGGCGGCAGCGGCGGGCTAAGCTCCACTTCCCCACTTTGCCCTGGGAGGCAGTCGGGGGGCTTCACGGGACTGGCGTGGCCCAGGGAGCCCCGGGACCGGCGGTCTGGGCGGTCGGTCCTCTCCTGGGGCGTGGCGGCTGCAGCCCGGCGCCGGGGGCGGCGACTCTGAGATCCCGCGGGCCGGTGCGGGAGGCCGCCCCTCCTCCGGCGGCGGGGCGGGGCGGGGCGGGAGCGAGGGTGGGCGGGGGCGGGCGAGGGCGGGGCGGGAGCGAGGGTGGGCGGGCGAGGGCGGGGCGGGGGCGAGGGTGGGCGGGGGCGGGCGAGGGCGGGGGCGGGGCAGGAGCGAGGTGGGCGGGGCGGGAGCGAGGGTGGGCGGGGCGGGAGCGAGGGTGGGCGGGGCGGGCTGGGAGGGCTGTGGGCGGTGAGGGGGATGCGGCGGGAATAGGGCCCGCCCCTGGGAGAGCCGCCTCCTCTGAGTGGACGAATTCCAGGTCCCCAAGTCCCCCCACTCGCGGGGTAACTGGTCCTAGCTCCCCTCCTCGCATCCACATCCGGTTCCCTTCTGGTTCTGGCCTCCTGCCCGCAGCCGCCTCCACCATTCACAACATCGATGGGATCGTGCACAGGTCCACGGCTGGTAAACCGCTTAGCTGTGATCCCGACCCAGGGCCTGATGCGAAACTCTCGGATCAAAGTCCCTGACCACGGGGATTTTCTTGTATTTACATTGCTTCCCAGGGCTAGATTCTCAGAAGCCCTGGCCTGGTCTGAAATTCAGCCCCTCCACCACACACACTCTCTGCAGCAATGACAAACCTGTGCCCTCCCACCCTAGGACGCCCCCGTCCTCCCATGTCCCCGGCTAGAGACAACTGAATTAATCCGGAGGTTCAGTATCGGTCAGGATGGGGCCACGACCCGTTTTCTCCCTTTACCTCTGCCCTTGGGTCTTTGCAGTCCCTTTTGATGGCCCCAGATTGCACCAGGGACCTTAAGGTGACTGATCTCAGACATCCCAGAGCTAGTTTTCTGGACGCCGGGCCTCGCCCACGTTTGTAAATCATTCTCCAGCCCCACTGGCTCGTATCTGCCACGGTGCCAAATGCTTTATATGCATGACCTCCTCATGGACGCCTCTCCTGAGAAACTGGTCCAGAGATACCTGGTCTATTGCACGCAGTCCAAGTCGCTAGCTTGGGGTGGGCGGGGACCACACAGCCGGAGAGCCTGGATTCCCCAAGGCCCCTTCCCCTAGAATCCTCCGCCAGGCCCCACAGCGCCATCGTGAGGACGGCGTGAGACTCTGCGTGCGCAGCGCGAAGCAGTGCCGGGCTCGGAGCCAACGCTGATTTGACTACTATTATATTATTTGTACCAACCGCCTTTGAAAGCATTTTCTGCTGTAGGTTGTAAAATTACTGTATTATTGGTAGAGTTTTTAGAGCAGATCCACACGCAGTTCCTTATGTGAAAGGCGTAGGCCTACATTTGTTTTGCATTCCGGATTGGGGGGGGTTATTTATTTTATTTTATTTTTTTGTGACGGAGTCTCACTCTGTCCCCGAGGCTGGAGTGCAGTGGCGCGATCTCGGCTCACTGCAACCTTGGCCTTCCAGGTTCAAGCAATTCTTCCTGCCTCAGCCTCTCGAGTAGCTGGGATTACAGGTACCCACCACCATGTCCGGCTAATTTTTGTATTTTTTAGTAGAGATGGGGTTTCGCCACGTTGGTGAAGCTGGTCTCAAACTCCTGACCTCAGGTGATCCGTCCGCCTCGGCCTCCCAAAGTGCTGGGTTTACAGGTGTGAGCCACCGTGCCTGGCCAGACCTAAATTTTGAACCTAAATTTAATAATGAGAAAATAGGTCAGGCCTGGTGACTCATGCCTGTAATCCCAGCTCTTTGGGAAGGGGAGGTGGGAGGATCACTTGAGCCCAGGGGTTCGAGACCAGAGTCCCTATTTCTGCAAAAAAAATTTAGCCAGGTGTGGTGGTACACACCTATAGACTCAGCCATTAATACTTGTGAGGATGAGATGGGAGGATTGCTTGAGCCCACGAGTTCGAGGTTACAGTGATCTATGATCACATCACTGCATTCCAGCCTGGACAACAGAGCAAGACACTGTCTCAAAAAAAAAAAAAAAATGGAAATCATCTTGCATTGAGAATGGGGGTATCCCCAACTGGCCAGGACTCTTCAAAAAGTCAACATACAAATAATTACAAAAGAGCCGGGTACGGTGGTGCCTACCTGTAGTCCCAGCTACTTGGGAGGCTGAAGCTGGGGGATCGCTTGAGTCCGGGAGTACTGGGCTGTATTGCGCTATGCCAATCGGGTGTCCACACTAAGTTCGGCATCAATATGCTGACCTCCCCAGAGCAGGGGACCACCAGGTTGCCTAGGGAGGGGTGAACCGGCCCAGATTGGAAATGGAGCAGGTCAAAACTCCATGCTGATCAGTAGTGGGATCGCGCCTGTGAATAGCCACTGCACTCCAGCCTGGGCAACATAGTGAGACCCCGTCTCTAAAAAATAATAATTATTATTATTATAGAAGAGACCGAAGAGATCTTAACAACCGAATATTGTAGTTGCACCTTGATTGGGTCCTGAATTAGCTGTTGACTTTGGGTTCCATTGCTCAGTGCTGATTTTTCTCTTCCTATTTGGTCAGGCTTGCTTGTCTCTTGACTTTCCCAAACAAGGGATGAGGCTGGTGTCTGTAGGTGACAGGGGTGCGCTTCCTGTTCTAAATATCTGAGTTTTTCCACTAGTTTGGGCCTACGTTAGAGCATGAATGGGAGCTTTGTGTCTGGGTCAGGGGGCTTGCAAACAGGCTGGTCTCACTTGTGGGCGGAGAAGGGTCCAAGAGCCCTACTTCCAGCTGCTCCTCCCCTCTGCCCCAAGTGCCAGGGTAGGGCTGGCTGCCTTTTTTTTTTTTTTCATTTCAGATGTCAGCATCTACTGTAGTTACCACCTCAGGCTGTCAGAGTTGGATCTCTTTAGGGAATCACCCTTCAGTTCTTGCTTTGCCTACACTTGAATGTTAGGTGGCCCATTCCCTGGGGAGGAGGGGGAGGAGAGGGCACAGGAGGCTCAGACAGACAAACAGACTCATCTGAGCCCATCTTCTCCGCCTTTTTTTTTTTGAGACAGGGTCTTGCTCTGTCACTCAGGCTGGAGTGCAGTGGTGTGATCTCCCCAGTTCAAGCCATTTTCCTGAGTAGCTGGACCACGGCACTGTATTTTTTGCAGAGATGAGGTTTTGCCATGTTGCCCAGGCTGGTGGTCTTGAACTTCTGACTTCAAGACATCCTCCCACTTTGATCTCCCAAAGTGCTGGGATTATAGGCATGTGCCACCAGGCCTGGCTCATTTAATAAATTTTGATGATCTTTCCATATCACTACATAGGGAGCTTCCTTTTTTTATTTTAGTTAATTTTATTATTATTAATTATTATTTTTGAGACAGAGTCTCGCTCTGTTGCCCAGGCTGAAGTGTAGTGGAGTGATCTCAGCTCACTGCAATCTCTGCCTCCCGGGCTCAAGCGATTCTTGTGCCTCAACCACCTGAGTAGCTGGGATTACAGGTGTGCGCCACCATACCCTGCTAATTTTTGTATTTTTAGTAGAGACAGGTTTCGCCATGTTGGCCAGGCTGGTCTTGAACTCCTGGGCTCAACTGATCTGCCTGTCTTGGCCTCCCAAAATCTGGGATTATAGGCGAGAGCCACCATGCCCGTCCACAAGTAGCCATTTTTCCATGCTGCTCAATTCTCAGACATTCAGGGGCTTGCATGTGTAAGGACAGGAATACTAACTAATCTTTGTTCTTTGATAAAAATCATTAAACAGTTGTTCCTCTAAATCTTCCTCCAAACCAGATTTCCCTAATCATTTCAACATTCCTTCCAAATGCCATCGCTTAAACCCTTCACAAATCTAATGTCAGATGCTCGCAAATGTTGTAAATACCTTAACAAATAGACAAAGCAATTGTGTGCTATTATAATGATTACAAAACTAATGCATACTTGTGCCGACACGTGTCACCAGTGTGCTGATACCCATGGATTTGAACTTGCTTCTTTTTTTTTTTTTTTTTTTGAGACGGAGTCTCCCTCTGTCGCTGGGCTGGAGTGCAGTGGCATGATCTCCGCTCACTGCAACCTCCTCCTCCTGGGTTCAAGTGATTCTCCTGCCTCAGCCTCCTGAGTAGCTGGGACTACAGGCATGCACCACCATGCCCAGCTAATTTTTATATTTTTAGTAGAGACGGGGTTTCACCACGTTGGCCAGGATGGTCTCTATCTCTTGACCTCATGATCCGCCCACTTCGGCCTCCCAAAGTGCTGGGATTACAGGTGTGAGCCACTGTACCTGGCCTGAACTTGCCTACCTTGGCTCACGTCTATAATCCCAGAACTTTGGGAGGATGAGGTGGGTGGATCATATGAGATCAGGAGTTATACCAGCCTGGCCAACATGGTGAAAACCCATCTCTACTAAAAATACAAAACTTAACCAGACATGGTGGCACATGCCTCTAGTCACAGCTACTCGGGGAGAGTGAGGCAGGAGAATTGCTTGAACCTGAGAGGTTGTGGTGAGCCAAGATTGCACCATTGCACTCCAGCCCGGGCGATGAGAGTGAAACTCCATCCACACACCCCCCTTCACCAAAAAAAAAGTGGAATTGTTTATTTTTCATTCGTTTATTTATTTTTGAGACAGTCTGGCTCTGTTATCCAGGCTGGAGCTTAGTGTCAGGATCACAGCTCACTGCAGCCTTGATCTCCTGGGCTCAAGTGATCCTTCCACCTCAGTCCCAAGTAGCTGGGACTACAGGGGGCATGCTACCACACCCAGCTAATTTCTGTATTTTTTGTAGAGATGGGACTTTGCCATGCTGCCCAGGCTGGTCTCGAACTCATGAGCTCAAGCGATCCACCCGCTTCAGCCTCCCAAAATGCTGGGATTACAGGCACAAGCCACCGTGCCTGACCTTGTTTCTTTATTATTGCTATTCTAGTGTTTAGGCTCCTTTCCTGCAGGGAGTGTGTTTTGACTCGCCCAGTGTAAGGAGCCTTGGTTACCGTCTGAGAAGTGCTGAGATTTCAGCTGTAGATCCAAGTCAGTTTCAGGAAGGCTGATGATTCAGGACCGGCAGCGAGGCCCGGGGAGCTTCTAGCAGGGCAGCCCACTGAATGTGGGTGTTACTCAGAGCCGGTCCACGTGCTTGGATCTGAGCAGGAAGGGAGGTTTTATTTATGGTCCTGGTCGTGCTTTCCCTCGGAGTCACATTTGTTCCTGGTGTCTCCTCACATGGTGCAGGCTAATGTGCCTACTCTGCAGCTCTTTCTGCTGAGCAAGGCCTGTTTCTACCCAGTTAAATCTAAAGCCTTCCATCACAATAAAACCCCAACTGTCATTCCCATCCACCATGATGCCAATCTGATGTATTATCAAATGTTTACATCGCTGGGCACGGTGGCTCATGCCTGGAATCCTAGTGCTTTGGGAGGCCGCAGGATCACTTGAAACCAGGAGTTCAAGACCAGCCCGTGCAACCCCCATCTCTACAGAAAATTAAAAAATTAGGTGGTTATGGTGGTGTGTGGCTGTGGTTCTAGCTACTTGGGAGGCTGGGGCAGGAGGATCGCCTGTGCCCGGGAGATCAAGGCTGCGGTGAGCTGTGATTGCACCACCACACGCCAGCCTGAGTGACAGAGCGAGACCCTGTCTCAAAACAAACAAAAAACGTTTACATCTTTGCCTATCTAAGAAGTGAAAATAGAACAAAAAAAAAGTATTTTTCTGGTATCTTCCTTGGCATTTCTCCTAAGATGAGGACATTGGTCATCTTTTCACGTGTTTCAGAACCATTTGCATTTCTTTCTCCATAATTTGTTTGTTAATCACCTTTGCCTATTTTTCTGCACTTACTGGTTAGGTGTTGTGTTTTTAAAATGGTGCAATGGGCTGGGTGCAGTGGCTCATGCCTGTAATCTCAGCACTTTGGGAGACTGAGGCAGGCAGATCACTTGAGCTCAGGAGTTCGAGACCAGGCTGGCCAACATAGTGAAAACCCGTTTCTACTAAAAATATAAAAATTAGGCCAGGTGCGGTGGCTCACACCTGTAATCCCAGCACTTCGGGAAGCCAAGGTGGGTGGATTACGAGGTCAGGAGTTTGAGACCAGCCTGGCCAACATAGTGAAACCCTGTCTCTACTAAAAATACAGATATTAGCTGGGCATGGCAGAGCATACCTATAATCCCAGCTACTTGGGAGGCTAAGGCAGGAGAATTGCTTGAACCCGGGAGGCGGAGGTTGCAGTGAGCCAAGATCATGCCACTGCACTCCAGCCTGAGCGACAGAGCAAGATTGTGTCTTGTAAATAAATATGAAAAAATACAAATATAAATACAAAAATTAGCTTGGCGTGGTGGCACATGCCTGTAGTCTCAGCTACCTGGGATGCTGAGGTACAAGGATCGCTTGAACCTGGAAGGTGGGGGCTGCAGCCAGCTGAGATCCCACCACTGCACTCCAGCCTGGGTGACAAAGCGAGACTGTCTCAAAGAAAAAAAAAAGGCACGATGATTGCAAACAGTGAAAAATAGGCGGCTGTCACATACAAACCTAACTTTCCAGCCTCTGGAGAGATGGCCTAGGCTACAGGGCACGTGTCTCACAGTCCCTCACCTGTGCAGTGCATTGCCCGGGCCTATCATCCATCACGTTAATATCCTGGCCTGTGGTTGTCAGTGGTGGTGAGGCAATCAAATCCCTAGGCAGATAGGGTGGGTCCCCAGTGAAACCCCACCTTCAAGCCAAAGACAGTTTTGAGCCTGAAGGCCAAGCTACAAGTCTTAGATAAATCCACGGACCAGACTGAGAACTTGTCTTCCCGTTTGGTGCAATTTTCTCTGATTCCTCCCCATCCTTCACCTATTTTACACAAACGTACCCTTCCCTAAATGTTCGTTTGTTTTGAGGCAGAGTCTCAAAAGAGACATCATTCTTTTATAATAATGGTGGTCCTCGTCCTCATAGTTGTTATCTAATCATGTTCTATGATTGTTAGTTCCAAAATCTTAAGTGCCATAATAAATAAATAAAAAAGAAAAATCAAATAAAATCTTAAGTGCCAGATTCTGGGCTAAGAGATCTAGGTACGGTATTGCATTAATTCCTCGGGCAACTCTCTGGGATAGGCACCCTTACCACCCTGAAGAGAGAAGTAGAGACAATAGTGCTAAGACATGGAGAAGCCTCGGCCGGCCACGGTGGCTCACACTTGTAACCCCAGCACTTTGGGAGGCCTAGGTGGGTAGATCACCTGAGGTCAGGAGTTCGAGAACAGCCTGGTTTTAAGTTAATTTTCTTTCATTTTAATTTTTATTTTTTTAGAGACAGGCTCTCTCCATGTTGCCCAGGCTGATCTCAAACTCCCGGCCTCAGACAAGCCGCCCGCCTTGGCCTCCCAAAGTGCTGGGATTACAGGCATGAACCACCGTGCCCCATCCTTAAATTAATTTTCAGTGTATTAAAGCTACCAGTGTAAACATTGTTTTCTTTAAGCTTCAAAGTTCTACTTACAGATATTATTTTATTTATAAATCTAATAAATTCCAGCAGTCACTTTTAGGGAGGCCTTTGATTAATGTCCAACCAATTCCATTTGCAATAGCTTCACATTCCATTTAGAATTTTAATTAAATTGTGTTCAGTGTTCTGCTTTCACAAATTTAGACTGCTTGATTTTCTTGGGAACCTCAACAGACGCTTCTAAGAAGCAAAACCTTCCCAAGTACCAACTCTTAAAAGAAATTAAACATATCAAGACCTTTAAAACATCCCAATAGCATTTACTTACCGAGAGTAAAATTCTTTTACTCATGTTTCAGTGAAAAATTACAAGTCCACAGCAATGAATTTACACAATTACACGTTTTACCTTGGAAGACTAACATTTACAGGGCAAGTGTTTCATATTTCCTAATATGCCAAACTCTTTTAAACATTAGAAATACTTAAAAACCAACCAAACAAGCTAAAAAAATTTACAAGTATTTAACGTACTTAAAATACCAAATAGCCCAGGTGATTCTTTTTTTTTTTTTAGATGGAATCTTGCTCTGTTGCCCAGGCTGGAGTGTGCAGTGGCACAATCTTGGCTCACTGCAACCTCTGCCTCCCGGGTTCAAACCATTCTTCTGCCTCAGCCCCTGAGTAGCTGGGATTACAGGCGTACACAACCACTCCTGGCTAGTTTTTGAATTTTTAGTAGAAACGGAATTTCTCCATGTTGGCGAGGTCGGTCTCAAACTCCTGACCTCAGGCAATCCACCTGCCTCAGCCTTCCAAAGTGCTGGGATTACGGGTGTGAGCCACTGCGCCCAGCCTGACGATTCTTAAATATAACACAAAAGTCTTAATTCTGGGGCTTTGATTTCCTTCATCTCTCTATTCAACTTTAAGCCTTCCTGGCTGAACATGAAAAGATGTACGTAAGAGAACAGTTTTACTGGCCAGGCACAGTGGCTCATGTCTGTAATCCCTGTACTTTGGGAGGCCAAGGTGGGAGGATCACTTCAAGCCAGGAGTTTGAAATCAGCTTGGGCAACAAAGTGAGACCCTGTCTCTGTTCTTATTTCTTATTTATTTATTTATTGAAACGGAGTCTTGCTCCGTTGCCCAGGCTGGAGTGTGGAGTGCAGTGGCGTGATCTCGACTCACTGCAACCTCCGCCTCCCGGGTTGAAGCGATTCTCCTGCCTCTGCCTCTGGAGTAGCTGGGATAACAGGCACCTGCCATGATGCCTGGCTAATTTTTTTGTGTATTTTTAGTAGAGATGGAGTTTCATTCATCATGTTGGCCAGGCTGGTCTTGAACTCCTGGCCTCAAATGATCCATCCACTTTGGCCTCCCAAAGTGCTGGGATTACAGGATTGAGCCACGATATCTGGCCTCTTATTATTATTATTATTTTAGTGGGGACAGGGTCTCACTGCAGCCCAGGCTGAAGTGCAGTGGTGCAATCACGTCTCAGTGCAGCCTCAGCCTCCTGGGCTCAAGTGATCCTCCCGCTTTAGCCTTCCAAATAGCTGGGACTATACGCGCATGCCACCATACCCAGCAACTTTGTGTATTTTTTATAGAGACAGGGTTTTGCCACGTTGCCCAGGCTGGTCTAGAACTCGTGACCTCAAGTGGTCGACCCACCTCGGCCTCCCAAAGTGCTGGGATTATAGGTACAAGCCACCATGCCCAGCCTCCTATCTCTATTCTTAAAAAAAAAAAAAAAAAGAAAAGAAAAGAAGAGAAAAGAAAACAATTTTGCTAGCTAGGTGAGACTAATTCTTGGCCAGATAATTTATTATTGGAAAGGGAGTTCTGACTTTCTAGTCATTAAAAAAAAAACCTTACAGGTGGCTCACACCTGTAAGCCCAGCACTTTGGGAGGCTGAGGCAGGAGGATCACTGGAGCCCAGGAGTTCGAGACCAGCCTGGGCAACCTAGGGAGACCTCCGTCTCTACAAAAAACTTAAAAAATTAGACAGGCATGGTGGCAGGCACCCATGGTCCCAGCTACATGGGAGGCTGAGGTGGGAGGATCGCTTGAGCCCAAGAGGTCAAGGCTGTAGTGAGCTGTCTTTGCACCACTGCACTCCAGCCTGGGCAACAGAGCAAGACCCTGTCTCAAAACAAAACAAAACAAAACAAAACAAAAAAACCTTTTCAAAAACCCTTCTGAGTCTCGCTCTGTTGCCCAGGCTAGAGTGCAGTGGCACGATCTTGGCTCGCCATAACCTCCACCTCCCAGGTTCAAACGATTCTCCTGCCTCAGCCTCCCAAGTGCTTGGGGTTACAGGTGTGCACCACCATGTCTGGCTAATTTTTTTTAGTAGAGACAGGTTTCACTATTTTGGCCAGGCTGGTCTTGAACTCTTGACCTCATGATCCACCTGCCTCTGCCTCCCAAGGTGCTGGGATTACAGGCGTGAGCAACCTCGGCTGGTCTGAGCCCTTTTTAAATTGTTACCATAACAAGTGGGCTTCATGGGCTACAGAGGTTTTGTCCTCTGGCCTTCAATCCAGGTTCATGGTGTACCATCAGCTCACTTTCCCAACCAGTGACATCAGAGGGAAGTCTGTAGCTACCCAGGTGACTTGTGGCTGGTCCCTCTGTTGCCCAGCTCTATTCTGCATTCTCTGCATTCCATCTCGCTGTCTGGCCAGGCCACGGCCCCTGAGAGTAGTTACATGACGCCTGGCGTGCTGATGGTATTGCCTGTCACCCCTTTGGCCAGCTTTGCTCCTAGCGAGGCTGATGTTGGGGTTGTGACCCAGAGGTGAACAGGCAGGTCTCAGAGGGCCCGTTGGGGATGCTGTGGATTGTTCCTGGGAGGGATCAGCTCTCGCAATGTCAACAGAGTGCAAAGAGGATGCAGCTCATCTGTCATTTACTAGCCTAGGGGCGGCAGCGTGTGCGGCTGCCAGGCTCAACTTACAAACCTCAGAGGCTGCAGGCTTGCAGGAGGAGAGGCGAGGAGCCCATCCATGTTGGGGAAGGAGGTCAGATAACAGGCTCTGGACAGGCTGGAGGGGGACAGAGGGAGGAGGCTGGCCAAGCAACCTCCAAGCCCAGCCCTGCCAACCTGTCAATCCAGAAACGAGAGCCTACTGCATGCAGCATCTATTTTGCTTTTTTTTTTTGAGACGGAGTCTTCCTCTGTCGCCCAGCCTGGAGTGCAGTGGTGTGATCTCGGCTCACTGCAACCTCAGCCTCCCGGATTCAAGAGATTCTTCTGCCTTGGCCTCCTGAGTAGCTGGGACTACAGGCTCATGCCAATACACCCAACTAAATTTTTGGATTTTTAGTAGAGATAGAGTTTCACCATGTTAGCCAGGATGGTGTCCATCTCCTGACCTCGTGATCCGCCTGCTTCAGCCTCCCAAAGTGCTGGGATTACAAGCGTGAGCCACTGCACCCAGCCTATTTTGCTTTTTTTCTTTGAGACAGGGGCTCACTGTGTTGCCCAAGCTGGAGTGCAGTGGTGCCATCATAGCTCACTGCAGCCTCCAACTCCTGGGCTCAAGCGTTCCTCCTGCCTTAGCCTCTTAAGTAGCTGGGACTACGGGTGCACGCCACCACACTCAGCTAATTTTTTGATTTTGTTTTTATTTTTATTTTTTATAGAGACAGAGTCTCACTATGTTGCCCAGGCTGGTCTTGAACTGCTGGACTCCAGTGATCCTCCTGCCTCAGCCTCCCAAAGTGCTGGGATTACAGGTGTGAGCCACCACGCCCAGCCTAACACCTGTTATGTGCACCGTTGCTCTCGCAGGGTTCTGCTTTCTAGAAGGTGGAGGAGTGATAGCCCAGCTGCGGGGTGATCCTGCCCGAGGGGTGATCATAGATGTCAGGTGTATTCTGAATGTCTTTTGAAGGAAAGATAAAGGATTTGCTGCTGGACTGGGTTTGGTGTGAAAGAAGGGGAGAGAGAGGAGTCCAGGACAAGGCCAGGCTCGTGGGTCTGGCAGCTGGTAAAATGAGAGTGCGGCTCCCTGGAGATGGTGTGTGGACTCTGAATAGATTCAGGGGGCCGCAAAATTCGTTCTTTCTGGGCATGTGCTATGAACTTCAAGGCCCATGTTTCTCTTTTTTCCTAGATGGAGTTTCCCTTTTGTTGCTCAGGTTGGAGTGCCATGGTGGGGTCTTGGCTCACCACAACCTCCGCCTCCTGGGTACAAGTGATTCTCCTGCCTCAGCCTCCTGAGCAGCTGAGATTACAGGCATGTGCCACCACATCTGGCTAATTTTTTTTTTTTTTTTTTTTTTTGTATTTTTAGTAGAGATAGGGTTTCTCCATGTTGGTCAGGCTGGTCTTAAACTACCGACCTCAGGTGATCCGCCTGCCTCTGCCTTCCAAAGTGCCGGGATTAGGGGCATGACCCACTGCACCTGGCCAAGGCCAATGCTTCTCTAAATCTTGTAACCATAACCTGAGTAAGAAATACATTCTGGCTGGGCATGGTGGCTCATGTCCCTCCCATGGGAATTATGGAAGCTACAATTCAAGATGAGATTTGGGCGGGGACACCTCACTAACCTCCCTCACGAACCTCCATCAGTCTTTCTTCCCTGAGAGTTAAACAGAAATCAGCCTTTTCTTTGAGACGGAGTATAGTATAGATGGGGTTTCACCATGTTGGTCAGGATGGTCTTGATCTCTTGACCTTGTGATCTGCCCGTCTCGACCTCCCAAAGTGCTGGGATTACAGGCGTGAACCGCCATACCTGGCTGCTCATGTATCATTTAATTGAACCTCCCACAATCCTATGAGGAGGCTGGATCAGGGAAGAGTACTTTGGTTGCAAGCAACAGGAAGTCCTGTTAACAGTGGGACCTGCTAACAAAAGGGTACTTACTGTTTATTTAGCAAGCACTCCTGAGATAAGCTATCTTGGGGTTGGTCTAGCAGCTCAGTCATGTCTTCAAGGAGCAGGCTGCTTCTCTCTTCCTTTCCAACACCCGCAGCATCTTGGTGTTTGTCTTGGAGGGTGGCAGCCTCGGCGGCAGGGACCATAACTGCACAGAAAGGCAGGAAGATGTGGAAAGAGAAGGGCACCCAGCACACTTTCCTGATGCCTTTTTTTTTTTTTGAGACAGTTTGCTCTTGTTGCCCAGGCTGGAGTGCAATGACACGATATCGGCTCACCGCAACCTCTGCCTCCCAGGTTCAAGCAATTCTCCTGCCTCAGCCTCCCAGTAGCTGGGACTACAGGTGCCTGTCATCATGCCCAGCTAATTTTGTCTTTTTTTTTTTTTTTGAGACAGAGTCTTGTTCTGTCGCCAGGTGCCAGACTGGAGTGCAGTGACATGAACTTGGCTCACTGCAACCTCCGTCTTCCGGGTTTAAGCAATTCTCCTCCCTCGGCCTCCCGAGTAGCTGAGACTACAGGTGCACGCCACCACACCCAGCTAATTTTTGTATTTTTAGTAGAGACGGGGTTTCACCATGTTGGCCAGGATGGTCTCGATCTCTTGACCTTATGATCCGCCCGCCTCGGCCTCCCAAAGTGCTGGGATTACAGATGTGAGCCACCGAGCCCGGCCTAATTTTGTATTTTTAGTAAAGACAGAGTTTCTCCATGTTGGTCAGGCTGGTCTCGAACTCCTGACCTCGGGTGATCTGCCTGGCTTGGCCTCCCAAAGTGCTGGGATTACAGGCTTGAGCCATCACAGCCAGCCCCCTGATGCCTTCTTGACCAGAACTGGGTTACAGGGCTACCTTTAGCTGCAAAGGAGGCTGTGAAAGAAAACATCCAGCACAGGGGTACAGGCCAGCTACATCTGGAATATTCTAATTCATTATCTGTGGCTGGGCACATGGCTCCATCAAAAAAAAAAAAAAAACACACAGCTGGATTCTGTTAGCCAGGAGGTGGGGGCTGGCCTGCAAGTAACAGGGTCTGCCACAGTAGAAGCAAGGTGACATCTACAGTGTTGACTAATGGCATGGTACGGCAGTGGCCATCATTGCTGACATAGGCTGGGGCACCCGATTAGGGTTTCAGACACTCCCTGGTGTGCCCTTGGATAATGGAGAGATAAGGAGACTCCAAAGAAGAGCAAAAGAAAGGAGGGCACTTGGCAGTGAACACTCAACAAGGAGTGGAGAAGATTTTAACAGTTACTGTAATCCCAGCACTTTGGGAGGCCAAGGCAGGTGGATCACTTGAGGTCAGGGGTTCGAGACCAGCCTGGCCAACATGGTGAAGCCCTGTCTCTACTAAAAATACAAAAATTAGTGGGGGCATGGTGGTAGACACCTGTAGTAACAGCTACTCAGGAGGCCGAAGCAAGATAATTGGTCAAACCCGGGAAGCAGAGGTTGCAGTGAGCCGACACAGTGCCACTACATTCCAGCCTGGGAAACAGAGCGAGACTCCATCTCAAAAAAACCACACACACACACACACACACACACACACGATTGATGGTCAAACACTAAAAAAAACCAACACAAGATTATTCCAAATTAGGATATTGCCGAGCATAGTGGCTTTCACCTGTAATCCTAGTGACTTGGGAGGTGGGAGGATCACTTGAGGCCGGGAGTATAAGACCCGCCTGGGCAACATAGTGAGACCCCATCTCTGCCAACAAAAAGTAAAAAACGTAGGCATGGTGGTACATGCCTATAGTCCCAGCTACTTGGGATGTTGAAGTGAGAGGATCCCGTGAGCCCAGGAGTTTGAGGCTGCAGTGATCTGTGATTGCATCACTGTACTCCAGCCTGGAAAACAGAGTGAGACCTCCCACTCTAAAAAAACAAATCAGATCGGGTGAGGTGGCTCATGCCTGTAATTCCAGCACCTTGGGAGGCCGAGGCGGGTGGATCACTTGAAGTCAGGAGTTTGAGACCAGCCTGGCCAACATGGTGAGACCCCCAACTCTACTAAAAATACAAAAAGTTAGCTAGGTGTGGTGGCACATGCCTGTAATCCCAGCTACTTGAGAGGCTAAGGCCAGAGAATCATTTGAACCCAGAAGGCGGAGATTGCTGTGAGCCAAGATCAAGCAGAGATTGCACCATGCACTCCAGCCTGGGTGACAAAGCAAGACTCTGTTTCTAAATAAATAAATAAATAAATAAAATCAGAATATTGATGATCTCTGCGTATGATGGAGGAGAAAGGAAAGCAGTCTTCTAAATTCTAAAGCATTGGTGTTATTCCATTTCAGCACTTAGTTGGTGGACAGATAAGTATTTTATTATTGTTTAAAAATAAATACCCAAGCACACACACTTTTTTACTTATGTAGGGTTTCCTGGGAAACAGACTCTGAGGTGGAAATTTGCAGGCAGATGGTTTTGGGGGAGCGCTCTATGGGGTGAAACTGCTAAGGGAGAGAGGAGGGCAAGGTGGGCAGAGGGAGACGTGGAAGTGTGTTGTGTTTGCTGCGAGAGCCTCGGCCAGGATGACAGAGAATGCGGAGCTGGGGCAGCCCGTCCGAGGGATCCCTGGCTGAGGCACAGGGCCAGGCCTTTGTACTTCATTATGCACCAGATATAGAAAGTGGGCTTCCCCTGGGGATTGGGGATAACCTTGAGCCAGATGGCTTTCTTCAGCTAAAGTCCCAGAGAGAGGTGCAGCTGTAAGTCATCAGCTACCAACACCCAGGCAGCTGGCAGGATGGATGTCTCAGATCTGAAGAGGGGGTGTGGGTGGCATATTATAGCATCCAGCACGCCTTTGTACCTATGATGCATTTGACAACAAAAATTTAGAAAGAGCCTGGGTGCAGTGGCTCACGTCTGTAATCCCAGCACTTTGGGAGGCTGAGGTGGGCAGACCACTTGTGGTCAGAGTTCAAGATCAGCCTCGCCAACATGGGTTTCTGCTGTGTTGGATAGGCTGGTCGCCAACATTTAGTAGAGACAGCTTCGCCGTCTCTACTAAAAATACAAAAATTAGTTGGGCGTGGTGGTGGTGCCTGCAGTCCCAGCTACTTGGGAGGCTGATACAGGATTATCACTTGAACCCAGAAGGCAGAGGTTGCAGTGAGCCAAGATCGCACCACTGTACTCCAGCCTGGGTGACAGAGAGAGACTCCATTACAAAAAAAAAAAAAAAAATTTTAGAAAGAAAATACATTCATGTAATACATCATATTAACAGATAAAAGGATAAAAATCATTTGATAGAATTTGACACTCTAGGCTTTGTGCAGTGGCTTACACCTGTAATCCCAGCCCTTTTCGAGGTCAAGGTGGGACGATCGCTTGAAGCTAGGAGTTTGAAACCAGCCTGGGCAACAAAGCAAGACCCTGTTTCTACAAAAATTAAAAAATTAGCCAGATGTGGGACTCCTCTAGTCCCAGTTTATCAGGAGGCTGAGGCAGGAGGATTGCTTGAGTCCAGGAGTTTGTGGCTACAGTGAGCCATGCTAACAGTCTCCAATCTGATAAAAAGAAGACCTACCAAAATCCAGGTATCCAACTTAACTAGAAAAATTACCTTTAGAGAACCGTCTTAGTCTGTTTGATGTTGCTGTGACTGAATACCTGAGACTGGGTAATCTATAAAGAAAAGAGGTTTCTTTCTTACAGTTCTGGAGCCTGGGGAGTTCAAGGTCGAGGCGTTGTTTCTGGTCAGCCTCTGGTGAGGGCCTTGTACTCCGTCATAACATGGGAGAAGGCATCATGGCCGAGGGGGGCACTGAGGGCCAAAGTGGCTTTTCATACCAAACCCACCGTGGTGGTAACTCACCCGCTCCCATGGTAACTCATTAAACCATTGATTTTTTTTGAGATGGAGTCTTGCTCTCTCACCCAGGCTAGAATGCAGCAGTGTGATCCTGGCTCACTACAACCTCTGCCTCCCGGCAACTCTCCTGTATCAGCCTCCCTGCGCAGCTGGGATTACAGGTGCCCACCACCATGCCCGGCTAATTTTTGTATTTTTAGTAGAAACGGGGTTTTGCCATGTTGGCCAGGCTGGTTTCAAACTCCTGACCTCAGGTGATCTGCCTGCTTCAGTCTTTCAAAGTGCATGAGCCACTGCACCCCACCTCACATTTTGTTTTCAATTCTTTGCTAATCACCCTCAGTCTGGCTTTCTTTCCTTTCTTTTTTCTTTCTTTTCTTTCTCTCCCTCTCTCTCCCTCTCTCCCTCTCTTTCTTCTTTTTTTTTGATGGAGTCTTGCTCTTGTCACCTCGGCTGCAGTGCAATGGTGCGATCTTGGCTCACTGCAACCTCTACCTCTCAGGTTCAAGTGATTCTCCTGTCTCAGCTTCCTGAGTAGCTGGGATTACAGGCACCTGCCACTACACCCAGCCACTGTTTTGTATTTTTAGTAGGGATGGGGTTCTGCTGTGTTGGATAGGCTGGTCTCAAACTCATGACCTCAGGTGATCCACCCGCCTCAGCCTCCCAAAGTGCTGGGATTACAGGCATGAACCACCATGCCCAGCCTCACCCCCAGTCTTTCATTAGATGCCTGACGATGTCCAGGGAACATGGTAATAATCATCCAGTTCCATTTTCCTTGTATTGCGTTTTCCTGCCGTACATCTCAAAAGTCTGAATCAACTCATTTGCCCACACATCTCCTTCCCAAGCCTCCACTTGTGACAGTTTCAATAACCAGACTGTCACCTGTGCCAGGGACTGTGCTTCCTCTACCCCCCGGGATGGTGCCCTCATTGTCTGCCAGTTGCCAAGAGATTTCGTTCCCAAGCCTCATTTTACCATCTGCCTTCTCAGACCACTCCTGGTGGAAACTGTGAGGTCCTGCCTCATTAGGAAGCAATCCTGAGATGAATTTTGAAGTGCAGAGATGGTGCCTCACGCTTATAATCCCAAGACTTTGGAAAGATTACTTGAGGCTAGGCGTTTGAGACCAGCCTGGGCAACACAGTGAGACCTCGTCTTAAAAAAAAAAAAATTACCTGGGCATAGCGGTGCACATGTAGTCCCAGTTACTCAGGAGACTGAGGCAGGAGGATCACTTGAGCCCGGGAGGTTGAGGCTGTAGCGAACTATGACTGTGCCACCTGGGCATGGGCGACAGAGTGAGACCCTGTCTCCAAAAAAAAAAAAAGTGCAAAAGCATTTTCAAGAAGTAACACACGTGAAAGGAAAAGTATTTGTGAAGAGGAGCTATCAGGCGATGATGATGATGATGATGATGATGATGCAAACCTGAGACACCCAGGGCAGCCCAGCAGGGAGCTCCAGAGCAAAGACTGCCTGTTAGAGGTGCTGGCATTGTGTGGAAATGGATAAGCTGCCATGACTCAGCTGTTACCACTTCGTGCATTCATTGGCTGGAAGTCAGTGCAAGGAGAGCATGACTCAGCTCTAAGCTGAAGCAGACCCTGAAGGAACTGCAGAAAGGAGGCCGTTGCTTCATTGTTGAGCACACTCCCAGTAGCTGAGGAGCAAGCGCTTTGTTTTCTTTCTCCTTTTCTTTTTTCTTGTTTTTGAGACAAGGTCTTACTCTGTTACCCAGGCCGGAGTGGAGTGGCGCAATCCCAGCTCACTGCAGCCTTGCAACCTCCTGGGCTCAGGTGATCCTCCCACTTCATCCTCCTGAGTAGCTGGGACCACAGGCCTGCATCACCACACTTGGCTAATTTTATATATTTTTTTGTACAGACGTGGTCTCGCTGTGTTGCCCAGGCTGGTCATGACCTCCTGGGCTCAAGCAGTCCTCTTGCCTCAGCCTCCCAAAGTGCTGGGATTACAGGCATGAGCCACTGCTCCCAGCCCAGACAGGCCCTTCTAAAGATAGCTGTCTCAGGTCTGCTGTTAAATGTTCTCTGTAGCCCACTCCACCGGCCCGCAGCCAAGGTGTCTTTATGGCAAAACTATCATCCGTAGGACCCCACATGACAGGGTGGGAGGGAACTACAAGGCTGGCCTCAGCTACGCCCTCCAGGAGCCCTGGATTTAGCCAGTTAAAGCACATCCCACTGACCATAGAGGTCTAGCTTCAAAAGCAAGATGGCTTCCTCTTTGTTTCTGTATGAATTGTTTTACCTGGTCAAAGACATTGATTCAGGCACAGCAAGTACAGCTGGCCAGTAAGTGGAAGCTGATCTGAACGGTGTTCGGGGCCGAGACAGTGTCCTAATAATCAGGGAACAACACACACAGGAAGTACCATCCCAGGCCGGGGGCGGTGGCTCACGCCTGCGGTCCCAGCACTGTGGGAGGGTAAAGGCAGGAAGATCATTTGAGCCCAGGAGTTCAAGACCAGCCTGGGCAACATAGAGAAACCCCATCTCTACAAAAAAATGAAAAATTAGCCAGGCATGGTGGTGCATGCCTATAGTCCCAGCTCCATGGGAGGCTGAGGCAGGAGGATCACTTGAGGCCAGGAATTTGAAACTGCAGTGAGCTGTGATTGTACCACTGCAGTCTAGCCTGTGTGACAGAGTGAGACCCTGTCTCAAAAAAAAAAAAAAAAGAGAGAAAAGTACAATCCCAGAGGGCACACGTGGTGCCCCCTGAAGATGGAGAGTTTACAGTTTTTAGGGAACCCCAGGCAGGACGTGCCTTCATTAGAGGGTCAGGAGCCCCAGTGTGGTCTTCCAGCCAGTCCTAAAGGTGCCAGACCAGTGCAAACAGGTCTGCCTAGTCCTTGCTGTCAGAGGGAACGCCCAAGGCAGTCAATTCCAGACGGGTTTTGCATGTCCACGACAAGAGTGTCTCTGCCTGAGGAGTGTGGACAGCAACTCCAGGTGGGTGTTCTGGTGGGATGTCCAGGATCTGGGCCGCCCCAGGTGGCAGGTGGGCAGGAAGAAGGACAGGAGTCAAGTGGAGGGTCACAGTCAATTTGAATTCAAAGCAGTCCAGCATCTTGGAAAGGCAAGACCGGGTGTTGTTCAGGAGTAGTTCTGAACGGCAAAATTCATTACTGCTCACCCCCAACTCTGCACCTCCCCAGATGCCAAGTCTGTGTTTCAGCTCTCTTTCAAACAGTAATTAATTAGTGAATTTTTGGAGACAGTCTCTCTCTGTCATCCAGGGTGGAGCGCAATGGCATGATCTCAGCTCACTGCAACCTCCATCTCCCAGACTCAAGCGATCCTCCCACCTTAGCCTCCCAAGTAGCTGGGACTACGAGTGCCCGCCACCACACCTGACTGATTTTTGCATTTTTTGTAGAGATGGGGTTTCCCTATGTTGCCCAAGCTGGTCTCAAACTCCTAGGCTCAAGAAATCCGCCTGCCTTGGCCTCCCAAAGTGCTGGGATTACAGGCATGAAACACCACACCCTGCCTGTGTTTTGGCTATTTAAAAATGTTTTATTGGCTGGGCACAGTGGCTCACACCTGTAATCCTAGCACTTTGGGAGGCCTAGGCAGGTGGTTGCCTGAGGTCAGGAGTTCAAGACCAGCCTGGCCAACATGGCGAAACACTGTCTCTACTAAAAATACAAAAAATTAGCCGGGCATGGTGGTGCATGCCTGTAGTCCCAGCCACTCAGGAGGCTGAGGCACAAGAATCGCTTCAACCTGGGAGGTGGAGGTTGCAGTGAGCTGAGATGGTGCCATTGCACTCCAGCCTGGGCAACAGAGTGGGACTCTGTCTCAAAAAAAAAAAAAAGTGTTATGTATTTAAAAAGAAATGGGGTTTCACTATGTTGCCCAGGCTGGACTTGAATTCCTGGGCTCAAGCGATCCTTCTGCCTCCGCCTTCAGAGTAGCTGGGACTACAAGCCTGCGCTAATGCACCTGGCTCTGTTTTTGTCTTTCTGTTACGAAATCAGTATGTCTCATTCCATCATTATAACATTAGATTTTTTCCCATTTTGATGGAGGTAAAATTCATACATGTATAATTCACTATTTTAGCGATTTAAAAATGTATACAATTCAGTGGTTTTGGTACATTCACAATGTTATGCAACCATCACCACCAACTAGTTCCCAAATCACCCCAAACAAACCCTGTACCTGTGAGCATCCCCCTCCTCCTCCATCCCC
Source organism: Aotus nancymaae (assembly GCF_030222135.1). Lineage (NCBI taxonomy): Eukaryota > Metazoa > Chordata > Mammalia > Primates > Aotidae > Aotus > Aotus nancymaae. Next base: position 14,863,102 of record NW_026988441.1, on the reverse strand, counting down.
CTCCTCCTCCCTGGCAACCGCTAATCTATTTCCTGTCTCAACAGATTGGCCTATTCTGGGCAATTCATATAAATGGATTCATACAATACGCGGCCTTCTTTCATTTAGCATATTTTCAAGGTTCATCCATATTGCAGCATGTATCGGTATTTCAGTTTTTTTTTTTTGAGACGGAGTCTCTCTCCGTCACCCAGGCTGGAGTGCATTGGTGCGATCCTGGCTCACTGCAACCTCCAGCTTCCAAGTTCAAGCGATTCTCTTGCCTCAGCCTCCTGAGTGGCTGGGATTACAGGCACCCACCACCACGCCCAGATAATTTTTTGTATTTTCAGTAGAGACTGGGTTTCACCATATTGGCCAGGCTGGTCTCGAACTCCTGACCTCGAGTGATCCGCCCTCCTTGGCCTCCCAAAATGCTGGTATTACAGGCCTGAGCCTCCGCGCCCAGCCTATTGCTTTTTATGACGGAATAATTTTCCAGTGTATGGATGGAACACTTTTGGTTTATCCGTTCATCAGCTGAAGGATATTTGGGTTGTCGCCACTTTCTGTCTCTTATGAATAATGCAGTTATGAACATTCGTGTACAAGACTTCATTTGAACACTTGTTTTAAATCCTCTTGGGTATATATGTGGGAGTGGAATTGCTGTGTCATGTAGTAAAATTCTATGTTTAGCTTTTTGAAAAACTGCCAAACGACTTTCTAAAGCAGCTGCACCATTTTCCATTCCCATCAGCGAAGTGTGAGGGTTGCAGCTTCTCCATATTGTCGCCAACACTTGTTTTCTTTATTTCTTTTTGCTCATATTCATCCTAGTGGGTAGGAAGTGGTATTTCATCGTGGCTTTTGTCAGGCCTCCATGTTCAAGCCTGGACCCAGAAAGTCTGAAGTCCTGCTTGCCTCGGCTAATCGCCCCCCACCCCGCTGCCTGCATTCACCATTAGCCCTGATCGCCCAGCAGAGCGTCCCCCGGACATTAAGCTTCTCTTCCCACCCTGCCATCTTAACTGTTCTTAGGATAACGTGAATACTCCTCACCCCACCCTGCCATCTTAACTGTCCTTGCTCTGTGAATATCCGTCCACCCCACCTGACCATCTTATACCCTACCCCACCCACCACTGTAACTGAACTTATGGTAATGTATACTCCTTGCCCTACCCCACCACTGTAACTGATCTTCCCCTGTAACTTTCCACTGCCCACCCCAAACCTATAAAACCAACTCCTATCCCGCCGCCCTTCCGCTAACGCCCTTTTCAGCCTCAGCCCACCTGCACCCAGGTGAATAAACAGCCATGTTGCTCACACAAAGTGCTGGGATTACCGGCGTGAGCCACTGAGCCCGCCCGTAATTTCATTTTCAGATTGGCGTTGCTAGTATATAGAAATACAACGAATTATTTTTTCTTATTTTTCACAGAGATGGGGTGGTCTCCCTTTGTTGGCCTGGTTGGTCTTGAACTCTTGGCCTCAAGCAATCCTCCCACCTCACCTCCCAAAGTGTAGAGAATTATAGGCATAAGCCACTGTGCTGAGCCCTGATTTTCAATATTGATTTGTGTCCCCAACTTTCCTGAACTTATTAGCTCTTTTTTTTTTTTGAGACAGAGTTTCGCTCTGTCACCCAGGATAGAGTGCATTGGTGTGATCTTGGCTCACTGCAACCTCTGCCTCCCGGGTTCAAGTGATTCTCCTGCCTCAGCCTCCTGAATAGCTGGGATTACAGGTGCGTGCCACCATGCCGAGTTAATTTTTATATTTTTAGTAGAGATGGGGTTTCACTGTGTTGACCAGGCTGGTCTCAAACTCCTGACCTCAGGTGGTCCCCCACCTCTGCTTCCCAAAGTGCTGGGATTACAGGTGGGAGCCACTGTGCCCAGCACTGATTAACTCTAATAGTTTGTGTGTGTGTGTGTGTGTGTGTGTGTGTGTGTGTGTATAATTTAGAATTCCCAATCTTTTTTTTTTGAGACAAAGTTTCACTCTTGTTGTCTAGGCTGGAGTGCAATGGTGCGATCTCGGCTCACTGCAACCTCTGCCTCCCGGGTTCAAGTGATTCTCCTGTCTCAGCCTCCCAAGTAGCTAGGATTACAGGCATGTGCCACCACACCCAGCTAATTTTGTATTTTTAGTAGAGACGGGGTTTCTCCATGTTGGTGAGGCTGGTCTTGAACTCCCAACCTCAGGTGATCTGCTGCCTCGGCCTCCCAAAGTGTTGGGATTACAGGCGTGAGCCACCATGTGCAGCCTCATTTTAAAATTCTCATCCAGAAGGGTTGGATACAAAAGGGATGGAAGCATTTCACAGAAAAAAAAACCAAAACATTTTTATACAACTTGATTAGAAAGATACATCATGTTCAGGAATTGGTCAGGATGAAATCCTAAATTTTCTTCTTTCTTTTGTTACCAGCTTATATATCAAGAACAGAGGCTGGGTCATGATGGCTCACGCCTATAATCCCAGCACTTTGGGAGGCCGAGGCGGGTGGATCACGAGGTCAAGAGATCGAGACCATCCTGGTCAACATGGTGAAACCCCGTCTCTACTAAAAATAAAAAAAATTAACTGGGCATGGTGGCGCATGCCTGTAATCCCAGCTACTCAGGAGGCTGAGGCAGGAGAATTGCCTGAACCCAGGAGGTGGAGGTTGCTGTGAGCCGAGATCGCGCCATTGTACTCCAGCCTGGGTAACAAGAGCGAAACTCTGTCTCAAAAAAAAAAAAACAAAAAAATAGCCAGTCGGGATTAGTCTAGCTTGTGCGGTCTAACCCTAGCCAATAGGGGAACGACACAGCAGTAGGGACAACCCCGTCAGGCATAAGTACCCTTCGTCCCTTGTCCAAGCGTGTGGCAGCCATCATTCTCCATCCATGCGCCGCACCCTTCTATAGAAGTAAACTGCCTTGCTGGGAGGATTTATCTTTGAGTGCTATTTCTTTTGTGGCATCGAAATTTTACTTATAACAGAGCCAAGAAGCCAGCCGATTGTAGATGGTTTCCTCAAAGAAGAAGCCCTTTCCTGTGGGCATTTGTGTGTGATCCAGATGGTCCAGCCAGCCTCCACGACGTTTTCAGTTTAGGTCCCATGGAGGATGCCCTAAGTGTGCAACAGTGGTCTCATAGTCAAAGTCCTGTTCCTGGAGTGTGTGCCTGTTTTCAGTTTGGCACAGCATATGCTGAGACTGAAACAGCGCAGTGCAGACAGCAGTATCGGGTTTTGGCTTACAGTCAGGTCCAGGCCATTAGGATCTGTGAATTCAGGAAGCCACAAAAGTCAGTGGCTCTTTGGCAGCAGCAAAGCCAAGACACTGCAGGCTAGAAGGCTCTGTTTCAAGTGCAAGTGACAAGGCTTTCCGAAGCCCTTTTACCTCGTCAATCTTAGAGCTCAAATTGATGCACTCGAAAACATGCCTGGGCTGGAGGCAGTGGCTCGAGCCTGTGTTCCCAGCACTATGGGAGGCTGAGGCAGGAGGATTTCTTGAGCATGGGAGTTCAAGACCAGCGTGGGCAACATAGTGAAACTATGTCTCTAAAAAAAAAAGAGATTAAAAAATTAACTGGGTGTGGAGGTGGGCGCTTGTAGTCTCAGTTACTTAGGAGGCTGAGGTGGGAGGATTGCTTGAGCCTGGGAGGTCAAAGATGCAGTGAGCCTAGATTGCACTGTTGTACTCCAGCCTGGGCAACAGAGCGAGACTGTCTCAAAAAAAAAAGTCTATTAAACAAACGAAATTGGCCGGGTGTGGTGTCTCACACCTGTAATCCCAGCACTTTGGGAAGCAGAAGTGGATGGATCACCTGAGGTCAGGAGCTTGAGACCAGCTTGGCCAACATGGCAAAACCCCATCTCTACTAAAAATACAAAAAAACTAGCCGAGTATGGTGGTGCATGCCTGTAATCCCAGCTACTCGGGAGGCTGAGCCAGGAGAATCGCTTGAACCTGGGAAGCAGAGGTTGCAGTGAGCTGAGATTGTGCCACTGCACTCTAGCCTGGGTGACAGAACAAGACTCTGTCTCAAAAAAAAAAAAGAAAAAAACTTTTCCAGACAACACCAGGCTGCCTCATCAGTTACCTTTAAGGGTCCAGCATTTGATTTTAACAAGGACTCACTAGCAAACTAAAAACTGTTTTTTAAAACTCTAAAAGTAGCTGGGTGTGGTAGCATGTACCTGTATTCCTAGCTACTCAGGAGGCTGAAGCAGGAGGATCATTTTGGCCCAGGAGGTCGAGGAGGCTGCAGTGAGTCATGATCACGCCACTGCACTCCAGCCTGGGTGAGAGTGTAAGATCCTGCCTCAAAAAAAAGTATTTTTTTTTTAAAGTGGAACTCCAAAAGTATCCAGAGATTGCATCTTTCTTTTTACTGCTTCTTACTTTCTCCAAAGGCTCCAGTAAGCCAAAATTATGGCAAAAATCATCACTTACAGAGACTGTACTTGTTCTGTTTCCAATACTCAGCGAATTTAAATTCCAATCCTCCCATTGTTGGCAAAAAGCAAGGGAGTTGTTTTATATACACACAATTATTTTTGCAGCTTTCCCTAATCCAGATGATCTCCATAGTGTATATTGCAAGCATAAACATTTACATTGATTTTTAAACAATCATACAGCTAGGCCGGGTGCGATGGCTCACGCCTAGAATCTTACACTTTGGGAGGCCAAGATGGGTGGATCACCCGAGCTCAGGAGTTTGAGACCAGCCCAGCCAACATCATAGTGAAACCCTGTCTCAACTAAATATACAAAAACTTAGCTGGGCATGGTGGCGTGTGCCTGTAATCCCAGCTACTCAGGAAGCTGAGAATCACTTGAGCCTGGGAGGTGGAGGTTGCAGTGACCCAAGACTGCACCACTGCACTCCAGCCTGGGTGGCACCAAGACTGTCTCAAAACAAAACAAAAAACCATACATCTAGATGAAGGTCATAAAATACACAGCAGTTTTCAAATTTCTCCATTTTTTTTCTCATTGCAAATCTCAAATCTCTATCAATAAATTCAACACTTAACAGTTGGAATAGAAAGCAGGGTTGCTGCAACCCACAGGCTGGAGAAACCCCCATGGATCCCCAAATCCACAGATACTCAAGTCCTTATATAAAATGAAGTGATATTTACATAAATCTCCACACATAGTCCCATATGCTTTATTTATTACTTCACTATTTTTTTTGAGATGGATGGAGTTTCACGCTTGTTGCCCAGGCTGGAGTGTAATGGCGCAATCTCTGCTCACTGCAACCTCCGCCTCCTGGGTTCAAGCGATCCTCCTGCCTCAGCCTCCCCAGTAGCCGGGATTACAGGCACCTGCCACCATGCCCAGCTAATTTTTATTTTTAGTAGAGATGGGGTTTCACTATATTGGCCAAAACTTACACACATAAACACAGACTTTGCATGGCACCATTTGCATTTGAGAGAAACATAAACGAATGCAAAGATGCAGTGTTAAACCATAACTGCATGAAATTAACTGAAGTAATACTGCACTACTGTAATAATTTCATAGCCACCTCCTGTTGTTATTGCAGTGAGGTGAAGTGTTGCAAATATTAGCTTAAAATACCAAGTGATGCTAATCATCTCCAGGGAGTTCGATTCTCCAGTAAATTGCATAGCGCAGTAAACAGTGATCTCTCCTGGTTCTTGTTCATTTTTCATCTTGAGTGCAATATTGTAAACCCTGAATAACACCAGGGACCCATACAAAGTGCCACCGGTGAAACTGAAAGTGGTGCCAAGAAGTACAGGAGTCATGACATTACAAGAAAGAGCTGAATTGCTTGTGATGTATCATAGACTGAGGTCTGCAGCTGCAGTTGTCTGCCATTTCAAGATGAATTCAGCATTAAGGAGCATTGTAGAAAAAACAACAGGAAATTCCCAAAGTGGTCACAGTTATGCCAGCAGGCAGGAAATCCTTGCACTTTTTGCAAAATACCTTTTTATCTCATACTGAAATTGCGAGGCCAGGTGTGATGGCTCACGCCTGGAATCTTAGCACTTTGGGAGGCTGAGATGGGTGGATCACTTGAGGCCAGGAGTTCAAGACCAGCCTGGCCAACATGGCAAAACCCTGTTTCTACCAAAAATACAAAAATTAATGTGGCATGGTGGCAGGCACCTGTAATCCCAGCTACTTGGGAGGCTGAGACATAAGAATTGCTTGAACCTGGGAGGTGGAGGTTGCAGTGAGCCCAGATCTTGCCACTGCACTCCAGCCTGGGTGACAGAGCAAGACTCCACCTCCAAAAAAAAAAAAAAAGAAAGGAAGGACGGACGGAAGGAAGAAGGAAGGCAGAGAAGAGAGAAAGAGAGAGGGAGAGAGAGAGAGAAAGAGAGAAAGAAAGAAGGAAAGAAAGAAAGAAAGAAAGAAAGGAAAGAAAATGTAGTTTATCTGTAGGTGCGGAATTGCTGTAAGAAAGGTATACCTACAGAGTCTAATATAATTCTAGAAAAAGTGCAGTCATTATATGACAACTTAAAGCAAAAAGAAGGTGAAGGATATAAAGCTGTAGAATTTAATGCCAGCAAAGGATGGTTTGATAATTTTAAAGAGTTCGGCTGAAAAAAATATCAAGGTAACAGGAGAAGCAGCTTTTGCTGACCACGAGGCAACAGATGAGTTTCCAGGTTCCACTGAGAAAATTATTGAGGAGAGAAGATATCTGCCTAAAGAGGTTTTTTTTGTTTTGTTTTGTTTCATTTTTGTTTTTTGAGACAGAGTCTCACTCTGTTGCCCAGGCTGGAGTGCAGTGGTGCAATCTCAGCTCACCGCAACCTCTACCTCCTGGGTTCAAGTGATTCTCCTGCCTCAGCCTCCTGAATAGCTGGGATTACAGGTACTCACCACCATATCCAGCTAATTTTTATATTTTTAGTAGAGATGGGATTTCACCATGTTGGCCAGGCTGATCTCAAACTCCTGACCTCAAGTGATCCACTCGCCCTGGCTTCCCAAAGTGCTGGGATTACAGGTGTGAGCCACACCATGTCCAGTTGTGAAGAGGTTTGTGTTGCAGACTAAAGTGCCCTATTCTGGAAAATAGTGCCTCAAAGGACCTTTATTAGTCAGGAAGAGAAGCGAGCAGGAGGACTTAAGGCGGGTTGGGATAGGCTAACTCTACTGTTGTGTTCAAATGCTGTCAGACTTATGATCAGTCTGACCCTACATAGAAAGCTGCTAACCCCCAAGCCTTACAAGATAAACACCAGTTGCCAGTCTTTTGGTTGCAAAACAAGAAGGCCTGGACAACGAGAACCCCTTTTCTGGATCGGTTCCACCGATGCTTTGTTCTTGAAGTTAGGAAGTACCTTGCCAGTAAGTTACTTTGATATTAGACAATGTCCATGGCCACCTAGAACCCCATAAATTCCACACTGAAGGTGTCGAGTGGTCTCATCGCCCTCAAACACAGCATCTCTAATTCAGCCTCTAGATCAGGGGGTCGTAAGGACCTTTAAGGCTCACTACACATTGTGAAGGCCAGGTGCAGTGGCTCTGTCTGTAATCCCAGCACTTTGGGAGGCCAAGGTGGGCAGATCACCTGAGGTCAGGAGTTCGAGACCAGCCTGACCAACATGGAGAAACTCCATCTTTACTAAAAATACAAAATTAGCCAGGTGTGGTGGCGGGTGCCTGTGATCCCTGCTACTTGGGAGGCTGAGGCAGGAGAATCACTTGAACCCAGGAGGCGGAGGCTGCGGTGAGCCGAGATCGTGCCATTGCACTCTAGCCTGGGCAACAAGAGCAAAACTCCGTCTCAAAAAAAAAAAGTTATACTCAGTTTTTGAACAGCAAGGAAGGTCCGCACCCCAACCACCACGTGGTCCATGGGTCAGCTGTACAATGGCCTCACACCACTTCATTCTCATGGCTTCAACATAGTACTTGACATGGGGCAAACTCAAGCTTTTACTTTTTGAAACTTTATGAAAGTATTTTTCCCCAAATATTGTCTATTCTTTTTCTTTTTTTGGGGGGAGCCAGGGTCTCACTCCATCTCCCAGGCTGGACTGCTGTGGCCTCAAGATCCTGGGCTCCAATGATCCTCCTACCTCAGCCTGTTAAGTAGCTGAGACTATAGGCACACATCCCCATGCCCAGCTAATTTTTTAATTTTTTTGTAGAACTGGGTCTCACTATGTTGCCTAGGCTGGTCTTGAACTCCTGGGCTCAAGTAATTCTCCTGTCTAGGCTTCCTACAGCGTTGGGATTACAGGCGTGAGTCATCATGTCCGGTCTTTCCAAATAATGTCTTTTATTTGAGACAGTTTTGCTCTGTCACCAAAGCTGGAGTGCAGTGGTGCGATCTTGGCTCACTGCAACCTCCACCTCCCAGGTTCAAGCAATTCTCCTACCTCAGACTCCCAAGTAGCTGGGATTACAGGCACCCGCTGCCACGCCTGGCTAATTTTTGCATTTTTATTTTATTCTATTTATTTATTTGAGACAGAGTTTTGCTCTTGTTGCCCAGGCTGGATAGCAATGGCACAATCTCGGCTTACAGCAACCTCCGCCTCCCAGGTTCCAGCAATTCTCCTGCCTTAGCCTCCCAAGTAGCTGGGATTACAGGTGCCCGCCACCACGCCCGGCTAATTTTTTGTATTTTTAGTAGAGACAGGGTTTCACCATGTTGGCCTGGCTGGTCTTGAACACCTGACCTCAAGAGAGCAACCCACCTCGGCCTCCCAAAGTGCTGGGATTACAGGCGTGAGCCACCTCGCCCAGCCTCAGCGGGTGCTTTCTTCCCTACAGTTTCCCCTCCTCAACTGGGACTACTTACGATTCTCAACCAAGGCAGTAAAACTGCACTTCTATTAAAAAGATCTGAAGCAGTTTTGGCAAAATAAGAAATTTATTACATATGATTGGCAGATACATGCTGCTGATACATTATTGTTTGAAGAAAAGCCAAAATAAAAAATAGTATTTTAATTTTAAATACCACATAATTACAGGTCCTTGAGGATCAGGGTTGGGCTCAGGGAATTACCTCATTTATTAGAGAAGTCAGAATGGGCAGAACCATCTCCAAATTCTTTTTTTTTTTTTTTTTTTTTGAGACAGGGTCTTGCTGTCATGCAGGCTGGAGTGCAGTGGTATGATCATGGCTCACTATAGCCTCAACCTCCTGGGCACAAATGATCCTCTCATCTCAGCCTCCCAAGTAACTTGGACTACAGGTGTGTACTATCATGCCTGGCTAATTTTTGTATTTTTTGTAGAGATGGGGATCTTACTACGTTGCCCAGGCTGGTCTTGAACTCCAGGGCTCAAGTGATCCTCCCATTTTGGCCTCCCAAAGTGTTGGGATTACAGGCGTGAACCATTGCACCCCAGCCCAAACTTTGTTTGAAATAGAGTCTTGCTCTGTTGCCCAGGCTGCGAGTGCAGTGGCACAATCTCAGCTAACTGCAGCCTCCGAGTCCTTGGCTCAAGTGATTATCCTGCCTCAGCCTCCCGAGTAGCTGCGATTACAGGCATGCGCCAACACGGCTGGCTAATTTTTTGTATTTTTAGTAGATATGGGTTTCACCATGTTGGCCAGGCTGGTCTCGAACTCCTGACCTCAGGCGATCCACCTGCCTCGGCCTCCCAAAATGCTGGGATTACAGGCGTGAGGCACCATGCCCAGCCCAAACTTTTTTTTTTTTTTAACATTGACTTTCAGCTGCATAACCTGGTCCCAGCACTGTAGCTCAGAAGCCCCAGGAGGTTGCTGGGACTTTCTGAGCCCTAAGGATGAGAATCTAAGTTCTGAGATGAGTGCAGGGCTTCCCTGAAGGGACTAAGGAGGTCACTGTGACAGAAACAATAGGAGGCCAGAGGTCAGTGGGAGAAGGGGAGGGGATGGGACAGAGGGGCCTGGGGCTGGATCGGAGGGTTTCAGGTGGGAGGAGAAGAGAGGGGAGGGGAGAATTCTTCTCCAGGACGTGTATTCCCCATACTCAAACCTGTGGGTTTCCCCTCAGTAGAGCAGGGTCCCCCAAAGCAGCAGCTGCAGTAGGTAGATATGATGGAAGAAGCTGCTTCTGGTACTAGAACCTGAAGATGAGGGACTTTGATCGGACCTAGGAATTCCCAGTATTCCGGGGAGGTACAAGCGCTTAGTTGGTTAATTAGGGGTCCCAGCCAATGGTCTCAGGCCCTGGAAGGCACAGTCAGGCTGTCTTGCAAGAAGGGTGGTCCTGGACTAGGGTGGACGAACTTGCACCATCACACTGGAGTTGGTCAGACGGGCTCCATAGTGGCCGGCCCAGAACTCTGTGTCCTGGCCCCAGTGTTCGAAAGACACAAAGCGGACACCCATCTTGATGTTGGAGAACACGTGGGTGACCTGTAGACAGAGGAAGGGCCCAGCCCTGTTGTGCCACAGCCTCCTCTACAGAGCTGACGTTGGGGCCTTCTGGCAGATGGTTATTTTCCAAGGATGTCTATAAAATCTCCCATGGGGCACATGTTCTTCTAGAATCTTGTAGAATCTTCCACTCGCTCATCAAAAAGTGGAATCCGGCTGGTGCAGTGTGGCTTGTGCCTGTAATCCCAGCCCTTTGGGAGGCTAAGGCAGGTGGCTTGCTTGAGGCCAGGAGTTCGAGACCAGTCTGGCCAACATGGCAAAACCCTGTCTCTACCAAAAATACAAAAAAAAATTAGCCAGACGTGGTGGTGCACGCCTGTAGTCCCAGCTACTCAGGAGGCTGAGGCAGGATAATTACTTGAACCCAAGAGGCAGAGGTTGCAGTGAGCTGAGATCCTGCCACTGTACTCCAGCCTGGATGATAGAGGGAGACTCCATCTCAAATAAAAAAAAAAAAAAAAAAAAAAAGGAGGTGGGGAATCTAATTCTCTTCCCTACAAATCTAGGTGGGTTTGCTTGTCACCAAGAATGTGGTGAAAATGATATGGAGTGACTTTTGCCAAGTGACTTCCAAGGCTAGGTCAGAAGAAGCAAGGGAGCTTCTACCTGTTTCTCTAGAATCCTCTTCCCCAAGCAAACACATAAGCATTCTGACTGTGTAGGAGCTGCCATGCTGTGAGGAAGCCCAAAGTAGCCCAATCAAGAGAGATCCCATGGAGAAGCTCTGAGACTAAATGAAGGAAGAGATGCTTCCCAGCCACCAACTGCTATACACACACCACCCACCACCCTGCCCTGCAGCTCCAGACTTCATCAGAATGTCACTGTCTGAACCTCGAGGGGCAGAAGCCAGAACCACCCAGGTGAGCCCTCCTGAAATTACTGACTTACAGAAACCACGAGAGGTGGTCAAAGGACTGTCGTTGATTTTAAGCCACTAAGTTTTGGTGTGATTTGTTTAGCAGCAATAGGTCATCACAGGCCCCCAACATCCTTTCCCCAACCCACATCAGAGACTCACGTGAAGGCAGACATTGTTGTTCCACTGGGGGATGGGATCAGGCACAGCAGAGAATTTATCTAGAACAGTCTGGTTGGCATCTAGAAGTTGGACAAGGAGTCGATACATACAGCCACTGTCATGTCGGGCTCCCCACCTGCGGGAGGAGGGAGGCCTTGAAGGCTGGACTTGCCACCCCATCTCTTTGGGTGTCTGCCTACTTTGTCCTTCCTGCCTTGTCCAAATGCCCTCCTCATGTACACAAATCCTCTAAAGGGACTCCTGGGAGGTGATCTCTGGACCCTTGAATGTGTTGTGTCAGACAGGAGTATCTTTGAAGGGGACTCAGGGGTACTGGATAGTCTACCAATGTGATTTAGGGCAGGGGCTAGCCACACTCATATAGATGGTCTCAGGATGGGGGCTGGCCCCTCCAGAAAGACCCACAGTGTGATTTACGGTGGGGGCTGGGAGTCAGGGAACATCAGTGGACCTGGAGGCCAAGATTAATCACACGGGCCATCAATCAATCCATCATGCCTATGTGATGAACCCAAGAAACACTCTGGACATGGAGGCTCAAGTGAACTCTGTTGGTCAACAAAACACCATGCATCTTGTCACACATCAGTGCCAGCATGGTAACATGTCCTGATGCCACGGCAGGACAGCAGAAGCTCTGTGTCTGACATTTCCCCTGGATGCTGCTCTATGCCCTTCTTTTCTTGGCTGATTTTAATCTGTATCATTTCCCTGTAATAAATCAGAAGTGTTTAGTAGATTTCTGTGAGTTCTTCCAATGGATTATTGAATTGTGAAGGTGGTTTTGGAAGTCCCCAGACTTGCAGTTGGTGGATTTGTAGAGATAGGGTTTTGCCATGTCACCCAGCCTCGTCTTGAACTCCTGGACTCAGGTGATCCTTCTGCCTCTGCCTCTCAAAGTGCTGGGATTACAGGTGTGAGCCATTATACACAGCCAGATTTTGTTTTTAATTATTATGCATCAAATGACATAATATGTTTGTGTTGTTCTGACATATTGTGTCAGAAGTGAAGATGGTCTTAGGGATTCCATCCCTGAACTTTGTAGTGAGTTTGAAACTTCTCACAAATATTGATGCCTGGCCGGGTGTGGTGGCTCACGCCTGTAATCCCAGCACTTTGGGAGGCTGAGGCGGGTGTATGACTTGAGGTCAGGAGTTTAAGACCAGCCTGGCCAACATGGTGAAACCCTGTCTCTACTAAAAATACAACAATTAGCCAGGCATGGTGGCAGGTGCCTGTAATCCCAGCTACTCAGTAGAGGCCAAGGCAGGAGAATTGCTTGAACATGGGAGGCCGAGGTTGCAGTGAGCTGAGATCGCTCCATTGCACTGTAGCCTGGGTGATAGAGGGAGACCCTGTCTCAAAAATAAAAACCAAACAAACAAACAAGAAATATTTATGCCTGGCTCTCACCCTCAGACACTCAGATTTAATTGGTATGAATGGTGCCTGGGCATTGTGTGTGTGTGTGTCTCTGTGTGTGTGTGCTTTGACTGAGTCTCGCTCTGTCGCCCAGGCTGGAGTGTAGTGGTGCGATCTCGGCTCACTGCACCCTCCACCTCTTGGGTCCTGGTTCAAGCAATTCTCTTGCCTCAGCCTCCTGAGTAGCTGGGATTACAGGCACGCACCACCACGCCCAGCTAATTTTTGTATTTTCAGTAGAGACGGGGTTTCACCATGGTGGCCAGGCTGGTCTTGAACTCCTGACCTTGTGATCCACCTGCCTCAGCCTCCCAAAGTGCTTGGATTCCAGGCATGAGCCACTACACCTGGCCGGCAATGTGTGTTTTAAAAGTTACCTTTATGATGTGCAGCAAAATTTGGAAGCCACTGATTATTACAATCAAATAGTAAACCATTGACCGAAACAACACAAATATGTTACATAGTTTGATAAGTAATAATTAAAAACAAAATCTGGCCAGGCATGGTGGCTCACACCTGTAATCCCAGCACTTTGAGAGGCCGAGGCAGGAGGACTGCTTGAGTCCAGGAGTTCAAGACCAGCCTGAGTGACATGGCAAAACCCATCTCTACAAAAAATATGTGGCCAGGTGCGGTGGCTCACACCTGTAATCCCAGAACTTTGGGAGGTTGAGGCGAGCAGATCACCTGAAGTCAGGAGTTCGAGACCAACCCGGCCAACATGGCAAAACTCTGTCTCTACAAAAAATACAAAAATTAGCCAGGCATGGTGGTGCATGCCTGTAATCCCAGCTACTCAGGAGGCTGAGGCAGAAGAATCATTTGAACCCGGGAAGTGGAGGTTGCAGTGAGTTGAGATGGCACCATTGTACTCCTGCCTGGGCAACAAGTGAAACTCCATCTCAAAAGAAAAAACAAGAAAAAAACCAAAAATTTAAAAATTAGACAAGCATGGTGGTTGTACACTTGTAGTCCCAGTTACTCAGGAGGCTGAGGTAGGAGGATCACTTGAGGCAAGGTGGTGGAGGTTGCAGTGAGCCGAGATCATGCCACTGCACTCCAGCCTGGGTGAAAGAGCAAGACACTATCTCAAAAAAAAAAAAAAAAAAAAAAAAAATCTTATTGGAGATATAGCTCTTAATGAGTTAGAGTTTGGGGGCAGGGTTATGGGGCCTTAAGAGTGAATTTGCTGGCCAGGTGCGGTTGCTCATGCCTGTAATCTCAGCACTTTGAGAGGCCAAGGTGGGTGGATCACCTGAGGTCAGCAGTTCAAGACCAGCCTGAACAACATGGTGAAACCCAGTCTCTACTAAAAATACAAAAAATTAGCCAGGTGTAGTGCACCTGTAATCCCAGCTACTCAGGAGTCTGAGGCAGGAGAATCACTTGAACCCAGGAGGCAGAGGTTGCAGTGAGCTGAGATTGCACCATTGCACCCAGCCTGGGCCACCAAGAGAGACTCTACCTCAAAAAAAAAAAAAGTGAATTCGCTAACGCTCAAAATTTCCAATGGCCATTTTATCTGGTTCACCAGTAGTCTTTACATTGGGGGACCACACACCATAGTGAGGGGCTTTTTTCCTGTAAAACTGGGGAAGGGGGATACTGAGAAAGAGACTAGGGGAGGAGAACTGTATGATGCTTCCCATGCAGATGTAATCTATAGCAGATTAACTTTATAATAGGGGGCAGATGGCTGCAGTGGACCTGGAATTCGACTCCCATAAAACCATCTGGGTCATAAACCCCCTGGAAACTCTTCATGCACCCCAGATACAAGACTATCACTAAAGGGACAAGCTCTGGAGTCAGTTGAGTTGGGGCCTTATGCCAGGTTCTGCCAAGCTCAGGCTGTGTGGCCAGGGCAAGTCATCTGCACCCTCCCGCCTTTTTTCCGGAGATGGAGTCTCACTCTGTTGCCCAGGCTGGAGAGCAATGGTGCCATCTCAGCTCACTGCAACGTCCACCTCCCGTGTTCAAGAGATTCTCCTGCCTTGGCCTCCTGAGTAGCGGGATTACAGGCGCGCACCACTACACCTGGCTAATTTTTTGTATTTTTAGTAGAGATGGATTTCACCATTTTGGTCAGGCTGGTCTCGAATTCCTGACCTCAAGTGATCCGCCCACCTTTGCCTCCCAGAGTGCTGGGATTATAGGCATGAGCAACGGTGCCCAGCCTGTCATCTCCCCTTTCCTAACTTCTCAGTTTCCTGAAAAGCTCTGAATGATCTGAGGGCCTGAAATATACCTTCCCACAGGATCAAGGTTCAAAAAAGATGCTCACATTTATAAAGTACTTGTTATGTGCTTGCCATATGATAATTGTCTTTGTAAGAGCCCTACCTTATAAACAGAGGAAACAGAGGTATGCTGTGACATGCCCAAGGCCACAAAGCTGCAGAGTTAGGGTTTAATCTGGGAGGTCTGGCTCCAGAATCTAGGCTCTTAGCCAACTTTGCTATTTTCTCCTCCTAAGGCAAGGAACATCTCAATCATTCACAGACAAGACTGAGCTGGGCCCAAGGCCTCTGTATTGGATCTCATCTTCTGCTTTCCAATCCACATCCCTTTGGGCATGAGTGGAGAGGCTCAGGGTGTGTACTCTGCTAATTACCAAAACTGTGAGTGTGGCTGTCACTTCACCTCCCTGAACTTCAGTTTTTCTTTTTCTTTTTTTTTTTTCTGAGACTGAGTCTCACTGTCACCCAGGCTGGAGTGCAGTGGCATAATCTTGGCCCACCACAACCTCTGCCTCCTGGGTTCGAGTGATTCTCCTACCTCAGCCTCCCAAGTATCTGAAACTACAAGTGCACACTACCACACCTGGCTAATTTTTTTGTATTTTTAGTAGAGATGAGGTTTCTATGCTGCCCTGGGCTGGTCTTGAACTCCTGACCTCAAATGATTTGCCTGCCTCGACCTCCCAAAGTGCTGGGATTATAGGTGTGAGCCACCATGGCCAGCCTGAACTTCAGATTTTTTTATCTGTAAGGAGGGGTTAGGAGGCCTAAATTAAGTCACCCTTAAAAAGGTCATGACGCCGGGCACGGTGGCTCACGCCTGTAATCCCAGCACTTTGGGAGGCCGAGGCGGGTGGATCACGAGGTCAAGAGATCGAGACCATCCTGGTCAACATGGTGAAACCCCGTCTCTACTAAAAATACAAAAAATTAGCTGGGCATGGTGGCGCGTGCCTGTAATCTCAGCTACTCAGGAGGCTGAGGCAAGAGAATTGCCTGAACCCAGGAGGCGGAGGTTGCGGTGAGCCGAGATCGCGCCATTGCACTCCAGCCTGGGTAACGAGCGAAACTCCAACTCCAAAAAAAAAAAAAAAAAAAAAGGGTCATGTCACATGAAGTCAGTACTTAGCAAGGGGCTATTTTAATCATCACACTCACCAGTCAGAGACACAAATCTCAATCCTGCCACTATCCAGCAGTTCTGGCCACAGACCTTCCTCCTCTAGGTCCAAGACCTGCTTTTTGCGACACCAGCTGGGAATGGAGACAGGGTAATAAGAACAGGCAGGCCTTTCTCAACAACTGGCCGGACGTTTGGATAGCAGGGGCATTCACCTGAATGAAGTCACGAAGCATGTCTGAGAAGGGGCCCCACGCACGATTGTCCTGTTTTCCTCTACCACCCAGCCGTCCCCACCATGCTGCACCATCCACTTTCGGAGGCCTTCTGTGAAATAAAAAAGGCTAGTACCCAAGTTCCAGTCGCCTGCCCATAGGCTCCTAGTGAGACTCCGCCCCTAGCCCCTCCCACGTGCTCGCAGTGCAGCTCGCTTTCCCAGCCATTCCCACGGAGGCCCCGCCCCCTGACCCCTCTCATCAGCTCCTGGCAAAGCCCTTTTCCTCTGACTTTTCTCACCGATTTGCAGCAAAGCCTCGCCCCTCCAGCCCCTCTATCTGGCTCCCAGAGCTGCCCCCGCCCACAGGCTCCCAGTGAAGCCCTGCCCCACCAGCCCTGCACTCTGCCTGCGAATGCTACCTCTCCCCTCCTAATCCTCCCACCGGTCCCAGTGAGGCCCCGCCCCTTCCACTCCTCCCACCGATCCCAGTGAAGCCCCGCCCCTTCCACACCTCCCACCGATCCCAGTGCGGCCCCGCCCCTTCTACACCTCCCACCGATCCCAGGGCAGCCCCGTCCCTTCCACTCCTCCCACCGGTCCCTGTGAAGCCCCGCCCCTTCCACACCTCCCACCGATCCCAGGGCGGCCCCGCCCCTTCCACGCCTCCCACCGATCCCAGTGCGGCCCCGCCCCTTCCACGCTTCCCACCGATCCCAGTGCGGCCCCGCCCCCCGGCCCCTCCACTGCTCCCAGCATCCTGGACCACCTCTTCTGGGATCCCACCTTGGCCGCAGGGGTTGCGAATAAGGTTGCGTCCGATGGGTCTGCGTGCGCAGAAGCGGCCCAGCGGGCAGGGCCTGGCGTTGCGGGAGGGAGATTGGCAGCTGCGGGCGAGCTGCAGCAGCGCGCGGCCGGCGGCGCTGTGGTCGCGGGCCAGGATCAGCAGCCACAGGGCCTGGCTGTCCACCAGGTCGCGCCAACCCCGGCACACCTGGCGGCAGCGCCCCAGCAGCGTGCGCGGGGGGACGTGGCTCAGCACCACCAGAAGCAGCTCCGGGGGCATTTGGCTCAGGTCCAGCGCCCCTTCGGGTTCCGGCTCCGGCGCGGGGACCCGGGCGGCCCGGCACCTGGAGGCGGAGGCGCCCATGGTCCCCACGCCAGGCCCGGCTGTGGCTGCGGGAGAGGAAGGGTCGGGGCGTCAGGGACCAGCAGCCTCCGCGGCGCGCTGCCTCCGCCTGCCCTGCCTCTGCCAGTCGCACCCCTACCTTCACCACTCCTGGGCCCCGTTCCCGGGTCCCCATCCCCCCAGCCCGTCCTTGATAGCACCGATATCCCGGAGACCCCGCGGTCTGTGTGTATGTCCCGAATTGCACGCAGTCAGCCCCACCGACACCCCACCCCAAGTCCTACCCGGGGCCTGGCGGCGCTCCTTGCCCGGATGCCGCAAGCTCCCCAAGCCCCTCTGCACCCTTTTTACTCGCCGGTCCCTCCCCTCTTACAAGCCAGCTTGACCTACCCCTGCATCCTCCTTCCTGGCCTGCCCCTCCCACCTACTCCTTCCCCATCTCGAGACCCAACCTGCTTCCCGCGATGGGGCGGGTCCGGCCAGGGGGGCCGTCCTCTCCAGCCGGCCTCTTGAAATGTTCCTAATTCGTTAGCGGCAGTGAGACGCCTGGAACGACCGTTGTTATTTTGGTCCGGCTTCTGGGTGGGAGGCCTCATATCTGTTAACGCGTTAAAAAATTTCCATCACCTTTAAGGTCGGGCATGGTTATCTTTATTTCACAGGAGAAAACAGGCTCCAGCTGCTAAAAATGAGAGCCGCAACCAGTCATAACACTAACCAAGTTTTATAGACGCTTTTACTGCCATCCAGGATGGCAGCCTCATGAAGTAGGTGCCATTATGCCTCCGCTTCACAGGTGAGAAAACAGACCAGCAGAGGCCAAGTGATTTGCCTATGATCACTGGGCAGTAAGGATTTGAATCCAGCCAGCCTAGCTCCATAATTCCTGATTTTAACCTCTAGATCAGCTCTGTCCAATAAAAACACAATTGTGGCTGGGTGTGGTGACTCATGCCTGTAATCCCAGCACTTTTGGGAGCTAAGGCAGGTGGATCGCTTGGTCAGGAGTTCGACACCAGCCTGGCCAACATGGTGAAACCCAGCTCTACTAAGAATACAAAAATTAGCTGGGCGTGGTGGCAGGTGCCTGCAATCCCAAGTAATTTGGAGGCTTGGGCAGGAGAATCGCTTCAACCTGGGAGGCTGAGGTTGCAGTGAGCAGAGACTGCATCGCTGCACTCCAGCCAGTGCAAGAGAGTGAGACTCTGTCTCAATAAACAGAAAAAACAATTATGAAAGTTGATTATATGAATTGGATCCTTCTTGTCATACTAAACTAAAAAGAGGCCAGGGGAAAAAAAACACTCAGGGCAGATACCATTTGCCCCAAGAATGTGATTCTCTGCAGGGCTGGCTGTTAAAACTGCCAGGTGTAACCTGGAACCAGTCTAACTGGTACTGAAACAACCTGCTGTGACCCTAAGACTAGTTTTACCCTCTGCTGTCACTTACCAATCAGAACTTGCCAGCTCCCCAAAACATCACTAGTGTCAATGAACTTTCTTGCAAAACAATACCTGACATTTCTGTTTCTTATTTTAAAAAAACCTCTAGCTGCTTTGCTCTTTGAAAGTACTGAAGACCACGTGGTCTGTGTGCATGCCTCAAATTTCAATTCTTGCTTTCCAAATAAAACATGTATTATTTTTTTTTAGACAGAGCAAAGACTCTGTCTCCCAGGCTGGAGGTCAGTGGTGCGATCTCGGCTCACTGCAACTTCTGCCTCTTGGGTTCAAGTGATTCTCATGCCTCAGCCTCCCCAGTAGCTGGGATTACAGGTGTGCGATATCATGCAGGCTAATTTTTGTATTTTTAGCAGAGAGGGGGTTTCACCACGTTGGCCAGGCTGGTCTCAAACTTCTGACCTCAGGTGATCTGCTCGCCTTGACCTCCCAAAGCATGGGGATCACAGGCGTGAGCCACTGCACCCAGCCCAAATAAAACATTTTAAATTTAGAGATTTGTCTCTATATCTCTATATTTTATTTGGCTTTGCATAATGTGAGCCATATACATAATTTAAAACATAACAAACAAAACCAGACAGATTATTCCCCACAAAGAACTTACCTTCTAGAGGGAGAGACATGATAAACAGTTGCATGATGAGCAAATTACATAATATCAAGGAAATAATTAAAAATAAAGCCCCCAGGTCAGGCACGATGGCTCATGCCTGTAATCCCAGCACTTTGGGAAGCTGACACAGGCAGATCACTTGAGGTCAGTAATTCAAGACCAGCCTGCCCAACATGGCGAAACCCCATCTCTATTAAAAATACAAAAATTAGCCAGGCATGGTAGCACAAGCCTGTGATCCCAGCTACTTGGGAAGCTGAGACATAAGAATCACTTCAACACGGGAGGCAGAAGTTGCAGTGAGCTGAGATCTCACCATCGAACTCCAGCCTAGGCGACAGAGTGAGATGCCAGCTTAAATAAATAAATAAAATAAATAAAACCTCTTTTTGACCTTCTAAGAATTCTCTCCACAAATGCAGAAAAGAATTAAATGGGGCCCAGCATGGGGGCTCACATCTGTAATCCCAGCACTT
This sequence comes from Aotus nancymaae, assembly GCF_030222135.1. Lineage (NCBI taxonomy): Eukaryota > Metazoa > Chordata > Mammalia > Primates > Aotidae > Aotus > Aotus nancymaae. Next base: position 14,843,002 of record NW_026988441.1, on the reverse strand, counting down.
TGGGAGGCCGAGGCAGGAGGATCCCTTGAGCCCAGGGGTTTGAGACCAGCCCTGGCAACACAGTGAGACCCTGTCTCTATAAAAAGTTTAAAAAGTAGCTGCATATCGTGGTGTGTACCTGTAGTCTCAGCTACTTGGTAGGCTGAGGTGGGAAGATGGCTTGAGCCAGGGAGGTTGAAGCAGCAGTGAGCAGTGATCATGCCACTGCAGTTCAGCCTGGGCTATATCAAGACCCTGTCTCAAAAAAAAAAAAAAAAAAAAAAATGAAATGGTTGTATTAGGGCATACACATTAAACTAGCCTGTAACGTGCATCTGCTCTGATGAACAATGTGTGTTAAAAAGTGATTAGTGGACCAGGCGCAGTGGCTCACGCCTGTAATCTCAGTACTTTGGGAGGCTGAGGCAGGTGGATCACCTGAGGTCAGGAGTTTGAGACCAGCCTGGCCAGCATGGTAAAACCCCCGTCTTAAAAACCCCCTACTTAAAAAGTTAGCTGGGTGTGGTGGCACACACCTGTTGTCCCAGCTACTTGGGAGGCTGAGGCAGGAGAATTGCTTGAACCTGGGAGGCAGAGGTTGCAGTGAGCCAAGATTGCGCCATTGCACTCCAGGCTGGGCAAGAGAGTGAAACTTTGTCTCAAAAAAAAAAAAAAAAAGATTCAAGTAGGTCAAAAGGGGGGATACTGAAAAGTCAGTTTCCTTTTCCAGTACTCGCTTCTCCTCCCAAGAGGAAGACTCTTGGTCTCCACCCAAGGACACCACACCCAGATAGATGTTCACCAAACCTTCTGAGGACTGCTACCTGAGAGACTTTATTTGCAAACAAGACCACCTATGTTCTCAGTGCAGCTCTGCCCCTCACCCTACCATGGTCCAGAAGCCTCCTAGCCCCTATCTATTTCTGTAGCTCAAAATGCTATTTAAGCTTCAACCATCTGGCCCTTCTTTGAATCTCATACTTTGTGGGGTTCCTGTGTGCGTGCACATAGGGATTTGTGTGCCTTTTCTCCTGTGAATTTGTCTACTGTCAAGTTTATTTCAGAGACTTAAATTGTCAAGCCTTTGGAGAGGGTGGATGGAAAGTTTCAGTTGTCCCTTCACTTGTTAAAAGTTTTTAAAAGTTCTTTGAGATGAGGTCTCGCTCTGTTGCCTAAGTTGGAGTGCAGTGGTGTGATCGTGGCTCACTGCAGATTTGACCTATAAGGCTCAACCCATCCTCCCACCTCAGCCTCTCAAAGTGCTGGGATTGCAGGCATGAGCCAGTGCACTGCAGGCACAAGTCAGGTCACTGCAGCCTCGCCCGCCCAGCCTCAGGTGATCCTCCCATCCCAACCTCTTGAATAGCTGTGATTATAGGCACAGTTATAGTTTCACCATGTCTAGCTCTTTTTTTTTTTTTTTTTTTTGAGACAGAGTCTTGCTCTGTCACACAGGCTGGAGTGCCATGGTACACTCGGCTCACTGCAGCCTCTGCCTCCCGGGTTCAAGCAATTCTTCTGCCTGCCTCGGCCTCCTGAGTAACTGGGATTACAGGTGCACGGCACCATGCCTGGCTAATTTTTGTATTTTTAGTAGAGACGGGATTTCACCATGTTGGTCAGGCTGGTCTCAAACTCCTTACCTTGTGATCCACCCACCTCAGCCTTCCAAAGTGCTGGGATTACAGATGTGAGCCACTGCACCCGGCCCAATGTCTGGCTAATTTTTTGTAGAGATAAGACTGGACTACAATGTCTCATCTCAAACTGTTGGCCTCAAGCGATCCTCCTGCCTTGGTCTCCCAAAGTGCTGGGATTACAGGTGTGAGCCACCACACTGGCCTCGTCCCTATACTTTATAGACAGAAAAGGGCTGAGGAAAGCAGAAACAGAAAACAAAAAACGGATTGGCACTTTCAAAATTACCTTCCTTGTAATGGATAAACAGAGTTGTTCTTCAGTTCAGCAAACCAGAAAATCTCTTAATCTAGGAGGGCCAGTTGTGGGTTTTATGGAGCTGTTGCTTCAGAGACTCCACACAGAGGGGCAAACGTTTTAGAGCTACCACAAACCCCCTGGGGATTCCAAATCATCAGGTCTGCATTTGTAACAAATTCCCAGGAGATGCCAGAGCTGATGCTCCCAGGACCAAGCTTTGAGTAGCTGAATCTTACAGGAATCGAGCCAAACATCCCTTGCATGTTGCTCACATGTTCTTTTGTTTTTTGAGATGGAGTCTCGTTCTGTTGCCCAGGCTGGAGTGCAGTGACGTGATCTCGGCTCACTGCAACCTCTGCCTCTTGGGTTCAAGCTATTCTCCTGCCTCAGCCTCCCGAGTAGCTGGAATTACAGGCAGATGCCACCAGGTCAGGCTAACTTAAATTTCTCTCCTTTTATTTCCCTTTTACATTATAGCTAGGGCATTTTGGAGCTTGCTTTTATCTAAGTATTTCATTTCAAGGTGATAAAGGCAGCGTAAGAAATGATTTGCCGTAAATCGGGGGCATTGGCTCCGATGAGGTTGGGCAACACTGATGCAAAGCAAGAGGTGAGTGGGGGCTGCAAGCTTCTCTCTCTGCTAGGGGTGTGGGTGGGAAGCTGGGGAAAGTCCTGTGGTCCAGTTTGCAGAAGCCTCCAGGAACAGAGAAGTGGGCAGCACAAATAATTCCAAGGGTGTTAAGAGTTTCGACCAATGTAGGTTTCTTGATTACAGCTCCCCCTAGAGGCCACGGTGAGCAGGATTAGCGTGAGGTAGGACCAGAGGCGGGGCTTGGTCAAACGGGGCGGTGGGAGAGTGGGAAGCATCTTTCTTTATTATTATTATTATTTTTGAGAGGGAGTTTCACTCTTGTTGCCCAGGCTGAAGTGTAATGGCGCGATCTCGGCTCACTGCAACCTCCGCCTCCTGGGTTCAAGCAATTCTCCTATCCTCCCAAGTAGCAGGGATTACAGGCACACACTACCACACCTGGCTAATTTTTTGGTATTTTTAGTAGAGACAGGGTTTCTCCATGTTGGTCAGGCTGGCCTCAAACTCCTGACCTCAGGTGATCCTTCCACCTTGGCCTCCCAGTGTTGGGATTACAGGCGTGAGACACCATACCTGGCCTATTATTTTTGAGACAGAGTCTCACTCTGTCTCCCAGGCTGGAGTACAGTGGCACGATCTCGGCTCACTGCAACCTCCGCCTCCCAGGTTCAAGTGATTCTCCTGCCTCAGCCTCCTGAGTAGCTGGGATTACAGGTGCCTGCCACCACGCCTGGCTAATTTTTGTATTTTTAGTAGAGACAGGATTTCGCCATGTTGGCCAGGTTGGTCTCAAACTCCAGACCTCAGGTGATCCACCTGCCTTGGCCTCCCAAAGTGCTGGGATTACAGGCATGAGCCACCATGCCCGGATAATTTTTGTATTTTTAATAGAGATGGAGTCTCATCATGTTGGCCAGGCTGGTCTCAAACTCCTGACCTCAAGTAATCCACCAGCCTCAGCCTCCCAAAGTGCTGGGATTACAGGCGTCAGCCACCGTGCCTGGCCTGGTTAAGACCACCTTAATAAAGGACTATATATCCTTCCTGAACTGATAAAAGACTTCTTTATCTTTTCTGGCAAGCCCTTCCTGGTATAGAGACCAGTGTCTGTGGATTGCGTACTCTGGGTTTCCGCAGAATTTGCACGCTGCTGTGAGGCATGCCTCGTTCAGTTTACGCACCTAGTTTCATATTTTGTTTGATCTGCACACCTCAGTTAACATTTCTGTGAGCACTTTTATCTTGGTTTCTTTTGATTTGGTTTGACCCTTCCCTTGATTGTTTCCAAAAGTTTTTCAAGAGCAAAACTAAACATTCTAAATGCTGGGTGCATGACGGCTAATTAACAGCCACTAGGGTGGTCATCGCTATCTACAACACCTGACTAAACGCCTGACACTCCCTGGCAGGATTCACAGGATTTTCTTTGCTTCTGGAAGACGAATACGAAGTGGAACAGGATTCTCAAACATGAAAGCACGCCAGGTTTTCTGGGGTTCCAGCTGGCACACATTATGGCCTGTTCTTGTGCACGTTTTTTTTGAGATGGAGTCTCTGTGCCCAGGCTGGAGTGCAGTGGCATGATCACAGCTCACTACAAACTCCGCCTCCTGAGTTCAAGCCATTCTCCTGCCTCAGGCTCCCAAGTAGCTGGGATTACAGGGGTGCACCACCACGCCTGGCTAATTTAGTAGAGATGGGGTTTCACCATCTTGGCCAGGCTGCTCTCGAACTCCAGACCTTAAGTGATCCATCCACCTTGGCCTCCCAAAGTGCTGAGATTATGCTGCACTGTAAGGGAACAGAGTGAGACTCCATCTCAAAAAAAAAAAAGAGTGGTCATCTAAAATACAAAATATATAATAACCCGAATGTCTTTTATTTCATGGAACTTAAGTAAATCTTTGGTAAATAAGCTGATTTTTAAATTATCAGTAAAATAAAATGGAAATGTCTCCAAAATTGTCAGCATACACTTTTTTCCTGGGTTTAATGGTCAGTTTTACATTTGTTGCTGCTAGATGTTGTAATGTGGCAGGGTTTGGCCCAAGGTTTATAGAACTATAAACCTAGTCTAAAATAGAATTATTTTTGGGTAATTATTTTTCCTTCCTGCCTCAGCCTGCCAAGTAGCTGGAACTAAAGGCGCCACCACACCTGTCTAATTTTTGTATTTTTAGTAGAGACGGGGTTTCGCCATGTTGGCCAGCATGGTCTCAAACTCCTGAACCCGTGATCTGCCTGTCTCAGCCTCCCAAAGTGCTGGGATTACAGGCATGAGTCACCATGCCCAGCATCTTTGTGTAATTTTTAAAAGTAAGGTTGGTTTAATAAAAATATCTGTGTCTTCTGAGATACTCATATATTTACAGGCTACAAATCTTGTGAAGTGAGAAATAACAAAATGATCGTTAGCTTTGTCTAATATCTGAATTTTCATAAGTAATCTAAGTAAACTGTTAAAAAAATTGGGTAAGTGTAAATGGGATATATGCTTAAAAATGAACTTTTTATATAATTTGAAATCTCTAAATCATGTTATGGTAAATTAAATAATAGATATTCATTAAATATGTGGGTCATTTTCAAACAAGGTAATAAACTGAAACAAATTGCTGAACATAGATACGTTTGTTCTTGGAGATATATATATATATATATTTGAGATGGAGTTTCTTTCTTGTTGCCCAGGCTGGAGTGCAATGATATAATCACCGCTCACTGCAACCTCCACCTTCCAGGTTCAAGCAATTCTCCTGCCTCAGCCTCCCGAGTAGCTGGGATTACAGGTGTCTGCCACCATGCCCGGCTAATTTTTCGTATTTTTTTTAGTAGAGAGAGGGTTTCACTATGTTGGCCAGGCTGGTCTCGAATTCCTGACCTCAGGCAATCCACTTGCCTCACCTTCCCAAAGTGCTGGAATTACAGGCATGAGCCACAGAGCCTGGCTTTTTTTTCTTTTTGAGGTGGAGTTTCATTCTTCTTGACTAGCCTGGAGTGCAACGGTGCAATCTTGGCTCACTGCAACCTCCTCCTCCTGGGTTCAAGCGATTCTCCTGTCTCAGCCTCCCAAGTAGCTGGGATTACAGGCACGTATCACCACGCCTGGCTGATTTTGTATTTTTAGTAGAGACGGAGTTTCACCATGTTGGTCAGGCTGGTCTCAAACTCCTGACCTCAGGTGATCTGCCCACCTCAGCCTCCCAAAGTGCTGGGATTACAGGCATGAGTTGTGCCCAGCAGCTTCTATATTTTTTGTTTCATTTATTTATGATTTTGAGACAGAGTCTCACTCTGTCACCCAGTCTGGAGTGATCACACAGTGGCATGATCATAGCTCACTGCAGTCTCAACCTCCCTGGGCTCAGGTGATCCTCCAGCTCAGCCTCCCAAGAAGCTGGGACTATAGGTGTGCCCCACAATGCCTAGCTAAATTTTTTATTTTTTGTAGAGACAAAGTTTTGCTATGTTGTCCAGGCTGGTCTCGAACTACTGGGCTCAAGTGTTCTGCCTGCCTTGGCCTTCTAAAGTGCTAGGATTATGGGTGTGACTCACTGTGCCCAGCTACTCGAGAGGCTGAGGCACGAGAATTGTTTGAACCTGGGGGGCGGAGGTTACAGTGAGCTGAGATTGCACTGCTGCACTCCACCTGGGACGACAGAGTGAGACTCTGTCTCAATAATAAATAATAAAGGCAAAAGCTGCTCTGTTTCCAAAGCCCTGTAAGGTGAAAGGAGACCAATTTTAAGGAACAGGCCTTGTGCCCAATGTATGGGCCACACAAAAGCTCACCAAACTGATGTCATGACCAAAGACACACAAACTGAAAATCAGGAGGAAAAGTTGATGTTTTCACACTGTAGACAGCTTTCCCCAAGACATTTGGAAAAAAACTAACTCATAAGATTTTTACCCCTCCAATGCTATCTTTTTCATTTGGCAGGATAATGGTGTAATTGAAATTTTACAACTAGGCTGGGCTTGGCGGCTCACACCTGTAATCCCAGCACTTTGGGAGGCTGAGGTGGGAGGATCACTTGAGGTCAGGAGTTTGAGACCAGCCTGACCAACATGGTGAAACCTCGTCTCTACTAAAAATACAGAAATTAGCTGGACATGGTGGCATGCACCTGTAGTCCCAGCTACTCAGGAGGCTGAGGCAGGAGAATTGCTTGAACCTGGGAGGCAGAGGTTGCAGTGAGTTGAGATAGCGCCACTGCACTGCAGCCTGGGCCACAGAGGGAGACTCCATCTCAAAAAAAGAAAAAAAAAGAAACATCCGTATCATAGGTGGACAAACGTTCAAGAATAACATCCCACTGGAGCAAGTGCCAGAACCGCCTCATCATAGGAACATCTCATTAATATCTTGCTGAGCAGCAGGCCATCCTGCCCTGATCCATCCCACCCATACCTTTAAATTGCCCCAGCCTGTAAGCAGCAGTGGGTTCTGGCATTAATCTGGTCCCCAACTTCTGCAGGGTTTTTGCTGGACATAAAGCCTGTATTTGCTGTCTAGCCGCCCTCTTTCTTTCTTTCTCTCTCTCTCTCTCTCTCTGTGTGTGTGTGTGTGTGTGTGTGTGTGTGTGTGTGTGTGTGTCTTTCTTTAACCCTTGCATTCCGTTGAAAACCTAACAAAGATGGGTTTTCACTATGTTGCCCAGGCTGGTCTTGAATTCCTGAGCTCATGCAATCCTCCTGCCTTGGCCTCCCAAAGTGCTGGGATTGCAGGAGTGAGCCACAGCACCTGGCCTGAAATTTTTTAATTAATTAATTAATTTGTAGAGACAGGGTCTTGCTATGTTACCCAGGCTGGTCTCAAGCTCCTGACCTCAAGTGGTCCTCCTGCCTCGGCTTCCCAAAGTGCTGGGATTACAGGCATGAGCCACCACACCCAGTGAGTCTCAGAACTGAACTGAATGAGAGGACACCCAACTAGTGTCTGCTGTGGAATTGCTTGGTGTCGGGGAGAAAACCCCCCTACACATCCAGAGTCCCCGAAGTATTTTGTGTTGCGAGAATACAGCAGGAGAAACCGGGTTTGTTTTTCTTGTGTGTGTGGGGGGGTAAAATACTTAAGTACCTCTTCTCTATGCATTATTTTATATCACTGATAAATCACTATATGTCACTTGGGTCTGTGAAGTTTGTAACAAATTCATAGGGTCTGTAACAAATTGAGGGGAAGAGGCACCAATTCTGTAACAAATTGATAGGGTTTGTAACAAATCAACCAGGCATAGGATAGGGTTTGTATCAAATTGACCAGGCATAGGATAGGGTTTGTAACACATCTGGGGACGGGGGTGGGGGTGGGGGGGGGTGGTGTCATACGTGCCAATTTTGTAACAAATTGATAGGGTACCACAGCCAGAAGTGGCTGATTCTGGATAGATGTGCAGGTGCCCACAGGATCTGCTGAAGAATTGGGTGCGGGATGCTGGGCCACGCAGAACATGTTCAGGGCATCAGGCGATGTATTTTGTGAAGTCCCAGTCTATAGGAACAATGTGATTGAAAGATGTGGCCAGGTGTGGTGACTCACGCCTGTAATCCTAGCACTTTGGAAGCACAAGGTGGGCAGATAGTTTCAGGTCAGGAGTTTGAGACCAGCCTGGGCAACATGGAGAGAGCCCATCTCTATTTTAGTAAAAGAAGGGAATTTTTTTTTCAATTTCTTTTTCATTTTTGACTAGAGATAGGGTTTAGCCATGTTGCCCAGGCTGGTCTGGAACTCCTGGGCTCCAGGAATCTGCCCACATTGGCCTCCCAAAGTGCTAGGATTACCAGTACCCTAAAAAAAGGAAAATTTTTATAAAAGAAAAAATTTATTACCAAATTCATGGACCCAAGTGAGGTATAGTGTGATCTATCAGTGACATAGAATAATGCATAGAGAAGAGGTTCTTAGGTATTTGCTTGTTGATTTTTGTTTTTATTTTTGATTTTGTTTTTGTTTTGAGACATAGTTTCACTCTGCCTCCCAGGCTGGAGTTCAGTGGCGCAATCTTGGCTCACTACAACCTCCTCCTCCTGGGTTCAGGTGATTCTCCTGCCTCAGCCTCCGGAGTAGTTGGGATTACAGGTGCCCACCACCATGTCCGGCTAATTTTTGTATTTTTAGTGGAGATGGGATTTCACCATGTTGGCCAGGCTGGTGTCGAACTCCTGACCTCGAGTGATCCACGCACCTCGGCCTCCCAAAGTGCTGGGATTACAGGTGAGACCCACCACACCCTAAAAAAAATGAAAATTAAAAAAAAAAGAAAAATTTGTTACAAAATTCATGGACCCAAGTGAGGCATTTACCTTGTCTTGGCCTTCAGCTTCCCAGGTTCAAGCAATTCTTTCACCTCAGCCTCCAAGTAGCTGAGACTACAGGTGCATGCCACCACATCCGACTAATTTTTCTGTATTTTTAGTAGAGATGGCATTTCCCCATGTTGGCCAGGCTGGTCTTGAACTCCTGACCTCACGTGATCCACCCTCCTTGGCCTCCCAAAGTGCTGGGATTACAGGTGTGAGCCACCTAACCTGGCCAAGTTTTTTTAAAGTTAAAAAATTTTTAGTTTTAGAGCTGAGGCCTCTCTATGTTGCCCGGGCTGACCTCAAACCCCTGGGTTCAAGTGATCCTCCCGCCTCAGCCTCCCAAAGAGCTGGGATTACAGGCAGGAACCACTGTGCCTGGCCCCTAGAATTTTTCGGCATTTACCTTGTCTTGGCCTTCAACATCCCTGCAACCTGTGAGAATAAGGAAAGCAAATACAGTGACCACGTGTCTGTCCCTCCTGGAGCCCAGCTATGGCTGAACGGAGAGCATCTGGCGCCCATCATGTTATGGAGTCATCATCTCCAAAACCCCGGGAGGGGAGAGGCCTTACAATTTGCCCATTGTGGGGAAGAAACTGGCCAGTTCTTTAAGAGCCTGATGTCTCTCTTACCAGCAACAGGAGTTACAAGCTATGAATACTAGTTGCTGTGGGAGAAATAAAGGCATTTTCACAGATAGCAAGGGAAAAAAATAGCTCCTTTTTAAAAGGACATTGCCTGTTGGGCACAGTGGCTCATGCCTGTAATCCCAGCACTTTGGGAGGCCAAAGCAGGCAGATCGCTTGAGCTCAGGAGTTCAAGACCAGCTGGGCAACATGGTGAAATCCTGTCTTTACAGAAAAATGTAAAAATTAGCTGGGCATGGTGGCACATGTCTGTGGTCCCAGCTACTGGGGAGACTGAGGCAGGAGGATGGCTTGAGCCCGGGACGTGGAGCTTGCAGTGGGTGGAAATCATGCCACTGCTCTCCAACCTGGGCAATGAAGAGAGACTCTGTGTCAAAAGAAATGATAATAACAAAAAGTTAAATAAAATAAAGGGACATATTATCTTATTGTAAATCCCAGCACTTCAAGAGGTCGAGGCAGGTGGATCGCTGGAAGTCAGGAGTTCGAGATCGAGATCATGGTGAAACCCCGTCTCTACTAAAAATACAAAATTTAGCAGGGCATGGTGGCACACGTCTGTAATCCCAGCTACTGGGATACAGAGGCAGGAGAATCACTTGAACCCGGGAGGCAGAGGTTGCAGTGAGCCAAGATCGCGCCATTGCACTCCAGCCTGGGTGACAGAGCAAGACTCCATCTCAAAAAAAAAAAAAAAAAAAAAAAAAAAAATTCAAGAAATAGAACTCTAAAAAAAAGAAAAAAGAAAGTTGATACATGAGCCCATCTACTTGGCTCCAGTGCAAGAGATGGTCACGGACCATTGATGACCCAGTGCCCTGAATGTGTCTGGTGTCCAGGTGAGTGAGCTGGAGATGTCCAGAATCTTCTTGGCAGCACCATTCTGGTGGCCGCCAGGGGGCTCCAAGGGCTTGCCAGGTTCCAGCCACAGGGCCCCAGGACCACGCCACAGGGCGTGTCCTAGAGTTCCTGGCGGCTTCCAGCTGAACCTCTGCACACAGGGGCGGTGGTGCTAGATCTCTGCAGAGCACCCGAAAGGGGAGAAATGGGGCAGGCCTGCACAGGTCCCGGTCTGAACTGGGCGGACCCTGCCCTGAGAGCCCTGTAGCCACAGGCTGGCCCCCGCTGCTGGAGAGGGACTTAGAGGAAACACAGTGCGGGACCTGTGAGAGAAACAGCGAAGTCCAGCATTTCCAGATTTGGTTCCTCCAGGATTTCCAGTCATGTTGCCATTGACTGGGACGGGGAATGGGGCAGGAAGCAGGGAAGGAGGAGGAAAATCAGGGCTTACTTTTGGGGAAACTGAGGCTCAGAAAAGTTAAGCCCAGAGGCACAGAGCAAGGACGCGAAACCATTTGCCTCATAACCCCCAGGTGACACCGCCTGCCCCAACTCCACATGAGGCTGTAAAGCATTGGTGATGCTAAATGATTTCATAAATGACTTCATTTAGTCTCATCAACAAGGGGCAGTTTGATCCCATTGGGGGGCGCTCAGAAAAGCCTTGCCAAGGCCGTAGACGGAGGAGGTGGTAGGTGTTAAGTGCGCTCTGAGTCCAGGCCCATATTAGGCTCACAGAGCTACCTCGACCCCTTCCTGCCCCAGGCCGGGCTTTACCGAGCCTCCCTCTGCTCCCTTCCTTCCTCCTTCCAGGAACCAGGGCACTGGGGGGCTTCCTGCCTGCCCGCAAGGGGCCACAGGGCCTTGTTCCCGTCCATTCCTGCCTCTGAGCCTTGCTCTAACCCAGCTGGCCACAGCTCCACCCAGCCCAGGTGCCGCCGGCCCTGCTTGGTCCACTTACAAAGGCCTGTGGGAGAGGCTGGGGAAATTGCCATCCACCTGGGTGGGAAACAGTCACCATCACCAGCCTGTGCACACCCAGGACACCCTGCTGCATCCCAGCTCTCAATCGGGAACCAGAAGGCAGCACGGTCCCCGCAGGGTTGGCACGGGCAGCCTCATTGTGGCCTGTGCCAGGGGCGGTGCCAGGCAGCTCCATCCTGCGGTGGGCAGGCGGAGTCCATCTCTCACACCCACGCCCAACCTCTCAGCAAACCCAGGCAGCTCCAGCTGCACAAAACCCGCACGGCACCTGTCCCCTCTCCCCCGACCGTGGCCACCACCCTGGGTCCGTCCGCCCCTGTCTCCATCTGGACCATCACTCCCATCCATGGGCTCCCTGCTCCTCTCCATGCCACCCTCACAATCTGTTCTGCGGCCACAGGGGGGCTGTGAACTTTTGGTCACTCCTCTGCCCAGAACCCTCCTGGGGTGCCATCCCACCCCAAGTAAAGGGCAAAGTCCTCCCCAGGGCCCACCAGGCCCAGCATGACCTGCCCCACCCTGCTCTGACTCCGTGGCTCCCACGGGCTCCTTGCTTCCCCGGCCCGGCCCATGCTTCTTATTCTGTTCCCACCACGGGGCCTTTGCTCGGCTGTCCCTCCCCGTGGGTCACTCCCTTCCCTCCTTCCAGTGTTTGCTCAAATCTTGCCTTCCCAGCCAGGCTTCCCCTGACCACTGCCTTTAATACTTTAACCACCCTGCCTTTCTTGAACTCCTGGTATTTTTTTTTTTTTTTTTTTTTTTTTGAGACAGGATCTAGCTCTGTTGCCCAGGCTGGAGTGCAGTGGCATGATCACAGCTCACTGCAACCTCGAACTCCTAGGCTCAAGCGATGCCTCCTGCTTCAGCCTCTCAAGTAGCTGGGACTACAGGTACATACCTGGCTGAGTTTTGTAATTTTTTGTAGAGATGGGGTCTCATTATGTTGCCCAGTCTGGTCTCAAACTCGGCCTCAAGTGATTCTCCCACCTCGGTCTCCCAAAGTGCTGGGATTACAGGCATGAGTCACCGCACCTGGCCATCACCCTGCCCTTTTGACCCTCTTCACCTGCTCCGATTTTCTCCGAAACCTTCCATAGACTTCCCAGCTCCCTCTCTCCGTCCCACTCATCCAGCCACTGGCCACGGCCACCTTCTCTGTCACTGTGACTTGTCGACTGTGTGCAGGCTCCAGGAGGGCTGGTCAGCCCAGCCTCTCTGCTGGAGTCCCGTGTTAGTTTTCCATTGCTGTTGTAACAAATTATCACAAACTTGGTGGCTTCAAACACAGACATTTATTCTCTTGCTGCTCTGGAGGCCATAGTCTAAAATCAGTTTCACTGCGCTGCAGTCAAGGAAGAGGCAGGACTGCCTTCCTTCTGGAGGATCTAAGAGGGGAGCCATTTATTGACTCTCCTGGCTTTTGGGGGCTGCCAGCATTCCTTAGCTTGCGGCTGCACCACTCCGATCTCTGCCTCTGGAATGATTTTACCTTTTCCTCTTGCCTCTCATTTATAAGGACACTTGTGATAGCATATATGGCTCACCTGGGTAATCCAGGATAATCTCATCTCAAAATCATTAACTTGGCTGGGCATGGGGGCTCCTGGCTGTAATCCTAGCACTTCGGGAAGCTAAGGTGGTTGGGTCACCTCAGGTCAGGAGTTTGAGACCAGCCTGGGCAACACAGCAAAATCCCGTCTCTACTAATAATACAAAATTAGCTGGGTGTGGTGGCATGCACCCGTAATCCCAGCTACTTGGGAGGCTGAGGCACGAGAATTGCTGGACCCTGGAAGGCGAAGGTTGCAGTGAGCCAAGATCATGCCACTGCACTCTAGCCTGGGTGACAACAAGACTCCATCTCCAAAAAAAAAAAAAATCATCAACTTAATCACATCTGCAAAGACCCTTCTTTTGTATAACATTCAGCATCTGATAAGGGCCCCACTTCCTTATAGGCAGGGGCTTCTTCCTGTGTTCTCACATGGTGGAAGAGGCAAGGGCTCCCTCTATGTCCTTTTTTTTTTTTGAGACAGAGTCTTGCTCTGTCACCAGGCTGGAGGGCAGTGATGTGATCTCTGCTCATTGCAACCTCTGCCTCCTGGGTTCAAGCAATTCTCCTGCCTCAGCCTCCCGAGTAGCTGGGATGACAGGCGCCTGCCACCACACCTGGTTAATTTTTGTATTTTTAGTAGACAGAGTGTTTCACTATGTTGGCCAGGCTGGTCTCGAACTCCTGACCTTGTGATCCACCCACCTTGGCTTCCCAAAGTGCTGGTATTACAGGCGTGAACCACTGTGCCCGGCTGAAGCCTCTTTTATGAGGGCACTAATCCTATTCATGTGGCCTTTGCCCTCGTGACCTAATCACCTCCCAAAGGCCCCTAATACCATCACCTTAGGGGTTGGAATTTCCATATATGAATTTTTTTTATTTTTTATTTTTTGAGACAGTATCTCTCTCTGTTGCCCAGGCTAGAGTCATAGCTAACTGCAACCTCGACCTCCCAGGCTCAAGTGATCTTCCCACCACAGCCTTCCCAGGTACCTGGGACTTCAGGTGCGTCCCACCATGCCTAGCTGATTTTTTGTAGAGATGGGGATCTTACTATGTTAGCCAGGTTGATCTTGAATTCCTGGGCTCAGGCGATCCTCCTGCCTTGGCCTCCTAAAGTGCTGGGATTACAGGCGTGAGCCACTGCTCCTGGCCTCGGTATATGAATTTCGGAGGGGATGCAAACATTCAGACCGTCGCAGACCTGAATATATTTGGGGGCTGTCATTCAGCCTGCCGATAATCAGGTCGTGACCGATGGTGGTTCCAGGAGAACAGAGCCTTAGGGAAGGGCACCTGCAGCTGGTTCTCTAATCCGCAGAGCTTAAGAGCATCATCAACCCTGTTGCCATGGTTAAGGGGGCACCTGCAGTTCACAGTACGCAGAGGCAAAAGGGGGACATATTGTCACCTTTGGTCACCTGTCATTTACAGGGTCAGGTCCATTCTGCACTGGTCTCCCTGTTGAGCAAGGACGGTGGCTGTTGTCAATCCAGGCTGCCCACTTCCTTGTTCTTATTCTTATTGAGTCTCCCTGAAGCTCCTCTTAAACACTATTGTTTTTTTTTTGTTTTTTTTTTTGAGACAGGGTCTCACTCTGTCACCCAGGCTGGAGTACAATGGCATGATCATGGCTCACTGCAGCCTCGACCTCCTGGACCCAAGCAATCCTTCTGCCTCAGCCTCCTGAGTAGCTGGGACCACAGGTGCGTGCCACCACCCCTGGGTAGGATTCCCCTGCCAATTTTTTTTTTTTTTAGATGGAGTCTCACTCTGTCACCCAAGCTGGAGTGCAGTGGCACAATCTTGGCTCACTGCAACCTCCGTCCCCCCAGGTTCAAGTGATTCTCCTGCCTCAGCCTCCTAAGCAGTTGGGATTACATGCAGATGCCACCATGTCTGGCTAACTTTTTGTATTTTTAGTAAAGACAGGATTTTACCATGTTTTCCAGGTTGGTCTTGAACTCCTGACCTCAAGCGATCTGCCCACCTTCGCCTCCCAGGGTGCTGGGATTACAGGCGTGAACCACCATGCCCAGTCGGTTTTTACAAAATTTTTATTGTTACTATGCTGTAGAGACGAGGTCTTTCTCTGTTGGCCAGGCTGGTTTTGAACTCCTGGCCTCAAGCCATCCTCCCACCTCAGCCTCCCAAAGTGCTGGGATTACAGGCGTGAGCTACCACACCTGGCCAACAAGGGGAATCTTAAGTTCAGAGCAAAGTCTCCTGGTAGCTCACCAGCCAGATGGTGGAGGGGTGCTGGGGAGTCCACCCCAGTGGGGACTCACTGTAGCAGACCAGTATGTGGGAGAACCATGGACATGATCCCCAGATCTAAGAATGGTGGACAGTGGGGAAGATGCCCTACCCACTCAACCCTTTCTCCACTAAGGACCCAAGAGGGTAGAGGGCTAACCTAGCCCCTGGGGTTCATCCTGATTCAGCCAATCAGTCTAATCTCCTGTGGTGTGATTGGTTCAGGAGTGGGCACCCAACCTAGTTCTGGCCAATGGGATGCAAGGGGAGGGGGATGTTCTGAAAAAGTGTAGAAAAAAAGAGGATCACAGATCAAAGGTTTGTAGTAAGAGTTTGTGGTTTCCTAGAACCACATGGAGGAAGGAATGAGGGAGGACACCTACAAATTGGGTGATGACTATACCCCATGGCTTCAGAGGTGTGGACTGAAAGCCACAAAAGAAGGAAGTAAAAGATCAGATAATTCATTCCCTTTAGGAATGTAAGTCATGGGGCCAGTTGACCACAGTGAAATCTCACACTGGGAAATAGTGTGGGCTGTTGACTTGACAATGGAGCCATAGATTCACCGCCATTTTGCAGAGCTATCTGTGAAGGTGCTGATAACTCTCTTGAAAGGATCCCAGTACTGGTCCAGGGTGAAGAAGACACAGGAATCCATCATGTGGTGAGATTCTAACTTCATCCCTAATTGGTGGTCTACATTATGTGTAGATTAACTGTTGGAAACAGATGCTCGGTGCTGCAAAGAAAAATCAGCACTGAGACAAAGGATCTCTCAGCTAGGCAATTTTACTTTCTGCAGAAAGGGTGCACCTGTTCGCCATCTTGCCATGAAAAGTACAGCGAACAAAGAAAAAGCAGACTTATTTATCCCTTACGCATTTGGGGTTGTCTTTACTTCTGTGTCTGATCTCCATTGGCTGGAGCCGGACCTCACAGTCTAAAACTGAACCTGATTGGCTAAGAACTTAAAACCTTCTTGAGTATTTAAAGGCAATGGAGAACAAAAGGAAAAGAGGAAGTCCAAATAAGGAAGGGACAGGAAGTTGCTTTGCGACAGGACTTAGAAAAGTAATAGCTGAATATCTTGGTTAAAGCCCAAGGACACAGAATGTACTATGTGCCTGTGAGCATGTCTAACAGCTACATAGGACAGGGCTTAACAAAGAGTTATGAGCAAAAAGTAGGAAGGCTCTGAAGAAAGTGTTTAAAACAAACTATTATTTTTAACACTACGATTATTCTTTAACAAGAAAGAAAACTTTGGAGAGGGACTTTTCTACTTCCCACATTAACTAAGGCAGTTGATCTCTTTTTTGATGTGTCTTTGAAAGGGGTTTTATCATTCCTCATTCCTCATGTTACCAAATAAAGGAGGTGTTTTCCATTGCACTCTCCAGGAAGGACAGGTGGAGGAAGAACAGCTGCAGCTTGTCTCTGTCCCTCTGCCTTCGGTGGGTTTCGGTGGTTGGGGAGGACCCATGGTTTATTGGAACTTATTCTTGTGCTTATAAATCAGCTAGTGAGGAGCCTCTATTTTATTTTACTTGTTATTATTTATTCATTTATTTATTTTGAGATGGTGTCTTGCTCTGTCGCCCAGGCTGGGGTGCAGTGGCACGATCTCTGCTCACTGCAACCTCTGCCTCCCGGGTACAAGTGATTCTCCTGCCTCAGCCTCTGGAGTAGCTGGGATAACAGGCATGGGTCAACACACCTGACAAATTTATTTTTATTTTTACTACAGACAAGGTTTCACCATGTTGTCCAGGTTGGTCTCGGACTCCTGACCTCAGGTGAGATCCACATGCCTCAGCCTTTCACAGTGCCGGGATTACAGGCATGGGCCACCGCACCTGGCCAGGGAGCCTCCATTGTAGACAGTAAGTTCAATTCAAGGATGTTAGGAAGCCTACTGTGGCCACCCACTTAAGTCTTTACTAACAGGCTGATACATATTTTTTAAATTTTTGTAGGTACATAATAGGTGTATTTATTTATGAGTTACATGAAATGTTTTGATATGGGCATGGAATGTATAACAAGCTCGTCATGGAGAATGGGGCATCCATCCCTCAAGCATTTATCCTTTGTGTTACAAGCAATCCAATTACACTCTTTTAATTATTTAAAAATAGACAATTAAGTTATTATTGACTATAGATGCCCTGTTGTGTAATCAAACAGTAGGTCTTATTCATTCTTTCTATTTTTTTCCTACCCATTAACCAACCTCTCCTCCCCCACAACCTCCCACTACCCTTCCCAGCCTCCAGTAATCATCCTATGCTCTATGTCCATGAGTTCAATTGCTTTGAATTTCAGCTCCCACAAAAAGTGAGAGCATGTGAGGTTTGTCTTTCTAAACCTGGTTTATTTCACTTAACATAATGGTCTCCAGTTCCATTCATGTTGTTACGGATGACAGGATCTCATTTTTTTTTTTTTTTTTTTTTTGAGAAAGAGTCTTGCTCAAAAATAATAATAATAATGAGAATGAGAAAAAAAAAAAAAAAGAAAGAAAGAGTCTCGCTCTTTTGCCCAGGCTGGTATGCAGTGGTGTGATCTCAGCTCACTGCAACCTCTGCCTCCCGGGTTCAAGCGATTCTTCTGCCTCAGCCTCCTGAGTAGCTGGGACTACAGGTGCATGCCACCATGCCCAGATAAGTTTTTGTATTTTTAGTAGAGACTGGGTTTCACTGTGTTAGCCAGGATGGTCTCAATCTCCTGACCTCATAATCCACCTGCCTTAGCCTCCTGAACTGCTAAGATTACAGGTGTGATCCACCACGCCTGGCCAGGATCTCGTCTTTTTTAATGGCTAAATAGTACTCCACTGTACATATGCTGGGTTGCTTCCAAATCTTGGCTATTGTGAGCAGTGCTGCACTACACATGGGAGCGTCGATATTTCCTTAATAAATACACTGATTTCCTTTATTTGGGGTATATACCCAGCAGTGGAATTGCTGGATCATACGGTAGCTCAATTTTTAGTTTTTAGTTTTTAATTTTTGTTTTTGAGATGGAGTCTCACTCTGTCCCTCAGGCTGGAGTGCAATGGCACAATCTCGCTCACTGCAACCTCTGCCTCCTGGGTTCAAGCAATTCTCCTGCCTCAGCCTCCTGAGTAGCTGGGATGACAGGTTTGTACCACCACGCCTGGCTAATTTTTGTATTTTTAGTAGAGACGGGTTTTCCCCATGTTGGCCAGGCTGGTCTCGAACTCCTGACCTCAAGTGATCGACCTGCCTTGGCCTCCCAAAGTGCTGAGACTACAGGCATGAGCCACCACACCCAGCCCAGCTCTGTAGTTCCTTTTTTTTTTGAAGATGAAGTTTCACTCTTGTTGCCCAGGCTGGAGTGCAATGGTGTGATCTTGGCTCACTGCAACCACCGCCTCCCAGGTTCAAGTGATTATCCTGTCTCAGCCTCTCAAGTAGCTGGGATTACAGGTGCCCGCCACCACGCCCAACTAATTTTTTGTATTTTCAGTAGAGATGGGGTTTCATCATGTTGGCCAGGCTGGTCTCGAACTCCTGACCTCAGGTGATCTGCCTGCCTCGGCCTCCCAGAATGCTGGGATTACAGTTGTGAGCCACTGCGCCCAGCCTGTATTTTCTTTGAAAAAGTAGTAAGTAATCTTGGTTTTCCCTTTATAGTAGTGATACAGTGTTGCCTTCAAAATGAATTAAGTTTAAAAATTATTTAAACAAGATTAAATAAGTGAAAGTTCAGGTAGTCCTTGAATAGGACAAAAAAATCTCAAGTGCTATGTGAGCCTGAAGTCTGGGGAACTTGGCCTTAGAGAAACCCCGCATGATTTTTTTTTTCCCTGGCGATGGTCCCCAGTTTGTCTGGCTTGGACATGAGACTCACTCTTCTTTCTTGGGTTTTCTTTTCATGTGGACTGAGCCTGGCACTCAGCCGGCCAACAAGAGGGCTGAGGGTTGTCACCAAGCAGTGATGTCTCCCGGCTGGGAGCCTTTAAAGAGTCTACACTTGCCCTGATTTAAAATGAACAGGCTTTTAGGAAATCGCTGCTGAAGCAGCTCCTGCTTCAGGAGGAGCACCTGTGGGAGGCCAAGGCGGGAGGATCCACTTGAGGTTAGGAGGTTTTTTTTTGTTGTTGTTGTTGTTGTTTTTTTTTTGAGACAGAGTCTTGCTCTGTTTCCCAGGCTGGAGTGAAATGGCGTGATCTCAGCTCACTGTAACCTCCGTCTCCCAGGTTCAAGTGATTCTCCTGCCTCAACCTCCTGAGTAGCTGGGATTATAGGCGCCTGTCACCACACCCAGCTAATTTTTGTATTTTTAGTAGAGACAGGGTTTTGGCACGTTAGTCAGGCTGGTCTCGAACTCAGTCAATAGTTTTACTAGTGTTTTTTCAGGGCTCTCTCCCACTCCTGACCCCCTAAGCCAGTATTCTCTCCAGCAAGGCCTTTCCCCACCCAACGCTACAGATCTCTGGGAAGCTGAGCCCAGTGGTCTGATTGACAGGTGACTCCAAGATGTTGCTTGTTCAAAGATGCTGAGACTTCTCTGGAAATTGTCACCATGTTGGTCAGACTGGATGACAGAGCGAGACCCTGTCTCAAAACAAAAAAACAAAATTAGCTGAGCCCAGCATGGAACTCCATGATACTTACAAACAGGTTTGTTGTTGTTAGATCTTAGGGTCTCGCTCTGTCACCCAGGCTGGGGTGCAGTGGTGCAATCAGGGCTCACTGTAATCTCAAACTCCTGGGCTCAAGCAATCCTCCCACCTCGGCCTCCCAAACTGTTGGGATTACAGGCGTGAGCCACTGCACTTGGCCCGTAAACGGTTTTAAATTTTTTAGGAGTGCAACTAGTGGGTAGAACCAGGGACGTGTTTTCATTGTTCAGCATTTGGTGCCTGAATTACAAAGCCAGTGTCCCTGTGTCTGTCTTCATTTGTGGGTGTCCCGCTGGCATTGACACAGCTTCTGCCCCTGGCACACCCCTAACCCTTTATTATGTGTTATAGCTTAGTTAAGTCTGAGCCTTTTGAACATTTTACTATAAATTACTTTCCTCTTATTCTTTCTTTATTACAATAAGGACATTATCTTGATTAAAAAAACTTTTTTGTACGTGGGTGGGTTATATTATCCATAAACTTCATTTCAGGGTGGTAAAGGGAGCATACAAAATATTTATTATAACATTAATCTATGCTACAAATCAAAACAGCAGTTACCCCTGAGGGTGGGGGGTGGGCGGTAAGAGGACTGACTGCAAAAGGGCACAAAGGAATGTTCTGGATGGAAATGTTCTCTGCCTTGATTGAGGTGGTGTACAATTGTCAAAACTCATCCAACTGCACACTTAAAGTGGGCGCGTTTTACTGTAATTGTAATGTAAATTATACCTCACTCGAGTGGAATAAAACAAATTTTTAGATATCTGCATAGAAACTTTAAAAACAGAGTTGACCAGGCGCAGTGGCTCAGGCTTGTAATCCCAGCACTTTGGGAGGCTGAGGCAGGTAAATCACCTGAGGTCAGGAGTTCAAGACAGTCCGGCCAACGTGGTGAAACCCCATCTCTACTAAGAATACAAAATTAGCTGGGTGTGGTGGTGGGCACCTGTAATCCCAGCTACTTGGGAAGCTGAGACATGAGAATTGCTTGAACCCAGGAGGTGGAGGTTGCAGTGAGCCAAGATCTCACTGCTGCACTCCAGCCTGGGCAACAGAGCAAGCCCCTGTCTCAAAAAAAACCCAAACCTAACAAACAAACAAAACCGTAGACTTGTTCTAGAAAGCAGATAGGTGGGGATCTGCTAAGGCCTTGAAATTGATTAAGTGGATTTAGACTGGCATTTAAAAACAAAAGCAAAAACAAGAGATTGGAGGCTAGCACTGCCCACATTGCGAATCTTGCACAAGTTATATAAAACTTTTTATTTTTTGAGACAGAGTCTCACTCTGTCACCCAGGCTGGAGTGCAGTGGCACGATCTCAGCTCACTGCAACCTCCACCTCCTGGGTTCAAGCAATTCTCCCACTCAGCCTCCTGAGTAATTTCAGGTGCATGCCACCACGCCCAGCTAACTTTTTTTGTATTTTTAGTAGAGATGAGGTTTCACCATGTTGGTCAGGCTGGACTTGAACTCCTGACCTTAAGTGATCCATCTGCCTCGGCCTCCCAAAGTCCTGGGATTACAGGGGTGCGACTGGTCAAGTTATATAAACTTTAAATTACACAATAGAGATACGTATATGCATGCTAGGTTGTGATGTAAGTACATTTCTTATTTTGAATTGTAGTCAGAAACTTTGAAAAAACTCTAAAATGGTACTCACCAGACTTTCAAACAGAGGTCTCTTACTGCTTTTGCAGCAATGTCGGAGATGTGATTAGATCATCATGATTTTATCCTAGAAGCTTGACAGTCAGAAGCTTGTGTTTGAAAGAGGATTAAATGTGGTAGAGTGAGTTCTAATAACAGAAACCACAGGGATGGGGAATCAAAAGAGTGTTGGGGTGAGAACTGAATGTCATCGTTCATAACGATGTCTAAATTTGATCAATGCAGAATTCACACGAACAAAACTGGAAAAATACTTCCAAATTGCACCACATGCAAAGGGCTAATTTTAATAGATTTCCCACAAATGAATAAGAAAAGGAACAATCTCATCTAGGAAAAAAAATCGCTTGAACTCGGGAGGTGGAGGTTGCGGTGAGCTGAGATTGCCCCATTGGACTCCAGCCTGTGCAACAAGAGCGAAACTCCTACTCAAAAGAAAGAAGGAAAAAGAAACAGAGAGAAAAATACAACAGAATTTTAGAAACCAGACTTCTCGTCCTGGCATGGTGGCTCATGCCTGTAATCCCAGCACTTTGGGAGGCCGAGGCAGGAGGATCACATGAGGTCAGGAGTTTGAAACCAGCCTGGCCAACATAGTGAAACCCTGTCTCCACCAAAAATACAAAAAAATTAGCTGGGCGTAATGGTGTGCACCTGTAGGCCCAGCTACTTGGGAGGCTGAGGCAGGAGAATCACTTCAACCCAGGAGGCGGAGGTTGCAGTGAGCCAAGATTGCACCACTGCACTCCAGCCTAGGCAACAGAATGAGACTCTATCTAAAAAAAAAAAAAAAAGAAAAAAAAACAGAAAAAAAACCTGAGGGTGCTATTAAGAAGGTGCGAATGTGCGAATGGCCACTGTGAACAGCTGGCAGACCCTGCCACGCCTTCCCCCCCTCCCATCAGCCTCATTTGTGCCTCTCCCTCCGTTGCCACCTTCTCTGTCACCACCCCAGCCTCACGACTCTCTCCTTGACACTATCATCTCTGTCTCAAAAACAAAAAGCAATCAAAACAAACAAGTAAACAACAACAAAAACTCCAGACTTCTCAAGAACAACATTGCAAACAAGAAGATGAGAAGACAATGCCTGGACAATTCCAGAAGAAATAGATTCTGGTCGCTGAACTCTGTAGCCAGTCAACTATCAATTAAGTCAGAGGGGAGGCTGAAGACATTTTCAGACGCGTACAGTCTCAAACATTTACCTCCCATGAAACCTTGCTCAAGAAGCTCCAGGATGGCCGGGCGCCGTGACACACCTGTAATCCCAGCACTTTGGGAGGCTGAGGCAGGCAGATCATGAGGTCGGAAGTTCGAGACCAGCCTGGCCAACATGGTGACACCCCACCTCTACTAAAAATACAAAAATTAGCTGGGCGTGGTGGCACGCACCTGTAATCCCAGCTACTCGGGAGGCTGAGGCAGGAGAATCGCTTGAACCCGGGAGACAGAGGTTGCAGTAAGCCGAGGTCATGCCACTGCACTCCAGCCTGAGAGACAGAGCGAGACTCCCTCTCGGGGAAAAAAAAAAAAACAAAACTCCAGGATGTGCTCCACTGAAATGAGAGTGCCACCAAGAAAGAGGGGAGCACTCGGATCCAGGACACAGGGGACCTGACGCAGGAGAGAGTGAGGGGCTCCTCAGGATGGCAGCAAAGGAGGTCCCAGCATGGCAGCAAGGCATCAAAGTCAGAGGGCAGCCGGGCATGGTGGTGTGTGCCTGTGATCCCATCTACTGGAGAGGCTGCGGCAGGAGGATCGCTTGAATCCAGGAGCTCAAGGCTGCAGTGAGCCATGATCATGCCACTGCACTCCAGCCTGGGTAGCAGACTGACCCTTTCTCTAATACAGATATAAAAAATAAATATATGACATTTATTTCTGTTATATAACAATTACTTATTTCTATATATTTCTATATATAATTCTTTTTTCTTTTTTTGAGATGGAGTTTCACTCTTGTTGCCCAGGCTGGAGCACAACGGTGCTGCTTGGCTCACTGCAACCTCCGCCTCCCGAGTTCAAGCGATTTTCCTGCCTCAGCCTCTGGAGTAGCTGAGATTACAGACACGCACCCCCATGCCTGGCTAATTTTGTATTTTAGTTTCTCCATGTTGGTCAGGCTGGCCTTGAACTCTCAATCTCAGGTGATCCGCCCGCCTCGGCCTCTCAAAGTGCTGGGATTACAGGCGTGAGCCACCGCCCCCGACCCTATATATAATTCTGTAATATAAAATTACTTATTTCTATTACATAAAAATACATTAGAAAAGGTTAGAGGGCAAGCAGTCCAGAGAGGCCTGTGTGACTCATGCGGTGGACGTGGCGAGGGCAGTCGTCGCCAGCGTGCCAACTGCCACTGTGCTGCTGTTTTTTGGTTTTGGGTTTTTGGCTTTTTTTGAGACGGTGTCTCATTCTGTTGCCCAGGCTGGAGTGCAGTGGTATGATGACCTTGGCTCACTGCACCCTTGACCTGGGCTCAAACGATCCACCCACTTCAGCCTCCCAAGTAGCTGGGGAGACAGGTGCACACCACCACACCTGCCTAATTTTTGTAGAGTCGGGGTTTCACCATGTCACCCAGTCTGATCTTGAACTCCTGAGCTGAAGCTTGACCTCCAAAGTGCTGGGATTGCAGGTGTGAGCCACTGCGCCCAGCCTCTGTTTTGCTTTTTAAGTTGAGGAGAGTATGGCTGGGTGAACTGAACCTCTTTCCTTCCTTCCTCCCTCCCTCTCATTCTCTCTCTTTTCTTTCTTTTTTCTTCCTTCTTTCCTTCCTTCCTCCCTTCTTCTTTCTTTCCTTCCTTCCTTCCCTTCCTTCTTTCCTTCCTTCCTCCTTTCCTTTCTCTTTCTTCCTTCCCTTCCTTCCCTCCCTCCCTTCCTCCCTCCCTTCCTCCCTCCCTTCCTTCCCTTCCTTCCTTCCCTCCCTCCCTCCCTCTCTTCCTCCCTTCCTTCCTTCCTTCCCTCCCTCCTTTCTTTCTCTTTCATTATTGGAGACAGGATCTCACTATATTACCTAAGCTGCTCTTGAACTCCTGGGCTCAAGGGATCCTCCCACCTCAGCCTCCCAAACCGCCACATCTGGCCCACATTCCTGTCTATACTTGACTTGCCTTGACTGTGGCCGAGACCCTGTTCTCCCTGCGTGACCTGCCAGGGACCCAGGAGCATACTCACTTCCCTTTAGTAACTGTGCTGCTCGGCCCCCGCCTGACAGCCTGTGGAGGGCTGGGCTGCTCCTGGAGGGAGGACACGCAGACCTGACCGCACTTCTGCTGACCGTGCACGATGTGACCCATGCCTCAGCCTGACAGATCCCCGGTTGGTGGTCGGTCATGTGCCCTCTAGGACTCAACTCACGAGGAGGGGTTTGTGTAGACCCTCAGGGAAGCTCCCACCAGATTTGCCCTTGATAGGACCCAGCTCATCCTTCACACAAGAGGAGCCAGGCTGCCCTTTCCTCACACAGATGGATGGCCTTGCTCTCCAGTGGGTTTTCATTTATTTATTTGCAGACAGGGTCTCACTCTATCACCTAGGCTAGAGTGCAGTGGTGAGATCTTGGCTCACTGCAACCTCTGCCTCCCTCCCGGGCTCAAGTGATCCTCCCGCCTCAGCTTCCCAAATAGCTAGGACTGCGGGCACACATCACGACACCTGGCTAATTTTTGTATTTTTTGTAGAGATGGGGTTTCGCCATGTTGGCCAGGCTGGTATCAAACTCCTGGGCTCAAGTGATCTGCCCACTTCGGCCTCCCAAAATGCTGGGATTACAGGTGTGAGCCACTACACCCAGCCCACTAAGACATTTTTTAAGGCAATTTTTTTCTTTTTTGAGACAGTCTTGCTCTGTCACCCAGGCTGGAGTGCAGTGGTGCGATCTCAGCTCACTGGAGCCTCCACCTCCTGGGTTCAAGCAATTCTCCTGCCTCAGCCTCCTGAGTAGCTGGGACTAAAGGTACATGCCACCACGCCAGGCTAATTTATGTATTTTTAGTAGAGATGGGGTTTTACCATGTTGGCCAGAATGGTCTTGATCTCCTGACCTCCTCATCCACTCACCTCAGCCTCCTAAAATTCTGGGCTTACAGGTGTGAGCCACCACGCTTGGCTAAGGCAATATTTTTTGGGGTACAGGGTCTTGCTCTGTTGCCCAGGCTGGAGTGCAGTGGCACAATCACAGCTCATTGCAACCTCCTGGGATCAAGTGATCCTCTCACCTCAGCCTCCTGAGGTGAGGAGGTAGGAGGATTTTAAAAAGCCTGTAGGACTTTAAAATCTTTCAACACTCCTCAACATGACTCCAGTGGAAAATGGTGTACCCAACGACGGTACAATAAATAGTTGGGGCCGGGCGTGTGGCTCACACCTGTAATCCCAGCACTGTGGGAGGCTGAGGAGGGAGGATCACTTGAGATCAGGAGTTTAAGAGCAGCCTGACCAACATGGTAAAACCTGTCTCTACTAAAAAAATATTTTAAAATAAGTAGCCAGGTGTGGTGGCGTGTGCCTGTAATCCCAGCGACTTGGAAGGCTGAGGCTGGAAGAGTCGCTTGAACCCAGGAAGTGGAGTTTGCAGTGAGCCAAGATCACCCCACTGCACTCTAGCCTGGGTGACAGAGTGAG
Source organism: Aotus nancymaae (assembly GCF_030222135.1). Taxonomy (NCBI): domain Eukaryota; kingdom Metazoa; phylum Chordata; class Mammalia; order Primates; family Aotidae; genus Aotus; species Aotus nancymaae. The sequence goes on along the minus strand of NW_026988441.1, from coordinate 14,816,937 downwards.
ACTCCATCTCAAAAAATAAAATAAAATAAAACAAAAATAAATCACTGGGCCAATATTTATGAAGCTCATGTTGTTTGAGGGTTTTGTCTGTCCCTGACCACAGTTCCGGATCTTATGGAACTGTCACGTGCACCCCATAATACAGCTGTGCTTGGAGGCTGGGCACGGTGGCTCACGCCTGTAATGCCAGCACTTTGGGAGGCTGAGGCAGGTGGATTGCTTCAGCTCAGGAGTCTGAGACCCGCCTGGTCAGCAAAGCAAGACTCTATCTCTACAAAAAAATTAAAAATTCACCTGAGGGCCGGGCGCGGTGGCTCACGCCTGTAATCCCAGCACTTTGGGAGGCTGAGGTGGGTGGATCACGAGGTCAGGAGATCGAGACCATCCTGGTCAACATGGTGAAACCCCGTCTCTACTAAAAATACAAAAAATTAGCTGGGCACGGTGGTGCGTGCCTGTAATCCCAGCTACTCAGGAGGCTGAGGCAGGAGAATTGCTGAACCCAGGAGGCGGAGGTTGCAGTGAGCCGAGATTGCGCCATTGCACTCCAGCCTGGGTAACAAGAGTGAAACTCCATCTCAAAAAAAAAAAAAAAAATTCACCTGAGCGTGGTGGCGTGAACCTGTAGTCCCAGCTACTAGGGAGGTTGAGGTGGGAAGATCACTTGAATCCAGGAGTTTGAGGCTGCAGTGAGCTGTGATCATGCCACTGCACTACAACCTGGGCACAGAGCGAGACTCTGTCTTAAAAAACAAAAGACGGCTGGGCGCAGTGGCTCACGACTGTAATCCCAGCATTTGGGAGGCCGAGGTGGGCAGATCATCTGAGGTCAGAAGTTCGAGACCAGCCTGGCCAATATGGTGAAACCCCGTTTCTACTAAAAAAACACACAGATTAGCCAGGTATGGTAGCACGCGCCTGTAGTCCCAGCTACTCGGGAGGCTGAGGCAGGAGAATCACTTGAACCCAGGAGGCAGAGGTTGCAGTGAGCCGAGATCATAACACTGTACTCCAGCCTGGGCGACAAGAGTGAAACTCCATCTCAAAAAAAAAAAAAAAAAAAGACAAAAACAAACACGTGCTGGGAGATGACACAGGACTTGAGGCCTGAAATCCAGGACGAGATGGCAGAGGGATGAATTGGAGACAGTGGGGCCTGGTGGTTAAGGCCAAGGAGGCACAAGGGAATGAATCTCAGCTTACTATTTTTTTTTTGAAACAGAGTCTTGTTCTGTCGCCCAGGCTGGAGTGCAGTGATGCAATCTCAGCTCACTGCAACTTCCACCTCCCAGGTTCAAGTGATTCTCTTGCCTCAGCCTGCTGAGTGTCTGAGAACACAGGCGTCCACCACCGCATCCGACTAATTTTTGTATGTTTAGTAGAGACAGAGTTTCACCATGTTGGCCAGGCTGCTCTTAAACTCCTGACCTCAGACGAGCCACCTGCCTCAGTCTCCCAAAGTGCTAAGATTACAGGCATGAGCCACTGCACGTGGCCCAGCTCTTCTTACTGACAGTGGGATGTCAGGTAAGTGAGCTCACTTCTCTGAACCTCAGTTTCCTCTTCTGTAATAGAAAATGGGAGTATGCAAAGCAGTGAGGAATCCATGCTATCACACATGGCTCACAGTGAGTCTTCAGCGAACTGGCTGTGGCCGTGATTACGAGGTGAAGCCTTGGATGGGCTGTCCTGGGTCTGTCACAGGAAGCCACCCCATTGGAGAGGGTGAGTCACTCTTCCTTCCTGCTGTAATTTGAAGCAGGGTGGCATCTCTTGGGAGGTGAGCTGTGACCCGGGCATGCTGTCACCTCTGGTGGCTCACAGGTCCCCTGACGTGTGACATCATACACAGTCAGAATGAAATCAACGAGCTCAAAGTTTGGGATAGAGGAAATGGTTCTGGAGGGAGATGGAGGTTGCAGTGAGCCAAGATCGTGCCATTGCACTCCAGCCTGGGTGAAAGAAAGAAAGAAAGAAAGAAAGAAAGAAAGAAAGAGAAAGAAAGGAAGGAAGAAAGGAAGAGAAAGAGAGAAAGAAAAAGGAAGGAAGGAAGGGAGAGAGAAAGAAAGAAAAAGGAAGGAAGAGAGGAAGGAAGGAAGGAAGGAAGGAGAGCAGGACCCATAAGTAGGGTTTTGGCCTGGGTAACGGGGCAGAGATGTGTTTGAGATTCTCCCCAGACTCGCCACTCTGGGTATGTGCTTGCTTATTCCAGAACTGGCTACTTAGTCCATCCACAGTTTCATTCACGGGGGCAAGGAAAAAAGGGTTGCTCATTTTACTATCTGGAATTTGATGGAAAGAGGCGAATCTCTGGAGTTGATCTTACTATGTGTCAAAGGGTTTGGAGAACATTGATTAAGGAAGCATTTTCCTGATTGATGAAAAAATAACTCAGTTATGTTCATCTACCCCGGTAGGTGATGCGGTGTGTTATGTAGTACTTAATGAAAATATAATGAAGAAGCAAGCAAGCATTCAGCCAGCCGTTCGGGGCGACGGACTCTCCAGCCCAGAACCATGACCCAATTTATCCGTAACCTTGTGGAGACCCTGGCGCTGGTGAACGCTGCTGTGACTTATTCGAAGCCTCAATTGGCCACATTTCGGTGCTATGCCGAGATTGAGCTGACTCCTCCCACCCCTGCTGAGATCCCTAGAGGTATTCAGAGCCTGAAAAATATTCAAGAGTGCTCAGACTGGTAGCTTCGAACCACTCCCAGTTGAGGGAGCTGTGCTGAATGGTTTGCAGGCCACGGAGGGGCTGCTGTGCTTTTACGTCGGAGAGATCGTAGGCAACCGTGGCATCGTTTGCTACAATGTCCGAAGACCAATCTTTAGCATGTGGTTACATTTGATTTATTATTTGAGTGTTGTTGGACCACATGTGATCAGACTGCTATCCGAATAAAATAAGATTTGTCAAAACAAACTGAAAGAAAGAAAAGAAAAGAAGATGCTTCTACACTCACCTCCTCCTCCCAATCTCGAATTCTAGGATGCAGCACTTAGTTGGGCAGCAAGAATGGGTACAGGCTCCAGTAGTCACTAGGATTCATCCATGTATTCGATCGTTGAATAAATCCTCACCGCAAACCTGCTATGTGCCAGACAGCCAACATCCCTGCCTTCCTGGAGCTGTTAGGAAGCCAGGGCCGACGGCTCCAGAGGGGTGCTAGACTGTTAACATAATAAACGGGTAACTATTACAGTCTATTAGAAGGTGATGAATGCCACGAAACAAATATTAGCCAGGGTAAGCTTAGGGCAGGGGTCAGCAGCCTCAGCCCGGGGGCCAGATCCAGCCTACAATCTAAGAATGGTTTTTACTGTTTTGTTTTGTTTTTTCTTTTTGAGATGAAGTCTGTCTCTGTCACCCCGGCCGGAGTACAGTGGCACAATCTCGGCTCACTGCAACCTCCGTCTCCCAGGTTCAAGCGATTCTCTTAATAGCTGGGATTACAGGCACCTGCCGCCGTCTATTTTTCGTATTTTTAGTAGAGACGGGGTTTCACCATGTTGGCCAGGCTGGTCTCAAACTCCTGACCTCAAGTGATCTGCCTGCCTTGGCCTCCCAAAGTGCTGGGATCGCAGACATGAGCCACCAATGCCTGTCCTGGTTTTTACTTTAAAGAATTTTTTTTTTTTTTTCCAGACAGGGTCTCACCTCTGTCACCAGGCTGGAGTGCAGTGGTGTGATCATGGCTCACTGCAGCCTCAACCTCCCAGGCTCAGATAATCCTCCCACCTCAGCCTCCCAGGTAGCTGGGACTACACACATGCACCACCATGCCCTGCTAATTTTAGTATTTTTTTAAGAGATGGGGTCTTGCTGTATTGCCCTGGCTGGTCTCAAACTTCAGGACTCAAGTGACCCTTTTGCCTCGGCTTTCTAGAGCTCTGGAATTACAGGCGTCGGCAATTGTGCTTGGTTGATTTTTACATTTTTTAATGGTTGGAAAACAAAACCAAAAACAAAGTAATATTTTCTGGTATATGAAAATTATATGAATTTCGGCCGGGCAAGGTGGCTCACACCTATAATCCCAGCACTTTAGGAGGCCAAGGCAGGCAGATCACCTGAGGTCAAGATTTCGAGACCAGCCTGACTAACATGGTGAAACCTCATCTCTACTAAAAATGCAAAAATTATCCTGATGTGGTGGTGGGTGCCTGTAATTCCAGCTACTCAGGAGGCTGAGGCAGGAGAACTGCTTGAACCCAGGAGGTGGAGGTTGCAGGTGAACTGAGATAGTGCCACTGCACTCCAGCCTGGGTGACAAGAAGGAAACTTTGTCTCAGAAAAGGAAAAAAAGAAAAGGAAGTTATAGTTATATTGATTTCAAATTTCAGTGTCTGTAAGTTTGTTTGATTTTTAGAGATGAGGTCTCACTATGTTGGCCATGTTGGTCTTGAATTCTTGGCCTCAAGCAATCCTCCTGCCTTGGCCTCCCAAAGTGCTAGCATGAGCTACTGCGCCGGGTCTCTGTACGGTTTTACTGGAACACACACACACTCATTGGGTCCCATAAAGTCTACGGCTGCTTTTGTGTGATGGCGGAGTCCAGTAGCTGTGACGGAGGCTGTGTGGCTTGCAAATCTTAAAATATTTAATATCTTTCCCTTTACCAAAAAACGTTTGCAGATTTTTGGCTTGAGGGGTGGGGAGTAATGTGTGGAGGTAGACTGTAATTTTATATTAGTCAAGGGGAGGGCTCCCTGAGAAAGTGTCATCTGGGTAAGGCCTGAGGGAAGGAGAGAAGGGGCTATAGGGCCCCTTCCCCAGGTGAAGAATGTTCTAGGTTGAGGGAACAGGCAGTGAGAAGGCCCTGAATTGGGGACGTGACTGAAACGTTCAAAGAACGGTGTAGAGGCCGGGCGAGGTGGCTCACACCTGTAATCCCAGCACTTTGGGAGGCCGGGGTGGGCAGATCACTTAAGATCAGCTGTTCAAAACCAGCCTTGGCAACATGGTGAAACCCCACCTCTACTAAAAAAAACAAAAATTAGCTGGGCATGGTGGTGGGCACCTGTAGTCCCAACTACTCCACAGGCTGAGGCAGGAGAATTGCTTGAACCTGGGAAGTGGAGGTTGCAGTGAGCAGAGACTGCACCACTGCACTCTACCCTGGGCGACAGAGCAAGACTCCATCTCAAAAAACAAAGAACAGCGTAGAAGCTTCGTGCCTGAACCAGCCGTGGGTGAGGGCACGTAGTGAGAGATAAGGACAGAGAGGTGATGGGCGGGTCACATGGGGTCTCATGGGCCACCGGGAGGTCTCTGGCTTTCCCCTGAGTGAGAGGATCAGGAGGGCTCTGAGCGGGGGAGAGATGTGATCTCACTCAGGTGTTCAGAGGACCCCTCTGGTTGTCTCAGTGGGTGTCAGAGTGCAGGGGGTGTCTCCAAAGCCCTTCCAAAGCCCTGGCTTTTCTCCATGAATGCCATCTCTCAGATAGGGTGAAGTAAGCCACACAATGGAATATTATGAGCCAGTAGCAAAGAATGTTTAGAAGAGTCCAGTAAAAATAGCATCAGACTGTGGTATGATTGTGATTCAACCCAATTCCTGTGTATAAGAAGAAATGCTGCAAGCCTTCTCAATGGCCACTGAGTGAGTGAATGAAATCTTTTGTAAATAATTGCAGTTGTTATATATGGAGCTCTTTCTTGGTGCCCCACCCCGGGTTACACGTTTTACATGCTGTATCTTTCCGAGCACTTGCAAGGTAGGCACTGTATATCAGTTTTAGATATCAGGTCACCGAGGCTAACACAGGGGCAGACACTCACTGAAGGTTACCCAGTCACAAAGTGGCAGAACCAGAATTCAAAACCCAGATTTGTGGCCATGTGCAGTGGTTCACACCTGTAATCCCAGCACTTTGGGAGGCCGAGGTGGGAGGATTGCTTGAGGCCAGGAGTTCGAGGTCACAGTGAAGCTATGATTGCACCAATGTGCTCCAGCCTGGGTGACAGAGTGAGACCCTGTCTCTGAAAACAAATAAAAACCCAGGTTTGTTAGTTCCTTGAACAAACCTCCCTGGCTCTTTCTAAGTTTTCAGTAATGAGATGCTAATATTTTCTTTTTTAGTTTTTTTTTTGTTTGTTTTTTGTTCTTTTTGAGACAGAGTCTTACTCCATTGCCCAGGCTAGAGTGTAATGGCGTGATCTCAGCTCACTGCAACCTCTGCCTCCAAGGTTCAAGCGATTCTCTTGCCTCAGCCTCCTGAGCAGCTGGGATTACAGGCATGCACCACCATGCCCGGCTAATTTTTGTATTTTTAGTAGATACGGGATTCCACTATGTTAGCCAGGCTGGTCTCGAACTCCTGACCTCATGATCTACCCACCTCGGCCTCCCAAAGCACTGGGATTACAGGTATGAGCCACCAAGCCCGGCTAATGCTGCTACTATATTCATAATGGGGAAATACTTATTAAAAAAGAAGTCTCCTTAAGAAAGTAGACTCAGACCAGGCATGGTGGCTCACACCTGTAATTCTAGCACTTTGGGAGGCCGAGGTGGGCAGATCACGAGGTCAAGAGATTGAGACCATCCTGGCCAACATAGTGAAACCCCATCTACTAAAAATACAAAAATTAGCTGGGTGTGGTGGCATGCAGCTGTAGTCACAGCTACTTGGGAGGCTGAGGCAGGAGAATTGCTTGAACCCAGGAGGTGGAGGTTGCAGTGAGCTGAGATCGTGTCACTGCACTACAGCCTGGTGCCTGGCGACAGAACAAGACTCTGTCTCGAAAAGAAAGAAAGAAAGAAAGAAAAGAAAGAAAGAAAGAAAGAAAGAAAGAAAGAAAGAAAGAAAGAAAGAAAGAAAGAAAGAAAGGAAGAGAAAGAAAGAAAGAAAGAAAGGAAGACTCATTTTATTTTATTAGCCATAAAATTTAAAATCCTACCTCACACTGCACATAAAAATCAGTTCTAGAGAAATTGCCAACCTAAGGGTAACTCAAATGAGAAAGCTCTTGAAAAATAACAGAAGAGGCCAGGTGCAGTGGCTCACTCCTATAATGCCAACAATTTGGGAGGTCAAAGTGGGAGGATCATTTGAGTCCAGGAGGCTGAGGCAGGTGTATCACCTGAGGTCAGGAGTTCAAGACCATCCTGACCAACATGGTGAATCCCTGTCTGTACTGAAAATACCAAAATTAGCTGGGTGTAGTGGTGTGCGTCTGTAATCCCAACTACTCAGGAGGCTGAGGCAGGAGAATTGCTGGAACCTGGGAGGCAGAGGTTGCAGTCAGCAGAGATCTTGCTATTGCACTCTAGCCTGGGCAACAGAGTGAGACTGTCTAAATAAATAAATAAATAGAGATAGAAATAAACAAAATTAGCCAGGCGCAGTGGTAGTACCTGCCTGTGGTTCCAGCTACTGGGAGGCTGAGGTGGGATGATTGCTTGAGCCAGGGAGGTAGAGGCTGCAGTGAGCTCTGATGATGCCACTTCATTACAGCCTAGGTGACAGAGCAAGACCCTAGCTCTAAAAAAATAAAATAAATAAACCAATAAAAATGGACAACCCAATAGAAAACCGGGCAAGACACTTGAACAAGCACATCACTAAAAGGATATCCAAAAGGCTGATATGCAAATGAAGAGATGTTCAATTTCATTACTCAGCAGGGAAATGCAAATTAAAACTACAATGAGCTACCACTAAACACCCACCAGAATGACTAAAAATAAAGCACCTGACAATGCTTTATTGGTGCCAAGTGTTGGCAGGGATGTGGAACAATGGAAATGTTCTAACATGGCTGGTGGGAGGAGAAGAAATTATTACAATCACTTTGGAAACCTCTTTGGCTGTATCTACCGAAGATAAAGATATATACACCTTATGACCCAGGCTTTTTTTTCTCTCTTTTTTTTTTTTTGCACAATCTCGGCTCGCTGCAACCTCCACCTCCCGGGTTCAAGCGATTCTCCTGCCTCAGCCTCCCGAGTGACTGAGATTATAGGCACACACCACCATGCTCCAATAATTTTGTATGTTTAGTAGAGATGGGGTTTTTCCATGTTGGTCAGGCTGGTCTCGAACTCCTGACCTCAGATGATTCTCCTGCCTCAGCCTCCCAAGTGACTGAGATTATAGGCATGTACCACCATGCTCCAATAATTTTGTATGTTTAGTAGAGACAGGGTTTTTCCATGTTGGTCAGGCTGGTCTCGAACTCCTGACCTCAGATGATCCACCCACTTCGGCCTCCCAAAGTGCTGGGATTACAGGTATGAGCCACCACGGCTGGCGTTGGTTTATACCCAACAGAAATGTGTACATATGTTTAACAAAATACATACTAGATTGTTGAACGCAGCACTATTTGCAAAAGCCAAAAAAAAAAAAAAAAAAGGAAGTAACTCAAATTTCCATTGACAATTGGTTTTCATAGATAAACCAACTAATAAATTGATAAATAAACTATTGATGGCCAGGCACGGTGGCTCATGCTGTAATTTCAACACTTTGGGAAGAGGAGGCAGGCAGATCACCTGAGGTCAGGAGGTCAAAACCAGCCTGGCCAACACGGAGAAACCCTGTCTTTACTAAAAATACACAATTAGCTGGGCATGGTGGTGCATGCCTGTAATCCCAGCTATTTGGGAGGCTCAGGCGGGAGACTCACTTGAACCTGGGAGGTGGAGGTTGCAGTGAGCCGAGATCGTGCCATTGCACTCCAGCCTGGGCAACAAGAACAAAACTGTCGCAAAAATGAAACGAAAAACAAAACAAAACAAAAAACCGCCACTGATACATAAATGGGGCTGTATTCACATAATGGAGTGCTCCTTGGCAATAAGAAGGAAAATGGGTTTCAATTATATGCCCGACTCAGGTAAATTTCCCAATCATAAAGTGGAGTGAAAGAGTTCATCCCGTATACTTCTATTTACACCATGTGCAAAACTAGGCAAAATGAAACCACTGCGTATAGGGAGGCATACTTAGGTAGGGAAACCAAAGTCAGGTAAAAGTCAAGCTGATTCCTTCACCGAAAGGAGAAAGCTGTGCTGGAGAGGAAGCAGGTGGGGGCTTGGGGGAAGCCTAGGTAAGATTATTTTTCTTTCACCTGGTGGGTAGTCACACAGGTGTATTCTCTCTGTCATATTCGTTCAGTGGGACATTTATGTCTATGTACTGTTCTGCATGTATATCACGTTTCATAATTTAAAAGGTTTAAATTTGCTGAGCACAGCGGCTCACACCTGTAATTCCAGCACTTTGGGAAGCCAAGGTGAGCAGATCACTTGAGGTCAGGAGTTCAAAACCAGCCTGGCCAACACAGTAAAACCCTGTCTCTACTAAAAATACAAAAATTAGCCAGGTGTGGTGGCACACGCTTATAATCCCAGCTACTCAGGAGGCTGAGGCATGAGAATCGCTTGAGCTTGGGAGCTGGAGGTTGCAGTGAGCTGAGATCTCACCGCTGCACTCCAGCTTGGGCGATGGAGTAAAATGACTTAGAAAACTAGGCTTATTATAACCCTGTCTTTCAAACTGGGCAGAGTAGACGTCTTGGGTATGATAATAAATAGAAAATTGAATGGGGGCACTTGCTTTGTGCTAGGCACTGTTCTAAGGGGTTTCTATCTACGCATTATTTAATCCTTGCAACAACCCTATAAGGCACTACTATTGTTCCCATTTCACAGATGGGGAAACTGAGGCACCGTGTGGTTAAGTCACTTGTCTAAGCTAGCCAATGCTGAGAGAGATTTATGAACAGGCTATCTAGCCCCAGAGTCGATGCTCTGTTTCCCACCACAAGCTTACACCTGAGCTATCCACCCTCACCCACCTGTCAGGGTTCAACCAGATGGAATTCCAGTGGGCCTTTTTCACCTGGGCTGGTGGTTGGGAATCCAGGAGCTACATGAACTTGGATAGGGGAAATGTGTTTTTACCTCTCCTTTTACTACACTTTAGCAGTTCTCAAACACCTATGGATCCCCAAGACCTTTTTCAGGGGGTTAGTGAGGTCAAACTATTTTTATAATTACACTAAGATGTTTGTCCTTTTCATTCTCCAGAGACTACCTGATCCATGATAATGTCATCACTCTGATGGCTAACAGAAATATATGCATGTATATTTGTGTGTGTTTTTAAAACTCAGTTTTCAGCCAGGCGTGGTGGTTCATGCCTGTAGTCCCAGCTACTCGGGAGGCTGAGGCTCAAAAATCACTTGAACCTGGGACGCAGAGGTTGCAGAGCACTCCAGCCTGGGCAACAGAGTGAGACTCTGTCTCAAAACACACACACACACACACACACACACACACACACACACACAGTCTCAATAGCACTGGTTTCCTTTGTAATTCTGTACCTTTATTTTATGCATGTATCAACATGATCCTGAGAAGAGCTTAACCAGCTTGCCAGAGACACCTTCATCACGTAAAAGGTTAGGAACCTCCCATTCTGAAGAACTAAGAATAAGGGGAGGTTATCACTGGTGGCCACAGGAGTGGTGGGTACTCAAGTTTGGCTAATAGAGCTGCTTTTTTTTCTATTTTAGGCTGTAATGGAGACTCTGGAAGTGGGAAGGAAAAAAAACAGTGCAAAAGGCTCGTTTTGAATTTCCCACACGCCTAGTGCCAATTTCTGAAATTAGTGTCCACAACCAGTAGAAGTCTATATACTCTGAATTTACAAAGCCACGTGGTGGCGGGTCATTGCATCTGCAGTCAGGATACGATGGGGAAACTGGAAATCCGGACCCCCTAGACTTTTCCTGCTGCTGCTTTTGTGGCAAGCCCTCCCCACATTCAAACAGCTTGCAAAGGTTTACAGGGAAGAAAGCTAACTTGCTCCCTAGACGTCAGCTTCTGGAGTTGATGCATTAATAACGACAAAAAGAACAGCTGATTCTTATCCAGCCCTTACTCTGGGCCGGGCCCTGTTATCAGCACGAAGTTTCAGACATCAACTGGTTTACTCCTCACAGCAGCCCATGGGGTATAGACGATCATCACCTCCTTTTTACAGGTGAAAACACCTGAGGTTCTGCGAGGTTGAGTAACTCACCCAGGTCGCACAGCTCAGAAAGCCCACAGCAATTCCGGGGTTCCGGTTTTGTTTTCAGGGTGCCCCGGGCTTCTGAGGAGGAGTCAGTGGGCTCAGCATGGAGAAGGTGGTGGCCGCAAGGAATTGCGAGGAAGATGCAGGCAGGCTGGAAAGGTTGGGGATCCCCCGGGACCTGCACATCTGGGTACCTGGGTGGGGATCCGGCAGGGCCAAGGTAGGGGCCGGTGTCCGTGCCCTGGGAGGGTCCCCAGCTGATGAGTGGGCACCTGAGGGGCGAGCGCAGGCTGACCTGCCCGGGCGCTCACCTGGTGGCCGGCTTGGAGGTGGCGGCGGCGGCGTACCAAGCCTTCCTGGGTCCCCCTTCCCGCGCCACGCCCTGCGGGGGGTAGGCGGGTGGGCGTGGGGCGCCCGGGACCGGCCGGACCTGTGGGACCCGGGGCCCTGGCTGTCTGGGGAGTCCGTCACCCCGAGGCGCCCGGCTCTTCCGGGGCTGGGACAGCTGTAGGCGTCAGGCGGCCTCGGCACCCGCAAACTCATAAATACCGCGGCGGCGCGGGTGGCGGGAGACGCGCGTGCGGGCAGCCCGCGCCCACGAGGGTGAGCCGGGGTCCGGGAGGGCGACCCCGCTCCCGGATGGTCCCGACCTGGCTCCAGCCTGGCAGCTGGAGACCGGGCTGGAGCTGGGGTAGGGGGAAGCGCTGGGGGTGGGGAGTGGGTGCAGATCGGGGAAGAGCTGTGTGGCTGGGGATGGGCAGAGAGGATGCGGCCTCTCTGGCCAGGATGGACTCTAAGGGATCTGGGGGTGGCTTGGGAGGATTGCGATCACTAGGAGCAAAATGGAAGGCTAAGGATGGCGTAGGGCCGCCAGGTCCCGGGACGGCGGGGGTGGGGGTCGGGGTGGGGCAGGGGGGGCGGTGTAGGTGGGAATGCTTGGAATCTGGGGAGTAGGTAGGAGAAGTGGGGTTTCTAACAGCAGGATGGAAAGCTGGGGGCGGGGCTGTCAAATGCAACCTGCTCCACAGCCTCCACCCCACTCCCAGACCCCCAGCACTGACTGAGCTCTGGTTAGGAGCAAGGCTCCAGAATCAGGCCCTCCTGGGTTCAAATCCTGACTCCAGTGCGTGCTAGCTGTGCAGCTGAATCACTCAGTTGCTGTTTCCTCATCTGTGATATGGGGATGATGAATGCTCACAGCCACCATGTCATAGCAATGTCGTGAGGTTCCCATGAGTTAATCTATGTCAAGCACTTGGCACACCGGCAGGCAGCCTCAGAGCTCTGCTGCTGCTCCTTAGCCATTCTGATTTGGGGTTTCTCTCTCTAGCGTCTGGATAACTGCCCATCTTGAAGAAGACCTCCCTGCCCTCCTGCCTCTCTCCCCGAAAGTGCTGCCGTTCCACATCCTCCCTGCCCTTCCTGCTGTCTGTGCCTGTGGGGAGCTGACCTCCTCAGTCGTTCTTTCCCCACCCCCGCTTTCCCCTGTGTGCCGTCATCACCCCACCACCATGCACTCCCTTCCTGGCTGGTGGTCCTGCTACTGTCTGCTCCTGCTATGCTCCTTGGGACTCCAGGGGTCCCGGGGGGCCTCCAGCGCTGCCCCAGAGCAAGTCCATCTGTCTTACCCAGGTAAGTGTCCCTGACCCCTCTCTTTGCCTCTTCTAGCAAGGCCCAGCGGTGCTACGTTGTGAAGGGCTCAGAATTCCCACACTGTGGGCCCCTAGGCAGGCGGCTCGTGCCTCCTGAGCCTCGGTCATCCGCCTCTGTGAAATGGGGCGTACAGACTGTGGTACATCTGGAAGTGTGGGGAATGATCACGGCGCTCAACCCACAGGGAGGGCTCTCCGCTCTCCAAAGCGGGCTGCTGCTGTTCTTGTTCATTGATTGCATCCCTGTCATGTCTCCAGGACCTGGCACGTTCATTTGTGCATGGTAGGTCTTAGAGCCAGTTGTGGAAGGAACTAGCAGATGAGTGATGACAGAGCTGGGTTACCCAGTCCCTTCTCCATCCCTCCTCTCCTCTTCCCCACAAGGCTGGCTGCCTCCTGATCTTTGATTAGGATCCTTGCACTGTGGGGGTGAGAGCTTGGACTCTGGACCCTCAGCACTCAGACCACATGGGTTAGAATCCCAGCTTTGCTATGTATCTGCTGTGTGATCTTGGGCAAGTGGCTTAACCTCTCTGGCCTCAGCCTCCTCATCTGGATAATGGGGTAATATTAGTACAACCTCATGGTGAGGTGTAATGAGTCGCTACCTGTAAACAGGTAGAACCGAGGCTGTGCGTGGTGGCTCACACCTGTAGTTCTAGCGTTTGGGAGGCTGAAGCAGGAGGATCACTTGAGGCCAGGAGTTTGAGACCAGCCTAGGAAACACAGTGAGACCTCTGCCTCTTAGGAAAAAAGAAAAAATCTTAGCCAGGTGTGGTGGCATGCACCTGTAGTCCCAGCTACTCGGGAGACTGAGGTAAGAGGATTACTTGAGCCCAGGAGTTCAAGGCTACAGTGAGCCATGATTGGCCACTATATTCCAGTCTGGGCAACAGAGAGAGACCCTGTCTTTAAAAAAAAAAAAAAAAAAAAAAAAAAAAAAAAAAAAATGGAGGAGGCGGAGCACAGTGGTGCATGCCTGTAATCCCAGCACTTTGGGATGCCAAGGTGGGTGGATCGCTTGACCTCAGTTCAAGACCAGCCTGAGTAACATAGTGAAACCCCATCTCTACAAAAAAATGTAAAAATTAGCTGGGCATGGTGGCTCGCGCCTATAGTCCCAGCTACTTGGGGACTGAGGCAGGAGGATCACTTGAGCCCAGCAGGCAAAGGTTGCAGTGAGCCAAGATCGTGCCACTACCCTCCAACCTGGGTGTCAGAGTGAGACCCTGTCTCAAAAAAATAAAGGTGGGGGAGACAGAACTGAGCTTGGCATGTAGCAGCAATTTCCATACATTTTTAATCTCAGGACTGCTTTGCACTGCTAAAGTTTATGGAGAATCTCAAAGAGCTTTAGGTTATGTGCATTATAGCTAACAATATTTACTCTATTTTACTATATGTACTATAATTACTAATATTTACTATATTAGGTATTAAAACTGAGGCATTTAAAATCTTTTATTGTTGGCTGGGCGTGGTGGCTCACTCCTGTAATCCCAGCACTCTAGGAGGCCATGTTGGGTGGATCACAAGTTCAGGAGTTTGAGACCAGCCTGACCAACATGGTGAAACCCCATCTCTACTAAAAATACAAAAATTAACTGGACATGGTGGTGCACACCTGTAATCTCAGCTACTGAAGAGGCTGAGGCAGGAGAATCACTTGAACCCAGGAGGTAGAGGTTGCAGTGAGCTGAGATCGCGCCACTGCACTCCAGCCTGGGCAACAGAGTGAGACTCCATCTCAAAAAAAATTTATTGTCATTTAAAATTAACAATAACAAATGCCTTCTGTATTAATGTAAGTGGTATTTTTTATGAAAAAACTATATTTTGCACAAGAAGAAATTGAGTAAAGAGTGGCATTGACTTGCATCTTCTAACCATCTTTTATTTTTTATTTTTTTGAGACTGGGTCTCGCTCTGTCACCCAGGCTGGAGTGCAGTGGCACAATCTTGGCTCACTGCATCCTCCACCCTGCAGGGTTCAATTGATTCTCTCACCTCAGCCTCCCGAATACCTGGGATTACAGGCACCCACCGCCATACCTGGCTAATTTTTGTATTTTTTATAGAGATCAAGTTTCACCATGTTGCCCAGGCTGGTCTCGAACTTCTGAGCTCAAGCAATCCTCCCCTCTTGGCCTCCCAAAGTGCTAGGATTATGGGCATAAGCCACCGTGCCTGGCCTGAAATTCTTTAGTATCTGGTTTAGTAACTGACACCCGGATTCTCCTCAGATCTGTTTTCATTTCAGTCTGTTGCGTTTTGTTGTTTTGGATTTTGCCTGTGAAGAAACTGTTCTTGCGCAGACATGTGGTTGAAACAGGGAGAAAAGCTGTTTGTTTTTTGAGACAGGGTTTGGCTGTGTCAGAGTTTGGCACCAGAGTGTAGCGGGACAAACATGATGCACTGCAGCCTCAGCTCCCAGGCTCAAGCGATCCTCCCACCTCAGTCTCTCGAATGGCTGGGACCACAGGTGCATGACACCATCCCGTTAATTTATTTTTCTTTTTTTGAGATGGAGTCTCACTCTATTGCCCAGGCTGGAGTGCAATGGCGCGATCTCGGCTCACTGCAACCTTCGCCTCCGGAGTTCAAGCGATTCTCCTGCCTCAGCCTCCCCAGTAGCTGGGATTACAGGCGTGTATCACCACACCCGACTGATTTTTGTATTTTTAGTACAGACAGGGTTTCACCATGTTGGCCAGGTTGGTCTCAAACTCCTGACCTCAAGTGATCCATTCACCTCAGCCTCCCAAAGTGCTGGGATTCCAGGTGTGAGCCACCGTGCCCGGCTCTAGTCCTGGTCTTTTCTATCTGTGACAGTTCCTCAGTCATTCCTTATCTTTCTTTGTTTTTCATGTCTTTTATACCTTCAGAGAAGATAGTTTCTTTTTTATTTTTTGAGACAGCCTTGCTCTGTTGCCAGGCTGCAGTGCAGTGGCATGATCTCGGCTCACTGCAACTTCTGCCTCAGCCTCCCAAGTAGCTGGGATTATAGGCACATACTACCATGTCCGGCTGATATTTTGTATTTTGAGTAGAGACAGACCTCGTGATCCACCTGCCTCGGCCTCCTGAAGTGCTGGTATTACAGTTGTGAGCCACCGAGCCCGGCCTCTTTTTTTTTTTAGATGGGGGTCTCACTCTGTTGCCCACACTGGAATGCAATGGTGCAATCACAGTTTACTGCAGCCTCTAACTTCTGGGCATAAGCGATCCTCCTGCCTCAACCACCTGAGTAGCTGGGACTACAGACGTGCACTACCATGCCTAGCTAATTCTTTTTTTTTTTTTTTTTTTTTGTAGTATAATCAGGATATTTAGACATAGCTAATTCTTTTTACTTTTTGTAGAGACAAGGTCTCAGTATGTTGTCCAGGCTGTTCTCAAACTCCTGGGCTCAAGTGATCCTCCTACCTCAGCATCCGAAAGTGCTGGGATAACAGGCGTGAGTTACCATGCCCAGCAGAAATACTTTCTTATAGGTTACTGCAGTGTGGCAAATGAACTGGGTTGGCATTTGCCGGCCTAGCCACCTCGAACAAAGCACTTTGCCTGGAGGCGTCTGTAAAAATGGGAAAGGCAGTAAAAACCCATCTCATAGTGCTGATGTGACAATCCAGTGAGCTCATGGCTGTCATTTTTCAACCTACACGGTAACAATGGCAAATATATGCTTATAAGTGCTTTAGACGGATAACTTGGATAACTCATTTAATCTGATATCAACCTTAAGCCGTAGGTACCATTGGTACTCCCATTTGACAAGACAGTAAACTGAGGCTCATAGCAGGGAAAGAATCTGACCGCAGATCACATAGCCTGGGAATCAATGCCGGCAGGCTGGCTCAGGAGCCCATGATCTTTGTGGGGTTTTTTGTTTGTTTGTTTGATTGTTTTGAGACAGAGTCTCACTCTGTCACTCAGGCTGGAGTGCAGTGGTGCAATCTTGGCTCATTGCAACCTCTGCCTCTCGAGTTCAAGGGATTCTCCTGCCTCAGCCTCCTGAGTAGCTGGGATTATAGGCACCTGCCACCAACGCCTGGCTGATTTTTGTATATTTGCTTTTTTTTTTTTTTTTTTTTTTTCAGTCAGAGTCTCACTCTTGCCCAGGCTGGAGTGCAGTGGCATGATCTCAGCTCACTGCAACCTCTGCCTCCTGGGTTCCAGTAATTCTCCTGCCTCAGCTTCTCAAGAGCTGGGACTACAGGTACATGCCATCATGCCCAGGTAATTTTTATATTTTTAGTAGAGAGGTTGACCATGTTGACCAGGCTGGTCTTGAACTCCTGACCTCAAGTGATCCACCAGCCTTGGTCTCCCAAAGTGCTGGGATTACAGGCATAAACCAGTGTGCCCAGCCCCTAATTTTTGTATTTTTCAGTAGAGATGGGGTTTCGCCACGTTGGCCAGGCTGGTCTTGAACACCTGACCTCAGATGATCCACCTGCCTTGGCCTCCCAAAGTGCTGGGATTACAGGCATGAGCCACCGCGCCCGGTGTAAAACAGGCACCTGAGGTCAGGTGTTCAAGACCAGCCTGGTCAACGTGGCGAAACCCCATCTCTACTGAAAAATACAAAAATTAGCTGGGCATGGTGGCAGGCACTTGTAACCCCAGCTACTCGGGAGGCTGAGGCAGGACAATCACTTGAATCTGGGAGGCGGAGGTTGCAGTGAGCCGAGATTGTGCCATTGCACTCCAGCCTGGGCAACGAGAGCGAAACTCTATCTCAAAACAAAAACAAACAAACACTTTTTAATTTTGTACTACTTTTAGATTTAGCAGAAACATTCCAAAATATTACAGAGTTCCTGTCTCCCCTCACTCAGTTTCCCCGATGTTAACATTTTACTTAATCATGGTACAATGATTAAAATTGAGAAATCGAGATTGGTACAATACTGTTAACTACAGCTCTCATTTGGATTTCACCCGTTTTTCTACTAATGTCCGTTTTCCCTTCCAGAATCTGATCCAGGATCTCACATTGCACTTAGCGGTTTTGCCTCCATAGTCTCCGCCCATCCATCAGTTTCTCAGTCTTCCCTTATCTTTCACGGTCTTGGTATTGCTGAGTACTGATCAGCTATTTTGTACAGTATCTCTCATCTGGGGTTTGTCTGATATTTTTCTCCCTACTGGAATTAAGTTATGTGTTTTTGGCAAGACTGTCATACATGTGACATTGTGCCCTTCTTGGTGCATGATACGAAGGATGAAGGTGCGGCTGTGACTTGTTGATGTTGACCCTGATCGTTTGATCAAGGAGGTGCCTGCTGGGTTTCTTCACTATAAAGTAATTATTCTTTCCTTTGTAACTAGTAAGTATCTTGAGGGAGATGGCTCAAGACAATGCAAATCCTGTTTCTCCTCAATGTCTGCCCACTAATTTTAGCATCCATCAGTGCATCTTATCGGCAACAATTATTAGCGTGCTGTTCGCCTAATGGTGATTTTCTAATTTTCTAATTCCCTCCTTCTTCTTCTTCTTTTTTTTTTTTTGAGCTGGAGTTTCACTCCTGTCGTCCAAGCTGGAGTGCAATGGTGCAGTCTCGGCTCACTGCAACTTCCGCCTCCTGGGTTTTCAAGTGATTCTCCTGCCTCAGTCTCCTGAGTAGCTGGGATTTCAGGCATCCACCACCATGCCTGGCTAATTTTTGTGTTTTTAGTAGAGATGGGGTTTCAGCATGTTGGTCAGGCTAGTCTCGAACTCCTGACTTTGTGATCCACTGCCTTGGCCTCCCAAAGTGCTGGGATTACAGGTATGAGACGCTGTGCTCAGCCCTCCAGTTTCTTTTGATTGGAAAGTGGGTATTTAGAAGCTGAGATCTGAGTGCTAGGCATGCTTATTGCCACTGGGGTGTCATTGCTTCTAGTTCCTCTCAACAGACACAGCGAGGCAATACGTGCATGTATATGAAGCTGCATATTCACACATTTATGTTTGAATCTGTATAAAAATTAATTACCTGGCTAGGCACGGAGGCTCACACTGTAATTCCAGCATTTTGGGAGGCCGAGGTGGGTGGATCACTTGAGGTCAGGGGTTCGAGACCAGTCTGACCAACATAGTGAAACCCCATCTTTACTAAAAATACAAAAAATTAGCCAGGCGTGGTGGTGCACACCTGTAATCCCAGCTACTCAGGAGGCTGGGGCAGGAGAGTCACTTGAACCTGAGAGGCAGAGGTTGCAGTGAACTGAGATCACACCAGTGCCCTCCAGCCTGGGTGATAGAGCAAGACTCCAACTCAAAAAAAAATGTAATTACCATGAGATCATTCTGATATCCCTGATTTCGGCCCAGCACTGTGGGTTTATTTTAGCCTCCTCTTTCCTTTTTGTAACTTCTTTCTCTAACACTCAGAAATTTGACTCTGATTATCTATAATATACTTCTTTGTTCAATCCTAGTGTATACATAAAGCTGTTCTGGCCAGGTGCGGTGGCTCACACCTGTAATTGCAGCACTTTGGGAGGCTGGGGCAAGCGGATCGCCTGAGGTTAGGAGTTCGAGACCAGCTTGGCCAATATGATAAAACCCTGTCTCTACTAAAAATACAAAAATTTAGCCACAGATGCCTGTAATCCCAGCTACTTGGGAGGCCGAGACAAGAGAGTCACTTGAACCCAGGAGGCAGAGGTTGCAGTGAGCTGAAATCGTGCTATTACACTCCAGCTTTGGCAACAAGAGTGAAACTCTGTATCAAAAAAAAAAAAGCCGTTTCAGAATCATTTACAGTTGTGGCTGTGAGAACACCCACTGCCAAGGTGACAGCCTTTACGCACAGGCCTTTTGGTCCTTTGCCTTATAATAATACCCGGTTAGGACACTGTTCCTTGCAGTTATTTTTCTTCCTCACCCGCTTCCGTGTGGTTGTGTTACTCATTTTTAAAATCTGGTTAGGTCCACTTATTAGTGTTTCTATTCCATATTGGGTTCCCCCCACACCCTGATAGTTTTATTTGTTTATTTTGTGGGCGTGTGAGGGAAATGTGAAACATGTCTATAGTTCCAGGAGTCAAAATTACACAAACGCCTGACTCAGAGAAGCGTCTCTGTTTCCTCATCCCTACTACTCTGTTCCAATTCCCCTTCCTCCCTTCCTTCCTTCTCTCCCTCCCTTCCTTCCCTCCCTCCCTTCCTTCCTTCCCTCCCTCTCTCCTTTCTTTCCTTCCTTCCTTCTTTCTTTCTTTCTTCCTGTCTTTTTTTGGAGGATTCTTGCTCTGTCACCCAGGCTGGTGTGCAGTGGCACAATCTCTGCTCACTGCAACCTCCGCCTCCCAGTTTCAAGTGATTATTCTGCCTCAGCCTGCTGAGTAGCTGGGATTATAGGCATGAGCCACCACGCCCGGCTAATTTTTGTATTTTTTAGAGACGGGGTTTTGCCACGTTGACCAGGTTGGTCTTGAACTCCTCACCGAGCTAATTTTTGCATTTTTAGTAGAGAAGAGGTTTCACCATGTTGGCCAGGCTTATCTGTAACTCCTGGCCTCAAAGCAATGTACCCACCTCGGCCTCCCAAAGTGCTGGGAATATAGGGATGAGCCACCACGTCTGGCCTCCTCTTTTTTTCTACCTCATTTTCCATCCATCTCCTGTAAGTAATTCATCTCTTATTTATTTATTTATTTATTTAGAGATTGAGTCTTATTCTGTCACCCAGGCTGGAGTGCAGTGGCACAATCTTGGCTCACTGCAACCTCCACCTCCCAGGTTCAAACAATTTTCCTGCCTCAGCCCAAGTAGCTGGGATTACAGGTGCCCGCCATCAGGCCCAGCTAATTTGTGTACTTTTTTTAGAGTTGGGGTTTCACCATCATGGCCAGGCTGGTCTCAAACTCCTGACCTCAGGTGACCCACCCACCTTGACCGCCCAAAGTGCTGGGATTACAAGTGTGAACCACCGTACCTGGCCAGTAATTCATCTCTTTAGTACCTGGTGTATGCTATCTGTATTGCTTTTGTACGAATAAGCAGAGACCCCTGCGTGTTTTCGTATATCCCCTTACATTAAGGGCAGTAG
Organism: Aotus nancymaae; assembly: GCF_030222135.1. Lineage (NCBI taxonomy): Eukaryota > Metazoa > Chordata > Mammalia > Primates > Aotidae > Aotus > Aotus nancymaae. Next base: position 14,796,206 of record NW_026988441.1, on the reverse strand, counting down.
CTACACTCTTCTGCACTTGGCTATTTTTAGCTTAACAGTATGTCCTGGAAGCATTTCGTAGCAGTTCTTGGAGCTTGTCCTCATTCTTTTTAACACCATTGTGTGGATGTTATTCAGTCACTCTCCTAAATATGCGCATTCAGGTTGTTTCCCATATTTTGCAATTACAAAGCGTACTGCAGTAAATAACCCTGGGCACATGCATTTTTGTATGACTGGAGGAAGAACTCTTAATGTTACAGGACACCACACGGCATTTTTAAAACCTTGACTTGGGTGCTAACATTTAAGAATTTGAAACTATCACTTTAAAATGTGGATTTTCCTATCTATCTATATATGCTTCTGGGATATTAAAACCACTGTGTAAAGATGTGTTCTAGAAGTCAATAGAAAAGTCGGGACATGCTCATGCCTGTAATCCCAGCACTTTGGGAGGCCGAGGAGGGCGGATCACTCAAGCCCAGGAGTTCAAGACCAGCCTGGGCAACACAGCAAGATCCCATCTCTAAGAAAAAAAAAAAAATTAAAAATGAGCTGGGCATACTGGTGCATGCCTGTGGTCCCAGCTACTCAGGAGGCTAAGGTGGGAGGATCACTTGAACCCAGGAGGAGGGGTGTATTAATTTGTTTTCATGCTGTTGATAAAGACATACCTGAGACTGGGAAGAAAAAGAGATTTAGTTGGACTTACAGTTCCACATGGCTGGGGAGGCCTCAGAATCATGGCAGGAGGTGAAAGGCACTTCTTACGTGATGGAGGCAAGAGAAAATGAGGACGCAGCAGAAGCGGAAACTCCTTATAAAACCATCAGATCTCGTGAGACTTATTCCTTACCAAGAGAACAGTATGAGGGAAACCGCCCGCATGATTCAAATGATCTCCCTCCAGGTCCCTCCCACAACACATGGGAATTATGGAAATATAATTCAAGATGAGATCTGGGTGAGAACAGAGAGTCAAACCATGTCATTCCACCCCTGGCTCCTCCAAATCTCGTGTCCTCACATTTCAAAACCAATCCTGCCTTCTCAACAGTCCCCCAAAGTCTCAACTCATTTCAGCATTAACCCAAAAGTGCACAGTCCAAAGTCTCATCTGAAGGCAAGTCCCTTCCACCTGTGAGCCTGTAAAATCAAAAGCAGGTTAGTTACTTCCTAGATACAAAGGGGGCACAGTTATTGGGTAAATACTATTCCAAATGGGAGAAACTGGCAAGAACAAAGGGGTTACAGGACCCATGCGAGTCCAAAATCCAGCAGGGCAGTCAAATTTTAAAGCTCCAAAATGATTTCCTTTGAGCTCAGGTCTCACATCCAGGTCACGCTGATGCAAGAGGTGGGTTCCCATGGTCTTGGGCAGCACCGCCCCTGTGACTTTGCGGGGTACAGCCTCCCTCCTGGCTGCTTCCACAGGCTGGCATGGAGTGTCTGCAGCTTTTCCAGGAGCACAGTGCAATGTGTCAGTGGATCTACCATTCTGGGGTCTGGAGGATGGTGGCCCTCTTGTCACAGCTCCACTAGGTGGTGCCCCAGTAGGGACACTGTGTGGGGGCTCCGACCCCACATTTCCCGTCTGCACTGCCCTAGCAGAGGTTCTCCATGACTGCCCTGCCCCTGCAGCAAACTTCTGCCTGGGCATCCAGGAGTTCCATACATCTTCCGAAAACTAGGCAGAGGTTCCCAAACCCCAATTCCTGACTTCCCTACACCTGCAGGCTCAAAACCACATGGGAGCTGCCAAGGCTTGGGACTTGCACCCTCTGAGGCCATGGCCCAAGCTCTACGTCGGCCCCTTTCAGCCATGGCTGGAGCAGCTAGGATGCAGGGCACCAAGTCCCTAGAGTGCACACAGCACAGGGGCCCTGAGCCCTAACCACAAAACCAATTTTTCCTCCTAGACCTCCAGGTCAGTGATGGGAGGGGCAGCTGCAAAGGTCTCTGACATGCCCTGGAGATATTTTCCCTATTGTCTTGGGGATTAACATTCAGCTCCTCATGGGCCGGGCACGGTGGCTCACGCCTATAATCCCAGCACTTTGGGAGGCTGAGGCGGGTGAATCACGATTTCAAGAGATCGAACCATCCTGGTCAACATGGTGAAACCCTGTCTCTACTAAAAATACAAAAAAAATTAGCTGGGCGTGGTGGTGCAGCCTGTAATCCCAGCTACTCAGGAGGCTGAGGCAGGAGAATGGCTTGAACCCGGGAGGCAGAGGTTGTGGTGAGCCAGGATTGAGCCATTGCACTCCAGCCTGGGAAACAAGAGTGAAACTCCGTCTCAAAAAAAAAAAAAAACATTCAGCTCCTCGTTACTTATGCAAATATCTGCAGCCAGCTTGAATTTCTTCTCAGAAAATGGGATTTTATTTTCTATCCCATTATTGGGCTGCAAATTTCCTGAACTTCAATGTGCTGCTTCCCTTTTAAAACTGAATGCCTTCAGGCCAGGCGTGGTGGCTCACGCCTGTAATCCCAGCACTTTGAGAGGCTGAGGTGGGTGGATCACCTGAGGTCAGAAGTTCAAGACCAGCCTGACCAACATGGAGAAACCCTGTCTCTACTAAAAATACAAAGATTTGCCGGGCATGGTGACACATGCCTGTATCCCAGCTACACAGAAGGCTGAGACAGAAGAATCACTTAAACCTGGGAGGCAGAGGTTGCAGTGAGCCAAGGCTGCACCACTGCATTCCAGCCTGGGCAACAGAGCAAGACTCCACCTCAAAAAAAAAAATTTAGCTGGGCATGGTAGCATAGCATGTGCCTGTGGTTCCGGCTACTTGGGAGGCTGAGGTGGGAAGATGGCTTGAGCCCAGGAGGTCAAGGCTGCAGTGAGCTATGATGGCACTGCTGCCTGGGCAACAGAGTGAGACCCTATCTCCAAGAAAAGAAAAAGTCAGTAGCTTTGCTGGTACTGGGCTCATTTCCTGCTTGCTTGGTGGCTACGGCCAGATCTGAGTGATGGCTGCCCCTTTGAGATAGGGCGGGTCTACAGTTGGCCACCTGCTCTGCAACACCTTGCTGTCGGACAGGTGGCCCTTGTCTCCCTTTAGATCACCTGTGGCCTCCAGACACCCAAGGTGGCAAACCTTAAATGATATCGTGTGTACCATAGTTGGCACAAGGCCTGTACACGGTAAATAATGATATTAATAACAATACTCATTCTCCCACATAACCCTAAGTGTACTCAGCACTGTTTCACGTGCTTTACTTCTATTTGTTCATCTAAGCCTCATAACAACCGTATAGGGCAGAGACTATATTATTCTTCCATTTTGCAGACAGGAAAACTGAGGCTCAGAGAGGTGAAGTGATGTGCCCCAGGAAAGCTCAGCAGAGCTGGGGCTGGGTGCAGTGGATCACACCTGTAATCCCAGCACTTTGGGAGGCCAAGGTGGGTGGATCACCTGAGGTCAGGAGTTCAAGACCAGCCTGGCCAACATGACAAAACTCTGTCTCTACTAAAAATGCAAAAATTAGCTGGACATAGTGGCAGGCACCTGTAATCCCAGCTACTGGGGAGGCTGAAGCAGGAGAATTGCTTGAACCCGGGAGGCAGAGGTTGCAGTGAGCTGAGATCACACCATTGCACTCCACCCTGGGTGACAAAGTAAGATCCTGTCACAAAAAAAAAAAAAAAAAAAAAAAAAAAAGGCTGGGTGCAGTGGCTCACGCCTGTAATCCCAGCACTTTAGGAGGCCAAGGTGGGTGGATCATGAGGTCAGGAGTTCGAGACCAGCCTGGCCAATGTGGTAAAACCCCATCTCTACTAAAAATACAAAAATTACCCAGGCATGGTGGCGGGCATCTGTAATCCCAGCTACTCAGGAGACTGAGGCAGGAGAATTGCTTGAACCCGGGAGGTGGAGGTTGCAGTGAACCGAGATCACGCCACTGCACTCCAGCCTGGGCAACGAGAGCAAAACTCTGTCTCAAAAAAAAAAAAAAAAAGAAAAAGAAAATGCAGAGCTGGGATTGAACTTGGGCAGTTCCAGAACCTCTGTCCTTGACTACTAACTGCTCAACAGCAGTTACCGTCAACGCCCCTCACTTTTTCTGCCCGTCCCTCCCACCCACCCTCCCCAGGCCTCACTCCCCCGCCACCCTCTGTCCCTTTCTCCTCAGGTGAGCCAGGCTCCATGACTGTCACCTGGACCACATGGGTCCCAACCCGCTCTGAAGTGCAATTCGGGTTGCAGCCTTCAGGGCCCCTGCCCCTCCGCGCCCAGGGCACCTTCGTCCCCTTTGTGGACGGGGGCATTCTCCGGAGGAAGCTCTACATACACCGAGTCACGCTGCGCAAGCTGCTGCCGGGGGTTCAGTACGGTGAGAGGGGCCCCAGGCTGAGCTGTTGATGGGAAGAGGAGTGAGATATGGACTAGAAGCTACCGCTGGCTGGTGGCTCAGGCTGGGCTGGTAACACCTCTGCCTATCTGCAAGCCTATTGCATGAGATCCCAGGAGGAAAATGGAAGGTGCCAGGAAGGCAGACTGAAGGGGCATGGGCCAGCCCCGACTAGTGCCCCCCATCTCCTCCCCTCCACCAGTTGAGGAAGGATGGGGGTTGGAGGGAGGGTCCTGAGGGGCCCAGCTGACTGCAACCTTTTCTTCTCCCTTCAGTTTATCGTTGTGGCAGTGCCCAGGGCTGGAGCCGTCGGTTCCGCTTCAGGGCCCTCAAGAATGGGGCCCACTGGAGCCCCCGTCTGGCTGTATTTGGGGATCTGGGGGCTGACAACCCAAAGGCCTTCCCGCGGCTGCGCAGGGACACCCAGCGGGGCATGTATGACGCCGTTCTCCACGTGGGTGAGGCATCCGCATTCGCAGGGGCCTGCAGAGGGATGGTGGGGGCCGCGTGGAGGGTTGGTGGGGGGTGTGTGGAGGGTTGATGGGGGTGGACAGTGGGATGGTGGGGGAGCGCGTGAAGGGTTGGTGGGGGGTGCATGGAAGGGTAGTGGAGGATTGGTGGGAGGTGCGTGGAGGGTTAATGGGGGTGTGCGAAAAGATAGTTGGGGCGCACGGAGGGATGGTGGGGGGAGCGCGGATTAGGGGTGGAGCCAGGACCATAGAGAGGGGGAAGGGGCTGGGGCCAGTGTGTCTCTGAAGGGACAGGGGATGGTACTGGCCACGGAGACGGTGTCTGTGGTCAACCAGCCTGCCCAGGTTAAAATCTCAACTCTGGCGCTCCTGCCAGGAGCAGGGTTTTCCCCATGTATTTTGATTAGAGAGAAAGCTGGTTCCAAGTTCGCAGGACTGTTGTGATGACTGCATGAGTTCCCGTTGCCTGGCAGTGTGCGGGTGCACTTCGGTGTCCTTGTGCTCGTTATTATTATTGTTGCTGTTATTTAAGAGGGGGAAGGGAAAGAGATGGGTAATGGGGATTGAGGATTGTATGCTTTAAAGTGCAGACTCTGGAATCAGGCTTCCTAGGTTTTTATTTCTAAATCTTCACTAGCCAGCTGTGTGACCTGGGGCCTCAGTTTCCCCATCTGAAATGGGAATAATAATAATACCCATCTTGGGCCGGGTGCGGTGGCTCATGCCTGTAATTCCAGCACTTTGGGAGGCCGAGGTGGGTGGATTACTTGAGGTCAGAAGTTTGAGACCAGCCTGGCTAAAAATACAAAAATTAGCCAGGCGGTGTCTGTAATCCCAGCGACTTGGGAGGCTGAGGCAGGACAATCGCTTGAACCCTGGAGGTTGCAGTGAGCTGAGATGACACCACTGCACTCCAGCCTGGGTGGCAGAGGGAGACTCCGTCTAAAAAAACAGAACAAAACAAAACATCTTGGCCAGGCACAGTGGCTCACACCTACAATCCCTTTGGGAGGCTGGGAGTCGAATTCCTCAGCTCAAGTGATATCCTGCCTCGGCCTCCCAAGGTGCTGGGATTAACAGGTGTGAGCCACCATACCTGGCTCTTTCGATTCCAATGAAAGCAGAGACCGGTCTAGGTCCTCATCATCCTTCTGCCCCCTCCCCCAGGAGACTTTGCCTACAACATGGATCAGGACAATGCCCGTGTCGGGGATAGGTTCATGCGGCTCATTGAACCCGTGGCTGCCAGCCTGCCGTACATGACATGCCCTGGGAATCATGAAGAACGCTAGTGAGGACCGAGGGCCATGGCGGTGGATGAGGGCTGGATCAATGAAAACGGTCCTGTTCTTCTTAGTGTCTCCCCTGAGTCTCTCATGCTGCAATATTTCAATTGTGGTAGCAAGAGAAGGTGGGGGTGGACTGGAAGCCAGACTCAGGGCCTGACAGTGGCGGGGTGGGGTATAGGAGCAGGGCTACGAAATTCAGTCCCTCACCTCCATCCTTTGTACTTCCTTTATTCTAGCAACTTCTCTAACTACAAGGCTCGCTTCAGCATGCCGGGGGATAATGAGGGCCTGTGGTACAGGTAATGTGGGAGTGCCGGGGGACTGGCCCTCTGCCCTGAAGGATAGGAGATGCAGCGGAGCCCCGGCCCTAACCCCTGCCCTTTGCCTCCCCTAGCTGGGATCTGGGTCCTGCCCACATCATCTCCTTCTCCACCGAGGTCTATTTCTTTCTGCATTATGGCCGCCACCTGGTACAGAGGCAGTTTCGCTGGCTGGAGAGTGACCTCCAGGTAACCTGGGTGGAGGTCCCCGCTAGTTCCCCGGCCGGCCCCACCTCCCCCTCCACCCCTAACCCCCAGCCCCTCACTCTGAGCCCTTCTCCCTAGAAAGCCAATAGGAACCGGGCAGCCCGGCCCTGGATCATCACCATGGGGCACCGGCCCATGTACTGCTCCAACGCAGATCTGGACGACTGCACACGGCATGAGAGCAAGGTGAGGCCCCTCCCTGGGAGCATCGGGAGGTCCCGGGAGGCATCGGGGAGGTGCTGAGGTCCAGGCGGGTGTTGGTCTGTATCACCCTCACCTGCTCATTCACCCTGCCCAGGTCCGCAAAGGCCTCCGAGGCAAGCTGTACGGGTTGGAGGATCTTTTCTACAAACACGGTGAGCAACCCTCGGGACCCGTGCCCCACACCCCACCTTTCCCCGCTTCGGAGCTCTGATCCTCGCTTGCTCTGTCTCAGGGGTGGACTTGCAGCTGTGGGCTCATGAGCACTCGTACGAACGACTGTGGCCAATTTACAACTACCAGGTGAGGCTCGTGAAGGGCTGAGCACCCACGCGGCTGGGGTCCGTGTGGTTGACGCCCCCGGCATGGTACAGCGTGACTGGCCGCCACTTAATGCTATTCCCCTCCACAGGTATTTAACGGTAGCCAAGAGATGCCCTACACCAACCCGCAGGGACCTGTCCACATCATCACAGGATCTGCCGTGAGCAGGGGGAGGGGTGCCTTTGGCTTCTCTCTCTCTTCCCATCTATTGAGGGCTGGCTTTGTTCCAGCCTGAGTGCTGGGTGCTTTACACAGTGGATATCACTTCACCCTCAGCCCTGAGGCCAGGAACTCTCAGTAGCATGTCCACTGGTGTTGGAAATAGATGCTCGGTGCGGCAAAGAAAAATTAGCACTGAGGCAAAGGATCTTTTAGCAACGCAATTTTTACTTCCTGTATTGCAGGAAAGGTACTCTCATTAGCCATCACGCCAGGAGAGTACAAAGAACAAAGGGAATACACACACGTTTATTCCTTACGCATTTGGGGTCGTGCTTACAGCTGTGTCTGATCTCTGTTGCCTGGAGCCAGACCTCACAATCTAAACTAAAACCTGATTGGCTAACAACTTAAACCTTTTCCAAACAGGTAAAAGCAATAGAGAGCTGGGACATGCTGTGAGAACTTCCAGCACAGATATCTTAAGTACAAGGATATAGAATGTACTACGTGCCTGTAAGCACGGCACATAGGATAGGGCTTAACAAAGTTATTAACACACTTATGATTTATTGTTTTGTTTTGTTTTTTTTTGAGACGGAGTTTCGCTCTTGTTACCCAGGCTGGAGTGCAATGGCGCGATTTCGGCTCACTGCAACCTCCGCCTCCTGGGTTCAAGCAATTCTCCTGCCTCAGCCTCCTGAGTAGCTGGGACTACAGGCGCACACCACCATGCCCAGCTAATTTTTTTTTTTTTTTTTTTTTTTTTTTTGTAGAGATGGGGTTTCATCATGTTGCCCAGGCTGGTCTTGAACTCCTGGACTCAAGCAGTCTGCCTGCCTCGGTTTTCCAAAGGGCTGGGATTGCAGGCGTGAGCCACCAATCCCGTACCACCTGCATGTTGTCTTTTTAACCTCTTTGAGCCTCTGATTTCTCAGCTGAAAGTGTGATATGGATGGGTCTCATTACTGATGATGTTCCCTTTGATCACTTGGTTAGGGAGGTGTCCGCCAGCCCTCTCCACTATAAAGTGATTCTCTTTTTTCCTTTGTAATTAACAAGCATCTCCTGGAGAGATACTTTGAGGTTATGCAAACGTCCTATTATGCCTCAAACTTTCCCTGCTAGTTTTATCCATTCATGAACGTTGCTTCAATCTGGTATTACAACGCTGGGTGCAAAACGGTGATTTTCCTCACTCCAACAACCTCTCTGCTCCTCGTGCCCGGCTTGTCTGCTGCAAGCACAAGCATTCTGTTTCCCCAGACACTGCTGCTTTAAAACGCTTTCTTGGAGGGTCTACCATGCAGCCAGCTTCAGACCCAGTGATTTCTCTGTTCTTTGAATTTTTTCCCTTCACACACGTCTTGGCCATCTTCCCATATCCCCCTGCTTCCTTGCTTTGCGATGGCTATGCTATAATGTATTTAACTGACTCCCTGATGAGTGTAGAGATGGCTTCTGGTTCAGAGCTTTTATTGTAACGCTGTAGAGGGCAGCCTTATACAGCCATGTCCTTTTTTTTTTCTTTTGAGATGGAGTTTCGCTCTTGTTGCCCAGGCTGGAGTGAAATGGCATGATCTCCACTCACTGCAACCTCTGCCTCCCGGTTTCAAGTGATTCTTCTGCCTCAGCTTCCCCAGTAGCTGGGATTACAGGCATGTGCCACCACACATGGCTAATTTTATATTTTTAGTAGAGACGGGGTTTCTCCATGTTGGTCAGGCTGGTCTCAAACTCCTGACCTCAGGTGATCCACCCACCTCAGCCTCCCAAAATGCTGGGATTACTGGCATGAGCCACTGCGCCTGGCCTACAGCCATGTACTTTTCTAGAAGTCAGAGGCCTGGAGCAAGGGAAGCCTGGCTGGGGCAGAGTGTTCAATTGTGAGCATTATTGTGGCCAGGTCTTTTTGGTTTTGTTTTGTTTTGAGACAGTCTCGCTCTGTCTCCCAGGCTGGAGTGTAATGGCATGATCTCGGCTCACTGCAACCTCCGCCTACCGGATTCAAGCTATTGTCCTGCTTCAGCCTCCCAGGTAGCTGAGATTACAGGCGTGCACCACCACATCAGGCTAATTTTTGTATTTTCAGTAGAGAAGGGGTTTCACCATGTTGGCCAGGCTGGTCTCTGACTCCTGACCTCAAGTGATCCACCCTCCTCAGTTTCCCAAAGTGCTGGGATTGCAGGAGTGAGCTATCACGCCCGGGCTCTATGGTGGCCAAGTCTTAACTGACTGTCTCCTTGAGGGCAGCAGGGTCTTGGGCTGGCGGGTCATTTCTGCTTCCCTGCGGGTCCTCCACCTGCCATGGGTCTGACCAGTTCTCCCCCCTAGGGCTGTGAGGAGCGGCTGACGCCCTTTGCTGTCTTCCCAAGGCCCTGGAGTGCTGTGCGTGTGAAGGAGTATGGGTACACGCGGCTGCACATCCTCAACGGGACCCACATCCACGTCCAGCAGGTGTCAGATGACCAGGTCAGTGAGGGGCAGGCCCGAGTCGCCCTACTGCATAGCCAGGCAAATGAGTTGTTAAAAACATGGCCAGGTGCGGTGGCACGAGGATCGCTTGAGTCCGGGAGTTCAAGACCAGCCTGGGTAACACTGGTGAGACCTAGTTTCTACAAAAAATAAAAAAATTAGGCCAAGTGCACTGGTTTACACCTGAAATCCCAGCACTTTGGGAGGCTGAGGAGGGGTGATCACTTGAGGTCAGGAGTTAGAGACCAGCCTGACCAACATGGTGAAAATTACAAAAATTAGCTGGACATGGTGGCAGGTGTCTGTAACCCCAGCTACATGGGAGGCTAAGGCAGGAGAATCACTTAAATCTGGGAGGTGGAGGTTGCAGTGAGTCGAGATGGTACCATTGCACTCCAGCCTGGGTGACAGAGCGAGACTCTGTCTCAAAAAAATAAATAAATAGGGCCGGGCGCGGTGGCTCACGCCTATAATCCCAGCACTTTGGGAGGCCAAGGCGGGTGGATCACGAGGTCAAGAGATCGAGACCATCCTGGTCAACATGGTGAAACCCCGTCTCTACTAAAAATACAAAAATTAGCTGGGCATGGTGGTGCGTGCCTGTAGTCCCAGCTACTCAGGAGGCTGAGGCAGGAGAATTGCCTGAACCCAGGAGGCGGAGGTTGCGGTGAGCCCAGATCACGCCATTGCACTCCAGCCTGGGTAACAAGAGCGAAACTCCGTCTGAAAAAAAGAAAAAATAAATAAAAAATAAAAATAAAAATAATAAAATAAATAAAAAATAAGTGTGGTGGTGGATGTCTGCAGTACCAGCTACTTGGGAGGCTGAGGCAGGAGGATCACTTGAGCCCAGGAGTTAGAGGCTGCAGTGAGCTATAATCACACCTCTGTACTCCAGCCTGGGCTACAGAGTGAGATTCTAACTCAAAACAACAAATAAACATGGACTGTAGAGCTAGAAATCTGCTCCTGCTACTTGGCAGCTGAATGATCTTGAACCACTTGTCTAACTTCTTTGAGCCTCAGTTTTCCCATCTGTGAGACGGGATGATCATAGTTTCCATCTCACAGGACTGTATGGGGGTTGAATGACTTATTACATATAAAATGCTTAGAATGGTGTGGAACTTGGTAAATTCTGTAGGTATTTACCATTGAGAGGTGGGGAAGATAAAGGTGAGGGTGGGACGCAGGTTGGGGGAAACAGTGAGTGTGCAGAAGCGGGGTGGCTTACAGTTAGGTAGACCCAAATAATCATGGCTCACCGTTCTTTATTTTTGCCATTGTAGTTTTAAAGTAATAAAAATATTTATGATTTATTGAGCACCTACTGCATACCAGGCACTGCCTAGATGTTCTGTATTTAGTAGTACTTTATTTAATTAATTAATTTATTTTTGAGACGGAGTCTCACTCTGTCACCCAGGCTAGAGTACAGTGGCATGATCTCAGCTCACTGCAACCTCCACTTCCCGGGTTCAAGCAATTCTCCTGCCTCAGCCTCCGGAGTAGCTGGGACTACAGGCATGTGCCACCACACCTAGCTAATTTTTTCTATTTTTAGTAGAGAGGGGATCTTGCCATGTTGGCCAGGCTGGTCTTGAACTCCTGACCTCAGGTGATCTGCTGCCTCAGCCTCCCAAAGTGCTGGGATTATAGGTGTGTGCCACCATGTCCGGCACCAGCAGCTCTTTATACACCAAAATAATCCCACAGGAGTGGATTTCCTTTTCATTTTATAGGTGAGGGAACTGAGACTCAGAGAGAGGAAGTAATTTTCCCAGGGTCACACAGCTGGAGGACAGCAGAGCTGGGATCTGATAACTACCATTGATTGAGTGGCACAGGCAGTGGCCACACGCTTTGTTTGTGTGATCTCAGTCGGTTCTCGCCATCACCCTGGGCATCTATTACCTTGCGCATTGCATAGAACATGGAAGTTGTGCTCAGAGAGTCCAGCCACATGCTTGAGAGTGGATGTGAAGGCCGGGCGCGGTGGCTCACGCCTGTAATCCCAGCACTTTGGAAGGCCGAGGCGGGCGGATCACTTGAGGTCAGGAGTTTGAGACCAGCCTGGCTAACATGGAAAAACCCTGTTTCTACTAAAAATACAAAAATTAGCCAGGCGTGGTGGTGTGAGCCTGAATTCCCAGCTACTCAGGAGGCTGGGCAGGAGAATGGCTTGAACCTGGGAGGCGAAGGTTACAGTGAGCTGAGATCGAGCCACTGCACTCCAGTCTGGGTGACAGAGCAAGACTTTGTTTTTAAAAAAAAAAAAAAAGAGAGAGAGAGACAGAATGTGCTGGAATATAAAGCAAGGTCTGTCTGACTCCAGAGTTTGTGCCCTAAAAATATCCTACACTCACACAGCCCTTTCCATATGCCGGGCTCCGTTTACAAATACTATCTCATTTAACTCCCACAACATCAGTGATGTGGCTACTCTTACGCTCCCACCACTTTTCAGATGAGGAAAACAGACCCAGAGAGGACTAGCACCTTGCTCAGGGTTGCATAGTCGTCAGAGGGCAGAGATGGGATTGGAACCCAGAGTTCAGGCTTTTGGCTCTAACTACTGTCCCTGTTTTTGTCCCTCACAGGATGGGAAGATTGTAGATGATGTCTGGGTGGTGAGACCCCTGTTTGGCCGGAGGATGTACCTCTAGGGATGGGAGCCGCTCTCCTCCAGAAGCCTATGTTTTGCCATCTTGGCTGCTGTGACCAGACACTGATCAGCCCTGGGTGGGGAGTTGGGTGGGTTCTGACTCCTCTGCCCTCCAGAGGCCCCGTGTAGGGTGCATGCAGCCCTATGGAGCTGGGGCAGCTGTCCCCTCCTAGAGAGGTGGGAGTCCTGGCTGGCTGTGGAGGGAGCGGGCACAGAGTGACACAGGGCAGGCCTCAGCTGGCATGGCCCCACCCCCCTGCATAGCACTGATGGAGCGAGGTGCCCGTAGGGCTTCTGGAATCAACAGCCTTAAACTGTGGCTCCATGGACTTTGCATGTCTGCCGGGGGTGCCCATGGGCTGCCTCCTTTCCTGCCCACCCCGCAAGGGCATCACCAGCCTTCCGTCAGCAAAGTGGCCACAACCATCGTGACACTACTCACCAGCAGGTGGCGTCGGGGGCTTTTTCTTCTGAGCCCCATACTGAGAGTTGGTCTGAAGCTGGCTCCTGCTTCACGGCTCAAGGAGTGTGACCCAGGGTCCCTTCGTGCCTCAGTTTCCCAGCCTGGCATCGTCTTATCTGGGAAGAAGAGACGTACTAACACTCCTGCCTGCCAGCTAGGACAGATGACAATCCGCAAGAGCCCACAGACTTGCCAGTTCCTTCCCTCTTTCCTTCCTTTCTTTCCCTTATTTATTGAATCATAATTTATTGAGCATCTACTATGTCCCAGGCTCTGTTCTCAGTGCTGGGGAGACAGGCGTGAATGAGACAGACATCTCTGCCCTCACAGGTCTGACATTCTAAACAGAGTTGGAAAAAATACATGATAAATGAGTTGGTTAAATAGCAATTCATGCTCAGAAAATGCAGGGACGGTGAGGGAGCAGTTGGAATTTTCAGGGGGATCTCACTGAGAGGGAAACATCTGGGGAAAGAGCATTCCAGGCAGAGGAACAGCCAGTGCAAAGGCCCTGAGACAGAAATGTGGCTGCCTGGATGGGTACAGTAACACACCTGTAATCCCAGCACTTTGGGAGGCCAAGGCAGGCGTATCACTTGAGCCAGAGTTTGAGACCAGCCTGGGCAACATGGCAAAACCCCGTCTATATCAAAAATACAAAAATTAGCTGGATGGCTGGGCATGGTGGCTCATGCCTGTAATCCCAGAACTTTGGGAGGCCGAGGTGAGTGGATCATGAGGTCAGGAGATGGAGACTATCCTGGCCAACATGGTGAAACCCTGTCTCTACTAAAATCCAAATAATTAGCCAGGCATGGTGGCGTGTGCCTGTAGTCCCAGTTACTCAGGAGGCTGAGGCAGGGGAATTGCTTGAATCTGAGAGATGGAGGTTGCAGTGAGCTGAGATCATGCCACTGCACTGCAGTCTGGTGACAGAGCAAGACTCTGTCTTAAAAAAAAAAAAAATTAGCTGGGCATGGTGATGTGTGCCTGTATTCCCAGCTGCTCAGGAGGCTGAGGCAGGAGGATGGCTTGAGCCCAGGAGGGTGAGGCTGCAGTGAGCCATGATCACGCCACTGCACTCCAGCCTGGGTGACAGAGCGAGACTCTGTCTCAAAAAAAGAAAAAACAAACTTGCTCATTATCTGTCTACACCCTCAAGGCTAAGTTCGTGAGGGTGGTGACCGTGAATTCAATGCTTCTGCCACATCCTCCCAGGCTCCTTCTCAGGCTGGGGTGGGGACTCTGGGCTCCCCCCATTCCAGTCCTTCCTACTCCAGGCCGTCACTGTCTGGGGATGGGTCTCTCTGACTCTCCCACTGGACTCTGACCTCAGAAGGACGGGGCCCAGAGCTGCATCCCAGCATTGCCCAGCACAAGATAGATGTGTAATAAATATCTATTGCCTTAATAAAGGCCACCACATGCCAGGCTCCAGCTGGGCGATGCCGGGAGCAGCAATGAATCAGCTACAGCCATGCCCTCTGGGAGCTCACAGACAGGTGGGAAACGGTTACGCAACACAGGTGATGAGCACTGAGAGGATGCCGTGGCGGGCCAGGCCACGACCAGGAGGTCACAGGCCGGACAGTCATGGAGTGCCATGGCCACCGACTGAGCTGGTGCCCTGTGCAGGCCTGGCATGCTCTGTCCCCAGCTGGGTGAGGCTGTGGACATGCCGGGAGCTGGCAACCTCCACGGAGGGCAGAGGTCGGACACTGGGGTCAAACAGAAACTGGTTCAAATTCCAGCTGCGCCACTTCCTGTGTGACCATGGGCAAGTCAGCAACCCTCTCTGAACCTCTGTTTCTTCATCTGTAATCCAAGAATGGTAATACTCTGTGAGGCTGCCTTGGGATTAAATGAGATTATAAGCCTTTGGATGGATCTTGACTCCTCTTTTGCTCATGCTCCACATCTAAGTATCTAGAAATCCTGTTTGCCTTCGAAATTGATCTAGACTCTTTTTTTTTTTTTTTTTTTGAGAAGGAGTTTTGACCCTGTTGCCCAGGTTGGAGTATGGTGGTGTGATCTCAGCTCACTGCAACCTCTGGATTCAAGTGATTCTCCTGCCACAGCCTCCCAAGTAGCTGGGATTACAGGCGCACACCACCACACCCGGCTAATTTTTGTATTTTTAGTAGAAACAGGGTTTCACCATGTTGGCTAGAGTGGTCTTGAACTTCTGACCTCAGGTGATCCACCTGCCTTGGTCTCTCAAAGTGCTGGGATTAAAGGCGTGAGCCACAGTGGCCGGCTCAATCTAGACTCTCTATACTTCTGCCACCCCAAAACCCCCCACCCTGGTCCTGTCTGCACTCATTTCCTGCAGACTCCTTGGACTCCCTGCTCCCTCCTGCTCCCTGGGGTCCGTTCCCCACACACAACCAAAGCAGAGACAGGGTTTTACCATGTTGGCCAGGCTGGTCTCGAACTCCTGACCTCAAGTGATCCTGCATCAGATCACACCCGCCTCTGCTCGAAGCTCTCCGTGGCTCTGTCTCAGGCCCACGAGGCCCCAGATGATCTGCCTCCATCACCCCTCTGTCCTCACCCCCTCCACTCACCCCCTCACCCACTCTGCTGCGCCCACACTGGCCTCTGCATTGGGTTCCCCACCCACTTTTGCACTGGGCGTTCCCTCTGCCGGAGACACTGTTCCCCCAGGGATCTGCATGGCTCCCCTTCTCCCTCCCCCAGGTGCCGCCCTCAGTGACATCCTCTCTGACCCTCTTGTTTAAAACAGCTCCACCCAACTGGAGGTCATCAGTTTCAGGGAAATAAGCCAGGCACAGGAAGACAAACCTCGAATGTTCTTGCTCGTTTGTGAAAGCTAAAAATCAAAACAGTTGATCTCACGGACACGGAGGGTGGGAGGTGACCAGAGGTTGGGAAGGGTGGTGGGGGCCGCGGGGGTGGGCATTTTATGTTGTGGGTTTGTTGTTTTTTTGAGAGGAGTCTTGCTTTGTCTCTCAGGCTTGAGTGCAATAGCAAGATATTGGCTCGCTGCAACCTCCGCCTCCCGGGTTCAAGCGATTCTCCTGCCTCAGCCTCCTGAGTATCTGGGATTATAGGCATCTGCCACCACATCTGACTCATTTTTGTATTTTTAGCAGAGACAGGGTTCCGCCATGTTGGTGCTGGGCTGGTCTCGAACTCCTGACCTCAAGTGATCCACCTGCCTCAGCCTCCCAAAGTGCTGGGATTACAGGCGTGAGCCACTGCACCCAGCCTTGGTTTTGTTAATGGGTTAAAAAAATTAGAATGAGTAAGACCTACTATTTGATCGCACAATAAAGTGACTATACTCAATAATAATTGTACATTCTAAATAACTAAAAGAGTGTAATTGGTTTGTAACTCAAAGGATAAAAGCTTGAGAGGATGGATACCCCATTCTCCATGAGGCGATTATTTCATGTTGCATGCCTGTGTCAAAACATCTAATGTACCCCCATAAATACATACTCTTACTATGGAACCAACAAAAATTAAAACTTAAGGCCAGGCGCGGTGGCTCACACCTGTAACCTCAGCACTTTGGGAAGCCAGGGTGAAAGGATCACTTGAACTCAGGAGTTTGAGACCAGCCTGACCAACATGGCAAAACCCCACTGTCTCTAGCAAAAATACAATTAGCTGGGCATGGTGGTGTACACCTATGATCCAGCTACTCAGGAGGCTGAGGTGGGAAAATAGCTGGAGTCCAGGAAGTCAAGGTTGCAGTGAACCAAGGTCACCCCATTGCACTCCAGCCTGGATGACAGAGCCTGTCTAAAAAAATAAAATAATAATAATAATAATAATAAAATTCTTTAAAAATTAATAATAATAAAATAGTTTTACCCTCCCACACACCTCCCATCCCCTTTCTCTGCTTTATGTTCCTTCAAGACACTTAGGACCAGGCACAGTGGCTCACACCAGTAATCCCAGCACTTTGGGAGGCTAAGGCAGGCAGGTCACCTGAGGTCAGGAGTTCAAGACCAGCCTGGCCAACATGGTGAAACCTTGTCTCTAGTAAAAACACAAAAATTAACTGGGTGTGGTGGCACATGCCTATAGTCCCAGCTCCTCAGGAGGCTGAGGCAGGAGAATTGCTTGAACCCGGGAGGTTGCAGTGAGTTGATATTGCACCACTGCACTCCAGCCTGTGCAACAGAGTGAGATTCCATCTTAAAAAAAAAAAAAAAAAAAATTTAGATCTTGTGACCCACTATATAGATACATGCTTAATTATTTGTTCCTTGTCTTCCCCAACAGAGTGTGAGTTCCCTGGACCGCAGGGTTTTGTTTTTGCTGTTGTTTTTTGCCAGTTCTGTTCCCCGGCTGTTACCCTGATCACTGGTATATAGTAGGTGCTCAATAAACGTGGTTTGCATAGAAGAAGGAAGGAGTGAGAAATAAAGGTAAAATGCTTAGCACAGGGCCTGGTACTGAAGAATGCACAGCAATCAGTAGGAACGACAGTGACTTAGGCGACTGATAAGGCTCAGCCCTTGGGAGCTCCCCATGGCTGGGTGTGCAGGAGACTGGCAGGCGGGACTGATGGCAACACCTGCCCCGTGTGACCTGCACAGGAAGTTGCAGGTTGCAGGTCCAGAGCCCCTGAAGCTGCTGAGAGGTGAAGCTGAGCAAAGCCTTTTTTTTTTTTAAGATGGAATCTTGCTCTGTCGCCAGGCTGGAGTGCAGCAGTGTGATCTCAGCTCACTACAACCTCCACCTCCTGGGTTCAAGTGATTCTCCTGCCTCAGCCTCCTGAGTCGCTGTGACTACAGGTGCACGCTACCACACCCAGCTAAATTTTTTTTTTGTATTTTTAGTAGAAACGGAGCTTCACCATGTTGGTCAGGCTGGTCTCAAACTCCTGACCTCAGGTCATCCACATACCTTGGCCTCCCTAAGTGCTGGGATTACAGGTGTGACTCACTATGCCCGGCCTATTTTTATTTTTTATTTTCTGAGACAGGGTCTTGCTCTGCTGCCCAGGCTGGAGTGCAGTGGTGCAATTATAGCTCACTGCAGCTTCAACGTCCAGGGCTCAAGCAATCCTCCTGTCTCAGCCTCCCAAGTAGCTGGGACCACAGGTGAGTGCCACCATACCCAGCTAATTTTCTAAAATTTTTTTTTGTAGAGACAGAGGTTGGAAGGGGAGTGAGAGGTGGTGGATGGAGAGGGTTGGGGGGTGTTGCTAGGTTTCCCTGGCTGCTCTAGAACTCCTGGGCTCAGGTGATCCTTCTGCCTCCCACAGCGCTGGGATTCCAGGCATGAGCCACCATGCCCGGCCTGCGTCTTACACTTTTATTGGCTAAATTTGGTCACCCTAAGATTGAGCAAGGAGGGCATGGAGGGAGATGACAGAGCATGTGGAGTGGGCAAAAAGTTGAGCAGGAGCCTCGGTTCCTCCTGGATCCCCCACACACAGCCAAAGAGACAGGATGCTCTTGGAGGATTTTTGCAGGGGCTTCTGTTTTTTGTTGTTTTTTGAAATGGAGTTCCACTCTTGTTGCCCGGGCTGGAGTTCAATGGTGAGATCTCAGCTCACCGCAACCTCCGCCTCCTGGGTTCAAGCGATTCTCCTGCCTCAGCCTCCCAAGTAGCTGGGATTACAGGCATGCACCACCACGCTCGGCTAATTTTGTATTTTTAGTAGAGACAGGGTTTCTCCATGTTGGTCAGGCTGGTCTCGAACTCCCAATCTCAGGTGATCTGCCCGCCTTGGCCTCCCAAAGTGCTGGGATCACAGGCGTGAGCGACCGCCCCCTGCTAGGGGCTTTTGTTACATGGGTTCCCTCCTTGGGTAGGAGTCCCCCCTCCCAGCCCCTTCCTTCCTCCAGACCTTTTCAGCAAATTTAAAAAATGGTAATATTTTAATTTTATTTCAGGTGAGAAAGCAACACACTCATTGCTAAAATGAGTGCAAAAAAGAATAAAGCATCACAAAAATGATAGTTGTGTGAGATAATGCATATGTTAATTAGCTAGAGTTAGTCATCCCAAAATGTGTATGTACTTCAAACATCGTGTTATACATGTTAAATACATACACTTTTATCTGTTAATTTAAAAAAAGAGGGCCGGGTGCAGTGGCTCACACCTGAAATCCCAGCACTTCGGGAGACCAAGGCAGGAGGATCGCTTGAGACCAGGAGTTCAAGACCAGCCTGGGCAACAAAGTTAGACACTCTCCCTGTCCTTGCTAGCTAGCTAGCTAATAAATAAATACATACATAAAATAAAACAAAAAGAATGTAGGCCAGGCACAGTGGCTCACTCCTGTAATCCCAGCACTTTGGGAGGCTGAGGTGGGCAGATCACCTGAAGTTACGAGTTCGAGACCAGCCTGGCCAACATGGTGAAACCCCGTCTCTACTAAAAGTACAAAAATAAATTAGCCAGGCTCGGTGGTGTATGCCTGTAATCCCCGCTGCTCTGGAGGCTGAAGCAGAAGAATTGCTTGAACCCGGGAGGCAGAGGTTGCAGTTAGCCAAGATTGCACCATTGCACTCCAGCCTGGGCAACAAGAGCAAAACTCTGCCTCAAAAAGAAAAAAAAAGAATGTAGAACTGGAAAGTGCTGCTGTTTCATTGCTAATAGCGTCTAACTTTTAACATTTTAATATTTATCCTCATAACCTTTAATTTTGTTAAATGAAAATACTATCATATGATATGGGAGAATTTGTAGCTTTTCTGCTTAAATTAACATGGGTATGAAATCATCTACATTTTTTCTATTTTAAGAAATAAACTATTTTTTGAAACAGTTTTAAATTTACAGAAACATTGTAAAGATAGTAGAGTTTCCATAAACCCCACACGGTTTCCCCTATTATTAAAATCTTATATTATTATGGCCATTCATTAAAATTGATAAACCAATATTGACATTAACTAAAAACCAAATTTTATTCTGCTTTTTTTTTTTTTGAGACGAAGTTTCCCTTTTTTTGCCCAGGCTGGAGTGCAATGGTGCGATCTCGGCTCACCACAACCTCCGCCTCCTGGGTTCAAGCGATTCTCCTGCATCAGCCTCCTGAGTAGCTGGGATTACAGGCATGCGTCACCACGCCCAGCTAAGTTTTTGTTTGTTTGTTTTTTGGAGATGCAGTCTTGCTTTGTTGCCCAGGGTAGAGTGCAGTGGCACAATCTCGGCTCACTGGGGTTTCACTATGTTGGCCAGGCTGGTCTTGAACTCCTGATCTCAAGTGATCTGCCTCCCTCGGCCTCCCAAAGTACTGGGATTACAGGTGTGAGCCACTGCGCCTGGCCCAAGTACATTATATATAAAATACATCAGTATTATTATATATGTCAGTAATATTATATATAAAAAGCAATAGTTGTAATAAACATTAAAATAGTACTTTGTAATGATGAATATTTGCACATATATACCTTTATCTATTTGTTCTTTTTCTCTAAGGAAAGCCACACTAGTCTTTCTTCTTCTTTAAGATCAGTTCCAGCCAGGTGCGGTGGCTCATGCCTGGAATCCCAGCACTTTGGGAGTCCTTGGCAGGCAGATCGTGAGGTCAAGAGATGGAGACCATCCTGGCCAACATGGTGAAACCCTGTCTCTATTAAAAATACAAAAATTAGCCAGGTGTGGTGGTGTGCGCCTGTAATCCCAGCTACTCAGGAGGCTGAGGAAGGAGAACTGCTTGAACCTGGGAGGTGGAGGTTGCAATGGCCTGTAATCCTAGCTACTCGGCAGGCCGAGGCAGGAGAATTGCTTGAACCTGGAGGTGAAGGTTGCAATGAGCCTAGATTGCACCATTGCACTCCATCCTGGGTGACAGAGCAAGACTCTGTCTCAAAAAAAGAAAAAAAAAAAAATATATATATATACATATATATATATATCAGTTCCTAGAAATGGAATTGCTGTATTAAGGGGTAGATAGTAATGTTAAGTCTCTTGATAGATATCACCAAAAAGCTGCCCAGATTCAGTCCACAGTGGGATATAAGAGTGCTGAGAGTCTGTACTCTCATCAGCACTAATTACATAATATTTACAAACATTTTTCTGAGAGAACAATAGCAAATTTCAGTTTAATATTTATTTCATTTTTTATGTTTGCCTCATACTAATAAACTTACTTCACTCAAATTAGAGCAATATTTATTTCATTAATTGCTTGTTAACCAATTCAATTTTTTCTGTTCACTGTGTTATTTTTTTAAGGTCCTTTGCCTATTTTTTTTTCCTATTGTATGTTCACCTTTTTCTCTTATTGATCTGCAGATGCTCTTCACATATGAAGAACAGAAAGCTTTGCTTGCCATCCATATGTTGCAACTTCTCTTTTTCCTTGATGTACTGAAATGTATCATTTTTATGAAGCCAAATCCTCTTCACCCTCCTCGCCTTTGTCCATCCTTCAAGGGTCACCTCCTCAACACCCCACCAGGAAGCCTTCTGTAGGAAGGAGGCTCTTTGAAGTCTGATTTTCTTCTCCCAGGGTCCTGAAGTAGCAGGGTCTGATTCCTCACACTGAGTAAGCCCTTGGGGCAGATCTGTTCCAGGGGTCTGACTTCTGACTGCAATCCCCAACTAAGTTACAATGGGGCTTCTCCAAAAATGGGTTCTAGAGCCTAAGGCTCTGAAGTTTGTGCAGGGCGTTAAAGAGGCAAGGCTGCACCTGCCCCTCCTCCCGTTACTATGACCTGATTAAGGTATTGTCATCTCAGCTCTCGGTCTTGGTATTTTTTTTTTTTAATGAAGATTCTGCAAGACACAAGCATTTCAAAAGAGTGCTTAATGCTGACAAGGATTCTTTTTAAAGGGCACATTCTCTCTGAAGGCTGGTGGGAGTGGGAGTTGGATCCCTATAGCACAATTTGGCAATGTGTGTCCCAGGCCGTGAGGAGGCAGCAGAGGGCAGTCAGTGAGAGCAGTGCCCGGGAGTCAAAGCTGGGTTTGCCCCATTGGTCCTTGACTTTGAGCAGGTGAAGTTACTTCTCTAAGCCTCAGTTTCCCCCTCTGCGAAAAGGGATGAATATTCATAACTTTAGTTGTTAAAATTACATGGCTTAGCACCATGCTTCCTGATGCACGGAAATGCTTGAAATATAGGAACTGTTACTATTCTTCTTGGAGATGAAGTCTCACTCTGTCTCCCAGGCTAGAGTGCCATGGCTCGATCTCGGCTCACTGCAACTTCCTCCTCCCAGGTTCAAGCAATTATCTGCCTCAGCCTCCAGAGTAGTTGGGATTACAGGTATGCGCAACCACACCTGGCTAATTTTTGTATTTTTAGTAGAGATGGGGTTTCACTATGTTGGCCAGGCTGGTCTTGAACTCCTGACCTCTCGTGATCCGCCTGCCTGGGCCTCCCAAAGTGCTGGGATTCCAGGCATGAGCCACTGCACCTGGCCACTGTTACTATTCTTAAATCTTAAAGATATACCTTCTCCTTGACCCAGAAGTTTCATTTGTAGCAGGAACAATAATTAGAGATGGGCACAAGGAAATAATTAGAGATGGGCACAGATATTTAGCTGCTTGAATTTTGCGCAACAGGGAGGGGCATTATTTATAATAGCAAAGTACTACAGCATTGATGTTCAGCAAGACAGTGATTAGACAAATTCAAGTTCACGATAGGATGGCATCTTATGCAGCCATTAAAACTAATCTTGAAGAATATTTAATGACATGGAATGACACCAGTGATATTTACAGTCTGGTGTTTTAAAAGACAACATTCTAGGCCAGGCGAGGTGGCTCACGCCTGTAATCCCAGCACTTTGGGAGATGAGGCAGGCGGATCACCTGAGGTTGGGAGTTCGAGACCAGCCTGACTAACATGGAGAAACCCTGTCTCTACTAAAAATACAAAATTAGCTGGGCATGGTGGTGCATGCCTGTAATCCCAGCTACTTGGGAGGCTGAGGCAGGAGAATCCCTTGTACCCAGGAAGTGGAGGTTGAGGTGAGCTGAGATCGCGCCATTGCACTCCGGCCTGGGCAACAAGAGCGAAACTCTGTCTCAAAAAAAAAAAAAGACGCAACATTCTTTACAAATATATGTTTCCAATTCTGTTAAAAGAAAAAAGGGGCCAGGCATGGTGGCTCATGCCTGCAGTCCCAGCACTTTGGGAGCCCAAGGTGAGAGGATTGTTTGAGACCAGGAGTTCAAGACCAGCCTGGGCAACACAGTGAGAACCGTCTCTACTAAAAATTAAGAAAATTAGCCAGGCCGGGTGCAGTGGCTCATGCCTTTAATCCCAACACTTTGGGAGGCCAAGGCAGGCAGATCACTTGAAGCCAGGAGTTCGAGACCATCCTGGCCAACACGGGGAAGCTCCGTCTCTACTAAAAATACAAAAATTAGCCAGTCATGGTGGCAGTCACCCAGGAGTTGCTTGAATCCCGGAAGTGGAGACTGCAGTGAGCCAAGATCGAGCCACTGCACTCCAGCCTGGGTGACAAAGTAAGATTCATCTCAAAAAAAAAAAAAAAAAAAATTAGCTGTTGTGGTGGCATATGCCTATAGTCCCAGCTACTTGAGAGGCTGAGGTGGAAGGATCACTTGAGCCCAGGAGTTGCAGACTGCAACCCAGCCGAGGCGACAGAGTAAGACCCCCTCCTTTCAAAAAAATACAAAAGAAACAACGAACAAATAAAAAGAAAAAAGGTAGGTAAACACAAAGAAAAATTAACTCATCATTCAATCATTCGTTCATTATTGCCACCGACATTAGTAGAAATTAATTAAATGCCTGCTATATAGCTGTTCTGGGGCAGAGGAGAAGCACCAGACATTTAAAAGTATCTCTGAAGGGATGGAATTACCATTCATTCAAACATCCCTTCCACCATTCATTTACCATTCATTTCAAACATCCCTTCTGGTGATATTTACAATCAATGTTTACTGAGCATCTACATGCCAGGGCGCTGGGAATACAGCAGTGAACAAAGACAGAAATCCATGTTGTCATGGGCTGACATTCCAGCAGAGGAGAAAACCAACGAGCAGTAACTACAATTAGCAATGAGCGGTAAGTAAAACGCAGACAGAGTTGGGTAATATGTGAGAGAGATGTTTGCTGCTTTCCTCTGGGTGAGCAACGGAATTATTTCACTGAGAAAGTGACATCTGTGTTAAGCCCCAGAAAAGGGAGGAAGAGACAGGTGCGGTGGCTCAGGCCTGTAACCCCAGAACTTTGGGAAGTCGAGGTGGTCGAATCATCTGAGGTCAGGAGTTCGAGACCAGCCTGGCCAACATGGCGAAACCAGTCTCTACTGAAAATACAAAAGTCAGCTGGGCGTGGTGGTGCATGCCTGTAATCCCAGCTACTCAGGAGGTTTACAGGAATCCGCAAGGTAAAGGTTGCAGTGAGCTGAGATGGTGCCACTGCACTCCAGCCTGGGAAACAAAGTAAGACTCTGTCTCAAAAAAAAAAAAAAAAAAAAAAAAAAAAAATTTAAAAAAAGAGGGGAGGGGAGGAAGGGAACTATAAGGATACCTAGGGGAAGATTAAGTTCCAGACAGAGGAACAGCCAATGCAAAGACCGTGAGGTGGGTGCACACCTGAGAGTGTTCAGGAACAGCAAGAAGGCTGGCGTCCAGTAAGTAAGATCGTGGAGAAAAAAGATGTCTGGTCCGGCACGGTGGCTCATGCCTGTAATCCCAGCACTTTGGGAGGCCGAGGCGGGTGGATCACGAGGTCAAGAGATCGAGACCGTCCTGGTCAACATGGTGAAACCCCGTCTCTACTAAAAATACAAAAAATTAGCCGGGCATGGTGGCGCGTGCCTGTAATCCCAGCTACTCAGGAGGTTGAGGCAGGAGAATTGCCTGAACCCAGGAGGCGGAGGTTGCGGTGAGCCGAGATCGCGCCATTGCACTCCAGCCTGGGTAACAAGAGCGAAAATCTGTCTCAAAATAAATAAATAAATAAATAAAAGAAAAGAAAAGAAAAGAAAAGAAAAATGCCAGGCGCGGTGGCTCATGCCTATAATCCCAGCACTCTAGGAGGCCGAGGTGGGTGGATCAACTTCAGTCGGGAGTTCAAGACCAGCCTGGCCCACGTGGCGAAATCCTCGTCTCTACTAAAAATGCAAAAAAATTAGCCGGGCATGGTGGTGGATGCCTGTAATTCCAGCTACTTGGAAGGCTGAGGCAGGAGAATCTCTTGAACCCCGGGAGGCGGAGGTTGCAGTGAGCCAAGAGGATGACATTGCACTCCAGCCTGGGCAACAAGAGAGAAACAACGTCTCAAAAATAATAATAATAAATAAAAATAAAATAAAAGAATTCTAAAAATAGGACGTCTGATGTTTGTTTCCAATATTTTGACTAGTTACTTTTTTAAAACTTATTTAAAAATTAAAGATTAAACAGTGTTAGGTTCCTAGGCTCAGATAGACCAGCGTTAAAAACTCATTACCTTCTTTCTATGATGCCAAGCCAGCTATTTCACCCTCTGAACCTCAGTTTCTTTATCTGTAAAACGGGTATTAATGATATTACACCACAGGGTTGTGTATGCAGCGAGAAAAATACAAATAAAGCATTTATCCAGGTGCCTGGCTCCTCGTAACTGCCTAAGAACTGTTTCTGGCCATTATTAACCCATTACTCTCTCCCAGCCCCTAACTCCTTTTAGGGGGAAGTTGAGAAATCGGTATCACACGAAAACGGTCATTTCCCCTTTAAGGACCTCAGTGGGCCGGGAGCCAGCCTTCCCGCACCTTTTCCAAAATTTCCAATCCCAGCTTGGCATTTTCTGCCCGAATGTCATCGATTGGACGCTCTGCACCAATTGGAGGCTGGAGCGGGCTTGGAGAGGCGCCCGGCTCCGCCCCGACTCTGGTCCTGCCCACTGCCTGGTCAGCTTCGTTGCTATGGGGACTGGTGGGCGGTGAAGTGTGGGGGGGAAAGCCCCGGATATTCGTTGGGGATTCAACATGGCGGCAGCAGTAACCGCGATGGCGGCGGCGCAAAAGAGCTGAAGGAGGTGCGAGGGCGCAGAGTTCCAGGCCGAGCATCTACGCCGCAAGCGACTGCGGCGCCGAGCCGGTAGGATAAGGGGTCCAGCCAAGGGCTTGCAGTGGGCCGGGTGCTGGCGGCGGGACGGCATTTCCGCGAGGAGGGGGCGGGGCCGTCGGGGTCAAAGTTCACTGGTGGAGGGCTGGGTCGCTTCCGAGGGGTCGGGGGTTAACGCTGACTGGAGGGAAGGGTAGTGGAGCTCGGAGGTCAAACTAGTGAAGGGGGCGTGGCGAAGGGGAGTGCAAAGTTTGAAATTCGAATTGGGTTCGCGTTCGAGGGGATCTGGGCAAGTCTCAAAAAAGGTAGGGTCAAAGTTTATAATTTGAGGGGAGGCTGCGCCTACGAGGGTCAGAGGTCACAGCCACGGGGGCGCCAGGTTGGAGGTTTAAAGCTGCCCCCAGCGGAGCAGATGAATGAGTTTTAGGTTCGGGGGCATCTTTTAGGGCATCAAAGTTGGGGCGTGCCTAGAAGGTGCAAAGGTCAGAATCTGACAGCAGGGCAGGTGTTTTCCAGACTCAGAAATTAAAGCCCAAGGAGGGGCATATTGCAGGGGACCGGGGGCGGGGTGGGGGGGAATCCAGGGGCGTGGTCAGAGATGCTTCCTGGTGGCTGGAGAAGTGGGAACCCTCCCGCAAATAGTAATAGGAAACACTAATGAAGCACTTACTATGGGCTAGACCCTCTTTTTAACGTTTTATTTGTATGGGCTTATTCAGTCCTCACTACAGTCTTAGAGGGTCTTAACCTGGTATTAAGAGGTAACGTGATTTGCCCAAGGTCACCCGATGCATAAGTTGTGCGCTGGGATTCCAACTCTGGAGTTCTGGCCCAGAGCCCTCCTCTGGCCGACGCCTCTGAAATCATCATAACGTGGGTTAATGTTTAATGAGGGCTCACACCTTGCTCCACGCCCTCTGTGCGCGGTCTTATTTCACCCCTGCTGCACTCTTGTGAAGTGAGTGCTCAGGGTGAACCTACTTTACAGACGGGAAAAGTGAGGCTCAGAAGCTTCTGCTGAAGGCAGAGTGAGAATTGAAGCTGGGCCTGGGTGATTCCAGGGCTCCTGCCCCTGGTTGCCACCTTGTACACAGCCAGCCATTAGGTCTCTCCTGGAAGCAGGGGACTGGGCAGGGCTGGGCCACTCCCTGGACAGGATCAGATTGTCTGCTTGGTTTCCTTGGAAGGGTGTGATCTGGCAGGGAAGATTCCTGTGGGCCTATGGGAGTGGGGTGTTTGTGGGTGGCCTGGAGTCCAAGCGAGGGAGTCGGATGAGTTTCTGACTGGGGAGGGTGTCCCTGGGTGGGACCCTGGGCAGAGTTAGGTGTTCACTGTTCTTAAAACCCTAAGCTCTCACTGTGGTCCTCAGTCACTCCCACCTCACTTCTGTGGCTCTGCCTGTTTCTCCCTAGCCCATTTGCTGTTCTCTAACTCTGGGCATGTGCCTTCCGCCTGTTCTTTGACCTTCCTGTTCCTTCTGCTGGGAATCTTTCCCCACCCTGTCTCCTGTCACCAACAGGTCGCTCACTCAGCTGGCCTGGGACCACCCTGGCTCACACTGGCTGCAGGCTCTCATTCTTTCATCTGCCCAGCCCTTCCCTCCCTCCTTACCTTGTTTATTAGGGTGCCTGGCGGAATTGCTCCGTGGGGTTCGTTGCCTTGGTCCTGGTCCCGCTGAAGCCCTGCCTGGCCTGCAGAGGATATGACGTTGCTGGGGGTTGACTGTTGGGCACTGCACCGGGTGCTGCGAGTGGGGCAGGGAACAAGACCCACAGAGCCCCTAGCCTCAGCGGGCACTCAGCCCCCCGTGGGAGCAGAGTGGAACCAGCCCCTCAGCCAGTAACGCAAGGCTACGTCTCTACAAACGGTGATGTGGTTTTCGAGGACATTCAGGGAGCTGGGAGAGTGCCCCTACCCTGGGCTGAAGCCCGAGTCCCTTTCCCCTGGGAAGGCTCTGAAGGATGAGGAGGAGGGCTGGGAATGGGCTCACCAGGCAGAGGAGCAGTGTGCGGAGGCCCTGGAGTGAGTGGAGGGTGCAGAGTTGGGGATCCAGGGCAACACAGAGCCCGTGCAGGTTCCGGGTGAGACCCTGAGGGGGCTCAGCCTGGGAGGGACAGTGGGAGCAGCAGAGGGCTGAGGAGTACCGGTGTGTGGAGTTGCGTGAGGCTGTGATGGCAGTGTGATTCAGAGAGCAGTGCTGGGCCAGCGATGCCTGGTACATACCCTGCTCCATCACTCACAGGGTGCGTGAGGACCTCTGTTTCCTCTTCCGCAAAATGGGCATAGCATTAACACTGCCTCATAGAATTGCTGTGAGGGTGCCGGGTAGAGATCTGTGGCCCAAGGCCCCGCATCCAGTAGTTGCTGGGTAAGCATTAGTCTTGCTGCTGCTGCCGCCCCTCCACTGCCTGGGGAGAGATGGTGGAGGCCCTCTCTCCTCCTGCCTCTGGCTTTCTCTGGCTGCCACCCCATCCCCACCTGGCTTTGGCAGGGTCGGGGAGCTGGCACACTGCCAGGCAGCCCTCTGAGACTGGCCCAGACTCCCAGCCTTGCAGTGCCAGCTCACTCAGCATCTCGGCGTTTGGCACAGATAAGGAAGGATAGGGTTGGGGCATTGGAGACCCGTATTCAGGTCCCTTCCTTGTCACTTACCAACCTTGGACAGATGATTTCTTATTTGCCACTTTTATTCCTTCGACACACACTGGGCTAGGGGAAAAAGTAGGGCTTTCAGTATGATGAAACACTCGTGCATCCAGCCAGCCTCTGGCCTGGGACAGAACGCACCGTGATAGTTAGAGACCAAGGGTCTCCTCCTCACACCCCTTCCTCCCTCCCTTCCAGGGGCAGCCACTGTCCTGGGTTTGGCAGTCGCCATTCCTCTGCAGCCTTTCATGCTTTTACTGCCTTTGGATGTATTCACTAACAGTAGCTCTGGCCCCTGGCTGCACAGTGGAACCCCCCAGAGAGCTTTGAAAGGATGCTTTGGCCCAGGCCCACCATGGAAATTTTCTTTCCAACTTAACTTGGTCTGGGCTGGGGCTGGCCTCAGTCTTTTGGAAACTCCCTGCCTGGGCAGTTCTTACGGCCAGCGGGGGCTGACCACCGTTGTTTCACAGTTCAGATAAATGGTGTCACCATAAATACGTCATTCTACATCTTGCTCTGTATGCTCAGCATTATAGGTATATTGGAGATGGGGTCTTGCTGGGTTGCCTAGACTGAACTCTAACTCCTGGGCCCAAGATCCTCCCGCCTCAGCCTCTTGAGTAGCTGGGATTACAGGCACACACCCCTGCACCAGGCTTTGAGCTGAGCCTTGGAGTCTGGCTCTCTCTCCGTGGGGATGTGTGGTGGTCTGGGCCAGGCCATTCATTTTTTTCTGTTGCTATTTCTTTTTGTGATGGTGTCACATGGGAGTTGGCTCTTCACCTGTTGATGGCCACTGAGGTGGTCTCCTGTTGGGGCTGTAATGGTGCAGTGATGGGCGTGCTGGAACGGGTGTCCCTGTAGACCATGGCCAGAGTCTCTCCGGCGCGTGCCTAGCAGTAGAAAAGCCGGAGCCCTTTCCTTGTGGTTGCCAAGTGGTGCCCCCAGAGACTGGACCACTGTGCTCCCAGCAGGCTCCAGGCCTCCCTTCCTTCCAAGTCCTACTTTGCACAGCTTTGTGGCCCTCGCTGAAACGATTTCCTCGGTCATGAGATGGGAGGTTTATGGACCCACCCACCCACCAGGCTGGTTGGAAACAGATGGGGAGATGGTTTACACGACTGGCTTAGCCGGGACCTTGTCCCCACCGAGTCCCCATGCTCAGAGGAGAAGGCAGGCTGGGAAGGCTTTCACGTTTACCCCCTCAGGCATCAGGGAAGGTGACTGCAGCTTTGCCCCAACTGCCCTTGGGGGCAGGTGCGGGGGCTGACAGCTGGGAAAGAGAACTGTACGGACTGGAACCTCTCAGTAGGGAGGATGGAGGTGAAAGTTGGAGGCTGGGCGAGGCCTTGTAACATTCTTTCTGATTGTTGGTCCCGGTGGTAACCAGCACAGCCCAGCTCTACCCTTGTAGATTATCGTACAGTGAAGGAGACAGACCTGCTGTCCCCAGTCAGTGACAGAGAGGCCAGGGCTGTGAAGGAGAGGCCTAGATGAGGGGTCAGGTGGGATGGGGGGGCCCAGGCAGAGGGGTCAGGGTAGGATGGGGGCGTACCCAGGCAGAGGGGTCAGGGTGGATGGGGGGGCCCAGGCAGAGGGGTCAGGGTAGGATGGGGGCGTACCCAGGCTGAGGGGTCAGGGTGGGATGGGGCCGTACCCAGGCCGAGGGGTCAGGGTGGGATGGGGGCGTACCCAGGCAGAGGGTTCAGGGTGGGATGGGGCCGTACCCAGGCCGAGGGGTCAGGGTGGGATGGGGCTGTACCCAGGCCAAGGGGTCAGGGTGGGATGGGGGCGTACCCAGGCTGAGGGGTCAGGGTGGGATGGGGGCGTACCCAGGCAGAGGGTTCAGGGTGGGATGGGGCCGTACCCAGGCCGAGGGGTCAGGGTGGGATGGGGGCATACCCAGGCTGAGGGGTCAGGGTGGGATGGGGGCATACCCAGGCAGAGGGGTCAGGGTGGGATGGGGCCGTACCCAGGCCGAGGGGTCAGGGTGGGATGGGGGCGTACCCAGGCAGAGGGGTCAGGGTGGGATGGGGCCGTACCCAGGCCGAGGGGTCAGGGTGGGATGGGGGCGTACCCAGGCAGAGGGGTCAGGATGGGATGGGGGCGTACTCAGGCCGGGGGTTTGGGACTGGATGGTGGGGGGAGCATAGAGAGGAGTGGGGCCTGGGATGGAGGTGCAGGGACCATAGGAATCCGGAGGAGGCATCTGACCCAGCCTGGGGAGTGGAGGAGGGCTTTCTGGAGAAGATGACATCTGACTGATGAGAAAATGTGAGTAAGGCCTGGAAGGAAATGGAAGGAATGTAACAGGTCGTGGGTACAGAAGTGCCAAGGCCCTGAGGTCAGAGTGACCTCGGATGTTCGAGGATCATCTAACAGGCCGGCGTGGGCTACCCGGTGCACCCTGCCTGCATGGTAGCCTTGCTCTGCAACGAGCAGTTAAATACATAAAGTATGAAAGGAAGAAATCAAACAGCCAAAAAAGGCCAGCTTAGCGTCAGAGGCGTGGAGGCTGTGACAGCTACAGCAGGGCCAGGCAGAGCCAGGTGGGGCGTGTGGATTCCATTCTGTGCATAATGGGAAGTCATCAGAGACTTTAGCGGCATCTGGTTTTCCTTTTATAAAGATTGCTCAGGCTGCTGTGTGCAGGACGGATTGTGGGGGGTGGTGACAGTGAGGCTACTGTGGCAGTCGGGGCAGAAGAGGGTGGACAGGACGAGGGGCGGTGATGGAGGAGCATCCTCATGCCAGCCGAGGTCATCAGCACTTTACCCGGGTTACCTCACTTCAAATTCATAGCGGCCTGTGAAGTAGGTGCTAGTATCATCCCCACTCTAGAGATGAGAAACCCAAGACCCAGAGAGGTACGGGACTTGCCTAAGGTCACACAGCAGGCAAGTGGCAGAGGTAGGATTTGAACCCCAGGCCTTGGGGCTTCAGCGTCACTGCCCACCAGGGCTGCCCTCCCATGATTTCGAACTGACTTGGATGAGACGGGCCCAATTCCTGTCCAGTAGGTTCTTACCCAGGCTCCTTTGTAGACAGAAGCTCCGTGGGGACCTGTCCCCCCTGAGTAGTTTCCGGGCGCTGGGTCCCTACCTCCCTCAGGGCCTCCCTTTCCTTTCTCGCCTACTCCTCGTCCTGCTGGCTCATGGCGAGCCAGACTTCCTGGCCAGACACCGGTTAGGGGTGTCCCCAGCAGCTGTTTCTCCCATCACCCAGACCAGCCTCGAAGATGCTGCCAGCAGGAAGCAGCCTCCTTCCAAGTCACGGCCGGGGAAGTGGGGCCCTTCCCGCCTACTCACCCATCCGGGGCCACAGCTTCTTCTCTGCCAGCTGCCTGGGCCCACAGGAAGGTCGGGGGGGTCAGGGAGGGTGAGAAGGGGAACACGTTCCCATCCCAAGGGAGCCAGCTCTGACAGATGCAACAGAAGCCACCGCTCACTGAAGCCTGTCTCCTGGGGTGCTCCTGTCCTGCCCTGACCCTTCCCAGGCTGGGAGGCCATCCGCTGCCTTCCCGAGGGGCACTGGGAACTTCCCTACTGGGGCTGCCCAGTCCACACACATCCCTTAGCCTTCCCCACTAGCTGGGAGCCCCTGGGGAAGAGATGGAGCTTCCCTAGGCCTCTGCTTCCTCACCTGTCACAGGGAGTGTTGGCGGCCACCTCTCCAGGCTGTGGGAGGATGGGAGATTATATGTGTGCATCATGCTTAGCCCGATGCTTGGCATACAGTAAGCGCTTGGTAAATGTTGAACTTGATGCCATATATATATATTTTTTCTTGAGATGGAGTCTCACTTTGTCGCTGGAGTCTCAGCTTGAACCTCCTGGGTTCAAGCGATTTTCCTGCCTCTGCCTCCCGAGTAGCTAGGATCACAGACGCCTGCCACTACGCCCAGCTAATTTTTTATATTTTTAGTAGATAGGATGTCACCATGTTGGCCAGGCTGGTCTTGAACTTCTGACCTCGAGATTCACCCACCTCGCCCTCCCAAAGTGCTGGGATTACAGGCATAAGCTGCTGCGCCCGGCCCGAACTTGGTACTTTTGACAGTTTCCATCCCCTTGCACCCCGTTCCCCTCTCTGGGTTCTCATCCCGTAGTGAGCATAATAACCCCAGACCGCCGTGTCCCAGCTCTGTGTGCCAAGGCACGAGTGTGCTGTACCCATGTGAGCATGGTCGTGTAGCTCTACCCAAAGACCCTGAGGAGGTGTTATTAACCTCATTTCTTTTCTCCTGTGTTTTAATTTTAAGAAAGCACGTTTTCGATCCATGTGCATGTATTACCTATTCCCCTAAATAATCACTGAAAAACTGCACACAGCACAAAAGGATGTACGGGGCGAGCAAATCTCTTTCCCAGCCGCCTGCCAGGCCCCTTCCCAGAGAGAACATCGTCACTCCCGTTTATTTTCTTTCTTTCTCGGAATATTTGTTCCCCCAAGTGCCCCACCCCTCCCTTTTGTTTTTACTCAGATGGAGCGGACGTCCCATGTTTATATTGCGTCCTGCGCTTTGCACTTCCTACTCCGAAGCTCGCTCCCAGGACAGAGTGCCGCCTCGAGTGTCCCATGCACACGCGTGCCCCCACGGATGGTTGTCTTTCTGTGCTGTGGACAGGGCTGTGCCCGCCTGAGTGTGACTGTGCACACGTCTCTGATGTGACTCTGAGCTTGTGGCCTCGTGGTCCATGACAGGCGTCCCGTTAGCTTTGCCAGTAGTGTTTCACTCTGCCAGGGAGGTTGTCCAGCTCACACTCTCACCCCCAGTGCCTAATGGCACCGGGGTTTCCTCACTCCCCTGCTGGAATAGATGGTTGTCACCTGACGCTCTCACCTTTGCCTGTCAGACAAATGGTCCCATCGTGGTTCTGATTTTAATAAGAGCAAAGTGGGACGGCTTTGTGTTGTTGAAAGCCATCTTGAGCTTCCTTTTCTTGGAGCTGTCTATTCCTGATCATTTTACTTTCTCTGAGAAGGGGAAACTGAGGCACAGGCCAGCAGCCCCACCGCAAATACGTGGCAGGTCTGGCACTCAAACCCTGGCTCCATTCTGGAGCTCCTAATCCATCTGACACAGTGGGGGTCAAGGGCTTGGCCTCCAGAGCCAGCTTTGTCTCTTACTAGCTGTGTGACCCCTGACAAGTCACGTCACCTGTCTGAGCCCAGGTGTCCTCATCTGTAAAATGGGGGTGCTAATGGTATCTCCTTCTAGGGTTATTTTAAAGATATAAAGGTATATTCAGCAGGATGCATGCGTAGTAAGTGCTCAAAGACTGTTAGGTGCATTGCTAGTAGCTGTGTTACTAACATGAGCAGGCACTGTTTGAATGCCTTCTGTGAACTAACCTAGTGGACCCTCCCATCAGCCCCAAGAGACACATGATATTATTATCTCCCTTTTCTTTTTTCTCTTTTCTTTTCTTTTTTTTTTTTTTTGAGATGGAGTCTTACTCTATCCCCAGGCTAGAGTGCAGTGGCACGATCTCAGCTCACTGCAACCTCTGCCTCCCGGATTCAAGTGATTCTCCTGCTTCAGCCTCCCAGGTAGCTGGGACTACAGGTGCACGCCACCACGCCCAGCTAATTTTTATATTTTTATTAGAGACCGGGTTTCACCATGTTGACCAGGATGGTCTTGATCTCTTGACCTTGTGATCACCTGCCTTGGGTTCCCAAAGTGCTGGGATTTCAGGTGTGAACCACCTCGCTGGCCGCCTTCTCCCTTTCATAAGGGAGGACCCTGAGAGCCTGGACACCTGCCCTGGGTTACAGAGCTGGATTTGATGCAGGAGGCCTGGCTCCTACTCCCTGGGGCTAAGCCCAAGAATTAGAAAGCTCCCTCTCCTGCTTTCCCCACCCTTGTTCTGCCATCTCCATTCCAGGCAGGCTGCCCTGGAGCTTTTGAGCAGACACCTTGAGGGGTGGGAGCACCGGGTAGGCGTGGTCCTCACCTAGAGAGCTTCCCTTCTGGGCCCTCCCTGCTCCTGCCACCAGGCACCTGGCCCTGTCCTGGGAACTCCTGATAAAGCGGCATTGTGCTGCGGTTTCAGTCGCTTCCCAGCCTGGTTTCGCCACGCCCACACTTCACTCCCAAAGGCAGAAGGCGGCCGGCCTTCCTGGGCTGAGTAGGGTACGAGCTCCCCGTCCCTTTCCTTCCCTCCCTCGCTGCACCCACAGTCCATGGTCAGCACTGGGTGTGGGGAGACAGTAGGACCCTGCGGGGCACTGGCCCCTCCACAGACCCATCCCCAGGTGAAGACCCCTTGCTGCCCTCCCCGCAGGCAACCCCTGTCCCTCTCTCCCTGGGAACCCTCCTTTCCTGCCTCCCACAGGGGCCTCCATAGTTAGTTCTGTCGTCCCTTCCCTGAAAATCTTCTGCTGCAGCCTGGCCCCACGTTATTTGACTCTGAAATGCTATATATATACATAGCACTTATAACTCCACTGCTTTGCAAAAACCTTTAATAATTGTCAATTATAATATGCCCACAGAAAAGTGCATAAAACGCACAGGTAAGCTTAGCAAAGAATTGCATAGCGAACAACGCTTCCCCACCAAGCCCTCGGTAAAGACAGAGCACAGCGTCCCGGAAGCCCCCCAGTATCCCCTGTCAGTCATGACTGCAGTCGTGAGTGCTCTCCTGACCTTGGTGGTCACTGTGTACTTGCTTTTCCTGGCAGTTTTTACCATGAGGTGTGTATCCTTGAATTACAGAGTGTCATCTTGCCTGCTTTTGAACTTGACATAAGTGGGATCTTCCAGCATGTCCTTGTCTGTGCCTTCTTTCACCCGTAGGCCTGTGTGTGAGATCCATCCATGTGCTGCATGTATCTGTAGTCATTCTTCTTTGTTGCCATGTAATATTCCTTTTTTTTTTTTTTTTTGAGATGGAGTCTTGCTCTGTAGCCCAGGCTGGAGTGCAGTGGCGCTATCTCAGCTCACTGCAGCCTCTACCTCCTGGGTTCAAGCGATTCTCCTGCCTCAGCCTCCCGAGTAACTGGGATTACAGGTGCACACCACCATGCCCAGCTAATTTTTTTGTGTTTTTTTGTATTTTTAGTAAAGACTGGAGTTCACCATGTTGGCCAGGCTGGTCTTGAACTCCTGACCTCAAGTGATCCACCCACCTTAGCTTCCCAAAGTGCTGGGATTACAGGCGTGAGCTGCTGTGCCCAGCCCCGTATAATATTCTGTTTCTCTGTCTCCTGCAGCGCTGGTGTGAGCCATCTCTTTGTAGCATCTCCTGGGGGGCCAGTGCATGCATTCCTTTAGGGAATATACCCGGGAGTGCATGGCCCAGGGTAGAGGGTAGGGTAGCTTCACATTTGGTGGACGCTGCCGCCCAGCCTCCCAAGGTGGTCCTATCTTTGTGTGCTCCTAGCAGTGGGGACTGAGGATCTTAGTTGCTCCACCTCCTTACCAGTATTTGGTACTGTCAGACTTTTTAGTTGACTTTGGAACATTTTTATCTTTTTCTTCTGCAAAAGTAACCCCACTGGTTGTCATCGGGCTAAGCCCCTTGTGGTGTTTTCCCCTCCCCGTGCTCCTGTCCGTTCCGGTTCTCACCCCTTCTGTGGGCAGGAGTCAAGCGCTTCTTCTTTTTTTTTTTGAGATGGAGTCTTGCTCTGTCACCGAGGCTGGAGTGCAGTGGCGCGATCTCGGCTCACCACAACCTCCGCCTCCCAGGTTCAAGGGACTCTCCTCCCTCAACCCCTCAAGTAGCTGGAATTACAGGCATGTGCCACCATGTCCGGCTAATTTTGTAGTTTTAGTAGAGACGGGGCTTTACCATGTTGACCAGGCTGGTCTCAAACTCCTGACCTCAAGTGATCCTCCTGCCTCAGCCTCCCAAAGTGCTGGGGTTACAGGCGTGAGCCACCACGCCCAGCCCAAGTGCATATTCTTTGACCAGCCTTGTGCTAGGACCCAGTGACCCAAGGGTGAACCCAAGCAACAGGCAGCCCTCCCTGCGCTCAGCCGGGCTGGGAGCACAGACCCCGACCGAAGAACAACAGAGAGACAGCTGGACTGGAGGCTCCCAGCGCCTGTCGCCCCTCAGTGACCCCATTTCGGGAACAGGTGCCTCCATCCCTCGTCTTGTTTCAGGAACAGGCTTCTCCGAGTCTGGTGTCACCCTGACTCCTCTCTTGTCCCCTCCACATCCAAGTGTCCAGAAAGCCTGTGGCTCCACCTGAGAACATAGCCTGGTGCTTCCCACTCCTCTTCCTCATCACTCCCTAGTTCAAGCCACCTTCATCTCCCTCCTGGACCATCGAGGCAGCCTCCCTTCTCTCTCCTCCACCACTGTCCCCACAGTTGTCCCCACACAGCCAGAGGGAGCCAGGCACACCTGGTCAGGGCAGGAACCCTTCCCTGGCTCCGTGTCTCCCAAGAGAGAAGCCTGCCAGGCCCCAGGCGACCTGGCCACTTTCCTGCCTGCCCCCCTTCCCTCCTCTCCTGCCACCATTCCTGGAACATTCCAGGTGGGTCCTACCTGGGGGCCTTTGTCCTTGCTGGCCCTGGGGGCAGTACCCTCCCTCCCTCCATCCAGGCAGCCTCTGCTGATGGTGGCCTCCCTTGGGGAGACCTTTCTTCCCTGCCACGGGTTGCCAGGAGCAGCCTGTCACCCTCTCTCTAGCACCCCCCATGATGGTTACTTACATTATGACGTGTGGGTCTGTTGGTTTATTTCATCTCCTGGCATAACTTAGCCTCAGGGCACTGGGGTAGGGGTAGAACAGCAGGGCCTTGCCTTGCATCTTGTTGTGTTCTCAGGGATTGGGGTGTTGAGGTCTCTGGGTAAATGTTGATTGACTGACTGGCTGACTGACTGAACTGTTGTAAGCCAGGCTGCCAGAGTGTCTAATGGGGACCCGCCCTGAGTAGAGCACAGCGGGCAGATTTTTTTCTTGAGGAGGAAATGCCACTTGAAGGAGGAACTTGGCCTCGGCTAAGGGAAGAGGGGGCTGAGGCATCTGGCAGAGCAGAGGTCTCTGGGTGGGGGAGTGCAGGGGCCTTTGAGGAATGGAAGGAAGACGGATAGGTCGGTTCTTGGGTTGGTCTGGATTCCCGTCTTGATGGCCACTTGAGCCTCTCTGTGCCTTAGTGTCTTCCTCTCTAGAAGGGGCTGCTTCAGGTGTTCCTGGACATCCCTGAGTTCTACTCCTAACACACTTATCCTGACTCCTGACACATCAATATAAATGTGATTGTTTATTTTTTTCCAACAAATTCGGCGGAGTGCTGGCCCGTGGTGGTGGGTAAACTGACTCAGTTGCTACCCATTTAGAGCCTGGCCTCTGGAGCCATCTGGGCACCCCTGCTTGGAGGCAGGAGAAGGCCTGGTGTGACCTTGGGCCTGGGGAGTCCTTATTCTGGATTCGTAAGATGATTCTGGATAATCTTCAGGGTGATTCCTAGGGAAGACGAATGGAGGGTTTGCGCGTGCTGGCCCTGTGTCCCGGCCAGTGCTCCCAAGCTGCTGCCTGGGCCTCCCTGAAATCCCAGGAGGTGGCTGCACCTGTGTGACCCATTTCACAGATTAGGAGGTGAGGGTGGCACCAATGGTATGTCCTTGGCCCATTTTGCAAACTAGAGCAGATCTGGTGGTATCTCCTCTGTGGTCTGATGCGCATTTTTCTGGTAGCCAGTCAGGTGGGGAGCTTTCATTTGTTCGTCAAGACTCCTGTGAAGGAAGGGCCACTTCAGGGCACTTTCCCTTTTTTTTTCTTTTTTCTTTTTGAGACAGAGTCTCCCTCTGTCACCCAGGCTGGAGTGCAGTGGCGCGATCTCGGCTCACTGCAACATCTGCCTCCTGGGTTTAAGCAATTCTCTTGCTCAGCCTCCCGAGTAGCTGGGACTACAGGCACGTGCCACCACACCTGGCTAACTTTTTGTATTTTTAGTAGAGACAGGGTTTCATCATGTTGTCCATCCTGTTCTCAGTTTTTTTTTTGTTTTTTTTTGTATTTTTGTAGAGATGGGATTTCACTACGTTGCCCAGGCTGATCTCGAACTCCTGAGCTCAAGCCAGCCGCCCACCTCAGCCTCCCAAAGTGCTGGGATTACAGGTGTGAGCCGCTGCACCCAGTCCATGCTTGGCTTTTTGTAATCCCCTTTGCGTATTAGACAAGCATGTCAGTGTATATACATGTGTGCTCGCCTGCACACCCAACACTGAGTCTCTCAATCCATGAACGTGGTATATCTTACCATTTGTTTATGTCTTCTCATTCATACTTTTCCAGCCGAGGCCTTGCCCGTCTCTTGTGGGGTTTGTCCAGGCGTAGTTCATGATGTGGCAGGGTGTCTGCGCCCTCCACTCCCACAGGATGCCTTGCACCGTAGGTTTGGCCTTGCTGGGGTCGGACCTCATGGCTGTGGCAGGAGGCCACTTCCCCCGTTCTCTGCTTCTTCCCTGGCACCACCCCGGACCCTGACGGAGGGTGGGCACAGTGCCCAGAAAGGAGGCTATAATTTTCCTGAACAATTTCAAGGGCTAATTAAAGGTTTGCCTTGACTAATCAGCTTATGGTTTAATTATCAGGGAACAGGCTCTGGGATTCGGGGAGCAGCCTAGCTGGGGTCTCCCCACAGCATGGCAGGAAGGAGCCAGGGCCCCTCCCTACACTGCGGGGGTGGCAGGATACGGGGATACCCCAGCACCCTCCAGTGGGTCAGTGGGGGGTTCTCCGTCCCCCTCTGCGCTGTGACAGGTGGAGGACAGCAGGTGCAATGGAGATGACAGCCAATTCCTCCCCTTATTCTCATCATTTCCCAGAGCCCCCTGCCGGGGAGGGGCCGGCCCCATCCCTCCAGCAGCTCTGGCAGGGCCCGCCCCTCCCTGCTTGCCTGCAGCACCCCAGCCTCGCTGGCCTTTGTGGAGTGCTCTGACTTCATTTATTCTGTGGCTCTTGACTTAAAGGTCAGCACCTCTGGGAAGCCTCCTCAGGCCTCCCTCCTGCCAGAGCTGGAGATCAGCCTCGAGGCCCCTTGCCAGCTCTGAGGGTCACGGTTGTTCATCCACTGCTCCTCCTGCAGACACTGAGAAGTACACTGAGGGGGATGTCTGAGCTGGGCCAGTGTCGGGGTACCCAGCGGGACAAAGGGTTCGGGACCAGAGCTCCGAGGAGGGGGCTGGGAGGGGGTGTTCAGGCCGGGAGGACTGAGTGATGGCTTGGAGGCGGCTGGACCTGCAGTGGCTCCTGGGAGTTTGTGAAGGGGGAGGGGACCCCGGAGATGGCTGTGCCAGGCCTGGCTTCATTCCTTGAATTCCTCAGCAGGCCCCAGACTCCTGATGGCTCTAGGTGGGGGAGGGTGAGCCGGAGAGGGCCTTAGGCACTGCTCCCCCATCACTCTGCCTCAGTCTCACTTTACACCCTCTCCCGATCTGCCCTCCTGTCCACTCCCCAATCTCCTCCTCACCCTTTGGCTGCGCCTTAGGGTCACCTGGGGTGGGGAGGGTTCTCTGCAGGGACCCAAGCCGGACTGTTCGAAGCTGACTCTCCAGCTGTGGGGTCTGGGCCTGGGGTTTCCAATGCTCCCCTGGCGACTCTAACACGCTTCTGCACTGGGATGAGAGCTACCGGCTGGCAGGAATGGCAACAACCTGTTTTAGCTTTTGGCGTGTTTTGGGTGCTTTTCTAGGCTTCTGATATGGAGGGGTTAAGTCACAGCATGCCACGGGGACTTGTGACTGTGATTCCTGTTTTCCAGATGAGGCAACTGAGGCGCAGCAAAGGCCTCCGAGTGGGGCATCGCAGCCTCTGTCACTCTTACCTTCCCATTTCTGGTCTGTCAGACTCTGCCTGGGCCTCCATTTCACTCCTGTCTCCCTCCCTGCTTCTCTGCCTCTTATCTCTCTCCCCCACCCCACCCCCTGCCTTTCAGCTTCCCTCCTCCCCTGGCAGAAACTTCCCAGATTTCTTTTCTTTCTTTCTTTCTTTCTTTCTTTATTTTAGTTGGAGTTTCGCTCTTGTTACCCAGGCTGGAGTGCAATGGCGCGATCTTGGCTCACCGCAACCTCCGCCTCCTGGGTTCAAGCAATTCTCCTGCCTCAGCCTCCTGAGTAGCTGGGATTACAGGCACGTGCCACCATGCCCAGCTAATTTTTTGTATTTTTAGTAGAGACGGGGTTTCACCATGTTGACCAGGATGGTCTCGATCTCTTGACCTCGTGATCCACCCGCCTCAGCCTCCCAAAGTGCTGGGATTACAGGCATAAGCCACCGCGCCCGGCCTCTTTTTTATTTTTTTTTGAGACAGTGGCTCACTCTGTTGCCCAGGCTGGAGTGCAGTAGCACAATCTCGGCTCACTGCAACCTCCGCCTCCCGGGTTCAAGCGATTCTCCTGCCTCAGCCTCCCGAGTAGCTGGGATTACAGGCGCCCACCACCATGCCCGGCTAATTTTTTTTTTATATTTTTAGTAGAGATGGGGTTTCACCATGTTGGTCAGGCTGGTCTCAAACTCCTGACCTCAGGTAATCCACCTGCCTCAGCCTCCCAGAGTGCTGGGTTTGCAGACGTGAGTCACCGTACCCGGCAACATCCCAGATTTCTATGTTTTGAGGCAGAATCTGGCTGAAGCCACAGAGGGGAGATGGGTTCTGCAGGCCCAGGACATCCTTCTGAGGGGAAGGATGCTGATGTCACCTCACTGGCCTTCCTTACAGCTCTTGACACCTGGAGTCCAGGGCTAGGGACAGCACACCATCTGATTGACAGTCGGAGGGTGGCTAGGGCCAACCCTGCAAACTTGCCGAGAGGACCGTCCCCGCCAGCAGGCTCTGACATGCCCTGCGACACCAGCCCCCTCCACGGTCCCGGAAGTCCTCTACTGCCAGTTAACATTTCAGCTCCTGTGGGTAGGACTGCCTGCCGCCCAGTAGTTTAATTGCAGCAAAGGTTTTTCCTAAAAAGGCGAGTATTGCATTGCCAGAGCCTTCATTATTTTATGGGAATGGGGGGAATGATAGCCAGTGGTCCCGTCTGTCCCCACTCACGGAGGGCTGAGGGCTCCCCTTGCCTCCTCTCCCTCTACCCCTTCCCTGCCCCAGGGAAGGGCTCAGGAATCCAGCTCCCCCTCTGGCTTCTCCCTGCTCCGGCACAGGGGCCTCTGACCCTGGGCGAGGCCCTGAGCCTCAGATGTTTCTGAGTTCCCACATCTGGAGCAGGAGGATAATGATTCCTGCTGCCTCCCAGGGTTGCTGGGAGGATGAAGTGAGTCTGCTGTGCGATGCTCGGAACAGGGCTGCTGTCATTATGTCATTCTGGTTACTAGTACTCTTACTACCATTACACTTATTAGTGAGGCAGGATGCGTGTGTGGATTTAGTAGTTAGGATTCACAGGGTGAGTGATCCATAATTCCTTGTCATTTCAGTGAGGTCACATTTCCTCTGGTAAAATGTTGAACATTTTTGTATCGTGGAAATGTTCACACATATACTCAGAAGAATGGTCTCGTGCCCACCCGGGGTCCCTGGCAGCAGCTCAGCGGGTAGCAGCCGTGACCAGGCCTTGTCACCTGTGCCTGCACGCCTCATCTCCCTGATTATTTCAGAGCAAATCCCAAATGTCATGTAGCCAGAAATATTCCACAGCTTTCTAAAAACAAACCTGCCTCAGTCTCCTCACACTTCCCCAGTTGTCTTATAATCCCTTTTCTTTTTTTTTTTTTTTCTTTTGAGCCAGCGTCTTACTCTGTTGCCCAGGCTGGAGTGCAGTGGTGTGATCTTCGCTCTCTGCAACCTCCGCCTCCTGGGTTCAAGTGATTCTCCTGCCTCAGCCTCCCGAGTAGCGGGGATTATAGGCACATGCCACCACACCCGGCTAATTTTTGTATTTTTTAGTAGAGATGGGGTTTCCCCATGTTGGCCAGGCTGGTCTTGAACTCCTGACCTTAGGTGATCTGCCCGCCTCGGCCGCCCAGAGTGCTGGGATTACAGGCATAAGGTACTGCACCCAGCTCAAGTTAACTTTTAAAATGAAAGTTAAATCTTTTTTAAAAAAAGCGAGTGGATTGAAGAAAACACTCTGGAGTTACTCCTAGATCCAGCAGAAGTAGGGCAGGAGGGACTGAGGGACCGAGGCTCGGGATCCCCTTCCCTGCCCCGGGACCTGGGAGCGAAGGGCTGGGTGCCCGGCTTCAAGTAAACCAGTGATGTGAACATGTGGTCCTCAGGCTCCTGCTTTGCTAGGACTGCAGGCCCCCAGCTGAGAGCTGCCCCCACCCCACAACCCCCACCCCACAACCCCTTCCGCATCGCCTGCTGGTTACACCTTCAGGGCAGAGTGGTCTCCCACCCCAGCTCTGCCCTTGGCCGCCGCGTCACCCCAGGTGGCTTTCTCAGCCTCTCCACCTGCTTCCTTCTTGACAGCATGATGGTGGCCGTAAGTCCCTTGGGCCTGTACATCCCAATGACTGGTCCTCTGGGAGTTGTACTTCCACTTCTGCATTTTAATATAAACCTCCTTGACTTCAGCTGCTCCATTCCCCGCTCCCTTCCAGCCACTCGGCTTCCAGTCCTAGGGCCTCCGCGCCGACCATGCCCTCCACCCTCAGTGCTGTTCCCGGATTCTCCGCGTGGCTTCCTCACCTGCATCCCGTCTTGGCTCAGATGCCACCCCCTTAGAGACCTCCCCGACTGTGCCCTCTGAAAGAGCACCTTGTCACTCTGTCTCTTCTCCCGCTGCTTTACTTGTGTGTTGTCTAGCGTCCCCACTAGAATGTCAGCTCCAGGAAGGCAGGGACTCTTGTCTTATTCACTGCTGTGTCCCCAGTGCCTAGAACAGTGCCTGGCACCTGCTACGTGCATGTTAAGGAGTTGTTGCTCATTGGGTAGAAGCATTAAAAAAAAATGGCCGGGCACAGTGGCTCAGGCCTGTAATCCCAGCACATTGGGACGCTGAGGCTGGGGGATCACCTGAGGTCAGGAGTTCGAGATCAGCCTGGCCAACATGGTGAAACCCATCT
Source organism: Aotus nancymaae (assembly GCF_030222135.1). Taxonomy (NCBI): domain Eukaryota; kingdom Metazoa; phylum Chordata; class Mammalia; order Primates; family Aotidae; genus Aotus; species Aotus nancymaae. Next base: position 14,752,647 of record NW_026988441.1, on the reverse strand, counting down.
CTACTAAAAATACAAAAATTAACCAGGTGAAGTGACATGCGCCTGTAGTCCCAGCTACTCGGGAGGCTGAGGCAGGAGAATTGCTGGAACCCTGGAGGTGGAGGTTGCAGTGAGCCGAGATAGCACCCCTGCATGCCATCCTGGGTGACAGAGCAAGACTCTGTCTTAAAAAAAAAAAAGAATTGTTGAGTGCTTGAACGAATTAAAGAAGGAGTGTGACTGGGCACAGTGGCTCACATCCCAGCACTCTGGGAGGCTGAGAGGCTGAGGTGGGCAGATCACATGAGCCCAGGAGTCTGAGACCAGCCTGGGCTGTAGTGAGACCTCTCTACAAAACGATTTTAAAATGATTGTTTCTAAATAATTTTAACATTATTTAAAATTTAAAAGGGTATAGTGGCATGTACCTGTGGTCCCAGCTACTCAGGAGACTGAGGTGGGAGGATTGCTTGAGCCCAGGAGTTGGAGGCTGTAGTGAGCTATGAATGCACCACTGCTCTCCAGCCTGGGTGACAGAGCAAGACTCTTTCTCAAGATGGATGGATGGAGAGAGAGAGAGCAACCAAGCAAGACTCTGCTCAAGATAGATAGGTAGGTTAGTAGAGAAAAATAGATAGACAGATAGATAGATAGAGAACAAGACCCTGCCTCAAGATAGATAGATAGATAGATAGATAGATAGATAGATAGATAGATAGATAGATAGAGAGGACAGATAGATAGACAGGAGATAAGAGACATAGATAGATAAGATAGAGATAGATTAGATAGATTAGATAGATAGACAGACAGACAGACAGACAGACAGACAGACAGACAGACAGATAGATAGATAGATAGATAGATAGATAGATAGAAAGGATAGGAGAATGAACGTGGTTAAGTGAGTGGACTTCGGCCCAGATGAGACCTGCCGTGGCATCCTGGTTCTGATATACTCACTGTGTGACCGAAGGCTGGCACATCTTCTCTCTGTGCTTCACTCTCCTCCTCTGCAAAATAGGGTGTGAACAGCACCCTCCTCGCCGCCTTGTTTTGCACCAGGATGGAGCCTGCACGTAACACTTTGTAGTGGTCTCGCTGCTGTCCTGTGTCTCCAGCACAAGGCAGAGATGAGCCAGAAGCGGTCCCTGCCACGGGGAAGTTTGACCCAATCTTTAATAATAACTCGTTTCACTCTGGGTGGGTGACCAGCTGTGGTGCCCCAGGACAGGGACGTCCTGGACCGGGTTCGTTCCCAAGGCCAGAAGGGCTTCCTGGGGACGGCGATTGGAGCTGGATTGCAAGTGCCTGGTATTCAGAGAGACCTGGCTGCCGTGGCCTGAGTCTGTGGGCTCAAGGGCCGGCTGCTTCCAGGCCTTTGTCTTCCTTGCAGGAAACAGGCCAGGAGCTACGAGGGGCCGGAGGCAGCTGCTGTGGTTATGGTGGAAGTTATGGCTTTAGGAAGTGTGTGTGTGTGTGTGTGTGTGTGTGTGTGTGTGTGTGTGTGTGTGTGTGTGTGTGTGTGTGTCTGCATGCGCGCGCGCACTTGTACTCATGGTAAAGAGACAGTAAAGCAATGAGGAGAGACTGTTTGCAGACACATGCAAATGCAGAGAGAACATTCAGTTGTCAGGATCGCTCTCCCGGTGTTTCCCGCATGGTGGTGTAAAATCTGACATGTGTACAGAAAAGTGCGTAAAACCTCCATGTTCAGTTTAATGAATCATTATAAAGCAAACAGCCATAAACTACCACCCAGATCAAGAAGACAGGCATCACCAGCTCCCTGCAAGCCCCTCCTCCCCTTCCCAGTACTCACAAACACATTCTCCTCCCTTTTCATCGTTACCTCTTTTTTGGTGAATTGTGAAAGATATCAGACACCCCCATGAGAATAGAGAATCGCCTGCTGACCACCCTGGGGCCCTCTGCCCAGCTCAAACATGAAACACGCTGTGGGTTCGGCTGCCAGGTGCCTCCCCCAGGGACCCGGGCCTCGCTGGCCCCACATCTGTCCAGTATTGCTCTGCAGGATTTGAAACCATGTAAATGGTACGAGGCCGGCAGCATTTGGCTGCTCCTCTCTCGATGCCAGGAGAAATGATTCCCAGCAGGGGTCAGAGCGCCCCCTGACCCATAGCCAGAGGAAAGAGCTCTGTTCTGGGGAAGCCCCAGGAGGACGCTCTGGGCTCCTCTCACCCAGGCCCACAGCCTCCCTGCTCCATCTGGGTTTGAAGCAGCTACCTCCAGTGGAAGTGGGAGATCGCCATTGGCTTCCTAGGGCACCACATCGGACTCAGTTGCAGCCATGATGTGCAGGTGCCCTCTCTGAACTTTTTTTTTTTTTTTTTTTTTTTGAGGCAGAGTTTCGCTCTTGTTGCCCAGGCTGGAGCGCAATGTCATGATCTCGGCTCAAGGCAACCTCCACCTCCCAAGTTTAAGCAGTTCTCCTGCCTCAGCCTCCAGGGTAGCTAGGATTACAAGCGTGCACCATCACGTCCGGCTGATTTTTATATCTGTAGTAGAGATGGGGTTTCTCCATGTTGATTAGGCTGGTCTCGAACTCCCGACCTCAGGTGATCCGCTGGCATCAGTCTCCCGAAGTGCTGGGATTACAGGTGTGAGCCACCGCGCCTGATTCTCTCTGAGCTTATGTAAGGTATAATGGGGGCACTGGTGCTGCCTGGGTCTGTGTGCACCATGGAGGGGCCCTCTCTGGAGGAGGGCCCGGATTGGGAGCTGCAGACAGGAGGGCCTCTTCTCTTCCCCTACCCTTTCTGCACACTCGCCACCCCACTCCCCCCGTTAGCCAGGCTTACGCAGCCTTTCTTGGGGAGACCCTCTGTCAGGCACATTACTGTCGAAGGCTCTGTGTCTAGCTGGCCTGAGTTTGCCACTCAGCTCTGCCACTTTCTAGCTGGGTGGCCTTGGGCATGTGTTGACCCCTGCCCTGCCTTTGCTGGCCTCAGTTTCTCCATTTGTGACATGGAGTTGCGTAAGGGTTATTTCACCCATGTAAAGCACTCGTAGAAGCTAGCGTGTGGAGACCTCTTACTGAGCCTTCGCTGTTAGTACCGTTGTCATGCTTGCCGTTCGTTCATTCATTTTTGTAGATAATACGTTTTGCCGCCTCTGAGTCCAGCCCTGTCAGCCACCACCCTGTCAGGCTGAGGTCCTGCCTTCAGATGGGAAAGGATCTGGTATTTTAAATAAATCATTACTGGTTTTTTTCCTATTTATTTATTTATATTTTGACACAGAGTCTCACTCTGTCACCCAGGCTGGAGTACAATGGCACGATCTCAGCTCACTGCAACCTCCGCCTCCTGGGTTCAAGTGATTCTCCTGCCTAAGCCTCCTGAGTAGCTGGGATCACAGGCGCCTGCCACCAAGCCCAGCTAATTTTTGTATTTTCAGTAGAGATGGGATTTCACCACGTTGGTCAAGCTGGTCTTGAACTCCTGACCTCGTAATCCGCCTGCCTCAGCCTCCCAAAGTGCTGAGATTACAGGAGTGAGCCACCGTGCCTAGCCAAATCATTACTATTTTTAAGAAAATTTGAAATTCTGAGATCATTGTAGATTCTCATACAGTTGTAAGAAATAACTCAGAGTGTCCCGCACGGTGGCTCACGCCTGTAATTCCACTCCCATTTTGGGAGGCCAAGGCGGGAGGATCATTTGAGCCTAGGAGTTCAAGATCAGCCTGGGCAACATGGGGAGACAGCATCACTTCACAAAATAGAAAAACTTATCTGGCTGTGATGGTGCGCACCTGGAGTCCCAGCTACCTGGGAGGCTGAGGTGGATCGCTTGAGCCCGGGAGGTTGCAGCTGCTGTGAGCTGTTACAGCACCACTGCACTGCAGCCTGGACGACAAAGTAAGGCCCTGTTGCCAAAAGAAAGAAAAAGAGAAAAGAAAGAAATAATACAGAGAAGAGGTCTGGCGCATCTTTGCCCAGTTTCCCCCAGTGGTTACACATCTTACAAGACTGCAGTACCAGATACCAGGGTGTTGATTGACACTGATACAGTCAAGGGACAGAGCATCCGTTCCATCACAAGGATCCTTGCTAATACCTTCTTACAGCTACACCCTCCCCCTGCCCATCCCTAACCTCTGGCAACCACTCCTCTATTTTCCCGTTGTTACGATTTTGTCAATTCAAGAATGTTATGTAAATGGAGCCATCCGGTATGCCGCCTTTCTGCGCTGACTTTATCCCCTCAGCGTGATCCTCTGGAGATGCATCCAGATTGTTGCGTTGATCCTGACTCTGAGTAGTATTCCGAGGTCTGGACGCCCTGCTGTTTGCTTAACCGTTTCCCATTGGAGGACATCTGGGTTTTTCCTAATTTTTTGGCTATTACAAACAAAGCCGCTGTAAACCTTGACAAATGGGGTTTCATGTCAGTGTCAATTTTTGTTTCTCCGGGACCAATACCCAGAAGTACAATTGCTGGGCAGTGTGGCAGTTGCATGTTTTAAGGAAACCATCAAACCGTTTTCTAGAGTGGCTGTATCGTGTTGTCACCAGCAGCGTTTGAGCGATCCAGGTTCCCTGCGTCCTCACCAGCATTTGGTGTTGTCACTGTTTTTTATTTTAGCTCTTCTAATAAGTGTGCAGTGATAACTCATTGTGGCTTTAATTTGCATTTCTCTAATGGCTAATGATGTTGGTTATCTTTTCACGTGCTGATCTGCCATCTGCGTGTCCTCTTCGGTGAAATGTCTCTTCGAGTCCGCTCGTTTTCTTGTTGGATTGTTTAGTTTTTTGTTTTTTTTGTTTCGGCTGTTGAATTTCGAGTTTTCACTGTTCTTTTTCTCTTAGCTCCCCCCAGGTTCTGATATGAAATCTTTATCTGTTCTCTCTCTTTTTTTTTTTTTTGAGACAGAATCTCATTCTGTCGCCCAGGCTGGAGTGCAGTGGTGCAATCTCGGCTCACTGCAGCCTCTGCCTCCTGGGTTCAAGCGATTCTGCTGTCTGAGCCTCCCGATTAGCTGGGATTACAGGCCTGTGCCACCACACCCGGCTAATTTTTGTATGTTTAGTAGAGATGGGGGTTTCACCATGTTGGTCAGGCTGGTCTCGAACTCCTGACCTCAGGTGATCTGCCCGCCTCAGCCTCCCAAAGTGCTGGGATTACAAGCGTGAGCCACCGCGCCTGGCGAGATCTTTTTTCTACATACTAGTCTTTTGTCAGATATGTGGTTTGTAAATAGTCTCTCCCAGTTTGTAGTGTGTCTTTTAATACTTGTTATGTACACTTTTCAGAGCAAAAGTTCTTAATTTTGTATTAATTTTTTTCTTATATGGATCGCGCTTTTGCTGTCAAGTCTCAGAACCCTGTGCCTTGTCTTAGGTACCAAAGAATTTTCTTCTGCTTTTTTTTTTCCCTTAAAAGTTTCACAGTTTTACATTTAAGTCCATGATTATGAGTTAAGTTTTGTGCAAAGTGTAACATTTGGATTAAGGTTCCTTTTTTCTTCCTTTGGCATATGGATGTCCAGTTGTTCCAGCACCATTTGTTGAAAATGCTGTCTTTCCTCTGTTGAGTTGCTTAGCCTTCTTTCACAACAATCAGTTACCACAATGAGATACTACTTCACACCTACTAGGATGGCTGCTGTCAAAAAAAACAAAAATAACAAATGTTGGGAGGATGTGGGGAAATTGAAGGCCATGCATTGCTGGTGAGAATGTAAAACGGTGCGGCCGCTGTTCAGCATAGAATTACCGCATGACCCAGCAATTCCACTCCCAGCTGTACATCCAGAAGAATTGAAAGCAGGGACTCAAACAGATATTTGTACACTCAGGCTCATCACAGCATTATTCACAAGAGCCAAAAGGTAGAAACAGCCCCGTGTCCATCAGTGGATGAATGGAGGAAGAAGAGATGGTATACACGATGGAATATTACTCAGCCATAGAAAGGAATGAAAGTTTTGGTAGAGGCTATCGTGTGGATGGACTTGAACACGTGATGCTTAGCGAAATCAGCCAGGCACAGAAGGAGAAATTCTCTATGATTCCACTTGTAGAAGGGACCTAGAGTAGGCAAATACAAAGAGACAGACAGCATTCCTAGAGTCCCATGTTCCGGGAGCAGGATCACTTGAGCCCAAGAGGTTGAGTCCAGCCTGGACAACATAGTGAGACCCGGTCTCTTTTAAAATACATGTATATATAGGGCCAGTCGCAGTGGCTCACACCTGTAATCCCTACACTTTGGCAGGCTGAGGCAGGTGGATCACCTAACGTCAGGAGTTCAAGACCCAGCCTGGCCAACATGATGAAACCCTGTCTCTACTAAAAATACAAAAATTAGCCGATCATGATGGCACATGCCTATATAATCTCAGCTACTCAGGAGGCTGAGGCAGGAGAATCGCTTGAACCCGGGAGGCAGAGGTTGCAATGAGCCGAGATTGTGCCATTGCACTCCAGCCTGGGCGACAAAGCGAGACTCTGTCTCTAAATTAATAAATAAATAATAAAATAAATGTTTATATATAGAGAGAGAGAAAAAGAAAGTAGAACAGAGGTTATTGGGGTTGAGGGGAACAGGAGGGCTGTTGTTTAATGGGTACAGTATTTTTGTTAGAATGATAAACATGTTTGGGTGTAGATGGTGGTGATAGTTACACAACATTTTTTTTTTTTTTTTTTTTTTTGGTGGGACGGAGTCTTGCTCTTGTCACTCAGACTGGAGTGCAGTTGCATGATCTCAGCTCATGCCACTCTGCAACCTCCATCTACCAAGTTCAAGCGATTCTCCTGCCTCAGCATCCTGAGTAGCTGGGGTTATAGGCATGTGCCACCATGCCCAGCTAATTTTTGTATTTTTAGTAGAGTCCGGGTTTCACCATGTTGTCAGGCTGATCTCGAACTCCTGACCTCACGATCCGCCCGACTCAGCCTCCCAAAGTACTGGAATTACAGGTGTGAGCCACCGCGCCCAGCTGTGGATGTATTTAATGCCACGGAATTGTATACTTACAGATGGTTGACAATGATAAATGTAATGTATATTTTACTGTAATAAAAATAAGTTTTGAGAAACCAGCTAGGTGTGTTTGTGTGGGTCTGTTTCTGGGCTCTCTGTCCCGTTCTGCTGCTCTGTCGGTGTGACCAGCCCACCCCGTCTAGGTTACTTGCTGCAGGCGGCCTTCAGTGTGGGGAGAGAGATTCCTCTGGCTTTCTCTCTCTCTCTCTCTTTTTCTTTTTCAAGACTGAGCTCTTGAAAAAAGGGCTCTGGGGCCTGGCATTTTGGAGCTCCTCTAAGGTTCCCCTGGTAGAAGGTGGCACTGTGGTGGGTCCAGGTTCAGAGTCACCCTTGACACCACCTCATCCTCAGCCCCAGTGTCTGACTCAAAACCGAGTGTTGCCTTGTCTTGGTAGACATAGCCCAGGCCTGTCCCCCTCTTTCCCGCTCCTGCTGTCCTGGCTGCCTCGTCGGTTGATGGAGCATCGCTGCCTCCTTGTCACTCATCCTCACACCCACTCAGGCCCCTTGATCCCGTCCTTCACAGGGCAACCAAAGTTACATCTGCAAAACCCAGGCCTGTCTTCAGCGCCCACCTCGTCTCCCCTTGCTCTCCGACCGTCTGCCTCTGCCACACCGTCCCCCGTCAGGCCTGCTACCCACCCTTCCCTCCAGCCAGCTTGCGTCAGCTGAACTTGCACTTTTTTTTTGAGACGGAATTTCACTCTTGTTGCCCAGGCTGGAGTGCAGTGGTGCGATCTTGGCTCACCGCAACCTCTGCCTCCAGAGTTCAAGCAATTCTCCTGCCTCAGCCTCCTGAGTAGCTGGGATTACAGGCATGTGCCACCACACCCGGCTAATTTTTGTATTTTTTTAGTAGAGGTGGGGTTTCTCCATGTTGGTCAGGCTGGTCTCGAACTCCTGACCTCAGGTGATCCGCCCGCCTCGGCCTCCCAAAGTGCTGGGATTACAGGCCTGAGCCACCGCGCCCGGCCTGGACTTTCACATTTTTTGGAGCGGTGCTTGACTATAAGCCTGATGGGTTGGGGCCCACACTGCACTTCCGGCCCCGCATGGGCGGCACATGATAGACTCACATTGGATTTCTGTCGATGGACTCCATGAACCTGGGAAGGAGGTTGCGTGTGTTGGGAGCAAGTGACTGGGGGCAGAGAGTGTGCAGAAATGGAGACAGAGAGGTTGGCCTGACCCCAGGGAGGAGATGGCTTTAGCTCTGCTGGCCGAGGAGGTTTTTAGCAGGAGAGGATACAGTCAGATTAGATTTACAAAGGTCTCCCTGACCTAGCAGAAAAAGGCAAAGGCTTTGAATAGACACTTAGCGGAAGAGGACATTCTGATGGCTTTTATATGTATGAAAGACGCTCAGCCCTACTAAATAGAAAAATACAAATGAAAACTAGGCTGAGGGGGGCCAGACCTCACATATCAGTAAAGATCAGAGAGACTAGCCACACACGAGGCCGAGGGGAGACAGGCCCTGGCTCTGCCAAGGGGCTGTGAGTGGGGACCGCCCTCACACAGGGCCACTCGGCAGTGGTGAACTTTGCTGGGCATTTACCCACAGACACACTTGCACACCTGTGAAAGGAGAGCTGCACACAGTGAGTGACGCTGCACCATTTATAAGAGCAAAAGACAGGAAACCACCAGTCTGGCCCCGTGGGGACCGGCTCCAGACATCACAGTGTTTCACACAGCTGCCAAAGCAGTCGGGCAGGGCTCCGCCAAGATCAAGGCAGGGGACAATCACCAAGAGACACACATGTACGCAGTGCGTCTGTGGTTTCAGTTACGCATGAGCAGGCATGGCCCGAAAGTGCATGGAAAATTCCAGAAATAACCAGTTCGTTCATTTTCTTTATATTTTTTTGAGATGGACTTATGCTCTGTCATCCAGGCTGGAGTGCAGTGGCACCATCTTGGCTCACTGCAACCTCTGCCTCCTGGTTTCAAGCAATTCTCCCACCTCACCCTCCCAAGTAACTGGGATTACAGGTGTGCACCACCACACCTGGCTCATTTTTGCATTTTTAGTGGAGATGGGGTTTCACCATGTTGGCCAGGCTGGTCTCAAACTCCTGACCTCAAGGAATCCACCCACCTCGGCCTCCTAAAGTATTGGGATTACAGGCGTGAGCCACCATGCCTGGCAAGAATGAACCTTTTATCCATGAAATTGTGAAGAAGGGGAAGAATTTGCGCTAGGTTTACTGTCGCACCTCACACTGCAAAAGCTACAGCCACAGGACATAAGTGCTTGGTTAAGATGGAAAAGGCATTAGGTTTGGGGGCGGAAGACAGGAACTTCTGAAACGTGTTGCAGCTGACGGCAGTTGGGTTCGATGTTGTCCACAGTTTCAGGCATCCGTTGGGGGTCTTGGAACACATCCCCTGCAGATAAGGGGAACTACTGGATATTAGTCTACCCTCGGTATCACAGGTCCTCAGGATCATGGGTTCTGCACCCACCAATTCAACCAACCAAGGACTGAAAATGTATTCTGGAGGGCCGGCTTTTCCATCCGAGGTTATGGAGGGCTGACCAAGGGACATGAGCATCCCTGGGTGTGAAACCCCCTGCAGGGGTTCTGGAGGCAATCTCCTCAGCTGCCTAGGGACAACTGTATATATATATATATTTTTTTTTTTTTTCTTTAAAATCATAATTATAAATTGTTAGGATACACACTGAAAATTACATAAAACATAAATGTATAGCATAACCAATTACTATAACGGGAAGAATCTATGTAGCCACCCTCCAGGTGAAGAAACAGATGGTGCGCCTCCCCCAACCCCCAAATGCTCCCAGTCCCTCCCTTCCTCAGAAGCAGCCACTCTTTTTAAAAATTTAATTTTTTTTTTTTTTTTGACACGGAGTCTCACTCCATCACCCAGGCTGAAGTGCAGTGGCGCAATCTCGGCTCACTGCAACCTCCACCTCCTGGGTTCAAGCAATTCTCGTACCTCAGCCTCCTAAGTAGCTGGAATTACAGGCATGTGCCACCACACCCGGCTAATCTGTGTGTGTGTGTGTGTGTGTGTGTGTGTATGTGTTTTCAGATGGAGTCTCACTCTGTCACCCAGGCTTAAGTGCAGGGGTGCCATCTCGGCTCACTGCAACCTCTGCCTCATGGGCTCAAGTGATTCTCCTACCTCAGCCTCCTGAGTAGCTGGGATTACAGGCATCCACTACCACACCCAGCTAATTTTTGTATTTTTAGTAGAGACGGGGTTTCACCATGTTGGTCAGGCTGGTCTCAATCTCCTGACCTCAGGTGATCCACCCACCTCGGCCTCCCAAAATGCAGGGATTACAGGCGTGACTCGCCCAACCTTAGTTTTTGTGTTTTTTTTTTGAGACGGAATTTCGCTCTTGTTATCCAGGCTGGAGTGCAATGGCACGATGTCGGCTCACTGCAGCCTCCGCCTCCTGGGTTCAGGCAATTCTCCTGCCTCAGCCTCCTGCTTAGTTTTTGTGTTTTTAGTAGAGTTGGGATTTCACAATGTTGGCCAGGCTGGTCTCGAACTCCTGGCCTCGAGTAATCTTCCCGCCTCAGCCTCCCAAAGTGCTGGGATTACAGGCAGGAGCCACCATGCTGGGTCAACTCTCCTGACCTTTGAGGTCATCACGTGCCTGCCTTTCTCTCGGTTTGCCAGCTCTGTATGCAGCCTGAAGCAGCTTCCTTTTGCCTGGTTGTGAACCTTGAGGTCCGAGGATGGCATGTTGTTCTATGGTTCGGCCTCTTCCTGGTGGCCTCTTCTTTGATGCCCATGCACTTGTAGCTGCAGTCATTCATTCATTCTCCCTGTCGCGCACTGTGCCACGGAGCCAGTAAGTCACCCTTCATTCACCACCTGGGGAGGAGCATGTTTCCTGTTACCAGTCTCTTCCCGCACGTGCTCCCTGCCCATGGGCCTGCCTTATGCTGGAGTGTGTACCCAGGAGAGCTCTTGCCCCGTCCAGCGTGTGTCCCCGCCTCCCCTGGATGCTGCCAAGCTCCTCCCAAGTGCCAGCAGCGTGGGAGAGCCACAGAATGTTTTCAAGAAGAGCAAAGTAGAGAATATTGCGTGTTACATAGCTGCCATTTCTGTTTTTTTTAAGAAAGCGGCTAATCGTGTGTGTACCCATAGACACACGTAGGATTTCTCAGAAAGGAAAAAAAAAACCAAAAGTCTAGTAGGGGTTGCCTCCAGGGCTGATGAGCCCAGCCTGGGTGGGAGGAGGACATCCTGTCACAGTTCACCCTTTGGTGCCTTTTGGCTTTTGAGCCGTATGACTGTATTATAGAGACAGAGACAGAGAAGGAAAGGAAGGAAAAGGGGTAGATGGGCGCAGATGTGGTGAAGTAGGAATCTCTGAGCATCGCCCACTGCAGCTCCCGCTCCCTCCCCTGGGGACCTCGCTTCCTGCGGCTGTCCAGAGCTGTCCAATCCTCACCTGCTCCCACCAGAACCAAAACCTGCCCATCTGGTTTGCAGAGCTGCCCCACCTGGCTCCATTCTGGGTGGTTACTCGACAGGTGCCCCACCCTCACCCCACCGGGAGGCGGTGGCCTGAGATCTGGGCCTTCTGGGATCCCCTAGACCTGCCCTGCTGTGGTCCAGGGCCCAGCCCAGCCCCTCCTTGGACTTCCTTCCTCATTGTGGGCAGGGGCTGGACAGAAGGTGGAGATGGGAGTTCTAGGCCCTCAGCGCCAGTGCTGGCCTCCCAGCTCACGATCTGTGTGAGATAGCATCTGTCCTCGGGGAGTAGGCTGCTGGGACAGTGGTGTGCCAGAACAGGGCAGTGGCAAGGACCCAGGCGCGTTCGTCTGCCGTGTGCCTGAGCACTTGCTCACTGTTGTCCCTGGGTTCATCACGGCCTGGGCACCCATCCTGGGCCCGGGCACCCAGCAGCCTTGGTCCCTGCCACCTACCGGACTGGAGCCCCTGGTGGAGTCCCCCTAGGATGTCAGCTCCCCTGGGCAGGGAGTTTTGTGGAGTTTGTTCAGTGCTGAATTCTCAGGGCCTCCCACAGGTGTGCCTGGTGTGTGCCTGGAGCTTAGTAACGGTGTGAATGAATGAGAGGCAGGCAGGCAGGCTGCAGACAGCGACCGCCTGGGTGGCCAGGGCTGGCATGAGGAGGTGCAGGGCAGAGTGTGCAGGGCTAGGGTGGAGCCCCAGGGATACCTGACCCAGCCTGGGGTGGCAGGCAGGGCTTCCTGGAGGAGCAGGTGCCTGAGGTGGGGCCGGAGGGTGAGAAGGGATGAACCAGGCAGCCCTCCATGGGGCTGGGGGGAGCAGATGGTGTTCACAGGAGAAACAGTTACACCTGCGAGCTCTGCCTCGGCCAGCCTTTGCACAGGAGGTGGGATTGGAAGGGGAGGGAGGGGTGTGGGTGGAGCATCTTTTTCTCCTGTTCCAGAATGGGGGTTATAATCACGCCAGGCTCATGCTCGGAGCAGCTGGTTAAGGGGACAGACACCAGGACTGACACCCTACCTGGGAGTCCCCGCGCTGACCTCCCCATGGGCATCAAGTCACTGCATTGCTCCGGCCTCAGCTTCCTCCATGATGAAAGGGGCCTGCTGAAGGACCTGTGCCATTTAGGGCAGCGGTGAGGCAAAGCGCCTGAGCCCACACCTGTGGCAAGAGCAGGGCCAGGCCCAGAGTAAGGTCCTTTTGCGTTGAGCTGCCTGTTTTCAGCAGGGTTAGTTTCATCCTGGTGAGATGGCACCAGCATGGTGTTCCACCTCCCGGCCTTGCTCCCTCCTTTTTCTGCCATCCACACCTCCCAGCCCCATTCTCACACCTCCGGATGGTGATGCGGGGGCTTCACCATGATCTCCCCTGACCTCGCCCCTTCCCCGGTCAGGCTGAGTCTCAGATTCCTCCTCATGGGTGACAGGGGCACAGTGGCCCCTTTCCTCTAGCCCATGCTGGGCATTTGCTGGAATCGCAGCTGGTCGGTGTGGAGGAAAAGTCGGCTCCAGCTCTCCAGTTCTGCCTCCGCATCAGAGCCCGCCCACCCCTCTCCCCGGGGCTGTATCCCGGACCTAGTGGCCCTGTCACTCCCCAGCTGCCCCCACGCACACACCCCAGTTCCTTGCTTCAAACCTGGCTGCCCCTTAGCTGCCTGGCCGGCCTCACAGGCGCTCAGCCTTGCTGTGTACTCACTGCCTCCAGCTCCTGGCACCTAGCCTGGCCTGCGGGGGTGAGGCAGGGTGTGCCTGTTGGTGGGAGACCGACCCTGCTGAAGCACAAGCTGTCTTGGGGTGCCCGCCCAGCCCTGCTCTCTGTCCAGGCAGCTGTGGGCCACGTGGCCCAGGCCCACCCACCTGGGCCCCAGGCTCAGCCCCGCCTCCCTCCCGCCCTCCGTGGGTGGAAGCCACAGCCGAGGCTCAACTCCTGGCCGCGTCACCGCTGCCCCGGAGGCTGGAGCACAGAACCCAGCCAGTTCTCCTCAGTGAGTGCCTACATCGAGGGCCTGGGGAGCCCTGGATCTACTCTGCTCTCCCAGCTGGAAGCCTGTCTGTCCACAGGCCCGCCCTGTTGAAGGTGGCCCAGGAAGCAGGAAAGAGCGTGGTGGAGGTGAGCTGGCCAGGCCTCAGGAGGGAGGACCAGACTGGCTCCGGGGGAACGAGGGTCCGCCGCCTGGCCACTGGAGCCAGCCTGAGCACGTGCGAAGGCCGTACCTTTCTTGGGGCTGGGGCTGGGTCACCGAGTTTCCACATGTGTGTGACAGCAGGTGCCCGTCTGCTGGGGACTTGCAGGTGTCTGAGTTTTGGTCCCTGAGCCTCTCTGTGGGAGCACGGTCCTGGGGTCTGGCTTGCATGGGGGGCAGTTTCCGTGAGGCTATGCCTCACTCAGTCACTGGGTGACCCTGGAAGTGACTGGGTGTGCCTGGTCCATGAAGATCTCCTTGCACCGTATCTTCATTCAGCCGCACTTTCTGCCGTACCTTACCTTGTGCTGGGCAAGGCTAGGGACACAGGGGGGCTAAGATGGGCCCAGGCCCTGCCCTCCTGGGCCTCCCAGTCCATGAGAAAGGCCGACCCGTCATCAGACAGCAACAGCCCATCAGGCTCCCCACTCCCAGCCCTGGAGAAGTAAGACTAGCACATTTGCTCTGCACAGGGGACCGTGCCCAGCATCCTCTGTAGTTTATTTCTTCATTCATTCATTCATCATTCAGCAGCAAGAATGGCAGTAATGATAACAGCAGCAAGCCTGAGGTGAGGCCCCACTGGGCACCAGTCACTGTTGTAAGTGTTTTACGTGTGTTATCTTATTCGCTTGTTCAACATTTCCAGGAGGTAGGGACTATCACTACCCCCTGTTTGCAGATGAGGACACCGAGACCCAGACAGGTTGAGTAACTTGTCCAGGGGCACACAGCTTGGAGTAGTAGAGCCAGTGCCTAGGACTGGGCAGTAGGCTCTTAACCACCAGTTGACTGCTGAGCCCCTGTACTGGGCCAGGCCTGTGCTGAGGACAAAGCAGTGGCCAGGAGAGGCAAGCCCTGTCCTCATGGGGCTGCCCATCCATCGCAGGAGACGTATTAATCAAGGACCATATGGACAGATATAAAATGACAGCTGTGGCAGATGCTGTCAAGGAGAAGGCTTGGGATGTACAGGGTTTTTTTGTTTTGTTTTGTTTTTACATGGAGCCTTGCTCTGTCGCCCAGGCTGGAGTGCAGTGGTGAGATCTTGGCTCACTGCAACCTCCGCCTCCCGGGTTCAAGTGATTCTCCTGCCTCAGCCTCCCGAGGAGCTGGGACTACTGGCACGTGCCACCATGCCCAGCTAACTTTTGTACATTCAGTAGAGATGGGGTTTCGACACATTGGCCAGGCTGGTCTTGAACTCCTGACATCAGGTGACCCACCTGCCTAGGCCTCCCAAAGTGCTGGGATTACAGGCGTGAGCCACCACGCCCAGCCATGAACATGCAGTTTGAAGGAAGAGGAAGGGATAATAAAGTGAAGGTTGGCTGGACATGGTGGCTCACACCTGTAATCCCAGCACTTTGGGAGGCCAGAGCGGGTAGATCATGAGGTCAGGAGCTCAAGACCAGCCTGGCCAACATGGTGAAACCCTGCCTCTACTAAAGCTACAAAAATTATCTGGGCCTGGTGGCAGGTGCCTGTAAACTCAGCTATTCGGGAGGCTGAGGCAGGAGAATTGCTTGAACCCAGGCGGCAGAGGTTGCAGTGAGCCGAGATCGCAGCACTGTACTCCAGCCTGGGCAACAGAGTGAGACTCTTAAAAAAAAAGAGGCAAAGGTTGCAGGTGGGGGGTGGGTGTCAGCACTTCAGGACCCAGGCCAAGGGCACAGTCCGTGCAGAGCCTGCGAGCCTGGTGGCAAGGATGGCACTCTACCCAGGGGAACGGAGAGCAGAGCTGCTCCCTCCTCCGAGGCTCCGCTTCTGCTTCTGCTTCCGAAGGCCAGGGTGCTCCCCGGATCTGTCTCTTTATGAGCTTACCTGTTGTGGGGACTCATGGATTTCCAGAGGCACCCCCCATGTGATTTGACTCTTGCCAAGATGCACTGCCACTTCCTGCGATTCCCAGCCTAGGCCACATGGCTGGGTGGGCCCCTGCAGTGGGGAGGGCCTGGGCACTCACAGTGGGGGAACCTTTTGTGGTGGTGGGACACACACTGGGTTACTTGCGAAACAGCCAGATTCAGTCTCTGAAGACCCACTTTCCCCCCAGGCGTCAAGCCAGGCAGTGAGTGAACGGCTTGTGTCTGCCTTGTCCCCATCCCCCTGCCCTGCGCCTCCTGAGGGACCCAGGCTCATTACTTTGGTCATGGCATCACTCATTTGTTCCACAGATATGTCCCGAGCACCTACTGTGTGCCAGCCACTGCTCTAGATGCCAGCAAGAACTAGACAGAGGTCCCTGCCCTCAGGGCGCTGACATTCCACTGGGGGCAGTTGGAATCGGGGACCGCCAGTCAGTAGGTGTATGATGCCAGGGGGTGGTAAGTGCCACTGAGACATAAAAAGCAGGGCAGAGATTTTGCTAAGGGATCAGGACAGCCTCTCGGAGGAGGTTTTATTTGCACTAAGACCTGAATAGCAAGAAAGGCTGAGCGGCGGAGTTCTGGCAGAGGGAAGAATACGTGCAAAGGCCCGGAGGCTGGAACAGCTGTGATGTGTCCAAGACATACACGGAGGAGGCCAGCGCTGGAGGAAGCGAGGGGAGGAGATTAGGTTTTCGAGGTTGGCGGGGCCCTCCCAGTCAGGGCCGTGTTGAATTACAGTGTTTCAGCCAAAGTGGGAAGCCATGTAGAATTGTGTGTGTGCATTTGTTTAATATTTCTTGGCCAGGCTAGGTGGCTCACGCCTGTAATCCTGGCACTTGGGAGGCTGAGGCGGGCGGATCACGAGGTCAAGACCAGCCTGGCCAACATGGTGAAATCTCATCTTTACTAAAAATACAAAAATTAGCTGGGCTTGGTGGTACGCGCCTGTAATCCCAGCTGCTCGAGAGGCTGAGGCAGGGGAGTTGCTTGAACCGGGGAGGCAGAGGTTGCAGTGAGCCAAGCTCCCTTTGGATCGCTGCGTTATTTTCCATCTCAGCATTTCTCACCTGACTTAGCAGATATTGTTTATCTCAAACATTGACTGCCCGCTTCCTTCTAGAATGTGAGTGCTGCAAGGACAGGGATGTTTCTGACTGTTGGGTGCACTGCTAAGGGCCCCAGGCCCAGCAGAGAGTCAGTCCCTGGTAGATATTGACACATGCATAGGTCAATGCATGGGTGGGTGTGATGGGGTCACTTGTGGATGGAGTAGATGTTTGCTAAGGAGGACCCTGAGGATGTGTCAGTCCCAAAGCCTGAGGACTCCTTGGAGGAACGAGGCTCAGTGCAGGATGCCGGAAGAGAGATGTGGATAGAGGAGGGCCAGGGGTTGTGCAAGGTGGGGGCAAGAGCTGAGCCATGGTTTGAGGCAGGACTGGCGTGGGGGACTTGGGACATCGAGGAGCCTGCTGTGCCGGGACGGGAGGCCAGACTCCCAGCGCCTCCACCATCAGAGCACATCCGCAGAAGGCAGAGGGCAAACTGAGGCAGGGGGTAGGTGAAGGTTGTGGCAGAGTGGTGAGTGGGGACCAGTGGCGGAAGCCTGAGTGCAGGCTGGAGACAGTGAGCGCTCTGGGTCCCCTTCCCGATTTGGGTTTCATTTTAGTGATGAGGAAAGGATGCCTGTAGGCCTGGTCACCTCCCCTGCTCTGCCCTGGGCCCCTGCGTTCCAGCTAAGCCAGCCCTCTCCCTTCCGGGGGCTGCAGCTTTGATCAGAGCCTGGAGGGGGAAGGGCAGGAGGTGAGGGGTTCTGCACACACGTCTGCTCACACCGACAGCTTTGTCACACGGTGGATCTTGCTTTGCTGCCGTTTGGGCCGATGACCTTGTGGGGGAGAATGGGGGCAGTGCTACCCTCTTCCTCCCGTAAAAGATCAGAGGACGCAGAGGGGACTGGAAAATCTGAAGTGTCTGCTAGGCTGGGTCGACGCTGCCTGTCCCACATGTTAAACAATTCAAAAGATTTTTAAAAATGTGAAATAAACATTTTAGAGTAGGATACAAAATGTGCCTGCATTTTGGGGATTAAATACTGTACTTTACAGGCATCCAGGCCCCGGCTGGGGCAGAAGGCGTCATCTTCCTGCTGCTCTGGGGTTCCTGCCCCCAGGTCCAAGCTGCTTATCTGAAAGCTGCCAGGCCTCTGAGCAGGGGTGTAGTGCAGCGGACAGGGACCGCCATCCCACCAAGTCCCTACCGTGGGCTCCCCTGGATTACAAGGGGGCAAGACAGAGGACAGTCCCTGTCTTGTGGAGTTGACACATTCTAGGGGGAGAGGCTGATGTTAAAGAATTACACACACGGCCGGGGTGGCTCACGCCTGTAATCCCAGCTCTGTGGGGAGCGGAGGTGGGTAGATCACGAGGTCAAGAGATCGAGACCATCCTGGCCAACATTATGAAACCCCGTCTCTACTAAAAATACAGAATTCACCGGGCATGCTGGCAGACGCCTGTAGTCTCAGCTACTTGGGAGGCTGAGGCAGGAGAATTGCTTGAACTCGGGAGGCGGAGGTTGCAGTGAGCTGAGATCGCGCCATTACACTCAACAACAGGAGCTGAACTCTGTTTCAAAAAAAAGAATTTTATGCACACACACACACACACACACACACACACACTCCATATACGTGGTAAGAGCCCTGAGGGAAGATAAAGCAGAGACAGGCGAGAGGGCGACAGGACAGGAGCAGAGCCTGTGAGCACAGGCGGGCCTGGGAAGTCAGGGCAGGAGAGAGCCGCCTACGGACCAGTGAGAGGAGAGTCCAGGTGGGGCACTCACCCATGCAAAGGCCCTGAGGTGGATCCATGCCTCGGATCCGAGGAACAGCAGGGGGCCCGTGTGGCTGGGGCAGAGAGAGCGCAGGGGTGCCTGGGAGGAGAGGGCAGCCTGGTGATGGGTGTGTCCTGTGGGAACTCTCAGGCCATGAGGAGGCATCGTGGGGGTCAGGAAAGGGTTTCAGGCTGTGGACTCCAGAGTGGGCAGGACTGGCTTCCGGGCCCAACTCTGCTTGGTGAACTTAGTGAGAGATTTTACCTCTGTGAGCCTGCATTTCCACATCTGCAAAATGGGGCTCAGAATGGCCACTCCACCGAGGTTGAGGGCACCGGTGAGCTCAGTGTCAGCATCTGCTCTGGGCCATGGGTCCCTTGTGGTGGCAGCGATGGTGGTGGGGGTACCAAGCTGAGCCTTAGGCCACATTTGGTGGCGGGGATTGGTTTTAAGCATCTTCCCTGCTGCAAAGGCCTGTGGGAAAGCGTGGTGAACAGCCATGGGGGAGGTGGGAGCCTGGGAGACCACTTGGTGCTCCTTCCCACCACCCATGGGGTCCAGGACGGGTCAGACACGAGGGAGGGACCCTCACTCAGCAGAGACTAGGCCAGGAGAGGAAAGGCAAGGTCTGGGGGTGGACAGAAAGAATGAGGAGGGAGAGAGGGAGCCAGGACCAGCCTTAGGAGGATAATAATAATAATCAATAGTAATAGACAAAACCAGCGGCGTCACCCCAGCCCTCCAGGGCAGCAGGACAGGCAGGTAAGAGCTCAGCCTTCAGTGCCTTCCACACACAACCATCCAGGTTCAAATCCTCGCTGCTTCTCGCTGTCTGGGTGCGCTGGTCAAGGGCCTTCCCCTCTCTGGGCCTCAGTCTCCCCACTCGTGAATTGGGATGAGGATGCTTGTGAGGATGGAACAGGATGAGACGCACGGCAGGTCCAGGACCCGCGCATCTCTGCAGACACGCCTGGAGTCTGGTGTCCATCCACCCTGTCACTTTAGCTGGGTCACCTGGGTTAATGAGGCCCCTCTCTGTGCCTTGTTTTCCGTGTCTGTAATCCGGGGCTCATAATGGCCCCTCCCTCCAGGGTCAGATGTGGGACTCCGGGTAAAGTGCCTGGAAGAGGGCTGGTACACAGTAGGCGCTCAGTAAGTGCTGGCTGCTATTGTAATGGTGACCGCACTGACTGAGCACTTGCTGTGTGTGATTCGCCTTGGCTCTGATCGCAGCCGCAGTCTCTGGCCCAGACCTTTCTTGCCCTGTGTTCTCCCTAATTCCTTAAAAAACTCCAGGAAGCAGCTACTGTCATCACCATCTTTGAACAGAGGAGGAAACTGAGGCACAGCGTGGCTGAGTTGCTCACACAGGGCCACACGTTGAGGTCCCGGATTGGGTTAGATCCCCATTTCACAGACACAGAAAGTGAGGTCACACAGGGCAGGTCATAGCAGCCCTGCTGAGGTTTGGAGCCCTGGGCGGCTGACTACCAAGCTTGGGGCTGGCCTGGAAGCCCAGCCCCTACCCCTCCCTCCCTGCCACCTGGGCAGGCCCAGCCTTTCTGCTCGGCTCTTCTCCCTTCTCCCAGGCCCAGCACTGCCTCTGCGGGCCCCATGAGGTCAGGAGCTTACGGTGGGAAGGGAGCGCCTGCTAGGGGAGCCGGCAGCACTTGGAGCTGCCCAGGAGGGGCTGGGGTGGGGCCCCTGCCTGGTCACTATAAACACGGTCAGTTCCTCTGTTTGTCCTGCCCTCTGTGCAGTGCCCAGAGGGAAGGGGTGGCCCCGGGCAAATATCCGGAGGCGTGCCCCTTGCCCCCTTCCCTTGGGGGTTTGTGGGTGGGAGGGCAGGAGCCCAGGCTTTGGAGGACATCCCCAGCCCTGTGCTGCTAGCCGGGTCAGCCGCCCACCCTCCAGGCTGCTCCCGCCAGCCCCAGGCGTCCAGGACCTCAGGATCTGCCCCGCTCTCCGCCCTCTGGGCTTATCATGGGGTCACATGGCTGATCCTGTTCCTGTGGCTGTGGGAACTGCCTAGTGCCCTGAAGTGGGGAGGGAGTGGGATGGGCGGGGCCACAAGTTCACGGTGAAGAGGCAGGGGCTGGGCATGGGGCCAAAGGGGGTGGAGGGACCTCTGGGAGGACAGAGAGGCCGGAGGACAAGGGACGCAGATCTGGAGTGACAGCAGGCAGAGTGGGGAGATGGGGACACTCGGGGTGTGTGGATGACCCGAGGAGCTGGGCCTGGAAAGCTGTGAGAGAGTAGGTCAGGGCCACCAGGGGGTGGGCAGGGCTAGAAGGCTGTGAGGGAGGGGTGGGCTGCACTCAGGGCGCTGGCATTGGGCTCAGAGAAGGGGCTGGGCAGAGACAAAGGAGCCCCTCCCCACTGCCTGCCCTCCATCCCAGGCCCCAGGGCAAGCAGGGAAACTGGGCCAACCCTGGGGGCCCTGGCCAGGCCTGGCTCTGACCACCCGCTGGCCTCCTGGGACCAGTTGAGACAGGTTGGCTGCCGGGTCCCCACCCGCCTCCCACGGGGCTCCCGCTGCCAAACCGGTTCCCCTGGCTGGCTCCCATCAATGGTCCTACGTCTGGGCCAGGGCCTCACCTTCCCGAGCTGCTCCCAGGAAAGCAGCCTGAGCCGGGAGGAGGAGCAGGTGTGGGGGGCCCACGTGGATGTGCGCGTCCTCCGTCCTCTCACTAGGGCCATGGGACTCGCTGGGCTGGGCGCCATGCCAGGTGCGGGGGAGCCAGCTGGGAGCAAGACAGAACTCCACCTGCGTGTCCCCTCGTCCACTGGTCCACGCTTCCCCTCATCTGGGAAGCCTCCCTGCTGCCCACCCCGACATCCCTCCAGGGTCCCGTGCTCCCAACTCAGCCCTGACCACTCTGGGCTGCTGCTGCATGGGGACAGGTCTGTGCCCCACGTGAACTTCCCACGAGGTCAAAGGCTGTCTGGGTCCCTACGGTGGCCACAGAGGAGGCCCATTGCTGAGTGATGACTGAATGAATGAGTGAACGGATGCATTCTTCTCATTTCACAGATGAGTAACCCGACGCCCCCAGAGGAGAGGTCACCTGCCTGAGGGCACTTCTGTCCCACCAGCATTAGACCAGGTATGTGTGACTCCAGGGCCCAGGCCTGGAACAGCTGGGATGGGGCCTTCCAGGAGAGCAGGACCTGGGCCCCTCCTCCCACAGACACTGTGGGGACCGCCCCAGCCACCACAGTGGCCCCCACAGACAGGCCCCCCGCATATATGCCCAGCCTCACCCTGAGCTGTTTGCTCCCAGTCACTCACTACCTCTCATAGCAGCCCCGTGGGGGTTCATCCATGGCACAGAGAGGTGGTCACTTGCCCAAGGTCACGGCAGCATGTGGTGGAGAGTGGAACTCTGGCGCCTGGCTCCCCTTCCCATATTTCTCCCGGCTCCCTGTGGGCCGCTGCCACCAGCGTGTCTCCCCTCAGCCGCTTTGTGGTTTTTTGTTTTTGTTTTGTTTTGTTTTGAGACGGAGTCTCACTCTGTTGCCCAGGCTGGAGTGCAGTGGCTCGATCTCAGCTCACTGCAACCTCCGCCTTCTGGGTTCAAGCAATTCCCCTGCCTCAGCCTCCCAAATAGCTGGGATTACAGGTGCATGCCACCATGCCCTGCTAATTTTTATATGTTTAGTAGAGACGGGGTTTCACCATGCTGGCCAGGCTGGTCTCGAACTTGGGGTGGTCAGGAAAGGAGTCCTTGCTGCTCTGAGAACTGAAGGAGGGGAGGGGCAGCCCTGTGCGGACACTGGGAAGTGAGCTCCAGGCAGAGGGGCTAGCCCCTGCAAAGGCCCTGAGGTCTCCAGGGATGAGAACAGAGAAGCGACGGGGCCTTGTGGGCCCATAAGAGACAGGCAGGAAGGTTCTGAGCGGAGGGATGTGGCCCCTCGGGTGCTCACGGGTGCCCTCTGGCTGCGTGTGCCGTGCAGATGGGGTAGGGGGTGAGCAGGGAGACCGGAAGGAGGCTGCTGCCTCCTGTGGGTCCCGGTGGAAGATGAGGATGGAAAGGACAGGGCAGGGGCAGAGAAAGATGCGGGCAGGCTCACTGCTGCCACTCAGCCACCATGATTCCCTCGCCCAGGCTGCACTGAGACCCCGGCACCATGTTTGGGAAGAGGAAGAAGCGGGTAGAGATCTCCGCGCCATCCAACTTTGAGCACCGCGTGCACACGGGCTTCGACCAGCACGAGCAGAAGTTCACCGGGCTGCCCCGCCAGTGGCAGAGCCTGATCGAGGAGTCAGCTCGCCGGCCCAAGCCCCTCGTTGACCCTGCCTGCATCACCTCCATCCAGCCTGGGGCCCCCAAGGTACGCAGCACCCACCACCACCTCCTCCAGCCCACACCCACCCCCAGAGTGGCCTGGCCCTCACCCCACACTCGACCCTGTGACCAACAACTTTTCACTGACATGGAAATAGACCCACCCCCGACTTCCACCCTGATCCTGGGTCCAAGGCTGGCCTTTTACCCACCCTCCACCCACTGGCTCCAAGTTCTGAGAACCCCATGCCACCCCAACCTGAGGCTTCCGTGACCCATCTGACAGCCCCACACCAGCCTCCAACCTGAGCCTCATGCCCTGGGTGCTATGCTCCTGTCCCTGGACCACACACCCGTCCTACCCTTGAGCCTTTCCAGAGCTCCTGGCAGTGGGGGACGGACCCATTCCCAGAGAGTGACAGCCCCCAGTGGTCAGGGCTTGGATGGGGGAGCCCGGAGGAGGCACCTGACCCAGACCAGGGGTCCAGGCAAGCTTCTGGGAGAAGGGGACACCGCGGCCGAGGAGGAGGAGGAGGATGGCAGCAGATGCAGGGGAAGCTGGGCTTTCGTGGAGGAAATCACCCCTGTGGAACACTGCAGGCTTTCAGGGTTTGGGTTATTTTTTCCTGCCATCTAGAGCAAAATGGCAGGGTTGGGATTTGAACCAACATCTGTTTCCAAGCCCCATGCTCTTAACCCCTCTCCTGCCTCCATGTGCAATTATGAGTTGCAGAGCCGGTGTCTGGGTGTGGCCTGGCATGAGGCTGGCCTGGCAGGAGCCTGTGCTGGGCCTCGGGAAGCCAGCCTCGGAGCCTGGACTCTTTCCCGTGGTCAGTGGGGACCGGGAAGGGCCGCAGGCCAGGGGTAGCTCGCCAGGTTTGTTTCCAGTGGGTGGAGATGAGTGTGCCTGGACTCACCCCTCCCGGTGCCCAGCCCAGCCTGGCGGGGAGGAGCGCCAAGACCCGCAAGTTGGCCACAGACACAACTGCAACCTCAATGTGGCGGCCCACGGAAGGGTCTGTGCGGCCCACGCAGGGCGCTTTTGAATGCCTTGACTTCTTTGCCACCACTTAAAAAGTGACAGACTTCACTTCCAAAGCTGTTGGCTTCTGGTGACAGACCAGCTGGAGCCGAGTGGCAGCTGCCTCCGCAGGTGTGGCCCTGGCTCTTGTGGGCCACAGGCCGCACCCGACCCCCTCTGCTCCACGCCCCGCCTGGCTCCGTGGCCACTGGCATATGTCTCCAAAAACCCAGCCCCTGCCTGGCTTGCCAGATGTGAGGCCTGGCTGTGACTGTCCTATCAGGAAATAGGGCACCTGAATTCACACACAGGGCCTCGTGGCCAGCACTGACCTGGGGCCCCATGGGCACGTGTTTGCTGCCCTTGGCCAGGCCCCAGGTCTCCCAGGGCCCTCTCCACCCCCTGGTTTTTGTTTTGTTTTGTTTGAGACAGAGTTCCACTCTGTCTCCCAGGCTGGAGTGCAGTGGCACTGCGATCTCAGCTCACTGCAACCTTTGCCTCCTGGGTTCAAGCGATTCTCCTGCCTCAGCCTCCGGGGTAGCCCCCAAGGGATTACAGGCGCCTACCATCATGCCCAGCTAATTTTTGTGTTTTTAGTAGAGATGGGGTTTCACCATGTTGGCCAGGCTGGTCTTGAACTCCTGACCTCAGATGATCCTCCCACCTCGGCCTCCCAAAGTGCTGGGATTATAGGCGCCCACCACCATGCCCAGCTAATTTTTGTATTTTTAGTGGAGACTGTTTCGCCATGTTGGCCAGGATGGTCTTGAACTCCTGACCTCAGGTGATCCTCTCACCTCAGCCTCCCCGAGGTGTTGGGATTATAAGGGTGAGCCATCGTACCTGGCCTCAACCCCCTGTTCTAACAGCAAAGTCTGGCCTTGTGTCCACCTTGCTTTCCTAGGGCCCCTGGGCAAGGCCCGGCTTCAGGCAGACAGCCATGGCCAGGAGAGACGGGGCAGCAGCAGGCCACAGGTTTTGTGGGATCAGTGTTTGCTGCACATTAGAGGCAGGCCTCCAGCTGCAGATGCCTGGCAGCCCCAGGCAGGGCCCATGTTCTCAGCTCACTGTGGGCCCTGCACAACCACCTCATCAATGTGTGGTTTAGCAAAAGTCCACTGAGCCCCTGCTGTGCGCCAGATGCTGGTCTAGATGCTGAGATATAGCGAGACCCAAAGCAGACAGGAAAAAACAATCCCTGCCCCCAGGAGAGTGCACTGGGCAGAGCCGGGAGCAGATAGATGCCTGTGTGCCCCATGGCGGCCGCTGTCAGGCGCTCTAGGTGGAATGCAGGCAGGGCAGGGGCTGGCATTTTAGATGACGGGCGGCCAGTGGGAGCTTGAGCAAAGACCTGAAAGAGTGGAGAGAGGGAGCCACAGGGACTCTGGGAGCTGATGTTCCAGGCATCAGCTTGGAATGATCAAGGGGTTAGGGTTAGGGTTAGAGTTAGGTTGGGAGCAGCCAGCACAGAGGCCCTGGAGCAGGACAGGAGGGGGCAGAGCAGTGAGGACACCCGTGTGCCTGGAAATGGAGCAGGGCCAGAGGAGCCCTGTACAACACAACTCAGACCATGGTGGGTGGGGACGGGGGACTCGGGACGCCCTGGACGCCCTGCCTGGTGCCCACATGCGTTTCTATTTGGCACCTGGCTCCTGGAACACCCTTGCCCTCTACTTTGGGACCAGGCCTTTGTGACTCTCCCTGTCCCCCACCCCTTGTCCTTCATGGGAGCAGAGAGTGTGGTTTTGGGGCTCACGAACACTGGCGCCCACAGGGGAGGAAGTGCCAGCCCGGGCCTGGCCCCAGCATCCTGTAATTTGTAGCCCTTGGCCTGATTATGGGGTGGGTCAGCTTCTGCCCTCCCTCCCCTCCACCCCACAGGGCAGGACTGTGCCACCCATCTGGGGAACAGGAGAAAAACAAGGGTGCCTCTCCGGGGTCCCACCCAGCCCAGGGAGGCAGCACCCTGGCCGGGGCCATCACTCCTCTGACCCTGCAGCTGCATCCCGGCGGGGGAGGGGCCACCGCCCATGCCATCGTCACTGCACGGCATCTCCTCATTGCGTCTCTGTCTTGTCTCTGTGTGTGTCGTGCCGTCCTGTCCCTGCGTATTGGATGCCCGTCCTGTGTGCCCCACTCCTTGCCGGGCCCCCACCCACCATTGCCCGGGACCCCAGACCATCGTGCGGGGCAGCAAAGGTGCCAAGGATGGGGCCCTCACGCTGCTGCTGGGCGAGTTTGAGAACATGTCGGTGACACGCTCCAACTCCCTGCGGAGAGACAGCCCGCCACCGCCCGCCCGTGCCCGCCAGGAAAATGGGATACCGGAGGAGCCGGCCACCACGGCCAGAGCAGTCCCGGGGAAGGCAGGCAGTCGAGGCCGGATCGCCGGTCACAGCGAGGCGGGTGGCGGCAGTGGTGACAGGCGACGGGCAGGGCCAGAGAAGAGGCCCAAGTCTTCCAGGGAGGGCTCAGGGGGCCCCCAGGAGTCCTCCCGGGACAAACGCCCCCTCTCTGGGCCTGATGTCGGCACCCCTCAGCCTGCTGGTCTGGCCAGTGGGGCGAAACTGGCAGCTGGCCGGCCCTTTAACACCTACCCGAGGGCTGACACCGACCACCCATCCCGGGGTGCCCAGGTAACCCATCCCCCACCCCAGGGCCCCCGAGGTCCCCTGCCTGTTGCTCCCCCGTCCCCACCTTCCAGCCCCGCCCCACCCACCATGCATCTCATCCTGACCACCCATGTGTCTGTCCCATCGCTGGGCCTCTCCCCTGCTTAGGGAGCAGAGCTGGCCCCAGGCACCCCTCACTGACAGTTACCTCTCTCTTCTGTTTCAGGGGGAGCCTCACGACATGGCCCCTAATGGGCCATCAGCGGGTGGCCTGGCCGGCCCCCAGTCCTCCTCCTCCTCCCGGCCTCCCGCCCGAGCCCGAGGCACCCCCAGCCCTGGAATGCTGGGCCCCCACGCCTCGGAGCCCCAACTGGCCCCTCCAGCCCGTGCCCCTGCCGCCCCCACCGCCCCTGCTGTTCCCGGGCCCCCTGGCCCCCGCTCGCCACAGCGGGAGCCACAGCGCGTATCCCACGAGCAGTTCCGGGCTGCCCTGCAGCTGGTGGTGGACCCGGGCGACCCCCGATCCTACCTGGACAACTTCATCAAGATTGGCGAGGGCTCCACGGGCATCGTGTGCATCGCCACCGTGCGCAGCTCAGGCAAGCTGGTGGCCGTCAAGAAGATGGACCTGCGCAAGCAGCAGAGACGTGAGCTGCTCTTCAACGAGGTGCAGGAGCTGCTGCCCTGCTGTCCTCCCGCCCTGCCCTCCCTCCTCTCCCTGCCGTCCTCCCGCCCTGCCCTCCCTCCTCTCCCTGCCGTCCTCCCGCCCTGCCCTCCCTCCTCTCCCTGCCGTCCTCCCGCCCTGCCCTCCCTCCTCTCCCTGCCGTCCTCCCGCCCTGCCCTCCCTCCTCTCCCTGCCGTCCTCCCGCCCTGCCCTCCCTCCTCTCCCTGCCGTCCTCCCGCCCTGCCCTCCCTCCTCTCCCTGCCGTCCTCCCGCCCTGCCGTCCCTCCTCTCCCTGCCGTCCTCCCGCCCTGCCCTCTCTCCTCTCCCTGCCGTCCTCCCGCCCTGCCGTCCCTCCTCTCCCTGCCGTCCTCCCGCCCTGCCCTCCCTCCTCTCCCTGCCGTCCTCCCGCCGTGCCCTCCCTCCTCTTCCTGCCGTCCTCCCGCCCTGCCCTCCCTCCTCTCCCTGCACTCCTCTGTGCTGGGCCAGGCTCTCCTCCTCCCTTCACTCCTCCCCACCCCCAGGCCATCTCCTCCCCCCCAGGTAGGTCCCTGCCTCTGTCCTCACAGTGTCCTCACCCACGTCTCTGTCCCTGAGCCCCAGACCCAGGGTTCCTCGGCCCACTAACCCCTTACCCAGTGTCTTCCAGGCCCCTTGCACCCACTGAGGCCCACCTGGGCTCCAGGGTACAGTGTCCTCCAGACCTGCCCCTCCTGGGTTCCCCGTGCCCCGCCCCAGCCTGTCAGTCAGGCCAGCCCCTCCTCACCTGGTCTGCACAGCCCATCGTCTCCCACTACAGGCCCCGCCCCGGCCTCCACTCGGGCGTCCCTTCAGCACAGCCCACACAGCCACCGAGAGGAAATTTCTCACGTTCAGGCCCACCCCATCCCCATCCCACCTTACCCTGGCAGTGCCCCGCAGCACCCTGACGAGAGGAAGCCTGGGCCCCTTTGCCGGGTGTATGAGGCCCCTCTGGACCCACCATGCATCACAGTCCCCGGATGCACCAGGAGCTCCCCACCTGGGTTCCTCATCTGCCCCGACGCACACGCTTCTTCTCTCATCCTTGCCCGATACCTGCTTATCCAGGGTCTCAGCCCTGAGCTCTAGTGCTCTTCCCACCTCCCCCCAGCACCAGCCCAGGACTGACCTGGATGGGCGTGGTCCTGGGGGAGCGCACCCAGAAGGGAGGGGAGGGCTTTAGGCTGCCTCTGAGGCCCACGTGGCCGTGGCAGTAGTAGGGGAGGGCAGTCCAGGTGGCCCCATGAGCACAAGCTCGATGTAGAACTGCAGGGGGACCTGGGGGGTGGCGGTGGCTGGGTCTGAGGTGGGCCTGGGCAGCCCTCCTGTCCCCCTTCGCCCCCTCCCGCCCCTCCACCGCTGACCCAACCCCTGCACAGGTGGTGATCATGCGGGACTATCAGCATGAGAACGTGGTGGAGATGTACAACAGCTACCTGGTGGGCGACGAGCTCTGGGTGGTCATGGAGTTCCTGGAAGGAGGCGCCCTCACCGACATTGTCACCCACACCAGGTACTGCCGGGGCCTCAGACTCCTCCTGTGACCTGACCAGGTCCCCTCCAGACCGCTTGGGGTGGGGCCACATCTCCAAACCAGCCGTGCTGCGTCCCCCTCGGCCCCCTGGGAATGGGGTCTTGTCTTCCATTCCTCCAGCACCAGAGTGGGGTCAAGCCCCACTCTGTCTCAGGTTCCTCCCAGCCCAAGGCAGGGCTTCATCCCCCTCCGCCCCTGGGGGGCTGTCCACCCCCCTGCTCACCCCGCACCCGCAGGATGAACGAGGAGCAGATCGCAGCCGTGTGCCTGGCAGTGCTGCAGGCCCTGTCGGTGCTCCATGCCCAGGGCGTCATCCACCGGGACATCAAGAGCGACTCGATCCTGCTGACCCATGACGGCAGGGTGAGGGGACAGGCAGTGGGCTGTGGGGGTTGGGGTTCCCACGGCAGGGCTTCCCTTCCTCTCCCCATCCCCTTTGAGGGTAGGTGGGCTCAACCCTCTAGGCCTGTGTCTTGAGGAGCCGGGACTTCATCTGTCCCTCAAGCAACCCAGAGTCGGGCTCCAGCTCGGTGGGGGTTCTGTGCAGTGGGAGGGTACAGGCTGGTGGGGGGCTCTGTGCAGGGGGAGGGCACAGGCTGGTGGGGGCTCTGCAGGGGGAGGGCACAGGCTGGTGGGGGCTCTGTGCAGTGAGAGGGCACAGGCTGGTGGGGGCTCTGTGCAGGGGGAGGGCACAGGCTGGTGGGGGCTCTGTGCAGTGGGAGGGCACAGGCTGGTGGGGGCTCTGCCGTCAGCACTGGATGCTGGGCCCAGGGGCAGGGATCTGGGCAGACAGCTCAGTCCCCGCTGCAGGCTTTGCCCTCCACTGAAAAGCCGCTGCCTGCCCAGCACCCAGGTTGGGCCGTGAACCCAGCCCTGTCTCCCATACTTTGGACTGAGGTTCTGAACCCCAGGCTGTGGCATTTATAATGCAAGGTGGACCTGACTTTCTGTAGGAAAGGGCCCTTGACTCCAGTGAAATTCTTGCAGAAGTGGATGACTCCATCCCTTCCTCCAAGGAAAATAAAGCCCCACCAGTCAGTCTAGGCAGAGGCAGAGAGAGCTGTTTCAATGACAGTCTGTGGAAATCTCAGGATGTCTGCATCCTGATGTGTTTTGGGGGCGACATCTGTAGGCCACCTGAGATTGTCCTCCCATGGTTGTGGGGGTGTTCTTTGGAGACAAGACCCATAGAGATCCTCAGAATTCGGAAAGGGGGCCAGGTGCAGTGGTTCACACCTGTAATCCCAGCACTTTGGGAGGCCGAGGTGGGAGGATCACAAGGTCAGGAGTTCGAGACCACCCTGACCAACATAGTGAAACCCTGTCTCTACTGAAAATACAAAAAATTAGCTGGGCGTGGTGGCAGTCGCCTGTAATCCCAGCTATTTGGTAATCCCAGCTACTTGGAAAGCTGAGGCAGAATTGCTTGAACCTGGAAGGTGGAGGCTGCAGTGAGCCAAGATTTCACCATTGCACTCCAGCCTGGGCGACAAAACAAGACTCCATCTCAAAAAAAAAAAAAAAAATCATAAAGGGGCCCACAGTTCCTAAGAAGGTGTGGGGGGCCTAGTTGTTATAGAGGCAGGCTATGGCCCCTTCCTTTCCAACCCAACTCAAGGCTACCTTCCTCTCCAACCCAACTCAAGACGCTCCAGAGCAGCAGGGCCCCAGGGCACAGGCCTTCAGGGCCACCCGTTCCCAGCCTCGCCTGGCCTTTGCTGTCTGCAGTACTCAGGCTACCACTCCCAAGAGCCCCAGAGGCTGTCAGGGAGGGAGATGGGAGGATCCTGTGGGAGGTGACTCGCCCGAGGGCCCCCACTGGGAGGTGGTAGAGCTCCCCAGTGGTCTGGCTCTGGAGCCCAGCTCTGACCTCTGGGCCACACATCGTGTGTGAAGCTGACGGATTACGCAGGCGGACGCCCCTGCTCGCCCTTCCACTGTACCAGCTCTGCTGACTGCTTCTGCCCTGCCCCAGGTGAAGCTGTCAGACTTCGGGTTCTGCGCCCAGGTGAGCAAGGAAGTGCCCCGGAGGAAGTCGCTGGTCGGCACGCCCTACTGGATGGCCCCAGAGCTCATCTCCCGCCTTCCCTACGGGCCAGAGGTGAGCCCTGGGGTGGCTAGGTTGTCCTGCTGCCGTGCTGGCTGGAGGTGGGGCTCAGCCTGGGGAATGGTTTCCGGGAGTGGCTCTGGATAAGGAGGTACTGCAGGCATACGTATGTTCATTCATTCATTCATTTATTTATTCTTTTTTCTTTTTGAAATGGAGTCTCGCTCTGTTGCCCAGGCTGGAGTGCAGTGGTGTAATCTCGGCTCACTGCAACCTCTGCCTCCCTGGGTTCAAGTGATTCTCCTGCCTCAGCCTCCTGAGTAGCTGGGATTACAGGTGCTTGCCACCATGCCCGGCTAATTTTCGTATTTTTAGTAGAGATGGGGTTTCACCATGTTGGCCAGGCTGGTCTCCAACTTCTGACCTCAGGTGATCTTCCTGCCTTGGCCTCCCAAAGTGCTGGGATTACAGCCATGAGCCACTGCTCCCAACCTTGGCTCTGATTTCTGAGTAATGTCTTCACGCAGGCCGCTTTCCCTTTGTGGGAGCAGAGCCCACCCCAGCAGTTCTGGGAAATGTCTCCCGCCTATGGGCTCCCCTCATTCCCTGGGTGTTTTGGGTAAAGTCCACAGCTTGGCTCTGATTGGCTTAGCCTAGGTCATGTGCCTGTTTCTGAACCAATCACTGTGTCTCAACTATGCTGATGAGGCCACCTGGGTCCTGAACCCACCACTGGATGCTACCTGGGCTGAGGGCGGGAGGGGACCTGGGGGCAGTTGGCAGCAAGAAGAGGGATAGGTGCTGGGCGGGCAGCTTTCTTCAGGGCTCCCTGGAGGATTAGCACATGGACTGCTGGCTGGGTGCCCAAGAGGGAGTTCTGGGCCAAGGACTCCAGGCGGCAGAGGCAGAGACGGCGCTGGGGCCTCCCCAGGACCTACCATCCCCCTGCAGCTCAGCCCTGCTGTTCCTTCGCCCGCCCCAGGTGGACATCTGGTCGCTGGGGATAATGGTGATTGAGATGGTGGATGGAGAGCCCCCCTACTTCAATGAGCCACCCCTCAAAGCCATGAAGATGATTCGGGACAACCTGCCACCCCGACTGAAGAACCTACACAAGGTGGGCCCCGCTCTGGCTGGGAAACTGTGTACCAGCCGGCGGGTCACCAGGCGGAGCATAGGGTGCAGATGGGATGGGGATGGCGATGGCGCCTGAGATGGCACTGTGTGCTAGGCCCCCACCCCGAGCCGTGTGTGTCTGTACAGACCCCCTCTGTGGGGCCTGGGCGACAGAGGCAGCAGAGCCACAAGCCCCCTGCACCCTCACCGTTGCCCTGGCCCTGCCCAGCCCTAGAGAGATCTGCACGTTTAGAGGTGGAGGACAGGGCTGGGACCTTCCTAGTGGAGGACTCACCGGCAGGGAAAGGGGCATCTCTGGGGCCCAGTTACTTCCAGCTCCTTGTTAAGCCATGGAAATAGGGAGTACCTGAGCCCCTGGGGGTTTGTCGCTTCCTCTGGGCCACACAGCACCATCCCAGGCACCATCACTGTCCCTGTCCCGTCTACACCCCAGCTCTGGACACCCATGACCTCTGCCTCATCCCTGCACGGTACATGCTGCCAGCTGATTTGACGGAGGAGGAAACTGTGGCCCCACAGCAAACGAGCATTGGGGACCTTCGCCCTCTGACCCTCCCTCCCTCCCCCACAGGTGTCGCCATCCCTGAAGGGCTTCCTGGACCGCCTGCTGGTGCGGGACCCCACCCAGCGGGCCACGGCTGCCGAGCTGCTGAAGCACCCATTCCTGGCCAAGGCGGGACCGCCCGCCAGCATCGTGCCCCTCATGCGCCAGAACCGCACCAGATGAGGCCCAGCGCCCCACCCGTCGACCAAAGAGCCCCCCGGGTCACCCCCACCCCACCGAGGCCAGTAGGGGGCCAGCCCTTCCACTCCTCCCAGCCCAGGAGACGCTCCGCGTGGCACCACCCTCCTTGCTGGGGGTAGATGGGACCCTACTACTGAACTCCGGTTTTGATCTCGTGACTTTTAGAAAAACACAGGGACTCATGGGAGCAAGTGAGGCTCCCAGGACCCCCACCCTCTGGGACAGGCCCTCCCCCCTGTTCTGTCTCCAGGAAGGACAGCGGCCTCCCATCACTGGAAATCTGCAGTGGGGGTCGCTGGGGGTGGAGCGAACACTAAGCAGTTAGTGTGTGTGTGCGAGTGTGTGCACGTGTGCGAGTGTGCATGTGCGTGTGTGCCAAGGCCCAGCCACCCTGTCCTCCAGCCTGCAAGGGGGTGTCTGGCGCCTTGCCTGACACCCAGCCCCCTCTCCCCCTGAGCCATTGTGGGGGTTGATCATGAATGTCCGAAGAGTGGCCTTTTCGCTTAGCCCTGCACCCCCTTTCTGTGGCTGGATGGGGAGACGGGTCAGCGCCCCCACCCTCTCCCAGCCTCTGCAGCAAATGACTACTGCACCTGGCCAGCCTCCTCTTTTCTAGAAGTCTATTTATATTGTCATTTTATAACACTCTAGCCCCTGTCCCCACTGGGGGACAGATGGTCCCTGTCCCGCGGGGTGGCATGGGCAGAACCACTGCCTGAAGAACGAGGTTCCTGCCCGGCCAGCGCAGCCCCGGCCCACCCACCCCTGCCTCAAGTTAGTTTTACAATTAAAACATTGTCTTGTTTTGTGTGTGTGTGTGTGTGTGTGTGTGTGTGTGTGTGTGGTGTGGGGGGACCCTGTCTGGCTGTCTTGGGTGGGAATTTGCAGAGATAACGTCTGGATCTGGAAGAGCAAACCACGATTCCAGCCAAGGCAGGGCAGGGGTGGAGTGGGAAGTAGGGAGTTAACAGTCGAAGCAGCCTGTAAGCCCCCTACCCACCCACCACTCCCCAGAATAGGTCAGGATTGTCCCACCCCTGGAAGCAGCCAGTTTGCCACAGTCCATGTGCAAACTGGTCCCAGTTTGCCAAATCTGCGATTTCCTGGAACTTTTTTTTTTGAGACGGAGTCTCACTCTGTTGCCCAGGCTGGAGTGCAGTGGCGTGATCTCAGCTTACTGCAAACTCCACCTCCCAGGTTCAAGCGATTCTTCTGCCTCAGCCCCCTGAGTAGCTGAGACTACAGGCGCATGCCACCACACTCAGCTCATTTTTGTATTTTTAGTAGAGACATGGAGTTTCACCATGTTGGCCAGGATGGTCTGGATCTCCTGACGTCGTGATCCACCCACCTCGGCCTCCCAAAGTGCTGGGACTACAGGCGTGAGCCACCACGCCCGGCTTCCTGGAACCTTTTAAAGGCTGTTTGTCTTGAGCACATTTGGTGGGTAGGAGCTAACCCGAGTTAGTAAATTTAAGGCCATTTGGCACATTGGTCAGTGGGCAGATGGGCTTTGTGGGGATTAACAAGCTGGCTAGACTGGAGCTGCTGGCTTCGGAGAGACCCCATGTGAAGTGCATCCCTCCACGCAGGAGCCCTGGGCTGAGCCCACTCTGGGGGGATCGGACTGGCATGGAGATAGCCATGCCACCACTGCTGCCGCTACATTCTGGCACTTCACAGTAGAATGCTGGGCTTCACCTCTTGCATCCTCCCCAGCACCCAGGCAGGCAGGGGGGCACGGGAAGAGCCAGGAGTGAGCCTCCATCCCCTTGGCACCAGAGACCTCAGCCTGGTCCTGTCAGGAAGTGAGTAGCCAGGGCAGAGATTCCAGGTTAGTCCACGCCTCTGGCTCTCCACTGCCAGGGCCCCGCCCTGCACAGGTCCTGACCCAAGAATCGGGGTAGTGTGTGTGTGGCAGGGCCTATGCCAAATGCAGACACAGCCTCCATGGATTATCAGAGTGAATCCAGCGGTGCAGGCAGCTGTGCTCTGTGCAGTGTGTTGGAGACCTAGGTGAGGTGGACGCCTTTCTGGAAAAAAAAATGCTAACATTGGCAGAAGAAGAGATAGAAAACAAGACCAAAATAACTCTGCCTCCTCACTGCACACACACTCCAGAATAAACAAAAAGCTGCGGGCTAAAATGCACTTTCAAATGAGATTTACCACACTCTGAAGGAGCAGGTAATTCCTCCTACCATGTACAAGTTGTTCCAGAAAAGGGGGAAGAGGCGGTTCAGGAGGCCGCCGTGACCACAGTTCCAGACGCGGATGAGGACGGTGAAGAACTGAGGTTGTTGGAAACATGCTCCGTGCCACAAAGAAAAATTAGCACAGAGACAAAGGATCTTTCAGCAAAGCAATTTTACTTTCTGCACTGTAGGAACGGTGCCCTCGCTAGCCATTTTGCCACTAGAGTACAACCAACAGAGGAAAGCAGACTTAGGTATCCCTTACGCATTTGGGGTCGTCATCACTGCTGGGTCTCATCTCCATTGGCTGGAGCCAGACCTCACAATCTAAACAAAAACCCAATTGGCTAACTTAAAACTTTTCTAAACAGTTAAGGGGCATAGGCTGTGAGCTGGGACGTGCCTGTGAGCACATCCAGAACAGATATTTTTGTTAAAGTACAAGGACATAGAATATACTACGTGCCTGTGAGCCTGGCGTGTTTAGCAGCTGCACAGGATACGATTTAACAGAGTTACTAGCAAATTTGTTCTTTAACAAGAAAGGAAACTTTGAAGAGGAACTTTTACTTCCACAGAGCGTCTCAGAAACGTGAGGCTCACAGCCCGGGTGCCCGGCGACCCCACGGGCTCTGAGGACAGCTCTAGAAGCTGGCCACTCTCCTGCTGAAGAAACCACGGGCTCGGAGACGGGAGGTCGTTGCCCAGTCACATCTGTGACCCCACAGTGACTGCTGGTTTTGGTGCCTTCAGTCACTCACTGTAGGTTTGCTTCGTTTTGTTTTTTTTTAGACTGTTACTGTGTTGCCCAGGCTGGTCTCGAACTCCTGGCCTCAAGCTATCCTCCCGCCTCAGCCCCACAAAGTGCTGGGATTACAGGCATGAGCCACCGTTTCTGGCCCACTCACTGCAGTTTGAAGGCATGGCTCTGGGTGGCCATGACATGAAAGCTGCCCGAGGCCCCGTTCCTCTGCCTGTGCTTCCTGCCGCTGTTGCCGGTGCAAAATGGGGTCCCGCCAGGAGCCAGGAAAACAGACCCCAGCTAGAGTTGTTTCAATGACTGGGATTTAGCACAGGTTGTTGGATCATTACAAAGCTTTGAGAAGGCTGGAGGAGCCGCATAGGGCCAGGTGCCCAGCGATCATTAAAGGCAGGAGGCTGCTGCCACCTGTGTGGCTGGAGCAACAGAAGGGGCCAGTGGCATTCCCCAGACCCCAAAAGGCCACTGTCACCTCCACCTGGCCAATTCCAGCTTCCCGCCCTGTCCTCTCACCCAGGAGCCTCCTACTGCAGACCCTGCACCCACCGGCCTGGGAATCTACAGATCCATGTTTCAGGCATCCGCCCGGAGCGGAACAGGACATCACTTAGGACAGGGCGGCTCCAGAGGACTCACTCTGCCCACATTTAATTGACCAGCCAAGGCACTGCACAGGAATGAATGACACTCGGCGGGATTTGCCCGCCCAGGGGCTGGAGGTGTGTTTACGGAGACCCAAAATAATGCAACCAGGTCAGACCCAGGTTCTCACAGTGTGGTTCCCGGACCAGCAGCATCCCTGGGCACTTACTGGACACGCAAATAAATCCCCGAGCACCACCCCAGCTGCATCAGACACTGGTGGGGCCTAGTGATCTGTATTTAACGCGCCCTCCGGGGCGTGCTGGTGCCCACTCACGTTTGGGAACCCTACGATCCACATCTTCTCTCCCATGTAAGAGGCCCACCTGTGTGGGATTCTGAGTCATCAGTACCCTGGGCTCCTTCCATCTTTTTCCTTCCTCCTGGGACACCTGCCTCTCCCAGGTGGTATTAGAGGACTGCTTACGCCCAGAAGGGGGCACAGGGAGAGGAGGGCACTCCTCTTTAAGGACTGACCCAGAGGGTTCGCCATTGCTTCATTAGCCAGAGCTTAGTCACGCAACTGCACCCAGAGGCAAAGGAGGTTGGGAAATGTAGTTTTTATTCTGGGCGGCTGTGTGTCTAACACAAATTCTACTACCATGCAGTCAGGATTCTCCACCCTTGCTGTTCATTAGATTTGCTGGGCTTCATCCTGGAAATTCTGATTTAGTAACAGAGAACCCAGAGGCAGACCCAGATGTCTACGGGAGCTTCATATACAATAAGGAGATTTAATATCATGCTGGGGCCGGGGCAGCAGCTCACGCCTGTAATCCCAACACTTAGGGAGGCCAAGGCAGGCAGATCACTTGAGGCCAGGAGTTTGAGACAAGCCTGGGCAACAAAGCAAAACCCTGTCTCTACTAAAAATACAAAAATTAGCTGGGCATGGTGGCGGGCACCTGTAATCCCAGCTACTTGGGAGACGGAGGCATGAGAATCACTTGAACCCAGGAGGCGGAGGTTTCAGGGAGCCAAGATCAAATCACTGCACTCCAGCCTGGGCAACAGAGAGAAATTCTGTCTCAAAAAAAAAAAAAAACCAGGTGCAGTGGCTCATGCCTGTCATCCCAGCACTTTGGGAGGCTGAGGTTGGTGGATCACCTGAGATCAGGAGTTCCAGACCAGCCTGGCCAACTTGGTGAAACCCAGTCTCTTCTAAAAACACAAAAATTAGCCAGACTTGGTAGCAGGTGCCTGTAATCCCAGCTCCTTGGGAGGCGGAGCCAGGAGAATTGCTTGAACCTGAGAAGTGGAGGTTGCAGTGAGCCAAGATCATGCCATTGCACTCCAGCCTGGGCAATGAGCGAAACTGTCTCAAAAAACAAAAAACGACGCCATTGATCAAAGTCTGGCTGTGTTCAGGGGCTTTGCTAAGCTCCCAGTTTTGCCCCATTTAACCCCTGTAGTGGTTACCGCCCCCCTGAAAAAAAAGATATGTTTCCCTCTCCAAAAAAAAATAGGTCCTCCCTCCCCACCCCCGCCAACCAAAAAAAAAAGATAGATCCACGGAGGATCAATGAGTGTAGCCTTATTTGGAAAAAGGGTCTCTGCAGATGTGTCCTGAGTTACGGGTCTGGAAATGAGGTCACCCTGGTATATCCAGGTGGGCCCTAATCTACTGAAAACCATCCCTTAGAGAAATGCAGAGGGAGATTTGGGGCACACAGAGAAGCAGCCCACATGAGCACGAGGTGTAGATTACAGTGATGACGCAGCTGCCAGTCAGGAAATGCCAGGGGCCTTCCAGAAGCCAGAGGGGCCAGGAATCATTCTGCCCTGAAGGCTTCAGAGGGAGGAGGGCCCTGTCCACACCCGCACTTCAGATCTCGGCTTCCAGAACTGAGAGGATACAGCCAGGCACGCAGGCTTATTCCTGCAATCCCAGCACTTTGGGAGGCTGAGGCGGGTGGATCACTTGAGGCCAGGAGTTCAAAACCAGCCTAGCCAACATGGCGAAACCCTGTCTCTACTAAAAACACAAAAATTATCCAGGTGTGGTGGCAGGCGCCTGTAATCCCAGCTATTCAGGAGGCTGAAGCAGGAGAATCACTTGAACAGGGAGGTGGAGGTTGCAGTGAGCCAAGATCGCGCCACTGCAGTCTAGCCTGGGGCGACAGAATGAGACTCCATCTGAAAAAAAAAAAAAAAGCCAGGTGTGGTGGCTCACGCCTGTAATCCCAGCACTTTGGGAGGCCAAGGCAGGCGGATCACAAGGTCAAGAGATTGAGACCAGCCCGACCAACATGGTGAAACTCCATCTCTACTAAAATAACAAAAATTAGCCGGCATGGTGGTGCGCACCTGTAATCCCAGCTACTCAGGAGGCTGAGGCAGGAGAATTGCTTGAAGGTGGAGGTGGAGGTTGCAGTGAGCCGAGATTACACCACTGCACTCCAGCCTGGGCAACAGAGCAAGACTCCATCTCAAAAAAAAAAAAAAAAAAACAGAACTGAGAGAATACAGGCTGCTGTTTCAAGCCACCTTGTTTGGAATTTGTGATCGCAGCCCAGGAAATGAGGCCCTCCTCGCCGTCTTCTGCAGAGGTATTGCACCTTCCTCAGCCTGTTTCACAGATAAGACAGGAACAAAGATGTCAGCCTGAGGTTGCACAGCCAGAAAGCGATAGAGGCGGGATCCGAATCCTGGCCTCGGGCCTGGGAGTTCCCACCCATCCTCAGCTTACCACACTGAGAAGTTGGTCAGGGCTCCCCTCACTACCCCACTCACGGGACCACAGTTACGAACAGAAAAGCACCTGTGTCTTCCCAGGTGGCCGGTCACCGAAGGAGAGTAGGCCCCAAGCTGCAGACTCCGAAACGGAGGCCGTCGCCCTCGGGTGTGCCGAGGAGACTCAGGGAGGAGCGGTGTTGCCTGGGGGAAGAGATGGAGCAGCAAGCAGCGTCCTGGACTGCGCTTGGGGGACATGGGCGCAGCCTAGACTCACGCTTGGGGACTGCTGGCTCACACAAAAGTGAACTCCCTGTTTCCTCCTCTCACTGCATTTTTTTTTTTTTTTGAGACAAAATCTCGCTCTGTCACCCAGACTGGAGTGCAGTGGTGAGATCTCAGCTCACTGCAACCTCTGACTCTTGGGTTCAAGTCACTCCTGTCTCAGCCTCCTGAGTAGCTGGGATTACAGGCACGAGCCACCATGCCTGGCTAATTTTTGTATTTTTAGTAGAGATGGGGTTTCATCATGTTGCCCAGGCTGGTTTTGAACTCCTGACTTCAAGTGATCTGCCCGCTTCAGCCTCCAAAGTGTTGGGATTACAGGGGCCCTCTCCTGTTTTCTAGCTCTTTGTGTATCTGTTTGCTCTCTCTGCCTCTCCCTGTACTGCTCCATCCTTCTACCCAACCTCATTCCTGCCTCTCTGTCGCCCCCTGCCGGGTGAAGTGGGCTCACTGCCCCTCCACCTCACAAACCACTGTGGTTTGTATCTGGGGCAGGCAACACCCACCCCAGCCCACCTTTCTTCCACCCCCTACCCCTCCCGACCTGGCTGCACTTTCCTCCACAGCCCTGATAGAGAGCCCAGGATCTGCTCCCCCAGCCCTAGGTGCCCCCGCTCCAGGACACCGGCCCTTCTCCCTCTACCAGCGGGCTTGGGCCCCAGGACGTGCTGACTCCTGGGGATGACGGGTTTTGCAGCAGGTGCGGTGGAATCTAGGCTTGGGCAGGTTGGACGCGGTGGGTCAGAGGCTCTTCCTCCCGCCGCCCAGCCGGGCCTTCCTGCCCTCCCTGCCCAGCAAGCAGGGCAACGTCATGTCAGCCCTGAGCTGCGGACAGATGATAAACACACCAAGGCCCTCCCTAGTGAGGGTGGCATCCAGGCAGGGTGAGAGATTGTGACCCAGTGAACACAGCCACACGCTCAGATGTATTTACAAAGCATGATGAGTGCGAGAAACAGAACAGGGCGTGATAGGGAATAGCCGTGGAGGGAAGTGTACCTGGCCTGGGAACGGCCCAGCTCTCTATGTACCAATAGAGAACAATCACCAACCCATCTCGTCAGCCAGAAAAAAGCAAGAAGGGTGTGTGCCTTACGACAGGTGACTGGTTTTGTTTTGTTTTGTTGAGACAGTCTCTGTTACCCAGGCTGGAGTGCAGTGGTGCGATCTCGGCTCACTGCAGCCTCAACCTCCCAGGCACAAGCCATCCTCCCACATCAGCCACCCAAGTAGGTGGAACCACAGGCACGTGCCACCACGTCTGGCTGTTTTTTTGTTTTGTTTTTGTGGAGACAGGGGTCTTGCTGTGTTGCCCAGGCTGGTCTCAAACTCTTGAGCTCAAGCCATCCTCCCACCTCAGCCTCCCAAAGTGCTCTAATTACAGCCACTGTGCCAGGCCAGCTTTTTTTGTTTTGTTTTGTTGAGACAGAGTCACTGTCACCCAGGCTGGAGTGCAGTGGCACGATCTCAGCTCACTGCAACCTCTGCCTCCCAGGCTCAAGCAATTCCCCTGCCTCAGCCTCCTGAGTAGCTGAGATTATAGGCACGCACCATCACACCTGCTAATTTTTGTATCTTTAGCAGAGAGGGGTTCTGCCACGTTGGCCAGGCTGGTCTTGAACCCCTGACCTCAAGTGATCTGCCTGCCTCAGTCTCTCAAAGTGCTAGGATTACAGGCATAAGTCACCGCGCCCGGCCTCAGCCAGTTTTTATTATTTCATTCAGTTCCCTGGTTGTCGACAAGGTGATGCTTCCCAGATTTTCATCTCAGCCCTGACCCCTCTCTCGACCCCAGGCTGTACATCCAGCTTCCCCTGGCGTCACCCCTGTGGATACTTCGTACAACGTATCTGCACGGAGTAGGTGATTTCCTAAGAACCCCCTCAAAGAGCTGCTGCATCCTCTGGCTGACCTCATCTCCCCTTCATTCTCTTCACCCCACACTGGCCTCCCTGCTGTTCCCCAACCCAACAAGCTCTGTCCCACCTCGAGGCCTTTGCCCTGACTGTTTCCTCTCCCAGAACGTTCCTCTCCCAGGCGTCTGTGCGGCCAGTTTCTTCCCCTTCTTCAGGTCTCTGCTCAAGTATCACCTCCTCGGAGAAGCCCTCCCTGACCACCCCATCTAGGCAAGGCTTCCACCCGCGCTTCCCTGCCCTAACAGCCCATTCTTCACCTTCAAAGCACTTAGTGCTGTTTTTCAATTGGCTAGTTACTTGTTGACTTGTAAGTAGTTAATTGACCTCCCTTCCCCTACAAGGCTGCAAGCCGTGTGCGGACAGGAATGGCATCATTCTTTCACCAGGTTACGCCCCGGTGCACAGGGCTGGGCCACTGAAGGCATCTCTTAAACATCTGTGGAAAGAAGAGGTGGTAGAAAGAGCAATGAGAGGCTCCGGACCTTGTTGGCTTTATAAAAATTGTACTTTCACCAGCCTGGGCAACATAGAGAGACCCCCATCTCTACAAAACATTTACAAATTAACTGGGCGTGGTGGTGTGTGCCCGTGATCTCAGCCACTTGGAAGGCTGAGGTGGGAAAATCGCTTGAGCCCAGGAGGTTGAGGTTACAGTGAGCTATGATGGCGCCACTGCACCCCAGCCTGGGTGACAGAGAGAAACTCTGTCTCAAAAAAAAAATTACACTTAGACCGGGTATGGTGGCTCGCGTCTGTAATCCCCGCACCTTGGGAGGCCAAGGCGGGCGGTTCACCTGAGGTCAGGAGTTGGCCAGCCTGGGCAACATGGTGAAACCTTGTCTCTAGTAAAAATACAAAAAAAATTTAAAAAATTATCCAGGTGTGGTGTCATATTGCCTGTAATCCCAGTTACTCAGGAGGCTGAGGCAGGAGAATGGCTTATACCCAGGAGGCAGAGGTTGCATGCAGTGAGCTGAGATTACACCACTGCAGTCCAACCTGGGCAACAGAACGAGACTCCGTCTCAAGAAAAAAAAGAATTACACTTAAAAGTGTAATACTGAGGCCGGGCTTGGTGGCTCATGCCTGTAATCCTAGCACTGTGGGAGGCCAAGGTGGGAAATCACCTGAGGTCAGGAGTTCAATACCAGCCTAACCAACATGGTGAAACCCCATCTATACTAAAAATACAAAATTAGCCAGGTGTGGTGACCCATGCCTGTAATCCCAGCTACTTGGGAGGCTGAGGCAGGAGAATCACTTGAACCTGGGAGGTGGAGGCTGCAGTGAGACGAGATCGCACCACTGCACTCCGGCCTGGGCAACAGAGCGAGACTCTCTCAAAAAAAAAAAAAAAATGTAATACTTAAGAGAAGTAATACACATAATGATGCCAACTTCAAAAGGTTCAAAGGCCTTAGAGTACAAAGTCCTTGCCCCCCCTCATCTGTCTTGGCCGCCACCAGATCTCACTCCCAGCGTCTCTTTCTGGAAGAGACCTGACGACTCCTCACTATATATGTGTGTGTATATTTATATATATATATGTTTATTTTCTTCTTCTTCAGCATGCATTTGAAGCACAAGCCCACTGTTCTATAGCTTGCTTTTATACCTTATCATTGCCTTGTAGATATTTCCTTATTAGCAACATAGAATTGCCACACTGTTTTTGTTTTGTTTCTGACTGAGGTATAATTTATATACAATAAAATACGCCCATTTTAAATCCACAGTTTGCTGTTTTGACAAATGGATACACCCATACAATGACAACTGCAATTAAAACGGAACTTTCTCGTCAGCCCACAGTGTTCAGTCTTCTGCCTTTTTGCAGTGAAACCCCACCAGCCTCCTGAAATTACAGACCTGCCGACTTAGAATCTAGATGAGTTTTGCTTTTTTCCAGAACTTTATACAACTGGAGTCACATAGTCGGTGCTCTTTTTTGTCTGGCTTCTTTCTTTTTATTTATTTTTCTTTTATTTAGTTATTCTGAGACAGAGTCTTGCTCTGTTGCCCAGTCTGGAGTGCAGTGGCACAATTTCGGCTCACTGCAACCTCCGCCTCCTGGTTCAAGTGATTCTCATGCCTCAGACTCCGAGTAGCTGAGATTACAGGCGTACGCCAATGCCCAGGTAATTTTTGTATTGTTAGTAGAGACAGGGGTTTCTCCACGTTGGTCAGGCTGGTCTTGAACTCCTGACCTCAGGTGATCCACCTGACTCAGTCTCCCAAAATGCTCGAATTATAGACATCAGCCACCACGCTCAGCTTTTTTCTTTTTCTTTTTTTTTGAGATGGAGTCCTGTTCTGTTGCTGCCAGGCGCCAGGCTGGAGTGCAGTGGCACAATCTCGGCTCGCTGCAATCTCTGCCTCCTGGGTTCAAGCAATTCTCCTGCTTCAGCCTCCCGAATAGCTGTGACTACAGGCGCACGCCACCATACCCAGCTAATTTTTTTTTTTTTTTTTTGTATTTTTAGTAGAGACAGGGTTTCACCATGTTGGCCAGGATGGTCTCGATCTCTTGACTTCACGATCTGCCCGCCTCAGCCTCCCAAAGTGCTGGGATTACAGGTGTGAGCCACCACGCCCCGCCTCTTTTCTCTTTATGCTCTAAAATCTATCACTGGCCAGATCTAGTGGTTCACACCTATAATCCCAGCACTTTGGGAGTTGAGGCTAGAGGATCTCTTGAACCTGGGAGTGGGAGACCAACCTGGGCAACACAGTGAGACCCCCATCACTACAAAAAATTTAACAATTGTAAAATAAATACATAAAATGTATCGCCATATTGCCTGGCTTCTTTCATTCATCACGATGTGTTTGAGAGTCATCTGTGTTGTGATGTATCCATACATCATTCCTGGGCTGGGTGTGGTGGCTCACACCTGTAATCTAACACTTTGGGAGGACAAGGCGGGAGAATCGCTGGAGCTCAGGAGTTCGAGACCACCCTGGGTGACATGAGGAGACCCCTGTCTCTATAAAAAATACAAAAATTAGTCGGGCATGGTGGTGTGCACCTGTGGTCCCAGCTACTTGGGAGGCTGAAGCAGGAGGATCGCTAGAGCCCAAGAGATTGAGGTTGCAGCGAGCCGAGATTGTGCCACTGGGCTCCAGCCTGGGAGACAGAGCCAGACCCTGTCTCAGAAAAAAAAAAAAAAAAAAGCTGGGCGAGGTGGCTCACACCTGTAATCCCAGCACTTTGGAAGGCCAAGGCGGGTGGATTGTGAGGTCAGGAGTTCAAGACCAGCCTGGCTAAAACGGTGAAACCCCATTTCTACTAAAAATGCAAAAAACAAAAAAACCTAGCAGGGTTTGGTGGCATATGCCTGTAATCCCAGCTACTTGGGAGGCTGAGGCAGGAGAATCACTTGAACCCGGGAGGCAGAGGTTGCAGTGAGCTGAGATCACACCACTGCACTCCAGCCTGGGTGACAGAGCAAGACTCTGTCTCAAGGAAAAAAAAAAAAACATAATGCACTTGGCTTTGCAGGGCCCCAGCTGTGGCCCTGGATCCCTCAGATTGAAGTAAAAGGGTTTCTTATAGATTCGGGGCCTATCACAAGAACTGAACCAGACTCCTTGGAAACGCACATTTTTCAGAAGCTCCCTGGGCAAATCTGACAGGACCTGCGGTAAAGTTTGGGAACTGCTGAGTTTAGGAACCACAAAAGCCCTAAGATGCAAGAGAACAGGTCCTGGAGGCAGGGACCGGAAACCCAGGGCCTTGGATGCTAGCCAAAGAGCTGGGATTTTCTCCTGAGGGCACTCAGGAGTCATGGAGGGTTTCAGTTGGGGAGGGACTGTGTTCAGGCCTTAGTCCAACCCCTGTGGCTGTCATGCATGTGGGTGTGACTGCCACAGAGGTTGATATGAAAACAGCCAGGTTGGGGCAGGTGGGAGGGGTGTCAGTCTCTACTCGGCAGACTCTAGTTTTCTTTATTTATTTTTTCAATTTTTTTTTTTTTGAAATGGAGTTTCAATCTTGTCGCCCAGGCTGGAGTGCAATGGCACAAT
Source organism: Aotus nancymaae (assembly GCF_030222135.1). Lineage (NCBI taxonomy): Eukaryota > Metazoa > Chordata > Mammalia > Primates > Aotidae > Aotus > Aotus nancymaae. The sequence continues at coordinate 14,707,742 of NW_026988441.1, read as the reverse complement.
CTCAGCTCACCGCAACCTCCACCTCCCGGGTTCGAGCGATTCTCCTGCCTCAGCCTCCCCAGTAGCTGGGACTACAGGTGCCCGCCACCATGCCTGGCTAATATTTTTTTGTATTTTTAGTAGAGATGGGTTTCACTGTGTTGTCCAGGCTGGTCTCGAACTCCTGACCTCGTGATCCACCTCGGCCTCCCAAAATCCCAAAATGCTGGGATTACAGGTGTGAGCCACTGTGCCTGGGATTACAGGTGTGAATCACCGCCACCTCTCCAGTTCAAGTGATTCTCCTCAGTAGCTGGGATTACAGGCATGCACCACTACACCCGGTTAATTTTTTGTATTTTTAGTAGAGATGGGGCTTCACCGTGTTGTTCAGGCTGGTCTCGAACTCCTGACTTCAAGTGATCTGCCCGCCGCAGCCTCCCGAAGTCCTGAGATTACAGGCGCGAACCACCGAGCCCTGCCTATTATTTTTTGAGACAGGGTCTTCCTCCGTCGCCCAGGCTGTGGCGCAGTGGTGGCGCCATCTCAGCTCACTGCAACTTCCACCTCCCAGGCTCAAACAATCCTCCTGCCTCAGCCTCCCAAGTAGCTGGGACTACAGGTATGTGCCACTATGCCTGGCTAACGGGGTCTCGCCAAGTCGCCCAGGCTGGTATCCTACTCCTAGTCTCAAGTGATCTGCCCGCCTCCACCTCCCAAAGTGCTGGGATGACAGCACCAAACCACGGCACCCGCCTCTGCTCTACACGCTCTTGGCTGCCTGGCTGCTCTTCCGTCCTGGTCTCTTCCGGCTCCCAGCCACTCCCTGCCCTGGATTCTGACCTGGCACAGCTCTGACTCCACTCACCAGACACTCCTCCTCCTCCTCCGCCGTCGTGATGATGGTCTGAGCAGGGTGGGCGGGCAGCCAGGGCGAGGGTGTGGGTTTGTGTGTGTGTGGTGGCGGGGGAGTGTCTCTGGCCGTGCCTGTGTCTGGGCTCTGCCAGTGTTTGCCTGGGAATCTGCTGGGGACTTCCAGTTGCCGTGTTTGTTGATCTGCTCCCCCAACCCCTGGTTTTTCTCCACCCCCCAGGCAAGGGTTAATTCTCAACTTTCCAGGGCAGGCACTTCACCTCTCCTGCCTCAGTTCCCTGGTCTGCCAGTTTCCACCTCTGCCGGCTTGTGAAGTTCAAAGAGTCCAGGACTCAATAAATGTAACCATCATCTCCTGCTTGCTTCTGTGTGAATCTGTGTTTTTTCCCCCAGGGATGAATTGTTTTTTTGTTTTTTTTGTTCTTGTTGTTTTGACGCAGTCTCACTCTGTCACCCAGGCTGGAGTGCAGTAGCAAGATCTTGGCTCACTGCAACCCCCATCTCCCAGGTTCAAGTATTTTCCTGCCTCAGCCTCCTGAGTAGCTAGGACTATAGGCATGCACCACCGTGCCCAGCTAATTTTTTTCTCTATTTTATTTTGTTTTAGAAGAGATGGGGATTTCACTGTGTTGGCCAGGCTGATCTTGAACTCCTGACCTCAAGTGATCTGCCCGTCTCAGCCTCCCAAAGTGCCGGGATAACAGGCGTAAGCCACTGTGCCCGGACTGTTTTTGTTTTTTGTTTCTTTGAGACAGGGTCTCACTCTGTCACCCAGGCCAGGATACGATGGTGCGATCTCAGCTCATTGCAACTTTGACCTCCTAGGCTCGAGAGATCCTCCCACCTCATCCTCCTGAGTAGCTGGGACCACAGGTGTGCTCCACCACACTGACATAATTTATTCGTTTTTCTGTAGAGATGGGGTCTCATCATGTCATCCAGGCTGGTCTCAAACTCGTGGGCTCAGGTGATCCTCCAGCCTCAGCCTCCCAAAGTGTTAGATTACAGGTGTGAGCCACGGACCCCAGCCCCTGGGGGCAATTTGAATCAGTGTCCCTGTGTATGTTCTCTAAGATTCTGTTTGCGAGTGTCTCTAACTTGTTGTGTACCAGCTGTGCAGGCTTGGGTGAGTTACTAAACCTCTCTGTGCCTAGTTTCTTCATCTGCAAAATGGGTGTGACTTCCTAGTTATGCCACTTCCTAGTCATTTCTACTTCCTAGGGTGGATATGGAGACCGAATTAATTACCTAATGAATTACCTTAAGTCCCTTGCACCTAATGGACTTACTGCAGTGCCCGGCCCACGGGCAGCCTCGGTTACATGATCATCGTCACTATGGACTTACTGCAGTGCCCGGCACACAGGCAGCCTCGGTTACATGATCATCGTCACTAGGGTGTGACTTCCGGCCCCCACCCTGAGTGTCTGTGAGTGTCTGAGTGCGTGGGGCAGGAAGTGCCTGTGGAAGCATGTGGTGTGATCTGGGACTGTATGGGACCCGGTCTGGGAAGGCGGCCTCTGTTTCCTCATCTGTAAAATGGGAATAATAATAGCACTTGTCACGGGGTTGTTGTAGTGGTAAGAGCCATCCCAGAGGGCATTCGCCAGCACACAGCTGCACACACACGTTTGCTGTGACTTTTTTTTTTTTTTTGAGGTGGAGTCTCACTCTGTCGCCCAGGCTGGAGTGCAGTGGCGTGATCTGCTCGCTCCCCTGGTTCCCCCCAGGCACTGGTTAATTCCGCACTTTCCAGGGCAGTCACTGCACCTCTCTTGCCTCAGTTCCCTGATCTGTAGGTAGTGAGCCACCGCGTCTGGCCTCACTTTTCTTTTACTTACAAAATGCCAATCATAGTAGCACCCACTTTGTCTTTGTAGGAGAATGAAATGAACTTAGAAGCGCTTAACAGAAAGCGCTCACTGTGGGCCAGGTGTGGTGGCTCATGCCTGTTATCCCAGCACTTTGGGAGGCCCAGGTGGGTGGATCAGCTGAGGTAAGGAGTTTGGGACCAGCCTGACCAACAGGGTAAAACCTGTTTCTACTAAAAATACAAAATTAGCTGGGCGTGGTGGCTCATGCCTGTAATCAGGAGGCTAAGGCGGGAGAATCGCTTGAACCTGGGGAGGCGGAGGTTGCAGTGAGCTGAGATCGTGCCATTGCACTCCAGCCTGGGTGACAGAGTGAGACTCCATCAAAAGAAAGAGAGAGAGACGAGGAAGAAAGAGAGAGAGAGAGAGAGAGAAAGAGAAAGAAAGAGAGAGAGAGAGAGAGAAAGAAAGAAAGAAAGAAAAAGAAAGAGAAAAAGAAAGCAAGCCTCACTGTGGTGAATGCCACTGATCATCAGCTCAGCGCCTGAGCTCACCTGGGCCAGGTAGAGGGATGTGGCTGAGGACAGGAAGTGGCTGTGGGCATCTGGCCCTACAGGTTCCTCTGCCATCCCACTTCCTCCACACCTGACCTCCTGTCCCCACCTGCACATTAGCCCTCACTCCCACCTCCCATGACCTCTGATGGAGGAGGCTTCTGCAGCTCCCCGCCCTAGTCCCGGGCAGGGGTACAGGTCCCCAGAACACCCAGTTGGGGTCACTGCTTCCCTCTCGCTGCCATCTTTGTGCCTCCCTGGGTCCCCCATCTCTGAGGCTCCTCATCTCTGGTTTTGGGTGTCTCTCTGCTCTTCTCACCTTGGTTTTCTGGACAGAACATGTCAGGGCCCCAAGGGGGTGTCCCACGTGAGGACATTCGTCACACGCTCTGCCAGGCCCACGCTGGGTCCTCAGCTGGCCCTGGGGAAAATTGGGGCAGGAAGTCTGGGGACCTAAGAAGGGAACTGGGGCCTGGACTCCTGGGTCTGAGGGTGGAGGGGCTGGGGGTCTGGACTCCTGGGTCTGAGGGAGGAGGGTCTGAGGGACAAGATCCTCCCCCGACACGCCCCTCCCTTAAATACCAGCCGGAGTGCCCTGCCCCCTTCCCGCTCCCAGTTAACCCAGCCCAGCGAAACCGGGACAGTCGCGCAGCCTCGAGGGATGGAGGAGGTGCGCGAGGGACGCGCGCTCGGTGGCGGGATGGAGGCCGACGGTCCCGCGAAACCCCAGGAGCTGCCTCCCTCGCCACGGTCGCCGTCACCGCCGCCGTCGCCGCCATCGCCCGCGGCCCCGGAGACCCCCGAGACCCCCGAGCTCCCCGAGCCGGAGCAGCTGTCCGAGGCCCACGCGCGGCAGCTGCTGCTGGAGGAGTGGGGGCCGCTGAGCGGGACGCTGGAGCTGCCCCCGCGCCTCACCTGGAAGCTGCTTCTGGTGCGGAGGCCGTTCTACCGCAACCTGCTGCGATCGCCCAACCCCGAAGGTGCGCACGGCCCCGAGCAGCCGGGAGGCACCACCTTGACCGTCTGTCTCTTCTTTCCCTCTTTGTTTTCCTCTCTCATTCTCTCTTTGTCTCTCTCTGTCTCTGCATTTCTCTGCATCCCTCTGTCTCCTTTTCTGTCATTGTGCCTCTCCGTTTAACCCCGTCTCTCTGTCTTGTCTCTCACTTACCTCTGTCTCACACCTCTCCCTCTCTGTCTCCTTCTCTTTCTCTCCCCTCTGCCTATGTTTCTGTCTCTCTCTCTCTCTTTTTTTGAGACAGAGTCTTGCTGTCGCCCAGGCTGGAGTGCAGTGGTGCCATCTCGGCTCACTGCAGCCTTCAACTCCCAGGTTCAAGCGATTCTCCTGCCTCAGCCTCCTGAGTAGCTGGGACTATGGGCACGCACCACCACGCCTGGCTAATTTTTGTATTTTTAGTAGCGACAGGGTTTCACCATGTTGGCGAGGCTGGTCTCAAACTCTTGGCCTGTCTCTTTCTCTGGGTTCTTCTCTTTGTCCCTCTGTCTCTGTCTCACCACACCCCCCTGACTCCCCTGGCATCACCCTCTCCCCAGAGCCCTGACTCACTTATCCATGCCCGGCTGCCCTGACCTGGCACCGATTCCTGCCTCCAGTGTAGCCCTGCGGGTAGGGAGGGGTGAGTAGGGCGGAGGGGCTGGCCGGAGGCTCCACTCACTTGCGCGTTTCAGGCATCAACATTTATGAGCCAGCGCCCCCTACTGGTCCCACCCAGCGACCCCTGGAGACTCTGGGTAAGTGTTTGGAGGCCGGGTTGCTGAGGGTGAGGAGGGTCCTCCAGGGTTGGAGTGTTTTAACCCTTTGTTCTCCAACCTGCAGGCAATTTCCGCGGCTGGTTCATTAGAACCGAGAAGCTCCAGCAGAACCTAAGGTGAGTCGTCAGGCTGCTGCGGCCTGTGCTCCATTTCCTGCTCTGCCCTTTCTCGCTTGGCCTCTCTGGGCCTCTATTTCCTGCTCTGTAAACAGCGTTAGCACAAGAGAGAATGCCTGTAAAACACACAGCATAGGGCCCGGCCAGGTCTGGCTAGCACCAGTCCATAGCAGCTATTACTGGTTTTTGGTTTTTGGTTTTGAGATGAAGTCTCCCTCTGTCGCCCAGGTTGGAGTACAGGGGAGCCATCTCAGCTCACTGCAAACTCTGACTCCCAGGTTCAAGCAATTCTCCTGCCTCAGCCTCCTGAGTAACTGGGGTTACAGCTGCGAGCCACCACGCGCAGCTCAGTTTTGTATTTTTAGTAGAGACGGGGTTTCACCATGTTGGCCAGGCTGGTCTCAAACTCCTGACCTCAAGTGATCTGCCCGCCTAGGCGTCCCAAAGTGCTGGGATTACAGGTGTGAGCCACCGCGCCTGGCTATTACTGTTACTGTTGTAATTATTCTAAGGTTCTTTCCCTGGGAGGGGAGGATCACCCAGGCCACCCCGTCCTCCAGGAAACAAGCCTTGCCTCCTGCGCAGTAGATGAGATGATGTGACTCGGGGGCTCGGTCACATGGGCCAAGGCTGGGATCCCGGCTCTGCCACGTTTGCTGCTTGACCTTGGACACGTCTCCATCCTCAGCCTCAGGTTGCACGTCTGTGGCATGGGGTTCAGGATGCATTGTCCTCAGAGGGGCCCATGGGGACTGAGACTGAAAGGTGCTGGGGGAGCACCCCACATGTGGGGACTCAAGCTCTCTCTAAGAAAGCGATGAGACAGGGCTTCCTGCTTCCTGGAGATCCCCGGGACCCTGGCATATCGCAGACCCCGCCTCTCCCGGCCCCTCGTTCACAGCTGGACGGTGAAGCAGCAGTGCGTGGACCTCCTGGCCGAAGGCCTGTGGGAGGAGCTGCTGGATGACGAGCAGCCAGACATTACCGTCATGGACTGGTGCGTGCCCCTTCCCTGCAGCTGCACCCCCGATCACGCAGCGCTGCCCAGAGCGCGAGCCTTACCCCAGTTCCCTGTGCTCTCAGCCCCCATCAAGGCCTTCCTGGTGCTGCAGGCTCCTGCCCTGCCTACGTTCCTGGCCCGTTCTCTTTGAGTCTTTCAGATTTTGAAATGTGCCAGGGAGTAACTGAAGCTGATCCTTCTTTCTTTCTTTTTTTTTTTTGAGACAGACTCTCACTCTGTCACCTACGCTGGAGTGCAGTAGTGCGATCTCAGCTCACTGCAACCTCCAACTCCCAGGTTCAAGCAATTCTCCTGCCTCAGCCTCCCCAAGTAACTAGGTGTGAGCCACCACGTCTGCCTAATTTCTGTATTTTTAGTAGAGACGGGGTTTCTCCATGTTGACCAGGCTGGTCTCGAACTCCTGACCTCAAGGGATCTGCCTACCTCAGCCTCCCAAAGTGCTGGGATTGTAGGCATGAGCCACACTGCTCAGCCTATTCCTTATTTCTTAAAAGCCTGTTGCCCTCTATTCTCAAAACAAATTCCTTCTTATTCCTTAGCAGTCACTTACACATAGCTCCACCGGGAAGCCTTCCCTGAAAACCCCTCAGCTGGGTCAGGTGCATTTGCTCCAGTGCCTTGTGCCCCCCAATCCCAGTCCCAACCTCTCTGTGCCCCTAATTCTGGCCCCAACCCCTGTGCCTGGGTCTCCAATTCCAGCCCCAGACCCTCTGCGTAGGTCCCCAATTCCAGCCCCAACTCCTCTGCCTGGGTCCCCAATTCTGGCCCTGACCCCTCTGCCTGGGTCCCCCCATCCTGGCCCTGACCCCTCTGCCCATGCTCCCCATCCCGGTCTTGGCCATTCCTGGCTGTCATGTTTGGTGGCATGCCTGCCTCCCTCACTGGACTATGAATGCTGTGTGGATGGGTGTGGGGCTGTCTTGGTCACTGATATGTTGCCAGCACCCCCCAGCTCAGGGCTGTGCACAGAGTGAGTGACAGCATGTGTGCTGAATGGGGACCGGGGCCAGGGCTGGGGCTGGGCAGCTGAGACTGCAGTGGCAGCTGAAGGCCTGGACCCCGCCTGCAGGTTTGAGGACAGCCGGCTGGACACATGCGTCTATGAGCTGCACGTCTGGCTGCTGGCGGCCGACCGCCGCACAGTCATTGCTCAGCACCACGTGGCCCCCCGGACTTCTGGGAGAGGTCCCCCTGGCCGCTGGGTCCAGGTGAGACTCCCCGGCCCCGGGCCTCCACCCCAGACGTGTTCTTCTCCCAACACCTCACAGAGGGAGGAGAGCAGGTCCTCGGGTCCTCAAAAAGGGCTCCTCCCTAACTCCGGGTGCTGTCACCACAGGTGTCCCACGTATTCCGTCATTATGGTTCCGGCGTGCGCTTCATCCACTTCCTGCACAAGGCCAAGAACCGCAGGGAGCCTGGTGGGCTGCGGCGGACACGGGTGACCGACTCCTCCGTGTCTGTGCAGCTCCGGGAGTGACTGGCTGGCTCCGCATCTGTCCTGACCCCATGGCACCCCTCCCTGACCTTTAGAAACCCCTAACCCGTAGCCACCTCCTAGGCCCCTTATTCCTGCCTGGCCCCCTGGCTTCTCTCTTGGTTGACAGCTTCACACACTCCTGAACAGTGGCCTCTGGCCTTTCCCAGCGCTCACTGAGGCCCATGAGGGCAGAGCCATGCCTTGTAAATTCAGTGCCTGACAGGTGCTCTGGCAGGTGCTCCGTAGATCTCTGTTGAGTGAATGCATAGACACCTGTGCCCAAGGATGCTGAGTGCTTTGAACTCCACTGAAATGGATTGCTCACTGTCGTGTCGCCAGCACCACCCAGCCCAGGACTGTGCACAGAGTGGGTGGCAGCGAATGTGTGAAGGGGGAATGGAACCATTCACTTCACTCAGTTCCTGCCCCATTTGCCCGCCCCTGATCCATGATCTTCCATTACCTTCACAACCCGGGGACCTTCTGACCTTGACCTCTGATCTCCTCACACATCTCCCTTAGCATCTCCACTTACCTATTCTCCATCTCTCGTTTTTTTTTTTTGAGATGGAGTCTCGCTCTGTCACCCAGGCTGGAGTGCAGTAACACGATCTCGGCTCACTGCAACCTCCGCCTCCCAGGTTCAAGTGATTCTCCTGCCTCAGCCTCTCAAGTAGCTGGGATTACAGGTGCATATCACCACGCCTAGCTAATTTTTGTATTTTAGTAGAGACAGGGTTTCACCATGTTGGCCAGGCTGGTCTTGAACTCCTGACCTCAGGTGATCCACCCGCCTTGGCCTCCCAAAGTGCTGGGATTGCAGGCGTGAGCCACATGGCCTGGCCTTTATATCTCTCAAGTCTCAGAATCGCCCCTAGCTCCCTCCTGCTGTCTGCAGTTGTCATCCCCTCAGAGCTCTCCTCCCACCCTCTCCTCCAAGGACCCTTTGTGTATCCTCTCCAGCTACCACAGAGCCCCCAAACCCAGGCATCCATCAAAGTCCTTCATTCATGGGAGAGGTGGGGACACAGACTGCGATCAGAACAGAAATATGGGGTGTGGGGATTAAAAGTATTTGACAACCTCTAAGTTCAAGGCCCCAATCTGATCACTTGTGGATCCTAGTCCTAACCCCGGGCGGAGTCCCCAAGGCCCCCTACTGTCCCCCACAGGAACCATGGAGGGAGTCCAGAGGCCTCTGGGAGGCCAGAAACGGCTCAAGAAAGGGTTATTATTTTTTTTTTTGGAGACAGAGTCCCGCTCTGTTGCCCAGGCTGGAGTGCAGTGGCATGATCTGGGCTCACTGCAACCTTTGCCTCCCAGGTTCAAGCGATTTCCAGCTAATGCTTGTATTTTTAGTAAAGATGGGGTTTCCCCATGTTGGCCAGGCTGGTCTCGAACTCCTGACCTCAAGTTATCCACCTACCTCAGGCTCCCAAAATGCTAGGATTGTAGGCCTGAGTCACCTCGCCTGGCTAAGGAAGGGCTATTAACCGAAAAGGGTGGGGCATATTTCACATTAACATCAGCCCAGGTCCCCCTGTGATTCACTCATATGTCCTTCTGGGGGCGTGTCTTTGAACACACCTAAAACCATGTCTGAATCTATGGCGTGTCCTCATCCAAGGCATTGTCCTGGTTATGGGCTGACCCAGGCCCCACCACCCTGCTCTCGCCTCCATCCCACCCAGTCCAGTGAGGACTTGGGTCCCAGGGACAAGCAGATGACAGACCGTATGAGGCAACTGTAGGAAAAGGCTGTATTGCAGGGGAGGTGGGAGGGGCAGGCAGAACGCTCCTCCTTCTGGGTCTCGGGCCCCGGAGCAGAGCCCAGGGACAGGCCGAGTGAGGGGCTTAGCACTCTGTGGAAGCTGCAGTTGAGAGAACAGCAAAGCATCAGCTGCACCTGAAATGTAATCAAGAATTCCTTCCAGGGCTCTCAGAGACCCAGGGTCTGGGGGGTTCTAGAAACCTGAGGCTGGGCGGGGGCTGGGGCGTCTGGGTCTGAGGTTCCAAGTTCAGGAACCAGGGATCCTAGACTGGGAGTTAGGAGCTGGGGGCTCTTGGAGTTCCTGGGGGACAGGAGTGGCTGGGGAGGGCTTGGGAAGGTGTCACCAGTGGATCTAGGTCCCCAGTCTGTGAGCACAAGGTGGGCTCAGGGGCCTCCAGGGATGGGTCTGGGGGTGGGCTGTGGGACTGGTTTTAGGGGCTGAGGCTGGTCTAGAGGGTCTAGGGGAGTGGGGAGCGTGAAGGCTCACTGGGTGTTCCTGTAATTGAGTCTGGGGTCTTGAGGTCTGGGTTAGTTTTAGAGTCTGGGAGTCCCTAGAGTTGGGTCTGGGAGCTTTCAGATGTGATGATATGAGGGCTGGGGACTGGCTTCAGTTCTGGGGACTCCAAGGTGAGGGGTCTAGGAGCCCTCAGTCCCTAGAATTAGCCAGCCCTCCCTGGGAAGTACAGCGGTGGGCAGGTGGGTAGGTGGAAGATTCCAGAAGGGATGGAGGGTTGGCTCTGAATCCCAGAGCTGGGGTGGAGAGGTCCCAGGGGCTTGGGCTGCAGGTGGAGTGTGGACCAGGTGCTGGGGGTGAGGAGGAGGAGGACCTGGTTTGGGTATGGGCTCTGAGATGCGGCCTCAGGATGGGTTGTAGGGAGGCCTGGTGCTCCCAGTTCCAGTCGGGAGCTCAGGGGTGCGGAGCAGCCTCAGGGCTTGGGTGGTAGGTGTGGGGGGTTGTGCGGAGCTGGGGCCGGGGCCTGGGGTGGGCGGCCGGGCACCTGCAGTAGAGCGCGGAAATAGCGTTGGACCAGTCTCCGAAGATGCCCCGGCGGTACTCCTCCAGGCGCGGATAGGTGCCGCTGGAGAACTTGCGCGTCTTGCCCGCCTTGCCTTTCAGGGACCACACGGTGAGCTCGCAGCGCGGCGCCACCACGAGCGAGGAGGCGGTGTTGGCCCAGTTGGAGGGCAGGTAGGGCAGGTCGGCGTCCGGCTCCAGCGACAGCTCGGCGCCCCTGCAGCAGTTCTCATAGTAGGGGTCGCTCTTGTCGTAGAGCTTGGCGCACGTGCGCGTCCCGTCCGAATGCTTGAGGTCGGCGGGCACCGGGCAGGCGCCCCGGGCGCAGGGCATGACGGCCAAGACCAGGGCCAGCAGCAGCGGGTGCAGCAGGGACATGGTGGCAGTGCCCCGCCGCGACCCCGCGCGCTTTTATGCGCCCGACCCGTGGGAAGGTACAAGCTGCGAGATTTGGAATCAGCGAGGGAGGGCGTCCCTCCCCTTGGAGCCCGGAGACCTGCCTAACTTAGGACGGAAGCTGACAAGGTGGACGCTGTGTATATAACTTAGCACCTTAAGACGTTAGGTGACAACATTATAAAGAGAGACAATAGACAGGACTTGAGGAAGAGTCATTTGCAACACAGAGGGTGGCACAGGTTAAAAGACAGAAATGAGAAGAGCTCTTAAAAATTGACAAGGGGGCCCAGTGCAGTGGCTCACGCCTGTAATTCCAGTACTTGAGGAGACTGAGGCGGATAGATCACGAGGTCAGGAGTTCGAGGCCAGCCTGACCAACATAGTGAAACCCCCATCTCTACTAAAAATACAAAAATTAACCAGGCATGGTGGGATGAGCCTGTAATCCTAGCTACTCAGGATGCTGAGGCAGGAGAATCACTTGAACTGGGGAGGCAGAGGTTGCAGTGAGCCAAGATCGCACCACTGCACTCCAGCCTGGGTGATAGAGGGAGACTACGTCTCAAAAAAAAAAAAAAAAAAAAAAAAAAAAATTGACAAGGGGCTTGCTAGTGGCTCACGCCTGCAATCTCAGCACTTTGGGAGGCCTAGACAGGTAGATCGCTTGAGCCCAGGAGTTTGAGACCAGTCTAGGCAACATAGCAAGATCCCATCTCTACTGAAAAATAAAATTGGCTCAGCGTGGTGGCGTGGCCTATAGTCGAAGCTACTCAGAAAGCTGCGGTGGGAGGATAGCTTGAGCCCAGGAGTTCGAGGCTGCAGTGAGCCGAGATCGTTTCACTGCACTCCAGCCTGGGCAACAGAGCCAGAAAAAAAAAAAAAGAAAGAAAGAAAAGAAAGAAATGGAACAACCCTTATTCTAAATTAGGAAAGTCTGGGAGGGGAAGGCAGGAGGGGAAAGCTGGGGCCTCCTGGCTGGGGAGGCTCCCTCCTTGGGAGGCAGGACCTTGGGAAAGGAGAAGCTGGAGATAAGGAGAGAGGCCCTGGTGGGGTGGGGGCAGGTAGAGAAGGAGGTGGGGAGGAGCCCCACCCCCCTTCCCCACCAGACTCAGACTGGGCAATCTTCCTAAGCACGGCTGGCAATCCAGAATCTGTGAAGTACCAGATAGCAGTATTTGCATAACACGTTAAAAACCTTTTGCAAGACAATGTACAAAGGCTTGAGGAGATATGTGCAATATTTCAAACAGCATAGCATTACAAGCTATAATACATAGAGTGCACACAGGTTGGGCGTGGTGGGTCACACCTGGAATCCCAACAATTTTGGAGACCGAGGCAGGTGGATCATTTGAGGCCAGGAGTTCAAGACCAGCCTGGCCAACATGGTGAAACCCCATTTCTACCAAAAAGTACAAAAATCAGCCAGGCGTGGTGGCAGGTGCCTGTAATCTCAGCTACTAGGGAGGCTGAGCAGGAGAATTGATTAAACCCAGGAGGTGGAGGTTTCGGTGAGCTAAGATTGCACCATTGCACTCCAGCCTGGGCGACAGAGTGACTGTGTCTCAAAAAAAAAAAAAAAAGAAAGAAAGAAAAGAAAAGAAACAAGGCAAAGGAAAAATTAGAGCAGCACAGGAAGGGGAGGGAGATTGGGACCCTTGGGCTGGACTGGGACCCAGACCTCTGGGAGCCTGGCCAGAGCCCTTCCAAGGTTCTTTGGAGTTCCCAGTGTCTTCCCTAAACAGGGTCAAGAGGGAAGAGTGTGGATGTGCTGATTAGACAGACGAGGGTCCACTGGCTCTGTCAGTACAGGTGTGGGCCTCGGTTTCCTCATCTGTGAAATGGGTAGTATTTCCTCCTACACCATAGGAATGCTGAGAAGCTTACAGGGGATGGTAGAAGGGACGTGGTTAGGAGGACAGCCCATAAAGTCAAATCCCAGCGCCTCTATGAGCTTGTGCACACAAAGGCTTCAAGGACACGCTGATGGTACCTACCTCAGAGTGCTGGTATGAGGAATAAATTAGTTAGCCTGGGAGCAGAGGCTCACGCTTGTAACCCCAGCACTTTGGGAGGCCAAGGAGGGAGGATCACTTGAGGTCAGGAGTTTGAGACCAGCCTGACCAACACGGCCACTACTAAAAATACAAAACTTAGCCAGGCGTGGTGGTGCATGCCTGTAATCCCAGCTACTGAGGAGGCTGAAGCAGGAGAATCACTTAAACCTGGGAGACTGAGGCTGCAATGAGCCAAGATCGCACCACTGCACTCCAGCCTGGGTGACAGAGTGAGACCCTGCCAAAAAAAAAAAAAAAGAATAAATGAATTAATCCGTGTAACAGCCCTTAGAGAAGGGATCAACCCTTGCTAAGTGTCATATGAGCATTTGCCGTCATCATCACCGCCATCTGTTTTTTTTAAAGAGACAGTCTCACTCTATCACCCAGGTCTGCAGCCTCCACCTCTTGGACTTAAACAATCCTCCCACCTCAGCCTCCTGAGTAGGGAACATGCCACCACACCCTGCTAATTTTTTGTAGAGATGGGGTTTCACCACGTTGCCCAGGTTGGTCTTGAACTCTTGGGCTCAGTAAGTCCTCCCGCATCCCACAGTGCTGGGATTACAGGTATGAACCACTGCACACGGTGTATCATTATTATTATCTAAATCTTTAGCACAGTGCCTGGCACATAGGACTCAATAAAGGCAAACCATCACAACAACATAACACCACCAGTTTGCTGTCATCCATGGTCACTCAGCTAAACCTACGCCCTGCTGGTCCTCCTCAGACGCCGTGGCTTCCACCCTGGGCAGAGGAGGGCCGTTATTACGAGGCAAACACTGGAGACACTTGGAAGTGGGGTTCAGACGTTGACTCTGCCACCTGCTTGCTGAGCAACCTTGGGAAAATGAACTTACCTCTCTGAGCTTCCATTTCCCCCTACCTTCAATGGGATAATAGAAAATGAGGACTCATGAGCCAAGCACAATGGCACATGCCCATAGTCCCAGTTACTTGGGAGGCTGAGGCAGGAGGATCATTTGAGTCCAGGAGGTCAAGGCTGCATTAAGCTGTGATTGCACCACTGTGCTCCAGCCTCTGCAACAGAGGGAAACCTTGTCCCTAAAAAAAAGAGAGGTCTCTATAAAGTAATTTACAACTGATATAAAACATTATGAACAATCCATATAAGTGTGTTTTTTCTTTTTTTTGTTTTCTTTTTTGAGACAGAGTTTCTCTCTTGTTGCCCAGGCTGGAGTGCAATGGCTCGATCTCAGCTCACCACTACCACCGCCTCCCGGATTCAAGTGATTCTCCTGCTTCAGCCTCCCGATTAGCTGGGATTACAGGCATGTACCACCATGCCTGGCTAATTTTGCATTTTTAGTAAAGATGGGTTTCTCCATGTTGATCAGGCTGGTCTTGAATTCCTGACCTCAGGTGATCCGCCAGGCTTGGCCTCCCAAAACACTGAGATTACAGGTGTGAGCCACCACGCTCAGCCCATATAATTGTTATTTATAAATATAATATAGGCCAGGCGCAGTGGCTCATGCCTGTAATGCTGGCACTCTGGGAGGCTGAGGCGTGAGGATCTCTTGAGGTCAAGAGTTCGAGACCAGCCTGGCCAACATGGTGAAACCCTGTCTCTACTAAAAAACATACAAAAATTAGCTGGACGTGGTGGCACATGCCTGTAATCCCAGCTACTCAGGAGGCTGAGGCAGGAGAATCACTTGATCCTGGGAGGCTGAGGTTGCAGTGAGCCGAGATCGCACCACTGTACTCCAGCCTGGGTGACAGAGATTCCATCTCCAAAAAAAAAAAATGTGTATATACATATGTATGTAATATACTTAATATACAATATTGCATTAACATAATAGTATAAATGTAAAACCATAAAGCATGAAAGCATAAAGCACAGTGTCCAGCACCTGATAGGTACTCAGTACATGGAAGCTGTTATTGACTATTCTTATAGCTCTGAGACCCTGGTCCTCAGCCTGGCCCTGCCCAGGGATCCTTCTTTCTCCTTTCCTTTCGTGATCCTTTGAAATCTAATCTCCAGCTGCTAACTTCCCAGAGAGCCTCCTTGGCCCCAGGAACAGAGAGCACCCACCCTCTGGCTCTGCACCACCCCAGACACAGGGATGGAGGGTGTAGCAGAGTCACCTAGCGTCCCACCCACCCTGGAGGGCCATGAGCTTCAGACACAGAGAGCGACATGGCCCAGGAGACCCTGATGGGGAGACAGACCCAGACACAGGAAGGAACACGGAACTCACACAGCCCACATCCGACAGAGCCCACAGAGACCCAGGGCATGGGCACCGCATTTTCAATCCCACCTCACACGCATGGACAGGGCGTAGGGATACGCATCACAAGCCAGCTACCGATGGTCCTGGATTCTTACTGGTGAATTCCAGGGTAGACACATGCACAGCTCTGGGGCAACAGACAGTTACACACACCCCGTGCCCCAACGGAACCACACAACCATTGTCACGGGCAAGCCTCCAGTCTTCCTCCACTCCTGCCCTACACCCTACAAATCTCATACCTGTGAAATCTTTTTTTTTCTTTCAGAGTTTCACTCTTGTTGCCCAGGCTGGTGGAGTTCAGTGGCTCGATCTCAGTTCACCACAGCCTCCACCTCCCTCGGCCTCAGCCTCCCAAGTAGCTGGGATTACAGGTGTCTGCCACCACACCCAGCTAATTTTTTTATTTTTATTTTTAGTAGAGACGGGGTTTTGCCATGTTTGCCAGGCTGGTCTAGAACTCCTGACCTCAGGTGATCCACCCACCTCAGCCTTCCAAAGTGCTGAGATTACAGGTGTGAGCTACCCAACCCAGCCTCTTTTTTTTTTTAAATAAAGACGGAGTCTCGGTATGTTGGCCAGACTGATCTCAAATTCCTGGCCTCAAGCAATCCTCCCACCTCAGCTTCCCAAAATGCTAGGATTACAGGCATGAACCACCTCATATCATATGAAATCTCACACACATGTATCTGACATGTTCACATAAGCACACATCACACACACACACACGCCCACATGTGCACAGTGTCCTCACCCAGAAACAACTTCCTCAGTATTTATTAACACACACTAGACAAATAGTAGGTAAACAAACATCTCCTTATTACACAATTTTTTAAAAGAATAGAAGACTGTCCTGCCCTTGAGGAACCCATAAGCCCTTGAAAATGTCGGATGGTAAATAAATCAATAATTTGAACACCATGTGAAAAGAGTTAGAACAGGGGTGTTGTGAAGGAACGCAGTGGGAAGAATGACAGGTTGGTTGGTTGGTTTCATATCCACTGGGATATTGTGATTTGTATAATAATAAATCCTCTTTTTGGATCTTACAGCCTTGATTGGACATTTTTCAGCAGAGCATCAGAAAGGAGATTGCTAGATTGCAATACACGTGAAATTGCCACTAGAAGGAAAAGGAAAGTATTTGTCTCCATCAGGGCGGTACTTGAACACAAACAATAAACATTATAGGTTGTACATAATTTAAATTAAAATGATGTGTGTTGCATAAGTACAGGAAAATATTCAGATCAGCACGTAAGTTCGTATTGGGTCATCAGAATGCATTACAATTTTGCAAAGATAAAACACTGAATGACATTTTCTTTCTTTTTTTGAGACGGGGTCTTGCTCTGTTGCCCAGGTTGGAGTGGTATGGTGTGGTCATAGCTCACTGTAGCCTCAAACTCCTGGCCTCAAGCAATCTTCCTTTTTTAATTAGTCCAGCTAATTAAAAAAAATTTTTTTTTGAGATGGAGTCTCGCTCTGTCACAGGCTGGAGTGCAATGGTGAGACCTCGGCTCATGGCAACCTCTGACTCCCAGGTTCAAGTGATTCTCCTGACAGCCTCCTGAGTAGCTGGGATTACAGGTGTGCATCACCACACCTGGCTAATTTTTGTATTTTTAGTAGAGATGGGGTTTCACCATGTTGGTCAGGCTGGTCTCCTGACTTCGTGATCCACCTGCCTCAGCCTCCCAAAGTGCTGGGATTACAGGCGTGAGCCACCACGCCCAGCCATAAAAATTTTTTTAGAGGTGAGGTCTTGATATGTTGCCCAGGCTGGCCTCTAACTCCTGGGCCCAAGCAATCCTTCTGCTTTGGCCTCCCAATGTGTTGGGGTTACAGGCATGAGCCACTGCACCCAACCAGATTATTTAACCAGTATTATATGTTTAAGGAATAGTATAATCCCAAAGCAGCCATAACTGTGTGGCTTGGAAACAGTGGTTCTCAAAGGCTACTCCCTGGACCAGCAGCCTCAGCATCCTCTCGGAACTTGCTAGAAGTTTAAATTCTCACTCCCACCCCAGCCCTACTCTAGGTTTTCACAAGCCCTCTTGGTGACTCCAGTGCCCACTCAAGTTTGAGAACTGAGGGCTAGGGCTTTGGTCTGCGGCTTCCTATGTCACGGATGGTTTATTACATCTAGAATTTTCTTTTTTTTTTTTTTTGAGATGGAGTCTTGCTCTGTCACCCAGGCTGGAGTGCAGTGGTGTGATCTTGGCTCACTGCAACCTCTGCCTCCCAGATTCAAGCAATTCTCGTGCCTCAGCCTCCCAAGTAGCTAGGATTACAGGTGTGTGCCACCACACCCAGCTAATTTTTGTGTTTTTAGTAGAAACCGAGTTTCACCATGTTGGCCAGGCTGGTCTTGAACTCCTGATCTCAAGCGATCCGCCTGCCTTGGCCTCCCAAAGTGCCAAGATTATAGGTGTGAGCCACCACGCCCAGCCTATGTCTAGAATATTCTGTATTGATACTTTAATTTGTTCAGATCCTTTAAAAGTATATTTCATGTAATAGGATTCCAGAAAAAACTGTCATTAGCAATTAAAAAGGAACTCCAGTGCCTGGAGTTGCAAATGCCCAGACTGAACTTGAATCTCCCCCAACTCAGACAAAAGATCAGTTGTCAGCTAACCTCAGGACACAGCTGACCTCCATTTTCTCAGACACAGCTGCCGCAGGTGAGGTGCCTTGTCTTAAAGGTTTCCTGGGCTCCACAGTCCCTTTCTGGTCTAGACCAGAACTGCTCAATCTTTAAGGAGCTGCCAACCTCCTAGAGCGAGAGGGAGAGGGAGAGTGGGATGGGAAAGGTCTTCAGCTGCAGATTCTGCTTCAACAGGCTTGGGATTGGGTTGAGGTTCTGAGTTTCCTTTTTTTTTATTGAGACAGAGTCTCACTGTCACCCAGGCTGCTGGAGTCCACTGGTGCAATCGCAGCTCACTACAACTTGTGCCTCCCAGGTTCAAGCCATTCTCTTGCCTAAGCCTCCTGAGTAGCTGGGATTACAGGCATGCGCCACTACTCCCGGCTAATTTTTGTATTTTTAGTAGAGACGGGGTTTCACCATGTTGGCCAGGCTGGTCTCAAACTCTTGACCTGAAGTGATCCACCCGCCTCAGCCTCCCAAAGTGCTGGGATTATAGACATGAACCACCACACCTGGCTGGGTTTAGGTCTGAATTTTCTACAAATTCCCAAAGGATGCCAGGCTGCTGAGGGTCATTGTTTGAGTAGAGAGTCTCTCTGCAAACCGACAGCCTCAGCTGAGACAGATAATGCAAGAATACAGCCCAAATTTGGAACCTGCCACCAGAAGGAGGTGGCAGGAATACAGAGGGAAGCCAGGCCAGGGGAACTCAGGAAAGCAGTGGAGATGGAAACGCAGATGAAATTCAGAAGGAAGCAGGTGAGGGAAGCTGGTTCTGAAACTCAAGGCTGCAATAACGTTAGTCCAGGAGCCCCTGCGGGCGGGAGGTAAAAACCCTAAGCCAAGCCGGGCGAGGAGGCGGGGTTTCGCCGGTCACAGAGACCGGGAAGCGGGGAGCCCAGAAGCGCTCGGGAGGTGGCGCCATAGCCCAGAGATTGAGCGGGTCCAGGACCGCAGGTTCAAATCCTGTCTCTGCCTTTTACGTGCTGTGTGGGTTTTGGCAAGTTACTCAACCTCTCCAAGCTTCAGTTTCCCTCATGTGTGAAGTGGACACAATACACACACAAAAACTGCTTACAGGTTCTTAGAGTTTTGAGATTTGCAGGGCGGTTTCCTGTTTCTTATTGCTTAATAGTGGTCATTGATTCTCTCTCTCTCTCTCTCTTATTTTTTAAACTGTCATTATTTTTTATCAGGCAGTCTCCGAGCCAGAATAGGCTCGGAGACTCCCTTATTTTTTTCTTTCTTTTCTTGGTTTTTGTTTCTGTTTTGAGACGCAGTTTCACTCTTGTTGCCCAGGCTGGAGTACAATGGTACGATCTCGGCTCACTGCAACCTCCCGGGTTCAAGAGATTCTCCTGCCTCAATCTCCCGAGTAGCTGGAATTACAGGCGTCCACCACCATGCCTGGCTAATTTTTTCTATTTTTAGTAGAGACGGGGTTTCACCTTGTTGGCCAGGCTGGTCTCGAACCCCTGAACTCAGATGATCCACCTGCCTTGGCCTCCCAGAGTGCTGGGATTACAGGGTGAGCCACTGCTTATGGCCCATTTCTTTGAGTTTGTGTGCTGTTCTTTTCCTCGCATTTAAGCTAGATGGTTTACTGGCTTATTTTCAGCCTCTTTCCTTTTCCCACATTTGTATTTAAGGCTTTACACTTTTTTTTGTGGGATTGTTGTGTGGCTTACATAAGCAAAAAATATAGTGGGCTGAGGTTATTTTAGGCACATGGAAATTGCTCAGTGTGTTTAGTGACATGAATGATGGTTTTGATTATTATTATTATTATTCTTTTTTGAGACAGTCTCACTTGATCACCCAGACTGGAGTGCAGTAGTGTGATCTCACCTCACTGCAATCTTCACCTCCCAGGTTCAAGTGATTCTCCTGCCTAAGCCTCCTGAGCAGCTGAAATTACAGGTGTGCATCATCATACCTGGCTAATTTTTTTCTTTTTTTTTTTTTTGAGACAGAGTTTGTTTCACTCTTGTTGCCCAGGCTGAGTTCAGTGGCGCAATCTCAGCTCACCGCAACCTCCACCTCCCGGGTTCAAGCGATTCTCCTGCCTTAGCCTCCCGAGTAGCTGGAATTACAGACATAAACCACCATGCCCGGCTAATTTTGTATTTTTAGTAGAGACGGAGTTTCACCATGTTGGCCAGGCTGGTCCAAACTCCTGACCTCAGGTGATCCACCCACCTCGGCCTCCCAAAGTGCCAGGATTACAGGTGTGAGCCACTGTACCCAGCCTAGCACAATGCATTCTAAATGACCCCTCACACATGCTGAGGTGGAGAGGACACACACACAATCCCACAACTACAATGACACACAATCAGAAACACAATCACACATACACTGTAGGAAGCCAGAGATGCCACCCCAAAGATGCCCAGCACCTCATCCCTGGACCTGGTGTGTATCTTAGGTCACTCGGCAAAGGAGCTTTGCAGATGTGATTGTGGTGTGTGAATTGTCACTGGGGAATCTTCCTGGATGCCAATCTCATAACCTGAGCCCTGAAACGTGGAAGACTTTCTGTAGCTGGAAGCACAAGGGCAGCATGGCAGGAGAGGTTAGAGAGGTTCCAAGCATGAGAAGGTTTGGGGCAGTGTTGCTGGCTCTGAGATGGAGGGTCCAATGGGCAGGGACCATGGAGAGTGGGAGAAACATGGATGGAGAAGAGCAGTGAGTTTTCAGGGCAGTGAAATCATTCTGTCCTCCACTGTCACGGGGGATAGGATACATTATGTATTTTGCCTCTGATCTCAGGTCCTGAGGAAGGGGCAGGAGCGGCACCTGCAGTCCATCAGCAGGAGCGACTCTTCCTAGAGAGCAAGGGCACAGGTTAGCCCCCAGCAGAAGAGATGGAGGTTAGACCACCCCAGTGGGATTAGAGGATGACTGACAACAGGATAGGGGAAGTTAACTTCCGGGAGGATGTGAGAGGACCCTCTGCTGCAGGAGGACACCAATCAGCCCCTGCAGTAGGAGCAGGAGATAGCCCACTGCAGGGAGGGTGGAGGTTAGCCCAGCGAGAGGAGTGGAGATCTCTTTCAGCAGAGCCAGGATGGACCCACAGCCAGAAGGAGGGCAGGAACCTCCGTCCTACAGCAGCAACGAATAATGATCTGCCAACAATGTGACTGACCCTGAAATGAGCTTTTTCCCAGAGCCCCCAGTAAGAACCCAGCAGCAACGCTCGGATTCCAGCCTGTGAGCCCCGCAAGAGAGAAACCGCCAGGGCCAGCGAGCCTCTGACGTCAGACCCCCAGCTCATCAACTGTGTCTTTGGAAGATGCTGCCTTTGGGGTAATTTCTTACGGCAGCAAGGCAAAGGAAATGCAAACCAACGTACACGCAGTCCCACGTCATCCGTGTCTTTTCCTCACTCTTTATTTCAACAAGGGTTATAAAAAGTAGAAAAATAAATATTTTCCCAGAGGTGAGTTGGGTTTACACACACAAATACATACATATTAATTGGGTGGCAATAAATTAAGACAAGTGGTTGATGCATAAATAAAATCTCAGATTCCATGATGGGTGGCAGGGAGGTGGGAAGGTCAGACACACAGGTCCCCGCTGGCGACGCATTTCAGGTCCCGCGTGAGGAGGCGGAAGAGGTTGAAGGTGACAGAGGCCTCGAGGCAGCCAGGGGACTCCTGCAGGGGAGGAGGGGATGGGTCAGGGGCTGTCCAGGATCTGGGCTCCCAGTGGCTCCCCAGGCCCCAGTGTCTCCCCTCCTGGGTCACTCACCTTTTTCGGGGCCTCCTGGAGCCGGTGCAGCCAGTGGTGGAGGCGGCCCCGGGGCCTGGGCCCTGCCGTGGGCTGAGGCTGGACCTGTGTGCAGAGGAGGGTGGTGTGTGAGGCAGGGCCGGGCCAGCACAGGGCAAGCTGCTGCTCAGAGCCCACAGACCTGGGTGCCCGGGCCCCGAGAACTCACACAGGCCCGGAGCTGGGAGAGGACGTGGTGCAGGGTGTGAAGGGGCTGGTCCAGGACGTCCCCCAGGGCCGTGTCATTGTCAGCGGTGGCCTCCAGAACCTCCAGCGTCAGGGCCAGCTCAGCTTCCAAGGCCACAGGGCGCTCCCTCACCTGAGAAGAGGTGAGAAAGAGCAGGTGAGGGGAACAGGTTGGGGGAGAGAACAGAGAGGAACCGGTGAAGGTGACAGGCACAGGGGAGAGGGCACAGCCGGTGAGGTCAGGTGGGAGCAGAGGGAAAGGGGAGCAGTTGTGGGGAGAGGAGAGAGGGACAAGGGAGAAGGAGAAGGTGAACTGGCCACTGCAGAGCCTGGGGAATGGGGCTGGGAGGGCAGAGGGTGGGCCTGACTCCCCCTCTCACCTGCAGCTGCCTCAGGTCCCAGGTCCTGGGGAAGAGGCGGGAGCGGCACCTGCAGTCCTTCAGCAGAAGTGACTCTTCCTAGACAGCAAGGGCACAGGTTAGCCCTGGCAGGACGGGTGGAGGTTAGACCACTCTGGGGGGATTGCAGGAGGGCTGACAACAGGATAGGGGAGGTGAACTGCTGGGAGGACGGTAGAGGACCCTGCACTGCCGGGAAACATGAATTAGCCCCCTGCAGTAGGAGCATGAGATAGCCCACTGCAGGGAGGGCAGAGGCTAGCCCAGTGAAGGAAGGTGAGAGGGAAAGCATGGTGACCCTTGGAGTTGGGGGTGGAGGCTAGCCCGAGGCAGGAGGGCAGGGGGAGACTCACTAAGGCATCTTTGGCCCTCTTAAAGGCCTGCAGCTCCTGCGGGGACAGGGACTTGAACTGGGCTATCTGGCAGCCCCTTGCATCCGGGAGGGCTCCGACGGGCCTGGTGACAGGAACTGCTCCAGTGACGGTCAGCACTGCGGCCATCAGCACCAGCACTGCCATGCAGCCCCTGCTCATGCCTGTGTCACAGAAAGAAAGAGAGCTGAGGGGATGGAGCAGCTGCCCCTGAGGGCAGGGCTGCAGGAGCTGAGCGTCTCAGACAGAGATGTGGGGCTCACCTTTCATTCTTGATCTCTGGTCTTCGTCAGCAGAAGGACCACTCTGAGGCTGTCACCCGGGGTCTCTCTGGGTCTTGTTTGGAGTCTCTGTTCTTTTCAGTCTCCTCTTCCAGATCTCAGCCTGTGTCCTGGCCTCGACTCTTTCTGTCAATTTCGAGCTCTGTCTCGGATGTGATTGCTGCCTGAGCTCCATGGGGCAGCTTTTATCCCGGGCAGAAGGGCAGCCCCAGCTGATGTAGGAAAAGTGAAAACACAGCCTTCAGGTAAGAAACCGGCCACCAGGGGAGCCCCAGGCTGGGAAAGCCCAGAGCAGGGCGGGGCCCATGAGCCAGGTGAGCAGCTGGCGGGAAAGAGAAACTGATGGAGACTCGGGGATCACCTACAGGAAAGTGTGTTCCCAAGAGGATTCTGCCTGCTCTGGTTTTGTTGTTGTTTAAGACAGGGTCTTACCCTGTCACCAGAGTGCAATGGCATGATCGTAGCTCACTGCAGCCTCAAACCACTGGTTTCAAGCAATCTTCCTCATCCAGCCTATAAAGTGCTGGGAATATAGGCCTGAGCCACCACTCCTGGCCAGTATATACATATTTTGAGACAGGGTCTCATTTGGTCACCCAGGCTGGAGTGCAGTGTCTCAGTACAACCGCTGTCTCCTGGGTGTAAGCGATTTTCTTGCCTCAGCCTCCCAAGTAGCAGGGTTTACAGGCACATGCCACCATTACCAACTAAATTATGTATTTTTAGTAGAGACAGTGTTTCACCATGTTGGACCATGCTGGTCTCAAACTCCTGACATCAACTGATCTGTCTGCCTCGGCCTCCCAAATTGCTGGGATTGCAGGTGTGATCCACCACGCCCAGAGGCCAACATTTCTTAATTGCCCAGGCAAGTAAGGACTCAGGAATATGAGGCTCTGCTCAAGAATTGAGGTGTGACCAAGGACTTGGACACCATGTGGGTGCTGTTCTTCTTAGGGAAGTTCAGGCAGTGATGAAGAGCATGAGTCCTGGAGCTGAAGGGTCTCGGGTCCAAATCTAATTCTGACCCTCACTAGCTGTGTGACCTTGGCAAGGAGGGGTGCATCCAGCAACACAGATTGCTGATGCACAGATTTGGAGAAAAAATTAAAAACACAACTGTTTGTGTGTTTATGTGAGTGATTATTTAATGGGACCCACTCATTAAGACCATACCAGGACCTCGGCTGGAGAGTTTAAAACGTGATATCAATGTACACTACTCCTCCACAAGGCAAGTATACTAACCCATCCTATAGGTGAGGAAACACAGGCTCAGAAAGCAATTTGTCCTGCATTACACTGTAATTAACTGGCAGGGTGAGAACTGAAACTCAGGCCACCCGAGTCCCTGGCTCAGCCTCTATTTTTGCTGTAAGGTGCACCTCAGAACCATCATACGGAAAACATCCAATGCAATCAAAACACTCTTTAATAACTGCAATAAATTTAAACCAGGAGACAGAATAGCAAATACACAGGAATTTCACAAATACAAACAACATAGGTCAGGGAATCTAAAGAACTACAGTCAGGTAAGGATTCTTGGATTTCACTACCGAATCCCTCAGGGAATGGTACCCGCCAGATGCCGGATCCAAGAGTCACGGATTCACAGAATTCCAAAGCTGGCTGTGGGGCTACAAATCCAGGGTTGGGCCCCGGGTTTAGGGCTGTCCTGATAACCACACAAGGGGGAACTGGTGCCGTGCCTGGGGTCAGCCACGGTTTCCAGAGCTCAAGTCTCTTCCTGCTACAGCAGCCCTTGGAGGATCGTACAATACACCCCGAGGAAATATCGCTGCTTCCTGGGGAACGGCGCTCTCTTCCCACGGGGAAGGACACGCGCCTCTTGTATCCGAGACAGAGGATCCAAGTCAGGTCCAAGGCTGCAGAGACGTTCTCGTGCCTCAGTGCCCATTGGCTGAGAGCCTCGACTGGTCGGGCCAATGGGCGAAAGGGGCCGCTGGGCAGCCAATGGCGTGGAGGTTTCGGGGCCGACGGAAGGGGCGGGGTCAGAGGCAAGGCCCCGAGTGTGCCGCCAGCCGGAGCTCCCACGTGAGCAGGCGCAGGAGGTTGAAGACCACGTGGGCTTCGCGGCACCGAGGCGAGACCTGGAGCCCGGGAGGGAGCGCAGCGGGACTGAGCCAGGTTCATCCCTCCCGAGGATCCCCCTGTAGTCCCGCTGCTCCCAGCCTTGCTCAGTCCCGGCCTTGTCCGCCTCGCCCGCTCCTCCCTGCAGGCCAAGCCTGTCCCGCGGGCTGCACTCACAGCTCTCCGCGGCTTGTGACGCCTCCTCGGGGCCCCGGGGACATTCCTGGAGGAGCCGGGCCGGGCCAACTCGAGCTGGAGGGGGGACACGGGGCAAATGAAGAAGGCGAAGGACGGAGCCCCCCACTCCCTCTGCATCTGCCCGTGCCCCCCCCCGCCAGCCGCAGACCCGAGCCCGGCTTTGTGGACACCCAGAGGACCCCACCCGGGTCTGGACGGGTTTTTCCGCTAAGCGCTGGGCTCGCCGTGGGCCTGAGGACGCAGAGAAGCCGGCGGGGCGCGGCGGTCACTCACACAGGCCGCCACGTCCCTCCCCGCGGCCGCCAGCAGCTCCAGGATCGGGCCGGCGCCGGGGAGCAGCTCTGGGCGGTGCAGGCGGCTGAGCACGGCCTGGGCGTCCGCGATGCCTCGGGCCACGTGTCGGAGCCAAGCGCAGGACTGCGGGGACGCGCGAGCGTTAGAAGGGGCCGCGATCCGGCCGCGCCTCCCCGCCTCCCGTCCCGGGCCTCACCGACGGCCGCGGAGGATCTCTCCTGGGGTGGAAGGAGCAGTTGTGCGGACCCCAGCTCCGCGCCTCTTCCTCCTGCGGGACAAGCAGCAGGTATCGCGTACGGATGGGCCCCCTCGCCAGGGCCCCTAACCGCTGTGCCGTCGGGATTCCTGGACGTGGATAGGCACTGGCCGGGTACGGTTGTGCGTGTCGTACACTGAACCACGAGCTCCACGAGGGCGTGTGCCGGGGCTGAATTGCACCCCGCGCTCCCCCAGCAAAGCCCTGCGCCCCGACTTGGAGCGGAGTCCGCCCGGCAGGGCGCCCTTCTGTGACTGACCCTGAGCCTGCGTTCGCGCTGACGACGAGGCCTGTGGGAGTCTCGTGTTGGGAATTGTGGGCTGTGACATACGAGAAGCGCTAGGACGTAGGACCCCTCGGGACAGGGACGGACGTGTGGGAACCCGTCGGGGCCAGGGTCCTGGGGGCGCAGGGGCTGGGCGGTCACTCACGTAGCGGTCCCTCAGCGCCTTGGCCTCCGCCAGCGTCCGGGGCTCCAGCGAGCGGTAGTGCGAGAGCAGGCAGCGCCGGGGGGCCGCCGCACCCACTGTGCACAGGACCCACAGCCCCGCGGCCACCGCGGCCGCGACACTTGGCCGCATCTCTGCTCCGGCAGGAGGCCAGGGACGTCAGGGAGGCCAAAGAGTGGGGCCCACGCATCCAGCCCCCGCCTTGGGTCAGGCTCGCAAGGGGAGGCGATGCTCGGAGTGCGAAGGCGCAGCGCACGCAGGGGAGAAACAGCTGCGGCGGTCCCCTCCTCGCCTCGGCCTCTGCCCTCACTTCTCCCTGCAGTTCACCCTCTGTGCCTCGCGCCGCGGCAGGTGCTGCCGTCCGCTGGTCCCTGGGAGGCGTCCAGAGCAGTCTCCACCTGGGCAACAGAGTTTCGACGGCCCATGCTGGCTTTTATGTGCAGGGCTGAAAAAGGGTTTGCAGCTGGGCTTCCCCATCCCGGGCAAGCTTTCGGAATGTCACTGCTGGCCGCAGGCCTTTGGGATCCCAGTCGGGTGTGAGGACTTCAACCCAAGGTTGACTTGTGCCAGGGATGGCTAGCCTCCAACGCTCGGTTTCCAAATCGTCTCTGTCCCTGTTTCTACTGTCTGTTTCCTCTTGCTTTGCTTCATCCTGGTTGTCCTTATCTTTGTTCTGCCACCACAACCAACCCTTGTATAGTGTTGACTGTGCATCCGGCCCTCTTCTATGTAATTGACACAGACATATCATCTCATATATATATATATTTTTTTTACCAGGGCAGCCCTGCAGGTGTAGCTGAGAAAGAGAAAGCTTCTTTTATTTCACTTTAGAGACAGGGTCTTGCTTTGTTGCCCAGATTGTAGTAGTGGCACGGTCACAGCTCACTGCAGCGTCAGCCTCCCAGGTTCAAGCAGTCCTCCCACCTCAGTCTCCCAAAGTAGCTGGGACTACCGGTGGGTGCCGCCACCATTTTTTGTAGAAACCTGGTTTTGCCCCGTTGCCCAGGCTGTTCTCTAACTCCCGAGCTCCAGCCATCCGCCCTCTTCAGCCTCCCAAAATGCTTGGATTACGGGCCTGAGCCACTGCGCCTGGCCTCATTATTTTCTTAAACCGTTTTTCTTTTCTAGTCTCTTTATTTATAGGTGCATTGCCTAAAAGAACTGCAGATGGCCCGAAAGGCCACAGAAGGTTCAGGCCTCTTCCTTTGCCCATTACTGGAGGAAGATAAGGCTGGGCAAAAAAGTGCAAACCAGACACGATGACCCATGGTTACCTTTAGATCATTAACATATAATTATTCTAACCCCCCCATGGAGGAAAATAGACTCACCAATTGCTGAACATACATCATGTGAAGAGGGGGGTTTATGATCTGCACCTGCATCTGGAGTTACTCCCTGCTCATGCTTACAAACCTCCCCACCCCACATCTAACTCCTTAAAATTTCCCAGCTCTCCACAGCTGGGCGATAAGGCATCTTTGCTTTTTATTTATTTATGGGGTATTTTTTTCTTCGTTTTTTTTTTTTTTTTTAGATGGAGTTTTGCTCTTGTTGAGTCTCCCTCTGTGGCCCAAGCTGGAGTGCAGTGGCACCATCTCGGCTCACTGCAACCTCCGCCTCCCGGGTTTAAGCGAGTCTCCTGCCTCAGCCTCCCAGGTAGCTGCGATTACAAACATGTGCCACCACCCCCAGCTAATTTTTATATTTTTAGTTGAGATGCAGTTTCACTGTGTTGGTCAGGCTGGTGTCTAACTCCTGACCTCAGGTGGTCCACCCACCTCGGCCTCCCAGAGTGTTGGGATTACAGGCGTGAGCCACCACGCCCGGCTGTAAGGTGTCCTTAGAGCAAGAGTTCTCCCCTTCCCCATCCTAGTCAGGAATAACACCTGTCTGCCTTTTTGTTTCCAATTGGGTGTTCTTTCTTTGCAACCAATGCAGAGTAGGGAAAGAACTCTGTTTACAGGTGACAATTTCATTGTCAAAAATGACATAAGACTGGACACAGTGGCTCAGGCCTGTAATCAGCACTTTGGGAGGCCGAGGAGGAAGGATTGCTTGAGGCCAGGAGTTTAAGACCAGCCTGGGCAACACAGTGAGACCCTGTCTCTACAAAAAATAAGGGATTAAAAAAATTAGATGGGCATGGTGTTGTTATTGGAAAAGGGTCCCAATCTGGATCCAAAGAGAGGGTTCTTAGGTCTAGTGCAAGAAAGAATCTGGGGGAGTCCACAATGCAAAGCAAAACAAGTTTATTTAGAACAGTAAAGTGGTGGCCGGGCATGGTGGCTCACACCTGTAATCCCAGCACTTTGGGAGACCGAGGCAGGTGGATCACTTGAAGTCAGGAGTTCAATACCAGCATGGCCAACGTGGCAAAACCCTGTCTCTACTAAAAATACAAAAAAAAAATTAGCCAGGTGTGGTGGTACACACCTGTAATTCCAGCTACTCGGAAGGCTGAGGCAGGAGAATTGCTTGAACCTGGGAGACAGAGGTTGCCATGAGCCAAGATAGCACCACTGCACTCCAGCCTGGCTGACAGAGTGAGAAAAAAAGTAGTGAAGGAATGGCTACTCCATAGACAGGGTAGGGTGTTCCTGAAAGTGGAGGAATGGGCCACCCTGGGTACCATGCTTGTTTATATATAGAATAACAAAAAAATCATGGGGAGATGTGCTCTGCTCAAGGGTTTGTGATAAAGGATTAAATTTCTTAATTACCATATTTTGCAAGAACCGATATGCCTATCTTTAAAGCAAAATTAAGAATGCTTCTCAAGATATCGGGATTTCAGGACATTCCCGAGTCTGGGTCTGTTTAGTAAACGTTATCAATTGGTTCCCTTAACCATAAACATCTAGAGACTAGGAATACCTAACTTCCTGGGAATGCAGCCCAGCAAGGCCCAGCCTCATTTCCCCAGCCCTCACTCAACATGGAGTCACTTGGGTTCAAATCCCTCTGACAGCGGCACCCACCTGTAGTCCCAGCTACTCATGGGGCTGAGATGGGAGGATCCCTTGAGTCTGGGAGGTTGAGGCTGCAGTGAGCTCTGGTTGTGCCACTGCATTCCAGCTTGGGTGACAGAGTGAGAGATTGTCTCAAAAAAAAAAAAAAAGAAAAGAAAAAAGAAACAAAAGGGATGTTCTGTTACCTTATTTTACAGATGGGAAACTGAGGCCCAGTAAAGTAAAGGAACTGTTCAAAGATACACAGCTAAAAACGGCAGAGGTGGGGCTTGAACCCACACACTGCCCAGTTACAAAGCTTGTTCACTGTGCCGTAACTGCCCTTATTTTTTTCAGGTCCTCCTCCTGTGTCTTGCTTTTTGTTCTCTCTCTCTCTCTCCCTCTGTCTCTCTCTCTTCCTGTGTCTTTCTGTCTCTGGCTTTATGTGACTCCATCTTTCTCATTCGTTTTTCCAACAAGCATCCTGACCCGGGTCTCTGTGTCTGTCTCAGACCATCTCCTTTTGTTAAACATAAAATGCTTTTCAGATAAAATCACCCACGCATGTTCAGTGGATAAAGCTTGAAAAATACACAAAAGCGACCAGGCGTGGTGGCTCACGCTTGTAATCCTAGCACTTTGGGAGGCCAAGGTGGGTGGATCACCTGAGGTCAGGAGTTCAAGACCAGCCTGGCCATCATGGTGAAACCCCATCTTTATTAAAAAAAAAAAAAAGAGAGAGAGAGAAATATACAAAAGCATAAAAGAAAAAAAACATCACCTATAACTTCACCATCCTCTTGTCCCTCATCCCACTTCTGGAACAATTCGTCCCAATACATAGGAATTTTCCATGTGTTTATTTGTGCGTATGTTTTCTGACTACCAAAGTAACACTTGCTCCTTGTAAAAGATTTCATCAATCCAGAAACATACAACTTGGAGAGTTAAAGTAAGTCTTGTATTTCACCTCCTGGAGGTAAATATTTTTTAACAATTTGTCACTGTTCCTCCTTTTGTTTTCCTTTCCGTGAGCAGTTTCACCCAAATTGGAACCATGCTGTATACAGTTTGGTAGCCGGCTTTTTATGTCTTACCATTATCTCTCATTTGCATTCTCCCACATCTTTAATTATAGTGTATCAGTTAGGGCCCAGCAGGAAACAGATGGCCCCGTCAATTTAGGATAATTTGAGGTGGGGTTGATACCAGAAGCCTTTATAACGCGATTGGGTAGTGAGGGCAAATGACAAGAGCTAGTGTAAGCTCCTGGGGCCAGCACGGGTGAGGGCCTCATCCGCAGGCCTGAAGGAAGGGGAGAGGGTTGAGGGCGAGCATGGGGTCGCCTGACTTGGGGAAGAGTCACTTAGATTCGTGGAGGAAACAGCCAAATTGTAGTGGCCCCCCCATAGGGAGGAACCCCGGGGAACAAACACCCTGACCTCCTCTCCCCTCTACCTGGGGCCCAGAGCAGGGTGGAGAAGCAGGGACAGTAGATAAGGAGGGATGAATGGATAAGAGGGGGCCGCGATCCGGCCACACCACTATTAGAGCTTCCATTCCAGCAGGATGATGACTAACCAACCTCTGATTGCTAGGGTGGTAGATTTTTCATTCTCTCAACAGCACCTTTTGCAGAGCAGAAGTCACTTTTTGTTTTTTTTTTGGACGTGGTCTCACTCTGTAACCCAAGCTGGAGCGTAGTAGTGGCACAATCACCGCTCACTGCAGCCTCCATCTCCCAGGCTCAAGCCATCCTTCCACCTCGGCCTCCCAAGTAGCTGGTATGACAGCGACCTGTCCTAGGCACGTGCCACCAGGCCTGGCTAATTTTCTTTTTTTCCCCAGAGAGGCCATCTCACTTTGTTACTCAGGCTGGTGTGTTTCCATTTCAACATTCTTGAAATGAAAAAATTATAGAAATAGATAGCAGATTAGGGGTTGCCAGAGGTTAAGGAAGGGAGAGGAGTGGACGTGGCTATTGAAAGGGCAACACGAGGGATCTTGTGGTATGGTGGATTGTTTTGTATCTTGTCTGTATCAGTGTGATCTGGCTAGGCTTTGTGTCCCCAGCCAAATCTCATCTTGAACTGTAATCCCCAGGTGTTGAGGGAGAGACCTGCTGGGAAGTGATTGGATTGGACTGTGGGGGCGGTTCCCCATGCTATTCTCATGATAGCGAGTTCTCACAGGATCTGATGGTTTTTTAGGTATTCTCACAAGATCTGATGGTTTTTTAGGTATTTGGAAGTTCTCTGTCTTCTTTCGCTCGCTCTCTCTCCTGCCACCATGTAAGAGGTGACTGCTTTCCTTTCCATCATGACTGTAAATTTCCTGAGACCTCCCCAACCGTGCAGAACTGCGAGTCAATTAAACCTCTTTCCTTTATAAATTACCCAGTCTCAGGTAGCATCTTTATAGCAGTGTGAGAACGGACTAATACATAATGTCAATATTCTGGATGTGATAAAGTAACATAGTTTTTGCAAGATGTTACTATTAGGGGAAACTGGGTAAAAAGTACCCAGTATCTGTCTGTCTGTCTCCCTCCCTCCCTTCCTCCCTCCCTCCCTCCTTCCTTCCTTCCATCCCTTCCTTCCTTTCTCTTTTTTCTTTTCACATTTCATTTGTTTGTTGACTTCCACCTGATTACTCCAGAAGGTAATTACTTAAGATGCTTAAGATGGGGGGTGATTTCGGCATCGCCTACTTTCCCCTATGACAAAAGACCTCTGAGCATGAACAGTAAGACACAGTCACATCTTGGGGACCTGTCTGCAGGTGAACTTCAGGGCCCCAGCCTTGTGCTGGTTAAAATAATGAAGCGACAGCCACTTGCCTAAGCCAGAGTGGGCCAAGCTACTTCTGCACAGATTGTAAAACAGGCTTTAGGTTTCTCTCCTCTTAGACGAGAGGCCAAGAGTCTGCCCTATCAGCCTGCTTTTCTAGTGGCTCACGGACCATCACCACCTGGCTGGCCTGGAAGGGTTTAGCCACAGCCGATCATGTGGCGACGAGGGCTGTCAGGGGCAGCCTCCATTTCCACTCTGTCTCGTAAGCAGCCTGGGAGATGTGGGCCTAAGCTTTGGTGAGGATGAGAGTCTGTCTTGGAATTGAGCCCCACGGGGGTGAGTCCAGAGGCAGGGCCGGGAAGAGACGGTCAGGTGGTAACATCATTCAAAAGACCAGCTGCGCCCGAGCACACCTCCTGAGATGCCTTATCAAATGAGCGGGGGGCTAAGTCAGCTGACAGCGTGGCCACACAGCCCAGGCCCGTCCTGACAGAAGGCAGGAACCATTAGCAAATAAGTGACTTTTCCAAGAAACAAGATCTTGTTCAGAGTTGGGGCCTTGGGAGCCTCCGTGATGTTTCAGTCACCATGCCCTGCCTTCCTGTCTCAACATCCAGGGCTCTCAATCCGTGGTAGAATGGCCAGTGTGTGGCCTTAGTGCCGTGGCCATCTAGGGTGGATGTGGGCTGCCCACCTAGTGGCCCTTGGAGGCAGAAGTTTCTTTGTCTTTAGGGACAAACTTCAGTGAGCTGCTGAATATTCACTAAGAATCCCAATGGCCACAGCTTGGGGCCACGTTCAGGAACTCGAGGCTCAATGCGTTGCCACACTTGCCACAGGACACCTTCAAGGCTTCAGGATGACTGTGCTCTGGGCACTTGGCCACGCTGTCAGAGTGGATGGTCTTGGTGAACGCCCGCCAGGGGAATGAGTGTGCATACTATGAGAGGCTGGAGATCAGCTCATGGCCACACTTGGCACGCGCATAGACGCCTGGCTCAAAGTGATTCTGGAAAACCTCACCCCCGAAAAAGCTGCAGAACAACAGGGCGCCGCCAGGACCACTGTGCGCTTGCCCCCTCCGACAGACCCAAAGCCGCCCACCTCACGTGGGTCCCCCGCCGGGACCACTGCGCGCTTGCCCCCTCCGACAGACCCAAAGCCGCCCACCTCACGTGGGTCCCCCACCGGGACCACTGCGCACTTGCCCCCTCCGACAGACCCAAAGCCGCCCACATCACGTGGGTTCCCCGCCGGGACCACTGCGCGCTTGCCCCCTCCGACAGACCCAAAGCCGCCCACCTCACGGCCGCCAGGACCCACGGCCACCTCTTGGCATTATCTCTTACAATTGCATGTGAATCCACCATTATGTCAAAGTAAAAACTCTAATTAAAACAATCACACAGATTTCCTTGGGAGCTATACATGTATTATGCAAATATATAAAACATGGGTAATACATAAAATGTTTAAAAATGTATAAAACAGTGTGCAAGGATGTGTCCCAAACTGATTAATAGTGTGTTCGTTATCACTGGAGAGAGCATGGGAACTGAGGAGATGATCGTTGGAATATTTAAATTTATCAATATTTTAATTTCTTTTTTTTTCTTTTGCTCTGGAATAAATATCCAGGCCTACCTTTCTGGGCTGACTAGGAGTTGCATATTTCATTTTACAGGAAACAGCCGAACTGTATTCAGAATGGCTGCTCCATTTTTCCATTCCCACCAGGAATGTATGAGTGATCCAGTTCCTAGATCATGTTTGACTTATACTCACAAATATATTCTCCAAAGCTTTTTGTTATTTCTTAAATTCCTGAAGTAGTGTTTGTAATAGACTAGGGGTCTCAAGCAGTGGGTCACAAGACACCTTTCTATTGGGACAGCATTAAATTGAATTTTTTATTGCACATAATTCAAGTTCAATAATCTGCATTGTGGCGCTCAGAGCTGAATCACTGATTGTCAATAATTTGCGCCTGGCACTTTCCTCCAGCCAGTCTATAGCACTCCATTCTTCCCGCCATTACTAATTTTCCTTCTAGTTCTTCAGTCTTTGGAGACATACAATTTTATTTCAGCCTCATGGTATCTATCAGACACTTTTGGTGGTAAATAACCAAATACTCAACTCATGCTGGCTTGAACAATGGCGAATTTATGAGCTTACAAAACTGGCAAGTCTAGGGTTAGTGGTGAGGCTTCAGGTTATGTTTGATCTAGCAGCTTAAGACATCAGTAACCTCTTAGTTGGTTTTTTGTTTGTTTTTTTGAGATGGACTCTCGCTCTGTCATGCAGGCTGGAGTGCAATCGCATGATCTCAGTTCAGTGCAACCTCCCCCTCTCAGGTTCAAGTGATTCTTCTGCCTCAGCCTCCCAAGTAGCTGGGATTACAGGCGCGCACCACCATGCCCGGCTAATTTTTGTATTTTTCGTAGAGACAGGGTTTCACCATGTTGTCCAGGCTGGTCTCAAACTCCTAACCTTAGGTGATCTGCCTGCCTCGGCCTCCCAAAGTGCTGGGATTACAGGCATGAGCCACAAAGCCCAGCCTTACGTTTTTTGGTTTTTGGTTTTTGGTTTTTAATATTTCAGGTCTCCCTTCAGCTGATGAGATAGCCTGTTTACTAAATCCAGGACAGGTCTAGCAGCATCCCAGGCTTCAGGCTTCAGGCTTCATTTTTCTCCAGTAGAAAGAAAACCAGCATCTTTTTCCCAAGATGTTCAGGACTGAGGATCATTCTGATTGAACTGAGCTAGGTCATATGCCCATAACAAACACAATCACTGTGGCTAACAAGACAAACTGATGGAAATGGCTACATCCAGATTACAGACCCCATCCCAGGGATGGGGAGGGAGTTTAATCATTTAGATCCCCAGCTGAAATGGGGGATGCCAGGAAAGATTGGGGAGAGGTGACAGAAGCTTGGAAAGTACACTCCAGGGACACTTTCTGGAATTTTTTTTTTTTTTTTTTGAGACAAGGTCTGGCTCTCACCGAGGCTGGAGTATGGTGGTACAATCTCGGCTCACTGCAACCTCCACCTCCCAGGTTCAGACAGTTCTCCTGCCTGAGCCTCCTGAGTAGTTGGAATTACAGGCACGTGCCACCCAATTGGCTAATTTTTGTATTTTTAGTAGACACCGGCTTTCTCCATGTTGGCCAGGCTTTGCTGGTTCTTAAAACCTCTATGTTTTTGAGTAGGAAAATATGCACTGGCAAATCATAAAATGATTTTCTCATATTTATACTAATGGAGACATATAACCATGAAAAAGTCACTACTTAGCCATAACATTATAAATTTATAAATAAACATAATTACAATTAATTAAAAGTGATCTCATGTAGGAAGTGTACCTGACTTACTCAAAACTTACCTAGGGCTGGGTGCAGTGGCTCACACCTGTAATTCCAACACTGGGAGGCCAAGGCAGGAGGATCGCTTGAGACTGAGTTTGGACCAGCCTGGGCAATATACCGAGATCCTGTCTCTACAGATACTAGCTGGCGTGGTGGTGCATGCCTGTAGTCCCAGCTACTTGGGAGGCTGAGGTGGGCGGATTGCTTGAGCCCAGGAGGTCAAGGCTGCAGTGAGGTGTGATCATACCACTACACTCCAGCCTGGGGACAGAGCAAGACCGTATCTCAAAAACAAACAAAAACATATGTAGGCTATTCTGTATGGTATACATCAGTCATACAGATGAGAGGTGGCAGAGCATTACCAGTAATAACCCAGGGAGCCTGGGATCAAATTCCCATTCCACATCTACAAGCTGTGTGAGCTCATGTTTCATTCATAACCTCTCTGTGCCACAGTTCTTTCATCCATAAAATGTCAGCCAATAACCAGTCAACTACCTAACAGAGTTGCTGGGGAGAAAAAATAAAAACAGATATTTACGTGAGAAGAGCGTAGAATGGAGCCAGGAAGTGCTGAGTATATATTAGCTATAAATTTTATATATATGCTATTATTAGCAGTAGTTGAGGAAAACATGTCTGTAATTCCGATTTTTCAACAGCAAACTAACAATACCTCATTAAATGGTAAATGAATAAATATCATATTCATATAACAATATGAAAGCTAGAGACAGCTCATCTGACGCACAGATGAACAAAAAACAGAGGGAGGCGCCCAGGTGCAGTGGCCCGCACCTGTAATCCCAGTGCTTTGAGAGGCCAAGGTGGGATGACAGCTTGAGGCCAGGAGTTTAAGACCAGCCTGGGCAACACGGTAAGACCCCCATCTCTACAAGAAACAAAAATAGAATTATCTGCACATGGTGGTGGGTGCCTGCAGCTCCAGATACTTAGGGGCTACTCAAAGCTGAAGCAGGAGGAACCTTAGTGCCCGTGGGATTGAGGTTACAATGAACTGTCATCTCACCACTACACTCCAGCCTGGGTCCGGAGACAGTGACACCCTGTCTCTAAAAAAGAAAAAAAAAAAAACAGAAGAGAAAGGGTAATATTCAAGGTGTAAACCAAAAATAAAATTCTAAGGCCCCCCACAACCATCTGAATGGACCCTGTCCTCTCTGCCAAGGGCATTCCAAAGTTAAGCTGCAAAACTAGTTCGGGCCATAATCACAAGAGGGAGTGGGACATGCCTCATCATACCCTCATTCCTTTTGGAATTACTGATAGAACAGACCTTTAAATCTGATTTTAAAAAAAAGTTTTACAATCTATTTTATCTGAAGTCTGCTATCTGGACACACCCAATGGAAGGAAAACGGGATATCTGAATACGATGGGTGGATTGTATCAATATCAATATCCCGATTGTGGTATTGGACTGGAGCTTTGTAAGATGTTAGGATTGGGGGAAACTGGGTAGAGTCCACAGGATCTCTGCATTTTCTTCCCTTCCTTCCTTTCTTGGTCTCCACAACCCCTTATGGTAACCCAGACATTCCTTTCTATGGATAACTCAACCAATTGCCCATCAGAAACTCTTTGAATCCCCCTATGACTTGGAAACACCACGGCTTCCACGTGTCCTGCCTTTCTGGATGGAACTAATGTACATCTTACATGTACTGACTGATGCCTTATGTCTCCCTAAAGTGTATAAAACCAAGTGGTGGGCAAGGTGCTGTGGCTCACGCCTGTAATCCCAGCACTTTGGGAGGCCGAGGCAGGTGGATCACCTGAGATCAGGAGTTCTACACCAGCCTGGCCAACATAGCAAAACCCCGTCTCTACCGAAAAGGCAAAAATTAGTTGGGTGTAGTGGTGCATGCCTGTAGTCCCAACTATTCAGGAGGCTGAGGCAGGAGAATCACTTGAACCTGGGAGGTTGCAGGTGCAGTGAGCGGAGATCACACCACTGCACTCCAGCCTAGGGGATAGAGCAAGACTCCCTCTCAAGAAAAAACAAAAGTTGTGGCCTGGCAACCTTGGGCACATGGTTCTCAGGATCTCCTGTGGGCTGTGTCATGGGCCATCGGTCACCCACATTTGGCTCAGAATAAATCTCTCCAAGTGTTTTACAGAGTTTGACTCTTTTCATTAATTGACAAGGGAAAAAAAATACAAAGACAGGGACAAACAAATGCAATGAGAAAGCAGACAAAGACAAAGGGGACAGCATTGGAAAGCCAGGTGTGAATACTCGAGGGCAGGCATTTAAATGATTTGATAGCTCTGCCAAGCCTGTAGCTTCAAAGAGAAGGAACAAGTGTTTTCGTTCATTCCTAGAGTACAGAAGTGAGATCAGAGAGGCAAAGAAAGAAAAACAGATGTCCAGAAAACAGACACAGGCAGTTGGCTCAGGATAGAGGGTTGGAGGCCGCCGTCCCTGGCACAGGCAACCTTAGATTGAAGTCCTCACACCCGACTGGGATCCCAAAGGCCTGCAGCTGAGGCGGGCGGATGGCTGGAGCTCCGGAGTTAGAGAACAGCCTGGGCAACGGGGCAAAACCAGGTTTCTACAAAAAATGGTGGCGGCACCCACCGGTAGTCCCAGCTACTTTGGGAGACTGAGGTGGGAGGACTGCTTGAACCCGGGAGGCAGAGGTTGCAGTGAGCTGAGATTGTGCCACTGCACTCCAGCCTGGGTGAAAGAGCGAAACTCCATCTCAAATAAATAAATAAATAAAATGCGTTGTGCTGTAAGTAAAATAACAGGAGCTAGAAATGCCTTGGTAGTAAGAACGTTCATCAGCATCCATGGTGAGAGGTCAGAGCAGCAGCTTCGTGGAGGCTGTGCTGTCCGCGGGGGCTCCCAGGCCACATGTCACTCCCTAACACCTGGAATGTGGGTGGTGCAACCTAATTTGTGCAGTGAGTGTAAAACAGACCTCAGAATTCAAAGATTTACTGTGGGAAAAAAATAATGTAAAACAGCTCGATTATAATTTATACATTCATTAGATGTTGAAATGATAGCACTTTGGATGTATTGGGTGAAATGAAGCATCTTTAAAATTAATTTGGAGCCTGGATCTGGTTGCTCAAGCTTGTAATCACAACGCGTTAGGTGGCTGAGGTGGGTGGATCACTTGAGCCCAGACCTGCCTGGTCAACATTGTAAGATCCCAACTGTACAAAAAAGTTAAAGAATTGGCTGGGCATGGTGGCACAAGCTTGTAATCCCAGCTACTGGAGGGAGCTGAGATGGGAGGATTGACTGCAGCCAGGAGTTTACCACCAGCCTGAGCAACATAGCAAGATCCTGTGTCTCGTGTGATCTCAGCTCAGTGCAGCTTCAAACTCCTGGGCTCAAGCAATCTTCCCTCCTCAGCACCATCCCCTATCCACCCCAGCCCCTCCCCGAACTGGGATTACAGGCCTGAGCCACCGGGTCCAGTCCATTCTCTTTCCAAGAAACCCCTGAACTGTATAAGCAAACATGAGGTCTCACTAACCCTGGATTGGCCCCCACAAGTGAGGAGGACAACTTGAATCAGGGACTCCTGCTGAGTAGAGTCAGCTGAGCTGCTGTAACAAAGAGCCCCCCCAAATACAGTGACCGTGGATTACAAACCACAGAGCGTCATTCTCCACCCCATCTCCTCCTCCCAAGGTGAGCGCTGCCACTGGCAGGATGGCCCCACCCAGTCATCCAGGGGCCCTGGTTCCTGGCAGTTCTGCTCTCCACAGACCCTGAGGCAGGGCTTCTTCACCATCTTCACCCACTGGACCTCACCACAGCCTTAAAAAACCTATGCACCCTTCTTAGAATGAAAGAACATATGCAGGACAAAGGATTCCAACTCTTATTATAATACAATGATCAAAATATTTTTTCTCACTGTGATATAGCAATTCATGTGCTTCTTCATTAATGCATTAAGCAAAAAAATCACCCGTGGCAGCTTTAATAACCGCTGTGACTTAGAAGCAGAGCTGAGCATAAATGATATTCCAAGGCGCCTGCTGGAAGATAACGTGACAGGAAATGTCTGTGATTTCTTTTGGTGACAAAGTCACAAGTTCTGCTAACACTGTTGTAGTGTGTCGCCTGCATTTTTAATGGATGTGTGCTGGACGGAAGAATGGTCCCCAGAGATGTTCCTGGTCCCGGGACCTGGGAATGTGTTATGTTCCATGGCACGAGGGACTTTGCAGAGACAAGTAAGTTAAGGGTTCGGGACAGGGACGTTATCCTGGGTTGTCCGCCTGGACCCAACGTCATCACAAAAGAGGGAGATGTGACCACAGAAGCAGGAGGTTGGAGAGATGTCAGGAAGAGAACTGGGGCCACTGGATGCCGGACACCTCCAGAAGCTGAAAACGGCAAGGAAAGCGATCCCCCTGCAGCTTCTACAAGGAGCCAGCCCTGCTGATGCTTTAAGCCTCATGAGTGGGATAGGAGACACCAGTAGAACCACCTGCCACTTGAGAATCTTGAGAAATTATAAATCACTGGTGATCAGGAGCGGGGGGAGATGGGTAGGTGTTGTTTTGTTCTTTTCGGGGTTTCTTTTAGATTTTTGAAACAAGGTCTCACTTCTGTGTGTGGCTTGAGACAAAGCAGCTCCAGGACAGGTGTATGGGACAAAGAGTGGGTCATCAGTTCAATAACTAGCCAGCCCGGCCAGGCACGGTTGCTCAAGCCTATAATCCCAGCACTTCGGGAAGCCAAGGTGGGCAGATCACTTGAGGTCAGGAGTTGAGACCAGCCTGACCAACATGGTGACACCCTGTCTCTACTAAACATACAAAAAGTAGCTGGGCATGTTGGTGGGCACCTGTAATCCCAGCTACTCGGGAGGCTGATCAGGAAGATCACTTGAACCTGGGAAGCGGAGGTTGCAGTGAGCCAAGATAGTGCCCCTGCACTCCAGCCTGGGCAACACAGGAAGATTCCATCTAAAATTAAAAAATAATAAAAATAAATAAAACTTATACAAGGCCAGGTGCGGTGGCTCACACCGGTAATCTCAGCTACTTCCAAGGCCGAGATGGGAGGATCGCTCAAACCCAGGAGTTTGAGACCAGCCGGGGCAGCATAGTGAGACTCTGTCTCTACCAAAAATAGAAATTAGCCAGGGGTGGTGGTGCACGCCTGTAGGCCCAGCTGCTCAAGATGCTGAGGCGGGAGGATCACTTGAGCCCAGGCATTCCAAGCTGCAGTGAGCTATGATTGTGCCACTGCACTCCAGCCTGGGCAACAGAATGAGACCCTAACTCTAAAATAAACAAAAAGAAACAAAATACTAATGTATGTTACAACATAGGTAAACCTTGAAAACACGATCCCTAACATCTGATTTGGGGGGTAGAAAAAAAGAGCAAGTAAGGCCGGGTGCAGTGGCTCACACCTATAATCCTAGCACTTTGGGAGGCTGAGACGGGCAGATCACCTGAGGTCAGGAGTTCAAGACCAGCCTGGCCAACATGGTGAAACCCTGTCTCTACTAAAAACACAAAAAGTAGCCAGACATGGTGGCACATGCCTGTGATCCCAGTTACCTGGGAGGCTGAGGCAGGAGAATCACTGGAACCCAGGTGGCAGAGACTGCAGTGAGCCTCCGAGCCTCCAAGATCATGCCACTGCACTCCAGTCTGGGTGACAGAGTGAGATGCCAACTCAAAAAAAATAAAAGAAAAAAAAAAAAACACTATGCCAAGTGAAAGAAGCCAGACACAAAAGACCACACATTATATGATTCAGTTTATATGAACTATTCAGAATAGGCAAATTTGTAGAAGAAATTCACAGAAAGCTGGTCAGGCACGGTGGCTAACGCCTGTAATCCCAGCACTTCGGGAGACTGAGGCAGGCAGATTACTTGAGGCCAGAAGTTCAAGACCAGCCCACCCAATATGACGAAATCCCATCTCTACTGAAAATACAAAAATTAGCCGGACGTGGTAACAGGTGCCTGTAATTTCAATTGCTCAGGAGGCTGAGGAGGGAGAATCTCTTGAACCTGGGAGGCGGAGGCTGTAGTGAGCCAAGATCACGCCACTGAACTCCAGCCTGGGTGACAGAGAAAGGCTCCATCTCAAAAAAAGTGAATAAATAAAAATAAAGAAAAAGTTCAGACGAATTAAAGAAGTTCAATTGAGCAACTGAGCAATGAACGATTTGTGAATCAGGCAGCCCTCAGAATCACAGCATATTCGGAGACTCCAGCGATGTCTTGTGGTCAGAACAAATGCATAGACAGAAAAAGAGAAGTGACATACAGAAATCGGAAGTTTGGTACAGAAACTGCTGGACTGGCTGCAGGTTGGCGTTTGCCTTATTTGAAAACAGTTCGAACACTTCGCAGTCTGTGAGTGGTTGAAGCATGGCCGTGGGGATTGGCCAACACTCAGCTGTTGTTACAGAAACATACTCCTAAATGAGGTTTTGAATCTTGTCTGCCTAATAAGCGAGGTTACAGTTCATCCACGAGGACTCAAATATAGAAGTGCGGAGGGAGTCCTTCTCAGGTCATATTTAGTTTACTTTAACAGCTTCATAATCTGCCTCTCTGCCCTCGCTGATAATCTGTGAACTTCCCAATGCCCTTGACTGCTCAAATTAGCCAGTGTGGACTCTGCTGTTAGCCGCTAAGAGCCCTGAACTGTGCAGCCAGGAATGGGCTCTTCATTCATGAAACAGCAATGCAGGTCAAGCACAGTGGCTCACGCCTGCAATCCCAGCACTTTGGGAGGCCAAGGCAGAAGGATCACTTGAGCCCAGGAGTTCGAGACCAGCCTGGGCAACATACTGAGACCTCATCTCTACAAAAAAATATAAATAAACATTTTTAAAAATTAGCCAGGCATGGTGGCACCCAGCTGTCGTCCTAGCTACTCAGGAGGCTGAAGAATGAAGGCTCGCTTGAGCCCAGGAGCTAAGGCTGCAGTGAGCCATGGTCATGCCACTACACTCCAGCCCAGGCAACAGAACAAGACCCTGTCTCAGAAAAAGAAAGAAAGGAGGGCGGATCACAAGGTCAAGAGATTGAGACCATCCTGCCCAACATGATGAAACCCCATCTCTACTAAAAATACAAAAATTAGCCAGGCGTGGTGGTGCGTGCCTGTAGTCCCAGCTACTCAGAAGGCTGAGGCAGGAGAATCACTTGAACCCGGGAGGTAGAGGTTGCAGTGAGCCGAGATCGTGCCACTGCACTCCAGCCTGGCAACAGAGCAAGACTCCATCTCAATAAAAAAAAAAAAAAGAAAGAAAGAAA
Organism: Aotus nancymaae; assembly: GCF_030222135.1. Lineage (NCBI taxonomy): Eukaryota > Metazoa > Chordata > Mammalia > Primates > Aotidae > Aotus > Aotus nancymaae. The sequence continues at coordinate 14,665,252 of NW_026988441.1, read as the reverse complement.
CAGCAATCAGCAATGAGGCCAGTGTGGTGGAGGTGTGAGGGGGAGGGTCCAGACCTCAAAGAGCTTTGTAAAGGGAAGGCAGGAGGTTGGATTTTTTTTTCTGAGCAGAATGGGAGCCACAAGAGAGTTTTGAATAGAGAGGGGATGTAATCTCTGACTGTAGGTGGGAAAGAGGGTGTAGGGGTGGGGAGTGACCGGGAGGAGGCTGCTGTGATCATCCAGGCAGGAGGTGACAGTAGACAGGTAGACGAGATGTGTGGGGAGAGCGAGAAGAGGGTGAATTTGGAAACGATTTGAAAGTACAGCCAGCGGGACTTAACTGATGAATTGAAAATGGTGTGTTTATTGTGTACGTGTGTGTGCACATGTGCGTGCAGGCGTGAGAGAGAGAGAAGGATGCCCTGATGGTTACAATGAAGCCTCCATTTCATCAATGGAAAGGAACAATACTCACTGCTGAGGCTTGTGGTGGGAAATCTATATAATTGTGGGTGTAAAGCACTTAGCACATTTCATGAAATATCGTCGCTGTCATTATTATTCATTATGGGATGTGTTCTAGGGTGAACAGGTCTGCGCAAACGTACCCCCAAAGTCCAAGAGAGAAAGAGGCTGACAAATCCCATTTCTTTTTTACTTTTCTTCTTCTTTTTTGAGACAGAGACTCCTTCTGTCACCCAGGCTGGGGTACAGTGGCATGATCTTGGCTCACTCTGCCTCCTGGGTTCAAGTGATTCTCCTGCCTCAGCCTCCCGAGTAGCTGGGATTACAGGTGCCCACCACCACATCCAGCTAATTTTTGTATTTTTAGTAGAGATGAAGTTTTCCCATGTTGGCCAGGCTGGTCTCAAACTCCTGACCTCAGGTAACCTGCCTGCCTTCGCCTCCCTAAGTGCTGGGATTAGAGGCGTGAGCCACCGTTCCTGACCAACAAATCCAGTTTCTTAGAAGGAGACGTTTAAGAGGAATTCACAAACCGAAGCCATGTCTCAGGCGGCCCCAGGAAGAGAGTGGATTCCCCACACTGTTACCCCACAAATGTAGGGCTTATACACTATAGGAAATTTGCCTCAAGGCAGGATTTATGGTAATTATGTGTTTATGATAATATAAAGGTTGTTTTGACTTAGGGCAGGGTTTTTGATAACTATATGAAAGCAGAAATCTGAGAGGCATTCCCAGAACTGGGGTTAATCAGAATGGGCCTAAATCTGAGCATTTTGAAAGGCCGAGGATGGAGGATCACTTGACCCAGGAGTACAAGACCAGCCTGGCCAACATAGACCCCATCCCTACAAAAAAATGTAAAAATTAGCTGGATGTAGTGGTGCACTCCTGTAGTCCCAGCTACTCAGGAGGCTGAGGTGGGAGGATTGCTGGAGGCTGGGAGGTCAAGATGCAGTGAGCCACGATCCTGCCACTGCACTCCAGCCGCCGGGGTGACAGAGCAAGACCCTGCCGTAAAAGAAACAAATCAAAAAGAAGTCAAGATGGCAGATTAGCACCAAGGCGGAGTTACTTTAGTCTCCCCTGGGTGCGTTTGTTGTTGGCGGTGGTGGCAGTGGTGGTTTTTTGTTTGTTTGTTTGTTTGTTTGTTTGTTTGTTTGTTTGTTTGGAGACGGAGTCTTGCTCTGTCGCCAGGCTGGAGTGCAGTGGTGTGATCTTGGCTCACTGCAATCTCTGCCTCCCCGGTTCAAGTGATTCTTCTGTCTCAGCCTCTTGAGTAGCTGGGACTACGGGCAACCACCACCACACCCGGCTAATTTTTGTATTTTTAGTAGAGATGGGGTTTCACCATGTTGGCCACAGTGGTCTTGATCTCCTGACCTTGTGATCCACTTGCCTTGGTCTCCCAAAGTGCTGGGATTACAGGTGTGAGCCACTGCACCTGACCTGTTGTTGTCTTTTAAAATGGAGTCTTGCTCTGTTCCCCAGGCTGGAGTGCAGTGGCACAATCCTGGCTCATCGCAACCTCCACCTTCTGGGTTCAAGCGATTCTCCTGCCTCAGCCTCCTGAGTAGCTGGGATTACAGGCACGCACCAGCATGCCCAGCTAATTTTTGTATTTTTGGTAGAGTCGGGGTTTCACCATGTTGGCCAGGCTGGTCTTGACCTCCTGGGCTCAAATGATCCACCAGCCTCAGCCTCCCAAAGTGCTAGGATTACAGGCGGGAGCCGCCATGCCCGGCCCAGTGGGTGTATTTGAGACAAGTCAACCAAACCCATCATCTTTCTTCTGGCACTCCCCGCAAAACTGTACGTGTGTCCCCGAAGATTCTGAGGAGGACCTCCGCCATGCCCCAATCACTTCAAAAACATCTGTCCCCAGCTCGTTTGTACTTTTACTACCGCCAGGAAATAGGGGTGACTCAGGGCGACGTCCTCTCCTTCCACCACTCTATGGGTTCGGAGGGTTTTCCAATCAGGGATCTCTTTCTTGAAGAATTCCAAGTTCTCCGCTCCAGCTTCCTTTCTGTTTCTCTTTCAAATTCAGTCTGTCATCTGTCATCTCCTGAGCACCGCCTACCTGAGCTTCCCCCGCCCTGCCCTGGCGGCACATTCCAATTTCAGGCAGTGTGTTTGCTTTTCTTTCATCAGCTGAAATTGGCCAATCCAGTGGCTCGTGACCCTTGCTTGTTTCATAATCACCTGGGGAACTCAAAAGATGTCTAGCCTGCAATCCCAGAGATGTGATTGTCTTAATCATCACATTCTATCAGTGATTCCTAAACTTTAAAGCACATTGGAATCAGCTAGAGTCCTGCTAAACCGTAGAACCAATGGCACTGGCACCACCTTGGCAGAGTGTTAGAAATGCTGAATCTCAGGCCCTAGCCCAGACACACTGAATCAGAAATACGCAGTTTAGGCTGGCACAGTGGCTCACACCTGCAATCCCAGCACTTTGGGAGGCTGGGCAGATTGCTTGAGTTCAGGAGTTTGAGACCAGCCTGGGCAACATGGTAAAACCCAAAAGAAAGAAAGAGAGAGAGAAGGAAGGAAGGGAGGGAGGGAGGGAAAAAGAAAGAAAGAGAGAAAGAGAGAAAGAGAAAGAAAGGAAAGAAAGAAAGAAAGAAAGAGAAAGAAAGGAAGAAAGAAAGGAGGGAATTAACCATGTGTGGTGGCATGCACCTGTGATCCCAGTCACTTGGGAGGCTGAGGCAGGAGGATCACCTGAGCCCAGGGATGCCGAGTCTGCAGTGAGCAGTGAGGGTGCCACTGTACTCCAGCCTGGGTGACAGAGTGAAACCCTGTCTCAAAAAAAAAGAAAAGTGCACTTTAACAATGTTTCCAGGTAATTCTACACATGTGAAAGTTGAAGCAGCACTGGGTTCAATCTCTGACTGCTGCGGGTAGAACAGGTGGAGCGGCCCCGCCGGCTCGCCCCGCATAACCTCCGGTCCCACAGCCAGATCCCAGCCCCACTGTAACCTCCATTTCCTACACAGCCTTCTCTGCACACTCCTTTCAACTCTGCCTATGGAGCATTCTAATAAAGATAAATAATATTATAATAACAAAATAGCAAATGTTTATTTGGTGCATCTCCTAGGCAAGGAATTAAATGAATTAAGTTAATTCATTTAATCTTTACTGCCACCTTATGATGTAGGTCTTACAATTAGTCCCATTTTACAGCTGAAGACCCAAAGCATCAACAAGATGCATCCAGCTGGGCTCGGTGGCCCATGGGCAATGTAGCCAGACCCCATCTCTACAAAAAAAAATTAATAATAATAATAATAGGGCGGGTGCAGTGGCTTATGCCTGTAATCCCCAGCACTTTGAGAGGCCAAGGCAGGTGGATCACAAGGTCAGGAGATTGAGACCATCCTGGCCAATATGGTGAAACCCCGTTTCTACTAAAAATACAAAAATTAGCTGGATGTAGTGGCACGTGCCTGTAGTCCGAGCTACTCAGGAGACTGAGGCAGGAGAATTGCTTGAACCTAGGAGGCGGAGGTTGCAGTGAACCGAGATCACGCCATTGCACTCCAGCCTGGGTGACAGAGTGAGACTCCATCTCAAAAAAGAAAGAAAGAAAGAAAGAATATTAACAATAGATAGGCACGCCTGTAGTCCCAGCTACCTGAGAGGCTGAGGCAGGAGAATCACTTGAGCCAGGAAGTCGAGGATACAGTGAGTCGTCATCGCACCACTGCACTCCGGTTTGGGCAATAGAGCAAGTCTCAAAAAAATAAATAAAATATTACAGACCTTAACACATCACTGAGCTTCTTCCCAGGGAGCACCCACCCTGGGAAGGTTAAAAAAAATATTACAGACCTACACGCAGTTGCAAAAATACCACAGAGGCATTTCCCATATCCCTCACCCAGCTTTTCCTAATAGTAACATCTTGCATAACTATAGTAGATAATCAAAACTAGGAAACTGACATTGTCACAATACTGTTCACTCAACTACAGACTTTACTGGGATTTCACCAGTTTTTGCATGCACTCATTTCTTTTTTAAATGTCTTTGTGTATAATTCAGTGAAACTTTATCACAGGTATAAATCTCACAATCAAAATACAGAATTCCTTCTTTACTACAAAGAAATGCACAAGTCACACCTTTACAGTCACATCCTCCCTCTCCTTCCCTTACCCTTGACAACCACTAATCTGTTCTCCAGATTTGTAATTTTGTCATTTCAAGGATGTTCTATAAATGAAATCAGATAGTATGTCACTTTTTTTTTCCTCGAGATGGAGTCTTGCTCTGTCGCCCAGGCTGGAGTGCAATGGCTTGATCTCTGCTCACTGCAACCTCCGCCTCCAGGGTTCAAGCAATTCTCCTGCCTCAGCCTCTCAAGTAGCTGGGCTTACAGGCATGCACCAGCCACGCCTGGCTAATTTTTTTGATTTTTTGTATTTTTAGTAGAGATGGGGTTTCATGTTGGCCAGGCTGGTCTCGAACTGACTTCACAATCCACTCACCTCGGCCTCCCAAACTGCTGGGATTACAGGTGTGAGTCAACATGCCCAGCCAACATGTCACTTTTTTGAGTCTGACTTTTTTCCCCACTCAGCAAAATGTGCTTAAAATCCATTCAGGTTGTGTGTATAAATAGTTGAATCCTATTCATTGCTGAATAGAGACAGGGTTTCGCCATGTTGGCCAGGGTGGTCCCGAACCCCTGACCTCAGGCGATCCGCCCTCCTTGGCCTCCCAAAGTACTGGGATTACAAGTGTGAGCCACCGCACCTGACCTAATTTTTGTATTTTTAGTAGAGATGAGATTTCGCCATGTTGGCCAGGCTGCTCTCAAACTCCTGATCTCAAGTGATCCGCCCACCTCAGCCTCCCAAAGAGCTAGGATTACAGGCATGCGCCACCATGCCTGGCCTCCATCCATTTGCTTTTAACCTACCTATGTCATTATATTTGAAGTGAGTTTCCTGCAGACAGCATACAGTTTTAAAAAATATATTCTGCCAGGGGCCGGGCGCGGTGGTTCACGCCTGTAATCCCAGCACTTTGGGAGGCCAAGGCAGGTGGATCACGAGGTCAAGAGATCGAGACCATCCTGGTCAACATGGTGAAACCCCGTCTCTACTAAAAATACAAAAAATCAGCTGGGCATGGTGGCGCGTGCCTGTAATCCCAGCTACTCAGGAGGCTGAGGCAGGAGAATTGCCTGAATCCAGGAGGCGGAGGTTGCGGTGAGCCGAGATCGCGCCGTTACACTGCAGCCTGGGTAACAAGAGCGAAACTCCGTCTCCAAAAAAAAAAAAAATATATATATATATATATGTGTATATATATATATATATATATATGTGTATATATATATATATTCTGCCAATCTCTGTATATAAACCATTTTCATTTAATACAATTACAGATATATTAGAACTTAAGTCTCTCCTATGGATTACTAAGCATTTTTTTAGTGTTTCATTTCGCTTTTTTATCTATTATTTATTTATTTAGAGATGGAGTTTCGCTCTTGTTGCCTAGGCTGGAGTGCAGTGGCACGATCTTGACTCACCACAACCTCTGCCTCCTGGGTTCAAGTGATTCTCCTACCTCAGCCTCCTGAGTAGCTGGGATTATAGGCACCTGCCACCACCCCAGCTAATTGTTTGTATTTGTAGTAGAGATGGGGTTTCACCATGATGGCAAGGCTGGTCTTGAATTCCTGACCTTGTGATCCACCTGCCTCATCCTTCCTAAGTGCTGGGATTACAGGCGTGAGAAATCGTGCCTTGCCCTCATTTCACTTTATCTGTAGCGTTTTCTTAGTGTATCTCTTTGTATAGAGGTTTTTAGTGGTTGCTCTGGAATTACAGTATATATATAACATCATGATGTAATAGTATTAATATTTTATCACTTCAGATGAGATGTAGGAAACATTACAATTTAGGTCCCTTTATCCTCCCTGATTTATAAATATATAGATACCTGTATTTTGCAGGACGGAACAGAGTCTCACTCCATCACCCCGGTTGGAGTGCAGTCACGGCTCACCGAAGCCTCACCTCCCTGTCTCAGGTGATCCTCCCACCTCAGCCTCCGGAGTAGCTGGAACCATGGGACCACAGGCACGTGCCACTACACCCGGCTAATTTTTGTATTTTTGTTAGAGATAGGTAGGGTTTTGCCATGTTTCCCAGGCTGGTCTCAAATTTCTGAGCTCAAGCAATCCACCCATTTTGACCTCCCAAAGTGCTGGCATTACAGGCGTGAGCCACCATGCCTGTCCCCACCTTCTTTCTGATCTTCTGAAACATCAGTGATGTGAGTGTTAAAACTTAATGTAGTAAGGGTCCCTGGAGCTCTTTTCTTTTCTCTCTCTCTCTTTTTTTTTTTTTTTTTTTTGAGTCAGGGTCTCACATTGTCCTCCAGGCTGGAGGGCAGTGGTGTAATCTTGGCTCGCTGCAACCTCCACCTCCCTGGAGCTCTTTTCATTTTCAAGCATCTACTTTCTATCTTGTGTTCAGACTTCAATCTATTTACTACTTACTCTCTGTTGTTCAGAACGAGGGGTTTCTACTGACCTAGCTTCAAGTTTACCGATTCTTCCTTCTGTCATCTCCTTTCTGCTATTTGGCCCTTTCAGTGAGTTTTACTTCAGTTCTTGTATTTTTTAGTTCTAAAATTTCCACTCAATTCTTTATATCTTCTATTTCTTTGATGAAACTATCTATTAAAAACTTTTGTTTCAAACATATTTATGATTGTTTGTTGAAGCATTTTTATGACAATTACTTTAAAATTATTGTCGGAGAGCCAGGCATGGTGTCTCACACCTGTAATCCTAGCTACTCAGAAAGCCTAAGAGGGTCATCCAACACAGTGGTTGCAGGAAAAAAGAAAAAAAAAAAAAAATATATATATATATATATATATAAAAGAAAACCAAAGAGGGAAGATTATTTCAGGCCAGGAGTTTGAAGCCAACCTGAGCAACAGAGTTAGATTTCACCCATCTCTTTTAAAAAGCAAATAAATAAAAAATTTTAAAATATATATTGCCCAATAATTTCAATATTTGTATCATTTTAGTGTTGGCATCTATTGATTGGCTTTACCCATTCTGCTTGAGATTTTCCTGGTTCTTGAGATGATGAGTATGAGTTATTTTCTCTTGTATCCTGGACTTTGAGACAGTATATTGTGAAATGCTGGTTTCTTTTTTGATCTTGTCATTGCTGAGGCAATCATCAGAGCTCTGTTCACACATTCCTGGTGTTAGTCACCTTACACAGTGACCAAATCACAAGTTTTGGGTAATTACTATGTAATTACCCAAACTTGTAATAGCATAGTAATTGTAACCAGATGCACACATACACACACACAAACAAGCCCATTTGCACATAAAAGAAGAAATCGTGCTGGGCGCGGTGGCTCACGCCTGTAATCCCAGCACTTTGGGAGAGGCCAAGGCGGGTGGATCACGAGGTCAAGAGATCGAGACCAACCTGGTCAACATGGTGAAACCCTGTCTCTACTAAAAATACAAAAAATTAGCTGGGCATGGTGGCGCGTGCCTGTAATCCCAGCTACTCAGGAGGCTGAGGCAGGAGAATTGCCTGAACCTAGGAGGCGGAGGTTGCGGTGAGCCGAGATCGCGCCATTGCACTCCAGCCTGGGTAACAAGAGCGAAATTCCGTCTCAAAAAAAGAGAAGAAGAAATCGTCTACGTGTGCAGGTGTGATTCCTTTGCTCCTTGGGCCCCAGGACAACAGTAGAGTCAAAATCGCTGTGGGAATTAGAGTTGATAGAGCCCCCACCATAGTTTAGGTGACCTGAAAGCTGGGCTGTGTATCTGTCTTAGTGCATTTGTGTTGCTGTAAAGAAGTACCTGAGGCTGGGCAATTTATAATGAAAAGAGGCTTATTTGGCTCACAGCTCTGCAGGCTGTGTGAGATGCATGGCACTGGGGTCTGCTCCTGGTGAGGGCGCTGAGCTGCTTCCACTCAGGATGGAAGGCAAAGGGGAGCTGCATGTTCAGAGACCGTGTGGCAAGAGAGGAAGCAAGAGAGATGAGAGGTGCCAGGCTCGTTTTAACAAGCAGCTCTTGTGGAACCTAACAGAGTGAGGACTCACACACTACCTCAAGGACGGCACCAAACCATTCACAAAGGATCTGCCCCCGATGACCCAAACACCTCCACTCAGCTCCACCTCCCAACACTGCCACACTGGGGATTAAACTTTTTTTTTTTTTTCTTTTTGAGACAGAGTCTCACTCTGTCACCCAGGCTGGAGTGCAGTGGCATGATCTTAGCTCACTGCAGCCTCCACCTCCTGGGTTCAAGTGATTTTCTGCTTCAGCTTCCTGAGTAACTGGGACTACAGGCATGTGCCACCATGCCTGGCTAATTTTTTTGTGTTTTTAATGGAGACAGGGTTTCACCATGTTGACCAGGCTGGTCTTGAACTCCTGAACTCAAGTGATCTGCCTGCCTTGGTCTCCCAAAATGCTGGGATTACAGGCGTGAACCACTGCACCCAGCCAGGATTAAACTTCAACGTGAGATTTGGAAGGGACAAACATCCACAGTTTAGTAACATCCAAGATGGCTCAGTCACACGATTGGCGGCTGATGTCAAGTGGAAGTGGAAGCACAGTGTTTTCAGAGCCCTCTAGCATGGTACCCGGCCTCCCCCTGAGTGATAGTCTCAAGAGAACCAAGCGAAAGATTCTTGTCCTTTTCTGACTTTGCCTCGGAGTTTGTGCAGCACCCGTGGTTACACATGAGCCACTAGGGCCAGCCCAGACCCAAGGGAAGGGGACAAACTCACTTCTCAATGAGGAAAGGGTCAAAGACTTTGAAAACATATTTTTTTTGTTTCAGGATTTTGTCTGTTTTTTTGTGTGTGTGTTTTTTTTTTTAGGGTCTCACTCTGGCACTCAGGCTAAAGTGCAGTGGCACCGCAGCCTCAAGTTCCTGGGCTCAAGAGATCCTCCTGCCTCAGCCTCCTACGCAGCTGGGACCACAGGCACGTGCTGCATGCTTGTGTGTTGTTGTTGTTGTTGTTGGTTTGTTTTGCTGGTTTGTTTGTTTGAGACAGAGTCTCGCTCCATCACCCAGAGTGCAGTGGAGTGATCTTGGCTTACTATAACCTCCACCACCCGGGTTCAAGCAATTCTTGTTCCTCTGCCTCCCGAGTAATGCCACCATGCCTGGCTAATTTTTTGTATTTTTAGTAGAGACAGGGTTTCTCCATGTTGGCCAGGCTGGTGGTCTTGGACTCCTGACCTCAGATGATCTGCCCACCTTGGCCTCCCAAAGTGCTGGGATTACAGGCGTGAGCCACCACACCTGGCCCCCTCCTTAAATTTTGACCCTGGTCCCCTAATTTGACTCACCCTACTTCCAACCCCAAAAAGGCTACTGCTGCTCACAGCTAGAGGTCATTTGTTCTGGGGACCCTGAGAAGATCAAGGAATCATGTAGGAGTCACCTCAGAATTGACCCTCCAAGGAGAAGGGTAACTGCGGTATTTATTCAATTGCTTTCAGCCCTCACTGGTTGAGGATTGCTGCTGGGGGAATCGATCCTGCTACTTCCAGTCCATTCTGCATTTAGAGTAGAAAGACCTCGGTCTCTGGCAGAGAAGCAGAAAGAGCCAAGCACATGAGGTGGGAAACTGTCGGCCTGTGTGGCAACTGACCACGGTAAACACAAGCTGAGGGGATACAGTAGGGGCATCAGCTGGTGTGCTACCATATATTCCAGAAAGCCTCCCACACAGAGGACAGGTGTGAGCTAGAGGCAACCTAAGTGTCCATCACTGGGGGAGTAGATAAGTAAAAGTGCTGCGGTTGTGCACACCATGAAATACGGTACAGCAGTCATAAACAGGAAACTTGATGTATACAGCTGTGTGAAGAGATCTCAGAAGCAGTGTTAAGTTAAAAAAGAAAGGAGTAGAAGATTTATAACACAATCCTGCTTATGTAAATTGGAAACACACACACGCACAAAATCACAAATTATAAAGATACATCTTCGCAGCTATTTATCAAGTGCATTATAGTGGGTGTCTGTGGGGGTGCGGTGGGAGTGGGAATTGGCAATGGGGGAGTAAAAGCCTTGGAGGGTCTTTCATGGGCCAATTGTGATCCTGTGTTATGATCTGAAGAGTATGATTAATAACTTTCTGTTCCAAAGGGCTAAGAAAAAATAAAGGAGTGAAAAATATGAAATGCCTGCACATCAGAGCAGTTTCTTACCTGCTACACAATTATTATCACTGCAGGGATGATGACAGCAAGGCAACCAGACTCACCGCCCACCTTCTCTCCACACAGCCCCTCCAGTCCCCAGGAAACGCACTTGCCCCCAGCAAATCAGAAGCTTCCTTCCCTTTTCATGCTACCCATGAAAGGAGACAGAAAGGAGAAGTGGGCCTGTTACCCTCAGAGGTTCTCATCTTCCACTGGGCTGCATATGGAATAGGAAGCAAGTGCACAGGACTCTGATCATACCCTATCTCTGCCACTAGCCGGCTGTGGGACCTTAGGCAAGTCACTTTGCTTTCCTATGCCTCAGTTATCTCACCAGTAAAATGGGCATGATTATGGTATTAGGGTTCTACAGAGAGACAGAACCAATAGGATGGGTGGATGGATGAATAGATAAATAGATGATAGATCAGATAGATAGATAGATAGATAGACAGACAGACGGACAGACAGACAGATAGATAGATAGATGACAGACAGACAATAGCTGGATACAGTGGCTCACATCTGTAATCCCAGAACGTTGGGAGGCCAAGGCAGGTGGACCACTTGAGGCCAAGAGTTCAAGACTGGCCTGGCCAACATGGCAAAATCCCACCTCTATAAAAATTAGCCAGGTGTGGTGGTGGGCACCTATAATCCCAGCTACTTGGGAAGCTGAGGCAGAGAACCACTTGAACCCTGGAGGCGGAGGTTGCAGTGAGCCAAGATTATGCCACTGCAGTCTAGCCTGGGCGCCAGAGCAAAATTCTGTCTCAAAAAAAAAAAAAAAAAGATAAAGATGGCTGGGCACAGTGACTCACGCCTGTAATCACAACACTTTGGGAGGCCAAGGTGTATGGATCACAGGAGGCCAGGAGTTCGAGACCAGCCTGGCCAACATGGCAAAACTCCGTCTCTACTGAAAATACAAAAAATTGGCCAGACATGGTGGCACGCGCCTGTAATCCCAGTACTCGGGAGGCTGAGGCAGGAGAATCACTTGAACCTAAGAGACAGAGGCTGCAGTCAGCTGAGATCTCGCCATTGTACTCCAGCCTGAGCAACAATAGTGAAACTCCGTCTCAAAAAATAATATAGATTGATTGTTAGATGATAGATAAATGATACATAAATAGACTAGATATCTAGAGAGATAGACTAGATACATAGATGATTGACAGATTAGATAGATATAGATACATAGAAGATGATAGATAGATGATAGAGAGCTAGAAGATGATGATTGATAGATAGATAGATAGATAGATAGATAGATAGATAGATAGATAGATAGATAGGAGGGAATTTATTAGGTGAATTGGCTCAGACAGTTATGGAGGCTAAGAAGTTCCCCAACAGGCCATCTGCAAGCTGGAGAACCAGGGAAGACTGTAATCCAGTTCAGTCCAAGAACAAAAGGCTCAGGACTTGGGAGACAGCTGGTGCGAGTCCCAGCATTTTATTTACTTATTTATTCATGAGACGGAGTGTTGCTCCATCACCCAGGCTGGAGTGCAGTGGCATGATCTCAGCTCACTGCAGCCTCCGCCTCCAGGGTTCAAGCGATTCTCCTGCCTCAGCCTCCCGAGTAGCTGGGACTACAGGCATGTGCCACCGCGTCTGGCTAATTTTTGTGCTTTTAGTAGAGACGGGGTTTCACCATGTTGGCCAGGCTGGTCTCAAACTTCTGACCTCAAGTGATCTGCCTGCCTCGGCCTCCCAAAGTGCTGGGATTACAGGCGTGAGTCACCGTGCCCGGCTGCAAGTCCCAGCAATCAAAGGCCAGAGAGCCTGGAGTTCTGACGTTCGAGGGCAGATGCAGTGTGTCCCAGCTAGTAAGAGAGAGCAAATTCACCTTTCCTCCGCCTTTTTGTTCTATTCAGGTCCTCGGCCGATTGGATGGTGCCCACCACATTCAGTAACAACAGGTCTTCCTTACTCAGTCCACTGAGTCAAATGCGAGTCTCTTCTAAAAGCACCTCAGAGTCATACCCAGAATTAACATGTCACCAGCTATCTGGTAAACAACCAGTCAAGGTGACACCTAAAATTAACCATCATAATCATAAAAATAACTACTCATAGAAACATTAGGAGCATGAACTGAGTTAGTTAATGGGACAATCTTAAACCAGTGGCAGAAGCTCCCTCTTGGCCGGGAGCAGTGGCTCATGCCTCTAATCCTAGCACTTTGGAAGGCTGAAGCAGGAGGATGGCTTGAGGCCAGGAGTTCAAGACCAGCCTGGGCAATACAGTGAGACCTCCACCTCTACAAAAAATAAATAATAAATAATAATTAATAAAATAAGGTGGTGGCTCACACCTGTAATCCCAGCACTTTGGGAGGCTGAGGCAGGTGGATCACCTGAGGTCAAGAGTTCGAGACCAGCCTGGCCAACATGGTGAAACCCTGTCTCTACTAAAAATACAAAAATTAGCCAGGTGTGGTGGCACACACCTATAATCCCAGCTAGTTAGGAGGCTGAGACAGGAGAATCGCTTGAACCCAGGAGGCAGAGGTTGCAGTGAGCCAAGATTGCGCCATTGCACTCTAGCCTGGTCAACAAGAGTGTAACTCTGTCTTCAAAAAATAATAATGATAGCTGGGTGTGGTGGCTCACACCTGTAATCTCAGCACTTTGGTAGACCAAGGCAGGTTGATCACGAGGTCAGGAGATCAAGACTATCCTGGCAAACATGGTGAAACCCTGTCTCTACTAAAAATATGAAAATCAGCTGGGCGTGGTGGCACGTGCCTATAATCCCAGCTACTCAGGAGGCTGAGACAGGAGATTAGTTTGAACCCGGGAGACAGAGGTTGTAGTGAGGCAAGATTGCACCACCGCACTTCAGCCTAGTGAGAGAGCGAGATGTCTCAAAACATAATAATAATAATAATAAAATTTAAAAAGAAGCTTTTTTTTTTTGAAACAGGATCTCACTCTGTTGCCCAGGCTGGAGTGCAGCGGCACGATCTCGTCTCACTGCAACCTCCGCCTCCCAGGTTCAGGTGAGCCTCCTGAGTAGCTGGGATCACAGGTGCAGACCACCACACCTGGCTACTTTAAAATAAAAAAGAAGTTTTCTCCCTGCCACTTAGGTAGCCTTATCCATAACCTCGGCCTCCGTCAGGGACTTCCTGAGGCCAGTTGCCTGAGAGCCACCCAGGGAGTAAGAAATTTACTTTCTCTTTCCTTTTGGATGCAGCTCCCAGCTCATTTGTCCCCACCCACACCTGTTCCCTCACCGGGCTCCCAGACTGGCCCCACCCACTCATGCCTTTAAAGTCAAAGTGGAAATTCTCATTTCCAATCTCACTTTACATACATCATCCTGGATTGCTCATCTTGGGCATTCCTCATTTCCCGGCTAAAAAGCAGAGAAATGCCGCTGGGGAAGCAGTTGCGATTTAGCCATGGCTGCAGCTTGGATCGTGGTGCTGGTGACTTTGGTGCGAGGTTTGGCTGTGGCAGGCTCTGTCCCCACTTCCAAGCCCATCACTACTGGGAAGGGCTGCCACATTGACAGGTACAAATCTCTGCCACCGCAGGAGCTAGCGAGCTTCAAGAAGGCCAGGGATGCCTTGGTAAGTGCCTGTTGCTGTGGGCTAACCTCTGCTACAGTGTCTGCTAATGTGGGCTAGCCTCAAGCCTTCCAACTATGGCGAACCTCTATCCTTCCTGCACTGGGTTAAACCCATGCTGTCAGGCCAACTTCATCCTTGCTGCTATGAGCTAGCTTCCAGCCCTCCTGCTGTGGGCTAACCTCTGCCCTGCTACTGTGGGCTAACCTCTAGCCTTCCAACTATGGCAAACTTCTATCTTTTCTGCACTGGGTTAAACCCATGCTGTCAGGCCAACTTCATCCTTGCTGCTATGAGCTAGCTTCCAGCCCTCCTGCTGTGGGCTAACCTCTGCCCTGCTACTGTGGGCTAACCTCTAGCCTTCCAACTATGGCGAACTTCTATCTTTTCTGCACTGGGTTAAACCCATGCTGTCAGGCCAACTTCATCCTTGCTGCTATGAGCTAGCTTCCAGCCCTCCTGCTGTGGGCTAACCACTACCCTTGCTCTCTAGGAAGAGTCATTCAAGCTGAAAGACTGGAATTGCACCTCTCCTGTCTTCCCCAGGAATTGGGACCTGCGGCTGCTCCAGGTGAGCTGGAAGTCAGTCCACCTTCGCCCTTACCTTGACCCTCTCCCCTATCTCCTTAAGTGGCCCCTCAGCCTTCTTTGTTTCCCGTGTCCTTCCCTCTCTTGGACCTGTCCTCACCTGTCCTGTGGCCCTGTCACTTCTCAACTGCTGTCTTGACTCTGTCCTTCCCCTGGGTCCTTTTATCATCTCCTGTCAGCCCCACTTCCCTTGCTGGCTCACCTGTCCCTGTCACTTCCACTCTCACTCTTTTTTTTTTTTTTTTGAGACGGAGTTTCGCTCTTGTTACCCAGGCTGGAGTACAATGGCGTGATCTCAGCTCATCGCAACCTCCGCCTCCTGGGTTCAGGCAATTCTCCTGCCTCAGCCTCCTGAGTAGCTGGGATTACAGGCATGTGCCACCATGCCCAGCTGATTTTTTGTGTTTTTAGTAGAGACGGGGTTTCACCATGTTGATCAGGATGGTCTCGATCTCTTGACCTCGTGATCCACCCGCCTCGGCCTCCCAAAGTGCTGGGATTACAGGCGTGAGCCACCGCGCCCGGCCCCGCTCTCACTCTTTATTTCTCCCCCAAATGTCCTCAGTCTCTCCCCAGCCTGTACCTTTCACCTTGCGCCACTTCTCCCTGTCTGTTCTCAGCACTGACTCTCTCTCCCTCTCACCTGTCCCTCATCATCTCTCCCTGACATGCATCCAGCTCATGATGCTCCCCCTTCATCCACCCTTCTCTCTTTATTTATTTATTTATTTTGATACGGAGTTTCCAGGCTGGAGTGCAATGGTGCAATCTCGGCTCACCACAACCTCCACTTCTCAGGTTCAAGCGATTCCCCTGCCTGAGCTTCCCGAGTAGCTGGGATTACAGGCACCTGCCACCACACCCAACTAACTTTTGTATTTGTAGTAGAGATGGGGTTTCACCATGTTGGCCAGGCTGGTCTCGAACTCCTGAGCTCAGGTGATTCACCTGCCTCAGCCTCCCAAAGTGCTGGGATTACAGGCGTAAGCCACTGGGCCCAGCCCCACCCTACTCTGAGCATGCAGCTGTCCCTCTCACTGCACTCCAAACCTGTTTCCTCTTCACCCGTCCCAGCAACCCCCTTAAGTCCCCTTTCATTTGTCTCCATGTCATTTATCCCCTCACCTGCCTCCTTGACCTTCCTGCCTCATCTGTATCCTTCCCTCATGTCTTCTCCCTCCTGTCTCCTTCTCCCCAGACCCCACACCTGTCCCCAACACATGCACCGAGTCACCTACCCTCCCTGGGACTGCCTACCTGTCCCTACTAACTAAGCCTTCCCTCACCTGCTCTTTCTCACCTCTTCTCAGGTGAGGGAGCGCCCCGTGGCCTTGGAAGCTGAGCTGGCCCTGACGCTGGAGGTTCTGGAGGCCACCGCTGACAATGACACGGCCCTGGGGGACGTCCTGGACCAGCCCCTTCACACCCTGCACCACGTCCTCTCCCAGCTCCGGGCCTGTGTGAGTTCTCGGGGCCCGGGCACCCAGGTCTGTGGGCTCTGAGCAGCAGCTTCCCCTGTGCTGGCCCGGCCCTGCCTCACACACCACCCTCCTCTGCACACAGGTCCAGCCTCAGCCCACGGCAGGGCCCAGGCCCCGGGGCCGCCTCCACCACTGGCTGCACCGGCTCCAGGAGGCCCCGAAAAAGGTGAGTGACCCAGGAGGGGAGCCACTGGGAGCCCAGATCCTGGACAGCCCCTGACCCATCCCCTCCTCCCCTGCAGGAGTCCCCTGGCTGCCTCAAGGCCTCCGTCACCTTCAACCTCTTCCGACTCCTCGTACGGGACCTGCATTGTGTCGCCAGCGGCGACCTGTGACTGAGAACCTCGACCCACCCCGAGTCCACCTGACACCCCACACCTTATTTATTTATGCGCTGAGCCCTACTCCTTCCTTAAATTATTTCCTCTCACCCTTTATTTATGAAGCTGCAGCCCGGACTGAGACCTAGGGCTGAGTTTATTGTTTTACTTTTATACGTTATGCATCAATAAACAACAAGGAATTGGAACCCTCTGTGATAGGTGAATCCTTGAGTGTGTGTGTGATTGTGGATCTGTGACTGGGCGTGGGTGTCTGTGTGATGCAGGCAAAATTTGTGACTGGTTGTGTATATTTGTGTGTGCCTGACTTCTGTGACTGTGTGTGTATTTGTATGCATGAGTGTCTGCCTGAACTTGAGCCTAACCGAAGGTACATAACTGTGAGTGTTCATGCCCACATGTGTGCAAGTATGTGCTTGTACTGCTGGGCACGGTGGCTCACGCCTGTAATCCCAGCACTTTGATAGGCCAAGACAGGCAGATCACTTGAGGTCAGGAGTTCAAGACCAGCCTAGCCAACATGGTGAAACCCCGTGTTTCACCATGAAAAGGAAAGAAAGGAAGAAGGAAAGGGAAGGGAAGAGAAGGAAAGGAAGAAAGAGGGAGGGAAAAGGAAAAGAAAAGAAGAAAAAGCAAAGCTCTCAGGATGCTACAACCTGGAACCCAACCAAAATGCTGTGAGAAGCTCGGACATACAGAGCGGCCACATATATGTACTCCGTCGGATAATCCCAGCACAGCTTTTGAATTATCCCAGCTCAGGAACCAGACATGTGTATTAAGAAGCACTTAGATAATTCTAGGTCCCAGCTGGAGTAGAGACCACCACACTGGGCCCTGAGTAAGTTCCTGACCCACAGAAACTGTGAGCATAATAATATTTGTTTTATGCCACTGAGTTTGGTTTGTTATAAGGCAATATTGGGACAGTGAGACAGCCACCAGTCCATCACAACTCACTGTGAGGTGTGTCATGAGAAATGTACTACCAAAAGTAACCCATCAAAGTTTCTTTTTTGGGTTGGGAAGAAGGGAATAGGGTCTGGCTCTGGCGCCCAGGCTGGAGCAGAGTGGCGCGATCTGCGATCTGTCTCAGATAACTTCAACCCCCACCTCCCAGTTTCAAACCGTCCTCCCAGCTCAGCTTTCCCAGCAGCTGGGACTAAAGGTGTGTGCCTCCACGCCACCTAATTTTTGTATTTTTTGTAGAAATGAGGTTTCGTCATGTTGCCCAGACTGGTGTCGAACTCCTGGCAATCCTCCTGCCTCGGCCTCCCAAAGTGCTAGGACTACAGGCGTGAGCCACCGCACCAGCCCCACCAAAGTTTCTGAATGGTTGACTTTTTGTCAGATGATAGGGATTTCAGAATGGAATTCCATTCTATAATTCTATGACTCTCACTTCTTTGCATTCTTTGTTGTGTGTGTTTGATGGTTTGTGATGGAGTCTCGCTCTGTCTCCCAGGCTGGAGTGCAATGTCCAGATCTTGGCTCACTGCAACCTTCGCCTCCTGGGTTCAAGCAATTTTCCTGCCTCAGCCTCCTGAGTAGCTGGGACTACAGATGTGTGCCATCACTCCCAGCTAATTTTTGTCTTTTTAGTAGAGATGGGGTTTCACCATGTTGGCCAGGCTGCTCTCGAACTCCTGGCCTCAAGTAATCCTCCCACCTCAGTCTCCCAAAGTGCTGGAATTACCGCCATGACCCACAGCACCTGGCCTCCTTTGCATTCTTATTTTCTTGATTGGGAATCAGAGAGCTGGAGAACAGCCATACACAAAAAATTACACTCAACCCACAGGCAAAAGCTGAAGCACCCCTCTTGATAACCAAAAACAAGTTAAATGTGGCTGGGTTTGGTGGCTCACACCTGTAATCCCAGCACTTTAGGAGGCCTAGGTGGGAGGATTGCTTGAGCGCAGGAGTTAGAGACCAGCCCGGGCAACACAGTGAACTTGTCTCCACAAAAATAATTAAAAATTAGGTAGGCGCGGTGGCACGTGCCTGTAGCCCCAGTCCCAGGAGGATGGCTGGAGTCAAGGAGGCTGAGGCTGCAGTGAGCCACAATCGTGCCACTGCACTGTAGCCTGGACGACAAAGTAAGACTGTCACAAAAAATAAAATTAAAAAAAAAATCAATATTGAAATTTTTAACAAAATAAAAGTGAACGTAAAAAAATTTGTGAATTAAAAAGAATTTTACACACAACCTCACAGCCATTCCCTCTATATCACAGAGTCTATGACTAGCAGAACCTCAGTTCAGGTAGGGGGCAGCATGGTGTCCAGCCCGGGACATGAATTTCTGTCCCTTTTGCCTGATACCTGCTTTCCCAGGCTCCCTCACAGCTCAGAGTGGACATGCAACTAAGGGCTTCTTTTTTTTTCTTTGTTTTCTTTTTCTTTCTTTCTTTTTTTTTTTTTGAGATGGAATCTCTCTCTGTTTCCCAGGCTGGAGTGCAGTGGCATGATCTCGGCTCACCTCAACCTCCGCCTCCTGGGTTCAAGTGATTCTCGTGCCTCAGCCTGCTGAGTAGCTAAGATTACAGGTGCTGGGATTACAGACATGAGCCACCACACCTGGCCTACTAAGGGCTTCTTAAATAAATTAATTTATGCCAGGTGCAGTGGCTCACTCCTGTAATCCTAGCACTTTGGGAGGCTAAGGCGAGTGGATCATGAGATCAGGAGACGGAGACCATCCTGGCTAACACAGTGAAAACCTGTCTCTACCAAAACTACAAAAAATTAGCCAGGCATGGTGGCGCGCGCCTGTAGTCCCAGCTACTCGGAAGGCTGAGGCAGGAGAATAGCATGAATCTGGGAAGCAGAAGTTGCAGCGAACCGAGATCACGCTGTTGCACTCCAGCCTGGGCGACAGAGCAAGACTCCATCTAAAAAAGTGACAGAGCCTGGCAAAGGGTGAGTCCCGTACATGTGTTTGCTGCTGTTACTCTTATTATTTTAACATATTTTTCTTCCTTGATACAAAGAGAACTCTTTCCCCCTTGCTCCCTTCCTTCCTGCTTAGTTCATTGATATGAAGATGTGAGACCCAGAGCTATGGCAGCCATTTTGTGACCAGAAGGTAACAAGTTGAGGGTGTGAAGCTATCATTCTGAGGAAGGTAGAACAAAAGAGTAGAAGACGGGGTCCTTGCTGATATTAACAAGCCTTTGCACCAAACCCCACAATCCCCTAACTCCACACTTACTCTCAGATGACATCACTGAATGCCTTTATTGCTTAAGTCATGCTAACTGGATTTTTCTGTTTCTTGCGGCCAAATGTATCCCCACAAATTCATCTCTGCATGGCCAGCACTGAACCCAGAGTAGGTGGTCAATTAATATTTCATAAAAATTTTAATCATATAGGACATGTCTCAGCCCAGGCATATAAGCCTCTTCAATTATGAATGTTGCAATGAAAAAAAAAAAAAAAAAACAAGGTTGCAAATCTCTCTTGGAGATGCCAAGGCCTCAGAGAAGAGATTTTGAACTGGATATATTGGTTTTGCCTGACCAGCATCCATTACTCCTGGTAACAGCTCCTCAATTTTCCTTTAGAAATGACCTCCTTTCCTACTCCCTCGTTTGGTGGGACACATGACTCCAATTTGATCGATAAGAGCAAGCGCTCCATCTCCAGAGCCCAGTAACAAGCCTTCCCTCGTCCTCTCTTGTGATGGCGTTTGCTTAAGCGGTTCCCTCTGCTCGGGACAGTTCCCATCATTCTCCCCCTACCACGCCTCCACCTGGCTCATTCCTACAACATCACCTTCTCCTCCAAAACTTCTGTATACTACACCAGGATTTCTATTGCTTTTTTTTTTTTTTTTTTACTTATTTATTTTATGTATTTATTTTGAGACAGAGCTCTGTCACCCAGGCTGGAGTGCAGTGGTGCAATCTGGGCTCACTGCAACCTCCACCTCCGGGTTCAAGTGATTCTCCTGCCTCCTGCCTCCTGCCTCAGCCTCCTGAGTAGTAGCTGGGATTACAGGTGCCCGGGTAATTTTTTGTATTTGTAGTAGAGATGGGGTTTCACCATGTTAACCAGGATGGTCTCGATCTCCTGACTTCGTGATCTGTCCGCCTCTGCCTCCCAAATTGCTGGGATTACAGGCGTGAGCCACCGCGCCCGGCCTGTTTTGCTTTGTTTTGTTTCTGAGACAGAGTCTTGTTCTGTTGCCCAGGCTGGAGTGCAATGGTGCAATCTTGGCTCACTGCCATCTCTGCCTCCCAGGTTCAAGCAATTCTCCTGCCTCAGCCTCCAGAATTGGTGGGACTACAGGTGCCTGCCACCATGTGCAGCTAATTTTTGTACTTTTAGTGGAGAAAGGGTTTCACCATATTGGCCAGGCTGGTCTCAAACTCCTGACCTCAGGTGATCCGCCTGCCTCCGCCTCCCAAAGTGCTGGGATTACAGGCGTGAGCCACCACGCCCGGGCTCTATTGCTTTTATATGCTCAACAGGCTTTCTTATTTTTTTGTTTCTTTTTTGAGCATATAACAGCAACAAGCTTTCCTTGTTTTCGTTTTTTTTGTGTTTTTTTGTTTTTTTAAGCAACAAGGTCTTGCTCTGTCATCCAGGCTGGGGTGCAGGGGCTCAATCATAGCTCACTACTCCCTCAAACTCCTGGGCTCAAGGAACCTTCCGACCTCAGCCTCCTGAGTAGCTAGGACTACAGATGCATGCCACCAGGCTTGGCTAATTTTTTATTTTTTTATTTTTATTTTTGTAGAGACAGAGTCTCGCCATATTGCCCAGGCTGGCCTCCAGCTCCTAGCCTCGAGTGATCCTCCCACCTTAGCTTCCCAAAGTGCTGGGATTGTAGGTATGAGCCACCACGCCCAGCCAACAATATTTCTTATCCTACTTTTTCTGGTGAATATTAGCTTCAATCACATGTAATTGCCAATACTCTATAATGTTCTGTAGAACTTGCTTGCTTTTCCCACCTCCCTCCTCTCACTCTCCTCACTTCAGTCCAGACACACTGCCTCCAACACATCAAGCACACTACTTCCTAAGGTCCTTTGCCTATGCTGTTCCCTTTGCTTGGAATGCTTTTCCCTGCTTTTCTCATGGTGAATTTATTTAGCTCCAACATCACCCTCCTTGACCCCGCCCCTAAAGTCGGCCTCAAAGTCATTCTCTATGCATCATACTTTTTTCATTCTTGGCATAGCATTTATTTACCACTGGAATGCACTGTTGACTTATTTGTTTTTGTTTGTTTGTTGGGTCTCACTCTGTCACACAAGCTGGAGTGCAGTGGTGCGATCAGGGTTCATTGCAACATCAACCTCCTGAACTCATTTAATTGCTTATTTGTTTATTTCTCCTCCCTCTAGAATATAGGCACCATGGCCAGGCACAGTGGCTCACGCCTGTAATCCCAGAACTTTGGGAGGCTGAGGTGGGCGGATCACCTGAGGTCGGGAGTTCAAGACCAGCCTGACCAACAAAGTGAAACCCCGTCTCTACTAAAAATACAAAATCACCCAGGCATGGTGGTGCATGCCTGTAATCCTAGCTACTCAGGAGGCTAAGCCAGGAGAATCACTTGAACCTGGGAGGCGGAGGTTGCAGTGAGCCGAGATCATGCCATTGCACTCCAGCCTGGGCAACAAGAGCAAAACTCCGTCTCAAAAAAGAAAAGAAAAGAGTGTAGGCATCATGGAGCAGGGCTTTCTTGTTTTGTTTCATCTATTTTGTTCACTGCAATAGCCCCTACATAGGACCAGATATATAATACGGGCTCAATAAGCCTTTGTCAAGTGAATGAGAGACAGTATTCCCAATGGTTCTGTGTGCAGGTTGGAGGCAGAGCTTTCCAGTCATGGCTCTGCTGTTAACTGGCTTTGTGATCTTGGGCATGTTCCTTAACATCTCTGAGCTTCAGTTTTCTCATCTTGAAAATTGTGTGCACACACTGCATATATCTGTGCAGGCTTTAAATGCAATCATGCTTATTATCGGAGTAACCCTATTTCCTGACCATTATGTGCCATGCACTGGGTTGCATTTTTTTTTTTTTTTTTTTGGAGTGCAGTGGCACAATCTTGGCCCCTTCTGCCTCCCAGATTCAAGCAATTCTCCTGCCTCAGCCTCCCAAGTAGCTGGGATTACAGGTGTGCACCACAACACCTAGCTAATTTTTGTATTTTCAGGAGAGACAGGGTTTTACTATGTTGGTCAAGCTAGTCTTGAACTCCTGACATCGTGATCTGCTGGCCTCAGCCTCCCAAAGTGCTGGGATTACAGGCGTGAGCCGCTGCACCTGATGGATTGCATGCTCTTTATCCATGCACCAGGGAGGGTTTGGGAGCACTGCCGTGGCATGAGGGTGGCTGGGCCCCTGGTTGAGGAAGCCTCCTGGCCTGTGATTCTCTGGCGCCTCTGTCCTAGCTGCCTCCCACCCTGTCTGCCTATATCCATCCCCCTCCCTCCTGCTCTGTTTCTATTTCTGTCTTTCTCTCCTCCTCCCCTGGCCTCAGGGGGCCCCTGGCTGGCAAGAAGCCTTCCTCCTTCTTCCCCAGGATCGGGAAGGCGTTGTCACTGCAGGGCCCCTGCAAGGGCTGGGATGTCTGCCCTTCTCCTCCCCCCAGCCAGCTTCCCTTCCCCAGCCGCAGCCCTCAGCCTCACCTGAGAAACTCTCTTCCCATGCCATCCTCCATGCCCTCGGCCGACTTCTTCACCAGGGTCCCTCAGATTCCAGGCAGAGCCACACAAGAACTCTTATCCCTGCGCTCACCAGGCTGGCTGTGGATATCCAAGCTCAGCTAAAGTCATGGGGGCCATTCCCCAGCCTCACACAGACTCCAGAGGCAGCATAGTATAGGGGTACAATCAAACTTCTAGCCCCGCTATTTATTCATGTGGGGGATGGAGGGACTTGGGCAAAGGACTTCATCTCTCTGTGGTTTGGGTTCTTGTCTGTAAAATGGGACCAAGGATATCTACCCTACTCCACTGAGTTGTGAGGTGTCAGAGGATGGAATGAATATTCAATAACTGCTCAGCAGTAGAGTGCTGTACTTAAGAGTATTGAAGGAGTTCAGGGAATGTCACCCCGAAATATGGCACCCTGCTTTGCTGATTATCTTAAAGGCACTTCGAGATCAGCAGATGCTGGAAGAGGCTTTCCTCTGATGTCTTCTTATCTGCCTAAAGACCAGACCCACCAGAAAGAACACAATTGCCTTCTGTCCTCTCCCTGACATTTCATTGTCTTTAACAGGAAAAAAGACAGGGAAATGTAACCACATCTGGACGGACTTTGTCGCAAGAAATTATCTGGCAGGCTCAAATTCCAGAGACATTTACAAGCTAATTTCTCTCTCCTGGATCCATTCATTTTCTCAAAAATCATTTACTACCCCTCAAAATTGCCTACTTTTCCCCATCTCCCCTCTCCCTATGAAGAAAAGCATACAAGCATCTAAACTTCACTGGGTTATTGGGTAATCACTTTCCTGTGATTTTCCCCAGCACATGTTAATAAACTCCATATGCCTTTTCTTTTGTTAATCTGTCTATTGTCAGCCCATTCTAGTGAAATTTCAGAGAGTGGAGGAGAAGCTGTCTTTTCACTTCTACAGCACGGCCTCAGAAGTCAATCTGCCCGCCTTTTTAAATCCCAGTTTTGCTATCTTGGGCCAGTTATTCAACTTTTCTGGGCTGAAATTCCCTCATCTGGAAAACAGGATAATAATACCAATGTCCAAGTGTTGTCGTGAGAATTAAATGACTTAAATGCTTTGTACGTAGTAAGTATTCACTAAGTGTTAGCTATTATGATCATTTTATTTTTGTGATTATTCCCCACCTCTAAGTCTCTCAGAGGATAGAAGCCTGTCTGCCAGTCTCCCCCAGCCCCAGTTAGTCGTCTTCCTTCAGTCTCACTTCGAGAACTTATACTGCAATCTAGGTCACCCTCCCCACACACACACCACACACACACACACACACACACACACACACACACACACACACACAGGTCAGCAGGGCCTCAGACACAGAAAAAAGTTTAATTCTGTTGCGGCGGAGGGTCCCGGCTCCGGTAGGGGAATTTGGTTTTGGATTTTGTTCATGTGGGGATTTATTTGGGAGAGTCTGGTCCTTCCAGTGGGACCTGCCCGGGAGAATGAGTAAAGGGAAGAAATCAGGAGAGACAGGGAGGCTAGACAAAACCAGGGAGGGCCAGGGGAGAAGAGACGACGGGACGGAGAAAGGAGAGGCAAATAGGGAAGAACAGGCGCAACAGACAGACGACAAGAGGGCCAGATAGAGACAAACGAGGGAAACAGAGAAAGAGGGACCCAAGCCAGACCCGACGGGACCAGGGATGTGAGAGCGGTAGGGGTGGAGGGCTTTGGAGGCCGCCGCGGGACAGAATAGGATCTAGTCCAGCCAGATACAAGAAATGGGCCCCTTGCCCCGGCCCCGGGTGCCGGGCTGGGGGAGGGGGCTCGTGTCTCAGTGCTGCAGTGTCGGGGGGCCCTGCCCCTCCCCGCGCTTCGCTGTGTAAGGCACCGGCTCCAGCGAGGTCCGCGAGCGCGCGGGGGGAGGGGTAGGAGGGGGTCGAGGAGTCCGTGGGGTAGGGGAGGCCGGCAGCCAATCCCCGAACCCCGCCCTGGGCACGGGGGCGTGGCCTCGAGCCGCAGCCCGAGACCGCCCCGCCCACTCCCGGGAGCAAGGGCGCATCTCCACTTCGGTCCGACGTCTTAGCGCGGCGCTTTCTCCCAGTCCCGCCCCAGCGTCTGTGCGGCTGGGCATTTGGTCTGCGGCACCCAGGCGTCCCGGCGCCCGTCCGCCGCTCACACGGTACTCTCCAGCATCCACTCGGTGCTGGTGAAGGCCAGGCGCGCCCTGGCGGAGCCCAGCCCTAGGTCTTCATCCTCCCCGGCCGCGCCCCCTCCAGCCCCGTCCAGGTGCGGCGTGGACCGGTGGCGCTTTGTCCGCCGGGCGCGGCGCGGGTAACTGTGGCTCTGGAATAGCGCCCCGTAGTCCCCGTCGAACGAATAGCGCTGCTGTGGCCTCTGCCGGGCCGCAGCCCCCCCAGGAACCAGAGCTAGAGTAGGGGGCGCCGAGGTTGGCGGCCCCAGGGCGCCGGATCGGCTCCTTCGTGGGCCCACTGCGGCCCGAGACTCCTCCCCGGAAGTTTCCTCGGATGGCAGCAGGCACAGCGAGGTGGCTGAGCCTCCCAGAGAACGTCCAAGGACTGCCTCCGTCTCTGCGGATGCCGCCTCGGCCGCCATAGCCTTGGACTCGACGGCGACAGTGGGGGCGGCTGGGGACTCCACCTCGCGCAGCGCCTCGTAGCGGTCCTGGGCAGGCAGGGCAGGGGCCTGCGCCGCGCCTGCGCCGTTGGTCTGCGAGCACACGTGGCTGACCCGCGGGGGCGACCTGGAGCCCTTGACGCGACGGCTCTCCCCGTCGCCGTACACCTTGTAGCGAATCATGAGCAGAACGATGAAGACGAGGACGGAGGCGACGATGACGCCCCCAATGGCGATGATCATGGTGCCGCCCAAGAAATGGGCCCTCAGCGGGCGGCAGGGTGCGGGATCCCCAGCGGTGGTGAACTGCACGCAGCCCACCACTCGTGTGGCCGGCAGTGCGGTGGCCCCGTCGTCGTAGACCGCCAGCACGCACAAGTCGTAGGCGCGACCCGCCGCCAGGTCATTTACCAGGAAGGTCTGACTGGTGGATGGGATCATCCTGCAGGAGGGGGCGGGGTCAGGAATGGGTTAGTCCCACCCCTAGCCACGCCCCTTCGCTTTATGCCCCGCCCATGGTGAGCAGTGGGGACTAAAGCCTGCTACCAAAGTCTCACCCACTACTGAGACAACAGCAGCAATTCAAGCCCCGCCTTTATCAACATATTCCCACCCTTTCAGGACCCCTCATCTGTATGCCCCGCCCTCAGACCCACCTCCCGGCTGCTCTCGTCACCCACTGGGACAGTATATCTGCCATTCGTGGTCCCTCGTCTTCATATTCCGGCCCCTGCAGTGGGGGATATGGCTTTTAAGCCCTGTCCTCAAGGGACATGCCCCCTAGCTCTGTCTCACTCCTGCTAGGATATCTGCCACTCAAGGTCCTTCATCTAGGCATTTCTACCTCAAAACTGGGCCAATGCTACTGGCCACCTCCCTTTTCTGCATCCTCCATGCCTCACTCAGGTAGACACTAAGGTCAACTCACAATGCCTGTCATATTCCTACTGGAACAATGGATGCTCTTCTAGTTCCTCTTTTATACATATTCGTACCTTTCAGGGAAAACCATGATGCAGGTCACTCCCCTCATCTGCATGCAGCACCTTTAAGTAAAACATCTAGCTTTGGCCAGGCACTGTGGCTCACATCTGTAATCCTAGCACTTTAGGAAGCCAAGGCAGGTGGATCACCTGAGGTTAGGAGTTCGAGACCAGTCTGGCCAATATAGTGAAATCCCCTTCTCTACTAAAAATACAAAAGTTAGCTGGGCATAGTGGTGCATGCCTGTAATCCCAGCTACTCAAGAGATTGAGGCAGGAGAATTGCTTGAATCTGGGAGGTAAAGGTTGCAGTGAGCTCAGACTGTGCCATTGCGCTCTACGCAGGGCAACAAGAGAGAAACTCAGTCTCAAAAAAAAAAAAAAAAAAACTCTAGCTTTGTCTATGTCCTGGCACAGTTTCCAAGTCCCTTGACTACATGTTCCCCACATTGCTACCGGCCATTCCCCAACCAATTGAACTGTGGCTTCCAGGCACACCCCACAACGGCCCACTAGGGATGGTTCCCCTACTGTGTGTAGGCCACATCCAGGCTGCAGGCCCTGCTCCTTGTCCAGATATTAAAGGCAACCACCTCATATGTTCCTGTGCCACCAAAAGTCACCAAATCACGCTACCAGAAGTTTCTTCCCTAAAGGGGTCAAATGTAGCCAAGCACACATCATACTCCTTTCTTGCTGCAGGCCTCTCCCATCGAATGAGGGCTAGTGTAGAGAAGTGGTTAAGACGACAAAGTCTGGCGGCCAGACTGCCTGGGTTTGAGTCTCTCCTCTGCCATTTGCTAGGTCTGTGACCTTAGGCAAGTTTCTCTGTTGTTTCATTTCGTTCGTTTTGTTTGACGCAGAATCTCGCTATATCAGCCAGGCTGGAGTGCAATGGCGCAATCTCGGCTCACTACAACCTCTGCCTCCCAGGTTCAAGCGATTCTCCTGCCTCAGTCTCCTGAGTAACTGGGATTACAAGCACCCACTACCATGCCTGGCTAATTTTTGTATTTTTAATAGAGACGGGGTTTCACCATGTTGGTCCAGGCTGATCTCAAATCCTGACCTCAGGTGATCCATCCACCTTGACCTCCCAAAGTGCTGGGATTACAGGCATAAACCACCATGCCCGGAGACCTTCTCCAAGTTTCTTAACCTCCCTGTGCCTCCTTTTCCTCAAATGGGGATGATAAGAATTCCTACATCCTAGAGATGGTGTGAGGAATGAATGAGTTAACATAGCCAGGGCCTGGCACTTAGTGATATCACCATTAGCTTGCATCTCGCCCTGTGTTGGCCAGTAACCCTGCTGTGGCTCACACTGTCCAGCCCACTGCATTCCTCCTATCTCTAAGACCCACCCCTCCAGAGGACCATTCCCACTAGGCCTTGGCCCTCTTCTCTTCTGTTGAGCACATCCCTTCTACACTGTGGGCCATGTTCAGCCTCAGCTAAACCTGGACTGCCCGGTCCACATTGATTTGCATGGCTAGGATGCAACCTCACCAGCTCTCTTCTCCTGTAAAGACTTTTAGTGGATACCTGGAGACAAGGACCACCCCTTCCACTTCTCGAGACCATGCAGAACAAGCTCCACCCCTTCTGACAGGCCATACCCCCACCTCAATGGGCCTGCTTCTCTCTCCGATGCTTCCCGTTCCCCTCCAGCAGGGCCACCTTCTGGCCCTGAAGCTCCACCTCTGTCATCCCACCTCCAGGAGGTTCCCCAACTACCAAGAGCCACCCTCCAACCAAAAGACTTCCAGTCAGGGCCCCTCCCCTTCATAAAGGTCCACCCACTTCTCCAACTCCACTCTACCCACCCCTGCCTGCCATTTCAGAGACCACTGCCACTCACCCCAGCCACCCTCGGCTGCCCTGGCTTTAAGCCTTCCTCTTCCTCTCCTGATCTCTCCTCTCCAGAGCCCTGGATTCCACTTGCTCCTTCTCCTAAATAACCAGTGGCTAGGGGCTTCCCCCACCCCTTTTCAAGGACAGAGGCTGACTCCTTAAGAAAGCTTGAACCCCTGGGTCTCTAATTGGCTGCAAAATCCAAGCAAGCAGCTAAGCAGGCTTCTGGTTGGCTGTCACCTCCGCCCGTGACAGCATGAGGAAGTTAACCCCTGCAGCACCATAGCATAGGAATCTGCAATGGGGGGTGGAGAACTGGAACTGGGGCCCTACAGGGAAGAGGAGAGTTCCAGGGTCTGTTGCCCAGCTGGGGACAGGGGGCCATCCACATCTGCATCCATGCAGGGTCTGGGGGCTTGTGAATTTCCCCGACCCTACCACGTGGTGGCCATGGGTCAGAGCAAAGGAAAGAGAGGGACAGAGAAGTGGAGAGTCACAGAAGCTAAGAATTATTTACAGAAATATATTAATCCATCTCCCCTCCCAGCAGTGGGTGCTCAACAAATGTGTGTCAGTGTAAAAAAGGACAGCTTTGCTACTTTCTGTGTGACCTTGGGCAAGTGACATCCCCCACTGAACCTCAGTTTTTCTGTCTGTGAAATGGAGAGGAGGGTCATCGCGCCTTCATAGCAGAGTTGGGAAGATGGAATGAAGTAGCAGGCTCGGAAGCTCCTTGTGAAGCTTTTTGTTTTGTTCACTTGTTTGTCCCAGTGTTTGTAAAGCTGGGCCAGGACCTAATCTATCTCAGTAGACCCGGGGCCCAGCACAAGACGGGCACATGGTAGGCATCTACTCAGTGTGTGGTGACCAGAATCAAAGAGAGGGAAATGAGGAAGACAGAGACAAAGGAAAGGAGAGGCGTTTTTTTGAGAGGGAGTCTATCTCTCTCGCCCAGGCTGGAGTCCAATGGTGCGATCTCCACTCACTGCAACCTCTGCCTCCCAGGTTCAAGCAATTTTCCTGCCTGAGCCTCCCAAGTAGCTGGGATTACAAGTGCATGCCACCACGCCTGGCTAAGTTTTGTATTTTTAGTAGAGACAGGGTTTTGCCATGTTGGCCAGGCTGATCTTGAACTCCTAACCTCAAGTGATCTGCCAAACTCAGTCTCCCAAAGTGCTGGGATTACAGGCATGAGACACTGTGCCTGGCCAAGAGGCATTTTTTCATTCAACCAACACTGGGAAGCACCTACTATGCACCAAGTCCATGGCCAAGAGAACACTGGAAAGGTGGAGATGGAGGCCAAGAGGCAGGTTTCTGAGCTCTGACAGCCAGCAGCTGGGGCTCCCCACAGGTAGGGAAATCGCTGCAACCCCTCTGGCATCTCCAAGTGAAGCCAAGCACAGGACTGAAGCATTCAGCAGGTGCTCTACAATGTGCATGAGGGAGGCAGAGGTAGAAGGAGAGACGTCCATGTGCCTAACAGCCATTTATCAAGTGCCCACTGTGTGCCAATTCTGTGGCAGACAGCCATACTAAAAAACTACCAAGATGCGTGAGGCACAGCAGCTCACACCTGTAATCCCAGCACTTTGGGAGGCCGAGGCAGGAGGATCACTTTAGCCCAGGAGTTCCAGATCTGGCTGGTCAGTATACCAAAACCTCATCTCTACTAAAAACTTTTAAAAATTAGCCCGGTGTGGTGGTACAAGCCTATAGTCCCAGCTAATCTGAGGAGGCGGGAGGATTGCTTGGAGCCAAAAAGTTTGAGGTTGCAGTGAGCTATGATCAAATCATTGCACTCCAGCCTGGGGTGACAGAGCAAGACCCTGCCTCAAAAAAAAAGCTGAGATGGGGAGACATGGCAAGGTCAAGGACATCACCTACTGTGGAATCCCATGAACTATGAGCTCCCTGAGGGCGGGGACTCGGTCTCTTGTTTCCCTGTGTCCCCAGCACCCAGCTCAGGAGTTGGCACAAAGCAGGGGCTCTATGCATAATGAGGGCAGAGAAGGTAGAGACAGAGAGGTGAAAGCAAGAGAATGAGGAGGTGATGGGAGACAGTAACTCTTCTCTTAAAATATCTGCGACACCATGCTGCCTGTCCACACCAGAGCAATGGCTTCAGACCCAAGGGAGGTTGGAAATAACATATTTTTCTCATATTTTTTGTTTTCTGTTTCTGTAATGTACCCGAAGTGTTGGTACAGTAGTACTGGTATATAATTTATAAGTGTCACTGTAGGTCGGGTGGGGTGGCTCACACCTGTAATCCCAGCACTTTAGGAGGCCAAGGCAGGCAGATCACTTGAGGTCAGGAGTTTGAGACCAGCCTGGCCAACACGGTGAAATCCCGTCTTTATTAAAACTACAAAAATGAGTTGGGCGTGTTGGTGGACACCTGTAATCCCAGCTACTTGGGAGGCTGAGGCAGGAGAATTGCTTGAACCCGGGAGCTGGAGGGCTGCAGTGAGCCGAGATCATGCCACTGCACTCCAGCCTCGGTGATGGAGTGAGGCTCAGTCTCCATAAAAAAAAAAAAGTCACTGTAAATGTGTGTGTGTATTTCACACTCCAAAATGTTTAACTGAAGAAGTGCCCAGTCAGATTGCTCTGAGGAGCAGTGATATTGACTATGAGCCCCATGAGGGTTGGGTTCATGCTGGGCTGGTGATTGTTAGGGCTCCAGTGCCCAGCCCTGGCCTGGCTCATGTAGGTGCTCAGCGAATATTCTGTATAAGCATGAAAAACAGAGACAGTGAGAAATAGAGGAGAGAGGAGAGAGGGCAAAGGAGGGCGAGGACAACTCTCACAGCCATCTAGAACCCTCGCTGAGCAAGAAGGCCAAGGGAATGGGCAGGTGGGAGGGAGGGTCCCCCTGGACTTGGGAGGAGGCCCTGGGATGGCAGCACCCGCACCCACCTGTAGACGAGGGAGTCATCCACGGAGCTGTTGTACTGAACCTGGTACATGCGGATTCCGGGCACCGGCCTCTGGGCTGGCCAGCGGATAAGCACGGAGTTCGAGGTGAGCTCGGCTGCCACGAGCCGACGCTCAGCCGTGGAATCGTTGGCACCCGGCCGGCCAGGCGTGGCGATGTCGGAGGAGCCGGGCTCAGTGAGAGGCGGTGGGGCAGCCGGCGGGGGAGCCATCAGAGGCAGAGGTACCACGCACACCTCCACGGGTGCCGTGGCTTCCCCAGCAGCGTTGGAGGCGATGCAAGTGAAGGTGCCGCTGTCCCGCAAGGTGGTGATGGTCACATCCAGCGTCCCGTCCCCCCGGACCCGGGTCCTGCTGGAGTTCCCCAGCAGCCGCCCATCAGGCGCCACCCAGTGCACCACCGGCTCGGGGTCCCCCACTGCTCGGCAGCGCAGGCTCACCGCCTGGCCCTCCACCACCAGGGCCCGGCCCCCCGCCTGCCGCGTGATCAGCGGGGGCTCACACAGGAACTCCTCCTCGGGGATGGACCAGAAGTAGCGGTCGGTGAGGTGCTCGGGCGTGGCGCACGTCTCCAGGTCGTCCTCGCGGGTCAGCCGCCGCAGCCAGAGCAGCTCACAGTTGCAGTGCAGCGGGTTGCCGCCGAAGCTGACGGTCAGCGGCGTAGGCGGCTTGGGCCCGGTGCCCTGCGACCTCAGAAAGAGCCCATCGGGCGGGAGTTTATGCAGGCGGTTGGAGGTCATGTCCAGGCGGACTAGCTTGTGAAGCTGCACGAAGGTGCCCTCCGCGATGTGGTCGATGAGGTTGTGGTCCAGCGTGAGGGTGTTCAGGTTCACCATCTGGCCCACCGCCTCCCACGGCAGGGCCTCCAGGTTGTTGTAGGACAGGTCCAGGTCCTCCACGGTGGACAGGAAAGCGTCGAAGGCTGCCGACTCCACCCGGCGGATCTGGTTGTTGCCAAGGATCAGGTGGCGCAGGTTGCCCAGGCCACGGAGCTGGTCGCCACGCACCTCCGCCAGGCGGTTGCTGTCCAGGTGCAGGGCGCGGAGCGCGCGCAGGTCGGCGAAGGCACCAGCCGCCACCTGACCGATGGTGTTCCGGGAGAGGGTGAGGTGCACCAGGCTGGTCATGTTGGCAAAGTCTCGGCGGCGCACGGCCGCTATGAAGTTGTCCGTGAGTCGCAGCTCCACCACGCGCCGGTCAATGGCGGGCGGCACAAAGAGCAAGCCGGTCTTGGCACACAGCATGGTCAGTGTGGGCGCCACGTTCTGGCAGATGCAGCGGCCGGGGCAGGGCTGGCCACGAGATGCCCCTGCCCAGAGCAGCAGCAGAAAGGGCAGGGCAGCAGGCGGCGGCGAGAGGAGGGCCGAGGAGAAGGGTCCTGGAGCCATGGTGCAGTGGGAAGGCCGGAGGGGTGGGAGGTGAGACCTGCTGGGGAAGGAGCCAGTTACCCAGGCGTGGGGCTTGGCCACAGGGGACGTCTTGCTACGAGTCAGACCTAGATCCTTCCCCTACCGCCTACAGCTGGGTTCCACAGGATGGCGAGAGGACCCACTATCAGCTATCATCAGCTATTACAATATTTCCATGCTGGGCACAGTAGCTCACGCCTGTAACCCCAACACTTTGGGAAGCCGAGGCAGCAGATCACCTGAGGTCAGGATTTCGAGACCAGCCTGACCAACATGGTGAAACCCCATCTCTTGACCTCGTGATCCACCCACCTCAGCCTCCCAAAGTGCTGGGATTACAGGAGTGAGCCACCGCGCCGGGCCCCCATCTCTAATAAAAATGCAAAAATTAGGTGGGCATGGTGGCGGGCACCTGTAATCCCACCCACTGGGGAGGCTGAAGCAGGAGAATCACTTGAACCAGGGAGGTGTAGGTTGCAGTGAGCTGAGATCACGACGTCGCACTCCAGTCTGTGCGACAGGAGCAAGACTCCATCTTAAAAATAAAAATAAAAATATTTCTATGCTGATTGACAGATTGCCCCTGCCCTTACCTTGTGCGTCCCACCCTCACCTCTGCCCGTCCCATAGCAGCTGCCAAATCTCTCATGATCTCCCAACCAGAGGGGTGATACCTGGCCCAGCCTGGGGCCTCCAGAACCCGCTAAATATTCTAAAAATCACTGTTAACTATGGTTTAAGGCCCTGACTGTCCAAGCCATACTCCCTGGCTCCAAATCCCAGCTCTGATACTCACTAGCTGTGTGACCTCCAGCAAGTGTCTGAACCTCTCTGATTCTCGGTTTCTTCATCTGTAAAAGGGAGATAGAAATGGGCCTTACTTCTGTGAGGATTAAATGGATTGGTGAACATGGCATGCTTAGTGCCTGGCACATAAAATATGCTTATTACATGTTAGCAGTCATCATCATCATCAAGTGCTTAATATGCACCAGGCATAGAACTGTGCCCTATTACTGAGAGGAAGTACTTTGAAATCAAACAGACACAAGTTCAAATCCTGGTTCCCCCTTTGCTAGCTCTGTGACCCTTTAAATCAATGATTTCCCCTAACTAGGTTGTAATTTCTTGATCTGTAAATTGGGATAATAATCCAATCATCTTCGTTCATGTACCACTGAACATGCCTGGCATACAGTAAGTACTCAATAAATGTTAAGGGTTTCCCCCCTCCCACCTCTGGCATTGGCAGGGAGAGTGTGAAAGTGGGAGGGATTGAGAAAAACATATCAGAGTCTTCCAGTTCAGCTTCAAGAAGTCCTTCTCTGAGGTCTGGTTTCATCCTGGGCTCAGCTGAGCTCCCAAGCAGGGCAGACTATTATGCTCACATCTTTGGGTACACACAACACACACACACACTCACACACTCACACACTCACGCTATGTCTCTGCTCCAGGCAAAACCTTCCAGCGGGGATTCCCCCTGCGGCGGCTCCAGCCCACGACATGTCAGTTCCCATCACAACACAGGGTGGGTGGGGGGTAAAGAGGAAAGGATGGGAAGGGGGCGTCCCTGAAACTGTTTTCACCCCACCCTGCCCTGTACCCTAACCCCTGCTGGCCCACCTCCCGGGAATCTGTGTTTGGGGCTATGGCCTTAGGTGGCCTTGATCTTCCTGCCTGTGGGGAGGGCGCCTAGGACTGAGACCCAGAAAGTCATGGAGAGAAGTGAAAAGAGACAGGGAGAAACCAGGGGGAGGGAGAAGTGGACTGGCAAAGAGAGAGAGACAGATTCAGAGAGAGACAGAGAGACAAAAGGAGAATGAGTCTGAAAGGAAGGTGAGCAGACAGAAAACTGAGAGAAGAATGAGACACGGAAAAGAGAGACAGAGACATAGAGATGGAGAGAAAGAGAGAGACACAGTATTAGGGAGACAAGGACAGAGGAGGAAAGAGACAGCGACTAAGGAAGACAATGACCAGGCTGAAGGCAGAAAAAGAGGCTGGATCGGGGTGTCCGACCATCTCTGAGTTCACCCCAAATCTGTCCTTCGCTCCTTCTAGATTGCTGCTCTACAATGTACTGGAAACCCTGGCCTAGAAGGGGGGAGTCCAGAATTAGGAGGCCCGGCTCTGCACCTGTTTGGTGTGGGGTCTCCAGGGTTCAGAACCCCAGTCTATGAAACAGAAGTCCAGCGCCTCGCCTCCTACAGCTGGGGTGGGGCTCCAATGGAGGGAATAATAATAACAATGGAAATGGCTAACATTTATGAAGAACAGTACAGCACTGCAGGACAGATCCACCCCACTGCCTGGGTTCAGACCTCACCTCCCCACTGTGTGACTTTAATCAAGTGACTTCCCCTCTCTGTGCTTCAGTGTGCTCATCTGTCAAATGGGAATAATGGTGGCACCTCCCTCACAGGGTTGCTATGAGGATTCAATGAGATAATATTTTATGACATGCTTAGAATATCTCCTGACAAAGTAAAGACTACATACATGTGAGCTGCTGCTTTTATTATTACTACTATTATTAGTATTAATTTATTATTTTCTCCAGCTTTCTCAGCCACCAGCAGGCCAGGCTATCAGGAGATCTTCCCACACCGATGTGCACACACACACACACACACACACACACAAAATGGGAAAACATATTCATTCAACTCTCTAAATGCAGGGGTCATTTCATGTCTTGACATATTCCTGTATCCTTTACTGATATCATGAGAAAAACCCTGCTTTCCCAACCACCTTAACCATCCTGAGATTGAATGTCTCCTGGCCTGAACCCCCCACCTGCTCCCCACAGCCTCCTAGTCACCACAAGCCCTCACCCAACTATGATGTTCCTGACCTTGTCACCACTCCCCAGCCTTGGGCAGAGCGGTGGGCATCTGGCCCTTCAGGGAACTGTCCTCCCCTGCACTGAAATCCATGCTAGGCAGGGTTCCAGGCCCCCAGATGACTGACAGCAAGCCCCATCTCCCCATATCTCTCTCCCTCTGAAGCCTCATGGCTCTACTCACCTCTCTTCAGGGAGTCAGGGCCTGGGCCAGCACCTGCAAAGGAACAGAACCACCTTGTTAGCATCGTTCTGGCTCTTCTCTGGGTACCAGATCCTGCCTCAGAGACCATCCTGGCCAAGGAAGTCCCTGGTGTGATCACTCTCTCAGTTCTCCTGCTGCAGGTTTTGCATAGTCTCAGAGGAACCCTGAAGTCCTCTCCGGACTCCTAGGAGATTAGGCCTAAGGGCTGTTCACCCTCCAAAGTCCAGGAGACCAGGACTTTAGCCCTTTGTCCTTTGGGGTTTCAGGAGCCAAGAACCCCAGCCCCCTCCTCCCTCAGACCCAAGAGTCTAGACCGACCCCTGGCCCGCCTTTAGAACCCAAGAGTTCACATCCCAGCCCCTCAACTTCAAAGTCTTGAATGGTACCAAGAGCCGGGGAAGGGCCAGAGTTTCCCATCCTTGCCATGATACCATTGCCCACACCAACATGTGTGGCCACGTCAAAACCCACACAGGCCCACAACCCCAGTCTCTACATCCGGATTTCCATGAACATAGCAACAGGATCTGTGTGTTCCCCACCCTCTATGGCACTTGGCCTGGCATATGGACACACTGTGTCCAAGGACCCCAGCGTACCACCACAGGTCATGCCACATGAGCCTCAAACCCACTGGGCCAGAAGTAGGGATAGCCTCGTGCCAGGGCACAGGCACATGTGTCCTTCACATACATGTTTGAACATAGACAAACCCACTCCCCAGAGACTAACACTGAAACACAAACAGACTCACAACATAGATGGTTACATGCCCTCAAGGTTGGCACACCTGCATACAACAACACATGTACAACACTGACTCTCCCCTGCACGTTCACACACATACATGCACAGATACAACAGAGAAACTCATGTGCCCCCTAACAGACAAGCAGGTCCGTGCATCTACAACAGATATACCTTGCACAGTCACCAGCACACAGGGGCACACATGTCTCACAAATGCACACCTGCACAAAGATACACAGGTGCACACTCTTAAATGCCCAGACACACTCATACAACTTCACACATTCCCATGTTGCAAAGTTGATATAGCACCACACCAACAGATACACACCTCACACACACACACACACAACCACAAGCACACAGATATGAGGCTGATCACACTGGAACATGCACACAGACACAAAAAGATCCACCTTTGCAGACATTCCAAGATGTTCACTTATAACAGACACATGGCTCACAAAACAGTCCTGTGATTTACACACTTACAAATGCACACACAATACTGAACCACAGTAGCCTAGTCAATGCTCAGATTCACACTCACACAGTCTTGGACACACATCCCTCCCAGCCCTGAGACACCCCTCCACCACCCCACCTACTTACTTCCCAGGCCCAAGAAATCCTAACATCCCTCCAGCATATTGTCATCCTCTCCCCAAGGCCCCCAAAAAACCAGGGCACAAGCCAGCCCAGAGGTCAGAGTTCAGCAGGTGGAAACTCAGAGGATTTGGGGGTTTGAGTCCTAGATCACCGTTTCAAGGAGATCCTCCCACCAGCAGCCCCAAAGGTCCCCCAGCCTGGCCATCAGGATGGAGGTAACTCAGGCTCCATCTGCAGTTGTCTGGCCAGTGGGGGAATTAGGGTGGGGTGGGTGGGGAAGGGCCCGGTCTTCGTCCCCCCAACCCCCACCTCGGGGCCCATCTGTCCATTTCTCGGCCTGTCATCCCCCCTCCATCTGTCCACCTCCTGGCTGCCCATCCCCCCCCCCAACCACCGGGAAGGGGAAGACATGGCTGCTTCCCCCGAGGACCGCTAAGGACCCCCCAGTTGACATGGACCGAAGGAGCGGCAAACTCCCCTCCCCCAAATCTACACCGAGGCCTGGACCCACAAGGCGCCGAGCCTCAGTCCCCAAGCCGGCAACCTGCCGTGGACTCACAGATACACACCCTCGGAGACATACAACCCGCAAACACACACACACACACACACACACACATACACATACACAAATGGACACCCGAGCGGGCACACCCGGCTCCACAGACCCGGGGATGGACATCCACCCGGACACAAACACCCAGCGCAGCCAGCCGCGCACGCACCAGGGCTGGGGAGGACCCGCACCTGGGCACACAACCCACGCACACACACACCTGCACACAGCCCCTCCGATGGGCGCGCGACAGCCCCCAGACACACAGCAGGAGGGGCGGCCGCTCGGGGCGACACGCGCGCACAGCCGGACACGCCGGCCGGGCTCGACACCCGCGCACACCCGATGGCCACACGGGCAGGGCGCCGCACACGCCGGCGCCGGGCACACACAGGGCCGCGCGGGCGCACGCCGGGCCCGCCGCAGCGCCGCGGACACACACTCGCACGCTCGCACGCTCACACCCGCGCACACACCCGCGCCCCCGCCCGCCGCTCCCGGGCCGCTGCGGGCCGCGCTCACCCAGCCCGGGGGGGGCCCGGGCCCGGTCCCGCCGCCGCCGCCTCGCTCCGCGCCATGGTGGGGGGAGGGCCGGGGGAGGGGGCGCGGTGCCGCGGGGCCGCCTCCCTCCCGCCTCCCGCCTCCCGCCCTCCCTCCCGAGCCGCCGCCGAGCTCCGCCCTCCGCGCCGCCCGCCGCCGCCGCAACGGGGGAGGGGGCGCCGGCCGGTGGGGGCGGCCGGGCGGGGCGGTCGCACACCCAGGATCCCCGCCCCGAACCCTCCGCAGACCCCTCTCCATTGCGGAGCCGCCGCGGACCCGCCCCCGACCCCTCCCCAGCCCCACCCCCAGCCCCGCCGGCCTCCCCCGAGACCCCCCCCAGACCACGCCCCAACTGGCCTGGGTACCACGGATCTCCGTACAGAGACCTCGGATCAC
The DNA here is from genome assembly GCF_030222135.1 of Aotus nancymaae. Classification (NCBI taxonomy): domain Eukaryota; kingdom Metazoa; phylum Chordata; class Mammalia; order Primates; family Aotidae; genus Aotus; species Aotus nancymaae. Next base: position 14,626,183 of record NW_026988441.1, on the reverse strand, counting down.
GTCCCAATACCCAGGGGGACCTCGGATCAGGCCTCACCTCTTTTGAGAACACAGGCGATGTTCTAGAGCCACCCAGGACCGTAAATCATGCCCTGCTCTCCTGCTTGACCTCAGACTAGCCCCACACACTATCAGGGACCCCAGACCATGCCCCCAAATCCAGAAGAATCCCAGATCATATCTCAGCATCCAAGGGGATCCAGACCACCCCACCAGCAACCCTAAATCATATCCCAACATTCAGATGGACCCTCAGACCACATCCCTTCCCTCAGGGACCCCAGATCATACGCCAACATCCGGGGAGACTTCAGACCATATGTCAGCCTCCAGAGAAATCCCAGATGGTGCCTGACTCCCTTTGGGAACCCAAATCACATTCTACAGCCACCCAGAACCACAAACCAGATTCTACTCCTTCTTGGGGGCCCCCAGCCATGTCCTTCTACCCTCAAGGACCCTAACCCATTCCCTTACCCCCAATATGAACTCCAAAGCATGCCTAACTTTTAGGGGGCCCTAAAATGTCTCTTATCCCGTAAGAGACCCTTAAACTTTCCCCATTAACACCATTAGACCCCAAACCATCCTCAACCCCTTTGGTGACCTTAGACCTTTCTCTCTCCTTCCCCTTCAAGGCATCCTTTGGTTCCCAAAACCCCCCCAATTAGCCCCAATTTTTTCCCATCCCCCTACTAGTCCTGCCCCCTTGAGGACACTGCCTCCTTCCTGCTCTGATTCTTTCTCTTAGACCCTGAAAGTCCCCCTTCCCTGTGACTTCCATGGAGCCCAGAATGCCTTGCTCCCTCCTAGTTCAGACCCCTTTGCCCATCCTCTGTCCCATAGCTGACCCCCAGCCCTTTCCTCAAACCCCACTGAGTCTCAGACCACTCTCTCTTTCTGAGATATTCGCAGGGTTCTCAAACCCAGCAAGTTCTCCCCTAAAAATCTGTGCTGTTGCATGCAATGCCCCAGATTCCTAAGGTCTCAAACCCTTCTCATTTTGGATCCCACTGAACGGAGGTCCTCCCCTAAACCTCTTTCCAAATTTTTTTTTTTTTTCTTTTGAGATGAAGTTTTGCTCTTGTTACCCAGGCTGGAGTGCAATGGCGCGATCTCAGCTCACTGCAACCTCCGCCTCCTGGGTTCAGGCAATTCTCCTGCCTCAGCCTCCTGAGTAGCTGGGATTACAGGCACGCGCCACCATGCCGGGCTAATTTTTTGTATTTTTAGTAGAGACGGGGTTTCACCATGTTGACCAGGATGGTCTCGATCTCTTGACCTCGTGATCCACCCGCCTCGGCCTCCCAAAGTGCTGGGATTACAGGCGTGAGCCACTGCGCCCGGCCTCCAATTGTTTTTTTTTTAAGACAAGATCTCACTCTGTCACCCAGGCTGGAGTGCAGTGGTGCAATCTCGACTCATTGCAACTTCCACCTCCCAGGTTCAAGCGATTCTCCTGCCTCAGCCTTCTGAGTGGTTGGGATTACAAGGCGTGTGCCACCACGCCCAGCTAATTTTTCTTTTATTTTTTTGTTTCTGTTTTTTGAAACAGTCTTGTTTTGTCAGGCTGGAGTACACTGACATGAACCCCACTCACTGCAACCACCTCTGCCTCCCAGGTTCAAGCGATTCTCCTGCCTCAGTCTCCCAAGTAGTTGGGACTGGCATGCCCCATCAGGCCTGGCTAATATTTGTATTTTTAGTGGATATGGGGTTTCACTATGTTGGCCAGGCCGGTCTCAAACTCTTGATCTCAAGTGATCCTCAGGCCTCGGCCTCCCAAAGTGTTGGAATTACAGGCATGAGCCACCGCACCTGGTCTAATTTGTCTTGTTTGTTTTTGAGTCAGAGCCCAGCTCCCTCACCCAGGCAAGAGTGCACTGACGTGATCACAGCTCACTGCAGCCTTGACCACCTGGGCTCAAGTGATCCTCCCATCTCAGCCTCCTCTGTAGCTGTTTTGTTTTTAGTTTTGTTTTTGTTAGAAATGGACTCCCACTATGTTGCCCAGGCTGGTCTTGAACTCCTGACCATGGTGGTCATGAGCCACTGTGCCTGGCCTAAGTTATTGACATGAAGCCCACCCTATCCTCCAGATCAAGCTCAGCTCTGCAGATAACTCCTTCTAGTGAACCCTGACCCCACTCACAACTCTGAGATGTCCCTGGGGATACTCACAATCCCCCTAGTCTCCAGATTCCTTCATCACCACCACCCAGGCAGCATCCCTACCCCCCACCATGGTTGCTAGTGCTCCCTGCTGGAGCGTGGGGGTAAGAATAACAACAACACAAGTGAACACATACAGCACTATTTGTGTGCCAGAAATGATTCTAAGCGTTTCACATCCGTCACTTCATTCAATCTTCACAACGGCCAAATGAGGCGGTCCTATTACCATCCCCATTTTATGGATAAGGGAAATAGAGTCACAGAGAGGTTGGGTCACTTGCCCAAGGTCACACAGATAGTACGCGGCAGAACAGGGTAGGGGTGAAGGGGAGAGAGGGTGAGGGCAGGCCTGGGCTGGACAGGAGCAGAAAAGGGAGGGAGAGAAAAAAAGATAATAATAAGAGAGACAGAGATGGAAGAAGAAAGAGGCTGAACTCCCCAGGGAATTTCAGCCTCTTTCTTCTTCCAGTCACTCAACCAACCAACCACTCTCCTCTTCCAGCTTCTTGGTTTTTTGTTGTTGATGTTGTTGGTTTTTGTAGAAATGGGGGGTCTCACCATGTTGCCCAGACTGGTCCTGAACTCCTGGGCTCAAGTGATCCTCCTGCCTCAGCCTCCCAAAGTGCTGGGTTTACAGGCGTGCACCACCACTCCTGGCCCCTCTTTCAGGTTTAACGACGATTTTTCTTTTCTTTTTTGAGACAGGGCCTCACTCTGTCACCCAGGCTGGAGTGCAGTGGCATGATCTCTGCTCACTGCAACCTCCGCCTCCTGGGCTCAAGCGATTCTCCCACCTCAGCCTGAGTAGCTGGGACCACAGGCGCCCACCACCATGCCTGGCTAATTTTTGTATTTTTAGCAGAGATGGAGTTTTGTCATGTTGACCGAGCTGGTCTTGAACTCCTGGCCTCAAGTGATCCGCCCTCCTCAGTCTCCCAAAGTGCTGTGATTACAGGTGTGAGCCACCGTGCCCAGCCCCTTGTTCAGCTTCTATGATGACTTTTCTATTCCTCCAACACACCAGCCTGTAGCAGCTCCTGAGCATATACATTCTTCTCCCCTTTCCATGGCTGGTTTTTTCTTTTCATGAAGATCTTAAATGTAATCCCTTCAGAAGGAACTTCCTTTTCCATCCCTAATTTACACACACCATTCCTACGTGGGCCCCCAACCAGCGTTCTGATGTTACTTTGAAATACATTAAAAAGAAGAAGAAAGAGGAGGAGGAGGGGGTTCCTGGATGGATAGATGGATGGATCTATAATAAAGTAATACAGTAACATGTCAGTGGTGGCATCTAGGTGATGGGTATATGAGCATTCACCATAAAATTATTTCAACTTGGCCAGGCGCGGTGGCTCACACCTGTAATCCCAGCACTTTGGGAGGCCAAGATAGGCAGATCACGAGGTCAGGAGTTCAAAACCAGCCTGGCCAACATGGTGAAACCCCGTCTCTACCAAAAATACAAAAAATTACTGGACGTGGTGGTGCTTGCCTGTAATCCCAGCTGCTCTGGAGGCTGAGGCAGGAGAATCACTTGAACCCAGAAGGCAGAGGTTGTGGTGAGCAGAGATCATGCCATTGCTCTCCAGCCTGGGTGACAGAGCAAGACTTTGTTTCAAAAAAAAAAAAAAAAAATTGGCCAGGCGTGGTGGCTCACGCCTGTAATCCAAGCACTTTGGAGGCCAAGGCGGGTGGATCACCTGAGGTCAGGAGTTCAAGGCCAGCCGGACCAACATGGTGAAACCCCATCTTTATTTAAAAAATAAATAAATAAATAGAATTTTTAAAAAAATTATTTCAACTCAGGCTGGGCGTGGTGGCTCATATCTGCTATCTCAGCATTTTGGGAGGCCAAGGTGGGAGGATGACTTGAGGCCAGGAGTTCAAGACCAGCCGGGCAACATAGCAAGACCCCATCTCTAATAAACTTTAATATATATATACACACACACATAAATAGTTCTTTCAACTAGGCTGCATGTTTGAAATGTTTCAAAGTAAATGTTGGGGAGTGGAGAAGCAGGACTCTTCTGGTGGCAAAAAACAGCCCCGCCACCATTTCTGTCTAGCACATCACCTTATTAATTTCCCTTATAGTACTTATCACTCTCTTTTTTTTATTTTAAAAAATGTATTTTAAAAAGAAAAAAGACAAGAGGTCTTGCTATGTCATCCAGGCTGGTCTCAAACTCCTGGGCTCAAGCTATCCTCCCTCCTTGGCCTCCCAAAGTACTAGGATTACAGGCATGAACCACTGCATCTGTCCTTTGTCACCCTCTTAACGATTTTGTTTATTTGTTGACCTATTAATTGTTAATTATTTATTTACCGTCTAGTCATTGAAATGTAAGCCTCCCGAGGTGTCCATGTTAGCAGGGACACCAACATCCTCCGGTGCCCAGAACAGTGACTGCTACCCAGGAACCCAATAAACGTGTTCTTTTTTAAGACAGGGTCTCCCTCTGTCACCCAGACTGAAGTGCAGTGGCTCGATCATGGCTTACTGCAGACTCGAACTCCCCAGGCTCAGGTGATCCTCCCACCTCAGCATCCCAACTACAGGCACACACCCCCACATGCAATTAATTTTTTATTTTTTGTAGAGACAGGGTCTCATTATGTTGTCCAGGCTGGTTGCACACTCCCGGCCTCTAAGATTTCCAGCCTCGGCCCCCCCAAAGTGTAGGGATTACAAGGTGCGAGCCATTGCACCGGCCAACATGTGCACTTTTTTTGTTGTCATTGTTGTTGTTGTTGTTGTTGAGACAGAGTTTCACTCTTGTTGCCCAGGCTGAAGTGCAATGGCATGATCTCGGCTCACTGCAACCTCTGCCTCCTGGGCTCAAGCGATTCTCCTGCCTCAGCCTCCCGAGTAGCTCAGATTACAGGCATGCACCACCACACCCAGCTATTTTTTGTATTTTCAGTAGAGATAGGGTTTCACCATGCTGACCAGACTGGTCTCGAACTCCTGAACTCAGGTGATCCTCCTGCCTTGCCCTCCAAAGTGCTGGGATTGCAGGTCAGGAGTTCGAGACCAGCCTGGCCCAACATATGTTCTTGAATGCGTCTTGGGAAAAGCTAGGCTGGCTCCAGACTCACTTCAGGGACCCCAGGAAGGAATAAATACGACCTCCTAATCCAGGTTCCCTAGAAGAAAAGGGTGTACCCAGCAGCTGGAGAATGTTTCATGAGGTCAGGGAATGTGGGAGTTGGCCTGAAACAAGGGCAACAGGTTGAAGTAAATATCTTAATTCTTTCCCTGTTGCCCTAATTCCTGCCCCAAACCTAATACAGACCCTCTACCAATCCCATTCCTCAGGCCCTACCCCAAGCCTAGGCCCCCGACCCCAATCAAAAAACTTCAGCCCTTTTTAAGCTAAGCAATGCCCATTCCGGCAGAGCCCTATCCCTCGGTCTCTGTCTTAGAGACCACCCCAAGTATAAAATATTCAGAACTCCTCAGCCTAGCCCTTTGCCACACACACACCCTCAGCCTGAGCCCCACCCATGCACCTTGCTCCTCCCCGAAAGCATCCCACCTCTCCGCCTAAATTGGGTCCCTGATGCCTAAGCTAGGTCCGGCCCTCTCAGCTCTGTCCTAAAGACCAGCCTCCACCTCTCCAACATGAGCCCTGCTCACAGTCAAAGTTAGGAATCCCCCAGGTATAGGGCCCAGACTCAACCATCAGGGAGCTTGGATCTGTGGGCGCTTAGAGGATAGGTCGGTGGAACTAGAGGAGGCGGTCCCCAGTTTATACTGCCTCTCCTGAGAGTCACTCCAAACCTGAAGACAAGCCCCATCGTACTGACTCCTCGCTGGATGGTGCAATCTGTTCTGGCCTCTCTGATTGGTCCTTCTACAATCCCTAGCCATACTCACTCTGTATTGGACTGTGCCTGTGAGCCACCTTCTCTGATTGGCCCCTGCTTTCCCATGCTTTGCTCCTGATTGGGCAAGTCCTTGTGCATGGCTCTTTCTGATTGGATCGTTTGTAATCACAAGCCTGGATGGAACAGAAGTTGCACTATGGAGGGTGGGAGTACCACAGAGGAGGAGAAGGAGGAGGAGGAGGAAGAGATGATTCCCTAAATCTCTTGCCTAAGGGAGGGTGTGGCCATTGAGCCCAAGATAGCCTGGGGTTAGAGCTCTAACTGTACAAACCACTGGTGCCTTTGGCTTCTGTGCCTCAGTTTTTCATCTTTAAGTTGGGAAGAATAATAGTACCTTTTTAATAAAGTATCCCAAGAATTCAATGAGCTAATGCTTATAAAATGCTTATAGAAGTGCCTGATACATAGGAAGCCCTCAAGAGGAGGGTCAGCTATTAGTATTCATTTGATCATGTAATTGCATGAACTTGGATGAGTCCTTCTGCCTCTCTGACCTCTGCAGGCCAGGAGTTCCTTGTCCATTTAATTGAATGATCCCCTCGTGTCTCCAGCTCTCCTCCTCCTCCATCTCCTGCCCTCAGGGACTGGGCCTGTGAGTAGAGGGAGGGACAGAGAGATGGGGATAGGAAAAGGGCACTAGTGAAAAGCAGAGAAGCTCAACCCAACCTTCCAGAGAATTTAGGGTAGGGTGAATTTCTTTATGAACCAGCGTAGAGTGGTTCTATCCCAAATCCCTCATGCAAAGGACTTGCCCTGATTGAGGGTGAGTGGGCAGGAGATAGGGTGGAGTGGGGTGGTAACGGGATGCTGTGTTAAGGCTGGGAGGGCTTGGAGCTGGGCTTTTTGGACCCTACCAGTGGGAACGCCAAGGTTGGGGGACGGGCAGCCCAGGCCCAAGGTCACTGTGTCACTGTTGCCATGGCAACAGCCACCTCTCTACCGGGAACCTGAAAAGGGGTGGGGGGGGGAGGGAGTTCCCACGTCCCTAAAACCGGGGACAGAGAGGGGAACAATCAGAAACATGGAAGAGAAGCAGAGAGACAGAAAAGGTGTGATTCATCTGTGTGAAGACCTGCCCATCTCAGAATTCTCAGAGCTTGGTACACTGCGGGTGCTTAATCAATGTCCCTCAGAGACAGACACAGAAAGCCTGAGAAAGTTCGATGTCCAGAGATGCCAGAAGAAAGAAAAGAAGAATCTTCAGATGGGGGCAGGTGTCCCTTCCCTGTCTCCTCAATCTCACACCCCTAGGGGTCCACTGAGGGCCCAAGTTGGACTTCACCTTCCCCAGCCCTGGCCCCTCAGGCCTACCCAACCATACAAACCATCCACCCCCAGCAGCTCCTGAGATCTTGAAGCATTTACGTTCAAACCTCTTTGGCATTTAAGTTCTTCCTACCTAGGGGCTCAGTGGAGAAAAGTCGCATTTGGTGATGCCTGCTACCCCCCAGAGGTGGGGAGGAGAGAGAAAAGGGACACTTTGCCTCCTTTATTCTCAGGGGTCCTTGTTCCCCTTGGGAGCGACCACTCCGTAGATCCAGATATTCCCCCCAATACCTCCAGGAGACGCAGGCCTCGCCCATCCATCCCTCCACCCGCCAAGAAAATCCTACAGGCCCTTCCCTTTCCAAGAAACAGGTATCCTCCTTCCCTCCCGGGACCCAGCTCTCATTCCACTAGGTCAGCCCGCCCCCTGCTGGCCGAAGGCTGATACTGCAGGAACCGTCGGCTAGAGCCCAGTTGAGAGGCAGAAACTGAGTCCGAACTGAGAATCTCTGAGTTTTTGCATTTTTAAATTTATTTAAAGTCTTGCTTGTTCAGGTCCTAGGAATCCAAGTCCCCAATCACCTTGAGGACTCAGACATCAGGAATTCAGGTTTCAGCCCATCAACGAAAGAAAGACAACTTTTCTTGGAGCCAGGCCTCTGTGAGGTCATCAGTGGTGCGGATTTCAAACACCTGGGCAGAAAGAGGTCTCAACATTATGATCCACTCAAGAACTGAAACAGTGGCCAGGCATGGTGACTCACGCCTGTAATCCTAGCACTTTGGGAAGCCAAAGCAGGTGGTTCATTTGAGGTCAGGAGTTCGAAACCAGCCTGGCCAACATGTTGAAACCCTGACCCTACTAAAAATACAAAAATTAGCCGAGTGTGGTGATGGACACCTATAGTCCCACTACTTAGGAGGCTGAGGCAGGAGAATCCCTTAAACTCAGGAGGGATGTTGCAGTGAGCTGAGTTTGTGCCACTGCACTCCAGCCTGGGCAACCATACAAAACCCAGTTCCTTCTTTTTTTTGCAATGGAGTCTCACTCTGTCACCCAGGCTGGAGTGCAGTGGCATGATCTCGGCCCACTGGAACCTCCACCTCCTGGGTTCAAGCAATTCTCCTGCCTCAGCCTCCCAAGTAGTGGGACTACCGGCATGAGCCTCCATGCCTGGCTGATTTTTTGCATTTTTGTTGTTGTTGTTGTTGTTTAAATAGAGACAGGGTTTGACCATGTTAGCTACATGGTCTCAATCTCCTGACCTCGTGATCTGCCCACCTTGGCCTCCCAAAGTGCTGGGATTACAGGCTTGAGCCACCTCACCCAGCCGACCCAGTTCTTTAAAAAAAAAAAAAAAGAAAGAAAAAAGAAAAATAAACAAGGCAATATGGAGAAACCCCATTTCTACTAAAAATACAACATTTAGCCAAACATGGTGGCACAGGCCTGTAGTCCCAGCTACTTGGGAGGCTGAGGCAGAAGAATCACTTGAACCCAGGAGGTGAAGGTTGCAGTGAGCCGAGATCACACCACTGCACTCCAGCCTGGGTGACAGAGCGAGACTCTGTCTCGAAAAAAAAAAAAAAAAATACTGAGACAGTGAGGACTGTAGCCTGTCCTCCCTCAGACCCCTCCTCCCTCAGACCCAGGACTCCAGACCACCCCTCCCTAACACTGTGGAGCCCCGCCGCAGGCTGAACCTTCGTGAGCTCTGCTGTCTGCACCAGCCTGTTTTTACTCCCTGCATACATCATCTGTTGTTCCGGCTTGCAGCCTGCGTGGAAGAGAGGAGAAGGGCAATGAGTGGGGACCCAGGCGTGTCCTCTAAAGCTCTAGTAATGTCCTGAAGGCCCTGCTGTTTTCCAAGGGTCCTAGGAGCTCTTCTAAGGAGGTCCCTGCACTGTACACAGTTTCTAGGTTGGCTTGGGGGTGTCGAGTTATTCTGAGGGTCTCTGGAGATGGTTTAGGGACCAGATGGGGATTTCTAGGTAAAAGGAAAAGGTGGGTTGGCTTAGGCCCCAGGACTGAGGATGGGTGGGCTCTTGGTGAATCTGAGCCCCCACCTCCACTTCTGTGCCCTCACATATCACAAATGCATCACACACACACCCTCACACAGGCACATACAGGCTGTCACATCCTCACACTCTAAAACAGGTGCCTGCACACATTCGCACAGTCACAGACCTGCACTCTCTCACACACACACACACACACACACACATCACAGAGAATCAGAGACCCTCTCCTGAGGAGAATAGAGCTGTGTCTCACCCACAGGGCTGGAGAAGATGAAACACAAAGGGTAGGACACTCGGCCATCTGCGTGCACATACTTGTAGCTGTAAACCACAAACCTACCATGAAAGGGAATTGACAATCAGGACTCTGGCCTGCAGCCCAGGCTCAACAGCCATTACCTGAGTCCACAGCCTTGAAATGTTGGCTGAGTCTAAGAACCCAGGATTGATGTCTGGGAGCCAGGGTACTGACCTCAAACACAACAAATGATTAAAAATAATGATAGGACCAAGCACGGGGTTCACGCCTGTAACCCCAGCACTTCGGGAGGCTGAGGCGGGTGGATCACCTGAGGTCAGGAGTTTGAGACCATCCTGGCCAACATGGTGAAACCCCTTCTCTACTAAAAATACAAAAATTAGCTGAGTGTGATGGTGGGCCCCTGTAATCCCAGCTACTCAGGAGGTTGAGGCGGGAGAATTGCTTGAAATCGGGAGGTGGATGTTGCAGTGAGCCGAGATCGCACCATTGCACTCCAGCCTAGGCAACAAGAGCAAAACTCCATCTCAAATAATAATAAGAACAATAATCATGCTCATTTGACTCACACTAACTTTATAATATAGGTGCTATTAATATCCCCATCGTACAGATGGGAAAACTGAGGCCCAAAGTCACTTGCCCCAGGTTCTATGGATAGGGGAGAGATTTGAACCTGGGAAAGTCAATGCCAGAGTGTTAGTGCTCGCCCACTATGCGACACCGTCCAGTGCACTAGAACCCCAGTGCACTGTGACCAGGGATGGCTACATAATCTGCCAAGCCTGCTGCAGAATGAAAATGTGGGGCTTCGTGTTCAAAAAGCAGGAAAATTGTTTTCCTTTCTTTTGTAGTCTCTCTCTAGACTGATCACGGTCTTTTGATGTTGTTTATTAGAGACAGGGCCTCACTCTGTTGCCCAGGCTGGAGTGCAGTGGTATGATCCCAGCTCACTGCAGTGTTGAACTCCTGGGCTCAAGCGATCCTCCTATCTCAGCCTGCAGAGTAGCTGGGACTATAGGTGCACACCACCATGTCCAGTTAATTTTTTTTTTTTTTTGAGACAGGGTCTCACTTTGTCACCCAGGCTAGAATACAGTGACGTGGTCTCAGGCCATTGCAGCCTCGACTCCCCCAGGCTCAGGGGATCGTCCTGCCTCAGCCCCCAAGTAGCTGGGACTATAGGCGCATGCCACCACACCCAGCTAATGCTTTTTGTATTTTTTGCAGAGATGGGGTTTCACCACGTTGGCCAGGCTGGCCTCGAACTCCTAAGCTCAAGTGATCTGTCCCTTGGCCTCCCATAGTGCTGGGATTACAGGTATGAGCCACTTGTGCACCTGGCCTTCTAAAAAAAAATTTTAGTTGAAATGGGGAGGGGGGGGTCTTGTTATGTTGCCCAGGCTGGTCTTGAACTCCTGGCCTCAAGCAAACCTCCCACCTTGGCCTCCCAAAATGCTGAGATTACAAGTGCAAGCCACTGCGCTCAGCCGGTCCTTTTTAACTTGCTATTTAAAGTGGTGCTCCCTTGGGCATGAGGAGACAGAGCAGACGCTCACAGGAACACCCTGTAACTTGTTAGGCAAGGGGTGCCTACTGGACCCTGACCCTCCCCACACCAGCAGGAAGCCGAAGGACAGCAGTAATCACTGGGTGGGTGGGTGCAGAGAGTGGGTGGCGGAGAACCTGTTCAGGGAGGCAGCCAGGTGGTGGACTGCCTGTGAACCTAGCTCCAAACCCCAGGACATCTGTGTGAAGCCCATTGTCCCATCTGACTTCATACAAAACAGAAATTCAAAGATAAAACTATAAAGAGTGTGACCATTAACCCCCACGTGTGAGGCCCCCTTGTGGGTTTGGGGCCCTGCATAATTATCACATGCCCACGAAGCTGATCCTGGCCAAGTCCTACAGCCTGGGATTGAGGATCAAAATCCTAAACACCGAAAATGAATTCAGTCAAGATGAAAAATCTTAACAGACCCGTTTTCATAGAAATAGTCAAAGAGCTCTTTCACCAAAAAAAAGCACCAGACTCATGTGACTTCGCCCAGGATTCTACCTATCATTAAAAGTCAAGTCATGCCTTTAGCAGGGTGCGGTGGCGCCGCCTTGGTCCCAGTAACTTGGGAGGCTGAGGCAGGAGGATGGCTTGAGCCCAGGAGTTGGAGGCTGCAGTGAGCGTGGATCATAGCACTGCCCAATAGCCTGGGTGACACAGCGAGACCCTGCCTCTAAAAATTTTATTAAATAAAATAACAATAATAATAATAACAATAATTCATTTGCTAATTAAAGTGTTCCCCAAACATTGAAAATGAAGGAAAATTTTTCAGCTTTTTTGAGACGGGGTCTTGCTCTGTCACCCAGGCTGGAGTGCAGGACTGCTATCTTGGCTCACTTGCAGCCTCAACTTCCTGAACTCAAGTGATCCTCCCACATCAGCCTCCCAAGTGGTTGAAACCACAGGCACATGCCATCATGCCCGGCTAATTTTTTTTCTTTTTAATAGAGACAAGGTCCTCGGCCAGGCATGGTGGTTCACACCTGTAATCCCAGCACTTTGGGAGGCCGAGGCAGGCAGATCACTTGAGGTCAGGAGTTCGAGACCAGCCTGGCTAACATGGTGAAACCCTTTCTCTACTAAAAATATAAAACTCAGCCAGATGTGGTGGCGCGGAGGCTGAGGCAGGAGAATCACTTGAACCCAAGAGGCAGAGGTTGCAGTGAGCCAAGATCAGACCACTGCACTCCAGCCTGGGCAACAGAGCAAGACTCTGTCTCAAAAAACAAAATGAAGCCAGTGTAATGTTGAGACAAAAACCCCACAAAATTTTTACAAAAAGAAAAAAAGGCAGACTCTAAACCAATATCATATATAAATTATCAGTGTAAAATTCTGCAATAAAATATTGCTGTACAAACAAAAAGTTCTAGGGTATGAACTCTTGTCCTCAAACACAGAGATTCTTTTTGTTGAGATGGAGTCTTGGTGTGTCACCAGTCTAGAGTGCAATGGCGCGATCTCAGCTCACTGCAGCCTCCGCCTCCTGGGTTCAAGCGATTCCCCTGCCTCAGCCTCCCAAGTAGCTGGGATTACAGTCACACACCACCATGCCAGCCTAATTTTTGCATTTTTAGTAGAGATGTCGTTTCACCATATTATCAGGCTGGTCTTGAACTCTTGACCCCAAGTGATCCACCCGTCTTGGCCTCCCAAAGTGTTGTGATTACAGCCGTGAGCCACCTCACCCGGCCAAACACAGAGATTCTAAGTTCATGAATAGGGCTGGAATCCAAGCAGTTCCTCAGCCTGCTCCTCCAACATCACCCCTCCCCTCGTGGCCTGATCCAATCGTTTCTTCCCCCAGGATACCTGGGCTGTCTCTCCGGCAACTCCATCTTGAGCTCGTCTGGGGAAATGTTCTGAGGCAAGAAAACAGGAGAAAAGAAAAAGAATGAGGCCGGGTGTGGTGGCTCATACCTGTAATCCCAGCACTTTGGGAGGCCGAGGCAGGCAGGTCACCTGAGGTCAGGAGTTAGAGACCAGCCTGGCCAACATAGTGAAACCCAGTCTCTACTAAAAATACAAAATTAGCCGGAAGTGGTGGCATGCACCTATAATCCCAGCTACTCAGGAGGCTGACACAGGAGAATTGCTTGAAATCCCAGGAGGCGGAGGTCGCAGTGAGCCAAAATGGGACCATAGCACTCCAGCCTGGGCAAAAAAGAGCAAAGCTCTGCCAGGTGCGGTGGCTCACGCTTGTAATCCCAGCACCCTAGGACTTCCTAGACCAAGGTGGGTAGATCATCTGAGGTCAGGAATTCAAAACCAACCTGACCAACATGGCGAAACCCCATCTCTACTAAAAATACAAAAATTAGCTGGGCATGGTGGTGCATGCCTGTAATTCCAGCTATTTGGGAGGCTGAGACAGAAGAATTACTCTAACCCAGGAGGCAGAGGTTGCAGTGAGCCAAGATTGCACCACTGCATGCCAGCCTGGGTGACAGAGTGAGACTCCATCTCAAAAAAAATGAAAGAATGACCACCTTTAGGTGAGCACTTACCATGTGCCAAGGCACTGTTCTATGAAACACACATGGATTAATTCATGGAACTATCCCATAAGCCTGTGGAGTAGGTCCTACCATTATGCCCACTAGACAGCTGAGAAAATTGAGGCCCGGAAGTGCTAAGGCACTTTCCAAAGTAGCACAGATGGAAAGTAGCAAAGTGGAGATTTGAATCTGTGTTCGAATGCTAACTGCTTCACTATACTGTCTTTCAGAGGGCCTGAGGGAGCCCCAGTCCTCAGTCTCCATGGATTCCCTGAGAAATCCTTACCACAACACTAGGGAAATAAGCCTTATTATCATTGTCACTGATAAAGACGTGAGGCCACCAGAATGAGGTCTACGCTTTGTTGGTTGGTTGGTTGGTTGGTTGGTTGGTTTTTTGTTTTTGGTTTTTTTTTGGTAGAAATGAGGTCTTGCTTTGTTGCCCAGGTTGGTCTCAAACTCCTGGCCTCAAGCAACCCTCCCACCTCAGCCTTCTGAATAGCTGGGATCATAGGCGTACACCACCATGCTTGGCTAATTTTTGTATTTTTAGTAGAGTCAGGGTGTTACCATGTTGCCCAGGCTGGTCTCAAACTCCTGAGCTCAAGGCATCCTCCTGCCTCAGCCTCCCAAAGTGCTGGGATTAGAGACGTGAGCCACCATGCCCGGCTACCATTTTAACTTATATGGAAATTCTTTCATTTAAATGCCAATAAAGTATTATTATCATCATTAATAAGATCATCATCATCATCACTTTATTGAGCATCTACTAAGTGTCAGGACTTGTTCTAAACCCATTACAAGAATTAATTATTGGATGTGAAAACAAACCTGTGAGGTAAGTACTATTCTCCCCATTTCACAGATGGGTAGGTAAGTACTATTCTCCCCATTTCACAGGTGGGGAGGTAAGTACTATTCTGCCCATTCCACCCCCACCCCTCACCTGAAATAGAGACACACACAGGCAGTCTCTTGCTGGGGGTCACAACTGAGCTAGAACTTAACCTCCAGGTCTTTTTTCTTTCCTTTTTTCTTTGAGACAATCTCGCTCTATGGCCCAGGCTGGAGTGCAGTGGCAAGATACCGCTCACCACAACCTCCACCTCCCAGGTTCCAGCGATTCTCCTGCCTCGGCCTCCCAAGTAGCTGGGATTACAGGCACATGCCACCACGCCCAGCTAACTTTTTGTATTTTTAGTAGAGACTTGGTTTCACCATGTTAACCAGGCTGGTCTTGAACTTCTGACCTTAAGTGATCCACCCACCTCAGCCTCCCAAAGTGCTGCGACTACAGGCATGAGCCACTGCACCCCACCGATCTCCAGGTCTTTCTGACCCCCATGCCAGGCTCTTAGTATTAGTTCCAACCACTTGGGTCTCCCAGTCCCAGTGTGTACCTCCCAGTCCCAACCACCGCCCCCCTCACCTGAAATTCTTCCTCCAGCACCACCATCTGCCGGTCTTTGTCCACCTTCACTGGGGAGGGGTGGCACACAGGGGTTAGACACGCCCCTCTCCGATCCATGGGGGTCGTGAGCCCAGTCCTCCCAACTTGCCCCCACCACCGCCCTCCCATCCTTCCGCAGGGGAAGATGCTACTCACTTATGATGGCTGCATTGTCCGTCTCTTTTCGGAAGCGGAATTTCCTCAGCTTTTCTCTTAGCTCTGGGTCCACCTCACACACCACCAGGGAGTCAGACTGCCAGAGGGACCCAGGAAGAGCTGAAATGGCCTGGCCTTGGCCCACACCCCTTCCCCAAACCTCAGTTTCTCCATCCACTAAAGAAAAGGAGCATCACGCCAGCCCATCTGATGCGTTTGTGAACATTGGGAAAAGGTGCCCTTTCAGAGTAGGTACCCCTCACCAGGGCACTCAGCTTGGGGTGCAGAGCAGGGGCTGGGTTCCCGCCCTCTCCATGGGGACCCTTGGGTGACACTCAAGGAAACGAAGAGAGCCACTTCCTGGTCCTCAACCCGAAGCCACCGTCTCTCTCTTCCCCCAGCCAGGCTGTTCGCCACAGTTGGGTCCCCTTACCAGCCCGTGACCTGCATCCTGTAGCCTGAACTTCACCCAGGTGTCCTCCAAGCCCCAACCCCAACCCCAGCCCCAGCTCTTCCCACAGGACCCCTAGCCCCTGACCATGGTTTTTCTGTCCGCAGGCCTCTTCTTTTCTCAGTTCCGCTGTCTTGTAGGGGTGGGGTCCGGGGCTGTGGGGAGCGGGCTGTGCAGGAGGAAGGTTTCATCCAACACCACATCCTGTTTATGCCCTTGCTGGGACAAGTGTCACCGAGGGCTCCTCCCCCTCCTTCCTTCCTCTCATCTGCCAGGACCTGTCAGGAAATTGCTCAGACCGGGGGTTCAAAAGCTGCCTTGCTATGTGACCCTAGCTAAGTAACTTCACCTCTCTGATTTGAGATTGTGGTGAGGATATAAATAGCTTCACATCGGCTGGGCGTAGTGGCTCACACCTGTAATGCCAGCACTTAGGGAGGCCGAGGCGGGTAGATCACCTAAGGTCAGGAGTTGGAGACCAGCCTGGTCAACATGGCTAAACCCTGTCTCTACTAAAAATACAAAATATTATCCAGGCATGGTGGTGCAAGCCTGTAGTCCCACTACTGGGGAGGCTGAGGCATGAGAATCGCTTGAATTCAAGTAGCAGAGGTTGCAGTGAGCTGAGATCACACCACTGCACTACAGCCTGGGCAGCAGAATGAGACTCTGTCTCAATAAAAGTAAATAAAAATAAATAGCTTCACATAGCTGCCAGCATGGCAGACACAACAGATACTAAAAACGAACTCTTTTGCTCCTCCCCTCCTCCAGTCAGCCTTCCTGGATTTACCCTCATCTGAGATATTTGAATTGCAGAGCTGGAAACGGGAGTTTAGTCTTTTGCTGGTCAGACTGATGCCCATTATGCCAATGGCAAAATGGGGACCAGAGGGGCAACCCCAAACTACCTGGGTAATGGTGAGTTTTTTTCTGCATTTTTTTCAACCTCACTAGCCTTGCAATGGCCTATGAGGCCCTACAATGAGCAACAAGGGAGTTCAATCCTGTCAGACTAGTACTCACTTTTTTTTTTTTTTTTGAGACAGGATCTCACTCTGTCGTCAGGCTGGAGTGCAGTGGTGTGATGTCAGTTGACTGCAACCTCCGCCTCCCAGGTTCAAGGGATTCTCCGGCCTCAGTCTCCAGAGTAGCTGGGACTACAGGCGCGTGCCACTACACCCAGCTAACTTTTGTATTTTTAATAGAGGCGGCGGGTTGGGGGGACAGTTTCACCATGTTGGCCAGGCTGGTCTCGAACTCCTGACCTCAAATGAGCCACCTGCCTCGGCCTCCCAAAATGCTGGGATTGCAGGTGTGAGCCACCGTGCCCGGCTATTCTTTTCTATTGAGTGTTTTTGCACTGCCCCCTTTTCCCATCCCGAAATAAAATTCCTAGATAATATAACCTACTTACACACATAAATTCAAAAAAAATCAATATGATGTCCTGTCATATAAAGAAGAAATAAAAGGAAAGTAATTCACACAAAAACCATATGTATTTCAGTGAGAAAATATAAGCAAACAAAAGAGAATTTTCACAGAGTCTGGGTGACAGAGCAAGACTCCATCTCAAAAAAAAAAAGAAAAGAAAAGAAAAAGAAAGACAGGATCTCGTTATGTGGCCCAGGCTGGTCTCAAACTCCTGGCCTCAAGTGATCCACCGGCCTCAGCCTCCCAAAATGCTGGGATTACAGGCGTGAGTCACCATGCCCAGCCACCGCTTTCTTTTCCTTCGTAGTACTGATCACCAAGTTACACTGTATTTCCTTATTGTTTGTGTCCCCACGAACTAGAATGTAAGTTTCATGGAGGTAGGGATTGTCTGCCTTGTTAATGGTTTTATTTCTTTTCTTTTCTTTTTTTTTTTTTTTGAGATGGAATTTTGCTGTTGTTGCCCAGGCTGGAGTGCAATGGCCCAATTGTGGCTCACTGCAACCTTCACCACCAGGGTTCAAGCGATTTCCCTCAGCTTCCCATGTAGCTGGGACTACAGGCATGCATGCGACACCACACCCCACTAATTTTGTATTTTTAGCAGAAACAGGGTTTCACCATGTTGGTCAGGCTGGTCTCCAACTCCTGACCTCAAGTGATCCATCCACCTCAGCCTCCCAAAGTGCTGGGATTACAAGCATGAGCCACCGCCTCAGCCTATTGTTGTATTTCTAGCACCTTAAGCAGAGCCTGGTACATATTAGATACTCAAGAAATATTATTGAATGGATGAACTAGCATCTATGATTCTATACAGTGTGAAAGCTGTTGCTTAAATGCAGGAGGTAGTGGATGGGGTTTGTGACATAGCCCCACCATAGTGAAATGGCCTTTCCTCAAAGCGCCTGTAATGCCACACTCTCCTGGTTTTCCTCTCTCTGGCTGCCCTTCTCAGTATTCATGGACAGTGTGAATTCCTTTGCTCAAATCCTGGCTTCCCATTTCAGGGTTCTATTCAGTCCCTGTCTCCAGTGATCCTTCATATCCTCCCTGGATTAGACCCCCAACTCCCACACCCTCAATGACCATCTTTGACTATCCTTAAATCTTGGTCTCCAGCCTCAATTTCTCTCTTAAACTCCAGACCAGGGTTTGTGCAGCTCCTGGACCTCGCTGCTGGGCATCCACGCTGGGCTTAGCATCTTCCCAACCTGCTTCTTTCTCCTTTGGGGCCCAATCTCCCAGCCAGAGGGCCTGGTCCTGAACTTTTCTCCCCCTTCCACTCCATGGCCAGCCAGTCTCAGGGCCCGTTGACTCTACCTCCCGGGCCTCTCTCCTACCTGCACCTCCTTCCCTCCCTTGTGCAAAGCCCCCTCTTTCGTCCCCACCCCCGCCCCCAGCTGCCTACCCCCCAGTTTCATTCCCTCCAATCCGCCCTCCATGTATAAGCCAGAGAGACATCTCTCCAAAACCCCGGACTCACCATGATCCTCCCCGGCTTGAAGCCCTTCACGGCTCCCTAGTGCCCTCTGGACAAGTCCAAACTCCCTCCAGTGGCCAAACAACTGGCCTCTGCCCGTTCCTCACCCCTCCCCGTCTTCAACTCGACCGTCCACCCCAACTGCCTCTCTGAGTGCCTGTAAGAAGCCAGATCTCTGTCACCGAGAGCCTTCTGAACGCAGGCCCCTCTAATTAGTTCATCCGAACCCAGGACAGTTTGTGGAACGCGCAGATCACAACTAAAGTCATAGCAACAACTCCCGTTTATTGACGGCCTCCTTCATCCTGAGCGCTTTCGGTGCATTCTCTTTCCACCCTAAAGGCTAGATCTCGCCTCGCCATTCCCATCCGAGAGAGGAAGCGGCAGGCTCAGAACACCGCAATGAAAAAGCCGAATCCCCAGAAGCTCGAGTGCAGACGCCCACCGGGGACAGCTCTGGGTGGGGAAGGCAACCCGAGGGGCGGGGAAGAGGAAGCCTGGAACGCCAGAATCAGGAACTGTGACTTCGCTCTGGGACGCTGGAGTGGACGCGCGCGAGCCTGCCCCCTGCGGGCCTGGAGGCCCAATCCCAGGCACCACCGGACCCGTTGCCCTGGGCAACGCCACGCGCGCCCCGCCCCTGCCCCGCCCCCCCAGCCCCGAACCCCAGGCCTGGCGAACTGCCCGTCACCCCTAAGTCTGACCAATCCCGCTGAGGAGGGGGCGGGCCTCTTGGGCCCCATTCCACCCCCGTCGCTCCCCTCCTCTCCGGGACCCCGCCTTTCTCGGCGCACACCTCCCGCCCTTCGGGCTGCCCTCCCCGCCCGTTGGCTGGCCCGCCGTTCGTCACCCGGGCGTGAGCTAATGCCGGAGCGCGGCGGCCCCCGTCGGGGCGGGGCCAGGGGCGGTGACGCACGGCGCGGTGACGCAGCGCGGCGGCGGCGGCGGCGGCGGCGGCGGCGGCGGCTGTCGGTGCGGGAGGAGGGAGGGAGCTCGCGGGCAGGAGAGGGGGCGACGGCGGCGGCGGTGGCCTGAGGAGGCCCGAGCGGCGGCGGCGGAGGCGAAGGCCGAGGCGGTGAGTCTCAAGCCGGGCCGGCGCGGGGCGGCGGCGGGTCAGGGTGCGCAGGGCTCCCCTCAGGGCGACCCAGGCCGCGCGGGCGGCCCCGCCCCCTCAGGGACCCCGAACCGCGGGCGGCGGCGGCGGGCGGGTGCGGAGCGCGGGCCTCAGGGGGCCGGGCCCACGGGAGAAGCCCCGCGCCCGTCCCCAGTCTCCCTCCTGGGCCCCGGCAGAAGCTTCCCTCCGAAATCCTTCTCACGCCCTCGGGATCACCGAGGGGCCGGGTGCCCCTCCTCAGGACCCGCCGCACATCCCCGTCGGAGAACCCCGGAAACCCTGCCGAGCCCCCGTGTGCGCCCCAGATGGCCCCCGCAGAGCCCACCCCTTTCATGGAGCCGCCTTCCCGAGCCCTTCGTGGGTCCCAGCAGCCTTCCTCGCAGACCCCCGCCCTTTGGTCCCGAAGCCCCCGTCCTCCTCCTGTCTCCAGAAATAGTCTGCGGAGGCCACTCCTCGTCCATTCCACAGCGTGGCTCTCATAGCTGCTCCAGGAACCTCCCTCACGAGCCCTGCACACCCCCCCAAGGCCCCCTCCGGACCCCCGTCCATTCCAGAACTCTCCCCCGGAGCCCTACCTCTCACAACCCAGCAGGCTCACCCCGATTCCCCCTCCCGGATCCTAAGAATTTTCTCTCCCGCTTACCCCATTCCAGAAACCTCCTTGGAGATTTTTCGCTCATACCCCCTGCGTTTCTGAGTCCCCCTCCCAGAAATCCTTCAGAATGCCCCCCGATCGTCTTCCCTGAAGATCTCCTTCCCATATCCTCAAAATAAATCTTCCTCACAGACTTTCTGAAATGCCCCCAAATCCCAAAAACTTACCTGGAAGACCTCATTGCACTCCCCACCATATTTCAACCATTTTTCGTACACACTCCCCCTTCACATATTCTTCTAGACCTTTCCACAGATCCCAGAAGTCTCCCACAGAGGCCTTCTGTCCCCCCCCCCCGCCCTGCTTCAGCACCCTGAAATGCCCTAGAGATCACTCTCATTTAGCCCAACGATCTTCCCCAGAAGCCCCTTCCCCACCCACTCTCATTCTAAAACTCTCAGCAATTGCCTGAAATCTCCAGAGGACTCTCAACCTCATTCCAAAAGGCTCTTCCAAAACCCCTTTTACATACCCCACATCTTTTCCAGTCCTCCACATCACACGCTCCAAAAATTGTTTAAGGATGCTGAAAAGTTTTCTCGTGGTTTCTTTTTCAGATCCCCTAAAACTGCCCTTTGCTAACACCTCAGAATCCCCCCTTGCAGATCGGTTTTAGAGGAATTTTCTAAAGGTCCTCCACAACCCCTGTAAGATGCTAACATTCTCTTGGTGACCCCTCTGAGATGTAGGTTTTCAGGACTTGCCCCCTCCCCCAGCACACACAGCTTACAGACCCCAGCAACCCCCTGGAGCCCTCCTGACATATGTTCTTGAAATCTCTCCTGGAGACCTTCCTGACACCCCGAAACTCTTGAATCAATATAGAGATTTCCCTCCCTGAACTTGCCCACACAGGTCCCCTAAATTCTCTAGAATCCCCTTAGAAGACCCTCACACACCTAAATTGCCCCCAAAATAACTCTCAAAGCAAGTCCTAGAATTCTTTCTGAAAAACCCTCTCCTCTGACACTCTCTCAGAATATACTCTTTTGGAGACTTTACTCGGGTTTCTCCTTCCCTGAGATCTCTGAAGAGTTTTTCCTAAAAAGATCCCTCTGTCATCCCGCTCCAGGACACCCAGGACCAGTCTCAGAAGACCACACCTTCTTCACACACTCTTTAGAGAATTTTCCCCCAAAATTGCCCTCCATCAGCCACCCACTCCCAGCGCTTCCTGAGACTTCCTCAGAACTTTGCCTCAGATGCCACTTCTGACATCCCCAAGAAACATTGAGGACCCTATCAGATTTACCCGCTATGTTAAGAATTCCTATTTACACCCTCTCATTTCCCCATTCTCTTTCCCCTCAAATCAACTCAGAGACCTTTCTCAGAGGGCCCTCTTTCCCCATTATCCCTTCAGAGGCCCACAACATTCTCCAGACTTGTTCTCCCAGAACCTCCATGTCTCGTTGTAAAGATTCTTGAGAGACACCTTTCCCACCCCCTTGAAATCTCAATGCTCCAAGATCTTTTCTTCAGACCATTTTTCTTAGGTCCCGTCCTCATAGACCCCTCTTCCCTTCAGTGATCGGGAGACCCTTAACACCCTCGTTAGAGACAAGATTCTCCCTGTTTGCCTTTCAGAAACCTTCTTCCTTTTCCCCTTTGAGGGCCTCCTCACCAAAGAATCCCTTCCCCTGTAGCTGTGGTTCTCAAAGTGTGGTTCCTGGCCCAGCAGCAGCAGCAGCATTTGTTAGAAATACACATTCTTGAGTCCCACTCAGATCTACTGAATTAGAAAACCTAGGAGCAGGGCCCAGCAATCTGAGTTTTAACAAACCCTCCTGGTAATTTTGAGGTAATTCTGATGCACACGCAAGTTTGAGAACCTGTGCCCTCTAGGAGGATTTTCTTTTTCCCACAAAAAACTCCCTGAAAGATGCCTCAGGGTATGCCTCTGCCCTACAGCCCACTGCTATTTTCCTGTTTCCTAGGAATCCCCTTTACAAAGTACCCCTCCTCCAGAAAGCTTTCTTACCTACCTTGAAAGGGTCTTGGCTTCTCCACAAGGTTACTCCATCCTCTGAGCAGTTATTTCAGATTCTACCTTTGAATGGTGTCTTTTCAGATGTTCCTCGGTGCTTTCTCTTTCTGGCTACCCCTCCAACCCACCCCCCAGCCTTTGGTGCTTCTGCTTTAGATTGCTGCCTCTTTGAACACACATATCCATCTCTTCTTGTCCATCCGTCTCCACATAGGCACCCTCAGGAGGTCTTTTCATTCTGTGTCTTACTGCCAAGACCCCTCCACCCGCGTTGTACTTCTTAGAACACCACTCACCTTCAGCCTTGTAGTTTTTCCTGTACTTGTCCACTCACCCTCACTGGACTGGGAACTCTGAAAGTACGGGATGTGTCTTGTTCTCTGAATCTCACAAGGTGGGCTCTACCCTTTGTAAGTTATTGAAAATCACTGGCGAATAAGCAGCTGTGCCTTCTGCATTTGGCCAGAAATCTCCAAGTTCCTCAGATCTCACTCCCCATTCAGGTTTAGCACACCTTCCCTGCCCCTCCTCTCCTCTCACCTCCCTTCTTTTCTCCACACAGCACCCTTTGCCTTTCCTCCTGCTCCACCTGCTCCTGTCTTTGGGACTTTTCTTTGTGCTGTTTCCTGATTCTGAGCTACCCCAAGTCCTTTACCTGGTGACCTGCCTCACCTGTTGGCTTCTCTTAGCAGCCCCTCTCAGCTGATAAGTGTGGGACCTCCACAGAGCTCTCAACTTTTTTCAAGGGATTCTGTTTCTGTCTAGGGCCCACAGGGGGAAACAGACCCCAGGGTAAACACTAGGGCCTGCCTTCAGGGAGCTCACAATACCAGTTAGGGGGCTTGGACATGTACAGAGCAGAAAACAAGGTACAAATTATATGCTATAGAAATTCAGCAGTGAGAGGGAGCCTTTTATTTGGAAGGACTTCACAGAAAAGGTGGTAGTTGGGCTGGGTAGTGTTCCACAGGCATTGGGACAATGATGGTGCCTCCCAGGCAGAGGAAACGGCTTAAGCAATGGATCAAAGACAAGAAAGCCTCCTCATCTGTCACCCATGGTATCTCTTCTCTTCACGCAAAAGATAGAGATGAAAGAAGACAGATTTCCTCCATTTGCATTGTATTTGCCAGCTGCGCTTTAGTGGCCTGCAGAGTAATAATAATAATGACCACTGGTTTTTTAATTCTTTCTAACTGCCAGGCACTGTTTAAGTGCTTTATGTGTATTCATAGGAACCCTATGAGGTAGGTAAACTACCATTATCCTTATTTTGCATATGATGAGATTAAGGATGGGTAAAACTAATAGGTCTGTGGGCACTGTCCATTCTAAGATGGTAATGCCTTGGGTCAAAAAGTTGGATTTTTAGTTAAGATAGGTTTGGCTGCAATGGGGCAGTAGTAGTTAGGTATGCGGACCCTGGTTCTGAACAGGATTTGCATCCCACATTATCACTCACCAGTTTTGTGCTGTAGGACAAGTGACTTAACCTCTTTGGTCTTTTAGTTTCCACAGCTAAAAAAATGAAGGAAATAATGTTACTCTATTTAGATTCATAAATTGTTAGGAGAATTAAATAAGTTAATACATGTAAAGTACTTAGAACAATGCCTTGCCCATAAGTGCAGTTAGCAAAAAAAAAAAAAAAAAAAAAGTATCAGCCAGAACTCTAAAAACATAAAGTGATAGAACCTTAGCTCAAAGTGGTTTAATCAGAAAAGCAGGGAATCAATTGGCTCTTGCTGCTGAAAAGTCCAGAGCTGCATTGGCTTCAGACCTAGCTGCATCCATGTGTTCAAATAATTTTCTTAAGTCATCTTCTCCCATTTCTCCACTGAGTTAGCTTTCTCTTCAACAAGCTTCTGCTTTGGGTGACAAAGATGGCCTTAGCAGTCCCAGGTTTTAACCCTACCTCCTTGGAAAGCCTTAGTGGAAAGAACTCTTTCTTGAGAGTCCCAGTTTGAAAATAGTTTATTCCCTGAATAGATGTGAGATTATGCCAGAAGATCCTTAGAGACATATTTTGGGTTCTGTACCCTGCAACTCAGTCTCTGGCTTGCTGAGCCAAATAGGCCTGTGATTCTATCCCATGAACTTTCTGAGCATTGATGGCAGTCTCCCTCCTCACTGTCCCCCAGCCCCAATCATCCTCTGCTCGTGATTCTTGGGTCTAGAGAGAGTTTATGGCTGGTCTGACCCAACTACACTTTACTTTGGGATGTCACGGGTGTTATAGGTGATCAGCCTGGCTTGGTGGTGGCCTCAGGGTGGCAGAATCCAGGAGTACTGGCTAATACCCTCACCTCAGCTTTAGGTTTCCAAGACACAGAACTTTGGAAGAGAGTTAAGTAGGGTTGCTGTCAGTGGAGTTTTGTTTTGTTTTAGTGTAAACTTGTTGAATAGAAGCTGGTTAAGGGCAAGTTACAGAACCACGGTGTATATGGAGTATGCAGGTCTCATATGTCTCCAGCCTGCACTCATTCATTAAACAATGTGTGGAGGCACTGTTCTAGGTGCTAGAGATAGAGCAGTGAATAAAACAGTCAAGGTCCTGAAATTCATGGAATTTATATTCTGATGGAGGGAGGAAACACAAAGAAATCAGACTGTGATTCATGCTATGAAGGAAATAAAACAGTGTGAAAGAGAGGGTGGGAGTGGCCACTGTAGACACGGGGATCAGAAGAGGCCTCTTTTGGGAGGTAACAGTTGAGCCTGATAACCAGAAAGATGAGAGGGCACCAGTTGTGGGAACATCTGGGAGTGGAACATTCTAATCTAAGCATTGTTACTTGCAGAAAAAAGACTGCTTGCAAGGTGGAGAAATTTATCACAGATATTTATTGAGGGCCTGTTATGCACCATGTGATATGCTAGGAACTGGAGATGTAGCATAATATAGCTACAGTCTTCCCTTCTTGTGGATCTTACAGTCTAGGTGTTTTTGGAAGAGCTGCAGCCTTTGAAGAAACATCTCTTGATGATGATATCGCAGACTCCTACCTACTGGGGAGATAAGGCAGAATGGGGCACAGGTGAGCACAGATCTGTTTGATGAGCAGGAACCAACCTTGTGATGATCTGGGAAAGAGCATTTCAGGCAGGGAGGTCAGCAGGTGCAAAAGCCCTGAGATGTGTTCAGGGAATAGCAAGGACCAGTGTGGCTAAAGCCTAAAAGAGGGAGAGAGGCAAGAGTTGGAAAGCTTGACAGAAGCCACATCACTTGGGGCCTAAGGACCATAATAAGGAGTTTCCATTTTTTTTGTTGTTTAGTTTTGTTTTGTTTGAGACAGAGTCTTGCTCTGTCACCCAGTCTGGAGTGCAATGGCACAATCTTGGCTTACTACAACCTCTGCTTCCCAGGTTCAAGTGATTCTTCTGCCTCAGCCTCCTCAGTAGCTGGGATTACAGGCACATGCCACCATGCCCAGCTAATTTTTGTATTTTTAGTAAAGATGGGGTTTCACCATGTTGGTCAGGCTGGTCTGGAACTCCTGACCTTGTGATCCGCCAGCCTCGACCTCCCAAAGTGCTGGAATTACAGGCATGAGCTACCTCGCCCTGCCGGAGTTTCCATTTTCTTTTAAGGATATTGGAAAACCATTAGAAAGGAGTTTTTAAAAGCAAGACAGCGACATGATCAGATTAATTTTTTTAGAAAGCTCACTTTGGTTTCTGGGAGGAAAACAGAGGGTCAGGACAGGTATCAGGGAGGCAAGTTAGGAGGCAATCCATTTGTCCAGATGAGAAATGGCAACATGGATGTGAGGGTGGTGGTAGTGAAGATGGAGAGAAGCAGGTTTATTTTGGGTATAGAGAAAACAGAACTTGATAGTGGGATTAGAGAGAGAGAGAAATCTAGGATAATGATAATAGCCAAGTGATTTATGCCTCACAACTCTATGAGAGTAGGCACTATTATTATTTTTTGTCTTCCTCCCCAGTAGGTGCTGTTATTAAATCCACATTACAGATGACAAAACAGGCACAGCAAGGTGAAATCACTTGCCCAAAATTACACAGGTAGTAAGTGGCAGGCCTATATTTCCAACCCAGCAGTCTGGTTCTAGAGCCACTTGGGTTTGGGGAAAGGTAAGGAAGGCATGTTTAGCTAACATTTTTAAAAAAAGAAATATCAAGACCTGATGACTGGGTCTTTGGGAAATGGAAGAAATCAAAGATAACTCAAAAAATGTTGTCCACAGAGAGGTGATAATTGAATCTACAGGAGTTGATTGCATTCCTAAGTGAGAGAAAACAAATGTAAAGCAGGGAAAAGGAGCAGAGGATAAACTTTTCAGGGGGAAGGGGTGTCAACACATCTAGGAGTGGGAGGAAGAACACTAGCTTTCCCTCTATTCCAGAGTTTCCCAGAGCTCTCCATACTGTGTGTATCTTCCAGGAGGCCCTGCCTGGCTTCTCCCCCCATCTCCCTCCCTTCCCCAGACCATTCATACAAAAAGCTCATTGTTTGCTAATGCAGTAGTATACATATTTTGTGTACATATTTCAGGAGTTTCTGGAAATAACGGTTCTTATAAGAGAAGTTGGGCTCCCTTGGCTTCTGACAGTCTCTTCTTAGATTAGGATGGTGAGTTAACCCTAGGTAACTAGCCTATTATCTTGTTCGTGAAGTATGAGTTCCTCAAAGGCCTAGGTCATGTTGTAAAAGAACTAGGAGTGGGTAAGAAGGCAGATAGGATCCCCTTATTTAGCCAGAGATGTTGGGCCCTTATTATATTAAAGGACCTTAGGCCCAACTTTGACCATGTTGCCCAGGCTGGTCTCAAACTCCTGGGCTCAAGTGATCTGCCCACCTCAGCCTCCCAAAGTGCTGGGATTATAGGTGTGAGCCACCATGCCCAGCCTTGTTGCATTATTAAGAGCAAACAAGAGCTCTGAAGCCAGACTGCCTGGCCTTGAAAATCTCAGCTTAGTGTGCAGTCTTGGGCAAAGTGACTTACGTTCTCTGTACTTCAGTTTCTCCATCTGTAAAATGAGGATAATCACATATCATGTGTGTGTGATATATTTTTCAAATAGAGTTTTTGGGATCAAATGTGCTTATCCATGGAAAACTGTTAGCAAAGGGCCTGACAATTTATGATGTATGAAGACATGCTAAGCATCATGCTTGCTATTGTAATGAAGTTTGGGGATTGAGCCTCATGCTAGGTATTTTTAAATACATTGTTTCATTTAATTCTTGTAGCAAGCTTCATTGAGGAAGAAACAGAGTTACTTGCCAAAAGTCAATATAGCAAGTTAAGTATAGCAGGAGAGCCAGGATTTAAGCCAGGTCCGACTGACTCCACTATGCTGCTTCTGGATGAAGAGAGCTGACCTCCAGAGGTGCTGTTTATGAGTAAATGGGCCTTTTCTCACTGGGGCCAGGGAAGAAGCCCAGAGGGTAGTTTGACCTGGAGCATTTTAGCCCTTTTTTTTTCCCCCTTTCTTTCTTTTTTCTATTTTGAGAGGGTCTGTCCGTCACCCAGGTGGGAGTGTAGGGATCTCAGCTCACTGCAGCCTTGACCTCCAAACAAGTGATCCTCCCACCTCAGCCTCCTGAGTAGCTGGGACTACAGGTGCACACCACCATGCCCAGCTAGTTTTTGGATTTTATTTTTTGTAGAGATGGGATTTTGCCATGTTGCCCAAGCTGGTTTAGAAACTTTAGTTTTTTTGTTTTGTTTTGTTTTGTTTTTTTAATTGAGATAGGGTTTTACTCTGTTTCCCAGGCTGGAGTGCAGTGGCACGATCTTGGCTGACTGCAACCTCTGCCTCCCAGGCTCAAGCGATTCTCCTGCCTCAGCTTCCCAAGTAGGTGGGATTACAGGTGCATACCACCACATCCGGCTAACTTTTTTGTATTTTTTTAGAGACAGGGTTTCACTATCTTGCCCAGGCTGGTCTCGAACTCCTGAGCTCAAGCGATCCACCCGCCCAGGCCTCCCAAAGTTCTGGGATTACAGGTGTGAGCCATTGCGCCCAGCCCCCTTAGCTATTTTGGTAGCTTCGTTTCCCACCTCTGGAGTTGGTAGGGGCTGCTTCTTCAAGTATGGCAGCAATATTGCTGGGCTTTCAGAGAGACTTTTGTTATAGAGGTTCCCCTCTTGTGTCTTTCCTCAAAGCTAGGGAGTAATTTTTGGTCATATGAGGGCAGAGACCAAACCATTGGTGAATTCTCTCTTGCATGGGAATTGTCAAGTCTCTTTCAGTCTTAACTGAAACTCAACTCAAACCGGCCTAAGCCAAAAAGGAATTTATTCGTCTATGTAACTGAAAAGAGTGGGCCACAAGGGGAGGCTTCAGGCTAGCTGGATCTAGGTTTCAAATCAAGTGAACAGATCTCCCCTTCCTTCTTCCCGATCTCTTGACTCTGCTGTCATCTGTGTTAGTTTCATTCTGATGCAGGCTTCCACCATAAAATAGAAAAGGTGGCAACCAGTAACATCACGAAATGATGTATGATCTGAGCAACCCTAACCAAGAACTTTTTTTCCTTAGTAATTCCAGCAAAAATCCAGAGGGGACTATCCTTGGCTAGGGTTAACCCTGTGTCCACTTCTGGAGCCAAGAAAGACAGTTCCTTCTCCAAGGGGAACCCAGGATGTTGATACTAGAAGATAGAAATGGATATTTGGCAGGCAAATCTACCAGAATTCATTACAGTTAGATGCTGCCATAGTGAGATGCCTCGCCCAGGTCTCCCTCTCTCACTGCAGCCAAGCAAATGGAATAGACGGTAGCAGGGGGCCTCTGGCCCTTTAATGGAAGAAGGCCATCCAGTCCTCTCCAGTTAACATCCAGACCAAACACAAAGCATCCTTTTCTCATCCAGAGGACATAGGAACCCTTCCTTCAGGGATGACTTTTTTTTTTAACAATGAAATCTTCAAAGTAACTTTCACTAAGGCCTCCAGTGTTTACTGAAGACTGTCATAATCATCCTCCATCACTAGATCCTCTCCACAGGTCATGTTCCCTGAGCATTGGGGTGGCTTGAAGGTATAAACCAGAAAGGCCCTAGGCCGGGTGCTGTGGCTCACACCTGTAATCCCTGCACTTTGGGAGGCCACGGCGGGCAGATCACCTGAGGTCAGGAGTTCAAGACCAGCCTGACCAACATAGAGAAACCCCCATCTCTACTCCAAGAATGGAACTATTAGCCGGGTGTGGTGGCACATGCCTGTAAGCCCAGCTACTTGGGAGGTGAGGCAGGAGAATCAGTTGAACCTGGGAGGCAGTGGTTGCGATGAGCCGAGATTGCACCATTGCACTCCAGCCTGGGCAACAAGAGTGAAACTTTGTCTCAAAGGAAAAAAAAAAAACAAGCCCAAGAGAGGAATAGTTAGCAGACTTCTGGTCTTTTTCTAGCTTGTGCTTAGCTGTTGCAAGGACCACAGGTGTGTGTTGTTCTGTGTAGTAGTTCACTGTTGTTTTAATGTGATTCATTTCCCATATTTAAAAAAAAGGGGAATTTACTTTAAAATCCAAATATCTAGTTCCTCTTAGGGAAAAAGAAAATACTAAGACCTAACAATACTAGACCCACATTCCTTCATAGTAAGCTGATGACAGCTAGATAGTGACTTCTCCCTTTAGACCGGGTGTGGAGTTTCCAACTCACCATAGTCCCTGTTGGCCTGCTTTGTTCAAAGCCTGGCCTTGTAAGCATCATGTTTGAGACGTTCTAAAGCTTTGCTTCTTGCATCTGGCCTGTGGGGGAAAGCTGGATTAATGTTTAGTCAGCAGCTCATTTGGGTAGGGTGCGGGGGGTACAGTGCTGTTGCTTAGGAAAAGTAACAACCCAGTTAAAGAATTTATGGGAAAGAGTGTGCACAACTTTGGTCTGTTTGTGGATTTGGTCGTTTTTTTGCTGTAAATGCTGTTGGCATATCAAACCTTCCGTCACAAATGTTCCCTCTGAAATAGTAACATGTCCTTCTATCTTATGAGTTGCCACCCAGTGAAGGAATCCCTCCCACTCCCAAGGGATGTTCATCCAGCCTCCGCTTGACCACTTCCAGCAGCCAGGGAGCTCATTACCTCCCCACATGGCAGCCAGTTCCATTCTTGGACAGATGCGTTATTTTAAAATTCTTCCTTATGTTGAGGCAGCTGCTGCCTCATTGGGACTGAAAGCCACAAAATGCTGGAGCTGGGAAGGAAAACTGATTTTTTTTAGGCGCGTGAGCTACCACTCATCCACCCTGCATCCAGGGCAAACACTGATAGTTAATCACAGCACTGTTTCTCACTGAGTCAGGAAGTATGCTGCCTTAAAATTGTTTTTAATTAAATTCATTCTCAAAAATTACAAAAGTAATATGTATTCATTTGCACCTAGTGAAATAGTACAAAGTTACATAAAGATAGTGTTAATAATTCCCCGGTTTCTCCAAGATAGTGTTAGCAGCCTGGGGTGTATTCTTCTATACATTTATACACATACAAGCATAGATA
Organism: Aotus nancymaae; assembly: GCF_030222135.1. Lineage (NCBI taxonomy): Eukaryota > Metazoa > Chordata > Mammalia > Primates > Aotidae > Aotus > Aotus nancymaae. The sequence goes on along the minus strand of NW_026988441.1, from coordinate 14,595,291 downwards.
TTCATATATAAAATAGGTAAGGGGTTTTGTATGTGGCTTTTTGAAATCACGAAAATGGCATTATATTGGCCAGGTGCGGTGGCTCACTCCTGTAATCCCAGTACTTTGGGAGGCTGAGGCGGGTGGATCACCTAAGGTCAGGAGTTCAAGACCAGTCTGACCAACATGGAGAAACCCCATCTCTACTAAAAATATAAAATTAACCGGGCAGGGTGGCGCATGCCTGTAATCCCAGCTACCCAGGAGGCTGAGGCAGGAGAATCACTTGAACCTGGGAGGCTGAGGTTGCGGTGAGCCAGCATCACACCATTGTGCTCCAGCCTGGGCAACAGGAGCGAAACTCCATCTCAAAAAAAAAAAAGGCGTCATATTGTACATGTTACTATGTAGCTTATGGACATCCCTCTAAATAGTTACAGATGAAACATTGTATATAGCTTTGTTTTGTTGTTGGTTTTTTCTTTTTCTTTTTTTGAGATGGAGTCTCACTCTGTCACCCAGGCTAGAGTACAGTGGTATAATCACAGCTCACTGCAACCTCCACCTTCTGGGTTCAAGCGATTCTCCTGCCTCAGCTTCCCAAGTAGCTGGAACTACAATTTTTGTATTTTTAGTAGAGATGGAGTTTCACCATGTTGGCCAGGTGGGTCTTGAACTGACCTCAAGTGATCCACCTGCCTCAGCCTCCCAAAGTGCTAGGATTACAGGAGTGAGCCACCTTGTGTTTTTAATATATATGTTATATCATACACTGTGGGATCTACCCCAGTTTATTAATCGTTCCCCATTGATGGATATTCCCATTAATTTCTTCAGGATTCTTCTCATCACAGTGCACCAGGCAGCCACTGCCAATCAGTTGGAGTTAGCCTGTAAGGTAAAACCTATTAGTCATGTCACACCCAGTCCAGCTCTTTATCCCACATTCTAGAGAAGAGAACAGACTAGCCCCAAGATCAAAGTGAATCCATGACTTGGGGCAGGACTAGAACTGAATTTTCTTGACTTTCAGCATTTCCCATATCCCATGTTGTGACTCCCTTAGTGTCATCTTTTTTTTTTTTTTTTTTTTTTAATGGAGTTTCACCATGTTGGTCAGGCTGGTCTTGAACTCCCGACCTCAGGCGATCTGCCCGCCTTGGCCTCCAAAGTGTTTGGATTACAGGCGTGAGCCACCACGCCCAGCCTCCTTTAGAGTCATCTACCCTGCTTTTCTCCTCTAGAGCAAAAGAACAAATACAGTTCCTCTCTGTGTGCTACCTCTTCAGATATTCAAAGTCATTTATGCCATTCCCCTTGAGTCTTCTCTTCCCCAGGGGAAGTCTCAGTGCCTTCAATTTTTTTTCTTAAGGTTTCCAAATCCCTTTGCCATCCTGTGAGCTGTTCCTTCTATCTTCTTTCCCCCCAGGACTGTAGAAATCCCAAGTGTGGCTTCCACATTCATCTTCTATAGCTATTTATTTATTCACTAAATAAATATTGAGCATTTTTCTATATATCAGGCACTGTGGTAGGCACTGGCTGATTGTATAGCTTGCATTTTGGTCGGACAAGAGAAGCATAAATAAGATGATACCTGCGGGTGCCAAATTATATAAAAGGAATGAAATAGTGTTAATATAATTGGAGGAGAAACACCTGAGATTGGATGGTCAGGGAAATTCTCTGAGGAAATGACAGTGTGCTGAGACCTGAATGACAAGTGGGGCCAGTCTCCAGCAGAAGAGTATTCCACTGAACAAGAAAGAATTTGGTACAAGATGAGGTTGGAGAGGCCACAAGAGTCCTATAGGGCTCTGTAGGCCAAGTTAAGAAGTTTGGAATTCATTTAGATTTTTTTTTTTTCTTAGACAGAGTCTCGCTCTGTCACCCAGGCTGGAGTGCAATGGTGCAATCTTGGCTCACTGCACCCTCTGCCTCCCAGCTTCAAGCAATTCTCGTGCCTCAGTCTCCCAAGTTGCTGTGATTACAGGCGTGTGCTAGCTCGCCCGGCTAATTTTTGTATTTTTAATAGAGATGGAGTTTCGCCACTTTGGCCAGGCTGGTCTCAAACTCCTGACCTCAAGTGATCCACCCACCTTAGCCTCCCAAAGTGCTGGGATTACAGACATGAGCCACCACACCTGACCTTGTTTAGATTTTACTTAAGTGCAATGGGAAGTCATTGGAGAATTTTAGGTCAGGGAGGTGACATCTGATTTCCCCTTTAAAAGAAATTGCTGGGCCAGGCACAGTGGCTCACACCTATAATCCCAGCACTTTGGGAGTCTGAGGTGGGTGGATCACCTGAGGTCGGGAGTTCAAGACCAGTCTGACCAACATGGAGAAACTCTGTCTCTACTAAAAATACAAAATTAGCCAGATGTGGTGGCACATGCCTGTAATCCCAGCTACTCGGGAGGCTGAGGCAAGAGAATCATTTGAACCCAGGAAGCGGTGGTTACAAGATTGTGTTAAGCTGAGATCCTGCCACTGCGCTGCAGCCTGGGCAACAAAAGCAAAAAACTCCATCTCAAAAAAAAAAAAAAAAAATTGTTGGATGCTTGTTTAACTTGGAGCAAGATTTCATTTTCCCTCATACCTTTCCTGCTTCTTATATCCAAAGGGATTGGCAACCAGGCCAGTTCGCTCTGTTTAGGGGTCCCACAGGAGATCCATGAGGCAAGTCACAGCTATTGCCTCATGCATCCCACAGTTCTCTTCAGCAAGTGCACAGAAGTTCAGAGAGTAATAAGTAGCTCCCTTAGACCTGAGCCCAGTAGGTTCAATGGGTCTTTGTATGAAGTTCTCAGTCCAAGGAGCCTTAGTCCTTTGGCAGCCAAAGGGGGATGGAGCTGAATGTGGTTTGAGGATACAGCCAAGGGCACTGGTTGCAAGAGAGACAGATGGAGGAAATGTTGAGTGGAGACCTCAAGATACTTAGAAAAAGGCTTCAGGGTGGTATCCAGAAACCAGCAAACTGAAAAATAGATCTGTTGTTTGCCCAGTTGAAGTAACTTATCTGTAGTTCCTAAGAGAGGAATTTGGATACTTCCTAGCTGGTGAGTTTTTTACTTTGGTCTGTCCCCTTCCCCTCAGGTTGGCATTTTCTTGGCTCCCAGGAGGAGTCTGAGACAGGCTGGCGTCTCTGGAAGTCAGGGGGACTTCCCAAACAGAGAGTTTGGGTTTGGAGCAGCCTTCGGGGAAATTAAGAGGGCAGGGAGTGATTCACCTCAGAGTAGAAGTAGGTAAAATCTGAAAAATCAGAGCTGTACGTTTTCCAGAGTCAGGGAGCTGGGTTCGAGAGGGTGAGATTCCCTCAGCCTGTGGTGATATTTGAAAAGGCCTCTGACCATCCCCATACCTGATAGATACCCAGCCAGTTACTGATCAGATGGCCGGCTGCATATCTGAGATCTCCGCCAAGGTCACTACCCTACCATCCATCCTCTACTCAGCATTTTGGGTCTCGCTTGAAGTAATTTAAAGAGCCCTTGGCCAGGCGCAGTGGCTCACGCCTAATCCCAGCACTTTGGGAGGCCAAGGCAGGCGAATCACGAGGTCAGGAGTTCGAGACTAGCCTGACTAACATGGTGAAACCCCATCTCTACTAAAAATACAAAAATTAGCTGGGCATGATGGTGTACGCCTGTGATCCCAGCTACTTATTCGGGAGGCTGAGGCAGGAGAATCACTTGAACCCTGGGGGCAGAGGTTGCAGTGAGCTGAGATTGTACCACTGCACTCCAGCCTGGACAACAGAGCAAGACTCCGTTTCCAAAAGAAAAAAAAGAGAGCGAGAGCCCTTAGAGTCCTATCAGTAGGTTAGCAGTCACAGTGTCCAGCTTTCAAAGAAGGTGGCCAGAAACCAGCAAGGTCAAAGATATGCTCTGCTTAGTCATGTCACCTTGGGCCAGATTGCCATCAATTCATATCTTTTCTCATAATTTGCAGCCTCCTATTTCCCATTTCTGAAAAATCTTTCCAATTCCTACATTAAATCCACTTCCTTTGACACTATGATAGCCAGGTGTGAGGGCCAGCATCTCCTTGGGGTCTCTGAGATAGGCATCTAAGTCCCAACAAGCCTTTTTTCTGGATTTGGAGATTTGAGTGAAAGTTGATTTAATATCTGGTGTTGGCTTCATCTTTCTTCTAGGAGCTCAGCAGAGCAAGTACCCTGAAAGAGAAACGTATGAGGCCTTCATGCTCCCTCAGCCCACACTCATCACACAAGTTTCAGCCCCTTATTTCTGTTTGACCCCTTTGCTTCCTTTTTCAGGAGACTGAAGAGGCGTGGCTGGACCAAGACCTCCCCCATGTGAGCAGGCTTCCTCCTCCCCCACCAACCGTTGCCACCACGCCCAGAAACGTCCTTAAGCCCTGGCCCTCAGGGGAAAGGTAACAGGAGGCCAGAGCCGGGACCATGTGACGGCGCTGGCCCTTGCCACCGCCGTCCCCCCACCCTGGCCCCAGGCCCGGCACCATGATGTTCCGAGACCAGGTGGGCATCCTCGCTGGCTGGTTCAAGGGCTGGAATGAGTGTGAGCAGACAGTGGCCCTGCTGTCACTTCTGAAACGGGTCACCCGTACCCAGGCCCGCTTCCTGCAGCTCTGCTTAGAGCACTCACTGGCGGACTGCAATGACATCCACCTGCTGGAGTCGGAGGCCAACAGTGCTGGTGAGTCTCCACCCTTAGAGATGGGAACACAGCAGGAGAGAGACCTGGAACAGATGTCACGTGGCTAAGAAGGCCAAACCAACAATGGGGCTAAAAACTGTGGGTTCTAGGGTTGGTGGGTGGGGAATCCCTTACCTCCCAAGTCGTCATCATGGGTCTTCTGGGACTGTGTTGCCATAAATCCTCAGGCATAGAATAGTGGACTCATGGGAGAAGGCAACACAAACTGGAAACTCCCCCTAACAGGAAGATCATTGAGAGTGGCTTATGTGGGCTGCTGAAAGGAACAGACTAAAGTCATAATGAAAGGGGGATAGAAGGTGAGCAGTAATCAATTTCTTTCTTTTTTTTTTTTTTTTTTTTTTTTTGTTTTGAGACAGAGTTTCGCTCTTGATACCCAGGCTGGAGTGCAATGGCGCGATCTCGGCTCACCGCAACCTCCGCCTCCCGGGTTCAGGCAATTCTCCTGCCTCAGCCTCCTGAGTAGCTGGGATTACAGGCACGCGCCACCGTGCCCAGCTAATTTTTTGTATTAGTAGAGACGGGGTTTCACCATGTTGACCAGGATGGTCTCGATCTCTTGACCTCGTGATCCACCCGCCTCGGCCTCCCAAAGTGCGCCCGGCCTCTTTTTTTTTTTTTTTTTTTTTTTTTTTTTGAGACAGTCTCACTCTGTTGCCAGACGCCAGGCTGGAGTGCAATGGCGCAATCTCAGCTTACTGCAGCCTCCGCCTCCTGGGTTCAAGCAATTCTCCTGCCTCAGCCTCCCGAGTAGCTGGGACTATAGGCATGCGCCACCATGCCCAGCTAATTTTTGTATTTTTTTAGTAGAGACAGGGTTTCGCTGTGTTGACCAGGATGGTCTCGATCTCTTGACCTTGTGATCTACTTGCCTCTGCCTCCCAAAGTGCTGGGATTGCAGACATTATCCACCGTGCCTGGCCAGTAATTAATTTCTTAAGCTTCAGGATATCAGGGCTAGGAGGGAATTTTAGAACTCTTCCAAAATTCATGTCATCTTATACTATTCTTTACCCTCAAAGGCAGGTTGGATTTAAAGCATAAGCAGCTTCCAGAGAGTTTAGAATTTAGATACAGTTCATCCTGTCAGTTCCCCAAGTACTTATTAGAGAGGCACTCTGTGTCCTGTGAGATTGGCATTGGCATGGGTGAGCCAGGCTTCTCTAGGACCTGTCTCTTTCTTAAGCCCCAGTTGTAGACAGGAGTCAGAGGCTATTGCTGAAGCTGCTCTGGCTGTTTGGGCCTCCACAGGGCTGGATGGAGAGCTGTTGGCACCAGTGACAAATGGGAGAGGTGGAGGCCAGAGAAGAGGGAGGGTAGTGGATACCTGAAAGCTAGCTGGGTAGGGAATCAAGGGGCTCCATGCAGTTTGTCCAAATTAGTCACCCCAACTGTTTGCACCTTCTTCTTTATAATAGTTCATATTGAGCCCTTACAACAAGCCAAGTACTATCTTTACTTGTATATTAACTTTTAAAAGCAGTGTTCTTGACCGGGTGTGGTGGCTCAGGCCTGTAATCCCAGCACTGGGAGGCTGAGGCAGGTGGATCACTTGAGGTCAGGAGCTTGAGACCAGCCTGGCCAACATGGTGAAACCCCACCTCTACTAAAAATACAAAAATTAGCTGGGCATGGTGGTGCTCGCCTGTAATCCCTGCTACTCGGGAGACTGAAGTGAGAGAATTGCTTGAACCCGGATGGCGGAGGTTGCAGTGAGCCAAGATCACGCCAATGTACTCTAGCCTGGGTGACGAGAGCGAAACTGTGTCTCAAAAAAAAAAAAAAAAGGCATGTTCTTGTGTGGCTCTCAAGTCAGACTGTCTAAGTTTAAATCTCATTTCTGTTACTTGTCTTATAACCAAGTAGTTTAACCGCTCTGTACCTCAGTTTCCTCATCTTAAATGCAAGATGATATCCTGAGAAGTATGTAATCTCAGTAATAAAAAGGAAAGGAAAGAAAAAATCAAGATGATAATTATATCGACCTTCTAGGGTAGTTGTGAGGATTCAGTGAATTCACACACCTATAGCTTAAACACTTAATAACTGTCAGTTGTTATTTTTAATGTTAATAACTCATTTAGTCCTCACAACAACCCTATGAGGTAGGTACCTGTCATTAGCCCTATTTTACAGGTGAAGAAGCAAGCATGGACTGCTAGGATTGGGATTTGGGGAGCCACACAGCTGCCTGGCCTCCCTCATCTCCCAGGCCCACTTGCCTTAGCAATAGTCACCCTTATTTTACTGAGTTTTTATGTAGAAGTCACAGAAGCAGCATGACTGTAGTGAGGAGATGGTTATTCAGGCCAGGGATCACACTAGCTGAGTTCCTGGTCTGGCAGTAATTTCTTAGTCCTAGACAAAGAGCAATAAGAACCCAGCTCCACTGTAGTAGGCTCAGAGCTCAGCCATTTCTCACCCTTGCCACCCTTCCCACCACTCTAACACTAAGGGCAGAAGTTCTGTTTGTGATACGGCTCTGCCTTTAGAGTGGGGGCTCCTTTGGGGCAGGCCAGTATCTTACACAGCTTCGTCACACATCCCCACTGCCCCATCCTGAGCAGGCAGTTGGATTACCACTGGGTACCATTCTTAGCTGTATATCAGAATCACCAATAGTACTTATTGGTAGTGGTTTGAGTATTTTTAGGTTTTGCTTTTGTTTTCAGAACTTGTATTAAAATCAGAGTACAAAGGGTGAAAAGTGAGGTTTTTCTTCCAGACTTCATGTTCTCATTTTCTTACGTTTTATGAGATAAATTCCCTACATATATGAACACATACATATTCTCCTTCCAACTTTGTCATTGTTTTAATTGTCTGAATATATGTGGCCAAACATGCATATTAACCACTTAACAATATGATTTGAAGATTGTTCCATATTCAGCACATATTTCTATATCTCGTTGCTAAGTATTCATTTACACCTCACAACAATTCTTTAGAGTATGCCCTGTTACTCCCCCATTTTACAAATGAGGAGACTGAGGTCAGGAGATATTAAGTGACTTGCCATGGGTCACACAATTGGTTAGCAGTAGAGTTCAGATTTGACTTCAAAGCTCTTTAGCACCCTTGACCAATAGACTCTTCCATATGGTACATGTGGTGTTGCTCTTACAAATAGTGATGTAATGAGTACACTTTAAACATCTCTAGGATGAATTCATCAGATTCTGCAGAACCGCTAGTTTAGAGGTATATGCAGTTAAAATATTTGTTCTCACCACATTGCCCTTGAAAGACATGCTGCATTTTATACAAATAACCTCAGGCCCATTCCCAGATGATTTGCAGTGGGATATTGGAGGTAATGCCTAGCCAAGGTTGAGAAGTGCTGTGAAAGGAATTGAATGATGAATGAATATATGAATCAAGGTTTTTATCCACAGCCCAATGTCAGATGGTGAGACTATAATAAGCTGGTACTTAAATGGGTGGAGAGATAAGGAAAACTTAGAATGAGGGAGGGCCATGGTGTGTTCCAGAGTCAGCAGGAAGGCTGCCAGGACTGGAGCAAAGCATAACTTGAAAGAGAAGTGATCACAGAGGTAAATTCTGGTAGGGTCTTGAATGCCTGCTGTCTAGTAGACCTAAAGGCTCTAAGACTAGGGAGGCAGGTGCCTCCTATCTCACTCCCACCCTCAAGTAGAACCCCATCTGCCTTATTTGTAAAGGAAGATGCTCCTTTCTGGGCCTGGAGACCTGCCTCAAAGAAGGAACTGTTCATACTCTTGTTTCTCCTTTGGTCATTATGGCCTTCCCATTCCCTGGTGTTTCTCAAACTTTGCATCATCATCTCAATCACTGGGGATAGGTGATTGTTACAATCCAGATTTCTGCCCCCTATAGACCTACTAAGATCTGAACCTTGAGGGGTTGGACCTGGGAATGAATACCCAGGTTCTTCTGCTAACCAGGCAGTGTGACAGGCGATGCCCTGCTGGTGGATTCATTTGTCCTGAGACATGAGACACCCAAGAATTGTAGATCCAGCTCTCCACTAACACCTCTTGTGACCTGGGTCAGTCCTGCCTGACCCTTTCGGGCCTCAGGATCCCCATTTGGACGATGAAGGGGTTGTCCTGGTACTTTCCAGGTACTTCTTGGGCTCTGAAATAATGTGCCAAAGAAGACAAAGCCACAGCCAAGGATACTTCTTTCTTTTGGGAGAAGCCCAGCACATTATTCTAGAACAAGCGTTCTTAATATTTATCGGGATAGACCACTCAGAAAATCTTCCCTTCTTCCCTACCCTCCCCAAAAAGATGCATACCTACTCAACAAACCAATTCTTGAGTTCAGTTGGTTCACTAGTCCCCGGTTAAGAGTTGCCTGTCTCCAAGCCCTTTTTTTTTTTTTTTTTTTTTTTTTTTTTAAGCTTTTCAGGTCTTTTCAAACCTGGAGAGATGAACAGTGAGGCAAATCCCCAGCTTTATCTGGGTTCTATCTCCATGTCCCACCCAGCTAACCTTACTACTTCCTCCAGTTCTCCAGGGAGACCTTGGATGTGGGTTTGGGTCAGAGCTGCCCAGTTGCCTCTTTCCTGCTCAGATAGGTCAGGTAGCACAGAGAAATTTACCTAGGTGAGTATGTCCCTAGCTTTGTGTTAGAATCCCCCAGGGCCTTTCTAAAAATAGTGTGATGCCCAGGTCCTTCCCTGGAGATTAAAGCTCCCTGGTTGACTCTTGTGTGCACCTCGTGGAGAACCACTTGTCTTGATGCTGACGCTGATTCTGGGTAGGCCCAGGAAGGTAGTAAGGATATTGTTTTGTGACCTACTAGAAGTGGGGAATCGGGGCTTATAGCTGTGGAAAGCCTGGCCTAGGTCATCGCTTCCTCTCGGGCAGCTGGGAAGGTGTAGGGAAGTCCTCCAGCCCGGGCAGCCAGCATCAGTTTCATGGTAGCAGGACCTGAGGCAACACCTAGGAACAGAAAAGCAATATTCCAGGGATCTCTGGAACAAGGAAGGAGAGGTCCCAGGTTGTCCCTTGTTGTAATCCCTGTTCATTCTCCAGGTGCTGTCTTCCCTGCCTCTTTGGAGCTAGAACAATAACCCTGCCCCTCTCCTTTTCCCTGATGCTAACTTGGACCGGAAGGCTGTTCCCATGGAAAGGAGAGAGGAGACTAGGGTCAGGGAAGCTGAATTCCCCTTCACTCCATGGTCCTGTAGCTTCCTGGGAGACATTTCCTGTATTTTCTTCCCACTTCCTATCCTCTGAGTCAGTCCCCATATCTAGCAGGTTTAAACTCCTCCCTCTCTGGCTAATTGAATCTGGGTGGGGAAACTGAGGTCAGGAGGGAGCAGTGGCAAGTGAGTCACCAGAGCGCAACCCTGGCCTCCACCCTCCAATTTCAGGCTCTGCTTGACAGTTCATCAAACAAAAATGTGAGCCCCCTGGCCCTCCCCTGTGTCAGTGTGAGCTGGGGTGAGGCAGAGAAGGTCATGCTTGGTGCCAAATCCTAGCCCCTCCGACTGGTGCCTGAGGCTACTACAATTGTTGCACTAGCCCATTATATTAAAATGGGTTTGCTCTTATGGAAGTCTTGTTTGGTGCCTTTGATTTGCCAGGACCTAGGGTCATGACCTACTTAGCTCTGGTCACCTGGCCAGTTCTCCCCTGCTGCCACTATAGCCAAGGAGGACATTTATATGCACCATCTTCCTCAGCCTCTCCATGTTTGCAGAGTCCAGGTTTGCAGCTTGGTGAGAAGGAGCTATTGGCGTCATAGCATTCCCCAGCCCCTTCCCCCATCCGCCCACCTCCAGAATTTCATCATTGCTTGTTGTGCATCTAGCTCCAAGGAACCAGAGATGTGTCTGTTTTTGGTAAATAACTGTGTGAAATTCCCCACCCCTGTCGGGAATCTTAAGGGGAAGGCCCAGATGTGCTCTTGTACATGAACTGTTCCCACCAGCCCTGTAACAGCATGGGCTCTAGATTTTAACCAGGAGCAACAATAATAAATGTACTGAGCACTTACCACATACTAGGCACTTTGCATGATTGTCTCATTGATTCTTTACAACAACCCTGTGAGGTAGAGGCTTTACAGTCCCCATTGCACAGAAGAGGAGACCAAGGATCAGAGAGGTTAAAGGACTGGCCCACAATTACATTGAGTTAGATCATGGAGGCAGAGCTAGATTTTGAACCCAGCAAATTTGCCTGTTGAACTTGTGCTCTCACTCAATATACTCTGCTAGAACCTGAGACGGAGTGACCTGAGCTTAGGGGATCCTAGAGAGGCACATGATATGCACAGACACTACTACCTTCCAGGAGACCATCTGGGTTCAATTGTGCAGGTATTCGTTGGGCCTCTGCTGTGCCTCCACTCTGGGCCAGACTTTTCTGATCTGGGCAGGAAACTAGAAGTTCCATCCCCACCCATCATTTCTAGCCCCAGCTGGACTCACCCCAAGGGGCCTGAGGCTGCTCAAATTCCTTGGACCAGTTCCAGTACTCACTGATGCTTCTCAGTCATGGGAGGCCTGCCCTCCCCACCACCACCACACAGACACATGAATACACATTTCCCTGGAGTCAGCCTCCATTCGTCCAAAACCAGTCTCCCCTTTCTCGGCAGCAGAACAAGGTCTTGCATTGAGCCCAACCCTTGGGGCTGTTCTGTCATGTCCCCTGGCAGTACCAGAGGAGAAGCTGGTCCCCTTAGCCCTGGGGTCCTGGCAGTACTCTGGAGTGGGGGAGGGACTAGACAAGGCTTCTCTCTGTCCCAGATGCCTCTGGCTACCCTGCAAGGCCTAAACAACAGCGATTGAAAATGTCAGGGTAGAGCTGGAGGGGCAGGCCGACTGGACTCTACTGGAGAAGAGAGGAAAACACCCATCATTGAGCCACAGACTGAATGCTTACTCTGGGTGCACTCTCAGATGCTTTACATGCATCATCTCCCTGCATCTTCTCAGCAGCTTTTTATAATCTTTACTTTACACAGGAGGAAGCATACTGCCCAGGCAACTGTTTTTTTTGACTGGGATGCATATCCTCAACTTCTTTATTTTTATTTTTGTTTATTTTCATTCTTGACTTTCTGTCCCTAATGGGAATCACTATCTTCTTTCTCATCAAGAACTGAAAACTCTAGGACTAAGTTATGAAAAGAGGGTACCACAGAGTTTTTACCGTTTGATCAAGTGCCAGGTGGAGATGGGAGAGCAGGAAAGATAAAAGTTCTTGACTTCAGGAAGGCCAGATCTGCCTTGGAAAATGATGTTTAGATATGGAGATGGCCTGAAAGGCCAGCTTTGTAATCTTGGCAGCTGGTTCAAGTGAAGACAGACAAGAGAATGAGGTTTCCTGGCTTTGAGTGGCAGATACTGAAGGGGATTTGGAAAGCTAGGGAAGAAGAGAGACTTGGCATTGGTGACATAAAAGGTTGTGGGTAAAAAGTTTCTCCTGGCCTGGCACTGTGGCTTACACCTCTAATCCCAGCACTTTGGCAGGCCAAGGCGGTTGGATCACCTGAGGTCAGGAGTTTGAGACCAACCTGGCCAACATGGCGAAACCCTGTCTCTACTAAGAATACAAAAATTGGCCAGGCGCAGTGGCTCATGCCTATAATCCCAGCACTTTGGGAGGCCGAGGTAGGCGGATCACGAGGTCAAGAGATTGAGACCATCCTGGCCAACATGATGAAACCCCGTCTCTACTAAAAAATTATAAAAATTAGCTGGGCGTGGTGGCATGTGCCTGTAGTCCCAGCTACTCGGGAGGCTGAGGCAGGAGAATTGCTTGAACCCAGGAGGCAGAGGTTGCAGTGAGCCAAGATCACGCCACTGCACTCCAGCCTGGCACCTGGCAACAGAGCGAGACTCTATCTCAAAAAAAAAAAAAAAAGAATACAAAAATTAGCCAGGTGTGGTGGCACGCACCTGTAATCCCAGCTACTGGTGGGGGCTGAGGCAGGAGAATCACTTGAAACCAGGAGGCAGAGGTTGCAGTGAGCCAAGATCACGCCATTGCACTCCAGCCTGCACGATAGAGCAGCCTCCATCTCAAAAAAGAAAAAACGTTCCTCTTAATTCTGGAGGCCCACAGAGCCTGGGTTCGGATCTCAGCTGTGTCGCTTACTGGCTCTGTCAACTTGGGGTATGTGACCTCACCTTCCCAGATCTGTTTTCTTATCTGCAAGATGTGGATGCTAAAACAGGTTTGAAACGGATGAAAAACAGTCATATTAGTATAGTGTATGGCACATAGTAAATGCTCAATGAACAGTATCCATTCTGAATGAAAGTGCCGGCCGGATGCGGTGGCTCACGCCTGTAATCCCAGCACTTTGGGAGGCCAAGACAGCAGATACTGAGATCAGGAGATCGAGACCATCCTGTACAGCATGGTGAAACACCGTCTCTACTAAAATCCAAAAAACTAGCTGGGCACGGTGGCGTGCACCTCCCAGCTACCCAGGAGGCCGAGTCAGGGGAATTGCTAGAACCCAGGAGGCGGAGGTTGCAATGAGCTGAGATCACACCACTGCACTCTAGCCTGGCAACAGAATAAGACTCCATCTCAAAAAAAAAAAAGGAAGTGCCATATGTTATTGCCATTGTCAGTAATAGTAGTAGCAGCAGCAGTAGTGGTATTGGTTCTACTATTAATTGTAAGCAATGCTGTGGACATAATATGAGTTGATGTCTTTGAATGAATAGATTTAACAGGTATTTTCTTGGCTGGGCATGGTGTATCATGCCTGTAATCCTAGCACTTTGGGAGGCCGAGGTGGGCAAATAACTTGAGATCAGGAATTCAAGACCAGCTTGGCTAACATAACAAAAAAAAGTAGCAGGCAAGACACAGTGTTATCCAGCATTTTGGGAGGCCTAGGCAGGCAGATCACCTGAGGTCAGGAGTTCCAGATCAGCCTGGTCAACGTGATGATACACCCTCTTCCTCTAAAAATATACAAATCAGCCAGGTGTCGTGATATGTGCCTGTAATCCCAGCTGTAAGGTTTGTTCTTGGGTTCTTGCCGGGTTTAAAAAGAAGAAACTGAGGCCAACACAAGAAGATCCAATATGTAGGGTTTATTCAGGCTCCTGGGCGAGGTTCTGCGGCCTGACAGGAGGGGCCAGAGAAGTCGCACGGACTCCTCTCAGATGTGGGGTTTTATAGGGCGTGAAGGAGCTCGATTGGTTGTGGGAGAGCAGGACTACTATTGGGTAAGGTTACAAGCCTTTGTTTGCATACAGGACTTGGCTGCTATTGGCTAGAATTACTCGGCTGCTATTGGCTAGAAAGACTCGGCTGCTATTGGCTAGAAAGACTCAGCTGCTATTGGCTAGAAAGACTCGGCTGCTATTGGCTAGAATCACAAGACCCCGCTTGCATACTGGGTTCTTTAAGGGAAGGCCAGGCTGTGCGAGAAGGGGAGAAGGGAACATGCCCGAGCATGTCCGAGCTTTCGGACAAAGGGGGTGGGAGGTGTGCATCCGAGCTCCCGGTGAGGCAACCGGCCTTACACCAGCTACTTGGGAGGCTGAGGCAGGAGAATCCTTGAACCCCAGAGGTGGAGGTTGCAGTGAGCCGAGATCATGCCACTGCACTCCAGCCTGGGCAACAGAGTGAGACTCCATCAAAAATAAATAAATAGCTGGGCATGGTGGTGCATGCTTGTAATCCCAGCTACTTGGGAGGCCAAGGCAGGAGAATCATTTGAACCCAGGAGGCAGAGGTTGCAGTGAGCTGAGATCTAGCCACTGCACTCCAGCCTGGGCAACAGAGCGAGACTACATCTCAAAAAACAAAAACTTAACAGGTATTCTGTCTAGGAAGCTTAGAGCAGAGAGCCCTAGGTCAAGAAAATCCGCAGTCTTTATAGCCAGAAGTTAGGAATTGTGTGAGATTCATTTTCCTAGGGCTACAGATTTAAGCAGAATTAGGAGTGAATTCTAGGCCACAGAGTTCTAAGCAGATCAATCAGAGAAATAGTGCTACGGAAAGGGCATTTCTTGAGTTTTTGATGCAAGGCCAGGTGTCCATCCTTCAGTGTGGGTAGAGGAGACCAGAGGTCCATGGAACTTTTTTTCCTTTGAGATGGAACCTCACTCTGTCACCCAGGCTGGAGTACAGTGGCATGACCTCAGCTCACCGCAACCTCGGCCTCCCAGATTCAAGTGATTCTCCTGCCTCAGCCTCCCGAGCAGCTGCGACTACAGGCACATGCCACCATACCTGGCTAATTTTTTGTATTTTTAGTAGAGACAAGGTTTCACCATGTTAGCCAGGATGGTCTCGATCTCCTGACCTCATAATCCACCCATTTCAGCCTCCCAGAGTGCTGGGATTACAGGCGTGAGCCACCGTGCCTGGCCAGAACTTTTTTTTTTAAGCCAATCCTGAAGCATGCTAGGTGTCATTGGAATCTTAAAGGTCTAAGAAACTTGGATTGAAAGACCCTCAGACATTTAGGTTTCCAAGACTTTCCTTACAGGTGTTTATTCCCAGCCTCTTGGTTTCCTGGGCCAGGAGATTGGCTTGTATCTTTAGAATCTCTGTGTGTATTTGAAAGGAGGGAGACACAGTGAGATATGATAACCATGATACTAGCAAAAGCAGCTAGTGTTTACTAAGGACCTATTCTGTGCTATGGCCTCACATAATTCATAGCAGCCATGCCAGGTAGGAATGATTCTGGGCTTCACTTTACGGATAGATTAGAGCTCAGTGAAGTGATTACACTTGCCCAAAGTCACATGGCCAGTAAGTGGTAGTTACGGGACATATGCCACATCTCTGCCTGTTCCTTTTCATCACCCACTCCTTTGGGGTCCTAGTTCTGTCTGGTTAGAGCCAGATCCTTTGCCCTTTTCCAAGACCTCACGATTAGCACACCTCTCAGAACTCCTTTATTGTGAGGTATTTGTAAATCATTACGAATGATTTGGCTACAGGTGTGAGCTCAGTTGCCCACGGGTGAGAGCATAGTTGGCCTCAGCCCTAAATCTTTGTCTCTTTTCTCAAGTATTGCTATTCTTTATCCCTCTTCCTTTCCTGTCAGCACTATCTCCATCTTCCACCCTGTTTAGCTAACAAGGTTTTTGTTTTTTTTTTTAGACAGCATCTCACTTTGTCACCCAGGCTGGAGTGCAATGGCATGATCTTGGCTCACTGCAACTTCCAGCTCCTGGGTTCAAGCGATTCTCCCACCTCAGCCTCCTAGGTAGCTGGGATTACAGGCATCCACCACTGTAGTCTGGCTAATTTTTGTATTTTCAGTAAAACCAGGCTTTCACCATGTCAGCCAGGCTGGCCTTGAACACCCACCTCAGCCTCCCAAAGTGCTGGGATTACAGGTGTGAGCCACCACACCCAGCACTAACAAGGTTTTTGATGGGGAGAGTCAGACTTGTAACAGTTCCTCCCCAAGCCTTCCTTGATGTGGCCAGCCTGGGGCCATATTCTTAGGGACTTCCCTTCTGGGTTGAAAAGGGAAACCTGACTTATCTCCACAGGGCAGACTCAGGTCCTCACACAGTAGGATAGAAAGGAAAGGTCAAGATGACCATGGCATGGAACAGCCAGGGGATGTTTCCTGGAGGAGGTCAGTAAGTTAGGCCATCTACCAAAGAGAATTTGTGTAGGAGGAAGGAGGTTGTTGCGGACCAAAACCTTGAATCTCAGCCAAGTGTGGAACTTGGATGAATATATACTGTGGAGAGAACCCCAGAGAAGATGGGGAGATACCCTGAGCTGAGTCTTTGTCTGGAGGAATGGGAGATGGAGAGTGCCCTGGAAATGAAGGTGATGTTAGGCTAGGAGTTCTTGGACTTGAGTCTGTTGGTGCTTGCTGATTGCCATTGTAAACTCCTGGTCAGGAACATGACATCTTGTTGTGATTTAGGAAGATAAATGCATCTACATGTATGGAATGGATTGGAAGGGGAGAATCTAGAAGCAGAGAGAAAACAATAGCAAGCATCTACTATGTCCTAAAGGCCAAACCACTTTCCATTCTTAGCTAGCTCATTGAATCTCAAAGCAATACTGTGAATTGGGTACTGTAATTATCGCCAAAATTTTACAGATAATTTAGTGTCAGTGAGGTTCAAGGTGGCTTATTAAGATCCAGCTATAAGCTTGGGTGTCTAGACCATCTGATTCCAGAGCCCAAGCTTTTAACTACCATATACCACTGCCTTCTCCATTCAGGAAGGAGACTGTTTTTTGACAGGTGAAACAGCATAGAGGCCATGAAGAATGGAGTAAAGGATCATGGAGATAAAGCATGAGAGCAAGCCTGGGGACAGGAGGAGTTCAGATTCCAGAGTAGCAAGTTTGGCTGATTGGAAGGCACTGCAGGTTATTGAGATCAGGAGTTACAGAACCAAGAAAAATTACACTGGGTGTGGTGGCATGTGCTTGTAGTACTAGGTGCTTGGGAGGCTGAGGCAAGAGAATTGCCTGAGTCCAGGAGTGCTGGGCTATGATGTGCTATGCTGATTGGGTGTCTGCACTAAGAGTGGCACCAATATGGTGACCTCCCAGGAGCGAGGGACCACCAGGTTGCCTAAGGACGGGTGAACTGGCCCAGTTTGGAAATGGAGCAGGTCAAAATTCCCATGCTGATCAATAGTGGGATTGCACTTGTGAATAGCCACTGCACTGCAGGCTGGGCAACATAGCGAGACCCTGTCTCAAAAAAAAAATAAGAAAAAAATGCTAGAAGCAGGGTCAGTGTTTGATCTCACCTATATGAGGGATAAGGTTGGGAGTTATGGAAAGGAGATTGTTATGAAAGGAGATTGGAGCTGAGGGAATATGAGGGAATAGGCCATAGGCAGTGCTCTCAGGTGAATAGGAGTACCCCACCCTGGCTTTCCTGACATTTCTTCTTATCCCTTCTGTAGCCATCGTCAGCCAGTGGCAGCAGGAGTCCAAAGAGAAGGTGGTATCCCTCCTGCTGACCCACCTTCCCCTGCTTCAGCCAGGCAACACAGAGGCCAAGTCGGAGTACATGAGGCTACTGCAGAAAGTACTGGCCTACTCAATCGAGAGCAATGCCTTCATTGAGGAGAGCCGCCAGCTGCTTTCCTATGCCCTCATCCACCCAGCCACCACACTGGAGGACCGCAACGCACTGGCCCTCTGGCTGAGCCACCTGGAAGAGCGGCTGGCTAGTGGCTTCCGCTCCCGGCCAGAGCCCTCCTACCATTCGCGCCAAGGCTCAGATGAGTGGGGGGGCCCTGCAGAGCTGGGCCCTGGGGAGGCAGGGCCAGGCTGGCAGGACAAGCCACCCCGGGAAAATGGACACGTGCCCTTCCACCCGTCCAGCTCAGTGCCGCCAGCCATCAACAGTATTGGGAGCAACACAAACACAGGTAAGTGGGGGTGGTGTCCCAGAAGGCCATGTCTACTTGAAAAAGGTTGGACTGGTAAGAGCTCCCTCACTCTGTGGCATTAGACAAGTCGCATAAGCTCTAGGCCTCAGCTTTATGAGGCAATGCAGAGCTGTGAACTGGCTTTCCCAAAGGTGAATCTGACCTACAGACATGTCTTATTGAACCCATACTTTGGTTTTGTTTTGTTGTGTTGGGTTTTTAAATAAATGTGGATGCTTCCCTAGAAATGAGATTTCCAGCCTCTCTTGAGAAGTCAAAAGATCTAGCAACTCAGCAAGACCTGTTTTCTGAGTGGCAACAATAATATAGAGCTTAATGTTGAGCATGCTCTTTAGACTCTGCACAAGCACCCCAGTCTGCCTCTGCTCCCAGTCTGCCTCTGCACCAACCCCACTTTGGGCATTTCTGATATATACCTGGCCTCTAAGGACATTAGGCTATGACGCTTGGTGGAAGTGTGGATCCTGTCATCTGAGGTCCCTTCCAGTTCAGTCATTATGGATTTTTGTATCTAGCCTCAATTTACAGCTTTGTTTCTGAGAGCACTGTCTGTATAAGACAAAACTCATGCTACAAGGTGTTTATTATAGCTAGTAACATTTTTCAGCATTGACTATGCTAGGTGCTGTTTTATAGACACTTTGTAGATATGATCTCAAGCGGCATCACAACCATATCATTAGCCCTATTCAACAGATGAGGACACTGGGACTCAGAGGTGAAGTCATGTGTTCAAGGTTATACGTAGAACAAGTGGTGGAACAGACCCAACCAGTCTGATGCCAGAGCCTGCCTCTGACCACTACACTGTTCTGCCAACTAAGCAGGTTTGAAAGAGCTCTCTTAGTGAAAGCCCTACAGGCTAGGGTGAGCAGGAGGAATTGGTATCCCAGTGACTTTATGAAATGTTAGTTGAAATATGCAGGATAAGGAAGGGTGGCTTTTCCAAGCCATGGTAAGGCGGCATGACCTGACTCAGGGTGCGGGGGTGGTTGATGATTTAACCTCAGAGTGGCTAGTCCCCTTCAGCAGGCACTGGTTTAAAGCAAGACAGGAGAGAGTGGCAGTGAAATGTCATGTGTGCCAGCAGATGGGGGTAACCTCAGGTCCCAAATGCCCCACTGTCTGGTACCTAGTGCTCGTCAGTTACCCCTTGAGCCAGTTTTTTCCCCAGTTAATGTGGATATTCTAGTGCACCTGCCTCCCTCCCAGTTGCTGGTGAGAACCTGGGAAGATAAAGGGATAGAAGGGCAGTTTCAGGAAACAGCAACCTGAGGCGCCTTGGACCTCATTTACCAGTCATGGAGCATCACAGTTCCAGGATGGGAGGATGTATTAATAATGATCATTCTAGCCGAAAAATATTGAGTGCTAGGCCTGTAATCCCAGCACTTTGGGAGGCCGAGGCGAGTGGATCATTTGAGGTCAGGAGTTCAAGACCAGCCTGGGCAACATGGTGAAACCCCATCTCTACTAAAAATACAAAAATTAGGCCAGGCATGGTGGCTCACACCTGTATTCCTAGCACTTGGGAGGCTGAGGTGGGCAGATCATGAGGTCAGGAGATTGAGACCATTCTGGCCAACATGGTGAAACACCGTCTCTACTAAAAATACAAAAATTAACTGGGCTTGGTGGTGCGTACCTGTAGCTGCAGCTACTTGGGAGGCTGAGGCAGGAGAATCACTTGAACCCGGGAGGTGGAGGTTGTAGTAAGCCGAGATCGTGCCACTGCACTCCAGCCTGGTGACAGAGCAAGACTCCATCTCAAAAAAAAAAAAAACACAAAAATAAGCCAGGTGTGGTGGCACGTGCCAGTAATTCCAACTACTTGGGAGGCTGAGGCAGGAGAATTGCTTGAACCCAGCAGGCAGAGGTTGCAGTGAGCCAAGATCACGTCATTGCACTCCAGCTCCGGCAACAGAGCAAGACTTCATCTCAAAAAAAAAAAAAAACAAAAAAAAACTTGAGTGTTCAGTCTTTACGAGGAGCTATTCTAAGAACTTTATACTTATAAACTCACTGGCTAAGTCTCACCTGGCCAAGGTGGTATAGCCAGGATTTAAAGCCAAGCAGTCTTGCTGCAGAGCTCATACTCTGAACTACGATGCTACACTACCTCCACCAAAAAGTACCCCTCCTGGAAATGCTCAGCCCTCACCAAGGGGAGGGATAACCCATGCAGGGTACCTATAAATTTCTTGCTTCTGATACCTTCTGTGCTCCCCATCATGGGGACCCCAGCAGCTATTAAAGGACCAAGATTCAACAATGTTGATAGGGGTTTGGACCAAAAGAGAAAAAGGAATTGGACATTCCAAGTAGAAAGCACAACATTAAATTAGCACAGGGGTGGAAAATTAGAGGGGACAGTGTACAGACAGGTCTGGCTGGAGTGGATTTGAATGAGTAATAGCAGTAGCAGACACTTGTGCTTACCATGTGCCTATCCCTCAGCTAAGGACTTCATGTGGCAATGGAGACAGAGGGGCAAATGAAGTGACTTGCCCAAGATCACACACAGGCGACAGAGTCAGAGTCAGGATTTGAACTCAGGTCTGTCTTTACCCTCAGACCTCAGTGTGTGAAGGCCACATTCTGGGGGGCCTTGAAGGACAGGAGAAGCTTTCGGATTCCAGGCAGTTGCAAGAAACAGGAAATCATTAAAATATTTTTGAGTGGGGAGCAAGGATTGGCCTTTGAGGGCAGCCAGCGTGGGTTTGGGGTGCTGCCAAGGACAGATCAGGATTTCTTGGAGAGTGAAAGGCCCTGGATCTCCAGCCGGCATTCTTGTTTTTGTCATTCTCATGCTGTGGCCAGCCTCCACCCCAGTGCGGAGCCAAGCAGGACTCCTCAGGAACTGCACGATCATTCCAGTCAGGGTAATTTCCTGCCCTCTCAGCCTCGCCTGCCCCCTTCTTGGCTGAGAAGGGAGGAAGAAGGCCAGAAACACCAAAACAGGCCAAAAGGCCTGTCTTGAGGATTCCCCAGCCCCCCAGGGCCCAGAGTGTGCCATGTTCCCTCAAGAGTCCTGAATGGGGACAGAAGCCCAGGCTGAGGGAGTCTAGAGGCTGAAGAAGCCCTGGGAAGAGGACCTCGGACACTCTAGGGTAGAGCAGAAGGTGATATTAGGGGTGGAACACTGCCTTGCCTTCTCCCTTAGATGATTTCCTAGCAAGGAGCATCAGTATTGTCACAGCTGAGGGAAGATGCTCTAGGGCCTGCATCAGGCTAGCCCTCCTTCCTGGGCTGGATGTCAGTAGAGCACAGGCAGGAACCCCAGCCTTTCCATCAGAAACAAGGCTTGGGCTCTGTCTCAGCCTATCAACTCCCCATAGGAACTGGGGCAAAGGGCTTCAGCTTCAGCTCCACGGGCCTTGATGTTCTCACCTACCCAGGATGAGGCTTTTTGGCTTTGTTTTATTTCTTTTTGTCTAGGCTGACTTGGGGTACTTTTGGATGAGATAAGTGGAACTAAGAGGCCCTCTTAGCACCCCTTTGTCTTTTATGAAACTTCATTGGAAGGACTTCTGTGTGTCATGCTCTGTGCCTGATCATGGAGTTGTAGAAGTAATTGGGCTGAGCTGCCATCCTCCATGAGCCCACAGTCCAGTGCGAGAGGGAGGATAGTGAGGAGGGCAGCAAGCTCTGTGCCTGAGACAGCAGCAGAGGGGTATATTAGCAAGGCACAAAGGGAGAAGTGGCTGATGGAGAAGGGTTGGAGAGGTGAGCGAGGCAGAGGGAAAAGCACAGATAAAGGTCTGGAAGCTCATGGGAGCCTGCCCTGTCTTGAGAGTGGTTAAAAATCAAGTTGGAAGCCAGGTATGGTGGCTCACGCCTGTAATCCCAGCACTTTGGGAGGCCAAGACGGGCGGATCACCTGAGGTCAGGAGATCAAGACCAGCCTGGCTAACATGGTGAAACTCCATCTCTACTAAAAATTCAAAACTTAGCCAGCATGGTGGCGGGTGCCTGTAGTCCCAGCTACTTAGAGGCTGAGGCAGGGAGAATTGCTTGAACTTGGGAGGCAGAGGTTGCAGTGAGCCAAGATCACACCACTACACTCCAGCCTAGGCGACAGAGCGAAACTCCATCTCAAAAAAGAAAATCAAGTTGGATTCGTTGGCTGGGCGTGGTGGCTCACACCTGTAATCCGAGCACTTTGGAGGCCAGAGCGGGCGGATCACCTGAGGTCGGGAGTTCAAGACCAGCCTGACCAACATGGTGAAACCCCATCTTTAAAAAAAAAAAAAAAAGTTGGATTCATTTGTCAATCTCAGACGTGGGATGGACAGAGGGTGTGGAGCATCCTGCAGAAGAGGGCCTGGGATCACCCTTAGCCACCATGCCCCATGGGTGGCCAGTTTGGGCTCATTGCAGAAAAAAATGGAGATGGTGAGGCTCCATAACGAGGTTGTTGAGGAAGCAGCTTACATACTTCATTCATTACAATATATAATGTTTAAGATAGGACAGGTTCCTGCTATCACAAGTCTTCTATTCTAGGGGGTACAGTTAATAAGTAAACAAGGCCAGTCACAGTGGCTCACACCTATAATCCCAGCAGTTTGGGAGGCCAAGGCAGGCGGATCACAAGGTCAAGAGATGGAGACCATCCTGGCCAACATGGTGAAACCCTGTCTTTACTAAAACTGCAAAGATGGGTGTGGTGGTGCACGCCTGTAATCCCAGCTACTCAGGAGGCTGAGGCAGGAGAATCACCTGAACCCAGGAGGCAGAGGTTGCAGTGAGCCAAGATTGTGCCACTGCACTCCAGCCCTGCAACAGAGCAAGACTCCATCTCAATGAATAAATAAATAAATAACTTGATAATTTCAGGTTGTGATAGGTGCTGTAAGAAAGACAAGACAGTAAGGTGATAGAGTAACTGGGGTTGGGGCAGCAGAGTGGGGCATGACTTCAGATTAAGGGTTTAGAGTAGGCTTCAGAGGAGGTGACACTTGAGATGAGACTTGAGGGAGCCAACCACTAAGATCAGGAAAGTAAGAAGCAAGTCCAGAAGTCCTAAGACTAGAACAAGCTTGAGTGTTTCAGGAACAAAGGGACATTTGGGAGGAAGCCAAGGATAGGCATGAACCAAGTGGCGGGTTGTAGGAGAGGAGAGTTAGAGAGGAGCAGGGGCCAGGTTCTGCATGGCCTTTTAGGCATGTGGAAGCATTTGAATTTTGTTTCCACTGTGAAAGGAAGTCACATGGATTTGAGCAGGAGTCCAGCTTGGTCAGATTTTCATTTTTAGAAGGATCCTTATGGCTATGGTGAGGGGCGTGGACTGCAGGAGGTGAGAGTGAAGGCAGGAAACCAGTGAGAAGGGTATGACAGTAATTCCCTCCAGGGGTGCTGGTGGCTTGAGCCAGTGGAGCTGGAGAAGTTCAGGGAAATGGCTGACAGCTTGCTGATCGGTTGGGTGTTGGGGGTGAGGGAGTGAGGTATATCTAGTAGGCGGTTCCCCTTAGACCCCAGGTCCCTTCCTTTGGCACATTATGGGGCCAAATTGCCATCCTGGCCCTGACGGCAGGGGGATGGTCTCCTGTGGTTGGATCCCCAAGCCTAATCTTCTGCTTTTTTCCCACTCTGGCCAGGTCTCCCCTGCCAAATCCACCCCAGCCCGCTGAAGCGCTCCATGTCACTCATCCCTACAAGCCCCCAGGCCCCTGGTGAGTGGCCGAGTCCAGAGGAGCTTGGGGCCCGGGCTGCTTTTACCACGCCCGATCACGCACCCCTCTCACCCCAGAGCAGCGTGGCCTCCTCTGGCAGTGAGCAGACAGAGGAGCAGGGCTCCAGCCGGAACACTTTCCAGGAGGATGGAAGTGGCATGAAAGGTACATTGGGGAGAGCAGCACCAGGACTCATTTCTCCATTTCTAGGGGCTTCTGCAGAGTTTAGAGGGCAGAAAGGAGCTTGTAGCTGACACCTGCCTACCCCTCTGAGGAGGGGACATGTCTGAGGGGAATAGATAGTCCCTGCTCTTAGGGCTCAAGACTAAGCAGAGAGACCCCACATCTACCCTAACAGGTTCTGGTCTGACTGGGGAGGAGCCCCCTGTCTTCACACACCCCAGTCTGACAAGGAAGCCAGGACACAGGTAACTGATGGATCAGAGGTTCCTGGAAGAGTTTTGAAGCAATCAGTGAGGTCATCCTAGTACACATCCAGCTGAGCAGCTCAGAAGGGTCAGATGTCCTCCCCAGGGAAGGCTGCCCGAGAGGGTCTGGCCAGGCAGATAAAGAAGGAGCTGATGGAACATTAGCTCCTCCCAACCCCCTTCCAATTTTTTGCATTTTTGTGGCTTCCTGTGGGTTTATCCCCACAACCCTTCCTTTACGTTGGTCATCAAGGCCAAACTCCTGACCTTTCACCCTCCCTCCTTTTCCAAAGATGTGCCCTCATGGCTCAAGAGCCTCCGCTTGCACAAGTATGCAGCGCTCTTCTCACAGATGAGCTACGAGGAGATGATGACACTGACTGAGCAGCACCTGGAGTCTCAGGTGAAGCCAAGGGGACCATCAGGGAGGTGCTGGGGTCATCACTAGTTTGGCATCGTTACAGCCCAAGCCTCCTTTGTCTCCTTAATCTCTATTTGGGCACCCCCAAGTACCTCAGCCTCCCATCTCCAGCTTCTTGTCACCTTCTCCCCTTATCACAGAATGTCACCAAAGGTGCCCGCCACAAGATAGCCCTGAGCATCCAGAAACTACGTGAGAGACAGAGCGTCCTCAAGTCCCTAGAGAAGGTGAGGATCTGGTATCTATATCTTCAAGGCCACCCAGCCACCTGGTGGTATCAGTATACCAAAGGCCCTGAGTTGGCCTTCCAACTCCTCAGGTCTGGCCTCAGTAGCCCCAGTCCTAGGGAGCTAGACTCCAGGGACCACATACAAGCCAGCATCAAAGGGCTCACTTGCTGGTGGCTAAGAGGCTCCCCTCCCTGTCTATCCTGGTTTGTGGTTCCAGAATCTCTGTCTTTTGACTCTATACCTTCTCTCCCTTTTTTCTTTTCCATTTCTTACTGGTCTTTCTGGTAGAGGAGAGTGTCTTTGTATGCACGATCTCTCTTTTCCTTTCATTTGATTGTTTCTAAACTCATTTTCCTTCCATTTCTGATTTGATTTGATCTGACTGATTTGCATTCCTCTTTCCCTTTCCTTGCCACTGCCTTCTGTTTGTATTCTTCCCCACTCAATGTGTGGGTCTGAATCTCTGATTTTGTCCTTGGTGGGTCCCTGAGACTCCAACATTAGACTGCCTTTTCGTGAGTTTCACCTTGATGAGAAAGAGGAAATGTGTGCCTATATGTTTGCGGGCTTGCAGTGCCCGTACATGCCTTCTCTGTGCTGGAACCCAGGGTCCTGCCCAGTCTTCTGCAAGCCCTGTCTGACCCTCTGTGTAGATATCCTCTGTCCCTCATTGTAGGGTCTGCATGTGACCCCAGCCTGTGTCCTCCCATCCAGGATGTGCTAGAAGGTGGGAACCTACGAAACGCTCTGCAGGAGCTGCAGCAGATCATCATCACTCCTATCAAGGCCTACAGTGTCCTCCAGGCCACCGTGGCTGCTGCCGCCACCACCCCTACTGCCAAGGATGGGGCCCCAGGGGAGCCACCGCTGCCAGGTGCTGAGCCTCCTTTAGCCCACCCCATCACAGACAAGGGCACTGAGGCCAAGGACCCTCCACCTGTGGAGAACTACCCACCTCTACCAGCTCCAGCTCCCACTGATGGCAGTGAGCCTGCTCCGGCTCCCGTCGCCGACGGAGACATCCCCAGCCAGTTTACACGGGTGATGGGCAAAGGTGAGACCAGCCATGGCCTAGCAGAAAATCCTGAGGCAGAAAGCCAAGTGAACCCAGCCACCAGGGATCAAATCCAAGTTAGATGGTGGGAGCAGAGCTTTGTAAAGCCTGGGGGACACTGGAACACTACAGACAGTAGCCAAGACAGGGTGACAAGGCCTCTTGCCCTTGGGCACATCTGAGCTGATGGTGGATAACAGCCCTTCCCCTCAAAGCATCTCCAGGCTGAGCAGAAGATGGGGCAGTGTGTCAGAAGAAATTGCGTGTAGTAAAGGGTAAGCAGTTGAGGGGAGTCCATTGATTTTTCTTGGAGGGGACCAAAGTCCAGGGGGTGGGGATGGTGAAATTCATCACAGCTCCAGTCTTTCCTAAAGCAGCATGACACAGCAGACTCTACACTTGGATCCAGATCAATCTGGATCTGGACCTGGGGCAAGTGACTCAACCAAGATTTAGGTTTCTCGGCTAAAAACGTCTGCAGTGACAAGACTGTGTCAGGAACTGTGTTAAATATCCTCATGATAACCCAAGTACTATGGCTAGCACTTAATAGTTGGTACTGATCCAGCCTGAATCTCCTGTTCCTTCTTGTGCACGAGCCAGCTGGAGGCTGGAACATGGCAGAGGGCACACTAGGGGCTAGCCTGCCCTTTCTCATGTCCCACAGTGTGCACCCAGCTGCTGGTGTCCCGACCAGACGAAGAGAACATCACCAGTTACCTCCAGCTCATCGAAAAGTGCCTGACTCATGAGGTAAGGCCTTCCCTAACATACTTGAAAAGGGAAAGGCTGCCCTATCATTCTGAGGACCATTGTGTCATATGTGGCCCGCAGGGCCTTGCCTGACCTGGCACCTGCCAGCCCTTCCAGTCTTGCATCTTACCAGTGTTGGCTTTAGAGTGTTCTTCTCAGAGCCCTTGTATACACTCCTCTCTCTCCTCCTCTTTTTTTTTTTTTTTTTTTTTTGAGATGGAGTCTCACTCTGTCGCCAGGCTGGAGTACAGTGGTGTGATCTCATCTCACTGTAACCTCCACCTCCTAGGTTCAAGCAGTCCTCCTGCTTCAGCCTCCCAAGTAACTGGGATTACAGGCATGTGCCACCACTCCCAACTAATTTTTGTATTTTTTTTTTTTTTTTTTGAAATGGAGTTTCATTTTTGTTGCCCAGGCTGGAGTGTAATGGTGCAATCTCAGCTCACCACATCCTCCACCTCCCAGGTCCAAGCAATTCTTCTGTCTCGGCCTCCCAAGTAGCTAGGATTATAGGCATGCACCACCATGCCCAGCTAATTTTGTATTTTTAGTAGAGATGGGGTTTCTCCATGTTGGTCAGACTGGTCTCGAACTTCCAACCTCAGGTGATCCGCCCACCTTGGCTTCCCAAAGTACTGGGATTACAGGTGTGAGCTACAATGCCTGGCCTAATTTTTGTATTTTCAGTAGAGACAGAGTTTCACCATGTTGGCCAGGATGGTCTTGATCTCTTGACCTCGTGGTCCACCCACCTTAGCCTCCCAAAGTACAGGGATTACAGGCATAAGCCATTGTACCTGGCCTTTTTTTTTTTTTAATAGAGACAAAGTCTCACTGTGTTGGCCCAGCTGGTTTTGAACTGACCTCAAGTGCTCCCACCTCAGCCTCCCAAAGTGCTGAGATTACAGGCATGATAATTTTCTTTTTTAGAGATGGAGTATTGCTTTATTGCCTAGTCTGGTCTTGAACTCTTGGCCTCAAGATATCCCCCTGCCTTAGCCTCCCAAAGTACTGGGATTATAGGCATGCGCAACTATGCCCAGCCTGCATAGACTCTTTGTCAGGAATAGTACCCCTTCCTCCTACTCACCCTTCAACTGTCAATTCAAACGTTTGTGAGGCCGGGCACAGTGGTTCACGCCTGTAATCCCAGCACTTTGGGAGGCTGAGGCGGGTGGATCACGAGATCAGGAGATCGAGACCATCCTGGCCCAACATGCTGAAAACCCGTCTCTACTAAAAATACAAAAATTAGCCAGGCATAGTGGTGCATGCCTGTCCTCCCAGCTACTCTGGAGGCTGAGGCAGGAGAATCACTTGAACCTAGGGGGCAGAGGTTGCAGTGAGCTGAGATCATGCCACTGCACTCCAGCCTAGCAACAGAGTGAGACTCTGTCTCAAAATTTAAAAAAAAAAAAAAAAAAGACATTTGTACCTCGGGGACACCTTTACCAACCCCTCATTCTTATTTAGGTTTCTTTTGCTTCCTATTCTCCCTCAGGGAGGGATAATTTATCACAATTATCATTATGTGTGTATCATTCCCTCACAACCAAACTGTAAGCTCTGTGGGCATGATCACCTCCGCATCCCAGAATTGCCTGGCACAGGCACAGAGTAGATGAGCCATAAATCTTTTCTTTTGAGGCATTCTTGCTCTGTTGCCCAGGCTGGAGTGCAGTGGTGTGATCTCGGCTCACTGCAACCTCTGCCTCCTGCGTTCAAGGGATTCTCTTGCCTCAGCCTCCCAAGTAGCTGGGATTACAGGCGTGCATTACCACACTCTGCTAATTTTTGTATTTTTAGTAGGGGCGAGGTTTCACCATCTTGGCCAGGCTGGTCTCAAACTCCTGACCTCAAGTGATCCACTCACCTCAGCCTCCCAGAGTACAGGGATTACAGGCATGATCCACCCTCCTCAGCCTCCCGAAGTGCTGGGAATACAGGCAAACACCCGACCAGGCAATAAATATTTAAATAAATGAATGGAAGACTGGAAGGAAAGTCTGAAAGAAGCACCACCCTCTCTGCTTCACCCATGCCCTGCCAATTCTAGGCTTTCACGGAGACGCAAAAGAAACGGCTGCTATCCTGGAAACAGCAAGTGCTGAAGCTCCTCCGGACATTCCCGCGCAAAGCCGCACTAGAGATGCAGAACTACCGGCAGCAGAAAGGGTAGGCAGGCAGCCAGGGTACAGGGACATGCCCTCACAGGTCTCTGCTGGTTAGCAAATCAGTCCTTAATTGGGTGATTATGTTCTGGGCTGAGAACCCAATTTTTACTTACTCAGTCACGGGGGTACCTTCCCAGAAGAAAATTTCCCACTAGAGTAGGATGCTGAGCTAAGAAACACATGTCCCATGGGCAGGCCCCTCATCTGTGTTTTGCTCCTCACCTGTATGCAAAGGGCCAGAAGTCCCTTCTTAGACCAGACAAATAACAGAAATATCTCCCTTGAGAATTGAAGTTTAGAGAACTATTATGAGTGAACAGTGAGGAAACTCTTGTCTTCTTCCTATCTCCTTCCAGGGGTACCCTTGGGGCAGATGGGGACAGAATGTATGATGGAGGTTTATATTCTCTCCTACCACTTGGGGAAGGTGAGGAAGGGATGGACAGATGGGCCCCATCTACCTAAGTTAACACCCTGCCTTCTGCTCTCTCACAGCTGGGCTTTCGGCTCCAACTCGCTCCCCATAGCTGGCTCTGTGGGGATAGGAGTGGCCCGGCGTACCCAGCGGCAGTTCCCAATGCCTCCCCGGGCCCTCCCACCCGGCCGGATGGGCCTCCTGAGCCCCTCAGGCATTGGGGGTGTCTCCCCTCGACATGCCCTCACCAGCCCCAGCCTTGGAGGCCAGGGCCGACAGGTGAGCTGCCTGGAAGCAGGGGACCTGGCCTCTTGGGGCTGGGGTGGCAGTACCTGGGATGTGTATGTCTGTACCTCTGCATCTGGGCCCAGCTTAGAGGTGGCAGGGGTGGGAGTGGGAGAAGGCCTGTACCAACTCCACCACTCTTGGGTCTGGGCCTCTTCCCCACTCACTACTTTCTCTCTTCCTGGGACCTGTGCAGAACCTGTGGTTTGCCAACCCTGGAGGCAGCAACAGCATGCCCAGTCAGAGCCGCAGCTCTGTGCAACGCACCCACTCGCTCCCGGTCCACTCGTCACCCCAGGCCATTCTCATGTTCCCTCCAGGTGAGGTGCCCCACCCTTGGGACTCTGCCTGGCCAACACCCTCAGCTGACTTTTCCCCTCTCTCCTGGGTCTCATATCCACTGTTCCTTATAGACTGCTTGGGTACCTCTCCCCATACCTGGCACCACTCTTCCCCATCTCCCCCAGTTGTGAGGGGTTGTTTTCCTCCTGTGCTTCAATTTTATCTCTCAGGTCTTGCCCCTACCCCTCTCAATCGTCTTCTCTCACCCCTTACACCCATCCCATCCCATGATTCTCACCCTATGTCATAATCTTAGTGTCTGTGTTGGTCTCTGTCATCATCTCTTTCTTTACAGAATCATTGAATACTCAATTTAGAAGGGGTTGAGGGGATGGTACAGTCAAAGTGTGAGATTTCTGTGGAGGGGAGTCCTGCCCATCCACCTACTGGCATTCTTTCAGACGCCAGGTGACCACACAGGAACCAGTGGACTTCACCTCTTAGATGAGGTTCTACACAAACAGTGTTTGAAGTGAGAGGGCTGTTTGACCTCTGCTCACAGACCATCCTAGAGATGGGAGATGAGAAGTTGGGTCAAATTCGGGCGCAGTAACTCACGCCTGTAATCTCAGCACTTTTGGGAGGCTGAGGCAAGTAGAGCGGTTTGAGACCAGCCTGGGCAACATGGCAAAACCCCATCTCTGCAAAAAAAAACAGAAATTATCTGAGCGTGGTGGTGCACACCTGTAGTCCCAGCTACTTCAGAGGCTGAGGCAAGAGGATCGCTTGAGCCCAGGAGGTCAAGGCTGCAGTGAACAGAGATTGTGCCACTGAACCACAGCCCAGGCGACAGTGAGACCCCATCTCAAAATTAAAAGAAGCTGGGCCAAGCGGGCAAAAGGAAGATAGAGATTTGCTAGCCACAGGTCCCTGCCCTGCTCAACAAATGAGGGGTTGACTCCTCCACCCAGTGCTGGGCACTGGGGCTACACAGACAGATAAGGCTGGTCTGGAATGGGCTGACTCTGGAGACAACCTGGATTTGCAGAATTCATGTTATAAACTGCCAGGTCAGTTGGGAGTCTTAATGAGGTTTTGTGGGCAGCCATCTGTTGAGGCCACGGGAACTCATCCATCATGTTCATCCTAGCACAGCGCTTGGCACACAGTAGGCATCTGAAATGATGTTAAACAAGCAGGTGGTTGAACTGCAGGAATGAACAAGAACCATTCTCTTTACCAGTATGCTATGTGCCAGGCTTTCAGACAACTCTCCTGTGCTGTGAATCCTCCCAACTGTTAGAGACAGAAACGTCTTGCCCAAGTTCAAAAAAAATTTTTTTTAAGGAGAGACAATTGGGTGATCTGATACGACATGAGCTCAAGGTTCGGAGGGGATGGTGATGAGAGATGAGGGTGGAGATGGGAGCTGGGTCTTCTAAACCCAGGTAAACAGCTCAGACTTTGTCCTAATGGCAGTGAGGAGTCAGGGAAGGGTTTAAGCAGTGTGGGGTGGGATCGGGTCTGCCTAGGGAGGTGAGTAGTTTCCCAGATGCCAGAATAGGAGGCCCTTTTGCCAAGTGTGGTTTGAGGACAAGTCCCGTGGTTGTCCTGCTTTGCCCCACCTGCCTGGCCTGCCTGGATCAAATCCTGCCCAGAGGAGCAGGTCCAAATGGGGACAGGAAGGGTTTTAATTTAGCTTTTGCACCAAGTACAGAGCAGGTCTTCAGTCAGGGAGCCTCAGGGGGCTGCCCAGTGTCCAGGGCAGATGCCCAGACTGTGCCCAAGGCAGTGTGCAGTCTGTGTCCAAAGTAGTCACAGCAAGCTGTGTGTGGCCTCCAGGAGCTCCTTCAGTTTCACTTCTGCTGTCTGCAAGTCAGGCTTTTTCTGTGTCACCACCAAGCCTCTGCCATTGCCGTTGTCTCCTCTGCCTGCTGTGTGACACACTCACCCTTCTCTCTGTCCACCTCTGCCTCTTCCTTTATCCCCTCCATCTCTCTTTCTCCCCCACTATCTCTCTTTCTGCCCCTCCATCTCTCTCCCTCTCCATCTCTTTCTCTCCCCTCCATCTCTCTTTCTCCCTTCCCATACCAGCATCCTTTGTTATCCCAGCTCTCTTCTTCACCCGAGTCCAGTCTGTCCTCACCACTTCCATTCTCCTCTCTCCCACCCAGACTGCCCGGTCCCTGGGCCTGACCTGGAGATCAATCCCACTCTGGAGTCTCTGTGTCTGAGCATGACAGAACACGCCTTGGGTGGTGAGCATTTCCTCTATCCCTGACCCAGCTCCCACCTACCCAGCATCTCTGCCTCTGAACTGAGCAACTCAGAGTCATCCTGAGGGGTCCCCAGGGAGGCCAGACTCCAGGGAGGGCCTGACCGGGATGACAGGCTACCTGAGTGCCTTTTCTTGGGCCTCCCTCCAGCTCCTGATCTTCCTCCCTTCCTCCCTTTCTTACCACAGATGGGACAGACAAAACCTCCACCATCTGACAGGACCCACAGCCCAGCGCACCCATAGGCTCCCTGGGCGGCGGGCGGGGGCCAACCCCCAACGGGCTTCTCCGCGACAGCGAGAGGGTGGGCTGGCTCAGCTATCTATTCTAATATTTTTCTACTCTCTCACCCTTTTAACTTTTGTTTAACATTGGCACATGCCTTGCTCACTCCCAGGCCCGTCGAGGGATCTCTGCTGAGGCCCGGGGAGTTGGGGGCAGTCAGGATAAAGGAGGCAGGGATTGGCCAGACTGCCTGCCTCTCTCCTTCCCTTCCTCATCCCCACCTGGCCCCATCCCATCCCTGCCTCCTCCAGACCGCTGACCACCTGCCTCTCCCCAAGGGAGCAGACTCCCCAGAGACAGACTGACCACTACCTTGTGGAGCTGCTCAGAAACATTTGACATTTGGGGTGACATGAGCAGGGCAGAGACCTGCCCTCCAGAATGTTATTGAGAGGAGCTGGGGAGAAGGAAAGGGAGCAAGGAGAGGAAGCCCTCTCTTGTCTCCACCTTCTTCCCCTTCACCATTCCCCACATTCTCCCAGGACAGGAGCCACCTTCCTCTCTCACCTCCCCTGGCCCTGTTCACCAGAGGTTCTCTATGATTAATTTCTTAGGCCTATTTAAGATACATATTTATATAGTTCTTAACGGTTTTTCTCTGATCATTCCCTCTCATTTTTAGAATCCCCTGGCTTCTCTCTCAGCCAAGACAGTGGCAGGGGGAGCCTGAACTTCATGAGGGGAGAGGGCAGAGCCCCCTCCTCCAGACCCCCAAGCTCTAACCCGTTTTCCTCCAGCCCTGGCTCCCCAGACGAAGAGGTTGGAGGTGGGCAGCCAAGGTGGCCAGTGAGGTCAGGAAGTCTGTTGCCTTAACGTCCCCTTCCCCATGAATACACACCCTTCTCCACTCCCAGGTCTGGTTGGTGAGACTCGGGAGTCAGGAATTAGGGAAAGGGGATTGTTTGGTTTTTGGGTTTTTCCCCAAGCCCCTCCCTTTTCTTTCAGCCTTTCCTCTTCCCCCATTATGTCATGACCTCACTTAAGTGAAACACTATATCATAACCCAGAGATTCGTCCCAGTCCCAGAGTCTGACAGACCGTCTGGTCCCTATTCCTAATGAGGGGTTGTGTTGGGGCCCAGGTGGAGGGAGGGGATTTGGGGGTTCAGACTGCGGGGAAGCCAGGGTCTCCCTCTTCAACGCCCTCCTCCCTCTCAACCCACCCTCCCCACTGGGACATTCTCAAGCTTTTCACACCGAAAAGGAAAAAAAAAAATGTTATTTTTAGATACATTTTATGAATAACTTTTGTTATGAATATGGCTGGTAACCATTGTGTATGTTATTAAAGATACAAAATGTTGGGAAAAAAACAAAAAAACCAAAAAAAAAAATTTTAAAACCACCACCCTCCCTGCACTATCACCCCATTCCCCAGACCTTCTTGCCCCCTCCCTCCTGGTCTGTGGATCTCCCTCTGCTCTGAGCCCAGGGAGGGGGAAGAAGCCAGGGGGTAGGGTGGCCCTGGGAACCTGCCTCTGGGTCCCCACTTCCTCTCCCAGTGCCGGGCTGGGTGGGGTGTCAGGTTTATTTATGTACCTCTTGCACACTCATCAACCTATGCAAGTCCCCCACCCCGGCCCTCCATGTTTCTGTGCCTTTGCTCATCCCCTCAATCTCCCAGGGCTTCTCCAGTCCCCCTCCCACTAGCTGCAGGAAGTGGGATGGAATCAGCAGGGTGTCCCTCTCATGGGACCCTCCCCCCTCCCCAGCCTGTCCTGTCTTGTTCACTCTCCATCAGGGTGAGCTGACTGTGCCTGGCACTGGGAGGTGGTGAGGGACACCTTCTCACACACACAGGGAGGCAAGAGCTGCCCCCCACCCCACCTGACAGCAGAGTGTGCAGGACGCAGGCGGCCCCACTCTGATGGGCAGGACTGACCCTCTCCCACTCCAGCCTCCTCCCCAGGCCCTACTCCATGATTTCGCCCTCCCTACCCACTTCTGTCCCCAGCCCCACTGGCAGAATCAGCTTTGAGTAACTGTACAGTTTTTCTCGCTGTTGGAGAAGACTTATTTGTTGGAGTTTCACTTGTTTAATGGTCTGGGCTTATTTTGGAAAAAAAAAAAAAAAAAAAAAACGAATTCTGACCTTTGTTGTGCTACATTTTGTGGGAAACCATTGGCCCTGCCTCTGGCCTGTGTTTCTAAGCCTCAAGCTGAGGTCTTTGAGCACCTGGGGGTTAGGGGAGGTGTGCACCGGGCAGAAGGACAAGGTAGGGGAAGGGAGGGAAGTAAAGAGAAATTGGCTTTATTAACAGCAAAGGTTTGGGGGTGGGGGACAAACAAGTGAAAGGCTTACAAACAGACCACTAGAAAAGTGCTTTCCTGCTCGTAATAGTGGTGTCTGAACCAGCCCTGAATGCCCTGGGACTCAGTCACTGTCACTATCAGCTTCACTGGAATCAGAAGCTGCAGCTTCACTGCCATCCTCCTGCGCCGAGTGCTCGCTGCCACTGGGGAAGGGACTGGCGCTGCGGCTGCGGCTCCGCTGGCCACCCCCATCGCTGCCGCTGTCCGAATCATTGTCACTGCCACCTTGGGCCTGTCCTCTGTCCTCATCATCAGAGTCGGCATCATCCTCTGAATCAGCATCACTGCCAAAGATCTCTTCTTTGTCACGGGCAGCCCGGGCCTCATCCTCGCTGCTCTCGTCCTCGCCACTGCCACTCTTGTCACTGGCCTCATCCCTGTCACCTTCCTCTCGTTCACTCTCGCTGCCCGAGCGCTCGTCCTCACTGCCTTCCTTCTCACTGCTGCTCCCCTTCTCCTGCTCCTCATCTGGAAGGGAATGGAGAGAGGTGAGACCCACTTTTCCACCCTCCCAGGGCTCCCAGGGTTTGACCTGTTCAGATTTACCTGAGCCCCCAGCTTCTTTCTCTTCTGTCTCCATCTCCTCTTCCTCTTCCTCCTCCGGTTCGTGGTTTTCTAGCTGGGCCTTACGTGCCTCCTGGAAGCAGCAAGGTTGGAATGAGGGAAAGGAGGGTGTTCTGTTGGGTTTTTCTCCCCCTCCTCACCTACAACCACTGCCCTCCCTGCCATGTATGCCCTGGCCCAGTGGTGCTTGTTACCTGGGCTTCCAGTTCCTTCTCGTTCATGTCCCGATGTTTGACCACAAGCAGGGCGTTGGTGCCTGACTGAACCCCAGCCTTGGCCCGGCGCTTACTAAGGCGGACCCTGCAGGTGAATTTGGGGGAGAGAAGTGGAAGATGCAGTTAAAGACATAACCTCTCACTTCCCTCCGCCACCTCCACTGTGAAGAGTCTGGTCTGACTTAGTTCCCCATCGATACTTGGCTCAGAGCAAATGAGAATAAATACAGATTGAATAAGGGCAACTAAGCTCAAAATAGTGAGGGCAGGAGAGAGGAAGATTGGCTCCCATGGCACCAGTTTGGTTGCCCTACACCCTGTGTGTGGGGGGGGTGTTATATGGTATATTTACGTAAATACAGGCACAGGCCACTTAGGGATACATTCTGGTAATACATCATGTGAACATCATACAATGCACTTGTACAAACATAGTACAACCAACTACATACTGAGGCTATAATGGTGTAGCCTGTTGCCCTAGGCTACAAAGCTGTACAGCATGTGACTGTACTGAATACTGCAGGCAGTTACAACACAATGGTAAGTATTTATGTATCTAAACTTAGAAAAGGAACAGCAAAGGCTGGGCGCGGTGGCTCACGCCTGTAATCCTAGTACTTTGGGAGGCCGAGGTGGGTGGATCACCTGAGGTCAGGAGTTTAAGACCAGCCTGGCCATCATGGTGAAACCCCATCTTTTAAAAGAAAAAAAAAGGACCGGGCCAGGCGCGATGGCTCACGCCTGTAATCCCAGCACTTTGGGAGGCCGAGGCGGGTGGATCACCTGAGGTCAGGAGTTCAAGACCAGCCTGGCCATCATGGTGAAACCCCGTCTCTACTAAAAAATACAAAAAATTAGCTGGGCATGGTGGCGCATGCCTGTAATCCCAGCTACTCAGGAGGCTGAGGCAGGAGAATTGCCTGAACCCAGGAGGTGGAGGTTGCAGTGAGCTGAGATCGCGCCGTTGCAGTGAGCTGAGATCGCGCCATTGCACTCCAGCCTGGGTAACAAGCGAAACTCTGTCTCCAAAAAAAATGAAAAAGAAAAGGTACAGTAAAGATATGCTATTCTATCTTAAGTGATCACCCATAAGCAGTCCGTTGTTGACAGAAACATGCAGTGCATGACTGTATATGTGAATTAGTTACCAGCACTCTGAGAAACCAAGAAATGTCAAATCATCTGGATTTGGGTCTTTTGGAAAGTAGGTCCCACAGCATAGCCACAGTAGGCTGGAAGTGAATAATGCTCTCCATGGTTGCCCAGAGCTCCAGGTCTCCAGGTCACTCAGACTCTACCAGGCCACTGCTCTTTTACATTTCCTGCCTGGCCTGTGGGATCAGAACCTGTGATCTCTGCTTTAAACAGAAACTCAAGCCTTCCCAACTCTAAACCAGAGGCATTGGCACAGCAGTAAACTTTCAGCCATCAGGGAAGTTTTGGGGTCACATTTTTGAACATGGGTATTAAGCATTTCATTTAAAACATTCATGCTGATTTTATGTATCACTCCATACTTTGGCAATGTTTACTTTCATGTGAAGTCTGTTACTAATAACTGAGAAATCTGGCCCTCTACCCTACAAAAGCTCTAAATGTCTCCTGCATTAAGATTTTCTTTCTGGCCAGGTGCAGTGGCTCACTTTTTTTTTTTTTTCCAACATAAGCCTTTTTAATTTGAAGTGCAGACTTAATCCTCACATGTTAGAAAACCCCATCTTTTTTATCCCTAAGTTCTTTATCAAACCTTTGTATTAGAGATATAAATAAGTCTCATACAAAATCTCATTCAACATGGTAAAACCCCATCTCTACTAAAAATGCAAAAAAAATTAGCTGCCATGCTGGCACACGCCTGTGATCCCAGCTACTCAGGAGGCTGAGGCAGAATCACTTGAACCAAGGCGGCAGAGGTTGCAGTGAGCTGAGATCGTGCCACTGCACTCCAGCCTGGGTGACACAGTGAGACTCTGTCTCAAAAAAAAAAATTTCTTTCTGGTTTCTCCCATTAGAACCTAGTCCAGCACATGTGCCCGACCAGACATCTGCTGCTCGTTTATCAATGCATACAACAAATTCTTAGGTACAAATGACCTCCAAGGTGGCTCTTGCATGCCCGAGGGTCTTAAGAAGCACAGATCTAGGCTAATCAGACAGGAGTGTGCCGAGTACCTGGTTTCCAACTCATTGTAGTAAACCCCGTCACCCTCTCGGAAAATGAAGAAGTAGTTTTCCTCATAGCCCTTGCTAGCTTTGTTCTTCACGTTCCAGTTGTACTCCCGGGCAATTTTGTAGTCATACCTGAGGATGAAGGCACAGGTTCAGCCCCATTTCCTCCCTATGAGGGAGAAAAGGGGACACTTCTCAATCCCCAAAACTTAACCCCAGTCCACGCACACATCATCTGGTGCATAGTCCATCTCCTCCTCCTGGTCACGCTTTCGTTTCTTCAGCGTCTCTTCTACAGGCAGGAAATAGGCCACAAACTGGTTCCCTTCCTCATCCATCATGCCCCTGGTTGGGGAAAAAGGAGTGGCAATGAAGTGTGAGGACAAAAGGCAGCAAGGAGCAGGCTAAGGTGGGCAGCAGGACTACCTACCTAATCATGGCCTGAGACATCATCTCCAACGCAGCTGCGCCACTTGTGTCTTTGGGGGCTGGGTCTGAGTCAAAGATTACCTGAGCACATGGATTGATCCACATCTAGGAAGATGGTAGGCACTGGGGTTAGATGGGAACAGGCACAAATGGGAGGCTATCCCTTTCTACCTCCCACCTTGGGCCTGACCTTAAAGTCTGGGAAGACAGGCATGACCTCCACCGGTGTGACTCTGGGTTTGCTATAATGCTGGGAGATCTGGTGGGGCAAAAACAGGCTGAGGAAGAGCTCTGCAGCCACACCCTTGCCTCTCCCCATCCCAGTCCCTCAATTACTGATTTCTGGGCATCCTCAAAAGTCTTCTCAATGGCTGTGATCTGGCTATCCCTGTCTTTGTATATTTCTTCCTCGGTAAACTGCTGCTTCACGGAAACCCCAATCCTAGAAGTGAAGAAAAAGGTGTTTAGTGGCCACTGGACACACCTGATATCTCCACCTTCCCCCTCTTCCTATTTGCAACTTACTTGACCTCAGGCTTCTCGTTGGAGATGCCATAACGGTTGAACTCAGTGGAAATGTACTCTGTCTTTCGCATCCATGGCACCACCTTCGCGTGCTGCTGGGATCTGGGGTAGGAAATCAGGTACCTCAGGACCCCACCGCCCTCCTGCTTGTAGGGCCCACCTGAACCAGTCACCAATACCCATTTGGCACCCACTTACCTTTTGGAGCTGGTAGGGGCCTGAATCTCCTCTTCCAAAAGTTTCTCATCAGCTGGATCTAGAAGAACTAGAGGAGAGCGAGGGGGCAGGAGGACCATGAGGGAGGCCCAGGCCTGGGCCTTTGCTGACCTACAGCAGACCCTCCCTGTTTCCCCACACACCATTGGGGTCGATGCGGTAGGTGTCAGGATTGATGAGATCAATGGTGACCCCCAGGTCTGGCTCAGTCAGGAGATCATGTTTGTGCTGTTTCTCCAAGGAAGTGGCTTTGTACTGGACGAACCTGGGTGGGGAAACACCTATTGTGATGTCTGGATTCCAGCTTCAGTCCTCACAGCCCTGCTTCCCAGAGGCGAAACTTCTCTGGGGAGGAACTCAGAATCAAGTGTCCCCCATGGCGGAGTGTGAAAGCTGGCTCCCCAGTGGGAAGGGACTTGGACACTGCTTGCTCCATTCATTAATAAACATTGAGCAGCTACTACTATGTGCTAGGTGGGTACTGTGCGAGGCCCTGAGCAGACAGCAGCCAACAAGACAAGCAGTCCCCGCCTCCAAGGAACTGATACCTGAGTAGTATTCCCATTCCTTAGTCTCACCTGTTCTGGTCGAAGGGGTAGGTGATGAACTTGGGATCGAAGGGGATATCAGGGAGGCTATTGCAGTACTTGACTCGGCAGACCACTCCAGACCTAGGAACACAGTGGCTCAAAATGGGCCCCCGCTGCCCCGCCTCTGCTCCCAGCCCTACTGCCCCACCGCTCCTGGGAAAGCACAGTGGGGCTCACCTCTCAGGCAGAGTCCGGTGGGAATTGGGCCTAGTAGAGAAGAAAGAAACAGCGATAGGTGGAGACGACGGGATTGACAGGAGAATGAAAAAGGCTTCTCCAACCTTTCAAAAGGTAGGAAAGGTGACAAATGCTCGTTTGTTTTGGTGGTGGGGGTGGCCAAATGCTTTAATGGAAGGAGACAAATGTTCAATTTCTTTAGGAAGAAGTGCACCCAAAAGCTTTAATGAACAAGGCCAAGTGCTCAATCCCTTTTGCAGGGGATGGCTTCAAGTGTTTTCATAAAGAATCATGTACTCAATCGTCTTTGGAAGAGGGATCTTCAAACACTTGACTGGAGGAATCCCTTCTAGAGGTCTCCAAGAGCTTAATCCCTGAATTGCACGGCAGGGGAGGAGGGCAACACCTGCGTCTCAGAAGAAACCCGCCCCCTTCGTCAAAGGTGAGCGCTCCGTGACGTCACGGGCAGACCTGGGGGCTGGTGACGTTCAGCAGAAACCCTCTCCCGATCCCCCGCCTTAATGAAAGAAGAGAGACCGTGGCGCCTACCTGTGGCCATCCTCCCGCTGGGCCTGGGTCTGGATGGTGGGCGCCATAGCGACGAGGCGACGGCAGCCCGGACGGGGTCCTAGCGGGGCCGAAGCGGGACGCGGAGGGGCGTGCCGACTTCAGGGGACGCCTGATCCAAGGCAGGCCCGGGTTGGCGCTGCTCTCCGCGGAAAGTGGGTTGAGATGAGGTGGGCGGGCGAGAAGAGCTCCAGCGAGACTCGGGTGAACACGCAGGCAGCACCGGGGACGGACTCGAAGCTGCTGTTCCAATCAGCTGCCGCCAAGACGCTGAGGACCCGACGGGTCTCCTCAGGCTGCAACGCCTGCGGGAAAATGAAGTCCGGATTGGAACCACACGTCGATTGGCCAGCGTCTGGGTGAAGGGCGGAGCGAGGGAGAGACATGCTTCTGTGATTGGTAGACAGATCTCTCCGTCTGAACCTCGGATTTGAGAATGACGGAACGTGAGGGCAACTCCTCCCTTCCATTGGCTGAATTGCCTGAGAGGCGGGACTATCTAGCAAACGGGGACTAGAGATGGGGATGTTGAAAAGCAACCGGGAGAGACACACTTGTGACGCACTTCCGGCGGTCCGTCAAGAAGATGGCTGCATCCCAGCAGCAAGCTTCAGCGGCTTCCTCAGCTGCTAGTGTATCGGGTCCCAGTTCGGCTGGCGGCCCGGGTCCCCAGCAGCAGCCGCAACCGCCAGCACAACTGGTGGGCTCTGCCCAGAGCGGCCTCCTGCAGCAACAGCAACAGGACTTCGATCCTGTGCAGCGTTATAAGATGCTCATCCCGCAGCTGAAGGAGAGTCTACAGGTGATTGGCC
Organism: Aotus nancymaae; assembly: GCF_030222135.1. Lineage (NCBI taxonomy): Eukaryota > Metazoa > Chordata > Mammalia > Primates > Aotidae > Aotus > Aotus nancymaae. The sequence continues at coordinate 14,554,380 of NW_026988441.1, read as the reverse complement.
GGAAGCAGCGAAAAACAAACGGGATTTGGTAGTCTAACTTCAGAGGGGCGGGCCAAGGGCCAGGTCAGTAGGAGAGAGCGCTAAGCTGAAAGAGGAGTAGTACCTGCTATATTGGCCTGGCGCAGTGCCGCACGCCTGTGTTCCCAGCACTTTTGGAGGCTGAGGCGGGTGGATCACTTGAGGTCAGGAATTCAAGACCAGCCTGGTGAAACCCCGTATCTACCAAAAATACAAAAATTACTCGGGCATAGTGGCGCTCGCCTGTAATCCCAGCTACTCTGGAATCTGAGGAAGGAGAATTGCTTGAACCCAGGAGGCGGTGGTTGCAGTGAGCCGAGATCGCGCCATTGCACTCCAGCCTGGGCAACACAGCGAGAATCCCATCTCAAAAAAGCAAGAACAAAAAAAACTCTTGTTTTTTTGTTTGTTTGTTTTTGAGACGGAGTCTCACTCTGCCACTGAAGCTGGCCTCCGACTCCCGGGTTCAAGCGATTCGCCTGCCTCAGCCTCCCGAGTAGCTGGGACCACAGGCGTGTGCCACCACTCCCGGCTAGTTTTTGTATTTTTTTTGTTTTTTTTTTTGAGACGGAGTTTCGCTCTTGTTACCCAGGCTGGAGTGCAATGGCGCGATCTCGGCTCACCGCAACCTCCGCCTCCTGGGTTCAGGCAATTCTCCTGCCTCAGCCTCCTGAGTAGCTAGGATTACAAGCACGCGCCACCATGCCCAGCTAATTTTTTGTATTTTTAGTAGAGACGGGGTTTCACCATGTTGACCAGGATGGTCTCGATCTCTTGACCTCGTGATCCACCCGCCTCGGCCTCCCAAAGTGCTGGGATTACAGGCGTGAGCCACCGCGCCCTCCCAATTTTTGTATTTTTAGTAGAGACGGGGTTTCACTATGTTGGCCAGGCTGGTCTCGAACTCCTGACCTTGTGATCCGCCCACCTCGGCCTCCCAAAGCGCTGAGATTACAAGCGTGAGCCACCTCGCCCGGCTCTATTTATTTATTTATTTATTTATTTTTGAGACAGAGTCTCGCTCTCTCACCTAGACTGGAGTGCAGTAGCATGATCTTCGGCTTGCTGCAAACTCCACCTCCCAGGTCCAAGCGATTCTCCTGTCTCAGCCTCTCAAGTAGCTGGGATTACAGGGGGCACACCACCACGAATTCTTGACCTCGTGATCCACCCACCTCAGCCTCCCAAAGTGCTGGGATTACAGGCGTGAGCCACCCCGCCCGGCCAAAACCTGTTTTATGTGAGACCTAAGTGAAGCTCGGCAGAAATGGCATCAGCGCTGATGTTGAGGCTGGGATTGGCTGGAGCTTGAGTGAAGGGTTGTTTAAAGGAGAAACTGGGCTCTGGTCATTAAAGGCTGAAGAGAGGACTGGCTTATACAGAGATTCTGCCCTTGATTGCTAGATGAGGGAGGATCCTTAGGTTATTGTCAAGAAGCTCAGGTGAGGACAGGCCTCTGGGAAGATGGAGTGGTGACAGCTATAGGAATGGAAATGAGTATTACTTTGGAAAGTCAGGAGAGAAGGTGCCAGGCAAAATGATGGCCTGAGATTGAGTGATCTTAAGGAACAGTGTAGATCTGCCAAAGATATTCCCTTTTGTTTTTCTACCTCCCACATATTTCGTTTTTGTTTTGACTAGACCTTGATGAAGGTTGCAGCCCAAAATTTGATTCAGAACACTAACATCGACAATGGACAGTGAGTACAGCCCCTTTCCCCAGGATATTCTATTTTCACTCCAGTCTTTGAAATTCATCTTTCCTTCTCCCTGCTGCCTGCCTACCTCACCTCCTATAATTTTTTTTTTTTGAGACAGGGTCTCCCTCTGTCACCCAGGCTGGAATACCGTGGCATGATCTTGGCTCATTGCAGCCTTGAACTTCTGAGCTCAGGTGATCCTCTTGCCTCAGCCTCCCAAGTAGCCAGGACTACAGGCATGAGCCAATCATACGTGGCTAATTTGTAAAAAAATTTTTTATAGAGACAAGGTCTTGCTATGTTGCCCAGGCTGGTCTCAAACTCCTGGCCTCACATAATCCTCTCAGCCTCATGAATCACTCCTCCTATATTCTTTTTTTTTTTTGAGACAGAGTCTCACTCTTTTGCCCAGGCTGGGGTATAGTGGCGCAATCTCGGCTCACCACAACCTCCACCTCCCAGGTTCAAGCGATTCTTTTGCCTCAGCCTCCCGAGTAGCTGGGACTAGAGGCGTGTGCCACCATGTCTGACTAATTTTTTTGTATTTTTAGTAGAAACAGGGTTTCACCATGTTGGCCAGGCTGGTATCGAACTCCTGACCTCATGATCCACCCGCCTTGGCCTCCCAAGTGTTGGGATTACAGGTGTGAGCCACCAGGTCCGGCCTATATTCTTTCTTTATTTTATTTTTGTTGTTGTTTTTTTTAGAGACAGGGTTTTACCATGTTGCCCACGCTGGTCTCAAACTCCTGGGTTCAAACCAGTCCTTCCACCTTGGCCTCCCAGAGTACTGGGGTGACAGGCATGAGCCATCACCCCCAGACTTTTCCTTTTCTTTCTTTTTTTTTTTTTTGAGATGAAATCTTGCTCTGTCACCTGGGCTGGAGTGCAGTGGTGCAATCTTGGCTCACTACAACCTCCACCTCCCGGGTTCAAGCAATTCTCCTGCCTCAGCCTCCCAAGTAGCTGGGACTACAGGTGCTTGCCACCACGCCTGGCTAATTTTTGTATTTTTAGTAGAGACAGGGTTTCACCATGTTGGCCAGGCTGGTCTCGAACTCCTGACCTCAGGTGGTCCACCACGCCCAACCTCCTTTTCTTTTTTTTTTTTAACCCTTCTGTTTTCAGCCACTACTTCAGATCTTCTGGGCCCGTACCTAGTTTCCTGATGGACACTGGGTTGGGTAGATACTGGTGTCCCAGAGATTAGAAATCAATTCTTCAGACATCCTTTTTTCCTGGTCTGTAGAAAGAGCAGTGACGGACCCATACAGCGCTTTGACAAGTGCCTGGAGGAGTTCTACGCACTCTGTGACCAGCTGGAGCTCTGCCTGGTAAGAGGCCTCCTGGACACTGGGTAACCACAGCTCTATCCCATTCTCCGGGGTCTTCAGAAACCCTCATTCAATCAGTCAGCTCACACTCAACTGGGGACCTTCTGTGGGCCAGACCTGTGCTTCCACCAACGCTGGGGACACAGGGTTGCTCTGATCTGTGCCCTCACAGAGCTTTCAATTGCATGGAATAACAAACATACCCCTAAACAGGGACAGCTCAGAGTGGTCAGTGCTGTGATGGGAGAAGCCTAGGCCAGAGTGCTTAGGGTTATGATTGGGGAGGCACAGGCACAGGGATCAGGGCTGGGTTGGGGGAATCTCAGCTGTGGAAGCCCAGGGTGGGATAGGGAGAGAGTGGCTTAGGGAAGGCTACTACTAGAGCACATGTGAGCAAGTCTGGGACAAAGAAGGGAGGAGGGGCAGGAGTTGAGAGGAGGGCAAGTGACTAAGAATACAGACGCTGCTGTCAGATGTACCATCAATCTCTACCTCCTTAGGAAAGGGTTCCTCCTTAGGGAAATGGAGTTTCCAGGAAAACTCACATTATGCATATAAACTACTTAACATAATACTAGGCATGTGTCACCCAGGCTGGAGTGCAGTGGCACAATCTCGGCTCACTGCAACCTCCTCCTCCTGGTTTCAAGCAATTCTGATGCCTCAGCCTCCCAAGTAGCTGGGACTACAGGTGCACACCACCACGCCTGGCCAGCTTTTGTATTTTTAGTAGAGATAGGATTTCACCATGTTGACCAGGATGGTCTTGATCTCTTGACCTTGTGATCCACCCGCCTTGGCCTCTCAAAGTGCTGGGATTACAGGCTTGAGCCACCGCACCCGGCCTTTTTTTATATTTTTAATAGAGACAGGGTTTCACGGTTTTGGCCAAGCTGGTCTTGAACTCCTGACCTTGTGATCCACCCACCTCAGCCTCCCAAAGTGCTGGAATTACAGGTGTGTGCCAACGCACCTGGCGTTCTATCTGCTTTTTAGGAATATGCCTCTGACTGGCAAACGAGGGGTGGGTTCAAGGGGCTGAGACTAGAGGCAGGAGCCCAAGGAGGCAACCATGGCAGAATCCAAGTACACCTGGACTAGGCTGCACCAGGGCGGGGCCGTGAGAAAATGTGGAAGACCGGTGGGAACTTGAGAGGTTTGTGTGCAGGGCTTTGTATTTGGGCCACAGGACTGGTGTGCTGGAAGGAGAGAGAGTTTCTAGGATGAGGCTCAGTTCTCTGGTTTAGAATGGAGGGCTGTCCCTGAAACAGGGACCTAGGAGGAGCAGTTTTGGGGAGTATAAGCGCCCTAGGAATGTTGGGGGAGGTGGCAACAATATGGGCGCCGTCAGTGCAGAGGTGGAAACTGAGTGGTGTGTGTGAGTGTGACAGCCCTGGGAGGTCTTGAACAGTGAGACGACAGGGCTGGGAATGGCTGTGCGCATGTCTTAGGTAGTGTGAGAAGCACCTAGAGTTGACCAGGTGTGGTGGCTCACACCTGTAATCCCAGCACTGTGGGAGGCCGAGTTGGGCAGATCATGAGGTCAGCAGTTCTAGACCAGCCTGACCAACATGGTGAAATCCCATCTCTACTAAAAATACAAAATTTAGCCGGGCGTGGTGGCGCACGCCTATAGTCCCAGCTACTTGGGAAGCTGAGGCAAAAGAATTGCTTGAACCCGGGAAGCGGAGGTTGCGGTGAGCCAAGATTGTGCCACTGCACTGCTGCCTGGGCAACAGAGTGAAGCTCCTTCTCAAAAAAAATAAAAAATGGGCCGGGCGCGGTGGCTCACGCCTGTAATCACAGCACTTTGGGAGGCCGAGGCGGGTGGATCACGAGGTCAAGAGATCGAGACCATCCTGGTCAACATGGTGAAACCCCGTCTCTACTAAAAATACAAAAAATTAGCTGGGCATGGTGGTGCGTGCCTGTAATCCCAGCTACTTAGGAGGCTGAGGCAGGAGAAATGCCTGAACCCAGGAGGTGGAGGTTGCGGTGAGCCGAGATCGCGCCATTGCACTCCAGCCTGGGTAACAAGAGCGAAACTCCGTCTCAAAAATAAAATAAAATAAAATAAAAAAATAAAAAATAAATAAAAAATAAAAAATAAGGCGTAATCCCAGTACTTTGGGAAGCCGAGGCAGGTGGATCATGAGGTCAAAAGATCAAGAACATCCTGGCCAATATGGTGAAACCCTGTCTCTACTAAAAAATACAAAAAATTAGCTGGGCATGGTGGAGCACACCTGTAGTCCCAGCTACTTGCGAAGCTGAGGCAGGAGGATCGCTTGAACCCAGGAGGCGGAGGTTGCAGTGAGCTGAACTCATGCCACTGCACTCCAGCCTGGTGACAGAGCAAGACTCCGTCTCAAAAAATAAAAAGTAGAGCAGCTAGAGAAGCAGGCAGAAAACAGGGACAAGTGCCATCCAAGATGCCACTGCCAACACCAGGCCTGGGGCAGGGGCAGGAACAGTGATAGTAGCTAACATTTCTTGGCACTTTAAATGGTGTGCCAGGACCTGGGCCTGGGTGTCACACACCTGGTCTAACTGTTCTCACCTTATGAGGTAGGAAGAGGTGGTTATTAAACCCATTTTCCAAAGGAGGAAACTGAAGCTCAGAGAAGAGCAGCCGCATGCCCAAGGTTCCCCAGCAAGTGATTGGCAGGGCCAGGCTCTGACTCCCAGACCTGGGAAATCCAGAGGCCAAACCAACAACCCCCAGCTAGCCCTTGGGGTGGGGTAGAATGACCTGGGGTGGATCTGATGCTGCCCCCTTACCTGCCTGTCCACAGCGCCTGGCACATGAGTGCCTGTCACAGAGTTGCGACAGTGCCAAGCACTCTCCGACACTGGTGCCCACAGCCACCAAGCCCGACGCAGTGCAGCCTGACAGCCTGCCCTACCCACAATACCTGGCGGTCATCAAAGCCCAGATTACCTGTGCCAAGGACATTCACACCGCCCTGCTGGACTGTGCCAACAAGGTCACGGGCAAGACGCCTGCACCACCTGCTGGCCCTGGGGGCACCCTGTGAAGTCGGGGGCAGGGAGTGGGGCAGGCAGTGGTTGGTGGGTGGTGTGCAAAGGGAATGAAGTGGCCTAGGCCTAAACCCAGCAGCCTCCTCTGACTCTTCTTCCTGTCTGAGCACTGCGGCTGGAGCCAGCAGGGGGCAGCAGAGGCCGACAGGGAGCTCGCAGCCCGGGCCCTTGCCTCCCCAGCCCTTCTTCCTGCTCCCCCTCCTAGCCTCAGGTAGACTTTGGACTGTGTGTGTTGATGACCTCTCTGTTCCAGGGGCCCTCTCCCAACCTAGGCTGGGTGTGGAGCCCTGGCTGTCCCCTCTCTCTCAGTCCTTCTGTCTCCAGCTGGGAGGTGGGCTCTGTGTCTCTTCCTCTATCTCTATTACAGTTGTCTGTCTCAGCCTGTCTCTTTTTGTCCTTGTGTCTCTGCTCTGGCTAATGTGTCTCTGCCCCTGTGGTCCTATGTCTCTCTCTCTCTCTGACCTCTCTCTCTTAGTCCTCTTTAGCTGTCTTCTATCCTAGCTCCTAACTGGGACTGTGTCTATGCAGGAGGCCAGCACTCTTATCTGGGACTAAGGGAAGGGACTTCATTTCCAGGGGCCACAGCCAAGCCCAGAGTCCCCCAGAGGCTCCCATGTCAGCCCAGACCCCAGGGTCCTTGGCCTGTGAAAGGAGCAGTGGAGGGGCCCAGGCTCTGAGCTCCATGGGTCTGAGCAGGGTGCAACTCAGGCCTCCACCCTCACCCAAGCCTGCGTCAGCGGAACTCAAGTGTGGGGCGTTGTGCAATCTGTGACAAGGCTGGCCCAGCTGGATGCCTGGGTCCCAGTATTTTTAGCCCTAAAGGAGAAGTGAAAAGGCCCCAGCCAGGATGAATCATCAGTCCTGGGGAAGAACCCAGGTGCCTGAGCCCCAGCTCCGGGAAGCAGGCCCTGGGGAGGGGGCTTCAAGGAGGGAGTGCCCCACGAGACTCCCTGCTTCTCTGGGAGCTTCAGGAAGCTCAGCCTTGGCTTCAGGCCTGAGCAAGTGCAGGGCGGAGTTACCAGCCCAGGCTCAGATGTTGGGGTGTGAAAGGCTCTAGTGACTCAGCCTGGTTGGAGAACTGCCCCACCCAATACCTTCTGTGCCATGGTTCCCACATTGCCACCCAGTGGCCTCCTGTCCTGGACCCCATCTCTGCAAGGAAACCCCAGGACCATGGAAACCTCTGTGATTCACGCTGAGCCCAAGTCCCCACTGGGGAAACAGAAATGGCCAGCTGCATGTGTCCCAGGAAACTCCTCCCCTTGTTCTTCCTGAAGTGCCTGGGCATGTAGGGCAGGAGGAAGGCTGAAGCACTGTCCCTAGGAGGAATTTCTCCTCCAGGGAAGCCTCAGTTTTGCCCATTTATCTCACTGAATCAGTTTTCTACCCAGTCCCCAGATGTAGGATAATCTCCCTTATCTAAAGTCAACTGATACAGACTTCAATCACATCTACAGAACACTTCCATAGCTACAGCCGAGATGAGTGTTTGATTGACTGACTGGGAATGTAGCCCGCCCAAGTTGACACATGAAACTGACCAACCAGGCTGTGTGTGGTGGCTCACTGTAATCCCAGCACTTTGGAAGGCCAAGGCGGGTGGATCACCTCAGGTCAGGAGTTCAAGACCAGCCTGGCCAACATGGTGAAACCCCGTCTCTACTAAAAATACAAAAGATTAGCGCAACTGTAATCCCAGCGACTCAGGAGGCTGAGGCAGGAGAATCGCTTGAACCCGGGAGGCAGAAGTTGTGAGCCAAGACTGTGCCATTGCACTCCAGCCTTGGGCAACAGAGTAAGACTCAGTCTCAAAAAAAAAAAACTGACCATCTAGTCCTTGACATTTGGGCACCATCACACATCTCCTTAACCACACTTCATCTCCAAATAAGCAGGATAACATAGTCATAGCCCTGCCCAACGTGACATAGTTATCTTCAATACAGCTGAAAACCACTAACCCTCACCCAAGCAGAGCCCACCAGCAGTGGTAGAGACATGTCTGTCCATGAACACACGCACACAGGAAGACTGAGGGACTGCCGGCCCTCACAGGTGGTCAACATCACACACATGGGGGGCCTGAGAGCCCAGCACCCATGATACAGGGCCTACCAGTGCTGAAAACCACACCCAGGGAAGCCACAGAGACGCAGAGTGGGTGGTCAGGTGATGGATGCACATTTACCAGGGACACAGCGAAAGATGGGCACCAGGAAGTTGCAGTCACTCAGCAAACACTGGGTATCTTTTGCCCGAGCCCTGTATTCCTGGAGCTGATATTCTAGTGAGAGACAGTACATGTGATAAAACATATCAGGGGGGAGAAATTAAAGCTGAAAAGTGAGATCAGAAGTGGAGATGCTGGGGCCAGGCTCAGTGGCCCAGGCCTGTAATCCCATCACTTTGGGAGGCGCAGGCAGGTGGTGTCTTGAGCCCAGGAATTCAAGACCAGTCCGGGCAACCTAGCAAAAGCCCATATCTGCAAAAAATACAAAACTTAGCCAGGGGTGGTGGTGCGTTCCCAGATTCCCACGTACTCGGGGACTGAGGTGGGAGGATCCCTTGAGCTTGAGAGGTCTAGGCTGCAGTGAGCTGTGGTCACACCACTGCACTCCAGCTTGGTTGATGGAGAGCCTGCTTTTATTGTGTTTTTGAGACAAGTTTCGCTCTGTCACCAGGCTAGAGTGCAGTGGTACAATCTAAACTCACTGCAACCTCCACCTCCTGGGTTCAAGCGATTCTGCCTCAGCCTCCCAAGTAGCTGGGATTACAGACGCGCGACCACACCCCACTAATTTTTGTATTTTTAGTAGAGATAGGGTTTCACCATGTTGGCCAGGATGGTCTTGCTCTCCTGACCTCATGATCCACCCACCTCGGCCTCCCAAAGTGCTGGGATTACAGGCTTGAGCCACTGCGCTGGCCAGATGGAGACCCTGTTTTTAAAAAAAGAAGTGGAGGTGTTTACACAAGCAAAATACTCATTTTTTTCAGTGTAATTGAAGATCAAAAAATGGAGATGCATAATTTAAAAATGATAGCAAATCTAACGCATGAAATGTAACATCTGCATATGGAGAATTGTGTTACTTATTAACATTAAAAGTTTGAGAACTTACATTGGATTCTGGTTTCATGAACATTCATTTATTATGGTCTATATATGTTCCATGTATTTATTATTAAACAGATGAAAGGGTTTTCTTATTTATTTTTGAGACGAGTCTCACTCTGTTGCCCAGGCTGCAATGCAATGGCATGATCTCAGCTCATTGCAACCTCCACCTCCTGGGTTCAAGCAGTTCTCCTGCCTCAGCCTCCTGAGTAGCTGGGATTACAGGTGTGCATTTACCACACTCTACTAATTTTTTTTTTTTTTTTTTTTTTTTTTTTTGAGACGGAGTTTCGCTCTCGTTACCCAGGCTGGACTGCAATGGCGCGATCTCGGCTCACCGCAACCTCCGCCTCCTGGGTTCAGGCAATTCTCCTGCCTCAGCTTCCTGAGTAGCTGGGATTACAGGCACGCGCCACCATGCCCAGCTAATTTTTTTGTATTAGTAGAGACGGGGTTTCACCATGTTGACCAGGATGGTCTCGATCTCTTGACCTCGTGATCCACCCGCCTCGGCCTCCCAAAGTGCTGGGATTACAGGCTTGAGCCACCGCGCCCGGCCTCTACTAATTTTTGTATTTTTAGTAGAGACAGGGTTTCACCATGTTGGCCAGGCTGGTCTTGAACTCCTGACCTCAAGTGATCTGCCCATCTCAGCCTCCCAAAGTGCTGGGATTACAGGCAAAAGCCACTGCGCCCCACCTTTTGTGTTTTTAATCCTTGTCAAGGAAGCCCTCACTGAGAAGATGATTTTATTTTATTTTATTTATTTATTTTTATTTTTGAGATGGAGTTTCGCTCTTATTACCCAGGCTGGAGTGCAATGGCGCGATCTCGGCTCACCGCAACCTTTGCCTCCTGGGTTCAAGCAATTCTCCTGCCTCAGCCTCCCGAGTAGCTGGGACTACAGGCTGCGCCACCATGCCTGGCTAATTTTTGTGTTTTTAGTAGAGACGGGGTTTCACCATGTTGACCAGGATGGTCTTGATCTCTTGACCTAGTGATCCACTCACCTCGGCCTCCCGAAGTGCTGGGATTATAGGCGTGAGCCACCATGCCTGGCCGAGAAGGTGATTTTACAGCAGCTCCAAAGGAGAAGAATAAGCTCGGGGACATCCACACATCCAGGCAAGAGTGCTCCAGACAGAGGGAACTGCACGTGCCAAGGCCCTGGGACAGGAATGTGCTGGGCTTTATGGAACACATAAAAAGGAGGCTTGGGCACAATGGGGGAGCAGGGATAGGAGAGGAAATCCAGACAGGTCACAGAGGGCCTTGGTGAGGACTTGGCTTTGCTAGATTACTAAACCCAGAGGGAGATTACACAGTCTGGTGCACACTGCAGGCTCCATGGAGGGGGTGGATGTGAGGTGCACAGCCACCACAAATCAGACCGTGGGGACTCCAGCAACACAGCATGCCTGCCCCCCTGCAGAGCTAACCTACCATCCTACAACCGTGGTGCCCCCAGGAACCCCATCCCACTGACAGTCCCATAAACAAATACTCTCATGGAGCAACCTAGCTGTATGAACACAAAACCCTCTAAACCACCACTTAACCCGATAAGCTATCTCTCACCCCATCGCAGACTTTGCCCATCACGGGCTGACTCAGCCCTGTCCTTAGCCCAGCACTATCAGAAGCAGCCTCAGCGGCACTGCCCCAGCTTCTCAGGTGCTCGCATCTGCATGTCTGCTCTGCCCACGGAGGCGGACACAAGAACCAGTGACATAAAGGGGGAGCTCACCAGCCACTCTCCCCATCACGCGGGCTGTAGACGTCAAGAACCAAAGTTCATCCGTTTCACTGCCTTATGACTGGGGCCACAGGAACAGCATTTAGATGCCGGCCTACTGTGATGTGCACACGCAGTCTTAGACACCCACGACAAAGGACGTGGACATGTGAACACCTGGGGACCACACACACTGAACCACAAGGAAGGGCCTTGCTGCACTGTCACAGCTGGAGTCACACGGATGCTGACACAGCTTCATATGTGCCTGTATGTACTTGGGAGGCTGAAGTGGGAAGATCAATTCAGCTGGGAGGTCAAGGCTGCAGTGAGCGAGATCATGCCGCTGGACTCCAGCCTGGGCAACAGAGCGAGACCCTGCCTCAAAGCCCCACACACACACACGCACACAGTTGTGTGTGCACAGAGCCTCAGTCACAGTGGAGGGTAGAGTCATTCCCTCACCCAGGCACCTGCGAAGAGTTACACACACTGAGTCACTGCAGATCCCACGGTGGCTCAGAGCTACACACAGATGTGCAGGTGGGGATGAAAACCTCATGTTCTTACGAATGCCGCCTCAAAGACAAACTGCAGTACAGTTACAACAAAGAATCCACCCCACACCCACAGACGGTCAACGCACACATGGCACAATCACACAGGCGGTTTCACACACTGATTCACACCGCCAAGTCATGCGGGATTGTATGCACACAGCCTTCTCACAGGAAACTGGGCACACTCCGGTCCCTCACCAGGCACGCCGGATCTCGCACCCCTAAATGCCAAGGCGCACACCTTTGCACCCACAAGCACACACGCCGGCCGGCCCAGGCCCACCGCCCACGCAGTCGCAGGCCAGGGCACACACGGCCAGCCCGGCCCTCGGCCACGCCAGCTCAGGCCCAGGCAATCACTCCAGGCGCACACACGGCGCGGGCACACGTGCCGCGAGTACACGCTCCCCAGCTCGCCCGCGCACTCGGCCGGCTCTCACACCCCCGCGTTTCCCGTCCCCGCTTGTTTTTCTGGAAACTCTGCTCTCCGCTCCCCTCCCCCTAGGCCGGAAGTGCTGGCTGTATTTTTAGCCTCTCTGGTTTCCGCCCCTTTCCTTCTCTCCCCGCCCGCCCAGGACTGGCCCCAGCTCCCCGCGGGGGACCCCGGCCATCCCCTTCCCCACCGTCATTCCAGAGGGGATTCCCGGCCGCTGCTGGGGCCGCGGATTTTCCCGCTGGCTACGTGGGGAACAGGGAGGAGTACTGCCGTGAACTTCCTCCTGGCCTGGGACTCCCGAGACCTGGGGGGAGGATGGACGGCCTAGTCTCCTGGGTCTGAGGGAGGAGGGGCTGGGAGCCTCAACCCCCGGATCTGAGGGAGGAGGGGCTGGGGTCTCGGATTCCTAGGTCCTGAGAGAGGAGGGGGCTGGGACTTGGACTCCTGGGTCTGAGGAAGGAGGGGCTGGGGACTCAGGCCCCTGGGTCACTTCGAGGAGGGACTGAGGCCTTGGCTCCTGGGTCTCCAGGTCTGTCGGTCTAGGGAGATGGAGGACCAGTCTTTCTGCGAGCAAAGCATCCCCCTCCTTTGAGAGTGGCCCTATCCCAAAAGTCCTGACTCTGGGGCCGATGACTCAGCAGATGGGAGAGAGGAGGGGGATAGCCTGACTCAGGGATGGGAAATGCTCCTGGTCTCTGGGGAATAGAAACTGGAATCCCTCCTCCAGGATAGAGCGCAGCCCAAGCTGAGCCGGGCTCCGAAGACCCAAGGGTGCCCCCCACTCCTCTTTCCCCGCCTCAGTCCTATAAGCTGCGTAAGATCTGGAGCTCGGCCGAGAGGCGGGTCCCACGTCTCCCTCCTCGCCCCTTTTTCCCGCCGTTGTCCTCGGGGCTCTGTTTACAGGAGACAGGAGCCCTGGTTACAGGAGAGGAACCCAAGGAACCCGAGTGTCCGGGCTGAACCTCCTCGTCACGGCTTCCAGGAAGCCCCCGCTCCCCCGCCCCTTACGAGTGAGTCACCGGCGAGCTGGAGGCCACAACCGTGCCAGAGCCGCCCTCGGCCCGCCCAGCTCACGAGACCGGCCCGGGAAGGCCCCTCGGCCTCAGCAAGCGATGCACCAGGGATTCCCCCCAACAGCTCTCCGACGAAGCAAGTCGACGTGGATCCTGGCAGAATCTCCCCACCTTAACACAAGCCCGCGCCCTGCAAGAATGAACTTTCCAGCATTATACCTGCGCACTGTGGCAATGATTCTACCCCCGCATTTTCACTCAGGGCAGCCAGTTCTCCAACACCCCTTTAAAAATAAATTGTCTTCCCAGATCTTAAGGAGAGTTTTCATTTAGGGCAACCCTTTGATAAGAAATGATGCGCCAGTGTGGGAAATGAGCCTTGAAAATGTAGTCTGGGCTAGGTGCCGTGACTCACACCTGTAATCCCAGCACTTTGGGAGGCCAAGGCAGGTGGATCACCTGAGGTCAAGAGTTTGAGACCAGTCTAACATGGTGAAACCCAGTCTCTACTAAAAATACAAAAATTAGCTGGGCGTGGTAGCGGGTGACTGTAATCCCAGCTACCTGGGAGGCTGAGGCAGGAGAATCTCTTGAACCTGGGAGGTGAAGGTTGCAGTGAGCCGAGACCGTGCCATTGCACTCCAGCCTGGGCAATGAGAGCAAAACTCTGTCTCAAAAAGAAAAGAAAATGTAGTCTGAAGCCACATCCCACTATAAGAGGCTCATCCAGCCATCAATTGGGGATGACCCAATTTTTTTTTTTTTTAAGCTTAAAACAGCTTTCAATCAATGCAACTCTCTATTATAATAAAAGACCTCCACCTTTCCAAGCTTGAGTTTTCCTAGAGGGCAAACCTCAACATAATTTCGGGCCCTGGTATGAGGCCTCTGCCATTTGCTAGCTCGAACTAGAAGAGTAACATTTTTATCCCCCTGGAAAAAAACCCCAGTCTCAGCTCATTGCAACCTCCACCTCCTGGATCAAGCGGTTCTCCCACTTCAGCCTGCCCCCCCTCCCCTGCCCAGTAGTGGGACCATAGGTATGCACCACACCCAGCTAATTTTGTGTATGCTTTGTAGAAAACGGGATTCGCTATGTTGCCCAGGCTGGTCTCTAACTCCTGAGCCCTTGTGATCCTCCCACCTCCGACACCCACAGTGCTGGGGCTACAGGTGTGAACCAGGCAGGAAGAGTAACTCAACTTTGGTTTCCTCCTGCATTAAATGGGCATACCACCTGGCTTACTTAGGATTACTGTACATACTTAAAGCACTTAGAACAATGATCAGCCCAGAAGAAGAGATTATCTGCCTGAAAGTGAGGGGCTAGAAGCACCCTGTTAATTGGGAAAGGAGGCCCCTTTTCAGCTTCACCAGGTATCCTGGACCCCAACCCACTCACTCACCCACCCAATCCCAGCAAGTGTTAAGTGGGAGGGCAGTCCCGGCCTCCTTATCTGTCTGGGCTGTTTGGGAGTGAGACCACACAAGGCAAGCAGTTCTCAGAGAATTCTCCTCCAAGGCCTGCTGGTTCTTTCTTGGGGCTTTGTTCTACAGATTTTTCTTTCTTTCTTTCTTTTTGAGACGGAGTTTCACTCTTATTACCCAGGCTGGAGTGCAATGGGCGCGATCTCGGCTCACTGCAACCTCCGCCTCCTGGGTTCAAGCAATTCTCCTGCCTCAGCCTCCCAAGTAGCTGGGACTACAGGCGTGTGCCACCACGCCCAGCTAATTTTTTGTAGAGACGGGGTTTCACCGTGTTGACCAGTATGGTCTCGATCTCTTGACCTCATGATCCACCCGCCTGGGCCTCCCAAAGTGCTGGGGTTACAGGCGTGAGCCACCACGCCCAGCCTCAGATTTCTTTAAGTGCTTCTTTCTCATAGTCTTTCTCCTTTTTGTCCAGTCTTTCTTCCTTTCTTTATGACACAACAGGTGTCATTTTTTTTTTTTAATAATACATTTTATAAAGATGGGATCTCGCTGTTGCCCAAGCTGACTTCAAACTCCTGATCTCAGATAATCCACCTGCCTCACCCTCTCAAATTGCTGGGATTGGCCGAGCTTGGCGGCTCACACCTGTAATTCCAGCTGTTTGGGAGGCCGTGGTGGGAGGATCACTGGAGCTCAGGAGCCCGAGATCAGCCTGAGCAACATAGGGAAATCCTGTCTCTCAAAAAGAAAGAAAGAAAGAAAAACACAAAAAGTGCTGTGATCACAGGCGTGAGCCACTGCGCTCAGCCCCTTTCGGTTTGTTTCTGTGATCCTCCCAACCCTCTTCTCCCTCTGAATCTGTCTCTGGGACTTTCTCTCTCTCCCCACCTTCCCTTCCCTCCTCACTCTCTCTATCCCTCTCTGGGTCTCTGTTGATGTTTTTCTCTCTGCCTCTCTCGCGGTCTGTCTGTGCCCCTCTGCGTGTCTCTCGCCGCCCCTGTCCCTCTGTGTCGCACGCACACGCCCCATCGGGCCTCTGCCCTTGCCAATTGTCCCTGGAACCCTGCCCCCACATCCGTCCCAGTTCCCTTCTACAAGCCTCAGTCTCCAGCTCTGAAAACTCGGCAGGCGCCCCGCCATCCGCACCCCTACCCCGACCTCCACCCCTGCCCTACGCACTCCCCGCCCGGTCGCGGCTGTCCACCGGCCAAACTCAGGCGCGTCCTGGCCCAGGGCCGGGCGGAAGGGAACCAGTCCAGGGCCAGCCAGGCTGCGCCAGGGGCGCGCGTCCGGGAAGCGCCCCTCCTGCCCCGCCCCCGGCCCCGCCCCAAGCCGTTTCTCTATAAGAAGCCGGCTCTCCCTGCCAGCCTCAGCCTGACTTCAGCGCTCCGACACTTGGCCGACTCTCTCATGGCCAACCGCTACACCATGGATCTCACCGCCATCTATGAGGTGAGTCCCCGCCACTCGGCACCTGCACGCCTGACTCCCAGCTCTCTAGAGTCGCAAGCTCCAGTCCGGGACGCTTGCCTCCCTTCTCCAACTGGGGCTCCCTAGCGCGCCAGCCCGGCGCCCCTGCCTTCTACTCCCAAGACCAGCTTGGTGATTTGGAGGTGGAAATGGAGCTCGCGTCTCCCGGGTCTCGGCTCAAACATGGGTGGGGCGGCCCGTGCAAGTGGAAAGTCGGAGAACTTTTCTCACACTGAGGCTGCCTGGAGGCGGAAGTGGCCCCCATACCTGGCTCATCCCTAGTCGTTGCTGAGGGCGTGGTTTTGCGCGGAGGCGTTTCTGGGGCTGAAGTCTCAGGGTGGGGGGGATCCGAGTTATGTCTCTCCAGTCCCTGACCGTAGTTCTCTGAAAACCCTAAAACCAAAGCGATCCGGACTCCTGGGTCAACTTTGCCCGGTTCCTCCAGTTGTGAAACTGGAGATCCCGACGCGTGGGTCATATCCGGGGAGACCCAGAGACTGAAAATTGGGAAACGGTGCGCTCTGACTTAGGGGACCCCTCTTGGTCCAGCGGGGGAAACAGGAATTCCTGGGTCCCTCGGGATAATGCCTCGGTCGGGGGTAAACTCGGAATCTCCAAATCTGGGTTCCTGGCATCTGGAATCTGGGAGTTTCTGCGGGCGGGTGGGGCTCAGGCCGGGAGCCCACAAACCGGCCTGGCAAGCTCTTGATCCCTACAGCTGGGGTGGGGCGTCGCCCTCCATTTTCGGGTGCCTTAACCGACTCATTTCCGCAGAGCCTCCTGTCGCTGAACGCCGACGCGCCCGTGCCATCCGACCACGGAGAGACCGAGTCCAGCCCAGGCTGGGGCTCCTCGGGACTCTGGAGCCTGAGCCCCTCTGACTCCAGCCCGTCTGGGGTCATCTCTCGCCTGCCTGGCCGCTCCACCAGCCTGGTGGAGGGCCGCAGCTTTGGCTGGGTGCCCCCACCCCCTGGCTTCGCACCGCTGGCTCCCCACCTGGGCCCCGAGCTGTCACCCTCACCCACCTCGCCCACAGCGACCCCCACCACCTCCTCCCGCTACAAGACTGAGCTATGTCGGACCTTCTCAGAGAGTGGGCGCTGCCGCTATGGGGCCAAATGCCAGTTTGCCCATGGCCTGGGCGAGCTGCGCCAAGCCAATCGCCACCCCAAGTACAAGACGGAACTCTGCCACAAGTTCTACCTCCAGGGCCGCTGCCCCTACGGCTCTCGCTGCCACTTCATCCACAACCCCAGCGAAGACCTGGCGGCCCCGGGCCACCCTCCTGTGCTTCGCCAGAGCATCAGTTTCTCTGGCCTGCCCTCCGGCCGCCGGACCTCACCACCACCGCCAGGCCTGGCCGGCCCTTCCCTGTCCTGCTCCTTCTCACCCTCCAGCTCCCCGCCACCACCTGGGGACCTTCCACTGTCACCCTCTGCCTTCTCTGCTGCCCCTGGTACCCCCGTGGCTCGAAGAGACCCCACCCCAGTCTGTTGCCCCTCCTGCCGAAGGGCCACCCCTATGAGCGTCTGGGGGGGTGCCTTGGGTGGCCTGGTTCGAAGCCCCTCTGTACAATCCCTGGGATCTGACCCTGATGAATATGCCAGCAGCGGCAGCAGCTTGGGGGGCTCTGACTCTCCAGTCTTCGAGGCGGGGGTTTTTGCACCACCCCAGCCCACGGCAGCCCCCCGGCGACTCCCCATTTTCAATCGCATCTCTGTTTCTGAATGACAAGTGACTCTGCCCTGCCAGATCAGCTGGATCTCAGTGGGGGAGCCGCGTCTCTTGCATTGTGGTCTTTGCATGGACCCATGGCTGTGGAGACTTCGGGGACAGTAATCAAGTAACCCCCTTTTCCAGAATGCATTAACCCACTCCCCTAACCTCACGCTGGGGCAGGTCCCCAAGTGTGCAAGCTCAGTATTCGTGGTGGGGGATGGAGTGTCTTCTGAGGTTCTTAAAAAACAATGTAGCATATTTAAGGGAGGCAATGAACCCTCTCCCCCACCTCTTCCCTGCGCAAATCTGTCTCCTGGAATCTTACGTGCTGTGAATAATAGGCCTTCTCTGCCCCTCCAGTTTTTAGAGATCTGAGGTTCCAGAGTCTCCTGGTAACTGGAACCTCCCCTGAGGGGGAATCCTGGTGCTCAAATTACCCTCCTAAAGCAAGTAGCCAAAGCTGTTGCCAAACCCCACCCATGAATCAATGGGTCTTTATTTATGACGACTTTATTTATTCTAATATGATTTTATAGTATTTATATATATTGGGTCGTCTGCTTCCCTCGTATTTTTCTTCCTCTTTTTTTGTAATATTGGAAACGACGGTATAATTATTATAAGTAGACTATAATAATATATTTAGTAATATATATTGTTACCTTAAAAGTCTATTTTTGTGTTTTTGGAAATTTTTAAATAAACGGAATCTGCGTGTAAACTGGGATCCTCGCTTCTTCGCGGTCTAGAGACAAGAATGGGGAGGGAAGGGGTGACTTTTTGGAACCAGTCAACTCTGCTCCTCCCAGCCCCGCGGCGCTTACCTGGCAGGAAGTGACGTCACCGGGCCTGGCCGTTCACCTGAAAGGGTGGGACCAGGTGAGGTCACCAGATGAGAACCGGGGGAGCCAGTTCCCGGGCGTCGGGGGCGCCGCGCTCCCGGCTTGTCGGGTTCCTTGACCCAGCTCTCCGGCGGGCGCGCGCGAGCGGGTACGGGATGTTTCCGTCCCCACGGGGCCGCGGGAGGCGGGAGGGGCCGGGTGGAGAGGACGGAATGTGCTGGGGCGCGCGCCCAGGGCGAGCGGGGGCGGGGGCGGGCGCGGGGCGGGGCAGCCTGGGGTAACGGAAACCGTTTCGGGACTCGGGGTTCCGGGGGGGCTTCGACGCCTTCGGGATGTTGGGGGAAAGCGGGTTTTAGTGTCTCAAGAGTCTAGGATCTCAACATTTAGGAGTCTCAGGTTGAGTACCCTGGCACTTTAGACTCTAGAGCCCTGGTGGCTTGGAGTTGCAGGTTTCTGGCCACCCGGGACCCTGGAGCCCAAGAATTACCGGATCTTGGTATTTCCGAACCTTGGAAGCCCGAGGCCTCGGACACCCACCAGGGTTGGCCCCGCGAGGCCAGGGTGTGTGGGTAGTAGGGGCCGCGCGTCTAGGAGGGGCCCCGGGGGAACCGCGTCTTCCGACCATACAAGGCCAGCGGCGTCGGGACCAACCCCGGGGCCTAGCGCCCCGCGCCCGGAAGCCGCCCTGCGTCAGCGCCTGCGGCTCGGCCCTGCCGTCCAGCCTTCACCCCACGCTGCCCCTCTTTTTTCTCCTTGCCCGCCCCCCGCTTCCCTCTTCTCTCCTTTCCCTACCCTCACCCCTCCTCCTCCTTCTCACTTCCTCCTCTGCACCCTCCTGCCCCACCCCATGCCCTTTGCCTTCAGTTCTTCTCCCCACCCTCCAACTCGTCCCCTCCCTCATTACTCCTCTCTCCCACTTCCAGCCTCCCCATCCTGCCGTCTCTTACCCCTTCTCCTCCTTCCTGTCTCCCTTCTCTCCCTTTTTCTGTCCTTCCTTCCCTCTCCACCCTTTCCTTGCCCTCTCACTCCCCATTGTCCTCTCCCCCTCCTCCCCCTTTTCTCGCCCTCTCCAGCCCCTTCCCTCCTCTCCCTTCTCTCTTCCCTCCTCAAGCCTCCCTCCTGCTCTCAGGCCTCCTTCGCCTTCTCCCCTGGCCCACTGACCTTTCCTCTTCCAGGAAACTGCCTCCCTTGTGGGAAAGGGCTCAGGCCCTGATAAGTAGAAGAGGGTCAGGCGAGAGGGAGTCAGAACCCCTGCCATGGAAGGGCGTAGGAGGGGCAGAGAGCAAGAGCAGGAGCAAGCAGGCAGAGACATTCGCAGAAACAGAGCCTTGGACACGGAACGAACAAAAAGTAGACATCGCTGGTCCTTCCTTTAGCCCCATCAGATTCTCTCACCCTTCCCCAAAGAATCCCTCATGTAAGAAAACGGCATCTCCCACCAGCTACCAGGGCTTAGGCCCGACACCCGGGAGTACCTCTTGACACCTTGCTCTCAAACCCACACCCCAGGCCAACAGCGATCCTGTCTGATCCACCTGCAAAACAGATCCACAATCCACCTGCCCCCACCATGACCCCCACCATGACCCCCACCCTGGTCCTATCCAACAAGGTCTCCCATTTGCATCTTCATAGCAGCCCACCCAGTCTCTGCTCCAGCCCCTGCCCTCGGTCTCCATTTTCCCCACTTCCCCAAGAGACAACCAGAGGAAGCCTGTTATGAGACCTGAGTCAGATCACATAAAAGTCAAAGTCCTAAGTCCTCCCCACAGCCCACACAGTCTGGCATCCATCGCTTACCCTCCCCCTTGACCACTCTGCTGCAGGCACACTGGCCTCTTAGCTGGTCTGCTTCATCCACAGGAGCTTTGCACTAGCTGTTCCCTCTGCCTGAACACTTCCCTGGTGTCCTCATGGCTCACTTTCCTCCTTCAGGTCTCTGCTCAAAAGTTGCCTGAGCTGGCCGGTCCTGGTGGCTCACGCCTGTAATCCAAGTACTTTGGAGGCCAAGGCGGGCGGGT
Source organism: Aotus nancymaae (assembly GCF_030222135.1). Classification (NCBI taxonomy): domain Eukaryota; kingdom Metazoa; phylum Chordata; class Mammalia; order Primates; family Aotidae; genus Aotus; species Aotus nancymaae. Next base: position 14,533,938 of record NW_026988441.1, on the reverse strand, counting down.
CACCTGAGGTCAGGAGTTCAAGACCAGCCTGACCAACATGGTGAAACCCCATCTTTAAAAAAAAGAAAAAAAAAAAAAAGTTGCCTGATCTATGAGATCCTCCCTGACCTCTGCTGTTGGCAGTCCACACCCCACCTCTAACTACCCATCTTCCCTACCTTGCTGGACTTTTTCCATGACATTTATCATCATCACCTAACATTCAAATGTCCTTAATTCTTTTGTTTACAGCAATAAGCCTCCCCACTAGAATGTCAGGTCCTCAGGGGCAGGGATGTGCCTTTGGGAGGTGGGAGCTGATGGGAGGTGCCTTTTCCTTACATGAGGGATTCTTTGGGGAAGGGCAAGAGAATCTGATCTGGCTAAAGGAAGAACCAGCGATGTCTCTTTCTTGTTGTTTCCGTGTCCAAGGCTCTGTTTCTCGAGCCCTGTGACATTCACTGCTGTATGACACACAACTAAAGGAGGCCAGGCACATAGTGAATGTTCAGTATTTGTTGAAAAAGACTCAAAACCGGAAAGGAAACAATTTTCCTTTTCAACAGAGGTGGAAAACTCCAAGACCGGTAAATTCGTTCATCTGTAGAAGAGGCATTAAAAAGAGACAGAGAAATATGCAGAGGCAGTACCATATACAGTTTACCCAGGACCCACATCTCTGCAGAAGTCAAACTATTTGCACTCAAGTCCATGCCCAGAGCATCTAATAAGAGACGATACCCCCACCTGGTGGCTAGGATGGAAACCGCACCTTCCTACAATACAGAGCAAACAAGGGACTGTCACCAAAAGCCTAGAAGTCTTTTGAGCCCAATAATTCAAAAGATGGAAATGTTCATTCATCTAAGTGATGTAGACGTTTTGGTTGGTTTATAAGATGTATAAGTTTATAAGAACTGATGAGAAAAAAGAACTGATGAGAAAATAATTAAAAGTGCTGGGGGAGGTAAAAGAAAAAGAGTGCTCCAGGTGAGGATCGAACTCACAACCTCGGCATTGCTCCGCTCGCACTGTCATATAAGTACCGCGCGCTAACCGATTGCGCCACTGGAGCTCTGGCCGCACCCTTGCGCCGGGGAGTCCTTCAGTCATTCATGGCCACGTGACCTCACCGGACAGCCCCGCCTTGTATTACATATGCAGATTAAAAACTTTTGATTTACCAATGGGACACAGTCCTTCGTCAGTTCCGGATTCTCACGCCTCGCAGCCCTTGCTGTAAAAGGGAAAAGTCCGCGAGGCATTTGGAATGTAGAGGTGTCGCCTACCCAGAGAACACGCCTCCTCATGAATATGCAGAATAAGGGGTTGGGGCCTTAACCCGTCGCTGCCGGGCCGGCCGGAAGGCTGCCCCTCCCCCCCGCAGGCGGGAACAGGATGTGAGCCGGGGCGACAGAGGGGGAGGGGAAGCCCCGGGCGACCGCCCCCCGCCGCACAGCTGGGACCGGATTCTCCCTCCCCAGATGTGGCGCCGCCGCCGTCACTCGAGCCCTGTGACACCCAGCTGAGAGCCCGAGGGGTCCAGAGGCTCGGACCCCGGCGTCCAGAATTTCTGCTCGGCATCCTGAGAGACCCCGAAGCCCAGGCCCGGGCGCCCAGGCTGGAGGACTTGAGCCATCCAGGTGCCCAGCGCCCCCTCCTGGAGCAGCCGGGAGCCCTGGACGTCACCCCGCAGGACCCTGGAGGCCGAGAGCCCCACACCCCCGTTTCAAGAACTCAGGATCCAGGACCGCAGACTCCCTTCTTGGCTCCGATCCCAAGACCCCGCATTGGAGGAACTTGAGATTCAGACTTCTAAGCCCCCTATCCAGTTTTGGGCTGCAGCGTCCATCACTTCAAGGGGACCCAGGACTTTGGGACCCCCCTGTGCTCCCACCTAGAGGGAGTTTCATCCCTGCCCCTAGAGTTAGGGGAACTCCGGGAATCCACCCGCCACCCCACAGGGAGTTTCATCCCTGCCCCTAGAGTTAGGGGAACTCCGGGAATCCACCCGCCACCCCACAGCCCTATCTAGAAGACTCAGAAATGTGGGTCCCCAGCGCCCCCATCTGAGACTCCAGAGTCGAGGCTCCTAGCATCCCCCACTTTAGAACACCGAGAAATTCCGACTGTGGGACCCCACTCTCCGAGAGACCCCAAATTCTGTTCCTGGAGCCTGAGAGCCCGAAGTTCACGCCCCTGAGTCCGGGCTCCGAACCTCTCTCGAGACCGCGTCGGGGTCGCGCAGGAGCCGGGCTGCCTCGGGCCGGGGCTGGAGGCTCCCGGGGAGGTGAGGGGAAGGCGAGGGGCCCAGGCGGACTGGGGGAGGGGGCGGCGCCGCTGCTGAACAATGAGGGGGCGTGCCGGCGGGGGGCGAGCTGAGGCGCCGGCTGGAGTTGGGGGCTGGAGGGGTGTGGGAAGGCGCTGGGGAGGCTGCGGCTGTGCGGACGGCGGTCGGGGCTCGAGGGGGACCGGCCGGAGGGGGAGCGAGGGCTCCGGGCCAGCGCCCCAGCGCGCACCCCTCGGCGGGGGAGGGAGCCGTCTGCAGGACCCTGGCATCCGGTCCCCCAGCCTCCGCCCTCCCCTGGGACCCCGCGGCCTCCCGCCCACGGCTTTTCCCAGCCCTGCCCCTCGCCCTCCGCTCCAGCCAGAGCCCAAACGTTCCCAGGATCTCTAAGCCTCTGGCCCCAAACAAACGGGACTCGCAGCTTCTGCGCCTCCTGCTCCGCTCACTCTTCTTTGTCTCAGCTTTTCCATCTTTTTCCCCAGGTTCTCTCTCCTTGTCCCCATCTTTCTGTCACTTTGTGCCTCCCCCATTAGTGATTCCCAGGAGCCCCTCCCTGGATTTAGAACATGCTCCTCATTCCCAGCCCCCATCTGTGAGTTTGGTCGGCGGAGAGGCCCATGGGGTCCTGATAGCCAAGAAAGTGGTCTTTCTACAGGACCCTGCTGGGCCGCTCAGCCATGCCTGAGGGAGCCCAAGGACTGAGCCTCTCCAAACCTAGCCCAAGCCTCGGGTGTGGCCGAAGAGGCGAAGTGTGTGACTGTGCCACCGTGTGTGAGACTCGGACAGGTGAGCCCAGAGGCAGGGGCGGAGCCTGTGGGGCATTTATTTCTGGGCAATGCTGGCAACGCGGGATGATCGAGACAGCCCCAGGCCAACTCACACTGAGCTCCGAGGCTGGTGGGGGAGGTGGCCGCATCCCCAGGCAATGACAGGGCCAGAGTGGGCAGCGCTGGGCAGAGTGGTAAGGGCTGTGATGGGGGAATCCTCCCATCCTGGAAGGTCAGGGGAAGGGTCCTGGAAGTGGGAACATCTCAACTGAGAAGTGGAAAATTAGGGGGAAGGAGTTGGGCAAAGACAAGGAAGAGTATTCCACATGCAAGGAACAGCATGTGCAAAGGCCCAGAGGTAAGAAAAGGCTGCATGTAAGTGACTGAAAGAAGTTGAGTGTCAGTGGAATGCAGAGTGTAAGAAAAAGGGTGGCTGTGGGAGGAGAGCTGGCTGGAGGAATCTGTGTCAGCCACGTTGCCCACTGCCCTGCGGATCTGAGGAGTTTGGACTTTATCTCGAGGGGCATGAAGGGGTTATACTCACGGGAGTGACACGGTCAGATGGACAAATTAATAAAGGTCTACCTGGCTGATTCGTGGAGGTGGATTAGAGGAATGGAGGCCAGAAGTCCAGAGATGACCCCAATAGGAGAGGATGGGACTAGACCAAGGCAGGGCAGTTGGGAGGGAGGAAGGAGCCTGTGGGCATGCTGTTGGCCAGGTGCGGGTGAGGGTGGGGGCTGAATGCATGAAAGGCTGTGGGAGTCGGTGTGGGGAGAGATTCTTCTGACCTCCTGTTCCACACCCCAGCAGCTCCTGCAACCCCTGCCATGGCCTCCCCCCGAGGTTCTGGGAGCTCCACATCCCTGAGCACAGTGGGCTCTGAGGGAGACCCAGCCCCGGGGCCCACCCCAGCCTGCTCAGCCTCCAGGCCAGAGCCCCTTCCAGGGCCCCCCATCCGCCTACATCTCTCTCCGGTGGGGATCCCAGGTTCAGCCAAACCCTCCAGGCTGGAGCGTGTGGCCCGAGAGATCGTGGAGACAGAGCGTGCCTACGTCAGGGACCTCCGCAGCATCGTGGAGGTAAGGCGGGCAGACACCTGAGGGCAGTGAGTACCCAGGCCAGCCCCTTGGCCCTGGTAACCCCAGTCATCCCTGCAGGACTACCTGGGCCCTCTGCTGGACGGCGGGGTCCTGGGGCTGAGCATGGAGCAGGTGGGCACGCTGTTTGCCAACATAGAGGACATCTACGAGTTCAGCAGGTCAGGGGCAGGTGGGACAGGCGGGGGGAGGGCATTGACTAGTTAGAAGGTCTATTATTTTCTAACCCAAATCTTGGAGCTTCAAAGTGTTCTGTCCAGGCTGGTACGTGGGATTGTGACATTGGGCAGGGATCAGGGATCATGACTGGGAGTGAGGACCCAGAGTGAGGGAGGGCCATAGGAGATGGGAGTCAGAGGACCCGGATGAAGCCCAAACACTGGGACAGGGTTCCAGCATCAGGACAAGGTCTCGAGGCTGTGTCAGGTCTGAGCTCACGATGAATCCAAGAATCACGTGGGGCCTGAAGGCCGGGACAGCGTGAGCATGCGTGTGACCCCCTAAACCTGATTTGCCTGGGACTTTTCCAGCTTTAGCACTGAAAACCTTCATCCTAGGAAACTGCTTGAAAAACCAGGAGGGTCACTGTGGTAAGGAGGACGCTGGGTTCCAAGGACCATGACACTTTCAAGTGCCTTGATGAGGTCTCAGGATAATAGCAGGATATTAAGATCATCCTAGCTCTTTGAGTCACGACATGACACCCCTAGACTCATGCCAGCGGTGACACCAGTTCAAGCTGGAGAATGAGAAGCTGTCCAGGGACAAAGTCTAAGCAGGTTTCCATGTCCCGTGTAGCCCTCAGAGGACCCTTCCTCCAGATGTGACATCCCCTTAGGAGATGCTGGCAGTCAGCAAACCCCCAGCCTCAGCAGCCCGCTGGGGCGTCGGCCTCCTGGAGGCCTCCCATGGGGGGGTTCGTGGAGACAGGCAGTTCTTCACCCTCCCCTCTCCCTTGTAGCGAGCTCCTAGAGGACTTGGAGAACACCAGCAGCGCCGGGGGCATTGCCGAGTGCTTCGTGCAGCGGGTGAGGAGAGGGGTGGGGGGCCTTGGTAGAGCGGGGAGAGCAGGCTTGGGCTAGGCTGGAAGGGGGGTCGTGGGAAGCTGGGACCTGGGGTCTCCCTGACTCCCATGTCACCCGCAGAGCGAGGATTTTGACATCTACACATTGTACTGCATGAACTACCCGAGGTGAGGGGCAGGAGCCCCTGCCGGGCCTCAGGCCGTGCCCACAAGCTGATGTGCCAGTCACCTCCCTCTACCCCCCGACCCATCCAGCACCGACCCCTGCCAGGCTGTGACAGTAACTGACCTCTCCCCCACTGCCCAGCCCCCTGTCAGACCTCTACCCTTCCCAAACCCTGGCCCCTCCCCGACCCCTCTTGGCCCCACCCACTGGAACTGACAACCCCCACTGACCTGTGCTGTGCCCCCAGCTCCCTGGCCCTACTCCGGGAGCTGTCCTTGTCTCCGCCAGCAGCCCTTTGGCTGCAAGAGCGCCAGGCCCAGCTTCGCCACTCGCTGCCCCTGCAGAGCTTCCTACTGAAACCCGTCCAGCGCATCCTCAAGTACCATCTTCTGCTGCAGGTCGGCTGGGGCCCCCAGAACCAGGTCGGGGAGGGCAAGGTCCTGTCCCTTGACCACCTGTTGGTGCATCTGGAGGGTGGACCCCCCCACGAGTTGGGCAAAGCCTGAGGAGGTATCCTCTGACTTTGTACCAAGCTGTGCACCTGGGCAGGTATCCAGTCCCTAGAAACTGGGCCAGTGGGCTGGGTGCAGTGGCTCACACCTGTAATCCCAGCATTTTGAGAGGCTAAGGTGGGAAGATCACTTGAGCCCAGGATTTCAAGACCAGGCTGGACAACATAGCAAAACCCTGCCTCTATTTTTTTTTTTCTTTTTTTTTTTTTGAGACAGAGTCTCACTCCATCACCAGGTGCCAGGCTGGAGTGCAGTGGCGTGACCTCAGCTCACTGCAACCTCCGCCTCCCGGGTTCAAGCAGTTCTCCTGCCTCAGCCTCCATAGTAGCTGGGACTACAGGCGTGCCCCACCACACCCAGCTACTTTTTTTGTATTTTTGGTAGAGACGGGGTTTCACCATGTTGGCCAGGATGGTCTCGATCTCTTGACCTCGTGATCCGCCCACCTCGGCCTCCCAAAGTGCTGGGATTACAGGCGTGAGCCACGGCACCTGGCCCAAAAAACCCTGCCTCTATAAAAAAAATTTCAAAATTAGCCGGGCACAGTGGCTTACAACTGCAGTCCCAGCTACTTGGAGGCTGAGGTGGGAGGGTTATTTGAGCCCAGGTTTGGAGGCTGTGGTGAGATGTGATTGTGCCACTGCACTCCAGCCTGGGACGGAGCAAGTCCCTGTCTCCAAAAAAAAAAAATAGAAAGGAAAGAAAGTGGGCCAGTGTTTGGTGTAGGGTCTTGCTGGCAGTGGCGCCTGGCACCAGGTCATTCTACTTCCTGTCTCTGCCTGTTTGTCTTTCTCCATCTCTGCCCCTACCTATTTTTTTTTTTTTTTTTTGAGAGAGAGTTTCGCTCTTTTTGCCCAGGCTGGAGTGCAATGGCACAATCTCAGCTCACTGCAACCTCCACCTCCCTGGTTCAAACGATTCTCCAGCCTCAGCCTCCCGAGTAGCTGGGATTACAGGTTCCCACCACCATGCCCAGCCTTTTTTTTTTTGGAGTTTTAGTAGAGACGGGGTTTCACCATGTTGGCCAGGCTGGTCTCAAACTCCTGGCCTCAGGTGATACGCCCGCCTCAGCCTCCCAAAGTGCTGGGATTACAGGCATGAGCCGCCGTGACCAGCCTTTGCCCTACCTTTATAGTGCTCCATCCATGTCCCGTTACTCTCATTCTCTTTCTCCTTCTCTGTTTTTCTCATCCCTGCGTACCTGGTGGCTGCCTGGCAGGAACTAGGGAAGCACTGGGCGGAGGGCCCAGGGGCCGGGGGCCGGGAGATGGTGGAGGAAGCTATCGTGTCCATGACAGCGGTTGCCTGGTACATCAACGACATGAAGCGCAAACAGGAGCACGCGGCGCGCCTCCAGGTGGCCGTGGGGCGGGTGGGGGGGATCGGTGCCTCAAAGGTAGCCTTGGAGGGTTGGCTGGGACACAGCATGGCCCTGTTGCTAACCCCCCCTGTTTTGGTGTGTGCGTGGCACCTACCTATGCTCGTCTCTGTGCCCGGCGCACCTGGCGGGGTCCTGGCAGGAAGTGCAGCGGCGACTGGGTGGCTGGACCGGCCCGGAGCTCAGTGCTTTTGGGGAGCTGGTGCTGGAGGGCTCATTCCGAGGAGGTGGAGGGGGCGGCCCCCGGCTACGAGGGGGTGAGCGGCTGCTCTTCCTGTTCTCTCGGATGCTGCTGGTGGCCAAGCGCAGGGGGCTGGAGTACACCTACAAAGGCCACATCTTTGTGAGTTTCGGGATGGGGTGGGGCTAGAACACCACCTACAAAGTGTATCCCACATCCTTGTACCCGTGTGCCCAACAGAGTGGGCCAGGGGACCCTGCCACATTTTCTTGTGTTTGAGAATGGAATCCAAGGGAGGCTTACTTTCTAGTGTATAGAATGAAAGCTGCCCCACTTAAGAAAAAAAGAAGGCTGGGCGTGGTGGCTCACACCTGTAATCCCAGCACTTTGGGAGGCCAAGGCGGGTGGATCACTTGAGGTCAGGAGTTCAAGACCAACATAACCAACATGTTGAAACCCCATCTCTACTAAAAATACAAAAATTAGCCGAGTATGGTGGCCAGTGAGTGCCTGTAATCCCAGCTACTGGGGAGGCTGAGACAGAAGAATCGCTTGAACCTGGGAGGCGGAGGTTGCACTGAGCTGAGATCGCGCCACTGCACTCCAGCCTGGGCGACAGAGCGTGACTATGTCTCTAAAAAAAACACAAACAAACAAAAGGGAGAGGAAACCCACCACACAGCCTTACGGGACACATCTTCCCAGGGAGTATCCAAGGCCATCTCTGTACGAGGGGAATCGCTGAGCCCAAGGTCTCCGAGCTTGCTGCCCCTCTCTTTCCTTCCAGTGCTGCAATCTGAGCGTGAGCGAGAGTCCCCGAGACCCTCTGGGGTTCAAAGTGTCTGATCTGACCATTCCCAAGCACAGACACCTGCTCCAGGTGAGCACGTAGTGAGGCCGGGCTGGTAGGGATACCCCCAGCCTTAAGACCTCACACCTGGCCCCCTGACTCTACTCCAACCCGCCCCCAGGCCAAGAACCAAGAAGAGAAGAGGCTGTGGATTCACTGTCTCCAGCGCCTTTTCTTTGAGAACCACCCCGCCTCCATCCCTGCCAAGGTACAGCTCCTGCCACAGCTGGGAGCCCTCCAAGTTGCTGGAGATACCCTCCACCAATAGTGCTAGGAGACCCCCAACCCCGCCAATGCCAGAGCAGTCTCTTATAATGTGATCACTAAAAGTGCAGAATTCCAGCCAGGCACGGTGGCTCATGCCTGTAATCCAGCACTTTGGGAGGCCGAGATGGGAGGATCACCTGAGGTCAGGAGTTCGAGACCAGCCTGGTCAACATGGAGAAACCCCGTCTCTACTAAAAATGCAAAATTAGCTAGTTGTGGTGGCGCATGCCTGTAACCTTAACTACTCGGGAGGCTGAGGCAGGACAATCACTTGAACCTGGGAGGCAGAGGTTGTGGTGAACTGAGATCACGCTGCTGCACTCCAGCCTGGGCAGCAAGAGTGAAACTCCATCTCAAAAAAAAAAAAAAAGTGCAGAATTCCTGTTTCTTGGGTTTGAATCTAACCTCTACTGTGTCCCTTCTTTCTGACCGTGGGCAAGTAACTTAACCTCTCTGAGCCTTAACTTCTCACCTAGAGGAATGATAGCACGTTCCTTCTAGGGTTGTGGTGATGATTCACGGTCCCCAGCCACGTCATGGGCCTGACCAGTAGGAGCACCCATCAGTTTGGCTGTGGTGGCCCATGCCTATAATCCCAGTGCTTCGAGGGGGTGATGTGGGAGGATCACTTGAGCCCAGGAGTTCAAAACCAGCTTGGGCAACATACTGAGACCCTGTCTCTAAAAAACATTTTTAAATTAGCTGGGGCGGGGCATGGTGGCTCACACCTGTAATCTCAGCACTTCGGGAGCTGAGGCGGATGGATCACCTGAGGTCAGCAGTTCGAGACCAGCCTGGCCAACATGGTGAAACCCGACCTCTACTAAAAAACACAAAAAATTAGCCAGGGATGGTAGCCAGCACCTGTAATCCCAGCTATTCAGGAGGCTGAGGCAGGAGAATCACTTGAACCCGGGAGGCGGAGGTTCCAGTGAGCCAAGTCCCGCCTTTGCAGCCTTTGCACTCTAGCCTTGGCAACAAGAGCAAAAACTCCGTCTCAAAAAAAAAAATTAGCCGGGTGCATGCCTGTAATCCCAGCTGCTAAGGAGGCTGAGGTGGGAGGATCGCTTGAGTCCAGGAGTTCTGGGCTGTAGTGCGCTATGCCAGTCGGGTGTCCGCACTAAGTTCAGCATCAGTGTGGTGACCTCCGGGGAGCGGAGGACCACCAAGTTGCCTAAGGAGGGGTGAACTGGCCCAGGTCGGAAACAGAGCAGGTCAAAACTCTCGTGCTGATCAGTAGTGGGATCACGCCTGTGAATAGTCACTGCACTCCAGCCTGGACAGCATAGCGAGACCCCGTCTCTTAAAAAAAAAAATCAGTTGGATGTGGTGTTACACATCTGAAATCCCAGCTACTCAGGAGGGTGAGGTAGGAGGATCACTTGAACCCAGGAAGTGGAAGCTACATGAGCTATGATTGCACCACTGCACTCCAACCTGGCTGATAGAGTGAGATCTCCAAAAAAAAAAAAAAGATCTCCATTAATGGACATGATACGGTGCTTAAAGCCTCTTCCCTGTGGTGCTCCAAGACCAACCCACCTCAGCCCTCATCCTCCTGTCTTTCAGGCAAAGCAAGTTCTCCTTGAAAACAGCTTGCACTGTGAGTTGGGGCCTTGGGTTGGGAGGGTGTGGAAGTAGAGGAATTACTTGCAAGAAAAACTTGGCTGTTAGCCCCAAAACTCTCCCCACAGGTGCCCCCAAAAGTAAGCCTGCCCCAGAGCCCCTGACACCCCCACTTGGGTCTCCTCGACCTCGAGATGCTAGAAGTTTCACCCCTGGACGAAGGAATACAGGTAAAAGAGGTGGGTCCCCAAGTCCCAGCCCTCAGCCCCCACTTCCCTAGGACCTCAGAGCTGGGCTCACACAGGGCTCTGGCCCTCCCTCCCTCAGCTTCATCTCCCGGGCCCTCTGTGATTCGCCGAGGCCGCAGGCAGTCTGGTGAGCACTCACCCCTAAAGGTGATCCAGGCATCAGGGTGGGAGCTGGACTCCTGACATCACTGTGTCCTCCCCGCAGAGCCGGTGAAGGACCCTTATGTCATGTTCCCACAGAACGGTCAGTGACTGCCCCGGCTCATCCTGCTCCATCCCTGTCTGTCTCCTGGCGTGATGCCTAGGGTGGGTGGGGGAAGGGTGGTCGCTTCACCTTATCAGTTATGGGGAATCATTCTTTTTCCCTTACCGTCTCACTAATGCTTTTCTCTCTCTCATCTCTCCATCCTCAGCTAAGCCTGGATTCAAGGTAAGAGATATCTTGAAATAGGGTTTGGGCACCTTGACTTCAGGGTCTGATAGAGAAGGGAGCTTGAGTTCCAAAATCCTGGGTCTGAATGAGAAGGGGATTGGGGTCAGACAGAGTAGCTCATGCCTGTAATCTCATTACTTTGGGAGGTCAAGGCAGGAGGATTGCTTGAGCCCAGGACTTTGAGACCAGCCTGGGCAACATGGCAAAACCCCATCTCTATAAAAAGTACCAAAAAATGGCCAGGCGCAGTGGCTCACGCCTGTAATCCCAGCACTTTGGGAAGCCCCGAGGCAGGCGGATCACTTGAGGTCAGGAGTTTGCGACCAGCCTGGCCAACATGGAGAAACCCCATCTCTACTGAAAATATAAAAACTAGCTGCACACTGTAAGCAGGTGCCTGTAGTCCCAGCTACTCGGGAGGCTGAGGCAGGAGAATCGCTTGAACCCGGAAGGCAGAAGTTGCAGTGAGCAGAGATGGCGCCACTGCACTCCAGGCTGGGTGACAGAGCGAGACTTAGTCTCAACACACACACACACACACACACACACACACACACGAAGGGGATTGGGACCAGGGGTGTGGTGGGTCACCCCTGTAATCCCAGCAGTTTGGGGGTCCAAGGTGGGTGGATCACGAGGTCAGGAGTTGAAGACTAGCCTGACCAAGATGGTGAAACCCCATCTCTACTAAAAATTAGCCAGGCATGGTAGTGGGCACCTGTAATCCCAGCTACTCTGGAGGCTGAGGCAGAGAATTGCCTGAATCCAGGAGGTGGAAGTTGCAGTGAGCCGAGATTGCACCACGCACTCCAGCCTGGGCAACAGAGCGAGACTCCATCTCAAAATAAAAAAAAAAGAAGGGGATTGGGGCTTGGGTTCCTCCATGTGAGGGAGGAGTCTCGGCCCTTGCCTTCCATTGCTTTCCCCCCTCCCAGCATGCTGACAGCGAAGAGGAGCTCTACCCCCCAGAATCTAAGTCACCAGTTTCAGGCTCTGGACCCCCTGAGGACCTGGAGGATGCTGGGCCCCCAACACTGGACCCCTGTGGGACCTCAATCACTGAAGAAATCCTGGACCTGCTGAATCAGAGAGGCCTTCAAGATCCAGGGGTGAGCTGGCTGTCCCATCGTGGTGCCCTTGGGCCTCTGGGTGTGGGTGCACAGACCAGGGACCAGGTAGGCCAGCCCATGCTGATACCTATTTTTTTTTCCATTTTATTTGAGATGGAGTCTTGCTCTGTTGCCCAGGCTGGAGTGCAGTGGCATAATCTCGGCTCACTGCAACCTCCGCCTCCCAGGTTCAAGCGATTCTCTTGCCTCAGCCTCCCGAGTAGTTGGGACTACAGGCGTCCGCCACTACACCCAGATAATATTTGTATTTTTAGTAGAGACCAGGTTTCTCCCTGTTGGTCAGGCTGGTCTTGAACTCCTGACCTCAGGTGATCTGCCTGCTTCAGCCTCCCAAAGTGCTAAGATTATAGGCATGAGCCACCATGCTTGGCCACCATGCTGATATATTTGGCCTCTTCTGTGCCCACTATAGCCATCAGCCCATGATATTCCCAAGTTCCCTGGAGACTCCCAGGTGCCTGGTGACAGCGAAAGCCTCACATTCCAAGCCCTGCCCAGCCGGGACTCTTCAGAAGAGGAGGAGGAGGAAGGGCTGGAGATGGATGAACGGGGGACTTCCCCACTCCATGTCCTGGAGGGGCTCGAAAGTTCCAGTGCAGCCGAAATGCCCAACATTCCCAGCCTTACCAAAATTCCTGACGTGCCCAACCTCCCTGAAATCCCCAGCCGCTGTGAAATTCCCGAAGGTCCATGCCTTCCTAGTCTGTCTGACATTCCCAGTGTTTTTGAGATGCCCTGCCTTCCAGCCATACCTAGTGTCCCCGGCAGCCCCAGTCTTTCCAGCACTCCCGCCCCACCCTGTGACTCCTGGCTCCAGGGGCCTCTGCAGGAACCAACGGAGGCTCCAGCCACCCGAAGAGGACTGTTCCCTGGAAGCAGTCCTGGGAAACTGGGAGAGCCCCCCTCAGGATGCAAGGCAGGGCCGGAGGAGGATGAAGAAGGGGTATCATTCCCAGACTTCCAGCCCCAGGATGTCACCCAACATCAGGGATTCCCAGATGAGCTGGCATTCCGCTCTTGCTCAGAAATCCGGAGCGCCTGGCAGGCATTGGAGCAGGGGCAGCTGGCCCGGCCAGTCTTCCCAGAGCCACTGCTGATCCTGGAAGATTCGGATCTGGGTGGAGACAGCGGGAAGGCAGGAGCCCCGAGTTCGGAAAGGACGGCGTCGCGAGTGCGAGAGCTGGCCAGGCTTTACAGCGAACGGATCCAGCAGATGCAGCGGGCAGAGACGCGGGCATCAGCCAACGCCCCCCGCCGCCGGCCTCGGGTTCTGGCCCAACCCCAGCCATCCCCACGCCTGCCCCAGGAGCAGGTGGAGCCAGGTGAGGTTCGGGTACATGGTCGGCAGAGGTGGTCCCGGCTGGGGTAGTGGTCCTGACTCGATCCTCTTCTTGCATTCAGGGCCCCTGCCTGCCTTTGGACACGTGCTGGTGTGTGAGCTTGCCTTCCCGCTGACATGTGCCCAGGAGTCTGTCCCGCTGGGCCCTGCTGCCTGGGTTCAAGCTGCCACGCCTTTGTCGAAGCAGGGAGGCAGCCCGCATGGCCAGGTTCTACAGGCTTCCAGTTCACCTAAGCAAGACCATCTGGGCATCCGCATTTCAGCCGCTACCCTTTTGCCTGAGCAAGGAGGTTCCCGGCACGTCCAGGCTCCAGCTGCCACACCTTTACCCAAACACGAAGTCCCTCCACACCTCCAGGTGCCGGCTCTTACAGCTTTCCCTGATCAAGGCCACCCAGAAATCCAAGTTCCAGCCACCACTCCTTTTTCTGAGCATAGAAGCCACGTGGATATACCAGCTCCATCCACCGCCTTTTGTCCTGAGCAGGGACACCATGTGGACATCCATGTCCCCACTCCAGCTTTGCCCAAGGAGATTTGTTCTGATTTCACAGTTTCAGCCACCACTCCTGTGCCCAAGCAAGAAGGCCACCTAGACAGTGGGAACCCAACCAATATCCCACTAACGACGCAAGGAGGTTCCAGGGAAGTTCAGGGTCCAGACCCTGACTGCAGTCAAGACATCCAGACTTTGCATTTGTGTGGAAGCAGCCTGGACCACTGGGGCCAAGGGAACACCCCACCACCCTTGCCGTGTGACCCCCCAGACATTCAGACTCCAGGTACCTCACCTTTGCCTGCACGTGGAAGCCATCTGGACCATCAGATCCCAGCCAATGCCCCTTCATCTTTGTCCCAGGACCTCCCAGACACTCGGCTTCCAGCTTCCCCACCTTTGCCCCTGCCACAAGGCCTCACAGATAGCTGGGTTCCAGGTGTCCCGACTTTGCCCAAGCAGGGAGGCCTCCCAGACAGCCAGGCTCCAGCGGCTACACCTCCACCTGAGGAGCCAAGCCTTACAGACACACAGGTCCAAAAACTCACACCTTTGTTGGAGCAGAAGAGCCTCACAGATGCCCATGTTCCAGCTGCCACCCCTATACCTGAGAGAGGAGGCTCTCAAGACATTCAGGGGCTATTACCCACCCCAGTTCAGACCACCATGGTTTTGACCAAACCAGGAGGCCCCTCAGCCTCTCATGTTGCCAGGTTGGAGTCTTCAGACTTGACCCCACCTCATAGTCCCCCACCGTCCAACCGTCGGCTCCTGGGCCCCAGCGCAGCTGCCCTCTCCAGATACCTGGCAGCCTCATATATCAGTCAGAGCCTGGCTCGGCGGCAGGGACCTGGGGGAGAGGCCCCCGCAACCTCCCGGGGCTCCTGGTCCTCCTCTGCCCCCACGTCACGGGCATCTTCACCGCCTCCCCAGCCCCAGCCACCACCTCCCCCAGCCAGGCGGCTCAGCTATGCCACGACGGTCAGCATCCACGTGGGCGGGGGTGGGCGGCTGCGGCCAGCCAAGGCCCAGGTCCGTTTGAACCACCCCGCTCTCTTGACCTCCACACAGGAGGCTCCTGATGCCCCCTTCCACCTGTGAACCAGGATATGAGGCTTCCCCAAAAGCAAGGACTTCAGCCAAATGCCATAGACTCTCAGAACTTGACCCAGAAGTCCAGACGCTGAACGCAGACCTCAAAACTGCTGCGGCTTTTCAGCTCCTGGTATCTGTGTCAGAGAATGGCCCTTCTTGCCTTGATCCACAGGGATGGGAAGGGGATGTCATTAATGTTTTGTTAATTAATACTGATTATTTCATGCCACGATGTGTATTTTCCCGTTCTGGAGGTGGTGCGGGATGACAAGACAATGAATGGGAAGGTCTGACACAGAACAAATCTGATTCTGAACATTTGGGGAATCTCAGACTCCTTTGAGAATTATTAGAAAATTGTCCCAACATAATTTGGTGTGTGATTTCAGTGAGTGTATACACTGCTTGATACCCATCCAGGAAAGCCAAGTTATGAAGCTTTGCTCCGAGTAGACCCCTA
Organism: Aotus nancymaae; assembly: GCF_030222135.1. Classification (NCBI taxonomy): domain Eukaryota; kingdom Metazoa; phylum Chordata; class Mammalia; order Primates; family Aotidae; genus Aotus; species Aotus nancymaae. The sequence goes on along the minus strand of NW_026988441.1, from coordinate 14,518,660 downwards.
GAAACCCACTCCCTTGGCAATTTATGCAGTTCACATGTCCCACCATCATCCATTCATCTCACCCACCCTGCCGTCTCCCCACCTGTCCATCCAGCCATCTTTCCACCTGTGCATCCAGCTATTTATCTAGCTTTCCTCCATCTACCCATCTTCCAATCCATCATCTCACCTGTCTGCCTTGCTTATCCTACCGTCTGCCCTATTCACCCAACCATCCCTTTATCATCCTTCCTCCATTTGGCATTTCATCCCTCCATCCATTCATCCATCATCCCACTTAACCATCTTCTCCGTCCAGCACTCTCCATTAATCCGTCCATCTCTCCCTCCATATTTCCATCTTTGCCCATTCATCCACTCATTTTGTCATCCATACATACCAGCCATCTCTCAGTCTATCAACGCACCCATCCCTCCCTCACTGGATTCTTCTGGGACTTGGTATCATGATACTTAAGAGACAATTCCATCCTGACAGGGGAGATCAATTTTGGGGCTCTGGGATAAGTCTGTCCCACATCTGTCTGATTTCCCTTGGCACCCTCCCCACCAATTCCTCATGAATATCCCAATTCTTGTGCCCACTCACATACATCAGATCCCTTCACTCCTCCTCCAAGTTTGCAGCCTCTACAATTCATCCACATGCTCCCTCCCCCAGCAAAATAATTCAGGTCATGGAGACAAAAGGCTTTTATGTGACACTCTGTCTGCCCCTTGTTCCAGCAGTGGTATGCCCAGTGAGTGGCACAATTTAAGCTGTTTCTTTGGTGATGATATTAGCTGCTTTCATCAAATATCAAATACTTAACCTCTTGTGCTTCTTTGTTTCTTTCTTTTTTTTGAAACAGAGTCTTACTCTGTCTCCCAGGCTGGAGTGCAGTGGCACAATCTCCGCTCACCAAAACTTGCACCTCCTGGGTTCAGGGTTCAAGTGATTCTCCTGTCTCAGCCCCCCGAGTAACTGGGATTACAGGTGCCTGCCACCATGCCCAGCTAATTTTTATACTTTTAGTAGAGATGGGGTTTCACCATGTTGGCCAGGCTGATCTCGAACTCCTGACCTCGGGATCCGCCTGCCTTGGCCTCCCAAAGTGTTGGGATTACAGGCGTGAGCCACCACACCCAGCCACCTCTTGTGCTTTAGCACATTATTTAAACTCCCTTGGGATTCTCTGAAGCACCCTGGTGTCCTGGCTATGAATTCAAGTCCCATCTTTACTTATTTGGTGTGCGCCCTCCCTCTGAGCCAGTTTTCTCATTTACGAAATGAAGACAACAGTACCTGCCTCCTGGGATCATTGAGAAGATTTAGGGAGCATATCCTCCCACTTTCCAAATAGATTTGAAACCCTGACTTGCTAAGGAGCATCAGTCAAAATGACAGGATCTAGTCCCAACCTATTAAATCTGGACCCCCAGGGCAGGAGGAGCCTGAGAATCTGATTTTTTTTTTTGAAACAAGAGTTTCACTCTTTTTTTTTTTTTTTTTTTTTTTTTAAGGAGATGGGGTCTCCCTATGTTGCCCAGGCTGGAGTGCAGTGGCTATTCACAGGCACAATCCCACTACTGATCAGCAAGGGAGTTTTGACCTGTTCCGTTTCCGACCTGGGCTACTTCACCCCTCCTGAGGCAACCTGGTGGTCCCCCAGTCTCGAGAGGTCACCATATTGATGCTGAACATAGTGCAGACACCCGGTTGGCATAGCGCACTACAGCCCAGAACTCCTGGGCTCAAGAGATCCTCCCACCTCAGCCTCCCGAGTGGCTGGGACTACAGGCACACGCCACCATGCCCGGCAACAGAGTTTCACTCTTTCGCCCAGGCTGAGTGCAGTGGTGTGATCTTGGCTCATTGTAACCTCCACCTCCTGGGTTCAAGCAATTCTCATGCCTCAGCCTCCAGACGTAGCTGGGATTACAGGCGTGCACCACCATGCCCAGCTAATTTTTGTGATTTTAGTAAAGATGAGATTTTGCCATGTGGGTCAGGCTAGTCTCAGACTCCTGACCTCAAGTGATCTGGCCACCTTGGCCTCCCGAAGTGCTGGGATTACAGGTGTGAGTCATCATTCCTGGCTGGGAATCTGAATTTTTTTTTTTTTTGGATACAGAGTTTAGCTCTTGTCACCCAGGCTGGAGTGCAATGGCGTGATCTTGGCTCACTACAACCTCCACCTCCCAGGTTCAAGCAATTCTCCTGCTCAGCTTCCTTACAGGTGCCCACCCCCACGCCCAGCTAATTTTTGTATTTTTAGTAAAGACGAGGTTTCACCATGTTAGCCAGGCTGGTCTTGAACTCCTGACCTCAGGCGATCCACCCACCTTGGCCTCCCAAAGTGCTGGGATTACAGATGTGAGCCACCGCGCCCGGCCGAACATGTTTTTTAATCCTCAGTCTAAAGGTGAGGAAACTGAGGCAGGCACAGAGAGGCTAAGGGATTTGCCTAGTCACACAGCTAGGAAGGTACAGCACTAAGACTCAAATCCACACAGCCTGGCTCAAGTCTACTATTAAATTTGCCTGTCCCGGTCAGGCACAGTGGCTCTACCTGTAATCCCAACAATCTGGGAGGCTGAGGCAGGTGGATCACTTGAGATGAGGAATTTGAGACCAGCCTGGCCAACATGGTGAAAACCTATCTCTACTAAAAATACAGAATATAAGCCAGGCATGGTGGCAGGCACCTGTAATCCCAGCTACTCAGGAGGCTGAGGCAGGAGAAGCACTTGAACCTGAAAGGTGGAGGTTGCAGTGAGTGGAGATCGCCCAGTGCATTCCAGCCTGGGAGATGAGCAAAACTCCATCTCAAAAAAATAAAATAAAATACATAAATAAAAGTGCTTGTCCTGTGCCAGGTGCTGTTCTTGCCAGTGGGGATACAAGAGAGAACAATGCCTTGCCCGCATGAGGTTTGTGGCCTGGTGCTGTGCACGCCCCAGGGATTCTGATAATTAGCTGAGTACAGTCGCCAGCACAGGACCTGGCTCAATAAATGCTAGCTGCTGGCTTCTGCTCACTTACTGTTTATTGACTGGCTACTGTCTTCCAGGGCCGGGGCTGCGTCCCGGGGGCCCCGTGGTGGCGGAAGTGAACTCCTCAGCCTAGAGTGATCCACTCCACTGCAGCCTCCCTAAGGTCAGGACCGCAGCCGGTGCTCCCCTCCTCCGCCCCAGCTGCACATTCCCGGCTGAAGGAAAGTTCTCAGCCTGGCCTGGGCTCCCAGCGGCGTCGGAATTCCCGGTATTCGAGGAGGCAGGAGGGAGAAGGGGCCTGTCTATTCCAAGGCCTGGAGCTGGGAAGGAGAGGTAAGCCCCCTTTCCAGTCCAATTGTGTCCCAGCTGTGCCTCTGGGAAAGAGCCAGGAGCCTCAATAAGGGGGTCTCTGGACCCCCTGAGAAAACCATGGGCTCCGGGCCTGCCTCCGCACCTCCTCCTGGTGTCTGTGAATTCCATTCCTCCCTCCCACCCAACTCTTACTGCTGCTTTGCTGCCCCAGCTCTGTCGCCCCCTCAGGAATACCTTTCCTGCCGGCCTACCTTGGTTCGGAGCCCAGTCCTCTTCAGAGCTGCAGCTAAATCGGGCTCCGAAAGGATAAGGGTGGTGCCCAGTGCCCTCTCCGGGACATTTAGGTTAATACCAGCTAAATCCAGTTAACCTGAGTTAACTCTGGCTGCAATGCAAAACTTGGCCAGCTGCAGAACATTATTTTGCCACTAGGGTAGCTTTCCTATTCTGTGTCACCAACTTCACAAGGATGTGGATACCCCCAACAACCACCCACTAGATGCTCAGTGAACCCCACTCTTTTTTTTTTTTTTGGAGGAGGAGTCTTGCTCTGTCACCCAGGCTGGAGTTCAGTGGTGCGATCTCAGCTCAGTGAAACCTCTGCCTCTGGGGTTTGAGCAATTCTGCTGTCTCAGCCTCCTGAGTAGCTGGCACTATAGGCACACACTGCCACACTCGGCTAATTTTTGTATTTTTGATAGAAATGGGGTTTCACCATATTGGTCAGGCTGGTCTCTCCTGATCTCAGGTGATCCACCCACCTTGGCCTCCCAAAGTGCTGGGATTACAAGTCTGAGCCACTGGGACCGGCCCCACCCTCAGCATTTAAGAGCAGGACTTCCCTACTGGCTGTAGAGAACTAGGAACTAGGAACTAGGAACTAGGAAGCAGAGATCACTGCATTCCCCAATTAAGTTCACTAGCTTCATATGAGTCATTAGCCACTCAACAAGCCCTCACTTAACGTCAATAGGTTCTTGGAAACCGTGACCTTAAGGGAAAGGACGCATAAGGAAACCAATTTTTAAACAATGTTAAGGACTGTTATTCCAGGATCTGCTTGTTTTGCTTAAGACCGTTTCCAAGCATCTATACAAGACGCTGAAGATGCACTGTGCTTGGAAGCCCGACTCCTCCTCTAGCATGGGCAGCAACCCTTGCCTCATCTGTTAACTCCTTGGGAGGGGGAAGAGGGCTGTGGTCACCCAGGGCCCCAAGATGAGCACATGGCCCAGCACAGGTGTTCAAGGGAAGCAAATGAGCCAGTTGAGGCAATAGGCACCCGAAAACTCACTACAGACGTGGCCTCCCTGGCTACTCTTCTACCAGCCAGCAGACTTTGGTTCCCATGGTGAAAGCCCATCTCTAAAAATACAATATTAGCCTGGCATGGTGGCGGGCACCTATAATCCCAGCTACTTAGGAGACTGAGGCAGGAGAATCATTTGAACCAGGAAGGTGGAGGTAGCAGTGAGCAGAGATCGCACCATTGCACTCCAGTGTGGGCCACAGTGCAAGACTGTCTCCAAAAAAACAAAAACCAAACCTGGAGTCACAGCTGAGGCAGGAAGATCCTTTGAGCCCAGGAATTCAAGGCCAGTTAGTGATTGTACCTCTGTACTGTAGCCTGGGGTAAAGAATGAGACCCTGTTTCATCATAAAGATTGATCTTGGGCTGGGCGCGGTGGCTCACGCCTGTAATCCCAGCACTTTGGGAGGCCGAGGCGGGTGGATCACAAGGTCAAGAGATCGAGACCATCCTGGTCAACATGGTGAAACCCCATCTCTACTAAAAATACAAAAAATCTAGCTGGGCATGGTGGCGCATGCCTGTAATCCCAGCTACTTAGGAGGCTGAGGCAGGAGAATTGCCTGAACCCAGGAGGCGGAGGTTGTGGTGAGCCGAGATCGCGCCATTGCACACCAGCCTGGGTAGCAGGAGCGAAACTCCGTCTCAAAAAAAAAAAAAAAAAAAAGATTGACTTTACATATTTTCTCTGTTCTTTCCCAATATGCCATTATAACGCAGTAAATGGATTGAAAAAATAGACACCCACAAGGATGACCCATATATCCACCAAGGTCTATAACCACCAGTGGCCCCAAACCACTGCCACCTCAGCTGTGTCTGCACACTGGACTCTCTACTGGAGGTGTAGAGACAGACACCCCCTACCTTCTGTCTCACCCATCCACACCAAGCCAAGCCCAGTGTGACCACTTCTGGGTAGGGTTAAAATCCAGACTGGCATTAAGTCGAGAGTGTTTTCCGCATTCCGTCTGGTTAAACATGCACTAACAACACATACAACCACACACAGTTCTTGAAACAGTAAAATCCCTCAAAAACTTTATTATACAGGTGAACTTTGATCATCAGGATGCGCTTATCGGTAGGATTTCTGGTAGCGAGCACGGGCACCAGGGCCTCCAAACTTTTTGGATTCACAGCGCCGGGGATCAGCTACCAGCAGGGTCCGGTCGTACTGGATGAGGATGTCTTTGATCTCCTTCTTGGAAGCCTCATCCACATCTAGTGAGAAGAGTAGGGATGAAGGTTTAGATGAGCAGAGTCCTTGACTTGATCCCTACATACCCACCCACCTCATGGGAAGGACCAATGCTCACTCACATTTCTGGTAATAGGCCACCAGGGCTTTGGAGATGGACTGACGGATAGCTGTGAGGAAGACACAAAATTAAAGGTTACAGGAGCTTTGTGAAGGCCTCCCTCCCAGAGCCACCTCCCTCATGTGCCCAGTTCCTAGGACTCACCATAAATCTGGGCCACATGACCACCACCCTTCACACGGACCCGGATATCCACACCAGCAAATCGCTCCTTGCCGAGAAGCAGAACTGGCTCCAGCAGCTAAAGGAACAGGAGGAATGAATGTTAAGTTACACGCTGCGCAGCTCAGCCATCTCACTGGGCTTCCCCTTGCCTCTGTGGCTTCTGCCACCACTGGCCTCAAAGTACTCCTAAAGGATGGGGATCAGGCTGTCACTGCAAGCCCCTCTACAGAGTGAGAGAAGGGAAAAGTAGAAGAACCCCTTTCACAAGCAAGCATTTAGACACACCCAAATTTGGCCGGGCGCAGTAACTCACGCCTGTAATCCCAGCACTTTGGGAGGCTGAGGCGGGTGGATAACCTGAGGCCAAGAGCTCTAGACCAGCCTGGCCAACATAGTGAAACCCCGTCTCTACTAAAAACACAAAAATTAGCCGGGTGTGGTGGTGTGCACCCATACTTCCAGCTACCAGGGAGGTTGAGGCAGGAGAATTGCTTGAACCCAGGAGATGGAAGTTACAGTGAGCCGAGCGCGCGGCACTGCACTCCAGCCACTGCACTCCAGCCTGGGCGACAGCGCGAGACTCCGTCTCAAAAAAATAAATAAAATTCAAGCTATTCTAATACATACTGAGCACTTACAATGTCTAAACCCTGCTTTAGACACTTGGGATTTATCAGAATCAAAACATTGATCCTTGTGAAAATAAAACTAAGAAGCCAATGTCCCCCCACCCTTTGGGTCCACCCCAGTTCGGTGATCTTCCAAACATCCCAGTTTTCAAGGCAAACCCTTTATCTTCAACATCCCCCTCTCAGCTTTTACATCTTCTGAACCAAAGCCCAGCTCTATTGCCAAATACCCCACTTTTCTACACCCAACACAGCTTCAACATCCCATTGTTGATACCAGCCCTCAGTTTTCAACAGCTACATCTCATCTCCAAGACTCCTGCCTCTACTCAACGCCCGTGCCTGATCCCAGCACCTTGTATTGGAGGGTACGCGGCTCGATCATCTCCAGGGGCCGCCCGTTCACCTTGATGAGGCCATTGCCGCGTTTGCAGTGCGCCACAGCTGTAGCTGTCTTCTGTGGAACACAAGAGAAAGCGGGGCCGCGTGAGCTCGGACTCCAGCTTCCATGTTCCCCCTTAGCTTCCTGCCCACCGGCCTCTCCCAGACCCCGGCCTTCTCCTTTCCCTCCCCTTCCCATCCGACGTCTGGCTCACCTTGCGTCCGAAGACCTGCACGGACTGCAGCGGACCCTTGGACGGCATGGCTGTGAACGTGGACTAGAAAACCTCACCGCGCGGCGCCGCAACCGGAAAAGGAAAGATCGGGGCCACCCTGGCCGGTTTTCAGGGTCTGCGCAGGCGCCTGGAGCGCTGTGTCGCGACGGGAGAGAGCTTTACGGCTTCTGTTGCGGCTAAGGGGCGAGGCGTCTAATCTGCGGCCGGAAGGCCCTTAGGAGCTGACGGGGCGGGCCCTGTGAGGCGGAAGGGACGAGTACTGTGGGCGAAAGAGGCGGGGCTTGGGAGTGTAGTGTGTGGACTGAGGGGAATGCCGAGGGAATACACTTTGCGTCGTCTGCAGTCGGCGAGTGCCGCAGCTCTCCTTTGCGTTCTGGTCCTTTAATAATCTCCCTTCGCCCCTTCTCTAAATCAGTTCCCACCCTCCCACCACCTGTAATCTTTCTCTCTTCTGGACTCCCTCCTCCCCGAATCCCCCACCATCAGAATCTTCCCTCTGGAATCTACTGCAAGGAATCTGGCTGGATTCTCAGACTTAGGATTCCCAGAATCCTGTCCTCCCTAGAATCCCCCTCCTTCGGGATCCTCTTCCAGAATCCTTTCCCCCTCAGGGCCCCCTCCCCCCAGAATCTCCCTTTCACCAGAATTTCCTTCCTTTCACTCTTCTTCCCAGAATGTTTTCCATAATCCTCTCAGAAGGTCACCCCCAAATGCCCCTCTTCAGAGCCCTCAACTTAGACCCCCCTTTTTCCTTGAATCTCCCTCCACTCGGTCTTGGTCCCCTCAGTCACCCTTCCCAGAATCTTCCTCTTGTCAGGACCCAGTACCTCTGGAATCTCCCTCCTCCAGAATCTCCCTTCCCGGCAAATGCCCCTTTCCCAGAACACCCCGCCCCGCAAATCCACAAAATCTTCTCTCTCAGAGACCCATCCCTCAAAATATGCCTTTCTCCTGAATTTATTTCCCTTCCGAGACTCCTCTCCCCAGCAACTGCCTCCCCTGGAGTTTTCCTCCCCTTAGAATTCCCCTCTCCTCATAGACCCTCCCCCAAGAATTCACCTCTTCCAGGTCCCCACCCTAGAATCTCTTTTTTTCTTGAGATGGAGTCCCCCTCCGTCTCCCAGGCTGGAGTGCAGTGGCATGATCTCTGCTCACTGCAACCTCTGCCTCCTGGGTTCAAGCAATTCTCCTGCCTCAGCCTCCCGAGTAGGTGGGATTACAGGCATGCACCACCACACCCAGCTAATTTTTGTATTTATTTTTAATTTTTTTAATTTTTGTATTTTTAGTAGAGACAAGCTTTCATCATGTTGGCCAGCCTGGTCCCGAACTCCTGACCTCAAGTGATCCACTTGCCTCAGCCTCTCAAAGGGCCTCTCCCAGTCATCTCTTTCTGCTTCCCCAAGTCACCCTCCACTAGGCCTCCTCCCCACAGAATTCTCCATTCCCAGCCCCACAACCCCATCTGAGGAACCCCAGGATTGGGATGTCCCCAGGCTCCCCAGCAGATATCTCTGCCTCTTTCTTCACCAGAAGTCTCCCCAGCCAAGAGGGTCCTCTCTCAGGGCCAGAGGGAGCCCACAGTTGCCTCAGTTTCTCTGGCAGTACAGGGTCACCTTGCCAAAGAGGGTGGAGACAGGGAGACACTGGAGGGCAGGTCTGGGGCCAGAAGGAACATCCAGCCCAGAGTCCCACTCTAAAAGGGTGAGAGGGAGAGGCTGTGGGGAGGGAGGGAGGAAGAGAGGCTGACCCGGAGGGACACAGAGACGTAGCCCAGAGAAATGTAGGCACATGTGGAGGAGAGAGAGATGAAGGGGCCAAGGGAGAAGAGGAGGAGAAAAGGAAGAGACTGGGACAGTCAAGAGATGGACCCCATAAACAAGGCCAGTGACAGATTTAGAGGGAGAGAGACCAACACTCAGACAAAAAGAGATAAACGCAGGCATGAAGTTTCCAAAATACTTGAGACAGAGGCCAGGTGCAGTGGCTCATGCCTGTAATCCCAGCACTTTGGAAGGCCAAGGTGAGAGGATCACTTTAACCCAGGATTTGAGACCAGCCTGGCCAACATGGTGAAACCCTGTCACTAGTAAAAATACAAAAATTAGCTGGGCATGGTGGCGGGTACCTGTAATCCCAGCTACACGGGAGGCTGAGGCAGGAGAATTGCTTGATCCCGGGAGGATTACAGGTGTGAGCCACCATGCCCAGCCTAACCTGTACTGTCTTTGGGCCTGTTGGGCAGGGGAGTTCAGCTTCTCCAGTCTCTCCAGGTTGAGCTTCACACACTTGCTTAGTCTCCTATCTTCCCTACGTTTGGGAGTCAGGAAGCCCTCTGACCTAAGCCCTCCTGACTCTGGGGTCACCATCTTTCCCCAGCCTTTATGGGCACATTCCCTGAATTATCTGTGGCTTGAGTGGAGCAAGCAGGGGATGGGATGGGGGTGGAGGAGAGTTCCCCTTATCCACTTCAGCCTCCCAGTCTGCTCCCCCTTCCTGTACCTCTCTTTTCCAGAACCCCAGGCCAAGCACCAGAGAAGGCCTGGGAATAAGTAAGGTGTCCATGTTGCCTCTGTGGATCATCCTCCTGCTTGTGCAGCCCTGGGAGGGCCTAGGAATGCCCCTCTGCTGGAGGGAGCCTTTTTACTTCTTTGTGGCCCTCGTGAACATACTAGTGAGTGGAGAGTGCAGCCAGCAGACAGGGGTGGGCCAACTGATGGGGCATGATAGGGGATGTGTTTGAGGAAGGGTCAGCCTCTTTCCCTTCAAGATCTGATTCTCCTCCTTACCCCTGATTTGTAGGGAAACAAAAATTATGGCACTTGCTACACCCCAAATTATCTCTTGGTGAGTATTGAATTTGCTTCTTTCTGCAGCTGGAGGTTTAGAGAGAATTCACTGGTCTCCATGTATGTGGGTAGCTGTGTGACCATATGAATATGTTGCAGGAAAGAGGTAGTGGGACTGGCTCCTGACCCAGCCCCCAGCCCTTGACAGATATATTATGCTCACTGCTGTCTCTAACACCTTAAGAATAAGGACAGGCACGCCAGGCGCGGTGGCTCACGCCTGTAATCCCAGCACTTTGGGAGGCCGAGGCGGGTGGATCACGAGGTCAAGAGATCGAGACCATCCTGGTCAACATGGTGAAACCCCGTCTCTACTAAAAATACAAAAAATTAGCTGGGCACGGTGGTGCGTGCCTGTAATCCCAGCTACTCAGGAGGCTTAGGCAGGAGAATTGCCTGAACCCAGGAGGCGGAGGTTGCGGTGAGCCGAGATCACGCCATTGCACTCCAGCCTGGGTAACAACAGCAAAACTCCGTCTCAAAAAAAAAAAAAAAAAAAAGAATAAGGACAGGTATATAATAACAACAAATGATGATGATGACTACAGCTACATGTAAATAATACTTACTCCGTGCCAGGTATTGGTTTAAATGCTTATTTACTCTTCACACCAATCATATAAGATAGACAGGACCTCCATGTATGGATGTGAACGTTGTACACTGCACAAGGATCTCACATCTACAAAGACAGTACTGTATTCACATCCTGGACATTGGAGATTTGCATATTTGTCAGTTTCCAGCAGATGGCAGTAAAGTATTATGTTCTAATAAAATCAAGACTTAGAGGGAACTTCAGAAAGGAAGGTCTTTTTCTTTTCTTTTTTTTTTGAGACAGGGTCTTGCTCTGTCACCCAGGCTGTAGTGCAGTGACCAGTGACATAATCACTGCTCACTGCAGTCTCAACCTTTTAGGCTTAAGCAATCCTCCCACCTCAGCCTCCAGAGTAGCTGGGACCATGTACACATGACACCAAGAATGGTTAATATATATATATTTGAGACGGAGTCTCACTCTGTTGCCAGGTTGGAGTGCAGTGGCAAGATCTCAGCTCACTGCAACCTCTGCCTCCCATGTTCAAGGGATTCTCCTGCCTCAGCCTCCTGAGTAGCTGGGACTACAGGTATGTACCACCACACCCGGCTAATTTTTCTATTTTTTTTTCCTTTTTTTTTTTTTTAATGAGACAGGGTTTCACCATGTTGGCCAGGATGGTCTTGATCTCCTGACCTCATGATCCACCTGCCTCAGCCTCCCAAAGTGCTGATATTACAGGCGTGAGCCACCGAATTTTTAATTTTTAATTTATTTATTTTTCTTTTTTTAAATTTATTTATTTTATTTTTTATTTTAAAGACGGGGTTTCACCATGTTGGTCACATTGACCTTGAACTTCCGATCTCAGGTGATCCACCTGCCTTGGCCTCCAAAGTGCTCGGATTACAGGCGTGAGCCACCACGCCTGGCCGAATTTTTTATTTTTTATTTTTATTTTTATTTTTTTTGAGATGGAGTTTCACTCTTGTTACCCAGGCTGGAGTGCAATGGCGTGATCTCAGCTCACCACAACCTCCGCCTCCTGGGTTCAGGCAATTCTCCTATCTCAGCCTCCCGAGTAGCTGGTATTACAGGCACGCGCCACCATACCCAGCTAATTTTTTGTATTTTTAGTAGAGACGGGGTTTCACCATGTTGACCAGGATGGTCTGGATCTCTTGACCTTGTGATCCACCCGCCTCGGCCTCCCAAAGTGCTGGGATTACAGGCATGAGCCACCGCACCCGGCAATCGAATTTTTTATTTTTGTTTTTTTTTTTTTTTTTTTTTTTTTTTTTTTGAGACGGAGTTTTTGCTCGTTACCCAGGCTGGAGTGCAATGGCGCGATCTCGGCTCACTGCAACCTCCGCCTCCCGGGTTCAGGCAATTCTCCTGCCTCAGCCTCCTGAGTAGCTGGGATTACAGGCACGCGCCACCATGCCCAGCTAATTTTTTGTATTAGTAGAGACGGGGTTTCACCATGTTGACCAGGATGGTCTCGATCTCTTGACCTCGTGATCCACCCACCTCGGCCTCCCAAAGTGCTGGGATTACAGGCTTGAGCCACCGCACCCGGCCTGAATTTTTTATTTTTAATAGAGATGGGGTTTCACTGCATTGGCCAGGATGGTCTCGATCTCTTGACCCGTCATCTGCCCACCTCAGCCTCCTGAAGTGCTGGGATTACAGGCGTGAGCTACCGTGCCCGGCCAAGTGTCTTTTTCTAACTTGCACATAAGTACAGTATGGGATAGTGTCAGCCCTTAAGGCAGGGATTATCCAGAGCCCTATTTACAAATGAGGAAACTGAGACCCAGAGAAGTGAAGGGGTTTGTGCCAGGCCACAAGAAAGAAACTTGGGAGTGGGGACTTGGGTTCATGCCCTTGCTCATAGATACCAGGTCACTTGTCCCCACTGTGTGTCTTGCTGAGATTCTAGGCTGCTTCAGGCTGGAGCTGTCTGTGATTGGGTTTGAGGAGGGACCATCTGTGGAAACTGCTGTGTTCCAGCTACAGCACCTGCTAGATGCTCTGGGGCTCCAGCTGTGGGTGGCCAGCCAGGGCCTTTGCTTGCCCTGTAAATGACATCCCTAGATTGTCCCCCTCTTTCTGGGCAAATTAGTTACTACAGGGAGCTTGTGATTGGCACCCTACCACAGCATGAGCCTTGGAAGACATGGGCTCCCAGGTACACCCAGAGAGGCTGGGTAGAGAGAGAGGAAACGGTCTCCAGCTCCAACTGCCAAACCCCAAGACTTCTCTTCCCTCTAGTCCAGAGGACTCCCCTGCCCCTTGAGCCCTAGGAGCCAAGGGGAAGAGGAAAGGAGGAAAGTAAGGTGAAATCTGCAGTCTCTGACTTCTTGGGCAGGGAGTTGGATAAACTGCCCCTCCTGCTCCATTTTCACTCTCTTTTAGATACTCCCTCTTCTCTTTCTTCCAGGAAGGGACAGAGAAGTGCACAGGTGTTCTTTAACCTCATCCCTATCCCTTGAGGACAGGGAGGGTCCTGTGGCTCACATCCCTGTTTACAAATAATTACCACTTGAAGAACTTTCAAGTAATACTATGGCCAGACCCCAGCCCAGATAATTTTATAATTGGTCTCTGGTGGAATCTGAGCATCTATTATTATTATTTAGTGACAAGGTTTCGCTATGCCGTACAGGCTGGACTTGGCATCTGTCCATATATATTAGCCTTTAAATCAAATCTGTCACCCAGGCTGGAGGGCAGTGGCGCGATCACAGCTCGTTGCAGACTTGATTTCTCAGGCTCAAGTGACTCTCCCACCTCAGTCTCCCAAGTAGCTAGGGCTATACGTGCATGCCACCACGCTCAGCTAATTTTTGTACTTTTTTGTAGAGATGGGATTACCTTTTATTGCCCAGGCTAATCTTGAACACCTGGACTCAAGCGATCCTCCCACCTCAGCCTCCCAAAGTGCTGGGATTACAGACATGAGCCACCTCACCTGATTATTTTTTTTGGTTGAGACGGAGTCTTCCTTTGTCTCCCAGGCTGGCGTGCACTGGATGACCACATTTCCATCACTCCAAAGCATTCCTTATCTCCCTTCCCAGTCAATTTCCATCTCCATCGCCAGCCCCAGACATCCACTAATCTGCACTGTGTGCATAGGTTGGTTTTGCTTGCTCTGGAGTTTCATATGAATGGAATCATGCTGTACATCTCCTGATGTCTGGCTTCTTTCACTCAGCATAATGTTTTGGAGATTTATTCATGTGTGTATCAGTAGTTGTTACTATTCCGTTGCATGGATGGATGCACTGCAATTTGGTTTTTGTTTTGTTTTTGAGAGGGAGTCTCGCTTTGTCACCCAGGCTGAAATGCAGTGGCGTGATCTCCGCTCACTGCAACCTTTGCCTCCCAGGTTCATTTTTTTTTAAGACAGGGTTTCACCATATTGGTCAGGCTGATCTCGAACTCCTGACCTCAGGTGATCCACCCACCTCAGCCTCCCAAAAAGCTGGGATTACAGGCGTGAGCCACCACGCCCAGCTCACCTCCCAGGTTCAAGCAATTCTCCTGCCTCAGCCTCCCAAGTAGCTGGGATTATAGGCGTGTGCCACCATGGCTGGCTAATTTTTGTATTTTTAGTAGAGATAGGGTTTCACCATGTTGGCCAGGCTAGTCTTGAACTCCTGACCTCAGGCTATCTGCTTGCCTCAGCCTCTCCAAATGCTGAGATTACAGGCATGGGCCACGCCTGGCCCAAAATGTATCTGTTCTCCTCATGATAGACATTGGGTTGTTTCCAGTTTAGGGCTGTTATGCAGCTGTCTTTCTAAAAGCTTCTCAAGTATTCTGATGTGCTACTGAGAGTTCAGAACCATGGATCCACCAAGGAAGAAACTTCCATGGTGGGGGAAAATAACTGTGCCCTCTCTTTTCTGGAGTGAATGCCTTTCTGCAGCAGTATCCGTAGTGATTTTATATGTAGAATCCTATTTTCAAGAGCTGGTATTTAAAGGAACCAAGCTTATGGAAGGGGAAATGGGGAAACACCTTTTTTCTTTCTTTCTTTTTTTTTTTTTTTTTTTTTTGAGACGGAGTTTCGCTCTTGTTACCCAGGCTGGAGTGCAATGGCGCGATCTCGGCTCACCGCAACCTCCGCCTCCTGGGTTCAGGCAATTCTCCTGCCTCAGCTTCCTGAGTAGCTGGGATTACAGGCACGCGCCACCATGCCCAGCTAATTTTTTTGTATTAGTAGAGACGGGGTTTCACAATGTTGACCAGGATGGTCTCGATCTCTTGACCTCGTGATCCACCCGCCTCGGCCTCCCAAAGTGCTGGGATTACAGGCTTGAGCCACCGCGCCCGGCCCTCTTTCTTTTTTTTATTTGAGATGGAGTTTCACTCTTATTACCCAGGCTGGAATGCAATGGCGCAATCTCGGCTCATTGCAACCTCTGCTTCTCAGGTTCAAGCGATTCTCCTGCTTCAGCCTCCCAAGTAGCTGGGATTACAGGCATGCACAACCACGCCCAGCTAATTTTGTATTTCTAGTAGATGGGGTTTCTCAATGTTGGTCAGGCTGGTCTCGAACTCCCAACCTCAGGTGATCCGCCTGCCTTGGCCTCCCAAAGTGCTGGGATTACAAGTGTGAGCCACTGGGGAAACATCTTTTTATTGAGTGCCTAGCCCCTCCCCAATCCATCTTGGACTCAATTTGGGATTGCTGGATTGGGGAAGTGTGTGTTTTTGGGGAGACACACACACCTGTAGGTATATTCACTGCCTGCTTCCATCATAACTGCACCCTATTCCCCAGTAACTAAGTAGGCATAGGTAAACTGAATCCAGAGTGTCATACCTATGTGAGAAATTTTAGCAATATGTCCTGAAGGCTTCTGAGGTTATTTTATTTTTTTATTTTTTATTTTATTTTATTTTTTTTTGAGACGGAGTTTCGCTCTTGTTACCCAGGGTGGAGTGCAATGGCGCAATCTCGGTTCACAGCAACCTCCGCCTCCTGGGTTCAGGCAATTCTCCTGCCTCAGCCTCCTGAGTAGCTGGGATTACAGGCACGCGCCACTATGCCCAGCTAATTTTTTGTATTTTTAGTAGAGACGGGGTTTCACCATGTTGACCAGGATGGTCTTGATCTCTTGACCTCGTGATCCACTCGCCTCAGCCTCCCAAAGTGCTGGGATTACAGGCTTGAGCCACCGCGCCTGGCCAGGTTATTTTATCTTAGAGACGGAGTCTCACTCTGCCCAGGCTGGAGTGCAGTGGTGCGACTTCAGCTCACGGCAACCTCTGTCTTCCGGGTTCAAGCAATTCTCTGCCTCACCTCCCCAGTAGCTGGGATTACAGGTGTCCACCACCACACCTGGCTAACTTTTGTATTTATAGTAGAGACGGGGTTTCACCGTCTTGGCCAGGCTGGTCTTGAACTCCTGACCTTGTGATCCTCCTGCCTCAGCCTCCCAAAGCGCTGGGTTTACAGGCGAAGGTTCATTTTTCTTTTTTTGTTAAAAATTCTTCCTGTTGAGGGCCGGGCGCGGTGGCTCACGCCTGTAATCCCAGCACTTTGGGAGGCTGAGGTGGGCGGATCACGAGGTCAAAAGATCGAGACCATCCTGGTCAATATGGTGAAACCCCATCTCTACTAAAAATACAAAAAATTAGCTGAGCACGGTGGTGCGTGCCTGTAATCCCAGCTATTCAGGAGGCTGAGAGAGAATTGCCTGAACCCGGGAGGCGGAGGTTGTGGTGAGCCGAGATCGCGCCATTGCACTCCAGCCTGGGTAATAAGAGCGAAACTCCGTCTCAAAAAAAAAAAAAAAAAAAAAAAAATCTTCCTGTTGATTTTCAGGTTCATTTTTCATCTCTCCCTTACACCTGTCCTTTCTGCCACCACTCGTCAGCCGTCATTACTAATAAATAAATTCTCCTTTAACTGAACGTAGGGAGCCTGGAAAGAAAAATAGGGCTTGGGTCGGCGCGGCAGGTCACGCCTGTGATCTCAGCACTTTAGAAAGCCGAGGCCAGAGGATGGCTTGAGCCTAGGAGTTTGAGACCAGCCCGGGCAACACAGTGAGACCCCAACTCTACAAAAAAATAAGAAACAAGAAAGAAAAAGAAAACAAGGGCTTCACGGTCACTCAGACTTGGCGAGGAGGCTTGAGTCTACCGCTTTCCACTGAGCTTCAGCATTCTCTGCAAAATAGGGATACATATCTCCTGGGGATGCTTTAGAGGGCCTAGGATATAAGCCTGGTTTCTTTTCTAATTTGCTATTCGCTGATTCCCCGCCTCCTCGCGGCTTGGCATATCGCGCTAGTGGCCTGGACTAACGAACAAACGGCTCACTCAATTCAAACACGAGTTCCAGCCTGGAAAAGACCGAGTCGGCAGGGTAAAAATACCTTTCCTTGCCTGACCCTCCGCAGATGTCGGCCCCGCACTCTGCCTAAGCCAGCCCTGCCTCTCTCAAGATGGAGACCCGAAAGTGAGTCGCCCAGGCCAGCCCCGGAAATCTCGCGTTAGGCGAGGCCAATGGGTGGGTTCTCGCGAGAGGACCCGTCAGCCCCAGCCAGGCGTCTTGCGAACTGCAGCTGGTACCGAAATCGGAGGTGGAGCGCGAGCGGTAAGTGTAGGTGCAGAGGTGGCAGTTCCGGGGGCAGCCGGGGGCCGGGTAGGTGTAGGGAGCGGATTCGGAAACTGGGAAGGTCTAACATGTGTCGTAGGAGGGAGTCCGCACTCCAGTTCGCGATTGCCAAAACGTGGCTGCCGGAAGTGCGCTAAGGGGTTTTCTTCTCCCAGGGAACCAGCGGGGAACTGAAGCTCGAGGTGGCACTCAGGATTGTGGGACACGCTGAGGCTGCCGTCTTTTCCCGCAGCAGCGGAAGATGTCGGACAGCGAGGACAGCAACTTCTCCGAGGAGGAGGACAGCGAGCGCAGTAGTGACGGCGAGGAGGCCGAGGTCTGTGGCAGGGGCGCTGGGGGAAGACACTGCGCCTGGGAACAGGACTCCTGGCAGAAAGGCCCCTGTGCGAGGCTCGAGGGGTTCACAGCGAGCTCTGGCTTCTGGGAGCTCCCAGATTGTTGCAAGAGGCTGTGAAGTAGGCAAGTTGAAGTCAAGCAAAGGGACAGGTTCTGGAGGCCAGAGATGAGCCAGGTCCAGTGAGATGACAGGTGATGTTTTTAAAGTTTACTCTGTGTGTATATAGTAAGCACGTAGCATTAGTTATTTTTTTTAGTTACCTCTAGTCATTGCAGAAATACATTTGTAGTGCCTACTATATACCAGGTGCAATTCTTTGCCCTTGGGGTACACCAGTGAACAAAACAGATTTAAAAAATTTCTGCCTTCTAGAATGTAAATAAACATAGCCAAT
Source organism: Aotus nancymaae (assembly GCF_030222135.1). Lineage (NCBI taxonomy): Eukaryota > Metazoa > Chordata > Mammalia > Primates > Aotidae > Aotus > Aotus nancymaae. Next base: position 14,500,575 of record NW_026988441.1, on the reverse strand, counting down.
AAATACACCATATAGTAAGCTGGAAGGTACTCTGGAGAAAAGGAGAATAGAGAAGGAGAGTGGAGAGTCCTGGTTACACTTGAAATAGGATCATCAACCTGAGTCTGAGGGGTGACGTTTGAACAATGATTGAGGGAGTGGGTTGTGGTTAGCTGGAAGTGGAGTGTTCCAGTGAGGGGGACCAGCAGGTGGAAAGATGGCAGTGTGTTTGCTGTGTTCAGGGATTAACGAGGATTTGAGAGACCTAGATGGGAGGATCACTTGAGCCTAGAGTTTCGAGGGCAATCTGGGCAACATAGTGGGACCCTGTCTCTACAAAAATATAAAAAAATTAGCTGATAGCCAACCACTGAAGATAAAAAAAAAAAAAAAAAGAAAAAAAAATAGCTGAGACTGGGCGTGGTGGCTCATGCCTGTAATCTCAGCAGTTTGGGAGGCCAAGGCAGCGGATCACCTGAGGTCAGGAGTTCAAGACCAGCCTGGCCAATGTGGTGGAACCCCGTCTCTACTAAAAATACAAAAAAATTAGCTGGGCGTGGTGGCGCCCACCTATAATCCCACCTACTTGAGAGGCTGAGGCAGGAGAATCGTTTGAATCAGGGAGGCAGAGGTTGTGGTAAGCTGAGATTGCACCACTGCACTCCAGCCTGGATGACAGAGCAAGACTCCATTTTATAAAAAAATTAGCTGAGCATGGTGGCACGTTCCTGTAGTCCCAGCTACTCTGGAAGCTGAGATGGGAAGATCGCTTGAGCCAGAAGGTGAAGGTGCAGTGAGCTGTGATGGTGCCACTGCACTGCAGCCTAGGTGACAGGGTGAGACTCTGTCTCCCCATCCCGCCCCAAAAACGGGGTTCCAGTTTGATTGGAACAGAGTGAGTGCAACAAAGAATTTATGGGAGCCAGGTCATATAGGATCTTGAAGGCTGTGGTAAGGAATTTGGCCTTAACTGAGCAAAATGCAACCATGAAAACGTGAGCAGGTAGAAGATGAGATCTAATGTTTTGAAAGGATCACTCTGGCTTTGGATCTGTTGAGTTCGTCAGTTTCAGGAACCAAAAAACGATCCTTTCCTGGGGTGTTTCTGATTTCAAATGTTCTTTTATTTCTCATTATCCTTTTTTTTTTTTTTTTAAGACGGGGTTTCACCATGTTGATCAGGCTGGTCTTGAACTCCCAACCTCAGGTGATCCGCCCGCCTTGGCTTCCAAAGTGCTTGGATTACAGGCATGAGCCACCATGCCCGGCCCCCATTATCCTTTTTTTGAGACAGCGTCTTGCTCTGTTGCACAGGCTGGAGTGCAGTGACATGATCTCGGCTCACTGCAACCTCAGTCTCCTGAGTAGCTGGGATTACAGGTGCGCGCCACCATGTTAGGCTCATTTTTGTATTTTTGGTAGAGACGGGGTTTTGCCATGTTGGCCAGTCGGGTCTTGAACTCCTTACCTCAGGTGATCTACCCTCCTGAGCCTCCCAACTGCTGAAATTACAGGCGTGAGCCACTGTGCCAGGCCCATTATCCTCCTTTTAAACTTACTTTTGTTTTATTCATTTGTTGAACAAATCAGCGTTTGCATCTGCTACTGTGTTCCATTTACTTCCCCGGTGTCTGGCAGGAAATCTTTGCTTTTTTGGAATTGACGTTTAGTAGGTAGCAGTCAGAAACTAGTAAACAGATGACAGGGTGTTTATAGATCTCTTATTTGATGTATAGAAACTTAAGTTGGCTTTTTAAATTAGTTGCCAATGCTTGTGAGGGAGATTTCACATAAAGATTAAGATTTCTTGCTTTTTCTGGGAAAATGGAAGGAGCTAGCAACCTGGGACCCAGGGTTGTTCTGCAGAGCAACCCTTTGCTCCATGAGTGGCTGTGCCACTTACAACTGGGAATTTTCTCTAGTTCCCAGGATATATAAGTTGCCATTTATCATCTTGCTTGCCTTGTGGCAGAGTGAAGAAAAGGAAAAGGTTGCACATGGCTGTGTTCTGGAAAACGTTCGGTAGACGGAGAGTGCCATGTGTTTTGGGTGACTTGTCCCACTCATTTATGTTGCCTGCTTATCCTGTGTGGACATTTGATTGCTAGTCTTTGTGGTGCCCTTTGGGGAATGCCTTGTTTCCAGGCTTCCAGTTAAGAGTTGGAGAAATTGGGATGCTGTGGTGGGGGAGGGATGAGTGGGAGAGTGACAGGGAGGGCCTTTCCTCCAAGCTGCAGCCCTGGGTTCTTGGTCTCTGACTCATGGCTTGGAGACACTGCTTGGTGGTTAAAGTCTGGTGGTAATGAGACCAAGATCCCCAGTTCTATTTCCTGTCTGGGACATTCTGGTTTGCACTGTCCTAGTCTCACTTCCCCAACACTGCAGCATACTTGACCCCCCAGCTGGCTCCTCTTCAGTTATCAGATGAGGCAGGAGGTCAGTGTGAAGCCTGTCCCCACAGCCGGAGATAGTACTAGATGGTCTTTTTAGACAGCCAAATGGTGATATGATCCTTGAAGGACAGAGTTCTGTGGCTAGACAAGTAGTGATGGCAAATAATGAGCTACTCTGTGTGTGTGTGTGTGTGTGTGTGTGTGTGTGTGTGTGTTTTGAGTTGAAGTCTCGCTGTGTCGTCCAGGCCCTAGTGCAGTGGCAGCATATTGGCTCATTGCAACCTCTGCCTCCTAGGTTTAAGTGATTCTCCTGCCTCAGCCTCCCGAGTACCTGGGATTACAGGTGCCTGCCACCATGCCCAGCTGATTTTTTGTATTTTTAGTAGAGATGGGGTTTCTCTATGTTGGCCAGGCTGGTCTCAATCTCCTGACCTCAGGCAGTCTACCCTCCTCGGCCTCCCAAAGTGCTGGATTACAGGCGTGAGCCACAGTGCCTGGCCCGGAGGGGACTCTTTATGCAGAGAACCAGCATGGATGATGAGCAGCACTGAGAGAGCATGGTCCAAGTAGTTCAGTGCAGCTGAGACCTACTGTTTGGGGGAGGCAGTCCTGAAGGATGGGAAACGAGGAAAGGCAGTGGGCAGAGCATGTGCTTCTAGTCCGGGCTGGCTGAGGAGCTGGGCAGGGGACCAAATGGTCAGGTTCATGTTTTAGGTCACAGTTTTGCAAGACTGTAGCATATATTCTAGGTTGGGGATGATGAGAGGTGCTTTTAGATAGAATGAGGACAAGACCTTAAGCTACATTGAATCATTTAGTGAAAATATTTTCTTTTCAGTTGTGTGTCTTGTCTTGACTAGGTCATGAGAAAGTTTCATTTTAGTGCTACTGTGTCTTGAACGGGAGAACAGGCCTTAGGCTGAGAGTCTACAACAGGCAGCAGTATCTTGCTGAGTCTTTTTTTTTTTTTTTGAGACCGAGTTTCGCTCTTGTTACCCAGGCTGGAGTGCAATGGTGCAATCTCGGCTCACCGCAACCTCCGCCTCCTGGGTTCAGGCAATTCTTCTGCCTCAGCCTCCTGAGTAGCTGGGATTACAGGCACGCGCCACCATGCCCAGCTAATTTTTTGTATTTTTAGTAGAGACGGGGTTTCACCATGTTGACCGGGATGGTCTCCATCTCTTGACCTCGTGATCCACCCACCTCGGTCTCCCAAAGTGCTGGGATTACAGGCGTGAGCCACCGCGCCCGGCGAGTCTTAATAACATTGTTTTGCTTTTATCTTTATAGTTACCTTGTGTTTATGACAAACAAACCTTCAAAAAGTTTTAAATTTTGAGACGTTGCAAAACATAGAAATGTTTCTCTTTAAAGTGAAAACATGAATGAATTTGAAGAAAATACATAATGAATATTATCCAAAATGCTTGAGACCAGAAGTGTTTTCGAAATTTTTTTTTTTTTTTGTAATGTTTGCATTGGAGCATTCCCTAATCTTCCAATGAAGATTTACTTTAAGCATGACTTTTTTTTTTTGAGACAGAGTCTCGCTGTGTCACCCAGGCTGGAGTGCAATGGCACGATCTCAGCTCATTACAACCTCCACCTCCCAGGTTCAGGCAATTCTCCTAACTCAGCCTCTGAAGTAGCTGGGACTACAGGTGACTGCTACCACCTCCAGCTAATGTTTTTTTGTATTTTTAGTGGAGATGAGGTTTTACTATGTTGGCCAGGCCGGTCTTGAACTCCTGACCTCATGATCTGTCCTCCTCGGCCTCCCAAAGTGCTGGGATTATAGGCATGAGCCACTGCGCCCAGCGTCAGCATGACCTTTTAGCATCATGTCTGTGCTGAAAAAGTTTCAGATTTTGAAAGCTTTCAGATTTCAGATTTTTTTTTTTTTTTTGAGACAGCATCTTGCTCCATTGGGCAGGCTGGAGTGCAGTGATGCAGTCTCAGCTCAGTGCAACCTTTGCCTCCCAGGTTAAAGCAATTCTCTTGCCTCAGCCTCCCTGGTAGATGGGATTACAGGTGCCCACCACCATGCTGAGGTAGCTTTTGTATTTTTAGTGTAGACGGGGTTTCACCATGTTGGCTAGGCTGGTCTTGAACTCCTGACCTCAGGTGATCCTCCCGCCTCGGACTCCCATAGTGTTGTGATTACAGAAGTGAGCCACTGTGCCTAGCCAGATTTCAGACTTTTGGATTAGGAATGCTCAACCTGTATTAGGTAAATGGATTGTAGTAATGACATGGAAGACGTTGTGAGGTCAGTGAGTTAAAGATTGAAGTTTGGTGTGGTTCCATTAATGTTGTTGCTGGTATGGAAAGAGGGATTAGAGGCCAGGAGAGTAGGGAGGAGGCTGGGGTAAGGATCCAGGTGTAAGAGGGTAGTGTCGTGGCCTAGGCTCTGATGTATGGGGCTGGGGGAGAGCATGGCTTGCAGAAATGATGTTCACAGGCAGAAAGGACGAGGATTTGGTGCCTGTTGGTAATTGGAGGAGGCCAGCACAGGTCTAGGGGAATACACTGAGGTCAGTTTGGGACACAGTGGGTATGAAAGGGCTCAGAGGACATCATGGGGAGGCATCCAGGATGCTGCTGGTGCATGATGGTCTTGAGTTCTGGAAAAAAGTGGGAGTCTAGAGACAGATGAGGGTGTTGCCTGCAGATACAGGAACTGAAGTCATGGAAGGTAAAATGGCTAGGGAGAGAATGCATGGAGGGAGAAGCAAAGTGGCGTGGACTGAGTCCTGGTAATTGATGTCAGCCTTGAAGGGGTGAACAGAGTAAGAGGAGCTTGAAGAGGAGTGCTGAGAAAATCCAGGAGAGCATGATAGGCAGAAGCCAAGGGAGGAGCATTTCTACAGGGAAGGCGTGATTGGGGTGCCAGATGCTGCTGGGATGGTAGGGAATACAGAATGGTGACAGAATTAGCAACAGGGGTGGCCAGTGATCTTGGTGAGCAGTGTGGACTAGAAACAGAGATGGGAGTCACTGTCACAGAGATGTCCACCACTGCCAAGGGAGAGAACGAGATGGCCTTGGGGATTTGTAGAATGGAAAGAGATGGGCCCAGTACTGTGCCTCACACCTGTAATCCCAGCACTTTGAGAGACCAAGGCGGGCGGATCACATGAGATCAGGAGTTCGAGATCAGTCTGGTCAACATGGTGAAACCCCGTCTCCACTAAAAAAATACAAAAATTAGCCAGTTGTGGTGGTGCACATCTGTAATCCCAGCTAATCAAGAGGCTGAGGCAGGAGAATTGCTTGAATCCAAGAGGTAGAAGTTGCAGTGAGCTGAGATTGTGCCATGGCACTCTAGCCTGGGCGACAAAGTAGGACTTCTGAAAAAAAAAAAAAAAGGGAAAGAGATGAGGCCCAAGGACCAAGTTTCATTGACCTATTATACTTAAAAGACCCTGTGGATTTCACGATAGTGAGTTCTTATGAAAAATAAAGAAAATAAATAAATAAAAATTAAAAGACCTGGTGGAAGGTGAGCAGGAGGTCTAGTGCAGGGAGAAGCCTAGGCCAACTCCCAGGGTTGATTGGGCAGCTGGGGAGATGGCAGTGCTGTCGCTCAGATGGGATGGTAACCAGAGAGGCGAGGGTAGAATGAAAGGGGTATATGCAGAGCCAGGGAAACTGTGATTGGCCAGGCCGATCTGAGGTCAGATTTGAGGTGGGGAACATGGTATTTAGATTTTGGGGTAGTAGAATTCTGGTGCCACAACCCTGCCTGACCCCTGTAGGTAGAGGAAGAGCGGCACAGTGCAGCAGGCAGTGAGAAGGAAGAAGAGCCTGAGGAAGAAGAGGAGGAGGAAGAGGAGGAGGAATACGATGAGGAAGAGGAGGAGGAAGATGATGACCGGCCCCCCAAGAAACCCCGCCATGGAGGCTTCATTCTGGATGAGGCTGGTATGTCACAGTGCTGGGCAAGTGCAGACCAGAGGCTGAGGACTGAGCTTCCACTTTCAGTTCCATTTCTTTTTTTCTTACTTTTTTTTTTTTTGAGACGGAGTCTAGCTCTGTTGCCCAGGCTGGAGTACAGTGATGCGATGTCGGCTCACTGCAACCTCCGCCTCCCAGGTTCAAGCGATTGTCCTGCCTCAGCCTCCTGAGTAGCTGGGATTATAGGTGCGCACCACTGCACCTAGCTAATTTTTTTGAATTTTTAGTAAAGACAGCGTTTCACCATGTTTGCCAGGCTGGTCTCGAACTCCTGACCTCAGGTGGTCTGCTCGCCTCAGCCTCCCAAAGTGCTGGGATTACAGGCATGAGCCACTGCACCTGGCCCTTTTCTTTTTTAAGGCAGGATCTCACTCTGTTTCCCAGGCTGGAGTGCAGTGGCATGATCATGGCTCACTGCAGCCTCTACCTCCCAGGTTCAAGTGATCCTCCCACCTCAGCTTCCTGAGTAGCTGGGACCACAGGTGTGTACCACCAGACCCTACTAGACTAATTTAAAATTTTTTTGTAGAGAGGAGGTCTCACTATGTTGCCCAGGCTGGTTTCAAACTTTTGGCTCAAGTGATCTTCCCACTTCAGCCTCCCGTAGTATTGAGATTACAGGTGTGAGCCACCACTTGCAGCCTTACATGCATTTCATATACGTACACAGATCATCTCTAGGCAAGAAAGTAGTCATGGAGTTGCCTTTGGGAAAGGTGACTGAGATACTGGGGGTTAGAAAAGAGAGAGAGACTTAATTGATGCTTACATTCTCTATAGACGTTGAAGTCTTTAATTGATGCTTACATTCTCTTTTTTTAAATTTTTAAATTTTTTTGATGCTTATGTTCTCTATAGACGTTGGAGTCTTTCATTGTGTGCATGTATTACGTTTTAGTGTAATGTTTGATACATACAAAACAGTACATGCAGCATAGTGAAGAGGTTAAGTACATGGACCATGGAGCCAGACTGGCTCTCAGATCCCAGCTGAGTCTCTGGGCAAGTTACTTAACCTCTCTGGGTCTCAGAGTCTTTGCTGTAAAATAGATAACAGCAATAATGCCTCCCTGAGGGTTGCCAGGAAGATGAATGAGGAATCTGTGTTAGGTACTCAGAACAGGGCAGGGTGCATAGTATGCTCTCAGTGTTAGCTGTCATAAATGTACGAGAATCATAAAACCAACTGACCACAAACCATCTTTTAAAAAACTGTCTAGTGATCATGTTTTGATAGTTGGAAGGGAACTTTTCTTCTTGCTTACTTTGATCTTAGTTTTCTTAAGGGATTTGGGGGTGGAGTAAGGAGAGGGGATGACTTACAGAGCTAGGTGGAGCTGCAGGTGCCCCCGACCCTGCTGCACACACCAGCTCTGTGGTATGACCTCGGATGAGTGCCTCCCTGTCGGAGCCTCAGTGTCCTGCTCTGTGCAGTGAGGATTTGCAGTGCCTGTCTCCCAGAGGAGATGCTTGGTGTCCTGGTATCTGTTAGGAGGTCACCTTTGCCCCTTACCACTTGACCTTTCCATTTCAGATGTCGATGATGAGTATGAGGATGAGGACCAGTGGGAGGATGGAGCAGAGGACATCCTAGAGAAAGGTGTGTGTGGGCCCTGCCTCCACAAGACTTCTGGAAAGGGGGTGGTCGAGAGGGTCTTCAGAGCCCATTCCCCCTACCCCCCATCCCCTGTACACCCCAATTCCCACCGTCCTCACCTCGCTTCTTTCTGTCCTTCCCAGAGAGACCAGTTCCCCGCTTTTTCCTTTTAGGCCCATGAGTGGGGGGTGGGGCTGTGGGATGGGGATGTTGTGGGGAGAGGACTCTGGGATCCCAGGGCCCAGCGAATCCCTTCTGGGGTTGTAGGGTGGGCGAGCTCTGTCCCAAGATACCCCCCACTTCCTGGGCCAGTGCCCCCCTTTCCCCGTTATTTTCCGTTCTGTGCGCCTCATACATTTCGGCTTCTCCCCAACCACCTGGTGCCTGGCCTTTACTTTTGATTTTCAACCTTTCCGTGTCCCTCCCTTCCCCTCCCGCAACCCATTGGTTGATTTGCTGCTATAATTTGGCTCATACTTTGTCTGCCCTCGCCCACCACCACCACCACAACCACAACCACCACCACCACCACCACCACCACCACCACCACCACCACCTCCTCTTCCTCCAAGTAGAAGAGATTGAAGGTAAGAATCTGAAAAGTGTGATTCCCTGACCTTCCTCCCATATCCTGACATTTCCTCCTTCCTGCAGCACCTGCCCTCACCTCCTGCCCAACAGCCCCGATCTGGCCCTGGGGACTCTGACCCACGTAGGGTCCAGAGTCAGGGAGTTCTGGGGCCAGGTCTGCCCCAGTTGTTGGCCTGGGAAAGCATGGATGTGTCTATCTGGGACTGAACATTTGTGGGTGGTAGCAATGGGTGCGGTGGGGTGGAGTCCAGGGTGCACCTGGACAGTGACTGTGAGATGGGAACAGCTGGAAGCCCCCCCAACTGCTGGGCCCCATTCCCAGTGTTTTTGACAAGAAGTAGGATGCTGAGTAGGACAGAGTAGGGGATGAGGGGTTGGGATGTTCTCTGTGAGATGTTATCTTCCTGCCCCAGGGCCAAACCCTGGCCCTTTTAGCTGCACGCCCCTACTTTCTCCAGGCCCCTGCCCTCCACCTGCCATTGCTCACGCCCTCTGTCCATTTTTTTTCAGCCTCCAATATCGATAATGTTGTCCTGGATGAAGATCGTTCTGGGGCTCGCCGCCTACAAAACCTCTGGAGGTGGGCAAGGAAGGACACGTGGTGGAATTGGCCCTGTGGGAGATTTGGGGGCGGACAGCCCACCCACTCTCCTCAACTTTCAATTCCTGTTTGCTTCCCCCAGGGACCAGCGAGAAGAAGAACTGGGAGAGTATTACATGAAGAAATATGCCAAGTCATCTGTGGGAGAGACGTAAGGGCATGGCGGGGGCAGGTGGGGGGGGGAGCAGTGGGAAGGGGAGGGGGTCTGAGCTTCACCCCTTCCTTCCTGAATGCCCTCCTCCCTTCAGGGTGTATGGAGGATCTGATGAGCTCTCAGATGACATCACCCAGCAGCAGCTGCTCCCAGGAGTCAAGTAAGGGGGTTGGGATGGTGGGGGCGGTGCTGGGGTGCGAATCTCATATGAGCTGATGGTACCCAAACAGGTGGCTCCCTGAAGTAAGTCAGGGCAGAGTCACACAGACAGTGTGGTGGATGGTGGGGGTAGGGAGGGCAAGGTGGCACTTTCTCTTTCCTCCCGCTCATGGGTAGAAAGGTGGGGAAGCCAGCAAGTATGGGGGATCCTGGGTGTGGAGACAGAGGAAGGGGGTGGCCCTGGGGGTTTATCTGTTTGTTGCTGAAGATTCAGCTTCACTGAAGGGCTTCCTTTTCCTCTGCTGCCCAGGGATCCCAATCTGTGGACCGTCAAATGTAAGGTGTGTGCTCTGACCTTGGGGCTTGGAGGAGGTAGGAGAATAAGGGAGCTGGTTTGTCGGGGAGAACTGTCCATCTGTCTGTCCCAGGTCTCTGATCTGCCAGTCACTTGGTCCTTCTGTCTCTGTCTGCTGCTCCTTGTTACTCACTGGCTATCTCCCACCTCCATCTTTCTGGCTGTCCATCCTTTCTCTCTCCTCTTTTGGTCCTACTTTATCTTTCCTGATGCTGTCTCCTGCCCCCTTCCTGTGTCCTTTCCTGCATTCTGTCACCTCTCTCAAATCTGCGTCTCATCTTCCAGATTGGGGAGGAACGGGCCACAGCCATTTCCTTGATGCGCAAGTTCATTGCCTACCAGTTCACAGACACGGTAAGTTGGGTAGGCAGGTGGCTTGGTGGGGAGACATGGGCAACACCCAGAGGGAAGGACGTTGTCAACTTCAAGGGCACCAGGTGCCCTTGTGCTGAGCAGAGCTGCCTGCTGAGTGAGCTACTTCAGCTAGAACAAGACCACTGCCTAGATGGAGGGGCTCCTCTGGGCCCTGACAGATATGTTTTCTTTGTTCTCTGCATTTCTGGCAGGGTCCTGCCACCCCTCTGGCCCTCTGGAAGTCAGCCAGCTAGCTTCCTCTACCTTTTCTTCGTTAGAGTGGGTTTGCCTGTTAACCAGCCCTGTTGGTCCGGGGTCACCCTCTTCACCACATGCCAGGAAGCAAATGCTGCATCCAAGGTCCAGGTCTTTCTTTCTTTTTTATTTTTTTTATTATTTAAGATAGGGTTTAACCATGTTGGCCAGGCTGGTCTTGAACTCCTGACCTCAGGTGATGCACCCGCCTCGGCCTCCCAAAGTGCTGAGATTACAGGCGTGAGCCACCACGCCCGGCCCAGGTCTTTCTTTAGATTGACAGTTTGAGTCCTGCCCTTGCTACTTAGCTGTGACTCTGATGCACCTATTTCCCCTCTCTGGGCCCCTTGCCTGCCTCTCAGTATCATACATGACTTTGGCCGACTCAGTGGCTTACTCCTGTTATCCTAGCTCTCTGGGAGGCTGAGGCGGGTGGGTCACTTGAGGTCAGGAGTTGGATACCAGCCTGGCCAACATGGTGAAACCCCATCTTTACTAAAAATACAAAAGTTAACTGGGTGTGGCAGTGCACATCTATAGTCCCAGCTACTCAGGAGGCTGAGGCAGGAGAATTGCTCGAAGGAGGCAGAGGTTGCAGTGAGCTGAGATTGCGCCACTGCACTCCAGCCTGGATGACAAAGTGAAACTCCATCTCCAAAAAAAAAAAAAAAAAGGATTTTATGTCCAGCTCTCAGCCAGGACTTGTTCTGCAGCTTGCATTTACTTAGCAGAGCTGTTGTCAAAGGAACCAGGGCAAATGCTATGAAGGGTGTTCTCAAAATTTGTGAAACTAATCACCGTGCTGGTTGGTAGCTTTCTCACTTAACATGATCTCAGCTAGGGATCATGGTTTAACCTGTTGAGCCACTGGATGTGAGCCAGTGGGACCAAGTAGGCAGTTGCGGGGTTTGCAAACTGTGGTTTTAAATGTGCTCAAATGTCTTCCTCAAAGGCTAGGCACGGTGGCTCGCCTATAATCCCAGCACTTTGGGAGGCCAAGGTGGGTGGATCATGAGGTCAGGAGTTTGAGACCAGCTAGTCTGAGACCAGCATGGTGAACCCCCATCTCTACTAAAAATACAAAAATTAGCCGAGCATGGTGGCACACACCTGTAATCTCAGCTACTTGGGAGGCTGAGGCAAGAGAATCACTTGAACCTGGGAGGTGGAGGCTGCAGTGAGCCAAGATCATGCCACTGCACTCCAGCCTGGGCGACAGAGCAAGACTCTCTGGGGGTGGGGGAAGTTTTCCTCATTATTATAGTGGTAAGTATCCCTGCCTGTCATGGGGAGACTGGGGTTTGTGGGGTGCAATTCCCCAATGGGGAGGATGAAAAGGTACCTTTTGGCCAGGTGTGGTGGCTTATGTCTGTAATACCCGTGCTTTGGGAGGCTGAGGCAAAAGGATAGCTTGAGCCCAAGAGTGCGAGGCCAGCCTGGACAACATAGTGACATGGTGATACCTGATCTCTACAAAAAAAAAAAACACAACAAAAATAAGTGTGCTCAAATCTTCCTACATGGCGCCCTGGAGTAAAATTCTAGTCATTTGAGTTATGACTCTGATTATTTTTTTTTTGAGATGGAGTTTTACTCTTGTTGCCCAGGCTGGAGTGCAATGGTGTAATCTTGGCTCACTGCAACCTCTGCCTCCCAGGTAGCTGGGATTACAGGCACCCGCCACCATGCCCAGCTGATTTTTTGTATTTTTAGTAGGGATGGGGTTTCACCTTGTCGACCAGCCTGGTCATGAAGTCCTGGCTCAAGTGATTCGCTTGCCTTGGCCTCCTGAAGTGCTGGGATTGCAGTTCTGAGCCACTGTCGCCAGCCTAAAATTTAATTTTTTAAAGTGTAAACCATGGTGGATTTTGATATATTTTAGTATATTCGTAACCATCATTGCCATCTAATTCCCAAATGATGTTTTCATTATCCCAAAAAGAAACTGATACCCAGTAGCCGTTGCTCCCCACTCCTCCCTTCCCACAGCTCCTGGTAACCATGAATCTACTTTCTGGACAGACTTCCTTCACTTAATGTTTTCAAGACTCATCCATGTTGTAGCATATATCAGGACTTCATTTTTTTGTGTGTTTTTTGAGACGGAGTTTCACTCATCTTGCCCAGGCTGGAGTGAAATGGTGTGGTCCCGGCTCACTGCAACTGCTGCCTCCCAGGTTCAACTGATTCTTTTGTTTCAGTCTCCCAAGTAGTTGGGATTACAGGTGCCTGCCACCACGCCTGGCTAATTTTTGTGTTTTTAGTAGAGACAGGGTTTTACCTTGTAGGCCAGGCTGGTCTTGAACTCCTTACCTCAGGTGATCCACCCACCTTGGCCTCCCAGAGTGCTGGGATTACAGGTGTGAGCCACTGTGCCAGGCCAGGACTTCATTTTTATGGCTGTATAATACTCCATTTTATAGATAATACTAAATTTTGTTTAGTCATTTATTTTTGAACATTTGTGTTTTCACTTTTTTGAAAATTATGAAATAAGGTGCTATGAAGATGTCTTTTTTTTTTTTTTTTTTTTTGAGATGGAGTTTCGCTCTTGTTACCCAGGCTGGAGTGTGCAATGGCACGATCTCGGCTCACTGTCACCTCCGCCTCCTGGGTTCGGGCAATTCTCCTGCCTCAGCCTCCTGAGTAGCTGGGATTACAGGCACGTGCCACTATGCCCAGCTAATTTTTTGTATTTTTAGTAGAGACGGGGTTTTACCATGTTGACCAGGATGGTCTCGATCTCTTGACCTCGTGATCCACCCGCCTCGGCCTCCCAAAGTGCTGGGATTACAGGCTTGAGCCACCACGCCGGCTTCTTTTTTTTTTTTGAGACGGAGTCTTGCTCTGTTGCCTAGGCTAGAGTGCAGTGGCATGATCTCGGCTCGCTGCAACCTCCGGCTCCCAGGTTCAGGTGATCTTCCTGCCTCAGCCCCCTAGGAGCTGGGATTACAGGCATGCGCCACCATGCCTGGCTATTTTTTGTGTATTTTTTAGTAGAGACGGGGTTTTGCCATGTTGGCCAGGCTGGTCTCAAACTCCTGACCTCAGGTGATCCACCTGCCTCATCCTCCCAAGGTGCTGGGATTATAGGTGTGAACCACCGTGCCTGGTCTGCTATGAAAATTTCTATACACATTTTGGTGTGGACATGTATTTTCAATTTTCCTGGATCAGTACCTCAGTGGGAAATTGCTAGGTCATAGGATAACTGTTTTAAGTTTTTGAAGCATTGCCAAACTGTTTCCCAAAGCAGCTGTACCATTTTACATTCCCACTAGCCATGTATGAGGGTTCCAGTTTCTCTATATCCTTCCCAACACTTATTTTTCTCTTTTTGATTACAGGCATCCTAGTGGGTTTGAAGTGTTATCTCTTTATTATTATTTTTTGAGACAGGTCTTACTCCATCACCCAGACTGGAATACAGTGGTGTGATTTTAGCTCACTGCAACCTTCACCTCCCAGGTTCAAGTGATTCTTGAGCCTCAGCCTCCCGAATAGTTAGCTGGGATTATAGGCACACACCACCATGCCTAGCTAATTTTTTTTTTTTGAGACAGGGTTTCACTTTTGTTGCCCAAGCTGAAGTGCAATGGTGCAATTTCAGCTCACTGCAACCTCCACCTCCTGTGTTCAAGCTATTTTCCTGTCTCAGCCTCCCAGGTAGCTAGGATTATAGGCATGTGCCACCATGCTCAGCTAATTTTTGTATTTTTGTTTTTATTTATTTGTTTATTTTGAGACCGAGTCTTGCTCTGTTGCCCAGGCTGGAGTGCAGTGGCATGATCTTGTCTCACTGCAACCTCTGCCTCCTGGGTTTAAGTGATTCTCCTGACTCAGCCTCCTGAGTAGCTGGGATTACAGGCGCACACCACCACACCCAGCTAGTTTTTTGTATTTTTAGTAGAGACGGGGTTTTACCATATTGGTTAGGCTGGTCTCGAACTCCTGACCTCAGGTGATCCGCCTACCTTGGTCTTCCAAAGTGCTGGGATTACAGGTGTGAGCCACCATGCCTGGCCTTCGTTGCTTTGTTTTTGAGAAGTAGTTTCACTTTTGTTGCCCAGGCTGGAATGTGACAGCGTGATCTCTGCTCACCGCAGCTTCCGCCTCCGGGGTTCAAGTGATTCTTTTGCCTCAGCCTCCTGAGTAGCTGGGACTTCAGGTGCACGCCACCATGCCCAGCTAATTTTGTATTTTTAATAGAGATGGAGTTTCTCCGTGTTGATCAGGATGGTCTTGAACTCCTGACCTCAAGTGATCTGCCCATCTCAGCCTCCCAAAGTGCTGGGATTATAAACGTGAGCCACCGCACCAGGCTCTAGTTGCTTTTTTTTTTTTTTTTGAGATGGAGTCTTGCTCTGTTGCCCAGGCTGGAGTGCAGTGGTGCAGTCTCAGCTCACTGCAGCCTCTGTCTCCCGGGTTCAAGCAGGTCTCCTGCCTCAGCCTCCTGAGTAATTGGGACTACAGATGCGTGCTGCACAACGGCTAATTTTTTGTGTTTTTAGTAAAGACAGGGTTTCACCATGTTGGCCAGGCTGGTCTTGAACTCCCGACCTATCATCTGCCCTTCTCAGCCTCCCAAAGTGCTGGGATTGCAGGCAGGAGCCACTACACCTGGCTCTAGTTGATTTTGAACAGAACACTGGATATCTTTCTATATTAGTACCTGCAGGTTAATCTAATTTTATTTATTTATTTATTTATTTTTCGAGACAGGGTTTCACTCTGTTGCCTAGGCTAGAGTGCAGTGGTGCGATCTCAGCTCACTGCAGCCTCAACCTCCCAGGCTCAAGCAGTCATCCTCCCTCAGCCTCCTGCATAGTGGGACTGCAGGCATGTGCCATCATAGCTGGCTAGTTTTCGTTTTTGTTTTTTGAGATGGAGTCTTGCTCTGTTGCCTAAGCTGGAGTGCAGTGGCGCGATTTCAGCTCACTGCAGCCTCTCCCTCCTGGGTTCAAGCGATTCTCCTGCCTCAGCCTCCCAAATAGCTGGGATTATAGGCACGTGCTACCATGCCCAGATAATTTGTGTGTGTGTGTGTGTGTGTAGTTTTAGTAGAGACAAGATTTCACCATGTTAGCCAGGATGGTCTTGATCTCCTGACCTCGTGATCCACCCACCTTGGCCTCCTAAAGTGCTGGGATTACAGGTGTGAGCCACTGCGCCTGGCCTAGTTTTTGCATTTTTTGTAGAGATGGGGTTTCACCGTTTTGCCCAGGCTTATCTCAAGCTCCTGGGCTCAAATGATTTGCCCATCTTGGCCTCCCAAAGTTCTGTGATTATAGGCATGAGCCACCACATAGAGCCTCATCTCATCTTTTTGTTTGTTTCTTTGTTTTTTTAACTGCAACATTGTGTTTCATGGCACAGTTAAGCCATAAATTAACTAGTTACTATATTTGGATGTTAAATTTCCAGTCTGGTTTGTTTGCTGTAATAAATAATTCTGCAGGGAATACCCTTGTGTCCATGTCATTGTGCCAGTGTATTTCTCTGGGATGAATTCTAGCAGAGGGACTGCTGATCAGTGGCAGTCATTTCTGTTATTAGCAGTCATGTCTCACTGTTTCCTCCTTCCACCTGCTCACCTGCAGCCCCTGCAGATCAAGTCAGTAGTGGCACCAGAGCATGTGAAGGGCTACATTTACGTAGAGGCCTACAAGCAGACCCATGTGAAGCAGGCCATCGAGGGGGTGGGCAACCTGCGGCTTGGCTACTGGAACCAGCAGATGGTGCCCATCAAGGAGATGACAGACGTGCTCAAAGTGGTGAAAGAGGTGGCCAACCTGAAACCAAAGTCGTGGGTCCGCCTCAAGCGGGGCATCTACAAGGATGACATTGCTCAGGTGCCAGGGGGCGGTGCGGCACGGGAGTCAGGGTTTCTCCATTCTGTTCTCCCTTCTTTTCCTTTTGTCCTTCCCACCCTCTTTCTGCTGCAGAGAATAGAACCCCACCTAGATGAGCTGAAGCAGACCCTGGGTTTTGTGAGCACACAGAAAACGGATGGCCGTCTTCTGTGCACATTCTCAGGCATGTTGAGTAAAGATCTGAAAGAGTGGACGCCGTGAGGCATGTGGAGCTCTTGGGGAGGGGTGTTGTAGGCAGCAGGAGCAGCAGTAGCGGCCCGTGAGATAGGATGGGACGGTCACTGGCTGCAGCAGGGACGGTGGGAGATGAGTCAGGGAGCTCACAAGGCCTTGTGACCCATCGGAGGGCTTTGGTGTTTACTGGAGTAGGATGGGAGGGCTCTAAGGGGCACAGGCTGACTTGAGTGTTAATAAGATTTATCTGGTGACTCTGTTGAGACTAGACCACTGGTTCTCAAGTCAGGGCGATGTTTCCCCAGGGTAATGTCTGGAGACATTTTTGGTTATGTCAGCTGGGGAGGGGGTTGATACTTATGGGGTCTAGCAGGTTAAACCCAGAAATGCTAGACACATGGATGGGATGGCTGCCCACAGCAAAGAATTACCTGGCCCAGAAAGTCAATAGTGCCAAGGCTGAGAAACCCTGGAATAGCCTGGAGGGGGCCACCGGCAGGAGCACAGAGACCAGGGAGGAGGCTGCTGCTATAGCGCAGGTGGCAGTGCTGGGGGGACGGGACCAAGACCCTGATACAAATTGAGTGTCTCTTACCTAAATGCTTGAGACCAGAGGTGTTTTTCAGATTTCAGATGTTTTCAACTCTTGGAATATTTGCATTATGCTTACCGATTCAGCATTCCAAATCTGAAAATCTGAGAGTGAGCATTTCCTTTGAGCATCATGTTGGTGCTCAGAAGGTTTCCTATTTTTGAGCATTCTGGGTTTTGGATTTGGACTGCTGAGACTGCAGTGGAGGAGGGGAAGAGGTCAGGTATTTTGAAGGCAGAGCTGCAGGAATTTGCTGACAGATCAGGTGTAGGTGTAGGAGAAAGAAAGGAGTCAAGCATGGCTCCTAGCTCGTGTGCCTGAGCAGAGGGAAGAATGGAGTGGGAGGAGGCCAGAAGGGGCAGGTGTAGGGGAATCAGCGCTTTGGCTGCAATTGTCCTGGATTTGAGGGACCTTTAGACATCCAGGTGGAGATACCAAGTAGGCAGTGGCTCCTCAGTGCCAGAGTTGAGGGGAAAGACAGGCTAGAGCGGGACTTTTGGAAGTTGTCAGCAGCCTGGTTTTTCCCCCACCATCCTGTGTCCCTTCTCCTTCCTAGCATCTCATGGCCCTTCTTGTGTCTGAAGTCAGGGAGGAGGGTGGGGCCCTGCTGACGCCCTGCCCGCTTTGCTCAGGTGGACTACGTGGAGCCCAGCCAGAACACCATCTCCCTGAAGATGGTCCCGCGCATTGACTACGATCGCATCAAGGCCCGCATGAGCTTGGTACTCAGGGGAATCTGTGGCCTTGGGAGAAGGGGTGCACTCCATCCCACTGGTGGCCAAGCCCTGCTCCCTCACCCTTCCCACCCATGCCCCTTTCCTCCATAGAAAGACTGGTTTGCCAAAAGGAAGAAGTTTAAGCGGCCTCCACAGAGGCTGTTTGATGCTGAGAAGATCAGGTGGGTGTCCTTGGGGACTGGCTGGGCTGGGTCCCCAGGGCTGGTGTGCAGAATGTGCCTTTTGCAGGTTCTTCCACAGGGATGACCCCGCCACAGGTTAGCCTATGAATTGGTTAGCCTGACATGTAGCCCCAGGCAAGTCACTCCACATCGCTGTGCTTCAGTTTACTCTGCTATAAAGATTGATGAGCTGGGCGCGGTGGCTCACGCCTGTAATCCCAGCACTTTGGGAGGCCGAGGCGGGTGGATCACGAGGTCAAGAGATCGAGACCATCCTGGTCAACATGGTGAAACCCCGTCTCTACTAAAATACAAAAAATTAGCTGGGCATGGTGGCGCGTGCCTGTAATCCCAGCTACTCAGGAGGCTGAGGCAGGAGAATTGCCTGAACCCAGGAGGCGGAGGTTGCGGTGAGCCGAGATTGCGCCATTGCACTCCAGCCTGGGTAACAAGAGCGAAACTCCGTCTCAAAAAAAAAAAAAAAAAAAAAAGATTGATGAGCCGGGCACGGTGGCTCACACCTATAATCGCAGCACTTTGGGAGGCCGAGGTGGGCGGATCACCTGAGGTTAGGAGTTCAAGACCAGTCTGAGCAACATGGAGAAACCCTGTTTCTACTAAAAATACAAAATTAGCTGGTGTGGTGGTGCATGCCTATAATCCCAGCTATTTGGGAGGCCGAGGCAGGAGAATCACTTGAACCTGGGGGGCAGAGGTTGCAGTGAGCCAAGATCGTGCCATTGCACTCCAGACAGGGCAACAAAAGCAAAACTCCGTCTCAAAAAAGAAGAGCTGTGGAATGCACCTTTCAGTCTGCACCAAGGGCCTTGCTAATACTTCACCTGCCTGAGTTTGGACCCATTTATACCACTAGTCTTGACTCAACTGCACCTCTCTGCAAAGAGCAAACCATAATGCTCCCCTCCCCACCCCGCAGCAAGCCAGCTGACCAACTACCCCAACATGCCCAGCAGAGCATGCTGACCCCCCTCCCAGATTCACCATGGGAGAGCGATTGCGTGAGTGTAGGAGGAACTTGACCTGCTCCTCCCATATGTTTCCCTTTCGGAGAGTGGAGGAGGCTCCTTCCCCACCGCGGAGACATGGAATAGACATGAAGTGTGCCCCACTCCACATTCAGGGCCAGGGGCCACAGGTTTGGGAGTCCCACCTGCCTGCTTTTGAATCCTGTCAAGACTCTGGCTTGGCAACCTTGGGTATGTGGTGTGACCTTCCTGAGCCTGCATTCCTTCACCTGGAAATGAACAGTTACTGATGTCACGGATTTAGGGAGGAGTCTGTGAGGTCCTGAATGTGCAGGTCAGGCTTGAGTGCTCTATGAATATTAACTGGTGTCATTGTCTGATACTGTTACTTTGTTCTGCTAATATTTACTGCACACCTCCTGCATACTAGGCACTGTTGTTGGTGAAATTTAGTGACTGTTACATCCCTAACCTTCTGGAGCTGACATGCTAGTTAGGGGGACAGGTCAAACACTAGCTTGTCAGATGGTGATCAGTGCTCTGGTGAAAGATAAATCAGGGAATGAGTGGAGGAGTACAGGGAGGTGGGCCTTTGAGGTTTGTGAGAAGTCACTGCTGCCAAGAGGGTGTGTGCTGGGATGGGATGGGTCAGTCTGCCTGTGGTCCTCTCCCCCGTTGCCAGCTGAGAAGACTGAGGTACAGTAAGATTCTCTTCTTGACCTTCCTTCTAATCTTCTCTCCCCCATAAAATCCCAGGTCCCTGGGGGGCGATGTTGCCTCTGATGGTGACTTCCTCATCTTTGAGGGGAACCGTTACAGCCGGAAAGGCTTTCTCTTCAAGAGCTTCGCCATGTCTGCTGTGGTGAGGGTCCCAGACAGGAGGGGCACTGGTAATGAGGGTGGGGTGAGCGTTCAGCAGGCCAGGCCCTGGGCTGTGGGTTATCTGGGTCTGTCCCACTCCTCAAGTTAGGAGTGTTCCCTAACCATCTTTGCAGCCCACTCAGCTGGGCTGTTGCACTGACCTTGGGCCATTTCCTTCTCTTCCTCTCTCCCCTGGGGGCTTAGATCACGGAGGGTGTTAAGCCCACACTCTCTGAACTGGAGAAGTTTGAGGACCAGCCAGAGGGCATCGACCTAGAGGTTGTGACTGAGAGCACAGGTATTTGACTCCTTCTGTAACCTGGGCCAAGGGGTGGGTGGGGGGGGCCATGGCAGCAGCCCCTGAATCAGCTGTATTGCTGCCCCTGCAGGGAAGGAGCGGGAGCACAACTTCCAACCTGGGGACAATGTAGAGGTCTGTGAGGGTGAGCTCATCAACCTGCAGGGCAAGATCCTCAGTGTGGATGGCAACAAGATCACCATCATGCCCAAGCACGAAGACCTCAAGGTGGGTGCCTGGTGTTCAGGGACGTCTGACTGTATGTGGCTGTCCAGGTGGCGGTGTGCCTGGTGACACCTGGTTTCCAGGAGGGTAAGTTGAGGCCCTTCTAGTGTTCTCAGGTGCCTGAGAGACTCTGTCTGAGTGCAACTTGAGGTCGGTGGGCAGCAGGCCTGCTTTTGTGATTTGGGGAAAGGGATGTCTGGTTACATTTTGGGGGGCCTGGCATGTAGGTCCTTTCTGTCCCCAGGGGACTGCTAGGGTGTGTATCTTTGGGGTTGAATGGGCTGCACATATATGGGGTGTGTGTTCAACATTTCTATCTTGAGTGTGAGGGAGGACGGTGTGTGTCAACGCCTGCTTGTGGACATTTAAAGGAGGAAGAGACCAGGCGCAGTGGCTCATGCCTGTAATCCCAGCACTTCGGGAGGCCAAGGTGGGCGGATTGCCGGAGATCAGGAGTTCGAGACCAGTCTGGTCAACATGGTGAAACCCTGTCTCTACAGAAAATAAAAAATTAGCTGAGTGTGGTGGTGTGCACCTGTAATTTCAGCTACTTGGGAGGCTGCGGTAGGGGAATTGCTTGAACTAGGGAGGTGGAAGGTTGCAGTGAGCCGAGATTGCGCCACTGCGCTTCAGCCTGGGCGACAGAGCGAGACTTTGTCAAATAAATAAATAAGGAAGAAATGGACATCCAAGAGGTGTGTCCTGATTTGTGGCCACATCACCGGCAGGCCTAGCTGGTTGTGTGTGTCTCTGGAGAGTGACTTGGTCTATCTTGTGTCTGAAAAGCAAGATATCTCGGTAGTACTGGGTTGAGAGTGTAATGGAGTAATCTGAGGTGGGTGCTTAGTTTTGTTTGCTTAGTCGGGTGTGTGTGTGTTATGTCTGAGGGGTTGTGCAGGCACATGTGATGTGTGGGGTGAGGCTGTCTCTGGGTGGGGCTGAGAAGCTGTCCAGTCGGGGGTCCTGTGTCTGAAGGGCAGGCTCTCTCTGTGTGGGTCCAGGCAGGCATCATGTGTCTCGAGGGCAGGCTGTCTCTTTGTGGGTAAAGAGCTGTCTCTTTGTGGGGTAAAGGTTGTCCAGGTTGGTGTCCTGTGTCTGGGGTCGGCTGTTTCTGGTGCAGTCTGAGGGATCATCCAGGTGGCCTAAGGTTGTCTGGGGTGGGTGGTGTGAGCCTGGAGTGGTTGTTTGAGAACATGAGTGGATTCTGAAGACAGGAGTGGCAGTCGGGTTGTGGTGGTCTCCCCTCACTCACCTGCTCATTGTCCTTTCACCCAATCCCCCAGGACATGCTGGAGTTCCCAGCCCAGGAACTTCGGAAATACTTCAAGATGGGGGACCACGTGAAGGTAATTGCCGGCCGATTCGAGGGCGACACAGGCCTCATCGTGCGGGTTGAGGAGAATTTTGTTATCCTGTTCTCTGACCTCACCATGCATGAGGTAGGTGGATGGAAGGGTCGGGGCAAGGCGACGTGCCAAGAGGAGACCCAGGTACGCGAGCTACCTGGACCAGGCCTCACCCCTTTCTCCATCCCCGGCAGCTGAAGGTGCTGCCCCGCGACCTGCAGCTCTGCTCGGAGACAGCATCGGGTGTGGATGTTGGGGGCCAGCATGAATGGGGCGAGCTGGTGCAGCTGGACCCCCAGACTGTGGGCGTCATCGTGCGACTAGAGCGGGAGACCTTCCAGGTGTGTGTGTTGTGCTCTGTGGCGGGGACTTGCTTTTAGGAGGCTTCCTGTCCCTCAGCTCCTCATCCTGGGAGGTGGCAGAGCCCCCAGACTCCTCTGGGTTGCAGACCTGGCTCTGTCACTCACATCTGACTGGCTGATAGTGGGCACATTGCAAGTCATTGATCCTCCCTGTGCCTGTTTCACAGCCTACAAAATGGAAATGAGAGCAGCGTCTACTCTGTTCATAGTGAATGATTCCCTGAGGTTAGATATGTACCCTGGTGGCTGGCCTCACTCAACGATGGAGTGCCACATGTGCCCTACTGCTTTTGCCCCATCCTCACGGATGTGGGAGTCATGGAGCACAGTAACTTAGGACCCTGGACTCCACGTTCACTTTGGCTCTGTTGCTTCTATGCTATGTGACCCTGGGCTAGTGACTCACCCTCTCTGAGCCTGAGTTTCCCTTTGTAAGATGGAAATCATGATAGAATCCATCTCAGAGGAAGTTTTGGCCTCACACAGAGTAATGGGTGAACAATTAGCTATTATTTTGCTATCAGCCCCTTCCTCCATCTGTCAGGTCCCTATTGCCCAATCAGGGGATGGAGTCTCCTTGCAAAGGGTATTTTAGAATGACTGGGAACATTTTTGGTTGACCTAGTACCTAAAGGGTGGCACCCTGCCTGCCTGCCTGCCTGCCCTTCCTGCAGCCAGGGAGTTGAGATGCCCTGTGGAGCTTGGGATCGTCTCCCACAAAGAAGGATCATCTCACTTTAGGGAACCCCTGTCCCGTGTCTCCCCTTCCCATTCTCACCCCACAGTCTCCCTGGTCTCCCTTCATAGGTGCTGAACATGTACGGGAAGGTGGTGACTGTCAGGCATCAGGCTGTGACCCGTAAGAAGGACAACCGCTTTGCTGTGGCCTTGGACTCAGAGCAGAACAACATCCACGTGAAAGACATCGTCAAGGTCATTGATGGCCCCCACTCAGTGAGTACAAGTTCCTGCCTTTGAGCTGTATCTGAAAGAATTTGGTTGGTTGAGGGTGAGAGGGACATGGTCAAAAGAGTGACCCTTCTCTCCCTGGCTAGGGCCGAGAGGGGGAGATTCGCCATCTCTTCCGCAGCTTTGCCTTCCTACATTGCAAGAAACTGGTGGAGAATGGGGGCATGTTTGTCTGCAAGACCCGCCACCTGGTGCTGGCTGGGGGCTCGAAGGTGAGGTGGGCATGGCGGGATCCTGTGCACTGGGTACCTGGCTCGGCTCTCCAGCCTCCCTTGGCCCCAGAAGTAACGAGATTGGGCTTGTGAGGGATTAGGAGAGCAGGTGTCATTGTCAGGTCCTTGGCAAAGAGTGAGAAGGTTTATTTGGGACTCTGAGCTGTTCACCAAGTTATTCATTTCATTTTACTGAGCACCTGTAAGATGCCAGACACTGGAGAACCAGTGGTGAACAAGACTAAAAACAACTCTGCTAGGCTGGGTGTGATGGTTCATGCCTATAATCCCAGCACTTTGGGAGGCCACGACGGGCGGATCACAAGGTCAGGAGTTCGAGACCAGCCTGGCCAACATAGTGAGACCCTGTCTCTACTAAAAATACAAAAATTATCCAGGCATGGTGGTGCGCACCTATAATCCCATCTACTCAGGAGACTGAGGCAGGAGAATTGCTTGAACCCAGGAAACAGAGCTTGCAGTGAGCTGAGATGGCACCACTGCACTACATCCTGGGCAACAGAGCTGGAGTCTCAAAAAAAAAAAAGAAAAAACTCTGCTATCCCAGAGCTGGTACTCCAGAGATGGATGGACAGATAAACCGTCCAGTGTAAGGTGATGGCAAGCACTGTTAAGAAAACAGAATGGGCTCAGGAGACAGGGAGCGATCAGGGCTGCTGCTTAGACAGAGGAGGGTAAAGAAAGGCCTCTGGGAGTCGACACTAGAGGAGAGACCTGAATGAAGGGATGGAGAGTGAGCATTTTGGCGGAATAGCAAGTGCAAAGGCCCTGAGGTGGGCTCGTAGGAAAGTTGTGCAGGACCAGGTGTCACAGAGGAACTCAGGCCTGGGGTGTGGGCGGCTGGGTGGTCTCCTCAGGGCCCTGCAGATGGGATGCTGAGTTCCTGTGGTTTGTGGTTTTTGTGTCTCTAAGGGCTTAAATTCCTAACTAGCCACATTTTAGTCTTGCTCCTTGGCCAGTGGAAGCCCAGGCCTCTTGATTGACAGGCTTACAATGGCAGAGGAGTGGCAGTTTCCCCAAAGCAAATTGAGGCATTGCCACCAGAAGGAGGCAGGGGTGGTGACAGGGCAGATCCTTGCAGGAGCTGTTCCCACGTTGAGGCATTCAGTGTGATGTGGGGACTGGGGACTGGGGGCTGTCACCCAGGCTCTCCCACCCCCATCCCCTGCACAACAGTTTACTCCTTGCCTTTCTGCTAGCCACGTGATGTGACCAACTTCACCGTGGGTGGCTTTGCGCCTATGAGTCCCCGGATCAGCAGCCCCATGCACCCCAGTGCTGGAGGTGAGAGGGGTTCAGGGTACGGAGATGTGGAGGGTAGAGAGGGCTGGGAGAAACTTGGTTGTTCAGCCTACAGTGAGTGCCTTCGCTGGGCTGGGCCTTGCTATTAGGGGATTCACCGCCCTCAGGAGGGTAGACCCTGCAGTGACGGCCCAGAATGGTCAGGGCTTCCATAGGAAAGGTGAGGGGCAGGGGGTGGGCAGGGGAGGCTCCTAACCCAAGTAGGGAGGAATCAAGCAAGTGAAGGGGTCATTCTGATGCTGTCCTGGCTGTGGGCACAGCCATGGGGAACCAGTGACATTCTCCCCCATCCCCAGGTCAGCGTGGCGGCTTTGGTAGCCCAGGTGGCAGCAGTGGCGGCATGAGCAGGGGCCGGGGCCGGAGGGACAACGAGCTCATCGGCCAGACTGTGCGCATCTCCCAGGGGCCCTACAAAGGTGACCTGCGAGGCCTGTGGAGGCCTAGGGAGGGGCGTGGTGAAGGAGAACCTCCCCGGCCTGACCTCCTGCCCCCTACCAGGCTACATTGGTGTGGTGAAGGATGCCACGGAGTCCACAGCCCGTGTGGAGCTGCACTCCACCTGCCAGACCATCTCTGTGGACCGTCAGCGGCTCACCACAGTGTACGGGCGGGGCCTAGGGAGGGCAAGGGTGGGGCTTGTTGGGCAGTGACAGGGTCCTGCTCACCGCGTTTGTTCTCTGTGTCCACAGGGGCTCACGGCGCCCGGGCGGCATGACCTCGACCTATGGGCGGACGCCCATGTATGGCTCCCAGACGCCCATGTATGGCTCTGGCTCCCGAACGCCCATGTATGGTTCACAGACACCTCTCCAGGATGGTGAGTGCCTGCAGAGGACAGGGAGGAGGGGCTGGGGTGTCTAGAGAAGGGACAGGACTGATAGACACACTCATTTCCCACATTCCAGGCAGCCGCACCCCACACTACGGCTCGCAGACGCCCCTGCATGATGGCAGCCGCACTCCTGCGCAGAGCGGGGCCTGGGACCCCAACAACCCCAACACGCCGTCACGGTGAGTCCAGGGTTCTGGTGTGTGCTGGTGTGTGTGAGGGGTCACGCTGGGTGTCTGGGGGATGGAGGGGTTTGTGGGGCCCATGCAGCATTCTCTGCTCGCAGCCCCAGGCTGGTGCCTTTGAAGGAGGAGGCATAGCATGGCAGGGTGGGGGCAAAGCGGCCTCCTCCAGCCCCAGCCTCAGTAGTGATTGTGGGTACCCCTGGGCTTAGAGAAAGATCCTGGGTGGGGTGCCCTTGGGTGGGCACCCTCATCTCTCCATGCCACAGTTTCGGCTGTGGAAGGGAAATAACATCAGGAGCTCCTCTGAATAGGGCTCTCGTGAGAATGAAATTGCCTCCGTTCGGGGTCTGGCGTAGGGTGCTATTCTGGAAGCATCCATCACATTATCACCACAGTTGCTGTCAACAGACCTTTCTCTCAACAGGGCCGAAGAAGAATATGAGTATGCCTTCGATGACGAGCCTACCCCGTCCCCGCAGGCCTATGGGGGAACCCCCAATCCCCAAACACCTGGCTACCCCGACCCCTCATCCCCACAGGTCAACCCACAATACAACCCACAGACGCCAGGGACGCCGGCCATGTGAGTCCACTGGGGCCTGCCCTCATCTACCCCTGCCCAAACCCTCCCACTGCCTCCTTTCCCCTCCCTGCTCCAACAAATGTCCCTTCTCTCCTGTCTGCAGGTATAACACAGACCAGTTCTCTCCCTACGCTGCCCCCTCCCCACAAGGCTCCTACCAGCCCAGCCCCAGCCCCCAGAGCTACCACCAGGTGGCGCCAAGCCCAGCAGGCTACCAGAACACCCACTCCCCAGCCAGCTACCACCCTACACCCTCACCCATGGCCTATCAGGTAATGATCTGCCTGCCTGCCCTTGAGGGTGGTGGGCTGGGGTGGCCTCAGGCTTATAGGGTCGGCCAGGCCAGGTGACCATTCCCAGCGATACTCCTCTTTTCCCTGCAGGCTAGCCCCAGCCCGAGCCCTGTTGGCTACAGTCCTATGACACCTGGAGCTCCCTCCCCTGGTGGCTACAATCCTCACACGCCAGGCTCAGGCATCGAGCAGAACTCCAGCGACTGGGTAACCACTGACATTCAGGTGAAGGTGCGGGACACCTACCTGGACACACAGGTGGTGGGACAGACAGGTGTCATCCGCAGTGTCACGGTACGTGGGGCCCAGGGTGCTGGGTGGGCAGGCATCCTCGCCTCGGTGCCCCCTAAACTCTGTGATTACTTTCTTTTTTAACTGTCTAACTGCATGTTCAAGTCTCCTTTTTTTTTTGAGATGGACTCGCTTTCTGTTGCCCAGGTGGAGTACAGTGGTGTGATGTTGGCTCACTGCAACCTCCGCCTTCCAGGTTCAAGCAATTCTCCTGCCTCAGTCTCCTGGGTAGCTAGGATTACAGGCGCCTGCCACCACACCTGGCTGAGTTTTGTATTTTTAGTAGAGACGGGATTTTACCATGTTGGTCAGGCTGGTCTCAAACTCCTGACCTCAGGTGATCCACCCACATTGGCCTTCCAAAGTGCTGGCATTACAGACTTGAGCAAGTCTCCATTTATAGCTGAAAAAACAGATGTAGAAAACATTGGAATGTATTTACTAACTCCACAAGGGCAGGGACTTGTTTTGTTTGTTTTGTTCTGAGACAGAGTCTCACTTTGTTACCCAGGCTGTAATGCAGTGGTGTGATCACAGCTCACTGCGGCCTCCATTTCCCAGGCTCAAGTGATCCTTCCACTTCGGCCTCCCAAGTAGATGGGACTACAGGTGCATGCCACCACACCCAGCTAATTTTCTGTATTTTTGTAGAGATCGGGCTTCCCTGTGTTATCCACATTGGAGGGCAGGGATTTTTAGCCGGCTCTGCTCCGTCCTGCCTTTTTTGCTCACAGTTGGGGCCCATTTGCCTGGAGAAGTGTGTGGCACACAGAAGTGTCGTTACTTTTTGACATACTCCTTTGAGACAGCAACTCAGTAAAATGTACTGAATGCTGCTTCTGTGTGAGGCTCGGGCTTAGCACCGGGCAGCCACACCCCTGGGCTCCCTTCCACAAACACCGATTTTCCTCCAGCCTCAGGGCCTTTGCAAATATACTTTCCTATGTCTTTCTTTCATTCTGTTTTTTTTTTTTTTTGAGACAGAGTCTCCCTCTGTCACCCAGGCTGGAGTGCAGTGGTGTGACCTCTGCTCATTGCAACCTCCGCCTCCCGGGTTCAAGCAGTTCTCCTGCCTGAGCTTCCTGAGTAGCTGGGACTACAGGTGCATGCCACCATGCCCGGCTGATTTTCTTTTTGTATTTTAGTAGAGATGGGGTTTCACCATATTGGCCAGGCTGGTCTCGAACTCCTGACCTCGTGATCCATCTGTCTCAGCCTCCCAAAGTGCTGGGATTACAGGTGTGAGCCACCGCGCCTGGTCCCGTTGTTTGTCTAGAGACAGACCCCCTTGAGGGAAGTACCTAGGCTGTCTTGGGTCTGTCTCTGGCAGGTCCGTGTAATTCTTCATGTTAACCTCCCTGTTGCCTGAAAGCTTAAAGCTTGCCCTGGTGCAGTTCTTTGATGACAAAGCCTGTATTTGATTCCTCTGAAGCCCCACTTCCTAGGTGAAGGACTGGCACCTTGTTGGCTCTTTAATAACTATTAATCAAATTAAACACCAGAGACCAGTGCAGTTCCAGGCCCTGTCTTCAAAGACCTCACATTCCACTGGGGGAGACAGATGTGTCCCCAGACGGTGACAGCCCAGAGTGGGCAGAGCTGGGATGGAGGAAGCTCAGAGGGCAAGGGGAGCTATGTGAACCTGGAGGAGGCACCTTACACAATTTAGTGGGGAATCGGGGAGGGCTGCCTGGGGAAGGAGACATCTGAGTTGAGACCTGAAGAATGAATAGGAGTAAGCTAAGAAAAATGACTGGGTTGAGAATGTTCCAAATGGAGAGAACCACGTGTGCAGAGGCCTGGAGGTGAGGGGAACCTGGGCACATTCCGGGAGCTGAAGTGTTTGTTGTGGCTGTAACATAAAGAGCCGAAGGGGCTGGGCGGTAGCTCATGCCTGTAACCTCAGCACTCTGGGAGGCCGAGGTGAGCAGATCACCTGAGGTCAGGAGTTCGAGACCAGCCTGGTCAAAATGGTGAGAACCTGTCTCTACTGAAAATACACACAAAAAAAAATTTAGCCAAGCGTGGTGGCACATGCCTGTGATCCCAGCTACTCAAAGCAGGAGAATCACTTGAAACTGGGAGGTGGAGGTTGTGGTGAGCTGAGATGGCACTACTGCACTCCAGCCTGGGCAACGGAGCAAGACCTCTCAAGAAAAAAAAAAGCTGAAGGGAAGGTGAATGAGGCCAGAGAGCTGTCTGGGGCCCTGTCATGTGCCAGCCTGGAGGACCTGGCCTCTCCAGAGGGCGCCAGAGAGCCATGGAGGAATCTAAGGAGGAGAGTGGTGGGAGCGGATCTGTGGTGTGGACTGAATTCTCTGTGTTGCCATATCAGTGATCCATTGGGGGTTGGGAGACTGGGCCAGGAGCCCAGGAGGAGGTTGGGCTGTACTAGGGCAGGGCTGTGGGGAGGCAGGTAGGAGAGATCCTCACAGGCTGAATGGCCAGGCCTCAAAGCCTGGGACATGTTGGTGAGGGAGGTGACCAAGATGAAGTCCAGTGCTCTGGTGGGGCCTGCAGACCGTGGGGTGGGTCCTGAGACCAGGTCCAGGAAGAGGAGCAGGTGCGGGGAAGATGCTGAGGCCAGTTTGGGACACAAAGAGTCAAGAAGCAATCTTTTTTTTGCCTGTTAGCTTCATTCTGAGGCTTCTCTTGCTGATTGGGTCACCCGTCTCCCGACGCTGACATGCACCACAGGCCCCAGGCCTTGGAACCAGGCCCAGCCGTGGCCTTTCCTGCCCCATTTCACCTTGAGTTTTCAGAATGAGCCCTGAGCCTTTGTCCCCTGGAGTGTGGGCCTCAGTCCTGTGTTGGGAGCAGGACAGGCTGACCAGGCTGTCCCCATCCTCCAGGGGGGCATGTGCTCTGTGTACCTGAAGGACAGTGAGAAGGTCGTCAGCATTTCCAGTGAGCACCTGGAGCCCATCACCCCCACCAAGAACAACAAGGTAGGGGTAGGGGGCAAGGAGATGAAATGAGGGATGTTGGGCACTGCCACGGACCCTGACCACATTACCCCCACCCCCAGGTCAAAGTGATCCTGGGCGAGGATCGGGAAGCCACAGGCGTCCTGCTGAGCATCGATGGTGAGGATGGCATTGTCCGTATGGACCTGGATGAGCAGCTCAAGATCCTCAACCTCCGCTTCCTGGGGAAGCTCCTGGAAGCCTGAAGCAGGCAGGGCAGGTGGACTTCAGCAGATGAAGAGTGATCCTCCTTCCTTCCCTGGCCCTTGGCTGTGACACCAGTTCCTGCCTCAGGGCTAGGCCGATCATTCTGGATTTCTTTTTATATCTCTTTCTGGTTTTCCATCTTCTCCCTCCCTGGTGCTCATGGGAATCTGAGTAGAGTCTGGGGGAAGGTCCCCACCTTCTTGTACCTCCTCCCCACAGCTTGCTTTTGTTGTACTGTCTTTCAATAAAAAGAAGCTGTTTGGTCTAAAAGTCTTGGGGGGAGAGAGAGAGAGAGAGAGAGAGAGAGAGAGAGAGAGAGAGTGTGTGTGTGTGTGTGTGTGTGTGTGTGTGTGTATGTGCTGTGCGAATGGGGTGTCTTCTTTTTAAGTGGGGTCATTTGCACACTCCACTTCCTTGCTTTGTGGTTGGGCAAATAACTGGGCCTTACCTAAATCTGTTTTCCCATCTAGATAATAGTGATAGTGCCTGCCCCAGAGGGCTCTTGAGAGGAATGTGTGTGAGAAGACATCCGAAGGAGATCAGAGCAGAGCTTGTCATGTGATTGCTGATATTATATCTTATTCAGACATGAATTATGCTAAGTGAAAATCACAGCATCTTCCAGGAAACCTAAATTCCTCCTGTGGTGTAGGATACAGTGCTTGATGGTCCTTTTTCTTTCTTTTTTTTTTTTTGATATGGAGTCTTTTTTCTTTTTTTTAATTCAGTCCCAGTAGAGACTGCCAAAGCTGACTATATTTTAAGTCATCATGGTGAGGTATTGGGAAAAGTTTTCAATTAGCAATAATCGTGCCTCGGATACACCTCATTGGCTACAATACTGCCACTGCGCAAAGCTGAGACGGAGTCTTGCTGTGTCACCAGGCTTGAGTGTGGTGGCACAATCTTGGCTCACTGCAACCTCTGCCTCCCGGGTTCAAGCGATTCTCCTGCCTCAGCCTCCTGAGTGGCTGGAATTATAGGTGCATGCCACCATGCCCAGCTAATTTTTTTGTATTTTTGGTAGAGACAGGGTTTCACCATGTTGGTCAGGATGGTCTCAATCTCTTGACCTTGTGATCTGTCCACCTCAGCCTTCCAAAATGCTGGGATTACAGGTGTGAGCCACTGCATCCAGCTGATGGTCCTTCTTTTCTGTTTGAGATCGGGTCTCGCTCTGTTGCCCATGCTGGAGTTACGTGGTGCAGTCATTGCTCACTGCAGCCTGAACCTCCTGAGCTCAAGCAATCCTCTTGCCTCAGCCTCCCAAGTAGCTGGGACTATAGGCATGCACCACGCCTGGATAACTTTTTTATTTTTATATTTTTTATAGAGATGTGTCTCATTGTATTGCTTAGGCTGGTCTTGAACTCCTGGCTTCAAGTGATCCTCCTGCCTTGGCCTCCCAAAGTGCTGCAGTTACACATGTGAGCCACAGTGCCCAGCGGTCCATTCTCTTGAGCCCTGACAGCAGTGATAACAGGATTGCTGTAGCTTTTCCAATGACATGGGGCAGGAGTGGGTGCAATCTTAAAGAGACTGGAGCTTAGTACCCAGAACCTGCTTCCCTTCCTCATTAGATATTCCTGTCTTTTTACAAATGTAAATGTATTACAAAACATTTCAGGCTGGGCACGATGGCTCACGCCTGTAATCTCAGCACTTTGAGAGGCCGAGGTGGGGCAGATTATTTGAGGTGAGTTTGAGACTATACTGACCAACAGGGTGAAACCCTGTCTCTACTAAAAATACAAAAAAATTAGCCGGGTGTGGTGGCGGGCGCCTGTAGTCCCAGCTACTTGGGAGGCGGAGGCAGAAGAATCGCTTGAATCTGGGAGGTGGAGATCACAGTGAGCTGAGATCGCATCACTGCACTCTAGCCAAAAAAAAAGCGGGGCGCCGTGGCTCACGCCTGTAATCCCAGCATTTTGGGAGGCCGAGGCGGGTGGATCACGAGGTCAAGAGATCGAGACCATCCTGGTCAACATGGTGAAACCCTGGCTCTACTAAAAATACAAAAAATTAGCTGGGCACCGTGGCGTGGGCCTTTAATCCCAGTTACTCAGGAAGCTGGGGCAGGAGAATTGCCTGAACCCAGGAGGCGGAGGTTGCGGTGAGCCGAGATCGCGCCATTGCACTCCAGCCTGGGTAACAAGAGCGAAACTCTGTCTCAACAACAACAACAACAACAACAACAAAACCAAAAAACATTTCAGATGTTGAAGAATATATACCAAGAACAGTCATGTCCCCACCACCCAGATGAGGAAACAGTATATACTAGATAGGACCCACTTCAGCAGCACGGTAATTTTTCTACCTTGCTATTATTTGGTTTTAAGGTTTACATAAACAGGGTCCGATTTCTCTTCCAGTCAGTTTAGGGGAGGTTCATAGTATCTATTGGTTGGAGTGCAATAATGCGATCTCAGCTCACTGTGACTTCCACCTCCGAGGTTCAGCGATTCTCCTGCTTCAGCCTCCCCAGTACCTGGGATTACAGGTGTGCGCCACCACGCCCCGGTTAATTTTTGTATTTTTAGTAGAGATGGGGTTTCACCATGTTAGCCAGGCTGGTCTGGAACTCCTGACCTCAGGTGATCCACCCGCCTCGGCCTCCTAAAGTGTTGGGATTACAGGAGTGAGCCCCTGCGCCAGCCTTAATTTTAATTTTTATTTGTTATTGTTATTTTGAGAGAGCCTCCTTCTGTTGCCCAGGCTGGAGTGCAGTGCTGCAACCTAGGCTCACTGTAACCTCTGCCTCTCCTGCCTCAGCCTCCCCAGTAGGTGGGACTACAGGCGCGCCCCATCACTCCTGGCTAATTTTTTTTTTTGTATTTTTAGTAGAGACAGGGGTTTCGCCATGTTGGCCAAGCTGGTTTTGAACTCCTGACTTCAGATGATCCGCTGCCTTGGCCTCCCAAAGTGCTGGGATTACAGGCGTGAGCCACCAAGCCTGGCCAGAAGGTTTTGAGAACTGGCTTTTTAGGTCGCTTTCTAAGCCTCAGTTTCCATTTTTGACAATTGGGAGGTGAAGGCCGATGCTCTTACACGTGAGACAAGCGACCTGACTCATGACTTTTTTTTTGGACAAATCAGGCAGCCACTGATTCCCTTCACTATGGCCTCTGCTTTACCATTGAGCAGTGTGATCACTTCCCTTGCTGCATCCTTTGCCTGGGCGGTGGCGCTCCGCACAGCCCAAGTTGGGCGTGGTCCAGATTACTTTGGATCCCAGTTGGCGCCCCCAGGGGCAGCAAGCAGAATAGTTGGGGCAAACGTGCCTGCGGCAATCCGTCCGAAGCCTTTAGTCTCTCTCGGGCTTCCGTCTGCCCGCCCCTCTTCTGCGTTCCCATTGGCTGTAGCCCCGGCCCGGGGCGGGAGTAAAGGGAGCAAGTGGGCGGGGCTGTGTGGCGTCAGCGCAAGATGGCGGCCTCGGCAGCGCTGTTCTCGCGCTTGCGGAGCGGGCTGCGGCTAGGCTCGCGGGGACTGTGCACGAGGTTGGCGACGCCGCCCCCCCGGGCTCCAGATCAGGTGAGCGGAACGAGGGTGGCGCTCTGAATGTGGGGTCCCCTCCCTGGAGTTACGGACATATCGCCGCCGCTTGGAGGTTCTGGGACGCCGCACCTCAGGGTGCTGAATAAAACGTCGCTTGCGTTTTGGGCCCCTTCCCAGCCTCCTGGGTGAACAGCACTTGCTCCCCTGGCCTGGAGGCTGGGGGCCCAGGTATGTCCTCCAGATCCCACCTCTCACCCACGTGGGCGCCGGAGGAGGAGGGGGTTACCTGTTTCCCATCTCAGTGACCACTCAGGCGATTACTTGAGCAGGAGGGGAGGGACGCTGGAGTCCCAGCCTGGCCTTGGGAGTTATTTTTACTGTGGTGGTGGTGGTGGTGGTGAGGTAGACATTTGGATTTCCAGTTCGACCTGCCTCCATGTTGACAGAGACCCAGCCATTCTGACCTCCAAGTCTATCACTTCTGTGCCCTAGTTCCCCAAGCCCCAGACAAGTAATTGTCTCTCGCTGCCTCCACTCCCATCTCTTACCCTGTACTCTGCTACCTTTTAGCCCCAAGCAGCCAGATGTCATAACTCCCGGTTCTGTCTGCCCCTTCCCGCCCTCCCACCCCTCCCCCTTGTGCCCTCCCACCCCTCCCCCATGTGCCCTCCCACCCCTCCCCCTTGTGGCCTCTGTTCCTTCGCATCCCAGTGTTTAGGCCCTCCCATCCCTTATTCTCCCTGATCTGCTTTTCCGGGCTCCAGACCCTCCAGTCATGTTGTCTGCAGGATCCTGTGCACCTGGCCTGTTGGCTCTTAAAAGTCTTGGCATCCTGGCGCCGGACAGTCTGGTTTTGACCCTCTGAGCAGCCCCACTTCCTGACTGCCCCTCCAGGGACACAGAGGTCCAGGGCTCTGTGGGTGTCTGCCTCTTGGCTCCTGAACTTGATTCTTCTTGGACTGGAATGCTGGAACGATCACCTCTTCTCTCTTGGCTGACCTCCCCTTTCTCAACCGCAGGTCGCCGAGATCGGGAGCCGCGGGGGCACTCAGGCACAGGGGCCACAGCAGCAGCCGGGCTCGGAGGGTCCCAGCTATGCCAAAAAAGTTGCTCTCTGGCTTGCTGGGCTGCTTGGAGCTGGTGGGACCGTGAGCGTCGTCTATATCTTTGGTGAGGGACATATCCCTGCCCCCCAGTTTTATTCCTTGGCCTCCATAGTCCACTGTGGAACCTCTCACTCTTACCCGCTCCAAACGTCTCTCATCTTAATTCCCTGGCTCTTTCCTCAATAGGGCAGCCAAATAGGACACCTACCTTCGAAAACCAGGGAAGGCTTTCTTCTCTCTTCTACCTGTTAAGGTTCTAGTCTTTCTAGTTGGTTCCTGTACCAGGATACAGGAAAGAGGGGAAGATGGGGAACGATAGGCGTAGATCAGCTTCCTAAATTTTGTCTTTCCTCAGCACCCAAAAATCCAGCCTTCCCACTAGTTCCTTTATCCCTCAGACTCAAGAGACCCAGCCCCAGCCCCCTTTCTCTCAAAGACCCAGGAATCTTGGCTCCCAGCCCCCTCCTGGCTTGAATCCAGAAGGCTGTGCCTCTAACTCTCTTCCCTCAGATCCAGGAGTCCAGGCTCCCTATCCCATTCCTCCCTCAGGACCTAGGAGACTGGGCCCCAATTCCTCATATTCATCCTGGTCTCCTTTGCAGGAAACAACTCTGTGGACGAAAAAGGTGCCAAGGTGAGGGGGAAAGAGACTGAGGCCTTGCCAGGAGTCCTAGCCTGTGGGTGAGAGGGGTCCCCTTTGGTTTGTTCAGGCTCTTTACTGGTCTGGAGTGAGCCTTTCTTTCCTAAGGACCTTTGCTTATTCCTCTTGGGGTCCTGGAGATTCCTTTTCTGGGTGTGATGAGGTTCTGCCTCTGACATCCTAAACCTTCCATTTTTCTCTCTACTTCCTAGATTCCTGATGAATTCGACAATGGTGAGTAAACAAGCACAGATTCTGGAGTCCCTGACCCTCTCAGCTCTGTCATTTGTAAGGATGTCTCTTTCCCCATCTGGTGTCTCCGGCCCCTCCTCCTTCCACTGGGGAGGTTGGGGAGCCAGCAGCTGGATAGCTTTGTGGGGAGGGACATTACAAAGCCCAAGCCCACTTCCCTGGCCCCTCAGCCCTGAGCAGATGGTCAGGGACAGATGGGGGAGGGGAGCCTTGGGTGGGAGGGCTTGGGGACACAGGGTGGCCTATCTCCAGACACATGGGTTCCTGTGCCTTAGACTGAGCATCTGCAGCTCCCAACTCTAACCAAAGCCCCCAAGCCCCTACTCCATTAGTCTCATTTTCAAAACAATGCCTCCTTCCTCCCTCCCCATCTGGTTAACCAGCTTTTGGTGCTGAAATTTCTGACAAATTGGATAGTAGAGTAGTTGTCAGTCTTGTCACACCTGGCCCTTCCCAGGAGAAAAATGAAATTGGTGGATCCAAAAAGCCACCTGTTTATGTGGGGGACATTTGCAGTCATGTTAATACACTGTTTCAAACTGGGCAGGTGAGTGAGTGCTGTTTTAACTGGGCAGATGTAGAATCATGCTAGCTTCAGCAAATCAATATGCTGATTTAAATTGGGCAGGAAAACCTGCAGGTTTAAAGTGTATATGTTTACTAGTCTTAACTGCTTTCAATATTGTGGGGTTTTTTTGTTTTTGTTTTTTTTGACAGAGTCTTGCTCTGTCACCCAGGCCGGAGTGCAGTGGCGCAGTTTTGGCTCACTGCAACCTCCACCTCCCAGGTTCAAGTGTTTCTCGTGCCTTAGCCTCCTGAGTAGCAGGGACTACAGGTCCATACCACCACATCCAGCTAATTTTTTTTTTTTTGAGACGGAGTCTTGCTCTATCGCCAGGCTGGAGTGCAGTGGCATGATCTCGGCTCACTGCAACCTCTGCCTCCTGGTTTTAAGTGATTCTCCTGCCTCAGCCTCCCGAGTAGCTGGGACTACAGGCACCTGTCACCATGCCCAGCTAATTTTTTGTATTTTTAGTCGAGACAGCGTTCCACCGTGTTAGCCAGGATGGTCTTGATCTGACCTCATGATCTGCCCACCTCAGGCTCCCAAAGTGCTGAGATTACAGGTGTGACCCACCACTCCTGGCCCAATATATTGTGTTTTTTTTAGAGGTGGGCCCATGTATTGCATTAAAAATACTGTATTGAAGTAGGCAGCCATGTATGTTTACTGTTTTATACTGGATTCATTAGCTGGGAGTGGTGGCCTTCAGCCTGTGGTCCCAGCTACTCAGGAGGCTGAGGTGGGATCACTTGAGCCCAGGAGTTACAGGCTGCAGTGAGCTGTCATCTCACCACTGCACTCTAGCCTGGGCGACAGAATGAGTCTCCACCTCTAAAAAAATAAACTAAAGGCTGGGCGCGGTGGCTCACTCCTGTAATCCCAGCACTTTGGGAGGCCGAGGCGGGTGGATCACGAGGTCAAGAGATCGAGACCATCCTGGTCAACATGGTGAAACCTCGTCTCTACTAAAAATACAAAAAATTAGCTGGGCACGGTGGCGTGTGCCTGTAATCCCAGCTACTCAGGAGGCTGAGGCAGGAGAATTGCCTGAACCCAGGAGTTGGAGGTTGCGGTGAGCCGAGATCGCGCCATTGCACTCCAGCCTGGGTAATAAGAGCGAAACTCCGTCTCAAAAAAAAAAAAAAAAAAAAAAAACTAAAATGAGAAAGTAACTGGGCGCAGTGGCTCACGCCTGTAATCCCAGAACTTTGGGAGGCCGAGGTGGGTGGATCACAAGGTCAGGAGTTCAAGACCAGTCTGGTCAATATGGTGAAACCCCATCTTTAATAAAATAGAAAAAACTAGCCGGGCGTGGTGGCATTTGCCTGTAGTCTCACCTACTCGGGAGACTGAGGCAGGAGAATTGTTTGAACCCTGGAGGTGGAGGTTGCAGTGAGCTGAGATCATGCCACTGTACTCTGCTTGGGCAATAGAGGGAGACTTCATTTCAAAAAAAAAAAAAAGAGAGAGAAAGTAAACAAGTCAATATATTCACCTAAACCAGGGTTTTTTGCCCTTGACCCCATTGACACTTTGGACCAGATAATTCTTGTGGAGGACTGCCCTGTACATGGAAGGATTTTTGCAGCATCCTGGGCATCTGCCTACTAGATGCCAGCATTGTGACAATCAAATATATCTCTAGGCATTGCTAAATTTCCCAGGGGTAGGTAGAAAGACAAAATCGTTCGTAGTTCTGAACCACTGGTTTACGGTATACAGATATGTTTACGTATTCATTGTGGTTTAGATTTGGCGTATTGGCTTAACGTGGGCAGATCTGGAAGCCTAGTGATTCAAAGTGGGCAGAATACACTGGCATAAATCAGGTGTGGTGACTTATGCCTGTAATCCTAGCACTTTTGGAGGCTAAGGTGGGAGGATTGCTTGAACCCAGGAGTTCAAGCCCAGCCTGGTCAACAGAGCAAGACTGTGTCTCTATAAAAAATGTATGTAGGCCAGGCGCGGTGGCTCAAGCCTGTAATCCCAGCACTTTGGGAGGCCGAGGCGGGTGGATCACGAGGTCAAGAGATCGAGACCATCCTGGTCAACATGGTGAAACCCCGTCTCTACTAAAAATACAAAAAATCAGCTGGGCATAGTGGTGCATACCTGTAATACCAGCTACTCAGGAGGCTGAGGCAGGAGAATTGCCTGAACCCAGGAGGCGGAGGTTGCAGTGAGCCGAGATTGCGCCATTGCACTCCAGCCTGGGTAACAAGAG
The DNA here is from genome assembly GCF_030222135.1 of Aotus nancymaae. NCBI lineage: Eukaryota > Metazoa > Chordata > Mammalia > Primates > Aotidae > Aotus > Aotus nancymaae. The sequence continues at coordinate 14,462,422 of NW_026988441.1, read as the reverse complement.
TGAAACTCCGTCTAAAAAAAAAAAATATGTCTACACTGGTGTAATGTCAGCAGATTTATATGTATGTGGGTTTTAAGTGGGCCAGTGTATAAGCATTCTGTTTCAGACCTGGGGTAGTGTGTGGATATAATTATCAGCTTAAAATGGGACAGGTAAATAAATCTGTTCCTATCTGGTGGTATGTCACTGCCTTCTACCTTTGGACCTAGAAATGCGTTGGTTCAAACCAGGCGGATGTGCAGAACTGTTTGTATCTGGGAGATAAGAAACTCCTGGTTTGTCTGGGAGGTTGAGCAGCGGTTTATTGTGGATTCTCTTTGTGCCTGGTGTTCTCCTAGATCCAATTCTGGTACAGCAGTTGCGCCGGACATACAAATATTTCAAGGATTACAGACAGGTGAGCAGAAGCCCTGGGCTCAGTCCCCGTGCGTCCAGCCCTAGCCTCCTTGTCTGAGTGCCCCCATCCTGTGTCCCTCTCCCACAGATGATCATCGAGCCCACCAGCCCTTGCCTTCTCCCAGACCCTCTGCAGGAGCCATACTACCAGCCGCCCTATACGCTCGTTTTGGAACTCACTGGCGTCCTCTTGCATCCTGAGTGGTCGGTGTGTCCCGGGGAAGGCAGCGGGTTGGGGATAGGCCCGGGCAGTGGGGTTGTGATGAGGTGGACTTTCGGCCCTGCCATGTTATATGATCTTGGGGAGGAGATGTCACCTCTCGTTGCCTCGCTTTCTTCAGCTGGGAGAAGGCAGTCATGCTAACACCCGCTCTGTAGGGTGGTATAGGTGTGCCCAGGCACACTGGAGTACCACAGAGGAGCCTGCTCTTGTTCTGGGACCCAGACCCTCAGTCACAGCCCATGTACTCCTTAACCTTCAAGAGCCACAGAGACAGAGGGAGAACTCCATTCTGGGAATCCCCCAGGCTGGGTCTTTGTCCTCTTGGGGACTCTGAGGGCCTCTGGGTCTTGGTGTTTCACTGTCCTCACTGTCTCCCCAGCTGGCCACTGGCTGGAGGTTTAAGAAGCGCCCAGGCATCGAGACCCTGTTCCAACAGCTCGCCCCTTTATATGAAATTGTCATCTTTACGTCGGAGACTGGCATGGTGAGGTCCTGGGGCAGGGGAGGGACGGTCGGTGTGGCAGGAGACGTGGAGATCTGGAGGGCCAGGGCTCAGCCTGACCTTTTCTCCTTCCTTCCCACCCCCAGACCGCATTTCCACTCATTGACAGCGTGGACCCCCACGGCTTCATCTCCTACCGCCTATTCCGGGACGCCACGAGATACATGGATGGGCACCACGTTAAGGTTCTGTGGGTTCACGGGTGGGCCTCTGGGATTTGGCGGGGTTGGCACTGCCTGAGGGAAGGAGGGCCCAGCTCTGACCCTAGATTCAATTCCTGCTGGCAGGATGTGTGACTGCCTCTAGCCTTGGCCAGGCATCTGCACCCTTCTTTGTTCCCTGGAATCTGGGTGCGGGAGTGGGGAGAGATGAGGTCTCTCTAAAGAAGATAGTTGGGGGTGAGTGGTAAGGACGTAGCATTTAGAAGCTGGTTTTGTCTCACTGTGTAACTTAGTGTTTCTGTGGTGGTTTGCTTATAATTGCACATGTGAGACTGGTTGCGGTTTGTTTGACCTGGGGTCTGTTACTGTGACCAGTGCTATATTCAGGGCTCTGGATCTATGAATGGGCCTCGTGGATCTGGCTCCAAGTGTCCATGTGTTTGTTGCATTTCTGTCTGTGTCTTGGGGGAGTCTGTGGTGTTCTTGGGAATTCAGAAATACATGGGCTGTGACCGAGGGTCTTGAATGGTCTGTGTCTGGGTGCCTGTCGTTGCGTGGTTCCCTGGGTGTGGCTGCGAGGACCTTCCTAATCACCTCTGTGTGTGCGAGGCCCTGGGTCTAGGAATCTATGTGATTAGCGCCCTAACTTCCTGGGGGTTGTTTTGTTTTTTGTTTTTGCGACAGGGTTTTGCTGTGTCACCCACGCCGGAGTGCAGTGGTGTGAACATGGCTCACTGCAGTCTCAACCTTCTGGGCTCAAGTGATCTTCCCACTTCCTGAGTGGCTGGGCCTATATGCCTGGCTAATTTTTTTTCTATTTTTGAGATGGATTTTCATTCTAGTTGCCCAGGCTGAAGTCCAATGGCACGATCTCAGCTCACTGCAACCTCCTGAGTAGCTGAGATTACAGGTGCCTGCCACCATGCCCAGCTAATTTTTTGTATTTTTAGTAGAGACGGGGTTTCACCGTGTTGGCCAGCTGGTCTTGAACCCCGACCTCAGGTGATTCGCCTGCCTTGGCCTCCCAAAGCATTGGGATTACAGCCGTGAGCCACCACACCTGGCCTGTGCCTGGCTAATTTTTAAATTTTTTGTAGAGACGAGGTCTCATTGTTGTGGCCCAGGCTGGGCTAGGACTGCTGGGTTCAAGTGATTCTCCCGCCTAGGCCTCCCAAAGTGCTGGGATTATAGGCATAAGCCACTGTGCCTGTCCCCTGTAGGGGTTGATGCCATCATCCAAGCCCGGTCTTTGAGAGGCCCTGCTGTGGTTATCCCAGTGTGTGTGATGCTGTGTGTGTATGTTTTGTGTGTTTTGTGTCGTCTCGATTTGGGGAGAGTGGGGCACAGATGTTGACCTGACCTGTCACTCGCTTGCAGGACATTTCATGTCTGAATCGGGACCCAGCTCGAGTAGTAGTTGTGGACTGTAAGAAGGAAGCCTTCCGCCTGCAGCCCTATAACGGCGTCGCCCTGCGGCCCTGGGATGGCAACTCTGATGACCGGGTCTTGTTGGACCTGTCAGCCTTTCTCAAGAGTAAGGCTGACCCCAGACCCCCTGACTCTGAAGAGGAAGGATAAATGCCTGATTCTTGGCTTGGGCGACTGAGGTGCAAGAGGTGCCTGAGCACCTTGGAGTCTTTAGGAGCTTCTTAGGATGCTCATGGAATGTTTAGGGGATACTTGGGAATGTTCAGGGGAGCCCTTTCAGGGCCTATAGAAGCATTCCAGGTAGCACTGACCTCCCCCCTGCCCCAGTGTGGGACCTTCGCCTCATGGGCCCTGCCTCCCTCTGACCTTCAGAAGCCTGGCTGACCACCTCCTGTTGTGCCCACAGCCATTGCACTGAACGGTGTGGAGGACGTGCGGACTGTGCTGGAGCACTACGCCCTGGAGGATGACCCGCTGGCGGCTTTCAAACAGCGGCAAAACCGGCTAGAGCAGGTTGGTGCTCAGATGCCCAGAGTGGAGGATTGGCTCTGAGGCTCCTGAAGGAGGAGCCTGGGGCAGCCCGTCCCCACACCCCTGGCTTGGCTGTGTGACCGTGAGCAGATACCTCCTTTCTGCTTCAGTCTCTGTAACCAAGGAGTATAACAGCCTGTCCTGTAGGGCTGCCGGAATGAGGGGATGCATTGATTCTGCTGGCTGCTCTGAGAACAGGAGACAGGAGAGCATTTGAGATTGGTCTGAGAGAGGGCTTGCCCTTGATTGTCTTGAGTAGGTCTGGGGGCACCTTGTGGAGGTGACTGTGGGTTTTGATCAGTTCTGGAAAGAGGATCCTGGGCACGTGGCCCAAGGCTATGGGGAGAGTTCTGATGGTCTTGGTGGGACCCTGGTAATTTGGAAGTTGGACTAAGAGTAAGAATTGCATATGGGTAAGATTTCCAGGGGTCTAGGCTGAGGTTCACCAGATTCTAGGTTAGGTTCCTAGAGTTGGGAGCCTCTGAGTGCCCAGAGAAGTCCCTAGAGATCTGGGCCTGGGGACACCCCCGCCAATCCAGACAGGGGTCATGGGGCTCAGGGGGTCCAGGGGCAGGACGATGCAGTCTGGTGAGGAGGGCCATGTGGTTTGGACCTGGGATCTCACCAGCATTCACCTTGGGTAACAGGGTCTGGGACAGGATCTCAGGTTCAGGGAGGGGACCCTGGGATCTGGGGAAGGGGATTATGATAGTCTGGGGCCTGAGAAGCTACTGAAGGTCAGGCCTGAATACCTCAAGGGCCTGGTTTTTGAGTCTGGCATCCTCGAAACGTTGAAGCCTGCACTGCTGCTGCAGCTCAGGGCTGAGTCTTCCCAGTGTCTGCTCTGGGGGCTGGGGGCTGGGGGCCCCAGGGTTTGGGGAAAGGGGTCTGGTCTTGGCAGAAGTCAAAAGGGAAGGTGGCCCCTGTGCTGGGGCCTGGGGACCTGGGTGTCTGGGAGGAGGCTCTGTCCACCCTGGGCTCACCCTCTCCTCCATCTCTCCAGGAGGAGCAGCAGCGCCTGGCTGAGCTCTCCAAGTCCAACAAGCAGAACCTCTTCTTCAGCTCCCTCACCAGCCGCTTGTGGCCTCGCTCCAAACAGCCCTGACCTCTGGGCCTCCTCAAACTCAGTGCCTGGGTCCAGGGCCCCAGAGCTTCCAGACCAAGACTTGGGCCACCACTTGTCCAATAAAGTACATCCCAGACGCCACACCTGCTGTGTCTGGAAAGTCTCCAGATGGGGGCATCGGGGTGAGGTCTGGGACTCGGGTCACCGTCCCACCATGGCTGATTGGCTGTCAAGCACAGAGAGGTGCTTTGTTGGATCAGAGCTGATTGTTAACCCTGGTCTGAGAATCTGAAAACCCTCAGCTGTGTCTTCCTGTGTGCTGTGTGATCTGTAAAAAATACATCTCCCTGTCTGACCACAGATTCCCCATGTGTGGAGAAGGGAAGAGAGGATGGCACTTGGCTTTAAAGACAGGTAACTGCCAGGCTGCTGTGGAGATAGATGTGAGTTACAGGCCCAGGGGCTCTGGTGGACCAGAGATCACCCCTCAACAGGGCAACTACTGCTTGGCTTCAGCCAGTGTGGCCCTGGGAAAAAGGGGGCCTGGAGTTGCTTGATGTACCAATTGTTCAAAAGAAGCAAGAAATTGGGATTCTGTCACCAGGCTGGAGTGCAGTGGCGTGATCTTGGCTCACTGCAACCTCTACCTCCCGGGTTCAAGTGATTCTCCTTCCTCAGCCTCCGGAGTAGCTGGGACTACAGGCGTGCGCCACTATGCCCAGCTAATTTTAAAAATATTTTTAGTAGAGACAGTTTCACCATGTTGGCCAGGATGGTCTTGATATCTTGACCTTGTGATCTGTCCGCCTCGGCCTCCCAAAGTGCTGGGATCACAAGTGTGAGCCACTGTGCCGGACCCTTTTTTTTTTTGAGACTAGAGTCTGTCTCACTGTTGCCCAGGCTGGAGTGCAGTGGTGTGATCATAGCTCACTACAGCCTTGACTTCCTGGGTTCAAGTGATCCTCCTGCCTCAGCCTCCTGAATACCTTCGGGGACCATGGGATTTAAACAGGTTTTTTTGTAGAGATGGGATTTTGGTGCCCAGGCTGGTCTCAAACTCCTGGTCTCAAGCAGTCTTCCTGCTTTGGCCTCCCAGAGCGCTAGGATTACAGGTGTGAGCCACTGTGCCCATCCAGAATTGGGGTTTTTATATTAAATCTCCCTATTTTAAAATGTTGGCTCCTAACTAAAACAGGTAGCTGTGTATCAGTGTTCACTGGAACTTTCTTTGATTCTGAGCACTTGAAATGTGGCTAGTGTGAATGAGGAACTGAATTTTTAATTTTGTTTTAGGCTGGGCGCAGTGGTATATGCCTGTAATCCCAACATTTTGGGAGGCTGAAGCAGGAATATTGCTGGAACCCAGGAGTACGAGATCAACTTGGGCAACATGGTGAAACCCTGTCTCTAAAAGTAATACAAAATAATTAGCCCAATGAGGTGGTGTGCACCTGTGTAGTCCGAGCTACTTGAGAGGCTGAGGTGGGAGGAATCCCTTGAGCCCAGGAGGTTGTGGCTGTGGTGAGCTGTGATCATGCCACTACATTCCAGCCTGGGTGCCAGAGCGAGACCCTATCTCCAAAAATATATATATATATTTATTTATTTATTTTTGAGTCAGGGTCTTGCTCTGTCTCCCAGGCTGGAGTGCGGTTGTGTAACTAGATCACTGCAGTGTGGAACTCCTGGGCTCAAGCAATCTTCCTGCCTTGGCCTCCCCAAATGCTGGGATTACAGGAGTGAGCCACTGGGCGCAGCTACTTTTGGTTAATTTAAATAGTCACAAGTGTCTCTTGTATTGGACAGCGTCACTGCGTATTACCTAAGGGTGCGAGTTCCAGATTATTTAAGTTCAAATCCAAGCTCGCCCACTTCCGGACTGGCTGTGATCCTGTGTAAGTTACTTCACCTCCCAGTGCCTCAGTTTCTACATTTATAAAATACAACAGGGCAGGTGTGGTGGCTCATGCCTGTCATCTCAACATTTCGGGAGGCCAAGGTGGGAGAATCGCTTGAGGCCAGGAGTTGGAGAGCAGCCTGGACAACATGGGAAGACCCTCTTTTGGGAAAAAAAAAAAAAAGGTTCCTGTTTCATAGGCTAGCTTTGGGAACCAAATGAGGCACTCCCATGTAGGCACTCAAATGGTAGCTGTGTGAGCCTTGGCAAGGCACCTCTGCCTCAGTTTCCTCATCTCTAAAATGGGGTGATGGTAGTATGTTAGCAGAGTGGTTGTGAGGAGTGAACGGGACAGTCTGTACGTGGGTTTTATGTATATATTCCCAGAGGCTTGCTGTTACCAGGCCATATGGGTTACTCACAGATTGAAATATCTTGACTGGGTGTGGTGGCTCACACCTATAATCCTAGCACTTTGGGAGGCCGAGGCAGGTGGATCACCTGAGGTCAGGAGTTGGAGACCAGCTTGGCCAGCATGGTGAAACCCCGTCTCTACTAAAAATATAAAAAATTAGCTGGGCATGGTGGCGCGTGCCTGTAATCCCAGCTACTCAGGAGGCTGAGGCAGGAGAATTGCCTGAACCCAGGAGGCGGAGGTTGCGGTGAGCCGAAATCGCGCCATTGCACTCCAGCCTGGGTAACGAGCGAAACTCCGTCTCAAACAAAACAAAACAAAACAAAAAACCCATCTCTACTAAAAAAATATGAAAAAATTAGCCGGGCATGGTGGCTCATGCCTGTAATCCCAGCTACTCAGGAGGCTGACGCAGGAGAATCACTTGAACCCGGGAGGCAGAGGTTGCAGTGAGCTGAGACTGCACCATTGCACTCCAGCCCGGGCAACAAGAACCGAACTCAGTCTCAAAAAAAAGAAGTATCTTAACCACTTTGACTTTATTTCCCTTGCTCTGCTCGCATTGCCCCCCACTGTGCCAGTTTCTACTCCAGCCTGCACCCAGCGCTAACACTGGTTAAATATTCTAAGACAACCCGACCTTTCCTGGTGTGTGTGATGATAATTAAAAGGCATTCAGAACTCTGTAAAAGGCATTCAGACTGAACCACTGCACTCCATGTTTTTTTTTTTTTTTTTTTTAAGCCTTTCAGACCTCCACAAAGAATTAAAATTTATACCATGACCCCTTGCCCTGGGGTGCACTGTCTGCAAGCCAGTGGAATGTTTCCTGAAATCCTCGGCCCTCCCCAGCTTGAGGAAGTCTGCAGGAATGATGGAAGGGGTCTGTACCTTTTTATTTTTTTGAGATGGAGTCTCACTCTGTCACCCAGGCTGGAGTACAGCGTGTGCAATCTTGGCTCACTGCAACCTCTGCCTTCCAAGTTTGAGTGATTCTCCTGCCTCAGCCTGCCAAATAGCTAGGACTACAGGCATGTGCCACCACACCTGGCTAATTTTTGTATTTTTAGTAGATACGGGGTTTCACCACGTTGGCCAGGCTGGTCTTGAACTCCTGACCTCTGCCCCAGAGGCGGAGGTTGCAGTGAGCCAAGATCAAGCCACTGCACTGCAGCCTGAGTGATAGAGCAAGACTCCATCTCAAAAAAGGAAAAAAAAAATGAGGTATCTGAGACCTGGAATGTGTTTCCCCCATGATCATCCAGGGCAGGAATTTGCTTCCCACAGCTGGCTGTCCAAATTCTGCTAAAATATCTTCTATGATGGGAAGCTTATTCTCTCACCAGACCCAACTGGAGACCTAATTTGCCTCCAGGTTACTTTGGTTTACAAGGTCTGGCTTTACTCCTTGGGGCCACATAACCTGTCTGAGCAGGGGTGATGGGGAAGGCGGGTCTCAAATGTCAGCCCTAGAAGCTTACATATTTAGAAGGCACTGGGGAGTTACAGAAGAGTCTAATGCAGGTGAAGGACACGGTCTGATTTGTGCTTAGATAAACCTCACAGGGCCAGGCATGGTGGCTCATGCCTATAATCTCAGCACTTTGGGAGGCCAAGGTGGGAGGATCAGTTTTGCCCAGGAGTTCAGCCTAGGCAACATAGGGACACCCCATCTCTACCAAAAACAATAAATTAGCCAGGCATGGTGGCTCATGCCTGTTATCCTAACTAGTTGGGAGGCTGAGGTGGGAGGATCATTTAGCCCAGGAAGTCGAGGTTGCAGTGAGCTAGGATAGTGCTACTGCACCCCAGTTGGGGCAACAGACAGACCCCATCTCAAAAAATTAAAGACCTCAAAGGCCAGAGTGGTCATGGCTGAGGGAGGCACAGGCAGAGAAATCGGGTGGAATAAAAGAATCACAGGGGGATGTGGGAGCTCAGAGGAGGCGCTTGATGCCCCTGGGGACTGTTAGGGAGTGCTGTCTAGAGGAGGTGAAGTCTGAATGGTGGAAAAGGAATTAAAGAAGGGAGTGGAGCTGGGTGCGGTGGCTCACACCTGTAATCCCAGCACTTTGGGAGGCCAAGGCGGGCGGATCATGAGGTCAGGAGTTTGAGACCAGCCTGGCCAACATGGTGAAACCCCATCTCTACTAAAAACAAAAATTAGCCAGGTGTGGTGGTGGGCATCTGTAATCCCAGTACACGGGAGGCTGAGGCAGGAGAATCGCTTGAAACTGGAAGGCGCAGGTTGCAGTGAGTAGAGATGGCGCCACTGCACTCCAGCCTGGGAGAAAGAGTGAAACTGTCAAAAAAAAAAAAAAAAGTGGAAAAGACAAAAACCGTGGAAAGGAGCCTGGGATATTCTGCCCAGTCTGACCCATGGCCCTGCCTTGCTCAAACACCAGTGTTGTCAGAATTAAGAGAAGACTCTTTAGGCTGGTGGTTGTTTTTTTTTTGGTAGAGAAGGGTGTCTTGCTGTGTTGCCCAGGGTGGTCTCAAGCTCCTAGCCTCAAGCAGTCCCCTGCCTCAGCCTCCGAAAGTGCTGGGATTATAGGCGTGAGTGCCCAGCCTGGTCTTTCATTCATTAAAAACTTAACTGGGCTGGGCGTGGTGGCTCACACCTGTAATCCCAGCACTTTGGGAGGCCGAGGTGGGTGGGTCCCCTGAAGGTCAGGAGTTCGAGACCAGCCTGGTCAACATGGTGAAACCCTGTCTCTATTTAAAAATATAAAAAATTAGCAGGGTGTGGTGGCACGTGCCTGTAATCCTACCCAGTTGGGAGGCTGAGGCAGGAGAATCGCTTGAATCCAGGAGGCGGAGGTTGCAGTGAGCCAAGATCTTGCCATTGCACTCCAGCCTGGGCAACAAGAGCAAAACTTCTAAAAAACAAAATAAAACCCCAAAACCCAAAACAAAACAAAACAAAAACTGAGCACCTACTGTATGCCTGGCTCTGCTGGGCTATGCCATACTTCTCTGGAAGAAAAACATAAATTGAAACTGCATTTTTCCCTATAATAGCCTCTAAACACTAAATTCTTTTACTTTGGGGGAAAAAAAAGCCCAGCTCAAGGGCTTTGCCCCATTCCTGGCGGGGAGCAATTATGACCAGAGGGACTGGGACATCTGCTCCTAATTAGCTTTTCCTGCTGAGGTCCTGGAATACTAAAGGATTTCTGAAGGGCCCTGGTGTCCCCCACCCCCATTCTTCTGGGGTAGGGGAGCGGGTTCCTGTATGTGAAGACCCAATTTCCTGCCCATTTGCTCCTCACACCTTCCGGAGACCAAACGGGCAGCCCAGCTGCGGCCCGAAGGGGGAGGGGCGCGGCCGCCCGGCAGATGGCGGCATTTACATACAGCTGGGAGCCCCCTCTGAGGCCGGGCTTCTCGCCCTGGCGTCTGGTGCGTCCGCGATGCGGGGTTTGGGAGGGTGGCTTTGTCTTGAGGAAGGGGAACACACACACGCCCGCACACAGGGGTCCACAAAGAGCCTCAGATTTTCATCATATCCACACACAGCTACACCGGTGGACCTCTCAAAGCCAGTCTCATTCACACAAACGAACGCACACAGGGGTTCACAAAGAACTCTGTATCTTCATCGTACCCACACGTGGCTACATCCGTGGACCTCCCAAACCCAGTCTCATCCACACACAGGCGTCCTCAGCCATTCCCCGCCGTGCACAGCCTCTACCATACCCGCACAGAGCACAAAGTCACAGGTTTGTACGCCTACATAGGACCTCCCGTAAACACGCACGGAGAAGCATCCACACGGCCACAGAATCTCGAAGCGCCACACAGTCACGAAGTCGTGTACGCATCTAGTTTCCCACTCGGGGGTGCGTGCAGAATCAGAAATGTTTACAATCTCATAATTGTGTCAGTCACAGACAACTCCAGGCATATGCTGAGCCGCGCAGTCCCACGTGGACACGCAGTCACAAAGTCGTGTGCACCCTCCAGCAGCGCTGGTCCATACCACACACACCGAGTCTTAAAATCATGTACAACCTCACACACAGGCTTAGCCCCGAAACTCCACCCCACGCCAGCCACACACAAAGTCGCGGGATCACCCACTCACGACCTGGCCCGTGCCCACGACCACAGACGAAATCTCTCTGTTGCTCCTGCACGCTCCCCTTCCCCGGTGACCGACCACCCTCCCTTGGTCCCCTGGGGCCGGGTAGCTGCCTGAGGGGCGGGGCCATTCCCTCAGATATAAGGCTCGGAAGCCAGCAGCTGCGACTCCCGAGACCCCCCCAGAAGGCCATGGTCTTCCCACGGATGTCCCGGCTCCTGTCCCAGACCGTGATCCTAGCGCTCTTTTTTCTCCCCCAGGTCAGAGCCAGGCGGGAGGTGGCGTGGAAAGGGATGAATGCGGGAGTGGGGTGAGGGTGCGACCTGAAGGTCCTGAGGAGGGGGCGCGGGGCAGACGGGACGTCTGGGTCCCCCGGCTGCCTCACCCTGCGCCCACCTCCATCCCAGGCACGGCCCGCTGGCATCTTCGAGCTGCAGATCCATTCTTTCGGGCCGGGTCCAGGCCCGGGTGCCCCGCGTTCCCCCTGCAGCGCCCGGGGCCCCTGCCGCCTCTTCTTCAGAGTCTGCCTGAAGCCTGGGCTCTCGGAGGAGGCCACCGAGTCCCCGTGCGCCCCGGGAACGGCGCTGAGTGCGCGCGGACCCGCCTACACCGAGGAGGCCGGAGCACCCGCGCCTCATCTGCCACTGCCCGACGGCCTCTTGCGGGTGCCCTTCCGGGACGCCTGGCCGGTGAGTGCTGCCCTCGGGGTACTCCCGCTGCTGGAGGCCTAATCCTGCCACTGAAACCCCCACCTCCTCTCCCCTCCAGCTTCCAAGACCCTAATCCTGCCTCCCTGCCTCCCAGGGGGTGGACCAAATTCCCAGACCAGTAACTCTACGATCGTCACATTCCCAGACCCCTAAACCCTGCACACTGGGGAATCTAAATGTTCTGATTCCCCAGCCCTGCATGCTGGGACCCCAAATTCCCAGAATCTCAAACCCAACCTCTAAAATCCTCAACTCAAAGAACTCTATCTCTGCTCCTTGGGGATCCCTAAAAACTGGGGTCCTCATCTTTATCCCCAAACCTCTCACCTTGTCTTGGGGACCACTAATATCTTCTCTCTCTCTTTTTTTTTTTCCTGTCCTCAGTTCTTTCAGTTGGGTCCTGTATTAATTACTCTTTCACCTCCAAAATCCTGTCTCCCATCCCCACAACCCTAAGGCACAAAGATTTTTTTATTGTTGTTTTGAGACAGAGTTTTGCTCTTGTTGCCCAGGCTGGAGTGCAATGGTGTGATCTTGGCTTACTGCAACCTCTGCCTCCTGGGTTCAAGCGATTCTCCTGCCTCAGCCTCCTGAGTAGCTGGGATTCCAGGTGTGCACCACCACGCCTGGCTAATTTTTTTGTATTTTTAGTAGAGACTGGTTTCTTCATGTTGGTCAGGCTGCTGTCAAACTCCCGACCTCAGATGATCCACCCACCTCAGCATCCCAAAGTGCAGGGATTACAGGCGTGAGCCACTGCGCCTGGCCCTAAAGGCACAAAGATGAACAGACCTGTATTAGAATTCTAGATCCTTGTCTTTTTGGACAAGTAACTGTCTGGTTTCCAGTCTCAGTTTTCTAAGCTATAAAATGGGATCATCCTGGTACCTCACAAGGGTCTCTTTTGAGCGATTCAACCACATCTCTTGAATAAAGTGCTTACCACGTAGTATGTGCTCAATAAAGCAAGCCATGTTCAGTGGCTCACCCTGTTAATTCCAGCACTTTGGGAGGCCTAGGCAGGAGGATAGCTTTAGCCCAGCAGTTTGAGACCAGTCTCAGTAATATAGTGAGACCTTGTCTCTCTCTCTCTCTTTTTTTTTTTTTGAGACGGAGTTTCGCTCTTGTTACCCAGGCTGGAGTGCAATGGCACGATCTCGGCTCACCGCAACCTCCGCCTCCTGGGTTCAGGCAATTCTGCCTCAGCCTCCTGAGTAGCTGGGATTACAGGCACGCGCCACCATGCCCAGCTAATTTTTTGTATTTTTAGTAGAGACGGGGTTTCACCATGTTGACCAGGATGGTCTCGATCTCTTGACCTCGTGATCCACCCGCCTCGGCCTCCCAAAGTGCTGAGATTACAGGCGTGAGCCACCGTGCCTGGCGGAGTTTCCCTCTTGTTGCCCAGGTTGGAATGCAATGGCAGAATCTTGGCTCATCGCAACCTCCGCCTCCGAGGTTCAAATGATTCTCCTGCCTCAGCCTCCTGAGTAGCTGGGATTACAGGCATGTGCCACCACGCCCAGCTAATTTTGTATTTTTAGTAGAGACAGGGTTTCTCCATGTTGGTCAGGCTGGTCTTGAACTCCCGACTTCAGGTGATCCACCTGTCTCGGCCTCCCAAAGTGCTGGCCTATGAGACCTTGTCTCGACTAAATAAATAAATAAAAGAAAGAAAATTAGTGGAGCATAGTGACATGTGCGTGTAGTCCCAGCTACTCAGGAGGCTGAGGTGGGAGAATTGCTCGAGCCCCAGAGGTTGTTGCAGTGAGCCAAAATCTCTCCACTGCACTCCAGCCTGGTTGACAGAGTGAGACCCTGTCTCAAAAAAAAAAAAAAAAAAAAAAAAAAAAAAAAAAAAAAAGGCCAGGTGCAGTAGTTCATGCCTGTAATCCCAGCACTTTGGGATGCCGAGGCGAATCACAAGGTCAGGAGTTCGAGACCAGCCTGGCCAACATTGTGAAACTCCATCTCTACTAAAAATATAAAAGTTAGCCAGGTGTGGTGGTGCGCGCCTGTACTCCCAGCTACTCAGGATGCTGAGACAGGAGAATCACTTGAACCTGGGAGGCAGAGGTTGCAGTGAGCTAAGATTGTGCCACTGTACTCCAGCCTGGGCAACAGAGCAAGACTCTGTCCTAAAAAAAAAAAAAAGCCACAGATGTCATTCCCTCCCTGGACTGGGCTGGCCCCTCTGGGGATTGTTCTTGCTTGCTTGGTTCCTAGCACTTGCCATCACCCTTCCCTCCTGAACTCTGGCCTTCACTGAATACTTACCCTAACCACTGTCTTTCATTCCCCCTTCCTTCACCCAACCAGGGTACCTTCTCTCTCATCATTGAAACCTGGAGACAGGAGTTAGGAGATCAGATTGGAGGTAAGTGTCTTCTGCCTTGGGACTGGTGGGGAGCTGGGGCCCACGTGAGACTCGGGGTTGATGGTGTTGTCTGTAGGTCTTATGATGTCATCACAGCTCCTGGGGTGGGGTGCTGGGTGTTGGCTGCTCCAGGGCTCTTGGCATCTCAGGCACAGACATGTCCTGGTACTGGATGTAGCAGTCTGTGGTCCTGGTACCAGATGAAGTTGGGGAAATGCTCTTACTACCGAAGCCACCAGAGCAGGGCATAGCATTTCACAGCCCTACTTCATCACCATCTGATGTTGAGAGCTCAGGGTGCAATATGAGTTACTTCTGGTTCTTCTATGTGAAGCTTTTTTTTCCCCCCGAAATGGAGTCTCACTCTGTCACCCAGGCTAGAGTACAGTGGCGTGATCTTGGCTCACTGAAACCTCTGCCTCCCAGGTTCAAGCAATTCTCCTACCTCAGCCTCCCGAGTAGCTGGGATTACAGGTGCCCACCACCATGCCCAGCTACTTTTGTTTGTATTTTTAGTAGAGACAGGTTTCACTATTTTGGCCAGTTCTCGCTCTCTATAAGAGAACTGTTTTTTTTTTTTTTGAGATGGAGTCTCGCTCTGTCACCCAGGCTGGAGTGCGATGGTGCCATCTCAGCTCGCTGCAACCTCCGCCTCTTAGATGAATGTGATTCTCCTGCCTCAGCCTCCTGAGTAGCTGGGATTACAGGCGTGCCATCATGCCTGGCTAATTTATTTTTTATTTTTAGTAAAAACAGTTTCACCATGTTGTTCAGGCAGGTCTTGAATTCCTGACCTCAGTTAATCCTCCTGTCTCGGCCTCCCAAACTGCTGGGATTACAGGTTTGAGTCACCGCGCCTGGCCGAGAGAACTGTTACCTAGGGTATAGAGGGGACCCCGACATTGCAGGTCCCAGGGTGCACTGGGGAGTTCGCAGCCTTGCTATGTAAGGAGGGTGACTGCCATTCTCGCGAGGTCCAAGGACCCCAGGGTTCCATGGGGGTGTTCTGGCTTCGCTAGGAGGGGCAGGGAGAGTGCGGCCGGGGCGCTCAGTGTGCACCCGCGTCCCACCCCAGCGCCCCTCCTTTGCCCGACCCGCAGGGCCCTCCTGGAGCCTGCTTGCACGCATGGCCGGCAGGCGGCGCCTGGCAGCTGGGGGCCCGTGGGCCCGGGACGTTCAGCGCGCAGGCGCCTGGGAGCTGCGCTTCTCGTACCGTGCGCGCTGCGAACCGCCAGCCGTCGGGGCCGCGTGCACGCGCCTCTGCCGCCCACGCAGCGCCCCCTCGCGGTGCGGCCCGGGACTGCGCCCTTGCGCGCAGCTGGAGGACGAGTGTGAGGCGCCAAGTGAGTCCTGAGTTCGACCCCACCCCCTCCCAGCCGGGGACCCCGGCCCCTCCTGAGCGTCACTCGCGGTCCCTAGTCCCTTCTCACAACCCAGTCACCCTCTTCAAGGTGCTCTAGAGCCCCCACCACGTACCACAGGCACCCCTCTCCAGGGAGCTGGGGAACGCGCTGACTGCTGCGGATGTACCCTAAACCCCGCTAACCATCCAGCTGCCACCTTCGGGGAAACTGAGGACCCTAGACTTCTCTTCAGCTCTGCCTTGCTACTCCAGCCCCCTTCCCTCTCCCAGCCCTCTCGTTATCTCAAATAGGAAGCCCACACCCATTTCCCATGCTGGCACCCTCCAGTTCTTTTCCTAACCCACACTCACACCATGTCCCGATGCTAGGACCCCAAAGCTCTTCTAATTCTGCGGCCCTCCTGACTCCCACCTGGAAGCTTTGGAAACTCCTCCCAGTCCATTCCCGCCAAGGAATCCTCCATCCTCTGTCCCTGAGGTTGCAGGCCAGAACCCATGGCTTCTTAAAGCTTGGGATTCTTCAGATCCCTCCCATAATTTCAGAGCCCTATCAAGACCCCTAGGATTCCCAGGCTAATCCAGATCTTCCCAGAGCCACCCTAATTCAAGACACTCCCATCTTCCCTGAAAGGCCAGGTGTCCCCCCCACCAATCCCAAATTCCCTCCCTTTCTCCTGTCCGCATGTTCTGACCAGGGTGCCCCCGGCCCATCTTCCTTCAAAGAGTACAGTCTCCAGCCCAATGGCCTGGGTTCCCATCCTCACTCCTTCATTTCCTAGGTGGACTGGTCACTTCGCCTCTGTGGGCCTCAGCTTCCCTGTCTGTAAACTGGGGGGAGGGTCACAATACCATCTAGTCCCGATGATTATCTGTCACAAGGATGAAGCAAGGTGGGGCAGGGAACGTGCTCAGAAACCTCCCTGCTTTCCGTCTTGCCCTTGGCCCTCCCCGACATTGGTGATTCCTTTCTCTCTGCCTCTCTGTCCCCCATAGCAGAGTGCCAAGCAGGCTGCAGCCCAGAGCACGGCTTCTGTGAGCAGCCTGGTGAATGCCGATGCCTGGAGGGCTGGACTGGACCCCTCTGCACGGTCCCTGTGTCCACGAGCAGCTGCCTCAGCCCCAGGGGCCCGTCCTCTGCCACCACCAGATGCCTTGTCCCTGGGCCTGGGCCCTGTGATGGGAACCCGTGTGCCAACGGGGGCAGCTGTAGTGTCAGTATCACCCCTTCCCACCTTGTCCTGCTTAGTACTTTACCCTGGAAGCCACGGCCCCCTCCCTGGGGCTCCATGAGACACTAGCCTGGGGAGGAGGTCTGGGAATAACTATCAGGGAGGGCTTCCTGGTGGCATCCAGCCTGTATCTGGGGCCTTGAAGTAGGATTAGGTGATGGGGATGGGACTGGGGAGAGCAGCCTCAGTGGGTGGCCCCGAAAGGTGTGGGAGTGGAAGTGATGAGGAGCCGTGTGGGGCCGCAGCTGCCCCCACTGTGGGACTGAGAATGATTCAGGGCCCAAGGTAGTGGGTGGTAGGAACAAATAGGTTGGAGATTTGGGATCTGGGGGACAGGGGGTGAAAACATCGGAGAAGGCTTCCTGGAGATGGCCCGGGGCGGGGGCTTCTGGGAGGTGATTAGAGAAGGGTGTCCAGGTTAGGGGCCTGCAGGGAGCAAGGGTGCAGAGGTGGCAGTGAGTGAGCCTGGCATGGAGTGCTGGGATAGAGTAGGGCCCAGTGTGGGCCACCTGGGACATGGACACACTCAGGGTTCAAATACTTAGGGGGAGGGCCTGGGAAGGAGAGATCCAGAGAAGGCTTCTTGGAGGAGGTGGGCTGAGATCTAGGACCTCCTAGTGGGACTTGTCAGTGTGGACAGAAGCGGGGAGGGATGACCAGGCAGGCAGGCTTTGGTAGGCAAAGGTGTAGTGGTGGGAATGGGGTCACTCTGGACCCCCAGAGCCTCCTCCCTGTGGGGTCACATGGGCAGACAGACACAGAAACATGGAGTGGATTGAGGGGATGTTGGGAGGACCTCCCAGAGTGGCCCCTGCACAGTGGGACTTGGGACTGGACAAGGAGCAACCCCCAATGGTTAGGACTGAGGAGGGGGATGGAATTTTTCTCCAAGGAAACTCCCTTCTGAAGTCCTCTTGTCCCTGCCCAGGAGACACCCGGGTCCTTTGAATGCACCTGCCCGCGTGGGTTCTATGGGCGGCTGTGTCAGGTGAGCGGGGTGACATGCGCGGATGGACCCTGCTTCAACGGCGGCTTGTGTGTCGGGGGTGCAGACCCTGACTCTGCTTACGTATGCCACTGCCCACCTGGTTTCCAAGGCTCCAACTGTGAGAAGAGGGTGGACCGATGCAGCCTGCAGCCATGCCGCAATGGTGAGGCCTGGAGGCCAGAACGGCCAGGGATGGGGGTGGGGGCCCTGCATGGCTCAGACAATCCAGGGCCGGGATCCTGGCTTTGCGTCTTCTAACCCTAGGGCCTGGGGACCTGACCTTCCACCCCCAACCCTGTTTGTTCTGTAAAATGGGCAAGGAGACATTCCCTATCTCACAACTATTTACTGAGAATTCACTGTGTGCTAGGCCTGATTCTAGGCACGGAGGATACAGTAGGGAATGAAACAGACAAAATCCTGCCCTGGTAGAGCTGAGGTGCTAGGAAGCTGCCCGCTGTGCTAGGGGTGAGCAGGAGAGCCAGTGTGGTCACACTGACGAGATGAGGTAGGGACTGAGACAAGACTGAGGCGAATCTCGTGGGACCCCCTGGGTCACAATAAGGGGGACTTCACTTTTCCTCTGCGTGAGATGGAGCCACAGGAAGGTTCTGAGCAGGGAAGAGACCTGGGATCGGTGCTAAAAGATTAAATGAGGCTGGGCGTGGTGGCGCAATCCTGTAGTCCCAGCTACTCGGGAGGCTGAGGCAGGAGAATCGCTTGAACCCGGGAGGCATAGGTTTCAGTGAGCTGCGATCGCACCACTGCACTCCAGCCTGGGTGACAGAGTGAGAGACTGAATTAAAAAAAAAAAAAAAAGATTAAATAAGATATGAATGTAAAGGGCTGGCTGTGTCTCTTCTTGGGAGTGAATGTAATAATTCTCCCAAACACCGAGTGTTCACTCTGGGGTGTGTGGTACTAGGGACACAGCAGGGACCAGGACATCTCTGGGCCACGCCCTCCTGGGGGTACCATCCCAGAGGGGAAGACAGACGCCCTCAGACAGGGTGGGTGGTCAGGGCTGTGATCTGGGAGCACAGGGAAGCGATCAGGGCGGGGATGGAGGAAGGAGCATCGGAGTGGAGACCAGAGGGGTGGGCTAGCGAAGAGAAAAGATGGGGAAAAATGGGAGAAAAGGAGGCAGGGAAGAGAGGAGGGGCATTCTAGGCAGAAGAAAGCCAGAGGGTTCAAACACATAGTTCTGGGAGATGTTTACTATTGAAGTATGATCGAAGCCGAGGGAGAAAGAGACAAGGGCACAGAGAGCCAAAGAGGTCGCGCTAAATTAATTATTCCAAAACTTCATCAGGTAGAAAGGAAGATAGCTGGCTTTCCTGGCACACTCCAAGGCGCTGGCCCTTGATTTAAGAGACAGAGAGAAAAAGGGGACCCCGTGCGGCGATGATAGAGCTGGAAACAGGGCGGGCAGGCTGGCCGCCGGCTCCCGGGCTGCGCCCTCTGATGTCCCCTTCCCCACAGGCGGACTCTGCCTGGACCTGGGCCACGCCCTGCGCTGCCGCTGCCGCGCCGGCTTCGCGGGTCCGCGCTGCGAGCACGACCTCGACGACTGCGCGGGCCGCGCCTGCGCTAACGGCGGCACGTGCGTGGAAGGCGGCGGCGCGCACCGCTGCTCCTGCGCTCTGGGCTTCGGCGGCCGCGACTGCCGCGAGCGCGCAGACCCGTGCGCTTCGCGCCCCTGCGCTCACGGCGGCCGCTGCTACGCTCACTTCTCCGGCCTCGTCTGCGCCTGCGCGCCGGGCTACATGGGCGCGCGGTGCGAGTTCCCCGTGCACCCCGACGGCGCAGGCGCCTTGCCCGCGGCCCCGCCGGGCCTGAGGCCCGGGGACCCGCAGCGCTTTCTTTTGCCTCCGGCTCTGGGACTGCTGGTGGCCGCGGGCGTGGCCGGCGCCGGGCTCTTGCTGGTCCACGTGCGCCGCCGTGGCCAAGCCCAGGATGCTGGGTCTCGCTTGCTGGCAGGGACCCCGGAGCCGTCAGTCCACGCACTCCCGGATGCACTCAACAACCTAAGGACGCAGGAGGGTCCCGGGGATGGCCCGAGGTGAGGGGCTGCGCCGCAGACGAACGCCTCGCGCTGCCCACTGCTTGCGCCAGTCTCCGTGGTGCAGTTGTCCCAGTTCACTGATGCATCTCCCTGGTCGGTCTCTCTTACCCCTAGCTGGCTTTGGGTTCCCCTTTGTGATGGGTAGGGGAAAACAAGATCTGAGAATTTAAAGGGTCTGGATTTTTCTTTTCTCCCACAGCTCGTCCATAGATTGGAATCGTCCTGAAGATGGAGACTCTCGAGGGATTTATGTCATATCTGCTCCTTCCATCTACGCTCGGGAGGTATCGATGCCCCTTGTTCCCCCGCTACACACACTGGGCGCGCCGGGCAGAGGCAGCGCCTGCTTTTCCCCTACGCTGCCTCGATTCTGTCTGTGAAATGAATTGGGTAGAGTCTCTGGAAGGTTTTAAGCCCGCTTTTCAGTTCTAACTTAGTTTCATTTTATTTTGCATCTCTCTTGTCTTGAGCTGCCTGCCATCTTCTCTCTGGAAAGCTATGGGCTTGAAGAGGTCACGATGGGGACTCTGCCAGAGCTTCTCCACTGATTCTACTCTGCTGGGAGGCAGGGGAGGCAGAGGGGCAGCCTCTCTAATGCTTCCTGCTCATTTTGTTTCTAGGCCTGACCCGTCTCCTCCATCCGCACCTGGAGTCAGAGCGTGGATGTTTTTGTATTTGCTTGGTGGTGCCCAGCGTCTGCCCCAGAGGTTTTGGAGTTCAATCTCGAAGGGGTGTCTGGGAGAACTTTACTGCTGCAAGTTGTAAATAATGGTTATTTATATCCTATTTTTTTCTCACCCCATCTCTCCAGAAACATCTATAAAGGCCGTTATTTTGATCAGTTTTGACTCACGAGGCTGAATGCTTTGTATGTGCTATTGGGGCTGAGGGGAAGAGAGTTTGTCTCCAGAGGAGAATAGTAGACAGGACTCTTTATGCAGGGGTCAGAAACACTCAAACTGCTTTAAATATAAAAGAATTCATGACTGGGTGCAGTGGCTCACGCCTGTAATCCCACTGAGCCACTGAATGAGATCAGTGGCTGAGGTGGGAGGATCAATTGAGGCTGGGAGTTGGAGACCAGCTGGACAACACAGTGAGACCCTATCTATACAAAAAATTAAACAAAAATTAGCCAGGCGTGGTGGTGCACCTGTAGTTCTACTTACTTGGAAGACTGAGGCCAGGAGGATTGCCTGACCAGGAGTTTGAGGCTGCAGTGAGCTATGATCATACCACTGCACTAAAGCCTGGGCTAAGAGCAAGATCTTGTCTCTTAAAAAAAAAAAGTATTCAGCTGGGCACGATGGCTCATGCCTGTAATCGAAGCACTTTGGGAGGCTGAGGTGGGCGGATCATGAGGTCAGGAGATGGAGACCATCCTGGCTAACATGGTGAAACCCCTATCTCTAGACTGGGCCTGGTGGCTCATGCCTGTAATTCCAGCACTTTGGGAGGCTGAGATGGGCAGATCACCTGAGGTCTGCCTTAGCCTTCCAAAATTCTGGGATTACAGGAGTGAGCCACCGGGCTTAGGCTCTTTTAAACAACTAGCTCTGGAGGGAACTTACAGAGCGAGAACTCATTCATTACTGTGGGGAGGGGACCAAACCATTCATGAGGGATTTTCTTCCAAACACCTCCTACGAGGCCCTCCTCCAATACTGGCAGTCATTTTAGCATGAGATTTGGAGGGGACAGAATATCCACACCAAATCAATACCTGTGCAAGAAGCCAGAGGTGGGTGCAGTGACTCATGCTTGTAATCTCAACACTTTGGGAGGCTGAGGTGGGTGGATCACTTGAGGCCAGGAGTTTGAGACCAGCCTGGCCAACATGGAGGAACCAACCCTGTCTCTACAAAAACATATGAAAGTTAGCCACATGTGGTGGCACTCACATGTAATCCCAGCTACTTGGGTGGCGGAGGTACAAAAATTGCTTGAACTCAGGAGGAAGAGGTTGACGTGAGCTGAGATCATGCTAGTATGCTCCAGCATGGGTGACCGAGCGAGACTGTGTCTCAAAATAAAAAATAAAAAAAGAAGAAGGCTGGGGATGGTGGCTCACGCCTATAATTCCAGCATTTTGGGATTCCGAGGAGGGCTGATCACCTGAGGTTAGGAGTTTAAGACCAACCCGGCCAACATGGTGAAACCTTATCTTTACAAAAATACAAAAATTAGCCAGGTATGATGATGGTGCCTGTAATCGCAGCTACTCAGGAGACCGAGGCAGGAAAATCACTTGAACCCAGGAAGCGGAGGTTGCAGTGAGCTGAGATTGTGCCATTGCACTCCAGCCTGGGTGACAGAGCAAGACTGTCTCAAAAATAAAAAAACAAAAAAAACCCAAAGAAGCAGAGAGCTACCTGGCTCCCTTCCTGCCATGTGGGTATGCAAGAAGTTGGCAGTCTGTAACTTCCAAGAGGTCCCTCCCCAGAACCTAACCTGCTGGCACTGTGATCGCAGACTTCCAGCTTCCAGAACTATGAGAAATAAATGTTTAAGCCAGTTTATGGTATTTTAAAAACGGCAGCCTGAGCCAACTAAGACAGTTGGGTTTTGCTGCAATAACAAATGTCCCTCAAATCTTACTGACTTACACAATCACAGATTTCTTTCTTGTTCATGGCACACATCCAGGTCACCAGGCTCTGCTTTTTGTTTTAAGAGACATAGTCTTGCTCTTGTTCTGTCACCCAGTCTAGAGTACAGTGGTGCGATTATAGCTCATGGCAGCCTCAGCCTCCTGGGCTCAAGCGATCCCTCTGCCTCAGCCTCCTGAGTAGCTGGGATTACAGGTACCTGCCACCATGTCCAGATAAATTTTGTATTTTTAGTAGAGACGGGGTTTCACCATGTTGGCCAGGCTGGTCTTGAACTCCTGACCTCAGGTGATCTGCCCACCTTGGCCTCCCAAAGTTCTGGGATTCCAGGCGTGAGCCACCATGCCCGGGCTTATTCTTCTTTTTCAAAGTTATTTTGACTATTCTAGGTACTTAACATCTCCATAAAAATTTTGGAATCAGCTTTACAATGTTTACAAAAAAAAAAAAAAAAAAAACCACTGCAGGATTACATTTAGGGATACATTAGATCTATAGATTAATTTGGGGAAATTGATACCTTAACAGCATTACATATTCTAATCCATCAACCTGAACTGTCTGTCAATTTACTTAGTCATTCCTTAACTTCTACCAGCAATGTTGTTTAGTTTTCAGTGTATAGGTCGTGTACATCTTTTGTCAGATTATCCCTATGTATTTCATATTTTTTTTTTTTTTGAGACAGTTTCACGCTTGTTACCCAGGCTGGAGTGCAATGGCGCGATCTCGGCTCACCGCAACCTCTGCCTCCTAGGTTCAGGCAATTCCCCTGCCTCAGCCTCCTGAGAAGCTGGGATTACAGGCACGGACCACCATGCCCAGCTAATTTTTTGTATTTTCAGTAGAGACGGGGTTTCACCATGTTGACCAGGATGGTCTCGATATCTTGACCTCGTGATCCACCCGCCTCGGCCTCCCAAAGTGCTGGAATTACAGGCTTGAGCCACTGTGCCCGGCTGTATTTTATGTTTTATGATATTATAAACGTTATTAAATTTTTACATTTCTAATTTTTGGTTCCTTATATTTAAAAATATGATTGACTTTTGCACATTATTCTGTGACCTCGTAAAAATCATTTATTAGTTTTAGGAGTTTTTGTAGATTTCTTGGGCTTTTCTTTTTGACGATCATGTCATCAGTGAATAAAGACAGTTTTCTTTTTCTTCCTTTTCAATCAACATGACTTTTGTTTTCTTTGCCTACCTATTAGATTGGCCGGAACTTTCAGAACAATATTGACTAGCAGTGGTGAATGCAAACATTCTTTTTTTGTTCTCAATCTTTGGTGGAAAGCATTTAGACTTCTAACATTAAATATGTTTTAAAATGCCTTTTAGCAGGTTAAAGAAGTTTCCTTCTATTCCTAGTTTGCTGAGTTGGTTTTTTTTTTTTTTTTTTACCCTGAATGGATGTTTATTTATTTATTTTTTTGAAATGTGGTCTTGTTCTGAGGCCTAGGATAGAGTGCAGTGGTGCAATCTCAGCTGACTGCAAACTCCACCTCCCAGGTTCAAGCTATTCTCCTGCCTCAGCCTCCTGAATAGCTGGGATTACAGGCGCCTGCCACCACGCCCAGCTAATTTTGTGTTTTTTAGTAGAGACAGGGTTTCACCATGTTAGTCAGGCTGGTCTTGAACTCCTGACCTCAGGTGATCTGCCTGCCTCAGGCTCCCAAAGTGCTGGGATTACAGGCGTGAGCCACAGCACCTGGCCAAATGTTTACTTTTGTCAAGAAAATTTTGAACAGACTTTGTATTCTCAGGATAAGCCCTACTTGGCCATGATGAATTGTCCTTTTTATATTGCTAGAATCCATTTTCTAACATGAGGGATACTGATTTATAGCGTTCTTTTCCAGTAATGTCTTGGCTTTTGGTATTAAGGTAATGCTGGCATCATAAAACAAATTGAAAAATATTTCTCCTCTTATGATTTCTGAAATAGAATTTTTTAGAATTCATGTTATTTCTTTCAAAAATATTTGATAACATTCTCCAATAAAACCATCTGGGCCTGGAGATTTTTGGGGGAAGATATTTAACTATAAATTTAATTTCTTTAGTAGTTGTAAGACCTCTTTATCTTGTTCATCTTTGGAGAGTTGTGGTAGTTTGGATGTTTCAAGGGACTGGTCCATTACATATAGTTGTAAAGTTTATATAGATTCTGTAGTGATAGCTCTTCTATCATTCCTAATATAGGTAATTTTTGTCTTTTCTCCTTTTTTCTTGGTTAGTCTGGTTAGAGGTTTATCAGTTGTATTGATCCTTCATAAAG
This sequence comes from Aotus nancymaae, assembly GCF_030222135.1. Classification (NCBI taxonomy): domain Eukaryota; kingdom Metazoa; phylum Chordata; class Mammalia; order Primates; family Aotidae; genus Aotus; species Aotus nancymaae. Next base: position 14,438,092 of record NW_026988441.1, on the reverse strand, counting down.
ACAATTTTTGGTTTCACTGATTTTTTTGTTTTTAATTGCATTGATTTCTGCCCTTTATTTTTTGTTTTCCTTCAGTGCTTTGGATTTCACTTACTTTTCTTTTTCTACAGTGTTAATGTGGAGGGTTAGAGTTCAGATAATCTTTCATGACATATGTGTTTGCTAATATAAATTTACCCCTAAAAATTGCCTTAATTGCTTGCATACATTTTGTTATATTTTACTTTCATTAAGTGAAAAATATTTTCTCTTTCCTCTTAAGACTTCTTCTTTGACTCATGGATTATTTAGAAGGGAGTGATTAATTTCCAAATACTTGGGGATCTCCTAGACATCTTTCTGTTATTGATTTCTTTAATTCTATTATGGTCAGAGAACAGTAGCATTGTTTTGCAGTTTTGCAAATCTCTTTAATGTTCAACTTGATGGAAAACAACTGAATCTTAATGTCTGCTTTTTTTTTCTTTTTCTTTTTTTTGAGATGGAGTCTCCCTCTGTGGCCCAGGCTGGAGTGCCATGGCGCGATCTTGGCTTACTTCAACCTCTGCCTCTTGGGTTCAAGTGATTCTCCTGCCTCAGCCCCAGTAGCTGGGATTACAGGCATGAGCCGCCATGCCTGGCTAGTGTTTTGTATTTTTAGTAGAGAGGGGAGTTTCACCGTCTTGGCCAGGCTGGTCTCAAACTCCTGACTTCAGGCAATCCTCCTGCCTTGGCCTCCCAAAGTGCTGGGATTACAGGTGTGAGCCTCTGTGCCTGGTCTGTATGGCATTCTTGAAAAGACAAGATTAAAGGAACAAAGAAGAGGTTAGTGGTTTCCAGGGGTTGGGGGAGAGGGATACTACAAAGGGATAGCATGGAGAAGTTTTGGGTGATAAAACTGTATCTTGATTGTGGAGGTGGTTACACAAATCTATACATATCAATTTTGTTGTATTTTTTTTTTTTTTTTTGAGACAGGATGTCACTCTGCTGCCCAGGATGGAGTGCAGTGGCACAATCTCAGCTCACTGCAACTGCTACCTCCCAGGCTGAAGTGATTATCCCACCTCAGCCTCCTGAGTAGCTGGAACTACAGGCACACACCATCATGCCTAGCTGATTTTTGTAGAGATGGGGTTTCACTATGTTGCCTAGGCTGGTCTTAAATTCCTGGACAAATAATTCTGCCTTGGCGGCCCAAAATGCTGGGATTACAGGCATGAGCCACCACACCCGGCCTATTTAGCTTTTTTTTTTTTTTTTAAAAGATAAACATGTGAATAGCATCTGCTTTTCTGCTATTCACAAAGGTAAACATGAACATATACATACATAGAAGGGCAATGGTTTTGGATAGAAGACTAATATAGTAAAAATATAAATTATCTCAAAAAGTTAATTTAAAAATGAAATGCAAGCTGGGCATGGAGGCTCAGGCCTGTATTCTCAGCACTTTGGGAGGCTGAGGCAGGTGGATCACCTGAGGTCAGGAGTTCAAGACCAGCCTGACCAACATGGTGAAACCCCCGTCTGTACTAAATACAAAAAATTAGCTGTGTGTGATGGCACCTGCCTGTAATCCCAGCTACTTGAGAGGCTGAGGCAGGAGAATTGCTTGAACCCAGGAGGCAGAGGTTGCAGTGAGCCGAGGTTGCACCATTGCACTCCAGCCTGAGCAACAAGAGCAAAGAAATTCCATCAAATAAATAAATAAATGAGAAAAGTAATGCAATCTCTCAAAAAATACCATCAGGTTTTCATCTAGAATTAGAGAAATTATTATAAAACTTATGTAGAAGAATTTAAAAGAAACAAACAAGAATAGCTAAGAAAATTCTGAAAAAGATCAGAGTAGGGAGGCACCACTGACCTGACTAGATTTTTTTTTGGGGGGAGGTGGAGTTTTGCTCTTGTCGCCCAGACTGGAACAACAAGAGGAAGTCCAGGCTCACCGCAACCTCTGCGTCCCAGGTTCATGCAGTTGTCCTGCCTCAGTCTCCCGAGTAGCTGGGATTACAGGCATGCGCCACCAAGCCTGGCTAATTTTGTATTTTTAGTAGAGACAGGGTTTCACCATGTTGCTCAGGCTGGTCTTAAACTCCCGACCTCAGGTGATCCACCCTCCTCAACCTCCCAAAGTGCTGGGATTACAGGCGTGAGCCACCGTGCCAGGCCTCACTTCTAAGATTTTATCACAAAGATATGCTGGCCAAAATACCAAACAATGTATGCGCGAGGCTATTTACAATAGCACTTTTTGTAACAGAAAAATACTAAAGCCCAGATATCCATCAGTAATAGACTGATTATGCAGCTCTCAAATAGAATGGAGCTCTCTATTGCAATGTTCTGAGTCCATGATAAAATGTCAACTCATGAGCCCAGGACTTCTGGGCTGTAGTGCACTGTGCCAATCGGGTGTCTGTACTAAGTTCGGCATCAATATGGTGACCTCCCGGGAGCGGGGGACCACCAGGTTGCCTAAGGAGGGGTGAACCGGCCCAGGTCTGAAACGGAGCAGGTCAAAACTCCCTTGCTGATCAGTAGTGGGATCCTGCCTGTGAATAGCCACTGCACTCCAGCCTGGGCAACATAGCAAGACCCCGTCTCTAAAAAAATTAAAATAAAAAAATGTCAAGTCGGTCCTGTGCCTGTAATTCCAGCACTTTGGGAGGCTAAGGTGGGCGGATCACCTGAGGTTGGGAGTTCGAGACCAGCCTGACCAACGTGGAGAAATCCTGTCTCTACAAAAAATACAAAATTAGCCGGGCGTGGTGGCAAATGCCTGTTATCCCAGCTACTCAGGAGGCTGAGGGAGGAGAATCGCTTGAACCCGGGAAGTGGAGGTTGTGGTGAGCTGAGATCATGCCATTGCACTCCAGCCTGGTCAACAACAGTGAAACTCAGTCTCAAAAAAAAAAAAAGTCAAGTCAAAATAGTAAAATAAAGGACAGTGGTGTGGGCCAGGAACAGTGGCCCACACCTGTAATCTCAGCACTTTGGGAGGCTGAGGTGGAAGGATCACCTGAGATCAGGAGTTTAAGACCAGCCTGGCCAACATGGTGAAACCTGTCTCTACTAAAAAATACAAAAATTAGCCAGGCATGGTGGCACAAACCTGTAATCTCAGATACTTGAGTGGCTGAGTCGGGAGAATCACTTGAACCTGGGAGGTGGAGGTTACAGTGAGCTGAGATCGTGCCACTGCACTCCAGCCTGGGCGACCGAGTGAGACTCCATCTCAAAACAAACAAACAAACACCCCCGCAGAAAACACAGTGTATAATATGCTATAATATGCCACCTTTTGCAAAAGAAGGAAAGGGAAATGCACATAGATATGCACTTATATATGTATGTTTTTGCATATATTTTCAAAAAGAAATAATGGAAAAATGAATGAAAACCCCGTAAAAATGGTTACTCACAGGAGAAGGAGGAAACTGGAGAGGACAGGGGTGGCAGCTAAAGCTCTGCAAAGATAACTTATTGTAAAGTTTGGGCTCTGGAACTGTGCCAATGTTTTACAAAATTAAAAATATTAAACAAAGGCAGTTCCTTCTCTAATGCTCAAATTATGGTCTCTAAATTCAATTGGGCCAGGCACATGGCTCACACCTATAATTCCAGCACTTTGAGAGGCCAGGGCTGGAGGATCACTTGAGTCCAGGAGTTTGAGAGCAGCCTGGGTAACATAGGGAGACCTTGTCTCTACAAAAAATTTAAAAATTAGCTGTGTGCAGTGAGGCATGTCTGTGGTCCCAGCTACTTGGGTGACTGAGGCAGGGGGATTGCTTGAGCCCAAGAGGTCAGGGCTGCAGTGAGCCATGCTCATGCCACTGCACTCCAGCCTGGACAACAGAGCAAGACTTTGTCTCAAAACAAATAAATAAATACAATTTGTTAATCATAGTGGCTTTTTTAGAAATGGCTGAATCTGGATCTAGGTAGGAAATTGTTAGAGACAAAATGCTTATTCTTAGGTGCTGCAAAAAAATTAGCATTCAGACAGAAAGTTTTCTTAGCAAGATAATTTTACTTTCTGCAGAAAGGGTGCTACGCATCAACAGTGTTGCCATGAGAGCACAGTGAACAAAGGAAAGTCAGAAATGTTTGTTCATTATGCATTGGGTCTTTACTGCTGTGTCTTATCTCTGTTGATTGGAGCTGGACTTCACAGTCTAAGCTAAACTTGATTGGCTAATAGCTTAAAACATTCTTATATAGGTAAAAGCAATGGAGAATAAAGAAAAAGAGGAAGTTGCTTGCTAAAGGACTTAGAAAAGTAGTAACATTCCTAAATAAGGAAGGGGCATAGGCTGCAAGCTGGGACGTGACTGAGCATTTCCAGAACAAATATCTTGGTTAAAGTACAAGGACATAAAATGTACTCATTATTTTATATCTAACAGTTACATAGGATAGGGCTTAACAAAGAGTCTTAGCAAAAAAAAAAAAAAAAAAAAAGGCTTTGAAGGAATTTAGTTTTTAAAAGAAACTATTTTTTCTAGCATTTATTGTTTATTTAACAAGAAGGGAAACTTTGAAGAAGAAGTTTTTACTTCCTACAAAATATACCGTAGATCAAGACGGCTCCCACTGGTCTAAGGTTTGACCACTTCAGATGTTAAAAATCCATGCATTCATAAGGATATTGCACACACACACACACACACACGCACATACACACACGCACACGCACATACACACACGTTTTGGTTACCTTTAGAGAGAACGTACTAAAACTGAAAACTAAAGCATTTAAGTTGCTTTTTCTGTATCAACTACAATTTAGAATAACCAGAGAATTAATGAGGGGATGCTTCTTTATATAATTGCACTGTAGTTAATAAATGAAGAGAAAATGATACATTAAAAATCCACATTTTGCAAGCCCCTAGGGAAATAATGGAACTAGGCAGGTTTCCAGATTTAGCGAATAAATGGCATGGGACATACTTATACTAAAAATTAATTGTTATCTGAAATTCAGATTAAACTGGAGGTCTTATATCTTATTTAGCAACTCTATATCAACATAGTGATCAACAATGGATATTAACATCATTGAGACAGATGCAGAAAAATCATTTGATAAAGCTAAACATCTATTTATGATTAAACAATTAAAAGTAGAAGGAAACTTCTTTAATACATATATGCTTTCAAAAATGCTACTGTAAATCATCATACTTAAAATACTGAAAACAGGCTGGGTGTGGTGGCTGATGCCTGTAATCCCAGCACTTTGGGAGGCCGAGGCAGGTGGATCACTTGGGGCCAGGAGTTTGAGACCAGCCTGGGTAAAATGGTGAAACCCCATCTTTACAACAAATAAAAAAATCAGCTGGGCATGGTGGTATGTGCCTGTAGTCCCTGCTACTCAGGAGGCGAAGGTGAAAGGATCACTTGAGCCCAGGAGACAAAGGCTACAGTGAGCTGAGATTGTGCCACTGAACCCCAGCCTGGGTAACAGAGCGAGACTCTCAATTGAAAGTATTTTCTTTGTGATCAGAAGCAAGACTAGGACGCCCCCATCGTATCTTTTATTCAATGGTCTATTGGAAAGCCTAAAGAAGAGTTATAAAGATGAGAATGGAAGGAATGAAACTCATTCATAAGCAACATGATTGTGTGTGTAGAGAACCCAAAAGAACCTACGAATACATTATTAAAATAATAAATAATCTTATTTATTGGCTCCTGGTTTTGTGACAGGCAAGCTGGCTGACTTCTTGTTTTGATGTGGTCCAGAGAAAAAGAACAAAAGCCCCTTACTCAGGCCGTGGCTTACCTCATCTCCAGCCAATCAGCATCAAAGGCCCAAGAAGCCATTAACCACAAGTTCTTGCATTAGGCGGGTAGGGACTTCCTCCAGGACCCACAGGTACAGCTAGGCTTGTTTCAATTTTTCCTTATTTTAATGCTCAAAATCATGGCCAGAGCTGGAGATTTAAAATGCTAATGTTACACGCAATGTGTGAAAAAGCATGTTGAACCAAAGAAATCCCTCCTAAACATTCGATGACAGGCAGGTCATAGCAGCTAGGCCCCTGTAAGACAAATCAGTCTGCTCCCTTTGGGGTGCATCTCACCCCCTTGTTTTTTTTAGTGCTGACCTCTCTTGGGCACAAGCTAACATAAACTTGTCCTATTTCTTTTTTTTTTAAGACGGAGTCTCATTCTGTCGCCCAGGCTGGAGTGCAATGGCGAGTTCTCAGCTCACTGCAACCTCCGCCTCCTGAGTTCAAGCAGTTCTCCTGCCTCAGCCTCCCAAGTAGCTGGGATTACACGTACCTACCACCACACCTAGCTGTTTGTTTTTTGTTTTGTTTTTTTAGAAAAATTTTTAGTAGAGACGGATTTTCACCACGTTGCCCTAGTTGGTCTTGAACTCCTAAGCAAAAGCAATCCACTTGCCTTGGCTTCTCAAAGTGCTAGGATTATAGGAGTGAGCCACCATGTCCAGCCATCTCACTTGATTTCTATCCTGGGAGATTACAAGAACCAAGAATGATTGTAACATCTTCTGGCACCCCAAATGGAACCCTCATTTTAGGTCCCCACAGGAGTGAGCAAGACTTCCTGGAGGACAGAGGCAACTGACCAGGTGGTAACAAAGGCGGCCACTCTGGACCATTGCTTTGGTGGGTCAAGTCTGGACTCTAGGCAAGTCTGCTCTTCTCTCTCTCTCTTACCAGATGCCTAGTAAATAATATGGCCAGGATTATATCTGGCCATCTCCCCTGCATATTTCTTAGCCTTTCCAAGATTCAAACCTTTTTACCAGGAGTACAACAGTGAGTTAGGACTACTAGAACAGCTTCTCAAGTCAAAGGAAATGTTAGACTAAACTTAATAAATTAATCGCTAAATCCATCTGGATTGTTCAAGAACCAGCCAAACCAATCCTTGCCTTGACTTATGTCTGACATTTATAAGGATCTCTTTCTTTCTTTTGTCTCTCCTCCTCTCATTTTTGGAAATGTGGGTGGGAAGTCTGGGTGATTCTAGTTAGCCCTTCTGGGAAACTTATGTGGGCAGTTGGAGTGATTCTGGCTGGCTCTTCTGATATGGACTAGGGAAGTGCCCCAGACATGTGTGGGCTAGGTACCAGTCAGCAATCTGGAATTCTCTTTTGTTTCAAATACTGAAACCACTCAGTGTTTTCCTTGACTGTGTTCTTCTTTGTGTAGCCTGGACGTTTATAACCTATTTTGTTCATTATCTGAATGGAAATGTGTTCTTGTTTCTGGTCCTTGTTGCATGTATGAAGCCACCCTCCAGGATTCTTGGAAGGAAGCCTTACTCATTAGGCCAGACAAAACTTTTCCTGTTTGTCTAGTACACCGTCTTGTTTCTTGTTACAGGTCATGTTAATAAATGTGGGTGTAGAGTAAGTTCTACTTGGAGCTGATGTAAAATCTGCTACTTGCTGGACTTTGTGGGTTGAAGCTGGAAAATCCAAGAGCTAAAGGCTCTCAAGCCCCCTCATTCTTCTCCCCTCCCTCTGTCCTCCTTGACTTGCTTAGTTCTTGCCAGGGGTCTGAGGGTCTGGGCTGAGTCAGACCAGGATGTGTGCTATAATTGTAAAGATTGTCAGAGCCAGAGGCTGCATCCCTCACCAGGCCTCTTGATTATAGGACACCAGCTCTACCAGGGGAAACACTGCAGATGTCCCTAAAGATTCCTCCCTTGGATGCATCCTCAGTAATTGGCATTAGTTAAAATGAGATCATCTAGGCTGGGCGCGGTGGCTCACGCCTGTAATCCCAGCACTTTGGGAGGCCAAGGCAGGCAGACCACAAGGTCAGGAGTTCAAGACAAGCCTGGCCAACATGGTGAAACCTCATCTCTACTAAAAATACAAAAATTAGCTGGGTACAGTGGCACGTTCCTGTAATCCCAGCTACTTGGGAGGCTGAGGCAGGAGAATTGCTTGAACCAGGACCCGGGAGGCTGAGGTTGCAGTGAGCTGAAATCACGCCACTGCACTCCAGCCTGGGCTACAGAGCGAGACTCTGTCTCAAAAAAAAAAAAAAAAAGAGATAATCTAAAGAAAAAGAAGCTTGTGTTCCTCTGTGATGTTGCTTGGCCTCAGTATCCCCTGGGGTACCAAGAGAAATGGCCTGAAAATTGGGTCTTTCAGTTACAACACCATTTTCCAATTGAATATATACCATAAAAGTCCCCAATGTGGCTCCAACTAGGCTCCAAGTTAGCACCCTCCTTCACTTCCCCATCATACCAGGGCTGCTTTCCCCCGGGAGGTAATGGATGGAACTAGAGAGGCAGCTCAGGTACATGGACACTTACCAGTGTCAGACATAAGGCAAGGATTGGTTTGGCCAGTTCTTGAACAATCCAGATAGGGTTTAGTGATGAATTCATTAAGTTTAGTCTAACCGTTCCTTAACAAGATGTTCTAGTAGTCCTAACTCATTGTTGTACTCCTGGTGAAAAGGCTCAAAGATATAATCCTGGCCATGTCATTTACTGGGCATCTGGTGAGGCAGTCCCAGAGCAGAACCTCCAGTGGCTTTATACGGGTGACAGGGACCGGTTAAGGATCAATCACTTCCTTAATTGCATATCAGAGGAAATAAGGAGGTGTTAGGCAAAACGAGTAAAGTATAATAAAGTGAAAGAATTGCTCAGGAAGTGGATGGAAATCCAGCTGTGTACCTTAATAGGCTCTCCGAGGCTTTCAGAAAGTATAGTAACATAGACCCAAAGACTGATGAAGGTCTAACACTTCTGGCCATGCATTTGGAAATGTACCCACACTGTGCCAGACATTTGGAAAAAGCTTCAAAAGCTGGAAACTGACCCTTAGACCCTCTCAAGCAACATTGGTAGCAGAGGTCTTCAGCATTTTTAACAATTGGGACCAGGCAGAGAAGGCAGAGAAAAATGAGAGAATAAAAAGGAAGGCACACATTTTGGCTGCCATAATCACAGGCCCACCTTGAGGGGACCCCAGGCAACAGAGAACCCTGGATGTGGGATCAATTAAACCTCACTCAGTGTCCGTGGAAATGGGGTGCAACCAGTGTGCTTACTATAAGAAGAATCACTGGAGAAAGGACTGTCCCTTCCTTTCTGGGAAGCCGGGATGGAGTGGACCTCCCCAGCCCACTCCTCTTGTTACTATCCTCTCAAATTAAAAGGCTGCCCCCTCTGACTGAGCGGTTCCCAAATGCCCATCTGCCTCCAGACCTGAAGAGTTCCATCACCATCACCACTGTGGAGCCTTGGGTCACCCTCAATGTGGCAGGTAGGAAAACTGAATTCCTTGTGGATACCAGAGCTCCCTACTCTGTCCTGACCCACCCTGTTGGATGTCTGTTCAGTACCAATTGTACAGTGACAGGAACAGATGGTCAACCCAAGGTAAGACAGTTTACCTTTCCTTTGACTTGTAAAATTGGATCTAAGGCTATCACTCGTTCCTTCTTATATGTCCCTGAATGTCCCCTTCCTTTAATGGTTCATGACTTATTGTCTAAGTTGGGAGCCTCAGGTTCCCTTCAGGGGAATGCCATACAAGTCTCAGTGACCCCTGAGAAAGGAACCCACTTACTGGTCCTTTTGGCTCCCTAAGATCAGAAGCTACCCCTAGTCCTAGAAAAGATATTGACTTGAGTGGAGAAGTCTGTATGGGATCCCAACATTCCAGGACAGGTAATCAATGATGAGACTATTAAAATAAAGCTTAAGCCAGGCATACCCTACCCATGCAAGCCAAAATACCATTTCAGGCCAGAAACCCTACAAGGGATATGGCCCCTCCTGGAAAAATTTGTACAGAACAGACTCATTCAGCCCTGCCAGTCTCCTTGTCATATGCCAGTCCTGCCTGTGAAGAAACCAAATGGAGAATACCACTTTGTTCCACACCTTAGAGTAGAGAATGACTCAGCTGTTTCCAGTCGTCCTTCAGTCCCTAACACACACTCCGTGCTCAAATCCCTGGGTGCACGCAGTTTTACGCTGTGCTGGATCTAAAGGATGTTTTCTTTTATATATGCTGCATCCTGACTCCACCTACATTTTTGCCTTTGATTGGGAGGATCCGGAGACCCAGGAAACTCCCCAATATACTTGGATAGTGCTACCACCCCAGGGGTTTCCAGATAGTCTACACCTCTTTGGGTAAGCCCTTGAAATCCTAATTCAAAGCTAGGGCCCGTCCGAAGGCCAGTGACTAACTTTTTAAAGCAACTGAACCCAGCAGCCCGTGGGTGGCCTGGCTGTCTTAGAGCAGTGGCAGCCACCACCAGCCTGCTTGCCGGTCAGGGAGATCTCCAGACTCACGCTAGTGAACCCCTTGGGGTTAATACATCTTACCAGGTCCAGAATGTGTTGGAAAATAGGGAACTACTGGCTAAGTGGAGTAAGTTTAACTCAAAATCAAGCCCCACTGTTAGACACCCCAGACTTGACCTTAAATATATATGAGTCGTTAAATCCTCCCACCCTGCTTCCCTTGCCCACCTTGGGGACACTGGAACATATCTGTGTGGAAACTTTAGAACAGACCTATTCTAGTTGGATAGAGTTACAGGACACCTCTTGAGAGAATCCGGATGAAGAATGGTTTACAGATGGGAGTTGTTTTGTAGAAAATGGGAACTACAGGCCTGGCATGGTGGCTCATGCCTGTAATCCTAGCAATTTGGGAGGCTGAGGCAGGTGGATTGCCTGAGCTCAGGAGTTTGAGACCAGCCTGGGCAACATGGTAAAACCTGTCTCTGCTAAAATACAAAAAATTAGCTGGGCTTGGTGGCAAGTGCCTGTAATCCCAGCTACTTGGGAGGTTGAGGTAGGAGAATCACTTGAACCCGGGAAGTGGAGGTTGCACTGAGCCGAGATCATGCCACTGCACTCCAGCCTGGGCGACAAGAGTGAGACTCTGTCTCAAAAAAAAAAAAAAACGAAACCAAATCAAAACAAACAAAAAGTAAATGGATGCTTAAAGAAGGAATTTCTAGGTTTGGGCTTCCAGCCTTCCTACAAAGAGACAACAGGCTGTCTTGTATCACCCAGGCCACCCAAGGACTGTCTAGCAGTCTTAGCATCCAGTACAAACTTCACTCTGCCTGGCATCCTCAATCTTCCGGGAAAGTTGAGAGAATGAATCGAACCCTTAAAAAGAACTTTGACTAAACCTCGCCAAGAAGCCCAGAAATCACGGATTAAGTGCCGCCCTGTTGCCTTGCCAAGAATAAGATCCACTCCAAAGGGGAACTTAAAGCTCGGTCCTTTTAAAATGACCTATTGAGCAGTCTTTTCTCAAGACAAACTTTCTAACAGATGAAGACTTAAATCAGACTTTAAAATATATGATCAACTTGGGAAAAGCTTAGCAGGCAATATAATAATAAAATATTACCCTAGCTGGGTAAGATGGTTTTAGATCATTTCCCTATTAACCCAGGTGCACAGATCTTACTCAAGGCATGGTGAGGGCCGGGCATGAATCATGCTCCCGCTGTACCCTCTTCTATCTTACTGTAAGCCCTTTCTTTTAGTCTGGGTGCAGGGCGCCTGGAGTCACAATGGTCATAGGCATGAAGTGGACCAGGTGAGGCAGGCCCTGGAAAAGCTAAAAACCTCCCTCAATTCTCTTGCTAATATGGTGTTGGACTACTGCTTGGCCTTACCCTCTGTAACTTGGTTCCTTCCTTTTTTTTTTTTTTTTTTTTTGAAACAGTCTAACTCTGTCACCCAGGCTGGAGAGCAGTGGCACAGTCTCGGCTCACTGCAACCTCTGCCTCCCAGGTTCAAGTGATTCTCCTGCCTCAGCCAACCGAGTAGCTGAGACTACAGGCATGTGCCATCAGGCCCAGCTAATTTTTGTATTTTTAGTCGAGACGAGGTTTCACCATGTTTGCCAGGCTGGTCTCGAACTCCTGACCTCGTGATCCACCCGCCTTGGCCTCCCAAAGAGCTGGGGTTGCAGGCGTGAGCCACCGTGCCTGGCGGTTCCTTTCTTTCTTAAGCCCTTATTAGCTACCTTTCTTCTTTTAATCTTTAAACCATGCTTGTTTAACCTGCTGGTAAAATTCGTGTCTTCCAGACTACAATAGTTTCATGTCCAGTTAATGGTCATGCCAGGCTTGCAGATGACTTACTGGCTGAACAGGGAGGTGCTTGTACAGGCACCAAACCTCCTGCTGCACTTGGATAAATACTACTGGGCAAGTAGAGGTTAACATCCAGGCAATTTACAGTCGGGAAAGTGGTTACACTCTTTTGGTAAAGGAGAGTCAACTTAGTGTAGAATGCTGTCAGAGCAGCCTTACCCTCTGTAACTTGGTTTCTCCCTTCTTAAGCCCTTAGGACTATCTTCTTTTTATCTTTAAATTTTTAATCCTTAAACCATGCTTATTTAACTTGCTGGTAAAATTCATGTCTTCAGGCTACAACACTCTCATGCCAAGTTAATGGTCATGCCAGGCTTCCAGCCTATTTCAGAGACTACCAGCCCAGAGCCGTCTCAGCCCCTTCACCAAGCCACAAGAAATTTCTACTCCTCCTGGAAATAGATGTAGGGAATATGTCCACGCTTAGCAGGAAGTAGCTCCAGAAGAGACCTTTGCCCAAAGCCCCCTTAAGAATAAGGAGAATGAAATCTCTTAGCTGGAAATGAGACAGCTGACTGGCTTCCTATTTTGATGTGGTTTAGTGAAAAAGAACAAAAGCTCCTTACTCAAGCTGTAGCTTACTAATCTCCAGCCAATCCGAATCGGCAGCCCAAGAAGCCATTAACCACCAGTTCTTGCTTTACAGGGTTAGGGACTTCCCCAGGGACCCACAGGTACAGCTTAAGTTTCAACTTACAGTAATCTTTTCCTTATTTCAACGCTAAAAATCATGCCCAGAGGTGGAGATTTGAAATGTGAATATTACCTGCGATGTATGAAAAAGCATGTTGAACCATTGTGCAGGTGCCCAAGAAATCCCTACTTAACACATGATGACAGGCACATCATGGCATCTGGATCCCTACAAGACAGATCGAACTGCTCCCTGTGAGGAGCAGCCCACTCATTTCCTTTCACAGTGCTGACCTCCTTTGTGCACAATTAAAATAAACTCTCCTTTTTTCTCTTTAATACTGTGTCTGGTAATGTCACTTGATTTCTATCCTGGGAGACTACAAGAAGCCAGGGTGATGGTAACATCTCTGTCATGGTGACATAGATTTATTTTTCCTGGTTCTTCTCTGCTAAAAACCCTGGAATAATATAACAGACATTCTTAAGAGGACTCTGAAAGATAGAAAGAAGGCAAACTGACAAGGGGCCTTAGAACTCGAGAAACATCTCGTGGCCCAGCATCTCTAAATTTCTCACCCAATGACAGGAGGCAGTTTAGATCCAGAGTCTCCACAGCCCCTTATCCGGCGGCAGAAAGCACCCAGGTAGGTGCTTTCCCCCTCTGTGGATAATAGAAATTAAGGAAGAGCCTGTTGGCACCACACAGCCCAGGGAAGCACTCTCTACCCTTTTGTGCCAGTGTCTCCTACTCCTAACCTAGCAGTACCAAGCAGGCCTCAAGAAAATGCTTTCAACCTCCATTGGTGGTACTAACAGATATTGAGTGTGAGCTCAGCCAGCGCGAGGCAGATGAAATAGAGCAGAATAATAATGCAAGGGCCCTGAAAACTAAATTGTTATTGGAATCACAACACACAAAAGTAGGCCAGGACCTCCATGCTAACCTAAATAAAGTGACCACTAAAATAGAAAGAGTTAAATAGAATCCAGAATCTCCTCTCATAATATCAGAAATGTCTGGGATATAATTAAAAAGTCATGCATAATATGAACAACCAGAAAAATCATGACTTGGATGAGAAAAGCCAATCAACAATCGTCTAACACTGAGATGAATTAGATTTTGGAATTATCTGACAAAGATCTAACGTAGCCATCATAAAAATGTTTCACCAAACAATTACAAAATTCCTTGAAAAAATGAAAAAAAAATCTCACCAAAGAAATGGAAAATATGTTTTTAAATAACCAAATGGAAAAGAGAAAACTGAAAAATGTAATAACTAAAATAAAAGCTAACTGGAAAGGCTCAAGAGCAGAATGACTATGACGAAGGAAATAAGTGAACTCAAAGATAGAACAGTAAAAATTACCCAATCCAAAAAACAGAGAGACAATCAACTTTAAAAAAGAGAAACAAAAAATGACTAACAGGGGCTCAGAGAGCCTGCAGGACAATTACAAAACAGCTAACATTTGTATTATCAGATTAACAGAAGGAGAGAAGAAAGTGGGACTGAAAACTACTTGAAGAAATAATGACCAAACCTCAAATGCGGCAAAAGACATGAACCTACAGATGCAAGAAGCTAAACAGAATAAATCTGAGAGATTTCATGCCAAAACACAGTAAAACTAACTTATAAAAACGAAGGCAAACAAACAATGAAACTGTCTTGGAAGCAGCTCTATGGAGAACACTGATCAAATGATAACAAATTTCTTATTTAAAAAAACATGGAGAAGAAAGTCTAAAACAATACTTTTCAAGTGCTGAAAGAAAATAACTATCTACTGAGAATCTTATATCCAGCAAAACTACCTATGGTGAATGAAGAAGAAATAAACAGTTTTTAGATGAAGGAAAACTACGAGATTTTGTCATCAGCAAAATTATTCTTAAAAGAATGATTAAAGGAAGTTCTCCAAATCATAACAGAAAAAGGCTCAGAGCTTTAGAAAGGAAGGAAGAATAGTAGAATGGACAAAAATAGTAATAAATATAACAGATTACCCTTCTCATGAGTTTTAAAAAATCATAGTTGGTTGACAAAAAAATTAGTATCATATGATGTCTATAGGTAGAGACAATACTTAAAATAGTTATTATATATGTATATATGTATACACATATGTATAAGTGGGAGGGTAAAAGGATCTACATGGAAGTAAAGTTTCAACACTTCAAAGTGGTAAAATATTGATAAGTTGGATTATAATCAGTTATGTATACTGTAGTGCTAGACTAAGTGCTAAGAAAATTCTACAAATTATGCACTCAAAAATAATACAAATCAAAATGGAATGCTAAAAAGTGCTCCTGTAACTCACAGGAATGCAAGAAAAAAATAAGAATGAGAAATGGAACAAATGGAAAATGAATAATAAAGTGGTAAACTTAAGCCCAAACATATCAATAACTACTTTAAATGTAAACAGTCTATCTACTTACATGAAATAAAAGACCAGAGATTGATAGAGTGAATTTCAAAAATGACCCAACTAGATACTGTCTCCAAAAAACTTTACTCCAAATGTAACAAAATAGGTAGGTTGAAAACAAAATAATGGAAAATATATTAATTTTATCAATTGATATTATTATAAATACAAATTTTAGGCTGGGCAAGGTGGCTCACCTCTGTAATCCCAGCACTTTGTGAGGCTGAGACGGGTGGACCACTTGAGGTGAGGAGTTCGAGACCAGCCTGGCCAACATGGTGAAACCCTGTCTTTACTAAAAATACAAAAATTAGCCAGGCATAGTCGTGGGCACCTGTAATCCCAGCTACTTGGGAGACTGAGGCAGGAGAATTGCTTCAACCCGGGAGGCAGAGGTTGCAGTGAGCTGAGACCATGCCATTGTACTCCAGCCTAGGCAACAGAGCAAGACTCCGTCTCAAAAATATATATATATATGAATTTTAAATATAAGCTTTTAAAAGGAAAGAAGTACTATATTAATATGAAACTACTTTCCTTCAGAGCAAAAAACATTGCTAAAAACCAAGGATCATACTGCCAAGACATTGCTGTCCTACTGTGTATGTACCAAACAACAGAGATTCAGGTACATGAAGCAAAAACTTACAGAGATGAAAGGTGAAATAGACAAGTCCACAAATACAGTTGGGGAATTGGAAACCTCACTCTCACTGGTTGCTAGAACTACCAGGGATAAAATATGTGAGGACATCAAAGAGCTGAGTAACACGTCAATCAACAGGATCTAACTGATATTTATAAAATGCTCTATTCAACAACAGATAAATCCACAAATACAGTTGGGAAATTCAAAGCCTCACTCTGTTAACAACAACAGCAAAGTAGTTTTTTGGCTCATTGATTTCCTCACGTTCAGTTTTATTGATTTCTGCTCTTTATTATTTCCTTCCTTCTGCTTCGTGTTTGTTTTGGTCTCTTAGTACTTTCTTGTGTAAGAGCTTAGATTATCAGTGTGAGAATTTTCCTCTTTCCTGATGTAAATATTTAATGCGACACATTTCCCTTTAGCCGTATCCCACATATTTTGAAACGCGTTCTTTTCATTTTCATTTGATTCTATGTATTTTTGAGACTTTATCTTTGGCCCATGGATTATTTAGAAGGGAGTTGCTTAATATCCTTGTATAACCAGATTTGCTGTCGTAGGGTTTACAGATGGCTTTGAGGAGGGCCTGTTCTGTGCCCGGCTTGGGCTTTGGGCTTAGGTTTTTGGCTCTCCTTGCTCGAACAATTGAGCAGAGAGCCTTACCACCGCCCCCCCGCCCCACCAGTGAGTGTCCCAGCTTTAAACAAGCGTTTGCGGACTGAGAAAGAGGGAGCAGCAACGCAGTTTATTGAGCAAGCAAAAGTAAAAGCTTCCACAGCATGGAAGGGTGGAAGGGGACCCGAGAGGGCTGCCACTGTTGGTTAGGGCTCCCTGGGCTTATATCCCCAAGTAATTTTGAGTTGCTGGGTGTTTGCCCCTAGTCCTGTGTGGGGAGAGGGCTTGGGACCACGAGTCACTTGATTTTTCCTTTTGAGTTGCCAAGGAGTTTTCCCCTAGTCCTGTGGCGATGAGTCACTGAATTTTCTCTGGTGGTTGTTTCCTAGTTTCTGCTGATCTTGCCAGCAGTATTGGAATGTGGTTGAACAGGCAATGGATACTTTGAACACAGCCTCCTGATATGGTTGAAGTACCTGTGTCGACCTTTTTCCATGCTAGGGTTTCCAAAAAGTTCCAGACTGACCCAAAAGGTTTTATTCTCTCACTTGGGAGTTGAGATTTTCCTGTTTTTTAGTTACTGATTTCAAGCTTATTCCATTATGATCAGAGAACATCTCCTATAGAATTTCAATTATTTTGATTTTATTCTGGCTTGTGTTATTATTTTATTTTGAGATGGAGTTTTGCTCTTGTTGCCCAGGCTGGAGTGCAATGGCACGATCTTGGCTCACCGCAACCTCCGCCTCCCAGGTTCGAGTGATTCTCCTGCCTCAGCCTCCCGAGTAGCTGGGATTACAGGCATGTGCCACCATGCCCAGCTAATTTTGTACTTTTAGTAGAGACGGGATTTCTCCATGTTGATCAGGCTGGTCTCGAACTTCCGACCTCAGGTGATCCGCCCGCCTTGGTCTCTCAAAGTGCTAAGATTGCAGGTGTGAGTCACTGTGCCTGGCCTCTGGTTTGCTTTATTATCCAAAATATGGTCTATCTTGTTGAATAGGTGTCATAGGTGTTGGAGATCGGCATTAGACAACTTCAGAGAGGAAGTGTGAATGTCAAATGTTACAGGGAAGGAACTAGAGTCAAGTGGCAAATAATAGGCAATTGGAGAGTTTAGCAAAACTTTCAGTGCGTATAGAAGTCAGACTGTGGGATCCAGAGCGTAAAGGAATCAAGTTAAAAATTGCTCGCAAGCCTGAATTCAGGTGGAGAGAGTAAGTTCTCTCCCATCGTGCTCCAGTCTATAAAGCCTATACAAGTCAGAGGGGCTCTGGGCTCTGGGATGGCATGGCGGGCGCAAATACTGTAGGGAGGTAGAGGCAGATAAGTGGGGAGAGGCCGAAAGGCTCAGACACACAAATGGGTTCAGAGCAAGACTGCCAGGAGAGGGATGGATGCAGTTTCTCAGACCATAAGGAAGTGTCTGCAGAGTTTATTTCCTGGGTCACCAGCAGGGTTCCTGAAAATTGGTAAAATACAGGGTAAGACATAGGGGTGTCCAGCAGGGTTCCTGAGAACTGATTACAATACAGGGTAAGGCACAGGGGTGTCCAGCAGGGTTCCTGAGAATTGATATAATACAGGATAAGGCACAGGGGTGTGTCCTAACACAAACACACACACACACACACACACACACACACACACACACACACCCCTTGGGCCCTAAAAGGAGTGAGAAAGAAGATCTCAGGGGATTGTCAAATATAGAGTATTAATTTGTGAGATCTCCCACCACAACCACCCCATTTCTGGGGACTCTGGCTGTGGAGAGTGATAGTGAATTTTGAAGGCAGGAAGCTTCTCTCTGTGGTCAACCAGGGGAAACCCCAAGGCTTGCAGAGAATTGAGGGCCAGAAATACCCATGCAGCTCACCTTCCCCTTCTTCCCCTTCACTTCTCATTTGTCTCTGAGTGTCTCAAATTACAAGAGGGACGGCTGGGTGTGGTGGCTGATGCCTATAATCCCAACATTTTGGGAGACTGAGGTTGGCAGATCATGAAGTCAGGATTTTGAGACCATCCTGGCCAAGAGGGTTAAACCCCATCTCTACTAAAAATACAAAAAAAGAATAGCTGGGCATGGTGGCACAATCCTGTAATCCCAGCTACTCGGAAGGCTGAGGCAGGAGAATCACTTGAGCCCAGGAGGCGGAGGTTGCAGTGAGCCGAGATCATGCCACTGCACTGTAGCCTGGTGACAGAGCAAGCAATCCTCCCACCTTAGCCTCCTGAATGGCTGAGACTACAGGTGCACACCCCCACACTCAGTTTATTTTTGTATTTTTTGTAGAGAAAAGATCTCACTATATTTCCCAGGCTGGTCTTGACCTTGCGGCCTCAAGTGATCCTTCTGCCTCAGCCTCCCAAGCAGCTGGGACTACAAGTGTGCACCACCGTGCCTGGCTAATTTTTGTATTTTTTGTAGAGATAGGGTCTCGATATGTTGGTCTTGAACCAGTCTGGTCTCAAACTGCTGGCCTTGAGTAATCCTCCTGCCTCAGCCTCCCAAAGTGCTGGAATTATAAACTGAGCCACTGTGCCTGGCCTCGCACAGAGAATTTTCACAGCTTGGTTTGCAATTGCTGTTTCCTCCTGGGAATCCTGATATCTCCTCTTCCCGGTCCTTATCTCTCTCAGGGACCCAGCAGCCCCTTCCATCAACCTTTAGATCCCCCCAGGGACCCACGCACCTTTTCCCAAAGCTTCCACTTCCTGTGGTTTCCCCGGCGCCTGCTTGTTGTTTGTTATCTCTGGCTTTTAGCCAGCCTCCTATTTTTACTCACTTCATTTTCCTGGTTGACTTTATGTCCCAGTCAACTCTGAGCCTTTATCTTGTGCCTTGGGTGGGCGTGGGGATGGGTCAGAGCCCCAGGGAGAGAGATGCCTCCACCCACCCACCCACTCTGGCCACCCAGAGGCGCAGGCTCCTGTGATAAGAGAGGAGGAGCCCCAGGGGCAGCAGCTGCTAGGGTGTTGGTCCAACACCCAGGCTTTGCAGCTGCTGGCCCCAGGGGTGACTCCCCAGCAAACAATGAAATCCCACGTCAGGGAGAAGGCAAGCTGGGCATGGGCCAGGCCAGCCCCTCAGAGGAACCAACTCCATCTGAGAAAGCCCAGCTTTCGGCTCATTCTACTCTGTGTGCAACCTAGACCTCCACCTCCCATCTCAGACAAATTTTGGGGTGGTGGAGAGGCACAGAGTCCCCTAACGCTGTTCAGCTAGCCCCTGCTAAGAGCAAACCCTGCCTACACACAAAAAAGCAAACAAAAAAACCCAAAACAAGAAACCCCAATTTCTCCAAAACCGACAGGTCCTGGCTCTTTGTCAGTCCCCCCAGGCTGGGGAGTCCTTGGACACCCATATCCTGTTTCCAGCACCACTGAGGGGCAGGTGTCTGTGTGGAGCTGGGAAGCAGAGGCCATTGTCCCTTCAGCCCCGATGCCCTCCTGCATCCCTGCCTGGGTCCGCACCAGAAGAGGCTGCCTCCCAGCTCTACAGTCCTCGAGAACTTCTTTATGTCTCTGGGATGTAAAGATGCCCAGAGAGGCTGGTTTTGGAGTTCCCGTTTTGCAGATGAGAAACCCCAGAGGCCCCGCTGGGCTGCGGTGGAGGTCTTGTGTCCCGCTCCATAGCCTCAGACTCTGCCCACCCCAGACACCTGCCTCCAGTGGTGTCTGGAAGCAGGATGTGGGTGGCCAGGGACTCCCCAGGCTGTGGGGACTGAGGAGGAACCAGGACCCGGATATAGGTCTCTCACTGTTATTCCTGGCGGGAGCCAAAGGAAGGAGTATAGCTTCTAAGCCAGCAAATACGGCCATATGCCACTTCCCGCACTTGCTGCCCGCACCCCCAACCCACCCCACCTCCGCCCAGGGACTCAGGCACTCAGCTCCCTGCTCTCCAGCTGTCTTCCTCAGGGACCCCACCCTTCCAGGATCAAACTTCCCAGAAGGCTTCCAGGGAGTGGCCACCAGCCGTCCTCACTCCCTTGGAGCCCAGGCATCCAGACTCACCCTCTTCTCAGGCCTTCACAGTTTCCCGTTTCATCTGGCCTCCTCCAGGAAGTTGGCATCATCTGCCTGGCACGTGGCCCAAGGTGTGGCCTGAGGGGCCCAGAAACGCCACTATATAGCCCTGCCCCACAGCTGGCCCTGCAGCTCCAGGGACCTGCAGGTGAGAAGGGCTGGGGACCTCTTTGGAAGTGGGACGGCAGGTCCCCTACTCTTGCCCCTGGCTGTAGGCCTCCTTGTCCTACCTCTAGACCCACTAGACAGCCAACTCCCCACCCCTGTCCCTGGCTCCTGCCCTCCCCATCCCACCTCCAGACCCACTGGACAGCCAGCCTCCCCTACACACACACTGGTCCTTGGATCCAGCCCACCTGGCCCCATTTGCCGACTTCTTTCCCCACCTCAGTTTTCCTGCTCCCAGGTGGCCCTTGTCCTGAGGGTGGGCTCTTCTGCCCAGGACAGTCTCCAGCAGAGGCGGCAGATCAGCCTTCTATGATCCCTTCTCTTTTCCTACTGCAGCCATGGGTCCCCTGTGGAGCTGGTGGACGCTCTGGGCTGGAGCAACCCTCCTGTGGGGTAAGTCTGACCGAGACCCTCGCCTGGGTCCACACCTTCCATGTGTGCCTCCTCCACATGTCACCCCAGGCCAGCTGAGAGGGGAGAGAGGACCTTAGACTCTGTAGAGGAATGTGGTAGAATTCACCCCATTCTTACCCTTTTCTGGATGGGAGCTGTTCAAAACCTTAGTCCCCAAACCCAAGTGTCCAAGAACTTTCTTGGTTTTCTGCAACTAAACTAAGGTTTGGACTCTGAGCCTCATTCCGCTGAGTTGATGGAAAATTTCACGAAAGTCATTCTTGGAGGGTGTTGTCCCCAATGCTCCCGGGGATGTATCCAGAACTAAAATTTTACATAAAGCCAAAGTACTGGGGGAAAGATGGGCTACGAGGGTCCTCTGGTCACCAGTCAGCATCCATCTAGGTGACTTCTGAAATGCCCATTGTCCCTGATCCCCTGGCCCCCTGGGATATGGAGGCCCCCTTTATATGGAAGGTGGTCATTCCATTCCCCCAGACTTTCTTCAAGATTCCTTAGACCTCTTTCTCTCTCTTCTGAGCTTCAGGGGCTCTCTTCCTAGTTGGGGGTGGTCAGAAGCTCCCACTGCTGTCTATTTCTAGCAGACAATTCATCCACACTTCCCAAATCCCCTTCTTCCCTTTATCCCCTTTTCACAAACCCCTAAGTCCTATTATTGTTGTTATTATTATTATTATTATTGAGACAGAGTTTTGCTCTTGTAGCCCAGGCTGGAGTGCAATGCCATAGTCTCAGCTCATTGCAACCTCCACTTCCTAGGTTCAAGCGATTCTCCTGCCTCAGCCTCCCTAGTAGCTAGAATTACAGGCACCCCGCGACACCACGTTCAGCTAATTTTGTATTTTTAGTAGAGATGGGGTTTCACCACGTTGCTCCGGCTGGTGATCCACCCGCCTTGGCTTCCCAAAGTGCTGAGATTGCAGGCAAGAGCCACTGTGCCTGGCCCCCGCAAGTCCTATTAAGACAAAAATCAGCTGGCTGCAGTGGGTCATGCCTGTAATCTTAGCACTTTGGGAGGCTGAGGCAGGTGGTTCACTTGAGCCCAGGAGTTCAAGACCAGCTTGGGCAACAAAGTGAGACCCTGCCTCTACAAAAAATCAAAAAAATGAGCCAGGCACATAATGCGTGCCTTTGGTCCCAGCCATATGGGAAGCTGAGATAGGA
The DNA here is from genome assembly GCF_030222135.1 of Aotus nancymaae. NCBI lineage: Eukaryota > Metazoa > Chordata > Mammalia > Primates > Aotidae > Aotus > Aotus nancymaae. Next base: position 14,415,844 of record NW_026988441.1, on the reverse strand, counting down.
GGATCCCTTGAGCCCAGGAAACTGAGGCTGCATGCAGTGTATTGTGTTTGAGCCACTGCACTCCAGCTTGTAAAAAGATGGAAATCACACACTGGCAGCAGAGTACATCCACCTTGAGCCCCACAGTGTTTAAAAGAATTGTGGGTTGGAGATTTCACATGAAAATTCAGATAGGCAGTTTCTCTTGAAAAACAGGAAGATCAGCTGGGCGTGGTGGCTCATGCCTGTAATCTCAGCACTTTGGAAGGCTGTGGCAGGTGAATCACCTAAGGTCAGGAGTTCAAGACCAGCCTGGTCAACATGGTGAAACCCTGTCTCTACTAAAAATATAAAATTAGCGGGTGTAGTGGCATATGCCTGTAATCCCAGCTACCCAGGAGGCTGAGGCAGGAGAATCACTTGAATCTAGGAGGCAGGGGTCATAGTGAGCTGAGATCACGCCATTGTACTCTGCCTCAAAAGAAAAAAAAAAAAGAAAAACAGAGGTCTTAAATTTTTAAAAAGCTCACATTCTTTCATTGTAACAGGTGAAAGCTAGTACCAACAACCCACTGTATTTTTTTAGTAATTTATATATTTAATTTTTTTTTTCCTGAGACGGAGTTTCGCTCTTGTTACCCAGGCTGGAGTGCAATGGCGTGATCTCGGCTCACCACAACCTCCACCTCCTGGGTTCAGGCAATTCTCCTGCCTCAGCCTCCCAAGTAGCTGGGATTACAGGCACGCGCCACCATGCCCAGCTAATTTTTTGTATTTTTAGTAGAGACGGGGTTTCACCATGTTGACCAGGATGGTCTCGATCTCTTGACCTCATGATCCACCCGCCTCGGCCTCCCAAAGTGCTGGGATTACAGGCGTGAGCCACCGCGCCTGGCCTATTTAAAAATTTTTCATTTTTATGGGTACATAATAGTTGTATGCATTTATGGGGTACCTGTGATATTTTGATACAGGCGTATGGTGTGTAATGATAGAATCAGGGTAACTAGGGCTTCCTTCACCTCAACCATTTGTCATTTCTTTGTATTAGGAACATTTCAGTTCCACACTCAGTTATTTTAAAATATGCCATGAGTCACTGTTAACGATAGCCATCCTGTTCTGCTACTAAATACTAGATTTTATTCATTTTCTTTAACTGTTTAACTGTAATTTTGTACCCATTAACCATCTCTACTTATCCCCGACTCCCCCCACTATCCTTTCCAACCTCTGGTAACCATCATTTTACTCTCTTATATCCATGAGTTCATCAGTTAAAATTTTAAACCCCCATGAGATTTGTCTTCCTGTGCTGGCTTATTTCACTTAACATAATGTCCTCCAGTTCCATCCATGTTGTTGCAAATAACAAGATCTCATTCTTTTTTTTTTTTTTTTGAGACTGAGTCTCACTCTGTTGCCCAGCTGGAGTGCAGCGGTGCGATCTCAGCTCATTGCAACCTCTGCCTCCCAGGTTCAAGCGATTCTCGTGCCTCAGCCCCCTGAGTGGCTGGGATTACAGGTGCATGCCACCATGCATGGCTAAGTTTTGTATTTTTAGTAGAGACGGGTTTTCACCATGTTGGTCAGGCTGGCCTCAAACTCCTGACCTCAAGTGATCCACCTGCCTTGGCCTCCCAAAATGCTGGGATTATAGGTGTGAGCCGCCGCACCGGCTAATCTCATTCTTTTCTGTGGTGGAATAATTTTCCACTGTCTGTATGTACCACATTTCCTTTATAATAATTTTCCACTGTCTGTATGTACCACATTTCCTTTATCCATTCATCTGTTGATGGACACTTAGGTTGATTCCATATCTTGGCTGTTCTGAATAGTGATGCAGCAAACATGGGAAAGCAGATGTCTCTTGGATATACGGACTTCCTTTTTTAAATATATATATCCAGCCCTGGGACTGCTGGATCCACGGTAATTCCAGTTTTGGTTTTCTCAAAAACCTTCATATTATTGTTGATAGTGATTGTACTGATTTACAATCCCACCAGCGGTGTAGGGGGGTTCCCTTTTCTCCATACGCTCACCAGCATTCATTATTGCCTTTCTTTAGGATAAAAGCCATTTTAACTTAGGTGAGACAATACTTTCTTGTAGTTTTAATTTGCATTTCTCTGCTGCTTAGTGATGTTGAGCATTTTTTTGATATACTTGCTGGCCATGTGCATGTCTTCTTTGAGAAATGTCTATTAAGATCTTTTGCCCAGTTTTTTTTTTTTTTTTTTGAGATGGAGTCTCACTCTGTTGCCCAGGCTGGAGTGCAATGACGTGATCTCAGCTCACCACAACCTCCACCTCCCAGATTCAAGCAATTCTCCTGCCTTAGCCTCTCGAGTAGCTAGGATTACAGGCATATGCCACCATGCCTGTCTAATTTTTGTATTTTTAGTAGAGACAGGGTTTTCTCCATGTTGGTCAGGCTGGTCTTGAACTCCTGACCTCATGATCCACCCACCTCAGCCTCCCAAAGTGCTGGGATTATAGGTGTGAGTCACTGTGCCTGGCCTCTTTTGCCTATTTTTAAATCAGATTAAGCTGGGTGTGGTGGCTCATGCCTGTAATCCCAGCACTTTGGGAGGTCGAGGCAGGCAGATCACTTGAGGTCAGGAGTTCAAGACCAACCTGTCCAACGTGGTGAAACCCTGTCTCTACTAAAAGCACAAAAATTAGCTGGGTGTGGTGGTGCATGCCTGTCATCCCAGCTACTTGGGAGGCTGAGACAAGATAATTGCTTGAACCCAGGAGGTGGAGGTTGCAGTACGCCAAGATCGTGCCACTGCATTCCAGCCTGAGTGACAGAGCGAGACCCCATCTCAAACACACACACACACACACACACACACACACACACACACGCACACACACAATCAGATTATTTGATTTTTTTTCCTATTGAGTTGTTTGAGATCCTTTTACATTCTGGTTGTTAATCCCTTGTCAGTGGCATATGGAAATGCTACTGATTTTTGTATGTTGATTTTGTATCCTGCAAATTTAGTGAATTTATCAGTTCTAATAGCTTTTTGATGGAGTCTTTAGGTTTTTCTAAATATAAGATTGTATCATCTGCGAACAAGGATAATTTGACTTCTTTTTTTCCAATTTGGATGCCTTTATTTCTTCTCTTATCTAATTGCTTTAGCTAGATGGGTCGTAAATACTTTCTCCTGTTCTGTCACTTGTGTCTTCATTTTGTGAATTGTTTCCTCTTTTAAGCACAAGCTTTTTAGGTTGATGTAATCTCATTTGTCCATATTTCTTTGGTTGCCTGTGCTTTTGATGTATTACTCGAGAAATTTTTGCCCAGACCAATGAACTGGAGAGTTTTCCCAATGTCTTCTTGTAGCAGTTTCATAGTCGGAGGTCTTAGATTTAAGTGTCTAATCCATTTTGATTTTATTTTTGCATATGGTGAGAGATAGAGGTCTAGTTTCACTCTTCAGCATATGGATATCCAGATTTCCCAGCACCATTTATTGAATAGACTGTCTTTCCCTGCAGTGTATGTTCTTGGCACCTTTTTCAAAAATGAATTCACTGTAGATTAGTGGATTTGTTTCTGGGTTCTATATTCTGTTCCACTGGTCCGTGTGTGTGTTTTTATGCCAGTACCACACTGTTTTGGTTACTATAGTTTTGTAGTATAATGTGAAGTCAGGTAATGTGATTCCTCCAGTTTTGCTCTTTATGCTCAGGATGGTGTTGGCTTTCTGTGTATTTTGTGTTTCCATATAAATGTTGAGATTAGTCTTCTATTTCTGTGAAGAATGTCATTGGTATTTTCACAGGGATTGCATTGAATCTGTAGGTTGTTTTGGGTAGTATGGACATTTTAACAATATTGTGTCTTCCAATCCATGAACATGGAATATATTTCTATTTTTTTTGGTGTGTGTCCTTTTCCATCTCTTTCATTATGGTTTTATAGTTTTTATTGCAGAGATCTTTCATTTCTTTGGTTTATTCCTAGGTATTTTATTTTATTTGTGGCTACTATACATGGGATTACTTTCCTTTTTTTTTTATATAGATTGTTTGCTGTTAGCATATAGAAATGCTACTGAATTTTATATGTTGATTTTGTATCCTGCAAGTTTAGTGGATTTATCAGTTCTAATAGCTTTTTGATGAAGTCTTTAGGTTTTCTCTTTTTTTCGAGATGGAGTTTCACTCTAGTTGCCCAGGCTGAATGGTGCTATCTCGGCTCACTACAACCTCTGCCTCCCAGCTTCAAGCAATTCTCCTGCCTCAGCCTCCCAAGTAGCTGTGATTACAGGCGCCCACCACCATGCCTGGCTAATTTTTTGTATTTTTAATAGAGATGGAGTTTCACCATGTTGGCCAGGCTAGTCTTGAACTCATGACCTGAGGTGATCTGCCTGCTTTGGCCTCCCAAAATGCTGGGAATACAGGCTTTAGCCAAGTTGTTTTTTTTTTTTTTTAAAGACAGAGTCTCCCTCTGTCACCCAGGCTGGAGTGCAGTGGTGCAGTCTTGACTCACTGCAACCTCCACCTTTTTGGTTCAAGCGATTCTCCTGCCTCACCCTCACAAGTCGCTAGGATTACAGGCATGTGCAACCACACCCAGCTAATTTTTGTATTTTTTTTTTTTTTAGTAGAGATGGAGTTTTGCCGTGTTAGCTAGGCTGGTCTTGAACTCCTGACCTCATTTGCTTGCCTCAGTCTCCTAAAGTACTGGGATTATAGGCATGAGCCACCAAGCCCAGCTGTCTTTAGGTTTTTCTAAATACAAGATTATAACATCTGCACACAAAGATCTTGACCTCTCTTTTTCCAGTTCGGATGCCCTTTATTTCTTTCTCTTGTCCAAGTGCTTTAGCTAGGACTGCCAATAATATGTTGAAGAATAGTGGTCAAAGTGGACATCCTCGTTGTGCTCCAGATCTTAGAGCAAAGGCTTTCAGTTCTTCCCTATTCAGCATGATACCAGCTGTGGGTCTGTTGTACATGACTTTGATCATGTTGAGGTGTGTTCCTTCTATTTCCAGTTTCTTGAGAGTTTTTTATCATGAAAGGATGTTAAATTTTATCAAATGCTTTTTTTGGCATCAATTGAAGTGATCATAGAGTTTTTGTCCTTTATTCTGTTGATAAGATGTATCACACTGATTGATTTGCATCAGCAACAACCCACTTTAGATGGTGTAGAAGTGCCAGTTCCATAGTCACCCCTCTGGGACTGTTTCACACATTTATATTCCTTGGCTGGCCCCATCAGCATTTGAGTTCGAGGGCCCTGTCTAATGTGTTCAGACTTTTGAAAAACAAAAGCCAGAAAGGTTTATAGATGAATGCTGAGTGAATCAGAAGAAAGCAAAGAGAAGAGGAAAGAAAAGAAAGCCCAAGTTAATATTTCAACATGTTTCTGGTTGTAGAGGAAGAGGTGGGGAGGATTGGATAAATGGACTCACAACTGTGTTTTCTCAACCAGGATTAACCGAGGAGGCCTCAGTGGACTCCGAGAACACTGGCAGGGAGGAATTCCTCACCGCCTTCCTGCAGAACTATCAGCTCGGCTACAGCAGAGCCTACCCCAGCCTCCTTATCTCCAGTCTGTCAGAGAGCCCTGCCTCAGTCGTCATCCTCAGCCATGCAGACAATACCTCACAGCAGGTCACAGTGAGGCCCAGGGAGTCAGTCACGGTCAACATCAGTGCCGAGGCTGAGATGATTGGCAGCAAGACCTTCCAGCATGCGGTGGTGGTGCACTCTGACCATGCCATCTCTGTGCAGGCACTAAACACCAAGCCCAACACGGCGGAGCTGACACTGCTGCGGCCCACCCCGGCCCTGGGCACTGAGTACTTTGTGATCACGCCCCCTGGCACCTCAGCCAGGAATGTCAAGGAGTTTGCGGTGGTGGCCGGTGCTGCAGGTGCCTCGGTCAGTGTCAAGCTGAAGGGGTCAGTGACATTCAGCGGCAAGTTCTACCCAGCAGGCGGTGTCCTAAGTGTGACTCTGCAGCCCTACGGTGTGGCCCAGCTCCAGAGCACAGTGAATCTCTCGGGGTCAAAGGTCACAGCCAGTAACCCTGTGGCCGTCCTCTCTGGCCACAGCTGTGCCCAGAAACACACGACCTGCAACCATGTGGTGGAGCAGCTGCTACCCACATCTGCCTGGGGCACCCACTATGTAGTACCCTCTCTGGCCTCCCAATCCCGCTACGATTTGGCCTATGTTGTGGCTAGCCAGGCCACAAAGCTGACCTATAACCACGGGGGTACCGCTGGCTCCCGTGGGCTCCAGGAGGGCGATGTGGTAGAGTTTGAGGTCCGGCCATCCCGGCCACTCTACCTGTCTGCAGATGTGGGCATTCAGGTCCTGCTGTTTGGCACAGGTGCCATAAGGAATGAAGTGACCTATGATCCCTTCCTAGTCCTGATCCCCAGTGTGGCAGCCTACTGCCCTGCCTATGTGGTCAAGAGTGTGCCAGGCGTTGAGGGCGTGGCCCTGGTGGTGGCACAGACGAAGGCTGCCAGCGAGCTGACCATAGATGGGCAGGCAATGGGGGCCAACCTCACCTGGGCGGCTGTGCCAGGCAGCGAGTTCTCGTACGCTGAAGTGGAGCTTGGCACGGCTGACACGGTCCATGTGGCCCAGGCCACCACCAACTTCGGGCTGCTCACCTTCGGGCTGACCAAGGCTGTGGGCTATGCGACAGCAGCTGATTGCAGCCAGAGTGAGTGATGGAAAATGACCCCTGGCTCTGTCTAACTGGTGACCGCTTTCCCACCCAACTGCTCCTCTGTGGCTTTCAGGATCAGCTGGGCTGTCCTCACCTCATCTCCCTTCTCTGAGACATCCTTCCTCAAGTCTTCTCAGCCCCTCCCCTCCTCCCAGAAACAATATTCTAAATATTTAGCAACCAGGGCGAGCTGGAGCACTACCAGTCAGAAGAGTCAGCAGCAGGAGCACTGCAACAGGGTCCTGAAGCCCCCACCAAACCGGCATCAGCCCTTGTCTCTTGGTTTGTCTGGGGAAGGGTCCTAGGGGAGAGCCAGGGTGCTGAGAAGGAGGGATCTTTGGGGTTGTTGGGGGACAGTCAGGTCAGCAGCTTCTTACCAACCACTTTGGAAATATTTTGATATTTTAGCAACTGACATAGCCACACCAGTTGCTAAGCTGCTCCCCACACCTCAGATAGGAATGTTGCTACCCAAACTCAGGAGGTCTAAATGTACAATAATCAGATGACTACGGGTTGGGGAGGGGGAGTATCTTGCAGTCTTTCGAGATGTTTCACGTGTTTTTGACACAGTTAGTGTCTACGACCTGGCAGTTTGTGCGACCTCAGGCTCAGCCCATGAGAAGCTGCCGGTGTAGTGCAGTATGGGATCTGAGGACACAGATGCCACAGCCAGGCTCCCAGGGTTCAAATCCCAGCTCTGCTGTGTGATCTTGGACAAGTGACTTCATCTCTCTGGGCTTTAGTTTCCACATCTGTAAAATGGGGATAACTGCTTCTCCCTCAAAACTTTTTTGTTTTAGAGATAGGGTGTCACTCTGTCACTTGGGCTGGAGTGCAGTGGTGTGATCATAGCTCACTGCAGGCTTGAACTCTTGGGCTAAAGCAATCCTCCCTCAGCTTCCCAAGTAGCTGGGACTACAGGCATGCACCACCACACTCAGCTAATTTTTAATTTATTTTTTTGTAGACACAGGGTCTTGCCATGTTGCCCAAGCTGGTCTCAAATTCCTGGGCTCAAGCAATCCTCCTGCCTCAGCCTCCCAAAGGGCTGGAATTACAGGCCTGAGCCACCATACCCAGCTGCAAAAACTTTTGAGGACTGGGAGACACAGAGAGGAAAGGCTATTTCTTCTCGTGTAGTCCCTGTCATGCTAGGACTCTGGTGTTCCTGGACCTGGCAAAAATGCCCCTCCCCTGCCATCCAAGGCATGGAAGCCACCAACTTCAAAGAGCCACTTTGGGCTTGAGAAATAAAACGAGGGAGTAGTGGGTGATTAATTATAATGTGTAACACTCCATTTAACACCTAGGTTCAGTTCTAAAGCCTTCTTGGGTTTGTTTCGAGACAGTCTGGCTCTGTTGCCCAAGCTGGAGTGCAGTGGCGTGATCTTGGCTCACTGCAACCTCCACCTCCCAGGTTCAAGCGATTCTCCTGCCTCAGCCTCCCGAGTAGCTGGGATTACAGGCACACACCACCACACCCGGCTAATTTTTGTATTCTTAGTAGAGATGGGTTTTCACCATGTTGGCCAGATTGGTCTTGAACTCTTTTTTTTTTTTTTCAAAGCTCCTGCAAATCAAGGTCTCGAACTCTTGACCTCATGATCCACCTACCTCAGCCTCCCAAAGTGCTGGGATCACAGGCATGAGCCACCGTGCCCTGCCAGCTTTCTTCAGTTTTACCTTATTTAAACCTAACTCCTCCCACCAAGATCCCTATGAAGGAGGTATTATTATCACCCTCACCCCATTACAAATGAGGAAACTGAGCCAGAGGGAGTTTAAAACAACTTGCCTACTGTCCCAGAGTCAATTGGTTGAGCCAGAATTCCTGCCTAGGCAGTCTGACTCCACAAGTCCTTTTCATTCTGCTAAAGTCTCTGTCTTCTATTTTCTGTCCTTAAAAAAAAAAATCCCTTACCTCTTTTTGATCCTGGAGGGAAGGAAGGGAAGAGGGGAAAAGAGGGAGAGAAAACCACAAATTAACGTTTTAATGACGGTTTCTGCCTTTCCTTATTAGGCTGTCCTGTGTTAAACTGGAGACTCAGAAAACCTGGGGTTTTCAGAGAGGCCTGAGCAACTCTCTTCCTGTGGTGTTTCAGACCTCAGTTTTCCCCACCTTTAAAATGGGCAGCTGCGAGCAAACTGCTCAGGCTTCCCAGGCGAGGTGAGCTGCAGGATCTCCAGGACGCCTCCCCACTGAGGCCTGAGGACTCTCTTCTTCCTTCCTCCTCCTCCTCCTCCTCCTCCTTGCTCTGTGCCCAGGCTGGAGTGGAGTGGTGAGATCTCAACTCACTGCAACCTCCCCCTCCTGGGTTCAAGCGATTCTCCTGCCTCAGCCTCCCAAGTAGCTGGGATTACAGGCTTGTGCCACCACGCTCCACTAATTTTTGTATTATTAGTGTAGACAGGGTTTCACCATGTTGGCCAGGCTGGTCTCGAACTCCTGATCTCATGTGATCCACCCGCCTCAGCCTCCCAAAGTGCTTAGATTACAACCCTGCAGACACTTCTGACTCTCTCTTTTCACCGTTCCCTTCCCTCCCCAGCTGTGTTGTCCCCAGCGGAGCCCTCCTGCGAAGGCGTGAAGTGCGCAGCTGGGCAGCACTGCAAGGTGGTGGACGGGAAGGCCAAGTGCGTGGCGGAGTCCCTCGCTGTCTGCCGCGCCCAGGGCGACCCCCATTACACCACCTTCGATGGCCGTCGCTACGACATGATGGGCACCTGTTCGTACACGATGGCGGAGTTGTGCAGCGAGGACGACACCCTGCCCGCCTTCAGCGTGGAGGCCAAGAACGAGCACCGGGGCAGCCGCCGCGTCTCCTACGTGGGCCTGGTCACCGTGCGCGCCTACAGCCACTCCGTGTCGCTGACCCGCGGGGAAGTTGGCTTCGTCCTGGTGAGTGCCTGGCGGCTTCGTGGGCTTAACATCCATGAGCTGCGGGTCCGAAGGCGGAGGCAGAGCCCAGTGGCCGACCTCAAACGAGGATGTGGAGAAATGGGCCACGGGGATGGAGGGTGGGGAGGAGGGGTTTGGAAATCAGTAGCGGCCGGGCACGGTGGCTCATGCCTGTAATCCCAGCACTTTGGGAGGCCGAGGTGGGCGGATCAAGAGGTCAGGAGTTCAAAACCAGCCTGACCAACATGGTGAACCCCCATCTCCACAAAAATACAAAAATTAGCCAGGCATGGTGGCACACGCCTGTAATCCCAGGTACTCAGGAGGCTGAGGGAGGAGAATTGCTTAAACCCAGGAGGTGGAGGTTGCAGCGAGCTGAGATCGCACCATTGCACTCCAGCCTGGGCGACAGGGTGAGACTCCCATCTCAAAAAACAAAACAAAGAAACAAATCAATCAATCGGTAGCAGGACCTTAGAACCCGGCCCTCCAGCAATCCCACATCTAGAAATTTTAAGGCTATTCAGAGACAGGGTTCACCCAGTCGGGTGGGGTGGGGGGAATGCCAACATGGATTATAATAGCAAAAAAACAAAAACAAACAAAAAATACTGTCCTAGTTAGAAAGGAAATTAAATATCCAACAATGGGGGAGTTACCTTGACCAAATAATGAAATATAATGAGCCCCTGCTACGCACCAGATATGTTTCTTAGCACTCTTCTCATCTTAATGCGTTTAATGCTCACGAACTGTCCAGCAGGCATTATTACTGTGAACGTGTTCAGATTGGGAAACTGAGGTTGAGATAAGCTAGTAAGTTCCCCAGGGCTCAGATCTAGTAAGAGGTGGACGCAAGGGCACAGGCGTACTGGCTCTGGAGTCCCTGTGCTTAATCCCTCAGCTGTCTTGACTCTGCTAAATGCATTACTACTCAGTTCATATGAATAACAGCAGCGTAGAGCAACTACTTCCTTTTTTACCCGCCATGTTATTATGAAAATATTAAAATGTCCAAAGTTGAAATTCTTGTACAGAGTCAAAGTTGAATGCTCAGATGCCAATCATCGAGACTTCTCTTTCTTCCTTCCCTTCCTCCCTCCCGCTTCCTTCCTTCCTTCCTTCTTTTTCTTTTCTTTTTTCCTTTCTTTCTTTCTTTTCTTTCTCTTTCTTTTTCTCTCTTGTCTTTTCTTTCTTCTTTCCTTCCTTTCTTTCTCTCTCTCTCTCACTCTCTTTCTCAGAGTCTCGCTCTGTCACCCAGGATAAAGTGCAGTGGCATGATCAGGTTCAAGCGATTCTCCTGCCTCAGGCTCCCGAGTAGCTGGGATGACAGGCATGAGCCACTGCGCCCGGCCTTACTTTTTATTTTTTTGTCAGATCCTCACAGAGGTCAGTGACTTGACACAGGTGTAGAGCTACTAGCAGAATCACGGTAGGATACTCACAAGACATTGTTAGGAGAGGAGTTAATGAAATGGCGACTTCAGCATGGTCTTTTTTTAAAGTGTAAATATATCTAAAGGTAGAAAAAAACTCAACAGGATCTATACATTTGTATGTGTGTGCCTACAGGGTGATTTTCCTTTTCTCATTTTTGCTCATGTGCATTTTCTGTTTTCTGTAATGAACGAATATTATTTGTGTCATTTAAAAATGGAGATTGGCCAGGCATGGTAGCTCATGCCTGTGATCCTAGCACTTTGGGAGGCTGAGGCAGGAGGATTATTTGAGCCCTGAGCAACATAGGGAGACCCCATCTCTACAAAAAAAAAAAAAAAAAAAAAAAAAAGCTGGGTGTGGTGGTGCATGCCTATGGTCCCTGCTACTTGGGAGGCTGAGGCAGGAAGATGGCTTGAGCCTAGGAGGTCAAGGCTGCAGTCAGCTCTGATGCTGCTACCACACTCCAGGTTGGGCGACAGAGGAAAACTGTCTTGAAAAAAAAATACATACGTAAAAAAATAAAAAAATAAAAATGGAGATCATGGACTTAGGGGAGAGGCAGATTTGAGCAGCCCTCCTGGGCTGAGAGCCCTGAGCATGGGGCCATGGCCTGTCTCCATCACTGCAGTGTCTAAAGCACCAGCTGGCACAGAGCAGGCCACACCATGGGACTCACAGAGGCTTTGCTGGGAGCCGGAATGAGTGACTGCTCTGTCTTCCCTCTGGGCCATTGCTCATGCTGTCCCCTCTCCTATTACTCCTTTTTTCATATTCCATCCTTTTGACTAAGACTTTCTCCACTTCAAGTCTCAGCTTTGGCACAGCTCAGAGAATGTGTAAGGAAAAAGTAACAAAGAGATGCCCAGGCTGGGTGCGGTGGCTCACGCCTGTAATCCCAGCACTTTGGGAGGCCAAGGTGGGACGATTTGTTGAGCCAGGAGTTCCAGACCAGCCTGGACAACATAGTGACACCCCATCTCTAATTAAATTTTTTTAATTAATTAAAAAAAAGAGGCTGGGCACGGTGACTCACCCCTGTAATCTCAGCACTTTGGGAGGCTGAGTCGGGCAGATCACTTGAGGTCAGGAGTTAGAGACCAGCCTGGCCAACATGGTGAAACCCCGTCTCTACTAAAAATACAAAAATTAGCTGGGCATGGTGACGTGCACCTGTAATCCCAGGTGGGAGAATCGCTTGAACCCATGAGGCAGAGGTTGCAGTGAGCTGAGATCATGCCACTGCACTCCAGCCTTGGTGACAGAGCAAGATTCCATCTCAAAAAAAAAAAAAGAGATGCCCTGGAGCACAAAGAGACACAGTTCTTTTCTCCTAGTTCTTAGACTTCAGGCTGCTCTAATACCAGAGCCTGGGAGGCTTACAAACAACACAACCTTGTCTCTCACAGTTCTGGAGGCTGGAAGTCCAAGATGAGGGCACCAGCACGCCAGGTTCAGGTGAGGGCCCTCTTCCAGGTTGCGGATGGCTTACTTCTTGTATCCTCACACAGTGGAAAGATAACTCGAGAGCTCTCTGAGGCCTGTGTCATAAGGGCGCTAATCCCATTCATGAGGGTGCCATCCTCATGACCTAATCACCTCCCAAAGGCCTCCCTCCACTCTTAATACAATCATGTTGAGGGTTAAGATTTCAACACGTGGGTTTTGCAGGAGACACCAAGCCAGATGGACTGGCCAGGATCTCTGTCCACTCAGGACATTTGCACCGGAATATCCTACTACCTCCCGGTTTTCCTGGCTCTCTCTCTCTCTTACTGGTCCTTTAAGGCTCAGCACAACTGTTCTTTCGTTTGGGAAGCCTTCCCTGACCAGCAACGTTAGATCTGGCCGTTTTTCTAGGTTTTCACAGCCTCCTATCTCCCCACTACCCCAGCTCTGAAACCTCAGCCTGTGCCTCCCCTATCCCATTCTTCACCCCTCTGGCCTTTCTGATCCTGGCCTTGACTCTTCTACCTGTGCATTTCTCATCTTAGCCCTGACCCCTCTGAACTCTCACTGTCTGGTGATGGGTCTGTTCATCTGAATGGACCGGGAGCCCTGTGAGGGTAGGACCTGGGGCTGCCTTGGTCACCTTCGTATTCTCAGGATCTCCCAGCCCACGGCCAGGCACAGAGTGCATGCTCAGTGAATGTTATTAGATGCAGCAGTGACTTAATTCAGCTAGTGAGTGCCTGTGATTCTACCAGGCCCTGTTCTATACACTGGGAATAAAGCGGCAATCAAAGCAGACCCAAACCCCTGTCTCTGTGGAGCTGCCGTTCTGATGGAGTAGGACAGATGATAAACATGGTCAATTGGTGAATTATGTTTTAGAAGGGCAGACACTATAGGAAACAAGGAAGGCAGGGAAGGAGGATAAGGAGTAGGGATTTTTTTTTTTTTTTGAGATAGAGTCTCACTCTCTTTGGCGCGATCCTGGCTCACTGCAGCCTCCACCTCCTGGGTTCAAGCAATTCTTCAGCCTCAGCCACCTGAATAGCTGTGATTACAGGTGTGTGCCACCGCACCCAGCTAATTTTTGTATTTTTAGTAGAGAGAGTGTTTCACCATTGGTCTCAGACTCCTGACATCGAGTGATCCTCCCACCTCAGCCTTCCAAAGTGCTGGAATTACAGGCGTGAGCCATAGCGCCCGGCCCAAGGCTGCCATTTAAAGTTGGTTGTTGGCTAGGTCCCATGGGTCATGCCTGTAATCCCAGCACTTTGGGAGGCTGAGGCAGGAGGATTGCTTGAGGCCAGCAGTTGAGACCATCCTGGGCAATATAGCAAGACCTTGTCTCTATAAAAATAAAAATAAAATAAGACTGGGTGCAGTGCCTCACGCCTGTAATCCCAGCACTTTGGGAGGCTGAGACGGGTGGATCACGAGGTCAAGAGTTCAAGACCAGCCTGGCCAAGATTGTGAAACCCCATCTCTACTGAAAATACAAAAATTTGCCAGGTATGGTGGCAGGCGCTTGTAATCCCAGCTACTCGGGAGGCTGAGGCAGAGAATTGCTTAAATCCAGGAGGCGGAAGTTGCAGTGAGCAGAGATCACACCACTGCACTCCAGCTGGATGACAGATCGACACTCCATCTCAAAATAAATAATAATAAAAAATTAAAAAATTAAAATGGGGTGGTCAGGGAAAGCTTGAATCAGTGATATTTGAGCAAATATTTTATAGGAGGTACGGGACTGAGTCATGTGTACATCTCCAGAAAGAACATCTCAGGCCACAGATACTGCAAGAGGCAAGCTCTCTGATGGTGGCAGTAACAGAATGAGTCCCAATGCCACCAGAGCAGGGGAGCCGGTGGGAGGCCCAGAGATGAGGGCTGGAGGCCACATGGCACAGGGGCCTGACCACCCCCTCCTCACCTGCTCTGCAGATCGACAGCCAGCGCTCGCGCCTGCCAGTCTCCCTGAGCGAGGGTCGCCTGCGTGTGTACCAGAGTGGGCCACGGGCCGTAGTGGAGCTGGTCTTCGGGCTGGTGGTCACTTATGACTGGGACTGCCAGCTGGCACTCAGCCTGCCCGCGCGCTTCCAAGACCAGGTGTGCGGGCTGTGTGGCAACTATAATGGTGACCCAGCGGACGACTTCCTCATGCCTGACGGGGATCAGGCTCCTGACCCCGTGGAGTTTGCAAGTAGCTGGAAGCTGGATGATGGGGACTACCTGTGTGAGGATGGCTGCCAGAACAACTGTCCCACCTGCACCCCAGGCCAGGCCCAGCACTATGAGGGCGACCAACTCTGTGGCATGCTGACCAAACTTGACGGCCCCTTCGCTGTCTGCCATGACACCCTGGACCCCAGGCTCTTCCTGGAGCAGTGTGTATACGACCTGTGCGTGGTTGGTGGGGATCGACCCAGCCTGTGCCGTGGCCTCAGCGCCTATGCCCAGGCCTGTCTGGAGCTTGGCATCTCGGTTGGGGACTGGAGGTCACCAGCCAACTGCCGTGAGTGATGCCCTAGGTGGGGGTTGGGAGCATACAGTGAGGGGCAGGGGACCCTTGGCATCTGCTCATATCTGAGAAGTTATTGTGGTTCAGCCTGGTGCTGGGCAATGCCAGGGGCCCAGTGATGGCCAAGACGGCCAGCTCTGTCTACAATGAGCCTAAGGTTGGAGCAGATGTTTCACCAGACACTAACAGTCTGGAGGGTTCCAGGCAGGATGGGGACACTCATGCGGAGGGGTTGGGGCCAGGATGGGGGAGGGATAGGCAGATGAGTTAGGGCTGGGATTGTGGGGGGCACAGGCATAGGAGTATGGGCCAGGATGGAGGAAGTCATTGGGGCTATGGGAAACCAGAGAAGGCTTCTGGGGAGCAGAGGTGAGCAGGGAGAGTTTTCTAGAGAAAGGGATGTCTAATTTGAAACCCATAGGAGGGACTGGAAGTTGCCAAGAGAAAGAGGAAGAAGTGAGATGCAGGCCCAGAGAACAGCACGCTCAGAGGCTTGGCATGACAGGAATTCCTGTCTGCAGAATCCCAACACAGACAAGCGGACGTCTCTTCCTTTGCCTATAACCCTCCCATGACTCCCATTGCCCTCTAGATAAAGTCCAGGCTCTGTAGCCAGATGTCCATCTGCTTAATCATTCACTCATTCATTCCCCAAGTATTCCTTGAACCCCTGCCTGCCACCCGGTGCATGCTGATGATATTGAAGACACAGTGAGGATCAGCATAGATCTGTTCCTGCCCTTGTCAGTGAGGCTTCTAGAGACATGTCCCAGAGGCAGAAAGGACAGGCAGGAGGGAGGAGGCATTCAGGCCCAGCCTCGGGCCCAAGGGAGGGGGAGTAAGTATGAGGGAGACATAGAGGCCACTGGGCGTTTGTCTTGGCCAGTGCTGTGTCCCTACTGCCCAGTAAATCCCCCGCCTCAACCCCACGGCTGGCACAAAATGGGAACCAGAGAGTTCATTCTTCCTCCCATTCATTTCTGCAGTATTTCCTGAGCACCTGCTGTGCGCCAGGCCCTGTCCTTGGTGCTGAGGACTCAGCAGTGATTGAGGCAGACCAGGTCCCCACTCCTGTAGAACTTATCTCCTAGTGGGAGGGGAGGGACACGGACAGTGAGCAGATAAACTAGAAAGTATCTTCAGAGAGCCAAAGAAACAAGTTCATGCAGTGACAGTGACTGGGAGGCTCGTGAAGAGGGTGATCAGGGAATGCCTTTCTGGGCAGGTGACATTGGAGCTAAGACCAGGGTCAGGCAACAGAGTCAGCTAAGTACTAACAGTAATGTCCACAGAATGTTTCTCCAGAGATCAACTCACTTAATCCCCACAACTATCTTGTGCGGTCTGGACTACATTAGCCCATCTTACTGATGGGGAAACTGAGGCATGGGGAGATTGGAGTCAGTGGTTGAAAAGGAGAGATCTGGGATTTGAACCCAAGCCACCTGGGCCCCAGTGGCTTTCTGAGGAAAGGGAAGGCAGAGGGAACAGCCAATACAAAGGCCCTGAGGTTGGAGTGGGATGATCAGGGAGGAGGAGGCAGCTGG
The DNA here is from genome assembly GCF_030222135.1 of Aotus nancymaae. Classification (NCBI taxonomy): domain Eukaryota; kingdom Metazoa; phylum Chordata; class Mammalia; order Primates; family Aotidae; genus Aotus; species Aotus nancymaae. Next base: position 14,399,282 of record NW_026988441.1, on the reverse strand, counting down.
GGCTGGGGCAGAGTGAGTACGAGGGAGAGGGAGGGGGGTGAGGGCCGAGAGGTGAGAGGAGCAGATGGCACAGGGCCTCCTGGAGCATGGGGAGGACTGTGGTGTTTACCCTGAGTGAGAGGAAGCCACAGGAGGGCTCTCAGATGGGGAAAGACCTGATCTGACCCAGATGTTCCCAGATCCCTCTGGCTGGTGTGAGGAACAGGCTGTAGGGGCAGGAGGGAGCCCAGGCAGGAGGCTGCTGGGGTGTATAGGACCAGAGGCAGATTCTGTAACTGGGTGGATTTTTTTTTCTTTCTTTTTTTTTGAGACAGAGCCTTGCTCTGTCGCCCAGGCTGGGACGATATAGGCTCACTGCAACCTTTGCCTTCCGGGTTCAAGTAATTCTCCTGCCTCAGCCTCCCAGGTAGCCGGGATTACAGGCATGCTCCACCACGCCTGGTCAGTCTGGGTAGATTTTGAATATGGAGCTCACAGGACTTGCTGACAGATGGGTTGTCCAGTGAGCTTTAGGGGGCTGGCAGGGTGGAGATTAAGTGCATCTCCCGGATGGGGCACAGGAGCACCCAGAGGGATGGAAGTGCCATTATCTGAGACGGCGAGCTCTGAGAGAAGAGCACGGTTGGGGGGTGGATTCCTGGGCGCTGTCGCGGACAGGGGGCCCCTCGACGGCCCCGGCTGCGCCTGCCTGACCCACCATCTCCAATCTCTCCGCAGCCTTGACCTGCCCTGCCAACAGCCGCTACGAGCTCTGCGGCCCCGCCTGCCCGGCCTCCTGCAACGGGGCTGCGGCGCCGTCCAACTGCTCCGGGCGCCCGTGCGTGGAGGGCTGCGTGTGTCTCCCGGGCTTCGTGGCCAGCGGCGGCGCCTGCGTGCCGGCCTCGTCGTGCGGCTGCACCTTCCAGGGCCTCCTGCTCGCTCCGGGCCAGGAGGTGTGGGCGGACGAGCTGTGCCAAAGGCGCTGCACCTGCAACGGCACCACCACCCAGCAGGTGACCTGCCGCGACACGAAGGGCTGCCCGGCGGGCGAGCGCTGCAGCGTCCAGAACGGCCTCCTGGGCTGCTACCCCGACCGCTTCGGGACCTGCCAGGGGTCCGGGGACCCACACTACGTGAGCTTCGACGGCCGGCGCTTCGACTTTATGGGCACCTGCACGTACCTGCTGGTCGGCTCGTGCGGCCAGAACGCGGCGCTGCCCGCCTTCCGGGTGCTGGTGGAAAACGAGCATCGGGGCAGCCAGACTGTGAGCTACACGCGCGCTGTGCGGGTGGAGGCCCGCGGGGTGAAGGTGGCGGTGCGCCGGGAGTACCCGGGGCAAGTGCTGGTGAGCGACGCGGGTGCCCAGGGCTGGGTGTTGGGGCAGGAAACACCCTCTGAAGACTTGGAGCTCTGAGTGGGGCTGGGGATGGGAAGGTCTGTTAGAAGATTTAAAATTTTTTCTTTTTCATTTTCCTTCTTGTGGAGAACAGGATCTCACTACGTTGCCCAGGCTGGTCTCCAACTCTTGGGTGCACGCCACCCTCCCGCCTCAGCTCTCCAAAGTGCTAGGAAGTGAGCTATGATCGCATCACTGCACTCTGGCCTGGGTGACAGAATGAGACCCCGTCTCTATTTTGAAAAGGAAGCCGGAGGCAGGGCACGGTGGCTCACGCCTGTAATCCCAGCACTTTGGGAGGCCGAAGTGGGTGGATCACCTGAGGTTAGGAGTTCGAGACCAGCCTAGCCAACATGGTGAAACTCCCTCTCTACTAAAAATACAAAAAAAAAAAAAAAAAAAAATTACCCAGGTGCAGTGGCTCATGCCTGTAATAATCTCAGCTACTCGGGAGGCTGAGGCAGGAGAATAGCTTGAACCCCAGAGGCAGAGGTTGCAGTGAGCCGATATTGTGCCACTGCACTCCATCCTGAGAGACAGAATGAGACCCTGTCAAAAATAATAAAAAGTAAATAAGTAAATAAATAAATAAAAGGAAGCTAGCACGATAGCAGCAGCCTGAGAGGGACAGTGAGAAGAGGTGAGGCAAGGGAGGTAATGGGAAGATAGACAGATCACGTATGTTTTGAAGGCCATGGGTGAGGGACTTGGATTTAAGCTGGTGCTTTAGGAATGAAGAGGGTTGAATGGTGAGCTGGGCAGAGGGAACAGGAAGTGCAAAGGCCTTGAGGTGGAACTGAGCATAACATGTCCAAGAGAATAGCAAGGAGGTCAGGGTAGCTGGAGGTGAGTGAATTGGAGGATGGGCCAGCGAGCTGTGAATACCCTGACCACATGGCCCTCTCGCATCTCCACCCAGGTGGACGGCATCCTTCAGTACCTGCCCTTCCAAGCAGCAGATGGGCAGGTGCAGGTGTTCCGCCAGGGTAGTGACGCCGTTGTGCGCACCGACTTTGGCCTGACCGTCACCTACAACTGGGATGCACGAGTGACTGCCAAGGTGCCCAGCAGCTATGCTGAGGCCCTGTGTGGACTCTGCGGGAACTTCAACGGGGACCCAGCTGATGACCTGGCTCTGCGGGGTGGGGGCCAAGCTGCCAATGCACTGGCCTTTGGGAACAGCTGGCAAGAAGAAACGAGGCCCGGCTGTGGAGCAACTGAACCAGGAGACTGTCCCAAGCTGGACTCCCTGGTGACCCAGCAGCTGCAGAGCAAGAAAGAGTGTGGAATCCTTGCTGACCCCGAGGGGCCCTTCCGGGAGTGCCACAGCAAGCTGGACCCCCAGGGTGCTGTGCGCGACTGTGTCTATGACCGCTGCCTGCTGCCAGGCCAGTCTGGGCCACTGTGTGACGCGTTGGCCACCTACGCTGCTGCATGCCAGGCTGCTGGAGCCACAGTGCACCCCTGGAGGAGTGAGGAGCTTTGCCGTGAGTATCGCAAGTGGCAACTGGGGGACTCAACCTTATATATATATATTCATTAATGTATAAATATCATTAATTCATTTAATCCTTTTTTTTTTGAGACAGAGTTTCACTCTTTTCACTCTTGTTGCCCAGGTTGGCGTGCAATGATGCGATCTCCGCTCACTGTAACCTCCGCCTCCCGGGTTCAAGCGATTCTCCTGCCTCAGCCTCCCAAGTAGCTGGGATTATAGGCTCACACCACCATGCCCAGCTAATTTTGTATTTTTTTAGTAGAGATGGAGTTTGAGATTGGTCAGGCTGGTCTCGAACTCTTGACCTCAGGTGATCCACCCACCTCGGCCTCCCAAAGTGCTGGGATTACAGGCGTGAGCCACCTTGCCCAGCCCATTTAATCCTTACAACAGCTCTATGAGTTAAGGATTCTTGCCTAGTCTGGTCTCCAACTCCTGGGCTCAATCCATCCTCTCGCCTCAGCTTCCCAAAGTGCTAGGAAGTGAGCTATGGTCATAGCTTTTGACGTAGGTTTTGTGTTATGCCTAACTTAACAGATGAAGAAACTGAGGTTCAGAAAGGTTCAGTTACACGCCTGGGATCACGATAGCTAGAAAGTCACAGATGGCAGGCATGCAGTTGGTATTTGAAAAATGGCAGTATACCTGGTGGCCCAGTATCTGATTCCCATGTAACAGCTGTCATTGAGATATGAGCAGCAGTATCGTCATTAGGGGTCTCATCCCCTCTCTGGTTCTTTTTGGTCTCTATCTGTCCTACTTCACTTATTTACACCTGCCTGACCCCTTGGGCAGTCCATTTGAGAGCCTTGTCTCAGTGGAGGCTGCACGAATGGTCTTCCAATGATTTTGCTTGCCTAGAAAAGAAGTTTGAAAAGCCATGCATCCTCTCACCTGATTTTTTTTTTTTTTTTTTGAGATGGAGTTTTGCTCTTGTTACCCAGGCTGGAGTGCAGTGGCACAATCTCAGCTCGCTGCAACCTCTGCCTCCTGGGTTCAAGCAGTTCTCCTGCCTCAGCCTCCTGAGTGGCTGAGATTACAGGCATGCGCCGCCATGCCTGGCTAATTTTGTATTTTTAGTAGAGATAGGGTTTCTCCATGTTGGTCAGGCTGGTCTCGAACTCCTGATGTCATGATCTGCCCACCTCAGCCTCCCAAAGTGCTCCATCTGATTTTCTTTTAAGATGAGATCTTGCTCTGTTGCCTAGGCTGGAATGCAGTGGTGCAATCATAGCTTACTGCAGCCTGGAACTTCTGGGCTCAAGTGATCCTCCTGCCTCAGCCTCCTGAGTGGCACCAACCCCAGATAATTTTTAAAATATTTTTTACAGAGACAGGGTTTTGATTTTTTGCCTAGGCTGGGCTCGAACTCTTGGGCTCAAGCAATCCTCCTGCCTCAGCCTCTCAAAATACTGGGATTATAGGCGCGAGCCACTGTACCAAGTTCCTTTCACCTGATTTTTAATTTTTAAAATTTATTATTGAAATATACGGATATTAAAAAATATGTACATATCATAAGCTAACAGCTTGATCAGTTTTTTTCTTTTCTTTTTTTTTTTTGAGACCGAGTTTTGCTCTTGTTACCCAGGCTGGAGTGCAATGGCGCGATCTCGGCTCACCACAACCTCCGTCTCCTGGGTTCAGGCAATTCTCCTGCCTCAGCCTCCCGAGTAGCTGGGACTACAGGTGTGTGCCACCGTGCCCAGCTAATTTTTGTATTTTTAGTAGAGATGGGGTTTCACCACGTTGACCAGGATTGTCTCGATCTCTTGACCTCGTGATCCACCCACCTCGGCCTCCCAGTCCCAAATTCAAAAAAAGAATATCCAGGCCCCCAACCCCAAGAAGTAACCACTATTCTGGCTTCTGAAGTTTTTAAATTTTGGAATTAATGGAAGCATACACATCTAGTTTTTTACCTGAATTACAAAACTTATAATTTCTAACAAATGGTAACTTTTGACTTTAAGAACTTTTCTTTTTGGGATGAAGTCTTGCTCTGTCATTCGGGCTGGAGTGCAGTGGCGCAATCTCGGCTTACTGCAACCTCCACCTCCACCTCCCGGGCTCAAGCAATTCTCCTGACTCAGCCTCCAAAGTAGCTGGGATTACAGGCACCCTACCTGGCTAATTTTTTTTGTATTTTGAGTAGAGAAGGGGTTTCACCATGTTGGCCAGGCTGGTTTCGAATTCCTGACCACAAGTGATCCGCCCACCTCAGCCTCCCAAAGTGCTGGGATTACAGGCATGAACCACCACGCCTGGCCAAGTATTTATTCCTGCTCATGATGCCAGGGGCTGCTGAGGTGTTCTCCCCAGCCTGGGCCAGCTTGGTTGATGTCTGCAGTCTGTTGGAGGCTCAGCTGAGGCTGAGTAAATCTAGGGGGTTTTACACATCTGGCAGTTGTCCAGCTGGTTGGTTTAGGGGGCCCTCGGCTGGGACTTGTTGTCTCTGCTCCACTTGGTCTCATCTTCCAGCGGGTGAGCCCAGGCTTCTTCCCAAGGTGCTCTCAAGATTCCTAAGAGCAGCAAAAGCACACAAGCCCCAGTGTGCAAGCACTTTCCAAGGCTCTGCTCTGCATCATGGTTGCCAGTGTTCCGTTGGCCAAAGCAAGTACCATGGTTGTGCCCAGAGTCAAGACGTGGCCATTGGCAGCCTGCGTCAGAATCCCCATCACACTTCTCTGCTGCAAACATAAACATATATGACTAAGATTTCAGAATGTTTATAATCCTAGCTACTCAGGAGGCTGAGGTGGGAGGATCCCTAGAGGCTGGGAGTTAGATACCAGCCTAGGCAACATAGCAAGAGCCTATTTCTGATAAACAGGGCAGGCTGAGTGTGGTGGCTCACGCCTGTAATCCCAGCGCTTTGGGAGGGTGAGGTAGGGGTATCATCAGAGGCCAGTAGTTTGAGACCAGCCTGGCCAACATGGCAAAACTTTGTCTATACTGAAAATTAGCCGGGTGTGGTGGCGGGTACCTGTATTCCCAGCTACTTGGGAGGGTGAAGCAGAAGAATCGCTTGAACCTGGGAGGTGGAGGTTGCAGCCAGCTGAGATCATGCCACTGCACTTCAGCCTGGGCGACAGAGTGAGATTGTCTCAAAAAATTAAATAAATAAATAAATAAATAAATAAATAAATAAAAAACAGTGCAATCCCCACCCATCCTGAATCCTAACACAGGGTGTGTTGCCCTGGGCTGTGAAACCTCCTGGGACAAAACAGACTTCCTATAAAAGATATAAGAAGTTTTAGAAATTCCTGACACTATAAGACCCTAAGTGGCTCTAGAAGCCAACCGAATACACATACTGCATTGGACTGATCTACCTTTGTGGTTTTACTCTGAACTAATGAATTTCTTTCTTTAGTTCCTCCCAACATAGTATTACGAAAATTGTGAAATACACAAAAAAGTTGAAAGAATTTTACAGGGAAGACCCACAAACCCACCTCCTGGACTCTACACTCTAATTCTTTTTTTTTTTTTTTTTGAGACAGAGTCTCACTCTGTTGCCCAAGCTGGAGTGCAGTGGCGTGATCTCAACGCACTGCAAACTACGCCTCCTGGGTTCAAGTGATTCTCCCACCTCAGCCTCTCGTGTAGTTGGGATTAAAGGCATGTGCCACTATGCCTGGCTATCTTTAGTAGAAACGGGTTTCACCATGTTGCCCAGGCTGGTCTCGAACTCCTGACCTCAAGTGATCCTCCCGCCTCATCTTCGCAAAGTGTTGGGATTACGGATATAAGCCACCGAGCCGGGCCCCTACACTCTAATTCTAATTCACTTACTTGCTTTATCACATATCTATCCCTCCATCCATCTTTTTCTTTTCTTTACGTCATTTATTTATTTATTGGAAAAGACAGGTCATTTATCCTGCAGAATTTCCTACTTTTGTGATCGGGCTAGTTGCTTCTCTGGAGTGTTACTGAACTTGTCTCTATGTCCCCATGATTCTCCTGTAAGCTGGATGTTAGCTTCAGAACGGCACCACCCAGCAGAACTTCAGTGATGACAGCTCCATATCTGAGCTGTTCAAACACGTAGCAGGTCGCCACAGGTCACACGTGGCTGCTGAGCACTTGAAATGAGGCTGTTTTGACTGAGGAGCTGTCTTCCATTTTGCTTCATTTTAATTAACTTACATCTAAATGGTCACCAGTGGCTAGTGGCTAGTGTATTAGACAGCATAGATACAGGTTTCATGTGGTTCAGTTTTAGTCACTTAGATGTGCTTTTTTGTTGAGACAGAGTCTCGCTTTGTCGTCAAGCTGGAGTGCAGTGGCACGATCTCAGCTCACTGCAACCTCCGCCTCCTAGGTTCAAGCGATTCTCCTACCTCAGCCTCGCTAGTAGCTGGGATTACAGGCACCTGCCACCATACCTGGCTAATTTTTATATTTTCAGTAGGGACAGGGTTTCACTATGTTGGCCAGGCTGGTCTGGAGCCGCTGTACCTGGCTAGATTTGCTTTTTATAGACTGGAGTGACTGGAGTTTGGGAAGGGGAACAGGGAGTTTTTTTTTTTTTTTTCAACACTTGCTAAATATTTTAATTTAATTACTGCTATAGAAGGAAGAAGCTAAAAGTACTGTATTCACAAATATACTGCACAAATTATACACATACACACAAATATATGCATATACATGTTTAAAAAATATGCCACATATCAACAACCTGTATTCAACTTGAGCAAGGTCATTAAAGATGTAATAGAAGTCCGGGCGTGGTGGCTCATTCCTGTAATCCCAGCACGTTGAGAGGCTGAGGCAGGGGGACTGCTTGAGCCCAGGAGTTTGAGGCCAGCCTGGGCAACACAGCGAGACCCCATCTCTAAAAAAACTTTAAAAAATTAGCCGGGTGTGGTGGTGCGCACCTGTAGTCCCAGCTGCTCAGGAGGCTGAGGTGGGAGGATCGCTCGAGGCCAGGAGGTCAAAGCTGCAGTGAGTCATGACAGCAAGCACCGCCGCGCTGCTCCAGCCTGAGTAACAGAGCAAAGCCTATTGCAAAAAAAATAAACAAGCACAATATATAACTTCAAATCACAGTTAAATTGGGATGATCGTAATTATGAGGATCAGATTAACTGTGATGTAATATGTTCCCAAGCTCCCTGCAGTGGGACCGCTTGTGTGTGTGTTTGAGCATGTGTGTGTATGCATACGTATGTGTTGGGGGGGGTCACCGGTGTCCCCTGGGAGCAGGAATTCTTGATCTTGATGTCCCTTCTCTCTGCAGCACTGAGCTGCCCACCCCACAGCCACTACGAGGTGTGTTCCCACGGCTGCCCGCTGTCCTGTGGAGACCTCCCAGTGCCCGGGGGCTGTGGCTCCGAGTGCCGTGAGGGCTGCGTGTGCGATGAGGGCTTTGCCCTCAGTGGTGAGTCCTGCGTGCCCCTGGCCTCCTGTGGCTGCGTCCACCAGGGCACCTACTACCCGCCAGGCCAGACCTTCTACCCGGGCCCCGGCTGTGATTCCCTTTGCCACTGCCAGGAGGATGGCCTGGTGTCCTGTGAGCCCTCTACCTGTGGCCCACACGAGGCCTGCCAGCCGTCCGGTGGCAGCTTGGGCTGCGTGGCCGTGGGCTCTGCCACCTGCCAGGCATCGGGAGACCCCCACTACACCACCTTCGACGGCCACCGCTTCGACTTCATGGGCACCTGTGTGTATGTGCTGGCTCAGACCTGCGGCACCACCCGGCCTGGGCTGCACTCGTTTGCCGTCCTGCAGGAGAACGTGGCCTGGGGTAATGGGCAAGTCAGTGTGACCAGGGTGATCACGGTCCAGGTGGCAAACTTCACCCTGCGGCTGGAGCAGAGACAGTGGAAGGTCACGGTGAGAGCAGATGGGGAGCAGGGGTGAGGGGTCCGTGGCTGGGTGGGTGGGGCATAGGGAGCGCTCAGCCCAGGAGTTGGGGGCACAGAGATGAGAGTGCATGTGGGAGGCCTGGGGTCCCTGAGGACAGAAGACGCCAATCAGAGCCCAGAGTGGGAAGCCAAGGAGCGAAGTGTCATCAGGGACTTGGGACCTGCTCCCCCATCTCTCTGTCCCTCAGTCGCCACCCTCTCTTTAAGGTGTCAGCAGGGCTGCACCCCCTCCAACGGCACCAGTGGGGGGATCTCCCTTTCCCTTTCCAGCTCTGGAGGCTCCAGGTTCTCTGGGCTTGTGACAACATCATTCTTTTGTTTTTGAGACGGAGTCTCGCTCTGTCACCAGGCTGGAGTGCAGTGGCATGATCTCGGCTCACTGCAACCTCTGCCTCCTGGGTTCAAGCGATTCTCCTGCCCTAGCCTCCCCAGTAGCTGGGATTACAGGCGCCTGCCACCATGCCCGGCTAATTTTGGTATTTTTAGTAGAGACGGGATTTCACCATGTTGGCCAGGATGATCTCAATCTTTTGACCTTGTAATCTGCCCTCCTTGGCCTCCCAAAGTGCTAGGATTGTAGGCATGAACCACCGTGCCCAGTCTGTGACACCATTCTAATCTCTGCCTTCAGTTTCACATGGCCCTTCCTGTGTGTCTGTGTGTCTTTTTCTTTCTGGCTCTTACAAGGACACTTGTCATTGGATTTAGGATCCACCTTAATCGGGGATAATCTCATATTGAGATGATTACCCTGATTACAGGTGCAAAGAACTTTATTCCAAGTAAGCCCACATTATAGGATTCTGGGTGAATATGAATTTTGGGGACCACCATTCAATCCACTATAAGACCTTATTATTACACCCATTTAAGAAATACGGAAACTGAGGGCCCTAATGGGCCTCACCTCTTTAGGTGAGGTCACACAGATCTTCTGCCTCAGGCATGGGCTTGAACTAGAGTCCGACCCCACTCAAAGTTTCCTTTCTGAAGCACGGCCTGCCTCTCGCAGGTGAACGGCGTGGACATGAAGCTGCCCGTGGTGCTGGCCGATGGCCAGATCCGTGTCTACCAGCATGGTTCCGACGTTGTGATTGAGACCCACTTCGGCCTGCGTGTGGTCTACGACCTTGTGTACTATGTGCGGGTCACCGTCCCCGGAAACTACTACCAGCAGATGTGTGGCCTGTGCGGGGACTACAACGGCGACCCCAAGGATGACTTGAGGAAGCCCGATGGCTCACAGGCAGGCAACGCCAAGGAGTTCGGCAACTCCTGGGAGGAGGCCGTGCCTGGTTCTCCCTGCCTGCCGCCGCCCACCTGCCAGCCGGGGAGCGAGGGCTGCAACCCTGACGGCCAGTGTCCTCCCGAGCTGGAGGACAAGTATCAGAAGAAGGAGTTCTGTGGGCTCCTCACCAGCCCCACAGGGCCGCTGGCCTCGTGCCACAAGCTGGTGGATCCCCAGGGTCCCTTGCAAGACTGTGTCTTTGATCTGTGCCTGGGTGGTGGGAACCTGAGCATTCTCTGCAGCAACATCCATGCCTATGTGAGTGCTTGCCAGGCGGCTGGAGGCCACGTGGAGCCCTGGAGGACCGAAACTTTCTGTCGTGAGTGAGGGAGAGACGGAGGGGCAAGGAGGGGAGAGGTTGAGGCACAGAAGGGGTAGACCCTGGGCCTCGCAGCCCCTCCCTCCCCAGCGCTCTGATCGGCACCCGCTCCTTACAGCCATGAAGTGCCCTTCGAACAGTCACTACGAGCTCTGTGCGGACACCTGCTCCCTGGGCTGCTCCGCTCTCAGTGCCCCTCCGCAGTGCCCGGATGGATGTGCCGAGGGCTGCCAGTGCGACTCCGGCTTCCTCTACAACGGCCAAGCCTGTGTGCCCATCGGGCAATGCGGCTGCTACCACAACGGTGTCTACTACGAGGTAGGAACCTAGTCATCGGGGAAGAACATGGGGCCTCACCCCTCCCACTGCCCATCGGCCCCACAGCCTGTCTACTCGGGCGCTTATTTATCTCTTTTAGAGGCAGGTTCTCTGTCACCCAGGCTGGAGTGCAGTGGTACCATCATAGCTCACTGCGACGCCAAATGCCTTGGCTCAAGCAATCCTTCCACTTCACTTGCCAAGTATCTGGGACTAACCACCATGCCCAGCAAATTTTTAATGTTTTTGTTGAGGCAGAGATGGGGGCATCTCACTATGTTGCTCAGGCTGGTCTTGAACTCCAGGCCTCAAGCCATCCTCCCGTCTTGGCCTCCCGAAGCGCTGGGATTACTGGCATGAGCCACCCTGCCTGGCCCACTCAGCCTCTTTTACTTATTTATTTATTTATTTATTTATTTTTTTTGAACGGAGTTTCGCTCTTGTTACCCAGGCTGGAGTGCAATGGCGCGATCTCGGCTCACCGCAACCTCCGCCTCCTGGGTTCAGGCAATTCTTCTGCCTCAGCCTCCCGAGTAGCTGGGATTACAGGCACGCGCCACCATGCCCAGCTAATTTTTGTATTTTTTTTAGTAGAGACAGGGTTTCACCTTGTTGACCAGGATGGTCTCGATCTCTTGACCTCGTGATCCACCCGCCTCAGCCTCCCAAAGTGCTGGGATTACAGGCTTGAGCCACCGCGCCCGGCCATTTATTTATTTTTTAAGACATAGTCTCGCTCTGTCGCCCAGGCTGGACTGCAACCTCCGCCTCCCGGGTTCACACAATTCTCCTGCTTCAGCCTTTCGAGTAGCTGAGACTACTGCTGTGTGTCACTACTCCTGACTAAATATTTGTATTATTGGTAGAGACGGGCTTTTGCCACGTTGGTCTGGCTGGTCTCGAACTCCTGACTTCAAGAGATCCTCCTGCCTTGGCCTCACAAAGTGCTGGGGTTACAGGCATGAGCCACCACGGCTGGTCTACTTGGCCTCTTCAGTGTCTCTTCCATCTACCCCTTTCCCCCTCCCCATGGCCCTACCTTGGTCCAACCTGTCCTCTTCCACCTGGGTCCCTCCCAGCTCCTACCTTTGCTCCCTCTGGTCCACCCTCCACGTGGCAGTGCTAAAGTAAACCCTGTTTCCAAACCCAGAGTCACACGGTTTGGAAACAGCAGAAATAGGCTTCAAGCCCAGGCGATCTGCTCTGAGTTACTATGTCACACCATTTCTCCTACAGCAGACATTCAGTGGATATTTTGGAATGAATGACTGAATAAAAGTGAATGAACAAATGAATGAATGAATGATGGCCCCATCACAGTTGTCTGTGAAACTGTGCTTCAGTTTCACAGACGAGGAGCCATCCTGCTGAGAGCTGCTCCTTGTCTGTGATGTCTGCCAACCCCTCTGCGCCCAGAACACCAGAGCTGTGAGAGTCAGCTCCCACCCGTGGTGTCCCTGATGGCCGTGCCCTCTCTCCCCACAGCCGGAGCAGACAGTCCTCATTGACAACTGTCAGCAGCAGTGCACCTGCCACGCGGGTAAAGGCATGGTGTGCCAGGAACACAGCTGCAAGCCGGGCCAGGTGTGCCAGCCCTCCGGAGGCATCCTGAGCTGTGTCACCAAAGGTGCCGGGCTGGGGCTGGGATTGGGGCCGCTGGGACTAGGGATGAAGTACGGAGACTCTGGGGCTGAGAGGGCGTGATTGGGATGCTCATGGCGGGAGGTGTTCAAGACTGAGGATTGAGGTCACAGACCTGGGGACCCCTGGGCCAGGTTTCACAGGGCCAGGGCCACCTACTCTGGGAGGCAGAGACCTATGGGGGAATCCAGGCTGTGGGGACCCTGAGAGGTAGGTTTCTCAGGGTGGATGTCAGAGACCCTTGGTATAAGGCCGGGACAGGTGCGTCTTGGCTCTAAAGGGCTCCATAGTAAATGTGTAAGCTTGCAGACTGTACAGTCTTGGTCCCAGCTACTCACCCTGCCATTGTGGCACGAAAGCAGCCGTAGACTATGAAGTGAAGAGGCGAGGCTCCTAAAAGACTTCAGAATACCAGACCAGGGCTGGGCACGGTGGCTCATGCCTATAATCCCAGCACTTTGGGAGGACCGGATGGGCGAATCACCTGAGGTTGGGAGTTCGAGACCAGCCTGACCAACATGGAGAAACCCCGTCTCTACTAAAAATAAAAAATTAGCCAGGCGTGGTGGCGCATGCCTGTAATCCCCGCTACTTGGGAGGCTGAGTTGGGAGAATCACTAGAGCCTGGGAGGCGGAAGTTGCAGTGAGCCGAGAATGCGCCACTGCACTCCAGCCTGGGCAACAAGAGTGAGACTGCAGCTAAAACAAAACGAAAAACAAAACAGCCAACTACAGTCCTGTATAGATATGAGGACTCCGGAATCTGGTGTTGCCTGCGGTAACCCTCAGATCCCTGGCACAGTGCGGGGTAGATGTGGAGGGAGCAGCTGTCCTTTACAGTGGACAGCCTTTCACGGTCGCCCTCTTCTGTCCCCAGACCCGTGCCACGGTGTGACATGCCGGCCACAGGAGACATGCAAGGAGCAGGGCGGCCAGGGCGTGTGCGTGCCCAACTACGAGGCCACGTGCTGGCTGTGGGGCGACCCACACTACCACTCCTTCGACGGCCGCAAGTTCGACTTCCAGGGCACCTGTAACTATGTGCTGGCAGCAACTGGCTGCCCGGGGGTCAGCACCCAGGACCTGACACCCTTCACTGTCACCACCAAGAATGAGAACCGGGGCAACCCTGCTGTGTCCTACGTGAGACTGGTCACTGTGGCTGCGCTCGGCACCAACGTCTCTATCCACAAGGACGAGATCGGCAAAGTCCGGGTATGTGTGGCAGGACGGTCCCCTGAGGTCCCCGGGAGGGCAGGAGGGATCCCGACCACCACAGTTAGGAGCTCAAGGCTCTTTGTTGTCAAAGGGCCTGGGCCTGAAACAAAATGTCAATAAGAACAACAATCATTACAGCCAAAATATCCCCCTGTGACTGGGAATTCAACAAGCCTGGCCCCTTGCTAAGGGCTTTCACTCAGGACCTCAGCATCTGGCTTTTTAATAGACTTGGGTTTGAATCCAGCCTCTCCTTCTTCAGAGCTGTGTGATGTTGGGCAATTCACTTGGGAGGCCTCAGTTTCCTCATCTGTGAAGTGGGCATCGTAGGAGGGCCTGCCTCACAGTAAGGTGGTGCACATCACATGCTGAGCTCAGGGTCTAGCTCAGGAGAACACTCCTTTGAGTGTCTGCAAGGGAACAAGGGAGAGGCCCAGAGACTAGGACATGAAGAGAAACACAGGGAGATCCTCAGGGATCTAGCCCAGGAGAACACTTGTTTGAGTGTCAGTGAGGGAACAATTGAGGCCCAGAGACCAGGACTCAGAGAGAATTACACAGAAATAGGGCTGGGCACGGTGGCTCACACCTGTAATCCCAGCAATCTGGGAGGCTGAGGTGGGTGTATCACCTGAGGTCAAAAGTTCCAGACCAGCCTGCACAACAGGGTGAAACCCTGTCTCTACCAAAAATACAAAAATGAGCCGGGTGTGGTGGTGCTCTGTAATCCCAGCTACTCGGGAAGCTGAGGCAGGAGAATCACTTGAACCCAGGAGACAGAGGTTGCAAGAGCCGAGACTGCCACACTGCAGTCCAGCCTGGGTGACAAAGTGAGACTCCGTCTCAAAAAAAAAAAAATAATAATAATAATAAAAGAGAAATACAAGGAGATCGGGGCAGAAAGACGGCCTATCCTTTCTGCCCAGGGAACTGGTGATTTGCCCAATGGCAGCTCAGGGAGACAGTGAGGGCCAAACCGAGTCAGCACTGAGTAAATGATGGTGAGTGAATAAGACACACAGAGAGTGACGGAGGCAGGGAAGAGAAGGGAGAGACAGACGGAGACAGAGAAACAGACAGAGAGAGAGAGAGGGACAGAAGACCCAGAGATACAGGCTTAGGTGAAGAGAGAGGGCGAGAGACACAGAGAGACAGAGACAGGGGAGGAAGACGGACATCAAGGGAGAAGATCTAGAAAAAGTAAAGGGAGGTTTCATTCCCCAAGACCTGGGCTAGAACCGATGTCCACACTGTGTCAGATGACAATCCACCTGTCGGAGGAAGGCTGGCCTCTCCCAGCCCCTGGTAGGATGAGAGAGAGGGAGGCAGGGGGCCAGAGCTGGGGCCTCCCCACCTGGAGTGACCCGTTTGCCTCCCTCCCTGCTCCCCGCAGGTGAATGGTGTGCTGACAGCGTTGCCTGTCTCCGTGGCTGACGGGCGCATTTCAGTGACCCACGGTGCATCCAAGGCATTGCTGGTGGCCGACTTTGGGCTGCAAGTCAGCTATGACTGGAACTGGCGGGTAGATGTGACGCTGCCCAGCAGCTACCATGGCGCGGTGTGTGGGCTCTGCGGTAACATGGACCGCAACCCCAACAACGACCAGGTCTTCCCCAATGGCACCCTGGCTCCCTCCATACCCGTCTGGGGCGGCAGCTGGCGAGCCCCAGGCTGGGACCCACTGTGTTGGGACGAATGTCAGGGGTCCTGCCCAACGTGCCCCCAGGACAAGCTGGAGCAGTACGAGGGCCCCGGCTTCTGCGGACCCCTGGCCCCTGGCACAGGGGGCCCCTTCACCACCTGCCACG
The DNA here is from genome assembly GCF_030222135.1 of Aotus nancymaae. Taxonomy (NCBI): domain Eukaryota; kingdom Metazoa; phylum Chordata; class Mammalia; order Primates; family Aotidae; genus Aotus; species Aotus nancymaae. The sequence goes on along the minus strand of NW_026988441.1, from coordinate 14,383,934 downwards.
CTCATGTGCCACCTGAGAGTTACTTCAAGGGCTGTGTTCTGGACGTCTGCATGGGCGGCGGGGCCCACGACATTCTCTGCCAGGCGCTGGCTTCCTATGCGGCCGCCTGCCAGGCCGCTGGGATCGTCATTGAAGACTGGCGGGCACAGGTTGGCTGTGGTGAGTGTTGGGGAGCAGAGGCGGGGATGGGGGCGGGGTCGTGTCTCTGGGGGGCTGGTTTGCTTTCACTCTGGTCCTTCTGAGTCTCTGTTTGCGTCTCTCCCTGTTTGTCTCTGTCTCTCGGAGCTTGTCTCTGTGCCTCTCTTTGCTTGTTTCTGTCTGTTTCTCATTCTCTCTCTCTGTGTCTCCCTCAGTTTCTGCTTGGGTCTCCTGGTCTCTCTCTTTCTCTCATTTCTTTCTGTGTCCTTCTCTGTCTCTCTGTGTCTCCTGCTCTGTCTCCCCTTTCTCTGTCTGCTCCCTTGTGTCTGTCTCTGTCTCCTCCCACCGTGTCCTGGGACCCCTAACACCCTTCTCTCTGTTTCTCTTCTTCCTGCTTCTTGATCTGCCCACAGCGATCACCTGCCCAGAAAACAGCCACTACGAGTTCTGTGGCCCACCCTGCCCGGCCAGCTGCCCGTCCCCTGCGCCCCCTACCACTCCAGCCGTATGCCAGGGCCCCTGTGTGGAGGGCTGCCAGTGCAACTCAGGGTTCGTGCTAAGTGCTGACCGCTGTGTTCCCCTAAGCAACGGCTGTGGCTGCTGGGCCAACGGCACCTACCACGAGGCGGGCACTGAGTTTTGGGCTGATGGCACCTGCTCCCAGAGGTGCTGCTGTGGGCCTGGGGGCGGCTCACTGGTCTGCACGCCTGCCAGCTGCGGGCTGGGTGAAGCGTGTGCCCTCCTGCCTTCCGGCCAGCACGGCTGCCAGCCCGTCAGCACAGCTGAGTGCCAGGCCTGGGGTGACCCCCATTACGTCACTCTGGATGGGCACCGATTCGATTTCCAAGGCACGTGCGAGTACCTGCTGAGTACACCCTGCCACGCACTACCCACGGGGGCTGAGAACTTCACTGTCACTGTAGCCAACGAGCACCGGGGCAGCCAGGCTGTCAGCTACACCCGCAGCGTCACCCTGCACATCTACAACCACAGCCTGACACTGAGTGCCCGCTGGCCCCGGCAGCTACAGGTGAGGAGGGCTGTGGGCCAGGCAGGAGCAGGTGCTAGCTCTGTGGCTGCCTGAGATGGTAATGGGTTCCCCATTCCCCCGAGCACCTTTCACAGCTTGGCGGGGGCGTGATGGAAGGGTTCAGAGTATAGGCCAAGGAGCCCGATGGCCTGGCACAGCGGCTTCTTCCACTCTGAGCCTAGTATATTCCTCTGTAAAATGGTCTAAGAAAAGTGCCTGTTTTAGAGAAGCATGAGGAGTCAGTTACGTGTGCCTATAGAGGCTTTTTTTTTTGTTTTAAGTTTTTGAGATTGAGTCTTACCCTGTCGTCCAGGCTGGTGTGCAGTGGCGCAATCTCCCTGGCTCACTGCAACCTCTGCCTCCCAGGTTCAAGCAATTGTCCTGCCTCACCTCCGAAGTAGCTGGGATTCCAAACGTGTGCCACCAAGCCCGGCTAATTTTTTGTATTTTAGTAGAGACGGGGTTTCACCGTTTTGGCCAGAGTGGTCTCGAACTCTTGACCTCGTGATCCACCTGCCTCGGATTCCCAACGTGCTGGGATTACACCGTGAACCATCGCGCAGGCGCTTTTCTTCCTTTCTGTTTTTCTTAGCCTTACTCTGTGTCCAGGCTGGAGTGCAGTGACAGGATCAGGGCTCACTGCAGCCTGGAACTCCTGGGCTCGAGTGATCCTCACTTTGGCCTTGGCCTCCCGCGTGGCTGGGCAGGACTAATGGCAAACGCCACTACGCTGGCTAATTGTTAATTTTTTTTGTAGAGTTGGGGGTCTCACTATGTTGCCCAGGCCGGTCCGAACTTCTGACCTCAAGCGATCCTCCCACATCGGCCTCCCAAAGTGCTGGGATTGGAGGCTGTGCCACCAGGCCCGGCCTAAAGATGCTTCTTCTTATTTTAAGAGGGGAGGTGACGTGCTCAGGGTCCCACAGCTAGTACGTGGTGGGGCCAGGATCCGAACCTGTGCTCGCTCCGCTCATCGCACCCCCAATCCCCGCCCGCAGGTGGACGGCGAGTTCGTGGCGCTGCCCTTCCAGCTGGACTCGCTGCTGCAGGCACACCTGAGCGGCGCCGACGTGGTGGTGACCGCGACCTCAGGGCTCTCGCTGGCTTTCGACGGGAACAGCTTCGTGCGCCTGCGCGTGCCGGCGGCGTACGCGGGCTCCCTCTGTGGCCTATGCGGGAACTACAACCAGAACCCCGCGGACGACCTGAAGGCGGTGGGCGGGAACCCGGCCGAGTGGCAGGTGGGCGGCGCCCCGGGCTGCGAGGAATGTGTGTCAGGGCCTTGCCCGCAGCCTTGCACCCCAGAGCAGCAGGAGGCCTTCGGCGGCCAGGACGCCTGCGGCGTGATCTCGGCCACCGACGGCCCGCTAGCGCCCTGCCACGACCTCGTGCCGCCCGCGCAATACTTCCAGGGCTGCTTGCTGGACGCCTGCCAAGCTCAGGGCCATCCTGGAGGCCTCTGTCCTGCAGTGGCCGCCTACGTGGCAGCCTGTCAGGCCGCTGGGGCCCAGCTCGGCGAGTGGAGGCAGCCGGACTTCTGTCGTGAGTACTGATCCATGCATGGTCCACATAGCAGGGTCTCTCTCCCTGCCCTTCCCGAGACTCTAAGACAGCAGCCCCTTCCTCCTCCATGGGCTCAGGGGCCACCGTCCTTCCTCTGAGCTAGGTATGTCCTGTCAGGAAACACCTTGGCACCCATACTGAAATGCACCAGGTCAGGAACTGCAGGGAGAGGAAATCAGTTAGAAACACCTAGTCAGAGTCCGGGGACCGTGGCTCATGCCTGTTATCCCAGCACTTTGGGAGGCCGAGGCAGGCAGATCACCTGAGGTCAAGAGTTCGAGACCAGCCTGGCCAACATGGTGAAACCCTGTCTCTACTAAAAATACAAAAATTAGCCAGGTGTGGTAGTGCTCCTGTAATCCCAGCTACTCGGGAGGCTGAATCAAGAGAATTGCTTGAACCCGGGAGATGGAGATTGCAGTGAGCCAAGATCGCGCCACTGTACTCCAGCCTGAGCGACAGAGTGGGACTCTGTCTCAAAAAAAAAGAAAGAAAAAAGAAAGAGGTGGGGAGGGAAGGAAAGAGAGAGAGAGAGAGAAAATGAAAGAAAGGAAGGAAGGAAGAAAAAGAAAGGAAGAAAGAAAGAGAAAGGTCTAGTCAGAATCCCTGGGTCCACGACACTCTTGGGCATTAGTGATTCACGTTCTTGCGTAGGGAGGGAAAGGAAGGAAAAAAGGAAGGAAGGAAGGAACAAAGGAAGGAAGGGAGGGAGGAAGGAAGGAAGGAACAAAGGAAGGAAGGAAGGGAGGAAGGAAAAGAGGGAGGGAAAGAGGAAGACCTAGTCAGAAACCCCAGGTCCAGGACACTCTTGGGATTCGTGATCCATGCTCTCAGATATCCGAGGCATGTAGATTGGAGTGGCTGACACTGGTGACGTCACACAGCAGAGTGCCCCCGGTTAGGAAGACCTAGTAAGTTACAGCTGGTCAGAGGCCCCTGGTCTGTTTCACACACCAAAATGCACCTAGTCACATAGAATTAGTCAAATACCTTCAGTGGTATCTGCTTAGATTTTACACTGAGGCTAACTGATCACATACACTCAGAATCAGGACCCTGCCATAGCCCCGGGCAGATCCACACAGATGCATAGTTAGATAGTCCTAGGTGGTTCCCTTCAGGCAGGTCTCCTGGTCACATGTATCCTGCCAACTTCACTCAGGCACACCCTGAGACAGAGCATGTCAGAGGGACTCTGGGAGATGCTCCAGGTCAGATACCCACAGCTGGGTGCCCTCAGGCAGAGTTTACCCTGAGATACACATGGCCCCACGCCCTAGTCACTTTCACACCCTGAGACCTCTGTTCTGATCTTGAATATCCTGATGAGTATAAGTGATCCATTTCACCCTGGGTTACAACCTAGGTTATATAGTAAGACCCCATCTCTACAAAAAATAATAATAAATTAGCTTGACGTGGAGGCCGGCATCTGTAGTCTCAGCTACTCAGGAGGCTGAGACAAGAGGATCACTTGAGCCCAGGAGGTGGAGGCTGCAGTGAGCCGTGACTGCGCCTCTGCACTCCAGCCTGGGTGAGATAGAGTGAGACCTTATCTCAAAAAAAAAAAAAAAAAAAAGCCAAACAGAGTCATTTGATCTTTAGAAATATTTGGTCAGGTTAACATATAAGCTGGTCAGAGAGACCTGGGCATGTCCCCTCCCATTCCAGGTCCCACGCTGAGTCCCCCAGTGACATGTCCTGGATCAGATGTGGACGCCCAGAGACACCCAAGCTGACCCGAGCAGTTTTCCCACTCAGGGCCTCCCCAGACCCCAACTCGAACACCTACCTGGCTCATGCCCACCTTGTCCCCGCAGCCTTCCAGTGCCCTGCGCACAGCCACTACGAGCTCTGCGGTGACTCCTGCCCCGTGAGCTGTCCGAGCCTCTCGGCACCTGAGGGCTGCGAGTCGGCCTGCCGTGAAGGCTGTGTCTGCGATGCCGGCTTCGTGCTCAGCAGTGACAGCTGCGTACCCGTGGGCCAGTGTGGCTGCCTCCACGATGGCCGCTACTACCCTCTGGACCAGACCTTCTACCCAGGCCCCAGCTGTGATTCCCTTTGCCACTGCCAGAAGGGCGGCCTGGTGTCCTGTCAGCCCTCCACCTGCGGGCCGCACGAGGTCTGCCAGCTGTCCAGTGGCAGCTTGGGCTGTGTGGCCGTGGGCTCTGCCACCTGCCAGGCGTCGGGAGACCCCCACTACACCACCTTCGACGGCCGCCGCTTCGACTTCATGGGCACCTGTGTGTATGTGCTGGCTCAGACCTGCGGCACCACCCGGCCTGGGCTGCACTCGTTTGCCGTCCTGCAGGAGAACGTGGCCTGGGGTAATGGGCAAGTCAGTGTGACCAGGGTGATCACGGTCCAGGTGGCAAACTTCACCCTGCGGCTGGAGCAGAGACAGTGGAAGGTCACGGTGAGAGCAGATGGGGAGCAGGGGTGAGGGGTCCGTGGCTGGGTGGGTGGGGCATAGGGAGCGCTCAGCCCAGGAGTTGGGGGCACAGAGATGAGAGTGCATGTGGGAGGCCTGGGGTCCCTGAGGGCAGAAGATGCCAATCAGAGCCCAGAGTGGGAAGCCAAGGAGGGAAGGGTCATCAGGGACTTGGGACCTGCTCCCCCATCTCTCTGTCCCTCAGTCTCCACCCTCTCTTCACCTCCATGCATTGACTTTTCTCTCCAAATCTCCCCCACCCTCCCACTCCATCCTCTCCCCATCTCAATGCTGGATTCTGCCCTACCCACCTCCCTAGTCTGCCACTTATTGGCAGGACATGGTGCCATCAGAGGTTGGGAAATTTCAAGGCTGGGGAAGCTTCATGGACAGAGGACAACCTCTGGGTGACACCATCGCCCCCGTAACAGTAGCAGCTGGCTGGGCGTGGTGGCTCACACCTGTAATCCCAGCACTTTGGGAGTCCGAGGTGGGCGGATCATGAGGTCACGAGATCGAGACCATCCCGATCAGCATGGTGAAACCCCGTATTTACTAAAATACAAAAAAATTAGCCGGGCATGTTGGTGCATGCCTGTAGTCCCAGCTACTCAGGAAGCTGAGGCAGGAGAATTGCTTGAAACTGGAAAACGGAAGTTGCAGTGAGCTGGGATGAGGCCACTGCACGCCAGCCTGGCAATAGAGCGAGACTCTGTCGCAAAACAAAAACAGTAACAGCAGCAGCTATAGTTTCTACACAGTTGACTGCAGACCTTGTTGGCCCCCAGGCACTTCATGTCCATGGTGTCTATGTCTTTGCAACAGTATATGCGGGCACTATGACTTGATTTATTTTTCAGAGTGAGATGGTCCATCACTGGCCCATAGTCACCCAGCAAAGGTAGAGCTTGAACCCCATGCTGCTCTGCAGTGCTTTTTTTACCGAGAAGATCTGGTCTCATATGGAGACTGGCATCTCAGTTACAATGGAGGGGTTTCCCCTGAGATTCCGCTGAAGCACAGATACGCAGCTGTTGTTCTAGCAGCAGTATTCGGGACGGTGCTGATAAATTGCTGACTTAATCTGGTGCACTAGACAGGTGTGACTTTTATTTTTATTTTTTTTTGAGGCAGAGTTTCGCTCTTGTTACCCAGGCTTGAGTGCTATGGCGCAATCTCTGCTCACCGCAACGCCCGCCTCCTGGGTTCAGGCAATTCTCCTGCCTCAGCCTCCTGAGTAGCTGAGATTACAGGCACGCGCCACCATGCCCAGCTAATTTTTTGTATTTTTAGTAGAGATGGGGTTTCACCATGTTGACCAGGACGGTCTCGATCTCTTGACTTCGTGATCCACCCGCCTTGGCCTCCCAAAGTGCTGGGATTACAGGCGTGAGCCACCGCGCCCGGCCATGTCACGCTTTGTCACCCAGGCTAGAGTGGGTTCAAGTGATTCTCCTGCCTCTGCCTCCAGAATAGCTGGGATTACAAGTGTGCAACACTACGCCCAGCAAATGTTTGCATTTTTAGTAGGAGGGATTTTGCCTTGTTGGCCAGGCTGGTCTCAAACTCCTTACGTCAAGTGATCTGCCAGCCTCAGCCTCCCAAAGTGCTGATCTTCTGCCTCAGGCATGGGCTTGAACTAGAGTCCGACCCCACTCAAAGTTTCCTTTCTGAAGCACGGCCTGCCTCTCGCAGGTGAACGGCGTGGACATGAAGCTGCCCGTGGTGCTGGCCGATGGCCAGATCCGTGTCTACCAGCATGGTTCCGACGTTGTGATTGAGACCCACTTCGGCCTGCGTGTGGTCTACGACCTTGTGTACTATGTGCGGGTCACCGTCCCCGGAAACTACTACCAGCAGATGTGTGGCCTGTGCGGGGACTACAACGGCGACCCCAAGGATGACTTGAGGAAGCCCGATGGCTCGCAGGCAGGCAACGCCAAGGAGTTCGGCAACTCCTGGGAGGAGGCCGTGCCTGGTTCTCCCTGCCTGCCGCCGCCCACCTGCCAGCCGGGGAGCGAGGGCTGCAACCCTGACGGCCAGTGTCCTCCCGAGCTGGAGGACAAGTATCAGAAGAAGGAGTTCTGTGGGCTCCTCACCAGTCCCACAGGGCCGCTGGCCTCGTGCCACAAGCTGGTGGATCCCCAGGGTCCCTTGCAAGACTGTGTCTTTGATCTGTGCCTGGGTGGTGGGAACCTGAGCATTCTCTGCAGCAACATCCATGCCTATGTGAGTGCTTGCCAGGCGGCTGGAGGCCACGTGGAGCCCTGGAGGACCGAAACTTTCTGTCGTGAGTGAGGGAGAGACGGAGGGGCAAGGAGGGGAGAGGTTGAGGCACAGAAGGGGTAGACCCTGGGCCTCGCAGCCCCTCCCTCCCCAGCGCTCTGATCGGCACCCGCTCCTTACAGCCATGAAGTGCCCTTCGAACAGTCACTACGAGCTCTGTGCGGACACCTGCTCCCTGGGCTGCTCCGCTCTCAGTGCCCCTCCGCAGTGCCCGGATGGATGTGCCGAGGGCTGCCAGTGCGACTCCGGCTTCCTCTACAACGGCCAAGCCTGTGTGCCCATCGGGCAATGCGGCTGCTACCACAACGGTGTCTACTACGAGGTAGGAACCTAGTCATCGGGGCAGAACATGGGGCCTCACCCCTCCCACTGCCCATCGGCCCCACAGCCTGTCTACTCGGGCGCTTATTTATCTCTTTTAGAGGCAGGTTCTCTGTCACCCAGGCTGGAGTGCAGTGGTACCATCATAGCTCACTGCGACGCCAAATGCCTTGGCTCAAGCAATCCTTCCACTTCACTTGCCAAGTATCTGGGACTAACCACCATGCCCAGCAAATTTTTAATGTTTTTGTTGAGGCAGAGATGGGGGCATCTCACTATGTTGCTCAGGCTGGTCTTGAACTCCAGGCCTCAAGCCATCCTCCCGTCTTGGCCTCCCGAAGCGCTGGGATTACTGGCATGAGCCACCCTGCCTGGCCCACTCAGCCTCTTTTACTTATTTATTTATTTTTTAAGACATAGTCTCGCTCTGTCGCCCAGGCTGGACTGCAACCTCCGCCTCCCGGGTTCACACAATTCTCCTGCTTCAGCCTTTCGAGTAGCTGAGACTACTGCTGTGTGTCACTACTCCTGACTAAATATTTGTATTATTGGTAGAGACGGGCTTTTGCCACGTTGGTCTGGCTGGTCTCGAACTCCTGACTTCAAGAGATCTCCTGCCTTGGCCTCACAAAGTGCTGGGATTACAGGCATGAGCCACCACGGCTGGTCTACTTGGCCTCTTCAGTGTCTCTTCCATCTACCCCTTTCCCCCTCCCCATGGCCCTACCTTGGTCCAACCTGTCCTCTTCCACCTGGGTCCCTCCCAGCTCCTACCTTTGCTCCCTCTGGTCCACCCTCCACGTGGCAGTGCTAAAGTAAACCCTGTTTCCAAACCCAGAGTCACACGGTTTGGAAACAGCAGAAATAGGCTTCAAGCCCAGGCGATCTGCTCTGAGTTACTATGTCACACCATTTCTCCTACAGCAGACATTCAGTGGATATTTTGGAATGAATGACTAAATGAATAAAAGTGAATGAACAAATGAATGAACGAATGATGGCCCCATCACAGTTGTCTGTGAAACTGTGCTTCAGTTTCACAGACGAGGAGCCATCCTGCTGAGAGCTGCTCCTTGTCTGTGATGTCTGCCAACCCCTCTGGCCCAGAACACCAGAGCTGTGAGAGTCAGCTCCCACCCGTGGTGTCCCTGATGGCCGTGCCCTCTCTCCCCACAGCCGGAGCAGACAGTCCTCATTGACAACTGTCAGCAGCAGTGCACCTGCCACGCGGGTAAAGGCATGGTGTGCCAGGAACACAGCTGCAAGCCGGGCCAGGTGTGCCAGCCCTCCGGAGGCATCCTGAGCTGTGTCACCAAAGGTGCCGGGCTGGGGCTGGGATTGGGGCCGCTGGGACTAGGGATGAAGTATGGAGACTCTGGGGCTGAGAGGGCGTGATTGGGATGCTCATGGCGGGAGGTGTTCAAGACTGAGGATTGAGGTAACAGACCTGGGGACCCCTGGGCCAGGTTTCACAGGGCCAGGGCCACCTACTCTGGGAGGCAGAGACTTATGGGGGAATCCAGGCTGTGGGGACCCTGAGAGGTAGGTTTCTCAGGGTGGATGTCAGAGACCCTTGGTATAAGGCCGGGACAGGTGCGTCTTGGCTCTAAAGGGCTCCATAGTAAATGTGTAAGCTTGCAGACTGTACAGTCTTGGTCCCAGCTACTCACCCTGCCATTGTGGCACGAAAGCAGCCGTAGACTATGAAGTGAAGAGGCGAGGCTCCTAAAAGACTTCAGAATACCAGAACAGGGCTGGGCACGGTGGCTCACGCCTATAATCCCAGCACTTTGGGAGGACCGGACGGGCGAATCACCTGAGGTTGGGAGTTCGAGACCAGCCTGACCAACATGGAGAAACCCCGTCTCTACTAAAAATAAAAAATTAGCCAGGCGTGGTGGTGCATGCCTGTAATCCCCACTACTTGGGAGGCTGAGTTAGGAGAATCACTAGAGCCTGGGAGGCGGAAGTTGCAGTCAGCCGAGAATGGGCCACTGCACTCCAGCCTGGGCAACAAGAGTGAGACTGCATCTAAAACAAAATGAAAAACAAAACAGCCAGCTACAGTCCTGTATAGATATGAGGACTCCGGAATCTGGTGTTGCCTGCGGTAACCCTCAGATCCCTGGCACAGTGCGGGGTAGATGTGGAGGGAGCAGCTGTCCTTTACAGTGGACAGCCTTTCACGGTCGCCCTCTTCTGTCCCCAGACCCGTGCCACGGTGTGACATGCCGGCCACAGGAGACATGCAAGGAGCAGGGCGGCCAGGGCGTGTGCGTGCCCAACTACGAGGCCACGTGCTGGCTGTGGGGCGACCCACACTACCACTCCTTCGACGGCCGCAAGTTCGACTTCCAGGGCACCTGTAACTATGTGCTGGCAGCAACTGGCTGCCCGGGGGTCAGCACCCAGGACCTGACACCCTTCACTGTCACCACCAAGAACGAGAACCGGGGCAACCCTGCTGTGTCCTACGTGAGACTGGTCACTGTGGCTGCGCTCGGCACCAACGTCTCTATCCACAAGGACGAGATCGGCAAAGTCCGGGTATGTGTGGCAGGAAAGTCCCCTGAGGTCCCCGGGAGGGCAGGAGGGATCCCGACCACCACAGTTAGGAGCTCAAGGCTCTTTGTTGTCAAAGGGCCTGGGCCTGAAACAAAATGTCAATAAGAACAACAATCATTACGGCCAAAATATCCCCCTGTGACTGGGAATTCAACAAGCCTGGCCCCTTGCTAAGGGCTTTCACTCAGGACCTCAGCATCTGGCTTTTTAATAGACTTGGGTTTGAATCCAGCCTCTCCTTCTTCAGAGCTGTGTGATGTTGGGCAATTCACTTGGGAGGCCTCAGTTTCCTCATCTGTGAAGTGGGCATCGTAGCAGGGCCTGCCTCACAGTAAGGTGGTGCACGTCACATGCTGAGCTCAGGGTCTAGCTTAGGAGAACACTCCTTTGAGTGTGTGCAAGGGAACAAGGGAGAGGCCCAGAGACCAGGACATGAAGAGAAACACAGGGAGATCCTCAGGGATCTAGCCCAGGAGAACACTTGTTTGAGTGTCAGTGAGGGAACAATTGAGGCCCAGAGACCAGGACTCAGAGAGAAATACACAGAAATAGGGCTGGGTACGGTGGCTCACACCTGTAATCCCAGCAATCTGGGAGGCTGAGGTGGGTGTATCACCTGAGGTCAGAAGTTCCAGACCAGCCTGCACAACAGGGTGAAAACCTGTCTCTACCAAAAATACAAAAATGAGCCGGTGTGGTGGTGCTCTGTAATCCCAGCTACTCGGGAAGCTGAGGTGGGAGAATCACTTGAACCCAGGAGACAGAGGTTGCAAGAGCCGAGACTGCCACACTGCAGTCCAGCCTGGGTGACAAAGTGAGACTCCGTCTCAAAAAAAAGAAAATAATAATAATAAAAGAGAAATATAAGGAGATTGGGGCAGAAAGACGGCCTATCCTTTCTGCCCAGGGAACTGGTGATTTGCCCAATGGCAGTTCAGGGAGAGAGTGAGGGCCAAACAGAGTCAGCACTGAGTAAATGATGGTGAGTGAATAAGACACACAGAGAGTGACGGAGGCAGGGAAGAGAAGGGAGAGACAGACAGAGACAGAGAAACAGACAGAGAGAGAGAGAGAGGGACAGAAGACCCAGAGATACAGGCTTAGGTGAAGAGAGAGGGCGAGAGACACAGACAGACAGAGACAGGGGAGGAAGACGGACATCAAGGGAGAAGATCTAGAAAAAGTAAAGGGAGGTTTCATTCCCCAAGACCTGGGCTAGAACCGATGTCCACACTGTGTCAGATGACAATCCACCTGTCGGAGGAAGGCTGGCCTCTCCCAGCCCCTGGTAGGATGAGAGAGAGGGAGGCAGGGGGCCAGAGCTGGGGCCTCCCCACCTGGAGTGACCCGTTTGCCTCCCTCCCTGCTCCCCGCAGGTGAATGGTGTGCTGACAGCGTTGCCTGTCTCCGTGGCTGATGGGCGCATTTCAGTGACCCACGGTGCATCCAAGGCATTGCTGGTGGCCGACTTTGGGCTGCAAGTCAGCTATGACTGGAACTGGCGGGTAGATGTGACGCTGCCCAGCAGCTATCATGGCGCGGTGTGTGGGCTCTGCGGTAACATGGACCGCAACCCCAACAACGACCAGGTCTTCCCCAATGGCACCCTGGCTCCCTCCATACCCGTCTGGGGCGGCAGCTGGCGAGCCCCAGGCTGGGACCCACTGTGTTGGGACGAATGTCAGGGGTCCTGCCCAACGTGCCCCCAGGACAAGCTGGAGCAGTACGAGGGCCCCGGCTTCTGCGGACCCCTGGCCCCTGGCACAGGGGGCCCCTTCACCACCTGCCACGCTCATGTGCCACCTGAGAGTTACTTCAAGGGCTGTGTTCTGGACGTCTGCATGGGCGGCGGGGCCCACGACATTCTCTGCCAGGCGCTGGCTTCCTATGCGGCCACCTGCCAGGCCGCTGGGATCGTCATTGAAGACTGGCGGGCACAGGTTGGCTGTGGTGAGTGTTGGGGAGCAGAGGCGGGGATGGGGGCGGGGTCCTGTCTCTGGCGGGCTGGTTTGCTTTCACTCTGGTCCTTCTGAGTCTCTGTGTTTGCGTCTCTCCCTGTTTGTCTCTGTCTCTCGGAGCTTGTCTCTGTGCCTCTCTTTGCTTGTTTCTGTCTGTTTCTCATTCTCTCTCTCTGTGTCTCCCTCAGTTTCTGCTTGGGTCTCCTGGTCTCTCTCTTTCTCTCATTTCTTTCTGTGTCCTTCTCTGTCTCTCTGTGTCTCCTGCTCTGTCTCCCCTTTCTCTGTCTGCTCCCTGTGTCTGTCTCTGTCTCCTCCCACTGTGTCCTGGGACCCCTAACACCCTTCTCTCTGTTTCTCTTCTTCCTGCTTCTTGATCTGCCCACAGCGATCACCTGCCCAGAAAACAGCCACTACGAGTTCTGTGGCCCACCCTGCCCGGCCAGCTGCCCGTCCCCTGCGCCCCCTACCACTCCAGCCGTATGCCAGGGCCCCTGTGTGGAGGGCTGCCAGTGCAACTCAGGGTTCGTGCTAAGTGCTGACCGCTGTGTTCCCCTAAGCAACGGCTGTGGCTGCTGGGCCAACGGCACCTACCACGAGGCGGGCACTGAGTTTTGGGCTGATGGCACCTGCTCCCAGAGGTGCCGCTGTGGGCCTGGGGGCGGCTCACTGGTCTGCACGCCTGCCAGCTGCGGGCTGGGTGAAGTGTGTGCCCTCCTGCCTTCCGGCCAGCACGGCTGCCAGCCCGTCAGCACAGCTGAGTGCCAGGCCTGGGGTGACCCCCATTACGTCACTCTGGATGGGCACCGATTCGATTTCCAAGGCACGTGCGAGTACCTGCTGAGTACACCCTGCCACGCACTACCCACGGGGGCTGAGAACTTCACTGTCACTGTAGCCAACGAGCACCGGGGCAGCCAGGCTGTCAGCTACACCCGCAGCGTCACCCTGCACATCTACAACCACAGCCTGACACTGAGTGCCCGCTGGCCCCGGCAGCTACAGGTGAGGAGGGCTGTGGGCCAGGCAGGAGCAGGTGCTAGCTCTGTGGCTGCCTGAGATGGTGATGGGTTCCCCATTCCCCCGAGCACCTTTCACAGCTTGGCGGGGGCGTGATGGAAGGGTTCAGAGTATAGGCCAAGGAGCCCGATGGCCTGGCACAGCGGCTTCTTCCACTCTGAGCCTAGTATATTCCTCTGTAAAATGGTCTAAGAAAAGTGCCTGTTTTAGAGAAGCATGAGGAGTCAGTTACGTGTGCCTATAGAGGCTTTTTTTTTTGTTTTAAGTTTTTGAGATTGAGTCTTACCCTGTCGTCCAGGCTGGTGTGCAGTGGCGCAATCTCCCTGGCTCACTGCAACCTCTGCCTCCCAGGTTCAAGCAATTGTCCTGCCTCACCTCCGAAGTAGCTGGGATTCCAAACGTGTGCCACCAAGCCCGGCTAATTTTTTGTATTTTAGTACAGACGGGGTTTCACCGTTTTGGCCAGAGTGGTCTCGAACTCTTGACCTCGTGATCCACCTGCCTCGGATTCCCAACGTGCTGGGATTACACCGTGAACCATCGCGCAGGCGCTTTTCTTCCTTTCTGTTTTTCTTAGCCTTACTCTGTGTCCAGGCTGGAGTGCAGTGACAGGATCAGGGCTCACTGCAGCCTGGAACTCCTGGGCTCGAGTGATCCTCACTTTGGCCTTGGCCTCCCGCGTGGCTGGGCAGGACTAATGGCAAACGCCACTACGCTGGCTAATTGTTAATTTTTTTTGTAGAGTTGGGGGTCTCACTATGTTGCCCAGGCCGGTCCGAACTTCTGACCTCAAGCGATCCTCCCACGTCGGCCTCCCAAAGTGCTGGGATTGGAGGCTGTGCCACCAGGCCCGGCCTAAAGATGCTTCTTATTTTAAGAGGGGAGGTGACGTGCTCAGGGTCCCACAGCTAGTACGTGGTGGGGCCAGGATCCGAACCTGTGCTCGCTCCGCTCATCGCACCCCCAATCCCCGCCCGCAGGTGGACGGCGAGTTCGTGGCGCTGCCCTTCCAGCTGGACTCGCTGCTGCAGGCACACCTGAGCGGCGCCGACGTGGTGGTGACCGCCACCTCAGGGCTCTCGCTGGCTTTCGACGGGAACAGCTTCGTGCGCCTGCGCGTGCCGGCGGCGTACGCGGGCTCCCTCTGTGGCCTATGCGGGAACTACAACCAGAACCCCGCCGACGACCTGAAGGCGGTGGGCGGGAACCCGGCCGAGTGGCAGGTGGGCGGCGCCCCGGGCTGCGAGGAATGTGTGTCAGGGCCTTGCCCGCAGCCTTGCACCCCAGAGCAGCAGGAGGCCTTCGGCGGCCAGGACGCCTGCGGCGTGATCTCGGCCACCGACGGCCCGCTAGCGCCCTGCCACGACCTCGTGCCGCCCGCGCAATACTTCCAGGGCTGCTTGCTGGACGCCTGCCAAGCTCAGGGCCATCCTGGAGGCCTCTGTCCTGCAGTGGCCGCCTACGTGGCAGCCTGTCAGGCCGCTGGGGCCCAGCTCGGCGAGTGGAGGCAGCCGGACTTCTGTTGTGAGTACTGATCCATGCATGGTCCACATAGCAGGGTCTCTCCCTGCCCTTCCCGAGACTCTAAGACAGCAGCCCCTTCCTCCTCCATGGGCTCAGGGGCCACCGTCCTTCCTCTGAGCTAGGTATGTCCTGTCAGGAAACACCTTGGCACCCACACTGAAATGCACCAGGTCAGGAACTGCAGGGAGAGGAAATCAGTTAGAAACACCTAGTCAGAGTCCGGGGACCGTGGCTCATGCCTGTTACCCAGCGCTTTGGGAGGCCGAGGCAGGCAGATCACCTGAGGTCAAGAGTTCGAGACCAGCCTGGCCAACATGGTGAAACCCTGTCTCTACTAAAAATACAAAAATTAGCCAGGTGTGGTAGTGCTCCTGTAATCCCAGCTACTCGGGAGGCTGAATCAAGAGAATTGCTTGAACCCGGGAGATGGAGATTGCAGTGAGCCAAGATCGCGCCACTGTACTCCAGCCTGAGTGACAGAGTGGGACTCTGTCTCAAAAAAAAAAGAAAGAAAAAAGAAAGAGGTGGGGAGGGAAGGAGAGAGAGAGAGAGAGAAAATGAAAGAAAGGAAGGAAGGAAGAAAAAGAAAGGAAGAAAGAAAGAGAAAGGTCTAGTCAGAATCCCTGAGTCCACGACACTCTTGGGCATTAGTGATTCACGTTCTTGCGTAGGGAGGGAAAGGAAGGAAAAAAGGAAGGAAGGAAGGAACAAAGGAAGGAAGGGAGGGAGGAAGGAAGGAAGGAACAAAGGAAGGAAGGGAGGAAGGAAAAGAGGGAGGGAAAGAGGAAGACCTAGTCAGAAACCCCAGGTCCAGGACACTCTTGGGATTCGTGATCCATGCTCTCAGATATCCGAGGCATGTAGATTGGAGTGGCTGACACTGGTGACGTCACACAGCAAAGTGCCCCTGGTTAGGAAGACCTAGTAAGTTACAGCTGGTCAGAGGCCCCTGGTCTGTTTCACACACCAAAATGCACCTAGTCACATAGAATTAGTCAAATACCTTCAGTGGTATCTGCTTAGATTTTACACTGAGGCTAACTGATCACATACACTCAGAATCAGGACCCTGCCATAGCCCCGGGCAGATCCACACAGATGCATAGTTAGATAGTTCTAGCTGGTTCCCTTCAGGCAGGTCTCCTGGTCACATGTATCCTGCCAACTTCACTCAGGCACACCCTGAGACAGAGCATGTCAGAGGGACTCTGGGAGATGCTCCAGGTCAGATACCCACAGCTGGGTGCCCTCAGGCAGAGTTTACCCTGAGATACACATGGCCCCACGCCCTAGTCACTTTCACACCCTGAGACCTCTGTTCTGATCTTGAATATCCTGATGAGTATAAGTGATCCATTTCACCCTGGGTTACAACCTAGGTTATATAGTGAGACCCTATCTCTACAAAAAATAATAATAAATTAGCTTGACGTGGAGGCCGGCATCTGTAGTCTCAGCTACTCAGGAGGCTGAGACAAGAGGATCACTTGAGCCCAGGAGGTGGAGGCTGCAGTGAGCCGTGACTGCGCCTCCGCACTCCAGCCTGGGTGAGATAGAGTGAGACCTTATCTCAAAAAAAAAAAAAAAAAAAGCCAAACAGAGTCATTTGATCTTTAGAAATATTTGGTCAGGTTAACATATAAGCTGGTCAGAGAGACCTGGGCATGTCCCCTCCCATTCCAGGTCCCACGCTGAGTCCCCCAGTGACATGTCCTGGATCAGATGTGGACGCCCAGAGACACCCAAGCTGACCCGAGCAGTTTTCCCACTCAGGGCCTCCCCAGACCCCAACTCGAACACCTACCTGGCTCATGCCCACCTTGTCCCCGCAGCCTTCCAGTGCCCTGAGCACAGCCACTACGAGCTCTGCGGTGACTCCTGCCCCGTGAGCTGTCCGAGCCTCTCGGCACCCGAGGGCTGCGAGTCGGCCTGCCGTGAAGGCTGTGTCTGCGATGCCGGCTTCGTGCTCAGCGGTGACAGCTGCGTACCCGTGGGCCAGTGTGGCTGCCTCCACGATGGCCGCTACTACCCTCTGGGCCAGACCTTCTACCCGGGCCCCAGCTGTGATTCCCTTTGCCACTGCCAGAAGGGCGGCCTGGTGTCCTGTCAGCCCTCCACCTGCGGGCCGCACGAGGTCTGCCAGCTGTCCAGTGGCAGCTTGGGCTGTGTGGCCGTGGGCTCTGCCACCTGCCAGGCGTCGGGAGACCCCCACTACACCACCTTCGACGGCCGCCGCTTCGACTTCATGGGCACCTGCGTGTATGTGCTGGCTCAGACCTGCGGCACCACCCGGCCTGGGCTGCACTCGTTTGCCGTCCTGCAGGAGAACGTGGCCTGGGGTAACGGGCAAGTCAGTGTGACCAGGGTGATCACGGTCCAGGTGGCAAACTTCACCCTGCGGCTGGAGCAGAGACAGTGGAAGGTCACGGTGAGAGCAGATGGGGAGCAGGGGTGAGGGGTCCGTGGCTGGGTGGGTGGGGCGTAGGGAGCGCTCAGCCCAGGAGTTGGAGGCACAGAGATGAGAGTGCATGTGGGAGGCCTGGGGTCCCTGAGGGCAGAAGATGCCAATCAGAGCCCAGAATGGGAAGCCAAGGAGGGAAGAGTCATCAGGGACTTGGGACCTGCTCCCCCATCTCTCTGTCCCTCAGTCTCCACCTTCTCTTCACCTCCATGCATTGACTTTTCTCTCCAAATCTCCCCCACCCTCCCACTCCATCCTCTCCCCACCTCAATGCTGGATTCTGCCCTACCCACCTCCCTAGTCTGCCACTTATTGGCAGGACATGGTGCCATCAGAGGTTGGGAAATTTCAAGGCTGGGGAAGCTTCATGGACAGAGGACAACCTCTGGGTGATACCATCGCCCCCGTAACAGTAGCAGCTGGCTGGGCGTGGTGGCTCACACCTGTAATCCCAGCACTTTGGGAGTCCGAGGTGGGCGGATCATGAGGTCAAGAGATCGAGACCATCCCGATCAGCATGGTGAAACCCCGTCTTTACTAAAATACAAAAAAATTAGCCGGGCATGTTGGTGCATGCCTGTAGTCCCAGCTACTCAGGAAACTGAGGCAGGAGAATTGCTTGAAACTGGAAAACGGAAGTTGCAGTGAGCTGGGATGAGGCCACTGCACGCCAGCCTGGCAATAGAGCGAGACTCTGTCGCAAAACAAAAACAGTAACAGCAGCAGCTATAGTTTCTACACAGTTGACTGCAGACCTTGTTGGCCCCCAGGCACTTCATGCCCATGGTGTCTATGTCTTTGCAACAGTATATGCGGGCACTATGACTTGATTTATTTTTCAGAGTGAGATGGTCCATCACTGGCCCATATTCACCCAGCAAAGGTAGAGCTTGAACCCCATGCTGCTCTGCAGTGCTTTTTTTACCGAAGAAGATCTGGTCTCATATGGAGACTGGCATCTCAGTTACAATGGAGGGGTTTCCCCTGAGATTCCGCTGAAGCACAGATACGTAGCTGTTGTTCTAGCAGCAGTATTCGGGACGGTGCTGATAAATTGCTGACTTAATCTGGTGCACTAGACAGGTGTGACTTTTATTTTTATTTTTTTTTGAGGCAGAGTTTCGCTCTTGTTACCCAGGCTTGAGTGCAATGGCGCAATCTCTGCTCACCGCAACGCCCGCCTCCTGGGTTCAGGCAATTCTCCTGCCTCAGCCTCCTGAGTAGCTGAGATTACAGGCACGCGCCACCGTGCCCAGCTAATTTTTTGTATTTTTAGTAGAGATGGGGTTTCACCATGCTGACCAGGACGGTCTCGATCTCTTGACTTCGTGATCCACCCGCCTTGGCCTCCCAAAGTGCTGGGATTACAGGCGTGAGCCACCGCGCCCGGCTATGTCACGCTTTGTCACCCAGGCTAGAGTGGGTTCGAGTGATTCTCCTGCCTCTGCCTCCAGAATAGCTGGGATTACAAGTGTCCAACACTACGCCCAGCAAATGTTTGCATTTTTAGTAGGAGAGATTTTGCCTTGTTGGCCAGGCTGGTCTCAAACTCCTTACGTCAAGTGATCTGCCAGCCTCAGCCTCCCAAAGTGCTGATCTTTTGCCTCAGGCATGGGCTTGAACTAGAGTCCGACCCCACTCAAAGTTTCCTTTCTGAAGCACGGCCTGCCTCTCGCAGGTGAACGGCGTGGACATGAAGCTGCCCGTGGTGCTGGCCGATGGCCAGATCCGTGTCTTCCAGCATGGTTCCGACGTTGTGATTGAGACCCACTTCGGCCTGCGTGTGGTCTACGACCTTGTGTACTATGTGCGGGTCACCGTCCCCGGAAACTACTACCAGCAGATGTGTGGCCTGTGCGGGGACTACAACGGCGACCCCAAGGATGACTTGAGGAAGCCCGATGGCTTGCAGGCAGGCAACGCCAAGGAGTTCGGCAACTCCTGGGAGGAGGCCGTGCCTGGTTCTCCCTGCCTGCCGCCGCCCACCTGCCAGCCGGGGAGCGAGGGCTGCAACCCTGACGGCCAGTGTCCTCCCGAGCTGGAGGACAAGTATCAGAAGAAGGAGTTCTGTGGGCTCCTCACCAGCCCCACAGGGCCGCTGGCCTCGTGCCACAAGCTGGTGGATCCCCAGGGTCCCTTGCAAGACTGTGTGTTTGATCTGTGCCTGGGTGGTGGGAACCTGAGCATTCTCTGCAGCAACATCCATGCCTACGTGAGTGCTTGCCAGGCGGCTGGAGGCCACGTGGAGCCCTGGAGGACCGAAACTTTCTGTCGTGAGTGAGGGAGAGACGGAGGGGCAAGGAGGGGAGAGGTTGAGGCACAGAAGGGGTAGACCCTGGGCCTCGCAGCCCCTCCCTCCCCAGCGCTCTGATCGGCACCCGCTCCTTACAGCCATGAAGTGCCCTTCGAACAGTCACTACGAGCTCTGTGCGGACACCTGCTCCCTGGGCTGCTCCGCTCTCAGTGCCCCTCCGCAGTGTCCGGATGGATGTGCCGAGGGCTGCCAGTGCGACTCCGGCTTCCTCTACAACGGCCAAGCCTGTGTGCCCATCGGGCAATGCGGCTGCTACCACAATGGTGTCTACTACGAGGTAGGAACCTAGTCATCGGGGCAGAACATGGGGCCTCACCCCTCCCACTGCCCGTCGGCCCCACAGCCTGTCTACTCGGGCGCTTATTTATCTCTTTTAGAGGCAGGTTCTCTGTCACCCAGGCTGGAGTGCAGTGGTACCATCATAGCTCACTGCGACGCCAAATGCCTTGGCTCAAGCAATCCTTCCACTTCACTTGCCAAGTATCTGGGACTAACCACCATGCCCAGCGAATTTTTAATGTTTTTGTTGAGGCAGAGATGGGGGCATCTCACTATGTTGCTCAGGCTGGTCTTGAACTCCAGGCCTCAAGCCATCCTCCCGTCTTGGCCTCCCGAAGCTCTGGGATTACTGGCATGAGCCACCCTGCCTGGCCCACTCAGCCTCTTTTACTTATTTATTTATTTTTTAAGACATAGTCTCGCTCTGTCGCCCAGGCTGGACTGCAACCTCCGCCTCCCGGGTTCACACAATTCTCCTGCTTCAGTCTTTCGAGTAGCTGAGACTACTGCTGTGTGTCACTACTCCTGACTAAATATTTGTATTATTGGTAGAGACGGGCTTTTGCCACGTTGGTCTGGCTGGTCTCGAACTCCTGACTTCAAGAGATCCTCCTGCCTTGGCCTCACAAAGTGCTGGGATTACAGGCATGAGCCACCACGGCTGGTCTACTTGGCCTCTTCAGTGTCTCTTCCATCTACCCCTTTCCCCCTCCCCATGGCCCTACCTTGGTCCAACCTGTCCTCTTCCACCTGGGTCCCTCCCAGCTCCTACCTTTGCTCCCTCTGGTCCACCCTCCACGTGGCAGTGCTAAAGTGATGAAGTCACTTGCCCAGAGTCACACGGTTTGGAAACAGCAGAAATAGGCTTCAAGCCCAGGCGATCTGCTCTGAGTTAGTATGTCACACCATTTCTCCTACAGCAGACATTCAGTGGATATTTTGGAATGAATGACTAAATGAATAAAAGTGAATGAACAAATGAATGAACGAATGATGGCCCCATCACAGTTGTCTGTGAAACTGTGCTTCAGTTTCACAGACGAGGAGCCATCCTGCTGAGAGCTGCTCCTTGTCTGTGATGTCTGCCAACCCCTCTGCGCCCAGAACACCAGAGCTGTGAGAGTCAGCTCCCACCCGTGGTGTCCCTGATGGCCGTGCCCTCTCTCCCCACAGCCGGAGCAGACAGTCCTCATTGACAACTGTCAGCAGCAGTGCACCTGCCACGCGGGTAAAGGCATGGTGTGCCAGGAACACAGCTGCAAGCCAGGCCAGGTGTGCCAGCCCTCCGGAGGCATCCTGAGCTGTGTCACCAAAGGTGCCGGGCTGGGGCTGGGATTGGGGCCGCTGGGACTAGGGATGAAGTACGGAGACTCTGGGGCTGAGAGGGCGTGATTGGGATGCTCATGGCGGGAGGTGTTCAAGACTGAGGATTGAGGTCACAGACCTGGGGACCCCTGGGCCAGGTTTCACAGGGCCAGGGCCACCTACTCTGGGAGGCAGAGACCTATGGGGGAATCCAGGCTGTGGGGACCCTGAGAGGTAGGTTTCTCAGGGTGGATGTCAGAGACCCTTGGTATAAGGCCGGGACAGGTGCGTCTTGGCTCTAAAGGGCTCCATAGTAAATGTGTAAGCTTGCAGACTGTACAGTCTTGGTCCCAGCTACTCACCCTGCCATTGTGGCACGAAAGCAGCCGTAGACTATGAAGTGAAGAGGCGAGGCTCCTAAAAGACTTCAGAATACCAGAACAGGGCTGGGCACGGTGGCTCCTGCCTATAATCCCAGCACTTTGGGAGGACCGGACGGGCAAATCACCTGAGGTTGGGAGTTCGAGACCAGCCTGACCAACATGGAGAAACCCCGTCTCTACTAAAAATAAAAAATTAGCCAGGCGTGGTGGCGCATGCCTGTAATCTCCGCTACTTGGGAGGCTGAGTTGGGAGAATCACTAGAGCCTGGGAGGCGGAAGTTGCAGTCAGCCGAGAATGGGCCACTGCACTCCAGCCTGGGCAACAAGAGTGAGACTGCAGCTAAAACAAAACGAAAAACAAAACAGCCAACTACAGTCCTGTATAGATATGAGGACTCCGGAATCTGGTGTTGCCTGCGGTAACCCTCAGATCCCTGGCACAGTGCGGGGTAGATGTGGAGGGAGCAGCTGTCCTTTACAGTGGACAGCCTTTCACGGTCGCCCTCTTCTGTCCCCAGACCCGTGCCACGGTGTGACATGCCGGCCACAGGAGACATGCAAGGAGCAGGGCGGCCAGGGCGTGTGCGTGCCCAACTACGAGGCCACGTGCTGGCTGTGGGGCGACCCACACTACCACTCCTTCGACGGCCGCAAGTTCGACTTCCAGGGCACCTGTAACTATGTGCTGGCAGCAACTGGCTGCCCGGGGGTCAGCACCCAGGACCTGACACCCTTCACTGTCACCACCAAGAACGAGAACCGGGGCAACCCTGCTGTGTCCTACGTGAGACTGGTCACTGTGGCTGCGCTCGGCACCAACGTCTCTATCCACAAGGACGAGATCGGCAAAGTCCGGGTATGTGTGGCAGGAAAGTCCCCTGAGGTCCCCGGGAGGGCAGGAGGGATCCCGACCACCACAGTTAGGAGCTCAAGGCTCTTTGTTGTCAAAGGGCCTGGGCCTGAAACAAAATGTCAATAAGAACAACAATCATTACGGCCAAAATATCCCCCTGTGACTGGGAATTCAACAAGCCTGGCCCCTTGCTAAGGGCTTTCACTCAGGACCTCAGCATCTGGCTTTTTAATAGACTTGGGTTTGAATCCAGCCTCTCCTTCTTCAGAGCTGTGTGATGTTGGGCAATTCACTTGGGAGGCCTCAGTTTCCTCATCTGTGAAGTGGGCATCGTAGCAGGGCCTGCCTCACAGTAAGGTGGTGCACGTCACATGCTGAGCTCAGGGTCTAGCTCAGCAGAACACTCCTTTGAGTGTCTGCAAGGGAACAAGGGAGAGGCCCAGAGACCAGGACATGAAGAGAAACACAGGGAGATCCTCAGGGATCTAGCCCAGGAGAACACTTGTTTGAGTGTCAGTGAGGGAACAATTGAGGCCCAGAGACCAGGACTCAGAGAGAAATACACAGAAATAGGGCTGGGCACGGTGGCTCACACCTGTAATCCCAGCAAACTGGGAGGCTGAGGTGGGTGTATCACCTGAGATCAGGAGTTCTAGAGCAGCCTGAACAACAGGGTGAAACCCTGTCTCTACTAAAAATACAAAAATTAGCGGGGTGTGGTGATGCTCTGTAATCCCAGCTACTCGGGAAGCTGAGGCAGGAGAATCACTTGAACCCAGGAGACAGAGGTTGCAAGAGCCGAGACTGCCACACTGCAGTCCAGCCTGGGTGACAAAGTGAGACTCCGTCTCAAAATAATAATAATAATAATAATAAAAGAGAAATATAAGGAGATCGGGGCAGAAAGACGGCCTATCCTTTCTGCCCAGGGAACTGGTGATTTGCCCAATGGCAGCTCAGGGAGAGAGTGAGGGCCAAACAGAGTCAGCACTGAGTAAATGATGGTGAGTGAATAAGACACACAGAGAGTGACGGAGGCAGGGAAGAGAAGGGAGAGACAGACGGAGACAGAGAAACAGACAGAGAGAGAGAGAGAGAGGGACAGAAGACCCAGAGATACAGGCTTAGGTGAAGAGAGAGGGCGAGAGACACAGACAGACAGAGACAGGGGAGGAAGACGGACATCAAGGGAGAAGATCTAGAAAAAGTAAAGGGAGGTTTCATTCCCCAAGACCTGGGCTAGAACCGATGTCCACACTGTGTCAGATGACAATCCACCTGTCGGAGGAAGGCTGGCCTCTCCCAGCCCCTGGTAGGATGAGAGAGAGGGAGGCAGGGGGCCAGAGCTGGGGCCTCCCCACCTGGAGTGACCCGTTTGCCTCCCTCCCTGCTCCCGGCAGGTGAATGGTGTGCTGACAGCGTTGCCTGTCTCCGTGGCTGACGGGCGCATTTCAGTGACCCACGGTGCATCCAAGGCATTGCTGGTGGCCGACTTTGGGCTGCAAGTCAGCTATGACTGGAACTGGCGGGTAGATGTGACGCTGCCCAGCAGCTATCATGGCGCGGTGTGTGGGCTCTGCGGTAACATGGACCGCAACCCCAACAACGACCAGGTCTTCCCCAATGGCACCCTGGCTCCCTCCATACCCGTCTGGGGCGGCAGCTGGCGAGCCCCAGGCTGGGACCCACTGTGTTGGGACGAATGTCAGGGGTCCTGCCCAACGTGCCCCCAGGACAAGCTGGAGCAGTACGAGGGCCCCGGCTTCTGCGGACCCCTGGCCCCTGGCACAGGGGGCCCCTTCACCACCTGCCACGCTCATGTGCCACCTGAGAGTTACTTCAAGGGCTGCGTTCTGGACGTCTGCATGGGCGGCGGGGCCCACGACATTCTCTGCCAGGCGCTGGCTTCCTATGCGGCCGCCTGCCAGGCCGCTGGGATCGTCATTGAAGACTGGCGGGCACAGGTTGGCTGTGGTGAGTGTTGGGGAGCAGAGGTGGGGATGGGGGCGGGGTCCTGTCTCTGGGGGGCTGGTTTGCTTTCACTCTGGTCCTTCTGAGGCTCTGTGTTTGCGTCTCTCCCTGTTTGTCTCTGTCTCTCGGTGCTTGTCTCTGTGCCTCTCTTTGCTTGTTTCTGTCTGTTTCTCATTCTCTCTGTGTCTCCCTCAGTTTCTGCTTGGGTCTCCTGGTCTCTCTCTTTCTCTCATTTCTTTCTGTGTCCTTCTCTGTCTCTCTGTGTCTCCTGCTCTGTCTCCCCTTTCTCTGTGTGCTCCCTTGTGTCTGTCTCTGTCTCCTCCCACCGTGTCCTGGGACCCCTAACACCCTTCTCTCTGTTTCTCTTCTTCCTGCTTCTTGATCTGCCCACAGCGATCACCTGCCCAGAAAACAGCCACTACGAGTTCTGTGGCCCACCCTGCCCGGCCAGCTGCCCGTCCCCTGCGCCCCCTACCACCCCAGCCGTATGCCAGGGCCCCTGTGTGGAGGGCTGCCAGTGCAACTCAGGGTTCGTGCTAAGTGCTGACCGCTGTGTTCCCCTAAGCAACGGCTGCGGCTGCTGGGCCAACGGCACCTACCACGAGGCGGGCACTGAGTTTTGGGCTGATGGCACCTGCTCCCAGAGGTGCCGCTGTGGGCCTGGGGGCGGCTCACTGGTCTGCACGCCTGCCAGCTGCGGGCTGGGTGAAGCGTGTGCCCTCCTGCCTTCCGGCCAGCACGGCTGCCAGCCCGTCAGCACAGCTGAGTGCCAGGCCTGGGGTGACCCCCATTACGTCACTCTGGATGGGCACCGATTCGATTTCCAAGGCACGTGCGAGTACCTGCTGAGTACACCCTGCCACGCACTACCCACGGGGGCTGAGAACTTCACTGTCACTGTAGCCAACGAGCACCGGGGCAGCCAGGCTGTCAGCTACACCCGCAGCGTCACCCTGCACATCTACAACCACAGCCTGACACTGAGTGCCCGCTGGCCCCGGCAGCTACAGGTGAGGAGGGCTGTGGGCCAGGCAGGAGCAGGTGCTAGCTCTGCGGCTGCCTGAGATGGTGATGGGTTCCCCATTGCCCCGAGCACCTTTCACAGCTTGGCGGGGGCGTGATGGAAGGGTTCAGAGTATAGGCCAAGGAGCCCGATGGCCTGGCACAGCGGCTTCTTCCACTCTGAGCCTAGTATATTCCTCTGTAAAATGGTCTAAGAAAAGTGCCTGTTTTAGAGAAGCATGAGGAGTCAGTTAGGTGTGCCTATAGAGGCTTTTTTTTTTTGAGATTGAGTCTTACCCTGTCGTCCAGGCTGGTGTGCAGTGGCGCAATCTCCCTGGCTCACTGCAACCTCTGCCTCCCAGGTTCAAGCAATTGTCCTGCCTCACCTCCGGAGTAGCTGGGATTCCAAACGTGTGCCACCAAGCCCGGCTAATTTTTTGTATTTTAGTAGAGACGGGGTTTCACCGTTTTGGCCAGAGTGGTCTCGAACTCTTGACCTCGTGATCCACCTGCCTCGGACTCCCAGCGTGCTGGGATTACACCGTGAACCATCGCGCTGGCGCTTTTCTTCCTTTCTGTTTTTCTTAGCCTTACTCTGTGTCCAGGCTGGAGTGCAGTGACAGGATCAGGGCTCACTGCAGCCTGGAACTCCTGGGCTCGAGTGATCCTCACTTTGGCCTTGGCCTCCCGCGTGGCTGGGCAGGACTAATGGCAAACGCCACTACGCTGGCTAATTGTTAATTTTTTTTGTAGAGTTGGGGGTCTCACTATGTTGCCCAGGCCGGTCCGAACTTCTGACCTCAAGCGATCCTCCCACGTCGGCCTCCCAAAGTGCTGGGATTGGAGGCTGTGCCACCAGGCCCGGCCTAAAGATGCTTCTTCTTATTTTAAGAGGGGAGGTGACGTGCTCAGGGTCCCACAGCTAGTACGTGGTGGGGCCAGGATCCGAACCTGTGCTCGCTCCGCTCATCGCACCCCCAATCCCCGCCCACAGGTGGACGGCGAGTTCGTGGCGCTGCCCTTCCAGCTGGACTCGCTGCTGCAGGCACACCTGAGCGGCGCCGACGTGGTGGTGACCGCCACCTCAGGGCTCTCGCTGGCTTTCGACGGGAACAGCTTCGTGCGCCTGCGCGTGCCGGCGGCGTACGCGGGCTCCCTCTGTGGCCTATGCGGGAACTACAACCAGAACCCCGACGACGACCTGAAGGCGGTGGGCGGGAACCCGGCCGAGTGGCAGGTGGGCGGCGCCCCGGGCTGCGAGGAATGTGTGTCAGGGCCTTGCCCGCAGCCTTGCACCCCAGAGCAGCAGGAGGCCTTCGGCGGCCAGGACGCCTGCGGCGTGATCTCGGCCACCGACGGCCCGCTAGCGCCCTGCCACGACCTCGTGCCGCCCGCGCAATACTTCCAGGGCTGCTTGCTGGACGCCTGCCAAGCTCAGGGCCATCCTGGAGGCCTCTGTCCTGCAGTGGCCGCCTACGTGGCAGCCTGTCAGGCCGCTGGGGCCCAGCTCGGCGAGTGGAGGCAGCCGGACTTCTGTCGTGAGTACTGATCCATGCATGGTCCACATAGCAGGGTCTCTCCCTGCCCTTCCCGAGACTCTAAGACAGCAGCCCCTTCCTCCTCCATGGGCTCAGGGGCCACCGTCCTTCCTCTGAGCTAGGTATGTCCTGTCAGGAAACACCTTGGCACCCATACTGAAATGCACCAGGTCAGGAACTGCAGGGAGAGGAAATCAGTTAGAAACACCTAGTCAGAGTCCGGGGACCGTGGCTCACACCTGTTATCCCAGCACTTTGGGAGGCCGAGGCAGGCAGATCACCTGAGGTCAAGAGTTCGAGACCAGCCTGGCCAACATGGTGAAACCCTGTCTCTACTAAAAATACAAAAATTAGCCAGGTGTGGTAGTGCTCCTGTAATCCCAGCTACTCGGGAGGCTGAATCAAGAGAATTGCTTGAACCCGGGAGATGGAGATTGCAGTGAGCCAAGATCGCGCCACTGTACTCCAGCCTGAGCGACAGAGTGGGACTCTGTCTCAAAAAAAAAGAAAGAAAAAAGAAAGAGGTGGGGAGGGAAGGAGAGAGAGAGAGAGAAAATGAAAGGAAGGAAGGAAGAAAAAGACAGGAAGAAAGAAAGAGAAAGGTCTAGTCAGAATCCCTGGGTCCACGACACTCTTGGGCATTAGTGATTCACGTTCTTGCGTAGGGAGGGAAAGGAAGGAAAAAAGGAAGGAAGGAAGGAACAAAGGAAGGAAGGGAGGGAGGAGGGAAGGAAGGAACAAAGAAAGGAAGGAAGGGAGGAAGGAAAAGAGGGAGGGAAAGAGGAAGACCTAGTCAGAAACCCCAGGTCCAGGACACTCTTGGGATTCGTGATCCATGCTCTCAGATATCCGAGGCATGTAGATTGGAGTGGCTGACACTGGTGACGTCACACAGCAAAGTGCCCCCGGTTAGGAAGACCTAGGAATTTACAGCTGGTCAGAGGCCCCTGGTCTGTTTCACACACCAAACTGTACCTAGTCACATAGAATTAGTCAAATACCTTCAGTGGTATCTGCTTAGATTTTACACTGAGGCTAACTGATCACATACACTCAGAATCAGGACCCTGCCATAGCCCCGGGCAGATCCACACAGATGCATAGTTAGATAGTCCTAGCTGGTTCCCTTCAGGCAGGTCTCCTGGTCACATGTATCCTGCCAACTTCACTCAGGCACACCCTGAGACAGAGCATGTCAGAGGGACTCTGGGAGATGCTCCAGGTCAGATACCCACAGCTGGGTGCCCTCAGGCAGAGTTTACCCTGAGATACACATGGCCCCACGCCCCAGTCACTTTCACACCCTGAGACCTCTGTTCTGATCTTGAATATCCTGATGAGTATAAGTGATCCATTTCACCCTGGATTACAGCCTAGGTTATATAGTGAGACCCCATCTCTACAAAAAATAATAATAAATTAGCTTGACGTGGAGGCCGGCACCTGTAGTCTCAGCTACTGAGACAAGAGGATCACTTGAGCCCAGGAGGTGGAGGCTGCAGTGAGCCGTGACTGCGCCTCCGCACTCCAGCCTGGGTGAGATACAGTGAGACCCTGTCTCAAAAAAAAAAAAAAAAGAAAAGCCAAACAGCGTCATTTGATCTTTAGAAATATTTGGTCAGGTTAATACACAAGCTGGTTAGAGAGACCTGGGCATGTCCCCTCCCATTCCAGGTCCCACGCTGAGTCCCCCAGTGACATGTCCTGGATCAGATGTGGACGCCCAGAGACACCCAAGCTGACCCGAGCAGTTTTCCCACTCAGGGCCTCCCCAGACCCCGACTCGAACACCTACCTGGCTCATGCCCACCTTGTCCCCGCAGCCTTCCAGTGCCCTGAGCACAGCCACTACGAGCTCTGCGGTGACTCCTGCCCCGTGAGCTGTCCGAGCCTCTCGGCACCCGAGGGCTGCGAGTCGGCCTGCCGTGAAGGCTGTGTCTGCGATGCCGGCTTCGTGCTCAGCGGTGACAGCTGCGTACCCGTGGGCCAGTGTGGCTGCCTCCACGATGGCCGCTACTACCCTCTGGGCCAGGCCTTCTACCCGGGCCCTGAGTGTGAGCGGCGCTGCGAGTGTGGGCCATGCGGCCATGTCACCTGCCAGGAGGGCACGGCCTGCGGGCCCTATGAGGAGTGCCGGTTAGAGGATGGTGTCCAGGCCTGTCATGCCACGGGCTGTGGCCGCTGCCTGGCCAGCGGGGGCATCCACTACATCACCCTCGATGGCCGTGTCTATGACCTGCATGGCTCCTGCTCCTATATCTTGGCCCAAGTCTGCCACCCGAAGACTGGGGATGAGGACTTTTCCATCGTGCTTGAGAATAATGCAGCTGGAGACCCCCAACGCCTGCTGGTTACTGTGGCCGGCCAGGTTGTGAGCCTAGCTCGGGGGCCGCAGGTGAGTGACTGTCGGCCTGCCCTCGGAGTCTGAAGGCAATGCATGGCCCCCTAAGGGGTTCTGAGGGAGACGTGACCCCACCCTGTAGGTATGAGAGGGATATTCCTCCAATCTGGAAGCTCTGAGCCCTACCCTGGAAGGTCTGGTGAATAGTCTCACCCAGGGAGATTTTTCTTTTTCTTTTGTGAGATGGAGTCTTGCTCTGTTGCCCAGGCTGGAGTGCTGTTGCGTGGTCTTGGCTCACTGCAACCTCTGCCTCCCAGGTTCAAGCGATTCTCCTGCCTCAGCCTCCCAAGTAGCTGGAATTAACAGGCACCTGCCACCATGCCCGGCTAATTTTTTGTATTATTAGTAGAGACAGGGTTTCACCATGTTGGCCAGGCTGGTCTTGAACTCCTGACTTCGTGACCCACCTGCCTCGGCCTCCCAAAGCCCTAGGATTACAGGCGTGAGCCACCATGTCCAGCCCACCCAGGGAGATTTTTTTTTGCTTTGTGATAGGGTGTTGTTCTGTTATCCAGGCTGGAGTGTAGTGGCACGATCACGTCTCACTGCAGGCTCGACCTGCTGGGCACAAGCGATCCTCCCACGTCAGTCCCCCATGCCTAGCTAATTTTTTTTTCTACTTTTTCTTTTTTCCAGTCTTTCTAAGGTTCAATTCAGGTAGCCTAGCTAATTTTTTATTGTTGGTAGAGATGAAGTCTCGCTGTGTTGGCCAGGCTGGTCTTGAACTCCTGGGCTCAAGTAATCCTCCTGCCTGGGCCTCCCAACATGCTGGGATTGCAGGTGTGAGTCACCACACGAGGCCTGGTCCCCAAGATCTTTAAGAGAACATGACCTGACCTTAATGGGATTCAGGGAGACGCAGCTCTGCCCTGGGAATGTGACAGGACAGCGTTGCCTATGGTACTGTGGGTTCCTGACCTACCTGACCCTTCCACACAGGTCACCATGGACGGCGAGGCTGTGGCCCTGCCTGTGGCTGTGGGCCGCGTGCGGGTGACCGCCGAGGGCCGAAACATGGTTCTGCAGACGACCAAGGGGCTGCGGCTTCTCTTTGATGGCGATGCCCATATCCTCATGTCCATCCCCAGCCCCTTCCGTGGACGGCTCTGTGGCCTCTGTGGGAACTTCAATGGCAACTGGAGTGACGACTTTGTCCTGCCCAGTGGTGCAGCAGCGTCCAGCGTGGAGACCTTCGGGGCTGCATGGCGGGCGCCTGGCTCCTCCCAGGGTTGTGGCGAGGGCTGCGGGCCCCAAGGCTGCCCCGTGTGCTTGGCGGAGGAGACTGCACCCTATGAGAGCAACGAGGCCTGTGGGCAGCTGCGGAACCCCCAGGGCCCCTTTGCCACCTGCCAGGCCGTGCTGAGTCCCTCCGAGTACTTCCGCCAATGCGTGTATGACCTGTGCGCCCAAAAGGGTGACAAAGCCTTCCTGTGCCGCAGCCTGGCAGCCTATACGGCGGCCTGTCAGGCAGCCGGCGTGGCTGTGAAGCCCTGGAGGACTGACAGCTTCTGCCGTGAGTGTCCGTGGGTCCCTCAGAGGACTCTAGACCAGGTGTAGGGGTCCCTCCTGGCCCATTCCTTCTGTCTGCATGTTAGGAGTGGTTTCTCCCTATGAAAGCACTCCCTCCCCACCCACTCCCACCCCACGCCCACACACCTCCTTCTCCCACGGCATAGTTCACTAGCTTCCCTGCTGCCCTCTGGCTGTTCCTTCTCAGCCTCCTTTCCGGCCCACTCTCCTCAAACCTCAAATTCACTTTGTCCCTAGGGCTCTACCCTGGGCTCTCTGCAATGACCTGAAAGGGAGAGCTGAGTGGGTTGGGAGGTCTGTGGCTCACCCAGATCCTCCTCTACCCCCTGACAAGACCATATCCCCTCAGATCCCCCCAAGACAAGGCTGCAGCCTCTTAGACCACCGCTCCGCCCCCCAACAAACTAGGGCTGTACCTCTCATTCAAATTCCCAGGGCAGGGACATTCCCTGAGACTCTCAGGACAAGTCAATGGCCCCTCTGGCCCCAGGTCAGAGCCATGTCTCCCCTGGGCAGGACCTGTACCCAGGGCCATTGTACATGCCTGTGGCCTCAGATTTGTTCTCAGTGTTGACTGTGGACCTGGTCTGTCTCAAGCCCTGAACTCTCTCCTGACTGTCAGCCCAGTTATTCTGATTTCTGACTTCTGGCTTTCAGAACTGTGGGAGAATGAATTTCTCCTGTTTAAGCTACCAAGTCTGTGGTCATTGTTAGGGTATCCAGGACACCTTCTCCTGGGTGTCCTTAGAGTCCCTCTTACCTGCTGTGTTCCTAAATTAAATCAGCATTTCACCCCCAGCCCAACCCTGGTGGGCATCGAAGAACAGCCACACCATCCACCAATTACTTAGCCAGAAACCAGGGACTTACCGTGGCTATTTCCTTTGGGTCCGTACAGCCCCTGTCCCAACCCTGACCCCTCCGCCTGTGCCCCTCATACCAGCCCTGGTCCCTCTGCCTGTGCCTCCCACCCCGGCCCTGACCCCTCTGCTTGTGCCCCCCACATCCTGGCCCTGACCCTTCTGCCTGTGTCCCCTGACCTTGGCCCTGACCCCTCTGCCTGTCCCCTCCCATCCTGGTCCTGGCCCCTCTGCCTGTCCCCCCCCCATCCTGGTCCTGACTCCTCTGCCTGTTCCCCCCCCATCCTGGTCCTGGCCTCTCTGCCTGTCCCCCCCATCCTGGTCCTGACCCCTCTGCCTGTCCCCCCCATCCTGGTCCTGACCCCTCTGCCTGTCCCCCCCATCCTGGTCCTGACCCCTCTGCCTGTCCCCCCCATCCTGGTCCTGACCCCTCTGCCTGTCCCCCCCATCCTGGTCCTGACCCCTCTGCCTGTCCCCCCCATCCTGGTCCTGACCCCTCTGCCTGTCCCCCCCCATCCTGGTCCTGGCCCCTCTGCCTGTCCCCCCCATCCTGGTACTGGCCCCTCTGCCTATTCCCCCCCCCATCCTGGTCCTGGCCCCTCTGCCTGTCCCCCCCCATCCTGGTCCTGAACCCTCTGCCTGTCCCTCCCCATCCTGGTCCTGGCCCCTCCGTCTACACTCCCTGATGCAGCATGTTCAATTTGGGCTGTTCCTGTCTGTCCCATTGGACATGAGATCTGTAGGACTGGGGTTGAGGCTGTTCTCAATACTCGTGTCCTCAGCGCCACCTAAAACAGTGCTGGGTATGCAGTGGGCCCCATTGGTTATCCAGGACCCTTTGGAGGTATGATTATGCCCTGCCACCTCTCTCTGCAGCGCTCCAGTGCCCCGCCCACAGCCACTACTCCATCTGCACACACACCTGCCAGGGCTCCTGTGCTGCTCTCTCCGGCCTCACGGGCTGCACCACCCGCTGCTTTGAGGGCTGTGAGTGTGATGACCGCTACCTGCTTTCCCAGGGTGTCTGCATCCCTGTCCAAGATTGTGGCTGTACCCATAATGGCCGATACTTGCCGGTGAGTAGGGGATTGGGCAGAGCAGAGAGGGTAGAAGAGCTTGAGAGAGACCCAGAGCTTCTTCAAGGCTGAAGACAGAGGAGGCACCGCCATCTCCCAGTGGTGTGACTTGATGCAGGCAACCTCTCCCTATTAGTTTCCTGCAGCCTCTGTAACCAATGACTGCAGACTTGGCAGCTGAAGCAGGAGAAATTCATTCTCCCACAGTTCTCAAATCCAGAAGTCAGAACCTTGATCGCTGGCTGACATCAAGGTGTTGGCAAGGTGGCACTCCCTCCAGAGAAATCTAGAGGATGCCATGCCCAGTGGCTCGCACTTGCAGTCCCAGCCCTTTGGGAGGCCAAGGCGGGAGGATCACTTGAGCCCAGGAATTCGAAACCAGCTTGGGCAACATACTGAGATCCCATCTCTACATTAAAAAAAAAAAATTAGCTGGGCATGCTGGTGCACACTTATAGTCCCAGCTACTCAAGAGGCTGAGTTGGGACCATTGCATGAGCCCAGGAGTTGGAGGCTGCAGTGAGCTATAATCACGATGCTGCACTCCAGCCTGGGTGACAGAGCAAGACCTTCTCTCTTTTCTTTTTGCCCTACCTGCAACTGTCTTGATCGAGTTATAGAGCAAGACCTTCTCTCTAAAGAAAAAAGGGAAAAAGAAATCTAGGGGAAAATCTGTTCGTTGCCTCTTCCAGTTGCTGGTTGCGCAGGTTTTCCTTGGTTCTGGCCACATCACTCCAACCTCTGCTCCTCTTCCGCGTGTGTCGTAACATCTCCCTCTGCTTCCCTCTTATAAAGATACACATGATTGCATTTAAGGGCCACTCAGATAATCCAGGAGAAATTTTCCATCTTAAGATCCTTAATTCTGCCAGGTGAGGTGGCATGTGCCTGTAGTCCCAACTACTCGGGAAGCTGAGGCTGGAGGATCTCTTGAGCCCAGGAGTTCTGGGCTGTAGTGCGCTATGCCGATCGGGTGTCCTCAGTAAGTTCGGCATCAATATGGTGACCTCCCGGGAGCGGGGGACCACCAGGTTGCCTAAGGAGGGGTGAACCGGCTCAGGTCGGAAACGGAGCAGGTCAAAACTCCCGTGCTGATCAGTAGTGGGATCGCGCCTGTGAATAGCCACTGCACTCCAGTCTGGGCAACATAGCAAGACCCCGTCTCTTAAAAAAAAAAAAGGTTCTTAATTCCATCTCATCTGCAAACACCCTTTTCCCATATAAGGTAACGTTTACTCATTACAGGGATTAGGACTCGATATCTTGGAGCGGGGGCATCATCTGGGCCCTCCTTGAACGTCATTTTCTTCACCTGTAAAATGGGGCTAATCACCCATCTTAGTGGCATAGGTGGCTGAGGATCATGCTCAATTATGCAGGAAAGATACCCACTGAGCACTAGGCCTTGCCATGCATGTTCATCACACTTGGTAAAAAGAAACAGCAGTTTACAACAGTGCAAATAGGTGGCCCAGCTAATACTTGTTTAATAATGTGAATTGAATTGCAGAATTGATTTATTCTTGTTAATGATTTTTGAGCTCTTACCGTGCACCATGTTTGTTATGCGTGTTATTTTATTTTTATGTATTTGTTGATTGAGATAGGATTGCATGCTGTCTCCCAGGTGGGAGTGCAGTGGTGTGATCATGGCTCACTGCAGCCTCGAATTCCTGGACTCATGTGATCTCCCTGCCTCAGCTTCCTGGGTAGCTGGGACCACAGGCTCACACTGCCATGCCTGGCTGATTATTTAATTTTTTTTGTAGATATGTGGTCTCGCTATGTTACCCAGGCTGGTTTCAAACACCTGGGCTCAAGTGATCCTCCTGGCTTGGCCTCCTAAACTGCTGGGATTACAGGGATGAGCCGCCCTCTCCCAGCCATGTTATGGATGTTAATTCATTTAATAATCACAGCAATCCTATGCAATAGATACTATGGCTGTTTTCCCCATTTTACAGATGAAGAAATTGTGACATAGAGAAGTCAGCCCAAGGCTACCCATTAGCACACTATGCTAACTTGCATTGCTTGCACATGAAGCCAAATTTTGCTCTTTTCTTCAGGTCTCACTGCCTACTGGAAGCCATCCATGATCCCCTAGGCTGGGTTAGGTGCCTCCTCTAAACCCCTACAGCTCCCTATGCTTCCCCATCCCTGCCCTGACCCCTCTGCCTATGCCAGAAATCGTCCTGGATTTGTGAGTCTGGCGTTCAAGGGACAGGTCTGGCCTAGAGATGTGGGAATCATCAGTGTAGAGATGGCATTTATGTTGTTAGTTACATTTCTTCATTTCTTACCTGTATCAGTTAGCTTTTGCTAGGTTACAGATCACTCCAAACTGTGGTGGGTTAAAACAACAATTATTCATTCAGTTTGCAATTTTGTGACTGCAGTTTAGGCTGGGCTTGGCTGGGCTTGGCTGGGCAGTTCTTCTGCTATCCCCTGGGCTTACTCATGTATAATATCTGTGGTCACCTGGTGGGTCAGCCGAAGCCTGCCTGCTGTAGGGTGGCCTGAGCTGGAAGAGTTATCTGTGTTCCGTGGGGTCACTCATCTTCTAGGGAGCTAGCCCAGGCTTGTTGTCATGGTGGCTGGGTGAGGTTCTATGTATCTCTGTGAGAGAGAGAGAAAGAGAAGCTGTAAGGTGTCTTGAGGTCTAAGCTTAAAGCTGGCACAACATTGCTTCTTCTGTGTGTCATTGAACTAAATATAGTCTTATGGCCAATCCAGATTCATAGGGAGGGAGAAATAAATTCTATTTCTTAATGGGAGTCTGTAAAATCACTCTGCATAAAAACAGAGAGTTCAAGGAGTGTGGCCATTTTTGCAATCCATCACACCGCCATAACCTGGCCCCTTTCTGTGCACAGGTGAACTCCTCCCTGCTGACCTCAGACTGCAGCGAGCGCTGTTCCTGTTCCCCAAGCTCTGGCCTGACATGCCAGGCAGCTGGCTGCCCACCAGGCCGTATATGTGAGATCCAGGCTGAAGCCCGGGACTGCTGGGCTCCTCGTGGTCTCTGTTTCCTGTCTGTGGGTGCCAACCTCACCACCTTTGATGGTGCCCGTGGTGCCATCACCTCTTCTGGTGTCTATGAGCTCTCTTCCCGCTGCCCAGGACTACAGAAGACCATCCCCTGGTACCGTGTGGTTGCTGATGTCCAGACCTGCCATGGCAAAGCTGAGGCTGTGGGCCAGGTCCACATCTTCTTCCAGGATGGGATGGTGACAGTGACCCCAAACAACGGTGTGTGGGTAAGTTTGTGAGTAGGGGCTGGGGAATGTCTCCCCTGGGCTTTTGCTCTTCTGATTATAGTGTCCCCACATTCCTGGCTTCCTTTCTGTTTTGCAATCTGTTGTCTTTATCCATGTCTCTGCAGTTTGGTCTCTGGATTGGTTTTTATCTCAGTATTTCAAACTTAGTCCCTTTGTTCTGGCTGAGTTCTTGAGGAGCAAAAACATACTCAAGTAACTTAATAGTTTTCACATTAGTATGAATTGAGACTCTATTGGTCGCAAGTGACTTAAAACCAAATTCAAGCTGCCTTAAGCAAAATTGAATTTATCGGTCCGTGTAACTAGAAAATCCAAGGATGGAGCCTCAGGAATGGCTGGATCTAGGTGCCCTGGCAATATTATCATAAATTTGTACTTCTATCTTTGAGACTTGCTATTTGCCAAATCAGCTTATTATCAAACAGGCTTTCCACTTGTAAAGACAACCCCCCAGCTGCCCAGGCCTACACCCCACCAGCTTAGCTACCTTAGCAGAAAATGGTTCAAGAAAAGACCCAGGATTATATCTCATTGGATTCGTTTGGGTCACATGCCCACCCCTGGAGCCAGTCACTGTGACTTCAGGGAGGAAGTTCTGTGATTGATCAAGGCTGGGGGTGGGGGTCACATAATGTGTCAGGGTTTCCCATAACCACCCGCAGGTTCAGTGATTCACTAGGACTCACAGGACTCAGCATATAGTTGTACTTAAGGCTAAGATGTGTCATGGGGAAAAGATACGAAGTAAAATCAACAAACAAAAAAGGTGCATCATGCAAAGTTCAGGGGAAATCAGGTGCAAGCTTCCGAGAGTCCTTTCTCGGTAGAGTCACACAGGATGTGCTTAATTCCTCCAGCAATAAGTTGTGATGAAACATGAAATGTTGTCTACCAGGGAAGTTCATTAGAGTCTCAGTGCCTGGGGTTTTGGAACCTACCAAAGTTCCAGACTCCTAGAAGGAAACTCCCAGAAGATGTTCAGTATCTTTGTTCATCACTGGACTATAAGCCTCAGGTAGGCAGGGATCCTGTCTGTCTTGGTCACCAGTACCCAGATCAGGGCATGGCACCTAGAGGGTTTGTGAATAAACTTAGACTTGCTCCTTTGGTGCCAGGCCATGTGCTGGATAACAGAGATGGCTCAGACTCAGTTATACATTACCCTTTCCATCCACTAGTCTTCATCTATCCTTCACTATGCCCATCCTCCCTTTTCTCCTCCCTTCTTCCAGCATCTATTCTACCCCCTTTCTCTTTTTCCTATTTCCTTACTTCTTGTCTTCTTTTTTTTTCTTTCTTCCATCCATCCATCCATCCATCCATCCATCCTTCCATCCATTCACCCACCCATCCACCCATCTGTCTTTTCAGATCTATCTACTGATCTCTCCAATCATCTGGCAGAGGAAAACTCAGATACAAAAGCATTTAGAGGGCTGGGCACGGTGGCTCATGCCTGTAATCCCAGTACTTTAGAAGGCCAAAGCAGGCAGATCACTTGAAGTCAGGAGTTAGAGACCAGCCTGGCCAACATGGCGAAACCCTGTCTCTACTAAAAATACAAAAATTAGCCAAGCATGATGGCACATGCCTGTAGTCCCAGCTACTCAGAAGGCTGAGGCAGGAGAATTGCTTGAACCCAGGAGGTGGAGGTTGCAGTGAGCTGAGATCACACTATTGCACTCCAGCCTGGGTGACAGAGCAAGACTCTGTCTCAAAACAAACAAACAAAGCACTTACAAAAAAAAAAAAAAAGAACTCTTTCAAGGAAGTTTCTCTAGGGAGTCTAACTTTAGAAGGGTTAATTCACCAACTAACATAGACAACAGCTATTTAAAGGAAAAAAACTCACAAAGTTACTGGGTCTGCAGCCCATGATAAAGAAAAAGTGATTTTCTCAGATGATTATTATATTTGCTGAAGTCATTACTTATCTTCAGACATCAGCATTGCAAAAATAAAGGATAACGTTGCTTTGGTTAGGGAACCAGCAACTTACAGGATGTGCTAAAAGTTTGTTTTATTTTGCAAACTAGAACCAGGCTGAGGTAGGCAGATCACCTGAGTCCAGAAGTTCAAGACCAGCCTAGCAACATAGTGAGAGACCCCATCTTTGAGAAAAAATACAAAAGTTAGCTGGGTGGGGTGGTGCACACCTGTAGTCCTGTAGTCTCAGCTCTTCAGAAGGCTGAGGTGGGAGGATTGATTGAGCCTAGGAGGTCAGGGCTGCAGTGAGCTGTGATTGCGCCACTGCACTCCAGCCAGGATGACACAGCAAAACCCTATCTTAAAAAAAAAAAGAAAAGAAAGGCCAGGCATGGCGGCTCCGGCCTGTAATCCCAGAACTTTGGGAGGCTGAGACGGACAGATCATGTGGTCAGGAGTTCAAGACCAGCCTGGCCAAGACGGTGAAACCCCATCTCTACTAAAAATACAAAAATTAGCTGGATGTGGTGGTGGATGCCTATAATCTCAGCTACTCAGGAGGCTGAGGCAGAGAATTGCTTGAACCTGGGAGGGGGAGGTTGCAGTGAGCCAAGATTGCGCCACTGTACTCCAGCCTGGGCGACAGAGTGAGACCCCCCCCCACAAAAAAAAAAAAAAAGAAAAGAAAAAGAAAACTAGAACCATACAGGATGACCCTGGGGCTTGATTGTTTGACAGACTTTGGGGTGTTGTGTAGGTCCATGGGTCCATCTGTCCATCCCTCCACTCTCCATCCTTCTATCCATCTATTCAGTTGTCCAGCTATCTTCTCATGTATCCATTGCTCCAAATAGTGCAAACATCCAGGTCTTCATCTCATTGATTTAGCTCCATGAACTTATCTTGTTTGGGGTCTCTCCATCCTCGTAACACCCAGCTTTTCTATGGCTGTGACCTCACCTCTGTGTTTGCTGCCCGCCCCCCACCAGGTGAATGGTCTACGAGTGGATCTCCCAGCCAAGAAGTTAGCGTCCGTGTCCGTGAGTCGTACACCTGATGGCTCCCTGCTAGTTCGCCAGAAGGCAGGGGTCCAGGTGTGGCTAGGAGCCGATGGGAAGCTGGCTGTGATGGTCAGCGATGACCATGCTGGGAAACTGTGTGGGGCCTGTGGAAACTTTGACGGGGACCAGACCAATGATGGGCATAACTCCCAGCAGAAGCCAGCGGCGGAGAAATGGAGAGCGCAGGACTTCTCCCCATGGTGAGGGATGTAGTATGGAGACCAGGCTTCTTGGGGCAGAGGCACCTGGATCCTCATGGGATGAGGGCAGTCAGGTGGGTGGTTAGTCTGCAAGCGGAGGTGCTAAGTATCTGTCTCTTGCAGTTATGACTGATCGGTCATCCACGGGAAATGAAGACTTCCTGAAGATGACCTGATCCTCCTGGAGGTTCCAGTGTCTGAAGGATGCATCATGTGCTTCTACCCTGCTCTACGCCTTTTCTGGGTTGCAGAGGCCAAATGTGAGAGCATTGAATAAATATCTTAAGCTAAGCTGCATGCCAGTGTGTCTGTCTCATGCCTTCTCATCCCTGACTTTGCTCCTGCACAGCAGGTATCAGGTGCCTGAGGAAGCTGGCGAGTGAATATTTATTGGGGGCTGGAGGACGGATGGATGATTGCATGAGTGGGTGAAGAGATGGATGGGTGAATTGAGAAAATGGTGTGTTGGGAACCAAGAAGATGAGGCGATGGGTGATTAGAAGAATGAATGGATGGATGAGGATTTAAACGGCCAGGCGCAGTGGCTCACGCTTGTAACCCCAGCACTTTTGGAGGCTGGGGCAGGAGGATTGCTTGAGCCCAGGGTTTTGAAGCCAGCCTGGGCAACATAGTGAGACCCTATCTCTACAAAAAATACAGAAATTGGCAGGGTGTGGTGGTCCGTGCCTGTAGTCCCAGCTACTTGGGAGATTGATGTGAGAGGATCACTTGAGCCTGAGAGGTCAAGGCTGCAGTGAGCCATGATCGTGCCACTGCACTCCAGCCTGGGCGACAGAGTGAGAGTCTGTCTCAATAAAAAGAGATGATAAATGATTGGATGGAGGGAAGGAGTGGAAAATGGAGAGAGAGATCAATAGATTCTGGCTTTATGATTTATAACCCTAGCAAGCTACTTAATTTCTCTCTGGATCAGTTTTCTCATCTTTAAAGCAGAGTTAATGTTAGTACTTATAGAGTTGGAGTGAAGATTTAATGTGTTAATGCAATCAACAAGTAAAAAACTGAAGTCTTGGTTCTTTTTCAAATCTGTCCCGTTCCCATGATGGTCTTCCCTACCTCCTTAAAAAGCATGACCAGCACCCAGTAAGTTCAGCAGCAAGAAAATGGAGAATGAGAATTATTCTTGATTTCTTCCTCTCCCTTGCCATCCACTCAGTTCCTTAACAAATCATTTTGAACTGTTTCAAAACATACCCAAGGCCAGGCTCAGTGGCTCGCTCCTGTAATCCCACCATTTTGGGAGACCCAGGTGGTCGGATCACGAGGTCAGGAGTTCAAGACCAGCGTGGCCAACATGGTGAAATTCTGTCTCTACTAAAAATACAAAAATTAGCCAGGGGTGGTGGCGGGCACCTGTAATCACAGTTACTCAGAAGGCTGAGGCAGGAGAATCACTTGAGCCTGGGAGGCAGAGGTTGCAGTGAGCTGAGATCGTGCCACTGCACTCCAGCCTGGGTGACAGAGCAAGATTCTATCTCGAAAAGAAAAAAACCCCACAAAAACAAACAAGCAAAAAACACACCTGAAATCTGCCTTCTTATTATGCTCACTGTCACCACCTGGTACAAGCCATTATCCTAACTTCTGTCAATAACACGGTAGCCTACTGTCTGATCTTTCCCTTCTGTAATCCATTGTCACAGCTGCCATGAGAATCTTCCTTAAAATATAAATAGGTTGCTTAGGGCCAGGAGTTAAAGACCAGCCTGGGCAACATAGCAAGATTCTATTTCCTCTACAAAAAATTTAAAAATTAGCCAAGTGTGGTGGTGCATGTCTGTAGTTCCAGCTACTGGGGAGGCTGAGGGGGGATGATTGCTTAAGTCCAGGAGTTTGAGGTTACCGTGAGCTGTGATTGCACCATACAGTCCAGCTTGGGCAACAGAGCAAGATCCTGTCGCTTAAAAAAAATAGTAATGATTATATATATGTATATATATGTGTGTCTGTGTGTGTGTATGAAATATAATTATACATTTCTCTTATAATAAAATCAAATTCCTTAACCTTGTCCTATGAGGCCCCGTCAACCTCTTCTGGCTCATCTCCCATCACTATCCTCCTTGCCAATTATGATTTGGGAATGTGATCTTTCAATTTATTGAATGTGCCAAGTTTTGCAACTTTGGTCCTTTGTAATATGCTTGTCCCTCCACTCATGACATGACGGGCTTTTTCTCATCCTTCAATGCCATCTTCAATGTTAATTAACTTACAGAGGCCTTTCATGATCACCCCACCAAAAGTGGATCCCCTTCTGTCCCACCCTTTTGCTAAATTCCTTCTTAGCTTTTGTCACACTTTATAATAATTACTTTTGTTTGAATTTCTGTTCAACTAGAAATAGCTTAAGGGCAGGGACTGTATCTGCTTCATTCACTACTTTATTTGCAGCTCCTAGCACAGTCTCTGCCACAGAGTAGGTGCTCAGTACATATTAGATGAATAAACAAATAACCAAAAACAAACTTGCAGGAAAGCTTTGCAACAAACCTAACAAAGGAGTAATATCCACAATATGCAAACAGAGCCTTTAAGAAGAAAGACAAGAACCCAATTAGAAAAAAATGCGTTGGCCAGATGTGGTGGCTCACACCTGTAATCCCAGCACTTTGGGTGGCTGAAGCGGGCGGATTACCTGAGGTCGGGAGTTCAAGACCAGTCTGCTCAACATGGCGAAAACCTATCTCTACTAAAAAATACAAAAATTAGCCAGGTGGGGTGGTATGCACCTGTAATCGCAGCTACTCTGGAGGCTGAGGCAGGAGAATCGCCTGAACCTCAGGAAGCGGAGGTTGCAGTGAGCCGAGATCACACCACTGTACTTCAGCCTGGGCAACAACAGAGCAAGACTCCATCTCAAAACAAAAAAAATGGGTTGAGGATATAAACAGGCAATTGAAAGAAACCTAAACATGTTGGATGCATATAATATGTAAGGTTCTTTGTGTACAGTGTTTCTGAACTTCAAAATTACTCTGTGAAATGGGAATAGACAAAGAAATAAGATCAGTGAAGTGAAATAACTTGCCCAAGGGCAGTTTGTAAATAGTGGAGCCTAGATTTGAATCCAGATGTGTCCTCTACCATAGCCAGTGCTTTCTATTGAATTTTGCTGTCAGCCGTCGCCTGGGATCGATTTCCTTTCAAGAAAAAGAATTAAGAGGTCCTAAAAATAAAGAATAAAAAACAACATTCCAATAGAAAAACAGGCAAACGATTGGAATCGTTCATAGAAAAGGAAATACAAATTGCCTTAAAACCTAAGGAATGGGCCGGGCGCAGTGGCTCACGTCTGTAATCCCAGCACTTTGGGAAGCCAAGGCGGGTGGATCAGGAGGTCAAGAGATCGAGACCATCCAGGCCAACATGGTGAAACCCCATCTCTACTAAAAAATACAAAAAAATTGGCTGGGCATGGTGACACGCGCCTGTAGTTCCAGCTATTCAGGAGGCTGAGGCAGGAGAATTCCTTGAAATCGGGAGGTAGAGGTTGCAGTGAGCCGAAATCGCGCCACTGCACTCCACCCTGGTGCCTGGTGACAGAGTGAGTGAGACTCTGTCTCAAAAACAACAACAAAAAAACAACCCCACAAAAATTTGAGTTTTCACTGACAGGTGTACCCAATGCTAGCCCTTATGACCTTGCTGTGGACATTCCTTCATTCATTCAATAAATGTGTTTTTGCCAGGAGTGATGGCTCACACCATAATCCTAGCACTTTGGGAGGATAAGGTGGGAGGATTTCTTGAGTCCAGGAGTTTGAGACCAGCCTGGGCAACACAGGGAGACCTCATCTCTACAAAATAAAAATAAATGTGTTTGAGCACCTACTATGTGTTAAGTTTGAGATATTTTGTGGTAGGTTGAAAAATGCCCCCACCCCTGCAGAGATACAAGATCCTAATCTCTTGAACCTGCAAATATTGCCTTATGTGGATAAGTGGTCTTTGCAGGTGTGATTAAGGGTGAGCCCTAAATGTAATTACACGTATCCTCTTTCTTCCCTCCCTCCCTCCCTTTCTTTCCTTCATTATTTCTTGAGACAGAGTTTCCCTCTTGTCACCCAGGCTTGAGTACAATGGCGAAATCTCAGCTCACTGTAACCTCCGCCTCCCGGGTTCAGGCAGTCCAGGCCTTCTTCATTGCCAATGGCATTGGAGAAGTGGGGAGTGTAGCTTGCAGATCAACTTCTCAGCTCTTCAAAACTGGGAGGTTACAGATAAAAGATATTCTTAATGAATGTGTTGAGCATTAAAAGCAAGGGGAGGAATATTTATGCTTTTTCTTGGGAAGGGATGGAGATTTTTTTAGAAACAAAGGGCCACCTCTTTTTTGTCCTTTTTTGGTCTCTTCTGGTCATTGTCATAGTGATTGTCAGCTGTCATGTCGCCAGTAGGAGTGTGGAAATCGGATGACAATAAAGCTAGAGGTTCTTCAGAGAGGTCAAGTAAGCTGCCTAAGAAGGAACCTCTGGCCACAGACACCCTGTTACCTAAAATTATGTAGTTATATGAAAAAATGCTCAACATCACTAATCATTAGGGACATGCTAATGCTTCCAATGTCTCTCAGATGGTGTCTCACACCAGTCAGAATGGCTATTACTAAAAAGTCAAAAAATATCAGATGCTGGTGAGGTTTCAGAGAAAAGAGAATGCTTATACACTTAAACACTGCTGGTGGGAGTGTAAATACTTCAGCCATTGTGGAAAGCAGTTTGGCAATTTCTGAAAGAACTTAAAATAGATTACCATTCCACCCATCAATCCTATTGTTGGGTATATACCCAAAGGAATAGAAATTGTTGTACAGGATGGGCGCACTGGCTCACACCTGTAATCCCAGCACTTTGGGAGCCAAGGTGGGTGGATCACCTGAGGTCGGGAGTTCAAGACCAGCTTGACAAACATGGAGAAACCCCATCTCTACTGAAAATACAAAGTTAGCTGGGCATGGTGGCACATGCCTGTAATCTCAGCTACTTGGGAGGCTGAGGCAGGAGAATCA
The DNA here is from genome assembly GCF_030222135.1 of Aotus nancymaae. NCBI lineage: Eukaryota > Metazoa > Chordata > Mammalia > Primates > Aotidae > Aotus > Aotus nancymaae. Next base: position 14,339,628 of record NW_026988441.1, on the reverse strand, counting down.
CTTGAACCTGGGAGGTGGAGATTGCAGTGAGCCACTGCCCCCTGCCAAAATTCTTTTGCAGAATCTGTTCACCCCTGATGCCTCTCTCTGCCTCCACTCTTATCTTGTTCATCCTTGTCTCTGTCCTGATTCATTGCAGCAGCCAGTCCTTGGTTTTCCTGCTTCCACCCTCACACCTGCAGTCTGCTTCTCACATGCAGCCAGAGGGACCTGTGTCAGATCACACTCCTTCTCTACTTAGGACCCTTCCATGGTTCCATCTTACTGCCAAAGTCCTCACTATGTCCCACAAAGCTCCGCACAATCTGCCCTTGTCAGCTACCCGCCCTCATCTCCTCTCACACTCTACCTTGCTCACTTTGCCCCAACCACCCTCCTCATTGCCTCTCCAACTTCTCCTAGCTTTCTTTCCTCAGGGCCTCTGCATCTACAGGTCTCTTCCCTGCCTGGAACTCTCTTCCCCTAGATAGGTGCATGCCTCACTCCTCATTTCCTTCAGCTCTTTAGCTCAAAAGCCATCTGATGCATTTCTTGACCACCATGCCAAAAAAACAAAAATCACTTGCCCTCCAAAATCCCTATCCCCCTTCCCTGCTGTTATTTTCTCCAAAGCATTTATTGCCATCTAACATTCAATATGTTTGATGTCTAGCTCCCCATTAAAAAGCTCCAGGAGAGTGGATTTTTTTTTCAGATTGAGTCTTGCTCTGTCGCCCATGCTGGAGTGAAGTGGCGTGATCTCAGCTCACCGCAACCTCCGCCTCCCAGGTTCAAGCAATTCTGCCTTAACTTCCTGAGTTGCTGGGATTACAGGCGTGCTCACGCCCAGCTGATTTTTGTATTTTTAGTAGACAGGGTCTCACCGTGTTGGTCAGGCTGGTTTCTAATTCCTGACTTTGTGATCTGTCCACCTCGGCCCTCTGAAGTGCTGGGATTAAAGGCGTGAGCCACCGCGCCCGGCCGAGAGTGATTTTTATGTCTCGTACACCGCGGTATTCCCAGCTCCTAGAACAGTGTCTGGTACACACGAGGTAAACAAGTGTTTGTATGATGGGAGCCCAGAGTCGGTCACTGTTCTTGGGGCTGAAAATGGGTCGAGGAAGCCTTTTTGGGTGTACAGGGGACTCTGGGAGTTAGCTGGGAATACAAAAGAGGGCACAGCCTGTCTGAAGGCCTTACTATGAGCCCTGATTATTGGGGTGCTCGCACTGGGGAAGGAGAAACCGAAAGCGAGTTTACGGCGACCGCTGCACAGAAGATGCTGGGAGTGCAGAAAGCGAGGACCAGAGGTGGTGTGTCGACCCGCTCGAGAATCCAGGCCCAGTGCGCGTGCGCCGAGCTCCTGGTGGAGAAGGGCTCGGGGGCGGGGCTACGTGGCTGCGCTACGCGCCGCACGTCGCCGCGCGCCTGCGCTCTTTTTCACGTGCGAAAGCCCCGGACTCGTGGAGTTGCGGACGCCGCGGACTCCGGAGCCGCACGATCCAGGGCTCATGAAGCCAGGTCAGGCCCGGGTGGGTGTCCCGGGTTAGGGACGGAGGCCGGGCGGGAATCCAGGTGCCAAGCCAGAATCGGAGGGATGGGGCCTTGGCCTAGGGTGCAGGAGTTCTGAGCTTGGGTTCCGGTCTCGTGGGAAGGGGGATCCTGGTTCCGCCCTGGGATTGATCCTGAGTCCAGGAGGTTTAGGGGTTTGTGACTGGCTTCGGAGGTCACGGTCGTGAGTCGAAGGCCTTGGGCCTGGCATTGGGGATCTTGACCTGGGGTTCGTCTCATTGAGGCCGTCTAATAGGGATTTTGTGGATATTGGGCAGGAGGCGGCACTCAAAGGTTTTAGCTCAGAGTCTGGATCCTTGGATCTCTGGGCGTGGGTTTTGGGAATCAAGCTTGGGTTGGAGATGGAGGATTCCTGACCTTGGGTCCCGGAGCGGGGTGTGGGAAGCCTCTATTTGCCTCCTCTGTCGCTGCCACCACCACCATCCCCTTATCCCCCAACCCAGCTTCTCCGCGTGGGCTGGAGTGGATGAGGACTCCCCGCTTGGCCGTGCGCGGCGCTCTCTGGCTCACTTTCCCGCCTTCTGCACTTACAGGGGGGCGGACCCCCTGGGATGGAGTGGAGATATGGGGCCTAAGATTTCCACCTCCGCGGCGATATTTAACAAGCCCGGCATTAGACCGGGGTGGTGAGGCGGGTAGTTGTCACAGGAATTAAGTAGTTTTATTCTTTCGGTTTTCACTAGATTTTGCTGAACCCTTTCCCTTCATAGTGGAACGATGAGGGTCCTGGCTTTAATAGCAGAAGGGCCTCATTTCAGTGTTTCAGTTCTGGGTCAGCTTCTTAGCCTGCTGTGTGACCTTGGGCAAGTGCCTTTACGTCTCTGAGCCTCAGTTTTCTCTTCCATAAAATGGCGGCAGTTAGGATTAAGCGACGTTAAAAAAAATAGCACAGTGCTTGACATATAATAGTATTGGCTCTAATTGTTCCCTTTATCTTTCTCAAAGAGAACAAAATTAGGATCCCTCTCCGTGGTGTCTTAAGTGCTTCCTCCATGTCCTCGCCTGCCCAACCCCCACTCATTTGTGAGAACTTGCTTCACTGAGTTCAGAGAATTTTCCACCATGGCCCAAGGGGTCTGTTTTGCTAGTACAGGCTTTCTTTCTCTTTGTGTGTGTGTGTGTGTGTGTTTGTGTGGAGAGATGGGGGTCATTTGGCAGGAGATTTGTGGATCCGTGCCCTTCTCCTAAAGCTCCCTTTCTCTTCCGCGTTTGGGGATCTCCTGATGAAGTGGAGTGGGTGATGCTAGGCCAGGTGTCTCTCCTACTGAGATCCTGGCTTGCCTGCAGGCATCCTGGTCTGTGATTCCCTCAGGAATGGAGGATACCCCTTCTTCCATCTTTCCTTAATTGCGTGGTAGGATGTGAAGCTGTGGAAGTTGTCAGGTGTTAGCTCTTTAGTAAGGATTTTTAGTCTGAGTGAGAGAAGAACCCTTTGGGAGATTTTGAGCAGGGGCATGGTGCAGTCTGACATTTTTAAAAGGGATTCTTGTTGCCTCGATGTGTGAAAGACTTCAGGGTGGCAAATGTGGAAGCAGGCACCTCAGTGGGAAGTTTGTTGCTGTAAGCTAGGAGGTGGTATGGTGGACCAGGATGGGAGCCGCGGATGTGCTGACAGTTTTACGTGCTTTTGAAGACAGAACCAACAGATTGTATGTGGGTATGTGAGCAGAGTCAAGGATAACCAAGGGTTTGGGGGTGTGTAACTGGAACGATGGAATTGCTGTTTTTGAGATACAGAAAGCTGCGGAAGGAGAGCAGATTTTAAATCAGGGGGGTTTGTGGACTCCCCTTGCTCCCTCTCCCCAAAAAAAACTTCCTGGAAAAGTTTGTGTGAACATGTGTTTTCTCTGAGGAGTGGGTACTTTTGGTACATTTTTCCCCAAAAGCTCCGGGACCTGAAATGGGTTGAGATGTTGTGAGTATCTGGGATTGAAAGTTTACACTCATGCCCACTGTGCCCCATGCACATGCCAGCTCTGCCCAGGACTCTGTTTTTTTGAGTCTTGCTCCGTTGCCAGGCTGGAGTGCAGTGACGTGATCTTGGCTGGCTCACTGCAACCTGCTCCTCCCAGGTTCAAGTGATTCTCCTGCCTCAGCCTCCCGAGTAGCTGGGATTACAGGCGTGTGCCACCACGCCCAGCTAATTTTTGTATTTTTAGTAGAGATGGGGTTTCGACATGCTGGCCAGGCTGATCTCAATCTCTTGACCTTGTGATCCGCCTGCCCCAGCCTCCCAAAGTGTTGGGATTACGGGCGTGAGCCACCGCGCCCAGCCAAGGATTCTTTTCTATTAGGCCTGGGTTGAGAGTTTCATAAGCCTAGCTGTGGCATCTCCCCTAAATGAAGGTCCTGGCTTTGGACAACTGTTGGAGGGTTTGGGCAAGAAAATGATGAGATCTGAGTTGCTGTTTCAAAAATAGCACCTATTAGTTGCTGTGTGGAAAGTGGACTGTAGAGGGAGTAGAAGATAAAAAGTCAACAACTCTTGATTATGTTTGGGAGTTTTGAAAATGAAACTGTTCATTTTACAAGATCAAATTAGGAGTAGCTATTAAAAGTTACATTTTCATCTTTAATACCATTAAGGTACATGAAGAGGGAAGAAGGAACTCATTCCCCTGAGTCTGAATAATGATGGTCAAACTATGCACCAGATAGTATATATGTGAAGTGTTCTGTGTGTATAAGTCATTTAATCTTTGCAACCCTATACGATGGGCCGTATGTGTGTGTGTGTGTGTATTATTATTATTATTTTTTGAGACAGAGTCTTGCTCTGTTGCCCAGGCTGGAGTGCAGTCATGTGATTGTGGCTCACTGCAACCTCAGCCTCCCGGGTTCAAGTGATTCTCCTGCCTCAGCCCCCTGAGTAGCTGGGATTACGGGCACGCACAACCACACCCAGCTAACTTTTGTATTTTTAGTAGAGATGGGGTTTCACCATGATGGTCAGTCTGGTCTTGAACTCCTGACTTAATGATCTGCCTGCCTCGGCCTCCCAAAGTGCTGGGATTCAGGCGTAAGCCACCATGCCTGGCCCTGTATTTGCTTGTTTGTTTTTGAGACAGAATCTGTCTCTGTCACCCAGGCTGGAGTGTAGTGACACCATCTCGGCTCACTGCAGCCTCCACCTCCTGGGTTCAATTGATTTTTGTGCCTCAGCTTCCCGAGTAGCTGGGATCACAGGCACGTGCCACTGCGCTTAGGTAATTTTTTGTATTTTTGGTAGAGACAGGGTTTCACTATGTTGGCCAGCCTGGTCTTGAACTCCTGGCCTCAAACTGTCCACCTGCCTGGGTCTCCCAAAGTGCTGGGATTATAGGCATGAGCTGCGACACCCAACCTGGCACTGTATTATCTTTATGTGTTACAGATGAAGTTTTCAAAACTCCTGTGAACCTTCCTTATGCACTAGGGTTGAGAGTGGCAATAACATTGGCGATCTCTCCATATGGGATCCTTGTGGGGAGTGATCAGCACTTCCTTGGTGATCTGATGGATCACCTATCTTCTGAACACACAGAGGATGCTTTCTACTTGAGGCAGGGCCCACAGTTTAAGAATCATCAGCAGACGGTGCTCATTTAACATTTATTGAGCCCATACTTTGTGCCAGGTGTTGTGCAGGGTTCTGGGGATGTGGTGGTGATCAAAACAATGAAAAATCCCTGCCCATTTGTAGCTTGAGCCTAGTGGGGGAGGCAGGTGTTAATAATATTACAAGCGCCACATGTGATAATTGATTTGAAGGGAACTAAATCAGGGTAAGGAGGTGTTAATAATATTACAAGTGCCACATGTGATAGCTGTTTTGCGGGGAAGTAAATCAGGGTAAGGGTACGGTGGCCAAAGTAGGCACTTCTGAGGAACTAACATTTCATCAGAGACCAGAATGCAGTGAAGGAGCGAGTGAGCCGTGCACGTGTCTGCAGGAACCGGGCAGTGAGTGGGAACAGCACATGGTAAAGATTTAGAAGCTGGACTGCGTATGCTTGGTGGGGAAGAGCATGGGGCCCAGGATAGAGAGAATAAAGTCGGGGAAGTTAGCACAGGCCAGATCCCTAAGATGATGGTTCTCAATTGGAGTCACCTGGAGAGCTTTAGGAAGACCTTGTGCCCAGAACAATGAAGTCAGAATTTAAAGCCTAAAGATTTCAGGCTTTGATTTCAGGCTTTGTAAGCCAGGAAAAGGCATTTTTAAATTTCATTTTGGATGTGGTGGAAAAACCACTGGAGGAATTTGGGCAAGGACATGATGAGATCTTACCTGCTGTTTTAAAACAGCACTTATTAGCTGCTGTGTGAAAACTGGGCTGTAGAGGGCGTAGAAGATAAAAAGTAAACAACTTTTGATTATGTTTGGGAGTTTTGAAAATGAAAACTATTCGTTTTTAAAGATTAAATTAGGAATAGCTATTAAAAGATACACTTTCGGCTGGGTGCGGTGGCTCACGACTGTAATCCCAGCACTTTGGGAGGCCGAGGCAGGCAGATCACCTGAGGTCAGGAGTTTAAGACCAGATTGACCAACTTGGTAAAACCGTCTCTACAAAAATAACAAAAAAGTGCAGCCATCCCTAAATGACTGTTTTGCTTTTTCTTGTTTTTCCCCTGAGCTGAGAGAGACTTCTTTAAGCTTGGAAGCAGAGAGATGAGTTAGGGATGACATCATGCCGTATTTCCCTCTGTTTTGGGGTTGGGGTTGACAGTTTAAGGTCAGGAGGTGGGGAGCGTGAAGATGTTTCCAGAATCTAGGGGGGCGTGAAGGCGTTTCCAGAATCTGGGGAGGGGCGTGGAGACGTTTCCAGAGTCTGGGGAGAGGGCGTGGAGACGTTTCCAGAGTCTGGGGAGGGGGCGTGGAGACGTTTCCAGAGTCTGAGGGGGAGGCGTGGAGACGTTTCCAGAGTCTGGGGGGCGGGGACGTGGAGACGTTTCCAGAGTCTGGCGGGGGGGCGTGGAGACGTTTCCAGAGTCTAGGGGGGCTCGTGGAGACGTTTCCAGAGTCTGGTGGGGCGCGTGGAGACGTTTCCAGAGTCTGCGGAGGGGGCGTGGAGACGTTTCCAGAGTCTAGGGGGCTCTGTTGTCACGGTATGTGCTCGTATGCGGGGCTCACTCTTCACAGTAATTAATATTGACATGGAATGAATTCTGTGAATCTACTATGCAACCAGGGAAACTAGGATATTAACAGTAACCTGCATTTACTCATGCACTTCTCCCCTGTCCCAACCTCATGTTAATATCTCCTTCCCATTAACAGATATCATGAGTTTAGCATTTCTCATTCCCTTGCCCCTTTTATTGGGAATATGATTGTGGCTGGACATGGTGGCTGATGCCTGTAATCTCAGCACTTCAGGAGGCCAAGGCAGGAGGATCACTTGAGCCAGGACCTGGAGACCAGCCTGGGTAACATAGTGAGACCCTCATCTCTACAAAAAAAGAAAAAAAAAAAAATTTAGCCAGGAGTAGTGGCACACACCTGTAATCCTAGCTACTTCAGCGACTGAGGCAGGAGAATTGCTTGAGCCCAGGGGTTCAAGGCTGCAGTGAGGTAAGATTCTTCCACTGCTCTCCAGCCTGGGCAACATAGTAAGACCTGTCTCAAAAAAAAAAAAAAAAGCACTAAGCAAAAAAAATTATTATGGTTTTAACATTTATTGGTCTGTCGTATAATAACTGAAGATCATATTCATTATCTCGATTGTGAATATCTTCTGTTTTATTTGTCCATTCTGTTGATGGACATTCGTGTGAGTTCTGCTATTCTTTTGCCGTGGGCATTCCTGGAAATGTGTCCTGGTGCACACGGGCACATGTTTTTTAGGTTTCTCACCTGAGTGGTATTGCTGGGTACAAGGTTGTTTAACCTTTTAAGCTTCATTGCCCTGATTCCTGTTTTTGTTTTTCCACCACAGGTTTCAGTCCCCGTGGGGGTGGCTTTGGCGGCCGAGGGGGCTTTGGTGACCGTGGTGGTCGTGGAGGCCGAGGGGGCTATGGTGGGGGCCGAGGTCGAGGTGGAGGCTTTAGGGGTCGTGGACGAGGAGGAGGAGGCGGTGGTGGCGGCGGCGGCGGCGGTGGCGGCGGAGGAAGAGGAAGAGGTGGTGAGTAAGGTTGGCGAGGGGTTATGGAGGAGGCCTTGGGGCCGGGAGTGGGGAGGGCGGAGATGCAGGATCTTCCTCTCCTGTTGTACCTCTCCTTTATAGGTGGAGGCTACCATTCTGGTGGCAACCGGGGTCGTGGTCGGGGAGGAAAAAAAGGAAACCAGTCGGGGAAGAACGTGATGGTAGAGCCGCATCGGCATGAAGGTGAGTGAGGAAGGCCAGAGCCGGCTGAGCTTCGGGGCAGGAAGGGGCCGGAGGTCCTCAGGCCTGCTCTGATCCCCTCACCCAGGTGTCTTCATTTGTCGAGGAAAGGAAGATGCGCTGGTCACCAAGAACCTGGTCCCTGGGGAATCAGTTTATGGAGAAAAGAGAGTCTCGATTCCGGTGAGACCTGGGCCCCTGTCCAAGCCCCCAGGGGCACAGCTGAGGGTGGAACCAGTAGTCTGGTGTGTCTGCCCTCACCATGTGTCCTGCACATGGCAGCTGGAGGATCGTCATAATATGTTAACCACACTGTCTGCTCCCTTCCTCACCTGCCTTCTGTGACTCTCCACTGCCTTCAGGTTTGAGTCCTGACTCTTCACTGTGGCCTCCAAGGCCCTGCACATTCTAGTTCCCCCTCCCTGCTCCCTGGCCCTATCTCCTCCTGTCCCCCTGACCAAATGCCCTCCAACCACCCTGGCCTTGCTGTTCCCACTCCAGCTCTGTGGGAGGCTGCTTTCTTACCCGCTTCTCCAGGCTGCCTCACACCACCCTGCGTGTCAAGGCAGCCCTCACCACGCTTCCCTGTCCTGTTATCCCATGTCATTTTCTTTGAGGCCAGGGGCTGCCTTGGGCCTTTCTTAATCGCTTTACCTCTCTTGGGAACGTCCTTCCTCAGATAACTTGAATGGCTGTTTGCCTCCTTTGGTGGTCTGATTCGGAATCTACCTTTCACCCCCTCCCTGGTCTCCTTTCTCACTTTCACCTGCTCCTTGCCCTGCTTCCCAAACTTTGTATCTTCTTTCCTGGCTTCGTCTTCTCTCCTTGACACCTGTCACCATCGCATATGCCATGTTATATTTAGTTAGTTTGGTGAATACTCACGCCTTCTGAGCAGGGATCCTTGTCTTGTATCCCCAGGGCCTAGAGCAGGGTCTGGCCCACAGTGGGTGCTGGCACAGTGCGTGTTTGTTGAATGAGTGCTGGTTTTACTGTTACTCTGTGTGTATTATCTGTTGCTGCCCCTTGAGTCAGTGACCTCCATGAGAGGTCAGCGACTGCATGTGTCATGGTCACTGCTCTGTACTCACGTTGGATTCTTGTGCAGTGATAGAACGGCCCAGTTCCTTTCAAGGGCCCCGGGGTTAAGGACAGTGAGGTCCTGCAGAAGAGTCTAGCACTGACTTTCATCCTCATCTCTCTTGGTCTAGGAAGGAGATGACAAAGTCGAGTACAGAGCCTGGAACCCTTTCCGCTCCAAGCTGGCAGCAGCAATCCTGGGTGGTGTGGACCAGATCCACATCAAACCGGGGGCCAAGGTGCTCTACCTCGGGGCTGCCTCGGGCACCACTGTCTCCCATGTCTCTGACATCGTCGGTCCGGTGAGTGGGTGGATAGAGAGTCGGGCAGGAGGCAAAGGCTGCCTCCCCTCTGCCAACCTAGAATATCAGGGTTTGACTGCTTGTCTGCGCTGTGTGACTTAGGGCAAGGCCCTTTTCTCTCACAGTGCCTACGAGTAAAAGGAGCAGCTTGAACCAGATAGTGTCATTCAACCTTGCTCCTGGGTTCTTGGCCTCAAGGGAAGAGACGTGGGTGTGGGGTAACCAACCTTAGAGAGACAGCTGGGAGTATAGATACCAGACTATTTGATTTGATGGCCCTCTTTAAAATGTTATGCCCCTAAAACCTGCTCTTCTGGTTTCTTTAGAAAGAACCAGGAGATCTCATGGTTTCTGAGCCTGCATTTCTGTGTGGTTGTATAATAGGCTTCCCATTTAAAGGGCCCCTGGCACCCGCATGTCCCACTCCGGTACCCTTTGTTACTTTACGTGTTTATAAGCTGTTGAGTGTAGTGCCTTAAAACCCTAGGCTTTGGCCAGGCGAGGTGACTCATGCCTGTAACCCCAACACTTCGAGAGGCTGAGGTGGGTAGATCACTTGGGGTCAGGAGTTCGAGACCAGCCTGACCAATATAGTAAAACCCCGTCTCTGCTGAAAATATAAAAATTAGCTGGGCATGGTGGCGTGTGCCTGTAATCCCAGCTACTCGAGAGGCTGAGACAGGAGAATTGCTTCAACCTGGGAGGCAGAGGTTGCAGTAAGCATTGCTCCACTGCACTCCAGCCTAGGTGACAGAGCAAGACTCTGTCTCAAAAAAAAAAAAAAAAACCCTCAGGCTTTAATCAGGAAGGTTACCTAACTCATCCAAGCCTCAGTTTACCTCGCTGGAACATAGACTTGTGAAGATTAAATGAGTTAATTTCCATAAGGAGCTTAAAGCAGTGGTTGACCCATTGTTACATCATCTCTGTGCCTTGCTTCCTGGTTTTAACCCTTTGTTGGGAGCCTAGGCTCTCAGATCAGCCAAATGGGATTGGGTACTTTTGCTACCTGATGAATAATCCTTGGCCAGTGACTTTATGTCTCTGGACCTCAGTTTATTCATGTGTAAAAAGGACATGATAACAATAGTGGTAGGGTTTTGATTTTGGGGTAGGAAGAGATGCTATAGATAGTGTATGGGCCTAAAGTAGGCACTCCATACATGAAAACTAGCATCATGATTGTTCTTTAATTTTTAATTGATTTTAGGATGGTTTAGTCTATGCAGTTGAGTTCTCCCACCGCTCTGGCCGTGACCTCATTAACTTGGCCAAGAAGAGGACCAACATTATTCCTGTGATTGAGGATGCCCGGCACCCGCACAAATACCGCATGCTCATCGGTGAGGGGTCTGGGGGTGGCCCCGGTGGGGTAGGACAGGCCACTGCAGGCTTCCTGGAAGAAGCCAGTAGACCCCTGATTTGGATGGAGTTGGAGTGGATGAGCAGACCTCTTGAGTTTGCAGGAATATAAGGGGGTAAGGGGAGCTAGGTGAGGCTGTGGAGCAGCAGCTTGGCTTCAGAGCCTTGGAAGCTACCCTTGGAGGGCCAGCCTCCTTTCCTTCAGTCTCCTCCCATCTCCTAGGTCTCTTGTCCTTCTTGCCTCCTGTATTTGTTACATTGCCCCCGCATAAAAGCCTCCTTTGTGGGGGTCCTTACCATTGTCTGGTGAGAGCATAGCCCAGAAAACAGAAACTGAGCATGGCTTGACCCAGAGGGGCCCATTATGAATATTAATGACTTTGTTTTAAAAAACATTCAAAGGTATAATGTAAAAGTTGAAAAGCCTTATGAACCACCCCCAAGAAGTAATTGATGAGAACAATTTGATATCTGCTTTTCCCAAGTTTTAAATAATCAATTTTCATTATACCATCTTTTCATTTTTAAAAAGTCACACTGCCTTAAACATTATTTTTCATTCTGTTCATTTTTCCTCTGTGAGATTTTTTTTCCCGTATACTCATACCATCCCCCTTGTTCTGCAACTTGTTTTCATTTCACAGCCCTGCAGACACTCTTGCCTATAAGTGCGCATTTACTCTTACTTGTCGTTTTGATGACGTGTCTGTCTCCCCACCAGACCTGGGAGCGTCTCGAGGGCAGGGTCCGGGTCTGACTCGTCTCTATGTCCCCCACGCCCGGCCCAGGGCTGGCCACAGAGTAGGTGGCAACCATGGTTTATAAGAAAAGTGAATGAATGATGTGACTGTGGGTTTTGGATCATTTTGGGACACTGGAGGGAGGGTGACCAGTGGAGGTGGGGAGTGAAACTGGAGGCAGCGAGAATCTCCCAGGAACCTGCTGGCGATGGGCATAGGCCCCATGGGAGGATCTGGGATGATCCCTGTGACTCCAGCTTTTAACTGCAGCCCCTTTCTCCTTAGCAATGGTGGATGTGATCTTTGCCGATGTGGCCCAGCCAGACCAGACCCGGATTGTGGCCCTGAATGCCCACACCTTCCTGCGTAATGGAGGACACTTTGTGATTTCCATTAAGGTGCGGGGTTTGGAGGAGTCTAAGATGGGGTGGCAGTGCTCTAAGGAGGTATCTTCTCTATCTATGTCTGTCAAATGGCCACCCAAAACAGAGGGGCCAAGTTTGCAAAACTATAGCTTTGGATTTAAAGAGGCAGGAGAGTGCAATGGTTAAGTGCAAATTGAGTCTGACCATTGGAGTTTATTTTTTATTTTTCATTTTTTTATTCGTCTTGCATTGGAACCATCTGAGTTTAATTCCAGCCTGCTGTGTGACTGAGCAAGTTACTTAACCTATATGCCTCAGTTTCTTCATTTGTGAAATGGAACTATTAGTCCAGTCTTTCAGGGTGGATGACAGGATCAAATTAGTCAATATATATGAAGTGTTTAGAAAAGATCCTGGCATAGAATAGATGCTAGATAAAAGCTAGGTGCATCTTTCTCAACGTTATTATTTGGAAATAACAGAGAACTCTCCCATGTACCCTTCACAAGGTTCACTATTGTTAGCCTTTTGCTACATTTGTTTTTTTATTCTCAACTCCATTATTACTATTATTAAAGAGGAAGTAGAAATAAACCAAACAATACTGGGTGTAAAATTTAAACACGTGCTTTTAGATAAATAGGACTGTTTAAGGCTTCCTGCTTCAAATCCAGAACAAATTAAAAACTTTTTTTATTTTGAATTTGATACAGAGTCTTGCTCTGTCACCCAGGCTGGAGTGAAGTGATGCAATCTTGGCTCACTATAACCTCTGCCTCCCAGGTTCAAGCAATTCTAATGCCCCAGCCTCCCGAGTAGCTGGGACTACAGGCATGTGCCACCACACCTGGCTAATTTTTGTGTTTTTACTAGAGATGGGGTTTCGCCATGTTGCTCAGACTGGTCTGGAGCTCCTGAGCTCAGGCAAGCTGCCCGCCTCAGCCTCCCAAAGTGCTGGGATTACAGACATGAGCCACTGCACCCAGTCAAAAACTTTTTAAGTTAAATCTTTTATCACATTTCCTAAACCCAAGGGTCTTAGCCCATTTTGTGCAGCTATCACAGAATGCCATAGACTGGGTAATTTATAATGAATGGAAATTTATTTGGCTGCCAAATAAATTCAGATTGGGGATCTGAATCTTGTGAGGGCCTTCATCCATTGGCAGAAGGCTGAGCAAGATAGAAAGGGGGCATAATCATCTTTTTAATCAGGAGCCCATTCTTGTGATAATAGCATTAGTCTATTCAGGAAGGCAGAGCCCTCATGACCTAAATCATCTCAACTCTGTTGCATTTAAGGGTTAAGTTTCCAACAAATGAACTTTGGAGGACACATTCGAACTATAGCACCGAATTTTACTTGAGAACTAATGAAAACATCTGGTTTAAAGAGCACACAAAAGGAAGACAGTGCAAAGCCCTGTTGCAGACATCAATCAGTCCTTTCTCCTCTGCAGGCCAACTGCATTGACTCCACAGCCTCAGCCGAGGCCGTGTTTGCCTCCGAAGTGAAAAAGATGCAACAGGAGAATATGAAGCCACAGGAGCAGTTGACCCTCGAGCCATATGAAAGAGACCACGCCGTGGTCGTGGGAGTGTACAGGTGAGCAGGGGCCCAGCAATGCACCAGGACAGACATCTCTGTCCCTTGCACCCCGAGTGCCATGATCCTGGGGACCTTTCTTCATCATCTATCTTCCTCTCACAGGCCACCCCCCAAGGTGAAGAACTGAAGTTCAGCGCTGTCTGGATTGTGAGAGATGTGTGTTGATACTGTTGCACGTGTGTTTTTCTATTAAAAGACTCATCCGTCTCTCATGTCCGCTGCTCATTCTGCTCCTTGACCTGTTGACACAGAGCGCATGCACCCTTGGTCAATTTTGCGGGGTTGCGGGTAAATTCTCACCCGGTCAGTCACAGAGCGCATGCTCCATTTCTAGCTGCCTCTTGCGCAGCCGCAGCCTGGATTTCGGTTCTTGGGTGGGATTGGTAGCTCACTGCGCATGCGTGCAGGTAAGCGGCTGTCACACGCAGGCGAAGTGTCAGTCTGGGTCACGTGAGGGGAGCGGAGAGGGAGGGATGGGGGCGGAGTCCAGGGCGTGGGGGGGCCGGTTTGTTGTGGTCGCCATTTTGCTGGTTGCATTACTGGGTAATCGGGGCCCTGGCTTGCCGCGTCTGCCGGATACCCTCAGCTAGTGAGCAGGTCTGAGCTCGGGCTCCCCGAGCGGTTTGAGTCCCCTTGCCCACTCCCTCAGGTAATGGCGTGGGGACGGATGGGGCGGCACGCGCTTGCTGGGAGGTGGGCAGGACGGGACCCGCCCTGCCCGCGTCGCCGCGAGACTTAGCACGAGGCCGATGGAGGAAAGGAGGGGGGTGGCGGGCAGGTGCGGGCCCTGCCTGGCTATTCATAGTTGAATTCCTGGAACAGGCCAAGCCCGAGGGAGCCGTTTCAGGAGGGAGGCTGGGAGGGGGTAGTCAGGCCCTACTCCCGCCCTTTGTTTGGGCTCTGCTCCGCGGGCCGCTTCATCGTCGCCTAGCAACATCTGCCCTAGGCTGTGATTGGCTGAGCTCTTGGCACCAGCGACCAATGGCATAGTTGTTGCCATGGCAGGTGTAGATTGCCAAACTCAGTCGGGCCCCGCCCGCCCGGTCTCTTGGCTGGCCCAGGAGGGCCTCCTGGGTTGGGGGCGGGACGCCGGGGTCCCTAGGGGCTGGTGGCCACTCAGGGCGGGGCGGGGCCCGTAGGGTGAGGGTTAACTTGCCCCTCCCCCGTCCACCTGCTCTACTCTTCCCCCGCATGCCCTGGGCTGACCCTTGTCCCCTCTCCCCACCCCTGGTGGCAGCGGCGGCTGCTGTTGTCACCCACCGGGCCGCCTGTCCCGCTTGCCCTCCCCGCCGCGGGGCCGGCCGGGCCAGGGACAGGCGGCCGCCTTCTCAGCACCGCCACCGCCGCCATGCTGGCTGCTCGCCCACCCCACTGGGGGCCCCACCGCGCCCCAGCCCCCCGTGGGCCCCGCGCCAGTCCTGACCCGGGTAGGGGGTGGGGGCTGGGAGAAATGGTCCTGGTGTGGGAGGACCCCAGAAAAGGGGTTGTTTTAGGGGGAAGCTCCAAGGCTGGAGGAGTCGTGGAGTGGCAAGGCATGGAATAGAAGAAAGGGATTTGACATGGGGGAGAGAATGACATTGCCCATGGGGAGAAGATTTTTGTTGTGACTGACACTCTGGGAGGAGAGAACCCTATGTGATATTTGGGGATTTGGCTTTAGGGCCCTCTAGGAGTGGATGCAGTTATGGAATGACCCTGGTATAAAGAGGGGTTTCTGGAGAAAGGTGTCTGGTAGGAATATTAGGCAGTGTGCATGTGCGTGTTTGTGTGTGTGGGAGGGGGCAAGGAAGCAGTGTAGGGGAGAAAAGAATGATCACTCTAAACTGTGGGAAGAGACACTTCCCCCTTCTCCCATCAGGAGGAGTGGGCCTTGATTGGGATGGGGTCTTGGAGTAATATGGGGAAGCACCCTGTTGGGGCAGGGGGTACTGGGATATGGTACCGGGAGACTACCTGGAAGGCTGGTTCCTGATATGGAGGATCTGATATAGGGAAATGGTCTTGGCATGATATGGAGAGGATCCCCTGGGAAAGGTGTGCCCCTGTGGATGAGAATGCCGAAGAGATAGGACTCTGTTCTGTAGAGGTTCTCAGGTAACCTTGGTGTGGTTGGGAGGTCCACAAGGACGCTCCTGTGTTTTTAGGGGTCTGTAGAGGACTCTGCTGTGGTTTGGGAGGGGAAGACTCATGTGGTTTGGGAATCCTAGAGTTCTCTGGGTTGAGGGAATCTACTGAGAAGGATAGATCTTGAAATAGTGGCCCTTGCTGTGCTACGGGCTGAGATCCTGATGTTCAGCAAAGTCTACAGAAGGGTGGGATCTTGTGTGAGGGGCCCTGGGGAGGGCCACGACTAGTAATGAGAAAGGAATGAAGCCTGCTCCTCTCTGCATACTGTCTGTGGTTTCTATCTTTTTTTTTTCTTTTCCTCCTCCAAATTATTGGTGTCTTCCCGTCCTCCTTTCCCTGTGATGGCTCATATTGACCCCTGCCTGGCCCCCAATCATTGTCTTTTATGTGTTCTCTTTGTGCTGCCTTATTCATTTACTTGATCATTATTTGTCGAGAGACTGCTGTGCTGCCCCTCACCTGGCTGTCACTTCTCTGTCCCTTCTACATTGCTACCTGTTGCTCCATTGCGCCCTTTTCTTCATGTCTCTGTGCCCTGCCTTTCTCATGCCCACCTCTTCCCCGCCTGGCATTATCCACATATCCCCTTGTTCCATGTTGTTTTCCCGCCTCCTGCCTGCTCTCAGGTCTCAGCGGCGGTGGCAGCCGAGGTGCAGGATGCAAGAAGGCGCCCCCCGGCCGGGCTCCCGCTCCAGGCCTCGCTACCCTGTGGCCCTCTGAGCCCACCATGGCCGTCCCACCGGGCCATGGTCCCTTCTCTGGCTTCCCAGGGCCCCAGGAGCACACGCAGGTACGCGTTCAGCTGGCTCCTCACCTGCCTGGTGGTAGGGGGAGTCTGGGGATAGAAGGGTCTCCAGACCAGAAGGTAATGTGGTTGCCCAAGACAGTCTCCTGGATGCATAATGGGTTATATGGGATTGGGAAATAACAGAGGAGTTACAGGCAGAGTCAGGGTTTGGAGAGGCTGGGTTCAAATCCTGACCCAGTGGTTAAATTATTTAGATTCTCCATACTTGAGTTTTTTATTCTGTGAAATGGGCCTAATAATGATACCTACCTCACAGGGTTGTTGTGAGGATTAAATGAGTTAATGGTATGCATGTAAAACACCTAGAATGGTGCCTGGCACATAGTAAATACCCAATAAATGCTCACTAAGAAGAGAAGTTCAGAGTGAAAGATCTGGAGTGGGTGAATGGGGAGGGGGGTTGGGTCTAAAAGGTCTTGGGGCCAACAGGTGCAGGGCAAAGCTCTCTAAGGCTAGAGGCAGTGAAGGCAGTGACATGCAGAGCTTGAAGCAGGATGGAGTGGGAGGTCCAGGGACCAGATCCAAGAGTCTTGGGGTGAAAGAACTGTGCAAAGCGTTGGTGGAGATGTGGGTTGGGGCCCAGGGGATGAGGGTGAATTGAGATAGAGGGACTTCAGAGGATACCCAGAATGGCTGGCTTCACAGTGAAGAATGGGGAGGAGCAGAGCCCAGGTTTTCCATATGATCTCTCCCACTGAGGTTCAGAAAGGAGTAAAGGTGAGGGGTGAAAGGTCAGGGTTCATTCATTCACACCACAGACCTCTAAGAACATCCAGTGTGTGCCAGGCCCTGCTGCAGGCGCTGGAGGTACAGTGAGAAACAAGAGAAAGTCTAGCCCTGGGGGACCTTCTTTCCTGGAGGGTAGAACAAATACAGACAGCAACCAAATACATGATGTGCCAGCCACCCATACAGCTCTCCCTCCTGAGGTTGAGGGTGAAGGCCCGTCCTCAGTGCCCACCCCTCACCCTGCCCTGCAGGTATTGCCTGATGTGCGGCTACTGCCTCGGAGGCTGCCCCTGGCCTTCCGGGATGCAACCTCAGCCCCACTGCGTAAGCTCTCTGTGGACCTCATCAAGACCTACAAGCACATCAATGAGGTGGGCAGAGGGTGGGGGATCCTGAGCTGGGTGCCGAGGGTCTTGGCTGCCGGCATGAGTCACTCACCAGTCCCCGTCTCCTGGCTGGCTGGCTGGGCAGGTATACTATGCGAAGAAGAAGCGGCGGGCCCAGCAGGCACCACCCCAGGATTCCAGCACCAAGAAGGAGAAGAAGGTCCTGAACCATGGTTATGATGACGACAACCATGACTACATTGTGCGCAGTGGCGAGCGCTGGCTGGAGCGCTACGAGATTGACTCGCTCATTGGCAAAGGCTCCTTTGGCCAGGTGTGGGACAACCCCTCCCACCCTGATCCAGGGCCCCACTAACATCGACCACACACCAAGGGTTCAGTGGCTTCAAGTCCCGTGCTGGGCCACTCACCCTAGCCCACTTAGCTTCCCTGTGCCTCAGCTGCCTTTTCTGTAAAATAGTTCAAATAACAAGATGCAACATAAGGTGGTTATGTTATTTCACGTCCAGTGTTTACACCAGTGCCTAATGGTGCTGTGAAGTATTCATAGTGTTACCGGTGGGTCTCCTTGCCTGGAGGGAGAATGGTGCCTGGCTCTGTCCTGCCCCCACCCCTCCCTTTGTGACATGCCCTTCCCTAACAGGTCGTGAAAGCTTATGACCATCAGACCCAGGAACTCGTGGCTATCAAGATCATCAAGAACAAAAAGGCCTTCCTGAACCAGGCCCAGATTGAGCTGCGGCTGCTGGAGCTGATGAACCAGCATGACACGGAGATGAAGTACTACATAGGTGAGGCCTGGGACTGTCAGGGCTCTGGGCACCTGGGATAGCAGAAGCTGGAGCTGGTAGGGATGGGTCACCCCCCTGCCCCACCCTTAGGAGGAAGCTGGTGTCTTCAGAGCAGGGTTTGATCTGTGCTTCACTGACATCAGTGATTCTCCTGCTGCTTTGGTCATTTTTGTCCTATTTACTTGCTAATGATCAGAGGTTACTGAGTGCTCACCAAGGGCCAGACTCTCTTAGAAGCACCTTATGTAAGTTAACTCACCACAGCCCATAAGGGGAAAGGCGTTATTGCCAACATCTTGAAGGTAAGAAACCCGGTCTTCCATTCTAGTTCTTAAATTTTAAAAAAAAAAAAAACAAAACTGGCGGGTGCAGTGCCTCAACGCCTGTAATCCCAACACTTTGGGAGGCTGAGGTGGGAGGATCACGAGGTCAAGAGATCAAGAATATCCTGACCAACATGGTGAAACCCTGTCTCTACTAAAAATACAAAAACATTAGCTGGGCATGGTGGTGTGTGCCTGTAGTCCCAGCTACTTGGGAGGCTGAGGCAGGGGAATTGCTTGAACCTAGGAGGAGAAAGTTGCAGTGAGCTGATATCTCACCACTACACTCCAGGCCTGGCAAAAGAGCGGGACTCTGTCTCAAAAAAAAAAAGTGAAGAAAGGAAAAAAGGAACCCAGGCATTCAGGTGCTGTCACTTGCATGAGGTGGCAGTTTGTACTCATTGATTGAGCTATATAATTTGATGAGGCCATGGACTCCAGAGCTGTTACTCTTAACATCCATGCCAGTCTTTTCTCTTCTCTTAAACTGATTGCTCCTCGTGGACATAAACATCACGTAGCATAATCATAAACAGCAAGTAGGTTTTAAAATTGTTGGGTTTGGAAGGAAAACATACATTCTTAAAGTAAATGGAAAACCAATCTCCTTTGCCACAAAAATGAATACAACTGAGATGAAAGCAGTGTTAGGAACTGAAATGAGGAAGTGTGGTGAAACTCTCTTTGGTAATTGGAGGGTTTCATAGAGACTTGGAAAGAGAATTAACTTCCTTTGTGAATCTAGTTGTTAGATAAAGAGATCGTGACTGGCAGATGGTACCTGTGGGCACAGCACAATGTGGCTAGTGCTCTAAGAACGCCATGTGACCCCAGGCCACCACCTGCCCTCTCTTTGTCGGCCCATTTCCTCCCCTCCCTCGCAGTGCACCTGAAGCGGCACTTCATGTTCCGGAACCACCTGTGCCTGGTGTTTGAGCTGCTGTCCTACAACCTGTACGACCTCCTGCGCAACACTCACTTCCGTGGCGTCTCGCTGAACCTGACCCGGAAGCTGGCGCAGCAGCTCTGTACGGCCCTGCTCTTTCTGGCCACGCCTGAGCTCAGCATCATTCACTGCGACCTCAAGCCCGAAAACATCTTGCTCTGCAACCCCAAGCGCAGTGCCATCAAGATCGTGGACTTCGGCAGCTCCTGCCAGCTTGGCCAGAGGGTATGGGTTGGCCCTGTCCTGGGGGCAGGGCTTATGGTTTGGGTGGGGCAGGGCCAATGGGGAGGCTTAGGGGCGGGGCTAGGCTGGGATGGGATTATTAGGAGCTGCTGGAAGTGACGGATAGTGCTTGGGGTGGCGGTGTGGGTATACTGCCAGTTACAATGGGAAGAGTGAAGCCTGAGGGGACAGAGCCCATTTTGAAGCTGCCAGATGTGAGCAGGGTGAAGTTGGGTTGGGTTTGAGCCAGGAGGGCTGCTTGGATAAGTTTTTGTATCCTGTGTTCTTAAAGCTGGGGATGGAGGTGGAAGGCTTCAACTTTGCAGCTCCATGTGAGCTGCTGTTGAAAGTGACCATGGTATAGGGCTTGTGGAATGTCAGCCTCTGCCTGGTGATCCAGAAGGGCCCAGGGTCAGGGTTGGGGGTGGAGATCAAGGTCTGTCTAGGCCAGCAGACTTCCCAGGCTGGTAAACAAGATTGGCTCCCAGAAAATTGATGCTCACAATGGCAGGATGTGGAGCCTCAGTCCCCAGTTTCGCAGCAAGAGGCCTATCCTCCTTTGGGTCCTCTTAGCTTTGGGGACGTCAGTGGGACCAGTAGGAGAGGCTGGGACCCTTGACGATTGCCCTTTCCCCAGATCTACCAGTATATCCAGAGCCGCTTCTACCGCTCGCCTGAGGTGCTCCTGGGCACACCCTACGACCTGGCCATTGACATGTGGTCCCTGGGCTGCATCCTTGTGGAAATGCACACCGGAGAGCCCCTCTTCAGTGGCTCCAATGAGGTGTGCACCCAGGAAGGGGTGTGCTGGAGGTGGAGGGGGTGGAGCCTGGCCGGCCTGATGACTCTGACCCCTGCCTGCTCACAGGTGGACCAGATGAACCGCATTGTGGAAGTGCTGGGCATCCCGCCGGCCGCCATGCTGGACCAGGCGCCCAAGGCTCGCAAGTACTTTGAACGGCTGCCTGGGGGTGGCTGGACCCTACGAAGGACAAAAGAACTCAGGAAGGTGCGGCCCCTGCCCCATGCCACTTCCTCCCACCCCGCTGGCCCCTCACTCACACTTGGGGCTCTCTCCCCCTGCTCCCTCTCCCTTGTGTCTTTCCCTTCCTTCCTCTCCCCTTTGTCTGTCCTTTACTTCCTTCCCTGCCCACCCCATCTCCCCTCTCTCCTTCCCACCCCACAGCTCTTCTTAGCTTCTCTCTTTCCACTTTCTCTCTTGTGCCTCTGTTTCCCCGTGTGTGTCTTCCTGCCCCTCCTGCCCACTGACGGCCACTCTCTTGCCCCCCCTCCCACCCCCTCCCTGCCAGGATTACCAGGGCCCCGGGACACGGCGGCTGCAGGAGGTGCTGGGCGTGCAGACGGGCGGGCCCGGGGGCCGGCGGGCGGGGGAGCCGGGCCACAGCCCCGCCGACTACCTCCGCTTCCAGGACCTGGTGCTGCGCATGCTGGAGTATGAGCCTGCCGCCCGCATCAGCCCACTCGGGGCTCTGCAGCACGGCTTCTTCCGCCGCACGGCCGACGAGGCCACCAACACGGGCCCGGCAGGCAGCAGTGCCTCCACCTCGCCCGCGCCCCTCGACACCTGCCCCTCTTCCAGCACCGCCAGCTCCATCTCCAGTTCTGGTGGGTGCCCAGGTGCCCAATTGGGGTACAACAGGGGTAGGGGCTGCTCAGGTTTGGCCTGTCCTGGGTGACCTTGTTAACTGGGCATTCACACAGGAGCTCTGAAACTGCCTGATCCTAAACTCTAAGATGATGTGTGGGGTGGGAGAGCTACGACTGCCCCTGACACAATCTGAAATTGGGCTTGGGCTCAACCTTGAAACTGGTTTTGACTCTAAAACCCCAAACTGAATTCCAGCCCCAAATCTCAAAATCGGGCCTGGTTCTTCAAATGGGCTCTGATCTCGAAGCCTAAACCTGAGCGTGGGCCCTGAACTATACTCAGTCATCCCAAAACCCACTCATCACCTTCCCTCACATTATGCCCCTTCCCCTCTCCTCCCTGGCACTTCCAGGAGGCTCCAGTGGCTCCTCCAGTGACAACCGGACCTACCGCTACAGCAACCGATATTGTGGGGGCCCTGGGCCCCCTATCACTGACTGTGAGATGAACAGCCCCCAGGTACTGGGGCTTTGGAGGTGGGTGATGGGGTACCTGGGGCTTAAGGACCCGGGTCTCCATCACCCATGGCTCCTTTGCTTTTTTAGGTCCCACCATCCCAGCCGCTGCGGCCCTGGGCAGGGGGTGATGTGCTACACAAGACGCATCAAGCCCCTGCCTCTGCCTCGTCACTGCCTGGGACTGGGGCCCAGTTACCCCCCCAGCCCCGATACCTTGGCCGTCCCCCATCACCAACCTCACCACCACCCCCAGAGCTGATGGATGTGAGCCTGGTGGGCGGCCCTGCTGACTGCTCCCCACCTCACCCAGCACCTGCCCCCCAGCACCCGGCTGCCTCAGCCCTCCGGACTCGGATGACGGGAGGTCGTCCACCCCTCCCGCCTCCTGATGACCCTGCCACTCTGGGGCCTCACCTGGGCCTCCGTGGTGTACCCCAGAGCACGGCAGCCAGCTCATGACCCTGCCCCCTCCCTGGGGCCCCTCCTGAAGCCATACCCCCCCCCCCATCTGGGGGCCCTGGGCTCCCATCCTCATCTCTCTCCTTGACTGGAATTGCTGCTACCCAGCTGGGGTGGGTGAGGCCTGCACTGATTGGGGCCTGGGGCAGGGGGTCAAGGAGAGGGGTTTGGTTGCTCCCTCCCCACTAAGGACTGGACCCTTGGCCCTCTCTCCCCCTTTTTTTCTATTTATTGTACCAAAGACAGTGGTGGTCCGGTGGAGGGAAGACCCCCCTCACCCCAGGACCCTAGGAGGGGGTGGGGGCACGTAGGGGGAGATGGCCTTGCTCCTCCTCGCTGTACTCCCAGTAAAGAGCTTTCTCACATGCCTGCCTGAGCGTTTGCAGGGCCTCGGCTTCCCTCACCCGATCCTCAGAGCCATGGTGGGGAAGGGGATTTGGGGAGGGGGTGCTGGAGGAGCTCTGTGGTGTGGAGACGTCCCTTGTGGGGAAGCTGTGGCTCTTGGGCAGGCATGGGGCTGCAGGTCTGGGGCATCAGCATCTTCGGTAGATTGTGGATAGGATCCTGGCCTACATTTGTCTTTTCCGGGGCAAACAGACCCTGAAAGGGTAACGGTTCAGCTCTGGCCTGTCTCTGGGAAACAGGTGCCCTAATAAGTCGGAGCTTCTACAGACTCAGCACAGAAGTGGCTTCTCATGCCAAGCAGGCGTCCAGTAGCCTCTCGGTGCACTTAGCAGGCTTTGCTGGCGCCATCTGGGGAATAGGCAGACAATAGGTACAGGTTCTGCCCCCACATGCATATGTTCCAACCGATTGGAGTCATCGCGAAACAAAGCTCTTTGAGATCTGAAGCAAAAAGATTTTCCCGGGGTTTCAGGTAAGTGGTCCTGTTTCCGTGGTAATTTGGAGATGTACGCCTCCCAACTGGCCAATCAAGAAATGCCCAGTTCAAAGGGTACCGTCTCTCACCACTGGGGCGCGGCGCTTTATGGGAAATGGAGTTCTACGTAGCCATCGCTTTCTGGGCTTTTCGTTGTGGGAACTACAACAACCAGAGTTCTTTTCGCTCACACACTTGGGGCGGGTTTTCAGGCGGCCAATGGGCGAGGTAGCTGGCGCCCGGATGTTACGGTGTTTAGAAGGCGGAGGTCTTGAGATGTGTGGAAGGTGGGCGCAGCACCGTTCCGGGAGAGCGTGCAGGTTGTCGCTCACAGTTCTGGAGCAGGCGGTAGACGCCGAGGCCTGAATCGGCCCTAGCACGCGGACATCACTGGCCGCTGTGTCTGGTCCGGCTTGTGGGAGGCCCCACTCAGTGGGAGAGACAGGCAAGGATCCCATTGCGGACCTCTGTATGTTCACTAATGGAGGCGGCGTGGAACGCGGTGGGAACCCGATGAGGCACTGGTAGGAGGATCATCCCCGAAGACTAGGAGCTGTCTGAGCTGAGACCTGAAGACAGAAGGATGTTTTTGGGGTCGGGGGCGGTGTGGTCGAATGGCTTGCGCAAAGGCAATGAGAAACAGCCTGTTGTGTGAACGTGGACTGCAGGTGATCTGGTGTTGGTGTTCATGCTGAAAATTCGTATGAGATGTGGAAGTTTCTTGACCATTTAGGGAGCTTAGATTTTGTCCTGAGGGCAATGAAGAGCCATAGGAGGATTTTTAGTAGGGAAGGAGCACGGCCCGGTTCGTTGTGACATGAAAATAGATTAACGGGAAAGTGACCGGTTCGGGAACCCAGAGTGACAGCTTTGGCAGATTCCTAGGCAAGAGATGTTGGGAATGGATCAGGGCAGAGGCCACCATAGGGAGGGCAAGAGGAGATAGGAGAGACGACCAGAAGGTTGACAGGCTGTTTGGGAGTGGGAGACAGAGGGTTGGGGAAAAGATACCTCTAGCGCTTAGAGCAGATGCTCAGTAACTGATGTCTTGAATGAACAATCCTAGGAGGCAGGTGCTGATGTGATCTCCCATTTGTAAATGATACCTAGGCTAGAAAAGTTTAGGTAACTTGACCATTACCAATTATCTAGGAAGAGGAGGGCTCAGGGGTGTGTGTGTGTGTATACCACTGACTTACTAAGGAGACATTAGCAGGGCCAGATCACGTAAGTCTTGTGAGGAATTTGTAGGGAGGCTCTCTCCTCTGAGCTCCTGACCGACTGCCTACTTGATACCTGTTGATAATCTAGTGGTATCTTCAGAGTAATTTTGGTATAATTGAGCTCCTGCTCCTTTCCCCAAAATTTATTCCCCCCATGTTCATCTTAGTACATGCAACCTCCATCCTCTCCAGACCCAAACCACTGCAGTTGTCCTGGACTCCTCTCTCTGTCTTTTATCCATGTCTGTCAGCAAATATACCCAGAACCTGACAACTTCTCCCCGCCTTCACTCCTGTCCTCCCTTATCTCCTTCCCAGACCATGATGGCAGCCTCCTCAATGATCTCCCTGCTCTTACCCGTCCCCAGAGTGTTTCTCACGTGCAGGTAGAGGGATGCTGTGAGCACCTGTGTCAGGTCATATTCCTCACCTGCTCAGAACCCTTCTGGGGCTCCAAAAACCAGAGTCCTCTGCAAGGCTCTGCATTGTCTGCTCTCATCACACCTCTGATATCATCTCCCCTTACTCCCTGTGCTCCAACCGCACTGGCCCCAGGGCCTTTGCGCTTGCTCTTCTCTTTGCCTGAGGAACTCATCTACGAAATAGCCCAGACTCGTTCCTTCCTCTTTAGATCTCCCCTGAGAAGTCACTGCCTTCCTGAGATCTTCCCTCACCACCCTTCTAAAATTGTACCACTAATAGTCACATCTATCTTTGCTTCTTTAACTTTATCCTTAGCATTAATCATATTACTGTTTAACACTCTAGAATTTATCTGTGTTTATGTTTATTGTCTGTCTCCTGTGACCCCTACCTCTAGGAGACTGTTGACTTCGTGAGGGCAGTGGCTTTTGTCTGCTTC
This sequence comes from Aotus nancymaae, assembly GCF_030222135.1. Classification (NCBI taxonomy): domain Eukaryota; kingdom Metazoa; phylum Chordata; class Mammalia; order Primates; family Aotidae; genus Aotus; species Aotus nancymaae. The sequence goes on along the minus strand of NW_026988441.1, from coordinate 14,314,470 downwards.
CTCCGTTATCTCCAACACATAGAAAAGTGCTTGGAACACAGAGCTCAGTAACTACTTATCAAATAAACTATTGAAGAGCACACATCTGGATCCCAGCATGCTGGGGACTCTGCTGACCCCCTTTCTACAGAACTCAAAGGGGCTGCCTTAAAGTTTTCTGGGGCCTCAAGACATTCAATAAGTATTTCATCTCACCTCTTTTTTCTACTCAGCATTGGGAACACAGCAGAGAACAAAATACTTTCCCTACCCCCATAGAACCTACAGTAATGGGGATGGTATTTCAGACCATCAAATAATCACATGTGTGAAATTACAAAGAAAGGTAGAGAGTGTTGTGTTTTTTTTTGTTTTGTTTTGTTTTGTTTTTTTGAGATATAGCTTCGCTCTTGTTACCCAGGCTGGAGTGCAATGGCGCGATCTTGGCTCACCACAACCTCCGCCTCCTGGGTTCAGGCAATTCTCCTGCCTCAGCCTCCTGAGTAGCTGGGATTACAGGCACGCGCCACTGTGCCCAGCTAATTTTTTGTATTTTTAGTAGAGACGGGGTTTCATCATGTTGACCAGGATGGTCTCGATCTCTTGACCTCGTGATCCACCCGCCTCGGCCTCCCAAAGTGCTGGGATTACAGGCGTGAGCCACCGCGCCCGGCCCGAGAGTGTTATAAGAACACTTGATAGGAAATCAGATCCAGATCCTAGGAAATGGGTTTGTGGTGATGAAGGAGTAGGCATTAACTTCTTTAAGAGATAAGAGTTTGTGTTGGTTGGAGACCTGAGGCTGATGCAGAGCAAGAGGTCAGACCTTGTGGATGCCATAAGGAGTTTGGGTGTTTACCCCTTATGTAGTGGGAAATTGTAAAATTTTAAGCTGGGGATGGGAGCATGGTCGGGGTGCGTGTGTGTGTATTTCCCTCCAAAATTCTTCAGACTAAAGTGTATTTTAAGACTCCTCTGGCTGCTCTGTGGGGAACTGACTATAAGGAATTAAGGATTGAAGCAGGTAGACCAGTGTCAAGGCTGTTAGTGTGAGATTAAAATACCTCGATGAAAGACAGCCACATGGTTTTTGCTGTTTTTCCTATCAAGAGGTGGAGTCTCCTTCCTTCCCCTTATATCTGAGCTGGCCCTGAGATTTGTTTTGACCAGCAGAATACAGTGAAAGCAGGCCGGGCTCGGTGGCTCACGCCTGTAATCCCAGCACTTTGGGAGGCTGAGGCGGGTTGAGGTCAGGAGTTCCAGACCAGCCTGGCCAACATGAAGAAACCCTATCTCTACTAAAAATAACAACAACAAATTAGCAAGGTGTGGTGGTACACGCCTGTAGTCCCAGCTATTCAGGAGGCTGAGGCAGGAGAATCGCTTGAACCTGGGAGGCAGAGCTTGCAGTAAACCAAGATCACACCACTGCACTCCAGCCTGGGTGACAGAGCGAGACTCTTGTCTCAAAAAAAAGAATACAGTGAAAGTAATGCTGTGCTAAATGGAGGCCTGGCAGATTCTGCTTCCACTCTTGGAGCCCTGCCCTTTCTGTAGACCCACCCCAGCTCCTGGCTGTTCCAGCTTTTAGCTGATATGCCAGGCATGCAAATGATGTCCTCTTGGGATATCCTAACCTCCATTCGAGCTACATCACGTGGAGTAGAGATGAACCATCCCAAATCCCCTCACCTTTTGAGCCTTGTCCAAATTGCAGAATCATGAGCAAAGAAATGGTTGCTATTTTATGCCCCTGTGGCTTAGGATACTTTGTTACACAGCAGTAGCTAACTGAAACAAGCTAATGTTTTTTGAGATCTTACCATTTTATGTATTAGTTAATTTAATCCTCAGTAACCCTATGTGATGCTATTACTGTTCTCATTTACAAATGAGGACATGAAGGCACACAGAAGTTAATCAAGTGCTAGCAAGGTACCTGGCACAAAGCCCTGCATATGTGGTAGCTACTATTATCAGCATCTTGTTCATCAGTATTACAGTTTTCACAGTTGTTGAAGTGGCAATCAGATGAATGAACACGTTAGTAACCCACTTCCACTTTTTTTTTTTTTTTTTTGTGACAGGGCCTGGCTCTGTCATCCTGGCTGGAGTCATTTCAGCCTTGACCTCTCGGGCTCAGGTGATCATCCTGCCTCAGTCTCTTGAGTAGCTGGGACCACAGGCATGCAGTACCACACCCGGCTAATTTTTGTATTTTTTGTAGTGATGGGGTTTCATCATGTTTTCCAGGGTGCTCTCGATCTCCTGGGCTCAAGTGATCCACCTACCTTGGCCTCCCAAAGTGCTGAGATTACAGGTGTGAGCCACTGCATCCACCGGCCCACTTCTCAGTGATGTGATTTTAGCCATTTTCTTGGAAGGACTAGTAAAGAGATGGAAAGGCATTGAGTCTGTGGTGATGTTGAAGTACTAGATCAAGCCTCACTTGGAGTAAGTTACTTTCAGACTCTCTCATTACAGAATTCAATATCTCTCTATCATTTAAGCCAACTATATTGTTGAATTGAGCTTTCTGTTACTTAGAACCAACAATATCCTAACTGATTCCAGGGTTTTCTTCACTTATTTGTTGACTCATCAGATGCTGGCGACTTACCTGCCAAGCATTTTTAGGTGCTGGTATTAACAGTAGCAGACAAGACCCCCAAAAGCCCTGTTCTCCTGGAGCCTGCATTCCAGTGGGCAAGATGAATGCTAATATTAGTGAACAGAGCTGTGGAAGTTTAGGGTTGGAGGACTAGAGGTGGGAAGAGGTGCTATTTTAGATAGAGGGGTTAAAGAAGACCTCTTCGACAGAAAGGGGAGGCGCCAACTGGGTGGATATGTTGGGAAGAAGGACATTCCAGGTAGAGAAAAACCAGCAAATTCAAAGTACCCGAGGCATGCTTGGTGTGCTGAAGGAGCAGAAAGGAGTGAACTGGACTAGACTGGACAGGGTGGGCGGGAGGGAGACAAAGGCAAAGACAGGGAGGGCTGGAAGGCCGTGGGAAGGACTTGGCTTTGATGCTGAGTGAGATGTGCAGTAGTGAGGGCACGGTGAGCTGAGGCGATGCGATCTTCCATTTTAAGAGGGTTCCTCTGGCTCCCACGTGGCCACTAGGGTGGAAGCAGGACTCCAGTGAGAAGGCCACTGTGTAGTCCAGCTGAGGTGACGGTGGCTTGGCCAGGGTGCTAGCGGGGAGGTAGGGAAATGTGGTCAGATTTTGCATATGATTTGAAGGGAGAATCAGGTGTGGGGTAAGAAAGAAGAGTCAAGGACCAGGCTGTGGCTTTTAGCCTGCACAGAGGAAGGAGGGAGTGCCATTAACTTACTGTATGGGCAAGACTGAGAGAGAGTGTCGGGACATGTTTAGCCTCCCAGTGGACTTGCTGGACAAGCAGGAGCTTCTACGAGACTGGCATCGAGGGTGAGATCTGGGCTGGAGATACAGATCTGGGCTGGGAGTAGCTGGCATGTGTGTGGTATTAAAGCCTAGGGTGGGATCACTAAGGGAGGGTGTATTGACGGAAGTGTGGTCTGAGAATGAGAGCAGGGAGGCCCATGCGGTGGTTGCTGCAATAATCTAGTGAGACGACAGTGGGCTGAACCAGGGCAGGGCCAGGAGTGAGTAGTCACTGGAGTCTGGGTGCATTTGGAAAGCAGAACTCACTGCGGGTTGGTTGTGGGCAGTGATGGAAAGACCAGACAAGGGCCTCATGAGAACAGAATCGAAGCAGAACGCAAGACAGCGGCTCAACATCCCTCCTTCCTCGGGCCCTGTGGTCTCTGCTCTTTGCATTGGCTGATTCCTGTTCTCAGGCAGCTGGGTTGGCCCTGGGTGCCCTCAGTCTATGTGACTTTCCAGCTCAGTTACCCACAGCCCCTCAGTCTTTATTTCAAATTTCCCAGATGGGAATGGGATTTCCAGGGTCAGCTACCCAACCCTGCTCAACTCACTGTAGCTGACTGTCTGCTGGGAAGGGCTGTGGACTGGGCAGGCACCCCAAATATTCACAGTGACCATGTGTTTCTGACACTTGGTGTACAAGGGGACATGTGAGTGGGTGGGTGGGTGGGTGTGGCAGGGCTGGGGATGATTTGACCCTCTTTTGGTAGATGGGTGGGACAGGCCATTTATATTGCCTCAGATGTGTCCCGGATTGGGCAGATGGGGAAGGGGATACCAGGAAGGTGGATCTGGCAGGCCTTAGGCTGCGAAGGGTTAAGGGCCAGGTTGGGAGGATTCAGGCACAGCTTCTGCCTGTCCATGGGTATTCCCAGAGGAGTCAGAGAGACAGGCATTACTGCAAACTCGAGAGGGAGACAGCGATGGCTGAGACAGCCTCCACCTTGCCCTCGCAGCGTTCACAGGCTGGTGGGGAAGACAACCCCAAAAGCAGATAGTGACCAGGGCTGGGATGGGGAGAAAGAGGGGTTGGGGCCAGGATAGGGGAGCTACAGCGGGGGCTGTGGGAGCCCAGAGGCAGCTCCTGACCCAGTCTGTGGTGTCGGGTGGGACTTCCTGGAGTGAGGAGTGTGTAAGATGAGTGTTGAAGGATGAGCCAAACAAAGGGCGCTTTGGAACTCCACTGGGGACCACCTCCAACTATATTGCAGAGGAGACTTAAAGTTTTGTGAACTTCTAAAAATTTAATAATTTTAGATTTACAGACAAGTTGCAAAGATGATACAGGGACTTCCCATATACCCACACCCAACTTCCCCCTAGTGTTAGCGTCTTACGTAATTATCGTTTATTTGTCAAAACTGAGAAATTAACATGGAGTAGTATTCTGTGAAACTCCAGACTTGAATCCTGTTTCTCCTGTTTTTCCACTAAAGTTCTTTTTCTGTTCCAGTATCCAATCCAGAATACCACGTTGCATTTATTGGTCGTTTCTCGTTGGCCTCCTCCAATCTCTGACAGTTTCTCAGTCCTTCCTTGTCTTCCGTGGCCTTGACAGTTTTGAGGAGTGCTGGTGAGGTGTTTGTAGAGTAGCCCTCTGTCTGGGGTTGTCTGACGTTTTGCTCATGGTTAGCCTGGGTTTTTAGGCTTTGGGAAGAAGGCTCACTGAGGTGATACTGACCTTGATCACTTCATGAAGGTGGTGTCTGCAGATTTCCCGACTCTAATGCTACGGTTTTCCCCTTTACTCCTTTGTTAGAAGCAAGTCACTAAATCCAGCCCACACTCAGAGGAGGACTAAGCTGTGATTCCCGGAGGAAAATAGGAAGATACTCAGAGACTGCACAAATGTCCCATTTCTCCTGCACGTTTTGCCCGCGCATGTTAGCATTCATCAGTGGACCCGGCCTGTAGCAGTTACTACCGTGGTATGACAGTGATTTTCTATTTCCCTCATTTCTTTACATTTCCTGCTTAGAACTCCATACAGAAGATTTGTCCCTTCTGTTACACTTCATTTATTTTATTTATACGATCATTAGTTTAGTTCCTTGTGGACTCGTGGGTATTTATTCTGTGGGCCTAACTCAGCGTTGTTCCAGCCTTGGCCATCAGTGTTCATCTTCCAGGTTGGCTCCTGTGTTCTTCACTGTTTTTCTTGAACCCCTTCTTACTTTCTGGCACTGCAAGATATTCCAGGCTCGTGTATTTTCCCTGCACCAGCCCTGGAATTGACTGTTCCTCCAAGAGTCACTGGTTCTTTTCATTGGAGAATGGTGCAAAAAATAAGCATGAGTTCTTACTGATACCTCAGACTCTAGTCTAGTACCAGACCTTCCCCGCTGCTTTCTTTATAACTCCTTCTTCTGGCAGTGAGAAGCCTGGCTCAGTGGGCTCTTTTTGGTGCTCATCTTACTGGCCATCTTGGCAAAGATCGGCCGTGGTGGCCAAGCCTGCCTCTGTGAGCACACCCTCCCCTCGGTTTCTGTGAGTCTGCTGTCTCCTGACGTTTCTTCTGTGTTTTGCTTCCTTGCCGGCTCCTCTCTTTTCACCAACCTTTTATTATTTTTTTATTTTTTTATTTTTTTGAGACGGAGTTTCGCTCTTGTTACCTAGGCTGGAGTGCAATGGCGCCATCTCGGCTCACCGCAACCTCCGCCTCCTGGGTTCAGGCAATTCTCCTGCCTCAGCCTCCTGAGTAGCTGGGATTATAGGCACGCACCACCATGCCCAGCTAATTTTTTGTATTTTTAGTAGAGACGGGGTTTCACCATGTTGACCAGGATGGTCTCAATCTCTTGACCTCGTGATCCACCTGCCTCGGCCTCCCAAAGTGCTGGGATTACAGGCATGAGCCACCGCGCCCGGCCCACCAACCTTTTAAATGTGGTGAGGCTATGTTCTCTCTTCTCACCTTAGGGCCACCTTACCCTCTTTTATGGTCTGTTTCCCATCTCTGTGCAGATGACACACTCTGTCCTTAGCCCTGACTTCTGCTCTGAGCCCCAGACTTGGAGGATCCAGAGGCCTCATGGACAACCCCCCAACCCCAACTGGTTGATCCTTGGGTCCCTAACACTCACCATGTCCCAGATGCCAAAGCTACTCTCTCGGTCTCTGTCTCGGGGGTGGCCCCTCCAGGCTTCAGGTTCTCAGAAAGAGCCATGGGCCTCATTCTGAATGCCTCCCTCCCCATCGCTACCCCGTAGCCAGCCCATCAGCCTCCAGGGCTCGTCCTCTGGGACTCCAGGGCGTCTCCCACATCTTCCCCCTTCTCTGGTTTTCCGCTCTGCCTTGGTTCAACCCCGTCCTCTCCCACCTTGTCTCTGCCTGGCCTCCTCCCTGGGCTCCTGGCCTCCCATCTCACCCTTTCATCCAGTTAAACCTGTTGTGGGGGGAAAAGTAAACAGGAAAAGAAATCACATTGTGTGTCAGCTTAGGATGAAAACAACTTTCAGGAATTGCTTTATTTAAAAAATCTACAGCAGTAGGAAGAAAACTGAGGCCTATTTCTCTTTGCACCATGGTAGTCACGCCAGAATGAAATTTTAAGGAGCTCTTAAAAGCTTCCTTTGGGGTCACGTTGATTAAGGGAATTTTCTATATTAATTTTCCCAGTTATCCTTAAAAACATGACTTGTAAGGTATCTAAACAATGTCTCACAAGCATTTAGAACGACCGAATTGTATAAAAGGGTTTTGTATGTGCACGAGGAAAGTTAACTAGATTGTTAATACTGGCATTGGGAGAGTTCTTTCACTTTGGTATCAGTGGCTGTTGGGACAGTGAGTTCAGGATAAAGAGACTATTAGTGGATGTGCTTTGAGACATTTTGCAGTTTTAAGCCTGGCTGGCACAGGCTTTCACAGTGACTGCCCACACTCGTATGGTGCCTTCTTCATGCCAGGCACTGTTCTAAACCCCTAACATGCATTAATCCAGTAATCCTCACATACCCCTTAGGAGGTAGCTACTGTTGTTATCGCAGGTTTTCAGGGAGGCATTTAGAGTTTAAATCAGTTACTTCAGGTTCCATGGCTAGTAAGTGCCTGCACCAGGATTTGAACCTAGGAGTCTCAATTCTATCATGCGTGCCTTTAACCACCTTCCTCCTTGACTCTTAAAGGAGAACATCATATTTCTGATCTTACAGTTTCTTCCTTTGGAAGAGGGGCTTAAATTGCTTTCTTCTCCAGTGACTAAAAACCTTTCAACACCACCAATTATTTGTAAAGAAAAACATTTTTAAAATGGTGGGCACTTTGGGAGGCTAGGGCAGAAGGATTGCTTGAGGCCAGGAGTTAAGCATAGTAACTAAACTGCTTTGTCTACAGTAACAAAAAAAATTGCTGGACATGGTAGTGCAAGCCTATTGTCCCAGCTACTTGGGAGACTGAGGCAGGAAGATCGCTTGAGCCCAGGAGGTCTAAGCTGCAGTAAACTCGGCAGCGATTGTGCCACTGCACTCCAGTCTGGGTGACAGAGCAACTCATCTCTTACAAAAAAAAAAAAAAAAAAAAAAAAGGAGGGGGAGGAGGAAGAAAAACAGGGAAAAACACTTTTAACTTTTTTTAAGGGAGAATTTCAGACATACACAAAAGAGCATAGAGAAGAGGCTGATGAACTCCCACGTTCTCATCACCAGCTTCCGTAGTTACCAGCACGTGACCCCTGTTGCTTCATCCATACCCTGCACTTCTTTTTCTGCCGCTCAGTTATTTTTGTTTGTTTGTTTTTAGATGGAGTCTTGTACCGTCGCCCGGGCTGGAATGCAATAGCACAATCTTGGCTCACTGCCTCCTGGGTTCACACGCTTCTACTCAGCCTCCTGAGTAGCTGGGATTACAGGCACACACCACCACGCCCGGCTGATTTTTTTTTTTTGTATTTTTGGTAGAGACGGAGTTTCACTATGTTGGCCAGACTGGTCTCAAACTCCCGACCTCGTGATCTGCCCCTCTTGGCTTCCCAAAGTGGTGGGATTACAGGTGTGAGCCACTGTGCCCGGCCTCAGTTGTTTTTAAAGCATATCTAGATATGGTTCATTAAGGAACTTTTTTTTTTTTTTTAAGGAAAAGATAACCTGCAATTTCTTGCCCCAAGTCATTCCCTCCTGACAAACTGACCACTTTCCTGATTCTCTGGTCCCCTCCTTTCTCCTCATTTTCCAAATTCAGACGTCTGTGCATGCGGTGATATTACCGCATCAGCTCTGTCCCCGGCTCCTTTTCTGTAACCCTATGCTCCAGGTGTTTCTCCGCGTTTCTCTGAAGCCTGAAAACGCTCCTTCAATGACCGTGAATGGGCTGGAGTTGCTTGGCAATCCTGTCCTCCGCAATAGGACATTTAATCTGCTGGTGGCCTTTTGCCATGATTGTGGCCTCTTCCCTTATTTGGGTGATTTTTCTGGATACCTTTCCACTCAAATCAGGTCAGACCTCCCCTGTCACTCCTTGTACACTGAAGCTTTACATTTAAGCATATTACGTTTACCACAGTCCAGATGAAACAGTGATTTGGCTCCTCATTTGTTAATTGTTTGGGAGTTCCAGCAGGGCCGGAATCAGGTCTGTCTGTACCCTTGCTGAGTCCCCAGCATCACCCAGCACAGGGCCCGGCACTCAGTAGGTGCTCACTAATCGTGTGCCGAATGAATGAGTAAATGAAGGAGTGAATGAACGACTGCCAAGCTCAATAGCTGGACATTTACCGTGAGGGCAGTAGGAAGCCCAGAAGTATTTTAGGCAGAACTGGACCCATTTCTCTCAAATTCTGATGTGCATAAATCCCCTAGGATTTTGAATGCCAATTCTACTTCAGTAGGTCAAGGAAGGGGCCTGAGATTCTGCATGTCTTTTTTTTTTAACATATTTTATTGCATTTTAGGTTTTGGGGTACCTGTGAAGAACATGCAAGATTGTTGCACAGGTACATACATGGCAATGTGGTTTGCTGCCTTCCTCCCCGTCACCTGTATCTGGCATTTCTCCCCATGTTATCCCTCCCCTAGATCCCCCCCACAGTCCCCAGTGTGTGATGTTCACCTCCCTGTGTCCATGTGTTATTGTTCATCACCCTCCTATGAGTGAGAACATGCAGTGTTTGATTTTCTGTTCTTGTGTCAGTTTGCTGAGAATGATGGTTTCCAGGTTCATCCTTGTCCCTACAAAGGACATGAACTCATCGTTTTTTATGGCTGCATAGTATTCCATGGTGTATATGTGCCACATTTTTCCTGTCCAGTCTATCATCGATGGGCATTTGGGTTGGTTCCAGGTCTTTGCTATTGTAAACAGTGCTGAAATGAACATTCGTGTGCATGTGTCCTTATAATAGAATGATTTATAGTCCTTTGGATATATACCCAGTAATGGGATTGCTGGGTCAAATGGAATTTCTATTTCTAGGTTCTTGAGGAATCGCCACACTGTCTTCCACAATGGTTGAACTAATTTACACTCCCACCAACAGTGTAAAAGCGTTCCTATTTCTCCACATCCTCTCCAGCATCTGTTGTCTCCAGATTTTTTTAATGATCACCATTCTAACTGGCATGAGGTGGTATCTCAATGTAGTTTTGATTTGTATTTCTCTAATGACCAGTGATGATGAGCATTTTTTCATATGTTTGTTGGCCTCATATATGTCTTCTTTTGTAAAGTGTCTGTTCATATCCTTTGCCCACTTTTGAATGGGCTTGTTTTTTTCTTGTAAATCTGTTTTAGTTCTTTGTAGATTCTGGATATTAGCCCTTTGTCAGATGGGTAGATTGCAAAAATTTTTTCCTATTCTGTTGGTTGCCGATTCACTCTAATGACTGTTTCTTTTGCCATGCAGAAGCTGTGGAGTTTGATTAGGTCCCATTTGTCTATTTTGGCTTTTGTTGCCAATGCTTTTGGTGTTTTAGTCATGAAGTCCTTGCCTACGCCTATGTCCTGGATGGTTTTGCCTAGGTTTTCTTCTAGGGTTTTTATGGTGTTAGGTCTTATGTTTAAATCTTTAATCCATCTGGAGTTAATTTTAGTGTAAGGTGTCAGGAAGGGGTCCAGTTTCTGCTTTCTGCACATGGCTAGCCAGTTTTCCCAGCACCATTTATTAAACAGGGAATCCTTTCCCCATTGCTTTTGTCAGGTTTGTCAAAGATCAGATGGTTGCAGATGTGAGGTGTTGCCCCTGAGGCCTTGTTCTGTTCCATTGGTCTATATCTCTGTATTGGTACCAGTACCATGCTGTTTTGATTACTGTAGTTCTTTTTGCTTAGAATTGACTTGGCTATGCAGGCTCTCTTTTGGTTCCCTATGAAGATTAAGGTGGTTTTTTCCAGTTCTGTGAAGAAGGTCATTGTTAGCTTGATGGGGATAGCGTTGAATCTGTAAATTACTTAGGGCAGTATGGCCATTTTTATATTGATTCTTCCTAACCATGAGCATGGAATGTTTCTCCATCTGTTTGCGTCTTCTCTTATTTTGTTGAGCAGTGGTTTGTAGTTCTCCTTGAAGAGGTCCTTTATATCCTTTGTTAGTTGTATTCCTAGGTATTTTATTCTCTTTGTAGCAATTGTGAATGGGAGTTCGCTCATGATTTGGCTCTCTTTAAGTCTGTTATTGGTGTATAGGAATGCTTATGATTTTTGCACATTGATTTTGTATCCTGAGACTTCGCTGAAGTTGCTTATCAGTTTCAGGAGATTTTGGGCTGAGATGATGGGGTCTTCTAAATATACAATCATGTCATCTGCAAATAGAGACAATTTGACTTCCTCCTTTCCTAATTGAATACCCTTTTTATTTCTTTTTCTTGCCTGATTGCTCTGGCTAAAACTGCCAATACTATATTGAGTAGGAGTGGTGAGAGAGGGCATCCTTGTCTAGTGCCAGATTTCAAAGGGAATGCTTCCAGTTTTTGCCCATTCAGTATGATATTGTCTGTGGGTTTGTTGTAAATAGCTTTCATTATTTTGAGATACGTTCCTTCAATACGTAGTTTATTGAGGGTTTTTAGCATAAAGGGCTGTTGAATTTTGTCAAAGGCCTTCTCTGCATCTATTGAGTTAATCATGTGTTTTTGTCTTTGGTTCTGTTTATGTGGTGAATTACGTTTATAGACTTGCATATGTTGAACCAGTCTTGCATCCCCGGGATGAAGCCTACTCAATCATGGTGCATAAGCTTTTTGATGTGCTGTTGCAATTCGGTTTGCCAGTATTTTATTGAAGATTTTTGCATCTATGTTCATCATGGATATTGGCCTCAAGTTTTCTTTTCTTGTTGAGTCTCTGCCGGGTTTTGATATCAGGATGATGTTGGTCTCATAAAATGATTTGGGAAGGATTCCCTCTTTTTGTATTGTTTGGAATAGTTTCAGAAGGAGTGGTACCAGCTCCTCTTTGTATGTCTGGTAGAATTTGGCTGTGAACCCATCTGGACCTGGGCTTTTTTTGGTTGGTAGGCTCTTAATTGCTGCCTCAACTTCAGCCCTTGTTATTGGTCTGTTCAGGGATATCACGAAAGATTCCACAGAAATACAAACCATCATCAGATGATATTATTACAAACAACTCTATGCACATAAACTAGTAAACCTGGAAGAAATGGATAAATTCCTGGACACTTGCATCCTCCCAAGCCTAAACCAGGAAGAAGTCGAAACCCTGAACAGACCAATAACAAGGGCTGAAGTTGAGGCAGCAATTAATAGCCTACCAACCAAAAAAAGCCCAGGTCCAGATGGGTTCACAGCCAAATTCTACCAGACATACAAAGAGGAGCTGGTACCACTCCTTCTGAAACTATTCCAAACAATACAAAAAGAGGGAATCCTTCCCAAATCATTTTATGAGACCAACATCATCCTGATACCAAAACCCGGCAGAGACTCAACAAGAAAAGAAAACTTCTTCAGGCCAATATCCATGATGAACATAGATGCAAAAATCTTCAATAAAATACTGGCAAACCGAATTGCAACAGCACATCAAAAAGCTTATGCACCATGATCGAGTAGGATTCATCCCGGGGATGCAAGGCTGGTTCAACATATGCATGTCTATAAACGTAATTCACCACATAAACAGAACCAAAGACAAAAACCACATGATTATCTCAATAGATGCAGAGAAGGCCTTTGACAAAATTCAACAGCCCTTTATGCTAAAAACCCTCAATAAACTACGTATTGATGGAACGTATCTCAAAATAATAAAAGCTATTTATGACAAACCCACAGACAATATCATACTGAATGGGCAAGAACTGGAAGCATTCCCTTTGAAATCTGGCACTAGACAAGGATGCCCTCTCTTACCACTCCTATTGAATGTAGTATTGGAACTTCTAGCCAGAGCAATCAGGCAAGAAAAGGAAATAAAGAGTATTCAATTAGGAAAGGAGGAAGTCAAATTGTCTCTATTTGCAGATGACATGATTGTATATTTAGAAGACCCCATTGTCTCAGCCCAAAATCTCCTGAAACTGATAAGCAACTTCAGCGAAGTCTCAGGATACAAAATCAATGTGCAAAAATCACAAGCAATTCCTATACACCAATAACAGACTTAAAGAGAGCCACATCAAGAACGAACTGCCATTCACAATTGCTACAAAGAGAATAAAATACCTAGGAATACAACTAACAAGGAACGTAAAGGACCTCTTCAAGGAGAACTACAAACCACTGCTCAATGAATTAAGAGAGGACACAAACAGATGGAGAAACATTCCATGCTCATGGTTAGGAAGAATCAATATAAAAATGGCCATACTGCCCTAAGTAATTTACAGATTCAACGCTATCCCCATCAAGCTAACAATGACCTTCTTCACAGAACTGGAAAAAACCACCTTAATCTTCATAGGGAACCAAAAGAGAGCCTGCATAGCCAAGTCAATTCTAAGCAAAAAGAACTACAGTAATCAAAACAGCATGGTACTGGTACCAATACAGAGATATAGACCAATGGAACAGAACAAGGCCTCAGGGGCAACACCTCACATCTGCAACCATCTGATCTTTGACAAACCTGACAAAAGCAATGGGGAAAGGATTCCCTGTTTAATAAATGGTGCTGGGAAAACTGGCTAGCCATGTGCAGAAAGCAGAAACTGGACCCCTTCCTGACACCTTACTCTAAAATTAACTCCAGATGGATTAAAGATTTAAACATAAGACCTAACACCATAAAAACCCTAGAAGAAAACCTAGGCAAAACCATCCAGGACATAGGCATAGGCAAGGACTTCATGACTAAAACACCAAAAGCATTGGCAACTAAAGCTGAAATAAACAATGGGACCTAATCAAACTCCACAGCTTCTGCACGGCAAAAGAAACAGTCATTAGAGTGAATCGGCAACCAACAGAATAGGAAAAAATTTTTGCACTCTACCTATCTATCTGACAAAGGGCTAATATTCAGAATCTACAAAGAACTAAAACAGATTTACAAGAAAGAAAACAAGCCCATTCAAAAGTGGGCAAAGGATATGAACAGACACTTTACAAAAGAAGACATATATGAGGCCAGCAAACATATGAAAAAATGTTCATCATCACTGGTCATTAGAGAAATGCAAATCAAAACCACATTGAGATACCACCTCATGCCAGTTAGAATGGCGATCATTAAAAAATCTGGAGACAACAGATGCTGGAGAGGATGTGGAGAAATAGGAACGCTTTTACACTGTTGGTGGGAGTGTAAATTAGTTCAACCATTGTGGAAGACAGTGTGGTGATTCCTCAAGGACCTAGAAATAGAAATTCCATTTGACCCAGCAATCCCATTACTGGGTATATATCCAAAGGATTATAAATCATTCTATTATAAGGACACATGCACACGAATGTTCATTGCGGCACTGTTTACAATAGCAAAGACCTGGAACCAACCCAAATGCCCATCGATGATAGACTGGACAGGAAAAATGTGGCACATATACACCATGGAATACTATGCAGCCATAAAAAACGATGAGTTCATGTCCTTTGTAGGGACAAGGATGAACCTGGAAACCATCATTCTCAACAAACTGACATAAGAACAGAAAATCAGGCCGGGCGCGGTGGCTCAAGCCTGTAATCCCAGCACTTTGGGAGGCCGAGGTGGGTGGATCACGAAGTCAAGAGATCGAGACCATCCTGGTCAACATGGTGAAACCCCGTCTCTACTAATACAAAAAATTAGCTGGGCACAGTGGCGCGTGCCTATAATCCCAGCTACTCAGGAGGCTGAGGCAGGAGAATTGCCTGAACCCAGGAAGCGGAGATTGCGGTGAGCCGAGATCGCGCCATTGCACTCCAGCCTGGGTATCAAGAGCGAAACTCCGTCTCAAAAAAAAACAGAAAATCAAACACCGCATGTTCTCACTCATAGGTGGGTGTTGAACAATGAGAACACATGGACACAGGGAGGGGAGCATCACACACTGGGGTCTGTTGAGGGGAACTAGGGGAGGGACAGTGGGGGTTGGGGAATTTGGGAGGGATAACATGGAGAGAAATGCCAGATATAGTTGATGGGGACGAAGGCAGCAAACCACACTGCCATATGTGTACCTATGCAACAATCTTACATGTTCTTCACATGTACCCCAAAACCTAAAATGCAATTAAAAAAAAATCCAGGAGCTGTTTTTTTTAAAAGATCAACAAAATAGACCACTAGCCAGATTAATAAAAAAGAAAAGAGAGAAGAATCAAATAGATGCAATAAAAAACGATACTGGGGATATCACCACAGATTCCACAGAAATATAAACTACCGTCAGATTACTACAAACAACTGAATGCACATAAACCAGTAATCCTGGAAGCAATGGAGATTCTGCATTTCAAGGTCCCAGATGATGCTGAGGCTTTGAGTAGCTAAGGTGTTGCCCTGCTGTTCAGTACAGGAGTCACGAGCCGTATGTGGCTCCTGGGCACTTGAGATGCGGCTCATGTGACTTGAGATCTATTTTAAGCATAAAATGCTCACCAGACTTAAAGACTTGGTACAAAAAGTTTTTATATTGATCACATACTGATATGGTAATATTTTGGATATCTTTAAATAAAATATTAAAATTAAAATTTTATGTTTTTGTTTTAATTCAGCTACTAGAAAATTTTTAATTACATTTGCAGCTCACATGTATGGCTGGCGTTATGTTTCTATTGGATCATGCTGGTCTAGAACACTCCAGACTCCCTGTCACCTGTGAGCATTTGCACATGCTTCTCCCTCTTTTTAGAGCACCCCTCTTTCACACACCTCCCCACAACTAATTCCATATACTGTTCAGGTCTCTGAAGATCTCTCTCTAGGAATCCCCCTTGGTCCCCCAGGGTAGGTCAGGGGGCCGTTCTAGGCTTCCACAGCTCCTGGGGCTTCTCCCATCCCAGCCTTGACCCCTCTGCCTACCTCTCCTCTGTCCCACCTTGACCAGCTGTGATGTCAGCATCTGTGTGTCTGTCTCCTCTTTGGACTAATAAGTCCATGAGCGTGGGGGCAGAGTCTTTCTTGGTCGCTACATTATCTCCAGAGGCTGGCACATAGTCAGTGAATGTACTGAATTAATACATTACCAGTGAGATGTGGGTTGTGCAGATTTCACAGCTGGACCGTGAAGCCAGCCTTGGAGGCCACGTTTCAATGGGCAGCATCTCGAACTGCTTTGACTCCTGCTGGGCGTGCAGTGGACGTGCCATGGATGGCGTCTGCCTCCTGTAGAGTTGCTCTGCCTGCCAGTCTGAGCTGCCGTGTAGCCAGCCCCTAATTATATGAACATCTAAAGAAAAGAAAAGGCCACACTAAAATTCTGTTTTACACCCTCAAATTGACAAGAGTTAAGATGACTGTAGGTGAGGATGGGGATTCACAGGATTTGCCTTTTATCAATGGCACATTTCTGAATGGGGACTTGGTCTTTGTTAATTTATATCAGTTTTTGGTAAAACATAGATTTTGATAAGGAGATTTTCTTTTCCTCCAGAGATTCCCCTTATTTAAATTGCATAGAAACATTGCTTTAAATAAAGTCATTTTACAAATAGTCTGTCAGTCTTTTCCTTTGCGATTCTTTGGTTGCTTCAGTAGTTTTTGTAATTAATTTGACATGAAAAGATGTTCCAACTCATCACTAATCAGAGAAAGACAAAGATCAGGAAACAAATCCACTCCCTCTCATTCCATCTTGCTTGTTCAAGTACCACCCCTGCTTCCGGCACGACCTCCAGGCCCATTCCCACGTTTTCCCTGTCCATCCTGGCTCTCCTTTTTCCATCCCACCCTGCCTGCTGTCCCCTACCAATTAACGATTCGTCATTACAGTCACCCTCTAAATTCCCTCCTCAGCCTTTCGGCACCACCCATCTTACTAAAAGCCAGCCCCTAATTATATGAACATCTAAAGAAGAAAAAGGTCACACTGAAATTTTGTTTTACACCCTCAAATTCACAAAAAGATGATTGTAGGTGAGGATGGAGATTCACAGGACATCTCATATGTTGCTGATGGGAGTTCAAATTAGTACAACCCTCTGGGAAGTAGCTTGTTATTTTATATTTTATAGTTTTTTTCAGACAGAGTCTTGCTCTGTCATCAGGCTGGAGTGCAGTGGCTTGATCTTGGCTCACTGCAACCTCCACCTCCCAGGTTCAAGCGATTCTCCTCCCTCAGCCTCCAAAGTAGCTGGGACTACAGGTGCACGCCACCACGCCCAGCTAATTTTTTTGTATTTTTAGTAGAGACGGGGTTTCACCATGTTGGTCAGGATGGTCTCGATCTCTTGACCTCGTGATCCGCCCACCTCGGCCTCCCAAAGTGCTGGGATTACAGGCTTGAGCCACCATGCCCGGCCGTTTGTTGTTATTTTGAAAAATTGAACTAAATTGAAAATATGAATCCTGTATACTCAGCATTCCTAGGTCCTTACCCAAAAAGAAATGTTTGACCACATGCATCAGTTGAGATGTTAAAGTTCTCTTCTCAGCCTTTGGCTAAGATCAAGTACAAAAAGTTCATTTATATACGTTTGTATGCTTTTGTAAAGCATTTATCTGATAGAAAAAAGTCAGAAAACACACCTGATGTCCAGTCACAGGAGAACTGGTAAATTGTATATCCCACATGACAGATGATTACACAGCAGTGAAAATGAAGGAACTACAGCTGTACAAGAAAAAGATGAATTGAGGCTGGCCATGGTGACTTGTGCTTATAATCCCAACACTTGAGGCTTGAGGCCAGAAGTTCAAGACCAGCCTGGGCAATATGGGGAAACCCTATTTCTACAAAAAAATGCAAAAATTAGCTGGGCGTGGTGGTGTGTACCTGTAGTCCCAACTACTCGGGAGGCTGAAATGGGAGGATCGCTTGAGCCCAGGAGGTGGAGGATGCAGAGGATGCAGTGAGCTATGATCCTCGCCACTGCATTCCAGCCTGAGCAACAGAGTGAGAGCCTGTGTCAAAAAAAAAAAAAAAATCATAGAAACAATGTGAATAAAACAAAAGACTCCATATAGGATGATACTATTTAAAGCTCAAAACCAAGCAAAAGGAAACATTCTTTAAGCATACAAAACTATCTGATAAAACTATCTTAAAATCGCAAGGAATGAGGGAAAGTTGCGGGATTTATTGCGTTTTATACTTAAAGTGGGTATATTTCATTGTATGTAAACTATATCTCAATAAAGTTGAATCAGAAAAAGATGGGTTAGAACGGACTCCCTGTTTTGCCCCTGGAAAAGCCGTGTAAGGAGGTGACGTGGGGGTGGTTGCCACCAGCTGGTGATGGAGCTGTCATGCTGAAGATGGCCATGCAGAAAAGAAAAAGGACCTAAGTTCTTGGCAATGTCACTGAACCACTTAAGGGACTTTGCTTTCTTTTATGCTGTATCTGCATATCCTGGAACAGTGCCTGGCAATCAGTTGGTACTCATCTATTTTTAAATAATTTTTTTACTGAAGTAGAGCTAAAATGTTTGAATAGGTAAATTAATGAATTTAACAACCCTAGAACCCACCTCTGCATTTCTTGCTGTGTGAAACAGTGCAGTGCCTTTGTTTCAAACACTTTAGAGCCCTTTTTTGGTTTTGAGATGGAGTTTTGCTCTTGTTGCCCAGGCTGGAGTGCAGTGGCATGATCTCAGCTCACTGCAACCTCCACCTCCCAGGTTCAGGTGATTCTCCTGCCTCAGCCTCCTGAGTAACTGAGATTACAGGTGTGTGCCATCATGCCTGGCTAATTTTTTTTTTTTTTTTTTAAGTAGAGACTGGGTTTCACCATGTTGGCCAGGCTGGTCTTGAACTCCTGACGTCAGGTGATCCACCCACCTTGGCCTCCCAAAGTGTTGGGATTACAGGCGTGAGCCACCACACTCGGCTGATTTTGGGCCATTTATCTGCAGTCAAACACACGTTAACTGGTGACCCACATGATACATGCATTGAAACTAACATTTTAGGAGGCATTCACTATGCATCCTGGCCTGTGTTGCAGGCTTCACCTGCATGAATCCTTACAACATCCCTGTGAGGTTGGTGCCAGGTTCTCCATTTTACTGAGTGGGCTCTAAAAGAGAGCACAGATGATCACGCTTGGTCTTGCTATCCATTGGAAGCTTTCTGGGCCTAGACATACTGCTATGTCCACCCATCACTTTTAAGAGATTTCCAGCATTGCAGTTACATATTTAAGCTCAGGAGAAAGTTTTCCATATTTACAGAAGCTGTTGGAGGCAGCCTGCGGTTTCAGTTATCTACTGCTACACCAAATCTTGCCGTTGAAAACAACTTATTTATCATCACTCATGGTTCTTGGGGTTGGCTAGGTTCAGCTGGGTGGGTCTCATGGTACTGCAGTTGGATATCGGCTGGGACCACAGTCATCTGAAGGCCCTACTCTGAAGGTCAAGATGGCTCACATGGCTGGAAGCAGATGCTGGCTGTGACCTTGGGCTATGGCCTGGAATGCCAGACACAACCTCTCCAGGTGACTTGGGCTTCTCACAGTATAATGACGGGGTTCCGAGAGGGAGCATTCCAGTACTGAGTTTTCCAAAAAGCCCAATCGGAAGCCACAGGCGCTTCCAGCCTCAGAAGTCCCAGCATGCCACTTCCTCTGCATTCTGTTGGTCAAGTCAGTCACTATGGGCAACCTGGATTCAAGCCAAGGTAAGCCAACCATCCCTTGATGGGAGGAGCAATATGTGTGCCCCACCAGAGGTCTATTTTTGTTTTTTTTTTTAGATGGAGTCTCACTCTGTCACCTTGGCTGGAGTGCAGTGGCACAATCGTGGCTCACTGCAACCTTCACTTCCCAGGTTCAAGCAGGTCTCCCATCTCAGCCTCCCAAGTAGCTGGGATTACAGGTGCCCACCAACACACCTGGCTAATTTTTGTATTTTTAGTAGAGATGGGGTTTCACCATGTTGGCCAGGCTGGTCTTGAACTCTTGGCCAGGCTAGTCTTGAACTACTGACCTCAGGTGATCCACCTGCCTTGGGCTCCCAAAATGCTGGGATTACAGGCGTGAGCCACCGCGCCCGGCCTATTTACATTGATTTTTACGGTCAATTATGACTCATTACCAAAAACTACCTAGCACCAACCCCTTCTTTTCTTGCTTCCCTCTCTCTCCATGGGGCCACCCACTCTCCAGGGCTCTTGGCTGCAATCTCCATCTGGCGTCAAGCCTTCTGATGGGAGGGCCAGAGGTGGCTTAAGTTTCATGTCCCTTCACCATATCGTGACTTTCTCTGATGTCCTTCAGCTTTGAAAATGTTACCTGTTTTTTCTTAAGTAAGCTTTTAAAAAATGTTTTTGATTTTTATGGGTACATAGCAGGTGTACATATTTATGGGGTTCATATTTTGATACAGGTGTATGTGTAATAATATCAGGGCACATGGGGCATCCATCAACTCAAGCATTCATCATTTGTGTCTGAACATTCCAATTGTACTCCCTCAGTTATTCTAAAATGTACAACGAATCAGTTGATTGTTGTCACCCTGTTGTTTTATCAAATACTAGATCTTTATTCATTTTATCGAACTATATTTTTGTGCCCATTAACTATCTCCACTTCCTCTCCCCTCCACTACCCTTCCCAGCCTGTGGTAACTATCCTTCTACCCTCTATCTCCATGAATTCAGCTGTTCCATTTTAGCTCCCACAAATGAGTGAAAACATGAAGTTTGCCCTTCTGTGCCCGGCTTTTGTCACTTAACATGTCCTCCAGTTCCATCCGTGTTGTTGCAAATGACGGGATCTCATCCTTGTTCATGGCTGAATAGTACTCCATTGTGTATATGTACCACGTGTTCTTTATCCATTCATCTGTTGTGGACACTTGGGTTGATTCTAAATCTGGGCGCTTATAAACAATGCTGCAACCAACAGACATGGGAGTGCAGCTGTCTCTTCCGTATACTAATTTTCTCTCTTGTGGATATGTACCTAGCAGTGGGATTCCTGGATCATGCGGTAGTTCAGTGTCTTTTGAGGAACTGTATACTGTTCTGTTTCGTGGCTGTACTCATTTACATTCGCACCGACAGGGCATGAGGGTCCCCTTTTCTCCACATCCTTGCTAGCATTTGTTATTGCCTGTCTTTTGGCTCAAAGCCATTTTACCTGGGGTGAGATGATATCTCCCTGTAGTTTTGATTTGCATTTCTCTGATAATCAGTTATGTCGGGCACCTTTTCATGTGCTTGTTTGCTATTTGTATGTCTTCTTTTGAGAAATGGCTAGCTATCTTTTGTCCGTTTTTAAAACAGATTATTACATTTTTCTTATTGAGTTGTTTAAGCTTTGAGCTCCTTCTATATTGTTTTTTTCTCTTTTTCCTTTTTCTTTTTTCAGAGCCTCGTTCTGTCACCCAGGCTGGAGTGCAATGGCACAATCTCGGCTCACTGCAACCTCTCTCTCAGGTTCAAGCAATTCTCCTGCGTCAGCCTCCCAAGTAGCTGGGATTACAGGCATGCGCCACCACACCTGGCTAATTTTTGTATTTTTAGTAGAGACAGGGTTTCACCATGTTGGTTAGGGTGGTCCTGAACTCCTGACCTCAGGTGATCCACCTGCCTCAGCCTCCCAGAGTGCTGGGATTACAGGCGTGAGCCCCCGTGCCCAGCTATAATCTGGTTATGAATCCCTTGTCAGATGGATAGCTTGCAAATATTTTCTCCCATTCTGTAATACATAAATTTGGTGCACAATTGAAGAAATGTTCACATCTTACATTCAATGGCTGGGGATAGTGAAGCGAGGAAGACAGATTGTTACCTATCCTTGTGGAATTTGTGGTCATGGTAATAATCTCTGAAGAGGGTTCTAGTTCTCTGGGAGTTTTCAAAACACACATTTTAGGTGTAGGAAAATATTAGAAAGTCTACTTAAAACCACTTTGGTCTCATCCTTTAAGCATTTCTGTTTTAGTGCATGTTTTATATTGTGCCTATTAATACAGTATGGTTTGTAAATTACCACTGTATCTGTATCTATGTATACACACTTATACATGTGGCGGGAATGCAGCTCATAAACGTTTTACTAATGGGGGATGTGGTCAAAAATCTCCGAGGACTTCTGGCCGAGGGTGGAGGGCAGCCATATAACCTGGACAAGTTAACATAAGGTAATATTTACTGTGATAGCGGTATCACTAGGCCCCACGGAGCTGAGAGAGCAGAGGTTGTTGAGGGAGTGTAGGATGTTATCAGTGGTTTTGTGAAGGAGAGGACAGTAAAGCTAAGATGTGAAGGAATTAATTTAAGTCTGGAACTACATGTGCAGAGACTCCAGAAATGACAATGTGGTGTAGTTTAAAAATAATGCAACTGGGGGCCGGGCGTGGTGGCTCATGCCTGTAATCCCAGCACTTTGGAGGCCGAGGCGGGTGGATCACCTGAGGTCGGGAGTTCAAGACCAGCCTGACCCCACCTTTAAATAATAATAATAATAATAATAATAATAATAATAATAATGATAATGCAACTAGGTTGGGTGCAGTGGCTCACACCTGTAATCCCAGCACTTTGGGAGGCCAAGGTAGGCAGATCACTTGAGGCCAGGAGTTTCAGACCAGTTGGGCCAACATGGTGAAACCCCCTCTCTACTAAAAATACAAATGTTAGCCAGACATGGTGGTACACACCTGTAGTCCCAGCTACTTGGGAGGCTGAGGCATGAGAATGGCTTGAACCTGGGAGGTGGAAGTGGCAGTGAGCTGAGATTTCACCACTGCACTCCAGCCTGGGCAACAGAGCAAGACCCCGTCTCAAAAAAAAAATTACGCAACTGGCTGTAAGCAGCATGCATATTTAAAAACTACAGCGCTGGGGCCGGGCGCGGTGGCTCACGCC
Organism: Aotus nancymaae; assembly: GCF_030222135.1. NCBI lineage: Eukaryota > Metazoa > Chordata > Mammalia > Primates > Aotidae > Aotus > Aotus nancymaae. Next base: position 14,291,725 of record NW_026988441.1, on the reverse strand, counting down.
TGTAGTCCCAGCACTTTGGGAGGCCGAGGTGGGTGGATCATGAGGTCAAGAGATCGAGACCATCCTGGTCAACATGGTGAAACCCCGTCTCTACTAAAAATACAAAAAATTAGCTGGGCATGGTGGCGCGTGCCTGTAATCCCAGCTACTCAGGAGGCTGAGGCAGGAGAATTGCCTGAACCCAGGAGGCGGAGGTTGCGGTGACCCGAGATCGCGCCATTGCACTCAAGCCTGGGTAACAAAAGCGAAACTCCGTCTCAAAAAAAAAAAAAAAAAAAAAAAACCCACGGCGCTAACAGCCCCCCAGAATACCCCTCATGCCTTCCTTCCAGTCATTGACTCCTCATGGCATATTATTTTCCAAAAATGACTGTGACAATCAATGTCCCCCATTCTGCCTGCTCTTCTGACCATGTGCCACTCCCATTCCAAGAGCTGGAGTCTGTGACCACACCTCTTGATCCTGGGGATCAAGACAATCAAGAGAGTATGGTGGAAATGACACTGTGTGACTTCTGAGGCTAGGTCATAAAAAGGCAACACAGCTTCTGCCTGGTTCTGTTTCTTGGAATGCTCACCCTTGGAACTCAGTTGGTATGGAAGGAAGCCCAGGCCACATGGAGAGTTCACATGAGTGTATTCTGGCCGGCAGCCAGCATCAACTGCCAGACATGTGAGTGAGGAAGCTTTCAAGATGACCCCAGCTCCAGTCACCATCTGACCGTAGCCACGCAAGAGATCCCAAGAGAAAACCTGAGGTGCAGTGACGCTATCATAGCTCACTGCAGTCTCAAGTTCGCGATCCTCCCACCTCAGCCTTCCTAGTAGCTGGGATTACAGGCATGTGCCACCACACCTGGCTAAGTTAAAAAAAAATTTTTTTTTTTTTAGACAGAGTTTCACTGTTGTTTCCCAGGCTGGAGTGCAATGGCACGATCTCATCTCACTAAAACCTTCGTCTCCCAGGTTCAAGCAATTTTCCTGCCTCAGCCTCCTGAGTAGCTGGGATTACAGGTGCCCACCACCACAGCCAGCTAATTTTTTAATATTTTTAGTAGAGACAGGGTTTCACCATGTTGGCTAGGCTGGTCTTGAACTCCTGACCTCAAGTGCTCAAGTGATCCACCTGCCTTGGCCTCCCAAAGTGCTGGGATTACAGGTGTGAGCCACCATGCCTGGTTTTTTTTTTTTTCTTCTTTTTTTGTAGAGACAGGGTCTCACTATGTTGCCCAGGGTGGTCTTGAACTCCTGGCCTCAAGCGATCCTCCCACCTTGGCTTCCCAAGCTGCCAGGATTACAGATGTGAGCCACGGTGCCTGGCCTGGGTTTTCCCTTTGATCATGGTCTCTGTGCTTGGGCTCATCTTATGAGAGTTTAATGTTGAACACATTTTGTCCTTTGAGGATGGTGTAGTGGACATTGGTTACATCACTCATTTCCTTTGTTGGCCCCCACACCCAATTCTTCTACCCTACTCTTGATCTGTGTGCTTTCGGTGCAGCTGAGCCCACCTTCTGGCTCTCTAGAGGTGAGCCCATTACCCAGGCCTGGCTAGTAAGAACATCCCATTTCCTTGACCACAGTGATTGTTCAGAAATGTGCCTGTGACCCACGTCTGGCCAGTGACAGCCAGGGTGTGCTTCGGATGGGATAATAGGAAGGGGGACTCCTTTTCTAATGTGGCTTTTTTATTTTGAGATGGAGTCTTGCTCTGGCGCCGAGGCTGGAGTGCAGTGGCACGATCTTGGCTCACTGCAACCTCTGCCTCCCGGGTTCAAGTGATTCTCCTGCCTCTGCCTTCTGAGTAGCTGGGATCACAGGCATCCGCCACCACACCTGGCTAAGTTTTGTATTTTTAGTAGAGATGGGTTTCACCATGTTGGCCAGGCTGGTCTTGAACTCCTGACCTTGTGATCTGCCCATCTTGGCCTCCCAAAGTGCTGGAATTACAGGCATGAGCCACCACACCCTGCCTCTAATGTGGGTTTCTAGCTGGTGGAATCTAAGGTCAAAGTGGCTGGGGCCATTGTGAGGGGAGAATGAAGACAACAGAATGAAGGCAGAGAGGAAAGCTGAGCTGAGAGATGGAGAGTGACAGAGGGAATCCTATTAACACCTCCTGGATCCCTGGGTCCAGCTGTGCCTAGAGGCAGACTTATCCTGTTTCAAGTAGCCTATAGATACCATTTTTTGCTTAATTAGAACTGGGTTTTCTGTCATTTGTAGCCAAAAGAGTCCCAGCCAGGGTCTCTGCACATGGATTTTCTCAAAAAGCCTCAATCAACATTTCCATTTGCTGGACTAAATCCTCAGGTGGAGAAGGTGGTAAAGCACAGCACAGTGGCTCTCAGCATAAAACTGGACCAGGAGGCTCTGCATCATCTGGGCCCTTGTAAGAAATGCAAATTCTCAGCTCCAACTCCTCTAGTGAATCACAGACTCTAGGAAGGGGTTCCAGCAGGAGTGTTTTCAGAAGCCCCCCAGGAGCTGTGTGCTAAGCTCGAAGCAACACTGCAGTAGAGCCCAGTGGTGAAGGACAAGCACATGCTCTTGAGGTTCAAATTACATCTCTCAGCTGGGCGCGGTGGCTCATGCCTGTAATCCCAGCACTTTAGGAGGCTAAGGCAGGCAGATCACGAGGTCAGGAGATCGAGACCATCCTGGCCAACATGGTGAAACCCTGTTTCTACTAAAAATACAAAAAATTAGCTGGGTGTGGTGTTGTGCGCCTGTAGTCTCAGCTACTGGAGAGGCTGAGGCAGGAGAATCGCTTGAACCTGGGAGGCAGAGGTTGTGGTGAGCTGAGATCGAGCCACTGCACTCCAACCTGGCGACAGAGCAAGACTTCGTCTCAAAAAAAAAAAAAAAGAATTGCATCTCTCCCTCTGTCTGGCTGTCTGATTTTAGGTTCGTTACATAAACTATCCTGCCTCACAGCTCCTATCTGTAAAATGGTGCACCTACTATGTGACAGTACCATTATGTGGAATATTGAGTTAATAGAGGCAAACACTCCGAATAGCACCTGGTACATAGTCCACACTCAATTAAAGTTAGATTTACGGCTCTCAGAATTTATCCAACAATGGAAAAGCCACCTTGGAGGGCTTGTTAAAACCTGGATTACTGGTCCCTCCCTGTCCGTCAGTGTTTCTGATTCTCACCAAGGCGAGCCCGACAGCCTGCACTTCTGACCAGCTCCCTGGTCAAGCTGATGCTGCTGGTCTGGGGGACTGGCTTTGAGAAGAGATATTCTTGTTACTGATCTCCAGCTCCTTTCTGGTGGTTTTTCGGTTACCTCAGGTGCTCTGGAATTGCTCTTTCTGCTGAGTCAGGTCTCTGTCTCCTTCTCTCCCTCCCCTCTGGCATCAGTTTTGATAGTTGGATTCCCCATGGCTGGTAATTGGAGCTCTGAGCCTGGCTTTCCGCTGAGAGTAGCCCCAGCCTCCACCTGTTCAGGACACCTGATTGATGGTTCCTTCAATTGCAAGCGTTCCTTTTTTGGCAGCCTTCAGAACTGTCTCCAGCTTTCTTATATAAGCAGATGTCTTTCCTCCTAACCTCTGGGAGGCTGCAGTTGCCACATCACTCCACTGGCAGCCACAGTGTCAGTTCTTTGCTTTGTTAATACAAATGGTTTTACATGCAGGACCAGTTAAACCTCCTCCAACAAACAGCTCTGTAACCTGGCACTGCTGGCTGGAGCAAAAAGTCAGTGTGACTAGAGGTGACAGTGAGAAGGGGAGAACGTCAGGAGATCAGGTCCAAGATAGGAAGAAGATGGTTTGTACAAGGCTTTATATATCATGGAAAGAGCTAGGGCTTTATCCTAATAGTGGTAAAAAATTCTTTTCATCATTTTAAAGAATTGTGAAATATAGCATATATGTGTATACTTATATACATACACACACATTTGTACATAGAGAGTCAAAAAGTTATATAATGAACTCACATGTAGCCGTCACATAACTAAGAAATGGGACATTACCAGTCAAAGACGCCTCTGGCGTTTGTGGAAACTGGGTCAAGAGTACAAATGGAGGTGCCCTATCTACGGCCTCCGCCCTTCTCCTGCCTTCCTTGTTAATGTCCTGCACCCCTAAGGAGTTATTCATGCACGTATGTGGACACCAAGCCTGCGCATTGGAGCTTGGTCTGTGTACCCCACATCACCTCTTGCCTACCCCTTGCGTTTGGGGTGCGCATACCAACATGTTCTGTTCTGGGTGTTAGGTGGAAGATGGACTAGCAAGAGACCCAAACAGTTGCTGAAAGCAGGTTTGGAAACATTTGAGTAGTGAATTCTACGGAATTGGTACTCCGAGCATGGTCTACAATTGCGTTGTTCAAGAAGATAGCCACTTATCTTCTTGAAGTTAAATAAGGCTGTTTAAGCTTAAATTAATCAAAATGGAATAACATTTAAAATTCACTTTTTTTTTTTTTTTTTGGAGACAGAGTCTCACTCTATAGCCCAGGCTGGAATGCAGTGGTGCAATCTCGCCTCACTGCAACCGCCACCTCCCGGGTCCCAGTTCAAGCAATTCTTCTGCCTCAGCCTACCGAGTAGCTGGGATTACAGGCACGCATCACCATGCCAAGCTAATTTTTGTATTTTTAGTAGAGACGGGGTTTCACCATGTTGGCCAGACTGGTTGTGAACTCCTGACCTTGTGATCCGCCTGCCTCGGCCTCCCAAAGGGCTGGGATTACAGGAATAAGCCACTACGCCCGGATTAAAATTCACTTTCTTAGTTACACTAGTCACATTGCAAGTGCTCAGTAGCCACATGTGACTAGTGGCTATTACACTGGACAGTGCAGATATAAACATTTCTATCACTACAGGGTGTTTTATTGGACAATGCTAGTTAGGAAAGAGAAGTGGTATGGGTTCTAGGAGACACAGGAAATTGTTGCCCTTACACTGGAAAAAAAAAAAAACAGTCCAGTGAAAGCAACCAGAGGTCAGCTTTAGCACACAAAGCCTTCAAAATAGCCATTATAAATATGTTCAAAACACTAAAGGGAACCCATTTTTTTCAAAAAGTAAAGGAAAGGTATGGTCAAATTAAAAAAAATCACTAAAATGTTATCCCCATCAAGCTACCATTGACCTTCTTCACAGAACTGGAAAAAACATTTAAACTTCATGTGGAACCACAAGACAGCCCACATAGTCAAGACAATCCTAAGCAAAAAGAACAAACCTGGAGGCATCACGCTACCTGACTTCAAACTGTACTGTAAGGCTACAGTAATCAAACAGCATAGTACTGGTACCAAAACAGAGACCAAGGGAACAGAACAGAGACCTTGGAAGTAACACCACACATCTACAACCATCTGATCTTTGACAAACCTGACAAAACAAGCAATGGGAAAAAGATTCCCTGTTTAACAAATGGTGTTGGGATAACTGGCTAGACATGTGCAGAAAACAGAAACTGGACCCCTTCCTGACACCTTACACTAAAATTAACTCCAGATGGATTAAAGATTTAAACATAAGACCTAGCGACATAAAAACCCTCGAAGAAAACCTAGGCAAAACCATTCAGGACATATGCGTAGGCAAGGACTTCATAACTAAAACACCAAAAGCAATGGCAACAAAAGCCAAAATAGACAAATGGGATCTGATTAAACTTGAGAGTTTCTGCACAGCAAAAGAAACAATCCTTAGAGTGAACTGGCAACCAATAGAATGGGAAAAATTTTTTGCAATCTACCCATCTGACAAAGGGCTAATATTCAGAATCTACAAAGAACTAAAGCAGAGATACAAGAAAAAAGCAAACAAGCCCATTCAAAAGAAGGCAAAGGATATGAACAGACACTTTTCAAAAAGAAGATATTTATGCGGCCAATAAACATGAAAAAATGCTCAACATCACTGGTCATTAGAGAAATGCAAATCAAAACCACATTGAGATACCATCTCACGTCAGTTAGAATGGCGATCATTAAAAAATCTAGAGACAGATGCTGGAGACGATGTGGAGAAACAGGAACACTTTTACACTGTTGAGAGTGTAAACTAGTTCAACCATTGTGGAAGACAGTGTGGAGATTCCTCAAGGACCTAGAAATAGAAATTCCATTTAACCCAGCAATCCCATTACTGGGTATATACCTAAAGGATTATAAATCATTCTATTATAAAGACACATGCACACGAATGTTCATTGTGGCACTGTTTACAATAGCAAACACCTGGAACCAACCCAAATGCCCATCAAGGATAAACTGGATAAAGAAAATGTGACACATATACACCACAGAATACTATGCAGCCATAAAAAAGGATGAGTTCGTGTCCTTTGTAGGGACATGGATGAACCTGGAAACCATCATTCTCAGCAAACTGACACAAGAACAGAAAACCAACATTGCATGTTGTCACTCATAGGTGGGTGTTGAACAATAAGAACACATGGACACGGGAGGGGAACATCACACACTGGGGTCTGTTGGGGGGTGGGGGGCTAAGGGAGGGACAGTGGGGGGTGGGGAGGCTGGGGAGGGATAACATTGGGAGAAATGCCTGATGTAGGTGACGAGGGGATGGAGGCAGCAAACCACCATGGCATGTGTGTACCTGCCTATGCAACAATCCGGCAATATCTGCACATGTACCCCAGAACTTAAAGTATAATTTTAAAAAATCACTAAAACATTGGACATTATAAAATAGAACCAAATGGAAATCTAGAGCTAAAAGTATAATAACTGAAATGAAAAAAATATACTAGAGAAGCTAAATGATTTGAATTGACAGAAGAAAGGATTAGCAAACTTGAAAATAGAGGTAATGTAATCCAAATAATGGGGGAAAAGAACAAAGATAAAAAAATAAATAGAGCCCTAGAGAAATGTGGGACACCATTAAGCAAGACAACAGGAATGGCAGAAGGAGAGGAAAGAGAGAAAAGAGCAGAAAAATCATTCTAAGAAATAGTGACTTAAAACTTCCGAAGTTTATTGAAAAACAATAAAATACCTATTCAAGAATCACGATGAATTTCAAGTAGGATGAACACAAAGAGACACACACACAGACACAAGAACAAGGAAAAAAATGATAGTAGAAAAAAGAAATGCCTTGTCACTTAAAAGGGAACCCTGATTCAGATTAGCAGCTCATTGTCGGCAGAAACAATGGAGGCCTGTGGGCAGTGGGATAACAGACTCAATGTACTCACAGAAAAAAAAAATCAAAGAAGAATCCTACATCTAGCAAAGCTGTTTTTCAAAAATGAAGGCAAAATTGAGACCAGATAAAAACGGAGAGAATTTGTGGTTTTCAGGCCTACTCGCCTTGCAAAACGTGCTGAAGGAAGTTCTTCAAGCTGAAAGCAAATGGTTACTCAAATGGTAATTTTAGACCACACCAAAAAGCAAAGAGCACTGCTAAAGGTAACTATATAATTATAAAAGTATATACATGCATATTTTTCTCCTTTCTTCTCAATTGATATTAAAAACAACGGTTCGGTCTATAACACAGAGAAACGTAATATTATTGCCAATAACAGCACAAAATAAGTACATTCGAGCAAAGCTGTATTGGGCTAACAAAATGACTCCAGATGGTAACTTGCAATGAAGAATAACAAACGAAGAGAACCAGAAATGATAAGAAGTTTGATATAACACAAACTATAAATGTTTACTTACTCTTTTTTTTCTCTCAGCCTCTTTAACAGATGTAAAGTTGTATAAAATAGGCTGGGCACTGTGGCTTATGCCTGTAATCCTAGCACTTTGGGAGTCCAAGGCGGGTGGATCATCTGAGATCTGGAGTTTGAGACCAGCCTGACAAACGCCGAGAAATCCCGTCTCTACTGAAAAGGTAAAATCAGCTGGGTGTGGTAGCGCATGCTTGTAATCTCAGCTGTTGAGGCTGAGGCAGGAGAATCACTTAAACCTGGGAGGCGGAGGTTGCAATGAGCTGAGATCGGCCCATTGCCCTGAGCAACGAGTGAAACTCCATCTCAAAAAAAAATTGTATAAAAGAATAATTATAACTGTATTCCTGGGTTTATAATATTTAACGTAATATGTATAATAGCCAACAAACAGTGGGAAAAGACAATAGAGCTTGAGGGGAGCAGTGTTTCTATGTCTCACTAGGGTTAAGTTAGTATACATCTGAAGCTCATTTTGATAAGATGCATATGACAAGCCCTAGAGCAACCACTGAGGAAATAATTTAAAAAATTAGTGAAAAAATCAGTAATTTAAATGCTACATTATAAAATATTCACTTAATGTAAAAGAGAACATAAAGGAGGAAGAGAAGAGCAACAAAGACGTAACATACAGAAAAGAAAAAGTGAAGCTGGGCATGGTGGCTCATGCCTGTAATCCCAGCACTTTGGGAAGCTGAGGTGGGTGGATCATAAGGTCAGGAGTTCAAGACCAGCCTGGCCAACATGGTGAAGCCCCATCCCTACTAAAACTACAAAAATTAGCTGGGTCTGTGGTTGTGTGCACCTGTAATCCCAGCTACTTGGGAGGCTGAGACAGAAGAGTTGCCTGAACCCAGGCGGCAGAGGTTGCAATGAGCCAAGATCACACCACTGCACTCCAGCCTGGGTGACAGAGTGAGACTCTGTCTCAAAAAAAAAAACAAAAAACAAAAAACAAAAAACAACGTGAAATGGCAGATATAAATGTAACTATATCATTAATAACATTAAAAGTGAATGGACTGAATCAAAAGGCAGACTGTCAGACTACATTAAAAAACAATATCCAATGATATTCTGTCTACAGAGGAGAAACGCTAGATTCAAAGATACAAAAAGAGTGAAAGTAATAGAAAGGAAAAATATATATCATGCAAACAGCAGCCACATGAACGCATATGCATGCAACAACAGAACCACACAATATAGTAAATAAATACTGATAGAAATGAAGAAATATACAACAAGCAATAATATTTGGAGATCTGAATACCCAACTTTCAAAAAAACTGTAACTATACGAGATGATCGATATGTTAATTAGCTTAATTGTGGTAATCATTTCACAATGTAGATCAAAGTATCTTTTTTTTTTTTTTGAGTCGGAGTTTCGCTCTTGTTACCCATGCTGGAGTGCGATGGCATGATCTTGGCTCACTGCAACCTCCGCCTCCTGGGTTCAAGCAATTCTCCTGCCTCAGCCTCCCGAGTAGCTGGGACTACAGGTGCACACCACCATGCCCAGCTAATTTTTTTTTGTATTTTTAGTAGAGATGAGGTTTCAGCATATTGACCAGGATGGTCTCGATCTCTTGACCTCGTGATCCACCCGCCTCGGCCTCCCAAAGTGCTGGGATTTTAGGCGAGAGCCACCGCGCCCAGCCAAAACATCTTAAATAGATACAATTTTTATTTGTCAAGCATACCTCAAGTCAGGAAAAAATAATGAATAGAACGATTAGGCAGAAAAATCAGTAAGGAAATAGAAGACTTGAGCAACACTATAATCCAACTAGACCCTCGCAGATATCTGCAGAACAGCAGAATTTATACTCTTCTCAAGTGCACATGGAACACTCTCCAGTGTTATGCTAGGCCATAAACCTTGATAAATTTAAAGGAGTAGAAATACAATGCATGTTTTCTAATGACAACATAATGAAATTAGATATAAATAAAAGAAATTTGCAGAACTCACAAGTACGTGGAAATTAAACAATGCACTCTGTTTTACATTTTAATAACGTTTAAGTTCTGGGATACACGTGCAGGATGTGCTGGTTTGTTACATGGGTAAACGTGTGCCGTGGTGGTCTGCTGCACCTGTTAACCCATCACCTAGGTATTAAGCCCTGCCTGCACTGCATTAGCCATTTATCTTGATGCTCTCCTTTCCCCCGCCTCCACCCCACAGGCCCCAGTATTTGTTGTTCCCCTCCCTGTGTCTGTGTGTTCTCATAAACAATGCACACTTAAATAACCAATAGGTCAAATAAGAAATTAAAAGGGACATTAGAAAATACTTTGATATAAATGAAAATGAAGACATTATATACCTTATACCTTATGGGATACAGCAAAAACAGTGCTTAAAAGAAATTTGATAGATGTAAATGCCTATATTAAGAAAGCAATTGAAAATAACCTAAATTTTCACCTTAAGACACCGAAAAAGAAGAGCAAGCTACACATAAAGCAAGCAGAAAAAGAAGATAATAAAGATTAGAGAGTCGCCGCTGCCAGCTCGCGTATGGTGTTCTCTGGCCGCTCCGCCGCTCCACTCCTCCGCCGGTCGCAATGGAAGAAGAAATTGCTGCACTCGTCATCGACAATGGTTCCGGCATGTGCAAAGCTGGCTTTGCTGGGGACGACGCCCCCCCGAGCCGTGTTTCCCTCCATTGTCGGGCACCCTCGGCACCAGGGCGTGATGGTCGGCATGGGCCAGAAGGACTCCTACGTGGGCGACGAGGCCCAGAGCAAGCGCGGCATCCTGACCCTGAAGTACCCCATCGAGCACGGCATCGTCACTAATTGGGATGACATGGAGAAAATCTGGCACCACACTTTCTACAACGAGCTGCATGTGGCCCCGGAGGAGCACCCCGTGTTGCTGACCGAGGCCCCCTTGAACCCCAAGGCCAACAGAGAGAAGATGACTCAGATCACGTTTGAGACTTTCGACACCCCGGCCATGTACGTGGCTATCCAGGCCATGCTGTCCCTTTATGCCTCTGGGTGCACCACTGGCATTGTCATGGACTGTGGAGACAGGGTCACCCACACGGTGCCCATTTACGAGGGCTATGCCCTTCCCCATGCTATCCTGTGTCTGGACCTGGCTGGCCGGGACCTGACCGACTACCTCATGAAGATCCTCCCCGAGCGTGGCTACAGCTTCACCACCACGGCCGAGCGGGAGATCGTGCGCGACATCAAGGAGCTGTGCTATGTCGCCCTGGACTTCGAGCGGGAGATGGCCACAGCCGCATCCTCCTCCTCTCTGGAGAAAGCTATGAGCTGCCCAAAGGCCAGGTCATCACCATTGGTAACGAGCGGTTCCGGTGTCCAGAGGCGCTGTTTCAGCCTTCCTTTCTCGGCATGGAATCTTGTGGCATCCACAAGACCACCTTCAACTCCAGCACGAAGTGAGACGTGGACATCTGTAAAGACCTGTACGCCAACACTGTGCTGTCTGGCGGCACCACCATGTACCCAGGCATCGCCGACAGGATGCAGAAGGAGATCACTGCCCTGGCATCCAGCACCATGAAGATCAAGATCATTGCACCCCCAGAGCGTAAGTACTCCGTGTGGATCGGCGGCTTCATCCTGGCCTCACTGTCCACCTTCCAGCAGATGTGGATTAGCAAGCAGGAGTACGATGAGTCTGGCCCCTCCATCGTCCACCACAAATGCTTCTAAACGGACTGCGAGCAGATGCGTAGCATTTGCTGCATGGATTAATTCGGAAGTATATATTTGCCCCTGGCAAATGCATACACCTCTTGCTAGCCTCATGAAACTGGAATAAGCCTTCGAAAAGAAATTGTCCTTGAAGCTTGTATCTGATATCAGCACTGGATTGTAGAACTTGTTGCTGATTTTCACCTTGTATTCAAGCTAACTGTTCCCCTTGTTATTTGATACCCTGTACATATCTTTGATTTCAACCTTTAGTACATGCGGCTTGGTCACTTCGTGGCTGAGGTTAAAACGTGCTTGTGGGCAGACAAGTCTGGCTTGGTGAGTCTGTGTGGCCAGCAGTCTCCTATCTGTGCAGGGTATTCATGTGTCAGGGCTGAGTGTTGTGGGATTGCTCTAGAGGCTGGCAAGGGCTGCCAGTCTGTTAGGGTTGGAAAGTCCAAGCCATAGGACCCGGTTTCCTTTCTTAGCTGATGTTTTCCTGCCAGAGCACCATGGACTGTTACTTGCCTTGAGGTGGAAGCAGTTTGCATTTACACCTGTAAATGTATTCATCCTTTTAATTTATTTAAGGTTTTTTTGTACGCAACTCTTTGATTCTTTAAAGAGATGACAACAAATTTTGGTTTTCTACTGTTATGTGAGAACATTAGGCCCCAGCAACACGTCATTGTGTAAGGAAAAATAAAAGTGCTGCCATAAAATAAATAAATAAAAAGATTAGAGCAGGAATAAGTCAAATAGAGAATAGAAAAACAATAGAGAAAATCAACCAAAGCAAAAGTGGGCTCGTTTGTAAGTCAAAATACTGGCAAAACACTAGCTAGATATACCAAGAAAAAATAGCAGATTGGATTACTAGAACCAAAAACGAAAAGGGGATTTTCAAATATACAATAAATTATGATTATTATACTTACCATTTTGTGCAATGGAATAGTAAAGTTGATTCTTCCTGTCTAACTGAAACTGTACCTTCTGATCAACAGCTTCCCTTTCCCCATCCGTCTTCCCCCCCTAGCGTCTGGTAACCACCATGCTACTCTCTACTCCTGTGAGTCTGACGTTTTTAGATTCCATGCATCTCACATATCTATGGAATCGATTTGTCTTTCTGTGCCCGGCTTATTTCACTTACCATAAATATCATCACGAAAAATGATCGGTGAGGTGATAAGATTTATTAATTAGTATTAGTTTTATTTAATAATTTAACAATATAAACATATCAAAACATCACATAGTACCCCATAAATGTACACAATAATTACTTATTCAATTAAAATAAAATTTAAATTTTTAAAAAAACAAAATGAAGGAGGAGACATTATTACCAATCTTATAGAAATAAATGCTGTGAACAACTGTTTGGTAATAAACTAGGCAGTTTAGGTGAAATAAAATTTCTAGAAAGACACAAACTACTGAAACTGAGTCTAAGAGAAATAGGACATCTACACAAATCTATAGCAAGCAGATATTGAATTAATAATCTAAAAACTATGCACAAAGAAAACCCTAGGCCCTTCACCACTGATTCTACCAAACAGTTGAAGAAGAATTAATATCAATTCTTATGACTGGGCGTGGTGGCTCATGCTTGTAATCCCAACACTTTGGGAGGCCGATGCGGGCAGATCACAAGGTCAGGAGTTCGAGACCAATCTAGCCAAAATAGTGAAACCCCGTCTCTACTGAAAATACAAAAACTTAGCTGGGTGTGGTGGCATGTGCCTGTAATCCCAGCTACTTGGGAGGCTGAGGCAGGAGAATTGCTTGAACCTGGGAGGCGGAGATTGCAGTGAGTCAAGATTGTGCCATTGCACTCCAGCCTGGGTGAGAAGAGCGAAACTCTGCCTCAAAACAATACAAAACAAAACAAACAAACAAATTTAAAAAAAAAAAACAGGAAAAGAAATGGCAATGCTCCCTAAATTGATCTACAGATTTAGTGGAATCCCTGTCAGAATCTCAGCTGACTTTGTCGAAATTGGCAAGCTAAATGTACAATTCATACGGAATTGCAAAGGACTCAGAATAGCCAAAATAATCTGTAAAAGAAAAAAAACAGGCCGGGCGCGGTGGCTCAAGCCTGTAATCCCAGCACTTTGGGAGGCCGAGGCAGGTGGATCACGAGGTACATGGTGAAACTCCGTCTCCACTAATACAAAAAAAATTAGCTGGGCACGGTGGCGCGTGCCTGTAGTCCCAGCTACTCAGGAGGCTGAGGCAGGAGAATTGCCTGAATCCAGGAGGCAGAGGTTGCGGTGAGCCGAGATGGCACCATTGCACTCCAGTCTGGGTAACAAGAGCGAAACTCCGTCTCAAAAAAAAAAAAAAAAAAAGTAGGACTGGCACTTCCCAACTTCAAACTTACCGAAGTTACTTTTGTACCAACCTAAGGCAAAACCACCAATCAAGACAGTGTGGCACAGACATGAAGACAGACATACAGATCAGAAGAATAGAATTAGAATCTAGAAATAAAACCATGTGTCTACAGTCAACTGATTTTCCACGAGGTTGCCAAGATTACTCCATGGGGAAACAATAGTCCTGTTAACAAGTGGTTCTGGGACAACTGGATAGCCACATACAAAAGAATAAAGCTGGGCTCTTATCTCAAGTTTGTGTCATTTAAAAAAACTTTTTAAACAACTTCATTGAGATATGACTCACAAACCACAAAATTTACCCATTTAGTGTACAATTCAATAGTTTTTCATATATTCACAGATATGGACAACAAACACCATGATTGATTTTAGATTTTCATCCCCTCCAAAAGAAACCTTATATCTTCAGCTATCATCCCCTATCACCCCATCCTCCTCATCCCTAAGCCACCATCTACTTTCTCTCTACAGGGATTGGAGAGCTGCTGTCACAAGCCAAGCACGCTGCACACGTGGAGCCCCCAGAAACTGGAAGAAGCAAGGAAGGATCCCCTGCTAGAGCCTTTGGGAGGGCGCAGCCCTGCCAACGCCTTGATTCCTAACTTCTACCCTCCCCTCCAGGTTTGCAAGACAATAAATTTCTGTTGCTTCAACCACCCAGCTTGTGGTCCTGTAACTGCAGCAGCCCCAAGTTAACACAGTGACTTTTACACTTAGTTAGAAATCAGCTTGTTATGCCTCTTACCACAGGGGATACAAATTCAACCCACCAGCAGTACTTCCTAGCTACTACAGGCTCTCTAAGGTACCTGTGTCTGAGCTACAACACACACACCCCTAACCGTTATGATGAGTTTTCCTATAGCAATTCCTCGATCCTCTCATTACAGCTGACTATAGTCTGACCACTCTGGTTTAATAGAAATGTTTCAGAACTTGGTCAGGCGTGGCGGCTCATGCCTGTCATCCCAGCACTTTGGGAGGTTGAGGTGCGTGGATAACCTGAGGTTGGGAGTTCGAGACCAGCCTAACCAACATGAAGAAACCCCATCTCTACTAAAAATATAAAATTAGCTGGGCATGGTGATGCATGCCTGTAATCCCAGCTACTCGGGAGGCTGAGGCAGGAGAATCACTTGAACCCAGGAGGTGGAGGTCGCGGTGAACTGAGATCGTGCTATTGCACTCCAGCTTGGGCAACACCGTGAAACTTCATCTCAAAACAAACAAACAAACAAAAAGAAATGTTTCAGAACTTTTGTATCTCAAAGTGAAGGAGTGTGGCTGCCAATCTGGTTCCTCCCAGAATATCCTCATCCCTTAAGATTTTCCCTTCTTGGTTCCTTAGCAATCAGGGTAAGCACTTTACATATGTGTGACTGAAGAGTTATTCTAGTGATGTTTTCAGAAGACAGAAGATGTGTTCCAAGATGGCTAGTTATTTCTGCTGTCCAGAAACAACAAGCTGGAATCCTTAGCAATCTCCAATAACGTAAAACATTAAAATGACAAGGTTTTTTGTTCGTTTGTTTTTTGAGATGGAGCCTTGCTCTGTTGCCCAGGCTGGAGTGCAGTGGCACAATCTCGGCTCACTACAACCTCCACTTCCCAGGTTCAAGCAGTTCTCCTGCCTCAGTCTCCCAAGTAGCTAGGATTACAGGTGCACCACACCCTGGCTAATTTTTGTATTTTTAGTAGAGATGGGGTTTCACCATGTTGACCAGGCCACTCTCAAACTGCTGACCTCAGGTGATCCACCCATGTCAGCCTCCCAAAGTGCTGGGATTACAGGCATGAGCTACCATGCCCAGTCTGAAAATGACCTTTTAAGTACTGAAGAATATAAAACAAAAAGCAAAATTCCTCCCCCACCCCCCGCCCCCCCACTTTTTAAAAAACCCTTATCTCTGTCTAGTCTGAAAAAAAAATTAATGCACAGAATATCACGTATATCGAAAAATAATATAAATATAGCCAGATATGGTGGTGGGTGCATGTAATCCCAGCTACTCGGGAGGCTGAGGCAGGAGAACTGCTTGAACCTGGGAGGTAGAGGTTGCAGTGAGCGGAATTATCGCTCCACTGCACTTCAGCTTGGGTGACAGAATGAAACTGTCTTAAAAAAAAAAAAAAGGAAAATAATATCAATACAAATATTTACACAGTGCTCCATATGTGTCAGGTGCCATTCTAAGAGCTGCATATGTTTTAATTTATTTATTATCATAACGTTTTATTTATCATGACAACTTTATGAGATAGACATTAACTATTATTATCTCAATTTCCCAGATAAGGAAACTGAAGCTCACAGAAGTGAATCACTTGCTCAAGTTCATCCAGGTAGACGTTGCAGAGATGGGTCTCTCATCTAGGTTAACCCCATGGTCCAGGCCCTTTACCACAACTGTGTCATCTCAGGTGGAGGAAAGAGAAAAGTGAAGTCTGGGAGTTGGTTGCAGAGGAGAAGTGGCTAACGTTACCCCAGCACCTCTTGACACTTCCACTGAGACATGAAGCAGAAAGGACCAGTTCCCCGGTCACTCTTCCCACTTCCCACTGCAGCCCCCCGACAGGTCCCTCTCCCCTTTAACCAAGAGGCTGAAAACTGTCAAAGGAGAACACGTTATAGAAGTCAAGCCAGGCGTGGTGGCTTACACTTGGAATCCCAGCTACTCAGGAGGTTGAGGAAGGAGGATGGCTTGCAGCCAGGAGTTTGAGGCCAGCCGGAGAAACATGAGACCCTCATCTCCTGAAACAAACAAACAAACAAACAAACAACCAGACAGACAGCAGGTGGGGTGATATGACGTTCTCTGAATCCCTCCTCCCTGGGACTCTTCTCTTACTACCCTTTCCCTCTAGCTTTAGAAGAATGCCCAATTTTCTTGTCCATCAAGCAGTGTAATAAACCTACTCTTAAAAGTTAAGACAGTTCATTTGAAAAGTGCCTGTTCATATCATTTGCCCACTATTTGATGCGGGTTGTTTTTTTTGTTGTTGTTGTAAAGCTGTTTTAGTTCTTTGTAGATTCTGGATATTAGCCCTTTGTGAGATGGGTAGATCACAAATTTTTTTTCCTATTCTGTTGGTTGCCGGTTCACTCTAATGATTGTTTCTTTTGCTGTGCAGAAGCTCTTAAGTTAAATTAGATTCCATTTGTCTATTTTGGCTTTTGTTGCCATTGCTTTTGGTGTTTTAGTCATAAAGTCCTTGCCTATGCCTATGTCCTAAATGATATTGCCTAGGTTTTCTTCTAGGGTTTTTATGGTGTTAGGTTTTATGTTTAAATCTTTAATCCATCTGGAGTTAATTTTTGGATAAGCTGTAAGGAATGGGTCCAGAAGACATTTATGCAGCCAGCAAACATATGGAAAAATGCTCAGCATCACTGGTCATTAGAGAAATGCAAATCAAAACTACATTGAGATACCATCTTATGCCAGTTAGAATGGCAATCATTAAACAAATCTCAAGACAACAGATGGTGGAGAGGATGTGGAGAAATAGCAACACTTTTACACTCTTGGTGGGAGTGTAAATTAGTGCAACTATTGTGGAAGACAGTGTGGCGATTCCTCAAGGATCTAGAAATAGAAATACCATTTGGCCCAGCAATTCCATTACTGGGTATATACCCAAAGGATTATAAATTGTTCTGTTATAAAGACACATGCACATGTATGTTCACTGTGGCACTGTTTACAATAGCAAAGACTTGGAACCAACCCAAATGCCCATCAAGAACGGACTGGATAAAGAAAATGTGGCACATATTTACCATGGAATACTATGCAGCCATAAAAAAGGATGAGTTCATGTCCTTTGCAGGAACAAGGATGAATCTGGAAACTATCATTCTCAGCAAACTGACACAAGAACAGAAAACCAAACACCGCATGTTCTCACTCAAAAGTGGGTGTTGAACAATGAAAACACATGGACACAGGGAGGGGAACTTCACATACTGGGGTCTGTTGGGGGGTAGAGGGCTAGGGGAGGGATAGCAGGGGGTGGGGAGGTTGGGGAGGGATAACACTAGGAGAAATACTGAATGTAGGTGACGGGGTGTGGGGGATGAAGGCAGCAAACCATGGCATGTGTATACCCTATGTAACAATCCTGCAAGTTCTGCACATGTACCCCAGAAGTTAAAGTATTAAAAAAAAAAAAAAAAACCAAAAGGAAAAAAAATTAAGACAGTTCATTAAGCAGACGTGGAGATGGCCTGGAGTATGATAGGACTTTTTAAAGGCAGGAGACAAAGTTGTTAATCACAATTTGCCCATTACAGACATGGAAAGGGTGAGGGAAAGGAGGAGAAAAACTCACTCTTCAATAAATGCGCTGTCTCTCTCTCTACGCTCCCCCTCACTCCCCTTCCCACTCTCTATCCCTCCCTCCCTCTCTCTCCCTTTTTCTTTTGAGACAGAGTCTTGCTCTGTCACCCAGGCTAGACTGCTGTAGTGTGATCTCAGCTCACTGCAACCTCTGCCTCCCAGGTTCAAGCGATTGTCAGCCTCCAGAGTAGCTGGGATTACAGGTCAGGACCACCACACCCAGCTAATTTTTGTAGTTTTAGTAGATACTGGGTTTCACCATGTTGGCCAGGCTGGTCTCAACTCCTGACCTCAGGTGATCCACCCACCTCAGCCTCCCAAAGTGCTGGGATTATAGGCGTGAGCCATCACACATGGCCTTCAATAGATAGTCTTAAAAACAAAAAAAACCTTTATAAAATAATCAGAGATACTGAGGGTTTTTAAAGAAATCTTTAAGCATTTCTAAGGTTTGGAGGAGGGGGATTGGATGCTTTTTTTAAAATAATTTTTTAATTTTAGTTTCAGTTTTACAGAAAAATTAAGGAGATAGTACAATTACAGTTTGTAGGAATGTATAGCAGAATTTGCCCATAAAACCATCTAGGAGTTTCTTAGATCTTTTACTTCCTTTGAAAGTTCTTTGGTTATTGGTCTATTCAGACTTTCTATTTTTTCGGAGACTAATTACTGTCATTAAAACTTCCATGAAGAATCTCCCATTTTCATCTAAATTTAAATTTTTAGGTTAAAAAAAAATAATCCTCTGCCTCCCCAGGCCCCTCCAAGGGATCCAGACCTCGCTCCTGATTGGACATCAAGGATAAGGGGCGTGGCTTAAGCGCCGAGTGGTATATAGAAAGCTGAGCGGGAAACTTGGACAGAACGTCCTGATAGAAAGCAGGTTGGGGCGGCCGGATCAACTCGTGTTTTTCGACCAGTTTGTGGACCTAGGAAACAGGGGCCCCAGTGCACAGCAGGAGTGCTGCCTACCGGAAGGAGACGGCACAGATGACCACAGCCTGGCTCAGTTCCTCTGCAAGCATCACCCCAAGCGCTCCGCGTACCGTCTTTCATGTGATGTGCGAGGAGCGCCCTCTGGAGCTCAAAGGCTGGAGTTGGCATCTTGGCTACATTCGCTTCCCAAACTCTCCAGACATGTCTTAGCCTCAGGCTTCTAGAATTGCTCCCCAGGCTCAGTTCCCACTTCCCAGTCACGTTCCGCCACCACGATCCCTTGCTTGACAGCGGGATGAGACGCAGCTCACCAATTCCTCCGAAGACAAGACATCGCTGTTACATGTAGGGGGCAGGTTTTGTTGTTGCTGTTGTTTTTAAAAAAAGCTTCCACCACGCCTGCCACCAATTCTTAATGTTTTATTTTTCTTAAATGTTCATGCAAACGCAGTAACAAAGTAAACACCCGTGTAGTATTTCACCGCTTAATGCAGTCGTTTCTTAAATTTCAGAAGTAAGCTATGCTTACCATAAAAAATGCCTAAACATTACAGAAGTCAAAAGCAAAACTCCAGGCTGTGGTCTCATCCTCCAGCTCATAGGGTCCCTTCTATTAAAGGCTGGGTGGGTTACAAGAGAGCACGCTACACCAGTGGTCCCCAGCACCCGCGCTCCCCACCCCCACAGACCCCTACCCATGGTGGTCAGTTAGGAACCAGGCCGCACACCAGGTGAGCAGCGGGCCAATGAGCAAAGCGTCAACTCTATTTGCAACCACTCCCCATCGCTGGCATTACAGCCTGAGCTCCACCTCCTGTCAGATCAGCTAGGGCCTTAGATTCTCACAGGAGCACAAACTTTATTGTAAACTGGGCATTTGAGGGATCTATAGGTCGCACGCTCCTTATAAGAATCGAATGCCTGATAATCTGTCACTGTCTTCCATCACTCCCATGTAGGACCATCTAGTTGCAGGAAAACAAGCTCAGGGCTCCCACTGATTCTACATTATAGTGAGTTGTATAATTATTTAATTATCTATTATAATGTAATAATAATAAAGTGCACAATAAATGTAATGAGCTTGAAACATCCCCAAACAACCCCCCACCCCCACCCCACCCACCCCACCCACCCCACCTACCCGGTGGGCCGCCACCGTCTGTGGAAAAATTGCCTTCCCCGAAACCAGTTCCTGGTGCCAAAAATGTTGGGGACTGCTGTACCACACAGCTCCACAGCTGCTACCATCCTGGTTTATTGATGCATCTTGGGGCCTCCGGGTCAGCTTCTGCAGCCTTACCTTCTTGTTTATAGCTGCATAGACTTAGATGTTCAGAGAATAGTCCAGTCTCTGTTCCATCCAGCTTTAGAGCCTCAGCGTTTCTTCACATCAGTCACTTATTAATTACTTAAAGGTTCTTGCTTCTTCTTCCTGAAACTAAAGGAGAGGTCACTGATCAAGCTGAATTTTGCAAAGGTGAGTAGTGACTCTTACAGCTAACTCCTGGGACTGGCTGGCAGAACTCAAGGCCTCCAGCCCTAAGTTCTCTTAGGGAATCATTCATTCCTTTAAGATCAAGCTAGACATTTTTTTTTTTTTAACATTAACAAACATTATTATTATTTTGAGACAGAGTTTCACTCTTTTCATCCAGGCTGGAGTGCAATGGTGTGATCTTGGTTCACTGCAACCTCAGCCTCCCAGGTTCAGGTGATTCCCCTCCCTTAGCCTCCTATGTAGCTGGGATTACAGTCATGTGCCATTGTGCCTAATTTTGTATTTTTAGTAGAGACGGGGTTTCAACCATGTTGGCTAGGTTCATTTTGAACTCCTGACCTCAAGTGACCAACCTGCCTCGACCTCCCAAAGTGCTGGGATTACAGGTGTGAGCCACTGAGCCCAGACTATTATTTTATTAAAAGATTTTCTTAATCTTTTGCTCTCTCTCTTTGCCTTTTGGGACCCCAATAATTTGAAATTTTGGTTGTTTTATGGTATCTCATATGGCTTTTATCATTCTTTTTAAATTCTTTATCTTTTTGTCTTTCTGGGTTGTTTCAAAAGATAGGGCTTCAGGTTCTGAAATTCTTTTTTCTATTTGATTTAGTCGATTGCTGAAGCTTTCAAATATATTTTGTATTTCATTCAATGAAGTATTCCTTTCCAGAATCTGTTTGGTTCTTTTTTATGTCTATCTCTTTGGTAAACTTTTCATTCATATCCTGAATTGTTTTTCTAATTTGTTTGTATTATTCTGAGTTCTTCTGTATCTCACTGAGCTTCTTTAATATCGTTATTTTGAATTTTTTATCCAGGTATACTCTTCATATGATTTCTTTGGCTATAAGCAACATCAGTAGTGTGTGTTATTTCCTCTGTGACTTGAAGTGCAGTTGTTAGTGGAGGCTGTGGTGAAGTTTTTTTGGGGACAGAGGATGCCAGGTGGGCCAGTTCTTGGGCACAGTGATGGTGGTGGTGGGCTAGGTATGCCTGTCCTTGAGCCCTAGGGTGGTGTATGCTGGCATAGGTCTTAGCAGGTTCAGGTGGGCCAATTCCTGGGCTTCCAGGTGGCTTGCTTGGGTGCTGGCATTGGCAGCCATGGGCCAGGTAGACGCACAGTTCCTGGGGCCACTGGGCAGCAAGTGTGGCACAGGCAATGGCAATAACATTGGCAGGACAATCTAGCTCCCAATCAGCTTGTGCTAGTGTTGGTGATGGCTGCGATGGGCTGAGCAGGCCAGTCTCCAGGCCCATAAGTGGCACATGCGGGTAATGCCACCTGAGGTGGTAGTGGCCAGCTGGGTGTGCTCAGCCTCAGGCCCCTGGGAATATTCCAGCATACTGGAAATGGTTGTGCATCAGTTTAAAATCACCTCTTTGCTGTGACCCAGGGAAACTAGTGAATGCCAAGTCCCTTCACTTCCCAGAGATAGGTGATTTAGGATGCAGTGGAAGCTGTAAAAGTTTGGGTGCTCACTGCATGGAAAAACTCCTTCCAGGGAGACTCTGTAGATTTCCCACTGGGCAAGCAAGGGCAAAAGGCTTGGAGAGTGTCTGAACTCCTGTGCAGGCTCCCGAGGGTCCAGCATTTGTCTGTCCTGTGAACTCCTGGATACAAGCTGGTTAAAAGCAGGACTATCAAGCAGCAGCTGGAAGAGTGTGCTGGCAAATCCTTTTTGAGGAGAAACTGGGAGCTGTGCGTTTTGACCCCTTCTCTGCACTGCTCTGCTTGGGGGAGTGTGGTGGAGGAAGGCTAACCCTGAAGTGCTTGTGTGGCTGCTTAAAACCACCTTTTTCTTCTGTGAGCTAGGGAGACTCACATATGCCTAATCCCTTCCATTTCCAGAGCTAGGAGGTTTAGGATGCAGCCCCTTGAGTGGCAGCAATAAAAGTTGGGGAGATCGATGTGCAGACAAACTTCTTTCAGGAGGAATTGACAGACCTGGATCTGGGCTGAGTTGGGGGTGAGGGCTTGGGAGGCACTGAGCTTCTGTTCAGGCTCTCATAAGTCTGTAGTTTATCTACCTAGTCAACTCCCTCATGCAGGCTAGTTAGGAACTTAACCATTAACAGTTAGAGGGCCATGTGTGGTTCTCCCCTTCTCTCCTCGGGGAGAAGCTGGGAACTAGGGATTCCTTCCTGATCGGATGCTCAGTGCTTAGGGTGGATGCTGTGCTCAGGGTGGATTTGGTTCCTGAGTGCTTCAGCTTTTCCTGCCGTGTTTTTTTTGTTGTTGTTGTTTTCTGACAGTCTCGCTCTGTCACCCAGGCTGGAGTGGTACGATCTTGGCACACTGCAACTTCTGCCTCCCTGGTTCAAGCAATTCTCCTGCCTCAGCTTCCCGAGCAGCTGGGATTACAGGCATGTGCCACGATGCCCAGCTAATTTTTGTATTTTTAGTAGAGATGGGGTTTCACCATGTTGGCCAGGATGGTCTCCAACTCCTGATCTCGTGATTTGCTTGCCTCAGCCTCCCAAAGTGTTGGGATTACAGACGTGAGCCACTGCTCCCTGTTCAATAAGATGTTTTCTCAGTTGCCTGGTGTATAGAGTCTTAATTAGTTTATGATTTTCTTCCAGAGAGAACTGATTCAGGTGTAGATGTTTATTCAGTGCATCAGAGTCAGGAACATCCCATGTCATTGTTCACTGTGTTGCTGGTGTCACTTCTCTGATGACAGTTTTTAATGCTGAAATTTGGGGGAGGAGGCACTAAAATGAAGCCAGAAAATGTAGGCAATGATGAAAGATAGGGGAGTTCCTTTATTGTTTTTCTTACAGAAAAAGATAAATTCACAGCCTCTGATCTATTTAGACTGGGATCAACCCATTAAAGGTGTTTGGAAATATATCTGAGTGGGTCAGATCACAGGCCTCCCCCATGAGTTGTGTATAAGTTTTTTTTTTTTTTTGAGACGGAGTTTCACTTTTGTTGCCCAGTCTGGAGTGCAGTGGTGTGATCTTGGCTTACTGCCACCTCCGCCTCCTGGGTTCAAGCGATTCTCCTGCCTCAGCCTCCCGAGTAGCTGGGATTACAGGCATGTGCCACCATGCCCAGCTAATTTTTTTGTTATTTTTTTTTAGTAGAGACGGGGTTTCTCCATGTTGATCGGGCTGTTCTCGAATTCCTGACCTCAGGTGATCCTCCCACTTCGGCCTCCCAAAGTGCTGGGATTACAGGCGTGAGCCACCACGCCCAGCCTGTGTATAAGAAGTTACACTGAAGATCGGAGCTGGTCATACTCCAGACACACTGGGAGGAAAAAGATATTGATTTAGGCTGCTGGTGCCATCTTCCTCTGACAGGTCATAGATCTTTATAAATTCATCTATTTCATAGGGAGTGGAGGCCCAAGGAAGATTTGAAGCCCCCAGACATATCTGTTCAATATCATGTGACTGAGAATGCCAGGATGAATCCCTCACAGAGGCGCCGGCTTCTCCAGGATTCTTGATACCAGAAGGCTCATGTAGATCATGGTCATTTACATCAGAGATTCTAGGACTTATTGGATGAATGTCTGCAGTAGTTACGGCTGACGGAGTCTCCTCCTTTACTGAAATAGTCTGGCTTGATGCTCCTAGTGATAGCTGTGGCTGCATTTGCTGCTGCTGCTGCTGCTTCTTCCATTTGGCCCGCTGGTTCTTGAACCATGTCTAGGAAGGGGGAAAGGGGAAGTTAATAATGGGGGTTGAGTATAAAGGGGCATCCTCATGTTCCTCAGGAATTTGGTTTTTTGGTGTGAGAGTTAGTCTTACATTTATTGGAACAAGGGAAGCTCTTTCTATCCTCTGCTGTCCTGGGTTTCAAGGGAAAAGTGGGTGTAAGATTGTACTAGCAATGGAATATGACCAAGGTCATGATGTATTAAGCAAAAGGGGATTTGTATTAGTGGTGTATTTTTTTTTTGAGGCAGAGTACTGCTATGTCACCCAGCCTGGAGTGCAGTGGTGCAATCATAGCTTACTGCAGCCTCGAAGTCCCCAGCTTAAGCAATCCTCCTATCTCAGTCTCCCAAGTAGCTGGGACTAAAGGCATGCGCCTCTATGCCTGGTTAATTTTTAATTTTTTTGTAGAGACATAGTCTTGCTATGTTGCCCAGTCTGGTCTTGAACCAAGCTCAAACGATCCTCCTGCCTCTGCCTCCCAAAGTGCTAGGATTACAAGTGTGAGCCACTATGCCTGGTGCCCAGAGAAAGTATTTTAAAGTCAGAGTATGGGGTGAGAGTTTAGCTTGGGATGTCTTCAGAGTTAATCCAGACGTTCTCCCCTGAATACTCTGTGGGAACTTAGTGACAGGCATCTGGATAACTGTGAATTAAGCAGAACCTGTCCTGAAAACACAAGAATAGACCCAAATGAGTATCTGAGATCCAGCCTCACACAGTCCTGTGTAGCATGGTGGGTCTGGAGTTAGAAAGGTCTGCGTTCAAATTCCAGCTCTTGTGTTTATAATGCTTGGAAGACAGCTCTTCTTTTTTTTTTTTTTTTTCCGGAGTTTTGCTATCATTACCCAGACTGGAGTGCAATGGCATGATCTTAGCTCACCACAATCTCTGCCTCCTGGGTTCAAGCAATTCTCCTGCCTCAGCCTCCTGAGTAGCTGAGGTTACAAGTACATGCCACCACGCCTGGCTAATTTTGTATTTCTGGTAGAGATGGGGTTTCTCCATGTTGGTCAGGCTGGTCTCAAAATCCTGACCTCAGATGATCCGCCCGCCTCAGCCTCCCAAAGTGATGGGATTACAGATGTGAGCCACTTCTCCTAGCAGGAAGACAGCTCTTCTATGTGAGCCTTAGTGTCCCTCAATAAAGTGGGTGCTCATGACAATAAGAATATAAAGTGCTTAACATCTGTCCTTGTACATAGCAATTGTCAAGAAATAGGAATTGTTGTAACAATGATTAAAAGTGTGTGTGAAGCTCTGGGTTAGGCGTGCTACCTACAGATACACTCGGGGACAGACCTTCACTACAGACAGATCGAGGTGTTGCTCTGAAGCCAGTGTCACCATTGCAGCCAAACTTGGGTACATGGTCTCTTCAAACATTTTTCTCAATGCCTTGAGTTGTTGGGAGAGAAGTATTGTGCGACGCCGACGATCACGCTTTGGCCTTTCTGCAGAGGGAACAGACGAGAGGCTTTCATTAAAAATATTCAGAGGAAAAGGGGGAGAGTACTACATCAAGGGAATGCCCACGGGACAAAAGAATCTGTACAACAGCCCTGAGCCCTAGACCTTCCCTTTGGCAGAGTCTACCCAAATGATAAGGAACCAGAAAACCAAATTTGGTAATAGGACAAAACAAGGTTCTTTAACACCCCTCCCCCCAAATTACACTAGCTCACCAGCAATAAATCCAAACCAAGAAGAAATCCCTGATTTACTTGAGAAAGAATTCAGAAGGTCAGTTATTAAGCTAATCAAGGAGGCACCAGAGAAAAGTGAAGCCCAATTTAAGGAAATTAAAAAAAAAAAAAGAAGATACAAGAAATGAGAGGATAAATCTTCAGTGAAATTGATAGCATAAATAAAAAATAATCAACACTTTAGAAGACAGTGAATGCCCTCACAGAAATGCAAAATGCTCTGGAAAGTCTCAGCAATAGAATCAAACAAGCAGAAGAAAGAATTTCAGAGCTTGAAGGAAAGGTTTTCAAATGAACCCGATCCAACAAAAACAAACAGAAATGAGTAAGAAAATATGAACAAAGCCTCCAAGAGGTCTGGGATTATGTTAAACAACCAAACCTAATAATAATTGGCGTTCCTGAGGAAGAAGAGAAATGTAAAACTTTGGGAAAAATATTTGGGGGAATAATAGACGAAAATTTCCCCAGCCTTGCTAGAGACCTAGACATCCAAATACAAGAAGCTCAAAGAACATGGGGGAAATTCACCACAAAACGATTATCTCCTAGGCACACTGTCATCAGGTTATCTAAAGTCAAGATGAAGGAAAGAATCTTAAAAGCTGCGAGGCAAAAGCACCAAGTAACCTATATATATTTTTAAACCTATCAGATTAACAGCAGATTTCTCAGATGAAATCTTAGAAGCTGGAAGGGATTGGGGCCCTAGCTTCAGCCTCCTTAAACAAAACAATGATTAGCCAAGAATTCTGTATCCAGTGAAACTAAGCTTCATAAATGAAGGAAAGATACAGTCTTTTTCAGACAAATACTGAGAGAATTCACCACTACCAAGCCAGCAATATAAGAACTGCTGAAAGGAGGTCTAAATCTTGAAACAAATCCTGGAAACACATCAAAACAGAACCTCTTTAAAGCAAAAATCTCACAGGACCTATAAAACAAAAATACGAATTAAGAAAGCACACAAAAAATGTTATACAGGCAGCAAATAGCACAATGAATGGAATAGTACCTCACATCTTAATACTAACATTGAATTTATGGCCTAAATGCTCCACTTGTGGCTCACGCCTGCAATCCCAGCACTTTGGGAGGCTGAGGTGGGCAGATCACCTGAGGACAGTTTGAGACCAGCCTGGCCAACATGGCAAAAACCCATCTCTACTAAAAATACAAAAATTAGCCAAGCATGATGGCACATGCCTGTAATCCCAGCTACTAGAGGGGCTGAGGCAGGAGGATCACTTGAACCTGGGAGGCGGAGGTTGCAGCGAGCCGAGACTGTGCCACTGCACTCCAGCCTGGGCAACAGAGTGAGACTCCACCTCAAAAAAAAAAAAAAAAGATACAGAATTACAAATGGCCAATACACATATGAAAAAATGCTCAACATCACTAATGATTAGGGAAATGCAAATCAAAACCACAAGAATGGCCATAATCAAAAAAATAAATAAATAATAGATGTTGTCATGGATGCAGTGAACAGGGAACACTTTACACCACTGGTGGGAATGTAAACTAGTACAAGCACTATGGAAAAGTGTGGAGATTCCTTCAAGAACTAAAAGGAGAACTACCATTTGATCCAGCAATCCCATTACTAGGTATCTACACAGAGGAAAATAAGTCGCTATATGAAAAAGATAATGGCACATGTATGTTTATAGCAGCACAATTTGCAATTGCAAAAATGTGGAACCAACACAAATGTTCATCAATCAACGAGTGCATAAAGAAACTCTGGGGTGTGTGTGTGTATGTGTGTGTGTGTGTATATGATGAAATGCTACTCAGCCATAAAAAGGAATGAATTAATGATATTTGTAGAAACCTGGATGAGACTGGCAACCATCATTCTAAGTGAAGTAACTCAGGAATGGAAAACCAAACATCATATATTCTCACTTATAAGTGGGAGCTAAGCTATGAGGATGCAAAAGCATAAGAATGACACAATGGACTTTGGGGACTCGGGGAAAGAGTGGGAAGTGGGTGAGGGATAAAAGACTACAAATATGGCGGGGCGAGGGATAAAATACTACAAATATGGTGCTGTGTACACTGTTCAGGTGATGGGTGCACCAAAATCTCACAGATCACCATTAAATAACTTATTAATGTAACCAAACACCACCTGTTCCCCAATAACCTATGGAAATAAAAAAAAATTAATGTTTTATTGGAATGCAAACACACACACACACAGACACACTATATATATATATATATATCCCCAAAGGTAAGCTTCTTTCCTGAGCTTGGCCAGGGAATCAAGAACTTAGGCTAAACATTCAATGCATGAGACCCACTTCTCCCCCTCTTTCTGGGAGTGTTCTGCATTCCCAGAAAATCAGTGCCAACTTCCACTGAGCAGGACACATTTTTAAGCCACAAATGGGAAAATCTTATTTCTGTGGCCTCATTCTACAGCCCCTGGGGGAGGAATATTTACCTCTCCATGACTTTGGGCACCAATTTGTTTTCCTAGCAACCTGGGGACATCTTTCTGTTTTTCATGCTACTAATAAAGACATACCTGAAACTGGGTAATTTACAAAGGAAAGAGGTTTAATGGACTCGCAGTTCCACATGGCTGGGGAGGCCTCACAATCATGGTGGAAGGCAAGGAGGAGCAAAGCCACATCTTACATGGTGATGAGGCAAGAGAGGGAATGAGAGCTAAGCAAAAGGGGAAACCTCTCATAAAACCATCAGATCTCATGAGACTTATTCACTACCATGAGAATGTCATGGGGGAAACTGCCCCTATGACTCAATTATCTCACAGAGGGCCCCTCCCACAATACATGGGAATTATGGGCACTACAATTCAGGATAAGATTTGGGTGGGGACACAGCCAAACCATATCAGTCCTTATTGAGATAGAATAGAACAGTGGCATGATATTGACACCGAGTTTAAATGAGTTTATAAGGTTCACAGGGTATTTGAGACCCTATTATCCTAACCAGTCATAGACTCAGTGGCACTGCTGTCTATGTTTGTTGGCCTGTGAGACCCTGAAGCTATTGGTTTGGCCATTTATTAAGTGTCAGTAGGGAAGCAAAGATGAAGCTTAGTGACCTGAGAATGAATGTTGATTCTCTCATTTACTAGTAGCTTGGTGACTTTGGGAGTGTCACTACACTTGTATTGTTTGTCTCTGTATCTTTATCAGTAAAATGGTCCCAGAAAGTTCACTCCTTTAGGGAAGATGTGAGTAACCAAAGAAGCAAGTCTGTTAATTACAGGCTTGGTGCATGTGTTAGTCCATTATGCACTTATAAAGGAATACCTAAAGCTGGGTAAATTAGAAAAGAGGAATTAATTGGCTCACAGTTCTGCGGGCTATACACGAAGCATAGTGCTGGCATCTGCTTCTGGTGAGGGCCTTAGGATGTTTCCATTCAGGACAGAAGGTGAAGGGGAGCAAAGTGTCACATGGTGAGAGTGGGAGCAAGAGAGAGCAGGGGGAGGTCCCAGACTCTCTTAAACAACCAGATCTCGTGTGAACTACTGCAAACTCACTCATTACCATGAAGATGGTACTAAGCCATTCAGAGGGATCCACTCCCATGATCCAAACCCCTCCCAACAGGCCCCACCTCCAACATTGGGGATCACATTTCAACATGAGATTTTGAGGGGACCAATATGCAAATGGCATTAGTGCAGAATGGGAGTTTTTACTATGGTTTAGAATATAAATAAGACTTCATCATCTAGTAAAACCTGATTCTCATGGTCATCTATTTTATATGAAAGATTCTATTTTTAGGATGCTCTTATTCCTCAAACAAATACATGGAAAAACAAAAGGCAGCATGCTGCCTAATAATGGCATAGTGAAGACAAGTGATCAAGCACACAGGTTTCTCTTAGCTTCTCAGCATTTGTTTAGACACAAAGGTAGAGCAAAAATTTACAGGATAATGAAGAAAAACCCTGAAATAGAAGGGGGACAGCAAGAAAGAAAGAGAGAGAGAGGGAGAGACAGAGACAAATAGAGAAAAAGAAGGGGAAGGTTGAAGAGTAAGACAGAGGAAGAACACAGCAAATAAACATACTCTTTTCTTAAGAAATAAGGCCAGGTGCAGTGGCTCAGGCCTGTAGTCCTAGCACTTTGGGAGGTCAAAGAGGGTGGATCACTTGAGATCAGGAGTTTGAAACCAGTCTGGCCAACATGGTAAAACCCTGTCTCTATCAAAAATACAAAATTTAGCAGGGTGTGTTGGTGGGTGCTTGTAGTCCCAGCTGCTTGGGAAGCTGAGGCAGGAGAATCGCTTGGACCAGGGAGGTGGAGGTTGCAGTGAGCTGAGATCACTCCACTGCACTCCAGCCTGGGTGACAGAGCAAAACTCCATCTCAAAACAACAACAACAACAACAAAAAAAACAAGAAACAAGAAAAAATATATATAAATGTTAAAATAAATATTCTCAGATAAATAAAAGAAAGATTGCACTCACATCAAGAAAGTCTTGAAAAGAAAGGAAAATATGATAAGACAAATGTTCTTTGAAATCAATAGCTAAAAATAAATACTTATGCAATAGAAGAGTTGGAAGAGAAAGCTATTCCAGGAAGTAGAAAAAAATATACAAAAGTGGACAGAGAGTGAAAAGATCAGAAAATAAGACCTCTGCTCAGGGATGTCCAACACTATCAATATTTATGTGACTAAAAATATCTCTGATTAAAAGAAGTTTCAGAGAGTATCACAAAAATATTTTAAAAATTCAAGATTTGAGGCTGGGTGCAGTGGCTCACCCCTGTGATCCCAGCACTTTGGGAGGCCGCAGTGGGCAAATCACAAGGTCAGGAGATCAAGACCATTCTGGCTAACATGGTGAAACCCTGTCTCTGCCAAAAATACAAAATTTAGCAGGGTGTGATGGCAGGCACCTGTAATCCCAGCTACTTGGGAAGCTGAGGCAGGAGAATCACTTGAACCTAGGAGATGGAGGTTGTAGTGAGCTGAGATCGTGCCACTGCACTCCAGCCTGGGCGACAGAGTGAGACTATGTCTCAAAAAAAATAATAAATAAATAAATAAATAAATCAAGATTTGAGAGATGAGGCACAGGGGTTTCCAGATTGAAGCTATTCCACGATGAGCACAATAAATGAACAAAAGGATCATTGTTGCAAAAATATCAGAATACCAAGAATATACAGCAAGTTCCAAAAGCTTCTAAAGGGAAGTAGAATTTCCATTCAAAGGAACAGTAATTAGAATTCTACTGGTCTTTAGAAAAGCAACACTGCCCATTGGTAAGTTATAGGGGGTGAAATCGAGGAGGGAAATGGCAAAATCATCTACCAAGCTGAGAGGTCAATATGTAAAATCGACTAATTAGTATCTTTCTAAGTTTAGTATTAAAGAATAGAAAAATGTATTAGAAGAGCCAGATACAAGTTTTGATAAGTGAGATTGTTGATGCATAATTTTTCTATTAGAATGTGGGAAGTAAAAAGTTCCACTTCAAAGTTTCTTGTTTAAGAAAAAAATTCGTAAGTGTTAGAAATAATAGTTTGTTTTAAACATTTTCTTTAAAAGACTTTTTGCCAGAGGCCCTATACTATGTAGCTGTCAGCCATGCTTACAGGCATGTGGTACATTCTATGTTCTCGTACTTTAACCAAGCTATCTGTGCTGAACATGCTCACAGGCATGTCCCCGCTCACAGCCTATGCTCCTTCCTTATTTGGACTTCCCCTTTTTGCTCTCCATTGCTTTTATTAGCCAATCAGGTTTTAGTTTAGATTGTGAGGTCTGGCTCCAGCCAACAGAGATCCAATACAGCAGTAAGGACAACCCCGATGTGTAAGAAATAAATATGTCTGCTTTCCTTTGTTCGTTGTACTCTCATGACAAGATTGCTATGGGAGAACACTTCCTGTAGGAAGTAAAAAGAATTGCTTTGCTGAGAGATCCTTTGTCCCAGTACTAATTTTAATTTGCGGCACCGAGCATCTATTTCAAACATAGTATAAAATCATTTTAAAAAGTTAAAATATAAGTAAAATTACATTTATGTCTCTAGCCAAAAAATACACTTTTTTCTTTTTTTTGGAGACAGAGTCTTGCTCTGTTGTCCAGGCTGGAGTGCAGCAGTGCAATCTCAGATCACTGCAACCTCTGCCTCCCAGGTTCAAGTAATTCTTGTGTCTCAGCCTCCCAAGTAGCTGGGACCACAGACACGTGCCACCATGTCCAGCTAATTTTTGTATTTTTAATAGAGATGAGGTTTCACCATGTTGTCCAGGCTGGTCTCAAACTCCTGGCCTCAAGTGTTCCGCCCACCTTGATCTCCCAAAGTGCTGGAATTATAGGCATAAGCCACTGTGCCTGGCCAGAAATACACTTCTAAACTGTTTTACAAGTAGAATTATCAAAGGAAAATGCTGATAAATATCACAATGGCAACTCTTAGAATATTTGTACAACAGTACTCGTAAGTAAATTGAAAAACACAAGACATGCTGGGAGAATATATTTGCAACACATATAAGAGATAAATTATTAGTATCTAGAAGACAACAAAAATATTCTACTAAGCCTCAAGAAAAAAATACTAAAAAATGGGAAACGATATAAATACAAAAATTAGCATGAGGGGAAAACATAATGGCCTTTAATATAGAGCGAACAGATTCAATCACACTGGTTAATAAATAAATGGGAATTAAAGATCACGTACTATTTTATACCCATAAATGGACTGACACTTAAGAAGTAGTACTAGGCATTAAAAAGGATGTGAGTTCAAGACAGCCTAGGCAACAAAGTAAGATCCTGTCTCTACAAAAAAATTTAAAAATTAGCTGGGCATGGTGGCACACACTTATAAGTCCCAGCTACTCCTGAGGGTGAGGTGGGAGAATCACTAGAGCCTAGGAGCTAGACGCCAGCCTGAGCAACATAGCAAGACCCCATCTTTTTATAAAAAGGGATGTGGAGAAACAAACTCCTAAGTTATTGGAGTCCCATCGCAAATTGTTTTTCAAACGGTCCTTGTCGGTACAACCCAGTGGTTTCTAAAATTGTCTACCTAGCATTGACAAAGCCCAGAAGCCACCACAAGATCCCACATCTCTCACTTGATGTATCTGCAACCCAGTCACTCAACCCCCAGCCTCCTGCCTTTGCCCAGCTTACCTGGCATCATGTCCTCTGGGGACACAGTGGTTTGATGAGCTGTGTGCCGCAGAACTCCTGAGCTGACTCTATGTGACTGCTGGGCTAAAAGGCCTGATTATTTAAGCAATTTTTGTAATGTAATCATGTCTCCACCCTGTCCTACCCTAATGCCACTCCCTCCAATAATCCATTCAACACTTCTTTATTGAGAACCTACTCTATGCCTGATGCTGTGTAGGAAGCTGGGAATAAAACTGTGATTCACTGACCCCTGACCCGAAAGAGTGGAAGAAAACAAAGGGAAGTCGAGCAAACAGAAAATGGATAAAATGTGCAAGAATGTCAATTGGGATAAATGAGTAAATAAGGCACAGAGAGAAAAAAGTTGGTAACGTAACTCAAACTCGGGAGGTGAAGGAGGGGCTCTGTGCGTGGGCGGCTTCCGGTGAGACCTGGAGTGCATCAGGAGGCGTCCTGCTGGGAGTTTGGGATGATGGGAGGTTAAGCCCTTCACCCACCCATCTTAGTCCAACCTCTTCCAGTCGAGACAGCAACCGATGACAGTGAAGAACTCGGCGGAGCCTAAACCATAGAGGATCTTTTATCTTCTTTTGAGTATGGATTTGGGGGCAGTTGGGAGCCCATAGTTTTTAGCAAGGTAACTTAAAATATAAATTGCATTAAAAAATTATGCTTCTCTCTTGCCTCAGCATCCCTCTGTCGTTCTGTTACTCATTTTTTCCATCTTTCAGGCACTCTATTAACTCATTTATTCATTCCTCTCCCTAATGTTCTTCTCCATGATGGGTCTTATTTGTGGGTGGGTATGATTTGGTGGGTGAGATAGATCTAGTCTCTGTTCATGAGACAGAGCCTCCCCACACTCAACGTGGACCCAAACTGTCTCAAGTGGAGGTGGGACTCTGCTCTTGGCCCGTCTTATAGTACCTCCCCAACTCTGTCCTCTCCCCCAACCTCCACCCCGACCAGGTTGGTTTGGAGAAGTCAAAGAACTCGGTCTGGAAACACTGTAGATAGCCTTAAGGCAAAAGATTGAAGGACCCATCTATGTCTTTTTGTTTTGTTTTGTTTTAGGGTCTCACTCTATTGCCCAGACTAGAGTGCAGCAGTGCCATCATAGCTCACTGTAGCCTTCAACTCCTGAGCTCAAGAGATCCTCCAGCCTCGGCCTGCCAAAGTGCTGGGATTACAGAAGTGAGCCATTGGACCTGGCTCCATCTATGTCTTCTATAGGAATAAAATTCAGGAAAACTTCTAACACGGTCAAGGGTAGAAACTCCCTTCCAAATCCTGTCTGAAAGGATAAAATGGGCCTCAAATTTTCCATATAAATTTTAGCATCAGTCCCTGGAGTAGCCCTGTGGCACTAGTGAGGATGGAAAGAGGGTGATATATTCAAAGGGTATGAGATCCCCAATAACAGGGAATTTTGCAGAACTTAATGTTAAAACACCCTTGACTCTTCTTCATTTGTTTACTTAATTATTTGAATGCCTGCTCTGCTAAGATCTGTTCCAATGAATAGGAAATTGGGATTTACAAAAATAGAACTCAGCCCGCCTTCCCAAGTGCTGGCATTCTAGAGAGGAAAGCAGGAAATAAAAAAAGAAACAAGGCCAGGTGTGGTGGCTCACGCCTGTAATCCCAGCACTTTGGGAGGCTGAGGCAGATGGATCACGAGGTCAAGAGATCGAGACCATCCTGGTCAACATGGTGAAACGCTGTCTCTACTAAAAATACAAAACTTAGCTGGGTGTGGTGACACAGGCCTGTACTCCCAGCTACTTGGGAGGCTGAGGCAGGAGAATCCCTTGAACTGGGAGGCTGAAGTTGCAGTGGGCCGAGATCGTGCCACTGCACTCCAGCCTGGTGACAGAGCAGGACTCCGTCTCAAAAAAAAAAAAAAAAAAAAAAAAAGAGAGAAGCAAGCCAATACACAGTTCAGATACTACTGGTGATGAATGCCACCAACAGCACTGATTTAGAGGATGTGTAGTAGATTAGAGGTAAGACCTCTCTGAGGAAGTATGATTTTCACTGAAGGAGAGGGAAGAGAGTTCTAAGCAAAGAGAACATCAAATGCAAAGGCCCAGAGACATGAAAAACCTTTTCATGTCTGAGGTGCAGTTAAGAGGCCACTGTAGCTGAGGTGTAGTGTGGGAGAGGAATATTGGGAAAAGTTCAAACTGGAAAGACCAACCAAGATCAGAGCAAGGTGAAGAGGTTTGGATTTTATTCCAAGTGAAGGAAAAAGCCACTCAAGGGGCGTTGGGGGACCCAGAACACTCAGTTCACTTTTCTTTTTTTTTTGAGACATGAATAACTAGATTATTTTTGGGGTTTGGCTCTTTTTATTATATCCATCTTTTCACTGACTTTCTCATGCAGGTTATGAATTGTTTCCCTGATTTCTGGGTATTGGCTGTGTTCTCTCGTATTTTGTTGTTTCCTTGAGATCATTGTTTTGAATTCCTTTTTGGGCCTTTCATAGATTTTCTTTTCTTTAAGATCTGGTACTGGAGAATTACAGTGTTCCTTTGCAGTATCATATTTCCTTGCTTTTTTCATGTTTCTTGTGTCTTTTTGTTGATAGCTGTGCATTTGTTGTAACAGTTGCTTCTTCCAATTTTATGAACTGGCTTTCACAAAGAAACTTTTTCTTGTAGATGTATTTATAGTTTTGGTTGAGTAGGGTGTTTTGGCTTTGATAGAGGCAACAATGTAGTCTTCATATGATCTCTATGCTATTAATGTCGGCAGTGTCTGAATTTTTCAGTGGTTTAAACTGGTTGTTAGTGGTGGAAAGTGATGAGGCTTCGCTCAGGACATTAACAACAGGTGAGCTGCTCACTGGGCCCCAGGGTGCCACACATGGGCACTGGTGTGGCAGCAGCAGGCCCACCGTACCTGTCCTCAGGCCCCCAGGCAGCGTCTGTGGATGCTGGCAGTGGTGGGGGCGGGGGGGCACGGGCAGTCTGGTCCTCAGGCCCCCAGGTGATGGGCGTGGGCACTAGCAGTGGCAGCAGCAGGTCAGGCAGGCCATTCCTCAGGTCCCTGGGTAGCACTTGCAGTGCCATCAGCAGAAGTAGCGGGCTGGTCCCTGGATGGTGCATTTGGGTAGGGCACCAGTTCAGTATATACTCTTTTGTGCCCAGTTTTTTTTTTTTTTTTAACTCCACATTGAGATACTCTCTATTGTTTGCACATAAAGTTCATTCATTCTCATTACTGGATTTTAAACTGTATTTTCTATACTGTATTTATCTGCTGTATTTTGTCACCACATTACTTTATTTGGGTAAATGGACCAATTAAAAACAATTATTCTGCTGTTAATGGGCGTAGTTGATGGCTTTTGGCTATTACAAATAGGGCTGGAGAGGGAAATTTCAGGTGCTGAGAGCTTGAGATGGGATGAGTAGAGTCGCAGCTGATTACAACGTCTAGAAGAGAAAAGAAGGATGGCCAGTTATCTGCGTTGTTGAAATACTTCTTTCTGTGCCATGATATATAATCCAGAGACTCAACACTCAGGATTCTACCTCCCCTTGACACA
Source organism: Aotus nancymaae (assembly GCF_030222135.1). NCBI lineage: Eukaryota > Metazoa > Chordata > Mammalia > Primates > Aotidae > Aotus > Aotus nancymaae. Next base: position 14,255,047 of record NW_026988441.1, on the reverse strand, counting down.
CACACAGAGACACACACACACACACACACACACACACACACCCTGCTGATGTGGGTCTTACAGGTCCAGCTTCTTCTTTTCAGAATCTGAGCTTCAGACCATGCTCCTGAGGTCCAAAAGCCCAGCGTGAGCTTTCTTGCTTCCCAGCAGGCCAGAAACACTTGCACAATGTCTGCCCTAAAGATTCTCAAAACCTTTTCAGGATGCAAGCGCTTTCTGAAGCGCTTTTTTTTTAATGAACCTCCTTGTATTAATAAATGTATTTTGGTAAGCATATGTCTGTATTTACTGGAGATGCTTTCCCAGAATCCAGACTTGGGAATTCTTCATTCCCAAAGGCTATATGTGTTTGTTGAACTTGTGTCTTATTATACACTCTGTTGAACTGGCCACTGGGATCTATTGTAGTCTAGGATTCCCAGGCAGAGTCTGCAGGTTTTGTTTTCATTTTGTTTCATTGTTAGGGGAAGATGGAAGTTCTTTTTTAGCCAGGGATCCTCAAAATTTAGTGTGAATGAAAATCACCTACAGGGCTTGTGAAAACGTAGCATGCTGGGCCCCAAACTCAGTTTCTGCCTCAGTATTTCTGGGCTAGAACCTATGAATATGCATTTTAACGAGCTCTCAGGTGATGCTGATGCTGCTGGTCTGGGCATCACACTTTGAGAACCACTGTGGCTAGCAATCTCAGGGGCAGTCTCCTCAAAGACCTCTGGGTGACTTCTGTGACCAACTGTGAAGCTTTAGGCCAACTCTATATTTGTTGCAAACATTACCAACATCAGGTTTTAATGATTTTTTTAAAAGAATATTTTAAAAAACCAAAACAAAGCAATGTTAAATGGAGGATGGATTGTACCCACCAAATGACTCCAAAGGCAACTCAACTGATTCAAAAAAGTGAAAATGAACAAAACAATGGATTTTGGGCAGTTGTCAAGCTTTGGCTGAATGAGTCTTGTAGAAACTGATCTAGCAGGAGTCATTAAGGTAAGGTGTGTGGTCGGGAGATGGGGAAACAGCCTCAGGAAAGACCACATGTATGCACATGTTCATGTGTGGGGGTCATCTTCTCTCCACTTGGCTGTATGCTTAAGTAAAATTTTGTGCGTGTGTGTGGGGGAACCGACAGGTGTCACCTCTAGGTTTTGTGGTGTGCTTTCCTTGCCACCTATTTTCCTGTTACCTTCACATGTGTGCTCTGCCTTCATGGGCACTCTGTGCACAATATAAGCTTTGATTGAGTCTTCAGAGTGTCCTCCAAAACATGCTGTACAAATTTTTTCTCCCACCAATATTATTCCGTGGTACTTAATCTGTAGGTCATCACCAAAATGCCTTCATAATATGTTAAATCATAAGCCTCAATACTGTTTACACTTTCCTCATTTCTAGGAAGTCAGTGCATGCTTTTGGTCACTGAAGGTCATTTTTATTTTTTTAGAATTTGACCTATTCCTATATTGCTCATAATCTTCTCTTGCACGGACCTTTCATTATTTTTTGTATGTCAAAGATATAATATTTGGATTATGAATTACAAAATTTTCTCCTAGTTTGTCATAATATTTGGAGTATGAATTACAAAATTTTCTCATAGGTTCGTCTATCAGTGTGAACCCAGAGGTCACTAATGAAAAGATTACTCTTCACCTCTCCCCACAAACTGCCGTTAAAACTTCCCAAAATTTAATAGAATTTTGTGTCTGCTTAAGCTGGAAAAAGAAGAAATAGTTGTTACTAGCAGAAGTATGGGCTATTGTGCAGAGGATATGGAAGTCAAAGAAGATCAATCTCTCTGGATCACTAATAGGATTGCTGGAATGTCTGAGAAGGAAATAACATCAACATCTTTATGCACAACTTACTAGGTGGCCAGACACCCTGAACTGATATTTCGTCCCCAGTTCAGGTGAACAACTGAGATATTAATCAAAATTCTATTGCCTGTTACAAGGAAAAGCGGTTCCTCTTCCCCTTCTGTGGTAATTTCTTATCGGCTTCAGTTCTGGGCAGGGTGTGAGGGTGGTTGCCTAGAATGGGGTTTCCAAATCTCCTTAATGTGACCTCTGACTCTCTTCACTGCTTCCATGTCCATACCTAGACTCAAAACCCAAGGAATGGAGTGGGATGACATTACGAATTAATCTTAAGAAAGTACAAAGAACTGTGTGATGGTGCTGATTTACATGGGCAGAAACTTGGAGTGTATGCTTGGAAATGAACTGTCAGGGTTTTAGACCAGGGAAAGTGGAATTTGTTGTTAATACTAATGCCAATGCATCCTCATAGTGTAGCTCCCACTTATGAGTGAGAAATCTCACCATTCTCTAAGAATCAGCAGAGAAGAGTCTCTGAGATTTTGATTCACATGAAAACAAAGCGAAAAATGAGAGGGCATACCTAGAGCCCAGGTGTCTGAGAGACAGAGTTGGGGTGGCCCTCACCTGGCAGAGCCAAGGGGTCTGAAGTGGGGTAAAGAAAGAAAATGTGGCACATATACACTATGGAATACTATGCAGCAATAATAAGGATGAATATATATCCTTTGCAGGGACATGGATGAAGCTGGAAACCATCATTCTCAGCCAACTGACACAAGAACAGAAAACCAAACACCGCATGTTCTCACTGATAAGTGGGTGTTGAACAATAAGAATACATGGACACAGGGAGGGGAACATCACACACTGGGGCCTGTCAGGGAGTGGGGGAGCTAGGGGAGGAATAGCAGGGGGTGGGGGTATTGGGGAGGGATAGCATTAGGAGAAATACCTAATGTAGATGACGGGGGGATGGACGCAGTAAACCACCATGGCACATGTATACCTAACAAACTTGCACATTCTGCACATGTGCCCCAGAACTTAAAGTACAAAACAAAAAAACATAAAAAAAAAAAGAAGACACAAGTGTTTTCTATACTTCTCTCCCCAGGTCCAGCTGAGGATCAAGATCTATGTTCTCCCATAATTTGCTGGAGAAGAAAGAAGAGGATTTTCTTTCAAGGCCAAGTGCCTTGTCCCCAGGATCTCCAGCTTTTGACCACGGTACTGGTTAGGAAAATGCACACCTTCCTGGTAGATTCTGAACAGTGGAGAAAAGGCTTCATGAGAAGCATGGAGGCTGGAATTGACACCCCTTACCCTCACTTTATCATCTTTATGTGTGCATTTCCCTGGTGACCCTTTCCTCCCCCAGTACCTCCCTCACTGTCATTTCTGTTGCATCACAGGCACAGGCCTCCAAACAGGTATGGTTGTGACTGAGTCTGTTTCTGACACCCCACCCCTTCTTGCTCTGCGGGAAGACATTGCTGGGAAGGGCTTCTAATCAGGAATGAAGCCAGAGGGCACGGCTGACAGGGACCATTTAAGTTCTGTAACTCAGAGATTTACACAGAAGCCTGGAAACAATTCAGAAGAGCTGGCCAGATAGAGCCGTCACAGATATCCGTGAGTTGAAAAGGCAGAGCCTTCCATATCTTTAGTTACACAAATAAGAGAATGAGGGAGATTTTATGAGATGAAAATATGTGCTTTTCCACTGAATGTTTTACTGAGAGTTGTGGGTGTATCGAAGAGACCCTGGGAAAATGGCATCTGAGATGCCTGTAGGGTGTGATGTATGGATCCTGGATTAGTGTAACCTTCTGTGAGTGTGTGACAGTGTCTGGTAAGAGTGAACTCTGCTGAAATGACGTGACTTTAGGTAGGAGGTGGACGGGTGTGTGAGTTTAAGGGGGTGACTGTGCTTCGTTTTCATGACTGTGATGTGAGTGTCTATGTGAGCCCAGTTGGACCAGTGCATGGGCATCTTTATATGCACAGAGAGCAGGCATGCATGACTCAGTGAGTGGCGCGGCTCTGTGTGACTGGGCTGTGTGTGTGTGCTGGGATGTGATCAGGTATTGAACTGGGAACATGCACTGGCCTTCTGTTCATGAGAAGGTTCCTCCTCACACAGAAACACCTCTGACGCAGCTGTGCATCTTCCCATGTGTGTCAATGTGGATCCAGGGTGGCAGAACTGTTGGGGATCTTGGGGACCATAAGTTATTAAGGACTCGTTTCTGAGCATTCATGAGAACAGAATGCATGAATCCTCAGGGGCCCCTTCCCAAGCAACGTGGGAAAGAGAAAGCAGGTTATGAGGCCCATGGTTCCTCAGGCGGGGTCCACACAGAAGGCAATGGCTCCTGCCTCCCAGGCTCAACCTCCCTGACTCCCTCTCCAGCAGTCCTTCCTAGTGTGTGACAGGGTGATGAGCAGATCCTGATTTGCTAGGGAAGGACATTGGGAGACTTGGGTTCAGAGACAGATTCACCCAAAACAAGAAAGTAACACGTTTAATTTCCATTCAGGCAGAGCTTCCAATGGACATTCATCAAGTTTGCTGAGGCCTGTAACTGCAGCACTTTGGGAGGCCAAGTGGGGAGGATCGCTTGAGGCCAGGAGTTGGAGACCAGCCGAGGAAATGCAGCGAGACTCTACCTTTCCAAAATTTAAAAATGTGCCAGGCATGGTGGTGTGTGTCTGTAGTCTTAGGTGCTTGGGGGTTGATGCGAGTGTGTAGCGACGTCTCCCTTTCTTCAGTGTGTGTCTGCGATTGAGGGTGATAACCAGACTTCCTGTTGTCCAAGAATCCCTGTTTCTAAGTGATCACGGGATTCCCAGAGCCAGTTGACAACATGATCCCTCTTCATTTCCTTACGCTTTGCTCATTAAAACTTCTCCAAGCTTCACAAAATTTCGTTCTTGCTTTCAGTGGTAAAACAGGTAGTGGTCATCACCAAAAGGGCTTGGAGGATTTCATGGGTGGTGGGAGGAATCAAAGAGGATAAATTTTCCTGGGGCACAAAGAATGAGTGCCAAGGCCTCTGGAAGATCTGAGAACACATTAAGAATAACACTCGTCGACAGCATGGAGTTTATGGCAGACGCTCTGAACCAAAATCCCTACCCAATTTCAGATGAGTCACTGCACTGAAATGTCAGGCAGCTGTTTTCAGCCACATAGGGATAAGCAATGGGATTGGAGGCTTGAATAACTCAGCCACAACAGGGTGAATGGGACTGTGTCTCAGTTGAGCAGGGTTGAATAGGAGCCTCACTCTCCACACTGAAAACAGAGGGGAGGGAACACTTCAGGGATCCCATTTTCCCACCTGAACCCCAAACCTCACATGTCCCTCCACTTAACCAGGAAAAAAGGCAAGAAGAAAACCACCTGAGAAGATACTCATATGCCATCTCCCCTCAGTTCGGGAACAAAAGATATACAATATTATTTCTGGAAAGGTAGAGCACAGATGTAGAAATCTGATTTGTTCATTTAAAGAGTGCTCACAGATGATCACGCCCTTGCCCATCCTCCCTGCAGACTGAGACAGAGAAAAGTCGTTTCACAGAGAGGAGCTGAGGCTCCTACAGTGGACATGGCAGTCAGTACTTTGTAGAGTAGAAATCTTGGTCAGAGATGCGTGCAAGAAACCCTTTCATCAGGGCACTCAATACTGGCTCTCACTGATGGTCTTTCCTGTAACTGATTCATCTCCACCCACAGACACAAGGTTGGGAAACCTCCATTTCCATCCTCTGAAGTGCCCCCACTGCCTTCCCTCCCCTTGCAGGAGCCTGGCCTTTGGTCTTAGAAGACTCCCACTGATGCCCCCCAGTCCTCTCCTAAGAATAACCTTTCTTCCTGGAGTGTTTCCTTTGGGGACAATTCTGGACCAACCCCTCCATCTGAGATGCTCCACTAGCTGGCTGTTTTGCCCATTAGTTGACACAGTTTCTTCATTGTGTCGATGGTCTTTACCATCTGGTATTCAATTAGAAAAAGAGAAAGTCAAATTATCTCTATTTACAGATGATATGATTGTATAGATAGAAGACCCCATCATCTCAGCCCAAAATCTCCTTAAGATGATAAGCAACTTCAGCAAAGTCTCAGGATACAAAATCAATGTGCAAAAATCACAAGCATTCCTATACACCAATAACAGACAAACAGAGAGCCAAATCAAGAGTGAACTCCCATTCACAATTGCTACAAAAAGAATAAACTACCCAGGAATACAACTAACAAAGGATGTGAAGGACCTCTTCAAGAACTATAAACCACTGCTCAAGGAAATAAGAAAGGACACAAGCAGATGGAAAAATATTCCATGCTCATGATTAGGAAGAATCAATATCGTGAAATGGCCATACTGCCCAAAGTAATTGATAGATTCAATGCTATCCCCATCAAACTGCCATTGACCTTCTTCACAGAACTGGAAAAAACCACTTTAAACTTCATATGGAACCAAAAAAGAGCCTGCATAGCCAAGACAATCCTAAGCAAAATGAACAAAGTAAAAAGAACAAAGCATCACACTACCTGACTTCAAACTATACTATAAGGCTACAGTAATCAAAACAGCATGGTACTGGTACCAAAACAGAGATATAGACCAATGGAACAGGACGGAGGCCTCTGAAGTAATCCCACACACCTACAGCCATCTGATCTTTGACAAACCTGACAAAAGTGAGAAATGGGGAAAGGATTCCGTTTAATAAATGGTGTTAGGAAAACTGGATAACCATGTGCAGACAGCTAAAACTGGACCCATTCCTTACACCTTATACAAAAATTAACTCCAGATGAATTAAATATTTAAATGTAAGACCTAACACCATAAAAACCCTAGAAGAAAACCTAGGCAATACCATTCAGGACATAAGCATAGGCAAGGACTTCATGACCAAAACATCAAAAGCAATGGCAACAAAAGCCAAAATAGACAAATGGAATCTAATTTAAACTTAAGAGTTTCTGCATAGCAAAAGAAACAATCATTAGAGTGAACCAGCAATTAAAAAATTTCTGCAAGCTATCCATCTGACAAAGGGCTAATATTCAGAATCTACAAAGAACTAAAACAAATTTACAAGAAAAAAACAACCCACCAAAAAGTGGGCAAAGGATATGAACAGGCACTTTTCAAAAGAAGACATCTATGTGGCCAAAAAACATATGAGAAAATACTCATTATCACTGGTCACTAGAGAAATGCAAATCAAAACCACACTGAGATACCATCTCACGCCAGTTAGAATGGTGATCTCTAAAAAATCTGGAGACAACATACGCTGGAGAGGATGTGGAGAAATAGGAACACTTTTACACTGTTGGTGGGAGTGTAAATTAGTTCAACCATTGTGGAGGACAGGGTGGCAATTCCTCAATGACCTAGAAATAGAAATACCATTTGACCCAGCAATCCCATTACTGGGTTTATACCCAAAGGATTATAAATCATTCTATTATAAAGACACATGCACACCTATGTTCACTGAGGCACTGTTTACAATAGCAAAGACTTGGAACCAACCCAAATGCCCATCAAGAATGGACTGGATAAAGAAAATGTGGCACATATACACCATAAAACACTATGCAGCCACAAAAAAGGATGAGTTCATGTCCTTTGCAGGGATATGGATGAATCTGGAAACCATCATTCTCAGCAAACTGACACAAGAACAGAAAACCAAACACTGCATGTTCTCACTCATAAGTGGGTGTTGAACAATGAGAACACACAACAATCCTGCAAGATCTGAACATGTGCCCCAGAACTTAAAACATAATAAAAATTATTTGTACATTCTGGATATTAGCCCTTTGTCTAATGGGTCTGTGGGGGATTGGGGGCTAGGGGAGCGATAGCAGGGGGTGGGGAGGTTTGGGAGGGATAACATTAGGAGAAATACCTAATGTGGGTGATGCAGGGATGGAGGCAGCAAACCACCATGGCATGTGTATACCTATGTGACAATCCTGCATGATGTGCACATGTACCCCAGAACTTAAAATATAATAAAAAATAATAAAAAAAAGAAAGAGAGCTCAAACTATCCCTGTTTGCAGAAATTATTCTATATCTAGAAAACCTCATAGTCTCTGTCCCAACAACCCTTAAGCTGGTAAACAACTTCAGCAAAATTTCAGGATAGAAAATCAATGTGCAAATATTACTAGAACTCATATATGCCAACAACAGTGAAGCATAGGGCTAAATCAGGAATGGAATTCCATTCATAATTTCCATAAAAAGAATAAAATACCTAGAAATCCCGATAGCCAGGGAAGTGAAAGATTGTTACAATGAGAATTACAAAACATTGCTTAAAAAATCAGTGATGAAGGCCGGGCGCGGTGGCTCAAGCCTGTAATCCCAGCACTTTGGGAGGCCGAGGCGGGTGGATCACGAGGTCAAGAGGTCGAGACCATCCCGGTCAACATGGTGAAACCCCGTCTCTACTAATACAAAAAATTAGCTGGGCATGGTGGCGTGTGCCTGTAATCCCAGCTACTCAGGAGGCTGAGGCAGAAGAATTGCCTGAACCCAGGAGGTGGAGGTTGCAGTGAGCCGAGATCGCGCCATTGCACTCCAGCCTGGGTAACAACAGTGAAACTCCGTCTCAAAAAAAAAAAAAAAAATCAGTGATGATCCAAACAAATGGAAAAACATCCCATGCTCATGGATAGTAAGTATCATTATCATTAAAACAGCCATAATGCCCAAAGAAATGTATAGATTCAATGCTATTCCTATTGAACTACCAATGACATCCTTCACAGAATTAGAAAAAAACATTTTCAAATGCATATGGAATAAAAAATGAATTGAATAACCAAGACAATTGTAAGCAGAAAGAACAAAGCTGGAAGCATCACATTACTCAACTTCAAACTGTACTACAGGGCCACAGTAACCAAACAGCATGGTTCATGTACAAGAACAGACACATAGACCAGTAGAGCAGAATAGAGAGCCCAGAAATAAGGTCGCATATCTACAACCCTCTGATCTTCAACAAAGCTAACCAAACAAGCAATGGAAAAATGACTTCCTATTCAAGAAATGGTTCCAGGATAACTGGCTAGCCATATGTGAATGATTGAACTCGAACCCCTTCCTGGCTTTATGTAGAAAAATCAACTAAAGACGGGTAAAAACTTAAATGTGAAACCCAAAACTATAGAAACCCTTGAAGACTACCCAGGTAATACCATTCTGAATATAGGAATGGACAAAAGGTTCATAACGAAGATGCCAAAAGTAATCACAAGAAAAGCAAACACTGACAAATGAATCTATTTAAACTAAAGGGCTTCTGCACAGCAACAGAAACTAACAGTGTCAACAGGCAACCTACAGAATGGGAGAAATTATTTGCAAATTATGTATCTGAAAAGGTCTAATATCTAGCATCTATAAGGAACTTTAACAACTTTACAAGAAAAGAAAACTCAACCCCATAAAAAAATAAAAGGTGGGCCAAGGGCTGGGCATGATGGCTCATGCCTGTAATTCCAGCACTTTGGGTGGCTGAGGTAAGTGGACTGCTTGAGCCCAGGAAGTCAAGACCAGCCTGGGTAATATGGTAAAACCCTGTGTCTACGAAAAATAGAAAAATTAGCCGGGTGTTGTTGCACGCACCTGTCATCCCAGCTACTCAGGAGGCTGAGCAGGGGGGATTGCCTGAGTGAGACAGAGGTTGCAGTGAGCTGAGATTGCACCACTGCATTCAGCCTGGGTGTCAGAGTGAGACCTTGACTCAAAAAAAAAAAAAGAGTAGACAAAGGACCGGAACAGACACTTTTCAAAAGAAGACATACATGTCGCCAAAAAGCATTTGAAAAGAAGCTCAACATCCTTGAACGTTAGAAAAATGCAAATCAAAACCACAATGAGATACCATCTCTCACCAGTCAGAATGGCTAATATTCAAAAGTCAAAAAATAAGAGATGCTGGCAAGCTTGTAAAGAAAAGGGAACACTTACACATTGTTGGTGGCAGTGTAAATTTGAGGAATCATCACATTGTGGAAAGCAACGTGATGATTCCTCAAACAGCTAAAACAGAACTACCACTCAATGCAGGTATCCCGTCACTGGGTATATACCCAAAAGAATATAAATTATTCTATCATAAAAACATGTGCGCGTGAATGTTTATTACAACATTATTCACCATAGCAAAGACACGGATTCAACCTAAATGCCCATAAAAAACAGACTGCATAGAGAAAATGTGGTACATATACACCATAGAATTCTATGTAGCCTCAAAAAAGAATGAGATTATGTCTTTTGCAGAAACATGGATGGAGCTGGAGGCCATTATCCTTAGCAAACTATGTGGAAACACAAAATCAAATACTGCATGTTCTCATTAGAAGTGTGAGCTAAATGATCAGGCTCATGGACACCAAGAGGGGCCTACTTGAGGGTGGAGGGTGAAAGGTGTGACAGGAGCAAAAACAAAAAACCAGAAACTATTGGGTACTAGGCTTAGTACCTGGATGATGACATAATCTGTACTACAAACCCCCATGACACGAGTTTCCCTGCACATGTATCCCTGAACCTCAAATAAAAGTTCAAAAACTAAAACCAAACAATCTCACCTTTCTTTGGAATCTGCATGAGAAACAGTATCTCTGAAACTTTGATTCATATGGACACCAAGAGAAAGGAGAGGATATAGCTAGAGCCCAGGTGTGTGACAGACAGATGAGAGCAGCCCTCACCTGGTAGAGCCAAGGGCCCTAGCGTGGGCCAGGTTCATGCAAGGACTTTCTCTACCTCTCTCCCCAATCACCCTGAGAATCAAGGCAGTGCTGTCCCAGAATCCTTAAAGGCAAAAAGAAAGATTACCTTCTAGAGCCAATGCCTTTTCCAAGAATTCCCACCTTAAATTTTTTTTTTTTTTTAACCATTGTACAAACTGGGAAAATGTACACCTTCTGTGTAGATTCTGCACAGTGGAGAAAAGGCTTGAGAGGCATAAAGGCTGGGCTTTACAATCATTCCTCACTACATCATCCTAATCTATGCATTTCCCTGGTAACTCAATCCACAGCCTGGTACCTGCCCCTGCCCCCCACCCCCACTGTCATTTTAGTGCGTTACCGACACAGGCCTGCAAACAGCTATGGTTGTGACTAGTTTCTTCCTGACACCTGAGCCTTTCTCACGCTGCAAGGGAAGCTTGCTGAGAGGAGCTTGGAATCAGGAATGAAGTCAGAGGACAGGGTTGACAGGGATCATTTAAATGCTGCAACTGAGAGATTCACATAGAAGACGGGCACAATTCTGAAGAGTTGCCCAGAGGAAGCAAAACTGTCAGAGCTACAGGTGAGTTGAAAAGGCACAGCCTTCAATAATCTCAAGTCACATAAACCAAGAAGGAAAACAGGGGAGATTTTATAAGATGAAAATGTTAGCGTATCTACTGGGATTGCTTTACTGAGAGTTGTGTGTTTGTGGACTAGAGACCCTGAGGCTATGGTATGAGATGCTTGTGGGGTGTGAGGTGTGGACCCTGGACCAGTGCAACCATCTGTGAGTGTGTGATGGTGTCTGACGAGAGTGAACTCTGTTGAGATGATGTGACTTTAGGTGGGAGGTAGATGGTCCACCAGGATGGGCAGGTGTGTGAGTGTAATGGGTGAGTTGCTTTGTCTTCATGACTGTGGAGTGTGTGTGTGTGTGCGAGCACAGCCCAGGTGCTTGAGCATCTTCATATGCACCGTGAGCAGGTGTGTGTCTCAGTGAGCGGCAAGGCTGTGTGCGACTGTGGGTGTGTGTGCTGGGATGTGACTGGGTGTTGAACTGGGAACACGCACGTGGCCTTCTGTGCATGTGAAGGTTCCTCCGCACACAGCAGCGCCTCTGATGAAGCAATTGTGCAGCCTCCCCTGTCTGTCAGTGTTGGTCCTGGGTGACAGAACTGGTGGGGATTTGGGAACTGGGAGTTACTGAGACTCATGTTCAACCATTCATGAGAACAGAATATATGATCCGTAGATGTCTCTTTCCAGTAAGTGTGGGGAAGAGGAATGCAGACCATGGGGGTGATGGTTCCTCTGGTGGGGTTTGCACAGTGACCACCGGCTCCTGCCTCCCAGCCTCAGCTCTCTTCCTGTCCACCATCACAGCCTGTCCTTCCCATTGTAGGACAGGAGGGTGGGCAGATGCTGGCTTGGTAGCACAGAACATAGGAGGCCCTGGTTTCAGAGCCTGGATCACCCAAAACCAGGAAGGAACAAGCATCGCCTCAGTTAAGACAGCACTTACAGTGAATAGTAATAAGAAAAATGGCTGGGTCCACTGCCTATAGTCTTACCACTTTGGGAAGCCAAGATGGGAGAGTAACTTGAGGCCAAAAGTTTGAGACCAGTCTGAGCATTAGTGAGACCCCCTCAAAAATTTTAAATAACACCTGTCATCCCAGGTACTTAGGAGGCAAAGGTGGGTGGATCCTGCAGCCTAGGAGTTCAAGGCTTCAGTAAGCTATGATTGCACCACTGTACGTCACCCTGGGTGATAGACCAAGACCCTGTCTCGAAAAAAAACAACCACTTGTAGTCATTTTAGAAATTAATCATTCCCTCCAGTTATGTCCCTGACTCAGGCATTTCATTTGTACAAGTCCTGGGGCTGTGCTCTCAGCAATGTGTCCCCTTCTAGAAAGGACATGCATTGCCCGTGATGATTGTGATGCATGTGTATCCCTCACACAGGGGTTTCCTGTTCCTTTATTATTTCCTTCCATCTTTCAACAAGTGTTGTTTCTCACTGGAGTGAATTTCTAAATTCTTAAATCCTCAAGTCTTGTTTTCACAGTTTCAGAGTTGAAAATGAAGGCAGTTCAGTGTTCCAGGGGGACTCCCCTTTTCTTTTAGGGTCCCTAACAGGCCCTATACATGCCAAGGGTTAGGGTAAAAGTTTTACATATATTAACTCATCTATTACCAAGAACACCCTACAAAGTAGGAATTCCTGCTAATCCTCCTTGTCCTGGGGAAACTAAGGCAGGGAGAGTTCAAGTAATGGCTCTAAGATGGCACTGCTTGTAAGAGGCAGAATGAGGACTGGAATTCAGGCGCCTTGGCTTCTGAACCCTTCTTTTACCTATGGGTCCTTCATTTCTTCAGGAATACGGGCCCTGCCTGTGGTAGGATGAAAGCGGGGAAGTCTCAGAGTCTGTTCTTTGATCTCTAAAGAATCTGTTACAGAAGGTGCCACCCTCAACGGCTTGTGTCCTTGACCATTGGTTCTCATATCACAATCAGAGGGACGCTGAGCCTCCCTTTCATGTGAGTACTCCATGGTCCAAGGGTGGGGGTGGAGCAGAAGGGAGAATATTTGCTCAGGGGATGACCTCATGTGTGAGTGATGTGGAAATGTCTAGTTGGCAGGATGGAGGCACTGTGCAGGTGCAGGTCTTGGAGACCCTCCAGCTTCAGACAAGAAACCTACAGTGGCTGCACTGTGGGCTAGTCATGGTGACTCAGGTAGGAGGACACTCAGGGACTGGGGCTGTGGCTCCTAATCAAGGATAGAATTTTCAGGGAGTGGACAACTCTTAGGCCAAGATTAATGACTATGGCTCAGTTTCCATCTTGTGATGAGGAACAGAGCATCTCATAACTCAAGGGCAGGAGAAGCTGAAGCAGCCCCAGAGGGCTGAGGCTTACAGTATCAGCACCAAGTCTTCACTCTACCTATGAAAAGGTGGGAAGGATTTCTTTGCGTGTCCCATATGTGCCCCCACAAGAGAGAGACCTGTCCACAACCCTGTGTGCTCTTCCCTTGGCAAGGACCCACAGCTGCAGGTGGATTTACTCACGGGGATGGGTGAAAACTCAGACATCGCCTTCCACTTCCAAGAGTACACTGGCCATTGTGTGGTCATGAACAGCCGTGAGGATGGGATCTGGAAGGAAGAAGTGATAGTCAGCTATGTGCCCTTTGAGGCTGGCAAAGAATTTGAACTGACCATCCTAGTGCTGGACATTGAGTACCAGGTGAGTGCCCCGGGAGCTCCCAGAGCAGGAGGCAGCTCTTCCTGAGCTGGCCCCACCAGTCCCTTGGGACCCATCTCCTGTAACTACTCCTGGCTGAGGCCTTTTCATCACAGAGCACCCTCTGCTTGCACTGCCATCCTCAGATTTTTTACCTATATCTGGGTAAAAATTTTTTTACCAGGGTCAAGGTCAGCTCACCTGTCATTTCCCCAAGTTGCAGAATATCCTGTGTCTTTTCCCATAGTGCTCATTTCTACTTATGTCATTTAAACTTTCATTTGGCTGAATGAATACAATATGGTTAAGAAAAAAATTGTTTTTGTCAGTCAAAATTTAGACTTCATCTCAATCCTAGACCCCAAGCTTACTCCTGAGAACTTTACCAGTGCTTTACTCTCCTTCCAGAGGAAACACAGGCCTATGGAAGCACACAGGTTTATGATTTCATTTGTTTTTAAGCAAATCCTGGTATAAGTTGCTCTACACACTACATTTTAGGAAGCAATGTTGATTTTCTGTGAACAAATGTATCTTGAAGACATCCTCAATCCATGGTGCTTCCTCAGCTGTTAAAAATTGCATCATATTCAACTGGAATTATTACTCAGAGTTAATGAACTTGACCCTCTGATGAACATTTAGGTCGTTTTAAATATTTTGCTCTCACAAATAATTCTCTATTAAGATTTCTAATTAACTTCTTTGCCATTATTAACCTCTCAATGCTTAATTGGAAAATGATTACAAAGAAATGAAAAAAATGGTTCTAAGATGTGTGAATTTTAAATTTGATACATTAACACTTATAAGGTGACTTTCTCTATAGCCTCAGTATGAAGAATATATTCATACTTTCTGGCATTCTCCAGTGAGTATACCAAAATATTCACATTTTATTCAGATTTAAATGTGGATCTTTTTATATGCTTAGAAGTTGTTGAAGATAATATTCTATGTTTCACAATACCTGTCCTGTTTTACCTTTGTAAGAATGCTTGGGTTTCATGCTTTGCCACAATTAGCCCAAATCTGGGCTACTCCAAAGAGAAACTAGGCCCTCAGCAGTGAATGGCAGTCATAGTTCACGGAACTGAAATGTATGCATTCAATGAACACTGTCGGCCACTAACCTGTGCAAGGACCAGTGTAAGATGCAGGGATTCAAGTTCATGGACACAGTCCCTGGCCCTGGGGATCTTTGATGCTAGAGGGGAGGCTGAGCAGAGACCTTGCAACACTGAGTGGTAGAGCCTCACTGGAGGAATAAGAGGAAACATTAGAAATAAAGTGAGCAACTGTCTCAAATAGTCAGAAAAGATAGTCTGTCAACAGAAGTTTATCTACTGGGTTCAGTTGTATAACTAGGAGTTTTCTCAGGGGATGTCGCAGGTATGAGGATACAGTGGAGAGGAGGCTGAAACCTTGTTTGGTGGTGTACTGCTTTCTGATGCATTTTTCCTCTTGTAGGTAATGGTAAATGGCCAACGCTGTTATACCTTTGCCCATCGACTCCCGCCCAAATCTGTGAAGAGGTTCCAAATGTGGAAAGAGGTCTCTATGACCTCAATGACTATCTGCAGTTGCAAGAGATAACTACTCCTCACTGTTGAGGAATCCCTCTTTCTACATGACCATGAGATTCCCAGAGCCTGTTAACAGAATAATCCCTCCTCACTCCTTCCCATACATTTGGTTATTAAAAGTTCATCAAATTTCCCAAGATTTGGTTCTTTAAGGGAAAGAGAAAGTAGTCATCTCAAGAGATCTGAGTGATTGTATGGGAAGCATTAAGACATCAAAGAGGAAAAACCTTCCTGTGACTCAAGAAGTGAGTGACAAAGTCCCTGGAATGTCTGAGAAATTAGGAATGGCATCCTTCTATAGCACATAGTTGACGTCGGACACTCAATCAAAATCTTTACCCAATCTCAGATGACTCACTGCACTGAAAAGTTAGGTAGCTGTTTACAGCCATGCTGGTATCACTGGTGGCTTTGTGGAGAAACTGTAACTTTAGGACAATCAGGTGGGATTTTTTAATTCTATTGTTCCCAGGATATTTACTCTATATGAACACCATGCCTCGCTCAGTGCAGGCTGCTCTGAAGGAACTTTAGAAAAAGATGACAAATTCCTGGCCAGGAGTGGTGGCTCATGCCTGTAATCCCAGCACTTTGGGGAACTGAGGCGGGCAGATCACTTGAGGTGAGGAGTATGAGACCAGCCTGCCCAACATGGCAAAGTCATCTCTACTAATAATACAAAAATTAGCTGGGTGTGGTGGCATGTGTCTGTAATTCAGCTAGTTTGGAGGCTGAGACATGAGAATTGCTTGAACTCAGCAGGCAGAGGTTTCAGTGAGCCGAGATCATGCCATTGCACTCCAACTTAGGTGGCAGAGTGAGACTCTGTCTCAAAAAAAAAAAAAAAAAAAAAAGATGACAAGATGACAAATTTCCCATATGAAAATTTCACTCCAAGCACTAGTTAGAGAATCATAGGAGTTTAATGATTTCCCTTCAATGATTCTGATTGTTCTTGTTTCTAAACAGTTGCAAGATTTTTCCAACTTATGTGGACACAATTCTGGGATTTCTCTTTGGAAACAGGTGGTCATGGTTTTTAGAACAGAAAATATGTAGTTTATTGTTGGAATAGACACAATTCATACAAATGGACACGGTGAGGAGACCCTGCTTCTCTGCTGTTGCATTTAGGCATTGCAGCACAGCAAACCTCCCAACACATATTGGCTGAAAGCAACCACTGATTCTGATCTCTACCAGCTTTGCAGGTTTACTGGAGTCATGTGGGTGGTAGATCATGAGGTGGGAGTCACATTTTCTGAATGATCTGTAGGCTGGGATTCCAGGGGATGCTTCACTCATGTGTGACTCAACACTAGGGCTGGGTGAACACCTGGGGGTTGGCTGGCTATCCTTCCCCACTTTACCTCCCCATTCATGCCTTGAATTTCCTCAAATCATCAGAGTCTCATGGTTCTTGGCCTTAATGAATGGTGATTGGCTTCCACCAACAAAAGCCTTCCAAAAGGCTCAAGGAGGAGGTGCAGGGCGTTATAGGACCTAGCTTTGAAAGGCAGATAGTGCCACTTCTATGACATTATGTTGATCAAGGTGAGTCACACAGGCAGCCCAAATCAAACGAATATGAATCCACAAGCTGTGGCTATTCTGACTTGTGGTCCTGAGGGGACAGCCTTGGCAAGTATTTCCACTCAGTTCCACGCTTACATGTATAAGCATGTATATGGGCTTACACTTCCCTCATACCAAAAACACTAATCCTGTAAGGAACCACTGGAGGCAATACAATTACAGAAACAGGCTCAGATTGAAGTCTGGCATCTTATCATCCAGTCAGAATCTGGTGTGCATGATGTGACTACAAACCATCAGGTGCCCTTTCTCTCAACACACGCACTAAAGGGATACATTAACTGCCCTATACATATCAAACATACAAGACCGAAACAGACAAGGAAAATGCAGTGAACGCACCTGTTTCAGAAGGGCAAAAGATAATAAATGGCACTCTTTTTCTCAGTGCACTCCTGAAAGCAAGATGGTCACAAGCAGCTCTACTGGAGCCACCCATGAAAATTTAGCCTGGGTTCTCACTCTTGTCATATCTGTTTAAATCAGCACAGTCTGTTCCAGAAACAGTATCTCAATATGTGTCCCTACTGTTTCCATAAGTACTTAAAGGATATAAATTTCATTACGTTGGACTAAGAGGTCTTCCTTGAATGGATAACCAAGGCATCCATCCAATGAAAGAAACCATGCTAGCTCTTTGTATAAATTAAAAATTCAAACAAACAAACAAGGACAGAAAAGAAAATAGACCACAGTCACAGTCCATATCACTGAGGAAACCAACAAGACCCCATTTTCATTTTCTCTGTGAATGTTTCTCTGCAGCAATTGGCTTCATCCTCCATTCTTAGCTTCTTGAAGCTCCTACCCAGATGGCAGAATGACAGCCTTTTTCTCTCTACAAGAGCTGTGACTATCTGTTTCATAGTGCAAATGAAGACTCACTTAGGAGAAGATAAACATGTTACTTAAAGATCAACCAAGGCAGACTGAAGAGGGTCTCATCAAATAGCCTCTTTTTCTGCTGGGCCCATCTCAGGCATCATTTTGATCATCTTCATCCTCTCTCCCCATTTTCATTGCCACAGCTCGTTCAACTCCAACTTCACTCATGGGTATGCCTCTCTCTGTACTGCTTCTTTCTTATGCCCTGAGGTGTCAATGTACAGTAAATTACACTCTTCATGTCTCTCTTCCTTGTTTCTTTTCAGTATGGACTGAAATTTCCTCCCCTCTCATTGGAAACTCTCAAGTTCTGATTAGGTACACTCTCCTCCTTACACCATCCCTGTCACAGTCTTGGTCACTTCTTTATTTTTATAAAGGACTATAGACTCCATCACCAGCATGGAATTCATTTCTTGGAGAATTAGGCAATTCTTGCTCTGAGTGGATGAAGATTATCCTGGAACCCATGACTTTTTGAGCAGAACATGAGTTTGATTTTATATCTGCTTGCCCCTGGATTACACCCATTTTATTTGAATAACCTACAGAACCCTACATGCTGGCCTTGCAACACAGATGGTCACTCCCCTTTCTTGACTGATATTCACCAGCTCATTTCAGTTCACATGGGCCATTTGTTACACTCATTCCTGTCTCAGATACTACCCTTTGCTCATGGTGGCCAGGATGACATCTCAGATACAAAGTGGTGACATAGAGTTCAGGAGCCAATGTTCAGCAAAGAATTTTTGAATCACCTCTAGAGACTTACTCAACATTGTTTCCATGTACCTCAACCCAAATTCCTGATCTTCTCCCAGCAAATACAGCGTTGCTCAAAACACAGAAAGTCATTTTTGGACTCTAAAGCCTTCATTCTCAAAGGTCTTTGGGCATTTCAGTTTTTGTTGAAGCCTCTCACAGAATAAATTTACTCTGTGATAATATTGTCCTTGATGCCCAAGTTCCTCAAAGCTGGTCCCCCTGTGACGCTGTCCGTGGTGCTGAGCACTGGTACATTCGGCCCTGTATTTATAAGTGAGGGGCCAATATGACAGAATAAGAGAGGAATTTTGTTTTGTTTTGTTTATATTTGACAGATCATAGTCAAAATCTCCATGATGAATGAAGCAGAGCTTCAACTTAGATTTTCAAACCACAATTTCTGCAGTGCCCTCTCTCACTACTCCTATTCAATATAATATTGGAAGTCCTGACTAGACTAATTATGCAAAAGAAAGAAAGGGCATCTAAACAGAAAGAGAGGTCAAACCAGCCTTGTTTACAGATGCCATAATTCTATATCTAGAAAACCCTATAGTCTCAGCCCAAAAGATCCTTAAGCTGGTAAACAACTTTAGCAAATTTTCAGGATACAAAATCAATGTGTAAAAATCACTAGAACTCCTATATGCCAAAACAGCGAAGTGTAGAGCCAAATTAGGAATGCAATTCCATTCACAATTTCCATAAAAAGAATAAAGTATCTAAAAATACAGCTAACCAGGGAGGCAAAAGATCACTAAAATAAGAATCACAAAAAACTGCTCAAAGAAACAAGAGATGACACAAAGAAATGGAAAAACATTCCATGCTCAAGGATAAGAAAAATCAGCATCATTAAAACAGCTATACTGCCCAAAGAAATTTACAGATGCAATGCTATTTCTATCAAACTATAAATGACATTCTTCATAGAATTAGAAAAAATACTATTTTAAAATTCACATGGAACCAAAAAAGAGCCAAATAACAGAGGTAATTCTAAGCAAAAAGAACAAAGCTGGAGGCATCACATTACCCAATTTCAAACCATATTACAAGGCTACAGTAACCAAAACAGCATGGTATTGGTATGAAAACCAACACATAGACCAATAGAACAGAATGGAGAGTCCAGAAATAAGGCCACACACTTACAAGTGATGAATTGCAGCATAACAATCTTTCCAACACATATTGGCTAAAGGCAATCATTTATTTTGATATCTCCCAGCTTTACAGGTTTACTGAACTCATGTGAGTGGTAGATCATGTGATTGGAGTCTTGTTTTCTGAGGGATCTTTAAGGCTGGGATTTCCAAGAATGCTTTACTCATGTCTAACTCAACATTAGGGCTGAGTGAATACCTGGAAACTGGCTGGTTACCTCCTTCACTACCTCACCTCCCCATTCATGCCTTGAACTTCCTCAAATAATGAGTCTCATGGTTCTTGGACTTAAATGAATGGTGACTGGATTTCACCAAAGAAAGCCTTCCAAAAGGCTTATGGAGAAGGTGATGGCATTATAAAAACTACCTTTGAATGGCAGACAGTGTCACTTCTATGGCTTTACGTTGATCAAGGTGAGTCACGCAGAAAGCCCTAATCAAAAGAAGAGACTCCACAAGCTGTGGTTATTGTGACTGTAGTCATGAGGGGCCATTTTTGGCCACTAGTTCTGTTCAGTCGCAACTGGCTTATATACTTCCGAATACCAAAAACAATAACCCTGTAAGGAATCTCTGAAGGCAATTCAATTACAGGAAAAGGCTCAGAGTGAAGTGCAGTATCTTATCTAATAAGGATGTGGTGTCTGTGAGGTGATTACAAATTATCACTTGCAATCTCTCTCAACATGTGCACAAAAGGGACACATTATCTGCTTTATATAAATCAAACAAAGAAGACTGAAAGAGACAGGAAAAAGGCAATGAACACACTATTTTAGAGGGATAAAATAAAATAGGCAGCAGTCACTAATCCATATCATTGCCAAAACCAACCGCAAACCTATTTTCATTTTCTCTGGGAGGGTTTCTCTGTAGCCCTTGTCCTCATCCTCCATTCTGTTTCTTGGAGTTCCTACCAAGAGGGCAGAATGACAGCCCTTTTCCCACTACGAGAGCTGTGACTATCTGCTCCATAGCATGTATGGAGAAACACTGAGGAGAAGAGAAACAACATATTACCTAAAAATCACTGAAGGCAGACTGAAGAGAGTCCCACCAAATAGGCTCTTTGTTTGCAAGGACCATCTCAGGTGTCATTTTGATCATTCTCATCTTTTCTCCCAATGTTCATTGCAACAGTTTCTGCAACTCCAACCTCACTCACAGGTATGCCTCTCTCGTTACCCCTCCTTTAACCTAACATCCAGATACATTGAGGTGCCAACACACAGTGAACGACACTCTTAATTCTTCTCTTCCTTGTTTCTTTCCAGTATGGAATGTAATTCCCTCCCCCTCACTAGAAGCTCTCGTGTTCTGATTGGGTACACTCTCCTTACACCTTCCCTGTCACAGTCTTGGTCACTTCTCTATTTGATAATGGATCATACACCCTATCACAGCATGGAATTCATTTTTGGGGTAATTATTTAATTTGTGTTCTGAGTGGATGAAAACTATCCTGGAACCCCTGGCTTCCTGAGAAGAAAATGACTTGGATTTCATATTGACTTGCCACTTGCTTGGTGCCTATTTTATTTGAATAACTGACAGAGTCCTAGATGCCAGCCTTGTTAGGCAAACACACAGTGACTACCCTTTTTTGAATGATATTCACCAGGTCAGTGTACTTCCTATGGGCTATTCATTACACTCAACTTTATCTCAGCTACTATTCCATGCTCATGGTGGCCAGGAATGGCATCTCAGGTACAAAGAGATGACATAGAGCCCAAGGTCAATGTTCAAGTAACAATTTTTGAATTGCCCCTGGAAACCTACTCAACATCTTTATTCATTCTTTTCAATCCAAATTCATAATTTTTCCCCCAGCAAACAGGGCATTGCTCAAAAAGCAGAAAATCATTTCTGAACTCTAAAGCCTCCTCATCTAAAGGTCTTTTGGTCTTTCCAGTTA
Source organism: Aotus nancymaae (assembly GCF_030222135.1). Taxonomy (NCBI): domain Eukaryota; kingdom Metazoa; phylum Chordata; class Mammalia; order Primates; family Aotidae; genus Aotus; species Aotus nancymaae. Next base: position 14,233,253 of record NW_026988441.1, on the reverse strand, counting down.
TTGCTGAAGCCCACAAAGAATAAATATACTCTGTGATAATGTTGTCCTTGATGCCTAACTCCCTCAGTGTTGCTATTTCTCTGGAATGCCATCTGTAATGGTACTAAACATTGGTATATGTGGGCCTCTATTTGCAAGTGAGGGGCCAAGAAGACAAAATGAAAGAGAAATTTAAAATTTTTTTCCAAATTCATTGATTTTTACCATTTTAAAACTCTTAAGTTGAAATGCACATGTGCAGATTTGTTATATAGGTAAACCCCTTGTCATGGGTGTTTGTTGTACAGATTATTTCATCACCCAGGTACTAAGAAAAGTACCCTATAGTTATATTTTTTTCTGCTCTTCTTCCTTCTCCCACCAGCATAAATTATTCCCTTCAGTCAATAAGTGTTGGAGATGGTTATTATGCTGCAATGCCTAACTGGAACAGCAGCAAAGCAGGGTCTGCTGACTGTGTCCATGTGTATGAATTGTGTCTATTTTAATAATAATCTACATGTTCTCTGATATAAAAACATGATGATTCATATATCTAATCAGAAGCCCCAGGTTCGTGCCCACATAAATTGAGTAAATCTTGCAATATTTTTGAGATAGGTTCTTTCTCTGTCAGCCAGGTTGGAGTACAGTGGAGCAATTGTGGCTCACTGCAACCTCAATCTCCTGTGTTCAAGATATCCTCCTGCCTCAGCCACTTAGGTAGCTGGGACTATAGGTGCACATCACCACATTCCACTAAATTTTTCTATTTTTAGTAGAGATGGGTTCTCGCCATGTTGTCCAGAGAGCAATTCTTTTGAAACAATACAAAAAGAAAAGTCTTTAATGGCAGTTATGGAACTTCTACAGTTCACTAACGATTGCTTAGATTGAAATTTTCAGGTGTTAACTTTATCATTTCTTTTTAAATTCTTATAGTGCATTTCACACAAAGCCAGGCATAGTGTTGACACCCAACAAACAGAATGACTGAAACAAGAAATTTTATCTGATTTTTCTAAAATTACTAAGTTTCTCCCAAATGCCGCCAACTATGCCTGTGTGGTTGTGAACAGCTACCTGGCATTTCAGTGCAGTGAATCATCTAAAATTGGGTAAGAATTCTGGTTCAGAGTGTCTGACATAAAGTACATGGTACAGAAGGATGTTGTTCCTAATGTCGTCTCAGATATTCCTGGGACCTTGTCACTCATTCCCTGTGTCACAGGAGGGTTTATCCTTACTGATTTCTTGATGCCACTCATAAAATCCTCACAGCCTTCTCAGTGATGATGACGTCCTCATTTTCCCCCTTAAAACAAAAACCAAATCTTGTAAAATTTGGAGAGCTTTTTTTTCTAAAATAAAATTTTAATTATTTTACATTATATCTCTTATTAAGTGAATTAAGCAGTTCAAATGCAAACTTCATTATTTTAGCTCTTCTTTTCTAAGTTCTGGGGTACATATGCAGAATGTGACATAGGTACACATGTGCCATGGTTGTTTGCTGCATCGATTAACCTGTCATCTACATTAGGAATTTCTCCTAATGTTATCCCTCCCCTAGTCCTCCACAGCCTGACAGGCCCCAGTGTGTGATGTTCCCCTCCCTATGTCCATATGTTCTCATTGTTCAACTCCCACTTATGAGTGAGAACATGCAGTGTTTGGTTTTCTGTTCTTGTTTTAGTTTGCTGAGAATAACGGTTTCCAGCTTCATCCATGTCCCTGAAAAGGACATGAACTCATCCTTTTTTATGGCTGCATAGTATTCCATGGTGTGTATGTGCTACATTTTCTTTATCCCGTCTATCATTTCTCCCATTCTGTAGGTTGCCTGTTCACTCTGATGATAGTTTCTTTTGCTGTACAGAAGCTCTCTAGTTTCATTAGATCTCATTTGTCAATTTTGACTTCTGTTGTCATTGCTTTTGGTGTTTTAGTCATAAAGTTTTTGCCCATGCCTATATCCTCAATGGTAATGCCTAGGTTTTGTTCTAGGGTTTTTATTGTTTTAGGTCTTACATTTAAGTCTTTAATCCATCTTGAGTTAATTTTTGCATAAGGTGTAAGGAAGAGGTCCAGTTTCAGTCTTCTACATATGGCTAGCCAGTTTTCCCAACATCATTTATTAAATAGGAATTTCTTTTTTCACTGCTTGTTTTTGTCAGGTTTGTCAAAGATCTGGGGTTCCATAAGGAAAACAGATTTCTCTCAAAAGATTTGTGGCATATTTTCTGTTTTCTCAAGTACTCTCAGGAAGTTATTTTAGGGCCTTTTATATACGTACCAAGAATGATAAGATAGAATGGAGAAAAGTAATTCAATCGACTAAGAAAACCTTTTTCAGAAAAACAAGACCTAATAAGAAAAAAAATGACGTTTTAAATACACCCATAGTTTGGATATCCATTTTCAATTATGTTGAGCATTCTTTAAGAAAATCTTTTTCTATTAAAACTTTATAGAGAATATAAACAGTGGTCCTTACCATTCCTTTTACCAGTTTGTACTACTACCTGTTCCTAATCATGTTCAGGAAAATGGAGACATTTTCCTCTGGGAGACAGCAGCTGAGTTCAGGCAAGGGCAGGTTTTCAACTGGATTGTATATCCCGCTAGCAGTAAAGTTTAATATTTGAGGAGGTAATTGTCTGTTAGTCAGAGATTTTTCTTCGAGGATAGCAGTCCTGTTATATTGTGTGGGGTATAAATAGGTAATTTCCCATGTTTAATTTGGTAGTTTCTGACACCAGTAAAGCCACTCTTTTAACGATTCAGAGGCAGGTTGACCATCTTTTAGTCACCAAATTCAGTTCTTTGTTTAAGTAACCCGCTAGCAGTTGAGTTGAACTTCAAGCCTTAGTTAAAACTCCCAGTGTCATTTTTTTTCCTGATACACAGAGACTGAATGTATTCCCTATGGGAAGACTGAGGGCTGATGTTTTAAGTAATGCTCTTTTAGTTAAAGGCTTTTGAGTTTTAGGTTCCCAAATTATAAAGTGAGTTTTAGTTGTTTGAGCTTCTTTTATGAGGTAGTATAAAGAATAAGCTATTTCACCATATCCAGGTATCCATAGTCTGTAAGATCCTGTAATGTCTAAGAATCTCCTCAACTGTTAAAGGACATGGGCTTAATCCTTTCCTCATCTGGTGTTCTGGTCCATTTTGGTAAGACTAGACCTGGGAACTTTACTGAAGTCTGATAGAGTTGAGTTTTAAATTGTGAGAACCCATATCTCTTTTTAGTTAAGAAATTGAGGAAAATGTCAGTGTCTTCCTGAGACTTCTTTGGTTAGGGCATAGAGAAGAGTGTCATTTACATATTGCAAAGTTTCAACTTGAGGATGAGAATAATTATAAAATCTTAGGACGAGGTCTGTTTCAGTAATTTCCTTCTGATATCAGGGGCTGCCCAAGTAATAAAACTGTTCTTTAGTGAATAAAAGGGTTGAGGGATTTTTATCTATATCTATCATGGAAATCTTGGAGTAGTTAATGTTTTCCTCTAATCCCATATAATTCTTCTAATACACTCCTTTAGAATTTCCTTTTCAATTTTCTGATGTTATCATCATAGTCCTATTTAGGGTTCTCTATAGGCACTGTTATTTTCTCCAATGGCTTCTCCTTCTTTGGAACATTTTCCCAGAAGAGTTTAAATACTTGGGTTAACCTTGTAATGCCTTTATATGTAAGTTGAGGCTTATCCAGAGTGAACCTCGCTGTCAGGGTTAAAGGAGATCCAGGCTGTACTCGAGTGGGGTGCAGGCTTGAAGATGGGGTGTTACCCATATAGAAAACAGATGGTGAAAAGAATATCCTTCAGTCTGTGTTTTTTTCTTTTTAGAGTGATCCAGTGTGGAGGGAAAGATAGAGGGACATCCCTCCTCTCCTTTTTCTTCCCTTGTCCTCTGGGTCCCAGTGACCATTATAGATGTTGTGCCATGGATGCAAGTATAACCTTCACCCATGGATCTGAAATAGTTTGAAGGATTCATCATGTTTACCTGTTTGAGGCCCCAGTTCTCTGTCCTGTTAATTTTTGAGACCCACTTGGCCCATAAGGCTCCCAGAGTACACAGATCTGGGAGAGGTTGTATTTGGGTGAGACCTTTTAATGGACAGAGTGTTTTTAATACTATGTCTGGCTTCCCTTTTTATGGGCGGTGAAACACTGAAACCCCAGAGAATAGGACTGATTCACATCCAAACATAAAATTCCCTTTATGTTTAAATGTCAATGCAGTTGGATGTAGAACAGTTGTCTCAAAATAACGTATAAATCGAACGACTGTCCTCTTTACTGTTAATGGTGGATTTTTGTTTACAGATGGGGCATTGAGTCTAGTCTCTAATAGAGGGCTGTAGGAGGGAGAAGAATTGGGGTGCTAGAGGTTTTGGACAAAGGGCCAGTAGGACCCCCACAGAGAAAAAATATTCCACCCCACTAGGCGGCATTGTAGGATTTGAAATGTTAGGTAAGTGTAAGGTCTGTTCTCGCCGAGGACGAAATGAAGAAACTGAGGCCAGCACGAAAAAAATCCAATGCAAGGGAATTTATTCAGGCTCCCGGATGAGGTTCTGCGGCCCGACAAGAGGGGCCAGAAAAGTCGCGCAGACTCCTCTCAGGCACGGGGTTTTATAGGGAGTGGAGGCATCCGATTGGCTGTGCCCAAGGTGAGTGGGACAAAATGGAGGGGAGTGGGACCCGGATGAAACAAAATGGAGGGGAGTGGGACCCGGATGGTGGGGAGTGGGGCCCAGATAGGACAAAATAGTAGACAGGGAGTGGAGCCTGGATGGGACAAAATGGTATCAGGTATGTCCTGATGGGGCTTTTTTTACCGGGCTCCCGGCGGGGGGGGGGGGGGGAGGGGGCGTGTCTGAGCTCCCGGCAAAGGAAGGAGGCATGTCCGAGCTCCCGGCAAGGGAGGGAGGCATGTCCGAACTCCCCACGAGGGGAGGAGGCGTGTCCGAACGCCCCGCGAGGGGAAGGGGCGTGTCCGAACACCCCGCGAAGGGAGGGGGCGTGTCCGAACGCCCGGCGAGGGGAGGGGGCGTGTCTGAACGCCCCGCGAGGGGAGGGGGCGTGTCCGAACTCTCAGCGACGCAGCCAACCTTACAGTAAGAACTCTGACTCCAAATTCTTTCCAGGACAGGCAGAAGTGAGAAAGAGAGATTTGGTGTTTAATAGGCTTTCTCCATGGTATGTCTCTCAGTAGTAGTAAATTAACTTGTCTTATAAAAAATGATTTATTCATTAGGTGGTGTTGAGTTTTTCACAGAGGGAAGAAACAACTCAAATGAAGAGGGAGGAGGGTATTCACTCAGGATGAAATATTTCCCTATACAGTGCCATGAATGCCTATCACTGGGAACAGAAAACTTACTAGAAAGTTTAAACTGAAATCCTGAAGTCCACCTGTCTCAAGGAAATCACAAAACAGTAATTCTTTAAGTTACATTACTGATTATTAAGGAACTGGCTGACTTTACCCAGCAAGATAACATCCACAGTCTGTAAAGACACCCATAAGATTGCATAGAAATTGGGGACAGGAAATATAGTGGCTGGGAAAGAAAAAGAGGAAACTATAATAAAAGTTTGAAGGTCCAGATGTTGACAATTGATGGGCTGTTGGGGACTGGATTTAGCCCAGGGGCCTTCAGATTAACACTGAGGTACAGTCTTGGCCAGAAACCCTTAGTTGTCCCAGGATCTCCTTCCAGTCTCATGTGACTGTAGTTCGTCTGTGAAAGGAAACTGGATTAGAAGAGAGTCAACAACACTTTTCTCCCAAGAGTTTTGCTCTTGAGACAAAAAACTGAGGATGAGTCAGAAAGAGTCCGCTTTCACCCTTTCAATGGATCCTTCCTACTATTTATTCACCCTTTCAATGGATCCTTCTTTCCCAGCCAATGCATCAAAATATGTTGTAGTCTCATCAATGTATCTTTATGCAGTAGTGTCTCACTGTCTGAACTAGTAGTCAGGGTTCTTTGTCCTACTTCCAAGAAGATTAAGAAATGTGGACACAAGGGTGAGGTTGGAGTGGAAGTTTAATAAAGAAAAAAGCTCTCCACACAAGAGAGGGGAGTCTGAGTGGATTGTTGGGTTACAGTTGAACGTAAAAAACTTTTAATAAAAACTGTGCTCCTCCCTGTAACAGTCTGAGTAACTTTTTCTTTAAACAGTAAAGCCGTCTGTGCCACTCCACTTATCTTACATAGTTGTGGGTATGTCTCTAGGCAACCACAAAGCACCATTTCTGTTGTTTGTATAACTGTGGGTTTATTTTAGCTAAGCCCCTCCTCTGTGTCAGTTTCCATGAAGCCCACTGTGTATATGCTTGAAAAGAGGAGTAAACCTTTTCCTGAAAGCTTATTAATCATACAATGAACAAAGGGCTTCTGTGCTGGACCCTGTCTGTTTATCTGTGTGTAGGTGCAGCCTGAGGTATTTTTTTCCCCAGCCGTTTTATTTTTGCTTGTTGTGATATTTTTAGGCAAACAATTTTTTGTAGTCTGAGTTTTCCCCAACTGATTTTTCCTTTTCTTCTCCCTCAGTTCCACCTCTCTGAGAAAATCTGAATTTCACTATTTGCCACTGCTAGCCCTTGGCAACTCCAAGGAGAAACTGAGCCATCAGCAATAAATGAGAGTCCTAGTTTTTGGAACTGAAAAGTACGCATTCAATGAACATTGTTGAGCACTAACCCCATAGCAGGTCCTGTGCAAGATGCAGAGATTCAAGTTCATGAGACACAGTCCCTGGCCATGGGGATCTTTTAAGATAGAAGGAGGCCAAGCAAATATGGACTGTATGACACAGTGGTAGAACCTCTACAGAGGAATGAGAGGAAACACTGAAAATAGTGAGCAACTGTCTCAAATAGTCACAATAGGTAGTCTGTAAAAAGAAGCCTGTCTATTGCATTCAGAAGTATAATTAGGCATTTTCTGGTTGGATACTGCAAGTACCAACCAGAGTCATCACACTGGCTCTAAAGACTTTATTTAATCTTCTGTAAAATTATTTATATTCACTAGTGAGAATGGCAGACATCTGCTTTACATTGCAGGGAGTCTACAGTTTTTCTTGGGACTTTTCTTGGAAAAAAAAAAAAAAGATTAGCACAGAGACAGGAAAAATTTTGTGTAAAAGGCTATGTTGCAATAGCCTCAAGCTAGAAGTCACCCAGTGTTCATCAGAAGTAAAACTGCTGAGTATGCATTGGTATATTCATAAAACTCGAGAGTGGTAAGCAGTGAAAATGAAGGAACTACAACTCCACAAAGCAATATGGATGAATCCTAAAAGCAGAAATGTAAAGAAAAGATTCATGACCCAAAAGAAGCCCTCCAAGAAAAAGCATCTACAAGTAACATTCAAGAAAGTGATCAAACTGAAACAAAGCAAAAAAGAAAGGAGTGTGGTCGCCTGTGGCAGCAAGGTCAAGTGGTAGAGAAAGAACATATAGGAGCCAATGGATGTTAGCATTGGTCTATGCCTACAATTGCAGTGGTTACCCAAGGGCTAGGTTAAAGATGAATTTATCATAATATACACTTTCTGATTTGCATCAGATTTTTTGTAAATAGTTTAAATTCTGAAACTATTCCAAACAATCCAAAAAGGGGGAATCCTTCCCAAATCATTTTATGAGATCAACATCATCCTGATACCAAAACCCGGCAGAGACTCAACAAGAAAAGAAAACTTCAGGCCAATATCCATGATGAACATAGATGCAAAAATCTTCAATAAAATACTGGCAAACCGAATTGCAACAGCACATCAAAAAGCTTATGCACCATGATCGAGTAGGCTTCATCCCGGGGATGCAAGGCTGGTTCAACATATGCAAGTCTATAAAAGTAATTCACCACATAAACAGAACCAAAGACAAAAACCACATGATAATCTCAATAGATGCAGAGAAGGCCTTTGACAAAATTCAACAGCCCTTTATGCTAAAAACCCTCAATAAACTAGGTATCGATGGAACGTATCTCAAAATAATAAAAGCTATTTACAACAAACCAACAGCCAATATCATACTGAATGGGCAAAAACTGGATTTCCCTTTGAAATCTGGCACTAGATAAGGATGCCCTCTCTCACCACTCCTATTCAATATAGTATTGGAAGTTTTAGCCAGAGAAATCAGGCAAGAAAAAGAAATAAAGGGTATTCAGTAGGAAAGGAGGAAGTCAAATTGTCTGTATTTGCAGACGACATGATTGTATATTTAGAAGACCCCATCGTCTCAGCCCAAAATCTCCTGAAACTGATAAGCAACTTCAGCAAAGTCAAAGTCTCAGTATACAAAATCAATGTGCAAAAATCACAAGCATTCCTATACATCAATAACAGACTTAAAGAGAGCCAAATCAAGAACAAACTGCCATTCACAATTGCTACAAATGTTCAGTATGTATGTACTGAATGAATGTGCTCATTCATATTTTTGAACCATATTCTTTGACAATACCAAGGTCTTTAATATACATGGAACCACTTCTTTTTTCTCGTATTTACTTATATATGGGACATTGCGTTTCGTGGGAAACCATTACACATTTAATAGTTTGTTACTAGCTTTTCCCTCATGGGGTGTATTTTTTAAAAGATGGACTTTTTTTTCTGAAAACAAAGACAAAAACAAAAAAAAAGGGATACATGTGCCGAACGTGGTTACACAGGTATGCACGTGCCATGGTGGTTTGCTGTACCTATCAACCCATCCTCTAAGTTCCTTCCCCTTCTCCCACCCCACCACCCCCCCAAACAGGCCCTGGTGTGTGTTGCTCCCCTTTGTCCATGTGTTCTCAATGTTCCACTCACACTTAAAAGCGAGAACATGTGGTGTTTGGTTTTCTGTTCCTCTGTTAGTTTGTTGAGGATGACTGCTTTCAGCTTCATCCAAGTCCCTGCAAAGGACATGATCTCATTCCTTTTTATGGCTGCATAGTTATTCCATGGTGTGTATGCACCATATTTTCTTTATCCAGTCTATCACTGATGGGCATCTGGGCTGATTCCACGTCTCTTCCATTGTGGAAAAAAAAAAAAAGGAATATAAATCATTCTACTATAAAGATACATGCACACATATGCTGCAATAAACATGTGTGCATGTATCTTTATAGTAGAATGATTTATATTCCTTTGGGTATATACTCAGTAATAGGATTGGTGGGTCAAATGTTATTTCTGGTTCTAGATCCTTGAGGAATCACCATACTATCTTCCACAATGGTTGAACTAATTTACATTCCCACCAGCAGTGCAAAAGCTTTCCTATTTCTCCACAGCCTCACCAGTATCTATTGTTTCCTGAATTTTTAATAATCACCATTCTGACTGGCATGAGATGGTAATTCATTGTGGTTTTGATTTGCATTTCTGTGGTTAGTGATGTTAAGATTTTTTTTTTCAAATATTTGTTGGCCATGTAAATATCTTCTTTTGAGAAGTGTCTGTCCATATCCTTTGCCCACTTTTTGATGGGGTTGTTTTTTCTTGTAAATATGTTTAAGTTCCTTGTAGATTCTGGATATTAGACCTTTGTCAAATGGGTAGATTGCAAAAGTTGCTTGTTCACTCTGATTAGTTTCTTCTGCTGTGCAGAAGCTCTTTAATTATATCCCATTTGTCAATTTTGGCTTTTGCTGCAATTGCTTTTGGCATTTTTGTCATGAAGTCTTTGCCCACAACTATGTCCTGAATTGTACTGCCCAGGTTTTCTTTAGGGTTTTTATGGTTTTGGGTTTTACATTTAAGTCTTTAATCCATCTTGAGTTAATTTTTGTAGAAGGTGTAAGGAAGGGGTCTTACTGAAGAGGAGATCCTTTTCCCATTCCTTGTTTTTGTCAGCTTTGTCAAAGATCAGATGGTTGTAGATGTGTGGTGTTATTTCTGGGGTCTCTGTTTTGCTCCATTGGTCTATATGTCTGCTTTGATACCAGTACCATGCTGTTTTAGTTACTGTAGCCTTGTAGCATAGTTTGAAATTGGGTAGCATCATGCCTCCAGTTTTGTTCATTTTGCTTAGGACTGATGGTCATGGCTGTATGGGATCTTCTTTAATTCCATATGAAATTTCAAATAGTTTTTTCTAGTCTGTGAAGAACGTCAATGGTAGTTTGATGGGAGTAGCATCGCATCTATAAATTATTTTGGGCAGTGTGCCTATTTTCACGATATTTATTCTATCCATGAGGATGAAATGTTTTTCCATTTTTTCGTTTAAAGCTGTACATTTTGCTTCCATATTTACCCTAAAAAGAATACAAAACTTAGAGAAAAACTTTGGTTGTGCTTGACTTGACCCCACTGTGCCACATCACTGAACAAATTCCATAGAAGAGCACACCCTGCAGGATAATGGTGGTTCTCTACACCTAGGAGAGAAGCTGTTCTCCTGTTTCCCAGACCTATTAGAGTTTAGCAAATGTCTTTATAAACATTAGTGAATACTGTGGAATAATGAGGAACAATATACATTACCTAAACTGTACTATAAATAATTTAAGTCCAGTCCCTGGAACCTTTAGCACTAGTGACAAGAAATGAAAGAATTTCCTTCCTAAACAAGTCCTGGTGTAGTTGCAGTGTTATGGCTTCCTGAACATAGCAAATCTTTAAACCTCTTCTCTGCAGACTGCATTTCCTTCTCTATGCTTTAAGTACTATTCTATGTCCTTGATGATGGTGGCAGCTGTAACATGTAATGACAAGGGGGAAACTATTACCTGGTCCTCCTCTTGTCTGGATTTAGTACTTATAGGTCTATGTAGAGACTACAGCTGATAGAGATAGAAATTTGAACTTTGGGGTCATTGAGATTTGGGTCCAAGGACCTTTCCTCAGCCATCAAGCTACCAACAGCTTTATCCAGTGAGGGGAAGCCTACTTTTCAGAGGTGCTGGTTATGAGATCTTGCTGGATATCTGGGTGAGGCCTTCACAAAGCCCAATCCACTGGTGAAATATTTTGTTAATGACCACCTACAATTATTTGGCAGATGAGGAATTGCAGTACCCCTGGTTACTATGGTTCCTGGTGCTGATTCCTTTCCCATGAACTCATTACTAATCATTACTGTTGTTCCCATTTTCTGAGTACTTACTAGGTAGCATGCACTCTACCATACACTTTTCAGCTCATGTTATGGACTGAATTGTATTTCTCCCACCCCGAAATTCCTCTGTTGAAGCTGTAACCAACAATGTGAATGGACTTGGAGACAGAGTCTTTAAGGAGGTAATTATGAGGTAATTATACCTTTCAGTGAGGTCCTAAGTGTGAGGCCCTAATCCAACAGGACTGGTGTCCTTGTAAGTAAAGGAAGAGATGCCAGGGACATGTGTGCACAGAAAAGGCCATGGGAGCATGCAGCAAGAAGACGGCCATCTGCAGGCCGAGGGAGGCCTCACCAGAAAACACCCAGATTTTCAGGCTCCAGAACTGTGAGACAATAAATTTCTGTTGTTTAAGCCACCCCATTGGCGGTATTGTTAGGGCAGCCTTAGAAGATTAACACAACTCACCTACTTCTCTCCTGATAGCCTCCCTATTCCCCCATCTCCACAGCAATCAGGTGATTCTTCAAGCTCAGGAAGCTCTGCTCACGTGGCTACCCCACACTCAAGGTCAAGCTGCTGACTCTCCGGTCCCTCTTCTACCTCCCTATTAGAAGACCAGGGCCTTCCACTCAGAGAGGGGATAAAATGTGATGTTGGGGTCATCTGGAGAGCCATGGTAGAAATTCACAAGGGTGCAGAGGTGGAGAGAGAATTATGAACAGGCCACTTCATTAGACCTGAAAATATTCTCTCTTCCTATCTTTACCAAAAGAGCAGTCCTTGCTGTGGCTCAGCTCCTTCCCATGTGAATATTCTGGGGAGTTGGTATGTGGCTCACTTGTATAACTGTCTACAAGTGACATAATAGTTCTGTGACTCATTTTCCTTTGCTATAAAATTGGCATAGGAGCACCTACCTCATAGTGCTGCTGTGTAACATGACTTCTGCAGTGGCTGCAACATACTAAGCTCTATGTAAACGTGCTGGGAATTATCATATATATTATAATAATACATTGCTAATTTAATATTTATAATGCACCTTATTACAAATTATTATAATAATTATTTTTCATCTTGCCTGTCAATTGGGTGCCAGCTCCTCACCTTCAGTTTTCGACCAAGGTGAGCAGGTATGGCTGATGGTGCTAGGAAGAAAGCTGCCCACTTCTCTCTGGCCAACACAGGGAAACCGCAGCTCTAGTAAAAATACAAGAATACAAAAATTAGCTAGGCAAGGACAGCTGGAAGCTCCATGTTTTGTGCCTTCCTGGGCTCTGTGCTGTATGTACTTCTTCCCTTGACAGATTTCAATCTGCAGCCTTTCCCTGTAACAAACTGCTAACTGTGAATGTAACAGTTTTCAGTGAGTTCCAACAGTCCATCTAATGAAGTCTTGAACCTAAGAGTGGTGTTGGGGACCCCTGAACTTGCAGGTGAGATAAGAAGTGAAGTTTTTTGTAAACTGTTTCCTCTGATTTCAAAGTTGGGTCACTTTTGCAATGGCTATTAGAGGTTATCAACTGATATTTGACTGAGACTAAACTGAGATATTTTCACCTGTCAAACTGGTAACATTCTAGAAATTTGAGAATACCATGCACTGGCTAGGCTGTGAGGTAATAGGCACACACAGTATCTGTGGATGAAAGCTCAAAGTACAAAAACACTGAATGAAAATGTGGCAATATTTATTAAAATTAGAAGTACAGGCCGGGTGCGGCAGCTGGCATCTATAATCCCAGCACTTTGGGAGGCCTAGGTGGGAGGATCAGTTGAGGTCAGGAGTTCGAGACTAGCCTCGCCAACATAGGGAAACCCCATCTATAGTAAAAATACAAAAATAAGCTAGGCGTAGTGGCTCATGCCTATAGTCCCAGCTACTCAGGAGACTGAGGCAGGAGAATTGCTTGAACCCAGGGGGCAGAGGTTGCAGTGAGCTGAGATGGCAGCACTGCACTTTCGCCTGGGCAACAGAGCAAGGCTCCATCTCAAAAAAAAAAAAGAAAAAAATACACATCACCTTTGGTTGACTGAAATTCACCCTGTGGATTTTCTGGCACACATTTCAGATGTACAAAGTCACTCACTGTAATACTCTTTATAATAGGAAATGGAAAGAAAGCCCAAATGTCTGTCAATAACTGGTTAAACATACAGTAAATCCACATGGAATACAAATATAGTATGTTTAACCAGTTTTCCACCTTTGTGAAAGGCAATTGGGAAGCTTTCTACATATGCATTTAGACAGGTCTCTAAGTTGTGATTGTACTAAAAAATCAAGACATGAGCTAGTGTGTGTATTATCTACATATTGTAACTGTGTATACTGCATATTGTGTACACTATACACATAGTGTGTATATATGCGTGTGTATACTGTATTATCACATATCCAGTAATGACATGTATGTATAAAAGAAAACAGCGGGCAAATAACCTACATTCACATTTGCCTGCTAATGTATGAGGACATTTTAGAAGGAAACATAACAAAGTAATAACTGCAATTATCTGGAAGGCTGTAGTGGAACAGGCAAGAAATAGTTTTTGCTGGATTTTTACACCTTTTCTCTTTGGAGCTTTGTGAAGGCACTACCTATTCAAAACATAAAAAAAAAAATTTAAGTTAAAATTTAAAAGTTAAAAGAAAACAATCTTTATCTTACTCCAGATGTTCCTGAAAACACTTTAACACATAATATATGCAATACATACTTTCTATTTTGATTTTATCTGTCAGTTGAAATACCTTGAGAAACAAAATAAATCTTCCACTAATTAGCCTTTGTTGACTATGGCACGAAGGGATGACAAACTCTCAAGTTTCAAAAGTTCTTCAATACTCTTCCGGTCTTGACTTAAAAATGTAAGTTTAAGGCCGGGCGCGGTGGCTCAAGCCTATAATTCCAGCACTTTGGGAGGCCGAGGCGGGTGGATCACGAGGTCAAGAGATCGAGACCATCCTGGTCAACACGGTGAAACCCCGTCTCTACTAAAAATACAAAAAATTAGCTGGGCATGGTGGTGCGTGCCTGTAATCCCAGCTACTCGGGAGGCTGAGGCAGGAGAATTGCCTGAACCCAGGAGGCGGAGGTTGCGGTGAGCCGAGATTGCGCCATTGCACTCCAGCCTGGGTAACAAGCGAAACTCTGTCTCAATAAATTAAAAAAAAAAAAAAAAAAATGTAAGTTTAGAAAAATAGGTCATCTTGTTCTTGCTTTCATCCTCTTGGTTAATACCCATGGACCCTAGTATTGGCAAGTTGTTCAGTCAAGCTTTATTCTTGCAATACCAACGTTTTCAGTGAGGCAAACATCAAGGAGACTTTCGACAATCCAGGACAAAAAACATCCATCAATCAGGATTTCTGAACCGTGAAAATTCTCCCTCCTGACCCCACGATTCATTCGACTTCTTTCCCCTTGTTTCTTCATGATACTCTCCCTTTTTTTTCCCAACTACGCAATAATTGCTCTCTTTTCTTTACAACTGAACATTTTATTTTCCAGAATAAAAAAGTTTTAGTTGTAGGACTGGCAAATAATTCTTCCTCAAACAAGCCCAAAGGAGAATGGCAGGGTCCTATGGAAGTAGCTGCCCGTCTTTTGGTGTAAAGGTCACCACTATTCCGCGTCTTTCAACCTATCGCAGCCGAGTTCTGAAGCCAGACGACCGAGCAACACAGAGGCAAAAATGTAAAATAAATGTAAAATAATCCGGATGGACGCTGGGCTAACGCGCTTGCGAAGTCGCATCGTGGGCTTCATCCCTCGCGCCGCACACGTCCACAACCACCTAGCTGGCTTCGTCAAACACTCTTACCTGGCTGCGTGGTCGCTAAGCACCTCTCTCCAAATCGAGGCTGCACTTGCTCGAAGTCAGGCCCGAGGGCTTTGGGATCCCGTTGGGGGCTTGGGAAGGCGGCCGGGCCCGAGCCGCGGTCAGGGGGGATCGGGGCTCCGGGGCTCCTCACGGTGCTGCCCAGAACCCGGGCTCCGCAGCCTGCGCCAGAGCTGGCTTGCGATTACAGCCGCCTGCCCCCGCCTGAGGAATTTCGCTGTCGCCATTTGTCGCGCCCGTCTGCCTGCCACTGCTCTCTGCCTGCAGGTCGCACATTTCAGACATCCACGTCAGCTTCGCCGCTTGAGGAAAACGGCAACAAGACAACATGGCTGCGCGCGTGCGCACTTAAGTGCATGCGTATGCGTATCCGTGCGTGCGCATGCGCGTGCGTATTCATACGTGCCTGCGACAGTGAAAGTGCTTGGGGAGGCGCACGTGTCTTCTCCCTCCTGCGCCCAATGTGAGGTGCACCTTTTGAAAGACCCCTTATGGGGAGTTTGCACCGAATACAAGTTTGCCCTGGTTCCAGACAAGTGACAAGAGTTGCTTCGTATTTTAAAATTTAATCGAATAATTCTTTGTAAGGTACCCCTACACGATCATGTTTCAGTCCTTACCATATTTTCAAAAAGCTATGCACAGCCTGGGCAACATAGCAAGACGTCCTCTCAACAAAAAATAAAAATAATTAGCTAGGCGTGATGGCACGCTCCCGTGGTCCCAGCTACTTGGGAGGCTGAGGAGGGAGGATCACTTGAGCCCAGGAGGTTGAGGCTGCAAGGAGCTATGCTTGCACCACTGCATTACAGCCTGGGCAACAGAGTGACACCCTGTGTCACAACAGCAGCAACAATAAAACTGCAGTTTTTGGTGCTGGAAACCTCAAACTGTCCTCTCATGGCTGCTGTTGTGTCCCACAGACTTTCCCCTCTTCTCAGCACGCTCCCTGTTGTTTTATCTTACCCTCCTTCCTTCCCACTTTCTTTCCCTTCTGCTCTCTTTCTGTTCTCCTCCTACTTCTCTTCGGCTCTTCCTTACTTTCACCCACTTGGTCTCCTTCTCTTTACCCTTCTCTTCCTCTTGTAACTGAGGAGCCTAATTATGTTAATTCCTCAAAAAGTTTACCGGGTGTGTTGGCTCATGCCTGTGATCACAGCACTTTGTGAGGCCCAGGCGGTCGGATCATGAGGTCAAGAGATTGAGACCATCCTGGCCAACCTGGTGAAATCCCATCTCTACTAAAAATACAACAGTTTACAAAATTAGCTGGGTGTGGTGCGCGTGTCTGTAGTCCCAGCTACTCGGAAGGCTGAGGCAGGAGACTTGCTTGAACCCGGGAAGCAGAGGTTGCAGTGAGCCTGGTGATAGAATGAGACTCTACCTTAAAAAAAAAAAAAAAAAAAAAAAAAAAGCTTACCATATGGGGCCAGGTGGCTCACGCCTGTAATTCTAACACTTCAGGAGGCTGAGGCGGGCAGATCGCCTGAGCTCAGGAGTTCAAGACTATCCTGGGCAACATAGTGAAACCCTATCTCGACTAAAAACACAAAAAATTAGCCAGGCATGGTGGCTCATGCCTGTAATCCCAGCTATTCAGGAGGCTGAGGCAAGAGAATCACTTAAGCCCAGAGGCGGAGGTTACAGTGAGACAAGATTGTGCCACTGCACTCCAGCCTGGGCGACAGAGCGAGACTCCATCTCAGCAACAACAAAACAACCCCCCAAAAAACCACTCACAGAGTGGAAAAAAATATTCACAAACTATGCACCTGACAAAAGACTAACATAGAGAATCTACAAGACATTCTCACAGGAGTAAGTTGACACTTCATTGTGGTTTTAATTTGCATTTCCTGATAATTGGTGATGTTGAACCTTTTTACATGTTTATTGGCTGTTTGCATATCTTTTTTTTGGTGTCCGTACTGAAATTTTATTTTATTTTTGAACTTGTTAGTTCAGTTTATTTTTTTCATAAGTAATTGGGGTACAGGTGGTATTTGGTCACGAGTAAGTTCTTTGTTGATGATTTGTGAGATTTTGGTGCATCCATCACCCAAGCAGTATACACTGCACCATATTTGTAGTCTTTTATCTCTCACCTCCTCCCTTTCTTCCCCCCAAGTCCCCAAAGTCCATTGTATCAATTTTATGCCTTTGTGTCCTTATAGCTTAGCTCCCACATATCACTGAGAACATATAATGTTTGGTTTTCCATTTCGGAGTTACTTTACTTAGAATAATAGTCTCCAATCTCATTCAGGTCACTGCAAATGCTGTTAATTCATTCCTTTTTATGGCTGCATAGTAGCATAGTATTCCATTGTATATATATACACCACAGTTTCTTCATCCATTCATTGATTGATGGGCATCTGGGTTCGTTCTATAATTTTGCTGTTGTAAATTGTTCCACTATAAACATGCGTAAGCAAGTATCCTTTTCAGATATTGACTTCTTTTCCCTTGAGTAGATATCCAGTAGTGGGATTGCTGGATCAAATTGTAGTTCTACTTTTAGTTCTTTAAGGAATCTCCACACTGTTTTCCACAGCAGCTATACTAGTTTGCATTCCCACCAGCAGTATAGGAGTGTTCCCTGATTACCACATCCATGCCAACATCCACTGTTTTCTTTTTTTTCTTTTTGATTATGGACATTCTTGCAGGAGTGAGGTGGTAATGCATTGTGGTTTTGATGTGCATTTCTCTAATCATTTGTGATGTTGAGCATTTTTTCATGTTTGTTGGCCACTTGTATATCCTGATTAGATAAGATACTGCACTTTACTACGAGCCTGCTCCTGAAATTGTCTTCCCTTCAGAGATTCCTTACAGTGTGAGTGTTTTTGGTATGTGTGAAGCATATAAGCCAGTTGTGACTGAATGGCACTAGTTGCCAAGGATGGCCCCTCATGACTACAGTCACAATAACCACAGCTTGTGGAGTCCTCTCCTTTTGATTAGGGCTGTCTGTGTGTCTCACCTTGATCAATGCAATGCTATAGAAGTGACAATGTTTGCCACTCACAGATAGGCCCTCTGATGCTGTGCACCTTCTCCATGAGCCTCTTGAAAGGTTTTCCTTGGAGAAGGCTAATCACATTCATTAAGTCCAAGAACCATGAGACTTTCGTTCTTTTAGGAAATTAAAGGCATGAATGGGGAGGCGAGGTAGTGAAGGAGATAACCAGCCAGTTTCCATGTGTTCAACCAGCCTTAGTGCTGAATTGGACATAAATAAAGCATCAACTGGAACCCAACCTAAAAGGTCCCTCCGAAAACATGATACCCATCACATGGCCTACCACTAACATGAGTTCAGTAAATCTTTAAACCTGGGAGATATCAAAATAAATGATTGCTTTTAGCCAATATGTGTTGGGAGGTTTGCTATGCTGCAATTAGTCACTGGAACAGCAGCAAAGCAGGGTCTGCTTGTTATGTTCGTGTGCATGAATTATGTCTATTTCAATAATAATCTCCATGTTCTCTGATCTAAAACCATGACCATTTATTTTCAAGTAGAAACCCCTGTATTCTGCCCATATAAAATGGAAAAATCTTCAAATATTTGCACATAAGTATAACTGGGATTCTTCAAGGGAAATCACTGGGCTCCAGTGATTCTCTATTACTTGAATTGAAAACTTCATATGCAAAATTTGTCATCTTTTTCTTCAGTTTATTCACAGCAGCCCTCACAAAACCAGGCACAGTGTTCACACACAATAAACATCCTGAGAACAATGGAAAAATTAAGAAATTCCATATGATTTTCCTCAAGTTACAGTGTCTTCCCAAAGCCACCAGGTACACCTGCATGGCTGTAAACAGATACCTAACATTTCAGTGCCGTGAATCATCTGAGATTGAGTAAGTATTCTGGTTCAGACTGTCTGACGTCAACTACGTCCCATAGAAGAATGCTGTTTCTAATGTCTTCTCAAACAATTCAGGGACCTTTTCCCTCACTCCTTTTGTCACTGGAAGGTTTTTATTCCCTTTGATTGCATGATGTCTCCCATAGAATGCCCTGGTCCCTCTTGGAGATGACCACTTCCTCTTTCCCCTTCTTAAAGCAAGAATCAAATCATGTGAGGTTTGGTGCAGTTTTAATGACCAAGTGTAGGGGAAGGGATGATGAGAGATTATTCTGTTAGCAGGCTCTGGGAATTCCATGGTCAGGTAGAAAGAAGGATTCCTCAACAACGAGGAGTGTGATTATCTCCTTCAATAGTAGACACTCACTGAAGACAGGGAGACATCTCTCCACACTCGCATCATCTTCACAGATGATGGCGGGAGTCGGTGGCCAAAGCCATGAATGCGTTCGCCATTTATCGTTACCTACAAGAGGAAAAATGCATCAGAAAGACAGTATGCCACCAAACAAGTTTTCAGCTTCCTCTCTACTCTGCCTTAGTACCAATAATATTCCCCAAGAAAACTCCTAGTTATACAAGTGAACCTAATAAGCACACTTCTGTTTACAGATGACGTTTTGTGCCTATTTGAGAAAGTTGCTGACTTTATTTTTTTTGTTTCCTCTAGTGAAGTTCTACACTCTATGTCACACAGTTCCTGTTTACTCAACTTCCCTTCTGACCTAGAAGATCCCCATCACCAGGGACTTTGTGACAGGAACTTGAGACCCTGCATCTTGCACAGAGCCTGCCACAAGGCTAGTGCCAGACCATGTCCATTGAATGCATAGTTTTCAATTCCGTTAACTGGCTGCCTTTTACTACTGATGGCACAATTCCTCCTTGGAGTAGCCTACATGTGAGGTGGCAGTGGCAAAGAATGAAACCCCAGTGTTCTTAGAGAGTTAAAAGAGGACAGGTGTTGTAAAACGTAGGATATTATCTTTAGCCACTTCTAAGCATAGGAAAAGATCCCTCACTTGAATCTGAATAAAATGTGAATCTTTTGGCCTACTTATTATAGAAAGTCAGAAAGTACGGATATATTTTTTATATTGAGGTTATAGTGAAAATCACCTTACCAGTATTAATTTTTTTCACATTTAAAATGCACACATTTTTGAACCAGTTTTTTCATTTTTTTATAAATATCTTCCAACATAAGTGTTTGGAGATTGATAATGATGAAAAGATTGATTAGAAAGCTTAATACAGCATTATTTGTGAGAGCAAAATAGTGAAAACAACTTTAATGCCCAAAAAAGGGTCAAGTTCAATAATTTTGGGTAACATTTTTAGTGCAATATTATGCAATCTTTAAAAACTGAAGCAGCACCATGGATTGAGAATGTCTTCAAGATATATTCTTTGACAACGAATCCACTTAGTTCCTAAAGCATAATGTGTAGAGTAACTTATGTAAGAATTTGCTTTAAAACAAATAAAATTATAGACATATCTATATGCTTACATGGGCAAAGATTTCCTCTGAAGGGCTGGGCATGGTGGCTTATTCCTGTAATCCCAGTATTTTGGCAGGCCGAGGTGGGTGGATCACTTGAGGTCAGGAGATCAAGATCAGCCTGGCCAACATGGTGAAACCCCGTGTCTTTTAAAAATACAAAATTTAGCCAGGCGTGGTGGCAAGTGCCTGTAATCCCAGCTACTTGGGAGGCTAAGGCAAGGGAATCACTTAATTCTGGGAGGTGGAGATTGCAGTGAGCTGAGATCATGCCACTGCCTCCAACCTGGATGACAAAGTGAGACTTTGTCGAAAGAAAGAGAAAGAAGAAGGAAGGAAGGAAGGAAGAAAGGAAGGAAGGAAGGAAGGAAGAAAGAAAGGAGGGAGGGAGGAAGGAAGGAAATGAAGGAAAAAAGATTCTCTGTGAAGGAGAGCAGAACTCTGGAAATGTTGCTCTTATGAGTACAATTGGGTCCCAAAAGTGAGATGAATGAAGACTTACTTTTTGAATGATTAAAACAGCTTTTTTCTTAAGTATATTGTATTCATTCAGCTAAAATGAAAATTTAAATAATGGCATAAGTAGAAACGAGCACTACGGGAAAAGATAGAGGAGATTCTGTACTGGGGGAAATGTCAGGTGAGCCAACTTTGACTTCGGTCAGATTTGGGAAAGAGCTGAGGATGGCAGTGCAAGCAGAGGGTGCTCTGTGATGAAAACCTGGGGCAGGACTAGTTATGGGAGATGGGTCCTGAGGAACTGGTGGGGCCAGGTCAATAAGAGCTGCCTCCCACTCTGGGAGCCCACAGAGGCCAGGTGCTGGGAGCTCCTGGGGCGCTCACCTGGTACTCATCGTGACGCACGTAGATGTGCACCTCAAATGGCATGCCATCCTGAAAAGGCACATGGTCGGATTTCTCTTCCCACTTCCACACTTCACACTCACGACTGTTCATGACCACACAATGGCCAAAGTACACTCGGAAATGGAAGGCTATTCCTGAGTCTCCATCCATGTCAGTGCAGAAATCCACCTGAAGCTGTGGGTCATTGCTGAGGGCAAAGCACACAGCATTTTGGGAATGTCCCCCTCTTGTGCAGACACACACTTGACACACACACAAATCCCTTCCACACTTTACTCAGGGCAAAAGTCATAGCTCACTGATACTGCAGGCCTGGTCCCCGTGGGGAGGCTTCAGCTACTCATGACCCCAGCTAGCAAGATGCTTTGCTCCTCATTCCCAGATGAAAACTGAGCCACAGTCACTTACCTGGGCCTATGACTTGTTCATTCCCTGAAAATTATACACCCCTTGATGAAGAGCTCCAATTCCAACCAACTGAGAGGCCTCTTCCCCTCGGCCCCATGGCTGGCCCACATGCAGTTGCTGCAGGTCTAATGTCTGGCGCTGAAGGATCTCCAGGACCTGCACCTGCACAGGGCCTCCATCTTGCCAACTAGACATTTCCACATCACATATAACGTCAAGTCCTTAGCAAATATTTTCCCTTCCCCTCCACCCCCTTCATTGGACCATGTTATACTCACACAAAAGAGAGGTTCGGTCTCCCTCTGATTATGACACAGGAACCAAAACACAAGGACAAAGGCTGTATGTATGGCACCTGCCAAGGTATTGAGGGTGAGTGAGAGGTGCAGGGTCAGGTGCAGCCTCCCCTCCTGTAACAGATTCCTGTGGTGCAGGAGGTTAGAGATCAAAGGGCAGACTCCGAGGCCTCCCCCTTTCACCCCACCACAGTCAGGGGCCCATATTCATGAAGACACGGTGGATCCATAGGTAAGAGCAAGGGTTCAGGAGCCAGGATGCCTGGATTCTGGTCCTCATTCCGCCTCTTACAAGCAGCGCAATCTTAGATCCACTACTTGAACTCTCCCTGCCTTAGTTTCCCCAGAACAAGGAGGATTATTGGGAATTTCTACTTTGTAGGGTGTTTTCAGTAATAGAGCAGTTAATATATGTAAAACTTGTACCCTAATCTCTGTCATGTGTAGGGCGTGTTAGGGGCGACCTAGCAGAACAGGGGAGTCCTCCTGAAACACTGACCTGCCTTCATTTTCAACTCGGAAAATGAAAACAAGACTTGAGGATGTAAGAATTTAACAAATTGACCCCAGTGAGAAACAACACTTGTTGAAAGAGAAAGGGAAATGATAAAAGAATAGGAAACCCCTGTGTGTGGGACGCACATGCATCACAATCATCAAGGGCCATGGACATCCTTCCCAGAAGAGGCCACATTGCTGAGGGCACAGCCCCAGGACTTGCACAAATGAAGCCTGTGGGCCAGGGACATAACTGGGGGGAATCATTGATTTCTATGACATCTACAAGTGGTTGATGATTTTTCTGTATTTCTGAGATAGGGTCTTGCTCTGTCGCTCAGGCTGACATGCAGTGGTGCAATCATAGCTCACTGAAACTGCAAAATCCTGGGCTGCAGTGATCCTCACACACCTGCTCCCCTTTTGAATAGCTGGGGTGAAAGGTGCCTGCCACTCTGTCAGTCTGATATTTACAATTTTTAAAAGAAAGAGTCTCACTATGATGCCCAGAGTGGTCTCAAACTTCTGGCCTCAAGTTATCCTCCCATCTTTGCCTCCCAAATCTGTGGGATTATAGCCATGAGCCAGTGAACGCAGCTACTTGGTTGATTAATATCCACTGTAAGCTCTGTCTGAACTGAGAGTAAACTTGTTCTTTCATGGGTGGAGGAATAAATTTAGTCTCAGTTGAGACAAAGCTTACAGTGAATATTTTGCTTGAATCAGTCTCTGAAACCACAGCCTCTAATGTCCTTCCCTAGCAAATCAGTATCTCCAAACTCTCTTGTCCCACAATGCAAAGAACAGACTAGGCTGGGATAGGGAAGCTGAGTCTGGGAGGCACAAGCCAGGGATCACTCTGTGCAGTCCCCACCTGAGGAACCATCACCCCCTAGTCTGCATTCCTCTTCCTCACCTTTTTTTTTTTTTTTTTTTTTTTGAGACGGAGTTTCGCTCTTGTTACCCAGGCTGGAGTGCAATGGCGCGATCTCGGCTCACCGCAACCTCCGCCTCCTGGGTTCAGGCAATTCTCCTGCCTCAGCCTCCCGAGTAGCTGGGATTACAGGCACGCGCCACCATGCCCAGCTAATTTTTTGTATTAGTAGAGACGGGGTTTCACCGTGTTGACCAGGATGGTCTCGATCTCTTGACCTCGTGATCCACCCGCCTCGGCCTCCCAAAGTGCTGGGATTACAGGCTTGAGCCACCGCGCCCGGCCCCTCACTCTTACTGGGAAGAGACATCTACTGATCATACATTCCACTCTCATAAGTGATCTGTAATGAGTCCTTGGTAACTCACAATCCCCAAGATCCCCACCAGTTAAGCCACCTGGTATCCACATTGACACACATGAAAGGACACACACCTGCTTCATCAGAGGCGCTGCTCTGTGGGGAAGCACCTTCACATGCACAGAAGGCTACATGCATGTTCCCAGTTCAAGACCCAGTCACATCCCAGCACACACACACACAGACAAGCAGAACTATGCCACTCACTGAGTCACACGCACCTGCTCCCCATGCACATAAAGATGCTCATGCAATGGTCTGGCAGTGATCACACACACACTCATATCACAGACAGGAAGACAAAGTGCGCTCACCCCCTTACACTCACACACACACCTGCACATCCCAGTTGGCCGTCCACCTCCCACCTAAAGTCACATCATCTCAGCAGAGTTCACTCTCATCAGATACCATCACATGCTCACAGAGGGTTACACTGGTCCAGGGTCCATATCCCACACCCCACAAGCATCTCAGATACCATAGCCTGAGAGTTTCTCTTCCAAAACCCACAGCCCTCAGTAAAGCATTCACAGTAGGAATGCTCACATTTTCATCTCATAAAATCTCCCCTGTTTCTTTCTTGGTTTATGTGACTTGAGATTATTGAAGGCTGTGCCTTTTCAACTCACGGGTAGTGGTGGCATTGTTCTCTTCTTCTGAGCGACTCTTCGGAATTCTGTCCTGTCTTCTGTGTGAATCTCTGAGTTGCAGCATTTAAATGATCCCTTTCAGCCCTGCCCTCTGGCTTTATTGCAGACTTCATGCTCCTCCCAGAGAGCTTTCCTTGTAGCATGAGAAAGGCTCAGGGGTCAGGGAAGAAACTCAGTCACAACCATAGCTGTTTGCAGGTCTGTGTCTGTAATGCAGCAGAAATGACAGTGGGAGGTACCAGGCTGTGGATTGGGTTACCGGGGAAATGCGTCGATAAGGATGATGGAGTGAGGGGTAGTAATTGTAAAGCCCACCCTTTGTGCCTCTCAAGCCTTTTCTCCACTATGCAGAATCTACCCAGAAAGTGTACATTTTCCCAATTTGTACAATGGCTAAAAAATAAGTTGGGGATTCTGGAGAAAGACACTTGCCCTAGAAGGTAATCCTCTTTGCCTTTGAAGGTTCTAGGAAAGCGCTGACCTTGATCCTCAGGAAGATCTGGGGAGAGAAGTAGAGAAAGTTCTTTCATGAACCTGCCTCACACTAGTTCCCTTGGTTGTGCCAGATGAGGGCCACTCTCATCTGTCTGTCACACACCTGGGCTCTAAATACACCCTCTCTTTTCCCTTATTCATGTAAATCAAAGTTTCCAAGACACTGTTTTTCCTGCAGATTCTGGGAGGAAAATGAGATTGGTTCTTCTCTTTCATTTTTTTAAACTTTTATTTAAGTTCAGGGGTACATATGCTGATAAAGTTGTGTCATGGGGTTTGTGGTGCGTATGGTTTTTTCATCTGGGTACTAAGCATAGTAGTCGATAGTTATTTTTTCTGCTCTCGTCCCACCTTTCACCCTCTACCAAGCCCCAGTGTGTGTTGGTCTCCTCTTGGTGTCCGTGAGTTTCATCATTTAGTTCACACTTATAAGACACTCAGTATTTGGTTTTCTGTTCCTGCATTCGTTTGCTAAGAATAATGGTCTCCATTTCCAACCACGTTTCTGCGAAAGACATAAACTAATTTTTAGGGCTGCATAGTATTCCATTGGGTGTATGTACCACATTTTCCATATCCAGTCTGTTCTTGATGGGCATTTGGGTTCATTCCATGTCTTTGCTATTGCGCATAGTGTTGCAATGAACATCCATGTGCATATATCTTTATGGCAGAATGATTTCTATTTTTCTGGTTATATATCCAGTGATGGGATTGATGTGTTGAATGGTAGTTCTGTTGTTAGCTCTTTGAGGAATCACCATACTGCTTTCCACAATGGGTGAACTAATTTACACTGCCAACAACAACATGTAAGTGCTCCCTTTCTC
The DNA here is from genome assembly GCF_030222135.1 of Aotus nancymaae. Taxonomy (NCBI): domain Eukaryota; kingdom Metazoa; phylum Chordata; class Mammalia; order Primates; family Aotidae; genus Aotus; species Aotus nancymaae. The sequence continues at coordinate 14,207,595 of NW_026988441.1, read as the reverse complement.
CACAACCTTGCCAGCATCTGTACTTTTTTGACTTTTTTTTTTTTTTTTTTTTTTTGAGACGGAGTTTCGCTCTTGTTACTCAGGCTGGAGTGCAATGGCGCGATCTCAGCTCACCGCAACCTCCGCCTCCTGGGTTCAGGCAATTCTCCTGCCTCAGCCTCCTGAGTAGCTGGGATTACAGGCATGCACCACCGTGCCCAGCTAATTTTTTGTATTTTTAGTAGAGACGGGGTTTCACCGTGTTGACCAGGATGGTCTCGATCTCTTGACCTCGTGATTCATCTGCCTCGGCCTCCCAAAGTGCTGGGATTACAGGCGTGAGCCACTGCGCCCGGCCTTGACTTTTTAATAAGAGCCATTCTGACTGATGTGAGATAGTATCTCATTGTGGTTTTGATTTGCATTTTTCTAATGTTCAGTGATGTTGAGTTTTTATAATATGCTTCTTGGCCATCTGTATGTCTACTTTTGAAAAGTGTCTGTTCCTGTCCTTTGCTCACCTTCTGTTGTTGTTGTTGTTTTAAACCAGGTCTCACTCTGACACTCAGGCTCGAGTGGTGTGGCGCCATCTCAGCTCACTGCATCCTCTGGCTCCTGGGCTCAGGTGATCCTCCCAGCTCAGCCTCTGGAGTAGCTGGGACTGCAGGCATATGTCACCATGCCAGGCTAATTTTTCTATTTTTAGTGGAGACTGGTTTTTGCCATGTTGCCCAGCCTGTTTTCAAATTCCTGGGCTCAAGCAATCCACCAGCCTTAGTTGCTTAATGTGCTGAAATTACAGACATAAGCCACTGTGTGAGACCTTTGCCCACGTTTTTTTAAAAATGGGTTTGTTTGTTTGTTTCTTGTAAAGTTGTTGAAGTTTCTTATAGATGATGAATATTAGGCCTTCTTGAGATACATAGTTTGCAAATATTTTCTCCCATTCTATAGGCTGTCTGTTTATTCTGTTGATAGTTTCCTTTGCTATGCACAAGCTTTTTAGTTTAATTAGATCTTGTCTGTCAATTTTTGCTTTTGTCGTGATTGGTTTTAACATTTTTATTATGAAATCTTTGCTCATGCCTATGTCCTGCATGGTATTGCCTATATTGTTTTCCAGGGTTTTAAAAGTTTTGGGTTTTACATTTAAGCCTTCAATCTATCTTGAGTTGATTTTTTTAATATGGTGTAAAGAAGGGGTCCAGTTTCAATCTTCTGCATATGGCTAGCCAGTTCTCCCATCGTAGTTTCTTGAATAGGGAGTCCTTTTTCCATTTCTTGTTTGGTCAGCTTTGTTGAAGATCAGATGGTTGTAGGTGTGCAGCCTCATTTCTGGGCTCTCCATTCTGCTTCATTGGTCTGTGTGTCTGTTATCATACAAATACCATGCTGCTTTAATTACAGTAGCCTTGTAGTATAGTTTGAAGTTGGGTAATGTGATGCCTCCAGCTTTGTCCTTTTTCTTAGAATTGCCTCAGTTATTTGGTTCTGTTTTAGTTTCATGTGAATTTTAAAATAGTTTTTTTCCTAATTCTGTGAAGAATGTCATTTATAGTTTGATAGAAATAGCACTGCATCTGTAAATTTCTTTGGGCAGTATGGCTGCTTTAATGATATTAATTTTTCTTATTCATGAGCTTGGGACATTTTTGCATTTTTTTTAATATGTCATCCCTGGTTTCTTTGAGCAGTGTGTTGCCATTCTCATTGTAGTGACTTTTTACCTCACTGGTTAGCTGTATTTTTAGGTATTTTATTCTTTTTATGGCAAGTGTAAATAAAATTGCATTTCTGATTTGGCTCTACACTTCGCTGTTTTGGCATGTAGGAGTTCTAGTGATTCTTGCACATTGATTTTGTATCCTGAAACTTTGCTAAAGTTGTTTACCAGCTTAAGGACCTTTTGGGCTGAGACTATGGGGTTTCCTAGATATAGAATTATAACATCTGCAAACAAAGCTGGTATGACCTCTCTTTCTATTTAGATGCCCTTTCTTTCTTTCTCTTGCATGATTACTCTGGTCAGGACTTCCAACACTATATTGAATAGGAGTAGTGAGAGAGGACACTGCAGAAATTGTGGTTTGAAAATCCAAGTTGAAGCTCTGCTTCATTCATCATGGAGATTTTGACTATGATCTATCAAATACAAAACAAAACAAATCAAAACAAAATTCTTCTCTTACTCTGTCATATTGGCCCCTCACTTGCAAATACAGGGCCGAACGCACCGGTGCTCAGCACCACGGACAGCGCCACGGGGGTACCAGCTTTGAGGAACTTGGGCATCAAGGACAATATTATCACAGAGTAGATTTATTCTGTGAGAGGCTTCAACAAAAACTGAAATGCCCAAAGACCTTTGAGAATAAAGGCTTTAGAGTCCAGAAATGACTTTCTGTGTTCAGAGCAATGCCACATTTGCTGGGAGAAGATCAGGAATTTGGGTTGTAGAGCATGCAAAAGATGTTGAGTAGGTCCCCAGAGGCGATTAAAAAAAAATTCTTTGCTGAACATTGGCTTTTGAACTCTATGTCCTCTCTTTGTATCTTGGATGTCATCCTGGCCACCATGAGCAAAGGGTAGTATCTGAGATAGGAATGAGTGTAACAAATGGCCCATGTGAACTGAAATGAGCTGGTGAATATCAGTCAAGAAAGGGGAGTGACCATGTGTGTTGCAAGGCCAGCATGTAGGGCTCTGTAGGTTATTCAAATAAAATGGGTGTAATCCAGAGGCAAGCAGATATAAAATCAAACTCATGTTCTGCTCAAAAAGTCATGGGTTCCAGGATAATCTTCATCCACTCAGAGCAAGAATTACCTAATTCCCCAATAAATGAATTTCATGCTTGTAATGGGGTCTATAATCCATTATCAAAATAAAGAAGTGACCAAGACTGTGACAGGGATGTGTAAGGAGGAGAGTGTACCTAATCAGAACTTGAGAGTTTCCAATGAGAGGGGAGGAAATTTCAGTCCATACTGGAAAGAAACAAGGAAGACAGACATGAAGAGTGTAATTCACTGTGCATTGACACCTCAAGGTATCTGTATGTTAGGTTAAAGAAGCAGTACAGAGAGAGGCATACCCATGAGTGAGGTTGGAGTTGAACGAGCTGTGGCAATTAACATGGGGAGAGAGGATGATGATGATCAAAATGATTTTGAGATGGGCCCAGGAGAAAAAGAGGCTATTTAAAGAGACCCTCTTCAATCTGCCTTGGTTGACTTTTGGGGAATATGTTATTTACCTTCTCCTTAGTGGTTCTCCATTTCCACTATGAAGCAGATAATCACAGCTCTTGTAGAGGGAAATGGGCTGTCATTCTGCCATCTTGGTAGAAGCGCCAAGAAGCTAGGAATGGAGGATGAAGTCAATTGCTGCAGCGAAACATTCCCAGAGAAAATGCAAATCGGGGTCTTTTTGGTTTCCTCAGTGATATGATCCATGACTGTGGTCTATTTTCTTTTCTGTTATTGTTTATTTGCTTGTTTGTTTGAATTTTTAACTCATGTACCAAGAGTCAACATGGTTTCTTCCATTAGTTGGATGCCTTGGTTATCCATTCAAGGAAGACCTCTTAGTCCAACTTAATAAAATGCATATTCTTTAAGTACTTATGGAAACAGTGGGGGCACATATTGTGGCAGTATTTTAGGAACAGACGGTGCTGGTTCGAGCAGATACGAGACAAGCGAGAACCCAGGCTGAATTTATGAGTGGCTCTAGTAGACCTGCTGATGACCCATCTTTCTTTCAGGAGTGCAACCGGGAAAAAGGTGCCATTACTATCTTTTGGCCCTCTAAAATAGGTATGTTCACTGCATTTTCCTATGTCTGTTTAAGTCTTGTATGTTTGATTTGTATAGGGCAAATAATGTATCCTTTTAGAGCATATGTTGAGAGACACTGCACCTGATAATTTGTGGTCACCTCAGGGCCACCCAATAGTAATTGGATGAAAAGATGCTGGACTTCAAAATGAGCCCATTCCTTTAATTGTATTACCTTCAGTGGTTCCTTACAGGTAGTGTTTTTGGTACGTGGGAAGCTTGTAAGCCCATATAAACACACATGTAAGCATAGAACTGAGTAAAAACAGTTGCCAAAACTGACCCCTCAAGATCCACAAGTCAAAATAACCACAGCTTGTGGATTCCTCTTCATTTTATTTGGGCTGCCTGTGTCACTCGCACTGATCAATGTAATGTCATAGAAGTGACACTGCCTGCCATTTGAAAGGCTTTCATTGATGGAAGCCAATCACCATTCATTAAGTCCAAGAACCATGAGACTCTCATGATTTGAGGAAATTCGATGCATGAATGGAGAGGTGAGGCAGGAAAGAAGATAACCAGCCAGCCCTCAGGTGTTGACCCAGCCCTAGTGTTGAGTCACACATGAGTGAAGCATCCCCTGGAATCCCAGCCTACAGATCCTTCAGAAAACGTGACTCTCACCACATGATCTACCAACCACATGAATCCAGTAAACCTGAAAAGCTGGGAGAGATCAGAATCAATGGTTGCTTCTAGCAAATATGTGTTGAGAGGTTTGCTGTGTTGCAATGCCTAAATGTAACAGCAGCAAAGCAGGGTCTCCTCACTGTGTCCGTGTATATGACTTTTGTCTATTCCAACAATAAGCTACATATTTTCTGTTCTAAACACCATGACCACTTGTTTCCAAAGAGAAATCCCAGAATTCTGTCCATATATATTGGAAAAATCTTGCAAGTGTTTAGCAAAAAGAACAATCAGGGTCATTGAAGGGAAATCTTTAAACTCCTGTGATTCTCTAACTACTTCTTGGAGTGAAATTTTCATATGGCAATTTTTTTTTTTTTTTTTTTTTTTTTTTTTTTTTGAGACAGAGTCTCACTCTGTCACCCAGGTTGGAGTGCAGTTGCATGATCTCAGCTCACTGCAACCTCTGTCTGCTGGGTTCAAGCGATTATCATGCCTCAGCCACCCAACTAGCTGGAAGTACAGATGCATGCCACCACATTCAGCTAATTTTTGTATTATTAGTAGTGATGGCTTTGCCATGTTGGGCAGGCTGGTCTCACCATCTCACCTCAAGTGATCTGCCCACCTCAGTTCCCCAAAGTGCTGGGATTACAGGCATGAGCCACCACTCCTGGCCAGGAATTTGTCATCTTTTTCTAAAGTTCTTTCATGGCAGCCTGCACAGAGTGAGGCACAGTGTTCATATACACTAAACATCCTGAGAACAATGGAAAGAATTAAGAAATTCCCACCTGACTGTCCTAAAGTTACAGTTTCTCCCCACAGCCGGCAGTGATACCTGTGAGACTGTAAACAGATACCTAACATTTCAGTGCCGTGAGTCATCTGAGATTGGGTAAAGATTCTGGTTGAGCATCTGACGTCAACTACGTGGTATAGAAGGAGGTTGTTCCTAATTTCTCAGACGTTCCAGGGACCCTGTCGCTCACTCCTTGAGTCATAGAAAGGTTTTTCCTCTTTGATGTCTTAAACATACAATCGCTCAGGGCCTCTTGGGATGACTACTTCCTCTTTCCCTCTTTCTTTTTTTTTTTTTTTTTGAGATAGAGTCTTGCTCTGTCACCAGGCTGGAGTGCAGTGGCACAATCTCAGCTCACTGCAACCTCCGCCTCCTGGGTTCAAGCGATTCTTCTGCCTCAGCCTCCTGAGTAGCTGGGACCACAGGTGCATGCCGACTTTGACCCTGGGTCAGATTTGGAATAAGAGATGAAGATGGTACTGCGAGCAGAGGGCACTCTGTGAGGAAAAGCCTGGGACAGGAGTAGTTGTGGGAGATGGGTCCCCACGGACCAGTGGGGCCAGCTCAGTAGTTGCCTCCTGCTCTGGGAGCCCACAGAGGCTCGTGCTGCAAGCTCCTGGTTGCTCACCTGGTACTCATTGGCCAGAATGGAGATGTGTAGGTCAAATGGTTCTCTGAACTGTGCAGGGAGGGATGTGATGGTAGGAAGGGCCAATGTAAGCCACTAGAACTGCCTCTACCTACAAAAATAAGAAAGCAAAAGCAACACCACATTCCTGGAGGGCCTGCACAGGTTAGTGCAATTATGAAGGATTTGAAAGATGCAAGAATGGTGCTTTTATGTGGTTGTCTGGTGTTTTTCCTTGTACATTTGTAGATCTCCATTCACTCACCTATTTGTCCTGTGTAGAAAACAACTGGCTCTTGGAGAACGACAGTGGATTCAGCTTCACCAGATGGGAACTTCAACTGCAGCTGTTGTACCAGATGTGGCATCATTGCCTGAGCAAATTAGCACATTCTCTGGTGCATGATGTGCATCCATCCATTGAGAAAATGTGTGTGTGTTTTTTTGTAACCTGTTAGTAACAGCCACCAGAAGCAACTGGCTTCCAAATGAAAGAGGTAACCAACTTCACCCTCCTACCTCACAGTTTATCAGCACCTCAACCCTGTGTCAATTTACTCCACACAGACCTTGGTCACTTCTTTTTTCCAGAAGACATCACGCTGATCCTTTACATTGATATTATGCTGAAACCTGGTGATCAGGAGGTGGCCTGGACGTTAAACATACTGGTAAGACATTTGTGTGTGTCAGAGTGTGGAAAATAAGATCCAAACAATTTCAGGGGCTTTCCCACTCAGTGAAATTTCCTGAGCTCCCCTGTATGTGGCATGTGAAGATGTCCCGTCTCAGGTGGAGGACCAGTTGTTAGATGATAAACTTTAAAAATGGATGACATTTTGATACTTTCTATCACATAAATGAACCCTTAAAACACGCTGGTGTTTGCTGGGCACAGTGGCTCACATCTGTAATCTCAGCTACTTGGGAGGCTGAGGTAGAATTGCTTGAACCTGGGAGGTGGAGGTTGCAGTGAGCCGAGATCACGCCACTGCACTACAGCCTGGGTGACAGAGTGAGACTCTGTCTCAAATACAAACAAGTGAACAAACAAACAAACAAACAAACAAACAAAAAAACATGCTGGTGTTTTTTAGGCACATTGACTCACTAGACACAGCCTGTGGAACAGCTGCCACTGAGGGACTGGGATGACTGGAGCACCCCTAACAGATCTTCAGAGGGAAGGCACTGAGAGTGGATGGAGGGAAGACACAGAAGCTGGGCTGAAGAGGGAGGAAGCTGGGAACTCTGCATGGGGCCACTGCACTCCGGGACTTTTCCTGGCCCACAGGGATTTCATGGGAACAAGTGAGTTGAACCGGCAAGAAGCAACCCGCTCTTGCGACAGTCCCCTGGAATCCTCACATGAGGAGACTTCTCAACCACCACGGACACTTGAGTAGGCAGGTCGGGCTGCTTAGAGAAGAGATAGGTACAGCATATAGTCCACATCCTTGCTGCCATAATAACAAGCCACTTCAGCCTCTGATTGACTTCGATCTCTATGTCCACTTCAGCCTCTAATTGGTCTCAATGTAAACTGGTGTCCATAGTTAAGCATTCACCCTCTACTAAGGCCAAATAGCAAGCCAAAGGCTTTTTCTTAAAAGCAGAAAAGTTACTCACAAAAAAATGAAGTTGTGCTGTGATTTATCTACAGGGGCCTTCTGAAGTTCCCAAGAGCATCACTATCTGCCACTGACACTTCAAGCACCTTTGCACCTCTGGAGTCCCAGGTGAGAGAAACCCATATGCATCCTCAATCTGGTGTAGACCCTTCTCTTGTGCTGAGTCCCAGACAAACTAATAGCTTTTTAGGATACTGGGAAAATAGGCCAGAGTAATGTACCCAAGTGAGGCAAGTGTTGCCTCCAAAATCGAAAGAAGCTTGCTAGGCATGAGCCCTTTTGCTGGTGGTAGGAGAGGACTGATGCAACCACTCGTGTTGCACCTGAGAAAGGACATCTTCACATACCCAGTGACCAAACACCTGAAAATTTCACTGAGTTGAAAAGCCCCCGAACATTAGAGGAACTTGTTTCCCACACTCTGACACAGACAAACATCTTACCAGTATGTCTAAAGTCGTGGACACCACCTGATCACTAGGTCTCATCAGCATAGTATGAGACACGGACAAACATCTTACCAGTATGTCTAAAGTCATGGACACCACCTGATCACTAGGTCTCATCAGCATAGTATCATCAATGTAAAGAACCCTCATAATGCTTTCTGGAAGAAAGGAGTGACCAGAGTCTTTATGGACTAAATTGACACAGGGTTGGGGAGTTGATATATTCTGATATGGGACAGTGAAGGCAGCTGATTCTCTCAACTAAAAGAGAATAGCTTCTGGTGGCCTTTACTGACAGGCACCAAAAATGAAAAAAAAAAAATAACCACTAACTAGTTAAATAGACAGATGCACACACACATGTGTTAATTTGCTCAAGCAATAAAACCACATTTGGTACAGAAGTTGCAATCATAGTTTTCACCTAGTGAAGCTGATGAGAATCCACTGTCATTCTCCAAGAGCCAATTGCTTTCTACACAGGCCAAGTAGGTAAGTGAATGAGTATGGGGTGGAATCATCACCCATGCATCTTTCAAGCCCTTCATGGTTGCTCCAATCTCTGCAGGCCCTCAAGAAATGTGGTGTTGCTTTTGCTTTCCTGTTCTTGTAAGTAGAAGCAGCTCTAATAGTTCCCATTGGTCTTTTCTGCCATCATAGCTCTCCCTGCACAGGTCAGAAAACCAATGTGGGATTCTGCCATTTGCTGAGTGTGTCCATTCCGCTTATGCAACCTGAAACTCAGCAAATAGCCACAGGATAAAGTGGGAACCCACTGGGCAGCTGTGGACTCTCCAGCACTTTCACTTTCTTATAACCCTAGCTGAACTTTAAATCCAACAGAAAATCTGCTTATATTTCTTTTTCATACATAGTTATCAAGCCATGAGTAAATTCTCAAGAGATTTGTGGTGAAACACGAATGATTTCCTAATTCACTGCTGGATTCTTATGAATTATATCGCATCAGTGTTTTAGAAAGAAGTTGTAGAATATACTTTTTTAATTATAAAAACAGCAAGACACTCAAGACACCTATTTACCATTGGTAAATAAACACATTCCTGCCCTGTTGAACTGCCAGGAAATGAATGCCTGAATCATGGTTATTTGATGAAAGTAGAGCCAAAGGGATTTTTCGTAGATGCTAGAAAGGCTGTAATAGACAGAGAAAGATAAAGGATGACATAGAGGTTTCTGGACTGAGAGGGGGCCTTAGAATGTGAATAACTGAGTGAGTACCATGGTGAAAGGGGCTGTGTCATAACTGAGAAAGGCTGAGCAGAAGTCACACTCTACACTGAAAAAAGAGCGGGGCACTCACGGGGGCTTTCTTCCCCTACCTGGACTCCTAAGTTCACAGGTCTCTCCATTGAACCAGGAAAAGAGTAAAACTCCTATGCTCTCTCTCTCAGTTAAGGAATGGAGAATATACGACTTCATTTGAGGAAAGGCTGATGCCCACACTTAGAAAAAGCTAATTTGTTCATGTAAAAAGTGCTCATGGATGACCATGCCCTGCTCCCATCCTCCTTTCAGACTGAGAAAACAAAAAGCTATTTCACAGAGGAGGAGCTGTAGGCTCCAGTGGCAACCAGGGCAGATCTACTTGCAGAGTGTAAAGTCTGGTCAGAGATGGATGCAAAGTAAACCCTTGAATCAGGCCAAACAATGTCAGCTCTCACAATGTATGCTCTCTCCTACAGGCCCCATTCTTATTCAACCAAAGACATGGCATTATGACACCTCCACTGCCACCCCTGGCAGTGACCACCACTTTCCCCTTCCCCCATGTAGGAGCCTGGACCTACATCTCATGATACCCCTGCAGATGCCACAGTCTTCTCCTAGGAGGGACTTTTCTCCCCGTAGTATCTTCTTTTGGCTGAACTCTGGGCCATCCCGCTCCATCTTCAATACTCTAAAGACTCCAATCCGTCAAGGCTCTTGATGTCTGCTTTCTCAGTAGGTCTTCTTTTTGCCTTCTGAACAATTAATTATAGCCACAGTCACAAAGGGAGTAATGGGAGTAATTTGCTTTACATTTCAAGAAGTCCATGATCTGTCTGGGAATATTCCCTGAAAGAAGGACTGATCAGCACAAGGTGACTGGGACAATTTTGTATAGAAAGCAACATTTGCAACTGCTCCAAGCTGGAACCCTACCAATGTCCATCTAGAGTAAAATTGGTATTTGTGTGTTGATATATTCATAAAACTCCAGAGTCCAGTGCAGTGAAAATAAAGGAACTGCAGCTCCACATAGCAATATGGATCAATCTTAAAAACAGAAATGTGATCTAAAGATTCACGACCCAGAAGAAGCCCCTCAAGACAAAGCATCTACCAGCATCCTTTAACAAAGTGGTGAAACTACAAGAAAACCAAAGAAGAAAGTCAGGAGACTTGTCTCCTATGGGAGCAAGGAGGTCATGTATTGGGATATAAACAGGTAGAAGCCACCAATTGTAAGCGATGGGCCATGCCTAGAATTGTGGTTTCCTGAGTGCCAGTTTAATAACTACTCATAATAATATCGATTATCTGGTAACTTGCATAAACTTTTCAAAAGTGGATTCAATTCACAATCAGTAAACCTAATTAGAGAAAAATAAAGAGAAGGAGAGGACAGATAAAGGGAGGGAAATTCTAATTCATTTCTCCTTTGAAATTCTAATATAGATTTTAAAAAAGGTTTTCTTTCATCACAAAGAGAACTTGAGGAAAGGTCCTGAGTCCTCCACCCCAGGTGAAGACTGCATTATAGCTGAAGTCCGATTACCTGTCCCTGCACCTGCCCTCACACAGGTCTGGAGCTAAGAGGCACACAAATCAAAAACTAGATTAAAGAATCTTACCTTTCTCTCTAAATCTGCAAAAGAAGAAGGGACTCAGATTCTGATGCACAAGGACACCGACAGAGAAAACAGAGGGTGTCGCTGTAACCCAGGTATGTGAGGGAAACTGGGGAGAGCTCCTCACTCACCAGAGCAAAGGGATCTGGGGTGGGCTCAGGAGGACACAAGACTTTCTTTACGTCTCTCCCCAGGTCCTGCTGAGAATCAAGGTCAGTGCTGTCTCAGAAACCCTGGAGGAGGAAGCAGAGAATTCCATTCTAGGGACAATGCCTTTGCCCAGAATCCCCACCTGTTTACCATTGTACAAGTTCAAAAAATGTACACATTCTGGGTGAATTTTGCACAGTAGAAAACGGTTACCTTAGAGGCATGGATGCTGCATTTCACACCCCCTCACCTAGTACAAAATAACCTATATGTGGTGGTTCGTTTTTAATTCTAAGGGCCTTAGTGTAGGTTTAATCAGGCTACATGGAAATAAAGAGGTAAAGAAGCAGAATGTACTGATCCACCACCAACCCACCCCCTTCCTGCTTTCCCTTTCACCCAGCAGCCAGGTGCCTATCGGTCGGAACCTCACAACTATCCGCTCCCCACCCCACCAAAGAATTCAGTTTAGGCTAGCTTGCAACATAGATAATTGTATCCTTTCTTATCAGCTAAATGCAGCCACCAGGGCCATAAGTCAAATGTTTAGAGTCTGGAGACAGTCACGATGCGTTTTGGGATGCAAGAAAATGTGACAGAAAGACCCTAAAGAACATACTGGAAGCCTTAATCCAACTACCAATAGGTAATGTTTGGGAAGATTGTAACCCCATAGTAATGGGGTTCCTCAGCTAATGAGGACTTGCACACTAGAAAATAAATTGTTTGTTGAAACCATCCCGAATGTCCCTCCATGCCAGACACCTGATCTATTGTAAGACTGTAATTAAAAGTCTCTTTTTTGCTGTTCTCCAGGTCTCTGAGTTCATTCTTTGGGTTTGGACTGTGGGTTTGTTTCTCACAACCCTCACTTCATTATCCTTATCTGTGCATTTCCCTGGACCCTTTATTCCCCCTGGTACCTCCCTCACTATCATATCTGCTGCATCACAGACACAGGCATGCAGGTAGGTGTGGTTGTAAGTAAGCTTCTTTCCGACATCCCACCCCTTCTCACCCTGCTGGGAAACTTGATGGGAGGGGCTTAGAATCAGGAATGAAGCCAGAGCATGGGGCTGACAGGGAATATTTAAATATTACGACTCCAAGAGATTCGCACAGAAGCCTGGACACAATTCGAGAGGGCTGCCCAGAGGGGAATAACAATGTCACCACTAACTGACTTGAAAAGGCACAGTCATCAATAATGTCAAGCCACACAGAAATAAGGAAGAGGGAGGTTTTATGAGATAAACATATGAACTTTTCCATTGTGAATGTTCTCCTGAAAGTTGTGGGTGTATTGAAGAGAGATCCTACTGAAATAGCATCTGAGATGCCTGTGGGGTGTGGGGTGTGGATCCTGAGCCAATGTAACCCTCTGTGAACCTGTGATGGTGTGTGATAAGAGTGAACTCTGCTAATGATATGACTTTAGGAGGGAGGTGGATGCCTCACCAGGATGGGTAGATGTGTGCCTGAGTGTATGGGGGTGACTGTGCTTTGTCTTCATGACTGTGATGTCAGTGCATGTGTGAGCACAGTCGGACCAGTGAATGAGCATCTTTACATGCACAGTGAGCAGGCGTGTGAAACTCAGTGAGTGGCATGGCTTTATGTGTCTGTGTGTGTGTGTGCCGGGATGTGACTGGGTGTTGAACTGGGAACACGCATGTGGCCTTCTGTGCATGTGAAGGTTCCTCCCCACATTGCAGCTGATGAAGCAGCTGTGTATCTTCCCATGTGTGTCAATGTGGATCCCAAGTGGCAGAACCGGTGGGGATCTTGGGGACCACGAGGTATTGAGGACTCATCTCTGAGCATTTGTGAGAGCAGAACGCATGCATCCTCAAGTGCCTCTTCCCAAGCAGAGTGAGCAAGAGAAACATAGACTATGGGGGCAGTGGATTCTCAGGTGAGGGCTGCACAGAGCCAGGCTCCTGCCTCCCAGGCTCAACGTCCCTGTCTCCCGCCCCAACCTGTCCTTCACTTTGTGTGACAGGAGGCTGAGCAGATCCTCATTTGCTAGGGAAGGACATTGGGAAACTTGGGTTCAGAGATGAAATCACCCAAAACAAGAAAGGAACATGTTAAGCTTCAGTTAAGGCAGAGCTTACAGTGGATATTTATCAACAAGTTTGCTGAGGCTTGTAATTCCAGCACTTTGGGAGGCTGAGGGGGGAGGATCGTCTGAGGCCAGGAGTTGAAGATCAGCCTGGGAAACACACCAAGATTCCCTGATTCCATTTTTCCAAAAATTAAAAAATTTGCCAGGAATGGTGGTGCATGTCCGTAGCCTTAGCTGCTTGGGAGTTGATGCCAGAGGATCACTGAGGCCCAGGTGGTTCAAAAGTGCAGTGAGCTATGAGGATGCCACTGCATTTCAGCCTGGATGGCAGTGTGAGACCCTGTGCCAAAAAGAGAAAACATCATTCACTTACGGATTCCCTCCAATCCCTTCTCTGACCTACACATTCCATGGTGGTGGGAAAGAGGCATGTAGGAGACAATGGGTTTCAACAACAGGCCTAGAATTGGGTGGTTACCTGAGTGCTACCTGAATGATGAATTCATCATAATATACATTTGTTTGGAAACTGGAATCAACATTTCTGTAAATAGTTTAAATTCACAGTCAATAAAACTGAAGTGTAAAATCAAAAGAGAGGAGAAAGAGAGGGGGATTCTAATTCATTCCTTCTTTAAATTCCCAGTACAGGTTTTAAGATTGTTTCCTTTCATCACAAAAAGAGAACTTGAGAAGGGGTCCTGAGTCCTCCACTTATGGTGAAGACTGCTGAAGTCCTATCACTAATAGCTGTTCCTGTTCTCATGCTGGTCTGGAACCAAGGAGCACACAAATCATGGACTAGAGTTAAGAACTTGCCTTTCTCCCAGAATCTAAGTCTCTGAGATTTTATTGCATATAGATGCCCAGAGAAATATAAGAGCGTATGGAAGGATACCAGGTGTGTGAGATAAGAGTGTGAATGGCCCTCACCTGGCAAAGGCAAGGGGCCTGAATGGGGTCAGGGTGACAGAGTCTCTCTCTATCTGTTTCCGTAGGCTCTGCTGAGGATCAAGGCCTATGGCCTCTGATAACCCCTGGAAGAGAAAGAAGAGAATTTCCTTCTAGGGCTGGATGTCTTCCCCCAGAATTCCCACTCTTTCAGCATTGTGCAAGTTAGGAAAATGTATACCTTCCAGGTGAATTCTGCACAGTGGAGAAAAGGCTTCGTGGGAGGCACGGGGCCTGGACTTCACACCCCTCGCCCTCACTCCGTCGTCCTTATCTGTGCATTTCCATAGTGACCCCTTCCTCTCCCTGGTACCTCCCTTACTATTTTTTCTGCTGCACCACAGACACAGGCCTGCAAACAGGTGTGGTTGTCACTGAGTTTCTTCCTGATGTTCTACCACTTATTCTGTGGTGATTCCTTGCTGAGAGGGGCTTGAAAACGAGAACGGAACCAGAGGGGCATGGCTGACAGGGACGGTTTAAATGCTGAAACCCCAAGAGAGTCACAGATTCACACGGAAGACTGGGCACAATTAGGAAGAGCTGCCCAGAGGGAGACAATGCCACCGCTACCCAGGAGTTGAAAAAGTACAGCCCTCAATTCTCTCAAGTCACATAAATAAATGAAGAAAATGGTCAGATTTTATGAGAAGAAAATGGAAGCATTTGTACTGTCAATGCCTTGCTGAGAGTCGTGGGTGTATGAAAGAGGAAGACCCTGGGAAAATGATCTCTGACCCCTGTGGGGTGTAGGGTGTCGGCCCCAGAACAGTGTAATCCTTTGTTAGCATGTGATGGTGACAGCAGACTCTGCTGAAATGTGACTTTAGGTGGAAGGTGGATGGCACACTAATATAGATGGGTAGGAGAGTACGTGTAAAGGGGTGATACAGGAGTTATTAAGAAATAATATTTAGGCTGGTAGTAAGGGTAAAGGTTCTTGGAAATTTTCCTGTAATAAGAGACAACTCCCAAACCATCTCTTCTCTAACAGAAAAGGCAGCTTCAAGGGCCCAGCTGGCAAGCTTTGATACGGAAATGCTGGCCTTTGGAAACTGAGTTTACTCAATTTGTCTTTCCCTTGTCACCAGGTGTACCGAAGTGTCATGGTCACCTCCAGATAACACCATGTGTTTGAAATATTATGGCGACCCACATTTGCATATTAAAGGGCTTAGGTGGGAGGGTCAGGTTTTTTTGTGGGCTACATAAATGACACATCTAGTCAAACCAATCCTCTGGATTCTATGAAAACCAGACACTGCCTCCTCCAGAATCCCAATATAAGCAGCCACTTTTTTGCTGCACACGGGGTTTTTGCTTTGTTTGAATCCCCTCTCCCTCTGTCTCTGTTTTCTTATTCCTTCCTTCTTTCTTGCCTGTTAAACTTTTCGCTCCTTAAAACCACTCCACATGCGTCCATGGCGTTAACCCTATCACCACAAGACCAGGGACCCTGGTGTGCCTCCAGTCATCAGAGCCATATCATTTTGGTGCTTTGGCCGGGAATGGGAATTCATTCATCGCACTGGTGAGTATGCATCAGATCTCAACTTTAAATCTGTCCTTTAATCTCAAGACTCCTTTCCAGCTATCCTGTTGCCAAACTTTCTTTCTCTACCCATGGTCTCTTACTCTGTGTGTGTGTGTGTCTCTAATGTGCAGGACTCATATTTCAGGGAAACGAGTTTGTTAGAGAAGATCACAAATCAAGGCAGGCAGTAACTCAATAAACTTCTGTCTCTCCAAGGTTTCTCTGGCGAGCACATGGTATTTCTTTTTTTAAGAATTTTATTTATTATACTTTAAGTTCTGGGGCACATGTGCAGATTGTGCAGGTTTGTTACATAGGTATACATGT
Organism: Aotus nancymaae; assembly: GCF_030222135.1. Classification (NCBI taxonomy): domain Eukaryota; kingdom Metazoa; phylum Chordata; class Mammalia; order Primates; family Aotidae; genus Aotus; species Aotus nancymaae. Next base: position 14,191,749 of record NW_026988441.1, on the reverse strand, counting down.
GCCATGGTGTTGGTTTGCTGCATCCATTGCCCCATCATCTACATTAGGTATTTCTCCTAATGCTATCCCTTCCCAATACCCCAACCCTTGCTATTCATCCTAGCCCCCCACACCCCCCAGGCCTCGGTGTGTGGTGTTCCCCTCCCTGTGTCTGTGTGTTCCCATTGTTCAACACCCACTTATGAGTGAGAACATGTGGTGTTTGGTTTTCTGTTCTTGTGTCAGTTTGCTGAGAATGATGGTTTCCAGTTTCATCCATGTCCCTGCAAAGAACATGAACTCATCCTTTTTTATGGCTACATGGTATTCCATGGTGTATATGTACCACATTTTCTTTATCCAGTATCTCACTGATGGGCATTTGGGTTGGTTCCAAGTCTTTGCTATTGTGAACAGTGCCACAATAAGCATACGTGTGCATGTGTCTTTATAATAGAATGATTTTCAATCTTTTAGGCATATACCCAGTAATGGGATTGCTGGATCAAATGGTATTTCTAGTCCTAGATCCTTGAGGAATCACCACACTGTCTTCCACAATGGTTAAATTAATTTACACTCCCATCAACAGTGTAAAAGTGTTCCTATTTCTCCACATCCTCTCCAGCATCTGTCGTCTCCTGATTTTTTAATGATCGCCATTCTAACTGACATGAGGTAGCATCTCAATGTGGTTTTGATTTGCATTTCTCTAATGACCAGTGATGATGAGTTTCTCATATGTTTGTTGGCTGCATAAATGTATTCTTTTGAAAAGTGTCTGTTCATATACTTATGCCCACTTTTTGGTGGGGTTGTTTGTTTTTTTCTTGTAAATTTGCTTAAGTTCTCCATAGATTCTGGATATTAGCCCTTTGTCAGATAGGTAGATTGCAAAAATTTTTCCCATTTTGCTGCTTGCTGGTTCACTCTATTGATAGTTTCTTTTGCTGAGCATAAGCTCTTAAGTTTAATTAGATCCCATTTGCCTATTTTGGCATTTCTTGCCATTGCTTTTGGTGTTTTAGTCATGAAAGTCTCGCCCATTCCTATGTCCTGAATGGTATTGCCTAGGTTTTCTTCTAGAGTTTTTGTGGTGTTAGGCCTCATGTTTAGATCTTTAATCTATCTAGAATTAATTTTAGTGTAAGGTGTAAGGAAGGGGTTCAGTTTCAGCTTTTTGCATATGGCTAGCCAGTTTCCCAGCACCATTTATTAAATAGGGAATTCTTTCCCCATTGCTTGCTTTTGTCAGGTTTGTCAAAGATCAGATGGTTGTAGTTGTGTGGCGTTCTTTCTGAGGCCTGTGTTCTGTTCCATTGGTCTATATCTCTGTTTTGGTACCAGCACCATGCTGTTTTGATTAGTGTAGCCTTGTAATATAGCTTGAAGTCAGGTAGTGCGATGCCGCCAGCTTTTTTTTTTTTTGCACATGGTATTTCTAAGCAAACACCACCTCCTAGTGGAATCAAAAATCTTCTTCATGAAACACATTGTTGGTTCTCTGCAGCACATTGCAGCTTCACAAATTTTCCATTTTGCACTTTACTAATGATACTTCTGTGGACAGGAAAGCTCTGCTTTCAACAGTTAGGAATAAGATGGCTTCCACAGCCAGATTTTACTCCTAATATTGTCTGATCAGTAGGAAAATGGCCATTCAGTTTCCACCTTCTTTTAAGGCACCTATTCTGTTTCCATTTAAGACAGTGCTTAATTAGTAAGGAGATTTTAAGTTTGGAAGTTAACCAGAAGTGTTTTTTTTCTTTTTAAGAGTAAGTGCATTACCATGGGTAGTAATAGCAGGCAATCTGGCACATTTCCTCCATTAAAGGAGACTTGCCTAAACAAGACAAGTTTTAGCCTTGCCTAAACTTGTCTCTCCGTTGATCCATTTTTTTGGGGATAAACAAAACACACCAGTCAGATAAGCAAAAATTGCATGGGTAAGCATGGCTAGCCCCATAACTTAATTCGTCCAGTTCCATGGCTTGGAGGACCATGCCTATAGCCATGGGTGGCACATTTAACATGATGCTGGTATTCAGAAACCAGAGAAGGGAAGTATTCGAAGGATGCTTCCTGTCTTCTCCTCCACTCTTGGTCATATGAAAAGGAAGGAGACTAAGAGGAAACTTTTATTTTTACTTCTTTTTTTAAATGGGTAATAAATTATTTTCAGCTTGCATCCCTCTGGAGTGCACTCTGAAACACTGAAACTTCCTTAACCTCAAAACTTTAAAGAGAAAAGAAACTCATTTTCTTTTGTTCAAGGGCATGGCATTTTTACTAAACCTTTGCCAGTGGTATAAGATCAATCCAGTCCTTTTAGCAATCATATCAGGAAATCCCAGAGAAAATAGTTCCCCAAAACTAAAAAAAGAAACTTTCAAGGGAACCATCTGAGGATCCCCTTTATTTGCCACCCCGCACCCATCTGAAGTTCCCTTCTCATTACAAAACCTTAGGCAAATAAAGGCAAACTTAGACCAATTTTTTAAATACCCTAATAGGCCTATAGAAACTTTCCAAAATTTAACTCAAGTGTTTAACCTCCCATGGTGGGATGTTATGTGCTCCCAAACCAAACCCTCACTGCAGCTAAAAAGCAGGTAGCTGTGCAAGCAGCAGATAATTTCTGAGATGAGCAATATATCTCCTATAATACACCCAAAGGGAAGAAAGTAGATCGGGAAAGCAAAGAAATAGCAAAGATACCATGCCCAATAGGGATGAAAGCAGTTCCAGAAATTAATAGAAAAGTAATCACTTTTTAATACGCATTTTAAAAGGCTATGGAAAACCAAGGCCAAAGCTCTCAGTTACTCTAAACTTCCTATAATGAACCAAAAGCCAGTTAAGAATTCTGTAGCCTTTATGGAAAGGCTAAGAAAGTCACAAGTACAGTAAACCTTCTTATCCCTTAATTTGGTGGAGGAACAGCTCATCCTGAAGGAGAAGTCTGTTACACAGGCGGCTCCCAACATTAAAAGAAAACTATAAAAGCAAGCTATAAGACCAAATAGCATCTTAGAGAACTTCCTGAAGGTGGTCACTTAGATCTTTTATAACAGGAACCAGGAGGAGGCCCCAGAAAAGAGGAAAAGCTCAGAAGAAGAATAGAGGCTCCAGGAGCAGCTTTGCAAGCCTGTAAAGTCCAGAATCCTCCAGGTGCATCCACTAGTTGCTATTGGCATGGCAGGCCAGGGCATTTTTCAAAGGAATACCCAGGCAGCAAGATGAAACAACCTCAACCCTGTCCAGGCTGTGGCAAAAACCACTGAAAACAGAACTGTCCCCAGAGGCAGACATCACTAGGTTCAAAACCAGTCTCACAGATGGTCCAGCAGCACTGATGGGTCTGAGGGCTCAAAGCTTGGCTCCAGCGGCTCAAACTACCATTAATGCACAAGAGTCCTGGATGATTCTGGAAATTAAAAGAAGGAAAGCAAACCTCTTCTCAACAGTAGAGCCAGTCTCTCTCTTTTGTCCTCTCTAATCCAGACCTCCCATCTTCCCATAGCACAACTATAAAGGGAATCTCAAGAAAATCTCTAATCCAATGTTTTTCTCAACCTTAGTTTTAATTAGAAATACCTATTTGCACATGCTTCCGAGTCATGTCATAATTGCTCTACTAGTCAGAAAAGCCTCCAAGTTAACCCTAGGAAATAATTCAACTGCTTACAGCCCCCAAAATGTGGCAGGACCACTGTCCTCTAAGAGGAGCTTTTAGCTAGCAAACAGCCAATAAAGCAAGAAGTACATAAGGAATGATAAGCAGTAGTCACTCTTCCCAAACACAAGCGCTCGATTAGCTGAGCTAATAGCTCTTACAAGAGCACTTAAATTAAGCAAGGGAACAGTAGCTAACATTTATACTAACTCCAAGTATGCTTTCCTAATTTTCCATGCTCATGCTGCCATTTAAAAGGAAAGGCATTTTCTTACCACTAATGAATCTCCCATAAAATATCACCAGGAAATTAACAGGTTATCATCTTCAGTTTTTCTTCCACAAGAAATAGCAGGGATGCATTGTAGGGAACATCAAAAGAAAATAAATAAGGTAGCCAAAGGAAATAAATCAGCTAATCATGCACGTAAGTCAGAGGCAGGGAAGCCTCAAGGCATTAACAAAACTAGGAAAATCTCAACTTCAGGAAATAAAACCACCTTTATTTAACCCAGGAAATTTAATATTAGTAAAAATTTTTAAGTCTTTCCTTCCTAAGCCAAGATGGGAAGGACCCTACACTGTTCTTCTTTCAATCTTCTTGGCAGTAGAACTTATAGGAATCAGCTCCTGAATACATCACACTCAAGTCAAAGCCTAAAAAGCTGAAGGAGCAACCCCTGACAGTCGAGAGACTTCATCGTTTCAAAAACTCCCAGATGTCAAAGTTAATGCTCTGATAGTTGCATAACTCAATTTCCTAATTTCATAACCTGCTTTAAAAAACTAGTTATTAAAATGTATTGATACTGGCTTAAATATAAACTTATTGATCAATGGAACAGAACTAAGAGCCCAGAAATAAACCTAATCATCTACTGTAAATTGAGTTCAACATGGAAGCCAAGACCGTTCAATTTGGGAAGAAATTGTCTCTTGGATAAATCGACTTTGGTTTTAGTGGGTTTTTTTTGCTTTTGTTCGTTTTAACTTTTCAGTTTTAAGTTCAGTGGTACATGTGCAGGATGTGCAGTCTTATTATACAGGTAAATCTGTCATGAAAGTTTGTTGTCCTGAATATCCACATTTAAAAAAATGAAGCTAGACTCTTCATCTTATATCGTATATAAAAATTAACTCAAAATGAATCAATAACCCAAATGTAAAAGATAAAACTGCCAAATACTTAGAATAAATATAAAAATGAATCCTCATAGACTTGGATTTGGCAATGGTTTCTTTGATATGATACCAAAAGCACAAGCAATAAAGAAAAAATAATAAATTTGGTCTTATCAAAATTAAAAACTTTTTGTATCAAAAACACTATAAAGAGAGTGAAAAGATAACCTGCAGAATGGAAAAAATATATTGGCAATCCATGTACTTGGTAAGTGTCTGGTATCCAGAGTATATTAAGAACTTTCACAACTAAACAACAAAAAGACAAGTAACCTAATCTTAAAAGAAGCAAGCGACATTTCTCCAAAAAGATATATAGATGGCCATCAAGCACATGAGAAGATATTTAATGTCATTAGTCATGAAGGAAATGCAAATCAAAACCATAGTATCTGTCTTCAGCTACCATGCTGGACCATCAGATGGGGACAGAGTTAGGCATGTCTGAGCACAGGCATTCCTTGGACTCCTTGGATGGTGCTTGCTGTGGGGGTTCAGGGTGTGGTTTCCAGGTCAATGGAGTTACATTCCCAGTAGGATTATGGCTGCCTCTGTGGTATCATACAGGTTGCCAGAAAAGTTGGGGAAAGCACAGAGTTTCAGGCCTCATTCAGCTCCCATGCAACCCAAAAGGCCAGTCTTGTTCCCATCATGCCAACCCCAAGAGCACCAAGTTTCTTTTTAGGCAGCGGGTGTCAAGGGCTGAGAACTTGCTCCAGGATAACAGCCTCCCAGCTAAGAAAGCAAGCAAAGTTTTCTTGCCTCCCTGCCTGGCTAGTCTGCACAGAAAGATTTCATTACCAAGAACCCAAAAGCAAATGTAACAAAAACAAAAATAATTAGGTGGGGTTTAATTGAACTAAAGAGTTTTGCATGGAAGACACAACAGTCAGCAGAACAGACAACCTACAGAAATCTTCACAATCTGTATATCTAACAATGAACTAATAATTCAGAATTTACAAGGAACTCAAACAAATTAGCAAGCAAAAAACAAAAATCTCATCAAAATGTGGGCTAAGGACATGAACAGACAATTTTCAAAAGAAGATATACAAATGACCAACAAACATATGAAAAATTGCTCAAGACCACTAATGATCAGGGAAATGCAAATCAAAACCATCATGCGACACCATGTTACTCCTGCAAAAATGTCCATAAACAAAAAATCAAAAAATAAAGTTGTTGGCACGGATGCAGTGAAAAGGGAACACTTCAACACTGCTGGTGGAAGTGTAAACTAGTAAAATCACTATGGAAAACAATGTGAAGACCTTCAGGAACGAAAAACAGAACGATCATTTGATCCAGCAATCCTACAACTGGTTATCTACCCAGAGGAAAAGAAGTCATTATACAGAAACGATACTTGCACAACACACATGTTTATAGCAGCACAATTCACAATTGCAAAAATGTGGAACCAGTCAACATGCCCATCAATCAATGAATGCATAAAGAAACTGATACATACATATGTGTGTGTATATATATATATATATATTACTATTATTCTATGTAAAGTATCCCAGGAATGGAAAATCAAACATTGTATGTTCTCACTCATAAGTGGGAACTAAGCTATGATAATGCAAAGGCATAAGAATAATACAGTGGATGCTGGGGACTCAAGGAGAAAGAGTGGGAAGAAGGTGAAGGATAAAAGACTACGAATTGGTTTCAGTGTATACTGCTCAAAATCTCACAAACCACCACTAAAAACTTACTCATGTAACCAAATATCACCTGTTCTCCAAAAACCTATGGAAACAAAAAATTAAAGAATTAATTTTAAAAATGCACACAAAAAACCATTAGCTACTACTTCACACCCACTAGGATGGTTATAATTTTAAAAATAAAAAAACAAGTGTTAGGATGCAGCAGATTTTTAGAACTGTTGTACACTGGTGACAGAAATGTAAAATGGTATCACTTCTGTGGAATATAGTTTTGTGGTTCAGGGGTTCAAACAAAAACTTGTAAATAAATGTTCATAAAAGCACTATAAATAACAAAGAGTAGAAACCACCCAATTCTCCATCAACTGCTGAATGGACAAACAAATTGTGATGTCTTCACAAAATGAAATATTATTCAGCTACAAAAAATACTGATACATGCTAAAATATAAATGAACCTTAAAAACATTATGTGTTTAATGTTTTGTTTGTTTTTTAAGACAAAGTCTTCCTCTGTTGCCCACGCTGGATTGCAGTGGCATGATCTCAGCTTGCTGCAATGTCAGCCTCCCAGGTTCAAGCAGTTCTTTGTCTCAGCCTCCCAAGTAGCTGGGACTACAAGTGCCCACCACCACGCCTGGCTAATTTTTGTATTTTTAGTAGAGACAGGTTTTCACCATATTGGTCAGGCCGGTCTCAAACTCCTGGCCTCAGGTGATCTGCCCACCTCGGCCTCCCAAAGTGCTGGGATTACATGCATGAGCCACCACACCCGGGCGTGTTTGATGTTTTAACTGGAAAGAAGCCAGACACAAAAACACATATTGTATAATCTCATTCATATAAAATGTCCAGAATATGCAAATCAAACAGATAGAAAAACAGATTAGGGATTGTCAAGGGTTGGAAAGTGACTGCTTAGTTGGAGCAGAATTGGTATAGCTAGATATAGCTTAGTCTAATTCCAGGGAGAAGCACTGGAGTGTAAACTGCACTGCAGAGTTGCTCTTTCAGGTAAGGGGGTGACCTTTTGTACCCCCATGTCAGCAGGTCATTGACTGCATTCCACCTACTGGGTTTGTAAACAAGCCTATATGATAAAAATCATGAGAGATGTGTTTTCCTTATTTTCTTCCATGCATGCTTGCTTTCATGTAGTCATTTCAGTAAGGAGTAGCCACTAGTAATTGGTTAATGTCATATCCTAACTCCTAGAGGCTGCCCTCAGTGTTAATAAAATGGGTTTTTTTTAAGGCACATGCCTGTAATCCCAAAGGATTCTGAGGTTGCAGACAGTCATGATCACACCACTTCATTCCAGCATGGGCCACAGAGTCAGAGCTTGTCTCAAAAATCAAAGACAACACAAACAAAAACAAAAACAGGTTAATTACTTCCAAGATACAATGGAGGTATAAGCAATGGGTAAATACTCCCTTTCCAAAAGAAAAAAAATCTGCCAAAAAAAAAAAAAAAATGGCAAGCCTGAAACCCAGCAGGGCAGTCATTAAATCTTAAAGTTCCAAAATAATCGTCTTTGACTCCATGTCTCCCATCCAGGCAACACTGATGCAAGGGGTGGCCTCCCAAGGCCTTGGGCAGATCTGCCCATGTGGCTCTGCAGGGTACAGACCCCATGAGTGCTTTCACAGGCTAGTGTTGAGTGCCTGAAGCTTTTTCCGGCACAAGGTGCAAGCTGTCAGTGGATCTACAATTCTGGGGCCTAGAGGATGGTGGCCCTCTTCTTACAGTTCCAGTAGGCATTGCCCCAGTGGGGACTTTGTGTGGGGCTTCCAACCCCACATTACCCCTATGTACTTCCCTGGTAGAGGATCTCCATGGAGGCTCTGACCCTGCAGCAGATTTGTGCCTGGACATTCAGGAATCTCCATACATCCTCTGAAATCTACACAGAGGCTCCCAGGTTTTAACTTGTTGCAGAATTTCAGAGACTGGAGAGACCACTGAGGTCGCAGAAGGAGTTTATTTTAGGTGTACACTGGCCCACCTCGGAAACAAAATGGCTGAGCCCTTAACAAAGACAGGGCTTGACTTTTTTTTTTTTTTTCCTTTGAAGGGTAAAAATTTTATTTTTGAGGAATTTCTTACTGCACATTTTCAAAGAGAGTCACATAAGACAGCAAAAATATTATCCTTCCCTCATCCTAGAAATAAAGAGGACATAAAATTTCTTTTAAAATCATGACACTTGGAGGTTTAGCACCAGCATCCAAAGTGAACAAAAACGAAAAAAAAAGCATTTACTATGTATTTCAGATTTCTTTGGTTGGGGTTCTCCCCATGTGGTATTAATATTTCTTGTTTCAATTTATATTACCAAAACAGTAAAAACCAGGAAAAAAAAATATAAACCTAGTGGTTGCTGAAGCTGGGGAGGTTGCTCTCTTGTCTTCTGTGCAGGAATTCACAGGTTCTCAGCTTGCCGGAAAAATCCGTTGACGTTTTCTTTCTGCAATTGTTTCTTAAAGAATAACAGTAGCCGGGCGCGGTGGCTCAAGCCTGTAATCCCAGCACTTTGGGAGGCCGAGGCGGGTGGATCACGAGGTCAAGAGATCCAGACCATCCTGGTCAACATGGTGAAACCCCGTCTCTACTAATACAAAAAATTAGCTGGGCATGGTGGCCCGTGCCTGTAATCCCAGCTACTCAGGAGGCTGAGGCAGGAGAATTGCCTGAACCCAGGAGGCGGAGGTTGCGGTGAGCCGAGATCGCGCCATTGCACTCCAGCCTGGGTAACGAGCGAAACTCCGTCTCAAAAAAAAAAAAAAAAAAAGAATAACAGTAAACATTGCAATGTCCAAATCTTGGTTAGTCTTCCACTTTATTGCTTAGATGTTTCTTTGGTGTTGGTAAGGTTGTGGCCTGCTTTTTCCTTTATTTCTGAATCGTCATTAATTCTTTAGGTCACCCTGCCGATGGTGAAGGTGCATGGGGAGCCTGGTGTTACTCAGCACTGCTCTGCTCGGTGGCTGGAGAAGGGTTCTCAGTTGGTGCGCCACCTGCCTTGGCCTATGCCATCTTGTGAAGGAGCGTTAGGAGGACGTGGGCGATGCCGGTAATTGTAGGGACGCCGGTATCCACGGCGAAAAGACGGCTGGTTTGGCTCACTGGAGGCTTGCTGATTCTCTTTATCTTCAGCCTCTCCAACTGCTGGGGCAGGTCGCGGGCGAGGAGGTCCCCTGCTACGGTACCTTGGGCGGTAAGTTGGATTTCGATGAACCCGTCCCTGAAGTTGTGCTCCCTCTGGGACGCCATCCTTCATCTCTCCAATCTCACCAGCCTGTATTCTGTTGGGATGGGGTAAGACCCGTGAGCGACGGTCAAAGTCTGTCCCACGTGGTAAGGCGGGAACCGCCGCTGTCGGTACTGAGGGCGATACTGGGGTCGGCGCAGCTGATTCCGGGCCCCCGAGAACTGCCTATCAGCGGCAGGGGGGTCAAATCCTTCACTGCTGCAGCTCCCTTCCTCCTCCTCCTCCCCAGCGTAATTCCGGGGAGGGCCACGGCGCTTCCATAGTAGCCACGTGTGTAACGGCGCCGATCAGCAGCGTAACGACTCCCTTCCACGGGAACTCCATCGGGGCCGGTCACATTGGCTGCTTCCGCACCCTTCTCTCCTTCAACCACATCAAACTCTACCGTTTCTCCATCTCCTACACTGCGCAGATATTGCCGTGGGTTATTCTTCTTGATGGCAGTCTGATGTACAAATACATCTTCTGTGGTGTCATTTCGATGTATAAATCCATATCCATTTCTGACGTTGAACCATTTGACAGTGCCAAGGACTTCGGTGGCCAGAACTTTTTTCTCCGCGTCTTCGCTGCCGGCGGCCGCGGTGCCCGTGGCTGCGGGGGCCGCATCCCCACCGGGGTTTCCTGCGACCAGGGCGGCCGGCGCCGTGGCCGCGGCCTGGGGAGCACCGGGGCCCGCCGGGGCTCTTGGGCGCGGGGTCCTGGGGAGCCGCGGCGGCCGCCTCCGCCGGAGCCTGCGGGAGGGTGGTGGTGGCCTCGCCCGCCTCGCTCACGCCTCCTCCTCCGCTCTCCTCCGGCGCCTCGGTGGTCGTTGGTCGGCGGTTAGCGCGGCTGGTGGTCGCGGCGGCCCGGGGCGGATCTCGCGGCGCAGGCGGCGGCGGCCGAGGTGGGGTCTCGCGGCGGAGGCGGCTAGAGCTTCGGGCTGCGCGCTCGCTCTTGGGCTCCTCGCTCGATCTTACTGCCCAGGGCTTGACTTTTTATACATGAAGGACACAGTGGCACTAGAACAAGTTTGCAGGTGTAGAACAAAGGCAATTCATTAAGCAATGATAGGCACCTAACTTAGGCTTACATATAACCGTTGCTGTGCAACCCAGATGTTCGCTATCGGTAGAGCTCAAGGATTCTAGCTCGGATCTTATCTATTGCCTTCTGCTACAGTGCCTGGAAGGCCAGAGTCCTGGCTGCTTGGGCATTTTTTATGCCCTTCTCTGTGTTACAAAAACTTACAGTTATCAGCTGTAGAGAACAAGAATACAAGAATTTATAAACTTATAAAACTTGCAAAGCAGGATACAATCCCACAGGAGGGGGAAGGACTCAGAGAATTTTGCTTATAAAAGAAAAATTTAATTTCTGCTTCTCTTGCCTGCATTAATTTTATTAATTTTTCATCTAATTTAAACTCTACAGGCTTAACATAACATGGAAGTTTTCAAGGCTTATGGCCTGTACTCTCTGGAGTAGCAACCTGAGACATATCTGGGGCCCTTTTAGCCATGGCTGGAGCTGCAGCAGCTGGGAGCAGCGTCCCAAGACTGTGCAGGACAGCAAGGCCCTGGGCTCAGCCCATAGAAACATTTTTTTCTCCTAGGTCTTTTGGCCTATGATGGGAGGGCCTGCTGTGAAGGTCAACAAATGCCTTTAAGGCATTTCCCAAAGAAAAGATGTTTAATTGGTTCATGATTCCACAGGCTGTACAGGAAGCATGGCTGAAGAGGCCTCAGGAAACTTACAAGCATGGTAGAAGGTGAAGGAAAAGCTGGCATGTCTTACACGGCTGGAGCAGGAGGAAGAGAGAGTGAAGTGGGGGGTGCTACACTTTAAACACCCAGATCTCATGAGGACTGACTCACTATCATGAGAAACTCAAGGGGAAAATCCACCCCCATGTTCAGATCACCTCCCTCCGGGTCCCTCCTCCAACACTGAGGATTGCAATTCGATGTGAGATTTGGGAGGGACAGACGGAAAGCATATCAGTGGGGGAAGAAAACCATACTTAGTAAATGGTGCAGGGAACACGGACAAGCCACATGTAGAAGAATGAAACTGGATTCTCATCTGTCATCTTATACAAAAATCAACTCAAGGTGGATCAAAGACTTAAATCTAAGATGTGACGCCATTAAAATTCAACAAGATAACATTGGAAAAAGTCTTCTAGACATTGGCTTAGGCAAAGAATTCATGACTAAGAACCCAACAGCAAATGCAACAAAAATAAACAAATGAGACCTAACTAAACTAAAAATCTTCTGTACAGTAAAAGAAATTAGCAGAGTAAACAGACCACTTACAGAGTAAGAAAAAAATATTCACAAACTATGCATCTGCCAAAAGACTAACATCCAGAATCTACAAGGAACTCAAACAAATCAGCAAAAGAAAAACAATCCCATCAAAAAGTAGACTAAGGACATGAATAGACAATTCTCAAAAGAAGATATAAAAATGGCCAACAAACACATTTAAAAATGCTCAACATTACTAATGATTCAGGAAATGAAAATCAATAATGCCTGTCTTTCAAGAACGGCCACAATTTTAAAAAATCAGAAAAGCAGATGTTGGCACGGATGCGGTGATCAGAAAAGACTTCTATACTGCTGTTGGGAATGTAAACTAGTATAGCTACTATGGAAAAAAGTGTGAAGATTCCTTAAAGAACTAAAAGTAAAACTACAAGTTTATCTAGCAATCCTACTACTGGGGTATCTACCCAGAGGAAAAGAAGTCAATATTTGAAAAGAATACTTGCACACACGTTTATAGTGGCACAATTCACAATATCAAAATTGTGGAATCAACCCAAATGCCCATCAATCAACGGTTGGATTAAAAAAACTATATATATATACATATATATATATACACACACACACACACACACATACATACACACACACACACACACACACACACATCTCCACACAGTGGAATACTATGCAGCCACAAAAAGGAATGAATTATGAGAATTTGCAGTGACCTGGATAAGAATGGATACTATTAAGTAAAGTAACTCAGGAATAGGAAACTAAACATCATATGTTCTCACTGATAGTGGAAGCTAAGGTATGATGACACAAAAGCATAATAATAATATGATAGACCTTGGGTACTTGAGGGGAAGAGTTGGAGGGCAGTGAAAGGTAACGGACTAAAAATATAATGCAGTGTATACTGATCAGGTGATGGGTGCACCAAAATCTTACAAATCACCAATAAAGAACTTACTCATGTAACCAAATACCACCTGTACCCCAATAACTCATGGGGAAAAATTAAACTGAATTAACAAGTTCAAAAAAAAAATAAAAATAAGATTTTAGTACAGAGGAAAAAAGATATACAAACATCTAATAAACATTTGAAAAAAATTTCAACATGACTAATCATCAGGGAAATGCAAATTAAAACCACAATGAGGTGCCAACATACTCCTGCAAGAATGCTCATAAATAAAACATCTAAAAAGAATATATGTTGGTGTGAATACATGTGGTGAAAATGAAATGCTTTTACACTGCTGGTGGAATGTAAACTATTACAACCGGTATGGAAAACAATATGGAGATTCCTTCAAGAACTGAAAGAAGAACTATCTTTCAAACCAGCAATTCCACTACTGAGAATCTACCCAAAGGAAAAGAAGGTATTATATGAAAAAGACACATGCACACACGTTTACAGTGGCACAATGCACAATTACAAAAATATGGAGCCTACTGAAATGCCCATCGACTGATGATTGGAAAGAAACTGTGGTAAATATGCACCATGGAATACTACTCGGCCAAAAAGCAGAATGAATTAATGGCCACTGCAGCAACTTGGCTGCAACTGGAGGTCACTATTCTAAGTGAAGCAACTCAGGAATGGAAAACCTAATACTGTATGTACTCGTTCGTAAGTGGGAGCTAAACCATGAAGATGCAGAGGTATTAAAATAATATAATAAACTTTGGGGACTCAAGGGAAGGGTGAGAGGGGTGAGGGATAAAAGGCAACATATTGGGTACAGTGTACACTGCTCGGGTGATGGGTGCACCAAAGTCTCAAAAATCACCACCAAAAAATGCATCCATGTAGCCAAAACCCATCAGTACTAAAAAAATTGAAACAAAAATATGTAAAAATGTTAGAATATAAATTATTATATGGTAAAGACACATGCACATGAGTATTCATTGCAGCACTCTTCACAATACCAAAGACATGGAATCAACCTAAATGTCCATCAGTGACAGACTGAATACAGAAAATGTGATACATATACACTATGGAATATTATGCAACCATAAAAAAACAAGGTCATGTCTTTTGAGGGAACATAGTGGAGCTAGAGGCCATTATCCTTAGGAAACTAATGCAGGACCAGAAAAAAATACTGCATGTTCTCACTTATAAGTGGGAGCTAAATGATGAGAACTCATAAACGCAAAAAGGGAGCAAGAAACACTGGGCCCTATTTAAGAGTGGAGGGTGGGAAGAGGGAGAACAGCAGAACTTTGGGTTACTTTGCTTAATACCTGGGTGATGAAAGACTCCATACAGCACACACTCATGACAAGGGATTTACCTATATAACAAACCTGCACACGTTCACTTAAACTTGAAATAAAAGTTTAAAAAGGTAAAAATAAATAAACTGGGGAACATTTTTAAAAAATTCTCTTTTATTCTGTCTTCTTGGCCCCTCACTTGCAAATTGAGGTCCACATACACCAATGTTTAGTATCATCACAGATGGCATCCCAGAGGAATAGCAGCACTGAGGGAGTTAGGCATTGAGGACAACATCACAGAGTATATTTAATTTGGGGGTTTCAGCAATAACTATAAAGACCAAAAAACCTTTGAGATGAGGAGGCTTTAGAATTTAGAAATGAGTTTCTTCTTTTTGAGCAATGTCCTATTTGCTGGGAGAAAATCATGAATTTGGATTGAGCGGGATGAAGAAAAATGTTGATTAGGTTTTAGAGGCAAATTCAAAAATTGTTAGTTGAACATTGGCCCTGGACTCTATGTCATCTCTTTGTATCTGAGATGTCACTAGTAGTAGCTGAGATAAAGATGAATGTAACAAATGGCCCATAGGAAGTGCACTGAGATGGTGAGTATCATTCAAGAAAGGGCAGTCATCGTGTGTTTGCCTAGCAGGGCCCGCATGTAAAATTTTGTCCGATATTCCTATAAAATGGGCACCAGGCAAATGGCAAATCGATATGAAATCCAAGTCATTTTCTGCTCCGGAAGCCAGTGATTCCAGGATAGTTTTCATTCATTCAGAGTACAAATTAAACAATTCCCCCCAAAATGAATTACATGCTGGTGACAGGGTCTATGATTTATTATCAAAAAGAGAAGAGATCAAGCCTGTGACAGGGAAAGTGTAAGGAGGAGAGTGTACCCAATCAGATCGCAAGAGTTCCCAGTGAGAGGGGAGGGAATTACATTTCATACTGGAAAGAAACAAGGAAAAGAGGCATTAAGACTGTCACTCACTGTGCATTGGCACCTCAAGGTATCTGGATGTTAGGTTAAAGGAGAGGTAACAAGAGAGGCATATCCTTGAGTGAGGTTGGAGTTGCAGAAACTGTTGCAATGAACATGGGGAGAAAAGATGAGAATGATCAAAATGATACCTGACAAGGTCCTTGCAAACAAAGAGGCTATTTGGGGGACTCTCTTCAATCTGCCTTCATTGTTTTTTAGGTAATATGTTGTTTCTCTTCTCCTAAGGGATTCTCCATACATGCTATGAAGCAGATAATCACAGCTCTTGTGGGAAAAGGGCTGTCATTCTGCTATCTTGGTAGGAACTCCAAAAAGCTTAGAATGAAGGGTGAGGACAAGGGCTACAGAGAAACATTCCCAGAGAAAATGAAAATTTTCAGCAATGATGTGGATTAGTGACCGCTGTCTATTTCATTTTGACCCTCTAAAATGAGTGTGTTCCTGCCTTTTCCCTCTCTGAGCCCTTTTTGATTTGTATAAAGCAGATAATGTGTCCCTTTGGTGCACATGATGAGGGAGATTGCAAGTGATAGTTTGTAGTCCCCTCACAGACACCACATCCTGATTAAATAAGTTACTGCACTTCACTCTGAGCCTGTTCCTGTAATTGAATTGCCTTCAGAGATTTCTTACAGGGTTAGTGTTTTTGGTATGTGGAAAGTATATAAGCCAGTTGTCACTGAATGGAACTGGTTGCCAAGGATGTCGCCTCATGACTGCAGTCACAATAACCACAGCTTGTGGAGTCTCTCCTTTTGATTAGGGCTTTCTGTGTGTCTCACCTTGATCAATGCAACGTCATAGAAGTGACATTGTCTGCCATTCAAAGGTAGGTCCTAGGATGCCATGCACCTTCTCCATGAGCCTTTTGGAAGGCTTTCTTTGGTGAAAGCCAATCAACATTCATTAAGTCCAAGAACCGTGAGACTCTCATGATTTGAGGAAATTAAAGGCATGAATGGGGAGGTGAGGTAGTAAAGGAGATAACCAGCCAGTTTCCAGGTGTTCACCCAGCCCTAGTGCTAAGTTGGACATGAGTAAAGCATCCTGTGAAATCCCAGCCTAAAAGATCCCTCAGAAAAATGTGACTCCCATCACATGGCCTACCATTCACATGAGTTCAGTAAACTCGTAAAGCTGGGAGAGATCAAAATAAATGATTGCTTTTAGCCGATAGGTGTTGGGACATTTGCTATGCTGCAATTCATCACTGGAAGAGCAGCAAAGCAGGGTCTGCTCACTGTGTTCATGTGCATGAGTTGTGTCTATTCCAATAATAATCTACATGTTCTCTGATCTAAAACCATCATCATTTATTTCTTTTTTTAAATATATATAATTGCGTTTTAGGTTTTAGAGTACATGTGAAGAACATGCAGGATTGTTGCATAGGTACATACATGGCAATGTGGTTTGCTGCCTTCCTCTCCATGTGACTATTTATTTCTAAACAGAAACTCCTGGGTTCTGCCCACATAAAATGAAAAAATCTTTAGATATTTGCAAATAAGAATAATTGGGATTCTTTAAGGAAAATCACTGGGCTCCAGTGATTCTCTAATTATTTCTTGGATTGAAAACTTCACATGCAAAGCTTGTCATCTTTTCCTTCACTTCCTTCGCAGCAGCCCACACAAAGCCAGGCCCAGTGTGTATACAGTGTTTATACATCCTGAGAACAATGGAAAAGATTAAGAAATTCCACGTGATTTTCCTCAAGTTACAGTTTCTGCCTAAAGCCACCAGGTACATCTACATGGCTGTAAATAGCTACCGAACATTTCAGTGCCCTCAGTCCTCTGAGATTGAGTAAACATTTTGGTTAAAACTGTCTGATGTCAAATACATGCAAGTTCCTGATGTCTTCTCAGACATTCCAAGGACCTTGTCATTCACTCCCTTTGTCACAAGAAGATTCATCGCCTTTCATTTCATGATATCTCCCTTAGAATTCCCTGGTCCCTCTTGGGGATGACCACTTCCTCTTTCCCCCTCTTAAAGCAAGAACAAAATCATGTGAGGTTTGGTGCTGTTTTAATGACCAAGTGTAGGGGGAAGAGGTGAGGAGGGATTATTTTGTTAGCAGGCTCTGGGAATTCCATGGTCATGTAGAAAGAGGGATTTCTTAACAATGAGGAGTGTGATTATCTTCCTCAATTGCAGACAAGCACTCTGGTCAGGGAGACGTCTCCCCACACTTCCACCATATTCACAAATAGTGACGGGATTCGGTGAAGAAAGTTGTAAATGCGTTGGCCATTTACCATTACCTATAGGAGGAAAAATGCATCAGAAAGACAGTTTGCCACCAAACAAGTTTTCAGCCTCCTCTCCACTCTCCCTTAGTACCAATTATATTCCCCAAGAAAACTCCTAGTTATACAAGTGAACCTGTGCTCATTTAAGACAGTTGCTCACTTTATTTCTAATGTTTCCTCTCATTTCTGTCATGAAGTTCTACACTCTGTGTCACACAGTCCCTGTTCACTCAGCCTCCCTTCTAACCTGGAAGATCCCCATCATCAAGGAATGTGTCTCAGGAACTTGAGACCCTGCATCTCTCACAGGGCCTGTCGCAGGGTAACTGCTCGACCATGTTCATTGAATGCATACCTTTCAGTTACATGAACTGTGACTGCATTTCACTACTGATGGCAGTTTCTCTTTGGAGAAACTTACATCTGAGGTAATAGTGGCAAAGAATGGAACCCAGTGTTCTTAGAGAGTTAAAGGAGGACAGATATAAAACACATAATATTGTCTTCAACAACTTTTTTTTTTTTGAGAAGGAGTTTCACTCTTGTTGCTCAGGCTGGAGTTCAATGGCATAATCTTGGCTCACTGCAACTTCTGCCTCCCAGGTCCAAGCAATTCTCCTGCCTCAGCCTCCTGAGTAGCCGGAATTACAGGTATGCGCCACCACGCCCATCTAATTTTGTATTTTTAGTAGAGATGAGGTTTCTCCACATTGATCAGGCTGGTCTCAAACTCCCAACCTCAGGTGATCCTCCCAAAGTGCTGGGATTACAGGCATGAGCCACTGTGCCTGGCCATCGTCAAAAACTTCTATGCATAGGGAAAGATCCCTCACTTGAATCTGAATAAAATGTGAATCTTTTGGCCTACTCACTAGAGAAGGCCAGAAAGTATGGATATATTTTTTTTATATTGAGACCATAGAGAAAGTCTCCTTATCAGTACTAATTTATCAAATTTAAAATGCACACATTTTGAACCAGTTTTTCATTTTTTAAAAATTATCTACCAATATAAGCCTAAGGAGGTTGGTAATCACAAAAGGTTTGATTAGAAAGCGTAACACAACATCATTTGTGAGAGCAAAATACTGAAGACAACTTTAATGCCCCAAAAGGGGTCAAGTTCAATAATTTTGGGTAAACTTTTCAAAGCAATATTATGCAGTTTTTACAAACTGAAGCAGCACCATGGATTGATATCTTCAAGATACATTCTTTGACAACGAATCAACTTAGTTCCTAAAGCGTAATGTGTAGAGCAACTTTTACCAGGATTTGCTTAAAAACAAATAAAATCGTAGACATATCTATATGCTTCCATAGGAAAATATTTCCTCTGAAGGGCTGGGAACAGTGGTTTATGCCTGTCATCCCAGTATTTTGGGAGGCCAAGGTGGGCAAATGAAACAATGTCAAGAGTTCAAGACTGGCCTGGCCAACATGATGAAACCCTGTCTCTACTAAAAATACTTAGTTGTGGCATGCTTCTGCAGCGGGAGGCTAAGGCAAGAGAATCGCTTGAATCTGGGTGGTGGCAGTTACAGTGAGCTGTGATCATGCCACCGCACTCCAACCTGGATAGGAAAGTGAGATTCTGTCTCAAAAAATAAGATAAGATAAAGTAAAATAAAAAGATTCTTTCTGAGGGAGAGCAGAGCTCTGATAATGTTGCTCTTATGAGTAGAACTGGGGTCAAAAAGTGAGACAAAGACATAATTTTTGAATGATTAAAATGACTTTTTTCTTAAGTATATTGTGTACAATCAGCTAAATGAAAATTTAAATAGTAGCATACGTAGAAATGATCACTATGGGAAAAGACAGAGGAGATTTTCCACTTTGGAAGAAACGGCAGGTGAGATGACCTTGACCTTGGTTAGATTTGGGAAAGAGCTGAGGATGGCAGTGCAAGCTGAGGGCGCTCTGTGATGAGGACTTGAAACAGGAGTAGTTACGGGAGATGGGCCCCAAGAGACTGGTGGGGCCAGGTCAGTGAGAGCTGCCTCCTGCTCTGGGAGCCCACAGAGGCTGGATGCTGAAAGTTCCTGGGGTGCTCACCTTGTATTCATCATAATGCACATAGATGCACAGCTCAAATGATTTGCCATCCTCAAAGGGCACAGAAATTCACCTACAGCTGTGGGTCATTACTGAGGGCAAAGCACACAGCAGGTTGGGCAGGTCCCTCCCTTGCGCAAACACACACTCAACACACACACAAATCCCTTCCCTCCTTTACCCAGGGCAAAAGTCTCCCTGATGATACTGCAGGCCTGATCCCTGTGGGGATGCTTCAGCTCCTCATGCCTCCAGACAGAGAAATGCTGTTCTCCTCATTTCCAGATGAAAATTGAGCCCCAGTCACTGACCTGGGCCTATGATTTGTTCATTCCCTGAAAGTTCTTTGCCCTTTGATAAAGCCACAGCCCCAACCCACTGAGTGTTCTCCTCCCCTAGGCCCCATGGCTGGCCCACATGCAGCTGCTGCAGATCTCATGTCGGGTGCTGGAGGGTCTCCAGGACCTGCACCTGCATGAAGCCTCCATCCTGCCAACTAGACATTTCCACATCATTCACACATAACATCAAACCCTTAGCAAATATTCTCCCTTCTCCTCCACTCCCTCCATTGGACCGTGGAGTACTCACAGAAAAGAGAGTTTCGGTATCCCTGTGATTATCACGCAGGAACAAATAGACAAGGACACAGGATGTTTGTATGGCACCTGCCAGGGTATTTGAGAGTGAATTAGAGGTGCAGTCAGGTGCAGCCACCCCTCCTGTAACAGATTCCCATGAACTCTAGTTCAAAGGGCAGACTCTGAGGCCTCCCCCTTTCACTTTTCCACAGTCAAGGCCTCATATTCCTGAAGATATGGTGGACCCATACATAAGAGCAAGGGTTCAGGAGCCAGGATGCCTGGATTCCGGTCCTCATTCTGCCTCTTACTAGCAGTACATCTTATATCTGTTACTTGAACTCTCCTTGCTTCATTTTCCCCAGCACAAGGCGGATTATCAGGAATTCCTACTTTGTAGGATGTTCTTCATAATAGAGGAGTTAATATATGTAAAACTTTTACCCTAATCCTTGGCATGTGTAGGGCCTGTTAGGAGTGACCTAACAGAATAGGGGAGTCCTCCTGAAACACTGACCTGCTTTCATTTTCAAGAAAATGAAAACAAGACTTGAGGATGTAAGAATTCAAAAATTCACTCCAGTAAAAAACAATGCTTGTTAAAAGAGAAAGGGAAATAATGAAAGAACAGGAAACCCCTGTGTGTGGGATGCACATGCATCACAATCGTCAAGGGCCATGGACGTCCTTCCCAGAAGGGGCCACATTGCTGAGAGCACAGCCCCAGGACTTGCACAAATGAAGCCTGTGGGTCAGGGACATAACTGGAGGGAATGATTGATTTCTACGACGACTACAAGTGGTTGATGATTTTTCTGTATTTTTGAGATAGGGTCTTGCTCTGTCACCCAGGCTGACACGCAGTGGTGCAATCATAGCTCACTGAAACCGCAAACTCCTGGGCTCCGGTGATCCTCACACACCTGCTCCCTCTTGAGTAGCTGGGGTTAGGGTGCCTGTCACTCTGCCACTCTGATATTTAAAGTTTTTTAAAGAAAGGATCTCACTATGATGCCCAGAGTGGTCTCAAACTTCTGGCCTCAAGTTATCCTCCCATCTTTGCCTCCCAAATTGGTGGGATTATAGCCATGAGCCAGTGAACCCAGCTGCTTTGTTGATTAATATCCACTGTAAGCTCTGCCTGAACTGAGACTAAACTTGTTCCTTCATGGGTGGAGGAAAAAATTTAGTTTCAGTTCACACAGAGCTTACAGTGGATATTTTGCGTTATTCAGTCTCTGAAACCACAGCCTCTAATGTCCTTCCCTAGCAAATCAGTATCTGCACACCCTCCTGTCCCAAGATGGGAAGAACAGGCTGTGTTGGGAACAGGGAAGCCGAGTCTCGAAGGCGAAAGCCAGAGATAACTCTGTGCAGACCCCACCTGAGGAACCATCACCCCCTAGTCTGCATTCCTCTTCCTCACTCTTACTGGGAAGAGATATCTACTGATCATACATTCCACTCTCATAAGTGATCTAAAACAAGTCCTCGATAACTCACAATCCCCAAGATCCCCACCAGTTAAGCCACCTGGGATCCACATTGACACATATAAAAAGACACACACCTGCTTTATCAGAGGTACTGCTGTGTAGGGAAGAACCTTCACATGCACAGAAGGCTACATGCATGTTCCCAGTTCAAGACCCAGTCACATCCCAGCACACACACACACAGACAAACAGAACCATGCCACTCACTGAGTCACACGCACCTGCTCCCCATGCATATAAAGATGCTCATGCAATGGTCTGGCAGTGATCACACACACACTCATATCACAGACAGGAAGACAAAGTGCGCTCACCCCCTTACACTCACACACACACCTGCACATCCCGGTTGGCCGTCCACCTCCCACCTAAAGTCACATCATCTCAGCAGAGTTCACTCTCATCAGATACCATCACATGCTCACAGAGGGTTACACTGGTCCAGGGTCCACAGCCCACACCCCACAAGCATCTCAGATACCATAGCCTCAGGTTTGCTCTTCCACACACCCACAACTCTCAGTAAAGCATTCACAGAAGGAATGCTCATATTTTCATCTCATAACAGCTCTCCTGTTTCTTTTTTCGTTTATGTGACTTGAGATTATTGAAGGCTGTGCCTTTTCAACTCACGGTTAGTGATGACATTGCCGTCTTCCGGGGGACTCTTCGAAATTCTGTCTGGTCTTCTGTGTGAATCTCTGAGTTGCAGCATTTAAATGATCCCTTTCAGCCCCGCCCTCTGGCTTCATTCCAGATTCCATGCTCCTCCAAGCAATCTTTCCTTGAAGCATGAGAAAGGCTCAGATGTCAGGAGGAAACTCAGTCACAACCATAGCGGTTTGCAGGTCTGTGTCTGTAATGCACAGAAATTAAGGTCTGGGAGGTATTAGGCTGTGGTTGGGTTACCAGGGAAATGCATACATAAGGATGATGGAGTGAGGGGTAGTGATTGAAAATCCCAGACTTTGTGCCTCTCAGGCCTTTTCTCTACTATGCAGAATCTACCCAGAAGGTGTACATTTTCTCAATTTGTACAATGGGTAAAAACAAAAAGTTGGGGCATCTGGGGAGAGATGTTAGCCCTAGAAGGTAATTCTTCTCTTTGCCTTTTAAGGTTCTGGGAGAGGACTGACCTTGATCCTCGGATCTGGGGAGAGAAGCAGAGAAGGTTCTTTCCTGAACGTGCCCCACACTAGATCCCTTGGCTCGGCCAGGTGAGGGCCACTCTCATCTGTCTGTCACACACCTGGGCTCTAAATACACCCTCTCCTTTCTCTTGGAGTCCATGGAAATCAAAGTTTCAGAGATACTGTTTCTCCTGCAGATTCTAGAAGAAAGGTAAAATTTGTTTTTTTGTTTTTTGTTTTTTTTTTTAATTTATTATAGGTTCAGGGATACATATGCAGATAAACTCACATCATGGGGTTTGTGGTACACATGATTTCTTCACCTGGGTACTATGCAGAGTACTGAATAGTTATTTTTTCTGCTCCTATCCCACCTTTTACCCTCTACCCTCAAGTAGGCCCCAGTGTGTCTTGTTCCCTTCTTGGTGTCCATGAGTTTCATCATTTAGTTCACACTTATGAGAATATGCAGTATTTGGTTTTCTGTTCCAGCATTAGTTTGCTAAGAATAATTGACTCCAGCTCCATCCACGTTCCTGCAAAAGACATAATCTCATTTTTTAGGACTGCATAGAATTCCATTGTGTACATGTACCACATTTTCTATGTCCAATCTGTCCTTTTTGGGCATTTGGGTTCATTCTGTGTCTTTGCTATTATGCATAGTATTGCAATTAACATTCATGTGCGTAAGTCTTTATGGCAGAATGATTTCTATTCTTCTGGGTATACACCAAGTGATGGGATTGCTAGGTTCAATGGTAGTTCTGTTGTTAGCTCTTTGAGGAATCACCACACTGCATTCCACAATGGGTGAACTAATTTACACTGTCACCAAACAATGTGTAAGTGCTCCCTTTTCTCCACAATCTTTCCAGCATCTGTTTGTTTGTTTGTTTGTTTTTTTAATAAGAATCTTTCTGACAGGTGTGAGATGGTATCTCATTATGGTTTTGATTTGCATTTCTCTAATGTTCAGTGATGTTGAGCTTTTTTTATATGTTTGCTGGCCACCTGTATGTCTACTTTTGAAAAGTGTCTGTTCCTGTCTTTTACTCATCTTTTTCTGTTGTTTTAAGATAGGTCTCACTCTGACACTCAGGCTGGAGTGCTGTGGCACCACCTTGGCTCACTGCAATCTCTGGCTCCTGGGCTAAGGTGATCCTCCCAGCTCAGCCTTTTATATAGGTCAGACTGCAGGCGCATGTCACCATGGTAGGCTAATTTTTCCATTTTTAGTAAAGATGGGTTTTTGCCATGTTACCCAGCCTGTTCTCAAATTCCTGGGTTCAAGTGATCCACCAGCCTTGGCTGCCCAAAGTGCTGAATAACAGGCATAAGTCACTGTGCCAAGCCCTTTGCCCACTGTTTTATGGGCTTGTTTCTTTCTTGTAAAGTTGTTGAAATTTCTTATAGATGCTGGATATTAAATCTTCTTCAGATAAATACTTTGAAAATATTTTCTTCTATTTTGTAGGCTGCTTACTCTGCTGATACTTTCCTTTGCTGTTCAGAAGCTCTTTACTTTAATTAGATCCCATTTGTCAATTTTTGCTTTTGTTGTGATTTCCTTTGACATCTTCATTACAAAATCTTTGCCCATGCCTATGTCCTGCATGGTACTGCCTAGGTTGTCTTCCAGGGTTTTTATAGTTTGGGTTTTACATTGAAGACTTCAATCTATCTTGAGTTGATTTTTGTATATGGTGTAAAGAAGGAGTCCAGTTTCAATATTCTGCATATGGCTATCCTGTTCTCCTAGCATCATTTCTTGAGTAGGGTGTTGTTTTTCCATTGCTTGTTTGGTCGGCTTTGTTGAAGATCAAATGGTTATAGGTGTGCAGCCTCCTTTCTGGGCTCTCCATTCTTTTCCATTGGTCTATGTATCTGTTAATACCATGCTGTTTTGGTTACTGTAGCCTTGTAGTATAGTTTGAAGCTGAGTAATGTGATGCTTACAGCTTTGTTGGGTTTGCTTAGAATTGCCTCAGTTATTTTGCCCTTTTTTTGTTCCATATGAATTTTAAAATATTTTTTAATTCTGTAAAGAATGTCTTTCATTCTGTCAAGAATAGTTTTTTTCTAATTCTGTGAAAATGCCTAGTTTGATAGGAATAGCATTGCATCTGTAAATTTCTTTGGGCAGTATGGGTGTTTTAATGATATTGACTTTTCTTATCCATGAGCATGGAATATTCTTCCATTGCTTCGTGTCATCTCTGGTTTCTTTGAGCAGTGTTTTGTCATTCTCATTGTAGGGATCTTTTACCTCCCTAGTTAACTTTATTTTTAGGTATTTTATTCATTTTATGGCAATTGTGAATAAAATTGCATTCCTGACTTGGCCCCATGCTTTGCTGTTTTTGGCAAATAAGAGTTCTAGTGATTTTTGCATATTGATTTGGTATTCTGAAACTTTGCTAAAGTTGTTTACCAGCTTAAGGGTCTTTTGGGTGGAGAGTATAGGGTTTCCTATATATAGAATCATGATATCTGCAAACAGGGATGGTTTGACCTCACTCTCTATGCGGATGCCCTTTCTTTCTCTCTCTTGCTGGATGATCTGGCCAGGACTTCCCATACTATGTTAAACTGGAGTGCTGACAGAGGTCACTGAGGAAATTGTGGTTTGAAAATCCAAGTTGAATTTCTGCTTCATTCATCATGGAGATTTTGACTATGATCTATCAAATACAATACCAAACAAAATGAAACAAAACAAAACAAAACAACGTTCCTCTCTTATTCTGTCACATTGGCCCCTCATTTGCAAATACAGGGCTCAATGCACCAATGCTCAGCACCACGGACAGCGCCCCAGGGCAAACAGCTTTGAGGGACTTGGTTACCAAGGACAGTATTATCACAGAGTAGATTTATTCTGTGGGAGGCTTCAACAAAAACCGAAAAGCCTAAAATCCTTTGAGAATGAACGCTTTAGAGTCCAGGAATGACTTTCTAGGCTTTGAGCAATGCTGTATTTGCTAAGGAATTTGGGTGGAGGAGCATGAAAAAGAAGTTGAGTAGGTCCTCAGAGGCAATTCAAAATTTCTTTGTTGAACATTGACTCCTGAATTCTATGTCATTTCTTTGTATCTGAGATGTCATTTTGTCCACCATGAGCAAAGTAGTATCTGAGATTAAAAAAGTTGTAACAAATGGCCTATGTGAACTAAAATGAGCTGGTGAGTATCAGTCAAGAAAGGGGAGTCACTGTGCGTGTTGCAAGGCCAGCATGTAAGAATCTATAGGTTATTCAAATAAAATGGGTGTCACCCAGGGGCAAGCAGATATGAAATCAAACTCATGTTTTGCTCAGGAGGTCACAGGCCTCAAGACAGTTTTTATCCACTCAGAGCAAGAATTGCCTAATTTGCCAAGAAATTATTTCCATGTTGGTGATGGGGTCTATAATCCATTATCAAATAGAGAAGTGACCAAGGCTGTGACAGGGATGGTGTAAGGAGGAGAGTGTTTCTAATCAGAACCTGAGAATTTCCTGTGACTGGAGAGGGAATTTCAGCCCATACTGGAAAGAAACAACAGAGAAAGGCATGAAGGGTGTAATTCACTGTGCAATGACACCTCCAGGTATCTAGATGTTAGGTTAAAGAAGCGGTACAGATAGAAACATATCCATGAGTAAGGCTGGAGTTGAACATGCTGTGACAATGAACGTTAGTAAAGACGATGATGATGATCAAAATGATGCCTGAGATGAGCCCAGCAGAAAGAGGCTATTTGATGAAACCCTCTTCAATCTGACTTTTAGGGAATATGTTGTTTACTTTCTCCTTAGTGATTCTCCATTTGTACTATGAAGCAGATAATCACAGATCCTGTAGAGGAAAAAGGGCTGTTATTCTGCCATCTTGGTAAACGCTCTAAGAAGCTAAAAATGGAAGATAAAGCCAATTGCTTCACGAAGACATTCCCAGATAAAATGAAAATAGGGTCTTGTTGGTTTTCTCAGAATATGGCCCATGACTGTGGCCTATTTTCTTTTCTGTACTTTGTTGAATTTTTAAATTTATGTACAAAGAGCTAACATGGTTTCTTTCATTGGGTGGATGCCTTGGTTATCCATTCAAGGGAGACATATCTTACTCTAACTTAATGAAATGTATATTTTTAAGTACTTATGAAAACACTGGGGGCACATATTGAGGCAGTATTTCTGGAACAGATCATGCTGGTTTGAGCAGATAGGACAAGAGTGTGAATCCAGGCTGAATTTTCATAAGTGGTTCCAGTAGAGATGCTGGTGACCCTCTTGCTTCCCGGAGTGCAACGAGGCAAAAGGTGCCATTTATTATCTTTTGCCCTTCTAAAATAGGTGCGTACACTGCACTTTCTATGTCTACTTCAGTCTTGTATGTTTGATTTGTATAGGGCAAATAATGTATCCCTTTAGTGCATATGTTAAAAGAAAGTGCATGTGATAATTTGTAGTAAACTCATGCACATGTGATAGTAATTGAATGATAAGATGCTGGACTTCAAAATGATCCTGTTCTTTTAATTGTATTGCCTTCAGTGGTTCCTTATAGGGTTCATATTTTTGGTATGTGGGAAGTGTGTAAGCCCATATACACACTTACACATGTAAGTTTGGAACTGAGTGAAAATAGTTTCCAAGGATGACCCCTTAGGACCACAAGTCAAAATAACCACAGCTTGTGGATTACTCTTCGTTTGATATGGGCTGCCTGTGTCACTCACGTTGATCAATGTAATGTCTTAGAAGTGACACTGTCTACCTTTCAAAGTAGGGTGCTATAATGCCCTGCACCTTCTCCTTGAGCCGTTTGGAAAACTTTGGTTGGTGGAAGGTAATAACCATTCATTAAGTCCAAGAGCCATGAGACTCTCATGATTTTTGGAAAATCAAGGCATGAATGGAAAGGTGAGACAGGGAAGGAGATAACCAGCCAGCTCCCAGATGTTCACCCAGCCCTAGTGTTGAGTAAGACACGAGTGAAGCATCCCCTGGAATACCAGCCTACAGATCCTTGGAAACCATGACTCCCACCACATGATCTACCACCCACATGAGTCCAGTAAACCAGAAAAGTTAAGAGAGATCAGAATAAATGGTTGCTTTCAGCCAATGTGTGTTGTGAGGTTTGCTGTGCTGCAATGCCTAAATGTAATGGCAGCAAAGCAAGGTCTCATCACTGTGTCTGTGTGTATGAATTGTGTCTATTCCAAAAATGAACTATATATTTTCTGATCTAAAAACTATGATCACATGTTTCCAAAAAGAAATCCCAGAATTCCATCCACATAAATTGGAAAAATCTTGCAAGTATTTAGAAACAAGAACAATCAGGATCATTCAAGGGAAATCATTAAACTCCAGCGATTCTCTAACTATTGCTTGGAGTGAAATTTTTATATGGGAAATTTGTTATTTATTTATTTTTTTGAGACAGAGTCTCACTCTGTCGCCCAGGTTGGAGTGCAGTGGCATGATCTCAGCTCACTGCAACCTGTGCCTGCTGGGTTCAAGCAATTCCCAAGCAATTCTCATGTCTCAATGGCCCAATTAGCTGGAATTACAGGTGCATGCCACCACACTCAGCTAATTTTTGTATTATTAGTACAGACAGCTTCGCCATGCTGGGCAGGCTGGTCTCACACTCCTCACCTCAAGTGATCTGCCTGCCTCAGCCTCCCAAAGTTCTGGAATTACAGGCATGAGACACCGTGCCTGGCCAGAAATTTATCATCTTTTTCTAAAGTTCCTTTACAGCAGCCTGCACAGAGTGAGGCACAGCATTCATATACAGAAAACATTCTGCAAACAATGGAAAGAATTAAGAAATTGCACCAGATTATCCTAAGGTTACAGTTTCTCCCCAAAGCCACCAGTGATACCTGTGTGGCTGTAAACAGCTACCTAACATTTCAGTGCAGTGAGTCATTCAAGTTTGGGTAAAGATTTTGGTTAAGTGTCTGACTCAACTACATGCTATAGAAGGATGCCATTCCTAATTTCTCAGACGTTCCAGGGACTTTGTCACTCACTCCTTGAGTCACAGGAAGGTTTTTCCTCTTCGATGTCTTAATGCTTCCCATACAGTGACTCAGGCCCTTTTGGGCTACTTCCTCTTTCCCCTCTTAAAGCAAGAACCAAACCCTGGGAGGTTTAGTGAACTTTTAATGACTGTATGGGAAAGAGTGAGGAGGAATTATTCTGTTAACAGGCTCTGAGAATCCCATGGTCATGCAGAAAGAGGGACTTCTCAACAGTGAGAAGTCTGGTCATCTCTTTCAATGCAGATAATCACTGAGGTCATGGACACATCTTTCCACGTTTGGATCCTCTTCACAGACGTGGGCAGGAGTTGGTGGGCAAAGGTGTAACAGTGTTGGCTACTTATCATTACATACAAGAGGGCAAATGCAGCAGAATGACAGCATGCCACCAAATAAGCTTTTAGCCTTCTCTCCACTCTGTCCTAGTACCTACAATATCCCCTGAGAAAACTCCTAGTTATACAAGTAAACTCAGTAAACAAGCTTCTGTTGGAAGACTACCTTTTGTGGCTATTTGAGACAGTTGCTCACTTTATTTCTAATGTTTCCTCTTATTCCTCCAGTGAGGCTCTACCACTCAGTGTTGCAAGGTCCCTGTTTGCTCAGCCTCCCCTCTAACCTAGAAGATCAAGGCCAGGGACCATGTCAGTGAACTTGAATGCCTGCACCTTGCACAGAGCCTCTCACAGGGTTAGAGCTCGGCAATGTTCATTGAATTCATACATTTCAGTTCCATGAACTATGACTGCCATTCATTGCTGAGGTCCTACTTTTTCTTTGGAGAAGGCCAGATTTGGGTAATGGTGGCAGAGAATGAAACCAAGCCCTCTTACAAAAATGAAACAGACAGGTATTGTAAAACATAGAATATTATCTTCAACGATTTCTAAGCATATGAAAAGATCCATCACTTACATCTGAATAAAATGTGAATATTTTGGCCTACTCATTAGAGAGTGCCAGAAAGTATGGATTGTACCGAGGCTGTACAGAAAGGCACCTTAATAGTGTTAATGTATCAAATTTAAAATGCACACATTTTTTCTATGTCTCTTTCAGTATTGTGTGCTTGATTTGTATAGGGTAAATAATTTATCTCTTTAGTGAAAATGTTGAGAAAAAGTGCACCTGATAGTTTGTACTCACCTCGTGAACACCAGGTCTGGATTTAGATAATAAAATACTGAATTTCACTCTGAGCCTGTTCCTGTATTGTATTGTTTTCTGGGGTTCTTTAGAAGGTAAGTGTTTTGGGGATGTGGGAAGCATATTAGCCAGTGGCGGCTAAGTGGAACTCATTTCCAAAGATGGCCCCATCATGATGACAAGTCAAAATAATCACAGCTTGTGGAATTCCCTTACCTTAATTTGGGCTTTCTTTGTGACACCTTGATCAATATAGAAGTCACACTGCCTGCCTTTCAAAGCCAAGGCCTATGATGCCTTGAACCTTTTTCTTGAGACTTTGGAAGCCCTTTTTTTTTTTTTTTTTGGTGGAAGCCAATCATTGATTATGATTTCAGGATTTCAGGAAATTCAAGGCACTAATTTGGAGATGAGGCAGGGAAGGAAATAAAGAACCAGCCTCCAGGAGTTCAGCCACCCTTGTGTTGAGTTGGACATGAGTAAAGCATCTCTGAAATCTCTGACTATAGATCTTTCTGAAATCAAGACACCAATCACATGATCTATCATCTACCTGTTTCCTTCCACTAAAACTACAAAGCTGGGAGAAATCAGAATAAATGATTGATTTAAGCCAACAGGTATTGGGAGGTTGCCTGTGCTGTAGTACCAACAGTAACAGCAGTAAAGCAGAATGTGCTCACTGTGTCTATTTGTATGAATTGTGTCAATTCTACCAATAAACCACTTATTTTCTGATCTAAAACTGTGACCATTTGTTTACAAAGAGAAATCTTAGGATTCTGACCACATAAAATGGAAAAACCTGGAAATTCTTTTGAAAAAAAAAAAAAGGATTATTTAAAGGAAATGATTGAATTGGTATTCTCTAACTATTGCTTGGATTGAAAACTTCCGATGTAAACTTTCTTTTTTTTTTTGTTTTTTGTTGTCGTTTTTTGTTTTGCTTTTTTTTTTCATTTTTTTAAAATTATACTTTAAGTTCTGGGGTTCATGTGCAGATCTTGCAGGATTGTTACATAGGTATACACATGCCATGGTGGTTTGCTGCCTCCATCCCCCTGTCACCTACATTAGGCATTTCTCCTAATGTTATCCTTCCCAGTCTCCCCATCTCCTGCTATCCCTCCCCTAGTACCCAGTCCCCTAAAAGACACAAGAACAGAAAACCAAACACTGATGTAAACTTTCTTAAATTTTTCTTTCAATTCCTTCAGTGCATCCCACACCAATCCAGGCAGTTTCAAGATAAAAGAAACATTCTTAGGATGAATAAAGAATTAAGATATTTCACCTGACTTTCATCAAATTATAAAGTCTCTACCCAAAGCCATTTATGCCTGTGTGGTTGTAAATAGATACCTAATATTTCACTGCAATGAGTCATCCAAAATGAAGGAAGAATTTTGGTTCAGAGTGTCTGTCGTAAAGTACGGGCTGTAGAGAATGTTGTTCATTTTGTCATCTCAGACAGTCCAGTGGTCCTGTGACTCACTGCCTGTCTCACTTGTGTGCTTGTGCCACTTTGTCTTTTTCCTTATTAGAGTAAAAGCCAGATCCTGGAAAATGTAGTGAGGTTTTATTGACAAGAGAAGAGGAAGGCATGAGAAGAGATCATTCTATTAGCAGGCTCTGGGAATTCCATGGTCACAAAGAAATGCGGAGTTTCTGTTGTTCCTCAACAACAGGGAGTGTGGACATCACCCTCAATCACAGACACACATTGAGATCAGGGAGACATCGTCACACTTGCACCATCTTCACATAACATGGTGGGAGTTTATGGACGATGCTGTGAACAGTTTGCCATTTACCATTACCTACCAGAGGAAAAATACAGCATGCCACAAAACAAGCTTTCAGCCTCATCTCCACTCAGCCCTAGTGCCTATAGCAACCAACCAGGATTTAGATTGATCCCATGTCTTTGCTATTGTGAATAGTGGTGCAACAAACATACACATGCATATGTCTTTATAGTAGAATGATCTATATTTCCTTTGAGTATATACCTAGTAATGGAATTTCTGGGTCAATTGGTAGCTATGTTTTTAAGTCTTTGAGGAATTATCACACTGTGTTCCATAATGATTGAACTAATTTTCACTCCCACCATAATGAATATGCATTCCTTTTCCTCTGCAACATTGCCAGCATCTATTACTTTTTGACACTTAAATAATAGCCATTCTGACCCTGGTGTGAGAGGGTATCTCACTGTTGTTCTGATTTGCATTCCCTAATAATCAGAAATGTTGAGCTTTTCTTCATAGGCTTCTTGGCCACATGTATGTCTTCTCTGGGGAAGCATCTGTTCATATCTCTTGCTCACTTTTTAATAAAATTTTTTTTTCTTGCATATTTCTTAAATTCCATATAGATGCGGAATGTTAGAACTTTGTCTGATACATAGTTTGGAAAAATGTTCTCCTATTCTGTAGGTTGCCTGTTTACTCTGTTGATAGTTTCCTTTGCTGTGCAGAAGCTCTTCAGTTTAATTAGATCCCATTTGTCAATTTTTGCTTTTGTTGCAATGACTTGTGTCACCTGCATCATGAATTCTTTCCCCATTCCTATATCCAGAATGTCATTGCCTGGGTTGTTTTCTAGGGTTTTTACAGTTTTGGGTCATACATTTCAGTCTCTGATCCACCTGAAGTTGATTTTTGTGAATGGTATAAGGAAGGGGTCCAGTTTTTGTTTTTTTTTTGTTTTTTTTTGGAGATGGAGTTTCGCTCTTGTTACCCAGGCTGGAGTGCAATGGCGTGATCTCGGCTCACCGCAACCTCCGCCTCCTGGGTTCAGGCAATTCTCCTGCCTCAGCCTCCCGAGTAGCTGGGATTACAGGCACACACCACCATGCCCAGCTAATTTTTGTATTTTTAGTAGAGATGGGGTTTCACCATGTTGACCAGGATGGTCTCGATCTCTTGATCTCGTGATTCACCCGCCTCGGCCTCCCAAAGTGCTGGGATTACAGGCATGAGCCACCGTGCTCGGCCAGGGGTCCAGTTTTAATCTTCTGCTTATGGCTACACAGTTATCGCAGCACCATTCATTGAATAGGGAGTCCCTTCCCCATTGCCTGTTTTTCTCAGCTTGTGGAAGACCAGATGGTTGCAAGTTTGTGGCCTTATTTGTAGTGTCTCTGCTCTGTTTCATATGTGTCTGTGTGTCTACCAATACTATGCTATATTGTAGTATAATTTGAAGACAGATAGCATGATGTATCCTGTTTTGTTCTTTTTGCTCATGATTGCCTTTGTCATTAGGGCTGTATTTGTTCCATGAGAATTTTTAAAAAATAGTTTTATATAGCTCCTTGAAGAATGTCATTGGTAATTTTATATGAATCGCATTGGATCTGAAAATTGTTTTGGGAATTATGGCCCTTTTGATAATATTGGTTCTTCTTATCCATGAGTATGGAATGTTTTTCCATGTTTGTGTCATCTCAGATTTCTTTGAGCAGTGGTTTTTTTTTTTTTTTTTTAATTTTGCCTTGAAGAATGTGGCAAATTGTATTTTACAAAGATGTTCATGATGATATCTCTTCTCCTACATGGTATTCTCCAGTGTGATCTTTTCTTGATCTTTTTAAAAATCTTTTATTTCTATAGGTTTTGGGGGGGACATGTGATATGTGGTTTCCTGAGTCTCTTAATGGATATTTGTGAGATATGGGTGCACCCATCACCCAAGCAGTATACACTTAACCCAATTTGTAATCTATCATCCCTTACCTCTTCCTCTCCCTTTCTCCACAAATCCCCAGCATCTACTCTATCCTTCTTATACCTTTGCATAGTCATAGCTTAGCTCCCACTTATAAGTGAGAACATACAATGTTTCGTTTTGCATTCCTGAGTTACTTTACTTAGAATAATAGTCTCCAATCCCATCCAGGTTGCTGTTAGTGCCATTAACTCATTCCTTTTTATGGCTGAGTAGTATTTCATCATATATAGATATACTGCAGTTTTCTTATGCACTCATTGATTGATGGTTATTTAGAATGGTTTCACATATTTGCAATTGTGAATTGTGCTGCTATAAACATGCATGTGCAAGTATCTTTTTTGTATAATGACTTATTTTCCACCAGGTAGATACCCAGTGGTGAGATTGCTGGATCAAATTGTAGTTGTACTTTTAGCTCTTTAAGGCATCTCCACAATGTTTTCTATAGTGGTTGTACTAGTTTACATTCCCACCAGCAGTATAAAGGGTTCCCTTTCCACCTCATCCCCTCCAATATCTATTATTTTTTAGATTTTTTGATAATGGCCATTCTTGCAGGAGTAAGGTGGTGTCGCATTGTGGTTTTGATTTACATTTCCCTGATCATTAGTGATGTTGAGCATTTTTTCATATGTTTGTTGGCCATTTGTATGCCTTTGCTTCACCCATCAACCTGTCATCTATGTTAGGTATTTCTCCTTATGCTATCCCGCCCCTTGTCTTTTAGCCCCTGACAGGCCCCAGTGTGTGATATGCCCCTGCCTGTGGTCCATGTGTTCTCATTGTTCAACTCCCACTTATGAGTGAGAACATGTGGTGTTTGGTTTTCTGTTCCTGTGTTAGTTTGCTGAGAATGATGACTTCCAGCTTCATCCATGTCCCTGCAGGGGACATGGATTCATCATTTTTAATGGCTGCATACATAGTATTCCATGATTTATTTATGTGTGTCACATTTTCTTTATCCAGTTTACCATTGATGGGCATTTGGGTTGGTTACAAGTTTTTGCTATTGTGAATACTGCTGCAATGAACACATGTATTCATGTGTCTTTATAGCAGAATTATTTATAATTTTTTCCCACTTGGGAAAATGGGTGAGTTGTCCATGTTCTTGGCATATTGAGCAGCTGCTTGCTCAAGTAAATGGTGTAAATCCCATTAGACCACACTGGGTGTAATGAGATTGCTGGGTCCAATGGTATTTCTGGTTCTAGATTTTTGAGGAATTGCCACACTGTCTTCCACAATGGCTAAATTAATTTACACTTCCACCAACAGTGTAAAAGCATTCCTATTTCTCCACATCCATATTGCCCAAAGAAATTTAAAGATGCAATGCTATTCCTATCAAACTAGGAATGACATTCTTCACAGAATTAAAAAACAAAAAACTACTTAAAAATTCACATGGAACCAAAAAAAGCCAAATAACTGAGGTAATTCTAAGCAAACAAACAAACAAACAAAGCTAGAGGCATCACATTTCCGAACTTCAAACTATACTACAAGGCTACAGTAACCAAAACAGAATGGTATGGGTATAAAAACAGACATCTAAACCAATGGAACAGGGTGGAGAGCCCAGAAACAAGGCCACATACCTACAACCATCTGATCTTCAACAAAGCTGACCAAACAAACAATGGAAAAAAGACTCCCTATTCAAGACATGGTGCTGGAAGAACTGGATAGCCATATGCAGAATATTGAAATTGGACCCCTTCTTTACACCATATACAAAAATCAACTCAAAATGGATTAAAGATTTCAATGTAAAACTCAAAGCTACAAATACCCTGGAAGACAACCTAGGTGATACCATGCAGGACATAGGCATGAGCAAAGATTTTATGATGGAGATTTCAAAAGTAATCACAACAAAAGCAAAAATTGACAAACTGAATCTAAACTAAAGAACTTCTGCACAACAAAGGAAACTATCAACTGAGTAAACAGCCTGCAGAATGGGAGAAAATATTTTCAAACTATGTATCTGAAGAAGGTCTAATATCTGAGCATCTATAAGAAACGTCAACAACTTTATAATAAAAAAAAAAACATAAAAAAGCGGGTAAGGGGCTCAGCACAGTGGATCATGCCTATAATTGCAGTACTTTGGGCAGCCAAGGCTGGTGGATCGCCTGAGCCCAGGAATTTGAGAACAGGCTGGGCAACATGGCAAAAATCCATCTCTACTAAAAATAGAAAAAATTAGCCTGGCATAGTGACATGAGCCTGTAGTCCCAGGTACTCAGGAGGCTGAGCTGGGAGTATTACCTGAGGCCAGGAGCCAGAGGTTGCAGATGGTGCCACACTATTCCAGCCTGAGTGTCAGAGTGAGACTTGTTTTAAAACAGCAATGTAAAAAGGTGAGGAAAGGACAGGAACAGACACTTTTCAAAAGTAGACATATAGGTGGCCAAGAAGCATACAAAAAAAGCTCAACATCACTGAACATTAGAGAAATGCAAATCAAAGCCACAATGAGATACCACCTCACACCAGTCAGAATAGCTCTTATTAAAAAGTCAAAACAGGACAGATGCTGGCAAGGTTGTGAAGAAAAGGGAGCACTTACACATTGTTGGTGACTGTAAATTAGTTCATCCATTGTGGAAAGGAGTGTGGTGATTCCTCAAAGAGCTAACAACAGAACTACCGTTCAACCCAGCAATCCCATCACTGGGTGTCTATCCAGAGGAATAGAAATCATTCTGCCATAAAGACATATGAACATAAATGTTCATTGCAACACTATGCACAATAGCAAAGACACGTAATGAACCTAAATCCCCCTTAAGGACAAACTGGATACAGAAAACGTGGTATATGCATACAATGGAATACTATGCAGTCCTAAAAAAGAATGAGATTATGTCTTTTACAGGAACATGGATGGAGCTGGATGCCATTATTCTTAGCAAACTAATGCTGGAACAGAAAACCAAATACTGCATATTCTCACTTATACGTGTGAACTAAATAATGAAACTCATGGACACCAAGAGAGAAACCACAAATAGTGGAGCCTACTTGAGGGTGGAGGGTGAAAGGTGCAATAGAAGCAAAAAAATAACTATTGGGTACCACGCTTAGTACCCAGATGAAGAAATTATATGTACAGCAAACCCCATGACACAACTTTATCACCATATGTACCCCTGATCCTAAAAGTTAAAAAAAAAAAAACAAAAAAATATTCTCACCTTTCTCCCAGAATCTGCAGGAGAAACAGTGTTTCTGAAACTTTGATTTACTTGAACACCAAGAGAAAGGAGAGGGTGCAGCTAGAACCCAGGTGCGTGACAGTCAGATGAGAGTGGCCCTCACCTGGCAGAACCAAGCAGCTTAGCATGGGGCAGGTTCATGCAGGAACTTTCTCTACTTCTCTCCCTAGATCCTCCTGAGGATCAAGGTCAGTGCTCTCATGGAATGTTTAAAGCAGAGAGAAGAATTACCTTCTAGAGCTAACGTGTTTCCCCCAAATCTCCAAAAAAATTTTTTTAGCCATTGTACAAAATTGGGAAAACGTACACCTTCTGGCTAGATTCTGCATAGTGGAGAAAAGGCTTGAGAGGCATAAAGGCTGGGCTTTACAATCACTTTCCCTAACCCCATCATTCTTATCTATGCATCTCTCTGGTAACCCAATCTATAGCCTGGTACCTCCCCCGTGGTGGTAATTCCTGCTGCATTACAGACACGGACTTGCAAATAGCTATGGTTGTGACTGAGTTTCTTCCTGACACCTTAGCCTTTCTCATGCTGCAAGGAAAGTTTGTTGGGAGGAGCGTGGAATCTGGAATGAAGCCAGAGGGCAAGGCAATAATGGATCATTTAAATGTTGCAACTCAGAGAATCACTCAGAAGACTGGACACAATTCTGAAGAGACGCCCAGACGGAGAGACCAATGTCATCTCTACCTGTGAGTTGAAAAGGCACAGCCTTCAATAATCTCTAGTCACACAAACAAGAACAACAACAACAAAAACTGGGAGATTTTATGAGATGAAAATATGAGCATTCCTTCTGTGAATGCTTTACTGACAGTTGTGGGTGTGTGGAAGAGAAACCCTGAGGCTATGGTATCTGAGATGCTTGTGGGGTGTGGGGTGTGGGGTGTGGACCCTGGATCAGTGTAACCCTCTGTGAGCATATGATAATGTCTGATGATCTACTAAAAGTACAGAAAATTAGCCGGGAAAAAAAAAAAAGAAAAAAAGAAAAAAAAAAGATAATGTCTGATGAGAGTGAAATCAGCTGAGATGATGTGACTTTAGGTGGGAGGTGGATGGCCCACCAGGTTGAGCAGGTGTGTGTGTAAGTGTAAGGGGGTGAGTGTGCATTGTCTTCATGACTGTGAAGTGAGTGTGTGTGTGAGCACAGCCAGACCAGTGCACGGGCATCTTTATGTGCACAGGGAGTAAGTGTGTGTGACTCAGTGAGTAGCGTGGCTCTGTGTGTCTGTGGGTGTGTGTGCTGGGATGTTACTGTGTTGAAGTGGGAACATGCATGTGGCTTTCCGTGCATGCAAATATTCTTCCCCAAACAGCAGCACCTTTGATGAAGAAGCCGTGTGTCCTTTCATGTGTGTCAATGTGGATCCCAGGTGGCTTAACTGGTGGGGATCTTGGGGATTGTGAGTTACCGAGGACTTGTTTTAGATCACTTATGAGAGTGGAATGTATGATCAGTAGATGTCTCTTCCCAGTAAGAGTGAGGAAGAGGAATGCAGACTAGGGGGTGATGATTCCTCAGGTGGGGTCTGCATAGAGTTATCACTGGCTCTTGCCTCCAAGGCTCAGCTTCCCTGTTCCCAACCCAGCCTATTCTTCCCATCTTGGGACAGGAGGGTGTGCAGATACTGATTTGCTAGGGAAGAACATTAGAGACCGTGGTTTCAGAGACTGAATAACGCAAAATATCCACTGTAAGCTCTGTGTGAAATGAAACTAAATTTTTTCCTCCACCCATGAAAGAACAAGTTTACTCTCAGTTCAGACAGAGCTTACAGTGGATATTAATCAACCAAGTAGCTGCATTCACTGGCCATGGCTATTGAGCCATCCCAGGCGGCTTAACTGGTGGGGATCTTGGGGATTGTGTTACCAATTTGGGAGGCAAAGATGGGAGAATAACTTGAGGCCAGAAGTTTGAGACCACTCTGGGCATCACAGTGAGGTCCTTTCTTTAAAAAAACCTTTAAATATCTCACGCCTGTAATCCCAGCACTTTGGGAGGCCGAGGCGGGTGGATCACGAGGTCAAGAGATCGAGACCATCCTGGTCAACATGGTGAAACCCCATCTCTACTAAAAATACAAAAATTAGCTGGGCATGGTGGTGCGTGCCTGTAATCCCAGCTACTCAGGAGGCTGAGGCAGGAGAATTGCCTGAACCCAGGAGGCGGAGGTTGCGGTGAGCCGAGATCGCGCCATTGCACTCCAGCCTGGGTAACAAGAGCGAAACTCCGTCTCAAAAAAAAAAACAAAAAAAAAAACCTTTAAATATCAACTGGCAGAGTGACAGGCACCTTTTGCCCCAGGTACTCAAGAGGGAGCAAGTGTGTGAGGATCACTGCCACCCAGGAGTTTGCGGTTTCAGTGAGCTATGATTGCACCACTGCATGTCAGCCTGGGCAACAGAGCAAGACCCTATCTCAAAGATACAGAAAAATCATCAACCACTTGTAGTTGTCATAGAAATCAATCATTCCCTCCAGTTATGTCCTTGACCCACAGGCTTCATTTGTGCAAGTCCTGGGGCTGTGCTCTCAGCAATGTGGCCCCTTCTGGGAAGGACGTCCATTGCCCTTGACGATTGTGATGCATGTGTGTCCCACACACAGGGGTTTCCTGTTCTTTCATTATTTCCCTTTCTCTTTTAACAAGCGTTGTTTTTTACTGGAGTGAATTTTTAAATCTTACATCCTCAAGGTTTTTTTATTTTCAGAGGTGAAAATGAAGGCAGGTTAGTGTTTCAGGAGGACTCTCTTGTTCTGTTAGGTCACCCCTAACAGGCCCTACACATGCCAAGGATTAGGGTAAAAATTTTACATATATTAACTCCTCTATTATGGAGAACATCCTACAAAGTAGGAATTCCTGATAATCCGCCTTGTGCTGGGGAAAATGAAGCAAGGAGAGTTCCAGTAACAGATATAAGATGTACTGCTAGTAAGAGGCAGAATGAGACCGGAATCCAGGCATCCTGGCTCCTGAACTCTTGCTCTTACCTATGGGTCCACCATATCTTTAGGAATATGAGGCCCTGACTGTGGTGAGGTGAAAGAGGGAGGCCTCGGAGTCTGCCCTTTGATCTCTAACCTCCTGTATCATGGGAATCTGTTACAGGAGGGGAGGCTGCACCTGACCCTGCACCTCTCACTCACTCTCAATACCCTGGCAGGTGCCATACAAACGTCCTGTGTCCTTGTCTATTGGTGCCTGTGTGATTATCAAAGGGAGACCGAACCTCTCTTTTATGTGAGTACTCCATGGTCTAATGGAGGGGGTGGAGAAGGGAGAATATTTGCTAAGGGCTTGATGTTATGTGTAAGTGATGTGGAAATGTCTAGCTGGCAGGATGGAGGCTTCATGTAGGTGCAGGTCCTGGAGACCCTCCAGCACCTGGCATAAAATCTGCAGCAAGTGCATGTGGGCCAGCCATGGGGCCCAGGGGAGGAGAACACTCAGTGGGTTGGAGCTGTGGCTCTTAATCAAGGGACATTGAATTTTCAGGGAATGAACAACTCAGGCCCAGGTCAGTGACTGGCTCAGTTTTCATCTGGGGATGAGGAGCACAGCATCTCCCTGCCGGGGGCATGAGGAGCTGAAGCATCCCCACAGGGACCAGGCCTGCAGCATCATCAGGGAGACTTTTGCCCTGGGTAAAGGGGGGAAGGGATGTGTGTGTGTGTTAAGCGTGTGTTTGCTCAAGGGAGGAGTGTAAACTGCCCAACGTGCTATGTGCTTTGCCCTCAGCAATGACCCACAGCTGCAGGTGGATTTCTACACTGAGACAGATGAGGACTCAGAAATTGCCTTCCATTTCCGAGTGCACTTTGGCCATCGTGTGGTCATGAACAGTCGTGAGTTTGGGGTATGGAAGTTGGAAGAGAAATTACACTATGTGCCCTTTGAGGATGGCGAACCATTTGACCTGCGCATCTACGTGTTTCACAATCAGTACGAGGTGAGCACCCCAGGAGCTCCCAGCACCCGGGCTCTGTGGGCCCCCAGAGCAGGAGGCAGCTCTCATTGACCTAGCCCTACCAGCCCCTCAGGGCCCATTTTCCATAACTACTCCTGCACCAGGTTTTCATCACAGAGTACACTCTGCTTGCACTGCCATCCTCAGCTCTTTCCCAAATCTGACCAAGGTCAAGGTCAGCTCACCTTCCATTTTCCCCAAAGTAGAGAATCTCCTCTGTCTTTTCCCATAGTGCTCTTTTCTACTTATGCCATTAATTAAATTTTCTTTAAGCTGAATAAATACAATATACTTAAGAAAAAAGTTGTTTTAATCAGTCAAAAATTAAGCCTTCATATCACTTTTGGGCCCCAATTCTACTCATAAGAACATTACTAGAGCTCTGCTCTCCTTCAGAGAAATTTTTTTTTTTTTGAGATAGAGTCTCACTTTGTCAACCAGGTGAGAGTGCAGCGCTGTGATCTCAGCTCACCGCAACCTCCACCTCCTGGATTTAAGCGATCCCTTTGCCTTATCCTCCCAAGTAGCTGGGATTACAGGTGTGTGCCACCACACCAGGCTAATTTTTGTATTTTTAGTAGAGATGGGATTTCATCATGTTGGCCAGGCTGGTCTTGAACTCCTGATCTCAAGTGATCCACCCATCTCGGCCTCTCGGTATACTGGGATAACAGGCGTAAGCCACCGTGTCCACCCCTTCAGAGGAAATCTTTGCCTATGGAAGCATATAGATATGTCTATGATTTCATTTGTTTTTAAGTAAATCCTGGTATAAATTACTCTACACATTACAGTTTAGGAACTAAGTTGACTTGTTGTCAAAGAATATATCTTGAAGACATTATCAACCCATGGTGCGGCTTTAGTTTTTAAAGACTGAATAATATTGCATGAAAAAGTTTACCCAAAATTATTGAACTTTACCCAATTTGGGCATTAAAGTTGTTTCCAGCATTTTGCTCTCACGAATGATGCTGTGTTAAGTTTTCTAATCAATCCTTTTGTCATTACCAACCTCCCAATACTTATATTGGAAGATAATTACAAAAAAAAGAAAAAACTTGAAAAATGTGTGAATTTTAAATTTGAAAAATTAATACTAATAAGGTGACTTTCTCTATAGCTTCAGTATAAGAAATACATCCATACTTTCTGGCTTTCTCTAATGAGTAGGCCAAAAGATTCACATTTTATTCAGATTCAAGTGAGGGATCTTTTCCTGTGCTTAGAAGTGGCTGAAGATAATATCCTATGTTTTACAACA
This sequence comes from Aotus nancymaae, assembly GCF_030222135.1. NCBI lineage: Eukaryota > Metazoa > Chordata > Mammalia > Primates > Aotidae > Aotus > Aotus nancymaae. Next base: position 14,149,502 of record NW_026988441.1, on the reverse strand, counting down.
CCTGTCCTCCTTCGACTCTCTAACAACACTGGCTTTCACTCTTTGCCACTGCCACCTCAGATGTAGGCTACTCCAAAGAAAAACTGTGCCATCAGTAGTAAAAGGCAGTCACAGTTCATGGAAGTGAAAAGTATGCATTCAATGGACATGGTCTAGCACTAACCCTGTGGCAGGCTCTGTGCAAGATGCAGGGTCTCAAGTTCCTGAGACACAGCCTCTGGTGATGGGGATCATCCAGGCTAGAAGGGAGGCTGAGTTAACAGGGACTGTGTGACACAGTGTAGAACTTCACTAGAGAAATGAAAGAAAGCATTAGAAATAAAGTCATCAACTGTCTCAAGTAGGCACAAAACGTCATCTGTAAACAGAAATGTGTCTACCACATTCACTTGTATAACTAGGAGTTTTCTTAGGAAATATTATTGGTCCTAGGGCAGAGTGAAGAAGCTGAAAACTTGTTTGGTGGCATACCGTCTGATGCATTTTTCCTCTTGTAGGTAAAGGTAAATGGCCAATACATTTACGGCTTTGCCCATCGACACCCGCCATCATATGTGAAGATGATTCAAGTGTGGAGAGATGTCTCCCTGACCTCAGTGTGTGTCTACAATTGAGGGAGATGATCACACTTTTCATTTTTGAGGAATCCATTTTTCTATCTGACCATGGTATTCCTAGAGCCTGTTAACAATCCCTCCTCACCCTTTCCCCTGGGCTTGGTCATTAAAACAGCACGAAACCTCACATAATTTGGTTCTTGCTTTAAGAAGAAGAAAGAGGAAGTAGTCATTCCCAAAAGGGGCCCCCACATTCTATGGGAGGCATCAGGAAATCAAAGGGGATAAACCTTCCTGTGAAGAAGTGAGTGACAAGGTCTCTGGAATGTCTGAGAAGACATTAGGAACAGCATCCTTCTATAGCCCGTAGTTGACATCAGACAGTCTAAACCAAAATACCCAATCTCAGAGGACTCACGGCACTGAAAGTTAGGTAGCTGTTTACAGCCATGCAGGTGTACCTGATGGCTTTAGGGAGAACCTATAACTTGAGAAAAATTATGTGGAATTTCTTAATTTTTCCCATTGTTCTCAGGATGCTTATTGTGTATGAACACTGTGCCTGGCTTTGTGAGGCCTGCTGTGAAGGAAATGAAGAAAAAGATGACAAGTTTTGCATGTGAAGTTTTCAATCCAAGTAATAGTTAAGAGAATCCCTTAAAGAATCCAAATTATTCTTATTTGCAAATATTTGAAGTTTTTTTTTCATTTTATGTGGGGAGAATCCAGGAGCTTCTCTTTGGAAATAAATGATGATGGTTTTAGAGCAGAGCACATGGAGATTATTACTGGAATTGACACAATTCATATATATGGACACAGTGAGCAGACCCTGCTTTGCTGCTATTCCAGTGATGAATTGCAGCATAGCAAACCTCCCAACACATATTGGCTAAAAGCAATGATTTGTTTTGATCTCTCCCAGCTTTACAGGTTACTAAACTCGTGTGTTAGATTATGTGATGGGAGTCAAGTTTTCTGAGAGATGTTTTAGGCTGGGACTTTAGAGAATGCTTTACTCATGTCCAACTCAACACTAGGGCTGAGTGAACACCTGAAAACAGGATGGTTATCTCCTTCACGACCTCACCTTCCCATTCATTGCTTTAATTTCCTCAAATAATGAGAGCCTCACAGTTCTTGGACTTAATGAATGGTGATTGGCTTCCAAAAGGCTCATGGAGAAGGTCCATGGCATCCTAGAACCTACCTTTGAATGGCAGACGGTGTCACTTCTATGGTAGTACATTGATCAAGGTGAGTCACACAGACAGCCCTAATCAAAAGGAGAGGACTCCACAAGCTGTGGTTATTGTGACTGTAGTCATAAGGGACAGTTCTTAGCAACTAGTTTCACTCAGATGCAAATGGCTTATATCCTTCCCACATACCCAAAAACACTAACCCTGTAAGGAATCTCTGAAGGCAATACAATTACAGGAACAGGCTGAGAGCAAAGTGCAGTATCTTATCTAATCAGGATGTGGTGTCTGTAAGTTGACTACAAATTATCACTTGCAATCTCTCTCAACATGTGCACCAAAGAAACACATTATCACACACCTATTTTAGAGGGGCAATATAAAATAGACAGTAATCACTACTCCATATTTTTGCTGAAACCAACCAGACACCTATTTTCATTTTCTTTGGGAATGTTTCTCTGTAGCGCTTGTCCTCACCCTCCATTCTCAGCTTCTTGGAGTTCCTACCAAGATAGCAGAATGACAGCCCTTTTCCCACAACAAGAGCTGTGATTGTCTGCTTCATAGCATGTAAGGAGAATCACTTAGGAGAAGAAAAACAACATATTACCTAAAAATCAATGAAGGTAGATTAAAGAGAGTCCCACCAAATAGGCTCTTTTTGTGCAAGGACCATCTCAGGTGTCATTTCAATCATTAATTTCTCTCCTCATGTTCATTGCAACAGCTTCTGCAACTCCAGCCTCACTCATCGGTATGCCCCTCCCTGTCCCCTTCTTTAACCTAGCATCCAGATACCTTGAGGTGCCAACACACAGTGAATGAAACTCTTCATGCTCCTTTCCTTGTTTCTTTCCAGTATGGAATGTAATTCCCTCCCCTCTCACTAGAAGCTCTCGTGTTCTGATTGGGTACATTCTCCTCCTTACACCTTCCCTGTCACAGTCTTGGTCACTTCTCTTTTAGATAATGGATCATACACCCTATCACCAGCATGGAATTCATTTTTTGGGGAATCACATAATTTGTGCTCTGAGTGGATAAAAGCTATCCTGGAACCCCTGGCTTCCTGAGCAGAAAATGACTTGGAGTTCATATCGACTTCCCATGTGCCTGGCACCCATTTTATTTGAATAACTAACAGAGTCCTAAATTCCAGCCTTGCTAGGCAAACACAGTGACTGCCCTTTCTTGAATGATATTCACCATGTCAGTGCACCTCCTATGGCCCATTCATTACATTCATCTTTATTCAGCTACTACTCTGTGCTCATGGTAGCCAGAAATGACATTCCAGATACAGAGATGACATAGAGTCCAGGGTCAATATTCAACTAACAATTTTTGAATTGCCTCTGGAAACCTACTTAACATCTTTCTTCATCCTCCTCAGTCCAAATTCATGATCTTCTCCCAGCAAATAGGGCATTGCTCAAAAAGCAGAAAGTCATTTCTGAACTCTAAAGTCTCCCCATCTCAAAGGTCTTTTGGTCTTTCCAGTTTTTGCTGAAACCCCCAAAGAATAAATATACTCTGTGATGTCCTTAATGCCTAACTCCCTCAGCATTGCTATTCCTCTGGGATGCCACTCGTGATGGTCCTAAACATTGGTGTATGTGGACCTCTGTTTGAAAATGAGAGGCCAAGAAGATGGAATAAAAGATAAATTTTTTAAATTTCCCTCAATTTATTTGTTTTTGCCATTTTTTAATGTTTATTTTTAGTTCAAGTGTACATGTGCAGGTTTGTTATATAAGTAAACCCCTTGTCACAGATGTTAGTTATACAGATTATTTTATCACCCAGGCGCTAAGCAAAATACCCAAAAGCTATTTTTTCTGCTCTTCTCCCTCCTCCTACCTCCACTTTCAAGTAGGCCCCAGTGTGTGTTGTTTCCTTCTTTGTGTGTATGAGTTCTTATCATTTAGCTCCCACTTATAAGTGAGAACATGCAGTATTTTTTTCTGATTCTGCATTAGTTTGCTAAGGATAATGGTTTCTAGCTCCATCTATGCTCCCTCAAAAGACATGACCTTGTTCTTTTTTATGGCTGCATAGTATTCCATGGTGTATATGTACCACATTTTTTGTATTCAGTCCGTCATTGATGACAATTTAGGTTGATTCCATGTCTTTGCTATTATGATTAGTGCTGCAATCAACTAATATTTATACATATATATATTTCAATAATTTTTGGGATACAAGTGGTTTTTGGTTACGTGCATACATTCTTTGGTGGTGATTTTTGAGACTTTGGTGTACCCACCACCTAAGCACTGTACACTGTACTCAATATGTAGCCTTCTATCCATCACTCCTCCCACCCTTCCCTCGAGTATCCAAAGTTCATTCTGTTCCAACTAACCAGCCACTCTCCAACCACTGACAATCCCTAATCTATTCTTCTAACTCCATGATTTGCATATCCTAGACATTTCATGTAAATGAAATCATACAAAATGGCTTTTTGTGTCTGGCTTTTTTCCACTTAAAATTAAACACACAATGTTTTTAAGGTTCATTTATGCTGTAGCATGTATCCATATTCCTGCTTCTTGTAGCTGAATAATATTCCATTTTGTGAAGATATCACATTTTGTTTATCTTTTCAGCAGTTGATGAACAATTGGGTTATTTCTAGCCTTTGACTATTGTAAATCGTGCTCCTTTTAACATTTCTGCACAAGTTTTTCTTTGAACACCTGTATCCAAGCCCAGAGGTGGAACTGTTAGGTCATATTTTACTTTTATGTTTAACTCATTGAAGAACCACAAAACTATTTTTCACAGAAATGGCACCATTTTACATTTCCATTGCCAATGTAATCAAGTTCTAAAATTTTTCTGCATTCTCACCAACACTTGTTTTTTCGTTTTTAAAATTATAACCATCATAGTGGGTGTTAAGTAGTAACCTATGGCTTTTTTTTGTGCGTATAATTTTATTTATTAACTCTTTAATTTTTTATTTCCATAGGTTTTTGGGGAACATGTGGTATTTGGTTACACAAGATTTTTGGGGGTGATGTGTGAGATTTTGGCGCACCCACCACCCGAGCAGTATACACCAAACCCAGTTTGTAGTCTTTTATCCATCACCTTCTTCCTATCCTTTCTCCTTGAGTCTCCATAAGAATGATACAATGAATGTATCATTCTTATGCCTTAACACCCTCATAACTTAGCTCCAACTTATAATCGAGAACATACAATTTGTGGTTTTTCACTCCTAAGTTACTTCACTTAGAATAATGGTCTCCAATCCTGTCCAGGTTGCTGCAAATGCCATTTCTTTAATACATTCATTGATGGGCATTTCAGCTGTTTCACATTTTTGCAATTGTGAATTGTGCTGCTATAAACGTGTGTGCAAGTATCTTTTTTGTATAACAACTTCTTTTCCTCTGGGTAGATACTCAGTAGTGGGATTGCTGGATAGTTTTAATTCCTGAAGGAATCTTCACACTAGTTTACATTTCTACCAGCAGTGTAGAAGTGTTCCCTTTTCACTGTATCCATGCCAACATCTTTTTTTAAAAATAATTTTTTGATTACGGCCTTTCTTGCAGGAGTAAGGTGGTATCACATTGTGATTTTGATTTGCATTTCCCTGATTATTATTGATGTTGAGCAGGTTTTCATATGTTTGTTGGCCATTTGTATATCTTCTTATAAGACTTGTCTGTTCATGTCCTTAACCCACTTTTTGATAGTATAGTTTGTTTTTTTCCTTGATAATTTGTTTAAGTTCCTTGTAAATTCTGGATATTCGTCCTTTGTTGGATGTATAGATTGTGAAGATTTTCTCCTACTCAGTGGGTTGTCTGTTTACTCTTCTGGCTGTTCTGTTTGCCATGCAAAATGGTTTAGTTTAATTAAGCTTCACCTATTTATCTTCTTTTGTTGTTGCATTTGCTTTTGGGCTCTTGGTAATGAAATCTTTGTGTGCAGACTCATCAGGCAAGGAGGCATGAAAGCCCTGCTTGCTTTCTTAGCTGGGAGGCTGTTAGCCTGGGCCAAGTTCTCAGCCCTTGTCACCCACTGCCTGGAAAAAAATTCAGTGCTGTTGAGGGTAGCACGGTGAGAGTGAGACCAGCCTTGAGACCAGCCTTCTGGGTTGCAGGAAAGCTGGATTAGGCCTGTAACTGCCGGCTTTCCCCTACTTCCCTGACAACCTGTATGATACAGCAGAGGCAGCCATAATCCTCCTGGGAACATAACTCCATTAACTTGGAAATCACATCCTAAACCCCCTACAGCAGCCACAGCAAGCCCCACCCAGGATCCCAAATATACTCTGTGCTCAGACATGCTTAAGATGGTCCTTAAATGATGGTCCTTCCCAATCCATCCTGATAGCTCAAGATAGATGTCATGTTTTTTATTTGCATTTCCTTCATGACTAATGACATTAAATATCTTCTCGTGTGCTTCATGGTCATTTGTATATCTTTTTGAAGAAATGTCATTTGCTTATTTTAAAATTGGGTTGCTTGTCTTTTTGTTGTTCAGTTGTGAACTTTCTTCATATATTCTGGATACCAAACACTTACCAAGTCATGATTTGCCAAAACACATTTTCCATTCTTCAGGTTCCCTTTTCATTCTCTTTATAGTGTTTATTAACGCATAAAATTTTTAATTTTGTTAAGGCCAATTTTATTTTTTTTAATTGCTCATGCTTCTGATATCATATCAAATAAATCATTGCTAGATCCAAGGTCATGAAGGTTCAACCTTATATTTATTCTAAGTATTTGGCAGTTTTATCTCTTACATTTGGGTCATTGATCCATTTTGAGGTAATTTTTGTATATGGTATAAAGGGAGAGTCCAGCTTCATTCTTTTACATGTGGATATTCAGTACAACAAACCTCCATGACAGGTTTACCTATATAACAAGCCTGCACATCCTGCACATGTACTCTTAACTTAAAACTTAAAATAAAAGTTAAAAAAAAACAAAAACAAAGAAAAAAACCCCATAAAACCAAAAATCATTTATTCAAGAGACAATTCCTTCCCATATTGAATGGTCTTGGCACCCTTGTTGAAATCAATTTACAATGGATGTTCAGTTTTATTTCAGGTCTCTCAATTCTGTATCATTGATATATAAGTTTATCTTTAAGCACGTATCAATGCATTTCAATTAGTGTACTTTTTTAAAGCAAGTTGTGAAATTAGAAATCTGAGTTATCTAACTATCAGAGCTAACTTTGATATCTGGGATTTTTTGAGACCATGCAGTCTGTTTCCTTTGCAGTTATGCCATGTTTTTTGAAATCAGATCCTACATATGAGTTTCATCACTCAGCACTCTCTTCACTATGCTTGCAGGATATGAGGCTTTCTTTAAATGCTATCATCAGGAACATCTAGTGTTCAAAGTGTGCCTTGAATTGATAATTGTTGGGCGTGAATGTCTCCCTCCCTCCCTCCCTCTCTCTCTCTCTCTCTCTTTTCTTTCTTTCGGTAAAAAAATTCCAATGCAGTGAAAAACCAAACCAAGTACTTCCACAATCCTATGATTAATTACCATTGTACCCCTACCATTCTAGTGCCACAGCTACTGTAGTCCTTCACCTTCTCTCAGCACTTCCTGCCAATAAAGCACTGGTGACTATTCTTAGTAATTGTGACACAAGTTATCGTAATATTAAGCAAGACTTAGTAATTGTGGTACTAAGTATGCCATGAGTAATCACTAGTTCATTACCAGCAATGGATCTTTACTGTGATCTGCCCAATAAGAGATTTAGGTTCCAATTATGAGGGTCCACCTTCTTTCTATGCCTTTTTCTTGTATAAATGTGGTCCACACTTCCCCCCTTTAAATATAAAATATTTCTTAGTACTCTCTGCCCAGAAGATGAAAGGAAATATTTATCTATCTGCTCCATCCCCACTTGTTAAAAAGTCATCCTACTGGCATTAAGTCTCCCACTATTTTGATTTGTAGATGCATGGGTGCTGAGAGGATTTCGGCAAGATTCCTATTCCACTATTTCAAAGAAGCCCAGTGCTAGAAAGAGGAAGGTACTGGAAATATAGATACTAAGGAAAGGCAATGTCAATGTGCACCTGCATGAAGCCAGTGAAAAACTGTCTGGACCTGGTCACCTTCTTGATGGCTGGATGAAGAGGTGGGGCTGAGAGGATATCATGTGGTACAGGAAAAGCCTGATATACTAACCTCCTTTCAATTGCTCACACACACCAAGCTCATTTTCATTTTTGGAGCCTCGTATATGACAAATTCAAAAAGCGTCAAAAAATTTCATAACAAGATGGGGAGAATGTTCTAGATTAAAACAGACTAAAGAAGCACAGCAGCTAAGTGCATGAAACCTGATTAGATGATGGATTTTAAAACAACTATAAAGGACATGCTTTTGGACAACTGAGGAAATTCAAATAGTACTGTAAATTAGATGTTGATTCTTAGATCGTGGCAGAGTAGAACTTCTATCAATCTTGTGGATCTGAAAATACAAAAACTGTAGATTGGTGTCCGCCAAGTGGGAGAGAGAGTTAGGCTTTTAGTTGGAGTACTGAAAGTAATATTCCCTAGAGGAGGGGTCCCCAACCCCCAAGTCACAGACCAGTAAGAATCCATGGCCTGTTAGAAAAGGAGTCACACAGCAGGAGGTGAGCAGCAGGTAAGCATTGCCACCTTAGTGGCCTCCTGTCAGATCAGCCCTAGCATTAGATTCTCATAGGAGTGTGAATTAAAATTTTATGACCAGAATTCCACATTGCAGGTACAAGTGTATAGTTTTATTGCAAACAGTAGCATGACTATAACAGTTGCCACAAGAGTGGTATGGTATTAAAAAAAATTGTTTAAAACTTTACTTGCCTAAGGTAAAACATTTCCCTTTGGGGATTTAAAGATTTACAAGTACAATTTTATGTATAATTAAAATTTCCTGCAAATATGCATTTAAAAATTTTTAATATTTGGTGGCAATTTTTTTCACATTGATATTCTGGACATATCTCTGGGCTGTTAGAGGTTGCTTCCTCTGCTTTTTAGGCTTTGACCTGAGTGTGATGTATTCAGGAATTGATTCCTGTAACTTTTACTGCTGAAAGGACGAAAGAAGAACAGTGTAGGGCCCTTCCCAGCTTGGCTTAGAAAAGAAGAGAGAGGAGAGTTTTTACTAATACTAAATTTCCTGGGTTAAATAAAGGTGGTTTTATTTCTTTGGATTTTTGCTACTTGTGTTAATGCCTTGAGACTTCCTTGCCTCTGACTTATCTTCCTGATTAGCTAATTTATTTCCTTTGGCTACCTTATTTATTTTCTTTTGATGTTCCCGACAATGCATCCCTGCTATTTCTTGTGGAAGAAAAACTGAAGATAATAACCTGCTAATTTCCTGGTGATATTTTACGGGAGATTAGTGGTAAGAAAATGCCTTTCCTTTTAAATAGCAGCATGAGCATGGAAAATTGGGAACGCATACTTGGAGTTAGTATAAATGTTAGCTACCATTCCCTTGTTTAATTTGGTTGCTCTTGTAAGAGCTATTAGCTCAGCTAACTGAGTGCTTGTGTTTGGGGAGAGTGACTACTGCTCATCCTGCTTTACGTACTTCTTGCTTTACCAGCTGTTTGCTAGCTAAGAGCTTCCCTTAGAGCAGTGATCCTGACACAGTACATGGGCTGTAACCAGTTGAATTATTTCCTGGGGTATACTTGGAGGCTTTTATGACCAGTAGAGCTATTATGACAATGACTTGGAAGCATGTGTAAATAGGTCTTTCTAACTACAACTAAGTTTGAGAAAAATATTGGATTAGAGTTTTTCCTGAGATGTCCCTTACAGTTGTGCTATCAGAAAGGGGAAGCATGGATTAGAGAGGAAGAAAAAGAGAGACTGGCTCTAGTGTCTAAAACTACCTATGTAATAAACCTCTTCAGGATGAGCTGTTCCTCCACTAAACTAGGCAATAAGGAGGTATACTGTATTAGTGTCTCTCTTAGCCTTTCCATAAAGGCTACAGAATTCTTTTCTGGCTCTTGGTTCATTATAAACAGTTTAGAGTAACAGAGAAGTTTGGGTCTGGTTTTTTTAAATGTGTTAAAAAATTGGTTTCTTTTCCATTCATTTCCTGAACTATTGGGGTTTAGTTAGGGTTGTTTATCAGAACTGCTTCCCTCCCTTTTGGGAATGCTGTTTTTGGCTATGCCTCTGATTTTTCTATCTGCTTTTTTCTCTTTTGGTGTATTTTAGGAGCTACAATGCTCATCTCCAAAATTATCTGCTATTGCAGAACTACCTGCTTTTCAGCTGCAGTGAGAGTTTGGTTTAGGAGACCATAACATCCCACCATGTGAGGTTAAACATCTGATGTAAATTTTGGAAAGCTTCTATATACCTGTAACAGTTTTTAGAAAATTAGTCTAAGATTCCCTTTATTTACCTAAGGTTTTGTAACGAGAAGGGAACCTGATGGGAGCCCAAATAAGGGGGATCCTCAGATGGTTCCCCTGAAAGTTTTTTTTTAATTTTGGGGAACTATTTTCCCTGGGCCTTCCTGATATGATTGCTAAAAATACTGAATTGATCTTACACCATTTGAAAAAGTTTAGTAAAAATGCCATGCCTTTGCACACACAAAAAAAGAGTTTATTTTATCTTTAAAATTTTGAGCTTAAAGAAGTTTCAGTGTTTCAGAGTGCACTCCAGAGGGGTGCAAGCCGAAGATAATTTATTACCCATTTATAAAAAGAAGCGAGAATAAAAGCATCCTCTTCGTCTCCTTCCTTTTCATATGACCCAGAGTGGAGGAGAAGACAGGGAGTGTCTTTTGAATACGTTTCCTTCCTGGTTTCTGGATCTCGCCATGGTTGTAGGCATGGCCCTTCAAGCCAAGGAACTGGATGAACTAAGTGATGGGGTTAACCATGCTTACCCATGCAATCTTAGTTTTTCCACCTGGTGTGATTTACTTTTGATTTCCTAAACCTGTGTGATTTGCCTGGCTCCCCAAAAAATGGATCTTTGAAGAGACTGTGTTACCTTTGGGCAAGGCTTAAAGAAGCTAGATTGCCTGCTATTTTGACCCATGCTAATGTACTCATCCTTAAAAAAAATTCTGGTTAACTTCCAAACTTAACATCCACTTACTAAATAAGTACTGTCTTAATTGGAGACAGAATAGGTGCCTTAAGGGAAGGCAGAAATGGAATGCTGTTTTCCTATCGAGGGAAAGATATCGGGACTAAAATCTGGCTGCAGGAGACATCCTATTCCTAACTGTTAAAATCAGAGCTTTCCCATCCACAGAAGTAGCAGTACAAAAGCACAAAATGGAAAAGTTGTGAAGCTGCAATGTACCACAGAGAACCAACATTGTGTCTAATGAACAGGACTTTTATTACCACTAAGTGGCAGTGTTGGCTTAGAAATATCATGTGCTCGTTGGAGAAACCATAAAGAGTCAGACGTTTATTGAGTTACTGCATGCTCTGATTTGAAATCTTCTCTAACAGACCTGTTTCCCTGAACTGTAAAGATTCCTGCAATAAGACACAGAGAGAGAGAGAGAGTAAGGGACTGTGGGTAGAGAGAGAAAGTTTGGCAACAGGATAGCTGGAAGAGAGCCTTGATATTAAAGGACAGATTTAAAGTTGAGATTCACTCCATACTCATCAGTTTGATGAATAAATTCCCATTCCCGGCCAGAGCACCAAAATGTTATGACTCCATTGACTGGAGGAACACTAGGGTCCTTGGTTTAATGCACTTATAAGATTAATGCCATGAACACCCCTGGGGTGGTTTTAAGGAGTAAAAAGATTAATAGGCAAGAAAGAAGAAAGGAAGAAGAAAACAACTCCTCTGTACAGAGATAGAGGGAGAGGGGATTCAAACAAAGAGAAAACGCTGTGTGCAGAGGAAATGTGGCTGCTTATATTGAAATTCTGGAGGAGGCAGCGTCTGGTTTCCATAGAGTTCAGCAGATTGGTTTGACCAGGTGTGTTATTTACGTAGCCCATGAAAAACCTGATCCTCCCAACTTAGCCCTTTAATATGAAAATGCAGATTGCCACAATATTTCAAAAACATGGTGTTATCTGGAGTTGCCATGACACTTGGTACACCTGGTGACAAGGAAAAGATGGCAAGAATCACCATATTGAGTAAACCCTGCTTCTAATGGCTGGCAAGTGCATATCAAAGCTTGCTGGCCTGGCCCTTCAAGCTGCCTTTTCTGTTAGATTTCATATGGAATCAAAAAATAAGATTTCATATGGAATCTTAAATTTCATATAGAATCAAAAAAGAGCCCACATAGCCAAGACAATTCTTAGCAAAAAACAAACAAACAAACAAACAAACAAACAAACAAACAAAAAAACCAAAGCTGGAGGCATCACACTACCTGACTTCAAACTATACTACAGCCTACACTAATCAAAACAGCATGGTACTAGTACCAAAACAGAGATATAGACCAATGGAACAGAACAGAGGCCTCAGAAAGAATGCCACACATCTACAACCATCTCATCTTTGAAAAACCTGACAAAAACAAAGGACTCCCTATTTAATAAATGGTGTTTGCAAAACTGGCTAGCCATATGCAAAAAACTGAAACTGGATCCCTTCCTTACATCTTATACAAAAATTAACTCACGATGGATTAAAGATTTAAATGTAAGGCCTAAAACCATAAAAACCTTAGGAAAAAACCTAGGCAATATCATTCAGGACATAGGCATGGGCAAAGACTTCATGAATAAAACATCAAAAGCAATGGCAACAAAAGCCAAAATAGACAAATGGGATCTAATTAAACCATAGAGCTTCTGCACAGAAAAAGAAACTATCATCAGAGTAAACAGGCAACCTATAGAATGGGATAAAATTTTTGCAGTCTACCCACCTGACAAAGGGCTAATATCCAGAATCTACAAAGAACTGAAACAAATTTACAAGAAAAAAACAACCTCATCAAAAAGTGGGCAAAGGATATGAACAGACACTTCTCAAAAGAAGACACTTATGCAGCCAACAAGCATATGAAAAAAAGCTCATCATCACTGGTCATTAGAGAAATGCAAATTAAAACCACATTGAGATACCATCTCATGCCAGTTAGAATGGTGATCATTAAAAAGTCAGGAGACAACAGATGCTTGACAGGATGTGAAGAAATAGGAACGCTTTTACACTGTTGGTGGGAGTGTAAATTAGTTCAACCATTGTAGAAGACAGTGTGGCAATTCCTCAAGAATCTAGAACTAGAAATACCATTTGACCCAGCAATCCCATTACTAGGTATATACCCAAAGAGTTATAAATCATTCTATTATAAAGACATATGCACACATATGTTTATTGTGGTACTGTTTACAATAGCAAAAACTTGGAACCAACCCAAATGTCCATCAATGACAGACTGGATAAAGAAAATGTGGCACATATATATCATGGAGTACAATGAAGCCATATAAAAGAATGAGTTCATGTCCTTTGTAGGGACATGGATGAGCTGGAATTCATCATTCTCAGCAAACTAATGCAAGAATAGAAAACCAAACACCTCATGTACTCACTCATAAGTGAGAGTTGAACAATGAGAACACATGGTCACAGGAAGGAGAACATCACATACTGGGGACTGTTGGGGGGTGGGGGGCAGCGGGCGATAGCATTAGGAGAAATACCTAATGTAGATGATGGGATGATGGTGCAGCCAACCACCATGGCACATGTATATGTATATAACAAACCTGCATGTACTGCATACGTACCCCAGAACTTAAAGTACAATTTTTTTAAAAAAAGAGTAACAATGGCAGGCACTACTTTGTAGAGTGTAAATCTTGGATAGAGATGGATGCAAGGTGAACTCTTTGGTCAGAGCACACATTGCCCATTCTCACTGATCACCTCCCCTTCAGCCTCTAGGATCAACTTTTCTACAAATGGTTTATAGTCACTGATGATAAAACTGAAGAGTAAATTTAAAAAAAAGAGAGAGGAATAGGGGAGGAAGAAAGGGAATTCTAATACCTTTCATCTTTAAATTCTAACACAGGTTTTAAGGATGCTTCTTCTCATCACAAAAAGAAAAAAGAAAAAAAAAAACTCAGAGAGGGGTCCTGAGGCATCTGTCCCAGGTGAAGAAGACTGCATTAAGGCTGAAGTTTTATCACCTGTAACTGTCTCTGTCCTCACAGAGGTCTGGAACTCACATGCAAATCCAGGACTAGACTTAAGAATCTAACCTTTTTGCCTGAATCTCCAGGAGAAACAATGTCTGTGAAATGTTGATTCACATGAACCTCCCAGAAAGAAGGGAGTTGCAGCTAGAGACCAGGTGTGTGAGAGACAGAAGGGAGTAGCCCACACCTGGCAGAGCCAAGGGTTTTGTGATGGGGGAGGAGCCAAGGGCTTTGTGACGGGGGAGGAGCCAAGGGCTTTGTGACAGGGGAGGAGCCAAGGGCTTTGTGATGGGGGAGGAGCCAAGGGCTTTGTGACGGGGGAGGAGCCAAGGGCTTTTTTAACCTCTCTCCACAGGTTCTGCTCTCCCAGAAAGATATAAGGGCCGGTGCTCTCCCAGAAACTCTGGAAACAAAGAGAAGGATTACCTTCTAGGTAAGGATTACTTTACCCAACACTTTTCTCCAGAATCCGCCTTTTTTCTTTTTTTAATATTGCAGAAGTTAGGACAATGTACACCTTCTAGGTGGTCTGCACAGTGCAGAAAAGGCTTCATAGGAGGCATGGAGGCTGGACCGCACAACCCCTCACTCCATCATTCTTATCTGTGCATTTCCCTGGTGACCTCTTCGTCCCCCTTGTATCTCCATCACTGTGATTTCTGCTGCATCACAGACAGAGGCCTACAAACAGGGATGGTTGTGTCTGAGTCAGTTTCTGACATCTCAGTTGTTTGCATCCTGCAGGAAAAGCTTGCCGGGAGGGTGTGGGAGTTAGGAATGAAGCCAGAGGGCAGGGCTAACAGGGGCTACTTTAATGATGCAATTCGAAGATATTTGCACAAGAGCCTGGACACAATTTGAAAGAGTTACCCAGAGGAAGCAAAAATGTCAGGGTTATAGGTGACATAAAAAGGCAATTTTCAAAAATATCAGGTCTTATAAACCAAGAAAAAAACACGGGAGATTTTATGAGATTAAAATATGAGCATTTCCTAATATCACACACCTACAACCATCTGATCTTCAACAAACCTGACAAAAACGAGCACCAGGGAAAGGAGCTCCTATTTAATAAATGATGCTGGGAAAACTGGCTAGACATACAAAGAAAACTAAAACTAGACTCCTTCATTACACCTTACAAAAATGAACTCAAGATAGATTAAAGACTTAAATGTAAAACCCCAAAACATAAAAACCTTAGAAGAAAACCTTAGCATTACATTCAGGTCATAGGCATAGGGAAGGACTTCATGACAAAAATGCCAATAGCAATTGCAACAAAAGCCAAAATAAACAAATGGGATCTATCTCAGAACTAAAGAGCCTCTGAGCAGCAATAGAAACTATCATCAAAGTGAACAGACAGCCTACAGAATACGAGAAAATTTTTGCAATCTATCCATCTGTCAGAGGTCTAATATCCAGAATTCACAAGGAATTTAAACAAATTTACAAAAAAAAAAAAAAAAGACAAACAACCCCATCAAAAAGCAGGAAGAAATTATGAACAGACATTTCTCAAAAGAAAAAAAAAAAACCCATAGGTGTGCTGTATCCAGGAAACCCATCTCACATGCAAGGATACCAAAGGCTCAAAATAAAGGGATGGAGGAAGATTTACCAAGCAAATGGAGGGCAAAAAAAAAAGCAGGAGTTGCAATTCTCATCTCTGATAAAATAGACTTTAAAGCAACAAAGATCAAAAGAGACAAAGAAGGACATTACATCATGGTAAAAGGATCAATGCAACAAGAAGAACTAACAATCCTAAATATAAATGCACCCAATACAGGAGCACTCAGATACATAAGGCAAGTTCTTAATGACTTACAAAGAGACTTAAGACTCCCAAACAATAATAGTGGGAGACTTTAACACCCCATTGTCAATATTAGACAGATCAACGAGACAGAAAATTAACAAGGATATCCAGGACTTGAACTCAGACCTGGACCAAGCAAACCTAATAGACATTTACAGAACTCTCCACCCCAAATCCACAGAATATACATTCTCCTCAGCACCACATCACACCTACTCTAAAATTGACCACATAATTGGAAGTAAATCACTCCTCAGCAAATGCAAAAGAATGGAAATCATAACAAACAGTCTCTCAGACCACAGTGCAATCAAGTTAGAACTCAGAATTCAGAAACTAACTCAGAACTGTACAGCTTCATGGAAACTGAACAACTGGCTCTTGTATGTTGACTGGATAAACAATGAAATGAAGGCAGAAATAAAGATGTTCTTCGAAACCAACAAGAACGAAGACACAACGTACCAGAATCTCTGGGACACATTTAAAGCAGTATCTAGAGGAAAATATATAGCAATAAATGCCCACATGAGAAGCAAGGAGAGATCTAAAATTGACACCCTATCATCAAAATTGAAAGAGCTAGAGGAGCAAGATCAAAAAAACTCAAAACCTAGCAGAAGACAAGAAATAACTAAGATCGGAGCAGAACTGAAGGAGAGAAACAAAAAAACTCTTCAAAAAATCAATAAATCCAGGAGCTGGTTTTTCAAAAAGATCAACAAAATAGACCACTAGCCAGATTAATAAAAAAGAAAAGAGAGAATAATTAAATAGATGCAATAAAAAACGATAAAGGGGATATCACCACAGATTCCACAGAAATTCAAACCATCATCAGAGATTATTACAAACAACTCTATGCAAATAAATTAGTAAACCTGGAATAAATGGATAAATTCCTGGACACTTGCATCCTCCCAAGCCTAAACCAGGAAGAAGTCAAAACCCTGAATAGACCAATAACAAGGTCTGAAGTTGAGGCAGCAATTAAGAGCCTACCACCCAAAAAAAGCCCAGGTCCAGATGGGTTCACAGCCGAATTCTACCAGACATACAAAGAGGAGCTGGTATCATTCCTTCTGAAACTATTCCAAATAATCCAAAAAGAGGGAATCCTTCCCAAATCATGTTATGAGACCAACATCATCCGGATACCAAAACCCGACAGAGACTCAGCAAGAAAAGAAAACTTCAGGCCAATATCTATGATGAATATAGATGCAAAAATCTTCAATAAAATACTAGCAAGCCGACTGCAACAGCACATCAAAAAGCTTATCCACCATGATCAAGTAGGATTCATCCCAGGGATTCAAGGCTGGTTCAACATACCCAAGTCTGTAAACATAATTCACCACATAAACAGAACCAAAGACAAAAACCACATGAATATCTCAATAGATGTAGAGAAGGCCTTTGACAAAATTCAACAGCCCTTTATGCTAAAAACCCTCAATAAACTAGATATTGACAGAATGTATCTCAAAATAATAAAAGCTATTTACAACAAACCCACAATCAATATCATACTGAATGTGCAAAAACTGGAAGCATTCCCTTTGAAATCTGGCACTAGACAAGGATGCCCTCTCTCACCACTCCTATTCAATATAGTACTGGAAGTTCTAGCCAGAGCAATCAGGCAAGAAAAAGAAATAAAGCATATTCAATTAGGAAAGGAGGAAGTCAAATTGTCTCTATTTGCAGGCGACATGATTGTATATCTAGAAGAAGCCATCGTCTCAGCCCAAAATCTCCGGAAACTGATAAACAACTTCAGCAAAGTCTCAGGATACAAAATCAATGTGCAAAAATCACAAGCATTCCTATACACCAATAACAGACTTAAGGAGAGTCACATCAAGAACGAACTGCCATTCACAATTGCTACAAAAAGAATAAAATACCTAGGAATACAACTAACAAGGACCGTAAAGGACCTCTTCAAGGAGAACTACAAACCACTGCTCAACGAAATAAGAGAGGACACAAACAGATGGAGAAACATTCCATGTTCATGGTTAGGAAGAATCAATATCATGAAAATGGCCATACTGCCCAAAGTAATTTACAGATTCAACGCTATCCCCATCAAACTACCAATGACCTTCTTCACAGAACTGGAAAAAACCACCTTAAACTTCATATGGAACCAAAAGAGAGCCCGCATAGCCAAGTCAATTCTAAGCAAAAAGAACAAAGCGGGAAGCATCACACTACTGGACTTCAAACTATACTACAAGGCTACAGTAATCAAAACAGCATGGTACTGGTACCAAAACAGAGATATAGACCAATGGAACAGAACAGAGGCCTCGGAGGCAACACAACATATCTACAACCATCTGATCTTTGACAAACCTGACAAAAACAAGCAATGGGGAAAGGATTCCCTGTTTAATAAATGGTGTTGGGAAAACTGGCTAGCCATGTGCAGAAAGCAGAAACTGGACCCCTTCCTGACACCTTACACTAAAATTAACTCCAGATGGATTAAAGACTTAAACATAAGACCTAACACCATAAAAACCCTAGAAGAAAACCTGGGCAAAACCATTCAGGACATAGGCATAGGCAAGGACTTTATGACCAAAACACCAAAAGCATTGGCAACAAAAGCCAAAATAGACAAATGGGACCTAATCAAACTCCATAGCTTCTGCATGGCAAAAGAAACAGTCATTAGAGTGAATCGGCAACCAACAGAATGGGAAAAAAATTTTGCAGTCTACCCGTCTCACAAAGGGCCGATATCCAGAATTTACAAAGAACTAAAATAGATTTACAAGAAAAAAAACAAGCCCATTCAAAAGTGGGCAAAGGATATGAACAGACACTTTACAAAAGAAGACATACATGAGGCCAAGAAACGTGAAAAAATGCTCATCATCACTGGTCATTAGAGAAATGCAAATCAAAACTACATTAAGATATCATCTCACACCAGTTAGAATGGCGATCATTAAAAAATCTAGAGACAACAAATGCTGGAGAGGATGTGGAGAAATAGGAACACTTTTGCACTGTTGGTGGGAGTGTAAATTAGTTCAACCATTGTGAAAGACAGGGTGGCAATTCCTCAAGGACCTAGAAAGAGAAATTCCATTTGACCCAGCAATCCCATTACTGGGTGTATATCCCAAGGATTATAAATCATTCTATTATAAGGACACATGCACACGAATGTTCATTGCAGCACTGTTTACAATAGCAAAGACTTGGAACCAACCCAAATGCCCACTGATGATAGACTGGACAGGGAAAATGTGGCACATATACACCATGGAATATTATGCAGCCATCAAAAACGATGAGTTCATGTCCTTTGTAGGGACATGGATGAACCTGGAAACCATCATTCTCAACAAACTGACATAAGAACAGAAAATCAAACACCGCATGTTCTCACTCATAGGCGGGTGTTGAACAATGAAAACACATGGACACAGGGAGGGGAGCATCACACACTGGGGTCTGTTGGGGGGAAATAGGGGAGGGACAGCGGGGGGTGGGGAGTTGGGGAGAGATAGCATGGGGAGAAATGCCACATATAGGTGAAGGGGAGGAAGGCAGCAAATCACACTGCCATGTGTGTACCTATGCAACAATCTTGCATGTTCTTCACATGTACCCCAAAACCTAAAATGCAATAAAAAAAAGAAAAAAAAATTACACAGTCAACAAACATGAAAAAAAGCTGAACATCACTGATTATTAGAGAAATGCAAAATAAAACCACAATGAAATACCATCTCATGCCAGTTAAAACAGTGATTATTAAAAAGTCAAGAAACCACAGATACTTGTGGGGCTGCGGAGAAATAGGAACGCTTTTACACTGTTGGTGGAAATGTAAATTAGCTCAACAATTGTGGAAGACAGTATGGCGATTCCTCAAGAATCTAGAACAAAAAAAATATCATTTGACTCAGTAATCTGACTATTGGGTATACACCCAAAGGAATAGAAAATTGGGAAGATCGTCTCCTAAGTGAGCTTCGCAGGGAAGCTCGGAAGGTATATGTACGGAGAGACTTATAGATGAAACCCCCATCTCCCTGGGACAGAGCACCTGGGGGAAGGGGTGGCTGTGGGTGCAACTTCAGCAGACTTAAACGCCCTTGCCTAACAGCTCTCAAAAGAGCAGCAGATCTCCCAGCACAGCATTCAAGCTCTGATAAGTGACAGATTGTCTCCTCACATAGGTCCCTGACACCTGTGTATCCTGACAGGAGACACTTCGCAGTTGAGGCTGACAGACACCTCATACAGGAGAGCACTGACTGCTATCTTGCAGGTGCCCCTCCGAAACAAAGCTTCCAGAGGAAGAAACAGGCAGCAATCTTTGCTGTTCTGTAGCCTCCGCTGGTGATACCCAGACAAACAGGGTCTGTAGTGGACCTTCAGCAAACTCCAGTAGACCTGCAGCAGAGAGGCCTGTTAGAAGGAAAACTAACAAACAGGAAGAAATAGTATCAACATTAACAAAAAGGACATCCACTCAGAAACCCCATCTGAAGGTCACTCACATCAAAGACCAAAGGTAGATAAATCCATGAAGAGGAGGAGAACCCAGCACAAAAAGGCTGAAAATTCCAAAACCAAAATGCCTCTTCTCCTCCAAAGGATCACAACTCCTCACCAGCAAGGGAACAAAACTGGATGGAGAATGAATTTGACGAATTGACAGAAGTAGGGTTCAGAAAGTGAATAATAACAAACTCCTCCAAGCTAAAGGAGCATGTTCTAACCTAATGTAAGGAAGCTAGGTACCTTGAAGAAAGGTTAAATGAATTGCTAACTAGAATAACCAGTTTAGAAAAAAACCTAAATGACCTGATGGAGCTGAAAAACACAGCACGAGAACTTCATAAAACATACAGAAGAATCAATAGCCAAATCAATCAAGCGGAAGAAATGGTATCAGAGATTAAAGATCAACTCAATGAAATAAATCAACAAGACAAGATTAGAGAAGAAAGAGAAAAGGAACAAAGCCTCCAAGAAATATGGGACTATGTGAAAAGGCCAAATTTACGTTTGATTGATGTACCATTGTAAATAGCAAACAGTATTACAGCTTTGCCCATCAACTCCCACCATGTTATGTGGAGATGGTGCAAGTGTGGCGGGATGTCTCTCTGACCTCAATGTGTGTCTGTGATTGAGGGTGGTGGCATCGAAGAACAACAGAAACTTCCCATTTCTCTGTGACCATGATATTCCAAGAGTCTGGTAACAGAATGATCTCTCCTCATGCCTTCCTCTACACTTGGTCAATAAAACTTCACTAACTTTTCCAGAATCTGGTTCCTACTTTAGTGGAGAAAAAGACTAAGTGGCACAAGGACACAAGTGAAACAGGCAGTGAGTCACAAGACCATGGGACTGTCTGAGATGACAAAACGAACAACATCCTCTACAGCCGTACTTTACGACAGACACTCTGAACCAAAATTCTTTCTTCATTTTAGATGACTCATTGCAGTGAAATGTTAGGTATCTGTTTACAACCTCACAGACATAATTGGCTTTGGGGAGAGACTTGGTAATTTGAGGAAAGTCAGGTGAAGTATCTTAATTCTTCTTTAATTCTAAGGATGCTTCTTGTGTCTTGAAACTGCCTGCATTTGTGTGGGATGCACTGAAGGAATTGGAAGAAAAATTTGAGAAAGTTTATATTTGAAGTTTACAATCCAAGCAATAGTTAGAGAACCACAATTCAATGATTTCCTTTAAAGAATCCATTTTTTAAAAGAATTTCCAGATTTTTCCATTTTATGCAGGCAGAATCCTGAGATTTCTCTTTGTAAACAAATGGTCATGGTTTTAGATCAGAAAATAAGTGGTTTATTGGCGGAATTGACACAATTCATACACATGGAACAGTGAACACATTCTTCTTTACTGCTGTTACTGTTGGCATTGCAGCACAGGCAACCTCCTAACACATGGCTTAAGTCAATCATTTGTTCTGATTTCTCTCGGTTTTGTAGGTTTAGTGAAGCATGTAGGTGATAGATCATGTGGTGGGTGTCTGGATTTCAGAAAGACCTATAGTCAGACATTTCAGAGATGCTTCACTTACGTCCAGCTCAACACTAGGGTGGCTGAACACCTGGGGACTGGTTGTTTATTTCCTTCCCTACCTCATCTCCACATTAGTGTCTTGAATTTCCTGAAATCCTGAAATCATAATGATTGGCTTCCACCAAAAAAACGCTTCCAAACATCTCCAGAAGAAGATGCAAGGCATCATAGGCCTTAGCTTTGAAAGGCAGACAATGTAACTTCCATGACCTTATATTGATCAAGATGTCACACAGAAAGCCCAAATTAAGTGGGGGGAGTTCTACAAACTGGTTATTTCGACTTGTCATCATGATGAGGCCATCTTTGGAAATGAGTTCCACTTAGCCGCCACTGGCTCATATGCTTTCCACATCCCCAAAACACTTACCTTCTAAAGAACCCCAGAAACCAATACAATATAGGAAAGGGTTCAGAGTGAAGTTCAGTATTTTATTATCTATATCTTTTTTGACCACAATGGAATTAAACTGAAAATTTGATAACAAAAAGTGTTTTTGAAATCTATACAAATCCATAGAAATAAAACAGCATGCACCTGAATGACCAGTGGGTCAATAAAGAAATTAAAAAGGAAATTAAAAATTTTCTTGAAACAAATGATAATGAAAACACAACATACCAAAACCTGTGGGATACAACAAGGGAAGTATGAAGAAAAAAATTTATAACTATCACTGCCCACATCAAAAAGCGTAAAAGCTTTAAATAAACAATCTAATAGTGAATCTTAAAGAATTAGAAAAGCAAGAGAAAACCAAACCCGAAATTAGTAGAAGAAAAAAAATAAAGGTTCAAAGCAGAAACAAATAAAATTAAAATGAAGAAAACAGTACAAAATATCAATGAAACAAAAAGTTGGTTTTCTGAGAAGTTAAACAAAATTGGCAAACCCTTACTCAGACTAAGAAAAAAGGAGAGAAGTTATAAATTAATAAAATCAGAAACAAAAAAAGACACATTATGACTGATACCACAGAAATTTGAAAGATCAGTAATGGTGATTATAAGCAACTATATATCAATAAATTGAGAAATCTAGATGAAATGAACAAATTCTTGGACACATGAAACCTATCAAGATTGAACCATAAAGAAATTAAAACCCTGAAAGACCAATAATAAGTAATGAAATAGAAGCCACAATAAAGTCCCCCAAAGAAGAATATCTAGACACCTGATAGCTTCACTCCTGAATTCTACTGAACATTTAAGAAAAAATTAATATGACTCTTGCTTACACTATTCAGAAACATAGAGGAGGAGGAAATACTCCTGAACTCATTCAATGAGGCCAGCATTACCCTGATACCAAAACCACACAAAGACATCTATAAAAGAAAGAAAACCGGCCGGGCGCGGTGGCTCAAGCCTATAATCCCAGCACTTTGGGAGGCCGAGGTGGGTGGATCACGAGGTCAAGAGATCAAGACCATCCTGGTCAACATGGTGAAACCCCGTCTCTACTAAAAATACAAAAAATTAGCTGGGCATAGTGGCGCGTGCCTGTAATCCCAGCTACTCAGGAGGCTGAGGCAGGAGAATCGCCTGAACCCAGGAGGCGGAGGTTGCAGTGAGCCGAGATCGTGCCATTGCACTCCAGCCTGGGTAACAAGAGCGAAACTCTGTCTCAAAAAAAAGAAAAAAGAAAGAAAGAAAACCATACGCCATAGACCAATATCTCTGATAAATATTGATACAAAAATCCTAAACAAAATACTAGCAAACCAAATTTAACAATACATTAAAGAAAGATCATTTCTCCTGTCCAAGTGTGATTTATCCTTGGGATTCAAGAATGGTTTGATATATGCAAATCAATAAATGTGATACCTATTATCAACAGAATGAAGAATGAAAACGATATGGTCATTTTAATTGATACTGAAAAAGCACTTGATAAAATGTGACATTTCTTCATGATAAAATCTCTCAATAAATTGGTGATGGAAGGCCCATACTTCAAAATAATAAAAGCTATATATGACAGACCCACAGCTAGTGTCATACGGAATGGAGAGAACTTGAAAGCCTTTCTGCTAAGATCTGAAACACAACAAGGATGGCCATTTTCACAGTGTTATTCAACATAATACCAGAAATCCTAGCTACAGCAATTAGACAACAGAAAGAAACAAAGGGCATACAAATCAGAAAGGAAAAGATAACATGATCTTATATTTGGAAAAACCTAAAGAGTCCACAAAAAGACTACTAGAACTCATAAACAAGCTCAGAAAAGTTGCAGGACACAAAATCAACATATAAAGATTAGCAGCATTTCTACATGGCAACAGTGAACAATCTGAAAAACAAATTAAAAAGTAATCCTATTTACAATAGCCACAAATACCCAGAAAGTTATTTAACCAAAAAATTGAAAGATCTCTGAAAAGCATAAAACATTGATGTAAAAAATCAAAGAGGTCACAAAAATGAAAAAATATTCCATGTTCATGGATTAGAAGAGTCATTTTTTGTTAAAATGTTCATACTACCCAAGGCATTACAGATTGAATGCAATCTTTATGAAAATACCAATGACATTCTTCACAGAAGTAGAAAAAAAAACCCTAAAATTTATATGACATCACAAATGACTGAGAATAGCCAAAGCCAATCTAAGTAAAAAGAACAAAACTGGAGGAATCACATTACCTGGCTTTAAATTACACTACAGAGCTATAGTAACCAAAACAAACAAACAAAAACACATAGTACTGCCATATAAACAGACACATAGACCAATGGAACAGACTAGAGAACCTGGAAACAAATCCACACATCTACAGTGAACTCATTTTCAACAAAGGTGCCAAGAATATACACTGGAGAAAAGACAGTCTCCTACTACCTTATGCTCATGATGAAATGAACAAATTCTCAGATAAAAAGAGAAGACATAAAGTCCAGAAACTGTTCACCAAACAATTTTTGAATTGCATCTGAGGACCCACTCAACATCTTTTTTATACTCCTCAACCCAAATTCATGGTCTTCTCCCAGAAAATATAGCATTGATCAAAACACAGAAGGTTATTTCTGGACTCTAAAGCCTTGCCTTGTGGAAGGTCTGTAGGGCTTTTCAGTTTTTGTGAAAAGCCCCCAAAGAATAAATCTACTCATTGATAATGTTGTCCTTGATGCCCAGGTCCCCAAAGTTGTGAGGCCTCTGTGGTGCTGTACGTGGTGCTGAACACTGGTGCATTTGGGCCTGTATTTGCAAGTAGGGGCAAATAAGACAGAATTAAAAGATAAATTTCTTGTTTTGTTTTGTTTTGTATTTGATAAAGAACAGCTCAAAATATGCATGATGAATGGAGAAGGAATTGAATTTGGATTTTCAAACCACAATTTCTGCAGTGCCCTCTCACCATTCCTATTCAACAGAGTATTGGAAGTCTTGGTCAGAGCAATCAGGCAAGAGAAAGAAAGAAAGGGCATTCAAATAGAGAGAGAGGTCAAACCATCCCTGTTTGCAGACATAATTCTATATTTAGAAAACCTTGGCCAGGCACGGTGGCTCACACCTGTAATCCCAGCACTTTGGGAGGCCAAGGCAGGCCAATCACCTGAGGTTAAAAGTTTAAGACCAGCCTGGACAACCCTGTCTCTACTAAAAATACAAAAATTAGATGGGCATGGTGGTGGGAACCTGTAATCCCAGCTACTCAGGAGGCTGAGGTAGGAGAATTGCTTGAACCCAGAGGCAGAGGTTGCAGTGAGCCCAGATAGTGCCACTGCACTCCAGTCTGGGTGAGAAGAGCAAAACTCCATCTCGGAAAGAAAAGAAAACCTCATAGTCTCCACCCAAACAATTCTTAAACAACTTTAGGAAAGTTTCAGGATACAAAATCAATGTGTAATAGTCACTAAAACTCTTATATGCCAACAACAGTGAAGCATAAGGCATAATCAGGAATGCAATTCCATTCACAATTGCCATAAAAAGAATAAAATACCGCCGGGCGTGGTGGCTCACGCCTGTAATCCCAGCACTTTGGGAGGCCGAGGCGGGTGGATCACGAGGTCAAGAGATCGAGACCATCCTGGTCAACATGGTGAAACCCCGTCTCTACTAAAAATACAAAAAATTAGCTGGGCATGGTGGCGCGTGCCTCTAATCCCAGCTACTCAGGAGGCTGAGGCAGGAGAATTGCCTGAACCCAGGAGGTGGAGGTTGCGGTGAGCCGAGATCGCACCATTGCACTCCAGCCTGGGTAACAAGAGCGAAACTCCGTCTCAAAAGGAAAATAATAATAATAATAAAATACCTAGGAATATAGCTAACCAGAGAGGTGAAAGATTGTTACAATGAGAATTACAAAACACTGCTTAAAAACATAGAGGTGACCCAAATAAATGGAAAAACATTCCATGCTCATGGATAGCAAGAATCATTATCATTAAAATAGCCATACTGCCCGAAGAAAGGTACAGATTCAATGCTGTTTTTATTGAACTACCAATGACATCCTTCGCAGAATTATAAAAAACTATTTAAAAATGCACATGGAACCAAAAATGAGTTGAATAACCAAGACATTTCTAAGCAAAAAGAACAAAGATGGAAACATCACATTACCCAACTTTCAACTGTACTACAGGGCCACATTACCAAACAGCACGGTACTGGTACAAAAACAGGTCAATAGACTAGTGGAACAGAATAGAGAGCCCAGAAATAAGGTCACACACCTACAACCATCTCATCTTTGACGAAGCTAACCAAACAAGCAATGGAAAAAGGACTTCTGATTCAAGACATGGCATTGGGATAACTGGCTAGCTATATGCAGATGATCGAAAGTGAACCCCTTCCTTGCATTATATAGAAAAATCAACTCAAGATGGGTTAGAGACTTAAATGTAAAACCCAAAACTATAAAAAACCTGGAAGACTACCCAGGCAAATACCATTCTGAATATAGGAATGGGCAAAAGTTTCATGACAAAAATGCCAAAAGCAATCACAAGAAAAACAGAAATTGACAAATGGATCTATTTAAACTAAAGAGCTTCTGCACGGCAATGGAAACTATCAACAGAGACAACAGAGAACCTACAGAATGGGAGATGACATTTGCAAATGATTTATCTGAAAATGGTCTAATATCTAGCATCTACAAAGAATTTTAACAACTTTTCAAGAAAAAAAACAACCCCATAAAAAAGTGGGCAAAGGGCTGGGCATAGTGGCTCATGCCTGTAATTCCAGCAGTTTGGGTGGCTGAGGCAAGCGGATGGCTTGAGCCCAGGAGTTCAAGACCAGCCTAGGCAACATGGCAAAACCCCATTCCTAAGAAAAATAGAAAAATTAGCTGGGTGTTCTCACACACACACCTGTAATCCCAGCTACTAGGAGGCTGAGCTGGGAGGATCGCCTCAGCCCAGTTGGCACCACTGCACTTCAGCCTAGGTGTCAGAATGAGACCTTGTCTCAAAAAAAAAAAAAAGTAGACAAAGGACAGGTAAAGATACTTTTCAAAAGGCACCACACCACTACTGCCTGGATGAAGAAGGAGTGGCATTAGCAATTCAAGTCTGTTTGCTCTATCCCTTCAGTGCTTCTTTCAGCGATATGGAGTTATAACCAGGTATCTATGAGGACTCACCTGCTTTGTGGTTCTTATGGAGGTGCTTTTCCTCTGTAGATACTTGTTAAATTTATGTCTTCAGGGGTGGGGGTAAGATTGGTGGAGCCTTCTATTCTGCCATCTTGCAAGGCAACATATTATGTTCCCTTCTTTTTTCCAGAAGACAACACGCTGATCCTTTATACTGATGATATTATGCTGATGAGACCTGGTGATCAGGAGGTGGCCATGATGTTAGACACACTGGTTAGACACTTGTGTGCGTCAGTCAGGAATAAATACCAGAAAAATTCAGGGTATTTCCCATTTTGTGAAATTTCAAAGACTCCAAGTGACTGGGGCATCTAAAGATGTCCCTTCTCATTTGCAGGTGGAGTCTTTGCATAAGGCCCCTCCTGACTAGGGACACGTGCCTAGTCAGACTCTGAATTTTTGGATGCTGTACATACCTCACGTGAGTACATTCCACTCACCCATATACACCGTATTTTTAAAAAGGTGTTAGTTTTGTGTGGGGCCCAGAATAAGGGAAGGCTGTGCACCAGACAGACCAGGCTGTCATGCACGTTTCTCTGGCCTGGGATTCAGCAGGAGCAATGGCACCTGAAGTGTCAGTGGCAGGTAGAGATACTCTTAGAAACTCTGGCAGGGTCCCATACGTGAATCACAGTACAGACCCTTAAGATTTTAGAGCAAAGCCATACCATCCTTGTGGATAACAACTCAGCTTTTGGGAAAAAGCATTTGTCTTGTTACTAGGCCTTAGCAGAGAGTGAATGCTTACCAATGGCCTCCAATTTACTATGAGACCTGGCTACTGGACAAGACCTGGCCAGGTGTGTCTGACCAACCAGCTAAAAAGTTTGGACATTCACAGCAGTTCTCCATTGTCAACTAGAAATGGTCTATGTGAGATCAGGCTTAAGCAGGCTCTGAAGGCACATGAAAGCTGCAGGAAGACGGTTCCAAAGCTCTGGAGCCCTTACTCCTGCCCCATTACCTTCTCTCTCTAGTCTGCACCGGTAGCCTCAGACTCCGCCTATGGAGTCTTTCCAGAAGTTCACCTCCCTTTGGGCGCAGGAGGTTGAAGACACACTTGCGCGTCCCCACTCACGTTCAGGAGCGCACGCGCCTGTGAAAAAGCAAGCGCACCGTCAGAAATATGCATGCGCATGCGCATGCGCATGCACTTCAGTGCGCACCCACGCAACTGCGTCGTCCTGTTCTTCCGGTTTTCCCGAGCTTCTCAGGTAACCTGGCGGTCCGAGATGTGAGACTTGCGGGCAAATAACGGTGGTAGACAGACGGGCGCGAGGAATGGCGGCAGCGACATTTCTCAGGCGGAGGTAGGCGGCTGTAGGCGGGATCTGGGCCGCACCGGGGATAGACCCCGAGCCCCGACTCCGCGTGAGTGCGGCTCCGGACCGGCTGCCCTCCCACGCCCCCAGCTGGATCCCGAAGCCCTCTAGTCTGACTTCGGCCAAGCGCAGCTTCGGCTTGGGTCAGTCGGGTAAGAGGGTTTGACGAAGCCAGCTGGGTGGTTGTGGACGTGTGCAGCGCGAGAGACGGAGCCCATGATGCCAACTCGCAAGCGCTTTAGCCCAGCGTCCATCGGAATTATTTTATATATATATCCAAGATCTCTTGTCTCTGTGGCGCTCGGTCGTCTGGCTTCAGAACTCGGTGCGATAGGTTGAAAGACGGGGAATAGTGGTGACCTTTACACCGAAAGAGGGGCAGCTACCTTTAGAGAACCCTGCCATTCTTTTTTGGGCTTGTTTGACGAATAATTATTTGCCAGTCTTACGACTAAAACTTTTTTATTGTGGAAAATAAGATATTTAATTGTAAGGAAAAGAGAGCAATTATTGCATAGTTGAAAAAAAGGGAGAGTATCATGAAGAAACAAGGGAAAAGAAATACAATGAATCGTGGGGTCTTTTGAAGCCTGTTTTTAGAAAAATCCTGCTTGATGGAGGTATTTTGTCCTGGCATTGTGGAAAGTGTCTTTGCTGTTTGCCTCACTGAAAAAGTTGGTGTTGCAAGAATAAAGTTTGAGCAACTTGTCAATACTAGGGCCCGCGGGTATTAACCAAGAGGATGAAAGCAAGAACAAGATGACGCAATTTGCTAAACTTATGTTTTTAAATTAAGAATGGAAGACTGTCGAAGAACTTTTGAAATTTTAGAGTTTGTAATCCGTTCGTGTCATAGTCAATAAAGGCTAATTACTGGAAGATTAATTTTATTTCCTCAAGGTATTTCAAATGACAGATAAAATCAAAATAGTAAATATATATTGCATGTATTATATGTTAAAGTGTTTTCAAGAACATCTGAAGTAAGGGAAAGGTATGCTTTCTTTTGCTTAACTTTTAGTTTTTATTTTTAATGATTTGTATAGGTAATGCCTTCACAAAGCTCAAAAGAGAAAAGGTGCAAAAATATAGCAAAACTATTTCTTGTGTATTCCACTACAACCCCCAGGTAATTGCAGTTGTTAATTTGTTGTTTTCTTCCAAAGTGTTGTCATACATGAAAAGGCAAATGTGAGTATCGGTTATTTCCCCTCTGTATATTTTATAGAGAGAACCTACTGGATATGTGATAATCGACTATACACATACATACATACACATATATATGTGTGTGTAGATATATATATGCACACACACGTGTATAGTGTATACAATATACACAGTTACGTTGTGTATATAATATATATACAGTAGCTCTTGCCTTCATTTTTTAGTTATCATTATAACTTAGAGACATGTCTAAATCCATATGTAGAAAGCTTCCCAATTATCTTTTAAAAAGGTCATAAACTGCTTAAACATATTATATGCTTTGTCTTGGAGGGCTTTTTTTGGATCATGCATCTTTTGTTCACGTTTCATTTTTAGAAGTCATCCATATTGCTGTGTGCCGCTGTAGTTCCTTCCTTTTCATTGATCTCCACTCCTGCATTTTATGAATCTGCCAACACATACTCAGCAGTTTTACTCTTGATGGACATTGATGGTTTCTAGCTTGAGACTATGGCAAACACTGCCTTCTATACAAAATTGTCCCAGTCTCTTCAGGATGATAACTTCCTTTTTTTAAAGGAGAGTCCCCAGAAAGACCCTGGACTCCCTGAAATGTAAAGCAGATATCTCCCTTTCTGACTGGTAAATAGAAAAATTGTCCAGAATAAACACAGAGACTTATTGGGAAGACAGGAATCAAGACCTTCTGAAAATTAATGTCTTTAAAGCAACTCAGGTGGAAGGGGCTGACCCAGAATTCTCCCCAAAGAAGACACTCCAGGGGTAAAATCACTCTTAAAGGAGGGCTGGATCATCAGTTGTCTTCTGAGATGCAGCAACAGGGGAAAGAGAGGCAGTGAGAGCACTGCAGGGGTCATGGTAAAGGTGTCCTAACCTTGTGTCTGTGGGTGGAGAAGAATGATGGCTACAGGGAGACCGTCAGTGAGAAGCAACGTTGTGTGCTCTGATCAAAGGATTTGCCTTGCATTCATCCCTGTCCAAGATTTACACTCTTAAAGTAGTGACCCCCCAAAGATTTACACTCTGCAAAGTAATGACTCCTCTGTTCACTGTTTGAGCCTACAGCTGCTCCTCTGTGAAATGACTTTTCCCTTTCTCAGTCTGCAGAAAGGATGGGAGAAGGGCTTGTTCATCCATGAGCACTCTTTAAATGAATAAATCAGATTTGTACATGTGGGATTTGCCTTTCCAGAAGTGATACTGTATATGCCTTTTTCCGGAACTTAGGGAAAAAAGCACATGAGTTTCCTTCACAAGCAGTTTTCTTCTTGTTTTTCTTTTCCTGGTTAAGTGGAGGAACATGTGACATTTTGGGTTCAGGTGGGGGAATGGGAGCCCTCAAGGTTTCCCACCCCTCTGCTTTCAGTGTATAAAGCGGGGCTCCTACACAGCCCTGCTCAGCTCAGACACAGCCTCCCCAACCCTGTCATGGCTCAGTTATTCAAGCCTCCAATCCCATCGCTTATCCCTGTGTGGCTGTAAACACAGCTACCTGACATTCCAGTGCAGTGACTCATCTGAAATTGGGTAGTGATTTTAGTTCAGTGTCTGACATCAAGTCCATGCTGTAGAAGGGTGTTGTTCCTAATGTCTTCTCAGGTATTTCAGTGGACTTGTCACTCACTGCTTCTGTGCTGGGAAGATTTATTCCCTTTGACTCCTTCATGCCACCCATAGAATCCCTGAGGCCCTCTTAATAAAGACCACTTTCTTTTTCCCCCTGAAAGAAAGAACCAAATTCTGTAAAGTTTGGTGAAGTTTTAATGAGCAAGTGTAAGAATTGAAGTGAGGAGAGATCAATCATGTTGTTAGCCAGCTCTGGGAATCCATGGCCACATAGAAACAGGAACTTTTTGAAAGTGAAGAGTCTGGCTATCACTCTTAATTCTGGACACTCATTGAGGTAAGGGAGATATCTCTCCACACTTGCACCATCTTCACAGACCCTTGTGGGAGTCGATGGTCAAAGGTGTAAGAGAACTGGCCATTGACCATTACCTAGAAGAAGAAAAATGCATCAGAAAGACAGTATTTCACTAAACAAGCTTTCAACTTGCTCTCCACTATGTCCTAGTACCTGCAACATGCAACCAGAAAACACCTAATTATATGTATAATCTGAAGCCAGTAGACACACTTCTTTTTACAGACTACCTTTTGTGATTATTTGAGATAGTTGCTCACTATATTTTCAGCATTTCCTCTCATTCTCCAGAGAGGTTCTACCACTCTGTGTAATATGTGTTTGTTTGGTCTTCTCTCTATCCTGGAAGATCCCCATGGTCAGGTACTGTGTCTCATAAACTTGAATCTCATCATCTTGCACAGGGCCTGCCGCGGGGTTAGTGCTTGACAGTGTTCATTGAATGCATACGTTTCAGTTACGTGAACTGACTCACATTCATTGCTCATGGCCCAGCTTCTCTTTGGAGTAGCCCAGATCTCAGCTGGTGGTGTAAAAGAATAAAACCCAAGTGTTCTGAGAGAGATGGAAATGCACAGATGTTGCAAATCATTAGATATCACCTTTAGCATCTTACAAACATAGGAGGAAAATCCCTGACTTAAATCTGAATAAAATGTGAATCCTTTAGCATACATTTTGAAATGTTAGAAAGTTTGATCACGTCTTTCATTACTAAGGCTATATAGGAAGTCCTCTTCTAGGTTGTATTCTCTAATTTAAAGCAAACAATTTTGAACAGGTTATTCCATTTGTTTGTAATTACCTTCCAATGTAAGCATTGGAAGGTTGATAATGATAAAAGGTTTCTAATAATTAGGAAGCTAATACAGCATCCCTTGTGAGAGCAAAACATTTGAAACAACCTCAGTGCTTTTGTAAAGGTCATATTTAACAAGTTTTGGTAATTTTTTGAGGGGAATAATAGGCAATCCTTAAAAAATGAGACAGCACCATGGATAGATGATTTCTCCAAGGTATATAATTTAGGTACAAATAACTGTAGTTCTTTAAGTGTTATGTGTAGAGAAATCTATGCCAGCATCTGTTTAAAAGAAAGGAAAATACATATGTGTGTGTATATATATGCGCCCATAAGCATAGACTATCTATAGAAGAAGAGGAGAGACGCTAGTAATATTCTTCTGAGGCTCTGGCATCAAGAGTAACAGAAAGTCTTCATATTGGACTAACTGAAACAGTTTTATTCATTTAGCTACATGAAAATTGAAATAATAGCATAAGTGGAAATGAGAACTGTGGATGAAGATAGAGGAGATTCTCCACCATGGAGGAAATGGTCAGATTTGGGAAGGAGCTGTGGATGGCAGTGCAAGCAGAGATGATGGCAGTGCACGCAACAACGCTTGCTGAAAGAGAGAGGAAAATTATAAAAGTTAAGGTATCCCCTCTGCGTGTGAGGAAAAGCTCGAGACAGAGGTAATTATGGGAGATAGACCCCAAGAAACTCTTGGAGCCAGGACAGAGAGAGATGTCTCTTGCTCTGGGAGCCCATGGAGGCCGGGTGCTGGGAGTTCCTTGGGCACTCACCTGGTACACATTGTCCAGCACTGAGATGCACAGCTCAAACTCTTTGCCATCCTCAAAGGGCATATTCTTGGATTGCACCTCTTGCTTCCAGACCCCATTCTCACGGCTGTTCATGGCCACATAACGGCCAAAGAACACTTGGAAATGGAAAGCGATGTCTGAGACCTCATCCATCGCAGTGTGGAAATCCACCTGTAGCTGTGGTTCATTGCTGAAGACAAAGCACACAGTGTGTTGAGCAGGTCCCTGTCTTGTTGGGTACACACACAACGTACCCACAAATCCTTCCCATTTTTCTCCAGGGCAGACAGAAGCCTTCCTGGTGATAATGCAGGCTTCCTCTCTGTGGGGCTGCTTCAGCTCCTCCTGCCCTAGGGAAGGGTGGGAGAAGATGCTCTGCCCCTCATTCCCAGACAGAAACTGAACTACAGTCACTATCCTTATGAGTGTCCACCCCATGAAAATTTTGTGGCCCTTTATAGAAAAAGAGCCACAATCTCAACCCCTGACTGTCCTCCTCCCCTAGGCCTCATAACTGGCCCACAGTGCAGCCACTGCAGGTTTCATGCCTGGTGCTGGAGGGTCTCCAGGACCTGCAACCTACATGGTGCCTCCATCCTGCCAGCTAGACATTTCCACATCACTCACATGAGGTCACCCACTGGGTAAATATTCTCCCTTCTCCTCCACCCCACCACCCTTGGACACAAAAATACTCACATGAAAGGTTGGACAGGTTTCCCTTTGATTGTCACAGAAGAACCAATACGCAGGGACACAGGCTCTGTGTATGGCACCTGCCAGAAAATTGAGATTCAGTGAGAGGCACAGGGCCATGTAGGGCCTCCCCTCCTGTAACAGATTCCCTTTAGGCAGTTGGTTAGACGTTGTAGGGTAGACCCTGAGGCCTCCCTTCTCCCACCTTACCACAATCAGAACCCTGTATTCTTGAATACATACTTAAAAGCAGAGGTTCAGAAACTGGGCTGCCTCAATTTTCTCCTTGATTCTGTCTTCTACTAGAAGTGAGAGGTTAACATTTTTGAACACTATTCTTAAGGGGGTCTTATTATATTCCCCAGACTTGAGTGCAGTGGGCCCGTCACTGCTCATTCACTGCAGCCTCAACCTCCAGGGCTCCAGCAATCCTCTCACCTCAGCCCCCTAAGTAGCTGAGACTACAGGTCCACACCACAGAACCAGCTCATATTTTATGTTTGTGGAGAGTCAGGGTCTCTTGATGTTGCCCAAGTTGGTCTGGAGCTCCTAGGTTCAAAAGATCCTCTTGCTTTGGCCTCCCAAACGGCTGATGTACAGGGGTGAATCACTTTACCCAGCCAGCAAGTGTGATGTTAGATTTACTACTTGAACTCCCCCACCTCAGTTTCCCCAATACAGGCAGGATTTTCTAAAAGTCCTACTTTGTAGTGTGTTTTCAGTAATATAGGAGTTAATGTGTGTAAAACCTTTACCCTAATCCCCGGAGTGCAGTGGCACCATCACAGCTCATTGCAGCCTTGAATGCCTGGCCAGCAGCAATCCTCCAGCCTCAGTCCCCAAGCATCTGGGACTGACTATAGGCACACATCAGCATGCCCAGCAAATGTTTAAATGTTTGGAAAGAGAATCTTGCTGTGTTGCCCAGGCTGGTCTCCAACCCCTGGCCTCGGGTGATCCTTTAACCTCAGCCTCCCAAAGTGCTGGGATTATAGACCTGAGCAAACTTCTTGATGAATATCCAATGTAAGCTCTGTCTGAACTGAAGCTAAAGTTCCTTGCTGGTTTTGGGTGATTCCATCTCTGAAACCAAGTCCCCCCATATTCTTACCTAGTGAATCAAAATCTGCCCACCATCCTGGTGCTCAGTGTGAAGGACAGGCTAGGATGTGGGACAGGGAGAGACCTGAGGCTGGAGGCAGGAGCCAGTGGTCACTGTGTGCAGATCTCACCTGCAGATGCACTCCAACAAAGCCCGCCTCCTTCTCCCCAACTCTGCATGAGAAGAGACTCCCTAGAATTTGTGCATTCTGCTCTCATGAATGCTCGGAGACCGGTCCTTGGTTACTCACAGTCCCCAAAATCCCCACCATTTCTGCCACCTGGAATCCATGTTGACACACATGGGAAGAGGCACAGCTACTTCATCAGAGGCGCGACTGTGTGCGGAGGAACCTTCACATGCACAGAAGGCCACATTCATGTTTCCAGTTCAACACCCAGTCACATCCCAACACACCCACAGTCACACGGAGCCGCACCACTCAGAGTCACACATGCCCACTCGCTGTGCATATAAAGATGCTCACACACTGATCTGGCTGTGCTCACACACAGTCACATCACAGTTACCCCCTTAGACAAAGCATAGTCACCCCCTTAGACTCACGCATATACCCGCATGTCCTGAT
Source organism: Aotus nancymaae (assembly GCF_030222135.1). Classification (NCBI taxonomy): domain Eukaryota; kingdom Metazoa; phylum Chordata; class Mammalia; order Primates; family Aotidae; genus Aotus; species Aotus nancymaae. Next base: position 14,113,561 of record NW_026988441.1, on the reverse strand, counting down.
GGGCCATCCACCTCCCACCTAAACTCATATAATCTCAACAGACACCATTCTCATCAGAAACCATCACTGGGTCACAGAGGGTTACAGCGGCTGAGGGTCCACACCCCACACCCACAAGCATCTCAGACGTGAGAGCCCTAGGTTATCTCATTCACAAGCTTACAACTCTAAGTATTCACAGTAGAAATGCTCATATTTGCATCTCATAAAATCTCCCTCTTTTTTCTGTGACTTGAGATTATTGAAGGCTGTGCCTTTTCAACTCACAGGTAGTGGTGACATTGTTGTCTCCTTCTGGGTGGCTGTTCCAAATTGTGTCCAGTCTTCTGTGTGGATGTCTTGGAGTTGCAGCATTTAAATGGTCCCTGGCAGCCCTGCCCTCTGGCTTCGTTCCTGTTTCCAAGCCCCTCCCAGCAAGGTTTCCCTGTGGGATAGGATGTAAAATGTTAGAAAGAAGCTTAGTCACAACCACACCTGTTTGCAGGCCTATGACAGACAGGAAGGGAGGTATCAGGGGAGGAAAGGGGATCACCAGGGAAATGCACAGATAAGGATGATGCAGTGAGAGGTTTTAATGTTCATCCTCCATGCCTGTCCTGAGGCATTTTCTCCACTGTGCATTATCCACCTGGCAGGTGTGCATTTTTCTAACTTGTACAATGAGAAACAGGTGGGGATTGTGGAAAAGGCTTTGGCCCTCGAATGTAATCCTGTTCTTTGCTCCTGAGTCTCTGAGAGAGCACTGACCTTGATCCTCAGCAGAAATTTGGGAGAGAGGTGGAGAAAGTCCTTGTGTCCTCATGAGCCCACCCCAGCCCTCTTGGCTCTGGTGAGTGGTAACTACTCTCCTGTTTTTCTCACACACCTGGGCTCCAGCCACACCATCTTCTTTCTCTTTGGGTGTCCATGTGAATTGAAATCTCAGAGTTCCTGCTTCTCCTGCAGATTCAAGGAGACAGGCGAGATTCTTAAGTCTAGTCCTTGATTTGTGTGCTCCTTAGCTCCAGACCCATGTGAGGACAGGTGCAGGTGCAGGTGATTGGACTTCAGCCGTAGTGAAGTCTTCACCCGAGGTGGAAGACTCAGGACCTTTCCTCAAGTTCTCTTTCTGTGATCATAGAAAACATCTGGAAAACCTATATTAGAATTTGAAGAAGGAATGTGTTAGAATTTCCCTCCTTCCATTTGTTCCCTCTCTTTCTTTATTTTCCTCTTCAGTTTCATTGACTATAAATTTAAGGTGTTTTCAAAAAGTTGATCCAGGTTACCAAAGAATCCGTATTGTGGTGAGTGATTATTAAAATCGCACTTCAATATTAGGCATGGCCTATTGGTGACGCCCATCGGTTCCTATCTGTCACTTCCATGCCACATAACCTTCTTGCCCCCATGGGCAGTCCTGCTTCTGCCTTTCCTCTTTGCTTTTCTTTTAGTTTCACTGCTTTGCTGAATGTTGCTTGTAGGTGATTTTCCTGGAGGGCTCCTTCTGGGTCGTGCATCTTTAGTTCACATTTCTGTTCACATTAGGATTCATCTATATTGCTGTGCGCAGCTGTAGTTCCTTCCTTTTCACTGCTGTACACTCTGAAGTTTTATAAATAGATCAACACATACATACCAGTTTTACTCTTGATGGACATTGGGAGGGTCCCAGCTTGGGACAGTTGCAACCATTGCTTTCTACACAAAATTGTCCCAGTCTCCTCATGCTGATCTTCTTTTTTTTCATGAAAAATTCCAGGACATATCATAGACTCCCTGAAATTTAAAACACATCTCTCCCTTTCTGACTGTAAATGCAAGTAATTGTTGATAAGGCAAATGGAGACTTACTGAGAAGGCAAGAATCATGACACACTGAGGATTCGAATCTTTAGAGGCCCTCTGACAGATGGGGCTGCCCAGGGTCCACCCAAAAGCAGACATTCCAAGGAGAAAAGTCACTCTTAGGAATGGAGTGTTGGGTCAGGAGCGGTCTTCTTAGATCAAGGTCCAGGCTCTGACGTGGGATAGGTTACAGTGGTAGGCACCGCAGGGGATGGCAATGGAGGTGTTATAACCCCATGTTAGTGGGGGGAGAAGAATGGGACCTGCAAGGAAGACCATCAGGGAGAGCTGATACTGTGTGCTCTGGTCAAAGACTTCACCTTGCATCCTTCTCCAGCCAGGGTTGACACTCTGCAAAGCAGTGACTGCCCTGGGCACTACGGGAGCCTGCAGCTTCTCCTCTGTGAAATGGCTTTTTCCTTTCTCAGTCTGCAGGGAGGGTGGGAGCAGGGCGTGGTCATCCATGAGCACTCTTTACATGAACAAGTTAGCTTTTTCTAAGTCTGGGTCTCAACCTTTCCTGAAATGAAGTTGCATATTCCCCATGCCTAACCTGAGAAGGAGACAGCATAGGAGTTTTATTTTTGTTTTTTCTGGTTGAGTGGAGGGACCTGTGAACTGTAGACTTCAGGTAGGTAGAAGGGAGCCCCCACAAGTGCCCCGCTCTCTTTTCACTGTAGAGTGTGGCTCCCACTCAGCCATGCTCAGCTCAGACACATTCCCTCCCACCCTGCTACTCACTCAGTTTTTCACATTCCAAATCCTCTCCCAGTCCAGAAGCCTGCATGCACGCCCTTAGCCTTCTCTTTCTATTACAGCCTTTCTGACACCTGTGGGAAAGTCCTATGGCTCTGCTTGAATAAAACAGCCATGAATTGAAAATTTTTTATTTCCTGCCAGTTCACCCAGGACAGTCAGTTTTACATCTACTCTGAGTGTTTTGCTGTTTTCTTAATAAACAAAGGTCTTTTCTATAACTTCTCTCTGTAACAGTGATGTGATAGAATTTGCAAGATTCCAGCAGTGAACTATGAAATCACTTATGTCTGCACCATGGATTTCTTGGGAAACTGTACCTAGCCTTGTAGCTAGGTGTGCAAAGGAAACATGGTCAGATTTTCAGTTAACTTTAAAGTTTACCCAGGGTCAAAAGGAGGTGAAGTAATGAAGAGCTCTTGGCAGCCTCCCTGTGGGTCCCAAATTGATCTGTGGTTATTTGCTCAATTTCAAGTTGGATAAAAGGATTGGACAGATTCAGAAAGTCGTAGAATTTCACATTGATTTGGTCACCCATACAAAGAGGGCTATGATGGTAGCTAAGGATAATGGAAGCCATTAGAGCTGCCTCTACCTACAAAAAAGAGAAAATAGATTTCTGGAAGGTTTCAGCAATGATATGGCCTAGTGTCTGCTGTCCTTTTTCTTTTGCACTCTAAAATAGGCATGCTCATTGAATTTTCCCATGTCTGTTTCCATCTTGTGTGTCTGATGTGTATAGAGCTGATGATGGGTTCCTTTAGTGCCTATGTTGAGAGAAAGTGCACCAGACAATTTGTAGTCACCTCATGGACACCACATCCTAATAAGATGATAAAATACTGGAGTTCACTCTGAGTTTGTTCCTGTAATTGTGTCGGTTTCAAGAGTTCTTTACAGGGTTAGTGTGTTTACTGTGTGAGAGGCATGTAAGCCAATGGGGACTGAGTGGGACTGATTGCCAAAGAGGGCCACTTGGGTCAAAGTGTCTGACATAAAGTAGGGGCTACTGAAGGATGTTGTTCCTGATGTATTCTCAGACATCCTAGGGACCTTGTCACTCCCTCCTTGTGTCACAGGAAGATTTGCCTTCTTTGATTTATTGATGTTTCCCATAGAATCCCCTGGCCCCTCTTGGAGAAGACCACTTCCTCTTTTCCCCCTTAAAGTAAGACCCAAATCCTGGGAAATCTGGTGAAGTTTTAATGACCAAGTGTAAGGGTTTGAGTGAGAAGGGATTATGCTATTAGCTGGCTCTGGGAATCCCATGGTCACATAGAAAGAGGGATACCTTGACAATGGGGAGTGTGGTTATTACGTCAGTCACAGACACACATTGAGGTCAGGTACACACTGCTGCACACTTGCAGCATTTTCACAAAACATGGCAGGGATTGATGGGCCAAGTTTTAACAGTGTTGGCCATGTACCATACACACACACACACACACACACACACACAAATGCATCAGGCAGACAGTATTCAACCAAACACACTTTCAGCCTACTCTGTACTCTGTCCTAGTACCTACAACACTGCACAAGAAAACTACTAATTGTACATCAGTACCCAGTGAATTATGAAATCATTTATGTCTGCACCATGGATTTCTTGAGAAACTGCACCATGGACTTCTTGAGAAATTGCACCATGGACTTCTTGAGAAACTGGCTTTGTAACGAGGTGTGCAAAGGAAACCTAATCAGATTTTCCATTTCCTTTTTTTTTTTTGAGATGGAGTTTCGCTCTTGTTACCCAGGCTGGAGTGCAATGGCGCAATCTCGGCTCACCGCAATCTCCGCCTCCTGGGTTCAGGCAATTGTCCTGCCTCAGCCTCCTGAGTAGCTGGGATTACAGGCATGCGCCAGCATGCCCAGCTAATTTTTTGTATTAGTAGAGACGGGGTTTCACCATGTTGACCAGGATGGTCTCGATCTCTTGACCTCGTGATCCACCCGCCTCGGCCTCCCAAAGTGCTGGTATTACAGGCTTGAGCCACTGCGCCCGGCCAGATGTTCCATTTTCTTAAAAGTTCACCCAGGGTCACAGCTAAGGAAAGTAATGAAGAGCCCTTGGTAGCTCCTTTGGGCCCCAAATCTGTCTGTGATTATTTGTTCAGTTTCAGGTTGCATAAGAAAGGCAGTTTCAGCCAGGTGCAGTGGCTTACGCCTGTAATCCCAACTCTTTGGGAGGCCAAGGTGGGAGGATCACCTAAGGTCAGGAGTTGGAGACCAGCCTGACCATCATGGCTAAACCCCATCTCTACTAAAAACAGAAAATTAGCCAGGCATGGTGGCACATGCCTGTAATCCCAGCTGCTCAGGAGGCTGAGGCAGGAGAACTACTGGAACCCGAAAAGTGAAGGTTGCAACAAGCCGAGGTCACACCATTGCACCCTAGCTGGGGAAACAAGAACAAAACGCCATCAGAAAGAGGAGAAGAGAAGAGAAGAGAAGGAAGGGGAGAGAAGGAAGGAAGGAAGGGAGGGAGGGAAGGAAGGAAAGGAAAGAGAAAAAGAGAGAAAGAAAAAAAAAGGCAGTTTCAGATTGCATCAGAGAGGCTTCTGTTTACAGACTACCTTTCTAGCTATTTCAAACAGTCGCACACCGTATTTTCAATGTTTTCTCTCATTCTTCCAGTGGGATTCTACCACTTTGTGTTACACAGTCTCTTCTGTTTGCTTAACCTCCACTCTAGCCTTGAATTTCCCCATGGCCAGAGACTATGTCCTGTGACCTTGAATCCCTGTGTCTTGCACAGGGTTAAACACATGGTTAATGCTTGATAATGTTCATGCAGTGCCTATATTTCAGTTCCATGAACTATGACTGCCATTCACTGTCAATGGCCTTGTTTTTCTTTACAGTCTCTGAGATCTGAGCTGGTGGTGGCCAAGAATGAAACTCATGTGTTCCTAGAGAGTTAAAACAGGACAAGTGTTGCAAAACATACGATATTAGTTTTAATAGCTGATTAGCATATGAAAAGATTCTCAACTTAAATGTGAATAAAATGTAAATCTTTGGGCATAAACATTAGGGAAGGCCAGAAAGTTTGAACATATTCTTTACTACTGAGGTCTATAGAGAAAGTTACCTTATAGGTGCTAATATATCCGATTTTCAATGCACCCATTTTTGACCCAGTTATTCCATTTCTTTGTAATTATCTTCCAATATCAGTATCAGAAGGTTGATAACGACAAAAGGGTTGATTAGAGAGCTTACTATGGCATTATTTGTGAGAGCAAAACATCGGAAACAACCTAAATGCCCATCAAAAAGGTCAAGTTCAATAATTTTGTGTACTCCTATTGAGATACTATGCAGTCTTTAAAAACTCAGGCAGCACCATGGATAGGTGATGTCCTCAAGACATATTCTTTAAGAACAAATCAACTTGTAATGTGTGATGTGTAGAGCAGTTTACACCAGGATTTGTTTAAAAAGCAAATGAAATCGTAGACCTATGTGCTTCTATAGGCATAGGTTTCCTCTGCAAGGAGAGCAGAGCACTGGTAATGTTCTCAGGAGTCAAACTGGAGTCCAGGAGTGAGGCAAAGGCTTAATTTTTGACTGACTACAACAATTTTATTCTAACACATTGTATTCATTCAGCTAAATGAAAGTATAAGTAACGGCCTAAGTAGAAATGAGCACTGTAAGAAAAGACAGTGGAGCTTCCGTACCTTGGGGGAAATGGCAGTTAAGCTGACCTTGACCCTGGTGAGATTTAGGAAAGGAGCTGAAAATGGCAGTGCAAGCAGAAGGTGGTCTGTGATGAAAAGCCTGGGGCAAGGGTAGTAATGGAAAGAGCCCAAGGGACTCATGGGGCCATCTCAGGGAGAGCTGCCTCCTGCTCTGGACGCCCATAAAGGCCACGTGCTGGGAGCTCCTGGGTGCTCACCTGCTACTCCTTGTTCAGCACTGAGAGGCCCAGGTCAAATTGTTTTCCATCTTTGAGGGGCACATTGTGGTATGTAACCTCACATGTCCAGGCCTCACATTAATGAGTGTTCATGACTACACAGTGGCCAAGATACACTCAGAAGTGGAAACTGATGTCTGAGTCCTCATTCATCCCTGTGTGGAAATACACCTGGGGCTGTGGGTCGTTGCTGAGGGTAAAGCACACCGCAAATTGTGCAGAACCCTCCCTTGTGGGGCACAGACAGGACACACATAGAAATTCCTTCCCCCTTTTCCACAGGGCAGACAGAAGCCTTTCTGGTGCTACTACAACCCTCATCCCTGTGGGGTTGCTTCAGCTCCTCCTGCCCTTCAGAAGTGAGACGCTCTGCCCCGTGTTCCCAGATGGAAACTGAGCCACAGTAACTGACCTGAGGGTATGAGTTATCCATTCCTTGAAAATTCTATGCTCCTTGATAAAGAGCCACAGCCCAAACCCACTGAGTGTCCTTCTCCCCTAGGCCGTATGACTGGCCCACAGTGCAGGAACTACAAGTTTCATGCCTGGTGCTGGAGGGTCTCCAGGACCTTCACCTGCATGGTGCCTCCATGCTGCCAGCTAGACATTTCCACATCACTCACATGAGACCACCTCCTAAGTCAATATTCTCCCTCTTCCTCCACTACGCACCATCCTTGGACCATGGAGTACTCACACAAAAGGGAGGATCGGTGTCCCTCTGATTGTCACTCAGGATCCAACAGACAGGTACACAGGCCCTGTATGTGGTGCCTGCCACGGAGATTGAGAGTGGATGAGACGGGCAGGGCCAGGTACGGGCTACCCTTCTGTAAGAGATTCTCAACATGCAGGAGGTTCAAGACCAAGGGCAGACTCAGGCCTCCTCATTCCCACCCTACCACAGTCAGGCCCCTTATTCCTGAGGAAACAGGGGTGGAGGCATAGTTATGAGCAAGGCATCAGGAGCCAGGCTGCCTGGATTTCTGTCCTTATTTCGCCTCTTCCTAGCAGTGCCATCTTAGATCTATTCCTTAAATGTTCTCTATCTCAGTTTCCCCCATCCAAAGAGGATTACTAGAAATTTCTTCTTTGTAGGAGGTTCACATGGATAGAACAGTAAATATATGTAAAACTTTTACCCTAATCCCTGGCATGTATAGGGCCTGTGAGATGTTACTGAAAGAAGAGGGTGGGTTCTTCTGGAACACTGCCCTGCCTTCATTTTCAAGTCTGAAACTGTGAAAGCAAGATATGAGGATGTAACAGTAAAGTAATTCACTCCAGTGAGAAGTAATACTTGTTGAAAGAGAGAGGGAAATAACAAGAGAACAGTATACCCGTGTGTGTGGGATGCACATGCCTCACAATCATCAAGGGCCATGGACGTCCTTCCCAGAAGGGGCACAAATTGTTAAGAGCACAGCTTCAGCACTTCCACAAATAAAGAGTGTGGGCCGGCAAAATAACTGGAGGAAATCTACAAGTGGCTGATATTTGTTCTCTTTTGAGATAGGGTCACATTCTATTGCCCAGGCGTACGTGCAGTCATGCAATCCTAGCTCACTGTAACCTTGACACCACCACCCCTGTTTGCAGGCCTGTGTCTGTGATGCAGCAGAAATCACCGTGGTGGAGGTACCAGGGGGAGGAAGGAGTAACAGGGAAATGCACAGATAAGAATGATGGAGTGAAGGGTTGTGCAGTCCAGCCTCTGTGCCTCTCATGAAGTTTTTTCTCCACTGTGCAGAATCTACCCGGAAGGTGTACATTGTCCTAATTTGTGCAATAGTTTAAAAGAGAAAGGTGGGGATTCTGGAGAAAGGTGTTGGCCATAAAATGTAATGCTTCTGTTTGTTCCAGAGTTTCTGGGTGGTCACTGGCCTTGATCCTCAGCAGGACCTGTGGAGAGGAGTTGAGATAGTCCTTGCTTCCTTCTTCCCCCTCAGAAGGCCCCTTGTCTCTGCCAGGTGAGGGCTACTCCCTTCCTTCTCTCACACACCTATGCTCTAGCTGCAGCTTATTCTTCCTTTCTGGGAGTTCATGTGAATCAACATTTCAGAGACATTGTTTCTCCCAACACCATTTATTAAATAGGGAATCTTTTCCCCATTACTTGTTTTTGTCAGGTTTGTCAAAGATCAGATGGTTGTAGATGTATGGCATTATTTCTGAGGCATCTGTTCTGTTCCACTGATCTATATCAATGTTATGCTACCAGTACCATGCTGTTTTGATTACTATAGCCTTGTAGTATAGTTTGAAGTCAGGTGCCTTCAGCTTTTTTTTTTTTTTGCTCCCCTCCTGTTAGGATTGTCTTGGCTATGTGGGCTCTTTTTTGGTTCCATGTGAAATTTAAGGTGGTTTTTTCCAATTCTGTGAAGAAAGTCAACGGTAGCTTGATGGAGATAGCATTGAATCTATAAATTGCTCTTTTTTAAAAATTTTGCTTTTCAGTTTTATAATCAGTGAATGTAAACCATTTATAAGAAACTTGATAATAATTATTAAAGAACTGTATATTATGATAAGTAATTATTAATCTAGCACTTGAGTAACCACTCCAATTCTACGCACAGCCTGTTGCTAACACACTTTGGGTCTGTCTGTTTTTAACCCACCATGGGGTCTTCTTGCCCCCACAGGCGAACATGCTCCTGCCTTTCTTCTTTGCATTCCTTTTAGTTCCACTGTGTTGTGGAATGTTGCTTGAAAATGCCTGCTCTCTTAGGTCTTTTTTCGGGTCATGCAAGTTTTCTTCACATTTTTGTTTTTAGGGTTCATTGATATTGCTATGTGGAGCTCGAATTCCTTCATTTTCACTGCTCTACACTCTGGAGTTTTATGAATATGCCAACACATAGATACCAGTTTTACTCTAGATTGTACATTGAGGGGTTCAGTTTGATACAATTGCAAATATGGCTTTCTAACCAAAATTATTATAGTCTCCTAATGCAGATTATTTCTTCTTTAGAAAAACTTTTCAGACAGACTGTAGACTCCCTGAAATGTAAATCAAATCTTACTGTTTTTGCTTACCAAGTAGACATAATTATGCAGAACCTGCACAGCCTTCCTGGGAAGGCAGGAATGAAGACCGTCTGAGGATTAGAATCTTTAGAGCATCTTGGATGAATGGGGCTTGCCCAGAGGCCACCCAAAAGGAAGAGGCTCCAGGGAAAAGCCACTCTTAGGAGAGGGCTGGATATAAGAAAAGGTTTTCTGAGATCAAGGCCCAGGCTCCTGCAGGAGACGGGGCAGTAGTGGGTGCTGCAGGACTGGCAATAGAGGTATCTTACCCCATGTCCATGGGTGAGTCTGTGGGCGGGGAATAGAGGCTGAAGGGGAGGTCATCAGTGAGATTGGACAATGTGTGCCCTGACCAAAGGGTTCACCTTGCATCCATGTCTTTGGCTCACTGCAACCTCCTCCTCCCAGGTTCAAGCGATTCTTCTGCCTCAGCCTCCCAATTAGCTGAAACTACAGGTGCATGCCACCATGGCTGCTAATGTTTAGTATTTTTAGTAGATATGGGGTTTCACCATGTTAGCCAGGATGGTCTTGACCTCCTGACCTCGTGATCCACCCGCGTCTGCCTCCCAAAGTGCTGGGATTACAGGCGTGAGCCACCGCACCAGGCCCATCTCTTACCAAGATTTACAGTCTACAAAGTAGTGCCTGCCTTCCTCATTCTTTGAGCCTGCAGATCCTCCTCTGTGAAATGGCTTTTCTCTTTCTCAGCCTGAGGTGGGAGATGGAATCAGGGCATAATCATGCATGAGCACTATTTAAATAAATAAATTCCCTTTTTCTAAGTCTGTGCCTCAACAATTCAAGACATGAAGTTTTATATCGTTTATTCCTTAACTCAGAGGGAGAGCATAGGAGTTTCATTCTTGGTTTTCCTGTTGAGTGAAGGGACTTGTGATCTTTGGAGTCCATGTAGGGGGAAGGGGACCCCCATGAGTGCCCACCCTGTGTTTTTAGTGTAGATAGTGTGGCTCCTACTCACCCCTGCTCAGCTCTAACATAGCCCCTCCTACCCTGTGACTTAGTTATTCAAGCCCCAAGTCCCCTCTCCCAGTCCAGAAACCTCCACGCTGTCCTACCCTCCTCTTTCTATGATAGCTTTCTTATACCTACAGGAAAATCTTATGGTCCTACTTTCATAGAACAATTATGTGTTGAGAAATGCTGAGTGTTTGATTGCTGAGAAATGCTGAGTGTACGATAGAATATATTGTTTGCCAGGAAGAATGATGGCAAGGAAAACCTAGCCATCCCTACCCCCAAATAGAAAACTCCTTGGGGCATCCTAAAGTGGCAGGACAATGCATAAATATCATACACCGGTTAAAACAATTCTTTAAGCATGGGACATCTGACCCTTGGCTCCCTCGTGTGATCAGTTGTAGGTGGGCACCAGCTGCCTACTGGGTATATTTTTGTGTTATGAGAAAATGCTGACCATCTGTTTGTTAATAATCATCACCTGTTCAGAGAGAATAAATGTGTGGATCAGAGTCTGCTCGAGGCCTTCAGCCCGGAATGCTGTCAGCCCCCTGAGGATCTCAAGTTGGAAGACTGTTGGCCCCCTGGATAGACCCACTTTGCTGGTGCTATCTGGGTGTCTATTTCTCAATTCCTTCAGCACCACCTAGGTGGGAATCTCTATGGCCGAGCTGGTCTCGGTCATTATGAATCAAGCAATTTTTATTTCCTAACAATTCAACAAGGGCAGGAAATTGTTTATCTATTCTGAGCGTCTTGCTGTTTCCGTAACAAATGTCTTTTTCTATAACTGCTTTATGAAAAACTGATGCAATAGAATTCATAAGAATCCGGATGTGAATGATAAAATCATTTATGTTTGCACAGTAGATTTCTTGAGAATTTACACATGGCTTGATAACTAGTTGTGAAAAGAAAACATAATCAGATTTTCAGTTTGGTTTAAAGTTTAACCAGGATCATAACATTAAGATCTTTGGCAGCTGCCCAGTTAGCCCCCTATCTATCTGTAGGTATTTGCTGAGTTTCTTGTTGCTTATTTCTCAGACTCAGTGGCCATTAGAGATGGTATTTACTCAGCATCACTGATATTTGTTCAGCGTCAGTGGCAGGTAGAGGTACTCAGAAATTTCAACAGGCTCCTATACATGAATTATAGCACAAACTCTGAAGATTTTGGAGCAAAGCCATGCCATCCTTGTAGATACCCACTCCAGTTTTGAGAAAAAGCCTTTGTCTGTCTACTAGAATAGTGGACTAGACACACTCAGCAAATGGCAGAATTTGTGGAGCAAATGGCATAAGTGGAATAGACACATGCAGCAAATGGCAGAATTTCACATTGGTTCTTCGACCTGTGTGGGGAGGTCTACGAGGGTAGCAAAGGCCAACAGAAGCCATTAGAGCTGCCTCCACCTACAAAAACAGAAAAGCAAAAGCAATAACATGTTCCTGGAGGACCTGGAGAGAGTAGTGCAACCGTGAGGGACTGGAAGGATCCAGGACTGGTGATTTCCCCACATCTCCATTCACTCATGTATTTGGCCTGTGTAGAAAACAATTGGCTCTTGGAGAATGACAGTGGGTTCTCATCAGCTTCACCAGATAGGCACTGCAAGTGCAGCTGTACCAGATTTGGGCAATCACCAGATGTGGTTTCATTGCTTGAGCAAATTAACACATCCCATGGTGCAAGGTGTACATCTATCCATCCAGCAAATATGTGGGTTTATTCTTGTTACCTGTAAGTAAAGGCAACCAGAAGCAATTAGCTTCCACGTGACACAATCCGCTGCCTTCACTGTCCCACCTCAGTTGATATCAACTCCCCTGTGTCCAAATTAGTCCACAGAGGCTTTGTTCACTTTTTTCTTCCAGAAGACATCAGGCTGGTCTTTTACATTGATGACATTACGCTGATGAGACCTGGTGGTCAGGAGGTGGTCATGACATTAGTCATACTGGTAAAATATTTGTGTGTGTCAGACTGTAGGAAATAAATCCCACAGAAGTTCAGGTGGTTTCTCATTCAGTGAAATTTTTAGGCAGCCAGTGACTGCAGCATGCAAAGATGTTCCTTCTCAGATGCAAGTAGAGTTGTTGCATGAGGCCCCTTCTATCACCAACAAAGGGGCACATGCCTAGTAAGCTTCTTTGGATTTTGGAGGCAACATTTGGCTCACATGGGTACATTCTAGTCACCTACATACGCAATGTTCTAAAAAGCTGTCAATTTTGTGTGAGTCTCAGGACAAGGGAAGTCTCTGCACCAGAAGTAGGCTTCCATGCACATTTCTCTGGCCTGGAACTCAGCAGGTGCAATGGTGTTTGAAGTGTCAGTGGCAAATAGAGATGCTCTTAGAAACTTTAGCAGAAAGTTTGAATGACTATACATGAATGACAGCACAGACCCTGAAGGTTTTAGAGCAAAGCCATGCCATCCTCATGGATAACTACTCTGCTTTTGAGAAAAAGCCTTTCTCTGTCCGCCGGGCCTTAGTAGAGTGACTGCTTAACCATGGCTTCCAATTTACTATGAGACCTGGCTGTGGGACAAGAGCCGGGTGGTGTTTTATGCACCCAGCCAGAAGGCTTGGCGAGTACAGCAGCTCTCCATTACCAACTAGAGATGATCTATGTGAGATGAGGCTTAAGCAGGCCCTGAAGGCACAAGAAAGCTGCTGGAAGAAGGGTCCAAATGTTTATAGCCCCTACCCCTGCCCCATTACCTTCCCTCTCCAGCCTGTACCTGTAACCTCATGGGGAGTCAAGCTTATTTCATTTAGTGTATTTTAAAGACTCATTCATGTGATAGCAAGTATCAGAGTGTCATCCACTTTTAAAGCTAATAATCTTCCATTGGAGGTACCTCCTTAGGTAGACTTTTACATTCTTTCCTTCTTTTGCTTGTAGTGAATAATGAGCAATGCTATGGATATCACTGTACAAACATCTGTACTACTCTCTTCCTTCAGTACTTTAGGGTGTATACCCAGAAGTGGTATCTCTGAATCATATGGTAAACTTTTTGAGGAATTGCCATAATATTTTCCACAGTGGCCATGCCATTTTCCAGTCCCAGCAGCAGTGTTCAGGGGTTCCAGTTTCTCCACATGCTCCCAGCACTTGTTATTTTGCATTGAAACATCGTAGCCACCCTAATAAGCTTGAAGTCGTATCTCACTGTGGCTCTGACTTTGTATTCCCTAAGGGCTTGTGATGTTGAGTATCATTTCATATGCTCATTGGCCATTTTTATATCTATTTTGGAGACATGTCTTTTGACGTTCTTTGGCCATTGTTAAATTGGGTAGGATATTTTTTTCATTGTCACTGGGTTGTTGAAGGTCTCTATGTTCTTGAACATCCCCAACCTTTCTGGCACCAGAGCATGGTCTTGTGGATGTCAGTTTTTCCATGGACCGGGGATGTGTGTGTGGTGGGGGTTGGGGTAGTGGTTTCTGGATGAAACTGTTCCACCTCAGATCATCGGGCACTAGATAGACTCCCATAAGGTGCAAACAACCTGGATCCCTCACACAACCAGTTTGCAATAGGGTTCACGCTCCTATGAGAATCTAATGACACCACTGATTTGGCGGGAAGCAGAGCTCAGGCAGTAATGTGAGGGATGGTGTAACTGCAAATACAGATGACACTTTGCTTGGTTGCCCAGTGCTCACCTCCTGCGGTATGCAGCCCGTTTTCTAAGAGGCCAGGAGTGGTATTTATCTGTGGCCTGGGGACCCCTCTTCTAGATAGTAATCACCTTTCAGATGTATGATTTGCACATTATGTTCCATTCTGTCAATTGACTGTTTGCTCTTTTTACAGTGGTCTTTGATGAACAGATGTGATGAATTTTGACGAAGTGCACTTTATCTGTTTTTCCCTTTGTTACTTGGGCTTTTACCCTCCTCTTCCCATCAAACCTACTCAAAAGATTTATGGTTCTACTTTCATAAAACAATCATGAAGACAGCTATTCTTTTTTTTTTTTTAATTATTTTCATAGAATACATTTTCATATTAGAGATTCCCATAGTGTGAAAATAACAATTTATTATTTATAGTTTTATATTTGTGAACAGATTATTTTAGAACAAGTAGAACACATTTGAGAATTTAGTCTCAATTTAGAATTTGTAATATTTTGATATGTCTACAAGGGGAACTTTGCCCTTAAGTGGAACTTCTCTATATTCAGAAGCACTACAAGCTTTTCTTCCTAGGATTTAGAAATTTATGAGATACCAGCATTTCCAAATTTTTTTTTTATTGCATTTTAGGTTTTGGGGTACATGTGAAAAACATGCAAGGTTGTTGCATAGGTGCATACGTGGCAGTGTGATTTGCTGCCTTCCTCCCCTTCACCTATATCTGGCATTTCTCCCCATGCTATCCCTCCCCAACTCCCCACCCCACCTCTGTCTCCCCCACTGCCCCCCAAAAGACCCCAGTGTATAGTGCTCCCCTCCCTGTGTCCATGTGTTCTCATTGTTCAACACCCGCCTATGAGTGAGAACATGTGGTGTTTGATTTTGTGTTCTTCTGTCAGTTTGCTGAGAATGATGGTTTCCAGGTTCATCCATGTCCCTACAAAGGACGCAAACTCATCGTTTTTGATGGCTGCATAATATTCCATGGTGTATATGTGCCACATTTTTCCTGTCCAGTCTATCATCGATGGGCATTTGGGTTGGTTCCAGGTCTTTGCTATTGTAAACTGTGCTGCAATGAACATTCGTGTGCATGTGTCCTTGTAGTAGAACGATTTATAATCCTTTGGATATATGCCCAGTAATGGGATTGCTGGGTCAAATGGAATTTCTATTTCTAGGTCCTTGAGGAATTGCCACACTGTCTTCCACAATGGTTGAACTAATTTACACTCCCACCAACAGTGTAAAAGTGTTCCTATTTCTCCACATCCTCTCCAGCATCTGTTGTCTCCAGATTTTTTAATGATCGCCATTCTAACTGGCGTGATCAATGTAGTTTTGATTTGCATTTCTCTAATGACCAGTGATGATGAGCATTTTTTCATATGTTTGTTGGCCTCATGTATGTCTTCTTTTGTAAAGTATCTGTTCATATCCTTCGCCCATTTTTGAATGGGCTTGTTTGTTTTTTTCTTGTAAATCTGTTTTAGTTCGTTGTAAATTCTGGATATCAGCCCTTTGTCAGACGGGTAGGCTGCAAAAATTTTTTCCCATTATGTTGGTTGCCGATTCACTCTATTGACTGTTTCTTTCACTGTGCAGAAGCTGTGGAGTTTGATTAGGTCCCATTTGTCTATTTTGGCTTTTGTTGCCAATGCTTTTGGTGTTTTGGTCATAAAGTCCTTGACTACGCCTATGTCCTGAATGGTTTTCCCTAGGTTTCCTTCTAGTGTTTTTATGGTGTTAGGTCTTATGTTTAAGTCTTTAATCTATCTGGAGTCAATTTTAGTGTTAGGTGTCAGGAAGGGGTCGAGTTTCTGCTTTCTGCATATGGCTAGCCGGTTTTCCCAACACCACTTATTGAACAGGGAATCCTTTCCCCATTGCTTGTTTTTATCAGGTTTGTCAAAGAACGGGTGGTTGTAGATATGTTGTGTCGCCTCCGACGCCTCTGTTCTGTTCCATTGGTCTATATCTCTGTTTTGGTACCAGTACCATGCTGTTTTGATTACTGTAGCCTTGTAGTATAGTTTGATGTCCGGTAGTGTGATGCCTCCCACTTTGTTCTTTTTGCTTAGAATTGACTTGGCTATGCGGGCTCTCTTTTGGTTCCATATGAAGTTTAAGGTGGTTTTTTCCAGTTCTGTGAAGAAGGTCATTGGTAGCTTGATGGGGATAGCGTTGAATCTGTAAATTACGTTGGGCAGTATGGCCATTTTCACGATATTAATTCTTCCTAACTATGAACATGGAATGTTTCTCCATCTGTTTCTGTCCTCTCTTATTTCGTTGAGCAGTGGTTTGTAGTTCTTCTTGAAGAGGTCCTTTACGTTCCTTGTTAGTTGTATTCCTAGGTATTTTATTCTCTTTGTAGCAATTGTGAATGGCAGTTCATTCTTGATTTGGCTTTCTTTAAGTCTGTTATTGGTGTATAGGAATGCTTGTGATTTTTGCACATTGATTTTGTATCCTGAGACTTTGCTGAAGTTGCTTATCAGTTTCAGGAGATTTTGGGCTGAGATGATGGGGTCTTCTAGATAGACAATCATGTCGTCTGCAAATAGAGACAATTTGACTTCCTCCTTTCCTAATTGAATATGCTTTATTTCTTTTTCTTGCCTGATTGCTCTGGCTAGAACTTCCAGTACTATAGTGAATAAGAGTGGTGAGAGAGGGCATCCTTGTCTAGTGCCCGATTTCAAAGGGAATGCTTCCAGTTTTTGCCCATTCAGTATGATATTGTCTGTGGGTTTGTTGTAAATAGCTTTTATTATTTTGAGATACGTTCCATCGATACCTAGTTTATTGAGAGTTTTTAGCATAAAGGGCTGCTGAATTTTGTCGAAGGCCTTCTCTGCATCAATTGAGATAATCATGTGGTTTTTGTCTTTGGTTCTGTTTATGTGGTGAATTACATTTATAGACTTGTGTATATTGAGCCAGCCTTGCATCCCCGGGATGAATCCTACTTGATCATGGTGGATAAGCTTTTTGATGTGCTGTTGCAATCAGCTTGCCAGTATTTTATCGAAGATTTTTGCATCTATGTTCATCATGGATATTGGCCTATAGTTTTCTTTTCTTGTTGAGTCTCTGCCGGGTTTTGGTGTTAGGGTGATGTTGGCCTCATAAAATGATTTGGGAAGGATTCCCTCTTTTTGGCTTATTTGGAATAGTTTCAGTAGGAATGGTACCAGTTGCTCTTTGTATGTCTGGTAGAATTCGGCTGTGAACCCATCTGGACCTGGGCTTTTTTTGGGTGGTAGGCTCTTAATTGCTGCCTCAACTTCAGACCTTGTTATTGGTCTATTCAGGGTTTCGACTTCTTCCTGGTTTAGGCTTGGGAGGAGGCAACTGTCCAGGAATTTATCCATTTCTTCCAGGTTTTCTAGTTTATGTGCATAGAGTCGTTTGTAATAATCTCTGATGATGGTTTGAATTTCTGTGGAATCTGTGGTGATATCCCCTTTATCATTTTTTATTGCATCTATTTGGTTATTCTCTCTTTTCTTTTTTATTAGTCTGGATAGTGGTCTGTCTATTTTGTTGATCTTTTCAAAAAACCAGCTCCTGGATTTATTGATTTTTTTGTAGGGTTTTTCATGCCTCTATCTCCTTCAATTCTGCTTTGATCTTAGTTATTTCTTGTCTTCTGCTAGGTTTTGAGTTTTTTTGATCTTGCTCCTCTAGCTCTTCCAATTTTGACGATAGGGTGTCAATTTTAGATCTCTCCTTTCTTCTCATGTGGGCACTTAATGCTATATATTTTCCTCTAGAGACTGCTTTAAATGTGTCCCAGAGATTCTGGTATGTGGTGTCTTCATTCTCGTTGGTTTCGAAGAACATCTTTATTTCTGCCTTCATTTCATTGTTTATCCAGTCAACATTCAGGAGAAAGTTGTTCATTTTCCATGAGGCTGTGCGGTTCTGGGTTGGCTTCTGAATTCTGAGTTCTAACTTGATTGCACTGTGGTCTGAGAGACTGTTTGTTATGGTTTCTGTTCTTTTGCATTTGCTGAGGAGTGATTTACTTCCAATTATGTGGTCAATTTTAGAGTAGGTGTGATGTGGTGCTGAGAAGAATGTATATTCTGTGGATTTGAGGTGGAGAGTTCTGTAAATGTCTATTAGGTTTGCTTGGTCCAGGTCTGAGTTCAAGTCCTGGATATCCTTGTTAATTTTCTGTCTCATTGATCTGTCTAATATTGACAATGGGGTGTTAAAGTCTCCCACTATTATTGTTTGGGAGTCTTAAGTCTCTTTGTAAGTCATTAAGAACTTGCCTTATGTATCTGAGTGCTCCTGTATTGGGTGCATATATATTTAGGATTGTTAGTTCTTCTTGTTGCATTGATCCTTTTACCATGATGTAATGTCCTTCTTTGTCTCTTTTGATCTTTGTTGCTTTAAAGTCTATTTTATCAGAGATGAGAATTGCAACTCCTGCTTTTTTTTGCTCTCCATTTGCTTGGTAAATCTTCCTCCATCCCTCTATTTTGAGCCTTTGTGTATCCTTGCATGTGAAGTGGGTTTCCTGGATACAGCACACTGATGGGTTTTGGCTTTTTATCCAATTTGCCAGTCTGTGTCTTTTGATTGGGGCATTTAGTCCGTTTACATTTAGGGTTAATATTGTTAAGTGTGAATTTGATCCTGTCATTTTGATGCTAGCTGGCTGTTTTGCCCATTGGTTGATGCAGATTCTTCATTGTGTTGATGCTCTTTACCATTTCATGTGTTTTTGGAGTGGCTGGTACTGGTTGTTCTTTTCTATGTGTAGTGCCTCTTTCAGGAGCTCTTATAAAGCCAGTCTGGTGGTGATGAAATCTCTGAGTACTTGCTTGTTCACAAAGGATTTTACTTTTCCTTCACTTATGAAGCTTAGTTTGGCTGGATATGAAATTCTGGGTTGAAAGTTCTTTTCTTTAAGGATGTTGAATATCGGCCCCCACTCTCTTCTGGCATGTAGGTTTTCTGCGGAGAGATCTGCTGTGAGTCTGATGGGCTTCCCTTTATGGGTAACCCGACCTTTCTCTCTGGCTGCCCTTAGCATTTTCTCCTTCATTTCGATCCTGGTGAATCTGATGATTATGTGCCTTGGGGTTACTCTTCTAGAGGAATATCTTTGTGGTGTTCTCTGTATTTCCTGGACTTGAATATTGGCCTGCCTTGCTAGGTTGGGGAAGTTTTCCTGGATAATATCCTGAAGAGTATTTTCCAGCTTGGATGCATTCTCTTCGTCACATTCAGGTACACCTATCAAACGTAGATTAGGTCTTTTCACATAGTCTCATATTTCTTGTTGACTTTGTTCATTCCTTTTTACCCTGTTTTCTCTAATCTTGCCTTCTCATTTTATTTCATTGAGTTGATCTTCGACCTCTGATATCCTTTCTTCTGCTTGGTCAATTTGGCTGTTGAAACTTGTGCATGCTTTGCGAAGTTCTCATGTTGTGTTTTTCAGCTCCATCAATTCACTCATATTCCTCTCTAAGTTGTCCATTCTCGTTAGCATTTCATCAAGTCTTTTTTCAAGGTTCTTGGTTTCTTTGCATTGGGTTAGAACATGTTCTTTTAGCTCGCGGAAGTTTCTTATTATCCATTTTCTGAAAGCTGATTCTGTCATTTCATCACACTCATTCTCCATCCAGTCTTGTTCCCTTGCTGGTGAGGAGTTGCCCTCCCTTGTAGGAGAAGAGGTGTTCTGGTTTTGGGTGTTTTCATCCTTTTTGCACTGGTTTCTTCCCATCTTTGTGGATTTATCCACCTATCGAGTTTGTAGTTGTTGTCTTTCTGATTTTGGTAATTTTAAGTCTGCAGCAGCTGAACTCATAAACCCCCTTTTCTTCCCCCCAGGTGTTCTGTCCCAGGGAGTTAGGGCTTTATGATTTCCTGCTGTCTTGCTACCGTTTTCCCTGCCCAGAAGGTGGCAGCCTAGTCATACTCAGCCTGCAGAGGCTTCGCTGAGCTGCTGTGGGCTCTGCCCAGCTTCCGTGTGAACTTCCCTGCAGTCCTGTTTATATGGGTGTAGTTAGAACTGCTTCCGCTATGTTGGCCTGCCCCTGTAGTGACGGAGTCTCTGTAATGGCAGGTTACCTTGGTTATGGCAAATTGCCCTGGGAACTGCAGGGTGTTTCCCAATGGAGGCCGCCCCTCCCCCACAGAGCTGGACTGTCCCGGGTTCAGCCGTGCTTCCCGTGGTGCCCTCTTTGCCCGGGAATCTCTTGGCTTGACTCCCTGCCTCAGCTCCCCTTGCTGGCCCAGAGGGGACCCAGTCTTGTTCACTCTGCACAAGGAGCTACTGCCCCCTGCCCCAGGTGTTGGCCGAGCAGCCACACCGGTCCAACCAGCAGTGCTGGCCACCCATGGAGCTCCTCCGTCTGTGAATCTCCTGGTCTGTGGGCAGTAAAAATCTGCTGCCCTGTGAGCCGCTGCGTCAGCCGAAGCAGTGGCTCTGAGATTCGTGGTGCGCCCTTGCCTGGGAATCTCCTGGCTTGACTTCCTGCTTCAACTCCCCTTGCTGGCTCAGAGGGGACTCAGTTTCTCTTACTCTGCACAAGGAGCCGCTGCCCCCCGCCCCAGGGCGTAGGCCGAGCAGCCGCGCCGGTCAGACCAGCAGCGCTGGCGACCTGTGGGGCTCCTCTTGTGAATCTCCTGGTCTGTGGGCAGTAAAAATCCGTCTGGAAATGCGGCGTCCACTCACCCTCTGCGCCTGCTCACCCTCTGCGCCTTCTCTTGGAGCTGCAATCCCGAGATCCTCCTAATCGGCCATCTTGGATCGACTCCACCGAGTTTGTTGATTTAAATTAATCTCAGTCTGGGCCTCCGATGAGGAATTCTGGGCTTCTAAAAAGATGTCAGAAATTCCTGGTGGCACATCCAGTTCCGGAGTCCTCCCGCATGGGCACCTTTGATGGAAACGGTGGGCAGGTCCTGGGCCTCCTCATCAGAGGGTCTGTGCACGTGGCTGTGTATGTGGCAGTGCACCGTGCTTCACAGAGAACATTCCAGCATTTCCAAATTTTAAAATTTCCCTGGTGTATGTATCCATCAGTAGGTGGTATCTACTGAATAGAGAGGGAAGTTTTCAAAAATTAAACACTGTCTAATTTTCTGCAAAGTTTTTGTTCATGAATTAATGGTATTTCCCTTTGTCCATTATTTCCAAGGCAAAAAAGAAGTTTGATCATACATTAATAGTAATAAAGCTGGATTCTCTTTAAGAGATTGATAAATTAAAAGGCAAAGGCTCATATATCATGTTTAGTTATACTGTGAGTCTTATGAGAAGCTGGGAGGCAACCCCATTTACTCACCAGAATACAGAACTCAGTCTCACAATTTCTTAGACATAATTCCTCTCAAACCTTTTCCTCAGAGATTAAGAGAAGAAGCCTGTCCACCAATAGACTTATGTTATTTCTTCCTTACTGTGAGCTGAATGACATGACGAAGCATAGGCAAAGAAGCATACATCAATTCTTCAAAGTATGAAGTCAAAAAGGTCAGAGCTTCCACAGCATGGCAACAGCTTTGCAGATGCCCACATCGTGATAGTTGAAATAGCAAAGCCCAGCAAAGGTTAAAGCTGAAAGTGCCAAAAGCCCTACGTTGGCAGCTTTCTGCGAGGCATCCCCATGAACATAGTAACAACTTGTCCAAGGCCCCAGTGACCATAAAGAGTGAGAGTTGCAGCCAGAGAATAGTCTATCTCAGAGCAAGGATTCAAATAAGCAGCCAGAAGCAGACCCAGGAGCAAAACACTGACAACCCTCTCACTAGTCCAGTGGAGAGATGCAGCCTTGGAACCAGAATGGTGACTCGGTGACAAGTGAATGTGCTGCACTCCACACCATTCTGGGGTAGGTTGGTCCTGAAGAAGTGCTGAGATCTGATCAGGTCTGACCACTGAAGTTTGCAGCAACAGAGCTCGGCCTCCTTGGGCACTGCACAGAGCACTCAGTCTCCAGAGAACCGCCATCTCGTTCCGGAGGGCTCAAGGTCATCCCAAGACAGTATTCTGAGATTGCCTACCAATTCCCTGAAGTTAGGCAGTTGTGAATCTATGCTGAGTGTCTTGATAACTGCTTTCTTAATAAACAAGTGTCTTTCTTATCACATCTGTCTGATATACTAATTAGATAGCATTCATTAGAATCCAGAAATAAATTATGATATTATTTATGTCTGCACCATGGATTTCTTGAGAATTTTTTAATGTTTTAATAACTATGAGTATAAAGCCGAGAACCCAAATAACAACAACAAAAGATAAAGTGCACTTCATCTGTATTTACAGCCCATATTAAAGAAATCATTGCCAAATCTCATGTCATGATGATATCTGTCTGTGTCTCTCCTAAGACTTTTATCATTGAAGGACTTACGCTTATTCTTTGACACATTTTGAGTTCACTTTTGTATATGTTAGAAGGTAAGGCACCAGAATGTGTAAGTCCAGTTTCCCCAGCATCATGTGTTGAAAAGACTGTCCTTTTCCAATGCTATGGTCTTAGCCTATTGCGGACTCTCGGGAGACTCTGTGAGTGTTTCTAGACTCTCTGTTCTTCTCCTTTGATTTCTGTGTCTCTCCTTAAGCCAGCACCACACTGTCATGATACTGCAGCTTTTAAAGGAGGTCAAACATTGGCCGCAATAAAATAGGCACTTCCAAATCCATTTTTAGGTATCACATATCAGGGAATTGGCTCTGATTTTTTATTCTTATGACCTGCATGGACACTATTTCTTATCCTTCTGATATAGGAGTTATTAAGAAATAGTATTTAGGCAGATAGTAAGGGTAAATGTTCTTGGTGAAAATTTTTCTGTCATAAGAAGCAACCCCCAAACCATTTGTTTTCTAACAGAAAAGGCAACTTGAAGGGCCAGGCCAACAAACTGATATGCAATTGCTGGCCATTAGAAATGGGGCTTACTCAATATGGCTATTCCTGTTGTCTTTTTTTTTTTTGTCACCAGGTGTACCAAGTGTTGTGGCCACCTCCAGATAACACCATGTGTTCAGGTCAGGTTTTTCGTGGGCTACATAAATAACACGCTTGGTCAAACCAGTCTGCTGAGCTCTATGGAAACCAGACACTGACTCCTCCAGAATCCCAATATAAGCAGCCACTTTTTCCTGCACACAGGGTTTTCTTTATTCGAATCACCCCTCCTCTGTGCAAGGGAGCTCTTTTCTTCCTTTCTTCTTTCTTGCCTATTAAATTTTTTACTCCTTAAAATCACTCCATGTGTGTTCGTGGCGTTAAGCCTATTAGCATGAAACCAAGGACCCTGGTGTTCCTCCAGTCATTGAAGCCCTATCATTTTGGTGTTTTGGCCAGGAATGGGAATTTCTTCATCAAACTGGTGGGTATGGAGTGAATCTCAACTTTAAATCTGCCCTTTAATTTCAAGGGTTTCTTCCAGCTATCCTGTTGCAAAATGTTTTTTCTCTCTCTATCCGTGGTCACTTAAACTCTCTGTGTGTGTGTCTAATGTGCAGGAATCTTTACAGTTCGGAGAAACAGGTCTCTTAGATCTAAGGTCACAATCAAGACTGGCAGTAACTCAATTAACTTGTCTCTATGGTTTCTCTGGTAAACACATGGTATTTCTAAGCCAACACCACCACCTAGTGGAAATAAAAATCCTGTTCGTAAGACACATTGTTGGTTCTCTGTGGTAGATTACAGGTTCACAACTTTTCCATTTTGTGCTTTTCTACTGCTGCTTCTGTGGATGGGAAAGCTTTGCTTTCAACAGTTAGGAGTAAGATGTCTTCCACAACCAGATTTTAGTTCTGATATTGTTTTATCCGTAGGAAAACAGCCATTCGGTTTCTACCTTCTTTTAAGGCACCTATTCTGTCTCCAATTAAGACAGTACTTAGTAAGGGTATTTTAAGTTTGGAAGTTAACCACACGTGTTTTTTTTTTAAGGGTAAGTGCATTAGCATGGGTTGTAGTACCAGGCAATCTAGCACATTGCCTCCATTAAAGAAGTATTTTGCAAAGGTGACATGGTCTCTCCAGAGATCCTTTTTTCTGGGAGCCAGGCAAATCACACAGGTTTAGAAAATCAAAGTAAATTACCCCAGGTGGATAAGCTAAAACTGCTTAGGGAGAAGAGCATCACACACTGGGGGCGGTTGCGGGGGTAGGGGAGAGACGGCGGGGGAGGGTGGGGAGGGATAACATGGGGAGAAATGCCAGATATAGTATGTACCTAAAGTAAAAAAAATAATAATAATAAAATAAATAAAATTGCATATATGAGCATGATTAGCCCCATCACTTAGTTCATCCATTTCCATGGCTTGGAGGACCACGCCTACAACCATGGGGGGCACATTTAACATGGTGCTGAGATCTGGAAACCAGGGAGGGAAAGTATTCGGAGGATGCTCCTTGTCTTCTCCTCCACACTGGGTCATAAGAAAAGGAAGGAGGCTAAGAGGACGCTTTTATTTTCGCTACATTATCTAAATCTGTAATAAATTATCCTCCGCTTGCACCCCTCTGCAGTGCACTCTGAAACACTGAAACTTCCTTAAACTCAAAATTTACGGAGAAAAGCAACACATTTTCTTTTGCGGAGGGCGTGGCATTTTTATTAAACCTTTGTAAGTGGTGTAAGATCAATCCAGTTCTTTTAGCTATCATATCAGGAAAGCCCAGGAAAAACGGTTCTCCATCATTAAAAAAAGAAACTTTCAGGGGAACCATCTGAGGATCCCTCTTATTTGGGCTCCCCTCACATTCCCTTCTCATTACAATACCTTAGGCAAATAAAGGGAATCTTAGGCCGATTTTCTAAAAACCCTAATAGGTATAGGGAAGCTTTCCAAAATTTAATCAGGTGTTTAACCTCACATGGTGGGATGTTATGCTGCTTGTAAACCAAACCCGCAGCTAAAAAGTGGGTAGTTCTGCAAGCAGCAGATAATTTCGGAGATGAGATTATCTCCTATAATACACCAAAAGGGAAGAAGGCAAAAAGGGAAAGAAAAAGAAATAACCAAAAAACACCATTCCCAATAGAGAGGGAAGCAGTTCCGGTAAATGGCCCTAACTAAAACCACAGTAGCTCTGGAAATGAATGGAAAAGAAACCTAAAAGTCCTATGGAAAACCAGGGCCAAACCTCTCAGTTACTCTAAATTGTCTATAATGAACCAAAAGCCAGATAAGAATCCTATAGCCTTTATGGAAACACTGAGAGGCACTAATGGAGCACATTTCCTTATTCCCTGATTCAGTGGAGGAACAGCTCATCCTGAAGGAGAAGTTTAGAAGGGGACATCGCAGGGAAGACTCTAATCCTGTATTTTTCTCAACCTTACTTGTAGTTAGAAAGACCTATTTACACATGCTTCCAAGGTGTTGTCATCATAGCTCTACTAGTCAGAAAAGCCTCCAAGTTAACCCTAGAAAATAATTCAACTGTTTACAGCCCACGTAATGTGTGGCAGGATCACTGTCCTCTAAAGGGAACTCTTAGCTAGAAAACAGCTGGTAAAGAAGGTACATAAGGCAGGATCAGCAGTAGTCACTCTCCCCAGACACAAGCACTCAATTGGCTGAGCTAATAGCTCTTACAACAGCACATAAATTAAGCAAAAGCAAGATAGTTAAGTAACCTCATCCCTGTATAAGCTGTGACAAAAACATTGGAAACAGAACTGCCCAGAGGCAGAGGTCACTGTGTTCAAAACATTTATACTAACTCCAAGTATGCTTTTCTAATTTTCCATGCTTACGCTGCCATTTTAAAAAGGCATTTTTTTTTTTTTTTTTACCACTAATGAATCTCCCATAAAGTATCACCAGGAAATTAACAGGTTATTATCCTCAGATTTTCTTCCACAGAAAATAGCAGGGATGCATTGTATGGACCATCAAAAGAAAATAAATAAGGTAGCCAAAGGAAATAAATTAGCTAATCAGGAAGCTAAGTCAGAGGCGAGGAAGCCTCAAGGCATTAACATAACTAGCAAAAGTCCAAGGAAATAAACGATCTCTATTTAACCCAGGAAATTTAGTATTAGTGAGAACTCTCCTCTCTATCCTTCCTTAAGCCAAGCTGGGAAGGGGCCCTACACTGTTCTTTCAACCCTCTTGGCAGCAAAAGTTACATAAATCAGCTTGTAAATACATCACACTGAAGTCAAAGCCTAAAAGCCGAAGGAGCAACCCTTAGCAGCCCAGAGATATGACCAGAATATCAGTGTGGAAAGATAGAAAATCTTAAGCTAAAAATCATAAACATTAAGTAACTGAGTAAAGGTTACTCAGATGACTCAGTCACACCTTTACCTAAACAGATACTTTTTGTCATTTCTGCCCTTACCTCTCAAAATTTGCTACCAAATATTAAAACTTCTTTTTATTGCATATTTGCAGGATATTTTTAATTATACATGATATTGCACTTGTAACTCTGTAAATCCCAAAAAGGGAAATGTTTAACCTTGGACATTTTTTAAAAAAATTTTAAACAATTTTTTTTTTTTACTACACCACCCTTGTGGCAATTGTAATAGTCATGCTGCCATTTGCAATGAAACTAAGCATGGTGGCACCCACAATGTGGGATTCTGGTTGTAAAATTTTAATTTGTGCTCCTATGAGAATCTGATACTGGGGCTGATTTGACAGGAGGCCACTCAGGCAGTAATGCTTAGATGATACCTCCTGCCGTGTGGCTCCATTCCTAATAGGCCACGGATTGTTGCTGGTCTATAGATTGGAGATTGTGGACCTCTGCTCTAGGATATATCACTTTCAGGGCTCCATCTAAAAGCCTAACTCTCTCTCCCACTTGGCAGACACCAACCTACAATTTTTGTATCTTCAGATCCACAAGATTGATAGAAGTTCTACTCTGCCACCACCTAAGAATCAACGTCTAATTTACAGTACTATTTAAATTTCCCCAATTGTCCAAAAGCATGTCCTTTGTAGCTGTTTTTAAATCCATCCAATCAGGTTTCATGCACTTTGTTTCTATGCTTCTTTCATCTCTTTTAATCTAGAACATTCTCCCTGACTTGTTATGACATTTTTTGACGTTTTTTAAATTTGTCATGCATGAAGCTCCAAAAATGAAAATTTCTAGCTTGGTGTGTACTAGGAATTGAAAGGAAGTCACTATATCAGGTTTTTCTTGCACCACATTTCCTCTCAGCCCCACCTCTTCATCCAGCCATTACTGAGGTGACCAGGTCCAGACAGTTTCTCACTAGATTCATGCAGGTGCACACAGTGCCTTTCCTTCATATCTATTTTTCTAGTACCTTCCTCTTTCTGGCACTGGGCTGCTTTGAGATGGTGGAATAAGACTCCTGCAGAAATCTTCTCAGCACCCATACATCTGGAAACCAAAATTGGGAAGACTTCACGCCAATAGGATAACTTTTTAACGACTGAGGATGGCGGCAGATGGATAAATGCTTCATTTCATCTTCTGGGCAGAGAGTACTAAAAAACTTTTCATATTTGGGGGGAAATGGTGGAAACAAACTTTTTTGCCAGAGAAAAGTCATAGAAGTTGGACCCTCATAATGGGAGCCTAAATCTCTTATCGGGTAGATCACAGTAAAGGCCCATTGCTGGTAAGTGAACTAGTAATTACCCATGGCATACTTAGTATCACAATTACTAAGAATATCACCTTGCTTTACTGGCAGGAAGTGCTGAGAGAAGGTGAAGGACTGCAGTAGCTGTGGCACTGGAATGGTAGGGATACAATGGTAATCATAAGATATGGAAGTACTTGGTTTGGTTTTAACTGCATTGGAATTCTTTTTACTAAAAGAAGGAATGAAAGAAAGAAAAAGTGACAATAGTCAAAGAGTAGAAACAACCCAATTGTTCATCAACTGCTGAAAGGATAAACAAATTGTGATATCTTCACAAAATGGTATCTTATTCAACTACAAAATAAGGAATACTGATATATGCTACAACATAAATGAACCTTAAAAACATTATATGTTGGCCGGGCACGGTGCCTCAGGCCTGTAATCCCAGCACTTTGGGAGGCTGAGGTGGTCGGATCGCGAGGTCAGGAGATCGAGACCATCCTGGCTAACATGGTGAAACCCATCTCTACTAAAAATACAAAAAATTAGCTGGGCAAGGTGGCTTGCGCCTGTAGTGCCAGCTACTTAGGAAGCTGAGGCAGGAGAATCGCTTGAACCTAGGAGGCGGAGGTTGCAGTGAGCCGAGATCATGCCACTGCATTCCAGCCTGGGCAACAGAGTGGGACTCCATCTCAAAAAAATTTATGTGTTTAATGTTTTAAGTGGAAAGAAAAGCCAGAAATAAAAAGCCATATTATATGATTTTATTTACATAAAATGTCCAGGATAGGCAAATTATAGAGATAGAAGAACAGATGAGGGATTGTCAGTGGCTTGAGAGTGGCTGCTTAGTTGGAACAGACTTGGTAGATTTAGCTTAGTCTAATTTCAGAGAGAAGGAGTGGAGTGTGAACTGCATTGCAGAGTTGCTTTTTGAGGTAAGGGGGTAGACTTTTGTACACCCATGTCAGCAGGTGATTGACTGCATTCTGCCTACTGGATTGTAACCGAGCTTGTATGATGAAAATCATGAGAGACTTGTTTTCCTTATTTTCCTTTCTTCCTCCATGCATGCTTGCTTTCACATGGTCATTTCGGTAGAGGGGAGTCACTAGTAATTAGTTAATGTCATATTAACTCCTGGAGGCTACCTTCAGGGTTAATGAACTTGTTTTTCTCTTGAAGAACAATGGTCTATGGTTCTGGGTATGGTGGCTCATGCCTGTAATCCCAGGGCTTTAGTAGGCCAAGGCAGAAGAGTCACTTGAGCTCAGGAGTTTGAGGTTGCAGACAGCCATGATCACACCACTTCATCCCAGCCAGGACCACAGAGCCAGAGCTTGTCTCAAAAATCATAGACAACACAAACAAATGAAAACCCATGCTCATGAATGGGTAAAATAAATATTATGAAAATGACTGTACTGCCCAAAGCAATCTACACAATGCAATTCCCATCAAAATACCATCATCATTCTTCACAGAACTAGAAAAAACAATCCCAAAATTTAATACAAAACCAAAAAGAAGCCCAAATAGTCAAAGCAATAACTAAGCAGAAAGAACAAATCTGGAGGTATCACATTACCCGACTTCAAATTATACTACACACCTATGGTTACCAAAGCAGCAGGTACTGGTATAAAAGTAGGTGTGTGGACCAATGGAACAGAATATAGAGGCCAGAAATAAAGCCAAATATAGCCAATGAATCTTCAACAAAGCATACAAAAACATAAAATGGGTGTATCATTCTATTCTTACACTCCTATAAATACCTGAAAATGAATAATTTATTAAGAAAAGAGGCTTAATTGGCCAACAATTCCACAGGCTTTATAGAAAGAATGGTTGGGGGGCCTCAGGAAACTTACAATTACGGCAGAAGGCATAGGGGCTGCTGGCACGACTTATATGGTAGGAGTAAGACAGAGCAAAAAAGGAAGTGCTACACAGTTTTAAACAACCAGATCTTTGAGGATTCACTCACTGTCACAAGAACAGCAAAGGGGAAATCACTCCCGTGATCCAATCACCTTCCTCCAGGCCCCTCCTCCAACATTGAAGATTACAATTTGATGTAACATTTAAACACGGAAACAGACCCAAACCATTCATTTCACCCTTGGCCCTTCCCAAGTCTCATGTCTTTCTCACACTGCAAAATATAATCATGCCTTCCCAACAGTCCCCCAAAGTCTTAACTCATTTCAGCGTTAACTCAAATGCCCAAAGTCCAAAAAGTCTCATCTGAGACAAAGTAAATCCCTTCAGCCTAAGAGTCTGTAAAATAAAAAAACAAGTTAATTACTTCCGAGACATAATGGAGGTATAAGCAATGGGTAAATACTTCCTTTCCAAAAGGGAAAAAATCTGCCAAAACAAAGGGGCTACAGGCCTCTGAAATCTGAAACGCAGCAGGGTAGTCATTAAATCTTAAAGCTCCAAAATATCCGTGTTTGACATCCAGGCCACACTGATGTCAAGAGTGGGCACCCAAGGCCTTGGGCATCTCTGCCCATGTGGCTCTGCAAGGTATACCTCCTGTGAGTGCTTTCACAGGCTTGCATTGAGTGCCTGCGGCTTTTCCAGGCACATGATGCAAGCTGCCAGTGGATCTACCATTCTGGGGTCTGGAGGATGGTTACCTCTTGTCACAGCTCCACCAGTCAGTGCCCTAGTGGGGACTTGTGTTTGAGCTTCAACCCCACATTTTCCCTATGCACTTCTGTAGTAGAGGTTATCCATGAGAGCTCTGCCCCTGCAGCAGATTTGTGTCTGGACATCCAGGCATTTTCATACATCCTCTGAAAGCTAGGCAGAGGCTCCCAAGCCTCAGCTCTTGCCCTCGGTGCACCCATAGGTTTAACAACACATGGAAGTTGTCAAGATTTATGGCTTGCACCCTCTGGAGTAGCAGCCTGAGACGTATTTGGCACCCTTTTAGCCACGGCTAGAGTTTGAGCAGCTGGGACGCAGGGAGAAGTGTCCCAAGATTGTGCGATGCAGCAGGGCCCTGGGCCCACCTTACAGAACCATTCTTTCTTCCTAGGCCTGTGGGCCTATGATGGGAGGGTCTGCTGTGAAAGTCAACAAATGCCTTAAGGCATTTGTTGTCTTGACTCCTCTTTACTTATGCAAATGTTTGCAGCAAACTTGAATTCCTTCCCAGAAAATGAGTTTTTCTTTTCTACCACATGATCATGCTACAAATTTTCCAAACTTTTATGTTCTGCTTCCCTTTTAAATATAAGTTCCAACTTCATATTATCTCTTTGCTTATGCACATGACCATACATTGTTAGAAGTTGGCAGGCTACTCTTGAATGCTTTGTTGCTTAGAAATGTCTTCTGCCAGATGCTATTAATGACCTTTCTCAAGTTTGAAGTTCCACAGATCTGTAGAGCAGGAGAAAAATGCCATCAGTCTCTTTGCTAAAGTATAGCAAAAGCGACCTTTACTGCAGCTCCCAACAAGTTCTTCATCTCCACCTGAGACCTCCTCAGCCTGGACTTCACTGTCCATATCACTATCAGCATTTTGGTCACAACCATTCCACAAGGTCTCTGGGAGGTTCAAAACTTTATTTTATCTTCTTGACTTCTTCTAGCCCTCCAAACTGTTCCAACCTCTACCCATTATCCAGTTCCAAAGTTAGCCCCTCATTTTCAGTTATCTTCCTAGAAATGTTCCACTCCTGGTACCAATTTTTGGTATTAGTTCATTCTCACACTGCTATAAAGAAATACCAGAAACTGGGTAATTTATAAAGAAAAGATGTGTACTTAGTTCATGATTCCACAGGTTGTACAAGAAGTGTGACTGGGGAGGCCTCAGGAAACTTACATAGTGGAAGGTGAAGGAGAAGCTGGCATATCTTACAGGCATGGCTGGAGCAGGTTGAAGAGAGTAAATCAGGGGATGCTACACTTTTAAACAACCTGATCTCATGAGGACTGACTGACTATCATGAGAAACACAAGGGGAAAATCCACCCCCATGTTCAGATCACCTCCCTCCGGGTCCATCCTCCAACATTAGAGATTACAATTCGATGTGAGATTTGGGAGGGGCACAGATGCAAAGCATATCAGTGGGGGAAGAAAACCATACTCAGTAAATGGTGCTGGGAACACGGACAAGCCACATGTAGAAGAATGAAACTGGATTCTCATCTGTCATCTTATACAAAAATCAACTCAAGGTGGATCAAAGACTTAAATCTAAGATGTGACGCCATTAAAATTCAATGAGATAACATTGGAAAAAGTCTTCTAGACATTGGCTTAGGCAAAGAATTTATGACTAAGAACCCAACAGCAAATGCAACAAAAATAAATAAATGAGATCCAATTAAACTAAAAATCTTCTGTACAGTAAAAGAAATGATCAGCAGACTAAACATACCACTCACACAGTGGGAAAAATATTCACAAACTGTATCGACAAAAGATGCATCCAGAATCTACAAGGAGCTCAAATGAAGTGAGGGAAAAAACAAGCAATCCCATCAAAAAATGGGCTAAAAACGTGAATAGAGAATTCTCAAAAGAAGATATAGAAATGGCCAAAAAAAAAAAAAAGAAAAAAAGTTCAACATCAGTAATAATTAGGGAAATGCAAATGAAAACCACAATGCGATACCACCTCACTCCTGCAAGAATAGCCATATTTAAACACACACACATACACACACACAAAAACTGGAGATGTTGGTGTGGATGCGGTGATCAGTTATTTCCAAAGAGAAGCCCCTGGATTCTGCCCACATAAAATGGAAACATCTTCAAATGTTTGAAAATAAGGATAACTGGAATTCTTCAAGGGAAATCACTGGGCTCCAGTGATTATTACTTGGATTGAAAACTTTACATGCAAAACTTGTCATCTTTTTCTTCAGTTCCTTCACAGCAGCCCGCACAAAGCCAGGCACAGTGTTCATACACAGTAAGCATCCTGAGAACAATGGAAAAAATTAAGAAATTCCACATAATTTTCCTCAAGTTACAGGGTTTCCCCAGAGTCAGCAGGTATACTTTCCTGGCTGTAAACAGCTAACTAACATTTCAGTGCCATGAGTCATCTGAGATTGAGTAAGTAATTTGGTTCAGACTGTATGACGTCAACTACGTGCTATAGAAATATGCTGTTTCGCCAGGCGCGGTGGCTCACGCCTATAATCCCAGCACTTTGGGAGGCCGAGGTGGGTGGATCATGAGGTCAAGAGATCGAGACCATCCTGGTCAACAAGGTGAAACCCCGTCTCTCCTAAAAATACAAAAATTAGCTGGGCATGGTGGCACACGCCTGTAGTCCCAGCTACTCAGGAGGCTAAGGCAGGAGAATTGCCTGAACCCAGGAGGCGGAGGTTGTGGTGAGCAGAGATCGCACCATTGCATTCCAGTCTGGGTAACAACAGCAAAACTCCGTCTCAAAAAAAAAAGAAAAAAAAAGAAAAGTATGCTGTTTCTAATGTCTTCTCAGACATTCCAGGGACCTTGTCACTCACTTCATTTGTCACAGGAAGGTTTATCCCCTTTGATTTCATAATGCCTCCCATAAATGCCCTGGCCCCTCTTGAGGATGTCCACTTCCTCTTTCCCCCTCTTAAAGCAAGAACCAAAGCCTGTGAGGTTTGGTGCTTTTTTAATAACCAAGTGTGGGGGAAGGGATAAAGAGGGATTATTCTGTTAGCAGGCTCTAGGAATCCCATGGTCAAGTAGAAAAAGGGATTCCTCAACAGTGAGGAATGTGATCATCTCTCTCAATTGCAGACACACACTGAGGTGAGGAAGATATCTCTGCACACTTGCATCATCTTCACAAATGATGGCGGGAGTCGATGGACAAAGCTGTAAATGCGTTGGCCATTTACCTTTACCTACAGGAGGAAAAAAATGCATCAGAAAGACAGTAGGCCAAACAAGTTTTCAGCCTCCTCTCCACTCTGCCTTAGTACCAATAACTTTCCCCAAGAAAACTCCTAGTTATGCAGGTGAACTTAGTAGACACACTTCTGTTTACACAAGACGTCTGTGCCTATTTGAGACAGTTGCCGACTTTGTTTCTAATGCTTTCTCTCGTTCTTCTAGTGAAGTTCTACAATCTGTCGCACAGTCCCTGTTAACTCAGCCTCCCTTCTAACCTGAATGATCCCCATCACAAGGGACTGTGTCTCAGCAACTTGAGACTGTGCATCTTGCACAGGGCCTGCCACAGAGTTACTACTCAACCATGTTCATTGAAATGCATACTTTTCATTTCCATGAACTGTGGCTGCCTTTTACTACTGATAGCACAGTTTCTCTTTGGAGTAGCCTACATCTGAGATGCTATTGGCAAAGAGTGAAACCCAGTGTTGTTAGAGAGTTAAAGAAGCACAGGTCTTGTAAAGCATAGGATATTATGTTCAACAACTTCAAAGCATAGGAAAAGATCCCTCACTTGAATCTGAATAAGATGTGAATCATTTGCCCTATTCATTAGAGAAAGCCAGAAAGTATGGATATATTCCTTATATTGAGGCTATAGAGAAAGTCACTTTATTAATATTTTTTCAAATTTAAAATGCACACATTTTTGAGCCAGTTTTTCCATGTTTTTGTAATTATCTTCCAAAATAAGTATTGGGAGGTTGGTAGTGACAAAAGGATTGATTACAAAACTTAACACAGCATCATTCGTGAGAGCAAAATGCTGAAAACAACTTTAGTGCCCAAAAAAGGGTCAAGTTTAATAATTTTGGGTAAACTTCTGAATGCAGTAACTGAAGCAACACCATGGATTGATAATGTCTTTAAGACACATTCTTTGACAACAAATCAACTTAGTTCCTAAATGGTAACCTGTAGAGTAAGTTATACCAGGATTTGCTTTAAAACAAATGAAATAATAGAAGTATCTATATGCTTCCATAGGCAAATATTTCCTCTGAAGGGCTGGGCACGGTGGCTCATGCCTGTAATCCCAGTATATTGGGAGGCCTAGTTGGGTGGATATCTTGAGGTCGGGAGTTCAAGACCAGCCTAGTCAACATGGTGAAACCCCATCTCCACTAAAAATACAAAAGTTAGCCAGGTGTAGTGGCACATGCCTGTAATCCCAGCTACTTGGGAGGCTAAGGCCAGAGAATCACTTGAATCCAGGAGGTGAAGGTTGCAGTGAGCTGAGATCACGCCATTGCACTCCAACCTGGATGATAAAGTGAGACTCTGTCCCCCACCCAAAAAAAAAAAAGTCTCTCTGAAGGAGAGCAGAGCTCTGGTAATGTTGTTCTAATGAATAGAATTGGGGCCCAGAAGTGAGATGAAGACTTAATTTTTGACTGATTAAAACAACTTTTTTCTTAAGTATATTGTATTCACCCAGCTAAATGAAAATTTAAATAATGGCATAAGTAGAAATGAACACTATGTGAAAAAACAGAGGAGAGTCTCCACTTTGGGGAAAATGGAAGGTAAGCTGACCTTGACCTTGGTCAGATTTGGGAAAGATCTGAGGATGGCAGTGCAAGCAGAATGTGCTCTGTGATGAAAACCTGGGGTAGGAGTAGTTATGAAAGATGGGCCCCAAGGGACTGGTGAGGCCGGGTCAATGAGAGCTGCCTCCTGCTCTGGAAGCTCACAGAGCCTGGGTGCTAGAAGCTCCTGGGGTGCTCACCTCATACTCACTGTGACGCACGTAGATGCGCAGCTCAAATGGTTCGCCATCCTCACAGGGCACGAAGTATGATTTCTCTTCCAACTTCCATATCCCAAACTCACGACTGTTCATGACCATACGATGGCCAAAGTGCACTCGGAAATGGAAGGCAATTTCTGAGTCCTCATCCATTCCAGTGTGGAAATCTACCTGCAGCTGTGGGTCATTGCTGAGGGCAAAGCACACAACAGGTTGGGCAGGTCCCTCCCTTGCGCAAACGCACACTCAACACACACACAAATCCCTTCCCTCCTTTACCCAGGGCAAAAGTCTCCCTGATGATACTGCAGGCCTGATCCCTGTGGGGATGCTTCAGCTCCTCATGCCTCCAGACAGAGAAATGCTGTTCTCCTCATTTCCAAATGAAAATTGAGCCCCAGTCACTGACCTGGGCCTATGATTTGTTCATTCCCTGAAAGTTCTTTGCCCTTTGATAAAGCCACAGCCCCAACCCACTGAGTGTTCTCCTCCCCTAGGCCCCATGGCTGGCCCACATGCAGCTGCTGCAGATCTCATGCCGGGTGCTGGAGGGTCTCCAGGATCTGCACCTGCATGAGGCCTCCATCCTGCCAACTAGACATTTCCACATCATTCACACATAACATAAAACCCTTAGCAAATATTCTCCCTTCTCCTCCACCCTCTCCATTGGACCGTGGAGTACTCACAGAAAAGAGAGGATCGGTGTTCCTTTGATTATCACACAGGAACCAATAGACAAGGACACGGGCAGTTTGTATGGCACCTGCCAGGGTATTGAGGGTGAGTGAGAGGTGCAGGGTCAGGTGCAGCCTCCCCTCCTGTAACAGATTCCCATGGTGCAGGAGTTTAGAGATCAAAGGGCAGACTCCGAGGCCTCCCCCTTTCACCCCACCACAGTCAGGGGCCCATATTCATGAAGATATGGTGGACCCATAGGTAAGAGCAAGGGTTCAGGAGCCAGGATGCCTGGATTCCGGTCCTCATTCTGCCTCTTACAAGCAGTGCAATCTTAGATCCATTACTTGAACTCTCCCTGCCTCAGTTTCCCTATGACAAGGAGGATTATCAGGAACTCCTACTTTTTAGGATGTTCTCCATAATAGAGGAGTTAATATAAGTAAAACTTTTACCCTAATCCTTGGCATGTGTAGGGCCTGTTAGGGTAAACTAACAGAACAAGGGAGTCCTCCTGAAACACTGACCTGCCTTCATTTTCACCTTTGAAAATAAAAACAAGACTTGAGGATGTAAGAGTTTAAAAATTCACTCCAGTGAGAACCAACACTTGTTGAAACAGAGAGAAAAATTATTTTTTTTAAAAAAATAGGAATCCCCTGTGTGTGGGAGGCACATGCATCACAATCATCAAGGGCAGTGGACCTCCTTCCCAGAAGGGGCCACATTGCTGAGAGCACAGCCCCAGGACTTGCACAAATGAAGCCTGTGGATCAGGGACATAACTGGAGGAAATTATTGATTTCTACAATGACTACAAGTGGTTGATGATTTTTTTGTATTTTTGAGATAGGGTCTTGCTCTTTTGCCCAAGCTGACATGCAGTGGTGCAATCATAGCTCACTGAAACCTCAAATTCCTGGGCTGCAGTGATCCTCACACACCTGCTCCCTCTTGAGTAGTTGGGATGAAAGATGCCTGTCACTCTGCCAGTCTGATATTTAAAGTTTTTTAAAGAAAGGGTCTTAAACTTCTGGCCTCAAGTTATTCTCTTATCTTTGCCTCCCAAATTGGTGGGATTAAAGTCTTGAGCCAGTGAACCCAGCTGATTTGTTGACTAATATCCACTGTAAGCTCTGTCTGAACTGAGACTAAATTTGTTCCTTCATGGGTGGAGAAACAAGTTTAGTCTCAGTTCAGACACAGCTTACAGTGGATATTTTGCATGACTCAGTATCTGAAACCACTGCCTCTACTGTCCTTCCCTAGCAAACCAGCATCTGCACATCCTCCTATCCCACAATGGGAAGAACAGGATAGGCTAGGGACAGGGAAGCTGAGTCAGAAGCAAGAGCCAGTGGTCACTTTGTGCAGACCCCACCTGAGGAACCATTGCCCCTATATTCTGCATTCATCTTCCCCACTCTTACTGGGAAGAGACATCTACTGATCATACATTTTGCTCTCATAAGTGATCTGAGTCCTTGGTAACTCAGCAATCCCCAAGAGCCCCACCAGTTAAGCCACCTGGGATCCACATTGACACACATAAAAAGACACACAGATTCTTCATCACAGGTGTTGCTGTGTGGGGAGGAAGTTTCCCATGCACAGAAAGCCAGATGCATGTTACCACTTCAGTACACAGTCAAATTCTAGCACACACACCCACAGTCACACAGAGCCACACCGCTCACTGAGTCACACACACCTGCTCACTGTGCATGTAAAGATGCTCATGCACTGGTCTGGCTGTGCTCACACACACACACTCATGTCACGGACAGGAAGACAAAACACACTCACTCACACATCTGCTCGTCCTGGTGGGGCATCCACCTTCCATCTAAAGTCACATCATCTCAGCAGATCTCATTCTCATCAGACACCACCACATGCTCACAGAGGGTTACTTACACTGGTCCAGGGTCCACACCCCACACCCCACAAGCATCTCAGATACCACAGCCTCAGGATTTCTCTTCCACACACCCACAACTCTCAGTAAAGCATGCACAATAGAAATGCTCATATTTTCATCCCATACAGTTTTCTGTTTCTTTCTTGGTTTGTGTGACTTGAGATTATTGAAGGCTGTGCCTTTTCAACTCACGGGTAGAGATGACATTGGTCTCTCTTTCTGGGTGATCTTCACAATTGTCTCCAGTCTTCTGTCCAGTCTTCTGAGTAAACCTCAGACTTGCAGCATTTAAATGATCCCTTTCAGCCTTTCCCTCTGGCTTCATTCCAGATTCCATGCGCCTCCCAGCAACCATAGCTATTTGCAAGTCTGTGTCTGTAATGCAGCAGAAATGACAGTGGGAGGTACCAGGCTGTGGATTGGGTTACCAGGGAAATGCATAGATAAGGATGATGGAGTGAGGGGTAGTGATAGTAAAGCCCAGCCTTTGTGCCTCTCAAGCCTTTTCTCCACTATGCAGAATCTACCCAGAAGGTGTACGTTTTTCCAATTTGTACAATGGCAAAAAAAAAAAAAAAAAGTTGGATATTTAGGGGAAAGACGTTAGCCCTAAAAGGTAATTCTTCTCTCTGCCTTTAAATGTTCTAGGAGAACACTGACGTTGATCCTCGGGGGGATCTGGGTAGAGAAATAGAGAAAGTTCCTGCATGAACCTGTCCCACACTAGGCCGCTTGGCTCTGCCAGGTGAGGGCCACTCTCATCTGACTGTCATACACCTGAGTTCTAGTTACACCCTCTCATTTCTCTTGGTGTCCATTTAAATCAAAGTTTAAGAGACACTGTTTCTCCTGCAGATTCCAGGAGAAAGGTGAGATTGTCGTTTTTTCTTTTTTTTTTTACTTTTATTATATGTTCACTCTGACACTCAGGCTGGAGTGGTGTGGCACCAACATGGCTCACTGCAACCTCTGGCTCCTGGGCTCAGGTGATCCTTCCAGCTAAGTTTCCTAAGTAGCTGGGACTACAGGCACTTGTCACCATGCCAGACTAATTTTTTCTATTTTTAGTAGAGACAGGTTTTTGCCATGTTACCCAGCCTGTTCACAAATTCATGGGTTCAAGCGATCCACCAGCATTGGCTGCCCAAAGTGCTGGAATTACAGGTGTGAGCCACTGTGCCGAGCCCTTTGCCAACTTTTTTATGGGTTTGTTTGTTTCTTTCTTGTAAAGTTGTTGAAGTTTCTTACAGATGCTCGGATATTAGACCTTCTTCAGATACATAGTTAGAAAATATTTTCTCCCATTCTGTAGGCTGTCTGTTTACTCTGTTGATAGTTTTCTTTGCTGTGCAGAACCTCTTTAGTTTAATTAGATCCCATTTGTCAATTTTTGCTTTTTTTGTGATTGCCTTTGACATCTTTATCATGAAGTCTTTCCTCATGCCTATATCCTGCATGGTATTGCCTAGGTTGTCTTCCAGGGTGTTTATAGTTTTGGGTTTTACATTTAAGTCTTTAATCTAC
The DNA here is from genome assembly GCF_030222135.1 of Aotus nancymaae. NCBI lineage: Eukaryota > Metazoa > Chordata > Mammalia > Primates > Aotidae > Aotus > Aotus nancymaae. The sequence continues at coordinate 14,073,983 of NW_026988441.1, read as the reverse complement.
CATGAGTTGATTGTTCTATATGGTGTAAAGAAGGGATCCAGTTTCAATATTCTGCATATGGCTAGCCAGTTCTCCCGGTACCATTTCTTTAATAGAAAGTCATTTTTTCCATTGCTTGTTTGGTCAGCTTTATCGAAGAGCAGATGGTTGTAGAGGTGTGGCCTTACTTCTGAGCTCACCATTCTGTTCCATTGGTCTATGCATCTGTTTTCATAGCAAAACTATGCTGTTTTGGTTACTGTAGCCTTGTAGTATAGTTTGAAGTTGGGTAATGTGATGCCTCTAGCTTTGTTCTTTTTGCTTAGAATTGCCTCAGTTATTTGGCTCTCTTTTGGTTCCATGTGAATTTTAAAATAGTTTTTCTTCTAATTCTGTGAAGAATGTCATTCATAGTTTGCTAGGAACAGCGTTGCATCTGTAAATTTCTTTGGACAGTATGACTGTTTTAATGATACTGATTTTTCTTATCCATGAACATGGAATATTCTGGTTTCTTTGAGCAGTGTTTTGTAATTCTCATTATAGCAATCTTTCACCTCCCTGGTTAGCTGTAATTTTAGGTAGTTTATTCTTTTTGTGACCGTTGTGAATAGAATTGCATTCCTGATTTGGCTCTATACTTTGCTGTTGTTGGCATATAGGAGTTCTAGAGATTTTTTGCGTACAAGGATAGTTTGACCTCTCTTTCTATTTAGATGCCCTTTCTTCCTTTCTCTTGCTTGATTGCTTTAGTCAGGACTTCCAGTACTATGTTGAATAGAAGTGATGAGAGACGGCACTGCAGAAATTGTGGTTTAAAAATCCAAGTTGAATTTCTGCTTTATTCATCGTGGAGATTTTGACCATGATCTATCAAATACAAAACAGAACAGAACAAAAGTCCTCTCTTATTCTGTCATATTGGCCCCAAACTTTCCAATATAGGGCCAAACGCACTAATGCTCAGCACCACAGACAATGCCATAGGGGAAACAGCTTTGAGGGACTTGGGCATTATGGAAAATATTATCACAGAGTAAATTTATTTTGTGGGAGACTTCAACAAAAACTGAAAAGCCTAAAGACCTATGAGAATGAAGGCCTTAGAGTCCAGGAATGACTTGTGTTTTGAGCAATGCTGTATTTTCTGGGAGAAGATTGGGAATGGGCTTGAGGAGCATGAAAATGATTTTGAGTAGGTCCCAATAGGCAATTCAAAAATTATCTGTTGAACATTGGCTCCTAAACTCTTTGTCGTCTCTTTATATCTAAGATGTCATCCTGGCCACCATGAGTAAAGGGTAGCATCTGAGATGAAAATGAACGTAACAAATGGCCCATGTGAACTGAAATGAGCTGGTGAATATCAGTCAAGAAAGGGGAGTCACCGTGTGTGTTGCAAGGCCAGCATGTAGGACTCTGTAGCTTATTCAAATAAAATGGGTGTTATCCAGGGGCAAGCAGACATGAAATCAAACATGTTCTCCACAGGAAATCATGGGTTCCAGGATAGTCTCCATTGACTCAGAGCAAAAATTGCCTAATTCTCCAAGAAATGATTTCCATGCAGGTGATGGGGCCTATAATTCATTTTGAAAATAGAGAACTGACCAGACTATTACAGGTATGGTGTAATGAGGAGAGTGTACCTAATCATAACCTGAAAGTTTCCAATGAGGGGAGAGGAAATTTCAGTCCATACTGGAAAAACCAAGGAAGAAAGGCATGAAGAGTGTAATTCACTGTGCATTGACACATTAAGGTAACTGAATGTTAGGTTAGGTTAGGTTAGATTAAAGAAGCAGTACATTTATTTCTTCATTAATTTTATTATTTACCTAGTAGTCATTCAGAAGCAGATTGTTCAGTTTCCATGTAGCTGTGCGGTTTTGAGTGATATTTTAAATCCTGAGTTCCAATTTGATTGCAGTGTGGTCTGAGAGACTGTTTGTTACGATTTTCATTCTTTTGCATTTGCTGAGGAGTGTTTTATGTCCAATTATGTGGCCAGTTTTAGAATACGTGCTATGTGGTGCTGAGAAGAATGTATATTCTGTTGATTTGGGGTGGAGAGTTCTGTAGATGTCTATTAGGTCTGCTTGTTCCAGAGCTGAGTTCAAGTCCTGGATATCCTTGTTAATTTTCTCTCTTGGTTCTACCTAATATTGACAGTGGGGTGTTAAAGTCTCCCAATATTATTGTGTAGGAGTCTAAGTCTCTTTGTAGATCTCTAAGAACTTGTTTTATAAATCTGGGTGCTCCTGCACTGGGTGCATATACATTTAGGATAGTTAGCTCTTCTTGTTGCATTGATCCCTTTACCATTCTGTAATGCCCTTCTTCATCTCTTTTGATCTTTGTTGATTCAAAGTCTGTTTTATCAAAGACTAGGATTGCAATACCTGATTTTTTTTTTTTCTTTCCATTTTCTTGGTAAATCTTCCTCCATCCCTTTATTTTGAGCCTATATGTGTCTTTGCATGTGAGATGGGTCTCCTGAATACAGCACACCAATGAGTCTTGACTCTTTATCCAATTTGCCAGTCTGTGTCTCTTAATTGGGGCCTTTAGCCCATTTACATTTAAGGTTAATATTGTTATGTGTGAATTTGATCCTAGCTGATTATTATGTACATTATGTCATTATGATGCTAACCAATTATTTTGTACATTAGTTGATGCAGTTTCTTTATAATGTCGATGGTGTTTTCAATTTAGTATGTTTTTGCAGTGGCTGGTACCAGTTGTTCCTTGCCATACTTAGTGCTTCCTTCAGGAGCTCTTGTAAGGCAGGCCTGGTGGTGACAAAATCTCTCAGCATTTGCTTGTCTGTAAAAAATTTTATTTCTCATTTGTTTATGAAGCTTAGTTTGGCTGGATATAAAATTCTGGATTGAAGATTTTTTTCTTTAAGAATGTTGAATATTGGCCTCCACTCTCTTCTGGCTTGTAGGGTTTCTCCAAAGAGATCTGCTGCTAGCCTAATGGGCTTCGCTTTGTGGATAACCCAACCTTTCTTTCTGACTGCTTTAAACATTTTTGTCTTCATTTCAAAAAGAGAAAGCAGGAAAGATCTAAAATCGACAACTTAACATCACAATTAAAAGAACTAGAGAAGCAAGAGCAAACATTCAGAAACTAACAGAACATGAGAAATAACTAAGATCAGAGCAGAACTGAAGGAAATAGATATACAAAAAACCCTTCAAAAACTCAATTAATCCAGGAGTGGATGATTTGAAAAAATTAACAAAATAGACTGCTAGCCAAACTAATAATAAAAGAGAAAAGACTCAAATAGACACGATAAAAAATGATGAAGGGAATATCACCACTGATCTCACAGAAATACAAACTACCATCAAATAATACTATAAACACCTCTACACAAACAAACTAGAAAATCTGCAGAAATAAATTCCTGGATGCATACACCCTTTAAAGACTAAACCAGGAAAAAGTGAAAACCCTGAATAGACAAATAACAAGTTCTGAAATTGAGGCAGTAATTAATAGCCTGCCAACCAAAAAAAAGCCCAGGACCAGACAGATTCACAGATGAATTCCACCAGAAGTACAAAAAGGAGATGGTAGCATTCCTTCTGAAACTATTCCAAACAATAAAAAAAGAGAGACTCCTCCCTAACTCATTTTATGAGGGCAGCATCATCCTGATACCAAAACCTGGCAGAGACACCACAAAAAGAGAAAATTTTAGGCCAATATCTCTGATGAACAATGATGCAAAAATCCTCAATAAAATACTGGCAAACCAAATCCAGCAATACATCAAAAATTTATCCACCACAATCAGGTTGGCATCATACCTGTTACAGAAGGCTGGTTCAATGTACACAAATTAATCAATGTAACCCATCACATAGGCAGAACCAATGACAAAAATCACATGATAATCTCAACAGATGCAGAAAAGGCCTTCAATAAAATTCAACACTGCTTCATGCTAAAAACTCTCAAACTGACACAAGAACAGAAAATCAAACACCGCATGTTCTCACTCGTAGGCAGATATTGAACAATGAGAACGCACGGACACAGAGAGGGGAGCACTACACACTGGGGTCTGTTGGGGGGAAATAGGGGAGGGACAGCGGGGGATGGGGAGGTGGGGAGAGAGAGCATGGGGAGAAGTGCCAGATATAGGTGAAGGGGAGGAAGGCAGCAAATCACACTGCCATGTGTGTACCTATGCAACAATTTTGCATGTTCCTCACATGTACCCCAAAACCTAAAATACAATTTAAAAAAAACTCTCAATAAACCAGATACTGATGAAACTTATCTCAAAATAACAAGAGGTATTTATGACAAGCCCACAGCCAATATCATATTAAATGGGCAAAAGCTGGAAGCATTCCCTTTGAAAACTGGCACAAGGCAAGAATGCCCTCTCTCACCATGCCTATTCAACATAGTATTGGAAGTTCTGGCCAGAGCAATCACACAAGAAAAAGAAATAAAGGGTACTCAAATAGGAAGAGAGAAAGTCAAATTGTCTCTGTTTGCAGAAACATGATGGTATATTTAGAAAACCCCATCATTTCAACCCAAAACCTTCTTAAGCTGATAAGTAACTTCAGCAAAGTCTCAGGATATAAAAATTACAAGCATTTATATACAACAATAACAGACAAACAGAGAGCCAAATCATGAGTGAAGTCCCATTCACAATTCCTACAAAGAGAATAAAGTATCTAGGAATACAACTTATTCCTAGATACTTTAGGAACATGAAGAACTTCTTCAAGGAGAACTAAAAACCACCACTCAAGGAAGTAAAAGAGGACACAAACAAGGGAAAAAACATTCCATTCTCATGGATAGAAAGAAGCAATATTGTGAAAATGGCCATACTGCCCAAAGTAATCTATAGATTCAATGCTATCCCCATCAAGCTACCATTGACTTTCTTCACAGAATTAGAAAAAACTACTTTAAATTTTATACGGAGGGAAAAAAAAAAAAGAGCCCACATAGCCAAGACAATCCTAAGCAGAAAAAGAAAGCTAGAGGCATCATGCTACCTGACTTCAAACTATATTACAAGGCTACAGTAACCAAAACAGCCTGATACTGGTACTAAAACAGATACATAGACCAGTGGAACAGAATAGAGGCCTCAGAAATAACACCACACATCTACCACCATCTGATCTTTGAAAAACCTGACAAAAACAAGCAATGGGGAAAGGATTCCCTATTTAATAAATGGTGTTGGGAAAACTGGCTAGTCATAGGCAGAAAAATGAAACTGGACCCTTTCCTTACACCTTATACAAAAATTAACTCAAGATGGATTAAAGACATAAGTGTAAGACCTAAAACCATAAAAACCCTAGAAGAAAACCTAGGCAATACCATTAAGGACATAGGCATCTTACTGAATTTGTTTTATCAGTTCTAATGTTTTTTTGTAGAGTCCTTATGTTTTTCCAAATATAAGATTATGTTATCTTCTTCCTTTCCAGTTGGGATGCCCTTTATTTTTTTATTTTTTTTTTCTTGTCTAATTGCTCTAGCTAGGACTTCTGGTACTGTGTGGAATAACAGTGTGAAAATGGCCATCCTTATTGGGTTTCAGATCTTAGAGAAAAGACTTTCAGGTTTTCCCCATTCAGGATGACACTAGGTGTGGGTCTGACACATACGGTTTTTATTATTTTGAGGAATGGGCCTTCCATCACCAATGTAAAGAAACAAGGGGTACCAGCCACTAAGAAAACACACCAAATTATAAAGACCATTGACACGATGAAGAAACTGCATCAACTAAAGGCCAAAATAACCAGCATCATAATGGCAGGATCAAATTCACACATAACAATATTAACCTTAAATGTAAATGGGTTAAATGCTCCAATTAAGAGACACAGACTGGAAAACTAGATAAAAGAGTCAAAACCCATTGGTATGTTGTATTCAGGAGACTCATCTCACATGCAAAGACACACATAGGCTCAAAATAAAGGGATGGAGGAAGATTTACCAAGCAAATGGAGAGAGCAAAAAAAAAAATCAGGCATTGCAATCCTAGTTTCTGATAAAACCAGCTTTAAGCCAACAAAGATCAAAAGAGACAAAGAAGGGCATTACTTAATGGTAAAGGGATCAATGCAACAAGAAGAGCTAAATATCCTAAATATATATGCACCCAATTCAGGAGCACCCAGATTTGTAAAGCAAATTCTTAGAGACCTACAAAAAGACTTAGACTCCCACACAATAATATTGGGAGACTTTAACACCCCGCTGTCAATATTAGACAGATCACCAGGACAGAAAATTAACAAGGATATCCAGGACTTGAACTCAGCTCTGGACCAAGTGGCCCCAATAGACGTCTGCAGAACTCTCCACCCAAATCAACAGAATATACAGTTTTCTCAGCACCACATTGCACTTATTCTAAAATCGACCACATAATTGGAAGTTATCACTCCTCAACAAATGCAAAAGAATGGAAATCATAACAAATGATCTCTCAGACCACAGTGCAATTAAATTAGAACTCGGGATTGAGAAACTCACTAAAAACCACACAACTACATGGAAACTGAACAACTTGCTCCTGAATGACTATTGGATAAATAATGAAATGGAGGCAAAAATAAAGACGTTCAAACTAGCAGAAGACAAGAAACAACTAAGACCAGAGCAGAACTGAAGGAGATACAGACGCAAAAAACCCTTCAAAAAATCAATGAATCCAGGAGCTGGTTTTTTGAAAAGCTCAACAAAATAAGATAAACCACTAGCCAGACTAATAAAGAAGAAAAGAGAGAAGAATCAAATAGATGCAATAAAAATGATAAAAGGGATGTTACCACCGATTCTACAGAAATACAGACTACCATCAGAGAATACTACAAACAACTCCATGCAAATAAGCCAGAAAATATAGAAGATATGGATAAATTCTTGGACACCTACACATTTCCAAGACTAAACCAGGAAGAAGTTGAATCCCTTACTAGACCAATAACAAGTTCTGAAATATAGGCAGCAATTTATAGCCTACCAACCAAAAATAGTCCAGGACCAGACAGGTTCACAACCAATTCTACCAGAGGTACAAAGAGTAGCTGGTGTACCATTCCTTCTGAAACTATTCCAAACAATAGAAAAAGAAAGAATCCTCCCTAACTCATTTTATAAGGCCAACATCATCCTGATACCAAAACCTGGCAGAGACACAACTGAAAATGTCAGGCCAATATCCCTGGTGAACATTGATGTGAAAATCCTCAATAAAATACTGGCAAGCCAGATGTAATGGCTTATCAAAAGATCTTATCCATCATGATCAAGTCCACTTCATCCCAGGGATGCAAGACTGGTTGAACATATGCAAATCAATAAACGTAATTCATCACATAAATACAACCAAAGACAAAAACCACATAATTATTTCAATAGATGCAGAGAAGGTCTTTGGCAAAAATCAACAGGCTTTTATGCTAAAAACTCTCAATAAACTAGGTATTGATGGAACTTATCTCAAAATAATTAGAGCTATTTATGACAATCCCACTGCCAGTATCATACTGAATGGGCAAAAACTGGAAGCATTCCCTTTGAAAACCGGCACAAGACAATAATGCCCTCTCTCACCACTCCTATTCAACATAGCAATGGAAGTTCTGGTCAGGGCAATCAGGCAAGAAAAAGAAATAAAGGTATTCAGTTAGGAAAAGAGGAAGTCAAATTGTCTCTATTTGCAGATGACATGACTGTATATTTAGAAGGCCCCATTATCTCAGCCCAGAGTCTCCTTAAGCTGATTAAGCAACTTCAGCAATGTCTCGGGATACAAAATCAATGTGCAAAATCACAAGCATTCCTGTACAGCAATAACAGACAAACGGGGAGCCAAATCATGAGTGAGCTCCCATTCACAATTGCTACAAAGAGAATAAAATACCTAGGAATACACTTACAAGACAGGTGAAGGACCTCTTCAAGGAGAACTACAAACCACTGCTCAAGGAAGTAAAAGAGGACACAAACAAATGGAAAAACATTCCATGCTCATGGATAGGAAAAATCAATATCGTAAAAATGGTCATACTGCCCAAAGTAATTTGTATATTCAATGCTATCCCCATAAAGTTACCATTGACTTTCTTCACAGAACTGGAAAAAACACCTTCATTTTCATATGGAACCAAAAAGGAGCCTGAATAGCCAAGACAATCCTAAGCAAGAAAAAAAAAAAAACCGGAGGCATCACGCTTTCTGACTTCAAACTATATTACAAGTCTACAGTAATCAGAACAGCATGGTACTGGTACCAAAACAGAGATATAGACCAATGAAACAGAACAGAGGCCTCAGAGGCCGCACACCTACAACCATCTGATCTTTGAAAAACCTAGCAAAAACAAACAATGGGGAAAGGATTCCCTATCTAATAAATGGGAAAACTGGCTAGCCATATGCAAAAAGCTGAAACTGGATCCCTTCCTTACACTTTATACAAAAATTCACTCAAGATGGATTAAAGATTTAAACATAAGACCTAAAACCATAAAAACCCTAGAAGAAAACCTAGGCAATACCATTCAGGACATAGGCATGGACAAAGACTTCATGACTAAAATACCAAAAGCAATGGCAACGAAAGCCAAAATAGACAAATGGGATCTGATTAAACTAAAGAGCTTCTTCACAGCAAAAGAAACTATCATCAGAGTGAACAGGCAACTTACAGAGTGAGGGAAAACTTTTGCAATCTATCCATCTAACAAATGGCTAATATCCAGAATCTACAAATGACATAAACAAATTTACAAGAAAAAAAACCCCATCAAAACGTGGGTGACAAATAGACACTTCTCAAAAGGAGACATATGCAGCCAACAAACATATGAAAAAATGCTTATCATTACTGGTCATTAGAGAAATGCAAATTAAAACTACAAGGAGATACCATCTCATGCCAGTTAGAATGGCGATCATTAAAAAATCAGGAGACAATAGATGCTGCAGAGGATGTGGAGAAATAGGAACACTTTTACACTGTTGGGAGTGTAAATTAGTTCAACCATTGTGGAAAACAGTGTGGCGATTCCTCAAGGATCTAGGAATAGAAATACCATTTGACCCAACAATCCCATTACTGGGTATATACCCAAAAGATTATAAATCATTCTGTTATAAAGACACATGCACACATATGTTTATTGCAGCGCTGTTCACAATAGCAGAGACTTGGAACCAACCCAAATGCCCATCAATGATAGACTGGATAAAGAAATGTAGCACACATACACCATGGAATACTATGCAACCATAAAAAAATGGGCCGGGCGCGGTGGCTCACGCCTATAATCCCAGCACTTTGGGAGGCCGAGGTGGGTGGATCACGAGGTCAAGAGATTGAGACCATCCTGGTCAACATGGTGAAACCCCGTCTCTACTAAAAATACAAAAATTAGCTGGGCATGGTGGCGTGCACCTGTAGTCCCAGCTAGTCGGGAGGCTGAGGCAGGAGAATTGCTTGAACCCAGGAGGCGGAGGTTGCGGTGAGCTGAGATCGCGCCATTGCACTCCAGCCCGGGTAACAAGAGCGAAACTCCGTCTCAAAAAAAAAAAAAAAAAAAAAAAAAAGATGAGTTTATATCCTTTGCAGGGACATGGATGAATCTGGAAACCATCATTCTCAGCAAACTAACACAAGAACAGAAAACCAAACACCACATGTTCTCACTCATAAGTGGGAGTTGAACAATCAGAACACATGGACACAGGGAGGGAAACACCACACACTGGGGCCTGTCAGGTGGATGGGGTGCTAGGGGAGAGATAGCATTAGGAGAAATACCTAACGTAGGTGAGGGGGTAATGGATCCAGCAAACCACCATGGCACTTGTATGACTAGGTAACAAACCTACACGTTCTGCACATGTACCCTAGAACTTAAAGTATAATTTTTAAAAATCACAAAAAATGAAATAACTGGTTCAAAAATGTGTGCATTTTAAATTTAACAAATTGACATCTAGAAGGTTACTTTATAGCCCAGCAATGAAGAATACATCCAAATGTTCTGGCCCTTTCTAATTGGTAGGCCAAAACATTCACATTTTATTCAGATCAAGTGAGGAATCTTTTCCTATGCTTAGAAGCTCTTCAAAATGATATCCTATGTTTTTGCAACACTTGTCCTATTCTATCTCTGCAACAATACTTAAGGTCTTTTATTATTATTATTGTACTTTAGGTTATAGGGTACATGTGCAGATCATGCAGGATTGTTCCATAGGTACATACATGGCAAGGTGATTTGCTGCCTCCATCCCCCCATCACCTATATCTGGCATTTCTCCCCATGTTATCCCTCCCCAACCTTCCCACCCACCACTGTCCCTCCCTTAGCCCCCCCAACAGACCCCAGTGTGTGATGCTCCCCTCCCTGTTCTCATGTGTTCTCATTGTTCAACAGCCACCCATGAGCGAGAACATGTGGTATTTGGTTTTCTGTTCTTGTGTCAATTTGCTGAGAATGATGGTTTCCAGATTCATCCATATCCTTACAAAGAACATGAACTCATCCTTTTTTATGGCTGCGTAGTATTCCGTGGCGTATACATGCCACATTTTCTTTGTCCAGTCTATCATTGATGGGCATTTGGGTGATTCCTCAAGGATCCAGAAATAGAAATTCCGTTTGACCCTACAATCCCATTACTGGATATATACCCAAAGGATTATAAATCGTTCTATTATAAAGACACATGCACTCATATGTTCATTGTGGCACTGTTTACGATAGCAAAGACCAGGAACCAACCCAAACACTTGAGTTTTCTTCTTGGCCACCATCAGCTCAGCTCTAGGCAACTCCAAAGAGAAACTGGGCCATCAGCAGTGAATGGCAGTCATAGTTCATGAAACTGAAAGATGTGCATTCAATGAACCTGGTTTGGTCTCATGTCAACCCTGTGTGAACTCCTGTACAAGATGAAGGGATTCAAGTTTATGAAATACGGTCACTAGCCAAGGGGATTTTACAGGCTAGCGGAGAGGCTGAGCAAACATACACAAAGTGGTAGAATCTTGCTGGAGAAATGAGATGAAACATTAGAAATAAAGTGAGCAGCTGTCTCAAATAGGCACAAAACGTCATCTGTAAATAAAAGTGTGTGTCCTGGGTTCAGTTTTCTCATGGGATGTTGTAGGTACTAGGACAGAGTGAAGAAGAGGCCAAAAGCTTGTTTGGTGGCATACTGTCTTTCTGATGCATTTTTCCTCTTGTAGGTAATAATAAATGGCCAACACTGTTACAGCTTTGCCCATCCACTCCCACCATGTTCTGTGAAGATGATGCAAGTGTGAAGAGATGTCTCCCTGATCTCAATGTCTGTCTGCAATTGAGGGAGGTGACCACACTCCTCATTGTAGAGAAATTCCACTATAGGATCCCCAGAGCCCCCTGACAGCATGATCTCTCCTCACCCTTTCCCTACACTTGGTCATTTAAAAAATCACCAAACTTCCTAGGATTTAGCTTTTCCTTTAAGGGGGGAAAGAGGAAGTGGTCATCCCCATGAAGGCCCAAGGAACTTGATGGGAGGCATCCAGAAATCAAGGAGAATAAACCTTGGGACTCCAGGAGTGAGTTATAAGGTCCCTGGAATGTTTGAGAAGACATTAGGTACAGCATCCTTCTATAGCACGTTGTTGACGTCAGAGACTCTGAGACAAAATCCTTACCCAATCTCAGATGACTCACTGCACTGAAATCTTAGATAGCTGTTTACAGCCACACAGGTATACCTCGTGGCTTTGGGTAGAAATTTTGTAACTTGAGGACAATCTGGTGGAATTTTCCTTATTCTTTGCATTGTTCTCAGGATATTTATTGTGTGTGTAAGGATGATGCCTGGCTCTGTACAGGCTGCCATGCAGGAACTTTGGAAAAAGACACATTTCCCACATGAAAATTTCAATTAAAGCGAAAGTTAGAGAATCACAGGAATCCAACGCTTTCTCTTAAAGAACTCCAATAGTTTATGTTTAAAAATAATTATGAGGTTTATCTGATGTATGTGGCAGAATCCTGGGATTTCTCTTTGGAAACAAATGGTCATGGTTTTACATCAGAAAATATGTAGTTTATTGTTGGGATGGACACAATTCATACACATGGACACAGTGAGCCGACCCTGCTTTGGTGCTGTTTCACTAGGCATTGCAGCCCAGCAAACCTCCCAACACATGTTGGCTTAGAGCAATCATTTATTCTGATCTTTCTCAGTTAACTGGACTCATGTGAGTGGTAGACCAGTTGGTGAGAGGAGTCATGTTTTCTGAAGCATCTTTTAGGCCAGATTCCAAAGGATGCTTCACTCATGTCTGACTCAACACAAGGACTGGGAGAACACCTGGGGGCTGGCGGGTTATCTCCTTTGCTACCTCACCTCCCCATTCATGCCTTGAATTCCCTCAAATCATGAGTCTCATGGTTGGTTCTTGGACTTAATGAATGAATTGATAAGCAAGACATGCACCCTAATGAAAGAAACCATGCTAGCTCTTTGTACATGAATAAAAATTAAACCAATACAAACAAACAAGAACAACAAAAAAATGAGCAGCCATCCCTGGTGTATATCATTGCTTAAACCAACAAGACCCCTACTTTCATCTTCTCTGAAAATGTTTCTCTGCAACAGTTGGCTCCACCTTCTACCATCAGCTTCTTGGAGCTCCCACCAAGATGGCACAATGACAACCCTTTTCCCTCTATGAGGACTGTTGTCATCTGGTTCATAGCACAAAGGAAGAACCATTTAGTTGAAGATAAACAACATATTACCTAAAAGCCAAACAATGCAGATTTAAGAGTCTCATCAAATAGTAGTCCTTATCTACAGGGCCCATCTCAGGTGTCATTTTGATCACTCATCCTCTCTTCCCGTGTTCACTGTCACAGCATACTCCAGCCTTACTCATGGGTATGCCTCTCTCCTTGCTTTCCTTTAATCTAATGTCAGATACTGTGAGGTGTCAATGCACAGTAAATAACACCTTCATGCCTCTCTTTCTTGTTGCTTTCCTTTATGAACTGAAATTCCCTCCTCTCTCACTGGAAAGTCTCAGGTTCTTGTTAGGTATACTCTCCTCCTTATATCATCCCTCTCACAGTTTTGGTCACTTCTCTATTTTGATGATGGATTATAGGCCCCACCATCAGCATGGAAATAATTTCTTGGGGAATTAGGCAATCCTTGCTCTGAATGAATAAGACTGATCTGAGACTCTGAGTGGATAAAGACTATTTTGGAACCCATGACTTTCGGAGCAGAACTTGAGTTTGATTACATATCTACATGTCCCTAGATGATGCCCATTGTATCTGAATAACCTACAGGGTCCTACATGCTGTGCCTGCTAGACAAACACACAGTGACTGCATTTTCTTTATTGATATTCACCAGCTCAGTTCAGTTCACATAGGGCATTGGTTACATTCATCTTTATACCAGCTACTGCCCTATGCTCATCGTGGCCAGGAGTGATGTCTCAGATAAAAAGAGAAGACATAGAGTCCAGGAACCAGTGTTCAACAAATGATTTCTGATTTGCCCCTGGGGACCTACTCAACATCTTTTTCATGCTCTTCAACCCAAATTTATGGTCTTCTCCCAGCAAATACAGCATTGCTCAAAACACAGTAGGTTATTTCTGGACTCTAAAGCCTTGCCTCCTGAAAGGTCTTTAGGAATTTTCAGTTTTTGTTGAAAACTCCCAAAGACTAAATCTATTATTTTATAATGTTGTCCTTGATGCCCAAGTCCCCCAAAGCTGTGTGTGTGTGTGTGTGTGTGTGTGTGTGTGTGTGTGTGTGTGTGTGTTCTGTGTTGCTGTCCGTGGTGCTGAGCCCCGGTGCGTCTGGGCCTGTATTTGCAAGTGAGGGGCCAATAAGACAGAATTAAGAGAGAAATGTTTTTGTTTTGTATTTGATAAATCACAGCTTAAACTATGATGAATGGAGCATGAATTGAATTTGGATTTTCAAGCCACACTTTCTGCAGTGCCTTCTCTCACACCCTCTCATATGCAACACAGTATTATTGGAAGTCCTGGCCAGAGCAATCAGACAAGAGAAAGAAAGAAAGGGCATTGAAATAGAAAGAGAGGTCAAACCATCCCTGTTTGAAGACATGATTCTATATTTAGAGAACCTCATAGTCTCTGCCCAAATGATCCTTAAGCTGGTAAACAACTATAACAAAGTTTCAGGTTGCAAAATCAATGTGCAGAAACCACTAGAACTCCTGTATGCCAACAACAGTAAAGCATAGGGCATAATCAGGAATGCAATTCCATTCACAACTGCCTTAAAAAGAATAAAATACCTAGGAACACAGCTAACCAGGAGGTGAAAGATTGTTACAATGAGAATTACAAAACACTGCTTAAAAAACCAGAGATTACCCAAACAGATGGAAAAACAGCCCATGCTTATGGATAGCAAGACTTATTAAAACAGTCATACTGCCCAAAGAAATGTACAGATTCAATGCTATTCCTATTGAATTACCAATGACATCCTTCACAGAATTAGAAAAAAACTATTTTCAAATGCACATGGAGCCAAGAGTAAGTTGAATAACCACGACAATTCTAAGCAAAAACCACAAAGCTGGAAACATCACATTATCCAACTTCAAACTATACTACAGGGCCACAGTAACCAAACAGTATAGTACTGGTACAAAAACAGACATATAGACCAGTGGGACATAATAGCCCAGAAATAAGGTCACCCACCTACAACCATCTGATCTTTGACAAAGATGATCAAACAAGCAATGGAGAAAGGACTTCCTATTCAAGAAATGGTTCAAGCAAAAAGAAAACTCAGAAACTCTACAACTTAACTTCATTCCCCTGATGTTTAACTTTTTGTTGTTTCTACCTATATCTTATTGTGCTGTCTATATCTTCAAAAGTTATAGTTATTACTTGTATTGGTTCATTGTTTCATCTTTCTATTTAGGATATGAGTAGTTCACACACCACAGATACAGTGTTACAATATTCTGTGTGTTTCCACTAAAAAGTCTGCTGACAGATGTATTGCAGCAGCATTGTGTGCTATTTTTTTTTTTCTCTTGGACTTTTAGGATCTTTTCTTTGCCCTTGACCTTTAAAATTTTGATTACTAAATGGCTTGAGGTAGTCTTTGGTTTAAGTCAGCTTGGTGTTCTATAACCTGCCTGTACTTGCATGTTGATCTCCTTTTCTTAGTTTGGGAAGTTTTCTGTTATCCCTTTGAATAAACTTTCTACCACTATTTCTTGCTCTACTTCTTCCTTAAGGACAGTAATTCTTAGGTCTGTGCTTTGGAAGCTGTTTTCTAGATCCTATGGTCATGTTTCATTGCTTTGTTGTTTTCTTATCCTTTCCTCTTTTGTCTTCTCTGGCTGTGTATTTTCAAATAGCCTGTCTTCAAGCTCACTAATATTTTCTTCTGCTTCATCAGTTCTGCTGTTAAAGACTAATGCAGTCTTCAGTATGCCAATTGCATTTTTTTTATTTTGTTTTACTTTAAGTTCTGAGATACATGTGCAGAATGTGCTGATTTGTTACATAGGTAAACATGTGCCATGGTGGTTTGCTGCACCTATCAACCTGTCACCTAGGTATTAAGCTCCGCATGCATTAGCTATTTGTCCTGATGCTCCCCCTCCCTTTGCTCTTCCAACAGGCCACAGTGTGTGTTGTTCCCCTCCCTGTGCCTGTGTGTTCTCACTGTTCAGCTCCCACTTATGAATGAGAACATGCATTGTTTGGTTTTCTGTTCCTGTGCTAGTTTGCTGAGAATAATGTCTTTCAGCTTCATCCATGTTCCTGCAAAGGACATGATCTCATTCCTTTTTATAGCTGCATTTTGCAACTCCAGAATTTCTGTTGGATTCCTTTTAATTATTTCAACCTCTTTGTTAAACTTATCTAATAAAATTCTGAATTCCTTCTCTGCATTATCTTAAATTTGAGTTTTCTTAACATCACTAATTTGAATTTTCGGTCTGAAAGGTCACTTATCTCTGTTTCTCCCTGGTGCTTATTCAGTTTATATGCTTTACTGGATGTTGTTGACACTAGCAGATGTCCTTCAGTGTCTGAGAATTAAATGGTTAGGTATTTATTGTGGTCTTCACTGTCTGGGCTTGTTTGTACCTGTCCTTTTGGGGAAGACTTTCAGATATTCAAAAGGACTCAAGTGTTGTGATCTAACAGGAGAATTCTCTGGATTACAGGGCAGAGCCTCTTTTTCTTTTCCCTTTCTTTCTCCCAAACATACAGCGTGTGCGTGTGTGTCTTCTGAGACATCTAAAGCTGGGGATGGAGTGACACAAGCACCATTGTGGCCACCACCACCATGACGGGATCTTACCTAAAGCAAGCATAGCACTGGGTCCCCCTGAAGGCCTGCTGTAACCAATGCCTGGTTACAGCCTAGGTTCACTCAACGCATGGAGCCCTAAGGCTCTGGAATCAGCATACAGCAAAGCCAGCCACTTCTGTGTGCTTCCCTTCAGGGTGATGAGTTCCCGCAGGCCTGGGGTGGGTCCAGACGTACCACCTGGAAGTCAAAGACTAAAGCAAACTTTAGAGGTCTGCATGGTGTTTTATTGTACCCCAAGATTCAGTCCTTTCTATTCTCCCCCTCATTTCCAAAGGCAGTGGTCACCCCATAGCCACCACCACCATAGAGAGTACTGCAAGACTACCACAGATGTTCCCTTAAGGCCCAAGGGCACTTAAGTCAACTTATAGTGAATGCTGCCTGGCCTTAGACTCACCCCATAGGGGAGTGAACTCCCCTCTGTCCCAGAGCAGGTAAATAGATGTCATTCAAGAACCAAGTCCTGGAATTAGGAACCCCAAGAGCCTGCCTGGTGCTCTGTTCCCTTCTGGCTATGCTGGTACCTAAGGTGCAAGGCAAAGTTCCTTCTAGCTTTTTCTCTACTTTTACCAAGGAGAAAAAGTTTTGCCTCATAGCCACCACAGCTGGTAATGTGCTGAGTCACATCAGAAGCCAGCAGATCTCCGAGACTCATCCAAGGCCCTCAGCATAGTACCTGGGTATTGCTGGTGGCTATTCAGAGCCAAAGGGCTCTTCATTAGCAGGTGATAAATGCTTCCAGGAATGGGTCCTTCCCTTCAAAGCAGCACATTCCCTTTTGGTCCAGGCTGTGTCTAGAAAGATCATCTGGGAGCTAGGGCCTGGAATGGGGGCCTCATGACTCTGACTGGCACCCTATCCTGCTGTGGCTGAGTTGACATCCAAGATGTAAAATAAAGTCTTCCCCACTCTTCTCTCTCCTCTCCTCTCCACTCCTCAAGTGAAAGAAAGGGGTTTCTCTTGGCCACAGACTGTGCATCCTGGAGTTAGGGGAGAGGTACTGCCAGCACTCCACTAGTCACCCAAGCTGCTGTCTCAGCAGGTCACCAGACCCCCTCTTGCCCAGTCCATTGTCTCTGGCCCGAGTTCATCCCCAAGACTCACCTAAGAGATTCTGTCCTTATGGCCTCGACTGCCTTTCAAGGTTACTTGGAAACCCAGAGCACTGTAGCCCTTACTGGTAAGGTTTGCAGGAAGTCAACTTTCAATCGCTAAGATCAGGGATCTTCCTCTGGCTAGGGCTGGCTTAAATGCTCCCTTCATTGGTGTGTGTCAGCTGAGCTTGATCTAATTTTCCCTTCCTCTCTAACAGGACAGCAGTGACTCCAGTGCCTCACAATTGCTGTGCTCTCCCTCCCCCAGTACCCAGAGACTCCGCACCACACTGTTGCTGTCCGGTTGAAGGAGTGGCATTGGCAATTCAGGACTGTTTTTTCTATCTTTTCAGTGCCTCTTTCAGTGATATAGAGTTAAAACCGGGTATCTCTGAGGACTCAGCTAGTTTTTGATTCATATGGAGGTGTTTTCCCGTGTAGATACTTGTTAAATTCACGTCCTTCAGGGGTGTGGGCGAGATTGGTGAAGCCCTTTATTCTGCCATCTTGCAAAGCCTACCCAAAGATTTAAATTTTGATGAAACTCATTTTATCTGTTGTTTCGTTTCTTGTGCTTTTGGTGTCGTATTCAAGAAATCATTTCAAGATCCCATGTCATGTAATATTCTTCTATGGTTCTTCTATGGTTTTTCTAAAAATATTAAAGTTATAGATCTTACATTTATTGTGTGATATATTTTGAGTTAAGTTTTGTATGGGGATTATGGTAAGGGCCCAACTTCCGATGTAAACTTCCTCAACTTTTTCTTTTAATTCCTTCAGTGCACCCCACACAAATCCAAGCAGTTTTGAGACACAAGAAATATTCTTAGAATGAGTGAAGAATTAAGATATTTCACTTGAAGTTTCTCAAATTAAGAAGTTTCTCCCCAAAACCAATTATGCCTGTGTTGTTGTAAACAGATACCTAACACATCACTGCAATGAGTCCTCTAAGATGAAGGAAGAATTTTGGTTTATAGTGTCTGATGTAAAATATGGGTTGTAGAAGATGTTTGTTTTGTCATCTCAGACACTCCAGTGGCCTTGTGACACTGCTTGTGTCTCTTGTGTCCTTGTGCCACTTTGTCTTTTTCCCCATTGAAATAAAAACCAGATGATGAAAAATTTGGTGAAGTTTTAATGACTAAGGGTAGAGGAAGGCGTAAGGAGAGGTCATTCTGTTAGCAGGCTCTGGGAATTCCATGGTCACAAAGAAATGAGGAGTTTCTGTTGTTCCTCAACAACAGGGAGTGTGGACATCACCCTCAATTGCAGACACACATGGAAGTCAGGGAGACATCCCGCCATACTTGCACCATCTTCACATAACATAGTGGGAGTCGATGGGCAAAGCTGTAACTGTGTTTGCCATTTACCAGTACCTACAAAAGGAAAAATGCATTAAAAATACAGCATGCCACTAAGTGAACTACCAGCCTCATCTCTACTCAGCCCTAGTGCCTACAGCATCCAACCAGAAAACTCCTAATTATACATCAGAACCCAGTAGACACACTTCTGTCTACAGACTACCTTTGTGCCTGTTTCCGACAGTTGCTCATTTTATTTCCAATGTTTTCTCTCATTTTTCCAGGGAGGGTTTGCCACTCTGTGTATCATAGAACCTGTTTGCTCAGCTCTCTCCTCTCACCTGGAAGATCCCCATGGCCAGGGACTGTCTCTCATGAATGTCAATCCCTGCATCTTGCACAGGCCCTGCCATGAGGTTAGTGCTGGACCATGTTCAGTGAGTGCATACATTTCAGTTCCACGAACAATAACTCCCATTGACTATGACTGCTGATGGCCCAGTTTCTCTTTGGGGTTACCCAGAGCTGTGATGATGGTGGCAAAAAATAAAATCCAAATGTTTTCAGAGAGGAGGAACAAAACAGGTGTTGCCAAACACAGGATATTATTCTGAACAGCTGATAGGCATGTGAAAAAGTTATCTCACTTAAATATGAACAAAATGTTAATCTTTGGGTCTACCCATTTGGAAAGGTTGGGGAGGTTGAAAATATTTATTTATTACTAAAGCTATAGAGACGGTCACCTTTTAGGTGTTAATTTATAAAATTTAAAATGCACACAGTTTTGACCTAGTTATTTTATTTCTTTGTAACTATCCTCCAATGTAGAAATTGGGAGGTTTATTATGACCAAAAGTAGATTAGAAAGATTCATTTGTGAGAGCAAAATACTGAAAATAGCGTCATGCTCATCAAAAGCATCAAGTTGAATACTTTTGGGTAACTCTTCTGCAGGAACATTGTACAATGTTGCAAAACTGGGGCAGCACCACAAATGGATGGTTGCTCCAATATATATTTGACAACAAATCCACCCCAGTTCCTGAAGTGTAGTATGTAGAGAGACTTAAGACAGCATTGGTTTCAAAAGAAGTGAAACCACAGATCTGTGTGCTTTCCTAAGCATAGATTATCTCTGGAATTTGTGTAGAGAAACCACTGATACTGTTGTTCTGGGGGTAGGATAATAATTGGTTTTGGGGTTCAGGACTGAGAGACTCAATTGTGGATGATGAAACAACCTTATTCATATGCATATTTTACCCATTTGGCTGAATGAAAATGTAAGTAAGACCATAAGTGAAAATGAGAACTGTGGGTGAAGACAGGGGAGATTCACCACGTTGGGGAAAATGGCAGATGAGCCAGCCTTGACCCTGGATCAGATTTGGAATAAGAGCTGAGGATGGCAGTGCAAGCAGAGGGCGCTCTGTGAGGAAAAACCTGCGGCAGGAGCAGTTATGGGAGATGGGCCCCAAGGGACTGATAGGACCAGCTCAGGAAGAGCTGCCTCCTGCTTTGGGAGCCCACGGAGGCCGGGTGCTGGGAGCTCCTGGGGTGCTCACCTGGTACTCATTGTCCCGCACGGAGATGCACAGGTCAAACGGTTTGCCATCCTCAAAGGGCATATTGCGGCATGTCACCTCATCCTGCCAGGCCCCTCACACACGGCTGTTCATGACCACCCGATGGCCAAAGTACACTCGGAAATGGAAGGCGATGTCTGAGTGCTCATTTGTCCCAGTGTGGAAATCCACCTGCAGCTGCGGGTCCTTGCTGAGGTTGAAGCACATGGGGTGTTGGGGAGGTCCCTCCCTTGTGGGGCACACACTGGACACACACACAAATCCCTTCCCCACTTTCCCAGGGCAGACAGAAGCCTTCCTGCTGACACTGCAGGCCTCCTCCCTGTGGAGCTGCTTCAGCTCCTCCTGCTCTTAAGAGCTCCCTCATCCCAAGATGTAAACTCAGCCACAGGCACTGACCTGGGCCTGTGAGTTGTCAATTTCATGAAACTTCTATGTCTCTTGATAAAGAGCCACAGTCCCAATGCTCTGAGTGTCCTTCCGTAGACCCTGTGACTGGCTCACAGTGCAGCCACTGCAGCTTTCATGCCAGGTGCTGCAGGGTCTCCAGGACCTGCACCTGCACGGTGCCTCCATCCTGCCAACTAGACATTTCTGCATCACTCACACATGAGGTCAGCCCTTTTGCAAATATTCTCCCTTCTCCTCCAGCCCCCTGCCAGGGACCATGGAGAACTCACATGAAAGAGATGATCGGTGTCCCTTTGATCGTCACACGAGAACCAACAGACAGTGACACAGGCTGTGTGTGTGGCACCTGCCAAGAAATTTACAGTGGGTGAGAGGGGCAGAACCAGGTGTGGCCTCCCCTCCTGTAACAGATTGTCATGGTGCAGGAGGTTAGAGGTCAAATAGAAGACTCAGGCCTCCCACCCACCCTGGCACAGTCGGGTCATCATATTCCTGAAGAATTGGGGGACCCATAGGTAAGAGCAAGGGTTCAGGAGCCAGGCTGCCTGGATTCCGGTCCTCATTCTGCCTCTTCTTAGCAGTTCCATCTTACATCCATTACGTGAATGCTCCCTACCTCAATTTCCCCGGGACCAGAAGAATAAGTAAAGATTCCTGCTTTGTAGGGTTTTCCCAGTAATCAATGAATCAATATATGTGACAGTTTTATCCTAATCTCTGCCATGTATGGGGCCTGTTGGGAGTTACCCAATAGAACAGGGAGGTTCTTTTGGAACACTGACCTGTGATCATTTTGAACCCTGAGACTGTGAAAACAAGATGTGAAGATGTAACAGTAAGGAGATTGAATCCAGTAAGAAAAACACTTGTTGAAAGAGAGAAGGAAATGATGAAAGAACAGGAAACCCTGTTTGTGGGATGCACATGCATCCCAATCATCGAGGGCAATGGACATCCTTCCCAGAAGAGACCACATTGGTGACAGCACAGCCCCGGGACTGGCACACGTGAAGCATGTGGGCCAGGGAAGCGATGGGAAGTAATCTAAATATTGTGAGATTTTATTTATCTGTTTGGTTTGGGTTTTTTGATACAGAATCTTACTCTGTCACCCAGCCTGGGGTGCAGTGGCATGGTCACACCTCACTGTAGCCTCAAACTCCTGTACTCAAGTGATCCTCCTGCCAAAACCTCCTGAATGAGGGTGCACACCAACATGCTTGGCTAATCTTTAAATTTCTGGTAGAGACAGGCTCTTACTATGTTGCCCAGGCTGGTCTGGAACTCCTCACCGTAGCGATTCATCCACCTCGGCCTCCCCAGCCACTGGCATTAGAGGCATGAGCCACAAACCCTGGCAAGTTGTTGATTAATATGCACTGTAAGTTCTGTGTGAACTGAGGATACACTGGTTTCTTCTCTATTTGGGGAGACTCAGTCTCTGAAACCACATCCCCCAGTGGCCTTCCCTAGTGAGCCAGGATCTGTTCACCCTCTTCTCCCACAATGGGATGGACAGGCTGGGAGACAGACAGACCTGAGGCTGGAGGCAGGAGTAGGTGGTCTTTCTGGGCAGGTCCCACCTGAGGAATGCAGCCCCATAGTCTGTGTTTCATTTCCCTACTCTGCTTGAAAAGAGGCACCTGAGGATTCATGCATTCTGCTCAGAGGTGGCTCCTCGATATCTCATGGTCCACAATATCCCCACCAGTTCTGTCACCCGGGATCCACATTGACAGACATGAGAAATGCCCAGCTGCTTTATCAGACGCACTGCTATGTTGGAAGAAACTTTTACGTGCTCAGAAGGACACTTGCATGCTCCTTGTTCAACACCTAGTCACATCCCAGCACACACACCCACAGTCACACAGAGCCAAGCAGCTCACTGAGTCACACATACCTGCCCACTGTGCATATAAAGATGCTCACGCACTGGTCGAGCTGTGCTCACACACACACATATCACAGTCATGAAGACAAAACACAGTCACCCCTTTACACTCAGGCACACACCCACCCACCCTGGTTGGCTGTCCACCTCCCACCTAAAGTCACATCATCACAGCAGAGTTCACTCTCATCAGACACCACCACACACTCACAGAGGGTTACACTGGTCCAAGGTCCACACCCAACACCCCACCAGCATCTCAAATACCACAGCCCCAGGGTCTCTCTTTCACACACTCACAACTCTCAGTAACGTGTTCACAATAGAAATTCTCCTACTTTCATCTCATGAAATCACCCCTGGTTCTTTCTTGCTTTACGTAAATTGAGGTTACTGAAGGCTGGGCCTTTTGACTTACACGTAGCAGTGACATCGTTGTCTTCCTCTGTGTAGCTCTTCGGAAGAGTATCAGGTCTTCTGTGTGAGTCTCTGATTTGCAGCACTTAAATATTCCATGTTGGCCCTACCCCCGGCTTTGTTTCCGCTTCCAAGCCCCTCCTAGCATGATTTCTCAGAAGTGTGAGGGATGGGGGGTGACAGAAATAGACTCACTTTCAGTTTCAGGCCTGTGACTGTGATGCAGCAGAAATGACAGTAAGGGGTATAGGGGGCAGGGAATCACCAGAGAAATGCACAGGTGAGGATGCTGGAGTGACGGTGAGGAGTTGCGCAGCTCAGCCTCCATGCTTCTCATGAAGTTATGACATGTTTTCTGGTAAAAGGGTTTGCCTTGCATCCATCCCTGACCAAGATTTACACTCTGAAGAGTACTGACTGTCCTGTCCATTATTTCAGCCTATAGCTCCTCCTCTGTGACATGACTTTTCCCAGGCTGGGCGAGGTGGCTCACGCCTTTAATCCCAGCACTTTGGGAGGCCGAGGAGGGCGGATTGCCTGAGATCGGGAGTTCGAGACCAGCCTGACCAACATGGAGAAACTCTCTCTTCTAAAAGTACAAAATAAGCCGAGTGTGATGGCACATGCCTGTAATCCCAGATACTCGGGAGGCTGAGGCAGGAGAATTGCTTGAACACAGGAGACCAAGATTGCAGTGAAGTAAGATTTTGCCATTGTACTCTAGCCTGGGTAACAAAAGCAAAACTCTGTCTCAAACCACCCCCCCCAAAACAAACAAACAATAAAAGCATGACTTTTCCCATTCTAAGTCAGGAAGGAGATGGAAGGAGCACATAGTCATCTGTGAGCACTCTTTAAATGAGGAAATTGGCCTTTGCTAAGTCTGGGTCTTAGCATTTCCAGAAAAGAAATGGTTCATCCCACATTCCGGAACTCAGGTCAGAGAGCATATGAGTTTCCCTCTTCCTTTTCCTGGTTGAGTAGAGGGACCTGTGAGTTTTGGAGTCCAGGTAGAAAGAAGAGAGCCCCGGCTGGGCGCGGTGGCTCACGCCAATAATCTCAGCACTTTGGGAGGCCAAGGCAGGTGGATCACGAGGTCAAGAGATGGAGACCATCCTGGTCAACATGGTGAAACCCTGTCTCTACTAAAAATACAAAAATTAGCTGGGCATGGTGGCATGCACCTGTAGTCCCAGCTACTCGGGAGGCTGAGGCAGGAGAATTGCTTGAGCCCAGGAGGCAGAGGTTGCGGTGAGCCAAGATCGCAACATTGCACTCCAGCCTAGATAGTGAGAGCAAAAGTCCATCTCAAAAAAAAAAAAAAGAAAGAAGAGAGCCCCAATGAGACCCCTGCTCAGTATAGACCATGACTCCCACTCAGCCCTGCTCAGCTCAGAAACACCCCTCCCACCCTGCTACTCACTCAGTTATTCATGCCCCAAATCCCCTCTTTCAGTCCAGAAACCTCCATGGCGTCCGTTATCCTCCTCTCTCCATCACACACTTTCTCACACCTATGGGATGTCCTATGGTTCTATTTTCATAAAGCAACCAGGGATGGAGTGATTCTTATTTCCTGCCAGTTCACCAGGGCAGGCAATTGTGTGTCTAATGAGTGTCTTGCTAGCTGCTTCCTCAGTACACGTCCTTCCTATCACTTCTGTCTGAAATACTGACGAGATAGCGTGCATCAGAGTCCAGCAATAAATTACAAAATTATTTTCCTCCACACCATGGATTTCTTGAAAATCTATTTGTGTCTTTAGTTAGGTCACAAGTTCAGCCAGAACTACCTGAAAGTGAAAGTGCTGCAGAGCACCTTTTACTTTCAGACAGTTCTGGCTGAACCTGTGTACTTTCATGTACCTTTCATGGTGGCATCTCCTATACAAACTGACACTGGGTAAATAAACTCAGGATGGATGTGGGGACTCAAGTCCCCAAGTCCCCTCTCTCAGGTCAGAAACCTCCACACCATCCTTTATCCTCCTCCTTCCATCACACACTTTCTCACGCCTATGGAAAGTCCTAGGATCCTCTTTATGAAAAAAATCAAGGATAGGCTGGGTGCAGTGGCTCATGCCTGTAATCCCAGCACTTTGGGAGGCCGAGGCGGGTGGATCGCAAGGTCAAGAGATAGAGACCACCCTAGCCAACGTGGTAAAACCCCGTCTCTACTAAAAACACAAAAACTAGCTGGGCATGGTGGCAAGTGCCTATAGTCCCAGCTACTTAGGAGGCAGAAGCAGGAGAATGGCTTGAACCCAAGAGGCAGAGGTTGCAGTGAGCTGAGATCGCACCACTGCACTCCAACCTGGCAATTGAGTAAGACTCCCTCTAAAAATAATAATAATAAATAAACAAAATCAAGGATAGAACAATTCTTATTTCCCACCAATTCATTTGGGGCAGGCAATTGTGTATCTACTCCGAGTGTCTTGCAAACCGCTTCCTCGGTAAACAAGTGTCTTTCCTATCTTGTGTCTGAAATACTAACAAGACAGCATGCATCAGAAATCAGCAATAAATTACTAAATCATTTTCCTGTACACCATGGATTTCTTGGAAATCTATGCCTTTATAATCAGCAGTGAGAAGGAATCAAAATCCTATTTTTAGTTAGGTTACAAGTTCAGCCAGAATATCTAAAAGTGAAAGTAGGGTAGAGCACCAGTCACACCATGCTTTCTGGTTGCATGTCTTATGCAAACTGAAACTGAGTAAACAGCCTCAGGATGGAAGGGGGACTCACTGGGCAGAGAGATCAGGCTTGCACAGGTTCTGAAGGCACAAGTAAGGAACGGTCCAAATGTCCATAGCCCCTACTCCTGACCCATCACCTTCTCCCCACAGCCGGCACCTACAGTCTCAGGGGCAGTCTGTCTTATTCCACTTAGCATGTTTTTAAAGACTCTTGCGACAGCCAGTGTCAAAATGTCCTCCGCTTTTAAGGCTAATAATCTTCCATCATATGTATATCTGTAGATGGAAATTGGAGTTGTTTCCATCTCTTGCCTATAATGAATCATGCTGCTATGAACACTGCTGTGCAGATACCTGTGTGAGTCTCTTTCTTCAATTATTGAGGGTGTATACACAGAAGTGGTAGTGCCGGATCACATGGTAACCTTTTCCAGAAACTGCCATAAAGTTTTCCACAGCAGCTGCACCATTTTACACTCCCAACAGCAATGTTCAAGGGTTGCAGTATCTCTGCATCCTCACAACACTTGTTATTTTGTATCAAAAAGTAATAGCCATCCTAGTGAGGAGGAAGTGCTATTTCGCTATGGTTTTGATTCTGCATTTCCCCAATGACTCTGAAGTTGAGTCTTTTTTCACGTGCTTGTTGGCCACTTCTATATCTGTTCTGGAGACATGTCTATTGAAGTTACTTGGTCATTGTTAAATTGGAAGAGTTTTTGTGTCATTGTTGTTAGATGGTAGAAGGTCTCTATTTATCCTAGATCATAATCTCTTATCAGATATCTGATTTGCAAATTATCTTCCATTCTGTGAGTTGAGTGTTTACTCTTTCCAGAAAGACCTTTGATTAAGTTTTAAGTTTTGATGGAGTCCAGTTTATCTGTTTTTTCCTTTGTTACTTGTGCTTTTGGAGTCATATCCAAGAAATCATTGCCAAATCTCATGTCATGAAGATATGTGTGTGTTTTTTCTTTTTTTCAAAGAATTTTATTATTGTAGGTCTTTTTTCCCCCCGCTTTGAGACAGAGTCTCGCACTGTCACCCAGGCTGGAGTGCAATGGTGCCATCTTGGCTCACTGCAACCTCTGCCTCCCAGGTTCTAGCAATTCTCCTGCCTCAGCCTCCTGAGTAGCTTGGACTACAGGTGCATGCTGCCACGCCCGGCTAATTTTTTGTATTTTAGTAGAGATGGGGTTTCACTGTGTTGCCCAGGCTGGTCTCAAACTCCTAAGCTCAGGCAGTCCACCTGCCACGACCTCCCAAAGTGCAAGGATTATAGGCATGAGCCACCGTGCCCGGCCAGCAATCTTACTTTCATGATAACTAGCTCACTCCAATGAAAAGGACGTTTATCTGCTGGCTGGATGTGGTGGCTTATGCCTGTAATCCCAGCACTTTGAGAGGCCAAGGCGGGTGGATCACCTGAGATCAGGAGTTCAGGATCAGCCTAGCCCACATGGTGAAACCCCATCTCTACTAAAAATATAAAAATTAGCCAGGCTTGTGGCGCACACCAATGATCCCAGCTACTCAGGAGGCTGAGGCAGGAGAATCGCTTGAACCTGGGAGGCTGAGGTTGCGGTGAGCTGTGATGGCGCCAGTGCACTCCAACCTGGGCAACAAAGGAAGACTCCATCTCAAAAAAAAAAATTGTGGTAAAATACAGTTAATATAAAATTTGCTATGTTAATAAAAGTTATTTTAAAGTTTCTACATGAAAAAAAAATGACACTACTAATCTGATTATAACGCAGAGCCCTCATGACCTAATCGCCCCTTATTAAACCCCACCTTGAAACACCTGCATTGGGGATTAACTTTTCAACACACGAACTTTGGGGCATGGATTCAAACCATAGCAGCTGCCAAGGAAGATAGGAGGAAATATCAGAGATACACAAGAAACAACGTCTCCCTTAGTTTTTCTGGTTATAACTGGGCACATGTGCTCAGACACTCATTTCTGTACTCCCTTCAATACATATTTTGAGCATCCTCTCTGTGTCTGGCCCCGTGAAATTGGCATCCCCCAACTCCCATGTTAAGATTTCTCTCCACATGGCAGAGAAGTTTCCGTTGAATTTTCAGGTGTGATGCCCACTTATTCTTCATTCATTGTCCCGTTTAATGAATGACAATAGATTTCTATTGTCAGAACATGATTATGGCACTTTCCTCTTTAGCAGCTCATCAATGTCTTCAGAACAAAGTGTAAACCTCTTCTATGGGCACTTAAGTTCTCTCTGGTAGAAATCTTCCCTTTCTGATACAAGAACATTTTTATTTTTGAGACGGAGTCTCATTCTGCCACCCAGGGTGGAGTGCAGTGGCGCGATCTCGGCTTGCTGCAACCTCCACCTCCCTGCAACCTCCACCTCCCGGGTTCAAGCGATTCTCATGCCTCAGCCTCCCGAGTATCTAGGATTACAAGTGCATGCCACCACACTCAGCTAATTTTTGTATTTTAGTAGAGACGGGGTTTCACTATGTTGGCCAGGATGGTCTCGATCTCTTGACCTTGTGATCCGCCTGCCTCGGCCTCCCAAAGTGCTGGGATTACAGGCGTGAGCCACCGCGCCCAGCCCCTAGAACCATTTTTATATCACTTCAGTCTAATAAACCACCATTTTACTTAGAGGAATTTCTATTCTTGGAAAATCAGAGGGCCTTTCAGCTTCTGCTGTAAGGTGATTCTTAGTCCAGAGAACAAGATTATATCTGCTTCTGCAGGATTACAGCAAGTTACTAGATTTCTACTTCTTCCTGTCATAATATATGTTATCATCTAAGTCTGGAACTTCCTTTGTTAAATTTTTGTGATTTTCCAGGTGGCCTAAGGGTGGGAACAATAGCTCTGTCTCCAGCCTAGCCTGGGAGCTGCCTTAAAGGAGCCGCACACTTAGTGATTGCAGAGATGCTGGTGGGAAGCTGCAAGTAGACTAGCTGTTGTGTTTTACTAATTTGGTGCTTGGACCAGGAAAATTAAAATGCAGTCTTGTGCTCTGTGGATGAGACCTTACTGCCTCAGAATAGCTACTTCTGATAGGCAAAGAACAATGAGTCACTTAAATCATTTGCTGATGGTCATGAATCATGGCATCGTGACAGGGACCACCACCAGCAAAATCAAATCAACTGATTTTGTTCCGTTAATCAGAACAAAGAGAAAGTAATTGGAGAGCTAGTACATAAGATTCATGTTTTAATATTATGAGACCCATAAAAGAATGGTAATGAATATAATAACTATGAAGAAAATAAAGTATTTATTAACCGTAATGAAAAGATAGGCTGGAGGCCAAGCACGGTGGCTCATGGCTATAATCCCAGCACTTTGGGAGGCCGAGGCAAGTGGATCATTTGAGCCCAGGAGTTCAAGACCAGCCTGTGCAACATAAGGAGACCCTGTCTCTACAAAGAAAATTAAAAATTAACAGGGTGTGGTGGTGCACACCTGTAGTCTCAGATACTCAGGAGGCTGAGGTGAGAGGATCACTAGAGCTCAGGAAAACACAGAACAAGATTAAAGTTTTAAAATTCGTGATTCTCCAGGCAGCCGGAGGGTGGGAACAAGGAGGTCGAGGCTGCAGTGAGCTGTGATTGCGCCACTGCACTTCAGTCTGGGTGACAGAATGAGACCCTGAAAAAAAAGGAGAAAGAAGGAAGGAAGGTGGGAGGCTGAGGTGGGTGGATCACCTGAGGTTTCGAGTTCGAGACCAGCCTGACCAACATGGAGAAACCCTGTCTCTACTAAAAATACAAAATTAGCTGGGTGTGGTGGCACATGCTTATAATCCCAGCTACTCGGGAGGCAGAGGCAGGAGACTTGCTTGAACCCAAGAGGAGGAGGTTGGGGTGAGCCAAGATTGTGTCATTGCCCTCCGGACTGGGCAACAAGAGTGAAACTCTGTCAAAGAAAGAAAGAAGGGGGGAAGGGCAGGGGAAGCGAGGGGAGGGAAGGGAGGAAAGGAGAAAGAGAGAAATTACCTGTTGTGACTGCTCTGGGCGTGCCTACCTACCAGACACCTGATCTTGCAAGGTCTTTATTAAATAAAGTCTCACTTTCGCTGTTCTTCGTGCCTCTAAGTCCATTCTTTGGGTTTGGACAGGTAAGTGTGTTTCTCGCATATATAAAGTTCAGAATACAGACCAAACTAAACTACAGCATTAGGAATGCACCCTTAGGTGGTAAAATGAAAAGAGAAACAAGAAAGTATAAATATCAGGATAGTTATTTCTGAGTAGAAAGGAGAGGATAGTGATAAGAAGGAGAGGAAGCGATCTGGAATACTGGAAATATTCCATTTCTTGGCCTGTGTGGTATTTAAATGGATGTTCACTTGTGATAAATCATTCAGCTGTATATTTATGTTTTGTTTACTTTTCTGCATGTTATATTGCACAAATAAGATTTGAAAATTAAATGTCCAAAGTAGTCAATGTAATACAAGAAAAGAATATAATTATAAAGCTTTAGTAGCTAGGACGATCCGTATGGATGAAGACAGGCAAAGAAATGAATGGAAAAAAATTAAAAAACCCAGAAAAGACCATGAATCTAAAATATCTTTAGACCATGAATCTAAAATATATATAATAGGGATGGCATATAATCACTGAAGAACAAATAGGAACACTCCAGGACAGAACCTTGAGAACGCCTACAAGAAGCGATCTTGTAAGCGTTCCTAGCGTTCCTCACAAACATCAAACAGGTTGAAATGTCCAATACGGCCCCGCCCTTCGTCATTGGGCTGTTTCAGATGCGTTGGCAATTCCCGACCTCGAGGGGTATCTGGAGAACGGCGGGCGCCTGGAAAGTACGCATGCGCACTGCTCCCAGGGTTTGCGGTAGAGACTGCTCTCGCGCCCGGTTACGCACACGGCGTTTACCGTGCGCACAGCGCTCACGCACGCGCACTGGGGTGTCCACCGGGCATCGCGCTGTCCCGTTATTCCAGTTTCTCTGGGAGCAGCCGAGTTGACCCCGCGGTCTAAGATGTCCAAGCTGCCCGCAGACAGCAGTGTCCCGCAGACAGGCGCGGCGAATGGTGACAGAGACGTCCCGCAGGCAGAGGTAGGCCGCGGGAGGCGGGAGCCGGCCCCGGCGCAGCCTGAGGAGGCCGGGGAAGGCGCGATGGCGGCGGCCAGGGGAGGACCGGTGCCGGCGGCCAGGGAAGGCCGGATGGCGGCGGCCAGGGGAGCCCCGGCGGCGGCGGCCAGGGGAGCCCCGGTGGCAGCGGCGGCGGTGGCCAGGGCAGCCGCGGCGGGTAGGGAAAGCCCAGCGGCGGCGGCGGCCAGAGAAGCCCGGATGGCGGAGGTCGCTCGCTTGCTAGGGGAGCCGGTGGACGAAGAGGGTCCCGAGGTTAGGCCCAGGTCCAGGCACGCGAATGGAGGCCTGGCTGCGTTGCCCTATCTCCGCCTCCGCCACCCACTTAGCGTTTTAGGAATCAATTACCAGCAGTTTCTCCGCCACTATCTGGAAAATTACCCGATTGCTCCTGGCAGAATACAGGAGCTTGAAGAACGCCGCAGGCGATTCGTGGAAGCCTGCAGAGCAAGGGAAGCGGCGTTTGATGCCGAATATCAGCGAAATCCTCACAGGGTGGACCTCGATATTTTAACCTTTACGATAGCTCTGACTGCATCTGAAGTTATCAACCCTCTGATAGAAGAACTTGGTTGTGATAAGTTTATCAATAGAGAATAGTTACGTGGTGACACTACAAGAGAACCTCTGCATTCCAGTCATACCAATCCTGCAACTTGATTTTCAGAAGTCAGAGTATATCGAGATAAGGCAGTGCACAAGTGGAGGTGGAGGGGAAAAAGACAGAGGGAAGCTTACCTTGAAAAAGCATTACAGAAGAAATTGAAAAAAATGTCGAAAGTACTGTAACTGTAACGTTCGTTGAGTTTGTGATTTATCCACATTTTCCCCCTGCGTTATGGAAAATGTCTCTCAACATTGCTTTATTACAAAGTAAAGGATGGTTTTATAAAATTGAGACTTGATGAGAAATCACCAATACTTAAGCCCATGAGGATGAAAGAAATTATCAAATAGTGCTGAACAGAATAAGGCGTTAACACCGAGCTATTAGGACTGGAAGGCTGTGAAAAGATCTTGAAATTGTCAGAATATGTGCCCTCCTCATGTCATATTCAATAGAAGTTTCTAGTGTAAGATTGATTTTGTGTTTTCTTAGACATTTCAAGTGACAAGCAAAGTAAATGTTGTACATATTACGTGATAAATCATGTTTTCAAGAACATCAAATTTCTGGACATTTTTCTTTCACTCAATTTTTAATTTTAAAAGTGTTTTCAGTATAAAAAAATCCATTTACAAGCCAAAAAATATATAAAATATACAGTGAAAAGCCTTCCATTCTTGTCTTCCTCCATCCAGTACCCACCATGACCGCTAATGATAGCCACAGTTTCCCTTCCATCCTTCTAGTTTCCCTCTGTGTACACAGGCATCTATAAATCTGGGTTTACTTGTTTTTACTTCTTCACAGGTCAGCTTATTATACTTACTGGCTTATACATTGCTTTCTCATTAAGAACATATCTTGACGACCCTACCAAACCACTGTATTTCCTCATTATTTTTTAAAGTGGCATTTTATTTCATTCTGAAATTACTTAACCAGGGATATATTGACGGACATTTAGGTTGTTTCCCATATATTTCTTTGGAGAGAAAAAAAAAATTGCTGGAGTAGTTCATCTTGTACATATATCATGTGGCAGGTGCACAAATACAGTATTGCTTCAATTCAAAATGCACTTTTCATATTTTAACATAGCTGAAATGTGGGTGCATCTTACATTTGATGCTGTAATACGGCATTTTTTCCTTAGGTTTTCATGAAACTAATGATATGTCTTACAATCATTAGCTACCTACATTTCTTTTAACATGTAATATCTGTAGGCTGATTCCCTAGAAGTGAGAATTCTGGACCAAAGGTACGCCTTTAAAATTGTATGGATATTGCTACGCAGCACTATGTGTCCTGCTTTGCACTCCCACCAGCAATTGATGATCAAGGATGTTTCATGACAGCCTAGCCAACACACTAAACCAACAATCATCCAGCTTTTATGAATCTGATAGTTGAAAAAATAGTATATCAGTTTTAATTTGCTTTTATTATGAGTGAAGTTAAATATCTTTCTTTTTTTTTCGAGGTGGAGTTTTGCTCTTGTTGTTCAGGCTGAAGTGCAGTGGTGCGATTTCTGCTCACTGCAATCTCCGCCTCCCAGGCTCAAGTGATTCTCCTGCTTCAGCCTCCTGAGAGCTGGGATTACAGGCATATACCACCACGCCTGGCTAATTTTTATATTTTTAGCAGAGATGGGGTTTCACCATGCTGGCCAAACTGGTTTTGAACTCCTGACCTCAGGTGATCCACCCACCTCGGCCTCCCAAAGTGCTGGAATTATAGGTGTGAGCCACTGCACCCAGCCAGTTAAATATCTTTTAAATATATATATATTCCCTTTTCCATAAAGTCTCTGTTCATATTCTTTTTTATTCTTTTCTTTTTGAGATGAAGTCATGCTCTAGTCGCCTAGGCTGAAGTGCAGTGGTACCATCTCAGCTCACTGCAACATCCACTTCCCATGTTCAAGCGATTCTCCTGCCTCAGCCTCCTAAATAGCTGGGATTACAGGTGTGTGCCACATCGTCTGGCTCATTTTTGTATTTTTAGTAGAGATGGGGTTTCACCATGTTGGCCAGGCTGGTCTTGAACTCCCGATCTCAGATGATCCTCCTGCCTCGGCCTCCCAAAGTTCTGGGATTATAAGCTTGAGCCACCGTGCCTAGTTCATATTCTTTATCCACTTCCCTGACAGATAATTTTGTCCTTTCTTCATTGAATCCAGTAGCTATTTATCATACTCATGTTCGTGATACGAGGTATAATAATAGCTTGGGATATGAGTTACAAATATTTTTTCACAATTTGTCATTAGGCTTTGGCTTTTTGGAAAGTCTTTTGGCCGTGGTGATTTTTGCTGCCTGTTTTCCTTTAAATTTGCAGTAGGCCCGGTACAGTGACTCACACCGGTAATCCCAGCACTCTGGGAGGCTGAGGCAGGCAGACCACTTAAGCCCATGGTTCAAGACCAGTCCAGGCAACATGGCAAAACTCCGTCTCTTTGAAAAATATGAAAAATTAGCCTGGTGTAGTGGCACACGCCTGTAATCCCATCTACTCTGGGAGCTGAGGTGGAAGGATCACTTGAGCCCAGTAGGCTGAGGCTGCAGTAAAGCCAAGATGACACCACTGCATCCAGCATGGATAACAAAGTGAGATTCTGTCTCAAAAGTAAAAAATAAACCTGCAATATTTTGAATCCCAAGGTTGTAGTGTGTGTAGTGTGTGTGTGTGTGTGTGTGTGTGTGTGTGTGTGTTTTCATTGTTCATGTTCTAATCTTTTCAGGTGCAGTATAAGGATCTAATTTTTTTTAGACGATTGCCTGATTGCCCTAACAGCATTTACTAAGTAGTCCATTTTTTCTCCACTAACTGTTTTTTGTTTTTGTTTTTCAGACAGAGCCTTGCTCTGTCACCCAGGCTGGAGTACAGTGGCAGGATCTCAGCTCACTGCAACCTCCTCCTCCTGGGTTCAAGCAATCTCCTGCCTCAGCCTTCTAAGTAGCTGGGATTACAGGCCCACGCCACCACACCTAGCTAATTTTTTGTATTTTTTGTAGAGACAGGGTTTCACTATGTTGTCCAGGTTGGTCTCGAACTCCTGGCCTCAGGTGATGCACCTGCCTCAGCTTCCCAAAGTGCTGGGTGCCATGCCTGGCTCCACTAATTGTTTTAAGATGCCTTTTCATACAAAAACTGTGTTTTAGATTTTCTAACTAATTCTAAATCTGGTAATGCTAAAGCCTTTCAGCGTACTTTTTCATAGTGCTTCTGAGTATTTTGTTCATTATGTAACTACATCAACCTCAGAGTCAGCTTACCTTATTTTAAAACAAAGCATTTTTATTAGAATCATATTATACTTCATTAACTCATGGGTAATTGCTATCTTTTAGATAATGAGTCTTCTTCGTATCTAAATGATCAGTTTTTTTTTTTTGGAGACAGTCTCACTCTGTCACGAGTGTGGAGTGCAGTGGCACAATCTTGGTTCACTGCAACCTCCACCTCCTGGGTCCAAGTGATTCTCATGCCTCAGCCTCCCGAATAGCTGGGACTACAGTTGCCCACCACCACACCTGGTGAATTTTTGTAATTTTAGTAGAGATGGGTTTTTGCCATGTTGGCCAGACTGGTCTTGAACTCCTGGCCTCATATGATCCGCTACCTAGGCCTCCCAAAGTGCTGGAATTACAGGTATGAGCCATTATGCCTGGCAATTTTTCCATTTTTTAAAAGACTTCCTTTGTATTCTTCAGGAGAGCATTAATGTTTGTCCTTAATGTTCCTAAAGTAGGTCTTTCATAGGTCTAGTCATTTATTCCTAGATACTTGATCTTTTGTGTTTTTTCTGTAGTATATGAAGATATTTCTATTATAGAAGCTTGCCTGTGTATTTGAAAATAATTGATGTCTGCATATTTATTTGATAGGCTCCTTTAATATACTGAATTGTCTTACTATTTATAGTAGTTTTTCAAATGATTCTCTTGTTGAGTAATTAGTCATTTGCAAATAATGATGGTTTTGGTTTTGCCTCTTTCACTTTTTTTTTTCTTAGAGATAGGGTCTTGATCTCCTATGCTTAAACTATCCTGCTGCCTTGGTCTCCTAAAGTTCTGAGATTAGAGGCATGAGCCTAGCCGGGCGTGGTGGTGTGCGCCTGTAATCCCAGCTACTTGGGAGGCTGAGGCAGGAGAATCGCTTGAACCCGAGAGGTGGAGGTTGCAGTGAGCCAAGATTGTGGCACTGCACTCGAGCCTGAGTGACAGAGTGAGACCCTATCTCAAAAAATTAAAAAATAACAAAAGATAAAACAAATAAAAAATAACAAAATAAAAAAAAAATAGAGGCATTAGCCACCATGCCTGGCCCCTTTTACAATTTTTTTTTTTTTTTTTGAGACGGAGTTTCGCTCTTGTTACCCAGGCTGGAGTGCAATGGCACGATCTCGGCTCACCGCAACCTCCGCCTCCTGGGTTCAAGCAATTCTCCTGCCTCAGCCTCCTGAGTAGCTGGGATTACAGGCACACGCCACCATGCCCAGCTAATTTTTTGTATTTTTAGTAGAGACGGGGTTTCACCATGTTGACCAGGATGGTCTCGATCTCTTGACCTCGTGATCCACCCGCCTCGGCCTCCCAAAGTGCTGGGATTACAGGCGTGAGCCACCGCGCCCGGCCCCGCTTTTACAATTTTTAATACCTCTGGCTTCTGGCTTCTTTCTCTTTATTAGTTTTTTGGCTAATACCTTCTATCTAATTTAACACAATGCTGGAAGATAACGAAGCATCCTTGTCTTGTTCCTGATTTCATGGAAATCTTTTTTTTTTTCCCTTTCAACAGCGTCTCACTCTGTTGCCCAGGCTGGAGTGCAGTGGCGCAATCTTGGCTCAATGTAACCTCTGCCTCCAAGGCTCAAGCGATTCTTCCATCTCAGCCTACTGAGTAGCTGGGACTACAAGCACACACCACTATGTCTGGCTAATTTTTATATGTTTTTGTAGGGATGGGGTTTTGCCATGTTGTCCAGCCAGTCTCAAACTCTTGAGCTCAAGTGATCCTCCCACCTTGGTTTCTCAGAGTGCTGCGATTACAGATGTGAGCCACCGCACCAGACCAATTTCATAGAAATGTTTACATACTGTGTGTGTATGTGTATGTCTGTGTGTCTTTTATCAAGAATGGTTGTTGAATTTTGTCAAAGACCTTTTCAGAATCTGTGAAGGTAATCCTAAGACTGTTTCAAATCTACCACCATGAAGACTCACAGAGTTACTAGTAATACATGATCTTTGCATTCTTCAAATTAATTAATTATATATCTATATACACAGATTTTTTTTTTTGAGAGGGAGTCTCACTCTGCCACCCAGGCTGGAGTGTAGTGGCATGATATCAGCTCACTGCAACCTTCACCTGCTGGATTCAAGCAGTTCTCTGCCTTAGCCTCCTTAGTAGCTGGGATTACAGGCGTCTGCCACCATGCCCGGCCAGTTTTGTATTTTTGGTAGAGATGAGGTTTCACCATGTTGGCCAGGCTGGTCTCGAACTCCTGACCTCAGGTGATCCACCCACCTTGGCCTCTCAAAGTGCTGGGATTACAGGCATGAGCGACCGCGCCCGGCCAGAGATGGTATTTTAATGTGCTACTGGATCTCTGCTTTTTTGTTAAAGGACATTCATATTCATGTTCATAAGTGAGGCTGCTGTGTCATTTTCTTGTACAGCATTTGTCACTCTTAAATAGTGATGTTATTACATCATATAAATAATTTGGAAATTTCCTTAGTTCCGGAACACTTTAAAAATCCATTGGAATTATCTAAGGTTTGGTAGAATTTCCCTTGGGGACCATCTAGGCTGGTGTCTGGGGTGGCAAGGAGCAGTAGCTCTTTCACCACTTTGTGGATTTTTTTTCCCCATGGTACGAGCAATAGATTTTTAGGTTCTTTGAAGACAAACCTATCCTCGCTGAGTTAGAATATAGCATTTTTCCTGACTTTCTTGATTGCATTCCTTTCTACTTTACGGTCACAGAGGGCAGGATCTCGGCTCACTGCAACCTCCACCTCACAGGTTCAGCCGATCCTCCTGCCTCAGCCTCCTGAATAGCTGGGACTATAGGCTTATGGCATCATGCCCAGATAATTTTTGTGTAGGGTTTTGCCCTGTTGGCCAGGCTGGTCTCGAACTCCTGACCTCAAGTGATCCACTAGCCTCGGCTTCTCAAATTGTTGGGATTACAGGTGTGAACCACCACACCCAACCATTCTACATCCTTATAAATGGTGAAATCTTACAGAGGTTACACATGCAAAGTTCTGGGAGTTGTGAGGGGCAGCATATAAGAATCTATAGTTCCTGGACCAACACACATCCTTAGAATAGCTAAATACACATTCCAAATGAATCTGAATTAAATACACATTGAAACTGAATTCCGGCCGGGTGAGGTGGCTCACGCCTGTAATCCCAGCACTTCGGGAGGCTGAGGCGGGTGGATTGGTTGAGGTCAGGAGTTCAAGACCAGCCTGGCCAACATGGTGAAACCCCATCTCTTTTAAAAAAAACAAACTGAATTCCATTTCTTTATGCAAACCTAAACGTATGACCTCATATCTGAGATCCAGACTCATCTGCTTCTGGAGAAATGCCCACCTGCAGATGCTGAATATGGGAAACCTTCCAATAAATGGACATTGGACACCCAGCTCTGAAGTGAACATGACTAGGATGGTGGGTAAGATTCTGTTTTCTTCAGGGACTGAACGAAAGACACAAAAAGGAAAGTGGGAGGTGGTTATCTGTCAGCTAACTACAATGATTAAATGGTTCCTACTTCCCCTGTCGCCAAGATCTACCCATATCTACTGTCTTCTGCAAGGAAAGCAGAAAAATCCCTCCATTTCTCATGCAATGGATGGGTCACAGGTGTGCTTCAAAAGGAGAAAACACCAGATGAAAATCATTCATCCTCAAAGTAGAAATAGCCTTTGTGCTATAATAAGAAAGATACAATGTTTGGTCTTTCTGGTTCCTGGCACAGAACTCCTAAAACTCTTAGAATCAACTGAGTGGTAGTGTATTAGGAACATCTTTTGCTCAAATGAGGTGACTCTTGGTGGCCCTTGGATAGCTTCAGAATGGGGGCTATCACTAGAAAGACCAAGGCTTCACTGGAAGCTTGGAACTTTCAGCCCCATCCCCAACCTCCTGGTAAGGGGAGAGGAGCAGGATGCTAGAGATTGAGTCAATCACCAATGGTAACTGACTTATCAATGATGCCTATGTAATTAAACCTCCATAAAGCCCCTAAACAGCAGGGTTTGAGAGTTTCCAGACTGAACACATCAAGGCGCTGGGAGAGTCCCACCAAGAGAGGGCATGGAAGCTCTATATGCCCCCTCTACACCCACCCTATCCATCTCTTCTACATAGCTCTTCCTGAGTTGTATCCTTTATAATAAACTAGTACTGGCCGGGTGTGGTGGCTCACACCTGTAATCCCAGCACTTTGGGAGGCCAAGGAGGGTGAATCACTTGAGGACAGGAGTTTAAGACCAGCCTGGCCAAGATATCAAAACCCTGTCTCTACTAAAAATACACAAATTAGCTGGGCGTGATGGTAACACACCTGTAATCCCAGCTACTCAGGAGGCTGAGGCACAAGAATCACTTGAACCCAGGAGGTGGAGGTTGCAGTGAGCTGAGATCACATCAGTGCACTCCAGCCTGGTCGAGAGAGTGAGACTCTGTCTCAAAATAAATTAATTAAACTAGTACTAGTAAATACAGCACTTTACTAAGTTGTGTGAGTTCTAGCAAATTATCAAACCTGAGGGGTGGTCATGGGAACTCCTGAATGTGTACTTGACTGGGTAGAAATGTGGGTAACCTATGCACTCCATTTGTGGCTGGCATCTGAAGTGGGCATAGTCTTATGGGTCCTGTGGGGTCTGCACTAACTGCAGATAGTTGTTGTCAGAATGGAAATTGTGGGACACTCGGTTTGTTTTGGAGAATCATTGTGGAAAATCCCACACATATTTGGTGTCAGAAGTGTTGTCAGAAGAAAAGCTCTCTCAGCCTTCAAATAGAGAATACAATCTCTTTAAAATGTTTTTTTGTTTTGTTTTGTTTTTTGAGATGGAGTCTCGCTCTGTTGCCAGGCTGGAGTGCAGTGGCACGATCTCCGCTCACTACAACCTCCACCTCCCGAGTTCAAGCGATTCTCGTGCCTCAGCCTCCCAAGTAGCCAGGATTACAGGCACATGCCACCAAACCCAGCTAATTTTGTATTTTTAGTAGAGATAGAGTTTCACCACGTTGGCCAGGACAGTCTCAATCTCCTGATCTCATGATCCGCTTGCCTCAGCCTCCCAAAGTGCTGGAATTACAGGCATAAGCCACCACGCCCAGCCTCCAGCACTTTCTTTTGAAGGCTGATACGGGCAGATCACTTGAGGTCAGGAGTTCGAGACCAGCCTGGCCAATACGGCGAAACCCCGTCTCTACTAGAAATACAAAAATTAGCTGGGCAAGGTGGTGGGCACCTGTAATCCCAGCTGTTCAGGAAACTGAGGCAGGAGAATTTCTTGAGCCCAGGAGGTGTAAGATGCAGTAACCCAGGAGGTGAGGTTGCAGTGAGCTGAGGTAACACCACTGCACTCCAGCCTGGGTGACGGAGTGAGACTCTGTCTCACAAATGTAAAAATAAAGTAGTTGGAGAATCAGCATTAAAACTTAGTTTAAGAATTTTTACTTGATCCTTCTATTTTTCCAGAGAGTTTCTCTGGCCTCTTTTCTTTGACTTGCAGGTACTGAGCAGTGTATTATTATAGCCATTCAAAATGGAAACCACACTGAATTTTGGAGACTTTATGGCTAACTCATAATTACAAACTCCCTCCAGTAACCAAGCTATCTACCTAAAGTTACCTTCCAAAGAAGTCCTTTCTTGAGTCTTCTGCATAATAGCTCAAACGTGCCTTTTGAAGCATATATGTCACATGTGGGAGAACTCACTCCATCTCTCCAAGAGAATTGTAGAAACAAAGCAAGGTGCACGTGAGTCAGAAGGATTTCCAACCCAGTCAGCTTCCAGACATGACCTGTGATAGGTCAGAATTTTTAGATGGGTTCTCATGAAGCTCAATTGCCAGCAACTCTCATATTTGGATTCCAGTTAAATTCTAAGGATTTTTTTTTTGAGACAGGATTTCACTCTGTCATACAGGGCTGGAGTGCAGTGGTGCAATCATAGCTCACTGTACAGTCGACCTCCCAACCACAAGTCATTCTTCCACCTCAGCCCCCTGAGTAGCTGCGACTACAGGTGCACATGCCACCATGCCTACCTAATTTTTTTGGTAGGGACAGGGGTCTCACTATGTTGCCCAGGCTGGTCTTGAACTCATGGGCTCAAGCAGTCCTCCCGCCTTTGCTTCCCAACGTGCTGGGATTACAGGCATGAGCCACTACACCCAGCCAGAGCTGACTGGTTTTAAATGGAACATAGACTTTCACATTTTTGGTTATCAGGATCAGAGCTAACCACACAAGAAAGACTAGCTATATTATTAGAGAGTTGGGGCTTGGAGCCATGTGATATCAGGTAGGAGGCTGGAGATTGACTTCAACAAAATGGGCAATGGTTTAATCAAGCATGCCTATGTAGTGAAACCCCAATAAAAACTCTGGACACCAAAGCCTGGGTAAGAGTCCTATGTTGGCACTACCCCTGCACTTACTGCCGAACATGGACGGCAAAGGGGAACAGGTCCCTAGGGACACAGGAACTTCATATTTGGAGCCCTCCCCATCCCAGATTGTGCCTTATACATCTCTTCTAATCTGTGTCCTTTGTAATAAGCATGACTTTTAGTATAACAGATTTCAGTGAGCTCTGGGAATTATCAAACCTAAAGGTGGTTTTGGGAAACCCCAAACTTGCAGTGTCAAAATATTACTTATAGGCCAGACCGAGTGGCTCAGGCCTGTAATCCCAGCACTTTGGAAGGCCAAGGCAGGATGATCACTTGAGGCCAGGAGTTCGAGACCAGCCTGGGAAACACAGTGAGACCCAATCTCTACAAAAAATAAAAAATTAGCTGGGTGTGGTGGTGCGCACCTGCAGTCCCAGCTACTCTGGAGGCTGAGGCAGGAGGATGGCTTAAAGTCGGGAGGTCAAGGCAGCAGTAACCGAGATTGTACCACTGTACTCCCGCCTGTGCGACAGGGTGAGACCCGTTCTCAAAAAAAAAAGCTGGAAAATGACCTTATAAGAAAGTTTACATTAATATTGAAGTGGTTGTAATTAAAATATCACGTCCTCAGGTCCTCAGGCGCTCAGAAGACAGGCCGCTACAGACGTAATGGCACTCAGGGCCGCTAAGGGACGGTAGAGGAGTGGGCACCCTGCTTACGCATGCGCACACACTCGACTCGCAGCGTTTTCGTGCACTCCTAGATTCGCGCATGCGCACGTCCCGCGTGCAGCAGTGCTGCGCCGTTACTCCCATCTCCGTAGAAACGCTCAGACTATGGCGGAGCCGACTGGGCTTTCGGACATGTCCGCTCTCCCCGGAGACAGCAGCGTCCCACAGGTGGGCACAGCGAGTGGCGTCAGCGACGTACTGCAGGGGGCATTCGGCGGCGGGGGGCGGGCGCAGGAGGCCGGGGAAGGCCCAGTGGCCGAAGCTGCGCGGTCCATGGCACGGGTGCCGGGCCCTGTGCCCAGGCCCATCCCCAGCGGCGTCCCGGGTCTGGCATCCGCGCCAGACCCCCATCAGCAGCTCGGTTTCTTAGGAATTAACCAGCAGCTGTTGTTCCGCGAGTATCTGGATAGTAGCTCCATGATCCCGGTCAGATTACTACGGGATTTCGAGGAACGCCGCAGGCTGTTCGTGGAAGGCTGCAAGGCGAGGGAAGCAGCCTTTGATGCGGATCCCCCGCAGATGGACTTCGCGGCTGTCGCCTTTGCTGTAGCGCTGACTGCCCCCGAGAGCCTCAGTCCTCTGGCCGACTGAGTCGGCTGTGATGACGAGATTGGTGGCAAGGAATAGCTAAATGACTGTTTTCGGATCAAAAGAACAGGCTGTGCCAGTTTAAACTGAGTCAGTTAAACTCAGTTTAATGACTGAGTTAACTCAGTCATCAGGGGGAATACAAACTGGAAGGGAATACGGCAATGTGCAATTGAAGGAGGAAGCACACTCCGAAATGGAAACAGACAAGACTGTTGAATCTTGTTTTCCTTCTTCTTTTTTAATATTATTTAAATAGAGATAGGAGTCTCGCGATGTTCCCTAGTCTGGTCCCAAACTCTTGGACCCAAGCGATCCTCCCGCTTCGGCCTCCCAAAGTGCTGGGATTACTTTACAGGCGTGAGCCACCGCGCCTGGCCGAATCTTGTTTTCAAAGAGGTCCCAAGACACTTCTGACTTAGCACTTTGTTAGCAATGCTTTTTCCTGCATTTGTGGAGAATCCTTCAAGATTGTTTCACCATAAAGGATGGTTTTGCAAAGATCTGAGAAAAAAATGCTAGTAATAGAACTCATAAAAGTGAGCCAAAGTAATGAAAGAAAACAAATAACAGTTGTCAGGAATCCAGGTGTATCTGAGTTACTAGGATTGGAAGGCTATTGAGAGGACTTTGAAATTTCACAATTTGTGGTCATGTCATGTCAACAAATCCTTGTGTAAGATTCTTATTTGTATTTTCTGAGGTACTTTAGATGAATAGCAAATATTCAGTAGGAAAAGCCACGTATTTATTATATGATCATTGTTTTCAAGTCTATGTGAAATTTAATAGCTGTGGGAATAAACTTGCTTTTTGTTAATTTTAAGCTTATTTTATTCTAGAATATGTATCCTATTCACAAGACTCAACCAAAAAAAAGTATCAAAAGATGCTGTGAGGAATCTCTTATTGCTGTCCTCT
Organism: Aotus nancymaae; assembly: GCF_030222135.1. Taxonomy (NCBI): domain Eukaryota; kingdom Metazoa; phylum Chordata; class Mammalia; order Primates; family Aotidae; genus Aotus; species Aotus nancymaae. Next base: position 14,030,515 of record NW_026988441.1, on the reverse strand, counting down.
GCCAAACTCAAAACTATTCCATACAGGTGTCATTGCTCGTGGCTTGGGATTTTGTTGTTTTCTTGGTTTTGCTTTTTTGCTGTATGTCTTTCAACAGTTTTCTAATGCATATGCAAATAAACATCAATCTAAATATTGTGCATTCTCCCTTTTAAAATCAAGATAGTTAACTTGCATCACAAGGTATAAATTTTAAAAAATACAAAATCAAAGTAGCATATACCTCTATCAGCATCTTGAGTTTTTTCAGTTATATATGGAGAGATTTATGCGTAAGGGCTATTTTTCTTCTTCCTTTTTTTTTTTTTTTTTTGAGACAGAGTCCCCCTCTGTTGCCCAGGTTGAAATGCAGTGATGAGATCTCGGCTCACTGCAGCCTCCACCTCCCAGGGTCAAGTGATTCTCCTGACTCAAGCCTCCCAAGTAGCTGGGATTACAGATGTGCACCATCACACCTGGCTAATTTTTTTATTTTTAATAGAGACGGGGCTCTACTGGCCAGGCTGGTCTCAAACTCCTGACCTCAGGTAATCCACCCGCCTCGACCTCCCACAGTATTGGGATTACAGGCATGAGCCACCGTGCCCAACCTACTGGGGTTGTATTATGCAGGTGTGATTGACTGGATCATTGGTCATGGAACTGAACTAAATCTCCAGCTTCCTTCCCATCCCAGACTGTCAAGTTGATACCACAGCTCAAAGTCCAGTTTTCTCATAATCTCATAGTGGCTCTTCTGGCACTGACAGCCATCATTCTGACTCATTACCATAAACGAGAAGTGCACCGTTAGTCACCTTTTGAGTCTAAACTATCAAGTATGGCCCAAGGGGCCGACCATGTTAACAGTGACACCCCTGTCACTTGGGAAATACCAAGGATTTAAAGAGTCCCTCCCAGCAACTGGACACAAAAGCCAACCAAATTCTCTACTATCCGACAATATCTAATACTGTTTACCTTAATGACTTTGATGCTAACAGTTTTTTTCTTTCTTTGAAGCAAGGTCTCAATCTGTCGCCCAGGGTGGAGTGGAGTGGCACAACCACAGCTCACTGCAGCCTCGACCTCCTGGGCTCAAGTAATCCTCCAGCCTCAGTTTTCTGAGTAGCTGGGACTGCAGGTGCATGCCACCACGCTGGGCTAATTTTTGTATTGTAGAGACAGGGTCTCCCTGTGTTGCCCAGGCCAGCCTTGAACTGCTGGCCTCAAGCCATCCTCCCACCTCCACCTCCGTAAGTGCTGGGATTACAGGTGTGAGCCATCATGCCCAGCTCCTTTTAATAGCTAATTCATGTTGCTCAGAACTTGATCTTTGGGAACTACTTGAGAATTGGTTCAGCATCTTCATAGCTGATTTCTGTTTAGTCTTGCCATGTACTTGGGAACATTCCTAACCAGACATTAGATGAAATTTCAGACTTGTCAGATGGCAGGAATTTAGGTCCCACATTTGCGCGAGTGCAGGCTTATTAACAGAAGGCTTTCTCTCAATCATTTGCTCACTAACAAGGTGGAGACTAATTACCCCCACCACCTACCTCTGTGGGAGGGGCATTTTTCCCCAGCCTACCCACTGGAGGGTACTGCCTCCTGAGGTTCCAGCAGCCACATGGTCTCCACTCTGGCATCTTATCCTGCTTGGGTTTGGGTTCTGTCTTTTCCCTTCACATTTTGAGTCATGCAGGTTCTCGCCATCAAAATTAGCAGATTTCCTCACAAGCACCATCTCCAACACCAGCCACTTCTGGATTTATATTTCCATAAGATTTCTGGACTCCAGGAGTTCCCTTACCTTCCCACCACCTCAATTTTGCATTAAAAATATTTTTTTGTTATTCCACCTGGTTCTGATGAGCTACTGGATAAAAAAGAAAAAAGAATAAATAGAAAAAAATATTTTTTGTTTGTTTTTTGTTGTTAAAAATTTTTTAAAATATTTTAGGCTGGGCATGGTGGCTCATGCCTATAATCCCAGCACTTTGGGAGGCCGAGGCAGGCGGATCACAAGGTCAGGAATTCGAGACCAGCCTGGCCTGACACGGTAAAACCCCATCTCTACTAAAGATACAAAAAATTAACCAGGCATAGTGGCTTGCACCTGTAATCCCAGCTACTCAGGAGGCTGAGGCAGGATAATTGCTTGAACCCAGGAGACAGAGATTGCAGTGAGCTGAGATTGTGCCATTGCACTCCAGCCTGGGCAACAGAGTCAGACTGTCTCAAAAAACAAAAAAAAAGCAAATCTCTGCTAAGTGTTTTTCTTAACTGTAGAGGGTGGAAAGTATATGTCACATAGGAAATATCCTTTCATATTTTATACCACTTGACACAGATTTCACTGAGACAAATCCCATATATGTTCTGGGACTTACCCCTACCCTCCAGCACTCGGTCTTATCAGGCAACCTGCTCACAGACCCTTACCAGCATATCATTGTACAGGGCCAGCATATTATCCTGTGAGGTGTTAAGATCAGACCCAGCGAGGCGGCTCACACCTGTAATCTCAGCACTTTAAAAGGCTTAGGTGAGCGGATCACTTGAGGTCAGGCGTTTGAGACCAGCCTGTCCAACAAGGTGAAACCTCATCTATTAAAAATACAAAAATAAGCTGGGTGTGGTGGCACGTGCCTATAATCTCAGCTACTCAGGAGGCTAAGGCAGGCGAATCGCTTGAACCCGGGAAGCAGAGGTTGCGGTGAGCCAAGATTGCACTATTGCACACCAACCTGGGTGACAGAGCCAGACTCCATCTAAAAAAAAAAAAAGAATTTGAGGCCGGGCGCGGTAGCTCACGCCTGTAATCCCAGCACTTTGGAAGGCCGAGGCGGGTGGATTACGAGGTCAAGAGATCAAGACCATCCTGGTCAACATGGTGAAACCCCGTCTCTACTAAAAATACAAAAAATTAGCTGGGCATGGTGGCACGTGCCTGTAATCCCAGCTACTCAGGAGGCTGAGGCAGGAGAATTGCCTGAACCCAGGAGGCAGAGGTTGCGGTGAGCTGAGATCGCGCCATTGCACTCCAGCCTGGGTAACGAGAGGGAAACTCCATCTCAAAAAAAAAAAGAATTTGTGTTTTCTAACTAAAATCTACTACTAACTGAAACCTACTAATTCTGTGATAAGCCTTCTGCTAATCCTTCCCAGGCATAATTATTACAACAATTCCACGAGTTGAATAGTGCTATGATGTCAATTTTATGGAGGAGGAAATTGAGGCTCAGAGAGGTGGCATCCCTTGTTTGTGGTCACACAGCAATTAACTGGTAAAGTCTGAGTCCCCTTGCTTGTGCCCTTGACTTCCTGGCGTGTGACCACTGACCCCACCATGCCAGCTGCAGAATAGAGCGCCCATAAATGTCCACTCAATGTGAAAATGTCTCTCCCCCAGCCCCAGGTCACAGAGACACTCCCTACCACAGTGGGATTCTAAAACCTATGGGTTAAATTTTTTCTTTTTTCTGAAACAGGGTCTCATTCTGTTGCCCAGGGTGCAGTGCAGTGGCATGAACATGGCTCACTGCAGCCTCCTGGGCTCAAGCCATCCTCCTGCCTCAGCCTCCCAAGTAGCTAGGACCACAGGCACACACCACCACACTTGGCTAATTTTTTATTTGTTGTAGAGTTGGGGTCTCACTAGGTTGCCCAGGCTGGAACATAGATCTTACAGGTTTAGAAAGTGGGTCCTGGAGCACAAATGAGTTTGGAGTGTCAAGGGTTTGAGACTAACCACCATCCCTGTTTCCTTCACAACCCCAGAAAATGCCAGTAAGATGGAAAGTTTTCAAAATGTATCTGGAACCAGAGCATGGGAAATGACAAAGCCACAAAGGAAACAAACTAGCCTCAGCAGCAAGAGGAGCTGAGGCAGACGGAGGACTGGAGCCACAGGACCAGCCTCATATTGCAAGCTCCCCGCCCCTCCCGCCCCTGGGGCCAGAATATCGGAGATGCTGGGAGCAGTGCAGCAGGCCTCAGAGGTGAGTGTGGCGACGGCAGACACAGACGGGACACGGGGGGCAGACTCTGTATGTATTCTCTTCTTCCCCTTCCCTGAGCTCACCCCAGCCCCAGCCACCATCAGAAAAGAACCTGACTTAGCAACATTTCAGTTCTTCTCATCATCCCGCTGAGGTTCCTGAGATGGGAGAGAAGAGAGAAAAAAATGTAAAATAACAATAACAATGAGAGCTCCATAAAAATAACAGTGTTTATATAGGGTTTACCATGCCTCAGGCACTGTTCTAGTATTTTCTATGGACTACAATGCCCACTCTAGCTTCCTCATTTTTTTTTTTTCTTTTAGCGACAAGGCCTTGCTCTGTCACCCAAGCTGGAGTGCAGTGGCCCAGTCAGAGCTCATGGCAGCCTCTTAAGTCCTGGGCTCAAGCAATCCACCTAACTCAGGCTTTCAAAGTGCTGGGATTACAGGCATGAGCCACTGTGTCTGGCTAATTTTTTTATTATTATTATTTTGTAGACACAGAGTCTCAATATGTTGGCCTGGCTGGTGTCAAACTCCTGGACTCAAGCGATCTGCCATTTCAGCCACCCAAAGTGCTAGGATTGCAGGTGTGAGCCACTGTGCCCTGCCTCCTTGCTGGGATTGCAGGTGTGAGCCACTGTGCCCTGCCTCCTTGCTGGGATTGCAGATGTGAGCCACTGTGCCCTGCCTCCTTGCTGGGATTGCAGATGTGAGCCACTGTGCCCTGCCTCCTTGCTGGGATTGCAGGTGTGAGCCACTGTGCCCTGCCTCCTTGCTGGGATTGCAGGTGTGAGCCACTGTGCCCTGCCTCCTTGCTGGGATTGCAGGTGTGAGCCACTGTGCCCTGCCTCCTTGCTGGGATTGCAGGTGTGAGCCACTGTGCCCTGCCTCCTTGCTGGGATTGCAGGTGTGAGCCACTGTACCCTGCCTCCTTGCTACTTTTCAAACTCACTGAACACAGTCCTACCCCAGGGTCTTTGCACTTGCTATTACCACCATTTGGAATACTTTTCCCCAGAATATCCACATGGTTCAATCCCTCACTTATTTCAAGTATTCAAATATCACCTTGTCAATGAGGTCTTCTCTGCACACTCAGTTTAGAGTTGCAAAAAAAACTCTCAGGACTCCCCACCCCTATTGATTTTTCTCCTTAGCAGGTATCACCTCCTAAAATGCCATCTTCTTCTTTTTTTTTTTTTTTTTTTGAGACGGAGTCTAGCTCTGTCACCCAGGCTGGAGTGCAGTGGCATGATCTTGGCTCACCACAACCTCCGCCTTCCGGGTTCAAGCGATTCTCCTGCTTCAGCCTCCAGAGTAGCTGGGATTACAGGCGCCCGCCACCATGTCCAGCTAATTTTTGTATTTTTAACTGGTCTCGAACTCTAAAGTGCTGGGATTACAAGCGTGAGCCACCACACCAGGCCAAATGCCTTCTATTCACCTAAGTATCCTGTTCATTGTCTGTCTCCCAGAATAGAACTTCCGTTTCACTGGGGCGGGGGTTTGTATTTGTTTTGTTCACTGCTGTAGCCCCAAGACCTAGAACAGTATCAGCACATTGTAGGTACTCAGCAAATGTGTTGAGTAAGCCACAAGAATGGGCACATGACTCAAGACTGGCCAATGAGAGCACCACAATCTTTGGGTCCCAGTGACTGGCTCAGGGATAGACATGTGACCTAACCTAGGCCAATGAGAACCTTCTGCAGGATTTATGCTACCAGGACTGAGAATAAAGCCAGCCCAGGAAAAAAGCAGAAATTAAAGGAAGGGTGAGATTCCCAAAGGCACCCTTTTGGTGCCTGGATCCAGCCATGCCTGAAGCCAACAAAATTATGCCCTAGACTTTCCCATGTGTCCATATTTCTATGTCTAAAGCCAGTTTGAGCAGGATTTTCTTTTACAATCAGAACCGTCCTGATTCTAGTAACAACAGCTGTTACTCACTGAAAAAAGTCTTTGGAAAGCTGTTACCGCACATCAACTTCACCCTGCTTAGGCTGTGTGTCTGGTGCATCCAGGATTTGAACCTTAGTCTCTGTGGCTCTGGAAACTATATGCATAACCACTACCATATTCTGCATATCGGCAAGTGTGAGAAACAGACCTCACCCCTGTCTCCCTCTTCCCTTCACTCCAGCTTGGCTGCTAGAAAACAAACCTGCCGGCCCGGTGCAGTGGCTCACGCCTGTAATCCCAGCACTTCGGGAGGCCGAGGCGGGTGGATCAAGAGGTCAGGAGTTAAGACCAGCCTGGCCAAGATGTTGAAACCCCATCTCTACTAAAAATACAAAAATTAGCCAGGCGTGGTGGCAGGCGCCTGTAGTCCCAGCTACTTGGAAGGCTGAGGCAGGAGAATTGCTTGAACCCAGGGGCGGAGTTTGCAGTGAGCCGAGATTGCGCCACTGCACTCTAGCCTGGGCGACAGTGAGACTCCGTCTTAAAAAAAAAACAAAAAACAACAACAAAAAAACCCTGCTAAGATCCTGGCATATAGTAGGGATTTTAAAAATCCTTCTTATAATTCTTTAAAAACAGATATTAGAACGTTTGAACTTTGGATCCTGATTCCACAAGTCAGTTGTAAAAAGATATTTCTGAGACACTCGGGTGGGTACTACATAGTATTAAGACATTTTAAATTTTTTGTCAGGTGTGATAACGTCCTTGCATTTCCGTTTTAAAATTTATCTACTGGCGGGCACGGTGGCTCATGCCTGTAATCCCAGCACTTTGGGAGGCCGAAGCAGGCAGATCAGGAGGTCAGGAGTTTGTGACTCAGCCTGGCCAAAATGGTGAAACCCCATCTCTACTAAAAATACAAAACTTAGCTGGGCAGTGGTGAGCACCTGTAATCACAGCTACTCCAGCGGTTGAGGCAGGAGAATTGCTTAAACCCAGGGGGTGGAGGTTGCAGTGAGCAGAGATCGCTCCACTGTAATCCAGCCTGGGCGAAAGAGCAAGACTCCATCTCGGGTGGAAAAAAAATTATCTATTAGAGATGCACGTGAAAGTGTTTACAGGTGAAACAACATGAGGTCTAGAATATACTTTAAAATACTAACAATCTGTGGCCAGGTGCTGTGGCTTATGCCTGTAATCCCAGCACTTTGGGAGTCGGAGGCAGGAGGATCACTTGAGGTCAGGAGTTCAAGACCAGCCTGGACAACATGGTGAAAACCCATCTCTACTAAAAGTACAAAAATTAGCCGGGCGTGATGGCGTGTGCCTGTAATCCCAGCTACTTGGGAGGCTGAGTTAGGAGAATCGGTTGAATCTGGGAGGCAGAGATTGCAGTGAGCTGAGATTGTGCCACTGCACTCCAGCCTGGGTGACAGACTCCGTCTCAAAAAAAAAAAAAAAGTCCAGTACCAAGGGTAAATAAATTATTGTGCATGTACTTTAATACCTGAGCACAATGTCACCAACAGAACTTTTTGTCCTCTTGTGCCCTGTGTTTGGCATCTGCCACCAAATACAGTACAAACCAATCCAATATGGTAGCCACTGAGCACTCAAAGTGTAGCTAGAGCAAGTAAGAAATTGGATTTTTTTTTCTTTTTTTGAGACAGTCTCACTCTGTTGCCCAGGCTGGAGTGTAGTGAGGCGATCTCGGCTCACTGCAACCTCCATCTCCTGGGTTCAAGCGATTCTCCTGCCTCAGCCTCCTGAGTAGCTGGGATTATAGGCACGTGCCACCATGCCCAGCTAATTTTTGTATTTTCAGTAAAGATGGGGTTTTACCATGTTGGTCAGGCTGGTCTCAAATTCCTGACCTCATGATCTTCCCACCTCAGCCTCCCAAAGTGCTGGGATTACAGGCGTGAGCCACCGTGCCCAGGCAGGAATTGGATTTTTAATGTACTTAATTTTAATTAATTAAACTTCAAATTTACAAGGTACATGCTATTATTGGATAGCACAGCTTTACAACTAAAAGTTTAAAAAAGATAAAGAACAGGGCTAGGTGGCTCACGCCTATAATCCCAGCACTTTGGCCGGGTGGGTGGATAACTTGAGGTCAGCAGTTCAAGGCCAGCCTGGCCAACCCAGTCAAACTCTGCCTCTACTAAAAATACAAAAATTAGCTGGGCATCGTGGTGGGTGCCTGTAATCCCAGCTCCTCGGGAGGCTGAGGCAGGAGAATCGCTTGAACCTGGGAGGCGGAGGTTGCAGTGAGCCAAAATCACATCACTGCACTCCAGCCTGGGTGACAGAGTGCGACTCAGTGTCAAAAAAGAAAAAAAGAAGCTCTTTACAACAAAAAATGGGTTGAAACTGGCTTACACCTGCAATCCCAACACTTTGGGAGGCAGAGGGGGGAGGGTCACTTGAACCCAGGTGTTCAAGGTTGCAATGAGCTATGATTGAGCCATTGTACTCCAGCCTGGGCAACATAGCAAGACCCTGTTTCTAAAAAAAAAAAAAAAAAAAAAAAAAAAATTAAAACTTAACCAGGCATGTTGGCATGTACCTATAGTTGCAGCTACTCAAGAGGCTAAGGCAGGAGAATCTCTTGAGCCCAGAAGGTCGAGGCTGCAGTGAGCTATGATGGAGCCATTGTACTCCAGCCTGGGCAACAGAGTGAGACCCTGACTCTTAAAAAAAAAAAAGTAAACGTGCCATTGGAATATCTTGAGCCCTGCTCTGAGCCATATACTATTTATTACCTGGTATGAGTTGTCTCATAGAATCATCACAACAAGCCCATCTTACAGATAAGAAAACTGAGGCTCAGAAAAGAGTGTAGGTGACTTGTCATGATTCTAACAGTGAGGACTGACTGAGCTAGGAACAGGACAGACAGTGCCCTGCCCCATCCTCCCACCCGGCCCCCACCCCTCCCACTGCAGCCTTGAGAGCTATACAGCTCACCTCCAGCTCCACCCCTTGCTGGCTACCTTTTCTTGATCTCCTCATCAATAACGTTCACAATTTTCTGCAGCTTGGCCTCATCCACAAAGCCATCACCCCTCTGGGCAAAAAGAGGAGAAAGCACACAGGTCTTTCACCCCCAGGACCTCAGCACCACCCCGCCTCCCTGTCCCGGCCCCTTACCCAGAATCACCTTCTTGGAATGGACCAGTTTCCCACCTACAAACACTTCAAAATCCCCTGTAGCCTGGGCAGCTCTGTCCTCCTCCTGGGAGGAAATGGTGCGGGTAGGGGAAGGCCAAGACTCGGATTGCTGACCACCCTGTCTTCCCCAGGACCGCCACACACTTACAAAGAGTAGGCGATCTGGAAATCGCTGCTCCAGGTTCTTTTTCAGTAGAATGTACTGAGAGGCAAAGATGGGGTCATGGGGTCGCAGGGTAGAAGAATCAGGGACTCCTCCCAGTCTTCATGCCTCAGGCTCCCCTACCTCCAAAGCCAAAACTACTCACCCGAAGGCTATAGCTTCAGAGGCCACTGGAGGCCAAGAGCAGGACACCGCATCAGTGTCGTCCCCAGCTCAGGGCGCCCTATGAACACCAGAGTTAGACCATGTTCCTCCCCTGTTCATAACCCTGAAGTAGTGCCATCTCACACAGGGGAAAACCCAGTCTTTCCTGTGGCCTCCAAGCCACCACAGGATCTGCCTTCTCACCCCTCTGTCCCCTCTCCTCCCACTCTCCCCCAACTCATTCACCCTGTCCCAGCCAGAGACCCCTAGCTCAACTTTCTTTCTCTTTTTTTTTTTTTTTTTTTTTTTCTGAGACAGAGTCTCACTCTGTCACCCAGGCTGGAGTGCAGTGGTGCGATCTCATCTCACGGCAACCTTCCACCTCCTGGTTCTCAGCAATTTTCCCACCTCAGCCTCCTCAGTAGCTGGGATTACCAGTACAGGCCACCACACTGGGCTAATTTTTGATTTTTTTTTTTTTTTTTTTTGAGATGGAGTATCACTCCATTGCCTGGGCTGGAGTGCAATGGTGCAATCTTGGCCCATTGCAACCTCCAACTCCCAGGTTCAAGTGATTCTCCTGCCTCAGCCTCCCAAGTAGCTGGGATTACAGGTGTCCACCACCACACCCAGCTAATTTTTTGTATTTTTAGTAGAGACAGGTTTTCTCCATGCTAGCCAGGCTGGCTTGAACTCTCTTGGCATCAAGTGATCCACCCACCTCAGCCTCCCAAAGTGCTGGGATTACAGTCCTAGCCCCTAATTCATCTGTCAACACCCCAGGTATGCCCTGCCTCAGGGCTTTTGCACTGGCGGTTCCCTCAGCTGAATGCTCTCCCTGCAGTATCCACACGACTCCTTCTCTCTTTCCTTCTGGGGGGCTTTGCCCATATATCCCCTTCTCAGTGAGGCCTTCCTGATCACCCCAGCTAAAACTGCAACCCCCAAAATGCCTTTTGTTCACAGTACTGACACCTCCTCACATACAAGATCACTTTTTTTCCTCCTTTTCTTTTTGTTTTTTGAGACAGAGTTTCACCCTTTTTGCCCAGGCTGGAGTGCAATGGCATGATCTCGGCTCACTGCAACTTCCACCTCCCGGGTTCAAGTGATTTTCCTGCCTCAGCCTCCTGAGTACCTGAGATTACAGGCATGCGCCACCATACTCAGCTAATTTTGTATTTTTAGTAGAGACAGGGTTTCTCCATGTTGGTCAGGCTGGTCTTGAACTCCCGACCTCAGGTGATCTGCCCGCCTCAGCCTCCCAAAGTGCTGGGATTACAGGCATGAGCCACCACGCCTGGCCAGTAAGACAAACCCAAAGACAGTGCTCATGATGGGGGCTCCCATCATGATCCCCGTCCTTGCACTCCAGCCTGGGCAATAAAGCAAGATCCTGTCTGAAACAAAAACAAAACAGACACGGAGAGAGTGAGATGAGGAGACAGAGAATGGGAGAGACTGACTGCCTGGTCAGAGACAGAAGACAAAGTGAGAGAGAAAGAGAGACAAGGGACCAGAGAGGTTTCCAGGGTAGGAGAGAGGCTGGAAAGGGAAGCCAGAGCCCCCATCATGAGCACTGTCTTTGGGTTTGTCTTGCTGGAGAGCAAAGCAGGTCGCTTTGCTGAGCACCTCATCCCCAGCACAAGCCCGGCAGTTGGCCCGCAGGGCACTCAGAAACGAATGAATGAATGAAGCTCAGATCCAAAGCAGGCATTTGAACCTGAAGCTCTCCGGCCCCAAAGAGAATGAGAGACAAGAGTGAGTTCCCAATCTGGGACCTGGGACTCTGGGGCTCTACCCGAATCCTTCCCCTCGCCCTATCCCAACCCTGACCTCCACGTCCCGGAGCCCCAGCCCCCACCGATGGCCCTGTCCCCAGGGGTTGGGAGAGGCGGGTGTGAGGTCCTCACCAGTAGGTCACTCGAATAGGGACCCTCTTGTCCAGCGCGAAGTTCTCGCTGGTGGAGACGAAGCTTTCGGTGGAATTCAGTAAGGAGACGGCCGACTGGATGGTCCCCAGGATGGGCGCAGGGAATGGTGGGATCCGCCAGCCCAGTGGCCAACGAGTCTGCGGCGAAGTCCAGCGTGGGCCCGGGTGGGTTCGTGGCCAGCGGGGTGCGCGCAGGAAGGGGCCCTGGGGCGGGCCCAGTCTCACCGGAGACCGACGGGACGAGCTTCAGGCTCGGTGCCGGCTCAGGGTCCTCCTCGGATGACACTGACACAAGCGGCTCCGGAGCAGGTTCCGGGGGCGGATCCCACGGTAGGGCCGAGGCCGGGTAGGAGTCCAAGACGGGAAACGTGGCCCGAATCCCGGCCAGGACCAGAGCTGGGGCCCAGGCCCGGGCCGGCGCCGGAGCTGGGATCCGGGCGGGTGCTGGGAGCCGGACTGGAGTCAGCGTCCGAACCAGAGTCGGGATCGGAGGTGGGGTCCGGGCGGGAGCCGGAGTCGGGACCAGAGCGGGAGTCCCGGCCAGAGACAGAGTCAGGAGTGGAGTCAGGGTCCGGATGGGGGTCCGAGTCCGGACCGCTGTCGGAGTCCGGACTGGAGTCTGTGTCCGAGTCGGGGTAGAAGCTAGGACCGACGTTGAGGTCCGGGCCGAGGAGGGGGCGGGGGTCCGCGCCTGGTTATTCATGGATCCCAGGGGGACCCGGGCACGCCCGGTGGGGGAGTCCCGCCCGCCTCCCCTCCTTGGGCGGGGAGAGAGTCTTCCGCACCGGGTTCTGAGACGGGGCACGACCACAGGGGGCTCTATTACACCGAGTTCCACCCAGCCTCCGGGTTCCAAGGCTCGCAGGGCACGTGACCTCCAGACCTCGGCGAGTAATTCCTGCCCCCTTAACCGCCGACGCTGGGCTGAGAAACACACAGATTGCCCCAGTTCCCCGCAGCTGTCGGTGACACTCGGGTCTTCAGTATATGTGTACTGAGTGCCTGCTGCGTGCACACTTCTCTGCTGGGTGAATTTGGGGACAGAGCAGGGATCAGGAAAACCCTGGTCCCTGCCCTCACCAGGCTCCCTGTCCAGTGGGAGACACATACCCATTACCAAAGAGCTACAGCCCAGAGTGTTGAGGGCCGGGATGAGGAAGCTCAAAAGCTGTGGGATTCCAGAATAGGTGCAGTCACCCTGCGGCAATCAGAAAGGGCTTCCTAGAAATGGGGACAACTGAGATCTGGAGAATGATGGCGAGCACCACGGAGAATGTACTTTTGAGACAGTCTCACTCTGTGGCCCAGGCTAGAGTGCAGTGGCCCCATCTCAGCTCACTGCAACCTCAGCCTTCCTGGTTCAAGAGATTCTCCTACCTCATCCTCCCAAGTAGCTGAGATTACAGGCACCCACCACTATGCCCAGCTAATGTTTGTATTTTCAATAGAGACGGGGTTTCACTATGTTGTACAGGCTGGTCTCCAACTCCTGGCCTCAAGTGATCCACTCACCTCAGCCTCTCAAAGTGCTGGGATTACATGGGTGAGCCACTGTGCCCAGCTGAGAGTTTAGGTGCTAAACGTTTGCCCACAGCTAGTTAAGTGGCAGAGCTGGGATTCAGACTCAACCCATGAGGCTGCAGCATCCTGGGGGCTTAACCACTTTGAAAAGGAATGTGAAGCTGTGAGCTCCTCAAGGATGGGGCCTTGCCTGTCTTGTTTACTGCTGTATCCCCAGCTCCCAGAATAAGACCTGGCATGCAGTAGGTGCTCAATAAATGTTTGTAGAATTAAAAAAGAGACAAAGGCCGGGCACGGTGGCTTGCACCTGTAATCCCAGCACTTTGGGAGGCTGAAGTGAGCGGATCACCTGAGGTCAGGAATTCGAGACCAGCCTGACCAACATGGAGAAACCCCATCTCTACTAAAAATACAAAATTAGCCAGGTGTGGTGGCACATGCCTGTAATCCCAGCTACTCAGGAGGCTGAGGCAGGAATATCACTTGAAGCCGGGAGGCGGAGGTTGCAGTGAGCCAAGATTGAGCCACTGAACTCCAGCCTGGGCAACAAGAGCGAAACTATCTCAAAAGAAAAAAAAAAAAAAAAAAAACACACACACACATTAAAATAAAAAATAGCAAGACAAAGGAGTTACCCAGGTAAAGGAAGAGTTAGCTGGAGGCATGGTGGGGAAAGCCTGGCTTGTTCAAAGAGCTGATGGTGCCTGGGCAGAACTAGAGCCCAGACAGCAAGCACAGCAGATATGGCCCTGGAGTGAGGGGCAGGACCATTCCACAAGGATCTGCTTTTATTTTTCATCAGCACATCAGACAAGCACTTTTTTTCATTTTTATTTTTTAGGAGGACAGGCTCTCACTCTGTCACCCAGGCTGGAGCACAGTGGTGCGATCACAGCTCACTGCAGCCTGGACCTCCTAGGCTCAAGCAATCCTCCCACCTTGGCCTCGAAAGTTCTGGGACTACAGCATGGGCTGGCCAGTCTTTGGTTGGTTGTTTGGGTGGGGGAGGGGCAGGGCTTGTTTTCAGTAATTTGAAGGAAGCCAAGAGAGGGATGTCTGTGTCTAACAGCCTGGACCGTTTTACTTCCAAAGCAGAAAGGTGCTCCAGTGTTAGACTGATTTGAAAAAAAAAAAAAAGAGGCCTCTGGCCAGGAACACTGGGAGAGCAAGATGGGTGGATCACCTGAGGTCAGGAGTTCGAGAACAGCCTAGCCAACATGGTGAAACCCGTCTCTACTAAAAATACACACACAAAAAAAAAATTAGCCAGGTGTGCCATCGGGCACCTGTAATCCCAGCTACTTAGGAGGCTGAGGCAGGAGAATTGCTTGAACCTGGGAGGCGAAGGTTGCAGAGTTGAGATGACACTATTGCACTCCAGCCTGGGTGACGAGTGAAACTGTCTCAAAAAAAAAATGACCCCAACCCTCTTCACATCCATGCCCTTGGAAATGCGACTCTGTACCTTCCCCCACCAAGAAGTGGAGTCTATTTCCCCACTCCTAGAATCTGAGCTGGCCTTGTGACTGGCTTTTGTCAACAGGGTGCAGGAGAAGTGAAGCTGTTCATGGAGTCCACTTTCTCTCCTGGACTCCTGCCTCAGCCATGAGCACACACCAGGACCAGCATGCTGGAGGATGAGAGGCCCATGGAGTCAAGCAGAGCCCCCACCCCCAGTGGACCCCTGAGCTTGCTACACACACATTCATCAGTCCCTCTCTCATCTGCCAAGCCCAGTCCAGCTCAGAGCAGAAGAAACCTAGCCAACCTGTAGACCTGTGAGCAAAAGTAAATGTTAAGTCTGGGCACAGTGGCTCATGCCTATAATCCCAGCACTTTGGGAGGCTGAGGCTGGAGGATCACTTGAGCTGAGAAGTTAAGAGACCAGCCTGGGCAACATAGAGAGACTCCATCACTACAAAAATGAAAAATATTAGCCAGGCGGCCAAGCAAGGTGGCTCACACCTATAATCCTGGCACTTTGGGAGGACAGGGTGGGCAGATCACGAGGTCAGGAGTTTGAGACCATCCTGGTCAATATGGCGAAACCCCATCTCTACTAAAATACAAAAAAATTAGCCGGGCATGGTGGTGTGCGCCTGTAGTCCCAGCTACTCAGGAGGCTGAGGCAGAGGAATAGCTTCAATCCAGGAGGCGGAGGTTGCAGTGAGCTGAGATGCGCCACTGCACTCCAGCCTGGTGACAAAGCAAGACTTTCGCATCAAAAAATAAAAATAAAATTAGCCAGGCCTGGTGGTGCATACCTATAGTCCCAGCTACTTGGAAGGCTGAGGCGGAAGGATTGCTTGAGCCCAGGAGGTCCAGGTGGGAAGATTGCTTGAGCCCAGGAGGTTAAGGCTGCAGTGAGTTGTGATCACGCCACTGCACTCCAGCCTGGGTGACAGAGTGAGACCCTGTCTCTAAAACATAAATGGGCTGGGCGTGGTGGCTCATGCCTGTAATCGCAGCACTTTTGGAGGCCAAAGCAAGATGACTGCTTGAGCCCAGGGGCTCAAGACCAGACTGGACAACATAATGGGAACCCCTCTCTAAAAAAAACTTAAAACTTAGCCAGTTATGGTGATATGCACCTGCAGTCCCAGCTACTCAGGAGGGTGAGGCAGGAGAATCACTTGAACCTGGGAGGTGGAGGTTGCAGTGAGTCGAGATCTCACTATTGCACTGCAGCCCGGGCAACAAGAGTGAAACTCCATCTCAAAAAAGAAGAAGGAGAAGGAGGAAGAGGAGGAAAAGGAGAAGGTTGGAAAATTTCCACTACCTAACTTTTAAGACTTATTATAAAGCTATATTAATAAAGACAATGTGGTATTGGTGTCCAGATAGAAAATTAGATCAACAGAATAGAATGAAGAGTCCACAGATAGATGTACACATGCATAGTCAATTGATTTTTTACAAAGTTGCAAGGCATTTCAGTAGGAAAAGATAATATTTTCAATAAATGGTACTGGAGTGACTGGGTATTCACATGCAAAAAGATAAAACTTTTGCCTGGTGCGGTAGCTTATGCCTGTAATCCCAGCACTTTGGGAAGCCTAGGTGGGTGGATCACCTGAGGTCAGGAGTTTGAGAATAGCCTGGCCAACATGATGAAACTCCATCTCTACTAAAAGTATAAAAATTAGCCAAGCGTGGTAGTGGGCGCCTGTAATCCCAGCTACTTCAAAGGCTGAGACAGGAGAATTACTTGAATCTGGGAGGCAGAAGTTGCAGTGAGCCAAGATCACACCACTGCACTCCAGCCTGGGCCACAGAGCGAGACTCTGTCTCAAAACCAACAACGACAAACTCAAAATGGATCATAGCTCTAAATGTAAAATATCAGACTATCAAACTTTTTTTCCCCCTCCAAAGTGCTGGGATTACAGGGGTGAGCCACTACACCCACCCAATCAAACTATCAAACTGAAGAAAACATTTTTAAAAAACTTTGTGAGTTTTCACCAGGCAAAGGTTTTTAAAATATAAGACCAATGGCATGATTCATAAAATAAAACATTGATAAATTGGACTTAGAATCAAGAACTTCTGCTTTCCAAAGACTATTAAGATAATGAAAAGGCAAGCCACAGACTGGGAAGATATTTGTAAAACATATATTTGATAAATGATTTGTATCCAGGTGTTGTAGACTGCATGTTTGTGTCTCCCCTAAAACTCATATGTTGAAGTCCTAACACCCAGTATGACTGTATTTGGAGATAAAACCTCTGAGGAGGTGATAAAGGTTAAATGAGGTCATAAAGGTGGAGCTCTAACTCTAGTTGCTGTCCTTATGAAAAAAGGAAGAGACACCAGAACTCTCTGTCCACCATGTGAGGACACTATGAGAAGGTGGCTGGCCATCTGCAAGCCAGAAAGAGAGTCCTCACCAGAAACCAAGTCAGCTGGCACATTGATCTTGGACTTCCCAGTCTCCAGAGCTGTGAGAAACACATTTCTGTTATTTAAGCCACGTAGTCTATGGTGTGTTGTTATTGCAATCTGAGAAGACGAAGACACCAGGATAAACAAAGAACTCTTGAAACTCAGTAATAAGAAAAGCAACAAACCAATTAAAGATAGACAAAAGACTTGGACACCCCAACAAAGAAGATATATTGATGATAAATAAGTGTATAAAAAACATGTTCAATATTATTAGTCACTGGTAAAATGTAGATTAAAACCACATCTACCAGAATGTCAAGTATTAAAAAGACTGATACGTGGCAGTTGGGTGCGGTGGCTCATGCCTGTAATCCCAGCACTTTGGGAGGCCGAGGCCAGTGGATGACAAGGTCAGGAGTTTGAGACCAGCCTGGCCAACATGGTGAAACCCTGTCTCTACTAAAAATACAAAAAATTAGCCGATGTGGTGGCATGCACAGCAGCTTGGGAGCCTGAGGCAGGAGAATTGCTTGAACCCAGGAGGTGGAGGTTGCAGTGAGCCGAGATCATGCCACTGTACTCCAGCCTCGGTGACAAAGCGAGACTCCGTCTCCAAAAATAAAAATAAAGTGAAATGATACAACTACTTTGGGAATCAGTTTGGCAGTTCTTTTAAATATTAAACATGGCTGGGCCTGGTGGCTCATGCCTATAATCCTAGCACATGGAAAGGCCAAGGCAGGATGATCATTTGATGCCAGGTGATGGAGACCAGCCTGGGCCTGGGAAATGCAGAAAATCCCCATCTCTACAAAAAATTTAAAAATTAGCTGAGTATGGTGGCACATGTCTGAAATCCTAGCTACTTGGGAGGCTGAGGCAGGAGGAACACTTGAGCCCAAGAGGTTGAGACTGCAATAAGCTATGACCATGCCACTCTACTCTATGCTGGGTGACACAACAAGACCCTTTCTCTTAAAAAAATAGAAGGTAAACACACACTTACCATATGATCTAATAATTTCACTCCTAGGTATCTACCCAAGAAAAATAAAAGCATATTTCTTATTGTACATGAACGTTCATAGCTACTTTACTTGTAATAGACAAAGATTGTCAATGAATATGATGGCATACTACTCATCAAAAAAATTTAAAGATTAAAAATTTAAACAATTTAAAATTAAAGATTAAAATTTATCCATGTTATTGTATGTATATTGACAAATTTCAATATATTATGCTGAGTGAAAGACTACATGCTGCATTAGCTGAGCATGGTGACCCATGCCTATAATCCCAGCTATTCGGGAGGCTGAGGCACGAGAATCACTTGAACCTGGGAGGTAGAGGTTATTGTAAGCCAGGATCATGCCACTGCACTCCAGCCCTGGTAACAGACCAAGACTTTGTCTCAAAAAAAAAAAAAAAAAAAAAGAAATTAAAAAAAAAACATGTTGGCTGGGTGCAGTGGCTCATGCCTGTAATCTAAGCACTTTGGAGGCCTAGGCGGGCGGATTACCTGAGGTCGGGAGTTCAAGACCAGCCTGACCAACATGGTGAAACCCCATCTTTAAAAAAAAAAACTACTTAAATCTTTTTAAAAGTGCAAATGAATCAGTTTTCTGGGATACAGGGGCAAGGAGAGGTTGGGAGGGAGACAGTTCAAAGGGACATAAAAAAAATTTGAGAGTAGTAGATATGCTCTTTATCTTGATTCTGATAATGGTTTTATGTATATATACACATACGCCAAAAGCTATCAAATCATATACTTTAAATATGTGCAGTTTTATGGAAAAACATTTGGGTTTTTTAAGAAAAAGGAAAAATACATGCTGTTTATTACATATCACTTATGCCTGTTTTTATAAAGACATTACTTTAAATAGCTCAAAAAATGAAATGGGTATAAATATACCAAAGTATGTGCAGAATCTGTATGCTAAAAGGGACAAAACACGCAAGAAGGAAATGAAGAACTAAATAGGCATACCATATTCATGGATTGGAAGATTTAATATTGTTAAGATGCCAATTCCCCTAAAGTGATCTATAAATTTAATACAATCCAAATAAAAATCCCAGCAGAACTTTTTGTATATTATAGCTAGATATATGTATATGTATATTATACATTTTAATATATACATATGCATATATAAAGAGAAAATGGTACATCAAATGTGTTAAAATGCTACCATTTGGGGAATCTGGGTTAAGAGTATATATTATATCTTAGAAGTTTTCTGTAACTGAAATTTTAAAAAGAAAGTTTTTTTTAAAAGAGTTTACACCTTATTGTTTTATGAGTTTTTTAATTTTAGGTATTACATATTTTGTGATCACTAAATATCATTAGTCTATTCCATTTTGAAAACTGTATTGTAGTCTGTAAAAGATGGATGTCTCAAAGTTTATTTAACCAATCAGCTATTGTTAGACATTTACATTTGATTTTCCCTGCAATTACTCCCTACCGTCTTTTACCTTATATTCTTGCTGCCTTCTGAATGGTTCAGACACCTCCCTATACCTTCATCCTGGGATTGAGTGAAGTTCTTCATTCCAGAGCCTCTGAGAGCAATCCAGTAGTCTCCCCTTACCCACAGGGGGCACATTCCAAGACCCCCAGTGGATGCTTGAAACTGTGGATAGTAAAAAAAAAAAAGAAAAGAAACTGTGGATAGTATTGAATCCTGATATGGTTACTCAAATCTCATCTTGAATTGTAATCTGAATTGTAATCCCCAGGTGTCAAGGGAGGAATGTGGTGGGAGGTGATTGGATAATGGGGGCGGTTTCCCCCATGCTCTTCTCATGATAGTGAGTGAAGTCTCATGGGATCTGATGGTTTCACAAATGGCAGTCTCCTCTGCTTTCTCTCCTGCCACCTTGTGAAGAAGATGCTTGCTTCCTTTGGCCTTCTGCCATGATTGTAAGTTTTCTTAGGCCTCCCAGCCATGCAGAACTGTGAGTCAACTAAACCTATTTCCTTTATAAATTACTCAATCTCTGGCATTTCTTTATAGCAGTGTGAAAACAAACTAACACAAACTGATATGGTTTGGCTGTGTCCCCACCCAAATCTCCTCTTGAATTCCCACGTGTTGTGGGAGAGACCTGGTGGGAGGTAACTGAATCACAGGGGCAGGTCTTTCCTGTGCTGTTCTTGTGGTAGTGAATAAGTCTCAGGAGAGCTGATGGTTTTAAAAGAAGAGTTTCTCTGTACACGCTCTCTTCTCTTGTCTGCTGCCAGGTGAGAGATGGTTTTAAAAGAAGAGTTTCTCTGTACACGCTCTCTTCTCTTGTCTGCTGCCAGGTGAGATATGATTTTCACCTTCAGCCATGACTGTGAGGCCTTCCCAGCCACAGGAAACTGTAAGTCCATTAAACCTCTTTCTTTTGTAAATTGCCCAGTCTTGAGCATGTCTTTATCAGCAGCATGAAAACAAACTAATACACAAACACTATATATGCTACGTCTTCTCCTATACATACGTTCCTATGATAAAGTTTAATTTATAAATTAAGCATAAGAGACTAACAACTTCTCTTTGGCATGTATTTGGCTTTTCTTTGACAGATCCAAATTGCCAACATCACCACTTTTGCACTTTGGAGCCATTATTAAGTAAAATAAGGGTTACCTGAACACAATCACGACGGCCATACCACGATAGTGTATCTATCTGACAACTAAGACGCCTACTAAGTGACCAAGGGGTAGGTAGCATCTTGGTCTACACTGTGGGAATAGTGGGAACACACCAGACAAAAGGTGGAATGGGATGGTGCGAGATTTCATCCCGCTACTCAGAAGAAAGTGCAACGTAAAATCTATGAACTGTTTATTTCTGAAAATTTTCCATTAATATTTTCAGACTGTAGCCGTCTGTGGTAAGTGAAACTGATGAATGCAAATCACAAGTAAGTGGGGACTGCTGTAGTGGGGACAGAGTAAGCCTAGACCAGGAGTCACCTACCAGCTGCATGAAGTCCACAAATGTGTTTTGTTGTATCCACATGGTGATTTTAAATGTTTGAATTTATAGTGAACATTTAAAAATTAAAAGGGTTTACTCGAAAATCTGGATGTTGACTTCTTTTGAAATGTATCTGGCTACAGTGGGCCCACATTCTGGCATGGCTAATTGTGGCTGGAGCTGAGTTTCAGCTGCGTCCTGTAGATGAAGGTTGTTCTGAGCCAGAGTAGCTGTCCTTACTTGTCTGCTAACTCTCATGTTTTTTCTTTAATTTTTTTACACCTATCTGTCAAAAGGAAGTTCTGATATGCAACTTGTCTGCTAATTCTTTTTTTATTATTATTTTTTAAACCTATCTATCAAAAGGAAGTTCTCATATACAACTTGTCTGCTGACTCTTATATACACTCAGTCTCATCCAAGGTCTTAAAGTCTCAGATCTGGGAACACTCTCACTTCAGCAGCTGCTCAGGACACCTTTTATTTTATTATTTTTTAAGACAGGGTCTTGCTCTATCACCCAGGCTGGAATACAGTGGTGCAATTATAGCTCACTGCAACCTCAACCTCCTGGATTCAAGCGATCCTCGCACCTCAGCCTCCTGAGTAGGTGGGACCACAGGCACATGCCACCACTCCCAGACAAAGGACTCCTTTTAGAAAGCAGTGTAGTTGAGAGGAATAAAACACTGAGTTTGAACCAGAAGAGATGAATTTTAGTCAACTGAACCATTCCCGGCTCTAGTTTTCCCTTCTGTTCAATGCCTTAGATGGGTATTTCTTGGCCAGGTGTGGAGGTTCACGCCTGTAATCCTAGCACTTTGGGAGACCGAGGCGGGCAAATTACTTGAAGTCAGGAGTTCGAGACTAGCCAGGTCAACATGGTGAAACCGCATCTCTACTAAAAATACAAAAATTAGCTGGGCCTGGTGGTACATGCCTATAATCCCAGCTACTCAGGGGGCTGACAGAGAAGAATTGCTTAAATCCAGTTGGCAGAGGTTGCAGTGAGCCAAGATCGCGCCACTGCCCTCTAGCCTAGGTGACAGAGCAAGACTCTATTTCAAAAAAAAAAAAAAAAAGAAGGTATTTCTTAACTGGGGGATGGGAGGAATGGTCATAATCATAGAGGCAGGTAAAGGTGAGTCTAGCTTGAAAAAAGTCAGTCAATGATTCCTATGCCCTTATCCTTAAGAATGAGTGGCTTATCTGTCTAAGATCATCTGCAGATCCCAATAATAACTATCAAGTGTTTAGAGCTCAAACTAAGAATTTGTATGTCAGCTCTACCATTTACTTGATGGGTGAACCTGGGCAAGTAACTAACTACTTCTCTGAGCCTGGTTTTTCATGTAGGACCTGTGAATGCAGGAAGTAAGATAATTCACAATTCAAAAAAGAAAAGAAAAGTTCATTGATCCTATCCCTTGCCTCTGCCTGTACATAAGAAAACATTGAAGTCTGGGCGTGGTGATTCACGCCTGTAATCCCAGCACTTTGGGAGGCCAAGGCAGGTGGATCATCTGAGGTTGGGAGTTCAAGACCAGTCTGATCAACATGGAGAAACCCTGTCTCTACTAAAAATACAAAATTAGGCCAGATGCGGTGGCTCACGCCTGTAATTCCAGCACTTTGGGAGGCCGAGGCGGGTGGATCACGAGGTCAAGAGATCGAGACCATCCTGGTCAACATGGTGAAACCCCATCCCTACTAAAAATACAAAAAATTAGCTGGGCATGGTGGCGTGTGCCTGTAATCCCAGCTACTCAGGAGGCTGAGGCAGGAGAATTGCCTGAACCCAGGAGGCGGAGGTTGTGGTGAACCGAGATCGCGCCATTGCACTCCAGCCTGGGTAACAAGAGCGAAACTCCGTCTCAAAAAAAAAAAAAAATATATTAGCCAGGTGTTGGTGGTGTATGCATGAAATCCTAGCTACTCGGGAGGCTGAGGCAGGAGAATCGCTTGAACCCGGGAGGCGGAGGTTGCAGTGAGTCAAGATCGTGCCATTGAATTCCAGCCTGGGTGAAAAGATTAAAACTATGTCTCAAAAAAGAAAAGAAACAAAAACACTGAACAAGGTGTCGCACCCAAACCTTGATGAGATTTTGCCTACTTCACATAGCTGAATTTCTACCCTGCCTTAACTCTGCTTATCTTTAAGAAACAGGACACCTGAGATTAAAAAAAGTTCCCTTTGTAACCAGACCAGCTGAGACTGGTTAGAACCAAGAAAGACCTCAGGCTTCATTATAAGCGCCTTTCCATGCTAAGCGACACTCCCAACAGTGCCGTGACAGTTGACAATCGGTATGACAATGACCTGAAGAATCCATAAAAGGACGAAAAAGGAAGGTAGCACTCCAGTTCCTGGAAGTTCACCATCCATTTCCAGAAAAAAAACAAAAACAAAAATACATAAATATTCCTATCTTTGCTTTTTTTTTTTTTTTTTTTAAGACCCCAGTCTCGCTCTGTCACCCAGGGTGGAGTGCAGTGGCACAGTCTCAAACCTCCGCCTCCTGGGTTCAAGCGATTCTCACGCCTCAGCCTCGCTAGCTGGGAGTACAGCTGCATGCCAAAATGCCCAGCTAATTTTTTTGGATTTTTGGTAGAGATGATGTTTCACCATGTTGGCCAGGCTGGTATTGAACTCCTGCCCTCAAGTGATACACCTGCCTTGGCCTCCCAAAGTACTGGGATTATAGGCATGAACCATCGTGCTTGACCACTTTTCTTTTCTTTTTTTTTTTTTTGAAACAGTCTCACTCAGTGGTGCCATCTTGGCTCACTGCAACCTCTGCCCGACCCCCCCCCACTTTAAGTGATCCTCCCCTCTCAGCCTCCCAAGTAGTTGGGACTACAAGCAGGCGTCACCATGCCAGGGTAATTTTTGTATTTTTAGTAGAGACGGGGTTTGGCCATGTTGACCAGGCTAGTCTCAAACTTCAGACCTCAAGTGATCTGCCTACCTCAGCCTCCTAAAGTACTGAGATTACAGGCATGAGCCACTGCACCTGGCCTTCTTTTTAATTTCTAAGAAAATAGATTTTTTTTTTTTTTTCGAGACAGAGTCTCGCTCTGTCTCCAGGCTGGAGTGCAATGGTGCTATCTTGGCTCACTGTAACCTTGCCTCCCAGGTTCCAGCGATTCTCCCAGCTCAGCCTTCCAAGTAGCTGGGATTACAGACACGCTCCACAATGCCCAGAAAATGTTTTGTATTTTTTAGTAGAGACAGGGTTTCACCATGTTGGCCAGGCTGGTCTTGAACTCCTGATTTCAGGTGATCCACCCGCTTCAACCTCCTAAAGTGATGAGATTACAGGCATGAGCCACCAAGCCTGGCCTGAATCACTGTATTTTAGAAAAGATAAGTTAAAAAACTAGTCAGGCATGGTGGCAGACGCCTGTAATCCCAGCTACTTGGGAAGCTGAGGCAGTAGAATCACTTGAACCAGGGAGGCAGAGGTTGCAGTGAGCCGAGATCATGCCACTGCACTCCAGCGCCACTGCTGGATGACAGAGTGAAACTTGCTCTCAAAAAAAAAAAAAGTTCATTGATCCTAGCCCTTGCCTCTGCCTGTACATAAATCATCAAACAGGATTAATGATTATGTGTCACACCCAAACTTTGACACGATTTTGCTCTTGTAACTTCTAAGCACATCTGATGTAACTTCTGAGCACATAAGCTGCGCCAACTGTATAAAAACTGCAGGCTGAAACACTTTGGAGCAGTCCAACCGATTCTCTGACTCTCCCAGGTTCCAATCCTCAGTAAGACTTCTGAATAAAACTAACTTTAATTCTCTAAAGTTTTTTTCTCTTTCTTTTTTTCCAAGACAGGGTCTCACTCTGTCACCCAGGCTGGAGTGCAGCGGCACAATCTTGGCTCACTGCATGCAGCCTTGACCTCCTGGGCTCAAGCGATCCTCCCACCTCAGCCTCCTGAGTAGCTGGAACTATGGGTGCATGATTGTGCTGGGATAATTTTTAAAGTTTCTTTTTTTTAGAGATGGGGTCTCACTGTGTTGCCCAAGATGGTCTTGAACTCCTGGGCTCAAGCAATCCTCCTGCCTGTGCTCCCAAAGTTCTGAGATTACAAGAGCAGGAATGAGCACTCGGCTTGATTTTTGTTTTCGCTGACAATAGTCAGTGTTCAGGAAATGATTATTTATGATTATCATCCATAACAATTGCAAAGGGATACACTGATTTGTCATTACCAAAAGGGCCAGAGAGAACCTGGTGATTATTTAACTGGGCTTATGGGAATAAAGGCAAAGCTCTCAGATGAGTTTGAATTCGAAGCCTGGAAACAGGGAGGATAGGAGGCCAGGGACAAGATGACGGATTCCATTTTAAGTGATAACTTCTAAGCCTCAAGTAAAAATCCAGGTTGCCTTTTGGGTGTAAAGTAGAAACCTGAGATACAGAATTAAGAGTTGTCCAGGTCAGGCGAGGTAGCTCACGTCTGTAATCCCAGCACTTTGGGGACAGTCAGACCTGGGTCCCAATCTGTGCTTTGTCCCTTCGGCCCGTTGTGACTGTGGCTGGTGGCTTCGTGGCTCTGGGCTTGTTTCCTTCTCTATAAATAAGGAAACATGGTATCTGCTACGATGATGCCTGTAAAGCTTAAGCACAGGACCTGGCATAGGTCTGTAAGGCGGAAACCTGGGGTACAGAATTAAGATCTATGGGTCTCCTGTGCAACCCAACTTTTGGGCACTCTGCCTCATTTTCCCCAGCCCAGACGCGTGGGTTCTGTTTGATTGGTTGCTCACTGCGGGCTTGGGGCTCCTCACTCCCGGGGCAAAGCCCGGTATGAAGGGTCACCTTCTGGGGCAGCTCGGACCTTCCCATGCCCGCGCGGCGCACAATCTTGGGATCAGCCCCCCGTGGAGATCCCACCCGCCCGTAAGATCCCGTCTGTGCAGCCCAGCTCAAGGCCCCTCCAGCCCAGACATTAAATGAAAGCGAAGAGCAGCTGGCCGCCAAACTGTCAGTGCCAGATCTCTGCGAACTTACTCCGCTGAAAGAGCAACACGGATGCGCCACCTCCGGGAGAGAAATCCCCTCCCTCAGTTACAGGGCGAAATGGCGCCGTCGCGCTACACTGCGCACGCGAACTGCTCTGGTCCTGGTCCCGCCCCTGCACCCGCGGGTACGGACGGCGCCTGAGCGTATGTTAGGGGCGGAGCCCAGACGAGCCTTTCATCCTATCTTGCCCAACCCCTCTCAGAGGTAACTTAAACTACGCTTCCCAGAATCCTTCGCGGCCTGGGACTTCCGTTGTCGTCAGCGGAAGCGGTGACAGAGCATCCGAAGCCACACAGAGGCCGGCTTGGTCACTATGGAGGAGATAGGCATCTTGGTGGAGAAGGCTCAGGTACAGTGGGGAGTTGGGCTTTTTAGTCCGGGCCGGGCTGACGCGGAGAGGATGAAGCCAGACCTGAGTGGAGGAATGAATGGCTTCGAGAATCCCAGTCCGGGCTGGGGTGATTTCAGAGGCCTCAATGGAGAGAGCTTTGTGCGGTTCGGAGGCCTGTCTCGGTGGCCGAGTGATGATAGGAAGTAAGGCTCAGAAAGCGGGGCTAGCGGGGTGAGTGATGTTAGTAGGTCTTTGAGACGATTGATTTCGAACCCTGACCGGGAGTGCTTAGTGACGTCGGCGATCCGGCGTTGGGATTGGGTCAGGCAGTGAGTGATGTATGGGACCCAGCCATGCGGCCGAGTTACCCCAGGGGCTAGACTGTGGGGCTGACTCATGTTCAGGGCTTTGCTGATGGGTTTAATGAGAGGGATAGTTAAGTATCATCTGTTGCTTGGCTGAGCGATGTTTAGGTCTAAGGAGAGTTGGGAGACTGTGACATAAGGGATCTTTGAGGGAAAACTAGGGAATGTTAGGACTCTTTGAAGTCGCGGTCACTTTAACAGCCTATCTGGGAGAGCCATGTGACATTAGGAACCTCTTGAGGGGGATTGGGTGGCATTTGGGTCTGATAAGGAGTTGATGTGACATTTAGATCCTAGTTGGGGGTTGTGTGACACTGGGGACATTATGAGTGGTATATGATAGCATAAGATCTGTGTGAGGGGCGAGTTGACATAAGGGGCTTGTTTAGGGGGCCAAGAGGTTTCCAGGATCTACATAGAGGGTCTTACTATGTCAGGGGTCTGTTAGGGGCTAAGTGACTTCATGGTGAAGTGGGGAAGGGAACAAACATTAGTGAAGTTGAGATGCTTTCATGAGAGGACCGTCTTCTTCCAACGTGAGTTTTCTCCTTTGGTCTAGGATGAAATCCCAGCACTGTCCGTGTCCCGGCCCCAGACTAGTCTGTCCTTCCTGGGCCCTGAGCCTGAGGACCTGGAAGACCTGTACAGCCGCTACAAGGTACCTTCAACCCCCAACCCAGACCTTGCACAGGACCTGGCATCTCATACTCTCCCCACTTTCCACCACTCTCTGGATCAGCAAGGGTTGGAGCCATCCCCTTCTGTCCCCTCTCTACTCACAGAAGCTGCAGCAAGAGCTAGAGTTCCTGGAGGTACAGGAGGAATACATCAAGGATGAGCAAAAGAACCTGAAAAAGGAATTCCTCCATGCCCAGGAGGAGGTGAAGCGAATCCAAAGCATCCCGCTGGTCATCGGACAATTTCTGGAGGCTGTGGATCAGAATACAGCCATTGTGGGCTCTACCACAGGTGTGTGGGTGGCCGAGGACACCTCATTCATTCACCTGGGCACTTAACAACCATTTCCTACCATGTGCTAGGTAGCAGCAAACAAGGCAGGGAAGTACAGTGTTCTGCAGAGTATTTTGACTGATCCAAAGGTAGAAATACATATACCACATGGCGAAACTTTTTTTTTTTTAAGACAGAGTTTCACTCTTGTTGCCCAGGCTGGAGTGCAGTGGCATGATCTCACAGCTCACTGCAACCTCTGCCTCCTGGGTTCAAGCAATTCTGCTTCAGCCTCCCAAGCAGCCCAGCTGATTTTTATATTATTAGTAGAGTCAGGGTTTCACCATGTTGGCCAGGCTGGTCTTGAACTCCTGACCTTAGGTGATCCACCCACCTCAGCCTCCCAAAGTGCTGGGATTACAGGTGTGAGCCACTGCACCCAGCCAGAAATATATTTTACACTGTGAATGTCTGTCTCTGTGTCTTACTCTTTAGATAGATGTATAAAATGTAAGTTTTGCCATGAGATATTTAGCCTGTGTGTGGTATACTCTGATGTTTTCTATCCTATTCTAATCTGTTTTGCTTTAAACACAGTTCTGGTCATGACCTTCCAAATTGATTTCACAGCTATTACTGGGTTGGGGCCTGCAGTGTGAAACAATGAGTGAGAGTGTTGAGATTGGGCTCTGAGGCCAGGCACGGTGCCTCACATTTATAATTCCAGCACTTTGGGAGACTGAGGTGGGCAGATCGCTTGAGGCCAGAAGTTTGAAACCAGCCTGGGCAACATGGTGAAACCCCGTCTCAACTAAAAATATAAAAATTAGCTGGGTGTGGTGGTGCACGTCCACAATCCCAGCTACTCAGGTGGTTGAGGCACGAGAATCTGTTGAACCCAGGAGGTAGAGGTTGCAGTGAGCTGAGACTGAAACACTGTACTCTAGCCTGGGCAACAGAGCGACACACTCTGTCTCAAAAAAAAAAAAAAAAAAGATTGGGCTTTGATAAGGACTCCGTGTCCTTATCAGAGTATATTGTAGTTGCTATTGTTTATATAGGTCCAGGCCTTGCCCTCATGATAGTCATTGTCAATGGCATCTTAACTGTTTTTTTCTGTTTCTGGGCTCTGCTCCTCTAGACCAAGCAATGTTCTTGTAAAGGTTGTGGAGAAAGGTGTGCGATTGTGCCTGGAATTGGACTGGTGGGCTATGAGGAAGTGAGGTGAGGGTGGTATCCAGAATGAGGCCTCTATCTTTGACCTGTGGGAGTTGGGACAGTGAGGCTTTCCCTGAGATGGCACCATGGGTACAGGAGTAGGTTTGTGGGAAGACAGGGAGGGCAATCCAGAGCGTCATGGGAGGTGTCCAGGAGGCTGCTGGTCAGCCAGGTCTGACAGTAGAGAGATTGAGCTTGGAAAGAGAAGTGTGCCTCACAAGCATGAGATGTTGCAGCAGGAGGCCTGCTGGACAGCCAGGGCTGGAGCTCAAGAGAGAATCAGAGTGGTAGACAAGGAGTTTGTATGAATGTTGGGGATGGACAGCAGGAGGAAGGATGGAAGCCGAGAGGGGACACCTCAGTGTCTCAGCCAGAGAGGCTGGCAGCGTAGGGGGGTGCGACTGTGAGATTAGGAGGAAGGAAGGGGGAAGGGGCAGTTTCCAGGCTCTGGCACTTCTTGTTTTCCTTCTCCCTTCTCGCAGGCTCCAACTATTATGTGCGTATCTTGAGCACCATCGATCGGGAGCTACTCAAGCCCAACGCCTCAGTGGCCCTCCACAAGCACAGCAATGCACTGGTGGACGTGCTGCCCCCTGAAGCCGACAGCAGCATCATGATGCTCACCTCAGGTAAAGGGGGAGCCTGCAGCTGGGGGTCCCATGGGGACCTTGAGGATCTGGCCGGGAGCCCCAGCTCTGCTCTTCCACCAGACCAGAAGCCAGACGTGATGTACGCAGACATCGGAGGCATGGACATCCAGAAGCAGGAGGTGCGAGAGGCTGTGGAGCTCCCGCTCACGCATTTCGAGCTCTACAAGCAGGTGAGGCAGTGCAGGTGGCAGGGAAGGGAGAGGCCCAGTTGGGTCTGGGGTTAGGGGTGGGACTCCTGACTCACACTTCTCTTCCCTCCCCTGGGTTTCAGATCGGCATCGATCCCCCCCGAGGCGTCCTCATGTATGGCCCACCTGGCTGCGGGAAGACCATGTTGGCAAAGGCGGTGGCACATCACACGACAGGTGAGGCATATCACCCTCTGCCCCTGCCCCGAGCTCTAATCTTCTGGCCTCTTCGTCTTGCTCCCTGCTCGCTCACTCTTCCCAGGAAGTGGCACCGCACAGTGATTAGAAACATAGACTCTGGGCTCACAGCCCACGTGTGCATGTTACTGGCTGTGCTGGCTTCAGCTCCTTGGGCCTTTCCTCATAGTAAAAGACTCATTTCACCCAGTGATTGTGAGCAGTTAATGAAATAATGCAGTGTTTTCCTACAATGGGTTGTGACCCATTAGTAATGATGAATTTCAGTTTGTGGGTTGCAGCCAGCATTTTGAAACATGAAATAGAACAGAAAGTACCAGAGCACATCCACATGGTATTATTTATACATAGTACAAGTATATATGGTGCAAGTTTGTCTGTTTTGTGAAACTTGTTTCATACACGTGCACATTCATGCATTCTTGTGGTTCTTCGAAAATATATATATTTTTTAATTTTTTAATTTTTTTGTATGTTGCCCAGGCTGGTCTTGAACTCCTGGGCTCAAGGGATACTTCCACCTCAGCCTCCTAAAGTGCTGGGATTATAGGCGTGAGCCACGCACCTGGCCCCAAAAATGTATTTCTTATTGTAGGTACCAGACAAAAATGTCTGAAAATCACTTACTGTGTAACTCTTTTTTTGTTTTGATTTTAAAGCCCTAAAATCTTAAGCATATTTTCAGATCTTAATACATGTGAGCCAGGGAGCAGCAGGAGGTAGTGGTTAAGCAGTGTGTTTTCTGGGGCCAGACTGCCTGGCTTTGAAATCTTACTTCCCCACCAACTTCTTATGTGATCCTGGGTAAGTTAACCTCTCTGTGACTCAGTTTCCTCAATTGTCAGATGGAGACAATCATAGTATCTCTTTCTAGGGTGGTTGTTCAGAAGAGCAATTTGATACAAAGCATCTAGAATGGACAATAAATGTTACCTGTTGTCATTGTTACTCATTTGTTTGGTACTTTATTGAACTTTTACTCTGTACCAGGCTTTGTGCTGGAATGCAAAGATGACAATCAGAGATGTCCCTTGCCTTGACTGGGAAAAAAAAAGACACCTAGAATTTGGTCATTCAGATTGTTTACTGAACACCTACTATGTGCTAGGATGTGTTGTAGATGCTAGAGACGTGGCAGTGAACAGAACACCTTATAGAGGTGATGTCTTAGTTGGAAAAGCAAAGAGATAAACAAGTTGATAGATTATATAGCACAAGCTTGTCCAACCCATGGCCCACATGCGGCCAGGATGGCTTTGAATGTGGCCCAACACAAATTCGTAAACTTTCTAAAAACATTATGAGATTTTTTTTTTTTAAGACAGAGTCTCGCTCTGTCACCCAGGCTGGAGTGCAGTGGTGTGACCTCTGCTCATTGCAACCTCCGCCTCCCGGGTTCAAGCAGTTCTCCTGCCTCAGCCTCTTGAGTAGCTGGAATTACAGGTACATGCCACCTCACCCGGCTAATTTTTGTATTTTTAGTAGAGATGGAGTTTCACCATCTTGGCCCGGCTGGTCTTGAACTCCTGACCTCATGATCCACCTGCCTTGGCCTCCCAAAGTGCTGGGATTACAGGCATGAGCTACCATGCCCGGCTGATTTTTTTTTTAAGCTCATCAGCTGTCATTAGTGTTAGTGTATTTTATGTGTGGCCCAAGACAGTTCTTCCAATGTGGCCCTGTGTACCCTTCACCGAGATTCCCTAATGTTATTATCTTATGTAACCATAGTACAATTAGGAAAATCAGGAAATTAACAATGGTACAATACTATGAACTAAAGTAGAGACCTCCTTCAAATTTTACCAGTTTTTCCACTAGTGTCCTTGTTCTGTCCTGAGTTCCAATCCAGTGATGACAAATAAGCTTGGCTGAGTAGGAACAGAAATTGAGAGACCTTGACTTCCAGTTGTCATTTTTCTGAGTGAACTGGGGTGGTTTGTCACTGGAAGAGGGAGGGAAGAGAGAAGGTGCAGAAGGTATGTAGACATGGGAAAAGCTATTTACTGGGGTTGAGTTTTGTTTTGTTTTCTCGAGAGACAGGGTCTTGTTCTATCACCCAGGCTGGAGTGCAGTGGTGTGATCATAGCTCACTGCAACCTCAGTCTCCTGGGCTCAAGCGATCCCCACCACCTCAGTTTCCTGAGTAGCTGGGACTACAGGCATGTGCCACCGTTCCCAACTAATTTTTATATCTTTATTTTTAGTAGAGACAGGGTCTTGCTATGTTGCCTAGGCTGGTCTTGAACTCCTGGGCTCAAGCCATCCTCCTGCCTCAGCTTCCCAAAGTGTTGGGATCACAGGTGTGAGCCTTTTTTTTCTCTCTCTTTTTTCGGGGGGAATTCATCTATTTGTTCTGGTGGCAGTACAGCTTACCAAGAGTGAGTAACTGAAGCAGGAGCCCATTCCAGGGCAGGTGGAAGGAGTAGCAGAGCCCAGAGGGGGCTGAGAGATTGGGAGGACAGGGAAGGTCATGGTAGGAAGGGGACTGTAGCGATTGAGTAAGGAAGGCCGACGGACAGACTGGGTTCCAGAGATGGGTGTTTCATGTGGAACTGGTTGGACATTTGCAGAACAGCTAAGTAAATGTATGGCCAGAGTCAGGTGGTCAGGGTGTGTTTAGAGCAGAAAAAGTCAGAAACTTTGAGGTGAGGTTGCTGAATGAGCCCCCAGCTGATGGAAGTACCTAGAAAGAGGGACCCCTTGAGCCAGGTGTCAAGTCTGGATCTTAGGGAGTGAACAGGGCAGGGATGAAGCCTTGAACAGTTCCTAGTTTAGGACATAAAACCACCCTGTCTACATGTATGGACTGCATGTCTTGCTTCTCTGGTGGCTGGAAGGAGACTACTGGGGGTATGCTCTGTACAACACAAAGCATTGGATCCTTAAGAAGCAAGTGTTACTTTGGCTGGGCACGGTGGCTCATGCCTGTAATTCCAAGACTTTGGGAGGCTGAGGCGGGTGGATCACCTGAGGTCAGGAGTTCAAGACCAGCCTGACCAACATGGATAAATCCTGTCTCTACTAAAAATACAAAATTAGCCGGGTGTGGTGGCGCATGCCTGTAATCCCAGGTACTCGGGAAGCTGAGGCAGGAGAATTGCTTTGAACCTGGGAGGCGGAGGTTGCAGTGAGCCAAGATTGTGCCGTTGCACTCCAGTCAGGGCAACAAGAGTGAAACTCTGCCTCAAAAAAAAAGAAGAAACAAGTGTAACTTTAAGAAACAAGGGCAGGGTCAAGCCTGGGGTAGCTCATGCCTATAATCCCAGCCCTTTGGGAGACCTAAGCCAGGAGGATCCCTTGAGGCCAGGAGTTTGAGACCAGCCTGGGCAATATAGGAAGACCCCATCTCCTCAAAAATTTTAAAAAGCTAGGTTTGGCTACATGCCTGTAGTCCTAGCTACTCAGAAGGCTGAAGAGAGGGGATTGCTTGAGCCCAGGAAATTGAGGCTGTAGTAAGCTATGATCACACTACTGTATTCCAGTTTGGGCAAGAGAGTGAGACCCTATCTTTTAAAAAACAAGTCCAAAGGGAGGGCCCAGAACAAATCTGTCTTCAACCCTATTACCAGTTGTCAGTTATATCAGAAGACATGCCCATGGGCCCTGATTTTTTCAGGAAATTAAAAAGCTGGTCCTTATAGCAAACAGGAACTCAGAGCTCTTGGCAAGGCAGTATGATGTCTTAGTGTATGGGCAGCACGTCTGTTTTCTTGCTGATTTTGCAAGTGCTCCAGAAATCTAGATTTTTTTTCTTTTATTTTAGTATTTCATATCCTGGTTTTTAAATGTTGGACCAAAAAATATGACACATCTGGCTGGGCACAGTGGCTCACACCTGTAATCCCAGAACTTTGGGAGGCCAAGGTGGATGGATCATTGAGGTCAGGAGTTCAAGACCAGCCTAGCTAACATGGTGAAAATTCATCTCTACTAAAAATACAACTATTAGCTTGGTGTGGCAGCACACGCCTGTAATCCCAGCTACTCGGGAGGCTGAGGCAGGAGAATCACTTGAACCCAAGAGGCGGAAGTTGCAGTGAGCTGAGATCATGCCATTGCACTCCAGCCTGGGCGACAGAGCCAGACTCGATCTGAAAAAAAAAAGTGACACATCTGTGAGGAGGATTCATAATTTAAGCCACTGGGTAACTGTGGGATACGAATAGATGGCTGTTCCTCTGGGCTGGATGAGGGACCCAGCCTCGGTCCTGAGAGAATGACACAACTGCTAGGTGTGGGTATCCAAGGAAAAGGATGTCTTCAAGGAATTCTTAGTTTCTGTTGAAGCAGAATGGGCCTTTCAGGAGGCTCATCGCTGCCTAATCCTTGTCATGCTGCCATCAGCTGCATTCATCCGGGTTGTGGGCTCGGAGTTTGTACAGAAGTACCTGGGTGAGGGCCCCCGCATGGTCCGGGATGTGTTCCGCCTGGCCAAGGAGAATGCACCTGCCATCATCTTCATAGACGAGATCGATGCCATCGCCACCAAGAGATTCGACGCTCAGACTGGGGGTGAGTGATGCCAAAACAAGGCCCAGGGTCTTGGACAGGCTTGTTGCACAGGATGCCTGGGAATGACCATGCTGTGCACTCTCAGCCGACAGGGAGGTTCAGAGGATCCTGCTGGAGCTGCTGAATCAGATGGATGGATTTGATCAGAATGTCAATGTCAAGGTGCGGGGTTCATGATGAACAAGGGAAGGGTGGCGTAGGAATCAGGGAAAGGTGGGGGCTGGCACCTGAGGGGCAGTTATCATGATGGGAAGGAGGTAGGAGTGCAGAGATCTGAGTTGGCCTGCCCCCAATGCCAGGTGATCATGGCCACCAACAGAGCAGACACCCTGGATCCAGCTCTGCTGCGGCCAGGACGCCTGGACCGTAAAATTGAATTTCCACTTCCTGACCGCCGCCAGAAGAGATTGATTTTCTCCACTATCACCAGCAAGATGAACCTCTCTGAGGAAGTTGACCTGGAAGATTGTATCCTGCTCCATAAGTGAGGGAGGGGCCCCAGTTGGGAACAGGGATTAGATCTTCAATTCAACTTCTGCCATCACCACAGCCCAGACTGGGGGGGTAGGATCAAGGTCCAGGGAGGAGGGGAGGTGACAGAGATGGCCAAAGGTGACTTCTAGCCCCAGGCATTCACCCTGTCCCACAGGGAATGGTTTCCTTAACTCGCTGCAGATGTGGCCCGGCCAGATAAGATTTCAGGAGCTGATATCAACTCCATCTGTCAGGAGGTAAGTGGTGGTTTCTCTCTGGATCTAGGTAGCGGATGTGTAAGGACCCTTCTCTCAACCACTCTGCTACAGTCCTTCTGTTCCCTTATGGCTGCCCTGGGTTGTGGGCCCCATCTCTCTCTTCCTTTATCATCACTAGGGGTGGAGAGTACAGGGGGTAGTGTTTTGTATTTTGTTTTTTGCTTTGAGACAGGGACTGGCTCTGTCGCCCAGGCTAGAGTGCAGTGGCGCAATCATGACTCACTGCAGTGATCCTCCCACCTCAGCCTTCCGAGTAGCTGGGATTACAGGTGCACGCCACCATGTCCGACTAATTTTTTTATATTTTGTAGAGACAGGGTTTCACCATGTTGCCTAGGCTGGTCTCAAACTCCTGGGCTCAAGTGATCCATCTACCTCAGCTTCCCAAAGTGTTGGGATTATAGGTGTGAGCCATCATGCCCTGCCACAGGAAGTCGATTTTAACTCTTATCCTTCAACAGAGTGGAATGTTGGCTGTCCGTGAGAACCGCTACATTGTCCTGGCCAAGGACTTCGAGAAAGCATACAAGACTGTCATCAAGAAGGACGAGCAGGAGCATGAGTTTTACAAGTGACCCCTCCCTTCCCTCCCCCGCACCACTCAGGGGCTGGGGCTTCTCTCATGCCCCCTCCCCTGCCCCCCAGAACCTCTGTCCCAAAACCTCATTCCCTTTTTTCTTTACCCAGGATTGATTTCTTCAATAAATAGATAAAATTGATTCCATTTAATTTCTTCTTAGAAGTTTAACTCCTTTGGAGAATGTGGGCCTTGAATAGGATCCTCTGGGTCCGTCTTGATCTGACAGATGAGAGACGAGGTGCATGGCCTAGGTAGCAGCTTGAGAGAACCAAGGAATTCAAACCAGATGACTTCCGAAATGTGGGAAAGGGATGGAAAATAAACCCAAGATGGCAGTCGTTAATCACGGAATAAAGCCCCTATGCATCGCCCCCATTCCCTACAGGTAAAAGACAACAAAGAAGTTCAGGTCACAGGCCTTGGGAGTTCATAGGAAGGAGACGTCCAGTGCTGTCCAATAGAACTTTCCATGTTGATGAATATGTTCTGTGTTCTCCAGTATGGCAGCTGCTTGCCACATATGGCTGGCTAATGAGCACCTGAAATATGGCTAGGTTGACTGAGAAACTGAACTCTTTTTTTTTATTTTTTTGAGATGGAGTGTTGCTCTGGCGCCCAGGCTGGAGTGCAGTGGTGAGATCTCAGCTCACTGCAGCCTCCACTTCCCGTGTTCATGATTCTCCTGCCTCAGCTTCCTGAGTAGCTGGGACCACAGGCACCTGCCACCACACCTGGCTAATACGGGGTTTCACTATATTGGCCAGACTGGTCTCGAACTCCTGACCTCAAATGATCTGCCCACCTCCGCCTCCCGAAGTATTGGGATTACAGGTGTGAGCCACCACGCCTGGCCAAGAAATGGAACTGTTACTCACTGCTGGTGGGAATGTGAAATGGTAAGCCACTTTGGAAAACAGTTTGACAATTTCTTGTGCTAAATACACACCTATCAGATGATTTGGCAACTTCTGAGTATTTACTTAAAATAAAACATACATCCATATGAAGACTTGTAAATAAATGTCCTCATCATTTTTATTTGAAATGGCTAAAACTGGAAACAACTCAAATGTCCACCAGCAAGTGAATGGATATACAAATTGTAATGTATGTATGCAATTTAACACCACTCAGTAATATGGAAATCAACTACTGATGTATGCAAAAACATGAAATTCAAAATAATTATGCTGAGTGACAGAATCCAGACAACAAATAATACATACTATATTATTCTATTTATATAAAGTTTTAGAAAATGCAAACTAATCTAAGTGACAAAGCATACCAGTGGTTATCTGGGGTTTGGGGCAGGTGGGATGGATTATAAAGAAAAGAGTAGAAGGTGATGGATATGGTTTGTTTGTTATTTTGTTTTTACTGTGGTGATGGTTTTTCAAGCATGCGTGTCAAAACTTGCCAAATTGTACCTAATTTATTGTAGGTCAATTATGCCTCAATAAAACTACTAAAAGCTAAATACATAAATGTACTGAAGTTCCACCTAGCATAATAAGATAAGAAAAAAAGTCATGGGACTGGAAAAGAAATAGAACTCTCATTATTCACAAATGTCATGATTGCATATATGAAAAATCTAAATCTACACAAACCTATGAAAATTAAATAGTGAATTTAGCAATGTGGCTAAACATAGGTCAACATAAAATATCAAATATAAGCCAGGGATGGTGACATGCATCATCCACAGTCCCAACAACTCAGGAGGCTGAGGCAGGAGAATTGCCTGCGCTGGGGAGTTCAAGTTCAGCCTGGGCAATGTAGCAAGACCCACTGTCTCTGAAAAAAAAATCAAACATATATCAGCAATAAATAAGTAGGAACTTAAATTTTAAGTTAGAACATTTATCAAATAGATTATTAAGTGCCAAGAATAAATTTAAAATATATATGAGATATAAATTACAGAATATTGACAGAAATCAAAGAAGACAAAGAAATGTTGGGATACAACATGTTAATATATTGGAAGATTAAGAGTAAAAATATTAGCTAGGCTCAGTGGCTCATGCCTGTAATCCCAGCACTTTGGGAGGCCAAAGTGGGCAGATCATGAGGTCAGGAGTTAGACCAGCCTAGGCAATATGGTGAAACCCCGTCTGTACTAAAAATAAAAAATTAGGTGGGTGTGGTGGCGCATTCCAGGGAGGCTGAGGCAGGAGAATGGCTTAAACCCAGGAGGTGAAGTTTGCAGTGAGCCGAGATTGTGCCACTGCACTCCAGCCTGAGCAACAGAGCAAGACTCCGTCTCAAAAAAGAAAAAGAATAAAAGTATTAATTATCCACAAATTGATCTATAAACAACCCAATGCCAATCAAAATTCCAGCAGTTTTGTCTTGCTGGAAATTGAGAAACTAATTCTGAAGTTTGTAAGTAAATGAAAGTCAGCAGGGGTTGGTCTTAGGTTCCCTGTCTCCAGACCCTATTCTCCTGCCTCATTTGGACCCCTACAATCTAATTGTAAAGGTAAAAGGAAAACAAATAATTACGTAGAAGAATAGCTTCATGACCTTTGGATTGGCAAAACTATCATTTTTTTTAAATAGTATTTTTTTTGGAGATAGACTCTCGCTCTGTCTCCTAGGCTTCAGTGCAGTGGTGCCTCGGCTCACTGCAACCTCCGCCTCCCAGGTTCAAGTGATTCTCCTGCCTCAGTCTCCTGAGTAGCTGGGATTACCGGTACACGCCACTATGCCCAGCTAATTTTTGTATTTTTGGTAGAGACGGGGTTTCGCCATGTTGATCAGGCTGGTCTCAAACTCCTGACCTCGTGATCCGCCCACCTCGGCCTCCCAAAGTGCTAAGATTACAGGCGTGAGCCACTGCACCCAGCCTAAGATAGTATTTTTAAGAAGCTCTAACAATAAAGAAAAAATTATTTGGGCTGTGTTAAAGTTAATAATTTCCATTCATCAATGAAAAGAAATCTCATACTGGGAGAAGTTATTTATAATACATATATATATACAACAAATATCTTGATATTTCAATATGTAATACAAATAAATCCTACAGACTAATATGAAAAAGACAGATAATTCAATAAAAAGGCAGCAAAAGAGGCGGGTGGATCACCTAAGGTCAGGAGTTCCAGACTTGCCTGGCCAACATGGTGAAACCCCCATCTTTACTAAAAATACAAAAATTAGCAGGGCATGGTGGTACATGTCTGTTATCCAAGCTACTCAGGAGACTGAAGCAGGGAACCCGGGAGGCAGAGGTTGCAGTGAGCCGAGATCGTGCCACTGCACTCCAGCCAGATTGTCTCAAAAAAAAAAAAAAAAAAAGGAAAAGATGCTTAATAATTCAGAAACTGAAAG
Source organism: Aotus nancymaae (assembly GCF_030222135.1). Classification (NCBI taxonomy): domain Eukaryota; kingdom Metazoa; phylum Chordata; class Mammalia; order Primates; family Aotidae; genus Aotus; species Aotus nancymaae. The sequence goes on along the minus strand of NW_026988441.1, from coordinate 13,991,677 downwards.
GTTCAAGATTTTGCTCTACTTGCATGCTAATGAGATAGCCTGCTGCAGTTTCACATATATCTAACAGAGAAAAATAAGACCCCTGAGTCAGAGTCAAACCATTTTTTACTCATGGCAAAAGTGGCAGGAACAACATCTTGCCTTGCTTCCCAGAACCCCAGTTGCCATAGGGTAAAGCAATAAGGTACAAAAGTTATCTGCTATATGCAGTGAGTGCTTTATAGGAGAATCCTGACATTAGGAAACTCTGCTCTTATATGAAGCTTCTGGTGGCATGCCCATCCTCCATATGAGAGAAAAAGAAAAATGACCTTATCTTTATTCCAGAATGTATGCAAATTTTCACTAGGAAGGGAAAGGAGAGGCATTTATCTTTATTACTCTGGAGCACCTCTAGGAAGAGAGACATATCTAACCTTTACTAAGGTGGCACACATTCTTATACAGGTTTTTTTTTTTTTGAGACGGAGTTTCGCTCTTGTTACCCAGGCTGGAGTGCAATGGCGCCATCTCGGCTCACCGCAACCTCCGCCTCCTGGGTTCAGGCAATTCTCCTGCCTCAGCCTCCTGAGTAGCTGGGATTACAGGCATGCGCCACCATGCCCAGCTAATTTTTTTTGTATTAGTAGAGACGGGGTTTCACCATGTTGACCAGGATGGTCTCGATCTCTTGACCTCGTGATCCACCCGCCTCGGCCTCTCAAAGTGCTGGGATTACAGGCTTGAGCCACCGCGCCCAGCCTCTTATACAGTTTTAACTTGGTTGTAAATACCTCCACTCAAAGGACCTGGCCCATGCAAAAACACGAGACTTGTCTCTCGATATAAACCGTAAGATAGGTGCTGTTTTGTACAGTCTCGAAAATCAGGCCAAGTTGCAGCAAACTCTTAGGAATTAATGTTAATGGGCCGGGTGTGGTGGCTCACGCCTGTAATCCTAGCACTTTGGGAGGCCGAGGTGGGTGGATCACCTGAGGTCAGGAGTTCAAAACCAGCCCAGCCATCATGGTGAAACCCCATCTTTTTTTTTTTTTTTTTTTTTTTTTAAAGGAATTAATGTTAATTAAGTCCTCTTGGACTTCATGGGCCCAAAAGTTCCAGTATTTTATTACCTTTGAAAGAAAATTTCAAAATTGTAAAAAAGATAAATGGGTAGTTCTTGGAATACAAAATAAGTAGTGGTTAAGCTGGAGGTATCGGTGCAAAGCTAAGGCACTATATTTGTTACAGGTCAGGATCAACTCCCTAAAGTTTGATGCTCATAGCCATGAAATAAGGTGGTAGAGCAATGCAGTTTCCCTGATCAAACAGCCTTTCAAAAGGCGTCTAGACCTTATTCAAAGATCATGTCATTTAATTTGCACTGTGACCTTTGCCACACATAAATTATGCAGTAATTCCAGTATTCCAGTAAAAATCCATAACCTGAATTTCATCATAGGACTACATCAAACTACAAAATTGAGAGACATTATATAAAATAACAACTTTTTTCTTCAAAAATGTTGTCATAAGAAACAAAGAAAGAGTAGTGGTGTCACAAGATAGCAGAGTAGGGGATTCCTGCTCTCTTCCTCCCACAAAAGTGGACAATTAGCTATCCATGAGTAAAAATAGTTCTAGAAGAGCTCTGGAGTCCAGTTAAGAAGCTGCAGCAACACAGTGGAGCAAAACACCCAGAATAACCAACACAAAGGGTAGGAAGAACAGTTTTTGTTTTTAAAAATTGAAATATCAAGTATCTTCTGAGATCACAATGGAAAAAAACCCCTAAAAATCCGTAAGAAGCAGAACTTTGGAAACTGTAAAAATACATGGAAATTAAGCTCCTCAATGACTACTGGTTCAAGGAAGAAATAAAGGAGGAAATAAAAAATTTCTTGAAACAAATGAAAACAGAAATACAACATACCAAAATGTATGGGATACAGCAAAAGCAGTAAGAAGAAAGTTTACAGCAATAAATGCCTACATCAAAGAAGTAGAAAATTTTAAAATAAACTATCAAATCATGCCCCTCAAGGAACTACAAAGCAAGAACAAACCACACCCACATTAGTACAAAGAGAGACATAATAAAGGTCAGAGAATTACTAAATAAAATAGATCCTCAAAAAAATACAAAGGATTAACAAAATGAAAAGTTGGTTCTTGGAAAAGATAAATAGAATTGATAAACCACTAAGAAAAAAGAAAAAAACCAAATAAACAAAATCAGAAGTGTATTACAACTGATACCACAGAAATATCAAAGATCATCAGAGACTACAATAAATATACACTAACAAACTGGAAAACCTGGAGGAAATGGATAAATTCCTGGATACATATAATTTACCAAGATTAAATAAGGAAGAAATATAAAACCTGAACAGACTGATAATGAGTAAGACCAATAATGATTCAAAGATTGAATCAATAATTAAAATCTCCCAAACAAATAAAAGTCTAGGACTTGGTGCTTCACTCCAAATTCTACCAAACTTTCAAAGAAGAACCAACAATTCTCAAACTGTTCCAAAAAACTGAAGAGAATGGATTCTCCCTAGCTCATTCTAAGAGGCCAGCATTACCTTGAGGCCAAAAACCAGACAAGGACGCAACGACAAAAAAACTACAGGCCAATATCCCGGATGAACATAGAAGCAAAAATTATCAACAAAATACTAGCCAAATTCAACAGCGCATCAGAAAGAATACACCATGACCAAATGGGATTTATCTGAGGAATGCAAGGATACGTTTAACATATTCAAATCAATAAATGTAATACATCACATTAACAGAATGAAGAGAAAAAGCCATATAATCACCTCAATAGATACATTAAAGCACTTGATGAAAATAAACATCCTTTCAAGATAAAAACGCTCATCAAACTAGGCATAGAAGGAACAAACCTCAACAAAGTAAGGGCCATATATGACAAGCCCACAGCCAATATCATACTGAATGAGGAAAAGCTAAAAGGCTTTCCTCTAAGAATTGGAACAAGACAAGGATGCCCACTTTCACTACTCCTATTCAGCACAGCACTAGAAGTCCTAGCCAGATTAATCAGGCAAGAGAAATAAATAAAAGACATCCAAATTGGAAAAGAGGAAATAAAACTGTCCCTCTTTTCCAATGATATGCTCCATCAATGATATTTCTAGGAAAAACTAAAGACTCCACAAAAACCTCTTAGATCTCATGTAGCCAGAAACCAATTGGGAAAACAATCCTGAACAAAAACAACAAAGTCGAAGGCATCACACTACCTGACTTCAAAATGTATTACAAGCCTATGATAACCAAAACAGTATGGTGTTGGTATAAAACCAGACATAGACCAGTGGAACAGAATAGAGAACCAGAAATAAATCTGCATTTACAGCCAACTGAATTTCAACAATGGCACCAAAAACAGGATAGAGGGGAAAGAATATCCTCCTCAATAAATGATGCTAGGAATATTGAATATGCATATGCCAAAGAATGAAATTGGACCCCTATCTCCCACCATTTACAAAAATCAACTGAAAATGGATTAAATGGATTAGAGACTTAAATGGCAGACCTAAAACTATGAAGAGAAAACATAGGGGAAATACTTCAGGACATTGGTCTAGGCAAAGATTTTATGGCTTAGACCTCAAAAGCATAGGCAACAAAAACAAAAATAGACAAATGGGACTATATTATGGTAAAAAACTTGTGCATCTCACACACACACACACACACACACACACTGTAAATGACACTTGTAGAACTCTAACCATATCTTATATGGGCTCTGAATATCCTAGGTAGTGCTTGGTGCAAGAGAGAGGTTTGCTGGCATATAACTCACCTTATCACCCCTGTCTCTTTGTCACAATTCTGCTAAATTGTTGAGCCCCCATCACATCCGGTTTCTTATGGACATTCTAGTCTCACCCAGAACTGACTCAAATTTGGACATAAACTTTTTTGTTTTTTAAGACAGAATCTCACTCTGTCACCCAGACTGGAGTGCAATGGCACAATCCTGACTCACTGCAGACTCTGCCTCTCATGTTCAAGCGATTCTCCTGACTCAGCCTCCCAAGTAGCTGGAACTACAGGTGCATGCCACCACGCCCAGCTAATTTTTTGTATTTTTAGTACAGATGGGATTTCACCATGTTAGCCAGGATGGTCTTGATCTCCTGCCCTCATATCTCATATTAAAATGTAATCCACCTGCCTTCGCCTCCCAAAGTGCTGGATTACAGGCGTGAGCCACCACGCATGGCCCAAACTTTTTCTTAATTCCTCCTAATTGAAACTGTATATCCTTTGATCAATATCTGTCCAACCACCCCCACCCCTGCCAGGCCCTGGTAACCACAATTCTACTCTCTACTTCTACGAGTTCAACTTTTTTAGATTCCACATATAAGTGAGATCATGCAGTATTTGTCTTTCTATGCCAGGCTTACTTCACTTAACATAATGTCCTCCAGGTCATCCTTGTTGCAGGGACTTCCTCCTTTTTAAAGTTTGAATACTATTCCATTATATATATCCTATTTCCTTTATCCATTCATCCTTTGATGAACACTTAGGTTGCTTCCACATCTTGGCTATTGTGAATAGTGCTGCACCAAACATGGGAGCATAGATATCTCTTAAACATATTGATTTTATTTCCTTTGGATATTGATACAGTTTAAATGTGTGTCCCTGCCCAAATCTCATATGGATATGTAATCCCCAATGTTGGAGGTGGGGCCTGGTGGGAGGTGATTGGATCATGGGGGTGGAGTTCTCATGAATGATTTAGCACCATCCCTTAGTACTGATCTCACAATAGTCAGTTCTCGTAAGATCTGGTTGTTTAAAAGTGTATATAGCACCTCCCCCTCACCCTCTTGCTCCTGCTTTTGACATGTGACATGCCTACTCCCCTTTTGTCTTCTACTATGACTGGAAGCTTCCTCAGGCCTCTCCAGAAGTAGGTGCCATTATACTTCCTGTACAGCCTGCAGAACTGTGAGCCAATTAAACCTCTTTACTTACAAATTACCTAGTCTCAGGTATTTCTTTATAGCAATTCAAGAATGGACTAATATAGAAAATTGATACTGAGGAGTTGGGCATTGCTATAAAGATGCCTGAAAATGTGGAAGCAGCTTTGGAATTGGGTAACAGGCAGAGGTTGCAAGAGGGCTGTGAGCTCATAAGACAGGAAGATAAAGGAAAATTTGGAACTTTTTAGAGACTGGTTAAATAGTTGTGACTAAAATGCTGATAGTGATATGGACAATGAAGTTCAGGCTACCAAGGTCTCAGATGGAAATCAGGAATTTATTGGGAACTGGAGCAAAGGTCCCTTCTGTTATGCCTTAGCAAAGAGCTTGGCTGCATTGTGTCCATGTCCTAGGGATCTGTGGAAGTTTGAACTTGAGAGTGATAACCTAGGGTATCTGGCAGAAGAAATGTCTAAATAGCAAAGCATTCAAGGTGTAGCCTGGCTGCTTGTAACCACCTACTCTAAGATGTGGGAGTAAAGAAATGACTTAAAGCTGGAACTAAGCAGTGTAAAAGTTTAGAAAATTGGCATTGGCCATGTGGTAGAAAAGAAAAGCTCATTTTCAGAAGAATTCAAGTAAGTTTCTGAGCAACAATTTGCTAGATAAATTTGCATAACTAAAAAGGAGGCAAGTGCGGATAGCCAAGATAATGGGAAACAGGCATTTCAGAGATCTAAGAGGCAGCCCCTCCCATCACAGGCCCCGAGGCCTAGGAGGAAAGAATGGTTTCATGGGCCAGGAGTGACCTGTGCAGCCTCAGGACATGGCTCCCTGCATCCTGGCTGCTCCAACTCCAGCTGTGACTTAAAAGGGCCCAGGTACAGCTCTGACTGCAGCTCCAAAGGTTGCAAGCCATAAGTCTTGGTGGCTTCCACATGGTGTTAAGTCTGCAGGTACACAGAGTATAAATAAGGCTTGAGAGCTTCCACCTAAATTTCAGAGGATATATGGAAAAGTTGAAGTGTCCAGGCAGAAGCATGCCACAGGGACTAAGCCTTGACAGAGAACCTCTTTTTGCAGGGCAAAAAGGAAATGTGGGGTTGGAACCCTCACACAGAGTCCACACTGGGGCACTGACTAGTGGAGTTATAAGAAGAGGGTCACCATCTTCCAGATCCCAGAATGGTAGATCCACTGGCAGCTTACATCATCAGTATAGAAAAGCCACAGGCACTCAACAGCCTGTGAGAGCAGCCTCTGAGCCTGAACCCTGCAAAGCCATAGGGGAAGAACTGCCCAAGGCCTTGGGAGCCCACGCTTAAATTGGTGTGCCCAGGACATGGGACATGGAGTTAAAGATTATTCTGGAGCTTTAAGATTTAATTACTGCCCTACTGTGTTTTGATCTTGCATAGGGCCTGTAGTCTCGTCCTTTTAGCCAATTTCTCCCTTTTGGAACAGGACTGTCTATCCAATGCTTGTACCCCCATTGTATCTTGGAAGTAACTAACTTGTTTTTTATTTTACAGGCTCGTTGGCGGAAATGACTTGCCTTGTCTCAGATGAGACTTCAGACTTTGGAGTTTTGAGTTAATGCTGGAATCAGTTAAGATTTTGGGGGACTGTTAGGAAGGCATGATTGTATTTTGAAATGTGAGACAGCCAAGAGATTTGAGAGAGGCCAGGGGCAGAATGATACCATTTGGATGTGTGTCACAATGCAAATCTCATACTGAAATGTAATCCCCAATATTGGAAGTGGGGACTGGTGGGAGGTGACTGGATCATGAGGGCAGATTCTCATAAATGGTTTAGCACCATCCCCTTTGTTTCCATCTTCATGAAAGTAAGTTCTCATGAGATCTGGACATTTAAACGTGTGTAGCATCTCTCTCCTCACTCTCTTGCTCCTGCTTTCACCATGTGATGTGCCTGCTCCCATTTTGCCTTCCGAAATGATTGGAAGCTTCCTGAGGCCTGCCCCAAGACAGATGCCATTATGCTTCCTGTACAGCCTGCAGAACTGTGAGCCAATTAAATCTCTTTTCTTATAAATTACCTAGACTTGGGTTTTCCTTATAGAAATACAAGAATAGACTAACACAGATATACACCCAGTAGTGGGATGGCTGGGTCATATAATTATATTTTTAATTTGAGAAACCTCTGGATATTTTCTATAATGTCTGTACTAATTTACATTCCCACAAATAGTGAATAAGGGTTCCCTTATATACATATTCTCACCAACCCTTGTTGTATTTTGTCTCTTTGATTATAGCCATTCTAACACTGTGAGGTGGTATCTCATATGGTTTTAATTTGCATTTTTCTGATGATTAGTGATGTTAAGCATTTTTTCATATGGACACTTTTTTTTTTTTTTTTTTTTTTGAGACAGAGTTTCATTCTGTCCCCAAGGCTGGAGTGCAGTGGCATGATCTTGGCTCACTACAACCTCTGCCTCCCAGGTTCAAGCGATTCTCCTGCCTCAACCTCCTGAGTAGCTGGGATTACAGGTGCACACCACCATGCCTGGCTAATTTTTGTAATTTTTTAGTAGAGAATTGGGTCTCATCATGTTGGTCAGGCTGGTCTCAAACTCCTGACCTTGTGATCCGCCCACCTCGGCCTCCCAAAGTGCTGGGATTACAGGCATGAGCCACCTCGCCCAGCCTTATATGGGCACATTTTTAAGGGACTTGGTTGTGGGCGAGGGGTGTGGAGGTGTGGGGGGGTGTGGTTCTTTGCAACAATGTAAACATCCAGTCCCTCATCAAACTTTCTATTTTTTTCACTTACTAATTTATATCAGTTTGGAATTATGATTCTCTCTGTTATTTAATGGGTTTTAATCTATAACTAGCATTATTTATTTTGATGCTCAAACCATGTCAGGTCTGGTCAGTGGAAGTCCCTTCAATCGGGTTTCCATGTCCTTTGAACACGTCCCTACCATTCTTTGAGCACTTCCTTACTTTTTTAGCACAAGTTGTTCTAAGTTCATTCTGAACCTTCCCTTCCCGAGCTCTAGAATCTGCCATTTCTCCATGGAGTCTTGCTCCTTTCAATGAAGCATGGTATTAAGGAACCAAGGGCTGACTGCCTAATGTGCTTGCCAAATATAATGTCCTCAGTCCAAGCTTTTCAAATTGATCTGCCAAAGCCTCATTGCCAGAATAGAAGACTGGAAGGAAATTCTTAATATTTTTTAAAAGTTACTATTATTTGCATTATTCTCTTTGTAAAAAATTCATTTAAATCAATATAAAAAGACAAAATTCTTTGGCACATAAATTGCAACTCTCCGGTCCAAATCTTTAAATAAAATTGATACTCTAAGAATATATAACATATGCTCTTTATTCCACAGACATATAGGCCTATGGTTGCACACTTTTATACACACACAGAGTCACAATTCCACTAGCACCTGTGACGTTCCACATCCAGATTTTCCAAGTCACACGTTCACATCTTCACAGAGCCTTGCCTGCACCCAGTCACACGGCATAGTACCACATCGTTACGTCAAGCACAGCCACCATCTACCACAGAGCCTGTCGTCCCATTGACCAAAGTCACAAAAATCACACCACCAGTTATTTTCTTTGGTTTTCTCCAGTCAGATGCCTTTACTCACTACACACCGACTCACACTCAAATTACACACACGTGGAAACACAACCCGCCACAGCCAGAGAGGCTCCGTCGGTCCCGCAACCCTCACAGTACCACACACACGAGCTCACAAGGTCAAGCACAAATGGCCAGGCAACCATTCTTTATAATACACATATTGAGCGCCTACGATGTACTACGCCGGGACTACCTCAAGGGATGAATCAGACAAAATCCTGCCTGGCGGAGGTATCGCCCAGTCCTGCACGCACTCGGCCTCAGGGTTGCAAGGATGCACTCGGCAGTCCCACACTCAAGTGGCCTGGCGAGGCCTGGAGGCGTCTGTTCTCCTCCTCAGCTTCCCTCGTGGGTTCCAGGGACTTGGGTCGAAGCCATCGGATGCGCGCGCGTCCGCGCCTGCGCACAAGAGAACCTGTGGACTGCATTTCCCAGAAGCCCCTTGGGCAGTGTTGCCTGGAACCCGAGGGCCGTTTTTGTTGCTTTCCTAACGGTTCAGCTGTCTGGGTGCGTTCTTCACAGACAAGAAGTCGGAGCTAGGTGAGGAGGAACGGGACTCTTAGGAGTAGGATTGGGGATGAAACTGCCGCCCAAAATGAGGCACTCTAGGGGCCAGACCTGGCGTGCCGTGCCCGGAGGGAGCCTCCAGCCTCTGCGTGCGTGGGGAGCGGAGAAGAGGGATTGCGTGACAAAGTGTGGCAGACGGTGTCTGTATGTGTGCCGCGCGCGCGACGGGGTGCCTGTCAGGACCGGGTTGGGCGGGTGTGGGTGCGGATGTGAGGCGGAGACAGGTGCCTGGCTTTCTGGTGTGTGTCACTGACCCTCTGCCCCCCTCACGGCCCCGTGTGTCTGCACAGCGCAGTGTCCCCAAGGGGGAAGTCACATACTGAGCCCTGGGATGAAGGTTCTCAGCAAGAAGGTACAGACCTGGGTTGGCAATTGGACTTTTGAGTTAGAAGTGTCCCTAAAACAGACTCCTGGGACGACAGGATGGAAGGGTGCCCATTGGAGGCGTTGTGTGGACAGCTGCGTTTTTCAGAACCACCGCATTCGCGTACCTCAGATCTAGAAATCTGCTGTGAGTTCAGAGACAGATTCCAGCTTCACTCTCACACAGCTGTTAGGTGCGTCAGGGCGGCGCAGATATGGCGTTGGGGGGGATATTCTGGGTCGGTCTGTGCTCTAAGAAGGGGCTGCTGTCTCATGATTTTTTTCTTCCCCCATCCTGCCATTCACCAAAAGAAGGATCCTGAAAAGAAGGGAACAATTGTTGTAGCAGGTCTAAAAGTTCAGATCCAGATAAGTTTATGTTTCCTCTTTGTTAATAAAATGCAAATCACACATTCCAAATCACACATTCTCACCTTCACACAGCCTTGCCTGCACCCGGTCACACGGCATGGTACCACACTATGTCAAAAACAGCTACAATCTGCCCCAGAGCCTGTCTCCTCATTGCTTATAGTCACAAAAATCACATCCCTTGGTACTTTCTGTGGCTTTCATTTGCATTTGTCCCTTTGAAAAAATTCATTGATTCAATATAAAAAAGACACATAAACTGCAACTCTCTGGTCCAAATCTTTAAATAAATATTTAAATAAATACATAAGATGTTTTTGTTTTTAGGACATGGAAACATTGCTTTACTTTTCCTTTTTTCTTTTGAGACGGAATCTTGCCCTGTCACCCAGGCTGGAGTGCAGTGACGCGATCTCGGCTCACTGCCAACCTCCGCCTACTGGATTCAAGCAATTCTCTTGCCTCAGCCTCCTGAGTAGCTGGGACTACAGGCATGTGCCACCACACCCAGCTAATTTTTTTTGTGTTTTTAGTAGAGACAAGGTTTCACCATGTTGGCTAGGATAGTCTCTATCTCTTGACCTTGTGATCCGCCCGCCTTGGCCTCCCAAAGTGCTGGGATTACAGGCGTGAGCCACCGCGCCCAGCCTGCTTTGCTTTTCCTGAATTGTCCAGTGACCTATCCCAGGCGTTCCTTTCCAGTGAACAATGGACCATGCAGGTGGATCCTCCACGGGCCTCTAAATGAACTTCTCATTTTTCAAATCATTCCTCTACACTCACTTTCCATGATGGTAGATAAATGCATATCTTGGAGTCTAAAGTTTAAACTTTGTTTTATTGAGATTAATGTTTAGGTAGGATCATATCATTCATCTTCTCCAATCTTCTCCAAAGACCTCAGTTTTAAAGTATGACAGGAATAGAGATGACCTGACTGGTATCAGTAAGCAAGTGATAATGGTCATCTGTTTTTAAGGCTTTTAGGAGTGGGAATGTGATTGGAAGTCCAAGCATAGAAATCTGTGTGAACATGAACAGGGATTTTTTCCAAGAAATCCATGAGTTGAGATTTATGTTTATACAGAGTTAGTTGTAAGAATAAAAAGTACATCTGGGGGAAAAAAGTACACATGAGAAAGTAATAGTCATAGTGATGAAGAATAATATGCAACTTTTTTTTTTCCCCAAGACAGAGTGTTGCTCTGTCACCCAGACTGGAGTGCAATGGCGTGAATTCGGCTCACTGCAGCCTCTGCCTCCTGGGTTCAAGTGATTCTACTGCCTCAGCCTCCCAAGTAGCAGGGATTACAGGCACCCGCCACCACGCCTGGCTAATTTTTGTATTTTTAGTAGAGACAGGGTTTCACTATGTTGGTCAGGCTGGTCTCAAACTCCTGACCTCAGGTGATCCACTTGCCTTGACCTCCCAAAGTCTTGGGATTACAGGCGTGAGCCACCGCATCCTACCGGAAATTTTAAATTTTATATGAATCGCACTAATTTAGGATTTAAAGACATTTAACAAGGAATTATATCTGAATTGACATTTCAATTGATTATTTGCTGGAGAAGTGGAGGAGAACCAAACACTCTTCTCTCTGCTTTGCACAAATTTTCTTATTCAGGCTACAGGTGCCATTCACCTGGCTTGTGTATTCAGAGAAGAATCTTAATAATGAAAAGGTCTTGTTGAATTGAAGAAGAATGTTCAAGAACTGGTAGGCATTTATTTATAATGGTCACACTGTTTTCTTACTGTTTCCATACATGTCAAGCCAATTTGCTTCTGACATGTTAAAACATTTTATTTTATAATTGGATATAGATTTATTGTATACTTCTGATTATAGAATTAATGCTAACTTTTTATAAATTATTCAATTACTCAGTTATATTATATAAGGGACTTATAAAGAAGAAAGTTAAAATAGCTCCAGCATCACTATTATTACTTTGGGAAACTATATTTTAGCAAGATTTTTCAGTACACTTGTGTGTATGTATGTGTCATGTGTGTGCATGCAAGTGCACACACATGCACATGCGTATTTCTTCCTGCAGAATAGAAATTGCACTAATTGATCTTTCAAAGGACACAAAGACTCTCCAATTCCTAGTTATAAAAAGTGATTCTCCCTAACCATACCTTTTTTTTTTTGAGATGAAGTTTTGATCTTTGACCCAGGCTGGAGTGCAGTGGTGAGATCTCGGCTCACTGCAGCCCCCACCTTCTGGTTCAAGCAATTCTCCTGCCTCAGCCTCCCGAGTTGCTGGGATTATAGGCACTTGCTACCACACCTGGCTGATTTTTGTATTTTTAGTAAAGATGGGGTTTCACCATGTTGGCCAGGCTGGTCTTGAATTCCTGACCTTGTGGTCCGCCCTCCTCGGCCTCCTAAAGTACTGGGATTACAGGCATAAGCCACCTCGCCTGGCCAACTTTCTTATATCTCTGTGCAGTAGGGAGAAGCAGGAAACACCAATTAACCCTGCTAAGTTTGATTAACCTTTGAGATATTTACAACTTTTAGGGTTATATAAACCAATTAAGGATAATTAATATTATACAATTTATCAAATAAGACAGTTCTTCAGGATTATACTTTTTTTCAGATTTTTAAGGTTGCTTTTACAGGACATAGCAATACTCATCTTGGCTAGGTTTTTTTCAGTATTCCATTATGCAAATAACATTTTATAGGATGGATTTATAACAGTAGAAAACAGAATAAGATAGTAACAGCTATAAATATTCATGTAAATGTTTACATATAGAAGAGGAGAACAAGATTGAACCTCATATTAAAATTATCTATGTAATGCCTTATTACAGCAGTCCCCAATGGTTTTGGCACCAGGGACTGGTTTTATGGAGGACAGTTTTTTCACAGATAGGGAGAGGGAGATGGTTTCAGGATGATTCAACCACATTACATTTATTGTGCACTTTATTCTTATTACATTGTAACATATAATTAAATCATTATACAACTCACCATAATGTGGAATCAGTGGGAGCCCTGAGCTTGTTTTCCTGCAACTATATGGTCCCATCTGGGGGTGATGGGAGACAATGACAGATCATCAGGCATTAGATTCTCCTAAGGAGCATGCAACCTAGATCCCTCACATGTTCAGTTCATAATGCTGCAGCTGATCTGACAGGAGGCAGAGATCAAGTGGTTAATGTCAGCAATGGGGAGTAGCTGTAAATACAGATGAAGCTTCCCTTGCTGGCCTGCTGCTCACCTTCTGCTCTGTGGCCCAGTTCCTAACAGGCTGGGGTCCAGTATCAGTCAGTGACCCAGGGGGTTGGAGACCTCTACCTTAATTAGATCCTTTTAGCTAGTTTTATGTTGAAGAATGATGTCTCCTCTTTGGTAGTTGGAAGAACGAGAGGAGATTTTTTTGTTTTGTTTCATTTTTGAGACAGAGTCTCACTCTATTGCCCAGGCTGGAGTGGAGTGGTGCAATCTCAGCTCACTGCAACCTATGCTTCCTGGGTTCAAGCGATTCTCCTGCCTCAGTCTCCCTAGTAGCAGGGATTACAGGTGCATTTCACCACCCCTGGCTAATTTTTGTGTTTTTAGTAGAGATGGGGGTTTCACCATGTTGGCTCGGCTGGTCTCAAACTTCTGACCTCAGGTGATCCACCCATCTCAGCCTCCTAAAGGCCTGGTATTACAGGCATGAGTCACCGTACCAAGCCAAGACATTTATTGATTATTTTTCTGGGAGTCTGTTTTCTAATGTTGTTAATTTAAAATAATTGCATCTTCAAGGCTCAGCTCTAAAATACTTAAAATATCATTATTAAAAAATGGGCGTGAGACTCAAACTTTACTTGAAATAAGTGAAATAATATAAAATGATTTTATTTAATAGCAATGGCATAAAGGACATAATGTCCTCTATTTTAATAATACTGGCTAACTTTTAATAAGTAATTATGTATTATTAAGTGGGATATATGTATTATCTCAATCTTCATGGCAACCCTATGAGATAGGTGCTGTTCTTATCCCTAATTTACCAACAAACTAACTGAAAAGTATGTAGCTGTCAGACTAAGATTCACATTCTGAAAATCTGACAACAGAGTCTGTGTTTTTAATGACAATATTATAACCCTCCCCATAATGGCACATGCTCCTTTAATTTGCCAGTGTCAAGCAGTAACTTCATCATTGATGTCTCCCTCCAAAAATAAATAGGGACCAATATAATTAGTAAGGCCTTGGTGTGCATCGTAACAAATCATAGTTTATTTAACCTGTAGCTATTCGTATTTTTAATATTTGATTATTTTAAGTTGTTATATGATAAATATGTATATGTCTTAATATAATTTAATAGCCACTTCCAAGAAAAAATACTAAAAATGGAATTTTAGTCACATATCAGACATAAGGACTCATAGTATACTGAATCTTGTGTTAGTAACTAGAGGAGTACAAGAACTGAAAACACATAGGTGCCACCCTACAGCAGAGAGTATAAAATCAGAATAAACTGAATAAGTATAAGGTAGAAGATAATAAAAAACAGTAAAGAAATTCAGTTTACAGCCCTTGGGAGTTCATAGGAAGGAGACGTCCAGTGCTGTCCAATAGAACTTTCCATGTTGATGAATATGTCCTGTGTTCTCCAGTATGGTAGCTGTTTGCCACATGTGGCTAATGAGCACCTGAAATTTGGCTAAGTTGACTGAGAAACTGAACTTTTTTTTTTTTTTTTTTTGTGACAGAGTCTTGCTTTATCACCAAGACTGGAGTGCAGTGGTGAGATCTCGGCTCACTGCAGCCTCTGCCTCCCAGGTTCAAGCAATTCTGCCTCAGCTTCCTGAGTAGCTGGGACCATAGGCCCCTGCCACCATGCCTAGCAAATTTTTGCATTTTTGGCAGCCTGTCGCCCAGGCTGGAGTGCAGTGGTGCGATCTCAGCTCACTGCGACCTCTCCCTCCCAGGTTCAAGCAATTCTCCTGCCTTAGCCTCCTAAGTAGCTGGGATTACAGGCATGTACCATCATGCCCAGCTAATTTTTTTGTATTTTTAGTAGAGACAGGGATTCACCATGTTATCCAGGCTGGTTTCAAACTCCTGACCTCAAGTGATCTGCCCACCTCGGCCTCCCAAAGTGCTAGTATTACAGGTGTGAGCCACCGCTCCTGGCCTAACCTGCATACATCTTAATACACATTTACAGTCATTTGGTTTGCGTAGAGCCCCAGAAGTAGGCTCTACTTCTAGGTTGGATGGTAAAAGTCCCTCACATCCTTCTACATGCCATGTTTTAAGGTCCTACAAATCTGTAGCATTTACACAGTATCCATTTCCCTGTGATGTTGCTCATCTGGCATATCATTAGTCTTTTAAACCTGCCATTCTAATAACTGTCAACTGGTACTTCCTTGATTAGGATCTCCTTAATTGTATTGAAATTTGATAACTTCTGTGGATGATATGTTACTATTTTTAGTGAATTAACCATGCTTAAGTTTCATTTGAAAAAATTCTGGGCTTCAGAGGAAAAGCTAGAGTTGAGAGAGCAAGACCCTGTCTCCAGGAAAAAAAAAAAAAAAGACAGAGAGAGAATTGGCTTTGTATTTAGAGAAACGTGGATTCAAACTACAGCTCTGCCTCTTTCTGTGAATTTGGGCAAGGTACTTTACTTTGAGCCTTCATTACCTCATCTGTTGAAAGGAGATAAATGCATTGCATGGTTAAATGTTAATATGATAAAGGACCCATCATGCAGAAGATCCTAAAAATAGCTATTTTTGTTGTCGTCACCTGGCAGCTGTGGGCATGAATTCACACCACTCCAGCCTTGATATTGAGATATTGGGGTGGTCAGTGACTTCATGCAGGAAAGCAGTATAGCTGTTCCTGGTTGGGAAATCAGTTAGGAAATTGGTTGGAAACAGAGGATTCTGGGGGCTATGGTTCTAGCTGGGAAGGGCTCCACTGGACAAGTGCAGTTTTGCAATGAGAAGGGCTGCCCACTGTTTTCTGCCTTCCTGTCTGTGGAGTCCAGGCATATAGCCAAGCCATGAGTGATATTTGGATTTGAATGGGTGGCCCCTTCTCAGCCCTAAGGTGGGCATGGATGGAAGAGGATCAGCTCACGTCAGGACCTAACAATTCAGTTTCAGCTACTCAGCAGCAGCATCAGAAGTTGAAGTAAGCCAGAGACACTTCTGCTGGAGCTCCTGATCTGGCTTTGTGCAGGAGGCCTCTACTCTGTATCTACACTTGCACAAGTGGTTTCTCATAGTATAGGGAGGGTTTGGCTTTCTTCCCCTGTTTATATGTGCAGAATGGTGGGGTTGGAAGTAGAAATTATGCAAAAACAGGATCTTATTAACTTAAGTCATTTTAGAACTTCAGAGACACATCTGGTCTCAGAGTCACTTGTTCTTCCCCTAGCCCTGGCTTCTCTGGATTCTGTGTTTCTCCATGGAGGAAGCCCAAGGAGAACTGACAAGTTCTTGTGGTGCTAAAACCATGGCCCATGTAAGTTTGTGTTTTTCTTCCTTGAAATATTGTGTTTTTAAATTCATTGATCATTGAAGTCTCATTATCTTGAGACTTCCTTCCTAAGACAACCCTGTTGTGGAATCTGCTCCCTAGTTACTCTGATCCTAGTGAAGGATAGTGCTACATAATCTAGTAAATCTTCCTCATTTGCTCCTATTTTCTCTTAGCAATGCTCACCTATTGCCCATTCATCTATGTGCCCAGTCTTCTCTCAGGAACATTGGTGGAGCAGTGAAAGATGAAGTCCCTCAAGGGAAATATTTGAGTTTCTGTTGAGTCATGGTTCTTTTTTTTTTTTTTTTTTTTTTGAAACAGAGCCTCACTCTGTTACCCAGGCTGGAGTGTAGTGGTGCCATCTCAGCTCACTGCAACCTCCGCCTCCTGGGTTCAAGTGATTCTCCTGCCTCAGTCTCCTGAGTAGCTGGGATTACAGGTGCCTACCACCACGCCCAGCTAATTTTTGTATTTTTAGTAGAGACAGGGTTTCACTATGTTGGCCAGGCTGGTCTCAAACTCCTGACCTCAGGTGATCCACCCTCCTCAGCCTCCCAAAGTGCTGGGATTACAGGGGTGAGCCACCATGCCAGCCAGGAGTCATGGTTCTATGGCACACAGGTAGTGGTCCCATTAGACTGCCCAGACCTGAATTTTTTGGGCTGATGGATGGGATTTAGTGTTCAGTGTTTTGTCTTCTGCAGTGACTCAAACACTGTCTTCCATGTCAGCCTCAGAGGCAGAGGTGAGATCTCAGGCATTAAGAGACTTAGAGGACTAGATTGGAGTATAATTGGGGCCTGCATATTGTATTTTCAGGGATCTAGCCAGAGGAATCTCCAAGGATGAATAAGAAAACAAAAGTCAATTTTGTGGTTGAGGAGGTTGTACTGGTCTCCAGTGATATCAGTGTCATTGTGGATCCATCAGCATCCTCTGGCTTAGGAACAAAGTAAGTGTTCCTGAAGTATGGCCGGAGTGGCAGATAGGAAGATCCTCTAATCCCTATTGATGGCTGGACATAGGCTCTGATTCCCAATGATGGTGGAAATAGGATTGGGAAAAACCTTAAACACTTTGGCCACCCTAAATAAATGCCTAAGAATAAAAGAATTAGTCTGCAGAATCCACAAGATGGATGATATTATTAGTTAGGTTATTTTGCATCATGATGAACCTGAGTTCCAGTGAAATTACATAATGTCAGTCAACTCCTGTTTTCTAAGAGAGATTTTAGAGTACTTTTTGGTAAAAGAATTCTTTTTTGAAAAATTTTTTGAAGGGAAGAGAGCATGATGGAACTTGCATTTATTCAGAACTTAAAATGCAGCCACATAATGGGCAGTGTGCTTATTTATGCTATTTCACTTAATTTGCATCAACAGTAGTCTTTAAAAGCATATAAACACTTTATTTCAGAAATATGAATTTCCTTATTCTTTTATCCATGTTGCAGGCTTGAGGCCCAGTGTATTTGCTTACTATCCTGCTTCTTTCCTGCAAAGCAGTGTTCCATATTGAAAATACATTTAAAAATTTTTTAACATGTCATTTCAGGTATCCTTGGCATTCAGGGATGTGTCCATAGACCTCTCCCAAGAGGAGTGGGAGTGCCTGGACCCTGCGCAGAGGGACTTGTACAAGGATGTGATGTTCGAGAACTACAGCAACTTGGTCTCACTGGGTAAGGTATCTGCTGAAATAGTTTACAACCTGTTTTCTGGAGTATCCACTTTCTCCACTGTCAAATTTTAGAACTCTGTTTTAAGAGGCCAACTGACTCCCCCTATTTCTAAAGACATAGTTTGAGCAGTGTTGGGGTGGAAATGGACACCTGTGTTAAGCAATTTCATCTTTCCATCCCTCAGTGGCATTCACTCCTCCCTCTGACTCTTCCTGTTATTGCTTGCTTTTCTAAATAATTTCCAGGTTTGATTTGTGTGACATTTTCAGAGAGACCAGATTTCATGTAACGTATAAACTCAGAATTCCTATAGTTGCTCTGTGTTAATATCTGGCCCTCCTACAAGACAACAGCTAGTCTCAGAATTCTCTTTTTTTTTTTTTTTTTAACTATCAAAAGAACCTCCATGGATTATGCAATGGTGGATTGAGTTAACAATAGTTATGTAAAATTCAAGCCAACACACCCCATCCTAGAGGAGACATACTCCCCTTAACCTGCTGTGTGGTTGAAAGTTAAAGGCTGTGAATTTACATTTTCTGTTGAAGGAATATCTGAGGAAGAACCTGGAAATGTTTTAGGAAACTTAGTATATTTCTCCTAGGAAAATGGTAACAACAACAAAATAATACTATATACTAGGCATGTTTTTATGCCTTTGCATATATTAATTCATTTAATTCTCACAACAGCCTATGAAGTCGGTAATATCAGCCCCATTTTGCATTTGATCAAAGTGAACACATGGAGGGTAAGTAACTTTCAAGGTCACACAGCTTGTAGGTGGCAGAAGATTTGAACCCAGGCCATAGGGTTCCAGAGGTTATGCTCACAACCCCTGTTTATACTGCCTTTAGCAGCAAAGCAGACCTTTTCCCTCTCTTTCCTTGTCTCTTTAGTCCTGTAATTGTGAATCCATGTTAACATGAATGTTCTTAGGTGGCCTTTTTCTACTTTGCTGTGATATCAAGTACCATTTTCACCTGCAGTTTACTACAAATGTAACCAAGTCCGAATTGTCAATTCAAGGTTATGGTTGTTTGGGGTTTGTTTTTATTTTTTTCTACAACATGTGTCTTTTCTTTTCTCATGAGCAGGATATACCATTCCTAAGCCAGATGTGATTACTTTATTGGAGCAAGAGAAAGAGCCCTGGATAGTAATGAGGGAAGGGACAAGGAGCTGGTACACAGGTGAGTGACAGCAAATCAGGCAGGAGGGTGCTATCACAAGTTTTGACCCATGAGGTCAGGGAGGAGGCATAGCACTGAGCTGTTTGGACAGCACCCTTCAAAGGCCCAAGGGCTGTGGAGAAAGGACTGATAACTGGGAAGCATTCAGATTCTCTCAACATGAGCTACCAAAGGAACTTTAGCCAGTTTGCTAAACTTCTTGTTTCTCTTCTCTCATGTTTCTCTCCCTTTTCAAAGTGGGGCTGCTTTCTTTCTTCCCCATTGATGATCATTTTACCTGTGTTTCAGGTCTCCTTTTACATTTAGATTTATATTCATTTCTCCATTGTCCAAATTTTATTCAACAAATATTTCCCATTTACCTAACCTAAGCCAGGCACTGTGCTAGAGTCTAGGCACTATCGATAGACACTCCTATTGTCATGGAGATATTGATATTCTAGTAAGGGAAACATATTGTAAATAAGTAAACATAATAATCAGGTTTTGATATGCGTTGTGAAGAAAGTGAAGTAGGGTAAGGAGATAAGTGTTAGGGAGTTAGTAGGGCTAATTTAGAGAAGATCAGGAAAGACCATTTTAAGGTGATGATCTTTGAACTAGAGACATAAAATAAGGTCTCAAGCCATGTGAATATTGAGGAAGAGCATTACAAGCAGAAAAAGCTGCAAATGCAAAGGTTCTAAGATAAAGCACTATCTGTGTTTATTCCCAAAACAGATTATGCCAGCTGATGTGAACATTCTTGTACAATTGTTTTGTGTTCAGGTGTTTTCATTTCTCTTAGTTTTCATTTTTCTTGGAAATAAATGGAAGTGGAATTTTGGGGTTATAGGACAAGTGTATTTTGTTAATCATATATATTGAGGTAGAATTTATGTAATACAAAATGCACTCATTTTAAGTGTCAATTTTTATAACATTTTAAAACAGTTTCATTGACATATAATTGGTATATAATAAATTGCACACATTTAAAGTATAAAATTTGCTAAGTCGCCATGTATATTGTGAAACCATTACACAGTCAAAATAATAAACATATCCATCACCTCGGAAAGAAATCCCTCCCTTATGTCCTTCTCTACCCACTGCCCAGGTAAGCCCTGATCATCTGTCTGTCACTATAACTTAGTTTTCATTTTCTAGAATTTTGTATAATGGAATTATATGGTGATTTTTTTTCTTTCTTTTTTAAAAATATGGTGATTTTTTTTCAATTTAGCTTCATTCACTCAGCAAAATTATTTTGAGATTCATCCATGTTGCTCTATGTATTAGTACTTCATTTCATTGTTGAGTAGTATTCCACTGTATGGATGTACCACAATTTACTTATCCATTTACCTATAGGGATGGACATTGAATTATTTCCAGTGTTTGGCTATTAGAGATAAAACTACTAGAGACAGTCATGTAAAATTCTTTGTACAGACATATGCTTCCATTTATCTTGGGTAAATATCTGGGGTAGAATGGGTAGATCATATGAAAGATATATGTTTTTTTTTCAGACACTGCCACACTGTTTTTGAAAGTGGTTATATCAGCCAGGAGCGGTGGCTCATGCCTGTAATCCCAGCACACTGGGAGGCCGAGGCAGGTAGATCACTAGAGGTCAGGAGTTCAAGACCAGCATGGCCAACATGGTGAAACTTCGTCTTTACTAAAAATACAAAAATTAGCCAGACATAGTGGCAGGTGTCTGTAATCCCAGCTACTTGGGAGGCTGAGGCAGGAGAATCACTTGAACCCTGGATGTAGAAGTTGCAGTGAGCCAAGATTGTGCCACTGCATTCCAGCAGCCTGGATGACAGAGCAAGACTCTGTCTGAAAAAAAAAAGAAAGAAAGAAGGAAAATAGTTGTATCCTTTTACTTTCTCAGCAGAAGTTTATGAAATTCCAGTTCTTACACATTCTTGTCATCACAATAGGTGAGTAGTAGTATCACATTGTGGTTTTAATTTTCATTTTCCTAATGCCTAATAATCCTGAGCAACTTTTTATTCTTATCATCCATATATCTTCTTTGCTGAAGTGTCTATGTCTTCTGCCTGTTTTCTTTTTTCATTTTTTTTTTTTTTTTTGAGACGGAGTCTTGCTCTGTTGCCCAGGCTGGAGTGCAGTGGTGTAACCTTGGCTCACTGTAACCTCAGCCTCCTGAGTACAAGCGATTCTCTCACTTTAGCCTCCTGAGTAGCTGGGACCACAGGCATGTGCCACCATGCCTGGCTAATTTTTGTATTTTTGATAGGAACGGGGTTTCACCACATTGGCCAGGCTAGACTCAAACTCCTGACCTCAGATCCACCAGCCTCAGCCACCCAAAGTGCTGGGATTACAGGCATGAGCCACTGCACACAGCCTTCTACCTGTTTTCTAATTGAGTTGTTTGTTTGCTAATTATTAGGTTTTGATAGTCCCTTATGTATTCTGGATGTAAGTCCTTTATCAAATGTATGATTTGTAAATATCTTCTCCCATTATTGGCTTGTATTTTCATTCTCTGAACAGTGTCTTCTGAATAGCATAAGCTCTTAATTTGATTAAATTCAATGTATCATATTTTTCTCTTATGGACTGTCCTTTAGGATCATATTTAAGAAATCTTTGCCAAATGCAAAAAGTACAAAAGTTTTGTTTTTTTCTAGAAATTTTTTTTTGAGATGGGGTCTCGCTGTGTCACCCAGGCTGGAGAGCAGTGGCGCGATCTCAGCTCACTGCAACGTCCGCCTGCTGGGTTCAAGTGATTCTTCTGCCTCAGCCTCCCGAGTAGCTGGAACTACAGGTGTGTACCACCATGCCCAGCTAATTTTTGTATTTTTAGTAGAGACGGGGTTTCACCATATTGGCCAGGCTGGTCTCAAACTCCTGACCTTGTGGTCCACCCACCTTGGCTTCCCAAAGTGCTGGGATTACAGGCATGAGCCACTACGCCCAGGCTTTCTAGAAATTTTAGTTTTAGATTTTTACATTTGCATATCTACTGTACACAGACTCTTCCAGAAACTTTAAGATAAGGGAATACTTCCAAACTCACTCTTCAAGTCCAGCATTACCCTGACACAGAAACCAGACAAAGGCATTATAAGAAAAGGAATCTGTAAGTCAATTATTTTTTACAAACACAAATGCAAAAATTCTAGACAAAGTTTTAGCCATTTGAATCTAACAGTTTATGAAAAGAATAGCAGTTACTGGCCAGTCTTGGCATTCCTTGGCTTGCAGATGCATCACTTTAGTCTCTGCTTCCATTTTCGTGGCACCCTCTCTTGATCTCTCTATGCCTCGCCCTTATAAGTACACCTGTTGGTGGATTTAGGACCCACCCTTTTTCCAAATTAGGTCCCATTCACAGGCACTGGGAGTTAGGAACATGTCTTTTCTGGGGGCCACAATTCAACTTACTACATCTGAGAATAAAGGCTTTTATTTTTCTTCTTTCTGAAGCTTGTGTTCTTATCCTTGCCTTACTCTACTAGCCAGGACCTGCAGTGTACTTACTGACTAGCAGTGAGTTTGAGCATCTGTGAATGAGCAATGATAAAACACAACTGATGTTCACCAAATAAAATATCTCAGTATTTGAGTTGGGATAGAGACGAAGAAAAGGAACAGTGGCCACAGGCAGGGCAACTGTAAACAGTTTTGGAGATACCTAATGTTCAAGGTAACAATAGATAATGAGAAAATGATGAAATACAAAAATGACTTTTTCATTTATACTTTTCACTGAGCAATCTTGGATATACCTTTCTTCCCTTTCATAAGGGAAGTGATCTAGGAAAGAGCATATTTAATTGCTGTACTAGGATGAGATTGGAATCAGGGAGATATATTCATAACTATGTTGTATTTTGGGGAAATTAAGTTATTATACCTAGCTGCCTTCTCAATGACTTGTCTGTAGTATTTACAGAGGTGATTTGCAGAGGTCTTACAAGTAAGAAAGGGCTTTTTATCAATGGTAATATGTTTGGATTTCATTCTAGGGGGAATGAGAAACTTTAAAGGGAAAAGAATTGGGTACAGATTTTCAAAACGATCTGCATCAAAGTCATTTGATGAGAAAGATTTAAAACGCACATATCCAGGACTTGCTCCTATGGATTTTGGTTTTGTCTGGTTTGGTGCCTGAAGAACAGTATATGTAAGAAACTCTCCTAAATTCATCCTCAATAGGAGGACCACTGATTTACCCTATTCTCCTATTCACCTATTTTACCCTTCTTAAAAGTCACATCATTTTCTGAGGTATTTTGCCTTTTAAATTTCATTACAATAATTAGAGTTCTCTAAGCCAGGAGCCAGCAAACTATAGCCCATGGGCCACATAGCTTGCTGCCTGTTTTTGCATGGCTTTTAAGTTACAACTGGTTTTTACATTTTTTAATGGTTGAAAAAATCAAGAAGATTTTGTGTCAGGTAAACATTTTTTGAAATTCAGATTTTAGTGTTCATAAGTCAAGTGTTGTTACAACACAGTCACACTTATCATCTGTGGCTACCTTTGTGCTGTAATAGCAAAGCTAAGTAATTGTGACAAAGACCATATGCCTCCCAAGGCCTAACACCTTCACTATCTGGTCTTTTACAGAAAAAGTTTGTTGACTCCTGCTCTACACCATTTATTTCTAATGTGTGTTATTTCTGTTTATCTTTTATTTCTGCTATAAGGTACAACCCCCATCCCTGCCCTAACACAGAAAAATAGCATTATAGCATTTGTTTGCCTTTTTTTTTTTTTTTTTTGTAGATTTGGAGTACAAGTATATCACCAAGAATTTACTTCCAGAAAAGAATGTTTGCAAAACATATTTATCTCAATTGCAGACAGGGGAAAAAAGTAAAAACACCATCCATGAGGACACCATGAGAAATGGTTTGCAGTACAAACATGAATTTGAGAGACAAGAGGGACATCAGATGGAATGCATTAGTCAAATAATAATCCAAAAACAAATATCTCATCCTCTGTATCCAAAAATTCATGCTAGAGAGAAACCATATGAATGTAAGGAATGTAGGAAGGCCTTTAGACAACAGTCATACCTTATTCAACATCTGAGAATTCACACTGGTGAGAGACCCTATAAATGTATGGAATGTGGAAAAGCTTTTTGTCGAGTGGGAGACCTTAGAGTACATCAGACAATCCATGCTGGGGAGAGACCCTACGAATGTAAAGAATGTGGGAAGGCCTTTAGACTTCATTACCACCTTACTGAACATCAGAGAATACATTCTGGTTTGAAACCCTATGAGTGTAAGGAATGTGGAAAGGCCTTTAGTCGGGTTAGAGATCTCAGAGTACATCAGACAATTCATGCTGGGGAGAGACCTTATGAATGTAAAGAATGTGGGAAGGCCTTTAGACTTCATTATCAGCTAACTGAACATCAAAGAATTCACACTGGTGAGAGGCCTTATGAATGTAAGGTTTGTGGCAAGACCTTTAGGGTACAACGACATATTAGTCAACATCAGAAAATTCATACAGGTGTCAAACCCTATAAATGTAATGAATGTGGGAAAGCCTTTAGTCATGTCTCATACCTTGTTCAACATCAGAAAATTCATACTGGTGATAAACCCTATGAATGTAAAGAATGTGGTAAGTCCTTTAGTTTTCATGCAGAACTTGCTCGACATCATAGAATTCATACTGGTGAGAAACCCTATGAATGTAAAGAATGTGGAAAAGCCTTTCGTCTTCAAACAGAACTTACTCGGCATCATAGAACTCATACTGGTGAAAAACCCTATGAATGTAAGGAATGTGGGAAGGCCTTTATTTGTGGCTATCAACTTACTTTACATCTGAGAACTCACATTGGTGAGATTCCTTATGAATGTAAGGAATGTGGGAAAGCCTTCAGTAGTCACTATCATCTTACTCAACACTACAGAATTCATACTGGTGAGAAACCCTACATATGTAATGAATGTGGAAAAGCCTTTCGTCTTCAGGCGGAACTTAACCGACATCACAGAATTCATACATGTGAGAAACCCTATAAATGTAAGGAATGTGGGAAGGTTTTTATTCATAGCAATCAATTTATTTCACACCAGCGAATTCACACCAGTGAGAGCACCTATGTATGTAAAGAATGTGGGAAGATTTTTGGTCGTCGCTATAATCTTACTCAACATTATAAAATTCATACTGGTGAGAAACCCTATATATGTAATGAATGTGGGAAAGCCTTTCGATTTCAAACAGAACTTACTCAGCATCACAGAATTCATACTGGTGAAAAACCCTATAAATGTATGGAATGTGGGAAGGCCTTTATTCGTAGCACTCATCTCACGCAACATCACAGAATTCATACTGGCGAGAAACCTTACAAATGTAAGGAATGTGGGAAGACATTTAGTCGTCACTATCATCTTACTCAACATCACAGAGGCCATACTGGTGAGAAGCCCTACATATGTAATGAATGTGGGAATGCTTTTATTTGCAGTTATCGACTTACATTACATCAAAGAATTCACACTGGTGAGATACCATATGAATGTAAGGAATGTGGAAAGACCTTTAGTCGCCGGTATCATCTTACTCAACATTTTAGACTTCATACTGGTGAGAAACCTTACAGCTGTAAAGAATGTGGGAATGCCTTTCGTCTTCAAGCAGAACTTACTCGACATCACATAGTTCACACGGGTGAGAAACCCTATAAATGTAAAGAATGTGGGAAGGCCTTCAGTGTTAATTCTGAACTTACTCGACATCACAGAATTCATACTGGTGAAAAACCCTATAAATGTAAAGAATGTGGAAAAGCCTATACTCGTAGTGATCAACTTACTTTACATCAGAGAAATCATATTAGTGAGGAAGCCCTATGCATAATGTAAAGAGAATATGATGGCCTTTAGAAAATGCCCCTTACAACAGCAGAGAATTTATAAGAAATTTTCTGTTTTCTAGGGAACACGTGGGAATCCCTTTTACTTCGTGCTCACAATTTATCAGAAGTGGTTTAATATGTTGATTTAAAGAGTTGAAAAGCTATAGCATCACTCAGTCCCTGTTAGACTTTAGAAGATTGTTACTGATGCACTGTGTCCCAAACCATCAAGAACTTTTTCCCCTGCAAACTGTTCTTGAACAGTGCTTCTCTAAAATGCAATAATAATGGGCCAGGTGAAGTGGCTCACACCTGTAATCCCAGCACTTTGGAAGGACAGGAGTTTGAAACCAGCCTGGGCAACATAGTGAGACCCTGCTTCTACAAAAAAAAATTTATTAGTCAGGTGTAGTGGCACACACCTGTAGTCCTTGCTACTCAGGAGGCTGAGGCAGGAGGATCAGTTGAGCCAAGGAATTTGAGGCTTTAGTGAGCCATGATTGTGCCACTGCACTCCAGCTTGGTGACAGAGTGAGATCCTGTCTCTAAATAAATAAATGTGGGCCGGGCACAGTGGCTCATACCTGTAATCCCAGCACTTTGGGAGGCCCAGGTGGGCAGATCACCTGAGGTCAGGAGTTAAAGACCAGCCTGGACAACATGGTGAAACCCAGTCTCCACTAAAATAAACAAATTGGGCCAGGCGCGGTGGCTCATGCCTGTAATCCCAGCACTTTGGGAGGCCGAGGCAGGTGGATCACGAGGTCAAGAGATCGAGACCATCCTGGTCAACATGGTGGAACCCCATCTCTACTAAAAATACAAAAAATTAGCTGGGCATGGTGGCACGTGCCTGTAATCCCAGCTACTCAGGAGGCTGAGGCAGGAGAATTGCTTGAACCCAGGAGGCGGAGGTTGCGGTGAGCCGATATCGCGCCATTGCACTCCAGACTGGGTAAGAAGAGCGAAACTCCGTCTCAAAAAAAAAAAAAAAAAAAAAAACAAATTAGCTGGGCGTGGTGGCAGATGCCTATAATTGCAGCTATTCGAGAGGCTGAGGCAGAGAATTGCTTGAACCTAGGTGGCAGAGGGTGCAGTTAGCCAAATAAATAAATAAATAAATTGCAATAATATTAGATTGCCAGAAAATGAAAAGAAAAAAACAGACATACAAAATAAAATCTCCAGTTTTTTATTATGGTATTTAACTGAGTTAACTCTGTCAGATTGTTGTGAACGTTTCCAAATACTTGCTTCAATATGTATAACTTTTGCAGAAACCAGAAGCAAACAATTTGTGGACCAGTGCCAACACATAGACCATTGTGTTGTATATGGTCTTTATATAGCATTTTGTAAAAGAAAATGATTTTGCTAATTTGATGAACATGGGAGAGACCAGCCTTGGCATACCTTTATGATATATATAAATGATATAATTCTCATAATTCCAGCTCTGCCTATATGGTCTTTGGCAAAACGTGTCCCTGTGCCTTGGTTTTTAAAATGGTGATAACAGTACCACCTAATAGTATTTTTGTGAAGATGAAATGCTAATAAAAGATAAAAACCTTTAAGAATATTTGGCGGGGCTGGGCGCAGTGGCTCACGCCTGTGATCCCAGCACTTTGGGAGGCCGAGGCGGGTGGATCACGAGGTCAAGAGATCAAGACCATCCTGATCAACATGGTGAAACCCTGTCTCTACTAAAAACACAAAAAATTAGCTGGGCATGGTGGCACATGCCTGTAATCCCAGCTACTCAGGAGGCTGAGGCAGGAGAATTGCCTGAACCCAGGAGGTGGAGGTTGCGGTGAGCCAAGATCGCGCCATTGCACTCTAGCCTGGGTAATGACAGCAAAACTCATATCTCAAAAAAAACAAAAACAAAAACAAAAACAAAAAAAAAACAAAGTATTTGGCACACAGCATTTGATCAATAAATATTGCTTTATTTTTTCATTAGTGATACACTTAGTACATCCATGTGAGAGGAAGGCCCTGTGGGTGTAAGGAATTTGTAAAAAACATCCATTACTTCTCACTACATATTTAGATTGGGATAATTAACTAGGGATAAGATCCAGTAAAATAGATTAAACTTCCATTTCTAAAATCAGAACTCATCTCTGAAAATTAATGTGAGAAAGAAATCTCTAGATTTGATGGGTGTGAAGATTATGAGAGTAAAGGTTTTGAAGACTCAGGAATAGCTGTAATGCTTTTTCTTTTTATAACCCAAAAAGCAAGTAAGTTAGTCTGCTTTTTCTGCCCACAGTTAATGATAAATTAGAAACTAACAACCACTATCCATTTGGAAAAATTAAAAGAATAACGAACACTGGTATTTTCTATCTAGATTAAACAATTGTTAATATGTTGTCATATTTTGTTTGCTTCTGCATAATATTTACATATTTTTGCTATAGTATTTGAGTATAAGTTGTAGATACTATAACACATAGTATCTAAGAGTAAAGGCTGCCTCCAACTTAATTGCTGTATAACAATTGTCCAACCTGTCTGTGGCCCAGAGAAGCTTTGAATGCAGTCCAACACAGATTTGTAAGCTTTCTGAAAACATGGAGATTTTTTTGCAATTTTTTTAGCTCATCAGCCATTGCTAGTGTATTTTATGTGTGGCCCAAGACAGTTCTTCCATTTTAGCCCAGGGAAGCCAAAAGATTTTATGTTTTTCTCCTTAAATTTATTGTTGTATTGATTTGTACTTATGACTTTCTTAAATTTTAAACATTTCTTGTGATATACTGTGATTTTTGTCATACTGCTAGTCCATTTGGTGGTATTTTAATTAGAACTTTCCATCTATAGTCATATGAGGCAGTGTTTTTTTTAAAATATATTTTATTGCATTTTAGGTTTTGGGGTACATGTGAAAAACATGCAAGATTGTTGCATAGGTGCATACATGGCAGTGTGATTTGCTGCCTTCCTCCCCTTCACCTATATGTGGCATTTCTCCCCATGCTATCTCTCCCCAACTCCCCACCCCCCGCTGTCCCCCCCACTCCCCCCCAACAGACCCCAGTGTATAGTGCTCCCCTCCCTGTGTCCATGTGTTCCCATTGTTCAACACCCGTCTATGAGTGAGAACATGCGATGTTTGATTTTGTGTTCTTGTGTCATTTTGCTGAAAATGATGGTTTCCAGGTTCATCCATGTCCCTACAAAGGACGCAAACTCATCGTTTTTGATGGCTGCATAATATTCCATGGTGTATATGTGCCACATTTTTCCTGTCCAGTCTATCATCGATGGGCATTTGGGCTGGTTCCAGGTGTTTGCTATTGTAAACTGTGCTGCAATGAACATTTGTGTGCATGTGTCCTTATTGTAGAACGATTTATAATCCTTTGGATATGTGCCCAGTAATGGGATTGCTGGGTCAAATGGAATTTCTATTTCTAGGTCCTTGAGGAATCGCCACACTGTCTTCCACAATGGTTGAACTAATTTACACTCCCACCAACAGTATAAAAGTGTTCCTATTTCTCCACATCCTCTCCAGCATCTGTTGTCTCCAGATTTTTTAATGATCACCATTCTAACTGGGGTGAGATGGTATCTCAATGTAGTTTTAATTTGCATTTCTCTAATGACCAGTGATGATGAGCATTTTTTCATATGTTGGTTCATATGTCTTTTTTTTTTTTTTTTTTTTGAGATGGAGTTTCGCTCTTGTTACCCAGACTGGAGTGCAATGGCATGATCTCGGCTCACCACAACCTCCACCTCCTGGGTTCAAGCAATTCTCTTGCCTCAGCCTCCCGAGTAGCTGGGACTACAGGCGCGTGCCACCATGCCCAGCAAATTTTTGTATTTTTAGTAGAGACAGGGTTTCACCATGTTGACCAGGATGGTCTCGATCTCTTGACCTCGTGATCCACCCACCTTGGCCTCTTAAAGTGCTAGGATTATAGGCATGAGCCACTGCACCCAGCCATATGTCTTCTTTTGTAAAGTGTCTGTTCATATCCTTCACCCACTTTTGAATGGGCTTGTTTTTTCTTGTAAATCTGTTTTAGTTCGTTGTAGATTCTGGATATTAGCCCTTTGCCAGATGGGTAGATTGCAAAAATTTTTTCCCATTCTGTTGGTTGCCAATTCACTCTAATGATTGTTTCTTTTGCTGTGGAGAAGCTGTGGAGTTTGATTAGGTCCCATTTGTCTATTTTGCTTTTGTTGCCAATGCTTTTGGTGTTTTAGTCATGAAGTCCGTGCCTGTGCCTATGTCCTGAATAGTTTTGCCTAGATTTTCTTCCAGAGTTTTTATGGTGTTAGGTCTTATGTTTAAGTCTTTAATCCATCTGGAGTTAATTTGAGTGTAAGGTGTCAGGAAGGGGTCCAGTTTCTGCTTTCTGCACATAGCTAGCCAGTTTTCCCAACACCACCATTTATTAAACAGGGAATCCTTTCCCCATTGCTTGTTTTTGTCAGGTTTGTCAAAGATCAGATAGTTGTAGATGTGTGGCGTTGCCTCCGAGGCCTCTGTTCTGTTCCATTGATCTATATCTCTGTTTGGTACCAGTACCATGCTGTTTTGATTACTGTAGCCTTGTAGTATAATTTGAAGTCAGGTAGTGTGATGCCTCCTGCTTTGTTCTTTTTGCTTAGAATTGTCTTGGCTATGCGGACTCTCTTTTGGTTCCATATGAAGTTTAAGGTGGTTTTTGCCAGTTCTGTGAAGCAAAGGTCACTGGTAACCTGATGGGGATACTATTGAATCTGTAAATCGCTTTGGGCAGTATGGCCATTTTCATGATATTGATTCTTCCTAACCATGAACATGGAATGTTTCTCCATCTGTTTGTGTCCTTTCTTATTTCGTTGAGCAGTGGTTTGTAGTTCTCCTTGAAGAGGTCCTTTGCATTCTTTGTTAGTTGTATCCCTACATATTTTATACTCTTTGTAGCAATTGTGAATGGCAGTTTGTTCTTGATTTGGCTCTCTTTAAGTCTGTTATTGGTGAATAGGAATGCTTGTGATTTTGTATCCTGAGACTTTGCTGAAGTTGCTTATCAGTTTAAGGAGATTCTGGGCTGAGACGATGGGGTCTTCTAAATATAAATCATGTCGTCTGCAAATACAGACAATTTGACTTCCTCCTTTCCTAATTCAATACGCTTTATTTCTTTTTCTTGCCTGATTGCTGTGGCTAGAACATCCAATACTATATTGAATAGGAGTGGTGAGAGAGGGCATCCTTGTCTAGTGCCAGATTTCAAAGGGAATGCTTCCAGTTTTTGCCCATTCAGTATGATATTGGCTGTGGGTTTGTGGTAAATAGCTTTTATTATTTTGAGATACGTTCCGTCAATACCTAGTTTATTGAGGGTTTTTAGCATAAAGGGCTGTTGCATTTTGTCAAAGGCCTTCTCTGCATCAATTGAGATAATCATGTGGTTTTTGTCTTTGGTTCTGTTTATGTGGTGAATTACGTATACAGACTTGCGTATGTTGAACCAGCCTTGCATCCCCAGGATGAAGCCTACTTGATCACAGTGGATAAACTTTTTGATGTGCTGTTGCAATTGGTGTTATAGTTTCTTTTTCTTTAAAGATTTTAGAGTTGTAACAATCTGTTCTTTAATAACTAGAAACAACTTATCTTTCAAGTATTTACATTTTTGTATCTTGATATTATATTTTATGACTTTCTAAATTCACTTAGCTTTAGCAGGTCTTATTTTTTTAAATTAGAATTTTCTATAAACACAATCAGGACATCTGTGAAGACAGTTTCTCTTAATTTACATTTCCTTTATTTGCCATACTGTACAGGCTAGGGCATTCTGTACAGTGTTGAATAGAAATGCTCAGAGCAAGGCCGGGTGCAGTGGCTCACACCTGTAATCCCAGCACTTTGGGAGGCCAAGACAGGCAGATCACCTGAAGTCAGGAGTTTGAGACAAACCTGGCCAATGTGGTGAAACCCATCTCTACTAAAAATACAAAAATTATCTGGGCATGGTGGTGCACCTGTGATCCCAGCTACTCAGGAGGCTGAGGCAGGAGAATCGCTTGAATCCTGGAGGTGGAGGTTGCAGTGAGTCAAGATCATGCCACTGCACTCCAGCCTGGGTGACAGAGCAAAACTCTGTCTAAAAAAAAAAAAATGCTCAGAGCAGACATCCTTACCTTGAGTCTGATATTAGTGAAAAAGCAGTCAATACTTTATAAAGTTCTATGTTAGCTGCTTGTTTTCCCTAGATATACTTTTTTTTTTAATTGCATTTTAGGTTTTGGGGTACATGTGAAAAACATGCAAGATTGTTGCATAGGTGCATACGTGGCAGTGTGATTTGCTGCCTTCCTCCCCTTCACCTATATGTGGCATTTCTCCCCATGCTATCCCTCCCCAACTCCACACCCCCTGCTGTCCTCCCCACTCCCCCCCAACAGACCCCAGTGTATAGTGCTCCCCTCCCTGTGTCCATGTGTTCCCGTTGTTCAACACCCGTCTATGAGTGAGAACATGCGATGTTTGATTTTGTGTTCTTGTGTCATTTTGCTGAAAATGATGGTTTCCAGGTTCATCCATGTCCCTACAAAGGATGCGAACTCATCGTTTTTGATGGCTGCATAATATTCCATGGTGTATATGTGCCACATTTTTCCTGTCCAGTCTATCATCGATGGGCATTTGGGCTGGTTCCAGGTGTTTGCTATTGTAAACTGTGCTGCAATGAACATTTGTGTGCATGTGTCCTTATTGTAGAACGATTTATAATCCTTTGGATATATACCCAGTAATGGGATTGCTGGGTCAAATGGAATTTCTATTTCTAGGTCCTTGAGGAATCGCCACACTGTCTTCCACAATGGTTGAACTAATTTGCACTCCCACCAACAGTATAAAAGTGTTCCTATTTCTCCACATCCTCTCCAGCATCTGTTGTCTCCAGATTTTTTAATGATCACCATTCTAACTGGTGTGAGATGGTATCTCAATGTAGTTTTAGTTTGCATTTCTCTAATGACCAGTGATGATAAGCATTTTTTCATATGCTTGTTGGCCTCATGTATGTCTTCTTTTGTAAAGTATCTGTTCATATCCTTCGCCCATTTTTGAATGGGCTTGTTTGTTTTTTTCTTGTAAATCTGTTTTAGTTCGTTGTAAATTCTGGATATCAGCCCTTTGTCAGATGGGTAGGCTGCAAAAATTTTTTCCCATTCTGTTGGTTGCCGATTCACTCTATTGACTGTTTCTTTCACTGTGCAGAAGCTGTGGAGTTTGATTAGGTCCCATTTGTCTATTTTGGCTTTTGTTGCCAATGCTTTTGGTGTTTTAGTCATGAAGTCCTTGCCTACGCCTATGTCCTGAATGGTTTTGCTTAGGTTTTCTTCTAGGGTTTTTATGGTGCTAGGTCTTATGTTTAAGTCTTTAATCCATCTGGAGTTAATTTTAGTGTAAGGTGTCAGGAAGGGGTCCAGTTTCTGCTTTCCGCATATGGCTAGCCAGTTTTCCCAACACCATTTATTAAACAGGGAATTCTTTCCCCATTGCTTGTTTTTATCAGGTTTGTCAAAGATTGGATGGTTGTGGATATGTTGTGTTGCCTCCGATGCCTCTGTTCTGTTCCATTGGTCTATATCTCTGTTTTGGTACCAGTACCATGCTGCTTTGATTACTGTAGCCTTGTAGTATAGTTTGCTGTTCAGTAGTGTGATGCCTCCCGCTTTTTTCTTTTTGCTTAGAATTGTCTTGGCTATGCGGGCTCTCTTTTGGTTCCATATGAAGTTTAAGGTGGTTTTTTCTAGTTCTGTGAAGAAGGTCATTGGTAGCTTGATGGGGATAGCATTGAATCTGTAAATTACGTTGGGCAGTATGGCCATTTTCATGATATTGATTCTTCCTAACCATGAGCATGGAATATTTCTCCATCTGTTTGTGTCCTCTCTTATTTCATTGAGCAGTGTTTTGTAGTTCTCCTTGAAGAGGTCCTTTACGTTCCTTGTTAGTTGTATTCCTAGGTATTATATTCTCTTTGTAGCAATTGTGAATGGCAGTGCATTCTTGATTTGGCTCTCTTTAAGTCTGTTATTGGTGTATAGGAATGCTTGTGATTTTTGCACACTGATTTTATATCCTGAGACTTTGCTGAAGTTGCTTATCAGTTTCAGGAGATTTTGGGCTGAGATGATGGGGTCTTCTAGATATACAATCATGTCGTCTGCAAATAGAGACAATTTGACTTCCTCCTTTCCTAATTGAATACCCTTTATTTCTTTTTCTTGCCTGATTGCTCTGGCTAGAACTTCCAGTACTATATTGAATAGGAGTGGTGAGAGAGGGCATCCTTGCCTAGTGCCAGATTTCAAAGGGAATGCTTCCAGTTTTTGCCCATTCAGTATGATATTGGCTGTTGGTTTGTCATAAATAGCTTTTATTATTTTGAGATACGTTCCATTGATACCTAGTTTATTGAGGGTTTTTAGCACAAAGGGCTGTTGAATTTTGTTGAAGGCCTTCTCTGCATCTATTGAGATAATCATGTGGTTTTTGTCTTTGGTTCTGTTTATGTGGTGAATTACATTTATAGACTTGCTTATATTGAACCAGGCTTGCATCCCTGGGATGAATCCTACTTGATCATGGTGAATAAGCTTTTTGATGTGCTGTTGTAATCGGCTTGCCAGTATTTTATTGAAGATTTTTGCATCTATGTTCATCATGGATATTGGCCTATAGTTTTCTTTTCTTGTTGAGTCTCTTCCGGTTTTGGTATCAGGATGATATTGGTCTCATAAAATGATTTGGGAAGGATTCCCTCTTTTTGGATTATTTGGAATAGTTTCAGAAGGAACGGTACCAGTTCCTCTTTGTATGTCTGGTAGAATTCGGCTGTGAACCCATCTGGACCTGGGCTTTTTTTGGGTGGTAGGCTCTTAATTGCTGCCTCAACTTCAGACCTTGTTATTGGTCTATTCAGGGTTTCGACTTCTTCCTGGTTTAGGCTTGGGAGGAGGCAACTGTCCAGGAATTTATCCATTTCTTCCAGGTTTTCTAGTTTATGTGCATAGAGTTGTTTGTAATAATCTCTGATGATGGTTTGAATTTCTGTGGAATCTGTGGTGATATCCCCTTTATCATTTTTTATTGCATCTATTTGGTTATTCTCTCTTTTCTTTTTTATTAATCTGGCTAGTGGTCTATTTTGTTGATCTTTTCAAAAAACCAGCTCCTGGATTTATTGATTTTTTGAAGGGTTTTTTTGTGTCTCTATCTCCTTCAATTCTGCTTTGATCTCAGTTATTTCTTGTCTTCTGCCAGGTTTTGAGTTTTTTTGATCTTGCTCCTCTAGCTCTTTCAATTTTGATGATAGAGTGTCAATTTTAGATCTCTCCTTTCTTATCATGTGGGCACTTATTGCTATATGTTTTCCTCTAGAGACTGCTTTAAATGTGTCCCAGAGATTCTTGTATGTGGTGTTTTCATTCTCATTGGTTTCGAAGAACATCTTTATTTCTGCCTTCATTTCATTGTTTATCCAGTCAACCTTCAAGAGAAAGTTGTTCAGTTTCCATGAAGCTTTGCAGTTCTGGGTTGGCTTCTGAATTCTGAGTTCTAACTTGATTGCACTGTGGTCTGAGAGACTGTTATGGTTTCCGTTCTTTTGCATTTGCTGAGGAGTGATTTACTTACAATTATGTGGTCAATTTTAGAGTAGGTGTGATGTGGTGCTGAGAAGAATGTATATTCTGTCGATTTGGGGTGGAGAGTTCTGTAAATGTCTATTAGGTTTGCTTGGTCCAAGTCTGAGTTCAAGTCCTGGATATCCTTGTTAATTTTCTGTCTTGTTGATCTAATATTGACAATGGTGTGTTGAAGTCTCCCACTATTATTGTGTGGGAGTCTAAGTCTCTTGGTAAGTCATTAAGAACTTGCCTTATGTATCCTGGTGCTCCTGTATTAGGTGCATATATATTTAGGATCATTAGTTCTTCTTGTTGCATTGGTCCTTTTACCATTATGTAATGTCCTTCTTTGTTTCTTTTGATCTTCGTTGCTTTAAAGTCTATTTTATCAGAGATGAGAATTGCAACTCCTGCTTTTTTTTTTGCTCTCCATTTGCTTGGAAAATCTTCCTCCATCCCTTTATTTTGAGCCTTTGTATATCCTTGCGTGTGAGATGGGTTTCCTAGATACAGCACACTGATGGGTTTTGGCTTTTTATCCAATTTGCCAGTCTGTGTCTTTTGATTGGGGCATTTAGTCCATTTATGTTTAGGGTTAATAGTGCCCGTTGGTTGATGCAGATTCTTCATTGTGTTGATGCTCTTTACCATTTCGTGTGTTTTTGGAGTGGCTGGTACTGGTTGTTCTTTTCTATGTGTAGTGCCTCTTTCAGGAGCTCTTATAAAGCCAGTCTGGTGGTGATGAAATCTCTGAGTACTTGCTTGTTCACAAAGGATTTTATTTTTCCTTCACTTATGAAGCTTAGTTTGGCTGGATATGAAATTCTGGGTTGAAAGTTCTTTTCTTTAAGGATGTTGAATATTGGCCCCCACTCTCTTCTGGCGTGTAGGTTTTCTGCGGAGAGATCTGCTGTGAGTCTGATGGGCTTCCCTTTGTGGGTAACCTGACCTTTCTCTCTGGCTGCCCTTAGCATTTTCTCCTTCATTTCAACCCTGGTGAATCTGACGATTATGTGCCTTGGGGGTTGCTCTTCTTGAGGAATATCTTTGTGGTGTTCTCTGTATTTCCTGGACTTGAATATTGACCTGCCTTGCTAGATTGGGGAAGTTTTCCTGGATAATTTCCTGAAGAGTATTTTTCAGCTTGGATTCATTCTGTTCATCACATTCAGATACACCTATCAAACATAGATTAGGTCTTTCACATAGTCCCATATTTCTTGTTGACTTTGTTCATTCCTTTTTACCCTGTTTTCTCTAATCTTGCCTTCTCA
This sequence comes from Aotus nancymaae, assembly GCF_030222135.1. Lineage (NCBI taxonomy): Eukaryota > Metazoa > Chordata > Mammalia > Primates > Aotidae > Aotus > Aotus nancymaae. Next base: position 13,954,550 of record NW_026988441.1, on the reverse strand, counting down.
TTTTATTTCATTGAGTTGATCTTCGACCTCTGATATCCTTTCTTCTGCTTGGTCAATTCAGCTGTTGAAACTTGTGCATGCTTCACGAAGTTCTCGTGTTGTGTTTTTCAGCTCCATCAATTCACTTATATTCCTCTCTAAGTTGTCCCTTCTCGTTAGCATTTCATCAAATCTTTTTTCAAGGTTCTTAATTTCTTTGCATTGGGTTAGAACATGTTCTTTTAGCTCACGGAAGTATCTTATTACCCACTTTCTGAAGGCTGATTCTGTCATTTCATCACACTCATTCTCCATCCAGTCTTGTTCCCTTGCTGGTGAGGAGTTGTGATCCCTTGTAGGAGGAGAGGTATTCTGGTTTCGGGTGTTTTCCTCCTTTTTGCACTGGTTTCTTCCCATCTTTATGGATTTATCCACCTGTCGGCTTTGTAGTTGTTGACTTTCTGATTGGGTCTCTGAGTGGACATTCTGTTTGTTGTTGATGAAGTTATTTCTGTTTCTTAGTTTTCCTTTTAACTATCTGGCCTCTCTGCTGTAGGACTGCTGAGGTCCACTCCAGGCCCTCCTTGCCTGGGGATCACTTGCAGCAGCTGCTGAACAGTAAAGGTTGCTACCGGTTTCTTCTTCTGCTTTGTCCCAGAAGGATACCTGCCAAATGTCAGTCTGAGGTCTCCTTTATGAGATGACTCTTTGGATATACGGGGGTCAGGAGCTGCTTGAGGAGACAGTCCTTTATATTAGCTCAGGTGCTGAGCTGTGAGCCCCGTTGTTCATTCAGAGCTGTTGGGTTGGTAAATTTAAGTCTGCAGCAGCAGAACTCATAACCCCCCACCTTTTTTTTTTCCCCAGGTGTTCTGTCCCAGGGAGTTAGGGCTTTATGATTTTCCACTGTATTGCTGCCTTTTTTTTTTCTTCAGGGCTGCCCTGCCCACGAGGAGGCAGCCTAGTCACTCTCAGCCTGGGCTTCGCTGAGCTGCTGTGGGCTCCACCCAGCTGCCGTGTGAACTTCCCTGCAGTCCTGTTTATATGGGTGTAGTTAGAGCTGCTTCCGCAATGTTGGCCCGCCTCTGTAATCACAGACTTTCTCTGTAATGGCAGGTTGCCGTAGCAATGGCAGGGTGTCTCAGTGATGGCGGACGCCCCTCCCCCACAGAGCTGGACCGTCCCGTAACTCTCAACCCAGAGCATTTCCAATTGCTGTTTTTTTGTTTTTGTTTTTGATTTTGTGGGGGTGGGACCAGCTGGGCCTGATCTTCTGGCTCCCTGCCTCAGAGCCTTTTATTTTTTCATTGAAGGTCAGCTCTCTACCAGGTGACCTGGTCGCCTGTTGAATAGGTGCCGGGATCTGTGTGATTTCCCATGTGACAACCCTCTGTGCCACTGAAATCATGGCTCTGAGATTCATGGCGCTTTTTTTGCCTGGGAATCTCCTGGCCTGGCTCCCTGTTTCAGCTCCCCTTGCTGGCTAAGAGGGGACACAAGTCCCATTTCCTCTGCACCGGGAGCCACTGCACCGGGAGCCACTGCACCGGCTGAAACTGCAGCTCTGAGATTTGTGGCGCTTTTTTGCCCAGGAATCTCCTGGCCTGGCTCCGTTTCAGCTCCCCTTGCTGGCTAAGTGGGAACATAGTCCCGTTTAGTCTTCACCGGGAGCGGCTGCGCAGGGGCACAGGCAAAACAGCCGCGCCGGCCAAAACAGCCACGCTGGCAACCCATGGGGCTCTTCTGCTTGCAAATCTCCTGGTCTGTGGGCAATAAAAATCTGTCTGGAAATGCAGCGTCCACTCACCCTCTGCACTTTCGCTCGGAGCTGCAATCCTGAGCTGGATCTAACCGGCCATCTTGGAACTCCTCCCCATGAATTCTTCCCTAGATATTCTTTATCAGACTGGGAAATGTTTGTTTTATTCATAACTTACTGAGTTTTATTATCAATGGTGTTGGATTTTGTCAAGTTAATAACTACTGACATTATCTTTTGATTTCTCTTCTTCTTTAATGTGGTGAATTAATTTTACAATATCACACCAGCCTCACATTCCTGAGTTATGCCCTACTTGGTCACTATATACATATATAGTGTGTATATATAGTATATACAGTATATAAACACACACACACACATACACACACACACACACAAATATATATAGTCACATGTAGCCAAATTCCATTTGCTAATTACTTTGGAGATTTTTATGTGTATATTTATAGGTATTTTTTAATACCTAGAAACAACTTGTCTTTGAAGTGTTTACATTTTTGTATCTTGATATTTTATGACATCCTAAATTCACTTAGCTTTAGCTATTTTAGTGAAATGTATTTCCCTTTCCCCTTGCAGTATGAAGTATTTTATGTTATTCCTCAGAAGGTGGAGCCTTAAACATATGCACAGCTACCTTGGTGTGACAATGGTTTTAAACAGGAGTCTCTTTGACTATCTTTCCATATCTCTCTGTTAAGATGACTACCTCCTTGTTACTATTTCCAGCCCACTAGGCTCCACTGCCTTCTATCTGATCACTCCACTGTTTTCAACAGTTCTTTAGAGTATAAATTATTAAGCAGTTTAATATAATTTTAAGTCAGGCAGGGCTAGTATTTGAGGCCAGTCTTTGAGGTTTCTTTTGACCTTAGGAACGCTCCTTAGCTGTCTCTTTCCACGGAATTATCTGGCCTATGGTTTATGTTGTTGTGTTTAATTAACGGAGCTATTTGTTTGACACTGTTTCAAATAAATTCCATTCCTTTTACTAAGTCCCACAGGTGATTCTGATACCCACTATAATTTGACAGCATGCATTCATATAGTTTCCAGGCTACAATACACTAAAGAGAGATAACCAAATGCAATGCAGAATCTGCAACGGATTCTCCTTAGAAAATGAATAGCTGTAAAAGATGGTTTGCAGGCCAATGAAGAAATCTAAAGATAGAATGATATTACAGAATTATGAATCTTATCCTTAAGGGTAATTATGGTACTATGGCTATATGACATTGTCTTTATGTTTGGGTAATACACATGCTGATGTAACAAGGGTTAAAGTGTGATGATTTCTAAAATTTATTCTCCATGGTACAACAAATATACAAAAAATAAACATTAACAATTTTGAATCTAAGTTGGGGTATATTGGTGTATATTTTACTATCTTTCAAAATCTGCAACAATTGTCAACTAGGTTCACCATCTTTTACGGGCAGGATTTGTGGTATCCCAAAACAATCACACTAGTAACATCAAAAAACACTGGTCATAGATCACCATAACAGATATAACAATGAAAAAGTTTGAAATATTATGAAAACTACCAAAGTGTGACACAAAGACACAAGATGTGCACATGCTGTTTGGAAAATGGTGCTGATTGATTTAGTCACTGCAGGGGTGCTGCAAACCTTCAATGTATATAAAATGCAATAACTACAATGAACAATTAAGCAAGGTATGCCTCAATCCAGTAAAACACTTCATGGGCAGTAAACTGTGAACATGGCAGGTACTCTACATTCCTCATGTCAATAACTTTCTCACCAAAATTATCTTCTCTGAACTCTAAGGCATTTAGTGTGGCTATAAAACATCCCACATTCATAAAATCAAAAGATTTCTCAGCAGTATGAATACTCTGATGTTGAGCAAATCCCAGGCCATGACAAAAGTTCTTCACACATTCTTTTATGTTCACAGGATTTCTCATTAATGTGAATTCTCTGGTGTTAAGTAAATTTTTCATAGACAGTGGAGGCTTGTCCACACTCCTTATATTCACAAAACTTCTAACTATTACGAATTTTCTGATGTCGAGTAAGCTGACCATTCACAGTAAAGGCTTGCCTACATTCTTTACATTCATAGGGTTTCACGCCAGTATAAATTCTGTGATGTGCAGAAAAGACTGAACTAAGTCTAAAGGTCTTCCCACATCCTTTACATTCACATTCACAGGGTTGCTCACCAGTATGAATTTTAACATGTTGAACAATGCTCGAGCTACAACTAAAGGTCTTTCCACATTCTTTACATTCATAGGGTTCATACTAGTATAAATTCTTTGATGTGCAGTAAAGACTGAGCTAAATCTAAAAGTTTTCCCACATTCCTTCACAGGGTTTCTCAGCAATATGGATTCTTAGATTGACAGTAAGTTCATAATTACTACTAAAGCTCTTTTCACATTCCTTACATTCATAGGGTTTCTCATCAGTATGAATTTTAACAAGATTTGAACTATGACTAAAGGCTTTCCCACATTCTTCACATTGATATGCTTTCTCACCAGTATGAATTCTCTGATGTACTTACTCTAAGGTTTCTACCACCGGTAAAGCATTTCCCACATTCTTGACATTCATAAGTGTTCTCACCGGTATGAATTCCATAATGTCCAAGAAATTGATAATGTATCAAAAGGTCTTCCCACATTCCTTACATTCAAAGCTTTCACCCTAGTATGAATTTTCTGATGTTCAGTAAGTTGGTACTGATATCTGAAGGTTGTCCCATATTCCTTACATTCAAAGAGTTTCTCACTTGTATGAGTTTTTGATGCCAAGAAAGTTGTAGGTGAAGTCTAAAAGCCTTCCCACACCCCTTACATTCAGAGGGTTTCTCATCAGTATGAATACTCTGAGGTTGAACAAGGTTTGAGCCACAATTGAAGGCCTTCCCACACTCCTTACATTTAAATGGCTTCTCACCAGTATGAATAATCTGATGTTGAGCAAGCAGTATTGGAAGACTAAAGGCCTTTCCACATTCTTTACATCCAAAGGGTTTCTCACCAGTATGAATTTGGCAATGTTCAATAAGTTGGTAATGATATCTAAAGGTCTTCCGACACTCCTTACATACAAAGGGTTTCTCACTGGAATGAATTTTGTGATGCTGAATAAGGTTTGAACCACGATTAAAGCCTTTCCCACACTCCTTACATTCATATGGTTTAACACCAGCATGAATACTCTGATGTTGAACAAGGTTCGAGACACGATTAAAGGACTTCCCACATTCATTACATTCAAATGGCTTCCCACCTGAGTGAATTTTCTTATGGCGATTAAGCTGGGTGGGAAGACTGAAGGCCTTGCCACAGTCCTTACATTCAAAGGGTTTCTCACCAGTATGAAATTTCTGGTGTCGAATAAGGTGCATATGAAGTCGAAAGGCTTTCCCACATTTCTTACACTCAAAGGGTTTCTTTCCAGTATGAATACTTCGATGTTGATTAAGATTTGAACCACGACGAAAAAATTTCCCACATTCCTTACATTCAAAGGGTTTCTCGCCTGTATGAGTTTTCTGATGCTGAGAAAGTTGTAGGTGAAGTCTAAAAGCCTTCCCACACTCCTTACATTTATAGGGCTTCTCACCAGTGTGAATACTCTGATGTTGAACAAGGTTTGAGCCACGATTGAAGGCCTTCCCACAGTCTTTACATTTAAATGGTTTCTCACCAGTATGAATGTTCTTATGTCGAGCAAGCTGTGTCAGAAGACTAAAGGCCTTTCCACATTCTTTACATTCAAAGGGCTTCCCACCAGTATGAATTTGGCAATGTTGAATAAGTTGGTAATGGTATCTAAAGGCCATCTCACATGCCCTACATACAAAGGGTTTCTCATTGGAATGAATTTTTTTATGCTGAATAAGATTTGCACCACGAGTAAAGCCTTTCCCACACTCCTTACATTCATATGGTTTTACACCAGCATGAATACTCTGATGTTGAATAAGGTTTGAGCTACGGTTGAAGGACTTCCCACATTCCTTACATTCAAATGGTTTTTCACCTGTGTGAATGTTCTTATGGCGATTTAGCTGGTTGAGAAGACTAAAGGCCTTCCCACATTCCCTGCATTTAAAGGGCTTCTCACCAGTGTGAATCTTCTGATGTCGAACAAGCTTTGTCAGAAGAGTAAAGGCCTTTCCACATTCCTTACATTCAAAGGGTTTCTCACCAGTATGAATTTGGCAATGTTCAATAAGCTGGTACTGATATCGAAAGGCCATCTCACATTCCCTACATACAAAGGGTTTCTCATTGGAATGAATTTTCTGATGCTGAATAAGATTTGAACCACGATTAAAGGCTTTCCCACACTCCTTACACTGATAAGGTTTTATACCAGCATGAATACTTTCATGCTGAGTAAGGTTTGAGCTACGATTAAAGGACTTCCCACATTCCTTACATTCAAACAGTTTCTCACCTGTGTGAATGTTCTTATGGCGATTAAGCTGGGTGGGAAGATTAAAGGCTTTTCCACATTCCTTACATTCAAAAGGTTTCCCACTAGTATGAGATTTCTGATGTCGAGTAAGTTGTATGTGAAGTTGAAAGGCTTTCCCACATTCTTTACATTTATAGGGTTTCTCTCCAGTATGAATACTCTGATGCTGAATAAGATGTGAACCACGACTAAAGTATTTCCCACATTCCTTACATTCATATGGTTTATGTGTATTGTGAATAAGAGAAGCATGAGGATAAGTAGGCATTTCTTCATAGTTGATCATCTTCTGATTGATATTGATATATACTTCTTGATGTCCCCGTAGTCCCTCAAATCTACTTCTATATTCTGAGACATTTCTAAAATAAAAGGCCTCAAGGCCAACAGTTTTACTTATTTGCTTTATAACCTGTTTTGGTAAATTTATTTCAGAAATATCATTTTCTGGAGATATTTTCTCAGGTCCACATTTTGACTCCAAATCTGAAAGAAGTGAAGAAGGCAAACATAGTTTATTTTCGTATTACACACATGCAAACAAAATCCATTAAAGAAAAGGCCTAAGTATAAAATATAATACTTTCATGGACCTGAAAAAGAAAAAGGGTGCCAGTAATGAAGAAAGTTTAGGTAAGATGTGCATAAGGGAAAGCTTTACTTTGTGAAATTTAGTTGTGAATCAAAATCACTTGGTAAGCTTATGACAGATATTGATATTCAAGCAACTCAGATGTACAGAATCAGAATTTTTAACTAGAGAAGCTGTATTATTATTTTTTTTTTGGAGAGGGCGTTTCACTCTTGTCACCCAGGCTGCAGTGCAATGGCATGATCTCAGCTCACTGCAACCTCCACCTCCCAGGTTAAAGTGATTCTCCTGCCTAAGCCTCCTGAGTAGCTGGGATTATAGGCATCTGCCACCAGGCCCAGCTAATTTTTGTATTTTTAGAAAAGATGGGCTTTCACCATGTTGGCCAGGCTGGTTCATGCCCTGGCCTCTCAAAGTGTTGGGATTACAGGCGTGAGCCACTGCACCCAGCCTGCATTTTTTTTTTTAAGAGACAGGGTTTCTCTCTGTTATACAAGCTATAGTGCAGTGGCATGATCATAGCTCACTGCAGCCTCAAACTCTCAGAATCAAGCAATCCTCCTGCCTAAGCCTCCCAAGTGGCTACGGCAATAGGCACATGCCATCATGTCTGGACAATTCTTTTTTTCTTTTTCTTTAGTCTTCCTGCAGTCCAAAGTCTGGCCAATTTTTATTTTATTTTTATTTTTTATTTTTAATTTGTAGAGATGGTGTCCTACCATGTTATCCAAGCTAGTCTTGAACTCCTGGCATCAAGCAATCCTCCTGCCTCAATCCCTCAACAGTCTGGGGTCACCAGTGGGAGCCATTATACCCAGTCAATGCTGTATTTTTAATCTCTATCAGATGATTCTGATTCAGATCAAAGTTTACAAATCATACTTAAAACTGGTTTTGAATGGTTTATCTTTACTCTGAAAATAAAATCCAAATCCTTAACACAGAGAACGAAACTTCCTATCAGGGCACTGTCCTCCTTTATGACTGATCTCTACCCACTGCCTCCTTTTAGCAACCAGAACATGATATAACCTTTCTCTTATCTTCTTGCTTGCTTAGATTGTTTCATCTTCCAAGAATTCTCTGGCCTGGCTCTTTGTAACAAACATACAACTCATCTGTTGCCAGGCTACAGTGCAGTGGCACGATCTCAGCTCACTGCAACCACTACCTCCTGGGTTCAAGCGATTGTCCTGCCTCAGCCTCCCAAGTAGCTGGGACTACAGCTGCCCACCACAAAGCCCAGCTAATTTTTGTATTTTTAGTAGAGACAGGGTTTCACCATATTGGCTATGCTGGTTTCAAACTCCTGACCTTGTGATCCACCCACCTCAGCCTCCCAAAGTGCTGGAATTACAGACGTGGGTCACTACACCTGGCCCCCAACTCATCTTTTAAGCTTTAGGATAAATGTTTTCCTCAGAACATCTGAATGAATGGATAAAGCCTCTGTGACATATGAGACATCATAAAACAACAAAATATTTGAATTTCTGAGGTCCTAGAGACGAAGATAAAACATAAAGGATAGAAAATCTATTAATGAAATAATAGCAGGGAACTTTCCAACTCTAGTAAACTAGAGATGCATACATCCTGATACAGGAAGCTCAGAGATACTCAAATAGATACAACACAAAAAGGTCTTCTCCATGGCACATTATGGTCAAAATATAAAAGTCAAAGACAAAGGAGAATACTAAAAACAGCAAGAGAAAAGCATCTAGTCACTTACAAGGGCACTCTCCTCAGCCTAACAGCAGATTACTCAACAGAGAGAAATGAGATAGAATGAGATTACACATTCAGTGCTGAAAGAAAAAATTGTCAGTCAAGGATACTATCCTCAGGAAAGTATTCAACATAAATGAAGAAGAAATAGTCTTTCCCAGACAGCAAAAGTTGAAGGAATTCATCATCACTGGACCAGCCCTACAAGATATGGTTAAGAGTCCTACACCTAGAAGTGAAAGGACAATATCTACCATTATGAAAACACATAAAAGTATAAAACCCATGGACACAACAAATATACAAATAAGGAGAAAGGACTCAAATGTTATCCCTACAGAAAACAACCAAACCACAATGATAATAAATAAAAAAGAAGCAAAGGCTATACAAAACAACTAGAAATCAATTAATAAAATAATAAGAATCAGCCCTCACATACATATCAGTAATCACATTGAATGTCAATGGATTAAACTTTTCATTTAAAAGATACAGACTGGCTGAATGGATGAAAAAACATGACCCAACTATAAGCTGCCTACAAGAAACTCAACTCACTGGTAAAGACACATATGGGTTGAAAGTGAAGGAACAAGAAAAGATACTCCATGCAAATGGAAACCAAAAGTGAGTTGGAATAGCTATCTTTATATCAGAAAAAAAAACAAACAAACAGATTTTAAGTCAAAAACAGCAAAAAGAGACAAAGAAGGTCATCATATAATGATAAAAATATCAATTCAACAAGAGGATTTAAAAATTTTAAACATATATAATCCAAACACCTGAACACCCAGATATATAAGGCAAATGTTATTAGATCAAAAGGCAGAGAGATATATATTCCAGAACAATAATCGTTGGGGACTTCAATGTCCCACTCTCAGAATTAGATCATCTAGACAGAAAATTAACAAGGAAACATTGAATTTAAACTGTACATTAGACCAAATGAGCCTAACGGACATTTACTGAACATTTTATCAAACAGCTACAGAATACACATTCTTCTCATTAGCACAGATAATGTACTCTAGTGAGACCATATGTTAGAACACAAAACAAGTCTTAACAAATTTTTAAAAACCAAAATTATATCATCTTTTCTCATAACAAATTTTTAAAAACCAAAATTATATCATCTTTTCTCAGACATGGAATCAAACTAGAAATCATTTAACAACAGAAACTTTGGAAACTATACATTACACAGAAATTAAACAACATGCTCCTGTATAACCACTGGGTCAAGGAAGAAATTAAGGAGAAAATTTAAAAAATTTTAAAGCAAATGAAAATCAAAATACAACACACCAAAATCTATACCTATGGGGTACAGTAAAAGCATTGCTAAGAGGAAAGTTTATGGTAATAAATGCCTATGTCAAAAAGTAGAAAGATTTCAAATAAACACCCTAATGATGCACTTCAAGGAACTGCAAGAGCAAGAACAAACCAAACCTAAAATTAGTAGAAAGAAATATCAAAGCAGAACTAAATAAAATGCAGACTAAACAACAGAAAAGAGAAATGAAATGAAAAGTAGTTTTTAAAAACCATGGATAAAATTAATTAACTACTAGCTAGACTAACCAAGAAGAAAAGAGATAAGAAATAAAATCAGAAAGAAAAAAGGAGATTTTCCCACTGACACCAGAGAAATAAAAAAGATCATCAGGGTCTACTAAGAACAACTATGCACTAAGAAACTGGAAAATCCAGAGGAAATGTGTAAGTTCTGGACACACAGGACCTACCAAGACTAAATCAGGAAGAAATAGGAAACCTGAAAAGACCAATAATGAGTAATGAGATTGAATCAGTAATAAAATGTCCATCAAAGAAAAGTCCAGGACCAGTGACTTCATTGCTGAATTTAATCTACTGAACTCTCAAAGAACTAACACCAATTCTCCTCAAACTATTCTAAAAATAATTGAAGAGGAGGAAATTCTTTTTTTTTTTTTTTAATTGCATTTTAGGTTTTGGGGTACATGTGAAAAACATGCAAGGTTGTTGCATAGGTGCATACGTGGCAGTGTGATTTGCTGCCTTCCTCCCCTTCACCTATATCTGGCATTTCTCCCCATGCTATCCCTCCCCAACTCCCCACCCCCCTCTGTCCCCCCATCCCCCCCAACAGACCCCAGTGTATAGTGCTCCCCTCCCTGTGTCCATGTGTTCTCATTGTTCAACACCCACCTATGAGTGAGAACATGTGGCGTTTGATTTTCTGTTCTTGTGTCAGTTTGCTGAGAATGATGGTTTCCAGGTTCATCCACGTCCCTACAAAGGACGCGAACTCACCGTTTTTGATGGCTGCATAATATTCCATGGTGTATATGTGCCACATTTTTCCTGTCCAGTCTATCATCGATGGGCATTTGGGTTGGTTCCAGGTCTTTGCTATTGTAAACTGTGCTGCAATGAACATTCGTGTGCATGTGTCCTTATAGTAGAACGATTTATAATCCTTTGGATATATACCCAGTAATGGGATTGCTGGGTCAAATGGAATTTCTATTTCTAGGTCCTTGAGGAATCGCCACACTGTTTTCCACAATGGTTGAACTAATTTACACTCCCACCAACAGTGGAAAAGTGTTCATATTTCTCCACATCCTCTCCAGCATCTGTTGTCTCCAGATTTTTTAATGATCGCCATTCTAACTGGCGTGAGATGGTATCTCAACGTAGTTTTGATTTGCATTTCCCTAATGACCAGTGATGATGAGCATTTTTTCATATGTTTGTTGGCCTCATGTATGTCTTCTTTTGTAAAGTACCTGTTCATATCCTTCGCCCATTTTTGAATGGGTTTGTTTGTTTTTTTCTTGTAAATCTTTTTTAGCTCGTTGTAAATTCTGGATATCAGCCCTTTGTCAGACGGGTAGGCTGCAAAAATTTTTTCCCATTCTGTTGGTTGCCGATTCACTCTATTGACTGTTTCTTTCGCCGTGCAGAAGCTGTGGAGTTTGATCAGGTCCCATTTGTCTATTTTGGCTTTTGTTGCCAATGCTTTTGGTGTTTTGGTCATAAAGTCCTTGCCTACGCCTATGTCCTGAATGGTTTTGCCTAGGTTTTCTTCTAGGGTTTTTATGGTGTTAGGTCTTATGTTTAAGTCTTTAATCCATCTGGAGTCAATTTTAGTGTAAGGTGTCAGGAAGGGGTCAAGTTTCTGCTTTCTGTATATGGCTAGCCAGTTTTCCCAACACCACTTATTGAACAGGGATTTCTTTCCCCATTGCTTGTTTTTGTCGGGTTTGTCAAAGATCGGGTGGTTGTAGATATGTTGTGTCACCTCCGACGCCTCTGTTCTATTCCATTGGTCTATATCTCTGTTTTGGTACCAGTACCATGCTGTTTTGATTACTGTAGCCTTGTAGTATAGTTTGATGTCCGGTAGTGTGATGCCTCCTGCTTTGTTCTTTTTGCTTAGAATTGACTTGGCTATGCGGGCTCTCTTTTGGTTCCATATGAAGTTTAAGGTGGTTTTTTCCAGTTCTGTGAAGAAGGTCATTGGTAGCTTGACGGGGATAGCGTTGAATCTGTAAATTACGTTGGGCAGTATGGCCATTTTCACGATATTGATTCTTCCTAACCATGAACATGGAATGTTTCTCCATCTGTTTGTGTCCTCGAAGAGGAGGGAATTCTTAACTCATTCTATGAGGCCAGCATTACCATGAAAGCAAAACCACACAAGGAAGAAACAAAAAAGGAAAATCATTCTAATACAAAAATACATGGTTCCTGCTAGTGAAGTAACAAGAAAAAAAAAGACACATGGAGACATATATTTGTCACAGTACTAATCACAATAGCAAAGACAAGGAATCAACTTAAATGTCCACCAATTGCTAACTGGATAAAGAAAATGTGATACACATACACCAAGGAATACTATGCAGCCACGAAAAAGAACAAGATCATATCCTCTGCAGCAGCACGGATGGAGCTGGAGGCCATTATCTTAAGCAAATTAATGAAGAAACAGAAAACCAAATAATGCATGTTCTTACTTCCAAATGGGAGCTAAACAGAGTATGCATGAACACAAAGAATATAACAATGGACATCAGGGCCTACTTGAGGATGAAAGGTGGAAGGAGGACAAAGATCCAAAAATTTCTATGCTTATTACCTCAGTGATGAAATAATATGTACACCAAACATCCACAACATACAAATTATCTATATAACAAACCCATATTTGTAGCCCTTGAACCTAAAATAAAGTTAGAAAATAATAAATGGTGCTGGGAAAATCTATATGCAAAAGAATGAAACTAGACTCAATCTCTCTCCACATACAAAAACTAACTGAAAATGGATTAAAGACTTAAGGGTAAGACTCAACTATAAACTATAAGCTCAACTTTACTTAAGTATAATACTCAACCAAAAAACTACTAAAAGAAAACATAAAGGAAATGCTTCAGGACATTGGTCTAGGAAAAAATTTTATGGTTAAGACTGCAAAAGCATAGGCAACAAAACCAAAAATAGACAAATGGGACTATATTAAACTAAAAAGCTTCTGCACAGCAAAGGAAACTATATACAGAATGAATAGACAATGAGTGAAATTATTTGCAAACTATTTCTCTGACAAAGGACTAATATCTAGAATATATAAGGAAATCAAATAATAGCAAAAAAACTCCAATTTAAAAGTGGGCAAATGATATGAATAGACATTACTCAAAAGAAGACATACAAACAGTCAAGAGAATATAATAAAATGCTCAACACCACTATTCATCAGGGAGAAATGCAAATCGAAATCACAATGAAATATCATCTTACCCCAGTCAGAGTGGCTACAATTTAAAAGATAAAAAATAACATATACATGAGGGAAAAAGGGAACTCTTATATACTGTTGGTGGGATGTAAATTAGTACAGTCCCTATGGAAAACAGCAAAAAACTAAAAATAGAACTACCATATGATCCAACAATCCCACTACTAGGTATTAATCCAAAGGAAGAGAAATCAGTATATCAAAATGATACCTGTACTTGTACGATTATTATAACACTATTCACAATACCAAAGGTACGGATTCAACCTAAGTGACCACCAACAGAAAATAGACAAAGAAAATGTGATATATACACAATGGAATACTACTTTGTATATATTAGACATTAAAAAAATGAAATCATGTCATTTGCAGCAACATGGAGGGAAACCGGAGGTCAGAAAAACAAATATCACATGTTCTCATTCATATCTAGGGGCTAAAAAAAGATGATCTCACAGAGATAGAGAATAGAATGATAGAAACCAGAGGCTGGGAAGGGTGTGTGGGTGAGGGGTAAGGGATGAAGAAGGGTTGGTTAATGTTACAAATACACAGTTAAATAGAAGGAATCACTTCTAATGTTCATTAACAGAGTAGAGTGACTCTAACAACAATGTATTGTATATTTTAAAATAGCTAGAAGAAGACTTGAAATGTTCCTATCACATAGAAATGATAAATATTCCTCTGGTAGATTGGATAGATATCTCAAATACCATGACAGTTGAACACTACACATTCTATGCATATAACAAAACATAACATGTATCCAATAAATATGTACAAATATTGGGTATTAATTAAAAATAAATAAATAACTCTTGGAGAACTTCCCACATTCCTCACAATGACAGTCAAAACCCTATATGATATGGACCCCGGCCTGACTCTCAGACCTCTCTTCCCACTGTTCCATCACTTACTCCATCTTTGTGTTTCCTGCTCACTCTGACTAGAGAACTGAACCCTTATTTCACATCTCTATGCAAGCATGCCCCCTTCAACACAAGTACCCTAAGCAACCAAGTGCTGTCATCTCACTCCATCATTCCTATTGCCTTGTTTCTATAGCATAATTCTCTATTCCTTATTTATTCATTTGCTTACTTGTTTGATGCATGTCTCACCAACTACTGGTAAAGTCCACGACAGCAGTGACTTTCTCAGTCTTGTTCATTACCTATACATTACTGTATTGACAAAGCCAAGCACAGTGCCTTCTAGGAATGGGCACTTCATACATACTTACTGAATATGAATATATTTCTTAGTGAAAACACATATAGAAATCTAAATGCAACAGTAGAGTTGGAAAGTAGCTGGATCCAAAATACGTGTTAAAAGTTTATACTAGGGGTCAAGTGAGTTTACACTGGGGGCCAGGAGTATTGGCTCATGCTTGGAATCCCAGCTAGTTGGGAGGCTGAAGCAGGAAGACTGCTTAAGCCTAAGAGTTCAAGACCAGCCAGGGCAACATAACAAGATGTTGTCTCTTAAAATATAATTCTAAAAACTGTTTAAAGTTTATGCTGGGAAAGAAAGAGGAAACTCACTACATGAAAAGAGGAAGGAAGTAACAGAAATTAGGTGATTAGTGAATGATGAAGTTCCTTAGGGACAGCTCCTACAGTGATCTTTATTTCCTTCCCAGGTCTTGACCATTTTTATCCAACAGGCCTTGGGTCTTAAGTTTTGCAAACTACATCTCACAAGTGTGACTCCTCTCTGACCACATGGCCTGTCCGGGACAATGATGGCTTCCCCCTGTCTGCTTTTCTCACTTACCTGTATACCATCTGCTTGTTTCTTTCCTTACAACCATCCAGGGCTCTTTCTCTTGCTCTAGTAATGTAATCACATCTGGCTTAGAAATGGAACTTCCTGCTTAAAGGAAAAGAAATGATACATGTAGAATTTTCTTAATATAAATTTTTTTTTTAAACTCTGAGACCTGGTTAAACTTATAATAAATTACAAGTCAAAACAATATTGAGAAGAGGCTCCAGATAAGAGTGAGAGGATTGAGTAAGAGATCAACTATGTTAAAAAAAAAAAAAAAAAAAAAAAAGAACTTTCTTTCATTTAAACTCATAATAGAATCTTATCCCTCAAGAGGAGGTATAATTTAGTGGTTGAAAGCAGGAACCTTCAAGCCTGATTGCCTGGTTCAAATCCTGTCTCTGCCACCCACTAACACTTTGACATTAAGCAAGTCTCTTGAACTCTCTGTCCTTCAGTTTTCCCTACTGTAAAACAGGGATGATAATAATACCTGTTTTATAGGATTGATTCTAATGTTAAATAAGATAATATATGTAAATACGTCTAACATTGCCTGATATGTAGTAGCACCAAGTTAACAATTATTGTGTTTATTGTTGTTATTTATTTTGCATCCTTAGACATTTACAGCTCATTTTAGAATATTCACTCAACAGAAAAACATACACTTCATGACCTGAAACTTTCAACTACAAAACAAGTAATGGAATGTTTGTTGAAGGCAATGGAATGCATTCACTTTAATGCTAAATTAATTCTGTCAACCCTGTCAGTATATGTAAATCATTGAGGCTTTTTTTTTTTTTTTTTTTTGAGACAGCGTCTTGCTCTGTTGCCCAGGCTGAAGTAGAGTGGCATGACCATGGCTCTCTGCAGCACTGACTTCCCAGGCTCAAGCAATCATAGAGGCTCTTTTGATAGAAAAACCCAAGACACTCTTCTGCTTACAGGTGGGTCAGAAAAACAAAAATCAACCAACCAACAAACAAAATCTACAGTAATTCTGAGATCAAACATAATATGTGGCCGGGCGCGGTGGCTCACGCCTGTAATCCCAGCACTTTGGGAGGCCGAGGCGGGTGGATCATGAGGTCAAGAGATCGAGACCATCCCGGTCAACATGGTGAAACCCCGTCTCTACTAAAAATACAAAAAATTAGCTGGGCATGGTGGCGCGTGCCTGTAATCCCAGCTACTCAGGAGGCTGAGGCAGGAGAATTGCCTGAACCCAGGAGGCGGAGGTTGCGGTGAGCCGAGATCGCACCATTGCACTCCAGCCTGGGTAACAAGAGCGAAACGCCGTCTCAAAAAAAAAAAACATAATATGTTTGATATTATGGTTCTTGAACAATATCATTCAATGAATATACAATATTTCAAATTCAGTCCCATAGTCATGAAGAGAGAGAGGAAATTACAGAGAGGACCAGCGTAATGAAGGAGGCCACTGTGGAGTAGGCAAGATGCAGGGGCTCCAGGGAGGTGCCTGTTTTCAACCCAACAAATCTCAAATCACTCCTTTGGGAACAAGAAGAAGGAATTCAGCTACCTCTTAAAAGATAGCCCCGGAATTCATGGTGAAGAAAGCTGATATTCCAGAGAACAGATGCTAAATTAACTGAGACAGAGGACCTTACCCAGTGAGATCAGGTGGCTGTAATTCTCCAGCATCACATCCCTGTACAAGGTCCTCTGAGCAGGCTGCAGGCACTCCCACTCCTCCTGAGAGAAGTCGATGGCCACATCACTGAATGTCACTGATCCCTGAAACCACAAACACATGTATTATGGTGAAATTGAAGAAAGCTGTTTCAAGATGAAAGGAGAGGAAGTGAAGGACTAAACTTCAATAAAGGAGCAATATGGAAATTCTCAGAGTGCCTACACATTCTTCAAGAATCCTGCTGCTGGCCTGGCATGGTGGCTCATGCCTGTAATCCCAGTCTTTGGGAGACCAAGATGGAAGGACCACTTGAGCCCAGGAGTGTGAGAACAGCCTGGGCAACATAATGAGACACATTCCCTGTAAAAAAAAAAAAGAGGAAGAAGAGGAAGAAGAAGAAGAAGAAGAAGAAGAAGAAGAAGTAGTAGTAGTAGTAGTAACTGGTGTGGTGGCATGTGCCTGTAGTCCCAGCTACTTGGGAAGCTGAGGTGGGAGTATCGCTTGAGCCTGGGGCTTCAACACTGCAGTGAAGTGTGATGACACTACTGCACTCCGGTCTGGGCTACAGAGTGAGGCCTTGTCTCAAAAAAAAGGTAGGTTGCATAAAATTGAGGAATGCCCTTAATCCTCAAGCTTATTATAGTATCAGATGATAAAAGTATTTTTCTTGTCATGACAAATTTTTTAAAGACGGGGTTTCACCATGTTGGTCAGGCTCGTCTTGAACTTCAGACCTCAGGTGATCCACCCGCCTTAGCCTCCAAAGTGCTTGGATTACAGGCGTGAGCCACCACGCCTGGCTGACAAATGATTTTTATAAGCTGCATAAAATTCAATAATAACTGACATATTAGATTTGATCATTTTTTTCTATTTGTATATTTAAGATGGTCAGTCTCTAAGGTTTTCCACAATTCAGAGAATTTGTAATCACCAACCACTTGTGCCCTGAATAATCTTCTCCCTGTTACTGCCCACTGTCCTCACTGATCACTTTCCTAAAAGGCTCATAAAGCAGATCACCTTGTCACACTTGCAGACTGAGGCCACTCACTATGGAATTCTACCTTAACTACCTGGAAAGCTCCAGTCTGTGGAGAAGTTTCAAGGTGTTCCCAAGTGTGGTCAAATGCGACAATCATCTGTAACTTATCAAACCCACAAGACCATGTTTTCCTGTGGGGACCAACTTATGCAATGTTCCAACATTCTTCCTGACCAAGGACTGAGCTCAGAGCACAGACTGAATAACCTGCTCCAAGAAAACATCAAAGCCAGTAGGAAAACAGAGGTACAAACAGGAAGAGCACTGATCTTTATTTTTGGTCCCAACTTCACTGTAATGGGACAAACTGGGGTGTAAAATAGTGGATCCTTAGGTAAGAAGTTTCAGGTTAGATAATAACAGTCACCTAACCTGAAAATCATCATATTTCAAGAAGAAGAGAGAAATACCAACTTACAGGGACCATGTTTTTAGAATTACAAAATTGGTCAGTCTTCCTTGGGCTTCTCCCCTGGAAAACAACAACAAAAAGGCTGTAAGTCAGGCTGTGTCTCAATGCCCCCAAAGCATTGAAGCAAATAACTATTTTATCCTTCATTCCTATTTCTCAACTACCCCTGCTAACACACACACTTCCAACCCTCTCCCATCACTCCCCTTTTCCCTGAACACACCCTCTCACAAATAAACTGGCAGAGAACAGGTAGAGTGTGGATGAAACTAAGCTCTCGCCTAAATTCCAGGGAACCTGTGGCACAAGTATGAATGCACACCACAGGCATTTCTGTCTTGAAGTTGCTCAAAAGACACTCCAGCAGGAAGGCTTCCAACCAGTCCTCCACTCTTAGGATACCTACCTTGGCCTAGGACTGGGCCTCTGATCCTGCTGTAAGCAATCCTCCTGCCCTAGTCCCACCTTTCAGAGCTGAGAAGGGATCACATCATCCAAACCAGAACCTTTTTGTGAAGTCAGGATTGGGTGCAGTGGGGCAAGGCATGAAAGCTGGAAAGGATATAGAAGGAATTTCATGACCAGTGGTCAGTGTTCTGAGTTCAGCAAAAGCCAGCTGGTTAAGTACAGTTCAGAACATCCATGTAATAGAATATGAAGTAATCATTAAATGTTCAAGACATACAACTAACAGAAAAATCAGGTTATAAAATAGGATAGACAATATGATTATATTTGTAAAATATATGCATATAAAAACATTTTTTAAAAGACTAATAGACATTAATACAAAAAAAATTTAGACAAGTATATGCATGCTAACAGTATTTATCTCTGTATCGTAGCCCCAATTTTCTTCTTTTTGCTTAAAAGTACTTCGTAAGTGTGACTATACACAGGCATTAACTTGGAATATATAATTATATTCACATATATAGATACATACACATATATGTATCTATATACATAACACTCTATCACTTGAGTCTGTATGATTTGCTTAGTGATTTCCATAAATACTTAGTGTATATAAGATTATTTACAGTGTCATTCCAGGTATCACAATCTTTTGATTCTAGACTAAGGTTTCTCTCACCTTAGGCACTACTGACATATTGTGCTGAATAATTCTTTGTTGGGGCTGTGAGGAGATCTATCCTGTGCATGGTACAATGTTCAGCAACATCCCTGACCTCTGTCTACTAGATCTAAGTAGCACCCTCCCCCACAGTATGACAACCAAAAGTTTCTAAACATCACCCTAGCTGAGAACCAATGTTCTTTCTAGACCAGTGGATCCAAACCTCATGGGTCACATACTCTTTCAATAGTCTTATGAAATGACATATTATTTCTTCCTCTAAAACCCACATTTATTAATTTCTATAATGCTTCAGTATTCTATTTCAAGAGCCTGTGGTCCCCAAGATAATAAGTGGAGTTATAGGAACTCAGCTTAAGAATTTCAGTCCTACTTTCTTTACAGAAATAGAAAAAAAAAAAATGCTAAAATTTGTATAGAATCACAAAGAACCCCAAATAGCCAAAACAATCTGGAGCAAAAAGAACAAAGTTGGAGGCACCAAACTACCTGACTTCAATATATACTACAAAGCTATAGTAACCAAAACAGCATGGTACTGACACATAGACCAACAGAACAGAATAGAGAGCCCCAGAATAAATCCATACGTTTATAACCAACTGATTTTTGAGACAGGTGCCAAGAACATACAATAAGGAAAAGACAGTCTCTTTGATACATACCGTTGTGAAAACTAGTCATACACAGAAGAATGAAATTAGACCCTTATCTCAAACCATTATACAAAAATCAATTCGAAATGGATTAAAGACTTAAATATAAGAACCCAAACTATGAAACAAATAGACAAAAATGCATGGGAAAAGCTCCATGGCATTGATCTGGGTAATGATTTTTCTTTTTGGAAAAGATGTCAAAAACACAGGCAACAAAAGCAAACATAGACAAATGAAATTACATCAAGCTAAAAAAGTTTCTGCACAGCAAAGTGAAGAGATAATCTACAGAATGAGAGAAAATACTTGCAACCATATATCTGATATGGGATTAATATCCAAAATATGTGAGGAACTCAAACAACTGAACAGCAAGAAAACAACCCAATTTAAAAATGGGCAAAGGACCTGATAAACACATCACAAAAGAAGACATATAAATGGCAAACAGTATATGAAAAAATGCTCAACTTCACTAATCATCAGGGAAATGAAAATTAAACCTACAATAAGATATCACCTCGTATGTGTTGGGGTGGCTACTGGAAAGACAAAAGTTAACAAGTGTTTGTGAGAATGTAGAGAAAAGGGAATGCTTGCATGCTGTAAGTGAGAATGTAAAGTGACGCAGACATCATGGAGAACAGTATGGAAGTTCTTCGAAAAATTAAAAATAAAACTACCCTATGATTCAGCAATCCCACTACTGAATATGTATCCAAAGGAAATGAAATCCATGTCAAAGTGACATCTGCACACCCATGTTTATTGCAGCACTATTCACAATAGCCAAGATAAGGAATCAATCTAAGTGTCTATCAATGAATGACTAGATAAAGAAAGTGTGGTATATACGCAGGCATATATACACAATGGAACAGTATTTAGCCATTAAAAGGGAAATTCTGTCATTTGAAACAACACAGATGAACATGGAGAATATCACATTAAGGGAAGTAAGCCAGGCACAGAAAGACACATGATCTTACTCATCAGTGGAATCTAAAGAATGTTTATATAGGCCTGGGGCAGTGACTCACACCTGTAATCCCGGCACTTTCCAAGGGCAGATCACCTGAGTTCCGGAGTTCGAGACCACCCTGGCCAACATGGCAATCACTTTCTGACTCCTGAAAGCCTCACAGAGGAATGTAAATCACCCAACCATCTCCATTCTTCCCTGCTTTGAAAAGGAGGCCTGTAAAGACAATCAGATACCTGGTGTGTGATTCCATAGACTAATCTTACCAAAGCAGAGTCTAAAATAAAGCTTCAATGTAAACATCTGGAGGTCTACTTTTATACCAGCTTAGAAGAAGAGAGCGCACAGGAAAGTGTGAACGATTTGCCAAATGGTTCTGTAAATATTAAGTGGAAAGTTGGGGGGACTCGCTGGGAGGCGACAGGATGGGAGGGAGCAAGAATTTCATATTCTGAAATTCACTGGAACTTCTATATTCTAAAATAAAAAATACGTATCTTAAATACAAAGCACAAACTCACTGTTGACTTTTAAGTGTGAAACAATAACGCTATCATCCTCCTTCTGGATAATTGTACGACTGGGAAAGGATATGGCAAACGTGAGGCTCCAGGCTTTTCTTGGAGCGCAGACTAAGTTTGAAAGCACCCTCCAGGGCCACAACTTCCCTCACTTCTTACGAAATGAGAAGGAAATAAAAGGAGGAGGAATCGGTCAGAGCTCTGAGGGACGCTGGGTACTCAACATGTATCTGCCCTTCTGAGGGACCCTCAAGAGGCACTTTCAGCTCTCAGATTCCCACCCCGAGCCCCGATCTGCGCCTTCTTGTGGAAAGCTTCATTCTCGGCTCAATATCTGACCTCCCCGCTGGGGCCATTCCTCTGCTGCAGCCTCCGCAGCTGTGAAGGGGAAAGACGGAGGAAGCAGCAGGACCCTAGAGCCACCAGCACAGTGACACTCACACAGCTCCAGCAAAACGCGCTGCGTCCACACGCCCTTCTGGTCCTGTGCACAGGGTCTCATGCACACACTCACACAGTCCCCTCCGTCACTCACGATCGCACAAACTCCTCTCCTCTGCTTCCTGCGCACACGCGCGCCTGGGGATCCGGCAGATCACATCTGCGCCCCAGATTCTCCCTCTGAGGGCCTCCCTCTCACCCACCCATACTGCCAGGTCTGTCAGGATCGAGTCCCAGTCCGCGGAGACCTCCCGCAGCCACCGATTTCTTCCTAGGACAGGAAGACCTTACCCCACTACGTCGTCGACCCCTGGTGACCGGAAGTGGAACTGTTAATTCCGGTGCGGTGGCCCCTGGGAAATACAGTCCTGAGCAGAAAGAGCTCAGAAGCCTTGAGCGCTAGTCTATTCAGGTGGGTCACACCATACGTCGAGGGCTCCTAAAAGAGCCTAGCCTAATGGATTTGTGGGAGTTCCAGACCGTGGGATGCACAGGTTGCTGCTACGGGCGAGGATCCCCATCTGTGAGGAGAGTTGCTCTTCTTGGTGCCTCAGTGTAAATTACCTTCTCTCTCCATGGAGTAGAATGCAAATGAGCAGAACTTTTAAAGAAGAATTCAAAGTTAAATTATGTCAAAATGTGGCTGCTTTGACTCAAATCCCAACATAGGCTTCCACCTTGTACTATTTGAAGGGGACTTAGGATAAATTTGAAAAGCTTGAACTAAAGAAATGGTTGATTTTATACTAGAAGAGGAAGTGTGGTTTAATTGAGAGATTTCAGAATCTAATGTACTGGATTCTTCAAGACAATGTTCCTGCTATCTAGACAGAAAAAATGTGATTCAGGACGGCATGGAAACGGATAAAAGTACACAGAAAATTACTTGCCTTATCTTGAAGGATGAATAATTAACACATTTTCTTAAAATAGTCTAAACAAATGCAAATGGGGCCTTGTTTGTTGTAGGAAGAGCCTGATTTCACTGTGGTAATCTAGCAATATTGAACTTTCAAAATCATTTTTGTACTTTGCTATGCTACATAAGGAGGAAACATGGAATAAAAAAGAGCAAAATGTCTTTGCATTCCCAACTGTGACAGAAAACAGCAAGATAATAATCTTAACTGTATCAATGATCACATTAAATGTAACTGGTTTAAACACCTTAACTTAAAAAGATTGTCAGGTTGGATTTTTTTTTTTTAAAGTCAGACCCAAACACATGCTACCTACAGGTAATACTTTAAATGTAAAAGCACTAATAGGTTATGAGTAAAGGATGGAAAATATATATACCATCCTAACACTAGTCAAAAGAAAGCTGGAATGGCTGTATTAAAAACAAAGTGACTTCAACACAAAGACTATATCAGGGATAAAAAAAAGTTATATCATAATGATGATGAAGACAGTTCATCCAGTGGAAGGAAGAAACCTAAATTATTCTCTTAATATAGCTTCTAAGTATGATGAGTAAAAACCTGTTAGGTCAATAAGGTGACAGACAAATCCACCATTATAATTAGACATTTCAACATATCTCTCTTGGTAACTGATAGAACAAACAAAGAAAAGCAACAGTGTATAGATTATTTGAACAACATATCAACCTTCTTGATCTCATTTACACTTGTGAAACACTCTTCTCAAAGACAATAAAATTCATCTTATGTGCACAGGGGATACTTACCAGCATAGACCATATTCTGGCTTAATACCCAAGTCATACAAAGTATGTTCTTTGAGAAAAATGGAATTAAATTAGAAATCAATAACAGCTCACTATATAATATACTGTCCGAAGTAGTAAAAATTTGAAAATGTATGAATACTAGGATAATTGAAATTATATAAAGGAGTAGAATGTCTAGTAAAAAAGAAAAGAAATTATATATGTTTGAACATTTTATTTATGGATCATAATTTTATGTTATATCCGAAAGGGTAAACAAAAACATATTTACATTAAAACAACATTTTTGTGGTAAGAAAAATATTTTAAACTATTTACTAAACATTAAAAGAAAGAGAAGCAGAGTAATTATTTTTGGCATATATTCCAATACTTTAATCAATTTCTTAAGTAGTATTACTATATTTTTAAGGACATTTTTTCAATGTTGTCTATTATTTTTAAATTTTGATGAAATTGTATACAATCTTCAATGTTGGACTTTATGGTTAATAAACTTACAGCTATCTTCAAATGACACTTCTCTGAACACAATACTTTTTAAATTGAGATATATACCTGTATATACTACGATAATCAGAAGTCTTAGAATATATCCAGTGAAATAGAAGATATCCTCATGAGTATTGTGAATACGGAATATTAGACTGCAAATATTTTAGCAGCTAATGCATTTGGCCTCCACAGTACATTCTAATTTTTTTGCCACTTAGTCTAGGCAGGGTACATTTTTTAAAAATTATTCCTAAAGCCAAACAAATTGGCCCAATTTATGATACCTTTGAATGTTAAGCTAAATTTAAGTGTTCCAGAAACATAAGCCTTCCCAATTGCATTACATTCTAATACAAATTGTCAATTTATCCAGTTAAAAATGGGAGCACCATCAAAAGACTACTGCCATAGCTGAAGAAGTTCCTATGCAAAATTGAAGAATTTCAAAATTAAATCCTGTATACAATATGTTATTTCATGACTTAATTCATTCAGTGTCTTTCTTAATTTGTAGGACTAAATCCCATTGTCTTCATGTTGGCAAGTTCTGATAACTGAAATTCAGTTGAATTTCTATATTGAATAGGAGTGAGGATAGATGATATCACTGTTTTATGCCAAATCAATACAATCTTAACCAAATGGTTAAAGAACAAATAAAAAAAGAATTTAGAAAATATTTTAGATAAATACAAATAAAAGCACATGTTACTAAAGTTTATGAGATGCTTACTCCTCAGAAAAATGTATAGCTCTACATGCCTATAAAAAGGAGGAAAGATGTCAAATCAATGACATAACTGTATACATTTAGGAATTAGAATATGAAAAATAGGGAAAAAATGAAGTCAGGAGAAGGAGGGAAATAATAAAGACAAAAATAGGGTTAGCTTAAATAGAAAATAGAAATATAATAGAGAAAATTTATAAAATTAAAAGTTGGTTCTTTGAAAAGATAAAAAAAAAGTGGCAAAACTATAGCAGGACTGAACAAGAAAAAAAAGAAAAGATCAAAAACACTAAAGTCGGAGTTGAAAGTGGAAACATTACTAAGCTTACAGAAATGAAGATGATTATACAAGAATATTATAAACAATTGTATGTCAACAAAATAACCTAACTGGAAAGGAAAAATTCCTAGAAACACACAAACTATCATTGACTCAAGAAAAAATAGAAAATCTTAACAGGAGTGATGTTAGCAAGATGGCAGAATGGGACTTTCCAGCACTTATTTCTCACAGAAACATCAATGTAAACATCTGTCTATGCATAAACAAACTTTCACAGGAGCTAAAGAATCCAAGTAACTCACTCAGAGGGGATGGGAATGAAGCAGCTGGTAGACAGTTGTCTCAGAGATAGCACAAATGTTGGATTTAGCAAAGACCTGAAAGCAGCTATTTTAATTTTGTTCAAAGAACTAAAATAAGCCATATGTAAACAATTTAAGGAATATGACAATAACGTCCTGCCAATCAGAGACTATCAATAGAGAGGTGGAAATTATTACTGCAATGGAAGAACCAAGTAGGAATTCTAGAGTTGAAAAGTACAATAACTGAAATGAAAAAATCACTATAAGAACTCAATAGCAGATTTAACCTGAAAAAATAATTTGTAAACTTGAAAATAGGCCAATAAAATTATGCAGTCTGAAGAACAGAAAGAAAAAAAGAAACAATAAAAATGAAGAAAGCCTCAGAGACATGTAGTACATCATGAAAAACACCAGCATACATATGAGAGGAGGGACCAGAGGGAAAGAAAAAGGAATAATTCTTGAAAAATAATGACCAAACTCTTTGCAAAGTTGATCACTCACACACACACACACACACACACCTGTACACACACACACACATACACTTACTATACAAGAATGTGAACACACTTCAAGAGAACTGCAGATAAAGACTGAAAGCATTTGTTGCTAGCAGACTTTGCTAATAAGAAATATTAAAGTTCTTTAGGATGAAAGGTAACACCAGATGGTAACTTGAATCCACACAAAGAAACAATGAGCAGTGATTAAAGTCATTACATAGGTAAATAAAAGATAATATATACTTTTACCCTTTTAATTTAACTGATTAAAGATAACTGCATAAAACCATACACTTATATTGTTTTGTTCATAATATGTAAAGTTGTCATTTGTGTTACATTTGTATTACTATGATAGCACAAAAGGGGAGGAAGGGATCTATATTGCAGCAAACTTTCTATATACTATTGATATTATTTAATTTATTTTGCTTAAAATTTTATTTCTAATTTTTTGTGGAGACAGAGTCTCACTATATTGCCCAGGCTGGCCTCAGGCAATCCTCCCACCTTGGCCTCCCAGAGTGCTGGGATTACAGGTGTGAGCCACCATGCCTGGTGACTATTGATATTATATTAGTAACAATCTCAATTAGATTTTTAAAGCTAAGATGTATGTTAGGGTTTTTTTTAAAGCTGAAAACATGGAAAACAAAAGGATGGAAAAAGATTCAAATAGATACCATACAAATGGTGATCAGAAGAGAACAGGAAAGGTTAATATTTCCATCAGACAAAATAGTCTTTTAAAATGTTACTAGAGGAAAAGAGGGACATTTTTTTCATGACAAAAGGGTGAGTTAATCAGAAAAATAAAACTACAATGAACATATATGTTCCTAAAAACAGGAGACTACATATATGAAACAAAAACTGACAAAACTGAAGGGAGAAAATGACATTTCAACAATAGAAGTTGAAGATTTCAACACTCTATTCTCAAACATTTTAACCACTAGACAGAAAATCTGCAAGGATATAGAAGATTCAAACAATACTACCAACTAGTCTGACTTAACTGTTATTTATTGAACCCTCAACTGATAATAAAATATATACTCAACATGCAACATTTTCTAAACTAAATAATATACTGGACCATATGGCAAATTGTAATAGTTTTAAAAATAAGTCATGCTAAGTAAATTCTCTGACCACAATGAAATTAAATTAGAAATAAAAAACTGAGGAAATTTGGGAAATTCAAAAATATTTTGAAATTATTCAACACATTGCTAAATACTCCATGTATCAAAGAATACATTATAAGAGAAATTATAATGTATTTTTTAATTTTACTTCTTAAAAATAGATATGGGATCTGGCTATGTTGACCAGGCTGGTCTCAAACTTCTGGCCTCAAGCAATGCCCCATCTCAGCCTCCCCAAATGCTAGGATTACCGGCATGAGCCACCACACTTCGCCTACAATGTATTTTTAATAAAAACAAAAACAAAGTTTTTGAAACAGCTAAACATGTTTTTAGTGAGAATTTTCTAGCTTTAAATGCCTATAGTGCTAGAAAAGAATAAAGATCTAAAATCATTTGCTAGTCTTTACCAATGAAGTCATCTAGTCCTTGGCTTTTCTTCATTAGGAGGTATTGGATTACTATTCAGTCTCCTCACTGGTCATAGGTATATTCAGATTTTCTGTTTCTTCATGATTGTCTTAGTCATGTGTGTGTTTCTAGGAATTTTTCCATTTTGTCTAGGTTATCCAATTTATTTACATACAACTGTTAAAAGTACTCAAATAATACTTTCCATTACTATACAATTCATAGGAATGTTCCCTGTTTTATTTCTGATCCTAGTTATTTCAATTTTCTCTCTTTTTTTTTTTTTTTTTTTTTTTTGAGACGGAGTTTCGCTCTTGTTACCCAGGCTGGAGTGCAATGGCGCGATCTCGGCTCACCGCAACCTCCGCCTCCTGGGTTCAGGCAATTCTCCTGCCTCAGCCTCCTGAGTAGCTGGGATTACAGGCACGA
Organism: Aotus nancymaae; assembly: GCF_030222135.1. Taxonomy (NCBI): domain Eukaryota; kingdom Metazoa; phylum Chordata; class Mammalia; order Primates; family Aotidae; genus Aotus; species Aotus nancymaae. Next base: position 13,926,561 of record NW_026988441.1, on the reverse strand, counting down.
GCCACCATGCCCAGCTAAAATTTTTTGTATTAGTAGAGACGGGGTTTCACCATGTTGACCAGGATGGTCTCGATCTCTTGACCTCGTGATCCACCCGCCTCGGCCTCAATTTTCTCTCTTAATCAACTAGCTAATGGTTTGACAACTTTGTTGAAGTTTTCAAAGAATTAACACTTAGTTTTACTAATTTTCTCCATTATTTTTATTCTCTAATATTTTTCTTTCCTTATACTAGCTTCAAATTTAGTTTCTTCTTTTCTAGTTTATAACAACTTAGCATGAAGCTAAGTTGTTGACTTGAAATCTTCTATCTTTTTTAATGTAAACACTAACAGCTATAAAATTACCTGAACACTGCTTTTGCTGCATCCCATAACACAACACAATTATGAATATATTGTATTATATAATTGCTTTTAAAATCTATTAAGAGAAGAGAGTAAAAGAAATGTGCATTTATGCTGCCTTTTATAATTACCTTTTTTGTTTGTTTGTTTTGGGGATAAAGTCTCACTTTGTCACCCAGGCTAGACTACAGTGGAACTATATCAACTCACTGTAACCTCTGCCTTCCAGGTTCAAGCAATTCTGCTGCCTCTGCCTCCTGAGTAGCTGGGACTACAGATGCACAAGACCACGCCCAGCTAATTTTTGTATTTTCAGTAGAGACAGGGTATTGCCATGTTGGCCAGGCTGGTCTCAAACTCCTGACCTTAGGCAATCTTCCTGCCTTGGCCTGCCAAAGTGCTTTGTTTACAGGCATGAGCCACTGCACCTGGCTATAATTACTGTTAATTAAAAATATTAATTTTTTTCTTTCTTAGAATGCAATTTTGAATTTCATGTGGATTTACTTGCTTCAGCTTGAGTAACTTTCTTTGCGATTTCTTACATGGTAGATCTACGAAGGGCTTTATTTTACCTTTATTTTTGAAAGATATCATTACCAGGAATAAAATTCATGGTTGACAGAGCTTTTGTCCTTTGAGTACTTTCAGTATATCATACCACTGCCTTTATACCCTCCATTGTTTCTGATCAGAAGTCTGCTGTTAATTATTGGGGTACCCTTGTGACACACAGTTTTTCTCTTATAGCTATCAACATTTTCTTTCACTTTTAGCATTTTTACTATGATGTGTCTGTTTGTGGACATGTTTGCATTCATTCTATTTACATTTGTTGAGATGCTTGCATGTACAATGTTTATTCAACAAATTGTGGATGTTTTTAGCCATTATTTCTTTGAATATTTTTGTGCTTCTCTTTCTCCTCACCTTCTGGTATTCTCATTACATGTGTGTTGGTGCACTTAAAGGTGCCCTAAATTTCTCTGAGGCTCTGTTCATTTTTTTTTTCTTTTTTTTTTCTTGAGACAGAATCTCGCTCTTTATGTCCAGGCTGGAGTGCAGTGACATGATCTCGGCTCACTGCAACCTCTACCTCCCAGGTTCAAGCACTTCTCCTGTCACAACTTCCTGAGTAGCTGAGATTAAAGGCACCTGCAACCATGCCTGGCTAATTTTTGTACTTTTAATAGAGATGGGGTTTTGCCATGTTGGCCAGGCTGTTCTCAAACTCCTGACCTCTGGTGATCTGCCAACCTCAGCCTCCCAAAGTGCCAGGATTACAGGCATGAGCCACTGCACCCAGCCTCTGTTCATTTTTCTTTGATCTATTTTCTCATTCTATGTCTTCATTTTATTTTCTTATTCTATTTTCTAGTGGGAAGATGGAATTGAGGTTGCACAATTTTCTAATTCTTCTGCCAGCTGAAACTTATTTAGACCTCCTAATGATATTTTTTTATTTTGATTATTATATTCTTCAAATCAGAATTTACATTTGGTTCCTTTTATGATTTCCTTTATTAATATTCTTTATTTGATAAGACATTATATTTTCCTTTACTGCTGTGGAAATACACACACACACACACACATATATATACTTGTAAGGCAGAGGTTTCACAACAGAAAAACAGAATGGTGGTTCAGATTATCCCCACCAACTCTCAGTTGAAGAGGCAAAATTCCTAGCCTCATTTATTTATTAATTTATTCATGAGGGATCTTCCCCTGTGACCCAAACACCTCCCATTACTGGGATCAAACTTCAACATGAGATTTGGAGGGGACAAATATTCAAACTACAGTAACATGTCACTTCTGCACCATCATAAAGTGAGAAATTGTTAGTCTACATTGCTGAGTTGGGGACCATCTGTTATAAAAGTTCATTGGAACAAGTCTGTTAAAAATCATGTTCATACTGACACATGAAATATATAATTATCATACATCTAGTATCATGTCAAACTCAAAAGATAAATGGCTATAAATTTTACAAAAGGAGGCTGCAGTTAAAAATGCTTAATTTCCTGTTGACAGTAGGTGAGAAAGAGCTGTTTATATGCCTTTTTTCCACCAATTTTATGTTTGTTTAGAAGGTATAGTTAGCTATTTGTATTCATCTGTAAAAGCAGGATGGAACAAATATAGAAAACTTTGAGTGAGCCAGACACTTTTGGAAAGGGCAGTATACTAGGAACGGGAAAAATGTATCCATACTAATGGCTACTCCTAACTCATATGAATCAGGTAAAAGAAGGTCCAAATAAAAATCAGTGCCAGGGAGTGAAGGTCAGACCACAGACTAAATAAATGGAATATTCAGTAGCATTTCAAAATGATAAAATACCCAAATGTCATAATAAGAAAGAATAAAAACACATACTCAATCCTCTTCTCCTAGGAGATGAAATATATTGTTTTAAAAATGAGTTACTCTACTAAGATATTTATAAGTAATACATAAATATATAAGAAAGGTAACAGACCAGTTAGATGTATAATAGACAACAGATTAAATACTGCTAACTAAGCATAATTTAAGGGGATTATATCATTAAATTTATCCAAAAAATTACTTAGTTGACCTATCACTTTCTAATACACCTCTGTTACTAAATATTTAAACAGCTTAGTAACCATGGCTCTGGGTCATCTTGATATCATAATGTGGTTCGAGTTACGGCAACCTTTTCTTTGATTGTATTCCCTTCTTTCAGGACAAGTAAAAATGTTAATAGCATAATAAACCATACTGTCCAATTACCAAAACCTTGAAGCAGCAACAATGTCAAAGAATTACAGATAAAAGAAATAAGAATTTTTTTTAAAGGCAACTAAATTTGAGAAAATTCTTTTTGTAAGTGAATTCAGTACATTCACTGAGCTTGTAAGCAAGGAAATATTCTATGGATGCCTTTTCTGCTTTTAAAAGTATAAGGTGATTTTTAAATTTGTACATACTTGGTTTGTAACTTTAGCAAATACTTTGAAGTATTTTATTATGTTTGCAAAGGGACTCTGACTTCCAACTTAGAAGTGCCAAGATTGCATGATAATAGAGTTTCATTGCAAGGCCTCCAGGGATCTTTCATGACAATCCTTAATGACACTACCAGGATGTGCAATGACCCATAAAAGAGTTGTGCTGGGTTAATACCCAGGGAATCTGTTGAGTTCAAAAAAAAAAAAAAGTCAAAGAGAATCAATACGAAAAAGATGAAACTGGAAATAAAAAATAGGAACATGAGACTAGAAAGCCAAGTTTTATATAACTGTGTTTTATAAGATTTATAAAATCATTGCAATAACAAAACCTGAAAAAATTTAGCAAATTATAACTTTACTTATGATTATAGATGCAATTAAATATTAAGAAATAGAATTGTCTATCAAAACAATAATAATCTGATAAGGGTATATTCACAAAAAGAAGAAAGCTATCAATATAAATTATCACTATAGATTTTTAAATATACTGGAATAAAATCATAAAGGATTATTATTGATCTTTAAAAAAATTAATATAATTCATGATCCCACAATGGTATCACATTTTATAGCTTGATTTAAGCACTTAATTTTTTTCGAAGTTTATCAACAGCTCATTCACCAGACATGGTATAGGTGCTGGTGATAAATGCTGAACAAAAACAAGGTTCCAGGCAAAACAACCTTGGCTCCCTGCATAAACTAGAGGTGCTAATTTTGTACTGAGTACAGTGTCAGCCATATCACACAAGTTGAATTATGCTGATACCTTCGTGGCATTCATTTCTGAATAGTCTATTTCTATTTTCATTTTGTATTCAATCCAGGGATAAAATACACATGACTATAATTTTTCAGGGGTGACAAAGTCTCTCTATAGATTACTTAACATGGTAGCTACCAGCTTACCCAAATGATCAACCTTAGTTTCACTAATGCAAGGACCTGTACTTAAATGTTTTCTGACAATAAAACATGACACACAAATAACCTACAAAATATTCTTCCCCAAAATATTTAATCTAGACCTAACAGAGCCTCTGGACTCAAATTCCCTTGTACAGAATATACAACAAAGAGAACAAGGCTAAATGACACTATAAAGAAAGAAATCTAAACACATAGCAGACAACTTTCCTGGGCTAATCAAAATTTAATGTCATTTTTTAAGAATAAGGAGAAATGTTCTAGACCAGTGGTTCTCTAACTCTGGTTGGTATCAGAATCACCTGGAGAAATAAAAAAAAAAAAACACAGAGGCCCAGGCTTATAAGCTAGGGCTTAAGCCTCTGTAGTTTTACTAAGTTCCACAGGTGATTCTAATACCTACCAAAATATGAGATCTTACATTTATAGGGTTTCCAGGCTACAATATACTGAAAAGAGATAACCAAATGCAATTCAGAATCTGCAATGGATTCTCCTTTAAATATGAATAGCCATAAAAGATGTTTTGGGGGGCAATGAAGAAATCTGAAAATGGAATGATATTACAGAATTATGAATGCTTTCCTTAAGGGTAATTATGGTACTATGGCTATATGATATTGTCTTTATGTTTGGGTGATACCCATGCTGATTAAATAAAGGGTAAAGTGTCATGAAGTCTAAAACTTATTCTCTATGGCACAACAAATATACAAAAAATAAACGTGGCAAATTGTTAACAATTTTGTATCTAGGTGGGGGTATATGATTGTATATCTGACTATTTTTTTAAAACCCACAACAAGTATCAACTAGGTTCACCATCTTTTATGGGCAATATTTGTGGTATCCCAAAGCAATTACAATAGTAACATCAAAAATCACTGGTCATTGATCACCATGATGGACATATAACAACGAAAAAGTTTGAAATATTCTGAGAATTACCAAAACGTGACATAAGACACAAAATGGACACATGATGTTTGGCAAATGACTCTGATCGTCTTACTCACTGTGGGGTTGCCACAAACCTTCAAATTGCATAAAACACGATAACTGTGTGCACAATTAAGCGAGGTATGCCTGTATCTGGTAAAGCATTACATAGGGCATATACTGTGAACATGACAACTACCCTATATTCCTCATTCGAAGACTTTCTCACAAGAATTATCTTCTCTGAACTCTACTGTATTTAGAGTTGCTATAAAACACCCCACATTCCTTACGCTCAAAGGATTTCTCAGCAGTATGAATACTCTGATGTTAAGCAAATCCCAGGCCATGATGAAAGTTCTCTGCACATTCTTTTATGTTCACAGGATTTCTCATCCATATGAGTTCTCTGGTGTTGAGTAAATTTTTCATATGCAGTGAAGGCTTGTCCAAACTCCTGACATTCATAAAATTTCTATTATGAATTTTCTAATGTTGAGTAAGCTGATCATCCACAGCATGTGCTTTCTCACATTCCTTACATTATACGGTTTCTCACCAGTATGAATTTTAACAAGTTGAACAAGCTTTGAGCTACAACTAAAGGTCTTCCCACATTCCTTACATTCAAAGGGTTTCATACTGTTATGAATTCTTTGATGTGCAGTGAAGAGAATACTAAATCTAAAAGTTTTCCCACACTCCTTACATTCATAGAGTTTCTCACTAGTATGGATACTCTGATGTTGAACAAAGTTTGAGCCACTACTAAAGGCCTTCCCATATTCCTCAGATTCAAATGGCTTCTCATCAGTATGAATGACCTGATGCCAAGCAAGCTGTGTCAGAAAACTAAAGGTTTTTCCACATTCTTTACATTCAAAGGGTTTTCCACCAGTATGAATTTGGTAATGTTCAATAAGTTGGTAATGATATCTAAAGATCTTCCTCCACACCTTACATACAAAGAGTTTCTCACTAGAATGAATTTTCTGAAGCTGAATAAGGTTTGAACCACGATTGAAGCCTTTCCCACACTCCTTACATTCACATGGTTTTACACCAGCATACATACTCTGATGTTGAACACGGTTTGAGACACGATTAAAGGACTTCCCACATTCCTTACATTCAAGATGGCTTCTCATCTGTATGAATGTTCTTATGGTGATTAAGCTGGGTGAGAAGACTAAAAATCTTTCCACATTCCTTACATTCAAAGGGTTTCTCACCAGTATGAAATTTCTGATGCCGAATAAGTTGCATATGAAGTCTAAAAGCCTTCCCACACTCTTTACATTCAAAGGGTTTCTCACCAGTATGCAATTTCTGATGTCGAATAAGGTGCATATGAAGTCGAAAGGCTTTCCCACATTTCTGACATTCAAAGGGTTTCTTTCCGGTATGAATACTTCGATGTTGATTAAGATTTGAACCACGACGAAAGAATTTCCCACATTCCTTACATTCAAAGGGTTTCTCACCTGTATGAGTTTTCTGATGTTGAGAAAGTTGTAGATGAAGTCTAAAAGCCTTCCCACACTCCTTACATTCATAGGGCTTCTCACCCGTATGAATACTCTGATGTTGAACCAGGCTCGAGCCACGATTGAAGGCCTTCCCACAGTCTTTACATTCAAATGGCTTGTCACCAGTATGAATTCGAGAATGTTCAATAAGTTGGCAATGATATCTAAAGGCCATCTCACATTCCCTACATACGAAAGGTTTCTCATTGGAATGAATTTTCTGATGCTGAATAAGATGTGCACCACGATTAAAGCCTTTCCCACACTCCTTACATTCATATGGTTTTACACCAGCATGAATACTCTGATGTTGAATAAGGTTTGAGCTACGATTAAAGGCCTTCCCACATTCCTTACATTCAAATGGTTTTTCACCTGTGTGAATGTTCTTATGGCGATTTAGCTGGTTGAGAAGACTAAAGGCCTTCCCACATTCCCTGCATTTAAAGGGCTTCTCACCAGTGTGAATCTTCTGATGTCGAACAAGCTTTGTCAGAAGAGTAAAGGCCTTTCCACATTCCTTACATTCAAAGGGTTTCTCACCTGTATGAATTTGGCAATGTTCAATAAGTTGGTAATGATATCGAAAGGCCATGCCACATTCCTTACATACAAAGGGTTTCTCATTGGAATGAATCTTCTGATGCTGAATAAGGTGTGCACCACGATTAAAGCCTTTCCCACACTCCTTACATTCATATGGTTTAACACCAGCATGAATACTCTGATGTTGAACAAGGTTTGAGCTACGATTAAAGGACTTACCACATTCCTTACATTCAAACAGTTTCTCACCTGTGTGAATGTTCTTATGGCGATTAAGCAGAGTGAGAAGACTAAAGGCCTTTCCACATTCCTTACATTCAAAAGGTTTCTCACCAGTATGAAATTTCTGATGTCGAGTAAATTGTATGTGAAGTCGAAAGGCTTTCCCACATTCTTTACATTCAAAGGGTTTCTCCCCAGTATGAATACTCTGATGTTGAATAAGATTTGAACCACGACTAAAGTATTTTCCACATTCCTTACATTCATATGGTTTATGTGTATTGTGAATAAGAGAAGCATGAGGAGTATAAGTAGGCAGTTTTTCATAGCTGATCAACTTCTGATTGATATATCCTTCTTGACATCCCTGTAATCCCTCAAACCTTCTATATTCTGAGTCATTTCTAAAATAAAAGGCCTCGAGGCCAACAGTTTTACTTATTTGCTTTATAACCTGTTTGGGTAAATTTACTTCAGAGATATCATTTTCTGAAGATACTTTCTCAGGTCCATATTTTGACTCCAAATCTGAAAGAAATGAAGAAAGCAAATATATTCTATTTTCCTATAGCACATATGCTATACTTTCATCAACTGAAACCATCAATTCAAATCAATAAAACCTTTATTGGTTTTATTAGCCAAAACTAACAAAGTTGGTAGGTAGAACTTTTCTCATATCACTCATATCTAAACTGTATCACTCCACATCCCCAATAAAACTTCACTGCACCCTCCACTGACCATCACACCCAAAGCCAAAGAAGAAATCACAGACACCAATGACACTGTTTACAGCCCCAAAAAATCACGATACTACATAACAACCCTACTGGACACACACAGAAACAAAGCCAAAATTTCCTATCTGACTACACCATAGATACAGCTTTAGGAAAAAAGACTCCCCTACAAAAGCAAATTCAAAAAAAATGAGAAGTAGCTATTATGTCAGATGTGCAGGTATCAACATAAGGACATAGGATATTAAAAAAAAAAAAAGAAGAAGAAGGAAACATGACATTGCCCCAGGAACATAATAATTCTCCTGAAACATCCCAATGGGGGAAAAATGCTATATCCTAGTAAAAGAATTCAAAATAATTACATTAAAGAAGCCAAGTGAGATACAAGAGAATTTAGAAAAACAATACAAAGAAATGAGAAAAAAAAAAACACCTCAGGATAAAAAGAAATTTAGCAACTTCATTATAAAAAAGAACCAAACAGAAATTTTGAAACAGAATAATTCATTGAATAAAATATAAAATACATTTGAAATCTTCAACAACAGACTAGATAAAGTAGAAGAATCTCAGAATATAAAGGCAATTCTTTTGAAATATCCTAGTCGGACAAAAATAGAAAAAGAAAAAAAGAAGAATAAATAAAGTCCCTAATGGGATATCATAAAATAACTAAATATTTGAATTTTTGAGGTCCCAGAGATGAAGAGAAAAAATAAAGGAAAGAAAATCTACTTAATGAAATAATAGCTGGAAACTTTCCAACTCTAGCAAGAGATGTAGATATCCAGATACAGGAAGTTCAGAGATACCCAAAGTGATACAACACAAAAAGGTCTTCTCCATGGCACATTGTGGTCAAAATACAAAAACCAAAGACAGAGAATACTAAAAACAGCAAGAGAAAAGCATCTAGTCACTTACAAGGGAACTCTCATCAGACTAACACTAGGCTTCTCAACAGAAAGAAATGGGAGAGAATGAAATGATATAGTCAAAGTGCTGAAAGAAGAAAATTGTTAGTCAAGGATACTATCCTCAGCAAATTATCCAACCTAAATGAAGAAGAATAATCCTTCCCAGATAAGCAAAAGCTGAGGGTAGACCAGCCCTACAAGATATGATTAAGAGTTCAAAGATCAACAAAATAGACAGACTACTAGCCAGATTAATAAAAAACAAAAGAGAGAAGAATCAAATAGATGCAATAAAAAACGATAAAGGGGATATCACCACCGATTCCACAGAAATACAAACTACCATCAGAGATTACTACAAACAACTCTATGCACATAAACCAGTAAACCTGGAAGAAATAGACAAATTCCTGTAGAGGCCTAAACCAGAAAGAAGTTGAAACCCTGAATAGACCAATAACAAGGGCTGAAGTTGAGGCAACAATTAATAGCCTACCAGCCAAAAAAAGCCCAGGTCCAGATGGGTTCACAGCCGAATTCTACCAGATATACAAAGAGGAGCTGGTACCACTCCTTCTGAAACTATTCCAAACAATCCAAAAAGAGGGAATCCTTCCCAAATCATTTGATGAGACCAACATCATCCTGGTACCTAAACCCAGCAGAGACTTGGCAAGAAAAGAAAACTTCGGGTCAATATCCACAATGAACATAGATGCAAAAATCTTCAATAAAATACTGGCAAACCGATTGCAACAGCACAGCAAAAAGCTTATCCATCACAATCAAGTAGGCTTTATCCCAGGGATGCAAGCCTGGTTCACCATACACAAGTCTATAAACCTAATCCATCACATAAACAAAACCAAAGACAAAAACCACATGATTATCTCAATAGATGCAGAGAAGGCCTTTGACAAAATGCAACAGCCCTTTATGCTAAAAACTCTCAATAAACTATGTATTGACGGAACGTATCTCAAAATAATAAAAGCTATTTACCACAAACCCACAGCCAATATCATACTGAATGGGCAAAAACTGGAAGCATTCTCTTTGAAATCTGGCACTAGACAAGGATGCCCTCTCTCACCACTCCTATTCAATATAGTATTGGAAGTTCTAGCCAGAGCAATCAGGCAAGAAAAAGAAATAAAGCGTATTGAATTAGGAAAGGAGGAAGTCAAATTGTCTGTATTTGCAGATGACATGATTGTATATTTAGAAGACCCCATCGTCTCAGCCCAAAATCTCCTTAAACTGATAAGCAACTTTAGCAGTCTCAGGATACAAAATCAATGTGCAGAAATCACAAGCATTCCTATACACCAATAACAGACTAAAAGAGAGCCAAATCAAGAGCGAACTCCCATGCACAATTGCTACGAAGAGAATAAAATACCTAGGAATACAACTAACAAAGAATGCAAAGGACCTCTTCAAGGAGAACTATGAACCACTGCTCAAGGAAATAAGAGAGGACACAAACAAATGGAAAAACATTCCATGCTCATGGTTAGGAAGAATCAATATTGTGAAAATGGCCATACTGCCCAAAGTAATTTATAGATTCAACACTATCCTCATCAAGCTACCTATGACCCTCTTCACAGAACTGGAAAAAACCACCTTAAACTTCATATGGAACCAAAAGAGAGCCTGCATAGCCAAGACAATCCTAAGCAAAAAGAACAAAGCTGGAGGCATCATGCTACCTGACTTCAAACTATACTCAAAGCTACAGTAATCAAAACAGCATGGTACTGGTACCAAAACAGAGATATAGACCAATGGAACAGAACAGAGGCCTCAGAAGCCATCTACAACTATCTGATCTTTGACAAACTGGACAAAAACAAGCAATGGGGAAAGGATTCCCTGTTTAATAAATGGTGTTGGGATAACTGGCTAGCCATGTGCAGAAAACAGAAACTGGACCCCTTCCTGACACCTTACACTAAAATTAACTCCAGATGGATTAAAGACTTAAACATAAGATGTAACACCATAAAAACCTTAGAAGAAAACCTAGGCAAAACCATTCAGGACATAGGCATTGGCAAGGACTTCATGACTAAAACACCAAAAGCATTGGCAACAAAAGCCAAAATAGACTAATCGGATCTAATTAAACTCCAGAGCTTCTGTATGCAAAAGAAACAATCATTAGAGTGAACTGGCAACAAACAGAATGGGAAAAAATTTTTGCAATCTACCCATCTGACAAAGGGCTAATATCCAGAATCTACAAAGAGCTAAAACAAATTTACAAGAAAAAAACAAACAAGCCCATTCAAAAGTGGGCAAAGGACATGAACAGACACTTTTCAAAAGAAAACATATATGAGACCAACAAACATATGAAAAAATGCTCATCATCACTGGTCATTAGAGAAATGAAAATCAATACCACATTGAGATACCATCTCACACCAGTTAGAATGGCAATCATTAAAAAATCTGGAGACAACAGATGCTGAAGAGGATGTAGAGAAATAGGAACACTTTTATACTGTTGGTGAGAGTGTAAATTAATTCAACCATTGTGGAAGACAGTGTGGTGATTCCTCAAGGACCTAGAAATAGAAACTCCATTTGACCCAGCGATCCCATTACTGGTTATATATCCAAAGGATTACAAATCATTCTATTATAAAGACACATGCACACGTATGTTCATTGCAGCACTGTTTACAATAGCAAAGACCTGGAACCAACCCAAATGCCCATCAATGATAGACTGGACAAGGAAAATGTGGCACATATATACCATGGAATACTATGCAGCCATAAAAAACGATGAGTTCGTGTCCTTTGTAGGGACATGGATGAACCTGGAAACCATCATTCTCAGCAAACTGACACAAGAACAGAAAATCAAACACTGCATGTTCTCATTCATAGGTGGGTGTTGAACAATGAGAACACATGGACACAGGGAGGGGAGCATCACACACTGGGGTCTGTTGCGGGGGGACTAGGGGAGGTACAGCTGGGGGTGGGGAGGTCGGGGAGGGATAACATGAGGAGAAATGCCAGATAGAGGTGACGGGGGGATGGAGGAAGCAAACCACATTGCCATGTATGTACCTATGCAACAATCCTGCATAATCTGTACATATACCCCAGAACCTAAAGTACAATAAAATATATATATACAAAAGAAAATACACTACCAAATTATTATAGTAGAAAAAAACAGTCCTATACCTAGAAGTGAAAGAACAATATCTATCATTGTGAAAACACACAAAATTATAAAACCCACTGACACAGCAAACACACGAATAAAGAGAAAGAACTCAAATGTTACCTCTATAGATAAAAAACAAACCACAATGATAAAAATAAAAGAGAAAGAAAGGAACAAAGGATATACAAATCAACTAGAAATCAATTAATAAAATGACAAGAATAAACCCTCACATATCAGTAATCACATTGAATGTAAATCAATTAAACTTTTCATTTAAAAGATACAGACTGGCTGAATGGATTTTTTTTAAAAATGACCCAACTATATGCTGCTGACAGGAAACTCATCTCCCTCGTAAAGACACATAGGAGTTGAAAGCAAAGGAATGGAAAAAGATATTCTGTGCAAATGGAAACCAAAAGTAAGAGCTATATTTATATCAGAAAAAAAGATTTTAAGTCTTTTTAGTGAAAGCTAAAGTGAGAACTATATTTATCTCATTAAAAAAAATATTTTAAGTCAAAAACAGCAAAAAGAGACAAAGAAGGTCATGGTATAATGATAAAGGGATCAATTCAGCGAGAAGATATAACAATTCTAAACATACTATAATCCTAATACTAGAACACCCAGATATATAAGGTGAATATTATTAGATCAAAAGGGAGAGAGATAAACTCCAGTGCAATAATAGTTGGGGACTTCAACACCCCACTCTGAATTAGATAGGTCATCTAGACAGAAAATTAACAAAGAAACATTGGATTTTAACTTCACATTAGACAAAATAGGCCTAACAGACATTTACTGAACATTTCATCAAATAGCTACAGAATACACATTTTCTCATTAGCACACAAAACATTCTCTAGGATAGACCATATGTTAGGATGTAATTCTTAAAATTTTTCAAAACCAAAATTATATCAAGTCTTTTCTCAGACATGGAAAAAACAAGAAATCAGTAACAAGAGGAACTTTTGAAACTGTACAATACATGGAAATTAAACAACATGCTCCTATGTAACCACTGGGTCAAGAAAGAAATTAAGAAGGAAATTAAAACAACTTCTTGAAACAAATGAAAATCAGAATACAACATACCGAAACCTATGGGATTCAGCAAAAGCACTGCTAACAGCGAAGTTGATGACAATAAACACCTACAGCAAAAAAGCAGAAAGATTTAAAATAAACAATCTAACGATGTACTTCAGGGAACTACAAGAACAAGAACAAGAACAAACCAAACCTAAACTTAGTACAAAGAAAGAAGTAATAAAAATCATGGCAGAACTAAATAAAATATAGACTAAATAATACAAAATATTAATGAAATGAAAAGTTGTTTTTTAAAAAATATAAATAAAATTAATAAACCACTAGCTAGACTAACCAAGAAGAGAAGAAATAAGCAAAACCAGAAATAAAAAAGGAGATATTAGCACTGACACCACAGAAATAGAAAAGATCATCAGAGATTATAAGAAACAACGACATACTAACAAACTGGAAAATCTAGAGGAAATGGACAAATTCCTAGACACATAGAACCTACCAAGATTAAATCAGGAAGAAATAGAAAAGATGAACAGACCAATAATGAATAATGAGATTGAATCAGTAATCAAATGTCACCCAAAAAAGAAAAGTACAGGACTGATGGCTTCACTGCTGAATTCTATCTACAAACTCTCAAAGAACTAACACCGATTCTCCTCAAACTATTCCAAAAAATTTCAGAGAAGGGAATTCTCCTTAACTCATTCCATGAAGCTGGCATACCATGAAACCAAAACCAGACAAAGAGGAAACAAAAAAAGAAAACCATTCTAACATAAAGGCACATAGATGCCTATGTTTATCACAGCACTATTCACAGTACCAAAGACATGGAATCAACCTAAATGTCCATCAATGACTACCTGGACAAAGAAAATGCAGTACATATACACCAAGGAATACTATACAACCATAAAAAAGAACAAGATCATGTGCAGCAACATGGATGGAACTGGACACCATTATCCTACGCAAATTAATGAAGGAACAGAAAACGAAATACTACATATTCTCACAAGTGGGAGCTAAACACTGAGTACACATGGACACAAAGAACAGAACAATAGACACCAGGGCCTACCTGAGGGTGGAGGGTGGGAGGAAGGTGAAGATTAAAAAACTACCTATTGGGTACTATGCTTATTACCTGGGTGGTAAAATAATCTGTACACCAAACCCACCACAACATGCCATTTACCCTTATAAAAAACCCACACATGTACCCCTTGAACCTAAAATAAAAATTAGAAAATAATAATCAAAAATAAATAAATAGGGCTAGGTGCAGTGGCTCACGCCTATAAACCCAGCACTTCAGGAGGCCGAGGCCAGCGGATCGCAAGGTCAAGAGATCGAGACCATCCTGGACAACATAGTGAAACCCCATCTCTACTTAAAAAAATACAAAAATTAGCTGGGTATGGTGGCACACGCCTGTAATCTGAGCTACCTGGGAGGCTGAGGCAGGAGAATTGCCTGAACCCAGGAGGCAGAGATTGCAGTGAGCCAAGATCCTGCCACTGCACTCCAGCTTGGTGACAGAGCAAGACTCCATCTCAAAAATAAATAGTGCTCAAACAATTGGATATCTATATGCAATAGAATGAAACTAGACCCCTATCTCTCACCATATACAAAAATCAATTGGAAATGGATTAAAGACTGAAATGTAAAACTCAAAACTATAAAACTACTAAAAGAAAACATGAAGGAAGTGCTTTAGGACTTTGATCTAGGAAAAAGTTTTCTGGTTAACACTGCAAAAGCATAGGGAGCAAAAACAAAAATAGACAAATGAGACTATGTTAAACTAAAAAGCTTCTGCACAGCACAGAACTATCGACAGGGGGAATAGACAAAATTAAATGAGAGAAATTATTTGCAAACTATTTCTCTGACAAGAGACCCAAATAACAGCAAAAAAAAAAAAAAAAAAAAAAAAAAATCCAATTAAAAAGTTGACAAATGGGCTGGGCATGGTGGCTCATGCCTGTAATCCCCGCACTTTGGGAGGCTGAGGCGGGCAGATCACGTGAGGTCAGGAGTTTGAGACCAGCCTGGCCAACATGGCAAAACCCCATCTCTACTAAAAATACAAAAATTAGCCAGCTATGGTGGCAGGCACCCATCATCCCAGCTACTTGGGAGGCTGAGGTATGAGAATTGCTTGAACCTGAGAGGCGGAGGTTGCTGTAAGCCAAGATTGCACCACTGCACTGCACACTGGAGGGCAGAGCAAGATTCCATCTAAAACAAACAAAAAAGTTTACACTGGGAAAAAAAGAGGGCACTTACTCCACTAAAAGGGGAAGGATATAAGAGAACAGAAATTAGGTAATTAGGGGATAGCTCCTGCTGTAATCTTTATTTCCTTCCCAGGTCTTGGGCATTTTTGTCCAACAGCCCTTGGGTTATTAAAGTTTTTTAAACCACAGCTCAGGGATGTGACTCCTTTCTGAGCACATGGGCTGTCCGGAGCAATGATGGCTTCCCCCTGCGTGCTTACCCTCTCACTTACCTGGATACCATCTGTTTGTTTCTTTCCTTATAACCATCCAGGGCTCTTTCTCTTGCTCTAGTAAGGTAATCACATCTGGTTTAGAAATGGAACTTCCTGATTAAAAGAAATGACACATACAGAATTTTTTTAATATAATTTTTTTTCAAATGTTGAGAAATGCTGAGTGTATGATTGCTGAGAAGTACTGAGTGTATGATAAAATATATTGTTTGCTAAGAAGAGCGATGGCAAGGAAAACCTAGCCGCTCTCCCCAGCCCCCCGCCCCCAACAGTGGAAAACTACTTGGGGCATTCTAAAGTGGCAAGACAGTATATGTATATTATACACCAGTTAAAACAATTCTTTAAGCATGGGATATGTGACCCTGCCCCCTGGCTCCCTCGTGGAGAATACTTTTTAGTTTTTCTGTGATCAGTGGTAAGTAGGCACCAGCTGCCTACCTAGTTTACCTTGGTTCTATGAGAAAACACAGGACACCTGCTGTTAATAATAATCACCTGTTCAGAGATACGTGGTCAGAGTCTGCTGGAGGCCCTTATGCCCAGAATGCTGTCAGCTCTTTGAGGCTCTCAGCTTGGAAGGCTGTTGGCCCCCCGAATAGTCCCACTTTGCTGTTCTATCTGGGTGTCTGCTTCTTAATGCCTTCAGCGCCACCTGGGTGGGGTCTCTACAGCCGAGCTGGTCTCGGTATTCAAGTCTTTGAAAGTTGGTTAAACTTATAATAAATTACAAGTCAAAACAATATTGAGAAGAGACTTCAGATAAGAGTGAGAGGTTGAGTAAGAGAACTCTATGTTAGAAAAGGACTTTGTTTCATTTAAACTCAGAATCTCATCCCTTGAAAAGAGGTATAACTGAGTGGCTGAGAGCAGGAAACTTCAAGCCAGACTGCCACGTTCAAATCCTGTCTCTGCAGCTCACTAGCAGTATGACCTCAGGTAAGTCACTTAAACTCTGTCCTTCGGTTTTCTGAACTCTAAAATGGGGATGATATAATACCTATTTTATATTGATAGTAAATTTTATATTGCTAGTATTTTATATTGATATGATTGATACTAAGACTAAACAAGTTAATATGTGTAAAATACTTCTAACATTGCCTGATATGCAGTCGCACAAAGTCAAGAATTATTACGTTTATTGTCATTTATTTTGCATGCTTAGACATATACAGCTCATTCAGTATATTCATTCAATGAAAATACATAAACTTCATGGCCTGAAACTTTCAACTACAAAACAAGTAACAGAATGTTTGTTGAAGGCAATGGAATGCACTCATTCACTTTAGTGTTAAATGAATTCTGTCAACCCAATCAGTATATGTAAATCACAGATATTTTTGTTTTTGAGACAGGGTCTCACTCTGTTGCCCAGGCTGGAGTGCAGTGATGGGTACACCTCACTGCAGCCTCAGCCTCCCAGTGAACATAGTGGTTCTTTTGATAGAAAAATTCAAGACACTCTTCTCCTTACAGGTGGATCAGAAAAACAAAAACCAATCAATAAACAAAGAAAATCTACAGTAATTCTGAGAATATGAAACCTGGTCCTTGGACAATAACTTCATGACTGTACATAATATGAAATCGTGTTCTTGGACAATAATATGAAACCATGTTCTTGGACAATAACTTCCCATAGTCATGAAGTTATTGTCCAAGAACATGGTTTCATATTATGTTTGAAGAACAAAGAACTTCATGACTATGGGACTGAATTTGAAATCTTGTACCTTCAATGAATTTCAAATTCAGTCCCATAGTCATGAAGAGAGAGAGGAAATTACAGAGAGGACCAGCGTACTGGAGGAGGCCACTGTGGAGTAGGCAAGATGCAGGGGCTCCAGGGAGGTGCCTGTTTTCAACCCAACAAATCTCAAATCACTCCTTTGGGAACAAGAAGAAGGAATTCAGCTACCTCTTAAAAGATAGCCCCGAAATTCATGGTGAAGAAAGCTGATATTCCAGAGAACAGATGTTAAATTAACTGAGGCAGAGGACCTTACCCAGTGAGATCAGGTGGCTGTAGTTCTCCAGCATCACATCCCTGTACAAGGTCCTCTGAGCAGGCTGCAGGCACTCCCACTCCTCCTGAGAGAAGTCGATGGCCACATCCCTGAATGTCACTGATCCCTGAAACCACAAACACATGTATTATGGTGAAATTGAAGAAAATTGTTTCAAGATGGAAGGAGAGGAAGTAAAGGACTGAACTGTAAGAAAGGAGCAATATGGAAATTCTCAGAGTGCCTACACATGCTTCAAGAAAGAAGCCTGCTGCTGGCTGAGCGTGGTGGCTCATGCCTATAGTCCCAGCATTTTGGGAGGCAGAGGTAGGAGGATTGCTTGAGCCTAGGAGTTTGAGACCAGCCTGGGCAACATAATGATATCCCATCTCTGCAAAAATTAAACAAGTAACTGAGTGGTAGCACATACCTATAGTCCCAGCTACTCAGGAGGCTGAGGTAGGAATATCGCTTGAGCCCAGGAGTTCAAGGCTACAGTGAACTGTGATCACGCCACTGTACTGTAGCCTGGGTTACAGAGCAAGACCCTGTCTCAGATGAAAAAAAAAAAAAGAAAAAAGGTGGGGGTTGCATACAATTGAAGAATGTTCTTAATCCTCAAGTTCATTATGGTATGAGATGATAACAAAAGTATTTTTTCTTGTCATGACAAATGCTTTTTTTTTTTTTTTGAGACGGAGTTTTGCTCTTGTTACCCAGGCTGGAGTGCAATGGCACGATCTCGGCTCACCGCAACCTCCGCCTCCTGGGTTCAGGCAATTCTCCTGCCTCAGCCTCCTGAGTAGCTGGGATTACAGGCACGCGCCACCATGCCCAGCTAATTTTTTGTATTAGTAGAGACAAGGTTTCACCATGTTGACCAGGATGGTCTCGATCTCTTGACCTCGTGATCCACCCACGTCGGCCTCCCAAAGTGCTGGGATTACAGGCTTGAGCCACCGCATCTGGCCGACAAATGCTTTTTTATAAGCTGCATGAAAATCAATATAACTGACATATTAGATTTAATCATTTTTTTTCTAATAATACATTTAGGATGGCCAGATGGAGTCTCATTCCGTCACACAAGCTGGAGTGCCGTGGCATGATCTTGGCTCACTGTAACCTCCACTTCCTAGGTTCAAGTGATTCTCCTGCCTCAGCCTCCTGAGTAGCTGGGATTACAGGTATGTGCCACCACGCCAGGCTAATTTTTGTTTTTTTGTTTTGTTTTTTGTTTTTTTAGCAGAGATGGGGTTTCACCATGTTGGCCAGGTTGGTCTCAAACTCCTGACCTCCACTCGCCTCAGTCTCCCAAAGTGCTGGGATTGCAGGCGTGAGCCACCACATCCGGCCAGAGAATCTGTAATCACTTATCACTCATGCCCCAAATAATCTTCTCCCTGTCATTGCCTACTGTTGTCACTGATCATTTTCCTAAAAGCCTCATAAAGCAGATCACCTTGTCACATTTGCAGACTGGGGCCACTCACTATGGAATGCTACCTTAGCTACCTGGAAAGCTCCAGTCTGTGAAGTTTCAAAGTGTTCCCAAATGTGGTCAATCATCTGTCACTTATCAAACCCACAAAACCCCTATGGGGACTGACTTCTCCACTGTTCCAGTATTCTTCCTGATCAAGGTCTGAGCACAGAGCACAGAGGAATAACCTGCTCCAAGAAAACATCAAAGCCAGTAGGAAAACAGAGGTACAAATAGGAAGAGCACTGACTTTTTTTTTTTTTTGTCACCAACCTTCACTGTAATGGGACAAACTGGGGTGTAAGATTTTGGCTCCTTAGGTAAGAAGCTTCAGGTTAAATAATAACAGTCGCCTAAGCTGAAAGTCACCATATATGAAGGAGAAAAGAGAAATACCAACTTACATGGACCATGTTTTTAGAATTATAAAATTGGTCAATCTTCTTCCAGTTTCTCTCCTGGAAAACAACAAAAAAGGCCATAAGTCAAGCTATGTCTCAATGCTCCCAGAGTGACTTGAAACAAATAACTATCTTATCCTCCATTCCTATTTCTCAACTACCCCTGCTAACATGCACACTTCCACCCCTCTCTCATCACTTTCCTTGTTCCCACACACACACTCTCACAAATAAACTGGCAGTGAACAGGTGGAGTATGGAGGAAACCAAGCTCTTGCCTACATCCAAGGGACATTATTTTATTACCTGCATAATACTCTATCACTTGAGTCTAGTATGATTTGCTTAATGATTTCTATATTACAGAACACTTAGTTTATACAAGATCATTTACAATGTCATTCTAGATATCACAATCTTTTGATTCTAGACCACGGTTTCTCACCCTAGGCACTACTGACATATTGTGCTGGATAATTCTTAGTTGAGGGAGTGGGGAGAACTATCCTGTGCATAATACAATGTTTAGCAGCATTCCTGACCTCTGTCCATTAGATCTAAGTAGGACCCTCTCCAACAGCGTGACAACCTAAAGTTTCTAAACATTGCCCCAGCTGAGAGCCAATGTTCTATCTAAACCAATGGATCCAAACCTCATGAGTCACATAAATTTTTTATAATCTTATGAAATTATATATTACTTCTCCCTCTAAAACCCACATTTATAATTTCTATAATGCTTCAATATTTTATTTCAAGTGCTTTTGGTCCCTGAGACCATAAATGGAATCACAGGAACTCGGGTTAAGAATTTCAGTCCTACATACCTTACAGAAATAGAAAAAAAAAATGCTAAAATTTGTATAGAACCACAAAGACCCAAATAGCCAAAGCAATCTTGAGCAAAAAGAACAAAGTTGGAGGCATCAAACTACCTGACTTCAATATATACTACAAAGCTATAGTAATCAAAACAGCATACTGACATAAAAACAGACACATAGACCAAAGAAACAGACTAGAGAGGCCCAGAAAAAGTCCATACATTTATAACCAACTGATTTTTGAGGAGGGTGCCAAGAACATACAATGGGGAAAAGACAGACTCTTCAAAAAATACTGTTGTGAAAAGTAAGAATCCATATGCAGAAAAATGAAATTAGACCCTTATCTCAAACCATTATACAAAAATCAACTCTAAATGGATTAAACACTTAAATTTAAGATCCTAAACTATGAAATAAATAGAAGAAAACAGGGGGGAAAGCTCTATGAAGCTGATCTGAGCAATGATTTTGGGATTTGACCTCAAAAACAGAGGCAACAAAAGCAAAAATGAACAAATGAAATTGTATCAAGCCAAAAAGCTTCTGCACAGAAAAAGAAACAGTCAACAAAGTGAAGAGACAACCAACAGAATAAGAGAAAATATTTGCAACCATTTAAATGATAAGAGGTTAATATCCAAAATATATGAGGAAACAAAACAACAGCAAAAATAAAACCTGATTAAAAACTGGGCAAAGGACCTGAATAGGCACATCCCAAAAGAAGACATATAAATAGCCAACAGTATATGAAAAAATACTCAACTAATCATAAGGGAAATGAAAATTAAACCTACAATAAGATATCACCTCGTATGTGTCAGGGTGGCTACTGAAAAGACAAAAGTTAAGAAGCGTTTGTGAGAATGTAGAGAAAAGGGAACCCTTGCACACTGTGGGTGAGAATGTAAAGTGACACAGCCATTATGGAAAACAGTATGGAGGTTCCTCAAAAAATTAGAAGTAGATCTACCATATGATCCAGCAATCCCACTACTGGGTATATATCCAGAGGAAATGAAATCTGTGTGTCAAAGAGATAACAGCACACTCATGTTTATTGCAGCACTATTCACAACAGCCAAGATATGGCATCAACCTACATGTCTATCAATGAATGGATAAAGAAAATGTGGCATATATGCAGGTATATATACACAAGGGAATACTATTTAGCCATAAAAAACAGAAAATTCTGTCATTTGCAAAAACATGGATAAACCTGGAGAGCATCATATTAAGTGAGGTAAGTCAAGCATAGAAAGACACATGATCTCACTCATCAGCCAAATCTAAAAAAGTTGATATCATAGAAGTGGAAAGTAGAATGGTATTTACAGATCTGGGGTAATATGGGTGAGGGAGAGAAGGAAAGCAGTGTTGACTGGGGAAATGTTGGTGAAATGGTATAAAATTTCAGAAAGATAGAAGAAATAAGTTCAAGAGATCTATTACACAACGTGGTATCTACAATTAATAACAATATTCTGTAGTCTTGAAAAATGTTAGGAGAGTGGATACGAAGTGTTCTCACCACAAAAATGATAACCATCTGAGGTACTGCATGGTTAATTAGCTAGATTTAGACATTCCACAAGGTATGCATACCATAAAACAACATGTTGCACATGATAAATACATACAGTTGTATCTGCCGATTTAAAAAGAATTTCTGTCTTAGATCATTCAAGCATCTCACTCATTTTCTTAATGTACAGGCAGCAATCACAATGAATCACATATTCCTAATGCTCCTGTTCTATAGAAAGTCAAGGGGAATGACTTAAAATGACCACACAACAACAACAGTGAAAACATATTAAACATTATTATATGCCTAGCACTGCTCTAAGGAGCTTTACAATATTAATTCATTCTAATGACAGAACCAGCATTCCAACCCAGATACTCTGGAACCACTCTCCTATTCTTAACCACAATAGTGTACTGCCTCTTACAGTCCACAGACACACACACACAAATGCCCAAAACACGACTGGAGCTGCCAAACCTCAGAGAGATCTGGCAAGTATTACAAATGTCATCCCACGGACTCCCTGGAAAAATCCTGACTCTTGTTGATACCAATTTCTGTGCGGTCACTTTCCCACTCCTGAAAGCCTCACAGACGAATTGAAGTCATCCAACCATCTCCATGCTTCCCTGTTTTGAAAAGGAGGTCTGTAAAGACCAACAGATGTCTGGTGTGTAATTCCACCTAAACATTAATCTTCTCCTTCCCAAATATGAGTCTTAAATGGAGCTTTAATATTAACTACTGGAGATGTCTTTCAGTATTAGCTTAGCAAAAGAGAGTGCACAGGAAGGTGTGAACGTTTTGCCAAATGGTTTTGTGAATATTAAGTGGAAATGTAAGGGGGGGGCACGATGGGAGAGGACACAAATCAATTTGCATATCGCCCTAGATTCACTGAAAATTTACAGGAACCTCAATATTCTAAAATCAAAAACGCATTTCTTTGAACAAATACAAAGCACAACCTCACCCTTGACTTTTAGGTGTGCAGCAACAACGCTCTCATCCTCCTTCAGATCCCTCTTTTGAATAATACGACTGCGGAAGGATACGGCAAGCGTGAGACTCCAGGCTCCTCTTGGAGCGCAGACTAAGTTTAAAAGCACCCTCCCTCCACGGCCACAATTTCCCTCACTTCACACGAAATGGGAAGGAAGTAAAAGGAGGAGGAATCGGTTCAACCAATACAACCAGTTTGGAGCTGGTTCCTGAGGACAGAGCTCTGACTGAGGACGCTGTGGTTCTCAACATGCAGCTGCCCTCCTGGGGAACACTCGGGGGCACTTCTGTACTTCTTGTGGAAAGCTTCATTCTCGGCTCAATATCTGACCTCCCTACTGGAGTCATTCCTCTGCTGCAGCCCCCGCAGCTGTGAAGGGAAAAGACGGAGGAAGCAGCAGGAGCCTAGAGGCAGTGACATACACACAGCCCGAGCAAAGTGCGCTGCGTCCACCCGCACTCCCGGGCCTGTGCACAGGGCCTCACGCACACACTCACACAGTCCCCTCCGTCACTCATGATCACACAATCCCCCTCCTCTGATGCCCGCGCACACGCATGCCAGGCGATCCGGCAGGTCCCGTCTGCACCCCGGGGTTCCTACTCTGAGCTCCTCCCTCGCCCACCCGCACTGTCGTGTCGGTCAGGCTCAAGTCCCAGTCCGCAGTGACCTCCCGAAGCCACCGATCTCTTCCTCGGACGTGAAGATCTTACCCCACTATGTCGTCAACCCCTGGAGACCGGAAGCGGATCGGCGCGGTGGCCGCTGGGAAATACAGTTCTGAGCAGAAAGAGCCTCAGAAGCCTTGAGCTCTGATCTGTTCAGGTTGACCCCAGCGTACAACCGGGGCTGACCCTTAAGGAAGCCGAGCCTAGTGGATTTGTAGGAGTTCTATCCCCGGGGTGCACAGGTTGCTGCCGTGGGCAAGGATCCCCATCTGAGAGGAGCATTTCCCTTTCGGAGCGTCAGTGTAACTTACTTTTTCTCTCCTTGGAGAAGAATGCAAATGAGCAGAACTTTTAAAGAAGAAAGAAGTTAAAGTAAAATTATGTCAAGATGCAGCTGCTTTAACCTCTTTGTCTCAGACCCCAGCTTCCACTTCTCTGTGGTATTTGAAGGGGACTCAGCGTAAATTTGAAAATCTTGAGAAATTGATTGGTTATGTACTAGGAGGGGAAGTGTGGTTTACATTGGAGATTTCAGAATCAAATGTCCTGGATTCTTCGAGACAATGTTCCTGTTATCTGCAGAGAAAAATGTGATTCAGGAAGACATGGAAACGGATAAAAGTGCACAAAGAATTACTTGCCTTATCTTGAAGGATGAACAATTAACACTTAGTTAAAATACCATAAACAAATGCAAAAGAGGGCTTGTTTTTCCTAGAAAGAGCCTGATTTCACTGTTGTAGTCTAGCAATATTGAACTTTTAAAATCATTTTTCTAGTTTCCTATGCTACATAAGGAGGAAACATGGAATAATAACAAAACGTCTTTTCATTCCAGAATTATGACAGAAAACAAATAACAAGATAATCAACTCAACCGTATCAATAACCACATTAAATGTAAATGACCTAAACACCTTAACTAAAAAGATTGTCCAATTGGATTTTTTTAAAAGTCAGACCCAAATGTGTGCTGCCTACAGGTAATATGTTAAATGAAAAGCACTAATAGGTTAAGAGTAAAAGGATGGAAAAATATACACCATCCTAACACTAGTCAAAAGAAAGCTGGAGTGACTTTACTAAAAACAAAGTAGACTTCAGGACAAAGACTATTACCAGGGATAAAGTAGGGTTTATCATAATAATGATAAAGCAGACAGTTCATTGAGTGGAAAGAACAAACCTAAATTTTGCTCCTAAAAGCAAAGCTTCTAAGTACCTGTTAGATCAAAAAGGAGAGAGATCCACAATTATAGTCAGATATTTCAATATATCTCTCTTGGTAATTAATAGAACAAACACAGAAAAGCAACAGGTTATAGCAGATTTGAGCAACATATCAACTTACTTGATCTTATTACATTTGTGGAACACTCTCCTCAATGACAATAAAATTCATCTATGTGGACAGGGGATACATACCAGTATAGACCATATTCTGGGCCATAAAACAAGTCTCAATAAATGTATGAGGATTCAAGTCATATAAAGCATGTTCTTTGACAAAAATGGAATTAAATTAGAAAGCAATAACAGCTGAGTATATAATATATTGTCCAAAGTAGTACAGATTTGAAAAGGTATGAATACTAAGGTAATTGAAATTATGTAGTGTTTAAAAAATTCCTTTATTAATTATAATATTATGTTATATCCTAAAGGGTAAAACAATAACATATATATGTTAAAGCAAAATAACATTTTTGTAGTAAGGAAAAAAATTTTTTTTTTTTTTTTTTTTTTTTGAGACGGAGTTTCGCTCTTGATACCCAGGCTGGAGCGCAATGGCGCAATCTCGGCTCACCGCAATCTCCACCTCCTGGGTTCAGGCAATTCTCCTGCCTCAGCCTCCTGAGTAGCTGGGATTACAGGCACGCGCCACCATGCCCAGCTAATTTTTTGTATTAGTAGAGACGGGGTTTCACCATGTTGACCAGGATGGTCTCGATCTCTTGACCTCGTGATCCACCCGCCTCGGCCTCCCAAAGTGCTGGGATTACAAAAAATTTTTAAGCTATTTTTGTTAACTAAACATTAGAATAAACAGAAGCAGAATAAATATATTTAAGTATATTCTGATACTTTAATCAATTTCTTAACCAATATCACCATGCTTTTTAAGTATTTTCTTTCAATGTGGTCTATTATTTTTAAATGTTGATAAAATTTTATGTAATCTTCAATGTTGGACTTTATGGTTAATAAACTTGAAATTATAGCTACCTTCAAATGACTCTCCTCTGAACACCATACTTTTAAAATTGAGATGTATGCTCTGTATATACTAAGGTAACCAGAAATCTCAGAATATATCCAGTGAAATGGGAGATATCCTCACGAGTATTGTGAATATTGAATATGGAAAAATTAGATTGCAGTTAATATTCTAGCAGTTAATATATCTTACCTTCAAGGTACATCTCTTTTTTTGCTACCTTGTCTAAGAAGGGTACATTTCTTTGAAAACTATCTTTACGAGGCAAACATATTGGCTCTATTTATGATTTCTTTGAATGTTAAGCCAAATTTAGATGCTACAGGAACATAAGCCTTCTCAACTGCACTCCATTCTGACACCAATTGCAAATTGATCCGGTTAAAATTTGGAGCATCATCAAAAATCTATTCCCATAGCTGAAGAAATCCCTAAGCAAAATTGAAGAATTTCAAAATTAAATCCTGTATGCCATCTGATATTTCATGACTTAATTTATTCAGTTTCTCTCTTAATTTGTAAGACTAAATTCCATTGTCTTCATGTTGGCAAATTTTGATAACTAAAATTCAGTTGAATTTCTATGTTGAATAGGAGTACTAAGAGAAAGCATCTTTGTCTTGTGCCAAATAAACACAATCTTAAACAACCAAAGGATTAAAGAACAAATAAAAAGAGAATTTAGAAAATATTTTAGATAAATACAAATAAAAACACATGTTACCAAAGCTTATAATATGCTTACTACTAAGAAAAAAATGTGTAGTTCTACATGCCTATATAAAAAAAAAGATGTCAAATCAATAACCTAACTGTACAACTTTAGGAATTAGAACATGAAAAATAGCACAAAAAAAAAAAGGGGGGGGGTGGTGGGGGGGGGAAGGAAAGGAAGGAAATAATAAAGATGAGTGGAGTTAAATAAAATAGAGAATAGAAAAATAATAGAGAAAAATTACAAAATTAAAAGTGATTCTTTGAAAAGATCAAATGAAGTAGCAAAACCTTAGCTGATTGACTGAGAAAAAAAATTAGAAAAGACTCAAATTAGGCCAGGTGCAGTGGCTCATGCCTGTAATCCAGAACTTTGGGAGGCCAAGGCAGGTGGATCACGAGGTCAGGAGTTCGAGACCAGTCAGGTCAACATGGTGAAACCCCATCTCTACTAAAAATACAAAAATTAGCCAGGCATGGTGGCGGGTGCCTGTAATCCTAGCTACTTGGGAGGTTGAGAAGGGGAATCTCTTGAACACAGGAGGCAGAAGTTGCAGTGAACCAAGACCACGCCATTGCACTCCAGCCTGGGCAACAGAGTGAGACTCTGTCCCAAAAAAAAAAAAAAAAAAAGACTCAAATTACTAAAGTCGGAGTTGAAAATGGAGACATTACTAACCTTACAGAAATGAAAATGATTATAGAAGAATATATAAACAATGCTAAGCCAACAAAATAAACTAAATGGAAAGGAACAATTCTTCACACAAACTATCACTGATTAAAGAAGAAATAGAAAACCTTAACAAGAATAATGTTAGCAAAATGGCAGAATGAGACTTTCCAGCACTTAGCCCTCACATCAATTTAAACATCTATTTACTCATGAACAAACATTCACAAGAACTAAATAATCCAAGTAAGAGATTAGAGCACCTTGCTGTAGCACAGAAACAGGTAAAGATACATTAAAGAGGTTAAGAAGGACAGTTTTGCATTACCCAGTTCATCACTCTCCCAAGCCCAGAAATTATAGTGTGTTGGAGGATGGAGAATAAAGTTAACTTTGCTGTGGACCTGGCAGTAGGACCCCTCCACTGAAACCCAATGACCAGCTGGCCCCCAATGACCCAGACTCCAAGTTGGCATCCTCAGCTCGAGGCACAAAGCTGGCACCCATAGACCCAAGGTCCAGGATGACCTCCATGGATATAGGCTGTCAGCCTACCCAGCCCCTGTGGCTCTAGTCTCTAGGCTGGCTCCCATGGTCCTACACTCCAGCAAATCCAGGGTTCAAACCTACTCCACCACATCCAATATCCAGACCTGGCCCAGGAGACCCCAATGCCAGGCCAGCTCCTAGAGACCAAAGCTTCAGAACCATACCTAAAAACACAGGCTCCAGGCTGGCCTCCATATCCCTAGGACAGCACCCACAGCCTCAAGCTTCAGACTGATCCCTGTGGACTCCAGACCCAACTGTGCCCCAGCCCAGACCCAGGCTCTAGGCTGGTTCTTGTGACCCTATGCTCCAGTGGACCCAGAGTCCAGGCCTGCCAGAGCAGATCCTGGAAGCAGGTAGACCCCTATGAGCTCAGGACCAAGGCATCCTATGGGCCTATGTCCAAACCAGCCCAGCACCAGGTGAACCTCTGTGGACCCAGACTTCAGGCTGGTTCCCATGGACACAGTCCTCAGGCCCATCCACTTGTTGACCCTGGCACCAGATCAGCATGTCTGATAACTTCAGCAGTAATCCCACCTACAAACTTCACTATACAGCTCACCCGGTATCTCTGATGAAGGGCTTTCACTACCAAAGCAAGTCTGTAAAGACTAGAAGGGATACCTACTTCTTCAAATGTTCAACACCAAAGCAAGTTCACAAAGATCATGAACAACTAAGAAAACATGACACTGGCTGGGCGGGGTGGCTCACACCTGTAATCCCAGCACTTTGGGAGGCCGAGGTGGGTGGATCACAAGGTGAAGAGATCGAGACCATCCTGACCAACATGTGAAACCCCGTCTCTACTAAAAAAATACAAAAATTAGCTGGGCATGGTGGTGTGCACCTGTAGTCCCAGTTACTTGGAAGGCTGAGGCGGAAGAGTCACTTGAACTGGGAGGCAGAGGTGGCTGTGAGCCGAGATTGTGCCACTGCACTCCAGCCTGGTGTCAGAGCAAGACTGCGTCGCAAAACAAAACAAAACAAACAGAAAAAAAAACATGACACCAACACAAATCAAAATAACCATCAGTAACCAACTCTAAAGAAATGAACAATTACAAATTGCCTGGCAAATAATTCAAAATTACTGTTTTTTTGAAAAAACTCAGATAACAAGAACACAGATAAACACTAAACAAAATCAGGAAAATTATACAGGAACAAAATTACAAGTCCAAAAAAGAGATGGAAAACATAGAAAAGATGCAAACAAACATTCTGGAATTAAAGACTGCATTGACTGGTTGAAAAATTCTATAGAGGATCTTAACAGCAGATTCAATCAAGCAGAATAAAAAATTGATAAGCTTGAAGACAGATCATTTAAAAGTTAAAAGACAGGCCAGGTGCATTGGCTTACACCTGTAGTTCCAAAACTTTGGGAGGCCAAAGTGGGAAGATTGCTTGAGGCCAGGAGTTAAGACTAGCATGGGCAACATAGTGAGACCCTGACTCTACAAAACAAAATTTTTAAATTAAAAAAAATTTAGCTGAGCATGGTGGGGCACAGCTATAGTTCTAGCTACTCAAGAGGCTGAGGCAGGAGGATAACTTAAGCCCAGGAGTTTGAGGCTGCATTGAGCTATGATCATGTCACTGTACCCCAGCCTGGGTGACAGTGAGACTCTGTCTCAAAAAAAAAAAAAAAATAGCCAGAAGGATTAAAAATGACTATAACTACAACAATTTGCCTATGGGTACATGATATACAAAAGATACAAATTACACTTTGAGAGGCCAAGTCAGGCAGATCACTTGCAGTTGAGAGTTCAAGACCAGGCTTGCCAACATGGTGAAACCCTGTCTCTACTTAAAATATAAAAATTAGTTGGGTGTGGTGGCATTTACCTGCAATCCCAGCTACGCAGGAGGCTGAGGCAGGAGAATCACTTAAATCCTGGAGGCAGAGGTTGCAGGGAATCAAGATCATGCCACTGCGCTCCAGCCTGGGTGACAGAGTGAGACTCTGTCTCAAAAAAAAAAAAAAAAAAGATATAAATTATGACATCAATAATGCAAAATATGGGGAGAGAAGAAAGAGTGTAGAATTTTTGTATGCAGTTGAGGTTAAATTGTTATCAGTTTAAAATAGGTTACCACAATTATAAGATGTTTTAGGATAATCCTTATAGTAACCACAAAGAAAAAAACCTACAGTAAATTAAAAACAAAAACAACAAAAAAAAGACAAAGAGGCCAGGCACAGTGGCTCATGCCTGTAATCCCAGCACTTTGGGAAGCCTCGGCAGGTGGATCACCTGAGGTCGGAAGTTTGAGATTAGCCTGGCCAACTTGGAGAAACCCTGTCTCTACTAAAAATACAAAATTAGCTGGGCATGATGATGCATGCCTGTAATCCCAGCTACAGCTACTCGGGAGGTCGAGGCAAGAGAATCGCTTGAACCGTGCAGTGGTATATTTCTGTAGTCCCAGCTACTCAGGAGTTTGAGATGGGAGGATTGCTTGAGCCAGGAGTTCAAGGTCAGCCTGGGCAATATAGCAACATCCATGTCTATTAAAAAAATTTAAACTAAAAATTCAAAAAACAGAGAACAGGGGTGGCTATGCCTATATGTTTTATAAACATTTATCTATTCCTTTTTCTTTTAGATTATTAATTTTTCAAATAAGTGTTTTATCATCATACACAATTGTTGGACAACTCTAAATTTATTTATTTATTTATTCTCACTCTGTCACCCAGGTTTGAGTGCAGTGGCATGATCTTGGCTCACTGCAACTTCTGCCTCTTGAGTTCAAACTAATCTCATGCCTCAGCCTCCCAAGTAGCTGGGATTACAGGCATATGTCACCACACCAGGCTAATTTTTGTATTTTTAGTAGAGACAAGGTTTTTGTCATGTTGGTCAGGCTGGTCTCAAACTCCTGGCCTCAAGCAATCTGCCCACCTCGGCCTCCCAAAGTGCTAAGATTACAGGCATGAACCATCACACCCAGCCTAAATTTGTATTTCTAAAAGGTGGCTAGGTTGTTGGTTACCAAGGAGTTGTGATTTTAAAGCTATTAATTCGAAAGCCCTTTAAAACTTCTACTTTTTAAAATCTTGATTGGAATCCCCTAAGCAGTGAGTTTTATCTCAACAACAGCAGAAAAGTCAGCAGATTCCAAGTAGGCAGAGAAAAAGTTAGAGAGATAGAGGACTTAGAAGACTCTACATGTTAACTCTGTAGTTGCAGATTTTTTTTGAATGATGACCATCTGAGCTCTGAATTTTCCTTGTAATTTGCCCATCAATGTAAAAATGTGCACAAGAACAGGCCATAATATGTGCCAACCAGGGTCCCAGAAAACCTGGCATGCCTTAATGTTTGAGAATGTCATTTTGTTTCTTATTAATCTCCTGGGAGCAAAGAAAATCTTATAAGTCCTGTCAGGGAATTCAGAAGTTTAATTTTATTTTATTTTATTATTTTTTTGAGATGGAGTCTTGCTCTGTTGCCCAGACTGGAGTGCAGTGGCTCATTGCATCCATCTCGGCTCACTGCATCCTCTGCCTCTCAGGTTCAAGTGATTCTCCAGCCTCAGCCTCCCAAGTAATTGAAATCACAGGCTTGCGCCACCACGCCCAGCTAATTTTTGTGTTTTTAGTAGAGACGGGGTTTCACCATGTTGCCCCGGCTAGTCTTGAACTCCTGACCTTAGGTGATCTGCCCACTTCAGCCCCCTAGTGCTGGAATTACAGGCCCGAGCCACTGCACTCAGCCGAATTCAGGCATTTAGACCAGTGTTTTAGATGGCGGTGTCTGCCCTGGTAGCTGTTAAGTAGCCTTTCCTCATGTACCCATCACATAGTATGTTTACTTTTGCTCCTGTAAGATTTTCAGAAACAAGCAAGGAAAAGAGTCAAACCAAATCAAAGGAAACCAAGATAAGAATGTTCACAAATATTTTAATGCAGGTGTGCAGATCAAACAAAATATTAAACCAGAGAAGGGGCACAGACCAGAGAAGATGTACCTCACAGACAGAATGTAAATACTGTAGAAACCTACAGTACCCAGTGCAGAAAGAGGACTTACCAGAAAAGACAAAAAGTCTTACCGTTCCAGGAGGGATGTATGGCCTTTTATAAAAATGACCTTAGGCCAGGTGCGGTGGCTCACGCCTGTAATCCCACGAGGTCAAGAGATCAAGACCATCCTGGCTAACATGGTGAAACCCCCACCTCTACTAAAAAATACAAAAAATTAGCCAGGCATGGAGGCACGCGCCTACAGACCCAGCTACTCAGGAGGCTGAGGCAGGAGAATCGCTTGAACCCAGGAGGCAGAGGTTGCAGTGAGCCAAGATCACACCACTGTACTCCAGCCTGAGTAACAGAGTGAGACTCCATTTCAAAAAAAGAAAAAAGAAAAAAAAAATGACCTTATCTAAACAAGATCCCAAATAAAGTCAAAAAGCCTCTAACAAAAGGAGGGAGGATCACTTGTTATTTGCCCATCACCAGAGCAGAGAAGGCCAGCCAAGGAAGTGGCTCAGTGAGTACTGCACACTGGTTCCAAGTATCACCATTTCCTCTTTTTTGAGACAGAGTCTTGCTCTGCCGCCCAGGCTGGAGTGCAGCAGCGCCATCTTGGCTCACTGCAATCTCTACCTCCTGTGTTCAAGCGATTCTCCTGCCTCAACATCCTGAGTAGCTGGGATTATAGGCGCACACCACCACACCCCGCTAATTTTTGTATTTTAAGTAGAGAGGGGGTTTTACCATGTTGGCCAGCCTGGTCTAGAACTCACGACCTCAGGTGATCCAAAGGCTGGGATTACAGGTGTGAGCCACTGTGCCCAGACACCATTTCCTTCTGCTAGTAAACTTTTTCAGGTCCTGTTTCAAACACTGTATATGTCAATCTACGAAACAAACAGAAAGGGGCTCTCTAAAAGAAACAATGTTTGTTTGGCAATAGAATATAGCAATTAGAATCTACATGCCATAGCGAAATACGTGCAAATTCAGGGAGATGAAGGAAGACAAGGGTTTTTTAATGAAAAAAAAAATGAAGAGGCTTATATAATTGTTTCGAAATTATGATCTTTGGCTACAAACATCAATAACAAGTCTGAGATGGAACAGGGAATTGCTGAGCAGATGTTTTTGCAGACGTCTGTATAAGGTTATGATGGACTTTTGTGCAAGGTTGTGGTTTTTGCAGTCTTTTGTGAGTTTTTTGATCAGGCATAAAGCATGAAAACCCTCTCTTCATGCTCTCTCCATGCTTCATTTGGCAGAGTTTTCTTTTTCATTTTTTTTTTCTTTTGGGACAGAATCTCGCTGTGCCACTCAGCCTGGAGTGC
The DNA here is from genome assembly GCF_030222135.1 of Aotus nancymaae. Classification (NCBI taxonomy): domain Eukaryota; kingdom Metazoa; phylum Chordata; class Mammalia; order Primates; family Aotidae; genus Aotus; species Aotus nancymaae. The sequence goes on along the minus strand of NW_026988441.1, from coordinate 13,893,211 downwards.
AGTGGCTCAATCATAGCTCACTGTGGCCTCAACTCCTGGGCTCAAGCGATCCTCCTGCCTCAGCCTCCGGAGTAGCTGGAACCGTAGGCATGCACCACCACACCCAGTAATTTTTTTATGTTTTGTAGAGATGGGGGTCTCACTATGTTGCCTAGGCTGATCTGGAACTCCTGGTCTCAAGCAGTTCTCCCATCTCGGCCTCTCAAAGTGCTGGGATTTCAAGTGTGAGCCACTGTGGCTGGCCCATGATATGTCAGAGTTTTCTTAACATTAATGACTCTATTTTGATTCTGATAGCTTTCACAGTTTTCTTAGCAATATTTGTTGTTGACAGCCTTCTCAAAGCAAACCTTCCGAGTTTTACCCATATATACATGTGTGTGATATATGACTAGTCACACATATGATGCAGGTGTCTTAAAGACAGTGTAAACTACATGTGCTAAATAGAGTGTGCATTATCTTTACACTGAAACCACAGCCTCTTCAATTTCTCCATATCAATAAAGACCACCATGACCAATCCAGTTGCTCACATGAGAGACTAGTGAGTCATTGCCCATACCAACCTTTCTCAAACAACTCTTTATGAGGGCAAGGTGACTGACACCTGTAATCCCAACACTTTGGAGGCTGAAGCAGGAGAATTGCTTGAGGCCAAGAGTTTGAGACCACCCTGGGCAACATAGCTAGACCCCATCTCTAGAAAAAAACATAAAAATTAGCCAGGTGTGGTGGTTCGCCACTGTAGTCCCAGCTACTTGGGAGGCCAAGTGGGAGGATCACTTGAGCCCAGGAGTTCAAAGCTGCAGTGAGTCATGATTATACCACTACATTCCAGCCTGTGTGACAGCGTGAGACCCCATCTCTAAAAAAAAAAAAAAAAAAAAGACGTACAAAAGCAAAAAAGACCTTATGAAACACTTGCTAAGTTTAGTGCATACTTCTTCTTTTTTTTTTTTGAGATGGAGTCTTCCTCTGTCACCCAGGCTGGAGGGCAATGGTATGATATCAGCTCACTGCAGCCTCCGCCTCCCGGATTCAAGTGATTCTTCCACCTCAGCCTCCCGAGTAGCTGGGATTACAGGCACTCGTCATCGTACCTGGCTGATTTTTGTATTTTTGTAGAGATGGGGTTTCACCATGTTGGCCAGGCTGGTCTTGAAGTCCTGACCTCAGATGATCCTCCCGCCTTGGCCTCCCAACGTGCTGGGATCACAGGTGTGAGCCACAGCACCCAGCCTAGTGCATACTTCTTCCCCAAGAAATTATTGTGCAAGTCCAGTGCTCTCCTTCATGCTGATTTTCATCATCTGTATCAGACCCATCATCCCCTCTCACCTAGTTTACTTCAAACATGTTCAAAAGATCAAAACGTCAATAGTTGTTTTGAAGATGTTTGAAGTAAACTAGGTGAAAGAGGATAATGTTTGAAGTAAACTGAGAGGATGATGACTCTGATACAGATGCTTTTCCCCGTGTTTACACTTACTCAGTTCAATAAACCATGCTCATAATTGTTAGGTAAACTAGATAATTTTCTAAATGTCTCCCGTGTCCTTGATAAAGTCCTTAAATTACCCAAAATTACTGTTGGGATTTATGGGACAAATTCCTAATTGATAAAGTGTGGCAGATGGTCACGGCATCCTAACTCAATAACCTCAGTTCCTGCTCAATTCTCTTGTTTCCTTTCATTCTTTTTATGTTCTATGTTCCTTTCTGCAAATGGTGTTCAAACAATGTTTTCCATTTGCCTAAAGTACCTGCTATGCCTGGTTAACACCTTTAAAATATTTAGGGAGCAGTCTAACCTGCAGATACAAAGATGTCAAAAGACAAAATTATAATACATTTAGTTTAAAGACCTTCATTTGTTTTATTTGTGATTCCAGAATCAGGCAGCACTTTATTCTACAAAACTGAATGAGTAGAGGAGCTGAGCAGAGCAAGGTGGTTTGACAGACAGAAAAAGGCTGAGGAAACCAGGCACAGAGAACAAAAAGTGGCTTGGCTATTTCAAAGTTACTTTCCCTGTAAAGGTTAAAGCAGAAGGGGTCTCTATATCATGCCAGCTAAAACTGGTCAGACCGGGCACTGTGGCTCATGCCTGTAATCCCAGCACTTTGGGAGGCCGAGGTGGGTAGATCACCTGAGGTCGGGAGTTTGAGACCAGCCTGGCCAACATGGTAAAACCCTGAGAATCGCTTGAACCTGGGAGGTGGAAGTTGCATTGAGCCAAGATCACACCATTGCACTGTTGCCTGGGCAACAGAGTGAGACTGACTCAAAAATAAAATAAAATAAAACTGGTCTGCTTGGAGATTTGGCTGTTTTCTCTCTCTCGAATTATTGGAAGGTCAGATAAATAACCTGGTTTCAGCTTGGTGGCATGGAACTTCAGCAGGAGAAACTCCATTTTGGTTTGGTCAGTTGAACAGCACGCCCGGGCTCAGCCCAAATCAAAGGCCTCTCGTAGTTTATTAAACAAAGGGAAGCTTTCCATGGTGCTGAAACAAACTACTCTGAGCTCCTCATTGCAGCAACCTTTGCAACCGCAACTATCATTAATCTGTAATTGTTTCTTTGATGTCTGGATTCCCCGACAGACTTTAAGATAGTCCATACCTTCCTGTTCACTACTGAATAGGAGTGACACAGGAAAGGTACTTCTTCGCAGTATGAGATGAGTGGATGAATGAATATTACACAACGCTGTCAGCAACTGGGTACACTCTGCAACTTCCTCAGCAAGAGGAGCAGAGGCTGGAAATGTGGGTGTCGCTTCTTAAGAGCAAAAAGGGGCTGATGGTTGGAAAACCAGATACTAGAAGTACACTGGTTTTCATAAACCACGACTGTGGGTTGTCAAAAAGAAAAGCATACATTTCAAAAGCAGAAGAGAAAGAAAAAAATAAGACAAAAGTGCTCACAAGTATCAGAATAGATTTTGTGGCTCTGGTCTCTGGGGATATTTGAGGGCATTGTTTAGTGCCATGAATGTATCGGACTTGCTGTTTGTGCCTGTGAAGGAAAAATATCGTGGAGCCACTGGCCCATATCATGATTCCCAAGCAAAAAACATCAGTACAGGAGAAAATAACTGAACACACTGATTCTATAATTGTATTGATAAAGAGACGAGAACAATATCCAAAGTTTGTTTTCGCAGTGATATTTCTGCTACTCCATTGACTAGTCATTCTCATGGGAACAATGAGATTTACCAGCAAGTGAAATACCCAGCTCACAATACAAGGACAATTAATATGCTTTGGGAGTTTGAATTTGAGTTCTGCCCATCTGGAGTTTGTGGGGTTGATACTTAAAGCCTGGAAGCCACCTAAAAGACAGGTGGTGCTGAGAGAATTTCCCCAGGCCACTCTGTGGCAATAAAAGACAAGTTTACATCCCACATCATCCAGGAAGGATTGCAGCCCAAAGGCTGCCATTGTCTGAGGGATTCCTCCACAAAGAAGGATCAATGTATTGGCTACCACAAGATGGTTGGCTATTTGCTCTAATGGTCTCAATCTCTGTCTTTTAAAAAGAGAACAGATATAATGACAAAAGAGTAAAGAATTCCCCACAATCCCTATTCCAGTCTGTGTAAGGATAATCACACCCATTGCTACATCAGTAGATACCATTCCTTCAGTAACTGAGAGATGATGCTTTTGCTCAGATCCAGGAACCTGAAGAAAAATAGAAGAAACACATGAATTTCTTCAAGTGAAATGAAATGTACTTAATTTCTTTCAAATCTCCTTCCTGGGACCACTACGCTATTGTCACAAATAAAAATTCCATCCATAAAGATTTTCTTCTTCTCATCACCTAGTGTATGTCTCTTAGTAGCTATAACAACTGAAATTATCTTACTGGATTATCTTACTTCTATTGAAGGAAGACCATTACCTCCAATGAAAAGATGAAGGTCATGAAGGCAGATATCTTGTCTACCCTGTTTTCAGCCTGTAACTAAGGTTTAGAACAACATACTATTAAGCAGTCAATATTTTTCACATGAATAAATGAATGAACAACTGAATGGAGTCATGATTTCTGTATCAAAAATTATTTCAACATGTTCTTTATTTACCTTAGTAGATTTCTTAATATGGGAAGCAGAATCTCTCCTTAATAGTTAAAAACATCTAGTGCATTAAGCTAATTGCATTATTTGAAGCTACATATCTTTGCTTGATTTGGGGGTTTTGTTTGGTTTTGTGTGTGTAAAAATTTGGCCTTTTTGAGAGACAAGTGTTCAGTATCTTATGTTGCACTTGATTCCATCAAATACTCTTTGTCAAGTATGATCTTTCTATAATCCAATACAAATTTTAAACCAAGGACCCAAACTGAATTAAGCAGAGTATCTTAATAATAAAACATTAACAAAGATATACTCCAGGAATACACATGATTAATATCAAAATGAACATTAAATATAATCTCATCTTGGCCAGGTGTGATGGCTCACGCCTATAATTCCAGCACTTTGAGAGGCTTAGACAAGAGGGTCGCTTGAGTCCAGGAGTTTGAGACCAGCCTGGGCAACATAGCAAAACCCTGTCTCTACAAAAACAAAAATAATTTAAAAACAAAACAAACAAAAAAGAATTAATCTCATTTCATTGGGGAAAAAGACAAACTTGGCCACAGACACCACAACTATTCAACATTTTTCTCACCTGGTCAATAAGACAGCAGGTAAAAATTATCCCTCTTTGGGAAAGTTAGATGATTTTTATGTTACATTTAAAGAACCAACTAAAACGTTTAGAAGTAATAATATAGTAATTTGCCCAAGTATAACATAAATATGCAAAATAGAAGAATACACTGTATATAAACACTTTGAAAATCTTAGGAGTAAATTATATCAGTAATATGCCAGAAATATGAGTGTTCTAAATCAAAAAGTAGAAAATAAATATTGAATTGGTAGAATGAAATTCCGTGTGCTTGGATGGAAAGATGTAATGTGCTGTCAAGATTTGAAATTTCCTTAAATTAATTCATAGATTCTATTCAATATCAATCAAAATCGCAAGGGACTACTTTAGGAGCTAGACAATTTGCAACAAATTTTAACATTTGCACAAGAAAATCCAAGTCATTTTCCCACTTTTCTAAATGAAAATTTTCCAAAATACAGAAACTTAGTCATTGATTTTAAAATGAACTGGGTTAATTTCCTACCTAATTTCCTAAAACCTAATACAGCAGTTAAAGTGTGTAGCACTAACAAAGAATAGTCACACATATCAATGGCTCAGAACAGTGTCCAGAAAAGTTATTTATAAGTTGGAAATTCAGTAAATTAGAATATAATTGATCAATATAAAAATCTAGAGAAACTGATGAATGATTTGAGAAGTATAAAGCTGAATTGCCAAATCAAATCATACAGACAAATTTCAGGGCAAAGAAAAAAATTAGAGATGGAACTAGATACCACACACAGAAAGAAATAGCAGAGGTACATTTGGCCACATAGCTGACAATGAAACCTACATGGACTCTCGGCTCGAGCAAAAAGTGTGAAGATGCCTCCCCAAGATTCATGTACCCTGAGGGTCAGTGGGATTTCATTAACTCAGTAAACCTTTGCCAGCATTGACCCCTGTGGTAGCCACTGCCCTGAACTGCATATTTGCTTTCAATGTTTTTATGGCCCCCTGGAACACAGAGCAGAAGGTCGAGTCTACATCAGGTATGTGACCGTAGGGTCAGTATCACATCTCAGAATCCAATTCTCAGATCCACGTAGCTATTGCAAGGGAGGGTCTAGCTGAGAAAATTCACTAGTAAACACGCCTTCTTCTGTAGTTGAGTCTGTTGTTTATTCCAAGGGAGTAATTATTTGGATGTGAAGGTCAGAATCCACAATAACATGTAATTTTCTGCTGCACCAATTCTAATGAAGTTGTAGACAATGCCTTGAAATTTTCACGCTGTGCATACACAAAAATTTTCAGTGTAAATGAATTGCCCAAGAGCAGTCTCACCTAGACAAGGTCCAGTGGAAACAAAAGACACTAGCATTTATGCAAGAGCTTGTGCACCAGGCCTACAATTTTCTCTATTTTACATTGAATTAATCTTGTCCCCTTGCTTAAAGCATCGCAGGTTAAGAACAAACGTTCTGAAGAAGGATGGGATAAAAAATAAAGAACAAATCAAGGAAGAGAGGTGGAAATTTGGACAGAAGTAATACAGGGAAAGGGTTAAGGAGACGCTGCAGGAAAACAGGTAAGAAAAAATAATTTTCTGCAATGCAATTTATAACTGCAATCTACAGAGAATATCTCTTCACAGTGAAAATGTGTTCTATTATGACTCTGATGTAGTCTCATGAAAAAGCATTTATGGTCCAGACATTGTATAGATTCCCATGTCTAAATATTCACCCCTTTTCTTTCCCAGACAATTTTTAAGTCTGAAATAAAACTCCGCTCACCTAAGTAACCTCCGTTCCAGGATGTTGTACCTAATGTTTCCCAGATTTGCCCTGAGAGAGAAAGCTAAGCCTTTAGTTATAGGTTTCGTTTCCTTGACCTCATCTCTCTGTAGAGCTGTGATTATTATGTTATTTCTAGCATGAATGACAGTGTCTCCAAAAAAAACTCTACGGATTTTTTTCTCAGCATAATTAACTTATCCAAATTAATTATAAGTGTTTACAGAGAACATCCCAAGATGCTGTCAGAGGTAGCTGGAAGAAAAAGTTTTCTGAACTCCCTGTAGGGGTGAAGTCAAATAATTGTGAGGCCTAAAAAGTGAGGGATTGGAGAATAAACACATGATTCTGGCTATATTAAACAAACAAACAGAGTTTTTCAGTATGTTTCTTAGAAGAGAATTCTCAGGTTCCTAAAAACCTGATGAATTCTACCTATTAAAGATTTGGTAGAAAAAGAAAGAAAGGCCTTCCAAAGAGAGAGTGTGTGGGATATATAAACAAGGGAGCAAGTGTTGATCTAGAGCCCATTATAAGAGGTAAAATAAATGAGATGAGGTGTTGTCGTGGAAGTCAACTTACTATGGACCAAGAGTGTGTGGGGGTGAAGAAACGGAGGGAGGGAGTGTGGACCACTCTCTCAGTAAATATCATTGTAAAGGGGTACCCAGTGATTCATGAGGTGAAGGGAGAATTTAAATTATCATGGGAGGCTGAGTGAGGTTGGCTCATGTCTATAATCCCAGCACATTAGGAAGCCAAGGCAGGAGGATCGCTTGAACCTAGGAATTCAAGATTGGCCTGGTCTATAAAATTTTTAAAAATTAAAAACTTAGCCAAGGCCAGGAGCAGTGGCTCATGCCTGTAATCCCAGCGCTTTGAGAGGCTGAGGTAGGCGGATCACAAGGTCAGGAGTTCGAGACCACTGTGACCAACATAGTGAAACCCTATCTCTACTAAAAATACAAAAAATTAGCTGGCTGTGGTGGTGTGCACCTGTAATCCCAGCTTCTTGGGAGACTGAGGCACGAGAATCACATGAACCCAGGACGTGGAGGTTGCAGTAAGCAGAGATCATGCCTCTGCACTCCAGCCTGAACGACAGTGTGAGACTCCGTCTCAAAAAAAAAAAGAGAGAGAGAGAGAGATGATCGGCTCTCAGCTTGGACAACATAGCAAGACCCTGTCTCTACAAAATAGCCATGCCTGTAGTCCTAGCTACTCAGGACGCTGTCAGGAGGATTGCTTGGGCCCAGGAGGTTGAGGCTGCAGTGAGTTGTGATCATGCCACTGCACTCCAGCCTGGGTAACATAGCAAAACTCTGCCTAAAAAAAAAAAAAAAAAAGCATTGGAATCAAATATTTCTACAGAAACAACTGTTCTAAATCCACCCTAACAAAGCTTAAATGAAAGCCTTTGAAAGTATCAAACTGAACTATAACTAAATAAACTGCATATCAGAACAAAGCCCAATACTTCTCTTCAAAATAAAACAAAATCCAGGCTCTCAACAAAGTAAACCTGACAATGCCCATTAGCCAATAAAAAATTATTAGATATGCTGAGAAACCAGAAAACTACAACCCCTAAACAGGAGGAAAATTAGTCAATAAAAAGAGACTCATATCTTTTAAAAAAATTTTTAGGACCAGGCACAGTGGCTCATGCCTGTAATCATAGCACTTTGGGAGGCCAAGGTGGGTGGATCACTTGAAGTCAGGAGTTCAAGACCAGCCTGGCCAACATGGTGAAACCCCGTCTCTACAAAAAAATACGAAAATTAGCCAAGTGTGGTGGTGTGCGCCTATAGTTCCAGCTACTTGGGAGGTTGAGGTGGGAGAATCACTTGAAACCAGGAACCAGAGGTTGCAGTGAGTTGAGATGGCACCACTGTACTGCAGCCTGGGGAAAGAATGAGACTCTATCTCAAAAAAAAAAAAAAAAAAAAAAAAAATCACTGGATAGGATTAACAACAGATTACACAATGGAGAAGAAAAGATCAGTGAATTAGAAGAAATAGAAACAGAAACTATCCAAAATGGAGCAAAAGGTGACTATCATCATAAAGACAAAAGATGGTAAGCATTGGTGAGGAGGTAGAGAAAAAGGACACTTGTACACTGTTAGCAGGAATGTACAGTGGCCGTTATGGAAAACAGTACTGAGGCTCTTCAAAAAATTAAAAACAGAGCTACTTTAGATCTAGCAATCCCACTTCTGAGTACATATCCAAAGAAAAAAGAAATCAGTATCTCAAAGAGATATCTGCACTTTCCCATTCATTACAACATTATTTACAATAGCCAAGATTTGGAAACAGTTTAAGTGTCCATCAACAGATAAAATGGATAAAGAAATGATGAGATTTTTATATATTATATACATATACATAATAAAATATAGTTTGGTTTTTAGAAAAATAAGGAAATCCTGCCATTTGTGACAGAACCTAGAGGGCATTCTACTAAGGGAAATAAGCCAGATGCCAAAAGACAAACACCGCATGATCTCACTCCTATGTGGGATCCAGGAAAGTCAAAGTCATAGACACCGAGAGCAGAATGACCATTACCAGGTACAGGAGTAGGCAGGGGGATCTGGATCAAAGGGCACAAACTTTCAGTTATGTAGGATGGATAAGTTTTAGACATTTAGTGTTCAGCATGGGGGCTATCATTAATAATACTGTATTGTATACTTGAAATTTGCTGAGAGTACATCTTAAGTGTACTCATCACTAAAACAAATGTGAGCTATGTAGACATATGGGCATACTAATTAGCTTACTGTAGTAATCAGTTCACCGTGTGTGTATATCAGAAATCATATTGTGCATATTAAATATACACACTTGCAATTTTTTTAATGGAGCAAAAGAGAGAAATAAAATATTGAATTTTTTTTAAAGGAACAGAACTTCCTTTACCTGCTAAATACTATCAAATGGGCTAGTATACATGTAATTAGAATCCCAGAAGGAAAAAAGGAAATATACACATATGTGTATTTTGGGGGTTTTGTTTTGTTTGGTTTGGTTTGGTTTGAGATGGAGTTTCACTCTGTCACCCTGGCTGGAGCGCAATAGTGCAATCTCGGCTCACTGCAGGCTTCACCTTCCAGGTTCAGGTGATTCTCCTGCCTCAGCCTCCTGAGTAGCTGGGATTACAGGCACCCGCCACCACACCTGACTAATTTTTGTAGTATTCATAGAGACGGTGTTTTGCCACGTTGGCCAGGTTGATCTTGAACTTCTGACCTCAGGTGATCCACCCCCCTCGGCCTCCCAAAATGCTGGGGTTACAGGCATGAGCCACTGTGCCTGGCCATTTTTGGAAGGAATAATGGCTGATAATTTTTCAAGTTTGATGTAAACTATAAACTCACAGGTCCAAGAACAACTTTGAGATTCATAAAAATCAAATTTATTTTTCCCATTTTTAGTATACAATTTTCAATATTTTAACATACAGAACATCACACAATGCAAAAACACCCCACAAAATATATCATTTGTCTGATAACAATGGCTAAATTAGTCATGCTGCTAATTTACTCCCAAGGTTTCTTTAGCACATCTGAAATTTTTTTTTAATTGAATTATTGAAAACTAGAGTTAAACAGGAAATCTTAAAAGAGGCAAAAAAAAAAAAAAACCATTCATATTAGATAAACAAGAACAAAGATAAGAAATAATGACAGCTTTTTGTCAGAAATTACGCAGTCCAGAAGACAATGAAATTATGTCTTTACAGAGATGAAAGGGAAAAAAACTGTCAACCTAGAATTTTATACCCAAATAAAATATCTTTCTCAAGTGAATTTAAAATAAAGACTTTCTCTGATGAATAAAAATAGAGGACATATCACCAATAGACCTTTACTATAAGAAAAGCTAAAGAAGGCCTTCACACAGAGGAAAAATGATACCAGATGAAAACCTAGATTTGCACAAATGAATAATAAGCACTAGAAATAAGAAATATGTAGGCAAATATAAGAGCCATATTTTTTTTTTTGTAGAGTTGCAATCTTGCAAGATTGCCCAGGCTAGTCTTGAACTCCTGGCCAAAAGTGATACTCCCACGTTGGCGTCCCAAAGTGCCAGGATCACAAGCATGAGCCACTGCACCCAAAGACATTTTAATCTTTAATTTCTTTAAAACAAAAATTGTAACAATATGTTGTGATGTTTATGACAAAGGTAGAAGTGAAACACATGACAATTATATAAAGTATAAGAGGATAAATGGAAGTATGTCATAAGGTTATCACATTATACATGAAGCGGTCCAATATTATTTGATGGTCAGCTGTGATAAGTTGAGGATATCTATTATAAACTCTAGAGAAACAATGCCAAAGGTAAAATATATAGCTAATAAGCCAATGATGGAGAATAAAATGAAACCCTAAAAAATTATTAATTCAAAAAAGAAAAGAAAAGGAGGGGAAATATTTAAAAACAGATTTAAATTTAATAATGTTAATAATTACATTTAATATAAATGATATAAACACTACAATTAAAAGGCAAAGTTTGCAAGGTTGCATTTTTTTTTTATGGAGTTGGGGTCTCACTATGTTGGCTAGGTTGGTCTTGAATTCCTGGCCTCAAGCAATCCTCTCACCTTGGCCTCCCAAAGTGCTAGAATTATAGTCATAAGCCACTGCACTTGGCCTAGGCTTTATTTTTAAAAAACAATATCCAACCATTAGTTGTATATAAGAAATTCATCTTTAATATAAAGATGTAGAGAATAATTGAACACTTAAATGTAAGAAAATAAACATTTATCTTTACACAAATAGTAACTCAAATTTGATTCTAGAACTAAACATAAAGGCTAAAAGTATAAGTCCACTAAGAAAATATTTACTTCCTTAGAGTAGGCATAGAGTTCTTAAGCCACAAAAAGTACAGGCCATAAAAGAAAAATTTTGACTTAATCAAAATTAAAGTTTTCTGTACTTCAGAAGTCACAGTTAAGAAAATAAAAAGGCAACTCATAAGCTGTAAGTTATCTCACTGTATTCTAACACAGAACTTGTAGCCAGACAACATAAAGAACCCTCACATCCTCCTCTCCCAGTGGTGGCACCAGTGGCAGTGGTGAAAAAATAAAAATAAATGAGTAAAAATTAAATTTAAATTTAAGCAAAGAACCTCTGCAAATAATATTTTTTTTAGACAGTGTTTCACTCTGTCACCCAGGCTGGAGTGCAGTGGTGCCATCTCGGCTCACTGCAACCTCCACCTCCTGGGTTCAAGCGATTCTCTTGCCTCAGCCTCCCCAGTAGCTGGGATTACAGGCACATGTCACCACATCCAGCTAATTTTTTTTTTTTTTTTTTTTTGTATTTTTAGTAGAGACATAGTAGAGACAGGGTTTCACCATGTTGGCCAGTCTGGTTTCGAACTCCTGACCTCAGGTGATCCACCCACCTCGGCCTCCCAAAGTGCTGGGATTACAGGTGTGAGCCACTGCACCCAGCTCCCTGCAAATCTTTAAGACTACAAACAACTCAATAAAAAATGAGCAAATATTGAGTAATCACTTCCAAAATGAGATATGTTCATGGTCAATGAGCTCGTGAAAAAATGCTCAGCATCATTAGTCATCAAGAAAATGCAAATTAAAACTACAATGAGATACCACTACACAACCACTCAAATTGTTAAAATCTAAAAGACTGACAATGATGGGCAACTAGAACTCTCATAAATTGCTGGCGTGAATGTGAAATGTTACAACCACTTGGGAGGCTGGTTTGGCACTGTCTTACAAAGTTAAACATATATTTATGGTACAACTCAACAATTTTACTTCTGAATAGTAATCCAAGAGAAATTAAAATATGTATCCACACAAAGACTTAATACATGAATGTTCATGGCAGCTTTAGTCATGGTAGCCAAATTTGGAAACAACCCACTGAATAGATAAGCAAATTGTGGTGTGACATGTGTTGTCTACCTCAAGGTAGCAAAAGTATAGGGCAAAACATATACCACCCATAGTGCTTCACAAAATGCACTTTTTTTTTTTGAGACGGAGTCTCACTCTGTCCCCAGGCTGGAGTTCAGTTCACTGCACCTCCACCTCCCAAGTTCAAGTGGTCCTCCTGCCTCAGCCTCCCGAGTAGCTGGGATTACAGGCATGCGCCACCAGGCACAGCTAACTTTTATATTTTTAGTAAAGATAGGGTTTCACCATGTTGGCCAAGATGGTCTCGATCTCTTGACCTTATGATCCACCCGCCTCGGCCACCCAAAGTGCTGGGATTACAGGCGTGAGCCACTGTGCCTGGCCCACAATATGCACTTCTATTATTATTATTCTATTAGCTAGCATTTACTGTAATAAACTATTCTTAAGACTTCTGTTCATAAATGTTCTGGTATGCATTCTTTATAATGAAGTGTTAATACATCACGTCTTATTTATTTTAGCAAATCAGTATATTTTCTGTATTTAATTATCAAAATAATGTAGTTTTAAAAATTTATTTGCAAATACACTTTTTCCATTTGGCACTATGGTTTGTTGCCTACCTAGCTGAATATATAATATCTGCTTATCCTAAGGCTGTTGATGTACTTAATTTGCTTAAGTGCTAATTTTAAGTAAAGTGCTGTGTATAGGAATTTGAATTTTGAAAGTGCTTGATCTATCAACAAAGGAAAATTAGGAATTTCATTATTATAAAATGCTCTTAGAAATCTTAATCATAGGCTGGGCATGGTGGCTCATGCCTGTAATCCAAGCACTTTGGGAGGCCAAGGTGTGCAGATCACCTGAGGTCAGGAGTTCGAGACCAGCCTGGCCAAGATGGTGAGACCCCATCTCTACTAAAAGTACAAAAATTATCCCAGCATGGTGGTGGGCACCTATAATCCCAGCTACTTGGGAGGCTGAGGCAGGAGAATTGCTTGAACCCAGGAAGCGGAGGTTGCAGTGAGCTGAAATCAAGCCATTGCACTCCAGCCTGGGTGACAACAGTGAAACTCTGTCTCAAAAAAAAAAAAAAAAAAAAAAGATGCAAGAAGTCTTAATTGTGTTTATTTTTTTAAAATGTTAGATTTGTGTGCATGGAAATAATTAAGGTACATCATAATTGTAGTTTAACATGATATTTTGTTTGTTCTGAATGATCTATTCCCCATCACAAAGCAAGCATGAATAAAATTAGGTTAAATGGAGCATGTGGCATCACAGTCTCTTAGAATTTATCTATTTTATTTTATTGAATACTGTCTGTATCTTCAGTTATCCTATTTGAAAAAAAAAAAAAAAAAAGGATAAATAAAACATGGCCAGTGGCCAGGGGTGGTGGCTCACTTCTACAAAGATTATGACAGGACATTTTGGAATGATGGAGGTATTTTTGTTGTTATTTTGGTTTTTGTGTTTTGTTTGTTTGTTTGTTTTTGAAACAGAGTTTCACTTTGTCGCCGAGGCTGGAGTGCAGTGGCACAGTCTCTGATCTCAGCTCACTGCAACTTCCACCTCCTTGGCGCAAGCACAGCTTTCCAAATACCTGGAACTACAGGTGCACGCCACCACGCACAGCTAATTTTTTGTATTTTTAGTAGAGAAGGGGTTTCACCATGTTGGCCAGGCTGGTCTCAAACTCCTGACCTCAAGTGATCCACCTGCCTTGGCCTCCCAGTGTGCTGGGATTACAAGCATGAGCTACTGCATCTGGCCAGAAATGTTTCATATGTTGATTGTGGTGGTGGTTACATGTGTGTAAGCATTTGTCAGAGTTCGTTGACCTGTACACTTACAGTGGTGCATTATATTGCATGTAAATTATACCTTGGCTAGGCATGGTGGCACATGCCTGTAACCCAAACCATTTGGGAGGCTAAGGCAGGAGGATCACTTGAGGCCAGGAGTTCAAGACCAACCTGGGCAACATTGTGAGACCCCATCTCTGCAAAATTAAAAAATTAAAAATTTTTGGTGTAAATTATACCTTAATAAAGCTGATTTAAACAGAAAAAAAAATGAGGACAGACTGTAATTTCTAGGTAGGATGGAGTAGTTTGAAGCAAGACATGCTTCTGCTCAGAACAACTAGAAAGACATATCAATTATTCGAATCATATTTTAAAGGTATTGGAGACCTGTGAAAGCAGTAAAGATTGAGCAAATAAAATTCCAGAGAAAGAAGAATTTTTCAGACAAAATCGGAGTCTCCTCAGGTCTCTCTGGGGTAATTTGCAAATTCTGAGTATGGTCTAATGATTGTGAATCTGGGCTTGGCCCAGACAAGGGTCACTTCTGAGACCCAAAGAACCCAGCTGCATTTGTGGAAGTTGTGTGAGGGTTGAGGGATCAGCTAGAGATTTGAGAAGCCTTAAGAAACTGATCTCCTACTTAGGACATTTGCTTAATGACACAGCTTGGCTGATTAGGGGCCAAACATTTGGTTGGTGCAAAAGTCATTGCGGTTTTGTTATTAAAAGTAACGGCAAATCATTTTGCACCAGCCTAATAACTAAACTAACACCTCTGAAATCAGAGTTGAACTTCCCATGGTATCCAGGTGACAAAGTTCCTTCAGGGACAGGGGCCTTGAAAACAACAGATAAGATTTGAAAGTTCTCTAGGGTATGATAAATGGCCATCAGTGCTCTACACTGAATCTCCCCTGGGGCATTGCCAATCTAGACTCAGATACAGACTGAGAAGTCACTTCTTTTTTTTTTTTTTTTGAGACAGAGTCTCATTCTGTTGCCCAGGCTGGAATGCAGTGATGCAATCTCAGCTCACTGCAACCTCTGCCCACTGGATTCAAGCAATTCTCCTGCCTCAGTCTCCCGAGTAGCTGGGATTACAGGCATGCACTACCACGCCTGGCTAATTTGTGTACTTTTAGTAGAGACAGGGTTTCACCATGTTGGCAAGGCTGGTCTTGAACTACTGACCTCAGGGGATATACCCGCCTTAGCCTCCCAAAGTGCTAGGATTACAGGTGTGAGAACTCAGATTTTACTGTGGGAAAAAGTCTGCTGCCAGATTTCACAGAAAACACCAAGAATTTTGATAATCACCTGAAGTAGTTATAATTGAATATAGTGAGGAAATTGGAGATTTAGGAGTTCCCAAACACAAATTTGAGCTTCTTATCAAGAAATAACTAGATTCTTACATTACATGGAGTCATAGCTAAAGAATTAAAATGAAAAGCTCTTTTTCGTTGTTTTTTTGTTTGTTTGTTTTTTGTTTTTTTTTAACAAAAAAAACCTTGAAGATAGAAAGCTCTTTAAAAGAGTATGCAAATTCCCAATTTTTACATAATAAAGAGGCAAAGTATCATAAGGCTTTTATATGAATGCTGTCAACAGCCATACCTTAGGAATGTGAGTAAATGTGAGCAAATGGAAATAGACTAAATCTTGTAAATTTTGCAAATAAGCTCTGACCACACTCAGCACCAGCTCAGATTAAGGTGATTAACTGCACAACTGTCTAATACAGAAAAAAAAAATAATCTAAAGCAATAAGGCTCAATGCAATTAAAAATTATGAGACATGTTTAGATGCAATAAATGAGACTAATAATTAACAAAAACAATATCAAATTTAAGCAAACAGATGGTCCACATATTGGAGATAGTAGACAAGGGCTTTAGAGTAACTAAAATCTCTTTCCTCAAATAATTTGGGGCTGTGCATTTTGGTTGGCACCCAGGGACTGGCACAGACTCTTGCCTTGGTTATGGCTCTCTCTACTGCAGAAGCTTCTCCAGCAGCAGCAGAAGAAACTTTAAAGGCAAAGAACCCTTTCCTCCATCCTCTTAGGACCCAGTTCTTCACATGTACCCCAAAACCTAAAATACAATTTAAAAAATGTAAAAAAAATAAAAAAAGAATACACACACACATATACAAATATTAACCACTTAATTAGTGCATTTATAGTTTCCTTGACAATCTTAAAATTCAGAATTAATAAAACACAAAAAAGTACAAAAATTAAAAAAAAAAAAATCTTTGATGGGTCTAACTGCAGAGATAACCAAACAATTTTCAATGATCACACACAAAAGGAATAAATACTCTACAAAAAATAATTTGAGAAAGTCACAAATGTACTCCAAGAATGTTATGAAGGAAAAAAAAAAGAAAGTCACAAATGGATGCTCTAATCCTCAGTGAGCAAAAATCAACAATCTCTGAGGAATTAGAGAATCATGTTTTCCTAATTACCACATTATAATATTCAAAGTGTTCAGTGCTCAAAAAAATTACAAAGTATACAAATAAATAGGAAAATATGGCCCATTCACAGGAAAAATGAATTTTAGAGAGAGCACACTTGAGGAATCCCTAACATTGCAGTTACTAGTAAAAAACATTAAGTCAACTTTTAAATATACTCAATGGGTAAAAGAAACCACAAATAAAGAACTAAAGAAAACCTGAAAAATTATGTGGGAATAAAGTGAGACTAGCCCCTGAATACCCATAAAGATATAGAAAGGAACCAAACAGAAATTCTGGGGCTGAAAAGTATGGGAAAATTCACTAGAGGTATTCAACAGCAGACTTGAGCAGGAAGAAGAAAGGATCCATGGACTTAAATTTAAGGCAATCGAAATTATCCAGTCTAAGAAGCAGAAAGAAAATAGAATGAAGAAAATGGACAAAGCCCAACGGACCTGTAGGACACCATCAATTGTACCAACATATGCATCATAGGAATTCTGGAAGGAAAGAAAGGAGCAGGAAAAAATTAGAGAACTAGTGGCTGAAACTTCCCATATCTGCTGAAAGACAAGAAGCTACACCTAAGCTCAACAAATTTTATCTTAATTACATCTAAACTCAACACACTTTACGCAATATAAACACAAAGAAATTTACAGGTAGATTTACAAGAGAATCATCACATATAAAAGATGCTCAATAAGATGAACAGCTGATTTCTAATCAGAAACCATGGAGGCCAGAGGGCAGTGGTATGACATATTTAAAGTTTTAAAAGCAAAAATCTCAACCAAGAATTTTTTATCCAGCAAAACTGTCCTTCTAGAATAAAGGAGAAGTATAAAAACTGAAGGAATTCATTGCTTGTTGACCTGCTGTACAAGAAATGCCAAAGGGAACCATCAGGCTGAGATAAAGGATGTTAGACAGGAACTTGAAGCCATAAGAAGAAGTAAAGAACACTGGTAAAGGTAACTACATAGGTGAATATAAAATACAATGTTATTGTGATTCTTTTTCTCCTTTGTGATGTAAAAGACAAATGCATAGAGCAATAATTACATTATTGTTCTCTTTTCTATGTTAATGAGCATTCAGTGTATAAAGATATAACCTACGAGAATAACAATATAAAGGAGAAAGAATAGAAACAAATAAGAGCAGTGTTTGTACTCTATAATAATAACAAGTTTAAGTTGTTATTGTTCAAACTCTTACACAGCCAATAGGTCGAAAAAGACAGCACAAGAGAAATTAGAAATACCTTGAGACAAATTAAAACTAAAACACAACATACCAAAACTTATGGGATGCAGGGAAAGCATTACTAGACAGAAATTTATGGCTATAAATGACTACATTAAAAGGAAAGTAGACCCTCAAATTAATAACCTAACCTTACACCTTAAGACTCTGGAAAAGAAAAGCAGGCTAAACCTAAAGCTAGCATAAGAAAGGAAATAATAATGATTAGACCAGAGACACACAAAATAGAGAATAAATGCAATAGAGAAAAACCAACAAACCCAAAATTGCTTCTTTGAAAAAAATCAACAAAATTGACAAACCTGTAGTTAGATTAAGAAAATAAAGAAGATTCGAATTACTAAAATGAAAGGGGAGAGTGAGAGCATTACTACCAATTTTACAGAGAATAAAGGGGATTGTTAGAGAATATGAACAGTTGCACACCAACAAATTGGATAACCTAGATGAAATGAATAAATTCCTAGAAACACACTTTACCAAAACTGATGCAAGAAGAAACAGAAAATCTGAATAGACCTATAACTAGTAAGGAGGTTGAATCAATAATTTTTTAAAAAAACACTTTATTAAACATCCCCAAATAAAATCTCAGGACCAGATGGCTTCACTGGGGAATTCTACCGAACATTTAAAGAATTAACACAAACTCTTCTCAAAATCTTTCAAAAATTGAAGAATAGGGAGGACTACCTCATTCATTCTAAGAGGCCAGCATTACGCTGATAGGACAGCCAGACAAAGATACTAAAAAGAAAACTTTAGGCCAACATCCCTAAGGAACATAGATGTCAAAATCCTCGACAAAATAGTAGCAAACCAAATTGAGCAGCATATTATAATGACTATGCACTATAATCAGTAGGATTTATCACCAGAACGCAAGTGTTGTTTAACATATAAATATCAATCAATGTAATACACCACATTAATATTATGAAGGCAAAAGTCCAAGATCATATCAGTTGATGAAGAAAAATCATTTGACAGAATCCAACACTCTTTCATGATAAGAATACTCAACAAATTAAGAACACAAAGGGGCCAGGCACGGTGGCTCACACCTGTAAGCCCAGCACTTTGGGAGGCCAAGGTGTACGGATCACGAGGTCAGAAGTTCAAAACCAGCCTGGCCAATACGGTAAAACCCCATCTCTACTAAAAATATTTTTAAAAAATAGCTGGGTGTGGTGGCAGGCACCTGTAGTCCCAGCTACTTGGGAGGCTGAGGCAGGAGAATCACTTGAACCCAGGAGGCGGAGGTTGCAGTGAGCCAAGACTGTGGCTATGAAATATAAGAAATAAATATTGAGAGCTATGAGAGAAGTCTTCTTTTTTGTTTCTCTTATTTTTTTTTTCTTTTCTGATTGTTGCTTTAATCTTTTTCTAGAAAATCTGCATTAATGGAAAATGCCAAGGTAAATATTCTATATTGAAATGATTCAGCATTTTCTGTATAAATACTCATAAACACTCATCGAACTAATTCATGTTTAAAAGAATGGACATTTACTTGAATGATACTGGTGTTTCTACTGGTGAGAATTTTGACAAAACTGATACTCACCTTCAAAGGGGAAAATGAAGAATAATTTATTTTATTATTTTTATTTTTATTTTGAGATGGAATCTTGCTCTGTCACCCAGGCTGGAGTGCAGTGGCCTGATCTCGGCTTACTGCAATCTCTGGCTCAAGCGATTCTCCCACCCCAGCCTCCCTAGTATCTGGGACTACAGGCACCCACCATCATGCCTGGCTAATCTTTGTATTTTAAGTGGAGACGAGGTTTTGCTATGTTGGCCATGCTGGTCTCAAACTCCTGACCTCAAGTGATTTGCCCACCTTAGTCTCCCAAAGTGCTGGGATTACAGGCATGAGCCACCACGCCCGGCAAGAATAATTTAATAAAGAGAGTATTTACAGAAATGTATGGACAGGGTTAAGGGAAACCAACAAGGGATAGCAAACTATTTAAAGCTAGCAGCACCTTTAGCCATTGCCCCTCCTTCTAGAACAGAAGGAGTTGAAGAGAAAATGGTTACCAAAGCCCAGGATACAGCAAGACCCAAGACAGCCTGGCAGAGAGGGGCTGGAGGAATGAATACTCTGACATCATTGCATCTACCCATTCATCCTCTGCTGGAGCCTCCCATTCACTGACCTCATTAGAAGCCAAGAGGTGAGTCCACTGATGTAATCTACACAGGCCAGCCTCCTGGACACGTGATAGAGTGGAGAAAGGTAAAGAGTGGACCTAGGAGGGAAAATGAAAAACAGCTGGCAGAGATCAATCTGTTTGCTCTCATATGATCTTTAAAATGGGGAATTCCAGTCAATGTGGGTTTTAAACCAAAGCATTAAAGACACAGAGGGAAGGGATGGAGAATTCCCTTTTTGTTGTCACAGCTGCAATAATTGCACCTGAACTTTGTCCAGATGGAAAAAATATTTACTGTCAATTCAGCCATATTTCCATCAGAGGTCTTCATAAAAGGCAACAAAATGTGTTAAAGAAATAATGAGTAGTGGGATGTGGTGTCAGGCACCTGTGACCCCCAGCTGTGTAAAAGGCAGGAGGATCACTTGAACCGAGGAGTTCAAGACCAGCCTGAGCAACATAGCAAGACCTGGTCTCAAAATAAAGAAATGAAGAAAATTTATTTTAAAAAATAAGCAATTAGCAAATATAAAACAAAAATATGGCTGCTATAGTCACCACTTCTGTAACTAGTCCTGAGGCCAGCTTGCTGAATACGTAATTGATTGATTGATTAATTAGAAGTACAAGAGGCTATTCTGTCATTAATTATAATTGCATGCATGCAGGTGCCCTCGCTGTTTCCTGTGAAAGACTTTTTCATCTTAATTATAGATCTTCCAAAAGAGACAACCTTGAAGAAAACATAGATATGTCTCTTGCGGGGCAGCAGGGTTGGGGGGTACTTAGCACATGGACACTTTTTTGTGTTTACGGAATTCACTTATTTTATTTTATTTTATTTTTGAGGCAGAGTCTCTCTTTGTCACCCAGGCTGGAGTGCAGTGGTGCGATCTCAGCTCACTGAAACCTCTACCTCCCGGGTTTAAGCGATTCTGCTGCCTCAGCCTCCCGAGTAGCTGGGACTACAAGCGCACACCACCACACCTGGCTAATTTTTGTATTTTTAGTAGAGATGAGGTTTCGCCATGTTGGCCAGGCTGGTCTTGAACTCTTGGCCTCAGGTGATCCACCTGCCTTGGCCTCCCAAAGTGCTGGGATTACAGGCATGAGCCACCACACCTGGCCCCTCATCAGACCATTTCATTGTCATATTTTGAACATTGTTCTGGGGAGCTGAGGCAGCAGAATCACTTAAACTCAGGAGATGGAGGTTTCAGTGAGCTGTGATCATGCCACTGCACTCCAGCCTGGGTGACAGAGTAAGACTCTGTCTCAAGAATAAATGAACATTGGGAACACTGTCCCAGTGGTTTGTTAAGGAACTACATTTTTAAAAAAAATTAACTCTTTGTATTTTTAATCAGCCTGATTCAGCTTCTGTTACAAAGAAGTAAGTGAATTTACACCATCTTGTCCAATTAAATAGGATTTAAAACAGGCAGTTAGAAGCTGCCTAAGAGGAGTGATTACATTAGAATTAACAAGCTGGACCATGTTAGGAAAGCTTATGAAGATTAAGAAAAGAAGACCCAGAGCTCTGCTTAGATTAACTAAATTCCCAAGCTTTAAAGTAATTACCCCAAGATCCATGGTCAAAAGAAATGGATTATCATCCCTGATGTAGAAAAAAAAAAAAAAACTGTAACACCCAGAATAAGGAACAGATAAGTGACCAAATAGATGCCATCTGAATCATCAAATCATTTAGAATTAAGAAAATGTTTACGGCAATACTGGCTCTCATTCCTATAGAAAAAGAATGGAAAGAGAAAAAAACATATCGCTGTGTATCTTTTTATCAGAGAGCTTTGAAGTATTTAGCATTTTAACCTGGCCTTTCATGGTCCAATATTTCTCTACCATCATCAGCAATATTTATGTGGCTGGGACATTAATCAGAAAAGTAAAGAGAAGTGATCTCATCATGAACTCTCAGATACACATGGCAGACGTGGTTGGTTTTGGATCTTGAATATAGCACCATTATAACACAGAAAAGGCAAAGCACCAGAGGATTGTAACTTGCAAATCAAGAATTCTCATGCAAAGGTTGCTCACCCAGGGCCAAAAGTTGGAACTTTCAAATTATTTATGGACTCAGTCCCCTTTCTAACGGTGAGTTGATATGCCCCCGTGCAGTAGTATTTGTCTATTACTTTTTCCATCAGACAGTACTTTAGACCTTGTTGGAAATAGATGCTCGTGCCACAAAAAAAAATCAGCATTGAGACAAAGGATTTTTCAGCAACGCTATTATTACTTCCTGTACTGCAGGAGGGGTACCCTCACTAGTCATCGTGCCATGAGAGTACAATGAACAAAGGAAAACACACAAATTTATCCCTTACACGTTTGGGGTCGTGCTTACTGCTGTGTTGGATCTCCATTGGCTGGGGCCAGACCTCACAATTTAAACTAAAACCTGATTGGCTAATAACTTAAAACTCTTCTAAACAGGTAAAAGCAATGGTGAGCTGGGACATGCCTGTGAGCACGTCCAGCACAGATTTCTTGGTTAAAGCACAAGGACATAGAAATGTACTACGTGCCTGTAAGCGTGGCATGTCTAACAGCTACACAGGCTAGGCCTTAACAAAGTTATTAGCACACTTATTCTTTAACAAGAAAGGAAACTTTAAAAAGGAACTTTTCTACTTCCCACAACATCAAGCCTTCTTTTTAGAGTGGTTGAGTAAATTTATATTCTTAGCACTCTATAGCAAGGGGTAAGCATGGCGATGAAATATCATTGAGGATTTATGGGTCCTTTATTGAGATATGGTGACCTGATGGCAGGACAGAAAAGAATGGATTCTTGTTTCTGTTGTATTCTAGACATTGGAAGGGGAAGTTGGAACCCACTTCCCCATGTGTTAGCTACATGTGGAGAGTGTTGAAAATCATAATAGCACAGTCGTTTAGAGGCTGTTATGAAAAATATCATTTAGGGCACAAAGAACAAGAAAACTCAAATCAAAATAGTTTTAAAAAATAAGGGATTTATTTGGTTATCTCACTTATAAACAGGTAAAATGTAGGGCAGGCACCACTATTTATAGTTTAAATCATTCCAGGTAGTCTCTGTATTTACACCTTGTTATACAAAGAGGAAAAATAAAAATAAAAAATAAAGTAAGTAGTGGGACGTGGTGGCTCACGCCTGTAATCCCGGCACTTTGGGAGGCCGAGGCAGGAGGATTGCTTGAGGTCAGGAGTTCAAGACCAGTCTGGGCAATATAGTGAGGCCCCCATCTCTTTAATTTTTTTTTTTTTTTAATTAGCCAGACATGGTGGTGTGTACCTATAGTTCTAGCTACTTGGGAGGCTGAAGCAGGTTGAGGCTGCAGTGAGCCACGGCTGCACCATGGCAGTCCAGCCTGGGCAACAGAGTGAGACCATGTCGCTAAAAATAAAAATAATTAAATAAATACAAAGAAAAAGAAAGTAAATTACCCATGTTCTCATCCCTTTATGTGTTATCTAATTATGTAAAACAACCAGTGAAAGTTTTCTGACCCTGACCCCTAGAGGTCACCACTTGTATTAGTTAGCTCAGCAGCCAAAATGAAATATCAGACTAGGTGGCTTAAAAAAAAAAAACCAGAACTTTGTTTTCTCGCAGTTCTGGAGCTAGAAGTCCGAGAGAAAGATGTCAGCGGGTTTGGTGTCTTCTGAGGCCTCTCCCTGACTTGCATATGGCCACCTTCTCACTGTGTCCTCACTTGGCCTTTTCTCTGAACTTACATGCTCCTGGTGGCTTTTCCTCATTGTATGAAGGCACCACTAATATTGAACTAGGGCCCCACCCTTATGGCCTCACTTGATCTTACTTTGTTTTTTTTGAGACAGAGTCTTGTTCTGTCACCAGAGCTGGAGGACAGTGGCACTATCTCAGCTCAATGCAACCTCCACCTCCTGGGCTCAAGCAATTCTTCTGCCTCAGCCTCCCGAGTAGCTGTGCCACCATGCCTGGCTAATTTTTTTGTATTTCTAGTAGAAACAAGGTTTCACCATGTTAGTCAGGCTGGTCTTGAACTCCTCACTTCAAGTGATCCACTCACCATGGCCTCCCAAAGTGCTGGGATTAGAGGTGTGAGCCACTGTGCTCAGCCCTTAATTACTTCTTTAAAGGTCCAGTCTCCACATACATCACATTGTGAGTTAGGCTTCAACATAGAACTTTTGGGGGAACACTTTTCAGTTACAGCAGTCCATCCCATGAGCACCCCCCAAATTCATTTACTTCTCACATGCAAAATACAGTCACCCTCATCCCAACACCTTTGATCTCAACCCATTCCAGCATCAATGTTAAACCGGTAACATACATGCCCCACACTTTTAAAACCACCAGATCTCATGATAAATCACTCACTCACTGTCATGATAGAGAGGATGGGTGCCAAACTACTCATGAGAACTCCGCCCGCATGATCCAGTCACCTCCCACCAGGCCCTATCTCCAACACTGGGGATTACAGTTCCACATGAGATTGAGATTAAGGCTTCAACATGGGAATTTGGGGGGAATACAATTTAACAACACCCACTGCTTAAAATTTGGGACTTGTTTACATATCTTTTTCTTTCTTTTCTTTTTTTTTTTTGAGACAGAGTCTTGCTCTGTCACCCAGGCTGGAATGCAGTGGCACAATCTTGGCTAACTTCAACCTCTGTCTCCCGGGCTCAAGCAATTCTCCTGCCTCAGCCTCCTGAGTAGCTGGAATCACAGGCTTGTGCCATCATGCCCGGCTAATTTTTGTATTTTTAGTAGAGACGGAGTCTTGCCAGGTTGGCTGAGCCGGTCTCAAACTCCTGACCTCAGGTAATCTGCCTGCCTCAGCCACCCAAAGTGCTGGGATTACAGGTATGAGCCACCACGCCCGGCCTGCATGAAGCAATTCTCATCCTTGCCACAATTCCAGGAGGCTAAGTGCTGGGCTAGCACCATTTCTCAGATGAAGAAACTGAGGCTCAGAGAGGTGTAGTGACTCATTCAAGATCACACAGGATGGAGCTGACTTCCAAACAGTTGATGTGATGCAAATACCCCTGCTCTTGCCATCATCTCACATTGTACTTCCAGACTCGAACTCAAACATGTGCCCCTAAGAAACAAGTTCCACTTATCACTAGCTGTCACTCCCCCCCCTCCCTCCGTCAGAAACACTGAACTCGGAGAAAGTGCATGCTTTGTTTATTAAGGATATGACTTAAACGTATCTCCTTGACTACATCAGACCTTCCTGGAAACAACACGTCAACTTTGGAGCATTTTTCTGAACACATATTATGTGCTAGGGCTGTCCTCGGTATTTTGTATGTATCAATTCATTTAATCTTCACAGCAACCCTGGGTATTACTATTAATTCGCTTTACAGATAAAGAAACTGAGGTACAGAGAAATACTTTGCTCAAATAAGAAATTCTTTGCTCAAAGTAAACCTTGACCCTAGGGTGTCAAGGTTTGTCAAAACCAGGGTTTGAATTCAGCCAGTTCACATTTCTAGCCATAATATACTGTATCTTGGAGGGTCTGAAGGATGCACAAGATGAGGTGAATTTTTGCCAAGAAGTTCACACTCAACCTCTGGGGTAGGCTGAATAATGGCCCCCAAAAATGTTCACATCCTAATCCCCAGAACCTGGGAATATACTCTAGCTTCCCTTACATGGCAATAGGAATGTTGCACATATAAAGTTAAGAATCTTTTTTTTTTTTTTTTTTTTTTTTTGAGAGGGAGTCTTCCTCTGTAGCCCAGATTGGAGTGCAGTGGCGTGATCTTGGCTCATTGCAACCTCTGTCTCCCCGGTTCAAGCGATTCTCCTACCTCAGCCTCCCAAGTAGCTCGGATTACAGGCACCTGCCATCACACCCGGCTAATTTTTGTATTTTTAGTAGAGATGGGATTTCACCACGTTAGTCAGCCTGGTCTCAAACTGCTGACTTTAGCTGATCCACCAGCCTCGGCCTCCAAAAGTGCTGGGATTACAGGCATGAGCCACCGCACCCGGCCTCTTTTTTTTTTCTGATAGAGTCTTGCTCTCTCACCCAGGCTGAAGTGCAGTGGTACCATCCTAACTCACTGCAGCCTCAACCTCCCGGGCTCAGCAATTCACCCACCTTGGCCTCCCACGGTGCGGGGACTATAGGCATGAGCCACCATCCTGGCCAAAATTAAGGATCTTGAGATGGAGAGCTCATCCAGGATTATCCCGGTGGCCCAATCTAATCACCTGATCGTTCCAAGAGAGAGAAGATGTAAGGACAAGGCAGAGGTCAAAGAGGAGAGTGGACCCCACGCTGCTGGCTTTGAAGATTTTACTCACAGTGACTGTGAAGCCACTGCTGGTGATAAGCAGAGGAGAGACAGGATCGGATTTGCATTTCAACAGGAGAATGACTTCCCAGGGAAGGGATGGAAGCAGAGAGTCCAGTTAGAGAACTCTTATGATACCCCAGGGAAGAGGTGATCTGTGTCCTGGCCCAGGTGTTTGCATTTGGGATACTTCACAGATAAAGCCAGCAGGATTTGCTGACACATCAGATGTGACTTGTAGAAGAAAGAGAGGACTCCGTCAAAGAGGACTCCAAAGATTTCAGCCTGAGCAACGGGAAAGATGCAGGTGCTGTCGTCTGAGACGGGGAAGCCTGCGGGATGAGCAGGTTTGGGACGGAAGATCAGGATCTCAGCTTTGGATACAAGTAATTTGAGAGTCCATTAAACATTCAGGTGCAGATTTCAGGGGAGAGGTTTGCAGTGCAGATGTAAGTTTGGGATAATGGTGGATACAGAGATACCCTGTCCAGGCAGACCCCTCTTCCAAGCAGGGTTTGCTGCTTCCGCCACTGGGAGTGCTGTCAGCAGACAACTTTGTGCTGTCAAGTCCTTCAGCACCAGCCTCAACTGCAAAGAGCTGCCTTCCCCAAATGCACACCTTTTCCAGGAAAGCCTCAGTCAGTGACTGATCAAGTCAGGAATATAAGGCCTACCGGGCGTGGTGGCTCATGCCTGTAATCCCAGCAATTTGGAAGGCCAAGGCAGATGGATCAGCTGAGGTAGGGAGTTCAAGACCAGGCTGACCAACATGGAGAAACCCCATTTCTACTAAAAATACAAAAATTATCTGGGCGTAGTGGTGCATGCCTGTAATCTCAGCCACTCGGGAGGCTGAGGCAGGAGAATCACTTGAACCTGGGAGTCGGAAGTTTCAGTGAGCCAAGATCGCACCACTACACTCCAGTCTGGGCAACAAGAGCGAAACTCCATCTCAAAAAAAAAAGGACGGGGGCATGCAAGGCCCAGCATTTTGAGACTGACAGAAGACAACACTAATAAGTTATTGTCTTCATCCATTTGTACTGCTGAAACAGAATACCTGAGACTCTAGGCATTAGACTGGGTAATTTATAAAGAACAGACATTTGTTTTCTTATGGTTCTGGAGGCTGAGAAGTCCAAGATCAAGGCACCAGCAGACTCAGTGTCTAGTGAGGGTCTCATCTGTGCTTCCAAGGTTGTGCCTTGAACATGGTGTCCTCCAGAAAGGAGAAACACTGTGGCAGAAGGCGAAGGGCAAAAGGGATAAACTCCCTTCATCAAGCCCCTCCCCGCCCCCTGTTTTTTTTTTTTTCAGTCTCTCTCTGTTGCCAGACTGGAGTGCACTGGCCTGATCTTGGCTCACTACAACCTCTGCCTCCCGGGTTCAAGCGATTCTCCTGCCTCAGCCTCTCAACTAGCCGGGACTACAGGTGCACACCACCATGCCCGGCTAATATTTGTATCTTTAGTAGAGACGGGGTTTCACCATATTGGCCAGGTTAGTCTTGAACTCCTGACTTCATGATCCACCCACCTCGGCCTCCCAAACTGTTGGGATTACAGGCATGAGCCACCGTGCCTGGCCCATCAAGCTCTTTTATAACACCATTAATCCATTCATGAAGGTGGAGCCTTATGACCTAAACATACCCCAAAAGTCCCACCTCCCAACACCGTTGCAGTGGAGATTAAGATTCCAGCGCATGAATTGTGGGTGACACACGGAGACCATGGCAGCTATCTATGCTGCAGAGCTCTTGCAGGGTTGACCTTGGCCAAAGTTGTGCCACATCCAATTCAAATTCTCCATCTGCCCAACCCTAGCTCCCCTCTCCAGTTCACAGACATTAGTCAACCCCTAATAAGTCTCTTGTACCCCAAACCGCATCTTAGCGTCTGCTTCTAGAGAACTCAAATGGCAACAGCCCTCAACAGCATACAGGTGGTTATGGAAAGTCTAGAAGTTGCATTTACCATATTTACAGGTTCTTGAAGTATTTCGTGCCAACTTCCCAAAAAATAGACTCTTCTCTGTCCAGTGAACCTAACATCCTGACCTGGAGAGACAAGAGCAGGATTTTCTTTCTTTCTTTTTTTTTTTTTTTTTTTTTTGAGACGGAGTTTCGCTCGTTACCCAGGCTGGAGTGCAATGGCGCGATCTCGGCTCACCGCAACCTCCGCCTCCTGGGTTCAGGCAATTCTCCTGCCTCAGCCTCCTGAGTAGCTGCGATTACAGGCACGCGCCACCATGCCCAGCTAATTTTTTGTATTAGTAGAGACGGGGTTTCACCATGTTGACCAGGATGGTCTCGATCTCTTGACCTCGTGATCCATCCGCCTCGGCCTCCCAAAGTGCTGGGATTACAGGCTTGAGCCACCGCGCCCGGCCAAGAGCAGGATTTTCTAAAAGTACTTCATAGCGGTCATAGTGGGAAAGGCCAAAGATGCCCACCCTCATCAGTATTCAGAATATTCTAATTAGCACGCAATGAGGCCAGGCACGGTGGCTCACACCTGTAATCCCCACACTTAGGGAGGCTGAGGTGGGAGGGTCACTCGAGCCCAGGAGTTCAAGATCCACATAGGCAACATAGCAAGACTCTGTTCTCCACAAAAAGGAGAGAAAACCCCATAATGGCATACCATTTCATACCCAGAAGACTGCCAAAAATGTAAGCCTCTCAATATCAGGTTTTAGCCCATAGAGTAAAATAAATCTCCACACTTCTCGGCCAGGCGCAGTGGCTCACACCTGTAATCCCAGCACTTTGGGAGGCCTAGGCAGGTGGATCACTTGAGGTCAGGAGTTCGAGATCTGCCTGGCCAACATGGTGAAACACCATCTCTACTAAAAAAGAAAAAAAAAAAAATTAGCCGGGTATGGTGGCACACACCTGCAATCCCAGCTACTCAGGAGTCTGAGGCACAAGAATCACTCGAACCCAGGAGGCAGAAGTTGCAGTGAGCATAGATCACGCCACTGCACTCCAGCCTGGGCAACAGAGTGAGACTCCATCTAAAAAATAATAAATAAATCACGCTTCTGCATGGATCTAAATAAATACATGGGGAAAAGGGATGGCTCTGTCTTTTGGTACATTTGCAATGTATAATGTAGAAGGAGAAAGGAACATGAAAAATTCCCATTAGGCAAATGCCACAGTAATAATTGTTGCAGACAAGATCCGCTGATGGATGCTAAAATTTGTGGAGAAAAGTTTGAGAAAGAAAAAGACTTGTGTAGTCTCAAAGGATCTCCTTCAAGATAGTTTTTAATTACAAAGGGCAAGATAGTAACTTTACAGTTGAGATATGCAGCATACAGCAATTTAAGTGATCAAGATCAGCATCACCAGTAATAAGATACACTGACACCAGGTGCCTCCTGATATCATGCACTGAGAAGGACACAACATGATTTCTGTGGTGTTCTTGGCAAAAATGCATAACTTTATTCCAATCATGACAAAACATCAGACAAGCCCAAATTGAGGAATATTCTATAAACTAACTGATCAATATCATTCAAAAGCACCAAAGTCAACCGGGCATGTTGGCTCACACCTATAATCCCAAAGCTTTCAGAGGCTGAGGCAGGAGGATTGCTTGAGGCCAAGAATTCAAATAAGCGTGGGCAACATAGTGAGACCCCATCCATACAAAAAAATTAGCCGGGCGTCATGGCATGTGGCTGTAGTCCTAGCTACTGGATAAGCTGAGGCAGGAGGATCCCTTGAATCCAGGAGTTGAAGGTTGCAGTGAGCTATGATTGCACCACTGCCCTCCAGCCTGGGCAACAGAACGAGACCCTGTCTCTTATAAAAGCAAAGTGTCAGCCGGGCATGGTGGTTCGTGCCTGTAATCCCAGCACTTTGGGAAGTCAAGGCAGGCGGATCACGAGGTCAGGAGATTGAGACCATCCTGGCTAACAGGGTGAAACTCCGTCTCTACTAAAAATACAAAAATTAGCTGGGCGTGGTGGCAGGTGCCTGTAGTCCCAGCTACTTGGGAGGCTGAGGCAGGAGAATTGCTTGAACCTGGGAGGCAGAAGTTGCAGTGAGCCGAGATCTCGCCACTGCACTCCGGCCTGGGCAACAGAGTGAGACTCCGTCTCAAAAAAAAGAAAAAGCAAAGTGTCAAAGTCATGAAAGACAGGAAAATACAGAGGAATTATTCCAGTCTAGAAGAAACATAACAACTAAATGCAATATGGGATCCTGGAACAGAAAAACAAACGTGGGGGGCATCAGTAGAAAAAGTGTTACCGTTCAAATAAGACTGGCAGTTTAGTTGATACTATGGTACCAATGTTAATTTCCTGATTTTAATTATTGTACTAGGCTAATAATAATAGGAGCAGGATGAGAGATATGCGGGACCTCACTCTACTATCTGCACTTTTCTGCAAGTTTAAAATTATCTGCATTGCAGCCTCCACCTCACTGTCTGGGTCAACTTGGTCACCATCTGGCCCTCCCCACAGTCCCCAGGACTGGCCCAGCTTCCCCCAGAGCAAGTGGACGCAGAGGAGTGTGAATGAGCCCCCTTGGAAGGGC
This sequence comes from Aotus nancymaae, assembly GCF_030222135.1. Taxonomy (NCBI): domain Eukaryota; kingdom Metazoa; phylum Chordata; class Mammalia; order Primates; family Aotidae; genus Aotus; species Aotus nancymaae. Next base: position 13,862,216 of record NW_026988441.1, on the reverse strand, counting down.
ATTCTCCAGTCCCTTTAAAGCTTTCTAATGACTAGATCCCAGGACAGTGTCTTCGAACCAGAACCATGTGGATAAGCCATTCTCAAATACCTGACCCACAAAAAGTGTGAGACAATAAATGTTTACTGTTTTGATCTCCCAGATTTTCCTTTTGAAATTCAGAAAATTGCTGTTTCACATAATGACCACTAGAGGGCACCAGAATCCCAAGGATAGAAGCAGGCTACCAGCATCATGAAGTCAATCGCCTCTGAGTTAGTTTACAAATTTATCACAATCCCAGTACAAGTATCATCAAGGTTGTTTTTGTTTTTTGTTTTCACTTTCGCTTTTTCCCTAGAGCTAGACAACTTGGTTATTGGCTCATTTGGAAGGACAACAGGAAAATACAGGGGAAAAAAACTGAAAAGGAGCAGCAGCAGCCTTGGTTGCAAAAAGCAGCTTAGGTGGTAGCTCTACCAAATACTTAAAACAATATAAGTGTTTGGAAGTGGTGGCTCACACCTGTAATCCCAGCATTTTGGGAGGCCAAGGCGGGTGGATCACCCGAGGTCAGGAGTTCAATACCAGCCTGGCCAACATGGCAAAATCCTGTCTCTACTGAAAATACAAAAATTAGCTGGGCATGGTGGTGGGCACCTGTAATCCCAGCTACTCAGAAGGCTGAGGCAGGATAATCGCTTGAACTCGGGAGCCAGAGGTTACAGTGAGCCAAGATCACACCATTGCACTCCAGCCTGGGCAACAAGAGCAAAACTCCGTCTCAAAAAAATATAAATAAATAAAAATAAAACAATTTAAGTGCCCTTGCCATGGTTGGGCTTAAAAAAAAGTAAATTAAAACAATGTGTTACTGATGCATAAATAAGCAAACAGATCAAGAGAAAGTTAGAAAATCCAAAGACAGAAGCAATTGCTTATGGAGATTTATATGATGATATAGTCATTTCTAATTCAGGAAGGGACTTTAGAAAAGGTTCTAATTTAGTAGTGTTGGAGCAGCTAGATGACCACATGAAAAATAAAAAAGAAGGTTGAATCCATTTCCCACCCCATATACCAAATTAAATCCTAGCCATATCAAAGGTGTAAATGAAAAAATACAGCCTCACAAATAATAAAACACTGGTGAGTTCCCTTATGACCTGGGAGGGTGTAAATTTTCCAAACTATTACTCAAGACTCAGAAGCCATAAAAGAGAATTGTGTTAAATGACCAAAAAAAAAAAAAACAAAAACTTTTTGCATGGCCACAAAATAAGCCATATGCAACTAAAAACTACAGACGACAAAGTAAGAAAAATACCATTTACAGAAGACAAATAGTTAAAATCCCTAAAATATAAAAAGTGTCTAAAAATTAAGAGAATAAAGCAAGAAACCTATTGAAAGTGGGCAAGATACATAAACAGAGAGTTCACGTTTAAAAAATGCAAATGTCATGTTAATTTATAAAAATAGCTAGACACAGCGATTCATGCCTGTAACCCAGTACTTACGGAAGGAAGGTGGGAGGACTGATTGAGCCCAGGAGTTTGAGAGCAACCTGGGCAAGACGGCAAGACCTTGCCTCTAAAGAAAAAAAAAAATTAAATTAGCTGAGCGCAGTGGCACACACCTGTGGTCCCAGCTACTTGGGATGCTGAGGTGGGAGAATGGGAGGATTGCTGGAGTCCAGGAGTTCAAGGCTGCAGTGAGCTGATTGAACCACTGCACTCCAGCCTGTGTGACCGAGTGAGATGCTGTCTCAAAAAATAAAATATAACATATCACATCTGTAATCCCTGCATTTTGAGAGGCCGAGGCGGGAAGATCACTTGAGGTCAGAAGTTCAAAACCAGCCTGGCCAACATGGCGAAACCTGTCTCTACTAAAAATACAAAATTAGCTGGGCGTGGTGGCAGGTGCCTATAATCCCAGCTACTCTGGAGGCTGAGGCAGGAGAATTGCTTGAAGCTGGGAGGCGGAGGTTGCAGTGAGCCGGCCGAGATCGTGCCACTGCACTCCAGCCTAGGTGGCAGAGTGAGACCCCATCTCAAAAAATAAAAAATAAAAAGCTCAACCTTACCCATAATAAAAGAAACACAATTAAAACTACTCTGAGATCCTATCTGTCACCTAAGAGAGCAGCAAAAATCCAAACGGTGGGCAACACCCCCGTTGGCAGTGCTGTGGGGACACAGGGACTCTTCCACTTTACGGATGGAACACAGAAAGATAAAACCTCCATGGAGGAGAATTTGTCAATATCTAGTGAATTTGCCCTTTGACCCAGCAGTCCTACTTCTAGGAATTTGTCCCAAAGACACACAGACAGAAATAGGAAACTTCATATGAATGTGCCTCTTCATTGGAGCCCTATGCATGATAGCAAAAACCTAGACACCATGCAATAGAGGGTGCTGCTTAAATCAACTGCTACATCCACAAACATGAGCACGGTACAGCTGTCAAAATAAATAAGGTATACTGAGATTACATATATATATATATATATGACATGTGTATATACAAGTGCGTACACACTTTTTTTTTTTTTTTAGACAGAGTCTTGCTCTCTCACCCAGGCTGGAGTGCAATGGCGTGATCTTGGCTCACTGCAACTTCCACCTCCAGGGTTCAAGCCATTCTCCTGCCTCAGCCTCCCGAGTACCTGGGATTACAGGCGTTTACCACCATGCCCGGCTAATTTTCGTATTTTTAGTAGAGATAGGGTTTCACCATGTTGACCAGGATGGTCTCGAACTCCTGACCTCAACTGATCTGCCCACCTTGGCCTCCCAAAGTGCTGGAATTACAAGCGTGAGCCACCACGCCTGACCCATATGTACACACTTATATAGTGACCTCCAAGATGTAGTTAAGTGAAAAACCCAAGGTGCAAATTGGTATAAACGGTACGTATCTTTTGCTCAATAGAGAGGGAAATGATACATATGTTCATTGGTTTATGTTTTCCAAGTAAATGGAATGTCGAAACTTTTTTTGTTGCGATTGGGACTCAATCACCCACAAAACAATGGTTTTGGTTTTTTGTTTTCTGGGTTTTTTTCCAAAATGGAGTCTCGCTCCCATCGAGCAGACTGGGGTACAGTGGTGCAATCTTGGCTCACTGCAACCTCCACCTCCCAGGTTCAAGCGATTCTCCTTCCTCAGTTTCCTGAATAGCTGAGATTACAGGCCTGGGCCACCATGTCTGGCTAATTTTTGTATTTTTAGTAGAGACAGGGGTTCACCATGTTGGCCAGCCTGGTCTCGAACTCCTGACCTCAAGTTATCCACCCACCTCGGCCTCCCAAAGGGCTGGGATTACAGGCGTGAACCACCGCGCCTGGCCAGTTTGGGTTTTTGTTTTCTTGAGACAGAGTCATGTGTGTGTGTGTGTGTGTGTTTGTGTGTGTGTGTGTGTGTATACTTTAATTTCTGGGGTACCTGTGCAGCTCTTGCAGGATTGTTACATAGGTGTACACACACCATGGTATATGTGTATCCCCCCATCACCTACATTAGGTATTTCTCCTAATGTTATCCCTCCCCAATCTCCCCACCCCTCAACATCCCTCACCTGGCCCCCCATACCCCAACACACCCCAGTGTGTGATGCTCCCCTCCCTGTGTCCATGTGTTCTCATTGTTCAACACCTGCCTATGAGTGAGAACATGCGGTGTTTGGTTTTCTGTTCTTGTGTCAGTTTGCTGAGAATGATGGTTTCTAGGATTCATCCATGTCCCTGCAAAGGACATTAACTCATCCTTTCTTGTGGCTGCATAGTATTCCATGGTATATATGTGCCACATTTTCTTTATCCAGTCTATCATTGATGGGCATTTGGATTGGTTCCAGGTCTTCGATATTGTAAACAGTGCTGCAACGAACATCCGTGTGCATGTGTCTTTATAATAGAACGATTTATAATCCTTCGGGTATATACCCAGTAATGGGATTGCTGGGTCAAATGGAATTTCTATTTCTAGGTCCTTGAGGAATCGCCACACTGTCTTCCACAATGGTTGAACTAATTTACACTCCCACCAACAGTGTAAAAGTGTTCCTATTTCTCCACATCCTCTCCAGAATCTGTTGTCTCCAGATTTTTTAATGATCGCCATTCTAACTGGCATGAGATAGTATCTCAATGTGGTCTTGATTTGCATTTCTGTAATGACCAGTGATGATGAGCAGAGACAGGGTCTTGTTCTGTCACCCAGGATGGAGTGCAGTGGCATGATCAGAGCTCACTGCAGCCTCCACTTCCTGGGCTCAGGTGATCCTCCCACCACAGCCTCTGGAGTAGCTGGGACTACAGACACACATGTCTGCATGTGTGTCTAATTTTTTTTATTTTTTGTAGAGATGGGGGTCTGATTGTGTTGCCCAGGCTAAAACATTGCCTTAAAGTAATTTAAGATATATTAATTTGACATAAATCCCTAATGGGGTATGTCCTACTGGAAAAAAAGCACCATAAGAAAATCTTAAAACTATATTTTGTCATCATATTACTAGTGATAATGATATTAATACCATCTCAAAATCAATCAATCAATAAATAAAATTAACTGGGCATGGTGGAACATACCCATAATCCCAGCTACTGGGAGGCTGAGGCAGGAGAATCACTTGAACCCAGGAGGTGGAGGTAGCAGTGAGCCGAGATCATGCCACCTCACTCCAGCCTGAATGACAGAGTAAGACTCTGTCTTAAAAAAAAAAACAAAAACAAAAAACAAAAAGTCAGGCTGAGGGTGAATTTTGGTAGAGAGAAGGGAGGGGCTGGGCCTGGGCGCCTGGGCTAGTGCACATGGAGAGACTTATGAACAGCTGGCAAATTCTATTTCTTGACTTAGATGTGGTTACAAGTGGCTTGCCTTAAAATAACGCAATTTGTGTTTTTGCTGAATTTCAGGAACTCCTATTTTAAGAGCTTCCTGGGTATTTTTGACAAAGAAATATAGTACTTTGTTTTTCGAAAGGATTTTTTTTTTCTTTTTTTTTTTAATTGTACTTTAGGTTCTGGGGTATATGTGCAGATCATGCAGGATTGTTGCATAGGTACACACATGGCAATGTGGTTTGCTGCCTCCATCCCCCCATCAGCTACATCTGGCATTTCTCCCCAAGTTATCTCTCCCAGACCTCCCCACCCACCCTCTGTCCTCTCTTGGTCCCCCCTCAACAGACCCCAGTGTGTGATGCTCCCCTCTCTGTGTCCATGTGTTCTCATTGTTCAACACCCTCCTATGAGTGAGAACATTCAGTGTTTGATTTTCTGTTCTTGTGTCAGTTTGCTGAGAATGATGGTTTCCAGACTCATCCATGTCCCTACAAAGGACACGAACTCATCATTTTTTATGGCTGCATAGTATTCCATGCTGTATATGTGCCACATTTTCCTTGTCCAGTCTATCGTCGATGGGCATTTGGGTTGGTTCCAGGTCTTTGCTATTGTGAACAGTGCCACAATGAACATACATGTGCATGTGTCTTTATAATAGAATGATTCATCATCCTTTGGGTATATACCCAGTAATGGAATTGCTGAGTCAAATGGAATTTCTATTTCTAGATCCTTGAGGAAGCGCCACACTGTCTTCCACAATGGTTGAACTAATTTACGCTCCCACCAACAGTGTAAAAGCGTTCCTATTTCTCCACATCCTCTCCAGCAACTGTTGTCTCCAGATTTTTTAATGATCGCCATTCTAACTGGCGTGAGGTGGTATCTCAATGTGGTTTTGATTTGCATTTCTCTAATAATCAGTGATGATGAGCATTTTTTCATATGTTCATTGGCCTTATATATGTCTTCTTTTGTAAAGTGTGTGTTCATATCCTTCTCCCACTTTTGAATAGGTCTGTTTTATTCTTGTAAATCTGTTTTAGTTCTTTGTAGATTCTGGATATTAGCCCTTTGTCAGATGGGTAGATTGCAAAAATTTTTTCCCATTCTATTGGTTGCTCTTCACTCTAATGATTGTTTCTTTTGCTGTACAGAAGCTCTGGAGTTTAATTAGGTCCATTTGTCTATTTTGTGTTTTGGTCATGAAGTCCTTGCCTACGCCTATGTCCTGAATGGTTTTGCCTAGATTTTCTTCTAGGGTTTTTATGGTGTTAGGTCTTATATTTAAGTCTTTAATCCATCTGAAGTTAATTTTAGTGTAAGGTGTCAGGAAGGGGTCCCGTTTCTGCTTTCTGCACACTGCTAGCCAGTTTTCCCAACACCATTTATTAAATAAGGAATCCTTTCCCCATTGCTTGTTTTTGTCCAGTTTGTCAAAGATCAGATGGTTGTAGATGTGTGGCGTTGCCTCCAAGGCCTCTGTTCTGCTCCATTGGTCTATATCTCTGTTTTGGTACCAGTACTATGCTGTTTTGATTACTGTAGCTTTGTAGTATAGTTTGAAACCAGGTAGCGTGATGCCTCTGGCTTGTTCTTTTTGCTTAGGATTGTCTTGGCTATATGGTCTCTCTTTTGGTTCCATATGAAGTTTAAGGTGGTTTTTTCCAGTTCTGTGAAGAAGGTCATTGGTAGCTTGACGGGGATAGCGTTGAATCTATAAATTACTTTGGGCAGTATGGCCATTTTCACAATATTGATTCTTCCTAACCATGAGCATGGAATGTTTCTCCATCTGTTTGTGTCCTCTCTTATTTCGTTGAGCAGTGGTTTGTAGTTCTCCTTGAAGAGGTCCTTTATATCCTTTGTTAGTTGTATTCCTAGGTATTTTATTCTCTTTGTAGCAATCGTGAATGGGAGTTCGCTCATGATTTGGCTCTCTTTAAGTCTGTTATTGGTGTATAGAAATGCTTGTGATTTCTGCACATTGATTTTGTATCCTGAGACTTTGCTGAAGTTGCTTATCAGTTTCAGGAGATTTTGGGTTGAGATGATAGGGTCTTCTAAATATACAATCATGTCATCTGCAAATAGAAACAACTTGACTTACTCTTTTCCTAATTGAATACCCTTTATTTTTTTTTCTTGCCTAATTGTTCTGGCTAGAACTTCCAATACTATATTGAACAGGAGTGGTGACGGAGGGCATCCTTGTCTAGTGCCAGATTTCAAAGGGAATGCTTCCAGTTTTTGCCCATTCAGTATGATATTGGCTGTAGGTTTGTCATAAATAGTTTTTATTATTTTGAGATATGTTCCTTCAATACCTAGTTTATTGAGGGTTTTTAGCATAAAGGGCTGTTGAATTTTGTCAAAGGCTTTCTCTGCATCTATTGAGATAATCATGTGGTTTTTGTCTTTGGTTCTGTTTATGTGGTGAATTACGTTTATAGACTTGCGTATGTTGAACCAGCCTTGCATCCCCGGGATGAAGCCTACTCGATCATGGTGCATAAGCTTTTTGATGTGCTGTTGCAATTCGGTTTGCCAGTATTTTATTGAAGATTTTTGCATCTATGTTCATCATGGATATTGGCCTGAAGTTTTCTTTTCTTGTTGAGTCTCTGCCGGGTTTTGGTATCAGGATGATGTTGGTCTCATAAAATGATTTGGGAAGGATTCCCTCTTTTTGTATTGTTTGGAATAGTTTCAGAAGGAATGGTACCAGCTCCTCTTTGTACGTCTGGTAGAATTCAGCTGTGAACCTGTCTGGACCTGGACTTTTTTTGGTTGGTAGGCTATTAATTGCTGCCTCAACTTCAGCCCTTGTTATTGGTCTGTTCAAGGTTTCAGCTTCTTCCTGGTTTAGGCTTGGGAGGATGCAAGTGTCCAGGAATTTATCAATTTCTTCCAGGTTTACTTGTTTATGTGCATAGAGTTGTTTGTAGTAATCTCTGTAGTTTGTATTTCCATGGAGTCAGTGGCAATATCCCGTTTATCATTTTTTATTGCATCTATTTGATTCTTCTCCCTTTTCTTTTTTATTAGTCTGGCTAGCGGTCTGTCCATTTTGTTGATCTTTTCAAAAAAACAGCTCCTGGATTTATTGATTTTTTGAAGGATTTTTTTGTGTGTGTCTCTATCTCCTTCAGTTCTGCTCTGATCTTAGTTATTACTTGTCTTCTGCTAGCTTTTGAGTTTTTCTGATCTTGCTCCTCTAGCTCTTTCAATTTTGACGATAAGGTATCAATTTTAGATCTTTCCTCACTTCTCTGGTGGACATTTATTGCTATAAATTTCCCTCTAGACACTGCTTTAAATGTGTCCCAGAGATTCTGGTACGTTGTGTCTTTGTTCTCATTGGTTTCAAAGAACATCTTTATTTCTGCCTTCATTTCATTGTTTATCCAGTCAACATTCAGGAAGTTGAATATTGGCCCCCACTCTCTTCTGGCTTGTAGGGTTTCTGCGGAGAGATCCGCTGTGAGTCAGATGGGCTTCCCTTTGTGGGTAACCCGACTTTCTCTCTGGCTGCCCTTAGCATTTTTTCCTACATTTCAACCCTGGCGAATCTGACGATTATGTGCCTTGGGGTTGCTCTTCTTGAGGAATATCTTTGTGGTGCTCTCTGTATTTCCTGGACTTGAATATTGGCCTGCCTTGCTAGGTTGGGGAAGTTCTCCTGGATAATATCCTGAAGAGTGTTTTCCAGCTTGGATTCATTCTCTCCGTCACATTCAGGTACACCTATCAAACGTAGATTAGGTCTTTTCACATAATCTCATATTTCTTGGAGGCTTGGTTCATTTCTTTTCACTCTTTTTTCTCTAATCTTGCCTTCTTATTTTATTTCATTGAATTGATCTTCAATCTCTGATATCCTTTCTTCTGCTTGGTCGATTCGGCTATTGAAGCTTGTGTATGCTTCGTGAAGTTCTCGTGCTGTGTTTTTCATCTTCATCAAGTCGTTTATATTCTTTCTGCTTATTCTAGTTAGCATCTCATCTAACCTTTTTTCTAAGTTATTGGTTTCTTTGCATTGGGTTAGCACATGTTCTTTTAATCTCTGAGAAGTTTGTTATTACCCACCTTCTGAAGCCTGTTTCTGTCAATTCATCTGATTCATTCTCCGTCCATCTTTGATCCCTAGCTGGTGAGGAGTTGTGATCCCTTGGAGGAGGAGAGGCATGCTGGTTTTTGGTGTTTTCATCCTTTTTGCAGTGGGTTCTTCCCATCTTAGTGCTTTATCTACCTGTGGTCTTTGTAGTTGGTGACTTTCGGATGGGGTCTCTGAGTAGATGTCCTTTTTGTTGATGTTGAAGCTATTCCTTTCCGTTTCTTAGTTTTCTTTCTAACAGTCAGGCCGCTCTGCTGCAGGAGTGCTGGAGGTCCACTCCAGACCTGCTTGCCTGGGGGTCACCCGTGAGGGCCTCTGTGCTGTTGTCGTTGGGAACTGCACTCTGGAGCTGTTCCTATTCGGCCCTCTTGGATCCTCCAGAAAATGTTTATTATATGAATCAACACGTAATAAACTAGAAATAAAACTTCTTGTAGAGAAAAAAATCCACCAATAAGGAGATCTGCATTTCTTTAGGGGAAAAAAAAATCTCCACCATCACAGAATCAAAAACTTGGGAAGCTGGGACTTGCGCCTTTGTGTTCCTTATTTTAAGTTGGGAGCGCCGGCTGATGAAGTCAGCGCACTCTTTGAAAACAACTGTACCAGACATCTTGATCAGCATTATTTTGGGCCTCTGTAATGTCAAATAATTTTGAATATAGTTTTGCTTTTACAACCTTATGCTAGCTGTGAAACCACTTGAAATGCAGCATTTCCTGAGAATTACAAAGCTCCTCCTTGGGAAACTTTGCTTCTTTCTAGTGTGTTAAGAAATAGGCTTAGGTCAAGAAGAAAAGCATTCTCTATGAAACACAAATGCTTCGGAAGTTTCTAAAGGTGCCCTAAAGGTTGCAATTCTCTCTCCACGTGCAAGCTTTTTTTTTTCCAAGACAGAGTCTTGCTCTGTCACCCAGTCTGGAGGGCAGTGGCATGATCTCAGCTCACTGCTAATTTTTGTATTTTTAGTAGAGATGGGGTTTCATCATGTTGGCCAGGCTGGTCTCGAACTCCTGACCTTGTGATCTGCCGGCCTTGGCCTCCCAAAGTGTTGGGATTACAGGTGTGAGCCACCGAGCCTGGCCTTTATTGTTGTTTGTTTTTTTAAAGAAGGGGTCTCAGGCCGGGCGCGGTGGCTCAAGCCTGTAATCCCAGCACTTTGGGAGGCCGAGGCGGGTGGATCACGAGGTCAAGAGATCGAGACCATCCTGGTCAACATGGTGAAACCCCGTCTCTACTAAAACAAAAAATTAGCTGGGCACGGTGGCGCGTGCCTGTAATCCCAGCTACTCAGGAGGCTGAGGCAGGAGAATTGCCTGAACCCAGGAGGCGGAGACTGCGGTGAGCCGAGATCGCGCCATTGCACTCCAGCCTGGGTATCAAGAGCGAAACTCCGCCTCAAAAAAAAAAAAAAAAAAAAAAAAAAAAAAAAAAAAAAAAAGAAGGGGTCTCATCCTGTCGGCCAGGCTGGAGTGCAGTGATGTGATCTCAGCTCACTACAACCTTGAACTCCTAGGCTCAAAGGATTCTCTTGCCTTGGTCTCCCAAGGTCCTGGGATTACAGGTACTGGGTGAGCCTTCTCACCCGGCTCACTTACAAGATTATAGTGAGATCAAATGTAGAGAACTTCTGATCTAGATTCAGATTGTCTAGATTCGCATTCTGTCTGGCTCCCTCACTTACTAGCTGCGTGACCTTAATGAAACCACTTAACCTCTCTGATTCTATGACCACACACATAAAACTGAGACATGACAATGCCTCCCTTATAGACGTTGTCATGAGAATAAACTGTCTTAACAGAAGTAAGATGCTTAGCATAGGGCAAAGCTATCTTGAGCTTTACTAGGCCATGGACCAGATAAGCTCAGATCCAAGCCTCCGTACTGAGTGGCCATGCTGCAAAGTTCACGCAAGGAAGAAGTTGAGCAGTACCTCTGTATCAATTTCCTGTGGCTGCTGTCACCGACTCCCACAAACCCCACAGCTTAAAACAACACAGATTGGCTGGGCACAGTGGCTCTCGCCTGTAATCCCAGCACTTTGGGAGGCTGAGGTGGGTGGATCACTTGAACTCAGAAATTTGAGACCAGCCTGGGCAACATAGCAAGAAACTTGTCTTTAAAAAAAGACAGACAGACAGACAGACAGACAGAGGAAGGAAGGAAGGAAGGAAGGAGGAAGGAAGGAAGGAAGGAAGGAAGGAAGGAAGGAAGGAAGGAAAGAAGGAAGGAAGGAAGGAAGAAAGGAAGGAAAGAAGGAAATAACACAGATTTATTCTCTTACAGTTCTGGAGGTCAGAAGCCAGCAATCAGCTTCTCTGGGCTAAAGTCAAGGGGCTGGCAGGGCTGATTTCTTCTGGAGGCACTGAGGGACCTCATGTCCTTGTCTTTTTAGCCACCTATATTCCCTGGCTCCTGGTCCCCTCCTCCTTCTTCAAAATGTGTCCCTCAGCTAGGGGCGGTGGCTCACGCCTGTAATTCCAGCACGTGGATCACCTGAGGTCAAGAGTTCGAGACCAGCCTGGCCAAGATGATAAAAACCCCATCTCCACCAAAAGTATAAAAATTAGCTGGACATAACAGTGAATGCCTATAGTCCCAGCTACTCAGGAGGCTGAGGCAGAAGAATCACTTGAACCCGGGAGGTGGAGGTGGAGGTTGCAAAGAGCCAAGATCACACCACTGCACTCCAACCTGGGCAACAGAGCAAGAAAACCCGCATCCCTCCAATGTCTGCTTCCATTGTCACATCAACAGCCCTCTGACCAACTTCTCCTGTGTCCCTCTTGTAAGGATCTTTGTGATTCTAGTCAGGACCCACCCAGGTAAACAGGATCATTTCCCCATCTCTACAAAATGAAACACATCTGGGAGTCCATTTTGCCATATAAGGGAACGTTCACAGGTTCTAGGGATTAGGATGTAGGAACTTTCTTTATTATTATTATTATTATTTAGCCTAGCATTGGGGAGCAAGAAAAACTTTCTTTTTCCTTTTTCTTTTCTTTCTTTCTTCTTTTTTTTTGGTTGTTGTTTTTGTTTCGTTTTGTTTTTTTTCTGAGATCGAGTCTCCCTGTGTCACCCAGGCTGGAGTGCAGTGGCACAATTTGAGCTCACCACAACCTTCACCTCTGGGTTTAAGTGATTCTCATGCCTCAGACTCCCGTGTAGCTGAAACTACAGGAGCCCGCCACCACACCCAGCTAATTTTTGTTTTTTAGTAAAGATGGGGTTTCACTATGTTGACCAGGCTGGTCTCAAACTCCTAACCTCAAGTGATCCGCCTGCCTTGGCCTCCCAAAATGCTGGGATTACAGGCATGAGCCATTGCACCCAGCTTTTTTTTTTTTTTTTTTTGAGTCTGAATCTCACTCTGCCGCCCAGGGTGGAGTGCAATGGTGTAATCTCAACTCACTGCAACCTCCTCCTCCCAGGTTCAAGTAATTCTCGTGCCTCAGCCTCCTGAGTAGCTGGGACTACAGGCACCTGCCACCACACCTGGCTAATTTTTGTATTTTTGGTAGAGACATGGTTTCACCATGTTGGCCAGGCTGTTCTCGAACTCCTAACCTCAGGTGATCCGTCTGCCTCAGCTTCCCAGAAGTGCTGGGGTTACAGGCGTGAGCCACCTTGCCCGGCCCTTTTTTTTTTTTTTAGATGGGATTTCCCTCTGTTGCTCAGGCTGGAGTGCAGTGGTGAAGTCACAATTCACAGCAGACTCAAACTCCCAGGCTCAAGTGATCCTCCCACTTCAGCCTCCCAAAGCTGGTACCATAAATGCGTGCCACCATGCATGGCTTATTTATTTGTTTGTTTGTTTAGAAGAGACAGGATCTCACTATGTTGCCCAGGATGGTCTTGAACTCCTGGACTCAAATGATTCTCCTGCCTCGACCTCCCAAACTGCTGGCATTACAGGCTTGAGACACTGCACCCGGCCAGGACATGGAAACCTTGGAGGCCACATTATTCAGCTTACCGAAATCTCAAAGTGCGGTCTGATTCTATTCTGCTGGCCATTTTATTTCTTCAGGTCTCAGACCTAATGTGGACTTACAGGTGCTACTTAGGACATAGGTCCAGTCAGAGTCAGCAAAGGCTACTGGAACTGGCATTTCAGGACCTTTGAGCTCCCCTGGAGGTGACTTTGTGCAAATTAGGAAAAAGCTGTCCTCCCTTGCTCCAGGTAAACACAGCCCCACACCAGGATGTGTGGCTGGTGAAAAGGCACAGGTTACGTTTCAGCCTCCACGTGCCTCCTGGGTCAGACGAATTTGTGCAGTGCACAACCTGTAGAACCCTACTTTAAGGCACAGATCCCCCACCTCACCCTGATTTTTTGCTTGTGTTTTTTTACTCTCCATGATTTATTTACATTCATATATATATATGTATATATATATATACTTTAAGTTCTGGGATACATGCAGGTTTGTTGCATAGATACACATGACCATGGTGGTTTGCTGCACCCATCAACTTGTCATCTACATTAGGTAACCCTGATTAAAAAAAAAAAAAATTAGGGAAGCATACCCAGTCTTACTCTTGTCTTTCTCTGTATAATTTAGATCTGCACAAACTCTCAACTATGACTCACATTTCCTGAAACCCTGGAGCCTCCCAGATGTGAAATCACTGAGAGCTGCTCCTTCAGAAACAGTGACTCCTTTAAAGGCAGGGCTTGGAGGACGGCCCTTGTGGGTCTAGAGACTTGTAAGACTGACTCCTGCAGGGCACCTGGGACTGGTGGGAAACCCTTAGTGACGAGGTCGGGGCTCCACAGAGGTGCAGGGTGGGATCGGAAGAATTACACCTCTGCCCTTTGGCCAACGACCAACACCTCCGGAGGCTCCAGAGGTTTGGAGTAGCGCAGAGAGACGCCAGAGACGCCGGGGCAGAGTCGGCAAGGTCTGGAAGGGAGCGTGAGCTTGCTGCGCTCTCCCCACGCCCTGATTCCCACCCTCCCGCAGGAGCAGCTGCTCTCTTGTCGGAAACGAACCCTTCAGCCCCTCCACGCTCAGGGAGTGGGGTGGGAGAGGGCGTGCGGCGCCGTGCTCTGTGTCGTGGCTGCCCCCACAGGGGCGCTGGCAGGATCGATTCCGCAGACAGCACACGCTGGGATCAACCACACAGCTCTGTGGATCCGGGGACACCCCCGCCATCTTTCACTCTCATTTTTCTTAGACATACTAAATTGGTCTTAATCGGAATGAAATTAACAGTAATTTTTATTTTCCACCTGGGTGTTTTTTATTTTGTCTCTGTTTGGTGTGTAGCTTCCAAATGTTCAACAACTACCATGACTTACTTTTATAATCATACTAGTCAGTAATATTGTTATAAGGATGTTTTGGGCTCTGAAATCCCAGCTTGTAACCCCAGCACTGGGGAAGTCAAGGCAGGAGTTCAATGGGCTTGAGGCCAGGAGCCCGCCAACATAGTGAGACCCCCCCATCTCTACAAAAAATAAATTGAAAATCAAAAAATTAGCCAGGTGTGGTGGCACGCTCCTGTAGTCCTAGGTACTCAGACGGTGGTGGCGGGAGGATCACTTGAGCCTGGGAGGGCGAGGCTGCTGTGAGTTGTGACCCCACTGCTGAGCTCCATCCTGAGTGACAGAGCAAGACCCGCCTCTAAGAGAAATAGTCAAATTTTCGGCCAGGTGCGGTGGCTCACGCCTGTAATCCCAGCACTTTAGGAAGCTGAGGCGGGTGGATCATTTGAGGTCAGGAGTTCAAGACCAGCTTGGCCAACATGGTGAAACCCTCATCTCTACTTAAAATACAAAAAATTAGCCCAGGCATGGTTGCAGGTGCCTGTAATCCTATCTACTCAGGAGGCTGAAGCAGGAGAATTGCTAGAACCTGGGAGGTGGCAGTTGCAGTGAGCCAAGATTATGCCACTGAACTCCAGTCTGGGCAACACAGCGCGACTCCATCTTAAAAACGCAAACAAAGGGTCGGGCGCGGTGGCTCATGCCTGTAATCCCAGCACTTTGGGATGCCAAGGCAGGCAGGTGGATCACTAGAGGTCAGGAGTTGGAGGCCAGCCTGGGCAACCAGGTGAAACCCTGGCTCTACTAAAAGTACAAAAATTAGCTGGAAGTGGTGGCACATATCTGTAATCCCAGCTACTCAGGAGGCTGAGGAATGAGAATTGCTTGAACCTGGAAGGCAGAGGTTGCAGTGAGCGGAGGTCACGCCACTGCACTCCAACCTAGGCAATAGAGTGAGACTCTATCTAAAAAAAAAAAAACAAAGAAGAAGAAAAGAAAAAGAAAACCCTCTTCAGAGACTTCCAATCCTATCTAATTTGTGCAAACTAAGTATCATGGCCACTCCTACCTGCAAGAGAAAGTGGAACATTCTGCACTTAACTCTTACAGTAACGCAGAAACGGGAGAAATATCAGCTCACAGTGAGCTTAGCTCACAAGCACTCTCATTCAGCACCCACAGATCCCTAAATATGTGCTTTTTCTCCTACAAATTAAAAGAGAAAGAGAGACAAACAGGAAGAGAAAATGCAAGAAGCAACTTTGTCATTTTCAAACCACAGCAAAATATAACTGAGATTGCTTCCTTTGAATGTTCTTTTTTGTTTGTTTTTGTTTTTCTTTGCTTTTGTTTTCCTTTTTTTTTGTTTTGTTTTGTTTTAGATGGAGTCTCGTTCTGTCACCCAGGCTGGAGTGCAGTGGCGCGATCTTGGCTCACTGCAACCTCTGCCTCCCAGATTCAAGGGATTCTTCTGCCTCAGCCTTCGAGTTGCTGGGATGACAGGCATACGCTACCAAACCTGGGTAATCTTTTGTATTGTTAATAGAGACGGGGTTTCACCGTGTTGGCCAGGATGGTCTTGGTCTCCTGACCTTGTGGTCAGCCTGCCTCAGACTCCCAAAGCGCTGGGATTACAGGCGTGAGCCACCACGCCTGGCTCTTTGTTTGTTTTTTGAGACAGGGTCTCATCTGTCACCCAGGCTGGAGGGCAGGGATATGATCTCAGCTCACTGCAGCCTCGACCCCCTGGGCTGAAGAAATCCTCCCACCTCAGCAGCTGGGGCTCCAGGCACATGCCACCACGCCCAGCTAATCTTTTATGTTTTGTAGAGGTGGGGTCCTGCTATGTTGCCCAGGCTGGTCTTGCGCTCCTGATCTCAAGTGATCCTCCCACCTCAGCCTTCCCAGTAGCTGGGACTACAGGTGCCTACTACCATGCCTGGATAATTTTTTTAGTTTATTTTTGTAGAGATGGTTTGGTCTCAAACTCCTGGCCTCAAATGATCCTCCTGCCTCAGCCTCCCAAAGTTCTAGAATTACAGGCATCAGCCCTTATGCCCAGCCACGTCTCCCTTTTGTGTCTCTCTTCCCCAAGAACACAAGTTTCAGAAAGATGGTGACTGTCTCTGTTCTACTCGCCACTGTAGCAACACTACCTAAAACAGCACCTGCCACCAAAACCCCAATTAATTATTTGTTGAATTAATTGATTCTTTAAACCTTGACATCTTAGAGCACCGATCCCCAACCTTTTTTGGCACCAGAGACCAGTTTTGTGGAAGACAATTCTTCCATGGATACGGTGGGTGGGGTGGGAATGAAGGGATCGTTTCAGGATGATTCAAGCACATTACCTTTATCAATAGCTTCTCATAAGGAGCGAGCAGCTTAGGTCCCTGCATGCGCAGTTCACGATAGGGTTCACGCTCCTATGAGAACCTACTGCCACCGCCCATCTGACAGGGGGCGGAGCTCGGCTTCCCTCGCTCACCCGCTGCTCACCTCCGTGCGGCCCGGTTCCTAACAGACCATGAACCCGTATAAGTCCATGGCCTGGGGGTTGGGAACCACTGTCTTAGGCTACTAAGCCCCATTCCCCTGAATTCTTGTGGCATCAATTTTTCATCAGCCAAGCATCCAACCGTCCAGGCACAGCCCTTGAACAAGCTCGCCTCTGGTACTTCAGCTCGACTAAGCCTCTGCAGAATCTGTGGTAACTGGGCCCTGCCCCTCCATCGTGAATATGGGATATGGGGAAGGGAGTGGATATGGGGTTAGGAGTTCGAGACCAGCCTGGCCAACATTGTGAAACACCGTCTCTACTAAAAATGTAAAAATTTATCCGGGTGTGATGATGGGTGCCAGTAATCACAGCTACTCGGGAGGCTGAGGCAGGAGAGTCTCTTGAACCCCAGAGGCAGAGGTTGCAGTGAGCCAAGATCTTGTCCACGTCCAGGCTCCCACTCCTGTGCCCTCATGTGCTGCAGAAGCTGGAAAGCTATTTTTAAATAATAACTTCACCACTCCCATCCAAATTATCAATACTTAATTGCCAAATGGTTTTCAGTAGCTACCCTCCTGTCTTAAAATATAATGTAATACTAATAGAAAATCTGAGGCTAGGCACAGCGGCTCATGCCTGTAATCCCAGCACTTTGGGAGGCCGAGGCAGAAGGATTGCTTGAGCCCAGGAGTTCAAGACCAGTCTGGGCAACACAGTGAATCCCTGTCTCTACAAAACATATCAAAATTAGCCAGGCATGTTAGTACATGCCTGTAGTCCCAGCTGCTCAGGCGGCTGAGGTGGGGGGAGGATCACTTGAGCCCAGGCAGTGGAGACCTCAGTGAGCCGAGATGGCACCACTGCACTTCAGCCTAGATAACAGAGCTAGACACGGTCTCTATTTTTTCCTTCTCCTTCTTTCTTCTTCTTCTTTCTTCTTCTTTTTCTTCTTCTTTCTTCTTCTTCTTTTTCTTCTTTTTTTAATGTACAGCAAAACCACAATCAGAAGACATGGTCTCTAAAGAAACAAAAAAAAGAGGCTGGGTGCGGTGGCTCAAGCCTGTAATCCCAGCACTTTGGGAGGCTGAGGCAGGTGGATCACCAGAGGTTAGGAGTTCAAGACCAGCCTGGCCAACATGGTGAAACCTCGTCTCTACTAAAAATGCAAAAATTTAGCTGGGGGTGGTGGTGGGTGCCTGTAATCACAGCTACTCAGGAGGCTGAGGCAGGAGAGTCACTTGAACCCCAGAAGCAGAGGTTGCAGTGAGCCAAGATTGCACCATTGCACTCCAGCCTGGGCAACAAGAGTGAAACTCAAGAAAAGAAAGAGAAAGAAAGGAGAGAAAGAGAGAGAGAGAAAGAAAGAAAGATAGAAAAAGAGAGGGAGGGAGGGAAGGAATGGGGGAAAGAGAGAGAAAGAATGAGAGAGAGGGAGGGAGGGAAGGAAGGAAGAAAGAAAGAAAAAGAAAGAAAAAAAATTTTTGAGGTAACAGATGAGATGATTGCTATGGAAAAGATACTTTGTTACAATTCCCAAGAGGAAGTGGCACGTGATGCCATGGGGGACCACACGGGGGAGCCCCTGAGTCGGTTAGGAGAAGAGACAGGAGGAAACTGGGCAAGCACTTTTACCGTGGTTGCCACAGGAAGGAGCTGCTGCTGCCGCTGGAGTAAAGTGCTGCTGGGGTAACGCTCACAAGAACAGCAGGCAGACAGGAAGCAGGAGTCCCTTCTCCTGGAGGTGAGCAACCCCCCCGGAAGGGGTTCCGGGATGCAGAACTTTGCGTGCTAAAAATGGGAAAGATCTGGGGAAAGTGGGACGAGTTGATTACGCTACTTCTGCAGTCTCCTAGCAAACCCTCTTGCCAAAGCCCAACATAGAACCATCTGGCAAAGCAGAAATGTGCTTTGCTTGTCCCAGCATCACAAAGCAGAGCACAGGAGGGTGGGTTTGGAGCTGAGAGACAGTAACTCTGTAATTGGTGCTGACTCTTTTCTTTTCTTTCTTTTTTGAAACAGAGTCTTGCTCTGTTGCCCAGGCTGGAGAGCATCGTACAGTCTTGGCTCACTGCAACCTCCGCCTCCCGAGTTCAAGTGATTCTCCTGCCTCAGCCTCCAGAGTAACTGGGGCCACAGGCAAGCGCCACCACACCCGGCTAATTTTGTATTTTTAGTAGAGACGGGGTTTCACCATGTTGGCCAGGCTGGTCTTGAACTCCTGACCTCAGGTGACCCACCTCCCTCAACTCCCCAAAGTGCTGGGATTACAGGCATGAGCTACCAGGCCCAGCCCAATACTGACTGTTTATGATCTTCCTGGTCCTCTCCAATCTGTCCCCTGGCCTGCCATTGAGAGGAGCTTCATAAATAGATAAAATTGATCCGTTCAGACTCTTGCCAAAAGTTTTTCCATAGTTGCCTACCAGCCAATCAGGGTGAAATTTCAACTTTTTAATGAGGCATAAAATGTTATCCTCACTTATGGCCCAGTTTTATCTCCTCTCCTGAACTTTATATTCCAGAAATATATAAATCTTTGAATTTCTCAAAACAAATCATATTCCCCAGTTTGCATGCTTTTAATACACTAGTCCGTCATCTGGAGAAAAAGAAGATTGGGCTCACACCTGTAATCCCAGCACTTTGGGAGGCCAAGGTGGGCTATCACCTGAGGTCAGGAGTTCCAGACCAGCCTGGCCAACATGGTAAAACTCTGTCTCTACTAAAAATACAAAAATTAGTCAGACATGATGGTGTGCACATGTAATCCCAGCTACTTGGGAGGCTGAGGCACAAGAATCACTTGAACCCGGGAGGCAGAGGTTGTAGTGAGCCGAGATCACACCATTGCACTCCAGCCTGGGCGACAGAGCAAGACTTTGTCTGAGACAGGGTTTTGGTTTGTCACCCATGCTGGAGTGCAGTGGTGTGAACACAGCTCACTGAAACCTCAGCCTCCTGGATTCAAGTGATCCTCCCACCTCAGTCTCCCGAGTATATACCTAGGACTACAGGCCCACGCTACTACGGCCAGCTAATTTTTTTTTTTTTTTTTGGAGAGACAGAGTCTTGCCCTTTTTCCCAGGCTGCTCTTGAACTCCTGGCCTCAGGTGATCCTTCCACCTCAGCCTCCCAAAGTGCTTCGATTACAGGCGTGTGCCACTGTGTGCCCAGACAAATCCTAGAAGAAAATATGAGATCAAAAGATGTGCTTCAACTTTAAGAATGGAAGTTAGCTTCTGATCAGCTCAATGTTAGCTGGATTTGAAGGCCAAAGAAAATGGAAGCAAATGTATTTTTGAATTATACAGTATTTACTGTTCTCACACTTCTGACACCCAAGGAGAAGAAAGATAACGCTCCCAGTGCTAATGAGACTTGTTAGGTTTTCTTTCCTGTTAAAGATATTTATACTTGAATTCTTTTATTTTTTAATTTTTTGGAAGCAGGGTCTCACTGTATCACCCAGGCTGGAATGCAGTGGCTTGGGCAGAGCTCACGGTAACCTTGAACTCCTGGGCTCAATCGATCCTCCCACCTCAGCCTCCCAACGTGTTGGGATCACAGGTGTGAGCCACTGCACTGGCTGTATATATTTTTTAAGGTTTGGCACCGCTTTAGAATGATTCCATAAATTAAAAAACAGTGGTTGGTTTGAAAATTAGAGATGGTTTATAAAATAACATTAGGGGAGATATACATGATTCTGCAATCGTTTACCAAGCTTTTCCTTAAATTCAAAGGCTATTAAGCTTGCATGGTTATCTGGTTAAGAGGGTGATTTTGCTTTTTGTTTCTTTTGTTTTGTTTTGTTGAGACGGGGTCTCGCTATTCACTCAGGCTCCTGAGTGCAGTGGTGCCATCATAGCTCACTGAAGCCTCAACCTCCCAGGATCAAGTGACCCTCCCATCTCAGCCTCCTGAGTAGCTGGGATCATAGGCGCCTGCTACCACACTTGGCTAATTTTGTGTGTGTGTAGAGACGGGGGTCTCACTATGTTGCCCAGACAAGTCTTGAACTCCTGGGCTCAAGTGATCCTCCCATCTTGGCCTCCGAAAGTGCTAGGATTACAGGCGTGAGTGGCTGTGCCCAGCCCGACTTTGCTTTCTGCGCTCCCCACCCTTTCTACTGCAACGTTTTTTCTTCTTAAATCAGGTGATTTCTGCCGAGTGCAGTGGCTCAGGCCTGTAATCCCAGCACTTTGGGAGGCTGGGGTTCAAGGTCAGGAGTTCAAGACCAGCCTGGCCAAGATGGTAAAATTCCGTCTCTACTAAAAATACAAAAATTAGCTGGGCGTGGTGGTGGGTGCTTGTAATCCCCACCACTCGGGAAGCTGAGGCATGGAGGTGGAGGTTTCAGTGAGCCGAGATTGGCACCACTGCACTCCAGCCTCAGCGACAGAGTGAGACTCTGCCTCAAAAAAAAAAAAAAAATCAGGTGACTTCTGACACGTCTTCTTTAGTTTTTCTCCAGCACGAACTCCTTCATGAAGGCTTCCGAGGAGAACTCTAGGCTCTGTTTATTCGACTATCTTTCTACCATGCTAAACCTTTTGGGCAGAAGCTGTGGCTTTCCATCTTCAGATTCCACATTCTGAGCACAGTATCTTCCCTAGAGTAGACACTCATCCTACCCTTGTTGAGTACATGTAAAATAACTTTTGATAAAACCAGATTAACTGGCCGGGTGCAGTGGCTCATGCCTGTAATCCTAGAACTTTGGGAGGCCGAGGTGAGTGGATCACCTGAGGTCAGGGGTTCGAGACCAGCCTGGCCAACATGGTGAAACCCCGTCTCCACTAAAAATACAAAAATTCACTGGCGTGGTGGTGGGTGCCTGTAGTCCCAGCCGCTCAGATAGCTGAGGCAGGAGAATCGCTTGAACCCAGGAGGCAGAAGTTGCAGTGACCTGAGATCATGCCACTGCACGCCAGCCTGACTGACAGAGCAAGATTCTGTTTCAGAAAAAAAAACAAAAACTTCTGCAAGCACTTTTTCTCAGCAATTGCCTGTCCAGCCTCAAACTGGCATGATATGCTTGTTATTGATCTTTGTAGCCAAGGATAATTATCTGAAAACAATTATGAACGCCTCCTCATTTTTTGTTTAAAAACCTTTGTCTCCCTTCACCTCCCTAAGTATACACAGAGTTTACTGTGACACCTGTATTCCTATGGCAATGCTCTGCTCCCGAGTAAATACCTTTTTCATGGAGAGAAGCTCTCTCTGTTGTTTAGGTTGGCAAGGTTAATAGATGCAATGGTTAATGATTACTAGATAATTCATATTGATTAATGGATGACTAATAGTTGAATAATACATGTCATGGATAATAATGATGAATGATTATTAAATTAGCTTCCTGGATGTCTTAGTGTACTTGGGTTGCTGTAACAAAATACCTTAGACTGGATAATTTATAAATAATAGAAATTTGGCTGGACGTGGTAGTGCATGCTTGTAATCCCAGCACTTTGGGAGGCCGAGGCAGGAGCATTGCTTGAGGCTGGTAGTTCGAGACCAGCCTGGGCAACATAGCAAGACTCCATCTCTACAAATAAAAAAAATTTTTTTAATTAGCTAGGCAAGGTGGCATGAGCCTGGGGTCCCAGCTGGGGAGGCTGAGGCAGGAGGATCACCTGAGCCCAGAAGGTTGAGGCTGTAGTGAGCCATGATCACACTACCACACTCTAGCCTGGGTGACAGAGTGAGACCCTGTCTCAATAAAAATAAATAAAATAAAATAAAAAGAATTGGGCCAGGTGCTGTGGCTCATGCCTATAATCCCAGCACTTTGGGAGGCCAAGGTGGGTAGATCACTTGAGGCCAGGAGTTCAATACCAGCCTGGCAAACATGGCCAAACCCCATCCCTACTAAAAAAAAAAAAAAAAATTAGCCAGGTATGGTGGTGAGGGCCTGTAGTCCCAGCTACTCAAGAGGCTGAGGCAGGAGAATCACTTGAACCTGGGAGGTGGAGGTTGCAGTGAGCCAAGATCCTACCACTGCATGCCAGCCTGGGCAACAAAGCAAGACTCTGTTCGTCTCAACAAAAAAAAGACAGTGTCTCGCTATGTGGCCTTGAACCCCTGGCCTCAAGTGATCCTCCTGCCTTGGCCTCCCAAAGTGCTGGGATTACAAGCATGAGCCACCATACCTGGCCCCTTCTATGCTTCTAGACCTCATGAAATGCCCTTCCCTGCCATGCCTATTGAAAGGAAGCCAGTTTCACTCTTGAGAGTGCGTCTTTCCCTCTGCCCTCCCTAACTCCTGCTGCCTCACCTCTCCCACAATCCTCCTGAGTCCTCCCCATTCACCCACCCTGAGACTCCCACAATCCTCCTGAGTCCTCCCCATTCACCCACCCTGAGACTCCCACAGCCCTCTCAGCAGAGTCCTCTGCAGAAGCCTGGAGCCTCACCAGGCTGTCGCCTGTCCCTAAGCTCATTCCTGAGTGGAAGAATCTGAAACCCTCAGAAATGACACCCTGAAAAAAGAAACAGAATGCTGCAAGCGTGAGACACATCCCAGGCCTGGGCTTGCTAAGTCTGTCTGCCAAACCAGGCTGTGCTTTGAGTGTGATGTGGACAGTTTTGCAAAGCCCCCTCCCCCGTGTCAAATCATAGTTCCTCCCTCTGGGCTAAAAGTGGGGGTGGGGTGTCTGAAACTATAGCACTGGAGGCTGTGTTTGTCTTCGCAGGCTGCCATAGCAAGGTGCCACAGACTGGGTGGCTTAAACGACAGAAATTTATTTTCTCACAATGCTGGAGGCTTGGAAGTGCAAGATCAGGTGTTGGCAGGTTTGCTTTCTTCTGAGGCCCCTGTCCCTGGTTTGCGGCCGGCCGCCTCCTCACTGTGTCCTCACACGGTCCCTTCTCTTTGCACACACACCCCTGCTATCTCTCTGTGTCTGAATTTCCTCTTCTTGGCCAAGCATGGTGGTCAGGTGTATAATCCCAGCATTTGGGGAGGCAGAAGCAAGAGGATCACTTGAAGCCAGGAGTTCAAGACCAGCCTGGGCAACATAGAGAACCTGTCTCTACTAAAAACACAAAAATTAGCCGGGTGTGGTGGGGCATGCCTGTGGTCCCAGCTACTCAGGAGGCTGAGACACCAGAATTGTTTGAACCCAGGAGGCAGAGGTCACAGTGAGCAAAGATGGTGCCACTGCACTCCAGCCTGAGCAACAGAGCGAGACTCTGACTCAAAATAAATAAATTAATTAATTAAGGACATCAGTGAGTTTGGAATTGGGCCCAGACTCATGATTCTCGGTTAACTTTATCACCTCTTTAACAGCTCTGTTTCTAAATACAGTCACATTCTACGGTACTGGGGGTTAGGGCTTCCACATATGAATTTGGGGGAGAGGGAAAAGAAGTTGGCCATAACAGAGACAGTCCTTGGATTTAGGATATTACCAATCCTTCAGGCATCTCTGAATAAGAGCAATAACCATTGGAAGAATAAGTAAATGAATGTCTTGTCTGTGAAAGCTAGGGACAGGATACTATCAATTTTTGAATGAATAGGTACAGGCTGGGTGCAGTGGCTCATGCCTATAATCCCAGCACTTTGGGAGGCTGAGGTGGGCGGATCATCTGAGGTCAAGGGTTCGAGACCAGCCTGGCCAACATGGCAAAACCCCATTTCTACTAAAAATACAAAAAAATCAGCTGGGCGTAGTGGCATGGGCCTGTAATCCCAGCTAGTCAGGAGGCTGAGGCAGAAGAATCACTTGAACCCAGGAGGCGGAGGTTGCAGTGAGCTGAGATCTCATCATTGCACTCCAGCCTGGGCAACAAGAGTGAAACTTGAAAGAAAGGGAAGGAAGGAAAGAAGGAGGGAGGGAGAGAGGAAGGAAGGAAAAAGCCAGATGTGGTGGCTCATGCCTGTAATCCCAGCACTTTGGGAAGCCAAGGTGGGCGGATCAACTGAGGTCAGGAGTTCGAGACCAGCCTGACTAACATTGTGAAACCCATCTGTACTAGAAATACAAAAATAAGCCGGGCATAGTGGCAGGCGCCTGTAATCCCAGATACTTGGGAGGCTGAGGCAGGGGAATTTCTTGAATCCGGGAGGCAGAGGTTGAAGTGAGCTGAAAACATGCCACCACACTCCAGTCTGGGTGACACAGGGAGACCCTGTTTCAAAAAAGAAAAAGAAGGAAGGAAGGAAGGAGGGAGGGAAAGAAGGAAGAGAACAAACAACACATACTTCTTTTTCATGGTTCTAGAGGCTGTGAAGTCCAAGATCACAGCGCAGGCAGATTCGGTGTCTATTGAGGGCCCACTTCCTAGATGGCGCCCTCTGACTGTGTCCTCACATAGTGGAAGAGATAAACAAGCTCTCTTGGCCTTATTTTACAATAGCATTAATTCCAGCCACCCTTATGACCAATCACCTCCCAAAAGGCCCCAGGTTTTCTTTTCTTTTCTTTTTTTTTTTTTTATGAGATGAGGCCTCACTCTTTCACCCAGGATGGAGTGCAGTGGCACCATCACAGCTCACTGCAGCCTTGACCTCCCAGGCTCAAGTGATCCTCTCACCTCAGCCACCCAAGTAGCTTGCGCTACAGGCATTCACCACCACACCTGGCTAAAATAAAAATATTTTCTCAATGAGGCAGGGTCTCTCTGTGTTGTTCAGGCTGCTCTAAAACTCCTGGGCTCAAGCGATCCTCCCACCTTGGCCTCCCAAGGGCTGGGATGATAGGCGTAAGCCAGGGTGCCCAGCCATATTAACATTCTTGCTTGTGTGATGGATGCCATCACTGAGGAAATCCTCCCAGGTCTCTGGTAGTGCCATGAATTTCTAACATCTTCAGACTCAAGGCAATACCCAGAGTTCAAAGAAGAACACCAGAACTTCATTTGACACTCACTGCCTCTCCCTAATGAGGGGCAATCCTCTCAAATACAACAGACAATCAAGTTCAGATCTGACACTTTTATCATAGATTCATGGGACAGCAGGTCCCAGGTGTGCATGGGTCACTTCTCCTCGTCCATGACCAAGACAATTGGCTTTTTATTTTTCTACCAAAGACTTCTGACCTCAGTTTTCTTCTCCCTCCATCCCTTCTGACCCAGCTGGCCACAGACCATGGTGGGTGAAGGGCAGGAGTACTCACTGCCAAGCTGCTTCTCCCTTGTGAACATGTCCATGCTAAGTATTTCTGTCTTAGAAGAAAGCGACAAGAATTATAGAGAATGGAGACTCTCATTAACAAACAGCCCTTTGCATTAGACAGGGTGTTACAGAGGAAGAAGGAAGTGAACATTCGTTTTATTTTTATTTATTTATTAATTGAGACAGGGTCTGGCCCTGTCACCCAGGCTGGAGTGCAGTGGCACAATCTTGGCTCACTGCGACCTCTGCCTCCCAGGCTCAAGCCATCCTCCCACCTCAGCCTCCTGAGCACCTGAGACTACAGGCACATGCCACCACCATACCTGGTTAATTTTTGTATTTTTTGTAGAGATGGGGTTTTGCCACGTCTGATCTGCCCAAGCTGGTCTTGAACTCCTGAACTCGAGTGATCCGCCCACCTTGGCCTCCCAAAATGCTGAGATTACAGGTGTAAGCCACTGCACCTGGCCAGAAGTGAGTATTCTTGATAGCTTCTAATTGCATTCTCAGGAAATGAAAGATCTATTACTGGGCCCACACTCAGCTCCCGGCAAAGCCTCCTCCATCAACTGCCCCCATTCCAGCTGGCTGGCTGTGAAACTGCCTTTGCAAAAATTATGACAGTGAGAGAAATCTAACGTAACTGACTCCGTCCTGCTTCTAAGCCCACAGCTGTCTTTGCTCATTCCTGCAATAGGCCAAGCCAACCGTAAGAGGGATTTAGTTTATAGTTTAACTTTAAAACAAAGCAAGTCAGGCGTGGTGGCTCATGCCTGTAATCCCAGCAATTTGGGAGGCTGAGGTAGGTGATCACCTGTGGTCAGGAGTTCGAGACCAGCCTGGCCAACATGGTGAAACCCCATCTCTACTAAAAAAATACAAAAATTACCCAGGCGTTGTGGCGTGTGCCTGTAATTCCAGCTACTTTGGAGAGTAAGGCAGGAGAATCACTTGAACCCAGGAGACAGAGGTTGCAGCGAGCCAAGATCATGCCACTGCACTCCAGCCTGGGTGATAGAGCGAGACTCCATCTCAAAAAAATAAAAAGAATAAAATAAAGCTGATAACAGTCCCTTCCTAAAACTAACCCCCTTCTTGCTCAGGGATTGACACTGCCTTTGTATAACTAATGAAAGACAGCGGCCGGGCGTCGTGGCTCGCGCCTGTAATCCCAGCACTTTGGGAGGCCAAGGCAGGTGGATCACAAGATCAGGAGATTGAGACCATCCTGACCAACATGGTGAAACCCCATCTCTACTAAAATACAAAAACCTAGCCGTGTGTGGTGGCACGAGCCTGTAGTCCCAGCTACTCGGGAGGCTGAGGCAGGAGAATCGCTTGAACCCAGGAGGCGGAGGTTGCGGTGAGCCGAGATCACACCACTGCACTCCAGCCTGGGCAACAAGAACGAAACTCCATCTCAAAAAAAAAGAAAAAAAAATTGAGACAAAAAAATAAATACAGCCAAGGAAGACTCCGGGGATCTTCTAGGTTATACAAACCAAAATAGGTTTTGGGGGAAGGAAAGAGAGTGAAGGAGTTGCAAACATCCATCAACACCCTCCTGGTCCTCGAAGTTTACTATGTTTTTGTTTTGTTTTGTTTTGTTTTGAGACAGGGTCTTGGTCTGTCACCCAGGCCAGAGTGCAGTGGCATGATCATGGCTCACTGCAACCTGTGATCCCAGCACTTTGGGAGGCCAAGGTGGGAGGATCCCTTGAGCCCAGGAGTTCAAGACCATCCCAGGCAACATAGGGAGACTCCCATCTCTCCAAAACAATTAAAAGTCAGCTGGGTGTGGTGACACATGCCTGTGGTCCCAGCTACTCAGGGGGCTGAGGTGAGAGGCTCACTTTGAGCCCAGGAGGTCGACGCTGCAGTGAGCTACAATCACACCACTGTACTCCAGCCTGGGCAACAGAGAAAGACCGTGTCTCAAAAAAAAAAAACAACCAAAACAAGAAATTATAAATTCTAAATAAAGAACTCACTAGAGGGACTAGACAGCAAAATGATACAAGCTGCAAAGAACTTAGGTGAAAGACATGTATCGATTTCAGAAGGTAAGAGCAAGAGATAAAACATGGAGAATATTAACATTTTAGAATAAAAAAACAAAAAACTTCAACATTTTATGGTGGATAAAAGTAGAAATGGTAACAGCTGTAAAGCAGCAGACTCATAGGAAAGACAGAAGGGAAGAACTATTTGGAATAAATAATGACTACATTTTTTTTTTTTTTTGAGACGGAGTTTCGCGACCGTTACCCAGGCTGGAGTGCAATGGCGCGATCTCGGCTCACCGCAACCTCCACCTCCTGGGTTCAGGCAATTCTCCTGCCTCAGCCTCCTGAGTAGCTGGGATTACAGGCACACGCCACCATGCCCAGCTAATTTTTTGTATTTTTAGTAGAGACAGGGTTTCACCATGTTGACCAGGATGGTCTCGATCTCTTGACCTCATGATCCACCCACCTCGGCCTCCCAAAGTGCTGGGATTACAGGCGTGAGCCACCGCGCCCGGCATAATGACTACATTTTACAAAGATCAAAGGAAAAAGGTAAGACTCCAAATAAAAGGGCTTGTATGTGTTTGCCACAGCTGCTGTAACACCAGGCCACGAGCTGAGTGGCTTAAACAATCCAAATGTATAGCCTCACAGCTGCTGAGGCCACAAGTTCAACAAGATCAAGGCATCCGCACAGTTGGTTCCTTTTATTTTTATTTTTATTTTGAGACAGAGTCTGGCTCTGTCACCCAGGCTATTGTGCAGAGGCGTGATCTCAGCTCACTGAAACCTCCACTTCCCACATTCAAGCGATTTTCTCGAGTAGCAGACTATATGGTATGCCACCACAGCCTGCTAATTTTTGTATTTTTAGTAGAGATGGAGTTTCACCATGTTAGCCAGGCGGCTCTCAAACTCCCAGACTCAAGTGATCTGCCCATCTCAGCCTCCCAAAGTGCTGGAATTACAGGCATGAGCCTCTGTGCCCAGCTAAAGGTTGCTCCCTTCTGAGGGTCAAGAGGAACAAATCTGTCCCACACCTCTCTCCTTCCTTCTGGTGGTTTGCTGACAATCTTTGGCATTCCTTGGTTTCTGTGGCATCACCCTAATCCCTGCTTTCATCTTCACAGGGTGTTCTCTCGGGTGCATGTCTGTATCCAGATGTCCCCCTTTTTTGTTATTTATTTTATTTATTTATTTATTTTTGAGACAGAGTCTTGCTCTGTCACCCAGGCTGCAGTGCAATGGCATGATCTCAGCTCACTGCAACCTCTGCCTCCCAGGTTCAAGCGATTCTCCTGCCTCAGCCTCCCCAGTAGCTGGGATTACAGGTGTGCACCACCACGCCTGGCCAATTTTTGTATTTTTAGTAGAGATGGGATTTCACCATGTTGGCCAGGCTGGTCTCAAACTCCTGACCTCAGGTGTCCACCTCCCTCGGCCTCCCAAAGTGCTAGGATTACAGGCGTGAGCCACTGCACCCGGCCTATTTATCTATTTTTAAGAAAGGATCTCACTCTCTTGCCCAGACTAGAGTGCAGTAGCGCAATCATAGCTCACTGTAACCATAAACTCCTGGGACTTGATCAGTCTTCCCACCTCAGCCTCCCGAGTAGCTGGGACTAGAGGTGCATGTCACCCATGCACAGCTAACTTTTTATTTTTTGTTTGTTTGTTTGTTTGTTTTTTGTTTTGTTTGAGATGGAGTTTCACTCTTTCACCCAGGCTGGAATTAAGTGGCTAGATCTCAGCTCACTGCAACTTCTGCCCCCCGGGATTCAAGTAATTCTTCTGCCTCAGCCTCTGAGTAGCTATGATTATAGGCATCCACCCCCATGCCAAGCTAATTTTTGTATTTTTAGTAGAGACGAAGTTTCACCATATTGGCCAGGCTAATCTCGAACTCCTGGCCTCAGGTGATCCACCGGCCTCTGCCTTTTAAAGTGCTGGGATTATGGGTGTGAGCCATCGCATCTGGCCTGTATTTTTTGTTGAAATGAGGTCTCATTATGTTGCCCAGGTTGGTCTTCAAATACTAACCTCAAGCAATCCTCCCACCTCAGCCTCCCGAGTAGCTGGGACTACAGGTATGTGTCACCACGCCTGGCCAATTTTTGTAATTTTTGTAGAGGTAAGTTCTCGCTAAGTTGCCCGGCTTGGTCGCCAAATACTGGCCTCAAGCAATCTACCCACCTCCCACAACGTTGTGATTATAGGTGAGAGCCACTGCACTTGGCCTCAAATTTCCCCTTTATTTATTTATTTATTATTATTTTTGAGACGGAGCCTTACTCTGTCACCCAGGAGTACAGTGGCGCGATCTCTGCTCACTGCAACCTCCACCTCCCAGGTTCAAGTGATTCTCCTGCCTCAGCCTCCCAAGTGGCTGGGATTACAGGCACCCACCGCCACACCCAGCTAATTTTTGTAATTTTAGTAGAGACAGGATTTCACCAGGTTGGCCAGGCTGGTCTCGAACTCCCGACCTCAGGTGATCCACCCACCTCGGCCTCCCAAAGTGCTGGGATTACAGGCGTTAGCCACCACGCCCGGCCAAATTTCCCCTTTCTATAAGGACACCAGTCATATCGGAGTAGGGACCTGCTCTCTTCCAGTATCATCTCATCTTAACCAATTATACCTGTAACAACCCTAGTTCCAAATACAGTCAGAGGCACTGGGAGTTAGCACTTCAACATGTGAATCTGGGGGTGGGGTACCCATACCAGGCTCATAGACAAATAGGTTTCAAAATATGTGGATAATTTTCCATTCATCTGAAGACCACCAAAGGGAAAAATCCTAACAGCTTTCAGGAAGTAAACACCAGACTTGTCAGCAGCAACAACAGACACAAGAAGACAATGGGGTAGTGTTTATTTTGTTTGAAGAGTAAAAGGCAAAAAACCTGGAAGTTAGAGAATTTTATGTCTAGCAGAACTGTCATTTAAATGTGAGAGTACATAAAGATATTTTCAGACATAAAAAAGTGTCAAAAGCTTACCCCAGGCTGGGTGCGGTTGCTCACACCTGTAATCCCGGCACTTTGGGAGGCCGAGGCAGGCGAATCACAAGGTCAGGAGTTCATGACCAGCCTGGCCAACACGGCGAAACCTCGTCTCTACTAAAAATACAAAAAAAGATTGGCTGGGCATGGTGTCACACCCTGGTAGTCCCAGCTACTCAGGAGGCTGAGGCAGGAGGATTGCTTGAACCCTGAAGGTGGAGGTTGCGGTGAGCTGAGATCATGCCACTGCACTCCAGTCTAGGCAACAGAGTGAGACTCCGTCTCAAAAAAAAAAAAAAAAATGTACCCTATTGGTTCATGCCTATAATCCCAGCACCTTGGGAGACCAAGGCAGGTGGATCACCTGAGATCAGGAGTTCGAGACCAGCCTGGCCAACATGGTGAAACCCTGTCTCTACTAAATACAAAAATTAGCCTGGCATGGTGGTGCACGCCTGTAATCCCAGCTACTCAGGAGGCTGAGGCAGGAGAATCACTTGAACCCGGGAGGCAGAGGTTACAGTGAGCCTAGAGTGTGCCACTGAACTCCAGCCTGGGTAACAGAATGAGACTCTGTCTTTTAAAAAAAAAATAAAGTTTACACTACAAAAATCTTCTTCAAAAATAATCCTGGAGGAAGTATTACAGCAAGAAGAGAAAGAACTTATGAGACACAGGAAATAATAGTGAGTACATTTCTAATGATAAATAAATACTGCCCCCCAAAGGCATATTTATACAAATCCAAAATCAGAATTCTAAAAAGTATCAGTATGGCAGTTTCAGGGCAAAAGGAAGCAGAGGGCAGAATTCGTGTGATAGAATAAACACAAATTAGTCTGAACATGTTAGGAATAACTACTAGAAAAATTTTGAAATATGCGTAATTTTCAAATCAGAAGTAGAAAATAATTGATGTATTCATGGAAACAAGGAAAGGAAACAAAAGAGTATGGTAAATAAAAGACTGAAAAGAGACAAAAAAGTCTTTTGTTGATGTTGTTGTTGCTGTTGAGACGGGGTCTGAACCCGTTGCCCAGGCTGGAGTGCAGCGACTCAGTCAGAGCTCACTGTAACCTTGACCTTTTGGGTTCAAGCAATCCTCCCACCACAGCCTCCCAAAGTGCTGGGATTACAGGCTTGGGTCACTGCACCTAGCCAGGAAAATGCATTTAAACTTGGGCTTTAAAGAATTTCCTTAGGGCGGGGCACAGTGGCTCACGCCTGTAATCCCAACACTTTGGGAGGCCAAGGCGGGCAGATCATTTGAGGTCAGGTGTTCCAGACCGACCTGGCCAATATGGTGAAACCCTGTCTCTACTAAAATACAAAAATTAGCCAGGCATGGTAGCGGGCGCCTGTAATCCCAGCTAGTCCGGAGGCTGAGGCAGGAGAATTGGTTGAACCCAGGAGGCAGAGGTTGCAGTGAGCCGAGATGGTGCCACTGCACTCTAGCCTGGGCGATACAGCGAGATTCCATCTCAAAAAACAAACAAACAAAACAAAACTACACAATTTCGTCAGGTAAAATCCCAAGGAACATAAGTTGATATTTTGAAAACTCACTAAATGAATAGGGAATAAAGCACATAAGCAGAAGCAATAAGCCTCAGAATCAGACTCACAAATGGCACAGCCATTGGAGTTATCTGTACGGAATATAAAATAAATACATTAAAACTTTAAAGAAATTAATGGTGGAACTTTAAAAATACTGAAGGAGAGCAGATTATTAAAACTGTCACCAGGTGCAGTGGGTCACACCTGTAATCCCAGCACTTTAGGAGGCCAAGGTGGGCAGATCACAAGGTCAGGAGTTCAAGACCAGCCTGGCCAACATAGTGAAACCTCATCTCTATTAAAAATATAAAAATCAGCTGGGTGTGGTGGCACACAGCTGTAGTCCCAGCTACTCGGGAGGCTGAGGCAGGAGAATCACCTGAATCTGGGATGCGCAGGTTGCAGTGAGCCAAGACCACACCATTGCACTCCAGACGGGATGAGAGTGAGACTCCATTTCAAAAAAAAAAAAAAACTGTCAAGGAAGATTTGAAGAGGAAAAACTAAAAATTATGTAAAGGAAAACTTTTAAACCCAGTGAGCAAATGAAATTGATTACAGCACAGCTAAAAAGAGAAGTAACTAGAGGCATATTGGAAGAAATTATACAAGGTACAGCCAGGCACAGTGGTTCCTGCCTGTAATCGCAGCACTCTGGGATCCTGAGGCAGGAGGATGACTCAAGCCCAGGAGTTCGAGGCCAGCCTGGGCAACATAGCAAGACCTTGTCTTTACTAAAAATTAAAAAAAAAATTCGCCAGGCGTGATGGCATGCACCTGTGGTCTCAGCTACTGGAGAGGCTGAGGTGGGAGGATTGCTTGAGCCCCGGAGGCAGAGGTTGCAGTGAGCTGAGATCGAGCCACCGCACTCCAGCCTGGGGGACAGAGTAAGACCCTGTCTCAAAGGGGGGAAAAAAAAAAGAAGGAAAAAAGAAGAAAAGAGAGAAATCATTAGAAGACAGTATTAGGGAACCTGGCATTTGTAAAGAGAAAAGTAAAGTTGGTTCCCTACCTCTCCCCATAATACAAAGGTCAAATAAATGAGCTAGAAACCTAAATAACAAAGGTAAAACCAGAAGGCTAGGACGGTATATTAGTTTCCTAGGGCTGCCATAAAGTACCACAAACTGGGTGGCTTAACCCCACAGAAATGTATTGTCTCCCCATGCCTGGTTGCCCACAGTCCAAACTCAAGGTGTCAGCAAGCCATGCCCGCTCTGACTCCTGCAGGGGAATCCTTCCTCATCTGTTCTTAGCTTCTGAGGATTTATTGGTAGTTTTTGGAGTTGCTTGCCTTGTAGTTGCATAACTCCGATCTCTGCCTTTGTTGTCCTATCGCATTCTCTCTCTCTCTCTCTCTCTGTCTCTCTCTCTCTCTCTCTCATTGTGTGTGTGTGTCCTCACATAGCTATCTTTTTTTTTTTTTTTTTTTTTTTTGAGGTAGAGTTTCGCTCTTGATGCTGAGGCTGGAGTTCAGTGGTGCGATCTCAGCTCACTGCAACCTCCACCTCCTGGTTTCAAGCGATTCTTATGCCTCAGCCTCCTGAGTAGCTGGGATTTCAGGTGCCCACCACCATGCCCAGCTAATTTTCCTATTTTTGGTAGAGACCAGGTTTCACCATGTTGGCCAGGCTGGTCTCAAACTCCTGACCTCAGATGATCCACCCATCTCAGCCTCCCAAAGTGCTGGGATTACAGGCGTGAGCCACCGTGCCTGGCTGCTATTTTCTTTTTATTTATTTATTTATAGAGATGGGGGTCTCACTATGTTGCCCAGGCTGATCTTGAACTCCTGGGCTCAAGTGATCCTCTCACCTTGGCCTCCCAAAGTGCTGGGATTATAGGCATGAGCCATGGCACCCAGCCTGGCTGTCTTCTAAGGACAACAGTGATATGGCATTAGCAGCCCACCCTACCCAGTATCACCTCATCTTAATTAATTACATCTGCCACAATCTCGTTTCCAAATACAGTCACATTCTGAGGTACTGCGAGTATGAATTCAACATATCTTTTTGGAAGAACACAATTCAACCCAAAACAGCTAGTAGAAAAATGTAGAATATTGTTATAGCTTTGGAGTGAGCAAAAATTCTTCAACCCAGAAGAAAGCACAGACCATATGGTGAAAATGTGACAGCCTTGGCTATATTAAATTTAAACATTTCTTCCAAACAAGGACATCAGGACATCATTGAAAAAGTTAACACAGCTGGGCGAGGTGGCTCATGCCTGTAATCCTAGCACTTTGAGAGACCAATATGGGCAGATCACTTCAAGTCAGGAATAGCTCCTGCCTGTAATCCCAGCACCAGCCTGGTCAACATGGTGAAATTCAGTCTCTACTAAAAATACAAAAATTAGCCAGGTGGGCATAGTAGCTCAATCTGTAATCCCAGCTACTAGGGAGGCTGAGGCAGGAGAATCACTTGAACCCAGGATGCAGAGGTTGCCATTCAACTATGTAATGAGTTGGGGAGCTTTTTGTGTGTGTGAGAGAACACTTAAAAACCTATCCTTGGCCGGGCGCAGTGGCTCACGCCTGTAATCCCAGCACTTTGGGACGCCAAGGCGGGCAGATCATGTGGTCAGGAGTTCAAGATCATCCTGGCTAACACAGTGAAACCCCATCTCTACTGAAAATACAAAAATTAGCTGGGCATGGAGGCACGTGCCTGTAGTCCTAGCTACTGGGGTGGGCGAGAGAATCGCTTGAACCTGGGAGGCAGGAGAATCGCTTGGACCTGGGAGGCGGGAGAATCGCTTGAACCTGGGAGGCGGGAGAATCGCTTGAACCTGGGAGGCGGGAGAATCGCTTGGACCTGGGAGGCGGGAGAATCGCTTGAACCTGGGAGGCGGGAGAATCGCTTGAACCTGGTAGCAGGTGAATCACTTGAACCTGGGAGGTGGAGGTTGCAGTGAGCCAAGGTGGCCCCACTGCACTCCAGCCTGGGTGACAGAGCGAGACTCATTCTTAAAAAAAAAAAAAAAAAATCCCAGTCATAAATGAGTAAAAACAATGAAGTCCCAGTGAGTGAACTGAAAAAAGCATGTACAAAACATCCTGGGAGAAAATTATGCCTATGTCTTGCCCTGTTGTCCAGGCTGGAGTGCAGTGGTGTGAGCTCAGCTCACTGCAATCTCTACCTTCTGGGTTCAAGCGATTCTCCTGCCTCAGCCTCCCTAGTAGCTGGGATTACTGGCGCGTACCACCATGCTCGGCTTTTTTTTTTTTTTTTTTTTTTTTCTGGTGGAGATGGGGTTTCACCATGTTGGCCAGACTGGTCTCGAACTCCTGACCTCGTGATGCGCCCTCCTCGGCCTCCCAAAGTGCTGAGCTATCAGGCAGGAGCCATCGCACCCGGCCTGGGTTGTTAATTTTTAAAACTGCCTTTCATTCTTGCTTTGCCATTTATAGTTCTGTAGCCTTGCACAAATGACTTCACTTCTCTATGAGTCATCTGTAAAATGGGGCTCTTTGTGAAGACTTAACGATACCACGTGTACAAAGCACTTAACACAACATGCACATTAAGCTCCCCAGACCGAAACTCCTATAAAATAGGGATGGGGGATTCTCGAGAGCAGGAGTTCTGACTTCAGCAGAGGAACCCAGAGCTGATGGAGAAAGCAGATGTGGCTGTGACATCCCCAGGGACAGTAAACACATCCTTCCAGCCCCGTCTTCCCCGCAGGGTCCAGCTACCAGCCTGACCCCTAGCTTCCTGGAGCCACTAGCCAACGCCGGCAGCCAGCGGTTTGGGTGCCGCCCCCTGCAGCACGAGTCCCCAGGCGGACTACATTTCCCGGCTTGCATCTCGGCTCGGGGCCCGCGGGGCAGTCCTGCCTCAGGGACCGGGTCCAGGCGGCGTTTGCAGGCTCCAGGCAGTTCCAGGCTCCGGGCAGTCACCGTCATGCATGCAGCTCCTATTTTTCGCGTTGCTAAACGCGTTCGTTGCGATCCACCCAACCCTGGGCAGCGGCCCCCGCAGGGTCTGTGAGGAGCGCTTCCCCCCGCCCCGGGCACCCACTACGCCGCATCGGAAGGAGGGGCCGAGGCCGGGCTCATCTCTTCGGGAGGACTCCCTCGACCCCACGGGGTGTCCACTGCGGCCCGAGGCTGGCAGCGGTTCTCTGCCGGGGGGCGCTAAGGGCTGGGCCCCGGAGCCGCGCAGCCCGAGACTACAACTCCCAGGCGGCACCGCGGCGGCGTCGACCATACGTCACTCGGGCCCCGCCGGCGGCCCCGGGAAGCCTCACGGGCGGGGGTAGGGGCTGGGGCCGACCGGGAGGCCGGTGCCAAGAATGGGGGCTGCCCGACCGCCTAGCGCGTGAGGAGGCCGAGGGGCGCGCCACCCCGGCCCGGGGCGGCCGCCCCCGGGGCCCCGCCACCCCCGCCTGGCCCGGCGGTCGTGGTCCGGGATGCGGAGCCGGGGGCCGCCGGTGGAGCTGCGCGGGGTGAGCGGCGCGGGGAACCGGGACTGCCTGCCGCCCTCGCCCTCGTCTCCCACCGGCGGACCCCGGTGGCCATTCGAGTGTCGCGCGGCCAGGCCCTCTTAGCGCCCTGCCGTTTGGAGGGCACAGGTGAACCTGCTGCCTCACTCCCACCCTGCCCCGCCCGGACAGCCGAATCGGAGTGGACGAGCCTGCCCTTTGAAAGGGTTTTTTTTCTTGCTTCTGCGGAGGGCGTCCCAGCCATGGCCCCCAGGAACCCCCTAGACCCCACAGGGACTGCCCTCCATCCCGGCCGCCAGGGTCCGCCCTCTGCATCCCGCGGGCAGCCGGTGTGAAGCGGCCACCCGCAGCCCCCGGCCCCTCCCCCATGGAGGAGGAGGAGGGGGCGGCAGCCAAGGAGTGGGGCACGACCCCCGCGGGGCCCGTCTGGACCGCGGTATTCGACTACGAGGCGGCGGGCGACGAGGAGCTGACCCTGCGGAGGGGCGATCGCGTCCAGGTGCTTTCCCAAGACTGTGCGGTCTCCGGCGACGAGGGCTGGTGGACCGGGCAGCTCCCCAGCGGTCGCGTGGGCGTCTTCCCCAGCAACTACGTGGCCCCCGGCGCCCCCGCTGCACCCGCGGGCCTCAAGCTGCCCCAGGAGATCCCCTTCCACGAGCTGCAGCTAGAAGAAATCATCGGTGTGGGGGGCTTTGGCAAGGTCTATCGGGCCCTGTGGCGTGGTGAGGAGGTGGCCGTCAAGGCCGCCCGGCTGGACCCTGAGAAGGACCCGGCAGTGACAGCAGAACAGGTGTGCCAGGAAGCCCGGCTCTTTGGAGCCCTGCAGCACCCCAACATCATTGCCCTTAGGGGTGCCTGCCTCAAACCCCCACACCTCTGCCTGGTGATGGAGTATGCCCGGGGTGGCGCACTGAGCAGGGTGCTGGCAGGCCGCCGGGTGCCACCTCACGTGCTGGTCAACTGGGCTGTGCAGGTGGCCCGGGGCATGAACTACCTACACAGTGATGCCCCTGTGCCCATCATCCACCGTGACCTCAAGTCCATCAACAGTAAGTGGTGTCCTCTCCCCAAAATTCCTTCCACAGAACCTCACGAGGCCATGCCTAGGTGGCGGGAAACAGGTTGAGGGAAACAGGTTGAGGGACACCAGATGACACTGTGCCTGGGGCGAGAAGGGGGCAGCAGTATGATACCTTCAGGGTGAAGGTGAGGTAGGCCTTGCCCACCTTAAGGGAGAAAAAGGAGGTTCAGAAAGGTTGAAGGACTTAACTGCCTCCCAGGCTGCAGAGTCACAGTTGCTCAGTAAACATATATCCATGAACACCTGCGTGAACAGCACAGATGCAGTGCCTGCCTTCAAGGTGCTCACCATCTAGCCATGCTGCCAGAGTCTGCCAGGCAGAGACAAAAAGAGCCTACCCCGTCTGAAGCCAGTGTCTCAACCCCGGCACTGTTGGCACTTGAGGCCGGATCATTGTTATAGGAGCTGTCCTGTGAATTGAAAAGTTGCTTAGCAGCATCTTTGGCCTCTTCCCGCTAGATGCCATTAACATTCCCTGCCCCCATCCCCAGCTATGACAACCAAAAATGTCTCTGGGCATTGCAAATGTCCCCTGGGGGCAGAATCACCCCCAGTTGAGAACCATTTCTTGGAGTCGTCATAGGCCCAGCTGGCCAAGGCAAACTGGAAAAGATGAGGGAGGAATTGAATGGATGTGGCTTGTATAAAAGCTTCCAGGCTGCCTGTCAGGTTCTCCAAAGTTGATTGGTTGGTTGAATAAATAATGGGGCCAGGCAGAAGGGAACGTTCTACAGGACTCATATCTAGAATCTAGATCAAGGAGCTTCGTGTGGCATCAGCGAATATTAATTGAGCACCTATTAAGCAGAAGCCTAACTGGGACTAAGACAGCCATGGTTTCTGCCCTGACAGTACTCATGGGCTAGTAATTTCATTCATTCATTCCACAGATATTTCCAGAGTGCTGTGCCAGGCCCTGTCCCAGGGATACAGCAAGGAAAAAATCTTACATTCCTGGCTCTCCCATTCGTGCTCTGCCCCATCTCACTCCCTATCATTTTTTCATTCATTTGTTCATTCTTCCATTTGATGTTTACCAGGCCAGATCATGTGCTAAGCAAAGGCACCAGGAGTGGAGGAGACTCATGTCCCCAGCCCTCACATCACTCACTTAAGCCCTGAAATATGAGGGTGCCCCCTTTGCTCTCAATGCCCACATCTTATCCTGATTTTTGTCACTTCTACATCTTGAAATTTATTTTAATCCATCCCACTATTTTTATATATGTATTGCTGTCCCCCCACCCATAGCAATGGTAAGCCCCTAGAATAGAGGGACTGCATCTTTCTTGCCTTCCAAGCCTAACGTTTGTATATCAACAGAGAGCTTGGCTGGGCGTGGTGGCTCATGCATATAATCCCAGCACTTTGGGAGGCCGAGGTGGGTGTCTCACCTGAGGTCAGAAATTTGAGACCAGCCTGACCAATATGGTGAAACCCCCATCTCTACTAAAAATACAAAAAGTAGCTGGGCGTGGTGGCATGCATCTGTAATCCCAGCTACTCAGAGGCTGAGACAGGAGAATTGCTTCAACCCAGGAGGTTGCAGTGAGCCGAGATCACACCACTGCACTCCAGCCTGGGTGACAGAGCAAGACTCCATCTCAAAAAAAAAAGAGCTAACACATGCCCACATGTGTCAGGACTGGTGCCACATCTGGGGAACTGATGCTTATGCCCCAGCACCTCTGAAAGGTTGGGTAAATGGAGGCAGGGCCACCCAGCATGTTCCTTTTGAAGGCTGGGGCTCCTTCTCAGCCCTTCCTCACCCCTGCTGATTGACAGCACACCCCATAGCCCCAGGGTTATTGTAGCCAGTACTTTCTAGCCAAAGGGTCAGTGGGCCTCTTATGGGCAGGGCTTCCTCCTGGGGTGATGGGTCTGCTCTGTGCCAGAGAGAGAGGACACAGCGCCTCCACAGCACTGCTTCCCCACTCATCCTACCCTAAGGAGCTTCTCATCTGCCATTATTCATGCATTGGTTAATTCCACCAGTAATTCTTTTTTTTTTTTTTTTTTTTTGAGATGGAGTCTCACTCTGTTACCCAGTCTGGAGTGTAGTCGTGCGGGTCTTGGCTCACTGCAACCTCCATGTCCTGGGTTCAATGATTATCCTGCCTCAGCATCCCGAGTAACTAGGATTACAGGCACCCACCACCACGCCCAGCTAATTTTCGTATTTTTAGTAGAGAGGGGGTTTCACCATGTTGGCCAGGCTCTTCTCAAACTCCTGACCTCATGATCCGCCCCCCTCAGCCTCCCAAAGTGCTGGGATTACAGGTGTGAGCCACTGCACCTGGCCAATAACAGCTAACACTTTCAAAGGCCCTATTGCATCAGGCAGTAAATTTTTACCACAATGCTAGAAGGTAAATTCTGTTACCAGCTCCATTTAATAGAGGAAAAGTCTGGGTGTGAAGATTAAAGTGTTGAAGGTTATGCAGCTAGGAAGAAGCAGAGCTGAGATTCAGACCCAGGCAGTACACTGAATACTTTGGGGCCTCCGTGTGATAGAAGGTAGTAAATAACCCCAGCAGTTAAGAGATTGGGCTCTGATTACAAAACTAGTTCAAGCCTTTGTCCTGCCATCTTCTAGCCATGTGATCTCTTAGCCAAGTGGCTTCTGAGCCTCTGCTGGCTGGTCTAGAAAAATGGGTTGTAGCTGGGTGCAATGGTTTACTCCTATAATCCCAGCACTTTGGGAGGCCAAGGCTGGAGGATTGCTTGAGCCCAGGAGTTTGAGGCTACAGCAAGCCATAATCACGCCGCTGCACTCTAGCTTAGTAACGGAAAAAGACCCTGTTCCTTTATTTATTTATTTTTTTCATTAAGACGAGTCTCACTCTGTCACCCAGGCTGGAGTACAGTGGCGCAATCTCGGCTCACTGCAATCTCCACCTCCTGGGTTCAAGTGATCCTCTCACCTCAGCCTCCCAAGTGGCTGGGACTACAGGCACCCACCACCACACCTGGCTAATTTTTGCATTTTTAGTAGAGACAGGGTTTCACCATGTTGGCCGCGCTGGTCTCGATCTCCTGATCTCAAATGATCCACCCACCTCAGCCTCCCAAAGTGCTAGGAGGCTACTGTGCCTGGCCAACCCTGGTCTCCTTAAAAAGGGAGGGGTGGTTTGTGAGTCAATTCATATAAAGAGCTTAGCATAGTGCAGGCACTAGCCGTGATCCTCATCGCTGTTAGTGACAACTTACTTACAGGCAGTAAGGAAGCTGGAACAATCCAGTATGTTTGCGGAATACATCAGTCAGATTTTGTCACAATAATGCCATGTAAGAAGCTACCCCCAAAACTCAGCATCTTAAAAACAACTGTTGTTGATTACTGCTTGTGCATTTGCAGGCCAGCTGGAGGGTGAACTGTTGGACACTGGGCTCGGCTGGAGAGGCCTTGTTCCAAGTAGCTCTCATCTTCTTGGACAAGGCAGACTAGCTGAGGCATGTTGTCATGGTGATGGCAGAAGTACAAGAGGGCCAGCAGACGTGCGAGGCCGGGGCTTGGAATTGACCCTGTCGTTCTTAGCCAAAGCAAGTCATGCGGCTGAGCCAGAGTCAGGGTGCAGGAACACACTCTGCCTTTTTCTTTTCTTTTGAGATGGAGTCTCACTCTGTCACCCAGGCTGGAGTGCAGTGGCATGATCTCGGCTCACTGCAACCTCTGCCTCCCAGGTTGAAGCAGTTCTCATGCCTCAGCCTCCCTGTTGCCCAGGCTGGAGTGCAGTGGTGAGAACATGGCTCATTGCACCCTCAACCTCCCAGTCTCAAGTGATCCTCCCAACACAGCCTCCCAAGTAGCTGGGACTGTTGTCACACACCCCCATGCCCAGCTATTTTTTTTTTTATTTTTTGTAGAGATGGGGTCTTGCTATGTTGCACAGGCTGGTCTTGAACTCCTGGGCTCAAGTGACCCACCTCAGCCTTGGCTGTTGGTTCTTGACCATTCATGGTGCTCCGCAGAGCCCAGGACAAAGTCAGGAGGGCAGAGGATGCAGAAGGAGCTCCCTCCTCCCTCGTGGGAGCCTGGGACAGGGATTAGACCTGGGTGGAGGGGCTTGTGGATATTCCAGGCCAGGAAAGGAGCTGCCACAGAGTGGGGCAGCCTGAGGCAGTGAGAGGAGAAATGTGTTTCCAGCTGAGGCAGCAGGCCAGGACACTTGGGTCTGCAGCACAGCAGGTCTAAGGTGACCCACCTTTCTTCCCACCCCACAGTCCTGATCCTCGAGGCCATCGAGAACCACAACCTCGCAGACACGGTGCTCAAGATCACGGACTTTGGCCTCGCCCGTGAGTGGCACAAGACCACCAAGATGAGCGCCGCGGGGACCTACGCCTGGATGGCGCCGGAGGTTATCCGTCTCTCCCTCTTCTCCAAAAGCAGTGATGTCTGGAGGTGCTAAAAGGCGCGGCCGGGTTGGCCTCTGCGGAGTGAGGGAGGGAGGAAGGGGTGAGGGCAGAGAGGGAGGGAGGAAGGGGTGAGGGCAGAGTGGGAGGGAGGGTCTCCTGCTGAAGCCAGGACCTGGGTCTGGCAGAGGGGCCTGCCGGCAAGGTCAGGCCACCAGACAAGTGCCAGTTACCTGTTCAGCTAGCACAAGTGGCAATTGGAGGGCACATTGGATTAGAATAAAAAATTCATAAGATCTAGAGTCAGGGCTGGGTGTGGTGGATCATGCCTGTAATCCCAGCACTTTGGAAAACTGAGGCTGGCAGATCACGAGGTCGGGAGTTTGAGACCAGCCTGACCAACATGGTGAAACCCTGGCTTTACTAAAAATATAAAAATTAGCTGGGCATGGTAGTGCATGCCTGTAATCCCAGCTACTGAGGAGGCTGAGGCAGGAAAATCAGTTGAACCCAGGGGGTGGAGGTTGCAGTGAGCCGAGATCATGGCACTGCACTCCAGCCTGAGTGACAGAGGAAGACTGTCTCCAAAAAAGAAAAAATTTAAAAAGACCTAGAGATAGCATGTGGATGCCAGCTCTGAAAGTCCCCTCAGACATGAGCCAGTGCACCGTCCCATCTGTCAGACAGGAAAATGATGAATTCACTCATTAATTCATCTAACTTTACCAGGTTCTAGGGATATAGCAGCGAACAAAAATAGATGCAATCCCTGCCCTCAGGAAGTAAATAAATACACGAGAAGCTCTTTTTTAAAAAGCTGTTTTTAAGAAAATTATAATTTTTAAAGATAATTAAGTACACCAGAAAAAAAAAGTGTTAGTACGAAGTGCTCGGAGGTTGAAAGGAAGGTACTTTAATGACTGGAAGACTACTTTTGGGATGGGAATGCTTCTCTGAGCAGTCTGAGAAATGATACTTCATCTGAGTTCTGAGTGGCAAAAAGGAGCTAGCCACAAGAAGTTTGGGGGAAGAAGTGTCCCAGTCAGGGGGAGCAGCTACCCGAAAGGAGGGGCTGAGGTGAGCGTGGTGTGTTCCAGAAACAGCAACAAGGCCCACGTGGCTGCCACTGTGCCAGCAAGGAAGAGAGAGGAAGGAGATGATGTAGGAGAGTGAGCTGGAAGGCCCTGTGGGTGAGGGAGTGGCCTGCAGGTTTTATTCCAATGAAGTAGGAAGCCTTGAGGAGCCATGTCTGTGAATGGCGTGGTAGCTCACACCTGTAATCCCAGTACTTTGGGAGGCCAAGGTGGGAGGATCACTTGAGGCCAGGAATTTGAGACCCGCTTGGTCAACATAGGGAGACCCCATCTGTATGAAAAAGAAATTTTTTAATTAATTTTTTTAAAAGGAAGTAAATAAAAACTTCTTTGGGGGCCAAGTGCAGTGGCTCACACCTGTAATCCCAGCACTTTGGGAGGCTGAGGTGGGTGGATCTCTTAAGGCCAGGAGTTTGAGACCAGCCTGGTCAACATGGTGAAATCCCATCTCTACTAAAAATACAAAAATTCAGCCAGCACATTGGCTCATGCCTGTAATCCTGGCACTTTGGGAGGCCAAGGTGGGTGGATCACAAGGTCAGGAGATCAAGATCATCCTGGCCAATATGTGAAACCGAATCTCTATTTAAAATACAAAAATTAGCCAGGCGTGGGAGCGCACATCTGTAATCTCAGCTACTCAGGAGGCTGAGGCAGAAGAATTGCTTGAACCCATGTGCCATGGTGGTGTGTTGCACTCATCAACCTGTAAGTGAGCCATAATGGTGCTACTGCACTCCAGCCTGGGTGACAGAGTGAGATTCCATCTCAAGAAAGAGAGACAGAGGTTGGGTGCGGTGGCTCATGCCTGTAATCCCAGCAGTTTGGGAAGCCGAGACAGGCAGATCACCTGAGGTTAGGAGTTCGAGACCAGCCTGGCCAACGTGGTAAAACCCCGTCTCTTAAAAAAAAAAAAAAAAAAAAAAAAGGAAAAAAGGAAAGGAAGAAGGAAGGGAAGGAAGGGAGGGAAGGGAAGGAAGGACCCCATCTCTACTAAAAATACAAAAATTAGCCGGGCGTGGTGGCAGGTGCCTGTAGTCCCAGCTACTAAGGA
Source organism: Aotus nancymaae (assembly GCF_030222135.1). Lineage (NCBI taxonomy): Eukaryota > Metazoa > Chordata > Mammalia > Primates > Aotidae > Aotus > Aotus nancymaae. Next base: position 13,817,731 of record NW_026988441.1, on the reverse strand, counting down.
GACTGAGGCAGGAGAATCGCTTGACTGCAGGAGGCGGAAGTTGCAGTGAGCCGAGATGGCACCACTGAACCCCAGCTTGGACGACAGAGTGAGACTCTGTCTCAAAAATAATAATAATGCTCCTTTGGCTGTTAGGTAGAGACAGCTAATGATGGGACTGTTGCTGTCACCAGTGAGAGTTGATGGAGGCCGTGGAAACTTTCAACCCAGAGTTTTCTGTTTGGTTGGAGCCAAACCTGGGTCTCCCCATTTACTGTTCCCGTCAATTCCCAGCCAAGGCGCCAGATTGTCCGAGCAGCAAATTAATGGGTATGGGACAGAGACAGATCAGACAGGAAGTCCCCAGCTCAGCCTAGAGCAGAGTAGCCCTTTGGGAAAAGTTCCAAATGGCTTTACATCAGGCATTCATTTATGCGATCACTTTTTTTTTTTGGAGACAGAGTCTCACTTGGTCACTCAGGCTGGAGTGCAATGATATAATCTTGGCTTACTGCAACTCCGCCTCCCGGGTTCAAGCAATTCTCCTACCTCAGCCTCACAAGTAGCTGAGATTATAGGCATGCACCAGCTACTTTTTATATTTTTAGTGGAGACAGGGCTTCACCCTATTGGCTAGGCTTGTTTTGAACTCCTGACCTCAGGTGATCCACCTGCCTCAGCCTCCCAAAGTGCTGGGATTACAGGTGTGAGTTAGTCATGCCCGGCCGGGCAGGCTAATTCTTTGTGTCCTGTACTTATCAGGATGCAGGGTATCCATACCTCCCAGCCACCAAACTTCAGTGGTACTCCCAGTCATTACAACAATCCAAATATCGCCGTAGGTTTCCAGGGACATGGCGGAGTGGGGAGGATCATGCCACCCTCCAGTTAAAAACACTGGTTTCCCCCACCTTGTACGGTCTCCATTCTCAAGTTTACTTCATGATCCAAAATGACTGCTCAAGCTCCAGTTTTTTTTTTTTTTTTTAAACAAGGTCTTGCTCTGTCACCTTGGGGGAGTGCAGTGATGCCATCACACCTCATTGCAGCCTCAACCTCCTGGGCTCAAGGGATCTTCCCACCTCAGCCTCTCTAGTAGCTGGGACTGCAGGCGTGCCACCACGCCAGGCTAATTTTTTGTAGAGACGAGGTCTCACTTTGTTTCCTAGTCTGGTCTCAATCTCTTGGGCTCAAGAGGTCTTCCTGCCTTGGCCTCCCAAAGTGCTGAGATTACAGACATTAGCCACTGTGCCCGGCTCTAGACTTCAGCTTTTTCTTTTTTTTTTTTTTTTAGCTCTAAAGTCTGAGTTACATGTACAGAATGTGCAGGTTTGTTAGAGGTATATATGTGCCATGGTGCTTTGCTGCACCCATCAACCCGTCATCTAGATTTTAAGCCCTGTGTGCGTTAGGTGTTTGTCATAAGTCTCTCCCTCCCCTTGCCCCCAGCCCCTATTCCAGTTTTTATGTCTACATTCCAATCATAGGAAGGTGAAAAGAGGAAAGGGGTACTCCTTCTTTTATTTTATTTTATTTTATTTTTTTTGAGATAGAGTCTCACTCTGTTGCCCAGGCTGGAGTGCAGTGGTGTGATCTTGGCTCACTACAACCTCTGCCTCCTGGGTTCAAGTGATTCTCCTGCCTCAGCCTCCTGAGTAGCTGGGATTATAGGCATGCGCCACCATGCCCAGCTAATTTTTTTGTATTTTTAGTAGAGACAGGGTTTCGCTATATTAGTCTGGTCTTGAACTCCTGACCTCATGATCTGCCTGCCTCAGCCTCCCAAAGTGCTGGGATTACAGGCATGAGCCACTACACCCGTCCAGGGCATACCTTCTTTTTAAGGACGCTTCCCAGAAGCTAATCGCCTACTACACACCCTCCTACGTCTCATGCACCAGAACTGTGGTCATGTGGACATGCTTAGCTGCAAAGGAGAATGGAAAACTCATGCAGGCAGCATGTGGCCAGCTCCACTTCACCAGCACTGTCACTGAAGAATGGGAGGCTGTCAGTTGCATGGGGGCAGTGATTTGTGTCTATCTCTTCTAGTGTCTAGAATGGTGCTTGGCGCACAGTAGGCACTTAACGAGTATATGTTGAATGGGCTGGACACAGTGGTTCATGCCTGTAATCCCAGCACTTTGGGAGGCCAAGGCAGGCGGATCACCTGAGGTCAGGAGTCCAAGACCAGCCTAACATAGTGAAACCCTGTCTCTACTAAAAGTACAGAAATTAGCCAGGGTAGTGGTGTGTGCTTGTAATCCCAGCTACTTGGGAGGCTGAGGCACAAGAATCACTTGAACCCGGGAGGCAGAGGTTGCAGGGAGCCGAGATCGCACCACTGCACTCCAGCCTGGGCAACAGAAACTCTTGTCTCAAGCAAAAAAAAAAGGTATATGTTGAATGAATGGATGAGTGGATGATGGAGGAGACCAGGGATCTACTCCAGGATAGGCACCACACAGAATGGCCATCAGGACCTGGGAGGATGCAGAGTTTGCAGGGGAAGATAGCCTTGCAGGTGACCACAGCACAGTGACGCATGCTCTGGAACCTTGGAGCCACTGAGGGCACTGTCCTGGGCAGCAGGCAGACCCAAATCCGAGTGGCTCCACCACTCACTAGCTGTGTGACCTCAGGCAAGCCCCTTAACCTCTCTGAGCCTGTACCTGCTCATCAGATAAAGCAGGGGTCATACCAAATTACAGGGCTGTTGTGAGGATTACCGAGTGCCTTGCACAGTGCCTGGCCTGCAGTGCGTGCTTTATAAATGTTAAATAGTGTTAACTGGTTTTTAGAGGTAAGTGCTTCGTGTTCTGTGGGAACATAGAGGAGGGGCCTCTAATATAGCTTTGGAGGCTGTGGAATCAAGGAAGGCTTCCTGGCAAAGGGGGCAACCTGAGTTGAGACTTGAGGAACAAATAGTTACACAAGGGAAGAGTGTGTTCCACAAAGGGAACAGCATGTGCAAAGGCCAGAGGTCAGAAGAACAGGGCCTGTTCAGTATTCAGTGTGGCTGAAAGATGAAGTCAGGGTTAGAATGGGCTGATGGTGTTGAGAGGTGAGGCTGCAGGGGTCATCAAAGGCCAGAGTCAAGAAGGATGGATATAGGCCAGGTGCAGAGGCTCATGCCTATAATCCGAGCACTTTGGGAGGCCAAGGCAGGAGGATCACTTGAGCCTAGGAGTTTGAGACCAGCCTGGGCAATATAGTGAGACTTCCAGGTCTACAAAAATAAAAGTAAGAAGGATGGATTTGCCCAGTAGGAACATGGGACCTGAAGGTTTTCAGGCAGGGGCGAGGGAAGAGAGGCCGAACAAAGGAGAGATATCAGACAGCTCAGCCCACCCCATCTATTGGAGAATAAGGCCATGGAGGTCAAAGCAAGTTCTTGTGACCTCATTGGCCAGGGGTGGGTGTTGGGGTGAGGGCAGCCCTACATGGGACTGAGGGCAGGGCTGAGTATAGGTGAGGATTGGGGTGGGCTGTGACATCACCCCTTCCTCTCCCCTGCCTGCAGCTTTGGGGTGCTGCTGTGGGAGCTGCTGACGGGGGAGGTCCCCTACCGTGAGATCGACGCCTTGGCCGTGGCGTATGGCGTGGCTATGAATAAGCTGACGCTGCCCATTCCCTCCACGTGCCCTGAGCCCTTTGCCCGTCTCCTGGAAGGTGAGCTGGGGCCCCATGGAGAGGGTTGGCTCAGCTTGGAGTGGCAGGGACCCTTGGGCCCAGACCTCGCCCCTTCACACCCATCCATACCAGTGGGCCCAGGAGTGAGGGAGAAGGGGCTGGAACCCACTGGACTCTAAACAGTCTCCCCATGGCTGGCTCCATTCCCCCACCCCTGACCCCTTGTTTTAGCCAGGCCCAGAGCTCTCCAAGACAATCTGTTAGGACTCCTTGGCCCTGGGATTCTGCAGTGATCCTGATTCTACCACCGGCCCCTCCTTAGGGTACAGGTCCTGGGGTTTCTCTCCCAGCGTTTCGCTGAGTGGAATTGACCAGGAGCTTGGCTTTGAATCCCTTCCCCTCAGCTCCAGAGAAGCTGTTTGTCTTCAGTCCGCAGAAATTCTGCCTTCCTCTGCGCAGGCTGAGTCCCCACAGCATGACCACTGACACCCCTACCCCACACCACTGTCCTTCCTCCTCCCACCCTAGAATGCTGGGACCCAGACCCCCACGGGCGGCCAGATTTTGGCAGCATCTTGAAGCAGCTTGAAGTCATCGAACAGTCAGCCCTGTTCCAGATGCCACTGGAGTCCTTCCACTCGCTGCAGGAAGACTGGAAGCTGGAGATTCAGCACATGTTTGATGACCTTCGGACCAAGGAGAAGGTGAAGGCAGGGGGCGAGGTGGGAAAGATGGAGCAAGACCCCTGAGTTCTGATGCCTTGGGCTGCTCAGAGACCCTTCCCCTGAACCCCAGCCTTTGGGTCCATGCAGGGTCAAGGGAGCCTTTTTTGCATATTAAGAAAAGACAGCCTCCTGCTGGTGGATTAATAAGAAAAAGGCACCCTGTACTGAAGTACTTACAGGTGACATTGCATGATGTCTGGGGTTGGCTTTAAAATACTACAGCAGAAATGAAGAAAGGGCAAGAGGAGAGAAGGATGGGGATACAAGATTCACAAAGCATAGGTAATGGCTGAAGTTGGGTGATGGGTACTGGGGGGCGCTGTTCTCTGCTTTTGTGGATGTTTGAAGTTTTCTAAATGGAACCATTAAGAAAGAGAAAAGAGAAAGAAAAGGCACCCCTTTCTTTGGGCTAACAGTTCCCTTCCCTGGCACCCAGCTTGGCTAGCAAAGCACGAGTCCAGTGGTGAACCCAGTGTGCCCCACAGCAGAGTACCCTTGTGTGAGGCACCAACCAGACCCAGCAGCCCTGGGTCCCTCCCCAGGGAGCAGAGTGGCTAAGCCCCTCCCCCAGCCCCCGCCTCTCCTCCCCAGGAGCTTCGAAGCCGTGAGGAGGAGCTGCTGCGGGCGGCGCAGGAGCAGCGCTTCCAGGAGGAGCAGCTGCGGCGGCGGGAGCAGGAGCTGGCAGAGCGTGAGATGGACATCGTGGAGCGGGAGCTGCACCTGCTCATGTGCCAGCTGAGCCAGGAGAAGCCCCGGGTCCGCAAGCGCAAGGGCAACTTCAAGCGCAGCCGCCTGCTCAAGCTGCGGGAAGGCGGCAGCCACATCAGCCTGCCCTCCGGTACCCACCCGCGTCCCCAGAGCGCCCCTCAGGCTGCTGGGAGCAGCCCTGACCTAGGATTTCTCTCTTCCTTTTCTTTTCCAACTTGTTTTTATTGCCAAATGTATCACACATAGTCAATGATCAGCCCAGTGCAGTGGCGAGCACCTGTAGCACCAGCCTACTGGCGAGGCCAAGGTGAGGCCAGGAGTTTGAGACCAGCCTGGGCAACATAGACCCCAGATTTAAAAAAAAAAAAAAATTAGCTGGGCATGTTGGCATGTACTTATAGTCCTAGCTACTGGGGAGGCTGGGGTGGGAGGATCACTTGAGTCCAGGAGTTGAAGGCTGCAGTAAGCTGTGATTACACCACTGGATTCCAGTCTGTGCAGCAGAGCAAGACCCTATACCTAAAAGAAAAGGAAGGAAGGAGAGAGGGAGGGAGGGACGTGACCGAAAACATGTACAGCTAAATGAGTTACTCTAGTCACCCACCCTTGAAAGCAGAGAGAACCCCACAGCCATCCCAAGTGCTTTCCACTTGCCCTCCCAAACACAACCTCACACCACCCTCTAAGAGGAACATCTGTCTTGACATTTAGGATACTTTTGAACTTTTGTTCTCTCTTCAAAAATATCTTTAAATCTGGCCAGGTGCAGTGGCTCACGCCTGTAATCCCAGCACTTTGGGAGGGCAGAGAGGGTGGATCACTTGAGGCCAGGAGTTCTAGAGCAGCCTGGCCAGCATGGTGAAACCCCATTTCTACTAAAAATGCAAAAATTAGCCAGGTGTGATGGTGCACATGCCTGTAATCCCAGCACTTTGGGAGGCCGAGGCGGGTGGATCACGAGGTCAAGAGATCGAGACCATCCTGGTCAACATGGTGAAACCCCGTCTCTACTAAAAAAATACAAAAAAATTAGCTGGGCATGGTGGCGCATGCCTGTAATCCCAGCTACTCAGGAGGCTGAGGCAGGAGAATTGCCTGAACCCAGGAGGCGGAGGTTGCGGTGAGCCGAGATCGCGCCATTGCACTCCAGTCTGGGTAACAAGAGCGAAACTCCGTCTCAAAAAAAAAAAAAAAGAATCACTTGAACCCAGAAAACAGAGGTTGTAGTGAGCAGAGATTGCGCCACTGCACTTCAGCCTGGGTGACAGAGTAAGACTCTGTCACAAAATATATATTTATTTTTTTATGGCCAAGTGCAGTGGCTCACACCTGTAATCCCAGCACTTTGGGAGGCCAAGGTGGGTGGATCACTTGAGGTCAGAAGTTTGAGACCAGCCTGAACAACATGGAGAAACCTCCATATATATAAATATATACAATTTTAAAATTAGATAAATAAAGGTTAAATTCCAATTCCTTTATGGCACAAGCCACATTTCAAGTTCTCAGTTGCTACACGTGGCTACTGGCCGCCATGTTGGACACAGGCCTAGGTCCTTGGTCTGCTAGAGCTGCTGCACTTGTGCTTATTAAACCACATTTCCTTTGCTGAGCCTCACCCCAACTTGCTGATTCAGGGAGGGCCCAAAAATTTGCATTGACAAGACATTTTCAGCTGATGGTAATGCTGCTGGTCTGGGGCCCACACTCTGAGAACTACTGCATTAAGGAATGAAAAATGGCAGTGTTCCCCCCATTCTAGAATTCCTTCTCTGCTTCTACAGTGGAAACTTCCCTTTGGTTACCCGTGGAACCATTTGCTTAGGAAAGCTTCTCTTTCTTTCTGCAGGCTTTGAGCATAAGATCACAGTCCAGGCCTCTCCAACTCTGGATAAGCGGAAAGGATCCGACGGCGCCAGCCCCCCGGCAAGCCCCAGCATCATCCCCCGGCTGAGGGCCATTCGCCGTGAGTATCTCCCAAGGCCCTGACCAGTCAGTCGATCAGTCAGTCAACAAACATCTTTGAGCCTGATGTTTGTACCTGGCACCAAGCCAGAGTAACAGCAGGAAACAAGACAGACAAGGCCCTTTTCCTTATTCTTATCACAGGAAACAGAGTAAGCAAGTAAGTCAGTAAGCAGGATAATTTTTTTTTTTTTGAGATGGAGTCTCTGTCTCCCAGGCTGGAGTGCAGTGGTGCAATTCCAGTGATTCTCCTGCCTCAGCCTCCCGAGTAGCTGCAGTTACAGGTGCACACCACCACACCCAGCTAATTTTTTGTATTTTTAATAGAGTTAGGGGTTTCACCATGTTGGCCAGGCTGGTCTCCAATTTGTGACCTCAAGGGATCCACCCACCTCGGCCTCCCAAAGTGCTGGGATTAGAGGCGTGAACCACCGTGCCCGGCCACAGAATGACTTCTAGTAGTGATAAGTTCTTTAAAGGAACTCAGGGAAGGGAATAAAAGAGGAGGTGTATTAGTCAGAGTTCTTCAGAGAAACAGAATGATTAGCATTTTTTTTTTTTTTAGACAGAGTCTTGCTCTGTCACCCAGGATGGAGTACAATGGCACGATCTTGGCTCACTGCAACCTCCACCTCCCAGGTTCAAGCAGTTTTCCTGCCTCAGCCCTGCTACTAGCTGAGATTACAGGCATGCGCCACGAGGCCTGGCTAATTTTTTGTATTTTTAGTAGAAACAAGGCTTCACTATGTTGGCCAGGCTGGTCTTGAACTCCTGACCTCAGGTGATCCACCCACCTAGGCCTCCCAAAGTACTGGGATTACAAGCATGAGCCACCACACCCAGCTGCATATGTTTAGATATATAGAAAGAGATATATTGGCTGGGCACGGCGACTCATGCCTGTAATCCCAGCACTTTGGGAGGATGAGGTGGGAGTATTGGTTGAGCCCAGAAGTTCAACACCAGCCTGGGCAACAAAGTGAGACCCCATCTCTACTTAAAAACAAAAAAAAGTAGATGCGTTATAAGAGATTGGCACATGCAATTAGGGAGGCTGGGAAGTCCTGCAATCTGCCTTCTGCAAGCCTGGGAAAGCCAGTGATGTAGTTCCACATCAAGTCCAAAGACCTGGCCAGGCACAGTGGCTCACGCCTGTAATCCCAGCACTTTCGGAGGCTGAGGCAGGCAGATCACCTGAGGTCGAGAGTTCGAGACCAGCCTGACCAACATGGAGAAACACCATCTCTATTAAAAATACAGACTTAGGGCCGGGCGCGGTGGCTCACGCCTGTAATCCCAGCACTTTGGGAGGCCGAGGTGGGTGGATCACGAGGTCAAGAGATTGAGACCATCCTGGTCAACATGGTGAAACCCCGTCTCTACTAAAAATACAAAAATTAGCTGGGCATGGTGGTGCATGCCTGTAATCCCAGCTACTCAGGAGGCTGAGGCAGGAGAATTGCCTGAACCCAGGAGACGGAGGTTGCGGTGAGCCGAGATCACGCCATTGCACTCCAGCCTGGGTAACAAGAGCGAAACTCTGTCTCAGAAAAAAAAAAAATACAGAATTAGCTGGGCGTAGTGGTACATGCCTGTGATCCCAGCTACTTTTAACCAGCGGAGGGAACAGCAAAGGTAAAAGCTGGAGGTGGGAGCAGCATGGGCTGCTTGTTAGCCCGCTTGGTTGGAGCACAGTGAATGGGAGGAGGACGTAGGTTTTGCGGTCAGGGAGTTCACAGGGGTCAGATCAGGCAGAGGCCTAAGAGCAGGATAAGGAGTCTGGATTTTTTTTTTTTTCGTTTTTGTTTTTTTAAATTTTCATTTGACATCTTTGGTATGGATTTTGTGTTTTTAATTTTGATGTTTAGTTCTGGGGCACGTGTGCAGGACGTGCAGGTTTGGTATAGAGGTAAATGTGTGCCGTGGTAATTTGCTGCACCTATCAACCCATCACCTAGGTAGTAAGCCCAGGCGTTAGCTGTTTTTCCTAATATTCTCCCTCTCCTGCCCCCACGACAGGCACCAGTGTCTGTTGTTCCCCTCCCTGTGTTCATGTGATCTCACTGTTCACCTCACTTATAAGTGAGAACATGCAGTGTTTGGTTTTCTGTTGCTGCATTAGTTTGCTGAGGCTAATGGCTGCCAGCTCCATCCATGTCCCTGCAAAGGACATGATCTCATTCCTTTTTATAGCTGCATAGTATTCCATGGTGAGACGCTTTTGCTCTGTCTCCCAAGCTGGAGTGCAGTGGCTTGATCTCAGCCTCCTGAGTAGCTGGGACTGCAGGCCTGCACCACCAGGCCTGGCTAAGTTTTGTATTTTTAGTAGAGGTTTCACCATGTTGGCCAGGCTGGTCTCGAACTCCTGATCCTGACCCTCAAGTGATTCCTCCACCTCAGCCTCCCAAAGTGCTGGGATTCTAGGTGAAACCTACTGCACCTGGCCTGGTATGGATTTTCCTTTTGTTTTTTTGTTTTTCTGAGATGAAATCTTGCTCTGTTGCCAGGATGGAGTACAGTGGGCAGTCTTGGCTCACTGCAACCTCCACCTCCTGGGTTCAAGCAATTCTCCTGCCTCAGCCTCTCAAGTAGTTGGGATTACAGGCACATGCCACCACGCCCGGCTAATTTTTGTAATTGTAGTAGAGACAGGGTTTCTTCATGTTGGCCAGGATGGTCTTGATCTCTTGACCTTGTGATCTGCCTACCTTGACCTCCCAAAGTGCTGGGATTACAAGCATGAGCCGCCAGGCCTGGGCTATGGATTTTCTTTTAGCGGCTCTGGGACAGCCCCCAGAGCCATGTGAGCAAGGCACTGAAGGAATCGAATTGACCTTTTCCCTCTGGCTGCTATAAGAAATAAAGGTGGAGAGAGCAGTGAGATGTTGGAGGCCAGACCAGGGTGGGGGGACTTGGAAGGGACACATGTCCACCATCGAGGCGATATGGCAGAGATACGGTTGTCGGAGTTTGCTGGTGGGCTGAAGGGTGAAAGGCTACTTCCCAAGTTCCAATCCCTCATTTACCCCAGCACTGTCCCCACCCACAGCCCCCCTGCCCTCTGTCCGGGCAACTGCTCTGTATCAGGCCCAGGAGGTCAGTCCTGCAGGGGACACACAGATAAATACCCATACCATGGCAGCAAGCAGTGGCACCAGATAGGTCTAGTGCGTCGCAGAGATAGAGATAAGGGCAGTTGACCCGCAGGGAACTAACTACCCAGAGCTGGAAGCTGGAAGCGCAGGCAGCCAGCTGGAATGAATGGTGAAAGGTTAGGCTGTGAAGAGCAGGGTAGGTTGGAGGAGTTGACAGGGAATCGCTCATGGCCTTCAGTGCCAGGTGGAGGCACTGGAACTTTGTCCTGACAGCAGTAGGGAGCTATGGGAGGATTTATAGGAGGGAAGGTCATGACTGGAGTTCGAAAGAGCCTTTGGACTCCCAAGCAGACGGTGGTTCTGTGCTGGGGCCCTGGGGGCTGGGAGCCCAGTGGGGACAGATCCTCCATCCAGTAACCAAGTGGCTTCTCTGGCCCCAGTGACTCCCGTGGACTGTGGTGGCAGCAGCAGTGGCAGCAGCAGCGGAGGCAGTGGGACATGGAGCCGCAGTGGGCCCCCCAAGAAGGAAGAACTGGTCGGGGGCAAGAAGAAGGGACGAACGTGGGGGCCCAGTTCCACCCTGCAGAAGGAGCGGGTGGGAGAGGAGAGGTAAGGCGTGGTGGTGCCCGCCCTGTGCCCAGGCCCCAGTTCCCAGGCTCCAGACCACAGGACTGAGGTCTCCATCTCTCCCTGGTCCCCTGCAGGCTGAAGGGGCTGGGAGAAGGAAGCAAACAGTGGTCATCAAGCGCCCCCAACCTGGGCAAGTCCCCCAAACACACACCCATCGCCCCCGGCTTCGCCAGCCTCAATGAGATGGGTAAGAGACTGGGTGCTTGAAAGGGGATGGGGGTTCCCTGGCCAAAGGGGTGAGCCTCCCGGAGCTGAGGGAAGAGCCTCCCAGATTTCACTGGGTCAGTGGGTGGGAGGCCTTCCTAGAAAAGGAGATGGTGGCCCCTGGGAGGTGGGAGGTTATTTCCAGGGGCAGGGAGCACTCTTCCCCGAAGCTCCTCGGGGAGACAGATTCAAGAACGAGGCTTCTGAGTCTTGGTCTTACCGTTAAAGGGGTCCCCTTGGCGCCCTGGCCAGCCCCGCAGCTGAGTGACAGATGGCCCTCTCCTGTTGCAGAGGAGTTTGCTGAGGCAGAGGACGGAGGCAGCAGCGTACCCCCTTCCCCCTACTCGACCCCGTCCTACCTCTCGGTGCCGCTGCCCTCCGAGCCCTCCCCGGGGGCGCGGACGCCATGGGAGCCGACGCCGTCCCTGCCCCCCCCTCGGTGGGGACACGGCGCCCGGCGGCGCTGCGACCTGGCGCTGCTAGGCTGCGCCACGCTGCTGGGGGCCGTAGGCCTGGGCGCTGACGTGGCCGAGGCGCGCGCAGCCTGTGACAGCGAAGAGCAGCGGCGCTGGCTAGACGGCCTGTTCTTCCCCCGCGCCGGCCGCTTCCCGCGGGGCCTCAGCCCGCCCGCGCGTTCCCATGGCCACCGCGACGACGTGGGCCTGGGCCTGGTGCCCTCGGTCACCCTCGTGTCGCTTTCGTCAGTGTCCGACTGCAACTCGACGCGTTCACTGCTGCGCTCAGACAGTGACGAGGCCGCGCCGGCCGCGCCTTCCCCTCCACCCTCCCCGCCTGCTCCCACACCCTCACCCAGCGCCAACCCCCTGGTGGACCTGGAGCTGGAGAGCTTCAAGAAGGACCCCCGCCAGTCGCTCACGCCCACCCACGTCACGGCTGCACGCGCCGGCGCTGTGAGCCGCGGGCACCGGCGGACTCCATCGGACGGGGTGCTGGGGCAGCGGGGTCCTCCCGAGCCCGCGGCCCACGGCCCTGGTGAGTGAGGCACCCTGCACCCAGGTTGCAGAAAACCCTCTCTTCCCTCCTTTGCCAGGGTCACAAGTCCAGCCTAGCCACAAACCCTCAAGCGGCCACCTCCTGCTTCTTGTGGAGGAGGGACGGTCTGTGTCCCTTTGCCCCTCACTTCTGGAGGCGTTGGGGGTGTCCAGGGGATTGAGACACGGGTGGCAAACTGATGCCTACAAGGCCAGGTGGGTGCCTTTAGCAATAGTGACCAGCATGGCCATTGCCAACTCTTACACAGCGCCTAGACACTGCTCTCCTCTATCAGTTAACTGGGGCAGAGATGCCGCCATGGCAGTGTTATTCAGTACCCACTGTCGGGCACTCCTGCTTGTGTTAAATTATTTTATTTGCTCCTCACCTCTGTAGTGAGGTGCCATGTTTATCCCCATCCAGAGGTAAGCCATGCCTGAAGTCTGCCTGCATGGGCTTATTAGCCCAGTGTACGAAAGTCAGGAAGACCAGGGTTTTGGTCCCAGGGGCTGCTAAGCAGCAGCTCCAGAAGGTTAAGGAGCATACCAGGCCGGGCACGGTGGCTCACGCTTATAATCCTAGTACTTTGGGAGGCCGAGGTGGGTGGATCAACTGAGGTCAGGAGTTCAAGACCAGCCTGGCCATCATGGGGAAACCCCATCTTTTTTTTTTTAAAAAAAAAAGCATGCCAGGGTCCACCCAGAACAGCAAGCACCTAGGAGGGGTCCCAGCCTAGGTCAGGGTCCCAGCACTGCCGCGCTGCAGCTGGAAATTGGGTACAACAAGATCCATGGATTTCTCGGGAGAAACCAGAACTGAGCTTTTCAATGCCACCCTCTGCCCTACCCCACTCACCTCCTCTGAACCTCTCTTACCAGGCCCTCGAGACCCTCTGGACTTCCCCCGCCTGCCCGACCCCCAGGCCCTGTTCCCAGCCCGCCGCCGGCCCCCCGAGTTCCCAGGCCGCCCCACCACCTTGACTTTTGCCCCGAGACCTCGGCCAGCTGCCAGTCGCCCTCGCTTGGACCCCTGGAAACTGGTCTCCTTTGGCCGGACGCTCACCATCTCGCCTCCCAGCAGGCCAGACACTCCGGAGAGCCCTGGGCCCCCCAGCATGCAGCCCACACTGCTGGACATGGACATGGAGGGGCAGAACCAGGACAGCACAGTGCCCCTATGCGGGGCCCATGGCTCCCACTAAGGCCTGCCCACCACCGCCCGCCTGGGCAGCCATGAATGTAGCGCCCCAGGCCCCGCCCCAGCCCGCCATGCCAGAAGGTGGGGGAGGCCCTGGGCAGGATGCTCACTCTATTTATTGGGGAAGGGGGGAGGGGGGACACTTAACTTATTCCTTTGTACCCCAGGGGGTGGAGCCCTGTGTCCGCCCTGCACTGAGGGGAGGGTGGGCAGGGATACTCAGGGACAGGGCATCATGGGGGACTTGGCACAAAAATGCAGCATTAAAGGTAACCCCTGCCCCCTACCGCACTTGGCTGTGTTCCTTTTTCATTTTCTTTTTTCTCTTTTTTGAGACAGTGTCTGGCTCAGTCGCCGAGGCTGGAATGCAGTGGCACCATCTCAGCTCACTGCAGTCTCCACCTCCTGAGTTCAAGTGATTCTCCTGCCTCAGCCTCCTGAGTAGCTGGGACTACAGGCACCCACCACCACAGCTGGCTAATTTTTGTATTTTTGGTAGAGACAGGGTTTCACCATGTTGACTAGGCTGCTCTCAAACTCCTGACCTCAAGTGATCCACCTGTCTCAGCCTCCCAGAGTGCTGGGATTACAGGCGTGAGCCACCGCACTGGGCCTGGACTGTTTCTTTCCCGGGCCCAGTCCCTGATGCTGGGTCAACCCAGTGGAACATTCCCCCACCCCACACACCCTCCCTGGGCTTCTCTGGGTTTCTAAGGTCCAAGGGATGTGACCCTCCCTGGTCCCCCCCAAGAACACCACACAAGTTATGATCACCAGTGACAAGTGTTTTACCAGCAAACATATGAGTCAGGGGGAAGTTACATACATGGTGAGGTGGGAGGATGAGCGGGTAGAGACGGTCCTCTTGGGTTGGCCTCAGCCAATCACATCCCGAGTCTGGGCCCCAGCTCCACTGTCTTCCCGCTGGAGGCTGCAACGGTTCATCTTCAGCTGAGTCAGCTGGATGTAGCGGAGCACGTTGGTGTCTGCAGGGGAGGCAGGCAGGGCATCATCTGGGTGTCCTGGGGCAGCAGGTGACTTCCACACCATCCTGGCTCACACTCTATTCTCCGCAGTCTCCAGCAGCTCACTCACACAGCCAGTAGTGCCAGAGCCTTTCCCCAAAGCCACAGCCAGTGACACTGTACACCTCTATGCACCTGTATTTGCAGCACCCTGTGCCAAGAATGCCTCTTCGCAGAGGCTCCCATCACACTTCTCATCCTCCGGTGACATCTGCAAGAAGTCTGTTCTCTCCCAGCCACTTAATGGGAAAACTAATCTCGTCTCTACTCCCACAACCCTGCACCTGTTGTAATCCCTCTTCATCCCTCATTGGCTCTTAATACAAAACCGAGTGTCGTGTCTGCCCTCTTGCACTCGTAAGTGCACACATGCGCACACCGCAATTTCCTGGCATCGCTCACCCGGGTGGATGAGTGGATGGTGAAGGGAGTGAATGATAGGTGTGTGTGAATGGGTGAGTGGGTGAATGGAGGAATAAGTGTGTGCGTTATACAGGGTGGGAGCGGGGAATGAGATGACGGTGGGTGGATAGGGAAGTGGCTGAGGCCGTGAATAGGAGTTATCAGGTGTGTCAATGACAGTAGATGAGAAATGACTGGGGAGATGTCAGAGGAGCGATGGGGAGATGGATGGGTGAAGGGTGGGTGGATGAATGGTGGGGTGAATGGTGGGGTGAGTGGAGGGGTAAGTGGAGGAGTGGGCATGTAGGGAGTGGGTGGGTGGTACAGCCCTCCCTTGAGGCAGCTCCGTGGGGGGAGGAGGACTCTACTGTTCTGCCCCATCTTCCTGCCCGTTCCCTCTGCTCCAGCACCTTTCCAATCCCTAGGCCAGCCCTCACTTCTGCCCCGCCCTGCCACTCACCTGTGGGCTCCCGGCTGCGGGCCTCCTGCAGGTAGCGCAGCGCACGTGCATAGTCACCTAGGTGGTAGAAGGCAATGCCGGCACGGTAGGTGGCCTTGAAGTTGCCCTGCTGCTTCTCCAGCACCTTGAGACAGTACTCGCGCACGCGCTCGTAGTTCACCAGCTCCGACTGCAGCAAGCAAGCTACGGGGGCACCGGGGCCGGGGTTCTCAGAGCCTGGTGGCACCCTCAGAACCCACCTGACCACGAGAAGCCAGGGCTCCAGGCTGCAGGGAACCTGGCCTAAGGGAACCTCGGGCCACCGGGGACGCCAATCTGCTCGCCTATCAAAACAGATGCAACTGCACCGCCACTAGGGGGCGCCAAAACACGGACGGCGCTGGCCGCTAGGTGATCTGTCCGGAGCTGTCGGTGGGCAAGGGTACTAAGGGCGTCGCGGGGGCGGGGCGGGGGTCGAGGGCCAGGACCTCCAGCAGCTCACTCAGGGGAGACTTCCTCACCTTAGGTCCACGTGCAGCCAGAAGGTGGTAAGAATGACTCTGGAAGTAGGCCCTGAAGACCCCACCCAAAGACCATTTCCGGCATCCCAGCTCCCTCTAGCCACAGAGCAGTCATCCCCTACCCCTAATCTCTTTCCTTGATCAAGCTCTGAAGTCTCCCCCAGAGGCCCACGGCCCCAGACCCTTCAGCCCCGGGGCCCCTGTCCCCCAGGTCGCCAACCCCCTCCCCACGTGCTTACCCGTGAGAGAATCATAACACTCCACCTCCGTGCTCTCCACCAGGCGCCTCTGCTCCTCGCTGAGGCGCGCCGGCCCGGGGCTGCTGGTGGGCCCGGGGGCGGGGGCGGGCAGGCCGCCAGGGCGGGCCCCCTGCGCCGCCTTCAGCTGCAGCAGCGCTCGGTGGTACTTGCCGATGGCCTCCCGGAACTTCTTCTCTCGGTAGCAGCGCTGGCCCTCCGCCTTGAACGCCACGGCGGCGCGCAGGCTACTGTCGAGCGCCGCGCCCAGGCTCCCCGACGGCTCTGGGGTAGGACCGGGACGAGTCGAGCCATGGCGGGAGCCAGAGCCCGGGCCCGGTGGGGACAGGGCGGGAGGCGGCCGCGGCGGAGGCTCCGGGGCAGCGCTGAGCATCAGCACCGGGGACAGCGCACCGCGCTGCATTGTGGGAAACTCCTGCCGCCGCGCTGCAGCTACCGCATCGCCCCCCGTGGGGCTGGTCCCCACCCTTTCTCCGCCCCCTCACCTCCGGCAGCCGACTCCGGCTGCCCCCTATGGGTCTAGGGAAACCCCTCGAGACTTCCCCCATGCTCACTCTCAAATTAGCCAAGTCCTAGTTCTCCAGCCCGACCCCGAATTGTTCCCACTCCCTTACCCTCCTCACCCTCCTGCCTACTCTCCTCCCTGGTGCCCAAAACTCCTGAAGATTTCTAGAAGGAAAGGACAAGCCTGGGGGAAAGAGCAGGAAGACATCAGCCTCCCGGAAAGCTGGCTCTCAGCCTGCTGGCCATTTGGCATATCGAGTGAGAACACAGGATTTGGACCCAAGCCGCCCAAATTCAAATCCCTTCTTATTTTCTCACTAGTGGTATGACTTAGCTCGCTTAAACTACCTGGAACTCTGTATCCTCATCAGTAACATGGGACAATAATATTACAGTTAGGGCCAGGCACGATGGCTCACACCTCTAATCCCAGCACTTCGGGAGGCCAAGGGCAGTGGGTTGCTTGAGGTCAGGAGATGGAGACACACACACACGCACGCACAAATTACACACACAAAAAAATTAGGCAGACGTGGTGGCATACCCCTGTAGTCCCAGCTACTCAGGAGACTGAGGCAGCAGAATCGCTTGAACCTGGGAGGCAGAGGTTGTAGTGAGCAGAGACTGTACCACTGCACTCCAGCCTGGGTGACAGAGGGAGACGCTGTCTTAAAAAAACGAATGAAGGAAGAAAGGGAGGGAGGGAGGAAGGGAGGGAGAATACCTTCTTTCAGATTCATCTGCTAATTTATGCAACAAATATTCACTGACATCCTTTCTGTGCCCAGCTCTGTGCTGGATGATACTGGGATGTAGCAGAGACTGGATGAGCTTCAGATCCTACCCTCACTGGGCCCCCAGTTCAGTGGGAAGACAGACCAGTGACCAGACAGTGACAGCCCTGAGCAGGCTAGCCTGGGAAGTACAGGCAGAGGTGTCAGGGTCAGGGGGGAGGAGGCACAGGCAGAGGGGTCGGGGCTGGGATATGGGAGGTACTGCTCTGGGCTGAGGTGGTGAGTAAAGCCTTCCTGGAGGAGGGAATGATTCTATAAACAAGAGAGATCTCCTTCTTGCCCTCATCAAGCTCGCCTGTCTATATGGGAAAGCCAGTGAGAAGGCAAACAAGTCCCCAGGAAAGGAAGCATGCAGGAGGCTTCAAGAAAAAAACCGAGTGTGAATGAGTTGATTGCCCTTCAGTCCTCCTTAGCCGCCTCCTTAGCTGTGGGACCTGGGCCAAGTTCCTCCATCTTCCTCCTTCGACTTTTTCTGTGTGACATGAGGATAAAAGGCAAGTTAACCTCAGAGAGGTTGCAGGGACTGAATTATCTTATGCAGGTAAGGCACTTAGCACAGGGCCTCAAACATTAATGGGCAATTAACAATTGGTGTTTCTTATCCATTAGACTCTGAGTCATGTGATCTTGAGTGCCTGGCTCTGAGTCAGCATCCACATACAGTAGTTGAATGAGCGTGTGAGTGAATAGCATTCTGCATTACTACTCCTTCTCCCTCCCCTGAGACTGTAGCTTGGGTCTCAGTCCCAAGCACCTCCATTCTCCCCACATCCAACCCCACAGCACATCCTCTGGCTGAAGGTCCCACATGCAGGTTGCATGTGACAGACAGAAACCAGAACTCAGCATCTTCCATCTCAACCACAGCATCTGCCTCTGTCTCTTATTGTACTTTGCTGTAAAATGCTTTTGCTGGGTGAGTTTCTCCCTCAACCCTGGGGTCCAACCTTGAACATCTCAGGCATGGAAACATTTTCCTTTCTGCATCTCCAAACTCAGGCAGGTAAAACACCCGAGTGTGAGTTATTGAGCAGTGTGCACACCTTTCCCCACCTCGGTGTGGCTGTTTTGTAATTAAAAACATGAAGATCTGGCCAGGTGTGGTGGCTCACACCTGTAATCCCAGCACTTTGGGAAGCCGAGGCAAGTGGATCACCTGAATTTAGGATTTCGAGACCAGCCTGGGCAACATGGCAAAACCTTGTCTCTACCAAAAATATAAAAAAATTAGCCAGGCGTGGTGGTGTGTGCCAGTGGTCCCAGCTACTTGGAAGGCTAAGGCAGGAGGATCGCTTGAACGCAAGAGGTGGAGGCTGCAGTGAGCTGAGAACACCACTGCACTCCAACCTAATGACAGAGTGAGACCCTGTCTCAAAAAAAAGAGCCATTGATTCATAACACATGTTTTCTGACCAAGTAAATACCTGGGTACCCAGGCACAGTAGCAGAGGACAACTGTACCTAAAATCACAGTGCTGCTGGGATGCAATGCTAACACTTACAACACCTCCTAGGTGTCAGACATCGTCATAAAGCTTTACGTATATTTTAACTCACATCCTCCCCACAGTGTCAGGTGGTGGGTACCATAATTAATCCCCATTGACACCTGGGCACTTCCCAGATTAAGTCTATCAGACCCCATTGATTAAACTCTTACTATCCAGGACTTACTATTACAAACTGATGACCTTCACAGAGAGTCTCCCAGGCCTGAGACCCTATCTTCATAGTCCAATATAGGTGATGTGTTGGGGCTTGTACAACAATTAAGAAATATTGAATTAGGCTGGATGTAGTGGCCGACGCCTGTAATCCCAGCATTGTGGGAGACCAAAGCGGTAGGATCACCTGAAGCTGGAAGTTCGAGACCAGCCTGATCAACATGAAGAAAACCCGTCTCTACTAAAAATACAAAATGAGCCGGGCGTGGTGGCACATGCCTGTAATCTCAGCTACTTGGGAGGCTGAGGCAGGAGAATCGCTTGAACCCGGGAGGCGGAGGTTGTGGTGAGCTGAGATCGTGCCATTGCACTCCAGCCTGGGCAACAAGAGCAAAACTCCGTCTTAAAAAAAGAAAAAAAGGAAATATTGAATTAGTCAACATCTAAAGGCAGAGATGGAATTGCAGAATTTCAGATTTAGTTGAGTAAGATCTGAAAATCCGGCAGCATCGAGGTAGCATTCCTTCCGACCGGGGCGGGCTTTCTCAGTTCCCCACAGTCCCCTTCCTTCCCGATTTCATGCCAATCCTTAGGGGATCCCAGTTTTATCCTGCTGAATGGCTCTAGGGGAAGCCCGCCATTGCCCCCTAGTGGAGGATTCAGAATTTGCATTTTATATCCAGCAACCGTTAAAGGACGTGGTGAGAACATCCAATCAGAGGGATGCGAGCCCTAGAAAGCGACCAATCAAAAGCAAGAAGGGACTGGAATTCGACCAATGAGGGTAGAGAGTGCTCAAAATAAAAACTTACTTTATTGAGATGAGAGAAGAACACACACTGGGAGGTTGTTTTTTTTGTTTGTTTTGATGACTGAGTCTCAGCACTCAGGGAGGCTCAGGTGGAGGCGGCGGAGCAGGCAGGCAGCGGTGAGGCTGGTGCCCTGCCGCTGGGACCGCGCATACTTGAAGAAGACGGCGGCGCGGCCCGGCGCGGGACCTCGGAGCGCAGCGCGGGCCATGCACGGCTCGAGGGGACCCAGTTCCTCGGAGCTGCAGAGGGAGTTGGAGAAACTGAGGCAGGGCAAGGGGGTGGAAATGACCCATCCTCAGAACTGGAGCTTCGAGGCCAAGAGGCGTCGCTGTGGGTCCCCACGGACGGGCCAGGGCTTTCGAGATCGGGCACTGGAGTGACTAGGCGGATACCGGGGAGGGTGGACACCCGATTCTCCCTGCAGGGAGCAGCTAGTGGGGAGCCAGAACCCTCGAGGCAGCAAGAAGGGGAGCCGAGGATGGACAGCCATCCTCTCTATCCTGGGGATACAGGCTGGGAGAAAAACGGTTCGCCCTGCCACCTGGTGGCACGGTTAGCGGCCCTAGCAGCTAAAGGGACACGCCATCCACCACCAGATACAGAGTTAGAGGACTCGAGGTCTGGGAGAGCCTTCGTTCTCAGCCCTGGAAGGCAATTGGGGCATCTTCTGGGCCTAGGAGACTTTATCTTCCACCCTGGGGCAAGGTTAAGCGCCCCCAGATCTGGACTAATGGGATCCTCCCACCCCATTCTCTCCCATAACCAGAAAAATCAAGTCTAGGTGCCACCTCCTCCCCAATAATTGTCTCTCATTCTCTGAGACGATAAAAATGACCGGGAAGGGAGGTCCCTGAAGCTGAGGTGACCCCATACCGGCCCCCCAAGAAGGCCACACCTGTAAAGCTCCAGCTCGAGCCTGGAGCCCGCCCCGTCGAGCAAGCGGTGCGCCAGGCTCAGAGCCGCAGCCGCGCGACGACCTGGCTCCCATCCCACCGCCTCGGCCTCCAGCAAAGACAACTCCAGGAAGTAGGTGGCAAGTAGCATCACCTGCAAGCGAGGCGGGGCGACTGTCAGGCCCCGCCCTACCCCACGCCGGCCCGGCCCCACCCTCACCCCGCGTATCCACGAGGCCCACCTGGGGGCTGCTCCCTGCCAGCGCAGCCAGCAGCCCGAGGCACAGCAGCGGGCCCAGGTGGTACAGCCGGAAATCCAGGCGGCTCAGGATTCGGCGCTCCGCGCGCAGCAGCTCCGCCCGCGAGAAGGAGTCCGCACCCAGGAGGCAGAGGCAGGTGGGCTGCAGATGGGGGATATGAGGGGGAGGTGAAAGAGCCCTGGATCCCAGCTCTTTACTCCCTGCCCTGGAACGGCCCAAGTTCCGGACCTCAGTTTCCTGGTGTGTAAAATGAGGCTATTGGCTTGCGTCTGGAAGTCGTAGAGAGAACGGGCTTCAGAGTCCTGCGTTCAAGACCTAGGTCCGAGTTCAAACCCCACCGTCTGCTCACTGTGTGACACAGGACAGTAACTTAAGCTCTCAGCCTCAGTTTCTCCCTCTGTAAAACAGATACTACTCCCTGCTTCACCAGGCAGTTCTGATAAGGCACTGAATTCATGCATGTTGACGGTAACAACTCAAGATGAACTCGTTCGTTTTTATTTACTTTTCTAAATTAGAGATGAGGTCACCTTGGCTTCTCAAAGTGAGGGATTTTTGTGTGTGGGGTAGAGTGCAGTGGCGTGACTCACTGCAACCTCTGCCTCCTGGTTTCAAGGGATTCTCCTGCCTCAGCCTCCTTGAGTAGCTGGGACTACACGCATGCGTACCACCACGCCTGGCTCGTTTTTATATTTTTAGTAGAGACAGGTTCTCACCATGTTGGTCAGGCTGGTCTTGAACTCCTGACCTCAAGTGATCTGCCCGTCTCTGCCACCCAAAGTGCTGGAATTACAGGAGTGAGCCACTGCACCCAGCCTTAAGACAGACTATTCAAGACCAAGTTCCAGCTGCTTGATTTGGGGCAAGTGTCTTCTCTCTGGGCCTCAGTCTCCTCTTCTGTTTAAGGGACACATTGACAGCCCCTCCCTCACACACGTTGGGAATCCCAGACTCAGCACGGTGCTTGGCACACAGTAGGCACTGAATCAGTGACTCCCGCAAGGACTCCATCCACCCTCCCAAATCCCACCCCGGAAGTACCTCGGGAAGCACGCACTCTTCCATTTTGCACGCCACAAACAGGCAGGCCACGCCCAGCAGCTGCAGGCGATGTGAGCGCACGCGGCTGGCGCTCAAGTAGGAATCAAGCAGGTGCACCGCCAGGTAAAGTGTGTCACCAGCCAGACCCAGGTACTCCTGAGGAGGGGCACGGATGACCACGGGGTCCTGGGCAGTGATGCAAACCCAGCTCCCCACACCCTTCCAGATACCTACGTGCACCTGGACCAGCCAATCTACCACCAGGGCGCGCATCTCCAGGGTCACAGCTCGGGGCAGGGCTCTCCGGGGCAGAACGCGGCACACCTGGGGTTGAGGCAGGGATGCCTCACTCTCCACACCTGTGCCTGGCCTTTCTCCTGAGCTCCAGCCCTGGGTGCAGCAGCCTCCTCCAGTCAGTTGAACGTTTCAGGCATGCCACACCCAAACTGGCCTCCAAATGCATTCCTCTTAGAGGCCCTCACCTAGAACTCTGGCTTTGTTCCAGATGCCCCCACACCCACCTCTCCAGTCTATAGCCCCCAGAGCCACGTGGCCTCCTAGGTGGCTCCCACTAGGTTCCCAGACTTCATTTTTTTTTTCTTTTTTGGAGACAGAGTCTCCCTCTGTTGCCCAGACTGGAGTGCAAAGGCACAGTCTCAGCTCACTGCAACCTCTACCTCCTGGGTTCAAGTGATTCTCCCACCTCAGCCTCCCAAGTAGCTGAGTTTACAGGCACCCACAACCACGCCCAGCTAATTTTTGTAGAGAAGGGGTTTCACCATGTTTAACCAGGCTGGTCTTGAACTCCCAACCTCAGGTGATCAGGCCACCTTAGCCTCCCAAAGTGCTGGGATTACAGGCATGAGCCAACATGCCCAGCCTCAGACTTCACTTTTGACTGCCAACTCTCAACCCATCTGCCTCAGAGCACCCAGAAGATTCTTTCCAAAGAAAGATCTGACCAAGGAACTCCCCAGCTTAAAACACTTCCATGGCTCCCAGTACCCTTGGAGAAAACTCTAATTTCTTTCAGGCTCTGCTCCAACATCACCTCTTCCCTCTCTCCCTTCACAACCCACACTTCAGCCACAACTGCCTTCGTTTTGGCTCCTAGACTATGCCAAGCCCATTCCTACCCCAGGCCCTTTCCACCCTCTCTTTCCTCTACAGAGGGTGTCCTTCCCCAGCTCCTTGCACGGTCTGTCGTTCAACCGACATCTCCATGACTTTGTCTCTACTCCTCCCACCTGGTCACCAGCTCTGTCTCAGCATTTCACTTTGAAGGTGTCTCCCTGTGCGCTCTGTCTATTCGCCTGCTAGGCTGCCAGCCTCATGACGCAGGGACTCCTGACCAGAACACAGGTGTCTCTCAGGTCCTAATAGAGATCCTGGCCCAGGAGAGTCGCTGGCAGGACGTTAAATAAATTCCTCCCCTCAGTCTTCCTTCCGCAGCACCCCTCTGCTAGGGACGTCTGAGGGCTGGTGAGGCCAACGTTTTGGCTTGGGTGGTTTTTCTCTAATTGTCCTACATGTTTGCTCATCGCCCCAGAACGAGGCCAGCATCACAGCACCTCCAGGGCCTAAAACATTCGACACTGAACCATTAAATATTTGTTAAATGAATAAATGTGGAGGACAAGTACGGGGGACCATAAACACCCCAAAAGGGGCTGCAAAGAGCCTGGGGACGGTGGGAAAGGGCATTCCCAGCGGAACACAAGACAAAAGCCTGGACGTTGCCGCCAGTGACCCGGAGGAGAGAGGCTGGCGCAGTGGGAGTTCGGGGGTGGTGTTGAGAGGGTGGTGGGCGGCGCTGGCCTCACCAGGGCAGGCGGCGGGTGGGCTCACCATGACTTCGGCGAAAATGTCCCCGGCGTACTCGCGTTCTTCCTGCAGCCCCAGCGCGCTCAGCGCCTCCTCGAGCCCCGGCGGCCACTCCAGGCGTCTTGGGGAGACACTGGGGCCCGCGGGGAAGCTGTCGGGGACTGGGACGCTCGGAGGCTCTGCATCGAGGGAGGCAGTGGGACTCTGCAAAGGAGAAGGCCTTGGTGGCTCAGCGCCTAAAGAGAAGCCCGAGCCGGACCCCTGGCCCCTGCCTCTCACCAACATCCTCCAGAAGGGCGTCGCGAGTGAGGCTAAGCACTGACCGCTTGCAGCTGGGGCGAGACGCACATTCGGCTCTTTAAATGCGCCTGGGCGCGTGCGCACTGAGCCCGCCTCGCCTGGGCAGGTGCACGAAGGTGAGTGCCCCGCAGACTGGCTCTGTTCTCTCGAAGCCCTCTAAAGTCAGGCGGCTAAAGACAGATCCTCATCCTACTGCCCGGAAGCAGCCCCTCTGAACCTCACTTTCCTCGACCATAAAAGTCAGGATGATTTCAAAATGTAGTTGATAAGGTTGTCTGTGGAATGTACAACCTTCTGTTTACGTGTCCAGCACAAGGCCTGATGCAGTAAAAGCTCCTGACATGGGAGCTCTAAGTCACTTAACAAATATTAAAGGAAGGCAGCCTCTTTTCTGTGCACTGGGTATAGTGAGTGAGCAAGTCACCCGAGGTTCGTCTGTGCCAAGCTCAGTCCACTGCTGTGAAAGTGACCCCCACAAGCCAGCAGCATCAGCCTGGACTAGTGCGGGGGACTCCTGGTTGCTCTCCATTTCCATCCCCTAGACTTTGTTCCCCACATGCAGCTGGAGGAAGCTGTGCACCCCTAAAGCAGGTTACCCCTGCCTGTGTCCAGAACTTCATCATGGCCCTGCCTCCCTCCAGCGGAAGGCCCGTGACACCCCGTTATTCTGCCTCCAACTGAGCGCATCCACTCCATGTCCCTCAGTCCTCTTCAGCCCCTCAGACCTTCAGGCTCTTTCTCACCCACACCAGGCGTGCTCCTACTGCAGGGCCTTTGCACCAGCTGTTGCTTCTTCCTCAAATGCTCTTCCCTCAGAGACCATGTTTAAGGTGTTTACTCGGCTGCTGCCTTGTCCTGGAAATTGCCATCCTTAGCATTTCCTGTCTTTATCCTCTCCGGCACTTACTGCCTTCTAACCAACCACGTATTATCTTGTTTACTCTCTCCTTCCTAACTTGAATATTCAGTGAGCCCCTTAAGGGCAGAGGTTATGTTTTTGTTTTTTGTTTTGTTTTTCACTGCTGTATGCTCAGTTACTAGAATAGGGCCTGGTACATAATAGATGTTGAATAAATATCTGTTGAATAAGTGAGTGTCTAGGCTGGATGTCTTTTTATTGTGGAGGGAGGAGACAGGGTCTTATTCTGTCACCCAGGCTGGAGACTGCAGTGGTGTCATCAAGGCTTGCTGCAGCCTTGACCTCTTGGATTTAAGTGATCCTCCTGCCTCAGCCTCCTGAGTATCTGGGACTACAGGCGTGCACCACCACGCTTGGTTAATTTTTATGTATGTATGTATGTATTCAGACGGAGTCTCGCTCTGTTGCTCAGGCTGGAGTGCGATGCTCGATCTCGGCTCTCTGGAACCTCCACCTCCTGGGTTCAAGCAATTCTCCTGCCTCAGCTTCCTGACTAGCTGGGACTACAGGCACGCACCACCACGCCCAGCTAATTTTTCGTAGTTTTAGTAGAGATGGGGTTTCACCATGTTAGCCAGGATGATGTTGATCTCCTGACCTCATGACCCTCCTGCCTCGGCCTCCCAAAGTGCTGGGATTACAGAAGTGAACCACCAAGCCTGGACTAACTTTTTATTTTTTGTATGGGATCTTACTATATTGCCCAGGCTGGTCTCAAACTCCTGGACTCAAGCTATCCTCCCACCTCAGCCTCCAAAAGTGCTGGGATTACAGGGGTGAGCCACGGCACCCAGCCAGCCTTCCCCTTTGGCCTTCAGGGTAACTTAAATCAGAGCAAGACCAAGCCTTTGTTCAGTCAGCCAATAATCACCTGCTGGCCAGGTGCGTGGCTCACACCTGTAATCCTAGCATTTTGGGAGCCCAAGGTGGGCAGATCACTTGAGCTCAGGGGTTCAAGACCAGCTTAGGCAACATGGTGAAACCCCATCTCTACAAAAAATACAAAAATTAGCTGGATGTGGTGGCGCACACCTGTAGTCCTAGCTACTTGGGAGGCTGAGATGGATCACCTGAGCCCGGGAGGTTGAGGCTGCAGTGGGCCTTGATCACACCATTGCACTCCAGCCCGGGCGACAGAGACCTGTCTCAAAAAACAAAAAGTATTTTAAATACATAATACAACCACACTGGCAAGGAGAGGCAGAGACTGACAAAAGTCATTTGGGAGCGCAGTATTTTGACTGTGCACCTTCAGCTCAAGGCAAAAAAACATAAACAAATACTGAATTCTAGTTAGTAGGTTTCTTTCTTACAGTGGCGTGTTAGCAATATTTGAATATATTCTACTGTGCAAGTAAATGCATCGTGGTCAAGGGGAATCAGGGTTTGCGCCGTCAGAGGATGGATGTGCAAACACAGACCAGAGGTTGGATTGGCCTTTGTGGAGTCGGTGTCACAATGGAATCGGAGATGAAACTGTGTGAACTCGTGGTTGTTTATATAGAAATAAGTATTGTGTACCCAAACATGTATTTCCTCGCTTAGTCCACTAGGAGGGCTTAAGAGCAGTGACACCCCAGAAGTGAGAAGCACCCCTAACACCCAGTCCTTGGCTGCCACATCCCATTCTTCACTAAACGGAACCAGGGCTACTTAAAGAAATGGCTGATCCAACCAGCCTGGCCAACATAGTGAAACCTCGTCTCTACTAAAAATACAAAAATTAGGCGGGCATGGTGGCATGTGCCTGTAATCCCAGCTACTCGAGAGGCTGAGGCAGGAGAATCACTTGAACCTGGAAGACGGAGGTTGTGGGGAGCTGAGATCACACCTCAGCACTCTGGCCTGGGTAACAGAGCAAGAGTCTGTCTCAAAAAAAAAAAGGAAAGAAAGGGAAAGAGAAAAGGGGAAAAGGGAAAGAGAAAGAGAAAGGGAAAGGGAAGGAAGGGAGGGAGGGAGGGAGGGAAAGAAAAAGGACAAGAAAGAAAGAAAGAGAAAGAGAGAGAGAAGGAAGAAAAGGCTAATCCCAGGATCAGTCATACAAGAGAAGACACAAGATCTGGAATATCTTTGTGCGGCAGAAAGTGTCCCAATGGCAGGGCACGTCACACAGGCGCAGAAGTCACTAGCTAAATCTAGAAAACATGAGCATCAAGATGATACTCAGAGATCACAAACCACTGAATAAAATTAAAATACTAGTTTATTCTGATATAAAACAGGCAGTAGGAAGGAGGAGCTCTTTAATCTTTGGTATGTGAACAAATGTGTTGTTTCGTTTTCAGAGACAGCGTCTCACTTGTCACCCAGGCTGGAGTGCAGTGGTGTGAACGTGGTTCGCTGCAGCCTCAACCTCCTGGGCTCAAGTGATCCTCCCATCTCAGTGTCCCAAGTAGCTGGGACTACAGGTGTGCACCACCATGCTTGGCTAATTTTTAAATTTTTTGTAGAGACAGGAGTCTCACTTTGTTGCCTAGGCTGGTCTTGAACTCCTGGGCTCAAGGGATCCTCCCACCTTGGCTTCCCAAAGTGCTGGGATTACAGGTGTGAGCCACCATGCCTGGCCGAACTAATAAACGTAGAAGCATGGAAAATCTTATTTAGCAACCACCATGGCATCATTTCATGCAAGAAACATCAACAGATGTTCAAACTAGTGGGTGAACATCTGATAGGAATTGGGGTGTCTACAAAATGTCTCTACACAAGATGCTTATTAACTATGTAAACCAAAAGGTATCTGAGATAGTCTCAAGCAATTTAGAAAGTTTGTTTTGCCAAGGTTAAGGACGCGCCCATGACATAGCCTCGGGAGGTGATCGGGGCACAGCTTGGTTTTATGTATTTTATGGAGACATGAGACATCATCAGTATATGTAAGATGTACTTTGGTTCAGTCTGAAAAGTTGAAACAACTCGAAGCGGGGGAGGGGGCTTCCAGGCATAGATAAGAGACAAATGGCTGCATTCTTTTGAGTTTGATTAGCCTTTTATCAAATGCACAGTTTACAGGAAGGCTCACCTATGCCTAGTCTGGCACAGTGAAACAACAGGGCAGAGGAAGCCACTAGATATGCGTTTGTCTCACATGAGCACAGGGCTGATTTTGAGTTCTGTCTGTCCTTTGTCCACAAAGGAATTTCCTCATGGGCAAATGGTAAGAGAGGCAAGTAGCTTTTTGAAAGTACCTTTAGACCAAGCACGGTGGTTCACGTCTGTAGTCCCAGCACATTGAGAAGCTGAGGCAGGCAGATCATTTGAGGTCAAGAGTTCGAGACCAGCCTGGCCAACACGGTGAAACGCCGTCTCTACTAAAAATACAAAAATTAGCTGGATGTGGTGGTGGGCACCTGTAATCCCAGCTACTCAGGAGGCTGAGGCAGGAGAATCGCTTGAATCGTGGGGGTGAAGGTTGCAGAGAGCTAAGATCACGCCATGGCACTCCAGCCTAGGTGACAGAGACTCTGTCTCAAAACACACACACACCCCTGGGCGACAGAGACTCTGTCTCAAAACACACACACCCCTACCTTTGTAGCTATGTTGTTAAGGAACAGAATGGGAGGCGGCTTTGTCAGAGAAGCAGTTCCCAGCTTGATTTTTCCTGCGGCTTAGTGATTTCAGGGAGATTTTTCTTTCACAACTACAAAGGGAAAGTAGGAACTGTCCAGTGGAGAAACCTCCCAGACACCACCTTCACTAAGGGATCCAAGTCATCATCAGTTATGGGACAAGCATCCTCAGGCGCCTTCTGATAGGATGCCCAGAAAAAGGCACGTCACTTCCGGGAATTCCTGCCCAAAATAGCATGAACATAACCACGGGGAAACGTGAGGCAACCAAACCTGGTTGAGGGAAAGTAACTGCAAAGTAAGTCCTGTGAGTTTCACACCTGCCAACTGAATTCAGTGTGTGAGCCTGGTCATTTTCAACACACACAAGGACATTAAGTGTGACCATCAGCAAACGTGATAACATCTGTGCAGAACGGCAGCTTCAGTGTTGGCTTGCTGACCTTGACAACTGGACAGCAGTTATGTAGCAGAATCTTCGTGCTTTAGGACAGGTATACAGACGTGGAGGAGGGGTGAATGTAAAATTCGGATCCCATCTTTGTCCATTTTAAGAAATAAAATGCTATGAGGAACCTAGTGAAGAGTATATTTTAAAATTCTTTTACATTTTATTTTTGAATAGATTGACAGAGTTCCCATCTACCCCACACCCAATTTCCCCGATTAACATATTAGTGTGGCACGTGTCACTATCAGTGAGACCAATAATCTATTAAGGCCATGCTTTATTCAGCCTCCCCTTTTCCCCTACTCCTCTTTTTCTGTTTCAGGACACACTACATTTAGTCACCGTGACTCCTTCGGTTGATCTTGGATGTGTCCCTTTCTCAGACTTTTCTGATTTCTAACCACCTTAACAAATCCCTCAGCGGACATCTGTCTGCCGTCTGCTTCCTCAGTGAGGTGGCGTGTGTCTGCGGGAGGAGGATCAGAGGGAAAGTGCGGTTCCATTACATCACGTTAAAGGGACGCCGTGAACGTGATTTATCGGTAACGTTGACCTTGATCACCTGGATGGTGCAGTGTTTGTCAGGTATCTTCACTGAACGAGTTCTTCCCCACTCTTCACACTGCACTCTTTGGCGGAGTCACTGCAGCCCACACCTAAGTGGCAGGGGTTACATACCTCTCCTTGAAGGCTGTCTACAGAAATTATTTGTGATTTTGTGAAGATTGGTGGATTCTCCCCATTTACTACTTAGCAGTAGACTCATTTGTTTCACATTTGCCATGGTGCTATCTTGGCTCACTGCAACGTCTGTCTCCCGGGTTCAAATGATTCTCCTGCCTCAGCCTCCCGAACAGCTGGGATTACAGGCACGTGCCACCATGCTCAGCTTTTTGTATTTTATTATTATTTTTTGAGACAGAGTCTCTCTGTTGCCAGGCTGGAGTGCAGTGGGAAAACCCAATATTATGCTATTTTGTGGCTCAAGTTCTTTTCAGCTTTGGCCACTGGGAGCTCTTTCTTGGGCTCCATGTCCCTGTGACTTAGCACGTCAGTGCTTACTTTCAGGCACTGCAAGATGCCCCAGGCTCATCTGGTACATTTTCCACCCCAGTCCTGGAATCATCTTAGTACAGTACTATTTTTGAAAGTTTTCTGCAAGTCTGCCATTATTTTAAAATTTGAAGTATGTGAATGGCTGCGCTTTTTGGGAAAGGTACTGGACATTAAAATCCTGGGACGCAGACGACAAAAGTGCAGGCACAGTACAGACGGCTCGCTAAGGTTCCTTACAGGACTGCTGGGAGCACCAGACAAACAAAACCAAGTAAATTCCTGTCAGCGGGGCAGCTGAGTCGGTTGAGGTGTCCCACCCCACGGGGGAAGCAGCTGGAAAGCCTGCGTTCCCCAAATACAGCAGCTAAGAGGGAGTCTCACTGCTACCCCCGACTCAACATGGCCATCAATGCACGCAGGGCAGCCCCCAGACACTTTGCATTAACTGGAAAAGATTATGCAAAAAGAGGCAGAAACTACCGATTTATGATACCCTGTCCATTTGCACAGAGGTAATCAGCACCAAAATGAGTATTCAAGGCCCTGAGACCTCCAGTGAATTTTACTCTTACACCTGCTTTGCTGTGTTATTTTTAAATGACATATATCATTTTTTTTTTCTTTTTAGAGACACAGTCTCACTGTCCCAGGCTGGAGTGCAGTGCCGCAATCATAGCTCACTGCAGCTTCAAACTCCTGGGCTCAAGTGATCTTCCCACCTGAGCTTCCAAGTTAGCTGGGATCACAGATATGCACCACCATGCCCAGCTAATTTTTGTATTTTTTGTAGAGACAAAGGCCTCCCTATGTTGCGCAGGCTGGTCTTGAACCCCTGGCCTCACGAGATCCGCCCGCCTCAGCCTCCCAAAGTGCTGGGATTACGGGTGTGAGCCACTGTGCCCAGTCTACCGTTCTTTACATACAAAAAAGAACTTGTGAAGTTTTTTAAATGTACATTGTAAAAGACGATTATTCTACTCAAAATGTTTTATTAAGACTTCAAACACCCTCCTTGGGAAAAGCTCTACCGGATAAGCACACAGGCTCAACTACGGGGCTAGCTGCTGCAGCTGTGGGACCCCCATCCTGCAGATGAGCCACTAAAAGGATGAGGTAGCCAGGCCTGTGCCCACTAGGAGACCTGCCTCCGCGGGTGTGTGAGGAGCAACGTGGGCCACCTCTGGGGGCTGGGATGAGACGGAAGGGTAAAAGGCCTATCTCACACCACCAGGGTAGACTTTCGTAATTAAATTAAGGTCCACGTGACTTTAGAAAGACAAACTGAAAGTCTTAGCTGTAGCTAACTCTGATTTCTGAAAATTGGATCTGACTTTTCTGCTTAAATTCACTCAAAATCTCAGACTCCAATGGGTGTGAAGCACTAACACCTTGTGGCCAAATCTCAAATTCATTTGTGCCAGGCCCTCTCTGCACGGCAGGGCAGGGCTAGGGTTCCTGGTTCCCGGCTGGGGGAGGTGTTCCACCCAGCGAACTCCGGCCAGGCAGCCATGTGACTCAAGCATGTTAAGTGCAGGGGCCCAGACACAGCCAGGCTAAAGGGCAGGGCCTGGTGGAGGACTGACTCCAAGCTGAGCGGGCCCTAACCAAATGCTCAGGAGCTCCCAGGCGACAGCAACCACACCACCATCAACACACCACTGGGTCTGTACTGGAATTTGGGGGCCTCAAGGCTTCCGGTGGCAGCATAAACGGGGAGGTGTGGCTGGACAGGAATGCCCCACTCTAAGGCTCGGGGGCCTGTGGAATGAACCATTCCCTCTCACTCAGTGACACCACAGGCACCCTCCTCATTCTGGGCCACCCAGATCTTCCACCCCTGTTCCTCTACCCCACCTCTTAGCCTAAGCAGCACGGAGGGCCTGGAGTGGTCTCTGTCTACCCCATCCCCACACCCCTCAACCCCACAGCCCCAGCTCCACCCACCCTCTCCACCCTGAGCTCCAGCACACACCCCAGCTGCCCTCACCCTGAGCTCATTCTCACCTCCACGACCCTGCTCAGCCCCCTCCCTTGCTGAAGGAAGCGGCTGGTACAAGAGGAGCTGGGGCCCAGGGACCGGACTCCATCACCAAGGCAAGGACCAGGGTGGTTGGGCCGGCGTGAGTGCAGGCTGGGCCCTGGTCTGAAATGAGTGTCTTTATTGCTTGTACCGTACAAATATGAAGACGAGGAGAAAAGCCAGTAGGGACGGAGAAGAACTGTCAGATAAGACATCGCACAGAGGAAAAAAAGACCCCCACCCGCCCGAACCCACCCCACCCCTCCCCACTCCACCAAGAACTGCATAGTACAGGAGGTGGGGTAGGGCGATCAAACCCACAAAAGCTCAACTCCAAACACCCAGAGGTGTTGCTGTGGGGAGGGGGAGGCGTGGGCGGGGCAGCGCGGGGATCCCGGTGTCGGGGCTCCTCCCACTAGGTCAGCACCCCTCCCCCACAGGATGAAATGCTCGGGCCAGGGATGGGGCCCAAGCCCACACACCATGCACACTGGAGGACATACTGTCCTCACACACACCAACACACATACGCACACACGCACACACATGCACACACACCCACGTGTGCCTGAGTCACGCCGACACACGCAGTCCGAAGCACGCACAGGGGTCCCACGGCACTGACATGGACATGCGCTCATGTTCAACCTTAAGGCTGCAGAACGTGGGGCCCTGGGGAGGGGGAAGGGAGACAGGGCTTAGGAGCCTCCCTTCTCAGAGGCCCCCCCACCCCAACAGGTACCAGAGACGCCCACCCCCACCGCTCCCTGACCAAGTCCATGGGGCCCAATACTGTCTGGTGTAAGATTGTAACAGCCAAGGCTGGTGCCCCTCCCGTCCCTGTAGAGAAGGGGGCCAGCCCAGCCCCCAGTGGGGCGGGGCCAGGCCGGGCCAGGCCCGGGGTCCAGCAGAAGGAAAGGCCAGCTGGAAGGAAGCCCTGGTAAGGCACGGGGCTGGGGGCAGGCAGGTTTGCCCCCAAGTGTTCCTCCTGCCTCATCCACAGGGTGAGGATGGCAGCTTGGTGGGGAGGAAGCAGGGCCAGGAGGCAGCACCCAGTCCGGCCCCTCCTGGTTTCCCACGGCACAGATGCTAGGACCTGGCTCTGTTCACCAGGGAGCGGCCCTAACCCCCAACCCTGCAGCTCCCCAGGGCCCCTGCCTGTCCCTGGATATTATTGCTTTTCTGTCCCCATGGGAGGACAGCGGGTGGGGGGGTTGGACCCGCGCCTGGGCATTCCGAGCCTAGGCCACCGGGCCTGGAAGGCAGCACCGTCTGCCGGGTGTCGTGTCACACCAGAAGGCAGGCTTCGTCTGGAAGCAGCAGCGCGGAGGCAGCCATCGGCGTGTCGCCCGGGCCAGAAACCCAAGCAGGCCCCGGGCGCCATGCTTCACCCCTCACCGGGGCTTGTGTGGTTTAAAACCTGAATCTCTGCAGCCGCCCAACAGCCCGGGCCTGGGAAGGAGATGGAGTCTCCCAAATGTGAGTCCAGGCACAAACGTGAGGCTGGAAGCAGGGGCCGCAAGGGTGCGTCGGGGAGGGACCTGAAGAACTGGAAAGCGGGTGAGGAGGTAGGGGTGGGGACAGAAACCAAACAGGCAAAGTAAAAAGTTGGAAAAAAAGCCACCCGGTGGTGATGGCAGTGTGGGCGCATCCTCTGCGTGGGCGGACCACTCACTCCCGGATGCTGGCGGAGTAGGAGAACTGGGGGAAGTGGGTCCGCTGGTCCAGCTCCAGGGAGCCCAGGCTGTCATCTGCGGGTGGTGAAGGTGGATGGGGAGGACCGGTCAGCAGAGGGCCTGGGGCACCTGCCCAGATTCCCTGGGGAACTGGCCGCAGCTGGTGGGGGCTGCCCGCAGGACAGAAGGAAAAGGCCCAGCAACCTCCTCTGCAATGAAGCCCCTCAGCCACGGCCCGCTCCCCATGCCTGAGCCCTGGGCAGCCTTCTCTGGGAGCTTTCTGTGCCCTCGCCCATGTGCCTCACAGCTGGCAGGGCCTTCTGAACCTCCACCTTCTCTCTGCCCCACACACCATGATGCCAGGGTCCAGCCCAGAGCCCTGTCCTGGCCTGCCTCTTGCCCTCCCATCCATTCTCCACAGGCTGCCGGAGGGGTTTCTAAAGACCTGCTGCAACCCTGTCCCTCTGCACAAAACCCTGCCCTGGCTCCCGCCATGCAAGCAGTCCCCACTCCTCCCAGTGGCCCCCCCAGACCCTTGCACTCTGGCCCCATGCCCTCTCTTCTCCCCCTATCTCCCTGGCTCTGCCTGTCCTTGACCATGTCACACTTCTCCCATTGCTGGCATCCTACATGCCATTCCTGCCAGCTGACGTGTTTGCTTCCTCTTCCAGAAAGCCCTCCCTACCTGCAGGCCAGGTCAGATATTTCCTCTGAGCTTCCCCAGTCCCTGGCTCCCACAGCCTAGCCCCAACCACTCCAGGCCATCACTCTACCTGGCCGGGAGCTTTCCAGGGCAGGGCCCAGGGCTGGCTCCATCAGTGCTGTGTCCCCAGCATAGCCCAGCCCTGGGCTGGGTTCAGAGTAAGAACTCACACAACTGTAAAGCAGTGAACTCAGCCAGCCTCACGCACCAGGCTGTCTCCTGCTCTGGATCCCACTGAGCTCCAGAATCTGCTGTAGCCAATGGCTCCTGGTGACTTCACCAGGTCCAAAGAGGACCAACAGTAAAAGGGCCTGAGAACAGGCCTTAAGGAAACTGCCCCGACATGAAGAGGCGGCCTTCAACAGCCCTCCTCAGGTGGGTTAAAAGCAGACCCCATCCCTCCACCACTGGGCCAGGCATACTGCGGCAGGGTGCCCCATGCACTCACAGCGGTCGGGGGGTGTGATTGTGATGGACTGGGCGGTGAATTCATCGTCGAAGTACCGTGTGTCGACCTCAGACGTGACCTGAGGTTTGAAGGGTGGCAGGAGCTACGGAGGAGAGGAGCCCAGGCTCAGGGACCCTGACGCCAGGAGGCCTCGACCAATGTCACCACGGGTGGGCCAGGCCCCTGAGGGTCCTGCTGGGGCCGGCAGTGGGGACTCACCTTCTTCTGGACCACGTCCTGCCAGTTGATGCTGAGGAAGAACCTGTGCTCCATGACCTCCTGGGCGTCGCTGGGCCCCCCACCAAGCCTGGGCAGAGATGGCTGTCAGCACCTGCCTCCCAGAGCAGCTGGGTTCAGGGAGACGGGCTTTCGGTGCAGGCAGGCCCTGCATGGCCTTTAATGATTCTGTCTTGACCACAAACCACTTCACAGAGGAGGAAACCAAGGCTCAGGGAGGGAGCTCACATGCCCAGGGTCAGAGCCAGGGAGTTGGCAGCCTGGACCCATGTGGCCTCACAGCCTGGCCTCACCCTGAGTCCAGAAAGGGAGTTAGTAGGGCAGGCTTGGGTCCATTCTGGCTCTGCCACATACAGCTTGGTGGCCCAGCCAGGACCAGGGTTGCCCTGTTCCTCAATGTCCCCATAAACCAAGGCAGTGTGGCGGATGGCCTGCCCGCCCTGGGGGAGCTCTCCCTAAGGGCCAGTGCGCACATTTTCAGGGGCTGTGCGGGGACGACAGCGACATCACAAGCGAGTGCCTTTGTGGACATGGCCCCCTCCAGGCTGCAGGGACAGTGACAGCAGCTGGGGCCGGGCCAGGCCGGGCTGGGCAGGGCCGACGCCAGCCCTCACCTCTGTTTGGGGTCCTTCTTAAGCAGCCCGGCAAGCAGGGACTTGGCCTCGGGGCTGAGTGTGCGCGGGAAGCGGATCTCCTCCATGAGGATGAGCTCGAAGAGGCGCTCGTGGTCCTGGTTGTAGAAGGGCAGGCGGCCACACATCATCTCGTACATGACCACGCCCAGCCCCCACCAGTCCACTGCCCGGCCATAGTCATTGTCCTCCAGCACCTGAGGACAGAGGGGAAATGAGGGGCTGGGCCCGTGGCCCTGAGGCTGGAAACACACAGGTCTGGGATTTCCCTACCCTTGGCCTCACATGTTCCCACACCCCTAACCCCAGACACCTCAGGCGCCAGGTACTCCGGAGTCCCACAGAAGGTTTTCATGGTGGCCCCGTCACTGATGCCTTCTTTGCAGAGGCCAAAGTCAGTGATCTTGATGTGGCCGTCTTTGTCCAGCATGAGGTTTTCCAGCTGTTGGAAAAGTCAACGTATCTCAGGCACGTGCTCCCAGGGCTTCCTGCTGCCCCAGCCTTTCCTTCCAGGGGAAGATGCCAGGGGGTCCTGGATGTCAACTCTCTCAGACCAGGCTGGGCCCAGCACACACAGCCTCAACCTCTGAGGCTCAGAGAGAGGCCAGACCCAACCTGCTCCACCCTCTGGCCCACCCTCAAGGTACTTGGGAAGAGCTGGGCAGGGAGAACTGGGAGCCAGGCCCTGTCCACCCACTGCCCCACCGAGAGCTGCAGGGTCTTAAGTTCGAACATGGGGGTGGGCACTAGCTTTCTTCTCTTTCTAGACTTTTTGTCTTTTAATTATGAAATATGAAGCCAGACAAAGTGGCTAACATCTGTAATCCCAGCACTTTGTGGGGGCTTAGGAAGCAGAATTGCTTGAGTCCAGAAGTCTGAGACCAGCCTGGGCAACACAGCAAGATCTCATCTCTATTTTATGTTAAAAAAAAAAAAAAAAAAAAAAGGCTGGGTGCAGTGGCTCATGCCTGTAATCCCAGCACTTTGGGAGGCAGAGGCAGGTGGATCACCTGAGGTCAGGAGTTTGAGACCAGCCTGACCAACATGGAGAAACCCTGTCTCTATTAAAAATACAAAATTAGCTGGGTGTGGTAGGGTGTGCCTTTAATCCCAGCTACTCAGGAGGCTGAGGCAGGACAATCCCTTGAACCCAGGAGGCGGAGGTTGCAGTGAGCTGAGATCACACCACTGCACTCAACAGAGGGAGACTCCTTCTCAGATAAATAAATAAAAGTAAAGTAGGGACTGTGCCAGTTCACACCCCACTAGCAGCCTAGGAGTGCTCATGGAGACTTGGAAAGGTCCCTACCTTGGGGCCACTTGCTATTGAACCACTACCCTGGACCTTGGTGGCAAGAGCTTGGCGAATGAGGGCAGAAGGCCTTGGCCCCACCTCCCTGGTGTGAGCCCCGTGTGCATGCCACAGGCCAGCCTGGTGCACACGCTGCCACTAACCTTGATGTCGCGGTACACCACGTCCCGAGAGTGCAGGTACTCAAGAGCCGAGACGATCTCTGCACCGTAAAACCGGGCCCGCTCCTCTGTGAAGACACGCTCCCGGGACAGGTGGAAGAACAGCTGCGGGAGGACGGCGTGGGGAGAGGAGGTCAGGCCCCCGCCCGCTCACTTGCCCTCAGTTTCCCAGCCCCCTGCCCTAGCCCAGTGATGCAGTGACACCTGCATCGTGAACCAGCAAGTGACAGCCAGAGAGACCAAGCAAGGCACAGAGCAGAAGCAGCTCACGAGTGACACGGAGCTAGGTGTGAAGGGCTAGGGTCTGCCAGGAGGCACCCACGAGAGGGTATGGGAGGGACAGCCAGAGGCAGCAGAGGAGGGAGGCCGGCACGGAGGCAAAGAGAAGTGCACGTCATGACCAAGTGACAACAGGCCATGGGCAAGCCCAGATCAGATGGGTAAGCAAACCACCTATCCCAATGCAGGCGTGACATACGCTGCACGGAGAAGGCTCGAGGCAAGGAGTGGGTGACAGAGTGAGGTGACCTTGTGATAGGGAGTGGCGCGGCTGCGTAAATCCCCTTCGGGAGGACATGGAACAGAGGGCTGGTAGGCTTTGACCCTTGGGGGCTTTCTCTGGGGCCTTTGAGACCATCCTTCCCAGTGCTGTTGGCCAGCTACCCTGCAGCCCTCTTCACACCTCTCCAGACTGGTTTGGCCCCTGACCCATCCACTCACTAACTGTGTGAACTTGGGTGAGTCACTGAACCTCTCTGAGCCTCAGTAACCGCCCCACCCCGCAAATGAAGATGATGCCACCTGCCTCAAGGGAGGGGGCACAAGATGACATTCAGGAAATTTCCCTCCACCCCTCCATCTCACCCACAGCTCCTCTCCATCCCGCCCCACCCTAGGGAAGGAGGCCCCAGAAGACGAGGCCGGGGCAGCCTCGGCTCACCTCGCCTCCGTTGGCGTACTCCATCACGAAGCACAGGCGGTCGTGGGTCTGGAAGGCGTACTTCAGCGCCTGGGGGATGAAGGCAGCAGGCTCGGAGGTGGGAGCGGGAGGGCCCTGCTTATTCTGTACACACCCTGCCCTGGCTGGGGCCTGCAGGAGTCAGCCAGATGGGGTTCACATCCCGGCTGTACCTTTTGGGGCGTTAAGTGAAGGCGTGGCTCTGCAGGTAGGAAAGGGTTACACGCAGAACCACCTTGTCCTCTGACTCCATCAGGCACAGCCAGGGGAGAAACTAGAGCTGTTCTGAGCAACCAGAGCTCTTGTTTTTACAGTAAAATGTGTTCAACTTCCACACACAAGTGATGTCTGCTGTGGCTGGGAGTGGCAATGGCTTGGGAGCCAACTTCAATGACAGGATGGACAGGCTGTCAGCCAACAAGCAGTAGTTCTGTCTGCACTAAGGAGGACTACGGAGAGCTCTTCAGAGACCCCCCAGGGGTCCCTCAGCTCATGACAACTCAACTCCTCTGTTTTCTACATGGAGGAACCTCGTAAGACTTTATCTGAAAAAGTACTGTGGCTTAATAGGATACCTGGACAACAACTGAGATAAAGAAATGACACATAAGCCATCCTCAGTCTAGTCCATTTAACTGGTGGCCACTGGCCTTGATGGAGACTGCAGGCCCAATAGGAATCTACTCAGTCCAAGCTGACAGACAACACAATGCTAACACATCTGCTTCTATGAGCATATCTGAAAACACAAACAAAAAAATAATATACCCACTCTGACCTGCTGGGCCAAGTGCTCTTAACTCATAGACAGCAGCCATCATATAACGTGGTATCTTTAGCTGGTTCAAGTGCTTACATGAAGCCTCCATCTATGAAGAAGCTGTCACCCTCCCACTCCCCGAGCCTGCTCACCCCCGCCACGTCTTGGTTCGGATGACTGGGGCAGGGGGCGCAGCAACACCTTGCCCTGCCTGCCCGGCCTACCCCAAGGCTGAGCTTTGTAGCAGAAGATTTGGGCTCTTTCCCTGAGCTTTGTCCAGGCTGGCCTCACACTGCCTGGGAAGGGGAGTGCAACTCACAGTGAGGAACGGGTGCCTGGTGTTCTGGAGGACCCGGCTCTCGGTGACCGTGTGAGCGACTTCATCCTGCAGACAGACTGCGGGTGAGGGGCTGGTGGGCAACACCATGCCTGCCCCCCCACCCCGACCTGAGGAATGGGATCAAGGCCTTGTGAGATACAATTCCACTCCCAGCCATAAACGCAGAAACAATGATAGAAGTGGAACGTGAGTGCCCGCAAGCCCTCAGCAAAGAACAGACCCAGACGAGGATCATTAGCGGCTCTCAAAGCCACAAGTGAAAAGTCAACAGGAATGTCACAATGAGGCCAGGCTGCTAGGCGCAAGACACCTGTGACACCCCTGCAGGAGAGACAGACATCATGAGAGCCCCGAGGTGCCGCCACAGGCTGTGGGAAGCCCCACCTAGAAAGCATTCTTGCCCAAAGAAGGAACTGAACCTAATGAAGCTCTACATGGCAGAGCAGCGCTTCTCAGGGTGCGGTCCCCCACACTGGCCACACTGGCCACATCAGCACCGCCTGGGAACTGGCAGCAATGCAAATTCCTGGGACCTACCCAGAGGCCCACAGAGTCAGAAACTTGGGGTGGGCCAAGAACTGTCTCACAAGCCCTCTGGGTGACTCTGATTCAGGTTCGAGTTTGGTACCTAACTGTACAGGAGAACCACCAGGAGAGGTTCCAAAAATCTGGAGCCACCTGCAGCAACTTCGACACGGGCTATGGGGCAAGTGTATCCCCAGGGGACACCTGAGAAGGTCTACAGTCTTTTCTTTTTCTTTTTTAGTTGGGGGTCTGGCTCTGTCACCCAGGCTGGAGTGCAGTGGCATAAACATGGGTCACTACAGCCTCAACCTCTGGGACTAAAGTGATCCTCCCACTTCAGCCTCCTGAGCAGCACAGAGGTAGGGTCTCATTTTGTTGCCCAGGCTGGTCTTGAACTCCTGGGCTCAAGCAATCCTCCCACCTCAGCCTTCTAAAGTGCTGGGATTTTAGCCGTGAGCCACAGCACCTGGCCCAAACGTCATTTTTGATTGTTACAACTTGAGGAGCTACTATTGGCTTTAGCGGGTAGAAGCCAGGGGTGCTGCTAAAACCCTACAATGCACAGGGCTGCCCCCGCAGCACAGAACAATCTCCCAAAATGTCAACAGCACTGAGGCTGCGGAATGCCGCCTTAGGCCCAATCATCGCATCAGGAATGAACGGTTCATTCTGTGGGCTCTGATGGCAACACCTCATGATTATATTCTTCACAGTCTTCATCTGTTGAGACACGTATCCGAGTACGTATGAGTGGAGTGATGTGATGTCTAGCACAGGCCTTCAAGTATTCCAGAGCAACAAGGGCAGGCGGAGCTAAGGAAACAAGGCTGGCTACATGCTGACAACCGGCGAAACTGGACAATGGCTACATGGCGGTCCGCTATATTGATTTTCTTTTTAAATTTCTGAATATGTTTGGAATCTTCCATCACAAAAACTTCAAATAAGGGAAAAAACAGAATTCCATTCCTGGCCCGGCTTCCAGCTGAGACACCCTGAGCAGAGCCCCGGCCTCCCCAGAGGGACGTCCTCGCAGCCTTCCCAAGAGGCCCCAGCCTCCCGGATAGTACCTGCTGGGTGAGGCCCCAAGGCTCTCTCTCTACAGTCACCCCCAGCCCCTACCAGAGGGTGGAGGTGGGGACTCAGAGGATGGAGTCCAGTGAGGATGGAATTTGTGGGGGAAATAAGCCCCGCCCATGGCAGCAGACAGCGTGGGTAAGCATCCATGCTTCAGGGTCAGGCTCCAGACCGCAGCCCCCACAGAGGCCGGCAAGCGCAGTCCCGGGGCACGCACCTTGGCAATGATGACTTCCTTCCGCAGGATCTTCATGGCGTAGTAGCGGCCAGTGGCCTTCTCCCGCACCAGGATGACTTTGCCAAAGGTTCCCTTGCCAAGGAGTTTGAGATAGTCGAAGTCATTCATGGTCTGCCAGGGACAGGGAGAGTGGGGGCAGTCAATGCCTGGCTCATGGCCCGTGGGAGGAAATTTTAACAAAAGAAAGAGGAAAACTAAAAGACACTGTTGCCAAACGGCTTAGGCTGGAGCAGGAAGGGAGGCTCTGGGCAGCGACTGTGTGTTCCGAAGTGGCCTTCAGACCAGCCTCTCCCAGGGACAGGGCCTTGGGAGGACTGGGCTCTGACGTGGGGGTAGCCAGGTCTTCACCTCCTCTCAGGACAAAGCTGCAATGGGTCCACCCAGGGTTGCTCCCTCCTCCATGGGCATGGAGCAGCCCCTGGGGCACCTGCCACCTGAAATCACCCCACCCTGCAGGGCAGGCCTGTCATCTCACAGCTGAGCCCCCTCAACTGTATGGAAACCAAGGTGATGAGGGCCAACACTGGGGTGGGGGCATCGCAGGCTGGCAGCCCCACCCCTGCTCCCAGCACTCACCACTTTGGCCCGTGCCTTGCTGACCGCCACTTCCATCTCCTCGGCCACAGAGGAGTCACTGGGGGAGCCACACTTGTAGTCCATGGGGTCCTCGCCCAGGGCCCGCTGCTTGAGGCTGTTGGCGACCATCTGGATGGCCCGCATCCACTCCTCCCTGTGCAGGGACACACGTGAGTCCCAGGAGTCAGGAGTCCTGGGCCTCGGAGTCGAAGGGCTGAGTGCCACCTCCCAGCCACCCCCTGTAACAGGTGAGCAAATGACCATATACCCATGGGAATCTGGGCAAGATCCATATGAGCCAGAGAGCACTGAAGGGACCTGAGTGAAATTTCACAGACCCCTGGCTATGATGGTGAGGAGAGGGTAAGCGTGGGATACAAAGAGAGATCACCAATTTCCCTCAAGTGACTTGGCCTGCAGACCACTTGAAGGCAGGCAGCAGGGAAATGATCAAAGAGGAATGGCCCTCTCTTTTCACAGCCCCTTGAAAATGAGCCACCACGCTGAGCCTTGAACAAGGGAGAGACAGTGCTCCTGTGAATTCTTTGGAACAACTAACAAGCTCAAGTTTATAAGTTACCAATGTTCTGTAAAGGAAAACCAAGAGTAAGAAGCAGCATTCATTAGCCGAAGCCGCTGAAGACATTAAAAGGCAAGAGCTGGCCTACAGGACTCCCTGGAGGGGACACTCCGCTGGGAGCATGGAGTCTGCATGGCAGGGACAGAGGTCCCGGCAGCCCAGGGGTGTACAGGAGAGAAGGTGGTGGACAGGAAGCAGGTCCCAGCAGAAGGGAGCCTGGTTTAAGAAAAGTCAATTAAAGGCCAAGCACTGTGGCCCACACCTGTAATCCCAGCATTTTGGGAGGCTGAGGTGGACCCAGTGCTTCAGCCCAAGAGTTCAAAACCAGCTTAGGCAACAAAGCAAGACCAATCTCTTAAAAAAGTTTTTAAAAAACAAAAATCAAAAAATAAAGAACAGGCTGGGTACGGTGGTTCACGCCTGTAATCCCAGCACTTTGGGAGGCCAAGGCGGGCAGATCATGACGTCAGGAGTTTGAGACCAGCCTGGCCCACATAGCGAAACCCCGTCTCTACTAAAAATACAAAAAATTAGCCGGGAGTGGTGGTGGGCACCTGTAATCCCAGCTACTCAGGAGGCTGAGGCAGGAGAATGGCTTGAACCTGGGAGACAGAGGTTGCAGTGAGCCGAGATTGCGCCACTGCACTCCAACCCGGGCAACAGAGCAAGACCTTGTCTGAAAAAAATACAAAACAAATAAATAAAGAACAATAAATTAGTTCTGTCACTCATTGTTTAGAACTTTTGGGGAAAGGGCCGGGCATGGTGGCTCACGTCTGTAATCCCAGCACTTTGGGAGGCTGAGGCGGGTGAATCACAAAGTCAGGAGATCGAGACCATCCTGACCAACATGGTGAAACCCTATCTCTACTAAAAAAAATATATACAAAAATTAGCTGGGAGTGGTGGCGCACGCCTGTAGTCTCAGCTACTCAGGAGGCTGAGGCAGGAGAATCGCTTGAATCTGGGA
Source organism: Aotus nancymaae (assembly GCF_030222135.1). Lineage (NCBI taxonomy): Eukaryota > Metazoa > Chordata > Mammalia > Primates > Aotidae > Aotus > Aotus nancymaae. Next base: position 13,774,655 of record NW_026988441.1, on the reverse strand, counting down.
GGCAGAGATAGCAGTGAGCTGAGATCGAGCCACTGCATTCCAGCCTGGGAACAGAGCTAGACTCTGTCTCAAAAATAAATAGCCGGGCACAGTTGCTTATGCCTGTAATCCCAGCACTTTGAGAGGCTGAGGCGGGTGAATCACCTGAGGTCAGGAGTTCGAGACCAGCCTGGCCAACATAGTGAAACCCTGTCTCTACTAAAAACACAAAACATTATCTGGGCGTGGTGGCAGGCACCTGTAATCCCAGCTACTAGGGAGGCTGAGGCAGGAGGCTGAGGCAGGAGGATGGCTTGCATCCAGAAGTTTGAGACCAGCCTAGGCAACATGGATGCCCATTTTGTAGAGACCAAAGATAAAAAATTAGCCAGGTGTGGTGGCACATGCCTACGGTCCCAGCTACTCACGGGGCTAAGGTGAGAGAACAGCTTGAGCCCAGGAGGTGGAGGCTGCAGTGAGCCATGATCATGCCATTGCACTCAGCAAAAAAAAAGAAAAGAATTTTCTTTGGATACTTACAAACTGTTCTACCTAATAAGTGAAAATGACCAGAGACCAAAATGAAAAAAATATTAGGCTAAATGACACCAAATTGTCCACATCCCCCATTTTTTACCATACCGCAATTAGGTGTTTTCAACTCAATGCATTTAGAACCCCCTGTGTTCAGATGACCCACAGGAAAAGTAAAATCTTCACTAAGAATGAGAAAATTCAAAGAGTGCAAGTAGACAACCTCCCAAACCCCAGTCGCTGAAATAAGCCACAGGGAGTGCAGCCAGCTCGAAAGGAGCCAAGAACAGTTCAGCCCTTCTCCCGCATCTTCCAAGATAGCCCCCACCCCAGGCCAGCAGGGAACAAGTGGCTGGGACTAGGCTTCAAAATCCAAGCCGGGACACCCTGCTGGGCTGTTATCCCGTCTGTTTTCCTTGTGTATCACGCAAGGTTACTTCTATTTCCATCCAGCCCACCACGCACCCTTTTCCACATTTCACGCTGCTGGAATGCAGATGCGTCTCACCGGTGGGGCCTGTCTTCATTTAACTGGGCACTATTTTTCTTGGCACTTTATGAAATACGGTGCCTCCCCGATGACAGCGCCTTCGGTTTGGTGAACTATAACAGCAGTGCTTAAACGCACAGGCTGTTGTGAGGTGGAATGCCTGTGAAGCATCTATGCCATGAGGTGTTCCGCAGCTGGGGGAAATACAGGCAGGTCTGCATGCTGACTTGGGATGACCTGAGACCTCTTGAGAAAAAGCAAGGTGCAGGGCCAAGGGAGGTGGCTCACTCCTGTAATCCCTGCATTTTGGGATGCAGAGACAGGAGGATTGCAAGAGCCCAGGAATTCCAGACCAGCCTGGACAACATAGGAAGACCCCGCCTCCATAAAAAATTTCAAAATTAAGCAAGGTGAAAAACAGGCCGGGCGCGGTGGCTCACGCCTGTAATCCCAGCACTTTGGGAGGCTGAGGTGGGTGAATCACGAGGTCAAAAAATCAAGACCATCCTGGCCAACATGGTGAAACCCCATCTCTACTAAAAATACAAAAATTAGCTTGGTGTGGTGGCGAAAGCCTGTAATCCCAGCTACTCAGGAGGCTGAAGCAGGAGAAAAATTTGAACCCGGGAGGTGGAGGTGAGCAGTGAATGAGCCACTGTACTCCAGCCTGGTGACAGAGCGAGACTCCGTCTCAAGAAAAGAAGAGAAAAGAAAGTTGGGAGGCCAAGGTGGGTGGATCACAAGGTCAGGAGTTAAATACCAGCCTGACCAACATAGTGAAACCCCGTCTCTACTAAAAATACAAAAATTAGCTGGGCGTGGTGGCGGGTACCTGTAATCCCAGCTACTCAGGAGGTTGAGGCAGGAGAATTGCTTGAAACCCAGAGGTGGAGGTTGCAATGAGCTGAGATTGCACCCCGGCACTCCAGCCTGGGTGACAGAGCAAGACTCTGTCTCAAAAAAAAAAAAAAAAGGAAATGAAAGAAAGGTTGTGCTCCTGAGTTAGAAAATAATGAATTTCTGCACACACATACTCACATAAACACAAACATCTCCAGAAGAGAAGTCGTGATCCAGGAGCCCTTCCTGCCTCCAGGGAGGGGAACTGGGAGTTGAGGGAAAGAAACAGCCTCTACTAACAAATGGAAACTACTCATTATCATCAACCACCCTCCACCCCCCGCCCATTACGAAGGAGGAACTGAGGCACAGATTAAAAACCCGAATTCCAGAAAAACAGCAGTTGCTCCAGGCCTGGCAGCTGGAATCACAAAAGGCCTGTGGCCTCTCCCAGAGCCAACAGGTAGGGCAGTTCTCCATTAGCCCCGTGGCTTGCTGAACCAAGCAGCAACTAAGCTCAGAGGTCCAGTTAGTACACGTGAGGCTCTGCCTTCTTGAACCGGTGACACTCACATGAGACCATGCTTTGCAAGACAAATGTGAGAATACCGTGCCATGCTTTGTAAGACAGATGCATATGCGTCAAGTGCTGGCACGATGCCCTCCCTACCTACCCAGTGACTGGGGTCCCCATAACCCATCTATGTCCACCCCACAGAGGCAAAGATTTCTATCTGTTTTGAACATGCTTCTGCCCCCAGAACTCATGGTGGCTACTCGGCAGATACTTGGGTAATGAATGAGCGAGGCAGCCGAAGTCCAAGTGGGCTCAGAGCCAGGGCGCAGCAAGGCCCAGTGCAGACCTGGGCAGAGCACATACTGAGCCCTGCTGCGTGCCCAGGCAGAGCGGTGCTGGCTTCTGTACTCCCTGACCCAACGTCTCAAGCCAGCATTTCTCAACTTGATTAACTCAACTTGATTTAACCCATGCCCCCTTTGGAACAATAAACAGCCTAATTCTCAAACCCTGCACCAATATTCCTGTTTTTCAAAAAACGGGGGTAGCGGGGAGGGGCAGGAGCAGATTCCATGACTTTTTTTTTTTGAGATGGAGTCTCACTCACTCTGTCGCCAGGCTGGAGTGCAGTGGCGTGATCTTGGCTCACTGCAATCTCCACCTCTCAGGTTCAAGCGATCGTCCTGCCTCAGCCTCCTGAGTAGCTGGGACTACAGGTGCGTGCCACCACGCCCAGCTAATTTTGTATTTTTAGTAGAGACAGGGTTTCACTATGTTGGCCAGGATGGTCTCGATCTTTTGATCTCATGATCCGCCTGCCTCAGCCTCCCAAAGTGCTGGGATTACAGGCATGAGCCACTGTGCCCGGCCTTCCATGACACGCTTTATCAGACATAGTTGTCCTCTCACAAATTTTAAATTTGTTTAATGCTGACTCTGAGTAAAAGATGGTGGACTGGAGGAAAAAATATCATGGATCTTCTAAGAGAGACAGTGAATATATTAAAAAGAAAAATATGTCTCTGATATATAAAGATGCTGAGAGACTGTCATGTGAAGACGGCAGATTGCAGACTAAGATGTAGAGTGTGATATCATCTTTGTTTTCAAAGAGCGGGTGGAGAGAACACAGACGGTCCTTCTGTGGAGAGAACCCGAACATGTGAAGGACAGCGCAGCCACAGCGCCAGCCCTGAAGCAGCTCCGGGAGGCTACTCCGGATGGGAATCAGGAGCACAGGCCCTGGAGCCACCCCAGCTGGGGCTCTAAGTGGCTCTGCCACCTGGACAAGCGCCGCCCTCCCAGCTCTCCCCTCCGCCAGGGCCTGGGGCTAAGAGGTTGGTGGGCTGCAGGTACAGAGCACTGCGCAGGTAGCTGGGTGAAGCAGACTCAACTAGGGGAGGGTGCCGAAGACACCGGGAGGGGCGAACCTCCCCCACCTACCCTGGCTCCCACTGCCCGCCCTACAGAGAGCTCCAGAAACCACAGCGATGCAGGAGGTTGTCCAGGAGTAACTGGGCTTGCCTGCTGCCTCACAAGCCCTCCAATCCAGTTCCAACTGGACCAAAGTCGCAAGGTTGCAGCACTCGGAATTCCAGACAAAAAGCAAGGGCCTCTGTCCAGGATCCTTCTCAAGGGTTTGCAACATGAGGTCTGGGGCAAAGGGGAGCTCCCTCTAAAGCTACGGCTCAAGTATCTTCTACCCCCTATAGGAGAGCCCCCAGGGAAACCACAACCGGAAAAGTAACAGCACAGAATGGCCAGCTCCAGACACCGCCTCTCTCGATTCTTAAGAGCACTGCAATTCTCAAGAGCCAGCATTTCTGCTGTGGGGACTGAGGCACACAGAGGTGGAGTCACCTGTGAAGGTCACACAGCAGGGACGTGGCAGAGCTGGGATTCGCCTGTGCACAGCCCATTCCTCCGTGGCACCACCCACCTGTCCCCGAGCCTCGGCAAAGCTGCCGAAAGCTATGCAAGGCCCAGGAAGATAAAGCAGGGACCCTCTCTAGGGAAGGCTCATGGGACACCTGCCAGGGAGTCCAGGGGCAAAGGGAAGGAACAATTCTTCTCGGAAGCCATGATCTGCACCTGCCTTTCAGAGAGGGACCCCCATCCCCACCACTAAACAGCATCCCACGAACACCTTCCACTCACAGAGGCTGGCACTGCTGTGTGTTATGGGAAAGGACTCCTGTCGCCCTCCCAGCAACCCTGTGTAGTAGGCACTGCCATTCACTTCATGCTAAAACGGTAAGACCAAAGCACAGAGAGGCTCGTCCCCCCACCTACAGAGGCTGGGGACACAACTCAGGCACTTCTCCCTCGGAGAGCACCTCTCCCATCAGGTATTTTCCAGGACCTTCTCATCTTCATTTGGGCTCAGGGCCAGGGGAGGGGCATAGGGGAGTCACGTTCACCCCAACACTGGGCAGGGCACAGGCTCTGGGCCGGGAGCTACGGGGCCCTCGGTGCCCAATGCGGTGCCTGCCTCCCACACCAGCTGGAGACCTCACAGTGGGCGAGAGGACAGGCTCCAGGACGGATGGCCTGGGGGCGGATCCCAGCTCTGCCCCTTCCTGCAGTTAACACTGGGCAGGTCGTGTGTCCTTCCTGTGCCTCAGTGTGTGAGGCCCTAGAGGGTCCTGTCAGGTGAAATGAGACACTGGACATCACGTGCTGAGCAGTGCCCTGCACAGTGAGGTCTAGGAAGGCCGTGGTGGGAGTCCACCTGCCGGCCTGCAGATGTGGAGCGCTTCTGTGCGCCAGGCTTGTTTGAGGTGCTGAGGATGCAGCAGGGAACAGGCCCATCGGGGTTCCTGACCTGAAGGGGAAGACAAGTGTGTAGAAGCTCCAAGGTGGGGGCCAAACAGGGAAGTCCCTTCTCAGGGGGCAGTCAGGGGAGGCCTGAGGACGTGGCATTTAAACCAGGACCTGGACAATGGCCATCCCCAGTGCCTAGAGCAGGCCCTTGGTACATAGCTGACAAATGAAACAGAGAGGGAAGGAGGCAGAGGACTGGGCGGGAAAGGAACCCAGGCAGAGGGAACTGTGTGGTGAAGGCCCCAGGGCAGGAGCGAGCTGGGGGTGTCTGTGGAAGGCACACAGGCGCCCAAGTGGCTGGAGCCAACAGAGGACAGCGGAGGAGATGAGGTCAGGAGGGAGGGCGGGCCCAGACCACTGGGGCTCTACGTGCCCCTGTGTTAGAGATACGGGGCTTATCCTCAGCACCAGAGGAAACTGCTGACGGTTTTAGTCGGGGGAACAGGCTCTGATTTCTGTTCTAAGTCAGTGGCTGCTGCGTGGGCTATGGACTGGGGGTAGTGAGAGGAGACCTGTGCATCCTCTAGGAAAGAGGTGCTGGTGGCAGAGGAGACAGCGGTAAAAGGCACCAGCGCTGCGTGTGCTGAAGGCTGCCGTGGGCAGGCCCCGCGCCAGCACCTTCACACTGAGGAAGGGGCACAGCAGCTGGCCTGAATCTAGGACCTGGAGCCCCGCCCTGGGGGCACCCCCGAGAGAAGCTCGATAAAGTGGAGGTGGCAGGGCTGTCCTTCATGCACGAACCTGTCCTCACCACTTCAGAAGTGACGGCTGACTGTGGGGACTCTCCCCTAGCCATCACCCTCACCAACTGGCGGGGTATGTACAGCTGGAGGGCATTGGGGCCCCTCCTGCATGCAGACAGCCTCCCTTGTGAGGATAAAATAAATTAATATATGTACTCGGAACAGGATCTAGCTCAGATAATTTGTTTTTTCTTCATCCAACAAACATTTACTGAACACCCGTTTGTGTGCCAGATACATAAATAAATATAAATGTCCCACTTTTATATTAGACAGGGGCTATGAAGCAAAGCACAGCTGGGGAAGGGCAACAGAGGGAGGGGAGGCAGGGCAGGATCTGCTGGGGCGGCGGCATAGAGCAGAGACCTCGTGGAGTCGGGGAGAGCCGTGATGGCATCTCGGGGAAGAGGCCTTAGACAAACGCCACAGTAAGCGCCGAGGCCCTGGGGCAAGAGATGTGCTGGGCATGTTGAAGGAGCAGCAAGGAGACGTGTGGCTAAGTAAGGGTGCTTGTGGGAGGAAACGCTTCTGAAGAAGTGGCTGATCATACACGACTCTGCAGGACACAGCACAGACCTCAAAGTTTACTCTAAGTGGGAGTGTAAAAGCCATTCAGAGTTCTAAGCAGAGAAAATACATAGGATTTACAGCAAAAAGATGGCACAAGGCCAGGCGCAGTGGCTCATGGCTGTGATCTTAGCGCTTTGGGAGGCTAAGATGGGCGGATCACCTGAGCCCAGGAGTTCAAGACCAGCCTGGGTAACATGGTGAAACCGCATAACTACAAAAAGTACAAAAAGCCTGGTGTGGTGGCAGGCACCTGTAGTTCTAGCTACTCAGGAGGCTGAGGTGGGAGGGTCACCTAAACCTGGGAGGTTGAGGCTGCAGTGAGTTGTGATTGTGCCACTGCACTCCGGCCTGGCAACAGAGACCCTGTCACAACAACAACAAAGATCATACCAAGTAAAACACTTGAGGAAGAAAAGAAAGGGAAAAAAAAGATCATACTCATCTGATGCACTATTAAGCACTCCTGCCTGCCAAGACCAGGGTTCTGCAAACTTCTTCTTTCAAGGACCAGAAAGCTGGGTGTGGGGGGTTATGCCTATAATCCCAGCACTTCGAGAGGTGGAAGAGGGAGGATTGCTTGAGACCAGGAGTTTGAGACCAGCCTGGGCAACACAGCAAGATTCTGCCTCTACAAAAAAATTTAAAAATGAGCTAGGCATGGTAGTACAACACCCTAGTCCCAGCTACTCGGAATGCTGAGGCATGAGGATGGGTTAAGCCCAGGAGTTTGAGGCTGCAGTGAGCTATGACTGTACCACTGCACGCCAGCCTGGGCAACAGAGCAAGAACTTGTGTCAATTTTTAAAAAAGTTTAAAATTTAAAAAATTTTTAATTAAAATTTTAAGGGGCCAATTCTTTTTTTTTTTGAGATGGAGTTTCGCTCTTGTTACCCAGGCTGGAGTGCAATGGTGTGATCTCGGCTCACCGCAACCTCCGCCTCCTGGGTTCGGGCAATTCTCCTGCCTCAGCCTCCTGAGTAGCTGGGATTACAGGCACGCGCCACCATGCCCAGCTAATTTTTTGTATTTTTAGTAGAGACGGGGTTTCACCATGTTGACCAGGATGGTCTCGATCTCTTGACCTCGTGATCCATCCGCCTCGGCCTCCCAAAGTGCTGGGACTACAGGCGTGAGCCACCGCGCCCAGCTAAGGGGCCAATTCTTAAATGTTTTAGGTTTTGCAAGCCAGTCTTTGTCACAACTACTTAACTCAGCCATAGTAAGGCAAAAGCAGCCATACTATTCATGAACAAACTGGACATGGTCATGTTCCAATAAAACTTTATTTACAAAAATAGAAGGCAGGGCCATAGTTTGCCTACCCTGTTCCAGATCAAATTCTAGTTTACAAGAAATACAGACATGAGGAACAAAAGTAAATGACATTAAAAGACAATAATATGACACACCCAGAAGGTGTGACATTCTACAAGACAACTAGCCTGGTTTGTCAAAAAAAAAAAAAAAATCAATGTCTTTGGAAGGGAAGAAAAAAGACAAAGGACTGAACTAGATTAAATAAAACAGGTCAAAGAGACATGTACGTTGCATGAATCTTGGTTTGAAAAACAACATTCTAGAGGCTGCGTATCCTTCAAAAGGTAACCAAAGAAATTCAAGTATGGCATGGATAAGAAGGTATTAGTAAACAAATTATTTTATAACTATCTCAGGCATGATAGCATCATGATTCTGTAGAAAGTCCTTATTCTTAGGAGATGCTTGCCATAGCTGTAAGGAGTAAAGTGTCACAAAGTATGAATGCAAGTTCAGGTTCAGCATAAAACACAGCCAGATGAGGCAGACATGGTGAATGTGGGACCAGGAGTGGGGCGCCTGGATGTCCATTCATTACACTATCCTTTCAACCTTTCTCTGTTTGAAACAACGTATCTGCAGTGAAGTGGAGGACAGGGAGGAGGGTCTCTCCAGCTGGAGAGGCAACCAGGAGCCCAGTGAGGAGGTGCTGCAGCACCTAACCAACAGGCAGTCACCTAGTGGCACCCACCTGCCCTGCAACCGCTGCATCCCTCCCCAGGCTTAGGAGAGGCCAGCTGGCATCAGCCTATGTGGGCTAGGGCTGTGAGGACAGCATCAGTCAGCCAGGAGCAGAGTGGAGGGGGCGCCCTCTTGCTGGGTTTCTGACTCACCCCCTCCATCCACCCAGACTTAAGGTCAGAAACCTGGGATCTGGTCTCCGAGAGTAGTTCCGGCAGTATTCTCTTTGGCAACAGCAGCAGGTACCAGGAAGAAAAGGCAGGTGGGGCTCTCCAGCTTACACAATCTTGGTAAAGGAAAGGGCATGTTGTCTTGTGCAAATGGCAACGAGATCATCTCTCCCGCCTACTGAAACACTTTGCCGGCTCCCCCCGCTCCCGTTCCAGGCTTGCGAACTGTGCCAGGTACTGCTGCATCAGCCGCTCCTGTTTATCATCCCCCTGCATCGTGTAACAACCCTGGGACAAACCCCAATTTATTAAGCGCCTGCCAAGCCCTGTGGGGATCTCCACCTGGAGTCCGAGGCCTTGGCTGAGCTCTCCAGCTTTGAGCACCTCCGATTACCCTCTTCCAACACTCCTGGCCCCTGGATTCTCTGGTGACACAGAACCCCCCGTGGTCCCTGGAAAGCATGAGCTATTCACCTCTAGGCCTTTGCATACGCTGTCCCTTCTGAACTTTTCTCCTTGCTCTCTCCGTGGCCAACTCCTATCCAGCCTTCAAAACCCAGCCCAACACCCAGGACCTAGACACCTACTGGTCCTGATCTGTTTTTACTGGCCATTCATGTTTTGGTCCATAACTGAGTAGCACCTCAGCTGGTTTGAGAGGGGAACAAGTATATTTTTTACCTTGGGAGGATACACAATGGTAATTATAGTATAGATGGTAGTAACAAGTCTCATGATATTGTAGACTTCTGAACTGTACTGTCCAAGAAGGTAGCCACGAGTCATATGTGGTGATTTAAATTAATTAAAATAAACTAAAAAAATCCATTCCTTAGTGGCTAAATTTCAAATGCTCAATCGGCATAGGTGCCTATTGGACAGTGCAGATACAGAGCATTTCCCCAACGGCAGGAAGTTTTCTTCTTTCTCCTATTTCAGGGCTTTTTCTCCTATTTATTTTCTTCTTTCTCCTATTTCAGGGCTCTCCAGAGGGTCTGCTGAAATCTTACCCCATGGAAAAGCTAGAAGACTATTTCTCAAAGTGAGGTCCAAAAGGACAAAGTGGGGAAAAGGAACATTTCCCATTGATTACAAAGGGCTAAGCTCCTTAATATATAAAGAGCTAATACATAAATAAGAAAAAGACCAACCTCCCAACAGAAAAATATACAGACAATATAGACAATTCAGAAGAAGAAACTCACAAGTTAAACACCCTGAGGCGCTGAATTTTCCACTGCTCAGACTGGTATAGATCCAAAAGTTTGAAAACACAAGGCCACGAGAGCACTTTCAGGCATCGCCTAATGGAAACGTTGCAAAACTACAAACGCATTTTCCCGGTGCCTCAGCAATCCTTCATCTAAACAGTTGTCAGACAGGTCTACCTGTGCACACATCAAACGAGACAGACACGGCTATTTCACCGCAGCATTGCTTATAATGAGCCAAAGGCTGGAAACAACCCCAGTCATCACTAATAAAGAATGCCTAAATAAACACACTTGGGACACACATGTCCAATTGTCCAAAAAGAAAAAAACAAAACATGAAACAAAGCAGCTGCATCTCTCCATACATCAAGGCAAATTCCGCAAGGTACACTAAGGGAAAAAGCAAGTCCAGGAGCGTGTACAATGCTACCTTTTGTATAAAAAGAAAAAAAAAACAAGGGCAGCAGGGCACAAAGGTCTCCCTCTGTTCTTCCAGGGCCCCTAAGAACAGTGATTAACTGAAGGGTGGGGTGAGGGGGTGAACAGAAAGGGCAGGGAGGGGAAGCTCCCACTAGACACCTCCTTATACTGTTTCATTTTTGAAACAGATGAGTCTTTATCATCTCTTCTGATTACTAAATTGAACTTTTTAAAATGACTCTCTGGACCACCTGCCTCAAAATCTATTAATAGAGATTCTCATTAAGAATGTAGCTCCTCCTGGGCAGGGTGGCTCACACCTGTAATCCCAGGCTGGGTTGGATGCTGCCTCGGAGCTTCTGACACCTCTGGGCTTGTCCCCATCATGGCCCTGTCTACGGAGCCATCACTCTCTGGTGGGCTCCTCCCCTTCCACACACACACTAGACCCTGAGCCGTGTGAGAGCAGGACTAGGGCTGTCTCAGTCCCTAGAGTATCCCCAGCACCATCTGGCATGGGGCTGGGCATGTGGGAGGTGGCTCAGGCACTTTGGTGGCCGAGGTAGGCAGATCACTTGAGGCCAGGAATTCAAGACCAACCAACCTGGCTGACATGGCAAAACCCCATCTCTGCTAAAAATACAAAAATTAGCTGGGCATGGTGGCACATGCCTGTAATCCCAGCTACTTGAGAGGCTGAGGGAGGACAATCAGTTGAACCTGGGAGGTGGAGGTTGCAGTGAGCTGAGATCACGCCGCTGCACTCTAGCCTAGGCAACAGAGCGAGATTCCATCTCAAAAAGAAAGCCAGGCACTGGGCGCAGTGGCTCACGCCTGTAATCCCAGCACTTTGGGAGGCTGAGGCAGGCGGATCACCTGAGGTCAGGAGTTCGAGACCAGCCTGACCAATATGGTGAAACCCCGTCATAAAATAAAAATAATAATAATAAAAAAAAAAAGGAAGCCAGGCATGGTGGCTCACGCCAGTAATCCCAGCACTTTCAGAGGCCGAGACAGGCAGATCATCTGTGTGCAGGAGTCCCAGACCAGCCTAATATGGTGAAACTCCATTTCTACTAGAAATACAAAAAATTAGCCAGGTACGATGGTGCATGCCTGTAATCCCAGCTACTCAGGAGGCTGAGGCAGGAGAATTGCTTGAACCCGGGAGGCAGAGGTTGCAGTGAGCCGAGATAGTGCCATTGCACTCCAGCGTGGGCAACAAGAGCTAAACTCTGTGTCAAAAAAAAATAAAAATAAAAAAAATAACGTAGGTCCTTGACCCTGGGCAGATCTCCAGGTAGTCACAGGTCTTAAGGTGAGACCCAGTGGTCTAGACTGTTCACAAGCTCTGCCTGTAATTCCGATGTACCCTCAAGTCTGAGGACAGTGTGGGATCTTCATACTAAGAACTCCAGCTCTTCTCAGCCCCAGCTGAGAAGATCCCCACACCAAGAGGAGTGCAGACTCGAAACCCCTATGTAGGGTCCCAGGGAAAATCTCTCCAGCTGTGTATGTACCCCTTCTCCTCACACCAGGCTTGGTCTCTCTCAAGGGCAGCCACACGGAGGCCCAGACCCACCTCTCATCTGGAGAATCCACGTGGAAGGTCCTCTCAATGACTGTGGTCCACTGTAGGCAGCGTATGACGAAGGTGTTGGGCCTCGGCCTCTCAGTCTTCATCAGCTGGCATTCTGCAGGCAGACGACGGAACAGAGAGGAGGGGGCTGAGAGGACAGCCCTGCCAGCCTGCAGCCCACAGTGCCTGAGCCACCTCCCAAATGCCCAGCCCCATGCCAGATGGTGCTGGGGACACTCTAGGGACTGAGACAGCCCTGGTCCTGCTCTCACACGGCTCAGGGTCTAATGTGTGTGTGGAAGGGGAGGAGCCCACCAGAGAGTGACGGCTCCGTAGACAGGGCCATGATGGGGACAAGCCCAGAGGTGTCAGAAGCTCCGAGGCAGCATCCAACCCAGCCTGGGGGCGGGGCAGGGGGCTCCCCAGAGGAAGCAGCTTCTCTGAACTAAGCCCTGAAGGAAAAGGGAACTTAGAGGGTACTTGAAGAGCAGAGGTGAGAGGTGAGAGGAGGTGTGACATACTCAGGGGATGGCCAATTCTGCTCCAAAGGTGAGGAGGGGCAAGTGAGAGACCACCCTGGAGAGGTGGGCTGCGGCGAGCCGGGCAGGGCTTTGGAGGCCATAGGGAAGAATCTGGACTTTGTCCTGAGGGCAGCAGGGAGCCACAGAAGGCTTTAGATAGGGAAGGGACACAAACAGACTGAGCCCTCTGGCTGCCACGTAGAGGGTGAGACTGGAGGTCAGGAGGCCAGGGAGGCAGGGAGCCAGTCAGGGAGGAGGGGGCCACACCAGAGAGGAGCCCAGCAGAGGGGAGGAGAGGGCAGGCAGACGGGCCATGGGGAGAGGGCGTTAAGGACAAGGCCCAGGCCTCTGGCCTGCCGTCTCTGACATGGAGACAGGAATAGAAAGCTGGGAGAAGCCTGGAGGTGAGGTTGGGACGTGGCAGGTATGAAGGACCTAGAGGACACCTGGGGAGACGTGTCCAAGGAGCAGCCTGGGGCAGGCTGGGAGTTCCAGTGAGACCCTGGGGCTGGGAACAGATGTGTCGGAGTCACCAGCACACGTGGAGAGCAACCAGGAAAAGGCTTCACGCAGAGCAGCGTGGGATGGGGGCTGGGTTCCAGAGAACGACAGGAGAGGACAGTGGTCTGGGTTAAGGCACTGGCAGTGGAGATGGGGGTGACTCTGTAATGTTCTTAGGCGGCAGAACAACAGGAAATGGTGACCCATCAGGTCAGCAAGGAAGGAAGAAGGCAGAAGAGGGCAGGGGTGCAGACAGGACCACATTCTCCAAGGCTCAGTCAAGGGCTTGGGGCTTGTAAAACTTCACTGCCCGGGTCCGGCTGGAAGGCATCCCTTTGGGTATCACAGAGGGACAGAGAACGCGAGGCCACTCCTGTGACTGGCTGAGTGGGAAGCTGTAACCCCTCTCTGTCTGAGGGACAGAGGATGGCGGCTGTTGCCAAAGCGCAGGACAGAAAGCACCTGCCAGCAGCTGGGACCATGAGGCCTGGCCGACAGAGGCTGGAGCCACAGGAGGTGATGCGTGGGGCTGGGTGTGGGCAAGCGTCCTGACTTCTCCCTCCCTCCCGCTCTGCATCTCCCCTCAGGACAGCCCCGCCTGGCCAGCTAACAAGGAGGGAGAGCAGGAGAAGGGCAGAAACGGATCCAAGGGCAAGCAGGCCCAGGACAGGCCCACGGCTCAGTAACCAATGTCCCATGAGCCCCCACGACCTGCCAGCCATCCTGTGAGCACCAGAACACTGGCTTACTCGTCCCAAGACGCACCTGCTACAGAGAAGTTGTTTAAGGGGGGCAGGGTCTGATCAGGGGCCTCGGGTCTCTCCTTGTACCCAATGAAGGAGCCGTCACTCTTCAGCAGGAAGTACCGTGGCCTCCAGGTCTTGATGTATTCACCTGAAATGAGGCAGGAGGGGAGGGAGAGGTTAGCACAAGGTTGAGCGATGTCCCAGGTGGGTGGCAGGAGGCCTAGTATGATGGTGACTCACAAGGGGTGCCAAGGGGTGCCAGGTGGGGGGGCGGGGGACACACGAGAATGCTTCTCCTGGAGGAGCCCTCCAGGTGGCCCCTGCTGACGCAGACTGGGGCGCTGGACTGAGCCCCAGTGATCCACAGGTCATGCCTGCCAGGAAGGCGCCAGCAGCAGTGCCCTGGGGCACCAGTTGCCTCAGCATGTGGCCTAGTCCCAGGGGAGGCCCAGGCTTCCAAACACACATGCCCTGTGGCCCTGTAAGGCCAAATCCCATGGGCTGGTATTCACCAATACAGCTGCGCAGGTAGATCAAATGCCAAAACAACTCTGTGCCAGGTGGGGTAGTGCTGCCGCCACACCCTCCCAGCACCCCTTGACTCCTTCCAACTGTTCTGACCATGAAAATCCAAGCACCCTACACACACACACACACACACACACACACACACACACACATACACACACACAAACTCACTCCCCAGAGAGCTGCTAAGGATTAAAAGGAGATGGTGAAACATACCCACACAAAAACTTAACACACAAATGTCTGCAGCAGCATTATCCATAGGAGCCATCAAGTGGAAGCAATCCTAATGTCCATCAGCAATGAACTGTATACTTTAAATGGAAGAATCATGTAGCGCATCAGTTTTACCTCGACATGGCTATAAAAGGCCAGCACAGCGGCTCCCGCCTGTAAAATCTTAGCGCTTTGGGAGGCCGGGACAGGCTTATGTCAGGGAGTTTGAGGCCAGCCTGGGCAACATAGTGAGACACAGTCTCTACAAAAAAAATTTTTTAATTTTAGCCAGGAGTGGGCTGGCGTGTGCCTGAATTCCCAGCTTCTCAGGAGGCTGAAATGGGAGGATAATCTGAGCCCAAGAAACTGAAGCTATGATGGTGCCCATGCAGTCCAGCCTGGTGACAGAGCAAAATTCTATCTCTTAAAAAAAAAAAAAAGCATTTACAACAGCCTCCAAAAAAATACTTCACCAAGGAGATGAAGGGCTTTTGCATGTATATAGATCTCTAATTTCTTCAAACAAAACACTGTTTGAAGAAATTAGAGATCTATATACATGCAAAGACATCCTATGTTCATGGATTAGAAGACAATACTGTTAAGATGGCAGTACTACCCAAAGCAATTTACAGATTGAATGTAATCCCTATCAAAATTCCAACAGCCTCTCTCTTATTTCAGAAATAGAAAAGCCAATCCTCACATTCACATGGAATTTCAAGGGGCCCTAAATAGCCCAAATAATATTGAAAAAGAAGAATAAAGTTTAAAAGACTCATACTTTCCAATTTCAAATTTTACTATACAAAGCTACAGTAATCAAAACAGCGCAGTAATCAAAACAGTGCAGTATAAGGACACACAAAGAGACCAATGGGATAGAATTCAGAGCCAAAAAATAAACCCAAATATCTACATTTGATTTTCAACACAGGTGCCAAGGTCATTCAATGGCTAAAGAATAGTTTCTTCAAAGAGATATTTTTTCAAAACAAAAGGAAAAAAAAAAACCTAGAAGAAAAAATATCCTTACCATCTTTGTTAAATACTGTTCCTTGCAGAGCAGGGAACAGTGCCCCATAGGCAATATGCCCAGAGTAGCCTATACACACAATCTTATCCCTATTTTACAGATGAGGAAACTGAGGCAACTGGATATTCACATTCAAAAGAATGGAGTCCGACTACATACCATATACAAAAACCAACTCAAAATGAATTGAATTGACCTGAATATAAGAGCTAAAACTACAAAATCCTGTAAGAATACCTAAGAGTAAAATCTTGTCACTTTGAATTTGGCAATGAATTCTTAAATGCCACCGATGCACAAGCAACAAAAAGAAAAAAATTAAAGTGAACACATCAAAATTAAAAACATTTGTTCATGAAGGTCATTGTCAAGAAGTAAAAAACCTACCGAATGGGTGGAAATACTTGAAAATCTGATAAGGGTCTATTAACATGAACACGTAAAGAACTCTTACAATGCAACAACAAAAAGACAAACAGCCTGACTTTAAAATGGGCAAAGGACTCAGACATTTCTCCAAAGATACACAAATGATCAAGAGAAACATGAAAAGATGCTCAGCATCATGAGTCATCCCGAAAACATAAATCAAAACCACAATGAGGGCCGGGCGCGGTGGCCCATGCCTGTAAACCCAGCACTTTGGGAGGCTGAGGTGGGCAGATCACTTGAGGTCAGGAGTTCGAGACCAGCCTGGCCAACATGGTGAAACCCCATCTCTACTAAAAATACAAATATTAGTCGGGCATGGTGGCACATGCCTGTAGTCCCGCTGCTTGGGAGGCTGAGGCCTGAGAATCTTTTGAACCCGGGAGGCAGAAGTTGTAGTGAGCCAAGATGGCACCACTGCACTCCAGACTGGGAAACAGAGCAAGACTCTGTCTCAAAAAAAAAAAAAAAACCAGACACACAATGAAGTACGGCTTTACACACCCTAAAATGGCTGTAATAAAAAAAAACAAGCGTTGGCAAGGATATAAATTGTCACCCTCATGCACTGCTGGTGGGAATGTAAATGGTGCAGCTGCTTCTTCGAAAAGTTAAATATAGAATATATCACCCCAACGTCCATCAACAGATGAACAGCCAATAAAATGTGATACATCTACAACATAGAGATTATTCATCACAAGAAGAAATGGCATAGCCAGGCACTGTGGCTCACACCTGTAATCCCAGCACTTTGAGAGGCCGAGACAGGCAAATTGCCTGAGCTCAGGAGTTTGAGACCAGCCTGGGCAACATGGTAAAACCCCGTCTCTACTAAAATACAAAAAAAATCAGCCGGGCATGGCGGCGGACACCTGTAATCCTAGCTATGCAGGAGGCTGAGGCACAAGAATTGCTTAAACCCAGGAAGCAGAGGTTGCAGTGAGCCAAGACCATGCCACTGCACTCTAGCCTGGGCAACAAAGTGAAACTCTGTCTCAAAAAAAAAAAAAAAAAAGAAATGACATACTGATACATGCTGCAACATAGAGGAACCTCAAAAACACGAAGCTTAGCGGAGTGTGGTGGCACCCGCCTATAGTCCCAGCTATTCTAGAGGCTGAGGTAGGAGAATCACTTGAGACCAGCAGGTTGTGGCTGCAGTGAGCCATAAGCCAAGGTCCCACCACTGCACGGTAGCCTGGGAGACAGTGCAAGACCCTGTCTCAAAACACCATATTGCTAAGTGAAAGAAGCCAGTCACAAAAGGCCACATATTGTATGATTCCATTTACATGAAATGTCCAGAGTACATAAATTCATAGAGACAGAAAATAAACTGGTGGTTAGCAGATGCTGGGAGGAAGGGGATGCTATGAACTGAATTGTCCCCCAAAGTTCATGTGTTGGAAACTTGATCCCAAAGCCTCATGGGAGGTGTCTGAGACAAGGGAGCACCACCCTCATGAATGGATTAATGACATCATGCAGAGTGGGTTCCTTATAAAAGGAGGAGTTCAGCCAGGTGTGGTGGCTCACACCTGTAATCCCAGCACTTTGGGAGGCCAAGCCGGATGGATCACCTGAGGTCAGGAATTCGAGACCAGCCTGGCCTACATGGTGAAACCCCATCTCTACAAAAATTAGCCAGGTGTGGTGGCACCTGCCTGTAATCCCAGCTACTCAGGAGGCTGAAGCAGAAATGCTCGAACCCAGCAGGCGGAGGTTGCAGTGAGCCAAGATCACGCCATTACACTCCAGCCTGGGCGACAAGGGTAAAACTCTGTCTCAAAAAAAAAAAAAGATGAGTTCAGCCCTGTCTTGTTCTCTCTCACCCTTCCCTTTTCCACCATGGGATGTGCAACAAGAAGATGCCAGCCCCGAATCTCGGACTTCTCTACCTCCAGAACTGTGGGAAGGTTCTGTTCATTATAAATTACCCAGTCTCGGGTAATGTGTTATAACAGCACAGAATGGACTAAGACAGAGGGTACAAAAACTCTCTACTTAATGGGTACAAAGTTTTATTTTGGGGTAATGAAAATGTTTTGAAACTAGAGGTAGTGGTTACACAACACTGTGATATACTCAAGGCCAATGAATCATATACTTCAAAATGGTTAATCTTACATTATGTAAATTTCATCTCCTTTTATTTAAAAAAAGATAAATACTAAAAACAACCTTATCTGTGTTACCGGAGGTTAGGACAGTGGTTCCTGCCGGGAAGAGCACAAGAGTTTCTGGGGTCTGTCTCATTCTATTTCTTGAACTGTACACTGGGATTGAGGTGACTTTATTACCTAGGCCTTTATCTGTGGCCTTCCATAATTTGGTAACAAGCTGAGAAAATAAACCTAAAGGCCAGACACACTGGCTCATGCCTGTAATCTCAGCACTTTGGGAGGCCAAGACAGGAGAATCACTTGAGGCTAGGAGTTCGAGACCCTCCTGGGCAATATAGCAAGACCCCATCTCTATGGGGAAAAAAAAACAGGTAGAAGGAAAAATATTCTCACAATTGTATTCTTATTTTGCAAATGAAGAAACTGAGTCACAGAGAGGTCCTAGTACTTTGCGCAAGCTTCCCAGTTGTTACCCAGGAAAGCTAGGGTTGGAGAAAACAGCCCACATCTTGACTACTGTGCTGTCTGCCTCTAAACTGGCAGATGGGGCCTGGCATGGGGCCTGACAGAGGGCAGATGCTCTGCTAGTGGTGGCGTGCTACAGCTGTGTCAGAAGTGGGACCAGCACATGAGTGACTCTGATTCGACGCACCATCACTACACTCTAGGCCTTAAGCACAGCTTGCTGGGTGAGAGGCAGCACGTGGGCCAGGCCTTGAGAGCACTGGCTCAGGTGTCAGAGGGACTGATCCAACCTCAGCTGTACTCACTCCTTGCTGAAACCTCAAACAAGTCACTCTTCCTACTGAGCCTGAGCATTCCAGTCTCTAGGGTGGCACGTGCCCCTCAGGGCATCTATGAAAATTCAACATCAGGCTTGCCTAGAGCAGAGCCCAGTGTTTGGCACACAGTAAGTACTCAGTTAACCAGCACTGCTATTATTTTAACTACCAAGGGTGGGAGTGGGGTGGCACAGGTGCCAAAACAGCAGTAGCCAGCAGGGCCCACCTCGCCTCGCCCACCTCTGCCAGCTGCTACTCAGAAAGATGGGCACTGGGAGGGTCCAGGAGTGCAGGTGTGCACATGCATGTGTATAGGTGTGTCAGAGCTGGGCTATCCTAGATGACGGGGGCAGGCCTGTAGCTGGGTCATCTGGCCCTCTGTAGCATGAATGGGGACATTGAAGGACTAAGAGGGGCCAAGACTCATTTGACCAGGGAGAAACTCCTCCCCAACAGTTCTGCACCCATCCCAAGGTTCTCATAGTCCAGCCTAGTGAGCCACGGCCTCCCAAAGTGCAGGCCAAGGGACAGGAGCCCATGACCCCACGTACCCCAGCATATCATCCATACACAATGCCAATTATTCATTCAACCATCATTTACTGAGTGCCTACTGTATGCTCACCACTTTTAGAAGTGTTGGGGATACCACCGTGAAGAAGCCACATGAAAATGCCTGCCCTTGTGGATCTGACATCAGAGGCCTTGCTTGTTAACCCATTTTACGGATGTGAAACCAAGGCCCAGAAAGTTGACACAGCTCGCCCACAGTCACACCAAGAGGAAGCAGCAGAACCAGGGTTAGAACCTTGATATCTCCCAAGGCTCAGGAAGCTCCATCAACAACCCCAAACTCCAGGCTGAGGCTGGGGGTCTAGGCCAAGGGGCCTTGAAAGCCATCTCTGTCCAGAAAGAGCAGCAGGACATGGGTCTCCTCTGCTCAGTCACGGGGGAGGCTGTCCCAGGGAGGGGCCTCCATCCCTCATGGCTGCTCCCTGTCTGCAGGCTGGGACAGTGCAGGATCCCAGGCTCTTCCCGATGCCCACAGCACAAGAGCCATCAGCCTCCTACCCCTCTTCAAACAAGCCCAGTTACCCCCTCAGAACTCACTGGCTGTCCCCTCTGACATAACCATGGGCTCACTCCCCCACTTTCTTCAAGCCTTTATTCAGATGCCCCCTTCTCAGCGAAGCCCCCTCTGGCCGTCCCGCCTGCCTCATGCCCTCCATCCTTCTCACGTTGCTTAGTTTTCTCCATGGCTCACACCACTGCAGTACACACCTGTCTGCCTGTGAGCTGTCTGCCTCCCCGTCACTGCCCAAGATACCAGTACAAGGATGGGATGTCCGCCCATCTGGCTCACTGTTAGACCCCAGGACCTAGAACAGGACCCGGCCCACAGGCGCTGCTCAGCACGTTTGCTGAATGAATGCAAGTGTACACAGGGCAGCCGCCACCACACCTGGGGCCCTTCCTCCCGGGAGGGGGTCAACAGAAACCAGCCCGGGACAAAGCCACCTCTCAGCACGTGGCACTTCTCCCCATGTGCCTCCCAGTCTTGCTTGGCAGCCACTTGGGGACAAGCAGCCGTGGGGTCAAAAACGGACTCTTCCCTGTCCTAACTTCACCAAAAGGGGACCTTAACTTCCCACTAGTACAAATGGATCAAGCCATGCAGCAGCTCACGACATCGCAGGGTTGCTCTCACCTGGAGCGCCAAGGCCAAGGTCCTTTCCATGGCCTGCAGGCGCGACACAGCTAGACCCCGCATTACTCCTCTGCTCGCCTCCCTGAGCTCCCCCTCGCTCACACTGCCCCAGCCTCGCTGTTACCAGAACACACCAGGCACACCCCCACCTCAGAGCCTCTGTCCTTGTGTCCTCCTCCCTGGGACACCCTCGCCCTTGCCTCCTCCAGGCTCCAGGCCTCTTCCCACTACCGCCTCCTCAGGGCAGCCTCTCGACGTCCCCTCTCTCCAGCCGTTGGCCCTCACAGTTCCCGATTTTCACCCCAGCACTTGCCACCCCGACATTCCACGTCTGCTTATTTACTGTCTGCCCCATCCCCACTGGAATGTAAGCTCCATCAGGGCACCACTGTGTCCCGGAGCCCAGGGCTACTCGGCACACAACACACAGTCAGTGAATACTGCCTCACCGTGTTAGTTCAGTTACGTGACTTCCCCTTTATAGATGTTTCTGCATCTATAAAATGGGGCTATAAATGAGATCACTCATGCACAGGTAGATCCCTGCTCTCCTGCCCAGGCGACCAGTGAAGGAGTCCATGAAATGAGTCGGAAGCAGCTGTGGGCCTGGGGCTGCAGGACGCTGGCTCCTCAGGCCAGTAAGACCCTACGCCTCTGGCACAGCTTCCAGGAGGAGCCAGGGTGGGAGAAGGACTCAATCCGGTGGGCAGAAGCGGCCCCTTACCGCGCTTGTGGAGCCAGCCTTCTTTGATGACAGACACCTCGTTCATGGTGGCAGCGTGGCACGCTGTCACCTGGCTCGGGACAGCTCAGGGCAGCAGGACATGCAGGAGGCGCCGTGGATAGGGCACAGTCTGCAAGACAAGAGAGGAAGTGGTCAGGGAGGGAGGGGGTTCCACACCAGCCCTTTCCCTGAGGACACCGGGCTCTGAGGCCCTCTGGCTGCTCTGCCCACTCAGCAAAGGGTAGGGCCAGCAAGGGTGGCATGGAGCCCTGTTCTCAAGGACCCATTCTGAGCAGAGAGATATGGCCACGTCCCCAGGGACCCTAATCTAGGGGAAGCAGAGCTCCCTAGCCTGAGTGCAGGCCAGACCCCAAACTCTGGACACCCATGCTGGGTAGAGGCGGCCCCTCCATCCACAGTCACTCCTGACTGAGCGAGCATCAAGGTAGCTGTGCTGTGACCTCCACGTCACTCCCATGGACCAACACTGAAATGACCCAGGACAAATCAGACAACCCAGGGCACCTGAGGCAGAGCGCAGAACCACCAGTATCTGCCCGCACCCCATCACACACACACGCGCGCGCACGCGCGCACACACACACACACACACACACACACAGAGGCACTCCTCTCTCTCTCTCTCCCCACCACTTCTTTCCAAACCAGGAAGCACCAACCTGCCACCTTTAACAAACCAACCACACTCACGTCTCCTCATGCCATCCCACGCCACTTCCTGAGCCTCCTCGGCCTCCCTCCTCTTGTCAGATGACAGAGAAAACACAGGTCTCAGACACTCCAGGATCTTGAACAAGAAAGCAACCTACTGCTTATGCCCAGTCTATGGCCTGGAAGCCAGTTCCGGGAGCTTGACCAAGGCCCTGGACCCTGCCCCAGGACTTCCACTTCTGTCCTCAGGGACCAGCAACTGACAGACTGACAGACGCCGAGGCCGCTGCTTCGTCTCAGGTTCCCGGAGCGGAGGGGAGGAGGGCGTGAGGTGGCCGCCAGCTGGGCCCCTACCTGGAGCCTGGGGCCTGGCCAGGATCCACGGAGCCCAAGGCGCCTTTGCCTTTCCCAGCCTGGGGTTATTTGCGGACAGCAGGTCAGGAGCTACGGTGGCCCCCAGAGAAGTGGCAGCTGGCTCTAGGGATACCGTGGGCATCAGCTTTCTCTCGTGCCCCAGGGGAGCTGGTGGGCCGGACACGCTACTGCCTGGCATGTGACAGTGGCATGATGCCCAGGCCCTGGGCACAAGGAAGGGAGGTAAGTGGGAGGAAGCGGGAGGAAAGACAAGATGGACAATGAGAGGGAAGTAAACAGAAGGATGAGGATCACATTCTGGACTCCAAGCTGCAAAGTCAACGATGTGAGGCGGGGGGCAGCAACAAGGGGCTCCCCTTGCCAGTAGCACGCCTGGCACCCCACAACCCATACACACAGGACTGCCAGACTCTCAATCCTCAACACCCCATATCTCGGCAGGGCACAGCGGCTCACGCCTGGAATCCTAACATTTTGGGAGGTCAAGGCGGGAGGATCCCTTAAGCCCAGGAATTTGAGACCTGCCTGGGCAAGACCCTGTCTCACTACATAATTTTCTTCTACAAAAAAAGTTTAAAAATTAGCTAGGCATGGTGGTATGCACCTGTAATGTCAGCTACTTGAGAGGCTGAGGCAGGAGGATCACTCGGGCCTGGGAGGTCAAGGCTACAATGAGCCTTGATTGCACCACTGCACTCCAGCCTGGGAGACAGAATGAGACCCTGTCACACAAAAAAAATATATATAAAGTATGTATTTCTGTATCTCCCACTGTTCTGTGTCAGTCTGTAACGTCACCACCTCTTCCCATCCTGCCCGCGGTCTGGCCTGGCTCTAGTTGGGTCTGCCCCCACCTCTTCCCCGAGTTCCTACACTCCACTCTTGCTCCCCTGCCACTCACCCCACACTTAGCAGCTAGAGGGACCCTCAATGCTGAACCTGTCTTTCTGCTCAAAACCCTTTGTGGCTCCCTGGTATTCCAGCAAAAAAGCCAAATTCCTCAGCTTAGGATCCGAGGCCCTTCAGGATGTGGCCTCTGCAGCCCTGTGTTCCAGGTGCACGAGCTGAGACGAGCACCTAGAAAGCTCTCGGGAAAGCCTAAGGAGCATGATGTTGACTACTGCACCTCTCTGCCTCTCCTCCCCACCCTACTCTCCGAGTTACGATTCTGTCACTCAGGTACTTCCCTCTGGCCTCCATCAGGGACAGGGCCTCCTGGGCGTTCTTATTCCTCTTCCTTGAGGTCTCAGCTCAACTAGTGCCCCCTCCAGGAAGGAGGCTGCACTGGGTGCCCTTTGTGCACCCCTTGAGCAACCCTCCCCATAACTATAAACGCTAATGCAGTGGGCCAGCAAAGAGTCTGGTATCTACTGAGCACATGAAGAAAGAAGCCAAGGCCGGGCGTGGCAGCTCACACCTGTAATCCCAGCACTTTGGGAGCTGAGGCGGGCAGATCACCTGAGGTCAGGAGTTCGAGACCAGCCTGATCAACATGGAGAAACCCTGTCTCTAGTAAAAATACAAAATTAGTCGGGAGTGTAGCACATGCCTATATTCCCAGCTACCTGGGAGGCTGAGACAGAAGAATCGCCTGAACCTGGAAGGCGGAGGTTGTGGTGAGCTGAGACTGCACCATTGTAGTCCAGCCTGGGCAACAAGAGCAAGACTCCACCTCAAAAAATAAAATAAGAAAAGAAAGAAGCCAAGTGTCCCCAACAGACAGACCCCTACCCTAGGACCAGACACAGTCAGACACACTACCAGATGCTCTTCATGCCACCAATCTTTTTTGGGGTGCGTCCTAGGCTCCGGATGGTACCAGCAACAGAATGTCACTAAGACACAGCCCTGCCTTCATGAGCCTCACAGGCTGGTAGGAGGGGCAGAAAAATACACAGATATGCAAATGACAATGTCGGGCGGTGGGGAGGCTGGAAAGCGGCAAGAATAGGATGTTAACTTGGTGTGGGGGACTCATGAGCAGACACCCGAGTTAAGTGAGGGAGTGAGCTGTGTAGACACACGAGGAAATGCATTTTGGGGAAACAGAAAATGCAAGGACCTGAGGCAGGAGGGGGGCTGGTGAGGGAAAGCCAGGGAGAGGTGGGCAGGGGAGAAAGCTCAGGCCTTCTGGGCTACAGCTAGGACTTAGAGAAGCCCGCTCCCTACACAGACCCACACCATGCCTTCCCTGACACCAGCTCAGTTCAAAAGACTTCCCAAATGGCTGGGAGGGAGAACTCCGAGTCCAAAGCAAGGGCTGATGTGGAGGGAATAGAACAGGGGCACCATGTCTCATCTCCCATCCCGCTTGCCCACAGCGCCCCAGGGACATCACCTTTCAGGGCCCTCGTGATGTGGCAGCACCTGGGCTATCGGCAGCACTAAAGCACCCACTGTGGGACCAGGGCTCGGCGAAGAGCCAAACACATGGCTGCCGTTATTCCAGAGAAGCAAGGGCAGCGAGGTGTGGCCAAGAGTGGGCAGGGTTCCAGAGTCCGAGAGCCACCGTCAGTGGGTGGCCTTGGGCAGGGTGCCGGCACTCCCATGGAGTCACTCCTGAACGCTCCCAACACCCCACCAGAGTCGGTGACCATGCCCAGGTAAAGACAAAAGCTCAGAGAAGGGAAGCTGTTTACCTTGGGTCTCCCAGCCGAGAAGCAGTGGAGGCCCTGGCCGCTGCTGGGATCAACAGAGCCGCTTTTTATAATCTCATTTCAGCAACTAAGGAGTCAGCACAGCTGGAGGGAGCGCAGGGGGAGGAACTGGAAGATCCCCTGCGTCCCGCCTGGATCCTGCCCTGTCCTCCCACTGAGGGTGGCGCCTCAGCTGAGGTGTCCGTGACGCAGTCCTGGGGTGATGAAATACCAGCCACTGCAGCCAAGAAGATGGCCTGCTCACTGCAGAACTGCCGACGGAGGACACCCAGGCTGGGGGACAGAGTCTCGCCTGTGGAACCCCTGCGGCATACCCCGCAGAGGGGAGGCCCCACATGACCCCACCCCACTCACTACTGGGGGTGGCTGGGTATGAGTCTTCTGAGGGCCTGGGCCAGAGCTGCAGCTGCTGACTCAAGGCAAGCCACCTGGAAGGCAAGGTGAAAAGAGCAAGAGCACCTCACAGGAGAGGATACCCACACAACCAAGAAACACACATCATCATCTCATTAGTTACAGAGAAATGCAAATTACAACCACCTACCTGGGACGGCTCCAATTTTAAAAACTGACGAGGCCAAGTGTCGGCAAGGACGTAGAGGAATCAAAATCCTTATTCACTATTGATGGGAGCTGCAAAATGGTTCAACCACTGTGGAAAACTGTTCAGCAGACAAAACTAAAGCTCAATATCCGGCTACCCCATGACCTAGCAATGCCTCTCAAGGAAATCAGTATATGTAATTCCATTCTAGAGTAAGACTTGTACTAGAATGTCGGCAGTGGCAATATTCACAGTAACCCCAAACTGGTAACAGACCAGGAGTCCACCCACAAGAGAATGGATAAAAAACACATAGATCCAAAGTAGAACACTACTCAGCAACGGAAAGGACTGAGCTGCTGCTGAATCCAGCACGGAAGGAGAATGTTACAGACTGAAAGAAGCCAGACAGAAAGTCATACATCAAAGATGACTCCACTCACAGCAAGTTCAAAACAGGCAAAACAACACTATGTAGGGATGCCTTTCTCGCTTGTAAAACCAGGCAGAAAATCAAGGAAAACACAGATCCCAAAGGAGTGGTTCCACTTAGGAGTAACAGAGTGGGGAGGCCTCCTGGGAGCTGACAATGTTCTTTTGTGGTTACGCAGGGCCTTGCTTAGCTGTTACACTCTATCTACTATGTGAAATGTGTTTAATGTTATCTGTATTTTATGATAAAAGAAGTAACTGTACAAAAGAACCCAGGGTCTGGGAGTCCAGATGACCCAGAGGAGCTGAAATTGGGCCTCCTGGCTCCCACAGCAGGACCCTCCCCTGCCTCCCCAGCAAGGCTGGCCTGCCTCAATTTCCCCCTCAAAAAGGTCCAGTCACCCATGGGTAAGGAGGTGCGATCTCATGTCCAGAGGATCCAAGTTCAATCTCAGGCTCTGCTGTTTCTTGACTTTGCAGCCAAATGCAAGTGACATCCTCAGAGGGTTCTGTACAGCAGACGGGAGCAGGTGGCACAGCTCCAGTCCCGCAGCCCAGGCAGGGGATGAAATTTGGGGGAGTATGTTTGACTTGGCAGGGGAGAAATCTGAATAGGAATATAAATTGCCACACTTGCCGGGCGCAGCGGCTCATGCCTGTAGTCCCAGCTACTCGGGAGGCTGAGGCTGGAGGATCGCTTGAGCCCAGGAGTTCTGGGCTGCAGTGCGCTATGCCGATCGGGTGTCCGCACTAAGTTTGGCACCAATATGGTGACCTCCCGGGAGCAGGGGACGACCAGGTTGCCTAGGGAGGGGTGAATTGGCCCAGGTTGGAAACAGAGCAGGTCAAAACTCCCATGCTGATCAGTAGTGGGATCGCACCTGTGAATAGCCACTGCACTCCAGCCTGGGCAACATAGCGAGACCCCATCTCTAAAAAAAGAAAAAATCGCCACACTCAGTGGTCAGCTCTGAGCAGGGAGGTGACTGAAGAGGCCCCCATGTGGGCTCTGACTGCACTGCTGGGTTTATTTTTTAAATAGCTGCCGGGTGGATGGATTATCACTGACTAATGCTATCTTTATGTCTCTAACACTAATTTAACATTTCTTTTTATTTTTTTGAGACGGAGTCTTGCTCTGTTGCTCAGGCTAGAATGCAGTGGCACAGTCTCGGCTCCTGCAACCTCAGCCTCCTGGGTTCCAGAGATTCTCCTTCCTCAGCCTCCTGAGTAGCTGGGATTACAGGCATGCGCTATCGCACCTGGCTGATTTTTGTATATTTAGTAGAGATGGGGTTTCACCATGTTGGCCAGGCCAGTCTTGAACTTCTGACCTCATGATCCACCTGCCCCGGCCTCCCAAAGTGCTAGGATTACAGGTGCGAGCCACCGCGCCTAACCAAAATTTCTTTAAGACATTATTTCCATCATCGGGCTCATGGGTCTTATTTCTCAACGGTTTCCAAACAGAGGTCCCCTCAGAAGCTTCATCTTGCAGGACGGGGGTCAGATCCACGAGAGGTGACTTATATGATGTGGCCAGACCTGAACTGGCTGCTCCCGGGCAGAGGGGAGCAGAGAGAGGCGTTCAGGGAACCCATCCTGGCTGGGCAGCCTTGGGAAGGGGGTGGGTCCTTCCAAGACTCAGTTTGCTCATCTGTAAAATGAGGGTCTTGTGGTTCTGGCCGCTAAGGGGGCTGTGAGGCCTCCATGAGTTCCAGCACTCTGCCTACACCCCTCCTGCAGCCCAGGGCCCTGTGACCACCTGAGTCATCTCCCACCCCTCCTCCACTCGAACCCTCCCGTGCTCCCCCCAGTGTAAAAGCCAAAGTCCCCACAGCAGCCCAGGACCCTACACAGCCTGCGCCATCCCCCTTTGCTTCTCTGAAGGCACTTCACTTCAGCGGTGCCTGCCCCCTCAGCTGCCAGGATGCACCGGGACACCCCACTTCAGGGCCCTCAGGTGGAAACTCGGGCCGCACCCCACTCTTTTCAGCCTCTGCTCACACTGCTTTCTTGAGAAACCTTCCTAACCTCCCTAGGCAAAGCACGCCCACCCTACCTCCTCTCACCCTTACCCTTCACTTTCCCCTAAGCACCCATCACCACTGACATTACTGTACACACATATTTGCTTAGGCTGACCGCCCACCTCCCGCACCGGAACGTCAGCTCGGTGAGGGCAGGGCTCTTGGCTGCCTTGGCCACAGCTGGAACCCCAGAGCTCTGTACGGTGTTGGGTACAGAGTGGGTACTTATATCTGTGGAATGAACATGTACAGAGTGAAGCCCTGTGCCCAGAACAGGCTCAAAATAAGCTCAATTCCTCTCCTTGCTACTTGCTAAGTCCTTTTTCTCTCGCCCCCTCTAACTGACCTGGTTTCGATGCCAGACAGCACAGATGGGCTAGGGAGGCAGGTGGGGAAGCAGAGATCTGCATCCCTGGGAGCGGGAGCTGGTGGGTGGGGCTCCTTCCTGGAGCTGCGGAGGCTCATTGGGGAGGTGGCAGCGACCCCCTCAGGAGCCTCTGTCCCCTGCACTCAGATCTGTCCCTTTCTACAGCGCCCAGAGGAAGACTTGCTCAGGACTTTTTTGTTTGTTTTTGTTTTTTCTTTCTACTTACAGAATTCACTGTATGTCTCCTTCTGGAGATAAATTCAAAGACAACAGAAAGCTGAACGTTGTGGCTCACACCGGCAATCCCAGCACTTTGGAAGGCTGAGGCAAGAGGATCTTTTTTTTTTCTTTTTTTCTTTTTTTTATAGAGATGGGGTTTCACTATGTTGGCCAGGCTGGTCTCAAACTCCTGACCTCAGGTGATCCACCCACCTCGGCCTCCCAAATTGCTGGGATTACAGGTGTGAGCCACCACGCCCGGCCGGCAAGAGGATCTTTTAAGACCAGGAGTTCAAGACCAGCCTGGGTAACATAGAAAGACCCTCATCTCTACAAAAAATACAAAAATTAGCCAGGTGTGGTAGCACACACCTGTAGTCCCAGCTACCTGGCAGGCTGAGCCAGGAGGACTGCTTGAGCCCAGGGGGTTGAGGCTGCAGTGAACTATGACTGCACCACCACACTCCAGACTGGGAGACAGAGCAAGACCGTCTCAAAAAACAGACAAACTGAAAAAAAAAACTGGCTGGGCATAATATCTCACATCTGTAATCCCAGCACTTCAGGTGGCCAAGGCGAGAGGATCTCCTGAGCCCAGGACTTTGGGACCAGCCTGGGCAACCCGGTGAAACTCTGTCTCTACCAAAAAAATAAAGATAAAAAAATAGGCCATGTGTGCTGGCTCATGCCTGTAATCCCAGCACGTTGGGAGGTCAAGATGGGTGATCACCTGAGGTCAGGAGGTCAAGACCAACCTGACCAACATGGTAAAATCCCATCTCTACTAAAAATACAAAATATAGCCAGGCATGGTGGTGGGCACCTGGAATCCCAGCTACTCGGGAGGCTGAGTGAGGCAGAAGAATCACTTGAACCTGGGAGGTGGAGGCTGCAGTGAGCTGAGATGGCGCCACTGCACTCCAGCCTGGTTACTGAGTGAGACTCTGTCTCGGGGAAAAAAAATTTAAAAATAAATAAAAATAAATTAAAAGTAGTTAGGTGTGGTGACGTGCACCTGTAGTCCCAGGTACCTGGGAGGCTGAGGTGGGAGGTTGGCTTGAGCCTGGGATGTAGAGGTTGCCGTGAGCTAAGACTGTGCCACTGCACACCAGCCTAGGTGACAAAGCCAGACCCTGTCTCAAAAAAACAAACAAAACCAACGAAAGCCAAAGACCACGGGAACTAGTGGTGTAACAGGCAGCATCTGCTGGGCTGATGGGAACTCAGGAGCAAAGGCACCTGGGACAAGAGAGGAAGGAATCAGCTCCCTCACCTGCCACTGGCCATTCACCACTCTAGAAACTGCTCCAGTGTCCTGTGAGGGCATTTTGGAAACACTGATAAAGTGGAAACTGCACATGTGCTTGGAGGAATTTCTCCTGAAGAAAATGCTAGTGCCAGGGCACAGAGGTTGTAAGGCGGGAGTTCTCAACTGCAGCACTAGTGACATTTGGGGGTAGAGAATCCCTGATGTGGGGACTCTTCTGTGCCCTAAAGAGGTTTAGCAGCATGCTGGGTCTCTACTCACTAAAGCCAACATCACACCCTCCCCTGGTTGTGACAATCAAACGTGTCTTCAGTCATCACCAAATGTCTCCCGGGGGTACAAAACCACCACCAGTTGAGGACCGCTGTCCTAAGTATGTACTGCTGAAACAGAGAAACCTGGCAGCAACCTGAAAGCTCACAACAGGGGTCTGGTGCTATCACAGTGGTTAATATCACGACTCTACTATAAAGAGCAAGGCTCGTGTAGCCCATACCAGGCGCCAGGCCCATTTGAGTGTTTTGCACATATCAATATAACCCTCATCACAACCCTCAGTGGCCGACACTCCTACTGTCTCTACGTTAATGAGGAAACCGAGGCACAGAAGTGAAATGACTTGCCCTGTGACCCGATCTCAGGAAGTACAGGTGGCCCGGCTCCCCCATGACACTGTTCCACACAGCCTTGAGAGTTAGGCAGATCCTGACCGGGGTCCTCAATTCCCGACTTTCTGGTCTCTCAAGCCTCCATTTCCTCCTGTCCCTACAGGGACAGACAGCAGTGCTTTCATCACAGGGTCACACAGGGAAAGGCTCAGCACAGCACCCAGCACGTGGAGGGGCTGGACACGCAACACAACACAGCCATCCTGGGCACAGAAACACAGAAACCAGCCCCACCGGGCCGACACTGAGACCATCAGCATTCGCTAACAAAGGCTCTCGGCACGACAGAACTTAGGTGGGACGTCTTTTCTGAAACACACACAGGCACTCCCCTATCACCTCAATTCTACAATACACGGATCATTTCACATGCTGATGTGATTGAGATTGACATGCACCTCGAAATCCCTGGACAGAACTCACCTATCACATTCTTTTCAGAAAAGCAGTTACGGGATGAATAACCGACCTTATAGGGCATAATGTCTTAGACTTCAAGGCATGAGGAGGTATGTGTTCAAATGTTACATGCACAGAAAAAAGGAAATCCGCCACACTAAAGAGGCAGGAGTGGGTGCAGCAGTCGAGGCAGCCTCAGGAACCAAATGCCAGCGTTTCAGCCCTGGCTGTGTCACCTGCTGTGGGACCTTGGGAAAGTCACGTTCCCTTTCTTCACCTGTTTCCTCATCTGTGTATTAGCGATAATAACTACACATACCTCTAATGCTATTGGGATGGGTCAGTGAGTTAATCTACATACAGTCCTCCCAACAGAGCCTGAAAGAGCAACTACTTAACACATATCAAATACTATCATCATTGACGGGCGCCGTGGCTCACACCTGTAATCCCAGCACTTTGGGAGGCTGAGTGGGGTGGATCGCAAGGTCAGGAGTTTGAGACCAGCCTGGCCAATATGGTGAAACCCTGTCTCTACTAAAAATGCAAAAATTGTAATTCCAGTATTTTGGGAGGCTGAGGCGGGTGGGATCACCTGAGGTCAGGAGTTCGAGACCAGCCTGACCAACACAGAGAAACCCTGTCTCTACTAAAAATGCAAAAATTGTAATTCCAGTATTTCGGGAGGCTGAGGCGGGTGGGATCACCTGAGGTCAGGAGTTCGAGACCAGCCTGAACTGCACTCCAGCCTGGGGGACAGAGCAAGACTCCATCTCAAAAACACACACACACACACGCATATATATACGATTATCATTTTTTCTCTGATGGGTGGAGACACGGGAAACTTCACTTTCTATATTGTATATTTCTGAACAAGTCAATTTTTTTTTTACCTATTATGCCTCCTTGGTGAGCGGGTGGCACTGAAGAGACTTTTTTTTTTTTTTTTTTGCCAGAAAAGGTCTGTTACTTAAAAAAAAAAAAAAAAAGAGAAACTTTTTTTTTTCTTTTAAACACCACATGCTCCCCACACTCGCCCCATCTGTCTGCTTGGAGCAGGTGGGACTGGAGGCAGGTTGAAGCTGTGGGCAGGCTGCAAAAGAAACAGGGACAAGAATAAGCACAGAGCAGATTCCTTCTCCTCCCTGCCCCCCATACACCTTCCCCCTCACGCCACCCAGGGCCTTACAGCACCCACAGAAGTCTATTCTGTCAGTATTCTAGTCTGCCTGGCCATGGGCTCCAAACATTCCGAAAGCGCCATGCTGTGGCCAGCAGGATCCTCCACACACAGCTCTGACCCTGTCCCTCCCCGGCTCGGGACTTCTCCCCAGTGCCCATGGATCACGCCCAAGGCCCTAACGGACGCTGCCAGGGCCCATCTGCCATGGCCCTGCCTGCTCTCCAGCCTTGCTGGTCTGCTCGCACCAACACACAATCTCCCCTTCTCCTGGTCGTGAAGACTCCGTGCTCTCCCACCCCGGGATCTCTGCATATGCTATACCCCCTGCCTGGCACTCTGTTCACCCATCTTCCTCAAGGAGGCCTTCCCTGACCGCCCCCTCCCACAAGCAGCTGACTCTCAGAGTTCAGCCTTCCCTTCCCCTCACAGCACCTGTCTCTGTCACCTGCATGACTATGTGGGTAATGTCGCTTCTCCCACTGGACTGTGAGTTCCACAAGGCAGGGACACAGTCTGTCCTAGCTCCCACTGTGTCCCCAGCTCCACTCAGCACAGGGATGGGCCCGCTGCTTTCATTAATTCCAGGTGGGAGTGGCAAACAGAACCACAGCATTTGTGCCAAGTGAAGGTAAAAAAAAAATCCTACATTCATTCATTCCACAAATATCATACCAACTCTGTGTCATCACTGCTCGGGTTACCAGGGGTTCAGCAGTGACCAAAACAGCCACCGGGGAGTCAAGGGGACGAGGAAACAGGCAGCAAAATAAAAACTAACATATAAGCAAATTAGACAGGATATCCAAAGCTGACAAATGTCATGGAGAAAAGTAGCGCATGGAAGATTAAGTGCACGGGAAAGGGAGCAGGGGTTTCCGATTTTATGCAGGATGGTGAGAGAAGGAGACAGCGAGGTCTGAGCAAAACCAGAAGCAGGGGAAAGAGCCAGGTAGAGACTGGAGACTAGGGAGGAACACTGCAGGCAGTGGGGGGAACAGGGCTGAGGCGTGCTCGAGGCGCCCTCAGGAGCTGGTGAAGGGGAGGGCCGGGAGATGTGGCTAGAGAGGAAGCTGGGGACCGCTGGGCAGGGCCTTGGGGGCCACTGTCAGCACTGTGGCTCTTACTTGGAGTGAGAAGGGAACTGTCCGCCTGAGGCAAGCTGGGCGTCGGGGAGGGGCAGCAGGTGGAACCCCTTGTGCCCAGAGCAGGGCAGGACTCCTCAGGGAGGCACACTTCCTCTCCAGGAGCTGTCCCCAGAATAAGCCCTGGGCACCGGCCTGACGGGCTCGCCACGAGCCTCACTTGAGAACCATGAGGACCTGCATGCAGCAGATGAGAAAACCAAGGATGGCTGAGATTCGGTGAATACCCACAGCGAGAGACGGCAGGGACACGGCCACGGAGCCCAGATCCCTGTCCTCCGAGCCCTGAGCTGCCTCCACCTCCCTCTGCCTTTGCTCCCAAGAGAAACAGCCACCTCCCATCTTGTGTTGCCTCTTCCAACACCCGAGCCAGCCCTCCCTCACCGTCCCTGATGTGCACACATGCGTGGGACCCCTCCAGTCGGGCTGCGTGGGGCATCCCTGACCCGTGTCACTCTGCATCACTACCACCTCCCTGGGAGCTCCGGGACAGGGCCGGGTGGCGGAAGGAGAAACCAGTGGGTCTGCATCGTGATTAATACTCAGCAAGCACTCGCGAAGCGCCAGCCTGTGTTACTATCCCGATTCCTCACATGGGAAAACTGAGGCCCAGGGAGACAGAGTCACACATACCATAGTCACAGCCAGTGGGTGCAGGAGAGGGGCCGCGACCAGAGCAGAACTGACCCACAGACCTTTCTGTGACAACAGAAACGTGGTTACTGAACATTTGAACGATGGCTAGTTTGAACGATAACTAAAGAACTGACTTTTTACTTTTATTTAATCACAATTAATTAAAATTTTAAAAGCTATACATAGCTAGTAGCTACCATTTTGGAGTGCAACTCTATGGGATCCCTGCTAACTAGCACTGGGAGCCTAAAGGCAGGAGGCGGGGGTGTGACTCTCACAGGCCCAAGAGGAGCCGGATCATCTCAGCCTGGCTGGAAGCTCACATGCTACACCCCAACTCTCCCGCATCCCAGCGCAGCTTACCCGGGGGGAATTGGAGCAGGACTCAGGCCCAAACTCACACCTCTAGTCAACTCAAATCCTGACTCTACCACTTCCAGGCTACACAGGTCACTCCTCTGAACCTCAGCTTCCGCATCTGTAGAACAGAATCTTTTATTTTTTTTGAGAGGGAGTCTCGCTCTGTTGCCAGGCTGGACTGAAGTGGCTCAATCTCTGCTCACTGCAACCTCCGCCTCCCAGGTTCAAGTGATTCTCCTGCCTCAGCTAATTTTTGTATTTTAGTAGAAACAAGGTTTCCCCATGTTGGCGAGGATGGTCTCCATCACTTGACCTCGTGATCTGCCCGCCTCAGCCTCCCAAAGTGCTGGGATTACAGGCATGAGCCACCGCGCCCGGCCTGTAGAATGGGATCTTAACACCAATCTGCCCAAGCACATGCTTATGTTATCTCAAAAGAATTTTTGTAGGCCAGGTGCAGTGACTCGGGCCTGTAATCCCAGCACTTTGGGAGGCTGAGGCAGCTGGATCACTTGAGCCCAAAAGTTCAAGATCAGCCTGAGCAAAATAGGGAGACCCCGTCTCTACTAAAATTTGTTTTTAAAGATTAGCCAGGTGTGATGGTCCACGCCTGCAGTCCCAGCTACTCAGGAGGCTGAGGTGGGAAGATCACTGGAGCCCACGAGGTCGAGGCAGCAATACGCCATGATGGCACCACTGCACTCCAGCCTGGGTGACAGAGCCAGACCCTGTCTCAAATAAAAAGGAAAAATAAAAAAGATAAGTTTTCTGATAACCATCAGTTGTCCTGGGGACCAAAGAGATGGCCTCACACACAGCTGGGGACAGGGCCAGTGCTTGAAAAATAGGTGCAAATTACCTAAAGAACTCTGAAGTCAGGGACCGTCCTGAGCCTGTCAGAGCCACAGAGTAGCAAGTTAATGTTACTGCTGTCACCATTTGGTTCTAAAGGAATCATCCTATGTCCAAAATCCCCCTATTAACTTTCTGAAAGTATCGTCTAAATGAAAACACACAGCTAAAAAAAGTCAACGCCCTGCAGACACCTCTGCCCACCTCCCAAGGCCTTTGGACACCAGTTTGAGAAGCTGGGCTGTAGGGGATCCTGTCTCCAAAGCAGAATATGGTCTGCTTTCTCCATCCCTGGCAGCACCTGAATCTAACCAGCTGTCTTCCCCACAGGTCCCTCCCCACCCACCTGTGTCCCTCCTCTTTGGGGATAAAGCCCTGGCTCCGCGCCCAGCCAGGCCCTGCGCCCTGCCACCCTGCTCTCTCCCCCTCATCCACTCCCCCAGCTCCAGTCACACGGGCCTGCTGTTCCACCAGCACATCCAGATATCACCCTCCTAGCCCACCTCTTCGGGCTCTCACGTCATAGGGGCTCCTCAGCAGCCTTCCCAGGCCCCTCTCCCACCAGGTCCAGTTGGTCTCTGCTCCCTCCTTCAGCCACAACAAGCACTCACAGGCAAATGCAACGTCTCTGCCTCCTGCGACCCCATCCAGAACTACACGTGGCAGACAGTAGTGACTCAATCAGTATTTGTTGACAGATGGAATACACAAACGACCAAGAACAGCCAAGGGCTGGCTCCTGAGGCTGTTTGGCAATCAGACCCCACGGCAGGCAGCCGGGAGGGGATGCCTCCCACCCTCACCCCTTCCCCCTGGGCTCTGGGAAAGGAAGGGCCAAGGTCATGGCATTGGGGGTGCAGAGAAGCAGCCACACCCCACCTCCCGAGCAGGCATGGAATGGAGTCATTTCTGGATGACTGAGGCCTACTTTGTGCCAGCTGTCTAGAAGAAGAGAAAGTGGGAAAGAAACCATGAAGACCACAGCGACAACGCCAATCACAGCAGGCAGGGCAAGGAGACGAGGCAGTCTTCAAAAGGCGGCTTCGCCGACAGAGCAGGGTTCAACTGTCCTGCCTATTACTGACCTCGGACAAATCCAATAACCTCCCTATACCTGTTTCCTGCCCGGGAAAATGGGGACAATTGTGACAGTGAGCTTCCCGGCTGTGGTGAGGACAAATGAGAGCAGACACCTTAAACTGTGCAGCAGTTCCCAGCACAGAGAGGCGACTACTTACGGGAACGACTGGACATTCTATGTGGCTTCCCGTGCCTCAGTTTCCTATCTACGAGATGGGGTGCTAACACTGCCCACCTCCAGGCTGCTGTGCAGGTGTGCTGAGCTAACGTGCAGCAGTGGGAATAATTCATATTCCTGTTCAGAACCCTCCCATCAGCTATCAGGCCCCACCACTCTCTCCCAAGGACCAAGGATGAGCCCGTGCCAGCTGCCCCGCAGAGACTCTTCTGTGCTCTCAGGTGCGTCAGTCGTGTCTGGCAATCCCCACCAGCAGCACTGGCCCAAATTCATCCCGTACCTCTTCAGGAGGCCTGCACCCTCCAACACAGCAGCTCCCGGCATCACCCCACTGCCCCACTCAGCAGGAAGGTTCCCATTTACAGCTGAGCAAACTGCACGTTAGGGAGATGAAATCAAGCCCCAGGGTTCCACGGCCACCGAAAGGGGTGCCAGGAGCAGGGTTCTCACCCACGTCAGCTGTCCCTGGGACCAGGTCACTAAGCAGCCCCAGCTGAGTAAGGGTACACCAATGACCCACCAGATCATGAAGAACTCGAAGCCAGGCTGGAGAGGAGAACCGGGGAGTGGCAGCTGCCCCAGCCCGTTCGGAAAGGGCCCACAAGGGGGCAAACCAAGGAAGGCTTAGGTTTCTGGCCTCACCCTTAGAAACAACATCTGCGGACGAGCTTCTCCAGCAGGACAGCTGGGCTGGAGAAACTCCTGCGGGGACCTCTGACATCCATTGTCCTCTTGGCTGGCCCGGCTTGCTGTCCCTTGCTGGGCACACTCAGAGCACCCGGGCTCTGCTGTGGGTGCCGAGTTGGCAGTGGGTCCTGCCCCAAGGGGGCCAGGCTGCGCTCCCACCCAGCACCCCTCCCACACACGCTCCCTCCCTCCTGGTCCCGCTCCCAGGCTGTCTCCCCTAGCTGGGCCTCTCGCTGCTTGGCTGGCTGTCCAGAAGAGCCTGCCATAGAACCACCCCACCGTGCGGCCTGGAGGCCTGTGGTTGAGGGCCTTCCGCTGAGAGCTCCGGGAAGCTGAAGAGAGGCCCAGGAAGGGGTGTCCCTGGGCCCTCCAGGGGCTTGGAGCTCAAGTCTGAAAGACATTCCTTTCCATCCCAACCCATCCCAGGGGGCTTCTGGAGACCCTAGAGGTTTGTTCTGAGGGGTTCTGCTCCTTCTAGGAAGATACCCTGGAACACATCTCAAAAAAACAAATGCCAGGGCACCTGCTCCTGCAAGATAAGTAAGACCAGCCTGAGCCACACAGCGAGTCTCCCAGCTCCACAAAAAATTTAAATATGAAGATAAGCCTTAGGGATGAGCCCATGGGTGGGATCAGAAGTCACACGCACCGGGGCTACCAAGCTGTGCTGGGGGAACCTCTGGAGACCCAGATTCATAGCCTGTCCCCAACACTTCCTGGTTGGGGGACCCAGCACCAGCTACAGAGGCTCTCCATGCCTCACCACTGCAAAGCGGGAATCAGAGAAGATTTCTCCTGGGTCTAATGGGTCTTCACCCAGATCCTCCCATGGCTCCCTCACAGCACTTCATCAGTCCCTGCTCACAAGTCACCTTCTCAGGGAGGTCCTCCCTGATCACCCAGCTACAGTGGAGAAACATGGCCACACTCTCACCTGGCCCTCATTTATTTTGCCTTCGTAACATCAACCACACCTGATGCCCACCAGAGACATGTCTGCTGGGTGCCAGTCACAAGGCCTGGTCTTTCCAATTCCAGAGGAGCACCGGGAATGGCGCAGGCCTGCAGGCCCACAGCGGCACGGAAGCAGGGTCAGCGGGTGCTGTCTGTATCAGATGTGGACTGCTGCTCTGTGTTGCTATTCGGTATTAGTCCAGTTGGTTGGGGTGGGGAGGGATGGGCAGAAAAATCGGCCTACTGAGCCTCCTCACCTCTCTCCCTAAAAGTAACAGCCTCGGGCTCTGGGGAACACAGTGTGAAAACCACAGAGAGGGAGGCAACCCTCAGGCCTTTGCTGGCTCCAAGGCAGTGATGCTACTTGAAGGGAAGTGGGAGGCCTGTGAAACACCCTGCTTGGCTCAGTCAAATCTCCCCAAATCCCCAGGCAGGAGCCTGTCACTCTCTCCTGTGTCACCTGCTAACACCCTAAATCTGACCAGGCTGCTCCTGCTGCAACTCCAAGCTCCTTCTCAGACAGTCCACAAGGCTCCCAGTGACAGGCCCTGCCAGGCCCACAGCCCTGGTCTGGTCTCCTCCCTGCTCCCTCACTCTGCCAAGCCACACAGGCCTCTGTGAGGCTTGTCCCTGCACCTCACCAAGCTCTGTCCTCCCTTCAGACCTTTGCACTGTGGTTCCCTCCACCTGGAGAGCTGTTTCTTCTCCTCCCACCCCACATGACTGCCTCACCTTGCCAAACTGGGATCAGCTCACAGGCCCTCCCTGAGGCCGCCTGCATCTAAAGCAGCACCCAGTCGTCACCTGATTTGAATTCGCTGCCTAGCACCTCCCCTCTAACCAGCTCCTTGCTTATTCACCTGTTTCAGGTGGGTCTCCCTCAGCCCCATGAGGATAGGGACCTTGACAAGTACACTGCTGCATTCCCAGTACTGATGCAATGCTGGCACATAGGAGGTGCTCAGTAAATGGTGGCAGATGAGTGAAACCTTTTCCTCAGCTCTACAATGCCCTCAGGATCAATCCTCACCTCTCCCTCAGGCCCACAGGCCTGCAAAGCACAGCTACTGACTCCCACAGGCATTTCTGCTGCCCCCCTGCCCAGGCACAGCCTTCCTGCCACTCCCGGAGCTGTGGAGGACTGAGAACCAGGGGCAGTGGCATGCACCTGTAGTCCCAGCTACTCAGGAGACTGATGCAGGAGGATCGCTTGAGCCCAGGAGTTCAAGACCAGCCTGAGCAACATAGTGAGAACCCTGTCTCCACAAAAAATTTAAAAATTAAATGGGTGTGGTGGTGCGCACCTGCAGTCCCAGCTACACAAGAGGATGAGGTGGAAGGATCACTTGGGCCTAGGAGGTCAAGCCTGCAGTGAGCTGTGATCACACCACTGCACTCCTGCCTGGGTGACAGAGCGACGCCCTGTCTCAAAAGAAAAAAAAAAGCACAGAGCCTGACCTCTGAAAAGACTTGAATGTGTCTACCTGGGAGGAGTTCAGGCTGCAAAGCCACTGTGTGCAAGAGGAGTGGGCCCGGGAGCTGCCCTCGTCAGTTCTGACTTGATTGCACGTCTCCCCCGACCTCTGTTTCTGCATTTGGAAAACTGAGATGCTAATTTGGGCCCTGATCTCCTCCTAGTGCTCTCTGACATGGTTCTGTGGACTCGCAAGGGCCTTCAAAGTCCTGGCAGAAATATTAAGAATTACAGTTGCAAAGATATACCAATGGCTCACCACGTGTCGGGCACTCTTCTTAGTGAGGAGACGTTTCTGGTAGGCTTACTGTATGCCAGCACAGTTATGAATGCTTCCCACAAATTAGTCCACTCAACCTTCACAACAATCCTATCAGGTGGGAATTATCATCATCCCCATGACACTAATGATGGAATGAGCTCAGAAGGGTTGGGGAGCATGCTCAAGGTCACACAACCATGGAGTGGCAGGGCTGCATTTGAACCCTGTGCTCTGACTCGCTTCCATGCAGCTCTTCACAGAGGCTGGAAACCAGAACATCAAAGTCCTGGATACTAGCTGGGCCAGGCTGGGGAGTTGGATCCCAGAACGCTCAAGGGGACCAAAGGTAGGAGGTGGGGGAGGCTGGATGCCTTGGTTCCATAACAACATAATCATGACTGCCAACCGAGATTTACACAGTGCCAGGCACCATTCTAGGAGCTTCTCATGGATTAATTCATTTAATCCTCACAGCAGCCCGAAGTGGACGTCCTTCTGAGACCACTGTATGAGAGTGAACACTGTGGTCCAAGGCCACACAGCTAAAACCCACTTCGCCATCCGGCCACAGGCTAATGCAGCTCCCCGAAATCTGTGTCACCCGCTGCATGGCTCTCTTGCTGTCTTCTCCTGCTCCCAGCACACATCTGCCCAGGGTTACAGGATGCCCTCGCTCAACTCTGAGGAGGCACGAAGAAATGCTGGACTGGCTGTAGGCAGAGGTGCTCAATGCAGCCTGAGGTTCAGGAGTGAAAGGAAAGACATGGGATACAGTCACCTCTGTCCTATGCCCTTCCTTCCTTTCACCCAGCCTGGGACCTGGTGAGCAAGGAATGCATGGCACTAGGGGTCCACTGACCTGGGTTCAAATGGCCCCCACAGGGTCTGATAGGACCTAGGGGAAGGCAATTTCTCCTCTGAACTTCCAATTTTGGACTCTGCAAGAAAAGGACACAAACATCATATGAAGCCGCACACACAGGGCTGGGCAGAGTATATGCTCACAGACAAAAGCCACTGCTCCAATTTCTCCTTGACAAGAGGAGCTGAGGCCAATCACACCTCCACCACTTCAGCTATGAGACCTCAGGGACATCTTCGCACTTCACAGCGAGTGAAATGATTCCTCATCTGTAAAATGGTATCACAGTAGCTCATAGGTCTCCATAAAACAGGCCTAACCACAGGTGTGTTTTGAGACTTCAGTGAGGTCACATGTGCAAAAGGCCTGTCACAGGCCTGGCATAGGGTGAACGCTATAAACACTGGGCATCCACTAGCTCTGGAAATGCTTAGCCTCTCTGAGCCGCTGTTTTCTCATCTAAAAGAGGGAGCATAACAACCATGTCTACCACTCTAGAATTCAAGTATTCAGCAAGTTTATCTATATGAAGCATTGCAAACAGTGAGTGGTCCACGGAATGCACACAGTTACTATCAGCCAATCTCATGATTACTGTTTTCACTGCTGCTGTTAGCCCCATCAGGTTAACCCTCTAAAACCTGGCAGGAGAGGACCAGAGGAACAAACCCCTAATGGAGAAAAATTCTACAGAGCCCCCCACTGCCTTACCAACTGTGGGACCTTTATCTCCAGGAACCACGAGGCATGGAAGTCAGTCAGCTTGGAAGTCACCGCTGCTGACCAGGGGCAACCGTCTGCCCCCTTTGACCACATCACCAGCCCAGGTCTGCTGGGTCAATCAGGGACTGCAGCCAGTCCTCCGGGAACTCCAGACCCAGAGCAAAGGCTACAGGGCAAGCCAAGGTCATGATCTGGCCTAGGGAGCAGGGACACTGGCCACAGGGACACTGGTCTCTGGAGCTGGCTGCTCCCAGCACCAGCCCACAGTCCACAGTAAGACACCAGATCCGTGGGAGACCTGATTGTCCCAAGCCCTTCAGAGCAGCCTTCCTCCCTGGGCCAGGCTGGGGCAGGCTGGGTCAGGGGCACCCCCCTCCAAGTCCCCTTGGCCTATGCAAAGAGGAACAGCTGGGAAAACAGCTCTCGGCCTCACTGCAAGGCCAACTGTTATTGCCTTGGTGGAGAGTGTAAACACGATGTGTGACTGAGCTGGTAACCCGGAGACACAAACAGCTTCGTGGCCAGCGACGGAAGAGCATGCAGTGGTCTGTGTTGGTTCCTGGACCCTTCACACCCACTGCCAACCAAGGTCAGCCCCCGACTGAACTCCTGCTGCTTCTCTGGGAAGGGAGTAGTAGATGAGGTTGAAAAGCAGCCCATTGGAGGCCCTAGTTACTCCAGCCCACGCGTCTTGCTGAGCCCCAAGAGGTCTCCAAAGGAGAGGAAGAGGTCCTCACAATCCTAAGATCAAGATGCCCCTAGAAAACTTGCCCCGGGGGGAAGAGGTGTTCCCCCAAACACTGCTTCTTCCCAAGTCTTAACAAGCTGGTCCTGGGGCACGGCTCCTCAAATCCAAGCCCAATCCCTCTTCCTCTTCCAAATGTGGAGGCTAAAGCTCAGACAACTTCAGTGACTTCTAACACATCTTTCCTCCCTCCATCATGGAAGGAACTGTTATTGCCTGGTGAATAATCTGAGAGGGTAATGGAGTCAGAGCACTCCATGGTCCAAAGCACCCCAGTAACCATGCGGTTCTCTCCAAAGTCATTAAGAAGTTCAATGAAGGCTGAGTTCAGTGTAAACCCCCAACCCCACACACGTCAAATACAGGAAGCAGAAACCCCTCCTCACCACTAGGCATAACAGTCCTCCCAAAACGCGCCCCTAAAACCCACGCACCCCTGTCCCACCCTCTCCCAGTCCCTCAAAGAGCACAAACATCACAGCCCTCTGATTTGGGCTCCCCTACGTTCTAAGCAGGGCTCCCCCAGCGCTGTGATGATATAACCCAGCCACTCGGTACAGCCTCCTCCCCAGAAGCCCCCACCCCTGTAAATACAGTACAGAAACGGCTTCCACAGCTCCAAAAAGGTACAGCCCTCTACGCTTGATGCGGCGCGACCCCTCGATGGTTTAGCCCGCGCACGCCAAGCTCCATCTCCCCGCCACGGCCCGCAGGTCCAGCCCCGGGCCCGCGCACGCTAGGGCCTGCACTCCCTGCCCCACACACTCGCGGCGCTCCCCCCGCCGCCTCAGTGGTACGGTCCGCCGCCACCGCCCCCGTTCCCCCGGGGCTAGTCCCACCGCCCCCGCTCGGCCACCCCAACTCAGCTCCGGAAGGGGGGGCTCGAGGGCCGCGGTTCCCCCGGCGGGCACCGTGGTACAGCCCATCGCGGCACTGCGGGGGGCCCGGACGCGACCATCGCGGAGGGGGGAGAGCTCCGGGACACGCGCTGGCGCACTCACCTGTCACCGGCGGCCGCCCAGCCTCTCCGGCGGGGCTCTACCCCCGCCCATCGCCACGCTGCGCTGGTTCCCGTTCCTTGTGTTTCCCGGCGGCGGCTACGAAGGCAGCGGCGGCTACGACGCCTCCTCCCAGCCAGGTCCAACAGATCGCGCGGCGCGGCCCCCCCGCCCCCTCCCCCCAGCCCCCGCTTACCGCCCCCTCCCACCCTCTGGACGGAAATACCGCCCTTTCGCTCCACAAACAGGAAGTGACGTACAAAGCACTGGAGACGGACTCTGAGAGAGCGAGAGCGCAAGCGCAGGGCAGGGAAGGAGGCGGGTTCACAGCAGGACGCCTGCGCACATTAGACAACTTTGGGCCAATGTGGGTTAGAGATGGGCCTCGCTAAGGCGTGAGGCGGAAGGCGAGATGGGGCTACGCAGGCGCACTTGGACTCCGACGCCTGCTTTCCCTAGGGACTCGTGGCAGCGATTATTTCCCGGCAGCCGCTGGCCGTATTTACATACGCCTTGATCTTGTTTCGAGGCTGTTAAAGGACCCCGGAGCAGGAGTTAGGAGGGGTTTCCTTTTCAGTGTGCTCGTCATGGTTGAACTCAGGCTCTGAAGCCACGCAACCCCAGATTTGAATTTCCTCTTTTCTGGTGACTGTAGGCAGAAGTCTTGACCGTTTTCTGTGCCTCAGTATCCACATCTGCTAAATGGAAACATCATCGTGTCGCTGGCTTTTGAACTCTTAATGTAAACAAAACGGTTTTTACCAATTAGTTCATGACTGCCAAATACTAATGCCACCTGCTCTCGTACATATTCCAGTGAATCTGAGATATAACATTTTATACTGTAACTTGGGCCCATAAAGGTCTTAAAAACCCTGCGGCCGGGCGCGGTGGCTCACGCCTGTAATCCTAGCACTTTGGGAGGCCGAGGAGGCGGATCACGAGATCAGGAGTTCGAGACCAACCTGGCCAACATGGTGAAACCCCGTCTCTACTAAAAATACAAAATTTAGCTGGTTGGGGTGTTGGGCACCAGTAATCCCAGCTACTCAGGAGGCTGAGGCAGCAGAACTGCTTGAACCTGGGAGGCGGAGGTTGCAGTGAGCTGATATCACACCATTACACTGCAGCCTGGGCGGCAGAGCAAGACTCCGTCTCAGAAAAAGAAAAGAAAAAAAAGAACCTATATGATCAATCATTATTCTTACTGCTCTTACATAAACAATCAGATCATGTTTAATAAGAAACTAACCTTATTTTGCAACAAATTGATCTTTGTGTTTTTGAAACAGGGTCTTGCTCTGTCACCCAGGCTGGAGTATAGTGGTAGGATCACAGCTCACTCTAGCCTCCACCTCCCAGGTTCAGACGATCCTTCTGAGGTCAGCCTCCTGAGTACCTGGGACTACAGGCATACACCAACATGTCTAATTTTTTTTTGTATTTC
Organism: Aotus nancymaae; assembly: GCF_030222135.1. NCBI lineage: Eukaryota > Metazoa > Chordata > Mammalia > Primates > Aotidae > Aotus > Aotus nancymaae. The sequence goes on along the minus strand of NW_026988441.1, from coordinate 13,730,245 downwards.
GTGTGCCACCACGTCTGATTTTTTTGTGTGTTTTTTGTAGAGATGGTGTTTTGCCATGTTGCCCAGGCTGGTCTCCTGGACTAAAGCAATCTGCCCTTGCCTCAGCTCCCCAGACGCTGGGGTTACAGGCATGAGCCGCCACTCCCGGCAAGCAACTGATCTTATTGAGATTGTTTGGCAGAAACGGGGGTGACTATAGAGAGAAAAATTATATTTCAGAGGAAAACGATAGTGTATCCATTATTAGATTCTAGTTCATTGTTTTGGAGGGTTTGTTATTTATCTGGAAACTTGACTGGATCCTGAATTCTTTCAGTTTCCTCAGATGTCTGGCTATGACTCTCCAAACTGACATTTCCAGTTTTTCTTCCACCCTCTGACTTGGAGTTACTGAAATTAAGACTTCCTTTATTTATTTTATTTTTAATTTATTTATTTATTTTTTTATTTTTTATTTTTTTTTTGAGACGAAGTTTCGCTCTTGTTACCCAGGCTGGAGTGCAATGGCGCGATCTCGGCTCACCGCAACCTCCGCCTCCTGGGTTCAGGCAATTCTCCTGCCTCAGCCTCCTGAGTAGCTGGGATTACAGGCACGCGCCACCGTGCCCAGCTAATTTTTGTATTTTTAGTAGAGACAGGGTTTCACCGTGTTGACCAGGATGGTCTTGATCTCTTGACCTCGTGATCCACCCGCCTCGGCCTCCCAAAGTGCTGGGATTACAGGCTTGAGCCACCGCGCCCGGCAATTTATTTATTTTATTATTATTATTTTTTTTTGAGACGGAGTTTCACTCTCGTTACCCAGGCTGGAGTGCAATGGCGCGATCTCGGCTCACTGCAACCTCCGCCACCTGGGTTCAGGCAATTCTCCTGCCTCAGCCTCCTGAGTAGCTGGGATTACAGGCACGCACCACCATGCCCAGGTAATTTTTTGTATTTTTAGTAGAGACGGGGTTTCACCATGTTGACCAGGATGGTCTCAATCTCTTGACCTCGTGATCCACCCGCCTCGGCCTCCCAAAGTGCTGGGATTACAGGCGTGAGCCACCGCACCCGGCCTTTTCTTTATTTTTTTAATTCGCCTGGGTGCAGGTGGGCTAAGGCCGAAAAGGGTGTTAGCCAAGACTTCCTTTCCTGAAGGCTTGCAAGCTAAAACTGGAAGACTTGATAGAGACTTCAGAGAAATCACCCACAAACACTAAGGTATAGACCACCTTCATGCCTACTAATATACAAACTAATCAGAAAATTTACTGAGGCCAGGTGTGGTGGCTCATGCCTGTAATCCCAGCACTTTGGGAGGCCGAAGTGGGAGGATTACCTGAGGTCAAGTGTTCAAACCAGCCGAAGCAACATGGCAAAACCTCATCTCTAAAAACACAAAAATTAATCATGCGTGATGGTGATCCCTGTGATCCCAGTTACTTGGGAGGCTGAGGCAGGAGCATCACTTGAACCCGGAAGGCAGAGGTTGCAGTGAGCCAAGATCACACCACCACACTCCATCCTGGACAACAAGAGCGAAACACCATCTGAAAAAAAAAAGGAAAACGAAAGTTCACTGGAACCCCCGATGCAAATTGCAACCAGGAAATCTGTCAAATTATCACTGCCTGCCCCTACTCCAACTGAAGATACTTTGAGCCCAACATCTAGAAATCATCTCAACTGGTTGCCCTCCAGGCTCAGAAACTAGTTTACAGAGTGCCCCAAACATTAACTGACCTTTTTCTTTTGTTTCCTCTTATTAAATACCTGTTTGCGCTTGTGCCATAGAAACCTGACTTTGATAGGAGCCCACCTGCCGCACCGCCTCCTGGAACGAGACAGAGCTGTTTAATTGGACTGATCTAGTCCCAGGTCTCATACTATTCAGACACTAATCTGATATTTCTCTCATCCATCACCAACTCAACTTTTAGTGTGTGGGACTTCTTTTTTTTTGAGACAGGGTCTCGCTCTGTTACCCAGGCTGGAGTGCAGTGGCACAATCTTGACTCACTGCAACCTCTGCCTCCCGCGTTCAAGTGATTCTCCTGACTCAGCCTCCCAAGTAGCTGGGACTACAGGTGCACACTACCACAGCCGACTAATTTTTGTTTTTGTATTTGTAGTAGAGACGGGGTTTCACCATGTTGGCCAGGCTGTTCTTGAACTCCTGACCTCAGGTAATCCGCCTGCCTCAGCCTCCCAAAGTGCTGGGATTACAGGCGTGAGCCACCACACCCGGCAGCAAGTGGGACTTCTAGAGAAGTTTCAGACAGGAGAAAGGAAGAAGTTTGAGAAATGCCATCCCAAAATATGCCCCTTTGATATGCTGATTACTTCAAAGGAAGGGAACCTGGGGGACAGCAAGGGCAGGGAGGACTTTCTCTGACTTTCCCTTATCTGCCCAAGCATGGATCCTCCAAAAGGAACTCCATAGTCATGAATCCCCTCCCCAGGAATCTTCTCAATCAAGGAAAGATGAACTCAGATCACAGGAGAGGAGACTCAAGGTTGGCACCACACCCTGACCTATTCTTCTGGGACAACTACAACTTTTCTTATCTAAGAGACATAATCTGCATAACAAGACAACTTGTATTCACCATACACTTCCTCCCTGCACCTTCCCATAACCTATCTCTCCACCACTTCCCAGAAGCCCCAAGCCCCTCTTCTTTCCTGTAGCTCAGGATGCTATATAAGCTTCAATCCTCTGACCCTTCTTTGAATCACATATATTGTGGGGCTCCCGTGCATACTTACATAATTAAAATGAGTTTTTTCTTCTGTTAATCTGCTTGTGTCAATTTAATATGTAGCCCAAAGAACCTAGAAGGGTAGAGGGAAGCCATTTTTTGCTCCCCTACACCAGGCACATAGTTGGGACTTGGGGATCAAAAAATCTTTGTTGACTAAATGTGGTTTATTTATTTATTTACTTTGAGTCAAAGTCTAGCTCTGTCATCCAGGCTGGAGCACAGTGGCGTGATCTCAGCTCACTGCAACCTCTGCCTCCCAGGTTCAACCAATTCTCCTGCCTCAGCCTCCCAAGTAGCTGGGATTACAGGCACGTGCCACCATGCCTGGCTAATTTTTTGTATTTTTGGTAGAGACAGAGTTTCACCATGCTTGCCAGGCTGGTCTCGAACTCCTGACCTCGTGATCCACCTGCCTCAGCCTCCCAAAGTGCTGGGATTACAGGCATGAGCCACTGCGCCCGGCCAGCCAAATGTGGTTTTGATTAGGAAGGTTAAAGCTCTGTCTGGGCTGATTTTTATTCCAGGTCTGAACTTGCCTATTTACCAAGAGTTGGCCAGGCACGGTAGCTCACGCCTGTAATCCCAGCACTTCGGGAGGTTAAGGCAGGCATATCATTTAAGGCCAGGAGTTCGAGACCAGCCTGACCAACATGGTGAAACCCCCATCTCTACCAAAAATACAAAACTAACTGAGTGTGGTGGCACATGCCTGTAATCCCAGCCACTCAGGAGGCTGAGGCAGGAGAATTACTTGAACCTGGGAGGCGGAGGTTGCAGTGAGTTGAGATCGTGCCACTGCACTCCAGCCTGGGCAACAAGAGCAAAACTCCATCTCAAAAAATTAGCCAAGTGGGCGTGATGGCATGCACCTGCAGTTCCAACTACTTGGGAGGCTGAGGCAGGAGAATCACTTGAACCCGGGAGGCGGAGGCTGCACTGAGCCAAGACTGTGCCACTGCACTCCAGCCTGGGCAACAGAGCAAAACTCTGTCTCAAATATACACATATATATATTTACCAAGAGTTGAATAAAACAGTCTCTCAACCTTCTTTGAAGAATGCGCAGTTATTAGGTACAGTCCGAGGAACTATATCCATGACCTCGTTAAATGTTCCTGCAGGCACAAGTCTCTGTAAGGCCTATTTTGCAGAAGTAAACAAAGGCCCAGAGAGGGGAAGTCTCTTGCCAAACACCCTACATCCAGAATGTTGTGACTCCCTGATCCATTCCCAGTGATATCTCAGGCCAGCCTCACGCTTTCACCACAGTTCTGGACTTTTCTGTAAGGGTCCAGATTTGAAGTACAGCAAAGTCCCATTTTTGGCTAAAATAGGTGGATCTGAAATAGTAAAATCCTTACAGCATAGCCTCCCACATTATTAGGAGAAACTGAGATAATATTCAATAAAAAAAGACCACCTGATCTTTTTTTAGGTCAAAAAGAAAAATTTCCAAGCTGCCTAGTGATTTAGAAACTCTATTCAAACTTGCCACAAGATGGCGCCACATAAGCCGGCCATCCCTGCAGAAACCTAGTTTATGTCTTTGGCATCAAGTCTTCTAGAGCAATTTGAGGGACCACTCTATTTTAACATTCATTGTCTAAAAGGAAGCTCTTACACAACACCTAAATGCAACATGTTAAGGGTGTCTGGGAAAAGATAAATAAATAAATGCAAAGTGTGATCCCGAATTGAATTCCAAGCCAGAAAAAACAGCAATAAGGAACGTTATTGGGACAATTGAAACTGGAACATGAATTGTGCATTAGATAAAAAGTATCACATCCATATACATTTCTTTTCTTTTTTTTTTTTGAGACCGAGTCTCACTCTGTTGCCCAGGCTGAAGGGCAATGGTGCGATCTCAGCTCACTGCAAACTCCGCCTCCTGGGTTCAAGCGATTCTAATGCCTCAGCCTCCTGAGTAGCTGGGATTACAGGCATGTGACACCATACCCAGTTAATTTTTTTATTTAAGTACACTCGGGGTTTCACCATGTTGGCCAGGCTGGTCTCGAACTCCTGGCCTCAAGTGATCCACCCACCTGTCTCCGAAAGTGCTGAGATTACAGGTGTGAGCCACCATACCCAACCAGGTGTTTTGTCTTTTGAGACAGGGTCTCGTTCTGTCGCCCAGGCTAGAGTGCAGTGGCACGATCTCGGCTCACTGCAACCTCTGCCTCCTGGGCTGAAGGGATCCTCTTGCCTCAGCCTCCCCAGTAGCTGCTGTTCCTGCCTAATTTTTATATTTTTTGTAAAGACAGGGTTTTGTCATGTTGCCCAGGCTGGTATTGAACTCCTGAGCTCAAGCAATCCACCTGCCTCTGCCTTCCAAAGTACTGGGATTACAGGCAATTTTGGAGATAAAATTAGGTATTAACACTGTATGCCAGGTATTTTTTTGTTTGTTTTGTTTTTTGTTTTTGATACAGAGTCTCAGTCTGTTGCCAGGCACCAGGCTGGAGTGCAGTGGCGCAATCTCGGCTCACTGCAACCTCCACCTCCCGGGTTCAAGCAATTCTCCTGTCTCAGCCTCCCAAGTAGCTGGGACTACAGGCATGCACACCCACACCCAGCTAATTTTTGTATATTTTAGTAGAGTCGGGGTTTCACCATGTTGGCCAGGATGGTCTCGATCTACTGACCTCGTGATCCACCCACCTCAACCTCCTAAAGTGCTGGGATTACAGGCGTGAGCCACCGCGCTTGGCCGCCAGGTACTGTTTTAAGCCTTTCACACTAATTGACTCATTTAATCTCCACAACCATTCCTTGGGATAGATGCTATTATTACTCTCATCTTGGCTTTTTTTTTTTTTTTTTGAGACATGTCTCGCTCTGTCACCCAGGCTGGAGTGCAACAGTGCAATTTTGGCTCACTGTAACCTCCAACTCCCTGGTTCAAGCAATTCTCCTGCCTCAGCCTCCCAGGTAGCTGGGATTACAGGTGCGCGCACCACGCCTGGCATCTTAGTGAAGTTTTTACCCTCATCTTAGTGAAGAGGAAACTGAAGACAGGTTTAATAACTTGGGGACACAGCTGTAAGATCAAGCTCTTCATAGTAACACAGTCAAGAAGGTCTAAGGATGGCCAGAATATGCTCTACTGATAATTTAGGAGCAAGCACTCTGTAAAATGTCCAGGGGAGGAAAGGCAATATTTTATTTTCATATTTTATTTGATTGAGACAGAGTCTCACTCTGTCGCCCAGGCTGGAGTGCAGTGGCGCTATCTTGGCTCACTGCAACCTCCACCTCCTGGGTTTAAGTGATTCTCCTGCCTCAGCGTCCCCAGTAGCTGGGCTTACAGGCGCATGCTACCATGCCCAGCTAATTTTTGTTATTTTTAGTAGAGATGGGGTTTCACTATGTTGGCCAGGTTGGTCAACAAACAAATAAATAAAACAGGGTCTCACTGTGTCACCCAGGCTGAAGTGCAGTGGCGTGATCACGGCTCACTGCAGCCTCAAACTCATGGGCTCGGTCAATCCTCCCACCTCAGCCTCCTGAGTAGCTGGGACTATAGGTGTGCACTACCATGCCTAGCTAATTTCTTGTATTTTTTGTAGAGAAGGATTTCACTATGTTGCCCTGGCTGATTTCAAACTCCTGGGCTCGAGGGATCCATTCACCTCAGCCTTCCAGAGGGCTGGGATTACAGGCATGAGCCACCATGGCTGGCCTCAATATCCACTTTTAGATACACAAATGTTATACATTCAAACTTATAAAACAGCTTGGCGGGGAGAATTCATATGGAGGTCAGAGTGGAAGCAGGTGAGAGGGTCCCGCAGAAGAAAATATGGCTGCCAAAGTGTGTGAGTCCATCAGCAAGTCTGGCCTGGCCTTAGCTGTTGCAGGAGGCGTGGTGAACTCTGCCTTATATAATGTGGAAGCTGGGCACAGAGCTGTCATCTTTGACCGATTCCATGGACTACAGGACATTGTGATAGGGGAAGGGACTCACTTTCTCATCCCACGGGTACAGAAACCAATTATCTTTGACTGCCGTTCTTAGCCACGTAATGTGCCAGTCATCACTGGTAGCAAGGATTTACAGAATGTCAACATCACACTGCACATCCTCTTCTGGCCTGTCACTAGCCAGCTGCCTCGCATCTTCACTAGCATCGGAGAGGACTATGATGAGCTGGTGCTGCTGTCCATTACCACTGAGATCTTCAAGTCAGTGGTGGCTCGCTTTGATGCTGGAGAACTAATCACCCAGAGAGCTGGTCTCCAGGCAGGTGAGCAATGCCTTACGGAGCTAGCAGCCACCTCTGGACTCGTCCTGGCCGACGTGTCCTTGACACATCTGACCTTTGGGAAGGAGTTCACAGAAGCAGCAGAAGCCAAACAGGTGGCTCAGCAGGAAGCAAAGAGTGCCAGATTTGTGGTGGAAAAGGCTGAGCAGCAGAAAAAGGCGGCCATATCATCTCTGCTGAGGGCAACTCCAAGGCAGCTGAGCTGATCGCCAACTCACTGGCCACTGCAGGGGACGGCCTGATGGAGCTGTGCAAACTGAAGCTGTGGAGGACATCGTGTACCAGCTGTCACACTCTCATAACATCACCTACGTGCCGGCGGGGCAGTCTGTGCTCCTCCAGCTGCCCCAGTGAGGGCCCATCCTGCCTGCACCTCCGAGGGCTGACTGGGCCACAGTCCTGATGATTCTTGACACCGCCTTCCTTCTGTCCCCACCCCAGAAATCACTGTGAAATTTCATGATTGGCTTAAAGTGAAGGAAATAAAGTAAAATCACTTCAGATCTCAAAAAAAAGGGACATTCCCTGTAACCCTGCAATTTTACTCCTAGGTATTTACCCTCTGGATATGTTCACAGATGAGCAAAATGTGGTATATACAAGAGGCACCATTTGTGATAGAAAAGGACTTGGAAAACACCTAAGTGTCCATAATTATAAGACTGGTTACATACATCATGGTATAGCCACAAAATAATAGAACGGAACTTTTTTTTTGGAGATAGAGTCTCACTCTGTCACCCAGGTTGGAGTGCAGTGGCACAATTTTGGCTCACTGGAACCTCTGCCTCCTGGGTCCAAGTAATTCTCAAGGAGCTGGGATTACAGGCGTGTGCCACTACACCTGGCTAATTTTTTGTGTTTTTAGTAGAGAAAAGGTTTCACTACGTTGGCCAGGCTGGTCTGGAACTCCTGACTTCAAGTGATCCACCCACCTCGGCCTCCCAAAGTTCTGGGATTACAGGCGTGAGCCACTGCACCCAGAATAGAACATTTTATAATAAGAATACATAGCAAAGGCACAGTGGCTCATGCCTGTAATCCCAGCACTTTGGGGCCAAGGCAGGCAGATTGCTTGGGCCCAGGATTTTGAGACCAGCCTGGGCAACATGGCCAGACCCTATCTCTACAAAAAATTAAAAAGTTAGCCAAGCACATGCCTGTAGTCCTAGCTAGTCGGGACACTGAAGCAAGAGGATCGCCTGAGCCCAGGAGGTCAAGGCTGCAGTAAGCTGTAATCGTGCCACTGCACTCCAGCCTAGGCAGCAGAGTGAGACCCTGCTTCAAACAAACAAATAAAAGTGGATATTGAGAATAATCAGGTTTGTTTGAAGAATATTCTGATTTCTCCTCCAGTGATAATGGCTAGTAGGTTCAGCCACATAATCAGTAGCCACTTTATTTCTCTCTCTCTTCTTTCTTTACCCCCAGGCTGGAGTACAGTGGCTTGGTCTCAAGTCACTACAACCTCTGACTCCCGGGTTCAAGCAATTCTCCTGCTTCAGCCTCCTGAGTAGCTGGGATTACAGATGCCTGTCACCATGCCCGGCTAATTTTTGTATTTTTAGTAGAGATGGGGTTTCACCATGTTGGCCAGGCTGGTCTCAAACTTCTGACCTCAGGTGATCCACCAGCCTTGGCCTCCCAAAGTGCTGGATTACAGGCATGAGCCACCACGCCTGGCCTATTTCTTTCTTTTCTTTTGGTTAAACCTTGCATAATTTAGGACTGATTTTTGCATCATTTGGAGATAGAGTCCAAATGGAGATAGAGCTTAAGGGGGGGTGCTCAGAGCACTTAAACCTAAATTCATAGCAAAGTTGTCCCTTAAAGTTACCTTTCCTCTTCTGGCAGTTCTGCAAAAAGATGAAAAATTAAAAAAAAAAAAAAAGTTACCTTTCCTCCCTATAGACATTTTTTATTTTATTTTATTTTATTTTATTTTTTCAGATGGAGTCTTGCTCTGTCGCCCAGGCTGGAGTGCAGTGGCATGATCTCGGCTCACTATAACCTCTGCCTCCCGGGTTCAAGCGATTCTTCTGCCTCAGCCTCCCTAGTAGCTGGGACTACAGGTGTGCACCACAACACCTGGCTGATTTTTGTATTTTTAGAAGAGAAGGGGTTTCACCATGCTGGCCAGGATGGTCTCGATTCTTGACATGATCCGTCCACCTCGGCCCAGCCAGGCCGACTTCCTCTTATTGATAAGTGGGATCTATCAAGCCTCCCCCTGAATATGAGTGAGCCAGCAACTGCAGCAGAAGTGAAGCCCTGTGGCTTCCAATGCTAGATTAGAAAAGACTATACAGTGGCCGGGCGCGGTGGCTCACACCTGTAATCCCAGCACTTTGGGAGGGTGAGGCAGAAGGATGACCTGAGGTCAGGAGTTCTAGACCAGTCTGGCCAACATGGTGAAACCCCTTGTATTTCTCTACTAGAAATACAAAAATTAGCCAGGTGTGGTGGTGGGCACCTGTAATCCCAGCTACTTGGGAGGCTAAGACAGGAGAATCTCTTGCACCCAGGAGGCGGAGGCTGCAGTGAGCCAAGATGGTGCCACTGCATTCTAGCCTGGGGAATAAAAAGTGAGACTCCATCTCAAATAATAATAATAATAATAATAATAAAGAAAAAAGAAAAGGCCATACAGCTTCCTCTGGCTCTTAAGAAGCTCCTTCTTGAAACCCAGCTACAATGTTGTAAGGAAGCACAGGCCACATAGAGAAGTCACGTGTTGGTATTCTGGCTGGCAGACCAAGCTGGGCCAGATAAGTGCCAGTGCTGGTTAACCACCAGGTGTCTGAGGAGGTTTTAAGAGGACACCAACCTCAGCCAGCATCTTACTAAAATCACATAACAGTCCCAAGTGGTAACAGCCTGAGTCCAGTCAAACCCTGGGACTAGAAGAGATAATAAAAGTATTGTTAATTTAAGCCCGAAGTTTTGGGGTGATAAATGATGCATTTGGTAACTAGAACAACTACGCCACAATTTGTCCTTTCTCAAGTTGCTGGGTCTTTGTTTCCACGTTTATGCTATTACAAACAATACTTTTTTTTTTGTCTATTTTCTCAAAGCTTCACAAACAACACTTTAATATATATATATAATTTTTTCTTTTTTTTTTTTTTTTGAGACAGAGTCTTGCTTTGTCGCCAGGTGCCAGGCTGTAGTGCAGTGGCGCAATCTCGGCTCACTGCAATCTCCGCCTCCTGGGTTCAAGCAATTCTCCTGCCTCAGCCTCCCGAGTAGCTGGGACTACAGGTGCGCACCACCACGCCCAGCTAATTTTTGTATTTTTTAGTAGAGACAGCGTTTCACCATGTTGACCGGGATGGTCTCGATCTCTTGACCTTGTGATCCACCCACCTCGGCCTCCCGATGTGCTGGGATTACAGGCATGAGCCACCGCGCCCGGCCTTATAATTTTTAAAAATTTCTTTTTTAAAGACAGGGTTTCACCATGTTGGTCAGGCTGGTCTTGAACTCCCAACCTCAGGTGATCTACCTGCCTTGACCTCCAAAGTGCTTGGATTACAGGTGTGAGCCACTACACCCGGCCCTAACACTTTTTTTTTTTTTTAAAGAGATAGAGTCTCACTCTGTTGCCCAGGCTAGAGTGAAGTGACTTGATAATATCTCACTGCAGCTTCTACCTCTTATACTCAAGCCATCTTCCCACCTCAGCCACCCAAGCAGCTGGGACTACAGCTGTGTGCCACCACGCCCAGCTAATTTTTAAATCTTTTGTAGAGATGGAGATTCCCCATGTTGCCCAGGCTGGTCTGGAACTCCTGGGCTGAAAAGATCTGCCTGCCTTGGCCTCCCAAAGTGTTGGGATTACAGGCTTATGCCACCATGTCCAGTGCACTTTTCCTATTTTTTCTCTTATTTTTTTATTTTTATTTTTTGTCACCTAGGCTGGAGTGCAGTGGCATGATCTCAGCTCACTGCAACCTCCGCCTCCTGGGTTCAAGTGATTCTCCTGCCTCAGCCTCCTGAGTAGCTGGGATTACAGGCATGCACCACCATGCCCGGCTACTTTTTTTTGTATTTTTAGTAGAGATGGGATTTCTCCATGTTGGTCAGGCTGGTCTCAAACTCGAGACTTCAGGTGATCTGCCCCCCTCAGCCTCCCAAAGTGCTGGGATTGCAGGCGTGAGCCATCACACCCAGCACACTTTTCTTTTTTAAGCATGATTTATATATTAGGGTTCCATGTTAAGGTTTCATTTTCTAAAATGGAGTTGTCACTGGGTAGGATGGCTCATGCCTCCAATTCCTACAATTACAGGCAAGAGGCAGGAGGATTATTTGAGCCAATCATAGCTCACTGGAGCCTTAAACTCCAGTTTAAGGAGTGCCTCTGCAACCTGGCCTGGATGACAGAACAAGATCCTGTCTCTATAATCCCAGCTACTCAGAGGCTGAGGCATGAAAATTACTGGCCGGGTGCGGTGGCTCACGCCTATAATCCCAGCACTTTGGGAGGCCGAGGCGGGTGGATCACGAGGTCAAGAGATCAAGACCATACTGGTCAACATGGTGAAACCCCGTCTCTACTAAAAATACAAAAAAATTAGCTGGGCATGGTGGCGTGTGCCTGTAATCCCAGCTACTTGGGAGGCTGAGGCAGGAGAATTGCTTGAACCCAGGAGGCGGAGGTTGCGGTGAGCCGAGATCGCGCCATTGCACTCCAGCCTGGGTAACAAGAGCGAAACTCTGTCTCAAAAAAAAATAAAATAAAATTACTTAAATCCAGGAGGCGGGGGTTGCAGTGAGCTGAGATCATGCCACTGCACTCCAGCCTAGGCGACAAAAAATAAAAAAATTAGAGATCACACCACTGCAGGGCAAGAGAGTGAGACTCTATCTCAAAAAAAAAAAAAAAAAAGTATAAAAAAAAGGGAGGCTCCAGTAGCAGCAAGCACATCTCATGCCTAGAGCTTGGTTTCTACCACTGTTCTGCAATTAAAAGGACCAGGCTCCTTGGAAAAATGGTTGGCTCCAGGACTGGGGCAGGAAATATACAAGATGAGCCTGCAGCATCTCTAGAGCCTGAAAGTAAGGAGACAGTAAAAAACAAAAACAGGGCTGGGCATGGTGGCTCACGCCTGTAATGCCAGCACTTTGGGAGGCCGAGGGGGGCGGATCACCTGAAGTCTTGAGTTTGAGACCAGCCTTAACAATATGGAGAAATCCTGTCTCTACTAAAAATACAAAAAAGTAGCCGGGCGTGGTGGCGCATGCCTGTAATCCCAGCTATTCAGGAGGCTGAGGCAGGAGAATCACTTGAACCCAGGAAGCAGAGATCCTGGGTGATCTCCTGTGGTGAGCCGAGATCACCGCCATTGCACTCCAGCATGGGCAAAAAGAGCAAAACTCCGTCTTAAAAAAAATAACAAAACAAAAATAAAACAAAAAAAAAAACACAAAAACAATGGGGGCATTACAAGTCAAAGTGACTCTGGAACCAACTGAAAGAGCTCCCCATGGCCAAAGCCAGACTAATGTGAGTGACAAAATAAAGGAAGTCATATTGGATGATAACCTCAAGTACAAAGTAAATATCCATGAGTCCAAACTCGTAAGAATAAATGACTGAATAAGTCACTAAATGAGGAGAAGAGACACATTTCCTTTGCAGAAGAATTCCAAATAATTTATGTAAATTCTTTGCCCCCAAGGAGGTGGAGCATAAACCCCCCAACTCCTTACATGTGGGCTGTGCGGTGACTTCCTTGCAAAGAGGACAAGGTGTAAAGGGAGAAAGACGCATAACTTTACAAAGTGGAGAAACTTGACAAACAGATGATGAAGATGAACAAAAACAGTGATGAATCATGTGGAGAGTGTGTATCCTCGATATGTGATGAAACGACACTTTCTCTTTGAGGTCTTCCTCCAAAAAACACGTAACTCCAATGTAATCACGAGAAAAACATCAGACAAATCCCAGCTGAGGGGCATCCTATAATACACTTGACCAGAACTCTTAGGCATCAAAAACAAGGAAAGTCTGAGCAACCACCACAGCCAAGAGGAGCCTAACGAGACAGGACAACCCTTATTTGTTGGTATAAATGTCTGGAGATACAATGTTATCAAATTTGACAAACATACTATCATATGAGATCCTGGAACAGCAAAAGAAGTTAGGTAAAACCAAGGCAATCTGAATAAACTACAGACTTTAGTTAATACTCATGGATCGATACTGATTCATTAATTGTAACAAATATTCCACCTCAATGTCAGATGTCATTAATATTAGGAGTAATGAGTGTGGGGTATACGGTAGCTCTCTATACTATCTTCTCAATTTTTCTGCAAGTCTAAAATTATTCTAACGCCAGGTGCAGTGGCTCATGCCTGTAATCCCAACATTCTGGGAGGCCGAGGTGAGTACATTGCTTTGAGTGATGACCTCGTCTCTACAAGAAAAGAAACATGCAGGTGTGGTGGCTCACATCTGTAATCCCAGCACTTTGGGAGGCCAGGCAGGTGGATCATGTCAAGACCAGCCTGGCCAACACGGTGAAACTCCGTCTCTACTAAAAATACAAGGTGGGCGCCTGTAATCCCAGCTACTCAAGAGGCTGAGACAGAGAACTGCTTGAACTCGGGAGGCGGAGGCTGCAGTGTGCGGACATCATGCCACTACACTCCAGGAGTTCGAGACTAGCCTGGTCAACATAGTGAAACCCCATCTCTAATAAAAATACAAAATTAGCTGGGTGTGGTGGCAGGCACCTGTAATCCCAGCTACTCAGGAGGCTGAAGCAGAATCGTTTGAACCTGGGAGGCAGAGGTTACAGTGAACCAAGACTGCACCACTGCACTCCAGCCTGGGTCACAGAGTGAGACTCCATCTCAAAAATTAATTAATTAATTAATTTAAAAATTAGCTGAGCATGGTGGCATGTGCCCATAGCTCCAGCTACTCAGGTGGCTGAGGCAGGAGGATCACTTGAGCCTGGTGGGTGGAGGCTACAGTGAGCTGAGATCATACCATTGCACTCCAGTCTAGGTAACAGAGCGAGACCCTGTCTCAAAATAAATAAATAAAACTGTTCTAAAAATAAAGTCTATTACTTAAAAAAAAAAAGATAAAAAGATGTAGCCCTGATATTGCAAAGGGAAATGATGTCTCCTCTGCTCCAGAGCCCCGACAGGCCTTCAAAGTTGGGTGTATAGTTGCAGCAAACTTACCAAACTAAGTCAGGTCAGATGCCCGCAGGAGGGGTCGAGGGGGCTGCAGTTCAACCCTTGGCTCATCTCAGCAGCAGGGGGCTTGGGCACTGGAGAAAGGGGTGCTGGGGCCGGCCCGGGCCCTGGCCACCTGCCACAGGTACTGCTAGTTTACATCTGGCTTTAGTATCCACTGATGTGGGCTACCAGAGGAAGGGATGTGTCCAGAGGTGACCTTGTCTCAGGACCACCATCCACACGGAATCACTGCTGGGCTGCTGCCAAGTCTGGTTCTGCAATTTAGCATGAGCTCTGGGCTCACTGCACCACCATTTCCTCATCTGTTTATGGGATTAGAATAGGATGTCCCTGCCTTTCATGGTGTTGCCCTCAGGATTCTACAAGTCCAACAACTTAGCCAAGCATTTATTTAGTAATTCCTGGCCCACAGGTGGTAGTCAATGCTAGCTCCCAGCAGCCCCTGACCCGGTTCCTCCAGTGGTCTCCAATTAGAAGAGTCCAGCTGCTCTTCATTCCTTTATGAAATGGAGTGGTGACTGCATAAATAAATCACCTGAAGGATGCCAATCATCTTGGAGGAGAGGCTAGCTCAGATCTGTGATTCATTACTAGTATTTGCACTTAAATAATGTAATGTAATAATGTGTTCTTCAAATTCACCCTGAATTGATCCCATGTGTAAGGAAAGTTGTTTATTCTAGGACTACTTGTAATAGCAGGAGGTTGGAAACAATCTGAATTTCCTTCAAAAGGGAACTGGTTGGGCCGGGTGCGGTGGCTCACGCCTGTAATCCCAGCACTTTGGGAGGCCGAGGCGGGTGGATCACAAGGTCAAGAGATCGAGACCATCCCGGTCAACATGGTGAAACCCCGTCTCTACTAAAAATACAAAAAATTAGCTGGGCATGGTGGCGTGTGCCTGTAATCCCAGCTACTCGGGAGGCTGAGGCAGGAGAATTGCCTGAACCCAGGTGGCGGAGGTTGCGGTGAGCCGAGATCGTGCAATTGCATTCCAGCCTGGGTAACAAGAGCGAAACTCCATCTCAAAAAAAAAAAAAAACGGAACTGGTTAAATAAATTAGACTGCTAAGACACATGTATGCTTGTACATGGGTCCTACATGTTCCTCTGCGGGGTGTGTGTGTGTGTGTGTGTGTGTGTGTGTGTGTGTGTGTGTGTGTACCTCACTGGAAAGATTACATAATAAATTGGTGACATTGGTGGCCTCTGGGGAAGAGACTAGGGGGCTAGGAGACATGGGAAGATAACTTTTCACTGTAAAGACTTTTGTGTCTTTTGCATTTTGAACCATGTGAATGTATTCTTACTTTTTTTTTTTTCCCTCAGACAGTCTTGCTCTGCTGCCCAGATTGGAGTGCAGTGACATGCAGCTCACTGCAGCCTCAGCCTCCTGAGCTCAAGGGATCCTCCCACTTCAGCCTTTCAAGTAACTGGGAGTACAGGCGTGAGCCACTAAACCTGTTTGCGAACGTATTATTTATGCTCAAAAATGCCTAACAGACAGGGCACAGTGGCTCCTGCCTGTAATCCCAACACTTTGGGAGGCTGAGATGGGAGGACTGCTTGAGACCAGGAGTTTGAGACCAGCCTGGGCAACATAGATTCTGTCTCTAAAAAATTAAAAGCAAAAAGTGCTTAATAAAATCAGGGAAAAAAATAGTCTACCACTGTGCGTCACAGCTGTTGGGGTGGGCTTGGGAGAACTGCTAAGTCAAATGAGTATTGGTTGGGCCACTGTGATTCCAGAGCAGCTGGGAGGTGGAGGAGGCATCAGCTCAGGCCACAGGATGTGACTCTCAAGGCCTGCAGCATCCTAGCTGCAAATGCTTCCTAAGACAAGCCAATAGGGTTGGTGGGAACATCTACAAATGGACAACTCTAGAGAGTCCAAAACCACTACTTTTTTTTCTTTTGAGATAGTCTTGCTCTGTCACCCAGACTGGAGTGCAGTGGTGTGATCTCTGCTCACTGCAACCTTTGCCTCCCAGGTTCAAGTGATTCTCATGTCTCAGCCTCCCAAGTAGCTGGGATTACAACCCTGCACCAACATGCCAGCTAATTTTTGTATTTTTTGTAGAGATGGGGTTTTGCCATGTTGGCCAGGCTGGTCCCAAACTCCTGACCTCAAGTGTTCCTCCCACCTCGGCCTCCCAAAGTGTTAGGATTACAGGCATGAGCCACCGTGCCCGGCCCAAAACTGCTGTCTTAAGACCCCGCCCTGCCCCTCCTCCAAAAGGGCTATGCTTCAAATCTGCAATCAAGGCAGCACAGGTGGCTGGGCGCAGTGGCTCATGCCTGTAATGTCAGCACTTTTGGAGGTTAGGGAGAGAGGATCACTTGAGCCCAGGAGTTCAAGACCAGCATGGGCAACACAGTGAGACCTCGCCTCCATAAAATACAAAATAAAATACATATTTTTAAAAGGCAGCACAGGATAGGGATTAAGAGGCAAGGATCTTGAAGTCTGCTCCTTGGAGTCAAACCCAGTCCTGCCACCCGCCGGCTGGGTGAGGTCTTCCGCAGTTAACTCCCTTCTCTGTGCCTCTGTAAAGCGCAACAATAAGAGAATCTACCTGGCACAGCTAAGCCTTATGTGGTAAGTGACCTATATATG
The DNA here is from genome assembly GCF_030222135.1 of Aotus nancymaae. Lineage (NCBI taxonomy): Eukaryota > Metazoa > Chordata > Mammalia > Primates > Aotidae > Aotus > Aotus nancymaae. Next base: position 13,713,383 of record NW_026988441.1, on the reverse strand, counting down.
TTTTTATATCATTGCAGTTCCTATTGCACATTAAGAAATTACTATGGCTCTTTAGCAACTAGAATTTCCAGTTCACCCCAGCAGTTGTTAAAATTACCCATGAAGTAGAATCAGAGGAAATTATTAGGAAACAAAGAGGGCTGAAGCTCAGCAGGGAAAGTGCGCATGTGTGAGCTCCTCCTGGTGGCACTGACCTGAAGGGGCGGCCCCTGGAATCTGAGGGCCAGGATTTGCCATCCTTTGAGGTCAGGCCTCAGCCAGTCTCAGGAGGGTCTATCCTGGGCTGCTACAGGGTGAGGGGTCTATCACTACTCTCTACAGCAGTCCCTCATCCTGAAGTCCAGCCCTTCACATCCCATGCCCAGTGCCTGGGACAGTACGTGACACACAGTTGGGCCCCAGATATGACATCGGGAAGATGAAGTTCTGGAGGTGGATGGTGGTGATGGGTGCACAACAGTGTGAAGGTACTTAATGCCACTGAATGGTACAGCTTAAAATGGTAAAAATGGGCCTGGTGTAGTGGCTCATGCCTGTAATCCCAGCACTTTGGGAGGCGGGAGGATCACCTAAGGTCAAGATTTCGAGACCTGCCTGGCCAACATGGTGAAACCCCATCTACTAAAAACACAAAAAGTAGCCGGGCATGGTGGCAGGTGCCTCTAATCCCAGCTACCAGGGAGGCTGAGGTGGGAGAATTGTTTGAACCCAGCAGGTGGAGGTTTAAGTGAGAGATCATGCCATTGCACTCTAACCTGGGCAACAAGAGCAAAACTCCATCTCAAAAAAAAAAAAAAAAAAAAACCAATAAAAATAAAATGGTTAAAATGGTAAATTTCATATGATGTATATTTTCCCATAATGAAAATAAATAAATAAATGGATAAGATCTAGTCTCATCTTTACCTGCTCTCTCATTAATTCTCCTCCAATCCCCCTGACCTCTCCTAGGCTGTCTGTTTCTGTCAGATCCTGTTCTCCAAACAGAGAAAGGGCCCCAGATTCCCTCCTGGGTCCCCTGCAATCTCTGTGTTCCTTGTCCAGCTGGTCTGACCAGACCCTTGGCTTTGATTCCAGCTGTACCCTGTGCACTGTCCACAGCCATGGACCCCCAGCCCAGGTGGCCCCCTGAGCCCCAGTGGGGGCCCTAACAGGGACAATGTGATCAGAACACAGCTCCCTCCTCCCTGACCTGCTGCTCCCTCCAGTCTCCCCTTCTCCATTAACAGCTGTTCCCCCAGATGATCGGGTCTAACATCTAGGCGGGACCTGTGATTTTTATCTTCTCCCGGCCCCAACTTCCAAGCCATCAGCACATCCCACAGCTCTTCCTCCAAAGCACACGCTAAGCAGCCCAAGCGGCCCTCTTCCCTGCTCCCCACTGCTATCCCCTCACACAGCCACCCTGGCTTCCCACCCGGACTGCTGCAGTTACGTCCACCCCAGCTCTGCCAGCCATTCCTTCTCCTCACAGAAGCCAGAGCAATGGTCCTAAATGAAACTCAGCTCAGTACACCCTGCTCCAAATCCTCCCGACCTAGCACTCCTGGGTCACTGTGCATATTCCTCCTCCTTGGTCCAGCGCCCCCAGCCATCTGGCTCCTGCCCACCTACCTCTGCCTCGTGCTGTACGGCAGCCCCACCCCCACTCACAGCCACCAGCCCTCTTCCTGTTCCTTGTCCCACTTCAGCACCTCTGCCCCTGGCTGTCCCTCTGCCTGAAAGCTCCTCCTGAACTTCATGAAGCCACATTCCCAGCTCAACCTCCATGTCATCCCTTCTGAAAGGCCTTCCTATCCCAACCCCTCAAGTGGCCTTGGCCACTTTCTCCTACCCCTTGAACTCCTTGGCCGGCACCACTGCTTCACCTACACCCCACCCCTGGAGAGGCCCCGTGGGCAGGGCCTTGGCCAGCCCAGCTCACTGCCTGCTCCCAGCTCCTAGGATAGGCCTGGCTCAGGGGCGCTGTGCAGCCCTGAGGGGTGAGCGATCAAACCAATGGAAACTCATGGTCTCATAAAGGGAGCCCATCATTTGGAAAGGCGCCAACAGGCAGAGTGGCAGAGGCAGGTAAAATCCATGGGGGAGGGGAGAGAGTGACAGCACCACTATGACTTGTTGGGGGCAGGGGGCAGCCTAACTGAATGGTGACCGTGGCCATTACTCCCCTCGACTCAGGGCCTGCAGCAGAGACGTGGCCCACGTGTGTGCGGGAAACCTGACCCTCAGAGACGCAGCCCAACCCTCTGCCAGCACCCCTCACCTGCACTGTGTATGGTGTGAAATAGTCCTGCAACTCACCCTGAAGGAGGTGGGGAAGCAATTTGAAAGTCACAAAAATATATTAAAACAGCAGCTGTCTTCACCCTAGGCCCTGGCCTCCCTTCCCAGTGCCCCTTGCCCACCACCCACCATAGACTTTCAGAGACAAAGACGCCCAGGGCAGGAAAACGGATGTGCCTTGGCCGCAGCCCAGGGTCTGGAGAGGTCCCTCCAGCCTGGGAGTGGAGGGCGGCCAACAGTCTCAACAGGCTCGACGCCACCGCCGACGAGGGGGCCGCTGGGAGGCCGGAGGTACAGGAGGGTCGGGCAGGATGCAGCGGACAGTCGGGCCTTGCCACGGGGACAGAAAACAGAAGAGAAATGAACAGAATGAAGACAGGGAGAGAGAGAAGTCACAGCAGTTGGGGGAGGCGCAGAGGAGTGAGGGAGGTTGATGGGGAGTGGGGGAAGGGAGGCCCTCCAGGTGACACCCGCTCAGTTTTGGGGGACAGAGAGGCTGATGAGCTGGGGTCTGAGGCAGCAGACCCTCCTGGTTGGGGAAGGGAATGTAGGAGAGGAAGAGGGCCCCTGGCACTTGGGAGAGGTAGAAAAGTGGGTTCTACCAAGGCCACAGCCAGAGAAGAAAGCACAGAGGACATGAGAGAAGGGGAGTCCTGGAGTGGGCCAGGCCAGCTGCGACGACCATCCCAGGCCGGGAGAAATGGGGGAATCCCCCAAATGCTCGGGCCCAGCTCCAGAGCCCGAGGGAGACAAGCCGTGTCATCCAGGAGCTGGCGGGGAGGTGTGATGAAGCCAGGAGCCTGGAGCGGGCCCGGGGCAGATGCCCGTGGGCTCTGCTGCCTGCACCCCGCCCACACATGGGCTAGAAGGTCCTGCGGCCCAGTCTTTTGAACACGCTCACAGTGCCTGCGTGGTCCATCTGGGCACCAAGGCCCTCGCTGGAGCTGCTCCCCCGGGGCCCCACCAGAGTCCTCTTAATGGTGACCTTGACCTCGGCTGAGGACTTACTCTTGGTGCTGGTGACCTGGCTGTCCTGGGCCTCGGGCACAAGGGCAGCTGTGCCCAGTCTCTGGATGATGCTGACTTTAGATAAGGACTCCGGCTTCTTCTCAAGCCCTGACCGTGAGGAAAGTGCCAGGCGCCGCAGTGTCGGGGCAGTGGCCGTTGTCGCTGAGCTTGTGGCCTTGGCTTTGACAGTCAGTGCTGGCTGGGGACTGGCCTTGGCTGGGCCCCGTCCTAACTTCTTCAGGACCCCGGCATACTGCAAGACAGAGCTGCTGCTGTCATTGTCGCTGTCCCAAGCCAGATCCTCATCTGTCTCTGGGGTGGCCCCCAGGCGGCTAAAGACTCCTGTGGGCTGTGGAAGTCAGAGACATGACGAACGAGTCACTGAGTCACTTAACACACATTCAGTGAGAGCTGCTTCCTCTGTGCCTGGCCTCCTAGGACTCACAGTTGGGAGAAACACCCATCAGTGACACCCCACATAGTGGCAAGAGCCATGATAGGGGGAGTCCAGGGGCCTGGAGGAGCCCAAAGGAAGTACCTGACCTTCCTGGAAGTTCAGGGAGGGCTCCCTGAGAGAGGGGACGTCTGAGCTGGAAGTGGGTCTAATAAAGAGGGAAGAGGACGGGTGTGCCATGCAAAGGGAAAGTCATTTGCAAGGTCAATAGGTGGGGATGAGTAGAGTGGAGAGATTAATCTGGTCATTCACTCCACGAATACTGAGTCTCAAATCTATATTGTACCTGGTCCTAGGCCAGCAGTGCTAGGGACACAGTGAAGACCAAGACAGCCTCAGCTCTGCCCTCATGGGGCTCAGTCCAGTGGGGGAGACAGGCTTGGCAACAGAAATGACACAAATGATTCTGCAAGAATGACAGTAACACATTCTATGATGGGAGAATGGAGAGCTGGAGGGCAGGAGACACGGGTACCTCATCATCAGTCCAGAGGAACTTTCCCTGAGGCACCAACTTTGATGCCAGGCCCTCCAAGATGAATTAGCAAAGAAAAGAGCATGCGCTACGCCCTGAAGGCAAGAAGCATAATCCTGCGTATGAAGCACTCACTATGTGCCCAGCTCTTCACAGGCCTGGATCTTCCACATGATCCCGAGTGTTCCCACTCTCCTTGTGGTGAGATGCTAGGAAGTGAGCAAGCCCGAGTGGCTGCACCCTGGGGAGCAGGACACTGGCAGGCAGGAAACACAGCTGGGGAGATCTGCAATAGTTCACCAACAGGCCTGCACACACCAGCACCATGCCGGGATGACTTCAACCCTACAGCTGTCCTTGGAGGTGGGTCTATACAGATGAGGAGGATGAAGTACAAAGGGCTTAAGTGACATGGCCGAGCCACAGAGTCGGGCCGCTGTGGGCTTCAGGGTGTACTCTGAACCACACACCATGCCTGGGGCCTGTGGGACTGCAGGCCGTGGCAGGAAGTGCATGCTGCATCAGGAGCGCAGTGAAAAGCATCTACAGGGCTTCTGCTGGGAGGACGGGCCCTGTCCTGTGGGCCGCACACACTGCTCCTGCGGGGACCGGGGGCTGGGGGTCCCTGGCAGCTGTGCGAGACCATTCAGGAGGCTATCGTCCTATCCGGACAGGGAGAGATGGCAGAGGAGGGAGAAATGGTAGTCATCAGACCCACTGACAGATGCGATGGGGAGGGTGGGCAGCCCTGAGATGGGGGCTCAGGAGAGTACTTACTTTGGGGGAAGATGCTAAGACCAGTTGGGGACATGGTAGGTGGGAGGCATTCAGGAGTCTCTGGACCCCCAGGGCTGGAAATTGGGAGAGAAGCCAGGGCAGAAGACAGGGACAAACTGCCAGTACGAAGCCGGGAACTGAGGCTGGACAGGCGGCCAAGTGATGGGCGAGATACACAAGAGTCAGGAGCATCACTCAGAGAGGACAAGAGCTCGAATGCCCAGGACTGTTCCCCATCCCCACTCACTTTACTCCCCGTCGTGGTGTCTGCCTTGGTCTCAGCGCCGAGGCGGTCAAACACAGACGTCCTGTGGAGACCTGGGAGGGAAGTGAGGCCATCAGGGAGAGGCCCCAGTGGGCCAGCCCTAGGCTGAGTACCATACAGACACCAAGGCAGCCCAGACACCAGTAGCTATGGGATAGGCAGGGCCAGACTGTGCTGAGTCGGGTGTTATGTCTACACTGTTGGCTCACGCTGACCTTAACCCACCCACATCTGGCTACAGTCAAATGTGGGAAAGACCAGCTGCAACTGGCAGATTCCCTGCACCTCAGCACTAGCTCATGCACTGTGTGCACGGGAAGAGTTCTCAGTCCCTGCACATTCCTTCCACTTCTTGGGGTCAGAGACCTCTGAGAGAATCTATTGAGTGGTAATGCATCCTCCCCTAAATAAATTATAACCTAACAGCCATCAATATAATGTTTATTAAATTATGGTATATAAATACTCTGGAAATAATAAATGACCATTAAAAAAAGAATGAAGCAGATCTACCTGCACTAATATAAGAAGATCTCAATTAAAAAGTTATAGAACATGGGCTGGGCATGGCAGGGCACACCTGTAATCCCTTTGGGAGGCCAAGGCAGGAGGATCACCTGAGCCCAGGAGTTTGAGAACAATCTGGGTAATATAGTGAGACCTTGTCTCTCTCTCTATATATATATTCTGAGTCCCAAAGATATATATATGTACACACACGAATATATGAACAAAGAAGTTGTAGAACAGGAGTGGTGGCTCATGTCTGTAATCCCAATACCGTGGGAGGCAGTGGTGGGCAAATTGCGTGAGCTTAAGAGTTAGAGATGAGACTTTAAAAATTAGCTGGGCATGGTGGCCAACACCCGTAGTCCCTGCTATTGGGGAGGTAAGGTGGGAGCCCAGGAGTTCAAGGCTGCGATGAGCTGTGCTCATACCACAGCACTCCAGCCTAGGCAACAGAGCAAGACTCTGTCTCAAAAAAAAAAAAAAGTTAGGTCCAGGCACAGTGGCTCACGCCTGTAATCCCAGGACTTTGGGAGGCCAAGGCAGGTGGTTCACCTGAGGTCCGGAGTCTGAGAACAGTCTGGGCAACATGATGAAACCCCATTTCTATTAAATATATAAAAATTAGCTGGACATGGCAGAGTGCGCCTGTAATCCCAGCTACTTGGGAGATTGAGGCAGGAGAATCGCTTGAACGCAGAAAGCGGAGGTTGCAGTGAGCTGAGATCACGCCACTACACTCCAGCCTAGGCAACAGAGCGAGACTCCATCTCAAAAAAAAAAAAAAGTTATAGAACAATACTTACATTATAAACACAAATGCTATCTGTGTTGAAAAAAGAAAAACTAGGCCAGGTGCAGTAGCTCACACCTGTAATCCTAGCAACTTGGAAAGCTGAAGTGGGCAGACCACTTGAGCTCAGGAGTTCAAGACCAGCCTGGGCAACATAGCAAAACCCCATCTCTACAAAAAACACAAAAATTAGGTGAGCATGGTGGGGCATGCCTGTAGTCCCAGCCACTCGTGAGGCTGAGGCAGGACTGCTTGAACTTGGGAGGCCGAGGAAGCTGCAGTTAGTCGACAGGGTGCCACTGCACCCCAGCCTGGGTGAAGTGAGGCCCTGTCTCAAAAAAATAAAAATTAAAACTAAAAAAGAAAAATTGCCTATATATGTGTATATATACGTACATAGACGTTGGTCTGGAAAGGTTAACAAGAGACAGGGACATGGGAGTGAGGAAAAAGAGTTTTGTTTTTTTTTTTTTTAGAGACGGGGTTTCACCATGTTGGCCAGGATGGTCACCATCTCTTGACCTCGTGATCCACCCGCCTTAGCCTCCCAAAGTGCTGGGATTACAGGAGTGAGCCACCATGCCTGGCCTAAGAGTTTTGTTTTGTTTTGTTTTGAGATGGAGTCTCGCTCTGTCGCCAGGCTGGAGTGCAGTGGCACAATATTGGCTCACTGCAACCTCTGCCCACCAGGTTTAAGCGATTCTTGTGTCTCAGCCTCCCAAGTAGAGGGGACTACAGGCGTGCCCGATCACACCCAGCTAATTTTTTTTGTATTTTTTAGTAGAGACAGGGTTTTACCATGTTGACCAGGATGGTTTTGATGTCTTGACCTTGTGATCTGCCCACCTCAGCCTCCCAAAGCACTGGGATTACAAGTGTGAGCCATCACGCCCAGCAAGAGTTTGTTTTTACTGAATATGTTTCTGAAAGTGCTGGAGCAACAAGCATAGGCCACCATCCCCAGCCTTTTATTTTTTTTAATAGAGACAGGAGCTCACCATGTTGCATGCTTGAACTCCTAGGCTCAAGTGATCTTCCTGCCTCAATCTCCCAAAGTTCGGGGATTACAGCAGTGCATCACCATGCCCAGCCAAGAGATCATCGCTGTACTTCCACATACAAGGCCTAGCTTTGGACTGTATCTCCACTCGTCTTCTGGCTCACAATAATGGTGCCATTTTGGGGTATTTGCCCTTGGCCAAGCATGGTCACTCATTTTACAGCAGGCCATTGCTCTATCCTTGCTCCTGCCCCTTGGGGAAGAGGCGCCAAGGAACCCAGCTACACTAACTGCAGGATCAGAGGGCAGAGGTATTGTGTCTCCCTCCTCTGTGGCCACCATCGCCGTCCCCTTGACCTAAGGCTCCTGCATCCCCCATTAGAGCCTACTTCTCTGCCACCATCTGTAGGATATGACAGGCCCTGTGTGATGCAGCAGGAAGGACACGGTCTCTGCAGGGAAGCGCAGCCTGATGGGCCAGTACCTTTTGCTGCCTGCTGCTGCTCCAGGATCTTGCGGGTACGGGGTGTGGTGCCTTTGGGCATGTTGATGACATACTTCCCCTCCATCTCAGCAGTGACCCGGCGCCGCTTGGCAGGAACAGCCAGGCTCTCCTCCTCCCGGCGGGCTAGGGCTGCTGGCAGAACAAAGTGGGATACGGTATCAGCACCCTCTGAGACAGAATGTTCTCCCAGGATGGAGGCCAGACACCAGGTGTCCTTTATCACCACACATTCACATGACTGGAATCCCCAACCACCCATATCACCACTGACTGAACCACCGAGAAACTCAGGTCTGTGCAACACGAGATCACAGAAGATGCCCAGAATTCCCAGGCTGTGGCAGGCCTCCCAGGCTTCCTGTGGCTCTGTCCCTGTTCTGAGCAGGCTCATGGCCCAGCCCAGCCCACATCCCCTGAGATGGAGAACCTGCTGGGTGGTGGAAAGGTTCTAGAGCTCCAAGCAGGCAGTGCTTTTATGGCTGCACTCACTTTTCAACAAGCACTTGAGCTGTGTACATTTATGAGTTGTGGACTGTGGGTAAGTTACACCTTAATTTAAAAAACCCTGAAATGTGTTAAGGGTTAAAAGAGCCAGTTGCTCCCAGGCTCACCATCTTGACAATACTTTATAAACTGATTTTAACTTCTTTTTTTTTTGAGATGGAGTTTTCGTTCTTGTTGCCCAGTCTGAAGTACAATGGCATGATCTCAGCTCACCACAACCCTACAACCTCTGCCTCCCGGGTTCAAGCGATTCTTCTGCCTCAGCCTTCCAAGTAGCTGGGATTACAGGCATGCGCCATCACGCCTAGCTAATTTTCGTATTTTTGGTAGACACAGGGTTTCACTATGTTGGTCAGGCTGGTCTTGAACTGACCTCAGGTGATCTGCCCTCCTCGGCCTCCCAAAGTGCTGGGATTACAGGCATGAGCCTACTTTTTTTTTTTAATGTAGAGACAGGGTTTCGTCATCTTGTCCAGGTTGGTCTTGAGCCCCTGGGCTCAAGCAATGCTCCAGCCTTAGCCTCCCAAAGTGTTGGGATTACAGGCGTGAGCCACCACACCCAGCATTTTTTGTTCACGGCACACAAATCAAAGGCCAGAAGAGGGTGAGGCACTTCCAAATCTGCAGGACAAAGGGGAGACTTTGTGATGGAGGTGAATGGGGCGTGATGGGAGTGGGTGCCAGAAACATGAAGTGCCCTTGGCCTGAGTTTCCACATTTGCCTTATGACACCATGAAGTCATTGCTGTGGGGATGGGTCCAGCAAAGGCATGAGAGCATGGTGGATGGGAAGGCTTGGGAGCCAGGGACTGCAGGCCCACCCCAATTCTCAAGCTGAGACCTGGAGGAGCACAGAGGCCAACATGGAGCAGTCTGGGGAGGAAGAGTGCTCAGGCCAAGGGGTCACCAGGGGCAAAGGGCCCATGATGGTAAGGAGACTGGAGGGGAGCAAGCGAGCATGCAAAGTGGGGAGATGCAAGAGATGAATCCACACGATGCAGGGCCCTACAGACCACGTGGGTAAGATGCCCTTTATTCCTGGAATAACAGGAAACCCTGGAGAGTTCCAGCCCAGGGGGTTATAGGATCAGACTGTAGAGCTTCAAGGATCCCTTGGCTGCTGAGAAGAGGCCAAGAGGTTCTTTACCTTTGACCCGAGGCATTAAGCACAGAGCTGGGCACAAGTCAGGGACTCGGTGACCACCTGTTCACAAAGCCTGAACCCCTGCGTGAGAAGGCAATGCACACACGCCTCAACACACCAACTCAGGTGCTTCTGTTCATCCTCCTGGTGGGGTATCACCACCCCCCATGCCACAGATGTATAAAGTGAGGCCTGCAGTCATATGGCAACTTGATCAAGTTTATAGAGGTGACTCAGGCCAAATGCTTTATATACCTTGCGGTCTTCTAAGCACTTTACAGTATTGGGAGCATGACCCCCAACACCTCCTACCAACCCACATTCCCCTCCTGCTCCTCCCACCACCTGCCCATGTGCCCTCACCAGTGGCTTTGGCACTCTTTGCTGCCATCTTGTTGGACACAGTGACCGAGATCTTGGAGGTGCTAGTGTCTGGGCGCCTGGGGGGAGTGTTGGGTGGGGAGTCACGGTTTAGGCTGTTGGTGATCATTCGAGAGGCAGCTGCAGGAAGAAAAGGGGAGAGTCCGGTCAGGTGGGGTCCTGGGAGACGGCCTCAATCCAGCAGTCCCAGGATGGAGAAGGTGAGCCTTGGGACTGAATGAGATGGTCAGCTGGTATCACTCTGGGGCTGCACAGTCCTCGTGATAGGGATGCATCTCCCCAGGAACTAGCCCATCCCTCCCTACCCTAGGAGCCTTTCCTGAGGCTCTAGACCACACTAGTTCCAATCACACCTCATCCATCAGTCACCCAGCCTTGGGCTGAGTTTACCCCTCCCCTCCCTGAGATGCTCCAGCCATGCTTGTCTCCAGGATCTTCTTTACCTAGCAAGTAGACACTTCCTCAGGGTCCTTGCTGTTCCTTCTGCCTGACATGCGGTTCCCTAAGTACAGTGGGATTGCTGCGTCTCATCATTCAAGCCTCCTCTCTGATGGCAACTCCTCAGAGAAAATTTCCCTGACCACCCCATCAAAAACAGCACCTCCTTACCCACTTATCCACTTTCATTTTCTTCATGGCCCTTACAGCTAATTGACATTAAACTATATTTGTTTACTGGTAAATTCACTCACAAGAATGCAAGCTCCATCAGGAGGTCGTGTCTGTTTACTGCTGTATCCCAGTGCCTAAAGTAGTTTCTGAGGACAAACATGGGGGTGCACACCTGTAATCCCTGTACTTTGGGAAGCCGAGGCGGGTGGATCACTTGAGGCCAGTTCAAGACCAGCTTGGGCAACATGCCAAAACCCCATCTCCACCAAAAATACAAAAAGTTAGCCAGGCATGGTGGCACATGCCTGTAGTCCCAGCTACTCAGGGGGCTGAGGCAGGAGGATCACTTGAACCCAGGAGGTCAAGGCTGCAGTGAGCTATGATCGCACCACTGCACTCTAGCGTGGGCAAGAGAGTAAAACTCAGTCTCGAAAAAAAAAAAAAAAAACTATATTAAACCATCGCAGCCCATTTAACAAAATGTGACCCCCAAGTACCCACCACCCAGGTCAAGCATCAGGGCATTATTGGTGCCCAGAAGTCCCAGGACAGATCCCTCCCTATCAGACCTCCTCCCTCTCTGCAGAAGAAATTCTTGGTCTTCAGGCCTGCTCTTTCTCGTCTGTTAATGATTTGGGATATACCCTAGCGCTTCTTCAGACATTTCTCAGGTTGGATGGGGTGGCTTTATGTCCAGTGGCTGCAAACTCTCTGGCTATGCAGAATCTGTCCTGTGAGAACCTCCATTCACAACACTCTTTACCTAGCTGAGTGCAACATGATCAGGATTTTCTGCTATAAAAGGCAAGCTGTGAAAAGGGCCCTGCCTCTCATGCTGTACCCAGAGGGAAGTGTGCTGCTGAAAAGATGTCAGGAATGTGATGCTTTATAAGCATAAGTAAAGACAGCAGCCAACTCTGTCTTTACTCGGTTGCATATGAGTTGCAGTCAGGGTATAAGAGAACAAAAACCTGTTCTCTTTCTCCCTCCTGACAGAACACATTTGACGATATGACATGTGTAAAAGTGATCATCTCAGGAATGCTGTTTTTGGGGCATTCTTCCCACCCCTTTCCTTATTTGCCTATTTCCCCTTCTCTTTTTATTTCTCTCTCTCTCTTTTTTTTTTTTTCTAAGAGACAAGGTCTCACTCTGTTTCCCAGGATGATGGAGTGCAGTGCTGCCATAACTCACTGCGGCCTCAAAGTCCTGGGCTCCAGCAATCCTCCCACCTCAGCCTCCCAAGTAGCTGGGACTACAGGCACATGCCACCACACACAACTAATTTAATAATTTGTGTGGAGACAGGGTCTCACGATGTTGCCCAGGCTGGTCTCAAGTGATCCTCCCACATGGGCCTCCCAAAGTGCTTGGATTAAAGACATAGGCCACCATACCTAGCTGAAAATTTCATTATAAAGATTTGAAAGACTGGTAAAACTAATGTGTGCTGTTAGCAATCAGGGTAGTGGGTACCCTGGAGACGATGTGGTGGCTGGGAGAGGGCACAGGGGGACTCTGGCAGGCTGGTCATGTTTCCGTGGCTGGATTTGGGTACTGGCTACATAGGTATCACGTCTATGAAAGCCACCCACTGTACTCTTATGATGGAACCCTTTTCTGAATGTATGTTATGGGGGAGTGTTACAGAAATGAATCCTAATTTGCTCAGCCTCTCTGCATCCATGCCTTTGGGTAGGCCTTGCCCACACTGACTCTGGACTTAGCCATGTAACCTGCTTTGGCCAATAGGACAAGAACAGCAAAGGCTTAAGAGGTGTTCTGCATACCGGGGCCAGCCCTCCTCTGCTGCGTTTGGGAACCCTGCAAGCACTACTGTGAACAAGCCCAGGCTAGCCTGCTAGATAATTATGGACATGTAGCCAAATCACCCTGTGGGCCCAGATAACATGAGGACAACCATCAGATATGTGAATGAGGCCATAAACCCAGCTTCAATCTAGCTGCCAGGTGACCAGTAAAATCAGCTGAGTTGGCCTACAGCAGAACTGACCAGCCAGCCCATGAAATCATGAGAAATAAACGCCCATGTTTTAGCAAGGCATGGTGGCTTGTGCCTGTAATCCCAGCTATTCAGGAGGCTGAGGTGGGAGGATCACTTGAGGCCAGGACTTTGAGGCTACAGTGAGCTATGACTGCATCACTACACTCCAGCCTGGGCAAGAGAGTGAGACTCTCATCTCAAGAAATGAAAATACATGTCTATGTGTATGTGTGTATGTGTGTGTGTTTTTGAGATGAAGTCTTGTTCTGTTGCCAGGCTGGAGTGCAGTGGCACGATCTTGGCTCACTGCAACCTATGCCTCCTGAGTTCAAGTGATTCTCCTGCCTCAGCCTCCCAAGTAGCTGGAACTACAGGCACGCGCCACCATGCCCAGCTAATTTTTGTATTTTTAGTAGAGATGGGGTTTCACCATGTTGGCCAGGACGGTCTCGATCTCTTGACCTCATGATCTGCCCGCCTTGGCCTCCCAGAGTGCTGGGATTACAGGCGTGAGCCACTGCGCCTGGTCCACATGTCTGTGTTTTAAAGCACAGTTTTGAGGCAGCTTAGTTATCAGCAAAGGGAAGCTAATGTGTATGTTAAAATTTAGATGTTTACTTTTAAAAAGCAAAAATAGCCAGGTGCAGTGGCTCGTGCCTGTACTTTGGGAGGCTGAGACGGATGGATCACTTGAGGACCAGCCTGGTAAATGTGGCAAAACCTTGTCTCTACTAAAAATACAAAAATTAGCTGGGCATGGTGGCGCACACCAGTAATCCCAGTTACTTGGATGACCAAGGCTCAAGAATCACTTGAACTTGGGAGGCAGAGGTTGCAGTGAGCTGACATCGTGCCACTGCACTCCAACACAGGCAACACAGTGAGATTCTGTCTCAAAAAAATTTTTTAAAAGGCCAGGCGCAGTAGCAGTTCACACCTGTAATCCCAGCACTTTGGGAGGGTGAGGCGGGTGGATCACCTGAGGGTTCGAGACCAGCCTGGCCAACAGGGTGAAATCCCATTCCTACTAAAAATACAAAAATTAGCCAGGCATGGTGGCGTGCACCTGTAATCCCAGCTCCTCTGGAGGCTGAGGCAGGAGAATCGCTTAAACCTGGGAGGTGGAGGTTGCAGTGGGCCGAGAGAGCATAGCACTGCACTTCAGCTTGGATGACAGAGTGAGACTCCATCTCCAAAAAAAAAAAAGAAAGAAAAAGAAAAAGTATAAATATAGTCAATAATACAGTCAATACTCATCATTCATAGATTCCATATTTGCAAATTTGCCTACTCATTAAAATGTCTTTGTAATCCTAAAATCAATACAGACAGTGCTTTCACTTCATTCACAGACATACAGAGTGAACAATCTGAGTCACTCCAGACACGTTCCCAAATGAGAACAAAGAAGGCATTCTCACCCTCTTGTTTCAGGTCCCACTCTGTAAACAAGTATCCTTTGCCCAGTCTACTTGATGCCATGAATGTGAACATTTTTCATATTTTTATTGGTGATTTTGCTGTTTAAAACAGCCCCCTGGCCAGGAGTGGTGGCTCACACCTATAATCTTAGCTACTCAGGACGCTGAGGCAGGAGAATTGCTTGAATTTGGGAGGCGGAGGTTGTGGTGGGCCAATATTGAGTCACTGCACTCCAGCCTGGGCAACGAGAGCGAAACTCTTTCTCAAATCAAGGAAAAGAGGCCTGAAGAGTTAGGACTCACCACTGGTTGTGCCACGGCGAATCTCGCCTGCGAGGGGGCTGGGGCTAGAGGGCACTGACTCAGTGGCAGCTTTGCACATGTCCTGTAAAAAAAGAACAGGCACCTGGGTCACCACAGCAGAATCATGGACCTAGAGATCTAAGCAACACCAGAAGGATCAGCATCTGATTGCCAGAGAAGATTGTAACGTATTTCACTCCTAACCACAAGAAAGCATCAGACATCCCCAAACTGAGGGGCACACTATAAAATATTTGACCAGTACTCTACAAAACGATCACATTCATTGAAAAAAAACAGGCCAGGTGCAGTGCCTCATGCCTGTAATCCCAGCACTTTGGGAGGCCAAGGTAAGTGGGTCACCTGAGGTCAGGAGTTTGAGACCAGCCTGGCCAACATAGTGAAACCTGGTCTCTACTAAAAATACAAAAATTAGCCAGGCGTGGTGGTGCACACATGTAATCCCAGCTACTCGGGGGGCTCAGGCAGGAGAATCGATTGAACCCAGGAGGCAGAGGCTGCAGTGAGCTAAGATTGTGCCACTATATTCCAGCCTGGGCAACAGAGTGAGACTCCTCCATCTCAAAAACAAAAAAGACTATAAAACTCATATATTATAAGAGAAAAGGAGACATGATAAGTAAATGCAATGCAATGTGGTATCCTGGATTGGATCTTAGAACAGATTATTGGTTTTCTTTTCCTTTTTTTTTTTTTAGACAGGGTCTCACTGTTTTGCCCAGACTCAAGTGATCCTCTTTAGCCTCCCAAGTAGCTAGGACCACAG
Source organism: Aotus nancymaae (assembly GCF_030222135.1). Classification (NCBI taxonomy): domain Eukaryota; kingdom Metazoa; phylum Chordata; class Mammalia; order Primates; family Aotidae; genus Aotus; species Aotus nancymaae. Next base: position 13,698,159 of record NW_026988441.1, on the reverse strand, counting down.
GTGCTAAACCACCACATCTGGCTAACTTTTTGTATTTTTGGTAGACATGAGGAGTCTGGTCAAAACAGATTACTGGTAGAAAGAAAAATGATGGAATCCACATACTCAAAAAGTGATGGGGAAAAAAAGGGGCCAGACATGGTGGCTCATGCCTGTAATTCCAACCACTTGGAAGGCTGAGGCAGGAGGACTGCCTAAACTCAGGAATTCAAGACTAGCCTGGGCAACAAAGTGAGACACCATCTCTATTTTAAAAAGAAAAAAAGAGCTGAGAGCTGTGGCTCACGCCTGTAATCCCAGCTTTTAGGGAGGCAGAGGCGGGAGGATAGCTTGAACCCAGGAGTTTGAGACCTGCCTGGGCAATATAGCGAGACCCTGTTCTCCACAAAAAGAAAAAAAACAAAAAGACACACACAAAAAAAATAAGCGCAAAAAAAACGAAAAGAAAAAAAGAAAGTCACAGTCTGTAATTTAGTTAACAGTAGTATATTAATGTTAATTTCTTAATTTTGACAATGTATCATGTATCATGGTTATGTAAGATGTTAACATCAGAGGAAGCTAGGTGAAGAAAACACAGTAGTTTTTTTTTGTTTTTGAGATGGAGTATTGCTCTGTCGCCCTGGCTGGAGTGCAGTGGCACGATCTCGGCTAACTGCAACCTCTGCCTCCTGGGTTCAAGCAATTCTCCTGCCTCAGCCACCCAAGTAGCTGGGACTACAGGTGCCTGCCACCATGCCTGGCTAATTTTTGTATTTCTTAGTAGAGATGGGGTTTCACTATGTTGGCCGGGATGGTCTCGATCTCTTGACCTCATAATCCACCTGCCCCAGCCTCCCAAAGTACTGGGATTACAGGCTTGAGCTACCACATCTGGCCAACACAGAAGCTTTCTATACTGTTATCTGAACTTTTTTATAAATCCATAATTATTCTCAAATTTAGAAGTTTTGGCCAGGTGCAGTGGCTCACACCTGTAATTCCAGCACTTTGGGAGGCCAAGGCAGGTGGATCACTTGAGGCCAGGAGTTCAAGACAAGCCTGGCCAACATGGTGAAACCCCGTCTCTACCAAAAAACACAAAAATTAGCCGGATGTGGTGGTACGCACTTGTAATCTCAGCTACTTGGGAGACTAAGCCAAGAGAATCACTTGAACCCAGGAGGTAGAGGTTGCAGTGAGCCAAGATCACACCACCACACCTCAGACAGAGCCAGACACCATCTCAAAAAAAAAATTTCTTTTTAAATTATAGTTTAAAGAAAAAAAAATGTTTTGCTCAGTGACCTTCTCCATAACAACTCAGGTAATGTCTCTGGCTTGAGAAAGCCCTCACTGTGGGTTCCTGTCCTGGATGATAGAGAAATGAAGGCCTATTCCTGGGATGGTAGAAGCCATTCCATTAAAAATAATGAGAATAGGCCAGGCGCAGTGGCTCATGCCTGTAATCCCAGCACTTCGGGAGGCTGAGGCAGGCGGATCACGAGGTCAGATCGAAACCATCCTGGCTAACACGGTGAAAATCCATCTCTACTAAAAATACAAAAAATTAGCTGAGCATGGTGGCACTTGCCTGTAGTCCCAGCTACCCAGGAGACTGAGGCAGGAGAATCACTTGAACTCAGGAGGTGGAGGTTGCAGTGAGCCGAGATAGCACCACTGCACTTGAGCTTGGGTGACAGAGCAAAACTCCATCTCAAAAAAAAAAAATGAGAATAACCACAGCAGCCACCATTTGGTAAGCGGAGTGCTTGAGAACAAAGATGTAGAGTAAGTTTCCTTCTCAGTCAAGTGGAGGAGGAAGTAAGTTCATACAGATGAAGGATGGAGAGGCCAGGCACCATAGCTCATGCCTGCAATCCCAGCACTTTGGAAGGCCGAGATGAGAGAATTGTTTGAGGAGTTTGAGACCAGCCTGGCAACAGTGAGACCCGTGTCTCTACAAAAAATTTAAAACTTAGCCAAGCATGGTGCCATGCACTTGCAGTCCCAGCTACTGGGGGGCTTAGGTGGTAGGATCGCTTGAGCCCAGGAGTTTGAGGCTGCAGTAAGCTGTGATTTTACCACTACACTCCAGCCTGGGCGATAGAGTAAGACCCTGTCTCAAAAACAGATGAAAGATGGCTGGGTACAATGGCTCACACTTGTAATCCCAGACCTTTGGGAGGCCGGGGCAGGTGGATCACCTGAGGCCAGGAGTTCAAGACCAACCTGGGCAATATGGCAAAACCCCATCTCTACTAAAATTAAAAAGCATAGCTAGGAGTTGTGATGCACAGCTGTAATCTCAACCACTCAGGTGGCTGAGGTACGAGAATCTCTTGAACTCGGGAGGCAGAGGCTGCAGTGAGCCAAGACAGCATCAGTGCACTCCAGGCTGGGAAACAGGACGGGATTCTGTCTCAATAAAATAAATGAAAGAGGCCAGGTGCAGTGGCACATGCCTGTAGTCCCAGCTACTCAGGAGGCTAAGATGGGAGAATCACTTGAACCAGGGAGGTGGAGGTTGCAGTGAGTTGAGATCGTGCCACTGCACTCTAGCCTGGGCGATGGAGCAAAACCCTGTCTCAAAAATAAAAACAAACAAGTAAAGGAAGGCAGGAAGGGACGGAGGGAAAGACAGAGAGAGATAGAGAGACAGAAAGAAATAAAGAAAGAAAGAAAGAAAGAAAAGAAAAATAAAAAGAGAGAAAGAAAAAGAAAGAAAGAGAAAGAAAGAAAAAGAAAGGGAGAAAGAAAAAAATAAATAAATAAAAAATAAATAAAGAGCTGGGTGCAGTGGCTCACGCCTGTAATCCTAGCACTTTGGGAGACCGAGGTGGGTGGATCACCTGAGGTCAGGAGTTCAAGACCAGCCTGGTCATAATGGAGAAACCCCATCTTAAAAAAAAAAATAAATAAATAAAAAAGAAAGAGAGAGAGAAAAAGAAAGAAAGAGAGAAAGAAAGGGGGGGAGGGGGAAGGGAGGAAAGGAGGAAGGGAGAAAGGGAGTGGAGAGAAAGAGGGGGTGGGAAGGAAGGGAGGGAGGGAGGGAGGGAGAGGATGGATGGAGTCAGTGCCTGATAGGCCACAGCGAGTGCTTGGTAAGTATTAGCTATTATATTAATAACTTAATGAGTACCTCATACAGGTCTGGTGCTCAGAGCCACATACACTATCTGGTAGGTGGCCACAGCCCCACTAGCATCAGGGCTGTGTGAAAAGCCCACTCTAAGAGACCCAGGAAGGTTGGTCACTATAAGTGGATGGGTCAAGACTGGAATGTCCAGGTTGTGAGCCAGGTTGCCATCTGGGTCCCACATAGGAAGCTGCTGTCCCGGAGATGATAGTTATCACAAGAAAGATTAGCATTATCTTCCTTGTGATAATAATTATCACAGAGGGACCTGGATACAGGCAGTTTCCACTGTGCTAGTGCTTTACGCAGCTTAATACTCACAACCAGGGCCGGGCACGGTAGCTCATGCCAGAAATCCTAGCACTTTGGAAGGCTGAGGCAGGAGGATGGCCTGAGCCCAGGAATTCAATATCAGCTTGGTCAACACGGTGAGACACCATCTCAAAAAAAAAAAAAAAACACAAAAAACTACACTTCAAGATAGGTTTGCCTGTCTCTTTTTCACAGATGGAGAAAGTAAGCCCAGAGAGGTTGGGCAATGTGCCCAATGTCACACAGCAAATGGCTGAACCAGCCCTGGAACCTGGGTCAGCCTGCCTCTGCTGCCAGGCATCCCATTGGCTCTGCAACTGCCCCTCCACCTCCATGCCAAACCCAGAGACAGAAGGGTTGGGCACATCACCCACCTGACGGTGCACCACCTTGGCATGCTTGAGAATGGCGATGATGTCACCCACCACGGTCACGCCCAGCTCATTCATGATCTCCTTATTGAGATCCAGCAGCATGCTCTTCTGAATCCTGCAAGGGAAGGTCAGTGGTGAGGTCCCAGGTGGGCCAGAGTGGGTAGGCCAGCCAGCTCCCCACCACCCCTCCCCAAGGTCAGCCCCTCACCTATTATCCACAAACATGACGGCATAATTGACAGCAGGTCCTGGAGGAATGCCGGCTTCCTTAAAGAACTGGATCCACTCGGAAGTGGCTGTGGGGTTGGACAGGGCTCATTATTCACACTGTCCTCTCCAGAGAACAGCATTAACAAAACCACAGTCACAGCGGCTCCCACAAACTAAATGCACATCACATGCCAGGCCCTGTGCGGAGGGCTTCACACACACGCGATGGGACGGAGCCTTCCTGACCCTGTGAGGTAAGCAGTATTAAGACTTCCCTGAGTTGCCAAGGAGGAAATGGAGGCAGGGATAGGCTGGATACCCCACCCAAAGCCACAATGCTAACAAGGGACAGAGGTCCCAAACCCTTACCCCAGCGCTTCTCCTTACAGCTCTGCTCCACCCCAGTGCTGGCTCTCTGCATCACTACAAATGCTTGGCCCATGACTGATTTAAGGTAACTAAGACTCTGGGTTCTCTGCCCTAGTCCCCATCAGCCAGCCTAGGCCCAGTGGATGACAGGATCCACAGGTGACAGAGCCAGCCCATAAGCCTCGCCAAGCCCCCTACCCGCCACAGTAGCAAATCTCCTTCAGAGATAGGCATGGAAGTTAATAATACGGGCTTCAGAGTTGGGTTCGAATTCTAACTCTGGGTAAGGTAGAAGGAGGGACTTTGGGTAAGTTAACTCTTGGTGCCTTGGTTTCCTCATCTGTAAACCATGGGAAAACAGATTTGACAAGTGTTTACCCAGCATTTGGCAAAGGATAGATCCTCTCCTACACACTGGGGATATCACAAGGCACAAGATGAAGTCCCTGGCCTTGTGGAGCTGAGATTTTAGTGATAACAGCACCAATGTCTTTGGGTCAGTGTGCAGACTCAATGAGAAACTCCATATAAAAGGCTTTAAATGATGCCTGACCCAGAGGACATCCTCAAACCATGTCAGCTATTATTCTTATCATTACTATTACTCCCATCACCACTAAACAGAGTCACAGCCAAGACCAGGCAGAGCCTACCTAAGAAACTTTATTCTTTCTAAATTTTCTTGGCTTCTTGGGTGTGACCCTCACACTGACCCTAACCTGCCAGGCCAGGTAGTAGCAAAGATCACTGATTCCAAGTAAGATTTTTTTTTCACATTTTGACATATCTGAAACTAGGATCTACTTCATGATTGACAGTGTGCCATGGTTTAATTAGCAAACTTTTTCTTTCTCAGTACATCTAACAATCCATGCTATTTTAGATTAGAAGAAATTTGTTATTACTTCATCCATTTTGGTTTTAAGAAAATAGAGACTCAGAGTGGGAAAGCAGACACCCTGCGGATCAGAGGTTACATGGTGGCAGTGCAGGGCTCCAGTGAAGGCCCACCCAGCCACAGGCCGGTTACCCAGGGTACTGACTGGCCCTTGGGGACTGTGGCTGGTAAGGAGCTCATGTCCTTAGGATTTCCTCCGCCAGGCCACAGGAAACCATTTTCCTGAAAGACATACCCTACTTCAGAAATGTTAAGTTGTGCAATGATGTGAGTCATGCAATCAGTGAGATTGGCATGTTGCACACACTAGGAGGCATGTACAAGAATATTCATAGCAGTATGTCTGTAACAACTCCAACCCACTAACAATGCAATATCCATTGACAGTAGCATTGATAAACATATGGTGGTCACTCACAGGTGAAATACTATACAGCAGTGAAAAGGAAGGCAACATAGATGGCCCTTAGACATTATGTTGAGCAAAAGAAGCCAGATACTAAAGAACACAAGGCATGATTTCATTCATGTAAATTCAAAACCAAAGTCTATAGAATAAGAATGTCCCATCGGTAATACAACCATAAAGAAAGGCAAAGGCGGCCAGGCGCAGAGGCTCACACCTATAATCCCAGCACTTTGGGAGGCCAAGGTGGGCAGATCACCTGAGGTCAGGAGTTCAAGACTAGCCTGACCAACATGGAGAAACCCCATCTCTATTAAAATACAAAATTGGCCAGGCGCAGTGGCTCACACCTGTAATCCCAGCACTTTGGGAGGCCGAGGCGGGTGGATCACGAGGTCAAGAGATTGAGACCATCCTGGTCAACATGGTGAAACCCCGTCTCTACTAAAAATACAAAAAATTAGCTGCGCATGGTGGTGCGTGCCTGTAATCCCAGCTACTCAGGAGGCTGAGGCAGGAGAACTGCCTGAACCCAGGAGGCGGAGGTTGCGGTGAGCCAAGATAGCGCCATTGCACTCCAGCCTGGGTAACGAGAGCGAAACTCCGTCTCAAAAAACAAAAATAAATAAATAAATAAATAAATAAATAAATAAAATAAAATAAAATACAAAATTAGCCAGATGTGATGGTGCATGCCTATAATACCAGCTACTCTGGAGGCTGAGGCAGGAGAATCGCTTGAACCCAGGAGGTGGAGGAAGGAGTGAGCCGAGATCATGCCATTGCACTCCAGCCTGGGCAACAAGAGCAAAACTCTATCTCAAAAAAAAAAAAAAAAAAAAAAAAAAAAAGGCAAGAAAAGATGTTCACAAAATGTCAGAGAGTGGTTTATTCCATATGAAGGAAAAATGGGAATCAGATTGGGGTAGTACTCTCAGGGGGCTGATAATATTCTCTTTCTTGACCTGGATGGGTAAAAGAGTTTGGTTTTTAAATCTTTTTATGGAAATATAGTGTACATGCAAAAAAGCGCACAAGTCAATAGATCTCCCTAAACCAGACACATCTACGTAACCAGCACTCAAATCAAGAAATGAGATATTTCCAACACCTCAGAACCCCCTTGTATTCCCTTTGGAGTATCTACTCACTCCTTCCCAGAGGCAGCCACCACCTTCTAACAAAATAGATTGATTTTGCTTGCTTCTGTGCTTTATATAAATGGAATTATAAAGAACACAGGTTGCCAGGCAAGGTGGTTCACACCTGTAATTCCAGCACTTTGGGAGGCGAAGGCAGGTGGATCACGAGGTCAAGAGATTGAGACCATCCTGGCCAACATGGTGAAACCCTGTCTCTACTAACAATACAGAAATTAGCTGGGCATGGTGGCACGCACCTGTAGTCCCAGCTACTTGGAAAGCTGAGGCAGGAGAATCACTTGAACCTGGGAGGCAGAGGCTGCAGTGAGCTGAGATCACACCACTGCACTCCAGTCTGGTAACAGGGTGAGACTCTGTCTCAAAAAAAAGAGAATACAGGCCAGGCACAGTGGTTCACGTGTATAATCCCAGTACTTTGGGAGGCTGAGGCAGAAGAATGACTTGAGCACAGGAGTTCAAGACCAGCCTAGGCAACAGGGCAAAACCTCATCTCTTAAAAAAAAAAATACAAAAATTAGCCAGGCATGATGGTGCGTGCCTATAGTCCTGCCATAGGCTGGGAGGATCACCTGCAGTGAGCCGAGATTGCACTACTGCAGTCCAGCAGCCTAGGCAACAGAGTGTGAGTCTGTTCTCAAAAAAATTAAAAAAACAAAAAAGGCTGGGCACAGTGGCTCACGCCTGTAATCCTAGCACTTTGGGAGGCCAAGGTGGGTGGATCACCTGAGGTCAGGAGTTCAAGACCAGCCTGGCCAACATGGTGAAACCCCATCTTAAAAAAAAAAAGAAGGCCGGGCGCGGGGGCTCACACCTATAATCCCAGCACTTTAGGAGGCTGAGGCGGGTGGATCACAAGGTCAAGAGATCGAGACCATCCCGGTCAACATGGTGAAACCCCGTCCCTACTAAAAAAAAAATACAAAAGTCAGCTGGGCATGGTGGCGCGAGCCTGTAGTCCCAGCTACTCAGGAGGCTGACGCAGGAGAACTGCTTGAACCCAGGAGGCAGAGGTTGCGGTAAGCCGAGATCGCGCCACTGCACTCCAGCCTGGGTAACAAGAGCGAAACTCCGTCTCAAAGAAAAAAAAAAAAGGATATACTCAGACTTTGCTTTTTAATTACTCTTAAAACTATACAAATACATTTTATGGGCTGGATGTGGTGGCTCATGCCTGCAATCCCAGCACTTTGGGAGGCTGAGGGGGGCGGATCACCCAAGGTCAGGAGTTTGAGACCAGCCTGGCTAACATGGCAAAACCCTGTCTCTACTAAAAATACAAAAATTAGCCAGGTGTGGTAGTGCATGCCTGTAATTCCAGCTATTCAGGAGGCTGAGGCAGGAGAATCACTTGAGCCCAGGAGGCAGAGGTTGCAGTGAGCCAAGATCACTCCATTGCACTCCAGCCTGGGCAACAAGAACAAAACTCTGTCTCAAAAAAAATTTTAAAAATATATATGTACTTTTCTATATTACAATAAATGTCAAAAATTTTCAAAGCCACCAACTAATCACTGTGCCTTAGCAACCAACAGCTAAGGTTTGTTTAGAACTATGCCCAAGCTTTTATATGCCATAATTTCCTTAATCCTAAGGATGTGGAAATATCATTTCCATTTCACAGGTGAGAAAACCAAGGCTCCGTGAGGCCATATGGGAGACCTGCTGGACTTCATAACCCACACTCTTCACAGCTAAACTACACAGGAGACAGATCCAGCAAGGAAGCAGGCAGGCTCAAGCAGTCCCAGCCCCAACCCGCCACAGTCCTCAGAGTACAGCTGTTCCTGCCAATGACCCAGCCCTCCTCCCCCACCCGACCGTCTCCCACCAAGGCCATACCTCAAAAAGGGCAGTGGGGAGAGGGGGCCCTGGAGAGAAGGCCACAGACTCACCCATAGTCACGGAGACCATCGTCTCCCTGGCCCTGACACTGCTCCCTGGAGCCTGAAAGAGAAGAGAGGAGAGGGCCCATGAGTCGCCACTGGCTGGGAGTGTTTGCTCCTCTCCTGTGCCTGTCCGTCTGCATGCCAGGGGAACGTTCCTGCGCTAGGGGCTCACCGCCCAGGAATAGCCTGGAGCAGCTGGCAGGAAGTCAGCCTGGGACAGAGCTGCCACCACCACCATCACTTGTGCCTGAGACAAGGCCCAGAGACAGCAAATGTCTACAGCTCCATTCTCACATACCCCAAAAGGTTAACTGGAAAAGGAGTGGGACAGAAATAAGACACTCCTGCCCAAGACTTTAACAATAAATACCAGTCAAGCATGCTGGCTCATGCCTGTAATTGCAGCACTTTGGGAGGCCAAGGTGGGAGGGCTTGAGGCCAGGAGTTTGAGACCAGCCTGAGCAACACAGCAACACCCCGTTTCTATTTAAAATAAAAAAGTTTACAAAACACAACACAATAAATATCCACTCATTCAATTCATTCATCCATTCAAAAACTATTTACTGAGAACCAGCTAGGTCTGGTGGCTCATTACAGTCCCAGCTACTCTGGGGGCTAAGGTGGGAGAATCCCTTGAGCCCAGGAGTTCAACACCAGCTTGGACAATATAGCAAGACTCTGTCTCAAAAAGGCTGGTCCTAGGGTCGTGAATTATCTCAATTGACTGTTCATAGTCCATTACAGATGGAACTCCTTATTCTACTCTTCCCCACTTTCTCACTACCGCACTTGACTAGTCTTCAAACAAACAAACCAACCCAAAACCCTATTCACTGAGAACCTATGTGTAAGGCACTTAGGGATACCAAGGTGAACAGAGCCATAGAACTTAGCAGCTAGTTGGGACAAGAGACAGAGGAGACAGAGAGTAAACAAGCAAAAGTTAATATAGTAGGTTAGGGAGCCTTTAGCATCATGGAGAAGACATGCAGGACCTGGGAAGGGAGGGATTGTAATTTTCAACAGAGTCATCAGGGCAGACCTAAAGCGAATTCAGAGACCTGAAGGAAGGGAAGCAATGAGCCATGGGGTTTTACAGAGGAAGAGTGTTCCAGGAGAAGGTACAGTGAGTCCAGCGCCCTGAGCCAGTGGCTCACCTGGCAGGCTGCGGGGAAAGCAAGGAGCCAGTGTGGCTGCAGTGGGGCAAGCAGGGAGGACACTGGGAGGAGACAGGCCACAGAGGTGGCGACCTGATCATGAGGCACCCCAGAGAAGACATGGAAAACCAATTTTCCCTTACATTAGCAAATGGTAGAAAGGTGGTGTTAAAGACATATTAGCACCTGTGGAGACTGTCTCCATTAAAAGCAGTGTTGAATGGGAACTAAAGGAAATAACTTTTTCATGTGATGATTCAATGCTATCTGGTTCCAGGATCACAGGCCCACATTGCCCTGGCCCAGACTTCCTTCCTGCTTAGCCCTCTGCCTCTTCCCTGACCCGGCTCCTCTGCCCTCTCTCTTCACTCTGCTCCCTCCTGTCTACCGCAGCCCTCAGTACTGATCCTTCTCCCTCACCTTCCACAGGGTGCATAAGCCCTCTGTCCCAGAACCTTCCTGTTTACAGCCCCATATAATCTGTCCCATCCACTAGCTGATTTTGGTGGTATAATGGAGTGGTCAAGAGTAAGAACTCTAGGCCAGGTGCAGTGGTTCATGCCTGTAATCCTAGCACTTCGGGAGACCGAGGCAGACAGATCACAAGGTCAGACGATCAAGACTATCCTGACTAACACGGTGAAACCCTGTTTCTACTAAAAATACAAAAAATAAGCCGGGCGCGATGGCAGGTGCCTGTAGTCCCAGCTATTCGGGAGGCTGAGGCAGGAGAATCGCTTGAACCCAGGAGGCAGAGGTTGCAGTAAGCCGAGATTGTGCCACTGCACTCCAGCCTGGAAAACAGAGCGAGACTCCATCTCAAAAAAAAAAAAAAAAAGAAAGAATAAGAACTCTGCAACAATACTGTAGAGTTCAAATCCAGCTCTACCACTAGATTAGCTGTGTGATCTCGGCAAGTTACTTCACTAGTCAGGCCCTGGCGTCCCCATCTGTGAACTGAGAGGTACAAACATGACTTACCTTAGAGGACTGCTGTAAGGGCTGGATGAGTTTCTATGAATAAAAGCACTTGAGACAGTGCTTGGTGCCCACGAAGCACCCTGGAGGTGTTGTGCCTGGTCTCGTCCTCCAGGCCTCCCTCCCCACACAGGTGCTTTGCCGGCCTCCAAGTTTTTAGAGGATGTCATCTGTGCCTGGAATGCTTGTTTCCTCCTGGCAACCTCTCCTTCCTTCTGTTCCACTGCCATCTACTTTGTGACACTTTCCCTAAGTCCCCACATATGAGACTCTCTCCTCTATCCTCAGATAGGGTTCATCTTGCCCTTCTCTGGCTTCTGCTCAATTTTTTTTTTAAGATTGAGTCTCACTCTGTAGCCCAGGCTGGAGTGCAGAGGTGCGATCTTGGCTCACTGCAACCTCCACCTCCTGGATTTGAGCGATTCTCCTGCCTCAGCTTCCTGAGTGGCTGGGATTACAGGTACCTGCCACCACACCTGGCTAATTTTTGTATTTTTAGTAGAGATGGGGTTTCACCATGTTTGCCAGGCTGATCTCAAACTCCTGACCTCAAGTGATCAGCCCACAGCACCTTCCCAAGGTGCTGGGATTACAGGCACCCAGCCTTCTACGTAATCTCTTATTGATGAATATGACCACAGACATCACTCTGTCCTGCACTCAACACTCTTAGATCCAATTTCCCTTCTGAATGTTACCACTAGCCAAAGATAATAGAGGCTGGGTATTGTGGCTCATGCCTGTAATCCCAGCACTTTGGGAGGCTGAGGTGGGTGGATCACCTGAGGTCAGGAGTTCAAGACTAGCCTGGCCAACATGGCAAAACCCTGTCTCTACTAAGAATACAAAAATTAGCCATGCATGGTGGTGGGCGCCTGTAATCCCAGCTATTCGGGAGGCTGAGGCAGAGGAATCGCTTCAACCCGGGAGGTGGAGGTTGCAGGGAGCCAAGATTGCACCACTATACTCCAGCCTGGGTGACAGAGCAAGACCTTGTCTCAAAAAAAAAAAAAAAAAAAAAAAAAAAAATTCAACATGCATCTCTCAAAGAACAAGGCACAGAAAGGTCCCAGTCAGTCAGACAGAACGTCTCACAAACCTGACACTATACATCAGGACCAGGGCTAAGCATCCTGCAGATACCTCACAACAGTTCAGTCAGTGAGGACTATCATTAGCCCTGTTGTTTTTTTTTTTCTCATGACACCAAGTCACCTTAGCCCTGCTTTTATCGATGAAAAAAAAACCAACTCATTGAGGTGCAGTCATTCGTCAAATCACACATCTAGCAACTGACCTTACTGGGATTCAAAAACAAGTTCTCCCTGATTCTGATGCCCAGGGAGTAGCTCCCATTGAGTGTTTACTAGGAACTGAGCATATACACATCTCAGTGACTCCTCACAACCACCCTCAGAAAAAAGTAAAACTGAGCCCTAAGTTACAGAGGAGAATGGCAGGTCCAAGATCACACAGCAAAAGGCTGGGCACAATGGCTCAGCCTGTAACCCCAGAACCTTGGGAGGCCGAGGCAGGTGGATCACTTGAGGTCAGGAGTTCAAGACCCGTCTAGCCAACATGATGAAACCCCATCTCTACTAAAAATACAAAAATTAGCCAGGCATGGTGGCAGGTGCCTCTAATCCCAGCTACTCGGGAGGCTGAGGCAGGAGAAACACTTGAACCCAGGAGGCAGAGGCCGCAGTGAGCTGAGACTACACCACTACACTCCAGCCTAGGCAACAGGGCGAAACTCCACCTCAAAAAAAAAAAAAGTGCTGGGCATGGTGGCTCACACCTGTAATCCCAGCACTTTGGGAGGCTGAGGCGGGCGGATCACGAGGTCTGGAGATCGAGACCGTCCTGGCTGACATGGTGAAAACGTGTCTCTACTAAAAATACAAAAAATTACCTGGGCATGGTGGCACGTGTCTGTAGTCCCAGCTACTCCGGAGGCTGAGGCAGAAGAATTGCGTGAACCCAGGAGGCGGAGGTTGCAGTGAGCCAAGATCGCACCACTGCACTTCAGCCTTGGCAACAGAGCAAGACGCTATCCCCCCGATGCCCCAAAAAAGTAAGAGTACCCATTCTTGGCCGGCGCCTGGATGACAGCAATACCTTGTCTCAAAAAAATAAAATTAAATTAAAATTAAAAAAACACCATCTCTTGGCCGGGCGCAGTGGCTCAAGCCTGTAATCCCAGCACTTTGGGAGGCCGAGGCGGGTGGATCACGAGGTCAAGAGATCGAGACCATCCTGGTCAACATGGTGAAACCCCGTCTCTACTAAAAATACAAAAATTAGCTGGGCACGGTGGCGCGTGCCTGTAATCCCAGCTACTCAAGAGGCTGAGGCAGGAGAATTGCCTGAACCCAGGAGGCGGAGGTTGCGGTGAGCCGAGATCGCGCCATTGCACTCCAGCCTGGGTAACAAGAGCAAAACTCCGTCTAAAAAAAAAAAAAAAAAAAACCATCCCAAAAAGAAAAAAGAGGACCCATTCTTAAAGGTGTTACGGGGATTAAACAAGTTAATAAACAGAGTCCTGAGAACGAAGATGCATGGCAGATGGTACAATGTTAAGTGTGCATCAAATAAAACAAACAAATCTTCAGTGAGCTAGGGAAGCAGTGGCACAGTCACTAACTTAACGCTAGTTGTATACAAAGTGTGAGCTGGGAACCAAGTATAAGGACAACTTGATGGAGGTCCATGGGATCTGACAACAGGGCATCACGTAGTACAAGTTCTAAACAGTATTCCTATTCAAAGGGAATACGTAGCATTCCTTTTTCAATTATCTTTCCATTTCAGTTTACAACGTAATGGGCTGTTCAATTTCCATTGTATTTTACCTTAACTCTTCCTTCCTCTCATGGCCAGCAATGCTAGTTTTCCATTGAAGACAGCAATGCAAATTTGCCTTCTCAAAATAATTGACTGGAAAAAAAAAATCCACTAGTCATTATCAAAAAAAGGAAAAAACCGAATATTTCAGGACTCAGCAAAATTGGTCAAACAGTAAGTGGTAGGATGTCGATTTTCCCGACTCCAGTTCTAAGTTTTTCCTATTGCTCTCTCTGAGCTTTTTCCCTCCACTTCCCTAGAATTCCCAGCAACACCATTGACTCTCAGAATCATTATCATCTTTACAGTTCCAAGCCACGAGCTCTCACTGTGTCAGCCCCTCAGAACCCTCAAGACGACCCTATGATACTGGGACTATTAGCTCTCATTGTATAAATGAGAAAAAATGGAGTTCAAGGAGGCGAAGACACAGGACCCACTGCCGCACAGTGGAGCTGGGACTTGAACCAAAATCCGACGGCTTCCAAACCCAACAATTTTTCACACTAAGCGCAAACATCAATATTAACAATAATAGCAGTGTAAGGAAGTCAGCGTTATGCGGAGGCGCTGAGCTATGAGTTCCAATGAACGCCAGCTGACTTCTCACTCCCATTTATAAAGCCGGTGCTACAGTCGGATTCCGACCCCCATTCCACAGGGGAGGAAACTGAGGCTCAGGGAAACAAATCGTATGTCCGAAACCGTACAGCGGAGACGCAACTAAGTCCAGAGCCCCGGACGCCACCTGTCCCCACCGCATCCGGCCCAGCCCCACCACCCACGACCCGCGCCTCACCTGGCCCACCGGGCCCGCGCCCACTCGCGCCGCCCGCCCTCCCGCCCGGCCAGCGGCGCCAACTGTCAGACACTCCTCCGGCCCGAACTGCCCGCCCCGGAAGCATCTGCCTCACCGCCGGAAGCTGAACTGATTCTCCCGCGGCCGCTCTAGCCTACCAGGCCGCCACCAGAGAGAGCGCGACCATAACAGTCACGTGACCGCCCACCTCCGGCCGGGGACTCCCCTCTGCGGGACGCTAGCGAGCGGCGCGGCCAATAAGAAAGGCGCATGCCTGGCCCCCGCCGGCCCGCAGTCTAGCCGTAGTACGCCTGCGCGCGGCTGGGGGGCGGTCAGGCGGGGCTCCAGCCTGGAAGGTGCTTGTGGGGCTGGGGCCCGGAGTGGGAGACGTGGAGTGCAGGTACTGTGCGATCTGGGGGCGCGGCGCCTCAACCGCCCTCCTTGTGTTGTCCTCCTGCCTATAATGCATCTCCTCCCTTATGTCGTCTTCGGTCCCTTTATGTCATTCCTCTCTTTCTGTCTCGTCCCCCTTAAATCCTCACCACTCCTTTGCTGTCGCCATCACCCTCTTTAATATCGCCATCAACCCCTTTAACTCGCTTTCGTTCCTCTTAAGCCCTCTTTGCCACCATAGGCCCTAATCGCTTCCTTTAAATTCGTCATCGCCTTGTTACCTGCACCCCTCTTTTGTTGACATTTCTCCTGTAAAATCCTCATTTCTCTTTAAACCCTCATCATACTCCCAAGTCACCTTCGCACGGCTACTGTCCCCATCGCGCTCATGCAACCCTTATGTCATCCTTACCCCTGATATCCTCGTCCCTCCCTTGTCATCACTGTTCCTCTGACAGTCACCATCCACTCCTCATGCTTCCGGTTTTCCCCATAAGGAGCCACCTAGCCTTACAGTTATTTTTCTTCCCTCCGTATCTTTGTCATTTCCCGTGTCACATCTCACATAACATACGGGGTACCGAAGCCCATTACCTGGGGTGTGTCAGAATCCCAGCCCCACCACTATACCTCTGGATACCTTGATTACCTTAGGCCACCTTTCCAATCCCAGCTTCATCTGCAGAATGCACTCAGGGACATCCACATCAGGACTGCGTGTGACGATTCTGTGAGTTTATTCTTGTGGCAGGCTCAGCTTGACATGGTGTTTTTGGCTAATATTGCTATTAACCATGTCACCCTCACCCTCATCCAGTCAGCTTCATCATATCCTCATGGTCACTCTCCCCAGCTACCCTCGGCATTCCTGGGGTGTCATCACAGACCTCATATCAGGATACTCTGCCACCACAGCCACACCACCCGACAGTCTCCATGTTGCCCTCACCTCTGCATGTCATCACACCTGTGGCAGTGGGACATCGGCCATCACTAACCTTGCTTCTGTAAATACTTAATTCCTATCTCATTATCTTGGACTGAGTGATTTCCTCCACCCCCAAAAATGAGAGCATTTAGCTAGTGCTATTGAGGGTCAAGGAGGGCTTGGTGAGGGGGAGATTATAGGTAGCTTAGGCCCAGACCTCCGTGGGTTTTTAGAATTGGGGCTTTGGAGAGATGAGGCAGGTTTCTCCCACATTTAAGTCAAACCTCATCAGTCCTGGGCCAGATGCAACGGCTTATGCCTGTAATCCCGGCATTTTGGGAGGCCAAGATGGGCAGATCACTTGAGGCAAGGAGTTCGAGACCACCGTGGCCAACTTGGTGAAGCCCCATCTCGATTAAAAATACAAAAAATTCGCCAGATATGGTGTCACATGCCTGTACTCCCAACTACTCGGGAAGCTAAGGCTGGAGAATCCCTTAAACCCTGGAGGTGGAGGCTGCAGTGAGCTGAGATCGCCCTACTGCATTCCAGACTGGGCGACAGAGGGAGACTGTCTCCAAAAAAAGAAAACTGAAGCAAAAAACAAAAGAATACAAAAACAGACCTGGCTGGGCAAATAGCAAGACCCCATCTCTACAAAAAAAATTTTTAAACACATTAACTGGACACAGTAGTGTGTACCTGTAGTCTCAGCTACCCATGAGGCTGAGGCAGGAGGATCACTTAAGCCCAGGAGTTTAAGGCTGCAGTGAGCTATGATTGTGCCACTGCACTCCAGTCTGGGTGACAGAGTGAGACCCCATCTCTAAAAAACATTAATTTTTTTTTAAGTGGTTAGGTGCAGTGATTGGCTCACACCTGAATATATATTTTCTAAAAAAACATTGTTTTGGCTGGGCGCAGTGGCTCATGCCTGTAATCCCAGCACTATGGGAGACCGAGGTGGGCATATCATGAGGTCAGGAGTTTGAGACCAGCCTGGCCAACATGGTGAAACCCCTTCTCTACTAAAAATACAAAAAATTAGCTGGGCGTGGTCGCAGAATCCTGTAATCCCAGCTACTCAGGAGGCTGGGGCAGGAGAATCACTTGAACCTGGGAGGCAGTGGTTGCAATGAGCTGAGATCACACCACTACACTCCAGCCTGAGCAACAGAGATTCCATCTCAAAAAAAAAAAAAAAAAAAAAAAAAAAATCCCATAGACAAAGTAAACCAATAAAACATATTTAAAAGCAAAAAAAAAAAGTTGTTAATAAAAATTTTTAAATCAGCTAGATGTGCTGGCACATGCCTGTAGTCCCAGCTGTTTGGGAGGCTGAGATGGGAGTATTGCTTGAGCCCAGGAGTTTGCGGCTGCAGTGAGCTATGACGGTGCCACTGTATTCCAGCCTGGGCAACAGTGTGAGACGTTATCTCAGAAAAAAATTAATTAATTATTTTTCAAAAAAAAAAACCACTTGAGTCCTGCATCCCCAAGTGAAGAGGGAAGTATCTTATTCTCAGCATATCTTAGCAAGGCAGTATTGTACAATGGTTCCCAGTGTGAGCCCAGGGGCTGGGACTCTCTGGCTCCAATCTTGGTTCTAGCACTTAGTACTTAAAAAGCTGCATGATCGGCCAGGCACGGTGGCTCACACCTGTCATCCCAACACTTTGGGAGGCCAAGGCGGGTGGATCACCTGAGGTCAGGAGTTTGAGACCAGCCTGACCAACGTGGAGAAAGCTTGTGTCTACTACAAATCCAAAATTAGCCGGGCATGGTGGTGCATGCCTGTAATCCCAGCTACTCAGAGGCTGAGACAGGAGAATCGCTTAACCTGGGAGGCAGAGGTTGTGGTGAGCCGCAATCGTGCCACTGCACTCCGGCCTGAGCAACAAGAGCAGGATTCCGTCTCAAAAAAAAAAAAAAAAAAAGGCTGCATGTTCTTGGGCAGGTGGCTTAACCTCCCTGTGCCTCAGTTACTGCATCTGCAATATAGGGGTGAAAACACAAATGAATCATTCTGCACATAATTCTTAAGCATGTACTATGTATGTGCCCAGCACTGCTAGGCACTGGGACTCCTCAGTGAGCAATAAAGACCAAAATATCTCTAGCAGGCACGGCAGCTCACGCCTACAATGCGAGCACTTTGGGAGGCCAAGGTAGGTGGATCACCTGAAGTCAGGAGTTTGAGACTAGCCTTGACAACATGGCGAAACCCCATCTTCTGCTAAAAATCCAAAAATTAGCTGGGCATGGTGGCGTGCCCATGTAATCCAAGCTACTGGGAAGGCTGAGGTAGGAGAATTGCTTGAACCCAGGAGACAGAGGCTGCAGTGAATCGAGATCGCACCATTGCACTCCAACCTAGGTTACAGAGTGAGACCCTGTCTCAAAAAAAAAAAAAAAAAAATCTGGCCTTTTGGAATGTACTACACTCTAGTGGGGGTAAGAGGCAATGGGTAAATAGGTAAGTAGATTATTGGATGTATTAGAAGGGGCATGGAGGATGTGTGGTCAAGGTTGTAGTTTTAAATAGGGTGGTCAGGGAAAGCTTTCTGAGAATGTGACATTGGAACCAAAGACTTGAAGGAGAAGAGAGAGTGTGGCCGGGCGTGGTGGCTCATGCCTGTGATTGCAGCAAGCACTTTGGGAGGCTAAGGAAGGCAGATGGCTTGAGCTCAGGAGTTTGAGATCAGCCTGGACGACATAGCAAAACCCTGTTTCTACAAAAATCAGCCAGGTGTGGTGGTATGCACCTGTGTTCCCAGCTACCTGGGAGGCTGAGAGGTGGGAGGATTGCTTGAGCCTGGGAGTTTGAGGCTGCAGTGAGCCATGATTTTGCCACTACACTCCAGCCTGGGCAACAGAGGGAGACCCTGTCTCAAAAACAAAACAAAAAACTGGAGAAAGAGTGGCATGGCACTCTGGGGGAAGGGCATGCTAGGCAAAGAGAACAGCAAAAGCAAAGGCCTTGAGTTGAGGTAGGAGCAAGCTTGGAATATTTAAGGAAGAGCAAGGAAGTCAGTGAGAGGAGAGGTCAAGAGACGAGGTTGGAGAGGTGATGGGGCACATCGTGGAGGGCCTTGTGGGCCATGGAGAAGACTGGCTTTTACTCCAAGTGAGGTGTAGCCACAGGAGGATGTGGAGCAGAGGAGGGATGCTGTCCAGTGTGACATGAAGCCATCTCCTGAGCTGTGGCAGCTCCAGAACTTCTACCCAGGATGGTTAGGCGAGAGGCAGCCTTGGAAGGAGAGCCAGAATCTTCTTCAGGCCACACTCATGTATCCTTTATACTGGGGGAAAGCTTCAGATATTCCTGTCAAAGATTGAGGCCAGGCGTGGTGGCTCACGCCTGTAATCCCAGCACTTTGGGAGGCTGAGGTGGGCAGATCACTTGAGGTCAGGAGTTCGAGACCAGCCTAACCAATATGGTGAAACACTGTCTTTACTAAAAATATAAAAATTAGCCAGGTGTGGTAGCGGGCACCTGTAATCACACCTACTTGGGAGGTTGAGACGCGAGAATCACTTAAACCCCAGAGATGGAGTTTGCTGTGAGCCAAGATCCCACCACTACACTCCAGCCTGGGTGACAGACTGAGACTCCATCTCAAAAAAAAAAAACAAATTTCCCACTGACAAACCAATGCTGTGCAACCTAAGCAGGTAATTTCCCTGAGGCCTGCCACCTCATCTGAAAAACAGAGATGATAACACTGCTTTGCTCTAAACTTACTATTACTATTTTTCTTTAATCTTTTTGAGACAGGGTCTTGCTCTCTTGCTCAGGCTGGAGTGCAGTGGTGCAATCATGGCTCACTAGAGACCCAAACTGCCAGGTTCAAGCCATCCTCCTGCTTCAACCTCCCATTTAGCTAGGACTACAGGCGCGCCCCACCATGCCCAGCTAATTTTTTAGGCTTTTTATTGTTTTGTAGAGACAAGATCTCACTATGTTGCCCAGGCTGGTCTCGAACTCCTGGGTGCAAGTGATCGTCCTGCTTCAGCCTTCAAAAGTGCTGGGATTACAGGCCTGAGTGAGTACTGTGCCCAGCCATGTTATTGTTATTATTATTATTATTATTTTAGACAGAGTCTCACTCTGTTGCCTAGGCTGGAGTCCAGTGGCGCAATCTTGGCTCACTGCAACCACCGCCTCTCAGGTTTAAGCAATTCTCCTGCCTCAGCCTCCCGAGTAGCTAGGATTACAGGTGCCCACCACTGCACCTGGCTTTTTGTATTTTTAATAGAGACGGGTTTTCACCATGTTGGCCAGGCTGGTTCTGAACTCCTGACCGCAGGTGATCCGCCCTCCTCGGCCTCCCAAAGTGCTGGGATTACAGACATGAACCACCGTGCCTGGCCCCAGCCATGTTATTATTATTATTTTTTAATTTTTATTTATTATTATTTTTTGAGACAGAGTCTCGCACTGTTGCCCAGGCTGGAGTATGGTGGCGCGATCTTAGCTCACTGCAACCTCCGCCTCCCAGGTTCAAGTGATTCTCATGCCTCTGTCTCCCAAGTTGCTGGGACTACAGGTGCGCACCACCATGCCTGGCTAATTTTTGCATTTTTAGTAGAGACGGGGTTTTGCCATGTTGGCCAGGCTGGTCTTGAACTCCTGACCTCAAGTAATCCACCCACTTTGGCCTCCCAAAGTGCTAGGATTACAGGCATGAGCCATTGCGCCTGGCCCTGCTATTATTTCTGAACTGGGACATGAGCCTTTGGCAGTTGTGATACCACTGTCTCCCTCCCCTGCTTTATTTTTCTTCAAGGCGTAGTCCATGTATTTTACTCATTTATTCTCACTCCCATAGTAGAATATCATCTTTAGAAAGAATTATTTTACTCTTTTTTTATTTTGAGACAGAGCTTTGCTCTTGTTGCCCAGGCTGGAGTGCAGTGGCATGATCTCGGCTCAATGCAACCTCTGCCTTCTGGGTTCAAGCAACTCTCCTGCCTCAGCCACCCGAGTAGCTGGAATTATAGGCATTTGCCACCATGCCGGACTAATTTTGTATTTTTAGTAGAGGCAGAGTTTCTCCCTGTTGGTCAGGCTGGTCTCGAACTCCTGACCTCAAGTGATCTACCCGCCACAGCCTCCCAAAGTGCTGGAATTACAGGCATGAGCCACCGCACCCAGCTCCATTTTTTTTTTTTTTCTGTAACCTCAGTTTCTGGAGCAGGGCTCATAGGCAAGTTGTTACTGATTAAATATTAGTTGAATTGATAGATGAATTAACTGGCCACTGCGCACCTGGTGTGCACTTTCCTATGCTCCATGGGACTGGGACATGGCAGTGAGTTAGACAGCCCAGCCCTGCCCTCATAGGGCTCCCAGTCAAGTGGGAGAGACAAACCCAACACCAGGCACTGCCAGCACCAAGCACTGACAGCTAATCACAGCACTGATTTTGAGTAGGAATGAGACAGCTTAGATTTTTTAGTTCCAATTTAGAAGTATTCACCATTCACGGCTGGCTCACACCTATAATCCCATCACTTTGGGAGGCCAAGGTGGGCTGATCACGAGTCATGAGTTAGAGACCAGCCTGACCGACATGGTGAAACCCCGTCTCTAGTAAAAATACAAAAATTAGCCAGGTGTGGAGGTGGATGCCTGTAATCCAGCTATTCAGAAGGATGAGGCAGGAGAATCGCTTGAACCTGGGAGGTGGAGATTGCAGTGAGCTGAGATTGCACCACTGCACTCCAGCCTGGGCAACAGAGTGAGACTCCATGTCAAAAAAGAAAGAAAGGGAGGGAGGGAGGGAGGGTGGGTTCACCATTCATGATGCTTTTTTGGATCTATTTAATTGTTTTTCAGACTGACCATCTTCTCTCCCTAGGAGGCACAGGCAGAAGGATCAGGCCTGGGAATGGGAGGCCCAGGGGAGTATGTGAGCCCAGAGGGGTTCATGGAGGAGGTGGTATGTGAGCCGATAGAAACGAGCAACATAGCCAAGTGCGGTGGCTCACGCCTGTAATCCCAGCACTTTGGGAGGCTGAGATGGGCGAATCACAAGGTCAGGAGATCAAGACCATCCTGCCAACATGGTGAAACCCCATCTCTACAAAAAATACAAAAAAATTAGCCAGGCATGGTGACATATGCCTATAATCCCAACTGCTCTGGAGGCTGAGGCAGGAGAATCATTTGAACCCAGGAGGCGGAGGTTGTGGTAAGAGGAGATCACGCCATTGCACTCCAGCCTGGGTGACAGAGCATGACTCTGTCTCAAAAAAGAAAGAAAAGAAATGAGCAAGATGAAGAGGAGAGAAAGGTCTGCTCAGCCTGAAAAGCAGCTGTGGGAGGGGTCTGGTGAGGAAAGTGTGGTTTGGGTTCAAGGAACTGAAAGATCATAAATACGACTTGGGTGGGAAGAACGGCGAGAATAGACCAAAGAGGTCATTCAGGGAAGATCATTCAAGGCCCTGGCAGCCACAGTGAGGAGCTGAGACCATGTCCTGAGGACACCGGGGAGCCACAGAGAGTTTTTGAGGAGGAGAGGGTTATGTCAAATTCACGTGGAGGGGGGATTGCAAGGATTGAGTGGAGTCTGGAAGCCAAGGGAGGTGGGTGGAGTGGGGACGAGGGTGAGAGAGATTAGGTTGGAGCTTGTGGGGAAGGGTGAATGGGAGAGACCCTCACAGGGCCAAGTTGACAAGTTGTTGGGTCCAGGACAAGGCCCAGGGCTGGGGGCAGTCAGGGAGAGCTTTCTGGAGGAGGAGGCACCAAGGCTGAGACCTGAAGGATGGGTTCAACAGCTCTCCTTGAAATGGGGACCTGGGGGAGGAAGATGGTAAGGACAGTTGGGGACATAGTAGGTGAGGGAGTCTGGGGACGCCTTGAAGGAAGTGTCTGGGGGGCCATGGGACCTTCACAGCTGGAGTTCAGGAGAAAGGAGGAAAGGAGACAGAGCTTTGGATTGAGAAAGAAGGAGCTAGAGCTGTATTGGTGGGGGAAGGTCCACAGGGGCCTGTCCGTGTAGGGCTCTCTAGGACATAGTAAGAAGTTTGTACTTTGTCCTGAGGACAATGGGGAGTCGCAGAAGGATTTTGAGCAGGAGTGGGACAGCTGAGGGTTTTTAAGTTCCAGTTCAGAAGTATTTACCATTCACGATGCTTTTTTGATCTATTTAATTGTTTTTCAGACTGTCTTCTCTCCCTTAAAACAAGGGATCTAACTGCTGAAAATGAAAAAAATGTTTGCAAAACCAGTATTCTGTACTGTTTTCTATAGACTTGGCCAGAGGCAATTGATGGTTCCGTCCAAAAACGTCTGCACCATCTAGTGAAAATCAGCACCATTAAACATGAGATTTCTGTTTTTAAGCCCCTTGGAAGCCCCATAAACTTGTATTTTATTTTATGTTATTTTTAAAGTTAGAGACAGGGTCTCAGTATGTTGCCCAGGCTAGTCTCAAACTGCTGGGCTCAAGCGATCCTCCCACCTCAGCTTTCTGTGAGCTACTGCTCCTGGCCAGCCTGTGGATTTGTAAATGTCTCCTGGGGTGTGATCTGCCCATGCTTCCTGTATGTAGGCTTCAGAAGCACACTGCATTCTCAGATGGCTTGAATCAGCCTTGACTTTTTCCCCACTCTCTCTCAGCCCTAATCTCAGGCTGAGATGCCATTGTCTGCACCCATCCTGTACGCTCTGGGCTTAGAACTGGTACCAGCTGGTTATAATTGTGTACAAAAGTGTCAGTAGGTATAGAGACATCTAAAATAATCTCCTCTCAAATTTTTCCATTCTGCTTCTCCATTTCTTTTGCCTTCAATGTCTTTTGAGCAATTACAATGGCCTGGGCAGTACAGAGGAGGAATAAACCAGACACGGACATAGCAAGGGACACATACAAGTTGATTATGTGTGATTGACTTGTATACAAGATACAAGGGCGCACACAGATCTCACCAAGCAGCGTGTTTCAAGGGCTTACTGTGCTTCCTGCCTCCCATGGATGATCTCATTGAATCTTCCCGGCAAATGTGAGGTTGGTATTATTAATCTCCCCATTGTTCAGAGAATGAAAGTGTGGCTTAGAGAAGGGAACCTCGTTTCCCACTTCCACAGAGCTGAGATCTGAAGTCAGAGCTGTGGGACTCTGAGACCCACCCTTTAACCATTCGGTGATTCCCTAGTCACCACCCTCCAGTGCATATAAGATGATATCCATTTTATTTGTTGTTGTTGTTTTGAGACAGGGTCTTGCTCTGTTGCCCAGGGTGGAGTGCATGGCACAATCATGGCTAACTGCAGCCTTGACCTCCCGAACTCAAGCAGTCCTTCCACCTCTGCCTCCCAAGTGGCTAGGACCACAGGCGTAGGCAGGCATCACCACGCCTAGCCAATTATCCCGAGTAGCCAGGATTACAGGCACCCACCACCACACCCGGCTAAATTTTGTATTTTTAGTAGAGATGGGGTTTCACCATGTTGGCCATGCTGGTCTTGAACTCCTCACCTTGTGATCCACCCACCTCGGCCTCCCAAAGCGTTGGAGTTACAGGCGTGAGCCACCGCACCCAGCCTTTTCTTTCTTTCTTTTTTTTTGAGACAGAGCTTCACTCTTGTTGCCCAGACTGGAGTGCAATGATGTAATCTCGGCTCACTGCAACCTCTGCCTCCCAGATTCAAGCGATTCTCCTGCCTCAGCCTCCCAAGTAGCTGCCACCACGCCTGGCAAATTTTTATATTTTTGGTAGAGACGAGGTTTCACCATGTTGGCCAGGCTGTTCTCAAACTCTTGACCTCAGGTGATCCCAAAGAACTGAGATTATAGGAGTGAGCCGCCACGCCCGGCTGCCTAGTCAATTTTTAAAGTTTTTGTAGAGATGGGGTCTCACCTTGTTGTTCTAACTGGTCTCAAACTCCTGGGTTCAAGCCATCCTCCTGCCTTGGCCTCCCAAAGTGCTGGGATTATAGGCGTAAACCACCATCCCCTGCCAATATGGCCAATACTGGTTGAGGCCAATGGGGCTCAGAAGTACAGCCGCATGCCCATCGTCACTTGGCAAGAAGGTAGCAGAAGTGGAATCTGAACCGTCAGCTCTCCAATTTAAAGGGCTGCTCTAGAGGAGGAATCAAATCTCCCACTGCCTCCCTCCCCTGGGGGTGGGGTGTTCAGGGATCTGTGACCCTGTGGGTTTTACTTCCTCCTTTTTGTGGGCTGTGGTGTCATGCCCAAGGCGGGCAGGACCACAAGTCAAGAGGACTGGGCAGTATTCTGTGGGCTGGGAGAGAGCACGCTTCCTGGCAGTGCTCTCTCCCAGATGAGACCTGATCTCATCTCATGTCATACCAACGAGGAGGCAGAGCATAAGTACCAACCTGGACAGCTCGAGCTGGGAGTCCCGTGGGGGTTCTGGGGTCCTGAGAACACAGGCATTGAGACAGGCTGAGGAGGAATTCCAGTACCCAGCTGCCCGTGCCCACCTTCAGTTTCACCCTGCTCTGCTCCCACAAGGATCTAAGCAGGGAGAGGGGCCTGATTTCCTTCACCTGAGGCCACAGTCCTCTGGAGGCTGGGATCTGGTGATGGGGCACCCTAGCTAGGAGTCTGAGCTCTTTATAATTTAGTTTCCATAGAAGTTCTATGTCCATTAAAAAAAAAAAAATTCAATATAAGTAAAGACTTACAATGAAAAGCAACCGTCTTGTGTCTGGGGCAGGGATGGGGGATGCCTTTGCACGGGGGACTGTTAGGAGCCTTGAGTCACCTTTACTGAGAGCCTCCTGCATGCCAGTGGCTCTTCTATGCACACTCTATGTATGTTCATTCCTTTTTTAAAATTTAACTTAATTTTTGTAGACATGAGTCTTGCTATGTTGTGCAGACTGGTCTTGAACTGCTGGCCTCATGTAATCCACCCCCCACCTTAGCCTCCCAGAGTGCAGGGATTACAGGTGTTAGCCATCTGTTAACTCCTTTAATTCAGAGGAGTCAGTCAGATTTTAGACATCTCAAATGTTGTACGTTCAAAATCAAACTCCTGGTCTTTTCTGAAAACTTGCCCCTCCCCGTCTTGCCCAATCAGCTATCTACTCCAATCCCTGCATTTGCTGAGGCCAAAACCCTTAGAGTCATCCTGACTCCTTTACTGCTCTCAAACCCACATCCAGCCTGGAAATCCCATCTGTTCCACCTTCAAAATGCATCCAGAACCTGCCCTTTCTTTGACACTTGGCCGCCCACACCCTGGTCCTGTCCACCCTTGGCTCCTGCCTGGATGCTCCCAGCAGCTTCCCCCCGGGCTCCCTGGCCCTGCCCCAGCCTGTCCCCCACACACAGCCGGGGGATCCTGTAACACCTGTGTTTGTTTCTTCGGGGCGCTGTAACAAATTGCCACCAAGCTGGTGGCTTACGACAACAGAATGCATGGCCAGGCACAGTGGCTTATGCCTGTAATCCCAGCACTTTGGGAGGCTGAGATGGGTGGATCACTTGAGGTCTCACCACTGTGCACTGTAGCCTGCGTGACAGAGTGAGACTCTGTCTTTAAAAAAAAAAAAAAGACAACAAATTTATTCTCTCAGTTTTGGAGCCAGAAGTCCAAACTCAAGGCGTAGCAGGGCCATGCTCCTCCAGAAGCTGGAGGGGAGATTCCATTCCTCACCTCTCCCAGCTTCTGGTGGCTCAGGCATTGCTGTGTTTATGGCCACATCACTCTAATCTCAGCCTCCCTGTTCACATGGCCTTATGCCTGTTTTATCTCTGAGAAGGACAGTTGTGATTGGATTTAGGGCACATCCAGATAGTCCAGGATGATCTCTTCTCAAGATCCTAAATCTAATTACAATTGCAAAGATCCTTTTTCCAAATAAGGGCACATGCACACAAGTTCTGGGGATTATGCTTGCGTGGGATGTATCTTTTTTGAGGCTACCATTCAACCCACTACAAAATCCAGTGCAAGCCCAGTGAAGTGGCTCGTGCCTGAAATCCCCACAATGGGGGAGTCCAAGGTGGGAGGTTCACCTGAGGCCAGGAGTTCAAGACCAGCCTGGGCAGCATAGTGAGATCCCCCCATCTCTTTAAAAAATCAGAAGCAGCCGGGCGCAGTGTCTCACACCTGTAATCCCAGCACTTTGGGAGGCCGAGGCAGGTGGATCACGAGGTCAAGAGATCGAGACCATCCTGGCCAACATGGTGAAACCCCATCTCTACTCAAAATACAGAAAATTAGCTGGGCATGGTGGCGCGTGCCTGTAATCCCAGCTACTCAGGAGGCTGAGGCAGGAGAATTGCCTGAACCCAGGAGGCGGAGGTTGCAGTGAGCCGAGATCACGCCATTGCACTCCAGTCTGGGTAACAAGAGTGAAACTCCGTCTCCAAAAAAAAAAAAAAATCAGAAGCAGATCACATCATCCTTCCCTGCTGGGAGCCCACACGTGACCCCATCCTACTCAGTCCAAGCAACCCCAAAAGATCTGGCCCTGTCACCTCTGTGACATGTCTCCCTCTCCCCGCAGCCCACTCCACTACAGATACACTGGCATCCTCCCTCTTCTCCATCCACACCAGGCACATTCCTCCCTCGGGCCTTTGTCCTGGTCATTTTTCTCACAGATGTCCATCTTACCTCTCCCTGAAGCTTTTTTCAGGCATCCCCTCCTCAATGAGGCCTTTTCTGACCTGCTTATTAAGTATCACAATTCCACCCCACCTCTCTTCCTTGATCCTCTATGGCACTTACTACCTTTTAACATATCATTTATTATCTTGTTTTTTGTTTTTTGTTTTTTGTTTTTTGAGATGGAGTTTCCTGTTGCCCATGCTGGAGTGCACTGACGCCAACTCACTGCAACCTCCACCTCCCGGGTTCAAGCAATTCTCCCACCTCAGCCTCCAGAGTAGCTGAGATTACAGGTGCCCGCCACCACTCCCGGCTAATTTTTGTATTTTTAGTAGAGATGGGATTTTGCCATGTTGGCCAGGTGGGTCTCGAACTCCAGACCTCAGGTGATCCACCCACCTCGGCCTCCCAAAGTGCTGGGATTATAGCCCTGAACCATCACGCCCAGCCTCTATTTTTCCCTCCTGTAAATTTTTTCACATCTGTATCCCCAGTGCCTAAAACAATACCTGATGCACACAAGGCAACCAGTAAATGTGAGTAAAATTAATGAACAGCAAATGCTATTGTTACCACGCCCATTTTGCAGATGGAGAAATCAAGGCACAGAGGCATTGTCGCTCTGCAAGGTCAAACAGTCACTAAGTGCTGAAGCTCAGATTCAAGCTCAGGTGTCTGGCTCTAGCACTCACTGTATTGTCTTGCCAGTCTAATCCAATCTAAATCGCTTCTCCAGTACTAGTTTTTGTTTATTTGTGTGTTTGTTTGTTTTTGGGATGGAGACTCACTTTCGCAGACTGCAGTGCAGTGTTCCGAGCTCACTGCAATCTCCGCCTCCTGGGTTCAAGCTATCCTCCAGCCTCAGCCTCCCAAGTAGCTGGGACTACAGGCATGCGTCACCACGCCCAGCTAATTTTTTTGTATTTTTAGTAGAGACAGGGTTTCACCATGTTGGCCAGGATGGTCTTGCTCTCCTGACCTCGTGATCCGCCCGCCTCGGCCTCCCAAAGTGCTGGGATTACAGGGGTGAGCCACCTCGCCCAGCTGTTTGTTTTTTTTGACAGGCTCTCACTCTGTCAGCTAGGCTAGAGTGCAGTGGTACGATCAGGGCTCACTGCAGCCTCCACCTCCCAGATTCAAGCAGTTCGCCTGCCTCAGTCTTCCAAATAGCTGGAACTACACATCCACACTACCATACCAGGCTAATTTTTTTTCATTTGTTGTAGAGATTACATCTCACTATGTTGCCCAGGCTGGTCTTGAACTCCTGGGCTCAAGCAATCCTCCCACCTCAGCCTCCCAAAGTGCTGGGATTACACATGTAAACCACAGTACTTGGCCCTCCAGTATTAGGTGTTGCCCAGGCTGGAGTGCAATGCACGATCTTGGCTGACTGCAACCTCCACCTCCCGGGTTCCAGCAATTCTCCTCCCTCAGCCTCCCGAGTAGCTGGCACTACAGGTATGCATCAACATGCCTGGCTAATTTTTGTATTTGTAATAGAGACAGGGTTTCACCATGTTGGCCAGGCTAGTCTTGAACTCCTGAGCTCGTGATCCACCTGCCTCAGCCTCCCAAAGTGCTAGGATTACAGGCATGAGCCACTGTGCCTGGCCTATTAGTTTACTTTTTAATTAAAAGTTAATACAGTAAGAAAAATAATAAAATTAAAATGTATCAAAAGTTAAACTAATCATTACAGACCTGTAATCACTGTACAATTTGAAAGCCAAAACATCACTGACACTTTGAAGTCCATCTATTTTCTTCCCATTTTTATTTTGTTTTTATTTTTTATTTTTTATTTTCTTGTAGAGACTGGGGGTTGGTCTGGAACTCCTGGGCTCAAGCAGTCCTCACACCTCAGCCTCCCAAAGTGCTGAGATTACAGGCGTGAGCCACAGTGCCCGGCCCTTCTTCCTATTTTTGGTTTATTGGTGACCATCCCTGTTCTCCAGCCCTGACGCTGCCAGTCCTGTTAACTCAGATCTCCATGCCCCACCTCGCCTTCAGTTTTGTTTTTATTCATCTTGGCTTCCCTAATTTCACATCGCCTGCTGTTCCAACTCCATATTCTTCAATAAAAGTATTTCTCACCAAGGCCTTCAAAGAAAACCGAAGGCAAGCATTTCCCGTAATCCCTCCTGCCTCCTCCACCCACAATGCTGTGGTCAGCCGCCTCTAAGACTGATGTTATCTTCTGCTTCTCCTAGTGACCTCTGGAGTTTCAAATAACCTTAGTCTGTTGCCATTTCTTGCTAGATCCTTTTTTTTAAAATTTGTCAACAACACCAGTTTGATTTTTTTTTTTTTTTTTTTTGAGACAGAGTCTCACATTCTGTTGCCCAGGCATGAGTGCAGTGGCACGGTCTCGGCTCACTACAACCTCTACCTCCCCAGTTCAAGCAATTCTCCTGCCTCAGTCTCCCAAGTAGCTGAGATTACAGGCACCTGCCAACACGCCCAGCTAATTTTTGTATTTTTAGTAGAGACAGGGTTTCACCATGTTGACCAGGCTAGTCTCGAACTCCTGATCTCAGGTGATCCGTCTGCCTCGACCCCCCCCCCCGAAAGTGCTGGGATTTCAGGTGTGAGCCACCACGCCCGGCCTGCTAGATCCTTTTTAGGCATCCCCATTTGTCTTCCTGCCATGAAAAGAGGGGATCTAGCATGTTCTACCCTCACCAGTCTGGGATCTGACATTGGTGGGGAGGAGTTTGCAAGTTAACCCTAAAAATCTGGGTTGGATCTTGGAGTAAGGGAGAACCTAGCTCTCTTTGAGAGTTTTCTTTTTCTTCTTTTTCAAAAAACAGAATGCATGCTCCTGATTTTTTAAAAGGTGATGAAACTAGCGACACCTGTGTTTGCTTTATAATTATTTCTCAACCTACATAGAGATATTTTCTGTACTTCTCAGAAAATAGCTTATGTTTCACAATTTTAAAAAAGAAAATAAGGCTGGGCGCAGTGGCTCACACCTGTAATCCCAGCACTTTGGGAGGTCAAGGCAGGTGGATCACCTGAGGTCAGGAATTTGAGACCAGCCTGGCCAACATGGAGAAACCCTGTCTCTACTAAAAGTACAAAAACAATTAGCTGGGTGTTGTGGCGGTTGCCTGTAATCCCAGCTACTTGGGAGGCTGAGGCAACAGTTGCTTAAACCCGGAGTGGGAGATTGCAGTGAGCGGAGATTGTGCCCCTGCACTCCAGCCTGGGGGGCAGAGCAGGACTCTGTCTCAAAAACAAAAACAAAAACAAAGTTTAGCTGGGTGTGGTGGCGTGTGCCTGTAATTCCAGCTACGCAGGAGGCTGAGGCAGAAGAATCGCTTGAACTAGGAGGCAGAGCTTGCAGTGAGCCGAGATGGCACCACTGCACTCCAGCCTGGTTACAGAGCAAGACTCTGTCTCAAAAAAAAATAATAATAATAAAATAGGCCAGGGACGGTGGCTCACGCCTGTAATCCCAGCATTTTGGGAGGCTGAGGTGGGTGGATAATGAGGTCAGGAGTTTGAGACCAGCCTGGCCAACATAGTGAAATCCTGTCTCTACTAAAAATACAAAAATTAGCCAGGTGTGGTGGCGGGCGCCTGTAATCCCAGCTACTCGGGAGGCTGAGGCAGGAGAATCACTCGAACCCAGGAGGCGGAGGTTGCAGTGAACCGAGATTGCACCATTCTACTCCAGTCTGGGCAAAAGAGCAAAACTCCGTCTCAAAAAAAGAGAAAAGAAAAGAAAATACGGGTCAGGTGTGGTGGCTCATGCCTGTAATTCCAAAACTTTGGGAGGCTAAGGTAGGAGGAACATTTGAGTCCAGGAGTCCAGCCTGGACAACAAGCAAGACTCCATCTCTACAAAGTTGTTGTTGTTGTTTTTTAAATTAGCTGGGCATGGTGGCACATGCCTGTAGTTCCAGCTACTTGGGAGGCTGAGGCAGGAGGATTGCTTGAGCCTGGAAAGTTGAGGCTGCAGTGAGCTATGATCGTGCTGCTGCACTCCACCCTAGAGAACGGAACCCTGATACACACAAAAAAAAAAAAAAAGAAAAAGAAAAGAGACTTAGGATAAAAAGCAATCTTGACCTACCCTGAAATCCCCACTCCCTTGAAGGCAACCACTTCTGACCTGTTGCTTCTCTCAGTAAAACTCCTTTTCTGCAATTATCTCTTGACTTCCTGCCATGTGTGTTTGGGGGAGCTTGATGGAAGAGAGTGTCCCTGTCTCATTTAGAGAGGTACCACCCTCTCTTAATGAGGAGAGGAGGGTTGAGAGAGGAAAGGGTTCTTCAATGTATTTCTCCAGTCGGGGCCTTAAATCCCTCTTGGGAGATATGCGATGGGGTGGATCGGAAAATAAGTTTGTTTAAATCCCTATCAAAATGTCAGTTAGCTGTTTTTAAAAAATCAAATACTGAAGTCCAAATAGACTCCAACAGAAAATCCACCATCTCCTCTGCCCTTTTCTTCCCATCGCATACCGTAAACTGCCTTCTGTTGACCTTATCGCTACATTTTTTCATCCTATTAATCACCCTTGATCTCTCCTTTTCATTTTATAAGCGTTTTATTAATTTTATTTATGTATTTATTTTTGACCAGGTAATGCATGCCCAAGGTACAAAAATTCACAAGGTTTGTAGACGAGAAAAGACGTGAAGCTCCTTTTATTCTTTACCTGTGGCTTCCCTGCCCCACACGGGGACTCTAGGGTGGAATGTAGCAAAGGCCATCCCCCAGCCATGTACTGCCCCCCAACAGGGCCAGGTTGGAGCGACCGCGTCTGGGGGGCCGGGGCCCCCCTTCTCGCTGCGGTGAGCCCGGGCTGAGGTGCGCACTGCGCAGACTCCCTGCTGCAGTGGGCGGAGCTCCCGCTTGCCCCGCCCCCTCCTCCTCCCACCCCTGTTCAGCCTGTCCGGGCAGAAGCTGGGGCCCCACGGAGGTAGCAGCAGACGCCTGCGAGCGAGTCTGAGGCCCCTCAGGGGTAGGTGGGGGGAGGCTGGCTGGGGGGATGGGCACCGGGGTGGCAGGGAGGTCCTCATGATCCCCGGCTGAGCTGTGTGGTGTGGGAGTAACCTGAGTGAGAGCAGAGGAGCCACCTCGAATATACCCCCTGTGTAGTCCCAGGGCTGAGAAAAGCCGGGCACAAAGACCTGGGACTCCACTGACCTCATCCAGGGCTGTCTTTCTGTGGGTGTCTAGAGATTGGAGGAGGGAGAAGGGAGCTGCTAGAGGGGAGCTGCGTGGGTGCTGATGGGGGCAGGGTGGGCACTGCTGAGTGATGAGCAGGCAGCAGAGTCGTTGGATTTTGAGGGATTTCGAAATCCTGCTGACCAGTGACCAGCTTCCTCTTTTTAGGGTGGTGGGCAGTGTGCCAGTGGCCCCCGTGCTTATGAATAGCCCCAAGACTAATCACCCTTCTGTGATGTCTGTCCCTCGAAAGCGTAGAACACCCCACAGTGTGCCCACTTTTGTTCTGCCAGTTTGGAGACCCTGACACACCCACCTTCTCACCTGGGCTCTGTGTACCCCCCAGCCTCGAGGCGAGATGAAGCCTAAACTGATGTACCAGGAGGTAGGTGGATTGGGGGGCTCCACAGGGTGGAGCTGGGTGCAGTGGGGGTGGGATTTGAAGAGCCACCCTGTTACCCCTGTTGTGGTCCCCATCCCCTAGCTAAAGGTGCCTGCAGAGGAACCTGCCAGCGAGCTGCCCATGAATGAGATTGAGGCGTGGAAGGCTGCAGAAAAGGTAGGAGCCCTCCGCCACCCTCACTCTGTCTCAGGGACAAGCTGGGCTGCCCCCTCGGGCTGGCTGACCACCTCCTCCTCCCCACAGAAAGCCCGCTGGGTCCTGCTGGTCCTCATTCTGGCGGTTGTGGGCTTCGGAGCCCTGATGACTCAGCTGTTTCTATGGGAATACGGCGACTTGCATCTCTTTGGGCCCAACCAGCGCCCAGCCCCCTGCTATGACCCTTGCGAGTAAGTGGGGGGTGCTGCAGGTGGTGGGGGGAGGGGCTTGCCAGACCAGGGACACTTAAGCACACACTTAAGTGGGGCCTGCACTCAGCCCTACCCAGCACTTGCCACAAGTGAGGAGGTTGCAGACTCCCAAGTGCTTGCCCGCCCCCTCCTCCTCCACACACAGTTTCTATGGCAGCCACAGCGTCATCTTCTATCTGGCCGGTGAATAGACACAGCATCTTCCACCCACATCTGTGGACACACACACACACACACACACACATCTAAATACACGACCTTCCTTCCACACCTCTAGACAGACACATTCACAGACACACAGAGAATCATGAGTCTAGGCACACATTCAAATACACACAGTTTTAAAAATTTTTTAAAAAAGAAGTGTTTCAACATATTGAGTTAAAAAAGAAAAGAAAAGAAAAACTCAAATACAGTTTAGCCAAGCTCAGTGGCTCACGCCTATAATCCCAACACTTTGAGGGGGGCTGAAGCGGGAGGAATGCTTGAGCCCAGGAGTTCCAGACCAGCCTAGACAATGTAGTGAGACTCCATCTCTACCAAAAGTAAAAAGAGCAGTCAGGCATACTGGCACACACCTGTAGTCCTGTCTACTCAAGAGGTTGAGGCTGGAGGATAGCTTGAGCCCAGGAGTTCCAGGCTGCAGTGGGCCGAGATTGTGTCACTGCACTTCCAGCCTGGGAGACAGAGCAAGACTCTGTCTGTAAAAAAAAATACGGTCTGTTCAACACACCCATGGATGGACAGCAGAGCAGTCACCTCCGGCACCCTATGGCTGATAGCATTCCCCACCCCCCAGAGCAGTGCTGGTGGAAAGCATTCCTGAGGGCCTGGACTTCCCCAATGCCTCCATGGGGAACCCTTCCACCAGCCAGGCTTGGCTGGGCCTGCTTGCCGGTGCACGCAGCAGCCTGGACATCGCCTCCTTCTACTGGACCCTCACCAACGATGACACGCACACGCAGGAGCCCTCTGCCCAGCAGGTACCTGCAACCTTGGCCCTGACCAGCAGCCGTGGAAGGGGATGGGAGGCAGCAGGGGCTGTGGGTGATGATGGGGTTTCTCCTGCAGCCCAGGAGACAGATGGGCATGTCTCACACAGTGGATTGGACACAGGTGTTTGGAAGCAGCTGAATTCACGTGGCCCTCTGGACTGGGGGCGTTTGTCATGGTCATCTGTAGGCCTCTGAATGTCAGGGTGTGGGTTTGATTACAAGGGATTATTAGGCTGGCAGATGTCACTCGCCCACAAGCTGCCCTGACCCCGTCACACAAAGAAATGGAAGAGTGGAGTAATTAACAGCCTAGCCTCAAGATAGGGGCCACCTCCCAGCTGTGTGACCCCAGGCAGGTCACCTCTTCTCTCCAGCTTCAGTTTCTTTATCTGTAAAATAGGGCCAACGTATAGCACCTGCTTCTTAGGGCTCTTGTGAGAATGAAATGGACTAATCCATGCAAATTTTAGCACAGTGCCTGACATAGAGTCAGCCTTTGTGAGTCTGCTGTTACTACATCCTTGTAGGATCTGCAGACAAACTTAACGTAAAAGCTGCTGGGTGTGGTGGCTCACGCCTGTAATCCCAGCACTTTGGGAGACTCAGGCGGGCAGATCACCTGAGATCAGGAGTTCGAGACCAGCCTGACCAACATGGAGAAACCCTGTCTCTACTAAAAATACAAAATTGTCCGGGCATGGTGGCGCGTGCCTGTAATCCCAGCTACTCGGGAGACTGAGGCAGGAGAATCGCTTGAACCTGGAAGGCAGAGGTTGCAGTGAGCCGAGATCGCACCATTGCACTCCAGCCTGGGCAACAAGAGTGGAACTCTATCTCAAAAAAAAACCAAAAAATTTCCTTCATGATTTGAAAAGGAACAGCCTACGTGGATAACCTCTTCTATTGAAAAACCACGAATTTGTTCCTTCTGTTTTCTTCTCCCCACTGCCTCTTTTTGTGAGAAGTTGTCTTAAAACTTACTGAAATTACAAGGCTCCTTAAGAACTGCCTGAAAAAAAATAATTTTGGCCAGGCATGGTGACTTACACATGTAATCCCACCACTTTGGGAGGCCTAGACAGGAGGATCGCTTGAGCCCAAGAGTTCAAGACTAGCCTGAGCAACATAGTGAGTCCCCGTCTCTGCTAAAAATAAAAAAAATTAGCAGGGTGTTGTGGTGCACACCTGCAATCTCAGATACTCAGGAGATGGAAGGAGGAGGATGGCTTGAGCTCAGGAGTTGGAGGCTTCAGTGAGCTGTGATCATGCCACTATCCTCCAGCCTGGGCAACATAGCAAAACTCTGTCTCAAAAAAAAAAAAAAAGAAAGAAAGAAAAGAAAAAGTAATAATAATTACAAAAGTTAAAAATCAAAGCCAGGCATAGTGGCACACACCTGTGGTCCCAGCTACTTGGGAGGCTGAAGCAGGAGGATGGCTTGACCCTAGGAGTTGGAGGCTATGGAGAGCCATGATGGCGCCACTGCACCCTAGCCTGGGCAACATAGTGAGGCCCTGTCTCTAAAAAAGCAATTATTTTAAGTTAAGAAACCGTGTGAGCTCCCACTCCCTGCTGGCTCCCTCTGAAGTGATTTAAAACACATGTAGGAGGCAGATGATCTGGGTTTAAATCCTGCACCAGAGATGGGTGTGGTGGTGCACTCCTGTAGTACCAGCTACTTGGGAGACTGAGGCAGGAGGACTGCTTGAGCCCAGGAACTTAAGATCAGCCTGGACAACATAGCAAGACTCTGTCTCAACAAACAAACAAAATCCCACTCCACTACTGGGTTCTCCGGGGTGGGGGTGGGGGTATAATTCGACTGGCCTCACCAGGTTGTGAGAATTCAGTGAGTTCACTGGGAAGGGGCCTAGGATGGGCATCCTTGACTGGTGCTATTGTTGGCATCATTGTGCTTCACCCCATGCCTTCTGGGACCCCCATGCCTGAGCCTCGCCCACAACATCCTGGGAGAGGCCTGGAGGGCCTGCCTTGATGCTGAATTTTGAGAAGGTCCCTGAGGGGCAAGAGGGGTCAGGAGGCCTTGGAGGGGGATCACAGGCAACTAATTATTAAAGCAGATAAAGATGTTTTAAACAGATAAGGAAGTCTTAATATTTTAATCTGTAAAGTTTTTAATCTATGCAGGCTAATGGAAAGCCTGTTTACGCCTAATCATGTCTTAAAATAACTCCACTGGGCATTGCCTTGTGGGGTTGGAGAGCTGGTTGGTCCAGCCCCTCAGAAGCTCTCCCCTCCCCTCCCCGCAGGGTGAGGAAGTCCTCCAGCAGCTGCAGACCCTGGCACCAAAGGGCGTGAATGTCCGCATCGCTGTGAGCAAGCCCAACGGGCCCCAGCCTCAGGCGGACCTGCAGGCCCTGCTGCAGAGCGGTGAGCTGGGGCCCAACTGGGGTTGGGGTGGGCCTGGGGTTACCCAGCCTGGCCCCTGATCACTGCCCCTGCTGGTCACAGGTGCCCAGGTCCGCATGGTGGACATGCAGAAGCTGACCCATGGCGTCCTGCATACCAAGTTCTGGGTGGTGGACCAGACGCACTTCTACCTGGGCAGTGCCAACATGGATTGGCGCTCACTGACCCAGGTCTGCCTGCACCCTGTCTACCTTCCTTCCAGGTCACTCACTGCCCCACAGGGCACCCAGCCTCTGACTGCACCCCTTACTAAATCCAGAGTCCTCTCCACCCATTCTCTGCAATGACTTCCTCCCTGCCTCCTTCCAGGCCTCCCTAATCAAGCTGGGCATGGTGGCTCACACCTGTAGTCCCAACACTTTGGGAGCCCAAGGTGGGAGGATCGCTTGAGTCCAGGAATTGGAGACCAGTCTGGGCAACATCTCTTCCAAAAAAAAAAATTGCCAGGTGTGGTGGCACGTACCTGTGGTCCCAGCTACTTGGGAGGTTGAAGTGGGAGGATCACTTAAGCCCAGGAGTTCGAGGCTACAGTGGGTTGTATTTGTGCCACTGCACTCCAGCCTAAGCAACAGAGTGAGACCCTGTTAAAAGGAAAAAGAATAGGCCGGGCTCGGTGGCTCATGCCTGTAATCCCAGCACTTTGGGAGGCCGAGGTGGGTGGACCACCTGAGGTCGGGAGTTTGAGACCAACCTGACCAACATGGTGAAACCCCATCTCTACTAAAAATAAAAAAATTAGCCAGACATAGTGGCAGGCGCTGCTAATCCCAGCTACTGGGGAGGCTGAGGCAAGAGAATCATTTGAACCCGGGAGGCAGAGGTTGCAGTGAGCTGAGATTGTGCCATTACACTCCAGCCTGGGTGACAGAGTGAAACTCCGTCTCAAAAGAAAAGAATAATCCCCAGATGGAGCCCTCTACTGCCCTCCCCCTACTACTGGAAGCCTGGGGCTCCCTCTGATCCATGATTGCAGTTACCAGCCCCTCTACGCTACGGGGCATTAAGGACCTGCGTACCCATTTGACCTTCATTGTACATCTCTGTGTGCCTGCTCTAAGTCCAGCCCTGTCCCAGGTAATGTTGGGAACATGGTAGTAGCAGATGGACCTCATGGAACTCCCAGTCCAGTGCAGACTGGCCTGTCACCTGACAGTGACAGCCCAGAAGGGTCAGGGCTGGGGTTGCGGAGGCATAGACAGAGGGTCAGGGCCAGGATGGAGGGAACAGAGGGCTGTGGAAGCTCAGAGACCTCAGCCTGGGGTATTGGAGGGTTTCCCAAAGGAAGTCCAACTAATCTGATCCCTGAAGGATAGGGAGGAATTAGCCCAAAATAGGGAACAGGAAACAGCTCGGGCAGTGAGGTGAAAAGAAGACAGTACATTAATTCACGAATTCATTTCCTCAACAGGTATTTCCCCTAACCCTTAATCTCAGCAATTATGTAGGGAGATGCTACAGATACAGCTGTGACTGAGACATCCGTGGTGCCTGTCCTCTCAACCCAATGGGAAGACCAGTTTGTCACCAGAGAGAATGAGGAGGGAATCCCAAGGGACTATTGAGAGCCCAGAGGAATGCCTGGCACAGGCTGGGTAGTCACGGGAGGCTTCCTGAAGGAGGAAGCATGTCAGCCTAGACCTAAGAATGAGTAGGAGCTAGCTCCATGGAGGGTAGAAGCAGATTGCAGAGGTTCAGGAAACTCTGAACTGATTCGAAAACTGATTTTCATCAAAACTTAAGTTGATAATCATTCTAGGATTTCAGCTATTGGAGCTGGGGTGGAGGGGGCACTGAGGGACAGAGGGATAGACAGAGACTAGGCTGGGGAGTGTCCCTATTGTCTGTGAGCACCAGGCCGCTATCCCTGGGCTCAGCACTGGCCTCCCACAGGTCAAGGAGCTGGGCGTGGTCATGTACAACTGCAGCTGCCTGGCTCGTGACCTGACCAAGATCTTTGAGGCCTACTGGTTCCTGGGCCAGGCAGGCAGCTCCATCCCATCAACTTGGCCCCGGCCTTATGACACCCGCTACAACCAAGAAACACCAATGGAGATCTGCCTCAATGGAACCCCTGCTCTGGCCTACCTGGCGGTGAGTCTGGGGCAAGTGGGGTCTGCCATGTCCCAGCCCCATGCCATCACTCACAGCCTCCATCTGTCCCTGTTTGCTGGTGATAGGGAGGGCATATCCTGACCACCAGCCCTCACCCCAGCTCATTCTGCTTGGTCAGGGGTCTGGACTAGTTCCCAACATCCCTAGGCCTCTATTTCAGTTAGAAAATGGGCCAGGCGCGGCAGCTCACACCTGTAATCCCAGCACTTGGGAGGCCAAGGCAGGTGGATCACGAGGTCAGGAGTTGAAGACCAGCCTGGCCAAGATGGTGAAACTCCATCTCTGCTCAAAATACAAAAAAATTAGCCAGGCATGGTGGTGGGTGCCTGTAATCCCAGCTACTTGGGAGGCTGAGGCAGAGAATTACTTGAATTAGCCACAGGTGGCTCTTTCAATTTAAGTTAATTAAATGCAATTAACAGTTCAGGCCAGGTAAAGTGGTTTATGCCTCTAATCCCAACACTTTGGGAGGTTGAGGTAAGAGGATCACTTAAGGCCAGGAGTTTGAGACCAGCCTAGACAACATAGCAAGACTCTGTCTTTACAAAAAAAAAAAAAAAAAAAAAAGGGCCGGGCGCGGTGGCTCACGCCTGTAATCCCAGCA
The DNA here is from genome assembly GCF_030222135.1 of Aotus nancymaae. NCBI lineage: Eukaryota > Metazoa > Chordata > Mammalia > Primates > Aotidae > Aotus > Aotus nancymaae. The sequence goes on along the minus strand of NW_026988441.1, from coordinate 13,658,588 downwards.
CTTTGGGAGTCCGAGGTGGGTGGATCACGAGGTCAAGAGATCGAGACCATCCTGGTCAACATGGTGAAACCCCATCTCTACTAAAAATACAAAAAATTAGCTGGGCATGGTGGCACGTGCCTGTAATCCCAGCTACTCAGGAGGCTGAGGCAGGAGAATTGCCTGAACCCAGGAGGCGGAGGTTGCGGTGAGCCGAGATCGCGCCATTGCACTCCAGCCTGGGTAACAAGAGCGAAACTCCGTCTCAAAAAAAAAAAAAAAAAATAGCTGGGTGGGGTGGTGCATGTGTGTGTAGTCCTAGCTACTGGGAAGGCTGAGGCAGGGGGATCACTTGAGCCCAGGAAATCAAGGCTGCAGTGAGCCATGATCATACCACTGCACTCTAGCCTGGGTGACAGCCTGTCTCAAAAAGAATTTTTTTCAAGCCAGGCATGGTTGTTCATGCCTGTAACCCCAGCACTTTGGGAGGACAAGATAGGAGGAATACTTGAGGCCAGGAGTTCAAGATCAGCCTGGGCAACATAGGGAAACACCATTTCTTTTTTCTTTCTTTTTTTCTTTGGTTTTATTATTTATTGTTCTAGACAGGATACCCAAGAACTAGGGAGACACCATTTTTACAAAAAAAAAATATTAATAAAAATTAGCCACGTGTGGTTGTGTGCACCTGTAGTCCCTGGGGGATGCTAAGGCAGGAGGATCACTTGAGCCCAGGAGTTTGAAGCTGCAGTGAGATGTTTGTACCATTGGACTCCAGCCTGGGCAACAGGCTGTTGCCCTGTTTCTAAAACAAAGACAAAATTCAGTTCCTCATGCAGTAGCCACATTTCATACGCTCAGTGGCACCTGTAGCAAGTGGCCACCGCATTGGACATTTCCATCACTGTGACAGGCTCTATTGGACCACACTGGCTCTTGCCCATGGCAGATACCGATCACTCTGGACAATTAGCTCTTGATATTTTCACTAGTTGAGGCAGGCAACCCAGGTCCCCCTAGGTCCCCCTGAGCAAGTCACCTGTCCAAGCCCAGAGTCATCGTGGAAGGCACGACACTAAAGCGTGGACGCAGGGAAGCATGCTTCACTGGGGTCTTTCACTAGGGGGCCTCCCACAGGGAATCAAGGCTCTCCTCATTACCACTTCCCCTTTTACAGCCTCCGTTTCCTTGTCTGTTGAGTATTAAGGGAGCTGGGGGCCACGCACGGTGGCTTACCCCTGTAATCCTAGCACTTTGGGAGGCCTGGCAGGCAGACCGCTTGAGTTCAGGGGTTGGAGACCAGCTTGGCAAATGTGGTAAAACCCTGTCTCTACCAAAAATTAGCAAGGCATGATGGTGGGCACCTGTAATCCCAGCTACTTGGGAGGCGGAGGCAGGAGAATCACTTGAACCCAGGAGGTGGAGGTTGCAGGGAGCTGAGATTGCACCATTGCATTCAGCCTGGGTGACAGTGAGATTCTGCCTCAAAAAACGGGGGAGGTGGGGGAGTGGAGCTGGGAAGAGGGCCTAGTGTTGCACCGGGCACACGAGGGCTTCCCAGTCAGGGCAGGCTATGAGCAAATCAGGGAAGAAAATGACTTGAGGCTGGGCTTCATGGCTCATGCCTATAATCCTAGCACTTTGGGAGGCCAAGCTGAGTGGATCACCTAAGGTTAGGAGTTTGAGACCAGCCTGACTGATATGGTGAAACTCTGTCTCTACTAAAAATACAAAAATGAGCTGGGCATGGTGGTGGACACCTGTAGTCCCAGCTACTCAGGAGGCTGAGACAGGAGAATTAATTGAACCCGGGAGGCGGAGGTTGCAGTGAGCCAAGATTGTGCCACTGCACTCCAGCCTGGGCAACAGAGCGAGACTCTCTCTCAAAAAAAAAAGGGGGGGTGGGGTGGGGTGGGGGTGATTAAAAAAAGAAAAGAAAGTGACTTGAGCAGAGGTCCTCAAGCCTGAGCATGCCTCAGAATCACCTGAAGGGCTTGTTAAAACCCAGATTCCTGGGCCCCACCCCAGCACTGATTCAGTAGGCCATGAGCAGTGAGGCACAAGAATTTGCATTTCTAACAAGTTCCTAGGTGATGCTGTTGCCGCTGGATCAGGGACCTTACGTTGAGAAGCACTGGGTTAGAGCATAAATTCTGGAACCAGACAGCCTGGGTTCAAATCCCGGCTCCATTTATCCGCTGTGTGACCTTAAGTAAGTCACCTACTCTCTGAGCCTCAGTTCCCTCACCTGTGAAATGGACGTAGTGATTGACCCTCCTCTTCATGAAGGCTGAGGATTCTGTGAGATCCACAGGACCTGGCTTGTGGTGAGCTGTCCATAAGAGGCATCCACCGTGACGATGCCCCTGGCAGGGCATGTGTCTTGACTGTCCCCTCGCCCTCAGAGTGCACCCCCACCCCTGTGTCCAAGTGGCCGCACTCCGGACCTGAAGGCTCTACTCAACGTGGTGGACAGTGCCCGGAGTTTCATCTACATCGCAGTCATGAACTACTTGCCCACTCTGGAGTTCTCCCACCCTCGCAGGTACTGCCGGGCGTGGAGACAGGGAGCCACAGCAGGTAGACAAGAGACGGGAGAGGGAGTCATGGGGACCAGAAAGCTGGTGGAGCTCCAAGCAAGGGGACAGATGGAAGAGAAGCCGCAGGGAGAGACAGTCACCAGGAGGTGATGGAAAGAAGGTATCTGGGCCAGGCGCGGTGGCTCAAGCCTGTAATCCCAGCACTTTGGGAGGCCGAGGCAGGTGGATCACGAGGTCAAGAGATCGAGACCATCCTGGTAAACATGGTGAAACCCCGTCTCTACTAATACAAAAAATTAGCTGGGCATGGTGGCGCGTGCCTGTAATCCCAGCTACTCAGGAGGCTGAGGCAGGAGAATTGCCTGAACCCATGAGGCGGAGGTTGCGGTGAGCCGAGATCGCGCCATTGCACTCCAGCCTGGGTAACATGAGCGAAACTCCGTCTCAAAAAAAAAAAAAAAAAAAAAAAAAAGAAGGTATCTGGGCACTTGAGACAGGAGACAGAGGGACTACAGAGGAGACAGGAGACAGGGATGAGGTTTCAGGACAAGGTTTGAAGGAACAGAGAAAAGGATGAGAGGACCAGGCACAGTGGCTCACGCCTGTAATCCCAGTGCTTTGTGGGGCCGAGGTGGGTAGATCACTTGAGGTCAGGAGTTCAAGACCAGCCTGGCTAGCATGGTGAAATCCCTTCTCTCCTAAAAATACAAAAATTAGCCAGGTGTGATGGCACCTGCCTTTAATCCCAGCTACTTGGGAGGCCGAGGCAGGAGAATTGCATGAACCTGGGAGGCGGAGGTTGCAGTGAGTTGAGATCGTGCCACTGCACTCCAGCCTGGGTGACAGAGCAAGATTCTGTCTCAAAAAAAACAACAAAAAAAAGAAAGATGAGAATATTGGGGATGGGGGCAAGGATTGGGGACTGGAAACCTGAGGCAGGGGTGCAGGATGTGGGATTTGGGGAGGTAAGAGGCTGGAAACAGAGTGAGGGGCTTGGGGGATGGGGGCTAAAAGTATTTGGGTTTAGGGTAGCAAGCTTGGGGATTTGTGATCCTGGGATAAGGATAACAACCAGGCCAGGCGAGGCGGCTCATGCCTGTAATCCCAGCACTTTGGGAGGCCAAGGCAGGCAGATCACCTGAGGTCAGGAGTTTGAGACCAACCTGACCAACATGGAGAAACCAGTCTCTACTAAAAATACAAAATTAGCCCAGCCTGATGGTGCCTGTAATCCCAGCTACTCGGGAGGCTGAGGCAGGAGAATCACTGGAACCCCGGAAACGGAGGTTGCAGTGAGCCAAGATCGTGCCATTGCACTCCACCCTGGGCAAAAAGAGTGAAACTCTGCCTAAGAAAAAGAAAATATAACGATACCCACTGTAACATCCAGGTGGATGATGGGGTTTGTGGGGCTCAGAGAAGGTATTCTAGGGGCAGTAGGTAAGATGATGGGTCCAGGCATGCCAGCTCACACCTGTAATCCCAGCACTTTGAGAGGCCGAGGCAGGAGGATCACTAGGAGTTTGAGACCAGCCTGGGCAACATAGTGAGACCCCATCTCTACAGAAAAATTTAAAGATTACCCCAGTGCGGTGGCACCTGCCTGCAGTCCCAGCTACGCAGGAGACTGAGGCAGGAGGATGAAGCACTTGAGCCCAGGAGTTGGAGGCTGCACTGAGCTATGATCGTGCCACTGCTCCCTCCAGCCTGGGTGACAGAGCAAGAACCTATCTCAAAAAAAAAGAGGATGGCAAGACTGGGTTTTGGGGAGCAGGAATGGGAGCCACAGCCAGGAAGAGGAAGTAGGATGTGGGATTTCTGGAGGCAGGAACAGGGTCTGGGAGCCAGCGATGAGGAAGTCCTCCTGGTAGTTAAAGGAGGGCCCAGGCTTGGTTCCCCAAAGCCTGTGGACGCAGCCGCCCTCTGCATCCTGCCTCCACCTCCCACACACTCGTCCCCAGGTTCTGGCCTGCCATTGACGACGGGCTGCGACGGGCCGCCTATGAGCGTGGCGTCAAGGTGCGCCTGCTCGTCAGCTGCTGGGGACACTCAGACCCATCCATACGGGCCTTCCTGCTCTCCCTGGCTGCCCTGCGTGACAACCATACCCACTCCGACATCCAGGTGGTAAGCACTGCCCCAGGCCACCCCTCGGCCCCTGTGTGGGGCAGTCCTGGGGACACAGCCCTCATGGAGGTTGTCTGTCACCTGACAAGGATGGTCCAGAGTGAGCCCTGTCACAGTGGGGAAACCATGGGTCAGGCTGGGAGGAGGGGACACAGAGGGGTTGGGGCTGGGATGCGGAGGCAGAGGGGTCAAGGCCGGGATAGAGGAGGCCCAGGCAAAGGGGTTGGGGCCAGGATTGGGGGGGCACAGCGAGAAGGGTTGGGACCAGGACTGGGGGAGTGAGCAGGTAGAGGGGTCGGGGCTGGGGTAGGGGGCATAAGCAGAGGGATAGGGGCCAGGGTGGGGACGCCCAGAGAAAGCCCCTGCCCTGGTGGGAAGGGCCAAGGAAGATGTTCTGGAAACGGGGCCCCTGAGACAAGCCCTCAGGAACAAATAGTAGCTGGTCTGCAGGCAGATCTGCCTCCCTGATCCCGGGGCTCCTCCGACTCCCCTTGCCTCTCACACCCCTTCCCATCCTCCCCTCCCCCTCAGAAACTCTTTGTGGTCCCCGCGGATGAGGCCCAGGCCCGAATCCCATATGCCCGCGTCAACCACAACAAGTACATGGTGACTGAACGCGCCACCTACATCGGTGAGTATGTCCCGAGCACGACGGGGTGCCGAAGAAGTGGGGGCTTCAGACACCAGGCGCGGCCCCCTCACGGCGCCCTTACACTCCACCCGCTCCTCTCTAGGAACCTCCAACTGGTCGGGCAACTACTTCACAGAGACGGCGGGCACCTCGCTGCTGGTGACGCAGAACGGGAGGGGTGGCCTGCGGAGCCAGCTAGAGGCCATTTTCCTGAGGGACTGGGACTCCCCTTACAGCCATGACCTTGACACCTCAGCTGACAGCGTGGGCAACGCCTGCCGCCTGCTCTGAGGCCCGGTCCAGTGGACAGGCCGAGGCCTGCTGGGCCCCCGTGGACCCAGATGCTCTGGGTCACGGTCCCTGTCCCCGTGCCCCCGCTTCTGTCTGCCCCGTTGTGGCTCCTCAGGCTCTCTCCCCTGCTCTCCCACCTCTACCTCTGCCCCCACCGGCCTGACGCTGTGGCACTGGGACCCAGCAGAGCTGGGGGAGGGATCAGCCCCCAAAGAAGTGGGGGTGCATGCTGGGCCTGGCCCCCCTGGCCTACCCTCCCTTTCCAGGGCAGAAAAGGGCCCAAGGTTATAATAAGAAGTAAATAACTTGTCTGTACAGCCTGTGCCCGACTGAGTGGTGTGAGATGGGGTGGAGGGGTAGAGGACAGCTGGCATGGGCCTCTGGTGGGGACATCCTTGTGTGCTGAGCCCTCAGCCTGTCACTGGCATGTGCTGAGCCCTTAGCATGCAGTACGCACGGGCTGAGCTGTGCTGAGCATGCAGTGGGCCACTCTGTGGCCTGGCACGGACTTAACACTCAGGTAGCCAGCATGGGGTAGCATGTGCTGAACAGAAACATGTTCCCAGATTGACCGGGAGGGACCAAACCATTGCCACATCCCACCATGGGGGACCTAGCATGGCTGAACACGGGAGCATGCGCCTCGTGTGAATTTCAGCCTGCCAAGTGGATTGACACTGAGCATGCCCCAAATGTAGATGAGTGCATGCCAACCCCATAAACATGTAGGAGGGACAAGCCAACAGACAAGGAGACCCTAGCACCTGGCCAGCTTATGAACACATGCTGAGCACAAAGCATGATCTGAGAGTAGATTCCCAGCATGCCAAGCTCATAGCATATTTAGGGCATGGGTTAGTCAACCAAGCACAGCGTTTCCCTCCTGGTGTGACAGCAGCCCAGGCTCCAGCCTGAGCCAGTGGTTAAGTGGGCCCAGCATCGCAGAGCAAGTCCCTGGGTGCCACTCTGGAGCCCCCATCCCCCCAGAGCCAGTCCAAGCCCCAGGCAGTGAGAGCAGGCTTGAAGCAGGACTGTTGAACACTTCTGTATTGAAATAGACAGAGGCAACAGGGCTGAGGACGGGTGCAGGGCCAGTGGGGTGCAGCCCCCTTCCTGCTGTCCCTCTGGCCAAGGGGCACAGGCCAGACTTCAAAGCCCTGCTGCGTTCAGGAGAGGTATGCAGGCACACACTGCAGGCAGGGGGAATGGGATTTCTGGATAACCATCTTTCTGTAAGAATAATTTGTGGTTCAGGAGATGGCTCTGAGGAGCGGTTTGGGTTGGGAGGGGATGCCAGCCCAGCTAGTGCAGCCCCCAGTGACGGGCAGGGGTGGAATCACCATCAGTGGTGCCCGCTGACATGCTGGAGAAAGCTGGTGGCCCGGTGCGGACCGTGCTAGTAGGAGTGGCAGGGTTGGAGCCCCTGAGCTTGTGGGCCCCTGATGCCCTCCAGGGTCCAGTCTGGCTCACTCAGCAATTCTCCAGGACAGCTGCTGGGGTTGAAGAGCTCAGGGTCTGGCCTCTGTGGGGAAGAGGAGAGAGGGCCATCAGCCAAGCAGCTAACAGTGTGTGAGCCTCTGCTGAGACTCTGTCACCTCCTGATGGGGGTGAGCATGTGCTAGGGTCTTTATCGCCAGTGCTGGGCCTTTATTGCCTCTTCGTAATGATGTAATAACAGCTCACTGCAGCCTGGACCTCCCTGGCTCAAGGGATCCTCCTCCTACCTCAGCCTCCCAAGTAGCTGGGACTACAGGTGCACGCCACCAAAACCAGCTAATATTTCTAATTTTTTGATAGAGACAGGATGTTGCCCAGGCTTTTTATCACTTTTTTTTTTTTTTTTAAGATAGTTTTGCTCTTGTTGCCCAGGCTGGAGTGCAATGGCACGATCTTGGCTCACTCCAACCTCCGCCTCCCGGGTTCAAGCAATTCCGTTGCCTCAGCCTCCCGAGTAGCTGGGATTACAGGCACCTGCCACCATGCCCAGCCTCTTTATCGCTTTTTATAAGTGGATTACTGTACCCTGAGCTTTTGCCACAGCCTGAAGGTAGCCAAGTATGTGCTGAGCCTTATCATATCCTGATGGCATCAGGTGTGTGCTGAGCCTCCTCACACCCTAATTGTATCCTGAATGTGGGTGAGTGTGTGCTAAGCCTCCCCACATCCTAATCTTATCTTTGAATGTGGGGTGTGTGCTGAGCCTCCCCACATCCTAATCTTATCTTTGAATATGGGTGAGTGTGTGCTGAGCCTCCTCACACCCTAATCATATCCTGAACGCACCCGGCTCACCTCAGCATCCACGGTCATGTCTTTGATGTTGGGCCCATCCCCGTCTCGCTGCAGGATGGCGGGGGACTCAGCAGAGGCCCCAGTGTGCTCTCCTTCCTCCCAGCCATGGCCCCAGCAGGGTTTGTCCTCCTCAGGCGAGACCCGGCTCAGCCGGATGAGGTTGCTGAATTTGGAGTTGGACTTGGAGCCTGAGGGTGGCTTGCAGGCCTTGTGGCGGCCTGCCAGCCTGCTGCTGTAGAAGGCCAGGATGGGCTGGGGGTCTGAGTCGGGCATGTGGCAGCCAGTGATGGCTGCCTTGAGGGGGGCCAGCACGTCGGAGACCACGTGAGTGCAGGTCTCGCCCCACAGCCCGTGCCCAGCCTCTTGCAGACTCAGGTCATCCAGCTGGTCGATGGCTCTTTGCATACCCGGTGCCTTCTCCTCTCGGAAGAAGGGCCGACTGCCAGCCACACTGCCCATGCCCGCGGCCTCCTTCTCCTCGGCCAGATGGTAGTAGGGGGTCCCATCTTCTGCAGTGGCCACAACAGGCGTGGGGAGCTTGCCCTCCACCTGCAGTGAAAGGCGGCAGCTTCGTAGCGAGAGCTGGTAGTAGCGGGTGGTCTCGTGGGCGCTGCACAGCTGCTGCATGGACACAAAGGGGTGGCGCAGGGCGGCACTGGGGCTAATGCGCTCGTGGGACTCCCAGGTCAGCATGCGTTTGATCAGCTCCACCATGCTCTTGAGGTCGGCATGTTCTGCCAGCGCCTCCTGGTCGGGGAAGGTCAGCCGACTGGCCACACTGCCACCATTCACCGTCTCGATCTGGTCCAAGGACTTGAGTATGTATTTGCGGCGCTCCAGTGGATGCACCTGGCGGGGCATGGGGAAGGGGGTAGGGTTGACACATGTGCAGGTCTCGGGCCCTGGGCACGCCTGCTGTGTCACCCACATGTAGCCCTGACTTCCGGGTCCGACCATGATCCACCTTGGAGCTCTCTGGCTGCTAGGAGGGTCACCCTGGATCCCTTACACCTGAGCCCCTCTAATCTAACCCAAAGCTCTCACTGGCCAAAGTTCCATCCCTTGCCCCAGCCCTCCAGCCCTCCCTGGCCCCACGGGTGCAGCTCCTACCAGCAGCTAGCAGAGGGAGTATCCAGAATCTCTACTCCTCCCTGGAATCAAATCCAGGTCCCTCTTACGGCCACAGCTCCACACTTGCTGTTGTAGACAAACTACTAGTTTGTCACCCCCCGATATGGCACTGCCATCGACTTTTAGTCTCACCTGTGGTCCCATCTAGACCCTTCTTGCTGTGAAATCAAGCTCAAACTTCTAGTCCCCTCTGCTGTCTAACCCAGGCTCTTGCTGCACAGATTTGAGGGGTAAAGCCATAGAGGTAGCTAACTGGCTGCTGCCCCAAACCTCTAGACTCACCTGAGGTCTCACAATGATCCCTTTTTTTTTTTTTTTTTTTTTTGAGACAGAGATGGAGTTTTCCTCTTGTAGCCCAGGCTGGAGTATAATGGTGCCATCCGGCTCACTGCAACCTCCACCTCCCAGGTTCAAGTGATTCTCCTGCCTTAGCCTCCCTAGTAGCTGGAATTATAGGCGTCTGCCAACACACCTGGCTAATTTTTGTATTTTTTGTAGAGACAGGGTTTCACCATATTGGCCAGGCTGGTCTTGAACGCCTGACCTCAAGTGATCCACCCACCTCGGCCTCCCAAAGTACTGGGATTACAGGTGTGAGCCATCATGCCCAGCCGGATTCTTTTTATTTTTTTTATTTTTTTTATAGAGACAGGGTTTCACCATATTGATCAGACCAGTCTCGAACTCCTGACCTGAGGTGATCCACCCACCTTGGCCTCCCAAAGTGCTGAGATTACAGGCGTGAGCCACCGAGCCCTGCCTTTTTTTTTTTTTTTTGAGACGGAGTTGCACTCTTGTAGCCCAGGCCAGAGTGCAATGGTGTGATCTCAGCTCACTGCAACCTCCACCTTCCAAGTTTAAGTGATTCTCCTGCCTCAGCCTCCCATGTAGCTGGGATTACAGATGCCTGCCACCATGCCTGGCTAATTTTTGTATTTTTAGTAGAGACAGGGTTTTACCACGTTTGCCAGGCTGGTCTCAAACTCCTGACCTCAGGTGGTCCACCCACCTTGGCCTCCCAAAGTGCTGGGATTACACAGGGTGAGCCACTGCGCCTGGCCTCAAATCCTCTTTTTTTGAAACAGGGTCTTGCTCTGTCGCCCAGGCTGGAGTGTAGTGGTGCAGTCATAGTTCATTGCAGCTGCCATCTCCTGGGTTCAAGTGATCTTCCCACCTAGCCTTCCAAGTAGCTTGGGGCTATAGGTGTGTGCCACCACACCTTGCTAAATTTAACTTAATTTTTTTTTTTTTTAAGAGACGGTTTCTCCATGTTGGTCAGGCTGGTCTGGAACTCCCGACCTCAGGTGATCCTCCCACCTCAGCCTCCCAAAGTGCTGGGATTACAGGTGTGAGCCACCTTGCCCAGCCTTAAAATTTTTTCTAGAGATGCATTCTTGCGATGTCATTGGGGATGGCCTCAAGCGATCCTCCTGCCTTGGCCTCCCAAAGTGCTGGGACCACAGGCTTAAGCCACTGCACTTGGCCTCTCCCGCAATTCTCATAGCCAACCTCAGACCTCATATTTTCTCTGTGGTCTAATCCCTCATGCCACACAAGTTGCTGACCCCAGAGCTGAAGCTGGCAGAGAAGCTACCCGAATCTTCCTTCACGCTTGCGGTATGACCCAGATCCCTCTTGCTACAGCAGCCCTTGCATCTGACTTTCAAACATCCAATCCTCCCTGCAGTTTCTCCCCTAGATCTATCTTGTAGCAGCAGCCCCCAGCACTAACCAATCCCATTTGATCTCATCCAGCTCTTTTTTGCTGTGAAAATGCCCTAGGCTAGAGGCCAGGTGCAGTGGCTCCTGCCTGTAATCCCAGCTCTTTGAGAGGCCCAGGTGGGTGGATCACCTGAGGTCAGGAGATTGAGAACATCCTGGCTAACACGGTGAAACCCTGTCTCTACTAAAAATACAAAAAATTAGCCAGGCATGGTGGCATGCGCCTGTAGTCCCAGCTACTCGGGAGGCTGAGGCAGGAGAACCGCTTGAACCTGGGAGGTGGAGGTTTCATTGAGCCGAGATCATGCCTCTGCACTACAGCCTAGGCAAAAGAGTGTGACTCTGTCTCAAAAAATAAAGAAAAGAAAATGCCCTAGGCTGACCCTCAAGGTCCAGTCCTCGCTGAAGTTCAGCCCAGAATTTTTTTTTCAATTATTAAAACGATGTTTTTTCTTTTTTTCTATTTTCACTCCATTCTTCTGGTCTGATATTCTTTTTTTCTTTTTGAAACAGGGTCTTGCTTTGTCACCCAGACTCAAGTGCACTGGCATGATCACAGCTCACTGCAGCCTGGACCTCCTAGGTTCAAGGAATTCTCCTGTCTCAGCCCACCACGTACCTGGGAAAATAGGCCCATACCACCATGCCCGGCTAATTTTTTTTTCATGTTTTACAAAGAGGAGGTCTCACTGTGTTCCCCAAGCTAGTCTCAACCTCCTGGGCTCAAGGGATTCTCCTACCACAGTCTCCCAAAGTGCTGGGATTACAGGTGTGAGCCACCTCGCCCGACCTAGATATTTTTCTTCAAGTAACAGCCCCCACCCTGACTGCCCTCACCCAACGTTTCCCTTACCTTTGTCTCGGCCAGATAGTCAGCCGAGGACTTGAGCTGCCAGGGGTTGGTGGCGTCAGGATGGGGGTTGCACTTGAAGAAGTGGTGGGCCTTGCGGGCGGCGTGCAACAGGTGCGGCTTAGGCAGGCCCTGGGTCTCACAGATGTAGCGCACCTGGTCGTACTCATTGTTGCCCGGGTAGAGGGGCCAGCCCAGGTGCAGCTCAGCCATGACGCAGCCTAGGGACCACATGTCCACCTTCTCGCAGAAGGGCAGCCCCAGAAGAATCTCGGGGGCCCGGTAGAAGCGCGACTGGATGTATGGCTCCTTCACGTAGCGCACCTCGCTGAAAATGCTGGCAGAGCCAAAGTCGATCACCTGTTGGGGGTGGGGAAGAGAGCGAGTGTGCAGGTCAAGCTGCAGGGACAGCCGAGCTGGGCCACCCCTGGCGTCTCTCACCTGGCATCTTCCTGCATCTGCCATTGGACTCTGTCCATCTCCGGGTCTGTGACTCTTTAGTTACTTTGTTGGGGTTTTTTTTTGTTTTTTTTGAGACCGAGTCTCACTCTGTCCCCAAGGCTGGAGTGCAGAGGTAGTATCTCAGCTCACTGCTACCTCCAACTCCTGGGTTCAAGTGATTCTCCTGCCTCAGCCTCCCCAGTACTTGGGATTACAGGCACACACCACCACACCTGGGTAATTTTTGTATTTTTAGTAGAGACGAGGTTTCTCCATGTTGGCCAGGCTGGTCTTGAACTCCTGACATCAGGTAATCCACCCACCTCAGCCTCTCAAAGTGCTGGGATTATAAGCATGAGTCACTGCACCTGGCTGGCCTCAGTTTCCTTCTCTGAGTTTTTCTGCTTTTCATTCAGCCATCCCTCACTGTTTTGTTTTGCTTTGTTGTGAGACAGAGTCTTGCTCTGTCGTCCAGGCTGGAGTGCAGTGGTACGATCTCGGCTCATGCAACCACTGCCTCCTGGGTTTAAGCGATTCTTCTGCCTCAGCCTGCTGAGTAGCTGGGATCACAGGGACTCACCGCCATGCCTGGCTAATTTTTACACCTTTAGTAGAGACAGGTTTCACCATGTTGGCCAGGACAGTCTCAAACTCCTGACCCACCCAACTCAACTCATCCACCCACCTCAGCCTCCCAAAGTGCTGGGATTACAGATGTGAGTCACTGCACCCAGCCATCCCTCACCGTTTACTTGCAGAAAGCAGTATCATGAAATGGTTATTAATTGCGGTTCTGACCTCAAAGTGCCAGGGTTCAATACCCAAGAGGCTGACTGACCTAGGCACTTAGTCAATGTTTGCGGAATTCATTCATTGTTTCCACAGAGACGGTGGGGGCAATAATGCCAGCCAGGTGCTGTGGATCCGTCCTGTGTGTCCCCTGCTGTGTCTGTGGAAGTCCCTGCTTCCCTGGGTCTCTATCCTTCCACCTCTTGGGGCAGCGTAATCCGCCTTTTTCTACCTCTGTGTATCTCTGTGTCTCTGACAAGCATTCATTTAGCACTGGCTCCGTGACTGCAGTGCTGGGAGATGTCAGGGACACAGCGATGACCAAGACAGCCCTGGCCTTGCCCTCAGGGTGCCCCTGGTTCAGACCCATCCAGACACTGTCAAACTCAAAAGCAGACAGAGGACTGGGCGTGGTGGTCACACCTATAATTCCAGCATTTTGGGAGACCAAGGGGGAATTATAAAAATAAATAAATAAATATCTTAAAAATAAATAAATAAATATCTTTAAACAAATTTTTTTAAGTAAAGAAAAAAAAGGCATCTAGGGCTGGAGGAAGCTGGAAAAAGACAAGGAACTAGGGATGCAGCCGCCCTAGACGGCCCCTACTCACCTTGACCCTGAAGGGGCAGCGGGTCTGGTCCACCAGCATGATGTTCTCGGGCTTGAGATCAGCGTGGATGATCGCGAGCTCCTTGAGCCGGGCCAGGGCTCGGAGCACCTGCAGGGTGACCGTACGGATGTGGCAGGCAGGGAGGGGCGCGAAGTTGTTCTCCTTCTGGAACTCAAACAGGTTTTGCTCCAGCAGCTCAAACACCAGGTAGAACTTGAGGGCGTCGTGGAAGAACTCGAGGAAGCGGATGACGTGGGCCTCCTCGGGGTCCAGGCCCCGCATGCGGCGCAGCAGCTTCAGCTCGTTCTTGATGATGCAGCTGCGGTAGGCGTCGTTCTTGAGGATCTTGATGGCCACCGTCTCGCCCGTGCTCCGCCGCCAGCCCTTGGCTACCTCCCCGAAGGTGCCTTTGCCCAAGACCTCGATGATGTCGTAGCAGTCGGTCTCTGACTGGATGGTGGCCATGGTGTCCCTGCTGCCGGACACCGCCCTGCCCAGGCCCCTGCGCCACTGGCTCTGCCGCCAAGGCCTGCGACACCACCGGCCCCCCAGTGGGGGAAAGAGAACGGCACTCGTGGCTTCTCCTGCGAGGTTGGCCCCTGCCTCCCTGGCACCCCCAGACCCCTTGGCCACACTGTGAGTCTGCCAAGGCCTGCACCCAGAACCCACCCAGGTCTCCTGCTCCCCTAAAGCCTTCCTGGCTTGGGACGAGGAGCCCCAGGCCCCCCGAATGGGTTTCAGCGTTGTTGAGTGGCTCTGGTGTTCTGTTGTTGGAGACCTGAGTCCTGGCTGGAGTGGGGGTGGGGTACCAGGCTGGGCCCCCTCCCCCGCCCAGTGGCGGAACCTTGCAAAGACCAAACAGGTGAAGTGTTGACAGAGGGGAGTCTGATTGTGGGCCTTAGGCAAAAAGGAATGGGGATAAGGCAGAGGTGAGGAAAGGCAGGCTTCTCAAGCTCCGGAGATGTGATGTGCGTGTGAGTATGTCTGTATTCAGAAACTCCTGTCCCAGCCTGTGGCTGCCACAGGGTGAGGTTGTAAAAGGCCCTGAATGCCAGGCTAAGGAGTTTGGACTTTGTTCTGAGGGCACTGGGGAGCCACAGAAGGCTTTGAGCAGGGGAGGGCAGGGTCAGATATGAGTGTCAGAAAGTTACTGTGTGAAAAAGGATAGGTTGGATCTGGTAAGAGTGGAGGCCCCAAGCCTGGGAAACAGTCCAGGGCAGGGCACAGATGGGAGAGGTCAGGGAGGAGAGGAGGAGGCCAGTGGATGGGACACTCAGGAGGCCAGGAGGACTGGCTTTGAGACCGACAGGTAGGGGGAAAGAAGGGAGCTATCCCGGACCAGACCCAGGCCCTCAAGAAGTAAACATGGTTAAGTAGTGGACTGGGGGAGACGTTGAGGCCAAATTAGAAAATGTATTTGTTTTTGGCTGGGCACAGTGTTTCATGCCTGTAATGCCAGCACTTTTGGAGGCCGGGGCGGGTGGGCAGATCACGAAGTCAGGAGATTGAGACCGTCATAGCTAACACGGTGAAACCCCGTCTCTACTAAAAATACAAAAAATTAACCAGGCGTGGTGACACCCACCTGTATTCCCAGCTACTCATGAGGCTGAGGCACAAGAATCACTTGAACCTGGGAGGCGGAGGTTACAGTGAGCTGAGATCACGCCACTGCACTCCAGCCTGGGGGTGACAGAGTGAGACTCTGTCTCGAAAAAAGAAGAAGAAAGAAAATGTATTTATTTTTATTTATCTTTTTTATTTTTTTGTAGAAATGGGGTCTCACTGTGTTGTACATGCTGGTCTTAAACTCCTGGCCTCAAGTGATCCTCCTGCTTCAACCTCCCAAAGTGCTGGGATTGTAGGCATGAGCCACCACTCCAGCCAGATTAGAAAATTTAACATCGGCCTGGCTCACGCCTATAATCCCAGCACTTTGGGAGGCTGAGGCGGGTGGATCACGAGGTCAAGAGATCGAGACCATCCTTGTCAACAAGGTGAAACCCCGTCTCTACTAAAAAATACAAAAATTAGCTGGGCATGGTGGTGCATGCCTGTAGTCCCAGCTACTCGGGAGGCTGAGGCAGGAGAATTGCTTGAACCCAGGAGGCGGAGGTTGTGGTGAGCCAAGATCGTGCCATTGCACCCCAGCCTGGGTAACGAGCGAAAACTCCGTCTCAAAAAAAAAAAAAAAGAAAAAGAAAATTTAACATCAAAACATTTAAACCAGGATGGAGGGCTTTAGAAGTCTTATGTGATCCTTATAACATGCTAAGTAGGGATTTCATGGAAGAGAAAACCAAGGCACAAAGAAGTTTTTTAAATGCCTGGCTAGGAGCAGTGGCTCATATCTGTATAATCCCAGCACTTTGGGAGGCCAAGGCAGGCAGAACACCTGAGGTCAGGAGTTTGAGACCAGCCTGGCCAACGTGACGAAACGAAATACAAAAGTTAGCTGGGCGTGGTGGTGCACACCTGTAGTCCCAGCTACTTGGGAAGCTGAGGTCAGGAGGCTGAAACACGAGAATCGCTTGACCCTGGGAGGCGGAGGTTGCAGTGAGCCAAGATTGTACCATTGTACTCCAGCCTGGGCAATGAGTGAGACTCTGTCTCAAAAAATAAAAATAAAAAATAAAATAAAATGCCAAGGGTCACCCAGGTGACTGCCAGAGACAGCCTTTGACCCTGAGCCGCCCAGCTCCAGCACCAGGCTCTGAACCATCACCCACACAACCTCCTAATGACCAGGAGACCTCCAGGAGAGGCGTGCAGAAACTGCTGGGTCCCCAGGGGGATACAGGAGAGAGTTTGGGAGTTGTCAGCACAGAGAGGAGGTGTGGAAGCCATAGGGGAGGGTGACGCACCCTAGGGATGGTGTTGGGGTGGACAAGGGCCCCGGAGGAGCCCCAAGTGCCCAAGGAGAGAGAGGTATGGGGAAGAGAGGAGCAAATGTCAGGAAGATCGATGGGGCCTTGAGAAGTCACAACGAGAGAGACAAAGGAAACCCTCAGTTGTGGCCACAGAGAGGTCACTGCTGACACATACAAGGTAGGAGGAAAACCCCAATGCTGGGATCTTGGAAACGGGTGTGCATTGTGAGTGTAGATAACTCCCGCCATGTCTGGTGGGGGTGAAGAAAAGGTGTGTGGTGAGGCAGTGACCCAAAGAGGGCCAGCTTGAAGGGACAAGGTACTCGGGTGAGTGCGGGAATCCGCTAGGCCCCTTATCTGCTGAGACAGGAGAGGGAGATGTGAAGAGCACGGAGGGGCTGTCGGGACGAGACTTGGGACTGGATATCAAGTCTCCTTAGTCCAGGTGGGATATCACAGAGAGACATGGAGGAGGCTGGAGGCCCTGGTGGGGACCCTGGGACTCAGATCTTGAATCAGGATGGCAGGGATGGATGGTAGGTGGTCCCTGGAAGCTGAGACCAGCACTGATGGGTGCTGAAGACCCTAGGACCTAGTTCCAAGAGGCAGCTGTGTGTTTGGGGTGGAGGCTTTGGACCCAGAATCCTGAAGAGGGGACCAGAAGCGCCCTTCCTGGGTGGGGCGGGAGTGGATAGGGCCGTCAAACCAGCCAGACAGGAAAGAGAAGGCCAGGATGTGCAGAAGTGCCCTCGCCAGCAGAGGGCAGGTGGGGAGCAACCAGCCTGGTAGGAGTAGGTCCCCCAGAACAGGCCGGCTCCCTGGCAGAGGGGTCCCGAAGCTGTGCTCTACCAGGGAATGTCCCAGAGTCCTCTTCAACAACCCCTGGGAATTCTCAAGGGCTAGGGAAGTCTCCCCTCCCACCAGGGCCTGCTGCAAGGCCACACTGACTCTTTGTTTTTGTTGAGACAGTCTGGCTCTGTTGCCCAGGCTGGAGTGCAGGGGCACCATCATGGCTCACTGCAGCCTCGACCTCCAGGGCTCAAGTCATCCTCCCACCTCAGCCTCCCAAGTAGCTGGGATTACAGGCACAGGCCACCATGCTCGGCTAATTTTTGTATTTTTTCTAGAGCTGAAGTTTCCCTATGTTGCCCAGGCTGGTCTCAAACTCCTGGGCTCAAGCAATCCTCCTACCTTGGCCTCACAAGTGCTGGGATTACAGGCGTGAGCCACCGCACCCAGCCCGCCTGACTCTTCTCAGACCAGATGTGACCTGTTTCTTCCCTGACACCAGAGATTCCCCTCAGGCCAGGCTCAGGTGACCCCTAAAACCTCTTCTTTGGAGACTGCCTTCTCTGCATCTCCCCTATACCCACCCCCACCCCGCCCCTCCCCCTATGCACACAGAGGAGATGAACACATGGCTACTTCCGGATTACTTTATTCACATGGCTTGTGGTATACACACTCTCCGGCCAGCGAGACAGGAGCAGGCCTCCCCACTAGCCCTGGTCAGTCGCCCACCTCCTGGCCCTCTTAGGGTTAGTGCTAGTTATCACACACACAACAGCGGGGGTGGGGGAGGAGAAAGGAAGGCAAGAAGGGAGTCTCCATCTGCCCAGGGGCTTCAGACGGCCGCAGCCTGAGCCCCCTCCATCCTGGCTGGGCCTGGAGCCCCTGTCTCCGAAAACCCCACGCTGGGCAGCCGCACCCGGAATCCACCCTCTTCCTGATCTCCACTCTCACTCCGGGCCTTGGGGCTTAGGGACACCCTCGGGAAGCGGAACTTTGGGGACTTCTCTCTCACGGGGGACTTGGGGGCTGCATCGCCCTCCTGTCCCCGAGAGGCTTTAGAAGGGGCCACCAGGCCTACGCGTGGCAAGCGGACCCGGCCCCGGCCCCGGCGTCCCAAGGCCCCTTCCCCACTGCCCTCTTCCTCCTCCTCTTCCTCGGGGCTGGGGGAGCCTTCCCCAGTGGCCGTCTCGCTCTGGCTGAAGCCCACTCGGGGCAGCCTGAGTTTGGGGCTCTTGGCCTTGTCACCCTCCTCGGCCCCCTCCTTGGCCCGAGCCAGGCCAAACCGGGGCAGGCGCACCTTGAGCTTGTGTCCGGCCTCCCCCTCCCCATCTGCCACCTGGTACTCGGCGTGGTTGCCCCCAGGTGGCGAGAGCTCCACGTCGGGCAGTGAGAGGCGGAAGGTACGCTCCGGCCCTGGGGGCTGCTCCTCAGCACCCTGGCCCCCCACCCCAGCTCTGGCCCCCAGCGTGGGCAACTTCAGCCTCAGCCCACCCTCGCCTGTGGCCGCCTCGCCTGCCTGTGCCTCTCGGCTTAGCCCCACGTCCAGCTCAAGCTGGGGCACTGTTACAGTGGGCATCTTGAAGACACCCTCACCCACCAACAGCTCCCCACCTGCAACCTGGGTTCCAGGCAGAGACAGGGTCACTTGGGGCACCTGGACCCTGTAGCCTGCTGTGCCCTCTGCTGAAGGGGCTGTACTCTCAGCCTGCTGCCCCGGGGTACCCGCCTCCCCAAAGCCAGTCAGCTCTACCTGGGGCAGGGAGATGCCCAACGGAGGCATCCTCAGCCCCGCCTCATGGCCCTCAGTGACCACCTGCCTGGCTGTGGACACCTGCAGCCCTGACAGCCGCATTCCACTGACGGCCACCGCCCCCTCCGCTCTCCCTTCCTCCTGGGCACCCAGCGTGACCAGCTCCACCTCAGGGATCTTAAGCTGCATAGTGGTGGACTCAGCCTTTTCTCCCGGGCTGGCACGCTCACCTTGAACTTCTGCTTCCTTCCCTCGAGCCAGCCCAAAGGAGGGCATCTTCAGCTTGGGCATCTTCACCTTCCCGTCCCAGCCCCAGCCCTTGCCCTCCAACTCAGCCACCCCCGGCACTAGTTCTGCTGCCTCAGTGTCCCGGCCTCTGACCCCAAACTTGGGCAGAGCAAACCTGGGCCCCTTGAACTTGACGTCAGCCCCTGCCACCTCTACCTTGCCTGAGGGCAGGTGGGTATCCAGGCTGAGCTGTGGGATGGACAGATCGAGGGCGGGCAGCAGGCCTGCCTCCCCGGCCCCTTTGGCCTCAGTCTCAGCCCCTACCCGAGGCTTGGGGAGCGAGATGGCGAACTTGGATACCTTCAGCTTGGTGGCTCGCCCAGCCCCCTCAGCCTCTGCCTTGGCCACCTTTGGCGCCGAGAGTCCAAACTTGGGCAAGGAGAACTTGGAAGAGGGCTTGACTTTCATCTCCATTGTCTCCAGCCGCCCTTCCTCAGCTTCCACAGTGGGCAGCTGTGGAGTGACAATTTCAACAGAGGGCACTCGGAAGCCCACTTCCCTGACCCCTGCCAACTTGGGGCCCTCCGCCCGCTCTACCTTGCCCATTTCGGCGGCTGGGACCTGCCCCTCCAGGCCAAAGGCCCCTGGCAGGTCTAGCTCCACTGAGGGCAGAGTGAGAGAGGGGACACTCACATGAGCCTCACCATCCACCTCTGGCTGCAGGCAGGGAAGCGTTACCAGCTTCCCTGAGACCTCAGCACCCACCTCGCCTGGCTTGCCACGTGATGGGGACTCTGCCCTCCCTAGCTTGGGCATGGTCATCTTGGGCATGGTCATCTTGGGCATCTTGAAGCCAAATTCCATCCCTTCTGCCGGCTCTGCCTTGGCAGCTTTTAGCTGCACCTCTGGAGCCCTGGGCAGCTTCACCTCTGGTGCCTTTGGAAGATGCACATCGGGAACCTTTGGCACTTGCATTTCTGGCAGCCGAATCTCTGACACTTTCGGCAGCTGCACCTCAGGGAGTTGCACATCGGGCACGGCCATCTCAGGCACCTTGGGGAGTTTTATCTCCGGGAGCTCCACGTCAGGGACTTTTATTTCTGAGACTTTCGGCAGCTGCACCTCTGGGAGGTGTACCTCGGGCACGACCATCTCAGGCACCTTGGGGAGTTTCATCTCTGAGACTTTTGGCAGCTGCACCTCGGGGAGTTGAACCTCTGGCACAGCCATCTCGGGCATTTTAGGGAGTTTCATCTCTGGGACTTTCAGGAGCTGCACTTCTGGCAGGTGCACATCCGGCACGGCCATCTCGGGCACCTTCGGGAGTTTCATTTCAGGGAGTTTCATCTCAGGGAGCTTCATCTCTGGGACTTTCGGAAGCTGCACTTCCGGCAGGGGCACAGCGGGCACAGCCATCTCGGGCATCTTCGGGAGTTTCATTTCAGGGAGTTTCATTTCAGGGAGCTTCATCTCAGGGACTTTCGGAAGCTGCACTTCCGGCAGGGGCACATCGGGCACAGCCATCTCGGGCACCTTCGGGAGTTTCATCTCAGGCACCTTTGGAATCTTCATCTCAGGGACTTTCATCTCTGGCACTTTCGGCAGCTGCACCTCCGGAAGCCGCACCTCCGGCACAGCCATCTCTGACACCTTTGGGAGTTTCATCTCTGACACCTTCGGGAGCTGCACCTCTGGGAGTCGAACCTCTGGAAGGGCTGCCTCCGGCACTTTTGGAAGCCTGACCTCAGGAGCCTTGGGGAGCTTCACTTCAGGCCCCTTGGGCACCTTGACCTCAGGCCCTGACACTCCGATGCCAAGGGAGGGCATCTTGATGGTGGGCAGCTTCAGCTTGCTCTCCACAGCTTCAGGAGCAGTGGGCCGGGGCTCCAGGAGGGAAAGCCCAAAGGTGGGCATTCGAAGTCTGCGACCTTTCACCCTGGCCTCAGGGCTGCCCTTGGCTACCTTGGCCTCAGCAACTTCCTTCACTCGAGCCCCGAATCGGGGGAAACTAAGGCGGGGCATCTTCAGGGCCACCTCAGGTGCCTCTCCCCGGGCCTCCACCTCTGCACCCGGCAAAGCTAGGTCCACCCCCACAGTAGGTGCTGCCACATCCAGGGTGGGAACCGCCACAGCCCCTTCCCGGGTCTCCAGGCAGGGAAGTGTGGGCATAGTGGGCAGTGAGGGCAAGGTGGGCAGCTCCACCTGGGGGACCTGGATCCCCATGGCTGGGAGCTCCACAGCAGGCGGAGCCGGGGCTCCAAGCCCAAGGGTTGGCAGGTGGAGGGCAAAGCCACCAGCTGCCTCTGCTGAGGGGGCTGCCTTGGGGGGTGAGACCTGGGGGACACCCACCTCGGCCCCTGGCAGCCGGGGCCCAACCAGCTCCACCTGGGGGGCTGTGAAACGAGCTCCTGCAGCCACCTCGGCCTCCACCTTGGCCTTCCTGGGGGGAGGAGCAGCGGCGGCCAGCCGGGCTGCCTGGGCCTCTTCGGCCACTTCTCGTACACGCAGCCGAGGGAGCTGGAGGCGCCGGCGGGCAGGGGCGGCTGGGACAGGACCCTTGACGGCCTCAGCTTTGAGGCCCCGGCGCAGGCGGGAGAACTTGGGAAAGGAGAACTCGACGTCAACGGGGGCCAGGTCAGCGGGGACCCCCAGAGCCCCAGGCACCACCACCATCTTCTTCTTCTTCACAGGGGACAGACTCTGGATGTTCTGGGGAGAGAGGAGAGAGGCAGGAGGCGGTGGGACAGTGGGAGGCTGGGAGTGGACAGGAAGAGCCCCTCCTGGTATTGGACCAGGCCAGGGATGCGCTAGGCCAAGTACTGTGTCCCCCAAACACCATCCCCACTTATTGCCTGTCATTTCACCATGAGTGCCCAGGAAGGCAGGCAGCCATCTAAAATCTCCAAATGAGTCAACAGGAGTGTAGGGACTGGAACCCAAGACTTGTAGCTCCTGATCCAGGATTTTCCCTAACATCCTCATTCTCGAGATGGGGAAACTGAGGCCCAGGGAGGGAAAGAAATTTGTCCAGGGCGACTCAGCAGAGCAGTAATTGGGCCACACTCAGGCTGGAACCCGGCTTCCCTGGTTCCAAGTAGCCTGGTTCAGGACCTCTAGCAAGCCTGGATCCGATGGTGGGGACGCCTCTCCGAGATGGGTGAGGGCCCTGGGCCGGAGTGGGTCAGTCCCCCTCCCAGGGAAGGAGTTTAGGGGCAGAGAGCAAGGGGCAGAGAGTGGGATTAGCTTGGGTTAGTGACAAGACAGAGGACAAGGCTGGCCCATGGTGGCGGGGAATGGGGGTCACGGCGCAGAGATGGGATCGCTGGGGCAGTCCAGGGCTGGGACCGGGCTAAGCACGCGTACCAGCTTGGCCACCTTGGCCCGCGGGCCCTTGATCTCGTAGCCAGCCACGGTCCCGGGCCGCAGCGCCAGGTCCCCGGTGGGCACAGTGCGCTTCAGGCAGAAGGAGACTTTGTAAGGCTCAGCGCATTGCAGCAGGCGTAGTGCGTCCTCGTACTTGAAGTTCTCAAAGAACACTCGGGCGCTCAGCAGCTGGTCCCCTGCGGGCGAGGTGGAGGTGCGCAGCACATGGGCATCTCCCGGCTCCGCCCGGGCCTAGCTCTGCCCACTTGCACGGAGCCCCCGCGGTGAGGCCCCGCCCCAAATTTTAGCCTCTCCAATCCCCAGAGCAAGATTGAATCGCAATTACGCCAGCCCCGCCCCACAACCTTAGCCCCGCCCCCTGCAAGGAACAAAGCCGCGCCCACTCGGGTCATTGCCTGTCACCTTGTCGCTCCCCTATCCATCCTTATGTTTCAGAGACTGACTGCTTCTTTTATCAAGAGAACTGAATCAGAAGAGAACTACCAGAAGTTTCCACACTGTTCACCCCCTTTCTCCTGCGGCGATTTACTCACTCCACTCTCCTTCCTGTTCCTGGGGATGAACTAACCCCACTCCAAGTTCAAGGCAATCCTTCCACCGCCTTCTTAGGTACATCCTCCAGCAATTCTCTCCTCTTTCCACATCATCAATTGTCCTTCTCATCTACATTATTCTCATCAGCATACAAATAAGTTATTATTTCTCCCACGAGAAAGGTTGCCAGCCACGTTGGTTCATGCCTATAATCCCAGCACTTTGGGAGACCAAGGCGGGCAGATCACCTGAGGTCGGGAGTTCGAGACCAGCCTGACCAACATAGAGAAATCCTGTCTCTACTAAAAATACAAAATTAGCCGGGTGTCATTGCAGGCACCTGTAATCCCAGCTACTCGGGAGACTGAGGCAGGAGAATCACTTGAACCTGGGAGGCAGAGGTTGCAGTGAGCCAAGATCATGGCATTGCACTCCAGCCTGGGCAACAAGAGTGAAACTGTCTCAAAAAAAAAAAAAAAAAAACAGTCTCACTATGTTGCCCAGTCTAGTCTCAAATTCCTAGGCTCAAGTGATCCTCCCACCTCAGCCTCCCAAAATGCTGATATTACAGGTGTGGGTCACTTTCTTTTTCTTTCAAAGACAAGATCTCACTCTTTTGCCCAGGCTGGAGTACACTGGTGCAATCACAAATCACTGCAGCCTTGAACTTCAAGGCTCAAGTGATCCTTCTACCTCAGTCTCCTGAGCACCTGGGACTGCAGGCCTTGCCACCACACCCAGCCTCTATAACCTCTTAAAGACACAGTGCCCCAGGCCTCAGGCCTCGGACCTCCTCTCTGTCTATATGCTCAAGTCATCCCTTGGGAATTCTTGGGAAGCTCATCCAGATTGAGGAGTTTAAAGATCATAAATCTGCTAAGAATTCCCAAGCATATCTCTCCAGCCCAGGATTCTCCCTTCCACCCTAGACTCACATTCAACATCTCCATCATATCTCCACCTGGGTGTCCAGCGCCATACCTCTCACTCCTGGACTTTCTTCTCCAAATGAGTACTAGCCTCAGTGTGTTCCTTTTGAGGGACCAGCAACTCCAACCTCAGGTCAAAAATTCCTGGATCCACTGGGTGCGGTGGCTCACACCTGTAATCCCAGCACTTTGGGAGGCCAAGGCAGGTGGATCATCTGAGGTGAGGAGTTTGAGACCAGCCCAGGCAACCTGGTGAACTCCTCCTGGCCCCACCCCCGACGCCCAGCTCTACTAAAAATACAAAATAAGCCAGGTACTGGGGAGGCTGAGGCAGGAGAATTGCTTGAACCTGGGAGGCAGAGGTTGCAGTGAGCCAAGGCCGTGCCATTGCACTCCAGCCTGGGTGACAGAGCAAGATTCTGTCTCAAAAAAAAAAAAAAAAAAATCCCTGGATCCATCCTTGAAACTCTTCCCATCATTCCCAATATCTAGTCCTCAAAGCTCCTCCTTCAAAATATATCCAGGATTATATATATATATATACACATATATACACACACATACGTATGTTCTCTCTTCACCTCCAAAACGTTTTGGTCCGGAGCATCCTCATCTCTTACCTGGATAATCACAGTAGTCACCTTGTTTGTCTCCCCGCTCCTAACCCCGCCCTCATATATTCTACAGTTTTGTTGTTGTTGTTGCTGCTGCTGCTGATGTTTGTTTTTAAAACAGAATCTTGCTTTGTTGCCTAAGCTAGAGTATAGTGGTGTGATCAAGGCTTATTGCAGCTTCAAACTCCTGGGCTCAAGCAATCCTCTCGCCTTGGCTTCCCAAAGTGTTGGGATTACAGGTGTGAGCCACCCCATGCCTGGCCATATTCTACTGCTAATGCAGCAGTTCAGTAGTCAATTCATGTTTCTCCTCTGCTCACAGCCCTCACAGAATAAAAGTGAAAGTCCTATAAAGCCCTCTAAAAAATGCCCTCCACTATCTCTCTGGCCTCCTCTCTTACTCTCCTCTTCACTAACTCAATTGTATAGACACTGGTTTCCTCACTGTTCCACCCACAAGCTAGTCATGCTCCCACCTTGGGGCATTTGTGCTGGCTATTCCCTCTTCCAGATGCCCTCGTTGCTTGTTCCCGTACCTCCTTCAGCCTTTTCACCCTTTCCAGTCCACACCAATTCTTTTTTTTTTTTTTTTTTTTAAGACGGAGTTTGAAGTTTTGCTCTTTCGCCCAGGCTGGAGTGAAGTGGTGCCATCTCGGCTTACTGCAACCTCCGTCCCCTGGATTCAAACCATTCTCCTGCCTCAGCCTCCCAGAGTAGCTGGGATTATAAGCGCCCACCACCACGCCCAGCTACTTTTTGTATTTTTAGTAGAGACGGAGTTTCCCCATGTTGGCCAGGCTGGTCTCAAACTCCCTACCTCAGGTGACCCGCCCACCTCAGCCTCCCAAAGTGCTACGATTACATGCATGAGCCACTGCACCCAGCCAAGCCCACCCCATTAAAAAATGCAGCTGTAGCTGGGCACGGTGGCTGCTGCCTGTAATCCCAGCACTTTGGGAGGCCAAGGTGGGAGGATTGCCAGGTCAGGAGTTTGAGACCAGCCTGGCCAATCTGGGGAAACCCTGTCTCTACTAAAAATACAAAAAGCGGGTGCCTGTAGTCCCAGCTACTCAGGAGGCTGAGGCAGAAGAATCACTTGAACCCAGGAGGCAGAGGTTGCAGTGAGACAAGATCACACTATTGCACTCCAGTTGGGCATCAGAGCCAGACTCCGTCTCAAAAAAAAAAAAAAAAAAAAATAGCAGCTGTAGCACATTATGCCTTCTAACTTACTAGGTATTTTACTTAACTTGCTTAAATATGTCTCTCCCCCCTGGAATGTAAGCTCTCTAAGTGCAGGGACTATTGTTCACTATTTTGTTCACTGCTGTAGCCCAAGCACCTAAGATAATGTCTGAAATACAAGGCGCTAATAAATATTTGTTTCATGAATAAGTCACGTCAGCTTCATCCATGTTTCCCAAAACATCCCTCACTTGCAAAGCTCCTCTTCCAGATCCCTCCAAGTGGCTCACTCCACCCTTTTCTCCTGTCCCAACAACAAAAACATTTACTAATGCTCACGTTGTTAAGCACTATGTGCCACTTAGCTATGTGCTAAGTGTTTTCACATAGTGACTCATTTAATCTACAATACAGAATAACTCCATACCAGAGTAAGTCCCATTTCAGAGATGAGAAAACTGAGGCACAGAAAGATCACAAGCTAGTAAACGGGGGATGTGGGATTCCCAGTGAACCTCTGGAGTTTGCAATGAAACCAGTCAGCAAAGCCCTGCCCCAAGTCCTTAACTCCGCCTCCTGGTCGCAGGTCACGCCCCCATCCCCTGGTCAGTTTCAGCCTCGCTTTGGACTCTGGGTAGATTTGTAACCCCGCCCCTGCAGGTTGATCCCGCCCCACAACCCGGGCCCGCCCACCTTCCTGTAGGCTGAGGCTCCTGGCGGCAGGTGAGTCCTCGCGCAGCTCTCGAACGAAGATTCCCTCTTTGCCGCCGCCCGCTACGTTGATGCCGCTGACCCCGGTCTGCGCCTCCGTCTCCACGATAATCTCCACCAGCTCCGCCCGCCTCAGCTCCTGCAAAGGGCGGCGAGGTGTCGCGTTGATGGGACTCTAAGGCTGGACCTCGTCCAGCGCCCGCCATTGCACTCAATGGCGGCTCATATACATAGATACATATATTATACATATTTAGAGACAGAGGGGGTGTCTCGCCACTTTGCCCAGGCTGGTCTCGAACTCCTAGACTCAAGATATCCTCCCGCCTCAGCCTCCCATAGTGCTGGGATTACAGGCGTGAGCCACCACGCCCGGCCAGAAGTGGCTGTCCAGCGGGTTCTCAGGGCACACGCCCCTTGGCGCTGCCCTCGCAGGACGTCGGGGCACACCCACTCCGGCGTCTCCCCCTTAAAGCAAACCCGCGGGCGGCTGGCTTTCTCGGACATGCGGAACGCTTAAACAGCTCCGCGGGCTGGCTGGCCTCTCTAGGACCCTAGAGCTGCAGTCGGTAAAGGTTAGGAGAGGAGACGGGGTTGTAAGGGGAGGGACAGCGTCAGAGGGGGCTGGAGGGAAGTTGTGATTGAAAGGCGGGACCAGGATCGTGGGGGCGTGGTCAGGTCGGGAGGGCGGGGCTGCGGGGAGGTCAGTGCCAGTAAGAAGGGTAAGAGAGCGCAGGCGTGGAAGAGCCAAACGGGGTATAGAAGCCTGCCAAAGATAGGAGTGTGGCCGGAGTTTATGAGGGGTTATTTGAAGCTGGGGTGGAGACCCATATTCTTTTTTTGTGAGAAGAGACAGGATCTCTCACTCTGTCCCCAGGCTTGAGTGCAGTGATGTGATCATGGCTCACTGCAGCCTCCACCTCCTAAACTCAAGCAATCCTCCTGCTCCGGTCTCCCAAGTAGTTGGGAACACAGGCAGGCACACCACACCCAGATAATTTTAATTTTTTTTTTTTTTTTTTTTTTTAAGAGACGGTGTCTCACTGCGTTGCCCAAGCTGATCTCAAACTCCTGGCCTCAAAAGATCCCCCAGTCTCCCAAAGTATTGTGATTACAGTCATGAGCCACTACACCTGGCCCCGAGACCCATATTCTATAAACTGGATTGAACTATGAGGAAGGGGCTTTAATAACAGCAGAACAGGCCAGGGGGCTGTGGCTCACACCTATAATCTCAGCACTTTGGGAGGCCGAGGCGGGTGGATCACCTGAGGTCGGGAGTTCGAGACCAGCCTAACCAACATGGAGAAACCCCATCTCTACTAGAAATACAAAATTAGCCAGGAGTGGTGGCATGTGCCTATAATCCCAGCTACTGGGGAGGCTGAGGCAGGAGAATCGCTTGAACCCTGGAGGCGGAGGTTGTGGTGAGCCGAGATCACACCATTGCACTCCAGCCTGGGCAACAAGAGCAAAACTCTGTCTCAAAATAAGTAAATAAATAAGTAAAATAACAGCAGAACAAGAGAAGACTTAAGGATGGGATTCTGAGGAAGGGGCTGGCTGGACCTTCATGCTGTCTGGGATTCGGGGGATAGGGAGTGGGATTTGCCTCCCTGCAGGCTTGAATGTGTGTGAGAATGTGCTCTATTGTAAATTCAGTGACCCCAAGACCTGGGAAACACCCACGGGAGAGGGAATCCAGTGAAGCGGGGGGCTGCGTGGGTAATGAACGGGACTGGCAGACATGGCATTCCTGGTATTTACAGTAAATGATGCAGATTGGGCTTGGCCCAGAAGCCACTGCGGGCTTCACAATTGGGCTTCCCAGAAAAGGCAGTGATAAACCTGGATTCTGTCTAGGAATCCAATCTGCTGTATGTCTTAGGGAGAATCTTGCCCTCTCTGAATCCACTTCCCTGCTGTAAAGTAGGGTAACATAGGTATACTGGCAGGAGGTTCATGTTGTGAGCTGAGGCCTGCAGCAGCAGGGAGCTGAGAGGACGCTGTCACGGGCAGCGCATCAGGGCCAGCACAGACTGGAACTGAGCCCAGAACTTAGAGGGAAAGCAGGTCTAGGCCAAATGCCCCACAGCAGTGGCCCCAAGGGACTAGGGGGCTGAGCAGGGCAATGTGGGTAAGAAGAGTTGTGGCTGGGGCCACAGGGAACAGCATGACCACCATTACCACCCTTTGGCTCAGCAGGCCCTGGGCTAAGCATTTTATGTGCAGGATCTCTTTCTTAAGAGTCAGAGGGCAGGTGTGGTGGCTCATGCCTGTAATCCTAGCACTTTGGGAGGCCTAGGCGGGTGGACTGCACCACTGCACTGCAGCCTGGCCACAGAGTGAGACTCCATCTCAAAAAAAGAGTTGGAATCTTACTGTTTTGCCCAGGCTGGTCTCCAACTCCTGGGCTTGCAATCATCTGGCCTCAGCCTCCCAGAGTGTTGGGATTACGGGTGTGAGCCATGGAACCCAGACTGCAGGATCTCATTTCATGAGATTTTGATGCCCATTTCATGGGTAGTCACAGAGGAAGACACTGAGGCCCTGAGAGGTAGAGTGACTTGCCTAATGCCCTGAAGCAAGGGAAGAGGCTGGACTACAACCTTAGGTCTGTGACCCCAGAACCCATAGGCCAACCTGTAGCCAGAGAACTCCTGGCACTCAACCCCCAACCTCAGCTTGGCCCCCTAAGAGTAGACCGCTCTGTGCCTGGTACACAGTAAGACACGGTCGATGCCAGTGCATTATCTCAGCAACAGTGACAGCATCTGCCATTCAAAGAGGCTTCTTCAGCACCAGACTCTGTGCAAATGGCTCAAGCGTGAGTTCTCAGAGGTGGAAATCATTACCTAAATTATTATTTTTTTTTGAGACGGAGTCTCACTGCGCCCCCCAGGCTGGAGTGCAATGGCATAATCTCGGCTCACTGCAACCTCCGCTTCTTGGGTTCAAGTGATTCTTCTGCCTCAGCCTCTTGAGTAGCTGGGACTACAGGCACGCACCACCATGCCCGGCTAATTTTTGTATTTTTAGTAGAGATGGGGTTTCACCAGGTTGGCCAGGCTAGTTTTGAACTCCTGACCTCAAGTGAGCCGCCTGCCTCAGTCTTCCAAAGTGCTGGGATTACAGGTGTGAGCCGTCATGCCCAGCCCCATTACCTCCATTTCACCGATAGGGAAACTGAGTCTCAAATAGGTGAGATCATCTGCCCAGGGCCACAAAGCTGAAGTGGTATGGTTAGGATTTGAGCCATGGGTCCAAGCCCATCTCCTTAACCCCTATATTAAATGTCCTATATATATATATTTTGAGACACAGTCTTTTTAACTTTGTTTTTCTTATTTATTCTTTCCACACAGGAGACTTAATGAGGCAGGATCTTCCTCTTTCACTCACACTGGTGTGCAGTGGTTCGATCATATCTCACTGCAACCTCAACCTCCTGGGTTCAGGTGATCCTTCCATCTTAGCCTCCTGAGTAGCTAGGAACGCACCACCAAAGCTGGCTAATTTTTTTTTTTTTTTTTTTTGGTAGAGACAGGGTCTCCCTGTGTTGTCCAGGCTGGTCTCAAATTCTTAGGCTCTAGTGATCCTCCTGCCTTGGCCTCCCAAAGTGCTTGGATTCCAGGCCTGAGCCACTGCACCTGGCATATACTGCCTCTTCTGATGAAGAGTTTCTGCTGGATTTTCTTTTTTTTTTTTTTAAAGATGGGGTTTCACCATGATGGCCAGGCTGGTCTTGAACTTCTGACCTCAGATGATCCACCCACCTCAGCCTCCCAAAGTGCTAGCATTACAGGCGTGAGCCACCGTGCCCGGCTTCTGCTGGATTTTCTTTAGCTCCTTATTATTTTTTGTTTGTTTTTGTTTTTTTTGAGATGTGGTCCAGTCTGTCCCCCAGGGTGGAGTGCAATGGCACAATCTCAGCTCACTGCAACCTCCACCTCCCAGGTTCAAGCGATTCTCCTGCCTCAGCCTCCTTAGTAGCTGGGATTATAGGTGTACGTCATCACGCCTGGCTAATTTTTGTATTTTTAGTAGAGACAGGGTTTCACCATGTTAGTCAGGCTGGTCTTGAATTTCTGACCTCGTGATCCACCTGCCTCGGCCTCCCAAAGTGCTGGGATTACAGGCATGAGCCACCACACCTGGCCCTAGCTTCTTATTAATTTAGCTCCTGTATGTGCCAATGAATTCACTGCTTTGAGTCTTAGTCTGTGCCAGACACTGCACTAACTAAGGACATTACATATGTTAATTTTCTTCCCCTCACAGTGACCCATAAAATGGACCCTGTTACTATTTCCATTTCACAGATGGAGAGACTGAGGCACAGAGAGGCCAGAAAGTGTCTCCTCGCTGCCCTAGTCTGTGCCTCCCCACTGCCCTCAAGTGCGCCTTGCAGGACCCGCGGGCACTCACCTCGGCACTCCGGCTTCTGGCCTCCATGGCGCTGCTGGGAGGCACCTGCACCCCAGGCTCCTGCGTTCTCTCTCCTTTCTGCTGCAGAACCAGCTTCAGTTCTGCATGGAGCAGTTGCCTCTGAGCCTGCGGGAAGACAGCAGTGAAGACTTGAGGCCAGGAGGGGATGAGAGGTGGAGGCCATGCTTACAGGGAGAGAGCAGGGTGAGTATGGGAAGGGAGAAGGGTCCCCACCCCAGCTGTCCTCTCACCGCTGCCTGGGCGCAGGCACTCCCTCCTAACAGGAGCCCAGCCCGAGGTGCCGCACTGCTGTCTGCGGGGCTCACGCCCTTCTGCGGGGTTCTTGCTGCCTGCCAGGGAAAGACCAGGATGTGAAGCTCCAGGCAGTCAAGGGAGGGGTGGGGAGGGGCATCTGGCACCAGCCAGCACTCACCTGAGGGTCGCCTCCAGCTCCTTGGGCCTCCTGAGTCCGGGGCTCTGAGAAGAATAATGTGAGCAGTGTTACCACCTAATGCCCACCGATGGCTTCCTGAGTGCCTGACCCTGATGCGCTGTTTTGTTTTTTGTTTCTTTGTATTTTTTTTTTGAGATGGAGTCTTGCTCTGTTGCCTAGGCTGGAGTGCAGTGGCACAATTTCAGCTCACTACGACCTCCGCCTCCCGGCTTCAAGCAATTCTTCTGTCTCAGCCCCACTAGTAGCTGGGATTACAGGCACACACCACCATGCCCGGCTAACTTTTGTATTTTTAGTAGAGACGAGGTTTTGCCATGTTGGCCAGGCTGGTCTCGAACTCCTGACTTCAGGTGATCCACCCGCCTTGGCCTCTCAAAGTGCTGGGATTACAGGCATGAGCCACCACACCCGGCTTGTGCTCCGTTGATACCGTATCCCCATGGTACAAGTGGGAAACTGAGCCTCAAAAGACCTTTACCCAGGATGACTCAGCTGGACAACACACGGTAAGGCCAAAACTGACTCCGAGGCCTGTCTGGCAGCAGAGCCTCTGTGCCAAAGATTTTGGCCAACTGAGGGGGCCAAATTCACTAAAAAACACCCTGCTTTTTGAGATAGGGTCTCAGTCTGTTATACAGGCTGGAGTGCAGTGGTGCAATCACAGCTCACTGCTGCCTCAATCTCCAGGTTCAGGCGATCCTTCCACCTCAGCTCCTGAGTAGCTGGGACCACAGGTGTGAGCCACAACACCCGGCCAATTTTTTTTTTTTTTTTAGACAGAGTCTCGCTGTGTTGCCCAGGCTGGAGTGCAATGGCATGATCTCGGCTCAATGAAACCTCCACCTCCTGGGTTCAAGTGATTCTCCTGCCTCAACCTCCTGAAGTAGCTGGGACTACAGGCACACACCACCATGCCCGGCTAATTTTTGTATTTATTTTATTTTACTTTATTTATTTATTTTTGTGACAGAGTTTCGCTCTCGTTGCCCAGGCTGGAGTGCAATGACACAATCTCAGCTCACCGCAACCTCCGCCTCCCGGGTTCAAGCGATTCTTCTGCCTTAGCTTCCCAAGTAGCTGAGATTACAGGCATGCACCACCACGCCCAGCTAATTTTGTGTTTTTAGTAGCAATGGAGTTTCACCATGTTGGCTGGTCTCGAACTCCTAACCTCAAGTGATCTGCCTGCCTTGGCCTCCCAATGTGCTGGGATTACAGGCATGAGACACCACAGCCAGTGACACCAGGCTAATTTTTGTAATTATTTGTAGAGATGGGGTCTCCCTAGGTTGTCCAGGCTGGTCTCCAACTCCTGGGCTCATGTGATCCTCCCACCTCAGCCTCCCAACACTATAAAATAATTATAGCCAGTCCCATGTACTCCCAGTGGGCAAATCACAGCGCCTCTCTGTGCTTCAGTTACCTGTCTATAAAATGGGGAGAATAAGAGCGCTTACCTCGCGGGGCTGTTCTGCGGATCAAATGAGTTAATAAGTATGAAGTGCCAGGCATCTGGCAGGTGCTTTATAAATACTTGCTATTATTCTTATTTTTATTTATTTTTTCATTGAGATGGCATTTCACTCTTGTCGCCCAAGCTGGAGTGCAATGGCTTGATCTAGGCTGACCTAAACCTCTACCTCCCAGGCTCAAGTGATTTTCCTGCCTCAGCCTCCCAAGTAGCTGGGATTACAGGTGCCCGCCACCACATCTGGCTACTTTTTGTATTTTTAGTAGAGATGGGGTTTCGCTATGTTGGCCAGGCTGGTCTCGAACTCCTGACCTCAGGTGATCCACCTGCCTCAGTGTCCCAAAGTGCTGGGATTACAGGCGTGAGCCACCGCGCCCGGCATACCATTATTATTACTAAGAACTTCCTAGGCCTGGTGCTGTGGCTCATGTCTGGCACTTTGGGAAGCCGAAGTGGGTGGATCACCTGGGACCAGGAGTTTGAGACCAGCTTGACCAACATGGAGAAAACCCGTCTCTACAAAAAATACAAAATTAGCTGGGCGTGGTGGCAGCGCCTGTAATCCCAGCTACTTGGGAGGCTGAGGCAGGAGAATCCCTTGAACCCAGGAGACAGAGGTTGCAGTGAGCTGAGATCGCACCATTGCGCAGGAGCGAAACTTCCGTCTCAAAAAAAAAGAACTTCTTATGGCCTTGACCTTGTGTCAAGTGTCCCACAGGCACCACTGCAGGTGGCCCTCAGCACAGCCTTGTGTGATCAGTTACAACTGAGCCCATTACAGAGAGCCACTTGAGGCTGGGGACAGGGATGTCACTAGCCCAGGTCACACATAGCCGAGCCAGGACTTGAACTTGTCGAAAGCTCCAGCCCTTTATCTGGCTAATAATAATAACTGATGGGTACTGAGTGGTTAGTATTTGTCAGTCTCTGTGCTAAGACCTTCACCTTCTACCTCACCTTGGAAAACCCCATTTCCTGAGAGGCCAAGAGAACTTACTCAAGGCCTCATAGCACAGCCAGAAGGAGGCAAAGCTGAAATTCACATGCAGCAACCCGCCAGGCCCATCTGGGGAAATGGAGATGAATACTGTTTCCTCCAACCCCCGACTCTGGGCTTGTCCTCACAGCCCCCACCTGGCATGCCAACCCGCCAACCCCTACTGCACAGGGAAAGGTCAGGCCTCACGCGGCACATTCCCTCACACAATGGCCCATCTGCTGTGCTCAGTCGCATTCCGCCCCTGCCCACCCACCCTGGCCACACAATGGCCCTTCATAGCCCATCACTGGCCAGGACAGAGGACATGGGGACCCCTCAACACTCCCACAGCACCCACTCCCCCCACAGTGTAAGAGGGCTTCTTTCTGGATCTCCTAGGAGTCCTGGTCTCTGTGTCCTCCCCTGGGATCCCCTCTGAGCCCCCTGCCCCTTTCAGGCTCAGCCAGGACTTGAACTTGTCTAAAAGCTCCAGCACAGGCCAGGCACGTGGCTCACGCCTGTAATCCCAGCACTTTCGGAGGCCAAGGCAGGCGGATCACGAGATCAGGAGTTTGAGACCAGCCTGAACAACATGGTGAAACCCCATCTCTACTAAAACTACAAAAACTAGCCAGGTGTGGTGGTGTGCATCTGTAATCCCAGCTACTCAGGAGGCTGAGGCAGGAGAATCACTTGAATCCAGGAGGTGGAGGTTGCAGTGAGCTGAGATTGTGCCACTGCACTCCAGCCTGGGCAACAGAGCAAGACTATGTTAAAAAAAAAAAAATGGGCCGGGCGCATGGCTCATGCCTGTAATCCCAGCACTTTGGGAGGCCGAGGAGGACAGATCACGAGGTCAAGAGATCGAGACCATCCTGGCCAACATGGCGAAACCCCATCTCTACTAAAAAATACAAGAATTAGCTGGGCATGGTGGCGCGCACCTGTAGTCCCAGCTACTTGGGAGGCTGAGGCAGGAGAATTGCTTGAACCCAGGAGGCGGAGACTGCAGTGAGCCAAGATTGCGCCACTGCACTCCAGCCTGGCGCCTGGCAACAGAGGAAGACTCTGTCTCAAAAATTAAAATTAAAAAAAAAAATAAAGCTCCAGCACTTTAGCTGGACAATCATAATAATAACAATTGATGGGTATTGAGAGGTTAGTATTGATACTGAGTGGTTAGTATTGATACTGAGTGGTTAGTATTGATACTGAGTGGTTAGTATTGATACTGAGAGGTTAGTATTGATACTGAGTGGTTAGTATTGATACTGAGTGGTTAGTATTGATACTGAGAAGTTAGTATTGATACTGAGTGGTTAGTATTGATACTGAGTAGTTAGTATTCGTATTAGCCGGTCCCTGCACTAAAACCTTGTCTTCCATATTAAGGGCATGTCCTCTGAACTGGGTCCTGTGCTGGCACCCATAGGCCTCAAAATCACCCTGGATGTCGTGGCTGTTAGAGGGGTGGAAACTGAGGCTCACAGAGGGGTGGCCCAGCAAGAAGCAGCAGCCTATAGGACCTGTGCCTGCCCCGCACCCCTGCTGTGCCCTTAGTTTGCATTGGTGGCTCCAAGCACTGGGGCAGGAGCTGGGTTGGGCAGGAGGGGGCTGGTGCTAGAAACACACTCAGGCGAGGTGCCAGGCCTGGGCCAGGCAGGCCCGTTACAGACTTGGCCTCGTGGGACCCCATTTAACTGATGAGTCATTGAGAGTTGAGAGACCGGTGATCACGGTGACAGAGTTGGGACTTGAGGCCAGGTGCGAAAGTGAGCTCAGTCCCTTACCCGGGATTGAGACACAGCAGAGTCCTGAGCTGGGGCACGAGAAGCCTGGACCTTGTAGGTGGTAGAGAACTGGGTCTCCTGGGTCGCAGGCTGTCTGTCCCAGGCCCGTGGCTCTGACGGTCATGCCAGGAGCCTGGCATAGGAAGTCCAGGCAGGGCAGGGACAAGAGAGAGTGCCCTCCTTCTTCGTCCCTGTCTGGGACAGGCACCCAGCCCAGGTTATATTTAGCCCAGCTGTGCCCTTCCTGAGCCACGTACCCAGCTCCTGGGGTAAGGTGGGGGCAGCTTCGGAAGGAAACCTCAGGCAGGACTCTGTGTTCCCGGCTCTGCCTATCCCACTAGGCAGGGGAGGGAGGGGCGGGGAGGCACAGGGGAGGTGGGGGGATCGCTGCCTTGTGTTAGGGGCAGATCTAGTGAGACCAGGCAGACACCCCAGATGCCAGCAGCCT
This sequence comes from Aotus nancymaae, assembly GCF_030222135.1. Taxonomy (NCBI): domain Eukaryota; kingdom Metazoa; phylum Chordata; class Mammalia; order Primates; family Aotidae; genus Aotus; species Aotus nancymaae. The sequence goes on along the minus strand of NW_026988441.1, from coordinate 13,622,614 downwards.
ATTTCTTGGGCAGTTGCTGTGGTGTGACCCTGGCACATGTCAGAGCTTTCAGAACCCCCAGGGTCCCTATTTCTTGAGCACCTACTATGTGTTAAGCAAGATCCTTCCTGTCTTGGCTCCTTAAATCTTTGTAACATCTCCCTGGAGTGGGTACAACTGAGATATCCATTTCAGATGCGACTCACACCCTTCAGAGCAGCTGGGAGTGAGGGGTTGTCACTTGGAGACTGCTAAGGGGTCGGCTGAGGGCTTTGCCCTTCTGGCTCTCTTTCCCTGGTGACTGCCACCAGCCTCACTTGGGAACCCTGCCTGCTCAGAGCCTCAGCTCTCCCCCGCCACCAGCGTGATCTCCCATAGCAGTGAGGCTCGGGAGTTGAGCTGACTCGTCCAGGCCTGGAAACATTACCCGAGGCCATCTAGGGGGTCAGGGGAAGTTAAAGCGGTGGCCTCTGGCTGCCTCAGTTAGTCCCTCCTCCAGCACTTCCCAGGTATGAGGACTTGGGCAAGATCCTTCATCTCTGGGGCCTCAGTTTCTCTGTCTGTAAAATGGAGCCAATAAGAATGGCTTTGAAGTTTTGTGAGAGAACAACAGGTGCTTAGAATATTTCTCATGTATAGTAAGTGCTCAATTAATATAAACTCGACTGGGCGCAATGGCCCACACCTGTAATCCCAACACTTTGGGAGGCCGAGGCAAGCAGATCATGAGGTCAGGAATTCAAGACCACCCTGGCCAACATGGTGAAACCCCATCTCTATTTTAAAAAAAAATTAATATAAACTCATCTCTGGAAGCAACAGGGAGTATGGAGGGAGAGGGCTGCGCATCTCACGGTGTCTGACATCCAACCTTTGCTCCTCAGCGGCCCCCACTTTCCTCACTACCAAAGGGGAGCTTTGGCTGAGGGACAAAACCCAGCTCAGGCACCAGCCTCCCACCAGCAGGATCCATGCTGCCTCCCTAGCACCCTACTGCAGGGACCCACCCCAGGTACCAGGCATCTTGCTCCAGCTGTTTTTTGTTTTGTTTTGTTTTTTGGGGTTTTTTTTGAGACAGGGTCTCACTCTGTCACCCAGGCTGGAGTGCAGTGGTGTGATCACAGCTAACTGCAACCCTGGCCTCCTGGGCCCAACCCATCCTGCCATCTAAGCCTCCAGAGTAGCTGGGACCACAGGCATGCACCACCACACCCCGCTAATTAAAAATATATATATATTTGTGGAGATGGGGGTCTCCCTATGTGGCCCAGGCTGGTCTCAAACTCCTGGGCCTCGAACTCCAGTCCTCCACCTCAGCCTCCCAAAGTGCTGGGATTACAGGCATGAGCCACTATGCCTGGCTGCCTTAGCTCTTTAAAAGCAGCAGCTCATTACTCTGGCACCAGCCCTGTGAAGTGGCCTCCTGACATCAGCCCATTTTAGAGATGGGGAAGCAGAGGCACAGAGGATTAAGTGTCTTGCCCAAGGCTGCACAGCCAGAAAGAAGAGGAAAGGAGATTTGAACCCCTGGCTCCAAAGTCTGTACCTTTAACCCCTACACACACGGCTTCCTGAGCCCTCAGACCCCCTCCCAGAACCCGTCCCAACACTTCCCGGGACCTTGAACCTCATTCCCACAGTGTCTCAGCTTGGCCAGGGAGGGGACTGGCCGGCTGATCTCTTACCGCTGGGCCTCCAGACACCTCGAGAGCTCCTGGTCCGTCTGTCAGCCCCAGCCCTAGGCTTGGGGGGAAAAGGAATGGGGAGGGGGAGGAGAGAGAAACCCCAGCCATTGGCTGCGGAGGTGTGACGTCACCAGAGGGGTGGTGGTGGAGAAACAAACATCCCCCTCCTCCAGCTACAGCCCTCCTCAAGGGGTGGGGACCACGGGACAGCCACCAGCCGCCTCTCCCTTGCCTGGGCCGAGACCTCTGCCTTGAGCTCAGCTTCAAGGATTTGCACGTCGGCTTCCTCGACTTGGAGAATCAGGACCCCACCCCAGCCCCACTGTTTCCTGGCTCCAGGACCTGGGGCTGGCCAAGGGCCTCGACTGTAAACTCCTTCCATCCCCTCTCCCTGTCAACTTGAGTTCAGATCACAGCTCGACCACTTCCTGGCTGGGTGACCTGCTGCAAGGCACAGCTTTTCTCTGCAGATAGTCAAAGTACCCACCTCATGGGTTCGTTATGAAGATAAAATGAGTTAAAAGAGACTGGAAATGTCAAACAAAGCCTGACACAGAATGAGGGCTACTAATAAGTCTTTGGTATTCTTCTTCTTCACACAAGTTAGGCAGCTGGCTCTTCTTGCTGGGGGGTTTTGGCCCTTTTTGAGTGAGACTGGGCACAGGGGACTCCCCATTCTCTGTCTAATGCAGTTGCTGTTTAGGGGACACATAATGTACTAAGAACCATGCTCAGTGCTCAAGCCCTGCTTTTGAATCAAGGGTGTAAAATGGGCTCTTTATGCCCTTTTGTTTGAGACAGGGTCTCGCTCTGTCACCCAGGCTGGAGTAGATGAATCACTGCAGCCTCAACCTCCTGGGCTCAAGCAATCCTCCTGGCTCACCCCCCGACCCCCCACCTCAAGTAGCTGGAACTACAGGCGTGCACCACTGTGCCCGGCTAATTTTTGTATTTTTTTGTAGAGACAAAGTTTCACCATGTTGCACAGGCCGGCCTTGAACCCCTGGGCTCAAGCAGTCTTCCCACTTTGGCTTCCCAAAGTTCTGGGATTACGGGCGTGAGTCACGGCACCTGGCTATGCCCAATTTATAGCTATGTGGCCAGGAGGTGGTGGAGCTGGGGTCCAACCCCTGTTCTCCTGGACCACAAAAACCCTACTACTCTTCTGCCTCCTCCACTTTGCAGACAAGGAGGCTCAGAGAAGGTAAATGACTCTCCCAAGATCACCCATAGACCAGACCTGCCCGACTCCCAAGACAAGGCTACCAGGCCTCACCCCCACCCCCTGGCCGCTGGCCCAGCCCCCTGACTCACCAGACCCTGGGGGGCGGCACAGGGAGCACAGGTACCCCCACATGCCCCTGGCACCCACCCGGCTGCTGCCTCGGAAGCCCGTCGCTCTCTGAACCCAGGCCCCAGGCCTGCGCCGGGCTGAGGCTGGGGGATTACCCCCAAAGTGCGTGTCAGCAGCTTCTGCCCCATTGTCCAGCCAGGCACAGACACCAAGCCCTGGCCTCTGTCGGCACCCTCGCCCCTCACACACACTGTGGCCCCTCTGCAGACCCGTCCCCCATCTCATACCAAGGGGTTGGGGCCCACTTTAGAGGGCATGGAGTTCCAGGCCAGGAGGGCAGGATGCCGGAATGCCGGGGGCCTCCCTCCCTTCTCTCTGAAATGCCCCCTGCCCACTCTCAGCCACTGAGGAAGGCAGGAATGTGCTGAGCTCTGGGAAATGCCTTCCAGGCCTGGCAGCAACCAAGGATTGGGGTGTGGCCAGAAGCCAGCCAGAGCCCTCCTCCCGGGAGGGGTGGAAGGGATGGCGTGGTCAGGGCTCCCGATGGGCTTGAGGAGACCCTCACCTCATTGCAGTCTCTCTCCTTCATTGATTCACGCAAACGTTCTTCTGTTCATGTATTCATTCAACAAACACAAGCCCTATTTAGTGGCAGGTCTTTTGCTGGGTACTGGGGACATCAACAAATCTAACTCCACCCCAGCGGGGAGGGGCCAGACTCAGGAAAGGATCCTGCAGGAGGTGACGTCTGCAGTCAAACTGAATTAGCCAGGTTGGTGATGGGTACCTGTCATCCCAGCTACTTGGGAGGCTGAGGCAGGAGAATCTATTGAAGCCGGGAGGCAGAGGTTGCAGTGAGCTGAGATCACACGATTGCACTCCTCCCTGGGCAACAGAGCGAGACTCTATCTCAAAATAATAACAATAAATAATAATAATGAAGTCAAACTGGAAGAATGAGGAGAAGGGAGCTAAGGAAAATAGAATGGAAGGGGGTTCCAGGCAGAGGGACAAACGTGGGCAAAGGACCAGAGGTGAGAAACGGAGCAGGCCTTCATTCACCATCAGCAAACGCTCAGTGAGCACCTGGTCTGGTGCCCAGTCCCAGGCTGGATGGTGCTGGGGACACAGTGCGACTGAAACATCTCAGGCCTGCATCCATGCTGTTCACAGTCCAGCAGGGAACAAACCCAGAAAGATGAGGGTTGTGATGGAGGAATCATTGGCAGAGAGGTCAAAGCCTTGATGGGGAAGTCCAGAAAAGGTTCCTGCCCCAGCTTAGGAAAAGCAGTCAGGGAGGACTTCCTGGAAGAAGTGGCATTTGAGCTTGCACCTGGAGGATACATAGGAGTTAATCTAAAGCCATGGATGGTGAAGAAATGACAGTGTGTTTCAGGTAGAGGGAACAGCCAGTGCAAAGGCCCTTTGAGGAAATGGTTAATGTGAGAGTGTGAGGGAAAGCTAAGAGGAGGTCTGGGGGTCAGCAGGGCCATGAGGAGGGGCTCTGACTTTGTCCTGTGGGCTCTGGGTAGCTATGGGAGGGACAAAGTATTCATAGCACTGAGCTTTTAGGTACGTGAGGGTAGAAAGAGGCTGAGCTGGCCGGGTGTGGGGTGGTCACACCTGTAATCCCAGCTTTTTGGGAGGCTGAGGTGGATGGATCACGACGTCAGCCACTGTGCCTGGCCTGCTGTGAGTTCTTATCTTGAATGGTGTGTCTCTCTGTTCTACTCTTTCTCTCTGTTCTTATTCCTTGTCTGTCTCTGTGTCTTTCCCGGTTTCTTTCCATCTCATTCTCTCAATGTGCATTTCTCTCTCTCTCTGTTTCTCTCTGTCGTGCTCTCCCTTGCCCGAGGGGGTGTGGCCCTGCAAAGCTAAGTTGGGGGGTGGCACCAGTGTCCTGGTTCCGGCCGTGGCCACCTCAGTAAACACAGGACATCCTGTGGGGCTGGGGAAGGAGTTGGATGCTTCTCCCCAGGGACCACCCTCTCTGGACCCAGTCTGAGCCAAGCAGGAGCCTCGACCTGCCCTGCCTGGTCCAGCCATTCCACCCCATTCAGTCCAGCCAAGGGACACCGGACTGGAGCCCACCCTTCACACGTGCCCCCGCACCCCAGTCCTCTCTCCTGAGCTCCCGTCCCGAGGCCCCAGCAGCTCCATGCCGCACCCTGGGTGTCTCCCCAGCCTCTTGCACCCCCTGGGTTGCTCCCTGGCCTCAACCCCAACCCCAGACCTGCTTCTCTCCCCAGTCACCATCTCAGGGTTGGCCCCACTGTCCCCCAGCCCCCTGATTAGAGGCCTGAGCCTGGTCTGAGACCCGTCCTCCATGGCCCATCAGTCCCACAGCCTGTCTGCTAGGCCTCCTGAGTGCATCGTCCCTCCCAGTGGCTGCTCCGTCCCTCCCCAGACTCTCCTCCCCTGGGCTCCTGGCCTCCAGTGTCACCTCCACGATGATGCCGCCCACCTAGAGAAGGGATCCTTTTGCTTCGTGGCTCCCCAGCGCCTACAGGGTTAAGTCCCCCATCCAGGGTGCTGTATGCCCTGGCCCTGCGGACCCGTCCAGGGATGCCACTTAGCTTATTGCTTTCCTCCCCTTTCCAGACAAACCCAGCAGCTTAGCAATCCCTGAAGATGTTGGAGGGTCCCTCACTCAGTGACCCTTGCTGTTTTACTTCTCACCAGAACAATAGTACTTTGGGGCAGATACTGCTACTGTTCCAGTTTGCAGGTCAGGACCCTGAGGCTCAGAGGGGTTCAGTACTATGCCTAGAGTCACACAGCCACTGAATGGCAAAGCCTGCTTTCTCTTTCATTCTTTTCTTTCCCTCTTCCTTCCTTCCTTGCTTTCTCTTTCCCTCTCTCTTTCCTTCTTTCTTTCTCTCTTCTTTCCTTTTTTCTTCTCTTTCTCTCTCCTTTCTCTTTCCCTGCCTGCCTGCCTTTTCCTTCCTTCCTTCCTCCCTCCCTCCCCTCTCTCTCCCTCCCCATCTCCCTTCCTTTCTCTTCTTTCTTTCTCTTTCTTTCTCCCTTTCTCTCTTTCTCTCTCTCTCCCTTCCTTCCTTCCTTTTTCTTTTCTTTTCTTTCTTCTTTCTCTCTGACAGGTTCTTGTTCTGTCGCCCAGACTGGAGTGTGGTGGTGCAATCATGGCTCATTGCAGCCTCAAATCCTGGCCCCAAGCCTCCTGAGTAGCTGGGACTACAGGCATGAGCCATCACATCTGGCCAAAGCTGGGGTTCAAACCCAGGAGGTCTGGCTTTCAGGAACAATCACTTCTCTCCAGCTTACTGCTTCAATAACATCTCTGTGTTAGATTTTTGCAATGTGCTAGGACTGCATACCATACGTGCTCAATAAGTGTTTAATGAATAGGAACAGAGGTAGAAGGTAAGCCTTGGAAGGTACAGAGTTCAGACCCCAGAGAACTGGGGTAATAAGAGCCCAGGGACAGGGGAGAGATGTGGTCAGATTTACCCTTTACAAAGGTCTAGGCACACAGTAGGTATGTGCTCATAAATTTTTGCTGAATGAGGGAAGAGAAGAAGGGAGGGAGGAAAAAGGAGACCAGAGAGCTGGTCACAGCTCTTCCAGGTGTGAGTGTGAGGAGTGTGAGTGTATGTGTGTGTTGTATGTTTGGGGAGTGCTCCATTGAATGCCACGGAGGGAAGCTGGCCTAGGGGGTGTCATGGCGGGCATACACAGAAGCCTGAAAAAAGTGAAAGGCAGGCCGGGCACGTGGCACTTTGGGAGGCTGAGGTGGGTGGATCACGAGGTCAGGAGTTCAAGACCAGCCTGGTCAACATAGTGAAACCCCGTCTCTACTAAAAATACAAAAATTAGGCCGGGCGCGGTGGCTCAAGCCTGTAATCCCAGCACTTTGGGAGGCCAAGGCGGGTGGATCACGAGGTCAAGAGATCGAGACCATCCTGGTAAACATGGTGAAACCCCGTCTCTACTAATACAAAAAATTAGCTGGGCATGGTGGCGCGTGCCTGTAATCGCAGCTACTCAGGAGGCTGAGGCAGGAGAATTGCCTGAACCCAGGAGGCGGAGGTTGCGGTGAGCCGAGATCGCGCCATTGCACTCCAGCCTGGGTAACAAGAGTGAAACTCCGTCTCAAAAAAAAAAAAAAAAAAATCAAAAAAAAAAATACAAAAATTAGCTAAGCATGGTGGTGGGTGCCTGTAGTTCCAGCTACTTGGGAGGCTGAGGCAGAAGAATGGCTTGAACCTGGGAGGTGGAGGTTGCAGTGAGCCGAGATCAGGCCACTCCAGCCTGGGCAACACAGTGAGACTCTATCTCAAAAAAATAGAAAGGTGAAAGGTGACAGCAGGCAGTGCCAGGGCTAACAGCTCAGCTAGGAAGGGTGTGGGCCCTGGAGTCTGCGGGCCAAGGTGGTGTGGCCTCCTGGGGTTGAGCCTGAGGGTGGAGCAGCACACCAGAGCCAGGGAGCCTGCACATCCCATCTGGGGGTCAGACATGGGCAGAGAGGGGCAGGTCCTCACACATGAGCCATTCATAAACCTGAGGGTGCCAGAGGAATGGGACCAGGGCTAATCTAGTCCATTTGATGTGTAAAAGACATGCCCCTTCCTGCAGACACTTGACCTCCATCTGCTGGGAAACTTGTAATAAATATGTAAATACAGGGTATCTGGAACATGTGTGGCAGCCACTTACATATGGAGCCTATGTGCAGTGCACAACCTATGCAAATGTACCTAGAGACTCTGGGGGGAGGGGGCATCATTGGTGAAGCAGGCACAGGGGCAAATGGGAGGATCAGCTCACCCCAGTATTGGCAGTCGGAGACATCAGAAACAGGTCCTTAGCTGGGCACGGTGGTTTGTGCCTGTAATCCTAGTCCCAGCTACTCCGAGGCCTGAGGCCAGAGGATCCCGTGAGCCCAGGAGTTCAAGGCTGTACAGCACTATGATCACTCCTCTGAACAGACACTGCTCTCCAGCCTGGGCAACACAGTGAGACCCAATCTCTTTTTAAAAACTGGGGAAAAGGAAATAAGAAACAGGCCCACGCTCACGCCTGTAATCCTAGCACTTTGGGAGGCCGAGGTGGGTGGATCACCTGAGGTCAGGAGTTCAAGACCAGCCTGGCCATCATGGGGAAACCCCATCTTTTAAAAAATAAAAAATAAAAATAAAAATAAAGATTTCCAGGGAACCGAAGACGGTGGCATCGCAGAGCCCCAGGCTGGGCACCAGGGGGCGGTGCTGAGCTCAGCCCAGGCGCCCAAGTTTTGGGTCTGCGGCAAAGCAGTCCGAGTCCCAGTTGCCCAGGGGCTGGAGTCGCCCGGGGTTGGAGTCAGGCACCTGGAAGACCCTCAGCCTGGGCGCCAGCTCCCCGCAGGCCATTTTTACCCCGCCTTCCGCGGCCTGCCTCATCCACTTTCAGAATGGGTACAACTTCCTCTACTCCTCCAGGAAGCGCCACTCTGCCCGCCCCTTCCCGGCCCCAGGGGCCGACCCGGAGCTCCCCGCCTGGCCCAGCTCCACCCCTGCCTCAGCCTCCTCGGGGCTTCCGGTCAGAGGCGAGGCTCGGGGACCCCACGATGGCGGCGCTTCCCTCGCCCAAGGCCCCGCTGGCCCCTGGGGTCACCGTCCAGCCCCCGGGGCCTCTCTGCATGCGCGCCCACAGTTTTCACGGTGACACTCCCTACCCTCCGCGCACCACCCCCAGGCTCCGCCCTGTCCCCGCGGCCGTCAGGAAGGACGCACCCTGGGTCCCGCGCCAGGCCGCTGAGTGTGCGGCCCCTCCCAGCCGGGCCTGGAATGCGGCTGGACCGCGGGGGCGGCCGCTGACACCCGGCGCTCCGGCCAGGCCCAGCACACGGGCAGGTGGCCCCAGCTCGCCCGGGCCTCGGTTTCTTCTAGAAGGAAGGCACAGCTGCCTGCGCCCTGAGCGCCCTCTCCGCAGTCCAACCACCAAGCCTAGTGGTTTTATTTCAGACACAGCCTCCAAGCAGCCCTATCCTTTGCCCAACACAGATTTGAGTGGATTTTATTTTTGAAAACTGGCTGCTGTCCCCCTTTCCATCCCCATTTTCCGAGAGAGCCGACTCTCAGGGCTCCTGGAGAGGATCTGCCCAGGCTCCAGGTTTTGTGTTTTTATTTCTGGACCATTCTGAAAGCAACCTCTCCCTCTCCCCTCCAATAAATACAAGTAGACTCCAGATGAGGACTTGCTTTCATTTTTTGTTTGTTTGAGATGGACTCTCCTGTTGGCCAGGCTGGAGTGCAACGGTATGATCTCGGCTCACTGCAACCTCTGCCTCCCGGGTTCAAGTGATTCTCCTGCCTCAGCCTCCAGAGTAGCTGGGATTACAGGTGTGTGCCACCACACCTGGCTAACTTTTGTATTTTTGTTGTCGTTGTTGTTATTTTTAACTTTTGTATTTTCAGTAGAGATGACAAGGTTTCACCATCTTGGCCAGGCTGGTCTCAAACTCCTGACCTCATAATCCAACCAGCTTGGCTTCCCAAAGTGTGCATTTAAAAAAAAAAAAAAGTGGCCTTGACTTCCTGCTGGCAAGGAAAAGAAATAAAATTTTAGAAAAAAAAAAAGTGTCCTGGCAGGAAGATCCCTTAAGCCTAGGAGTTTGAGACTGTAGTGAGCCATGATCAGACCACTGGACTCCAGCCTGGGCAACAGAGTGAGACCCTATCTAAAACAAACAAACAAACAAACAAAAGTAAGTTTAAGTTCACACTTTAAAACCCACCTCCTCAAGTGATGACCTTGGAGCCTCAGTTTTCTTGCCTGTAAAATGGGGATGATAATAAAGCTACCCCATTTTGTAGGGCTGTTACATGATTAAATGAGTTAACCCATGTCAAGTGCTTAGAACTGTGCCTGGCACACAGTCTGTCTACGCCCAATAAAATATCTCGCCTTCACATTTGCGCAGAGACAAAGAAGGACACAGATTTGAGATTTCCCAGGACTGGTTTTAATTTGAAAAATCTTATTGGGGTCTCTTCCCATATCAGAGAAGGAACAGCCCAAGCTATGACCGCAGGGCCAGGGAATTCAGTCCGCCACCAGACCCTGTCATTCCATCACTAGGGACTAATCCCAGGCTTCCCCGCCAGCCCTGAGACAGGAGGACGGACGTGAAATTGTCCAGGACTGGATTCTGTCTCTGCAAAGTGGCCCAAGCCCTGTTCTCTGGACTAGGGAAGCCAGCTGTGTCTTTTTGAGGACAGTTGGTCCAGCCACCAAGCTCAGTTCAGATACCAGACAACCATCCCAACACGAGGGCTCAGCGCCCTGGCCCTGGCGGCCGCTCCAGTGCCTGTGTGCCCACCAGCACGTCCATGAGGTAGTCCAGTTCCGCTTCATCCAGCTCCGGAGCTTCCTCCTTGCCTGGCCCATCCTCAGGGCCAGGCTTGAGGCCCTCAGAGGCTGGTGCCCAAAGTTCATTGTCATACATAGAGGTGTCAATGTCCTCAAACAGGCCCTCGAGCCCATCATCCAGTAGACAGCCAGTGGCTGGGCCCAGCAGGTCCAAGGCACCCAGGCTGGGTGCCACTCCCCCGATGCTACGGCCTGGTGGCCCCTCATCTGCCAGAGGTTGGGGGGCCTGACTCAGGCCCTCGATGTGACTGAGGTCCTCCAGGAGGCTGGCCATGGAGGCTGAGAGGGCAGCGTCCGAGCTTGCCAGGAGGTTGTCGGCCATACTGGGGGCTGCAGGTGGGCTTGGCACAGGTGGCAGGGCAGCCGCGGGTGCCATGGACGCCTGGATGCGCCGTAGCGTGTTCACCACCAGTACCAGGTGCCGCAGGTCTGGCTCACTCTGCTGCAGGCTGTGGTGGAGTTTGATCACCGAGAGGTCAAAGAGGGAGCTAGAGGCTGCAGTCGGGGGTGCCTGTGCCACCGCTGCGTGGCCAGGGTCCAGCCACAAGGCGTCGACTGCCAGAGATTCCTTCTCTTCCTCCTCCTCCCGCTTCCGCTTCAGACCCTTGCTCAGCATCTGCAGAGAGCAGGGAGTTATAGTCAGGTTACGGAAAACAAATGTTAAGTTCAAAGCCTGGATCTGACAGCTGCTGCAGGTAGGATCTTCGGCAAGTCACTTAGCGCTAAGTCTCTGTGCCTAGCTTTTGTTAGGGAACTTTAAAGATATAGGCAATTTTTATTTAATTGTAGATGTATATTTATAGACTTTTTTTTTTTTGGAGATGGAGTCTCGCTCTGTTGCCCAGGCTGGAGTGCAATGGCGTGATCTCAGCTCACCGCAACCTCTGCCTCACAGGTTCAAGTGATTCTCGTGCCTCAGCCTCCCGAGTAGCTGGGAGCCACCAGGTCCGGCTAATTTTTGTATTTTTGGTAGAGATGGGGTTTCGCCATGTTGCCCAGGCTGGTCTCAAACTCCTGACCTCAAGTGATCTGCCCATCTCGACCTCCAAAGTGCTCAGATTACAGGCGTGAGCCACCGCACCCGGCCTATAGACTTCTTAAATTTTGTATTTTATATTTTATAAGGTATATTTATGGACTTCTTTATTTAAAAAAAATAGAGATAGTGTCTCACTTTGTTGCCCAGGCTGGTCTCAAACTCCTGGCCTGAAGCGATCCTCCTGCTTCAGTCAATAAGTACTCTTTTTTTCTCCTTTTATTTTTTGTAGAGACATGGTCTCGCTATGTTGCTCAGGGTGGTCTCAAACTCCTTGCCTGAAGTCATCGTCCCGCCTCAGCCTCCCAAAGTGCTGGTATTATAACTGTGAGCTGCCACGCCCTGCCAATAAGTACTCTTTTTTTTTTTTTTTTTTTTTTTTTTTTTTTGAGACGCAGTTTCGCTCTTGTTGCCCAGGCTGGACTACAATGGCAAGATCTCAGCTCGCTGCAATCTCTGCCTCCCAAGTTCGAACAATTCTCTTGCCTCAGCCTCCCGAGTAGCTGGGATTACAGGTGCCCACCACCATACCTGGCTAATCTTGTATTTTTAGTAGAGACAGGGTTTTACTATGTTTGGTCTCAAACTCCTGACTTCATGATCTGCCTGCCTAGGCCTCCCAAAGTGCTGGGATTACAGGTGTGAGCCACCGCGCCCAGACCACCAATACTCTTAATAATAACATTATTATGTCTTCAGTGAACCATGTGGAATGGTCAATATTTAACTTTTTCCCCTACAAAAGCAGCTGTTTCACATAGTTTATTATAATATTATAAGTAACTATATATAAATAAATTATAATAATATAAATACTAAACTAGTTTCACACAGTTTAATATTTATTGTCTACTATGAGTATGTTTCAAAAAGTAAATAAATAAGTAAACACAGGAAATGTACAGAGAATTACAGGAAGACACTAAAAGGTCCTGAAGACCTTTAAGATGATCAGAGGAGGCTCCCGAGAGGAGGTGACATTTGAATGGAGGCCTCAGGCCAGAGAAGTCAGCCATGGGAGACCCTGGGAAAAGCATTCTGGGAGGAGGGATCAACAAAAAAAGGCGACCAAAGGCCCAGAGGCTGGATGGGCTTGAACTGAAAGAGACCAGCATGGCTGGCACACAGAGAGTGACATGGTAGGAGACCAGATTGGGGAGCAGCAGAGGGAACGGGCACCAGCCAGGTCACAGAAAGCCACATATGGAGAAGTGGGAAGTTTGTATTTTATCATGAGCGTGGTGGGCAGTCATTAAAGGAATTTGAGCAGGGAGGGGAGTGGTGTTGTGAGCTGACTGGGTTTCCGTCCCCCCATGGCTGCTTCGAGGAAGATTGTGGGAGGCGGGGAGGAAGAGGGGGAATCTGAGACCCACTGGTAAGCTGTACTCGGTTGGGACGGACGATGGTGATGGACTGGAGGAGGAGCTGGTAGTGGGTATGGAAGGAAGTCGGTCGAGTCAGGATTTATTTGGGAGGCAGAATCGACAGGGCTTGCCGGGAAATCGTGCTGGGCACTGGGGTCAGTCACTGAGATAAGTTTGAGGATCCATTCTCTTCTTGGAGTGGCGGGGGGTGGGGTTGGAGTTTTGGACCCCTGGCGCTACCTACTTTTTTGGGCCAGTAAGGGTCCAGGGTCCAGATCCCGGGACCCTGCCTAGCAATATCTTAAGAGTGGCCCACCACACTAGTCAAAACTGGGTCTCCGTCCCCTTCCCCGCGGTCCCGGGAGTGCGGAACCGCAGGAATTCCGCCCCCCACCCCCGACTCCGCCCCCGGGTCCCGGCGCCCCCTAGCGGTGCCCAGGCCGGCTTTCCCCCGGGGATTCCGGCCCCTCTGACCCCAGGACTCCTACTGCCCCGCTTCCCGGCTGTGGTTCCTGCCGGCCTCCCGGGTTTCCCGTGAGAGCCGGGACCCCCAGCGGGCTGTTCTGTGCGCCCGGCCTCCGCTCGCTTCCGGCAGTGGAGGCGGCTCCTCCCGAAGCGGCGGCGGCGGCGGCGGGGGCGGGTGAGTCACGCAGCCGGAGCCAGGGAGCCGGCGCCTCCGCCCCCTTCTCGGGCTGCGGCGTGATTCACCCGGCCCGGCCGGGGCAGACGGCACGTAGAGGCCCGTGGGTCTCGATCCCAGTCAGCCCAGGCGGGCACCTGTCGGACCCAGGGATCGAACTCCGTAAAGGACCCGGCCGCTGGCACCCCTTCTCTCCCCAGGCCCCTTCATTTACATACCCTGCTCACTAGCGGCCAATCAGAACAAAGAGGTAGCCACCCACAGCCAATCAGGAAGCGGCGGCGGCAGCATCGCTTGCTCACTCCCCTCCAGCAACCGGCGCCTGGGTCGCGAGACGCAGTTCTGACTCGGGCGCACGACTCCGACTCCTAACTACCCTTAGCGACCGCCCACTCTCGTGGCTGCCCCTCCCTTCGCCCCAGGGATTGGCTCTGGGCGGTGATGGGCGGAGCCTGTAGGGGGCGGATTCTGAAGGAGGGGAGGTTGGCTTCGGGGCGCATGCCCGGGCAGCTGCTCTAATGAAGGGTGGAAAGCGGTGGCTTTTTACCCTGGGGGACGGTGGCGGGTGGGGGCTTTTGCCTCTCAAAGTACGAACCTCTCACAACTACCCATGCACCTGCCAAATCTGGCAATTAAGCTTCTTACACATCATGTCCCGACAGGGGTCTACACTACGGATATACCCGGGTTCAAATTCCGACTCCGGATTCACCACTCACTAGATTCGTGACCTTGGAAAAATGATCGACCTCTCCAAGCTACACAAAGTTAAATAAGGATCGTCTTGCCTACCTCTTCACAGGAAAGTTTAAATAGGATCGTATCTATAAGAGCACAATACCAGACTCAGGCAATGCTGTACAGTTGGACTTAATTGTGTTTAAAGGCGGGAGTGAGACATCAAGGAAGTCACATCCTGGGCTCTATTCCCTAAGCAGCTGTGTGACCTGGGGCAAGTGTTTTAATCCTTTATGGTCTGTTTCTCCTTCAAAATGAGGGAAAATAGGCCGGGACCGGTGGCTCACGCCTGTAATCCCTGCACTTTGGGAGGCCGAGGTGGGCGGATTACGAGGTCAGGAGTTTGAGACGAGCCTGATCAACATGGTGAAACCCCGTCTCTATTTTTAAAAAAATAAAAGAAGTAAAATGAGGGAAAATAGCGCCTAGAGGATTGTTTTGAGGATTAAATAAAACAATTTATGCAAAATCCTCAGAGTGGGGTGCAACGTGTTTCATTATTATTGTTATTATTTTGAGACGGATTCTCATTCTATTGCCCAGGCTGGAGTACAGTGGCACGATCTCTGTTCACTGCAACCTCCACCTCCCAGGTTCAAGCAATTCTCCTGCCTCAGCGTCCCAAGTAGCTGGGAATACAGGCATGATCCACCACGCCCGACTAATTTTGGTATTTTCAGTAGAGATGGGGTTTCACCATGTTGACCAGGCAGGTCTCAAACTCCTCAGCTCAGGTGATTCTCCCGCCTCAGCCTCCTAGAGTGCTGGGATTACAGGCGTGAGCTACTGTGCCCAGCTTTTTATTTTATTTTATTTTATTTTATTTTATTTTCGAGACAGGGTCTCGCTTTGTCACCTAGGCTGGAGTGCAGGGGTGCCATCTCAGCTCACTGCAGCCTCAAATTCCCCGTTCAAGCCATCCTCCTGCCTCAGATCCCCAAGTAGCTGCGACTACAGCTGCAGGCCACCATGCCTGGTTAGCAATGTGTTTCTTTGTTAGTAGTAATGGCTGTTGTAGTAAGAGGAGTTCTTAGTTCAAAGTGGATAGACAGGCAGGATAGGACTAGAGGTAGACAGAGTATGATACTTGTTTCATGGCTGAATACAGTGGCTCACACCTGTAATCCCAGCACTTTGGGAGGCCGAGGTGGGCAGATCACTAGATCAGGAGTTCGTGACCAGCCTGGCCAACATGGTGAAACCCCATCACTACTAAAAATGCAAAAATTAGGTGGGCCTGGTGGCATGCATCTGTAATCCCAGCTACTTGGGAGGCTGAGGCAGGAGAATTGATTGAATCTGGGAGGCAGAGGTTGCAGTGAGCTGAGATTTTGCCATTGTACTCCAACCGGGGTGACAGAGCCAGACTGTGTCTCAAAAACAAAAAAAGCAAAAAACTCCTGGGCTCAAATTCCCTGCCTTGGCCTCCCAAAGCACCAGGATTATAAGCATGAGCCACAGCATACAGCATAGAGATAGGATCCTGACAGGCTCTAAAGCATCATCTCAAAGGTTATTTGCTAACTGCAAAAGACGAAATCCTTTTATGACGTAGCCCTCATACCTTAATCATGTAATGAAATTCTGCATTACCAATGGCGGGACATCCTGACACTGGGTGCCACCTACCATAATGCATTAGGATTAGGAAGTACATTAATAAGAATTAGGACATACCCTGTGGAGTCTCCCAGTTCACTGCATAAGCAGAATCTCCCCAGGCCTTTAGATCCAACCTCCAGTTTATTGGCAATAGAGAGGAACAAATTAAACACAGTCAGACAAATCCAGAATGTGGGACACTCTACAGCACGACTGGGCTATTTTGCCAGAAATTCAATGTCAAGAAAAGATAAAAAATGGTTTGGGGCTGAGTGTGGTGGCTCACGCCTATAATCCCAGCACTTTGGGAGGCCAAGGCAGAGGGATCACCTGAGGTCAAGAGTTTGAGACCAGCCTGGCCAACATGGCGAAACCCCATCTCTACTGAAACTACAAAATAAATCAGCTGGGCATGGTGGCGCATGCCTGTAATCCCAGCTACTCAGGAGGTTGAGGCAGGAGAACCACTTGAACCCGGGAGGCAGAGGTTGCAGTTAGCCAAGATTGTGCCACTGCACTCCAGCCTGGACGACAGAGTGAGACTCTGTCTCACACACACAAGAAAAGGATTCAGGTGGGGGAATATCCCAGAATAAAATATAGTATGTAATTTCTTCATTACAACCAAATTAGCATGTGATCCTTCACTGGATCCTGATTTTGGAGAAAAGGAAGCAACTATAAAGGATATTCTTGAGTCAGCTGAAGAGATTTGAATATAGACTGGATATTAGTTGTTATTGTGGAATTCTTGATTCTATTAGAAGTGAAATAGTATTTTGGGGGCTTGTAGGTGAATGTCCTTATTCCTTTTTTTTTTGAGATGGAGTCTCTCGCACTGTCAGTCTGGTCTCGAACTCCTGAGCTCTGGTGATCTGCCCGCCTTGGACTCCCAAAAAGCTGGGATTACAGGTGTGAGCCACCATGCCTGGCCTAATGTCCTTATTCTTAAGAGATGCTGGCCGCACATGGTGGCTCACACCTGTAATCCCAGCACTTTGAGAGATTGCGGTGGATGGATCACGAGGTCAGGAGTTGGAGACCAGCCTGGCCGACATAGTGAAACCCTGTCTCTACTAAATATACAAAAAATTAGCCGGGCGTGGTGGCAGGCTCCTGTAGTCCCAGCCACTCAGGAGGCTAAGGCAGAAGAATGGCTTGAACCTGGGAGGCAGAGGTTGCAGTGAGATGAGATCGTGCCATTGCACTCCAGCTGGGAGACAGTGTGAGACTCAGTCTCAAAAAAAAATGGCATGCCTGCTGAGCTTTAAGGATAGAATATCAAGATGCTTGCAATTTTCTCTCCAAAGGTTTTGCAAAAGAAACAATATATATACATATGTAGATAAAGGCAACTTAGTACAATGTTATCAACTCTTTACTTTTTTTTTTTTGAGACGGAGTTTCACTCTTGTTACCCAGGCTGGAGTGCAATGGCGCGATCTCGGCTCACTGCCACCTCCGCCTCCTGGGTTCAGGCAATTCTCCTGCTTCAGCCTCCTGAGTAGCTGGGATTACAGGCAAGCACCACCATGCCCAGCTAATTTTTTGTATTTTTAGTAGAGACGGAGTTTCACCATGTTGACCAGGATGGTCTCGATCTCTTGACCTCGTGATCCACCCGCCTCAGCCTCCCAAAGTGCTGGGATTACAGGCGTGAGCCACCGCGCCTGGCTACTTTTTTTTTCTAAGACAAGGTCTTGTTCTGTCACCCAGACTAGAATGCAGTGGCATGAACATGGCTCACTGCAGCCTTGACCTCCTGGGCTCAAGGAATTCTCCTACCTCAGCCTACTGAGGAGCTGGGACCACAGGCACATGTTACCATGCCTGGCTAATTCTTCTTTTTTTTTTTTTGTTTGAGACAGAGACTCACTCTGTTGACCATGCTGGAGTGCAGAGGCGCCATCTCAGCTCACTGCAACCTCTGCCTCCTGGTTCAAGCAATTCTCTGCCTCAGCTTCCTGAGTAGCTGGGATTACAGGCGCCTGCCACCAGGCCTGGCTAATTTTTTGTGTTTTTAGTAGAAACAGGGTTTCCCCATGTTGGCCAGGCTGGTCTCAAACTCCTGACCTCGTGATCCACCTGCCTTAGCCTCCCAAAGTGCTGGGATTACAGGCATGAGCCACCACGCCCGGCCCGCCCCTGGCTAATTCTTAAATTTTTTTGTTGTGATAAGATCTCACTATGTTGCCCAGGTTGATCTTGAACTCCTAGACTCAAGTGATCCTCCTGCCTGGGCCTCCCAAAGTACTGGGGTTACAGTAGTGGCCTGGCCAATAACTATCAATTAAATCTAGATGAGAGAGTATTTCAGATGCTCAGAATACTTCCCCCCACCCCCATCTTTTCTATGTACTTGAACTTTTTATAATAAAATGAAGGTAAGATGCTAATGAGAACTAGGCCCCTGCTAGGCAGATTCACATCTTCTGCCCTCCAGAATCCATTTTTTATGGTTGGCAAAAGTGAGGCCTGGACCTGGAGTCTCCCAGTGGCTCACTCCAGGTCATCCACTGAAGGAAAAGGAAAAGGCCCAGAGCATTAGCTCATGCCTGTTGTTCACTTGAACCTGGGAGGCAGGGGTTGCAGTGAGCCAGGATCAGGCTGCTGCACTCCATCCTGGGAGACAGAGCAAGACTCTGTAAAAAAAAAAAAAAAAAGAAAGAAAGAAAAGAAAAAAAAAAAAAAACTCAGAGGAATCATTGATTCATTGATTAAGTACCTACTATGTGGTGGCCGTTATTGTACATGGTGAGGATATAGCACTGGATAAACCTCACAGAGTCTACCCTCTCATGGATCAGGGTAGGAGGCAGAGAGAGAAAATATATATGAACACAAATACATTCATTGATTTGCAAACATTCATGTCTTGACTCTCTTTTGAGTGCCAGATACTGTTACAGGCACTGAAGAAAGGGTAGTTAAATTATAGAGGAAAATCTCTGGCCAGGCACAATGGCTCACACCTGTAATCCCAACACTTTGGGAGGCTGAGGTGGGTGGATCACAAGGTCAGTAGTTCAAGACCAGCCTGAACAACATGGTGAAACCTTGTCTCTACTAAAACAAACAAACAAAACAAAACAAAAAATTAGCCAGGCGTGGTGGTGGGTGCCTGTAATCCCAGGTACTCTGGAGGCTGAGGCAGAGAATTGCTTGAATTTGGGAGGCGGAGGTTGCAGTGAGCCAAGATCACGCCACTGCACTCCAGCCTGGGCGACAGAGATTCCATCTCAAACAAAACAAAACAAACAACAACAACAACAAAAACAAAAAAGAAAATCTCTTATGGGAGCAGATGAACAATAAACAAATAAATTACCTAGTACCTTAGGAGCAGACAGGTGCAAAGGAAAGGAGAAGAAAAAAAGCAGGCCAGGCGCAGTGGCTCAACACTTTGACAGGGCAAGGCAGGCAGGCAGATCACTTGAGGTGAGGAGTTTGAGACCAGTCTGGCCAACATGGTGAAGCCCCCATCTATACTAAAAATACAAAAATTAGCTGGGCTTGGGACCCTGAGGCAAAATTGCTTGAATACAGGAGATGGGGGTTGCGTGAGCTGAGAGATACCCAGCTTTGGGGAGGGGGATGTGTTATGTCTGAAGAGGTGACAATTCAGCAGAGACCTGATGAAACAAAGGAAGTAGACCAGCCCGTTGGCTCACTCCTGTAATCCCAGAACTTTGGGAGACAGAGGCAGGAGGATCACTTGAGCCCAGGAGTTCAAGACCAGCTTGGGCAACACAGGGAGACTTTGCTTCTACAAATAAAAAATTTTAAGGCCGGCAGCAGCGGCTCAGGCCTGTAATTCCAGCACTTTGGGAGGCTGAGGTGGGCGGATCACCTGGGACCAGCCTGATCAACGTGGAGAAATGCCGTCTCTACTAAAAATACAAAGTTAGCCGGGCGTGGTCGCGCATGCCTGTAATCTCAGCTACTCAGGTGTCTGAGGCAGGAGAATCGCTTGAGCCCGAGAGGCAAAGGTTGCAGTGAGCCGAGATCGCCCCATTGCACTCCAGCCTGGGCAACAAGAGTGAAAATCTGTCTCAAAAAAAAAAATTTAGGGGACTGCCTGGGTGCGGTGGCTCAAGCCTGTAATCCTAGCACTTTGGGAGGCCGAGGAGGGCGGATCGCCTGAGGTCAGGAGTTTGAGGCCACCCTGACCAATATAGTGAAACCCCGTCTCTACTAAGAATACAAAAATTAGCCGGGTGTGGTGGTGGGCGCCTGTAATCCCAGCTACTCCGGAGGCTGAGACAGGAGAATTGCTTGAACCCGGGAGGCGGAGTTTGCAGTGAGCTGAGATCGTGCCACTGTGCTCCAGCCTGGACGACAGAGCGAGACTCCACCTCAAAAAAAGAAGAAAAAAAAAAAATTAGCCGAGGGGTGCCTGTAGTTCCAGCTACTTGGGAGGCTGAAGTAGGAGGATCACTTGACCCTGGAGTTTGAACCTGCAGTGAGCTATTATCGCCCCACTGCACTCCAACCTGGGCGTCAGAGAAAGACTCTGTCTCAAAAAAACAAACGAAAACACAAATGAGAGAGGTAGGAAAACTGGAGGAAGAGCGTTCCAGACGGAGGGGAGAGCCAGTGCAAAGGCCCTGAGGTGCTGCCTGTCAGGAGGCAGGGCCAGGGCAGCTGGACTGGGGGAGGGGCTGCCGGGAAGGAGGTCCAAGAAGTGAGGCTTTGAGTCTGCTCTGTGGACCTTTGTTTTTTACTCCGAATGGGATCAGAAGGCCCTAGAAGATGAATCGATGAGAAAAATAATTTCCCTTTCCTTTCAGTGTCTTGAAGAAAACAAAATAAGACGGGATAATCGCCTGGAATCAGGGTGGTCCTAGAGAGAGATTCCTCGGGGAGCCGACATTGGAGCCCAGACCAGAAAATGGAGAAGGAGCCAGGAATTCAAAGGCTGGGGGAAGGGAGAAGAGAGGCCGGGCCTGGGGAAATGAAACCATCAGCGACGCCACGGGGCCCGGCAGGCCTGGGGAGAAGCCTCCGCCCGCTGGGGCGGTGCGGGGGGAGAGGGGAGGCGCGGCCCGCCCCGTCCGGCCTCTGGGGAGGGAGGAGGCGCCAGGCCGGCTCCAGGCCGGCACCAGGCCGCCGCCACCTCCCCGGTACCCCGGCCGGCCCAGGGCGGAGGGTGGGCAGCGGGGAGGGACCCGGCCTTCCTGCCCCGCCCAGGGCCGGCCGCGGGCCCATCCCCCGCCGCAGAGGAGGGCAGGTTGGGGAACGGGTACTCTGCCCTCGGTGACTCGGTTCCTTCTGCAGGGCCAGACTTTCCACTTCTGCGGCCAGTTCTTTTTAACAAGTGCGGTGTTAGGGAAGGAGCCGAGCCTCTCGGAGCCTCAGTTTTTGCATCTGGAAAGGGGGCGCTCCTCACCGGTCCCATCGCGGTGCTAGGGAACTGCGCAACTCCCCTTCCCTGTTATCTGCAGGGCAAGTAGAGAGCGCAGGGAACGGGGAGGGGCGGGCGCGGCGGCTCACTTTTTTGTTTGTTTGTTTGTTTGTTTTTGTGACGGAGTTTCGCTCTGGAGTGCAATGCCCCGATCTCGGCCCACTGCAGCCTCTGCCTCTCGGGTTCAAGCGATACTCCTGCCTCAGCCTCCGGAGTAGCTGGGATTACAGGTGCCCACAACCATGCCCAACTAATTTTCGTATTTTTCTTTTTTTTTTTTTTTTTGAGACAGAGCCTCACTCCATCACCAGGCGCCAGGCTGGAGTGCAGTGGCGCGACCTCGGCTCACCGCAACCTCCGCCTCCTGGGTTCAGGCAATTCGCCTGCCTCAGCCTCCTGAATAGCTAGGATTACAGGCACGCGCCACCATGCCCAGCTAATTTTTTTTTTTTTTGTATTTTTAGTAGAGACAGGGTTTCACCATGTTGACCAGGATGGTCTCCATCTCTTGACCTCGTGATCCACCCTCGGCCTCCCAAAGTGCTGGGATTACAGGCGTGAGCCACCGCACCAGGCCCTATTTTTATTTTAATTTAAAAAAAAAAAAAAAAAAAAAAGGAGTTTTGCTCTTGTTGCCCAGGCTGGAGTGCAGTGGCGCGATCTCTGCTCTCCGCAACCTCTGCCTCCCGGGTTCAAGCGATTCTCCTGCTTCAGCCTCCGGAATAGCTAAGATTATAGGCATGTGCCACCACGCCCAGCTAATTCTCGTATTTTTAGTAGAGTCGGGTTTTCGCCCTGTTGGCCAGGCTGCAGTCGAACTCCCGACCTCAGGTGATCCGCCCACCTCTGCCTCCCAAAGTGCTGGGATTACAGGCAGGAGCCACCGTGTCCGTCCAGTTTGTGTACTTTGTAGTAGAGATGGGGTTTCACCATGTTGGTCAGGCTGGTCTCAAACTCATGAACTGAAATCCACCCGCCGTGGCTTCCCAAAGTGCTGGGACTACACGGGGAGCCACCTCTCTTGGGGCTTCTTCAGGATTTACCCAAATGTCACCTTATCGCTGAGGCCCTATCTCACCGTCCTATCTAAATAGCAACCCCTACCTCCTTACTCGCCTGCTTCCCCCCTCCCCGCACAGCGTTTATCCCTACCTGGCTGACTTAAACATTTTCACTTCTTTTTTTTTTTGAGACAGAGTTTCACTCTTGCTGCCCAGGCTGGAGTGCAGTCGCTCGATCTCGCCTCACCACAACCTTCACCTCCCAGGTTGAAGCAATTCTCCTGCCTCAGCCTCCCAACTAGCTAGGATTGCAGGCATGTGCCACCATGGCCCACTAATTTTGTATTTTTAGTAGAGACGAGGTTTCTCCATGTTGGTCAGGCCGGTTGCGAACTCCTGACCTCAGGTGATCCACCTGCCTCAGACTCCCAAAGTGCTGGGATTACAGGGGTGAGCCACTGCACCTGGCCTGGCTAATTTTTCTATTTTCAGTAGAGATTGGGTTTCACCATGTTGGCCAGGCTGGTCTTGAACACCTGACCTCAAATAATCCACCCACCTTGACCTCCCAAAGTGTTGGGATTACAGGCATGAGCCCCAGCACCCGGCCTTATTTATTTATTTATTTATTTTTGAGAGAGTCTTGCCCTTGTTTCCCACACTGGAGTGCAATGGTGTGATCTTGGCTCACTGTCACCTCCACTTCCCAGGTTCAAGCCATTCTCCTGCCTCAGCCTCCCAAGTAGCCTGCCATCACACCCAGCTAATTTTTGTATTTTTAGTAAAGATGGGGTTTCACTGTATTGGCCACGCTGGTGTTGAACTCCTGACCTCAGGTTATCCACCTGCCTCAGCCTCCTAAAGTGCTGGGATTACAGGCATGAGCCACCATGCCCGGCCCTTTTTATTTATTTGTTTGTTTTATTTATTTGATTTTTTTGAGTGGAAGTCTCACTCTGTCACCTAGGCTGGAGTGCAGTTTTGCGATCACAGCTCATTGTAACCTCAACTCCTGGGCTCAAGGGATCCTCCCACCCAAGTCTTCTGAATAGCTGGGACTAGTGTGCCCAGCTAATTTTTTTTCCATTGTTTTAGAGTTGTGGTCTTACTATGTTGCCCAAGCTGGTCTTGAATTCTTGGCCTCTGACGATCCTCCTGCCTCAGCCTCCTGAGTTACTGGGATAATAGCCAGGTGCTCCTGTGCCTGGCATTATTTTTCTTGTGTATTTCACTCTTCCCCCATGGCTACACCTCACGAGAGCTGGGATTGCCTATTTTATTCATGTTCCTGCTGAAGAGTGCCAGGCCCACAGCAGACGCTCAGTAAATCTGAGCCATTATTGGAGTCCTTGGCGTACCTCAGGCTCCCTCTGACACTTTGCTCTGTGAGGCAGGTATTACTCCACATCTTCAGTTTGGAGTGTGGTGTATTTGAGGAACAGCAGAGAATGGTGTGGTGTTGTATACGAGTGAGGGTATGTAGGGGAGATGAGTTCAGAGAGATGGGAGGAAATGTTAGCCATTGCTAAGTCTGGAGTTCATTTTTTTTCCTTATTTTTTTGTTTTTGAGACAGGATCTCGCTCTGTCGCACTGATGGAGTGCTGGAGTGCAGTGGTGCTCTCTCTGCTCACTGCAGCCTCTATTTCCTGAGCTCAAGCAATCCTCCCACCTCAGCCTCCTGAGTAGGTGGGACTACAAGGGCATGCTACCAGCCCAGCTAATTTTAATTTTTTGTAGAGATGGGGTCTCCCTATGTTGCCCAAGCTGGTCTTGAACTGGACACAAGCAATCTTCTTGCTTCAGCCTCCCAAAGTGCTGGGATTACAAGCATGAGCCACTGCACCTGGCCGATTTTTTCAACAACAAATAATTTTTGAGAGTGCACTTGTGCCAAGCATAGTTCTAGGCACAGAGCAACACAACTCCCAGAGTTCCCAGGAGTAGGAGGCTACCTAGAGTTGGGAAATACATAACTCGAGATTGGATAGGTGCTACTGAAAGAAAATCAGGGGCTGGGCGCAGTGGCTCACACCTGTAATTCCAGCACTTTGGGAGGCCGAGGCTGGTAGATCACCTGAGGTCAGAAGTTTGAGACCAGCCTGGCCAACATGGTGAAACCACCTCTCTTCTAAAAATACAAAAATTAGCCAGGCATGGTGGTGTGCACCAGTTATCCCAGTTACTCCGAAGGCTGAGGCAGGAGAATTGCTGGAACTGGGAGGTGGAGGCTGCAGTGAGCCGAGATCATGCCACAACATTCCAGTCTGGGTGACAGAGCAAGACTCCATCTAAAAAAAAAAAAAAAGAAAAGAAAATAGAAAATCAAACAGGTTGTGGTGGGGTGGTGACCCACCTGGATGTGTTGAGCTAGGGAAGGCCTCTCTCAGAAGGAGGTATTAGGATTGGTGAAGCTATTGGGGAAAATGTCGACTGGGCAGATTTAACAGTAAGGACAAAAGCCCTGGGGTGAGATGGAGCCGGGGTCAAGGGAGTTGAGTGAAGGAGAGAATGGGAGATGGAACTGAGAAAGCTGTCTAAAGTGAGAGTGAGTCAGTCCTTCTAGGTCTTGGTGGAGTTGGGGTTTTATTCTGTGTGTGACAAGGAGTCACTGGAGGCTGGGTATGGAGGCTCATGCCTGTAATCCCAGCACTTTGGAAGGCTGAGACGGGAGAATCGCTTGATTCCAGGAGTTCAAGACTAGCCTGGTTGACAGAGCCAGACCCTGTCTCAAAAGGAAAAAAAAAAGGCACTGTAGGTTTCAAGGAGGAAGACGTGATTCAATTGCCATCATATTGCAATGCAGACCTGGTGGCTTACCTTTTATTTTATTTTTATTTTTATAGAGATGGGGGTCTCTCCATGTTGGCCAGGCTGGTCTTGAACTCCTGACCTCAGGTGATCCGCCCACCTCGGCCTCCCAAAGTGCTGGGATTACAGGTGAGCCACCACACCTGGCCTTTGTTTTTATTTTTTATAAGCCCACAGCAAACATCATTATCTGGTTGCTTTCTTGTGATCCCCTGGGCCACCTCATTCCTCTCTCTCTGGATTGGCACCCCCATTCAGGTTATCCCTTCACTTTCTGACAATGACCCCTTCAGGTTGAGAAATCTGGCTTTGACCCAGAAACCACAAGCAAAATCCCCATCCTTTCTCTGCCCATGGACTATACCCAGGTGTGGTTCCTCCTTGCAACCCCTCTGGAAAAGTCCCTAATGCTGTGTAAGCTTACTGGCTTCATCTCTTCAAAGCCATTGTAAAAGCATAGCCAGTACAGGTAGGTATCACATTATTGCTTCCTTCACCTCCTTTCTCCTTCTCTGTATCTCAGCAGCCTGGTCCTGCACCTCCCAAATAAAGCATCAGCACAGGCCAGGCACAGTGGCACATGCCTTGTAATCCTAGCACTTTGGGAGGCCAAGGCAAGTGGGTCATTTGAGGTCAGAAGTTTTGAGACCAGCCTGGTCAACATGGTCAAACTGTCTCTACTTAAAAAAAAATTCAGGCCAGGTGCAGTGGCTCACGCCTGTAATTCCAGCACTTTGGGAGGCTAAGACAGGCAGATCACGAGGTCAGGATTTCGAGACCAGTCTGGCCAACATGGTGAAAACCCATCTCTACTAAAATCACAAAAATTAGCCAGGCATGGTGGCACACGCCTGTAATCCCAGCTACTCAGGATGCTGAGGCAGAAGAATCGTTTGAACCCAGGAGGCGGAGGTTGCAGTGAGCTGAGATTGCACCACTGCACTCCAGCCTGGGTGACTGAGACTGTCTCAAAAAAAAAAACAAAAAAAACCTTAGCACCATAACTCTCATCTGGGCTCTGCTTCCTAGCTAACTCTCCTAAAAAGGTCTTTTAGTACATGGGTCTTTGGACATTTCTTGTCCCTCTGGGCCTTACCAGCCCATTCAGTGACACATACTCCATGTAACTCAGTTTCTCCCTCCTGTGCCCACCCACGGGGCTGGTGAGTCTAAGCAGGAACATTTGTAATAGTGAAGGACAAGGCTCTGGCCTAGTTTCAGCCTAGCTCCCTGGTCCTTGCTCTTCCTAACTGTGTGGCCCTGAATTATGGGACTTGGCCTCTCTGAACTTCAGTTTCCTCCTGTATGAAAGGTGGGAATAGTACCTACTTCCATGTAATTATGAGGATTAAAGGACTTAATTCAAATAAAGTGGCTAGAACAGTGCTCTTAACAAGCACTCATTTTTCTTTTTTTTTTTTTTTTTTTTTTTTTTTTTTTTTTTGAGACGGAGTTTCGCTCTTGTTACCCAGGCTGGAGTGCAATGGCGCGATCTCGGCTCACCGCAACCTCCGCCTCCTGGGTTCAGGCAATTCTCCTGCCTCAGCTTCCTGAGTAGCTGGGATTACAGGCACGCGCCACCATGCCCAGCTAATTTTTTTGTATTAGTAGAGACGGGGTTTCACAATGTTGACCAGGATGGTCTCGATCTCTTGACCTCGTGATCCACCCGCCTCGGCCTCCCAAAGTGCTGGGATTACAGGCTTGAGCCACCGCGCCCGGCCAACAAGCACTCATTTTTCTGAGGCTGGAGTGCAGTGTTGCAATCATGGCTTAATGCAGCCTCAACCTCCCAGGCTCAGGTGATCCTCCCAACTCAGCCTCCCCAGTCTACAGGTGTGTGCCACCGTACCAAGATACTTTTTTGTATTTTTTGTAGAGGTGGTGTTCTGCCACATTGCCCAGGCTGGCCTCAAATTCCTGGCCTAAAGCGGATCCTCCCATTTTGGCCACCCAAAGTACTAGGATTACAAGTGGGAACTAGAGCACCCAGCCAACAAGCTGGTCATGTACAATGGTACACCTGCCCCAACTATGCAGGGAAGTGGGGCAGATGTTTAGGAACTTACTAGTTCCCTCCCACTGACCCAGTGAAGTTTAGAAACTTAAGACAACAGCCGGACGCGGTGGCGTGTGTCTGTAGTCCCAGTTATTCGGGAGGCTGAGGCTGGAGGATCTCTTGAGCGCAGGAGTTCTGGGCTGTAGTGCGCTATGCCAATCGGGTGTCCGCACTAAGTTCGGCATCAATGTGGTGAACTCCCGGGAGCGGGGGACCACCAGGTTGCCTAGGGAGGGGTGAACCGGCCCAGGTCGGAAATGGAGCAGGTCAGAAACTTAAGACAACATCACTCCTTCCAAAATACTTTTATTAAAAAAAATTACAAACAATAAAAAAAAAAGCCACCACAAATTCTGCCTCTCTTTTTAAATAACGTGGCATGGAGCAGTTTGGTTTCCACCCTATTGCACGTGGTCCGGCCAGGCTCTGAAATCAGGAGGTTACTGAGACTGGGGTCCTGCCAAGGAAGTGGGGTTCAGCCTGGAGGGAGGAGACCAGCCCCTCCCACCCCTCAAGGTGCAAGAGGCCGGGCCTGGGTTTCTACAGCGTCCTGGCGGCACATCCCTGCCATCCTTCTACAGGCCCAGCTTTCTTTATCTTCCTTGAGGCCCCAGTGGTCACAGGGGAGTGGGAACAAGCGGGAAAGGCGGAAGAAATGTGTAAGTGGAAAATCAGACTCCCAGGAACAGAGTCTCATTAAGGCATTTGGAACAGATAAATTAATTCAAGAAGACCCACCTTCACAGAAGGCTGGGGTAACCAGACACACACACGCATGCAAGACAGTTTGTGGAACCCTGAAATGGGAGGAAAGGAGGCCACAGTCAATGCTTAGAGCCCCCACAAAAACACACCCAGAGTTGCATTCAAGGATCCAGTACCCCTGAAGATGACACAGGAAGGATCCCATGCATCACAGTTTTAGGATCCCAGGATGATTTCCATGATGTGATCCAGTTCATTCCACTCCCAGGAACCTGGGGCACAGAAGAGATTGTGAGGAGGCTCTGGTGGGGCCCGTGCAGGCTCCTTTTCCACCACAGATGTGTCAATGTCCAGAAAGAAGTCGTCCAGGCCAGAGTCTCCCAAGTACCGGGAGCTCAGAGCTTCTAAGAAGACTGGATCAGGCTGGGGCGGCACTTCATCCTGGAGGCTCAAGGGAGCCACTGGATTCTGAGGGGGCTCAGTCTCATCCATGGAGGTCTCCAGCTCCCTGAGGATAGAACCAATGGTGGCCGACAGGGAGAAATCCTCCTCGCCCAGGAAGAGGGGCTCGGGGGGCAGGGCAGGAGCAGGAGCCAGGGGAAGTGCGGCCTGCAGCTGCTGGAGGGTGTTGTGGATGAGGACATGCCTGCGGAGGCTGGGTGCTCGGGGGCCCAGGCTGTGCTGGACTTTGTCTAGGGAGATGCGGAGCAGGGCTTGCTGGTAGCTCCGAAGGCCTGCTGGACTCCACTCCCACCTCTCCTCCTCCTCCTCTTCTAAATCAGAATGTTTCCGCTTCAAGCCTCCCACCATGATGCCCTGTAGAGAGAAGAGGGGCATAGGAGCATGTCAGACACCAGGCACTGTACTGCTGGCTCAAATCCCACTTTCTCAGGCCAGTTGAATTGTTGGTGATTTTTAATCATCTGAATCTCAGTTTAATCATCTAGAAAATGAAGGCTATCTGAATCCTACCAGGTTAAGGAGGTGAGAACATAGAGGATCAAGAAAATAAGGGCTGGGCAGGGTGGCTCACGCCTGTAATCCCAGCACTTTGGAAGGCCAAGGTGGGTGGATCACTTGAGGTCGGGAGTTTGAGACCAGCCTGACCAACATGGAGAAACGCCATCTCTACTAAAAATACAAAATTAGCAGGGCGTGGTGGTGCGTGCCTGTAATCCCAGCTACTCAGGAGGCTGAGGTAGGAGAATCGCTCGAACCCTGGAGCCAGAGGTTGTAGTTAGCCACGATCGCACCATTGTACTCCAGCCTGGGCAACAAGAGCGAAACTCTGTCTCAAAAATAAAGAAAGAAAAGAAAAGAAGATCTGGACTTAAGTACAGCTAGATTTTAATCCTACTTACTTGCCTGTTGTGGCCTCAAACAGTAGTGCATTTACATCCATGAGAATTTCCTCATTTGCAAAGTACGGATCCTAACTCAAATTCCTCTGAGCCTTAAAACTGTTCTTCCGCAATACTCATTTCTTCAAACATGGAGCACGCAAGATAAGTGTGGAGCAAATGAGACCTGGATTAGAAGTAGGGAACCCCAAATTTGAATTCTGTCTTGGAAACCGCTCAGCTGCGTGATTGTAGGAAGTGACCTGAGTGAATTACCTCTTAGGGCCTCAGTTTCCTTATCTGTAAAACAGGGACCTTAAGGCCGGGCGCGGTGGCTCAAGCCTGTAATCCCAGCAGTTTGGGAGGCCGAGGTGGGCGGATCACGAGGTCAAGAGATCGAGACCATCCTGGTCAACATGGTGAAACCCCGTCTCTACTAAAAAAATACAAAAAATTAGCTGGGCATGGTGGCGCATGCCTGTAATCCCAGCTACTCAGGAGGCTGAGGCAGGAGAATTGCCTGAACCCAGGAGGCGGAGGTGGCAGTGAGCCGAGATCGCGCCATTGCACTCCAGCCTGGGTAACAAGAGCGAAACTCCGTCTCAACAAAAAAACAAACAAAAAAAAAAAACGGGGACCTTAAAAAAATACTTCTCACCACCGCTGTCAAGGAGATGAAAAGTATGCATAGGAACCATCACACAGGAACTGCTTAAAGAACAAGACTTGTGTTTGTTTTGTTAGAGACAGGGTCTAACCCGGGGCTGAGTGCAGCTGAGCGATCATAGCTCACGGCAGTCTCCAAGTCCGGAGTTCAAGGGATCCTCTCGCCTCAGTTTCCTGAGTAGCTGGGATTACCACCACACCCGGCCTCGATCAAGAGTTAATTGCCAGTTATTCACCCAACAGATTTACCGAGTGCCTACTATATTCGAACCTCCTGGAGCCCTCTTGGGGCACCTGTATATTGAGATTCTTCTGCCACAGTCAGGATATCTCTGTCTATGCTCTCTTCCTTAACCGCCAAGAGAAGGAAAGGGGCCTGCCTCACTCCCGCTGCTGTGCTTTCTCACCTTCCCCCAAAGCGCGCCCCATAGGAAAACTTGCTAGAACTCAGCTCAGACCAAGCCCCGCCCCTAGGGGATCCACCCAATCAGACCTCGGCGCTGCAAGGCCCCGCCCCTTCACGGGTCCTTAAGAGAATCCAGAAATGCCCCAATTTGGCCCAAGGTCTTCTGGGAAACGGGGACCAACAGCCGCCAGGTACACGAATCGACGTCGAGCACGCACCACAATCCCCAGAGGGCTCCGCTCCTCCAAGGGACGAACCCAGTCCCCCGCCCTCCCTCAGGGCATGCGCACAGGGGCAAGGGCGGGTGGGGGAAGGGCACCCGGACGTCCAGCTGCCGGCGCCCGCCGAGCCCCGCCCTCCGTTGCCTCCCGGGCGGCGAGTCTGAGCTCCACGCCCGGAACACCCCTCCCCCACCCCAGACTCCGGCTCTAAAATCTGCCTTCGCCTGGTACTTCCGTTCCTTCAAAGTCCGGGATTCTCCTCCCAAACTGCCCTAGGGTCCAGAGACCCAAGTCCGAAAAGACCGCTCAAAGACTACAATGCTACGATCTAGTTCGGGAGACTACGTATCCTAATTTTGATACTTCCTCTCACTTCTATTCTCCTGACTTTCAAACGCCCCTGCACTTCACCTCCAAACTCGCTGTCCCGCTCCAAGACCCGAACATAGAAATCTTTCCGGGAACCCCGTTTCCCCCACCAGTGCGTCTTGGAGTCCAAGAATCCTTGACTCTATCTCGCTTCTCCAAATGCTCAGGATCTCATTCCCAAACCTCTCATGCCTTTTCCAAGAACACGATAACGCCCCGAATTCATCCTGTCCCGAAGACCCAAGTGGAATCGAATCTCCAGGTTCCCCATCTCAAAAGTTCTTCCCTTCTGTTCTCTCGCTTCTTCAAACGCCCCACGTCCCAGCTTCAAACTCCCTCCACTTGAAAATACTGCCCCAACCTTGCCTCCCCTCCGGGGTCTCGAACTCAGTCTCGGGTCCCAAGACCCTCCCTATCAACACCCTGAATCTGAGACCCCCACCGCGGGTCTCACCCAGACCCCGCCTCCGCAAATCTCCGGGGCGCTCCTCTCCCTCCTCCAGCCCAAGGTAGATTCCCAAGCCAGGCGATCGCTCTTCACCTCAGCTGCCAGGTTCGCTACGACCACCTTCAGGAACGCCCGCAACGTCGTGACCAGCCAGTGCCGGGACCCACCAGTGACGGGCAGGGGCCTCGCTCACCACGGCGGGGCCTCTCCGTTTGGCCTCGGGCCCACCCATTCCTGCCCCGTCGCCGAGCCGCGATTGGCTGGAGGCCTGCCCGCCGCAGGGCGTCGATTGGCTGGGCGGAGCCACCGGCCCCTGCCCGGAGACGCCGGACCAGCCTACCCCTCCCTAGAGCCCTGAGCCATTTAAAGGAGTGCTACTGGCAGGGGGCGGGGCAGCGCCTCGGGGGTGGAGGGCGGTGGAGCCAGCAGAACAGCTTCCTTCCACTCAGCCTACTGTCCTTGCTCTAAGATCGTCACCATTGCTTCCTGTGGTCCCTTTTTGATACGTCTGGACCCCACCGCGGAGCCAGAGGGGCTGACCTGTCCCTCCCTACCCCGAGGTCCAGGAGGGCGGGGTTTAGAGCAGCTGGAGGAGGCCTTGCCCCGGGGGTTCCGAGGGCGGACGCTGGGGCGCGGGGGATGACGTAGCGAAAGACCAGCCAATAGTGTGGTGCGACCCGCGTTGCCTAGGCGGCCGGAGCCCCGCCCCCTTACTGCCCTTCTCTTGCCTCGCCCCCCCCCACGTTACCCCTCCGCTCCTTCTTAATCCCCAGGTTTTCTCAGCACGTCCTCTGGTGGTCCCTCTTGGGACACCCTCTCTCCCTCTCTTCATCAAGATGACTCCTCCGCTTCTGTTCACGGCTTCCTACCACCCCGAAGACAAACTTCAAACTCCTTCCTTTTGCCACAAAGCCCCTCACGACCTGGCCTGATGCGCTCTCCTGGTTCTCTCCGATCCTGCCCCACTGAGTCACTTTCTTCGTTTTTCTAAAATGGCTTCAAGCTCCCCTTCCCCCATCACGAAAACGGAAGGATTTTGCATGTTTTCTTCCCTGCCTTAACCGGTGTCTACAACAATGCCAGGTACGTAATAAGTTCTCAAACAGGACAACAAAAGGCTTCTAAATCTTTATTATTAATAATACATATATATTTTTTGTCAGGCGTGGTCGCTCACGCCTGTAATCCCAGCACTTTGGGAGGCGGAGGGGGGCGGATCACCTGAGGTCGGGAGTTCGAGACCAGACTGACCAGCAATGTAGAAACTCTGTCTCTACTAAAAATTCAAAAATTAGCTGGACATGGTGGCGCACGCTTGTAATCTTAGCCACTTGGGAGGCTGAGACAGAAGAATCGCTTGAAACTGGGAGGTGGAGGTTGCAATGAGCCGAGATTGCGCCACTATACTCCAGCCTGGGCGACAGAGCGAGACTCCATGTCAAAAAAAAAAAGAAAGAAAGAAAAAAAGAAAAAGAAAAGCCGGGCCCAGTGGCTCATGCCTGTAATCCCAGCACTTTTGGGAGGCTGAGGCGTGTGGATCACCTGAGGTTGGGAGTTCGAGACCAGCCTGACCAACGTGGAGAAACTTCGTCTGTACTAAAAATACAAAATTAACCAGGCGTGATGGTACATGCCTGTAATCCCAGCTACTCGGGAGGCTGAGGCAGAAGTATCACTTGAACCCTGGAGGCAGAGACTGTGGTCAGCTGAGATTGCACCATTGCACTCCAGCCTGGGCAACAAGAGTGAAACTCCATCTCAAAAAAAAAAACAAAAACAAAAAAATACACGTTTACTGTGTTGCCCAGGTTGACTTGAACTCCTGGCCTCAAGCAGTCCTCTCCCCTCAGCCTCCCAAAGTGTTGAAATTACAGGCGTGAGCCACCGTGCCTCGAAGGCCTCTGGATATTTAAACTTGTTTCTCCATCCTGAAAATATACCCTGAGTTCCCAGGTTGCTTCTTATCAGAACTCATCTCAAAGGTTTCCTCCTCTCAGAAGCCCTCCCTGGCAGTCCAGGTTGGGTCAGGATCTGTTTTAGGATCTCATGGCCTCCTGTGCCGCCATCCCAGTCCTGGACTGTCAGTCACTATCTGGACTGAGGAACCTCCCAAGGGCAGGTATCAAGGATATCCCTGTCAACCACCGCTTGGTCTGCAGGAGCACCTAGCACCGGGCTGGACATATAGCAGGTCCCAGTGAAAATTTGCTGAATGCTTAGCAATGTGACAGAAAGAGAAATAAGGCAGAAAGAAAACACTGCTAGTGCCCTACCCCTACCGCGAGTTTCCCTAAGGGGAGAAGGCAGTTTTCTCCAGGCTACCTCTGGGAAGGGAGGTTTAATCTCCTCAGACCAGTTCTTGCTGGTTGGAGTTTGTCAACCAAGTCATTCTGCAGTTTGCAATGTAAGACGAAAGGATTTCTGGGAGGATGAGGGAGAGGGGAATAGGTAGGTGTGTGGTGTGGGTTAGAGGTAGGGAGAGAAAAGCGTCTCAGCTCACCCAGGCCTGGGGAAGGTGTCCCTGGAAACAAAAGAAAGGGACAGTAGATTCCAAAAATAGGACGTAATTAGGAAGGAGCAATTCTTCCCCTCCCTCCTCCCAAACTTGCTCCTCCTGTAGGGTCCCCAACTCAGGAAAGCCCTACTGCATTTGGGTTTTTGTTTTTGAAAGCAGGTCCCACTCTGTCGTGTCTGCTGGAGTGCAGTGGCGTACCTCGGCTCACTGCAGCCTCAGCCTCCCTCCCCAAAGTGCTACTGTAATTCTGTCCCCAGGTTACAGCTCTGAGCTTCTTCCTGATGCCTCCCCTCCATCCCTCAACTGTCCACTCAGACTCCCAGGCATTCCCCCCACCCTCTCTCTCCCCGCCTCCTCATGGCTCAGGCTCCAACTCAAACTCCCTCTGGGCTCTCAGCCTCCATTCCTGTGCCCTTCCCATCTGCCTTCACAGAGTAGCCAAAGGAAGCTTCATAAAACCCACACCCAACTGTCCCCCCAACACCTTTACCTCTCTGGTGCTCCACTCCTTGCATAAATCCTCAAAATAAAGCACAAATGTTTTTTATTTTCAGAGACAGGGTCTTGATCTGTCCTATAGTTGGAGTGCAGTGGCTAGCCTTGACCTCGTGGCCTCAAGCTGTCCTTCCATCACAGCCTCCTGAGTATCTGGGACTACAGGTGCACACCACCATGCCCAGCTAAGTTATTATTATTTTTTTGACATGGAGTCTTGCTCTGTCACCCAGCCTGGAGTGCAGTGGCCTGATCTCGGCTCACTGCAACCTCAACCTCCTGGGTTCAAGCAATTCTCCTGCCTCAGCCTCCCAAGTAGCTGGGATTACAGGTGCATGTCACCACACCTGGCTAATTTTTTTTTTTTTTTTTTTTTTTGAGATGAAGTTTCCCTCTGTTACCCAGGCTGGAGTGCGATGGTGTGGTCTTGGCTCACTGCAACCTCCGCCTCCTGGATTCAAGCAATTCTCCTGCCTCAGCCTCCCCAGTAGCTGGGATTATAGGTGCCCACCACCACGCTTGGCTAATTTTTGTATTTTTAGTAGAGATGGGGTTTCACCATGTTGGCTAGGCTGGTCTTGAACTTCTGACCTCAAGTGGCCCACCCGCCTCAGCCTCCCAAAGTGCTGGGATTCCAGGCATGAGCCACCACACCTGGCCAGACTCAATAAACTGCTACTGAATAAATGAATGAAAATCTTACACATAGGCAGGCAGACACACAAATACTCAGACATAGGCGGAGAGAGGAGGAGTCACAGAGTTGGGTTCTCTAGAATAATTTGAAGCTCTTGGCTCAACATTTATTGCCTCCTTCCTTTGCTCCTCATGTCCCAGAATGCCACCCTCCCAGATGGGGACTGAGTGCTACTGGTACTGGTGGGAGGGGTAGGTTCTGTGCCCGTCGTACTCATCGGTGGTGAGGCAGTGCAGCATGAAGTGGCCCAGGTCATGTTTGGAGATGACCCTCGAGGGCCCTCGTCCATCCAGGGTCACCGTGTACGCCCCAGTTAGCGGCTGGTCTCCTGTGAAGTAATAAGACGGGGCTGGGTGAAGCAGACACCTTTCCCCTCCTGCAAAATTCGACCCCCAGAAAGACCTTCCCAGGGTGCCTACTGTGTGCCCAGCCTGGGTGGCGTGACAGCCAAGAATGGACTTCCCATGTGCAGGTGCTCATCTGTACCCTTTGCTTTATTCATTTGAGAAATCCTTATTGATTACCTATTATGTGGCCAGGTGCTGGGCACCCAGCAAGGGACAAAGCAGACAGGAATCCCCTGCCCTGGCTGGGCACGGTGCCTCACGCCTGTAATCTCAGCACTTTGGGAGGCCAAGGTGGGAGGATCACTTGAGCTCATGAGTTCGAGACCAGCCAACATGGCAAAACCACATTTCTACAAAAAATGCAAAAATTAGCTGGGTGTGGTGGCTTATGCCTGTAGTCCCAGCCACTTGGGCAACTGAGGCAGGAGAATCACTTGAACCTGGGAGGTGGAGGTTGCAGTGAGCCAAGATTGTGCCACTGCATTCCAGCCTGATGAGGGAGACCATGTCTCCCCAGCTCCCGGGTTCAAGTGATTCTCCTACCTCAGCCTCCTGAGTAACTGGGATGACAGGTACACGCCACCATGCCTGGCTAATTTTTTTTTTTTAAGACAGTGGAAGAGGTGATTTATTTTATGGTTGTTACACTCGGCCACAAGTAAACACAGAAATAGTCCAGAATGTCACAGGTCCAGGGCAAAGGACCAACATGGGCAGTTTTGGTTATGAGCAAGGTGGGTCTTAGAGGTGATCGGTGATCAGATGGCGATGAAGTTCTAGATCCATTGAGACAAGCTCTAGACAGTAGCATGCAGTCCCACAACTTGTACCAGCATCCCCAGCGTCTGGCATTCCAGGTTTCTGCTCCTGTGCCCTCCACGGTGCAACAAGCTAGCGGTTTACCTGGACCTCTGCCTCATCTTTCTTCTTTTGTGCTTCAGCCTGAGCATTCGCTTCTTCCTCCACTTGGCTCTCATGGCGCAGAGGTTTCCAAAAAACATGGAGCTAAGGCCGAGAGCCTGGCTAATTTTTTTTGTATTTTTAGTAGAGACAGGGTTTTGCCATGTTGGCCAGGGTGGTATCAAACTTCTGGTCTTTTTTTTTTTTTTTTTTTTTTTTTGAGGTGGAGTTTCTCTCTTGTTACCCAGGCTGGAGTGCAATGGCGCGATCTCGGCTCAGCGCAACCTCCGCCTCCTGGGTTCAGGCAATTCTCCTGCCTCAGCCTCCTGAGTAGCTGGGATTACAGGCACGCGCCACCATGCCCAGCTAATTTTTTGTATTTTTAGTAGAGACGGGGTTTCACCATGTTGACCAGGATGGTCTCAATCTCTTGACCTAGTGATCTGCCCGCCTCGGCCTCCCAAAGTGCTGGGATTATAGGCTTGAGCCACCGCGCCCGGCCTAAACTTGTGGTCTTAAGCAATCCACCCTCCTCAGCCTCCCAAAGTGCTGAGATTATAGGCATGAGCCACCACACCCAGCCTCTGAGTATTAACTTTAAACCTGGGAGATCAAGAAGGACCATGTGGCCAGGAGTGGTGGCTCACGCTGGTAATCCCAGGAACACATACCCTCACCCATGTGGCATTCCTGCCCAACATGTTTATTCTGAATTTGTGGCAAGACGGCTAGAAAAATCCAGAATGTGGGCCATTTAAAGTCACCTGGCCTGGTTAATGTTGTGAGAAATTTAAAGAAAAAGGCATGAGAGATTGTTCCAGATTAAAGGTGACATGGCAGCTTAATTTTATACACAAGCTTCAACTGGATCCTCCTGATGGGGGGCAGGGCAGGTTGAAAAGTTTTTGTTTTGTTTTGTTTTAAACACAAAGTCTTGCTTTGTCACCCAGGCTGGAGTGCAGTGGCACAATCTTGGCTCACTGCAACCTCCACCTCCCAGGTTCAAGCAACTCTTGTGCCTTAGCCTCCCGAGTAGTTGGGATTACAGGTGCCCACTACCATGCCTGGCTAATATTAATATTTTTCATAGAGATGGGGGTCGGGGGGGGGGTGGTCTCACCATGTTGGCCAGGCTGGTCTCGAACTCCTTCCCTCAAGTGATCTGCCCGCCTCAGTCTGCTAAGTGCTGGGATTCCAGATGTGAGCCACCTCGCTGGCCCGACAATTGGGGAAATTTGACTATAGAGTGGATGTGGATACTAAATGGTATGACAGAGTAAATGTCACTTCCCTTAGGTGTGATAATATTTTGTGAGCAAATATCTTCCTTTTGGGAGATGCCTGTCGAAGTATTTAGGAATGGAGCGTGACAATGTGGCAGTTCCTCTCAAATGATTAAGCCAAATATATATGCATATATTTTTATATAATATACTCAGCAAAATTATCTATATATTCACGGAGAGGGGGTGGAGAAAGAGAGAGAGAGAGAACAGGATAAAATGCTAACCACTGAACCTAAACCAAGGGCTTGTGTGTATTCATAAACCTTTAATGCTTTCAACTTCTCTGGAGGTTTGAAAGTTTTCACACACACTCCCGCTGCCAAAACAAACAACAACAAAAAGCCACTTAGAAGAAAAATCCTTCAAAATATTACTCTGTGTTAAATAATTCTCAGGCCTGATCTCTATTTACTATTTTTTTTTTTTTTTTTTTTGAGACTGAGTCTTGCTTTGTTGTCCAGGCGGGAGTGCAGTGGCGCCATTTCAGCTCTCTGAAGCCTCCAGCTCTCTGGTTCAAGCGATTCTCCTACCTCAGGCTCCCAAGTAGCTGGGATTACAGGAGTACGCCACGACACCTAGCTAATTCTTTTGTATTTTTAGTAGGTCAGGGTTTTGTCATGTTGGCCAGGTTGCTCTCAAACTCCTGGTCTTAACCAATCCACCCTCCTTGGCCTCCCAAAGTGCTGAGATTATAGGCATGAGCCACCACTCCCAGCCTCTGAGTATTAACTTTAAACCTGGGAGGTCAAGAAGGACCATGTGTCCTGGTATGGTGGCTCATGCCTGTAATCCCAGCACTTTGGGAGGTTGAGACAGGCGGATCACCTGAGGTCAGGAGTTCTAGACCAGTCTGGCCAACATGGTGAAACCTGTCTCTATAAAAATACATAAATTAGGGCCGGGCACAGTGGCTCATGCCTGTAATTCCAGCACTTTGGGAGGCTGAGGCAGGTGGATCACCTGAGGTTGGGAGTTAGAGACCAGCTTGAGCAACATGGAGAAACCCCATCTCTGCTGAAAATATAAAATTAGCCATGCGTGGTGGCACATGCCTGTAATCCCAGCTACTCAGGAGGCTGAGGCAGGAGAATCACTTGAACCTGGGAGGCGGAGGTTGTGGTGAGCTGAGATTGCACCATTGCACTCTAGCCTGGGCAACAGGAGTGAAACTCTGTCTTGAAAAACAAACTACAAAAATTAGCTGGTCATGATGGCGGGTGCTGTAATCCCAGCTACCTGGGAGGCTGAGGCAGGAGAATTGCTTAAACCTGGGAGGTGGAGGGTGCAGTGAGCCCAGATTGCACCACTGCACTCCAGCCTGAGTGACAGAGCAAAACTCCATCTCAAAAAAAAAAAAAAAAAAAAGAGAGAGATGAGGAAAAACTCACTGCTGATGTCCATACACTACATTGCTGGGGATGGGATTCTCACTCAGCTTCTCCACCACGCAGCTTCACTGCTGATTCAAAGCTTAGAATTCTGGTCCAAATAGGGTCCTGCTAAGTCTCCCTTAATTGAACCCAAAATACTGAATCTTATTTGAACCTGTAAGTTATAGACTTCTTCCTGTCAGCGTCCTCAGAAGGCAGAAGGCAAAGTAGATTTGCTCTTCTAGTGGACAGACAAATGTGGAGGAGATGCAAGTGGTGGCCTCAGGGCCTTTGCACTGCTGTCCTGTCACCCCAGATCCTCCTTCCTCCAGATATTCACTTGCCTTGCTCCCTCACCACAGAAAGCTATCTCCTTAGAGAGCTGAAAAAACAGCACTCCATCACTCCCTTTACTGAACTTTAGTATTTATTAATCCAACTAATCACTACCCAATATTAATTTCTTTATTTTCTTGTCTTTTTTTTTTTTTAAATGGAGTCTCACTCTGTCACCCAGGCTGGAGTGCAGTGGCGTCATCTCAGCTCATTGCAACCTCCACCTCCTGGGTTCAAGTGATTCTCCTGCATCAGCCTCCCTGTTAGCTAGGATTACAGGTGCATGCCACCATGCATGGCTAATTTTTTGTATTTTCAGTAGAGACCGGGTTTCACTGTGTTAGTGAAGATGGTCTCAATCTCCTGACCTCGTGATCTGCCCGCCTCTGCCTCCTAAAGTGCTGGGATTACAGGGGTGAGACACCATGTCCGGCCTTCCTTTTTTTTAAACAGTGTCTCACTCTGTTTTGCAGCCTGGAGTGCAGTGGCTCTATCACAGCTCACTGCAGCCTTCATCTCCTGGGCTCAAGCCATCCTCCCGCCACAGCCTCCCAGTAGCTAGGACCACAGGTGTGCGCCACCATGCCCAGCTAATTTTTTTTTTTTTTTTCTCTAGAGATTGGTCTATGTTGCCCAGGCTGGTCTCAAACGCCTAGGCTGAAGTGATCCTCCCATCTTGGCTTCCTTAAGTGATGGGATTACAGGTGTGAGCCACCACACCTGGTCTGTGTATCGATCTATCTATCTAATCTCTATCTCCCACATTAGAAATGTAAGCCTTGGTTGGGTGTGCTGATACATACCTGTAATCCCAGCTACTTAGGAGGCTGAGGCACAGAATCCATAGACATAATGGATTAAATCATTAGCCAGTGGTAATCCCCTCAGCCTTCAATCCCTCACCACTCCCCAGAACTGAAAGTCCCAACCCTCTAATCCAGCCTTGGTCTTTCTGCCTGGGGGCTGCCAGCTATCAGTCAACTCACTAGCATAGAAAAAGACATTTATCATTTTGGAGATTCCAAGGATTTTAGGAGTTGTATGCCAGGAAACGGTCCAAGACCAAACATGTATGCCACAATATCATAGGAATGTTTGCAGTGTCAGGGGAGTCAGGGAAGGCCTTGTGGATCTCCAGAGGGCAGCAGGGAACAGGCAGATGGCGTGGGTGCCACCGGGTCCCTGCTCCGCTTACCTATGTGTGGCGGCATCACAGCCACATACTTCAGGCCCGACTCCTGCAGCACCTTGTGCATCCGGATGTGGTCATCGGTCACGGCTTGCAGTCGTGGGGGCACCTTGCTGGGGTCCCAGAGCAGGAAGGCTGGAGGGGGACACAGGGCAGGGTTAGCCTGGGCTCTTTTTTTTAAATTTGTTTTTTAATAATTTTTTTTTATATATATAAAGAACGGGGTTTCACCATGTTGGTCAGGCTGGTCTTGAACTCCCGATCTCAGGTGATCCACCTGCCTTGGCCTCCAAAGTGCTTGGATTACAGGCATGAGCCACCACGGCCGGCTGTAGCCTGGGCTCTTGTCTTTTTTTTTTTGAGACAGAATCTCACTCTGTCACCCAGGCTGGAGTGCAGTGATGCAATCTCGGCTCACTGCAACCTCCTGCTTCCTGGGTTCAAGCAATTCTCCTGCTTCAGCTTTCCCGGTAGCTGGGAATACAGGTACATACCACCATGCCCGACTAATTTTTGTATTTTTAGTACAGACAGGGTTTCACCATGTTGGCCAGGCTGGTCTCAAACTCCTGACCTCAGATGATCTACCCACCTCTGTCTCCCAAAGTGCTGGGATTACTGGCATGAGCCACTGTGGCCGGCCAAGGGCTGGCTTATCTTGATGCTAGGACAAAACCCTGCCATGGCTCACCATTGCCTTCCTGTTGCAAAAACAGGGGAGTCCTCTGGGCCTCCTCTTTCCCTCACACCCCTGATAAGAGCTGTCTGCTGATCACAATAATTCCAAATCTGATCTCTTCTCACTCCACCTGGTCCTGTCCACTGTTACCTCTTGCCTGGACCAGCCCAGCAGCCTCCTCCCTGGTCTCTCAGCCCCTCCTTCCCTCCTGCCAAGGAGCCCATGAACACCCCTATCAGTTCACATCCATAGATCGATCTCACTCAGGGGAGAAGCAAAGTCTTCATGGCCCTACCTGATATGGCCCATCAGCTCTGTGACATCCCTGCCTACCCTGCCTACCACTCTCCCTTACGCTGCTCCAGCCTTCTGCCTCCCAGCCTTGGCAACATCTGATCCCTCTGCCCCGATGCATTTCCCTCTTTTTCTTCCCCTCTGAGACGGGCAGATCACGAGGTCAAGATAATTGAGACCATCCTGGTCAACATGGTGAAACCCCATCTCTAAAAAAATTAATTAGTTAATTAATTAATTAAATAAAATACAATTTCAAAACCCCGTCTCCCCCAGCCCAGCTTACCAATCTCTTTTCTTGGGGCCTTGTTTTCTCCCTAGGACCCTTCCCCTGCCACCACACCCTAGAGTTATCCTGTGACTCTTTCTATCACATTTCCTGCTCTAATCCCAGCCCTTCGAAGCGTCTGGAACACTGTAGGTACTCACTAAATATTTGTTCAGGAATTATCAACAAGCTGTAACTTGGCCAAGCTATACCAGCTGACATTTATAGAACATTTACCTCGAGCCAAGAACTATGCTAAATATTTTTAGGAGCAGTTTGGCGAATAGTTAAGAGCTTGGGTTCTGCCTAAAGTCAAGTTCCGGATCAGCCACTGGCCAGCTGCCTGTTTTCTCAAGTGCAAACTGGGATGATATAAATTGTTCAAAGCCTGTGGGCACAGTGGCTCACGCCTATAATTCCAGCATTTTGGGAGGCTGAGGTGGGAGGATCAGTTGAGCCCAGCAGTTTTAGACTCATCTGGGTAAGATGGTGAGACCCGTCTGTACAAAAAATTAAAAAATTAGCCAGGTTGGCCAGGCATGGTGGCTCACACCTGTAATCCAAGCACTTCGGAGGCCAAGGCGGCGGATCACCAGAGGTAGGGAGTTCAAGACCAGCCTGACCAACATGGTGAAACCCCGTCTTTAAAAGAAAAAAAAAATTAGCCAGGTGTGGATCACCACACCTGTGGTCTTAGCTGCTCAGAAGGCTGAGGTAAGAGGATCGCTTGAGCTCAGGAGTTCAAGGCTGCAGTGAGCTATGATTGCACCACTGCACTCCAGCCTGGACAACAGAGCAAGACCTTGTCTCAGAAAAAGAAATAGGCTGGGTGTGTGGCTCACACCTATATTCCCAGCACTTTGGGAGGCCGAGGTGGGCGGATCACCTAAGGTTGGGAGTTTGAGACCAGCCTGACCAACATGGATGAAACCCTGTCTCTACTACAAATATAAAATTAGCGAGTGTCATTGCGGGCACCTGTAATCCCAGCTACTCGGGAGACTGAAGCAGGAGAATTGCTTGAACCTGGGAGGTGGAGGTTGCAGTGAGCTGAGATTGTGCCACTGCACTCTAGTCTGGGCAACAAGAGCAAGATTCCATCTCAAAAAAAAAAAAGAAAGAAAGAAAGAAAAAGAATAGGCCGGGCGCGGTGGCTCATGCCTATAATCCTAGCACTCTGGGAGGCCGAGACGGGTGGATCACGAGGTCAAGAGATTGAGCCCATCCCTGTCAACAAGGTGAAACCCCGTCTCTACTAAAAATACAAAAGTTAGCTGGGCATAGTGGCGTGCGCCTGTAATCCCAGCTACTCGGGAGGCTGAGGCAGGCGAATTGCTTGAACCCAGGAGGCGGAGGTTGCGGTGAGCCAGGATTGAGCCATTGCACTCCAGCCTGAGTAACAAGAGCGAAACTCCGTCTCAAAAACAAAAAAAAAAAAGAAAGAAAGAAAAAGAATAAATAAATAAATAAATAGTTTGAGTAATGTTAGTGGTTATAAAAAGGTTTGTCACAGAGACCAGCCTGGGCAACATAGCCAGACCCTTGTTGCAATAAAAAATTTTAAA
Organism: Aotus nancymaae; assembly: GCF_030222135.1. Classification (NCBI taxonomy): domain Eukaryota; kingdom Metazoa; phylum Chordata; class Mammalia; order Primates; family Aotidae; genus Aotus; species Aotus nancymaae. Next base: position 13,579,539 of record NW_026988441.1, on the reverse strand, counting down.
ACTTAGACAGGCATGGTGGCACATGCCTGTGGTCTCAGCTACTCAGGAGGATCCTTTGAGCTCAGGAGTTGGAGGCTGCAGTGAGCTATGATCACATCACTGCCCTCCAGCCTGGGTGACAGAGGCAAGACCTTGTCTTAGGAAAGAAAAAATAAAAAAGAGGTGTGACACAGAGTAAAATACAATCAGTGGTCACTATGATTGTGTCATTGATTCATAGAGAGCAGGAGTTCTTTTTATTTTTTTTTGGAGTGCAGTGGTGTGATCTCCGCTCACTGCAACCTGCACCTCCAAGTTCCAAGTGATTCTCCTGCCTCAGCCACCTGTGTAGATGGGATTATAGGCACCGGCCACCACACCCGGCTAGTTTTTGTATTTTTGCTAGAGATGGGGTTTCACCACGTTGGCCAGGCTGGTCTCAAACTTCTGACCTCAAGTGATCCACCCGCCTTGGCCTCCCAGAGTGCTGGGATTACACGTGAGCCACCACACCTGGCCAACAAACATGTTCCTTATTTTAAAATTGTGATTGTCTCAAATAAACCAAAAACAAAAAAACCCAATAGTTTAGGAGAACAAAAACAAAACAAAAACTTGGTGTACGTACATGTGCATAGTTAACAAATTACAAAACACAATCACAATTTTACAATAAGGCATATGTTTGTTGGCCAGGTGTGGTGGCTCACGTGTAATCCCAGCACTTTGGGAGGCCATGACTGGTGGATCGCTTGAGTCCAGGAGTTCGAGACCAACCTGGGCAACATGGCAAAACAAAACTGCGTCTCTACCAAAAATACAAAAATTAGCCAGTCTCATAACCCAGTCTCAAAATAAATAAGTAAATAAGTAGATACAAATTTTAAAAAAAACTTTTTTTAAAGGAATATGGTTGTTCACACAACTATTCTTTTAACTTTTCTGTTTAAATTTTTTTTTTTTTTTTTTTTTTTGAGACGGAGTTTCACTCGTTACCCAGGCTGGAGTGCAATGGCGCGATCTCGGCTCACCGCAACCTCCGCCTCCTGGGTTCAGGCAATTCTCCTGCCTCAGCCTCCTGAGTAGCTGGGATTACAGGCACGCGCCACCGTGCCCAGCTAATTTTTTGTATTAGTAGAGACGGGGTTTCACCATGTTGACCAGGATGGTCTCGATCTCTTGACCTCGTGATCCACCCGCCTCGGCCTCCCAAAGTGCTGGGATTACAGGCTTGAGCCACCGCGCCCGGCCAAATTTTTTTTTTTTTGAGATGGAGTCTCGCTCTGTCACCCAGGCTGGAGTGCAGTGGTGTGATCTCAGTTCACTGCAACCTCCTCCTCCTGGGTTCAAGCAGATCTCTGCCTCAGCCTCCTGAGTAGCTGGCATTATAGGCGCCACCACCTAATTAGGCGCCAGCCTAATTTTTGTATTTTTAGTAGAGACAGGGTTTCACCATCTTGGCCAGGCTGGTCTTGAACTCCTGACCTCGTGATCCACCTGCCTCAGCCTCTCAAAGTGTTGGGATTACAGGCATTAGCCACCACACCCAGCTGTTTGAAAATTTTTACAATAACAATTTTAAAAAGTATGTTAAAGACCTACACATTTATGTAAGCAGCCATGATGTATGTAAGCTAACTTCAAATGAGTCAGAAAATAAACACTGTGTGTCTGTGAACAGAGAGGGGTAGGTATACTGGTGTCCTTTCAATTTTTCGTACATTTCAGATCATTTCCAAATAAAAAGTTAAGCTGGACTCAATGGCTCACACCTGTTGTCCCAGCTATTTCAGAGGCTAAAGTGAGGGGATTCCTTGAACCCAGGAGTTCAAGGGTATGATGAGCTATAATCAGGCCATTGTCCTCCAGCCTGGGTGACAGAGCGAGACCTTGTCTCTAATGTTTTTTGTTTATAAGTAAAAAAACAAAAACAAATCCTGGCACACATAAGACTTTAATATTTAGAAAACAATCTAAACAAAAAAAAATTTGAATAAAAGAAAGCAAATTGGCCAGACACGGTGGCTCATGCCTATAATTCCAGCACTTTGGGAGGCCGAGACGGGTGGATCACGAGGTCAAGAGATTGAGACCATCCTGGTCAACAAGGTGAAACCCCGTCTCTACTAAAAATACAAAAATTAGCTGGGCGTGGTGGTGCGTGCCTGTAGTCCCAGCTACTCGGGAGGCTGAGGCAGGAGAATTGCTTGAACCCAGGAGACAGAGGTTGCAGTGAGCCGAGATCGCACCATTGCACTCCAGCCTGGGTAACAAGAGCGAAACTCCATCTCAAAAAAAAAAAAAAAGCGAATTAAATCAGTTTTACAGGTTTGTGGTCTTTTTCATGGAAGCAAAACTTAACTACTTAAATTGGTTTTCAAGACATAGGAGAGTCTGGGCGCGGTGGCTCACACCTATAATCCCAGCACTTTGGGAGGCTGAGGCGGGCACATTGCTTGAGACCAGGAGTTCAGCATCAGCCTGGCCAACATGGCGAAATCTTGTCTCTACCAAAAACACAAAAATTAGCGGGGCATAGTGGTGGGTCCCTGTAATCCCAGCTACTCGGGAGGCTGGGACAGGAGATTGCTGCAGGCCATGGTCTTGGTCCCCTGCATCATGAACCAGGGAGGTGGGGCGGCGGCTGCAGTGAGCTAATATCCCATCACTGTACTCCGTCCTGGGCAATGGAGTGAAACTTCATCTCAAAGAGATAAAAAGCCATGGGATAAAACAACAACAACAACAAAGAAACTAACAGCAGACCATTCCAATCTGGGAACAAAAGTAAGATTAAACAATTAGCCAGGCGTAGTGATGCATGCCTATAGTCCCAGCCCTGGGAGGCTGCGTGGGGAGGATCTCTTGAATCCAGGTTGAGGCTTCAGTGAGCCATCCAGCCTGGGCGACAGAGCAAGACCCTGTCTCAAAAAAAGAGTGAGCCGTTCTGAAATCACAAGTTTAATATTACCTTTCCATTTCAAAGCTTTAGGAAAAAAAAGCCATAAATGATTTTGCTTCCTACCCTCCAGCTAGCTCTGGCCTCCAGGCCTCTCTGCTTGCTTTGTCCTCTGCCTGGAGCATAATTACAGTCATCAGACAGCCCTCCCTCATGTGACTTCACTTTCCAGGGATGCAATTTGTGTGATGAAACACACTGGAGGTCAGGAGTTCAAGACCAGCCTGGCCAACATGGTAAAACCCCGTCTCTACTAAAAATACAAAAATTTGCTGGGCATGGTGGCAGGTGCCTGTAATCCCAGCTACTTGGGAGGCTGAGGCAGGAGAATTGCTTGAACTTGGGAGGCAGAAGTTGCAGTGAGCTGAGATCACATCATTGCACTCCAACCTGGGCGACAAAGCAAGATTTCATCTCAAAAAAAGAAAAAAAACAACAACACAGAGATGAGGAGACAGAGAGCTGGGTGCACATCCCAGCTCTGCCAGCCGCAGCTATGTGAACTCTGGCAAGCCAACTGGTCTTGTGCCTCGGCTCCCTGAGCTATACCGGGGACACAATAATAACACCAGCCGGTATCTTCTGAGCACCTGCTGGGCACCTACTGTGCACCTGCAAATAGCAGGTGCTCAGAAGATACCAGCTGTTGTTATTAATGTATAAGCACTCAGAGGGGTTTTGGGAGAATTTAGTGGCATTCATCTCTAAGGTGCTCAACTAGCACCGAGTACATAGTAAGTGCTCAGTAAATGCTGTTAAAATGAACTGCTCCTGGTCAGGCATGGTGGCTCACGCTTGTAATCCCAGCACTTTGGGAGGTTGAGTCGGGTAGATCACTTGAGCCCAGGATTTAAGACCAGCCTGGCCAACATGGCAAAACCTTGTCTCTACTAAAAATACAAAAATTAGCATGGTGGTGCATGCCTGTAGTGCCAGTTACTTGAGAGGCTGAGGTGGGAGAATTGCTTGAACCCAGGAGGTGGAGGTTACATTAAGCTGAGATGGCACCACTGCACTCCAGCCTGGGTGACAAAGTGAGACCCTGTCTCAAAAAAAAAAAAAAAAAATAGAATTAACTGCTCCTGTTATGCACTGTGTAGCCTTCCTTTTAGATTATGCAGGACAGTCTGGGTGCAGTGGCTCACACCTATAATCCCAGCACTTTGGGAGGTTGAGGTGGGCAGATCACCTGAGGTCAGGAGTTTGAGATCAACCTGGCCAACATGGTGATCCCCGTCTCCACTAAAAATATAAAAATTAGCTGAGTGTGGTGCTGCATGCCTGTAGTCCCAGCTACTTGGGAGGCAGAGGCAGGAGAATCGCTTGAACCTGGGAGGTGGAGGTTGCAGTGAGCCAAGATAGCTTCACAGCACTCAAGCCTGGGCTTCAGAGGGAGACTCCATCTCAAAAAAAACCCAAAATAATTAAAAATAAATAAATAGATAGATTATACAGGACAACTATTTGCTTAATGTCCTTGTCCCCATAATTGGGAGCTCTGTGAGGGCGGAGACCTAGTATATATCCATGCTCTATCACTTCCTCTGGGAGGCCCACCCTGACGTCTCACTCAGCCTGGGTCAGACAGCTCCTCTGGACTCCCACAGTCCTATGACAGTTTCTCCCACCCTGGCCCTGTCTGCTCTGCCTGTGCCTCCCCCATCCCAGCTCTGATTATCTGGATGTCAGTTTGATCATGGATCTCTTTACCCCTCTCTCCCATCTGTGATCCTTGTGTGTGGAGGGCTCCGGGCTGTGCAGGTCACCACTGTGTCCCCAGCATCACCCAGTAAGGTTCAGACACAGCTAGCTGGTGCTCAATAAATGCACAGTAACATGGAATGGCTTCAGTGTCACCTTTCAGAGGGCCATGGGCTGCCTCCCCAGTACTCACCACCCAGTTCAGACCCACCACCATGATCCCGCCACCCACCCGAGGTGCAGGCCACGACCTTGTCCACACCGTGAGCCTTCATGGCTGCCACAATGTTCCGGGCGCCCTCGGACATCACTGTAGTGGGACCTTAGAGGGGACAGAGAGTGGCTGTCACTGGTGGGTGGTGGCGGCGGCAAGGGTGGCAGGGGTGGGGCTGGAGGCGGGGGTGGTGCTGGGGGCCGAGGTGTAGGGGAGGGCCGTGGGCAGAGGGGGGGCTCAGTACTGAGGTCATTGCGGGTGCCCAGCAGCACGATGACAGCATCCTGCCCAGCCACGGTCTTGTCCACATCGGCTGCCTGCAGAACATCCCCCACTACCACGTGGGCCGGCTGGGGCCCCTCTGAAGGCAGCCTGGAGGAGTCCCGCACCAGCACCGTCACTTCGTAACCTGTGGGCAAAGAGGAGCAGAGTCTCGTCAGTGGGCTCGCTGGCTGGCACTCTGGGGCTCTGAGGGCTGGGTTCTGGAAGCCACCATAAACCCTCAAATTCATCCCTCCTCTGTTCTGGGGAAGTGGTCTTCAAATATTTTTTGTTTTTGTTTGTTTTCATTTTCTTTGTTTTTGAGACAGGGTCTCCCTCTCTTGCCCAGGCTGGAGTGCAGTGGTGCAGTCACAGCTCACTGCAGCCTCGACCTCCTGGGTTCAATTGATCCTCCCATCTCAGCACCCCAAGTAGCTGGGACTACAGTGTGCACCACCATGCCCAGTTAATTTTGCAATTTTTTGTAGAGAAGGGGTTTTGTCATGTTGCCCAGGCTGGTCTTGAACTCCTGGGCTCAGGTGATCTGCCTGCCTCAGCCTCCCCATGAGCCACTGCGTCTTGGCCTTCAAACATTTTTGCTGGCATACCTACAATTGATGTTTAGTATTGGGCTCACTGTTAAAATAGACCATACCTTGGCCAGGCGAGGTAGCTCATGCCTGTAATCCCAGCACTTTTGGAGGCTGAGGCGGGCAGATCACCTGAGGTCAAGAGTTAGGACCAGCCTGGACAACATGATGAAACCCCATCTCTACTAAAAATACAAAATTAGCCAGGTATAGTGACACATACCTATAATCCCAGCTACTTGGAAGGCTGGCGCAAGAGAATCACTTGAACCTGGGAGGTGGAGGTTGCAGTGAGCCGAGATTGCACCAGTGCACTCCAGCCTGGGTGACAGAGCAAGGCTCCATATCAAAAAAAAAAAAAAAAAAAAAAAAGCTACCTGGTTGTTTGCCATTATTATGCTGTTTTATTATTTTATTTTATAGAGCTAGGATTTCATTCTACTGAGCAGTCTAGGGAACTATAAAGATACAATAAGGCCAGGTGTAGTGGCTCATGCCTGTAATCCCAGCACTTTAGGAGGCTGAGGTGGGCAGATCACTTAAGGCCAGGAGTTCGAGACCAGCCAGCCTAGGCCATATGGTGAAACACCATCTCTACTAAAAATACCAAAATTAGCCAGGTGTGGTGGTGCACACTGTAATTCCAGCTACTCAGGAGGCTGAGGCATGAGAATTGCTTGAGCCTGGGAGGCGGAGAATACAGTGAGTCGAGATCACATCACTGCACTCAAGCCTGGGAGACAGAGCAAGACTCTGTCTCAAAACAAAACAAAATAGGCTGGGCATGGTGGCTCATGCCTGTAATCCCAGCAATTTGGGAAGCCGAGGTGGGTGGATCACTTGAGGTCAGGAGTTTGAGACCAGCCTGGCCAACATGTGGTGAAATCCTGTCTCTACTAAAAGTACGAAAAATTAGCCAGGCATGGTGGCAGGCACCTGTAATCCCAGCTACTCCGGAGGCTGAGGTAGGAGAATTGCTTGAACCCGGGAGGTAGAGATTGCAGTGAGCCAAGATCATGTCATTGCACTCCAGCCTGGGCAACAAGAGCGAAACTCCATCTCAAAAACAAAAGAAAACAAACAAAAAACCACACAAAACCCCCAAAGAGATATGATAAAAAGTTTAAAAAAGAAATGGGGTTTTGCCATATTGGTGAGGCTGGTCTTGAACTCCTGGGATCAAGCAATCTGCCTGTCACGGCCTTCTATAGTGCTGGGATTACAGGCATGAGTCACTGAGCCCAGCCTATTATGCCCTTTAATCATTTTGTGACTTTATCTCCTGGCCTGGTGGAGGCCTGAGTCTCCTTCTTGGTCCCTTTACTGGGTCCTCCCTGGGCTCCTGGACCCAGTCCTGCCCTTTCCAATCCACATTCCACACAGCAGCCACCCAGAGCTTTCCGCAGTGATATTTAAGTGCTTCCCTGCTCAGGTGCCTCCCGAAATCCTGAAATGCCCTGTGATAAAACCCATGCTTCTCATGCCAGCCTTCCAGGACCCTCGGGATCTGGCTTCCCCTCTCCAGCCTCTGCTGAAGGCTTGGCCTTTTCACCCACGGCACTTCTTTTTATTTATTTTTTTGAGACAGAGTCTCACTCTGTTGCTTAGCTGGAGTGCAGTGGCACCATCGTGGCTCACTGCAACCTCCACCTCCTGGGTTCAAGCAATTCTCCTGCCTCAGCTTCCCAAATAGCTGGGACTACAGACACCTGCAACCATGCCCGGCTAATTTTTTTTCTATTTTTTTAGTAGAGACGAAGTTTTGGCACATTGACCAGGCTGGTCTCCAATTCCTGACCTCAGGTGATCCACCTGCCTCAGCCTCTGAAAGTGCTGGGATTACAGATGTGAACCACTGCGCCCGGCCCCCACTGCACTTCTTTCAGTTCCTCAAATGCATAGTGCTGCTTCCTGCCTCCTGGCCTTTGCACGTGCTGTCCCCTCTGCCAGGAACACCCTTCACCCTCTTTCCCCGGTCCCCCCAGTCACTTGTACTTCCTCTGTCACAGCCCTCCTTATGCTGACCTGCAGCAAACCAAGCACCCTGTGGGTCTAGGGACTGTGTCATCTCCCTGACCTTTTTTTTTTTTTTTTGAGATGGAGTTTTACTCTTGTTGCCCAGGCTGGAGTGCAATGATGTGACCTCAGCTCACAGCAACCTCTGCCTCCCAGGTTCAAGTGATTCTCCTGACTCAGCCTCCCAAGTAGCTGGGATTACAAGTGCCTGCTACCATACCTGGCTAATTTTTGTATTTTTAGTAGAGACGGGGTTTCTCCATGTTGGTCAGGCTGGTCTCGAACTCTTGACCTCAGTTGATCCACCTGCCTCGGCCTCCCAAATTGCTGGGATTACAGGCGTGAGCCACCACACCTGGCTTTTTTTTTTTTTTTTGAGGCAGAGTCACTCTCTTGCCCAGGCTGGAGTGCAGTGGCGCAATCTCTGCTCATTGCAACCTCTGCCTTCAAGGTTCAAGCGATTCTCCTGCCTCAGCCTCCCAAGTAGCTGGGATTACAGGTGTGTGCCATCATGCTTGGCTAATTTTTGTATTTTTAGTAGAGACAAGGTTTCACCATGTTGGTCAGGCTGGTTTTGAACTCCTGACCTCAGGTGATTTGCCCACCTCAGCCTCCCAAAGTGCTGGGATTATAAGGATGAGCCACCATGCCTGGCCTTGTCCTGTCCACACTGATTGGGAAACTGAGACAATTTTAGGCAACCGGGCCAGGATCACACAGCTAGTAGGTAGAGAAGTTTGAATTTTTACCTGAGTCTGATCCAGAGACTGCAAAATTCAATGCTAGTCTAAGTACTTCTGTATAATATCTCATTTAATTATCACAAGAGCCCTAGGGCAAGCACTACCAGTTTCGTCTCCACCTTACACATATTTGGATACACAGATGACAAGGCATTTGGCCACACAGGCTGTAAGCTTGAATGTGGGAAGGCTGGCACCAGAGTTCATGCTTGTCAAGACTCTTGGCCCTACAGAAGCATTGTGAACTCCAGTTATTCCAAGCCCTTTCTTTTTCTCTTTCTTTCTTCCTTCCTTCCTTTCTGTTTCCTACTTTTTCTCTTCTTTCTTTTCTTTCTTTCCTCTTTCTTTCTTTCCTTTCGCTTCTCTCTCTCTCTCTCTCTTTCTTTCTATCTTTCTCTGTCACCCAGGCTGGACTGCAATGGTGCAGTGGCAGGATCTCGGCTCACTGCAACCTCCGCCTCCCAAGTTCAAGCAATTCTTGTGCCTCAGCCTCCCAGGTAGCTGGGACTACAAGTGTGTGCCACGATGCCCAGCTAATTTTTGTATTTTTAATAGAGACGAGGTTTCACCATGTTGGCCAGGCTGGTCACAAACTTCCGACCTCAGGTGATCCGCCCGTCTTGGCCTCCCAAAGTGCTGGGATTACAGGTGTGAGCCACCACACCAGGACTCTTTTTCTTTCTTTTTAATTTTTTTTTTTTTTTTTTTTTCATTTTAGAGACAGGGTCTCACTGGGTCACCCAGGCTGGAGTGCAGTGGCACAAACAGAGCTCACTGTAGCCTTCAACTCCTGAGCTCAAGTGATCCTCTCACTTCAGCCTTCTGAGTAGCTGGGACTACAGGCATGCATCACCATGCCCAGCTAATTTATTTTAATTTTTTATATTTTTGTAGAGATGGGATCTTGCTCTGTTGCCCAGGCTAGTCTCAAACTCCTGGCCTCAAGCTATCCTCCCGCCTTGGCCTCCCAAAGTGCTGGGATTACAGGCATGAGCCACTGTGCCTGGCCTGCCCTTCCTTTGGCTATTGGGGACAGCAAAGCTGAGAGCTGGGAAGAGATTTTTCAGCACCACAGTTTTGAAGCTCCCCGGGCTCCAGTTCTCAATTCCCCTGAGTGCAGTCCCAGCTATAACCAGCAGAGTGGGTGAGTGGAATTCAGTGGAATTCAATGGTTTTCCAGGTGACTCAGCACCTCTCGACTTCTCTCTCTTACTTCCTTCTCCAGTACTCCCCAATAAATGCTTATCAGCAAATTGGTTTTTACTGAGGCCGACAGCTCCCCACTCTCCACAAGTCACGATCCTCACGTGGTCTGCCTGGGGAAGGGAAGAGGTATGGGCCTAGTGAAGAACTTTCAGATTCCCTCCAAGGGAGACAGCAGAGTGGGGTCCTGGTGGCCTCCACCCTTTTGGGGCATGCAGATAGTCGATATCTTTAGAGTCACCAAGGCCTGCTGGGGTGGGGCCCCATATCTCGAAATCCCAGGTCCAGCTGGGAGTTGGTCAAGTCTGGGCTGTGGGGGCAGGGGGTGCTGGAAGATGGTTATCTCCTTTCCTGCCCTCTCTCCTGGGGCAGCTCCAAATTTTCAGCCCTGGGAAAGTCCTGGCTTTCCCAGGACTGCTGTCCCCAAGTCTTTACTCACGTCTCTCTGTGACTCCTTCCTTTTAGGTACTCACAGCAATCTGAGCCCCCAACTTTTTCATTTTCCAGCTCTCGTGCACCAGCCGAGAGCCTGAGGACTCGTGGTTAAGAGCATGAGCTGTGTTCAAATCCCAGCCCTGTCAGTTACCAGCTGTGTGATATTGGGTAAGTCACTCTCTGGGCCTCAGTTTTCTCATCTGTCAAGTGGGGTAACACAAGTTCCCACTCCATTTTGAGAGCTCCCATGTGAAGAGACGACAGAGCAAGCCTGGCTTGCGAACAAACACCACCTCGACCACAATAATGACAACGGCATTGCATAAGAGCCCTGGACTTACATACACACACGACTGTGCCTCTGGATTCCTCCCGGGGCTCCCATGGTCGATTTCTCTCTGCCTTGAACTCACATAAACTTGGATCTCACAACCTTCCCCATTTCTGCCCTCGTGGCCACATGCTTTGGCCCCTGAGTCCTCACCTGGCTGGGGCGCTCAAGGCTCCAGCCAGCCTCGGCCCGGCCCCATGGTGCCCCTTCCTAAAGCTCTGCCCGTCTTTCCCCTGACATGCCCCGCCCGCCCCAGCTCATGCCTGCTTGCACCGCCTGCGCCAGAGTGGTGAGCCCGGTCTGGCCAGTGGCGCCGAAGATCGCGATCTTCTTGACGGCCATCCTGCGGGGTCGTGGGGGTGCAAGGCCTCAGAGTCTCGGCACGCGCGGAAACCCACTGGCTGCTGGGCGGCGCTCTCTACCCTACTCATGCAGGAACAACGGGGCGGAGCTGGCTCTCAGGGCCACTCCTCAGTCCCGCTCCGCCCGCGGCTGGGGTCAAGGGGCGGAGCCTAACGCAGGTGGGCAGGACAGGAGTCAGCTTGCATTCGCTCATCGCCCAGCGCCGCCCTCTCTGCCCGCCACTTATACCGGGAGGTGGGGCCACAGAAGGCCACGCCTCCACGTAGCCACAAATAGAGCGGGCGGAGCCGGGATAACATCGCTCAGCTCCCTGCCTCGGCGCTCTACCGGAGGGGCGGGGCCAGGCGAGCCACGCCAACGGGCTCTCGTAGCTCCCGCCCCCTCTCCCAGCTCCAGGAGCGATCTGGGGCGCACGCTAAGCCCCAGGGCCTCTCAGAACCAGCAAGGGGAGAAAGTGAGGGAGGACCGAGTGCATGTGTGCACTTGCATGTAAGACACTGTGTCACTGCCTATCTATGCACTTATACGACCCTGTGTGACTCTCAGTGACTAGGAGGGCAAGCATGACTGTGGCAACACTTCGTGTCATCCTCCGTGTGTGATCCCGTGTTACAGTGTGACTACACGTGCGTGACACCAAGTGTGGCAGGCATTGATTCTGTTCTTTTGTGACCTTGTGGTGACACGGTGGGTGACACTGTGTCAGCCTGTGCGGTAGGGTGTGGGACATGCGAGGTGTGTTACATGGAAGCCTGCGACTATTAGACCGTGACAGTGTGTGACACCACATGTCTCGTGTGAGGATGTGTGACACCGGGGCCCCATTTGTGTGGCTGTGGGTGTCTCTGTTGTGCTGCTGTTTGCGACCCCCCTGGGACTATGATGTGTGTGGTGCGGCGGTGCAGGTTCGAGTGTGTAGAGTGTGTGACACTGTGGCTGTGACACTGGGCGCGATTTGTGGGCCTATGACACTGCTGGTGATTGCCGGGGAGTGTGCGGCTGTGTGTGACAGGTGCGTTTGTGCGTGACGCCGCGTGGGCGGTGGTAACTATTGGAGTGTGTGGTGGTGGGTGACACTATTCCAGTGTGGACGCCGCGTGTGACAGCTTGAGGGTGTGACCCCGTGGGACCCCACAGGAGGGAGTGACGGCGCGCGAGCGCGTGGATGCGGGGGTGAGTTTCTGCGCCGAGGCCCCCGCGAGTGTGGCAGCGTGGCGAGCGTGACCCCGTGGGAGTGTGCAGCGCGTGACGCCGCCGTGCCCGTGCAGCCGTGCACCCCACGCCGCGGCCGGGTGTGACTGCGCGTGGGCCTCGGGCGGCTGGGCGCGGGGACCGCAGGCGGGAGGGGGTCCCGGGGGCGCGCGGAGCGCGGCGGCGGCGCGAGCGAGGGAGGCGCGGCGGCGCATGCGGATCTGGCTGAGCCGCGGGCCGGCAAGGCCGAGCTGAGCCGGGCTGGGCCGGGCCGGGCCGGACCGCGGACGCCGACAGGGAGGGCGGTCGGGCGCGGCGAGCAGCGGGGACAGCGGCGCCAGCGGCCGCCGGCCCAGGTGAGCGGAGAGGGGGCTGACAGCCCCTCCCCCAGCATGTCCCCACCTGCCGAGCATCCCTCCTCCGCGCGCGCCGGGCATGGCCTGAGCCCCGGGTCTCCTCGGCTGGAGGGAGGCAGAGGGTCGAGGGCAGGACGAGGCCCCAACCCCGACCCGGCCCAGCCTCCGCGCCACGCGTGGGTCTTACCCTCAGCCCTTGTCCTTCCCAGGCCCCCTCCTTGGGCGCGGTGTCTGGACCTCGGGGAGAGGCGGGGCCTGGGAAGGGTTAAAGCCTCTGATGCTACCGCAACCCAAAGCCCCCTCAGCCTTTGTGGGGTACCTCCTCACAGGATAACCCTTCCTGGCTCTCCCCAACTACCTGCTTTCTTCCTTACCATTCAATCACATAATGGCCAGAGCTGATCCTCGGCCTGGCAAACGCTCAGGAGTGCTAAGGGCCTCCTCATGCCTAAGTGTCCTCCACTGAAGAAAACAGTTGTAACCACCGTTTAACAGGGAGGGAAACTGAGGCACAGAGAGGCCAAGTTAAAGATACTCAGTTAAAGATACAGCAAGAATAAAGCGGGACTTGACTCATTTCTGTCTCACTCCAGATCAGGCACATGGATTTGCTGAGATACGTGAGGGAAAGATGATGATAGCAAGCAACATGGATCGAGGCCTTGCCGTGTACTACCTATACCATGATCCTTGCATTATAACTTACTTCTTCAAACACTACTAAGAAATCGGTATGATTATCATTAACTCTTTTTTTTTTTTTGAGACGGATTTTCCCTCTTGTCGCCCAAGCTGGAGTGCAATGATGCGATCTCGTCTCACTGCAACCTCTGCCTCCCGGCTTCAAGCAATTCTCCTGCCTCAGCCTCCCAAATAGCTGGGATTACAAAGCATGAGCCACCATATCTGGCTTATTTAGAATTTTTAGTGAAGACAGGGTTTCACTATGTTGGTAAAGCTGGTCTCCAACTACTGACCTCAGATGATCCGCCCACCTCCTCGGTCTCCCAAAGTGCTGGGTTTACAGGCGTGAGCCACCACCCAGCCTACCTTTTTTTTTTTTTTTTTTTTTTTTTTTTTTTGAGAGGGCATCTCGCCCTTATTGTCCGGGCTGGAGTGCAATGGCACCATCTCAGCTCATTGCAACCTCCGCCTACTGGGTTCAAGCAATTCTCCTGCCTCAGCCTCCCTAGTAGCTGGGATTACCCGTGCCTACCACCACACCTGGCTAATTTTTGTATTTTTAGTAGAGATGCGTTTTCACCATGTCGGCCAGGCTGATCTCAAACTCCTGACCTGGGGTGAACCACCCGTCTTGGCCTCCCAAAGTGCTGGGATTACAGGCGTGAGCCACCATGTCGGGCCGAATCACTGGAGGCTAAGAGTCTGAGACCAGCCTGGCCAATGTGGTGAAACCCTATCTCTACTAAAAATACAAGTTAGCTGGGCATGGTGCCGCGTGCTTGTAGTCCCAGCTATTCGCGAGGTTGAGGCACGAGAATCGCTTGAACTCGGGTGGCAGGGGTTGCAGTGAAAAAAGATTGCACCATTGCACCATTTTGAGCAAGACTGTCTCAAAAAACAAAAAACACGAAACACAAAACACAGAACCTTTCCTTAGCTGTTGAGTCTGAGCTCAGCAATTCAGGTTGGACTCAGCTGGGCCGTTCTTCTGGTCTCTGCTGGGGTCAGAGTTGAGGGTGGTGTTGGCAACCTTAGGTGGCCTTGGTTAGAATGACTAGGGCCTTGCACATAGTCTGGCCCAGCTGTGTTTTTCTCATGGTAACAGTAGAGTAGAAACTTGCAAAGTCTCCCGAGTCCTAGGCTCAGAACTGGCACAGCAGCACTTCCACCTAATTCTGCTGGCCAAAGCAAATCATATGGCTAGAGTCAATGGGTAGGGCATGCGCCCGCTCTATCCTACTGTATCAGTAGGAGGACACTGAAGAGAGTTACATGGCAAAGGGTGTGGCTACAAGGGTGAAGAATTACGGCCATCAATGCAAACATTCTATCACCTAGATTTTTATTGTTGTATTTTCGAGACGGAGTATTGCTCTGTCGCCCAGGCTGGAGTGCATCAGCATGATCTTGGCTCACTGCAGCCTCCGCCTCCCGGATTCAAGTGATTCTCTTGCCTCAGCCCCCTGAGTACCTGGGATTACAAGTGTGCACCACCACACTCAGCTAATTTTTTTTTTTTTTGAGATGGAGTCTTGCACTTTCGCCAGGCTGGAGTACAGTGGTGCGATCCCGGCTCACTGCAACTTCCATTTTCCGGTTTCAAATGATTCTCCTGCCTCAGCCTCCTGAGTAGCTGGAACTACAGGCATGCACCACCACGCCCGGCTAATTTTTTTGCATTTTTGGTAGAGACGGGGTTTCATCATGTTGGCCAGGATGGTCCGGATCTCTTGACCTCGTGATCCACCCACCTTGGCCTCCCAAAGTGCTGCGATTACAGGCATGAGCCACCGCGCCCGGCCCTATGATCTATGTTTAAATCCTAACTACTTACTAGCTGTGTAACCTTGGAAAAGTAGGTCAACTCCTCTGTGCCTCAGTTTCCTCCTCTAAAATAGGTGTAATAATGCTCAGCCGTTAGGGAATTAAATTTGTGGAAATAATAAGAGAATGTAGATGAAGTACTGCCCACAGTGCAAATGTTCAGTATCTGTTCATTATTGTTACTACTGCGTTACAGAACTCTGTTGTTCTAGTAATAACAGTGACAATTTGCTGAGCCCTTAATATGTGCCAGGGGCTAAGCCATGTGTTTTACCATATCCTGTGAAGTGGTGAGGGTGAATATTATTATTATTATCAAGAAATAGGTTTCAAAAAACAAAAAAAAAATTAAAAAAATAAAAATAATAATAATAAAGGCCGGGTGCGGTGGCCCACGCCTGTAATCCCAGCACTTTGGGAGGCCGAGGTGGGCAGATCACCTGAGGTCGGGAGTTCGAGACCAGCCTGGCCAACATGGAGAAACCCCATCTTTAAAAAAAAAAAAAAATAGGTCTCACTATATTGCCCAGTTTGGAGTGCAGTGGGGCTATCATAGATCACTGTAGCTTTGACTTTTTGGGCTCAAGCCATCTTCATGCCTCAGCCTCCTAAGTAGCTGGGACTATGGGTGGCAGCCACCACACTCAGCTAACTTTTTTGTTTTTTATTTTTTATTTTTAAATTTTATTTATTTATTTATTTTTAAAGATGGGGTTTCACCATGGTGGCCAGGCTGGTCTTGAACTCCTGACCTCAGGTGATCCACTCACCTCGGCCTCCCAAAGTGCTAGGATTACAGGCGTGAGCCACCGCGCCCAGCCAACTTTTTTGTTTTTTTAAAGACAGGTACTGGCTTTGCTGCCCAGACTGGAGTGCAGTGGCACAGTCTCGGCTCACTGCAACCTCCACGTCTCGGGCTCAAGCCATCCTCACACCTTAGCCTCCCAAGTAGCTGGGATTATAGGCATGTGCCGCCACATCCAGCTAATTTTTGTATATATATATATATATATATATTTTTTTTTTTTTTTTTGCAATGGAATTTCACTCTTGTTGCCCAGGCCGGAGTGCAATGGTGAAATCTTGGCTCACTGCAACCTCTGCTTCCTGGGTTCAAGCAATTCTCCTGCCTCATCCTCCTGAGCAGCTGGGATTACAGGCATATGCCACCATGCCCGGCTAATTTTGTATTTTCAGTAGAGATGGGGTTTCTCCATGTTGGTCAGGCTGGTCTTGAACTCCCAGCCTCAGATGATCTGCCTGCCTTGGCCTCCCAAAGTGCTGGGATTACAGGTGTGAGCCACCATGCCTGGCTAATTTTTGTATTTTTTGTAGAGACAGGGTTCACCATGTTGCCTGGGCTTGTCTCGAAGTCCTGGGCTCAAGCAATCCACCCTTCTTAGCCTCCCAAAATGTTGGAATTACAGGCCTGAACTACTGTGCCTGGCTTATTTTTATTTTTGTAGAGATGAAATCTCACTATTTTACCCAGGCTGGTCTCTAACCCCTGGGCTCAAGCTATTCTCTTGCCTCTACCTCCCAAAGTGCTGGGATTACAGGCATGAGCCACTGTGCCAAGGCCTTATCATTATTATTGTGTCCACCTTAAAGACAGAGAAATTGAGGACAAGAGAGGGGACAGGACTCAAAGCCAATCTGTTAGAAATGGGATCTGATCCCAGACCTAACCCACCTCTCCCCATGTCCAGGCCTCACTTTCCCCGATGGCGCAGGTACCAGGGGAGGTGGACAACATGGAGGGCCTGCCTGCCCCTAACAACAACAACCCTGCCGCCCGCTGGGAGAGTCCGGATCGGGGCTGGGAGCGGGAGCAGCTGGCCGCCTCCACCGCAGCCGCCTCGCTCTTTGAGTGCTCCCGGATCAAGGCCTTGGCAGGTACCTGGAGGAGGGCTGGGGTGGGATGAGGAGGAGGGGGAAGGGGGAAAGGTACCTGAGAACCTTGGTGGCTGGGAGGGTGGGAAGAGAGAGCAGCCCTGTCCGATAGAGCTTTCCATGGCAGCGGAAATAGTCTATATCTGTGATGTTCAATTCAATAGTCTGTGTGGCTGTTGAGCACTTGAAATGTTGTTAGTGTTATGTGACAGACTGAGTTTTAAATTTTATTTGGTTTTAACCGAATTTATTTTTATAATTTTCACGATGGAGTCTCGCTCTGTTGCCCAGGCTGGGGTGCCGTGGTGCAATCTTGGTTCACTGCAATCTCCACCTCACTGCTGAAGCCGTCTTCCCACCTCCACCTCCCGAATAGCTGGGACTACAGGTGTGCAGCACCACACCCAGCTAATTTTCTTCTTGTATTTTTAGTAGAGACAGAGTTTCACTATGTTTGCTAGGCTGGTCTCAAACTTCTGACCTTAAGTGATCCACCTGCCTTGGCCTCCCAAAGTGCTGGGATTTCAGGTGTGAGCCACTGCATTGGGCCCAATTTTAATTGAATTTAAATAGCCACACGTGGCTTGTGACTGTTGTGTCGGGGCAGTGGAGCCTTAGAAACTTAGAAGTGTATAGTCCCAGAACGGTGGGACTTTGTAAGCATATTCCCTTAGAATCCCGAAACACAGAGAAAAAAAAAAAAAGGGGGGGGGGTTGGGGTCTGAGAAAAAAAAAAAAAAAGAATTCCGAAATGCAGAGCCATCAGATCCTAAGACCTTGAAATGTGGTACTCAGAGATTCTTAGACCTTTCAAAATGAAGACCTTTGGCCGGGCACAGTGGCTCACACCTGTAATCCCAGCACTTTGAGAGGCAGAGGTGGACAGATCGCTTGAGCTCAAGAGTTTGAGACCAGCTTGGCCAACATAGTGAAACCCTGTCTCTACTAAAAATACAAAAAAACTTAGCCGGGTGTGGTGGCATGCATCTGTAGTCCCAGCTATTCGGGAAGCTGAGGCAGGAGAATCACTTGAACCCAGGAGATGGAGGTAACAGTGAACTGAGATTGCACCATTTCACTCCAGCCTAAGCGACAAGAGCGAAACTCCATCTAAAAAACAAATTTTTTTTTTGTAAGATGGGGTCTTGTTATGTTGCCCAGGCTAGTCTGAAACTCCTGGGCTCAAACAATCCTCCCACCTCAGTCTCTCAAAGTGGTTTGATTACAGGGGTGAGCCACAGTGCCTAGAAGCTACCCTATTGTGATGTATCAGAACAATGTTAGCAAAGATCAGAGAATTTTATAGTTATAGAAAGACCTTAGACCTTCAGAATTGTAGACCCTTGAACCTTAGTACTTAGTATTCAAAGGGGTTGGAACCTTAGAAGTGTTTAATCATCAGCATTAAAACTGACAGAGACCCTGAGGAGCCTCAAAGATATGTAACTTCATAACCATAAGCCTTTAAAACATGACACCCTAGCACCTTTACCCTTCGGACCTTAACGTCTTAGAAACATGGAGTGCTAGAATCATAAAATATAGATGATCATAATCATGAATTCTTAAAACCAAAGATCAGAATCAGTTCCCTCAGAATTTTAAAACTTTAGTAACTCAGCAGTTTATAATCATAGGATCTCTGATACTAAGATTTTTGGAACTTTATTTTTTAATTAAAAAAAAATTTTGGCTGGGCATGGTGGCTCATGCCTGTAATCCAAGCACTTTGGAGGCCAAGGGGGGCAGATCACCTGAGGTCGGGAGTTCAAGACCAGCCTGACCAATGTGGTGAAACCCCATCTTAAAAAAATATATATATATATTTTTTTTTTTTCTTTTTTTTTTTGAGATGAAGTCTCACTCTGTCACCCAGGCTGGAGTGCAATGGCTCAATGTTGGCTCACTGCAACCTCTGCCTCTCAGCTTCAAGTGATTCTCCTGCCCAGTATCACCACACCTGGCTGACTTTTGTATTTTTAGAACAGACAGGGTTTCACCATGTTGGCCAGGCTGGTCTTGAACTCCTGACCTCGTGATCCCGCCACCTCAGCCTCCCAAAGTGCTAGGATTATAGGTGCGAGCTGCCACTCCCAGCCTTTTTGGAACTTTATAAGATATCAAGCAGAGGTGTCCAACTCCAAGGCTTCTGGGGAAGCAAGTGACACAAAAAAGTGAGTGGACTGGGGAACATGGTCAACTGGAGAGCAGTCAGTAGCTCCAGCCATCGGGAAACATAGGCCCAAAGTTACTAGCTCTGATGTTTGTCGGGAATTTCTCAATGAAAACAAATCTGGGGCCGGGCACGATGGCTCACACCTGTAATCCCAGTACTTTGAGAGAGCAAAGCGGGCGGATTGCTTGAGCCCAGGAGTTCGAGATCAGCCTGGCGAACATGGTGAAACCCCGTCTCTACTAAAAATATAAAAATTAGCCAGGTGTGGTGGTGCACACCTGTAGTCCCAGCTATTTGGGAGGCTGAGGTGGGAGAATCTCCTGAACCCAGGAAGTGGAGGTTGCAGTGAGTGGAGATCACACCACTGCACTCCAGCCTGGGCAACAGAATGAGACCCTGTCTCAAAAAAATAAGAAATCTGGCTGGACACAGTGGGCTCACGTCTGTTATCCCAGCACTTTAAGAGGCTGAGGCAAGCAGATCACTGGAAGTTGGGAGTTTGAGACCAGCCTGGTCAGCATGGCAAAACCCCATCTCTATTAAAAATACAAAAATTAGCTGGGCATGGTGGCATGTGCCTGTAATCTCAGCTACTCAGGAGGCTGAGGCAGGAGAATTACTTGAACCCAGGAGGTAGAGGCTGCAGTGAGCCGAGATGGTGCCATTGTACTCCAGCTTGAGCGACAAGAGCGAAACTCCAGCTCAAAAAAAAAAAGAGAGAAATCTGTGTGTGCCACAAAGTATGAACCAGATTCAGCTGATGGATTGCCAGCTTCGTGTGATCTAGAAACCTAGACTGATGACATACACTCGTGGAAACTTACAATCATACTTTCAGAGTCTTAGAATCTTAAAAAGGTAGGAACATATCCAGTTAGAATTCTAGAATTTACTGCTTTAGTGTAAGTGAGTTTGTTTTCAGTTTGTGTTTGTTTTTTTGGAGGAGGGGTCTTTCCATGTTGTCCAGACAGGTCTCAAACTCCTGGTCTCAGCTCAGCTTTCTGAGTAGCTGGGATTACAGACGTGTACCACCACTCCCAGCTTTAGAATTTTTTATTATTATCATAATTTAGACTGCTGCGCAAGCTGGAGTGTGGTGATACAATCATAGCTCGCTGCAGTCTTCAACTTCTGGGCTTGAGTGATCCTCCCACCTTAGCCTCTAGAGTAGCTGAGACTATAGGCATGTACCACCGTGCCTGGCTAATTTTCTTATTTTTATTATTTTTGTAGAGACAGGGTCTTGCTATGTTGCCCAGGCTGACCTTGAACTCCTGGACTCAAGTGATCCTCCCTCCTTGGTCTCCCAAAGTGCTGGGATTACAGTTTTCCCAAAGTGCTGGGATTACAGTTGGCCTCCCAAAGTGCTGGGATTACAGTTGGCCTCCCAAAGTGCTGGGATTACAGTTGGCCTCCCAAAGTGCTGGGATTACAGTTTTCCCAAAGTGCTGGGATTACAGTTGGCCTCCCAAAGTGCTGGGATTATAGTTTTCCCAAAGTGCTGGGATTACAGTTGGCCTCCCAAAGTGCTGGCCTATATAGTTTTCTCGATCTGTCACCTGGGCTGGAGTGCAGTGGTGTGATGATGGCTCACTGCATCCTCGACCTACCAGGTCACCTGTAGTCCATCCTAGCACTGTGGGAGGCTGAGATGGGAGCATCACTTGAGCCCAGGAGTCTGAGACCACCCTGGGCAACATAGTGAGACCGTGTCTCTATCCATTTTTTCAACATTGAAGAAAATTGCAAGCTGGGTGCTGTGGCTCACGCCTGTAATCCTAGCACTTTGGGAGAGGGAGGTGGGTGGATCACGAGGTAAGAAGTTCGAGACCAGTCTGGCCAACATAGTGAAAGCCCCCTCTCTACTAAAATTACAAAAAAATACAAAAAATTAGCCAGGTGCTTGTGAACCCAGGAGGCGGAGGTTACAATGAGCTGAGATCGTGCCATTGCACTCCAGCCTAGGTGACAGAGTGAGACTCTGTCTCTTTTTTTTTTTTCTACCTCCCTCCCTCCCTCGAGACTGTGTCTCAAAAAAAAAAAAAAAAAGAAAGAAAGAAAGAAAGAAAATTGTTTGGACCCATATTCAACATGTTCTCCTAGTCACCCTCCGCAGTTTGTTGCTCGAAGATGCCGTTGATCTGTGTGAGGCCTTTCTCCTCGTATTTGTTAATTCTCTTTTATTCCCAAATCTCATATCAATTTTGTCTCCCCTGTAGGCAACCATTGAGATTGTTTTGTTTCGTTTTTTTTTTTGGAGACACAGTCTGGATCTTTCTCCAGGCACCAGGCTGGAGTGCAGTGGTGCAATCTCGGCTCACTGCAACCTCCACCTTCTGGGTTCAAGCGATTCTCCTGCCTCAGCCTCCTGAGTAGCTGGGACTACAGGCACGCGCCACCATGCCCAGCTAATTTTTGTATTTTAGTAGAGATGGGATTTTACTATGTTGGCCAGGATGGTCTCGATTTCTTGACCTCGTGATCCGCCCGCCTCGGCCTCCCAAAGTGCTGGGATTACAGGCGTGAGCCACTGCGCCCAGCCTTGTTTTTGTTTTGTTTTTTAAATAGAGACAGGGTCTTGCTATGTTGATCAGGCTGGTCTTGAACTCCTGGACCCAAGAAATCCTCCCACCTCAACCTTTCTGTTGGGAGGCCACCACTTCGGACTCCATTCAGATATTTTTAATGTGAATCCTTTCCTTTGCGTGGGGATAATTTTGCAAAACGTGCATTGCTAATGAGTAAGCATATATATATATATATATATATATATATAACTTTTTATTATTAGATTAAAGTGGTTCATGCAGGAATGGCAGATAAATCATGCCAGTATTTCCACAAATGAACACTCTCTTGTAACCAGCACTCATATTAAAAAACAGAATAGTGCCCGATTTGGCAGCATATATACTAAAATTGGAACGATACAGAGAAGATTAGCATGGCCCCTGCGCAAGGATGACACGCAAATTCGTGAAGTGTTCCCTATTATAATTTTGTTAAAAAACAAAACAAAACAAAACAAAATATACAACGGGGTGTGGTGACTCATGCCTATAATCTGAGTGTGTTGGGAAACTAAAGTGTGGTGATCACTTGAGGCCAGGAGTTCAAGACCATCCTGGGCAACATAGAGAGACCCCATCTCTCCACAGAGAAAAATATTTAAAAATTCACTGGGTGTGGTGAGATGAGCCTGTAGTCCTAGCTACTCAGAAGACTGAAGTGGGAAGACTACTTGAGCCCAGGAGTTCGAGGCTGCAGTGACCTAAGAAGGTGCCCCTGCCCTCCAGCCTGGGCAACAGAATGAGATCCCATCTCTAAAAAGCAAACAAACAGAATGTGACATACGACAGCCCCAGAAAAGCATCCTCAGGCCACCTCCCTATCACTATAGTCGAAGGGTGTACTCTCTTCTGACAGCTCAGAAGAATGCATTGCATGCTGTTCTGTGTCTGCCTTTATTCACTCAACATTATGCTTGCGGGAGGTTCGTGCGTGCCTCCCTGTGCTCATGGGTTGGTCCTCCTCCTTGCTGTATAGTGTTCCATGGTGCGAATGTACCACACTTCGTTTATCCATTTGCCTGTCAATGAGCATTTGGGTTACTGCTAGTTTGGGGCTACCATAAATGGTGGTGTTGGACTGGGTGCAGTGGCTCACACCTGTAATCCCAGCACATTGGGAGGCCAAGGCAGGCAGATTACTTGAGGCCAGGAGTTCAAGACCAGCCTGGGCAATGTAGCGAGACCCCATCTCTACTAAAAGTCCAAAAAAGTTTGCTGAGTGTGGTGGTGCGTGCCTGTAATCCCAGCTACTCGGGATGCTGAGGTGGGAGAATTGCTTCAACCCAGGAGGTGGAGGTTGCAGTGAGCTGAGATCATGCCACTGAACTCTAGCCTGGGTGACAGAGTGAGACTCTGTCTTAAATAAATACATACATACATAAACAGTGGTGTTCTCGAGTTTCTAGTTCATATTTCTGGTGGGCATAAGCACTTGTTTCTGGTGGTTTACACCCACCCAGGAGTGAAGCTATCCAATCATAGAGTAAGTGTATATCTTTGTTTTTTTCGAGACGGAGTCTTGCTCTGTTGCCCAGGCTGGAGCACAATGGCGCAATCTTGGCTCACTGCAATCTCCGCCTCCCGGGTTCAGGTGATTCTCTTGCCTCAGCCTCCTGACTGGCCAGGATTACAGGTGTTTACCACCATGCCTGGCTAATTTTTGTATTTTTAGTAGAGACGGGGTTTCACCATGTTGGCCAGGCAGGTCTCAAACTCCTGACCTCAGGTAATCTGCCCGCCTCCCAAAGTGCTGGGATTACAGGCCTGAATCACCGCACCCGGCCTGAGTAAGTGTATATCTTTTATTTACATATATATGTGTATTTATTTTGTTAATTGAGATGAAGTCTCGCTATGTTGCTCAGGCTGGTCTCCAACTCCTGGGCTCAGCCAGTCCTCCTGCCTCGGCCTCCCAGAGTGTGTGGATTATAGGCGTGAGCCACTTTGCCTGGCCAAGTGAGTGTATATCTAACTTTAGTAGAGATTGACAGTTTGTATCATTCTACATTCCCACCAGCAGTGTGGCCAGAGATTCAGTTGCTGTACATCCCACCGTTGCGATGGTCAGTCTTTTTCATTTTAGCCATTCCAGTGGCTGTGCATTCTGTTGTGGTTTTACTTTTCATCTTCCTGATGACTGAGAACAATGAAGACAGTGAAGCACATTTTCATACATTTATTGGCCATTCAAATACCCTTTTGTGAAATGCCCATTCAAGTGTTTTTGTTTTTGTTTTGTTTTTGAGATGGAGTCTCGCTCTGTTGCCCAGGCTGGAGTGCAGTGGCGAGATAGTTCACTGCAACCTTCACCTTCCGGGTTTAAGTGCTTCTCTTACCTCAGCCTCCTGAGTAGCTGGAATTACAGGCGTGTGCCACCACAGCTGGACACTTTTTGTATTTTTTTTTTTTTTAAATAAAGATGGGGTTTCACCATGATGGCCAGGTTAGTTTTGAACTCCTGACCTCAGGTAATCCACCCACGTCGGCCTCCCAAAGTGCTAGGATTACAGGCGTGAGCCACCATACCCGACCTACTTTTTGTATTTTTAGTAGAGACAGGGTTTCACCATGTTGGTCAGGCTGGTCTCAAACCTTCCAAATTGCTGGAATTACAGGCATAAGCCACCGTGCCCGGTCTCACGTCTTTTGCCCATTTTCTCATTAATTTGTCTGCCTTTTTCTGATGGTTTTGCAGGAATACAAGTACTTAGGCAGACATATGTGTTGTGAATGTTTTCACCCATTCTGTGGCTTATCTTTTCACTGGCTTAATGGGGCCTTTAATGAACAGATTTCTTCCTTCCTTCCTTCCTTCCTTCTTTCCTTCCTTCCTCCCTTCCTCCCTCCCTCCCTTCTTCTCTCTCTCTCTACAGGAGCTCGCTCACTCTGTTGTCCAGGCTAGAGTGCAGTGGCTCAGTCTCTGATCACTGCAGCCTCAACCTGAGGAACTGGGATCACAGGCATGAGCCACCATGCCTGGCTAACTTTTGTATTTTTGGTAGAGACAGCGTTTTGCTATGTTGCCCAGGCTTGTCTGAAACTCTTGACTTCAAGTGATTCCCCCGCCTTGGCCTCCCAAAGTGCTGGGATTATAGGCGTGAGCCCCTGTGCCTGGCCTGAAAGCCTTATTTTAGCCCTTTTACATTTAGATTTGTAAGCTGAATGAAATTTATTTGTATGTATTATTGTGTACAGTGCAGGCCAGTTTGCTTTCTTCCCCCATACAGATGTCCAGTTGACTCAGCTCCATTAATTTATCCTTTCCCTACTGAACTGCAATGTCATTTTGTCATAAATCTGAGAGCCACTTATCTATGGGTTTCCGCATGCAGGTATTGCTAACTCATACAGTTTTATCATGTTCCAGATTGCATTTCTTGCTTTTTTTTTTTTGAGACAGAGTCTTGCTCTGTCGCCCAGGCTGGAGTGCAGTGGTGCGATATTGGCTCACTGCAACCTCTGCCTCATAGGTTCAAGCCATTCTCCTGCCTCAGCCTCCTGAGTAGCTGGGATTACAGGCACACACCACCACACCTGGCTAATTTTTTGTATTTTTAGTAGAGACGAGGTTTCACCATGTTGGCCAGACTGGTCTCAAACTTCTGACCTCAGGTGATCCACCCACCTCGGCCTCCCAAAGTGCTGGAATTACAGGCATGAGCCACTGTGCCTGGCCTATTTGTTTATTTTTAAGGTAGGGTCTTGCTCTATTGCCCAGGCTGGAGTGCAGTGTTGTGATCTCAGCTCACTGCAACCTCCAGCTCCTGACCTCAAGCGATCTTTTCACCTCATCCTCTCCAGTACTGCAGGTACTGGCAAGCATGTAGCAGGGACCACAGGCGCACCCCACCATGCCTGGCTAATTTCTGTATTTTTGTAGAGACGGGGATCTCCCCTGGGCTTGAACTCTTGGGCTCAAGCAATCCTTCTACTTTGGCCTCCCAATTTGCTGAGATTACAGGCCCATAATGAACCACTGCATCCGGCCAAGTTAAAGTCTTATCCTAAGGAAATGCGTATCACCTGTGATCGTTATGGGAGAAGAATGCATAAACGGTAAAAAGCTGGGCATAAGAGCACTTGCCTATAGTCCCAGCTACTTGGGAGGCTGAGGGTGGGAGAATCGTTTGAGCCCAGAAGTTTGAGATCAGCCTGGACAACATAGCAAGAACCCCATTGCTGCAAAAAGTATAAATGAAAAACATAGGCAGCTGTGGTGGTGCACGCTTGGAGTCCCCTCCGGGAGGCTGAGGTGGGAGTGTCCCTTGAGCCTAGGAGGTCAAGGCTGCAGTGAGCTGTGATTTGCCCCTGCACTACCACCTGGGTGACAGAGTGGGACTGTCTCAAAAAGAAAAGAAAAGAACTCAATATAAGCACACTAGCAGGCATAGGAAAACTGTCATTTGGCCTGGAGTATTTATGTTTGTTTGTTTGTTTTGAGTCAGGGTCTCCTTCTCTTGCTCAGGCTGGAGTACAGTGGTGTGATCACGGCTCACTGCAGCCTCGAACTCCCAGGCTTAAGCGATCCTCCCACCTCAGCCTTCTGAGCAGCTGGCACCACAGGTGCACACCACCATGCCTGGCTATTTTGAATTTCTTTTTTGTTTTTTAGAGACAGGGGTCTCACTATGTTGCCCAATCTGGTCTCAAACTCCTGGGCTCAAGTGATCCTCCCACCTTGATCTCCCAAAGTGCTCAGATTACAGGTGTAAGCCACCACGCCCAGCCTGGCCAGGAGTCTTGACACCCCAAAGGGATGTGTCAGCTAAGGTCCTGGCAGGAAGCAGATGGCACCCCACAAGGGATAAGGTTTAAGTGTAGCGTTGCAACAATAGCTCACAGAAGTCTCAGCCTCCTGGGGTCAAGGGATTCTGTCGTTTCAGCCTCATGAGTAGCTAAGACTATAGGCACAGACCACCATACCTGGATAATTTTTAATTTTTTTTTTGAGATGGAGTTTTACTCTTGTTGCCCAGCCTGGAGTGCAGTGGCGCAATCTCAGCTCACTGCAACCCCTGCCTCCCAAGTTCAAGTGATTCTCCTGCCTCAGTTTCCTGAGTAGCTGGGATTACAGGTGTCCACCACCACACCTGGCTAATTTTTGTATTTTTAGTAGAGACGGGGTTTCACCATGTTGGCCAGGCTGGTCTCGAACTCCTGATCTCAGGTGATCCACCCATCTCGGCTTCCCAAAATGCTGAGATTACAGACGTGAGCCACCACGCCTGGCCTAATTTTTAATTTTTTATAGAAATGGGTTCTCGCTATGTTGTGGAGGCTGGTGTGGAACTCCTGGCCTCAAGCAATCCTCCTGCCTCGGCCTCCCAAGGTGCTGGGATTACGGGCATGAGCCACCATGCCTGGCCTGATTTTTCCATTCCTGACTACAGTCTTGTTAGCATGGAGCAAGAGTCGAGAACTGAAATGCCCACTGAGACCAGATGGGCCACATACGCTGAGAGAGCTGGGACCTCCCATAAGCGGGCAGCGGCCACACAGGCCCTGTGACGGATGGCAGCCTGGCAGGAATGGAGGTTCAGGGTTGCCATATCATGTGTGATATTTCGTGAGAAATCAAAAATCTAAATTTTTTTTTTTGAGATGGAGTTTTGCTCTCGTTGCCCAGGCTGGAGTACAATGGCTTGATCTTGGCTCACTGCAAACTCTGCTTCCCGGATTCAAGCAATTCTCCTGCTTCAGCCTCTGAGTAGCTGGGATTACAGGCATGTGCCACCATGCCCGGCTAATTTTGTATTTTTAGTAGAGATGGAGTTTCTCCATGTTGGTCAGGCTGGTCTCGAACTCCCAACCTCAGGTGATCCGCGTGTCTCGGCCTCCCAAAGTGCTGGGATTACAGGCATGAGCCACCGCACCCAGCCAAAATCTAAATTTTTTAAAGACAAAAACTTATTTTAAAATGTTGATAACTGATTTACATTTTTATAAAATGCAGTGGGGGTGCAACCAAATATATCTCAAAGGCTGGGCGCGGTGGCTCATGCCTGTAATCCTAGCACTTTGGGAAGCCAAGGCAGGCAGATCACTTGAGGTCAGGAGTTTAAGACCAGCCTGGTTAACATGGTGAAACCCCGTCTCCACTAAAAATACAAAAATTAGCTGGGTGTGATGGCAGGCCCCAGTAATCCCAGCTGATCAGGAGGCTGAGGCAGGAGAATCGCTTGAATCTGGAAGGTGGAGGTTGCAGTGAGCCGAGATGGCACCGCTGAACTCCATTCTGGGGGACAGAGGGAGACTCTGACTCACAAAAAGTAAAAATGAAAATAAAATAAAATAATATATATGTACACACACACACATACACACACACACACCCGTCCCTCTCTCTCAAGTATGAGTTCCCAAAACCAATGATCCTCCAGAATCCATTGAAGAAAGCCAAATCTTGACCAAATCTCTCTTTTTGCAAATGCGAAAACTGGGGTCCAAAGAGGAGAGATGACCTCGAGCAGTCACCTGCCCAGTTATTAAGTAGGACAGGACAGAACCCAGTTGTCCTCACTCTGAGGATGTACTAAAATTCCACTTCGGCTTCAGTATTAGCCAACATCTTCAATGTGGTGTGGGCATCCTCCGTTAGAAGGCAGAGGAGCAAAGCCTCAATTTAGCATTGTTTCTGCCATCACTTTCTCAGGTGCGACTGATGCTCAGGTATTCACGTAGGGTTTCAGCTTATTTAAACAGCGCAAAACCCACATTTACACAAACAAGATATTTACTTTGCATTTGCTGTTCACATTTGCACATTTGCTTTCAAATTTGAGGTACACATTCTAGGTGCAATTTGAAGTTAAAAAAATGCAGATAAGTAAATGTATATTTTCTACTGCTAGAGTTAAGAAGCAGTACTTTTTAAAAAATTGTATTTTTAATTTTAATGGGTACAGAGTAGGTATATATATTTATGGGATACTTTTGTGTTGCAGACAATCCAATTATACTCTTTTAGTTATTTTAAAATGTACAATTACACCAGGCGCAGTAGCTCATGCCTGTAATCCCAGCACTTTGGGAGGCTGAGGTGGGTGGATCACTTGAGTCCAGGAGTCTGAGAAAAGCCTGGGCAATATAGCTAAACTCCGACTACTGAAAATACAAAAATTAGCCAGGCATAGTGCCACATGCCTGTAGTCCCAGTTATTTGCAGGGCTGAGGTGGAAGGATGGCTTGAGCCCGGGAGGCAGACGTTGCAGTGAGCTATGATCTCACACCATTGCACTGCAGCCTGGATTTGATACAGGGCAGACCCTGTATAAAACAAACAAACAAACAAAAAACAGGGAAAAAAATTCAATTCAATTATTATTGCATATAATCACCCTGTTGTGCTGATATCAAATACAAGATCTTACTCATTCTTTCTGTATTTTGTACCGATCACCCCTGCCCTCCACCCCACTATTGATAGTTTTACAAAAGGCAGATTTTATAAAATTATTTAGAGATTTCAAATGGTTGAAGGGGAAATGGACTGGAAATACACATCTTTATTTCTGAATTAATAGAAATTTGGCTGGGCGAGGTTGCTCACTCCTGTAATCCCAGGACTTTGGGAGGCTGAGGCGGGCAGATCATGAGGTCAGGAGATCCAGACCATCCTGGCTAACACCGTGAAACCCCATCTCTACTAAAAATACAAAAAAATAGCTGGGTATGATGGCACGCGCCTGTAGTCCCAGCTACTCGGGAAGCTGAGGTAGAAGAAATAGCTTGAACCCGGGAGGCAGAGGTTGCAGTGAGCCGAGATCATGCCACTGCACTCCAGCCTGGGAAACAGAGTGAGATTCTGTCTCAAAAAAAATAGGAAACAATAATATGAGTACTATTATTTAGTAATGAAATTCTAACAGTAACAGTACAGGCTAAGCTGCCAACAAATTGACCTAACAGTACAGTGGCTTAATGGAGAAGCTATTTCTCCCTCCCAGATAACCTTGAAATAAGCAACCCAGTTGGTAGGAAGACTTAGCTCAGAGTGGTCAGTGTAGATTCCAGGTTAATTTAATCTTGTGTTCTGCAGACCTTGACCTTGCTTTTCCAGTTTATGGGAGTCAGGGGAAGAAAGAGGAAGTCCAGGGAGCAATTTTCTTTTTGTTTTTTAAACTTTATTTATTTGTTTATTTATTATTTTTTGAGATGGAGTCTCGCTCTGTCACCCAGACTGGAGTGCAGTGGCACAATCTCCACTCACTGCAACCTCTCCCTCCTGGGTTCAAGCAATTCTCCTGACTCAGCTTCCCGAATAGCTGGGATTATAGGTGCCCACCACCATGCCTGGCTAATTTTTGTATTTTTAGTAGAGACGGGGTTTCAGCATGTTGGCTAGGCTGATCTCAAACTCCTGACCTCGTGATCCACCCACCTCAGCCTCCCAAAGTGCTAGGATTACAGGTGTGAGCCACCATGCCCAGCCTAAACTTTATTATTTATTTATTTATTTATTTTTTGGAGGCAGAGTCTTGCTCTGTAGCCCAGGCTAGAGTGCAGTGACACAATCTTGGTTCACTGCAACCTCCTCCTCCTGGGTTCAAGTGATTCTTGTGCCTCAGTCTCCTGAGTAGCAGAGATTACAGGCGTGCACCATTAAGTCATGCTAGTTTTTTGTATTTTTAGTACAGACAAGGTTTCACCAAGTTGCCTAGGCTGGTCTCGAACTCCTGAGCTCAGGCAATCCACCTGCCTTGGCCTCTCAAAGTGCTAGGATTACAGGTGTGAGCCACTGTGCCCAACCTTTTTAAAACTTTAAATTATGAAATAATTACAGATTCTTAGGAAGTCACAAAGATAGTACAGATGATAAAAAGATGGCTGGGCACAGTGGCTCACACCTGTAATCCCAGCACTTTGGGAGGCCGATGCGGGCAGATCACGAAGTCAGGAGTTTGAGACCAGCCTGACCAACATAGTGAAACCCCATCTCTACTAAAAATGCAAAAATTAGCTGGGCATGATGTCACGTACCTGTAATCCCAGCTATTCAGGAGGCTGAGGCAGAAGAATCACTTGAACCTGGGAGGTAGACATTGCAGTGAGCCAAGGCCACTGCACTACAGCCTGGGCAACAGAGCAAGACTCCTCAAAAAAAAAAAAAAAAAGAAAAAAGAAAGAAAGAAATGTAACTGGCTGGGTGTGGTGGCTTGAGTTTGTAATCTCAGCACTTTGGGAAGCCTAGGTGGGAGAATTGCTTGAGCAAAGAAGGTTGAGACCAGACTGGGCAACATCCCGAGACCCTTGTCTCTACAAAAATAAAAATAAAAAAATCAGCTGGGCGTGGTGGCATGTGCCTGTAACCCCAGCTACTCAGGAGGCTGAGGTAGGAGGACTGCATAAGCCTGAGAGGTTGAGGCCGCAGTGAGCCATGATCGTGGCACTGCATTCTAGCCTGGGCAACAGAGCGAGATTGTGACTCAAAAAAAAAAAAAAAAAAAAAAAAAGATGAGTAATTCTACTAAAAAATGTCCAAAGGATTTGAATAGACAATTCTCCAAAGATATACAACTGTATGATAAGAGCATGAAAAGATTCTCAACATCATTAGCCGTTAGGGAAGTGTAAAAGGAAACCACAGTGAGATAACACTTCACACCCACTAGGATGGCCATAGTAAAACAAAAAAAAAAAAGGAGGGGGAAAGGACCAAGGGCGGTGGCTCACACCTGTAATCCCAGCATTCTGGGAGGCTGAGGTGGGTGGATCGATTGAGTCCAGGAGTTTGACCCCTGTCTCTACACCAAATACAACTATTAGCCTGGCCTGGGGGCATGCTCCGGTGGTCCCAGCTACTTGGGGTTGAGATGGGAGGATCACCTGAGCCTAGGAGGCAGAGGTTGCAATGAGCCAAGGTCACACCCTTGTATGTCAGCCTGGGCAACAGAGTGAGATCCCCATCTCAAAAAAAAAAAAAAAAAGGAGGGGGTGGGAAATAGCAAGTGTTGGTGAGGATTTGGAACCTTCACACATTGCTGGTGGGAAGGTGAAATGATGGTGCAGCAACTTTTTTCTTTTTTTTTTTTTTTTGAGACAGGGTCTGGCTCTGTCCGTCTTGCTGGAGTGCAGTGGCTTGAGCACAGGTCACTGCAGCCTGGATCTCTCGAGCTTAAGCAATCCTCTTGCCTCAGCCACTCAAGTAGCTGGGACTACAGGTGCATGCCACCCTGCTTGGCTAATTTTTTGTAGAGACAGAGTCCTTACCATGTTGCCCAGGCAGGTCTCAAACTGCTGAACTCCAGCAATCCACCCTCCTCGGCCTCCCCAAGTGCTGCGATAACAGGCATGAGCCACCACGCCTGGGCTGTGGTGCAGCTACTTTGGAAAACAGTTTGACAATTCCTTAAGGCCAGGTGCAGTGGCTCATGCCTGTAATCCCAGCATTTTGGGAGGCCGAGGCCATGGCTGTATTAATGTGTGTCCCCACTGAACTGACCTCTGTGAGGGGCCTTTCTGTATTCACAGAACCTTGAACAGGCACAGAGTGTGCGTTCAAATATTTATTGAATTAATGAATGACTAGAGCCAACTGGGGTCATGAGCAGGGAAGGCTTCCTGTGCAAGTGATAGCTCAGGAAAACTTCAAAGGACATGAAGGTTGTCACCAGGTGGGTGGCAAAGGGTAGAGGAAGGCGTCCCAGGTAGGAGGAGGCGTGGCTGCTAGGACTCTTTTTTTTTGAGACTGAGTCTCACTCTGTCGCCCAGGCTGGAGTGCAGTAGTGTGATCTCGACTCACTGCAACCTCCGCCTCTGGGTTCAAGCAATTCTCCTACCTCAGCCTCCCAAGTAGCTGGGATTACGGGCATGCACCACCACACCTATTTGTGTGTGTGTGTATTTTTAGTAGAGACAGGGTTTCACCATATTGGCCAGGCTCGTCTTGAACTCCTGACCTTGTGATTCACCTGCCTTGTCCTCCCAAAGTTCTGGGATTACAGGTGTGAGCCACAGAGCCTGGCCGACTGTCTCTCTCTTTTTTTTTTTGAAATGAGTCTTGCTCTGTCGCCCAGGCCACAGCGCACTGTCAAGATCTTGGCTCACTGCAGTCTCCGTCTCTCTGGTTCAAACAATTCTCCTGCCTCAGCCTCCCAGTAGCTGGGATTATGGCCGTCCGACACCATGTCCGGCTACTTTTGTATTTTTAGTAGAGATAGGATTTCACCATGTTGACCAGGCTGGTCTCAAACTCCTACCTCAAGTGATCCGCCTGTGAGGCTGGACTCTTGCAGAGAGCTGGGCCTGAGCAGGCTTGCCTGGCGGAGGGCTGGGATGAAGGTGGAAGTGCCTGGGGGCTCATCAGGGCCTGTCCTCCAGATGAGCGGGAAGCTGTGCAGAAGAAAACCTTCACCAAATGGGTGAATTCGCACCTCGCCCGCGTGGGCTACCACATCGGGGACCTCTATGTGGACCTCCGGGACGGCTTCGTGCTCACAAGGCTCCTGGAAGTGCTGTCTGGGGAGCAGCTGGTGAGGGGGCCTTCATGAAGGGCTGGGGCAGGGGTCCTCCCTGGGGTCTCAGGCTGGGGTTTGGGCTTCCCTGGAAGGGCTGAACTGCAAGCAGGGGCCTGGCTCATGGGCGAATGGAGCGTGCTATGAGCCCTATGGGTAAGAGGTCCCTGTACTCGGCCGTGTGGGGCTGTGGCGCAGGGGCGGAGCTTGGTTGTGGGAAACCTGGGCGCTTGGCTGAAACCGAAGCTGATGACCCGCCAGCTACGGTTGCGAGGCGGGGCTTCGGCGGCAGGGGCGGGGCTCTGCTGCAAGGGGCGGGGCTATTGGAGAAGGTAGGAGCTTTGTTAGAAGGGTCTGGCCTGGGTTATGAGCTAGCAAGGACATGGCTATAAAACGGGGACAGAACTGTGTTGCGGGTTGGGAGTGGGTAGTGGATGAAGGTGCGGGGCTCTAGGCTAGCGGGCAGTGTTCCTTGGTAGGGTGAGACCTAGGTCGTGGGTGTCTAGGGACGCAGACGATGTTCTAGGGTGTGGCTTGTTGTGTGAGCTAGGGCTGTGTCTCCGGGCTTGAATGGGGTTTCATCTAAAAGCATGGGATTCTCATGGGGTAGAGATTCGTTAAAGGACTGGAGCCTGGATCTCAGGGACTTGTGAGAGGCATGGCTATAGAATAGGAACAAACAGCCGGGCGCGGTGGTTCATGCCTGTAATCCCAGCACTTTGCGGGGGCCAAGGCGGTAGGAACACTTGAGGCCAGGAGTTTCAGACCAGCCTGAGCAACATAACGACACCCCCGTCTCTACGTTGTTTTTTTTTTTTTTTTTTTTTTTTTTAATTAGCCAGGCGTGGTGGCGCAAGCCTGTAGTCCCAAGTACCCAGGAGGTTGAGGTGAGAGGATAGCTTAAGCCCGGGAGGTCGAGACTGCAGTGTTCCGTGATTGCACCACTAATCTCCAGCCTGGGCGACAAAGCAAGACTCTCTCTTTTTTCTTAAAAAAATTTTTTTAAATAGATGTGGCCTCACTATGTTGCCCAGTCTGATCTAGAATTCCTGGACTAAAGCGATCTTCCAGTTTCAGCCTCCCAAAGTGCTGAGATTACCGGCATGAGCCACCGCGTCCGGTAGAGACACTGTCTCGAAGATAAATAAATAAATAAATAAATAAACCCGAGCGCTGTGGCACGACACCATCTCAAAAAAAAAAAAAATTAAAAATCAAAAAGCATTAGCCGGATGTGGTGACGGGCATCCGTAGTCCCAGCTACTCGGGAGACTGAGGCAGGAGAATCGCTTGAATCCAGGAGGCAGAGGTTGCAGTGAGCCAAGATCGCGCGACTGCACTCCAGCCTGGGCGATAGAGTGAGACTCTGTCTCAAAGACAACAACAGCAACAAAAACAAAACTCAAAAAAAGAATAGGAACAAACGCTGTTGGAAAGAATTGAGCTATGAACAACGGAAGAGCACTGGGACAGGGCGGAGCTTGATTGGAATAGGCGTGGCCCTAGATAGGGACATAAAAGGGAAGCAGTGAGGGGTGTGACGCAGGATTTTTTTTTTCTTTTTTTGAGACGAAGTCTCGCTCCCTCATCCAGACTGGAGTGCAGTGGCGCGATCTCGGCTCAACTGCAGCCTCCGCCTCTCGGGTTCAAAGGATTCTCCTGCCTCTGCCTCCCGAGTAGCTGGGGTTGCAGGAGCGCGCTACCACGCCCAGCTAATTTTTGTGTTTTTATTTTATTTTATTTCAAGATTGAGTCTCGCTCTGCCGCCAGGCTGGTGTGCAGTGGCGCGATCTCGGCTCACTGCAACCTCCGCCTCCCAGGTTCCAGCGATTCCTCTGAGTTGCTGGAAATACAGGCGCGCGCCCCCACGCCTGGCTGATTTTTTGTGCTTTAGTAGAGACGGGGTTCCACCATGTTAGCCAGGATGGTCTCGATCTCCTGACCTCGCTATCCACCCTCCTCGTCCTCCCAAAGTGCTGGGATTACAGGCGTAAGCCACCGCGCCCGGCCCTGATTTTTGTATTTGTAGTGGAGACAGTGTTTCACCATGTTGTCCAGGCTGGTCTCGAACTCCTCGACTCAAGTGATCCACCCGCCTCGCCGTCCCAAAGTGCTGGGACTACAGGCATGAGCCACCGCGCCCTGGCGGCCACGGCATTAGTGGCAAAACATGGGTGGACGAGAGAGGGATCCAACGTCAGGACCAGGGCTGTGGCTATGGCTAGGAGGGCAGGGTGGTTGTCAAGGGGGCGTGGTTATCAGGTTGGAAGTGGGGCGCCGTGGAAGGGGCAGAGCCAGGGATGTGAATAAGCCTTGAAGGGATGTGACTCTTGAAAGGGTCTGACTATGGGAAGGGGCAGGGCTTCTTTAGAAGGATTGTGTTCTGCGTCTTGAATAAAACGGGAGGAGGGCGGCCTGATCCTGGATACTCAGGGGGCGTGGCCATGGGAGGCGGGCTTCCTTGGAAGGGGCGGGGCCGAGGGCGCCGTGCTCCTGTCTGTCCAAATCCCCAATCGCCCAACGCCCCTGTCGCCCTAGCCCAGGCCCACGCGCGGCCGCATGCGGATCCACTCACTGGAGAACGTGGACAAGGCGCTGCAGTTTCTGAAGGAGCAGCGCGTGCACCTGGAGAACGTGGGCTCGCATGACATAGTGGACGGGAATCACCGGCTGACGCTGGGGCTGGTCTGGACCATCATCCTGCGCTTCCAGGTGACCCTTGGGTGGCCCCTGCCAAGCCCCGCAAGGGTGGGACTTAGAAAGGCGTTCCCCGGCCGCGCACGGTGACGCCTGCCTGTAATCCCAGCACTTTGGGAGGCCGAGGCGGGCGGATCACGAGGTCAAGAGATCGAGATCATCCCGGCCAAGATGGTGAAACCCCGTCTCTACTAAAAATACAAAAAACTAGCGGGGCATGATGGCGGGCGCATGTAATTCCAGCTACTCAGAAGGCTGAGGCAGGAGAATCGCTTGAACTCGAGAGGTGGAGTTTGCAGTGAGCAGAGATAGCGCCACTGGACTCCAGAGTGAGACTATGTCTCAAAAAAAAAAAAAAAAAAAAAAAAAAAAGAAAGGCGTTCCCCACCATTTACCCATTCATTCATTCCTTCAAATAATATCCTAATATGCTCCAGGAACCCTATTCCAGGTCGTAGGGATGAAAATAGTGATAAAAATAATTGTCATGATCACACCGTCACGATCACCGTTTTGTATCGACCCTGTTCCAAACACTGTTCTAAGCACTCGACATTTAATACACACAGCAACCCCATAAATTAGATACAAGTTATTATCCCATTTTACCAGTGAGGAAATGGAAGCCCAGATAGGTGATGTCATCTGCCCAAGGTCACACGTAGCTGGGTGCTGGAGCTGAAATTCCAATCCAGGCAGTCTTGATCCAGTACAGAGACAAATAGACAAACATGTGCCTTTCAGGAGCTTACATTGGGGTGAGGAAGACAAATAATAAATACATAAGTATGTAAAGAAGACATGCATGGGAAAAGGACCAGCTCTAGTTAGAGAAGAAGTTTAAAAAGCTATGCAGGGCCAGGTGAAGTGGCCTGTAATCCCAGCACTTTGGGAGGCCGAGGTGGGAGGATCACTTGAGGTCAGGAGTTTGAGAACAGCCTGGTCAACACAGTGAGACCCTTTAAAAATTTAAAAAATCAGCCAGGCATGATGGTGCATGCCTGTGGTCCCAGCTACTTGGAAGGCTGAGGCAGGAGGATCGCTTGAGCCCAGTAGTGTGAGGCTGCAGTGAGCGATGATCGTGCCACTGCATTCCATCCTGGGCAACAGAGTGAGACCCTGACTCAAAAAAAAAAAAAAAAAAAAAAAAAAAAAGCTAGGCAGAAAAGAACAGATTATGATAAAACAGTAATAGGGATATAAAATGTCAGGTTGGTGGTGTTGAGATTTTAGACATGGTCAGAAAAATACTGTCTGGGAAGCTGATGGCTGAATGACATACAAAGATGAAGGGAGAATGCATTCCAAGCAGGAGGCACAGCAGACGCAAAGGCCCTGAGGTGGAAATGAGCTTGGCATGTTGGAAGTACAGGAGGAAGAGCAGTGTGGCTAGAGAATGGAGGCAATGGACACGAAGGATATGAGGCACACGGGGTGGCAGGGGCTAGGTGATCTGTGATGAGCAATTTGGATGTTTTTCTGTCTGAGATGGGGAGAGGTTGTAACATTTTATCAAGGGGAGTTGCATACAAGTTTAGAAAGATCCCTTTGGCTGGGTGCAGTGGCTCATGGCTGTAATATCAGCATTTGGGAGGTCGAGGTGAGAGGATCACCTGAGTTTAGGAGTTTGAGACCAGCCTGGCCAACATGGTGAAACTCTGTCTCTACTAAAAATATAGAAATTAACTGGGCTTCGTGGTGCATGCCTATAATCCCAGCTACTCAGGAGGCTGAGGCAGGAGAGTGTGAGCGTGTGAGCCAAGACCACATCACTGCACTCCAGCCTAGGCGATAAAGCAAAACTCCGTCTCAAACAAAAAAAGAAAGAAAGAAAGGTCCTTCTGGGTTGAAAGTGTTCACCAACATTGGGAGCTGAGAGCCCAGGAAGGAGGATGGAGTTGGAGCAGGTTGGGACTGTGGGGAGGCAAAAGGGGGCAGGTGGGGAAGACACTCAGGGAGTGGAGTGGACAGGCCTTAGAGGAGGGGAGAGGGAGAGGGTGTCCAGGGAAGACTGAGAGCTCTGACCTGGGGACTCGCGGATGATGGGGCTGTCCTGGGACAGGGACAGGGAGAAAGCTCAGGCTTGAGGAACACCCTGAGGCCAGTTGGAGATGGGTCTAGTGGTTATGGGTCCAGGACATTGGAGTTGGGGGACATCTTGGAGTTCACTGGGTCCTGGGGATGGAGCTCAGGGGACGAGGAGACACTGGAGACAGGAATGGACACTGTCAGTACAAAGTTGAGGAATGAGATCATGGGAGTGGGAGATCGCTGCTGGCGGCTGGATCCCTGCAGTAGGCGCTGGGACCTCCTTGGAAGGATCTTGGTTCTCTCGCTTGGAACCCACGTGGCAAACCCAGTTCTTGACTCCAGGACCAAGAGCCTCAGATACCCACCTTAGGCTCTAGACTGCACTCTAGATTCTGGGCCATTCTGAACTTTATCAAACACTACTAAGTGAGACACAGCGGCACTCAAAGCAGGTAGACATCCCTGTGGTCCTGGAGCTTTCACATTTTAGTGGGGAAATCTGATGGAAAGATAAAATGTATAGGTGGTGTTAAATGCTGAGAAGATAATAAAACAGGGAAGGGGATATGAAATTCGGGTGTGTGATGAGATTTGAAATCAAGTGGTCAGTGAAGGCCTCACGGAGAAGGTCACATTTGAGTAAAGCCCTGAGGGAGGCTGGAGCCATGTGGGGACTTGGGAAAGGCTGTTCCAGGCAGAGGGAACGGCCAGTGCTAAAGCACCAAGGACGGAGGATGCTGGTGATTCAGGGAAGAGGCCAGCAGGTGTGGAGTGGAGTGAGCTGTTGAAGATGAGGTCATCAACTTCGTGAAGGGAGATCATGGGGACTTCTTTTACATCCAATGAAATAGAGCTACAGAGGGTGTTGAAAAGAGGAGAAAGGATCTGATTTGAGTGTTCACAGGGTTCCTCTGTCTGTCATGTGGGGAACAGACTGTGGATGCAGGAGTGGGGAGGTCAGCATGAAGGCCACTGCTCTAGCCTAGGCAGGAGAGGGCGGTGTCTCAGACAGGGAAGGTGCCCAGATGCTCAGTTTGGAGGCTTCCTTGGAAACAGACCTGAGTCCCAACTGCTCCACTAATTGTGGCTATCCTGGCCCACTCCAGAACTTATCCTCACACTCCCCTGTCACCTGCCACCCTGTCTAGTAGCAGATGGTGAGTGGGGTGGGGGGGGCGGGGGCGTCTCCAAGCCTCGAGCTCTCCAGGCTCCGGTAGCCAATTTTTTTGTATCTTCACAGATTCAAGTCATCAAAATTGAGACTGAGGACAACAGGGAGACGCGCTCAGCCAAGGATGCTCTGCTCTTGTGGTGTCAGATGAAGACAGCTGGGTAAGCACCCCCACCACCTTCTTTAGGAGCTTAGGCAAGTGGTCCTCTAACCTCTGCAGTTCCTTCCCAGACAAGAGCTCAAGGGGCATCCCATGTCCTCAGGGTCAAAATGTTACATCTGAAGCTAACCAACTGATAAATAAAATACGTCTACTTCTCCAGCCCTGACAAATAATTTTTCCTAACATGGTGGAAGGCCAGCTTCAAATTTATTTGTTTACTTAGACACAGGGTCTCACTCCGTCACCCAAGCTGGAGTGCAGTGGCGTGATCATAACTCACTGCAACCTTGACCTAGGTTCCAGTGGTCCTCCCTCCTCAGCCTCCCAAGTAGCCGAGACCACTGCACCCCACCCAGTTTCAAATGTATACCTCTTGGCCTCACTGGGCACAGTGCCTCATGCCTGTCACTTTGGGAGAATGAGGAGGGAGGATTACTTGAGGCTAGGGATATTGAGACCAGCCTGGGCAACATAGCAAGACCTCATCTCTACAAAAAGCTTTTTATTTTTAGTCAGCCAGGTGTGGTGGCGCATGCCTGTAGTCCTAGCTTCTCAGGAGGCTAGGATGGGAGGATCATTTGAATCCAGGAGTTCAAGGCTGCAGTGAGCTACGATCATGCCACTGCACTCCAGCCTGGGCTACAGAGCAAGACCCTGTCTTGAAAATAAATAAAAATAGAACTCTTGGACTCCTCAGAGCTCAATGCTGGAAAGAGATAGACTGTTCCTAGCCTGCTCCCTTCTCTCTGTCCCCAGCCTGCTCCCTTCTCTCTGTCCCCCACTCTATTTCATCCTACACTTCAAGAGATCTCACAGTCACCTATGTGGACCTTAGCGCTATGTCCAAGCTCTGACCACCCTCTTCCCCTGTGAGCGTCACCCTTCTGCCTCACAGGGCATACATAGGAAAGTTCAAAGTCCTGGGTCCCTTCAGTGTGGCTGAGCTGGTGGCGGGGTGGGGCGCAGGCTTTACTGGACATGTTCCCTTCAGCCCCCAACTCTGCCCTGCAGGGTTCAGTAAGACATGAAACTCAAGTGCCCTCTGGAGAGCAGCCCCTGGGAGAAAGGAAGGAGGGGCGGGTATGGGAGGGAGGTGGGCTTCTCTGACTCATCCTTCTGGGCCGTCTGTCTGCCTTGCAAGGGAGACCATGGAGACTTTTGGCCTCTGTTTCTCCATGTGTCTGTCTGTTGTGTGTCTGCTTTTCCCTGTACTTAGCTCTCCCCTTCTCCCTCCCTCCGTTCCTCCTTCCCTTTTCTCTTCCTTCATGTCTGTCTTTCTCCCTCCTCTCCTTTCTCTCCCCATCTCTGCCTATATCTTGCTCTCTCCCTGTATTGCTATCTCTCTCCTTCCTCCCTCTCTCCTCCCCTCTTCTCCTTCCTTTTGCTTCTCTTTTTATCTCCTTTCCTGTCTCTCCTGCTGTCTATCTATCTATCATCTGTCCATCTATTACTATCATCTGTCCATCTATTATCTATCGATCTATCTACCTATCATCTATCTATCTGTCTGTCATCTATGTATCTACCTTTCTCTTTTCTACCCACCTGCCGACCCACCCCTCCATCTTTCTATGTTCTACCCTTTCTCTCACCTTCCCTCCCTATCATTCGATCTCCCTCTGCCTTTTTCCCTCCCTCTTCCATCCTGACTCTCCCCATCTCTGCCTCTGTTTCTCCCTTCACACTTCCAGCTACCCTGAGGTAAACATCCAGAATTTCACCACCAGCTGGCGGGATGGATTGGCCTTCAATGCCCTCATTCACCGGCACAGGTACCACGTGGTCTGGGGCAGCCCACCTGCCCTGCACCCCCATGTCCCCACAGCTGCACACCTGTACGTGTACCTGTGTAGATGGCATACACAGGCGCAAAGACCCATCCCTTCAGAGCTACACACACATACACTTTTCTTTCCCTTCACTCACATGCCCTGCACATTTACACGCAGGAACACACACCACCCACACAGGCTCCTGTCCAGGCCACATACCCTGTGCACACGTGAGCCCTCACACAGATGTGCGCACACACAGATACTCAGGCACGTGCACAGCCTGTCCCCAGGGCAGGGAGCTCTCTCCCTGTCACTGTCCATGCTGCTGTGTGCCCAGCACTTCCTCCTATCAGAAAATGCTTTCTAGGGCCGGGCTCGGTGGCTCACGTTTGTAATCCCAGCCCTTTGGGAGGTGGAGGCAGATGGATCACCTTAGGTCGGGAGTTCGAGACCAGTCTGGCCAACATGGCCAAACCCCATCTCTACTTAAAAAAAAAAAAAAATTAGCTGGGCATGGTGGTGCACACCTGTAATCCCAGCAACTGGGGAGGCTGAGGCAGGAGAATCGCTTGAATGTGGGAGGCGGAGGTTGCAGTGATCTGAGATCATGCTACTGCCCTCCAGGCTGGGCAACAGAGCGAGACTCTGTCTCAAAAAAACAAAAAAGAAAAAGAAAGGAAAATGCTTTCTGAAAGTGAGCCCCGAGAGTTCCCGTCCCTGGCTCCCTGCATACCCACGGATTCATACCTTGGGCCCTGCCGTTGAAATGGCTGAGGGTCAGACACCCACTCAAATTATACCCACATTATGATTGCTCACATGACATATTGGGGAAACTGAGGCCCAGAGGTTGGAAGGCGCTGCTTGTAGTGTAGCAGAAGCCAGAACCCAGCTTGTTCTGCTGTGGACACCCGTCCACTCACAACCCCTACCTCTCACACCTACACACACTCATACACACATGGGGAGACCCAGACCCACTTCCATACACACAAACTCACAAGCTGCACCAGGGTCATACACTAGGTGGCATTTGCTCAGTGTTTTCTGTGCACCAGGCACTGTTCTAAGTGCTTCTCACTAAAGCATTCAATAGTCAATGTATCCACTGAATGTGTCCAATCCACCTATGGGCAGGTGCTATTATTATCTATCTGTCTATTGAGGGAGTCTCACTCTGTCACCCAGGCTGGAGTGCAATGGCACGATCTCAGATCATTGCAACCTCCTCCTCCCGGGTTCAGGTGATTCTCCTGCGTCAGCCTCCCGAGTAGCTGGGATTACAAGTGCCCACCACCACACCTGGCTAATCTTGTATTTTTAGTAGAGATGGGGTTTCACCATGTTGGTCAGGTTGGTCTCGAACTCCCAAACTCAGGTGATCCACCCGCCTCAGCCTCCCAAAGTGCTGGGATCATAGGCGTGAGCCACCACTGCTCCTGGCCTGGTCCTCACACTTCTAACCACTGCGTAGCACTACATAGGTATTCCCAAAGTAAGCATCTGTGTGTCAGAAGTACATGTGTCCTGGCCAGGTGCGGTGGCTCACACCTGTAATCCCAGCACTTTGGGAGGCCTAGGCAGGCGAATCACTTGAGTTCAGGAGTTCAATATCAGCCTGCCAACATGGTAAAACCTGATCTGTACTAAAAATACAAAAATCAGCAGGGCGTGGTGGCACATGCCTGTGATCCCATCTACTTGGGAGGCTGAAGTACGAGAATCACTTGAACCGGGAGGCAGAAATTGCAGTGATCCGAGATTGTGCTGCTGCACCCCAGCCTGGGCAACAGAGTAAGACTCCATCTCAAAAATAAAGAAAAGAGGCCGGGCGCGGTGGCTCACGCCTATAATCCCAGCACTTTGGGAGGCCGAGGCGGGTGGATCACGAGGTCAAGAGATCGAGACCATCCTGGTCAACATGGTGAAACCCCATCTCTACTAAAAATACAAAAATTGGCTGGGCATGGTGGCTCGCACCTGTAGTCCCAGCTACTCGGGAGGCTGAGGCAAGAGAATTGCTTGAACCCAGGAGGCGGAGGTTGCGGTGAGCCGAGATCGCGCCATTGCACTCCAGCCTGGGTAACAAGAGCGAAACTCCGTCTCAAAAAAAAAAAAAGAAAGAAAGAAAAGAAAAAAAGGACATGTGTCCTCACACAACACACATGAGGGCAGTACACACTCGTATTGTCATATGATTTCACAGAGACACACAGGCAGGCACCGTGTGAGCTCATCTCTTCCAAGCACACGCAGGCCGGTCTACCCATACATCTGTGCACACAGGAAATGCACATGCACACACACATTCCTGGGAACGCACAGAGACATGCCCGTGTCCATCACATTCATATCACAGCTAAATGCTGCACAGCACACACAGCTTGCCCCTTGGCTAGACTGTGCCCTTCTGCCCCTCGCCTTGGGGGGTGCTCAGACAAGGGTGGCTTCTTCCCTGCTTGCCCACCGGCTCTGGAGCCTGCCTGCTGCCTGCCTGCTCTGTGCCCCTGCCCAGGCCCGATCTCGTGGACTTCAGCAAACTCACCAAGTCCAACGCCAACTACAACCTGCAGAGAGCCTTCCGCACAGCTGAGCAGCACCTGGGGCTGGCGCGGCTGCTGGATCCTGAAGGTGAGCCCCGCGTGGGCCCAGCCCAGACTTCCTTTTGGGGGACATCCAACCTTAATGCCCTGTCCGATTCCACTTCCTCCCACCCTAGCACCATCCCAAATCCTGAGGTCGCTCCAAATCCCAACCCTCTCCCCAGGCTTCTCCTCTTCTGCCTCCCTTCCTCGTGTGCAATCCCTCTGAAGTCCCATCCTCACACCACTTCTT
This sequence comes from Aotus nancymaae, assembly GCF_030222135.1. Taxonomy (NCBI): domain Eukaryota; kingdom Metazoa; phylum Chordata; class Mammalia; order Primates; family Aotidae; genus Aotus; species Aotus nancymaae. The sequence goes on along the minus strand of NW_026988441.1, from coordinate 13,535,925 downwards.
CTCTCATCCCCAGCCCTGTCCCAGTGTAACCTCTCCTCTTCCCCATTCTCAATTTCCTCCCATGCCCAACTCCCCCCCAACCCTGCTTTCAACCATCTCCCGCAAACCAACTCCCACTCCCCTACCCCAGCCCCAAACCCAATAGCATCTCCAACCCCATCTCCATCCCCATCCCTAACGCCAACACCATCATCACGTGTCCCCATCCCCTCCACATCTTCAGCTCTAGCTCTGTTCCTATCCCCACCCTAATCCCTTTTCCAGCCGCATTTCGCCCTAGCCCATCCCCATGTCTATCTCTCCCACAACTCCATCCTCATCCTCAACTGCTTTTCCATTTCCAGTCTCTCCCCAACCCCATCCCTGACTTCAGCCTCAGCCCCAATCCAGGATCAGCCCTGACATCCATCTCTCATCCCGAACAAAAGCTACTCCCTTCCTCTGAGCATCTACTGTGTGCCAAGCATGTGGCTGGGAACTTCACCAGAGCTGTTCAGTGTCATCACACTGACCTGATTACAGAGAATTTATCAACTCTGATTAATTATTTTTTGAGACAGAGTTTCGCTTTTGTTGCCCAGGCTGGAGTGAAGTGGCACAATCTTGGCTCACTGCAACCTCTGCCTCCCAGGTTCAAGAGATTCTCCTGCCTCAGCCTCCTGAGTAGCTGGGATTATATGCATGCACCACCACGCCTGGCTAATTTTTGTATTTTTAGTAGAGATGGGGTTTCTCCGTGTTGGCCAGGCTAGTCTTGGACTCCTCACCTCAGGTGATCCACCCGCCTCGGCCTCCCAAAGTGCTGGGATTACAAGCATGAGCCACTGCATCCAACCTATTTTTATTTATTTATTTATTTATTTATTTATTTATTTATTGAGACAGAATCTGTCTCTGTTGCTGAAGCTGGAGTGGAGTGGCGCTATCTCAGCAAACTGCAACCTCCACCTCCCAGGTTCAAGCAATTCTTCCATCTCAGCCTCCCAAGTAGCTGGGACCACTGGTGCCCACCACCACACCTGGCTAATTGAGAGGTTGAGGTGGGCAGATCACATGAGGTCAGGAGTTCGAGACCAGCCTGACCAACATGGTGAACCCCCATCTCTACTAAAAATACAAAATTGGCCAGGCGTGGTGGCTCACCCCTGTAATCTCAGCACTTTGGGAGGCCAAGGCAGGTGGATCACCTGAGGTCAGGAGTTCAAGACCAGCCTGGCCAACATGGTGAAACCCTGTCTTTTTAAAATAAATAAATAAATAAAAATAAATAAAAAGATAAAAATACAGAATTAGCTGGGCATGGTGGTGCATGCTTGTAACCCCAGCTACTTGGGAGGCTGAGGCAGGAGAATTGCTTGAACCCAGGAGGTGGAGGTTGCAGTGAGGTGAGATTGTGCCATTGCACTCCAGCCTGGGCAACAAGAGCAAAACTCCATTTCTTTTCCATTTTTCCCCACCCAGCCCCAAAACTCCATTTCAAAAAAAAAAAAAAAAAAAAAGTATAGCTTATTTCTCTACGGTGGTTTATATATCAGGTCAGGCACTATTTAATCCCAGGAGGTAGATTTCTGTTTGGCAGATACAAAACCTGAGGAACAGAGAGATTATTTATCTTGCCCAAGGTCACACAGCTAGTGAGAGTGGCTCCTCCATCCCTCCACCCAATGCCTTCAAGTGCCCTGTCAAAGTGGCCGCTGTCTTGTTCCCTGACTCCCTCTTCCTTCCAGATGTGAACATGGAGGCTCCAGATGAGAAGTCCATCATCACTTACGTGGTCTCTTTCTACCACTATTTCTCTAAGATGAAGGCTCTGGCTGTGGAAGGGAAGCGTATCGGGAAGGTATAAGGAGCCAAGGAGTGGGTGAGTGGGAAGCTGGGAGCTGGTGGCAGGCCCGGGTGGGGTGAGGCTGACCCCCACCCCCCGCCCCCCACTGTCCTCTGCTACATCAGGTCCTGGACCAGGTGTTGGAGGTGGGGAAGATCATAGAACGCTACGAGGAGCTGGCGGCCGAGCTGTTGGCCTGGATCCACCGTACTGTGGGCCTCATCAGCAACCAGAAATTTGCCAACTCCTTAAGTGGGGTGCAGCAGCAGCTCCAGGCTTTCACGGCCTATTGCACGCTGGAGAAGCCTGTCAAGTGAGGCCCAGCTCTGGAGGGAGGGTGGGCAGGGATGGCATGATGGCAGGGCTCCTGAACTCATGCCCCTTCAGGTTCCAGGAGAAGGGAAACCTGGAGGTGCTGCTCTTCAGCATCCAGAGCAAACTGCGTGCCTGCAACCGTCGTCTCTTTGTGCCTCGGGAGGGCTGTGGCATCTGGGATATTGACAAGGTGAGGCCAGGGATCCAGCGGAGAGGCAGAATTGCACTGTGGAGTGGTATAGGTTGTGCACTGCTCAAGGGAGTCATTCATAGAGTGGGCATGACGGATTAGATATTCATTCTGACAGTTTTTCAGCAGTCAAGTGTCATAAGGAAGCAACATTTTTTTCCAATTTGCATGAAGTTGCCATAAATGCTCTGCGTATCCTCAGACTAAGCCAAGACCATTAAACTGCAGGGAGCTGCCAGAGTCTGACTGCCTCCTCTCATTTCCTGCAGGCATGGGGTGAGCTGGAGAAGGCCGAGCATGAGCGAGAGGCTGCCCTACGGGCTGAGCTGATTCGGCAGGAGAAGCTGGAACTACTGGCACAGAGGTTTGACCACAAGGTGGCTATGAGGGAGAGCTGGCTGAATGAGAACCAGCGTCTGGTCTCCCAGGTACACGGTGTCGGGCGGGGGAGGGGGTGGGCGGTGGCGGGGGAGGAAGGGAGGGAGGAGGGCAGGGCTAATGGTCCCAGGACCAGAGGGAGACTTGATGTCCTAGAAAACAGGGAAGAGTTGGATTAGTCTCCTGGTGACAAATGAGGATGGGGGCCAGGCCTGGTGGTTCACACCTGTAATCCCAGCACTTTGGGAGGCCAAGGCAGGCAGATCACGAGTTCAGGAGTTTGAGACCAGCCTGACCAACGTGGTGAAACACTGTCTCTACTAAAAATACAAAAATTAGCTGGACATGGTGGCACAAACCTGTAATCCCAGCTACTCAGGAGGCTGAGGCAGGAGAATCGCTTGAACCTGGGAGGCGGAAGTTGCAGTGAGCCCAGATTGAGCCACTGCACTCCAGCCTGGGCAATAGAGTGAGATTCCATTGAAAAAAAAATGAGGGAAAGGGAGACTTGGTCTCCTAAGTGATTGATTGGGAGAGTGAGGCTGGTCCCCGGGGGAACTGGAGAGGGCAGAATTCTTGTCTTCAGAAATAGGGGGAGTGTTTAGCTAGATTCTTAAGTGACAAGGGAGGTTGTATCTGGTGTCTAGGGTAACTCAGGAGGATAGAATTGGTTTCCTAAGTGACAGAGTCAAGTAAACCGGGTCCCTCATCTCCAGGACAGGGAAAGCATGGGCCTCTTTCCTGGGTAAAAAGTTTAAGGTTAGAGATGTAACAGGAGAGTGGGACTTGTTTCCAGGGTAACTGAAGAGTGCAGGGCTGGTCTCCAGGGAAACGGGAGTGTGGGGTTGGTCTCTAGGGCAAGGGGGAGGGTGGGTCTGGTCTCCAGGGTAACTTTGGAAGATGAGCTGGTCTCCAGGGCAACGGGGAGGGTGGGTCTGGTCTCCAGGGTAACTTTGGAAGATGGGCTGGTCTCCAGGGAAACAGGGGAGTGTGGGGTTGGTCTCTAGGGCAAGGGGGAGGGTGAGTCTGGTCTCCAGGGTAACTTTGGAAGATGGGCTGGTCTCCAGGGCAACGGGGAGGGTGGGTCTGGTCTCCAGGGTAACTTTGGAAGATGGGCTAGTCTCCAGGGAAACAGGGGAGTGTGGGGTTGGTCTCTAGGACAAGGGGGAGGGTGAGTCTGGTCTCCAGGGTAACTTTGGAAGATGGGCTGGTCTCCAGGGCAACAGGGGAGGGTGGGGTTGGTCTCCAGAGTAACTCTGGAGGGTGGTATTAGTCTCCAGGGCAACAGAGGAGGATGGGGCTGGTCTCCAGGGCAACAGGGGAGGGTGGGGTTGGTCTCCAGGGTAACTCTGCAGGGTGGTACTAGTCTCCAGGGCAACAGGGGAGGATGGGGCTGGTCTCCAGGGTAACTGTGGAAGATGGGCTGGTCTCCAGGGCAACAGGGGAGGGGAAGGTTGGTCTCCAGAGTAACTGGGAAGGATGGAGCTGTTCTCCCAGGTAACAGGGGAGGGTGGGGCTTGTCTCCAAGGTAACAATGGATGGTGGGGCTGGTCTCCAGGTTACCTGGGTAACAGGGGAGGTTGAGGTTGGTCTCCAGGATAACTAGGGGGTGCAGGGCTGGTCGCCACGGTAATGGAGGGGGAAGTCCCCAGGGTCACACAGGGTCAAGGTAACAGGCAGCATGGGTGAGTGTCTGGCCTGCACTACCCCAGGACAACTTTGGGTATGAGCTGCCTGCAGTGGAGGCAGCCATGAAGAAACACGAAGCGATTGAGGCGGACATTGCAGCCTACGAGGAGCGGGTGCAGGGCGTGGCGGAGCTGGCCCAGGCGTTGGCGGCCGAAGGCTACTACGACATCCGGCGGGTGGCAGCCCAGCGTGACAGCGTCCTGCGCCAGTGGGCCCTACTAACTGGGCTTGTGGGTGCCCGGCGGACACGGCTGGAGCAGAACCTGGCCCTGCAGAAAGTCTTCCAGGAGATGGTGTACATGGTGGACTGGATGGAGGAGATGCAGGTGCCAGGCGGGGGCGCGGATGTGGGTGGAGTGCCAGGAGGGAGGGAGATGCAGACGCTGAAAGAGTTGACGGAGAGCTGGAGATGGAGAGGGAAGGGCAGAGATCGAAGAACATAAAGAGAAGGCCGGGGAGACAAAAAGAGAATGCGAGAGAGTGAGAGAAAGATGCAGAGATGGACAAGAGAGGCAGAGAAAGAAACAAGGAATGAGAAAGAGACAGAGACGAATACAGAAAGAGAAAAATGCTGGGCGCGGTGGCTCACATCTGGAATCCCGGCACTTTGGGAGGCCAAGGCGGGTAGATCACTTGAGGTCAGGAGTTTGAGACCAGCCTGGCCAACATGGTGAAATCCCGTCTCTACTAAAAATACAAAAAAATTAGCCGGGCTTGGTGGCGCATGCCTGTAGTCCCAGCTATTTGGGAGTCTGAGGCTCAAGAATCACTTGAACTCAAGAGGCAGAGGCTGTAGTGAGCTGAGATGGTGCCACTGCGCTTCAGCCTGGGTGACAGAGTGTGACTGTCTAAAAAAAAAGAGAGAGAGAGAAATGGAAAAAGACATAGAGATATAGAGTCAGAGTAAGCCAGGGGTGCAGACAGAGAGAAGTGACAGTTTGAGAGAGAGGAAGAGAAATCAGAGACAGAGACAGAGAGGGGGGAGGCAGACACGAAGGTGACAATCGAAATCTACATGGCTCCAGAGAAAGACACAGGAAGATGAAATCAATTTGAGAGAGAGAGAGAGATGAAACATGGAGGATAGAAGCCAGCTGGGCGTGGTGGCTCACACCTGCAGTGCCAGCACTTTGGGAGGCCAAGGTGCGCAGACTGCTTGAGCCCAGGATTTGAGACCAGCCTGGGCAACATAATGAGATCTTGCCTGTACAAAAAATTAAAAAGTTAGCTATGCATGGTGGCGTGTGCTTGTAGTCCCAGCTACTCTGAAGTGGGAGGATTGCCTGAGCCCAGGAGGTTGAGGCTGCAGTGAGCCATGACTGCACCACTGCACTCTAGGTGACAGAGCGAGACTCTGTCTCAAAAAAAAAAAAAAAAAAAAAAAAAGAAGAAGAAGAAGAAGAAAAGAAGCAGCCGGGCACGGTGGCTCACACCTGTAATCTCAGCCCTTTGGGAGATCAGGGAGGGTGGATCCCCTGAAGTCAGGAGTTCGAGACCAGCCTGGCCAACATGGCAAAACCCCATCTCTACTAAAAAATACAAAAATTAGCCGGGCATGGTGGCAGGTGCCTGTAATGCCAGCTATTCAGGAGGCCGAGACAGTAGAATTGCTTGAACCTAGGAGAGGGAGGTTGCAGTGAGCCAAGATCATGTCTATACACCACAATCTGGGTGACAGAATGAGACTCTGTCAAGAAAGAAGAGAGAGAGAGAGGAAAGAAAGTAAGAGAGAGAAAGAAAAAGAAAGAAAGAGAAAGAAAGAAAGAAAAGAAGGCAGGTAGGCAAGCTGGAAGCTGAACGGGAGATGCAGACAAAGAGAAAGAGGTGGAGGCAGAGAGAAGGAGCCACGGTGACAGTGACAGAGCTCAGAAATGTGGAGTCCGTGAGAGATGGAAACATTCAGAGAGAGACAGGTAGAGAGAGGGGAAGACAGAGACAGAACACCGTGGCTAGCTGTGAGTGCCACGGGGCTCTGCTTTCTTCTTTCTGATGAGGAAACTGAGGCCCAGGCCACAGAGCCGATAAGAAGGTCTTGAGGTGGGTCCGTATCTTTCCAAGACGGGTCAGAGCCGGGAGTGGCGGTGCAGAGCAGCAGGGGCTAGTACAGGCGATGGGGGAGGGGCGGGCGGCCCGGGGCGGTGCCAGAGGTGTGCTCAGTGCTGTCCCCGCTTGCAGGCTCAGCTGCTGTCCCGGGAGTGTGGGCAGCACCTGGTGGAGGCGGACGACCTGTTGCAGAAGCACGGACTGCTGGAGGGGGACATTGCGGCCCAGAGCGAGCGGGTGGAGGGCCTCAATGCCGCTGCCCTGCGCTTCTCCCAGCTGCAGGGTGAGTCCTGGGGCTGGGGCTGGGGCTGGGGGCGGAGACTCTCGGAACTGGTGCTGGTAGAGGCAAGAGTGACTCCTGAGAGACAGAAGAAAAGAGTGAGCTCCCTGTCCTTGGAGGCATCTAAGCAGATCACATTCCATTAGGGAAGTCATGACTCCTCAGACTTGACTGCTAATTTTTGTCTTAATGTTCTCTTTCTAACGTTTATGTTATTTTAAGGCAGTATCAAGGAAATCTTTTACTTGAATTTTCTTTAGCAGTTCTCTTTTATTCCTTTTTGGCCTAGAACCCTTAAGATGGTTCTGGAAATTTCAGGAAAAATTATTTTAAAGCAGTAAGTATAGAATCTCTGAAATTGAAATGAGCCTCGACTGTTATAGCTAGACTGGTATAAGTGACAGAGAGGCCTCAGGTCATCAAATGTTGGATCGTGATAGAGATTCCTGGTTTCTCTGTGTTCCCCAGCAGGAAAATCATGTATTTTGCATAGTCTAGTCCTCCTACCTCTACCATGGGCCATTTCACTATCTGTACACCAGAGCTGCACCAAGAAAGCTGATGGCTAATGCGTTTGAGAGATACTGACCTATATCATGCACTGTAGCTGGATAAAGGCATCTCTTTGGGGACTTAACAGAAGCTGGGGAGAATCAGTGCCCTGAGTGGCAAGATGGACCACTCCACCTCTTCCTGCTTTAGATTCTGTAGTAATAACTCATGTTTATTGAGCACTTGTTATGTGCCAAGGCCTTCGCAGACTGATCTCAATGAAAACCATTTAAAAAGACCTGTGTGGGCTGGGCACAGTGGCTCATGCCTATAATTCCAGCACTTTGGGAGGCAGAGGCAGGAGGCTTGCTTGAGCCCAGGAATTCAAGACCATCCTGGACAACATAGAAAGACCTCATCTCTGTCAAAAAAAAAAAAAAAAGAAAAAATAGCCGGGCATGGTGATACATGCTTGTAGTGCTAGCTACTTGGAGTCTGAGGCAGGAGGATCATTTGAGGACAGGAATTAGAGACTTCAGTGAGCCATGATCATGCCACTGCACTCCAGCCTGGGTGACACAGTGAGACCTTGTCTCTTAAAAAACAAAAAAGTGGCCGGGCGCGGTGGCTCATGCCTGTAATCCCAGCACTTTGGGAGGCCGATGCGGGCGGATCACCAGGTCAAGAGATCAAGACCATCCTGGCCAACATAGTGAAACCTGGTCTCTACTAAAAGACAAAAATTAGCTGGGCGTGGTGGTGCCTACCTGTAGTCCCAGCTACTACTCGGGAGGCTGAGGCAGGAGAATTGCTTGAAGCCGGGAGGCAGAGGTTGCAGTGAGCCGAGATCACACCACTGTACTCCAGCCTAACGTCTGGCGAAAGAGTGAGACTCTGTCTCAAAAAACAAAAAACAAACAAACAAAAAAAGCAGGCCAGGCATGGTGGCTCACTTTGGGAGGCCGAGGCAGGCGGATCACCGGATGTCGGGAGTTCAAGACCAGCCTGACCAACATGGAGAAACTCCATCTCTATAAAAATAAATAAATAAATAAAGCAACCCTGTGCTAAGTAATACATAGTCAGGGCCTGTTTAGCAGCAAGTGATAGAAATTCAGTTCAAATGGCTTAAGGTGAAAAGAGAGTGGATTGGCTAAGGTAACCAAAATGATCAGGGAAGCCCAGGCAACAAGGCGAAACCCATCTCTACCAAAAATACAAAAAATTAGCTAGGCATGGTGGTGTGTGCCTGTAGTCCCAGCTACTCTAGAGGCTGAGGTGAGAGAATCACCTGAGCCTGGGAAGTCAAGACTGCAGTGAGCCAGGATTGTGTTACTACACTCCAGCCTGGGCAAACCGAGTGAGACCCTGTCACAAAAAAGAACTGTCTGGGTAAGGGTGGGTTTTCCTTCAGGCATGGCTGGATCCAGGTATGGTTCAAGGGTGCTTTCAGGACTCCATCTGAGGCCAGGCATGGTGTCTCGTGTCTGTAATTCCAGAGCTTTGGCAGGCCGAGGTGGGAGGATTTCTTGAAGCCAGGAGTTTGGGCAACATAGCGAGACCTCAAAAAAGAAAAAAAAAAAAAAAGACTCAGGCCAGGTGCAGTGGCTCACACCTGTAATCCTAACACTTTGGAAGACCGAAGCAGGCCGATCGCTTGAGGTCAGGCATTCGAGACCAGCCTGGCCAACATGGTGAAACCCCGTCTCTCCTAAAAGTAAAAAAAAAATAAAAATAAAAATAAAAATTAGCCGGGCGTGGTGGTACACACCTGTAATCCTAGCTACTCAGGAGGCTGAGCTGGGAGGATTGCTTGAACCCAAGAGACAGAGGTTGCAGTAAGCCAAGACCACACCACTGCACACTCCAGCCTGGGTGACAGACTCCTTCTCAAAACAAAAGACTCCATCTCTCTCATCTCTCTCCATCGCTAGTCTCTGTGTTGGTGTCACTGTCGAGCAGTCCTGCCCCTTGTGATATCAATCTGGGATCATTCAGCCCCAGGTATATATACTTCCTAACAGGTTAGCAGAGCCAATGGGACACAGGCCCCTTTCTCCCAAGAGTTCCGACAAAAAGTCCTAGGAGAACTTGCATTGGCTCACAGCGGGTTCCATCATTGCTCAGCCAATCATTGTGGCCCCAGGGCATGCAGTGATCTAATTGGCCACATGCCTGAGACCCGCCTATCCCAGGGCCAGGAGTGGGGTCGGCGCATTCCAAAGACTTAAAGACTGAAAAAGAGGAGAGAGAGAGACTCCCTTACCAGACACAGGGACATGGATGCTGATAGGCAAAACCAAGACTGGCTCTAACAAGGTTCCTGTCTTAGTTATATCAGTGCCCTCCAGCCGGAGACCACCAGGAGTCCCTCTGTGGTCAAACCAAGCTGGGTTTGGTGGCTCTTTACACACACCATGATGAGCTGTGGGACATCTCAGCAAGAAAGTATGCTGGGGGCTGGGCGCGGAGGCTCATGCCTGTAATCCCAGCACTTTGGGAGGCCAAGGCGGGTGGATCACATGAGGCCAGGAGTTTGAGACCAGCCTGACCAACATGGTAAAACCCCGTCTCTGCTGAAAATACAAAAAATTAGCAGAGTATGGTGGCACATGCCTGTAATCCCAGCAACCTGGAAGATTGAGGCAGGAGAATCATTTGAACCCGAGAGGCAGAGGTTGCAGTGAGCGGAGATCACGTCACTGCACACCAGCCTGGGGAACAGAGCGAGACTCTCTCTCAAATATATATATATATATATATATATGATTGGGGGCTTATTGTAGGATTTGGGCTTGTGTTAGGCGATTTGGAAGATGATTCGGTGTAGTGAGTTTTGCAGTGGACTGGATGCTGTCAGGGCATGGGGGTGACGAGGTGATGGGCATCTTAATCATTTTGATTTAGGTGGTGGGAGGAACAGATGGAGGTTGTTGCAGTAATTGGTAGCCGTCATGCATCTTAGCCGGGTGAAGGGGATGTGTGATCGTTTTTGTGGTTTGCACAGTGACCTTGCTTTTGTCTGTGCTCAGGCATGATTAGGGAGTGAGGCTTGGTTTTGCTCTACTCCATCTCGGTCACAGAGTCACAGAGTGGCCCCATCTGATGTTGGTGTTCTGTGAGATTGTTTTATTAGTGTTGTTGTTTGTGGCTTTTTTCTTTTTTTTAAGAGACTTGGTCTTTCTATGTTACCGAGGCTGGTCTTGAACTCCTGGACTCCTGGGCTCAAACATTCCTGCTGCTTCTGCCTCCCAGAGTGTTGGGATTACAGGCATGAGCCACTGTCACTGGCCATTTCTTTCTTTCTTTTCTCTCTCTCTCTCTCTTTCTCTTTCTTTCTGTCTACAGAGTCTTGCACTGTCACCCAGGCTGGGTGCAATGGCACGATCTTGTCTCACTCCAACCTCTGCCTCCTGGGTTCCAGCGATTCTCCTGCCTCAGCTTCCTGAGTAGTTAGGATTACAAGCACCCCCCACCACGCCTGGCTAACTTTTTAAATTTTTAGTAGAGACAGTGTTTCACTATGTTGGCTAGGCTGGTCTCGAACTCCTGATCTCATGATCTGCTCTCCTTGGCCTTCCAATGTGCTGGGATTACAGGTGTGAGCCACTGTACCCGTCCCAGCCCTGGCCATTTCTGTGAGATTATTTATGCTCAGAACGCCATGGCTAGCTGTGAGTGCTGACCGCAGTCAGGGCTGCTTTTTTCTTTCTCACTGATGAGGAAACAGGCCCAGGCCATGGAGCTGATAAGGGGGCCTTGAGGCTGGTCCCTATCTCTCCATTAAGATGTTTTCCTCCTTGATCCAGAGCCTGCAGCCCTTTGGAATCTTGGAGTATTATTAGAAAAGGAAGAACCTGTCTGGCTTGCGGGTTGGTGGGGAAGTTTCTCACCCTAACCAACCTGGGTCACATTCTAAATGCAAACGCTGAAGTTTCCTTCCAAGCCTGGGTGTGAACATCCTGACCCTGGCTCAGCCCACTGCCATCCCTGCCGCAACTCCAGGGGAGGTTGTTGGGACCCTCTCCTTCACCTTAGCTAGGTTTGTCTCAGGAAGCTCCCTTTGCCCTCACCTTGTGAGCTCTCAGCTCCTGTGACAATCCGCAGCGAGAATACAGCAAAGGGGCCAGTGTGGGGAGTGCATTGTCATGGTGATGGGAGGCAGTGCTGCCTGTTGAGTGGTCCAGAGTGTGAGGTCCTCGTGGACCGCTTCTTAGCTGATCCTGGGGCAATCTTTCCCCTCTCTGAGGCTTAGTCTCTTCATCTGGAAAACAGGGCTGATAAGCATACTGGCCCCATAGGATGGTTGTGAGAATCAAATGACATTATGTCAGAGTAAGGGCTGGGTACATGGAAGCTATTTTTTTTTTCTTTTTCTTTTTTTTGAGATGGCGTTTCACCATGTTGGCCAGGCTAGTCTGGAGCTCCTGACCTCATGATCCGCCCACCTCAGCCTCCCAAAGTGCTAGGATTACAGGCATGAGCCACCGCGTCCAGCCTGTTTTGTTTTGTTTTCTAAGACAGGGTCTTGCTCTGTTGCCCAGGCTGGAGTGCAGTGGCTCTATCTTGGCACACTGCAGCCTCAACATCCCTGGCTCAAGTGATCCTCCCACCTCAGCCTCCCGAGTAGCTGGGACTACAGGTGCACACCACCACACCTTCTAATTTTTGTATTTTTGATAGAGATGGGGTTTTGCCATGTTGCCCAGGCTTATCTCAAACTCCTGATCTTAAGTGATCTGCCCACCTCAGTCTCCCAAAGTGCTGGGATTACAGGCATGAGCCACTGCACCTGGCAAGACGCTGTTGTTGTAACTATTATTCAGTTGGATACCTTGTGGTTTGAGTCAACATCAGTGAATGTCCAGAATTACAGAAATCCCACATTCCACCTAGGGCAGTGTCTCTCTCACTTTTGTGATCCAGCAAGAAACATACAGCCAGGTGCAGTGGCTCATACTGCAATCCCAGTACTTTGGGAGGCCAAGGTGGGTGAATTGCTTGAGCCCAGATGTTCAAGACCAGCCTGGGCAACATAGTGAGACTCCATCTCTACAAAAATCTTAGAAAAAAATTAGCCAGGCATGCTGGTGTGGGCCCATAGTCCCAGCTATTCAGGAGGCTGAGGAGGGAGGATTACTTGAGCCCAGGAGTTGGAGGCTGCAGTGAGCCATGATCATGCCATGCACTCCAGCCTGGGTGATAGAGGGAGACCCTATCTCTAAAATAAATAATTACACTTATCTCATGACTCAGAGTTCACATTCCTACATGCACACACACACTAACACAGAAGTTTTTATAAAACAATACTTCCAGGCCAGGTGCGGTGGCTGATACCTGTAATCCCAGGTATCAGCTGAGGTGGGCGGATCACAAGGTCAGGAGTTCGAGACCAGTCTGGCCAACATAGTGAAACCTTGTCTCTACTAAAAAAAAAAAAAAAAAAAATTAGCCGGGACTGGTGGTGTGCACCTGTAATCCCAGCTACTTGGGAGGCTGAGGCAGGAGAATTGTGTGAACCTGAGAGGAGATTGCAGTGAACCAAAATCGAACCACTGCACTCTAGCCCAGGCAACAGTGTGAGACTCCATCTCAAAAAAAAACAAAACAGGCCGGGCATGGTGGCTAACACCTGTAATCCAAGCACTTTGGAGGCCAAGGTGGGCGGATCACCTGAGGTCGGGAGTTCAAGACCAGCTTGACCAACATGGTGAAACCCCGTCTTTATTTATTTACTTCTTTTTTAATAAAGATGGAGTTTCTCCATGATGGCCAGGCTGGTCTTGAACTCCTGACCTCAGGTGATCTACCCGCCTCAGCCTCCCAAAATGCTAGGATTACAAGCGTGAGCCACCAAGCCCGGCCGAAACCCCGTCTTTAAAACAAAACAAAACATAACAAAAAAAACTTCCCCTGACCTTGCGTTGCATTGCGATATTTTCCATTCATTCTATTCTATTCCACCAAAGAAATGCTGGCCATGACCCATTACATTAACTTCACAGTTTTCTAGTCACTAACTAGCATCCAGGAGGAAGGTGAAATACTTCAGGAAAAGGAGTTCAGGGTTGAGCACGGTGGCTCACGCCAGTAATCCCAACAGTTTGGGAGGCCAAGTGGAAGGATTGCTTGAGGCCAGGAGTTCAAGACCAAACTGACCAACATAGTGAGATCCTGTCTCTATCATAAAAGCAAAAAGAAAAAAGAGTGCAGGTAATCACTAGGATTGATAGATAATACAACCAAGGATGACAGAGGGAACCCAGAAACATGGCTTAAGAACAGAGAAGTTGGCCAGGCGTGGCGGCTCATGCCTATGATCCCAGCACTTTGGGAGGCCGAGCGGGCGGATCACTTGAGGTCAGGAGTTTGAGACTGGTCAGGCCAACATGGTGAAACCCCGTTTCTACTAAAAATACAAAAATGAGCCGGGTGTAATGGCGGGTGCCTGTAATCCCAGCTACTGGGGAGGCTGAGGCAGGAGAATCGCTTCAACCTGGAGGTGGAGATTGCAGTGAGCTGAGATCACACCACTGCACCCCAGCTTGGGCAAAAAAGCAAGACTCTGTCTCAAAAAAAAAAAAAGAAGTTTCGTTTGACCCGGTTCTGACATGAGCTCAATTTTCACTCAAATATACATAATTTGAGATGCCGTGACTTCATCCATCATTCAGTCAACAACTCACTACATTCACTAGGCTCTGGGTGCCACTCTGTGCTGGGCAGTGATGGGGATAGGGTGTGACCGAGACAGTCCCAGGTCCAGCTCTCAAGGAGCTCTCAGTCCAGCGGGGGAGACAGGAGAAGGCGGTGACAACACAGAGTAGTCAGGCCTGGGATGGGGAAGCAGAGAAGCCTCAGAGGGTGGAGGAGGAGCCTGCTTCAGCCTTGGAGTGTCAAGGAGGGCTGCCTGGAGAGGGGCCGCGTGACCCGGTACCTGATGAAGTCACTCCAAGGACAGGGTAAGATAACCCACACCATCCTCTCTTGGGCGCCCCTTTGCTTATGACCAATCCTGGATGCTCCCCTTCTCCTGGCTCAGGCTACCAGCCCTGCGACCCGCAGGTCATCTGCAACCGCGTGAACCACGTGCACGGCTGCCTGGCGGAGCTGCAGGAGCAGGCGGCGCGGAGGCGCGCGGAGCTGGAGGCCTCGCGGAGCCTGTGGGCGCTGCTGCAGGAGCTGGAGGAGGCCGAGAGCTGGGCGCGCGACAAGGAGCGCCTACTGGAGGCTGTGGGCGGCGGCGGTGCGGCAGGCGCGGCGGGGGGCGCGCACGACCTATCTAGCACCGCGCGCCTCCTGGCCCAGCACAAGATCCTGCAGGGGGAGCTGGGCGGACGGCGGGCGTTGCTGCAGCAGGCCCTGCGGTGCGGCGAGGAGCTGGCTGCGGCCGGCGGTGCCGTCGGCCCGGGCGCGGAGACGATGCAACTCGTGGGCCTGGCGGAGCGCGCGGCGAGCGCCCGGCGCCGCTGGCAGCGGCTGGAAGAGGCGGCGGCGCGGCGTGAGCGGCGGTTGCAGGAGGCGCGGGCGCTGCACCAGTTCGGCGCTGACCTCGACGGGCTCCTGGACTGGCTTCGCGACGCTTACCGCCTGGCAGCCGCCGGCGACTTCGGCCACGACGAAGCGTCCAGCCGCCGCCTGGCGCGCCAGCACCGCGCGCTCACTGGGGAGGTGGAGGCGCATCGCGGGCCCGTGAGCGGCCTGCGACGTCAGCTGGCGTCTCTCGGGGGCGCCAGTGGCGCAGGACCACTGGTGGTGGCGCTGCAGGTGCGCGTGGTGGAGGCCGAGCAGTTGTTTGCGGAGGTGACCGAAGTGGCCGCGCTGCGGCGCCAGTGGCTGCGGGACGCGCTCGCTGTCTACCGCATGTTCGGCGAGGTGCACGCGTGCGAGCTGTGGATCGGCGAGAAGGAGCAATGGCTGCTCTCCATGCGCGTGCCCGATTCACTTGACGACGTCGAGGTGGTGCAGCACCGGTGAGCGCGCACATGTGGGACTCCAGGGTCCCTTCCTCATGCACCCAGTCTCACCTTCATTGGTTTAACAGTTCCCATATTCGTTCAGCTGGAACTAGGGGTTCCAATCCCTGCTTCATCCATAACCAGCTTTGTGACAGTTATACAACCTGCCTAACCTTCCTGAACCTCAGCTTGCCCACCTGTAAAATGGAGGTAATATTAGTCCCTACCCAGGTTTGTGGTGAAGGGTAAATGAGTTCATACATGCAGAACACTAAGCGAATGCCTGGGGCTAGAGGAATCATTCCCCCAGCGTTTGCTCTTATTATATTACCCAGGCTTACATTCGCCAAGCATGAAATAAACGACCTAAGCTTCCACAGGGACACTTCAGCCTGGCCCCTTCGCTGGAAGGCCTCCCACTGCCCCTGCACAAATGTCACCTCCCTAGCTATTAAAATAGCTCTGATCCTTGCCACTTTGTATTCCCTCATCCTGTTTTACATTTCTTTGTAGCACTTACCACCCCGTGACATATTATATAGTGATTTGTCTGCTGGCTGACTCTGACAAAGAGTTGCTCAATGAGTGGGTGAACAATGTGTGCTCCCCCTCCGCACCACTCTCTCTGAGCATCTTGTTCATCCATTCATTCATTCAGCAGGTGTTTACTGAGTGCCTATACCATCTTAGGTCTCGTGCTGGACACTGCTGGAAACACAGGGCTGCTCCTTGCCCCTACTATGCCCACAGTTGCCCAGTTCTTTGAAACATTGATTTAAAGATGGGAGGACCATGTCCAGCTTGAAATAGACTTCAGTGGCTGCCATGTGGAGGGTGGGTTGGAGCGGGTGAGAGTGATGGCTGGGAACCCAGAGAGGCAACCAGGGAGGGGACCCAGATGGAGCCAAACAGGATTAGACCAGGGCGGGAGGTAAGTGGACAGGCCATGGAGGCTGATGGGCCAGGGTGATTTTCCAAAACAAGGCCCAGGGCTCTGGCCTGGGGGATGACAGTGCTGTCTCCAACATGGGGGCCCAGAGGAAGAACAAATCTGAGTCAGGTGGGTGTGAATAGCCCCAAGAAGGTGTACACCAGGCTTGGAGGTTGGAGACAGGTTCAAAAGGTAAGAGGTTGAGGCTGGATACTGAGATGTGACTGTCATGAGTTAAGGGGAGAAGACAAAGCCTGCGGGGTTGGTTGGAATCGCTGAAGAAGGGTGTGACGGAAAGCCCAGAGGACTCAGGGTGGAGTTGCTGCTGAGGAATCTCACATTTAAACCTCAGGTAGAGGCCGGGCACGGTGGCTCATGCCTGTAATCCCAGCACTTTGGGAGGCTGAGGCAGGTGGTCACATAAGGTTAGGAGTTTGAGACCAGCCTGGCCAGCATGGTGAAATCCCGTCTTTACTAAAAATAGAAAAATTAGCCAGGCATGGTGGTGCATGCCTGTAAATCTCAGAAGGCTGAGACACGAGAATCGCTTGAACCTGGGAGGCAGACGTTGCAGTGAGCTGAGATCACACCACTGCACTCCAGCCTGGGCGACAGAGACTCTGCCTCAATAAATTAAATTAAATTAACAGCAGGTAGAAGAGGAGGAGCCCACAAAGGTGGCTGAAAACTGAGGGTGGATAGTTAGGAGTAGAACCAGTAGAAGGCATTTCATAAAACCAAGGTCCAGCCGGGTGCGGTGGCTCATGCCTATAATCCCAGCACTTTGGAAGGCTGAGGCAGGTGGATTACATAAGGTCATGAGTTCGAGACCAGCCTGGCCAGCATGGTGAAATCCCGTCTCTACTAAAAATAGAAAAATTAGCCAGGCGTGGTGGTACACGCCTGTAGTCCCAGCTACTTGGAAGGCTGAGACACGAGAATCACTTGAACCTGGGAGGCAGATATTGCAGTGAGCTGAGATCATGTCACTGCAGTCTAGCCTGGGCAACAGAGTGAGACTCTGTCTCAATAAATTAAATTAACAGTAGGTAGCAGAGGAGGAGCCCACAAAGGCAGCTGAAAAGTGAGGGTGGAGAGTTAAGAGTAGAACCGATAGAAGGCATTTCATGAAACCAAGGTCCGCAGGATTCGGGTGTCTGAGCATCTCCATCCTCCTTCCGCAGATTCGAGAGCCTGGACCAAGAGATGAATAGCCTGATGGGCCGAGTTCTGGATGTGAACCAAACAGTCCAGGAGTTGGTGGAAGGAGGCCACCCCAGTTCTGATGAGGTGCGTTCCTGCCAGGACCACCTCAACGGCAGGTAGGAGGGCCTGGGGCTGGGGGTCCCTCCCGTCCTCCCCTTCCACACTCACACAACCATGGACAGCAAAGACATGCAATCTCAAACCCCTGGCATCATAATGGCCACCTGATAAATCAACAACATGTTGACCCAAAATCATAATACCTAATGCTGGTGATGATGTGGTGAAATTAAAATAGACATTTCAGTTGGCTGTTTATTTATTTGTCCAGAAAGGATTTATTGAATATCTACAATCTGCCAGGAGCATTCCCAAGCACTTTATATACCTTTTAAAAGTATCCCAATATTCTTCTGGGCACAGTGTCCCATACCTGTAATCCCAGCACTTTGGGAGACTGAGATTCGTAGATTGCTTGAGCTCCCATGTTCAAGACCAGCCTGGGCAACACGGTGAAACCCCATCTCTCTCTACAAAACAACAACAACAACAACAAAATACAAAATTTAGCCAAGCATGGTGGTGCACACCTGTAGTCCCAGCTACTTGGGAGGCTGAGATGGGAAGATGCCTTGAGCCCGGGAGTGGAGATTGCAGTGAGCAGAGATTGCACCACTGCACTCCAGCCTGAGCAATAGAGCCAAACCTTGTCTCAAAACAAAACATCAACAACAAAACCCAGCATCCCAATTTCCATAGTCAAGGTCCTAGAATTCAGATCGCTCTCTCTCTCTCTCTCTGTCTTTTTGAGACAGGATCTTGCCCTGGTTCCCAGGCTGGAATACAGTGGCATGATCATGGCTCATTGCAGCCTCCAACACCTAGGCTCAAGCAATCCTCCCTCCTCTGCCTCCTGAGTAACTGGGACTACAGGTGCACACCACCATGCCCAGCTAATTAAATTTTTTTTTTTTTGTACAGACAGGATCTCACTATGCTGACCATGCTGGTCTTAAAACTCCTGGGCTCAGCTGGCCATGGTGGCTCCTGCCTGTAATCCCAGCACTTTGGGAGGCTGAGGCAGGTGGATCACCTGAGGTCAGGAGTTCAAAACCAGCCTGACCAATATGGTGAAACCCCATCTCTACTAAAAATACAATAGTTATCCAGGCATGGTGGCGTGTGCCTGTAGTCCTAGCTACTCAGGAGACTGGGACAGGAGAATTACTTGAACCTGGGAGGCAGAGGCTGCAGTGAGCCAAGATCACACCACTGCACTCCAGCCTGGGTGACAGAGAGAGATTCCGTGTCAAAAACAAAACAAAACAAAACAAAACAAACAAAAAAACTCCTGGCCTCAAGTGATCCTCCTACCTCCACCTTCCAAAGAGCTGGGATTACAGTGTGAGCTACTGCTCCTGGCCTAGAACTCTTTAAGAATAGTAACAAACTAATCTCAGTACCTCTGGAATGCTACCAGCAATTCTCCCGGTGTAAGTAGGTTCATAGATGAAGACGCAGCTCCAAAGACATGAACTCCTTATCCAAGATTACTCAGTCTATACGTAGGAGTCCAATGCAGTTCTGGCTGAACCCTGAGCTGAGGCTGTTTATCGAATATATCTAGTCTCCCCGCTGACACTATGGGGTGGAAACGACCCCACGTTAGAGAGGAGAAACTGGATGCCCAGCTAATTTTTGTATTTTTTTTTTTTTTTGAGACGGAGTTTCGCTCTTGTTGCCCAAGCTGGAGTGCAATGGGGCGATCTCGGCTCACCGCAACCTCCATCTTCCAGGTTCAAGCAATTCTCCTGCCTCAGCCTCCTGAGTAGCTGGGATTACAGGCATGTGCCACCATGCCCAGCTAATTTTGTATTTTTAGTAGAGACGGGGTTTCTGTATGTTGGTCTGGCTGGTCTCGAACTCCTGACCTCAGATGATCAGCCCGCCTCGCCTCCCGAAGTGCTGGGATTACAGGCGTGAGCCACTGTGCCCAGCATAATTTTTGTATTTTAGGGGTCTCAGCATGTTGCCCAGGCTGCTCTCCAACTTCTGAGCTCAAGCGATCCACCTGCTTCTGCCTTCCAAAGTGCTGGAGTTACAGGTGTGACCCACCGCACCTAGCTAAGAAATTTTAAAACATTAAGTTATTTAAATATAATAATAAGCGGGGAGTGGTGCGTGCCTGTAGTCCCAGCTACTCAGGAGGCCGATGTGGGAGGACTGCTTGAGCCTGGGAATTGGAGGCTTCAGTGTGCCATAAACAAGTTTGTGAATAGCTACTGCATTCTAGACTGGGCAACATATTGAGATCTCATGACTTAAAATTTTTTAAAAATCTAAATATCTAATGTGTTAATATAACTAACATATTTTTATAAAAAGTAACCTTTCAGGCCAGGTGGGGTTGCTCACGCCTGTAAACTCAGCACTTTGGGAGGCCAAGGCGGGCGGATCACCCGAGGTCAGGAGATCAAAACCATCCTGGCCAACATGGTGAAACCTCATCTCTACTAAAATACAAAAAAATTAGCCAGGTGTGGTGGCAGGTGCCTGTAATCCCAGCTACTCGGGAGGCTGAGGCAGCGGAACCCTGGAGGCGGAGGTTGCAGTGAGCTGAGATTGTGCCACTGCTCTCCAGCCTGGCGACAGAGCGAGACTCCCTCTCAAAAAACAAACAACAAAGAAAAAAAAAACGCAAAAAAAATTTCGAAGCAAAAAATATAGTACTAAGAGTGGCATTGTTTCATCCCTTTGCAAATCTCTTTAATGTCTGGTTTAAGAGAACACAGCTGGGCTTCTCTTAAGCCAGAGTCGCCGTCTGCATTCAGTCTCTCCTGCCGCCTCTGGAAAACTCCATTGAACACTAGGGAAAGAATGAGAGTGAAAAAGCAAATAGCATCTTAACACATTTTTGTGAAGATAGTTTTGTCCTCGATCAGATTACATGTTGAGAACTGCTCTAAGCAAAAGTGCTGGGTAGGGTTCCATCACACACCGGCAGAAACTGGGGCGACTTTCCGAGGTCACACAGTCGCTAGGTGGCCGGGGCCTGGATTCTACCCTGGGTGGGCGGGACCTCCGCGCCCAAAAGGAGTCTCTGTCCTCTTCAAGTCACTCTCTTTCCCGTGGGCAGGTGGAACCGCATCGTGGAGCTAGTGGAACAGCGCAAAGAGGAAATGAGCGCGGTCCTGCTGGTGGAGAACCATGTGCTGGAAGTGGCCGAGGTGCGCGCCCAGGTGCGTGAGAAGCGGCGAGCTGTGGAGAGCGCGCCCCGCGCCGGCGGCGCCCTGCAGTGGCGTCTTAGCGGCCTAGAGGCTGCTCTGCAGGCGCTCGAGCCGCGCCAGGCGGCACTTCTGGAGGAGGCAGCACTGCTGGCTGCGCGCTTCCCGACGCAGGCGGCGCGGCTGCACCAGGGCGCAGAGGAGCTGGGCACCGAGTGGGGCGCGCTAGCCAGCGCGGCTCAGGCCTGCGGCGAGGCGGTGGCGGCAGCAAGTCGCCTGCAGCGCTTTCTGCATGACCTCGACGCTTTCCTGGACTGGCTAGTGCGCGCCCAGGAGGCTGCGGGCGGCAGTGAGGGGCCCCTGCCCAACAGCCTAGAAGAGGCAGACGCGCTGCTGGCGCGCCACGCTGCGCTCAAGGAAGAAGTGGACCAGCGCGAGGAAGACTATGCTCGAATCGTGGCGGCCAGCGAGGCGCTGCTGGCCTCCGACGGCGCAGAGTTGGGCCCGGGCCTGGCACTAGACGAGTGGCTGCCGCACCTTGAACTTGGCTGGCATAAACTGCTCGGCTTGTGGGAGGCGCGCAGGGAGGCACTGGTCCAGGCGCACATCTACCAGCTGTTTCTGCGGGATCTACGCCAGGCGCTCGCGGTACTGCGTAACCAGGTGCCCGCTCGGGGTTTGCAGTTCGGAGAGGGAGGGTCCGAGGCCATGGGGGATTACAGGGACAGGGACTTGCGGGGGTGGGGAGGAGGGTGTTTGCTGGGACCACTGAGTGTTGAGGTGGGTGGGAGTTGAGAGAGTATTCAGAATGGATATCTGAGTCTGTGGATCATCCAAGTGTGTGTGGAAGTGTGTATGTAACAGAATTGTTACGATGAGTGGGATCGGTTGGTGTCTTATCCGAGGTGACAGTTTGTGGATTATCAGGAGTAAGTAATGTACGTGGATATTTACTGGAGTGACTTCCTGGGTTCGTGGATTTTCTGGAAGGAAATAAGACTATGAGGCTGATTAGTGATGGTTAAATGGGGTTCAAAGAAGATCTTGGTATGGATGACAAAGGATTAGTTTTATGGAGGCTGAGGGGTTACTGGGATCAGTCAGTGATTGTGGATTACATGGTGGGATGCCTAAATTAGCACATTATCTTCATTTTTGGGGATGACAACTATGGATTCTCTGGAGAGAGTAACTGTGGCGAGAGGAACCAAGTGCAGTGGTTATCGGGACAGCCGATCCAGTTTGGAGATCATTCTGAGATGGGAACCAAGTTTGAGAGTTTTGGCAAGAACACCCAGTTTTCAGATCGTCCAAGAGTAGTTTCCAGTGTCTTTAAAAGGGCGCTTGCCTAGGCTGGTTATCTAGAGGATGCTGACCCAGTTGGAGGATTATCTAAAGTGGTTCCAAATCTTTTTTTTTTTTTTTTTTTTTGAGACGGAGTCTCACTCTGTCACCAGACTGGAGTGCAGTGGCATGATCTCAGCTCACTGCAACCTCTGCCTCCTGGGTGCAATTGATTTTCCTGCTTTAGCCTCCTAAGTAGCTGGGACTACAGGCACGTGCCACCACGCCCAGCTAATCTTTGTATTTTTAGTAGAAATGGGGTTTCACATGTTGGCCAGGATGGTCTCGATCTCTTGACCTCATGATCTGCCCACCTCGGCCTTCCAAAGTGCTGGGACACAGGCATGAGCCACCGCACCCAGCCTGCGGCCCAGTTTTTAACAGGCCATGGACTGGTACCCCTCTGTGGCTTAGGGCTTGGGAAATCCTGATCTAGGGAGTTGGGGAGAAAGGACAGAGAGCCCTTGAATCATAAGATTACTAAATATGGAGCTAAAGTGGCCTTGAGAGACCCTTCTGACCCACCCATTTAAAAAATAGAGACACAGCTGGGCGCGGCTCACGCTTGTAATCCCAGCACTTCGGGAGGCCTAGGCAGGCAGATTACAAGGTCAGGAGATCAAGACCATCCTGACCAACATGGCAAAACCCCATCTCTACTAAAATATAAAATATTAGCCAGGTGTGATTGTGGTGGTGGGCGCCTGTAGTCTCAGCTACTTTGGAGGCTGAGGCAGGAGAATCCCTTGAACCAGGGAGGTGGAAGTTGCAGTGAGCCAAGATTGCGCCACTGAACTCCAGCCTGGTGACAGAGTGAGACTTGGTCTTTAAAAAATATATAATAATAATAATGGGCCAGGCACAGTGGCTAACGCCTGTAATCCCAGCACTTTGGGAAGCCAAGGCAGGCAGATCACCTGAGGTCAGGAGTTCAAGACCAGCCTAACCAACACGGAGAAACCCTGCCTCTACTAAAAATACAAATTAGCTGGGTGTAGTGGTGCATGCCTGTACTCCCAGCTACTCAGGAGGCTGAAGCAAGAGAATCACTTGAATGTAGGAGGTGGAGTGAGCCAAGATGGCACCATTGCACTCCAGCCTGGGCAACAAGAGCAAAACTCTGTCTCAAATAAATAAATAAAAGAGATGGGATCTTGCTATGTTGCCCAGGCTGGTCTCCAACTTCTGGGCTCAAACAATCCTCCTGCTTTGGCCTCCCAAAGTGCTGGGATTACAGGTGTGAGCCACTGTGCCTGGCCCTGACCCACCCATTTTGCCAGTTAGAAAAGTAAGCCCAGAGGGAAAAGAACCTCCTTGAGTTCACACAGTACCCAGTTTAGTTGTCTTCTTTTTTTGAGACAGGACCTTACTCTGTCACCCGGGCCTGAGTGTGGTGGCACAATCACAGCTCACTGCAGCCGTGACCTATGGGGCTCAAGCAATCCTCCCACCTCAGCCCTTCAAGTAGCTGGGACTACAAGCATGTGCCACCAAGCCTGGTTAATTCTTTTTGTATTTTTATTAAAGACAGGGTTTCACCATGTTGCCCAAGCTGGTCTCAAACTCCTGGGTTCAAGTGATCTTCCTGCCTTGGCCTCCAAAAGTGCTGGGATTATAGGCATGAGCCACCATGCCCAGCCTTCAGTCTTCATATTAACCAAATACTTACCGAGTGTCTCTTCTGTGTCAGGCGCTATTTTGAGGCTGAGCACACCTCAGACAACAAAATAGAAAATCCTGCCCTCATGTGGTTGACATTCTAGTACGTGGAGGAGAGTGTAAACAAGTCAATGCTAGTCAAAGATGACTGCCCCCAAGATGAAAGAAAAGAAAAAAAAACAAGTCAATGCATCTCTAATATTGCCAGGTATACGCTATGAGAAATAATACAGGAGGGTTGGCCAGGCATGATGGCTTGTGCCCATAATCCCAGCACTTTGGGAGTCCAAGGTGGGCAGATCACCTGAGGTCAGGAGTTCAAGACCAGCCTGGCCAACATGGTAAAACCCCGTCTCTACCAAAAATACAAAAAATTAGCCAGGCGTGGGTGTGCACCAGTAATCCCAGCTAATTGGGAGGCGGAGGCAGGAGAATCTCTTGAACCCAGGAGGTGGAGGTTGCAGTGAGCCGAGATCGTGCCACTGCACTTCAGCCCGGGCAACAGAGAGAGGCTCTGTCTGTCCCACCCCTCTCGCCACCCCCAGTACAGGAGGGTAGTGGGATAGGCCTGGGGTGGGAGTTGATATTTTTGGCAGGGTGGTCAGAGACTTGAAGAATGTGAAGGAGCCAGCCATGGGGGTATGTGGAGGGACAGACTGCCAGAGAGGGACCAGCATGAGCAACACCCCCGAGGTGGGACCACGCCTGGAATGTTCTATGCTAGCAAGGTTTTGGGGGAGGGGCTTCAAGTCAGGCTGGCAGCCTCTCCCAGTCCCGGAATGGAATGAAGCTGACCTTTGCACCATGCCCCTTCCTTCCCAGGAGATGGCGCTGTCTGGTGCGGAGCTCCCGGGCACGGTGGAATCGGTGGAGGAGGCGTTGAAGCAGCACCGGGATTTTCTCACCACCATGGAGCTGAGCCAGCAAAAGATGCAGGTGGCCGTGCAGGCTGCGGAGGGCCTGCTGAGGCAGGGCAACATCTACGGGGCGCAGGCCCAGGAGGCTGTGACCCGGCTGCTGGAGAAGTAGGTCCCCCAGAACCGTCCACCCCAGGGAGGGGGCAGAAGATGGGGCACAGCACAGGGGAGGGGTGTGGGAGGTCAGGGTCCCATTCCTTTCACCATGATTTCTGTTTCTCTGTGCCCCTTTGTGATTTCTATTTAATTCCATGTTGTCTTAAATTTGATTTAAGTGGATTTCTTTTTTTTTTTTTTGAGACAGAGTCTCGCTCTGTCACCCAGGCTGGAGTGCAGTGACATGATCTTAACTCACTGCAACCTCCACCTCCCAGGTTCAAGAGATTCTCCTGCCTCAGCCTCCCGAGTAGATGGGACTATAGGTGCACACCACCCCACCCGGCTAATTGTTGTATTCACCATATTGGCCAGGCTGGTCTTGAACTCCTGACCTCAGGTGATCTACCTGCCTCGGCCTCCCAAAGTGCTGGTTACAGGCATGAGCCACCACACCTGGCCTTAAGTGGATATATTGAGATAAGGTAACCTGAGGCTGTCAACCTGAAAGATACAGAAGGATATACAGTGAAAGGTTTCTGTTTCAAGCCTGCTCTCAGCGTGGGATAGCTGGTCCTCTTGTTAAAATCTTAGGCTGGGTGCAGTGGCTCATACCTGTAATCCCAGCACTTCTGTAGGCTGAGGCGGGAGGATTGCTTGAGCCCACAAATTTCAGACCAGCCTGGGCAACACAGTGAGACCCCTTCTCTTAAAAAAAAAAAAATTAGCTGGGTGTGGTGATGAGTGCCTGTAGTCCCAGCTACTCTTGAGGCTGAGATGAAAGGATTGCTTGAGCCTAGGAGATTGAGGCAGCAACGAACTGTGATCACACCGCTGCACTCCAGCCTGGATGACAGAGCAAGACCACGTCCCCATTAAAAAAAAGTATGTTAACTTATTTCCCTGGATGCCCCATTATCCATCCTGCTGTCTGCACCCTCCTTGGGAACCCCTAGACCTCCCCAGATCCAGCAGCTAGAGGCCAGGCACAGGTGTGCTCCCGCTTGCCTGATGGGACAGTGTTCCCTGCCAGGCTGGTTGTCAAATATTTTGCATAAGCACCTCTGCCTGGCCCCAGCCACTCTAGGAAGCATGCAGAGTGAGTGTCCGCGTGTCTCTGTGTCTCTCTCATCTCTTGAACCTCATTGTTCTCTGCTTCTGTCACCATCTGCCTCTTGCCACCACCCTTTTGTCTTTCCTGGC
Organism: Aotus nancymaae; assembly: GCF_030222135.1. Classification (NCBI taxonomy): domain Eukaryota; kingdom Metazoa; phylum Chordata; class Mammalia; order Primates; family Aotidae; genus Aotus; species Aotus nancymaae. The sequence continues at coordinate 13,510,172 of NW_026988441.1, read as the reverse complement.
ACCAACCAAGCAGACATTTATTGAGCATCTACTGTGTACCAGGCACTATTGTAGGTCGGCCCTGAACAAAACAGCACCACCACCTCCAGCCATCATGGGAAGTCCTTTCTTGTCTTCCAGACCCGGTTCTGTCTGTCACTAGAGCATTTCTGCTCCTCCTGGTGACCCTAAATTTCTCCTCTCAGGCTCTCTGGCTCTCTCTGGCACGATCCAGGCTGGAAGAGGACCCAGTACCCCCCCGCCGCCTTTGTCTTCCCATCTTCTGATGAAAAGCATCCCTGGACACTTCACTGTGCCACCCCCAGCCCCAAGACCTCTACCCCTTTTCTGTTTAGGGCTCAGGTATCCTTTCCCTAGATTTATCTGGGGCAAGGCTGCAAGTTTCTAAAGGAAACTTTTATGGGAATTTGGTTCTTAAGGATACAAACTCATCATTTAGTGCCCTCACCCTTCATCCAGGCCTGGATCATTCCTTCCTCAGCCCCACTATATATATATATACGTGTATATATATGTGTGTGTATATATATATATATATTTTTTTTTTTTTTTTTTTTTTTTGAGACAGAGGTCTTACTCTGTTGCCCAGGCTGGAGTATAGTGGTGCAATCATAGCTCATTGCAATCTGGAACTCCTGGGCTCAACCAATCCTCCTGCCTCAGCCTCCTCAGTAGCTGGACTACAGGTGTGAGCCACTGAGCCCGGCCTGTTCCACATTTCTTGAGCACTTGCTGCAACACCAGGCTCAGCAAAACGAGGAGGAGGAGCCCGGGGGACTGTTCATTCCGTGATTGGCTCATTCATTTCTTTTCAGTCATTCATTAATTGCTGCTTTCACTCTACTGTTCATTCACTCATTCTCTAGTCAATTAAACATGTACTGAGCTTGTGCTCTGTGCGGAGTGGGGTGTGGCCACAGAGGTGATCAGGACAGAACAGGATTCCTGCCTCACAGAGCTCGAACGTTATCTGACAAGGATGGCCCAGAATGCTTGGGGCTGGGATGGAGGAAACCCTGGCAGAAACGTCAGGGCCTCGATGGGAGACACACAGGGGCTGTGGGAGAGGCAGCATTTGCCCCAGGCTTGTGGTGGGTGAGGAGTGGACACAGAGGGACTGAGACGGACTAATCTCTGCACTTCCCCACCATTTATTTGCCTAGGGACACATTTCCCACCCTGTGGGAGGAGTGGGAGGGGTTTCCACATCTACAAGGGGGCAGAGCCATACAGAGCTGGGAGCTGGGGCCCTGGAGGTCCTAGACCTGGCTTCCCCCCTCAACATGTGAGATTCAGGGCAAGTCACTTACTTAGAGCTTTGGCTTGCCTGGCCCCTCACCTGGAAGCTGTGTGTGAGGTGCTGTTCTTTTTTTTTTTTGGAGAGAGAGTATTACTCTGTCACCTAGGCTGGATTGTAGTGGTGCGCTCTCGCCTCACTGCAACCTCTTCCTCCTGGGTTCAAGCGATTCTCCTGCCTCAGACTCCTGAGTAACTAGGACTACAGACATGTGCCACGATGTCCAGCTAATTTTTGTATTTTTGGTAGAGGCAGGGTTTTGCCATGTTGGTCAGGCTGGTCTCAAACTCCTGATGTCAAGTGATCCACCCACCTCGGCCCCCCAAAGTGCTGGGATTATAGGCGTGAGCCACCGCGCCTGGCTGCAAAGTGCTGTTCTTATCTGCATTTTGCATGTAAGGCTCAGAAAGGAAAACTGACTTGCCCAGAGTCACAGCCAGGAAGTGGCACAGCCTGGATTTGAACCCTGTTGTTTTCTTTTCTTTCCTTTTTTTTGGGGGGGGGGTGTGGGGGGAGACAGGGTCTTGCTCTGTTGCCCAGGCTGTAGTGCAGTGGTGCGATCACTGCTCACTGCAGCCTCGACCTCCTAGGCTCAAACAATCCTCCTGCCTCAGCCTCCTGAGTAGCTGGGACTACAAGCATGTGCCACTTTGCTGGGCTAATTTTTAATCCTGCCTCAGCCTCCTGAGTAGCTGGGACTACAAGCATGCGCCACCTTGCTGGGCTAATTTTTAATTCTTTTTTTGTGTGTAGAGATGGGGTCTCACTATATTGCCCAGGGTGGTCTCAAACTCCTGGGCTCAAGCAATCCTCCTGCTTTGGCCTCCCAACGTGCTCGGATCACAGGGGTGAGCCGCCGCGCCCAGCTTACTATATTATCTCCGTTGTTCTCTCACTCTCATGGAGACTCAGGGTCTTCCTCATCTCTAGGACTGACGCTTGACAGTTTGGCTGAGTAAGGCCTGGAGGGATTGATTTCAGCTCAATTTCAGAGGCATTTCGTCTTTCCTGGCTCCTGAGCTAAGTTGAGCAGGAGGCAGGCAGTGCTTCGCTTGCTTGTCTCAGGCCCTTCCTGTTCCTTCTCTCTGGTTCTGTCTCTGGAACTGTCTCCTACACACTCTGTCTCTTTGCCTCCGTCTATCCATCTATTTCTGTATCTCTGTTTCCCGCTCGCTCTGTTTTTCTCTCCCTCCGTCTGCACCTCTCTAACCCTGTCTGTCTTTTCTGCCTCTTTCACAGACACTGTACTTTTGTTTCTCCCATCTCTATTTTTTTTTTTGAGACAGAGTTTCGCTCTTGTTACCCAGGCTGGAGTGCAATGGCACGATCTCGGCTCACTGCAACCTCTGCCTCCTGGGTTCAGGCAATTCTCCTGCCTCAGCCTCCTGAGTAGCTGGGACTACAGGCACGCGCCACCATGCCCAGCTAATTTTTTGTATTTTTAGTAGAGACAGGGTTTCACCATGTTGACCAGGATGGTCTCGATCTCTTGACCTTGTGATCCACCCGCCTCGGCCTCCCAAAGTGCTGGGATTACAGGCGTGAGCCACTGTGCCCGGCTTCTCCCATCTCTTTTTCTCTCGGCCATTGCGTCTCTTGCATTCATTCATTTAACAATTGAGCATGTACTGTGTGCCAAGCCCTTTTCCTAGGCACTGGGGACACATCAATGAACAAAACAGACAGAAATCCCTGCCCTTGTGGAAATCATATATCCTAGCATGGGAGATGGACAAGATAAATAAGTCACATACAGCATGTATTAGATTGTGTTAAGTGCTAAGAAGAAAATTAAAGAAAGGCTGGGCGCGGTGGCTCACGCCTATAATCCCAGCACTTTGGGAGGCTGAGGCATGCGGATCACTTGAGGTCAAGAGTTAGAGACCAGCCTGGCCAACATGGCGAAAGCCCATCTCTACTAAAAATACAAAAATCAGCTGGGCGTGGTGGCAGGTGCCTGTAATCTCAGTTACTCAGGAGGCTGACGCAGGAGAATTGCTTGAACCTGGGAGGTGGAGGTTGCAGTGAGCTGAGATCGGGCCACTGCACTCCAGCCTGGGAGACAGAGGGAGACTCTGTCTCAAAAAAACAAAAAAAGAGAGCCGGGCGTGGTGGCTCATGCCTGTAATCCCAGCACTTTGGGAGGCCGAGGTGGGCGGATCACCTGAGGTCAGGAGTTCAAAACCAGCCTGACCAACATGGTGAAACCCCGTCTTAAAAAAAAAAAGAAAAAAAGAAAGGAAAAAAAAAAGCAGAAAGGACTCTAAGGACTCTGAGGGGGACCCTGGGAGGATAGTCTCACATTCTCTCACTCTCCCTGGGGATGACAGCGACAGGACAGGCATGCATGGGCGCCCATGTGGGATCCCCAGCCCCATCCACCAGGCCTCTTGGGCACTTTGCCCTGCACTGTGGGCAGGAGGCCAGACTGCCGGGGGCCATGGCCCCAACCGGCTCCAGGGTGTAAGACCTGGCTCCAGCCTGGTCAGTTCAGTCAGGTCAAGGGCCTGGCTCTCCCTGCAGGAGTGCCCGCTTCAGCTTCTCTGCGCCCCCCTCCACCGTCGGTCCTCTGTGGGGCTCCTCGTCTGCTGCTCCCTGAGTATCTTTCTGGCTCTACCCTGCTCCATCTCTTTGCTCATCTCTTCTTATTTTCTCTCTTTCTGGTGTCTCCTCTCACTTGCTCGTTTTGTTTTTGTTTTTTGTCTCTGGGTATCTCTGTCTTTAGTTCTCTGTTATCTTTCTCTCTGGGGTTGCCTCTTCTTCTCTCCATCAGTATTTTTTTCCTTCTAGGTGCCTATCTCTCCTCCCTCTATCTCTCTTTGTCTGTCTGTCTGACTCTCTCTGCCCTTCTCCAGCCCTGTCCCTGGCTTTGCCCCACTGATGTTTTTTTTTTTGTCTGTCCTAGACTGCCTCTCCCCTCATCCCCACCTTGGTCTCTCCTCCTCTCTCTCACATATTCTCCACGCCCTTCTTCCCCTACCCAGCCCCATGCCCTCACAAGCCTACTGCCAGCGCCGTCCCCCTGCCCCCGGGGCCTATCCCCAGCCCCTATCTCCCCATCCCCAGGAACCAAGAAAACCAGTTACGGGCCCAGCAATGGATGCAAAAGCTACATGACCAACTTGAGCTGCAGCACTTCCTCCGAGACTGCCATGAGGTAGGAACTCCAGCCGTTCTGGGGACGGAGACCTCCCCTTTAGTCGGGAGGGAAGTGCTCCTCCGCCGAGGTGGGGGTGGGGACGCCCCGTCTAAGTGGGTCGCGGAGCGATGCTCGCTCTGCGCCGCTAGGAGGCGCGTAGAGCCGGGCCTCAGTGCGCGTGCTCCGCAGCTCTGCCTGCCCACGCCGACTCCGGGAAGGAGGGAGGGGTCCCGGGCGCCCCTGGCAACCGCGCGTATCCGCGCCTACGGGTCCCGCGGGGACGCGCGCTGATCTCACCTTTCTCTCCCGAGATTTGTGAGAATCCCTCTACCCCCAGAGAGGGACGGAGCGGGCGCTGGGGATAGGGGTTGGGTACCATGGGGGGCCAGCGGCCCTGTGCGCTACTTCAGCCAGCGATGGCTCTGAACCAAGCCCTCGCCCTTTTAAAGGTGTGTCTGGGAATCAAGCCCCTTCCCTTAGGGATGAGCTGCACACATTAGGGAAGATCTCCCCTAATCAGAGATGGTCCAGGCCCCCTTCCTTATTAGTGACAGTTCAGGAGACTCGCTGGCTTCCCCTCCTTCCCCTGCATTCCATAGAAACGATTCTAGACTCTAGACACATTAGAGATGGCCCAGTAAACATTTTTCTAAACCCTAAACAGAGACAGTCCTGGCCCCGAGCCCATCCATCTGTGTGACCCAGGACCATCCCCTCCTCCGTCATCACCCCGTACAAAGTTTCTTTCACCCAAAGATGGTTCAAGAACCAGGACTAACAGCTAAACCCCTCAGCCTCAATTAAAGATGATTCGACCCTCCACCCATGTTGAACGCCCATGGGAGATTGTTCTCTCTGCATATGAAATAAACAAGGGCCTCCATACCCCGCTCCCCCCATAACTGGGATAGGCTGGGACTTGAGCCATTGGAGGAACCCTCTGTTCCCCTTCGCCCCCACTGGAGATTGTAAGGAATGTTCCAGGTCGCCCTCCCATGTCCCCTGTCCGCATGTGGTGGCCAGGAGCCCGAGCCTCTTCCGACTAGAGATGGTTCAGGAGGCCCTTTCCAGCCCCCTCCCCATAATCTCCACTCTCCCATAGTGAGGCAGTCCAAGGCCCAGGCGCCTCCTCCCGGCATTAGATTTGGTCCCGGAGCACCCCCCATCCCTCGTGAGATTGTTCTGGACCAGGTAGCGATCATCTGAGATAGCGCAGAAGCCCCCCACCCGAAGCCTTGGGGCGAGTGGTGGTTCCTCCTGCACCCCCACCTGGGGCCCCGCAAAGAGGCGGGCAGGGAGGCAGGCAGGGGGCGCGCGCGGGCGGGCGCGCGGCCGCGGCGCGGGGGCGAGGGAGGGGGCGCGCGGCCGCCGGAGCCTCAGTCGTTGCCGCCGCTGCCGCTGCCGTCGCAGTGGAGGGGCAAACGCCCGCCGCAGGGACGCCCCGCCAACGCCACTGACGCTTCAGGTCTCGGGGGCGCCAAGGGGAGGGGGCTGGCGCGCACCCCGCGGAGAAGGCGGGGGAGGGGGCTCGGGCGCGTGCCCGCCCGCCGGGGCCGCGGGAGGGAGGGGCGGGGCGGCGCGGGGGCGGGCCGGGCGGGCGCCAGGACCCCCGCCCTGGGGGAGGGGCAAGGACGCCGGGAGCTGTCCGCGGTGCTGGCGCGGGCGGGATTGAGGAGCCGGCCCCCAGGGGAGGGGAGCGAAGCGGGGGGGCTTCTAAGACCACTTCTAGGGTAATCTGGATTTGCCCTGAGGGTTCAGGGCGTCTCAACCTCTCGGGGGGGCGGCTATTCTCCGCGTAATGGGGGATCTAAGATTTGCCCTGGGGCTGGGGGTTTCTCAACCTTTTGGGGGGTTTCTTTCTTGTTTTGGGGGATCTGTATCAGCCTTGGATGATGGAGGTGAAGCACTTTTGGGGGGCTCTGCCTTGAATGATGAGAGATCTTGGATTTTCTCTGGGTCTGGGGGACTCTGACTTTCGGGGGCTTTTCCTGGGTTGTTAGTCTGGTTTTGCCCTCCATGATGAGGGAATCACTTTTGAGGGGGCTTTACTTTGAGGATAGGGCACTATTTCTTTAGGGGCTCTGCTTTCACTGCGGGCTGTGGCTGCCGTTGGACTCTTCCCTGTGCGTCAGGAACCTGTGAATTGAGTTGGGGGGTTCAGCACTGGACTTGGTTCTAGTGTGTGTATGGAGTGTGACGCTGTCCTGGACCCCTGGGGAGCACATGCTCAGGGAACGTGGGCTGGGGTTTGGCTGGCTGGGGATCTGGGGATTTGTCCTTGGCTATGACTGCATTTGCCTACCGGGACCTCGGAGCTGGGAGTCCGGTGGTTTTTTTTTTTTTTTTTTCTTTTTGCAGGCGGGAGGAGGGAGGATCTTGTGACTGGAGTGGGGAGGAGAAAGGGGAGGAGCAAACTGTTTCAGGTGCCAGGTTTGGTCATGAGTGGGGAAGTTCTGGCTTGGAGGATAAGTCTGGTTTTTTACTGGAGGAGGGTGGGGGAGGCTCAGAAAGCAGCCTGTGATTGATCCTGCCAAGGGCCGTTAGGGGGGCCCACTCTTGGTGCTTGTGTGTTGGATGACTGGTTTTGTTGATGGGTGGGTGGACTAGAACTGACTTTAGTTGTAGGGGTAGGGGTGCTGGCTGGCTTGGGAGGTTCGATCTGATCCACGATGGGGAGTCTGGGGCTAGATTTTGGGGTGGACTGGTTTGGAGAGCCAGCTTTGTTTTTCACATTTGGCTGGGGTTGGCTTTGGCTGAGGGCTAGAGCTGGTCATGGTTTGGGGATCTGTGGTCTAAGAGTCCCAGGGCTAGGTTTGGGGAGCCCTTTGGGCTCATTAGGGGTGCTGGATTGTGATTGTGGAGGATGGGTCTACTCCAGATTGGAGGGCTGGTTTAGAGAGAGCTAGAGTTGGCTTTAATTGGGAGGTTGTTTGGGGGATTGATCTGGCCATACTGGAGGAACTGGGGCTAGATATGGGGGCTTCATTTGATACCCTTGGGAATGGATTAAGGCTCTTGAATTGGTCCTTATTGGGGGGTGGCTAAGATTGAATGAAGAGTCTAAGTGTGGTTATGGGAGGGGTGGTGCTGGAGATGAACTGGGAGTTAGCTAAATTAGGTTGGAAAGCTTGTTTTGGGGGGGATGATTTGTCCCCAAGTCAAAGGGGCTGACTGGCCCTGCCTGGGGGCTTGTGAGGAGTTGAGGAAGGCTTCCTTCAGGGCAAGGGGGAGGGGGGCAAAGGATTGAGCATTCTTGTTACCCTTCCATCCATCCTGTATCCAGGAAAGAGCTTGAGCTGCACCTGTCCCCAACATAAAGGCCTCACTTGCAAAGGTTTTCCCATCCTCCCCTCTTCCCTCCACCCATACACCCTAGCAGCCCAGGCCCTGAACCTGGGACTTCCTGGAGGGGATGGGGGGCTGTGGCAGGTTGGGGGGGATGGGCTGAGCCCTCCTTCCCTGTCCTGCACAGCTGGATGGCTGGATCCATGAGAAGATGCTGATGGCGCGGGATGGCACCAGAGAGGACAGCCACAAGCTGCATAAGAGATGGCTCCGGCACCAGGCATTCATGGCCGAGCTGGCTCAGAATAAGGAGTGGCTGGAGAAGATCGAGAGGGTGAGGAAGCTAATGGCCCCTCTGCCCGTGCCAAGTCCAAGAGACCTTCAGGGAGCCCATGTCTCACCTGCTGTACCCTCTGCTGCCATCCTGCTGGTCTCAGGCCTCTGGACTGACTCAAATCAGCTCCAGATCTGCTCCTAGCTATGTGGGTTTGAGTGATTCACATAACCTCTTTGAGCCTCAGTTTGCCCATCTGTAAAATGGCTGGCATCTCTTCTGAATGGTGCCTGTATCCTCCTGTTTGTTGAATATTTCACTCCTTCCTATAACCTCCTCTACCAGGTTCCTTCCATACCATTTGAAGCATTAAGATGGAAGTTTCGGGAGATGGGCTGGGACAGCCCCTGGGAAGCCCAGGGTTATAGTAAACTGGATTCTTACAGCCTTACAGTCCTGGGTTCTAACTGTGTCTGTGCCTGTTACCAGCTGTGGGGCCTTAGGTAATTCTGTTAACCTCTTGGAGCTTCAGTTTGCTCTTTTATAAAATTGAGGAAATAATAAATATAGCTACTACCTGGGCTCTTGTGGACAAAAAGTGCTTCATACAAGGCCACACACCTAAGAGCTGTAATTACTATGGTCTTGTTTTTCAATACTTAATGTTACCTAAGTGGCTCTGAGCCACTTGACTTCAGCCTTGGAGGGACTGAGACAGATATTTGCCTCAGGCCTCAACCCCAGAACTTCCCCCTACTCTGGCTGAACCCCTAGACCTACAGCCCTGGATATGCCCATTCTTCTAACTCACACAGAGACACCCAGGTTGGCCTTAAACCCTTAAGTGGTCATTAATGTTCCGTAAATGGTGGCATATGGTGAAGGCAGTCTTCTCGATTTGAGTTTAATGGACGTTCATTCTCTCCCTGCCTCTCTGGCTCCCTGTTTCTTTCCTCTCTGTCTATCCCTCTCTCCTTGTCCCCCCATATTTCTGATTTTCTGCGCCTGTCTCTGTGTTGATCACTCTGTGGCTATTTGTGTCTCCCTGTCTCCTTCCCATGTCTCTGTGTCCCTCTGTCTCTCTCTGTCTCCCTCTCCTCTCCTCTGTCTGTCTTTCTCTCTTCTTGTCTCTCTTCCTTGGTTCCTTCCATTTCTGGGCCTATCTCTGCATCCACCCCTCGTGTCTCTCTCTCCCTATGTGTCTGCAACTCTCTGCCTCCGATTCTCTTTTCACATCTTTCCCTGTGTCCTGTTGCTCTCCCATACCTCTCTGTCCCTCCCCACCATTGATGCTTCTTCCCCATCTCCTGCCATCCACCTGCCTGGGACAGGAGGGCCAGCAGCTGATGCAGGAGAAGCCCGAACTGGCAGCCTCTGTGCGGAAGAAACTGGGCGAGATCCGCCAGTGCTGGGCAGAGCTGGAGAGCACCACCCAGGCCAAGGCACGGCAGCTCTTTGAGGCCAGCAAAGCAGACCAGCTGGTGCAGAGCTTCGCTGAGCTGGACAAGAAGCTCCTCCACATGGAGAGCCAGCTGCAAGATGTGGACCCTGGAGGGGACCTGGCCACCGTCAACAGTCAGCTCAAGAAGCTACAGGTACGGCCAGCCTGGCCCAGATGGGGGCTCCCTATGCCACATGGGGGCCAGGTCAGGGTCCAACCCCACTCAAGGTATTTCAGATGGAGGGGATTTAATACAGGGATTTATTTCAAACTTGTGGAAGAGCAGAAAGGGATTACTGAAGCAATCCAGCTAGTAATAACTGTTGGAAGCAGCCACCACCCCTGAGGTATGAAGTACGAAGGAAAAAGGAAGGATCTAGAGCCACAGAGCAGTAGGTCAATGACCAGCATGCTAAAGGTTTCACAGGACCTTGACACCCATTTCCTGGATGGAGAAACCAAGTCTCAGGGGTAGGGAAATGGCTTTGCATGGAATAACAGTGACGTTCATTCAGCGTTCCTCTACCAGTCTCTAGGCCAAGCATTCACTGACTCCTTCCAGCAACTTCTGGAGATTGCTACTGTTATTATCCCGTTTTACCAATGGGGGAAACTGAGGCACAGAAAGTAAGGCACCTGGCCCAAGGACACAGAGCTAATCAGTGTCTCCTTTATGAAACAGGGCACTCTTAGAGAACAGGCACAGCATCTGCTTTGTATCTGCTCCCAGGTTGGCAGCTCGATGCTTGGTACACAGCAGTTCATGTGGAACGACCAGAGGTGAATGTGGCCATTGCTTCTCACCTCCCAAGGAGTAATGGCTCCTGCCTTTGGTTTTCTTTTATTGGTTGTTGGTGGTGGTTGTTTTTTCCTTTGAGATAAGGACTCACTCTGTTGCCCAAGCCAGAGTACAGTGGCTTGATCTCAGTCCATTGCAGCCTCAAACTCTTGGGTTCAAGTGATTCTCCTACTTCAGCTTTCCAAGTAGCTGAGACCACAAGTGCACACCCCCACACCTGGATAATCTTTTTAAACTTTTTATAGAAACAGGGTCTCACCATATTGCCCGGGCTGGTCTCACACTCTTGGGCTCAAGCAACCCTCTCGCCTCAGCCTTCCAAAGTGCTGGGATTACAGGCATGAGCCATGATATCTGGCCCACTTGACTCAGGGAAACTGAGGTTCCAGGAGGTGAGAGGTGAACTCACTTGTCCAGAGTAGCAAATAGCAAACCCTGGATTTCAATCCAGCGCCCTCGACTCTTCACTCCTTTTTGATATACTTCCTATGTAGATGTGCTTCTATAGGGCTTGGCCTAGTGTGTGGCCAAAAAAAAAAAAAAAAAGGCTAGTAAGAAATGGGTAACAGGCCAGGTGCAGTGGCTCACGCCTATAATCCCAGCACTTTGGGAGGCTGAGGCGGGTGGATCACAAGGTCAGGAGTTCGACACCTGTCTGGCCAACATAGTGAAACCCCATCTCTATACTTTAAAAAAAAATAAAAAAGAAATACATAATGACACTGATTAGTATTTATTCATTCATCTCTGCATCAGATAATTATTAGGTACCCACTATGTGCCAAGCACTTTTCTGGGTGTTGGGATGTAGCAGTTGGCAAAATGGATGAAAAGTTACTGCCTTCAAGTTGATCCCACTCTGGTGGCGGAAGCAGGCAAAAGAACAGAAAGACAAACAGATCCAAATGTGCAGGAGGCCAGTGAGCTCAGCACTTTATTTATTTATTTATTATTATTTTTTTGAGATGGAGTTTCACTCTTGTTGCCCAGGCTGGAGTGCAATGGTGCCATCTCAGCTCACTGCAACCCCACCTTCTGGGTTCAAACAATTCTCCTGCCTCAGCCTCCTGAGTAGCTGGGATTACAGGCACGCGCCACCATGCCCAGCTAATTTTTGTATTTTTAGTAGAGACGGGCTTTTGCCATGTTGACCAGGCTGGTCTTGAACTCCTGACCTCAGGTGATCTGCCCACCTCAGCCTCCCAGAGTGCTGGGATTACAGGTGTGAGCCACCGCCTCCAGCCAATGAGGGTCATTACTTTATATAGACCAGCAGCTCTCGAACATCTGGGTCTCCAGGAGCCCTTATACTATTTTTTTTTTTTTTTTTTTTTTTTGAGATGGAGTCTTGCTCTGTTGCCCAGGCTGCAGTGCAGTGGTGTGATCTCAGCTCACTGCAATCTCTGCCTCCTGGGTTCAAGCGAGTCTCCTGCCTCAGCCTCCCTGGTAGCTAGGATTATAGACACCTGCAACCACACCCGGCTAATTTTTTGTGTTTTTAGTAGAGACAGGGTTTCATCATGTTGGCCAGGATGGTCTCGATCTCCTGACCTCATGATCTGCCCACCCTGGCCTCCCAAAGTGCTGGGATTACAGATGTGAGCCACTGTGCCTGGCCCTCCACTTACACTCTTAAAAGGCACTGAGATCCTCAAAAAGCTTTGTCTGTATGGATTAGACCTATTGACATTCACTGTATTAAAACACATTTTAAAAAAGCAACGTGGATGATTGGGCACAGTGGCTTATGCCTGTATTCCTAGCACTTTGGGAGGCCAAGGCAGGAGGATCGCTTAAGCCCAGGAGTTCCAGACCAGCCTGGGCAACATAGCGAGATCCACATGCTTGTGGTCCCAGCTACTCAGAAGGCTGAAGTGGGAGGATCACTTGAGCCCAGGAGGTTGGTTGAAGCTGCAGTGAGCCATGATTGTGTCACTGCACCCCAATCTGGTCGACAGAATGAGACCCCCGTCTCAAAAAAAAAAAGTAATTTGGAAGTGGTAAATAAAATATTCACATAGTGTTAAAAGAACCATCTTTGGCTCACTTGCTTTTGCCAAATCGCCTGCCCAGGTCCTTGTGCGGCTGGGTGCTCTCTCCCCAGCAGTACACACGAGCTCCTGCTCCGTCCTGTCCTTGCCAACACTTGGTGTTGTCAGACGTTTTAGACCCTTCCCAGTCCGATGGCTGGGAAGTGGTACCTAACTGCAGTGTGCGCGTTTGCATTTTTTCCCAGTGCAACTGGCGAGCTTGACCATCCTAACCGTCTTTTGTACTATTTAGGTTTCAGAGGAAGGAATTAGGGCCTCCTGCTTCAGCCATAGTACAGAGTTAGCTCTTCCCTCCCGTAGAGGGTTCAGTCCCAACCAAGCCCAGCAAGCCATGATATGGGTGTCCTCATTGTTCAAGAGAGGGGCTGAAGCTCAGAGGAGACAAGGGAGTGGCCCTGGGGTCTTACAGTGATGGATGGGTGCCAGGGGCAGGCCCCAGCACGACACTCCTGGGTCCTTTTCCCAGCAGAGGGAGCCCAAGGCAGGGAGTGACTGTGTGGGCCATGGCTGCCCCACAGGACCTGCCACTGGGGAAGGGACCTCCCAAGGCCCTGCTGTCCCCTGGGGCATACAAGGGAGTCGGGTAGGCTGTCACCCAGCCTAGCATGTTGTATGGCTGTCCTATCCACCCTCAGGGCACTGAGGCCAGGCTGGGTGGGGGAGGTGCTGGCTCAGGGTCTGGGGGTGGAGTGGTGTGTCCTGTGTGAGCAATCTGTCCCCCTCCGCCTCTCTGCGGGGCTGTGTCTGTCCTTCCTCCCCAGCCTTTCTGTGTTCCTTAGTTTCTGTCTCTCTCATCACTGCCTCTCTGCCTCTTTCTGTCCTCTCTTTGCCATCTCTGCCTCTCTCTTCTCTTGTGTTTCTCTCTGTCCTACTCTCTCACTCCCTTCTCTCTGTCTCTTTTTTGGGGGGGAGTGAGGGACAGAGTCTTACTTGGTCATCTAGGCTGGAGTGTAATGGCACAATCTTGGCTTACTGCAACCTCGGCCTACCGGGTTCAAGCGATTCTCCTGCCTCAGCCTCCTGAGTAGCTGGGATTACAGGCATGGGCCACCACGGCTGGCTAAATTTTGTATTTTTGGTAGAGATAGGGTTTCACCATGTTGGTCAGGCTGGTCTTGAACACCTGACCTCAGATGATCCGCCCGCCTCAGTGTCCCAAAATGCTGGGATTATAGGCGTGAGCCACTGTGCCTGGTCTCTCTGTCTCTTATTTGACTCCTCCATTTCTGCCTCCTTCCCTTGGACTCTCCTTGTTCCTCACGTCCTCCTTGTGTCATCTCCCTTGTCCTCCACCCCACATGCTCCAGCAGGCTCCCTGGGACCCCACCTTCCAGGTCCTGGCCACGTGACCCAGAATCCTCTCTCAGGGCCTCTTGCCAAGCTGTGCTTCCTGGCCGAGAAGCCAGATGGTGGAGTCTCAAGTCACGGCTTCCCAGCCCTCAGGGACCTGGCCAGCTGGTCGGCCTCCACCACAGGCTTCTGCTTGGAGGGGTGGAGACTGGTCTCCTGCCATCTGAGAAAAAGCACTGGAGGCTTTGCAGCTGCCAGGCTCTGTCCCTGGGGACCCCTCACTTTTTCCAGGCCCACTCCCACCCTAAGCAAAGCTCTTTCTCTGGCCAAGGAAACACCACCTCCCCCCGTTCTGCTTCCCTGCTCCATGTTTTTGTATCCAGCTCAGCATGGCCTGGGAGAGGAGTGCAGATTCAAGGCTGTACAGCCCCAGTCCTTGCTCTGCGTGACTCAAGGCAACAAGGCAAGGGACCCCTCCTTCCTTCCTTCTTTCCTCCCCTTCCTTTCTTTCTTTCTTCCCTTTCCCTCCCCTCCCCTCCCCTTCCTTTCCCTTTCTTTCCTCCCCTCCCCGCCTCTCTCCTCCCCTTCCCTTCCCTTCCCTTCCCTTCCCTTTCTTTCCTCCCCTTCCTTCCGCTCCCCTTCCCTCCCCCTCCTTCCCTTCCCTTCCTCCTTTTTCTTTCTTTCTTTCTTTCTTGAGTCTCACTGTGTCACCCAGGCTGGAGTGCAGTGGCACAATCTCAGCTAATTATATTTTCACAATTCACAAATTATGTCTTCAATTTATGAAGACACAATTTGACCAGTAACTCCAATTATGTCTTCACAAATCTTGTCTTCTTCTCTGAGCACCACTTTCTTCTGTGTTGGCCTCATTATCAGGGAGTCCCTGATGTTGGCAGGATGACCCCAGGATGCCAGGCCTATATCCTCCCAGTTTAGGAAGCCCATAGGAAAGACAGCATCTCTTCTGTGCACACACACTTTACTGGCAAAAGTGGGGACAGTAGCCGGGCACAGTGGCTCACACTTGTAATCCCACACTTTAGAAGGCCAAGATGGGAGGATCTCTTGAGGCCAGGAGTTCGAGACCAGCCTGGCCAACATAGTGAGACCCCACCTCTACCAAAAAATAAAAAGTGGGAAGAGTTTTCATTGGCCCATCTGAGGTCACATGCTCATCTCTGACCCAATCCTTATAGCCAGGGTGTTTTCAGTGTGCTGATTGGTCCCACTTGGGTCATGTGATTACCCATGGCTCTCTAGGTTTCATTTGCCCTTCAGGAAGCTCAGGACCTGAGAGTGAGTTTTGATGTGTTTGGAAGGAGAGGAGGGATTTTGGGCAGGCAAAACCAATAACTGCACTACAGAACCTTGGAGCAAGAAGTCTTGGCTTGGTTCTTGAGTTTTGGGTTTTGTTTTGCAGTCATTTGCCATAATCTGCTTCCACTTAATTTTTTTTATTGTTATTTTGTTTTCTTCTCTAGTTTTCCTCCATCTGTTTAGAATTACAAGGGTAATACATACATATATTCTTTTGGGAAAAAAATTTACTAACCCAGCAGTCTTCAGTAAAACCTGAAGCCTCCCTCTGATCTGCCTCCCAATCCCACATCCCACAGGGAGCCTCAGTTACTTCGTGTGCATCTGTCTAGACCTCTTTCTGTGCATCTACAGGCTTACATATATGGATGTTTAATGTTTTTATTTTATTTGCTTTTCATGTTTAATTTTTTTTAATTTAAAAAAAAACAGCACTTTCCAGGCATTCATGTTTAATTTCAATTTTTGAATAAATGAATTTTCATGGTTAAGACATCAAAAACTCTAAGGAAATCCTATGGGGAAATTATCTCCTTCATCCCTGTTCCCCATTCAGTAAGTTCTCATCCTCCCAATAAGAACCATCTGTTACGAACTTCTTGTTTACTCCAGGGAATTTTTATGCATGTGCAATCCACTACAAATTTATATTCATAGGTAGGTTCTAAATTGCTTTTTCTTCTTAACAGTAACTCTTGGCTGTTATTTCATACTGGTCTTGATTTGTTTAACCATTTTACTCTTTTTTTTTTTTTTTAAGAGAAGAGGTCTCACGTTGGGCATGGTGGCTCACGCCTGTAATCCCAGCACTTTGGGAGGCCGATGCAGGTGGATCACAGGTCAGGAGTTTGAGAACAGCCTGACCAACATGGTGAAACCCTGTCTCTACTAAAAATACAAAAATTAGCCAGGCACGGTGGCGAACGCCTGTAATCTCAGCTACTCAGGAGGCTGAGGCAGGAAAATCGCTTGAACCCGGGAGGTAGAGGTTACATTACAGTGAGCTGGGATCGCACCACTGCACTCCAGTCTGGGTGACAGAGCAAGACTCAGTCTCAAAAAAAAGAAAAAAAAAGAGAGGAGGTCTCACTGTGTTGCCCAGGCTGGTCTCAAACTCCTGGGCTCAAGCAGTCCTCTCACCTCAGCCTCCGCGTAGCTGGGATTCCAGGCATGAGCTGCTGCACCTGGCTTAACCATTTCTTTCCTGATAAGCATTCAGGTTATTTCCATTTTTTTCCCATCACAAACTGTTCTGATTACATCTTTGTGGATCTCTGCCAGTATTTCTTCTTTTTAAAATTTATTTTCTTTTTAAATTTTATTTATTTATGTATTTATTTATTTATTATTTTTATTTTTTATAGACAGGGTTTCACTATGCTGGTAAGGCTGGTCTCGAACTCCTGAGCTCAGGTGATCCGCCCACCTCGGCCTCGCAAAGTGCTGAGATTCCAGGCGTGAGCCACCACGCCCGGCCTATTTATTTATTTTGAGATAGAGTCTTGCTCTGTCACCCAGGCTGGAGTGGCGCAATCTCGGCTCACTGCAACCTCTGCCTCCTGAGTTCAAGCAATTCTCCTGCCTCAGCCTCCCGAGTAGCTGAGATTACAGGCATGCACCACCATGCCTAGCTAATTTTTGTATTTTCAATGGAGACAAGGTTTTACCATGTTGGCTAGCCTGGTCTCAAACTCCTGACCTTGTGATCCGCCCGCCTTGGCCTCCCAAAGTGCTGGGATTACAGGCGTGAGCCCACGCCAGGTCTGTGCCAGTATTTTTTTAGTTATATTCCTAGAAGTGGAAGTGCCAGTGCTGAGTCAAGCAGATGCACATTTTGCATTTTGATGTAAGACCTGCCAAATTGCCTTCCAAAAAGGCTCTACCAATTTACACCACCACTGACAGTGGCTGAGTGTGCCCATCTCCCAGCATCTTTTCCAGCATTAGATACTATAAGTCTTTTACATTTTTGCTAACCTAATGTATAGAAAAGGATGTCTTGGCCGGGCATGGGTGACTCACTTCTGTAATCCCAGCACTTTGGGATGCCAAGGCAGGTGGATCACCTGAGGTCAGGAGTTCAAGACTAGCCTGACAAACATGGTGAAGCCCCATTTCTGTTAAAAATGCAAAAAATTAGCTGGGCATAGTGGCACGTGCCTGTAATCCCAGCCACTCCAGAGGCTGAGGCAGAAGAATCACTTGGAGGTGATTCCAAGGCGATTCCTCCCAGGAGGTGGAGGTTGCAGTGAGCTGAGATTGTGCCATTGCACTCCAACCTGGGCAAAAAGAGCAAAACTCTGTCTCAAAAAAAAAAAAAAAGAAAGGAAGAATAAAGAAAAGGATGTCTTGTTTAAGTTTGCATTTTCCAGCTGATTAATAAGACTGGGCACCTTTTCATATGCTTATTTCTTTTGTCTGTTGCCTGCTCACATCTGATACCCATTTCTCTTTTTGGGCAGTCTTTTTCTTTGCTGATGTCATTCATGCATACATTGAACAAATCATAACTGGAGGCCTATTGTGTACCAGAAATTGTTCTAGGCTTTCAAGAATACAGCAGTGAGTGTGACAGAGCCCCTCCCCTCATGTGGGTCACATTCTGGAAGCAGGGGACCAGTAAAAATACACAAGTACCCAGAAGCGGTGGCTCACGCCTGTAATCTCAGCACTTTGAAAGGCCAATGTGGGAGAAGAGTTTGAGCCCAGGAGTTCAAGACCAGCCTGGGCAACATAGTGAGACCCCCATCTTTATGACAAATTTAAAAAATGAGCTGGGCATGGTGGCGTGTGCCTGTAGTCCTAGCTACTTGGGAGGCTGAGGCAAGAGGATCCCTTGAGCCCGGGAGTTCGAGGCTGCAGTGAGCTATGATCTCACCACTGCATTCCAGCCTGGATGACAGAGCAAGACCCTGTCAGAAAACAAAAACAACACACCCCAAAAAAATAAAGAGAGTTGTCTGATGGTGGTAAGTGCTATGAAGATAAAGGAAGCAGGATGGAGGGAAATTCTTTGATTGTTAAAGAAACTAGTTCCTTACTCTAATATATATCAATTTTTACAGTTTGTCGTTTGCCTTCCAACTCTATGAAATTTTGGTTGATGCAGAAGGATTTTTATTTTTATGTGATCAAATTTATAAATCTTTCCCTTTCTGTTTTTTATGCTTAGAAAGATTTTTCTCCATCCCAACATTATAAAAGCATTTGCTCAGGTTTTCTTTTAGTGTCTTATGGATTTACTCACTCCATTTAGGTCTTTAATCCATCTGGAATTGCTTTCAGTACAAACAGCAAGGAAAGGATCCAGCTAAACTGGTTAGCCAGTTAGCACATGACCATTCATTAAGTAATCCATCTTTTCCTTGGGGATTTGAATTTGTACCTGTGAAACACATGCATTTTCCTGTATATTTGGGTCTGCTTTTGCATTCCTGTCTGTCCCTGTGACACAGCCGCCATCCAAATCACTATAGCTTTGTATTTTTTTGATAATTTTTTAGTGTCAAATAATTTTTCAGCCTGTAATCCCAGAACTTTGGGAGGCCAAGGTGGGTGGATCACCTGAGGTCAGGAGTTCAAGACCAGCCTGGCCATTATGGTGAAACCCCATCTCTACAAAAATACAGAATTTAGCCAGGCATGATGGTGAGTGCTTGTAATCCCAGTTACTCCGGAGGCTGAGGCAGGAGAATCATTTGAACCCAGGAAGTGAAGGTTGCATTGTGCGGAGATTATGCCATTGCACTCCAGCCTCGACAGAGCCAGACTCCTTCTCAAAAAAAAAAAAAAAAGAAATCATTAACAAAAAATTATTACTAAACTTGATAGTAATAATTTTTGGAAAGTTGACTCTTTGGACAAATTCTTTAACTTCTCTTGGCCTCAGTTTCCTTCTCTGTAAAACAGGGAGACTACCAACGTTGAAGGGTTGTTCTGAGAACTAGTCAATTAATGGACCACTTTAGTTCCGGGGTCAGGTAAGCCTCTTTAAGAAGGTAATACTCCAGCTGAAATCTGATTGACAAGGAAGAGCATGCCTGGTAGAGGAAACAGCAAAGGCAAAGGCTCCCAGGCAGGGACTAGCTTAGTGTGATGCAGGTTCATGCGGAGGCCATCGCTCCTGGAGGGGGCTGAGCAAGGAGAGGGTGGAAGGGTGGGCCGCAGCGAGGGGTCTGGCTGTCACCATAAGGGTACCGGAGAGTCACAGGATCGGGAGGGTAGGTGGGCCCCGCCGACCCTGCCCCTGTCACCTGTCCCCACAGTCCATGGAGTCGCAGGTAGAGGAATGGTACCGCGAGGTGGGAGAGCTGCAGGCCCAGACTGCGGCGCTGCCGCTGGAACCCGCGAGCAAGGAGCTGGTGGGCGAGCGGCAGAACGCGGTGGGCGAGCGCCTGGTGCGCCTGCTCGAGCCGCTGCAGGAGCGCCGCCGCTTGCTGCTGGCCTCCAAGGAGTTGCACCAGGTGGCGCACGACCTGGACGACGAGCTGGTGAGGCCCGCGCAGGAGCCCGGGGCGGAGCGGGGGGGCGGAGAAAGTGGGCACGAGGCGGGGCCATGGCACGGGGCGGGGCCGAGGATGGAGAGGGCTGAGACGCTCCCACTCATACGCTGAAAAACGCATTCAGCCTTTCACTCATTCATTCATTCACATTCATTTACTCACTTTGAATAGTTGATTGATTTATTCATGAAATCGCTCATGTATTGATTCACTCATCCATCCTTTGTCCTTTCCTCCACTCATTTATTTACTTATTATGCATTCACTCATTCACGCGTCTGTTCATTTCCTCATTCGATTACTCAGCTTCCTGATTTGCTCATTCATTTGCTCACTCAGTTGATCCTTCTGGCCCCAGCGCTGCGTTTGGATGATACTGGGGCCACAGGGGTGACCAAGGCAGACCCCATTGTGCCCCAGAGGGCTCGGAGTCCAACAGGAAAAATAGACTTGTCCCCAGACGGTGACAATTCAGGGTGGTTAGGAATATGATAGGGGATTCTAGGGGTCTGTGGGAGCCCAGAGAAGGCAACTGGCCAAGGTTCAAAGTCAGGGAGGGCTTCCTGGAGGAGGGGATGTCTGAGCTGAAGTCTGAAGGAAGAGTAGCAGTGAGCCAGCTGAGGAAATGGGAATGGAATTCCAGGAAGCAAGACCTGCTCGTGCAAAGGCCCGTGGTGTGAGCCTGGCTTGAGCACAGCGAGCAAGAGAGAGTATGTCAACAGAGGAGGCTGAGACAGCGTGGTGGCGCCTGTAGTCTCAGCTACTTGGGAGGCTGAGGTGGGAGGATTATGTAAGCCTGAGGGTTTGGTTCCCATCCCCCTCCCACACACAAAAAAATGGAGGAGGCCGAAGGTGCGACTGGGCTCTCAGGCAAGGGAGGGCCTTGGATGCCGCAAGTGCAAAGTTTAGTTGCGACGCAGGGGTTCTTGGATGCATTCCTTCCTTGACCTGCCCCCTGTGTCCCCTCCAGGCATGGGTTCAGGAACGGCTGCCACTGGCCATGCAGACAGAGCGAGGCGACGGCTTACAGGCGGTCCAGCAGCACATCAAAAAGAACCAGGTGAGCAGAGCCAGGTGAGGGAGTAAGTTAGACACATGATAGACAACGTCTGAAGGTGGTTAAAGAGAAAACAGTGATACTTATTGGATTTTGGAATTAACAAGAGTGTGGACATAGATACTGACGTATCCAGGGCCTTCCATGTATTTTCATGACTCTTGACTGTTTCTTGTTTGTTTTTCTTTCTTCTTCTTCTTCCTTTTTTGAGATGGAGTCCTGCTCTGTTGCCCAGGCTGGAGTGCAGTGGTGCAATCTCCACTCACTGCAACCTCCGCTTCCTGAGTTCAAGCGGTTCTCCTGCCTTAACTGCCCAGGTAGCTGGGATTACAGGTATGCACCACCACGCCTGGCTAATTTTTGTATTTTTAGTAGAGACGGGGGTGTCGGGGGGTGTCTCACCATGTTGGCCAGGCTGGTCTCAAACTCCTGGCCTCAAGTGATCCACTCCTTGGCCTCCCAAAGTGTGAGATTACAGGTGTGAGCCACCACGCCCAGCCTGTTTGTTTTTCTGAATGAGCTTTCTCATTCATTTCTCTGGATGAGCCAATTCTCCTCTCCTGGTGATAAAAGGCCTCCAATAGATTCAGGTTTACCTCCCGCCAGCAAAACTGAAGAGAATTTTCCCCTCTCTATAATGTCAGCGACATTCCCAGGAATAACTCTCATTGTCTCAACCTGC
This sequence comes from Aotus nancymaae, assembly GCF_030222135.1. Taxonomy (NCBI): domain Eukaryota; kingdom Metazoa; phylum Chordata; class Mammalia; order Primates; family Aotidae; genus Aotus; species Aotus nancymaae. The sequence goes on along the minus strand of NW_026988441.1, from coordinate 13,489,035 downwards.
GTCCCATGCCCACCCCTGAACTAATGATGGACGGGGATTTGGACTGCTCCTTGGGCTGGCCTGGCTAAGTGCTCTCCCCTGGAACTTGCTGCTGGAATCAGCCTTACCTTAATTTCCAAGGCTGAGATGGAGGCAAAGGGAGTTCCCCAAAGGAAAATCAGGGGCTTGTGACTAGAAGGAAGGGGAATGGCTACTGGACAAGGCAGGTGGATCACAAGGTCAAGAGATTGAGACCATCCTGGCCAACGTGGTGAAACCCCATCTCTTCTAAAAAATAAAAAAATTAGCCAGGTGTGGTCACGTACCTGTAGTCCTAGCTACTTGGGAGGCTGAAGCAGGAGAATTGCTTGAACCTGGGAGGTGGAGGTTGCAGTGAGCCGAGATCGCGCCACTGCACTCCACCCTGGCACCTGGTAATAGAGTGAAGCTCTGTCTCAAAAAAACAGAAAAGAAAAAAAATAGCCAGGCATGGTGGTACACACTTGTAGTTCCAGCTACTTAGGAGGCTGAGGCAGGAGGATCACTTGAGCCCAAGAGTTTAAAGCTGCAGTGAGTCCGATAGTGCCTCTGCACTCCAGCATGGGCGATAGAGCGGGACCCTGTCTCTAAAAAAGCAAAAGAAGAGGACGCACTGGCTGTTATTTTTGCTGACCAGTTGAGGCACATGAAAAGTTAAATAAGGTACTCTGCAAGTACAGAGTGCTGAGAGAACCTTCTGGGGCACGGAAGTGTTCCACAGGCTGATCTGGGCACTCTGGTGTATGCGCGTGCACAAATGTGTGCAACTGTATACCTAAGGTTGGTGCACTTCACTGTGTATCAACGATACCTCAGCTGCTAAGTTGCAGGGTTTCTGTGTTAGGGCCCATCTTGGGTCGGCAAGTGTCTTGGCTCAGAGCAGTCTCTGGAACTAGCCTCCTGTGTTCAAATCGTGTCACTCCTTACTGGCTGCTTGTTCTTGGGCGCCGTACTTCACCCCTCTGTGACTGTTTTCCCACCTTAGCATGGGGTTATGACGAGTGAGGGGGTATCAGCAAAATGCTTACATGGTCCCGGCACGTGGTAAGCTAACTGGGGGTGCTTGTTAATTGCTCCTTGGGCCATGCCAGTAGCAGAGGAGCCTGTGGTCTTGCAGGACCTCGGAAAGCGCCCTCTCCACCCACACCCCCACCTCCCGTCCCCAGGGCCTGCGGCGGGAGATCCAGGCACACGGGCCGCGCCTGGAGGAGGTGCTGGAGCGCGCGGGCGCGCTGGCGTCGCTGCGCAGCCCGGAGGCAGAGGCCGTGCGCCGGGGCTTTGAGCAGCTGCAGAGTGCCTGGGCCGGACTGCGGGAGGCGGCCGAGCGGCGGCAGCAGGCGCTGGACGCCGCTTTCCAGGTGGAGCAGTACTACTTCGACGTGGCCGAGGTGGAGGCGTGGCTGGGTGAGCAGGAGCTGCTCATGATGAGTGAGGACAAGGGCAAGGTGCGCCCGGGCTGGGGGTGCGGAGGGCCTGGAGGCGCTGGAGCCCGGGGCCGCCGCTGCCGCCTCATCGTGGGCGCTTTGTGCCCCCAGGATGAACAGAGCACCCTGCAGCTGCTCAAGAAACACCTGCAGCTGGAGCAAGGCGTGGAGAACTACGAGGAAAGCATCGCGCAGCTGTCGCGCCAGTGCCGGGCGCTGCTGGAGATGGGGCACCCGGACAGGTGGGCGGGCGGGGGGTGGGGGTGGGGGCGGAGCCGGTTCACAGGAATGGTCCTGCAGGACCTGAAGCTTGGCTGTGGGGAGTTGGAGCAGCGCTGCAATTGGACATTGGGTGGGAGAGGTCCTCCTTGCTGTGTGCTGGAGCCCTCGGATTTGGCAAGTGGGCAGGCAGGAATTGGGGGGGGCCACGGCGCAGGGATGGTTGAGAGGGTGGGGCCAGGAGCACCCGGATTTGAGTGTAGTGGTGGTGACCTTGTGGGGGAATAAAAGAGGAGGCGATGTCTGGGACAAGGGTAGAGAAGAATTTGCTCAGGACAGGCAAGGGCCTCTTTCTACCCAGTGTCTGGGACGACAGAAAAGCCTGCGCTGCTGAGATTGGCTATAGGGGTAGGGCCGGAGACCTCTTGGTGCAGTGGGGTGATGTTGCCTGGTGGAGGCTGGTGATGAGCTCCAGGCCTGGACCAGGGATGAAATCTGAAAGGAGGTACAGGGAGCAGCTTCTGTCCAAGTGGGCCCAGAGACTGGGGATAGAGGTGGGGTGAATTGGCTGGGGACCCAAGCTGGAAGTCCAGAGTCCCACCCAGGTTGCTGGATAGCAGGGGCATGAAACTGAGATAGAAACTGGGTGAGGCTGATGGAGGTGAGCTTATGCATCTAGGGAAGCAGAGCTTTGCCTGCATGCTGAGATGTGGGGCTGTCTGAACCCGAGACTTGCAGAAACAGAGTCCTGGCCAGGCATGGTGGCTCATCCTCTAATCTCAACACTCTGGGAAGCTGAGGCGGGAGGATCGTCTGAGACCAGAGGGAACATACTGAGACCTCATCTTTATAATCTAACAGCCGGGTGTGGAGTCACATGCCTGTGGTCCCATTAGGAGGCTGTGATGGGAGGATTGCTTGAGCACGGGAGGTGGAGGCTGCAGTGAGCTGTGATTGCACCACTGCACTCCAGCCTGAGCAACAGAGCAAGACCCTGTCTCCAAAAAAGAAAAAGAAAGAAAAGAAAACAGAACCTTGCCCAGAGACACAGCCTTGCCTGAAGATTCTAAGGAGACGCAGCCCTGTCCTGGGGAGGGGGTTTAGGGGGTTCACGCTCTGCCCCAGAAGTCTCGGGGTCCATCCCTGCCCCTCCGTGTCCCCCATCAGCGAGCAGATCAGCCGGCGGCAGTCTCAGGTGGACCGCCTGTATGTGGCGCTCAAGGAGCTGGGCGAGGAGCGCCGGGTAGCCCTGGAGCAGCAGTACTGGCTCTACCAGCTCAGCCGCCAGGTGGGCGAGCTTGAGCACTGGATCGCCGAGAAGGAGGTGGTGGCTGGCTCCCCCGAGCTCGGCCAGGACTTTGAGCACGTCTCGGTGAGTGTCATTAGTAATAAGTGATACCTTGGCCAGGCACGGTGGCTCGCGCCTGTAATCCCAGCACTTTGGGAGGCCGAGGCGGGTGGATCACGAGGTCAGGAGTTTGAGACCAGCCTGGCCAATATGGTGAAAACTTGTCTCTACTGAAAATACAAAAATCAGCCTGGCATGGTGGCGCATGCCTGTAATAGCAGCTACCCAGGAGGCTGAGGCAGAAGAATGTCTTGAATCCAGGAGGTGGAGGTTGCAGTGAGCCGAGATCATGCCACTGCACTCCAGCCTGGTGACAGAGCGAGACTCCATCTCTCTCTTTTTTTTTTAAGCACAAGACTCCATCTCAAAATTTAAAAAGTGATACCAAGAGCTACCACTAAGGTTCTCTGGGCCTCAGTTTCCCCATTTGTAGTATGATTAATAGCACCCACCTCATAGCTCTGTTGTGAGACAAGTGAGTTAATATCATGTAAAGCTCTGAGGACCCTGGTTGGCACACGTGGTGCCTTACACAGTGTTAGTCATTATCATCAGCTCATCACTTTATTATTATTGTTACCATTATTGCTAGGGGTTTAATGGGTGTTAGATATTTTTGATGATGATGATGATGTCATTACTCTTACCTACCACAAAATGGTAGCCTCTGTTACCATGTGGCATGCCTGTAATCCCAGCACTTCGGGAGGCCGAGACAAGGGGATCACTTGAGGTCAGGAGTTCGAGACCAGCCAGGCCAACATGGTGAAACCCCGTCTCTACTAAAAATACAGAAAAATTAGCTGGGCGTGGTGGCACGTGCCTATAGTCCTAGCTATTTGGAGGCTGATACAGGAGAATCACTTGAACTGGGGAGGTGAAGGTTGCAGTGAGCAGATATTGTGCCACTGCACTCCAACCTGGATGACAGAGCAAGACTCTGTCTCAAAAAGAAAAAAAAACTGTAGGCTGGAGGGGGCTGGTGTATGCTGCCCCTTTGCTCACTTTGCTGTACCTGCCCCCCGCCCACCACTTCCTCATGGCAGGTGCTGCAGGAAAAATTCTCAGAGTTCGCCAATGAGACAGGCACGGCAGGGCGGGAGCGGCTGGCAGCTGTGAACCAGATGGTGGATGAGCTGATCGAGTGTGGCCATACAGCAGCGGCCACCATGGCCGAGTGGAAGGACGGGCTGAACGAGGCCTGGGCTGAGCTGCTGGAGCTCATGGGCACACGGGCCCAGCTGCTGGCCGCCTCTCGGGAGCTGCATAAGTTCTTCAGTGATGCCAGAGAGCTTCAGGGACAGATTGAGGAGAAGCGGAGGCGGCTGCCCCGCCTGACCACCCCGCCTGAGCCGAGACCCAGCGCCAGCTCCATGCAGCGGACCCTGAGAGCCTTTGAGCATGACCTGCAGCTCCTCGTGTCCCAGGTGGGGCAGGTGGGAGGGCCCGGACAGCTGTGGGCGGCAGGGTGGGCAAAAACCAGGCTGTGGAGCAGGTCAAAATTAGGCAGTGGGACAGACAGAAAGCAGGCTACAGAACAGGAAGAAATTAGATAATGGAGCAGATAGAAAACGGACTGATGGCCCAGCGCAGTGGCTCACACCTGTAATCCCAGCACTTTGGGAGACCGAGGTGGGCGGACCACCTGAGGTTAGGAGTTCAAGACCAGCCTGACCAACATGGAGAAACCCCATCTCTACTAAAAATACAAAAATTAGCCAGGCATGGTGGCACATGCCTGTTACCCCAGCTACTTGGGAGACTTGGGAGGCGGAGGTGGCAGTGAGCTGAGATCTCACCATTGCACTCCAGCCTAGGTAAGAAGAACAACACTTTGTCTCAGAAAAACAGAAACAAACAAACAAAAAAACCCCAACAATAAACAGGTTCCGATAGAGATTGGGCAGTGGTTCTCTGAAAACTGCAAAGTGAATTTTACCTAAATCCAGATTGAAGATCTAAAGGGAATTTTGAGAAGGATGAGAGGAATTTGGCTGTAGTGCAGGTAGGAATTAGACAACAGGTCTCTGATAGAAATCATATGACTTTTCTGAAAGTAATCTGATGGGGGTGAATTTAAGGGAAAAGGCAACGGAGCTATTAGAAATTAGGCAGAAGGTCTGGCCAGAATTGGGAGGTGGATCTGAGCAGTCAGATGGAAATGAAGCTGCAGGCCTACTACAACTCAGGCAGCAGGACTGAAAGAAACTGGGTGGCAGGTCTAATGGAAAGCAGAAGTTGGGCAAGTTTTTTTCTTTTTTCTTTTTTTGAGACAGAGTCTCAGTCTATCACCAGGTTGGAGTACAGTGGCACGATCTAGGCTCACTGCAGGTTTAAGCGATTCTCCTGCCTCAGCCTTCCGAGTAGCTGGGATTATGGGCGCACACCACCACACCCAGCTAATTTTTGTATTTTCAGTAGAGATGGGATTTCACCATGTTGGCCAGGCTGGTCTCGAACTCCTGACTTCAGGTGATCCACCTGTCTTGGCCTCCCAAAGTGCTGGGATCACAGGCATGAGCTACCGTACCTAGCTGGCAATTATTATTATTATTATTATTGAGATGGAGTCTTGCTCTGTCGCCCAGGCTGGAGTGCAGTGGCACAATCTCAGCTCACTGCAGCCTCCACCTCCCAAGTTCAAGTGATTCTCCCACTTCAGCTTCCTGAGTAGCTGGGACTACAGATGCGAGCCACCATGCCTGGCTAATTTTCATATTTTTAGTAGAGATGGAGTTTAAAACCATGTTGGCCATATTGGGCTTGAATTCCTGACCTCAAGATTTCTGCCTGCCTCAGCCTCCCAGAGGGGTGGGATTACAGGTGTCAGCTATTGCTCCCGGCCCAATTATTTTTATAAATCCTACAGATGACTTAGAAATCAGGCTGAGAGATTGATAGCAACAGGTGGTAGATCGGTTAGAGATGGGGAGGTCACATCAAAAGAAATCAGGTGATTGAACCAACAGAGTGAGCAGCAGCCTGAGTGCAGTGGCTCATGCCTGTAATCTCAGCACTCTGGGAGGCCAAGGTGGGAGGACTGCTTGAGCCCAGGAGTTCAAGACAAGCCTGAGCAACATAGTGAGACTCTGTCTGTATTTAAAAATATATATATATACACACACACACACACACACACACACACACACACATATATACATATATATAAACATAAATATACACATATATGGTGTGCATGTGTATATATACATGTATATATACACACATATATATACCCAGGATGTCGAGGCTGCAGTGAACTGTGTTTGTGCTACTGCACTGCAGCCTGGACAACAGAGCAAGACCCTGTCTCATAAAACAAACCAAAAAACCTCCAAAAGATAAATAGAGTGAGCAGAACTCATACAGCAGAATGAATGGAAATCGGGCAGGGGACTAATGGCAATTGAACAGACATCCTGCAGGAAACTGGGCTACTACAAAGGAGTGGGTTTGAAATAAACCGAGTTAAAAAAAATTAGCACATGTAAAAGACATCCAAGTGGAAAGGGGTTCCTGAAAGACCCAAGGTAGAGGTAGGCCTGCCTGAAAAAATAGGTGACAGATCCAGTAGAGATAGAGCTCTGAGACCAAAAGAAATAAGGCAGCAGGCTGAAAGAAGTTGGAACTCGGGTAAGTCAAAGAGAAATCAGGCAGCAGATATGACAGGAGCCTGGTTGTGGGATCACAGTGTGAGGCTCCTTATATGTTGAGGTTCCGCACTGGAACAGGTAGGGGGAGGGAGGGCACAGCCTGGGCCCTGTGGAGGACTGGCACCAGACCTGGCATCCCCCTCAGGTACGGCAGCTTCAGGAGGGGGCGGCCCAGCTGCGGACGGTGTATGCAGGTGAACACGCCGAGGCCATCGCTAGCCGGGAGCAGGAGGTGCTGCAGGGTTGGAAGGAGCTGCTGTCCGCCTGTGAGGACGCCCGCCTGCACGTCAGCTCCACGGCAGATGCCCTGCGCTTCCACAGCCAAGTCCGCGAACTGCTCTCCTGGATGGATGGCATCGCCAGCCAGATTGGGGCGGCCGACAAGCCCAGGTGCCCCTCCTCCCTCCTCAAGCTTCCTGCCCGCCTCTGGCGGCCTCCCCCAGCCATCCCCATCCCATTGAGAGCCCCTTTCCCAATGGAATGACAACAGCCAATATCCATGTGGCACCTCTGTGTGCCAGGCACTGGTCTAGGTGCCTTGTGTGTATTTAGACCCCTTTTTAGGCCTGGCATTGGAGACTGGGGTCATGGGCATTGTCCTTCTGTCCCCTGTCCTTCCCAGTTGCCCATGATTACCCTCTCCATGGGATGTCACAGCATGGAACAGGCTAAAGACAGGATGGACAGGGGAGGTGTGGGACTGTATTTGTCAGGGTGAGTGAAGAATGGTAATAATTCCAGCATCTCAGTGGCCTCACTTAGTAGGCATTGGCTTATTGCTCTCATAGTGGTTGGATGTGAGTGTCTGGCAGAAGCCAGTCCCCTGGTGATTGGGAGCCAGGGTCCTTCTGTCGTGCTGCCCTGGGAATCACATGCTGGACCCTCTGCATCCCACTGCAGATGGGAAAAGACAGCAGGAGGATCACATGGGAGGTTTTAGGGACAAACCTGGCACCCACACACTGCCAGCCCAGTGGCCCAACCTATCAGCCAGGGAGGCTGCAAATTTTTTTTTTTTGAGATGGAGTCTCACTCCATCATCCAGGCTGGAGTGCGGTGGCGTGATCTCAGCTCACTACAACCTCTGTTTCCCAGGTTCAAGCGATTCTCCTGCCTCTGCCTCCCAAGTAGCTGGGACTACAGGCGCCCACCACCATGTCCGGGTAATTCTGAATTTTTAGTAGAAACGGGGTTTCACCATGTTGGCCAGTCTGGTCTCGAACTCCTGGCCTCAAGTGATCCACCTGCCTTGGCCTCTCAAAGTGTTGGGATTACAGGCATGAGCCACCGCATCTGGCCTAGGCTGAAAGTTTAGTCTTATGGTGTGGCCAGGAAGAAAAGGACCTGGGGAATCAGGGACACCTGGCATTGTTTCTGTGAAGGCAGAGCCTGGAGCCTGCATTCATTTACTCAGCAAATATGGATTAAATGCATATGGTGTGCCACATGGCGAGCAAGGCCAAGCCCTTACCCTGAGACAGCTTATGTTCTCATAGCACTTACTACTTTCTGAAACATAGTATGGGGCCGGGCGCAGCAACTCATGCTTGTAATTCCAGCACTTTGGGAGGCCAAGGCAGGCAGATCACCTGAGGTCAGGAGTTTGAGATCAGCCTAGCCAACATGGTGAAACCCCATCTCTACTAAAAATACAAAAATTAGCCAAGCTTGGTGGTGTGTGCCTGTAACCTCAGCTACTCGGGAGGCTGAGGCAGGAGAACTGCTTGAACCTGAGAGGTGGAGGTTGCGGTGAGCCGAGATTGCGCCAGTGCACTCCAGCCTGGATGACGAGCAAAACTCTGTCAAAGAGAAAGGAAAGAAAGAAATGAAGGAAGGAAGGAAGCAAAGAAGGAAATGAAAGAAAGAAAGAGAAAGGAAAAGAAAAGAAAGAAGGGAGAGAGGGAGGGAGTGGAGACAGAAAGAAAGAATAAATATATATACATAGGAGAGGAATGATAGCTGGCAAGGTCTCTCTGAGGATGTGTGTTTGATTTGACTGGAGACCTGAATGAAGTGATGGGTGAGTCAGGTAAAGTTTGAGGGGAAGAGTTTTCTAGGTGGAGGGACCCACAGATGCAAGGCCGAGAGGTGGGCTGTAGTTAGGCATGTGTGAGGAAGAGCTAGAGATCACTGTGGCCGGATGAAGGAAGGGCGGGTGGGAGTGTAGGCTAGGAGGAAGTGAGGTCAGAGGGACACTGGGGCTGTGGAAGCCACACATGGTGAGGAGCATGCCTTCTCTATGAGGACGGTGAGAGTCATGGGAGAGTTTAGAGCAGAGAGTGATGTGATATGTACATTTGAGAAAAATAGGCCAGGTGTAGTGGCTCACACCTGTGATCCCAGCACTTTGAAAGGCTGAGGCAGGTGGATCACCTGAGGTCATTAGTTTGAGACCAGCCTGGCCAACATGGCAAAACCCCGTTTCTACTAAAAATGCAAAACTTAGCTGGGCGTGGTGGCAGGCTCCTGTAATCCCAGATACTGGGGAGGCTGAAGCAGGAGAATTGCTTGAACCCTGGGAGGCAGAGGTTGCAGTGAGCCGAGATTGCGCCACTGCACCGCAGCCTGGGTGACAGAGCAAGACTCCTTCTCAAAAAAAAAAAAAAAAAGAACAATTAAATATACACAGAAGTAGAGGTAACCCACATGCGTATCACGAACACTTGGCTTGAATGACCATCAACATTTGACCAATCTAGCCAGGCGAGGTGAGTCATGCCTGTAATCCCAACACTGGGAGACCGAGGCAAGAGGATTGCTTGAGCCCAGTGAGCCGATGCAACATAGTGAGACCCCCATCTCTACAAAAAAGGAAAAAAAATTAGTCAAGCATGGTGGTGTGCATGCCTGTTGTCCCAGCTACTTGAGAGGCTGAGGAAGGAGGATCACTTGAGTCCAGGAGGTTGAGGCTGCAGTGAGCCATGATCATGCCATTTCACTCCAGCCTGGGTGACAGAGCAAGACTCTGTCTAAAAATAAATAAATAAATAAAAATTAGCTGGGCATTGTGGTGCGTGGCTTGTAGTCCCAGCTACTCTGGAGGCTAAGGCAGCAGGATCGCTTGAGCACAGGAGGTAGATTCAAACCATAGCATCAAGCTATGATTGCCAACTGATGGAACCTTCAGAAACTTGGAAGCTGTTTTGGACATATGAAGGCTTAGAATGATCTGTCCAATAGTTATATAACGTGAGTCACAAATGTGAGCCACTTATGTCATTTAGAATTTTGTTGTGGCCATATTAACAAAGCAAATGAAAATTAATTTTAGTAATACATTTTTATTTAACCTGACATGCCTAAAGTATTATCACTTCAACATGTAGTGAATATTAAAACTATCAATGTGGCCAGGCACAGTGGCTCATGCCTATAATCTCGGCGTTTTGGGAGGCCAAGGAAGGCAGATCACCTGAGGCCAGGAATTCGAGACCAGCCTGGCCAACGTGGCAAAAACCCATCTCTACTAAAAATACAAAAAAAAAAAAAAAAAAATTAGCCAGACTTGGTGGCAGGCGCCGTAATCCCAACTACTTGGGAGACTGAGGCAGGAGAATTGCTTGAACCCGGGAGGAGGAGTTTGTGGTGAGCCGAGATCACCCCACTGCACTCCAGCCTGGGCCACAGAGTGAGACTCTATCTCAAAAAAAAGAAAAAGTAGTTGTCTTGAGGTGGTGTGGGATGTCAGCCTCAAGGATTAGGGGTCACCAGGAGCCGTATGTGTGGGCGGGCTGAGGCGGCTGCCCGTGGCTCAGATCCCTGCCTGCCGCCCACTGCAGGGACGTGTCATCAGTGGAGGTGCTCATGAACTACCACCAGGGCCTGAAGACTGAGCTGGAGGCGCGGGTGCCTGAGCTGACTGCCTGCCAGGAGCTGGGGCGATCTCTGCTGCTCAACAAAAGTGCCATGGCTGACGAGGTGGGGAGCAGGGAGGGGGCCCCCCTCTGCCACCTGGGCACATTGAGGTGAAAGCTATTCCACACCCTGACTTTCCTCCCACCCACCTGCCACTCCCAGATCCAGGCACAGCTGGACAAGCTGGGAACCAGGAAGGAGGAGGTGTCGGAAAAGTGGGACCGCCATTGGGAGTGGCTGCAGCAGAGTGAGTGGGAGCCAGGCACATGTGGCTCAAGGGCACAGGGACATGCTCCAGCCTGTCCAGCAAGGCCCAGAGGGTGACAGGGGCATGCTTGCACCCTATCCATGGGTCTCCAGAAGCAAATATAAGGGCCTGGAAGGGTGGACAAGGGGGCTGGCTTGCCGTTGAATCTCACCCCCTAAAAACGTCTTAAAAGTCCTGGGTGGGGGGACGTTAAGGAAGGAGGACTGGGAGTCAGAAAGGAGGAATGATGCCCGCTGAAATAGCCCCAGCCTCTGCCATTCCTGCAGACCACAGGATGGTCAGTGCTGGGGTATGGAAAGCCAGAGGGGTGTTGAAGGCCAGGGGAAACAGCCATTGCCCCGGGAAAGGCCCCAGGTGCCCCAGAATCCTGACCTTGCATGCCCCTCCTCAGTGCTGGAGGTGCACCAGTTCGCCCAGGAGGCGGTGGTGGCTGATGCCTGGCTCACAGCCCAGGAGCCAATTCTCCAGAGCCGGGAGCTGGGCAGCAGCGTGGATGAGGTGGAGCAGCTTATCCGGCGACATGAGGCCTTCCGAAAAGCGGCTGCAGCCTGGGAAGAGAGGTTCAGCTCTCTGCGGCGCCTGACCACGGTCAGCTCCCCAGATCCTGCCCCATTACCCACCCCCCACACCCATGGCTCTATGTGACACAGACGCACCTGGACATGTGGTCAGTCCCGTGTTGTGTGAGTGCCAAGACAGACCCTTGCTAGGCTCCCAGTGGAGCAGAGGGACAGACCTGTCACCAGTGACAGCCCAGAGTGTCAGGGTTGTAATAGGGGAAGAACAAGCAGAGGGTTGGTGCCTGGGATGGGAGAGAGAGTGGGGACTGGCCTGGGGGATTCTATTCTGAGACTTGAAGAATTAGGTGAAGAGACTGTAGTAATAAGGCTTAGGCCAGGCGCGGTAGTTCATGCCTGTAATCCCAGCACTTTGGGAGACCAAGATGGGCGGATCACTTGAGGCCAGGAGTTTGAGACCAGCCTGGCCAACATAGTGAAACCCCGTCTCTAATAAAAATACAAAAATTGGCTTGGCGTGGTGGTGCACGCCTATAATCCCAGGTACTTGGGAGGCTGAGGCAGGAGAATCACTTGAACCTGGGAGGCAGAGGTTGCAGTAAGCCAAGATCGTGCCACTGCACTCCAGCCTAGGCAACAGAGTGAGACTCCATCTCAAAAAAAAGGCTTAAAGTCTGGGTGGGGTGGCTCACGCCTGTACTGTCTTTGAAAGGCCTAGGCAGGAGGATCACTTGAACTCAGGAGTTCAAGACCAGCCTTGGCAACATACTGAGAAACTGTTTCTACCAAAAACAAAAGCAAATAAAGAAAAAACAGCCAGACATGATGGCATGGGCCTGTAGTCCCAGCTACTCAGAGGGGTGGCTGAGGCTAGAAGATCACTTGAGCCTTGAGACCTGGAGGTTAAGGCTGCAGTGTGCTATGATCTTGCCACTTGCACTGCAGCCTGGACAACAGAGCAAGACTGTCTCAAAAAAAAAAAAAAAGGTCTTAGGTGGGGCACGGTGGCTCACACCTGTAATCCCAGCACTTTAGGAGACTGAGGCAGGCAGATCACAATGTCAGGAGTTCGAGACCAGCCTGGCAAACATAGTGAAACCCCATCTCTACTAAAAATTCCAAAAAATTAGCTGGGCGTGGTGGTGGCTCCTGTAGTCCCAGCTACTCAGGAGGCTGAGGCAGGAGAATCGCTTGAACCTGGGAGGTGGAGGTTGCAGTGAGCCAAGATCATCCAGCCTGGGTGACAGAGCGAGATGAGCGAAACTCCATCTCAAAAAAAAAAAAAAGTTTTAAAGTCGTGGGTAGGGGGACATTAAGGAAGGAAGAATGGGAGTCAGAAAGGCATGCAGAAAAATTGATTTAGCCAAGTTAAAAAAAGTGATCTAGGCCAGTTCTTAAAAGAGCAATAGGTGTTTGCTGGAGAGTAGGCTTTAAGTTCTTGGCAGAGAGCAAAGCATCGCACAGGCTTGGGCACCTTGCTTTTTCAAGGAACTGATCCCTTGAGTGGTGAGGCAGAAAACCCAGGTCGCCTCCCTGGACCTCCCCCTTAACCCTGGGCCCCACGCTTCCAACCTGACCCGGGTCCCTCCATCCCTAGATCGAGAAAATCAAGGCGGAACAGAGCAAGCAGCCGCCCACCCCGCTGCTGGGGCGCAAGTTCTTTGGGGACCCCACGGAACTGGCGGCCAAGGCGGCGCCCCTGCTGCGGCCAGGGGGCTATGAAAGGGGCTTGGAGCCCCTGGCCCGCCGGGCCTCGGACACGCTGTCGGCCGAGGTGCGGACCCGGGTGGGGTACGTGCGCCAGGAGCTCAAGCCCGAGCGCCTCCAGCCGCGCATTGACCGGCTGCCGGAGATCCCGGGGAGGGTGGAGCCCGCAGCCCCGCCGGCCGCACCAGAGGACGCGGCGGAGACCCCCGCGACCCCCGCGGCCCCCGTGGTGGCGGAGCAGGTCCGGCCACGGCCAGAGCGCCAGGAGTCAGCTGATCGCGCGGAGGAGCTGCCCAGGAGGCGGCGGCCCGAGAGGCAAGAGTCGGTTGATCAATCCGAGGAGGCTGCGCGGAGGCGGCGACCGGAGCGGCAGGAGTCAGCGGAGCACGAGGCGGCACACAGCCTTACCCTGGGCCGCTACGAGCAGATGGAGCGACGGCGCGAGCGGCGTGAGCGGCGCTTGGAGCGGCAGGAGTCCAGCGAACAGGAGATGCCCATCAGAGGAGACCTGGTCAAGGGGTGAGGCGCCGCCTGTGACCAGGAAGTGAGGGGAGGGGGAGGCAGAGAGCTCCTAGAACCGCACAGGCCCACTGAAGGGGCTTCAGGGCTCAGAACTTCCCAAGGAAGGCGATACCGTCCCGGTACCCATTTTGCAAGGTGTAAACTGAGGCTGCAAGAGAATCGATGTGTCCGTTATTACACAGGAAGGGAAGCCCTTCAGGCTGAAAGAAAAGGCGGAGTGCCTTCCTCCAGACGCAGGTTCTTGGCCCCTGGGTTGTGACTCTTGCATCAAGTCCCCCAGGTGCCCCAAGGCAGGATTTTTGCCCTCTCTGTGCCTGAATTTGTCCACTGGGCTAATGGTGGAACCCTCACGTCCTTGATTGGAGAATAGGCCCTTTATCACAATTCTGTCAGCAGCCTTATGAAGTGGGAGCTGCTGTCTTCTCCACTGGGTGTCTAGGGCAACTGAGGAACAAAGAGGGCAAGTCATTCAGCTTAAACTAACCAGGACTTTCAGAATCCAGAGTTGGCCAGGGTGTGTTCCGCAGATCCGTCCAATCATCTGTGTGTGTCTCCAGAAAGAGGCCTTTGGTCAGGAGACAAAGACTTCTTGACTCCTTTTCAATTTCACACTTCATAAACATTTGCTGAGTGCCCACTCTGCCTGGCATGTGCTGAGTTGAGCGGTGATTGAGTCAGTCCCATCCCTGACTTTAGAGACTCACAGTCCATTGGGGAAAACAGGCTTGTCATCAATGATGACCCTGAATTATCTGGGCTGGAATGGGAGCGATCCAGGGGACCTGAGAGTCAGGGGTGGGTGGAGAAAGGCAGCATTTGCAAGTTGCTCTTTGTGCTGCTTACAATTCAAAGGGGCAGCCAGGGGTGTTGGCTCATGCCTGTAATATCAGCACTTTGGGAGGCCAGGCAGGTGGATCACTTGAGGTCAGATGTTTGAGACCAACCTGGCCAACATAGCAAAACCCTGTCTCTACTAAAAATACAAAAATTAGTCGGCGTGGTGGTGCACGCCTGCAGTGTCAGCTAATTGGGAGGCTGAGGCAGGAGAATCGCTTGAACACAGGAGGTGGAGGTTGCAGTGAGCTGAGACTGTGCAGCACAGCACTGCACTCCAGCAACAGAGCAAGACTCTGTTTCAAAAAAAAAAAAAATAAATGGGGAGAGAGGTTTGGTCCTCCATTCTGCAGACATGTCCCAAACGCATGTGGTACCTAAGGCGACCATCTGAGAGAAACAGCTACAGAAGTGGGCAGGGGCCTGGCATTTCCAGATGAGTGGAGGCTCCTCTGCCCACCCAGGCAGGTCCGTGGGAGAAGCAACCCTGATTCCATTGGGTCTTTGTCTTCCATCCCCCAGGAAGGCCACCCTGGCTGACATTGTGGAACAGCTGCAGGAAAAAGAGGCAGGCCCAGGGCTGCCTGCTGGGGTAAGTTGAGCCTTGGATGGGTGGGGATGTGGGAACCCCTTTTTCAGAGCAGGAGGCAGGATCTCAGAAACAGCCAGTGCCTAGCCCTGGCTGGACCCATCCCCTACCTGGACCCTGCAGAGACAGCATGGACTCTCAGGGCCCCCAGAATCTGAAAATGTCCCCCTTAGAAAGATGGGGCGCCTACCTAAGAGACCCCTACTCTCCCTCCACACACACACACACACACACACACACACACACACACACACACACACAGACTCTTCCCCACATCTGTCCTGTACTCCGTATTTCTTCAGCCCAGTGGGGTCCCAAATTTCTTCATTGCCACACACACACACACACACACACACACACACACACACACACACAGCAGGAAGCCCCAGATTCCTCCTGCAGACAGCGGGGACACGCCTGCTTGCACCCCCACCTCCGGAGATCTGGCTGCGTCCTCCCACCACCGAGAGGGATTCCAAACCAATGAGTTTAGGGCCCCACTTCCAAGACCCGTGGGGCCCTAAGAATTGGGCCTCCAACCCTGAGGTCCTCCCATACTCGCCTCCAAGACAGATGGCCCTGCAGACGGATGGGGCCCCAGACCCATGAGCTCCCCTAACAGATGACCCCCACACCCCCTCCATGGACAGCACCCCTCTTCCCCCTCCCTTCACACAGCCGTCGCTGCCTCAGCCACGCGAGCTTCCCCCCGGCCGCCTGCCCAACGGGCTTGAGCCGCCCGAGCGGACACCTCGGCCGGACCGGCCCCGGGCGCGGGACCGGCCCAAGCCGCGACGGCGGCCGCGGCCCAGAGAGGGTGGTGAGGGCGGGGGAAGCCGGCGCTCGCGCTCCGCCCCGGCCCAGGGCGGCTCCGCCCCCGCGCCTCCGCCACCGCCCACTCACACAGTGCAGCACGAGGGCTTCCTACTGCGCAAGCGCGAGCTCGACGCTAACCGCAAGTCGTCCAACCGGTGAGCGTGTGGGCGGGGCTTTGGAAGGCGGGTCTCAGGTTCAGGGTGTCCAATAAGTGGAGAGGTGGGACTGAGGAGGGGGTGTGGCTCAACTTCAGGCCCTCCAACCCGTGGGGGTGGTAGGTGGGGCCAGAGGAGGGGTGGGGCTCAACTTTGATGATTCCAACCAATGAACAGGAGGGGGCAAGACCTAAGGTTAGTGCATCTAATGGCTGACGGGTGGAGCTTAGGTGGGAACTGAAGGAAAATGTCCTGAAAGTGAGTAAATTGGAATCTAATCTCTTAGCAACCAACCCAGGAGTTGACTAGCTAAATAGCAAACAGGGAGGAGTCTAGTTGAGAAGGTTTCAATGGCTTGTCGTGGAGCCTTGAGAGGTCATCCAACCAATGAGTGGGGTGGGTCCACCTTTGAAGTTTCGAACTCGGGGAGGGTCCGAAAAGGGGCAGAGCCCAAACTAATGAGGGTAGGGGTTGGGAGGGGGGAGTAATCTCTTGCAGGTGTTCCAAATGAGGGTCTAGTCATGATGTGCCTGCTCTTGGAATCCAGCTCCTGCTTGTCCAACTTCTTTTTGTCCAGCTGAGAGGCAGAATCTGGAGACAAGTGGAGCCAAAAAGGGGTAGCACCAGCCAATAATACAGTGAGGGCTAGACCCAAGATATGAAGTGGGCAGGACAGATTCAGATTTTGCTGGTGGAATCTACAGGTGGTCTTTCTTTTTCGTACCTAATGCCAAGGTAGTAATAAACAAAGGCACCTAGTATATCTTGTTCTTGGAGGGATTTCTCCTGGATCGGGGCTTTAGATGGCTGGAAAGACAGGAATTCCTTATTCCAGACAGTAGACCAATCGACCTTCCTTGAGGAAGCTCCATGAGTGGGGAGGAATGAGTGGAGCAAAGGCCTATGGAGGACACAGCTTAAGTCTTACCTTCAGGAAATCCAGTATGGGAGGGGATAAGGAAGGGAAACCCCAGCCTGGGCAAAGGCTTGGTACTGAGAGACTTAGATGCTCCCCTCGGGGCAGCAACAACCATAAATCAGAGCATTTTAGGCATATGGCCCAACTAGGGCACAAAGGTCCAGAGGTAGGAAAGCTCAGGCATATTTAGCCCATGAGGATGTTAATGAAGAGTCCTCAGGCAGAGTGCTGCGGCTCTGCCTTGAGCCCCATCTTGTCGCTCCAGGTCGTGGGTGAGCCTATACTGTGTGCTTAGTAAGGGGGAACTGGGCTTCTACAAGGACTCCAAGGGCCCAGCATCCGGGAGCACACATGGCGGGGAGCCGCTGCTCAGCCTGCACAAAGCCACCAGCGAGGTGGCTAGTGACTACAAGAAAAAGAAGCATGTCTTCAAGCTCCAGTGAGCCCCCCAGTGGGCAGGAGGGAGGGATTCAAGGCTCAGCTTCCCCTCCCAGTGGGACCCTGTCTTCCCTGGGGGACAGTTGGTGGGCAGGTGGGTTGGGTCCCTTCCCCAGATCCCTCAAGTCCTGTGTCCCTTCCTGCAGGACCCAGGATGGCAGTGAATTTTTGCTCCAGGCAAAAGATGAGGTGAGATCTGGTCCTTCCCTTCCTCTGTGTGGATGTCAGTAAGGATCTGGCTGGCTGGCTCCTGGCCCAGAGTGATGGGGCTGTGAGAAGGGACAGGCACAGGCCAAAGTTATCAGGGCTGTAATGGGAAAGCCCACAGGCACTGAGAGCCCAGAGGAGGTTCCTAACCCAGTGGGGAGTGGGAAGGCCTTCAGGGAGGGCTGCCTGGAGTTCCTGATGACAAAGTCCAACCTCTTTGCCGTTGCTATTCAATTGAAATGGGAAAGATAGGAGAGAGTTCGCCTTACAAAGGAATGATTCAGCCAGGCATGGTGGCTCATGGCTGTTATCCCAGCAATTTGGAAGGCTGAGGTGGGCGGATCATGAGGTCAGGAGTTAGAGACCAGCCTGGCCAACATGGTGCAATTCCGTCTCTACTGAAAATACAAAAATTAGCCGGGCATGGTGGCAGGTGCCTGTAATCCCAGCTACTCAGGAGGCTGAGGCAGGAAAATCGCTTGAAACTGGAAAGCGGAGGTTGCAGTGACCCAAGATCCTGCCACTGCACTCCAGCTTGGGCAACAAGAGCAAAATTCGGTCTCAAAAAAAAAAAAAAAGTGATTCATAAGGCCGAGAGTCTTAAAAAAAAGGGGGTGATTCAGGTCGTGCATCTTGGCTCATTCCTGTAGTCCCAGCACTTTGGGAGGCCAAGCAGAAGATTGCCTGAGCCCAGGAGTTCAAGACCAGCCTGGGCAACCCAGAGAGATCCCATCTCTACAAATAATAATAATAATAAATTAGCCAAGGGTTGTGTCACACGCCTGTAGTCCCAGCTACTTGGGAGGCCGAGTGGAAGGATCACCTGAACCGGGGAGGTCAAGGCTACAGTGAGCCGTGGTTGTGCTACTGCACTCCAGGCTGGGGGACAGTGAGATTCCGTCTCAAAAACAAGAGGGGGTGGGTGATCTAGGAAGAGGGAACTGCAAGTGCAGAGGACCGGACATGCAGAATTGCAAAGGGTTAACCCCATCTCTGCTAAAAATACAAAAAGTAGCCAGGCATGGTGGCATGTGCCTGTAGTCCCAGATACTTGGGAGACTGAGGCATGAGAATCCCTTGAGCCTGGGAGATGGAGGTTGCAGTGAGCCAAGATCGAGCCACTGCACTCCAGCCTGGGGGACAAAGCAAGACTCTGTCTCAAAAAAATTAAAAAGTTTCTTATAATAGGGTTATTGTGAGAATTAAATTGCTCCATATTTAATTGATACATGATAAATTGATACTTAGCACTGGGCCTGGTAAATGTCAAGTGCTCTAGTAGTGCCGGCCCATATTATTATTGTTGTTTATGCCATTTATCTCTGTAGTAGGAAGTATATTTAGTCCTATTGCATAGGTTTAAGGGAGTTAATCCACTAAAGTGTTTGGAACAGAGCCTGACACACATTGCTATATAACTGCATCATCATCATCATCATCCCTTTTTAATAGATGAGAAAACTGAATTTCAGAGAGCATAGTCTGATCTGAGATTCACCTATTATTCCAGTTTCTTTCTTCCAAATACAGACTCTGTGCCCTGTTTCTTCCCTCAGGAGGAGATGAATGGCTGGCTGGAGGCTGTGGCTGTCTCGGTGGCGGAACACGCAGAGATTGCCCGCTGGAGCCAGACGCTACCCACTACTTCATCCACAGACGAGGGCAATCCCAAGAGGGAAGGCGGAGACCGCAGGGCCAGCGGGCGCAGGAAGTGACTTCCCACCCCCATGGCCTGATACATCTCGTCGCCCCTCTTTTCCGCACTGTGGGCACAAAGACACTTTTTTTTCCACAAGGGCGGGAGACCCTAGTTCCAACACTGAGGACGCGTGACATGGTGGGCACTGGAAAGGAGGGGACTTCTCCTGCACCCCAAGAATTGGTGGGGAGATTGCTGCCCCTATAGCCATATCTCGGCCCCTTCCCACTCACCACCCCCACCCCAGGTGCTGGGGCTCCCTTATTTTTATGCAATAACTGAGCTTGATGGGGGTGGGCAGGGGGCCAGTTGAGCCAAGCCCCCTGCCCCTATCTGCAGATCCTGCCCCAAGAAGCTGGGGTGGTGGGGGCGATAAATCCTGCCCCTCTTTCCGCCCTAGGGATGGGCACAGGGGCGCTGGTGAGGTCCCCTGGACCATCCAGGGTGCTAGGGGGTAGGGAGGGGACACCCCCTCCCCGCCTTTACCTCACTTCCAATGCTGCCTTGATATCTGTCTGGGAGGGGGGAGTGAAGGGGCCCTAGCCTCTGCACTCTGCCGCCTCAGAGCCATGCGGTTAATTCCTGACTTAGTTTATTTTTGCAAAACGTCGATCTCCTCCTCCCCCGCCCCGCATCCGCGAAGGCTTTTAATGGGAGGGGCGTCAAAGCTCAAAACTGTCTTCCTCTCTCCTCCCTCCTCCAGTTGTAAATGCCACTTCATGAGGGAGGGGCGAGGGGAAACCCTCCCCCTGCATGCTTCTAGCTGGAGCACCTCCCTGGGGAGTGGGGGGACTGGGTTGTGGGCAGCCCCCATGGCCGCCTGGAGAAGCCGCTGGGGCCTGGGAGTGTGGGGCGGTGTGGCGGGCGCACACTGTATGTACCTATAATAAACCCTTTGGCTTTGACGGTCTATGCTGCTTTGTTTGGGTTTTCTGGGCTGCGTCTGGCAGGATTGAAAGGAGGGCTGTGGTGGCTGTGGGGGTGGATGCGGGATGGGGAGGGGGGCGCGGGGATAGCGTGGCTGCGGAGAACATCTAGATATACCTCTTGATGTGTACTTAATTTCGGGTCTAAACACACGCCCCTTGACGATGCACCTAGATGCTATACCTAAAACGAGAACCTAGAGGGATGGAGAATATTTTGTTATGCTTCGTAATAAACTTCCCCAAAGGAGACACCGGGTCCGCCCCGTCCAGTCCAGGAAAGGCGGACCCCTTTAAGGAGGCGGAAAAGTTAACCTCGATGGGCAGGCGTTCTATCCAATCGCCAGTGACCCCTAGAGTCTCTAGCCCAATGAGCAGCCGGTGGGGGCGGGGTCCGGGTGCACACCCGGAAGTGGGTGCGGGCCAGCCGGCTCGCCCGGGGGCCATGGCAGCTGCGACTACTGCAGCCGAGGGGGTCCCGATTAGGGGGCCTCCCGGGGAAGTAATTCATCTGAATGTGGGAGGCAAGAGGTGAGTGTGGGAGACTCCTGAGGTCCCATCCTTTGGGGCGGGAAGCGGGGTGGGAGTACCCTACCCGCCTCTCCTGGGGAAAATCCCTGTCCATCAAGGGTTGCTCCGCCCCCTGTTGGAAGCGCGAGAGCCTGGAAAAACGCCGGGGGAAGGGAGGGGAGGGAACCCTGGATTCTGCGGGAGGGGACCGCATTCCTCACCGGCTCCTCTACTTCCCCGCCCAGATTCAGTACCTCTCGCCAGACGCTCACCTGGATCCCAGACTCCTTCTTCTCCAGGTGATCGGGAGAGCGAGTTTGGGACGAGGGTAGGGGGGATGGAGAGGGCTTGGGTGACCTAATATCCACTCCCCCGGCCCGTGACACCTGGTCGGTGTCCCTTCCCTGCAGTCTTCTGAGCGGACGCATCTCGACGCTGAAAGATGAGACCGGAGCAGTAAGTCGGACAAGAACTGAAATGGGACGGGGGAGGGATTGGGGTCGGAAAATGGGCAGGACCCCTACTCAGTCCTGCCCTTTACCCCATCCATCCTCTGCTCCCCTTTCCCGCAGATCTTCATCGACAGGGACCCTACAGTCTTTGCTCCCATCCTCAACTTCCTGCGCACCAAAGAGTTGGACCCCAGGTTGGCATGGAAAAAGGGGAGGGAGTCCCTCACTGTCTTCACCCCCTGAGAAGTTCTTTCATTCCCTCTAATGCCCACTTGAGCTCCATTGTTCTAGAATTCTCATTCGGAACCTTGATCACAGGCTGAGCGCGGTGGGGTTGCTCACGACTGTAATCTCAGCACTTTGAGAGGCTGAGGTGGGAGGCTTACTTGAGCCCAGGATTTGGAGACCAGTCTAGGCAACATAGCGAGACCTCATCTCTAAAAAAACAAATAAGCAAAACTTCATGAGAACCTTGATCGTGTTAAAATTATGTCCTTCAGTTTCTCCCTACACACACACACACACACACACACTTCCTCCACCCATATCATCACTACTTAGAATCTTGATTCCATCAAAACTTTCTACTCCTTTACATTCTCTGTGCAGTTTTGAAAATTTCCCCCTCAGAATTCTCTGCTCACCCCCACCCCCTGGATCCTGACCTTTAGTCAATTCTACTACCCAGGGGTGTCCACGGTTCCAGCCTCCTCCATGAAGCCCAGTTCTATGGGCTCACTCCTCTGGGTAAGTGAGGGCCCCCAACTATCATCCTCATTGTATAGAAAACCAACTCTGTAGTGATGCTGCCTGCCCCTCTTCCCCTTCTCTTCTGAAAGAGGGCTGGGGTAGAGCTGCGAGCACTGGATATGGTCCTGGGTCTGTATTGGTACTGAGGGGAGTACTGGTATTCTGTGTAGAGAGAAACGGAAAGGGGGAAATGGGGTGGCCTCAGCATCCCCCTAAGTCCCAGCCTTTAAGTCCTCCCGTTGCAGTTCGTCGCTTGCAGCTTCGAGAGGAGTTGGATCGATCTTCTTGCGGAAACGTCCTCTTCAATGGTTACCTGCCCCCGCCAGGTGGGCACTCCCAATGGAATGGAGGGGTGTGGAGGTGGACTAAAGACTACATTTCCCATAAGGCCACAACTCTTGGGTGCCTGTGTTGTGAACCCTGAGACACGATGGGAGATGTAGTTCCCTATCAGATTCTTGGGCTAATGCTTGGAAAGGAAGTCGGAAATATCATTTCCCATGAGGCAATGGGCCAGCTAGCTCTTGAGGCTCAGAAGAATGCTCTGGAGCCCCATGGGAGTTGTAGCCCAGATTTGGTTTATTTGTAGGGGGGCTTTGGAAGACCTGGGATTCTTTGCACGGAGGGGAGAAATGTTAATGGGAAGTTATTGACCATAATACCCATGATAGCCATCCCACTGGCCGTGGAAGGTATGGCCCCAGTGGTTACTGGGACTCGGCTTTTCTGATTGGTAGAAGGAACAGAGTAGGGAAATTTCATCTACAGCTTTATTTCCCTAACTGCTGTCGGTACCTACTACCTTCATGAAATTTGCCGGATATAAAAACCTGTAGTAGTATTTTTCCAACTTAGTTTTATCCTGTTTTCCAAAAACAATCATTTTTTAAATTAATTAATTAATTAATTTATTTATTTCCTTATTCGAGACAGGGTCTGGCTCTGTCGCCCAGACTGGAGTGCAGTGGTGCCATCTCGGCTCACTGCAACCTCTGCCTCTCAGGTTCAAACCATCCTCCCACCTCAGCTCCACCACCAAGCAGCACTCACCACCATGCCCGGCTAACTAAAAAAAAAAAAGAAAAATCATTTTAAATACAAGCTTTATATCACAAATACAAAGTAAACATGAAAATAAAACCCAAACATAGCAGTGTTATTAAACTCTGGCGAGGCCTGGAACAACGGCTCACACCTGTAATCCTAGCAATTTGGAGACGGAGGCAGGTGGATCGCTTGAGACTTGGAGTTTGAGCCAGCCCAGACAACATAGCAAGACCTTTTCTCTACTAAGAATAAAAACAAATTGGCTGGATGCAGTGGCTCACGCCTGTGGTCCCAGCACTTTGGGAGGCCAAGATGGGTGGATTACGAGGTCAGGAGTTCAAGACCAGTCTGGCCACGATGGTGAAACCCCATCTCTACTAAAATACAAAAATTAGCCTGGCATGGTGGTGGGTGCCTGTAATCCCAGCTACTCAGGAGCCTGAGGCAGAGAATAGCTTGAACTCAGGAGGTGGTTGCAGTGAGCCGAGATCGCACCACTGCACTCCAGCACGGGCAGAGTGAGACTCCATCTCAAAAATAAAAAAAAATTAAAAAATTATCCAGGTGTGGTGGGGTGCACCTGGGCTCCCAGCTATTCGGGAGGATCGCTTGAGCCCGGAGGTCAAGGCTACAGTAAGCTATGATCTCGTATTACATCCCAGCCTGGGTGACAGAGCGAGATGCTATCTCAAGACAAAACAAAGCAAAAAACAACTCTGGCTAGATGCTATTGCTTGCCAATGATGCAGTCTTCTATTTGTTAAAAGGGAAAACTAGGGCCAGGTGCAGTGACTCACACCTGTAATCCCAGCACTTTGGGAGGCCGAGGTGGGCAGATCACCTGATGTCAGGAGTTCAAGACCAGCCTGGCCAACATGGTGAAACCCCATCTCTCCCAAAATTACAAAAGATTAGCCAGGTGTCATGGCACGTGCTTGTAATCCCAGCTACTTGGGAGACTGAGGCCGGAGAATCACTTGAACCTGGGAGGCAGAGGTTGCAGTGGCTGAGATTACACCGTTGCACTCCAGCCTGGGCAACAAGAACAAAACTCCAACTCCAGAAAAAAAAAAAAAAGGCTCAAGGGATCTGAAAGGGCAGTAATTTGCTGTGTGGTTCAGTGTCATTTCATGCCATGTCACTGCCCCACCTAAAATCTTCACTCAGAGACTACGTCCCATATATGGGGAAACCAGTCACTGTCATATTTTAAGTGCTTGCTATGTGACGGCCACGATTACCATGACCGTTCTCTACCTCTTGTTCTCTAGCGTTCCCGGTGAAGCGGCGGAACCGGCACAGCCTACTGGGACCTCAGCAGCTAGGAGGGCGCCCGGCCCCTGTCCGACGGAGCAACACGATGCCCCCCAACCTTGGGAATGCAGGGCTGCTGGGCCGAATGCTGGATGAGAAGTCCCCTCCCTCACCCTCAGGTACATTTCTATCTCGTGGGAGGTTGGGGAAGCTGTGGGGCCCCTGTGACCCTCTTCTGATCCCCACTCTTCCCCTCAAGGGCAACCTGAGGAGCCGGGGATGGTGCGCCTGGTGTGCGGGCACCATAACTGGATCGCCGTGGCCTATATCCAGTTTCTAGTCTGCTACAGGTGCTTGGGGAGGGAGTGGCAGGAGGTCCCAGCCCTGTTGACAGGGAGGGCATGCAGTGAGGGTTGGTGATGTCCCCTCAACCCTGCAGGCTGAAGGAAGCCTCTGGCTGGCAGCTGGTGTTTTCCAGTCCCCGCCTGGACTGGCCCATCGAACGACTGGCGCTCACAGCCCGGGTGCCCGGTGGGGCTTTGGGTGAACATGACAAGATGGTGGCAGCGGCCACCTGCAGTGAGATCCTGCTGTGGGCTCTGCAGGCGGAAGGTGGTGGCTCCGAGATAGGTATGGCCTCAAGCCTTTTCCAGAACCCTCTGTCCTTTAAATTCTATGGCCCATTAAAATAACCCACCCCAGGCCAGGTGCAGTGGCTTAGGCCTGTAATCCCAGCACTTGGGGAGGCTGAGGCGGGTGGATCTCGACATCAGGAGATCAAGACCATCCTGGCCAACATGGTGAAACCCTGTCTCTACAAAAATTAGCTGGGTGCGGTGGCACATGCCTATAGTCCCAGCTACTCAGGAGGCTGAGGCAGGAGAATCGCTTGAACCCAGGAGGCAGAGGTTGCAGTGAGCTGAGATCGAGCCACTGTACTCCAGCCTGGTGACAGAGCAAGACTCTGTCTCAAAAAAACAAAAAATAAAACCCACAATAAAATTCTCAAACCCATAAGAATTTTCTGCCCCATTAGATCTCTTTGTGTCATTAGAATGCTCTGGCCCTTCAGAATTCTATATCCTGTTAGAATTCCTTGGCTTGTTAGAAAAATCCACCCACATACAACCACATACAATTCTCCCTCCATCAGAATTCCCTGCCCAGTTAGATCTCTTCATTTCGTTAGAATGAGCCATTCTGTATCACCATTAGAAATCTCTGACTTGGCCTGATATGGTGGCTCACGCTTGTAATCCCAGCACTTTGGGAGGCCGAGGTGGGCAAATCACTTGAGGTCAGGAGTTTGAGATGCCCCTGGCCTACACGGTGAAACCCCATCTTTAAAAATACAAAAAATTAGCTGGATGTGGTGGTGTGCCTGTAGTCCCAGCTACTCAGGAGACTGAGGCAGGAGAATCACTGGAACCTTGGAGGCAGAGGTTGTAGTGAGCTGAGATTGCACCACTGCATTCCAGCCCAGGTGACAGAGTGAGACTCCATCTCAGAAAAAAAAAAAGAAAAGAAATATCTGACTTACGGCTGGGCACAGCAGCTCACACCTGTAGTCCCAGCACTTTGGGAGACCATGGCAGGAGGATTGTTTGAAGCCAGGAGTTTGGGGCTGCAGTGAGCTATGTGAGCCATGACTGCACCACCACACTCCAGCCTGGGAAATGGAGCAAGACCCTGTCTGAAAGCCACAACAACAAATCTCTGACTTATTAATGTGCCTGCAAATAAATGCCGGCCCTCGTAAGAATCCCTTGCCACCACTGGAGGTTTTCTTTGCCTTGTTGCAAAGCTCGGTGTTGTTAGAATTCCAGTCCCCTTTAGAATCCCACACCCCATCAGATATCTTCTGGCCTACTTTATCCTTTGGAATTCCTGCTGGAATCTTTACTTTTTTTTTTTTTTTTTGAGATTGAGTCTTGCTCTGTTGTCTAGACTGGAGTGCAGTGGTGCAATCTCGGCTTACTGCAACCTCTGCCTCCCGGGTTCAAGCAGTTCTCCTGCCTCAGCCTCCCAAGTAGCTGGGATTACAGGCATGCAGTACCACACTCAGGTAATTTTTATATTTTTAGTAGTGATGGGTTTTCACCATGTTGGCCAGGCCAGTCTCGAACTCCTGGCCTCAAGTGATCCACCCACCTCAATCTCTCAAAGTGCTGGGATGACAGGTGCGAACCACTATGCCCAGCCCCTGATAGAATCTTCTGTCCTTCAAGGATTCTGTGATCCTACTGAATCCTCTGGTCCTCGGAGTTCTTCCTCCCACCTCTCCTCCTCCATGAGGCAGGGTTCCAGCTGAACCCCTTTTGCACACTGCAGGGGTCTTCCATCTGGGGGTGCCTGTGGAAGCCTTGTTCTTCGTTGGGAACCAGCTCATTGCTACAAGCCACACGGGGCGCATTGGGGTGTGGAATGCCGTCACCAAGCACTGGCAGGTCAGAGTTCCCTTCCCAGTTTTCCAGACTGTACAGACCCAGGGAAGGGTTCGCTTCTGTCCCCACCCCCTCCCCGCAAACCTGGAGGAAGCCAGAGAATCAGCAGCTGGCTAGAGCCTGCGGATGTCTGTGATAAAGGCCTAAGAGCATCAGGGAAGCCTTCCTGGAGGAGGGGCTGCAGAGCCCACATGAAGCATGAATGGATTTGATAAGAGGGAGGGAGGATTCTCTTGGGACTGGGTGAGAGAGCAGGTTAGGGGAGATGCTGTAATCCCAGCACTTCAGGAGGCTGAGGTGGAGGATGGCTTTGGGAGAAAGACAGACAGAGGCAGAGAAAGAGACAGAGAGAGTGGGAGAAAACTAAGCAAATAAAAATAGAAAATCAGAAAGAGGTGACAGAGAAGGGTAGACAGAGTCAAACCAAA
Organism: Aotus nancymaae; assembly: GCF_030222135.1. Taxonomy (NCBI): domain Eukaryota; kingdom Metazoa; phylum Chordata; class Mammalia; order Primates; family Aotidae; genus Aotus; species Aotus nancymaae. The sequence goes on along the minus strand of NW_026988441.1, from coordinate 13,462,035 downwards.
TTGAACTACTATGGCAGATGGAGGAACTTAGAGAGGTTAAAGGGAGATGAATTAGAGCCAAGTCAGAAGTATAGAGTCAAGGCCGGGTGCGATGACTCCCACCCGTAATCCCAGCACTTTGGGAGGCTGAGACAGGGGGATGGCTTGAGCCCAGGAGTTTGACACCAGCCTGGGCAACATAATAAGACTCTGCATCTACATAAAAATTAAAACTAGGTCAGGTGTGGTGGCTCACGCCTGTAATCCAAGCACTTTGGAGGCCAAGGCAGGTGGATCACCTGAGGTCGGGAGTTCAAGACCAGCCTGACCAACATGGTGAAACCCCGTCTTTAAAAAAAAAAAAAATTAAAACTTTAAAAAGTACAGAGTCCAGGAGAGGCCAAGAGTCAGAGAGAGAGAGATGAACAAAAGGGAGGAAGGGAGGGAACAAGATGGGGACAGAGGTCAGCCTGGGGTGGCTGGGGCTGGGGAGCAGTGGGTGGGTTCTGGAGGGGGAAGAGAGGGCCCATCCTCTGTCAAGCGTCACCTTGGAAGCAAAAGAGTGGAAGGGCTCCCGGCTGCAGCTTGTCCTGCCCCACCCCAGGTCCAGGAGGTTCAGCCCATCACCAGTTACGATGCAGCAGGCTCCTTCCTCCTCCTGGGCTGCAACAATGGCTCCATCTACTATGTGGGTGAGCAGCAGCCCAAGTCCTGGGTGCCTGAGAGCCTCTCCTGGTAGAGGGGAAGGGAGGGAGACAGGCTGGGGCAGGTGGAACAAACCCACTGCGCCCTCTCTGCCCACCTCAGATGTGCAGAAGTTCCCCTTGCGCATGAAAGACAACGACCTCCTGGTCAGCGAGCTCTACCGGGACCCGGCAGAGGATGGGGTCACCGCCCTCAGTGTCTACCTCACCCCCAAGACCAGTAAGCTATGAACCGGCTTCCCTGGTGCTGTCACCAGCCAGCCCCAGCCCCAGCCCCAGCCCCAGCCCCAGCCTGCAGCTGTCCCCCAGCTTGTGTAGCATGACCCAGGGGGTTTATCAGGCGGCGGCAGAGTCAACTCTGTCTTTTCTTCTTCTTCTTTTTTTTTTTTGTTTGTTTTGAGACAGAGTCTCGCTCTGTTGCTGAGGCTGGAGTGCAGTGGTGCGATCTCGGCTCACCGCAACCTCCACCTCCTGGGTTCAAGCAATTCTCCTGCCTCAGCCTCCCAAGTAGCTGGGATTATAGGCGCTCGCCACCATGCCTGGCTAGCTTTTGTATTTTGAGGAGAGGCAGGGTTTTGCCTTGTTGGCCAGGCTGGTCTCGAACTCCTGGGCTCGAGTGATTCTCCTGCTTTGGCCTCCCAAATTGCTGGAATTACAGGCATGAGCTGCCACACCCAGCCTCTTTCTCATTTCCTCCTCATCTCCTTCCCCACCACATGCCACTATTCTGTCATCTTTGTGTTTTTGAGACGGAGTCTCACTTTGTTACCTACACTGGAGTTCAGTGGCACGATCCTAGCTCACTACAACCTCACCCTCCTGGGCTCAAGGGATGCTCCTACTTCAGCCTCCTGAGTAGCTGGGATCATAGGTGCATGCCATCATGCCCCGCTAGTTTTTAAAAAATCTTTTGTAGGGTCTCACTATGTTGCCCAGGCTGGCCTCAAACTCCTGGCCTCAAGTGATCCTCCTGCCTTGGCCTCTTCTCTATTTTTCTGTCTCTTTCCCCTCTTATTTGCTGTTTCTCTGTTATAATTTCTGTCTCCGTGCCTCTCCTCCTCTGACCTGTTCCTTTGTCTCCTTGTTCCTCCATTTCCCACATCTCATCACCTTTTTGTCTCCTTTCCTCTCTCCTTGCTTTCTGACTGTGTGTCTGTTCTGTGTCTGTCTCTTTCTTTTTTTTTTTTCAGACAGTGTCTCAGCGTCTCACTCTGTTGCTCAGTCTGAAGTGCAGTGGCGTGGTCTCGGCTCACTGCAACCTCCACCTCCTGGGTTCAAGCAATTCTCGTGCCTCTGCCTCATGAGTAGCTGGGACTACAGGCATACACCACCACACCTGACTAATTTTTGTATTTTTAGTAGAGTCTGGGTTTCACCACATTGGCCAGGCTGGTCTCAAACTCCTGACCTCAGGTGATCCGCCCACCTCAGCTTCCCAAAGTGCTGGGATTACAGGCGTGAGCCACCGCATCCCACCTCTCCTTGCTTTCTGACTGTATCTCTGTTCCGTGCCTGTCTCTTTCTCTCTGCCCTGGTTCCTGTCTCTGTGGCCCAGGCCATCTCTTCATCCTTGGCCCCTCACCAGGTGACAGTGGGAACTGGATCGAGATCGCCTACGGCACCAGCTCGGGGGGCGTGCGAGTCATCGTGCAGCACCCGGAGACTGTGGGCTCGGGGCCTCAGCTCTTCCAGACCTTCACTGTGCACCGCAGCCCCGTCACCAAGATCATGCTGTCAGAGAAGCACCTCATCTCAGGTGAGCCTCGCTGGGCTGCTTGAGGTGCTGGGAGAGGTGGCTCAGATGGGAGTGTGGAGCCAGGAGGATGAGAATTTCCACTGGGGAGGGACATTGTGTAGGAAGAGAGCTCTGGGGGAGAGGATTGACCTGGGATGGGGCTGTCATTGCAGAAGTGAGAGAATACCGTAAGGGGATCCGTCTGGGGAAGAGTGAATCTGTGTGTGTTAGGGAATCCAGCAATTCACTAAGGGGCACCCACTGTGTGCCAGGCATAGGGGATATAGTGATGAACAAGATAGGCCAAGTTCCTGCCCTTGTGGAATTGACATTCTAGTGGGGATGGCAAACAATAAATATATAAAAATGGAAATCAGGGGCCAGGTGCGGTTGCTCACACCTATAACCCTAGCACTTTGGGAGGCCAAGGTGGGTGGATCACTTGAGGTCAAGAGTTTGAGACCAGCCTGGCCAACCTGGTGAAAGCCCATCTCTACCAAAAATATAAAAAATTAGCCGTGTGTGGTAACACGCACCTGTAATCCCAGCTACTCGGGAGGCTGAGGCGGGAGAATTGCTTGAACTTGGGAGGCGGAGGTTGCAGTGAGCCAAGATCGTGTCACTGCACTCCAGCCTGGGCAACAGAGCGGGACTCCATCTCCAAATAAAGACAAATGCAAATCGGGGGAGCACTGTGGCTCAGCACTTTGGGAGGCCAACGTGGGAGGATTGCTTTTGAGGCCAGGAGTGTGAGACCAACCTAGACAACAAAGTGAGACCTTGTTTCTAAAAAAAAATTTTTGAAAAATTAGCCAGTGTGGTGGCTCACACCTGTGGTCCCTGCTCCTTGGGAGGCTGAGGCGGAGGGATCACCTGAGCCTGAGAGTCAGGGGTGGCAGTTGGCGATGATTGCACCCCTGCACTCCAGCCCAGGCAGCAAAGCAAGACTCTGTCTCATAAAATAAAATACTAATAACCTAACTCAACACCAGGCAGTGATAAGGGGTGTGAATAAACATGAAGTTGTGTGTGGCTAGAGAGTGTGAAGTTGCTGGAGACGGGTCATTCAGGGAAGGCCCGAGGAAGGACCTTTCAACAGAAATAATGGAATGAGCAGCATAGATCAGTGGGGACAAGCATTCAGGCAGAGGGAACAGACATTGCAAAGGCTCTGAGGTGAGGATGTCTGAGGAAGCTCAGGGAGCCCCTTGTGCCTGGAACAGAGTGAATGAGGGGAGAATGTGGGGACGTGAGGGTATGGAGGTGACAAGGGCAGGAGCCACAGAGGGCTCTGAGCAGGGGAGGGACATGGCTAGACTCAGGCGTCCACAGGCTCCAAGTGGCTGCCCGTGGGAACACACTACATGGATAGGACAGGAGCAGGGGCCTCTGGGAGCGGGGTGCCGACATGGTTCAGGCTTAACAAAATGGACCAGGACCAGCGTGGGGTAGAGGACAGGGCAAGGTGAGACCAGGCTCTGGAACAGTTCTTGAGGCAGAGGCAACTGGGTTTTTTTTTTTTTTTTTTTTTTTTGAGACGGGGTCTCACTCTGTTGCCCAGATTGGAGTGCACTGGCATGATTTTGGCTCACTGCAACCTCCGCCTCTCCATCCAAGTGATACTCCTGCCTCAGCCTCCCGAGTAGCTGGAACTGTAGGCGCACACCACAACGCCCAGCTAATTTTTGTATTTTTAGTAGAGATGGGGTTTCATCATGTTGGCCAAGATGGTCTCGATCTCTTGACCTTGTGATCCGCCCACCTCGGCCTCCCAAAGTGCTGGGATTACAGGCGTGAGCCACCGTTCCTGGTGGCAACAGGGTTTTTAACATTTGGAATTCTGTTCCACTGGAGACTTCTTAAGAAAAAAAAAATTGGAATTCTGGGGAGGAGAAGATTCTCTGAAAGGGAAGGACTCAGAAAAGCCTGACCCTCCTGAAATGGGGCTGTCATGGGGCTCTGGAGGGGTGGGTGCGTTGAGCCTGCACCAGGCCTGACCTTCTGCTCTCCCTGCGCCCCTCAGTCTGTGCCGACAACAACCACGTTCGGACATGGTCTGTGACTCGCTTCCGAGGCATGATTTCCACCCAGCCCGGCTCCACCCCACTCGCTTCCTTCAAGATCCTGGCGCTGGAGTCAGCTGACGGGCATGGCGGCTGCAGTGCCGGCAACGACATTGGTGCCTACTGACTCCTGGCCCCTGCACCCACTGACCCCCCACCTGACCCCTGTTGACCTCCACTGATTCCCACTCGCTGCCACCTGACCCAGGAGCCTGCAACAATTGGGATGTCCCGATCCTTGAGGCACCTGAGCTTCACTGACTGCCGCAACCCCTAGCCCTCTCTTGCCCTGCCCAACTCCAACAGCCTGGGGACGAGATTGGGGTCTTGGGGTGGTGGGTTTCATCAGTGCGGAAGGGAGTCTGAGGCCCAGGGGACCCCAGCTGGCCCTGACTCCCACCCCTGCCTGTCCCAGGCCCCTACGGCGAGCGGGACGACCAGCAAGTGTTCATCCAGAAGGTGGTGCCCAGCGCCAGCCAGCTCTTCGTTCGTCTCTCATCTACTGGGCAACGGTGAGGACTGTCCTGTCCAACAGTGGGGAGGTCAGGGGAGAAGGCAAGATGCCAGCTAGGTCACTGAGGCCAGAAAGGGGTCCCAGCCAAGGAACATTGAAGGAACAAAGGCTGGGAGGGAGGACGGGCCTGGTGGGTTTGGGGCAGGAGGTATTAAAGGTGTGACCGGTGTGGGTGGGAGTGACCTGGAACAGTGCCAGCCCGTTGCAGGCAGGGCCAGGTTGGGGGCACAGGAAGAGGGGTGAGGGTGAGATGGGGGGTCCAGGCAGAGGGGTGAGGGTGGGATGGGGGACCCAGGCAGAAAGGTGAAGGTGGGATGGGGGGCCCAGGAAGAGGGGTGAGGGTGGGATGGGGGGTCCAGGCAGAGGGGTGAGGGTGGGATGGGGGGTCCAGGCAGAGGGGTGAGGGTGGGATGGGGGGCCCAGGCAGAGGGGTCGAGGTGGAATGGGGGGCCCGGACAGAGGGGTGAGGGTGGGATGGGGGACCCGGGCAGAGGGGTGAGGGTGGGATGGGAGGTCCGGGCAGAGGGGTGAGGGTGGGATGGGGGGTCCGGGCAGAGGGGTGAGGGTGGGATGAGGGGCCCGGGCAGAGGGGTGAGGGTGGGATGGGGAGCCCGGGCAGAGGGGTGAGGGTGGGATGGGGGACCCGGGCAGAGGGGTGAGGGTGGGATGGGGGACCCGGGCAGAGGGGTCGGGGTGGAATGTGGGGCCCGGACAGAGGGGTCGGGGTGGGATGAGGGGCCCAGACAGAGGGGTCGGGGTGGGATGAGGGGCCAGGGCAGGGGGATTGGGGAGGGATAGAGGTGGCCCAGGGAGCTTTAGGAGCCTTGCTTCAGCTAGGAAAGGAGGACGTTCTGGAAGAAGGGACTTTGAGCAGAGACCTAGAGGACAAGTGGGGAGGAGCAAAAGAAAGAAAGGAGGGGCAGGGGGCCGCAGGCTGAGGGAACCACATGTGCAGAGGCTGAGAAGGGCCAAATAAGTTCACACGGGGAAGGACATGTGGGCTCTCGGGTTGGGGCACAGAACAGGAGGTGAGGATGGGGCGCAGATGTGGGCGAGTCCTCGTTAGGCTGTGGAAGGGCTGAGGCTGTCCTATTCAGGGAGCTGCGGCTACTGCTGGGGGATGAAAGGAGGCTTGATGGAAGGCCAGGAGTCCAGGGAGGAGGCCAGGAGGCTGATAGGACATCGGGGAGCAGCTAGGATGGGACTCGGGCCTTCCCTGCAGTGGGAACCAGGAAGAGCAGCAGCTCTGGGAAGACTCCCTGAGAGTTTGGGGTTAGGGGTGTCCAAGAGGCTGCTGGACCCTTGCAACTGGAACTCGAGAGAAAAGCAGGCTAGGGATGGATAACGATTGGGGGTGGCCCCCGAGAGGCAGGAACTGCAGCCACAGTGGTGGGGGCTGGGACCGGGAAGGGTGAGAAAGCAAGGGTGACCGCCTTCCCCAATGCTCCCCCACCCAGGGTGTGCTCCGTGCGCTCCGTGGATGGCTCACCCACGACGGCCTTCACGGTGCTGGAGTGCGAGGGCTCCCGGCGGCTTGGCTCTCGGCCCCGGCGCTACCTGCTCACTGGCCAGGCCAATGGCAGCTTGGCCATGTGGGACCTAACCACTGCCATGGACGGCCTCGGACAGGCCCCTGGTACTCTCTGCCCCACCCCAATCCCGTCCCAAGCCCCGCAGCCTCACCCAGAACCACGCCCCACAGCCGACTTCTTGATCTCTCTCCCAGGCTCTTGCCCTCTGACCCTTTTCCTTTGACCCCCTCTCTCTGCCCCCCATCCCTTCCTGCCCTTGTTTTTCAACCCCTGTCTCAGCCTCTGACCCTGGTGCATTGATCTCTGCTTCCTTTCTCCTGTCCTGACCCTGGATGCTTGCACTGCAATGCAACCCCAGCCCTTGTCCTGTGACCCCCGTCTTGCCCCCTGACCCTGCTTCCGTGCCCCCCAGCAGGTGGCCTGACGGAGCAAGAGCTGATGGAACAGCTGGAACACTGTGAGCTGGCCCCACCGGCTCCCTCGCGGGGCTCTCTCCCCAGCCCCTCACCCGGAATCTCCCTCACCAGGTAGCCACAACTGCACTTCCTCTCTGTGCAATGGGAGGAAGAGGCGACAGTGTGGTGACTCCGGGGACAGAGTGGCCCAGCTGCCCCGTGATGACATGTACTTACTGTCCTCACTCCCTCAGCCTCCACTCAGCCTCCAGCAACACCTCCTTGTCTGGCCACCGTGGGAGCCCGAGCCCCCCGAAGGCTGAGGCCCGGCGCCGTGGGGGAGGCAGCTTTGTGGAACGCTGCCAGGAACTGGTGCGGAGTGGGCCGGAGCTCCGACGGCCACCCACGCCAGCCCCTTGGCCCTCTGCTGGTCTCGGCACTCCCCTCATGCCTCCCAAGATGAAGCTCAACGAAACTTCCTTTTGAACAACACAGCTGCCGTGATGGTCCTGGGGGACTCAGGTGCCTCCCTCACCCTGTGGGAGCCCTGGGTTCACGGCAGGGCCTCCTTGGAATAAAGAGCCTTTGTTACTAGGTCCTCACCTTCCCTCTTTTCTGGAAGCCAAAGTCACCCTCCCCAATAAAGTCCTCACTGCCAACATCTTGCTTATCCTTAGCAGGTTTGTGACTCCCCAGGAAAGGGGTCGTGGAGATGTGGGACCTGACCCGATATATATTAAATCAGGAACGTCTACCTCTCATTTAATCAAAGGGAGGCCAGGCACAGTGGCTCATGCCTGTAATCCCGGCACTTTGGGAGGTCGAGGGGGGCAGTTTGCTCGCACTCAGGAGTTTTAGACCAGCCTGGGCAACATGACAAAACCCCATCTCTATAAAAAATACCCAAATTAACCAGGCATGGTGGTACACACCTGTGGTCCCAGCTTCTTGAGAGGCTGAGGTGGGAGGCCAAGGCTGCAGTGAACCATGATGACATCACTGCACACCAGCCTTAGTGACAGAGCAAGACCCTGGCTTAAAAAAAAAAAAAAATGTTGAAGGAGAGGAATGTATTGGCTTATTCTTTGCCTTCAGGTATGGCTGGTTCTGGGGGTTAAACACTCATCGAGAATTTTTTTTTTTTTGAGACAGAGTCTCTGTTATCCAGGTTGGAGTGCAGTGGCGCCATCTCAGTTCACTGTAATCTCTGCCTCCCAGGTTCAAGTGATTCCCATGCATCAGCCTCCTGAGTAGCTGGGATTATAGGCGCATACCACCACACCTGGCTAATTTTTGTATTTTTAGTAGAGACAGGGTTTCACTATGTTGGCCAGGATGGTCTCAAACTCCTGACCTCAGGTGACCCACCCACCTCAGCCTCCCAAAGTGCTGAGATGACAGGCGTGAGCCACTGCACCTGGCCTAGAATATCTTTTCATCTCTCAACTTACCTCTGGAATGCATCCTCAGTCAGGTTTTTTCCTGTGGCAAGGTGACTCTAAGCAGCTCCTTAGCAACTCTTTTCTCCCTAGCAACAGCAAAAATCACAGGACTGATTCTCATTGGCTTGAATTCAGTCAGGTGGCCATTCCTGAACCAATTACTGTGGCCGGAGTGGTGAAGGACTTCCATTATCCCAGCCTGGATCATGTGTCCTCAACCCTGAAGGTGAGGTCAGCCCCACGTGGGTAGAGTGGAGGAGGAGTGCCTGGAGGGAAGAACAAGCGGGAAAGCGTGGCAGATGTAAATAGATCGGTTACTTAATCCTTAACATTTGTACTCCATACCTCGATGCGGCGAACATCACCAGCACCCCTGACTTTGCTGTTTCTTAATCTTCTAGACAGGGCATGTGGGACAGGTTCAGCTAACCTATGCCTTGACATCCTTGGGATTTATTTATTTAGTTATTTATTTGTATTTGTATTTTTTATTTTTTGACAGTCTTGCTCATGTTACCCAGGCTGGAGTACAGTGGCACAATCTTGCCTCACTACAACCTCCACCTCCTAGGTTCAAGTAATTCTCCTGCCTCAGCCTCCTGAGTAGCTGGGATTATAGTCACCTGCCACCACTCCTGGCTAATTTTTGCTTATTTATCTATTTAGAGACAGAGTCTCACTCTGTTGCCCAGGCTGAAGTGCAGTGACTTGATCTTGGCTAACTGCAACATTCACCTCCCAGGTTCAAGCGATTCTCCTGCCTCGGCCTTCCAAGTAGCTGGGATTACAGGCGCACGCCACCATGCCAGCTAATTTTTATATTTTTTTGTGGAGGCAGGGTTTCGCCATGTTGGCAAGGCTGGTCTCGAACTCCTAACCTCAGATAATCCACCCACTTCGGACTCCCAAACTGCTGGCTGGGATTACAGGTGTGAGCCACCTTGCCCAGCTGGCCTTGGGATTTTTTCTCCCAAAATAATGCCCATTCCTGTGACACCTCCTCAGGGAGGTTTTCTGCATCTTTTTTCTTTGTGCCAATAAAAAAAGGACAAAGTGGGGGCAGACTAGGAGTAGAGGATACTAGAACATGCTACTTCTAGAATTCCATAGTTTCTGGAATGCCAGAGCTTCTGAAGCATAGTAGAGCTGGGCACGGTGGCTCGTGCCTGTAGTCCCAGCTACTCAGGAGGCTGAGGTGGGAGGATCGCTTGAGTCCAGGAGTTGTGGGCTGTATTGCGCTATGCCCATCAGGTGTCCGCACTAAGTTCGGCATCAATATGGTGACCTCCCAGGAGCGGGGGACCACCAGGTTGCCTAAGGCGGGCTGAACTGGCCCAGGTCGGAAACAGAGCAGGTCAAAACTCCCGTGCTAATCAGTAGTAGGATCGCGCCTGTGAATAGCCACTGAACTCCAACCTGTGCAACATAAGGAGACCCTATCTCTGAAAAAACAAACAAACAAAAAACCACAGTAGAGAGGGGTCTCGAATGTCAGGACATCTTGGCCACAAGGCTATTCTGGAGTGCTTGTGGATTAACAATGTTAGAGTTCTCCCCTGCTTATCAGAGAATCCAGAATGTGGACTTTCTGACAAAACAGGCTGGACAATCACTGATTCTAAAATAGGAGGGTGTCAGGGGAGTTCATACCCATGAATCTCCCCCAGGAGGAAAATCTTGCATGCCAGGATGTCTGGAATGCTGAGAAGTATAGGATACAGAAAGGAATCTGTTTAACTAGGAAATGTAGAGAATGGGAGAGATCCTGGCCTATTGGCCCTTCCAGAGCACTGAAGGGTTTGTTTGCATTTCAAGAAATCCATAATGGCAGGAGGTTCCAGATTATCAGAGAATCTAGAACACAAATGAGGGACCTAAAAGGTGAGTGCTAGGCCGGGCGTGGTGGCTCATGCCTGTAATCCCAGCACTAGGGATTGCCTGGAAGCCTAGGCAGGTAGATCACGAGGTCAGGAGTTTGAGACCAGCCTGATCAACATGGTGAAACCCCATCTCTATTAAAAATACAAAAATTAGCCGGGCATGGTAGTGCGCACCCATAATCCCAGCTATTCAGGAGGCTGAGGGAGGAGAATTGCTTGAACCCTGGAGGTGGAAGTTGCAGTGAGCCAAGATCATGCCACTGCACTCCAGCCTGGGCGACAGAGTGAGACTCCATCTCACAAAAAAAAGAAAAAGAAAAAGATTTAATGAACGTCCCACAAGTCAAATTTAAAAAAAAAAAAAAAAAAGGTGAGTGCTTCTGTACCTGGGTATTCTGAAATAGCTGTGTCTCAAACCTAGTTTTGTTTTTGTTTGTTTGTTTTTGAGACAGGGTCTTACTCTGTTGCCCAGGCTGGAGTGCAGTGGTGCAATCACGGCTCACTGCAGCCTCCACCTTCTCAAGCAATCCTCCTACCTCAGCCTCCTGAGTATCTGAGACTACAGGTATGTGCCACCACGGCCAGCTAATTTTTAGGTTATTTTGAGGAGACATTGTCTCATTATGTTGCCCAGGCTGGTCTCAAACTCTTGGACTCAAGCCATTCTCCCGCCTAAGCCTCCCAAACTGCTGGGATTAAAAGTGTGAACTACCATGCCCAGCCTCAGACTCTAAAAAATTTTTTACATGCTAGGATATTCAGAATATTTGGGGATATTGGCATATTAAGAATTCTAGTATGTGGGGGTAGGGGCTGAAGGTCAGGAAATCTAGACTATGGTGGTGTTTTTTAATGCTCACATATCTAGTATATTAGGGTCATTTTTCATTTCCAGGCCAGAGAATCCAGAACGCTCATGTTTCTGGAATGCTGGTCATTCTATTTGTATTTTATTTCTTTTTTACATTTTTATTATTTTATTTATTTATTTATTATTTTTTGAGACAGGGTCTCACTCTGTCACCCAGGCTGGAGTGCAGTGGCGTGATCTTGGCTCACTGCAACCTCTGCCTCCCAGGTTCAAGTGATCCTCCCACCTCAGCCTCCCGAGTAGCTGAGATTACAGGTGGGTGCCACCATGCCTGGATAATTTTTGTATTCTTAGTAGAGATAGGGTTTCACTGTGTTGGCCAGGCTGGTCTCAAACTCCTGACCTTAAGCGATCTGCCTGCCCTGGACTCCCAAAGTGCTGGGATTATAGGCATGAGCCACCGCACCTGGCCTCATTCTAGAAATGAGAGAGAGAGAGAGTGAGCGAGCGAGCGAGAGAGAGAGAGAGAAAGAAAGAGAGAGAGAGGAGGGAATCTGGGATGTCAGCAAATCTAGAACGCCAAAAAGTTGGGTTATCTAAATGCTAGAGATAGTATTATCCTAGTATAGTATTAACTGCGTGTGTGTTTTTGTGCATGAGAGGGCATGGGGGAGGGGTGGAAGAATCTGGAATGCCGAGCCACTAGAACTCTGAGGAATTCTGAAGGGTTGAGATCAGTTAGGATCTAAGGGGTGACAGACACAGCTCTGGGAGATAGTGACACTGATGCGGGGAATTGGGAGCTGGGGACTCCAAATTCTAGGGGGAGGGGAGGCCAACGCCGGAAGTTGCAGTGGTGAGCCAGAGGCTGTTGCCTAGCAACAAGCATTGAAGATGCGCTGGATCCCGGACAGCAGGGAGAAATTTCAGCAGCGCCCCCAGCAAATGCTCCAGCCACAGGGTAGGAGGTGGTGAGGGGGGAAGCGGGCAGGGATACGCTGTCCTGCAGGGTCATGTGAGCAGGGGTCTTGGGGGCTTATACAAAGACAGGGTCATGCAGTACAGTCATTGGGCAGAGCTGGGCTCTGGGACAGCCCACGAATGGCTGTGAATGGAGTGCGAGTGCCGTGGTCACTGCCCCAGGGATTGTGTGTCCCTGGACGGTGCTGGACCCAGATTTCTGGGTGTCAGTGTGAGATGGAGGCATGGATTGTTGTAGGTGGCAGAAACGGTGTGTAGCCGTGTGAGTCAGCCTGTGAGTCTCACTGTAAGCTGGGGTGGTGGGGGGTGGTGAAGGGCTTCCCCGTCAGTCCTGCACACTCTCCTGGACTGGAAGAAGGGGCAGGAGTGGGGGTGTGGGGATGCAGTCGGATCAGCTGCGGTTCTTGGTCTGGGGTGGGCTCCATGGTCAGGGCGTGTGGCCTAGTACCCTGTGTGGGTGGAGCCTGGGATCCACGAGGTGGGGGCGGGGCTAACGCTACAGATCTGGAAACCTTAAGAATCCAACTGTTGTGCAATGTGGGGCCTGGAACCCCAAAGCGAGACAAACATGAAAGGGGTGGGCTTGGGATCCTACATGTGGTCCCGTCCCAGTTTTCTGTGGGAAAGGGTATGGCCTGAAACTCGGTGGAAAAAGAGGTAATTAGGGGGCGGAGTCTGAAGCTCTAGGGGCGGTACCTTTAGGAGAGAAGGGGCTTCTATTTCAAAGAATATAGATAGGATGGAGCCTTGAATTTATAATGAAGGGAAGAAAGTGGGCTTGAGACTCTAAGTTTGAAGGCTCGAAGCCTGGAACCCACTAAATCGGGTGTGGACGGGGTTTAAAGCTCCCTGTGGCTTGCGGCTCCTAGTTAGTGGTGAAGACTCTTAGGCAAGGAGGGGATCAGAACTCTCTTTTATATAGGTTTATTATTTATTATTGAGACGGGGTCTCACTCTATCGTCCAGGCTGGAGTGCAGAGCAGTGGTGCCATCTCAGCTCACTGCAGCCTCCGCTTTCCAGGCTCAAGCGATCGTCCCACCTCAGCCTCCCGAGTAGCTGGGACTACTGGCTCATGCCACCACGCCCGGCTAATATTTGGATTTTTAATAGAGATGGGAGTCTTGCTATGTTGTCCAGGCTGGTCTCAAACTCCTGGACTCAAGCGATCCACTCACCTCAGCCTCCCAAAGTGCTGGGATTGCAGGCCTGAGCCAGGGTGCCCAGCCGAACTGGGAACTCTCTAAGGAGAAAGTCTGCAATTCCAGGGAGTGGAAGGCAGCTCTTGAGAGCATTCAAAGACTCAGGCAAGGAAGGGAGTCTGATACCCTCTGGGGGTGGCGATAAGTGGGGTGCAGGAGGGGCAGAGCCAGGAGCCCCCTGGGAACGGAATTTGTGGCTCAGGGGCAGAGCCTGGCTGGGTTCACTGAGGGGCAGAACTTTGGGGAACAAGTTTTGCAGATGGTGAGCTTGGAACCCCTGAAGCCTAAGGCCTTGAGATGGGATCAATTATTTGAGAAGACCTAATGTGAACTTGGGACCCTCAGAGGGGCAGGACCTGGGGCCTAGTGTGGGGTTGGTGCTCCATAGGCAGAATCCTCAGTCTCTCGAGTGGAAAGGGGTACCTGTGGGGGGCTTCCAGCTTGTACGCCAGCGAGGGAGCTAAATTCTGGCCAAATTCTCCCAGAAGTGGGAACAGAGGCCTGAGGCCTGCCAGAGAGAGATCAGCTTAGGGGACCCTGCCTGCCCCCATCCCCAGCCTCCATATTCCTCTCATTGTGTAAGCACCCCTACTCTTCGGGCCTCTGCTCCACGAGAAGGTTCACGGAGCCAGTAGCCGAGTCCTAATTTCCCCCCACCGCGTGGGGAACTCGAGATCCCCCGCGCCCCGCATCCAGCACCTGTCCCTGCTGCCTTCTGATTGGCCGCGCGGCGAACGCCGGCGGCGCCGGGCTGTGATTGGCGGGAAGTTCGCAGCCCTTGGCTGGACGGTGGAGAAAGTGAGTCGGCCTCGGGCGGGGGCGGGGGCTGGGGGGGGGGCTGGGGCGGGGCTGCTGCGAGCCGGACCCGCCGGACAGACCGCCCGCCCGGAGCGGGACTCGGAGCCCGACACGATGCGGAGGCCTGGCCCCAGCGGCCGCCGCCCCCTCCTGCTGGTGCTGCTGCTGCCGCTCCTCGCAGCCGCCGCCTCCGCTGCCAGCCCCAGCCCCAGCCCCAGCCCCAGCCAGGTCGTCGAGGTCGCAGGGGTCCCCGGCCGCCCGGCCAGGTAAGCCCCGCTGCGGCCCCTGCTTCCTTGTGCCCCCTCCACTGGTGGTCCAAGAGGACCACGGCTTTCGGATTTAAGGGAAATCGAACCCACTGCTTCGATGCGGAGGTGAAAGGAGGGCTCTTGGATTAATTAGGCGCCCCCAATTTGTAGAGGTTAGAATCCGAGAGTACTGAGATTTTTATGGGAAGGAGTCCCCTCCACTGCGGTGGAGCAGGTTGAGTCTCCAGGGAATCCTGAAGTTTCTTCCGGAAAAGATCTCTAGTTTATTGGGGCGGGGGTGGGGTGATTGAGCTCTCCTAGAATGATAGAGACATGTGGGGTCCTCGGGCTAGGGTAGAGTTCCCCAAGTTTCTTGGGTGGGTAAGGAGGAAAGGTATTGGGGGATTCTGGAGGGACTTTATGAGGCCGCTGAGTTGTCCTGGTTTTCTAGGATTTGGGGGCTCTGTGTTCATGAAAAAGGACATTTGGGTTTTTCGAATCTGTCAGGAAGACATGGATTCTCGGGTTGATGGCGGAGGGGCTTGTGGGGAGTTGGGTGGGGTGGAGGAGTCCTCAGGCTTCAGAACTGTTGGGGTTGGGGATGCTCCAGTTTCCTAGAATTAAAGGACTCCGGGATTGAATGAGGCTCCAGTGATTTCACGGCGAGAGATCCAGGATTCCCTATAGATCTGGGGGCCATAGGCGCCCCTCCAGTCTGCGGGTGACGGGACTGAAGGAAGCCGTCTGCCCAGCACCCCCACCCACCCTCCCCGCCCGGCGGCCCAACGCTCCGTTACAAAGGCCCCGGGCTCTGCTCCCGCCTGGGTCTCTGCGAATGCGTTTAGTAACCCGAGCCGCAGCGGGGGCGGGGCCGGGAAGGGGTTAACCTGGAGAAAAGGCGGGAGGGACGACGGCAGGATTGGGGATCCCCGAGGCTCCCCTCCAGGTGGCTTCATCCTCCACTGGACCCCACCCACTTGAGAGGGGCCCAGCCGCTGGGCACCCCCTTCTCTGCACCCCGCTACTGCTCTCCTCTCGGAGTCTGGGCGCGCTCCCTTGTCTCTAGCCCCCCCCTTAGCCTAGCGATAATGGACTTGTCTGGGGGGCCCCTTCATTGCGACGCACTTGAACCGGAGCTGGAAGCTCAGCCACTGAGACCCTCTGAGCTCGGAGATGTTTCCAAGAACGGCACCCTTCTCCTGGTCAGGCGGGAAACTGAGACCCAAAGACCAAGATTCGCAGGCTTCTGGACACATCGTGGAAGGGCAAGAACGGGCTAGAACTCAGGCTCTGGGATTCCCAGTCCTGGACTGTGAGCCTTTATCCTCCTCCACCTCAGCACCCTGCTGGACACAGTCAAAGGGAAGAGCCTTCCCTCCCCAGCTGCCGAGGCCTGTGGAAGTGGCGCCACCTGTCGGCCAGGCTCAGGATGGCGTCTGAGTCTCGGACCTGGATATGGGGAGGGCGGGGTTCTACATTCCCAGACAGCCCGGGCTTAGAAATGCGCTTATAAATCGAGTCTTTTTTTTTTTAATCGCTTTTAAAATAACGTATTTTTCAGTAAAGCCTTACCGCCAAAACCTCTTCATAAGACAAATAAAAGTAAGGTTGCTGTGCCCTTCAGCCCAGAGAGTCTAAATCAATTTGCCTCCCATTGTACAGATGGAGAAACTGAGGCGTGGGGAGAACCTCAAGTTAGTTACGTATCTGTTTCAAGCCCCCCTCAGGATTCGTCTTGGTTTCCCCCCCTCCGATCACCCTCCTTTGCAGAGTTCTGGGATGCTAGGGGCGTAAGTGACTTCCACCCCACTATTTATAGCGTTGCTACTTGTCGCTGCTGCCCAGGCCAGACGTCTAGGAGGAGCCGCTGCATCCGAGGTGGGTTCTGGCAGATGGAGTATGAGTAGGGAGCAAAGGGGGGTAGGAGGAGAGGGGCAGGGAGTGCCCCTTCCCACCCCTCATCCCAGCGGGAGAGGTGGATGCATTTGGTAGAGAAGTACTTGGTCTCCTCCTTCCCCACTTAGTCCCTGGCTGTCTCCCAAGCCTCCTGCAGGGTCCGAAGCTGCCAGCCCAAAAAGTGTGCGGGCCCCCAGCGGTGCCTGAATCCAGTGCCTGCAGTGCCTAGCCCCAGCCCCAGCCCCAGCCCCAGCCCCAGTGTGAGGAAGAGACAGGTGTCCCTCAACTGGCAGCCACTGATGTGAGTGGGCAGTCCCTCCCCTACCAACTCCCCAGGAACTCCCAGCCTTGCCCCCCTTTCCGCTCCACCTCCCTCCCACCTTCCCCCCACCTCCCCCTCCCCACACCCCATCTCTCCTTCTCTCTCCCCCCTCCCTCCCCGGCTCTTTCTTTCACTATCAGCCTGTATGTCTATTTCATCTCTTCCCTCCCTATCTCAGTCTCTTTCCATCTCTGCATTGTTTCTGTTTCTTTCCAGTTAATCTGTCTCTTTTCCTCTCTCTTTCTGTATCTCACTGCCTGTCTCTATGTCTAAGTCTCTCTGCCCTTACTCTCTTTCTTGCCCCCCACCCCTCCCCCTTCTCTGTTTCTCCTAGGGTCTTTTTGTTTCTCTCCCACTAGAGGCCTGGTCCCCATAAATGGGTGTTGTGGGGGGAGGGTTGGGCAGAGCCGCTACTGAAAGACATTTTCCTGGCATGGAGGCTCTTTGGTGGGGAGGTCAGCTTAACCCGGTGACAACAGCTTTTCCGTCCTCTCCCACCCAGGCTGCAGGAGGCCAGAGCTCTACTGAAGCGGCGGCGGCCCCGGGGGCCTGGGGGCCGGCGACTACTGAGAAGGAGGCCCCCACAGCGTGTCCCCGCTGGCAAGGCCCCGGGTAAGCACATCCGCCTTTCCTCGGCCTGGGGCAAGGGGGGTTCCGGGCCAGATAAAGTCGTCTGGTTCCCACGGTCCAGCCGCCGCCTACCCGCCCCCCATTGTAGCTCAGCCCCCATCCCCAGGATGAGGCCTCCTCTTGGGACCCCAGCGTCCGGCCCTGTGAGGTGAGCCCGGGACAGGACCAGACGCAGGCCAGAGGCGCTGACCCGCGGGGGTGGGGCCGGGAAGCCAGGCGTCCGGGCTCCCTGCGGCCGAAGAGGGAGGGCGCGCTGGCCCGGCAGAAAGCGCCGCCGAACCAGCCCAGACAACAAAAGCGATTGTGCGGGTTGGCGCCTGCCTGGGCACCGAATGCTTAAGATTGCGGGGCGGCTGGGGGCCAAAGGGCTCCTCCTGTTTCCCAAATCTTCCCCCTGCCCTCCTCCCACTCCAGCTCTCGACCCCCAGGCTAGAACACAAACACCCCAGTCTCAAACATCCTCAAAACCCTTCTCTTGCTGTAGCCTTCAGCCCAGATGTGACCCCTCCCCCTAAAGTCTTCCAGATGTGAGCCTCGGGCCAGATGTTAGTACCCCCGCCCACAGCCTCCATCCAATGCTTCTTTATCCATTGTGACTTCTTTCACCAGGTGTGGTGTTCTGGCCAGATGTGGCCGCATCTTCAGATGTGTTCACCCCCCACCCACCTCCAGCCTCCTGCCCAGGATCTAGACACCCAATTCCTTTACGTGCCCAGGTGCAGCGACCCTTCTGTCATCCCTCAGATGTCTCACCTGGCTGCTCAGATGTGTCATGATAGTCCCCTATCTAGACGAAGCCCCTTTCTCTGTGCCCAAGGCAGAAAAGGAAACAACTTTTAGCTGTCTCCCCAAATGCGGCCCCCACTACTCTTTATGGATTCAGCTCTGTCTGGGGGGAAACCCGCCCGCCCCCACCTGTTCCCTTCCTCGCCGCTCCCCTACAGGCCTGGTCCACTTGTTGGTGTGCGGATGGGGACAAAGGGGGCGCCCGGCTCACCCCTGCGAGTCTAGCGCCCAGCCTGCGAGTCTCTGGCTAAGCGCCCAGCCCCACGCGCCCCCGCGCGGCCGCCGGGGAGGGAGTGGTGGGGAGGGGGGGCCTGAGCGGGGGCGCGGCCGCCCTCCCCCGCGGGCGGGCGGGCGCGGCCGGGCCCCTCGGGCGGGCTGGGGCGGCGGCGCGGCGGAGCGCGGCGCTGCAGCCATGGCGGGCGGCGTGCGGCTGCTCTGGGTGTCGCTATTGGTGCTGCTGGCGCAGCTAGGGCCGCAGCCCGGACTGGGCCGGCCCGGAGAGCGTCTCCGCGTGCGCTTCACCCCGGTCGTGTGCGGCCTGCGCTGCATCCATGGGCCGTCCGGCTCCCGCTGTACCCCGACCTGCGCGCCCCGCAACGCCACCAGCGTGGACAGCGGCGCACCCGGCGGGGCGGCCCCGGGGGGACCCGGCTTCCGCGCCTGTGAGTGCGGGGTGGTGGTCCCGAGAGAGCGGCTCCCGGGGGGAGGAGGATCCCTGGGGATGGAGGAGACAGTCCTCCAGGGAGAGGGAGCCCAGATTCCACATGCAACAGTGCAGGGGAATCTCAGGGGCTGTTTCAGAAAGGGGGCCCCAGATTCCTGGCTTTTGGGGTTGGGTCTTGAGGGTTCCTATTCTGCAAGCAATGAGGGTCCCTAGGGGGCTGTGATGTCCCAAGTAAGGGAATTGGCGCCGGCTTTCATGCCTTCGAGTCAAAATGGGGATCTCAGAACTGAGGGACCTGAGAACATTTGGGACGGGGGCTTGGATTCGGAGATGCTGAGTAAGGAGTCCCCAGGAACCAAGCACGAGTCTCAGGGCTGCATGGTGGACTTCTGAGTTTCTGTGTCTTTGGGTGGGAAGATTCCGTATGGGAATGCCTGTGAGGAGGGAGACTGGAGCTAAGAGGGAGAAGGGACAGAGAAGAGGGTTGTGTGTGTGTTGTGGGGGGATGTCTCCCCAGGATCTGAGTTGCAGGGGTCCCACGTGCGAGAGAAATCCAGATAAAAGGCCTTACGGAAGGGGCGCCCCCTGGGGGCGGAGGCGACAGGAGGAGTATGTACCAGGCGCTCCTAGAGATGGGGAGCCCTGGGGGTTCAGGTGAGGTGGGGGAGGGCACGCCACCTGTTGTTCCAGGATGCAAAAGTGGGCAGACTCTGGGGTCGGGGCCTCCCTGTCCCTCACCCGGCAGACCCTCTGGAGTGGGGAGTGGGGGCCCCTGGCGCGGAGAACTCGCCCAGTCTGGCCCCCAGCCAGCCCAACCCGGCCGGCGTGAGCTCATCTCCCGCCTGAGCCCCCGCCCGCTGCCACTCCCTCTCTCCTCCCCTTCCTCCCTCTTTCTTTCACTCTTTCCCGGCCCAGCCCTAACGTGCCTGTGCCAGGCACCATGCCCAGGTGGGTGCCAAGCCCCTGGGGGTGCAAGGAGGGCCATATGAAGTGGGGGCTGACCTCAGAGGGACTCCTATGTCCTCAACTGCCCGCTCAGCCGGGGCTGTAGGGCATGATGTTGGCTGTGCCCATCTAGCAGCCCACCCTGGGTGTAGGCACCCCCAGGGAGCTGGCATGGGGGCCTGCATTCAGGCCAAGAGAAGGCAGAGAAATGCCCTCAGAGCCTGGGAAATGCCCTCAGACTTGGCTGGTTTCCCACCACCTCCCTCAGAGACCCTTCCCATTTTGCAATCTTAATTCCTAGTTAAGCCTCTCCTAGGCCCCACTACCTAATTAAAAGCCTGCCTTAGAGCACCCTAGAGTCCCGGCCCCACACTCCTGCCTAGGGGAGCCCAGAGCTTTTGCTCCCAGGTCCGAGGCCCCCTCTCCACCCCTGGCAACAGACTTTAGAGACCACTCCTCCAGTGAAGTTCCCTCTCATTCTTGCTTCCCACCCCCCACACTGTGCCTTTCCCCGGAGAACTCTGTAGTATCCTCTAGATGTCCTGCTCTTCTAGCTCACCCCCCTCCTCAGGAACTTCTGATCCCATTTATCTTCAGAGAACCCCAGAGTTGGTGTTGGTAAGTGGATTTCCCCAAGAGGACTCCAGACCCTGTGCTCCTCTCAGGCAGCCATTAATAAAAAGGCGTTGGCACCTAATTGCTTAGCTGGGAAGGGAGGGAATTCCACATAGGGTCTGGGCCAATTGAGGCTCTTAAGTGCTGATGACCTCCAGGAATTCCACTTCTCTATCTAAACCCTGTTTTCAGCACCCTCAAACTGATTGTCTCCTGGGAAGCACTAGAGTCCTGTTTTCTAGGTAAACGTCCCCAAAAGGACTCCTGCTGAAAGGGCGCCTCAGTTTCCTCTGAGCTAGGTTCTCCATCCCAGAAACCTCCAGCGTCTTTCAACTCTAGAGGACTGCCCTTTAACCGATCTCCTCCCAGGACTCCAGTCTCTTTATCCTTCTAAATGGAGGTGGCTCTCCGTGTCCTTTCCTCTGTACAGTTGTGACTCAGAATCCCACACACGCCTCTCCCGGCCGCCTGCCTCCTCCCTCCCCTACGCACAGCTGTCTCCAGCTGTTCTCTGCAGCTCCGGGACAGAGAGGGAGGGGGTGCTCTCGCAGGACAGTCCGGCCTCCTTTGGCTCCACGGTCCCGGGGCTCCCCAAGGGTCCGGAATGCGGAGCCGCCGCCCTGCCCCCGCCGCACCTCTCTCTTTGTTTACCCCGCCGCACAGCTGGCAGTGCCCCGCCCAGAGGTGGCCTGGGGCCCAGCGAGGGCGCGCAAAGGGGAGTGGAAGCGCGTTCCCGCTCGTGGCCCCGCCCCGGTGCTACTGGAGGCGGTGAGGCAGAGCTAGAACTCTAAAGCCCCAGCCCGAGAGGAGGTGGGCGGAGAAAAAGCGCGGTGGGCAGAACTAGGGCGCCCGGACGGCCTGGAGGTGGGGTGGGAGGGGCGTGAGCAAGTGAGCCGGGCGAATCAGAGTGCGGAAAGGGAGGTGGGCGGGGCTAGAGGCGGCAGGTTAAGCTCCTGGATAGGCGAGGTTTAGCATCCTGCGGGTAGAAGGTAATATGAGAGGGGCTAGAAAGGGGGCACAGCCAGGGGGCGGGGCTAGGACTTCGTGGACTGCGCAGAGGGAGTAAGGGCGGGCTAGCGAAGGAGACCGAGTTGGGCGGGGAGTTATGCCAGGGAGTGTTGCCGGGGAGTTATGCCAGGCAGTTATGCCGGGGAGTTATGCCAGGGAGGCTAAAATGTGGTTTGAGTCAATGGAGGGGATCAGCGTTGGGTCGGAGGGGCTGGAACAGCAAAGGGTTCCGTTGGACTACGGAATGGGCGGGGTCAGCGCCGTCTGGGCGGGGCTGGACCCTGTGGACTCGGCCAGAAAGTGGGATGCGAGAGGTTGACAAGAAAGTGAAAAACAGCCTGAGGGCTGGCTGCGCTCACGGCTGTAATCCCAGCACTTTGGGAGGCTGAGGCAGGAGGATTGCCTGAGCCCAGGAGTTCAAGACCAGCCTGGCCAACAAAGTGAGACCTCGTCTCTACAAAATTAAAAATCATAGCCCGACGTGGTGCACGCCTGTGTTCTCAGCTACTCAGGAGGTGGGAGGATCACTTCAGCTTAGGAGGTCCAGGCTGCAGAGCTATGATCATGTCACTGCATTCCAGCCTGGGCAATCCAGCGAGAGCCTGCCGACTTAATAGGTGGGGCTGTACTTCTAGATGGCTGAACGACTGGACTGGGCCAATGCTCACGCCGGAATTGGGGCGGGGCCACATGACAGCTGAGGGCTGAGCAACCTAGAAATGAATGATACCTCGAGGGCGTAGGGACTTCGCTGGCCACAGGGGAACCTGCCAGGAGTGGTGGCGCCTCTCCTGAGTGTCCTCGTTCTCCTCCCAGTCCTGTGTCCCTTGATCTGTCACAATGGCGGTGTGTGCGTGAAGCCTGACCGCTGCCTCTGTCCCCCGGACTTCGCTGGCAAGTTCTGCCAGTTGCACTCCTCGGGCGCCCGGCCACCGGCCCCGGCTATGCCAGGCCTCACCCGCTCCGTGTACACTATGCCACTGGCCAACCACCGCGACGACGAGCACGGTGAGGAAAGTGTGGCCAGAGTCCCCTCCGACCCCTCTGTCAAGCCTTTCACCGTGCTCCTGACCCTCACCTTTCCCGCCTTCCCGAGCACCCTTGCCCAGTTCGCCCTCCCCCTTTTGTCTAGCCCCAGCCCATAAGAACCTATGTAGACATCCCTTTGCCCGGCCATGCCTTCCCTAGGCGTGGCGTCTATGGTGAGCGTCCACGTGGAGCACCCGCAGGAGGCATCGGTGGTGGTGCACCAGGTGGAGCGTGTGTCCGGCCCGTGGGAGGAGGCGGACGCCGAGGTGGTAGCGCGGGCGGAGGCGGCAGCGCGGGCGGAGGCGGCGGCGCCCTACACGGTGTTGGCACAAAGCGCGCCACGGGAGGACAGCTACTCAGACGCCTCGGGCTTCGGTTACTGCTTTCGGGAGCTGCGCGGAGGCGAAGTGAGAGGATGCCGGTGGGGAGGGGCCCGGAGCGTGCCTCCGCGCGGGGGCGCGCTCACCCATCACTTCCCCGCAGTGCGCGTCCCCGCTGCCGGGGCTCCGGACGCAGGAGGTCTGCTGCGGAGGGGCCGGCTTGGCCTGGGGCGTTCACGACTGTCAACTGTGCTCGGAGCACCAGGGTAAGCCCCAGGACGTCCTCGAGGTGCTCGGAGCTGGGGAGGGGTGAGAACCTCATCGAGTCTCCTACTCTGCCCTAGATAAACCCAGTTCACCAATTGTAGCCATGCCTAACCCATTGTGGAGGCCACTTCCAGTCCTGAGCTATTCATACTGTTCTGGGACCACCCACCCCATTTTCTGACTTTGGCCACTCTGTTCTCACCCTGCCTTTGTGCCTCGGCCCTTCCCATGTACTTTGGGAGTCTCCAGTGTGGCCATTTCAAACTGCCAATCTAAGGCTGACCCTGCACTAGCCAACATCTTTTAGTCCCTCTCACCTGTCTTCGGCTCCGCCCACTCCATTCTCGCTCCGCCCACCCGTTCATGGCCCACCCCTCTCCTCTCGCCACAGGGAACTCCGAAAGAGTGGGCGCCCCAGATGGACCTTGTCCAACCGGCTTTGAAAGAATTAATGGGTCCTGCGAAGGTGAGACGGGGCAGGGGTGGGAGGAGCTTGGTTCTGGGGGCGGGGTTTGCAGGGATCAAGCTCCTGACTCCACAGTAACCCTCCCTAACCCTGGCAGATGTGGATGAGTGCGCGACTGGTGGGCGCTGCCAGCACGGCGAGTGTGCAAACACGCGCGGCGGTTACACGTGCGTGTGCCCCGACGGCTTTCTGCTCGACTCGTCCCGCAGCAGCTGCATCTGTGAGCCACCAGCAGAGGGCTGAGGCTGGGTCTCATGCCCGCGCTGCCCTCAGACCACGTCCCACAGCATCCTGGGGGATCAGACCCCCGAGATCTTCCCAGACTCCCAGGTTCCGCAGAGCCACCTCAGAACTTCTCAGATTCTAATATAGCCTCAGAATCCCCGGACCATCTTTAGATCTCTCAAGCCTTTTGGATCTAGATCCTCCAGACACCCAGATTTTTTATTTTATTTATTATTATTTTTTGAGACAGTCTCACTCAGTCGCCAGGTGCCAGGCTGGAGTGCAGTGGCGCGATCTCGGCTCACCGCAACCTCTGCCTCCCGGGTTCAAGCAATTCTGCTGCCTCAGTCTCCCGAGTAGCTGGGACTACAGGCGTGCGCCACCACGCCCGGCTAATTTTTGTATTTTTAGTATAGACGGGGTTTCACCATGTTGGCCAGGATGGTCTCGATCTCTTGACCTCAAGATCCGCCCGCCTCGGCCTCCCAAAGTGCTAGGATTACAGGCGTGAGCCACCGCGCCCGGCCCTATTTTTTTATTTTTTATTTTTGAGACAGGGTCTTGCTCTGTCGCCTAGGCTGGAGTGCAGTGGCACGATCTCGCCTCATTGCAACTTCTGCCTCCTGGGTTCAAGTGATTCTCCTGCCTCAGCTTCCCGAGTAGCTGGAGTTACAGGCGGGCACCACCATGCCCGGCTAATTTTTTTTTTCTTTTTGTATTTTTGGTAGAGACAGAGTTTCACCATGTTGGCCAGTCTGGCCTCAAACCCCTGGCTTCAAGTGATCTGCCCGCTTCGGCCTCCCAAAGTGTTGGGATTACAGGCCTGAGCCACCACACCTGGCTCTCTCAGACTTTCTTGAATCCTTCTCAGACTCCCAAATCCTCTCATCCCCCTCGATGACTCGACTTTCTTCAGATCTCGAGATTCTTCTCAGTTTCTCATTCACCACTGACACCCCACTGAGGCTCCAAGCCCTTCTCAGACCTCCAGAGCCCATTGCTCTCCTTCAGACCCTCTCAGACCTCTCCCAAATGCCCATCACACCCACCAACTCCCCCCCCCAATCCCGGAACCATTCCCCTCTCTGCCAGATCCCTCAGTGCCGCGACATTCCCAACCCCGCCCTGAAGAATTTCCTCCTCGCTCCTCGCAGCCCAACACGTGATCTCAGAGGCCAAAGGGCCCTGCTTCCGCGTGCTCCGCGACGGCGGCTGTTCGCTGCCCATTCTGCGGAACATCACTAAACAGATCTGCTGCTGTAGCCGCGTGGGCAAGGCCTGGGGCCGGGGCTGCCAGCTCTGCCCACCCTTCGGCTCAGGTGAGCCCCTGCGACCGTGCCTAGTCCCACGGGCAACACACGTGGCGCTCATTCTACGACCCGGCCTTCAACCCTGAGGCTCACCGCCCCTAACCTGGCTGGGCTGCAGCGTTGGCCACGCCCCAACCTCTGAGACCGCAGGCCTCAACTGGACCGAGTCCACGGCTCCACCTCTATCCGTAGCCACACCCACCCCTCCATCCGCAGCCACACCTATTTCTGAGGCCCCAAGATAGGTTTTGTCTCCTGAGCGTCAACGCCAGCCCCACCCTGTCCCTGAGCTTTGACCAAGTCCCCAGCTTCTGAGATACTGCCTTCAGCTTAGCCCCCACTTAGCCCGCCCCCCGAATGCCCCTCCCTCAGACACCTCCCTGGAATTGTATCTTCTGCTTAAAACTAAATCCCACAAGGGAGCTATTTCCTAGCCTCCAACTCTGTCCCTGTGGACCCAAACCAGACCCCGCCCTCAACCCTGTCCCTGCCCCCATCCCAAATAGGGGAAAACTCTCTTGGCCCCACCTTTAGCCTCTGAGACATCCTACTGTTTGGCTAGGAAACCACCCCATCCCAGCCTCCAACTCAAACTCCTGACACTCCAGCCAAGCCCTGCCCCCAGCCAAGGCCAGAGTTTGGGCCTGCCATCGCTTTCCTCCCACTTTCTTGTTCTCTCTCTGCCCCTCTCTCTTTCCTGTTCCCAGAGGGTTTCCGGGAGATCTGCCCGGCTGGCCCTGGCTACCACTACTCAGCCTCCGACCTCCGCTACAACACCAGACCCCTGGCCCAGGAGCCACCCCGAGTGTCACTCAGCCAGCCTCGTACCCTGCCAGCCACCTCTCGGCCATCTGCAGGTGAGCTGGCTCAGGCAGGAGTGAGTGCCCTCTTCAAGGGGCTGCCCCAGCCCCATAGTGAAAGGAGGGAGGAGAGGATTTGGGCTCCACTCGCTGATACCTCTTTCTTACCAGGATTTCTGTCCACCCATCGCCCGGAGCCCCGGCCTGACCCCCAGCCCGACCCTCGGCCCGATCACCGGCCCGGCCCTGAGCTTCCCTTGCCCAGCATCCCTGC
Source organism: Aotus nancymaae (assembly GCF_030222135.1). Classification (NCBI taxonomy): domain Eukaryota; kingdom Metazoa; phylum Chordata; class Mammalia; order Primates; family Aotidae; genus Aotus; species Aotus nancymaae. Next base: position 13,436,196 of record NW_026988441.1, on the reverse strand, counting down.
CTGGACTGGTCCTGAGATTCCTGAATCAGGTTTGGTAGAAATAATTGAGGGCATTGGGCCGGGAGCGGTGGTTGATGCCTGTAATCCCAGCACTTTGGGAGGCTGAGGCGGGTGGATCACCACCAGGTCAGGAGTTTGAGACCAGCCTGGTCAACATGACGAAACCCCTTCTCTACTAAAACTACAAAAATTAGCTGGGTATGGTGGCAGACGCCTGTAGTCCCAGCTACTTGGGAGGCTGAGGCAGGAGAATAACTTGAACCCAGGAGGCAGAGGTTGCAGTGAGCCGAGATCGTGCCATTGCACTCCAGCCTTGGTGACAAGAGCAAAACTGTCTCAAAAAAAAAGAAATAATTGAGGGCATTGATGGAGGTATTACAGGTGGGATTCTGGGGGAAGAGATTCTAAGGTGGAGATTCCAGAATACAGCAAATAGGAATGTTACAGGAGAGGAATTCAGGAATGGATGAGAAGAGATAAGCATTTGAAGGGTTGGGTGGTAGTTAGATCAGGAGCTGGAATGGGAGTTGGGCTCTCCTGTGTCAATTGAGCAAGCCATTTAACCTCTGAGACTCAGTTTTTTCATCGGTAAAATGGGGATCATTGTTGAGATGTCTCTGAAGTGTCTGACACATAATAAGCGCTCAGATGAATACTTATGGTATTTTTCATTATCTAATATTAGATAATTATTTCTCAGGGAGGGCACTAAGACTGTATCTCAGGCAGAGGGTTGGAGAGCAAACTATTCAAAGCCAGAGACCTTGGGGTGGCCAAAGATCTGATGAGAACGTTTCCAGGATAAAGGAGATGGAGATCGGCCAGGCGCGGTGGCTCACGTCTGTAATCCCAGCACTTTGGGAGGCCGAGGCGGGTGGATCACGAGGTCAAGAGATCGATACCATCCTGGTCAGCATGGTGAAACCCCGTCTCTACTAAAAATACAAAAAAATTAGCTGGGCATGGTGGCACGTGCCTGTAATCCCAGCTACTCAGGAGGCTGAGGCAGGAGAATTGCCTGAACCCAGGAGGCGGAGGTTGCGGTGAGGTGAGATCGCGCCATTGCACTCCAGCCTGGGTAACAAGAGCGAAACTTCGTCTCAAAAAAAAAAAAAAGGAGATGGAGATCAGAAGAAGACTGGGCGACTGGGCTTGCTTGGAGAGGAGACACCCTAGAAGGTGTTTTAGGCAGCTTACAGGGGCGGTGGGGGGCGGACTGTACTGGGAAGAAAGGGATGGAGGATTCGGAGATGGGGGAACCCTGGCTGACTGGACCCCCCAGGTCCCTCCCCGGGCATGTGTCAGCGCAACCCCCAGGTTTGCGGCCCAGGACGCTGCATTCCCCGGCCCAGTGGCTACACCTGCGCTTGCGACTCTGGCTTCCGGCTCAGCCCCCAGGGCACCCGATGCATTGGTGAGCAGGGCGGAGGGGGCGGGAGGAGGCAGGGCAGAGGGCTTTGCCCGGTCACCTTGTGACCAGCCCCCTCCGTGTCCTCAGATGTGGACGAATGTCGCCGCGTGCCCCCGCCCTGTGCTCCCGGGCGCTGCGAGAATTCACCAGGCAGCTTCCGCTGCGTGTGCGGCCCGGGCTTCCGAGCCGGCCCGCGGGCTACGGAATGCCTGGGTGAGAAATTCGCCCCACCCGGCTTCAGGCCCATCCCAGGGTCTCGCTCCTGCCCTCACTCCAGAACCTCTCCAGCCCTCCCACGCTTCCCCTCGTGGGTCCCGCCTCAGGACTGCTCTGCCCATGCCCTTGGCCCCGCCCCTCCCTGCCCCGCCTCCACCCAGCTCCGGCCTCCCTTTGGCCCCACCCCTACCCAGCCCCCAGACTGCCTTTTCCTGTCCGGGCCTGGTCGCGGCACGTATTGCTCCGCCCCCACGCTCAGGCCCCGCCCTTATTGGCCACGCCCCTCCCCGTCCCAGACTCCCTCCCTCCCCCAGGCCCCGCCCCTGTCGGGATGGCTGCGGTAACCAATTTCCTGACCACGACCCCTGATTCCAAACCTGCCACCCTAGAGCCCCATCCCCAAACTGATTTCTTCTCTAGCTCCGACCCCACCTTCCCTTTGCTGGGTCCCCAAAGCTGTCCTTCCTGCCCTTGCCCTACCAAACCCTGCCCTCCCCAATTGCCCCCTCTCACTGTGCCCCTCTCCGCCTGTCCTGGCCCGGTCCCCAGCCTGGCTCTGGCCCAAGCTTGGCCCAGCTCCCGCTTCCCCCTACCCCCGCCTGCCCGCGTCGCTTTTCCCGGGACTGTCTGCCCCAGTCCCAGCTGCTTGGTCTGTACCCACAGACGTGGACGAGTGCCACCGCGTGCCGCCGCCGTGTGACCTCGGGCGCTGCGAGAACACGCCAGGCAGCTTCCTGTGCGTGTGCCCCGCTGGGTACCAGGCTGTGCCGCACGGAACCAGCTGCCAGGGTGAGGGCCTGGGAGGGGCAGCCGGGAAGGGGTGCGAGGGGAGGGGTAGAGCGCAGTGATGAGGGCCAGAGAGACTGAACAACAGAGCAAAGAGAGCTGATTGATGGGGGCAGAGGCCAGGCTCTGGAGCAGACGTGTGGCCTGATGGCAGTAGAGAGAGACCTGGGATGGAGAGGCCAAGTGATGGGAAACAGAAAGGCTGAGTCATGGAAGATGGAGAAGCAGAGTGAAGAGGGATGGAGATGTCAGTAATCTGGTGCGTAAGGGGAGCAGAGTTATGGAGGACAGGGGAGAAGGAGGCCTCCTCCTGGGGACTACAGAGGCAGAGCTGTAAGAGCCAGCCAGGCAGCTTAGTAGGGTTTGGTGGAGGATGTAGTCAGATGATGGTGACAAGGAGGAATAGTGATGGGGTCAGGGGGACAGAATGATGGAGGGTGGAAAGCCAAAGTGACAGAGGCAGAGGGGAGGCAGAGGGGAGCAAGCGACCCTGGGTCCCCTTCCCCGTGCAGATGTGGATGAATGCACCCAGAGCCCCGGCCTGTGCGGCCGAGGGGCCTGTGAGAACCTGCCTGGCTCTTTCCGCTGTGTTTGCCCGGCTGGCTTCCGGGGCTCGGCCTGCGAAGAGGATGTGGATGAGTGTGCCCAGGAGCCACCGCCCTGCGGGCCCGGCCGCTGTGACAACACGGCAGGCTCCTTTCACTGTGCCTGCCCAGCTGGCTTCCGCTCCCGAGGGCCTGGGGCCCCCTGCCAAGGTGAGGGTGCTAAGCTTAGCCCCACTGCACCACTGTTTGCTGTGGGGACTAGAGAGAGATTACTGAGGGGCAGAGAGGCAGAGTGACGGGGCTCAGGGATGAAAAACGGGCTGAGGGATGAGGGCCTCACTCCAGAGTCTTCTCTCTCTCCTTTCAACAAAATAAGATAGTTCTCCCCATCCCTCCTTCCTTTTTAAAAGATACTCTTGTGCTTATGGGAACTCTAAGGAGGGGTCACCTGAGGCAGGGCAGGCAACATGGAGTTGGTGCCTTAGCCCCACCCTAGTAGCTGGAGAGGCTATTGAATGGGGACACAAGGAATGTGTCTGTCCTCCTGGGAAGAAGGAGCAGCCCGAACCTAGTCCAGGAGGCTGGCTCAAGACTGGAATGCTGGGGTGGGTGGCAATGGCCATGGGGATGGGTGCAGGTCCTTTTCTCAGCCTCATTGGTCCTGTCTGCCCCAGATGTGGATGAGTGTGCCCGTAGCCCCCCGCCCTGCACCTACGGCCGGTGTGACAACACAGAAGGCAGCTTCCAGTGTGTCTGCCCCACTGGCTTCCAACCCAACGCTGCTGGCTCGGAATGCGAGGGTGAGCCCGGGGAGGGAGGGAGGCATGTGTATGGGGCGGGGGCATTGGGCCACTTCTTCAAGGCCACCCTCTCCCCTGCCTCCCAGATGTGGATGAGTGTGAGAACCACCTGGCATGCCCTGGGCAGGAGTGTGTGAACTCACCCGGCTCCTTCCAGTGCAGGGCCTGTCCTCCCGGCCACCACCTGCACCGTGGCAGATGCACTGGTGAGACCAGGCCCTGGCTGTGACCTTGGGCCTGCATCATGACCCCTGACCCTTGACCCAGATCACAACTGTGACCTGGCCTATAACCTCCTGACCTGGACCTCAGTACCTCCCTCCCCAGGGCCTGTGACACCTGACCCTGACCTGGACCACGACTCTTGACCCTGAATGTGACCCCTGAGACCCAACTTTACACTGATATTTGACCCTAATCATCACCCTTGATAGTCTCTGCCCATACCCCGATAGCAATTGTGATCCTCCTGACTCCGGCCCTGAATGTGACCTGTAACTCCTGAATTTGACTGTGACATTTGGCCCTAATCATAACCACTCACCATAGCACTGACCATAACCTTGACTGTGTGACTCTTGGTCCGGTCTCTTTCACTGCCTCTGCCTATTCTCGGAATCCCTTCTCTGGAACCTGGTTGGGTTCCTGATCCCTGACCCTGGCCTTGAGGCAGAATCCTGGACCCTGACTGTAACCTCTGACCCTAACTGGACTCAGATTCCAGTCACTGATTCTGACCCATGGTTCAGCTGAATCCCATCCAATGATCCTGGTTTAAAATACTTGACTGGTCCCTAGTTCATTTCTGATCCCTGTCTAATCCAGAGTCCCTCCTCCTGACCCCAAAATCCTGACACAAACAGTTCCTAGAAACCTAGACCCACAAGATTGGTAACCATGGTCCCCAGAAGCCAGGAACTTGGATCAGCCCTACTCACCTCTGCAATAGAGCCCTCCCTCAGTCTCCAACTCACGACACTTCCCACCACCTCCCCCAGACCCCCTACTCCAAGAGGATTCGTCCGGTGTGTCCCTAGACTGGATCCTTTCTGAACCCCCCCACCCCCCACAGATGTGGACGAATGCAGTTCGGGTGCCCCGTGTGGTCCCCACGGCCACTGCACTAACACGGAAGGCTCCTTCCGCTGCAGCTGCGCGTCAGGCTACAGGGCGCCGTCGGGTCGGCCCGGGCCCTGCACAGGTGAGCATCATAAGGACCTGCCAGAGTGTCTGGGAGTGGGGCCTGGGTTCCAGAGCAAAGCCAGCTGGCAAGGTGGAGGCGGGACCATGCACTGTGGGAGGAGCTTAGAAACCTGCCATTGGCGGGGTCGGGGGTTACTACGTTGTGGGCGGGGCTGATGTCTGGGAGGGCGGGTTCCATGACTCCGCCCAATCTCCCGCAAACCCTAGACGTGAACGAGTGCCTGGAGGGCGACTTCTGCTTCCCTCACGGCGAGTGCCTCAACACAGACGGCTCCTTTGCCTGTACTTGTGCCCCCGGCTACCGGCCCGGACCCCGCGGAGCCTCTTGCCTCGGTTCGTACCCAGGCTGGTCCTGGCCCCGGAAAGGGTGGGCTTAGGGCAGGAAAAGGAGGGAAGGGGAAAAGAGGGTGCAAAGGGGAAAACGAGTTTTTGGCCAGGGTCCTTTTTTTTTTTTTTTTTTTTGAGTTTTCCTAAGTAGTATCTCAGAGCAAGGATTTTTTTTTTTTTTTTGAGATGAAGTCTCACTCTGTCGCCCAGGCTGGAGTGCAGTGGTGCAATCTCCGCTCACCTCGACCTCCGCCTCCCGAGTCCAAGCGATTCTCCTACCTCAGCCTCCCTAGTAGCTGGGACCACAGGCGTGTGCCACCACGCCCGGCTTTTTTTTTTTTTTTTTTCTATTTTTAGTAGAGGCGGGGTTTCACGGTGTTAGCCAGGATGGTCTCGATCTCCTGACCTCGTGGTCCGCCCGCCTCGGCCTCCCAACGTGCTGGGATTACAGGCTTAAGCCACCACACCTGGCTGGCCGGGGTCTTCTAGCACGATTAGGGGCAGCTGATGGGAGTCTCGAGGCAGTGAGGGGGAGGGTATGGAGGGGGAAAGGGCGGAGTCTGGCTATTTGGGCAGTGATTGGAAAGAAGTTGTTTAAAATCCGTCGCGGGGCGGGGCTTGCAGGGACTGGGGAGCCTGAGGCAGGTTGGGGGAGGCGTGAAAGGTTCAGGAGCGCCGAGGGGCGGCGGAGTGGTGTGGCCTGGAATGTCAGGCAGAGGGGGAGTTGGGCCGGGCTTTCGGACGCCCTGTTCCGCAGACGTGGACGAGTGCAGCGAGGAGGACCTTTGCCAGAGCGGCATCTGTACCAACACCGACGGCTCCTTCGAGTGCATCTGTCCTCCGGGACACCGCGCCGGCCCGGACCTCGCCTCCTGCCTCGGTGAGAAGCCCCGCCCCGGCCTGATCCCTCTCCCCTCCGACTCTGCGACTCGCCCATTGTCTTCCAACCTCTGTCTTTCTTCCTCCGCTTCTCCCCTCCCCTTACCTCCTTCCCCCGCCTCCTCTCCTGGCTTCCCCATTTCTCCTCTACTCGCCTCTTCCCCTGCCCTTTTCTTTGCTTCCCCGGCCTCCCCCTTCTGACTCTCCTCTCCCCTCCTTGTCTCCCCCATCTTACCTCCCTGCTTCCCACATCCGACCACCCGACCTCCCTCCTCAGACGTGGACGAATGTCGCGAGCGGGGCCCGGCCCTGTGCGGGTCGCAGCGCTGTGAGAACTCCCCTGGCTCCTACCGCTGTGTCCGGGACTGTGATCCCGGATACCATGCGGGCCCCGAGGGCACCTGTGACGGTGAGCCTACCCCCAGCCCTCTCTGCCAGCGCTTGCAACGGGGTGCTGGAGGCTGCTCTCTTGGGAACCAAGGAGGGGCGCCCTGCCTCCTGGACTTAGGGAGAAGGAAATAAGCCGCCACCGTGTCCACGTATTTACTTGTGTCTGGATCACCGCCAAGCCTCGCTTCCAGCTGCAGCCCATTTCACCTCTGCAGTTGAAGCCAGGTCCACATTTTAGGCTATGCCCCAGGAAGACACCTCCCCAAAACTGTTAGGTCCCGCCTCTTCCAGTCTGCCTCTGGATTAAAATCCCCTTTTCAGGCCCCTTGTCTTCCAAACAAAAGTTTGGATGTGCCCTTTCCCCGCCCTTCACCACTACTACTTCCAAAGCCTTCCCTCCAAAGAGGCCCAATCCCGGCGGCCCTGGGCCCCATCCTTTCCCAAGGTGAAATTCTCCAAGCATTGGCCCCCACCCGTTTAAGCCCTGCCTTTCCTTGGTCTTTCCAGACTGGCCTTTCCGGGAGCAACACATAGGCCCGCCCCTCCTATCTCTGCTCCGCCCAAAGACCCGCCCCTTGCCTTCTCTTACTTTCCAGGCCTTCCTTCCCGCCTGCCTATTTCACCACTCCCGGGTCAGACTCCAGAGGAGCAGGAGGTTGGGGCTAATCTTCCACACAGTATATATATATTTTGTGTGGTGGGTGATGGTGTGTGAGTCTGCATCTTGGGGAATACATGAAACAAATCATCTGTGGGCTGCCGTTGACTCTGCTAGATCTCTGACTCATGGAAGTCTAGTTTCATGAGATCTCATTCATTCCACAAGAATTCATTAAGCATCTACTCTATGCCAGTGTCTGGAACAGGAAATAAGTGTGCAACAGGAAATAAGTTATATAAAAACCCCTGCCTTCCTGGAGTTGTTGTCAGGGGAAATGGAGATAATAAATAGGTAAATAAATTCAAGATTTATACAACAAAAAACTGAGGGGCACCTACTATGTGTCAGGCACTGTTCCTGGCCCTGGAGAGGCAGCAAGGAACAAAGCCAACACAACTCCCTACTATTGTCGAGTTTGCATTCTAGGGAGCGACAGGTGGCATGCCAAAAATACGTACGTATAATGTCAGGGTTAGGAAGGAAAACGAAGGGCAAATGGGACAGAGATGACAGAGCAGTGCTGGGAAGAGTGCTAGATGGGCTTGACCCAGACCCCTGAGGGAAGTGAGGGAGGCAGCCACGCAGCTAACTGAGGGGAGACTGTTCACGGCAGAGGTAACAGCCAGTGCAAAGGCCCTGAGGTGGGACCATGCTTTTGAGAAATGGCAGTGAGGACTTAAGAGTTATCAACTGGCCGGATGCGGTGACTCACGCCTGTCATCCCAGCGTTTTGGGAGGCTGAGACGGGTGGATCACCTGAGGTCAGGAGTTTGAAACCAGCCTGACCAACATGGAGAAACCCCGTCTCTACTAAAAACACAAAATTAGCCAGGCGTGGTGGCACATGCCTGTAATCCCAGCTATTCAGGAGGCTGAGGAGGAGAATCGCTTGAACCCAGGAGGCAGAGGTCGCAGTGGGCCGAGATTGCGCCATTGTACTCAAGCCTGGGCAACAAAAGCAAAACTCCGTCTCAAAAAAGAGTTATCAACTGTGCTGGGTGTAGTGTCTATGCTTGTAATCCCAGCTACTCCAGAGGCTGAGGTGGGAGAATTGCCTGAACCCAGGAAGTTGAGGCTGCAGTGAGCTATGATCCTGCCATTGCACTCCAGCCTGGGCAACAGAGCAAGACCCCTGTTTAAAAAAAAAAATGTGCAGGTATGGTGGCTGATACCTGTAATCCCAGCACTTTGGGAGGCTGAGGTGGGTAGATCACTTGAGGTCAGGAGTTCAAGACCAGCCTGGCCAATATGATGAAACCCCATCTCTACCAAAAAAAAAAAAAAAAAAAAATGGCTAGGCGCCGTGGCTCACACCTGTAATCCCAGGATTTTCAGAGGCCAAGATGAGCGGATCACTTGAGGTCAGGAGTTCGAGACCAGCCTGGCCAGCATGGTAAAACCCTGTCTCTACTAAAAATATAAAAATTAGCAGGGCTTGGTGGTGCACACCTGTAGTCCCACCTGCTCCATAGGCTAAGGCAGGAGAATTGCTTGAACCCAGGAGACAAAAGTTGCAGTGAGCTGAGATTGAGCCACTGTACTCCAGCCTGGGCAACAGAGTGAGACTCCATCTCAAAGAAGAAAGTTACCAACACTGTTGATCTTTAGAAGCTCAGGCTCCTAGAATACCAGATTTCTAAAGACATCTTAGTCTTGGGGACTGGAAGTGGTGTTAGGAACTTCTGAATTCAGCCCTTTGACTCCCCTTTTATCTCCATGTTCTCCTGCAGATGTGGATGAGTGCCAAGAATATGGTCCCGAGATTTGTGGAGCCCAGCGTTGTGAGAACACCCCTGGCTCCTACCGCTGCACACCCGCCTGTGACCCTGGCTATCAGCCCACGCCAGGGGGTGGATGCCAGGGTGGGTGTCCGTCATGCATCGGGTGAGATGTGGAGATGGTGGAAGGTCTAGAAATGGCCTGACTGTCTGGTGGTTGCAGATGTGGACGAATGCCGGAACCGGTCCTTCTGCGGTGCCCACGCCGTGTGCCAGAACCTGCCCGGCTCCTTCCAGTGCCTCTGTGACCAGGGTTACGAGGGGGCGCGGGATGGGCGTCACTGCGTGGGTACGGGGCTTCAGGGGGTGGATGGGACCAAAGTGGGTGGGAGAGGTTGGTCAGGCCCTGCCCCTCCCCATATATCTGAACAGATGGGAACTTTGGGGTTGTGGAATTTAAACTTTGGAATATAAGATCATCTTCATGCCAGGCGCGGTGGCTCACGCCTGTCATCCCAGCAGTTTGGGAGGCCAAGGTGGGTGGATTCCCTGAGGTTGGGAGTTGGAGACCAGCCTGACCAACATGGAGAAACCCCATGTCTAATAAAAATACAAAATAGTCGGGCGTGGTGGCGCACGCCTGCAATCCCAGCTACTTGGGAGGCTGAGGCAAGAGCATCACTTGAACCCAGGAGGCGGAGGTTGCGGTGAGCCGAGATTGTGCCATTGCACTCCAGCCTGGGCAACAAGAGCGAAACTCCATCTCAAAAAAATAATGTATAAAGTATATAAATGTATAAAGCACTAATCTTAAGTGTTTATAAACACTAATTTTTCCTAATATTTTATGAGGGAAATTTCTAAATGCGAAGCAGATTGAGAGAATCATAGAATGAACATCTGCCTATTCATGATCTAGATTATATTAGCATTTTATTATACGTGCTTCCTCATATAGCTCTTCATTAATTCATCTAATTTTTTGGACAGTTAAATGTAAATTGCAGGCACTAGTCTGCTTCCCTGTAAATTCTTCAACATGCATATCACTAACCAGAGTTCAGTATGTTTACAGGTATTTTCTTCTTTTTTTTTTTTTTTTTTTGAGGTGGAGTCTTCCTCTGTTGCCCAGGCTGGAGTGTGGTGGCGTGATCATAGCTTACTACAGCCTCTAACTCCTGGGCTCAAGCCATCCTCCCTCCAGAACTCAGCTCCTGAGTAGCTGGGACCACAGGCACACACAACCATGCCTAGCTAATGTTTTTAATTTTTGTAGAGATTAGGTTTTTTGTTTTGTTTTTTCTTTTTTTGGAGACGGAGTTTCACTCTTGTTGCCCAGGCTGGAGTGCAGTGGCACAATCTTGGCTCACTGCAACCTCCGCCTCCTGGGTTCAAACAATTCTCCTGCCTCAGCCTCCCAAGTAGCTGGGATTACAGGCACCCACCACCACACCCAGCTAATTTTTTATATTTTTAGTAGAGATGAGGTTTTGCCATGTTGGCCAGGCTGGTCTTGAACTCTTGACCTCAGGTGATCTGCCCGCCTTGGCCTCCCAAAATGCTGGGATTACAGGCCTCAGGCACCATGCCAAGCCTGTAGAGATGAGTTCTTGCTCTGTTGCCCAGGCTGGTCTTGAACTCCTGGCCTTAAGCAACCCTCCTGCCTTCGCCTCCCAAAGCACTGGGATTACAGGCATGAGGCATTGTACCCTACAGATATTTTCAGTTGACGTTCAATTTATATCCAGTGAAATGCAGGAATCTTAATTATGCATTCTGTAAATTTTCACAGATGCAAACACAACAGGTTTTATTTCTTTAAAGAGAATTAAAACTATAAAGCCCTGGGATATATTTGAACTCCAGGCATAACTGGATCCAGGAATTTTAACAAGGCTATTTCTATCTTCTGTGAGTTCTGCTTTCTTTTACTGCATGATTTTCAGGCAGATTCTTTTTCACAACGACGAAGGTGGCCCTAGAACCTCTGGGCTAACATCCCCAGTTGGCAACCCTAGAGCTAAAAAGGGAGGTTCATTTTCAATATTTCTAGCAAAAGTGTCAGGCCTGGCTTTGACTGACCCAGTGTGATCACTGCCTGTCTCTGAACCAGAGACATGCAGCCATCTGTTTGGTTATTCCTGGAACTTGTGCCCTCCTCTCAGAGTAGATGTAGCCCCACTCAAAGCACAGGGTTCCCAAGGGAAATTCAGGGATTGTCACTAGAAGAAAAGCAGATGATGGGGTCTGGGCATTAAATATACCCATTATATTTGAAAGCTCAGACTTTGGGACCTTTGGAATCATAGAAGCTTATAACCACTCAGTCCCTCTCCCCTGTTGTCTCCTGCTTACAGATGTGAATGAGTGTGAAACACTCCAGGGTGTATGTGGAGCTGCTCTGTGTGAAAATGTTGAGGGCTCCTTCCTCTGTGTCTGCCCCACCAGCCCGGAGGAGTTTGACCCCATGACTGGACGCTGCGTTCCCCCCCGAACTTCTGCTGGTGAGACTGATGTGTCTATTTAACTGATGGCTGCTGGCCCCATGAGAAAATTGTGTGATCTTATCATTCCTGATATGGATAGCTACCATCAGTTAAATACTTTTGTTTTAAACATCAACAAAAAATACATAGGTTAATATGGATAGTGAGACTGTGTCAGGATACCTAGGTCCTGGCCCTGACTCTACCAGATTCGTTCATTTAGCAAATGTTCACAGGGCATCCACTGTGCTCAGGCCATCTTCTGGGCACTGAGGACATAGCAGTGACCAGGAGGGATCACTGTCTGTCCTCAAGGGGCTCACAAGCCAATGGGACAGACAGAGATATCACCAGATAGTGACAATCCAGAGAAATCAACAAGGTAGGGAAAGTCCAGGGGGGTTTTGGAGGAGGCGCCGGGCCCAGCATGAGAAGAGGGTTGGGGAGGGTTTCCTGTCGGAGAGGACATCTGAACGGAGAGCTGCAGGATGAGGAGAAATAAGCCAGGCCCGATGTGTGAGGAAGGCATTCTGGGCAGAGAACATAGCAAGGGCAAAGGCCTGGCAAAGCCAGAGAATTTCTGGCTTGTTAGAAGAACTGAAACAGGTTCAACATGGCATGATTTAGAGAGCAAAGGAAGGGGTTGGGAGAGATGGGACCAGGGAAGGAGGCAGGCGCCCAATCACGCTGACTTACCACAGTAAGGGAGGGCACTGTGGCACCATGGAAGGAATTTCGAGGTTTTTTTGGAAATTTTTTCTTGAATTTTTTTGAGATAGGGTCGTACTTTCACTGAGGCTGGAGTGCAGTGGTAAGATCACAACTCACTGCAGCCTTCACCTCCTATGCTCAAGGAATCCTTCAATCTCAGCCTCCAGAGTAATTGGGACTACAGGCGCACACCACCATGCATGGCTAATATTTGTATTTTTTGTAGAGACATGGTCTTGTCATGTTGGCCAGGCTGCAGTATTTTTTATTTTTATTTTTTCGAGACAAAGTTTCGCTCTTGTTGCCCAGGCTGGAGTGCAGTGGCGCAGTCTCGGCTCCCTGCAACCTCCACCTCCCAGTTTCAGGCGATTCTCCTGCCTCAGCCTCCTGAGTAGCTGAGATTACAGGTGTGCACCACCATGCCTGGCTAATTTTTGTACTTTTAGTAGAGACAGGGTTTCTCTATGTTGATCAGGCTGGTCTCTAACCCCCGACTTTAGGTGATCTGCCCGCCTCGGCCTCCTAAAGAGCTGGGATTACAGGTGTGAGCCACTGTGCCTGGCCTAAGTAACATTTAAAAATTTTAAAAGCCAGGCACAGTAGCTTCCCCGCCCGCCCCCGGTCTAGGGGTCCCCAGCATCTGTTGTGGGCATCTTTACATCCATGAGGATCCACTGTTTAGCTCCCACTTATAAGTGAGAACATGGTATTTGGTCTTCTGTCCCTGCATTCATGTGCTTAGGATAATGGCCTTGAGCTGCACCCATGTTGCTGCCAAGGACACGATTTCCTTCTTCGTGGCTGTGTAGTTTTCATGAAAGGGTTTTGAGCAGGAAAAATAGAATCTGATTTTGAAACCTCCCTCTGCCCGCCACATGAAGGTGATTGCAGTGGGTGATGCTGGAGGCTGGAAGCTCAAGGAACAGGCTAGGTCAGGGTCCTGGGAAGGAGAGGAGAGGGTGGTAGGAGAAAAACCCCAAGAGGCCACGTGGACAAGCTGTGGCTGCTTGGGTGGGGAGCTGTGTCCAAGACAAGGCACAGGTTGTTTGTTGGTTTTGAGATAGCGTCTTGCTGTGTTGCCCAGGCTGGAGTGCAGTGGCACGATCTCAGCTCACTGCAACCTCCACCTCCTGGGTTCAAGCGATTCTCCTGCCTCAGTCTCCCAAGTAGCTGGGATTACAGGCGCACGCCACCATGCCCAGCTAATTTTTTGTATTTTTAGTAGAGACAGGGTTTCACCATGTTGGTCAGGATGGTCTTGAACTCCTGACCTTAAGTGATCCTACTGCCTCAGACTCCCAAACTGCTGGGAGTACAGGCAGGAGCCACTGCGCCTGGCAACAAGGTGAAGACTCTGAGTCAGTTTGGAACACACAAGATAAGAGACCCAAAGACGAAGCCAGGAAGTCCCCTCACCACCCACCCGCGAGGTTAGCTGCAGTGATGGGAAGGTGTGAGGTGGGGAGGCAAGAGACCCAGAAATGACAGGAGGTGACAGTGGGAGAGAGCGAGACAATGACAGAGGAGTGTAAGAGGTGTGGAGTCTGGTTCCCTTTCCCCATCTGTCGGCCTCAGTTTCCCCATCTATGACTTGGCAGGGTTGGGGGTTCATCCCACCCTGGGCTAAAGCCCCTTGTCTCCCCAGGCACATTCCCAGGCTCACAGCCCCAGGCACCTGCCAGCCCCGGTCTGCCGGCCAGGCCACCCCCACCTCGCCGACCCAGCACACCTAGGCAGGGCCCTGTGGGCAGTGGGCGCCGGGAGTGCTACTTTGACACGGCGGCCCCGGATGCATGTGACAACATCCTGGCTCGGAATGTGACATGGCAGGAGTGCTGCTGTACTGTGGGTGAGGGCTGGGGCAGCGGCTGCCGCATCCAGCAGTGCCCAGGCACTGAGACAGGTGGGCATGGGCTGATGGGGATACAGGGCCAAGGGCTTGAGTGGAAATACTGGGTGGGGTGTGGGCCTGGGACAGGGGACACATTTGGACAGGGCGTTGAGGTACTAGTACTGTCAGGGGAAGGGTGAGCTGCCAGCCAGGTGGGCATGGGCGGGCATGAGGCTGAGGTGGGCACTAACAAGCATGGGGCCAGAGTGACTTTTGTGACAGGTGGGCACGAGCAGGCTGGGGCTGGGGCTGGGGCGCTGGTGTCCTGGCTCAGGCTTGTCTCTGTGTGTAGCTGAGTACCAGTCATTGTGCCCCCACGGCCGGGGCTACCTGGCGCCCAGTGGAGACCCAAGCCTCCGGAGAGGTAAGGCCAGCCTTTGACCCTGCACCCCCTCAGCTCTGAGGCCCAGCTCTGTCTCTTCCTGTTTTTCCTCTCTTAGCCTTTCTGTTTCTCTGTATCTGTCTCTCCCATCCCACCCGTCCTGTCTCTCTCCTTTTTTTCTTTTTTTTTTGAGATAGAGTTTTGCTCTTGTTGCCCAGGCTAGAGAGCAATGGTGCGATCTCGGCTCACTGCAATTTCTGCCTCCTAGGTTCAAGTGATTCTCCTGCCTCAGCGTCCTGAATAGCTGGAACTACAGGCACGAGCCACCACGCCTGGCTAATTGTTTTGTACTTTTGTATTTTTCATTTCACCATGTTGGCCAGTCTGGACTCCAGCTGACCTCAGCTCATCTGCCCACCTTGGCCTCCTAAAGTGCTGGGATTACAGGCAGGAGCCACCGTTCCTGGCCGCTCCATCTTTCCCTGTCTCTACTTCTTGGTCTCTAGCACCACCTGTCTTCCCTGGCCATGCCCTCACACACTGCACCCCTCCAGCAGCCCCCATCTCTCTCTCTCTGCTTTTCCCACAGATGTGGACGAATGTCAGCTCTTCCGAGACCAGGTGTGCAAGAGTGGCGTGTGCGTGAACACGGCCCCCGGCTACTCGTGTTATTGCAGCAACGGTTACTACTACCACACACAGCGGCTGGAGTGCGTTGGTAAGAGCCCCACCTCCCCCAACCCCGGCAACTCTCCTCAACCCCTAGGCATGCCAGCTCCTCTCTGGAGTGTGGCCACCACCAGCGGGAAGTCCATCCTGGAGTCTAGACTTCCCAGCATACTGCCAATGCGCTGGAAAGAGAAATGGGAAAGGGTAGGGGGAGTTGGAGGGGAAAGGAAGCCTCTTAATCACCGTCTCCCTAGATAACGACGAGTGCGCTGATGAGGAGCCGGCCTGTGAGGGCGGCAGCTGCGTCAACACCGTGGGCTCTTATCACTGCACCTGCGAGCCCCCGCTGGTACTGGACGGCTCGCGGCGCCGCTGCGTCTCCAACGAGAGCCAGAGTCTCGGTAATCCCCAAATCCACTACGCCCCTCCCGCGCCGTCCAGGCCCTCATTCCCTTGGCTCAGCCTCACACGGGGAAACCGGGGAAACCGGGCCGCGGCTTCGCGACAGCCACGCCCCCCAAAGGCCACGCCCCCATGTTCACGGCTCGGCCACGCCCCATTAGGCCGCCACTCAGCCTCGGTCTCAGTGTCTGTCTCAGGCGAGCTGGCCAGGTGCTTAAAGGCAAAAGTTTTAGAGGCAACCTTTGCATGGCGCCTCTTGGACTCCAGCTTGCTTTCTGCACACTACGTGAATAGACCCTACCTTATACGGTGTCTGTGAGGAATTTTATTTTTACAGACGGGATGGAGTGTGGTCTTAGTGCCACATGAGTGCTACCTGTTATTTCTCTGTCTCTTTCCAGCTGTCTGCGGGTCTCTGTCTTTCGAGTTTTCTCTGAATTTCTGACACCCTGTGGATCTTTGTTTTCATCTTTCTCCTGCCTCTGCATCTTTGTTTTCCTGTTTCCAGTCTCTGACTCTTTGGATGTATTTGTCTCTCGGGTCTTTTTTCTACTTTTAGTCTCTGACTCTTTCCCTATCTTTAGGCCTCTGACAGTTTCTCGTGAAGCTGTCTCTTGAATACTCTTTGTTGCTTTGTTTTTGAAACAAGATCTCACTCTGTCGCCCAAGCTGGAGTGCAGTGGCACGATCACAGCTCACTGCAGCTTCGACCTCTCATGCCCAAGTGATCCTCCCACCTCAGCCTTGCGGTAGCTAGGACTATAGGAGCCTGCCACCATGCCTGGCTAATTTTGTTTTGTTTTTGGTAAAGATGGGGTTTCACCGTGTTGCTTAGGCTGGTCTTGAACTCCTGGGCTCAAGCGATTCACCCACCTCAGCCTCCCAAAGCGCTGGGATTCCAGGTTCTAACACCCTCTCTCTCTGCATCTTGCCACCTCTCTTTTTGCCCACTATCCCAACCAGTTTTATCTAATTTCCTGTGCCTTCAGCACTCCCCACATACACTGAGATGTCGGACAATGCTCAGAGAAGCAAAGCAACTGCCCCGAGGTCACACAGTCCTTCAGAGGACTTAGGTAGAGCCCTCTCAGAGCCTACCTCCCAGTCACTGGACCCTTTCTTCTGCCCTCTCCTCCTATATGACAGTTTAAATCCAGAGACTGGATTGAGACTCCTTGTTCCTCAATCCAGAACCCTGGAGCAACCTCGGAGGAATTCCAGAGTTAGATCACAGCTGATGAGAAGGATTTGTTGACAGGCAGAGGGCAGCTGGGCTGCTTAGCAGGGGAGGAGCCCAGCCCCTGGCAGGACCTGAGTGCCAGGCCCACTCTGACGCATGTTGTCTCCACCTGCAGATGACAATCTGGGAGTGTGCTGGCAGGAAGTGGGGGCTGACCTCGTGTGCAGCCACCCTCGGCTGGATCGTCAAGCCACCTACACAGAGTGCTGCTGCCTGTATGGAGAGGCCTGGGGCATGGACTGCGCCCTGTGCCCCGCCCAGGACTCAGGTACTGGCACTGGTCTAGGCTGAACTCAGAGGCCTTGCCCCTTGGGCTCCAAATCCAGGCCCTCAGATCCGCAGTCTCTCCCCAAACTCAGCCACTTAGACCACCCCCATGTGGCAGCCCATCCCAAAATCTTGGTCCCCAAGTCACTTTCCAAAGACTTCCAAGTCTCAGCCACAGACATCCCTGACTCAGCAGATCCCATAGTACCAGCCCCGCAGACCCTGAAGTCTGGTCTCTCATACCGCAAGACACAGCCTATGAGATGTCCTCCCCTGAATCCTGGACCCTTAGACCTGAAAGACCAGTTGCTCGGACCTCACCATCCTGGCCCCAGACCCCATGGTCACAAGCCCCACAGACCTGCAAGTCTGATTGCCTTGGACACCACATCTGGGTGCCTAAGGCCCCAACAAACAGCCCGAGATTCCTGTCTTGGTTCCTACAATGCCTGAGTCCCTCAATCCTCTGCTCTTAGGAACCCAGTTCCAAAGACCCCAGTCGTGGGTCCTCAGCCCTCCAGGTTCCAGTGGCTCAGATCCTCTCCCGTGCATCCTGCCCCCTCAGGTCCACAGAACACCCCCATCTAATGTCCCTAGTCGTAGCTCCCATGGGTCCCTCAAATGCCAGCCTCTCAAACCCCGATTCTTAGCAGGCTTCATAACTCTTGATGTCAGCACGTCTGAATCGCAGTCTTAGCCTTCAGATTCTCAGTGCTGGCTCCAGAAACCCCCGGGCCACCTAGGACCCTCCCTCTCCTCTTCCCAGAGCGGGGTACGTGAGTGGTGGGTGTAGGGGCCAGCGGGGGCCGATTGTTTGCCTTGGCTTCTCTTCCCAGATGACTTCGAGGCCCTGTGCAATGTGCTACGCCCCCCTGCATATGGCCCTGCGCGACCAGGTGGCTTTGGACTCCCCTACGAGTATGGCCCAGACTTAGGTCCACCTTACCAGGGCCTCCCGTATGGGCCTGAGTTGTACGCACCACCTGTGCTACCCTACGACCCCTATCCACCGCCACCTGGGCCCTTTGCCCGCCGGGAGGCCCCTTACGGGGCACCCCGCTTCGACATGCCAGACTTTGAGGACGATGGTGGCCCCTATGGCGAATCTGAGGCTCCTGCCCCACCTGGCCCGGGCACACGCTGGCCCTATCGGTCCCGGGACACCCGCCGCTCCTTCCCAGAACCTGAGGAGCTACCTGAAGGTGGAGGCTATGCTGGTGAGTACTGCCAGCAGATCATGAGACTGAGATGGGGGTGAGGAGTGCAGAGAGACAGAGAGGAGGGAGGGAAACAGGGTGGGAGGAGACAGAACACAGGCACAACTTGAGAGAGCTATGGAGAGGGACAAAGAAGTGCCTGCAGCCCAGCAAAGAAAGAGAAGGCAGGCCAGGCGCCGTGGCTCATGCCTATAGTCCCAACACTTTGAGAGGCCAAGGCGGGCAGATCACCTAAGGTTGGGGGTTCAAGACCAGCCTGACCAACATGGCGAAACCCCATCTCTACTAAAAATACAAAATTAGCTGGGCATGGTGGTGCATGCCTGTAATCCCAGCTACTCAGGAGGCTGAGGCAGGAGAATCGCTTGAACCTAGGAGGTTGAGGTGAGCCGAGATCATGCCATTGCACTCTAGCCTGGGCAACCAGCGAAATTCCATCTCAAAAAAAAAAAAGAGAAGGGGGCAGAGGGAAAGCTGGCGAGAGAACGTGGTAAGCCCTGGAGTGGGATGGACATTATAGACAAGGAAGACAGAGCCAAGGACATGCACCCACCGTGATGGGTAAGGGACAGAAGGCAGGGACCTCAAGTCACAGGGTCCCCGCATTCCCCACAGGCGCCCTATCTGAGCCCTACGAGGAGCTGGAGGCAGAGGAGTGCGGGATCCTGGACGGCTGCACTAACGGGCGCTGCGTGCGAGTCCCGGAAGGCTTCACCTGCCGCTGCTTCGATGGCTACCGCTTGGACACGACCCGCATGGCCTGCGTTGGTGAGGGGCAGGCCTGGGGCCAGCGTGCGCGGGGAGAGGCGGGGCTTGTCCAGAGAGGGTGGAAGCCCTGACTAGAGGGAGCTGGTCAGGGACGGGAAAGGTCCTCACTACAGGGGACAGGCCAGCCCAGAGGGGAGGAGTAATTCTTGTACCTAGGTGGGGCTTGACCCCCGGGCTAGGGCTGGGCCTTGAAGCAGGATAGAGGGATAGAATCCTGTGGGTGTGACTTGCAGTGCTACCTGGGGCAATTTGCAGGATCTCTCTGAGAACCTCAGCCTTCCCACCTGTAAAATGGAAATATTAAGTCTGCCTAGTTTGGATGGTAGTAAAGCCAAGCAATTAAAATCAAGACCTCAGCCAGGCCCGGTGGCTCACGTAACACTTTGAGAGGCCAAGGTGGGTGGATCATCAGGTGAGGAGTTGGGGACCAGTCTGGGCAATATGGTTAAACTCTGTCTCTACTAAAAATACAAAATTAGCTGGGTATGGTGGCACATGCCTGTAATCCCAGCTACTTGGGAGGCTGAGGCAGGAGAATCGCTTGAACCGAGGAGGCAGAGGTTGCGGTGAGCTGAGATCGCACCACTGCACTCCAGCCTGGGCAACAAGAGGGAAACTCCGTCTCAAACAAAAAAGAACTTGAGGGAGTCACACAGACCTCAGGCTTAGTCCAGCCACTCTGGATAGGTCACTGTCCCTTACCTAATTTTTCTCAACTGAAAAATGGGTACAAAGATCTCATTTCGTAGAATTGTGAACATTAACACCGATTTACAATAACACTGAGACATACATACAAATGGAGGCACATGTGTAAAATGAATCACAGTGCCTACCTAATAGAGGTATTAGAAGGACAAAGTTAATACTCGTAATGTGCTTAAAACAATGCATGCACATTTGTTGTGGTTGACACCATCAGTATTTTTTGTTTTTTTGGAGACAGTCTCACCGTTGCCCAGGCTGGAGTGCAGTGGCCCCATCTCAGCTCACAGCAACCCAGCAACCTCTGCCTCCAGGGTTCAAGTGATTCTCCTGCCTCAGCCTCCCAAGTAGCTGGGGTTACAGGCGTCTGCCACCACGCCTGGCTAATTTTTGTATTTTTAGTAGAGATGGGGTGTCACCATGTTGGCCAGGCTGATCTCGAACTCCAGCCTCAAGTGATCCACCAGCCTCAGCCTCCCAAAGTGCTGGGATTGCAGGCATGAGCCACCGCGCCCGGCCATTATTTTCTTAACAAAATCCTAGTGCTATATGAGCCACCATACCCATGTTACAGATCACAAAACTGAAGTGCAGAGAGGTTAAGTCACTTGCCTGGGCTCACACAGCCAGCAGGTGGCAGCGGCCAGATTGGAATCCAAGCGAGAGGCTCAGCATCTGTGCTCCTCCGTTTCAAGAGCTTAAGGGACTGGGGAGGCAAGCTTCAGGGGCCTCAGTCTTGAGCAGCGATCCTTGTCCCCGATCCGCAGACATCAACGAGTGTGACGAGGCGGCCTCCCCGCTGTGCGTTAACGCGCGCTGCCTCAACACGGATGGCTCCTTCCGCTGCATCTGTCGCCCGGGATTCGCACCCACACACCAGCCGCACCACTGTGCGCCCGCGCGGCCCCGGGCCTGAGCCCGGCACCCGCTAGCTGCCCACCCATGCCTGCACACGCGGGGCCCCTGCCGCTCATCCTGTAGCCCGCTTGTGCGCATGTGCACGGGGCCGGCCGCCCGCCTGGACCTGGAATAGAGACCTATGGTCACCTGGAAGCCCTGACGCCCTGCAGCACCCCCCGCCACCCCCAGCGCCTCCCAGCAATGCCGTGGTCCCGGGCCTGGCCCAGGGGCCCCTTCACATTCCCTCTCCCTTTTATAAAATTTTCCATTAAAAACCACCTATTTTGTATCTTTTGCCTCCGCCTGCATTTCTATTTCTCAAAATCAGCTCCCGTTTATGCTTTGAGTCACTAAATGACATTGCCTTCCCATCTGACCCCTAGTTTTGTCTGTCTCTGCTTCCTCTTCTCTGCCTAACCTCTACATCTTGTCTTTTCATCTGTTTCTGCATGCATCTTTCTCGTTTCCCTTCTATTGGTTTCATTCTCTCCTTAATCTCGAGAGTAATAATCTTGCCTCTGGATTTTTTTTTTTTCTCGAGACAGAGTCTGGCTCTGTCACCAGGCTAGAGTGCAGTGGCACAATCTTGACTCACTGCAACCTCTGCTTCCCAGGTTCAAGCCATCTTCGTGCCTCAGCCTCCCAAGTAGCCGACACTACAGGTGTGCACCATCACGCCTAGCTAATTTTTGTATTTTTAGTAAAGATGGGGTTTCACCATGATGGCTAGGATGGTCTCAATCTCGACCTCATGATCCACCCTCCTCAACCTCCCGAAGTGCTGGGATTACAGACGTGAACCATCGAGCCTGGCCATTTTTTTTTTTTTTTTTTTGAGACAGTATCTCGCTCTGTCACCCAGGCTGGAGTGCAGTGGTGCCATATCGGCTCACTGCAACCTCAGCCTTCTGGGTTCAAGTGATTCTCCTGTCTCAGCCTCCCAAGTATCTGGGATTACAGGTACGTGCCACCACACCTGGCTAATTTTTGTATTTTTAATAGAGACGGGGTTTCGTCATGTTGCCCAGGCTGGTCTCAAACTCCTGGCCTCAAGTGATCCACCCACCTTAGCCTCCCAAAGTGCTGGGATTACAGGCGTGAGCCACTGTGCACAGCTTTTATTTTTATTTTTTAGAGATGAGGTCTCCCTATGTTGCCCAGTCTGGTCTGACTCCTGGGCTCAAGTGATCCTCCCACCTTGACCTCCCAAAGTGCTGAGTTTATAGGCATGAGCCACCGCACCAGGCCTAGAAGTCGTAAGCTATCTCTGAACAAGTGGTGCAAGATGAGAGAGCAGGAGTCCCTCGAGGGCCAAACCCAGACCTGAAGCTCCAGCCGGGAGTTGGCTGTGGATGGAGTATGGAGCGGCAGTCCTGGCAGCTAGAGGTGGGAACAAGCTGTGTGTGTGATGGTCATGGGCCCAGCACGGACCTCCTCCATGCCCCCTGCCTACTTATTGGCCATGTTCCTAGTCCAGAATCCTCTGCCCCAAAAAACAAGAACAGCTGCCTGGGCATGGTGGCTCACGCCTGTAATCCCAGCACTTCAGGGGGCCAAGGCGGGCAGATCACGAGGTCAAGACATCGAGGCCATCCTGGCCAACACAGTGAAACCCTATCTCTACTAAAAAATAACAAAAATCAGCTGGGCGCAGTGGCACGCGCCTGTAGTCTCAACTAGTCAGGAGGCTGAGACAGGAGAATCGCTTGAACCTGGGAGGTGGAGGTTGCAGTGAGCTGAGATCGTACCACTGCACTCCAGCCTGGTGACAGAGTGAGACTCCGTCTCAAAAACAAAAAACAAAATGAGAACAGCCTAGATCAGCATAAACTTAGGGCAGGGTTAGGGTTAGGGGATCGTGGGTGAAGGGCCACTGGCACTGGGTCAAACTGGAAAAAAACCAAAACTGTACCTGAGTCATTCTTTACTCACCTGTCAATGCACGTGTCCCCAGGGTTTCAAACTCACATGCTGCAAAGACCAGACCCGGAATGTTAGTGGGAAGCAGGGAAGACTGAAGCACACATTACATTCTGCCTGCAGCTTGGCTAGACTAGGAAGGGGAACCCTCCCCAGTGTTAATACTGTTTTTGGCCTGGTACAGTGGCTCACAACCATAATCCCAGCACTTTGCGAGGCCAAGGAGGGATGATCACTTGAGCTCAGGAGTTTGAGACCAGCCTGGGCAACACAGTGAGACCCCCATCACTATAAAAAAGTAGCTGGGTTCAAGTGATTCTCCTGCCTCAGCCTCACATGCCTGTAGTCCCAACTATTTGCGAGGCCGAGGTGGGATGATTGCTTGAGCCTGGGAGGTCGAGGCTGCAGTGAGCTAAGATCGTGCCTCTGCACTCCAGCCTGGGTGACGAAGGCAGACCCTGTCTCTGAAAAAAGTTTTTCTTAATGTCTATTTTTAATAACTACCTGAAATTTAGTTGTGTCCCCACCGACTCCTCACTCATTCATTCAACAAATACTTTCCTGCTTTGTAATAAGTGAATTCGAGGAACACAAACTTTAACCCAGCCTTATGGGGTGGGAGGTGGGGAGGGCTCCTGGCTTTAACCCAGCCTTACAGGGTGGGAGGTGGGGAGGGCTCCTGGCTTTAACCCAGCCTTATGGGGTGGGAGGTAGGGAGGGCTCCTGGAGGACGAGATGTTGGAGCTGAGAACTGATCACTGTAGGCAAATCAGCAAGATGAAACGGATGGAGGTACCCGTAATCCTAGCTACTCTGGAGGCTGAGGCAGAAAAATCACCTGAACCCGGGTGGCGGAGGTTGCAGTGAGCCAGGATTGCACCACTGCACTCCAGCCTGTGTGACAGACCGAGACTCCGTCTCAAAAAAAAAAAAGAGGCTGGACACAGTGGCTCATGCCTGTATTCACAGGACTTTGAGGTGGGCGGATCACGAGGTCAGGGTTTGAGACCAGCCTGGCCAAGATAGTGAAACCTCATCTCTACTAAAAATACAAAAATTAGTGGGGTATGATGGTGCTTGCCTGTAGCTCCAGCTACTCAGGAGGCTGAGGCAGGAGAATTGCTTGAATCTGGGAGGCAGAGGTTGCGGTGAGCCGAGTTCATGCCACTGCACTCCAGCCTGGGCGACACAGGGAGACTCCATCTCAAAAAAGACAGCAGTGGGGAACCATGTTCCAGGTGGAGGGGACAGCACTTCCAAAGGCCTAGAAGACAGCAAATACCTGTTAGATGTCAGGCCTGTGTTGGACAACCATGGTGACATTCCTGGTGCATAAGAAATCCCAGGCCCCTGACTTGATGGGAGACACCCACACACCACCACACATGACAGCCTGTGCTGTACGGGGCAGGCACAGGCAGGGGGCAGGCTGAGGTGGGGGAGGATCAGAGGGAATGTGTGCCCAGAGGAGACCCCTGAAGCAGTCCGAGAGATGATCAGGGAAGGCTTTCTGGAGAAAGAGACGCAGCTCTGAACAGTTTCTGTTTGGAGGTCTAAATCCCTTTGAGAATCTGTTGAAAGCTCATTTACAGAGGAAAAACTCACAGAAACAAACGTTGCAGGCAATTTCCAAGTATTCCCATCCCCTCCCTATGAATCCTCGGTGACTATCCCATTCCCCCTCGCACCCCCACAACCACCTTGCTGCATAAATGTCCCAGGAATTGTGACGGGGTGACCAACTGGTCTGGAAAACTCCGATCGAATTTCAGCATCCTGGAAGTGCGTGCTTTCTCCTGAGATCTCACCCGCCGCCGGGCCTGGAGAGTGTGCCCCAAGATCTAGTTATCCTGCATGCATCCCCTGCACTAACCCCTAGCCCTGGCGTTGGGGCTTCTGGCACTGGCCAGGACCGACGCGTTCTCCTCTGGAATGTTGAGAGGGAGGTAGTCCAGACGGTCACCGCGCTCGCCAGACAAGCAACGCAGCGCCCCCGGATGGCCACCGCGCGCCAGTGCAGCACAAGCCAACTGCGCCCCCTAGTGGCCGGTGCTCGTAAACAGCGAGCGCTGAGCTCCTTTTGCGGGCCAGCCCTTGATTTGCAGGCTGGGGTCTTTGTCGTCATCACTACAAATAGCTAGTTGGCCAGGCACGGTGGCTCCCACCTGTAATCCCAGCACTTCGAGAGGCCGAGGCGGGCGGATCACTTGAGGCCAGAAGTTCAAGACCAGCCTGGCCAACATGGTGAAACCCTGTCTCTACAAATACAAAAAATTAGCCAGGCATGGTGGTGGGCAACTGTAGTCCCAACTACTCGGGAGGCTGAGGCAGGAGAACTGCTTGAACCCGGGATGCAGAGCTTGCAGTGAGCCAAGATTGAACCACTGCACTCAGCCTGGCGACAGAGTGAGACTCTGTCTTTAAAAAAAAAAAAAAAAAAAAGCTATGATCAGCCGGGCACAATGGTTCATGCCTGTAATCCCAGGGCTTTGGGAGGCCAAGGCAGGAGGATCTCGTGAAGCTACAAATTCTAGACTAGCCTGGGTGCCAGAGTGAGAGCTGTCTCTACAAAACAAAACAAATGCTACAGGCTGGACACAGTGGCTCACACCTGTAATCCCAGTACTTTGGAAGGCCAAGGCAGGCAGATCACCTGAGGTCAGGAGTTCAAGACCAGCCTGATTGACATGGTGAAATCCCATCTCCACACTTTGAAAACCAAGGCTGGGCGCAGTGGCTTACACCTGTAATCCCAGCACTTTGGGAGGCCAAGGTGAGAGGATCACCTGAGGTCGGGAGTTTGAGACCAGGCTGATCAACATGGTGAAGCCCCATCTCTACTACAAATACAAAAATTAGCTGGGTGTGGTGGCACATGCCTGTAATCCCAGCTACTCGGGAGGCTGAAGCAGAAGAATTACTTGAACCCGGGAGGCGGAGGTTGCAGTAAGCCGAGACTGTGCCACTGCACTCCAGCCTGGTGTCAGAGCGAGATTTCATCTCAAAAAATAAAATAAAATAAAAATAAAATAAAAATTCACGTACTAATATTAGATTTACTAAAGTTGATCACCACATTGTGGTCATATAAGAGAACATCACTATTCATTTTGTTTTGTTTTTGAGACGGAGTCTTGCTCTGTCGCCCAGGCTGGAGTGTAGTGGTGCAATCTCAGCTCACTGCAACCTCACCTCCTGGGTTCAAGTGATTCTCCTGCCTAAGCCTCCCGAGTAGCCAGGACTACAGGCATGTGTCACCACGCCCAGCTAATTTTTGTATTTTTAGTAGAGATGGGGTTTCACCATGAAAGTCAGACTGGTCTCAAATTCCTGACCTCGTGATCCCCCTGCCTCAGCCTCCTAAAGTGCTAGGATTACAGGCATAAACCACCTCACCAAGCCCACACTTGATTTTTTAAATCACTTTTCTCCAGTAGAAATAGACCTGATGTTTATAAATGTGCATGGCCAGGGATAGCGAGTCATGACTGGAATCCTAGCACTTTGGAGGCCAATGCGGGAGCATCACTTGAGCCCAGGAGTTGGAGATCAACCTGGACAACAGAGTAAGACCCTGTCTCTACAAAAATAAAAATAGGGCCGGGCGCGGTGGCTCGCACCTGCAATCTCAGCACTTTGGGAGGCCGAGGTGGGCGAATCACAAGGTCAGGAGATTGAGACCATCCTGGCTAACATGGTGAAACGCTGTCTCTACTAAAAATACAAAAAATCAGCCGGGCGTGGTGGCGAGTACCTGTAGTCCCAGCTACCTGAGAGGCTGAGGCAGAAGAATTGCTTGAACTCGGGAGGCAGAGGTTGCAGTGAGCCGAGATTGCGCCACTGCACTCCAGCCTGGGCGACACAGCAAGACTCAGTCTCAAAAACAATAATAAATTAGCTAATTAAATATTTGATGAATGTGGTCACGCGCACCTGTAATGCTAGCTACACAGGATGTTGAGGCAGGAGGATTGCTTGAGATCAGGAGTTCCAGGCAATGAACTAAGATCTCACAACTGCACTACAGCCTGGGCAACAGAGCATGACCCTGCCCCCCCAACAAAAAAAAAAAAGTAAAATTTCAAAGATTGTTACTAAAAGAATAGAAATGGTTCACAGATTCCAAACTAGTAGATGGAAAAAAAAGAGTAAGAAACACAAGGCAAAACTAAACCAAAATGCAGCCGATTCTAAGAAGCTTAAATGAGCGTGGGAGAAAAATAAACAGAAAAATGAGGACGCTAGAACCACAAAGCAAAACGGCAGAAGTGAAATACATCACTAATTACACACACGCAAAATGTATTCAGGGCCAGGTGAGGTAGCTCATTCCTGTAATCCCAGCATTTTGGGAGGCTGAGGCGGGCGGATGACTTGAGGCCACGAGTTTGAGACCAGCCTGGCCAACATGGTGAAACCCCATTCCGACTAAAAATACAAAAAAAAAAAAAAATTAGGCTTCGTGGTACACACCCATAATCCCAGCTACTCTGAAGGCTAAGCAGGAGAATTGCTTGAACCCAGGAAGCGGAGGTTGCGGTGAGCTGAGATCAGGCCACTGCACTCCAGCCTGGGCAATAGAGCAAGAGAGAGACTCCATCTCAAAAAAACAAACAAAATATATTCAGAGGCCAAATACTACTACTACTTTTTCGCTTTTTGTTTTTTTGAGATGGAGTCTCGCTCTGTCACCCAGGCTGGAGCGCAGTGGTGTGATCTTGGCTCACTACAACTTCTGCCTCCTGGGTTAAAGCAATTCTCCCGCCTCCACCTCCTGAGTAGCTGGGATTATAGGCACCCACCACCACACTTGGCTACTTTTTGTGCTTTTAGTAGAGACGGGGTTTCACCATGTTGGTCAGGCTGGTCTCGAACTCCTGACCTTGTGATCCACCCACCTCGGCCTCCCAAAGTGCTGGGATTATAGGCGTGAGCCACCACACCCAGCCCAGAGGTCAAATACTTGTCACCACCTCAACAGCTGCCACCATGGCCACCCTCCTCCTAGGTTTGGAGCTCCTGCGCCTGTCCCACAATCTCTCCCCGCCATGCAGTTAGAGGGACTCCGCGAATACCCAAGTTAAATCAAGTCCCTCTGCTGCTCAAAACCCTCCCGTGGCTCTAGCTCACTCAAATATTTACTTTTTTTTTTTTTTTTTGAGACAGGGTCTCACTCTCTTGCCCAGGCTGTAGTGCAATGGTGCGATCACGACTCACTGCAGCCTTGACCTCGTCGACTCATGCTATCCTCCAGGCTCAGCCTCCTGAGCTGCTGGGAACACTGCTGCACACACCACCACACACAGCCAATTTTTTGATAGAGATGGGGTCTCCCTTGTTGCCCAAGCTGGTCTTGAACTCCAGGGCTCAACTTACCTCCCCATCTTGGCCTCCCAAAGTGCCGAGATTCCAGGCCTGAGCCGCTGTGTTCCGCCAATTTCATTCAAAGAGCCAAAGTCCTCCCTGGGTCCAGCAGACTCTGCGCCATCTGCTTCTCGTTCCCTCTCTGACCTCATCTCCCTCCACCCTCACACTCCTCTGCAGCCACATGGATCTCCTTGTTGTTTCCTTAAGATCCAGATATGGCAGGCTGGGCGCGGTGGCTCACGCCTGTAATCCCAGCACTTTGGGAGGCCGAGGCGGGTGGATCACGAGGTCAAGAGATCGAGACCATCCTGGTCAACATGGTGAAACCCCGTCTCTACTAAAAATACAAAAAATTAGCTGGGCATGGTGGCGCGTGCCTGTAATCCCAGCTACTCGGGAGGCTGAGGCAGGAGAATTGCCTGAACCCAGGAGGCGGAGGTTGTGGTGACCTGAGATCGCGCCATTGCACTCCAGCCTGGGTAACAAGAGCAAAACTCCGCCTCAAAAAAAAAAAAAAAAAAAAAAAAAAAGATCCAGATATGTTCTCACCCCAGGACCTTTGCACTGGCTGTTCCCTCTGCCTAGGGAACTCTTTCCACTAGGCTCAGTCTCTTTTTCTTTTTTTTGAGATGGACTCTCTTGTTGCCCAGGCTGAAGTACAGTGGCACGACCTCGGCTCACCACAACCTCTGCCTCTCAGTTTCAAGTGATTCTCCTGCCTCAGCTTCCCGACATCACAGGCACCCACCACCCCCAGCTAATTGTTGTATTATTAGTAGATACAGAGCTTCACCATGTTGGTCAGGCTGGTCTTGAACTCCCGACCTCAAGTGATCCACCCACCTCAGCCTCCCAAAGTGCTGGGATTACAGGTGTGAGCCACCGCACCCGGCCCCACTCGGCTCAGCCCCTCACCACCAGCAGGAGAATGGATAAACTGATCCCCCAGTGGCCCTGTGTGCTGCAAGGAGAAGAACCCGTAACTACCCATGACAACCAGGATGAATGTTTTTCACGGTGCTGAGTGAAAAAAGCCAGACGCTAAAGATAACGTATTTTCAGATACCATTTACATGAATTCAAACCAGGCGCAACTGATCTATGCTGTCAGAAGTCAGGTGATAACGACCTGGGTGGGAGAGGAGGCGATGGAAGGGAGCACCGAGGCGGTTTCTGGGGGCCTGGAGATGTTGTTTCTCGGGCTGGGAGCTGGTGACACAGGTGTGTGCAATCGGTGATGATTCCTCCAGTGGGTGCACCTACGGTTTGTACTTTCCTGAATGTGGGTCTATTTCAATAAACTGCTGCCAAAAACAAGAAGATGCACCCATGTGTCTCCTCCACCCAGTTTAAGCAACTGGACATTCTCAGCACGCCGGGGTGCCTCCCTCCCATTGCAATGTGCTTTTATATCTGCCAGGGCCCTGGCCGCCACCTGGGTTCCTTTCCGCAGCTTGCTATGCATGTCACCCCACGCATGTTCCAAGCAGCTCCACAGAGGTCCCCAGAGAGAATGCAGGCTGTGGGTGGGAGGAAGGGCAGGGGTGGAGGACGCTCCTCCCCTGGGCAGGGGGAGGAACATTTCTGCAACACCCTACACCAAGTCCTGACTTGGGAGGGGGAGCTTTGCAGGGTGAACGCCAAGTGCCCAGAGCCCCGTGTGAAGGGGTCAGCTGTCTCCCGCTCTGGCTCTGTCTCTGTCTGTCTCTCTTCCTGTTTCCCTCCCTCTCTCCCAATCTCTCTCTCCTCAAGAAGAAAAAAACTCCCAGTTATTTACATAACATTTTTATATCAGACTGTAACCCAAAAACCCAAGTTCCAACTTTGAATTTTTCAATAAACTTTGAATAAATAGTAGTGCTGTTTTTCATTTCTTTTCTTAGTACTATAATGTTTACTTTTAAATTTAATTTGTACTGGCACGACTTTATATATACGAGGTTCAAGAAAAGAAAATGTCCACTGTTTGCGTTTCTTTTCTGGCTATTAATATTGTTCATTTCATTCCCTGATTATTCCTGGAAATAATTTTGTCCTATGGGGAAGGGAGGCACTGGGCAGGCGGTGAGTTATCCTTTGAGACATGAGGGGCTGTGGTCAGATTTAGAAAGTGCTTGTGGGTGGCTGGGTGGGAATGGGTTGGGGGAGACATAAGGGCAGGCTGGAGTCCAGGGAGGAGGCCGGCGGGGCAGGGACCCAGGCCGTGGAGATGGGCAGGGCCATGGAGAGTCCAGGAGAGGCAGGCCCTGGGGACTGTGGGTTGGGGAAGGGGAGAATTTTTTTTTTTTTTTTTTGAGACAGAGTCTGGCTCTGTCTCCCAGACTGGAGTGCAGGGACATGATCTCCACTCACTGCAACCTCCGCCTCACAGGTTCAAGCGATTCTCCTGCCTCAGCCTCCCAAGTAGCTCGGATTACAGGCATGCACCACCACACGCAGCTAATTTTTAATATCTTTGGTAAAGACGGGGTTTCACTACGTTGGCCAGGCTGGTCTTGTACTCCTGACCTCAAGTGATCTGCACACCTCGAACTCCCAAAGTGCTGGGATTAGAGATGTGAGCCACTGCACCCAGCCAAGGGAAGGGGAGAATTTGAGTGCTACTGAAGCTAGAAAACACAGAATGTAGGCTGGGTGTGGTGGCTGACATCTCTAATCCCAGGACCTTGGGAGGCCAAGGTGGGAGGATGGCTTAAGCCCAGGAGTTCAAGATCAGCCTGGGCAACATGGTGAGACCCCTGTCTCTACAAAAAATGAAAAAATTAGCCAGGCATGGTGGCACCCACTTGTACTCCCAAGGCTATTTGGGAGGCTGAGGTGGGAGGATCGATGGAGCCCAGAACATCTGTAGTGAGCCGTGATCGTGCCACCACACTCCAGCCTGGGCAATAGAGTAAGACCTTGTCTCAAAAAAATGAAACGTAATTAAAAATAAAGCTCAGACCAGATGCAGTGGCCTGTAATCCCAGCACTTTGGGAGGCCGAGGCCGGCGGATCACCTCAGGTTGGCAGTTCAAGACCAGCCTGGCCAATGTGGAGAAATCCGGTCTCTACTAAAAATATAAAAAACTAGCTGGGCGTGATGGCGCGTGCCTGTAATCCCAGCTACTCGGGAGGATGAGGCAGGAGATCGCATGAACCTAGGAGGTGGAGGTTGTAGTGAGCCGAGATTGTGCCACTGCAATCCGGCCTGGGCAACAAGAGTGAAACTCCATCTAAAAATAAATAAATAAAAGAAAAACAAACACTAAAGCTCAGAACACAGTGTCCAGTTGTCCGTAGGGGAGCAACGGGGAGGAAGCCGGGAGGGCTGGCTGCTCTGTGCAGGGCTAGTGCCTGGGTCAGGATGACTCAGCCTCAGAGGCTGCAAATAAAGAAAGAGCTGCCACAACTGACAGCGTCCTGGATGCCTTTGTTAACTCTCGGGGTTCTCACTGTACCCACCTTACAGATGGGGAAAGAGCCTCAGAGAGGGGAAGGCCCAAGCAGAAGAGCAGGCCCGGAGCCCAGGTCTCCTCCTGTCCAGTCCTGGGTTTTTGCTCCTGGACTCCCACCCAATCTGGAATAACTCCAAGCCTTAAACAACCTCCCTCGATTGCTTTTCCTCCCATTAGAACAATAAATGCAGAGACATAAAAGCCAAATATGCTTGACTACAAAGCCCAAGAGAATTTATGAGGTAATAAAACTGTCATGAATCCTGACTGTGGTGGTGATTACATGACTTACGAATTTATCAAAACTCAGACTCAAGCTGGATGAAATGGTTCTCGCCTGTAATCCCAGCACTGTGGGAGGCCAAGGCAGGAGGATCACTTGAGGCCAGGAGTTCAAGACCAACCTGGCCAACATGATGAAACCCTGTCTCCACTAAAAATACAAAAATTAGCCAGGTATGGTGGCACATGCCTGTAATCCCAGCTACTCCAGCAGCTAAGGCAGGAAAATCGCTTGAACCCAGGAGGTAGAGGTTGCAGTGAGCTGAGATCATGCCACTGCACTCCAGCCTGGGTGACAGAGCAAAACCCTGTCTCAAAAACAAAACACAACAGAAAAACAAAACCTCCTAAGAATCAGGCTTATACACAAGCACACACACATTCACCCACAAATTTTACTGTTTGTAGAAAAGAAAAAAATTCAAAACTGAATACAATGAACGTACTTTCTCTGGATTCCAATTCACACCAAACAACTGTAAAAATTTGTTTTTGAGACAACTGGGGAAATCTGAACACAAACTGGCTTTCAGGAGATATTAAGGAATTTCTGTTACTTATGTTAGACTTGACAACGGCATTGTGGTTACGTAATGACCACACACCACGCCTTGGCTGGGCGTTGTGACTCACCTGTAATCCCAGCACTTTGGGAGGCCAATGTGGGAGGATTGGTTGAGCTCAAGAGTTCAAGACCAACCTAAGCAATATAGTGAGACCTCATCTCTACACAAAATCTTGAAAATCATTAGCTGAGCCCCACACCCAGCGCTGCCCCTCGGGGGTCCGGGCCCGCGGGCAAGTCCTTGCCTCCCCACTTTCTAAAAAAAAATTAGCCGAGTGTGGTGGTGTGTGCCTGCAGTCTCAGCTACTTGGGAGGCGGACATGGGAGGATTACATGAGCCCAGGAGTTTGAGGTTGCAGTGGGCTGCGATTGTGTCACTGAACTCCAGCCTGGGCGACAGAGCAAGACCCTGTCAAAAAAAAGAAAGAAAATAAAATGTACCCTATTCTTTTCAAGATGCTCATTGAAATATTTAAGAACGAAACAGGGCCAGGCGTGGTGGCTCATGCCTGTGATCCCAGCACTTTGGGAGGCTGAGGATCACCTGAGGTCAGGAGTTCAAAGACCAGCCTGGCCAATATGGTGAAACCCCATCACTACTAAAAATACAAAACTTAGCTGGGCGAGGTGGCGCGTGCCTTTAATCTCAGCTACTCGGGAGGCTGAGGCAGGAGAATCACTTGAGCCTGGAGCAGGAGAATCACTTGAGCCTGGGAGGCAGAGGTTGCAGTGAGCCAAGTCTCACCATTGCATTCCAGCCTGGGTGACGAAGCAAGACTCTGAAAAGATAAAAATAAATAAATAAAAAATAAAACATAATACCCATCACCTGTAATTTTTAAAATTTTTTATTTGTTTTTTAGAAATGGGGTCTCATTCTGTTGCTCAGGCTGGAGTGCAGTGGCATGATCACAGCTCACTGAAACCTCAAACTTCTGGGCTCAAGTGATCCTCCCGCCTCAGTCGCCCAAATAGCTAGGATTACAGGCACTGGCCACCGTGCTTGGCTAATGTTTTTTAAATTTTTCTTTTTTTTTTGGAGCAACAAGACTATATTGCCCAGGCTGGTCTCAAACTTCTGGCCTCAAGTGATCCTCCCAACTTGGCCTCCCAAAGTGCTGGAATTACAAGCATGGGTCACTGTGCCTAGCCTTTTTTTTTTTTTTTTCTTTTCTTGAGATGGAGTATCACACTGTTGCCCCGGCTAGACTGCAATGGTGAGATCTCAGCTCACTGCAACCTCGATCTCCCGTGATCACGGGATTCTCCTGCCCCAGCCTTCCGAGGAGGTGGGATTACAGGTGCACACCACCAAACCCAGCTAACTTTTTGTATTTTTAGTAGGGACAGGGTTTCACTATGTTGTCCAGACTGGTCGGAAACTCTTGACTTTGTGATCCGCCCGTCTCGGCCTACCAAAGTGCTGGGATTACAGGCGTGAGCCACCGCGCCTGGCCACTATTTTTTATTTTTATTTTTTTTACAGACAGGGTCTCACTATGCTGCCCAGACTGGTCTCAAACTCCTGGGCTCAAGCAATCCTTCTGCCTCAGCCTTCTGAGTAGCTGGGACTACAGGGCATAATTTTTAACTATTCAAAAAAAATGGGGAGAAGAAAGAAGATGAAATGGCAAAATACTGATGGTTCTTGAAGCTGGGTGAAGGGTATATATCAGCTTGTTGTCTCTTGACTTTTTGTGTGAAAAATTTCATGATGTAAGAGTTTAAGAATTGAAAATAAAATTTATAAAAGGAGAGTTTGGACCGGGTATGGTGGCTCACACCTGTAATCCCAGCACTTTGGGAGGCCGAGGCAGGTGGATCATCTGAGGCCAGGAGTTCGAGACCAGCCTGGCCAACATGGTGAAACCCTGTCTCTATTAAAAATACAAAAATTCTGTAATCCCAGCACTTTGGGAGGCCAAGGCGGGTGGATCACAAGGTCAAGAGATCGAGACCATCCTGGCCAACACGGTGAAACTCCGTCTCTACTAAAAATACAAAAAATTACCTAGGCATGGTGGCGCATGCCTGTAATCCCAGCTACTCAGGAGGCTGAGAGGAGAATTGCCTGAACCCAGGAAGCGGAGGTTGCGGTGAGCCGAGATCGCGCCATTGCACTCCAGCCTGGGTAACAAGAGCGAAACTCCGTCTCAGAAAAAAAAAAAAAAAAAAAAAAAAAAATTAGCCGGGCGTGGTGGCGGGCACCAGTAATCCCAGCTACTCATGAGGCTGAGGCATGAATCTTGCTTGAACCTGGGGGAGGGAGGTTGGAGATCGCGCCACTGCACTCCAGCCTGGAGGACAGAGTGAGACTCTGTCCCCTCCAAAAAAGAAACAAAACAAAACAGAAACAAAGGAGATCTTGATGTTCATTAAGCACCATTTGGAAACTACGGAAAACTAGCAAGGCAAAGATGCCCCTCCCATCCCCCAGTCCCGCACCAACTACGGCTGTGGACATTGTGATATATTTCCTTTCAGCCTTTTCTGTTCTGAGCTTTTTAAATGTGTGTGTGCGCACATGTGTGTTTTACATAACTGTGTGAGCAAACTGTTTATACAGCCCTGTTTTTTCCCCTCTTAAAATGTAAGCTGTTCCCCTGTTAAAACATCTTTGGGTAAACACAATCTCTAATGTTTGCACTATGTTTATTCAAAAGGGCAGCATTGCCAGCGGCTGAAGCTGTTTCCAATTTCCTCCCATTATAAATAATGCCCCCACGGACCTCCTTGTGTGTCCCAGAGGAGGGATTCTTGGGCCAAAGGGTGCGGACCCTTGGCAGAGCTCTTGGTCAAAAATCTCGGCAGAGTTTCAGCCTGACCCGAAGCTAAGATGACATCATACGGTTAAAGTGAGATCGGACTGCTATTTATTTCCTAAATGTCTTATTCATCACTCAGGTTTGTCAGGGGATTTTTTTTTTCTTCTGTATGTGCTTCGTTGCAAAAAAACAGAAATCCATTCATACTAGCTCACATCAAAAGGGGGTTGTATCCGTCAGCAAGTAAAGCTCATATTCAGCTTGGACAAGCTGTCTGCGGGGCATGTCGACAGGGTATATCTAAGCTACGTTGCTGTTTTATTTTTTTTTTTGAGGCGAAGTCTCGCTCTGTCACCAGACTGGGAGTGCAGTGACGCAGTCTCCGATCACTGCAACCTCCACCTTTCAGGTTCAAGCGAATCTCCTGCCTCAGCCTCTTGAGTACTTGGGATTACAGGTAACCACAACCATCACACCCGACCAATTTTTGTATTTTTAGTAGAGTCGTGGTTTCACCACGTTGGCCAGGATGGCCTAGACCTCTTGACCTCGTGATCTGCCCACCTTGGCCTCCCAAAGTGCTGGGATTACAGGCCTTGACTGTTGAAATACTGAATTATTTCAGTGGTAAGTCATGCTGCCTCAGGCTGCTCCAATGAGGTCTCCCACCATGGCCACTCCAGCTTCCCTGGTCCCTCTCCCAGGACTTCCCAGACCTCCCCACAATGCAGGAAGTAAAGGGTCACTATCGGGCACAGAAGTGAACCATGCTGCTCGGTCAGTGCTCAAAGTATTGGTTATGAAATTCATTTTTTCTTTCTTTTTTTTTTGTGGAGACAAAGTCTTACTATGTTGCCCAGGCAAGTCTCGAACTCCTGCACTCAAACTATCTTTCTGCCTTGGCTTCCCAAAGTGTTGGGATTAAGCTGCGAGTAGCTGCACCTGGCCTGGTTGTAAACTATTTGATGCCTTGCCTAGATGCAAGTAACAGAACAGCTGACTCAAATGGCTTAAACAATAAGGGTAATTTGTGGCTGGAAAATCCACACTTGTGCTGGCTTCGGCTAAAGTTGACACAATGGCTCAGCCAAGTCACCAAGGACTTGCCCTCCCTCCCTCTCTCCCTCCTTCCCCTCCCTCCTCCCTTTTTTTATAGACGGAGTCTGGCTGTTGTCCACGCTGGAGTGCAGTGGCATGATCTCAGCTCACTGCAACCTCCGCCTCCTGAGTTCAGGAGCAGTTCTCCTGACTCAGCCTCCCGAGTAGCTGGGACTATAGGCATGCACCACCACACCCAGCTAATTTCTGTATTTTCAATAGAGACGGGGTTTTGCCATGTTGGCCAGGCTGGTCTTGAATTCCTAACCTCAAGTAATTTGTCTGCCTCGACCTCCCAAAGTGCTGGGATTACAAGCGCGAGCCACCACACCCGAATGGACCCCATTTCTTTTCATTCTTCTGCTTTACCTTTTCCAGTGGACGCTCCCGAGATGCTGCCTCCAGCCTCTGGCCACAGGGAACCTCCTTCACATCCCACAGGCAAAGGAGGGCACCTTTGGCTCATATTTCCCCCAAAGTAATGAGGCTAACTCTGATTGGGCCAACCGAGGGCACGTGTCCATGCCAGAGCCAATCACTGTGATCTGAGGGGCAGGAGGAGAAACCATCATGGCCAGATTGGCTGAGCCAAGTCACATGCTCCTCAACTAGTAAGGTGAGTGGTTCACACTAGGGCTGCCGAAGCCACACCTGGGTTCAATTTCCATCCTTAGCCAATACCTGCCTTTCCTGCATCAGTAACGCAGAGATAATAAAGGCACTCATATGCTAGCGTTGCCGTGAGGATTAAATGAGTTAGTTAATGGAAAGCACGGAGAATGATGCCCAGATACAGAAGGCATTCAAATGTTAGCTTCTGTTACTGTCATTATATGGTCATTCTCAGCTCCCAAGGCTGCTTTTCTTTGCACGCTCCTTATGCTCCACACACTACCCTCTTTCTAGTTACTGTTGATTGATAACAAATCACTCCAAAACATGGTAGCCCCAAACAACAACAGGAATCCCATTATTGTTGACTGTGCCTGTGGTCAGAGTTTTGGGAAGGACCCAACTGGGCAGTTCCGACTTGCAATTTCACATAGTTGCAGTCACTTGGCAGCTGAAACTGGAACAGGGAAGGAGCTGGGGGTGAGTGGACCTCTCTCTCCACGTGAACTGGTTTGGGCAACTCACATCATGGCAGCCTCTGGGTAGTTGGACTTACATGGCAGCTTGAGCCCACAGTACAAGTGATTCATAAAAGTGGCAGCCTCGACTGGGTGTGGTGGCCAAATCTGTAATTCCAGCACTTTGGGAGGCTGAGGCAGGGAGATCACCTGAAGTCAGGAGTTCGAGACCAGCCTGGCCAACATGGTGAAACCCTATCTCTGCTAAAAATACAAAAATTAGCCGGGCATGGTGGCTCATGCCTGCAATCCCAGCACTTTGGGAGGCCGAGGCAGGTGGATCACAAGGTCAGGAGTTCGAGACAAGCCTGGCCAAGATGGTAAAACCCCGTCTCTAATAAAAATACAAAAATTAGCCAGTTGAGGTGGCAGACACCTGTAATCTCAGCTACTTAGGAGGCTGAGGCAGAGAACTGCTTGAACCAGGGAGGCAGAGGTTGCAGTGAGTGGAGATCACGCTACTGCACTCCAGCCTTGGCAAAAGAGCAAGACTCTGTATCAAAAAAAAAAAATTAGCTGGGGTGATACTGCACGCCTGTAATCCCAGCTACTTGGAGACTGAGGCGCAAGAATCTCTTGAACCCGGGAGGTGGAGGTTGCAGGGAGCCAAGATGGTGCCACTGCACTCCAGCCTGAGTAACAGAGTGAGACTCCATCTAAAAACAGAAAAGAAAGTGGCAGCCTTATCTCTTCTTATCCAGCCTTGGAATCATGCAGCATGACTCTGCCTCCTACTCTTGGTTACAAGCAAGTCACAAACTGCCTAGATGTAAGGGGAGCTTACACAAATTCCACTTCTCAGTGAAAGGGGTATCAAGGTCCTAGAGGAATATATAGGCTGGGAAACATGTTTGCAGCCATCTTTGGAAGTTACATCTGCCTTTTCTTGGTACTGATTTAAACCCACCTCATACAGCCTGTGCCCAGTAACATCCACCTGGGCACAGCTCCAACTACCTGTTCTAAAAAGAAATCGTTTACTGAGAAATCCCAATCCCTTGGGATCAAAAACATGATAGTTTCCTTTCGTTTGTAGTGACTGCCCTCCACCTGCTATCTATCGTTTTCCAAGACTATGATCCAAAATCATAGCATTCAAGTATTTTTCTTTTTTTCTGAGAAGGAGTCCTGCTCTGTCGCCAGGCTAGAGTGCAGTGGCGTAATCTCGGCTCACTGCAAACTCTGCCTCCCTGGTTCAAGTAATTCTCCTGCCTCAGCCTCCCGAGTATCTGGGACTATAGACATGCACCACCATGCCCAGCTAATTTTTTTATTTTTACTAGAGACAGGGTTTCACCATGTTGGTCATGATGGTCTCAATCTCTTTACCTCGTGATCCCCCTACCTTGGCCTCCCAAAGTGCTGGGATTACAGGCCTTGACTGTTGAAATACTGAATTATTTCAGTGGTAAGTCATGCTGCCTCAAGCTGCGCCAATGAGGTCCCCCACCATGGCCACTCCAGCTTCCCTGGAAGTCCCAGGACTTCCCAGACCTCCCCACAATGCAGGAAGTAAAGGGTCACTATCGGGCACAGAAGTGAACCATGCTGCTCGGTCAGTGCTCAAAGTATTGGTTGTGAAATTCATTTGTTCTTTTTTTGTGGAGATAGTCTCACTATGTTGCCTAGGCAAGTCTCGAACTCCTGAACTCAAACGATCCTCCCAAAGTGTTGGGATTAAGGTGTGAGCTGCTGCACCTGGCCTGGTTGTAAACTATTTGATGCCTTGCCTAGATGCAAGTAACAGAACAGCTGACTCAAATTACCCTTAAACAATAAGGGTAATTTGTGGCTGGAAAATCCACACTTGTGCTGGCTTCAGCTAAAGTTGACAAAACGGCTCAGCCATGTCACAAGGACTTTCCATCCCTCTCTCCCTCCCTCTCTTCCCTCCCTTCCCTCCCTTCCTTCCCATTCCCTCTCTTCCTTCCCTTAGATGAAGTCTGGCTGTTGTCCACGCTGGAGTGCAGTGGCATGATCTCAGCTCACTGCAACCTCCGCCTCCTGAGTTCAGGAGCAGTTCTCCTGACTTAGCCTCCCGAGTAGCTGGGACTATAGGCATGCACCACCACACCCAGCTAATTTCTGTATTTTTAATAGAGACGGGGTTTTGCCATGTTGGCCAGGCTGGTCTTGAATTCCTAACCTCAAGTAATTTGTCTGCCTCGACCTCCCAAAGTGCTGGGATTACAAGCGCGAGCCACCACACCCGAATGGACCCCATTTCTTTTCATTCTTCTGCTTTACCTTTTCCAGTGGGCGCTCCCGAGATGCTGCGGCCAGCCCCTGGCCACAGGGAACCTCCTTCACATCCCACAGGCAAAGGAGGGCACCTTTGGCTCTATTTCCCCCAAAGTAATGAGGCTAACTCTGATTGGGCCAACCGAGGGCACGTGTCCATGCCAGAGCCAATCACTGTGATCTGAGGGGCAGGAGGAGAAACCATCATGGCCAGATTGGCTGAGCCAAGTCACATGCTCCTCAACTAGTAAGGTGAGTGGTTCACACTAGGGCTGCCGAAGCCACACCTGGGTTCAATTTCCATCCTTAGCCAATTCCTGCCTTTCCTGCATCAGTAACGCAGAGATGATAAAGGCACTCATATGCTAGCGTTGCCGTGAGGATTAAATGAGTTAGTTAATGGAAAGCACGGAGAATGATGCCCAGATACAGAAGGCATTCAAATGTTAGCTTCTGTTACTGTCATTATACGGTCATTCTCAGCTCCCAAGGCTGCTTTTCTTTGCACGCTCCTTATGCTCCACACACTACCCTCTTTCTAGTTACTGTTGATTGATAACAAATCACTCCAAAACATGGTAGCCCCAAACAACAACAGGAATCCCATTATTGTTGACTGTGCCTGTGGTCAGAGTTTTGGGAAGGACCCAACTGGGCAGTTCCGACTTGCAATTTCACATAGTTGCAGTCACTTGGCAGCTGAAACTGGAACAGGGAAGGAGCTGGGGGTGAGTGGACCTCTCTCTCCACGTGAACTGGTTTGGGCAACTCACATCATGGCAGCCTCTGGGTAGTTGGACTTACATGGCAGCTTGAGCCCACAGTACAAGTGATTCATAAAAGTGGCAGCCTCGACTGGGTGTGGTGGCCAAATCTGTAATTCCAGCACTTTGGGAGGCTGAGGCAGGGAGATCACCTGAAGTCAGGAGTTCGAGACCAGCCCGGCCAACATGGTGAAACCCTATCTCTGCTAAAAATACAAAAATTAGCCGGGCATGGTGGCTCATGCCTGCAATCCCAGCACTTTGGGAGGCCAAGGCAGGTGGATCACAAGGTCAGGAGTTCGAGACAAGCCTGGCCAAGATGGTAAAACCCCGTCTCTAATAAAAATACAAAAATTAGCCAGTTGAGGTGGCAGACACCTGTAATCTCAGCTACTTAGGAGGCTGAAGCAGAGAACTGCTTGAACCAGAGAGGCAGAGGTTGCAGTGAGTGGAGATCACGCTACTGCACTCCAGCCTTGGCAAAAGAGCAAGACTCTATATCAAAAAAAAAAAAAAAAAAAAAATTAGCTGGGGCGATGCTGCACGCCTGTAATCCCAGCTACTTGGAGACTGAGGCACAAGAATCTCTTGAACCCGGGAGGTGGAGGTTGCAGGGAGCCAAGATGGTGCCACTGCACTCCAGTCTGAGTAACAGAGTGAGACTCCATCTAAAAACAGAAAAGAAAGTGGCAGCCTTATCTCTTCTTATCCAGCCTTGGAATCATGCAGCATGACTCTGCCTCATACTCTTGGTTACAAGCAAGTCACAAACTGCCTAGATGTAAGGGGAGCTTACACAAATTCCACTTCTCAGTGAAAGGGGTATCAAGGTCCTAGAGGAATATATAGGCTGGGAAACATGTTTGCAGCCATCTTTGGAAGTTACATCTGCCTTTTCTTGGTACTGATTTAAACCCACCTCATACAGCCTGTGCCCAGTAACATCCACCTGGGCACAGCTCCAACTACCTGTTCTAAAAAGAAATCGTTTACTGAGAAATCCCAATCCCTTGGGATCAAAAACATGATAGTTTCCTTTCGTTTGTAGTGACTGCCCTCCACCTGCTATCTATCGTTTTCCACTATGAACCAAAATCATAACATTCAAGACTTTTTTTTTTTTTTTTTTGAGACAGAGTCCTGCTCTGTCAGCAGGCTGGAGTGCAGTGGTGCGATCTCGGCTCACTGCACCCTCCGCCTCCCTGGTTCAAGTAATTCTCCTGCCTCAGCCTCCTGAGTAGCTGGGACTATAGGCGCATACCACCATGCCCAGCTAATTTTTTTATTTTTACTAGAGACAATGTTTCACCATGTTGGCAGGATATTCTAGATCTCTTGACCTCGTGATCCGGCCACCTCAGCCTCCTAAAGTGCTGGGATTACAGGTGTTAGCCACTGCATTTGGCCGGAATCTTTTTTTTTTTTTTTTTTTTAGAGACAGAGTCTCACTCTTGTTGCCCAGGTTGCAGTGCCGGGGCATGATCTCAGCTCACTGCAACTCCGCCTCCTGAGTTCCAGCAATTCTCCTGCCTTAGCCTCCTGAGTAGCTGGGATTACAGGCACCTGCCACCACACTCAGCTAATTTTTGTATTTTTAGAAGAGATGGGGTTTCGCCATGTTGGCCAGGCTGGTCTTGAACCCCTGACCTCAGGTGATCCTCCCTCCTCGGCTTCCCAAAGTGCTGGGATTACAGGCATGAGCCACCGAACCCAACCCAGGAGGGAGGAATCTTAACCATAATGCTCATCAGTAGTATATCCAGGAAACCTTAAAAATACAGAGACCCTGGAGCCACTTCCTGGGTTCTAATCCCCTTCATTGCTTCCTAGCTGTGTGACTTTGGACCAAGTTTCTTAACCACTCTGTGGCTCAGTTTCTCATCTGGAAAATGGAGACAATAACAGTGTCTACCTCCCAGGGTTGTTTTAAGAGCTATCGTGGGACATAGTGTTATGCCGGTGTTTACTCTGAGTCTTGCTGTTATTACAGTAATCATTCAAATCCAAGAAGCCATCAGTGGTAAGATGCATTGTTTTTTATTTTATTTTTACTTTGAGACAGAGTCTTGCTCTGTTACCCAGGCTGGAGTGGGTGATCTCAGCTCACTACAACTTCCACCTCCCAGGTTCAAACAATTCTCCTGAGTACCTGGGATTGTAGTTGTGTGCCATCACGACCGACTAATTTTTTTTTTTCTTTGAGACAGAGTTTCACTCTTTCATTCAGGCTGGAGTGCAGTGGTGCAATCTTGGCTCACTGCAACCTCCGCCTTCTGGTTTCAAGCAATTCTCCTGCCTCAGCCTCCCGAGTGGCTGGGATTACAGGCACCTGCCACCATGCCTGGCTAATTTTTATATTTCTGTAGAGACGGGGTTTTCACCATGTTGGCCAGGCTGTTCTTGAACTCCTGACCTCATGAGCTGCCTACCTTGGTCTCCCAAAGTACTGGGATTACAGGTGTGAGCCACCTTTTTGTATTTTTGTATTTTTAGTAGAGACGGAGTTTCACCATGTTGGCCAGGCTGGTCTCAAACTCCTGACCTCAAGTGATCCACCCACCTCAGCCTCCCAAGATGCTGGGATCATAGGAGTGAGCCACTACGCCCAGCCAAGATGCATTGTTACTTCAGATCACCATGGGAGAAAGAACATCTGCCAATTAAACTATGACACATAATCATTTATAAGACACCTCTTGATTTCCAATTCATTGAAAAGGGGTGGGGGGATAAATAAATCAATTAAGAATGGTTTTATTTTTGGAGAGTATTCAAGGAAAGAAAATAAAAAATTAAGAAAAAAAACCAAAAAATTAAAATCAAAAGACAATTTTATCATGTGTACTGAAGAGTTTAGGGACAAGATGTCTACCATAGCCCTTCTCATAATGGCAAACCTGCTAAACCCCAACCGTTATGAATTAACTACACAAGTTTAGAGATAGCCACAAAATACTGTGACTGAAGGCGTTTTCAAAGATTATTCCTTCAAAAGTGAATCAATTTCTCTCTTTCTCGATTTCATGTTTTTCTTTTTTCTTTGCCCAAAGTGAGAAAAAACTATCCACATTTTTTTCTTTACTGCGATAGGAGCTCTAAATCTTTCATAATGCTTTTCATCTTCTCTTTCTCTCCCATTCTCTCTCTCTCCTATGAGTACATAAAGCAAAAAATAAGTAAAAAACTTCTAAAAAGAAAAATCCCTGGAAATTAAACCTTCAGTCACAGTATTTTGTGGCTGTCTTTTTTTTTTTTTTTTTTGAGACGGAGTTTCGCTCTTATTACCCAGGCTGGAGTGCAATGGCGCGATCTTGGCTCACCGCAGCCTCCGCCTCCTGGGTTCAGGCAATTCTCCTGCCTCAGCCTCCTGAGTAGCTGGGATTACAGGCACGCGCCACCGTGCCCAGCTAATTTTTGTATTTTTTTTTTTAGTAGAGACGGGGTTTCACCATGTTGACCAGGATGGTCTCGATCTGTTGACCTCATGATCCGCCTGCCTCGGCCTCCCAAAGGGCTGTCTCTTGTGTAGTGCGTCCATAATGGTTGTGGTTTCAGCAGTTTCGCCATTATGAGAAGTGCATGGAGGGCATCCTTGTTGCTAAATTCTTCTGTACACATAATAAAATCTCTTAGTTTTTATTTTTTATATTTTGAGATGGAGTCTCACTCTTGTTGCCCAGGCTGGAAAGCAGTGGTGCAATCTCAGGCCACTGCAACCTCTTCCTCCCGGTTCAAGCGATTTTCCTGCCTCAGCCTCCTGAGTAGCTGAGATTACAGGTGCCCACCACCATGCCCACCTAATTTTTTGTATTTTTAGTAGAGACAGGGTTTCACTATGTCGGTCAGGCTGGTCTTGAACTCCTGACCTCAGGCAATCCACCTGCCTCGGCCTCCCAAAGTGCTGGGATTACAGGTGTGAGCCACTACGCCCAGCCTTTTTTTAATTTTAAATTTTTTTTCCTTTATTTTTTATTTTCTTTCCATAATACTCTCTATTCAAGAATAAAACCATTTTTAATTGATCCCCACCCCTTTTCAATGGAAACCAGGATGTGTCTTATAAATGATTATGTGTCATAGTTTAATTGGCAGATGTTTTTTTCCTTGGTGATTTGATATGCCTCAACTGCATTCTAGAGCCTGCTTCACCCACGTTCACAGAAGGAACTGTGTGCCCCAGGCTGACCCACTCTTCAGCGAACCCATTCTCCACATGACTCTGTACCCAGAGAGGGGTCCTGTCTTCATCCAGCTGTCCTTCTACCCGCTGTGTTCCAGTGAATACATCCCTGGTGTCCTGTGCCTGGCCCCGGCCCGCCCCCTCCTCAGAGCTCCAGCCACACAGTCCAGTGCCTTCAAGACTAACCTGTTTTTGAAGGACAGGCCTGCGATCCTTATATTCAATTTTCTTAGTTGAAACACTTCATGTGGTTTCTTTCTTCTTGAAAAGACTCTGATCAATACTTGGTAGTCATTCTTTTT
Source organism: Aotus nancymaae (assembly GCF_030222135.1). NCBI lineage: Eukaryota > Metazoa > Chordata > Mammalia > Primates > Aotidae > Aotus > Aotus nancymaae. Next base: position 13,391,631 of record NW_026988441.1, on the reverse strand, counting down.
TTTTTTTTTTTTTTTTTTTTTAGAAACTGATGTTTATAAAATGAAAGAAAAAAAATAAAAAATAAAGGAAAAAAAAAAAGAAAGAAACTATGTTTATTTTCCATCAACCTTATTTCCATGTTGCTTCAGTGCTCCTGCAAGAACAGCTTAAGACCATTCAGTGGTTGCTCCTACCCATTAAGTGGCCTGAGCAGTGAGAGCTGCAGACCAGTCTTCCGTGGCAGGCTGGGCGCTCCAGTCTTCAGTAGGGAACTGCTGGATAGGCACAGAGGAGGGCACCTGCACGCCGTCAGACCAGTCGGCAACCTCAGGCTGAGTAGCAGTGAACTCAGAGCTGGAGCAGTCCATTCGCCCTGAAATTCCTCCTGGTCACAGCCTTTCCAGCAGCAGCCTACTCTTCTTTTCTTTTTCTTTTCTTTTTTTCTTTTTTTTCTTTTTTTCTTTTTTTTTAGACAGAGTCTCGCTCTGTCACCCAGGCTGGAGTGCAGTGTCGTGATCTTGGCTCACTGCATTCTCTGCCTCCAGGGTTCAAGTCATTCTCCTGCCTCAGCCTCCCGAGTAGCTGGGACTACGGGTGTGCACCACATACCCAGCTAATTTTTGTATTTTTTTTTTAGTAGAGACAGAGTTTCGCCAAGTTGGCCAGGCTGGTCTCGTACTCTTGACCTCAGGTGATCCTCTTGCATGGCCTCTCAAAGTGCTGGCATTACAGGTGTGAGCCACCGCACCCAGCGTCTTCTTTCTTTTCTGAGACGGTTTCATTTTTGTTGCCCAGGCTGGAGTGCAGTGGCATGATCTTAGCTCACTGCAACCTCTGCCTCCTGGGTTCAAGTGATTCTCCTGCCTCAGCCTCCTGACTAGCTGGGATTATAGGCATGTGCCACCATGCCTGGCTAAACTTTGTATTTTTTTTTTTTTTTTTTTTTAGTAGAGATGGAGTTTTGCCCTGTTGGCCAGGCTGGTCCCAAATTCCTGACCTCAGGTGATCCACCCTCCTCAGCCTCCCAAAATGCTAGGATTACAGGCGTAAGCCACCATGCCCAGCCCAGTCTTTTTACATTCTCAACTGAAGAAAAATGGGTGCCCTTTAAAGATTTGAAGATTAGGAAACAAAAAGAACTCAGAAGGAGCCAAATCGGGACTGCCAAGTGGATGCCTGATCATTTCCCGGTGAAACGCTCGTAAAATTGTTCGTATGATGAGCGGAATGAGCAGGAGCACAGTCATGCTGGAGAGAAACTCTCCAGTGAAGTTTCTTCAGGCATATTTTTGCTAAAGCTTCGACTGACTTTCTCAAAACACTCTCATAATACACAGATGTTATTGTTCTTCGACCCTCCAGAAAGTCAACAAGCAAAATGCCTGAGCATCCCCAGAAACTGTTGCCATGACCTTAGTTCTCGACCAGTGTGCTTCTGCCTGGACTGGACCACTTCCCTGTCTTGGCAGCCATTCTTTCACTACGATTTGTCTTCAGGATTGCACCGGGGAAGCCATGTGTCATCTCCTGTTACAATCCTTCGGGGAAATGCATTAGGATCTCGATCTCACTTGATTAACATTCCCATGGAAAGCTCTGCTCTTCTCTGCAGCTGATCTGGGTGCGACCGTCTTGGCACCCACCGGGTGGAAAGTTTGTTCAGCTTTAATTTTCAGTCAGAATTGTGTAAGCCGAGGCCAGGCGAGGTAGCTTAAGCCTGGGATCCTAGCACTCCGGGAGAATGAGGCAGCAGGATAACTTTCGTCCAGGAGTTCAAGACCAGCGTGGTAACATAGTGAGACCCTATCACTCCAAAAAAATAAAAAAACTTAGCTGGGCATGGTGGTGCACACCTGTAATTCCAGCTACTCTGGAGGTCGAGGTGAGAGGATCGCATGAGCACAGGAGGTGGAGGCTGCAGTGAGCCACGGTCCCACCACTGTACTCAGCCTGGGCAACAGAGTGAGAACCACGTCTTAAAAAAAAGAATTGTGTCAGCTGAACCCATTGAGATGTCTATGGTATTGGCTATTGTTTCTGCTGTTACTTATAAGTCCTCTTTAAATAAGGCATGAACAGATTTAATTATTTTCCGCAAAAATTGATGTGTATGGTATGCACGGGGGGCTTCATCTTCAACGTGGTCTCATCTCTTCAAGATAAGGTCTCACTTTGTCCTCTAGGCTGGTGTGCAGTGGCGCAATCACAGCTCACTGCAGCCTCCACCTCCAGGCTCAAATCCTCCCACCTCAGCCTCCTGAGTAGCTGGGACTACAAGTTCGCACCACCATGCCCAGCTAATTTATGTATTTTTTTTATACAGATGGGGTTTCACCATGTTGCCCAGGCTGGTCTCAGATTCCTGAGCTCCAGTGACCCACCCACCTCAGCCTCCCAAAGTGCCGGGATTATAGGCGTGAACCACCACGCCCCGCCACGTCCCTTCTCAAAACAAGTTGTCCATTTGTAAATGGCTAATTTCTTTGGGGCACTGTCAACCTTTTGTAAAACATCAATGATTTCGTCATTCCTCCACCCAAGCCTCACCATCAATTGGTGCTCGTCCTTGCTTCAATTTTAGAATTCACATTGCTCTGATAAGGGCTCTTTTCAATCCGATGTTTTATTTTAGTGCTTCAGACTAGATCCCGTTCAGGCAAGTTATGACAAGTTAGCACGAGTTTATTTTTGTGCAAAAAAAAATTGAACTCCGTGCATAGTGTTTTCATGATACACATTTTCCGTGAATTTTTGGAAGAAGCCTCTGTCTCTCTCTCTTTTGGTGTTTTTTTTTTTTTTTTTGAGATGGAGTCCTGCTCTGTCACCCAGGCTGGACTGCAGTGGCAAGACCTCAGCTCACTGCAACCTCTGCCTCCCGGATGCAAGCGATTGTCCTGCCTCAGCCTCCCAAATAGCTGGGAATACAGCGACAGGTGGGACTACCACCACGCCCGGCTAATTTTTGTATTTTTAGTAGAGCTGGGGTTTCACCATATTGGCCAGGCTGGTCTCAAACTACTGACCTCGTAATCCACCTACCTCAGCCTCCCAAAGTGCTGGGATTACAGGTGTGAGACACTGTGCCTGGCCTTTCTTTTTTTATTTTTGGTTTTGTAGAGAGAGGGTCTTGTTCTGTCACCCAGGCTGGAGTTCAGTGGCACAATCATGGCTCACTGCAGCCTGGACCTCCTGAGCTCAAGCCATCCTCCCACCTCAGCTCCTGAGTTACTGAGACTATAGGTGTGCACCACCACACCTCCATAATTGAAAAAAAATTTTTTTTTGTAGAGATAGGGGGGCGGGTCTCATTATGTTGTCCAGGCTGGTCTCGAACTCCTGGCCTCAAGTGATCCCCCTAGAATCAGCCTTCCAAACTACTGGAATTACAGACATTAGCCACAGTGCCTGGCCAATAAATATTTTTTGAATGAATGAAGAAATTGGTAAGTGGACCTATTTTCCCTTCAGCTATCACAATAACCAGACTCAGAGTTCCCTGAAGGCAGGGCCTGTGAGTATCACTGTGTGTCCTCAGCACTTAATAGCTGATAAAAATAAGTATTCAGAAAATGCTTGTAAAATGAAGAGGAGAATGTGTATGGGACAGAAAGTAAACCAGCGGTTGCCTGGGGCTGGGACAGGGAAGAGGGAGCGACTGCAAATGGGCAGAAGGGATCTTTTTAGAGGGATGGAAAGGTTCTAGAATTGGCTGTGATGGCCGCACGGCAGTAAAATCACCTAAAATCAGTAAATCAGTTGAAACAGGTGAATTTTATGATAGGTAGATTATACCTCAGCAAAGCTGCTAAAACCAAAGCTGTATTGAGGGAGGAAATAAATGCTACCTTGGTAATAATGGGGACAGAGTGGTTATCTTTTTATTTTTTTATGTATTTTTTGAGACGGAATTTCACTCTCGTTGCCCAGGCTGGAATGCAGTGGCGTGATCTCGGCTCTCCACAACCTCCGCCTCCCGGGTTCAGGCAATTCTCCTGCCTCAGCCTCCCGAGTAGTTGGTGTAACAGGTGTGCACCACCACGCCCAGCTAATTTTGTATTTTTAGTAGAGACAGGGTTTCTCCATGTTGGTCAGGCTGGTCTCGAACTCCTGACCTTAAGTGATCCACCCGCCTCGGCTTCCCAAAGTGCTGGGATTACAGGCGTGAGCCACCTTGCCCGGCCAGACACAGTGGTTATCAGGACAGCTCTCTTCCCTGCCCTCATAAGGCTTTCTGCAGGGTGGGGAGACTGACCAGTGACCGCCTAGAGTCCTCACGGCGGGATGGTGGGACAGGACAGGCAGAGTGGTGTGGGGGTGGTTCCGTGGGGGGTGCCAGGATGGGGGAAGCGTGGGCAGGAGGGTCACAGTGGGATGGGGAAGCTGAGGCAGAGAGCTTGGGCTGGGCACAGGCAGAGGGGTCGGCCCGGGACTGGGGAGGTGCAGGCAGAGGGCAGAGGGGTTGGGGTCCAGATGAAAGAGGCACAGGCAGACGGATCCGGGCCAGGCGGAGTTGAGGAGCATAAGGGACCATAGGAACCCAAAGGAGGCGCCTGACCAGTGAGGGAGGACTTCCCATTGGGCGAACGGCTGAGCCAGGGCCTAAAGTATAATGTTCATAGATGCGACAGCAATTTTTTTGTTTTTGAGACGGAGTTTCCATCTGTCGCTGGAGTGCAGTGGTCTGATCTCGGCTCACTGCAGCCTCTGCCTCCCGGGTTCAAGCTATTCTCCTGCCTCAGCCTCCCAAGTAGCTGACAGGCACACACCACCCCGCCCGGCTAATTTTTGTATTTTTAGTAGAGATGGGGTTTTGCCATGTTGGCAGGCTGTTCTTGAACTCCTGACCTCAGGTGATCCGCCCGCCTCGGCCTCCCAAAGTGCTGGGATTACAGGCGTGAGCCACCACGCCTGGATAATTTTCGTATTTTTAGTAGAGAAGGGTTTTCGCCAGGCCACCCGGCCCATTTTTTATTTTTCTTAAACACTTTTCCTGCCTGAGCATAGTTTTGGCGGGGCTGCAGCCCGGGCGCCGCGAGCGCAGGGCCACGAGGGGGCGCTGCTCCACCACCCCCGGGGAGCGTCCCCGGCGACCACGTGGCCCCGCAGGAGCCGGAGGTCGGGCAAGCGCGCGTCGAGGGTGGCTGGGGCCGGCTACAGTCGGGGCCCCGGGGTAGCGCGTGGCCCTGCGCAGGGCGGTGGAAGCGGCGGGCCCCAGGGAGGACGAGACGCCGCGCTCCGTGGGGCGGTCCCAGCATGGGGCAACGAAGGGCCAGGGCCGTCCGCGGTCCCGCGCGGGCGGCTCCCGGAGCCAGTGCGGCCCCCCTGGAGGCGGAGCTTTCCAAAAAAACAAAAACAAAGAAACAAACAAAAACACCTAACAGGAAGCAAGGTGGGGGCGCCCGGATCTGTCACCCATGGAATGCATGAAAATAGTCCGCACGGCCGGGGGCTGTTCCGGGAGAGGGGGCGGCCGCGAGGGGCGGGGCCGCAGCAGAGGGCGGAGCTTCCCAAAGCAAGGGTGAGGGGTGCAGAACCGGCCGTAGGAGGACGTCCTCCTGTTCCCCCAAAATGACCTCGATGGGAGTTTGAGTGGGATGGGGTTCCCGGGTAGGGCGGGGCTTTCAGTGCAGTGTCCCGGGTCTATTCTGAGCGGGCTGCAACCTGGGGAAGTGGAAGTGGGAGGCTGATTCCGGCTCCAGGTCTCTTTGGAGCGAAAAGCTCCATGGAGAGCCAGAGTCTCCATCCTGGGCGTGGGAGGCAAGATGGGAAATGGGCCAAGAGAAGCCTGTGGGAGGTCCTCCCCGGGACCGCCCCCTTCCATCTGCATCCGCGGGGACTGCTGTGGGGGTGGCTCTGAGGAAGTCTGCTCTGGGCGCAGGGAAGGCTGATTGTATGAAGAGATCAGTCAGGGACGGGGTGGGGGCGCCTTGACTGTGTCCCAGATTCGCCGCGTGCTTCTACCTGCGTTCGCCATCCATCCAGTTGCTCAAATCCTCTGTCCCGCTCTTAGGCCGTTTCTGCTCCTCTCACTCCCTAGTGGTTTGCAGAAGGGAACCACTGAGGCTGCCTCTTCTGTGCCTGACCCTGTGCTGGCACCGGGAAGTGACTGAGACCACCCCCCCCCGCGCCGCCCCTGGACCCCTTTCTCCCTCACAGTGCAGTGAGGCAGATAGACCTGCCGCCAGATAGTGACAGCCCACAATGCGTCATTGAGAGGACACGGGAGGCACAGGCAGATGGGTCAGGGCTGGGATAGGGAGGACAGGGGCAAGAGCTGTCTAAACTTAGACCACAAAGACAGGATGGCGCCGGGCACCGTGACTCCTGCCTGTAATCCCAGCACTTTGGGAGGCCAAGGCGGGTGGATCACCTGAGGTCAGGAGTTCCAGACCAGCCTGGCCAACATGATGAAACCCCGTCTCTACTAAAAATACAAAAATTAGCTGGGTGCGGTGTTGGGCGCCTATAGTTCCAGCTACTTGGGAGGCTGAGGCAGGAGAATCACTTGAGCCCAGGATGGGGAGGCTGCAATGAACCAAGATAGAACCACTGCACTCCAGCCTGGACGACAGAGCAAGACTCCGTCTCAAAAAATAAATAAACACTAACGAAAGGATAGGATGGGGCTCAGGGCCTTGGAAGAGGGTCAGCTTCTAAGAAGAGGTATTTGAACTAAGTCCATGAGTAGCATTCTTCTGGGAAGTGCTGTGTCACCCTGAAGGGAAGGGTGTCCTAGACAGAGTATGACAAATGCAAAGGCTTGGAGGTAAGAGTGTGGCTCATCTCTGACAGGGTCCTCTGCTCCCTTGCTGGGGAATCCCCCCAACACCCCATCCTGACAGAGCCGTCTTAGGTCTCTGAGACCTGGAGTCCATGAGCAGGTGAATGGGCTGTAATGGAAACGCTAGAGAGGGCAGGCCCTAGGCTTGTCCCCTCACGGCCTGACGTTGTTTGTTTTTTGAGATGGAGTCTCGCCTTATCACCCAGGCTGATGTGCAGTGGTGCGATCTCAGCTCACTGCAACCTCTGCCTCCCTGATTTAAACTATTCTCCTGCCTCAGCCTCCTGAGTAGCTGGGATTACAGGCGCCTGCCACCATGTCCAGCTAATTTCTGTTATTTTTAGTAGAGATGGGGTTTCACCATGTGGGTTGGCTAGGTTGGTCTCCAAGTCCTGACCTAGTGATCCACCCGCCTCAGCTTCCCGAAGTGCTGGGATCACAGATGTGAGCCACCACACCTGGCCTCTTTGTTTGTTTTGAGACGGAGTCTCGTGCTATTGCCCAGGCTGGAGTGCAGTGGTGCAATCTCAGTTCATTGCAATCTTGGCCTCCCAGGTTCAAGTGATTCTCCTGCCTCGGCCTCCCAAGTAGCTGGGATTACAGGCACCTACCACCAAGCCCAGCTTTTTTTTTTTGTATTTTTAGTAGAGAGAGAGTTTCACCATGTTGGCCAGGCTGGTCTCGAATGCCCAACCTCAGGTAATCCACCTGACTCAGCCTCCCAGAGTGCTTCGACTGGCTTTGGCTTTGGCCAGAAGCTGGGTTTGAATCACAGCTCCCTGCACTAATCATATGTATCACTGTAGGCAACCGACTCACCTTCCCCATCTATCCATTGGGAATGGAATATTGGACTGCACAGAATCAATCACTTCATTTTAAAGAGCTATAACAAACCAAAATTTATATATTCTATATATTTTAAAATACATCTTATACATTAGATCAAAGGACCCAAGAAACAACACCGAGACTGCAAAACGTTGCCACAACAGGTGACACTTGGCCAGAGTTATGCAAAATGCTGACAAAACAGGAATTTGCCAGCACGGGCAAAGAGATACTACTGCCAACCCGACTTGTTAAAATATTAATATTGAATGGATTGGAAGTTTGTTTGTTTGTTTGTTCAACAGTCTCACTCTGTTGCCCAGGCTGGAGTGCAATGGAGTGACCTTGGCTCACTGCGACCTCCACTGCCTGGGTTCAAGTGATTCTTGTGCCTCAGCCTCAAGAATAGCTGGAATTGAGAAAATACCAAACATTTGTTAACAACAGAAAACAAAATAAACACAAATGAAAAAGAATAGCTGGGACTACAGGGGTGTGCCACCACACCTGGCTAATTTTTCAATTTTTAGTAGAGACGGGGTTTCTCCATGTTGGCCAGGCTGGTCTCGAACTCCTAACCTGAAGTGATCTGCCTGCCTTGGCCTCCCAATGTACTGGGATTACAGGCGTGAGCCGCTATGCCGGACCAGCAGTTTATTTGTTTTTAATTTCTTGGTTCAATTTCTGTAAGGAACAGAAATGAGGTGACTAATTTTGGCTCCTTTCATACCCGCCTGGCAGGTGCTGAGTCAGTGGTACCTGTCACCACGCGATGACTCACAGGTTATCACTCACGGACACCCTTCTGACTCCGTTTCAGTCCATGACTCAGGAGGAAAGGCTCTGGGCCGCGCCAGCCCCCTACACAAACCCTTGTTTCCCAAGGGGTGTTATATTCTTCCTTTATTGGCTGTCCTTGTATAATACAAATCTTCAAGTTTAGATACAAAAAAAATCTGGAAATAAAAGATAGAAAAGTACCCGCCAGGCACCCCTTCCCCTTCTTCCCGGACCCCTCCCCAGCGGGCACCATCATGAGGTAACTGCGCATCTTCCTCCCCTCCCCCCTCCCCGCCTCCTGGGCCCCCAACTTGGCCCCAGTCCCCATGAGACCTTGGCCCAGGGAAGACATGGGCCCCAGAGTTGGAGGGCGATGGGGGTGAGTTCAGCATTGGCAGTGAACGAGTGTGGGCAGAGGGCAGCCCTTAGTTTGTGCTGTGTATGGGGGAGGAGACGACCAGATTTGGGGTGGGCACTGGTGTGGGGCCCAGGAGAGCCCCTGAGCAGGTGTCCCCCCTCCATCCTGTCCAACACTGGAAGGTGGGAGGTCAACAGAAACTGGGAAATGAAGTGTGAACAGAGGGCATTCAGTGGGATTGTGGCCAATCCCCTGTGTCTGGGGTGGGGGAAGGGGGCATTGCCAGCCTAAGTCTGGCAGTGAAATGGTTCCCTTAGCCAGGCTGGGTCCGTCCCTGAATTCCAACCTGTTGCAACCTGGGCGTCACAATGTTGGTTCTGTAGTGGTTGTAGGGTGGTTGAGAGGTGGGAGTGTTGAGAGGGTGTTGAGGGGCGCAGCCCCAGGGAGCAGGGTTAGGGGAGAAGTTGTACCTCCACTCCCAGGTGTGGGGCACGTGGGGTGGGCGGGGTGGCTCGGGCTACAGTTCAATCTCGAATGTCTTCTGCAAGTCGCCAGAAAAGGGGTTGGAGGGTTTCTCTACAGCGGGTTTGCCTTCTAATGCCGCCCACTGGGCCTCAAAGGGGTCCAACTCCGGGGCTGGGGCAGGTGCTGGCTCCGGGGGCCAGGGGGCCCCATTGGGGCGAGGGCGGGCCTGGCTCCCAGGGGCACTGGGTATGGCAGGAGGCGGGAAGGCCCCAGCTTTCCCAAGCAGGGTGGCAGGCTGGGGCTGGAGCTGGGCAGCTGAGCAGAAGGCGTTGGCCACCATCTGTGAGGGCGTGATGCCCACCACAGGCACTCGGGGCATCGGTGGGTAGCCCAAGCCTGGGTAGGTGGGCACAAAAGGGGGCTGCATGTGTGGGGGTGGCAGGAACACGGCCACCTGGGTGGGTGCTGTGTCGAAGGGCCCTACGGGGGCGGGGAAAGGCTGGAGGGCAGGAGGCATGGTGGGCACCGGGGACACTGAAGCCGCCTGCTGCTGCTGCTGCTGCTGCTGCTGCTGCTGGGCCTTGGCCACCTGCGACACCTCCTCCAGCCACCGCTCAGCCTCCGAAGGTGTCCGCTTGTGCCCGGGCTGGAAGGCAGCTGCAGGGGGCACAGAGGGCTCACCCCAGGCAGAAGTCCCTGGAGATGGGAGAGGGGCAGGTGAGGGACAGGGGCGCCAGCAGAAGAACTGCATGGTGTGGGGAGCAGAGCACGGACTCGGGAGCCAGACCGCCTGCCTCTGAGTCCCCGCTCTGTACCTCCCTAGCTTGCTGACTTCAGGCAAGTGACTTCACCGTTCTGGACCACATAATGGTTCTGGAGTGATAAGAACATACAGTTCTGAGCCTCTACGGCCTATGATGGGAAAGTCTAAGTAGGACTGACATCCTCCCTGCCCCACTGCCCTTCTGACTGGTCAGTATCAAACCTGGGATTCACTATTTTTTGTTTGTTTTTTTGAAAGTCTCACTCTGTTACCCAGACTGGGATGCAGTGGCCCTATCTCGGCTCACTGCAACCTCTGCCTCCCAGGTTCAAGCAATTCTCGTGCCTCAGTCTCCTGAGTAGCTGGGATTACAGGTTATATTTTTTGTATTTTTAGTAAAGATGAGGTTTGATCACCATGTTGCCCAGGCTGGTCTCAAACTCCTACCTCAAGTGATCCTCCCGCCTACGCCTCCCAAAGTACCAGGATTACAGGTGTGAGCCACCACACCCGGCCAGTATGCACTATTTTGAATACCACCCTTGATTCTCTCATACTTTCAGAATGTATTGTTTTAGGAGTTAAGATTCTAAGATTGCATGGATCTTTCTCCAAATGTATAATACTATCCTAATGTAGTGAGTAAGGCTTGACAGTTTAAGGTTCAGTTTTCTAAGATTCACGAGTTCTATATTTACAGTGTTTGGGATTCTAAGGTGCTCCCATGGTTCTAGGATAAGCCCATGGCTCTAAGATGATACATGGTTCTCAAGTGAGTCCATGGTTCTAAAATGATCTCTTGGCTCTAAGGTGATCCCAAGATTCTAGGATGAGCCCGTGCCTCTGAGATGACCCCATGGTTCTAAGATGATCCCATATCTCTAAGATAATTCATGGTTCTAAGGTGATCACTTGATTCTAGGTGATCCCATGGCTCTAAGATGATCCATAGTTTGAGGATGATCCCATGGTGCTAAGGTGATCCCATGGCTCTAAAATGATCAAGGGTACTAAGATGATCCATGCCTCTAAGGGGATCACGTGATTCTCAGGTAATCCCATGGCTCTAAGATGATCCCTGGATCTAGGAGATCCCCTGGCTCTAAGATGATCCATGGGTCTAAGGTGATCACATGATTCTCAGGTAATCCCATGGCTCTAAGATGATCCCTGGATCTAGGAGATCCCCTGGCTCTAAGATGATCTATGGTTCTAAGGTGATTGCATGATTCTTAGGTATCCCATGGCTCTAAGATGATCCCTGGATCTAGGAGATCCCCTGGCTCTAAGATGATCTATAGTTCTAAGGTGATTCTCAGGTATCCCCTAGCTCCAAGATGATCCATGGTTCCAAGGTGATCGCATGATTCTCAGGTATCCCATGGCCCTAAGATGATCCCTGGATCTAGGAGATCCCCTGGCTCTAAGATGACCCATGGTTCTATGGTGATTCTCAGGTGTCCCATGGCTCTATGATAATCCATGGCTCTAAGGTGATCGCATGATTCTCAGGTAATCCCATGGCTCTAGGGTGATCCCTGGATCTAGGAGACCCCTGGCTCTAAGATGATCTATGGTTCTAAGGTGAGTACATGATTCTCAGGTAATCCCATGGCTCTGGGGTGATCCCTGGATCTAGGAGATCCCCTGGCTCTAAGATGACCCATGGTTCTAAGGTGATTTTCAGGTATCCCATGGCTCTAAGATGATCCATGGCTCTAAGGTGATTGCATGATTCTCAGGTAATCCCATGGCTCTAGGGTGATCCCTGGATCTAGGAGATCCCCTGGCTCTAAGATCTATGGTTCTAAGGTGATTCTCAGGTATCCCATGGCTCTAAGATGATCCATGGTTCTAAGGTGAGTGCATGATTCTCAGGTAATCCCATGGCTCTGAGATGATCCCTGGATCTAGGATGATCCCCTGGCTCTGAGGTGATCCATGGTTCTAAGCCTGTAGGAGCCCAAGACCCCTGGAATGTCTGGGTAGCTGTGGGTAGAGGAGGGGGTGCAGGAGGGACATGCAGGGCGTCTGCCCAGTAGAAAGCCTGGCTTTACCTGTTGTGGCAGTTGGTGGCCCAGGTGCTGGCACTCCGGCACTGGCAAAAGACGAACTGATCTGTGTGCACAGAGCGTTGATGCTGTCACTGTCGCCGGCGCCAGGAGGCTCCAGCTCAGGCACTGGGAACAGGGCAGGACAAAGGTCAGCAAACAGGCCCAGGCCCTGCCACAGCCCTGCCCTTTACCCTGTGCTCTCGGTGGCCCTCTCTTCTGACCTGGATCCTTTCCTGCTGTAGTAACTAAGTGGCCATGGCCACCAAATACCTGTGCATATGTGAGTGTCACATCTGAGTGGCAGAATGACCAAGGTAGTGTGTGATATTTGACAGCTGACAGTGAACAGGGACCTCAAACCAAGGACCTCAAGATCTGTGTGCAGCCACAAACCAGAAGAGATGTCGAAAACATTTAGCAACATACGTTAGTATAAAAACATGCCCAACCACGTGCACAGCAAGGACGTGGGCCCAGTCTGAATGAATGCTGGCCACATGGCCGCTCACCGGCTGGGGACTGTTTGTCCAGCTCTGGGCAGAGAAGTGGGGCCCTGTGCACCTTATCTGGCCTGGCCTATAGCAAACATCATGAGAGCAGAGACGCACCTTTGCCAGCAAGGCAGGAGACACCAAGCAGGCAAGGTGGCCCCGCAAGGGCGTGGGGTGAGTGAGGTACCCATCCAAATAAACAATTAAGGACTGTCATGTGTGATGCGGGACAAATGTGTGACTTTTTAGCCAATGGCTGCCTCCAAGGGGCCATGTAGATGCTCCAGTGAACATCAGAACTGGCTGCAGGAGGCAGCAGGTGTACTGTGGGGGCCCAGGTGGGACAGCCATTGCTGACAGTGATTGTGCACGTTCATCCAAACAGGTATGTGGCTTCTGAGGGTGTGGCACTGGAGTGTGGCTGGAGTCCGAGTGTGTGGCATCCTGATGTGTGACTCCCAGGTGTGAGAGCATCCGCCGTGTGATGTATAAGTGTGTTTGCAGGTGTACATGAATCTGTACATGTGGCTTTGGCGTTTGCACAAATCTGGGTGTGTCGTCTGTGAATGTGTGTAAATCTGGGTGTGTGATTTCTTTTTTTTAATATTTATTTATTTATTTTTGAGACAGGGTCTCACTCTGTGGCCCAGGCTGAAGTGTAGTGGTACAATCTTGGCTCACTGCAACCTCCCCTCCCAGGCTCAAGCAATCCTCCTGAGTAGCTGGGACTATAGGTGCATGCCACCGCACCTGGTTAACAATAAAGGTTAATTTAAAGCATTTTTTTGTAGAGATGAGATCTTGCTGTGTTGCCCAGGCTGGTCTCAAACTTCTGAGCTCAAGTGATCCTCCCGCCTTGGCCTCCCAAAGTGCTGGGATTACAGGTGTGAGCCACCACATCTGGCCATGTGTGACTTCTGACTCTGCCGTTTCGGAGTGTGTGTGACTTGAGAGTGTACATGACTCCGAGTTTGTGACTTCCTGAGCATGTGTGACATGTGTGAGGGTGTGACATCTATATGGGTATGGGAAATTTCTCTGTGGCAAGTCACATCCAAGTGAGCATGCAGCTGGCCACAGGAGGGTGAGGCTTCCAAATAAATCCTGGAGCTCCTACCACCTCTCAGGAGCGCGTGTCACAGCCTGGGGAGTGTGCCTGACGTCAGGCTGCATGAGGACAGCAAATGTGAGGGTGTGTGATGGCCAAGGAGTGCTGCAGGCATGGAGTGAGTGTGCGTCACTCTCAATAAGGGTTGGCATCTGCTCCACGGTTACCTTTCAGAGCAGCCCAGCCTCCTGGATACAGCTCAACATGCTCCCACACCAATCCCCGAGGCCATAACGGGTAGGCGACACAGATTTGGCATCCAGAAGCAAGAGAGTGGGCCAGACCACATGGCTTCACTGGCTGCTGGCGGGGAAGATAGCCCTTCTCCCTGTCTCCCTCAGGCAAAATCTCAGTAGCATGCCAACTCTATCTTCTCCCCTTCCCATGGCAGACATTGCTCTTAATTTTTTTAATTTTTTTGAGGCAGGATCTCACTCTGTTGTCCAGGCTAGAGTGAAGTGGTGCAGTCTTAGCTCATTGCAGCCTCAACCTCCTGGCCTCAAGCAATTCTCCTTCCTCAGCCTCCTGAGAAGCTGAGAACACAGGCATGTACCACCACACCTGGCTACTTTTTGCATTTTTTTGTAGAGACAGGGTTTAGCCAAGTGATCTGCCTCAAGTGATCCTTGAGCCCCTCCTGGGCTCAAGTGATCTGCCTGCCTTGGCCTCCCAAAGTGCTGGGACCACAGGCATGAGCCACTGTACCTGGCTAGACATCACTTTTAGATCATGATCTACACCATCTGTCTCCTTTCCCTGGCCCATGGCAGATATTAGTGATCAAACACAATGCTTTTTCCCCCACAGGCTCTTTGTTCACCTTACCTGTCACCTGGCCAGACCTCATGGCTCCCCTGGCCAAGTGCTAGAACAAATAGATCCTTGTAACTCCATTTTCCCCCAAGTAAAACAGGACCTTTCTATCTCCTCTCTCCTACCACCACCCATGGCAGATACTACCAATCAGTTATGATGTGCCACTCCTTTCCTTCGTGATGGGTACTGGCTCTGCTTAACTCTGAGCCCACAACCAATGTCCCTGATCCATCATTATGGCCCCGACCCATGGGATCTCTGAGCTCACTGGTGCCCTGCACGTCATGTTTCTACTGACCAAATTCTGGGAGTCTCCCCTTTGGGTAAAAACGTAACACTCCTGCTACTTTCTCTTCTCCCTTGCCCACGACAGACACTGTAAGGATATCATGATTGCGAACCAATCACAATGTGCACCATCCTTCTCGTTTTCCTTAACCACAGCAGATGTTGCTAATTGATCATGATTTGTGACGCCTTTTCTGCCATCCCTTGATGCTCCCTGCCCTAGGCAGACATTGCTAATCCATCACAATCCTTTCCTCTGAGCCTGAGGAATACCTGTATCCTTAACCTAGCCAGATCTCATGGGCAAATGCTTGGAGGGAGGGAGCATTAACCTACAGTGCTTCAGTCTACTCCTGAGCAAAAACAGGCCATCTGTGTTGCTTCTCTCCTTTCCCTGGCCATGGCAAACTTCCTTACCTATGCCAACTTCTTTGTCTATAGCAGGCTTTGCTAACCAATCATGATGTGCATCATCCTTCTCCTTTTCCTTAACCACAGCAGACACTGCTAATTGATCATAATTTGTGATGCCTTTCTGCTATCCCTTACTCATTGCAGACATGGTTTATCAATCCTGAATTGTGCCATCGCTTTCCTCTTCCTTGCCCATAGCAGACATTGCTAATCGATCATGATGTGTTCCATCTCTTTCTCCTTTGCCCATGGCAGACGGTGCTAATCAATCACAGTGTGAACCATCTCGCCTCCATCCCTTGCCCACATCAGATAGTGCCAATTGAGTCCAACGTCCCTTCCCACTGGGCCCAGGGCTCACCTGTGCCCTTCACCTGGAAGTCAGTGCGGCGCTGCAGCGTGGATGGTAGTTCATTCAGCCGTAGGCTCAGCTGCCGTTTGAAAGGCGAGTTCTTCTGGCTGAGTGCTGGGAACCCACGGAAGGAGCCCTGGCGAACCAGCTGCTCCAGCGGGGCATGGCGCCGGGGGATGGCAGCCGCAGTGGTACCTGCAGCCACAGGAGTGCCTGCCTCACCCTTCTCACCGGGGGATGTGGTGGCTGGTGTTGGGGACACGTGCCCAGGCTGGGCAGGGCCAGGAGCCACAGTGGGGGCTGCTGCTGCCTCTGCTGGAGACATAGGGGAGAAGGATGGTTAGAGATCTCACCATGGCATTCGAGGCCTCTCCCACCTGGTCATCTTGATCATTCTCCAAGGTTGCCTTCCTTGCCCAGTGAGTCCTGCCTTTAAGCTGGTCAGAGCCCTGAGACATCCCTCACCCCCACCCAAGTCAAGATTCCCTTCCCCAGGACACCCTTAGATAAACCATCCCCCAGGCTCACCCTCTGTGGCTCTTCCGGTTCCTGCCCATGATCTGTCTTGCTCTGCTGCTCTCATCATTCTTCCCTCTAAGACCCTCTCTTTCCCTTTCTGACCATTTAACAAACACTTATTTGGTGCCGGAACATTATCAGGCATGTTCCAGATGCTTTGCAAGTATTCACTCATTCAATCCACACGACCACCCATGGGGTTGACATGATCCCCATTTAACAGATGTGGAAACTGAGGCTCAGCAAAAGCCCAGTGTGATCTGCCCAAGTCACATTACTAGGAAGGGACAGGCTGACTCCAGAGCCCATGCTCCAAATGACGGCCCCAACCTGTCTCCCTCTGGCCTGTCTCTCCATCTTGTGTTATCTTTCTCTGACACTGTTCCCTTGTCTCCCACTTCCCAGCCTTCTTCCCACCTCAAGTAGCTCCTCCCTTCTTCCAGTCATTCTAGACATGGCTTGGATGCTTCATCCTCTGAAAAGCCTTCCAGATTATTCCAGTCCCTCAGCCTGGCTCCCTCCACTTGGAGTCTGTTCTCTGTCCTCTGGGAGGAAACCTGACCTCCCCACTCAGCAGGAGAGGCAGGCTCTTCAAGGTCAGGGCTCCCTTCACCCCTGTGTTTACACACACACACCTATCCTCCTACCAGGGCCTCCTGAGCTGCAGCCTGAAAGCCATGGAGATTGAACTCAGGCCCAGAGAGACCCTCCCAGAAGGATGTCGCCCTGTGCTGCTTCTCCCATCGTCCAGGGTGACACAATGGGGCACCCATGCAGGCCTGGCCCAGGGCAGCGGAAACAGCCCAGGACAGGTTGGAACCAGGAAACTACCTGTGCCCCTACTCAATGTGTGACCTCAGGAAGTCCCCTCCCCTCTCTGGGCTCCAGTCTGCCAACTAGAAACCTGTGTAAACATCATCTCAATGCTACCTCCCAAGCCTCCGAGAGGATCATTTTAGGTAGTGAATGTTAAATGCTTTGGAATCCAACAAAAGCGTGGCTGGGTGCGGTGTCTCATGCCTATAATCCCAGCACTTTGGGAGGGCGAAGTGGGCAGATCACTTGAGGCCAGGAGTTCAAGACCAGCCTTGCCAACATGGTGAAATCCTGTCTCTACTAAAAATGAAAAAAAAAAAAAAAAAAAAAAAATTAGCTGAGCATGATGGCACATGCCTGGGATCCCAACTACTTAGGAGGCTGAGGCAGGAGAATCACTTGAACCTGGGAGGCAGAGGCTGCAGTGAGCTGAGATCACACCATTACACTCCAGGCTGGGCGATAGAGCGAGACTCTGTCTAAAAAAAAAAAAAAAACTTAGCTGGGCGTGGTGGCGGGCACCTGTAATCTCAGCTACTCAAGAGGCTGAGGCACATGAATCACTTGAAACCAGGAGGCAGAAGTTGTAGTGAGCCAAGATCACACCACTGCACTCCAGCCTGGGTGACAGAGAAAGACTGTCTCAAAAAACAAAAAAAGCTGTTCTTCTTTTTCCCCTTACAATCCAGGATCTAATTCAGGATTGTATCTTGCATCTATTAATACCTGTCAAATCTCATTAGTCTCCTTTAATCAGGATCAGTTCCCAATGGTAAATTCTTTGTAAATTCTAAGCAGTGTTCTCCCAAAAAACTTAAACTAGAATTCACAGTAAAAAATAATAATAATTATAATTATATGGTGACTTGGGACATACATACAATTGTATTTTAAACACATATACAGTTTTGTCACTTACAAAATGTTTACCATTTACCTAGAAAGTTGCTTTTACCAAGTAGGTTTCACATTGTCTTGATGGCAATCCAGAATAAGAGATACTTTTTATATGGTAACTTTTTTTTTTTTTTGAAACAGGTTTCCCCGTATTGGCCAGGCTGATCTTGAGCCCCTGACCTCAAGTGATCTGCCCGCTTCAGCCTCCCAAAGTGCTGGGATTACAGGTGTGAGCCACTGTGCCTGACTCTACATGATAACCTCTTACACACACACACACACACACACACACACACACACACAAACCCACACACACATTCTCACTCAAAAGTATCATTAAGTTATATTTAATCCTTATGCCATTCAATCAATATACTCTGATATTTTCTTTTCTATTTTTTTTGAGGTGAAGTCTCACTCTTTCGCCCAGGCTGGAGTGAAGTGGGGTGATCTCGGCTCACTGCAGCCTTCACTTCCCAGGTTCAAGCGATTCTCCTGCCTCAGCCTCCTGAGTAGCTGGAATTACAGGCATGCGCCACCATGCCCGGCTAATTTTTGTATTTATAGTAGAGATGGGATTTCATCATGTTGGCCAGGCTGGTCCCAAACTCCTGACCTCAGGTGATCCGCCCACCTCAGCCTCCCAAAGTGCTGGGATTACAGGCGTGAGCCACCGCACCTGGCCTCTCTGATATTTTCGGATTCTCTATTTCATTGTTTTAAAATTAAATGAATTTTTTTTTTTTGAGACAGGGTCTCTGTGTGTCACCCAGGTTGGAGTGTGGTGGCGCAATTACGGCTCACTGTAGCCTCTACCTCCTGGGCCCAGGTGATCTCCTGCCTCAGCCTCCTGAGTAGCTGGGACTACAGCTTGCACCACCACGCCTGGCTAATTTTTAATTATTAGTAGAGACAGGGTTTCCCTATGTTGCCCAGGTTGATTTCATTTTTTAAAATGCCAGCCAAATGGGCTGGGCCTGGTGCTCCACACCTATAACACCAGTGCTTTGGGAAGCTGAGGTGGGAGGATCGTTTGAGGCCAGGAGTTTTGAGACCAGCCTGGGAAACACAGCAAGATTCCATTTCTACAAAAAATAGAAATAAAAAAATTAGCCAGATGCCATGGCACATGCCCATATTCCCAGCTACCCGGAGGCTGAGGCAGGAGGATTACTTGAGCCCAGGAGTTTGAGGCTGCAGGGAGCTGTGATAATGCCACTGCACTCCAGCCTGGGTGACAGAATCAGACCTCAACTCAGAAAATAAAAAATGCCAGCCACAGTGCAGCAAATTGGCTTCACAGGTCTTGATACACAGGTTGAAGCCCTGAGAAGGTTGGGTGCGGTGGCTCATGCCCGTAATCCCAGCACTTTGGGAGGCCAAGGAGGGCAGACCACCTGAGGTTAGGAGTTTGAGATCAGCCTGGCCAACATGGTGAAACCCCATCTCTACTAAAACTACAAAAAATTAGCTGCACCTGTAATCCCAGCTACTCGGGAGGCTGGGGCACAAGAATTGCTTGAATCCAGGAGGTGGAGGTTGCAGTGAGCCAAGATCACACCACTGCGCTCCAGCCTGGGCGATAGAGCAAGACTCTGTCTCAAAAAAACCTAAAAAAAAGAAAAGCCCCGAGAAGCCCTGATTGGCAGATAGTAAACCACTTGGTGTGCGCTTACAATACTGCCCAAAGAACTCCTTCATGGAAGTCGCTTTATTTGTTTATTTATTTATTTTTTGAGACAGAGTCTCACTCTGTTACCCAGGCTGGAGTATAGTGGCATGATCTCTGCTCACTGCAACCTCCACCTCCTAAGTTCCAGAGATCCTCCCACCTTAGCCTCTCGAGTAGCTGGGATTAGACATAGGCCACCATGCCTAGTTAATTTTTGTATTTTTAGTAGAGACGAGGTTTTATCATGTTGCCCAGGCTAGTCTCAAACTTCTGACCTTAAGTGATCCACCCACCTTGGCCTCCCAAAGTGCTGGGATTATAGGCAGGAGCCACAGTGCCTGGCCCGAAGCATGCCCTGCTTTGTAAACTGTTGCGTCCCTGTTCCTCTGCAGCCCCTACTCCGACACTGGGTCCCCTGTGCCCACTCTGTGACCTGACAGTGCTCAGGGCAGCACCCACCTTTCTTCTTGTCTGGGGCCTCTCGCTCCGCGGGCCGCCCACCCCCAGACAGACGGAAGGAGCCCTCGCGGGCGAAGCTGGTGCGGCTGGCATCAAAGGCGGCCGTGACCCCACATTCCTTCTCCCGTCGCTGTTTTCGCTCCAGGCAGGCGGCAAAAGCACAGCCCACAGCATGGCTCAGCCTCTCGCCCTGTGGGGAGAGGATGGGCGGGGGTTCAAGGCGCTGTGCAGTGCAGCCGGGGGCCAGGGTTGCTGGGTTACAGCTGCTAGGTGCTGGGTCACCCCGGATGAGTCTCTGCACCTCTCTGGGCCTCAGTACTCATCTGTACCATAAGAAAAGGCTGGAAAATGACAGCTCCAAGTGAAAGCAGCCAGAAACCAACAAGAGGCTGTTGTATGGCTCCACTTACCAGAAATTCTAGAGAGGCAAAACTAATCTGTGGTGAAAAACGTCAGAACAGACTGGTGGCTCTCACCTGTAATCCTAGCACTTCGGGAGGCAGAGGCGGGAGGTTCGCTTGAGCCCAGGAGGTCGAGGATGCAGGGAGCTATGATCACGCCACTGTACTCCAGCTTGGGCAACAGAGTGAGACTCTGTCTCAAAAAGAGGTCAGGCCGGGCACAGTGGCTCACACCTGTAATCCCAGCACTTTGGGAGGCCGAGGCGGGTGGATCAGGCTTTCAGGAGTTCAAGACCAGCCTGGCCAAGATGGTGAAACCCCATCTCTACTAAAAATACAAAAATTAGCTGGGCATGGTGGCAGGCACCTGTAATCCCAGCTCTCAGGAGGCTGAGGCAGAGAATTGCTTGAACCCAATAGGCAGAGGTTGCAGTGGGCTGAGATTGTGCCACTGCACTCCAGCCTGGGCGATGGAGCAAGACTCTGTCTCAAAAAAAAAAAAAAGTCAAAAGAGTGGTGGTTTCCTATGGGGTGGGGAATGACTGCAAAGGGGGGTATGAGGGGCTGACTGGGTGGTGGCGATGTGCTAGATATTGATGGGGGTTTGGGTACGTGGGTGTATGCAGTTGTCGAAATCCATTGATTGCACACTGAAGGCTTGTGCACAGCATTGCTATGGACTAAATGTGTGTGTCTTTCTCAGTTCAAACACTGAAGACCTCATCCACAGTGTGCTGGTATTTGGAGGTGGGCCTTTGGGAGATGAGAGTTATGTCAGATCATGAGGTGGGGTCCTTATGAGGGAATTAATGCCCTTATTTATTTATTTTTTTTTCTGGGACAGGGTCTCACTTTGTCGCCCAGGCTGGAGTGCAGTGGCATG
Source organism: Aotus nancymaae (assembly GCF_030222135.1). Classification (NCBI taxonomy): domain Eukaryota; kingdom Metazoa; phylum Chordata; class Mammalia; order Primates; family Aotidae; genus Aotus; species Aotus nancymaae. The sequence goes on along the minus strand of NW_026988441.1, from coordinate 13,370,503 downwards.
ACCTCAGCTCACTGCAACCTCCACCTCCTGGCTTCAAGCAATTCTCCTGCCTGCCTCAACCTCCCAAGTAGCTGGGATTACAGGCGTGCACCATCACACCTGGCTGGCTAATTTTTGTATTTTTAGTAGAGACGGGATTTTACAATGTTGACGAAGTTGGTCTCGAACTGCTGACTTCAAGTGATCTACCTCCCTCGGCCTCCCAAAGTGCTGGGATTACAGGTGTGAGCCACTGCACCCGGCCAGGATTAATACCTTTATTTAAAAAAAAAAGAAAGAGGCCGGGTGCAGTGGCTCACACCTGTAATCCCAGCACTTTGGGGGGCCAAGGTGGGTGGATCACGAGGTCAGGAGTTAGAGACCAGCCTGGCCAACACAGTAAAACCCAGTCTCTATTAAAAATTACAGAAAATTAAAAAAAAGTAAAAATAAAAACAACAAAAAAAGAAAAAACAGAAAAAGAAAAAAAAAATAAATAAATAAAAAATAAAAATAGGAAAGTTAGCTGGGCATGGTGGCGGGCACCTGTAATCCCAGCTACTCAGGAGGCTGAGGCAGGAGAATCACTCGAACTCAGGAGGTGGAGGTTGCAGTGAGCCCAGATCGTGCCACTGCACTCAAGCCTGGGCAACACAGCAAGACTCTGTCTCAAAAAAAAAAAGAAGAGAGGGGGCCGGGCGCAGTGGCTCATGCCTGTAATCTCAGCACTTTGGGAGGCCGAGGTGGGTGGATCACGAGGTCAAGAGATCGAGACCATCCTGGTCAACATGGTGAAACCCCGTCTCTACTAAAAATACAAAAAATTAGCTGGGCATGGTGGCGCGTGCCTGTAATCCCAGCTACTCAGGAGGCTGAGGCAGGAGAATTGCCTGAATCCAGGAGGCGGAGGTTGCGGTGAGCCGAGATCGTGCCATTGCACTCCAGCCTGGGTAACGAGAGTGAAAATCCATCTCAAACAAAAAAAAAAAAGAAGAGAAAGAGACGTGAGATCTCCCCTCCACCCTGCCAGCTGAGGATACAGAAAGAAGGCATACATCTGCAAACAAGAAAGAGAGCCCTCACCAAGAAATGAACCATTTGGCACCCTGACCTCAGGCATCCAACCTCTAGAACTGTGAGACACCAATGTTTGTCATTTAAGCCACAAAGTCTATGGTATTTGGTTACAGCAGCCTGAACTAAGACAATCATATATTTCACTTTGAAGAAAAAAAAAATCTGGAAACAAATACAAATTCTACTTAATGGTGTGCATGCTGAAGTATGATGGGGGAAGTAGTCTGATGCCTACAAATTTGACATACAAAAAGAATCAGATGGTCTGGGCACAGTGGCTCACGCTTGTAATCCCAGCACTTTGAGAGGCCGAGGCAGGCGGATCACTTGAGGCCAGGAGTTTGAGACCATCCAGACCAACCTGGTCTGTATCTACTAAAACTACAAAAATTAGCCTGGCATGGTGGCGCACACCTGTAATCCCAGCTACTAGGGAGGCTGAGGCAAGAGAATCACTTGAACCCAGGAGGCGGAGGTTGCAGTGAGCCAAGATCGTGCCACTGCACTCCAGCCTGGGGTGACAGAGCAAGATTCCATCTCAAAAAAAAAAAAAAAGGAATGAACTACTGATACCAGTGGCTCATGCCTGTAATCCCAGCACTTTGGAAGGCCGAGGCGGGTGAATCGCTTGAGTCCAGGAGTTCAAGCAGCCTGGACAACATGGCAAAACCCCATCTCTACAAAAAATACAAAATTAGCTGGGCATGGTGGTATGTGCCTGTAGTCTCAGCTACTCAGGAAGCTGAAGTGGGAGAATTGCTTGAACCCAGGTTGCAGTGATCCAAGATCACACCACTACACGTCAGCCTGGGTGACAGAGAGAGACCCTATCTCATTTAATTAATTAATTAATTAATTAAAAACATTGCCAGGAGTGGTGGCTCATGCCTGTAATCCCAGCACTTTGGGAAGCCAAGGCAGGCAGATCAACTGAGGTTAGGAGTTCGAGACCAGCCTGACCTACATGGAGAAACCCCCATCTCTACTAAAAATACAAAATTAGCTGGGCATGGTGGCGCATGCCTGTAATCCCAGCTACTGGGGAGGCTGAGGCAGGAGAACTGCTTGAACCCAGAAGACAGAGGTGTGAGCCGAGATTGCGCCATTGCACTCTAGCCTGGGCGACAAGAGTGAAACTTTAAAAAAAAAAATTACACTAAGTGAAAGAAGCCAGACTTATATTATATGATTCCAGTAAATGAAATATTCAAAATAGTTAAATCCATAGGGACAGAAAGCAGATTAGTGGTTGCCAGGGTGCTGGGATAGGGGTGACAGGGAGTGAATTGCCTAATGGAGATAGGGTCTCCTTTAGGGGTGATGACAATGTTTCAGGACCACATAGAGTCAATGGTTAAACAACACTGAAAATGTATTAAATGCCATTGAATTGTACACTTTTAAATGATTAATTTTATGTGAATTTCACCTCAAGAAAAAAAAAAAGTTGAACTTGGGGAATCCTGGGAACTCCACTGCTTAATGCTTAAAGCTTCCTGTTTCCTCAGAAGTAGGAATGAATTCATCCAATCACACTCTTTACCCAGAGGAGATGGTCCTGCTCTTTTCAGGCTTTCATTCTCATCCCCAAATAGTTTTTTGGGGTTTTTGTGTATTTTGTTTTTTTTTTTTGAGACAGAGCCTCGCTCTGTTGCCCAGGCTGGAGTGCAGTGGTGCAATCTTGGTTCACTGCATCCTCCATCTCCAGGGTTCAAGGGATTCTTCTGTCTCAGCCTCCAGAGTAGCTGAGATGACAGGTGTCCGCCACCACACCCAGCTAATTTTTCATAGTTTTAGTAGAGACAGGTTTTCACCATGTTGGTCAGGCTGGTTTCGAATTCCTGACCTCAGGTGACCTGCCCGCCTCAGCCTCCCAAAGTGCTGGGATTACAGGCATGAGCCACCGTGTCCAGCCAATACTATTTTTTTTTTTTTTAAAGGAGTCTCACTCTGTTACCCAAACTGGACTGCAGTGGCGCAATCTCAGCTCACCGAGACCTCCGCCTCCCAGGCTCAAGTGATTTTCCTGCCTCAGCCTCCCGAGTAGCTGGGACTACAGGCATGCGCCACTACATCTGGCTGATATTTTGTATTTTAGTAGAGATGGGGTTTCACCATGTTGCCCAGGGTGGTCTTGAACTCCTGAGCTCAGGCAATCTGCCCGCATCAGCATCCCAAAGTGCTGGGATTATGGGTGTGAGACACCTCACCCGGCCCTCACATGAATACTCTAAATTGGGAACTGTGAGTATACCCTCTTCTCCAGGTGAGGAAACTGGACACACAGAGGTGAGTGACTTGCCTGAATGCAGGAAGCTTGCCAGGGTGGGGCTGGGATGCCAGGGCATGGGAGAGAAGAGTCGGCCAGCTGTGGCAATACTCACAGAGTCCTTGAGCGCCAGAAAACAGTGGCAGATCCAGCGGCGGGTGGTCCCGTCACGGCAGATGTAGGAGAAAGCCTTGTCCAGGTTTCGGTCAGGAGCACAAAAGGAGACCTTTTCGATGGTCTGGTCAACCAGAAGATCCTAGGAGGGGCCAGGGAGGCCAGGAGAGGAGTGTGAACTGTCGTTTCAGGTGTCCACTCAACGTTCTCTGTGTCTACTGAAATCTCGTCCTGAATGGGGTGGGGACCCAGCAGTCACCGAGACACCCCGTGCCCTGCCTGCAGAGGGCTCCCAGATCAGAAGGAAGATCAGACCCATCATGAGATGGGCAAACAAGAGTCACAGCCAGGCTGTGATGAAGGAGGCCCAGGCAGAGGCGTCAGGGCCAGGACTGGGGAGGCACAGGCACAGGGGCCAGGGCCAGATGGCAAAAGCCAGCCTGGGGTCAGTCAGGGAAGGCTTCCTGGAGCAGGCACTAACTAGGAAAAAAAGTCAAGGAACAGTATTTTGGGCTGAGGGACTGCCTGTGCAAAGGTGGTGATCTTGTTCTGTCATTGACCTGACTCTCAGCATGTCCTGGGCACCTCCTGGGGCAGGCTCTGGGGTGGGGGCAGGGGATTCAAGGTGAGCCAACCGATACAAACATCGTGGCCTCATAGTGCTTCCCTCTGGCTGGGCAGGGTGATACCAAACACTTAATGGCTAACATTCATTGATCTGAGCAGTAACGATGTACCAGACCCCATTTAAATATATATTTTTTTTCTTCAGATGAAGTCTTGCTCTGTCACCCAGGCTGGAGTGCAGTGGCGTGATCTCGGCTCACTGCAACCTCCACCTCCCAGGTTCAAGCAATTCTCCTACCTAAGCCTCCCAAGGAGCTGGGATTACAGGCACATGCCACCATGTCCGGCTATATTTTGTATTTTTAGTAGAGGTGGGGTTTCACCAAGTTGGCCTCTTGAACTCCTGACCTCAGGTGATCTGCCCACCTCACCTCCCAAAGTGCTGAAATTACAGCCATCAGCCGCCGTGCCCAGCCCATATTTTAAAATTTCTTAAAATTATTTTGTATAGACAGAGCCTTGCCATGTTTCACAGGCTGATCGTGAACTCCTGGCTTCAAGGGGTCCTCCCAGCCAGGCACCATTTCAAATAACTGCATATGCTTTCTCATTTAATGGTAGGGTCTATTATAATCCCTATTTTTATTTTTTTGAGACCAAGTTTCATTCTTGTTGCCCAGGCTAGAGTGCAATGGCACAATCTCGGCTCACTGCAACCTCCACCTCCCGGGTTCAAGCTATTCTCCTGCCTCAGCCTCCCAAGGAGCTGGGATCACGGGCATCCACCACCACATCCAGCTAATTTTTTCTATTTTTAGTAGAGATGAGGTTTCACCATGTTGGCCAGGCTGGTCTCAAACTCCTGACCTCAGGTGATCCACCCTCCTCAGCCTCTCCAAGTGCTGGGATTACAGGCGTGAGCCACTGATCCCGACCTATAATCCCCATTTTTTAGATGACACAACTGAGACCTAGAGGGGTTAAATCTCACACCCAGGGTCCCTAAGCTGGGATTGGAGCTGAGGCAGCTGCTCCATTCTCTCTCACCCACAACCTATGCCAGTTCCCAAATAATCACAGCATTTATTCCTGAGTAATGATGTCGGAGGGAGCATGCGGCATCGTCTAGAAGGTCCCTGAGGGAGCGATGTGCAGAGGAGGCAGGAAGGTGTCCTCAGCCCCCTTTCTAGCAGGTGAGCAGACAGGCCCCCAGTGTCCGCCCCACAGGCCCCTACCTTGGTCTTGTCATCTACCACTCGGAGCCCATCGGCTGACACCCACAGGACAGACTTCACAGACTTTCGGCCCATCTGCAGGGAGGCAGGGGAACAAAGGAGCCAGGTCAGGGCGCCTCTCCTTGTCTAGCCTTGCTCCCTCCCTCGAGCCAGCCACCTCACTCACCGCCTTCAGCTTCTTCACCGCATCTTCACACACGTGCATCCCCCGGGACTCCTCCACCTCCACATGGCCCAGGTACTTGGGTTGGAGGGAATGGGGAGACATGAAACAGCACAGTAATCACTCATTCTCAGCGTTCACTGAGCATCTGCCACGCAGCAGGCAATATTCTAAGCACATGACGTGTATGCAATCACTTATTTTGTACCTCAGCGCTACAAGGTGGAGACCCCATTCCTAGTCTAGACACGCAGATGAGGAGACATGCACAGCACGCAGCAGTGATTCCGGTCTAGCTATACCTCTGGGCCCTAACCCGGCTCTGTGGTCCTCCCAAGAGCCAGTATTTGCATCTCTGCGCCTGAGGACTGGCCCTGGGCCACGCAAAGCTGCTCTGCCCACCCTAAAGCGACTAGAAAGAGCCTGGGTCAGTCCCCAGAGTGACTGATGGGAGTTAGGGTATCTGAGCCCCACCTCCCTCACCTGCACGTGGGATGACTGGTGCCTCGAATTCCCCAGGGGAAGGCAGTTGCACACAGCTGTAGTGTTTTTTGTTTTTTTTTTTTTTTAGATGGAGTCTCACTCTGTCACCAGGCTGGAGCACAGTGGCACAATCTCAGCTCACTACAACCTCTGCCTCCCGGGTTCAAGTGTTTCTCCTGCCTCAGCCTCCTGAGTAGTGGGGATAACAGGCATGGACCACCACACCCAGCTATTTTTGTATTTTTAGTAGAGATGGGGTTTCACCATATTGGTCAAGCTGGTCTTGAACTCCTGACCTCAGGTGATCTACCTGCCTTGGCCTCCTGAAGTGCTAGGATTACAGGTGTGAGCCACCACACCGCACCCAGCCCACAGCTGTAGTTTTAATAACACACCCTTTACAGGCTGCCTTACTTTCCTCACTCCCAACGCCATCTCCTGCACCTCCCAAATGAAACGGTCACACTCAGAATCTGCTTCTGGGCAAGGGAACATAAGGTGGGGGAGGGGCTGTGACCATGGTCAGTCATCACCCAGCCAGGAAGGGGCTGAGCTCCACAGTCCACGCTGTGAATCCTGCTCTCCCTCTTATAAGAGTGTCAAAGTGTAGGGTATGGCTAAACCAGAACACTCTTAATAGTAGAGCGCATTGCAAATGCTATGCACGACATGACGGCTTCCAGGTTAATATTTTGCTGGTACCAGAAAATGTGTCTTGGTTTTTTGTTTGTTTTCGAGATCAAGCATCACTCTATTGCCTAGGCTGGGGTGCAACGCCACAATCAATCAAGACTCTCTGCAGCCTCGACCTTCCTGGACTAGAGTGAGTCTCCGATCTCAGGGACTACAGGTGTGTGCCACTGTGCCTGGCTAGTTTTTGTGGAGACAGGGTCTCCCAGTGTTTGCCCAAGCTGGCCTCAACTCCTTGGTTCAAGCAATCCTCCCGCTGCAGCCTCCCAATGTGCTGGGATTACAGGTGTGAGCCACCATGCTTCACGGTTTTATTCTTTTTTTTTTTTTTTTGAGACAAAGTCTTGCTCTGTTGCCCAGGCTGGAGTGCAGTGGCACGATCTCAGCTCACTGCAACCTCTGCAGGATTCAAGTGATTCTTCTGTCTCAGCCTACCAAGTAGCTGGGACTACAGGTGCCTGCTACCATGCCTGGCTAATTTTTGTATTTTTAGTAGAGACAGGGTTTCGCCATATTGGTCAAGCTGGTCTCAAACTCCTGACCTTAGGCGATCTACCTGCCTTGGCCTCCCAAAGTGCTGCGATTATAGGTGTGAGCCTCCGCGCCTAGCTGGACTCAGTTTTTATTTTTATTTTATTTATTTATTTATTGAGACAGAGGCCTGCTCTGTCGCCCAGGCTGAAGTGCAGTGGCGCAATCTCGGCTCACTGCAACCTCCGCCTCCTGGGTTCAAGTGATTCTCGTGCCTCAGCCTCCTGAGTAGCTGGGATTACAGGCATGCACCACCACGCCTGGCTAATTTTTGTATTTTTAGTGGAGATGGGGTTTCACCATGTTGGTCAGTCTGGTCTCAAACTTGTGATCCACCCGCCTTGTCCTCCTGAAGTGCTAGGATTACAGGCATAAGCCACCAAGCCTGGCCACTTCACAGTTTTTTTTTTTTTTTTTGAGTTGGAGTTTCGCTCTTGTTACCCAGGCTAGAGTGCAATGGCGTGATCTCAGCTCACCGCAACCTCCGCCTCCTGGGTTCAAGCAATTCTCCTGCCTCAGCCTCCTGAGTAGCTGGGACTACAGGCGCGCACCACCATGCCCAGCTAATTTTTTTTTTTGTATTTTTAGTAGAGACCGGGTTTCACCATGTTGACCAGGATGGTCTCGATCTCTTGACCTCGTGATCCACCCGCCTTGGCCTCCCAAAGTGCTGGGATTACAGGCGTGAGCCACCGCGCCCAGCCTCACTTTTAATACCAACTTCAAATAACTTGAGCTCGTGCCCCCACCCCACCTTAGCCCACTCACCCTGACCGGGAAGCTGCATGTGCCCTTGCGAACCGCATCCTCATCCGCCTGCCACTGGTGTGGGCGAGACGCCTCGGGCACGTAGGCTGGCTTCCTCCGCCGTAGGCTCTGCCGTAACTTGTTCATGGTGCCCGCCCCGTCTGGTAACACAGGACAGTGGTGTGGGTCAAGGGCGGGGGGTAAGAAGGTGTGGAGCTCCATGGGGAGGGACCAGTGCTCAGGGAACATGGGGTCAGATAACAAGATCACTGGAGGCAGGATTACAGGATCACTCGGGAGGCACACCTGGGATCAGCAGCTCAAGTCAGGGGACATCGGGAAAGGAGCCAACAGAAGGCAGGGGAGTGCGAGAGCTGGGCACTGGGGATTGAGAACCATGGGGCTAAGGCGCACGGAGGTCTGGGGTCGAGGGGTATAGGGCACATGTTTCAGGGCATTGGAGGGCTTCTTGTCCATGTGGTAGACTTCCTCACTTCCTCATTCCCAGGACCGTGAGGATCCAAAGGATGGGAAGTCAGACACAGGAGGGTATGGGGGCTGGAGGGCATAGGGGTTGGAGGGCACAGGGGTCAGGCGCCACAGGTCAGGGGTTTTCGGGGTATGAGAGTCAGGCAGTGGGGTTATCAGAGGGCGGCAGAGGAGCTGGGAATTGCATGGGTTGGGGATGCAGGAGTCAGGTGCAGGGGGTGTGGGCATGGGGGATGGTGGCTTGTCTCTGGAACTCTGAGATGCAGCTACTATGTGACAACTGTGTCTAATCCCCAGGCAAGGCTTCTGGGGCCTTGTACCCACAACTCTCAGAGGCAGGGCTGTGGGTGTGTGGAGTGGACGTGGAGGTGGCCAGCCACTAGGACAGTCTTCACTGACTGATCAGCCATTCTGACAGTCCCAGGACTGGGAACACCAACAGTAGAGGGGGACTCATGTGTGTGTGTGGGTGTGTGTGTGTGTGTGAGCTGGTGTGCAGTGCGATGTTCTGGAACACCGTCTGTGGATCTATATCTGAGCATGCAACGTCTGTGAGTGTATTTCTGAAGGCTGTGTAAAGAATGCATGTCTGAGGATGGCGTACGATGGTGCGCATCTGTGAATGCTGTCCATGAGATGCATCCAAAAGTGTGGTTGTTGTCTGTGACTCTGAGTCCCTGAAGGCTGTTGCTGAACAGCACTGATGCCCGAGAGTGGCTGTGAGTGTGAATGTCTGATGTCTGTATCCGAGAGTGCCGTTGTTGGCTATGAGAGCTTGTGACTCAGTGCCTGTTGCCTGTGAGGGTGTGTCTGTTTGAGCAGGAGGCTGTGGCCTTTGAAAGGGTGTGCCCTTGGCTGTTATCCATGTAGCTATGTCTCTGTGTGAAGGTGTGGCTATTGTCTGTGATGACATTGCCTCTGAGAGTGCATCTGAGGGACGCAAGAGACTGTCTGTATCCAGGAGCACAGCTGTTGGGGGCCGTGGCTGCTGTCTTAAAGTGTGGGTGCATGGGTGTTGCACAGAGGGTGTATCTGTGTGCAGTGGTGCATCCATGAGGGTGTGAGAACACGAGGCTGTCTCTGAGAGTGTGTTCATGAGGGTTATTTGTAAGGGTGTGACTGTTGCCTGAGAGTGCTGGCTGTTCTTGGTGAGACTGTGTTTGTGCACAACTGTAGCTCCTTGTGAGAGCCTGGGCCCATGGGTGCCGTCTGTGAAAGTGCAGCTGTCATCTGTAGAAGTGTGGGTCTGCGTGTGTGGCCAGACTGTGCGAGAATGTGTCTCTTGAGTGTGCATCTCAGAGTCTGTATCCAATGAGCTTCTGTGGCCAACCGTGAGTCTGGGTGTTATCCCAGACTCACAGTATGTGGATATATGTGTGTGTGTACTAGTGTGATGAACATCTACCTGAGCATGTGTTTGAGTGTCACCGCATTAGCAAGTGTGTGTGATCTGAAAGGGATCATCTCTGTGTGTGTGTGTCTAACCATATGTCTATAGATGTGAGTGTCTGAGAGTGTGACCCTGCCCCTGAGGCTGTAAGGGTGTCAGGGTGTGTGTCGGTGCATGAGTGGGGTTCTGACAGTCGCTAAGGAAGATGCCTGAGGGTGTCCACTCATGAATGGGAGTAAGCCTGTGTGACCGCAGGGACAGCTCCTCTGGCTGTGCTAGGCAAGACCACATACCCATTCAGCCCTGCCCTATCCGAGGCTGGTCACTCACCTGGCTCCGTCCTGCAGGTTTCTGGGGGCCCCGGGGCCCCACAGGGGGCTGGGGGCAGATGCCGCTCAGGCCTCCGGGGTCCGCCCTGCCCGAGTGGGGGAGGAGAAGGTGAGAAGTTTGTCTGGGGTGGGGCTCGGTCCAATACCTCACCCCCACTTTGGACTTCAGCCAGCCCCCTCCATCTTGGGCTCCCTGATGAGAGTCCTAGTTGTCCTAGCAACTGTTACCAGGGAAACCAGCCACCTGGTTCCAAGGGCCCAGGAAGGAGTTGGTATGTTTGCGGGGCATACATTGGGGATGTGCTGGCCTCAGGAGAATCTCACTGCCCAAGGGCATGCTGTGAGAGTGGTCTTGCCCTCTAGATGCATGTCCAGGGCTACACGCGTATGGAGCCAGCTTGTGTCTACAGGTGTCCCTAGCATCCGGCCACAGCTCTTCACACTTGGTTACACACAGACACAATCACAGCTACACACCTCAGATCGCACAGATACACAGAAACAGTCACAGCCCCAGAAAGCTGCCAGTGTAAACAAACATCTGGCCACATATTCATGTTCAGACACACACCGCCTCTACTACAGACATTTGTCCACATACATGGAGTGTATCCTGGCCTGCTTAGTCCCCACCACAGACACCTGACCACACCACCCACTGAAATGTGGTTGCTTCCACATTCTCAGCCACATACAAAGAACGGGGCCCAGACACACCCACTAGAGCCGCACATGCACAGCCACACCCAGTGACAGCTACGTTTCCTCAGGCACCCACCCAAGATACTGACATCACAGGCCCACCCAGATAGAATCACACCCAGAGTTCACCATTTGGTGACCCCCTCCCACAGGACACAATCGCAGCTATACACGCTTGTCACACGTCTCTCCACTGCTGCACACTGACATCTGGTCACAGATGCACACGGACAGACACACAGTTGGTCCCATGGAGACCACATACAGGCATAGCTGCACATGGACATGAAGCCTCAACCAGACCAGTCACACCAACACACTGTTTTTGGCCACACACTGTCACATGGCCTCACATACGCAGTCACAGGTGCTCACATCTGGTCACAGCACCATTCACACAGTCTATGTTGACAACCACGCTCATAGGGACAGTCCCCTATACACAACCACACACGGAGGTTTTGATGGCTACAGCATGCAACCACCCACAAACAACTGTCCCCAAGGATGGCCACCCTCAGACACAGCCATCCACATTCCAGAGTGGTCCTTTGGCATGGCCACAGCATCAGTGTCCACATGACCCAGCCACCTATTATGGTCATAATCCCATCAACCAGTGTCCCTTACACAGCTGTACCATGTCACGCCAACACAGCGAAACATACAGCCTTTCTTCATTCAGCCACACGAGTCACACAGACAAGTATGTGGCCACATGAAATCACAGCCCCGTGTGGACAGGTGCACAAAGTCACAAGCCCCACCTACACACATATCTCACACACAGAGACACAGACACACAGTTTCAGTTTCCCACGTCACAGGAACACAGTCCAGTGTATGCACAGAAATGCAGTGACCGGGACGTGGCATTTATAGCTGGGTTTACAAAGAAGATACAGGTCCTGATGGAGCCACATGTAGTCAGGGGCCAATCTCCTCATCACCAAGTCACACATTTAAACACAGGTAGTCCAGCACACACACACACACACAGATAAAAACAGGTACACAGCTATAGACCCCACACTCTCACAGATGATGACATAGACACAAGCAGATACAGTCACCCAGGCTCACAGACATGCAGGTCACATATAGGAATATAGTCACATCACACACACACCCCTACAGACACAGTTTCCCAGCACCAGCAAGAGACACAGCCATAGCTTTAGTCACACACAAATAAACCCTCTAAATAGCCAGGGTTTCAGACACCAAGTCAAATACATAACCCAAGTCACACATAAAAGGTTAGAAATACACATAATCACTCGTTATTACACACACAGCTAGATACAGTCATTTATATTAATACAATCCCAGTAGCACACTCAGACATGGTTCTGCATACGCAACCACTGTCATATACAATACTGTCACACGACCCCAGCCACAAAGACACAGTGTGACTTCAGCTACAATGGCAGTCACACAGGCAGAGTTGCACAGACAGGTGTGTGTCACTCATGTATATAAAATCAGGTAGAAACACAACTATAAACATTCTCAGTCACTGGGAGGGTCACACAGGCACATGGAGCCACAGACAACTCCACTCACACACAGTCACAACTCCACCCACGTCCTGTCAGTCACACACATGCCCACCCCCAGACTCACACACTGTCACATACCCAGTTATAGTTACTGAGGCATACAAACACAGGGTCACAAAAGACATAATCACAGACAACCACAATCACAACCACGCACACCTCCAAACACAGACAGACTAAAAAGTACAGGATTCTGCACCGTGAGCAGCTGTCAGACACACAGGCACAGTCACACAAATACTAGGGTCACACACAGGCACAATCATAGACACCACCACATACAACCACAAGCACACACAACGCAGGATTCCTCACAGTCACCAGCCACAGAGTACGCATGCACACACACACACACAGCCACAGTCACACAACCACAGGGCACACTCCTAGCCACCTCCCCATCGCTTGCTTCCCCCCTTCCCCCCAGGTACCACACACAAAGCCGCCACCGTCACCGTCACCGCAGACGCTGCAGACAGACAGGGCTGCTCCGGGTCCCTGGGGAGCCGCCCCCAGCCCAGCCTGAATCCTGGAGCCTGGGGGGCCAGGTCCGGGAGGGTGAAGCGGTACCTTATCTGCGGGTGGGGCCGCTCTTAGACAGCTGGGTAGCCCTAGGGACAAAGGGGGTGGCCTAGGGGCTCCTGTGCCCTGGGACCCTTGACCAAGCCAAGGGGTGGAGGGGTTGGGGGTTGCCTGAAATTGTCCTTATTTTATTCAGGCTGGGGTGGGGTGGAGTTCCAGGCACAGGGACCTTGTTTTGAGAAGGGGCTGTGCCTGGGACACCGCCCAAGGATTGGGGGGATGCTGTGCCCAGGGTGCCTCTGAGGCCTAGGGGCAGGCTGTGCTTGGAGTTCCCCCAGGCCTTGGCGTGGTGGGAAAGCTGTACGCAGTGACCCCATCCTCGAGACCGTGTCTAGGGAGTTGTACCCAGATCCCCTCAGGCAGGGAGGGGTAGGGATTGTGTCTGGAATCGCCTCTTGGAGGCCTTGGTTTGACACGGGGGCTGTGTCCTGGACCCCATCTCCATCCCTATTCAGTTCTAGTTGTACTTAGAATCTCTGCACCCCTGTCCTTGATTTTGTGGGGGGGTCTGTGTCCAAGATTTCTATTTCCAGGGACTTCGCAAGAGATAGCACAGGGGTCTGTGCCCAAGACCCCCGTCTCCCGGGCTTTGGCTTGTTGGGCCTGTTTCTGGACCCCCACCCAGGACCACCCTCTCCAGCCTTAGCACCCTCTCTCCATCCGGGAGCCGCGGCCGCCTCCCACCCTCCGCCACATCAGCAGCGGCGCCGCCCGCGACCCGAGCCCCCCTCTCCCGCCCTTCTCACGCTGGCCGCCGCGCTGCGGGACATCCAGGGCCCGGGCGCCCCCGCCTCCCGCGGCCCTGGCTGGGTCCGGTTCCCCGACTGTTGCTGCTGCGGTGGCGGCGGCGGCAGCTCGGTCTGACGCGGGCCAGGGCCCGGGGCCGGGGGATGGTGCGGGATGCACGCGCGCGAGCCTGCTCGGCTCCCGGGAGGATTCTGTTCCGGGGGCGGGGGAGCGTCCCTCGGCCTCGGCTCCCCGCCCCGGCCCCGCCCATTGGCCCGCCGCCTGCCGTATATGCAGAAAGGCCCCGCCCCGCCCCGGCGCCTCGCAGGCCCGGCCCCGCCCCTTGGGCTGCAGGCCCCGCCTTCCCCGGCGCGGCCACCGCCCCGCCACGCCCATTGGCCAGTCCCGGGCTGAGCATGCCTGAGAGCCTCGCCGAGCGCTTCCCCGGGTCTGTCCTGGCCTGGGCTCCTTTCCCCTCCGTGACCCCTGACCTCAGATCCCCTCCAGCTCGCGTCGGAAAGAGTTGTTTCTGGAAGAACCTTGCAGCCCCACACCCCCAAATCTTCCCGCTTACCCCATGGTTCCCAAGCCCGGCGGGGGCGGGCAGAAGCGGTGACGAGGCACTTTTTGCAAGGAAGGGGAGGGGGTATGAACAGACCAAGGCATCCTGGTGCGCCATCGGTTCGGTTTTGGGAACGGGGGCGCCGGGCGGGGACCTGGGCGCGGTTCTGGCCGCTACGGCGCCCCCGCCGCCCCCTACGCCAGTCCTGTGGGTTTGGCAAAGCAGCTGGCAGGGGCATTAGGGCCCATTCGTAAAGGCGAGGTTGCCGGGAGCGAGCCTGCAGCCGAGGCACTGTGTGTGGGGGAGGCCTCAGCTGCCACAGCCCTTAGAGCAGGTGGTCAGCACGTGGGGGGGTGGGGAAGGGGAGAAGGAGGTTCCCGGCAACAGATGGCCCAGGCAGGGCTGGGGCTTTCAGACAAGGAGGTGGGGGGGTGCTGGCCATCTGCACCTGGAGGCCGCCGGCGAGCTCCTCCCCCTCTCCCCCCAACCCCAGCGCAGAGAAAAGAGCTGGGGGAAGGGGAAGGCTGCTTTTATTCCAACTGAGGGTTCAGCTCCCCCACCTCTACCCCTACCCTCCAACACACTGAGTGGCTGGAACCCGAGAGAAGGCAGCTGGTGGAGGAGCAAGGAAGGCAGAGGTAATGACTGCCTCCAGGACCACCATCTCATCTTCTACCGGAGACCTGAGACAGAGGTGAGGGCTCCCCCGATGAGTCCGGATCTGCATAACGGCATGCGGGGGCCCAACGCTCCCTCAAATGTTGCCAAAGTTAAGTTAACCACTTTCCTGGCTTAAGAGTTCCCGGATGCCCATTTTGGAGTGGGGAGGCGCAGGATCCAGGGCACGAAGTTGAGAGTTCCGCAGCCCCAGGGACCCTGAGCTCCTGGGCCAAGGAGGGGAGCCAGGGAAGACTGGAAAGCCCAAGGTGGCTTCCCCGACCCAGGGCAGATGGGGAAGGGATAAGAGGCACCACAGCAGGGTATGGCCTGCTCTGGGGACGCAATCCCCCCAGAGGCTGTCATGAGGGATCTGCCCTGAAGTCCCCTTTGATCGGGAGGCTGCCGGCAGAGGCTGTGTCTGGCTGGCGACTGGCCCAGTAGCGGTGGTAGGTGTCCTGGAAGAGGTCCCTGCAGGCGATGCGGGCTCGGAGGCGGGCGCAGGCCAGGAAAGCCCCTGCTAGCTTGCGGTGCAGGGCATAGGTCTCCTCCGGCGGGGGGCACAGCCTGTGCCGCAGCAGCACCGGGATGAAGTCCTGTATGCGGCGGGCAGTTTCCCCGGACCCAAAGTCATAGAGGCCCTGGGTGGCGAAGGGCTCCCCCAGGATCATCACTGCCTCCACGTGGGCATCAGAGAATGCCTGAGGGGGTGGGGACAGCAAAGGCAGCCACTGTGGACACAGAGCTCTCCGCTTAATCCAGAAAGCAGCAACGCGCAGCCTCCACTCTCTCCAGTCTCCACCATCAACACAAGCCACGACTCCCCCAAGAGTAGCTTTAGCTCCTTCTAGTAGAAGCCTCGAAATAGACAAGCAGCTTCCTATTCCCCAAGTAAGCCCCCCTTACTTCCTTGCAGAGCCTCCAACAGACAAGTAGCCCTCTACTCTCTCTGCAACAGATAAGCAGCCCCCGCCCCTCCAGACCAGATCCATGGTGCCCATGTTCCCAGGATTCCTGAGGAGGCAGGCAGCCACCTCCCCCTACTCCTCCCCAGAGCCCCAGCATGGGTAAGCCTCCCTCCTAGAGTCCCCCATTCACCAAGTAGAGACACACAACCTCCACTCTCCCTAGTGGAGACAAGCCCCTCCTAGAGTCCCCCAGTTCCCCGGGTATAGACATGCCCCATCCCCTACTCGAGTCCCTCAGTGGAGATAAGCAGCCCCACACTGCACTCCACCAATAGACACCAGCCCCTTTCTCCCTGTGTCTCCCAACCTTGGTTTCAAAGCCTGTGAGGAATTTGAGGTCCCTGGACTTCTGTAGGACACGGTCTCTGTCTCTGTCAGCTGCAGCCTTTACCACCTGGGGAGAGGATGGGAATTAGAGGGAGAAAGGCCGGGGTTCAAGGGGGCTCTGGAGAAGAGGAGCTGGAAGCTTGGGCCTCCCACGTACCCACCTCCACTCTCATCTGCCTGGGCCCTCCCTCACCTGGAAGCTTCCTGCTCCCCACTCTGCCTGTCTGTGACTCCCTCAAAGACTGTTCCAGAGCCTGGGAGTAGAGGTGGTCAGGGATCCTGCCCACCTAGCTGGCAATATGGGGCCTGCCTGGGAACAGTCACAGTGAAACGGTGCAAGGAAGAAGTGTCAGGACTGCTCTTGGGTCCCAACACTCAACTGGATGGGTGTGAGCGTGCCCCAGAACTGCATCCAAAGTTGCTAGGGGCCACCTCTCTGTCTCCTGCACTGGACTCTGAGCCCCGTGAGAGCAAGGATCCCAGCTGCGTGTAGTCGCATGGGGCACAGGGTCTGGCACTCAGGAGCCCCTGGGTGAACCTTGCTTGAGCAAATTAGCGTGTGCAGCAAAGCAGCTCTCCAGCCATGAGCTCATACATGCGGGGCAGGAGCTGTGGGCATGGACAGACATTCAGCTGGGGCCAGTTGGCTAGGGCCCCCTCCTGGCTCTGCCACCTGCTGGCTGAGAGACTGAACAAGTCACGTTGCCTGTTGGGCCTCCACTTTCTCATCTGTGAAGTGGGGTGACGGAAGTGTCTTCCTCATGGGGCTGTTGGAAGGATAAAGATGGTGATGCCTGTGGAGTGCCTGGCGCTGTTTCATGCAGGAAGCACCATAAATATTATGATCTACCACTATTAAGAGGCGGGCATGGGGGGGTCCTTGTTTCACAGAAGGGGAAGCAGACCCAGAATAGGGAGTGGAACCTGGGTCCCACCACTCACCATCGGGTTGCCCTTTTTTGTGAGGAGAGGGATTCAGGATTAATTCCATTCCCTCTCTGCTCCCCCTGCACGAGCCTGTCTGGCCATCTGTCAGGCCTGTGGTCCTCAGAGGCCAGTGTGATGGGGTTTTATAAACTGGCAAAGGCGGCTGGGTACAGTGGCTCATGCCTGTTATCCCAGCACTTTGGGAGGCTGAGGTGGGTGGATCACTTGAGGTCAGGAGTTCAAGACCAGCCTGGCCAAGATGGTGAAACCCTGTCTCTACTAAAAATACGAAAAAATTTGCTGGGCATGGTGGTGGGGGCCTGTAATCCCAGCTACTCAGGAGGCTGAGGCAGAGAACTGCTTGAAACCTGGGAGGTAGAGGTTGCAGTGAGCTGAGATTGCACAACTGCACTCCAGCCTGGGCGACACAGTGAGACTCTGTATCAAAAAAAAAAAAAAAAAAAAAAAAGGCTAGGCATGGTGGCTCAGGCCTGTAATCCCAGCACTTTGGGAGACCGAGGCGGTCGGATCACCTGAGGTCGGGAGTTTGAGACCAGTCTGACCAACAAGGAGAAACCCTGTCTCTACTAAATTACAAAAATTAGCCAGGCGTGGTGGTGCATGCCTGTAATCCCAGCTATTTGGGAGGCTGAGGCAGGAGAATCGCTTGAACCCGGGAGGCAGAGGTTGCAGTGAGCCGAGATTGTGCCATTGCACTCCAGCCTGGGCAACAAGAATGAAACTCTGTCTCAAAATAAATAAATAAACAAACAAACAAACAAACACTCCAGCCTGGGCAACAAGAGTGAAACTCCATCTATAAACAAACAAACAAACAAAGGGGTAGGAGGGGAGGTTATCAGTGGGGAGCAAGATGTCCCAGCTGCCCAAAGGGCCTCGGCTTTGTGCCTCAGTGGCCCGCAGAGAGGGCCCTGTGTGTGCAGGGGGTTACCACCTCCTCCTTCCTGTTCGCTCAGAGCCCTGGACACCTCCTCCCTGACTTCCAGCCCATCTGCTCCCATAGACTGTCTGGGCATCTCCCAGCCACCCCTCTGCCCCTCTCCACAGCTGCCCTAGGCTCCTGGCCCCCAGTCTTAGATGCCACTTCTTATTGAGAGGGAGTTTTCAAATTCTGACTGCATCCCCTCCCTGCTCAAATCCTTTCCACGGCTCCACAGGGCACCTGGATACAGTACAAGCTGCATAGCGTGGCTTCTAAAATCCACAGTGATTTGCTGCAGCCTCATCACTGGCTCCTGCTCCGCCTCCCACCTGCCCTCCCAGTCAGAACAGGAGCTTCCTTTGGGTCCTCTAGGGCCTTACTACTCCAAGTGTGGTCCCCATATGGTAGCCCTGGCATCACCTGGGCACATGTCAGAAGGCAGCATCTCTCACCCACTTCCAGACCAGAATCTGCACCTTCACAGGATGGCCAGGCTTCACATGCACATCCACGTCTGAGAAGCACTGCCGTAGTGGGAATATCCCTCATCACTGCCTGGCCTTGGCACACGTCTATTGGGAATACCCTCCGAACCTTTTCCCAATTGGCCCCCCTCATCCCTCAGGTCTCAATGCTGGTACTTCCTCCTCCAGGAAGCCCTCCCTGGCTCCCCAGGCTAGGTCAGGCTCCTCCTCTGGGTTCAGAGTCCTCTGTGCTTCCCCTATCCCAGCCCTGTCCATGCTGGGTCCTCACTGTTGCCCCACTGGACTATGAGTTCTGTGAGGAGGGGCCTGGGCTGGACCCAGGTCACTGCTCTGTCTCCAGTTTTGCCTAGAATAGAGTTGGGCACAGAGAAGGGGTCAGAAAACATTTAGATTGACTGAACATGGGGGCTCATGTCTGTAATCCCAGCACTTTGGGAGGCCAAGACAGGAGCATCACCTGAGGTCAGGAGTTCAAGACCAGCCTAGGCAACACGGTGAAACCCCATCTCTACTAAAAACACAAAAATTAGCCAGGCTGGTGGTATGCGCCTATAATCCCAGCTACTCGGGAAGCTGATTCTCTTGCTACTCGGGAAGCAAGAGAATCGCTTGAACCCAGGATGTGGAGGTTATGGTGAGCTGAGATCCAGCCACTGCACTCCAGCCTAGGTGACAGAGCGAGACTCTGTCTCAATTTAAAAAAAAAAAGAAAATTGGGGCCGGGCGCAGTGGCTCAAGCTTGTAATCCCAGCACTTTGGGAGGCTGAGGCGGGTGGATCATGAGGTCAAGAAATCGAGACCATCCTGGTCAACGGGTGAAACCCCGTCTCTACTAAAAATACAAAAATTAGCAGGGCATGGTGGCGCGTGCCTGTAATCCCAGCTACTCAGGAGGCTGAGGCAGGAGAATTGCCTGAACCCAGGAGGCGGAGGTTGCGGTGAGCCAAGATCGCGCCATTGCACTCCAGCCTGGGTAACGAGAGCGAAACTCCGTCTCAAAAAAAAAAAAAAAAAAAATTTTTTTAAAGTTTAGATTGATAGCTCCATGATTAGAGGACCCAGGGCGAATGTCCAATCTCAACAATTAATGAAATGGTGTTCTCTGCAGCCTCTAAGACAAACTGACCCCAGTGGATGGGAAGATGGGCAAAATACATGAGAAGCACCTCCTACAGACAGAGTTTCCCCAGGGACACACACCTAGGCTGGACACCAGGGCCCTGGACAGTGCGGGCTCTGGAGAGGTGACAAGATGGCCACTGTGGGCCTTTCTCTTAGGAGGGAGCTGGGCAGTGGTTGGAAGCTTGGGCTCTCGATTTGGACTACCTGAATTTGAATCCCAAGTCTGCTGTGATCTTGGGCAAGTAACTTAACTGCTCCAGGACCCAGTTACTTCATCTGTGAAACGGACCTAAAAACGGTCCTTACCGCACTGTGTTGCTGTGTGGTTTAAATCGGTTACTATACGTAAGCACTAAAGATGCAGCCTAACAGATTAAGTGCTTGGTGTGTGCTAGCTGCTAGAATACTACCATTATTTATTATTTCTGAATTCTAGACACTGCACTTCTCCTTCTTACTCCTCTGCCTCAGTATATGGCGTGAGCCTCAGCCTTTCAGAGACCCCGGGGTCTGGGGGAGACTCACCTCAATGTAATGGTCTGTGAACTCCGTCCCAAACTCCCGGCTTGCGCCAAAGTCCAGCAGGGTCACCTGGAAGCAAGGAATGGTGAAAGGAATGCTGGGATCCCATCCACATCCCCACTGTCTAGCAGTGCAGCCAGGATCAATCAACCCCCCACAACCCTGCCCGCTCCTGCCAGAGCCCCTGCCTGCCTGCCTCATTGGGCTCCTGGCCTGGTCTCCACATTTCCAACTGACCCCCAGACGGTAGCTGAAGGCATCTGGCTTTTATTTTTTTACTTCTAATTGTTTATGCAATAACAAATTTTAGGCCCAAGAAAAAAAATCCAGAGAATAAAAGATATATAAAAGTGAAATGAATACCCACAAATCTCGCCACCCAACATAAAATGTAAAATACTCCCCAACCATGTGGAGCCTCCTGTGTATCCCACCCTGATCACACCTCCCCCAGGCCCCCAGGGTCACCACTTTCCTGAAATCATTATTAAATTATTTCCTGAAATTCTCATTTATGCATTGCTGTCTTTTCTTTTTTTTTTTTTTTTTTTTTTTTTGAGATGGTGTTTCGCTCTTGTTGCCCAGGCTACAGCGCAATGGCATGATCTCAGCTCACCACAACCTCCACCTCCCGAGTTCAAGTGATTCTCCCGCCTCAGCCTCCCGAGTAGCTGAGATTATAGGCACTAGCCACCACGCCCGGCTAATTTTGTATTTTTAGTAGAGACAGGCTTTCTCCACGTTGGTCAGGCTGGTTCCAAACTCCCGACCTCAGGTGATCTGCCGGCCTTGGCCTCCCAAAGTGCTGGGATTACAGGCATGAGCCACCCCGCCTGGCCATTTCTGTATGTTCTATGTATGTGTGCAGCTGGAAACAATGTAGAGTAATGGTGTCCATATTTTCAAACTTCACAGAAATGGTATTTACTATTGTTATCCTGCAACTTGTGCTTTTTGCCCAACATGGTTTTGCAATTTACCCCGTTGCCATGTGTCGCTCCAGCTCAGTCACTCATTTTGCATTGCTGTGTAAGGACTTCGTTGTGTGAATAAATCACAGTGCATTTACCTGGCAGAGAAACACTGTGGTTGTTTCTGATTTTTTTTTCTTCTTTTTAAATGTCTATTAGTTACAAACTGTTTCTGACTTTTTTTTTTTTTGAGACAAGGTCTTGATCTATTGTCCAGGCTGGAGTGCAGTGGCACAGCCATAGCTTACTGCAGCCTCGGACTCCCAAGCTCAAGTGATCCTCCCGCCTCAGCCTCCTGAGTAGCAGAGACCACAGGTGTACACCACCACACCTGGCTAAGTTTTAAAAATTTTTTGTAGAGATGGGGTTTCACTATGTTGCCCAGACTGGTCTCGAACTACTGTGCTCCAGTGAACCTCTTGCCTGAGCCTCCCAAAGTACAGAGATTACATTAACAAGTCATCTCACCTGGACCGTTTCTAACTTTTGTGCTCAATGAACATCTGTAACAGTGTTTCTAGGGCAGTAGAGTCTGAGCAACCAACCAACCCACAGTAAGAAATTGTTTCTGCTGGTGCCTGGGCGTGGTGGCTCACACCTGTAATCCCAGCACTTTGGGAGGCTGAGGTTGGTGGATCACCTGAGGTTAGGAGTTCAAGATCAGACTGGCCAACAAGGTGAAACCCCGTCTCTACTGAAAATACATGAAACTAGTCAGTAGTCAGACGTGGTGGTGGGCACCAGTAGTCCCAGCTAATTGGTAGGCTGAGGCAGGCGAATTGCTTGAACCTGGGAGGTGGAGGTCGCAATGAGTTAAGATCGTGCCACTGCACTGCAGCCTGGGCAACAAGAGTGAAACTCCATCTCAAAATAAATAAATAAATAAAATTAGATATAAAGAAATCGTTTCTACTGGGTATTCATGCAAATGCACACATAAATGTCAAACAAAACTGTCCCATAATAATACAGATCCCTCCCATCTGTGACATATTGACATCTTCTAATCCATTAAAAAAAAAGTGCTGTCAGAAACCAATCAATTTATGTCAGGACCCTACCACTTGCAGTTAGATAAACATATCCCTGGAGTTTGAGCCTAGGAGGGACACGGGGTGTGCACATTGTGGAGAAAGAAGGGGCAAGGGACTGAGGCTGGAGACTCGGTGGGGCCACAGATGCTCAGCAAAGGGCTCAGACTTGATTCTAAGGGGGCTGGGAAGCTGTGGGAGGCATATCTTGACCAGATTTGTGCTTTAGAAAGACCTCTCTGGAGACAAAATGGGGACGGAACTCTTTGGAAAGTCACTTGGCAACCCCTGATAAAGGTAAAGATGTGTCCACCGACGCTCAAGTCTGCAGGTCCAAACCTTCACTCCAGGTCTTTGCACACCCCCTGCCCTCTGCCAGGAACACTCTGCTCTCTGGGTGGCTGTCTCTTTTTCCTCAGTCTCAGCTTTTTTTTTTTTGGTAAATAGAGTCAGGGGTCTCCCTTTGTTGCCCAGGCTGGTTTTAAATTCCTGGCCTCAATGGAGCCTCCTGACTCAGCATCCCAAAGTGCTGGAATTACAGGCATGAGCCACCATGTTCAGCCTCTGGTCTCAGCTTTTTTTTTTTTTTTTTTTTTGAGACAGTCATGTTCTGTCACCCAGGTTGGAGTGCAGTGGCATGATCTTGGCTCACTGCAGCCTCGACCTCCTGGGATCAAGCAATCCTCCCACCTCAGCCTCTCAAGTCACTGGGACCACTGGTCTCAGCTTTAATGCACTTCCTTTAAGAAGACTCCCTTAATCCCTGCTCACCCCACACTGAGTCAGGTACTTTTCCTGGGATCCCAGAGCTTCCTGTGACTCCTCCAACCTCCAGCCCTCACCCCTCTGCCTGTGCCTCCCCCATCCAGGTCATGAACCATCTGGCCTGTGCTTCCTCATCATGGTTCGTATGAACCACTCTAGGTCATCACTGCGTGGTGCCAGTCCCCTCACAGAACTGGGTGCTCTGAGAAGGCAAGGGTCAGGGATGTCTTTTTGTTGCTGTCAAGAGGCAGGGGCAGGTGATGGTGTGTTCTGCATGGATGGCGAGTGTGACGGTGATGGCCAACTGCCTTCCAAAAGCTGTACTTCCCCTCTGTGCTGTCACATTGCCACCAGGAACTGCTGCCTAGCCAGGGACTCCATTTTCCAGCATGCCTTGCACCTTGGCAGGCCATGTGACTAGCTCTCACTGATGGAATGGCAACCTACGTGGTATGTCCATTGCCCCAGGATAAGCTTAGTGTACTTAGCCTGGGCATTACTTTTTCCACTTATGGCCAAAGCAGTTAGGCGGGGGGCTACCCTCTCAACTTCTCTTACCCTTTCCTTGGGAAGCAGAGCATTGTAAGGCCCCAGGGATGAGACAACCAGAAAAGGGAAGGAGCTGGGTCCCTGAATCACCACTTGGAAAAGGGCTGCCCCTGCCTGCTGTAGAGGTAATAGAGTGCTATTGTGTTGACCTATTGGAATATCAAGGAATATCTGTTACAACAGCAAAGGCACCCTGACACACATCACTAGGAACCAACCTGGTGGCTGGAGGCGTCGTACAGGAAGTTGGCCCAGTTGGGGTCGGTTTGCATGAATCGGAACTCAAACAGCTCCCGCAGGCACAGCTTCAGGAGCTGGAAGCAAATCTGGGGTGGGGAGAAGGAGTAGCAGGCATCGCGGTGTGATCTCCCCTGTGGCACCCTCACTGGCCTGGAGAGGGACCAGGAACCTGGCCCACCCGCCCTGGGGCCATGCCCTTCCCACGGTGCCACCAGACTGCATACCTCATTCCGCAGGTCCTGGCTCAGGCCCTGGCACTGGTCCAGGGGCACCCCTCCGGCTAGCTCCATGCCCAGCACCCGCATCGTGCTCAGCTCCTTAACCACGGCTGGCACTCGGAAGAAGGGGTCATTTGCCAGCAGCTGCCTGGGGCAGGAGGGAAGCGGGGAAAAGGACTTCATGTTTCAGGCCTGTGAGCCAGCTTGAGGCCTCCTCCTTGTGCTCTCAGAAGTCCTCCATGAACAGTCTGCGTCATGCCCTCCCTCCTGCCCATCTTGCCACTGTCTGCCCTGGGTGATGACCAATCTGGCTCAACTGACATTTAACAAGTATCTCCAAGGTGCTTACTCTGCACCTGCCCCTAAACTGGGTGCTGCTGGAAACCCAGGTACCACTTCCCTACCCAAAACACTTCTATGACTTCTGGTTGCCCCAGAAGGATGAGCTTAGTGTATTTCAGCCTTTGTACTACTTTTTTCATTAATTTATTAATTCATTCATCCCAATAGTAGTAACTGACATCAAAATCTGTGAAGTCTACAGAGATGCCCACAGGTCACTCCTTGCAGTCACTACTGTGAACACAGATAAATAACGGGAAAGAATCCGTCATTTAGGGCAGTGAATGAACCAGTCCCTGGACCTGCCCCCCAGTCCCGAGACCACACTCTCACAAACAGACGGTTTATAGAGTGATAACTGTGTTGGCCGGGTGTGGTGGCTTACACCTGTAATCCCAGCACTCTGAGACAGCGAGGTGGGAAAATCGCTTGAGCCCAGGAGTTCAAGACCAGCTTGAACAACATGGTGAAATCACATCTCTAAGAAAAATTACAAAAATGAGCTGGGTGTGGTGGCCTGCGCCAGCTACTCAGGAGGCTGAGGTGGGAGAATCACTTGAGCCTGGGAGGTTGAGGCTGCAGTGAGCTGTGATATCACCACTGTATTCCAGCTCGGAAAACAGAGCAAGATCCTATCTTGAAAAAATAAAAGAAAATCAGTGTGTTCATGTAAGATTTGGGAGGCAGAGAATATGAGCAAGGCCCCTGGTTGAGGACCTGTGGGATGGCTGGAAGAGAGTGTGGAGGAACAGGAGGGTGGTGTGGGGTTTCATCCTAAGGGGACTGGGAAATCCTGTGGGGGAGGGGGTCTCTGGCCCATAACCCCACTTCGCACTCTTCTCCTCAAGCTCCTGCTTTGGGGTATTTTTGTCCTTATTGATAAAAATCTCTGATGTTTGAACCACTCTTCATGAACTCGAGCTATGCTGGGCATTTCATCAGCACACTCCCCTTTCATCCTTACTCTACAATGCAGGGACGCTCTCCGGAGACCACTGTACGGCTGCAGGCCACGCAACCTGTTTAGGGCTGACCTGGAATTTCACCCTGCATCGGAGTCTAGGGCGCGTGCCTCTAACCACTGCCTTCTACTGATCTTTCTGTCTGTCTATCTATGGAGCTTGGCACGTTTCAGGCTGTCAATAAATGTGTGAGCCACACCGTGGAGGACCCCCCAGAGGTGCCATTAATTGCTACACATCAGGATCCTTCCAAGATAGAACCACATTGTTCCACATAGCCATGGTTCATCTATTTTCACTGCTGCGTAATATTCCACAGATGAATATAGCATTGCTTATTGGTCCACCCTGCTGGATAAACTTGATGGAGCTGGATAAACTTGTTACCAGTTTTAGGCTGTTGCAGACAGAGCTGCTGTGAGCATTCTAGAATAGTCCGACGGTGTATACTGGCATAAGGGTCCCTAGAGTGTTCAGCAGGGAGGGCAATCGTTGGATTGCAGAGTTTGTGGATAGAAGGGCTTATGTGATGATGCCAACCTGCTCTCAAAATGCTTCTGCTACCTTCTTCCCCAAGCTGCGGTGCAGAAGGGGTGCTGTGGAGCCCGCTCTCTCCACCTCCCAGTGCTGAGGGCTGCTTGGTCTCTGTCAGTCCAACAGAGGTAAGAGTGTGGACTTTTACCTGCGTTATTAAATGTGTGGGTCAGATCACAGTGGACAGGCATCCCATCTGATACAGAAGACTGCCTCTTGGGAAGTGACCTGCCCAAGCTCAGAGAGGACACGGGGGTACGCAAAGTGATGACTGAGTGGATGGACAGATGAACAATGACTGAAAGAAAGAGCCGGGCACGGTGGCTCACACCTGTAATCCCAGCACTTTGGGAGGCTGAGGCAGGCAGATCACCTGAGGTCCCGAGTTCAAGACCAGCCTGACTAATACAGAGAAACCCCATCTCTACTAAAACTACAAAAATTAGCGGAGTGTGATAGCACGTGCCTGTAGTCCCAGCTACTCAGGAGGGTGAGGAGGAGAATTGCTTGAACCCGGAAGGTGGAGGTTGCAGTGAGCCAAGATCGCGCCATTGCACCCCAGCCTAGGCAACAAAAGTGAGACTCTGTCTCAAAAAAAAAAAAAAAAAAAAAATGGAAAGAGAAAGAGTTTGCCCCACCCCACAGCTCCAGCTGCCAGAAGCTGAGGGGGAATCTACTTCCCACCCAGCCTGGGAGGGAAGAAAGGAGGAAGCTCGGGGGCTCAGCTCACCTGAAGTTCTGGGCACAAGCCGCCTCACGACGGTAGTCACACTCCCAAGCCAGCTCCTGTTGCAAGGCCTGCAGGCTCTGCTCAGCAAACAGGCCTGTGGGGGAGGCCTGTCAGCTGAGGAAGGGCCTGGGGCGCCCACTGGTGGATGCCTTCTCCTACCAACCCTCCCTCTCCTGTCTCCCTCACTGTCCCCCCAGCTCCTGCTCCAGACCTCTGACCTGCATCACCTCATCTGTCTGCACGTTTCCCTCATCCTTCACATGACTGTGGGGTTCCCTGGGGTCTGTCTCGTGTGTGTGCCTGCACCCCAGTCCCTGGCAGCTCTTTCAGAATCACGTTCACTCCGACTGTCTCCTTTTCGTACGGACTCTCATGTTGTTCACTGCCTCTGAGTCTCACTTCTGGCCCTGGCTTTCCCTCTCCCTCTTCCTCTCTTACACAAACACAGCCCGCCCTCCCTTCTCCAGGCGCCTCCTCACGTGCCATCTGCAGGATTGTCCTTTTCTGCTCTGCTGCACCTACAATCCCGCTCCCTGCATGCACACCCTTTACAAGTCTGCTGCTGGATTTCAGCCCTGGGTTCCTGTCTCTCTGCGGCTCTGTTAAAATCTGTAAGGCTTTTCCCATGCGTGCTCGTGCTCCCTGGGCTCTCCCCACCTCAGTGTGCTTTCTGTCTCTCCCGCTCATGCTCACAATGCCAGCACACCCTGCCCGTGCTCCCCTCTGGACTCCCCTGCCTGCTTTCTCTCTCTGGCATAGCCCCTTTGGAGATCAGCAGAGGAGTGGGTGGGCGTCTCACCCGCGGGCAGAGCTGCGCTCATCTGGAGCACCGCCAGCAGGTTCTGTACATCGCTCTGAATGCTCTGGGCCACACCAGGGTACTGTGAGGGAAGAGGGGGGAGGGTGGGAGTCATTCCTCTGGGCCAGCAGGGTGCCCGCCCCTACCCTGCCCAGCCTCCCCTCTCACCTGGATCTTCACAGCCACCTCCGTCCCGTCCGTCAGTAGGCCCTGGTGCACCTGCCCGATCGAGGCAGCGGCAAAGGGCACCTCCTCCAGGGAGGCCACCTTGGCCTGCCAGTCCTTGCCAAGCTCCTCTTCAAGAATTCTCTGTGGGGAGTGGTCACAGCCATCATCATCACAGCTGAGTTCATTCCCCAGACTGAGTGCTTTACGTGTTGATAACCCCAACACTCACCACATGCAGGGCCCTGGGCTAAGCTCTTGGCTGCCATCCTCTTTACAGATGAGGAAACTGAGGCTCAGAGAGAACTCTCTTGCCCAAGTGACTCGCCAGGCACTGGCAGACTGTGAGGCTCAGCCCAGCTTGTGTCCCCCAAGCCTGGACTCCTTGGGCTGGTGGGCTGTTGTGGGTATTGCTATTATTTATATCTAAGAGTCACAACAATCCCTTTTTTTTTTTTTTTTTTGAGACAGGGTCTCGCTCTGTAGCCCAGGTTGGGGTGCAATGGCACCCTCATGGCTCACTGCAGCATCAGCCTCCCCAGCTCAAGTCATCCTCCTGCCTCCTGAAGAGCTGGGACTACAGGTACATGCCACTGTGCCCGGTTAATTATTACTATTGTTGTATTTAGTAGCAACAAGGTCTCACTATGTTGCCCAGGGTGGTCTGGAACTCCTGGGCTCAAGCAGTCCTCCTGCCTCAGCCTCCTAAGTGATTACAGGCATGAGCCATCACACCTCGCCAACAGTCTTTATTATGCTCTTATGTGGCATTATTAACTCACAGTCAATGTGATCAAGAAGAGCTAAAATTCACAGAGGGCTTCCTGTGG
This sequence comes from Aotus nancymaae, assembly GCF_030222135.1. Lineage (NCBI taxonomy): Eukaryota > Metazoa > Chordata > Mammalia > Primates > Aotidae > Aotus > Aotus nancymaae. The sequence continues at coordinate 13,342,216 of NW_026988441.1, read as the reverse complement.
GCCAGGTCCTATTCAGAGTGGCCCAGAGAGAGGCAGTAGCTGCCTGGGCCACATGGCGAGTAAGCAGAACAGGGATCGGAGGGCAGGTGGGTGGCGGAATCCTGGATTCCATGCCTTATCTAGTTATTAGAACTCATGCCAGGGGCCATGCCAACTTATTTACAAACATGATCTCCTTTAATTAAGAAAACAGTAATAATCACCACTAACACCTGCATGTCACTCATGGTGAATCAGGGGCTGTCCTCAGTGCTCTGTGTAAGCTAATTTATGTGATCCTACAATGTGGGTGTGGCTGTCACTCTTGCCATTTCCCAGGCCAGGGAACTGAAGCACGGAGGTCAAGCTGCGGCTCTTTCCTTTAATCATCACAGCAATGCTAGGAGGTGTGTACTTTGGTGATCCCCATTTTACAGATGGGGAAAGGGAGGCTCAGAGGTAGGGAGTGGGGCAGTGAAGCCAGGAGGGTCAGGCAGGTCGGGGAAGATGGAGCCTGCCTCCCTCACCACCCTCCCGTCCCGGGCACTCACCAGCATCTGCCAGCGGGGCATGAAGTCGGCGCTCTGGCGGACCCGCTCGAAGATGCGCTGCAGCTGAGGGCTGATGAAGCTGTTGTCTTGGGAGACAGTGGAACAATGGGCGGCAGTAAAGGAGGAGGTGAGGAAGGACCCCCATGTGAGTACCTGAAGTTGGGGCCTGTTGGTGGTAGGGCTGGGGTGGAAATGAGATCAGGGTCAGGGGTCAGGGGTCAAGGGTCATGCTGTACCCTGGATGCTGAGCATCTGGCCAACCTTGAGGGCGGCCCCTCGAACTGTACACAAAGTCTGCACAATCCGCTCTGCATTGGCCTCCGACAGGAAGGGGCTGGAGTCTGGCCCAGAGCCACCCTCTGGGGAGAGAGCAACATTAGAATTAACAACCACAAATATCATCACTGCGGCCAGGCCTGGTGGCTCACACCTGTAATACCAGCACTTTGGGAAACAGAGGCGGGATGAATGCAGGAGTCTGAGACTAACCTGGGCAATAGTGACATCCTTTCCCTATTAAAATAAAATATATCGTCTGCACACCAACGAGAATGACTAAAATGAAATATGGAGGCCAGGAGTGTTGGCTCATGCCTATAATCTCAACACTTTGAGAGGCCAATGAAGGAGGAAGGCTTGAGCCCAGCAGTTCCAGACCAGCCTGGACAACAAAGCAAGACCCCGTCTCTAATTAGCTGGGTGTATGGTGGCATGTGCCCATAGTCCCAGCTACTCAGGAGGCTCAGGCGGGAGGATTGCTTGAGCCCAGGAGGTCGAGGCTGCAGTGAGACATGATCGCACCATTGCCCTCCAGCCTGGGCAACAGAGCTAGACCCTGTCTCGGAAAAAAAAGAAATAAACATAAATTAAAACAAATTGCAGGAGAGTCACAGAGTGCCTACTACAGTATCAAATAGACAAGCTACCACTATACACTACAGCCCAGGCGCGTCTCACAAACGTGCGCAGTGAAAGCACCCAGGTGCGTGAGAGAATACCACCCAGTTACACCGATACAAACAGCAAAACAAGGCAAAACAAATCCAGAGTCCAGGAGCCAAGACAGAGGTCGCCCTTGGTGAGGGGAGTGACCAGGTGGGGATATGAGAAGGGCAACCGTTCTTGAAATGTGGGCCAGGGACTGCTGAGGACCCCTGGGACCATGCAGAGGGGTCTGAGAGATCAAACTATTTTCCTCGTGACATTAAGATGTTACTTTCCCTTTCCTGCTCTCACGCCTGAAAACATTCAGTGGAGTTCTCCAGAGGCACCAGGACATGTGAGGACATCATCAGGCTGACAGCTGATGGAATGTGTACGTGTGTACCTCTGTGTGTTAAAAATGTCTCCATTTTTTGTGTGTGTTTTTGAGACGATGTCTCACTCTGTCACCCAGGCTGGGGTGCAGCGGCACAATCACAGCTCACTGCAACCTCCTGAGCCCAAATGATCCTCCTGCCTCAACCGCCTGAGTAACTGCAACTACAGGTGTGCACCACCGGGCTTTGCTAATTTTTTGACTTTTTGTAAAAATGGGGCCTCGCTATGTCACCCAGACTGGTCTCAAATTCCTGACCTCAAGGGATCCTCCTGCCCCAGCTTCCCAAAGTGTCGGGACAGACATAAGCCACCGTACCTGGCCTAAAAATTTCTCAGTTTTAATCTCTAATACAGTAAACATCGATAAATATAACCCACATACACAACCTCTTTGGGTGCTCATTCGATTTTTAACAGTTTTATTGAGAAATAATTCACATACTGTATAATTCGCCATTTAAATTATATAATTCAATGATTATTAGTATATTCACAGAGTTGTGCAAGCATCACCAGAATCAACTTAGGACAGTTATACCACCCAAAAAAGAAACCTGGCTGGGCATGGTGGTTCAGGCCTGTGATCCCAGCACTTTGGGACGCCAAGGTGGGAAAATCACTTGAGCTCATGAGTTTGAGACCAGCCTGGGCAATGTGGTAAAACTCCATCTCTACAAAAGATACAAAATATAGCCAGGTGTGGTGGTACACACCTATAGTCCCAGCTACTTAGGAGACTGAGGCAGCAGGATCACTCGAACCCAGGAGGTGGAGGTTACAGTGAGCCATGATCCTGCTACTATACTCCAGCCTGGGTGATGGGGGAGGCTTTGCCTCAAAAAAAGGAAAAAAAGAAACCCTATACCCATTAGCAGTCACTCCTCATTTTCCCCAATCTCCCCAGGCCTTGACAACCACTAATCTACTTGTGTCCCTACAGATTTCCCTATTTTGTACATTTCATATTAATGGAATCATTCAATATGTGGTCTTTCTGCGTGTGGCTGTTTTCACTTAGTGTTTTCTTTTATTTCTTTTTTTTTTTTTTTTTTGAGACAGAGTCTTGCTCCATCTCCAAGGCTGGAGTGCAATGGCGCAATCTCAGTTCACTGCAACCTCTGCCTCCTGGGTTCAAGTGATTCTCCTGCCTCACCCTCCCAAGTTGCAGGGATTACAGGTGTCTGCCACCACACCCAGCTAATTTTTTGTATTTTTAGTAGAGACAGGATTTGGCCATGTTGGCCAGGCTGGTGTTGAACGCCTGATTTCAGGTGATCCACCTGCCTCGGCCTCCCAGAGTGCTGGGATTACAGGCATGACCCACCACACCTGGCCTCACTTAGTGTTTTCAAGATTCATCTAGATTACAGCATGTGTCAGTCCTTCATTCCTTTTTATGGCTGGATAATATTCCGTTATATGCCTATCGCATTGTATTTATCCATTCATCAGTTTTTTGTTTTTCTCTTTGTTTTTGTTTTGAGACGTAATCTTGCTCTGTCACCCAGGCTGGAGTGCAGTGGTGTGATCTTGGCTCACTGCAATCTCCACCTCCCACATTCAAGCAATTCTCCTGCCTCAGCCTCCTGAGTAGCTGGGATTATAGGTGGGCGCCAACATGCCCAGCTAATTTTTGTATTTTTAGTAGAAACGGGGTTTCTCCATGTTGGTCAGGCTGGTCTCAAACTCCTGACCTCATGATCCACCCACCTTGGCCTCCCAAAGTGCCGGGATGACAGGCATAAGCCACCACACCTGACAACCATTCATCAGTTTTAAGGGTGTACAGGGATCCTGAGGCCAAGAAGTTTCACAGCTGCTGTTCTAGGGTTTCTTGCATTGGGTACAGACAAATCTACTTTGAGAAAACCCACCAAGTCATACACTTATAGGTATGTGTACCTGGTTTTATATGCAAATTACATTTCAGCTTGGCAAAGCATTTCTTTTTTTTAATATGAATACTTTATGAATTTGTATGTCATCTTTGCACAGGAGCTGTGCTAATCTTCTCTGTCTCATTCCAGTTTTTACTTATATGTGATGCAGACGCAAGCACAGCACAACAAGCAATATCTGAGCTTTCATTAGTTTTGAAGGCTAGTTGTGGTGGCTCACACCTGTAATCCCAGCACTTCAGGAAGCCAAGGTAAGAGGACCTCTTGAGCCCAGAAGTTCAAAGCTGCAGGGAGCCATGATTGCACCACTGCACTCCAGCCGGAGTGACAGAGCAAGACTCTATACCTTAATATAAAATTTAAAATAAAATAACATTTTATTGAGCTCATTATTGAGTGCTCACCCTGTTCCAGGCAGAATCCTAAGTATCTTTGTGGATTCTCTGGCTGAATGCCCACAGTCGCTTCAGGAAGTAAGAAAGTGGGGTATAGACTCGGACTGGCCCTACCCAAACCCTAATCCTCTACCTACCCTCAACTTTTTATTTTGAAAAGAAAAATTCAGGCTGGGTGTGGTGGCTCATCCTAGCACTTTGGGGGACCAAGCAGGGAGGATCACTTAAGGCTAGGCGTTCCACACCAGGCTGGGCAACATGGTGAAAACCTAGCTCTACAAAAAATATAAAAAATTAGCCGGGTGTGGTGGCATGTGTCTATAATCCCAGCTACTCAGGAGGCTGAGATGGGAGGATCACCTGAGCCTGGGGAAGTCAAGGCTGCAGTGAGCCGTGACTGTACCACTGCATTCCAGCCTGGGTGACCCAGCAAGACCCTGTCTCAAAAAAAAAAAAAAAAAGAAAAAGAAAGAAAGAGAGAGAGAAAGAAAAAAATCCAAAGAGAAAAGTTGCATGCATAATATCCTGAACACCTGCACACCCTCCACCCCGATTCAACATGGTACCATTCGGCTTCGTCTGCTTTATCTGTGCGTGTGCCCACACACTTGCTATTATTATTTTTTGCTGACCCACTTACATGTAGTTGCACTTAAGCTTTGCTAAGAATAAGGATATTCCCCTACACAATCACAGTACCATAATCACATGTAAGAAAATTAACACTGATTCCCTAAAATCTGCCATCCAGTCCATATTCGGATTTTCCAATTGTCCCCAAAAAGTCTTTCGAGTTTTTTTCCAAACTGATAATCCAATCATGGTTCACATACTCCATCTGTCAAATGATGTCTCCTTCATCTCTTTTTAATCTAGAATATCCACCCCGACTTGTTTCAAGACATTGACTTGTTGAGGAATCTTACCCGCAAATGCTACACATCTAATTCCATCTCTGATGTACACAGACCCTCACTGGCACTTCCATTTTCAAGTTTCCACTCCTGCTCTGAATTAGGAACTCCCAATGGCTTAAAGTTTTCTCAGATAATCTAATATATGGCCAAGCACAGTGGCTCATGCCTGTAATCCCAGCAGTTTGGGAGGCCGAGGCAGGTGGCAGATCACTTGATGTCAGGCATTTGAGGCCAGCCTGGCCAACATGGTGAAACCTCATCTCTACTAAAAACACAAAAATTAGCCAGGTTTGGTGGTGCGTGCCTGTAATCTCAGCTTCTCAGGAGGCTGAGACAGAAGAATCGCTTGAACCAGGAGGCGGAGACTTCAGTGAGCCAAGATCGAGCCACTGCACTCCAGCCTGGGTGACAGAGGAAGACTCTGTCCCAAAAAAAAAAAAAATCTAATATGCTTCTCTTAATCATGACCCTGATAGTGGTGTAGGTTTGTTCAGAGCACTTCACAGTGACTCCAAGAGGTGGTAAATTATCATCACCTTCATCTTCCAGATGAGGAAACCGGAGCTCAGAGGGGTGAAGTCACTTGCCCCAGGTCACAGGCAAAGCCAGGATCTGAACCCAGGCAGTATGGCTCACTCACCTGACTTTAGATGAACTCCTGGCAGGGACTTCTTAGCCATCTCGACCAGCGCTCCCAGCCCCAAGCCCACAGCTAGTCCTGGGGTGCAAGAGAAGAATATGAGTGCCTGTTAGCCTGGGGTGCCCTCCCCCAACCCATGCTCCTTTCTCAGTTTCTCTCCAAGAATGTCTGTCTCCCAACTCTTTTGTTTCCTTTTGTTTGAGATGGAGTCTGGCTCTGTTGCCCAGGCTGGAGTGCCGTGGCACAATCTTGGCTCACTGCAACCTCCATCTCCCAGATTCAAGTGATTCTCTTGCCTCAGCCTCCCAAGTAACTGGGACTACAGGCATGCATCCACCACGCCCAGCTAAATTTTTTTTTTGTATTTTTAGTAGAGACGAGATTTCACCATGTTGGCCAGGCTGGTCTCGAACTCCTGACCTCTGGTGATCCTCCTTCCTCAGCCTCCCAAAGTGCTAGGATTACAGGTGTGAGCCACCACACCCAGTCTTGTCTCTCCCAATTCTTTCTTGCCAAATCTTTGTATCTCTGTCTCCAAATCAGTCTCTGACTCTCTTCCCGCACAGAGCTCCCTTCAAGATGCGGCTTCCTCTTTCTTTAACCCTCTCTCCACGTCTCTGTCTCCCTCCCAGCAGTTCTCAGTCCTGGCTGCACATTCGAGTCACCAGAGGAGCTCCAGTAAACATGATGTCCAGACTCAACTCCCAAGATTCTGATGAAATTGCACTGAGACATAGGAATTTCTGCTTTGTTAAAAAGCATCAGATAATTCTAATGTGTGGCCAAGGTTAAGAAGGCCCCAAAACAATCATCCCAGGTCCCTCTGTCTTCTGGTGACTCCTCTCTCTGTCCACACTTTCTCTTCTTCATGCTCATCTTTCTCTCTCTCCTTTTTTATTTCCAAATCTGCAATGTGATCATCTTTCTCTTTTTAGAGACAGGGTCTCGTTCTGTCGCCCAGGCCGGAGTGCAATGGCACCATCACAGCTCGTTGCAGCCTCAAATTCCTGGGCCCAAGTGATCCTCTTGCCTCAGCCTCCCAAGTAGCTGAGATCACAGGTGCACCACACTCACCTAATTTTGTATTGAGACAGAGTCTCACTATGTTGCCCAAGCTGGTCTGGAACTCCTGAACTCAAGTGATCCTCCTGCCTTGGCCTCCCAAAGTGCTGCGATTACAGGTGTGGGCTACAGGCTTGGCTGCTCCTTTTCTAAGCCAGTCATTTCTGCATCTCTTCCCTTCTCCCCATTTGTCAGATCTACCTAGGCCTCTTTCTCTCTTTTCCTCCCTTTGATGTTATCTCTCCATCTCTGATTTCCTCTGATACCTCTCCTCTTGTCCCTAAAGACCCCTCGGGTCTTGCTCCTTCTGTCATCGTCACCATCTCTGTCAATTACCATACCTGGCACTTTCTGTGTCCTTTCTACATGTCAGGGGCTATTCCCAATGCCTTCTGTGCACTTACTCATTTTTGTCCTTACATGAAGTCCTCACTTTCATGAAATATGTTTTACAGAAAAACTTCTACTTTACAGAAAAGGAAACCGAGGTTCAGAGAAGTGAAGTAATTTTCCCAGAGTCACAAAGCGAGGACATAGCAGAGTTATCCCTTGATCCCTGGGCAGCCTGGTGCTAAAGCTCTAACCAGTGCCTTCGACTGCCTCTGCAGACTGTGAATCAATCTATCTATCTATATCTATATCTATATATATCGATTTTTTTTTTTTAAGAGATGGAGTTTTGCTCTTGTTGCCTAGGCTGGAGTGTAATGGCACGATCTTGGCTCACTGCAACCTCCGCCTCCCAGGTTCAAGCGATTCTCCTGCCTCAGCCTCCCAAGTAGCTGGGATTACAGGCCTGTGCACCACCACGCCTGGCTAATTTTGTATTTTTAGTACAGACAGGGTTTCTCCATGTTGGTCATGCTGGTCTCAAACTTCCGACCTCAGGTGATCCATCCGCCTCGGCCTCCCAACGTGCTGGGATTATAGGCGTGAGCCACTGTGCCCAGCCAAATCTATATTTTTAAAACTTTAACTGGGCCAGACACAGCGGCTCATGCCTATTATCCCAACACTTTGGGAGGTTGAGGCGGGCACATCGCAAGGTCAAGAGTTCGAGACCAGCCTGGCCTACATGGTGAAAGCCCATCTGTACTAAAAATTCAAAAATTAGCCAGGCTTGGTGGTGTGCACCTGTAATACCAGCTACTCGGGAGGCTGAGGTAGGAGAATTACTTGAACCTGGGAGGCAGAGGTTGCAGTGAGCTAAGATTGTGCAACTGCACTCCAGCTAGGGGGACAGAGTAAGACTCCATCTCGGGGTCGGGGGAAATTTGAACCATAATCTGCAGTAAAGAAGATATTTACATTATAAACAGTACAAACCAAAGTATATGTTTCATGAAACAAGATTTTCCCTTGCTCCACAGGTAAGCACATATTTTTCACGCACATTGTGACCTGCATGAAATCCAGTTTGTAACCCAGAGTCAAATTATCTCCCTCTCTTAGCCTCAATGTCCTCATCTACAGAATGCAGTGATTCAGTGCGGCATGTGTGTATATGGGGCACTGCACATTACAGGTTCTCAGTAAATGTTATCATAGCCAGGAGCAGTGGCTCATGCGTAGAACCCCAGGACTTCAGGAGGCTGAGGCAGGAGGATCACTTGAGACAAGGAGTTCGAGACCAACTTGGACAACATAGGCAGACCTCACCTCCACAAAAAAAATGGTTTTTAATTATCTGGGCCAGGTTCAAAGGCATTCCGGGCACTGTGGCTCACGCCTGTAATCCCAACACTGTGGGAGGCCGAGGTGGGCGCATTACTTGAGGTCAGGAGTTAGAGACCAGCCTGGCCAACATGGTAAAACCCTATCTCTACTAAAAGTACAAAAATTAGCCAGGCGTGGTGGCGGGTGCCTGTAATCCCAGCTACTTGGGAGGCTGAGGCAGGACAATCATTGAACCTGGGAGGTGGAGGTTGCAGTGAGCCGAGATCACGCCCCTGCACTCCAGCCTTAGTGACAGAGCAAGACTACACCTCAAAAAAAAAAAAAAATTACCAGGCATGATGGTGCACAGTCGTTGTCCCAGCTACTCAGGAAGCTAGGCAATAGAATTCCTTGAGCCCAGGAGTTTGAGGCTGCGGTGTTCGCGCCACTGCACTCCAGACTGGATAACAAAGTGAGACCCTGTCTCAAAAAAAAAAAAAAAAAAAAAAAAGGCCGGGCGCGGTGGCTCAAGCCTGTAATCCCAGCACTTTGGGAGGCCGAGGCGGGTGGATCACGAGGTCAAGAGATCGAGACCATCCTGGTCAACATGGTGAAACCCCGTCTCTACTAATACAAAAAAAAAAAATTAGCTGGGCACGGTGGCACGTGCCTGTAATCCCAGCTACTCAGGAGGCTGAGGCAGGAGAATTGCCTGAACCCAGGAGGCGGAGATTGCGGTGAGCCGAGATCGCGCCATTGCGCTCCAGCCTGGGTATCAAGAGCGAAACTCCGTCTCAAAAAAAAAAAAAAAAAAAAAGAAAATCATCATTCACGTTCCTCTCAATTTCTTTTGGCTTTGCAGGCCCTTTGTCTCTCTTTCTCTGTCTCTCTCTCTCTCTCTCCTGTCTCTGATGCATCTTCTCCCTTGCTTCAATCTCTAATTGTTGCCTCTCCAAGGTCACACCAAGATCCCCCAAAGTCACACCTACCACCAAAGTTGGCCAAGCGGCTGATGCGGGAGGCAGGCACCTTGCGTTCTCGAGAGCGGTCACTCAGCTGGGAAATGGGGACAAGGTCTGAGGGTGGGAAAGCGAGCATCGTGCCCAGAGAGTGCAGCCACTCTGCTACCACATCCTTCCCCAAGCTCAGGGAGCCAGCAGCCTTCGTGGGGTGTTGTTGGGTGGGAGGGGTAACGATACCTGGGGCCGGGGTGTCTTCCTGGGACGCGCCTCTCGTGCCCTACGAATGTCCTCCTCACCCAGGCCTCTCCCAGGCCCATCCTGGTGAAACTTTTGGGCCCAAGAACCTCCACATGGCGGCCACTGCAAGAGATATACTTTGGTAAGGAGGGGAAGACATGGGGTCACTTGGCCCTTCTGGGGCCACTCCTCCAGTCCTTTTACCCTCTTTGGTCTCCCTCAGCCTCTTCCCCTTGGGGACCCGCTCCCCAGCGTCTTACCCAGCAGTGGGGCTCAGGCCCCAGGGCCCCACAAGGCCGACCAACAGTCTGGCCCAGCTGTCCACCGGTCCCCCGAAGTAGGCCCCCGACCTTCAGCCACATTGCCTGGAGGAGGAGAGAAGGGGTTATTCAGGTGGGAGTTGCCTGGCTTCTTGGCCAGGCCCCCACCTTCCTCTGTGTCCACCCTCTCTGATTTCCACCCACCAAATACTTCCTCCACTATTAATAGATTCCCACAGTTTCTGCTGGTTCTCTCCTGGTTGCTAGGAACCCTTAGCTCCTCCTGCGCACCTCCAAAACGCACTTCCCTCCTCCAACTCCCACCGTTGCTAGGGTCCTCCCCCGTTATTAGACACCCACAGTTCCTGCTGGGCTACCTCTCTGCTCCTCTGAAATCCCGCTCGTTGCTTGGCACCGCCTTCCCCTCTAACGGCCCTGTAGGCACCCGCAATTCCTCCGGTGTCCCCCTTAATCCCCACCCCGTTACTCGGCACCTCCCCCGTTGCTAAGCACACACTGCTCTCAGGCTCCGAGTCCGCAACGCGCTGGGGGCTTTCTGTGCTTCCGGGAGCCTCAGCATGCCTGCCCCTTCGATCAGTCAACCAATGGCGCGGCAGCAACTCGCTGAATGGCATGGAGTTTGTCCATCTGTGCGCGGGGGGCGGGGCCAGAAGCGAGGCCCGGCGCCGGAGCCGGGCTTTAAGGTGGGTGTCCGGGGCCCGCCTGGGGGGATTGCTGGGGCAACGCGGGAGCGCACGCGTGCCCTGTCTGCCTTTCCACTCACCTCAAAGTGCCTTGTACGCGACAGACCCTTCTGTTCCCAACACTATCCTTCTTGCAAAGTCTCCCTTACAAACCTCACACCTCTCTTTTGTACGAATATCTTGCCAACTCCCCTTCTTATTTTTACCCCCGGCAGGCTCAACACATCTCCTTTGAATACACATTCTTCCCAGCAAACATTTCCCTTGCACATGGAGCCCCTCCACTTTGCACAAACACCCACATTCTGGCACCCAACCTCCTTCCTTGTGCATATAAACCCCTTGCCTTGCTTGCCAAGTGTCTCCCACTCACGCCTTCAACTGAGTCTCTGTTCCTCACACACCCTGCTCTCCCCGCTCCCCGCCCTGCTGCGGGATGGTGCGACTGGGAGCCCTCGGCTTCCTGTAGGCCTGACATTTCCCAGAACACACTCAGCCAAGATTCCCAGTGCTGAGTCAGGAACCTTGGCATCCCAGAAAACCAGCTCCCAGCCTATCTGTGTGTGTGTGTGTGTGTGTGTGCACGCGCATGTTGGAAATCCTGCTCTACCCACAACAGGCTGACTCACCCACTTCTCACAGTCTGGAATAGAAGCAGCTGGTTGGGGCATCCTTCCCACCACTGGGAGAGGGAGGGATGCCGATGCTTCTCTCACAGAACCCCGCTGCCCCAACCCCTCTTGTCGGGAATCAGGCCTCTTTGTCTCTATTCCCGTACTGTGTGACTCAGAGAAGCCCTCATCCCTCTCTGGACTTCTGCTTCCCAACTTGTATGATGTACTGGGTGGGCTCCTGGCTTTGATTTCTCATTGGTCTGTGAAGAGGTGATTCATTTTAGATCCTTGGACCTGTGCCCAATGTCTCCCCAGGTGACTAAATTTCTTTTTTTTTCTTTTTTTTTGAGACGGAGTTTTGCTCTTCTTGCCCAGGCTGGAGTGAAATGGCGTGATCTCGGTTCACAGTAACCTCCGCCTCCGGGGTTCAAGCGATTCTCCTGCCTCAGCCTCCCGAGTAGCTGGGATTACAGGCATGTGCCACCACACCTGCCTATTTTTTGTATTTTTAGCAGAGAAGGGGTTTCTCCATGTTGGTCACTCTGGTCTCGAACTCCTCACATCAGGTGATCCGCCCGCCTCAGCCTCCCAAAGTGCTGGGATTACAGGCGTGAGCTATGGCGCCCGGCCAAAGTGACTCAATTTCAAGACAATCCACCTCCTGTCCCCCTTCAGACGTGAAGGGCTGACTCAGCGGCTGGGTGGCAGCTCAGCCTTGGGGGCAAAATATATAAAAACACCTATGACAACAACTAACCCTACTAGGCTACAGCTGACAGTGCCAGGCCCGGGGCCACATGCTTCCCATACATGAGGTCATATCAGATAGCCCCGTAGCTGCAAACAAAGGGTAGAGGCCGGCTGATCTCTGAGCCTCTGTCCTCACGTGTAAAATGGAGACCTGGCATCCCTATTATTCAGCTGTAGAGAATGAACTGAAATCGTGTCGGGGTCTGATACAGAACAAGTGCTCTATACATGAGAGAGATTTCTTACGGAAACTTCAGTGGAGCGTAAGTCATTTGCTCAGGAGGGCGGAGCTGGGAACGGGCAGAGGAAGGTCTCGAACCCTCACCCGTGGGATCTCCAAGTCTTTTAAAGTCCGTTCCGCCCCTGCGTGAAGAATGGGCGTGCGGCTAGACTCGTCCCTGGGGGTTTTAGTGAAGGTTGAACTTGTCATTCGACGGTGTAGGGAGGGTGGATTAGTCACAAGGGTGGAGGAACAGGGCCAACTGGCGCGCCACCAGGACCCCAGTGCCCTAGATGCTTACCTGGTTGCGCTTCGGCTGCTCAGGGGCAACACCCCCCTGGGAGGCGGAGGCTGACGAGGCTCCGTCTCGTTCCATTACGTCACGTCCGGTGGGGCGGGGCTTCGGGGCTTTCCCTTGGAAGGGGAGTATCGGTTAACCCTTGAGCGGCGGGGCGGGCTGGAGCTCCGCAGGCCGGAACCTGAGAGTCGGGGCTACCCAGCCACACCCCTCACGGGATTTAAAGGGATAGAAGGGGCCGGATCGGCCGAAGCCCGAACCGAAGAAGCGGGCATGAGGCGCTGCCCGTGCCGCGGGAGCCTGAGCGAGGCGGAGGCCGGGGCGCTGCCCGCAGCGGCCCGCATGGGACTGGAGGCGCCGCGAGGAGGGCGGCGGCGGCAGCCGGGACAGCAGCGACCTGGGCCCGGCTCAGGGGCCCCGGCGGGGCGGCCGGAGGGGGGCGGGCCCTGGGCCTGGACGGAGAGGTCCAGCCTCGGTCCTACTCCGGGGACCGATAGTCCACAGACAGAATTCTGGACAGACGGACAGACTAAGCCCGCGGCAGCTGGCCTTGGAGTAGAGACCGACAGGCCCAACCAAAAGACGGAGCCAGACAGGTCCAGCCTCCAGACGCATCCAGAAAGGAGCTGGTCAGAGCTGGAGACGACCTGTCCTTGGACGGAGACCGGGACAGATGGCCTTTGGACTGATCCACACAGGTCCGACCTCCAGTCTCAGCCCGAGCAGGCCAGCCCCTGGACACTGCCAGGGATTGATGGGCCCTGGACAGAGCTGGAAACACATGGGTCACAGACTCAGCCAGAGAGGGTCAAGTCCTGGGCTGATAACCTCTGGACCCACCAGACCAGTTCCAACCTCCAGACTCACCCAGAAGGAGCCTGTCCCTCAACAGAGCCAAGTGCTGATGGCTCCTGGAAAGAACTGTACAATGATGGCTCCTGGACACAACGGAATATTGAAGGTCCCTGGGCAGAGCCATACACTGATGGCTCCCAGAAAATACAGGATACTGAAACAGCCAGGAAACAGCCTGGCACTGGTGGTTTCCAAACACAACAGGATACTGATGGCTCCTGGACACAGCCTGGCACTGATGGTTCCCAGACAGCACCTGGGACAGACTGCCTCTTGGGAGAGCCTGAGGATGGCCCATTAGAGGAACCAGAACCTGGGGAATTGGTGACTCACTTGTGCTCTCACCTGAAGTGTAGCCCCCTGTGCCCTGTGCCCCGCCTCATCATCACCCCTGAGACCCCTGAGCCTGAGGCCCAGCCAGTGGGACCCCCCTCCCGGGTTGTTGGGAGCAGTGGCGGCTTCTCCTCTGCCTCCTCTTTCGACGAGTCTGAGGATGACGTGGTGGCCGGGGGCGGAGGTGCCAGCGATCCCGAGGACAGGTCTGGGGTGAGTGGGACCCATCCTGCCCTTGAGCCACATCCCCCAAAACTCCTTATTTCCCTGCCTTGCTTGGGAAGTTCTCTACCCATTTACTCTTATTTGCCCATCAGCAATTTCATCTCCAGGAACCTCTTCCATCCACTAACCTCCTCCCTCTGACAGCCAGGTTACTAACCCACTCCAGGCACCCCCTCTTAATTCTCTCCTTTCCCCTTCCTGCACTGTCTCCAGTCCTGGGGGTCTGCAATGGACAGCCACTGACCGACTTCATGGGGCCCAGGAACCCCTGAAATTGTAGAACTAAGTGAGTCTGTGTGTGTTCACATATATTGTTGTAGTGAGGATCTGACCTCTGTCGAATCCTCTGGAATCTGAAGAATACTGGAATAGGGAGACAGGCAGGGTGCACTTTCTACCCCACATTTTGTCTGGGGCCTGTGGCTGCCTTAAAGGTTCACAAACCTTCACCACCCCTTAGCCTATTTGTATGCACATTTTTTTATTTTTTGAGATGGAGTTTCGCTCTTGTTCCCCAGGCTGGAGTGCAATGGTACGATCTTGGCTCATCGCAACCTCCGCGTCCTGGGTTCAAGTGATTCTCCTGCCTCAGCCTCCTAAGTAGCTAGGATTATAGGCATGTGCCACCACACCCGGCTAATTTTGTATTTTTAGTAGAGACAGGGTTCCTCCATGTTGGCCAGGCTGCTCTCGAATTCCTGATCTCAGGTGATCTGCCCGCCTCGGCCTCCCAAAGTGCTGGGATTACAGGCATGAGCCACTGCGTCCAGCCTGTATGTACATTTTTCTAGGGAGTGAAGCAAATTCCCCCAGCTTTTCATCAGATTCTCAAAGGGCTGTGTGAACCCCAAATGCCAAAGGATTCTTGACCTAGCCAGGAGCCCACCTGGTCTCCCCTGTGACCCGCAGTTCCCCAAGAAGCCCCCTGCACGCTCTTGTTTACTTTGTCCACCCTCACCCCCAGCTTGGGTGTGGCTCTTCCCTGGTGAATCAGGAGGGCTGGCCAGGCAGGTTCAGGGAGGGCAGGACAGAGCAGAGGCCGATGTGAAACTGGAAAGACTCACGTGGGACTGGGAGCGGAGTCCATCAGCTTGTTAGCTTGCCTGCTGAGGCCTCTCATTGCTCTGGGGCCCCTGGCTGGAGTCTGCTCTGAGCCCCCCTCACCCCACGTCTTCCTTAGGGACATGTTCACACATGTGGCCCTAACTGTGAGAGACAGACCTGCCTTGACGTGCCTGTGCCCGTGCGCAGGGGCTGACCCTCCCGGGCCTTCTGCCATTGCTTTTTCCCCTCAGCCTGCCTGCCGTCTCACCTCCTTGGCATGTCAGAACCGCTGGGCTGAAAGTGGGTGAATAATAATAATAATAATAGTAACTGGCCGGGCGCGGTGGCTCAAGCCTGTAATCCCAGCACTTTGGGAGGCCGAGGCGGGTGGATAATGAGGTCAAGAGATCAAGACCATCCTGGTCAACATGGTGAAACCCCGTCTCTACTAAAAATACAAAAATTAGCTGGGCACGGTGGCGCGTGCCTGTAATCCCAGCTACTCAAGAGGCTGAGGCAGGAGAATTGCCTGAACCCAGGAGGCGGAGGTTGCAGTGAGCCGAGATCGCGCCATTGCACTCCAGCCTGGGTAACAAGAGCGAAACTCCATCTTAAAAAAAAAAAAAATAATAATAATAATAATAATAGTAACAACAACAGCTAGAACTCACTCATGTTTAGCCCTGTGCTAAGTGCTGTGCTCTTATTAACTCACTCACTCCTCACAGCAGCCCTAATCAGGTAGATATTTTTTCTGAGACAGACTTTCGCTCTTGTTGCCCAGGCTGGAGTGCAATCGCGCCATCTGGGCTCACCACAACCTCTGCCTCCCCAGGTTCAAGTGATTCTCCTGCCTCTTCTGCCCCAGCATCCCGAGTAGCTGGGATTACAGGCATGCACCACCATACCCGGGCTAATTTTGTGTTTTTTTTTTTTTAATAGAGATGGGGTTTCTCCATGTTGGTCAGGCTGGTCTCAAACTCCCAAACTCAGGTGATCTGCCCACCTCAGCCTCCCAAAGTGCTGGGATTGCAGGAATGAGCCACTGCACCTGGACTTTTTTTTTTTGAGACAGAGTCTCTCTCTGTCACCCAGGCTGGAGTGCAGTGGCGCAATCCCGGCTCACTGCAGCCTTTGCCTCCTGGGTTCTCTTGACTTGGCTCACTGCAGCCTTTGCTTCGTCAATTCTCCTGCTTCAGCCTCCCTAGTAGGTGGTACTACAGGTGCCCACTACCACACCTGGCTAATTTCTGTATTTTGAGTAGAGATGGAGTTTCACCATGTTGGCCAGGCTAGTCTCAAAACTCCTGACCTCAAGTGACCCACCCATCTCAGCCTCCCAAAGTGCTGGAATTACAGGCATGAGCCATGGTGCCTGGCCAAGGTAGATACTATTATTATCTCTTTTTACAGATGAGGAAACTGAGGCACAGAGAGGTCAAATCACTTGTCCAAGGATGCACACATTGGAAGATGCAGATTGGATTCAAATCCTTACTATACACCAGGCACTATTTTAAGTTTTATCTTCTTTTTTATTTTTTTGGTCTTTTTTGTTGTTAAATTTTTCTTTTTTTTGTTTGTTTGTTTGTTTTAGAGACGGGGTTTCACCACGTTGGCCAGGGTAGTCTTGAACTCCTGACATCAGGCAATCCACCCGCCTTGGCCAACAAAAGTACTGGGATTACAAGCACGAGCCACTGCATCTGGCCTTTTTTTCCTGTCATTTTTTTTAATCTTAAAATAACATGTATCTTAGTTAAGGGCTTTATATGTGTTAACTATGAATCCTTACGACAGCACTGAGGTTGTCTCCATTCCACAGATGGGGAAGCTGAGGCATAGAGAGGTGAGTTCATTTGCTTAGGGTTGGCCAGGTCAAGTCAGAGCCAGGATTCTAACTCAGTTCTGGCTGAGTTTCAGACCCATCATTTTAAACCTTGCAGCATGTGGCTCTGTTCCTAACTTGTCTCCCTCCCAGGCCTCTCTGTCTCCAGTTTTTGGTCATCCTTCCGGGATCTGCATCCATGGCCCAGCTCTGGGCAGACACCACCCTGCTCAGGTGCCCTCTCTGAGAGCAGTCATGGGCTGGCTCAGTGCTGCGTTCAGAGCCTCCAGTCTCCAGGCACCTTCCCAGACCCAGCTTCCTTCCCTCCTCCTGACCCCCTCTGCCGTAACGAGGCGTGAGTACACGCTGTTCCTTGAACACCCTGCTGCTGTCCTGCCTCCACACATTGCTCAAGCCGTTCCCACTGCCGGCATCCCCTTGCTTCCTTCTCCCTTAATTTTGAAATCCTGTCTGACCGTAAAGGCTCAGCTTCCTTTCTCCCTTTCCTCCTTCCTTCCTTCTCATCATCCCCTCCTTTTTTTAAAATTGTGTTCCTTTTCTCTCTCTCTCTCTTTCTCTCTTGCTTCCTTGCTTTCTCTCTTTCTTGTAGGGACAGTGTCTCACTGTGTTGCCCAGGCTCAGGCTGGTCTTGAGCTCCTGGGCTCAAGTGATCCTCCTGCCTCATCCTCCCAAAGTGCTGGGATTATAGGTGTGAGCCACTGCTATCCCATTCTTCTCATCAGACAAAAATCACTCCCTAAGGCTCTGCTATGTGTTTGGCTCTATGTTAGCCTTGCTGGGCCCATGAGAGAGACAGACCCATCAGCAGACAGTCACAGTTCAGAGTGGTCAGGAGGTTGTGTGAGCCCAGCAGAGGTCACTGGCCAGACATGGAGTGTCAGAGAGGGCTTCCTGGAGGAAGGGGCATATAAGCTGAGACCATCATGAAAAAATTCTGAGAAAGCCCAGGTAAACCATCAGATCTAACTTTTTTTTTTGAGGCATAGTTTCACTCTGTTGCCCAGGCTATAGTCCAGTAGCAAGATCTCAGCTCACTGCAACCTCAGCCTCCCAGATTCAAGTGATTCTCCTGCCTCAGCCTCCCAAGTAACTAGGATTACAAGTGCACGCCACCATACCCAGCTAATTTTTTTATTTTTAGTAGAGGTGGGGTTTCATTATGTTGGCCAGGCTGGTCCTAAACTCCTGACTTTAGGTGATCCACCCACCTCAGCCTCCCAAAGTGCTGGGATTACAAGCGTGAGTCACTGTGCCTGGCCCAGATCTAACATAAAACAGAGAGAGAAGATACTGAATTTATAATTAAGGGGCCAGGTGTGGTGGCTCACACCTGTAATCCCAGCACTTTGGGAGGATGAGGCAGGAGGTTTGCTTGAGCCCAGAAATTTGAGACCTCCCTGGGCAACATAGTGAGACCTTGTCTCTACTAAAAGTAAAAAAGAATTATCCAGGTGTGGTGGTGTATGCCTGTATCCTAACTACTTGGGAGGCTAAAGCAGGAGGATCGCTTGAGTCTGGGAGGCAGAGGTTGCAGTCAGCCAAGATAATACCTCTGCACTCCAGCCTGGGCAACAAAGTGAGATCCTGTCTCAAAAAAAAAAAATTATGATTAAAAACGTCTCAACTAACATCCTTCAATCCAAGTATCAAAGAAGGTTTCTGGAGCATCTGTTGTGTGCCAGGCCATGTGCCGGGACATAATCATAACCACAACAACCCCAGTCTCTGCCTTCGTGAGCTTGTAGTCCAGCAAGAGCGTAGTGGGGTAAGCCCCAAGGCACTGGGATCCAACCAGAGCTAGAACCCCTGCGCTGTGTGGGGTGATGCTGGGTAAGTGGCTTCTTCTCTCAGACCCTCTGTTTCCTCCTCTGTAACACCAAGACAATAATCTCCCTGTGGTTGTGTTTTTAGGAATTAAGTAGGTTGTGGCACACTGAGTCGTCATTGTGCCTGGAATGTTCCAGGTACTTAGTAAACAGGAACCTTTATTAATCATCTCTTCCCCAGGGCTGGCAGCTGGATTGGGGCGGGACTAGCCCTTTCCGAACCCTGAAGCCCAACAGCGTGACTCCCTGTTAACCTTCCCACTGTCAATGAGATGTCTGCAAGGTAGCTGGGCTCTGAGGGGGCTGGAGAGATGGACACGCCCTTGATCCTGGGGTAGGAGGGGGATGAGCCACACAGCTTCCTTCTCTGGAGGTGACTACTCTCCCAGTACTTGCTAAGGGACTCTACGTGCTTATGGGGCGCAGAATGTATTCCTTTGTGTGTGTATCTGTTCATGAGTCAGACACTAACCCTGTCAAAAAGCTCATAGTTTAGTCAGCATGATACAACGAAACCCCTGTTTTCTGTTTGCTTCTCTGGTTTTCTTTATTTCTTTTCTTTTGAGTCAGGGTCTTGCCCTGTTGCCCAGGCTGGAGTGCAGTGGCACAGTTGGGAGGCCATGGCAGGTGGATTACCTGAGGTCAGGAGTTTGAAACCAGCCTGACCAACACAGTGAAATGAAACTCTGTCTCTACTAAAAATGCAAAAATTAGTCGGGTGTGGTGGATCATGCCTATAATCCCAGCTAGTCAGGAGGCTGAGGCAGGTGAATCTCCTGAACCCTGGAGGCGGAGGTTGCAGTGAGCCAAGATCGCACCATTGTACTCCAGCCTGGGCAACAAGAGTGAAACTCCATCTTGAAAAATAAATAAATAAATAAATAAATAAATAAATAATTGTTTAGTAGAGACGGGAGTCTTGCCTATGTTGCTCAGGCTGGCCTCGATCTCCTGGGCTCAGTAATCCTCCCACCTTGGTTTCCCAGTGTTGAGATTATAGTCATAAGCCACCGCACCCGGCTGCTTCTGTGATTTCCTATCATTCTTGGTCTCTCTCTTTTTCTATGTCTATTCATCTTTTTCTTTTTATCATTACTTTGTATATCTCTCTCTTTCAGTCTTCCTATATTTCTTTTGGTTTTTTTTCTGAGATGGAGTATAGCTCTGTCACCCAGGCTGGAGTACAGTGGCGTGTTCTTAGCTCACTGCAACCTCGACCTCCTGGGTTCAAACAACTCTCATTCCTCAGCCTCCTGAGTAGCTGGGACTTCAGGTGTGTGCCATGACACCTGGCTAATTTTTGTATTTTTAGTAGAGATGGGGTTTCATCATGTTGGCCAGGCTGGTCTCAAACTCCTGACCTCAGGTAATCCACCCGCCTCACCCTCCTGAAGTGCTGGGATTACAGGTGAGAACCACCACACCCGGCCTCTGTATTTGTCAGGGTAGGTCAGGATTTGCTGTAGTAACAAGTAGCCCCCAAATCTTAGTGACTTAGAACAACGAGGGATTATTTTGGTTTATACTACACATTGACCATGGGTCAGTGGTGGGTCAGGGGCTCTGCTTCATGCTGTCTTCACTCAGGGGCCCAGCCTGAGGGAGCTTTCATTTCTCTTCTTACTCTCTCACCCACAGGGGAACAAACATGGAGAGTCATGAACTGGCTTTTAAGGCTCCTCCGCAAAAGTGACACTTCTGCTCACAGTTAATTGGTCAAAGCAAGGCCAGGTGTGGTGGCTCACACCTGTAATCCCAGCACTTTGGAGACCAAGATGGGAGGATTGCATGAGGCCAGGAGTTCAAGACCAGCCTGGGCAACAGAGCAAGATGCCATGAAATAGCTGGGCATGGTGGCACACACCTGTAGTCCTGGCTACTCAGGAGGCTGGGATGGGAGGATCGCTTGAGTCCAGGAGTTGGAGGTTGAGGTTGCAGTGAGATATGATGGTGCCATTATTCTGCAGTCTGGGTGACAGAGATCCTGTCCCTCTAAAAATGAAAAAAGAAAAACAAAAACAAAAACCTCGGTTCAGGAAGGCAGGAGGGACGTCTCTGGACTAGTAGCTGGAGCTGTGTGGTGAACAGCTCTCATGACTGCCGTGGTCTCTACCGCTGTCCCCGTCTCTCTGTCATCACTACATCATCTGTCTCTGTTTCTGTCTCTCTCTGTGGTCCATCTCCATCCATCAACTCTTGCCTCTATCATTTTCCCCAGGAGGTCTGACCTGGTTTAGGGACAGAGATGGGGCTTCCAAGATTTGTGACTGGGCCCAACGTAATTGCTCACGCCTATAACCCCAACACTTTGGGAGACTGAGGCAGGCTGGGCGTGGTGGCAGGTGCCTGTAATTCTAGCTACTCGGGAGGCTGAGGCAGAAGAATTGCTTGAACCTGCAAGGTGGAGGTTGCAGTGAGCCGAGATCGTGCCACTGCACTCCAGCCTGGGAAACGAGCGAAACTCCGTCTCAAAAAAAAAAAAAAAAAAAAAGATGCCGTATCAAAAAATAGATTTGGGAATGTGTATGTTCTGTGGAAGATGTAGGGGTTGGTTGTTACCACAGCAAAACCTAGCCTATCCTTCCTCATAAGAGAAGGACAGAGAGACATAGATGCAAAGGAACTGAAGACAGAGAGGGAGAAATTGACAAAGAACTTCCCCTATCTTGCTGAGGCCTTTGGGCGATCTTGTGATTGAACTGAGTGGGGCTCACTCACCCCTGACTGTTCCAACAAGCCTGGGAACAGTGATCCCAGGAAGCCCCCGGCCCTTGGAAGACTGCAGGTTCCCCTTCCTTCCCTCTCATTGCAGCACCTCTAGCCCCTGCCTTCCCTGACCTTGACCCTGACCCCACCCTGCTCTGCCCTCAACAGAGCAAACCCTGGAAGAAGCTGAAGACAGTTCTGAAGTATTCGCCCTTCGTGGTCTCCTTCCGAAAACACTACCCTTGGGTCCAGCTTTCCGGACACGCTGGTGAGAGTGGGGCGGTGGTGGACAGGGCTGGGCAGAGTCTCCTGGGCCAGGAAAAGGGATGTTTTCTGCAGTTTCCCAAATTAGTGATGGGCTTGGTGACAGTCCCCACCTCATGGGGCTGTTATGAGCAGTGCTTAGGCCTGGGCCTGACTCTTATGTCAGAACAAAGGGCTATTCCCTGTTATTCTGGTGGAGAGAGGGAGCTTCAGCTATGGGGACAGATGGGCCTGGGCTCAAACCCTAGTTCTGCTTTGTATTCATGGGTGACCCTGGGCCAGTTACTTTCCTTTACTGGGCCTCAGCTGCACCATCTGTTAATGTGGAGATAATCTTACCTCCCTTGCAGGATTAACTGAAAAGTTAAAATCAAAATGGATATAAAGATTGAGGCCGGGCACAGTAGGTTACATCTTTAATCCCAGCACTTTAGGAGGCCAAGACCTGAGGATCGCTTGAGCCCAGGAGGTCAAGACCAATCTGGGCAACATAGTGAGACCCTGTCTCAATTTATAAAAAAGGATTGGCCAGGAGTGGTGGCTCACGTCTGTAATCCCAGCGCTTTGGGAGGCTGAGGCAGGTGTTTCACCTGAGGTCAGGAGTTCAAGACCAGCCTGGCCAACGTTGTGAAACACCGTCTCTACTAAAAATACAAAAATTAACCAGACGTGGTGGTGGGCACCTGTAATCCTAGCTACTCAGGAGGCTGAGGCAGGAGAATCACTTGAACCTGGGAGGAGGAGGTTGCAGTGAGCTGAGATCGTGCCACTGCACTCCATCCTGGGCCACAAAGTGAAACTCTGTCTCAAAAAAATAAATGATTGAGGCACAGGACCCTCATGAGTGGAAATGATCACTCCTTGCCTTCTCCCCATGTTCAGAGCTTAGTAGGCCTTCAGTAAATAGCAGCTATAACAGTTTGCCCCCAGGACCTCGCAAAATCCCCCAGCACATAGTAGCAGATGCATAGCATATAGCACTCTTTTGAAGGGCTAGACCATAAATATCTTAGGTTCTGTGGGCCATGTGGTCTCTGTTGCAGCTACTCAGCTCTGCTATTACAGCAGGAAAGCTGCATAGACACTATGTAAACATGTGAGTGTGTCTGTATTCCAATAAAACTTTATTTACAAAAAACAGCAGCAGGCTGGACTAGAAAACTGTGCCCATCAGCAGAGACAATAAGAGAACTTGTCTGCCTTTTTTGTCATTAGATCTGACCTGAAAATAAGGCAAGGTCCCCTAAGACTGTGGCAACACAAGTCTTTCATCTATGTGTTCTAGTTACTATTGCTGAGTTTATTTAAAAAAAAACAAAAAACTCAACAGGTCACAGTGACTCATGGCTGTAATTCTAGCACATTGGGAGGCTGAGGTGGGAGGATCGCTTCAGCCAGGGAGTTCAAGACCAGCCTGGGAGACATAGCAAGACCCTGTCTCTATGAAAGATTAAAAAATTAATCAGGCATGGTGGTGTGCACCAGTGGTCTCAGGTACTTGAGAGGCTGAGGTGGGAGGATTGCTTGAGTCCAGGAGGTCTGGGCTGCAGTGAGCCTTGATCGCACCACAGCACTCCAGTCTAAATGACTGAGTGAGACCCTGTCTCAAAAATAAAATAAAAAACAAAAACTCCAAACCCCCAAACTTAGTGATGGTTAAAAAAAAAAAACTTAGTAGAATAAAACAACCATTTTATTAACCTCACAAGTTTGGGGTCAGCAATTCAGACAGGATGGCAGGGATGGCTTGTCACTGCTCCAAAATATCTAGGAACTCAGCTAGGGACACATGGAGGCTGCAAGCTGAAAACTTTTGGAGGTTCATTCCCTTACATGCCTGGTGGTTGATGCTGGCTATTGGCTGGGGTCTCAGATGGGGCTGCCACCTGGAAAGCCTACAGCATGGCTTTGCCATGTAGCTACTTGAACTTCCTCATAGTATGGTGGCCTCAGAGTACTTAGATTTCTAACAAGACAGCTCAGGACTGCCTTGAAGGTAAGTGTCTCTGCCAACAGAAGTCACGCAGTGGCATTTCTGTCATAAACCCTCCCAAATTTAATGGGAGAGCAATCTATATTTTATTTATTCATTTAATTTTGAGATAGGTCTCACTCTGTTGCCCAGGCCGGAATGCAGTGGTGCAACCATAGCTCATTGCAGCCTTGAACTCCTGGCCTCAAAGGATCCTCCCACTTCAGCCTCCCAGAGTGTTGAGATTATAGGCATGAGCCACTGCACCCAGCTTGGGAAAGTAATTAGAGTACACTTCTTTTTTTTTTTTTTAAAGACGGGGTTTCACCATGTTGGTCAGGCTGGTCTTGAACTCCCGACCTCAGGTGATCCGCCCGCCTTGGCCTCCAAAGTGCTTGGATTACAGGTGTGAGCCACCTTGCCCGGCCTAGAGTACACTTCTTAATGGGAAAATTCTAGAAGAGCAGGATCACTCTGATCCTCTCCAGAGTGGGTCAGGAGATACTGTTGTAGCCAACTTTGGAAAATGTAATCCAGGCTAGGCATAATCACAGCACTTTGGGGGGTTGAGATGGGAGGATCAGTTGAGGCCAAGAGTTCGAGACTAGTCTGGGCAACATAGCAACACCCAATCTACCCAACTTTACAAATTTTT
Source organism: Aotus nancymaae (assembly GCF_030222135.1). Classification (NCBI taxonomy): domain Eukaryota; kingdom Metazoa; phylum Chordata; class Mammalia; order Primates; family Aotidae; genus Aotus; species Aotus nancymaae. The sequence continues at coordinate 13,318,024 of NW_026988441.1, read as the reverse complement.
TTTTTTTTTCGAGACGGAGTTTCGCTCCTGTTACTCAGGCTGGAGTGCAATGGCGCGATCTCGGCTCACTGCAACCTCCGCCTCCTGGGTTCAGGCAATTCTCCTGCCTCAGCCTCCTGAGTAGCTGGGATTACAGGCACGCGCCACCATGCTCAGCTAATTTTTTGTATTTTTAGTAGAGACGGGGTTTCACCATGTTGACCAGGATGGTCTCGATCTCTTGACCTCATGATCCACCCACCTCGGCCTCCCAAAGTGCTGGGATTACAGGCAGGAGCCACCGCGCCCAGCCTTACAAAATTTCTTTTAAAATTAGCTGGGTGTGGTGGTGCATATCTGTAGTCCCAGCTACTCTGGAGGCTGAGATGGGAGGATCACCTGAGTGTAGGAGCTTGAGGCTACAGTGAGCTATGATTGCACCACTACATTTCAGCCTGGGTGACAGAGTGAGATCCTCTCAAATAAAAAAAATAAGAAAAAGAAAATATAATCTGGGCTTGTGCCTGTGATCCCAGCACTTTGGGAGGCTGAGGTGGGCAGACCACGAGGTCAGGAGTTTGGGACCAGCCTGGCCAACATGGGATGGGGTTTCACCATGTTGGCCAGGATGGTCTCCATCTCCTGACCTTGTGGTCCACCCACCTCGGCCTCCCAAAGTGCTGGGATTACAGGTGTGATCCAAATATATACATATATAATCTGAAAATACATCTTGCCACAAGAAGAAATTAGAAATTTTAATCTACACTATCTGTATGGTCCAGGAAATGCTTGATCTGGTTGTTAGCATAAATAGGCCCTGGTTGTTAGCACCTGGGGACTCCAGGCAGCAGCAAATGCAAATCCACTCTGGAGAGTGATGATCTGGACCTAGATCTCACAGAATTCCCACAGATGATCACACTTGTACCATCAAAAATTACAAAACGAAGACACCACGTGCTGGGAACAGGACTTTGTTTAAGCAATAGAGAACAGAAATTGGCCCTTTCCTTACCAACCCCTGGCCAAGACTCTAAGAACTGCAGGGAGAGAGAGCATTGCAGGAGGGCCAGGGAAGATAATGGTGGCCAGGATCTGATGCTAACGGGAGCTCAGGGGAGGTTCTCTTTCAGATCCAGTTTCTCATCCTCAGATTGATTCTACCGTCCTTAGGGAACTTCCAGGCAGGAGAGGATGGTCGGATTCTGAAACGTTTTTGTCAGTGTGAGCAGCGAAGCCTGGAACAGCTGATGAAAGACCCGCTGCGGCCTTTTGTGCCTGCCTACTATGGCATGGTGCTGCAGGATGGCCAGACCTTCAACCAGATGGAAGACCTCCTGGCCGACTTCGAGGGCCCCTCCATTATGGACTGCAAGATGGGCAGCAGGTGGGGCTGGGGCAGGGGGTGGGCATTATTGAAAATAACACCAAGTCCATTTTTAAAGTGGTTGTACCAGTGTATCTTCCCACCACCATGTATGAGTGTTCCAGTTATCCCAGTCATCCCAGATTCTCGCCAGTACTTGGTACTGTTTTATTAACTTAAGCCATTCCAATGGGTTTGGAATAGTATCTCTCTTTTTTTTTTTCTTTGAGACAGAGTCTTACTCTGTCACCCAGGCTGGAGTGCAGTGGCGCAATCTTGGCTCACTGCAACCTTTACCTCCCAGGTTCAAGCGATTCTCCCACATAAACCTCCCAAGTAGCTGAGATTACAGGCGCCCACTGCCACACCTAGCTAATTTTTGTATTATTAGTAGAGACGGGGCTTTACCATGTTGGCCAGGCTGGTCTCAAACTCCCGACCTCAGATGATCTGCCCGCCTTGGCCTCTCAGAGTGCTGGGATTACAGGCGTGAGCCACCATGCCCGGTCTGCAAGAACTGGACTCTAATTGCTCTCTCAAGCTGAGCACAGTGGCTCACACCTAAAATCCCCCCCTCCACACACACACACACACACACACACACACTCTCTCTCTCTCTCCAACTCTCTCATTTCAGTCTTTTAATAGTCTTTTGATAAACATCTTTTGATAAACAAAAATAGCATTTTTATTATTATTTTTTTTTGAGACAGAGTCTCACTCTGTTGTGCTGGCTGAGGTGCCATAGTGTGATCATAGCTCACTGTAGCTGTGAACTCCTAGACTCAGGTGGTCCTCTCACCTTAGTCTCCAGGGTAACTGGAACTATGGGTATGTGCCACTAGGCCTGGCTATTTTTTTTTTTGTAGAGACATCTCTCTGTACCGCCCAGTTAGTCTTGAACTCCTGAGCACAAGTGATCCTCCTACTTCTGCCCCCTGAGTAGCTGGGACCGTAGGCACATACCATCACACCTAGCTAATCTTCAGTTTTTTTGTAGAGATAGGCTGATTAGGAAAAACTCTGAAACCATGTTTTTCCTCACTCTCATACCACTGCCACAACAATGACAGCACAGAAGACTTCTGTGGCCAAATATGTAGAGTTTTTTTTTTTTTGAGACAAAGTTTTGTTCTTGTCACATAGGCTGGAGTCCAGTGGCTCCATGTCAGCTCACTGCAACCTCCGCCTCCCAGGTTCAAGCAATTCTCCTGCCTCAGCCTCCCAAGTAGCTGGGATTACAGGCGCCTGTCATCACACCCAGCTAATTTTTGTGTTTTTGGTAGAGACGGGGTTTCACCATGTTGGCCAGGCTGGTCTTGAACTCCTGACCTTAGGTGATCCACCTGCCTCGGCCTCTCAAAGTGCTTGGATTACAGGCGTGAGCCACTGTGCCTGGCCATGTATAGATTTTTTAACCCCACACACCAAGCAATGGATGCCAGCTGGATGTCCTCCAATTCAATCTACCCGGAAATAATGTCAGATCTCACAGGCTGGGGGCTCAGTCGCCGAGACTGCCCCCAGCCACAGACACCAGTCACAAGTCCAGGCCTCCTGAACTTTCGACTGATTGGCTCCAAGTTGGAGTTCCCATGACCTCTTCTTTGGGTTCAATTAATTTGCTGGAGTGGCTCAAAGAACTCAGGGAAACACTTACCTTTACTGGTTTACTATAAAGCAGAGGTCCCCAACCCCCGGACCATGGACCAGTACCAGGCCGTGGCCTCTTAGGAACGGGGCCCCACAGTAGGAGGCCAGCCAGCATTACCACCTGAACTCTACCTCCTGTCAGACCAGTTGTGGCAGGAGATTTCGGGAGGGCGAACCCTACTGTGAACTATGCCTGCCAGGGATCTAGATTGCACGCTCCTATGAGAATCTAACTGATGCTTGAGGACCTGAGGTAGAACAGTTTCATCCAGAAACCATCCCCCTCACAGTCCGTGGGAAAAACTGTCTTCCATGAAACCAGTCCCTGGTGCCAGTCCCTGGTCGGGTGCTGCAACAAAGGATACTGGAAAAGATGAAGAGATGTGTAAGATGGGGGAAGGGCCGCAGAGCTTCCACGCCCTCCCTGGGCACACCACCCTCAAGGAACCAGTCCTTGAGTTTTAATGGAGGTTTTAGGACACCAGCACTCCTTCCCCCAGGGTATAGGGTGGGACCCTCTCTGGGGAGGGTCCTAAGACCCCAGGCAGGAAGGTGGGGAAAGATTAGAGTCCTGCCTTGGGGCAGGTGAAAGGAGGGCAGGAGAAGGTCAGAGAAATTGTGGTTTCTTGAGGTCTAACACACCCCACATTATAATAACAAAAGATTGTGGCCGGGTGGGGTGGCTCACACCTATAATCCCAGCACTTTGGGAGACTGAGGCGGGTGGATCACTTGAGGCTGGAAGTTCAAGACAAGCCTGGGCAACATGGTGACACCCTGACTCTACTAAAAAAATACAAAAATTTGCCAGGCGTGGTGGTGCACTCTTATAATTCCAGCTACTCAGGAGGCTGAGGTGGGAGGAGCACTTGAACCAGGGAGGCAGAGGTTGCAGTCAGCCAAGATCATGCCACTGCACTCCCTCCAGCCAGAGGGAGGGCAACAGAGCAATACTCAGGTGGTCCTCTCACCTGAGAGCAATACTCCACCCAAAAAAAAAAAAAAAAAAAGGCCTGACGCGGTAATCACACCTGTAATCCCAGCAAGATTATAGCAAGAGCTATGGGAGTTATGAGCTAGGAACCATGGACGAAAACCAAAATATATCATAACTAACACCACACAGGGTCTCGCTATGTTTCCCAGGCTGATCTTGACCTCCTGGGCTCAAACAAACCTCCTGTCTTGGCCTCCCAAAGTGCTAGGATTATAGACGTGAGCACCTGGCCTTACCTTTAATTACCCAGTCCAGTTTGTCAGTTTTTTTCTTAAGAAATCTTTTCCTACTCCAAGTTCATGCAAATATTATGTTTTTTTTGTTGTTTTTTTTTTTTCGCTCTTGTTACCCAGGCTGGAGTGCAATGGCGTGATCTCGGCTCACCGCAACCTCCGCCTCCTGGGTTCAGGCAATTCTCCTACCTCAGCCTCCCGAGTAGCTGGGATTACAGGCACGCACCACCATGCCCAGCTAATTTTTTGCATTTTTAGTAGAGACGGGGTTTCACCATGCTGACCAGGATGGTCTCGATCTCTTGACCTCGTGATCCACCTGCCTCGGCCTCCCAAAGTGCTGGGATTACAGGCGTGAGCCACCGCGCCCAGCTATGTTTTCTTCTACAAGCTTTATTGTTTTAGCTTTTACATTTAGACCTACAATCTGGCTAGAATTAATGTTTATGCGTGGGGGAGGTAGGGATCAGTATGGATATCCTGTTGACCCAGTACTGTTTATTGAAAAGACTTCCCGGCCGGGCAAGGTGGGTTATGTCTGTAATCTCAGCACTTTGGGAGGCCAAGGTGGGTGGATCACCTGAGATCGGGAGACCAGCCTGACCAACATGGAGAAATCCCATCTCTACTAAAATACAAAATTAGCTGGACGTGGTTGTGGGGGCTTGTAATCCCAGCTACTCAGGAGGCTGAGGCAGGAGAATTGCTTGAACCCAGGAGGCGGAGGTTGCGGTGAGCCAAGATTGTGCCATTGCACTCTAGCCTGGGCAACAAGAGTGAAACTTGGACTCAAAAAAAATAAAATAAAAAAGAAAAGACAAGACTTCCCTTTCCCCACGAATTGCAGTGTGTTGTCATAAACTGCACGACTCTCCGTGTGTGTTCCTGTGGACTCTGTTGTATTCCATGCATCGATCTGCCCATTCTTCTGCCACACTGTGGCTTTATGTCTTAATATCAGGAAGGATAAGCCCTCCAGCTTTGTTCTTCACAATTACCTTTGTCACATCCTCTGTGTGCTCAGGACCTACCTGGAAGAGGAGCTGGTAAAGGCACGGGAACGTCCCCGTCCCCGGAAGGACATGTATGAGAAGATGGTGGCTGTGGACCCTGGGGCCCCTACCCCTGAGGAGCATGCACAGGGTGCGGTCACCAAGCCCCGCTACATGCAGTGGAGGGAAACTGTGAGCTCCACCTCCACCCTGGGCTTCCGGATCGAGGGCATCAAGGTGAGGGCCAGGAACGGCCTGTCCTGTCCCAGGAAGGCCTAGAGCCAGATCCCAGGCAGGCCTTCTTGGGGAAAGCTGGGAGAGAGTACCGGAGACAGCAGGGGACGAAAGGCTGGGGCTGGGGAGGCCCAGCCTCTCTCTTACCCCCACACCCATCAGAACCCATGTTCTGTTTATCTGTCTGCCTGAGCCTCTCCTGAGTCCATCTTTTTCTTCTCTTCTTCTTCATGGTCACATCCTAGTCCAGCCCCTTCTTCTCCGGCCTCCGTCTCCCTGGGTATGCCGGCCCTGATCTCCCTACAGCACAAGAGTTGGAGGGATCCCTTTCCCCCAGCTATGGAGAAGGTTTCTATTTTTCCTTCTGCATTCCTTTTTCTTTGTTTTTTTACCACAACCTCCGCCTCCCAGGTTTAAGCGATTCTCCTGCCTCAGCCTCCCAAGTATCTGGGATTACAGGCATGCACCACCATGCCCAACTATTGTATTCCTTTTTCTTTAGAAAATTAAATATAATTGTTTGAATAGGTCACGTATGGTGGCTCATGCCTGTAATCCCAGCAGTCTTGGAGGCCAAGGCAGGAGGATTGCTGGAGGCCAGGAGGCGTTCAGGACTAAGCTGGGTAACATAGGGACCCTCTGCTTCTAGAAGAAAAAAAATTGTTTGAATAGCTAGTCACATAGTTCAAAAGTCAAAATAATATTATAAAAGGGTAAATGTGGAGAAATTTATCTCCCAACCCTGCTGCTGTCCTCCCCATTCTGTCCCTCCTCTGCCTGCTCGTGGGGAACCACTTTACGAGTTTCTTGTATTTCTTCCTGACACTGCAAGTAAATGCAGTTGTATATCCTAAATGTTCCTCAGTATGCATACTGATTGCTCCTTTGTTCTTTTCACTTCATAGTAACATCTGGACTGGGCGCGGTGGCTCACGCCTTAATTCCAGCACTTTGGTAGGCTCACAAGGTCAAGAGATGGAGAAACTTCGTCTCTACTAAAAATACAAAAATTAGCTGGGCATGGTGGTGCACACCTGTAGTCCCAGCTACTCGGGAGGCTGAGGCAGAAGAATCGCTTGAACCTGCGGGGCAGAGGTTGCAGTGAGCTGAGATCACAGCACTGCACCGACAGAGCAAGACTTCATCTCAAAAAACAAAAAGAAATTGTAACATCCTGGAGAGTTTTCCACGTCATTCCATAGACAGCCTCCTCTTTCTTACTGGTTTTTTTCCCCACAGTTATGTCACACTCTCTTTGTGAATGTGCCATGGTACCCTATAGACAGACACCTGGGTTATTTCCATTTTTTGCCATTACCAGGCCTCAAAGAATCACATTGTACATAAGACATTTTGCAAGTATGCAGATTTTGCTGTAGACCAGATTTCCAGAAGTAGCACTACTGGCCAAAGACTAAAGCCATGGCAATTTGCTAGAGATGACCAAATTTCCACTATTGGTGTTATGCCGCCGCACATCCCACCAGCCATGTGTGAGAATGCCTTTTGCAGATCTGACCCTGCCATTCTCCTGTTCAAAACCAGCAAAGTTCCACGGCCTGTAGAGCCCTCTGGGATATAGTTTAGTCTCTCCCTCATTCTTCTCTTTTCTTTTTGAGTCGGAGTCTCACTGTCACCCAGGCTAGAGTGCCATGGCACAATCTCAACTCACTGTAACCTCCACCTCCCGGGTTTAAGCAATTCTCCCACCTCAGCTTCCCGACTCAGTGTGATTACTGGCATGCACTATCACGCCTGGCTAATCGTTTGTATTTTTAACAGAGATGGGGTTTCACTATGTTGGCCAAGCTGATCTTGAATTCCCGGCCTCAAGTGAACTGCCTGCCTTAGCCTCCCAAGTGCTGGGATTACAGGCGTGAGCCACCGCGCCCGGCCTCTCATTCCTCTCATTCTCTTTGTGTACCTTCAGGCACAGTGAAGCACTTTCATTTCCTTGAAATGGGCCTGCTTTTTCCTGCCACAAGGCCTCTGCACCCCTCTGCCAGGAATGCTTTTATTGATTGATTGAGATGAGGTTTTGCTCTGTTGCCCAGGCTGGAGTGCAGTGGCACAATCACAGCTCACTGCAGCCGCAATCTCTGAAGCTCCAGCGATCCCCTTACCTTGGCCTCCTGAGTAGCTGGGACCACAGGTGCATGCCACCACACCCTGGTCTCTTCCCTCTATGTCCCCTGGTTGATTCTCAGTCATTTTTCTGTTTCCTTTCAAATTTTGCTTCCTTAGGGAAGCCCTCTCTGATTTCCATTCTACTAGATCAGGGTTCCCTCTTCACCTCCTCATAGCTCCTTATTCTCTTTCATTATTCTTGTCTTCCTTTGTGATGATCTTAATCACTGTCTGCTTCCCTCATCTGACTGTCTGTCCTGTTACCACCTATTGCCAAGTTCCCCTGTAGCACCTGGCACAGCGTGGCAGATGACTTAGGTGGCTTCTCTGAGCCCCTCTCAAACATAACAAATAGCATTAGTTTCATTAGTCTCAAATAACTATGTGCCAGGCACTGTGCTGTGCATCCTATACACCCGATCTCTAATCCTTACACCAGCCTTATCAAGTAGACACCAACACAATTCCCATTTTCCAGATGAGAAAACTGAGACTGAGGCAGGTGAAGTGACTTAGGACCGCCCACCTAGAAAAGACCAGGGCTATGATTCAAAGACAGCTCCACCCCCTCCTCCAAAGCCCACTTTGCTAGATGGGTTCCACCAGGAGGTTCAAAATTGGAAGGGCGTGGAAGGACTGAGGCGCAGGCATGTAACCTGGGGCTGGGTTGAGCAGGTAGGCCAGCCTCTTCCTTGGGCAGCAAGCGTGCAGGCAGGTGGATGGCCCTGGGAAGTTTTTTTTTTTGACAGAGCCTTGTTCTGTTGCCCAGGCTGGAATGCAGTGTCACAATCTCTGCTCACTGCAACCTCTGCCTCCCAGGTTCAAGCGATTTTCCTGCCTTAGTCTCCCGAGTAGCTGGTATTACAGGCGCCCACCACCATACCTGGCTAATTTTTTGCACCTTATTTAATAGAGACAGGGCTTCGTCATGTTGCCTGGGCTAGTCTTGAACTCCTGACCTCAAGTGATCTGTCCTCCTCGGCCTCCCAAAGCACTGAGAATACAGGCATGAGCCACCACGCCTGGCCTCCTGGGAGGTATTTGAGGTTGCTGGGTATTGGGTGTGGGAAGGAAAATGCCATGACCCTGTCCCTCCACACCCTGCCCTGCAGAAAGCGGATGGGACCTGCAACACCAACTTCAAGAAGACGCAGGCACTGGAGCAGGTGACGAAGGTGCTGGAGGACTTCGTGGATGGAGACCACGTAATCCTGGTGAGCGGGACACCCATGTCCCAGAATGTAGCAGCTTAAGACAGCCACCATTTATTCTTGCTCCAAAGTCTGTGGGCTTCTGCTTTGGGTGGGGCTGGACTGATACTGGCTGGCTTTGCTCAGTCTGAGGTCAGCCGGTGGCTTGGCAAGGCTGGCTGGTCCAGGGTGGCCCTGCTCCCAGCTCTGCTGGTTGGCTCATGACTTGGCCACATGTCTCTCGACAGCAGGATGGCCTGGGCTTGTTCTCACTTGTTTCACTTGCCAAGAGAACAAGTGAAAATGCAAGGCCTCTTGATGCCTGGGCTCAGAATGGCCACCATCATCTCTGCTATTCAGCAAGTCATGTGACCCAGCCTGGATTGAAGGGTCCGGGAGACAGACTCCGCCTCTGAATGGAGTAGAAATTCATGGAATCCAACACTATTGTCCATGCCACCTTGATGAATCCAAGCCCTCATTCCTCCACCCTGTCTTCCCTGTGGCTCCCCTCTTCCTTCCTGGCTAGAGGCTGCCTACTTCTTTGGCGGCATGGGGTGAGGTGAGAGCTAAAGGTGGGCAAGCCCCCATAAGGTCCCCATGCTAACCAAAGAACCCTCCCTGTCACACAGCAAAAGTACGTGGCACGCCTAGAAGAACTTCGTGAAGCTCTGGAGATCTCCCCCTTCTTCAAAACCCACGAGGTGGGAGCCCTGGCTGCCATGGGTGGATGTGGGGGTGTTGGGGTCGAGGTGCATGGAGGGGAAACCACTGATGAATGACAGGTCAAAGATATAAAAAGGGGCTGGGCGTGGTGGCCCATACCTGTAATACCAGCACTTTGGGAGGCCAAGGTAGGAGGCTTACTGGAGCCCAGGAGTGCCAAGACCAGCTGGGCAACATAGCAAGACCCCATCTCTATTAAAAAATAAAAAAATGCCTGGTGGGGTAGTGTGCACCTGTGGTCCCAGATACTTGGGAGGCTGAGGCTGGAGAACTGCTTGAGCCCAGGAGGTTGAGGGTTCAGTGAGCTGTGATCGTGCCACTGTACTTTTGTCTGGGTGACAGAGCAAGACCCTATCTCAAAAAATAAAACAGGCGGCCGGGCGTGGTGGCTCAAGCCTGTAATCCCAGCACTTTGGGAGGCCAAAGCGGGTGGATCACGAGGTCAAGAGATCGAGACCATCCTGGTCAACATGGTGAAACCCCGTCTCTACTAAAAATACAAAAAATTAGCTGGGTATAGTGGTGCGTGCCTGTAATCCCAGCTACTCAGGATGCTAAGGCAGGAGAATTGCCTGAACCCAGGAGGCGGAGGTTGCGGTGAGCCGAGATCGTGCCATTGCACTCCAGCCTGGGTAACAAGAGCAAAACTCCGTCTCAAAAAAAAAAATAATAGGCCGGGCGCGGTGGCTCAAGCCTGTAATCCCAGCACTTTGGGAGGCCGAGGCGGGTGGATCACGAGGTCAAGAGATCGAGACCATCCTGGTCAACATGGTGAAACCCCGTCTCTACTAATACAAAAAATTAGCTGGGCATGGTGGCGCGTGCCTGTAATCCCAGCTACTCAGGAGGCTGAGGCAGGAGAATTGCCTGAACCCAGGAGGCGGAGGTTGCGGTGAGCCGAGATCGCGCCATTGCACTCCAGCCTGGGTAACAAGAGCGAAACTCTGTCTCAAAAAAAAAAAAACAACAATAATAATAATAATAATAATAAAAATAAAACAGGCATGGCTCATACCTGTAATTCCAGCACTTTGGGAAGCCAAGGCAGGTGAATCACCTGAGGTCAGGAGTTCAAGACCAGCCTGACCAACATGGCAAAATCCCATCTCTACGAAAAATACAAACCTGTCTCTACTTAAAATACAAAAATTATTCGGGCATGATGGTGTGCACATGTAATCTCAGCTACTTGGGAGGCTGAGGCAGGAGAATCACTTGAACCTGGGAAGCGGAAGTTGCAGTGAGTCATTGCACTCCAGCCTGGGCAACAAGAGTGAAACGCTGTCTCAAAAATAAAAATAAAATAAGACAGACCAGGTGTGGTGGCTCATGCCTGTAGTCCCAGCACTCTGGGAGGCTGAGGTGGAAGGATCACTTAAACCCAGGAGTTCGAGAGCAGCCTGGGCAACATAATGAGACCCTGTCTCTACAAAAATATAAAAAATAAGGCCAGGCGCGGTGGCTCATGCCTGTAATCCCAGCACTTTGGGAGGCTGAGGCGGGCGGATCTCCTGAGGTTGGGAGTTCAAGACAAGACCAGACTGACTAAAAATATAAAACTAGCCAGGTATGTGGCATATACCAATGATCCCAGCTACTCCGGAGACTGAGGCAGGAAAATCGCTTAAACCTGGGAAGATGAAGATGGAGGTTGCAGTGAGTCGAGATCTTGCCATTGCACTCCAGCCTGGACAACAAGAGCGAAACCCTGTCTCAAAAAATTAATTAACTTAATTAAATTAAAACAGCATCTACTGAGAGCTGACTGCCAAGCACCCGATGAGTAGGGGCTGGTACCATTATCCCCATTCTACAGAGAAGGAAACCAATTATCAGTAGCAGTCCACGGGGCCTGGGAAGTTACTGTCTCTTTCTAAGTGAAGGCATTATCCAATTTCTAGTTTAAAAAAAATTTTTTTTTGTCAGAGTCAGGATCTCATTCTATTGCCCAGGCTGGAGTGCAGTGGCGTGATCATAGCTCACTATAGCGTCAATCTCCTGGGTTCAAGTGATCCTCCTGTCGCTGGAATTACAAGTGTGCATTACCACAACCAGCATTCCAATTCTTTAGTCTCTACCAGGCTCTCTTCACTCATTCTGGATCCTAAGGGCATTTGAGTTTGTGCTCTGGCTTAGCAAAGGCCAGGCACAGTGGCTTATGCCTGTAATTCCAGCACTTCGGGAAGTCGAGGCAGGAGGATCACTTGGACAAAGGGATGCTTCCCATCCCAGGTGGGACAGAGCAGATGGAACCAGATTTCAGCACAGTACTTACAACAGTGTGCAAGTAAAGACTTACCAATTGTTTATTTCTGCAATAAATTTAATATTTTTGAACTGCAGTTGACTGAGTAACTAAAACCAAAGAAAATGAAACCACAGGCTGGGGGGACTAACTCTATTCCTCTCACTTTGACTGTGAGGACGCAGAACCACAGAGAGGTTAAGATACCTGCCCAAGGCTGCATAGCCAGGAGGTGGCATAGCCAGGATCTGAACTCAGGCAGCCAAGGCTCCAGGGTTCATGCTGTCAGCCACCCTGCTCTGCTGCCTGTCAGCAGGGGACCTTGGCCAGTGCCTGCTCCTCCCCTAACCTCCCGTCTCTTCCCCCGGCAGGTGGTGGGCAGCTCCCTCCTCTTCGTGCATGACCACACCGGCCTGGCCAAGGTCTGGATGATCGACTTTGGCAAGACGGTGGCCTTGCCCGACCACAAGACTCTCAGCCACAGGCTGCCCTGGGTTGAGGGCAACCGTGAGGATGGCTACCTCTGGGGCCTGGACAACATGATCCACCTCCTGCAGGGGCTGGCACAGAGCTGAGCTGCTCCACCACCGCCAGGTTTACTAATTGGATGGTACCAGTCTGGCTGGATGAATCCCAAGATGCCATGGGGGGCCTGAGGTTGGCCAGGGACGGGAGAGGTTGTGTCATGTGCCACATGAGACCAACATGGAAAGGTCTGAGGGGCCTTGGGAGACCAGGTAGCACCTGGCCCATCATGATGCAGGGGTTGTGGGGACCTGGAAGGAACGTGATGAGGCAGTAAGTCAGAAAAACCAGAATGGGGTCCCCTGATCTGCCAGGAAGGTTTCTGAGGGGCTGACAGAGGCCACAGCAAAAGCATGCTGCCCTGAGAGCACTCAGTTCAGATGTCAGAGGGACAGCGTGACAGGGGGCCTAAGGCTACACCAATCACTTATGATTTGCCTCACTGTCAGCCTCCAGGCTGCCAGTTAGCTGAGGCCGGGGACTGGGTCAAGCATCATTGGTGAATGGGTGTAGGCACCACTGGACCATTTGGGGAGAGTGACAGTCCTGTGTCTTCACTGGGGAGCCATTTGAGTGCTGAGTGACAAAAGGCCCAGAGGGCATTACCTTATGGGACTGGACGAGGCCTGAGGGCTGACACCGCTGGGCGGGCACAGTTCACTGAGGTCCTGCCCTGCTGTGGCCCTGTGGGATTCTCCGTGTTCCTCAGAGGACTCTGCTGACCTCCTGCAGACCCAAACCACAGCCACATACCAGCTTCTGTGCCAGCACTGTGAGAGCAGAACCTTGCTCCTCTGCGCATCGGATCTGGCCTCAGGACTTCCTCCTCCTGCCTGACCCTCAGGCTTCTCTCTCCTTTCTCAGCCAACAGCAGTGGCAGAAAGGAGGTTTGGAGGCAGGGAAAGCAGGCTTCCCTCTGCCTCTCAGAGCTGCTGTCCTCAGGACCCCATCCAATCCCAGGCCCCTGCAGGGAAAAGCACAGGGTATGAGTCAGAGGCCAGGGTGGGTGGGGCTGCCGGTCACAACCCTGGCCTGCAGCCTGGTCCAAACCAAAGACTGTAGAACCCTGGGGTGTGGCTAATAGCCCCTCTATCCGCCTCCTCCAGCACCCACAGCTAGGTCTTCCTGGCCCATGAGGCTGGGCTGGCAGACAGGTACCTACCTCTTCCCTAAGCTGAAGCTCCCACACTGTCTTCCAGGGCCGAGGGGACGCTCTCCTTTTCTACTGACCATCCTGATACTTATTTATATGAGGCAGTTGCTGGACGGGGTAGTACTGGAAGCAGGAGGCAGAATGGCTCTGCTGAGCCTCCCGCCCATGACGACACCCCAATAAACAGGACATTCAGAGTCAATGTCATGAAGCTTTTTCTTTTGCATCTGGAGTGTATCTGGGCACAAGTGCTGGGTGGAGTAACAAGACAACAAGCATTTTGGGAAAGAGGCAGGCTCCAAGCAGGCTACTTCACTCACTCGGCAGATCTGTACCTGGGCAGCTATTCTTGTGCCTGGATGTGTTGGACAATGCAGGGGACACAGTGGTGACCAACGCTGCTCCAAGCCCTGGCTGGGATGGGGGATGCACAGGCAGGCTGATCAGGGCTGGGATGGTGACACACATCCTCTTTACCCTGTCACTGGTTAGAAACACTGCACTGTAGCTGGGTGAGGGGGCTCCACCTGTAATCTCAGCACTTTGGGAGGCTGAGGCAGGTCGATCACCTGAGGTCAGGAGTTTCAGACCAGCCTGGCCAATATGGCAAAGCCCCACCTCTACAAAAAATACAAAAGATTAGTCAGGCATGGTGTGCGCATGCCTGTAGTCCCAGCTACTTGGGGGTCGGAGGCAGAATTGCTTGAACCTGGGAGGTGGAGGCTGCAATAAGCTGACATCGCACCACTGCACTCCACCCTGGGCGACAGAACAAGACTCTGTCTCAAAAAAAAAAAAAAAAAAGGAAACACAGCACTGTAGTTTCCCTAAATGAGAGAGGCTCAATTAGGGACAGAGCAGTGATCAAGACAGGCCTGTTCCTCCTATTTCAGAGTGGAGGGGGCAGGTATTCGCAAAACTAGTAATCATACACACTCACTAGATATTTGTATGGGTGGATAGGGAAGTTTGTGGTCAGGACCATAATGATCAGGGAGCCAAGACACAACCTGGCTGAGACACTGACTACCTAGCTTGAATCCTGACCCTGCCACTTGCTGGTCATGTGACCTTAGGCCAGCGATTCCACCTCTCCAGGCCTCAGTCCTGCCATCTGTCAAATAGGGGGCATCTAGCACCCCCCTTACAGGGCTGCCAGACCTGCAGAGTTAACACAGAGGGACTGATGCAGTTAACTGCTCTCAGATGGGCTTTAAAACAGTGAGGATGTGAGGTGGGGAGGGATGCCTAGACTGGGGCTGTGGACTCGTCCCTGAGGTAGTGATACCTGAGCCCCGATGGAGAAGTTAGGGAGTGATCCGCAGCAGAGGGCTGGAGGATGCACTCAATGCTCCGGGGATCTGAAAGGCCAGTATGACTGGCAGGGGGCAAGTGTGAGGAAGAGCCTGGGCTAAGGAGGGGTGAGCTGAGGCTGGCACAGTGTAGTGTCCCTGTCCTGTGAGCAGCAGAGGGCCCAGGCAGGAGGCTCCTTAGATATCTAGTGAGGTGACAGAGGCGGTCCCCAGTGAGAAACGAACCGATGTGACATTCAGATGGGATATGCAGGCGCAGGGTCCTGCAGGGGGTGGTCCTGGGGTTGGGACAATGCCCAGGCTTGGAAGAGATGGAGTGGGGGTGGCCCTGATGAAGGATCCCTTGGCTGGAGGCCCAAGACCCAGCTGAGACCTTGGGGTCATCTCACGTAGAGAAGTGGCAGCACACTTCAAATGGTGACCGAGCTAGGCTGCAGCCTGGGACCGCAGCCCCGGCTAATGGCTGGAGTCCTGCGGTCTGAGGAGCAGAGCCTGGCCACAGAGGCCAGCCCGCACCCCACCTGCAGGCACTACGTACACCCGGCCGTCAGTGGCCCGCAAGGGCGAGAAGTCCGTCAGCTGCAGGTTGCTCTCCCGGACTTGGTCGTAGTCCCACAGCTGATAGTGCCAACTCTTGCCCTGCTTAGACAGCAGGTAGACAGCTCCTGGGGAGCCCTCCTCTGGCAGGGATGGTGGCTGGCAGGGCACACCCAGCACTGGGTGGAATAGGCCCGGCAGCTCAGGGTCCTCAGTGTAGCCAAGACTGGGAACAGCGGGAACACCCAGCAGGAGCCCTGGGGGATAGGAGGAGGTGGTGAGTGGCAGTGACTGGGCCAGGACCAGGTGCATGCTAAGTTCCACCCCCTCCCAGCCCTCCGAGGTGGTGTGGCTTCCATTCCTAGGTTACAGTAACATTAGTGGCAGCCAGTGGAGTTGGATTTGGACCCACCACAGCATCTGGTTCCAAAGCTATAGGCGTTTTAAGTCTTGCCTCGCCTGGCCTGACAGCACAGGGAAGTGGGGAGGCAGCATTAGATGGAGCACATGTGGTCACCAGGTCATCCCCAGCTGTCCAGGGAAGAGAGGCTCCAGGAGGAGCTGTCAAGGCCACACAACCATAAAGAGGCTGAGCAGAGCCTCCCCCGGACCCCAGACCTCCTGACATGGACCAACCTGGTCTTCTTTCAGGCAGGCGGAATGAAGATGGTGCTGGTAATGCTTACAGAGACATGTCACATGCCAAGCCTTTTTTTTTTTTTGCGATGGAATCTTGCTCTGTTGCCCAGGCTGGAGTGCAGTGGTGCGATCTCAACTCACTGCAACCTCCACCTCCTGAGTCCAAGCAGTTCTCCTGCCTCAGCCTCCCAAGTAGCTGGAATTTCAGACATATACCACCACACCCAGCTAATTTTTGTATTTTTCATAGAGACAGGGTATCACCATGTTGGCGAGGCTGGTCTCCTGACCTCAAGCGATCCACTCACCTTGGCCTCCCAAAGTGCTGGGATTACAGGCATGAGCCACTGCACCTGGCCAAGCCTTGTTCCAAGAGTGCTCTGTGCTCTGCCTACAAGGCAGCCTTATGAGGTGGGTACTACTGTTACCCCCAATTTCCAGATAGGGAAAAGAACGGCCCAGAGAGGTGATGATACCTGCCCAGGGTCATACAGCCTAGAAGTGGCCAGGCCAGGCCTGGAGCCCAGACTGTCTTGATCCTAAAATCTGCCCCATTAGCTTCTGTTTGTTGAAGTTCCAACTGGCGGACACCTCAGCCCCAGCCTGCCCAGTGCTATGCTAAGTGTCCTGTGGGGACTGGGATGCCCAGCTCTAGTCCCTGTCTTGAGAGTGCATAGCCTGGCTGGGGAGGCACCAGCACAAGGGATGAGAATGTCAGGAGGGTTAATGGAGGCCGGGGAGACCCGAGACGAAGGGTGCAGGGATGAAGGAGGGGAACCCACCTGCGCTCACCGCCCAGTGGGCCTTGTAGCCCTTCCTCTGACACGGCTCATGGTTGAAGTCCTCGTCGTAGCTGGTGCTGGCATTAAGGTAAAAACGATGGTGTGGCCCTGGGACCCACCCTTCGCCACCCTTGCCCTCCTCCCTCCCAGGCCCTGGGATACGGGATGAGCAGGGGATGTCCGGTGACCAGGTGCTGCAGGACGAGGTCTCTGTTGGGACCTCCCAGGCCGCCAGAGAGCAGCTTAGCCTGGCAGCCCAACACCTCCTGGGCCAGCCTGCCCATGTCCGCCACTGCAGGGTGAGAGCACACAGAGGGGGCTCGCTGTGTGTGGCCAGCACCATGCTGAGTTCCCACAGAGGGTGACACTTCCCACCCTCACCATGCCCTTCCACCCCTTGGTACACATGTAGAAAACGAGGCACAAAGAGCGTCAGTGGCTTGTCCATGGCCACAGCAAAGAGGTGGCAGAGCTGGGTTTGCAACCCCGGCAGCCAGCTCGAGTCCATCTTGTAACCTCTCTGCTCTACCAGGCAGTGGGAAGGGCCCAAAGAATGGAACGAGATCCCCTGACTCGGCTGTCAGCACCCCACCGAGCCTCGTGAAGAGGTGACGGAGCACATGGTCACCCAACTCACCTGAGAACATCTCTCCCTGGGCCGTGTAGCCTCTTTCCATGGCTACCTGCACGAGTCTCTCCAGGGGGACGCCACTCGGAGGTGACAGGAGAGTACCTGCCATCCACAAGGCCACCAGCCCGCATCTGGGGACAGACAGGCCTATGTCACAGCCCCTTTACCGGGAAGCTGGAGTGGGGAAACAGGTTTGCTGCCCTGGAGGAGTTCCCGCCCGTCTCCCAGGCCAGCGAGGGAGACCTGACTCCCCTTCAGGGGAGAGAATGGCCAGGGCCAGAGCCCAGAGCTGGAGGGCTGGAGGGCTGGGGGTGGAAGAGCGGGGAGAGGTCACCTCAGCTTCCTGGGAGGAGGTGCCAAGGTGGAGTTACAGAGATGGACCGGGCTTATTCATTCACTCATTGGATGTTCCAACTATGTTTACTATGCAGGGACCCAGGAGCCTGGGTGGAAAGTTCCCCCATTCCTTCCCTCCTCCTCCCACCAGGGAAAATCCACTCCCCTTCTCCTGATCAGTCCCTAAGAAGCCCAGCAAAAGGAGAATAAGGGCGGCAAAGGGGCTGCGGGTCCCGCATCGGGGCACATACTGAGGGCCTTCTTGGATGAGGGACGGCAGGTCTGCACAGAAGAGGATCCACTGCAGGTCACCTCGGAACCTGAAGCAAAGCCATGCTCAGTCACCAGGGAGCCAGCTCTGAAGCCCTTCCCACCGTGAGGTCTGGCTGGGAGCAGGCCAACCAGGGACGATGAAGGAAACACCAGCCTGGCTGTCCTAAGGCTGAAGGCGGTTCCTGGTTCAGTCACTGACTTCCCCTCCCCAAGCCTCAGTTTCCTCATCTGGTTAGTGGGAATGGTCCTTCTGCCTGCCTGCTCCCTGTTCTCTCTCAGGTAATGAAGGGTGAGGAGCAAAGGGTGGCACTTTGTAACCAGGAGCCAGAGAGGTTTATCCGAGGAACTTTCTCAGAGGGGTATCTGTATACCCAACTCTCTTTTTTTTTTGAGACAAGGTCTTGCTGTGTTGCCCAGGCTGGAGGGCAATGATGTAATCAAAGCTCACTTCAGCCTCGATCTCCCAGGGTCAAGTGATGATCCTTCCTCAGCTTCCTGAGTAGCTAGGAGTATAGGCATGTACCATGTCAAGCTAATTCTTTTTATTTTATTTTTGAGATAGAGTTTCGCTCGTTTTGCCCAGGCTGGAATTCAAGAGCACAATCTCAGCTCACTGCAACCTCTGCCTCCTGGGTTCAAGTGATTC
Source organism: Aotus nancymaae (assembly GCF_030222135.1). NCBI lineage: Eukaryota > Metazoa > Chordata > Mammalia > Primates > Aotidae > Aotus > Aotus nancymaae. The sequence continues at coordinate 13,299,444 of NW_026988441.1, read as the reverse complement.
TCCTGCCTCATCCTCCCAAGTAGCTGGGATTACAGGTGCACGCCATCACGCCCAGCTAATTTTGTATTTTTAGCAGAAACTGGGTTTTACCATGTTGGCCAGGCTGGTCTTGAACTCCTGACCTCAGGTGATCCGCTCACCTTGGCCTCCCAAATTGCTGGGATTACAGGCGTGAGCCACCATGCCCGACTGTTTTTATTTTTAGTAGAGATGAGGTCATGCTATTGCCCAGGTTCCAAATTCTGTGATTTGTTTTTCCCTTCAAGTCTGTTTCTTGAGCTGTTCAACAGTGAAAATCCTTTAACTTTGAGAAAAAAACAAACAAACCAGGTAACAACATGCTTAAGGTCTAAGATATCACCTTGAGAGTGAATCTTTGTACCCTGGGGGAGGACACTTAGACAATTTGGTTACTACTGCAACCCAGGGTTCAGAGCAATGTGCTTATTATTCCCTTTTTTTAAGAGGGAGTCTGGGCTTCAGTGAGCTATGATCCAGCTACTGCATTCCAGCCTGGGCAACAGAGCAAGATCCTGTCCCAAAAACAAACAAACAAACACACAAACACACAAACAGCCTGGAGCCCTGCTGCCAGAGTTCAAACTGGACTCTTCCTCTTTTTCACACTGGCTAAGAGGCTTCACTTCTATGGGCCTCAGTTTTCTCATCAGGAAAATGAAACAATAATAGTTTTTTTTTTTGAGACAGAGTTTCACTCTTGTTACCCAGGCTGGAGTGCAATGGCGCAATCTTGGCTCACCGCAACCTCCACCTCCTGGGTTCAGGCAATTCTCCTGCCTCAGCCTCCCGAGTAGCTGGGACTACAGGCATGCGCCACCATGCCCAGCTAATTTTTGTACTTTTTAGTAGAGACAGAGTTTCACCTTGTTGACCAGGATGGTCTCAATCTCTTGACCTCGTGATCTACCCGCCTCGGCCTCCCAAAGTGCTGGGATTATAGGCGTGAGCCACCGTGCCTGGCCCCCGATAATAAAAGTTTCTACCTCATGAGGTTGTTGACAGGATTCAATAAATTAATATTTAAACACTTAAAACAGTGTGACATAGGCTAGGCATGCAGTAAAGGGTGACTGTAATTTGCATCAAATTTGCCTCATCTCAGCGGGGGCATTTAGGGAAGATTGTAAATGTGTCTGGAGGCTGGGCAAGATGGCTCATGCCTGTATTCCTAGCACTTTGGGAGGCCGAGGCAGGTAGACCACCTGAGGTCAGGAGTTCAAGACCAGCTTGGCCAACATAGCAAAACCCCATCTCTACTAAAAATACAAAAATTAGCTGGGCATGGTGGCGGGCGCCTATAATTCCAGCTACTTGGGAGGCAGTAGCAGGAGAATTGCTTGAACCCGGGGTGGGGGTGGGGGGAATGGCAGAGGCAGAGGTTGCAGTGAGCTGAGATCGCGCCAGTTCACTCCAGCCTGGATGAAAGAGGGAAACTCCATTAAAAAAAAATGTGTCCCGAGAACTTGGAGTTTCAATGTGAGTCCAGGCAACTCATATTTCTCCCTTTTTTCTTCAGCTAGGCAATCATTAAACCTCAGTCCCATGGCCCCAGGGTAGGTCTTGTGCTCTCCTTTGCCCTCTCACCTGGGTCCCTGGATGCCCCAGTTTCCTGGAGTCGCCTAAGGATCACTTCCACAGGCAGCCTCCCTCCCTACACAGAGCCTCTCCAGGGCTCCCCCATGCCCTCAGGACAGTCCCAGTCCCTTTACACATCCGCTAGGCTGCTGCTCTGTTCTGTGTGGTTGGCTCTGCCTGCTTTCACAGCCCCATGTTTGCCACTTCCCCCGGCAAATTAAGGACATATTTTCAGTTCCTTGAATAGAACATGTCCTCATTTCACTCCAGGCTCCTGCACAAGCTGTTTACTCTCATCACACAGTCTTTGCACGACTTGCTCAACAGCTCTCAGGGTTCCTCTTGCCCAAGAAGCTCCCCCTGACTCCCCAGCCTGGGTCAGGCACCCCTCTGGACTTTTGTCATGACAACCCTGATCACTCTGGGTTGTCACCGTCTGGAGGGGTAGAAGGGTCTGTCTCCCCCACTAGACTGGCCACTTTTTTTTTTTTTTTTTTTTTTGAGATAGAGTCTCGCTCTGTCATCCAGGCTGGAGTGCAGTGGTGTGATCTTGGCTCACTGCAACCTCCGCCTCCAGTGTTCAAGCGATTCTCCTGCCTCAGCCTCCTGAGAAGCTGGAATTACAGGCGCGCGCCACCATGCCCAGCTAATTTTTTGTATTTTTAGTAGAGATGGGGTTTCACCATATTGGTCAGGCTGGTCTCCAACTCCTGACCTCAGGTGATCCGCCAGCCTCGGCCTCCCAAAGTAGCTGAGATTACAGGCATGAGCCACCACGTCCGGTTCTGGACGAAGCACTTGTGAGGACAGCTTCTTCACTGCTGGAGGCACACCACCACGGAAGGGGTCTACGTGGGGGACCTAAGTAGTCAGGCTGTTTGATCTTGAGGACATGGGAACCCCCTCAAGAGGAGATGGCTGAAGTGATCTGCGGAGAAGTGACTGGGGCAGAGCCTGGGTGGTGGGTGGGGTATGGAGACCCTACCGGTCCTTGTGCAGCTTCAGGAGCCTCTTCACATCTTCTCTGCCCTTGGGGACCGGGCCAGCCTTCTCCCAGGCCTCCTTCAGGAGCTGGCTCTTCTCCAGGCCGAAGACATGAGGGCGAGCAGGCCCCGAGGCAGCGGGTGGAGGAGGCAGTGGGGGCGGTGGGGGAACAGGGGTTTGCTGACTCCAGGGACGGGATGGAAAAGCTAAAAAGTCCAGGGGACTTGGGGGTAGAGGAGGAGGTGGAATGCTGCTGGCTTGGGGTACAGGGGTTCTTGGAGGAGGGATTGGTGATTTCAGGGGAGGAGAGCTTGGTGAAGTCATTTTGGGGTCTCCAGGAGGTGCTGAGGGGTTCAGAAGGTGGGGAGGGAGGGATCCTCCAAGAGGACGGCCTCAGGGACGGAAATTTTAAAAGTTTAAGAGCTGAATTCCAGAATCTGGGGGCAGAGCAGTGGGTGTGAAAGGACCAGGGCTAACCTTTGAAACCGTGGGAGCAGGAATTGCGAGGGTGACCCCAGTATTAAGGCACCTGACGGTTAACAGGGTGGAGCCCTTCAATCCGGAACCGGACATGTGGTACGGGCCGGGCCGGGTTGTTACCTCGGGAGGCTTAGGTGGAGAGTTAGTACGAGTTAACTCATTCTTTGGGGCTGAATGTGGAAACTCATGGGTAAGTTTGGGATATGAAGGCTCAGACCTAGAGTGAGGTGCCTGAAGGGTGCGACTTAGGGGCCCGGGGCTAAAGATTCGGAGAACTTAGGCTCAGTCCCCTCTCACATCCCAGGCCCTAGTTCGGAACCTTTGAGCTGACCTTTTGAGTCAGAGGCAAGAGGTCAAAAAGGACACCTGGCAGGGAAAGTGGCCTAGTTGTGGAGAAGGTCCTGGAGTCAGAGCAATAAAAAACTTCTGTGGGTTGGAGAAGACTCAGAGATCAAAGGCTGGAGGGAGCCGCGATAACCGGTGAACAGGGAAAGGAGTCAGGAAGTAAAATGAGCCGCCCACTCCCGCAAAATGGCGGCCCCCGCACACACCCCCTTCCCATATCATGTGGTATCACCCTCAATAGTGCCCGCCCATTTCGCTATCACGTGACAGAAAACGCAGCGCATGAGGGGAAGAGGCGGGGCTTCAAACAGGCTTGCCTCCGGAAGACACCGGAGCGCGAAACGCGTCCCGATTGGCAAAACACTCGTGACCTTCACTGATTGGTCCGTAGACCCGGGAGCTACGGAAGAAGGTGGAATTGTCGAAAGTGGGGCGGGGTTTTTCTACCTAGGCGGGAACCCAAATATCGTTTTGATTGGCAAGAACGGAGCCTAGAAACGAGTCTTGCTCTGATTGGGCAAGCTACTGAGTTTCTGCTTGGGGATTGGCTGGTAGGAAGGTAGGGGCGGGGCCAGGAGAGAAAGCTTTGTGGTTTGGTCTCAGGAAAGTAGCAGGCGCCGCTTGAGAAAACTGCGGCCCCGTCGGAAGGTAACATCGGGCGCAGACGAACGTCGGCGGAGGGCGGGCAGTGCGCTTGGCGTCCGGGCCTTCGTGGGCCCGTCTGAGGAAACTTTTCTGTCGCTCGAGGCCAGGCTGCCCAAGACCCGTCCTCTCTTCTTTTACTTGCTCTTACATCCGGGTTTTTTCTCCCGGACTGCCTTTCGGACGCGTGGGCCAATGGGAATCGCCATTTAGGGAGCTCCGCCCACTGGGTCGCGTAGAGCATCCTGGAACTCGTAGTAAATATCTCGAGAGTTCCCTCCGCACGCGGGCTTAAGAATCGGATCCTACGCACGCTTTGTTGCCCATGCTGTGTCTCCGTCCTTCCCACTCCCGCCTTAACTGACTTCCTCTCGGAAGGAAGATCCTTGAGCAGCCCGTTAAGCCAACGTTGGGACAAAGGATTTGGAGAAAACCAGGGCTAAAGTCACGTTTTTCCTCCTTTAAGCCTTACCTCGACACTTCACTCCATGGCAGTTCCCGAGACCCGCCCTAACCACACTATTTATATCAACAACCTCAATGAGAAGATCAAGAAGGATGGTGAGTTCTCGGGTTAGTCCGCACTCCAGGCTGTCCCGCACGGGCTGGTCTCCCTTCCACCCCCTGCACCTGCTTCTCTTTCTCAGTGTTCGTCCAAGCAGACTGTTCCAGTGAACCCTTTGGCCTTTACACAAACGACTTCCTCCGTCTTCAACACTCGTTAGTTCATCTTACACTCTGCCCTTTAACCTGGTCACTGTTGCTGATCTTACACGGTTTCAGGACACAGGACCCCTCCTCCAGGAAGCCTTCCCTGTCCCGCGTCCCTTCACGTGGCTGCCCCTGACTTCCTCCCATCAAGCCCGGATTCCTCTGGGCTGTCCTGGGGCTCTCTCCTCCCAGTGGCCTTTGAGCTCCGTGAGGGCAACGCCTGGGGCTTCTTGGTCACTGGCGTTTTCAGTGATCAGCGCACAGTGAAAATGTGTCGTACTGGTGGCTAACGCTTTGTGTTATGGGCTGGTCTATGCGCTTTTATATAAATCTTGGTTACATTTAATCCTCAAAACAAGCCTGTAAGAAGAAGGCTACTGTTACTCCGATTCCTCAAATAAGAAGCTGAGACTAGGGTGATGTGACTTGCCCTGGGTCACATAGCAAGTAAAGTGGTTGCAGCCACCGGTATATAACTCAGTTTTTGTCAGGGCGTGGTGGCTCAGGCCTGCAAGCACAACACTTTGGGAGGCCGAGGCAGAAGGATCACTTAAACACAGGAGTTCAAGATCAGCCTGGGCAACAAAGGGAGATCTTGTCTCTACAAAAAAAAAAAAAAAAGCCTGGGCATGGGTGAGTCACGTCTGTGGTCCCAGCTACTCAGGAGGCTGAGGTGGGAGGATCGCTTGAGCTACAGAGGTTGAGGCTACAGTAAGCTATGATTGCACTGCATCCTGGGCAGAGCAAGAACCTATGTAAAAAAAAGAACTCAATTATTGAAATCGGCAAGACTCTACTGCTTTCTCAAGTAAATTATCACCTTTCTTGAACCTCATTTTCTGTGTCTGAAAACTGAACAAAGTCATAATACCTTCTTTGCATGGATGTTGGGGGAAATTAAATTAGCTAAATCTCCAAGTGTTTCTGTTTTATGGTACCTGGCAGCTAGGAAGGGCTGGATAAATGTTACTCTTATCACCTCAAGAAAATTGTCGGGAGAAGTGAAGGAGCTTGCTGGGGTTCAGTTTGGGGTTACCAGTGAAGTTGCTCTTGAGGAAAGCAAAGCCTACAGCCAGGCGCAGTGGCTCACGCCTGTAATCGCAACACACTGGGAGGCAGAGGCGGGTAGATCACTTAAAGTCAGGAGTTCGAGACCAGCCTGGCTAACATGGTGAAACTTTGTCTTTACTAAAAATACAAAAATTAGCCAGGTGTGGCGGTGCATGTCTGTAGCCCTGGCTACTCAGGAGGCTGAGGCAGGAGAATCACTTGAAACCCAGGAAGCAGAGGGGTTTTTTTGTTTGTTTGTTGCAATTTTTTACTGTTTCCCTTTCAGAACACGGGAAGGAAGCAGAGGTCTTAGTGAGCAGAATTTGCACCACTATGCTCCAGCCAGGGCGATAGAGTGAGACTGTCTCAAAAAAAAAGGAGACAGGCCGGGCGCGGTGGCTCATGCCTGTAATCCCAGCACTTTGGGAGGCCGAGGCGGGTGGATCACGAGGTCAAGAGATCGAGACCATCCTGATCAACATGGTGAAACCCCGTCTCTACTAAAAATACAAAAAATTAGCTGGGCATGTTGGCGCGTGCCTGCAATCCCAGCTATTCGGGAAGGCTGAAGCTTCCAATGAGCTGTGCACCGTTGGCTCATGGCTGTGAGGCATTGGGCTTGGTCTTGAGGGTGTTGGGGAGTCAGAGTGCTTCCCTGTCCTGGCTGCCTCCCTCGTGGAATATCCTCCCAGCTGTGGAGGGTAAATGCGAATGGATGAGTGGGGGTGCTGGAGAGTAGAGAGGCCCAGAGTCCAGTGGAATGAGTGAAGTCTGAGCGAGAGTCATGGGCTGGAATATGAAGAGGAAAACCAGAAATGTAACCACCCGAGAATTTTTGGCTAATTACTTAAAATCAGCCTTGACTACTCACTGTCCCTGCCGCCACCCAACCTACACACATTTTCTTGCTTCTTTCCTAGCCTGGTATCTAATTTACCCAGTGACTTCTGCTTCGGCTCAGCTTTTTTTTTTTTTTCCCCACATGAAAAACCTCACTTTTAAGTAAATCTGTAACTTGAAAAAAAAGCCTAAGAATATTCTGAGAGTGGTACATAGTTTTATAGTAGCCCACAGTAACTTCCAGTGACTGGAAGATTTCTTTGCATTAGCTCGCATGTGTGGTGAACAGCATTCCCATGAAAAGCTCTTGCACCCTTCTGCCTTCTTCCCACAGGCCTTAGTCTTGTTTCCAAAGGTGATTGTAGTGAGGATGTAAGGTCCATGACCTCTAGGGATAATGCCATCCACTCAGGAAGAAAGATGCTGAGAAATTCTAGGGATATCCTAAGTGCACATGATGAGGTGAGAATCAATTGTGGAGGTTTTAAGAAGACATTTGAATTTTTGCCCCTAATCAAGAAGTATTTTGGGCCGGGCACGGTGGCTCACGCCTGTAATCCAAGCACTTTGAAGGCCAAGGCGGGTGGATCACCTGAGGTCGGGAGTTCAAGACTAGCCTGACCAAGATGGTGAAACCCTGTCTTTTTATTAAAAAAAAAAAAAAAAAGTATTTTGCCATCTGGTTTATATTCAAGAACTAGTTGGTTCATCATTTGCAGAAATAAACTTTCTTCTAGATTAGGAAACTTCATCATGAGATCTGAGATATACTGGTTTGGAGAGTTTCCTGAGTTTCTCTTGGCTTCGAAGTCCCCGGCCTCGGAGTGGGGTGAGGCCCATTGGAGGCAGATGAATTGGCCTTGGATAAGGAATCTTGTAATGCAGTCCAATTTCAATCATGCTGTGGTAGAGGCCAAGGACTTCTTGTTGTGTTGCCGTTGTCATTCTGCGTCAGTCCTGTCTTCCCCCTCCCACAGAAGCACGCAGCCCGCCTTTTTTTTTTTTTTTTTTTTGAGACAGAGTCTCTGTCACTCAGGCTGGAGTATAGTGGCGTGATCTCTGCTCACTGCAACTTTTGCCTCCCTGGTTCAAGCAATTCTGCCTCAGCCTCCTGAGTAGCTGGGATTGCAGGTGCCCTCCACCACACCTGGCTAATTTGTTTTTGTTTTGTATTTTTAGTTGAGACAGGGTTTCACTGTGTTGGCCAGGCTGGTCTTGAACTCCTGACCCCAAGTGATCAGGCTTCCAAAGTGTTGGAATTACAGGCGTGAGCCACCACACCTGGCCAGGATTTTTTTTTTTTGGTGGGGGGGTCAAAGACGGGGTCTCACTATCATTAAGGTTGGAAAGTAGTGGTGCGATCATGGCTCACTACAACCGCTGCCTCCCAGGCTAGCAGGATCCTCCCACTTCAGCCTCCCAAGTAGCTGTGACCACAAGATATGCGCCACCATGCCTGGCTAATTTTTGTATCTTTTGTAGAGATGGGGTTTCGCCATATTGCCCAGTCTGGTCTTGAACTCCTGAGTGCAAAGTATCTGCCTGTCTCGGCCTCCCAAAGTGCTGGGATTACAGGTGTGAGTCACCACACTTGGCCATCTCAGCCATCTTCTTTGCATAAGACATTGTTACCCTTTGCAGACCTGGGTGGTGAGAGGGAGACCATCCTTGTTGAGCTGAAACCCACTTGGTGTTAAGTGAAACCCTTTGCTGGTGAGATATGGGCAGTACTGGGTTCAGATGGAGTATGTGGACTGGGTTGTGCCATGCCCTTCCTTGTGCCCTCTAGATACTCGCCCTGCGCCGATGAGGCATTTTCTGAGAACCTGTTTCCATCTGAGTAAAGTTGGGGCAGTCGTAGTTGCCACCTCATGGGGTTGTTGTGAGGAAGTGAAGTTGTCTCTATAAAGCATTTGATGGCGATGTGGTGACTCACGCCTATAATCCCAGCAGTTTGGGAAGCCAAGGCAGGAGGATCGCTGGAGCCCAGGAGTTCGAGATCAATCTGGGCAACATAGGAGACCGTGTCTACACAAAATAAAAAATCAGCCATGTGTGGTGTTGCATACCTGTAGTCCCAGCTCCTTTGGAGGCTGAGGTGGGAAGATTGCTTGAGCCTGGGAGGTCAAGCCTGCAGTAAGCTATCATCATGCCACTGAACTCCAGCCTGGGCAATAGAATGATACCCTGTCTTTTTGAATGATACCCTGTCAAAAGCACTTGATGGTATCTTAAGTCAAATGTTTGTAGCCACCCAAGTTAATGTCTCATGACAGGAGGCGGGAAATAGCCACGAAAGAACAGGAAGTAGAGTAAGAGTGACATGGGAAGACATTTAGAAACATGGTCAGAGGTGGCAACATTTCCTCTGAGACCTGGGTGACTAGAAGGAGGCTGCCACGTAAAAGTCAGGGGAGGGATGTTCAGGTAAAGAGAGCTGCCAATGCAAAGGCCCTGGGGCAGAATTGGTGTCTCAGGCCTGGGGGCCAGTGTGGTTGGGGAGCGAGGTGGAATGTGGGCAGGGATGATGAGGTGGGGGAAATTTGCCAGGGTCATGTCATGCAGGCCTGTGTCAGGGTGCTGGTGGCAATGAAAAGAATCACTCATATCTGTTGAGTGTTTACTATGTGCCAGATGCTGTTCTGAGCACTTTGCATGTATGTCCACATGTTCGTTACATAGCAGCTCTCTGGGGTAGGTACTATTACTGTCCGAATCTTACAGAAGCGTGTATTTGGCCACTTGAGTGGTTCCTGGCTGCTTCTGTAATTATTAGATCTTCAGAGATTGTGGACTCGAGGCATTCTGGGTACCCTGTGAATTGGCTGATGGTCTTCCATCTTGACTGCACTTCTTCTGAAAGGGGGAGCTCAAAGGTCTTCTCTTTCACCACTGCAGAGCTAAAGAAGTCCCTGTACGCCATCTTCTCCCAGTTTGGCCAGATCCTGGATATCCTGGTATCACGGAGCCTGAAGATGAGGGGCCAGGCCTTTGTCATCTTCAAGGAGGTCAGCAGCGCCACCAACGCCCTGCGCTCCATGCAGGGTTTCCCCTTCTATGACAAGCCCATGGTGAGTATTGTGGGTATGGAGGCTGGGTGTGGGTGTGGGTGTGGGTGTGTGAAATGTTATAGGAGATTGGGCAGGCCTGGAGTAGAGGAGGGGATATGAGGGTTAATTGGCCAAGGTGAGGCTGGACCAAGCTCCACTGCACCTTGCCTCATTTCAAAAACAATTTTTTTTTTTTTTTTTTTGTCTAGTCACCGTGGCTCATGCCTGTAATCCCAGCATTTTTTTTGGGGGGGGGGGATGTTGTTTTGCTATTGTTGCCCAAGCTGGAGTGCAATGGTGTGATCTCGGCTCACTGCAGCCTCCGCTTCCCAAGTTCAAGCGATTCTCCTGCCGCAGCCTTCCAAGTAGCTGGGATTACAGGTGTGTGCCATCACACCTGGCTAAATTTTTTAAATTTCTAGTACAGACGGGGTTTCTCCATGTTGGTCAGGCTGGTCTTGATTACAGGTGTGTGCCACCATACCCGGCTAATTTTTTTTTTTTATTTTTAATAGAGACAGGGTTTCTCCATGTTAGTCAGGCTGGTCTTGAACTTCCGACCTCAGGTGATCCACCTGCACCTCAGCCTCCCAAAGTGTTACAGTTGTGAACCACCATGCCTGTTTTTTTTTTTTGTTTTTTTTTTGAGACAGAGTCTTGCTCTGTTGCCCAGGCTGGAGTGCAGTGGTGTGATCTTAGCTCACTGCAACCTTCGCCTGCTGGGTTCGAGTTATTCTCCTACCTCGGTCTCCTGAGTAGCTGGGAATACAGGTGTATACCACCATGCCCAGCTAATTTTTGTATTTTGGATGGAAATGAGATTTTGCCACGTTGGTCAAACTGGTCTCAACCTCCTGGTCCCTGATAAGGTCCGATTTTGAATCTTGGCAATTGGGCTCTGAATCCATGCCCTTAACCCATTCTGCTCTCTGTTTGGTAGCGTATCCAGTATGCCAAGACCGACTCAGATATCATTGCCAAGATGAAAGGCACCTTTGTGGAGCGGGATCGCAAGCGGGAGAAGAGAAAGCCCAAGAGCCAGGAGACCCCAGCCGCCAAGAAGGCTGTGCAGGGCGGGGCAGCTGCCCCCGTGGTGGGAGCCGTACAGGGGCCTGTCCCGGTAAGCCAGGGCCAGCAGACAGGCTTTCCTTAGCCACATGGACTGGCTTTGAGACAGGGTGGGGAGAATTCTCCCCTTGGGGCTTCAGACCCCTCCTTTCCATTTCCTTATAGAGATTATGTGTCTGTCTCTCTTTGGAGGGTGTTGAGCACCTAGATGATGCTATCTCCACTCAAAATGCCTGTTCCCTGTCCGTGTGACTGTTTCTCAAGGTCTTTCTTTCTTCGTGGCTGTGGCTTGGTATCGCTGTCTCCTTGGCCTTGCTTTTGTTGCCTGTCTTTGTTGTTGTTGTTGCTGTCTCCTTGGCCTTGCTTTTGTTGCCTGTCTTTGTTGTTGTTGTTGTTGTTGTTGAGATGGAGTCTCACTCTGTTGCCCAGGCTGGAGTGCAGTGGCGTGATCTCGGCTCACTGCAACCTCCACCTCTCAGGTTCAAGCAGTTCTCCTGCCCCAGGCTCCCAAGTAGCTGGGACTACAGGCATGTGCCACCACGCCTGACTAATATTTGTATTTTTAGTAGAGATGTTTAACCGTATTGGCCAGGCTGGTCTTGAACTCCCGACCTCTTGATCTGCCCGCCTCGGCCTCCCAAAGTGCTGGGATTACAGGGATGAGCCATCAGGCCTGGTGCCGGTCTTTTAAGTCATTGTGCATGTAGAAAATCCAAGTATCTACTAAGCAACTGTTAAGATTGATTTAGAAAGGTCACTGGATGTAAGGGCAATATGGAAAAAATTAGTTTTATTACGAATTTATTAATTATTATTATTTTGAGACAAAGTTTCAGTCCTACTGCTCAAGCTGGAGTACAATGGCATGATTTTGGCTGACTGCAACCTGAGCCTCCCAGGTTCAAGTGATTCTCCTGCCTCAGCCTCCCTAGTAAGTAAGTGGGACAACTGGTGGGTGCCACCATGCCAGGCTGATTTTTTGTTGTTTTGTTTTGTTTTAGTAGAGATGGGGTTTCACCATGTTTGCCAGGCTGGTCTTGAACTACTGGCCTCAAGTGATATACCCACCTCGGCCTCCCAAAGTGCTGGGATTACAGGCTTGAGCCACTGCACCTGGCCCTCACACAATGAAGTTTCTAGAAGAAAACAGGAAAATGTCTTCATGACCTTGGTGAGGGCATGAAAAGTAGAAACATCCTGTTTTCCAAACAGGATACAAAGAGCACTAAGTACAAAAGAAAAGATGGACAAGGCTGGGTGCGGTGGCTCACACTTGTCATCCCAGCACTTTGGGAGGCCGAGGCAGGTGGATCATGAGGTCAGGAGTTCAAGACCAGCCTGGCCAACACAGTGAAACCCCATCTCTACTAAAAATACAAAAATTAACTGGGCATGATGGCAGGCACCTGTAATCCCAGCTACTTGGGAGGTTGAAGCAGGAGAATTGCTTGAACCCAGGAGGTGGGGGTTGCAGTGAGCCGAGATCACACCACTGCACTCCAACCTGGACAACAGAGCAAGACTCTGTCTCAAAAAAAAAAAAAAAGAAAGAAAGAAAGAAAAGAAAAAATGGATGAACCGGGCCCACTCCTTGGGTCTCTGAGACTCTGTGTCTCTCTGGCTTTTGTCTATGGCTCTGGCTCTGACTGAGTCGTGCTCTGTTCAGTGCCACTCACTTTCTCCAAGTCGCCTGTGGCGTCCGGATTACTGTGGGCTCCTGTTGTTAACCTCTCTCATCTTCACTGCACCCAGCTTTCTGTCCACTTTCAACCTCAGATTGTGACTCCAGCCCCTGTCTGTGCTGCCTGCCATCTGCTGTCTTCCCTCTTCCCCTTGCTGCCATGAGTTTCGTTCTGCACCTGCCCTGAGTGTCCCTTGCCATCTCTGCCCTCATTTGTTTTTGTTTTTATTTTTTGGGACAGAGTCTTACTCTGTCCCCCAGGCTGGAGGGCAGTGGTGCAGTCTGGCTCACTGCAACTTCTCCCAGGTTCAAGCAATTCTCCCTCAGCCTCTCTAGTAGCTGGGATTACAGGTGCCCACCACCACACCCAGCTAATATTTGTGTTTTTAGTAGGGAGGGGGTTGCACCATGTTGCCCAGGCTGGTCTCAGACTGCTGGGATCATAGGCGCAAGCCACCGCACCCGGCATCTCTGCCCTCCTTTGACTTGGGGCTTTTCTGTTGTTGTTGTTTGTTCTGTTTTGCTTTTGAGACAGACTCTCACTGTCACCCAGGCTGGAGTGCAGCGGCACAATCTCTGCTCACTGCAACCTCCGCCTCCCAAGTTTAAGCGATTCCCCTGCCTCATCCTCCTGAGTAGCTGGGACTACAGGCTCACACCACCACGCCTGGCTAATTTATTGTATTTTAGTAGAGACAGGGTTTCACCATGTTGGCCAGGATGGTCTCGATCTCTTGACCTTGTGATCCCCATGTCTTGGTCTCCCAAAATGTTGGGATTACAGGCATGAGCCACTGCGCCCGGCCTGCTTTTGTTTTTTAAGAGATAGGGTCTCGCTCTGCTTCCCAGGCTGAAGTGTTGTGGCACAATCATGGCTCACTGCACGTGGTCTTGACCTCCCGGGTTCAAGTGATCCTCCCACCTCAGCCTCCTAAATAGCTGGGACTATAGGGGTACGCCACTGCACCTGGGGAGTTTTTAAGTTAGCTCTTTCTGATTTAATGTGCCACTAGACCCTGGGTTTTGCTCTTTCTGGCCCTCTCTGGGTGCCTTTTTTGCCTCTTTCTGGGTGTTTTTCCTTGCATCGCTCACCTGCTGGGTTTCCTCTCTTGGCTTCTTCTGTCTCCTGGGGAGGCCGTAACCACGCGATCTCCTTCCTCTCCCCACAGGGCATGCCACCAATGACTCAGGCACCGCGCATCATGCACCACATGCCGGGCCAGCCGCCCTACATGCCACCCCCTGGCATGATCCCCCCACCAGGCCTTGCACCTGGCCAGATCCCACCAGGGGCCATGCCCCCACAGCAGCTCATGCCAGGACAGATGCCCCCTGCGCAGCCTGTGAGTATCTAGTCCCGTCCCCACCCCACCAGGTCTCATATAAATAGAATACAAGACTAGAAAGGGACCAGCCGGGGGGCAGTTGTAGGTTGAGTGGTCTGGGCAGGCCCCCCCTGAGGGGGTGGTACTGAATGATGAGGATGTAGCAGTGGGGGTGGGCCCTGGGCAGAGAGGAATTAGCATGCTGGTTGGAGGGTCCAGAAGGTTAGGGCAGGCTGGAGCGGTGCCAGCACCTAGGTTCATTCTGTGAGCTATCGAGCGCCTGCTTATGCGCCAGGCCCAGGGCTGCACCGTAGCGATGCAGCAGGGACTGAGACAGAAACCTATGCTGTCCTGTGGCCTACAGTCTGTAGGGGGAAAGGGGTGGGGGGCAGACGGGCAACAGTATGTGGTGCATTGGGTGGAAGTACCAGAATGAATCCATGCAGTGTGAGCAGTGGAGGAAGGGGCAGTACTGGGGTCCTCCACTAGGCTCAGGGCTCCTGTGTTCACCGGCTCCTTCACACCCCTACAGCTTTCCGAGAATCCACCGAATCACATCTTGTTCCTCACCAACCTGCCAGAGGAGACCAACGAGCTCATGCTGTCCATGCTTTTCAATCAGTAAGTGGGGCCTGTGGCTGGGTGGTCCCTGGAGGGTGATGGGCAGGAGGCATCTCCATGGGAACAGGCCTCAGAACTCTGCCAGCAGAGCCCTGAGCCAAGTACGGCTTTGCAGGAGGGACAGTGACCAAAGATGTGAAAGGAGGAGGCTGTGGCTGGGCCCATGGCCTTTGGGGACATGATGAGGCTGGAAAGGTCACCATGGCCGGGCTTGTGGCCTTTTTCAGCCTTAATTGAGGGCTGAGGGAGTCCAGGCTCTGGGCCTCATTTTCCCAGCCCCTAAAATGGAGCCATGCAAGGCAAGGTACATGTAACACTACATCAAGACACCTTTGAGCACTAGCTATAAGACTGGCAGAAGTCAGCGTGCTCAAAAACAGCAAGTGTGGGAGATGGGGCCACGTGGACTCTTGTGCCTGGTGTCAGTGTGGAGACCAGCGTGGCCAATGTGTAGAGGGGCTGTTCACCGTTGAGTGAAGCTGTGGATGTGAATGAGCTCGTCTGGTGGTTCTGTTTCAGGGGCTGTGAATGGGGCATTCATCACAGTATTTGTGGTGGGGGGTTGGAGGCTGTCTATAAGAAGAGATGGACCTCGTGCAGACACTCACCAAGCTGCACTGTGTGACACTTAGAAGAAGAGAAAGCGCAACTTTTTTTGTTTTGTTTTTGAGATGGAGTCTCACTCTGTCACCCAGGCTGTAGTGCAGTGGTGTGATCTCTGCTCACTGCAACCTCTGCCTCCTGGGATCAAGCAATTCTCCTGCCTCCGCGTCCCTAGTAGCTGGGACTGCAGGTGCCCACCACCACGCCCTGCTAATTTTTGTATTTTCAGTGCAGACGGGGTTTTACCATATTGACCAGGCTGGTCTCAAACTTCTGACCTTGTGATCCGCCCGCCTAGGCCTCCCAAAGTGCTAGGATTACAGGTGTGAGCCACTGTGCCTGGCAAGAAAGCGCAACTTTATAATAGTGCTGAGAGGAGATTGTGAGAGCCCGAAAAAAATAGAAAAGCAATACCACACGTGCAGCATGCCCACAAAGCTGTGTATTTTGTAAGAATGCTGATGGAAAATAGAATACCCAGTAAACATGAGGATGGTTGCTTAATGGAGAAAGAAGTATGGAATGAGAAGGGGGAAATTAGAGAAACAGCATATCAGAAAAGTGAGGGTAAGGCCCGGCGCGGTGGCTCATGCCCTTATTTCTAGTATCTTAGGAGGGTGAGGCAGGCAGATCACTTGAGGTCAGGAGTTTGAGATCAGCATGGCCAACATGGTGAAACCCCATCTCTACTAAAAATACAAAACAAAACTGAACAAAGGGAGGGTACCAATTATTGTTGGTGTGGCAGGGTGGGGGGTATGATTTAGGAAGGACCTGGGGGTCTGCAGTGTACTATTTGCAGACGCATGGTTGTTTGTATTAAAATTTTTCATTAAATGCTATGTTTACATTAGAGTTTTTCAGTTTAGTGCTACCTACATTTCGGGCTGGATAATTGGTATTAATGAGGCACTGTCCTGTGCATTGGAGGCTATTTGGCATCATTTCTGACTTGTGTCCACTCGATGCCAGCATGTTGGGGGGAAATGCTGAGTCCCTGAGGTCTATCGTTCTCTTCCAGATTCCCTGGCTTCAAGGAGGTCCGTCTGGTCCCTGGGCGGCATGACATCGCCTTCGTGGAGTTCGACAATGAGGTACAGGCAGGGGCAGCTCGCGATGCCCTGCAGGGCTTTAAGATCACCCAGAACAACGCCATGAAGATCTCCTTTGCCAAGAAGTAGCACCCTTTCCCCCACCCCGTGCCTGCCCCTTCCCCTATTCTGGGGCTACCCCTTTCCCCCTTGGCTCAGCCCCCTGAAGGTAAGTCCCCCTTGGGGGCCTCCTTGGAGCCGTGTGTGAGTGAGTGGTCGCCACACAGCATTGTACCCAGAGTCTGTCCCCAGACATTGCACCTGGTGCTGTTAGGCCGGAATTAAAGTGGTTCTTTGAGGTTTGGTTTTTCACAATCATTTGTCTGATTTTCTTGCTCTCCCTGGTTCCTTTCCCTCCACCTCACCAGCACATCCTGGGTTTTTTGACTTCTTGGCATTTTGAGGTTTGCAACCCTGGGGAAACATAGGATAGTGTAGTAATACTGTTCAAACTTAGGTTACAGTTACTGCTTTGGCAGTTTCGTATATTGTCCCAATTCACAGCAGGAAATGGAATCCTAGGTCAGGAAACGCAAAGTCAGGGCTGCCATGTACAGTTAGGCATGTTGGGTACTGCACAAGAATGCCACCTTTAAGGGCAGGCACACTATTCACTTTCTAGGCTTATGTGTCTGTGCCATCAGTTTTCTGACACATGACAAGTGTGTTCAGGAAGAGGTGTTCCTTCACCTTTTTTTTTTTTTTAAAGACGGGTTTAGGCTGGGCACGGTGGCTCAAGCCTGTAATCTCAGCACTTTGGGAGGCCGAGGCAGGCGGATCACGAGGTCAAGAGATTGAGACCATCCTGGTCAACATGGTGAAACCCCGTCTCTACTAAAAATACAAAAAATTAGCTGGGTATAGTGGTGCGTGCCTGTAATCCCAGCTACTCAGGAGGCTGAGGCAGGAGAATTGCCTGAACCCAGGAGGCGGAGGTTGCGGTGAGCCGAGATCGTGCCATTGCACTCCAGCCTGGGTAACGAGCGAAACTCCGTCTCAAAAAAAAAAAAAGATGGGGTTTCACTATGTTGGTCAGGCTGGTCTTGAACTCCCAACCTCAGGTGATCTGCCCGCCTTGGCCTCCAAAGTGCTTGGATTACAGGCTTGAGCCACCACGCCCGGCCTTCACCTTTTTCTACTCAACAAAAGTGCAGTCTGGGCTGGGCACAGTGGCTCACACCTATATTCCCAGCACTTTGGGAAGCTGAGGCGGGCAGATCATGAGATCAAGAGATTAAGACTATCCTGGCACCAGGTGCGGTGGCTCACACCTGTAATTCCAGCACTTTGGGAGGCTGAGACAGGCAGATCACGTGAGGTTGGGCGTTCAAGACCAGCCTGACCAACATGGAGAAACCACATCTCTACTTAAAAAAAAAAAAAAGGCCGGGCGCGGTGGCTCAAGCCTGTAATCCCAGCACTTTGGGAGGCCGAGGCGGGTGGATCACGAGGTCAAGAGATCAAGACCATCCTGGTCAACATGGTGAAACTCCGTCTCTACTAATACAAAAAAATTAGCTGGGCACGGTGGCGCGTGCCTGTAATCCCAGCTACTCAGGAGGCTGAGGCAAGAGAATTGCCTGAACCCAGGAGGCGGAGGTTGCGGTGAGCCGAGATCGCGCCATTGCACTCCAGCCTGGGTAACGAGCGAAACTCCGCCTCAAAAAAAAAAAAAAAAAAAAAAAAAAAATTAGCCGGATGTGGTGGCGCATGTCCGTAATCCCAGCTACTCGTCGGCAGTGGGGAGGTGGGCTGAGGCAGGAGAATCGCTTGAACCTGGGAGGCAGAGGTTGTGGTGAGCCGAGATTGTCCCATTGCACTCCAGCCCGGGCGACGAGTGAAACTCCACCTCCAAAAAAAAAAACTATTCTGGCTAACACAGTGAAACTCTGTCTCTACTAAAAAATACAAAAAATTAGCCAGGCCTGGTGGCACGTGCCTGTAGTCCCAGCTACTTAGGAGGCTGAAGCAGGAAAATCACTTGAACCCAGGAGGTGGAGGTTGCAGTGAGCCGAGATTGCGCCACTGGACTCCAGCCTGGGCAACAAGGGAGACTCCATCTCAAGAAAAATAAAAAACTTGGACTTGCCAGTCCAGAAGTGAGGGTCTCTGGGAGCAAGGCGGACCCTCTGGAGAAGGATGCTCAGCCTGTGGATCTCTGAAGCAGTTTGGAGGTGAAAAATGAGTTCAGATTCTCCGTTGTTTATTCATTCTGACCTTGGGCAAGTGACCGAACTCCTCTGAGACTTACTTTTCTCCTTGGCAACGTGGAAGTTGGAAGCTGAGGGGGTAACATTGCATAAGGTGGTCAGCAAAGTCCAGAGCTGAAATCCTTGGGAGCCCCGAGTGATCTGGAGGAGCCTGGCTTGTGAAGATCTGGAGGAAGTGCAGAGGTCCTGGGGTGAGAGTGAGCTCAGCATTTGAGCACTAGAAAGTAGGGAAAACTCCAGGGGCTGCCATTTGCATTGTGTTCAATAAAACATGGCTGGGCGTGGTGGCCCACACCTATAATCCCAAAGCTCTGGGAGGCTGAGGTGGGTGGATCACTTGAGGTCAGGAGTTTGAGACCAACCTGGCCAACATGGTGAAACTGTTGCTACTAAAAATACAAAAGGTATCTGGGTGTGGTGGCGCACGCCTGTTGTCCCAGCTACTCCAGAGGCTGAGGTAGGAAAGTTACTTCAACTTGGGAGGTAGAGGTTGCAGTGAGCTGAGATTGTGCCACTGTACTCTAGCCTTCCATCCTGGGTGACAGAGTGAGACTCCATCTCAAAAAGAAAAAAAAGAATTGTACTTCTTTGTGACCCTGTTACTGTGGCTGGAATATGGAGGGAGAGTACAAAGCGTGGATACAAAGACTGGCCCCTGTCTTGCTGTTGGGAAAGCCAGCTGCCATGTTGTGAGCCATCTGGAGAGGTCCACATGTAAAGAAAAATGAGGACAGAGACCTTCAGTCCAGTTTCCACAAGCAACTGAATCTCCCCAACAGCTGCCTGAATGAGCTTGGAAGCAGTCCTCCCGCAGTCCAGCCTTCGGATGAAACTGCAGTGCTGGCTGACAGGCTGACTGCAGCCTTAAAGCAGACCTTGAGCCTGAGGCATCCAACCCACAGAAAAGGTGATAATTTGGTCTTTTTTTTTTTTTTTCTAGACGGGGTCTTGCTCTAGAGTGCAGTGGCAGGATCACAGCTCACTGCAGCCTCTACCTTCTGGGTTCAAGTGATCCTCCAACCTCAGCCTCCTGAGTGGCTGGGACTATA
Source organism: Aotus nancymaae (assembly GCF_030222135.1). Lineage (NCBI taxonomy): Eukaryota > Metazoa > Chordata > Mammalia > Primates > Aotidae > Aotus > Aotus nancymaae. The sequence goes on along the minus strand of NW_026988441.1, from coordinate 13,280,098 downwards.
GGTGCATACTACCATGCCCAGCTAGTTCTTTTTTTCTTTTTTTTTTCTTTTTGTAGATAAAGGGTCTCACTGTGTTACCTAGGCTAGTCTTGAACACTTAGGCTCTAGCAGTCCTGTCTCGGCCTCCCAAAGAGCTGGGGTTACAGGCATTAGCCACTGCCCTCAGCCAGTGTTGGTCTTAGGGTAATTACGCAGCAGTAGATACATGCATTCGGCTTTGGGAATTGAAGTCACTACTACTGTTTTGTGGCTTCATCAGTAATATGGGGCAGAGGACACAGTCCCCACAGCTGATTTTTTTTTTTTTTTTTTTTTTTTAGGTGGAATTTCACTCTTGTTGTCCAGGTTGGAGTGCAGTGGTATGATCTCAGGTCACTGCAACCTCTGCCTCTCGAGTTCAAGTGATTCTCCTGCCTCAGCCTCCTGAGTAGCTGGGATTACAGGTGTGCACCACCATGCCTGGCTAATTTTTTGTATTTTTAGTAGAGACAGGGTTTCACCATGTTGGCCAGGCTGGTCTTCAACTCCTGACCTTAGGTGATCCGCCCACCTCAGCCTCCCAAGGTCTGGGATTACAGGCGTGAGCCACTGCGCCCAGCCGACAGCTGATTCTTGAGTGTGTTTTCTGAGTATCTTTAATACGTCACACAATATCATACACCTGAACTTTGTACACTGATTATCTACCCAACCAGAGGTCTTTAATTTTCATTCCTTGATGAATCTCCAGGGTCTGGATCAAAGCCTAGCATACTTTATGTACTCAAGAAATATTTAATGAATGAATAAATGATTTTTTTTTTTTTTTTGAGACAGGGTCTCACTCTGTCACCCAGGCTGGAGTGCAGTGGCGTGATCTTGGCTCACTGCAGCCTCCACCTTCCAGCTTCATGTGATTCTGGTTCAGCTTCCCAAGTAGCTGGAACTACAGGTGTGTGCCACTACACCTGGCTAATTTATGTATTTTCACCTTGTTGGCCAGGCTGATCAGAAACTCCTGACCTCAAGTGATCTGTCTGCCTCAGCTCCGAAAGTGCTGGGATTACAAGAGTGAGCCACTGCACCTGGCCTGAATGAAGGAGTAATTTTTTTTTTTTTTTTTAGACGGAGTCTCACACTGTTGCCCAGGCTGGAGTGCATTGGCGACATCTCGGCTCACTGCAACCTCCGCCTCCTGGGTTCGAGTGATTCTCCTGCCTCAGCCTCCCAAGTAGCTGGGATTACAGGCGCCTGCCACCACGCCCAGCTAATTTTTTTGTATAAAGAATGTTTTAAAGTGGAAAAGTTCAAACATACATAACAATAATTTTTTTTTTTTTTTTTTTTTTTTTTTTTTGAGACGGAGTTTCGCTCTTGTTACCCAGGCCGGAGTGCAATGGCGCGATCTCGGCTCACCGCAACCTCCGCCTCCTGGGTTCAGGCAATTCTCCTGCCTCAGCCTCCTGAGTAGCTGGGATTACAGGCACGCGCCACCGTGCCCAGCTAATTTTTTGTATTAGTAGAGACGGGGTTTCACCATGTTGACCAGGATGGTCTCGATCTCTTGACCTCGTGATCCACCCGCCTCGGCCTCCCAAAGTGCTGGGATTACAGGCTTGAGCCACCGCGCCCGGCCTGAACATAACAATAATTTTTTAAGAAAAGACTATAGTTTCCTGAACTTTCATATTCCCTTCTACCAGCTTCATGTACCAACTTGTGGCCATCTGAATTTCAAGCAGGCCTCCACTCTCTCTCCTTTTCAGATTATTTTGAGAAGACATCCTATTAGCTCACTCTCAATCAGTATTTAAGTACAGATAGTCTTCAACTCACTGTGGTTCAGTTTACAGTTTTTCGACTTCATAATGGGCTTATCTAGGTATTAAATGCATTTCAGGGCTGTGCGCAGTGACTCATGCCCGTAAGCCCAGCACTTTGGGAAGCCGAGGTGGGTGGGTCACTTGAGGTCAGGAGTTCAAGACCAGCCTGACCAACATGGTGAAACCCCATCTCTACTAAAAGTACAAAGTTAGCTGGTGCATGCCTATCATGCCAGCTACTTGGGAGGCTGAGGCAGGAGAATCACTTCAACTCAGGAGGCAGAGGTTGCAGTGAGCAAAGATCACACCATTGCACTCCAACCTGGGCAACAAGAGTGAAACAACATCTCAAAAAAAAAATTGCATTTTGAAGCCAGGTGCAGTGGCTCACACTTTAAGTCGCAACTACTTAGAAGGCTGTGGTGGGAGGATAGGTTGAGCCCAGTTGGTCAAGGCTGAGTGAGCTGTGATTGCGGCACTGCACTCCAGCCTGGGGGACAGACAGAGTGACACCCTGTCTGTTAAAAGAAAAAAAATTCAGGCCTGGTACAATGGTTCATGCCTATAATCCCAGTACTTTAGGAGGCTGAGGCAGGCGGGTCATGAGGTCAGGAGTTCGAGACCAACCTGGCCAATATAGTGAAACCCTGTCTCTACCAAAAAATATAAAAAAAATTAGCCAGGTGTGGTGGTGTGCCCCTGTGGTCCCAGCTACTCAGGAAGCTGAGGTGGGAGAATTGCTTGAACCCAGAGAGGTGGAGGTTATAGTGGGCCTGAGTCATTCCTCGATGAGAGAGTGAAAAAAAAGAAATCCACTTAAAATGTTTTCAACTTAACAATGGGTTTATCAGGATTTAACCCTACCATACATTGAGGAGCATCTGTGTATCTGAAAAATAACCACAATGCTGTGACTACACCCAAAACTAAGTTTTTTTTACCATCACTACATATGTGACTAGTGTTCAGATTTTCAATATTTTTATACGTAAGTCTGTAAACACTTTAAATCAGAATCCAAGTAAGGTCTACACGTTGTGACTGCCGCTATGGTTCTTACGTCTTTTGAAATCTAGGCCACCCCTCAGGCCCATTTTTCCCCCTTCTCAGGCAATTTATTTGTCTTATTGACACACTTGTGGTCTGGATTTGTTGGTTGCATTGTTGAGAGGTCCTTAACATGTCCCTTTGCCCTCTGTGTGCCCTGCAAATCCATTGAATGGATGTGTTTAACCCCTAACACAGCCCTGTAAGTAAGACAGCATAGTAGGCCAGCCACTGTGGCTCACACCTGTAATACCGGCACTTTGAGAGGCTGAGGCAGACAGATCACTTGAGGTCAGGAGTTAGGGACCAGCCTGGCCAACGTGGTGAAACCCCAAATCTATTAAAAATACAAAAACTAGGCCAGGCATGGTGGGTCACGTCTGTAATCTCAGCACTTTGGGAGGCTGAGGAGGGCTAATCACCTGAGGTTAGGAGTTCGAGACCAGCTTGACCAACACGAGGAAACCACATCTCTACTAAAAATAAAAAAATAGCCAGGCATGATGGTACATGCCTGTAATCCTAGCTACTCGGGAGGCTGAGGTAGAAGAATCACTTTAACCTGGGAGGCAGAGGATTTGGTGAGCCGAGATCACACCATTGCATTCCAGCCTGGGCAACAAGAGTGAAACTCGGTCTCAAAAAAAAAAACAAAAAGACTAGTCCGGTAAAGTGGTGGGTGCCTATAATCCCAGCTACTTGGGAGGCTGAGGCAGGAGAACCTCTTGAACCCGGGAGGCGGAGGTTGCAGTGAGCCGAGAATGTATACCACTGCACTATAATGAGACTCCATCTCAAAAAAAAAACAACAAAATAAACCTAAAGATACTATAGATATCTATAGAGATAATAAAGATACTATAGCAATGGCTGTGGGCCTGGATACAAGTGTTAGCTTCTCCACTTCTCCACTTCTGGCTGTATAAGCCTTAGACAAGTTCCTTAATACTTCCATTTCCATGTAACAAGGGGTTATAGGCCAGGCACTGGTGGCTCATCCCAGTGCTTTGGGAGGCCAAGGCAGGAGGATTGCTTGGGAACATGAGTTCCAGCCCAGCCCAGGCAACGTAGTAAGACATCGGCTTTACAAAAATGAAAAAAAAAAAAAAAAATCATCCAAGCATGGTGGCCCACCTGTGGTCCCAGCTACTCGGGAGGCTGAGAGGGGAGGATTTCTTGAGCCCAGGGGTTTGAGGATGCAGTGAGCTATGATCACATCACTGTACTTCAGCCTGAGCAACGGCAAGATCCTGCCTCAAAAAATTAAATTAGGCGGGACCTGGTGGCTCATGCCTGTAATCCCAGCACTTTGGAAGGCTACGGTGGGCAGATTGCTTGAGCCCAAGAGTTTGAGATGAGCCTGGGCAACATGACGAAACATTGTCTCTATCAAAAAACACAAAAAATTAGCTGGCCATGATGGTGTGTATCTGTGGTCCTAGCTACTTAGGAGGCTGAGGTAGGAGGACTGCTTGAGCCCAGGAAATAGGGGCTACAGTGAGCCACGATTATGCCACTGCACTCCAACCTGGGCAACAGAGCAAGACCCTCTCTCAAAATAATCTTTTTAAAAAAATGGATTAACCGGGCATAAGTGGTTTGTGCCTCTAGTCCCAGTTACTCAGGAGGCTGAGGTGGGAGGATTGCCTGAGTCTAGGAGGTTGAGGCTGCAGTGAGCTGTGACGGCATCATTGCACTCCACCTGGGCAACAGAGTGAGACCCTGTCTCAAAAAAAAAAGTGGGGGAGGGTTATTATAAATACTCCTGACATGATACAGAGCATCCATTTGAGTTCATAACATAAATACATACTTAGTGAATGCTCCATAACTATTGGCTTTTATTATTATTATTTTGAGAACGAGTCTTGCTCCATCACCCAGACTGGAGTGCAGTGGCATGATCTCGGCTCACTGCAACCTCTGCCTCCGGGTTCAAGCGATTCTCCTGCCTCAGCCTCCCGAGTAGCTGGGACTACAGGCATGCGCCACCACACCCCACTAATTTTTGTATTTTTAGTAGGGACAGGGTTTCACCACGTTGGCCAGGATGGTCTCTTAACTCCTGACCACGTGATCTGCCTGCCTTGGCCTCAATTACAGGCATGAGCCACTGCGCCCAGCCAGGCTTTTATTATTGTCCCCATTTTACATACAAGGAAGCTAAGGCTCTGTGAGGAGAAATAGCTTAGCCCAGGTCATCCAGTAGGAAGCGGCTGGTGCGGAGGAATAGTGACCATGGTGGGACATTGCGTAGCCTAAGGTTGAAAATACAATATTCAATCAGTACTCGAGGGCTGGGCTGTTTCTCATAATCAAAGGGCTGCCTTGTTCTCCTGCCCAACAGCACAGGAAATTCCAAGGTGGTTTTCCTTACAGGCTCCTCCGCTGGAGTCCAGGTACCTAAGCCAACTCAAGAGAAGATGGAATTGAATACCTCAACCTCCTTGTCTGGGCCTCTGTGATCGCCGAGGAGGGGGCTGTTGGTTGGAAAGCTGTGAGCTGCTTTGGACCTTATCTGGGAATTTCCTTGGGCTTGCAGCCTTTACCCTATCCTTGAAATAGTTCTGGCTGGGTAGCAACCTCTAGGTGGTGTGGGCGAAATTTGGGACTGGTTTAGGGCGGGGACAAGACCAAGAACACAAGTTTCCTTGTGCTGCGGGAGAGAGGGAGGGGAGGAAATTAGAGACCCAGGTACCCTCTTGCTCACTCCCTTGCTCACAGTCCACGATGGCCTGGTCCCTGGTGTTCCTTGGGGTCATCTTGCTGTCTGCCTTCCCAGGACCTGGTGTCAGGGGCAGCCCCATGCCCAGGCTGGCTGACCGGAAGCTGTGTGCGGACCAGGAGTGCAGCCGTGAGTGTGGGGAGGGGAGAACTGGGGACTCAGGGTATTAGCCTGTGTGGAAGGTACTGCATTTCCTTCTTTTCCTTCCCCAGACCCCATCTCCATGGCTGTGGCCCTTCAGGACTACGTGGCCCCTGACTGCCGATTCCTGACCATTCACCAGGGCCAAGTGGTGTATGTCTTCTCCAAGCTGAAGGGCCGTGGGCGGCTCTTCTGGGGAGGCAGCGTGAGTCTTGGGAGAGCGAAAGAGGGAAGGGTACAGGGCTGGGGTAAACTCATTATCCCCGTGAAGAGAAGATTTGAGGAGAGTGAACTGAAATAGACATTGTGGGAGGATATTGTGACTGACTTTATTTTCACTTTATTTATTTATATTTATTTATTTATTTATTTATTTATTTTGAGACCGAGTTTCACTCTTGTTGCCCAGGCTGGAGTGCAATGGTGCAATCTCGGCTCACCACAACCTCTGCCTCCCAAGTATCTGAGATTACAGGCGTGTGCCACCATGCCCGGCTAATTTTTGTATTTTTAGTAGAGACAGGGTTTCTCCATATTGGTCAGGCTGGTCTTGAACTATTGACCTCAGGTGATCTGCCTGCCTCGGCCTCCCAAAGTGCTGGGATTACAGGCGTGAGCCACCACGCCTGGCCTATTTTCACTTTATGTTATTAATTAATTTATTTATTTTTTATTTTTTCAAGACAGAGTCTTGCTCTGTCACCCAGGCTGGAGTGCAATGGTGCTATCTCAGTTCACTGCAGCCTCCGCCTCCTGGGTTCAAGTGATTCTCCTGCCTCAGCCTCCCGAGTAGCTGGGATTACAGGTACATGCCACCATACCCGGCTAATTTTTGTATTTTTGGTAGAGACAGGGTTTCACCATGTTAGCCAGGCTGGTCTGAAACTCCTGACCTTGTGATCCGCCTGCCTTGGCCTCTCAGAATGCTGGGATTACAGGTGTGAGCGACCTCCCTCGCCCTATTTTCACTTTATTTACCAATTTTAGGGCATCTGCTATGGTGCCATGTTCTGTTCTAGACACCAAGATACAACAGTGAATGATCCTTTTTATTCTAATGGAGGGAAACAAGCGAAAAGCAGGTCATAAAAAATAGCAGCAGTCATGCATGGTGGCTTACACCTGTAATCTCAACACTTTGGGAGGCCAAGGTGGCAGGATTGCTTGAGCTCAAGAGTTCGAGACCAGCCTGGGCAACACAGCGAGACCCCCATCTCTATAAAAAAATTAAAAAAATAAACTGGGCATCATGGCGTGTGTCTGTGGTCCCAGCTACTTGGGAGGCTGAGGTAGAAGGACTGCTTGAGCCCAGAAGGTGAGGCTGCAGTGAGCTGTGATCATGCTACTGCACCCCAACCTGGGCCACAGAGTGAGACCCTGTCTCCAAAATAATAGGTCACAGTGGCTCACGTCTCTAATCCCAGCACTACGGGAGGCCGAGGCAGGCAGATTACCTGAGGTCAGGAGTTCGAGACTAACCTGGCCAACATGGTGAAACCCTATTTCTACTAAAAATACAAAAAAAAAAAAAAAAAAAAAAAAAAAAAAAATTAGCCAGTCATAGTGACGCACACCTGTAATCCCAGCTACTTGGGAGACTGAGGCAGGGGAATTGCTTCAAGCAGGGAAGTGGAGGTTGCAGTGAGCCGAGATCACGCCACTGCACTCCAGCCTGGGCGACAGAGCAAGACTCCATCTCTAAATAAATAAATTAATTAAATAAAAGTAAATATGCACTACTGTGAGAATTAACAGAGACTGACTTGGGTGGTCAGGAAGGGCCTCTGAACAGGTGACATTTAAGGTGAGATTCGATTTGTGTGACATTTCAGTTGAGATTCGTATGACAAGGATGGAGCCAGTTATGTGGAGATCAGGGAGAAGGGAGAATGCAAAGGCCTTCAGCAGGCACGAGCTTGCCATCTTTCCAGACCTTAGCTTTTAACTCCTCTTCCCCAGGTTCAGGGAGATTACTATGGAGATGTGGCCGCTCGCCTGGGCTATTTCCCCAGTAGCATTGTGCGAGAGGACCAGACCCTGAAACCTGCCACAGTCGATGTGAAGACAGACGTGAGTGTCATGGGGGCTGGCAAGAAATCTGGAGGGAGGACCCTTAGGTTGTGGGAATGGGCAAAGATGCTCCTACCCTTGGCTCCCTGCCAGCCTAGAGGTGTGCACTGGGACAAATTCTTTCTCTGCCTCAATTTTCTTACCAGTAAAATGGGTGCAGTTGGGAGGTGCAAAGATTAGGGGGCTCTGGGCTAATTTGCATGGCACTTGTGTGGCCAGACCTGGGCCCTGCAGCTGCAGCCTTTGCTAAAACCACTAGATCCTTTGTGGTGTGACCGCTGGTTTTCTCTCCACTGTTTCCCCGTTTTCTTTTTCAGAAATGGGATTTCTACTGCCAGTGAGCTCAGCCTACCGCTTGCCCTGCCGTTTCCCCTCCTCGGCTTTATGCAAATACATCAGCCCAGTGCAAACTGCCTGTCTCTGTGATCTTTGGGGTGGGGTAGAGTGGGGTGGGGACCGTGTAAATGAAATGTTTCTCTAGGTTCCTGAATCTAACCAATTAACCCGCTGCATGTGGTAACATCAGTGGGTGCTAGGTAGAGTTTCACTGATGAAAGCTCTGTGCAGTAGGAGAGCTCCAAAGCTTAGGTTTCAGATACAAGCAAAAGAAAACCTAAGCAGCCCAATTAGGGGATTGTAGTGTCCTCTCTAGACTAGTGGGAGGGAGCCAACCGGACCACGCGGAGGATATAAATCGCACAGCAAAGTTTTTCTTGGAAGATTATCTGCAAAGGGAGGTGGGAAGTACCCTACGCGTATCTTCCCAGTTTTTCTTCTTTTTGCCTTTGAGGCCAGAAATCGCTCCCGCCAGCTCAAGAACCGCTCCTCTTCCAGCCTTTCTGTCAATCCTGCCCGTAGCCCCTTCTTTGCATTTGTATCCCCTCCCCCAAGTCCGCTCCGATCCAATCCGGAGACTCGACTGCCCCCGGACTCCCGACCAAATCCGTTCCTCAGCTCAGGGAAGCAGCTCTGCACGTCCCTTCCCAGTTGCTCAACCAATCGGTGGCCCCTGCCCCGCCCCTTTGGGCTGGGCCTCTCTCACGCCGCCAATCAGCGCCTTTTGTCCCGCCCCCTGCCCGCGAGTCCGCCAATCCCGCCTTTCAGAAAGCGTGGCCTGGTATCCCGCAGCCGGAGCGGGTCGCGCCGGAGGGGGGCGGAGGCGGAAGTGGCGGTGCCGGGCCCGGGGAGTAGGAAGGAGCCGGGGCTGTAGCCGGAGTGGAGCGGCTGCCAGCCGAGGAGCAGGCGCGGCCGCGGCGCCATATTGCGGCCCTCAGCGGCCGCGACCGAGTCATGGCCGAGACCTACGGTGAGGGTGGTGGGCCGAAGCCGGGATCCTGGGTCTGGGCCCAGGGAGGATGCGGCCTGTGGGAATGGGGCGGGGCTTTGTAGATCAGGGGGCGGGGTCTGGTGTGATGGAGGCAGGGTCTAAGTGGATGCTGGGAGGGGTTTAGTAGGTCTGAGGCTGAGCTTATTCGATTTGGGTGGAGCCTGAGGTTCTGGTGCATGGGTTAAATAGATCTGGGGCGGGATTTGAGGGAGCTGGTCCTGAGGGTTTGCGGGAGGCCCTGAGGGAAGAGGTGGGCCTCAATGGATCTGGGCGGAGCCTGAGTAAGAGGGCGGGGCCGACTGCATGAATGGCAGGAGTCAGGTTTATGGGCTGGAAGGAGCCCTGAATGGAAGCTCAGGACCCTGGGGCTGATCTGGCTTGAGAGAGCTCTACAATGGGGTTGGGGATGGGCTGTCCTTGAGTTAGGGGCAGGACTTAGTGGCAAGGGGTGGAGCTTACGCTTGAGAATGAAGCCAGGATCTGGGCAGAGGGAGGGAAGGAGAGGTGGGGAAGTGCAAAATCAGTAGGGATGTACCATAGGAGGTGGTGGTTGGAGGCGGGGGAAGCGTTTGTTTAGGAGTCAGAGGGAGCCGCATTCATTCAACAAATATAGATGAGAAGGGAGAAGAGTGCAAAGACCTTGAGGTGAGAACCAGCTTGTCATTTTCAGGGAATGGGCTGAAGGCCAGGAGCTATAGTGGAGTGAATGAGTCAGAGGGTGGTAGGAGGTGAAGAGGAACAAGGGCTAGATCTTAGTCCTTGATTAAATAGCTTTCAAGAGACTTTAGCAAGAAATAGCTAAGATGTGGGACTCTGGAGCCACTTGTCCTGGGTTTGAATGTGACTTCTGCCTAGCTGGCAATTCAGTTAACCTCTCTGGCCTGCTTCCTCATGTGGAAAAATGGGAATAATTTTTAGTCTACCTCCCTCATAGAGTTTTCTTGAGGATGATGTGAGCTGTTGATGTGAGTAAAGACCTTTAGAACTATGCCTGGCCCACAACAACACACAATTTACCCATGTAACAAACCTGCATATGTACCCCTTGAACCTAAAATAAAAGTTGAAGAACATATATAGAATGTGCCTGGCACATGGGAAGTGCTACATAAGAGCTATCTGTTACTGTTACCTATTGCTTTGTGTCTGTGTGTGTTTCTCTCCCTCTAACCATGAAGGTTAGAGGGAGAGATTGGATTGGATTCCATCTTTTTCCCTGTATCTTTCCCTCCCTGTGGGTATCCCTGATTTTGACTCCTATCTGGTCAGACTTCCTCTTCAAATTCCTGGTGATCGGCAGTGCAGGAACTGGCAAATCATGTCTCCTTCATCAGTTCATTGAAAATAAGTGTGAGTTTCCCGCAGTGGTCCTGGGATCCCTGAGCTGGACATGGTGTGGGCAGGTGGGCAGTTGTTGGGGAGGGCAGGGCTGGCCATAGTAGTACAAGTCCGGTGCTGGCTTTTTGGCCTTTGCTTTGTCGTATGTCCTTTACTAGGTTCTCCCTGGCCTCAGTCACTCCAGCAATGAGAATGGGTTTGTAGAGACTGAGAGGGCCTTGGAGGATGGGGGATCCTCTGAGCTGTCTCCTCTCTCCCTGCACTGCTCCTTCTGTTCCTCCCACTCCCAGTCAAACAGGACTCCAACCACACGATCGGCGTGGAGTTCGGATCCCGGGTGGTCAACGTGGGTGGGAAGACCGTGAAGCTACAGATTTGGGACACGGCTGGCCAAGAGCGGTTTCGGTAGGTGGGCTGGGCTCCCAAGGGTGATGGGGAGAGAGAGAGAATGAAACAGAGAGAGAGATATGTGTGCGGAGTTACTTGGAGACACTGAGAGGGCACACAAGGCAGAGAGAGAAGAGACACTGTAGTTAGCAGGTACATATATCTGCAGAGAGAGAGGAAGTACTGGAGAGAGAAAGAGACAGCAGAAGAAAAAGAGATAGGGGCCAGGTGCAGTGGCTCATGCTGGTAATCTCTGTGCTTTGGGAGGCTGAGGTGGGAAGACTGCCTAAGCCCAGGAGTTCGAGACCAGCCTGGGCAACATAGTGAGACCCCATCACAAAGAAAGAAAAATAGATAGAGGAAGAGAGGCTTGGAGATGGGGCAAGGGATAGAGACTGAGAGACAGTAAAACAGAGAAGGAAAAACTTGAGAGACACACACTCAGAAAGGAAAAGAAAAGAGACAGAGACTAAGAGAGTTGAAGAGAAAGATAAGGGGGGATAAGGAGGCCAGATGCCTATGGCTCACGCCTATAATTCCAGCACTATGGGAGGCTGAGGCAGGTGGATCACTTGAGGTCAGGAGTTCAAGACCAGCCTGGTCAATATGGTGAAACCCTGTCTCTACTAAAAGTATGAAAAAAAGGCCGGGCGCGGTGGCTCACTCCTGTAATCCCAGCACTTTGGGAGGCTGAGGCGGGTGGATCATGAGGTTAAGAGATCGAGACCATCCTGGTCAACATGGTGAAACCCCGTCTCTAATAAAAATACAAAAAATTAGCTGGGCATGGTGGCGCATGCCTGTAGTCCCAGCTACTCAGGAGGCTGAGGCAGGAGAATTGCCTGAACCCAGGAGGCGGAGGTTGCGGTGAGCCGAGATCACGCATTGCACTCCAGCCTGGGTAACAAGAGCGAAACTCCGTCTCAAAAAAAAAAAAAAAAAAAAAAAATACGAAAAAAAATTTAGCCAGGCTGTGGTGGCACATACCTGTAATCCCAGCTACTCAGGAGGCTGAGGCAGGGGCGACAGAGCCAGACTCTGTCTCAATAAATAAATGAATGAATGAATAAATAAATAAGGGAGAGGAGAAGACACCAAAAAACAGAGGTCAGAGGCAAAGAGGGAGACAGGGCGTGTTGGACAGGTATAGTTGAATGAATTAATGGACGCATTTATGGGAAGACAAGGGTGAGCATGGAAGAGCCACAGAGACGGAACAGAAAGAAAGGCAGTGAGAAATAGGGAACTGAAGACACACAGGCCAAGGCAGGAGAAGTGCTTGAGTCCAGGAGTTTGAGAACAGCCTGGGCAACATCGAGAAATCCCATCTTTCCAAAAGAGAGATGGAGAGATGGACGTGTTGTGGGAGAGAGAGAGAAATGCTTAGGGCTCAGCGAACAGTAGGTCTTCAGGAAATACCTGCAGAAAAGTTGATAGTCACAGCCGGGCGTGGTGGCTCACGCCTATAATCTCAGCACTTTGGGTGGCTGAGGTGGGTGGATCACTTGAGGTCAGGAGTTCCAGACCAGACTGTCCAACACGGCCAAACCCTGTCTCTACTAAAAATACAAAAATTAGCTGGGTGTGGCAGTGGATGCCTGTAACCCCAGCTACTTGGGAGGCTGAAGCAGGAGAATCACTTGAATTCGGGGGGCAGAGGTTGCAGTGAGCCAAGATCACGCCACTGCACTCTAGCCTGGGCGACAGAGCAAAACTTTATCTCTAAATAAATAAATGACACACAGGGCCGGGCACGGTGGCTCAGGCCTGTAATCCCAGCACTTTGTGAGGCTGAGGTGGGTGGATCACTTGAGGTTAGGGGTTTGAGACCAGACTGGCCAACATGGCAAAACCTCATCTCTACTAAAAATTCAAAAACTAGCCAGATGTGGTGGTGTGCATCTGTAATCCTGGCTACTCAGGAGGCTGAGGTGGGAGAATCGCTCGAACCCCAGAGATGGAGGTTACAGTAAGCTGAGATCTTGCCGCTGCACTCCAGCCTAGGTGACAGAGACTCCCACTCAAAAAAAATAAATAAATAAAAGACCCATAGGCGGATAGGCCAAGGCAGGAGAATCACTTGAGCCCAGGAGTTGGAGCACAGCCTGGGCAACATAGCAAAACCCCATCTTTACAAAAAATATGAAGAAATTAGGCTGGGTGAGGTGGCTCATGCCTGTAATCCCAGCACTTTGGGAGGCTGAGGTGGGTGGATAACCTGAAGTCAGGAGTTGAAGACCAGCCTGACCAACATGGAGAAACCCCGTTTCTACTAAAAATACAAAATTAGGCAAGCGTGGTAGTGGGCACCTGTAATCTCAGCTACTCGGGAGGCTGAGGCAGGAGAATCACTTGAACCTGGGAGGTGGAGGTTGGTGGAGGTTGCGGTGAGCCGAGATCACGCTATTGCACTTCAGCCTGGGCAACAAGAGCAAAACTCCCTCTCAGAAAAAAAAAAAAAAAGAAAGAAATTAGCCAGATATAGTGGTGCACACTGGTAGTCCCAGATACTTCAGAGGCTGAGGTGGAAGGATCCCTGTCTTGGGAGACCAAACCGAAGAGATCGAGGTTGTAATGAGCCAAGATAATGCCACTGCCCTCCAGCCTGGGCTACAGAGCAAGACCATCAATCAGTCAATCAATAAGTAAATAAATAAATAAATAAATACACACATGAAAGAGAAACGGAGAGGAAAACAGACGAATGGAAAGACAGGGAGACAGGGACACAGGGAGAGAGAAAGACAGGGAGACTCACAGACAGAGGCAGCAGGCCAGCTGAGTGAGATAGAAGCTGAGAGAGGCGAAGAGAGACAGACTGCAAGGATACAGGAAGAGAGGAATTGCATGGTGACCGGACCAAGGCCAGGTTTTGGGGCGTTGGCCAGCAGTGGAGGGGGGCCTCCGAACCACCAGTCTCTCCCCGCAGAGGGGGGCACTCTCAGGGCAGACCCCAGCCTTGGGGGTGACTGGGTCCTCCTGGCCCCACAGGTCGGTGACGCGGAGTTATTACCGAGGGGCGGCTGGAGCCCTGCTGGTATACGACATCACCAGGTGGGTACCTGGAGTGGGTGAGGCAGGGCATGGGTGGCCCCTCTCCTGCACCACCTCCCTCCCCTCCCCCTTCTCCACAGCCGGGAGACATACAACTCACTGGCTGCCTGGCTGACGGATGCCCGCACGCTGGCCAGCCCCAACATCGTGGTCATCCTCTGTGGCAACAAGAAGGACCTGGACCCTGAGCGGGAGGTCACTTTCCTGGAGGCCTCTCGCTTTGCCCAGGAGAATGGTGAGGGCTGTGTGGTGGGCCAGGTGGTGGCAGGGGTGGACAGTCCACAGGGACCGTGGATTTCCTGGCTCTTAGTGGCCGTGCCCAGCAGGGGAACGTGGAGCTTCAGTGGTCTGGGTTCACATTTGAGTGTTGGCCGGGCGTGGTGGCTCATACCTATAATCCTGGCACTTTGGGAGGCCAAGGTGGGAGGACTGCTTGAGCCCAGGGGTTTGAGACCAGCCTGGACAACAAAGTGAGATCCTATCTCTACATAAAATTTTAAAAATTAGCTGGGTGTGGTGGCTCATGCCTGTAGTCCCAGCTACAGTGGAGGCTGAGGCAGGAGGATCAACTGAGCCTGAGAGTTTAAGACTGCAGTGAGCCGTGATCATGCCGTTGTATTCCTGTCTGGGAGACAGAGCAAGACCCTGTCTCAAAAAAAAAAAAAAAAAATTTAAGTGTTGCCACCAGTGAGCTGTGGGATTACACTGGTTCAGTTTCCTCATCTGGAAAGTGGGGTCACAGTATTACTGCCTCACAGTGTGCTGTGATGATTGATTGATTAAGGGAGATCGTTAGTGGAAAGTCCTCAGCACCTGCCACAGGGGGTGCTAGATTAATGTTGGCTGCTGAGGTTTCGCCTACCGAATTGGTGTTTTTGTTTTTGTTTTTGAGATGGAGTCTCGCTCTCACCAGGCTGGAGTGCAGTGGTGCAATCTCGGCTCACCACAACTTCTACCCCCGGAGTTCAAGCAATTCTCCTGCCTCAGCCTCCTGAGTAGCTGGGATTACAGGTGCACGCCACCATGCCCAGCTAATTTTTGTATTTTTTATAGAGACAGAGTTTCACCATATTGGCCAGGATGGTCTTGATCTCTTGACCTCATGATCCACCCGCCTCAGCCTCCCAAAGTGCTGGGATTACAGGCATGAGCCACTGTGCCTGGCCCAAAGGCACATTTTTGAATACAGGAGATGGATGGGGTAGATCCCAGGGTAACAGGCACTGGTGCTAAGGGAAATGCAGCATTCTGACAGCCCACACCAGGTTTGCAAGGGCCAGCTGCAGTGGCTCACACCTGTAATCCCAACATTTTCAGAGGCCAAGATAGGAGGATCACTTGAGGTCAGGAGTTTGAGACCAGCCTGTGCAATGGAGTAAGACCCCACCTCTACAAAAGAAAAAAACAAACAAACAAAAAAAACAAACCTGGGTGTGGTGGTATGTGGCTGTGGGGTCCTGGTGACTCAGGAGGTTGAGGCAGGAGGATCACTTGAGCCCAGGAGTGATCTATGATCACACCACTGCACTCCAGCCTAGGGGACAGAGTGAGACCTTGTCTCAAAGAAAAAACAAAGAAAAAGGTTTGCAAGTGTAAACTCATTTGAAAACACTGTGTTGGCCAAACCACCCGCATCTGCTGGCTTGAGATCTGCCTATGTTCCCCTGTTTTGCAACCTTCAGGTTTAAAGGAGGTTTTGCCATCAGAGAGGTGTGGGTGTGAATTGGCTCTAACTTTCTGACCGTGGGGCCTTGCCACGCGGCTATGGGTAGACCCTTGTTGGCCTGTGCCTGCCCGAGGTGGTGTTGGGGACACAGTGTTGGAGACAGCCCGAGGCCCAACGTGCATGGAGCTCACAGTTCAGTGGGTGGAGGGTGGAAGGACAGACCTACTTCCAGACAGTGACAGCCCAGAAAAGTCAGGGCTGGGAGAGAGGGGTCAGGGCCAGGATTTGGGGGAGCAGGCAGAGGGATCAGGGTGGGATGGGGAGCACAGGCAGAGGGGTCAGGGCTGCGACAGGGCAGGCAGAGGGAGAGGGGTCAGGGGTGGGATGGTGGAACACAGGCAGAGAGGTCAGGGGTGGGATGAGGGGACACAGGCAGAGGAGTCAGGTGTGGGATGGTGGAGCACAGGCAGAGGGGTCAGGTGGGACGAGGGGACACAGGCAGAGGAGTTATATGGAATGAGGGGCCTGGG
The DNA here is from genome assembly GCF_030222135.1 of Aotus nancymaae. NCBI lineage: Eukaryota > Metazoa > Chordata > Mammalia > Primates > Aotidae > Aotus > Aotus nancymaae. The sequence goes on along the minus strand of NW_026988441.1, from coordinate 13,264,011 downwards.
CAGAGGGATCAGGGGTGGGATGGGGGGACACAGGTAGAGGAGTTATATGGAATGGGGAGCCTGGGCAGAAGGGTCAGGGGTGGGATGGGGACCCAGGCAGAGGGTTGGGACCAGGATGAGGAGGCACAAGCAGAGAGGTCAGGACCAGGATATGGGGCCACAGGAAGCTGTTGGAGCCCTAAATAGGCACCTGACCCAGCCTGGGAAGTCAGGGAGGACTTCCTGGAGGAAGAGCTATGTGAGCTGAGCTCTGAAGGAAGAGCTGGGTGGGTATATAGGGAAGTGGATGTTAGTGGCAGGCCTGAGGTGAGGGGAAGCGGGGATGGGATGTTGGAGGAACAGGATGAGAGTAAGCAGGTGAGAGCTCAGTGGAGGGTGGGGATTGACTGGGGCCCTGACCTTGGAATGTGTGCCGCTGCAGAGCTGATGTTCCTGGAGACCAGCGCTCTCACGGGCGAGAACGTGGAGGAGGCGTTTCTCAAGTGTGCCCGCACCATCCTCAACAAGATTGACTCAGGTGAGGCCCCGACCGGCCTGAGTGGGAGCGGAGGGCAGGCCCAGGGGTCTCCAGGTGACCAGTGCTGACCTCTCCCCTTCCCCACAGGCGAGCTCGACCCCGAGAGGATGGGCTCTGGCATTCAGTATGGGGATGCATCTCTCCGCCAGCTCCGGCAGCCTCGGAGCGCCCAGGCTGTGGCCCCTCAGCCGTGTGGCTGCTGAGCCCTGCGGAGCCAGGTGGGACACTGGGGGCTTAGGGAGGCAGGGTAGTCTCTTGGGAATGGGGGAGATGGTGTGGAGACAGACACAGAACATGTGATGACAAGAGAAACACAGTGAGAGAGAATGATGCAAAACACACAAGCTAAAGGAGGCATCTGGCTGGGTGCGGCGGCTCATGCCTGTAATCCCAGCACTTTGGGAGGTCCACACGGGTGGAGGCAGTTCAGTGGGTGGCGGTGCAGGGACAGACCCACTTCAGACAGTGACAGCTCAGGTCAGGGCCAGATGGGTAAGCACTGGGAGAGAGGGGTCAGAGCCAGCAGGGGAGAGGCCCAGAGGGGTCAGGGCCAGGTTGGGGGACACAGGCAGAGGGATCAGGGATGGGATAGGGCAGGCAGAGGCAGAGGGGTCAGGATGGGATGAGGGGACACAGGCAGAGGGGTTTCATGTGATGAAGGGGCACTAAAAAAAAAGACACATAAGGTCAGGATTTGGAGACCATCCTGGCCAACACAGTGAAACCCTTCTCTACTAAAAATAAAAAAATTAGCCGGGCATAGTAGTACATGCCTTTGGTCCCAGCTATTTGGGAGGCTGAGGCAGGAGAATTGCTTGAACCCAGGACGTGGAGGTTGCAGTGAGAGGAGACTGAGCCACTGCATTCCAGCCTGGGTGACAGAGCAAGACTCTGTCTCAAAAAAAAAAAAAGAAAAGAAAAAAAGAGACATTTTCTGGGCCACAGGGAATCCACCTGTACCATCCAGCCCCAGGCCAGCTTCCTGCCCTAGAACTTGACCCTCCCATTCATAGTTCTCCAGTGATTACTGAGTGCCTGCTGTGTGCCAGGCCCTGCCCAAGGCACTGGGAATACGGCAGGGAGTAACACAGACTCCCACCCTCGTGGAGCTGACATTCTTTTGGAGGGAAACAGATGATAAATGAGAGATGTAAATCGGCTGGGCACAGTGGCTCCCCGCTATAATCCCAGCACTTTGGGAGGCTGAGATGGGAGGATCAGTTTCAGACTAGGCTGGGCAACAAAGCAACCTCATCTCCACAAAAATTTTTTTTTAATTAGCCATGCGCGGTGCTGCGCGCCTGTAGTCTCAGCTACTTGGGAGGCTGAGATGGGAGGATGGCTTGAGCCCAGGAGTTCGAGGTTGCAATGAGCTGTGACCCTGTGCCACCGCACTCCAGCCTGGGTGACAGAGTGACACTATGTCTAAAAAAAACGAAAGAAAGAAAACAAAACAAAACAACGAAAGAAATACATAAGTAAAGTTTGTAGTAGTGAGGGAGGTTAAGAACTATGGAGAACAAACGTGCACAGAGGGTGGATACGGTGGAGAAATGTAGGGTTTTTTTTTTGTTGTTGTTTTGTTTTTAAGATGGGATTTCACCATGATGGCCAGGCTGGTCTTGAACTCCTGACCTCAGGTGATCCACCCACCTCGGCCTCCCAAAGTGCTGGGATTACAGGCGCGAGCCACCGTGCCCCGCCCAAGTTTATTTATTTATTTATTTATTTGAGACGGAGTTTCACTTTTGTTGCCCAGACTGGAGTGCAATGGCGTGATCTTGGCTCACCGCAACCTCCGCCTCCTGGGTTCAAGCAATTCTCCTGCCTCAGCCTCCCGAGTAGCTGGGACTACAGGCGCATGCCACCATGCCCAGCTAATTTTTGTATTTTTTAGTAGAGACAGGGTTTCACCTTGTTGACCAGGATGGTCTCGATCTCTTGACCTCGTGATCCACCCACCTCGGCCTCCCAAAGTGCTGGGATTATAGGCGTGAGCTACCGTGTCTGGCTATTTTTTTTTTTTGAGACAGAGTTTCACTCTTGTTGCCCAGGCTGGAGGGCGGTGGCGCAATCTCGGTTCACTGCAACCTCCACCTCCTTGGTTCAAGTGATTCTCCTGCCTCAGTCTCCCAAGTAGCTGGGATTAACAGATGCCCACCACCAGGCCTGGCTAATTTTTTATATTTCTGGTAGAGATGGGGTTTTACCACATTGGCCAGGCTGGTCTTGAACTAACCTCAGGTGATCCACCCACCTTGGCCTCCCAAAGTGCTAGGATTACAGGTGTGAGCCACTGTACCTGGCCATTTTTTTTTCTTTGAGATTGGGTACTGCTCTGCTGCCCAGGCTGGAATGCTGTGGTATGATCTCTGCTCACTGCAACCTCCGCCTCTTGGATTCAAGTGATTCTCCAGCCTCAGCCTCCTGAGTAGCTGGGATTACAGATGCCTGCCGCCACACCCAGCTAATTTTTGTACTTTTAGTAGAGACAGGGTTTCAGCATGTTGGCCAGGCTGGTCTCAAACTCCTGACCTCAGGTGATCCACCTGCCTCGGCCTCCCAAAGTACTGGGATTACAGACATGAGCCACTGCGCCTGGCCAAGAGTGTACTTTAAACAAGATGATGAGGACCGGGCGCGGTGGCTCACGCCTGTAATCCCAGCACTTTGGGAGGCCGAGCCGAGTGGATCACGAGGTCAAGAGATCGAGACCATCCTGGTCAACATGGTGAAACCCCGTCTCTAGTAAAAATACAGAAAATTAGCTGGGCATGGTGGCGCGTGCCTGTAATCCCAGCTACTCAGGAGGCTGAGGCAGGAGAATTGCCTGAACCCAGGAGGCAGAGGTTGCGGTGAGCCGAGATCGCGCCATTGCACTCCAGCCTGGGTAACAAGAGCAAAACTCCATCTCAAAAAAAAAAAAAAAAACAACAAGATGATGAGGGAAGCCTCACTGAGAAGATGGCATTTGAGTAAAGGAGGGAAGACAGGGAGGCCTATGGGGATACGGGGCAGAGCATTGCAGGCAGAGAGCTCAGTAAGTGCAACGCCTGAGCGAGGGGCATACCTGGTGTGGGTGAGGGTGACCGAAGCAGCCAGTGTGGTCGTCATGGAGGACCTGTGTGTGTTTTGGGGGTACAGCATGATGGGGTCAGGGGTTGGAGGAAGCAGATCAGTTAGAGCCTGTGGACCCTGGGGAGGCCTCTGGCTTACACCCTGTGTGGAAGCCATGGGAGGCTTCTGAACGGAGGGACGGGATGCGATTCAGAGGTTCACAGGGTCCCTCTGGCTGCATAAAGGGAAGAGGCTGTGAGGAATAGAGGGGGTCACCAGGACACCAGAGAAGAAGCTACATAGGCCAGGGGAGAGACGGTGGAGGACAGGACGAGGGGGAGGGCAGAGGAGTGGCCGAGACAGGAATAGGGTCCGTGTCCTCCCTAGACGCTCTGACTTCCGGTCTTGGCCATTCTTTTTTTTTGGACCTGTCTTTTTTTTTTTTTTTTGAGACAGAATTTCACACTGTCGCTCAGGCTGGAGTGTAGTGGTGCCATCTCTGCTCACTGTGACCTCCGCCTCCCAGGTTAATGCAATTCCTTTGCCTCTGCCTCCCAAGTAGCTGGGATTATAGGCATGCACAACCACTCCTGGCTAATTTTTGTATTTTTAGTAGAGATGGGGTTTCGCCGTGTTCGCCAGGCTGATCTCGAACTCCTAACCTCAGGAGATCCACCCGCCTTGGCCTCCCAAAGTGCTGGGATCACAGGCCTGAGCCACCGCCCCCGGCCAATCCTGTCTCTTGTTGATGCGGCCACTGGGTCTTTCTAACACACGTCCGCTCCTGTCGCTCCCTTGTTCAGAACCTTCCATGGCTCTCCGGGTCCCAGGACACAGCTGAAGTTCCTCAGCCTGGCGTTGGACCCTCTGCAGGGACTGGTCCCTGCCAGCCCAGCCTCACCAGCCTCAGCCCCTTGTACAGCTCCTGTCTCAGGCCACTCCAGTTGCACTGGAGTTCTTCCCATTCCTCTGGGCCCTTGCTCATGCTGGGCCTCTCCCTGGAACACCATTCCTCCCCTTTTTCCCTGGCAACCTCCTTCCCTCCTCCAGGAAGCACTACTTGTTCCTCCATGCTTGGGTTCAAACTTCTTTTTTTTGAGATAGAGTCTCGCTCTGTCACCTAGGCTGGAGTGCAGTGGTACAATCTCGGCTCACTGCAACCTCCGCTTCTGGGTTCCAGCGATTCTAGCGCCTCAGCCTCCTGAGTAACTGGGACCATAGGCATGGGCCACCAATGCCTGGCTAACTTTTCGTATTTTTAGTAGAGACAGGGTTTCACCATGTCGGCCAGCTGTTCACAAACTCCTGACCTTAAGTGATCCATCCGCCTCGGCCTCCCAAAGTGCATGAGCCACCGTGCCTGGCCCCAAACTTCTTGAAGGGTTTTCAGAACCCTGCAGGATTTGGTCCCATCCCCACCTCTCTGGGGCATGTGTATGTCTTGCCAATTCTCCCCTCTGTACTTCATGCTCAATCCTCTCCCAACCCTTGGCATTTCCAGGGGGGCTGTGGGGAACAGGGGTTAGACTTTGGGTCTACTTGGAAGGCAGAGCCCACATGATTTCCTGATGGAATGGATGTGGAGTCTGAAAGAGAAAGGAGTCAAGGATGATGTCTTTGGACAGTGCTCTCTTGTCCTCCCAAGACTTTGCACCTGCTGTGCCCAAGCCTCAGTTTGCTCATCTGTAAAATGAGGCTAATAATAGCACCTACTTCTATAGGTGGTGAGAAGATGAAATAAGTCAGTTCATGCAAAGTGCTCAGAATGGGGCCTGATGGTCAAGACTTGATCATTGAGGGCTGGTTTTTGTTGTTGTTGTTGTTGTTGTTGTTTTGAGACAAAGTCTCGCTCTTGTCTCCCAGGCTGCAGTGCAATGGTGCAATCTTGGCTCACTGCAAACTGTGCCTCCCGGGTTCAAGTGATTCTCCAGACTCGGCCTCCTGAGTAGCTGAGATTACAGATGCCTGCTACCAGGCCTGGCTATTTTTTGTATTTTTAGTAGAGATGGGGTTTCACCATGTTGGCCAGGCTTTGGTCTGGAACTCCTGACCTCAGGTGATCCACCTGCCTTGGCCTCCCAAAGTGCTGGGATTATAGGCGTGAGCCGACACGCCCGGCTAAAGTTTTCTTCTTATCCATCTTTGGACTGAGCTCAAATGGTGTGTCTTCCTTGCCTCAGGGCTTAGCAGAGATTCTTTCCTAGAGCTTGCCCTCAGTGGGTCAAATGTAACAAGGCAAGGCTTTTTCATACTTTGTTGATTGCAATCTGCAGGAGAAAATATATTTTACATGTTGATCTAGGACTGACTGTAGCAGATCCCACCTATCTATAAAACTCAAACACACATTTTCCTACCACCAGTATTCTTTCGTTTTTTGTCACTGAAGTGAGAGTCACGTAACATAAATTGACGTAACTCTTCAAAGCCTGCGCGATTCAGTGGAATTCAGCGCATTCACCGGGTTGTGCAACCACCACCTCTGTGTTGTTTCAGACGTTTTCTTTCTTTTTTTTTTTTGAGACGGAGTCTCGCTCTGTCACCCAGGCTGGAGTGCAATCACGTGATCTTGGCTCACTCCGCCTCCCGGGTTCAAGCGATTCTCCTGCCTCAGCCTCTGGAGTAGCTGGAATTACAGGCGTGTGCCACCATGCCCCGGTAATTTTTGTATTGTTAGTAGAGATGGGGTTTCTCCATGTTGATCAGGCTGGGCTTGAACTCCCAACCTCAGGTGATCCGCCTGCCTTGGCCTCCAAAAGTGCTGGGATTACAGGTGTGAGCTACCCACCCAGCCTCAGAACGTTTTCATTACCCTAAAGGAAACCCCACACACATTAAGCAGTCACTCTCCATTTCCCCAGCCCCTGGCAACCACCAATTTGTTTTCTATTTCTGTTGGTCAATATAACATTCTTTTCCTTTTTCTTTTTTTTGAGAAGTGTCTCACTTTGTCACCCAGGCTGGAGCGCAGTGGCACCATCTCAGCTCGCTGCATCCTTGACGTCCTGGGCTCAAGTGATCCTCCCACCTCAGCTCCCCAAGTAACTGGGACTATAGGTGTGCACCACCATGCCTGGCTAATTTTTATGTTTTTATTTTTTTTATTTTTATTTTTATTTATTTTTATTTTTATTTCATTTTATTTTTTTGAGACGGAGTTTCGCTCTTGTTACCCAGGCTGGAGTGCAATGGCGCGATCTCGGCTCACCGCAACCTCCGCCTCCTGGGTTCAGGCAATTCTCTTGCCTCAGCCTCCTGAGTAGCTGGGATTACAGGCATGCGCCACCATGCCCAGCTAATTTTTTGTATTTTTAGTAGAGATGGGGTTTCACCATGTTGACCAGGATGGTCTCGATCTCTTGACCTCGTGGTCCACCCACCTCGGCCTCCCAAAGTGCTGGGATTACAGGCTTGAGCCACCGTGCCCGGCTCTTTTTATTTTTTGAAGAGATGGGATTTCACCATGTTGCTCAGGCTGGTCTGAGCTCAAACGATCCACCCATCTCAGCCTCCCAAAGTGCAGGGATTACAGGCGGGAGCCACCATACCTGGCCTCTTTTCCCTTTTTTTTTCTTTGAGATAGGGTCTCACTGTGTTAGCCAGGTTGGTCTTAAACTCCTGGCCTCAAGCAGTCCTCCACCTCAGCCTCCCAAAGTTTTAATCCCAGTACTTTGGGAGGTGGAGGCAGGTGGATCACAAGATCAGGAGTTTGAGACCAGCCTGGCCGATATGGTGAAACCCTGTCTCTGTTTAAAAAAAAAAAAAAAAAGAATCAGGGTGATCCAGGAGCATAGAGGGACACAGAGAGATACAAAGGCAGGTTCATTATATTTTTATTTTTTTGAGACAGAGTCTCACTCCGTTGCCTAGGCTGGAGTGCAGCAGCACAATCTTGGTTCACTGCAACCTCCACCTCTCAGGCTCAAGCGATCTTCCCACCTCAGCCCCCCAGGTAGCTGGGACCACTGACACATGCCACTACACCTGGCTAATGTTTGTATTTTTTTATAGAGACAGAGTTTTGTGGTGTTGCCTATGGCTGGTCTCAAACTCCTGGGCTCAAGTGATCCTCTCGCCTTGGCTTCCCACAGTGCTGGGATTACAGGCATGAGCCATTGCGTCTAGCCAGATACATGATATTTATTAGATGTTGAAATCTGGCTTTACAGACTCAGCTCTCTGAGGCAAACAAACAGGGAGATGCAGGTACCCTTAGCGTAAGCCCCAAATTACCTTCAGGAGAGAGACAGAACATCAGACAATGTGGAAACTGGGAGAAGAAAGGTATGAACAGACCAATACAGATAGGCAGGGAAATACCTGGAAATGAGACAGAGACCAGCTGGACAGACCTCAGGACCCTGCAGGTCACCACACCCTTCTCTTTCAGCTCACCTGTTCTCCAGGACCAGCCCTGCCCTTCCGGCTGGGGCCCAGGCCCAGGCTCTGAGAGGCCGTGTCCCAACCTGCCGTGGCCCCAGAGGAGCTGCGCCGCCACCTGTCCCCCTTCCCTGGCCTGGTGGGGCCTGGCTTTGGGGCAAGACTGAGCCACGGGGGGAAGGGGGAACCCGTACCTGCTGCTGCTTCCTCTGTCTTGGCTAACCTCTGTCCCCCTGAACCCCTAACCACACCCCAAGAGCTCCCAAAGCCTGAGACCAGGGTCATTTGTCCCCAGCTGCCTGCCTAGCCCCGCTGTTGCTAGTACCTGTTATTTATTACCTGGAGGCCTGTCCAGCACCACCCTACTCTCATAAAGCATTGTTTACACCTGTGTCTTGGCCTCCGTTATTCCTGGATGGCAGGGAGATGGAAGAGGTCCCTGACAGAAGACTCTTGGGTCATGGTGTTTGGGGGCCTTGTTTCTGGATTGGAGATGGACTCAGGTGCCTGTTGCAGAGGGAGGGAATTTGTTACTGGGTGGACAGTTTGTGACAATCTGTGTTCCAGGCTCAAGTGTGTCAACACGCTGATGTCCCTGTGTTTGTGACATGCATACATGTTTCCAGTAACCTGTGTATGGGATGATGTCTACAGGAATGTGTGCTGGTTGTGTGTGATGCTGATAGCTGTAACTGCTCTGTGGCCTCAGTGATTGTATTGGTGAACTGGTATTGTTTGGGACATCAAGGCCAGGGGATGGGAATTTGGGCTTATAGGTGTACCTCTAGTCTGCATGTCTTATGACTGAAAGTCGTAGGCAGTGACTTACTACTGTGGGTGTGCCTGCGCATGTGTGCCCTTGAGGACTATGTGTTTTGGTGTGAATTTGGCTCCTTTTAAACACCCATGTGTGGCCAGGAGTGGTGGCTCAGGCCTGTAATCCCAGCACTTTGGGAGGCCAAGGCGGGCGGATCACGAGGTCAAGAGATCGAGACCATCCTGGCCAACATGGTGAAACCCCGTCTCTACTGAAAATGCAAAACAATTAGCTGGGTGTGGTGGCACGTGCCTGTAGTCCCAGCTACTCAGGAGGCTGAGGCAGGAGAATCGCTTGAACCCGGGAGGCATAGGTTGTAGTGAGCCAAGATTGCGCCACTGCACTCCACCCTGGCGCCAGAGCGAGACTGTCTCAAAAAGAAAAAAACAAGTTAGCCAGGCGTGGTGGTACACACCTGAAGTCCCAGCTACTCGGGAGGCTGAGGTGTGAGGATCACTTTAGTTGGGAGGTTCAGGTTGCAGTGAACCGTGATTGTGCCACAGCACTCCAGCCTGGGCAAAAGGGTAAGACCTCATTTCAAAACAAAACTAAACAAGAAACACCCTTGTGTGGCCATGAACCCTGTGCGTGCCCTCAGGACTGCGGGCTTCTGTGCAATCGTCATGCATGTGTGGATACCAGTATGCATATCCTTGTGCTCACGCACCGCTCCCTACCCCCTCAGGTGGCCTGCTGGGGACTGGTGCAGCCCTCTGAGGACCTCCCAGTTGCTCGTTGCCCTCCCACCCCTACGACCCCCTTCACCGGCCCCGCGGGAGCCTTGAGTCCCAACTCCAGAGCGATGGTGGAGGGGGCGGCGCATTCAAAATGACCTTCTCTCCGTATTGCCCCAAAATGTTCCCAGCTGGTCATGCAAATGTCTTCTCCGTGTAGCTTTCCGTGGATTTTTTTTTGTTTTCATTTAAAATTTTTGTGTAAAGATGAGGTCTCGCTCTGTTGCCCAGGCTTTCCCTGGTTCTTTATTCTGATTCCCACGGGGCAGGGCAGAGCGTGTCTTTAAAATACACATTTGCACATCCATTCTAGTCCGCGTTCCCTTTTCTCAAGGGCGTCCGGCACTTATAAAAGATACTTCTGTAAATTATTTACTGACGTGCTAATTTACATACGTTTCCCAACTAACTGCGCAGCCATTTCTCCATCTCTCACCCCCGTTCCTGGGCAGCGAGGAGGAGGAGCTGACCATGTAAATGAAGTCACGCGCACCGCGCTCCCGGACCCGGTGCTCCGCGCAGGGGGATGGGGAGGGGGGTGGGCCTCTCCATGTAAATTACATCATTTGCGTGCCCCGCCCCGCCGACGCCGCTAGATTCCAACAAGCAAGAAACACCCTCTCCCACACCCGGCCTCTCTCACTGCGTTTCCGCACCCGCGCAAAGGGGGCGGGGCGGAGGATGCAAATGAACCTCGTGTCGGCCAAGCACCTAAGTTTCCTATCGCCCGGGTGTTGGGGGGTGGTCCCGAACTTCCTCGCCCCGCCCCGCGCGGCTTGGGCTTGCGCAGGCGCTGTCCCCTCCGCGGGGAGCGGTCACGTGCCCACTGGGCGAGGCGAGGCGGGGCGGGGCGTCGCGCGCGGTGGGGGCGGGGCATGGCGCGCTGTGCGGCGCAGGGCGGCTGGCACAAACGGCGGCGCCGGGGCCGGAGGAAAAAGCTCGGTGAGGAGGTTGCGGGGCGAGAAGGGAGCGGGGAGGAGACAAAGTCGGAGCCGGGGCGCCGGCGCGAGCCGGGCGAGGCGTAGGGGCGCGCTCCGGGGCCCGCGGGTGCTACCCCTGGGAGGGGGATGGGGGGTGCGGCGCGGGGGAGGGGACGCGCGCCGGGGATGTAGGGTGCCGGCGGTTGGGGGGTGGGGCGGGGGCGGGGGCGGGGAGCGCGAGCCGGGCTTAGGCCGAGGGGAGGGGGAAGGGAGGGGGTCCGAGCGGTCCCTAGGCCCTGCCCCTGTCGCTTATGTGCTCAGAAGGGGCCTCAGGGCCCGCCCCGGGCGGGGGGCGTGGGGGTACCCGGGAGGGGGCGACTTTTTCCCTCGTCCTGTCTTGGGGTGCGTGCACCCTCCTTCGTTCTTCCCTCTGTCGCCGTGGACCCTCTCCCCGAGGGCCCTTCCCGTCCGTCGGTCTTGGGACCTCCCTTCCGTCTGGATGTGTGTCCGCCCCCGACCAGCTTCCTCCCGTCGGACTCGGGTCGACCCCACAGCCCCGCTCCGTCCCGGGCCCTCCCTCCCAGCTTCCCTCCGGTCTGTTTTTCGGTCCCTGGGTCCCTGGGTCTCTTTGTCCCTGGACTCCCCAGTTTCCTCTGTTGACCCCGCCACCCCCAACTCTGACTGTCTCTGGATCCCCCACATTTCTCTGTGTCTCTCTGGAACGCCAAGGCAGATCCCTCGTATTTTGCAAACCCTCTCTTCTCCACCTCTCCACACCACCCTTTTCTACTCCCGTGTGTGTGGTTACCGCATCCCACAACCCGCCCCACAGTCCTCTGTCTTGGGGTCATCTACCCAGCCTCTGGCCTCCAGCCTCTCCCCATCACTGCCCCTTAACTGTCAGCAGACTCCCGCACCCCCAGATTGTCAGGGTCCTCTCCTGGACTTGGCCTCAGGTTTTGGGGAGTCTCTATAGCCAAGTCTGTACTGGTTGTCTTCCTCGCTGCTGCCCATACCATCTCCCTTTCCCCTGCCTGCCGGTCTCTAGCTCCTTTCACATCTCTTTTTTTTCCTTTCTCTAGCCACCCTGAAGGGTCCCTTCCCAAGCCCTTAGGGACGGCAGAGGACTTGGGGACCTGCAAGCAATCCCCGGGGCACGAGAAGAGCTCTCGCTGTTTGCCCTGCCTCACCCTGCCCCACGCCAGGCCCGGTGGCCCCCAGCTGCATCAAGTGGAGGCGGAGGAGGGTGGCACCATGGGCCCGGGCGGTGCCCTCCATGCCCGGGGGATGAAGACACTGCTGCCATGGACAGCCCGTGCCAGTCGCAGCCCCTAAGTCAGGCTCTCCCTCAGTTACCGGGGTCTTCGTCAGAGCCCTTGGAGCCTGGCCGGGCCAGGATGGGGGTGGAGAGTTACCTGCCCTGTCCCTTGCTCCCCTCCTACCACTGTCCGGGAGTGCCCAGTGAGGCCTCAGCAGGGAGTGGGACCCCCAGAGCCACAGCCACCTCTACCACTGCCAGCCCCCTTCGGGAGGGCTTTGGTGGGCAGGATGGTGGTGAGCTGCGGCCACTGCAGAGTGAAGGTGCCGCAGCGCTGGTCACCAAGGGGTGCCAGCGACTGGCAGCCCAGGGTGCCCGGCCTGAGGCCCCCAAACGGAAATGGGCTGAGGATGGTGGGGATGCCCCTTCACCCAGCAAGCGGCCCTGGGCCAGGCAAGAGAACCAGGAGGCAGAGCAGCGGGAGGGTGGTATGAGCTGCGGCTGCAGCGGTGGCAGTGGTGAGGCCAGCGCTGGGCTGATGGAGGAGGTGCTGCCCTCTGCGCCTGAGCGCCTGGCCCTGGACTATATCGTGCCCTGCATGCGGTACTACGGCATCTGCGTCAAGGACAGCTTCCTGGGGGCAGCACTGGGTGGCCGCGTGCTGGCCGAGGTGGAGGCCCTCAAACGGGGTGGGCGCCTGCGAGATGGGCAGCTGGTCAGCCAGCGGGCGATCCCGCCGCGCAGCATCCGTGGGGACCAGATTGCCTGGGTGGAAGGCCATGAGCCAGGCTGCCGAAGCATCGGTGCCCTCATGGCCCATGTGGACGCCGTCATCCGTCACTGCGCAGGGCGGCTGGGCAGCTACGTCATCAACGGGCGCACCAAGGTAAGGCTAGGTGGGGGCCTCTGTGCAGGGGCTTTGCAGCACCCCAGTGTGGCGTCCAGTGCTCTGAGCACAATGGATTTGGAGACAGGCATCTGGGAAGTCACAGAAGGGTTTAGGCTGTTCTGTGGAGGGGGTACTCTCACTTGTGGGGACTTGTCAGGGGTGGTGTCTTTGTCCTCCCTATGGGCCTTAATGTGTGCACCTGTAAGCCAGGAGTTTTGGCCTGGAGCCACAGTGGTTCTTGACTTTGCCAGGAACCCTCTTGAAGAACCTCACGAGAGCTGCTGACATTCACAGCATGGGCCATGGTGGGGTTTACGGCCTCCTGGTGTCTGTGGCCCCAGACCAAGAACGGTGATGTAGACAGGCACACAGTTCACCTGTCCATCCTCTGTTGCTGTCTGCCCTTCCTGTGCTTCTGCATCCATCCTTCCCTGTCTGCTGGCCCGTGTCCCTTGGTCGTCCATCCTGTCTCCCAGGCAGGAGAAGCAGAAGGGGGAGGTGGCTATGAGGAGTGAGCCCTGGGCTGAGGTAAGGGAAGGGGTGCTGTCCGCTGGGCTGAGTGCCTGGGCCTGGACTGCACTGTGCCCTGGGTCCCCACTGTGGCACCTGCATCCAGGACAGCCTCCCGGGGGTGGCACTGGGTGGCTGCCTGCTGGCCGGGGTGGAACTCTCTTTCCCGTCTCTCCCACCAGTCCCCGCCTGAGTCCCTGCCCTCCATTCCCCGTCCTGTGTGTCACTTCGTCCCTTTCCATCTCTGCTCTCTTCTCTCTGCCTTAATTTGTTTCTTCTTAGTCCCTTTTGCTTTTTGCTTTCAAACAATAGTTCTTAATTGTATTTTGGAGCCTGGGTCTTTTTGAGACACTGTCAGAGACCACAGATCCTCTCTTAAGACAAATGCTCATTTGCTTGGAGTTTATGGGCAGCTGTCAAGGCTCATGGCCTCCAGCTACCTGGTCAGGAGCCCAACACAGGAAGTGGTCCACAGTGCCTTTCCAGCCTGCTGACACAATTATTCTCTTCATGGGCAGTGTAGGGGCCCTGGCCTTGAGTCCAGGGCTTGGTGTCCTTTGGACAAGGGCCCGTGGGGAGTGCCCACTGCTCAGCACAGCTGGCTGATGGCACGGGCTGTGTTGTGCCCTGCAGGCGTGAGGCTGAGCTCCTGATGTCCCCTCCCTTCTCCTGCAGATCCCATCTTGGGTTCTGCCTCTGTGTGGCTTTCTTTTCAGGCTGGAGCTGGCTCAGGGACCAGGGCTCCCCCGGGGCCAAGGACTGTTTCCTCCCCACCCCAGCTGGAACTTGTTCTACTTCCCTCTCCCTCCTGTTACTTGATAGCTGGGCCAGAGCCGGCCCCTCCCTGGGCTTGGCTCCTGTGCAGGCGGGATCAGTGGCCTCCCTGGCTCAGCATCTTTACCCCAGGTTGGCCGTCGTCCTCATTGCGGGGAGACCAGAAGGGTTGAGTGGCCCAGATGGGACACTACCCTGACCCTCAGTTTGCTGATCCATGGAATGGGAAAACCAGGTTACCTCCCCAGCATGTCTGTGCCAGTTTGAGGAGGGGAGAAGATCTCTTGTCTTTTGGTGCCTATCTGATGCCCATCTTCCACGTGGCTGGGGACAGGGTCCTCGTGAAGACTGGGAATGGGGAGTGGGGTTGGGACTTTTGTAGCCCTAAGGGACCCTAATTGCCCTAGGGAGGTAAGGACCAGCCAGGCTGGACTGGGAACTTAGGGGAAGCCTCCCCTCCCCAGGGAGACAGCAACTCCAGGCTTTCCCACTTTTAGAGGGCCCCATCTGGACACTCTTACGGACCTTGGAGCAAGACTGTGGGGTGCCGAGGTGGGTCGCAGCAGTTGCCGTGGGAACATGGGTCACCAGTGTAGCCAGAGCCAGTGGCAACCTGCTTCTCAGTCATTCTGAGTGGAGCTCCTGTGTTCCTAACTTCCCCTAGCTCCCTGGTTGGGGACAGGTACTCGGTTGACCTGTAGGTGGGAGAAGGTTGACTCCCACTAGCAGCAAGGGCTACCAGAGGGGACTCCAGGGAGGGTCCAGCTTGCTTGGTTTGCTCCTTGAAGAGCAGCTTGGAGGTGGGACCGGCTGTCATTGGCTCAGTCACAGGCTTCTGACTGGCATATCTGTGTAGTGGTGGTGGGGCTTTTGGCAGACACATTGTCACCAATAGCCTTTAAGTCTTCAGTCTCCTGGCTCTGGTCCCATCTGTCCCTCCCCTAGGTGGGATGAGTGGAGAGAAAGTTTCCTGAGGTTTTCCCTTATGAGGGCAGGAAGTAGATGCTTTCTTGGGGCCAGAGGATGCTTTCACCCTCAAGGTGTGTGTATGTGGGGGAAGGGTGGGGCCCTAAAGGAGCAGGTTCCTGTTTCTGCGCGAGTCCTGTGTGCTTGGTGGGAGGTGCTGTGTGAGAGTGGACAGGGCAGGAGGGAACACAGGAGGGCTCGGGTGCAGAGGAGGCCCAGAGCAGCGCACTCGGTCAGCAGGTACTGCACTGCGCACTGGGGACGCCCACCTGGCCCCAGGGGCTTCCCTGTGGCTGCTTTCCAGGGCAGTACTAGATAAACAGGTGCCTCCGCTGATGCCATGTTGCTGTCAGCTGGAGTACTCAAGGTGACCCTTGACCTCTGAGTCCTGAACAAAAAGGGCCAGAAGGAAGTGTGTCCCAGGCCAGTGCAGAGGCCTTGTGGGGGCGATGAGCTAAGCCTGTTGAGGCATGGCGCAGAGTGATGGGAGTGGCACATGAGGTTGGGGGCCTTGGCGGCTGTGGCTGGGAATTTGTATTTTCTCAGGATGCAGTGAAGACCTGGAGACAGGGGCTCTGGCTGCCATGTGGGGATGAATTGTGGCAGGAGGAGGGTGCAGCGCTCGGCCCCTTCCCCTCACCCATTCACCTGCATCATCAGTGTGATCTCTGATTGGCTTCCTAACTGGGGAGGCCTTGCCCATCTCCAGTCAGCACCTCACTGCTTCCGAGCCTCCTGGGCCACGGCCAGGTTCTCCTCTCCCAGTGAGGTGGTTGCTCAGAGCACTGACCCATCTGCAGGGAGTGAGCAGTGCAGAGAAGGTGCCCGCTCCTCATCCTTGGGGTGCAGCAGCTAGGGTTTTCCCTGGGGGCCTTGTCACTAATTGGACTCTGGTGCTGCCAGAGAGAAGGTTGTTGGCTTTCTGCTGCTAGGTGGCCATAGACCGTGGCAGCCCTCTCTTTCCAGGGCAGGGTCTGTGGTGGATCAGGTGCACATGGTTAATGCAGAGCAGCTTAGCATCCTCAGAGGGGTGAGCCCTGGGATAATGTGCTGGGAGGCATCCTGGGGAGGGTGAGGATTGAAGCGGCGCAGCCTGCCGTGGCGTGCCTGCTTGGCAAGCATCCTGTTGTGGCCGCAGCCACTGATGTTTGATCGCGAATGTTTATCTTGGGGCTGTCTTGCTGGGCTGGGCCCGTAGGTGTAGCTGAGGATTGGTGGGGAGCGGAAGCCGGCAGAGTTGTACCGGGGCGGAGAGGTCAAGGTGGATGGTCCAGGCCGGGGAGAAGCTGAAGGTCCTTGTGCTGGTCCTCCCCTTTTTGTCTACTATCTCATCTTGCCACTATAGTGACTTTGGGCAGAGGGTGGGACAGGGACCTTTTTTATTTTTAAATGGCATTTCAGCCCGTGCTCCGGCTCTCTGTGTGGCAGGCACTGTGCTGGCTGTCTTCCCAGACACTTGTTATCTTGTTCGCTTGTTACACAACCTGTGACATAGCTGTCAGCTGCATTTCATGGATGAGGAACCTGGGACCAGGAAGTTGCCTGCCTGATGTCACAGCTCATGTGGCAGCACTGAGACTCGAACCAGGGAATTGGGCCTGCAGAGGTGGCTGGGCCATTTCCTTTACCTCTCAGCCACCTTTCTGCCAACTCCCTGATGACAGACATCCCGGGGCCCTGGCTGCAGCATGGAAAGAACCCTGTTAGACAGAGAAACCAAGCCCTAGAATGAGTCCTGTTAGAGCTCCGGGGGATGGGAGTCAAGAACCTCCAAAGTTATGTTCTCAGAGGGGTGAATTGGTAGTGCTATAAACAGAGAAGTGTTTATTAGCCTTGTACACGAGACAGTTGAGGCCCATTCAGGTGGAAGTGGCGAGGGTTACCCAGCAAATTATCCTTGGAGTTGGAATTAGATCTCACTTTCTATTCAGACTCTAGGTTTGGTTCCTGTTCAGATATATATGGGACAGATAATTTAGTGGGGATTCTTTGTAGTCTAGGGCAGCAGTTCTCAACATTGCTGCATAGTAGAAATTACCTGGGAGCTTTTACAGATTTCAGGCCCTTCCTTAGGCCGGGTACATCAGAACCTCAGAGCTCCCCGGGGTTCCACTCCACAGCCAAGGGTAAGAACCCCAGGTCTAGGGCTGTGAGACCACCTCCCTGAACATCTAAAAATGTTTAAATTGGTATTAAATGGAATGGCTGAGGTGGGATTTGGGGTATCTTAAAAAAAAGCATCAAATCCTCTGTTACTCATTGAGCCCTAGCTGGGTGCCAGGCCCCAGGTATGTGAGTGGGAGGGAGTGGGCTCTTGAGGCCCAGGAGCTGAGGTTGCTGATGGACTTGGGGATGGGATTTTGGCTGAAAAAGGAGAAAGTCTTTTGGGGCAGGAGCTTGGATCCCAGGATATTCAAGGAGTCAAGGGGAAAACAGGGGGCAAGGAGGGGTGGGAAAATAGGTAATTCATGGCTGCTTCTCCAAGACGTGCCCGCCTAGCCCCAGTAAACCTCCCTCCCTCCATCCCTGCCAGGCCATGGTGGCGTGTTACCCAGGCAATGGGCTCGGGTACGTAAGGCACGTTGACAATCCCCACGGCGATGGACGCTGCATCACCTGTATCTATTACCTGAATCAGAACTGGGACGTTAAGGTAGGGGTGAGGGCGAGGGTGGGGCCGGGGCTGGGGCCGGGCAGGGGTGGCGTGCATCCACTCCATTTTCCACTCTCAGCCCAGATTCTGGCATTCTCCTGTTCCTCTTCAACCCACAGCAGGCGGTGCGATCTGCCGGCTCTTCCTGGGAAATGGCACCTCCTCCTCTCTAGCTGACTGTGTGGTGGGAACTCCCCTCTTTCCGGGAATGGTGCTGTCTGCCCAGCCCCACCCGGCCTTGTAATGAACACTTTCCCCCTTTTCCTGTCTTTAGTAGCTTCCTGCCCATCTCCATGGTGATGCAGACTCTGGGTTGTCATTCATTTTGAGAGCCCGAGTGGTGGGAGGGAGTGATGTGGGCAGACGCTGCGCCCCCTGGTGGGCTCCCGGGGCGCCGTGGGAGGCAGCGGCTCTGGGTGGGACCAGCCAGCCTCATCCTCTGGCCCACCCCCAGGTGCATGGAGGCCTGCTGCAGATCTTCCCTGAGGGCCGGCCGGTGGTAGCCAACATCGAGCCACTCTTTGACCGGTTGCTCATTTTCTGGTCTGACCGGCGGAACCCCCACGAGGTGAAGCCAGCGTATGCCACCAGGTATGAACTGTACTTCTGGGGATGCACCCAGCTGCTCCCCTTGTGATAGTGTCCCGTCAGAGCCCCAGAGTGACTAGGGAGTGACAAAGTACTGAGAAGGGGCCTAGGTGGGAGCAGAACCGGGTGGAGATGGTAGCTGGAATTGCAGAAAACTGATGTCCAACCACCCCGGTCCCCAGGTACGCCATCACTGTCTGGTATTTTGATGCCAAGGAGCGGGCAGCAGCCAAAGACAAGTATCAGCTAGGTATCTGCTTCCCTCCCTCCAGTCCTTCTTATTCTGTGGGTCCTGTTGGGCCTCACGCCACCCCATCCCCCTCATCAGCCTCTCGTTAAATCCCACCACTCACTTTTCCTCATCTCTGCCCACCTTCCTCAGACAGCCCACTCTCCTGGTACCCCAACAGGAGCCCCATTTCTTCCTGGTCCTCTCCTCATCTCCCCAGGTTTCCCTTGGCTTTTTCGTCCGTTCCCTGATGACTCACCATCTCCTGTCCCCTCTCACCCCCAGCATCAGGACAGAAAGGTGTCCAAGTACCTGTATCACAGCCACCTACGCCCACCTAGTGGCTAGGTCCCAGAGCCGCATGGCAGACAGCTTGCCCTGACTTCAGGAGAGCCCTGCGCTCGTGCTGGCCGCTCCTTCCCTGCCACCGCTGCTGCTTCTGACTCTGCCTCTGTCCTGCCTGGCGTGGAAGGCTCTGTCTGTTGCTGAGGACCAAGGAGCAGAAGAGACCTCTGCTGCCCCGTGATGGGGGCTGGGGTTGTGACCAGGACAGGGGGCAGCCTTGGAGGCCACCGTTACCAACTGAGGCTGGGGGCCTGGGTCCTACCCTGTCTGGTCATGACCCCATTAGGTGTGGAGAGCTGGGAGGAGGCATTGTCACTTCCCACCAGGAGGCAGGATTTGGGGTTGCGGTGAGTCATGGCCTCTTGCTGGCAATGGTGTGGGGGGAGTACCCCCAAGCCCTCTCACTCGTCCAGCCTGGAATGTGAAGTGACTCCCCAACCCCTGTGGCCATGGCAGGCACCTTTGGGACTGGGCTGCCACTGCTTGGGCAGAGTAGAAGGTGCCAGGAGGAGCATGGGTGTGGAAGTCCTATCAGCCAAGAAATAAAAGTTTACCTCAGAGCTGCACACATCTGACTCCATCTGCAATTTAGGGCTTTTATTGACCAGGGAGTGTATGGAGGTTTGAGGGCCAGCGAGCCCACCATAGTGGAGCCTGACCTCAGCAGGCCTCTGAGGTAGTTGGAGCTGGAAGGCTGCGGGGGGACATTGCTCAGGCCAGTGCACTGCAGGTGAGGTGGATGGAGCTGGGGTTTACCACAGGGAGCAGGCGCAGAGCCTCTGTAGGACGGCACTAAGGAAGAGGAAGCTCTCCGAGTGGGCCAGGCCTGCGCCCAGGTACATTTGCTTTCCTGGGTACACGGGTGCATAATGATCACCATGCACCCCCGAGCCGGTCCAGGCTGGTCCCCTTCCTTTCCTGCCAGCACCTGAGGGCATGAAAACATCATTGCCCTGGAACTTGCCCTTGCTGTCCAGGAAGTTGGTAGGGTTGAAGCAACTCTGGGTTCTTGAATTGAGTGGGTCCTGGTGCACAGTCACAAGCAGGGGAATCAAAGGTGCCCTGGGGGTACGTGCAACTCAGGTTACCTGTGGACTTGGTGAGCACGTACACCTCCTCCATCCAAGATGCTTTTTAGACCAGGTGGATAACACACCTGTAATCCCAGTATTCTGGCTCAGGAGGGTGGATCACTTGAGGTCAGAAGTTTGAGACTAGCCTGGCCAACATCGTGAAACCCCATCTCTACTAAAAATACAAAAATTAGCGAGGCGTGTTGCCAGGTGCCTGTAATAGCAGCTACTCAGGAGCCTGAGGCAGGAGAATCGCTTGAACCCTGGAGGCGGAGGTTGCAGTGAGCTGAGATTGCACCACTGTACTCCAGCATGGGCAACGGAGACTCAAAAAAATAAAAAGCCTAAGGGAAGGTGGGCCTTCCTTCCTGCTCCAGGGATAACTGCTTCAGTTGGCACAGTGCACGCGCTCCCGTTCTGGCTGATCTCGGAATACACGCTTATGCACCCGGGCCCCGCACAGGATCCCCAGACTCTGTGGGCACCTTGGGCAGAAAGTGGTCTCTCAGGTAGGTGTCGCGAATGAGGGCGCGCGGCGGCACCACGCTGATGAAGCGCTGGATCTCAAGCAGCACTGCATTGGTGTAGGGCAGGTGCATGTGGTCATCCAGGCTTGCGGTGCGTGGCCACCCTGCCACAGTGTGCAGCTTCAGTGCACCTTGTGGGGAGCCAGGGGAGGTTGTGAGCTGCGCACTTCGGGACCCTCCAGCCATCCCCAAACCACAGCCTCCCATTCTGGGTGTCTCCAGCTCGCAAACCTGCTACCTCTGGGTACCTAAGTAGAATAAGGAGCCCATAGTGCAGAGTGGTGCTCGTGGTCTCGGTGCTGCCAAAAAAAAAAAAAGTGTCGTGATTACCAACGTCTCCTCCTGCATCCTGCTGCTGCTGTGGGCAGAGGAGACACCCTGTTGCGTGCTAGGCACTTGGTGGGCAGCATGGACAGTTAGGGAGCTGGGATCCACATATACCTTAGCCATCTGGTCGACGAAGCAATCGATGAAATCGCGAGTCTCCACCAGCTGCCACATCTGCCGGTGTCGCTGGATTTGCTGAGAGATGAAGACCTTCAGCTCCAAAGAGTTTCCGGAGATTAGGTGGTGCGGCCATGGAGCCAGTCCATGAGAGACGGGAAAAATGTCCATCTGGAGAGACAGGGCCTCAACAAGGGCCCTGGACGAAGCCACTAGGCCTTAGTTTCTTTAGACGAGGAAGATTGCACCAGGACTTTGATACTGGAGCTTCTAGAACTCTTCCATTCCAAGAATCTCACCTCACTCTAATGATCCACTGTAGGTAGGTCTGCAGACTCGCGATTTGGCATAAGGCTGGACTCAAAAGGGAGAGACTGTGGCCAGCCCTCTCACGTCGCCCTGTCTAGAACTCAGGATGTGGAAGGTGTCATTAAAGAGGTTCAGGAGCGTCAGAAACTCCGGGTCCCCATAACCATAGTGGTTCCTGAAGACAACAGATAACATTGAATGCAGCATTATCCAGTGGCCCATGGGGTCAAGCCGGGCTCTTGGGGGTGGGAACAGGACCGTGGTCTTAACGTGTGGTCCGGCCCCCAGCCAGCTCCGTGGGCTTATTGGTTTTCTTAAAGCCACACACCTTCCAGTGGCCCCACCTTGGCAGTCCAAGGGCCACACCCACACCAGGCCCTTCTGCTCTCCCGGCCAGGCCGCATCAGTGGTGGCTTGAAGCAGACCAGCCGCCGCCTCCAGGACGCGCGCCTCCATACTCCGCGTACCCAACCCGAAATCCAGCGCTCCCAAGTGCAAAATTGCGCAGTGTCCGCCAGGGCGTCCTGTTAGAAAACAGGATTCCTGTCGGGGAGACAGGAAAAGAGGCGGGCCCAGGAGTTGGCCACGCCCCGTCCAGGAAGCGCCGGGTCGCTAGCTACATCCCTTTCTGGGCTTCCGACCCCTGCAGCTGCTTTCCTTCGCTTTGCTTATTTACCAGACCACTAAGTGCCCTATCCACACGCTGGCCCCTCCTTTGTTGGTCTCGATCCCTGACCTGTACCCAAAGGCTCTCGGGCTTTGAGTCTTTGGCTCTTCTCTCTTCTCGGCTGCGGGGTGAAGCTCGGTTCGAACCTGACGCTTTAGCGCCTCCCTGCCCTCTCTCGGCTGTGGGCACCTGGTGGGTTGGAGTCTCTGTCAGGCCCTGCCTCCATTTTCCCACCTCTACCTTTAGGGGCCCATCCTGGAGCATCCCGGCCGGGACGTCCAGCCCCGGGCCTCACCGTTAACGCGTGTGAAGCGTTCGAAGACGGCCATGGACCCACGGCCGGACAAGGCATCGGCCGGTAGCACCAACGCCGCACACACAGCGCCACTGCAGGCCGCGGGCCCAGCCACACTGCGAGCACCGGGCCCCAGCGGCGGGAGAGCACCAGGGGCCGGTGCTCAGCAGGTGCCCATCGGGTTCCTCATCCGAGCCCTCGCCCCCACCTCCCTCTTCCTTCAGACCCAGGAGTTCCCCCCCCACGCCAGCCCCTCATTCCTCAGGGTCAGGAGTTCAGATCCCCAGCTCCTTCCTCCCTGAGACTTAGAGGAGTCCAGGCCCCCTCTTCCTTCTTCCCGTGGAACCGAGAAGTCCTACCTCCCAGCCTTCTGCACTCTCAGAGGACTCCTGGACCCTCAGTACTCGGCCTCACCGCCTTGAACCAGGAGAACAGACCCGCCCTGCTCCCTCTTCCCACAGGCTGATTTCCTGCTCTGGGCTCCTCCCTTACGACCCAGTGTCCTGGTCCCAAGCTCGCTAGGCTCCTTTCCTAGAACTCAGGAGTCCGGGGCACTCATCCTTCCTGTCCTTCCTCAGGATCTTAGAGGACAAGCCCTCAGCTGTCTTCATTCAGGAGGTGTTCTAGTCCCCAGCCCTGCCTCCAAGAATCCAGAATTCTGTTCCCCCATTTCTGTGGGGTTACCTCCAGGAGTTCCCGGTCCAGGCCTCTGGACTACAGCAGCAAGTTTCCCAGCAATGGGAGCGGCCTGAGCCAGGGAGGTAGGGACCCCTGCATCTGAGCACCGCACCCACCTACCCCCACCATGCCAGCGCCAGCACCAGAAGCCACAAGAGCAGCGCCACGATCCCCCGATCATCATGCCTGCCGTTCTCCACGCCTGCACCCCTTCACCTCTGTTTGATTTCCAAGGGGTCTTAGGGGTGGAGACCCGAAGTGGGAGGAGTGGACGTCTCCTGGCTGCTCATTCTGTGGATTCCCCAACCCGAGGTCTCCACCCTGTCCCCAACCCTAGTGGAACTGTGCCGTGGCTCCCCTGGCTTTTGTGTGTGTGTACCTGCCTCAGCCTGTCCTACTTAGCAACTTTGGGGCACCAGCATTTTCATATCAACACGCCCAGCCAACAGGTGCACCATCCTGAGCCCTTAGCACCTTTGAGTCCAACTTACTTGGCCTATAGATGTATTCCTCAACCTCTGAGCCACCTGTGGGCCCCCTGAATGCTATACCCAGTACCTCTGGTTCATGAATACCCACCCCTTTGTGACAGGCTCGCCAGTGGATCCTCTTTATTACTGCCTCTGGCTTTTTCCCCAACTCCTGACTCTTCTTCCATTTGCTCTGGTAGGCTGTCCTCTGGAATGTTGGCTTTTCTAGGGCAGGGATTTCGTCTTGTTCACTTCTGTATCCCAGCATTTAAAACAGTGCTCAGCACAGCAGTAGGCACTTAGTAAATATTTGTTGAATGAGTGCACATTTTTCTTCCTCCCTACTTCTGTTTGTTTATTTATTTTTGAGACAGCATCTCGCTCCGTCAGGCTGCAGTGCAGTGGTGTGATCTCGGCTCACTGCGACCTCTGCCTCCCATGTTCAAGTGATTCTCCTGTCTCAGCCTCCCGAGTAGCTGGGACTACAGGTTCAGGCCACCACACCTAGCTAATTTTTTGTATCTTTAGTAGAGATGGGGTTTCACCATGTTGGCCAGGATGGTCTTGATCTCTTGACCTGGTGATTCGCCTGCCTCAGCCTCCCAAAGTGCTGGGATTATAGGCGTGAGCCACCGCTCCCGGCCCATCTCTATTTTTCATAGAGACAGGGTCTTGCTATGTTGGCCAGGTTGGTTTCAACTCTTGGTCTCAAACGATCCTCCCTTCTCAGCCTCCTAAATTGCTAGGATCACAGGCGTGAGCCACCGCGCTCCACCTCTTTCTTCCCTCTCCTCCCCTCCTTTCCCTTTCTTCTCTTCTCTTCCCTTCTGTCTGTCTTGTTCTGTTGCCCAGGCTGGAGTGCAGTGGCACCATCACAGCTCACTGCAGCCTCGACCGCCTGGGATCAAGTGATCCTCCCACCTGAGCCTCCCAAATAGCTGGGACTAGAGGTGCACAGCGCCACGCCCGGCTAATTTTTTAAATATTCATAGAGAGCAAGTCTCAATATGTTGCCCAGGCTGGTCTTGAACTCCTGGGCTCAAGTCATGCTCCCGCCTCAGTGTTTCTCATTCTAATTAGACTGGATTTCTCTGTTTCTTCCTGGCTTTCTTTTCCTCCCTTTTTCTTGTTCTCTCAGGTCTCTCTATCTCTCATTTCTGTTCTCTTTATTTATCTCTGTTTTAGGGTCTCCTTGTCTTTCCTCTCTCTGGACATCTCTGTCTCTCCCTTTTCTCAGTGGCTCTCTTTCCAGTCTTTGATTTCCGATCTCTCTGCCATCCCTGCGTATCTCTCTGTCTCTTCCTCTTTCTCTCCATCTCTCTTCAGGGTCTCCATGTGTTCTTCTCCATCATCTCTCACTACTCGTCTTTCTCAGGACCTCTGAGTCTCTCCATCTCTCCCTCTCTCCCCCTACCTCTGTGGGCCCTGGGGTAGACTGTGGTCAGCCTGTGATGGGAAGAGTATGGGTATTAAAGAGCTGACACCTTAATCCGCACGTGGGGACCGCCTATAATCCTCACTCCAGCCAACCCCATGCTCAGCAGAGCACGTCCCAGTTTCTGCATCGCCTTGGGGAGACCCCGTTCAGGGTAGGACCACTCAGGCCACTTCCACTCTGCCTGAATCTGGCTCAGTGTGCTTTGGGATGCCAGCCCAGTGAGAGCAGCCACCACTGTCAGCAGGATGTTAGGGTATTAGGTCTGGTGGGTTGGGAAGCTACATGCCTGGGGTTGCTGTCCCCACCCCAAAGGGGGAGAATTTAGCTGGGTGTGATGGCACGCACCTGTAATTCCAGCTTGGCGGGAGCCTGAGGCAGGAGAATCACTTGAACCCAGGAGGTGGAGGTTGCAGTGAGCTGAAATTGAGCCACTGCACTCCAGCCTGGGTGACAGAGCGAGACTGTCTCAAAAATAAAAATAAAAATGAGCCAGTTGTGGTCATAGTGCAGCCTGTAGTCCCAGCTACTCAGGAGACTGAGGGGGGAGGATAACTTGAGCCTAGGAGGTTGAACCTTCAGTGAGCTGTGATTATGCCATTGCATCCCAGCCTGAGAGACAGAGTGAGACCATGTCTCCAAAAAAAAAAAAAAAAAAAAAAGAAAAAAAAAGAAAAAAAGGGGGTGGGGGGAAGGAAAGAATAGAATAAAAGAAGTGCAGTGTCTGTAGCCCCAGAGTCTGAATTTAGATCCCTGCTCTGCCTGTTGCTGTGTGATCTTGGGCAGCTCATTTCACCTGTCTGAGCCTTAGTTTGCTCATCTGTAAAAATGTGGTAATAATACTGCTTTGTGGCCGGGTGTGGTGGCTCATGTATGTAATCCCAGTGCTTTGGGAGCATGAGGTGGGAAGATGGCCTGAAGCCAGGAGTTCAAGAGCAGCCTAGGCAACACTGCAAGACTCTGTCTCTTCTAAAGATTAAAAAAATATATATATATTAGCCAGGCATGGTGCCTGTAGTCCCAGCTACTTAGTGGGCAGAAGCAGGAGAATCATTTGAACCCAGAAATTCAAGGTCGTAGTGAGACCTTGAATTGTGCCACTGCACTCCAGCCTATGCAATAGAGGGAGACCCTGTCTATAAAAGAAATAGCCGGGCGCGGTGGCTCACGCCTATAATCCCAGCACTTTGGGAGGCCGAGGTGGGTGGATCACGAGGTCAAGAGATCGAGACCATCCTGGTCAACATGGTGAAAGCCCGTCTCTACTAAAAATACAAAAAATTAGCTGGGCACGGTAACACGTGCCTGTAATCCCAGCTACTCAGGAGGCTGAGGCAGGAGAATTGCCTGAACCCAGGAGGCGGAGGTTGCGGTGAGCCGAGATCGCGCCATTGCACTCCAGCCTGGGTAACAAGAGCGAAACTCCATCTCAATAAATAAATAAAAAAATAAATAATAAAAGAAACAAACAAACAGGAGCCCCCAAACCAAAGCAAGAAACACAGCTGTGCCTCATAGGGAGACTTAAATGAGGCATTTAGAACAGCGTGCAAATAGGGAGTGCCATGTAAGCATCAGTATTTGTTCCTTCTTAGCCTCTCACTTTTCCGTTTCCGTCTCTCTACAGTGCCCTGCAGCTCTTGCATATGCTGTCTGTTTGATATCTCTCTGCTGTCTTTTTATTATTTTTATTTTTAAAATTATTTATTTATTTTTAAAAGATGGGGTTTCACCGTGTTGGCCAGGATGGTCTCGATCTCCTGACCTCGTGATCCACCCGTCTCAGCCTCTCAAAGTGCTGGGATTACAGGCATGAGCCACAGAGCCTGGCCTTCTTATTGATTGATTGATTGATTGATTGAGATGAAGTCTTGCTCTGTCGCCCAGGCTGGAGTGCAGTGGTGCAATCTCAGCTCACTGCAACCTCCACCTCCCAGGTTCAAGTGATTCTCCTGCCCCAGCCTCCCGAGTAGCTGGGACTACAGGTGCCTGCCACACCATGCTCAGCTAACGTTTTGTATTTTTAGTAGAGACTGGATTTCACCATGTTAGCCAGGATGGTCTCCATCTCTGGACCTCGTGATCCACCTGACTTGGCCTCCGAAAGTGCTAGGATTACAGGTGTGAGCTACCGCGTCCAGCTTTTTTTTTTTTTTTTTTTGAGACAGGGTCTCACTCCTGTCGCCCAGGTGTGAATGCAGTGGTGCAATGATGGCTCATTGCAGCGTCTACCTCCCAGGCTCAAGCAATCCTCCTGCCCTACTTTTTGACTTTTTGTAGAGTCAGGCCTCACTCTGTTGCCCAGGCTGGTCTCGAACTCCTGGGCTCAAGTGATCCTCCCGCCTTGGCTTCCCAAAGTGCTGGGATTACAGGTGTGAGCCACTGCGCCTGGCCCTGCTGTCTTTTTCTCTGTCTTGGTTTTTCTGCCTCTCTGGCTTCAGGTCCTCACAGCCTTTACCTTCAAGCCTGTGTCCAGGATACAATTTCTCCCACCCTACCCGCTCTAAAGGGTGAGGGCAGAACTAGCCAGGTGTTTCCCTCTACAGCCAGCTCCTTTCTCCCCATCCTAAATAATGGTCGTCATCCCTTTAATTCTGCCAACACTGATTTGAATCTATTAGAAATGTACTAAGAAATGATACAAAAAGCCCAGAAAAGGGCGTGCCATAGAACAAGCTCTGTGGGTACAAAAAGACATACCCCACCCCCACATGTGCCTCTGCCCTGCAGACCGGGTACAGGTTAGAGGGATGGGGGATGGGCACGCGGCAGGCACAGCGGTGCAGGGAAGACAGCGTGACTGCGAGAGGGATGCGGGCAGACTGGGGACCCAGAAGAGGGACAGAGCAACCCACAAGGGCGGGCCTCATCGCTCACAGGGGAATCTGGAAGGGCCGGGGCGTCAGCGCGCGCGCAGGCACAGCTGGAAAGGCCGCGGCAAATTGCCGAGACCTGAGCTGAGCGGGGTCAGGTCGATGTCCTCGGGCGCACCCAGCGGCTGCAGCGAGAAGCTCTGCAGGATGGCGGTGAGGTACAGAAAGAGCTCCATGCGCGCCAGCGACTCGCCCAGGCACAGACGGCGCCCTGCAGGGGTGGTAGGGTGGGGAGCGGTGGTGAGATGAGATTGGAGGATGCAACCCCACATTCCCAGAGGAAAACATAAGAGGAAAGGAAGAGAACAGTTGGGGACGTCACAGATTCACCCATCTAAAGATCTGGGAAAGATGCTTTAAGTAAACTGTGGAGTGGAATGACTTGGGCTGCTTGGGTTCGAATCCTGACTCTGTCACTACTAGTTTTGTGATCCTGGACAAACCACACTTTCTGGGTATTTTAAGTGGGGATATTAAGGCTGGGCGCACTGGCTCAGGCCTGTAATCCCAGTACTTTCGGAGACCGAGGCAAGACGATTGCTTGAGCCCAGGAGTTTGAGAGCAGCCTGGGCAACACAGCAAGATCCCATCTCTACAAATTTTTTTTTTTTTTTCTTTAATGTGCAAGGTGGCACATGCAGGCAGTCCCAGCTGCTTGGGAGGCTGAGGCGAGAGGATCACCTGAGCTCAGGAGATCAAGGCTGCAGTGAGCCATGATCACGCCACTATCCTCCAGTCTGAGCGAGAGCAAGACCCTGTCTCAGAAATAAAAATAAAAAGGCGGGCTAGTAGCCCCTACCTCTTCTAGAGGCAGCACTTGATGCACAGTAGGCAATATGGTAAGTTAGCTATTATTATGCCAGTTTTTTTTTCCTGCCTGCTACTGAGTAAACAAGTATTTTTCAGCAGGTTAAAGAGGAAAGCCAAAAAAAACCCCAGAACCACCTCAACTGCGCCACCCAGTGGAGAGGTACACAATGACCACTCCCAAGTTCAATTATTTTTTTCTTTTAAAAATTTTATATATTTTTTTATTTTTGGCTAGTCAGTATTTTTTATTTTAGAGACAGGATTTTGCTCTGTTGCCCAGGCTGGAGTGCAGTGGCATGATCATAGCTCACTGTAACCTCAAACTCCTGGGTTCAAGTGATCATCCCACCTCAGCCTCCCAAGTAGCTCAGACTACAGATGCATGCCACCACACCCAGGTAATTTTTAAATTTTTAGTAGAGAAAGGGTCTTGCTATGTTGTCCAGGCTGGTCTTGAACTCCTGGCCTCAAGTGATTCTCCTGCCTCAGCCTCCCAAAGTGCTGGGATTACAGGTGTGAGCGAATGAGCCTGGCCCAAATTAAATAATAATAATAATAATTATTATTATTATTTGAAATGGAGTTTTGCTCCTGTTGCTCAGGTATGAGTACAGTGGCGTGATCTTGGCGCATCACAACCTCCGCCTCCTGGGTTCAAGTGATTCTCCTGCCTCAGCCTCCTGAGTAGCTGAAATTACAGGCATGTGCCACTACTCCTGGCTAGTGTTCTAATTTTTTTTTTTTTTTTTTTTTTTGAGACGGAGTTTCGCTCTTGTTACCCAGGCTGGAGTGCAATGGCGCTATCTCGGCTCACCGCAACCTCCGCCTCCTGGGTTCAGGCAATTCTCCTGCCTCAGCCTCCTGAATAGCTGGGATTACAGGCACGCGCCACCATGCCCAGCTAATTTTTTGTATTTTTAGTAGAGACGAGGTTTCACCATGTTGACCAGGATGGTCTCGATCTCTTGACCTCGTGATCCACCCACCTCGGCCTCCCAAAGTGCTGGGATTACAGGCTTGAGCCACCGCGCCCGGCCTTAGTGTTCTAATTTTAGTATAGACGCGGTTTCACCATGTTGGTCAGGCTGATCTCAAACTCCTGACCTCAGGTGACCTGGCCACCTAGGCCTCCCAAAGTGCTGGGATTACAGGCATGAGCAACTGTGCCCGGACGTTAAATTCTTATTATTTTTGAGATGGAGTCTCGCTGTGTTACCCAGGCTGGAGTGCAGTGGTGCAGTCTCGGCTCACTGCAACCTCTGCCTCCTGAGTTCAAGCAATTTTCCTGTTTCAGCCTCCAGAGTAGCTGGGACTATGGGTGCATGCCACCACACCTGGCTAATTTTTGTATTTTAAGTAGAGATGAGGTTTCACCATATTGGTCAGGTTGGCCTTGAACTCCTGACCTCAGGTGATCCACCCATCTCAGCCTCCTAAAGTGCTGGGATTACAGGGGTAAGTGCCAAGCCCCAAGTTAAATTATTATTATTATTATTTTGAGATGAACTCTCTGTTGCCAGGCTGGAGTGCAGTGACGCAATCTCGGCTCACTGGAACCTTCGACTCCGTGGTTCAAGTGATTCTCCTGCCTCAGCCTCCTGAGTAGCTGGGATTACAGCCATGCGCCACCATGCCCAGCTAATTTTTGTATTTTTAGTAGAGACGGGGTTTCACCATGTTGGCCAGGTTGGTCTCTGTCTTCTGACCTCGTGATCCGGCTGCCTCGGCCTCCCAAAGTGCTGGGATTATAGGCGTGAGCCACAGCACCTGACCCAAGTTAAATTACTAATCAACCTCTCCACCTCGCTTCACGAGGATTTAGGCACTACTTGCCTATAGGAGCAGAGTTGAAAGGAGAAATGAATGTCTCTGTACATCCCAAGCTGTAAATGGGTGGAAGGAAGAAGTGAGAGGA
This sequence comes from Aotus nancymaae, assembly GCF_030222135.1. NCBI lineage: Eukaryota > Metazoa > Chordata > Mammalia > Primates > Aotidae > Aotus > Aotus nancymaae. Next base: position 13,233,878 of record NW_026988441.1, on the reverse strand, counting down.
TTTGGCAAGTGGAATTAGGATGAGGAATGTAGGTAGAAAATAGGCCAGAAAGACACTGATTCCTGCCCTCACCAGCTGAGAAGGGCATGAAGGCTGGGCTCTTCTTGAAGGACTGATCGGCATCCAGAAAATGCTCGGGGTTAAACTCCTGGGGCGTCAAGAACTGGCTGGGGTCGTGGTGGACGGTGTTAAGGAGGGTGATGATATCGGTGCCCTGTGTGGGTGAGGAGGTGGAATTAGCAGTGTAGGAAGGCTGGGATCTCAGCTCACCACAACCTCCACCTCCCAGGTTCAAGCGATTCTCCTGCCTCAACCTCCCAGGTAGTTGGGATCACAGGCGTGCACCACCACGCCCCACTAATTTTTTTTGTATTTTTAGTAGAGATGGGGTTTCTCCATGTTTGTCAGGCTGGTCTCAAACTCCCAACCTCAGGTGATCTGCCCACCTTGGCCTCCCAAAGTGCTGGAATTATAGGTGTGAGCCACCAGGCCTGGCCAACCGGTTTCCATTTTATCAGGCTGGATGTCCTGGGGACTTGATAAGGAAGGAGTGGGTAGGTGGGGTGTAGGACTCAATCGGGGGCCCGGGAAATATGTGTGGGTGTCTAGGGTTCCAAGTGATGGGTGCTGGATGCTGTATTATTGGGCACTTTGGCAGGGATGTGGGAAAACCCCACCCTTTGTGGGAGCAGATGTAGGGTTTCTGTGAAAAAGGAGGGGTCCTTGAGAATAGCGTTTAGGCACAGGGGATTCTCAAGATGAAGTTCCAGACTCCAGGGCTTCCAGGGAGGGGTCTAGGAAGGGGATTTGTCATGGTGAAGGGGTCTAGTTCACTGCGATATGAGATGGGGTACTGGGAAAGGCCTGAGTTTCTGGGTTTTTTTTTGTTTTTTGTTTTTTGTTTTTTTTTTAGATGAGTCTTGCTCTGTAGCCCAGGCTGGAGTGCAATGGCTCGATCTTCTCTTGGCTCACAGCAACCTCCGCCTCCCAGGTTCAAGCAATTCTCCTGCCTCAGCCTCCTGAGTACCTGGGATTACAGGAGCATGCCACCATGCTAGGCTAATTTTTGTATTTTTAGTAGAGACAGGTGTTTCACCATGGTGGCCAGGCTGGTCTCAAACTTTTGACCTTGTGATCCGCCCACCTCAGCCTCCCAAAGTGCTGGGATTACAGGCGTGAGCCACCGCGCCCAGCTGAGCTTCTGGATTTAAGGGTCTGAGATGTCTGTAGCTAGGGCTTGGGGTGCCAGTTGCTAAGGCCCCAGGTGTTGATTGCTAGTGCCTGGGATACTCCTTGCGAGTTGCAAGAGCCTGCGATGCCTCCTCTCAGGTTGCCTGATGTCTTTTGCCAGGGCTAGCCCACCTTGGGTATCAGGAAGCCACGAAAGGCGGTGTCCCGAGTGACGCGGTGCGGTAAGTTCATGGGGATGATGTCTGCAAAGCGCTGCACCTCGTGGATCACTGCGTCTGTGTAAGGCATGGCCGCGCGGTCCTCCAGCGTCGGAAGCCGCGCGCGTCCCACCACGATGTCGATCTCCTCCTGCACGCGGGCTGCAGGGGGAGGGGAAGTGGAGTCGACCGGGCTGGGAAGGCGTGTGTGCGTGTCGGGGGAGGGGTCCAGTCAGACCCTCCCAGCGCGGGGCGCCACGGCTGGGGCGCGTGTGAGAATTAGCTAGCGCTGGGCTGGCGTTGGCCCACGCCTGTCAAACCAGCACTTGGGGGACGTATCGCTTGAGCCCAGGAGTTTGAGACGAGCCTGGGCAACACGGAGAAACCCCGTCTCTACAACAAAATACAAAACTTAGCTGGGCGTGGTGGCGCACGCCTGTTGTCCCAGCTACTCGGGAGGCTGAGTCAGGATAATTGCCTAAACCCGGGAGGCAGAGGTTGCAGTGAGTGAGATCGTGCCGCTGCACTCCAGCCTCGGCGACAGAGCGAGACTCCGTCTCAGAAAAAATAAAAAAAGAATTAGCCAGAGCCTCGGAGGAAGCGGGTAGGTGAGGGCGAAAGGGTGGCTTGTGCAGGGAAGGACCTGGGCGTTGGGTTGTGTGGGCAGGGCTTCAGGGAGGCCTGGAATTCAGGAGCAGTTTTGGGGACCCTACTGGCTGGACGGTGGATCGAGTGGGTGGGCTGTGCGGGAGGGCTGGAGATCAGGGGCAAAGCAGAGGATACACCCAGAGGTGGAGTTTGGGGAGGTGGAGTAGCAGACAGCTTTGTGTGGGGGTCAGGCTGTGGGAGAGGCAGGGTTGCCTGGCAGGCCGTGTGGCTTGGGCTCCAGGGCAGGGCTCTGGGAGGACAGTTAGCTGGGTTCTGAAGCTGGAGGCGGACGCATTCGGTGTGGACACCGTTGGCACAAAGCAAGACTAAGCGGGTGTAAGCCGGGAGCAATGGTTCACACCTGTAACCCTAGCACTTTGGGAGGCCGAGGTGAGAGGATTGCTTGAGCCCAGGAGTTGGAGACTAGCCAGGTCAACACAGCGAGACCCTGTCTCTACGAAAAATAAAAAAATTAGCTGAGTGTTGAATGTGGTGTTGCACACCTGTACTCCCAGCTATTGATAAGGCTGAGGTGGGAAGATCACTTGAGCCCAAGGTTGAGGCTGCAGTGAGTGGTGACTGTGCCACTGTACTCCAGCCTGGGCGACAGAGTGACTCTGTCTCAAAAACAAACAAAAAACTAAGCAGAGTGAGGAGCAGTGGCTCACACTTGTAATCCCAGCATTTTGGGAGGCCGAGATGGGTGGATCACCTGAGGTCAGGAGTTTGAGACCAGCCTGGTGAACATGGTGAAATCCTATCTCTACTAAAAATACAAAAATTAGCTGGGTGTGGTGGCGTGCACCTGTAATTCCAGCTACTTGGGAGGCTGAGACAGCAGAATCCCTTGAACCTGGGAGGTGGAAGTTGCAGTGAGCCAAGATCGCACCACTGCACTCCAGCCTGGGCGATAGAGCGAGACTCCATCTCAAAAAAAAAAGAAAAAAAAAAAAAACTAAGTGGGTGGGATCTGGGTTGGGATTCGGGCAGGCTGCGTGGACCTCGTGGGCCTTGCAGGTGGGATCGGCCTCTGTGTGGGTTAGTGGCTTTAGCTGTGGAATCCTGGCATCAGCAGGAGGCTATATCAGACCCAGAAGGCGGTGCTGGAAGCGGGGCCGTGCTTCCCTGCTCTGGGGCCACGCTCCAACACATGGGCACCTCTGCGCTGCCGTGTGGGTGAGCCTCACCTTGAACTTTGGGGTACTTCATGAGTGCCAGGAAGGCGTGGCGCAGTGTGGTGCCCACTGTCTCGGTGCCGCCAAAGAGCAGGTTATGTGTGGTCATCAGCAGGGTGTCCATGTGAAAGTGGCTCTGCGGGTCCTCCTTCTCCTGCCGGGGTGGAGGGGTGGGGACATGAGCCAGGGATTGAGACCTCTTCACTCTAGAGCAGTATGACTGCTGCTGGGGCCCATTCAGTCCCACCTGGGTTTAACTTTCTTTCCCTGGGAGAGCTCGGGAACGTGGGAGGGCAGGGCAGGGAGAATCTCAGCTGCAGGGCCTAAAATTAACATCTCGGATAGAGCTTGAATGACTTCTTTTTTTTTTTTTTTTGAGCTGGAGTTTCGCTCTTGTTGCCCAGGCTGGAGTGCAATGGCACGATCTCAGCTTACCGCAACCTCTGCCTCCTGGGTTCAGCAATTCTCCTGCCTCAGCCTCAAAAGTAGCTGGGATTACAGGCATGCACCACCACGCCCAGCTAATTTTTTGTGTTTTTAGTAGAGATGGGGTTTCACCGGGTTGTCCAGGATGGTCTCAGTCTCCTGACCTCATGATGAGCCTGCCTCAGCCTCCCAAAGTGCTGGGATTACAGGCGTGAGCCACCCCGCCCGGCCTGACTTCTTTTTTTAAAACTTTTTTTTTTTTTTTTTTTGGTTGGAGGGACAGAGTCTCACTGTGTTGCTCAGGCTGGAGTGCAGTGGTGCGGTCTCAGCTCACTGCAACCTCTGCCACCCAGGTTCAAGTGATTCTCCTACCTTAGCCTCCCTAGTAGCTGGGATTACAGGCTTCTGCCACCGTGCCTGGCTAATTTTTGTATTTTTAGTAGAGACGGGGTTTCACCATCCTGGCCAGGCTGGTCTTGAACTCCTGACCTTGTGATCCACCTGCCTTGGCCTCCCAAAGTGCTGGGATTACAGGCACGAGCCACCGCGCCCAGCCTTAAAATACATTTTATGTATGTATTATGTATGTATGTAGGTAGTATGTATGTCTTGTAGAGACTGGGTCTCACTATACTGTCCAGCTTGGTCTCGAACTCCTGGACTCAAGCAATCCTCCTCCCTCAGCCTCCCAAAGTGCTGGGACTACAAGCGTGAGCAACTGCCCCCCACCCGCCCCCCCATCGCCTTTGATGACTTCTTAATGAGCTGTAGATTGGTGGTAGCATCCAGCAGGGCCAGATGCTCCAGTTTCTCTTCCAGGGAGAAGATCCCCCAAAACCCTGCCCCATCTGGGATCCCTGTGGGTTTGAGACAGGGGCAGCAGGAAATTTTCAGGTCAGACTAGAGGTGGGATTTCCAGGTAGGGATGACCTCTGCCATCTTGGTGAGAAAGCAGTCGATGAAGTCCCGGGGAGATCTGGGGTCTAGCGAGGCCTGGTGGTCGTGGACGCTGTGGGCGATGAGGTCTCTAAGGCACTTGAAGTTCTGGAAGATGCGTCGGTGCGGCCCAGGCATCCAGTCCAGGAGGCTCGGGAAGATGTTGTACAACTGGGGATCAGACAGAGTGGGAGGGTTTTGGAGGAGGACACAGGGCATGTGTTCAGGGGCGAATGGGGTCAGTGTGGATTAGGTAGGCAGCGACAGGTTCTGGAGAGGCCGGGGTGGGGGTTGGGGCTGAGGAGGAGTGGGAAGGAGGGAACAGAGGCCATAAATGCTCTGCGGAGGGGAGTGGGCGTGGCCGTGTGTCTCTGGGCGGGGTCAGACGGGAGGGGGCGGGCTCTGGGCGGGGCATTCGCAGCCCATTCCCCGCCCACTGTTTTCTCTCCATATCTGGATCCTGGGGACCCCACACCCGGTTCTTGTTGGACTCAGCTGGCTGACCTCGCCCCAGGGGCTGCTCATGAGTTGGAAGTTGTCATTGATAAGGCGGATAATGGTGAGCAGGCGCTCATCCTCGTAATCAAAGCGGCTGCCGAAGAGCACGGAACAGATAATGTTGGACACTGAGCGACTCAGCACAAACGTGGGGTCGAAGGGCTCGCCTGAGGGTGAGGGGTGGGACGAATCAGGAAGACGCGATGTGCAGCTCGCCAGACCTCATGCAGCAACGCCATTAATGTGCACAACATCTGACGCAACCATGGCAGCGTGTCTTGCCGCACAGAACACAGGCACGTGGCCACCACATGCAGCTTAACAACACCCCAAAAGCATTTGGCAATGCCCCAGACAGCACAGAACCCACAACTTCCTGCAGCACATCGACAGCAACAATACCCAACCACAGAAACGGGCTATTCTTGGCAACACAACACACATCACGCAACATAGCACAAGGCAATCAGCAGGCATCACGGAACACAACACAGGGCAGCACCACACAACAGCAAACACGACCACAGTACATGCCAACACATGACACGCAGTGACCTGACAGCCGGGAAACATCCCAAGACGTGATAACCATACACCGACACATAATGCCAGCATACGGCTACGTAATCCTGCCACACAATGCTCACTAGTACCCAGCAACCCAGCAACAGCACGGGACACACAGTGTGACATCACACCACATACAATCAAGGCAACAGAGCAAATGACACACTATGCAGCAGTGCAACAATGCTGGCAGCCAGCAGGCGACACACGCAAAACCACATGCAGTGCCTGAGAAAGCTACGATCTCACCCAGAAATATCTCAAAATAGGGGATGGGTGCAGTGGCTCACGCCTGTAATCCCAGCACTTTGGGAGGCCAAGGTGGGCAGATTACCTGAGGTCAGGAATTCCAGACCAGCCTGACTAACATGGAGAAACCCTGTCTCTACTAAGAATACAAAAAAATTAGCCAGGAGTGGTGGTGGGTGCCTGTAATCCCAGCTACTTGGGAGGCTGAGGCAGGAGAATCGCTTGAACCCAGGAGGCGGAAGTTGGGATAAGCTGAGATTGTACCATTGCACTCTAGCCTGGGCAACAAGAGTGAAACTCCGTCTCAAAAAAAAGCATCTGGCCATTTAACAGCTGAACAGACCACAGTAACTACCAAACAACACATTTCTTTCTTTCTTTCTTTTTTTTTTTTTTTTTGAGACAGAGTTTCGCTCTTGTTACCCAGGCTGGAGTGCAATGGCGTGATCTCGGCTCACTGCAACTTCCGCCTCCTGGGTTCAGGCAATTCTCCTGCCTCAGCCTCCTGAGTAGCTGGGATTACAGGCACGCGCCACCATGCCCAGCTAATTTTTTGTATTTTTAGTAGAGACGGGGTTTCACCATGTTGACCAGGATGGTCTCGATCTCTTGACCTCGTGATCCACCCGCCTAGGCCTCCCAAAGTGCTGGGATTACAGGCGTGAGCCACCGCGTCCGGCTTTTTTTTTTTTTTGAGATGGAATCTTGCTCCATCACCCAGGCTGGAGTACAGTGGCATGATCTCAGCTCACTGCAACCTCTGCCTCCTGGGTTCAATGATTCTTGTGCCTCAGTCTCCCAAGAGGCTGAGATCACACCCGGCTAATTTTTTTTGTTTGTTTGTTTATTTTTAGTAGAGTCGGGGTTTTACCATATTGGCCAGGCTGGTCTAAAACTCTTGACCTCAAGTGATAGCCCACTTCGGCTTCCCAAATTGCTAGGATTACAGGCATGAGCCACTGTGCCCAGCCCAAGTTTTGTATTTTTTGTAGAGACAGAGTTTCACCATGTTGCCCAGGCTGATCTTGAAGTCCTGAGCACAAGCAATCCACTGCCTCGGCGCCCCAAACTGCTAGGATTACAGGCATGAGCCACCATGCCTGGCCAAAACAACACATTTCAACACAACACCCAGGACATAATAGCACACCCCAGAAAACCAGATCTGGAGTTAGATGAATGTGGTGTGAATCCTATTTGACCTCTTAGTCTCGGTGTGACTTGGGCCAACTGACTTCCTTTCTCCGAGCCTCAGTTTTCTCATCTGTGAAATGGGTCTGATGGCACTCCTCTCGTCATGGGGCTACTATAAGAAATCAGTGAGTGTGTGGCTGGGAGTCAGTGAAGGGCCTGACCTGTTGCGAGGCTGTTACAGACCGTGGTATTGTGGCAGGCTGTAATGGCCCATGGTCCCCCAAAGATGTCCATGTCCTTACCCTTACAACCTGTGAATGTGTTGCCTTACATGGTAAAAAGGACCTTTGGGATTAAGCTGAGGGTTTTGAGACGGGAAGTTTACTCTGGACTATCTGGCTGGGCATGATGTAATCACAGGGATCCTTTTCAGAGGGAGGCAGGAAGGACTGAATAAGTAAAGGTGATGTAAGTCGGGCGCAGTGGCTCAAGCCTATAACCCCAGCACTTAGGGAGGCAGAGGCAGGTGGATCACCTGAGGTCAGGAGTTCAAGACCAGCCTGGCCAACATGGCAAAACTCCGTCTCTACTAAAAATACAAAAATTAGCCAGGTGTGGTGGTGGGCGCCTGTAATCCCAACTGCTTGGGGGACTGAGGCAGGAGAATCACTTGAACCTGGTTGCAATGAGCTGAGATAGGACCATTGCACTTCAGCCTGGGCGACAGAGCGAGACTCAGTCTCAAAAAAAAAAAAAAAAAGTAGAATAGATGTGAATTATGAGGATGGACTGGATTCGAAGACCCGGCCAGGCATGGTGGTGCACGCCTGTAGTTCCAGCACTTTGGGAGGCTGAGGCAAGAGGATCATTTGAGCACAGGAGTTTGAGACCAGCCTGGGCTACACGGTGAGACCCTATCTCTACAAAAAATTTAAAAATAAGCTGACTGTGGTGGAGCACACCTGAAGTACCAGCTATTCAGGAGGCTGAGGTGGGAGGATGGTTTGAACCCGGGAGGTTAAGGCTGCAGTGAGCCAAGACCACACTGCCTAACTCCAGCCTGTTAAAAAAACTGAAATTCCCGACCTTCAGTTTTCCGCAGCTCCGCCAGCAGGAAGCTGCCTTCCTCTAGGATGCGCTCCTCGATGCTTGCCTTCCCCATCCCGAAACTTCGTAGAATCTGGATAGAGAAGCGTCTGAGGATCTTCCATCGATCCCCATTGGAGAAGGCGATGCCTGGGGAGAATAGGAGGGGGCCAGCTTAACCAGGAGCTCATCCTGAGGCCTCCGCCATCTGTGTCCCCTTTCCTGGTGTTTGTTTGGAGAGGGACGGAGTTTGGAATCTCCCTGGCTCCTTCCAGTAAGCCCTCCTGGACCCTCCAGGCTGGGTTAGGGGTCTCCTTCAAGCTTCCATAGGACTGTGGGCTTTTCTCACCACAGTGCTGTCTCTCTGCCTCTGTTTCCCCATTAAGAACCTGGTCACTCTGGGCTGTTCCTGTCTGGTGATGGGGCTGTCTCCTCTATGGAGCTGTGAAGGCAGAGTGGGCACCTGTCTTGGTCACCACTGTGTCCTTAGCGTTGTCCAGTGCAGGGGATGTCACACAGGAGGTGCTGGTAATTGCTTATTGCTTGTTACTGTTATTTTTGCAACAGGGTCTTGCTCTGTCGCCCAGGCTCTGTCACCTACCCTTCTTTTTTTCCTTCCTCCCTCCCTCCCTCCCTCCCTCCTTCCCTTCCTCCCTTCCTCCCTTCCTTCTTTCTTCCTCCTTCCTTCTGTTGGTTCCTCCCTCCTTCCATTATTTATTGGGACTTGTCACATGGCTTCCTTTGAATAGAGATTTACGTTTAAAATAAAGTTTGAAGACCACAAGACTAGGGTAATTTCCAAGCCTAAGAAGGACAGGATATTGACCTAGATGAGGTTTTGAGTGAATGATGTGAATCGCTGGATGGGTGAGGATGGAGTTGGATTTAGGTTAGGTTGGGAATGACAAGGGGCATGAAGGGGGTTATGAATTTGATGATAAATTGGATTCGAAGCTGGTGATGGGGATGGAGTTGGGTAGGATGAGGGGGATTGATAGATTGGGACTGAGCTGAGCCTGGGGTTGGGTAGATATGTGATGGGTTTATTTTGGTGATGGTAGTAAGTTTAAGATTGAAGGTGAGAACTGGGACCTGGAAACTTCAATAGGCGATTGGGATAGGAGATGGGGCTGGGGTTGGGGAAAAGGAGCAGCAGAATTCAGTCTGGGCCAGGAGCGGTGGCTCATGCCTGTAATTCCAGCACTTTGGGAGGCTGAGGGGGGTGGATCACCTGAGGTCAGGAGTTCGAGACCAGCCTGGCCAACATGTTGAAACCTCGTCTCTACTAAAAATACAAAAAATTAGCCAGGCATGGTGGCGCGCCTGTAGTCCCAGCTACTCAGGAGGCTGAGGCAGGAGAATCACATGAGCCTGGGAGGTGGAGGTTGCAGTGGGCTGAGATTGCACCACTGCACTCCAGCCTGGGCGACAGAGCAAGACTCATCTCAGATAAAAGAAAAAATTCAGTTTGACTAAAGGGACGAGGATGGGGCTGATACTAGAATTTAAAAGGGGGATTGGGATGGGGTCCCTATGGGAAGGAGGGTTGGAATGAGATGCAGGCTGTGTTGTGGCAGGGATGCAGCCGGGTTGAAGAGGTGGACATGGGGGTAAGAGTGCTGGTGACCAGGATTGGTTGAGGTGGTCAGTGGGCTCTGGGACTACCTGACTGAGTTGGAAGGTTGATGATGTGTTTGCGGGACAGCTAGGGATTGGGATGAAATGGGGCTGGAGTTGGATGGAGATGAGGATTGGTACAAGAGACATTCAAGACAGTGGTGGGATCTGAGCTGGGGAAGGTGGGAGACTTCGCCGTAGACCAGCTCTGCTCCCTGCCTTGTATCTGGCGTCATCGGTGACGTCAGCAGCCCTGAGTGTCAACAAGATTGAGAGGACAGTCTCACCCTCACCCCCTCCCTCAACATGGAAAAGGCTGAGAGCAGAGGGGACGAGGGGGAGGCTTACCGTTGCCCTTGGTAAAGTTGAAAAAGACAGGATAGTCACCGCGGCCACTAAACTCCTCTCCCTGGTCCACCAGCGCTTCCTTCACGGCTTGGAACCCGCTGAGGACCACCACGCGCCTGGACCCCAGGTACACGGTATACACGGAGCCATACTCCCTGCTCAGCTGGGGGTAGGAAGACAGAGGTCACGGGGGGGCCTGTGGCCAAGGGACCCCTCCTCCTTATCCTTCCACCCTCACCTCAGTGAGAGAAGTCAGCATGTCTTGGGAGCGAAGCAGCAGCAGGTTTCCCAGGAGTGGGAGGGGTCTGGGTCCTGGAGGCAGCTTTCCCTTGTCTCTTGAGCTGAGGGTCAGGAGCAGACAGACGAGAGCCAGGAGCAGAAGTAACATGGCTGTGCTTATGCTGTCCATGGTGAAGGCAGCTGCTGGTGTCTGGAGGGAAAAGTGAGAGGGGACAGCGCTGAGGAGAGAGTAGGATTCCTCCTTTCCGATCTCTGTAGGGCTGAGGGCCCCACAGGGTCATGGGGTGAGCCTTATGCTGTGCTGAGGCGCAGGATCCGAGAAATAAAGAGACAGGACACAGAAGTACAAATAAAACGCAGCTGGGCTCGGGGGGCCACGCCACCTATAAGCAGAGTCAGGTGAGGCCCGAATGTCCAGAAGCATGAGTATTTATTGTGTATAGGTTAGGGGGCAGGGCAGTGAGTGAAATCATCTTTAAGGATAGTGATAGGGTCGTGAGCAATAAAACATGAGGTCCACCCCCATTAGGTCACCTAGGCCAGGAGGTGGACAGTGCACAGCAAGGGGTCCGTTCCCATGAAGGCAAGGGCCGTGTGCAGTAAGGGGTCCACCCCCATTAGGTCACCGAGGCTTGAAGGTGGGCCATGTGCAGTGAAGAGGGTACAGTGTGCAATACTTCTATCTATGGGCAGACTACTTCTAAGAAGATTTATAGGAGGATGCTTTAAGTCACATAGCAGTGACAGAGCTGTCAAGGTTACCGCCACCTTCTGGCAGCTTCCAATGGGTTCTATGGGAAGACGCTTTTCAAGCAGCACAGGAGCAAGAGCTGATAAAGTTCACAGTCACCAAGGTGGATTGCCGGTCTGAGGGCAGCCTTCCACAAGAACTGGAGCAAGGTCCTACAACTCCTTTATCAGGAGGAGTGGCTCTTGCCCCAAGCCTGCCATACAGCGGGTATCTTTACGATACTGAACGCTGCCACCTGGGCCGTGGATTCTTGTCCTGGTGTAACTGTTTTTCCTTTAAATCATGCTCTGCACTGTGTCTGCTCTAGGCATTCCTCCGATTATAAGCTCCTTGTTCCTTAATCCATGCTCTGCACTGTGTCCACTCTAGGCATTCCTCCGATTATGAACTAAGATTTAATTATAGGTATATATGTAGGGAAATATTCTTTAGGCACTATCAACTATTATATGATTATATAGAGAGGATTATATAAAGGGATTCTTCAAGCCCTATTTCTATAAACTAATATATGATTGTATAAAGGATTATATATAAGGAAATAGCTGAGTAGTAACACTATAAAGTGAGATATTCCTCAAGCCCTAACTGTGCCAGGGTTCTGCTTAGCTCTCATTCCTCGGTGCCTATATGGGGGGTTACCCACAGATCTCCTCTGGGACTTGCCTTCGATAGGCCCTGGAAATGAAGGCAGATGAAGAGAAGCAGACAGGGAGAGGCCAGGGGGTGGGGAAGGGAGGAAGGGAGGGAGAAGGAGGAGAGTGGCAGAGATAGTCAACACAGAGACATAATGAGACAAACACAGAGACAGAAATGGGGAGAGACAAGTGATACAGGGACAGAGACTAAGAGAGGCCAAGAGATATGCATAAAGATGATGAAGGCCGGGTGTGGTGGCTCACACCTGTGATCCCAGCGCTTTGGGAGGCCGAGGCGGGAGGATCACCTGAGGTCAGGAGTTCGACACCAGCCTGGCCAACATGGTGAAACCCTGTCTCTACTGAAAATACAAAATTAGCTGGGCATGGTAGCGCATGCCTGTAATCCCAGCTACTTGGGAGGCTGAGCTCTTTTGAACCCGGGAGGCAGAGGTTGTGGTGAGCCAAGATTGCACCATGACATTCCAGCCTGGATGACAGAGCAGACTCCATCTCAAAAAAAAAAAAAAAAAAAAAAAAAAAGATAATGAGAGAAACAGAAAAACAGTGATGGATCTACATATGTACAGATGTCTGTCTATCTACTATCTATCTCTATTATCGATCATCTATCCATCATCTCTCTATTATCTATCATCTGTCATCTATCATCTTTCAATCCATCATCTGTCTATTCTTCTATCATCTATCATAATAGATCTATTAGCTATCATCCATCTATCATCTATCCAGTATCTATCATCTATGTGTCATCTGTCATCTCTCCATCATCTACCTATTGTCTATTATCTATCTACTTATCTGTGTATCTATCATCCATCTATTATCATCTCCCTATCTATCATCACCTCTCTGTCTACAGAGACAGTGATAAAGAGAGATAAAGACACACAGGGACAGAGACAGACAAACACAGAGATAGGGAGAGTCAGACAGCACATCACAGAGGAGAGAGGCTGACATAGAGACAGAACGAGACGGACACGGAGCTGGAGAAACACAAGAGAGCTTGAGTGGAGAGACAGCGAGAGGAACATTGACTGAGAGACAGAGACGGACATGGAAGGATGGAGAGAAAAAGGGTGCGAGAGACAGAGAGAGGAAGAGACAGAGCTAGACGCAGAGACTGAGGAAGGAGAGAATGACAGAGACAGATACACAGAGTCACATAGACAGAGATGGAGAGAGAGCGGAGAGAGAGAATGAGATAAGAGAGGCAGGGAACATCAGAGCCAGGTAGACAAGGGTAGACTGCAAAGGGCAGATCGAGAGACTGAGGCTGGGCGTGGTGGCTCATGCCTGTAATCCCCACACTTTGGGAGGCTGAGGCAGGTGGATCACCTGAGGTCGGAAGTTCGAGACCAGCCTGACCAACATGGTGAAAATACAAAAAAATACAAAAATTAGCCAGGCATGGTGGCAGGTGCTTGTAATCCCAGCTACTTGGGAAGCTGAGGCAGGAGAATCACTTGAACCCGGGAGGTGGAGGTTGCAGTGAAATGAGATCAAGCCAGTGCACTCCAGCTGAGAGAGGAGAGAAGAGAGAGAGAGGAGAGAGAGAGAGAGAGAGAGAAGGAGGCAGGGAGGGAGGGAGGGGGGAGAGGAAGGGCACAGGCAGAACCCTCAGACCACGGGGTCGTATTGCAGAGAGAAGCGCCAATACAGAAATCCCAGTGCCCAGAACAGAGACCCAGAGACCTCAGCACTCTGGGAGGAGGCAGCAAAAAAGATTCCTAACCAGTCTTAGAGACAGAGGTTGGAGCCCACGACCCACCCTCTCTTGGGAGCCACCCCCTCCTCCTCTGCATCCCTCACCGGGACCCTTTACCTGCTGAGCTTCAGGAGACACTGGCTGTGGCTGCTTCAGACACGTACCCGGCAGCTCTGGGTGTGCTTGGGGGCGCAGAGATTGTTCTTAAGTTGTTTCGGCCCACACCCTCCTCCTTAACCCAATTCTTCTGGTTCTCGAAGTGAACTTTAATTCCCTCCCGTCATCCTGCCAAACCTTTCCTGCAGCCCCAGGGCTCACAGCCAGCTGGAAAGGTGCTGTGGGAGGGGGCCGTGACTGGGGGCCCTCCTGGGATGGGGCAAAGCTTTCTCCATTTTTTTTTTTTTTTTTTTTTGCCATTCAGGCCCTGGGCCTGGTTTTTTAGACACAGACCTAGAGAAAGACAAGATAGATTGAGTGGAGAGACAGTGAGATGGACATTGACTGAGAGACAGAGACGGACATGGAAGGATGGAGAGAAAAAGGGTGAGAGACAAAGAGAGGAAGAGACAGAGCTAGACACAGAGGGAGCAGAGAATGACAGAGACAGAAACAGATTCACAGAGACAGAGTCAATTTCCCTTGACATCTACCCCCTCCTTCTTTTTTTTTTTTTGAGACAGTGTTTTGATCCACAGGAGGTGGAGGCTGGAGTGAGCCACGGTCCCGCCACTGTACTCAGCCTGGGCAACAGAGCGAGAACCACGTCTTAAAAAAAAAAATTGTGTCAGCTGAACCCATTGAGATGTCTATGGTATTGGCTATTGTTTCTGCTGTTACTTATAAGTCCTCTTTAAATAAGGCATGAACAGATTTAATTATTTTCTGCAAAAATTGATGTGTATGGTATGCACGAGGGGCTTCATCTTCAACGTGGTCTCATCTCTTCAAGATAAGGTCTCACTTTGTCCTCTAGGCTGGAGTGCAGTGGCGCAATCACGGCTCACTGCAGCCTCCACCTCCAGGCTCAAATCCTCCCACCTCAGCCTCCTGAGTAGCTGGGACTACAAGTTCGCACCACCATGCCCAGCTAATTTATGTATTTTTTTGTACAGATGGGGTTTCACCATGTTGCCTAGACTGGTCTCAGATTCCTGAGCTCCAGTGATCCACCCACCTCAGCCTCCCAAAGTGCTGGGATTATAGGCGTGAACCACCACGCCCCGCCACGTCCCTTCTCAAAACAATTGTCCATTTGTAAATGGCTAATTTCTTTGGGGCCCTGTCAACCTTTTGTAAAACATCAATGATTTCGTCATTCCTCCACCCAAGCCTCACCATCAATTGGTGCTCGTCCTTGCTTCAATTTTAGAATTCACATTGCTCTGATAAGGGCTCTTTTCAATCCGATGTTTTATTTTAGTGCTTCAGACTAGATCCCGTTCAGACAAGTTATAACAAGTTAGCACGAGTTTATTTTTGTGCAAAAAAAAAATTGAACTCCATGCATAGTGTTTTCATAATACACATTTTCCGTGAATTTTTGGAAGGAGCCTCTTTTTCTCTCTCTCTTTTTTTCTGAGATGGACTCTTGCTCTGTCACCCAGGCTGGAGTGCAGTGGCAAGATCTTGGCTCACTGCAATCTCTGCCTCCTGGGTTCAAGCGATCGTCCTGCCTCAGCCTCCCAGATAGCTGGGAATACAGCTACAGGTCACAGGAGCAGATTGCAAGGCTTGGAGCTGGGCCAGGGCTGCTCTAGTGCCAGGGGCTAGGCTGGGTGGAGAGCCCCTGAGGTCAAGGGTCTGGGCAGCCAGGTGGAGGTGTGGGTACTCCCCCAGATTCGTGGGTGTGCACCAGGATTGCTGTTCCCGGAGGGGCAGAGGAGGAAGTGGCTGGAGGTCCTGGGGAATTTGACACCCTAGGTCCCATGTATATGGTGGGATGGAGGTGGGGCCCATGCTGTTGTTTCAGTCCTGAAAAGGCCGGTTGGGGCAGTTCCTGGAAGAGGATTGAAGGGTTGATGATGGGATTATAGAGCTCCAGTTTCCCTTGGCATCTACCCCCTACTTCTAAGGGGAGGGTGCAGTGCTGGATTCACGCCAACCCTTAAGCAACTTTTCCCTTACCCTAGAACTTGGTTAAGAGGGGCCCAATGAGGCCGGGTGCGGTAGCTCACGTCTGCAATCCCAGCACTTTGGGAGGCCAAGGCGGGCGGATCACCTGAGCTCAGGAGTTTGAGACCAGCTTGACAAACATGGCGAAACCCGGTCTCTACTAAAAATATGAAAAAATTAGCTATACATGGTGGTGCATGCCTGTAATCCCACTTACTTGGGAGGCTGAGACAGGAGAATCTCTTGAACTTGGGAGGTGGAGGTTGCACATCTGATTGGGAAAACTGGGATTTATGAGAAGGGCAGTTAGTTAGTTAGTTACTTTTGAGACAGGGTCTCACTCTGTCACCTAGACTGGAGTATAGTGGCATGATCATAGCTCATTGCAGCCTCGCTCTCCCGGGCTCGAAGGATTCTCCTCCTCAGCCTCTCGAGTAGCTGGGACTACAGGCGTGCATCACCACACCTGGCTAATTTTTCTGTTCTTTTCTTTTTTTTTTGAGATGGAGGTTCCCTGTTGTTGTCCACGCTGGAGTGCAATGGCCTGATCTCAGGTCTCTGCAACCTCCACCTCCTGGGTTCAAGTGATTCTCCTGCCTCAGCCTCCCGAATAGTGGGGTTACAGACATGTGCCACCATACCCAGCTAACTTTTTGTATTCTCAGTAGAGACGGGGTTTCACCATGTTGGCCAGGATGGTCTCGATCTCTTGATCTCATGATCCACCCGCCTCGGCCTCCCAAAGTGCTGGGATTGCAGGCGTGAGCTACGGCGCCGGCTGAATTCCTTGCCTTCTCATTGCCCTCTCTTGGGACGCACCCCCCACCCCCAGCCCCACCCTATTCCTACCCTTTTTTTTTTTTCCTGCCTCCTCAAACTCCAAGACCCTTTTCCCTCACCTCAATCTTTGTGGATGATCCCGATTCTTATCTCACGGAGAGAACGGCAGCAATGGGCAGCAAGTGGGCGCATCCTCCGACATCCTGTCCTCCTGCCCACTGGCATCTGGACTGCACATGCAGCCTTCCTTCCTGCTAGAACCGCACACTGTGCCACGTTGGACTTCGGTCAGCCCCGCTCTGGTGTGCCGGATCCCACTCTGTCGCCAGCTGGAGGACTTGATTTCTGTTTACTGTGTCATAGTTCATGTGAACTTGTGTAGTTGGAATTTTCCCTTAACAATTTCTTTTCTTTCTTTTTTTTTTTTTTTGAGACAGAGTCTCGCTCTGACACCCAGAGTGGAGTGCAGTGGCGTGACCTCGGCTCACCGCATCCTCCGTCTCCCGGGTTCAAGCAGCGATTCTCCTGCCTCAGCTCCCTGAGTAGCTGGGATTACAGGCGTGCACCACCACACCCGGCTAATTTTTGTATTTTTAGTAGAGATGGAGTTTCACCATGTTGACCAGGCAGGTCTCAAACTCCTGACCTTGTGATCTGCCCACCTCGGCTCCCAAAGTGCTGGGATTACAGGTGTGAGCCACTGCATCCGGCCGACAATTTCTTTAGGTAGAATGTACACGTGATGAAATACACACATTGTAAGCGAACATTTGCTGAATTTTGAATGCATCCAAATCCCTATGAAGATAGAGAGTGTTTTCATCATCCCAGAAACTTGTCTTGGAGCTGGGCATGGTGGTTCGTGCCTGTAATCCTAGCTATAACAGGCTGAGGTGGGAGGATCACTTGAGGCCAGAAATTTGAGACCAGGCTGCGCAACATTGTGAGAGCCCCGTCTCTACTAAAAAAAGAGAAAAAATTAGCCAAGTGTGGTGGTGCGTGCTTGTAATCCTAGCTACTCAAGAGGCTGAGGTGGAGCATCACTTGTGCCCAGGAGTTCCAGGCTGCAGTGAGCTATGACCACACCACTGCACTCTAGCCTGGGTGACAGAGACCCTCTTCTCTAAAATAGTAATTTAAAAAAGAGAGAGAGAAAGCTCTTTCATACTCCTTCCCAGTCAACTGTGCTCTATCTACCATGGGCAACCATTATTCTAGTTTTTTTTTTTCTCTCTCTCTTCTTCTTTTATGACAGGGCCTTGCTCTGTCCCCCAGGCTGGAGTGCAGTGGTGTGATCACTGGTCCCTGCAACATTGGCCTCCCTGGCTGAAGCAATCCTCCCGCCTCAGCCTCCCGAGTACCTGGAAGTACAGGCATGTGCCACCACAACTGACTAATTTTTAAAACTTTTTGTAGAGGCAGAGGCTGATCTCAAACTCCGGGGCTGAAGCAGTTGTTCTGCCTCAGCCTCCCAAAGTTCTGGGACTACAGGCTTGAGCCACTGCATCCAGCCCTAGTTTTTTTCTTCCCACTATTGATCAACATTTCATATAAATGAAAATATATGGCCTGGCCAAAATGGTGAAACCCCATCTCTACTAAAAATACAAAAATTAGCTGGAGGTGGTGGTGGCCGCCTGTAATCCCAGCTACTCGGGAGGCTGAGGTGGGAGAATCGCTTGAACCTGGGAGGTGGCCGAGATTGTGCTACTGCACTCCAGACTGGGTGACAGAACGAGACTCTGTCTCAAAAAAAAAAAAAAGAAAAAATCCAATAAGCTATGTTTCTCCCATATTAAAAAGACCCTTTTCTGAAAAGATGTTCAAAATCACTAGCCATCAGGGAAATGCAAATCAAAGCCAAGAGATATCACTTCACATTCATTAGGATGACTATTAAAAAAAAACACATCAGAAATGGTATGTATTGCTCCCTCCTTCCCTCCCTCCCTCCCTCCCCTCTTCCCTTCCTTCTTTCCTCTCTTCCTCCCTCCCTCCCTCTTTCTTTTCCTTTCCTTTTTCTTTTTTTGAGGCAGGTCTTATTCTGTCACCAAGGCTGGAGTGCAGTGGTATGATCACAGCCTGGACCTCCTGAACTCAAGTGATCCTCCCAGCTTGGCACCCCAAGTAGCTGGGACTACAGGCCCATACCATCATGCCCAGCTAATTTTTTTGTTTTTTATTTTTTTTAGAGATGGGCTCCCACTATGTTGCCCAGGCTGGTCTTGAACTCTTGGCTTTAAGCAATTTGCCTGTGTCAGTCTCCCAAGTGCTGGGATTATCGGCATGAGCCACTGTGCCAGCCTTGCTATGTATTTCATTGTATGAATATACCATAATTTCTTTATCCATTCACCTGTGGATGTTTCTAGTTTTTGGCTATAAGCAGCCCTGGACATTCTTTTTTCTCTTTTTTTGAGACAGACTTTCTCTCTGTCACACAGGCTGGAGTGCAATGGCGTGATCTCTGCTCGCTATAGCCTCTGGGTTGGAGTGATTCTCCCACCTCAGCCTCCTGAGTAGCTGGGACTGCAGGTGCACGCCACTATGCCCAGCTAATTTTTGTATTTTTTGGTAGAGATGGGGTTTCACCATGTTGGCTAGGCTAGTCTTGAACTCCTGACCTCAGGTGATCCACCTGCCTTGGCCTCCCAAAGTGTTGGGATTACAGGTGTGAGCCACCTCACCTGGCCATACATACTAATTTTACTTACTTTGGGTACATACCCAGTAGTGGGATTGCTGGATCATGGGATAGCTCCATCTGTAATATTTTGAGGAGCCTCCACACTGTTTTCCATATAGGCTCTGCGAATTTACATCCCAGCAACAGCGCATCACGGTTCCCTTTTCACCACATCCTCGTCGGTACTTGTTATCTTCTGTCTTCTTGAGAAGAGCCATTTTAGCAGGAGTGAGGTGATTTCTTCACTGTGGTTTTGATTTGCATGTTTCTGATGAGTAGTGATGTTGAACATTTTTTCATATACCTGCTGGCCACCTGTATGCCTTCCTTTGAGAAACAGCTGTTCAGGTATTTGGCCTAGTTTTAAATTGGGTTGTTTGTTTTCTTGCCGTTGAGTTGTTTGAGTTTCTTATCTAATTTGGATATCAACCCCTTATGAGACGTAGAGTTTGCAAATCTTTTCTCCAATTGTGTAGGTTGTGTCTTCACTCTCTTAATTGTTTGCTGTGCAGAAGCTTTTAGTTCGATGTAATCTCATTTTTTTCTATTTTTGCTTTTCTTGCCTGTGCTTTTGTGATTATATGTGAAGAATTCATGCCCAGACCAACATCATGGAGCTTTCCCCCTGTGTTTTCTTCTAGTACCTTCATAGTTTCAGGTTTCACATTTAAGTCTTTATTTAATTCATCTTGAGTTTATTTTTGTATATGGTGTGAGATAGGGTCTAATTTTATTCTTCTGCACATGTGCATGGATATGCAGTTTTCCTAGCATCATTTATTGAAGACATCATCCTTTACACATTGTATGCTCTTGGTGCCTTTGTCAAAAATCAGTTGGCTGTAAATTCTTGGGTTTATTTCTGGGCTCTCTATTCTGTTCCATTGGTATAGGTATCTGTTTTTATGCTAGTACCATACTGTTTTGCTTTCTATAACTTTGTAGTATATTTTGTGTGTGTGCACAGTTGCTCAAATTGATGTTTCTATGGGAGGATGTTTGTCATAGAGTCTGTTCTGCCATGTTTCTCTCCTCTCTGTCTAGATTCTTCATGGCCACAGATTCTGTCTGGATGGAAGCCTCAGCTGGTGAAGCGGTAGGCACAATCTGCTGGAGGCTCTGGCTCCCTGGGTAGAGACTAGCTGAGCATGTGGCAGATGTGGTGGCTCTGTGGGCTCCTTATGAACAAAAATTTCTATTTTACAGCCTCCCTAGTAGCTGGAACTACAGGTGTGCACCACCACACTGGCTAATTTTTAAATACTTTTTGGTAGAGACAGGGTCTTGCTTTGTTGCCCAGGCTGGTCTCAAATTTTGGGGCTCAAGCTGTCTTTTTGCCTTGGCCTCCCAAGGCATTGGGATTACAATTGTGAGCCACCGCTCTGGCCTGAAGAAATATTTATTTATTTATTTATTTATTTATTTTTGAGACAGGGTCTCACTCCAGGCTGGAGTGCAGTGGCATGATCATGGTTAACTGCAGCCTCAACCTCCTGGGCTCAAGCAGTCCTCCCACCTTAGTCTCCCAAGTAGCTGGGGGTACAAGCATACACCACAATGCTCATCTCTAGCTAATTTTTGTATTTTTTGTAGAGGCAGAGGTCTCACTGTGTTGCCTAGGCTAGTCTCAACCTGCTGGGCTCAAGCGATCTGCCCACCTTGGCCCATTACAGTCATGAGCCACCATGCCTGGCCTGGAATTATTTTCTTAAGAGGACTTAATCCTTCTGGAATTTCTACACTTTTTTTTTTTTTTTTTGAGGGAGAGGACTCAACTTGTGGAAGAAAAACTTTAATTGCTGTTGTGCAAACTATCTGTTTGAAGTAGAAACTGGTTTCAGTAATATCGGTGGCTTTTCATTCTGTTGATTCTGTCTTTCGATGCACAGACGTTTTTAATTTGGATGTAACCCAATCGGTTTTTTTTGTTGTTGTTATTTGTACTTTTGGTGTCACATCCAAGAAATTATTGCCAAATCCAGTGTCACGAAACTTTTTCCTGTGTTTTTATGGTTTGGGCACTTACACTTAGATCCTTTTGTTTGTTTGTTTTTATACAGTCTTGCTTCAGCCCAGGCTGAAGTGCAGTGGCGTGATCATGGCTCACTGGAACCTTGAACTCCTGGGCTCACGTGATCTTCCTGTCTCAGTTTCCATGCCTGGCCAATGTTTGCATTATTTTTAGAGATAGGGGTCTCTGGGCTGAGTGCGTTGGCTCATGCTTGTAATCTCAGCACTTTGGCAGGCCTAGGAGGGTGGATCACGAGGTCAGGAGATCAAGACCATCCTGGCTAACACAGTGAAACCCCGTCTCTACGAAAAATACAAAAAATTAGCTGGGTGTGGTGGTACACGCCTGTAGTCCTAGCTACTCAGGAGGCTGAGGCAGGAGAATGGCTTGAACCCGGGAGGTGGAGGTTGCAGTGAGCCGAGATCATGCCACTGCACTCCAGCCTGGCAAAAGAGCGAGACTCCGTCTCAAAACAAAACAAAAAAACCCCACAAAAAAACCCACGCATTTTTATGAGTATTTCAGATGCCTTTTCAGGCCCTTTTCAGTCACCTTTACCTCATCCCCACAAGGAGCTTCTATCTTGACTTCAAGCATCATTAATTAGTTTACCGAGTTTTGTTCTTTATGTAAAGGGAATCGTGCAGAGTGTACCTTTATGTCTGGCTTCTTTTGCTCAATATTATCTAAGGTTAGTGTGATGGGTAAGATTGTAGGCTCTGGAGCCAGACTGCATTGGGCGAATTACTTGATTTCTTTGTGCCTCAGTTTACTCATTTGTGCAATGAGAGTAAGGGCAGCATCTCACCTTTGGGTTTGCTGTAGGGATTAAGTCCATCGAAAAATGTGAAGTGCCTAGAACAGTGCTTGACATGCAAGGAACACTCAGCACATTGCTAACTGGTATGATCGCTGCAGCCATGGATGTTTCCAAGCTCTTGGCCGTCTGGTCACACTTTGGGCTTTTAAAAAATTACTATACTTTAAGTTCTGGGGTACATGTGCAGATCATGCAGGACTGTTACATACGTATACACATGTCTTGGTGGTTTGCTGCCTCCATCCCCCCGTCACCTACATTAGGTATTTCTCCTAATGTTATCCCTCCCCAATCCCCCCACCCGCTGCTATCCCTCCCCTAGCTCTCCCACCCCCCAACAGGCCCCAGTGTGTGCCCTCCCTGTGTCCATGTGTTCTCATTGTTCAACACCCACTTATGAGTGAGAACATGCGGTGTTTGGTTTTCTGTTCTTGTGTCAGTTTGTTGAGAATGATGGTTTCCAGCTTCATCCATGTCCCTGCAAAGGACACGAACTCATCCTTTTTTATGGCTGCATAGTATTCCATGGTGTAGATGTGTCACATCGTCTTCATCCAGTCTATCATCGATGGGCATTTGGGTTGGTTCCAAGTCTTTGCTATTGTAAACAGTGCTGCAATGAACCTAGAACTAGAAATTCCATTAGATCCAGCAATCCCATTACTGGGTATTATAAATCATTCTGTTATAAAGACACATGCACACATATGTTCATTGCAGCACTTTTCACAGCAGCACTTTTGGGTTTTACAGAAAACCTGCGAAGGAGGGAGAGAAGGGGCCATCACCCTTCCCAAGATTACAAAGGGAGATGTGGCAAAGCCTGGACAATGACCTTGCGCTCCTGCTTCCCCTAACCCTGCCCCCTGTCAACCCCATGCCTGGGATTTCAGCTGAGTCAAGAGCTGAGCTTGGTTCCGTTGCTAAGTCGGGAGTGGCCCTTTCAAAGTCTGGCATGGGGATGAGCAGCATCGGTCGGGACAAGTAAGATCTTGGGAGTTGGCGGAGGGAGGGTGATTGTGCTCACCGCCTCTCATGCTATTTGCAGCCTCACCCATTCTTTTCTGGGCAGCTTTGGGATTATAGGGATTAACCCTCATTCCCTCTTCATTCTCTGTCAACCCTCCCTGTACGTGGCAGTCAGCCAACCACAAACCCTTCCCCACAAGCTGTGGTTAGGACTGAGTTATGATTGCTGGTGGAAGGAGACCTCACTTCTCAGCGTGGATTGGCTACTGCGGAGAAGCTGGGGATGATGAGTGCAGAAGGATCTTGAATTCTAAATTTTTGGATGTTCCCCATTTTATGATTTGGGGAGTCTGAGATTCTCAAATTCTTTTTTTTTTTTGTTTTAAGATGGAGTCTCACTCTGTCACCCAGGCTAGAGTGCAGTGGTGTGATCTCGGCTCACTGCAACCTCTGCTTTCCAGGTTCAAGTGATTCTCCTGCCTTAGCCTCCTGAGTAGCTGGGACCACAGGTGTGCACCACCACGTCGAGCTAATTTTGTATTTTTAGCAGAGGCGGGGTTTCTCCATGTTGGCCAGGCTGGTCTTGATCTTCTGACCTCAAGTCAGCCTCCCAAAGTGCTGTGATTACGGGGGTGAGCCACTGTGCTGGGCCTCAAATTCTTATTCTAGTAATAAAATTTTGTTTCTAAGTGTCAAGGGGTGTCTCATTATGAAGAATCCAAAATGATGTTATTTGCTGAATTGTTAGGGGATGAAGTGCATTGATGTCTGCAACTTATTTTGAAATGCCTCAGAAAAAAGGATGGATGGATGGGTAGAAGGATGGAGGGATGGATGTTCGTGGCTAGGCGAATGGACATGTGATAAAGCAAGAACAGTAATGCTAGTTATAAAACCTAGGTGGGGTTTTACCATACAATTTTTTTCAACTTTTCTTTAAAGATCTGATGTTAGCACTTCAACTGTTGTGAGTGGTAGATATCGAACTCAGACTAGTTTAAGCAGAAATGAGAATCTATTTTTAGAAGCTATGGGGCAGGTCAAGAGGAGGCAGACATGCTGGATTCAGGCTTTAAACGATACTTTCAGGACGCTGTTTTCTCAGTCTGTTTGCTACCTTTTCCCTCCCCTCCCCTCCCCTCCCCTCCCTCCCTCCCCTCCCCTCCCCTCCCCTCCCCTCCCTCCCTCCCTTCCCCTCCCCTCCCTCCCCCCTCCCCTTCCCCCTCCTCTCCCCTCCCCTCCCCTCCCCCTCCCTTCCCCTCCCCTCCCCTCCCTTCCCCTCCCCTCCCCTCCCTCCCCCCCTCCCCTCCCCTCCCCTCCCTCCCCCCCCTCCTCTCCCCTCCCCTCCCCTTTCCCCTTTCCCCTTTCCTTTCCTTCTTTCTCCTCTTTTTTGGTGGAGTCTTGCTCTGTTATCCAGGCTGGAGTGCAATGGCACAGTACTACAACCTCCACCTCCCGGGTTCAAGCAATTCTCATGCCTCAGCTTCCTGAGTAGCTGGGATTACAGGTGTGAGCCACCATGTCCGGCTAATTTTGTTTGTTTGTTTTTAGTAGAGATGGGGTTTCACCATGTTGGCCAGGCTGGTCTCGAACTCCTGACGTCAGGTGATCCACCTTCCTTGGCCTTCCAAAATGCTGGGATTACAGGCGTGAGCCACTGCGCCCAGTCCCTTATTTCTTTTTAACTTTATTCTCTAATAGGCTGTATCCATGCAATAGTAGGAGAGTTGCTGAAAGTGTGAGGTTTACCTTCTGTGTTAATCTGCTCTTGCATTGCTATAAAGACATACCTGAGTAACATATAAAGAAAAGAAGTTTAATTGGCTCACGGTTCCACAGACTGTACAGGAAGCACAGCTGGCGAGGCCGCAGGAAACTTAACAATCATGGCAGAAGGTGAAGGGAAAGCAGGTATGTCTTACGTGGCTGGAGCAGGAGGAAGAAAGCAAAGGAGGAAATGCTGTACACATTTTTTTTTTTGAGACAGAGTCTCATTCTGTCACTCAGGCTGGAGTGCAGTGGCACAATCTCAACTCACTGCAGACTCCGCCTCCTGGATTCAAGCAATTCTCCTACCTCAGCCTCCTGAGTAACTACAGGCGCCCACCACCACACCTGGCTAACTTTTGTATTTTTAATAGAGATGGGATTTCACCATGTTGGCCAGGCTGGTCTGGAACTCCTGACCTCAGGTGATCCGCCCACCTCAGCCTCCCAAAGTGCGTGGTGAGCCACCACGCCCGGCTTATATTGTTTTGAAAATGTTTGTTTTCTCCCACTGATCCTTCCTTAGGTAAGAATTATACTTTCCTCTCCCCCATGGACAGGTTTGGCCACCTGCTTGATTTGTCCATGACTCCACTTGACTCTGGGTTTTTTTTTTTTTCCGATGGAGTCTCGCTCTGTCTCCCAGGCTGGAGTGCAGTGGAGCCTTCTGGGTTCAAGTGATTCTCGTGCCTCAGACAGAGCCTCCCGGCGTATGCCACCATGCCCATTAGCCATATTTTTGCTACTAATTTTAGTAGAGACAGGGTTTTACCACGTTGGCCAGGCTAGTCTCGAACTCCTGACCTCAAGTGATCTGCCAGCCTCGGCCTCCCAAAATGCTGGGATTACAGGCGTGAGCCACCGCGCCCAGCCTAACTCCGTTTTATACTAAAGGTCTCACTGGTTTCCAGTAACTGCTTCCTCCGTCTCCACTTTCAGGGGTGGGGTGGCAATGGAGCCTCATGTCATTGGCTTCGAGGAGTCCCCTTAATGCTGCCCTCAACTTTGTAAATAGTCCTCTCATTAAACTCCCAATTATCCTGTTTTCGTTCCTGCTGGGATCCTAACCCACACAGCATTTCATTGTATGGATGAACGATTATTTATTTAGTCAGGTCTCTATTTTTTTTTTTTTTTGAGACGGAGTTTCGCTCTTGTTACCCAGGCTGGAGTGCAATGGCGCGATCTCGGCTCATCGCAACCTCCGCCTCCTGGGTTCAGGCAATTCTCCTGCCTCAGCCTCCTGAGTAGCTGGGATTACAGGCACGTGCCACCCTGCCCAGCTAATTTTTTGTATTTTTTTTAGTAGAGACAGGGTTTCACCATGTTGACCAGGATGGTCTCGATCTCTTGACCTCATGATCCACCCGCCTTGGCCTCCCAAAGTGCTGGGATTACAGGCGTGAGCCACTGCGCCCGACCCTAGTCAGGTCTCTAATGATGAACATTTGGGTCATTTCCAATCTTTCACTGTTAAACAAAACTGCAGCAAGTAAGCTTGTACGTAGGTCATTTTTCACATAAAGTACAGTCACAGGATAAATTATTAGATATGGAGTTGCTCAATCAAATAATACTTAAAAAATAATTTTGACTGATATTGTCAAATCATGCACAGAGGTGTACAGCCCCATTAGCAGAGGATAAGGATGGGGACTGTTCCTTTGGAGCAAGCTCAGAGTCCTGAATGTTTCAGCAGCTGAAGATGAGGACTGCTAAGAGAACTCAAGGTAAGAACACCAGATTTCTGGCAAACAGGTCTAGCTGGGTATCTTGAGCAATTCACTGAATAAATGAGGTATGTGATCGTGTTTGTTCACCATCTTGGACATTTTTTAAAATTATTATTTTTAGATGGAGTCTCACTCTGTCACCCAGGCTGTAGTGCAGTGATGTGATCTCACCTCACTGCAACCTCCACCTCCCATGTTCGTGCAATTCTCGAGCCTCAGTTTCTCGGGTAACTGGGACTACAGGCACATACCACCATATCTGGTTAATTTTTTTTTTGTATTTTTGGTAGAGACAGGGTTTCACCATTTTGATCAGGCTGGTCCCAAACTCCTGATCCCAAGTGATCCACCTGCCTTGGCCTTCTAAAGTGCTGGGATTACAGGCGTGAGTCACTATGCCCAGACAATATTGTTGATTATAATTGTTACAGCAGTTCTTGAAGGTTTGTATTAGAAAATGTTGAGTCTCAGAGGCTTAGTTCATTTTGCGTTGCTGTGACAGAATACCAGAGACTGGGTAATTTACACAAAAAAGAGGCTTATTTGGCTCGTGATTTTGGAGGCTGGAAAGTCCAAGAGCATAATGCCGGGGTCTGCTTGGCTTCTGTGATGGCTTTCATGCTGTATCATAGCATGGCATAAAGTCAAGGGGAAGGAGACATTTGTGAGGGGGCAGCACGTGAGCGGTGTCCTCAATTTTTGAATGGTTCTCCCGTGAAAACTAATCCAGTCTTGCAAAAGTGAGACCTCA
Source organism: Aotus nancymaae (assembly GCF_030222135.1). NCBI lineage: Eukaryota > Metazoa > Chordata > Mammalia > Primates > Aotidae > Aotus > Aotus nancymaae. The sequence goes on along the minus strand of NW_026988441.1, from coordinate 13,206,816 downwards.
CTCACTCGTTTGAGAAAGGCCCCAAACCACCCATGAGGGTGGAGCTCACGTGGCCTACATGCCTCCCGTTAGCCCTCACCTCCTAAAGGTTTCACCTCCCGACATTACCACACTGGGAATTCAGGTTCCAACATGGGTTTTGACAGGGACACTCAAACTTTAGCAGAAACTATGACTCTATGGACAGTGATTATAATATTTCAAGTCTTTGGTATAGAGACTGTAATTTCCAAGAGTTCATGAATCTTTCTATCATGCATGGAAGGTTGGGTAAGTCAAAGATTTTCAGCCTCCTCCCAAGAGACAGTACACAGCATGATTAGGGTCTGCATGAGCACATGTTATTCAGTTGTTTGTTGTGAAATACGACATGTGGCTTCTGGGTTTCCTGCTGCTCTCTTATCCCTCCCCTCAGTCAGTGGGAAGCAGTCAAAACTGGAACTGAAGCTGTCAACACAAATCTGAAACTGTTTGGAACTTGATAACGGTGGTATAATTCCAGAACACACAGGGGCCTGGTAGTTAAATTACTTCACGCTTGACTTTATTTGCCTACCTGTAGAATAGAGAAACTGTACCACCCAAGCTCCCTTCACCTTTACATTAAAAAAAAAATTGGGGGCTGGGCGCGATGGCTCACGCCTGTAATCCCAGCCCTTTGGGAGGCCCAGGTGGCTGGATCACAAGATCAGGAGACACAAGATCAGGAGACTGAGGCCATCCTGGCTAACATGGTGAAACCCCGTCTCTACTAAAAATACAAAAAATGAGCCAGGCATGGTGGCACGCACCTGTAGTCCCAGCTACTCGGGAGGCTGAGGCAGGAGAATTGCTTGAACTCAGGAGGCAGAGGTTGCAGTGAGCTGAGATCGCACCATTGCACTTCAGCCTGGGCGACAGAGTGAGACTCTGTCTTAAGAAAATAAATAAAATAAAAATTGGGGGTTTGGCCAGTGGAGGATTGAGAGAAGAGCAATGTCAGATTATTTTGCTGGGCCATGTGTTAGCAGTGATTGTATTCCTCTGCCAGAAACCACGCCCTCCTGCTGAGGGCTCTCTTTTATCCCTATATGGTCAGTCTGGGTTTCAGAAACTGCTTCCTCTCACCACACAGTTCCACCTCAGGACGATGATGGCTTCTCCTTATCGTAAGCCATCGAGTGCTTCAATGTCTTGTAGGTTTCCTTCACGTCCATTAAGAAGCCCTCCATGAAGCTCTCATATTTTTCTGCTGGGATTCTGATGGACAAAGTCTATCATATGAATGCACCATAATTGGTTTAGCCGATATCTTTTGATGTCTCACCTGTTGCCCAAGCTAGAGTGCAGTGGCATGATCTCAGTTCACTGCAAACTCTGTCTCCCGGGTTCAATCAATTCTCCTGTCTCAGCCTCCTGAGTAGCTGGGACTATAGATGCCAGCCACCAGGCTCAGCTAATTTTTGTATTTTTAGTAGAGATGGGTTTTTGACATTTTGGCCAGGCTGATATTGAACTCCTGACCTCAAGTGATCCACCCACTTTGGCCTCCTCACGTGCTGGGATTACAGGTGTGAACCACCATGCCTGGCATAGCTATTGCTTTTTACTGATACTCCTTTTTAAGCTGAGGAGTTTGCCCCTCTATTTCTAATTTGAGAGTTTTTATACGAACAGGTGTTGAATTTCACCAAATGATTTTTTTCCGCTTCTTTTATATGGTTATATATATTTTTTTCTTTAGCCTGTTAATGTAGTGGATTATTCTGATTTATTAGTTTTCAGTTACTTTATTTTTTTATTTTACTTTTTCTCTCCCTCCCCTGCCCTCTCTCTTCCAATGTACTTTATTTTTAGAACAGTTTGGGTTTACAAAAAAAAAAAAAAAAAAAAGAGCAGAAAGCACCAGAAGTTCCTATATACTTCCTTTCCCCCTTACATCTCGTATAAGCATGGTACATTTGTAACAGTGATTAACCAATATTGATATATTATTATTAACCAAAGTCTGTAGTTTACATTAGGGTTTATTTTTTCTGTTGTACAGTTCTATGGGCTTTGAAAAAGGCATAATGTCATGCACCATTTCAGTATCATACAGAATAGTTTCCCTGCCCTAAAAAGCCCATGCGCTGCACCTGTTCACCCCCACTCCTCCCTACACGCCCGGCAACCACTATCTTTGTGCTGTCTTCACAGTTTCACTTTTCCAGAATATCATGTAATTGGAATCATATAGGATACAGCCTTTTAAGACTGGCTTCTTTCACTTTCCTACATACATGTCAGGTTCTTCTATGTCTTTTTGTGGGCTGATTTCTTTTTATTGCTGAATAATATTTCTTTTCTTTCTTTTTCTTTTCTTTTTTTTTTTTTTTGAGACAGAATCTCACTCTGTCGCCCAGGCTGGAGTTCAGTGGCTCCATATCGGCTCACTGCAACCTCCGCCCTACGGGTTCAAGTGATTCTTCCACCTCAGCCTCCCAAGTAGCTGGAACTGTAGGGGTGTGCCACCATGTTTGGCTAATTTTTGTATTTGTAGTAGAGATGGGGTTGTGCCATGTTGGCCAGTCTGGTCTCTAATTCCTGACCTCAAGAGATCCGCCCAATTCAGCCTCCCATAGTGTTGTAATTACAGGCGTGAGCCACGACGCCCAGTCATATTTCCTTGTATGAAACATACCACGGTTCATTTATCCATTCACTTGTTGAAGAGCATCTTGGTTGCTTACAAGATTTGGCAATTATGAATAAAGCTGCTGTAAACATCTGTGCAGAAGTTTTTGTGTGGTTATATGTCAACTCATTTGGGGATTAACCGAAGAGCATGATTTTTGTATCACACGGTAAGAATATGTTTAGCTTTGCAACAAACTGCCAATTTGTCTTCCAAAGTAGCTGTGCCATTTTGCATTCCCACCATCGATGAATGACAGTTCCTGTTGGACCACCTCCTTGTTAGCATTTGGTGTTGTCAATTTTGGATTTTAGCCCTTCTAATCAGTGGATAGTCAGATATCATTATTGTTTTAATTTGAAATTGCTATTGACATATCATGTGGAGCATCTTTCTATATTTGCTATGTATATATTTTCTTTGGTGAGGTGTCTGTTCGGATCATTTGTCCATTCTTTAATCGGGTTGTTTGTTTTCTATTGTTGAGTTTTAACAGTTCTTTGTGTATTTTGAATGTAAGTCCTGCATCAGGTATGTGCCCTGCAAATACGTTCTCCCTGTCTGGAGCTCGTATTGCCATTCTCTTGGCAATTCTTTTGCAGAGCAGAAATTTTTAATTTTAATGACACAACTTATCAATTGCTTCCTTCAAGGATTGTTCTTCTGGTGTGGTATCTAATAAGTCATCATCATACTTGAGGTCATCTAGATTTTCTCCTATGTTATCTTCTAGAAGTTTTATAGATACTCCTTTTCATTTAGGTCTACAATAAACTTGGAGTTAATGTTCGTGAAAGCTGTAAGGGAGCTTCTAAGGGAGACATACACTAACTTCCTTGAGAGCGTGCAGGTGATTCTGAAATTCTTAGCAGGGTCTTACAACACCCCAGATCCATCAGGAGAGCCCACGTTTAGAAACCCATAGTGGAATGTATTTTATGCACACACGGTATGCGGTCGTATGCTCATATGCATGCCTGCAAATGATCATACACATGCATATGGCTACGTCCTGATCCAGAGTTCTCCCAGCATTCCTGAAAATGGTTCTCTCCTTCAGCTTCTTCATTAAGAGATACAATGACAGAGTGTCATTAAAATTAAAAACTTCTGCTCTGCAAAAGAATTGTCAATGGACTGACCCTGTATGTCTCATTCATGTCTGGTTGTGTCCCTGGACTGACTCTGAATGGACCACAGAGGTCTTACCTGGTAGCGAACGCAGACTACACCGTGGTGCTCGAAGCATGCTGAGTAGGTGAGAGTGTGGGCACGTGTGCAGTGAAGCCAGGACAGCTGCCTGGCAGGGGCCTGGAAAAACCCCCAGGACTGGGAGGTTCAGGCCATGTGATGCTATGTTAAGCTCTTTTACTTGAGGAAGGGGTGTTTTTTTTTTTTTTTTTTTTTGCCATAAAGTGAGTGCCTTGGTCAGAGGCAATGTCATGTGGAATATGGTATTCACAGAGCATTGCCTTTGTGGATAAGGCATTCTGTGAGTGGAAGGGGTGCTTTTTAAGAATCAGTTCAGAGGGTTATGGACACAGATCTGTGTTCAAAGATTTTTCTGGGCGATTATATTTTGTGAGACCTCAGGTAGAGACAACTTTCTGAGCCTCAGCTTTGCCACGTGTAAAATGGGCATGAGCGCTGTTCCCCTTGGCAGAGGTTTGTGGCAATTAAGTGAGGTGAGCGTGCAACGCTTTTTGAACAGAGCTGACACAGAGATACTTGTTCAGGAAATAAGAGCTGCTATTATTACTACTTTTCATAGCACAGTGTAAGGTTTCCCTTCCTCTCATCCCAGCTCGGAGGCACCTTATCCAGGTGAAATGAGTCCTTTCTGTTTCTTCTCTTCCCTCTAACCACCTCGCCCCTAGCTTTCCCCCTATCCTGCCTCCATTCTTAGCCCCGCCCCTCCAGCGAGCCCCGCCCCTGGCCCCGCCCACCCGCCCTGCACCAGCACAGCCCTGGCTCAGCGGGGCAGGAAGCTCATGGTGTAGTTTGGTGGGATTGTGGCAAAGCCCACGTGTTTGGGGGACACATCGATGTCCTTGGGCGACTGCGGCGACTTGAAGCGGAAGTTCTGCATGATGGTGGTGAGGAACAGGAAGAGCTCCATTCTGGCCAGGCCTTCTCCGAAACAGTACCGCTTTCCTGAGGAGGAGAGGCGGGAGGGGTGGGGGTGAAGCCCACTCTCAGTGCAGCCTCGCCCCACTACCCACCTCTAGTTGCGGCTCTCCCAGGGAGGAGGGGTGGAATATTATGGCCCGAGAGACTTTCAGAGAAGGCACTGATCCTCCCTGAGCCTCAGTTTCCTTCTATAAGAGATGTAACACTGGTGAACCAATATTGATATATTATTATTAACCAAAGTCCATAGTTACATTAGGGTTTACTCCGTGTTGTACAGTTCTATGGGTTTTGAAAAAGGCATAATGTCATGCATCCACCGTAGATGGGGTGATCCATGCCAGGTGTAGCAATGGGAGGTTTAGATGCCCCTTCCTGCCAGATACACTTGCAAACATGATCACAAAAACATGTGCCGTGTGACCCTAGACAAATAAATCTACAGGGTATGATATTTCCTTCTCTTTTGCCTGGGCGCGGGTATTGGGTGCTTGGTAGTTAAGGGAGGATCAGCTGGTGGCTCAGGGTAGATTCTACAGGCACTTCCAAGCTGGAGAACTACCTGGCTACACCTCGGAGAGGGGAGCTGAGTGAGGGAGGGAGGCCCCTGCTGGTGTGAGCAGTGGCCTGGCAGCAAACAGGGGTCTCTTACCGATGGAGAAGGGCACAAATGCATCATTCTTCTTAAACTGCCCCTTCTCATCCAGGAAGTGCTGGGGGTTGAAGTCCCGGGGATTGGAGAAGAACCTGGAGTCTCTCAGCACGGAGCCCAGCAGAGGGAACACTTCGGTGCCCTGGTAGGGAGGAGGAAGGTGTATGTGATGAGGCAGGTTGGGGGGTTGTGAAAGGACACAGGGGCTGGAGGGGGAACCAGGGTGCCCCAGGTGAGGGGAAGTGGCAGGCATGGGAGTTGGGGTTTTCTGAGGGAGGAGCTTTGGGGGATAGAAGGTTTGTGTCCCTGAGACAGGAAGTCTGGGAGACAAGGGGTCCATGTCCTCCTAGACAGGGTGTTTGGAGGACCTGAGATTTGTGTCTCTAAGGCAAAAGGCCTAATGGAAAGGCTTCTGCTGATTCTTAAGAAGTTTGGGCTGGGCGCGGTGGCTCACGCCTGTAATCCTAGCACTTTGGGAGGCTGAGGTGGGTGGATCACCTGAGGTCAGGAGTTCAAGACCAGCCTGGCCATCATGGTGAAACCCCAACTTTAAAAAAAAATAATAATAATAAAAAAAGAAGTTTGGGGACGTGGGATTGATTCTCCTGACACAAAGGGTCTGGGGAGATGCAGGATTGATGAGTCTCTAAGTGGAAAGGTGGAAGGGATGTGGTGGTTGGGAAAGTCTTTTTTGACTGATTGAGGGAGTGGGACAGAGTCTAGAAAGCTTCTAATGGGGGTGGGATGCTGAGGACACAGAGAGGGGCTGGGAGTCCCTGTAGCCCAGGGCAGGGGAAACAGCACCTTAGGGAGGATGAAGTCCCGAAACTTGGTGTCCTTGGTGACCCTGCGGGCCACCCCCATGGGGATCACGTCTCCAAATCTTTGCATCTCGTGGATCACCGCCTCCGTGTAGGGCATCTTGGCCCGGTCCTCAAACTTGGGCTGCCGGTTCTTGCCGATCACTCTGTCAATCTCCTCATGGACCTTGGCTGGGGGAGGAAGGGGAATGTGTTTAGGTATCTAGGGGTCTCAGAGCAGGGATGATAGCCCGAATAGGCAAAATGGGGTGGATGACATGGCTCCGTGTATGACACAGAGGTAGTCATACGTGGGTGAGGGACGCCCACTCACCATTCATAACAGACATCAGCGTTGTTGGAGCAGGATCCTGATACCCAGATTGTGCCAGAATCACAGGGGACGTACAGGGAGGAACTTAGGGGATGGTCCGGAGGAGTGGGCAGCGGGCACTCAGTGGGCTTGGGATAGGAGTGACTGACAAATCACTGCAGACATTTTCAATATTTTATCAACTAATGAGACTCAGTTGATGCATATCAGCTGGATATTGCCCTGTGTCTGGACAGCAAGGCACGTCTCAGGGTCCTGGGATCTGGGACAGGTGGGGACACTGCACCAGGGGAGTTTTGAGGGTCTGGGTCCCTTCACTTCCCTCCCCTCCAGCCTTACCCTCCACCTCTGGGTGCTTCATGAGCAGCAGGAAGCCATAGCGCAGGGTCGTGCTGACAGTCTCGGTGCCCGCAAAGAAGAGGTTCAGCGTAGTCAGCACCAGGTTCTTCAAGTAGAACTCTGTGTTGGGGTTCTTCTCCTCCTGCAGGGAGAGGGGGCTTTAGGCCAAGCTCACTCCTCTTGCCCTTGGGGCCCTTCTGGGGCTTTTCCTTTGGATTTACCTCTCTTAGATCCAGACCAAAGGTGGAATGAGGGACCCTAGGTCTGCCAGGCTCCCTCCAGGTTCCAGACCTTGCCCTGGCTGCTGGCTCTGCCCCAAATGCTCTTGCTTCTCCCCTTCTTTACCTGGCTGACCATCTGTCCTTTAGTTATCAACTTAGCGGTCAGTTTTTCTTATAGAGACTTGGTCTTGCTAAGTTGCACAGTCTGGACTCGAACTCCTGGGCTCAAGGATTCCTCCAGCCTCAGCCTCCTGAGTAGCTGGAACTGGATACGCATATGACCATGCAGGCTCAGCTGTTACTTTTTTTAAAAATAATTAATTTGGTTTTGAGACAAGTTCTCATTTTGTCACCCAGGCTGGAGTGCAGTGCCATCTTCTCGGCTCACTGCAACCCCTGCCCCCTGGGCTCAAGCTATCCTCCCACCTCAACCTCCTGAGTAGCTGGGACCACAGGCATGCACCACCACGCCCAGCTATTTTTTTTGTATTTTTTGTAGAGATAGGGTTTCTTTTTGTTTTTGTTTTTGTTTTTGTTTTTGAGACGGAGTTTCGCTCTTGTTACCCAGGCTGGAGTGCAATGGCGCGATCTCAGCTCACGATAACCTCCACCTCCTGGGCTCAGGCAATTCTCCCGCTTCAGCCTCCTGAGTATCTGGGATTACAGGCACGCGCCACCATGCCCAGCTAACTTTTTGTATTTTTAGTAGAGACGGGGTTTCACCATGTTGACCAGGATGGTCTCGATCTCTTGACCTCGTGATCCACCTGCCTCGGCCTCCCAAAGTGCTGGGATTACAGGCGTGAGCCACTGCGCCCGGCCGAGATAGAGTTTCACCATGTTGCCCAGCCTGTTACTCTTTTAATAGTAGGAATATTTAGAAAGAGAAGGATAAAGGGAGATGAAGAGAAAGTCGTACAGAGATGGCAAGATGAAGAGAGTCAGAAAAGAGTTTTTCTAAGAGACAAGCACAGAATTGTAAGCAACAGCATTTTATTTCTTCTCTAAAAATCTTGAAGCTAACCGTGGAGGAATCCCCTCCCTTGATCCTTTCTCGCTGAGCTTCTGACTTCCTAAAGCCTTCCCACATGGATACTGACAACCAGATGGAGGTGGGGACCCTCCCGTGTAAAGCCAGGTCACCTGTCTACAGAGGCGGGTCTGATAACCAGGACGTGATAGGTTAGATAGCATGGTGGCTAAAAGCAGCAGCTTTAGGTTCAGAGAGACCAGGGTTTGAGCTTGGGGAAACCACGGCTTCCTCGCTGTGTGACCTCAGGCAAGACACTTATTCTCTCTGGGCCTCAGTTTCCTCATTTGTACAATTGGGGCCATGAATGAACCTCTTTGAAGAGCTGTTGTGAGTGTTCAATGGGGGACCATCTTAAAGCCCTTAACGCAGTACCTGGCACGTGGTAGTGCTGCAGAAGGGCTTGCGATTCTAATTCACGTGCACAAGTCCTGCCTGTGGGTGAGGGCTCAGGAGATGGAACAGCGGTGGTTGATATTGTTGGGATTGTGAGGATTTTTTTTTTTTTTTTTTTTTTTTTTGACAGAGTCTTACTCTGTCACTCAGGCTGGAGTGCAGTGGTGTGATCTCGGCTCACTGCAACCTCTGCCTCCTGGGTTCAAGCGATTCTGGGGATTGTGAGGATTTTTTTTTTTTTTGACAGAGTCTTAACTTTGTCACTCAGGCTGGAGTGCAGTGGTGTGATCTTGGCTCACTGCAACCTCTGACTCCTGGGTTCAAGTGATTCTCCCGTCTCAGCCTCCTGAGTAGCTGGGATTACAGGCTCACACCACTATACCTGGCTCATTTTTGTATTTTTAGTAGAGACGAGGTTTCACCATGTTGGCCAGTCTGGTCTTGAACTCCTGACCTCAGGTGATCCACCCTCCTCAGCCTCCCAAAATGATGAGATTATAGGGGTGAGCCACCTGCACCCGGCCAATTGTGACGATTATGACGGGGGCTAATTTGCATGGACCTGTGTTGTCTGCCCTCCCCACTGCCAGCCTGATCTCCCTCCCTCTGCCTGGCTTTGCACCTCCCCACACTGGCGGCTGGATTGTACCTCCCGAATGCGGATGAGAAAGGAGTCGATGAAGTTCCGTGGGGAATTGGGATCCAGCGTGCGCTGGTTGTGCTCCACCTTCTTGGCTATGAAGTCCTCGAGCCCTTGCAGCTCCTTAAAGGCCTGTTGCTGTGGGCCTGGCAGGTGTTTCATCACCGAAGAGAACATCTCATAGAGCTGGGGGTTCCAGAGAGAGGACGGGAAGGGAAGGACAGCTGTCAGGGGCAGGAGCTGATGGGAATGGGACTTGTTTCATAGCAAAGAAGGAACTGAGTTAAAGGCATCTGTCCAGGTGTTTAGCTATTTTGGTGGGGTTGGGTGGGAATATATATCCAAGTTTTCATGTGGGTTAGGGGCCAAAATCTAGCAATTTAGATGAGAAGAACTGAGGCATATATCCAGGTTTCAGGTATTCAAATGAGGCTGGATTGGCGCACACATCTTGGTATTCAGATGTTCAAGTGTTTAGCTACTCAGGTGGGGCTGGTGTGAGGGGAGCATCACCTGTCGAGGTATTTAGGCATTCAGGTGGGCTTGGCTGGAGACAGCTGTCCAGATACTTATTGGGTCTGGATTGGGGGCTTTTGTACAGGTGTCCAGGTATTAAAGTGGGGCTGGTGTTGAGATGTTGAAGTGGAGGGGATACCTGTTCAGGTGCTTACCTAGCCAAGTGGGATGCACTGGGGGCACCTCTGCAAGGTGTGTGATTGGAAAGGGTGGGGGAACATTTATTTGGGTGTCTGGGGAATCATCTGTCCAGATATTTATGTGTTTAGGGGTGTTGGTTAGGGAGCCTGTGCAGGTGTTCAGATATTTAAGTGGGTCAAGTAGAGGGTGCTTGGCCAGATATCCCAGTGGGCTAATTTGGGACATTTGTGTAGATGTGAAATGATTATGATGGGCTGGATTTTGCAGCACCAAGTGTTTGGGTATGCAGGAGGTGGGCTGAGGCGGTCACTTGTCCAGGTGTTAAGATATTCAGAAGAACTGGGTAGGGAGCATCTGTTGGAAATTACGGTAAGCTGGGAATGGGAACACGTGCCCAGGTGAGAGAGCTGAGCTGAAGGCATGCTTCCTGCCAGCGGGCTCTGTTTTGGGGAGCATCTGTTGAGATATCCAGGTGTCCTTGGAGACTGGGTGTTGGGCACCCGTCTTGGGTTCTGGTGTAACTGTCCAGTTGTTCAATATTGGGGGCTGATTTTGAAGAGACACTGTCTGGAGGGGTGTGGGAGTTTGAGGCACCTGTTCCCATGGAGGGGAGCAGTTAGTAGGGTGTGGTAGGAAAGTCACGGGCGGGCTGCAGCCGGTTACCTGCCCCACGGAGGTTGCTGTGAACTGGAAGCTTCCCAGCATCATGCGTAGCAGTGACAGGAACTCTTTGTCCTCATAGTCAAAGCGGTCCCCAAAGACGATAGAGCTGATGACATTGGAGACCGTGCGGCTCAGGAAGAAGGTGGGATCGATATTGGCGCCTGCGGGTGTGGCGGGGTAAGAGGGTTGGGGAGAGAGTCAACTCAGAGTTCTGATGCGCTTCTGAGAATTCCGGGAGGCACGGCCCTGGTGAGCCAAATTCCCAGCGCCAGACTCCAGGGCTGGGAGCGCGTGCGCCTTTCCCCACCGAGTCCCCATATCCAGGCAGAGCCCGCGCGCGGGTCCTTCGCCCTGGGCGTTTTCCTTCTCCCGCCCCCGCACTAGGGGTCTCCTGCTCACCGCGCGTGCCCCGGAGGACCTCGATGAGGAAGCCCGCCTCCTCCTGGATGCGCTCCTCGATGCCGCGCTTGCCCACCCCGAAGTCCCGCAGGGTGGTGATGGAGAAGCGCCGGAGCTGCTTGGCGCGCTCTCCGTTGCTGAACACCACGCCTGGGGAGGTGAACGCGGAGGTTGGGGAGAGGTCAGGGGGCGGGGCGGGGGGGGGCAGGCGCAGACCAGCTCCAAAGGGGTCCCCAAGGGTGGAGCAGAGAGGGAGTGGGGTGAGGGAGAGATGGATTCAGAGCAAGGGTGCAGGGGAGCTGCAAACTCAGTCAGAGAAACGAGATAGAGAGAGAGAGAGAGAGAAAGAGAGAGAGAGAGAGAGAGGGAGAGGGAGAGGGGAAGGGAGAGAATCAGAAGAGAAACAGTCCAGACAGCTGCACAGAGAAACAGAGGGATGCAGGGACACTCCATGGAGGAAGGGAAGGAAGCTGGGAGAGAAAGAGAGAGAGAGATGGAGGGAGGATGGAGGAAGAGGGGGAGGGGGAGGGGGAGGGGGGAGGGGGAGGGGGAGGGGGAGGGGGAGGGGGAGGGGGAGGGGGAGGGGGAGGGGGAGGGGGAGGGGGAGAATCAGAAGAGAAACAGTCCAGACAGCTGCACAGAGAAACAGAGGGATGCAGGGACACTCCATGGAGGAAGGGAAGGAAGCTGGGAGAGAAAGAGAGAGAGAGATGGAGGGAGGATGGAGGAAGAGGAAGTGAGATATGAGGAGATCTGAGAGAAGGAAATAAAAATGGTGAAAGACTCTTAAGCTGAGCCGGAGAAGAGAGAAAAATACAGAGACAGAATCAGAGAGGGTCTGGGAGGAGGACAGACCATTACCAGGAGATGGAGGCTGGAGTTGTGGCAGTAGGAATACGGTGAAATCCTAAGGCAGAGGAAGGAGGAGGAGAGGGAAGGGAAGAGAAGAGAAACGTGGAGAAACACAGAAGCTGAGAGCGACAAAAAGACAAATGAAACGTGGACCAGGGTTGAAAAACAGAAACCCAGGATGTCCTCAGATACGGAGACAGAGGCGAAAGAGGAGACTCCAGTGACAGAGGCAGGGAGAAATCTGGACAGGGATGCTGGAGACAGGTGAGAGGGACACACAGGGAGAGGCTGCAGTGAACAGAGATGGGGAGAGAAGGACTGACGGGGGGCTCTGCTGCAGCCTCCAGTGGGCAGGAGAGTCAGGGAGAAGGCTGGGGACACTGAGGCCATCGAGTCTTCCTGGCCACTTCCCCCTCTGGCACCCCCTCACCATAGCCTTTGGAGATCCAGTCGAAGGTGGCCTGCTCGCCTCGCCCGCTGAACTCCTCAGCCTGGTCCAGCAGAGCCTCCTTGACGGCATCGTATCCACACAGCACCACGACCCGCCGGGACCCCAGGTGAATGGTGAACACAGGGCCATAGCGCTCACTGATCTGACGGAGGCGGGTGGGAGTGGTGAGAGGGAGCAGCCCCCACTCTGAATGGACCCAGCACCGGGATGCTTCCCCCGCAGATTCTCACAGCCAAGGGACTGGACATCCTAAGACTCCGTCTTTCCTGGCTAGGACCCTGATGCTGAACCTCAAAAGCTCCCCTTTCCTAAGACTCTGGTCCACCTCCATCTCCTGGTAACCACTCTGGTCCTAAGACTCTGGTCAATCCCCCACCACAAAGCCCCAGCCAACTGGGCAGCCCCATCCCGTGCCCCCCATCTCCCTGCCTTGGGACACCTTCATGAGGGAGTTGTACATCTGCTCTGTATTCAGCTGCAGATAGTTTCCAATGAAGGGCAGCGGGGTGGGTCCCGGAGGCAGCTTCCCCTTGCTCTTCCTCTGCTGCCAGACAGACATCAAGACCATCACAGTCAGGCAGGCCAGCAAGGCCACCAGAAGCAGCCCTGAGGCCAGCATGGTGGCAGTGTGATTCCAGATGGTGCCAGCTGGGGAGGTTTGCCTTTATACTGCCTGAAAAAGAGGAGCGGACTTTGGTTGATTATATAATCACTTCATTTCACCTCCCAACTACACCCCCACCATGCGCCCCGCCTAGCTTGGGACACAGCCAGCAAGGGAGGAGGAGGGGGATCCCAGGGCAGCTGAACAGAGAGGGGACCTCCAGACTAAAGCCGTGGTGCCGCAGGAGGGGTGCCCCAGAGCTGTGGCTTTAGGAGGGGCAACAGATAAACTGGAGAACTGAGGAGTTTGTAATATTTGCACAGGGGAGCACCTGTGCTTTGTATTTGGGTTCTGAGAGTGAGAATGCACCCCAAAGTTGTGGATTTGGGGCTCCAGAGGCGAGGAATGCAAAGGTCAGGCTTTTATGAGGGTGAGATGGAAGTGTGGCCGTGAGTTTGGGGGTCTTCTAGTGAGGAGGATGCAGGGTTAAGGGTCCCAGGAGGGGGGATTCTGGGCCTATGGACTTGAGAGTCTTGGGGTAAGGAAGACCCAGGGCCGTGGGTGTGGAGTTTCTGGGAGGAGGAGCGTGTAGCGTGCCTGGCAGTTTCCTCCCAGAGAGTACAGCAGCCCAGCGCCAGACCCAGGGGCTGACCTGATTTTGTTTTGGCCCAGAGCTGTCTCTTGATGCCCAGAATCCTCCTTGGAACCTCCAAGAGAGGCCAGGATGGGTGCCATAGAACCTCCACTGCCCATCTCTGGTTGGGAAAGGGGTGGAAGCCCAGAACCATATTTCAGGGGATCTTTCCGCACACCTGGAGAAGAGTACCTCGTGTTATCCGTTGGCAGAGGGACTGGCCAGGTCTGGATAAATAGTAATAACAACCCCCAAAAGGTGGAAAGATCTCAAGTGTCCCAAGAATTGCAATTTACAAGGACCTCCACTGGTTTCCAACCCAGATCCTTAGGGAAACCCCCTAGATTGACTGTATCATTCTCATTGTTGTTGTTGTTGTTATGTTTCTTATTTTTATTTTTATTTTTTTAAGACAGGGTTTCACTATGTTGGTCAGGCTGGTCTTGAACTCCCAACCTCAGGTGATCCGCCCGACTTGGCCTCCAAAGTGCTTGGATTACAGGCGTGAGCCACCACACCCGGCCATGTTTCTCATTTTATATCAGGGTCTACGGAGGACAGAAAACAGAAAGTGGGCAGGGGACTCGCGCGAGCGGCCCTGAACTCCCGTCTCTCCTGCTCTGCGTCCTTAATCCCCTTTCTGGGTTTGCTTTCCTTCCCAGTGGAAGGTAGTGTTTGGGAAGAGAAGGTCACATTTGAGGGTGAGTTCAGTCTCCTCTAAGGGCTATTCCTGCTTGGTCAGGGGCTACTGCTCTTACCAGGAGGAGGGAACAATAGCGGAAGAGATTGGGGTAAACCCAGTGTTAGGCACAGAGGCAGACTCTGGCGTGGGTGGGAGTGGAGAAGGGATGAGTAACCTGCTGTCCTTCCCTCGGGGAAATTCTTCCTTAGTAAACAGGACAGTTGCCCTGTGGTGAGCCCTGCCCTACATGGGAAGATTAAGTCTAGGTGTGTGCGATCTGGTCAAATCTTTGTAACAATGTGGTTGGCTCATCATCATTCTCATTTTGAAGATGAGCAGATCTAGACTCCATAAAGCCTCTTGAGTGAGGTCACACAGGGGGTAAGTGAGGGAGCCGGGATTTGAACTCTGTCCTCGTCCCCCTAGGACGAGGCTTAGATCACCTTGGGAGTCAAGTGTAGGCCAGGCTTAGCAGGAGGTGAGTGCTGAGACTGGCATCAGCAGTGGACACAGGGGTAACACTGGCAGTTCTGATATCAGCATCAGGTAGGGCCAGGGAGGATGAGGCATTGTGTGGCTTTGGGATTGCCCCCGGGTATATGCGAGGATGGGCAACAAGATGGCGCTGAACTTGACACCAGGAGAGTAGTAAAGTCATGTCTGGTGCCAAGAGGGTTCTGTGTGTTGCGTCAGGTGTCACTGAGGGAATAAGAGTGTCCTGCTTCAGGAGGGCACCAGAGTGGCACCATATATGGTCTGAGGTTGGTCCCAGTGGGCTCTGACATGGGCATTAGGCAGGTGCTAAGACTGGTCCTATGTGGCGCTGAGATAAGACTCAGCCAGACCCCGAGAGGGTCCCCAGATGGGCACTAGGCAGGCTCTGATGGTTGGACCATTCCAGGGTTGCACCTCTCCTCTGGGTCACCAACTTTGGACAAGTGGAGGTGGGTAAGGTTGGAACCCCCAGGACCATTCAGGGGAGAAGTGTATGTGTTAATGCAGATGAGGCACATGGCAGTAAGTTCTCAGTGAATATTAGTAGTTCTTTTTAATCTGTAGGATGAGGATGGATGAGATGTTCTCTAAGCACCTTCTTTGCTCACAGTGTTCTAGGCTGCTGAGCTTCTGAGACCTGTGTAGAGGGAACAAAGGGCAGAGAACAAAGCAGACAGAGGACAGCTGTTTGTTGATTTTGGAGGGGGACGGGTGGAAAGGAGGATTGAACCGCTGATATCAGAACCGCCAGTGTCACCCCTGTGTCCACTGCTGATGCCAGTCTCAGCACTCACCTCCTGCTAAGCCTGTCCTACACTTGACTCCCAAGGTGATCTAAGCCTCGTCCTAGGGGGACGAGGACAGAGTTCAATCCAATCTGCTAGCTTGGCAGACATCAATCCCTCTAATCCTGGTCAACAGCCTGCACCTGGGCTGGCCGCACGCCTGGGCCCTTCCTTTTCCTTGTTGTTTCTTAAAAAGGTCGGAGATAGAAATTTGGGGAGTTTGTTTGTCAGTGAGGTTGGAAATAGGAAGGGCACAGAGTGTTTGGACAGGCTGCCATGACCTGGGCAGGGAGGGGATGGGAGACTCAGGTTGGGAGAACTCTAGTGTTTGAGGACGTAGAGGTCAGTCGAGTTTGGCCATATTGATTACCCTGGAGCATGGAGTGAGAGGATGGTGTCTGAAAACACGTGGCAGGGACTTGTGAGTTTCTGGGAGGCGGTACAGGCTTTCAGAGTGAGTTAGGGGCAAACCCAGGAAGTTTCCTTTCCTTTGCTGGGCCTCAGTTTCCCTTTCTGGATGGATGGTACAGTGATTGAGGCATGGATTGGAATCCTAACCTTATCCCTTCTTCGTTTTGTGGCCTTGAACAGCTGACTTCATCTCTCTGAGCCTTAGGGAACCAAGAACAGCTCCTACCTCTTCGGCTATTTAAGGGAGAAGTGTATGTGTTAATGCAGATGAGGCACATGGCAGTAAGTGCTCGGTGAATATTAGTAGTTCTTTTTAATCTGTAGGATGAGGATGGATGAGATGTTCTCTAAGCACCTTCTTTGCTTTTACATTCTCTAGTCGAAAGCTCCCAAATCTTTTCCTTTGGGAAGGAGGAAAGGGACCGAGTCTTTGGGAACCTCTTTCCCCAACCCTTCCTCAGCACAGCTAAGCTTTACCCCGTGGAGCTGTGAATAGGAAATTATTCCTTCATGGCCTCCTGGATGTGGTGCTGAGTTAGGCAGCATCTGCAGAAGGACAAGCCAGCGTTAGACCCTCAGATTATTCTGGATGGCCCTGGAGCCCTGCATAGGACTTTGCCCACCTGTCTGTCTACCCTTGTCTCAGATCCCGTCTTTCTCTTTCTCCTTCCCAGCAAGTCAGTGTTCCCCTCAATCACCCTGTGTGCTCCTGCATCTAAGTATTTTGTGCCATTTTGTCCAGTGGGTTCTCCTAGATGCCTCTGCCGTGTTTATCCTCATTTCTACAGCTGTCTGTGTGTCATTCTGGGTGCACGCTTATAGTGTCTATGTGCATGTATGTTTCAGCATGTTCATGCTGATACATGAATTCATGTGTGCACCAGGGGTGCTCTGGGGGGTATATTTTGTGCTTGATAATGGGTATCCATTCCAACATATGTCTGCACATGCACATGTGTGTGTATGCCTGCCAGGGTGTGCCACTATTTCTCAGTGCTTGCCAGTCTTTGTGTCTGTCTCTGCATGTAGCCTGTGGGCACACGATTTAGGGGATGTCCACGGTGTGCATCTCTGTGTAAAACAAGATGTGTGCTGCATATTCATATTTGTGTGCATGCATTCACAGCTGGGCGACTACATATGAACCTGTGGATGCTTTCGTGTGTGCATTCTGGTGTCTGTATGCAGGCTTGTGGGCCATGTTGTGTACACGTGAACATCTGATATTTTCCTGTGCCCGTCTGTGTTTGGTTTAAAACAGCTCTAGCCCAGCTCCATTTATCTGCTTGAAAAAAACCCAGAACTGCTGGGCGCGGTGGCTCACGCCTGTAATCCCAGCACTTTGGGAGGACGAGGCAGGTGGATCACAAGGTCAAGAGATCGAGACCATCCTGGTCAACATGGTGAAACCCCGTCTCTACTAAAAATACAAAAATTAGCTGGGCGTGGTGGTGCATGCCTGTAATCCCAGCTACTCAGGAGGCTGAGGCAGGAGAACTGCCTGAACCCAGGAGACGGAGGTTGCGGTGAGCCGAGATCGCGCCATTGCACTCCAGCCTGGGTAACGAGAGCGAAACTCCATCTCAAAAAAAAAAAAAGGCTTCCCACAGTTCTGGGTTTTTTCTTTTTTTTTGAGACGGAGTTTCGCTCTCGTTACCCAGGCTGGAGTGCAATGGCGTGATCTCGGCTCACCGCAACCTCCGCCTCCTGGGTTCAGGCAGTTCTCCTGCCTCAGCCTCCTGAGTAACTGGGACTACAGGCGCGTGCCACCATGCCCAGCTAATTTTTGTATTTTTAGTAGAGACAGGGTTTCACCTTGTTACCAGGATGGTCTCGATCTCTTGACCTCGTGATCCACCTGCCTCAGCCTCCCAAAGTGCTGGGATTATAGGCGTGAGCCACCGCGCCTGGCCCTTCTATAGTTTTTGCACTCTTTGGAACCTTAACCAAAGACCGTGGCCAGTATATGCCTCAGGCCATTGGCAGTGAGGCAGTGGGGGAGTTGGGGTACTGGTGGTTGTGGGTGGAGGGTGAAATGTTTATGTTTCACATTTCAGGGTGATGAAAAGGATTCGGGCGGGGCTGTGGTAATGTTGACTGAAATAGAGTGCAAAAGGTCAAAGAAGAGAAGAAAGTCAAGATTCTTTTTTTCTGAATGTTTGAACAGCTCATATCCATGGCCATGAAGTTCCTTCCTACCAGATAAATGGCAGGACTTAGAGTTGAGAGATGGGAAAGAGGTTGAATAGATGACAGGGATAAACAACTTTCAGCTTTTTTTTTTTTTTTTTGAGACAAGAGTCTTGCTTTGTCACCCAGGCTGGAGTGCAATGGTGTGATCTCGGCCCTCTGCAACCTCCACTTCCGGGTTCAAGCGATTCTCCTGCCTCAGCCTCCTAAGTAGCTGGAATTACTGTCATCTGCCATCATGCCTGGTTAATTTTTGTATTTTTGCAGAGACGCAGTTTCCCCGTTTTGGTCAGGCTGGTCTTGAACTCCTGACCTCAGGTGATCTGCCCGCCTCGGCCTCTCAAAGTGTTGGGATTACAGGTGTGAGCCCTATGCCCAAACAACTTTTTTTAAAAGGATAAAGATGTCAGCCTCCCAGTGCGCAGATGAAGAGTTTCTTCTGGTAATGGTTGAGTAGCAAGCATCCTGTGAATAAAAACTATTAACTCTGAAGAAAACATTTTTGAGAACCCAATTCCCTGAAATCACTGGAGAGTGAACAAAAGCAGCAGATTCTGAAAAGAGTTAGAAGAAAGGAGTTTTCTGTTTTTTTTTTTTTTTTAATTTTTTTTCCCCCTACGGTCTAGCATGTGAAGAAAGGGGTTTTCTTTTTTTCTTTTTTTTTTTTTTTTTAATTTTTTTTTCCCCTATGGTCTAGCATGTGAAGAAAGGGGTTTTCTTTAAAACAAAAAACAAATAAACGACCAAAAAAAACATAGCCTTTGGCCTTCCTTAACACAGGGAGAATGGGAGGTGGGGTGACTGCAAATTTATATATATTTTTATTACATTTTTCATTTTATTAAAATTCTTTAAAATGTAGACCACTTCTTGGCTGGGAGGGCTAGGTAAATAACAATTGCTAAGGGAACTACAGTTTTTTTAAACATGCTGTGTCTCTTTAAATGTAGAAAGGTGATCAAGATGGCTGACCAGATGCAGGCAGCATGGCCTCCTCCGTGGAGAGGAACTCCATCTTCAACAGATCATCTAGGAGAGAATTCTGGGATTCAACAGAGAAGAGATGGACACACCGGAAGTGAGTAAGGAGCGGGGATTGGCCAAGAGCTGGGAGTCGCTCCTGGATGTGGGGAAATAATAAGAGAGAAACTCCCAGGGCTCCACGCTTTGAAATGGGCTTTTATGATCTTGGGTATGGTAGAAACCCTCAACCCACTCCGTCGACATACGGAGCTCCCTAAAGATTGTGCAGAAACATTGCCCCAGAAAATGGAACCCACATGGAATCCCATCTTAGCCTAGAGCAGCCTCAGCTGGGTGCCATTTTGAGAGCCTGGATACTGGAGATCTACTGCTGTGCTGCTTCAAGGAGGCATAGAGGAGACCCAGCACGCCCAGGCACCCATGGAAGGGTCCTTTCTGCATTGGTGCGGGCTGCTGTTGAGACTGACACACTCCCCACAGCTTCTTACCCTGGTTGCAGGCCCAAGAAGCCATTTTGAGAGTTTAATTCTATGCTGTGCCCTGCCCTCAGGCCCAGTTTGAGTTGACCTGGCTGCAGCCACTACCTGGCCAAGGAAGGACAGGGAAACAAAGCCCCTTTACCTATACCTACGACGGTTCCCCCACCCTGCTGTGGGCTGCTGTGACAGGGAGACTTGAGTGGACCTCACTCCCCACAACTTCTTGTCCACACTTCTTACCTGAGAGAGGCCTGCCCTCTCTGGTCACAAGCACACAGCTGGCACAATTGTGAGAGTTTAATGTTGGGCTCTGTCCTCCCTTTGGCCAAGTGTGAGGTGATGCCACTGTAGCCGCCACCCAGAGTGGGGAGGGACAGGGGAGAACAAGCTCTCCCAAGCACACTTAGGACGATACCAGCACCCTGCCACAGGATGCTGTGGGACTGGGGAGTAGCCCACCCAACCTGTTGCATCTACCAGTAGCACCAACATGGACTGTCTGGGTCCTAGCGGATTGCTTCACCACCGCTAATGCCATGACCCATATCACACCACACCCTGTGCTTTTCAAGGGCCTGAGAACTTGCCCACATCCCTGTCCCACCACTCCCATGAGTTCAAGACCAGCCTGGGCAACATGGTGAAACCCTATCTCTAAAATTAGAAAAAGAAAAAAAAAAAAAAAGAATCTCAGAACTTGAAGACTTGAAGACAGGTCTTTTGAAATATTCAGTCTGACAAAATTTAAAAAAACAAATAAAAAAGAATAAACAAAGACTTTGAGATATCTGGGACTACACAGTGTGACCAAATTTATGCATTTTTGGTATTCCCAAGGGGGAAGAGAGATTTTAAAAAATTATAACACCTATTTTTAGGAAGAAATTGATGAAAACTTCCACATCTGTCAAGAGAGTTAGACATCCAGATATGGAGCTCCCGCAAATACATCACAAAAAGATCTTCATATAGTATTATATTTAGAAAATCTAAAGTCAAGAAGAAAGAAAAAATTTTAAAATTAGCAAGAGAAAAAGCATCTAGTCACCTCATTAGACTAACAGCAGACTTTTCAGTGGAAGCCTTACAGGCCAGAAGAGAACAGAGTGGCATTTCAAGCTACTGAAAAAAAAGTACTGTCAGACAAAAATTTTATATTCTGCCAGAATAAGCTTCATAAATGAAGGAGAAATAAAATCTTTTCCAGTCAAGCAAATGCTGAGTGAATTTGTCACCACTAGCCTGGTCCTACGGGAGATGCTGAAATGGAAATGAAAGGTCAACATTCAGCATCATGAAAACATACAGAAAAATAAAACTCACATTTCTTACAAAAACAACCTCACAAATCAGAAAGAGAAAACATCAAATGGCAATGGGATGGAATCTCATCGAACCACAATGACAATAGCTACAAAGAAAATAAAATACTTAAGAATATATTTAACCAAGGAGATGAAAGATCTCTATAAGGAGAACTACAAAACACCAATGAAAGCGATTGTAGATGACATAAACAAATGGAAAAATATCCCATGCTCATGGATTTGAAGAATCAATACTGTTAACATGAACATACTGTCCAAAGCAATCTACAGATTCAATGCAATCTCTATCAAAACACCAACATCATTTTTCACAGAATTAGAAAAAGCAATCCTAAAATTCATATAGAGCTAGAAAAGAGCCCAAACAGTTAGTTAAAGCAATTCTAAGCAAAAAGAACAAAGCTGGAGGCATTACATTACCTGACTTCAAATTATACTTCAAGCCTGTAGTAATCAAAACAGCATCGTACTAGTATAAAAACAGACACGTATCTCAATGGAACAGAAAACCCGGAAATAAAACCACCTACCTACAACCAACTAATCTTTGAGAAAGTCAACAAAAATATACACTGGGAATAGGACATCCTATTCAATAAATATTTCTGGGAAGATTGGATAATCATATGCAGAAGAATAAAACTCAACCTATCTCTCTCACCATATACAAAGATCAACTCAAGATGAATTAAAGACCTAAATGTAAGACCTGAAACTATAAAAATTTTAGAAGTAAACCTAGGAAAAACTTGGACACTGGCCTAGGCCAAGAATTTATGGTGAAGTCCTCAAAAACAAATGCAGTAAAGCAAAAAATAGACAAATAGGACTTAAACTAAAAAAGCTTCTTTACAGCAAAAGAAATAAATCATTTTAGACTGGGTGTGGTGGCTCATGCCTGTAATCCTAGCACTTTGGGAGGCTGAGGCGGACAGATCGCCTGAGGTCAGGGGTTCAAGACCAGCCTGACCAACATGGTGAAACTCTGTCTCTACTAAAAATGTAAAAAATTAGCCCAGCGTGGTGGCATACACCTGTAGTCCTAGCTACTTGGGAGGCTGAAGCAGGAGAATCACTTGAACCCAGGGGTGGAGGTTGCAGTGAGTCAAGATCTGGCCACTGCACTCCAAGCCTGGGCAACAGAATAAGACTCTGTCTAGAAAGAAAAGAAAAGGTGAAAAGAAAAGAAAAGGAAAGGAAAGAAAGAAAGGAGAAAGAAAGAAAAAGAAAGAAAAGAAATCTTCACTTGTACTACTTGTATCCCTTAAATATAGAAAAATAAAAATACCTTAGAAAATCATATGGCAGCTTAAAAAAAATTAAAAAATAGAATTACCATATGATGCAGCAATTCTACTCCTAGGTATATAGAGATAAAAATTGAAAGCAGGGTTGTTTGTTTGTTTGTTTGTTTGTTTTTGAGATGGAGTTTCGCTCTTGTTACCCAGGCTGGAGTGCAATTGCACGATCTCGGCTGACCGCAACCTCCGCCTCCTGGGTTCAGGCAATTCTCCTGCCTCAGCCTCCTGAGTAGCTGGGACTACAGGCACGCGCCGCCATGCCCAGCTAATTTTTGCATTTTTAGTAGAGACGGGGTTTCACCATGTTGACCAGGATGGTCTCGATCTCTTGACCTCGTGATCCACCCGCCTCGGCCTCCCAAAGTGTTGGGATTATAGGCGTGAGCCACCGCGCCTGGCCGAAAGCAGGGTTTTAAAGAGATCTTTGTACACCCGTGTTCATAGAAGCAGTGTTTGCAGTAGCCGAAAGGTGGAAGCCACCTGAGTGCTATCAACAGATGAGTGGATAAAATTTGGTACATACATAGAATGGAAATATTAGCCTTAAAATGAAAGAAATTTTGATATATGCTACAACATGGATAAACCGTAAGGATGTTATAGTAAGTGAAATAATCAGCCACAAAAGGAAAAATACTATATGAATCCACTTATTTATTTAGACTGAATCTCCCTCTGTCGCCCAAGCTGGAGTGCAGTGGCGTGATCTTGGCTTACTGCAACCTCTGCCTCCCAGGTTCAAATGATTCCCCTGCCTCAGCCTCCCCAGTAGCTGGGACTACAGGCACGTGCCACCATGCCCTGCTAATTTTTTTGTATTTTAGTAGAGACGGGGTTTCACCACGTTGGCCAGGATGGTCTCGATCTCCTGACCTCATGATTCGCCTGCCTCAGCCTCCCAAAGTGCTGGGATTACAGGCATGCCCAGCCTATGAATCCACTTATGTAAGGTACCTAGAGTAGCCTAATCCACAGAGCTGGAAAGCAGAATAATGATTTTCCAAGGGCTTGGGGCAGGGGGAATAAGGAGTTGGTATTTAATGGGTTTTAGGTTTTCAGGATGAAATGCGTTCAACACTACTGAACTGCACACTTAAAAATGGTCAAGATGGGCTTACCCAGTATGTCCGGCGACGTTAGCTAGTGCTGGTTCTGCCCTCTCTGATAAAGAAGCAGTGGATGACAAGTGACTGCACTGTATTTCCAGGCACGCGCCACCACTCCCAGCTAATTTTTGTGTTTTTAGTAGAGATGAGGTTTTGCCATGTTGACCAGGCTGATCACAAACTCCTGACCTCAGGTGATCTGCCCACCTCGACCTCCCAAAGTGATGGGATTACAGACACGAGCTGCTGTGCGTGGCTGAAGCTGAACGTGTTATTTGAAGGGACCAAGAAGCTGCCAGAGGCTTGGTTCTCCCGGCAGCAACCCAAATGCAAACCAAAAATGGGGGAAATCACAAAAATAGGGGGATCATACTGTCCCAAAATCTGAGTAGAATGTACTTCTGAAGGATGTACAATGTTCGATTCTAAGTGTGACAAGCAGAAAGCTCATGTGCTTGGTGAGAGTAGCGTGTTTGTCTCCAGGAGACATTTCATCTTGCAGACACGTGGTGCCACCTCCTGACGGAAAACACTGGCTTCCCTGTCGAAGCTTGCTAGGGATTTCAGCTTCTACTAACCAACGCTCTACTTTCTTCTTTTATGAGATCGGTTTTTTAACTCCCATTATGAGCGAGAATATGTGACATTTGTCTTTCTGTGCTTGGCTTATTTCACTTAATATAATGTTCTCCAGGTCCACCTATGTTCCTGCAGATGACAGGATTTCATTTTTTTTTAATGGCTGAATACTATTCCATTGTGGCTGGGCACAGTGGCTCACACCTGTAATCTCAGCACTATGAGAGGCTGAGGTGGGTGGATCACGAGGTCAGAAGTTCAACACAAGTCTGGCCAAGACGGTGAAACCCTGTCTTTACTAAAAATACAAAAATTAGCCAGGTGAACCTGTAATCCCGGCTACTTGAGAAGCTGAGGCAGGAGAATCACTTGAACCCAGGGGATGGAGGTTGTAGTGAGCTGAGATCATGCCATTGCACTCCAGCCTGGGCGACAGAATGAGACTATATCTCAAAAAAAAAACAAAAAAAAGAATAATAAGAATATTCCATTGTATATGTAACCATGTTTTCTTTCTTTCTTTTTCTTTTCCTTTTCTTTTTTTTTTTTTTCTGGTGAAGGTGCCAGTGAATGAACATGTTTTCTGTTTCAAACATTTTATGGAATGTTATTTTATTTTATTTTATTTATTTTGAGGCAGAGTTTTGCTCTTGTTGTCCAGGCTGGAGTGCAATGGCATGATCTAGGCTCACTGCAGCCTCAACCTGGGCTAAAGCGATCTTTTCACCTCAGCCTGCTGAGTAGGTAAGACGAGTGACTGCCACCACTCCCAGCTAATTTTTGTATTTCCTGTAGAGACAGGGTTTCGCCATGTTGCTTGAACTCCTCCACCTTCTGGGTTCAAGCGATTCTTCTGCCTCAGTCTCCTGAGTAGCTGGGATCACAGGCATGCACCGCCACACCCAGCTAATTTTGTATTTTTAGTAGAGACAGGGTTTCTCCATGTTGGTCAGGCTGATCTTGAACTCCTGACTTCAGGTGATCCACCTGCCTTGGCCTCCCAAAGTGCTGGGATTACAGGCATGAGACACCGCACCTGGTCTATTTATTTTAATTTTAAGTTCAGGGGTAAATGTGCAGGTTTGTTATACAGGTAAACTCATGTCACAGGGGTTTATTGTACAGGTCAATTCATCACCAAGGTATTAAGCCTGGTGCCCACTAGTTATTTTTCCTGATCTTCTTCGTCCCACCCTCCACCCTCAGGTAGGCCCCGGGGTCTGTTGT
Source organism: Aotus nancymaae (assembly GCF_030222135.1). Taxonomy (NCBI): domain Eukaryota; kingdom Metazoa; phylum Chordata; class Mammalia; order Primates; family Aotidae; genus Aotus; species Aotus nancymaae. The sequence goes on along the minus strand of NW_026988441.1, from coordinate 13,181,791 downwards.
TCCTCTCTATGTGTTCGTGTGTTCTCATCATTCAGCTACCACTTTTAAATGAGAACATGTAGCATTTAGTTTTCTATTCCTGCCTTAGTTTGCTAAGGACAACAGCCTCCAGCTTCATCCATGTTCCTGCAAAAGACATGATCTTGTTCTTTTTTGTGGCTGCACAGTATTCCACGGTATATATGTACGACATTTTCTTTATCCAGTCCACCACTGATGGGCATTTAGGTTGATTTCACATATTTGCAATTGTGAATAGTGCCGCAGTGAACGTACACGTGCATGTGTCTTTATGGTAGAATGGTTTATATTCCTTTTGGTATATACCTAGTAGTAGAATTGCTGGGTGGAATGGTAGTTCTGTTTTTAGTTCTTTGAGGAATCATCACACTCCTTTCCACAGTGTTTGAACAAAAGATCAGTAAGTCCAGCAATTGGTTACTTGAAAGAATAAATAAGATAGATGGATTGCTAGCTAGAATAATAAAGAAAAAAGAGAGAAGATCCAAATAAACACAACCATAATGACAAAGGGAATGTTACCATGGAACGCACTGAAATACAAAAAAAAATTCACAGAGACTACTGTGAACATCTCTATGTACACAAGCTAGAAAACCTAGAAGAAATGAATAAATTCCTGGAAATTCTATACAACCTCCCAAGTTGGAACAAGAGAGAAATTAAGTCCCTAAACAGAGCAATAACAAGTTCTGAAATGGAATCAGTAATAAAATCCTACTGACCAGAAAAAGCCCAGGACCAGCGGAATTCACAGCTGACTTTGACCAGATGTCTAAGGAAGAGGTAATACCATTTCTACTGAAACTATTCCAAAAAATGAGGAGGAAGGACTCACCCCCGCTCATTCTATGAGGCCAGCACCGTTCTGATACCCAAACCTTGCAGAGACACATCAAAAAAAGAAAACTCCAGGCCAATATCCTTGATGGATGTAGGTGCCAAAATCCTCAACAAAATACTAGAAACTGAATCCAGCAGCACGTTAAAAAAGCTAGTCCATCACAAGTAAGTAGGGTTTATCTCTGGGATGCAAACTCTAATTTTCATATTAACAAATACTTATTAAATGCTTGCTCTGTATCATAATTCATTGAATTGTCCCAAATACCTCAGAAGATCAATACAACCATTTGTCCCATTTTCTAGATGGGGAAACTGAGGCATAGATAGTGTCCAAGGCCTCATTTTCAGGGACTTTTAGGACCATGTCATTTTGCAACCATTTAATCATGCTAAACGCCTTCCACTGGTTGAGCATGTGCCAAGGTCTGTGCTAAGGCCTTTCCATACACATCATCATCCATCCCAAACAACGCTACACAGAAGGTACTATTGTTATCACCCCCTAAATACAGGTTGAAAAAGGGCTCACAGAGGGAGGCTTACTTTTCTGTGGTCTTCATGTCTGTCAGTCTCCAAAGTCGTAGAGTGCCCCCTGCATGCCATTATCCAAGACATGAACGCTACAGCCAGCTGAACCCCAACCTAGCTTGCTTTTCCATCTCCCTTGCTCAAAGGGAAGTGGAGACTTCCACAGGGATCCCAAGCCACGTGGAATTCCGCTTGTTATCAGTGAATTCCTGAAAAACTTCCCCCACTCTCCCCTGGGCCACCTGCTGGCATCATCCCAAGCCCGGATCTTCAGATTTGGAAATACACCTACAGGGACGTGCTGGTAAATGTTTATCCGCTGGTTCTTAGGGAAAAAAGACCCGATTTGTAGAGTTTTCTGATTTCTGTGCTATGAATGCATTCACTATGGCCAGTTTCAAACAACCAGCCAAGGTGGTGTCACTGAAAATGGAGTTGGGAAGAGATGTAGAAAAACGTACCATCATGGAGTATTTTCACTTTACAGACACAAATAGACATCAACAATCTTCATAGCACAGATAATGGTAAAATATAGTAAAATAATTAGGATATGATGAGCCTTGAGCATTCATTACCTTCTTTTAAAAACGTTATATATTCCATTTTAAGTTTGTATAACTTGGCCAGGCATGGTGGCTCACACCTGTAATCCCAGCACTTTGGGAGGCCGAGGTGGGCAGATCACCTGAGGTCAGGAGTTCGAGACCAACCTGACCAACATGGAGAAACCCCACCTCTACTGAAAATACAAAATTACCCGGGTGTGGTGGTGCATGCCTGTCATCCCAGCCACTTGAGAGGCTGAGGCAGAAGAATCGTTTGAACGATTGGGAGGTGGAGGTTGCAATGAACCGAAATCGCACCATTGCATTCCAGCCCAGGCAACAAGAGCAAAACTCTGTCTCAAAAAAAAAGTTTACATAATTTAGTTAATAATGACTGTTTCATAATCAGCTCACAGCTGGGCGCAGTGGCTGACGCCTATAATCCCAGCACTTTGGGAGGCCGAGGCGGGTGGATCTCGAGGTCAAGAGATCGAGACCATCCTGGTCAACAAGGTGAAACCCCGTCTCTACTAAAAATATAAAAATTAGCTGGGCATGGTGGTGCGCACCTGTAATCCCAGCTACTTGGGAGGCTGAGGTGGGAGAATTGCTTGAACCCAGGAGGTGGAGGTTGCGGTGAGCCAAGATTGCGCCATTGCACTCCAGCCTGGGTAACAAGAGCGGAACTCCTTCTCAAAAAAAAAAAAAAATCAGCTCACATAATTACCAAACATTTAATAATCAGTTCTTCTGCCAGGTCCACTGTGCCCCTGCCCCTCACCTGCATGTTCTGCATTGAGCCCTGATGAAGTCCCTGCCCTGGGAAGAAGGAAAATTCTTTAGGAGAAAATTCAGCACACATACACAGGTGTGGTCCTATGAGTTATTAGAGCGTCTTCTTTTTTTCTTTTCTTTCTTTCTTTCTTTTTTTTTTTTTTTTTTTGAGGCAGGGTCTGGATCTGTCACCCAGGCTGGAGTGCAGTGGCACTATCTTGGCTCACTGCAAACTCCATCTCCTGGGTTCAAGTGATTCTCCTGCCTCAGTCTCCTGAGTAGCTGGGATGACAGGCACCCATCACCACGCCTAGCTATTTTTTTTGTATTTTTAGTAGAGACGGGTTTCACCATGTTGGCCAGGCTGGTCTCGAACTCCCAACCCTAAACGATCCACCTGTCTCAGCTTCCCAAAGTGCTGGGATTACAGGCGTGAGCCACCATGCCTGGCCTATTAAAGTATCTTTTGATAGAGGTTGTTTTAGTTTGTTTAGTGTTGTTATTATCCAATACCTGTGGGTGAGTAATTTATAATAAAAAGAGATTAATTTGGCTTACAGTCCTGCTGGCTGTACAGGAAGTATGGCCACCAGCATCTGCTTCTGGTGAGGGCTTCAGGCTGCTTCCACTCTCAGCAGAAGGCAAAGCAGAGCCAGTGTGTGCAGGGATCACATGGTGAGAGAGGAAGCAAGAGAGAGAGGGTATGGCCTAGTTCTTTTAAACAACCGGCTGTCATAGTAACTAATGGGGCAAGAACTCATTCATTACCATGAAGAGGGCATCACAGGTAATTTCTGTATCATGAGCCAAAGACTTCGCATTAGTTTCCACCTCCAACATTGGGGATCAAATTTCAATGCAAGGTTTGCGGGGACAAACATCCAAATGAGGCCAGTTGGTAAATAGGTAATTCAGCCACTTCTCCAGGACCACTCTTACCAATAGCCCCACAGTTCATCAACTAAAGAGGCCTCCAGGACCCTACTCCATCTTCAGACAGCATCTGTGCTGCCCCAGTTATGAAATATATTTATGATTACCATACATACATCCTCCTTACAAGGAATCTTGCAGCATCTCACAACTGATGATTTATACTCCATGGGTGTAAGTTGGGCCAAATTATGCATTTTATACCTTTTGAGAAACTCTGAACCAAAAAATATTTCAGAGACCTCTTCAAACTCTGACATGCTGTGTTTAGGCTGGAACCCCAAGCTTGAGTTTAAGAGTGAGAGCAGATGCAGAAAAGAAGTTGGGGTCAGGTTTCGGAACCAGGAAGACTTGCCTGTGGATATAGAGTATGGCATTAAATTACATTGATATGCAGAAACTGTGGGAAATAACAAACCATTGTCTTAAGCCTCTAGGTGTTGAGCTGTTTTGCTATGTAGTATTAGATAACTAATACACAGGTATTTTCTAGTTATGATAGAAGACAGCTAATCTTCCATTAAAGGGAGAAATACCAAGTTTCATGTTAATAAACTTAAGTTCTTAAAAATTGAGTCAATTTAAAGAAACACTAAATTAATATATGGGTGGTACTCAGACACAGCAAAAAAAGAAGGAAATGTCTGACGTTGGACATGATAGGTGTTGGACAAACACTTATCTTGGTTCAATGATTTTTCAAGCATTCTTCACAGAAGCCAAATTTCATAAGATACAGGTTAACTGTTATAATGAAGACCCAAAACAGCAGTTTAAAGGGGCTTACACAAGATGGAAATTTAATTTTCTTTCTTTCTTCTCCCTCCCTCCCTTCCTTCCATCTCTCTCTCCCTCCTTTCCTTCCTTCCATCCTTTCTTCCTCCCTCCCTTCCTCTTTTCTCTCTTTCTCTTCTCCTCTCCCCTCCCCTCCTCTCCCCTCCCCTCCCCTCCCCTCTTCTCCTCTCCTTCTGTCCCTTCCCTCCCTCCCATCCTCCTTCCTTTTCTTTTCTTTTTTTTTTCTTTTCCTTTCCTTTCTTTCTTCTCTCTCACTCTGTCACCCAGGCTGAAATGCAGTGGCACCTTCTCGGCTCACTGCAACCTCGGCCTCCCGAGTTCATGAAATTCTCCTGCCTCAGCCTCCCAAATAGCTGGGATTACAGTGTGTGCCACCGCGCCCGGCTAATTTTTGCATTTTTAGTAGAGATGGGGTTTCACCATGTTGGCCAGGCTGGTCTCGAACTCCTGACCTCAGGTGATCCACCTGCCTCAGCCTTCCAAAGTGCTGGGATTACAGGCATGAGCCACTGCACCCAGCTGAAATTTAATTTTCTTAGACATAATGGCTCTGCATAAGCAACCCAGGGCTCATCAGGGAGTTCACTGATATCGAAGACCCAGGCTCCTACCATGTTGATGCTTCTCTTTCCTAAGTTGTTGCCCTTGCCATCCCCACGTTTCCATCCCATTTAGCCAGAAAGAGGAAATATTTGGGAAGGAAACCTTGCCCCTCCCTCTAAGAGCATAAACTGAAAGTTGCGTATATCACTTTCACTCACTTCTCATTGGTCAGAACTTGACATATGGCCACGCTCAGCTGCAAGGGAGCTTGGGAAATGTAGTTTTTACTCTCGATACTCATGTAGCTGGATAGAATTCCATTACTATGGAAGAAGGGGAGAACAAATATTGGGAGACATCTAGGTGCCTCTGAAATATGAACCTCTTTTCAAATACAGTCACATATAAATTTAATGTATCAAACCAGATGACAGTGAGAGCTATACTTCCAAGCACTTGAAACATCTGAATGCATTTTCCCCCTGGTATGAAAGGTATTACATAGAGTTTCAAAAAAATAAAATAAAATAAAATAAAAATAAAAAAATAAAGTTTATCCAGCAGCTTCAGGTTATAAGAATGTTTTAGGGTGACCTGAATCTTCTCTGACCAGACCACATGCCCTTCCTTGCAAGCTGTTTGTTTGGATTGGAGGATACCCTGCTTGTCAAGCACACAGCTCCATGCCTGACACAAAGTGACAATAAATTTAAAAAATTTGACCAGGTGCAGTGGCTCATGCCTGTAATCCCAGCACTTTGGGAGTCCAGGCAGGTGGATCACTTGAGGTCAGTAGTTCAAGACCAGCCTGGCTAACCTGGCAAAACCCCGTCTCTACTAAAAATACAAAAATTAGCCAGGTGTGGTGGCACACGCCTGTAATCCCAGCTACTCAGGATGCTGAGGCAGGCAATTTGCTTGAACCCGGGGGGACGGAGGTTGTAGTGAGCAAAGATTGCACCACTGCACTCCAGCCTGGGCAACAGAGCAATACTCCATCTCAAAAACAAAAACAAAAAAATCTGGCAGCATCACATTTCTTAGTCCCAGAAAGAGGGGCATGTGACTAGGCATAAAATAACCCAGGTTCCATTTCTTCCACATGCACTTTGGAGCCCAAATCTCCTTCTCTCTATCCCACTTAGTCCTGGGTTTGTCTCTTGTCTCTGTATCTCTGTTTCTTTGCCTTTCTCGTTGTTCGTCTCCATCTCCAGAGTTTTGTCTAGTCAGATTTCTCTCTGAGTCACTCGAGTGTTTTGTTTGTTGGTGTGTTTTTTAGAAATGAGAGAGAAAGCTGCTCACTCTTTGGGTTCCTCTTGATTCTTTTCTCAACTATATGTCACTTTCTCATTCTCTGTCTCACTGAACCTTTTTTCCTGTCTTTTATTCTTGCTGTTTTTATCTCCCTCTCTCTGTTTCTTTGAATTGTCTTCTGTCTCTGTGTCCTCCTTGACATTTATCTTTGACTCACTGAATCTCTCTCTCATCTCTATTTTGTTTGTTTGTTTGTTTGTTTGTCTTTTTGAGACAGAGTCTCAGTCTTGTTGCCCAGGCTAGAGAGCAGTGGCGTGATCTCAGCTCACCGCAACCTCTGCCTCCTGGGTTCAAGTGATTCTCCTGCCTCAGCCTCCTGGGTAGCTGGGATTACAGGTGCCCACCACCACGCCCAGCTATTTTTTTTTTTTTTTTTTGTATTTTTAGTAGAGATGGGGTTTCACCATGTTGGCCAGGCTGGTCTCGAGCTCCTGACCTCAGGTGATCCTCCTGCCTTGGCCTCCCAAAGTGTTGGGATTACAGGTGTGAGCCACCACGCCCGGCCTCATTTCTATTTTGATCTCCCTCTGGTTCTGTTTCTATGCACCTCTATTTTCTCTCAATCTTGGTCTCTGTCTCCATCACACAATACCTGGCAAAATCTGCCATGCTCTGAATTTCTCCGCGTCAGGTGCTCTGCAATTATTTTTTCTCTTTAGCTTGCTTCTGCTTTTTAGTTCAAGTTCCTCCACTCCTGGCTTCCTATCTGGAAGTGGGATGGTTAGGGCAGATGTTCTAAGAGTACTTTCTCTCTCCCTTCCTGTCTGAATAGGAAAACCAGACTCACAACCAACCACCATCACCACACACACGCCACCACCACAAGATGGTTAAGAGACTAGTAAAGGCTGGGTGCGGTGGCTCATGCTTGTAATCTCAGCACTTTGGGAGGCCGAGGCAGGTGGATCATGAGGTCAGAAGTTCAAGACCAGCCTGGCCAGCACAGGGAAACCCTGCCTCTACTAAAAATACAAAAAAAAAAAAAAAAAAAAAAAAAAAAGAGACTAGTAAAAAAGGTGTTAAGTATTGGGTGGTGGGGATCAGAATGGGATGGAAAGGCGAAAGTTAAGAGTCAAAGGAGGTGGGCTGAGCCGAGTCTCTACTCCGAGAAAGACATTCCAGCAGCAGATCCAGGAAACAAAAGGTGGCACTGTGTGAGTCACTCAGTTTCCCCAGAATTTCCACCACTTCTGGACACAGGATGCCTCAGCTCAGCCAGCCAAACCCCATTCCCCAAACCTACAGATACCTTAAGGGATTCAGTTTCCAGGTCTGAGAATACAGTCACATGAGAAGGACACTGAATTTTCTTAAGTAGCATATATGGGTAGGATATAATATCCAGGAAGTTAGTTTCAGGACAGTAAAGATTTGAAAATATTTGGAGCAGAAAAGGCAGAGAACCACTTTTTAGATTCTCAATGAGAACAATCACTAGCTCATGTCTCTAGAGGAGATGTTCCCTCCAGAGACTGGGGTTCAGAGGTGATCGTTACACTTTACACTTTCAGAACACACACACACAAAACAGCAAAGGTTTTTTTTCTTTGTCTTTTTTGTATTTGATACAGCAAAGTTCTGATACACCAACACAGGTAATCTTTGATTATTGTTATTTAACATTACTTGAGTAGAATACAAGAACTTTTTGAATAAAACCCTTTCAATTGATTTATTTCTCGTTTTCTAAATCTTCAGCTTACTTTCCTTATTAACATTCTAGTGTTACATTACACAGTAGGGTGGCTGTACTTAACGATACTACATTGCTTATTTCCAAATAGTGGGAAGAGAGGATTTCGAATGTTCTTACCATGAATAAATAATAAATGTCTAGGTAATGGATATAATAATTACCTTAATTTGATTGATATACATTGCATACATGTATCAAAATATCACACTGTACCCCACAAATATGTACAATTATTATCTGTCAATTAAAAATTTTAAAAATGTAATAACTGATTAATTAGGGTTATCCTTAAATAAATAATGAACAGAGAGGTTTCCTCATTGTCTGTCAAGACTTTCTGAACAACATGGTCTGCCAGCTGCGGTGGCTTACGCCTGTAAACCCAGCACTTTGGGAGGCTGAGGTGAGTAGATCACTTGAGGCTAGGAGTTTGAGACCAGCCTGGCCAACATGGTGAAACTGCATCTCTACAAAAACACAAAAATGAGCTGGGCGTGGTGGTGTGCCCCTGTAGTCCTAGCTACCTGGAAGGCTGAGGCATGAGAATTGCTTGAACCTGGGAGACAGATGTGAAATGAGATCACACCACTGCACTCCAGCCTGAGTGACAGAGTGAGACTCTGTCTCAATAAAGAAATAAACAAATAAAACATGATTTCCCTATTTGATAGATGGGGAAACAAGTCCCAGAGGTTAAGTGACTTGTCCAGTGAAGAAAAGATGAAACTGCCACTTGTACCCAGATTGTCTGGATCCTAAAATCAATAGCCTAAAAAGATACTAATCTGCCTCTTACACCCAACCAAGAAACTCTGTTCAATTCTGTAGAGCTGAGAGAGAAGAACAGGGAGACTGGAAATATGAAGAAAGGGCAATGGCCCCAGAGGATTTCCCTGTGTGAATTCAAGTTACCTTTATTCAAGTGGGAGATTATAGGTTATATAACCACCCCCCACATAAAGTACTCTTCCCCGATGACATTCAAACCCGGAAATCTTAAATCCCAGGGTGTTCACATTTCGGTATAAGCTGATCTCCCAGGACCTATTTAGGCAGGATCTCGTGCCCAGGACAGAACCTGCCGACCTGGCGCCATGGGGCTGGGATGGGCCGTCACCCTGTTTCTGGAACTCTTCTTGTCTTGCCTGCTCATCTTCATTGCCTGGAAACGAATGAATAAGGGAGGAAAGCTGCCCCCAGGTCCCACACCAATTCCTTTCTTGGGGAACCTGCTGCAAGTTCGAACTGATGCTACCTTTCAGTCTTTCATGAAGGTGAGTCTGTCTCCCCTTATAGGGCTAAGAGCAAGTAATTCAATAGCCAGGTTCACATGGAACATTAGGCTTCTAAAACATAGACTTTCGGAAACACAGACTTTGCAAATCTTAGAATTCTGAAGTTCCAGAATCCTGAAATGTGGGAAACACACCTCCTCAGTGCATTGAAATAAGATGCTCATGACCTCAGGACTTCGGAATCACAGTACATTATATTTTTAAACACAAGGACTCTTTGACTCAGGTTGTCTTAGCACTTTGAGACTTGGTATCATGAAATCTTAAGATTCTAGAAATTTAACATTTCAGAGACAGGAGTATGAATCTTGGAATTTATCTAATCCAGGTCCATTATTTTCTAGATGCAGACACTAAGTCTTGTGGGGACAGATGAGCTTTTGCCTAGGATGACAGGAGCCAAGACTTCCGTGCCTCTTTCCCAGTCGTCCTTCCAAGCCCAGGATTTACCTTGATTCCTTAGTGCCATGTTTATATCCCCCCGAAATCGCCATCCTCTGAAGTCCTTGATTGCTCTATACTTGGTACTCCAGTCACCCCCCTCCTCTTGTGTTTTCCTTCCCTCCAAGCTCAGGGAGAAATACGGCCCTGTGTTCACTGTGTACATGGGTCCCCGGCCAGTGGTTGTTTTATGTGGACACGAAGCAGTGAAGGAAGCCTTGGTGGACCAAGCGGATGACTTCAGTGGCCGTGGACAGTTGGCTTCAGTAGAGCGAAACTTCCAAGGTCATGGTAGGTAGCAGTGACAACAAAAACAGTAAAACCAGAAATGACTGAAATCCATTGCCTATGTGCCAGGTTCTTTGGTAAGTGCTTTCTATCACTTAATGCATTGATTCCCTTCAGAGAGCTGTTAACACTGTACTAATGTTGTAAATGAAAAAGCTAAGATAAATGTTAGATAATGTCACGCAGTTAAGTGGTAGAACCACTTTATTTTGAATCCATGCCCTCTGACTCTATTGTTTTCTGTGTTATTTCTGCTCTTACTTTTAATGGATTAGTGATATTCTTTATGCACCTACTGAAGCCCTCATAGCCAACCTTATTTCTCATCTTTCTACACGCATACACATACCTAACCCATAGGTCTCTGCCTTCTTCATTTAGGTAGATCTCTTTTTCCCATGCGTCCATCTCTAACTGCCTACACCCTTCAATTCCAAGAAGGCTCACCGCATTCTGTCTGTCTAGTCTGTCTATCTATCTGTCACCTTTTCTTCCTTCTGTCCATTGATTCATATTCATTAGAAAATCCATTCATTATTCTTTCTATAAAAATATCTTTCACTCTATTGTCTATTTATCTGTCAATTAACTATTTGTTCATCTATCCATCATTCCATCTATTCATTAGTGCTTCCATCATTCATACATCTATCAATCTTTCCATCCACCCTCCAACCGTTATCCATCTATCTCAAACCATCCATCCATTAACCATCCACCCATCTATTAAGTCATCCATCCATCCATCCATCATTCTAGTCATAAACTCTTCCTTCCATTCATCAATAAAGCAAAATAATTTCATTAGATCTAATGCATTGCTATAAGACTCTCATCAGTCCACACATTTGGTAATTTCTAAATGTTTCTTACTACACGATAACTCCTTTTGTGTAGGTATATCGATGTACAAGTGTGAGCTTCTGTGTACACATATGTGTATGTGTCCAGAGAATACAAGTATTATATAGAAAATAGAATTAATATCCCCATTCCAGGGAACTGTATATGGCACTGTATCCACACATCCTTCCACCTTACTATGCATTCACTCAGTTATTTTTAAAAAATTTATATAGATCTACCTCTCTTTCCTAAAAGAAACACTCTATGATCTCCCCTTATCATTCCTAGACTGATTCCCTTTTATTCCACCTCAATCTGGACTTTTCTTCTTTTTGAGGATCCTGCAGGGAGGGAACCTTTCTCTCTTGAATGAGCTTTGAAGGTTGGTAGTGGCTTCCCTGACAGCAGAGTCTAGAGCTTTCATAATCTGTCCCCATCACTGTCTAGCACAGAGTTTAACATGGGAGGGGAGGGGAGGCAGAAGCCTGAGACTGAGATTCTGGCAGGTGTGGCTCTGTCCAATGGAGACCGATGGAGGAGTCTCCGACGCTTCTCCCTGACCATCCTTCGGGACTTTGGGATGGGAAAGCGGAGCATTGAGGAGCGAATTCAGGAGGAGGCCGGCTACCTACTGGAGGAGTTCCGGAAGACCAAGGGTATGGGGGTCACAAGGGAAAGGGCTACTGGGTGACTGGGTAGTTATGAAGTGCTCAGTTGTGAGAATGGGCTTTGGTGGGAGAAAGCTCTGGAATGGGAGAAGAGGGAAAATATTAAGAATCCACCGAGATTTCTGGCCAGCTTCCATATTAAGAGTTTGCATGAGCTGGGCATGTGGCTGGCACATGCCTGTAGTGCCAGCCGCTTTGGGGGCTGACATGGGAGGTTGCTTGAGCCAGGAGTTCAAGGCTGCAGTGAGCTATGATCATGCCACTGTACTTCAGTATGGGAGACGGGAGACAGAGTGAGACTGTGTCTCTTTAAAAACAAACAAACAAACAAAAAACAGCCAGGCTCAGTGGCTCACGCCTGTAATCCCAGAACTTTGGGAGGCCGAGGCGGGCAGACCACAAGGTCAGGAGTTCGAGACCAGCTTGGCCAACAAGGTGAAACCCCGTGTCTACTTAAAATACAAAAATTAGTTGGGCATGGTGGCACATGCCTGTAATCCCAGCTAATTGGGAGGCTGAGGCAGGAGAGTTGTTTGAACCCGGGAGGCCGATGTTGCAGTGAGCTGTGATTGTGCCACTGCACTCCAGCCTGGGCAACAGAGCGAGAGTCCATCTCAAAACAAACAAACAAAACAAAACAAAAAAAAACAACAAAAAAAAACAGTTAACATGGAAGACCCTTAGAGAACACTTATCTAGAAACTTTAATCAGTGGATCTCAAGGGGTCTGTGAGCTCTTGATATCCTAAGCAGATTTCGGTGACATGTGACTTCATGACTTTTCTTGAAGACAGGGTCAAATTTCATTACATTTGTATATTTCTATTGTGGTAAAAAAAAAATACATAACATAAAATTTACCATATTCACCATTTTAAGTGTCCAGTTCAGTAGTGTTAAGTATATTTATGTTGTTGTGAAAAAAAATATTTTGAACTTCATTTTGCAAATCTGAAGCTCTATACCCGTTTCATTATGTTTTTAAAGGAGTTCAGTCCCACCAAAAAATAAGGTTTGGAAACACCGGGGTCTACAGAGAAAAGACTTAGAGAAAAAAAAAAAAAAACAGAGAAAAATAGATAAGAGGTAGAAATAGAGACACATTTTCTCTACATCAGAGGATCCTTGCCTCTTCTACATGGGTGATTAACAGCGTCTTCATAAAAGCTTCAAATGCTTGTGTACCCCAGAAATTATTCATAAAATTGTGTATTTGTGAATATGTACATTATTCTTGAGAAATTGTTCCCAGATTTACTGATCTTGTTTTTCGGAAGGTGTAGGTGAGGCCCAGGGAAGGATTTTTTTAATTGCCCAAATGAAATCATCAGTAGAGCTACACAGAATTCAGAAACTTTTGTAAAGTGTCGCTTACCCGACTTTCCCCCAAATGTGTAAGTCTCTAACATCAATGCATTTAAGTAATAATAATACAAAATAATGATTAAGCTCAACTGTGCTTACTATATGCCAGGCATTGTGCTAATTATTTTATGGATAATGATATTGAAGCCTCATGAACCAATGAAATGGTTCCTAAACCAATTTGCAGATTGGCCAATCTAGACCCAAAACACAACAACGCAGTGACTCACACATGCAATTAAGTAGTAGAGCTGTGATTCCACACCCCACACTCATGATCATCGCCTCCAACATAAACAATTTCCTCCGCCCAGGTGCCCCCATCGACCCCACCTTCTTTCTGAGCCGCAGCGTCTCCAACGTCATCAGTTCTGTTGTCTTCGGAAGTCGCTTCGACTATGGGGACAAGCAGTTCCTGAAACTGGTGCAGTTGGTCAACGAGAGTTTCATTGAGATGAGCACTCCCTGGACACAGGTGCCCACCCAGCCACCTCTCTGCCACGCACCAACCCCAGTTAACTAAGCACCTTCCTATACCCCACTCGATCCTCCCCACACCCCTGGGAGGTAAGTACAGTAGTTCCCCTCATTGCTGGGGGAAATGTTCAAGACCCTCAGTGGAGCCTCAAGCCATGGATAGTACCAAATTCCATAGATACTGCTTTGCTGATATATACGTGTCATGATAAAATTTAATTTATAAATTGAGTGCAATAAGAGACTGGCATCCATAAGCAATAAAATAGAACAATTATAACAATATATTCTAAAAGAGTTATGTGATGTACTCTTTCTCTCTCAAAATATCTTATTATATGTAATATTTTTAGACTGCGGTTGGCTGCACGCAACTGAAATGGTGGAAGGCAAAACCGGGGTTGAGGGGGAACTACTGTCTCAATATGACCCAACTTCCAGGAGGCAAAAGGGCCTCACCTGATTCTTAGACCCAGCACTGGACTTTGAGCCCAGCTGTCCAACTCCAGACTCAGCCCACGCTGGCCCCTGTCGCCCATCACTGACAAAGCCCCCTTGCCTATTCCCACAGCTATATGACATGTACTCTGGAATCATGCAGCATTTGCCAGGAAGACACAATCGCATCTACTACTTGATAGAAGAGCTCAAGGACTTCATTGCCTCCAGGGTCAAGATCAATGAAGCAACCTTTGACCACCAAAACCCCCGGGACTTCATTGATTGCTTTCTCATCAAGATGCACCAGGTACCTCCTCTTCTTCTCCTGGTCCTTTTCTCTCATCTTCTCAACCTCTAGTCCCTGCAACTTTAAACCAATCTGCAGACATTGAGGATGAAAACAAACAAACAAGCAAAGAAACAAGCATTATTTCACAGGATTTACTTTTATCTATAGATGACTACAGAAATGGTAAAAGTATAAACTGTTACGGCTTTATCGATGAATATAGAAACCGGAACAGTGTAAGCTATTACAGCTTTAAAACAGACTTTGAATCTAGAAATTTTAGGAACTTGGAAACTTAAAGTCTTACACCTTATACATGCCAGACAGAGACTTACAACTGTATTCTTGAGTCTTAGAATTTCAGAAACGTAGAAGTTTAAAGTTTTTATTTTATTTATTTTATTTTTTATTTTTTATTTTTATTTTTGGAGACGGAGTTTCGCTCTTGTTACCCAGGCTGGAGTGCAATGGTGTGATCTTGGCTCACCGCAACCTCCGCCTCCTGGGTTCAGGCAATTCTCCTGCCTCAGCCTCCTGAGTAGCTGGGATTACAGGCACGCGCCACCATGCCCAGCTAATTTTTGTTTTTTTAGTAGAGACGGGGTTTCACCATGTTGACCAGGATGGTCTCGATCTCTTGACCTCGTGATCCACCCGCCTCGGCCTCCCAAAGTGCTGGGATTACAGGCGTGAGCCACCACGCCCGGCACTTAAAGTTTTTAAATGTAAGACTAAACATTTAAGACTGAAATGTTTGAAGTTAAATATTTAAACTTAAATGTTTAAAGTCTTAGAGATATAGAAAGTTAGAGGTTAATACTTCTGTATCATCATTTCCTAGAGTTTTATATATTTGTAAATTTATATTTTTATGTTATTGAAACTTGCCCTTGGAAATTTAAATTTTATACCCTAATGTCCCTACACGTTCAAATCTTACAGGGTACCCCACATTCTTCTCCTCCCATCCTCCCTGTTATTCACCCCATCCCATCCCCCCTGGCTTCTGCCTCGCTGTTCCTCTAGCACACAGGCATGTTCTTGCCACAGGACCTTTGTTCTGACTGTGTCCTCTCCTAGACACGATTGGTTTACCCACCTGTTGTCTCCCTATACAACAGACAATAAAGAAAATAAGACAATAGGCTAGGAGCAGTGGCTTACACCTGTAATCCCAGCACTTTGGGAGACCGAGGTGGGCATATCAACTGAGGTCAGAAGTTCAAGACCATGCTGGCCAACAAGGTGAAACCCCATCTCTACTAAAGACACACACACAAAAGAAATTAGCTAGGTGTGGTGGCAGGTACCTGTAACCCCAGCTACTTGCGAGGCTGAGGCAGGAGAATCGTTGGAACCTAGGAGGTAGAGGTTGCAGTGAGCTGGGATCATGCGACTGCACTCCAGCCTGGGCAACAGAGTGAGACTCTGTTAAAAAAAAAAAAAAAAAAAGATAATAAAGATAGAAGAGAGTAACCCTGTTCACTATCCCCTCACTCTCAGGATAAAAATAATCCTCATACAGAATTCAACCTCAAGAACTTGGTCCTCACCACTCTGAACCTCTTCTTTGCTGGCACGGAGACCGTGAGTTCTACCTTGCGCTATGGATTCTTGCTGTTAATGAAGCATCCTGAAGTGGAAGGTGAGTCTACCCTGAGCCGCCTGTCTGGTACCTCCCACCCCAACATAAAGAAGACATCATCTTGAAAATCTAAAATCCCACAGCCTCAGATTCTTCACCCTTAAGAACTTCAGGACGTGGAAACACGAAATCCCTGACTTTTGGAGGTCATTTAATTTAATTTTCTACTTGGCCTGTGGCTGTTGTAACTAATTACAAGAAACTTAGCTGTGTAAAACAACATAGATTTATTATCCTTCTGTTCTGAATTTCAGAAGTTCAAATAGGCTTTCACTAGGCTAACACCAATGGACCATCTGATTCTCTGCCTTTTCCGGGTGTTAAAGCCGTACTCCTTGTAATCCTGGGTTCACAACTCTGTCCTCCATCTTCAAAGCCAGTAGCGTAGCATCTTTAAACCTCTATTTGCTTCTGGCATCACATCTTTTATTCTTTTTCTTTTTTTTCAAGACAGAGTCTTGCTGTGTTGCCCAGGCTGTGATGCAGCAGCATGATCTCAGCTCACGCAGCCTCTGCCTCCCAGGTTCAAGCAATTCTCCTTCCTCAGCCTCCCGAGTTGCTGGGATTACAGGCATGTGCTGCTATACCCAGCTAATTTTTGTATTTTTATTAGAGATGGGGTATCGCCATGTTGGCCAGGCTGGTCTTGAACTCCTGACCGCAGGTAATCCACCTGCTGGCCTCCCAAATTGCTGAGATTACAGGTGTGAGCCACTTGCGCCTGGCCTCACATCTTTTTTCTAACTCTGATTATCCTGCCTCTCTCTTAAACAGACACACAGTATTACATTGAGGGCCAATCTCAACAACCCAGGCTAATCTTTTCATCTCAAGATTCTTAATTTGCTGGCATGTTCAGAGTCTCTCTTGTCTTTTTGTTACCCTTAGATACATAGCCTTCCAGGCATCAGGTTTTAGAGACTTGGAGGTGTATATCTTTGATGGCCATTATAGAGTAGAAGACAAATAGAATTCATCTCCAATAAATTATGATCTGGTCCAGTAGGGTAACTTTAGTAATGAAGAATTCACTACCTGCTTAAGGAAAATTTTCAATTTCGGCCCCTTTCCTTAATAATGTAACTCAAAACAAGCCAAAGGATTTCTCCTGGTACAGATGAGCGACACCAACACACTTCTACTCAAACGCCTCTAGTCTCACCTCCATCGTCTGAGTTGTCTGTCACTGGTCTAAATAATCAAGCTGGGTGCAGTGGCTCACGCCTGTAATCCCAGCACTTTGGGAGACAGAGGCAGGCAGATCACTTAAGGCTAGGACTTTAAGACCAGTCTGGCCAAAATGGTGAAACCCTGTCTCTACTAAAAATGCAAAAATTAGCCAGGTGTATGGTAGCGCACACCTGTAATCCCAGCTACTTGGGAGGCTGAGGAATGAGGATTGTTTGAGCCCAGGAGGCAGAAGCTGCAGTGAGCCGAGATTGTACCACTGCACTCCAGCCTGGGCAGCAGAGTAAGACTCCGTCTCAAAAAAAAAAAACAAAAACAAATATTTATTAGCTGCTTTTATGTGCCAGGCACTGTCCTAGTTCTTCACACACCAGACGTTATACAATGTTTACAACTCTATGACCTTGTCCAACCGTCGCGCTCATTTTGAAGATGACAAAACAGATGTTCAGAAGATGAAGTCACTCATTTCTGAATTGCAAAGATAGATAAACGCCACCAGTGGTGATCTTAATCAATCACATAACAGCTTGTCATTTGTGTCAATCCTGTCCTGGTCACCTAGCTTGCCTCTTTCCCATTTTGTGAAAAATCCACATCTGAAAGTCAAGCTGGGACCATGGCTTTTTGGTGCTTTTAGGTAAAGACCAAACGTCCTGGCAGAATTCCAGACTCCAACCTGCCTGTCTCCCTCCTGATGTCTGATGAGTAATTGAGCACCGCCAGTGTGTCTGTTGTTAAGTTAAAGAGGCGACCAGACATGCGTGGCTTGCATCTGAGATCTCTTTCTGCTGGGGCTAGGAAAGCGTGATTCGCCCTGGCTTCCCTAACAAAAACACCTCTTGTCCTTCCCTGTGCCGTTCTCCGCTATATTTTCTGACCCCATCCAGCTAAGATCCACGAAGAGATTAACCAGGTAATTGGACCACACCGGCTCCCAAGTGTGGATGACCGGGTCAAGATGCCCTACACAGATGCCGTCATCCACGAAATACAGAGACTGATAGACATCGTGCCCATGGGTGTCCCCCACAGCGTCATCCGGGACACTCAGTTTCGAGGCTACCATCTACCCAAGGTGGGGCTGCCCCCTCATTGCCTCCCTTCCACTGCGCTCTTCTCTTCCCCTGATTCCCTACCCCTGTAGTCCAACACTGATGCCTCCATTTTCACCCCAGGGCACAAACGTATTTGCCCTGCTTGGCTCTGTCCTCAAAGACCCCAAATACTTCCGCTATCCAGATGCCTTCTATCCCCAGCACTTCCTGGATGAGAAGGGGTGCTTCAAGAAGAATGACGCCTTTGTGCCTTTTTCCTCTGGTAGGTTTCTCCGGTCTGACTTCCCCCAGGCATGGGCTAAATCCACCCCCCAGCCACTGGTCTGTGTTTGAAGTTCAAGTCACAATGCGAATTTGAAGGTTACATCATAGAACCATAAAATTTTAGAATCCCTGCCTGAATTAGTAAATATTACAATGATTGACTCTGATCATTAGAAAGAAAAAAAGGACACTAATAACACTAAACAGGGCACAAACCCACTGGCTGTTAAGAACAAAATAAGACATATTTTCTATTTTTCCAGCCAGATAGTCTCTGAACCTTTGCCATTGACCTATGAAAGTGGCCGTAGACAATGTATAAATAAACGAGCATGTGTGTGAGTTTGAAAAACTATTTCCGGACACTGAAATTTGAACTTTGTTTCATCTTCATATATCACAAAAGAGTCTTTTTTTTTTTCCAACCATTTTCTTTTTTTTTTTTTTTTTTCCCCCAACCATTTTTAAATGCCAAAAGCGTTCCTAGTTTGCAGGCTGTATGAACACAAGCAGGAGGGCAAATTTGCCCAACAGACAGTCATTTGCCTGCTCACGGCATAAAATCTTCATGCAGCAGCATTTTAAGTGTATGATGGCGGGGCACAGTGGCCCACACCTCTAATCCTAGCACTTTGGGAGGCCGAGGCAGGTGGATCACTTGAGGCTAGTAGTTCGAGACCAGTGTGACCAACATGGTGAAACCCCGTCTCTACTAAAAATACAAAAATTAGCCAGGCGTGGTGGCGTGCGCCTGTAGTCCCAGCTACTTGGGAGGCTGAGGCACGAAAATCACTTGAACCCAGGAGGCGAGGTTGTAGTGAGCGGAGATCATGCCACTGCACTCCAGCCTGGGCGACAGAGCAAGACCCTGTCTCAAACAAATAAACACCAACAAAAAGTGTATGTCGTTTGGAACCTGGAGTCAGCGCAGTGGTTGCAAACCTGGACTCCACTTCACCTTTTTGAATTGGTGGGGCCTTGGGTGAGTCACTTCAGACCCCATCTGTGAAACAGGGATTAATCCTTCCAAATGACTGGAAGAGTGGCTTACAAACAGTCAGTGTTACTAAGGGTGAGTTTTCACTTTTTTTTCTCACCAGTGTCTGGCACCTAATAGGCATTGGACAAATCCTTGAGGAATTGAAATAAACACAACCTTGAAACTCATGGATCCTTTAGACCCATTCCCTCTTGGAATGGAATGGAATCCCAGACATCAGAGAAGTAGCAGGTCCTGGCTGAGCACCAGCTATAGGCACCCACTAAGCCTGTGTAACACCCCTTTATAAAGCGGGCTCAGTCATGAGCCCTGAGATGCTCACGAGGCAAGCTGAGGCTCAGTGGGGTGGTCAAGTCCAACGCCCTGCCACCCCCATGACCTGTGCAGGTGTGACCCTTCCTTCTGCCCTCCCCTGTGCCTGCAGGAAAGCGCATCTGCCTGGGTGAGGCCATGGCCCGCATGGAACTCTTTCTCTACTTCAGCTTCATCCTTCAAAACTTCTCTCTCCGCTCACTGGTGCCGCCTGCAGACATCGATATCACCCCCAAGCTCTCAGGCTTTGGCAACATCCCCCCGACCTATAAGCTCTGCCTCGTGGCCCGCTGAGCGCCACCTCCTGTGGGGCAAGGAGGAAGCATCGAAGAACGCAGCTCTCCTCTCGTGTTCGGGGCACCCCTGCCTTCTTCGTCTTAGTAATCCTGGCAGCATCCCTAAGAGAAGGCACTATGATTACAGAGCCAGCCAGGCTCACCCGAGAAGGTACAGCTGCGTGTCTTCCCCTCCGCTAGAACAGCAATGCTCTGTGCACGATGTGCGCCTCCGCCTGCAGGTTTCCTGGTCACATGGTCAACGTTGCTTCGGTTTCCGGCTGCATCAGATTCTTATTGTAGACCCTGTGTCTTCGTGTTGTTCCTTTTTTTTCTCTAAAGAACCGTATGTTAACATGTTGTTCCTTTTTGTGTGTGCTCTGATTTTGACCAAAATGTAGTCTAAAATCCTTTCTCCTTGCTTCTCGTCTTTACCCACCAGCCCCCAAAAAGTCAACAAAAACCTCACGTCTGTTGAGTGCAGCGAGTTTATTGCATATTGTGTGTGACAGCGATGTGTAGGGCACAGCAAACAGCTTGAAATGTCTTTCTTGACTTTCTTGTTATTGGAGATAGTTTCCGTCAGCTCACCTCCAGTGACTTTCCCTGCGTACAATGCCCCGTCCTCACCCGTCTTGCTGACTCATCACCTTTCTCCGTCGTCGTCGTCGTCGTCGTCGTCGTCGTCGTCGTCGTCGTCGTCGTCATCATCTCTTCTTCTAACCTTCCTTTCTGGTTGCTGTTAGCACAACTCCGAATTCCAAATACTCCCCAGTCTGTTTGTTTGGAGAAGGAGTCTCACTCTGTGGCCTGGGCCAGAGTGCAGTGGCACAATCTCGGCTCACTGCCAGCTCCGCCTCCCGGGTTCAAGTGATTTTCCTGCCTCAGCCTCCCGAGTAGCTGAGATTACAGGCACGTGCCACTGCACCTGGCTAATTTTTGTAATTTTAGTAGAGATGGGGTTTTACCATGTTGCCCAGGCTGGTCTTGAACTCCTGACCTCCATGGTCTCAAACTTCTGACCTCAAGTGATCCACCCGCCTTGGCCTCCCAAAGTGCTGGGATTACAGGCATGAGCCACCATGCTCGGCCTCCCCACTCCATTTTTGAGGATGGCTCAGTTGTTCTCAGCTTCTATCATTCCCTTTCCAAACTCCATCAACTGACAAAAACATTCCCTCTTTTTCATTTATTCAGCCTATATTTATTGAATACCCAACAAGTGCCAGCATAGTCTTCAGGGACTTGGGATCCATCAGTAAGCAAAATAGACAAAAACTCCTGTCTTCAAGGAGCTTACATTCTAGTAGGGAAGGTAGATAAGAAAGCGCACATGTAATAATTATGCAAATGATATACTGCATTAGAAAAGCAAGGCTGGGCCGGGCACGGTGGCTCACGCCTGTAATCCCAGCATTTTGGGAGGCTGAGGCGGGTAGATCACCTGAGGTCAGGAGCTCGAGACCAGCCTGGCCAAGATGGTGAAACACGTCTCTACTAAAAATACAAAAATTAGCGGGCATGGTGGCAGGCACCTGTAATCCTCAGGAGTTTGAGGCAGGAAAATTGCTTGAACCTGAGAGGCGGAGGTTGCAATGAGCCAAGATTGAGGCAGGAGAATCGCTTGAACTACTCAGGAGGTTGAGGCAGGAGAATCGCTTGAACCTGAGAGGCGGAGTTGAGGCAGGAGAATCGCTTGAACCTGAGAGGCGGAGTTGAGGCAGGAGAATCGCTTGAACCTGAGAGGCGGAGTTGAGGCAGGAGAATCGCTTGAACCTGAGAGGCGGAGTTGAGGCAGGAGAATCGCTTGAACCTGAGAGGCGGAGGTTGAGGCAGGAGAATCGCTTGAACCTGAGAGGCGGAGGTTGCAGTGAGCCGAGATTAAGCCATTACACTCCCTCCTGGGCAAAAAGAGTGAGACTTCACTTCAAAAAAAAAAAAGAAAGAAAAAGAAAACGAAAAGCAAAGCTGGTAAGTGGGATATGCATTCTGTGACTGGAATTGTCAATGGATGGTGAGGGGTGGTTTCACAAGGTGGTGGAGCAGCACGCTGTGAAGATATCTGGGAAGGCAGTGTTCTGGCAGAATGATTAAAAACAGCAGAGTCCTAAGGCAGGAGGCTCTGTGCATCCAGGATCCACAGAGAGCAGGTATAGCTGGCGTGGAGGAGGAAGACAGAGTAGGAGTGAAGGAAACGAGGCCAGGGAGGTGATGAGGGCCAGTGGGCAGACTCTGAGGGGCCTTGTGGTCCCAGGTAAGGTCTTGGCTGTTCCTATGAGAGTGATCAAGGTCTTTGGAGGGATGGTGAGCAGAGGGTGACATGTACTGACATACTTTACAGGCTCACACTAGCTGTCGTATGATGGATACAAAAGCAAAGACCTGTTAGCAGGCTACTGCAACTGGTGATGTTGACTCAGACCCAGCAGCAGCAGTGGAGCTGGGAGAAGATGGCAGATTTGGAATCTATTTCACTGCCTGAGTTGGTGGGGTTTATTACCGTGTTGTATGTGAAAGAAAGGGTTCAGGCAGGAGTCCAGGGAGAGCACCTCATCTTTGATCATCTCTTCTTCAACCTTTCACCTCCAGGGAACCTCAGGACCCATAACAGTCACGGTTTGTTTGTTCGTTTGTTTTTTGAGACAGAGTCTCATTCTCTTGCCCAGGCTGGAGTGCAGTGGTATGATCTTGGCTCACTGCAACCTCAGCCCCCTGAAGTAGCTGGGATTACAGGTGTGTGCCACCATGCCTGGCTAATTTTTGTACTTTTAGTAGAAACAGGAGTTCACCATATTGGCCAGGCTGGTCTTGAACTCCTGACCTCAGGTTATCCACTCGCCTCGGTCTCCCAAAGTGCTGGGATTACAGGTGTGAGCCGCTGTGCTGGCCAGGGTTCCTGTTTTTAAGGAATAAAAAGTGGTTTTGGTTGCTTTAAATAGAAAGGCTGTTAGCTACTGGAAGGTGATTGTTTAGCTCACAAAATTAACAGCAATTCTGGAAAAACAGGGTAAGAATGTGAGTAGGAAAAAGAGGCTGTGGTAGGGGACCACCAGCCAAGGTAATATCCAAAGCTATTTGGTAGTAACTGCTGCCACACCACCCATTTCCTGGGTGCTGAACACCTGATCCACCCCCTGGGTACTGCCGTGGGACTCTAGACTCATTGATGCCACTATAGACAATTCCCTGATTGTATCTGTGTTTTTGTCTCACATCTTCATGATTAAGAGTTCCAGACATCTAGCCACACATTAAAGCCTTAGGTTTCAAGGTGAGGTGAGGAAGAATGAATAACTCCTTCAGCTGTTGTAGAGGGCCTAGGCAAAGACTTGCCTCTGATCAAGAGCCACACAGTAGGAGGTACTTAGAAAATCAGAAAAGAGTTTTGAGACTGCGTGTAATAATAAATGCAGCCAGGCATGGTGGCTCACGCCTGTAATCCCAGCACTTTGGGAGGCCAAGGTGGGCAGATCACTTGAGGCCAGGAGTTCGAGACCAGCCTGGCCAACACAGTGAAACCCAAATTTCTACTAAAAATAGAAAAAAATTAGCCAAGTATGGTGGTGCATGCCTGTAATCCCAGCTACTTGGGAGGCTGGGGCATGAGAATCACTTCAACCTGGGAGGTGGAGGTTGCAGTGAACCGAGATGGTGCCACTGCACTTCAGCCTGGGCAACAGAGTGAGACTCTGTCTCAAAACAAATAACAATAAATGCCATTATGTACATTATGTGAATTAGATCCTCTGGCAAGCTGAGACTTAGATGGAGTTAGGGATCTGTCATTTTATTGGAGGGAGGGGGTAATGCCTGTGAAAGACAAAAAAGAAGGAAGCAGATGACACTGGTAGCAGAAAAAGTCTTCAGACCAGGATGCAGATCCAACACTTGTGAAAGAAAACAAGGGAGGAGCACTTTGGGAGGCTGAGGCAGGCAGATCACAAGGTCAGGAGTTCGAGACCAGCCTGGCCAACATGGTGAAACCCCATCTCTACCAAAAAAATACAAAAATTACCCAAATGTGGTGGCAAGCACCTGTAGTCCCAGCTACTTGGGAGGCTGAAGCAGAATTGCTTGAACCCGCGAGGTGGAGGTTGCAGCGAGCTGAGATTGTACCACTGCATTCCAGCCTGAGCAACAGAGCAAGACTCTATCTCAAAAAAAAAAAAAAAAAATGAAGGGAGGAAGGATGATTGGACAGGGGCAGACCAAGACCACCAGGCAGAGATAACAGACCCAAAATATGGAGAAAATTGTTGCTAGGGATGGCTTATGTTGGGCAGATAGGGTCATGCCCTGTATCCCAGAGTCCTTAATGACTATCTGGGGCTTCCTTGGGAGAGCATGGGTTCCGCTCCATGCTGAGGTGGGTCCTAATGGAGCTGCAACTGGACACTGTTAGCTCACTGCACTTCTTGAAGCTGATTGGAAAGTTCTCCTTGAATGAAGATTCAAGCAGCATATCCCTATGCCCACCATAGACACCAACATACAAACCCACATCATTAAATCCTTGGCACCCCTTCCATAAATACAGCATCTTGGAGCTACAGACACACCTTGCAAGTACACAGGACAATGGGCATGAAACATTTTTAGCTGCAAAAACCTTTTTTCCAATGATCTTATGTGCAAATATATGTGCATATAGAATATATAAAGCAGGCTGGGCATGGTGGCTCACGCCTGTAATCCCAGTGCTTTGGGAGTCCAAGGCGGGTGAATCACCTGAGGTCAGGAGTTCGTGACCAGCCTGGCTAACGTGATGAAACCCATCTCTACCAAAAAAAATTAAAAAATTAACCAGACATGGTGGCACGTGCCTGTAGTCTCAGCTACTCGGGAGGCTGAGGCAGCAGAATCGCTTGAACCCGTGAAGCGGAGGTTGCAGTGAGCTGAGATTACACCACTGCACTCCAGTCTGGGTGATAGAGCAAGACTGTGTCTCAAGGCAAAGGTAAAGCACAGAAGAGCTACAGGTCCTCAAAATAGCCTTTATTTCTATTTATGATGCGAGCCTAATGGAAAGTTCCTAGAAATTCTAAGGATATAAGACATTGTGTTTATTCAATACACATCAGGTCCTTCCAAGGGGCCCGTGGAAGGACCTAATGACATAATGGCGAGCAGTATAGGCTCAGAGACTCACCCCATAGGGCTTGCAGCCCAGCAGGGAAGAGTGCTCCGTCTTACAGTAACAGCCCAGCATAGCCAGGGGCTCTGATGAAGGAAGCACCGGGTAGAATGTGGAGGACTGTGATGGAGGATGCCCAGATGGATTGGGTAACACCACAAGGTTTGAGACAGGTTAGAGAGAATCGGTACTCCTGCTGCTTCCTGGAAGTAATTCATTTAATTGCAGTAAACATTTCTCAGAAACTAGGTGAATCAATTTTCTTCCTAGAACTAACCAAGACCTATAAGTCAGAGAGGACATTTTCTTTACTGTGAGCTCACTGCAACCTCTGCCTCCTGGGTTCAAGAGATTCTCCTGCCTCAGCCTCCTGAGTAGCTGGGATTACAGGTGCTCACCGCCATGCCCAGCTAATTTTTGTATTTTTAGTAGAGATGGAGTTTCACCATGTTGGCCAGGCTGATTTCAAACTCCTGACTTCAAGTGATCCGCCTGCCTTGGCCTCCCAAAGTGCTAGGATTACAGGCGTGATGTAATCACGAGGGCTCTGTACTTGTTACTTGAAACCCTGTATCTACTTAAAAAACACACACACAAAAATTAGCCTGGCATGGTGATGTGTGCCTGTAATCCCAGCTACTCGGGAAGCTGAGGCAGGAAAATCACTTGAACCCAAGAGTTGGAGGTTGCAGTGAGCTGAGATCCTGCCACTGCATTCCAGTCTGGATGAGACTCTGTCTCAAAAACAAAAACCCACAGAACAAAAGCAAAAACAACAGAAATGTATTGTCTCATAGTTCTGGAGGCTAGAAGTTCAAAATCAAGGTGTTGGCAGAGCCATGCTCCTTCTGAAACCTACAGGAGATCAATCTTCTTCTACTCTTCCAGTTTTAGTATTTGCTGACAGTTCTTAGCATTTCTTGGTTTGGATTTCTTGGTTTTGGATGCATTGCCACAGCCCTTGCCACATTCATCACATGCCCTTCTTCTTCCTGTGTATCTCCCTCATTCCCTCTGGTGTCAATAAGGACACCAGCCAGACTGGCATAGGGCTCACGCCAATGACCTCAGGTAAACCTGATTATATCTGTGTTGGCCCTGTTTACAAATTAGCTCACATTCTGAGAAACTGGAAGTTAGTATGTCAATGTGTATTTTTAGGGGATACCGTTCCACTCATGACAACGGGCATTTGGATTCTTTCCACCTCTTGACCATTGTGAATAATACAGGTATAAACATTCATGTACAGGTTTTTGTGAACATATGCTTTCTTATTTTACTTTAAGTTCTGGGCTACATGTGCAGAACGTGCAGGTTTGTTACATAGGTACACACGTGCCATGGTGGCCCTTTCACCTATGGGTTTCATCTATGGGTTTTTCAAAGAGGCTCTTCATCAGGTTGAGGAAGTATTCTATTCCTAGTGTGTTGATTTTTTTCTTAAATCACTGACCCTTTTATCATAATAAAATGTCTTTTTTCTCTATTGACGTTTTTGTTTTAATTTCTGTTTTGTCTGGCATTAGTATAGGTATTCCAGGTCTCTTGTGGTTACTATTTGCATAACATATATCTTTTCCTTTTTTTGTTTGTTTGTTTGAGATGGAGTCTTGCTCTGTCACCCAGGCTGGAGTGCAGTGGCGTGATCTCAGCTCACTGCAACCTCTGCCTTCCAGGTTCAAGTGATTCTCCTGCGTCAGCTTCCTGAGTAGCTGGGATTACAGGTGCCCGCCACCACGCCCAGCTCATCTTTGTATTTTTAGTAGAGATGGAGTTTCACCACGTTGATCAGGCTGGTCTTGAACTCCTGACCTTGTGATTTGCCCGCCTCAGCCTCCCAAAGTGCCTGGATTTCAGGCGTGAGTCACCGAGCCTGGCCAGATTTCTTTTCCATTTTTAAACTTTTATTCTATTTGTATCTTTGAATCTAAAGTATGTTCACAATAGACAGCATATAGCTGAATCATTTTTAAAACCTAGTCAGAAAACTGTGCCTTTAGATTTGATTGTCGAATTCATTCATAGTTAATGTTATTTCTGTGGTTGCATTTACATCTGACGTTTTACTTTGGTTTTCTAAATATGCCTTGTCTTTTTTCATTCCTCTAGTCCTCCTTTACTGCTTTCTTTTGCATTACATGAATATTTCCTACTGTAGAGTTTTAATTTTTTTATGTTTTTGTACTATATGTTGAGTTTTTTGTGAACATAATACAAAGTATATTTGATCTAGGGGTTACTACATACATCTTAACTTATCAGAATCAGATCCAGATTTATAATAGCTCAACTCCAATGATATAGAGAAATATCACTCCTACACAGCTCTATTTCTTCCTCCCCTTTTGCAGCATTATTATATATAATAACTATTAATATCACAAACAATATATTGTTATAGTTATTAGCTCATCTGTATTCATTTCCTTAGCTCAATACAGCTTTGCTCTCACCTACCTCCTTTGTGTGGCTATTGGCAAATATATTATACATATACAGATGTTCCCTGGCTTATGATGGAGTTACATCCTGATAAATCCACTGTAATTTTAAATTATCAAGTGAAAAATGCATTTAATACACCTAACCTACCAAACATCATAGTTTAGTCTGGCCTACCTTAGCCATGCTCAGAACACTTACATTAGCCTATAGTTGGGAAAAATCGTCTAACACAAAGCCTATTTTACAATAAGGTGTTGAATATCTCATGTAATTTATTGAATATAGTATATTGTATGGTATCAGCTGATCACCCTTGTGGTTGCATGACTAAATGGGAACTGCTCATTGCCACCTCCCAGCATCACAAGAGAGTATCATAGCATATATTGCTAGCACACAAAAAGATCAAAGTTCAAAATTCAATGTACAATTTCCACTGAGTGTATGTCACTTTCACACCAACATAAAGTTGAAAAATTATAAGTCAAACAATTGTAAGTTGGGGGCTGCCCATGTCATGTTTTGTCATAAGTTATAGGCCCAACAACATATTAGATACACATATTTTATATAGTTGCTTTTAACATCAGTTGGAAGCAAAACAAATATACATTTATACCGTCTTTTACCATTACATAATTGCCTTTCTGGTGCTGTTTGTTTTTTCACATGGATTCAAATTACAATTTGGAGTCACTTGCTTTCAGCCTGAGGAACTTTCTTTAGTTTTTCTACTAAGGTGGTCTGTTAGCAATGAATTCTCTCACTTTTTATTTATCTTGGAAAGTATGTCATCTTCTTATTTGAAAGATAGCTTTTCTGGTTAAAGGATTCTTGATTAACACTCTTTTTCCCTTTGAGTACCTTTAATATGTCATCCCACTGTCTTCTGGCTTCCATTGTTTCTGCTGAGAAATAGGCTGTTAAATTAATGGGGTTCACTTGAAACTGATGAGTTATTTATTTATTTATTTATTTTGCTGCTTTCAGGATCTTCTACTTGTTTTTGAATTTCAATATGGTTTATTATGAGGTGTTCATTTGTGGATATCTGCATTTATCCTACTTGGAATTCATTGTGCTTGATGAATATGTAGGCTATAGTTTTTCAATGAATTGGGGAAGTTTTAAGCGATTATTTCTCTGAATATTTTTTTTCTGGCTCCCTTTTCTCTCTCTCTTCTCCTTCTGATATGCCCATTATGTGTAGGTTGGTGCACTTAAGGGTGTCCCACATTTCTCTGAGGCCCTGTATATTTTTTCTTCATTATTAATTTCTCTACATGCTTCAGGTTGCATAATCTTAATCTGTCTACAAGTCCACAGGTTCTTTCTTTTGTCAGTTTAAACCTACTGTTGAGAATTCTCTCTAGTTAAATTATCTCTGGAAAATTTCTCATTTCAGTTGTTCTTTTCAACTCCACATTCCCATTTAGTTCTTTGAATGGTTTCTATCTTTTTAAATACATTCCCTATTTGCTGTAGTACTGTCATCACTCCTTTCATTCCTTTTCTTCTTTTTAATCTTCTTTGATTGTGATAACAAACACATACCATTAAATTTGCCATCTTAAACATTTATATGTTTGTTGGCCACCTATATGTCTCCTTTTAAGAAGTGTGTCTATTCATGTCCTTTTGCCACTTTTTAGTATATGTGCTGCCAAAGTGAGTACCTTTGCCCTCTTTTTAATGAGATTATATGTTTTTGGCTTGTTAAATTGTTTAAGTCCTTTGTAGATTTTGGATATTAGACTTTGGTTGGATGCATAGTTTGAGAATATTTTCTCCCATTCTGTAGGTTATCTGTTTATTCTGTTGAGAGTTTCTTTTGCTATGCAGAAGCTCTTTAATTAAGTCCCACTTGTCAATTTTTTTTTGTAATTACTTTTGAGGACTTAGTCATAAATTCCTTGCTAAAGCTGATATCTAGGAGAGTCCTTCCTTGGTTTTCTCCTAGGATTTTTACAGTTGTAAATCTTACTTTTAAGTCTTTACTCCATCTTGATTTAATTTGTGTGTGTGATGATAGGTAGGGATCCAGTTTTATTCTTCTGCATATGGACAGCCAGTTATCCCAGCACCAGTTATTGAGTAGGAAGAACTTTCCCCATTGTTCGTTTTGTTGACTTTGTCAAAGATCAGATGGCTGTAGGTGTGCAACTTTATTTCTGGGTTCTCTCTTCTGTTCCATTGGTCTGTGTGTTTTTGTGACAGTATCATGCTGTTTTGGTTACTGTAGCCTTGTAGTATAATTTGAAATCTGATAGTGTAATGCCTCTAGCTTTGTTCTTTTTGCTTAAGATTGATTTGACTATTCAGGCTCTTCTTTGGTTCCCTATGAATTTTAGAATTGTTTTTTTCTAATCCTGTGAAAAATGATGTTGGTAGTTTGATGGGAATAGCACTGAATCTGTAGATTGCTTTGGGCAGTGTGGCCATGTAAAAAATATTGATTATTCCAATACATGAACATGAAATGTTTTCTATTAGTTTCTGTCATCTATGATTTCTTTCAGCAGTATTTCGTAGTTCTCCTTGTAGAGCTCTTTCACCTCCCTGGTTATATGTATTCCGGGGAATTTTATGTTTTGTAGTGGCCATTATGAAGGAGATTGCATTCTTGATTTGGCTCTCAGCTTGAATGTTACTGGTGTATAGAAATGCTGTGATTTTCTTCCAGCTGTTGCCTTTATTTCCTTAAAAAAAATGCTATGACTTTCTACATACCAATGTAAAATGATATATAGGAAATCATAGCATTTCTATACACCAGTAACATTGTATATTTGAGATCTAGGCATTTTTTGTATGCCATTTGTACATTGATTTTTATATCCTGAAACTTTACTGATGTTGTTTATCAAGTTTAGGAGTCTTTTGGCAGAGTCTGTAGCATTTCCTAGGTGTAGACTCATATCATCTGTGAAGAGAGATAATTTGACTTTATTTCCTATTTGGATGCCTTTTATATATTTCTCTTCCCTGATTGCTCCAGTTAGGATTTCCAGTACTGTGTTGAGTAAAAGTGGTGAAAGTAGGTATCTGATATAGTTTGGGTATGTGTCCCCACTCAAATCTCATGTTGAGTTGTAATCCCCAGTGTTGGAGGTGGGGCCTGGTGGGAGGTGACTGAATTGTGGGAGTGTATTTCTCATAAATGGTTTAATAACCATCTCCTTAGTGGTATTCTCATGATAGTGAGTGAGTTTCATGAGATGTGGTTGTTTAAAAATGTGTGGCATCTCACCCCTCCCTCTCTTGCTTCTGCTCTGGTCCTCTGATGCGCCTGCTCCCCCTTCACCTCCCACCATGATTATGAGTTTCCTGAGGTCTCCCCAGAATCTGAGCAGATGCCAGCATCATGCTTCCTGTGTAGCCTATAGAACTGTGAGCAAATTAAACTTATCTTTTTTATAAATTACCCAGTATTTATAGCAATGAGAAATGGCCTAATACAGCATCTCTGTCTTGTTCCAGTTCTCAAGGGGGCAGTGCTTCCAGCTCTTACTCATTGAGTATGATGTTGATTGTGGGTTTGTTATATATGGCTCTTATTTTTTTTCTTTCTTTCTCACCTGCAACTGTCTTGATTGAGTTATAATGGCTCTTATCATTTTAAGGTATGATTATTTGATTCCTAGTTTGTTGAGAGTTTTTCTGATAAAGGGATGTTAGATCCTATCAAAAGCTTTTCTGCATCCATTGAGATGATCATATGATTTTGTTTCTTAATACTGTTTATGATCATTGAGATGATTATATGGTTTTGTTTTTTTGATTCTGTTTCTGTTTTTTAATTCTGTTTATGCAAATCACACTATTGATTTGCATATGTGGAACCAATCCCTGTTCCAGGAATAAAGCCTACTTGACCATGATGAATTAACTTTTCTTTCTTTCTTTTTTTTTTTTTTTTTGACGGAGTTTCGCTCTTATTACCCAGGGTGGAGTGCAATGGCGCGATCTCGGCTCACCGCAACCTCCACCTTCTGGGTTCAGGCAATTCTCCTGCCTCAGCCTCCTGAGTAGCTGGGATTACAGGCATGCGCCACCATGCCCAGCTAATTTTTTGTATTTTTAGTAGAGACGAGGTTTCACCATGTTGACCAGGATAGTCTTGATCTCTTGACCTCGTGATCCACCCGCCTCGGCCTCCCAAAGTGCTGGGATTACAGGCGTGAGCCACCGCGCCCGGCGAATTAACTTTTCAATGTGCTGCTGTATTCAGGTTGCTGGTATTTTGTTGCAAGGCAATGGTTTGGCCCTTAACAGAGTTGACATTGAGGTGAGGGAGGCGTTTTCACCAATATTCCTTCCAGAAAAATCCCCAGGGACCTGACAATAAAAGGATCACACACAAAATGGCACAGATCACCTCTTTACGTGGGGAGGTCAGGCTTTAGAGGTGTTTATTTCATTATCAGGGGATTTGAAGGGACATATCAGGGAATCCAAAGCACCAGTGCAGAATCCCACGGCTCAGGGAACCTGGGCCAAGGAGGCTTTTTGATAGAGGGAAGTAGTAGGAAGAGGCAGCTGAGAATGAGGATGAGGGAGGACTAGGCAGTGTGTGACTGTGGTCTACAACAGACACGAACCTCAAAACTAGCGTTCCATGGGAAAGCAACCAGGCACAGAAGATCACATATCACGCCTCTAATCCCAGCACTTTGGGAGGCTGAAGCAGGTGGATCACCTGAGCCCAGGAGCTCAAGACTAGCCTGGCCAACATGTCTCTACTAAAAATACAAGAAAATTAACCAGGCATGGTGTCACATGCCTGTAATCCCAGCTACTTGGGAGGCTGAGGCAGGAGAATTGCTTGAACCTGGAAGGCGAAGGTTGCAGTGAACCAAAATCGCGCCACTCCACTGCAGCCTGGGAGACAGAGCAAGGCTTTGTTTCTGTTTAAAGGAAATATTCAGAATCAATGAGTCCATAGGGACAGAAACCAGACTGGCTGGGGCTGAGATGAAAGGGAGAATGAGGAATGGGGAGTGACAGCTTGAGAGGTTTGGGTCTTGTCGGGGAGATAATGAAAGCATTTGGAACTAGGAGGATCACCTGAGGTCAGGAGTTCAAGACGACCTTAAAATACGAAGTTTATCCAGGTGTGGTGGTGGATGCCTGTGATCCCAGCTTCTTGGGAGGCTGAGGCAGGAGAATTGCTTGAACCCAGGGGGCGGTGGTTGCAGTGAGCCGAGATTGTACCACTGCACTCCAGCCTGGGCCATAGATGGAGACTCCATCTCAAAAAAATATATATATATATGTATATATATATAATTTTGTATATTATAATTTTCAATAGTCTCACTCCTCTACTCACTGGCAATGTGACCTCAGACAACTGGTGCCATGGAGGGGAAGGAAGCTGGCTTGCAACAGGTCTCTCAGAAACAGGAAGTTGCGGGGGGGTGTCAGAAGTTTTGGGGGAATTGTCATTGTCTACAGAGGTGGGGACACAGGATGACCCTGGAATCTCTTGACCCCCTTAGCCCCTTCAGCGGGGCAGGAAGCGGATCTGGTACGTTGGGGGTATCTTGCCCACACCGATCTCCTGGGGTGTCAGGTCGATGTCTTCAGGAGCCACGGGGCTGGCCACGGAGAAGTTCTGGAGGATGGTGGTGAAG
Organism: Aotus nancymaae; assembly: GCF_030222135.1. Taxonomy (NCBI): domain Eukaryota; kingdom Metazoa; phylum Chordata; class Mammalia; order Primates; family Aotidae; genus Aotus; species Aotus nancymaae. The sequence goes on along the minus strand of NW_026988441.1, from coordinate 13,148,723 downwards.
AAGAGGAACAACTCGGTGCGGGCGATGCCTTCACCAAGACAAATGCGCTTCCCTGTGGGCACAGAAGGTCACCAGTGTGGGCACAATGCAGGTGCACATTTTTTGCCCTACCATGTCTCTAAGCACAGAGAACCTATGTCCATTGCAACAGATCTGCATGAAAGACTGGACTTTAACCTACAATTCAGGTGGACTTTCAGAGGCTGCTCTGAAACCGGGTGCAGACCTTTGAGTGGATGTACCATGTTCATTTCTCTCTGTCTCTCTCTCTCTCTGTCTCTCTCTCTCTCTGTCTTTTGTGAGACAGTCTCTCTCTGTAACCCAGGCTGGAGCACAATGGCACAATCTTGGCTCACTGCAACTTCCACCTCCTGGGGGATTCAAACAATTCTCCTGCCTCAGCTTCCTAAGTAGCTGGGATTACAGGAGCCTGCCACCACACCTGGCTAATTTCTTGTATTTTTAGTAGAGATGGGGTTCACCATGTTGACCAGGCTGGTCTTGAACTCCTAACCTCAGGTGATCCACTTGCCTTGGCCTCTCAAAGTGCTGGGATTACAGGCGTGAGCCACCACGCCTGGCACCATGTTCATTTTTCTAGTAGAGGGTTTGTAGCTTCTGTTAATGTTCCAAAGGGTTTGGTGATGCCCCCCCCAACAGAGTATAATGGCCCATTTCTGGTTGTGTGTGTGTGTGTCCCTCTATGTGTGTGTGAGCATATTTATGACATTTTTGGGGTTCTTCACTTCTCATACGGGGAGAATGGTGCCTCTCTCAAAAGGCTCTGGTGAGATTAAAGGAGAGATCTGTAAGAATTCTTAGAATAGCACTTGGCTTGTACTAAGGAGCCTTAAGGTTCTGTTATCGCCTTGTGTTTGTTTCTGGGAGTATGTGTGGGGTATGTTTCTGGCCACGTGTCTGTGTGTGTCTCTCTCGCCTGTCTTCTGGTCTCAGCCTGAGATCCACAGGCTTCAAGATCTCAGGGGTGAAAACAAAACCAAATTGTATGTAAACTGTGAATGGGACCAACGCAATGAGAGGGGAGAGTCTATGGCTTCCACTGATTCTCAGAGGTGCAAGGAACCCCCGGTAGGTTCTGAACCACACACTCGGAGTAAAATGAGAACAAAGGGAGCTGGAAAAACCTGAGACAGAGACAAAGGGAGTCTTTCCCTTACTTCAGTGTTTCTTAGTATGCAAATCAGTGTTTCTGAATATGCAAACCTTGGAAGGGCCCTGTCAAGGGTGAGTTTTCAGGCATTCCCTACACCTGTCAAGTTGTTGGACAAGTGTGTCTACGTGAAGGTGTCTGGAAAAGGGTCCACATCCCTTTGGCACATCCAGAAGGTGGGTGACATGAGCTTAGAAACTCTGGGCTGGTTCTTCTGCTACTATTTGTGTGACCTAACTTTTTCCAGAACGGCCTGATGCTTATCTCCCTCCCGTCATGCCCTCCCCATCTCTGGGGCTGTCTGTTTGGACACCTTCTGGAATTTCTTTGGCTGCAGTACCCTTTTGGCTTGGATTATACCTTTCTTTCTGCCCCTGGCAACCCTTCCCCTGTCTGTCTCTGTCTACACCTGTCAGACAGTTTCTCTTCTTTTCTTCTCCTTTTTTTGGCTTTCTTCCATCTTGCTTAACTTCCTATCTCTGTTTGAATCTGATTCCTCCCCAGTCTCTCTGGCTCCTTCTTTCTTTTCATCTCCCTCTAAAGACACCTTATTTGCCTTATTCATTCTTTGTTCCTTTCTCCTTATGTCACTCTCTCTTTTTCCTATCTTACTCTGTTTCTCTCGTTCTTTCTCCCCTCCTCTTTCCTTGTCCTCCTCTCTCTCTTGTTCCCCCGCTTCTCCTTATGTGTCTCTGTGTGTGTGTCTCTCTCTCCTCCTCTCCCCATATTGTCTCAGGTTCACCCACTTCTCTCTTTCTGCCACTATCTCCCCATCTCTGTCTCTCAGTGTGCCCCCTCTTTGTCCCTAACTCGGTTTCTCAGTCTCATTATCTTTGTTATTTATCTGTCCCCGTCCTTATTTCCCTACATCTCTGCCTCTCTTAAAGCTTAGGATAGCAAAATTGAGAGAAGACATTGACGCTCAAGTCGCCACCCCATGTGTTCCCAACTCTCACTGAAGATAAAATGGGGCTGGGCGTGGCGGCTCACGCCTGTAATCCCAGCACTTTGGGAGGCCAAGGCAGGTGGATCATGAGGTCAGGAGTTCAAGACCAGCCTGGCCAAGATGGTGAAACCCTGTCTCTACTAAAAATACAAAAGTTAGCTGGGTGTGGTGGCAGGCACCTGTAATCCCAGTTAATTGGGAGGCTGAGGCAGGAGAATTGCTTGAGCCAGGGAGGCAGAGGTTGCAGTGAGCTGAGATCACGCCACTGCACTCCAGCCTGGCAGCCTGGGTGACAAAGCAAGACTCCACCTCAAAAACAAAAAAAAGAAAGAAAAGAACAAGAAAATGGGGAATGAGGCTACTGTACAGCACAAAACCAGGGGCTGGGCCAGGACCCAGGATCACTGAAGTCACTAATGAAACTCAAGTCTGGGGGTTTGTTTCTGGGGCCTTTCATGGAAGGTGCATGCTAAATTAAATTTGTCCTAAAGAGGCCTCCCTACATAACAAACTGGAACCTAACTCAATGTGTAAACAAACTGCAATGTAACTTGAGAGCATATTCTTGTGGCAAGTAACCCTGGCCAATCAGAGCAGCCATGCTTCAGCCAATCACAGGCTGTGAGCTGCCCAGACATGCTCAGATAAGGCAAACACAGAGCTGTAACCAATCAGGTTGTTTCAGTATGTCAGTTCCTTTGTCTGTGGATAAATACTGCCTGACCACGTTGCTGGTGGAGCTCTCTGAACCTTTACAGGCTCACCGTGCTGTCCAATTAATGAATCGTTTCTTTGCTCAAATAAACTCAGCTAAGTTTAATTTGTTGAAAGTTTTTCTGGAGAACGGTAACTGGGACAAGTCAAAGCATGTCAAGACCTTCTCCACCTTCCCAGTGCTAGAGCATAAATCCAAACTCCTCCTGCAGCCTTCAAGGTTCTGCCCAGCTGAGCCCTTTATCTTATTTCCTTCTATAATCTATACCCAAGGCTCACTGGACGTCCCGTGGTTTCTCAACTGTACCATCCCGTTTCCACCTTTGCCCTTTGCCCTTACTGTTTCCTTTGCCTGGAACACTCCTTGCGGTGGTTGATTGACACTCACCCATGAACATCTCAGCTTGGAAGCTAGTTCCTCTGGGAAGCTTTTTCTTACTGAGCCACCACAAGATTAGCTAGTATTTCCTCTTTTGTGCTCCCAAGCTCCCTTTAGAGCACTTATCACAATTATGTGTAATAATAGTAATTGCCCTTGTGAGCATGCTGTTTGTGTTGGGCAGTTCTAAGCATGTTGCAGGCATTCGTTGATTTCCTGAGATGATCATTGTATTATTTTTTTGATGAATGCCCATCTTCCCTGCTAGACTGTAAATTTCCTGAAGCAGGAACCGTGTCTCTGTGTGACTTGTTTGATGTGTTATCTTCAGCCCCCAGTAGAGCACTGGGCTTAGGGGAGTACTCAACAATTTTTTTTAAAAAAAGAAAATTGTTGAGGAACATTAAGTTTACCCTGCCCCATGGCTCCCTTATGGAAGTTACTTTTAGTTTGTAATTAGTGGTTGGTGGATAACAGCTGCCTACCTGGTATATTCCTTAGTTATGTGTATACGTAGAACACCTGTGTATTAATAAGAATCACCTGTCAAAGAGCAAATAAATGCGTGGATGAATCTCTGCTCGGCGCCTTCAGCCTGGAGAACTGTCAGCCCCGCAGGCTCTCAGTCTGTCGGTCCCCAGATAGATCCACTCTGCTGTGCTATCTGGGTGTCTGCCTCTCAATACCTTCAGCCCGCCTGGGTGGGGGTCTCCCGACCGAGCTGGTTCTCGGTAGAAAGTGAATTCACTGAGGTTTACCGATGTTAAAATACTTGCCCAAGGTCCTGCTTGCCAAGATGTGCCTTTGGAAATGTAATCTCCTTTCTTAAGCCCCTTTCCAGGGTTGTAGTGAAGATGGAATGGGATGAGGCAGGTGAAGCAATTGGAATATATTAAGTGCTCAATAAATAAAGAACGATCATTATTTTTCTCAAGTTGAGGATAGGGCCTGCCCTCTGGTGTCTGGGAAAGAAACTGTGGGTCCCACTTACCTAAGGAGAAGGGGATAAAAGATTCATTCTTCTTCAGTGCCCCATTGGCATCCAGAAAGCGGTCAGGATTGAAGGTGTCTGGTTTTTCAAAGTAGTGTGGGTCATGGAGAGCAGTGCTCAGGATGGGAAATACTTCCGTGCCCTGAGGGAGGGTCACAAGATCAAAAGATATTCCCATTCTCTGCCCACCCTCCACACACACACACCACAAAAAGAAAAAAGAAAAAAAAACAGAAACAAAGGAACTCAATTGAGAAATCAACAAAAGGTCGAGTTTGGGGATTAACAGGATCCAGAATGCCGACACAGGAGAGATGAGGGGGTCCAGCCAGTCTTACCTTGGGGATGGTGTACCCTCGGAAGCTTGTGTGTTGGGTGGCCATGTGGGGCAAACTTATGGGGAGAAGGTCGGCAATTCTCTGAATCTCATGGATGACTGCGTCTGTGTACGGCATTTTGGCTCGGTCATCTAATGCTGGAGGGCGATGTGGGCCAATCACCTGTTCAATCTCCTTGTAGACTCTCTCTGTGCAGAAAAGAAGACAAATGAACCCCATTTTAAAGAGATATTTCATGCCAGGCGTGGTGGCTCATGCCTGTAATCCAAGCACTTTGGGAGGCCGAGGAGAGCAGATTGCTTGAAGTCAGGAGTTTGAGGCCAGCCTGGTTAACATGGTGAAACCCCAACTCTACTAAAAATACAAAAATGCAGCCAGGTGTGGTGGAGCATGCCTGTAGTCCTAGCTACTCCGGAGGCTCAGGCAGGAGAATCGCTTGAACCCAGGACGCGGAGGTTGCCATGAGCCAAGATTGTGCCACTGCACTTCAGTCTGGGTGACAGAGCAAGACTCTGTCTTTAAAAAAAAAAAAAAGGAAAGAAAGAAAAATTTTGAAAAAAAGAGAGACATTACAGCAGGGACACTACTTTCTATTGACCAATGAAAAACCTATATAGTAAAGGGTTAGATCCTTGATACGCCTCAAAGTAATCAGCATGGGGTGAAGGGAGGAGAGAAGCAGCAACGAGAATTCTCATGGCTTGAAATCTAATGAATATTATGGATCCATTTCACACATGCACAGGTACACACACACGCATGCACACACACATGCATGCACACACACATGCACACACATCACAATTTTACATGGAATTTCAGATTGAGAACTCCAAACCTCTCAAAACTCCCTAAGATGAGTAGAAAATGAATAAATATTTACTGTGTGTATATTTTAGGTGAGGCACTATACATGGTCCTCAGGAATATAAGTGTAATAGAATAATAAATGAATCCATGAACAACTGGATAGATAAATAAATACATCAATCAATCAATAGATCAATTCATGGGTGGAAAGACTGATGAATAAATGAACAAACCGATAAATGGATGTATATATTTACCTATCAGTTAATAGATGGATTGATTAATCACTAATGAATGGTTCATAGACAAGGAAATCAATGAACCCAATTAATGAATAATCACATGAATGGCTAGATTTATGGAAGAACAGGTGAATAAATAAATTCATGAAGTATGAGTAAATAAAGGAATAAACGAATGGCTGGATTGAATGATAAATCAGAGTTGAATAAATGAGTGAATTATTGTAATAAATGAAGAAATGCATGGATGGATTAAGGGGGAATTGAAAGACTGACTGATGGAAGGATAAGGGTGAAATCTAGTTCATAGAAGGATGGACGAATGCACGAATGAGTCAATGAATCAATGACAGATAGTCCATCTATTTGTCACTGTTTCAAAGGATCAACTTGTGGATCAAGTAATCAGAATAAATGAATGACAGTATACGCCCTTGGATGAATTATAAATGAGAGAATCAGTGAGTATACAGGTGAATTAATGAATTAAAGAATGAATCGATGAAAAGATATGCGGATGAATGAATTAATTTTTAAGTGATGGCACAGAAAGTCAAATATCGCATGTTCTCATTCATATGCGAGTGCTACAAAATGTGTACACGTGAACGTAGAGAGAGGAATGATAGCGAGTGGAGACTCAGAAGAGTGAAGGAGCAGAAGGTGGGGCGGATGATGAGAAATTACTTAATGGGTACAATGTAGGTTATACAGGTGATAAATATCCTAACAGCCCTAACTTGACCACCATGAAACCTATGCATGTAACAAAACTGCATATGTACCTCCTAAATTCGTACAATTAAAAAAATCTTAGAACAAAAATTCCTTAAGTGATAGAAGAAATCAGTGGGAGAACGCATGGACAGATTCTTCATGCATCCATGCATCCACCAACAGAACTGGCTTGGTTCCGAGCTAGTCCAAAGCCTGCAGTGCTCCCGGAATAGGAAGCCAGCATCCTCTCTCTCATCCAGGTGGTACCCATAGCTCCATTACTACAGCTCAGAATGGGGTCAGAAGATGCCCTTGACTGGCTGTTCCTGGCCCACCTGCGACATGAGGGTATTTGAGCATGAGCAGGAAGCCGTAGCGGAGAGTGGTACTGGTGGTCTCGGTGCCGGCAAAGAAGAGCGAGAGTGTGTTGAGGATGAGATTCTGGTGGTTGAATTCACTGTGTGGGTTGGATTTCTCCTGCGTCAACAGTAGGGAGGGAAGGGGAGGGTCAAGGGAGGCTGTAGCCTTGCTGTGCACACGCCAGTCCCCCTGGCTGCCTTCCATCTGCCTAAAGGTCTCTGACACTGTCTGGCCCAGTTTGCTTTTTTCCGTCCTGTACACGTCCAGCCGCGTGCCTCTATCTCGTCTCGCTCAGCCTCTCTGGACTCTGCCCGGCTCTGTTTCTAGCTCTGTCCACATCTCTTTGACGTGTTTCTCTCTTTTTGGCTCCCTGTCCCTTTCTGCCTCTGTGAGTCTTCTCTCTCTCTCTCCCCCTTCCTTCTCTCTCCACCTTAGTTTCTCCTCCCTACTTTCTCTTTTCTGGCACCTTCTCTTTCTTTCCTTCTGTGTCTCCTCTCCTCCCTTTCCCTATTCGCCCCTCCCTAGTCTTTCTTCTTCCCTCTCCCTCTTCCCCTCTCTACCCCTTTCCTCTCCGTCTTCTCACCTCTCCATCTTGCCCTCCCTCCGCTTTTCTCCCCTCCCTTTTCCCTCTCCCAGACCCCACCTTTTCCATGTGGAGCAGGTAGGTGTCGATGAGGTCCTGGGGGGAGCTGGGGTCCAGGGCTTCACGGTGCTTCTCCACACTGTGGCCAATGAAAGCACTGATTTCCTGCAGGTTTTTATGGATTTGCCTGTGCGCCCCAGGAAGGTATTTCAAGAAATCAGAGAAGAGCTCAAACAGCTGCAAGAAAGAAGGGGCGGTGAGGTTTGCCTGGGGCTGAGCTAGCAGGTCACAGGGAGAGGGCCCCTCCTGGACCCCAGTATCTCTGTAGGAGCCCCCCTTCCCTGCTCCCCTCTGTCTGACCCCCTCATTCACCGACTCTGTGTCTCCTCTGATCTGTTATTCTCACATGTACCTCTTTGCAGCTTCCTCCCTCATCCTTCTGTCTTGTGGCCTCCCACCTCCCTGCCCCTCTCCTTTCTCTGTCTCTGTCCCTCTCTCTTTCTGTGCCACTCTCTGTCTACCTCAGTCCGTTTGTCTTTCTCATACGTCTCTCTCCCTCTTCCCTCCTCTCCTCATCCCCCTTGCTGTGTCAGACATTGACAAAATGATTCTTACACAGGATGAGCCTGCTGACACTTTAGGACTATGTATTTTGCAGCATCTCTCTTTTACTTTGATGGAGAATGAAATGCATAATTTATTGCAAATAATTGCAAAAATGCAAACATATATAGTGAGATGTAAAATTTCTTCTTAATCTCTCCCTCTAGAGATAACCATTGTTAACTGTCTGGTGGGTCTCCTTCCAGACTTTTCTCTGTGGTTCTCAGTGGGAGGAGAACATTAGAATTATTGGTCAGTTTTGTTACAAGTACTCACCTTGGGCCCTATCCCAGACTTTCCAGATCAGATCATCCGGAAAGTAGGGTCCTGAAAATTCGTATCTGTGGCAATCCCACATACACCCCTGCTTAAGAACTGTGGCTATGTTGACCAGCCTGGCCGACATGGTGAAACCCCATCTCTACTAAAAATACAAAAAAATTAGCTGGGTGTGGTGGCATATGCCTGTAGTCCCAGCTACTTGGGAGGCTGAGGCACAAGAATTGCTTGAACCTGGGAGGCGGTTGCACTGAGCCGAGATCACGCCACTGCACTCCAGCCTGCATGACAGAGCAAGATACTGTCTCAAAAAAAAAAAAAAAAAAAGAACTACAGCTATGCATATTGTTCTGCAGCTTGAGTTGTTGTTGTTGTTTTGTTTTTTTTTTTAATAGAGATGGGGTTTCACCATGTTGGCCAGGCTGGTCTTGAACTCCTGACCTCAGGTGATCCACCCGCCTCAGCCTCCCAAAGTGCTGGGATTACAGGTGTGAGCCACCGCGCCCGGCCGAGATTCTTAAATTCAGTATGTAACAGGCACATTTCCAGGTTAATTCATGAGGAGAAATTTTATTACTTTGTTTTAAAAGAGCAGAAGATTACCTTTATAATCTAGAGAATGTTTAAAAAAGAAAAAAGAGGGAGAAGGGGAAAGGGGAGAAAACGAAGAAATGTTGTCCCTTGTTGTCATGTGTCCTCGAATTTCTTCAGGCGAGGAGCTTTACCAAAGACAGAGAAGCAAGGATACAGAAGAACCAGGAGCAGGCTGGGCACAGAGGCTCACGCCTGTAATTCCAGCACTTTGGGAGGCTGAGGCGGGCAGATCACTTGAGGTTAGGAGTTCAAGACCAGCCTGGCCAACATGGCCACACGCCCTCTCTACTAAAAATACAAAAATTAGCTGAGCGGGTGTGGTGGCACATGCATGCAGTCCCAGCTACTGAGGAGGCTGAGGCAGGTGAATCGCTTGAACCCAGGAGGCGGAGGTTGCAGTGAGCCGAGATGGCACTGCTGCACTCCAACCTGGATGAGAGAGTGAGACTCCGTCTCAAACAAAACAAAACAACATCCAGGAGCAGAGTAGAGACCAAACCCAATGACTGATGCCTTCTCTCTCTCTCCCTCTGTCTTTCACACTCATTCTCATCAGCTCTGTCTCTCAGGATCCCTTTATCTCTGCCCTTCTTTGTCTTGTTTTTGCTCAACTTCCTTCTCTCTGTCTCTGACTCCATGTCTGCCTCCCTCTCACGCCCCATTTCCTCCGTCAGTGTCTCTATCCCTGTCTCACCATCTCCCCTCCCTCCAGGTCTCCATGTCCCTGTCTCTCCACGTGGCCTCTGCCTTTCTTCCAGCTATAAGCTGCATTTCTGGGCCCCCAAGACAGGTCATCCTTTTATCGCGTGCCCTGGATGTTCACCTCGCCCCACCCTCCCTCTCCCTCTCTCTGACCTGGCTGAACAAAGAGCTGACAAGTGAAAAAGACTCGTAGAACAAGTGCAGCAGTTTCAGGAACTCTTTGTCTTGGTAGTCAAAGCGTTTTCCAAAGACGATGGAGCAGATGATGTTGGCGGTGATGGAATGGAAGAAGAAGATGGGGTCCACAAGGGCTCCTAGGAAGCAGCAGCGGGTCAAGGACACAGACTGAAGGGCCTGGGGAACATCTGGCCGTCACCTGTCTCCGTGTGACTGTCTGCCATCACTCAGTAATGATAAACATGGGAATAACCGTAACAGCTAAGACTCACAAGCATGCATTACGTACCAGCACTTAGAATTTCACTGAACTCACTACAACATTGTGAAGCAGCTGCAATTTGATTATTAGCTCCGTTTTATAGATAGGCAGACAGAGAGGTTGAGTAATTTGGCCGAGGTTGCACAGCTACTCATTGCTGAGGCCAGGATTTAGACCCAGGCAACTCAGCTGTAGAGTCCATGCAGCTGGTTCTCACTCTGCACCTCTTCTCAGGCCCCACCTCTGACTCTATGAGCGAATACAGTTAAGTCGCAGGGGTAGGGGCTGGGTAGAGTAGGTGTTCAATCAATTGCTTGTACAAATTAAAAAGCCCTGCCAGGCACAGTGGCTCACACCTGTAATCCCAGCACTTTGGGAGGCCAAGGTGGGTGGATTACCCGAGGTCAGGAGTTTGAGACCAGCCTGGCCAACATGGTGAAACCCCGTCTCTACTAAAAATACAAAAAATTAGGCAGGCGTGGTGGTGGGAGCCTGTAATCCCAGCTACTTGGGAGGCTGAGGCAGGAGAGTTGCTTGAACCCAGGAGGCGGAGATGGCAGTGAGCCAAGATGGCGCCACTGCACTCCAGCCTGGGCAACTGGGCAACTGAGTGAAACTCCATCTCAGACAAAAAAAAAAAAAAAAGCCCCTAATGGGCACAGTGGCTCATGCCTCTAATCTCAGCACATTGGGAGCTTGAGGCAAAAGGATCAGGAATTCAAGACCGGCGTTAGCAACATAAGGAGACCCTGTCTCTACAAAAAAATTTAAACTGTAGCCAGACATGGTGTCACATGCCTGTAGTCCCAGCTGAAGGCGTCCAGGAGGCTGAAATGGGAGGATCACTTGGGCCCAGGAGTTTGAGGCTGCAGTGAGCTGTGATGGTGCTGCTGCATGCCAGCCTGGGCAATAGAGACCCCGTCTGTAATTTAAAACAAATAAAAAACCTTTTTCTACCCCTAGCTATTCTTCTCTCTTTGTCTCTTCTCTCCACATCTAGGGTTCTCCAGTCTTCCAGGAATTGTTCCGCGATTGTTAATTGATACCTGTGTACACCAGGCTCAGCCCTGGCCCTGGCTGGAGGGAGGGTGGTCTGTGAGTGCCCAAAACATCAGCCTGGAGCAGCCTCTGTCTCTGGGTCTCACTTGCCTGTCTTCTCTCATTCCTCTGCAGACCTTTTCCTGAGCCTTGTCTGTCTGTCTCTCTAATTTTCTGCCCCTCAATTTCTCTTTGCCTTTCTTTCTTTCTCTCTGGTTTCTCCCTCTTTCTCTTTCTCTCTCCCTCCCCCTCCCTCTCTCTGTGTGTGGGGATGTGTGTGTGTGTGTATTTCTCTCTCTTTCTCTCACTCTCTTTTTCTTTTTTGAGATGGAGTCTCACTCTGCCATCCAGGCTGGAGTGTAGTGGTGCCATCTCAGCTCACTGCAACCTCCATTTCCCAGGTTCAAGCAATTCTGTTGTCTCAGCCTCCTGAGTAGCTGGAATTACAGGCACGTGCCACCATGCCCAGCTGAGTTTTGTATTTTTAGTAGAGACAGGGTTTCACAATGCTGGTCAGGTGTGGTCTCGAACTCCTGACCTCCTAATCTGCCCACCTTGGCCTCCCAAAGTGCTAGGATTACAGGCGTGAGACACCACGCCTGGTCTGTTTTTCATTTTGTTTGTTTTTGACAGGATCTTTCTCTGTTGTCCAGGCTGAAGTGCAGTGGCACAGTCACAGCTCACTGAAGCCTCAAACTACCCAGCTCAAGTGATCCTGTAGTCCCACCTTAGCGTCCTGAGTAGCTGGGACTACAGGCTCACACCACCATACCTGGCTCATTTCTATTTTCGTAGAGACAGGATCTCATTATGTTTCCCAGGCTGTTTTCCAGCTCTTAGTTTCAAGCAATCCTCCCATCTGAGCTTCCCAAAGCACTGCGATTACAGGCGAGACCCATCGCATCCAGCCTCTTTGAGTTATTCATGGAGACTACGCACTTGGCATCTCTCTCTTTCCCTGGCTCTCTGTGTTTCTCTCCTACCCGCCCCCGTCCCTCCCTATTCCCCTGCCTCTCTCCCTCTCTGTCCCTTTCCCTCTGTTTCATCTGTCTGTCTGTCTGCCCACGTATACCTCGCTGTCTTTCTGTTCCCGTGCACCTGCATCTCTCAGTGTCTCGTTGTCTTCTTTCCTATTCATCCCCAAGGACTCACCCTTGGATTTCCGAAGCTCCTGCACCAGACACTGAGCCTCCTCCTGAATCCGCTCCTCCACACTCCGCTTTCCCATCCCGAAGTCCCTCATGGTGGTCAGAGAGAATCGCCGAAGCACCTTCCAGCGGTCCCCATTGGCAAAGACCACGCCTGGGGTGTAGGGGAGGTGTGGGTTGCAGAGGAAGTTGGAAGAAGGCTCTGAGTCCTTCTTCCCCCTGTATCATCCCTTCCCTGATGCACCCCCCACCCGCCCCCTCCCAGCGCCTCTGAGGCCCTCACCGTGTCCCTGGAAGATTGGGTCGACGATGGCGATTTTGCCCCGGCCAGAGAAGGCCTCAGCCTGATCCACCAGGGCCTCCCGTATGGCATCCACTCCACACAGCATGACCACGGGCCTCCGTCCCAGATATACCGTGAAGACATCCCCGTATTTCTCTCGTAACTGCCAATCACATCCACACCCGGGGTCGCTGTTAGTCAGCATACCCCTCAGTGGTACAACTATCAAAACACTTACATAGCAGATTGGTAATTAGCCCCTCCCCAACATCCACCTCCTCCCCACGCTGCCCTTTCTCCTTCCCAGGACCCAGCAACTAAGGGTTAAGGGTTAATGGTGTCCAAGAGAGAGAATACAGTCATGGGTTCTTAGTTTCTGTTTCTGATTGGGCCAGTAAAGCCCCTTCCCCATCCCTCTTTGCTGGGTATCACTAGAGACAAAACTAAAAAACTATGGCTTCGGGCTGCTAAAAACCTAAAACAAAACAAAACAAATCAGAACATCAACAACAAAATAAGGCAGGTTGGAAAAGCTTAGGTTAACCAGTGGCCCAGCCAGGGTCTGCTCTGGTTGGCTGGTTCCCTAAACAGTAGAGATGTTTGATTAAATATTTTGAATATCACCCCCACCCATACCCCTGAGTCTGGCCAGTTCTCCCTGGCAACTCAACCAAAGAGTTCATTTTTTCACCAAAAAATGAACAAAATATTCACAGAAGCTTGCTTGCTTTTCTTTTTTTGCCCTTTTCCCGTCTGCGTGCCGCCGGACAAGTGCTTTCCCCGGGCTGAGCATCACCGTTCCCTGCTTCTAAATGAGGGTAGCGCCTCACCTTGTCCACAGGTAGTTGTAAATGACACCTGGAAAATTCTCGTGACAACACAGATAATTCCCAGCCATGTTCCTCTTAATGAGAAAACTAAGTCCATTGATTCACATGATAGCATGATACTGTTGTGAGATGTGAAAAACGATGAAAAGAAAATAGGCACTTGAGACCTGCGTCTACGTAATGCCACTCTATCTGGAGGGAGGGTGGCCAGGAACCTCGGGCTGGTGCAGCCTCTGTCTCTGGGTCTCACTTCCTGTCTTCTCTCATTCCTCTGCAGATCTTCTCCCGAGCCTTGTCTGTCTGTCTCTCTAATTTTCTCTGCCTTAGTTTCTCTTTGCCTTTGTTTCTTTCTATTTCTCTGTTCTCTCTCTCTCTCTCTCTCTCTCTCTCTCTCTGTGAATTGGACTCTTTGTTTCTTTTTGTTTCTTGAGACAGAGTCTAGCTCTGCCAGCCAGGCTGGAGTGCAGTGGAGTTCGAGACCGGCCTAACCAACGTGGTGAAACCCCGTCTCTACTAAAAATACAAAAATTAGCTGGGCGTGGTGGTGCGCACCTGTAATCCCAGCTACTCGGGAGGCTGAGGCAGGAGAATCGCTTGAATGGTGATGGCAAGTGACATGATTTATCTCTGTGTCCCCACCCAAATATTATCTTGAATTGTAATCCCCACGTGTGGAGGGAAGGACCTGGTAGGAGGTGATTGGATCCTGGGGGCAGTTTCCCCCATGCTGGTCTCAAGATAGCGAGTGAGTTCTCACAGGATCTGATGGTTTTGTAAAAGACTCTTCCCTCTGTGCTCTCTCTCTCTCTCCTGCCACCTCGTGAAGAAGGTACTTGCTTCTCCTTCACCTTCCACCGTGATTGTAAATTTCCTGGGGCTTCCCCAGCCATGCGGAACTGTGAGTCAGTTAAACCTCTTTTCTTTATAAATTACCCAGTCTTGGGTATTTCTTTACAACAATGTGAGAACAGACTAATACAGCAAGCCTGGCTATCCCAAGGTTTTCCACTCTGAATGTTTCTTCTAGAGGGTCTCCAGGATACTATGACATATGTCACCAGGCCAACTACAAAAATGAATGCCTCTTTAAATCAGGTTGTTTTATAGCAAGTTCTGGTCCTTAATCACCATCATACCTTGTACAAAGTCTATGACCAGTTGGACTCTAATACTATGTACCTGTCTTCATTGCCTGAACTTTGAATTATTTGATTTGATTAGTTTGGTTCATGGAGACTCCTGGTAAGGTGCAGTCTTCAGTTTATTTGTATCACCCTCCTGATTGCCATCATAATCATCTCCCTGATGTGTTGTACCTTCTCAAGAGTCTTGGCCGGGTGCAGTGGCTCACACCTGTAATCCTAGCACTTTGGGAGGCCAAGGCAGGTGAATTGCTTGAGCCCAGGAGTTTGAGACCAGTCTGGGCAACGTGGCAAAACCCTGTTTCTACAAAAAAAAATATGAAAATTAGCTGGGCATGATGGCATGCACCCGTAGTTCCAGCTACTTGGGGGCTGAGGCAGGAGGATCACCTGAGCCTTGGGAGGTCAAGGCTGCAGTGAGCCATGATTGTGCCATGGCACTCCAGCCTGAGTGACAGAGTGAGACCCTGTCTCAAAAAAAAGAAGAGTCTTAAATGCTCATATGCAGCTATTCTTTGTACATGCAATGGCCTCATTACAGTAAGAATAACAAAAACATGAAGAAACCATAAAGAATCACCCAACTACTTTGACATTATCCATTGTGACTTCCATACTGAGACCAACAGGTCCATTATGATGGTGAAAGAAGTAATGGTGACACCCAAGGTTTTGGTCACCCTCAAAATTTTGGGGGTGACCAAAAGGGGAGAATTGTTTAATTAAATTAAATTTGACCTAAAGCTCTATATGGAGTGAAAACTGCAACCTAACTTGGGAGTATATTTTCTTTCTTTCTTTCTTTCTTTCTTTTTTTTGAGATGGAGTCTCACTCTGTTGCCCAGGTTGGAGTGCAGTGGCCCTATCTCAGCTGACTGCAACCTCCGCCTCCTGGATTCAAGTGATTCTCCTGCCTCAGTCTCCTAGGTAGCTGGGATTACAGGCAAGTGCCACCATGCCCAGCTAATTTTTGTATTTTTAGTAAAGATGGGGTTTTGACATGTTGAGCAGACTGGTCTTGAACTCCTGACCTCAGATGATCCACCGCCTCGGCCTCCCAAAGTGCTGGGATTACAGGCGTGAGCCACCGCACCTGACCCAAAGGAGTATATTCTTGTGACAAGTAGCCAACAACAAGTGTTGGTCAATCAGAGCAGCTTAGCTGTCGATCCACCACAGGCTGCAAACTGCTCAGGCTGTATCCAAGCTGTGAGCTGTGGCCAATCAGGCTGCATGTCACTTTCTTTTTCTGTCTGTAAATACCGCTTGCCCATACTGCCGTGTGGTCCCTTTTTACTGGTTTAGGGTGCTGTCCAATTCTTGAGTCACTTTGCTCAAATACACTCCACTAAATTTAATTTGACTGATGTTTTTCTCCTAATAATACCACCCATCATGCGTCACCCCACTGCATACTCAACAACCATCCCCGTGCCACCCCTGACTCTGGAAGGCTGCCTCACTCTGTCTGGTGAAGGATCCCCAAGTACCGAGGCAAGAAGCAGTCCACCCTCAGACCCCATTCATCTGTGTCTTACTTTCAGAAAGGATTTGAGTAGGCCTCTTCTGTCCATCTGCAGAAGGTTCCCCAAAAGGGGCAGAGGGCGGGGGCCTGGCGGGAGGCGGCCATGGGCCTTAGGTTGACGCCGGACCAGGAGAAGCAAAAGGCCTGTGAGGAGTGCAAGGAAGAGGAAGACGCTGAGCTCCATGGTCCTGGTCTGACTGCCCTGCACCCCACTGCAGCCTCCAACTGGGCCTTTTATCTTGAACCTGCCTCTCCACCCAGTTATGAAAC
Organism: Aotus nancymaae; assembly: GCF_030222135.1. Classification (NCBI taxonomy): domain Eukaryota; kingdom Metazoa; phylum Chordata; class Mammalia; order Primates; family Aotidae; genus Aotus; species Aotus nancymaae. The sequence goes on along the minus strand of NW_026988441.1, from coordinate 13,132,619 downwards.
TTCATCCATTCCCCGCCTCCCTGCCCCCTTTCTCATCATTGTGCAGGGGCATTAGCTTAGCTTAGAAAAAGGTGTTAGGAAACCCAGACTTCCTGCTTGGGCAACCCAGCGACCTGATCCCTATCCCTTTACCCACTCTCTAGATGTTGGCAGAGATACAGTGGCAGAGATGCCAAAGTCCACTGGAGCATGTAAGCGTGTGGCTGTGTGGGTATATGTATGCGTATTTTTGTAAACATGGATGAGCATGCACTTTTTCACTTAGCTTTGTCTGTTTATGCTTGCATGCATTCGTCCATGCCTGCTTCCATCCATGTATGTGCTTCTGTGATTTTCATATGTAAAGGGGTGTTTGTATTTATGCAAATGTGCTCGTGTGTGTTTCTGTGGTTGAATCTGGGGGTGCTTCTGTGTATGTCCTTGCATGTATGGGAGCTTCCTTGCATGTATACAGTTTGATTTATGAAAGTGCATTTACGTTTGTGTGTTGTGGAGGTGGTGGTAGTGTACGTTCAAAATTGAGAGGCTGGCTGGGTGCGATGCCTCATGCCTATAATCCCAGCACTTTGGGAAGCCGAGGAGGGCAGACCACTTGAGGTCAGGAGTTCAAGACCAGCCTGGCCACCATGGCAAAACCCCATCTCTACTAAAAATACAAGAAGTAGCTGGGCGTGGTGGCAGGCACCTGTAATCCTAGCTACTCAGGAGGCTGAGGCAGAAGAATCACTTGAACCTGGGAGGCAAAAGCTGCAATGAGCTGAGATTGTGCCACTGCACTCCAGCCTTGGCGACAGACCAAGACTCCATCTCAAAAAAGAAAATTGGGCAGAGCCCGGCTTCTGCCTGCAATCCCAGCACTTTGGGAGGCCGAGGCGGGTGGATCACCTGAGGTCAGGAGTTTGAGATCAGCCTGGCCAACATAGAGATACCCTGTCTCTACTAAAAATAAATAAAAAAAAATTAGCTGGATGTTTTGGTGATTGTCTGTAATCCCAGCTACTCAGGAGGCTGAGGCAAGAGAATTGCTTAAACCCAGGTGTCGGAGGTTACAGAGAACCGAGATTGCACCATTGCACTCCAGCCTGGGTGACAGAGTGGAACTCTGTCTCAAAAAAACAAATAAATAAATAAAAACTAAAAAATTGAGAAGCTGACCAAAAGAAGGAATCGTGCAATTCAATCCAATTTGGCCCACTGCCTTTGTAGCAGAGCGAACTGTAACCAGCAGTATGTAAACCAATTGTGTGTATCTGTGTGCTGGCGTATTTGTGCTTGTGTGTTGGTGCATCTCCTAGCCTCTCTCTTTGGAAGCCTGAAGATGCTCAGGGTCTATTTCCAGTGTTCCCTCCTTCATCTTCCCCTTCTGTCACAGCCATAGGTGGAAGTGACGGGAGAAACAGAAGGAGGGGCAAGAGTCGCAGAACTGGTGCGTCTCATAGGAAAAGGTGGTCAGTTGGAGGGAGACAGAAACTGAGACCTGGCAGGTGCAGCCATCAGGGCCTCTTGGTTTCTGATCATTCTAACTAGTGCTGAGGAGTTTCTTCCCTGCCTCTGACTATCTTCACAGTGCAGGAAGTTTCTCTGGCTCTCTCTCTCTCTAACTTTGTGTGTCTGTTTTTCCCCTGGAGACTCTTGAGCTCCAGGTGTGCAGAAACTGGGTCCAGTTTGATTGATGTCTGCTGGACTCCCGTATGTCTCTATCTCTATCTTCACTGTGAGTCTGCACCCACATAGCCTCTGGCAGGGTCAGTCCCTGTTTGTAAACTTTTACAGTGAATGTGTCCATGTTTGCCTGTCTCATCCTATGCCTGACTTTTGACCATGAAGCCACATCTTTCTTGCAATGTTAAGCAAACCCTTTGCTGGATCCAGGACTCTGATCCCAGAAGTTTATTTGACCTAGGAGGTGTGGACAAACAGTCCTGATTGTTAAGAGGTGGAAGCTGTACTTTTCTGACCCTGGAGAGATGCCAGCATGGACTTTTCTGACCCAAGGAGATGGGTCTTGTTGTGCTGTGTCATCTGACACTAAGATTCGTTCCTCATTCCAGCCCCAGGGGGAGGCACCAATGGGGGAGGCATGAAGTGCTTAACACACAGTTATTCAGTCTTTTTACCCTTTTAGGGAGGTATTGTTGCCATCCCCATCTCATAGACAGAGACGGCGAAGCTGTGACAGTTTGAGAGTCTTACCCAAGGTGATACAGTGGGTTAGGGCTACATTGTCCAATACGGTAGTCACTTGCTTCATGTGGCCACTAATTAAGTACTTCAAATGTGGTCCAAATACTATTTACAATAGCAAAGATAGGGAATCAACAGATGAATGGTTAGATAAAATGTGGTATATATACACCATTGAATATTATTTAGCCACAAAAAGGAATAAAATCATGTCTTATTTTTATTTTTATTTTTTTAAGATGGGGTTTCACCATGTTGGTCAGGCTGGTCTTGAACTCCCGACCTCAGGTGATCCACTTGCCTTGGCCTCCAAAGTGCTTCGATTACAGGTGTGAGCCACCGCACCCGGCCAAAATCATGTCTTTTATAGCAACATGGATACAACTGGAGATCATCATCTTAAGTGAAACAAGCCAGGCACAGAAAGTCCGTATCACACGTCCTATTCATAAGTGGGTGCAAAACAACGTGTACATGTAGACATAGAGAATGGAATAATAGATAAACCCCCCAGTGCAATTTTGAATCAGAATGGTAAGAACAGCCATTCTTTACTTGCTCCCAATTTTAGAGGAAAACCGTTAAGTCTTTCACCTTTAAGTATGATGTTGACTGCAGATTTTTTTTGTAGATGCCGTTAGTCAGGATGAGAAATTATATTTATTTTAGCTTGCGGATAATTTTTAATCAGGAATGAACGTTGGATTTGTGTAAAATGTTTTTGAAGTCTCTATTATAATGAATATATATATATATATATATGCTTGTTAATATGCTGAGCTACCTTGATTATCAAACATTAAACCAACCTTGCATTCCTGGTTAAACCCACTTCCATTGTGTTTATCCCATGATGTGGTACACTTGTTTTATAGTGTTAAATTTAATTTGCCAAAATTTTGTTTAGTATTTTTGCATCTATGTTCATGAGGGTATTGGTCTGTAGTTTCCTTTTTTGTAATGTCTTTGTCTGGTTTTGAGATCAGTGTGATACTGGCCTCATAGAATGAGATGGAAAATATTATTTCCTGTTAATTTCCTGAGTTTGTATGGAATAGATAGTGCTTCTTTCATAAATGTTTGATAGAACTCACTAGGAAAGTCATATGGGCCTAGAGTTTTCTTTGTAGAAAAGTTTTTAACAATAAGTTCAATTGTTAAATAACTATATGACTGTTCAGGTTACCTGTTTCTCCCTTAGTGAGTTTTTGTGGTTTGTGTCTTCTGAGGAATTCATCCAAATCATCTAAGTTGCCAAATTTTTTGCCATAGTTTTCATAATATTTCCTTATTATTATTTAAATATTTATAGAATCTATAATAATTTCAACTCTCTTTCCTGATATTGGTAAAGTATTTCTTTTCGGTTTTTTATTTATCAATGTTATTAATCTTCACAGAGAATAAGCTTCTAGTTTCATTGATTTTCCCTGTCATTTCTTTGTTTTATATTTAATTGATTTCTTCTGTTATTTTTATCATTTTGTTTCTTTTATCACCTTTGGGGGTTATTTTCCTTCTTTTTTTTTTTTCAAGTGGAAGCTAATATCATTGATTTGAGATCTTTCTTCTTTTTAAAGAATGTTTAGTTTCTATAAAGTTCCTCCATGAGCTACCTGCACCCCATGTTTATTGTAGCATATTCACACAGCCAAGATAACAATCAGCCCGTGTCCATCAATAGATGAATGGATGGATAAATAAAATGTAGTATGCATGCACATGTATGCACACACACACACACCAACACACACACTTACACTATTCTGCCTTAAGAAAGAAGAAAATCTTGTCCTTTGCAACACCAGGGGTGAACCTGGAGGATATTACATTAAGTGAAATAAGTCAGGCACAGACAGACATATAGTGCATGATCTCACTCATATGTGGAGTGTAAAAACAGTTTAACTCACAGAAGCAAAGATTAGAATAGGGGTTACCAGGAGTTGGTGGAGAGGGTTAGGAGATGCTGATCGAAGAACACAAAATGTCAGTTAGGAGGAATAAGTACAGGAGATCCATTATATAAACAGTGACTATAGTTAATAACAATGTATTGTATTAACTATAAATTAATTGAAAACCAATTTCTTGAAAACTGCTAAGAGGTTTATGACTGCCACCTGGGGGTGAAGCAATGCTCCACAGTCACTGAAAGCAACCCTGTCCTCCTGGGGAGGCCCCGCTGAGCATCTGCTGAGGACCTGGGATCACCCACTCCTGCCTACCTCAGTCAGTGCCCACAAACCATTGAGGGACCTGAGGACAGACCCACCTGGCCCAGATCCACCCCTCTAGTGCCTGAGCATGTCATACAGGGGGGCTAGGATTACCCTGCTCCATCCACCACCTTTGGCACTTGAATACCAAAGTGTTCAGCACCTGAGTACTCCTCTCAGGGAGGAGATGGGCCCATCTAACATGCTGCTACCGCCACGGCTACATGACGGATGAATAACGTACTCAGACACCAATATTCAGTGAAAGAGTGAGCCGGGGGCCAGGCCACTGATTGAAGGAGTTGTAGCAGCCGCGGCGGCCCTGACTAGCTGGCCTCGCTGGCATTTATTCAGCACACATTAAATGACTATAAGTGGGAAAGGATTCTGCACATGCTAAACCAGATGATCTGTCACATGGTGCTCTATAAGGCTGTGTGTACTGGTATGGAAGCACTTACAGAGATCCTAGATATCCTGCTAGATCAAGCTTCTAGAAGTTGTTCTAATTAGTTGCTCTGTTGGACCAAACTAAATGAAGTTGTTAACGCTATAGATTTGTTGGTATAATGTAGAGGAAGAAATCCAAAGACTGAGGCCAGGTGTGGTGTCTCACGCCTGTAATCTCAGCACTTGGGGAGGCGGAGGTGGGCAGATCACGTGAGGTCAGGAGTTCGAGACCAGCCTGGCCAACGTGGTGAAACCCCGTCTCTACTAAAAATACAAAAATTAGCTGGGCGTGCCAGTGCATGCCTTTCATTCCAGCTACTCAGGAGGCTGAGGCAGGAGAACCACTTGAACCTGGCAGATGGAGGTCGCAGTGGGCCAAGATAGCATCACTGCACTCCAGCCTGGGCAACAGAGCAAACAAACAAAGACTGAGTATCTCCTAAGGAAACGTGCCTTTCACAATGACGTTGAGAATTACACTGGCATCGAAAGCACTAGTGTCTTTGAAAAGCCCTGTAATGGCTGGTACAGAGCTAAAAACTTCAGATGGCTCATTTCAGCATTGAAATGGGCTCCCTGATTTCAACTGGAATGGCACATTCCAGGACAAAAGATAGGAAATTAAAGATTTGACACTTCACCAAAGAAGACACACAAATGACAAAAAGCACATGTAAAAATGCTCAATATCATAAGTAATTCGGGAAAGTCAAATGTAAGCCACAAGGAGATACCACCACACAACTGTCCAAATGATTGCTCAGATCAAGTGTTGGCCAAGAGAGGGAGAAATGGAACTCTCATGCACTGCTAGTGGGAATGTACAATGGTACAACTGTTTTTGGAAAACAGTATGGCAGTCGCTCAAAAAATTAAACATAACTTTATGATCCAGCCCCTTCCCTCCTAGACATTTACTCAAGAGAAATGAAAATATGTGTTCGTATAAAAACTTGTGGCAGGGCAAGGTGGCTCATGCCTGTAATCCCAACACTTTGAGAAGACGAGGTGGGTGAATCACTTGAGCTCAAGAGACCAGCCTGGGGAACATGGTGAAACCCTCATCTCTACAAAAAATTTAAAAATTAGCCAGGCATGGTGACGCCCACCTGTAGTCCCAGCTACTGAGGAAGCTGAGGTAGGAGGATCACTTGAGCCTGGGAGGTCAAGGCTGCAGTGAGCTGTCATTGCACCGCTGCACACCTGCTGGGGTGAGAGAGCAAGACCCGGTCTCAAACAACAACAAAAACTTGTATACAAGTGTTCATAGAACCTGCATTTATAATTGCCAAAAATCGGAAACACCCCAAATATTCATCAATAGGTGAATGGATAAACAAATTGTGGTGGCCGGGTATGGTGGCTCACACCTGTAATCCCAGCAGTTTGGGAGGCCAAGGCAGGTGGATCACCTGAGGTCAGGAGTTCGAGACCAGCCTGGCAAACAAGGTGAAACCCCTGTCTTTACTAAAAATACAGAAAATTAGCAGGGTGTGGTAGTGCATGCCTGTAATCCCAGCTGCTCAGGAGGCTGGGTGGGGCAGGAGAATCCCTTGAACCTGGGAGGCAGAGGTTGCAGTGAGCTGAGATTATGCCACTGTGCTCCAGCCTGGGCATCAGAGTGAGACTCTATCTCAAAACAAACAAAGAAAAACAAATTATGGTACATCCATACAATAGAATACTGCTCAGAGATAAAAAGGAATGCACTATTGATATATACAGCAGCATGAATAAATCTCAGAATAATTATGTTGGGTGAAAGAAGACAGACTCCTCCCCTAAAAGGGGAGCATACTGTGTGATTCCATTTATATCGGACTCAAGAAAGTACAAACTAATCTATAGCAATAGAGAACAGATCAGTGGTTGCTTGGAAAATAGGGATGGGAGTATAAGTGGGAGAGATTACAAGAAATGCAAGGAAATTTTGGGAAAATAATGGAAATGCTTATTTAAATATGAGCAGTGGATGGGCGTGGTGGCTCACACCTGTAATCCCAGCACTTTGGGAGGCCAAGGGGAGGACTGCTTGAGTTCAGAAGTTTGAGACCAGCCTCGGCAACATGGCAAAACCCTGTCTCTTAAAAAAAAAAAAAAAAAAAAAAACTAGCCAGGCACAGTGGTACGTGCCTGTAGTCCCAGCTACTTGGGAAGCTGAGGTGGGAGAATCTTAATAAATAAATAAATATGAGGCATTTGTTTTATGTCAACTCTACCTTGGTAAATTTGTTTTTAGTGACTTTGGAAATATAACAACCAAATGTAATCTCAGGGCTTTTTTGCATTCTGTTTTGAACAAAGTAACCAAAAATAACTTTTCTAAGATTATTGGAGAAGTATAAATATGGACTATTAGAGGAAATTAAAAGATTGTTATTTTTGCTAGCTGGAATAATGGCATGACGGTAATGCTAAAATCTTTTTGTTTGTTGTGTTTTGTTTTGTTTTGTTTTGAGACAGAATCTTACTCTGTTGCCCAGGCTGGAGTGCAGTGGAGTAATCTCTGCTCACTACAACCTCCACCTCCTGGGTTCTAGCAATTTTCCTGCCTCAGCCTCCCAAGTAGCTGGGATTACAGGCATACGCCACCACACCCAGTTAATTTTTGTATTTTTAGTAAGAGACAGGGGTTTCACCATGTTGGCCAGGATAGTCTTGAACTCCTGACCTCAGGTGATCCGCCTGCCTGGGCCTCCCAAAGTGCTGGGATTACAGGCATGAGCCACTGTGCCTGGCCAGTAATGCTAAAATCTTTATCATTAAGCAATGCATACTGAGATATTTATGGGGCAAATATCTGGGATTATTTAAAATGCTTAGGAAAGTAGGAATACATAAAATAAGCTGAGGAAAATGCTGATAATTGGTGAAACTAGGTGATAGGAGTTTATGGCATTCTTTTTCCTACTTTTGTAGATATCTGAATGTCACTTTCATAATAAAGTTAGAAATAGGCTGGGCATGGTGGCTCATGCCTGTAATCCCAGCACTTTGGGAGGCCAAGGTGGGAGGATGGCATGAGCCCAGGAATTCAAGACCAGCCTGGCCAACGTGACAAAACCCCATCTCTACTAAAAATACAAAAATTAGCCGGCATGGTGGCACGTGCCTGTAGTCCTAGCTACTTGGGAGGCTGAAGCACAAGAATTACTTGAACCTGGGAGGCAGATGTTGCAGTGAGCTGAGTTTGCACCACTGCACTCCAGCCTGGGTGACAAAAGTGAGACTCTGTCTCAAAAAAAAAAAAAAGGTTAGACTCAAATAAAATAAAAAGAATGACTCCTAGGTCTCTAACTCCAGCAATCAGGGTGTGGTAACACCATTTACCAAGATGACTGGGAGGTGAACAGGTTCAGAAGAAATCAAGTTCTCCCTGGGCCACATCACATTTCACAAAGAATCCTGGGGCCAGGCAAAGTGTCTCACACCTGTAATCTCAGTGCTTTGGGAGGCTGAGGTAGGCAGATCACCTGAGGCTAGGAGTTCGAGACCAGTCTGGCCAACATAGTGAAACCTGGTCTCTACTAAATATACAAAAATTAGTCAGGTGTGATGGCAGGTTCCTGTAATCTCAGTTGCTTGGGGCCTTGAGGCAGGAGAATTGCTTGAACCCGGGGGGCAGATAGTGAGCTGAGATAGTGCTACTGCACTCCACCCTTGGAGATAGAGCAGTCTCAAAAAAAAAAAAAAGAACCCTGGGCAAGTGACTTCCCTTCTCTAAGACTCACTTTCTTCACCTGTGTCCTGGAGATTCCAAACCCACTGTGTTGGGGTTTTAAGGAGGATTACGCGGCAATAGAGAGAGAGATTATAGCAGGAGTGAGAGGAATGAGGCTTAGCAAATATCCGTCGACTGCCACTATGGGATTCCTGAGTACAGACGTCCTGACTGTAAAGTGGTGTGGTGTTAGGATTAGGATTAGGGGAGTTTATGTCTGCAATAACCACAGCTCTAAGGTGCTCCTATTCCAAAATGTCAACACATCTTTGTTCTAAATTTCTATGCATAGCTAGCATGATCCTGGCACTCCAGGGGTTTCCCTGGCATTTATTTACCTGCAGAATGGGGTCTGAGAAATGCTCTGGTTCAGAAATGTAAACCGAGTCGTATCCTTCATCCTTCTCCTGCTGAGGACTTGTTCGGTGACCCTGTGCAAAGGCACTTCCCATTTCTAGATCTCAGATCCTCAAAATCATCACTGAGGGAGTCTCAGCTCCAATATGCCAACAAGTCTCAATACTAAGACCCTATGGCTCTAAGATGTCTAAGTCCATCAAACGGTGCAGTAAAGGGGTTCAGGGTCAAAGATTCTCAGCCATCACACTGGGTCCTGGCCTATGCCAGGGGTCCCCAAGAACACCCTCAGGTTGAATGATTTGCTAGAGGGACTCACCTCTGAAAACTTATTATACTCACATTTATTACAGTAAAAAAATAGATTAAAAATAAGCAAAGCAAAAAAAAAAAAAAAATCAGCAAAGGAGCCAGGTGCAGTGGCTCATGCCTGTAATCGCAGCACTTTGGGAGGCTGAGGCGGGTGGATCACCTGAGGTCAGGAGTTGGAGACTAGCCTGGCCGACATGGCAAAACTCCATCTCTACTAAAAATTAAAAAATTAGCAAGGCATGGTGGCAGGTGCCTGTAATCCCAGCCACTCGGCAGCCTGAGGCAGGAGAATGGCTTGAACTCAGGAAGCAGAGGTTGCAGTGAGCTGAGATCTCACCATTGCACTCCAGCCTGGGTGACAAGATCAAGACTTCATCTCAAAAAAAAAAAAAAAAAAAAAAAATTAGTGGGGCACAGTGGCACACAGTTGTAGTCCCAGCTACTCAGGAGGCTGAGGCAGGAGAATCTTGAACCCGGGAGGCAGAGGTTGCAGTGAGCCCAGATGATGCCACTGCACTCCAGCCTGGGCAACAGAGCAAAACTCTATCTCAGATTAAAAAAAAAAAAATCAGCAAAGGAAAAAGATTCCCAGGGCGGAGTCTGAGAGAGACCCCATGAGCTTCCACCAACTCTGTTTCAGTGGAGTCGTGTGGACAGGGCTTTATTCCCCCAGCAAGAAGCTATGACAGGTATGGAGCACTTCCAACCAGGGAAGCTCACCCACGCTTCGGTGTCCAAGGTGTTCATGGGGGGTCGGTTACATAGACATACAGCACCCAAGTGACTTAACTCTTCAATCTCCAGCCCGCAGAGGTCAAACGAATACAGGGTTGCCCAGGCACACAAAACAGACACTTACCATGAGTCATGTCTTTACCATAGACAATGCCCAAATGTATACAGACACTGTCACCAGGCAGGATATTCCAAGGGCTTAGAGTGTTAAGCCGCTGGACAAGGGTCAGTGTTTTTCTTTGGAATGTTCAAGGCTTAAGCACCCATGCCCACAGAGTTAAGGCTTTACTGCAAATGGCCCTACTTCTGCCGATGAACTGAAGCTTACCTAGCATCTTCATAAAGAACAATAAATTTGTTTGGGAGGCGGAGGCAGGAGAATCGCTTGTACCCAGGAGACAGAGATTACAGTGAGCCAAGATCGCGCCACTGTACTCCAGCCTGGGCAACAGAGTTAGACTCGGTCTCAAAAAAAACAAAACAATAACAATAACTTTGTAGAGAATGACAAGATACAGGAAAAGAACTTTGGAACTTTGAGCTTCCGGGGACAGAAAATTATGGGAAGGTAAATATACGGGCAATTAGTGGAAGATAAGGACTAGTTAGTAAGGGTTGTGTTTTTTTTTTTTTTTTTTTTTTTTTTTTAGATATGGGGTTTCACCATATTGGTCAGGCTGGTCTCGAACTCCTGACCTCAGGTGATCCACCCGACTCAGCCTCCCAAAGTGCTGGGATTACAGGCATGAGCCACTGCGCCCGGCCTAGGGTTTTTTTTTGTTTGTTTGTTTATTTTATTTTTTAGAGACAGGGTCTCGCTATGTTGTCCAGGCTGGAGTGCAGTGGCTATTCGCAGGTTAGATCCCACCACTATACTACAGCCTGGGCGACAAGAGAGAGACGCCATCTCAAAAAAGGAAAGAAAAGAAAAGAAAAGAAATAGTGATAAACTAAACAGAACAACTGTGTGAGAGGAAGAAAATTACTAAAGAGAGTTCTCCCCAAAGGTATCCCAGAGTCTGGTTCTTGGAGGAATTCTATACAAGACTGAGGTCCCTAAATCTCCTAGATCCAGGCATGGTAGGCTGAATAATGCCACCCCCTCAACAGCCCCAAAGATATCCTCACCCTAATGCCCAGAACCTGTGTAAATATGTTCCCCGATATGATAAACAAGGTTTTGCAGAAGTCATTAAAGACCTTGAGATGGAAGGGTCTTTCCTGATTAGCCAGTGGACCCAAGGTAATCACAAGCATGCTTCTAACAAGAGAGCAGAAAGGTCACAGTGAGGTTGGGCGCAATGGCTGATGCCTGTAATCCCAGCACTTTGGGAGGCCAAGGTGGGCAGATCGCCTAAGGTCAGGAGTTCAAGACCAACCTGGCCAACATGGCAAAACCTCATCTCTACTAAAAATACAGAAATTAGCCGGCATGCTGAGGTGTGCCTGTAGTCCCAGCTACTTGGGCAGCTGAGGCACGAGAATCGCTTGAATCCAGGAGGTGGAAGCTGCAGTTAGCCGAGATTGTGCCATTGCACTCTAGTCTGGGCGACAGAGCAAGACTCCATCTCAGGAAAAAAAAAAAAAAAAAAAAGGCTGGATGCAGTGGCTTACACCTGTAATCCCAGCACTTTGGGAGGCTGAGGCAGGTGGATCACATGAGGTCAGGAGTTCGAGACCAGCCTGACCAACATGGAGAAACCCCATCCCTACTAAAAATACAAAATTAGTCAGTCATGGTGGCACTCACCTGTAGTCCCAGCTACTCGGAATGCTGAGGCAGGAGAATTGCTTGAACCTGGGAGGCAGAGGTTGCAGTGAGCTGAGATCACAGCACTGCACTCCAGCCTGGGCAACAAGAGCAAAACTCCGTCTCGAAAGGAAAAGGAAAAGGAAAGGAAAGGAAAGGAAAATAATACATCAGAGTATCCAGTTTCTCTGAAATGGAATGAAAGGAAGGCCCCATACCTAAATGTTCCGCAGCCTCGGCCTCCTCCCTTCTGTACCCCTGCAGTGGTTTTTATGTGGCAACGAGAGTTAGAGAATCGCTCTGGCCTAAACAGCTCAGACTTCCCCATCATACTATATACTGCCTTTGCCTTGGTCTTTGCCCCGGCTCTCCCTGCTCCCTCTGTGGCTGGAGCTAGGGTCCCTTCCTGGTCCAGGGTTAAGATTCGTTCCAAGGCCTGGATCAGCAGTCAGTCTGTACCTGTGGTCAGAACACAGACTGATAACTTTTACTTTCCTGGAATGTCTACCAATCCTGTGACATTGTCCAGCCCGGGCTCCTTCAGGCACTGGAAGAGAACGCAAAGTGCTGGAGCTTCTGGTTTAGGCTCTCCCGAGGTCATCTCAGCCATACCCCTGTCTCCTAGAGAAACTTCCCAAGACATTAAGGGACTCATTCAACCTGGCACATAGCTTGGTTACCTTAGGTATTTCTTTATCTTCAAAATAAATTGTGCCAAGTCCTAGGTATCAGAATGTCAACAGGGAGAGGTTCCCACCCATGCCTCCCGTTTCCCCTCTCACCTTGCACCTGTTGGGCAGATGACTTTGTGCAAGTCACTTCCTGATTGCCCTAGACACCCTTTTGTAAAACGAAGGTGATGGGGCCGGGCGCGGTGGCTCACGCCTGTCATCCCAGCACTTTGGGAGGCTGAGGTGGGCAGATCACGAGGTCAAAAGATCGAGACCAGCCTGGCCAAACATGGTGAAACCTCGTCTTTACTAAAAATACAAAAAATTAGCCAAGCCTGTATTTTTAGATGAAAGCAACAATTAGCAGCTGAAATTTTATAGGAGCACTTACAACTATCAAACATCAAACTCTTCAAAATAAATCTAACAAAAGATATGCAAAAATGCCACAGAGAGAAACAAGGCACTATTGAGATAATTTAAAGAAGACTTAAATACCAGCCTGGCCAACATGGTGAAACCTCGTCTCTACTAAAAATACAAAAATTAGCTGGGTGTGGTGGTGCGCACCTGTAAAGCTACTCGGGAGGCTGAGGCAGGAGAATTGCTTGAACCCAGGAGGTGGAGGTTGCAGTGAGCCAAGATCGTGCCACTGCACTCCAGCCTGGGCAACAGAGCAAGATTCTGTCTCAAAAAAAAAAGAAGAAGAAGAAGAAGAAGACTTAAATAGATGAAAAATATTCCAGGCTCTTGAATTGACCAACTTAATATTTTAAATGTCAGTTCCCCCCAAACTGATCTATGGATTCAATATAAACCAAATCAAGATCCCAAATTTTGTGGAATTTGATAAACTCATTCTGTAACATGTATGGAAAGGCAAAACATCAAGCAGAGTGGAGACATTCCTAAATAAGAACAAGACGGTGACCAAGCTTGGTGGTTAACACCTGTAATCCCAACACTTTGGGAGGCCGAGGCAGGAGGATCCCTTGAGCCCAGAAGTTGGAGGCTGCAGTGAGCTATGATCATGTCACTACACTCCAGCCTGGGAGACAGAATGAGACCCTGTCTCTAAAAACAAAACAAAACAAACAGGCCGGGTGCGGTGACTCACGCCTGTAATTCCAGCACTTTGAGAGGCCGAGGTGGGTGGATCACAAGGTCAGGAGTTCAAGACCAGCCTGGCCAACATAGTGAAACCTGTCTCTACTAAAAATACAAAACTTAGCTGAGTGTGGTGGCACACACCTAAGTCCCGGCCACTCGGGAGGCTGAGGCAGAGAATCACCTGAATCCGGGAGGCGGAGATTGCAGTGAGCCAAGACCATACCATTGCACTCCAGCCTGGGTGACAGAGTAAGACTCTGTCTCAAAAAAAAAAAGAAAAGAAAACACAAACAAACAAGCAAAAACTAAGTAAGAGGACTTACTCTACGTGACGCCAAACTTACTAAGAGCTATGGTAATTAGGACGGTGTAGAACCACCCAAACATGAACAGAGACCAACGGAAGAGATTAGTCAGGCCAAAATAAGAACCCACTTTTGGCTGATGCCAGAGATGGTGTTACAGAACCAAGGGGAAAGGGTGGTTTATGGAGAAAAAGGAAGTTCGACACCTACCTGACATCACATCAAATATTAATTCCGGATGGATCATATATCTCAATGTGAAAAGCTAAACAATAAAAGCTTTAATAGATAATCTAGAAATGTATTTTTATGTCCCCAAGAGAGAAAAGGTGTTCTTAAAAATGACACAAGGCAGGGTGAGGTGGCTCACACCTGTAATCCCAACACTTTGGGAAGCTGAGGAGGGTGGATCACCTGAGGTCAGGAGTTCAAGACCAGCCTGGCCAACATGGAGAAAACCCATCTCTACTAAAAATACAAAAATTAGCCGGGTGTGGTGGCGGGCACCCGTCATCCCAGCTACTTAGGAGGCTGAGGCAGGAGAATCGCTTGAACCTGGGAGGTGGAGGTTGCAGTGAGCCGAGATGGCGCCATTGCACTCTAGCCTGGGCGACAAGAGCAAAACTCCGTCTAAAAAAAAAGACACAAAAAGGGCCAGGCGCAGTGGCTCACGCTTGTAATCTCAGCTTTAGGAGAACAACAGTAATGGCCAGAGTGGCCTGTGATGGACAGCTGGGGGTGGGACTGAAATAGACAGCAACCAGGGAGTAGTGGGTTGAAGGGAGAAAGAGAATTTTTTGTTTGCAGTCTTTGACATTTTATTTTTCTCTTTTCTTTTTTGGAGACGAGGCCTTACTCTGTTGCCCAGGCTGGAAGGCCATGGCGCAATCATAGCTCACTGCAGCCTCGAACTCGAGCGATCCTCCCAACTCAGCCTCCCAAAGAGCTGGAACTACAGGCGTCTCCCACCACACCCAGCTAATTTTTTAAGTTTTTGTAGAGATGGGGGCCTCGCTGTGTTGCCCAGGCTGGTCTCGAACTCCTGAGCTCAAGCGATCTTCCTGCCTTGTCCTCCCAAAGCCCTGAGCCACTGCACCTGGCTGAAATTTGTAATCAACCCATAATCGTCTATTACTTATGTAACTGAATTCCTATGAAAAGCATAATAAAGTGGAGATCATAAAGGTGCCGACTTCAGGGCTGTTGTAAGATTTAGGTGCCACACCTGGCACAGAACAAGCATGGAGAACAGGAGGGCAGTGAATGCGAGCCGGCACACATTGGCTATGTGCCAGGATTCGCCTAAACTCTGCGCAGGTATTCATCATATGATCCCCATAATCCTCTGAGGACTGTACTCACCTATCATCCCTGACCTGCTGATGAGGAGTTCAGTCATCTGCCCAAGGTCACACATCCCAAGCCAGCGCAAGACTGGAACCCAGGGAGGAGAGGAGGAGAAGGAGGAGGAGGAAGAGGAGGAGAAGGAGGAGAGGAGGAGAAGGAGGAGAGGAGGAGAAGGAGGAGGACGAGGAAGAGGAGGAAGAGGAGGAGAGGAAGAATGATTGTCCCTCTCTCTCTCTCACTGGTTCTCCACGAACCCCTCACCTCCAGGGTTTTCAGTCTGTCTCTGGACCATCCTCCTCCTCTCTCCCCACCCCACCCTCCAAAAGCCCAAAGGGGTGACTGGTAGGCTGGGGCACCCCCTGGGCGTATGTGCCTGGTGCAGCAAGTCAGCGCCGTACAGGGTGGAGGCAGAGGAGCATGTGGTAGTGGTTTGGGTCCTGTCGAGAGATGGAGAGGTGGACCTCAGAGTAGAGTGCACTCATTCATTTCTTCATCACCACAGCCCAGAGGGACCACTCTTTTCTGGGCGTGCTGGAGGGTAAGCGTGGAGAAAAACAATGCCCCCAGAGGAAGAGAGCAGTGGGAGAAGGAGCATCTCAGAGCCACAGACACTTAGGGGTTGTGTGACTCCGGGTAGGTGATCTAAGGTCCTTGATCCTCAGTTTCCTCATCTGAAGATGGAGATATGTTAGTCTGTCCCTCAGAGAATTAATGGAGGATAGGTGCAGTTACAAGCCTCATTTACAGAGGAGGAAAACTGAGATTGGACCACTTGACCAAAGTCACGTCAAAAACGCATGGGGTGCTCCCGCAGGACAACCCCCTTACCAAGAAATCCGCTGCCGAGGAGGATGGACTCAGGGAGAAAGAACAGGCTGTCATTCCCGTGGTTTGGCATGGACATCGGTGGAACGCTGGTTACATCGGTCTACTTTGAGACCAGGCATGGTGGCTCATGCTTGTAATCCCAGCACTTTGGGAGACTGAGGCAGACAGATCATCTGAGGTCAGGAGTTCAAGACCAGCTTAGCCAACATGGTGAAACCCCATCTCTACTAAAAATAGAAAAATTGGCCAGGTGTGATGGCTCACACCTGTAATCTCAGTGCTTTGGGAGGCTGAGGCGGGCGGATCATGAGATCAGGGGTTTGAGACCAGTCTGGCCAACATGGTGAAACCCTGTCTCTACTAAAAATACGAAAAATTCGCTGGGCCTGGTGGCAGGCACCTGTAATCCCAGCTACTCAGGAGGATGAGGCAGGAGAATCACTTGAACCCGGGAGGTGGAGGTTGCAGTGAGCCAAGATTGCACCACTGCACTCCAGCCTGGGCGACAGAGCAAGATTCTGTGTCAAAAAAGAAAAGAAAAAAAGAGGCAGTGGTGTTGGCAGGGCAAAGAGTTGAATTCCAGTAACTCTGGTTCCCCTGTGTTTCCAAAACAGAGGTTCCAGCCCCCAGACCTCAAGCTTGGGCCTCCACGCTCCTCTCCATCCCATCCCCCAAACATGTCCCTGCTAAACTGTTAAGCTCCAGTTCCTGCCTGTCTTTTCCTAGGGTTACCCACCACCCCTTTTCCACTCCCCCGTCTCCACTAACCGGCTGATCCACATATTTTCATCAGCCAAATAGCTCTCAACCTGTGAGCAAGAAGCCAGTTGTTGAGACAGGTACATTTCATCCCATGGGATGACTGTGTATCTCGTGGCGGTGTGAGGCACAGGCACACAGGCCTAGGGAAGGCAGACAAGCCCTGTCCCTCCACGCGCCCCACTTTGGGCTAGGAGGGGAAACCAGCGTCAGACAAAGAATCTTAGATGCCTGCTGTTTTCTAGATCCTCTGGCTGCAGAGGGGAGGGTGGAGTGGAGCCAAGCCTGGAGGCCTGGGACTCTGAGAGGAGAATGGGTGGGGCCGAGACGGGAGGGGAAAGAGCCAGAATGTGGGGAGCGCAGAAGGGGGCAGATCAAAGTCTAATGCTAGACACAGAAGAAACCAGAACCCGTGACTCAGACATTTGAAATGAGGAAATTCTTAACCTAGAGATAGATGCATAACTGATTCTAAGAGGAAAAGATTAGAAACAACCTGGAGATCTGATCAGATGGAAGATGAAATGGATGGATAGGTGGTGCCAAAGCCTTCTCTGAAACACCTTCCAGGAGTTAAAATCAGCAATCCAGAGCCCTGTGTGCATAAGGTTTTTAAGTATGCAAAAGAATGTTTTCCCAGGCCGGGCATGGTGGTTCACACCTGTAATCCTAGCACACTTAACAGAGGCAGAGGCAGGCGGATCACTTGAGGTCAGGAGTTCGAGAGCAGCCTGGCCAACACGGTGAAATCCCGTCTCTACTAAAAATACAAACATTAGCTGGGTGTGATGGTGCGTGCCTGTAGTCTCAGCTACTTGGGAGACTGAGGCAGGAGAATCACTTGAACCCTGGAGGTGGAGGTTACAGTGAGTCAAGATCATGCCACTGCACTCCAGCCTGAGTGACAGAGCAAGACTCCATCTCAAAAAAAAAAAAAAATTGGCCAGGTGCAGTGTAATACCAGCACTTTGAGAGTCCAAGGTGGGTGGGACACCTGAGGTCAGGAGTTTGAGATCAACCTGGCCAAGATGGTGAAACCCTGCCCCTACTAAAACTATAAAATTGCTTGAACCCAGGAGGCGGAGGTTGCAGAGAACTGAGATAGTGCTACGGCACTCCAGGCTGGGACAGAGGGAGACTCTGAAAAAAAAAAAAAGAAGCCAAGGCAAAATTAATATAAGTAGAGAGTTTATTTGGGCCAAGCTTGAGGGTTGCAACTCAGAAGCATAGATTCAAGTTGCCCTGAATATGCACTCTGATTTAGCAGTACTGGCAAGTGGGTGGATTTTTCTTTTTTTTTTTTTTTTGGTCTGAGACAGGGTCTCGCTCTGTTACCCAGGCTAGAGTGTAGCAGCAAGATCATAGCTCACCACAGCCTCGAACTCGTGGGATTAAATGATCCTCTCGCCTCAGCCTACAAGTGGAATTTTTTTTTTGAGATGGAGTCTCAGTCTGTTCTCCAGGTTAGAGTGCAATGGCATGATCTCAGATCACTGCAACCTCTGCCTCACTGCAAACTCCGCCTCCCAGGTTGAAGTGATTCTCTTGCCTCAGCCTCCCACGTAGCTGGGATTACAGATGTGCGCCGCCATGCCTGTCTAGTTTTTGTATTTTTAATAGAGATGTGGTTTCACCATGTCTGCCAGGTTGGTCTCCAACTTCTGACCTCAGGTAATCTGCCCACCACGGCCTCCCAAAGTGCTGGGATTGACAGGTGTGAGCCACTGCGCTCAGTGAACGAGTGGATTTTTTTTTTTTTTTTTGAGACAGAGTCTTGATCTGTCTCCAGGCTGGAGTGCAATGGCACGATCTCAGCTCACCTCAACCTTCATCTCCTGAGTTTAAGCAATTCTCCTGCCTCAGCCTCCCGAGTAGCTGGGACTACAGGCACACATCACCACACCCAGCTAATTTTTGTATTTTTAGTAGAGACGGGGTTTCACCATGTTGGCCAGAATGATCTCGAACTTTTGACCTCGTGATCCGCCTGCCTCGGCACCTCCCAAAGTGCTGGGATTACAGGTGTGAGCCCCCACGCCCAGCCACAAGTGGATTTTTAAAGGCCGAGAAAAAGGAGGACAGGAAGTGGGGCTGATACAAGTGGATCGCTTGAGCCCACGATTTTGAGACCAGACAGAGCAACATGGTGAAATCTCGTCTCTACAAAAAAAAGTACAAAAATTAGGCAGGCATGGTGGTGCATGTCTGTGGTTCCGGCTACTCGGGAGGCTGAGGAGGGAGGATCACCTGGCCCGGGAGGTTGAGGCTGCAGCGAGCTGTGAACCTGCCACTGCACTCCAGTCTGGGCTATGGAGTAAGACCCTGTCTCAGAAAAACTCAAGGACTCCCTGCCCTCCCCCTCAAAAAAAAGTTGCTTGTCAGGAATTCTTATTGGTTTACAAAAATGTCATTGATTATTAATTGACTATACATTGTAAAGCTATTGGGTGTGGGTTATAGTGTCCAGTGTGGCATTATTAGATTAATTTATAGCTACCTGTGGCAATAGCAAGCTGTTTAAAGACATGAATACATAGCTCAAAGTGAGGTGAAGGATGTGACTGCAGTCTCATTTTAATGTCTCTCTGGGCCTGGTAATTAAAAGGACTTTCATCCCTCAGATAAAAGTTTGTTTTCTTTTTTGGAGATGAAGTTTTGCTCTGTCACCCAGGCTAGAGTGCAGTGGCACAGTCTCAGCTCACTGCAACCTCTGCCTCATGGGCTCAAGCAATCCTCCTGCCTCAGCCTCCCGAGTAGCTGGGACTACAGACATGTGCCACCATCCCCGGGGAAATTTTTGTATTTTTAGTAAATACAAGATTTCTTTTTCTTTTTATTTTAAAGAAGAAAAAAAAAAGGACGAAAGAAAGAGAAAAAAAAGAATGAACAAGAGGAAGAAAAAGGAAGAGAAAGAGAGGGAGAGAGAACGGGAGTATTGCTTTATTGCCCAGGCTAGAATGTAGTCTAAAAATGGGAATTGAAAATCTCTTTTATGCCAATAATTGTGCTTAACAATGGAGACAGGAAGAAATAAGGGAAGAAAATAACAAACAAGCAGCCAACCAGTATTTCATTTAAACATATGAAATGCTATGCAATTATTGAGGAGTGATTTCCTTCCAATTATGTAGTCACTTTTGGAATAGGTGTGATATGGTACTGATAAGAATGTGTGTTTTGTGTATTTGAAGTGGAGAGTTCTATAAATGTTTATTAAGTTTACTTGTTCTGGGTCTGAGTTCAAGTCCTGGATATCCTTGTTAATTTTCTATCTCGTTGATCAGTCTAGTATTGACAATGTGATGTTACAGTCTCCCACTATTATTGTGTGGGAGGCTAAGTCTCTTTATAAGTCATTAAGAACTTGTCTTATGTATCTGGGTGCTCCTGTATTGGGTGCATATATATTTAGGATCATTAGCTCTTCGCGTTGCATGGATCCTTTTACCATCATGTAATGTCCTTCTTTGCCTCTTTTGATCTCTGTTGCTTTAAAGTCTATTTTATCAGAGGTGAGAATTGCAACTCCTGCTTTTTATTTATTTATTTTTGCTCTCCGTTTGGTTGGTAAATCTTCCTCCATCCCTTTGTTTTGAGTGTTTATGTATCGTTGCATGTGAGATGGGTCTGGATACAGCATACCGATGGGTTTTGGCTTTTTATCCAGTTAATAATATATATGAGTTTAATACTGCCATTTGATGTTAGCTGGCTGTTTTGCCCATTAGTTGATGTAAATTCTTCATTATGTTAATGCTCTTTACTTTTTGATATATTTTTGGAAAGGCTGATACTGGTTGTTCCTTTATATGTGTAGTGCTTCTTTCAGAAGCTCTTGTAAAGCAGGCCTGGTGATGGTGAAATCTCTAAGTACTTGCTTGTTTGCAAAAGATTTTATTTTTCCTTCACTTGTGAAGCTTAATTTGGCTGGATATGAAATTCTGGGTTGAAAGTTCTTTTCTTTAAGGATGTTGAATATTGGCCCCCACTCTTTTCTGGCTTGTAGGGTTTCTGCTGAGAGATCTGCTGTAAGTCTGATAGGCTTCCCTTTGTGGGTAACCTGACCTTTCTCTCTGGCTGCTCTTAGTATTTTCTCCTTCATTTCAACCCTAATGAATCTGACAATTATGTGCCTTGGGGTTGATCTTCTTGAGGAATAACTTTGTGGCATTCTCTGTATTGCCTGGAGTTGAATATTGCCCTGCCTTACTAGGTTGGGAAAGTTTTCCTGAATCATATCCTGAAGAGTATTTTCCAACTTGGATTCATTCTCTTTGTCACATTGAGGTACACCTATCAAATGTAGATTAGATCTTTTCACATAGTCCCATATTTCTTGGAGACTTAGCTCATTCCTTTTTATCCTTTTTTCTCTAAACTTGACTTCTCATTTTATTTCATTAAGTTGGTCTTCAACCTCTGATATCCTTTTTTCTGCTTGATCAATTCGACTGTTAAAACTTGTGCATTCTTCGCGAAGTTCTCATGTTGTGTTTTTCGGCTCCATTAATTCACATATATTCCTCTCCAAATTGTCTATTCTTGTTAGCATTTTGTCAAACCTTTTTTCAAAGTTCTTAGTTTCTTTGCATTGGGTTCGAACAAGTTCTTTTAATTCACAGAAGTTTCTTATCATCCACCTTCTGAAGCCTACTTCTGTTAATGGAACACACTCGTTCTCCATCAGGGCTTGTTCCGTTGCTGATGAGGAACTGTGATCACCTGTGGAGGGAGAGGCATTCTGATTTTGGGTATTCTCAGCCTTTTTACGCTGGTTTCTTCCCATCATTGTAAATTTATCCACCTGTCATCTTTGTGATTACCGACTTTCAAATCAGGTCTCTGAGTGGACGTCCACCTTGTTGATTCCCAGCACCGAAATCTGAGCAATCCACTGCGCTGGCCAAAACAGTGGTGTTAAGATTGATGGTGCTTTTCTGCCCGGGAATCTCGGGTCTAGCTCCCTTCTTGAGTCTGTCCTTCAATCAGCTGAATAGGTGACTCTGTCTTCCCGGAGCTCCAAACAACATCAGCCAAAAGGGGACCCAGTCCCACTCACTCTGCACCAAGAACTGCCGCGCCAAGGCACCGGCAAAACTGCCGCGCTGGCCACAAGAGTCGTGCTGGTGACCTGTGGGGCTCCTCCGCTGGGAATCTCCTGGTCCATGAGCAACAAAAATTCATCTGAAAGCGTGGCATCCTCCTGTTCTCTGCACTTTCACTGAGAGCTACAATCCCGAGCTGCTAGTGATCAGCCATCTTGGATCTCTCTCCAGGATTTCACCATGTTGGCCAGGCTGGTCTCGAACTCCTGACCTCAGGTGATCTGCCCGCCTTGGCCTCCCAAAGTGCTGGGATTACAGGTGTGAGCCAGCACGCTTGGCCACAAAACCCTGTCTTAAAGAAAAATAAAGAAGTGGGCCAGGCTCAGTGGCTCATGCCTGTAATACCAGCACTTTGCAAGGCTGAGGAGGGCAGATCACTTGAGGTCAGGAGTTCGAGACCAGCCTGGCCAATATGGTGAAACCCCATCTCTACTAAAAATAAAAAATAAAAAAATAGTCAGGTGTGGTGGTGTGCACCTGTAATCACAGCTACCTGGGAGGCTGAGGCAGGAGAATTGCTTGAACCCGGGAGGCAGAAGTTGCAGTGAGCTGAGGTCAAGCCATTGAACTCCAGCCTGGGTGACAAAGTAAGACCCTGTCTCAAAAAAAAAAAGAAAAGAAAAGAAAGATAACTAAGCATTAATCATTGCTGCACTTTGGTCCACTTCCTTGTTGCTAAAAGCCACGTAGCTCTAGATACTGACTATTTGCACACCCTCTGTTCCTATCCATAGGATTTCTGACTTTAGGGTCCTGAGACTATTTAAAAATTCATTTGTAAACTGAGCGTG
Organism: Aotus nancymaae; assembly: GCF_030222135.1. Taxonomy (NCBI): domain Eukaryota; kingdom Metazoa; phylum Chordata; class Mammalia; order Primates; family Aotidae; genus Aotus; species Aotus nancymaae. Next base: position 13,109,975 of record NW_026988441.1, on the reverse strand, counting down.
ATGGCTCACATCTGTAATCCTAGCACTTTGGGAGGCTGAGATGGGCTGATCACCTGAGGTTGGGAGTTCAAGAAAAGCCTGACCAACATGGAGAAACCCCATCTCTGCTAAAAATACAAAATAAGCCAGGCTTGGTGGCACATGACTGTAATCTCAGCTACTTGGGAGGCTGAGACAGGAGAATTGCTTGAACCCAGGAGGCGGAGGTGGTGGTGAGCCGAGATCGCGCCACTGAACTCCAGCCTGGGTGAAAAGAGCAAAACTCCGTCTCAAAAAAAAAGAAATTATTTGTATCCCCTTTGTTCCTATAGACAGCATCTCGGACCTTAGAATCATGATGTTTTTGTTTAAGAATCACATCAGATGTTTTTTGGACCCCAATCCCAGCAGCCAGTTTGAAAACTCCCTACAGAGGATGGGGATCAGCATGAGAATATAATTTCTGGCTGGGCTTGGTGGCTCAAGCTTGTAATCCAAGCATTTTGGAGGCCAAGGCAGGCGGATCACCTGAGGTCAGGAGTTCAAGACCAGCCTGACCAACATGGTGAAACCCTGTCTTAAAAAAAAAAGAAAAAAAAATTAAAAAAAAAAAAAAAGAGAATATAACTTCTTCTTCTCTCTGTCCCATGACTTCACTCTGCACTAATCAATGATCTCCACCCTTCAGCCCACTCCAAAACCCTTGAAAACCCTAGCCCCAAACTCTTAGGGGAGATGGATGTGAGATTTCTTCCTGTCTTCTTATCCCAGAGTAGCTGGGATTACAGGCACACGCCACCATACCCTACAATTAAACCTCTTTCTCTGCTGCAATCCAGTTATAACTGTAATAGGCTCTTTGCCCAATGCACACAGCAAATCAACATACGGAGACACTGGGTTGCAGGAGAGAAGAGGTTTCATCTAGGGTCGCCAAAAGAGACGATGGGTTGAAGAATGCAGGGTGAAGTCACGGGACTGGGAGATGAAGAAGCTATATTCTCCTGCTGATCCTATTCCTCGGTGGGTGGCGGCCTTCACTTTGGTTGCTGGAATTCCGGGTCTGAAAAGCATCTTCTTCTTTTTTTTTTTTTTTTTTTTTTTTTTGAGATTGAATCTTGCTCTGTCACCCAGGCTGGAGTGCAGTGGCATGATCTTGGCTCACTGCAACCTCTGCCTCCCAGGTTCACTTGATTCTCCTGCCTCAGCCTCCTGAGTAGCTGGAATTACAGCCTCCCAGAGTGCTGGGATTACAGGCATGAGCCGACACACCCAGCCAGAATCTTTAAACTCTTAAGAACTTTTAAGTTTTTTTAATCTATAGAATGTTGCAGTCTTGGTCATCTTCAAACATTAGACTCAATCTTTATAGTCTTGCTTTTTTTTTGACACTGAGTCTTGCTTTGTCGCCCAGGCTGGAGTGCAGTGGCACAATCTTAGCTCACTGCAACCTCCACCTCCTGGGTTCAAGTGATTCTCCTGCCTCAGCCACCCGAGCAGCTGGGGCTACAGGCATGTACTACCGCACCAGGTTAATTTTTGTATTTTCCGTAGAGATGGGATTTTACCATGTTGGCCAGGCTGGTCTCAAACTCCTGACCTCAGGTGATCCACCAGCCTTGGCCGCTGTGCCTGGTCAACAGTCCTGCTATTTTTATTCTAGGCTAGAGACCTCTCTCTTAAGAACAAAACTAGAATGCTCCCTGGAGTCTGTACTGATCCCTCTTCCCTCCCACTGTAGATTAGTTGTTTTTGTTGTGTTGTTGCTGTTTTGAGATGGAGTTTCGCTGGTGTCGCCCAGGCTGGAGTGCAATGGCCCGACCTTGGCTCACTGCAACCTCCACCCCCAGGTTTAAGCAATTCTCCTGCCTCAGCCTCCCAAGTAGCTGGGATTGCAGGCATGCACCACCACACCTGGCTAATTTTGTATTTTTAGTAGAGATGAGTTTTCTTCATGTTGATGAGGCTTGTCTCGAACTCCCAACCTCAGGTGATCCGCCAGCCTTGGCCTCCCAAAGTGCTGGGATTACAGGTGTGAGCCACCACACAGGCCTTAGATTAGTTTTCTCCTTGCATTTAAAAAGACCTTTCTGGCTGCCATCCAGTGAGTGAATTGTGGAGGAGGGGGAGAAGGAGACAGGAAGCGGGTAGCTCAATGGGGAGGCTACTGCAAAATCCAGGCAAGCAATGACAGTAACTTGGATCAGGGCTGGTGTCAGCTGGATCAGGGTGGTGGGGAAAGGAGGAAATGGATAAATTTGGGATGTATATGGAGGTAGAGCCAGCAGGATTTGCTGGCAAATTGGGTTTAAAGTCAAAGGGAGAAATCAAGGTTAACCCTGTCAAATAAAAACAGATGTGGTCTCAGGTGAGGAGAGACTTTATGCAAAAAGATTACTGCAGTGGGGAAAGATGGCTGCAAAGACAGTGAACGAGACCAGAATCTGATGACCCAGAGGATGTGTTGTCTAATGAAACTAGTATTTTTCCCTCCTCCTATATTTTGTTGTCATCAGCAAGTGAAAAGATGGTGATAAGTTTTTTTTTTAAGAGATGGAGTCTCGCTATGTTGCCCAGGCTGGAGTACAGGGGTGCAATCCAGGCTCACCGCCAGCATCTGCCTCTCGGGTTCTAACAATTCTTCTGCCTTAGCCTCCCGAGTAGCTGGGACTACAGGCACATGCTGCTACGCCCAGATAATTTTTTGTATTTTAGTAGAGACGGGGTTTCACCGTGTGGCCCAGGCTGGTCTTGAACTCCTGAGCTCAGGCAGTCCACTCGCCTTGGCCTCCCAAAGTGCTAGGATTACAGGTGTGAGCCACTGAGACTGGCAAGTGATCAAGTGATACCGTCTTCTTCTTTTTTTTTTTTCTGAGACGAAGTTTTGCTCTTGTTGCCCAGGCTGGAATGCAATGGCGAGATCCTGGCTCGCTGCAAACTCCGCCTACGGGGTTCAAGTGATTCTCCTGCCTCAGCCTCCTGAGTAGCTGGGATTACAGGCATGCACCACCAGGCGCAGCTAATTTTGTATTATCACAGGCCACCACATCTAGCCAGTGATATCTTAAGGAAGGAGATGAGAGAAAGTATTCCCAGGTGGGGCAGGAAGCTGGTAGAGCCCATTTTGCAGGAGGTGGGGGAATCAGGAATTCTTTTGGATCCATGAAGTTTGAGACGCCTGTTAGTTCTCGAGTGGGTAGAACAGAGTTAGCAGAGGCTCAAGGTTGGATTTGGGACCTCCTAAAAACATTACAGGGGTCGGGCACAGTGGCTCACGCCTGTAATCCCAGCACTTTGAGAGGTTGAGGCAGGCAAATCACGAGGTCAGGAGTTCGAGACTAGCCTGGCCAACATGGTGAAACCCATCTCTACTAAAAATACAAAAAACTAGCTGGATGTGGTGGTAGGTGCCTGTAATCCCAGCTACTCAGGAGGCTGAGGCAGGAGAATCTCTTGAAACCAGGAGGCAGAGGTTGCAGTGAGCCAAGATTGCGCCACTGCACTGCAGCCTGGGCGACAATTCGAGACTCCATCTCAAACAAACAAACAAAAACCTTTCAGACCACTGGGCATGGTGGCTCATGCCTGTAATCCCAGCACTTTGGGAGGCCGAGGTGGGCAGATCACCTGAGATCAGGAGTTCGAGACCAGCCTAACATGGTGAAATCCTATCTCTACTAAAAATACAAAACAGCTGAGCATAAACATGGTGAAATCCCATCTCTACTAAAAATACAAAACAGCTGAGCATAGTGGCGGGTGCCTGTAATCCCAGCTACTCGGGAGGCTGAGGCAGGAGAAATGCTTGAATCTAGGAGGCGGAGGTTGCAGTGAGCCGAGATCGCACCACTGCACTCGAGCCCAGGGACAGAGCAAGATGCTGTCAAAAAAAAAAAAAAAAGAAAGAAAGAAAGAAAAGAAAAGAAAAAGAAACCTTCCAGAACAAGGCAAAGGAGGAACTGAGAACTTCATAGCAAGAGCACGTGAGCCTCCCCACCCCTCCTTCTTTGGCTTCAGGGCACACCCCTGGGGTGTCAGAGGCTAGAATCAGTACTAGAATCAGTGCTAGAGGAGATGGCAGTCAAGGATTCCCCAGACTCCAGGGAGCACTCTGGTTATGCTCTGAGAGAGAGGGCTCTGGACTAGAATAAAACTTGCAAGATTGCAGGCCGGGTGCTGTGGCTCATGCCTATAATCTCAGTGCTTTGGGAGGCCGAGGCGCGCAGATAGCCTGAGGTCAGGAGTTTGAGACCAACCTGGCCAGCATGGTGAAACCCCATCTCTACTAAAAATACAAAAAATAGCCAGGCATGGTGGTGCACACCTGTAATCCCGGCTACCTGGGAGGCTGAGGCAGGAGAATAGCTTGAACCCAGGAGTTGGAGATTGCAGTGAGCCGTGATCATGCACCATGGCACTCCACTCTGGGCAACAGAGTGAGACTCCATCTCAAATGAAAAACAAAACAACACAAAGAATAGTTAGGTAACAAAGAAAAGATAATAAAATGTGGAATCTGATGGGTATACAGGTGTTCACCTTCTGTTTGAAATTTTAATATTTTTATAATAAAATATGAAATGAAAAGGCAAAGCAAACAGAGTAACTGCCCTTCTGAAAACCCCTCCAGACAGCTGCTGTGTGCCATAGAAATAAGATGCAAAGTCGTTTCCTAGACTCTGCAAGAGGGCCATGCAGACTTCATGAATCTCATCACCTACGTTCAATATTTGATGCAACAAATATTTATCGAGTGCCTACTGCGTGTCAGGCACTGCACGACATGCTGGGGTTACAGCAGTGAACCAAACCTACAACAACATTCTGCCTCCTTTCTGAAGAAGCCCACCCCCCGACACGCCTTTTCACTTCCTGAAATTGTCTTCATTTCAGTTTCATCTGCACGTGGCTATGAGCTCAGGAAGGTCAGAGCCCTTCTCTCCATCACTTACAGCTGCATCCTCGGGTCTAGAACAAGGTCTTGTCTACAGTAAGACGTCAATAACAGTTAGTTGCAGAAATATTAGCCACCATCTACTTAGCGCTTGTTCCATCTGCACCTGTGTCTGCTTTAAATGGTTTGCACGGGTGTACTATTTAATCCTGAAAACTAGCCTCATTTTACAAGGTTAACGGAGGCACGGAGGAGCTGGGCTGTGAATTCAAGCAGTCTGGCTTCAGCCATCACTGTCCTAACCGCGCTGCAAACTGCCTCTAAGTGAATGAATGAATGACTCAATCATCGTGACTGGCCCAAGTTGAAATCCTAACTCTGCCACTCAGCCAAGTTGACCTGGGGCCAACCGATTTATCTCTTTGGACTTCAGGTCAAGTCCCTCCTCCTGGTTCGTGAAGATGTAAGATGCTGAAGAAAATTGGCTCAAAGACACCCCATACGCGCACGCACACGCGAACCCACACCCGAACAATGAGGGAGGCAGGAGCTGGGGAGGGCGGCGCGGGGTCACCGCCAGGCGCAGGGTGTGGCAGCCTCCAAGCGGCCAAAGTCTCTGGCTTCCAGGTTTTTCTGTTTGCTCACTCCCTATCTGGGGGCCCAAGGGGCTGTCTCCGCCACCCGAGTCCCGCGTAAACCTGGGTGACCCGGGAGACATCGTTGGAGCGTGAGTCATTGACATCAGGCGGCGGCGTGGGTTCGGGAGAAACCCGGCGGCGGGGAGATAAGCCTGCCCGGCAGGCAGGGGGATGGGCTGGCTGCCCCGCCCCGCGCCTGACTTCGCTGGGGAGGGAGACGCCCGGCTCCCGCCCCTGACTGGCCCAGCCGCGCGGAGCGCCTGGGAGAGGAGAAGGAGCCGACCTGCCGAGATGGAGGCGACCGGCACCTGGACGCTGCTGCTGGCCCTGGCGCTGCTCCTGCTGCTGACGCTGGCGCTGTCTGGGACCCGGGCTCGAGGCCACCTGCCCCCCGGGCCCACGCCGCTGCCGCTGCTGGGCAACCTCCTGCAGCTACGGCCCGGGGCGCTGTACTCGGGGCTCATGCGGGTGAGGGGCTCTGGGAGCGTCCTGGCTAGGGGCGGGGGTCCCTGGGAGAGACACCTGAGTGTCAGGGCGAGGGACTTTTCGGGGGTCCTAAGGAGGAGGGAGGGGCAGGGGTCCCAAGGCAAAGGGGCTGCGGGTGACCTGGGGTGGGGGCAGGTGCAGGTTGTCCAGGGCTGAGAAGCGGACGGGTGCCCGGGAGACAGGATCGTGCGGTGGGGGACCAGGGCGAGGAGGGGCAGAGACCTCTGCCTGCAGAATCCTGGGAAGGTGATGTACTGGGACCGAGGCTTCGAGAGACAGGAGTCCTCCAGCCAAGGAGAAGCTGCTGCGGCTGGCAGCTTGTCCCAGAGGGAGAGGTAGCTGGAGCCATACAGGTGGGGTATGCTAAAGAGGGGACAAAGAAGAAAAGGGGGAGACTCTCTGGGGGAAGTTGGAGACAGGAGGCTGGAGGGTTGCAGGCTCAGAGAGGGGATCCCACTGAAGGAATCTGTCTGCAGAGAATGAATGCAGGGTGGGAGGATGGGTGGAGCTCAGCTGGGAGTTCCTGGGACTGGGGAGGGAAGAAAGAAAGCAGAGGTAGCCCCAGCCTTACGGGATAGCAGGTGGGAGTGGGAAGAGACCTGAAGTTCCCCGTTCAAAAAGATTCTGGGTGATTTCAAGGACGTAGAAAAAGGGGTGTGGTCTTGGGGGAGAGATGGGGCGGATACTCAGCAGTGTCTGCTCCAGAATTTGACAGTTTTGCGGTGACTGAAAGGGGTGGCTGGATATTTGAGTGGTGGGGGGATCATAGGGAATTAGGGGAGACCAACACTGGTTCTGGATTGCCCAATGTCAGAGGTGAGGGTTCAGCAGGAATCGAGGGAATGAGGGAATGGCAGGAAGTCGGGGATGCCCCTGAAGGATGTGCTGGGGGAGGAGGCCTGGGAACCTGGTGCAAAAAGAGAACTGAGCCTCCCGAGGGAGCTGTTTCTCCTGGGATGGAGGCAGGTTCTGGGTGGAGGGTGCTGAAGCTAGACCCAGAGGCTCCTCCAATGACAGGGGCCATGAGGGAGACACCTCGGCTGGAAGAGGTCATGGCACCCTCCTCTTTCCACCTCCCTGCCCCAGCTGAGTAAGAAGTATGGACCAGTGTTCACCATCTACCTGGGACCATGGCGGCCCGTGGTGGTCCTGGTTGGGCAGGAGGCTGTGCGAGAAGCCCTGGGAGGTCAGGCTGAGGAGTTCAGCGGCCGAGGAACCATAGCGATGCTGGAACGGACTTTTGACGGCCATGGTAAGTCAAGGGCTGGTAGGCCCTCTATGCACAGCCTGCCACCACTTACTGGTGTGTGACCTTTGCACACGGTTCAGTGCCTCTGTTTCCTCATCTGTAAAATGGGGTGATAACAGTGCCCATCGGCCGGGCGCAGTGGCTCATGCCTGAAATCCCAACACTTTGGGAGGTGGAGGTGGATGCGGCACTTGAGATCAGGAGTTCCAGACCAGCCTGGCCAATATGGCGAAACCCTGTCTCTATTAAAAATATAAAATGTAGCTGGGCATGGTGGTGTGCACCTGTAATCCCAGCTACTCAGGAGGCTGAGGCAGGAGAATCACTTGAATCCGGGAGGCAGAGGTTGCAGTGAGCCAAGATCACGCCACCGCACTCCAGCCTGGGCAACAGAGTGAGACTCCCTATCAAAAACAAACAAAAAAAGCAAACAAAAAAAAAACAAACAAAGAAAGCAGTGCCCGTCATGTAGGATTGAGTGACTGGGTGAGGACAGCCTTGCACAAAGTGAACACTCACTAATCACCAGGTTTTCACCAGGTTGTCCTGTCAGTGATAACCATCAGTGATCCAGGTAAAGCCCTGAGGGCTCAGAAAGATGCCGGAGAGCTCTCAAGATGCTGGGAATTGGTGGGCAAGCCCTCGAACAATAAAAACGGTTATCTGTGTTACAACAGAAAGCAGGAGGCCCGTGCTGGGTGCTGCCAGGACTAAGACAGCACCTAGGTGCTCTGGGGAAGCACCTAGGCCAGTGGGGAGACAGACTCACCACACAGTGACGACCCAGAGTGGTCAGGGAGAAAGGTCAGGGTGGGATAGGGAGGAATCAGGGCAAGAGGGGTCAAGGCCAGGATGAGGGAAGCCCTGGGACCTTAGGGATTTAGACCCAGCTTGTTTGGTGAGGGAGATTCAGGAAGTCTTCCTGGAAGAGAGGCTGTCAGAGCTGAGACTCTTAAGATGAGTGGGAAGGGTGTTCCAGGCAGAAGAACCAACGCCTACAAAAGCGTGACTTTGAGAGAAGCATTCATCCATTCAACTAATGAATGAAGCTGGGCACGGTGGCTCACACCCGTAATCCCAGCTCTTTAAGGGGCTGAATCGGGAGGATGACTTGATCCTAGGAGTTTGAGACAAGCCTGGGCAACATACCCTGCCTCCACAAAAAATTAAAAAAAAAATGATCTTATGCCTGGTCCTGTACTGAGTACCAGGTACACAGAGTTGACAGACGTGGTGTCCTCTCCTACTGTGGGAGAGGCGGGCTTGTACTGCAGCAAGACGACAGAGGGAGGGAATAGAATCCTGAAGTGAGAGGCACAGCTTTGAGAGCAAACACAGGGCACAGGCACCTGTCCAAGGGTAAAGAGGGAATCAGGGAAGGCTTCTCAGAGGAGGTGACATTTGAGCTGGGACGTGAAGGATGAATGAGTTAGTTCACCAAGGATGGGAGGGAAGCGGGTGAGAGTGATGCAGGCAGAGGGAACTGCAGGATCATAGGCCTAGACAGGGGATCGTAACCCCTTTAAGGAAGTGAGAGAAGAACAGCAAGTCTTAGTGGGTTAAGTAACAAAGCTGAGAAGCCAGGGAAATCCCTAGTCACGCAGGGCCTGTGAGTCATGCCAGAGTGTTTGGGCTTTTGATTTTCCTGGGAGCAGTTGATTTAAAGCAGGGAACAGCTGTAGTCGGAGTTGGGAGGGTCCTGTGGTTTCTGCCTGAAGGGGCTGAAACTGGAGGCTGGGAGTCCAGGGTGAGGACCAGCCTGGACTAGGGCTGGGGCCAGGGGATAGGGAGGAAGGGGTGATTGGGAGAGGCCAGGGGCTCTGGTCAGGGAATGGATGGTGGGTTGAAACAGGGAGAGGAGAGATACTGAGGCCAGTCTGGAACACAGTGTGGCAAGGGAAGGAGATGCCCAAGGGGCAGTGCCCGAGAGGCCACAACAGGCTGGCATTGGACAGGGAGGGTCTGTCTGGACCAGATGTCTTGGATAAAGGAGGAAAATGGTGCAGTTCCATCCTCCTCCCTTCCTCCTCCCTCCTTCCTCCCTCTCTATTCAACCTCCAAGCTACATGGGTCACAAGACCCAGTGGGGCTCCGTAAATGATGGGACGAGTGGATGGAAGGAAAGAAGAAAGAAAGAACTCTTCATTCATCCTGGTTAATTACAGAACAGGCTGGCTGCAGTGGATCACACCTGTAATCCTAGCACTTTGGGAGGCTGAAGCGGGTGGATCACCTCAGGTCAGGAGTTCGAGACCAGCCTAGACAACAGCATATGCCTGTAATTCCAGCTACTTGGAACGCTGAGGCAGGAGAATTGCTAAAACCCAAGAGGCGGAGGTTGCAGTAAGCCAAGATTGTACCACTGCACTCCAGCCTGGGCAACAGAGCAAGACCTCGTCTCAATAATAATTACAAAACAGAAGGAGCCTGGGTCATCCCAGCTACCTACTTTTCGGGAGAATGCTCCCCTGACCCAAGGGCAAGGGATGGGAGAACCAGTGTGATTACGCATTTATTCAGCACCTACTGAGTCCTCAACCCTGGGCTAGGCTGAAATGGACTCAGGATGGAGCCTCAAGAATCCCCCTCAGGGCACCTCATTAGAAAGAAGGGGGAATTGGCCAGGCATGGTGGCTCACGCCTGTAATCCCAGCACTTTGGGAGGCTGAGCCGGGCAGATCATGAGGTCAGGAGATCAAGACCATCCTGGCTAACAAGGTGAAATCCTGTCTCTGCTAAAAATAAAAATTAGGCCGGGCATGGTGGCTCATGCCTGTAATCCTAGCACTTTGGGAGGCCGAGGTGGGTGGATCATCTGAGGTCAGGAGTTCAAGACCAGACTGACCAACATGGTGAAACCCTGTCTCTACAAAAATTAGCCAGGCATGATGATGGCTGCCTGTAATCCCAGGTACTCGGGAGGCTGAGGCATGAGAATTGCTTGAACCCAGGAGGCAGAGGTTGCAGTGAGCCGAGATAGTGCCATTGCACTCCAGCCTGGGCGATAGAGCAAGACTCTGTCTCAAAAAAAAAATTAGACCAGCGTGGTGGTGTGCAGCTGTAGTCCCAGCTACTCGGGAGGCTGGGGCAGGAGAACTGCTTGAACCCGGAAGGCAGAGGTTACAGTGAGCCGAGATCAGGACACTGCACTCCAGTCTGGGTGACAGAGCGAGACTTCATCTCAAAAAAATAAAAGGGAATGGGGAGAGGGGCCGGTCCCTCCTTGAGTCTAGCCTTCTGCACAGGGGTTTTCTTCTCCAACGGGGAGCGGTGGAGGCAGCTGAGGAAGTTTACCATGCTTGCTCTGCGGGACCTGGGCATGGGGAAGCGAGAAGGCGAGGAGCTGATCCAGGCGGAGGCCAAGTGTCTGGTGGAGGCGTTCCAGGGAACAGAAGGTCAGCATGGCAGGGTCACCCCAGGGTCTCCAGCTGAGTGAGAGGGAGGATCCTCCCACTGCGGCTGGCAGTGGCCCCAACTCGTCCTGGAATGGGTGGGAAGGGAAGCCTTGGACTCTAGGTCTGGGCTGGGGGTTCTGTTGTGGTCACCCCACCCTCTGTCTCTGTCCTGCTGTCTCTCCGAGGCTGTTACGACATCTCTCTGTGTGTCTCTGGTGCTGTCATCCCACTCTTTCTGGGTCTCCATCTCTCTGTCTCTTTTTTTTTTTTTTTTTTTTTTTGGAGATGGAGTCTTGTTCTGTTGCCCATGTTGGCGTGCAGTGGTGCAATCTCAGCTCACTGCAACCTCCACCTTACGGGTTCAAGCAATTCTCCTGTCTCAGCCTCCCAAGTAGCTGGGACTACAGGTGCCCACCACCATGCCTGGCTAATTTTTGTATTTTTAGTAGAGATGGGGTTTCACCATGTTGGCAAAATGGTCTCGATCTCTTGACCTTGTGATCTGCCTGCTTCGGCCTCCCAAAGTGCTGGGATTACAGGCGTGAGCCACCGCGTCGGGCCTGTCTCTTCTCTCTCTCATTCCTCTGTTTCTCGGGCCCTAAGTGTGTCTTTCTTTTTCCCATCTGTCTGTCTCCCTCTTTGCCCGTTTAGCTCTCTTCCTGCGCTGTCCATCCCTCTGTCTTTCCCTGCCTCCCTGTCTCTCTCTGGTCGGGTTCAGTCCCAAACTGCTCCCCTCTACCTGGCTCCATCAAAGCCCACCTCCCTGCCCCCACTCCCCCCAGGACGCCCATTCGATCCCTCCCTGCTGCTGGCCCAGGCTACCTCCAACGTAGTCTGCTCCCTCCTCTTTGGCCTCCGCTTCTCCTATGAGGATAAGGAGTTCCAGGCCGTGGTCAAGGCAGCTGGTGGTACCCTGCTGGGAGTCAGCTCCCCAGGGGGTCAGGTGAGTGGGTGGGACCCCTCCCCAACTACCTTCCCTAAAGGTTGCTGCCAAGGTCCCATGAAAACTAGCTGCCCTTCTCCCCACAGACCTATGAGATGTTCTCCTGGTTCCTGTGGCCTCTGCCAGGCCCCCACAAGCAGCTCCTCCACCACGTGGGCACCTTGGCTACCTTCACAGTCCGGCAGGTGCAGCAGCACCAGGCGAACCTGGATGCCTCGAGCCCCGCAAGTGACCTTGTTGATGCTTTCCTGCTGAAGATGGCACAGGTGCGGGAAGGGTGCAGGGACCCCCTCTCCAAATGGAGGTGGTGGCCTGGTGGGTCCCCAACCAGATGTTCCTGGGGACGTCAGTTGGGTCCCTCTTTCTCTCTCTGCATGTCTCTGTGAGTACGAGTGTCTCTGTGTGGGTGTGTATGTCTCTTTTTCTTTTTTTGAGACAGTCTCACCCTGTTGCCAGGTTGGAGTGCAATGACACAATCTCGGCTCACTGTAACCTCCACCTCCCGGGTGCAAGCGATTCTCTTGCCTCAGCCTCCCGAATAGCTGGGACTATAGCCGTGCACCGCCACACCCAGCTAATTTTTGTATTTTTAGTGGAGCGAGGTTTCACCATGTTGACCAGGATGGTCTCGATCTCTGAACCTCGTGATCTGACCGCCTTGGCCTCCCAAAGTGCTGGGAATACAGGCGAGAGCCACTGCGCCCGGCGTGTGTCTCTTCTCTGTGTGACCATCTGTCTCTTTCAGGGCGTTGCTCTCACTGCCTCTCCCTCCCCTGACCTGGGCGTTTGTGCTGGGCTCTCTGTCTCTCCTCTTTCTTCTCCCTCCCACTTCGGCCCCTGAGTTCAGGCCTCATGCTCAAGATCTATACCAGCAATTCCCAGAATCACTTCATCCCACTCGCTGAAGCCTCCCCACACATTTATGTAAATTCACAATTTTTTAATTTGTTAATAAAGCCCATTTTGTTAATTATATGAGAATAATATTTCTCTTTTTATTTTTATTTTTTGAGACAGAGTCTCTCTCTGTTACTCAGGCTGGAGTGCAATGGCGTGATCTTGGCTCACTGCAACCTCCACCTCCTGGGTTCAAGTCATTCTCCTGCCTCAGCCTCCCGAGTAGCTGGGATTATAGGCATGCACCACCACACCCAACTAATTTTGTTGTTGTTGTTGTTTTTTTAGTAGAGATGGGGTTTCTTCATGTTGGTCAGGCTGGTCTTGAACTCCCGACCTCAGGTGATCTGCCTGCCTTGGACTGCTAAAGTGCTGGGATTACAGGCATGAGCCACCGTGCCTAGCGGTAATTCTATAATTCTAATTTTTGTTTGTTTGTGTTTTGAGACAGGGTCTCGTTCTGTCGCTCAGGCTGCAGTACAGTGGCACAATCATAGCTCGTTGCAGCCCTAATCTGAGCTCAAGCGATCCTCTTGCCTCAGCCTCCTGAGTAGCTGGAATTACAGGCACATGCCGCCACACCCAGCAGATTTTTTGTGTGTTTAGTAGAGACAAGGTCTCACTCTGTTGCCCAGGCTGATCTCAAACTCCTGAACTCCAGCAATCCACCCGCCTCAGCCTCCCAGAGGGCCAGGATTACAGATGTGAGCCACCACTCCCATCCCTATTTTTGATGTCTGAAGGAACAGCTGTACGATTTTCCACAGGGCTGCATCATTTCACATTCCCACCAATGGTGCACAAGCATTTCAGAGTCTCCACATCTGCACCAACCCTTATAATTTTCTGCGTTTTTGTTAGTAGTCATTCCCTTTCATTTTTAAAAACATTTTAACCAGAGAGAACTAATATTAAGAGTCTACTTCCCGGCTGGGAGTGGCGGCTCACGCCTGCAATCCCAGCACTTTGGGAGGCCAAGGCAGGTGGATCCCCTGAGGTCAGGAGTTTGAGACCAGCCTGGGCGACATGGTGAAACCCCGTTTCCACTAAACATACAAAAATTAAGCAGGTATGGTGTCAGGTGCCTGTAATCCCAGCTACTCGGGAGGCTGAGGCAGGAGAATTGCTTGAACTTGGGAGGTAGAGGTTACAGTCAGCCAAGATTGTGCCACTGCACTCCAGCCTGGGCAACAAATCAAGACTCTGTCTCAAAAAAAAAAAGAGTCTACTTCCCAACTTTCCCAAAATTTATCTAAACTCCCTGATAGCTGGACAAGGTGGCTCACACCTGTAATCCCAGCACTTTGGGAGGCCAAGGAGGGTGGATCAGGAGATCAAGACCATCCTGGCAAACATGGTGAAACCGCATCTCTACTAAAAATACAAAAAAATGAGCCGGGCGTGGTAGTGCATGCCTGTAGTCCCAGCTACTTGGGAGGCTGAGGCAGGAGAATTGCTTGACCTTGGGAGGCAGAGGTTGCAGTGGGCCAAGATCGTGCCACTGCACTCCAGCCTGGGCGACAGAGATTCCATCTCAAAAAATAAATAATAAATAAATAAATACATAAACAAACCAACCCCCTGACAAAACTTTAATTTGTGGTGCTGACCCAGACGTGGCTGTTCTGACATTTACTTCCCGAAGGCTGTGTTCTCTCAGCCCCTCTGCCTGATTTCTTTCAGGAGGAACAAAACCCACACACAGAATTCACCGAGAAGAACATGCTGATGACAGTCATTTATTTGCTGTTTGCTGGGACAATGACAGTCAGCGCCACGGTCGGCTATACCCTCCTGCTCCTGATGAAATACCCTCATGTCCAAAGTAAGAGCGTTTTTCACCTGCCAGGGCTTGGGAACAGAAGTAAGGGTTCTGGGTTGGGTGCGGTGGCTCACACCTGTAATCCCAGCACTTTGGGAGGCCGAGGCGGGCTGATCACTTGAGAATAGGAGTTCAAGACCAGCCTGGCCAACATAGTGAAACCCCATCTCTACTGAAAATACAAAAGTTAGCCAAGTAGCTGTAATCCCAGCTACTCAGGAGGCTGAGACACGAGAATTGCTTGATCCCAGGAGGTAGAGGTTGCAGTGAGCGGACATCACACCACTGCACTCCAGACTGGGTGACAGAAAGAGACACTGTCTCAAAAAACAGCGTGCGGCCGGGTGCAGTGGCTCACGCCTATAATCCTAGCACTTTGGGAAGCTGAGGCGGGAGATCACAAAGTCAGGAGTTCAAGACCAGCCTGGCCAACTTAGTGAAACCACATCTCTACTAAAAGTACAAAAAAAAATTAGCTGCGTGTGGCGGAAGGCACCTGCAATCCCAGCTACTCGGGAGGCTGAGGCAGGAGAATTGCTTGAACCCAGGAGACAGAGGTTGCAGTGAGCTAACATCACGCCACTGCACTCCAGCCTGGGAGACAGAGCAAGACTCTATCTCAAAAAAAAGAAAGAAAGAAAGAAAGAAAGTATACATGAGCCAGGCATTGTCGCTCATGCCTGTAATCCTAGCACTTTGGGAGGCCAAGGTGGGAGGTTCACTTGAGGCTGGGAGTTCAAGATCAGCCCGGCCAACATAGTGAGACCCTGTCTGTACCAAAAATAGAAAAATTAGCTGGGTGTGGTGGTATGTGGCTGTGGTCACATCTACTCAGGAGGCTGAGGTGGATCACTTGAGCCCAGGAGGTTTGGTGGAGGCTACCACACTGAGCCGTCATTGCACCACTGCACTCCAGCCTGGGCAAGAGAATAAGACCCTGTCCCCCCCAACCAAAAAAAAGAGGCTGGGCTCAGTGGCTCACGCCTGTAATTCCAGCACTTTGGGAGGTCGAGGTGGGCAGATCACCTGTGATCAGGATTTTGAGACCAGCCTGACCAACATGAAGAAACCCCGTCTCTAATAAAAATACAAAATTAGCCAGGTGTGGTGGTGTATGCCTGCAATCCCAGGTACTCGGGAGGCTGAGGCAGGAGAATCACTTGAACCTGGGAGGCGGAGGTTACAGTGAGCTGAGATCACGCCATTTCATTCCAGCCTGGGCTACAAGAGTGAAATTCCATCTAAAAAAAAAAAAAAGAGAGAGAGAAGATAGATGGAATACCTAACACACAAGATGTGTGGTCAGGCCAGGCGAGGTGGCTCACACCTGTAATCCAGAGGCCAAGGTGGGTGGATCACGTGAGGTCAGGAATTTGAGACCAGCTTGACCAACATGGAAAAACCCTGTCTCTCCAAAAAATACAAAATTAGTGGGTTGTGGTGGTGGGCACCTGTAATTGCAGCTACTCAGGAGGCTGAGGCAGGAGAATCACTTGAACCTGGGAGGCAGAGGTTGTGGTGGGCTAAGATCGCACCATTGCACTCCAGCCTGGGCGACAGAGTGAGACTCCGTCTCAAAGAAAAAAAAAGAGAGAGAAGATAAGAGAGAGAGAGAAGATTGATGGAACACCCAACACACAAGTTGTGTGGTCTTTGGGCTCACTGAGGGCTGGGGGCCATTCCTCCCCAGCTGTCAGCCTCACCCCAAACCACAGCTAAGCAAGCAGATGGGCTTCCAAGAGGAGGAGGACCCCTGCGCCCTACCCCTGCCTGACCCCCACCCTCCTCTTGCTTACAGAGCGGGTACGGGAGGAGCTGACTCGGGAGCTGGGGGCTGGCCAGGCACCAAGCCTAGGGGACCGCACCCGCCTTCCTTACACCAACGCAGTTCTGCACGAGGCGCAGCGGCTGCTGGCGCTGGTGCCCATGGGAATACCCCGCACCCTCATGCGAACCACCCGCTTCCGAGGGTACACCCTGCCCCAGGTGGGTATGCGTACTGCCTCGGCCCATGGTTCTCTGCCTCAGGGCCTGAGCCCGGGTGGGTTGCTGTCAGTGACTTTTTTTTTTTTATCTTAGTGCCTCTCTCTCTCTCTCTCTCTCTCTCTCTCTCTCTCCCCTCCAACCCCACCCCCACAGTCCTGCATATTTTTCTCCTCCTTCCTTCTCTGACACCCCTTCCTTTTCTGCATCTTTTTTTTTTTTTTTTTTTTTTTTTTTTGAGACTAAGTCTTGCTCTGTTGCCCAGGCTGGAATGTAACAGCGTGCTCTTGGCTCACTGCAACCTCTGCCTCCTGGATTCAAGTGATTCTCCTGCCTCAGCCTCCTGAGTAGCTGGGATTACAGGCATGCGCCACCACCTCCAGCTAATTTTTGTATTTTCAGTAGAGATGAGGTTTCACCATGTTGGCCAGTCTGGTCTCGAACTCCTAACCTCAGGTGATCCGCCCGCCTCAGCCTTCCAATGTGCTGGGATTACAGGCGTGAGCCACCTCACCCAGCCTCCCTTTCTGCATCTTTTTACTCTTTCTGTTTCTTTTCGGTTTGTGTTTTCTTGCCGTTTGTCTCTGCGCCCCATCTGCCCCACAGATCTCCTAATTCTGCCTCCTTCTAAGGTGGTTGGGACAATCGAATGAGGTGACATATGGAGAAGCAGTTTGAAAACTGAGGAGCAAGTCCAGGACTAAGGGAAGCCCTCTTGACCCTTAGCCCCTGCTACAGACACACATTCTCTTCTCTGCCTTTCTTTCTCTCAATCTCAGGGCCCTTCACTGGAGAGCAGCTCTGATGCAGGACCAAAAGGGGGCGATGTTTCCTCAGAAACCCCAGGGCTTAGTGCATGCGGCTCCCTCCTCCAACTTCACGGCAAAATCAAACTCACAGCAGCTAGGTTCCAGTGCTGCTGTGCTGCTGTCTGCTTTGCTTTGCTCGCTCTTTTTTTTCTCTCTCTCTTTCTTTCTTCCTTTCTTTCTCTTTCTTTTTTTCCCTTTTTCCCTCCTTCCCCCCTCTCTTTCTTTCTTTCTCTCTTCTTCTCTCTCTCTCTTTCTCTTTATTTCTCTCCTCCCTCCCTCCCTCTCTCCCTTTATCTCTATCTTTTCTTTCTTTTTCCTTTTTTTTGAGACGGAGTTTCGCTCTTGTTACCCAGGCTGGAGTGCAATGGCACGATCTCTGCTCACCGCAACCTCCGCCTCCTGGGTTCAGGCAATTCTCCTGCCTCAGCCTCCCGAGTAGCTGGGATTACAGGCGCACACCACCATGCCCAGCTAATTTTTTGTATTTTTAGTAGAGAGAGGGTTTCACCATGTTGACCAGGATGGTCTCAATCTCTTGACCTTGTGATCCACCCGCCTCGGCCTCCCAAAGTGCTGAGATTACAGGCGTGAGCCACCGCGCCCGGCCCTCTTTTCTTTCTTTCTCTCCTCCCTCCCTCCCTCTTGTTCTCTCTCTCTCTCTTTTCTTTCCTTCTTTCTTTCTTTTGACAGGGTCTCTCTCTGTCTCCCAGGGTGGAGTGCAGCAGTGCAAAAATAACTCACTGCAGCCTTGAACTCCTGAGTTCAGAGTGATCCCACCTCAGCCTCCTGAGCAGCTGAGCCCACAGGCTTATGCCACCATGCCAGGCTAATTTTTTAATTTTTCATAGAGACAAGTTCGTGCTATATTGCCCAGGCTGGTCTCAAACTCCCGGACTCAAATGCTGCTTTCACCTCAGCCTCCCACATAGCTGGGATTACAGGCACGAGCCACTGCACCCCACTCAACCCTCAACAAATGTTGATGCTGTTATGTTTTGTGACCTAGTGTCCCTGGTACCCCCGACTTATGTGCCACACTCTAGGACCTAATAGACTGGGGTGGGAAGGGGTTTGTAGCTTGATTGTTTGTTTGTTTGTTTATTTATTTATTTATTTATTTGAGACAGAGTCTCACTCTGTCAGATCGCTCTGAGTGCAGTGTCATGATCTCAGCTCACTGCAATCTCCACTTCCTGAGTTCAAGTGATTCTCCTCCCTCAGCCTCTGGAGTAGCTGGGATTACAGGTGCCTGCCACCACGCCCAGCTAATATTTTGTATTTTTAGTAGAGATGGGATTTCACCATGTTGGCCAGGATGGTCTCGATCTCCTGACTTCATGATTCTCCCGCCTCGGCCTCCCAAAGTGCTGGGATTACAGGCGTGAGCCACTGCGCCCAGCGCGTAGCTTGATTCTCATTCCCCCTCAGGGCACGGAGGTCTACCCGCTCCTCGGCTCCATCCTGCATGACCCCAACATCTTCCAACAGCCAGAGGAGTTCAACCCAGACCGTTTCCTGGATGCAGACGGACGGTTCAGGAAGCACGAGGCGTTCCTGCCCTTCTCCTTAGGTATCTGCTGCTGCCCTGGTTATAACAAGCAGGCGCTGGTGAACTCCAGGCACCTATGCCAGCTGGGGGCACCCTTCTGCACCCTGGGCTCACTGTTGGCCCCTCCACCTGCTGTTCTCCCTGTGCGCCTGGGCATGAGGAGGGTTGGCTCAGTCCTCTCTTTCTCTCTCTGTCTCTCTCTCTCTTTCTTTCTCTCTCTCTCTCTCCTCGTCCTCGTCCTCCTCCTCCTCCCCCCCAGGAAAGCGTGTCTGCCTTGGAGAGGGCCTGGCAAACGCAGAGCTCTTCCTCTTCTTCACATCCATCCTGCAAGCCTTCTCCCTGGAGAGCCCGTGCCCACCGGGCACCCTGAGCCTCAAGCCCACCATCAGTGGCCTTTTCAACGTCCCCCCAGCCTTCCAACTGCAAGTCCATCCCGCTGACCTTCACCCCACCGCATAGACCAGA
Organism: Aotus nancymaae; assembly: GCF_030222135.1. Classification (NCBI taxonomy): domain Eukaryota; kingdom Metazoa; phylum Chordata; class Mammalia; order Primates; family Aotidae; genus Aotus; species Aotus nancymaae. The sequence goes on along the minus strand of NW_026988441.1, from coordinate 13,090,866 downwards.
TGAAAGAAGGCGACTTGGAGGTGGTGGGTGCCCGGGATAGTGCCTCCAGCCTCGAGTTTCCTTGTGAATGGGAGGATGGAGACAACCCTCCAGCACGGACAGGGTTATGTCTCCAGAGTCTACACTGCAGGCAGCCACATTTACACACCTGCAGCTGTTTTCCAGAGACTGTCCCACGCCCCCACACTCACTCACTTGGCTCATGCCGCTGTTAAGATGCACAACCACACACCCATACACAACTACAAGGGCTACAAGGCAGCTGCTGCGTTCGCTTTCCATGGACATAAGTACGGTCCATCCACAATCACAAGTGAGTAGCCACGTAACCCACCGACTCAGACACCGTGCAACTCCCCTGGATCTGCAGCCCATACGTGGGAGTCCGGCTGTCACCTTCACGAGCCACAGAAGCAGCCACGCGTGTCCACAGCTCACACGCCCTCTCCATTCACCAGATGTCTCAGTCTGTCCCTGTCTCTGGTGCTGGCACAGAGAACAGCGCGCCCCTTCCTGGGTCACGCCACAGAGAGACCATTACTATCTACGTGCCCAACACGTGCTCCCTCTCATAGCTGCACCACGCTCCCGGCCTGTGACCACTGATGTCCACACACCCCCAACTACTGGTCCACACAGCTACCCACGTATGACATTGTCCTGGCTCCCCAGAGTATCTTAGTGACAAGAGACACACCACTTCCACTGAGGCACAGTCCCCAGCCACCTCCACAACTGCAGCCTTCAGTCACCCTCCCTTTTTTTTTTTTTGAGATGGAGTCTTACTCTGTTGCCCAAGCTGGAGTGCAGTGTCACAATCTCGGCTCACTGCAACCTCTACCTCCCGGGTTCAAGCAATTCTCCTGCCTCAGCCTCCCCGGTAGCTGGGATTACAGGTGCCCACCACCACGCATGGCTACTTTTTATATTTTTAGTAGACATAGGGTTTCGCTATTTGGCCAGGCTGGTCTCGAAGTCCTGACCTCAAGTGATCCGCCTGCCTCGGTCTCCCAAAATGCTGGGATTACAGGTGTGAGCCATGCCGCCCGGCCTCAGTCACCCCTTTTTAAGCATCCTGATTCTCCCAAATGCAAACACATCCGGGTCTGCAATCGTGCACAGAGACCTTGGACACATGAGGACCCTCAGACCAGAGGAACACCTGCCCAACCCCCAACACCTGCTTATGCCACCATGTGGACAGCGGCCCCTGCTGTGCCTCCACACACACATACACCCTCACTCACTTATCTGCAGTCCCTATTCGGCGTCAGATCCCCCTTTAGACCCAGCGGAAGGGGCTAGAAGACCAAATAGGGGCCAGGTTTCAATTCACCCTGTCAGGGAGTGAGCTGGATCTGACATCCTTGTGACTTAAAGGTCCAGCTTGGGAATTAAAGTTTGTTCCTGGCCTTTAGCCTACAGCATGTGTGTGACCTGAGTCAGTCACTGTGAGTAAGGGGTGGGGACGGGGGAGTCTACCCCTCCCCTGAGGCTGGGCGGGAGCTGAAAAACATGGCCACCGCCCACCCTGACTGCTGACATCAGGACCAGATGTGGAGCTGGGAGGAGGGGCAGGCTGGGGCCCCGCGTTGGGCCTAACTTCCAGAAAGGGCCAAGGTGTCTGGCGGTGGGAAGTGCTCAAGGAGAGGGTAACCCAAGCTGGACTGCGGACCTTGGGGGCTCCCTCAGCCAGTGAAAGCCTGAAGCCAACTAGATCCAGACCCTAGAGACTCTTGGGCACAAGAACTAGCTTGCAACACAGACCCTAAGCCCATTCCCACTCACTTCCTCCATCCTCCCCTTCACAAGGAAACCAGAGCCATTTGTAAATTTCTTTTTTTTTTTTTTTTCTGAGACAGAGTCTCTCTCTGTCACCCAGGCTGGAGTGCAGTGGCATGATGATCTTGGCTCACTGCAGCCTCCGCCTCCCAGGTTCAAGCAATTCTCCTGCCTCAGCCTCCAGAGTAGCTGGAATTACAAGTGCATGCCACCATGCCCAGCTAAATTTTATATTTTTAATAGAGACAGAGTTTCTCCATGTTGGTCAGGCTGGTCTTGAACTCCTGACCTCATGATCCACGCGCCTTGGCCTCCTAAAGTGCTGGGATTACAGGTGTGAGCCACCGCACCCGGCCTACATTTTTTACCTAGGAAAGAAGTTCGCAAACATACACAAAAGTAGAATGATACAATGAGCCCCCAGGTGCCCATCACCCAGCCTCATTTCAATAGTCATCAACTTTCTGCAGCTTTTACTTCATCTATATCCTTTTCTGCCTTTTTCATTTTTTTTTTTTTGAGATGGGGTTTTGCTTTGTTGCCCAAGCTGGAGTGCAGTGACACAATCATAGCTCACTGCGGTCTCGGACTCCCGGGCACAAGCAATCCTCCTACCTCAGCTTTCCAAGCAACTGAGACTAAAGTTGCATTCCACCATGCCTGGCTAAATTTCTTATTTTTATTTTTTATAGAGAAAGGGTCTCACTGGATTGCCCAGGCTGCTCTCAAACTCATGTTCTCAAGAGTTTGCATCCCAGCCTCCCAAAGTGCTGGGATTACAGGCATGAGCCACTGCACTCTGCCCTGACATATTTATTTTACCTATTGCTATTTATTTATCTTTTTTTTTTTTTGAGATGGAGTCTTGCTTTTGCCCAGGCTGGAGTGCAGTGGCGTGCTCCCGGCTCACCACAACTTCCGCCTCCAGGTTCGAGCGATTCTCCTGCCTCAGCCTCCCAAGTAGCTGGGATTACAGGTGCACACCACCACGCCCAGCTAATTTTTGTATTTTTAAGTAGAGATGGGGTTTCATCATGTTGGTCAGGCTGGTCTTGGACCCCTGACCTCGTGATCCACCTGCCTCAGCCTCCCAAAGTGCTGGGATCACAGGTGTGAGCCACTGCATCTGGCTAATTTTTATATTTTTAGTAGAAATGGCAGGCTGGTTTCGAACTTCTGATCTTGTGATCTGCCCGCCTCAGCCTCCCAAAGTGCTGGGATTACAGGCGTCAGCCACATCGCCCGGCCCCTGCTTTATCTTTCTTCACTGCCCGTCTTGCAACATAAGTATTTATGTGAGTGTTATTTCTCTTCCCCCTTTGAATAGAAGCTCTAAGAGGATGTGAACTTTTCTTGCTCCTTTTACAAGCCCCATCCCTAGCACCACCTGTCCATCTTTTCTTTTCTTTTCTTTTCTTTTTAATGACAGGGTCTCTCTCTGTCATGCAGACTGGAATGCAGTGGTGCCCTCATAGCTTACTGCAGCCTCAAACTCCTGGGCTCAAGCGATCCTCCCACCTCAGCCACCCCAAGTAGCCAAGACTATGTGTGCAAGCACACCTGGCTAATTAAAAAAAATTTTTTTGTAGACACAGGGTCTGGCTATGTTGCCAGGCTGGTCTTAAACTCCTAGCCTGAAGCAATCATCCCACCTGGGTCTCCTAAAGTGTGGGATTATAGGCGTGACCCACTCAACCTAGCCAGTTTATTTTTTTATTTTTTTTCGGGGAGGGGATGGTCTCTCACTGTCGCCCAGGCTGGAGTGCAGGGACGCAATCCCGGCTCACTGCAACCTACACCTCCCGGGTTCAAGAGATTCTCCTGGCCGGGTGAGGTGGCTCACCCCTGTAATTCCAGCACTTTGAGAGGCTGAGGTGGGTGGATCATCTGAGCTCAGGAGTTCAAGACCAGCCTGGGCAACACGGTGAAACCCCGTATCTACTAAAAATACACAAATCAGTTGGGTGTGGGAGCTCGTGCCTGTAGTCCCAGCTACTCAGGAGGCTGAGGCAGAAGAATCACTTGAACCCAGGAGGCGGAGGTTGCAGTCAGCCAAGATCAAACCACTGAGCTCCAGGCTGGTGACCAAGGAGTGAAACTCCGTCTCAAAAAAGAAAAGAAAAAAAGAAATTCTTCTGCCTCAGCCACCCGAGTAGCTGGGACTACAGGCAAGCACCACCAGGCCTGGCTAATTTTTTTTTTTTTTTTTTTTTGTATTTTTAGTAAGGATGGGGTTTTCAAATGTTGGCAAGGCTGGTCTTGAACTCTGACCTCAGATGATCCACCCACCTCAGCCTTCCAAAATGCTGGGATTACAGGCATGAGCCACCACATCTGGTACTGTCTCATTTTTTAAAAATGCATTTCAAAGTAAATTGCAGGCACATAGTAGGTGCTCAGCAAATAGTTCATATAGTTCATGAGTGAATGAATTTACAGGTTCAAGTAGGCCATCAACCAGCTGGGTCCAGTGAGCCCTAGGGTGAGCAGGGCCCCCCACACCCGACATATCTAAACAAGTGAGCAGACCTTTGCACATATTTGCACGCTTCAAAAATGCCACAATTGGCTGGGTGCGATGGCTCATGCCTGTAATCCCAGCACTTTGAGAGGCCAAGGCAGGAAGATCACCTGAGGTCAGGAGTTAGAGACCAGCCTGGCCAACATGGTAAAATCCCGTCTCTACTACAAATACACAAATTAGCTGGGCATAGTGATGGGCACCTGTAGTTCCAGCTATTCAGGAGGCTGAGGCAGGAGAATCACTTGAACCAGGGAGGTGGAGGTTGCCTCCAGCCTGGGTGACAATGAGAACCATGCCCCCACCCCGAAAGAAAAAGAAAAAAAGAGAAGGGGCTGGGCGCAGTGGGTCACACCTATAATCCCACACTTTAGGAAGCCCAGGTGGGATGACTGCTTGAGGTTAGGAGTTTAAGACTAGCCTGGCAATATTCCTAGGCCCTGTGTCTACAAAAAAAAAAAAAAAATTTTTTTTTTTTGTGGCAGAGTCTCACTCTGTCACCCAGGCTGGAGTGTAATGGTGTGTTCTAAGCTCACTGCAACCTCTTCCTTCCTGGTTCAAGTGATTCTCCCTGTCTCAGCGTCCCAAGTAACGGATTACAGGTGCCCACCATCACACCCAGCTAATTTTCGTATTTTTAGTAGAGACGGGATTTCGCCACATTGACCAGGATGGTCTCAATCTCTTGACCTCGTGATCCAGCTGCCTCGGCCCCACAAAGTGCTGGGATTACAGGCATGAGCCACTGCACCTGGCCAAAAACATTTTTTTTTATTAGCCAGGTGTGCTTGCACACATAGTCTTGACTACTCGGGAAGGCTGAGGCGGGAGGATCGCTTGAGCCCAGGAGTCTGAGGCTGCAGCAAGCTATGATGTCGCCACGGCATTTCAGTCTGGACGACAGAGTGCTTGAACTGGGAAGTGGAGTTTGCAGTCAGCTGAGATACCACCCCTGCACCCCAGCCGGGGCGACAGAGTGAGATTCTGTCTCAAGAAAAAAGCCACAATGAGGAATCGTCCCCTTCGTGGCAGGACTTTTACAGGGTGATGAAGACGCAGCACTGCCCAAGATATACGCAGTCCCTGCCCCCGCAGAGGCCACAGGCCAGCGGGAGGAGACAGACGTGAGACATGCAATCACGCCAATAAATGTATAATGGCAACCCGGGCAAAGTGTTGTCAAGGAAAGGGACAGGGTGCTGGAAGTGAAGAACATGGGGACCTAGATTGGACTGGGAGGGGCCAGACAGTGATGTGATGGAGAAGGGATGGTAGAGCTGGGGACAAGGGCTGCAGGAGGTTTCTCCAGGGCCTCAGAGGGGGGTTCTTTTGGTGAGAAAGCGAGAGAAGCCTGGGGAGGTGAAGGGACGGTCACATAGACATAAGGAGTTTGGGTTTTCCTGAAAGGTCTGGGGCAGGGGTGGGAAAGAGTTTGGTTTGAGTTCGGGAAGAAGCCTTCTGACTGTTGAGTGGGAGACAGGCTGGAAGGAGCAACAGAAGCCAGCAGCCCATGGCCAGGTGTGGTGGCTCACACCTGTAATCCCAGCACTTTAGGAGGCCGAGGCAGGCAGATCACTTGAGGCCAGGAGTTCAAGACCAGCCTGTCCAACATGGTGAAGCCCCATCTCTACTAAAAATATAAAAATTAGCCTGGCTCGGCAGTGGATGCCTGTAATCTCAACTACTCAGGAGGCTGAGACTGGAGGATCGCTTGAACCTGGGAGGCAGAGTTTGCAGTGAACAGAAATTGAGCCACTGTATTCCAGCCTGGGTGACAGAGCAAGGCTCCATCTCAAAAAAAAAAAAAAAAAAAAAGCCAGTAGCCCTGGCAGGTGGTAAGAGCTGGGGCCCAGGCCAGAGGGGACAGCAGGGCTGGACCAGAGTGAGACTGTGGGGAGGGACCAGGAGAGGTGGGAGTGAGGTTTGTGAAACTGAATCCTCCATGGAACTTGGTAACTAAGTGCAGCGTTGGGGTGTCCAGGAGGACTCCAGGGCTCAGACTTGGGGGACAGGATGGATCCTGGGGCCATCACTGAAAGGAGACACAAGTGAAACAGGTGCCTGGGCACAGTCACATATGCCTGTAATTCCAGGAGTTTGAGACCAGCCAGCCCAGGCAATGTAGTGAGACCCTGTCTCTACAAAAAATATAAAAATTAGCCGGGCATGGTGGTGAGTGCCTGTAGTCCCAGATACTTGGGAGGCTGAGGGGGACGGATTGCTTGAGCCCAGGAGGCCGAGGCTGAAATGGACTATGATGGCACCACTGCGCTCCAGCCTGGGAGACAAAGCAAACCTCTGTCTGTGAAAAAAAAGGCCAGAGCCAGGCTTGGTGCCTCATGCCTGTCAGTACTGGGAGGCCAAGGCAGGTGGATTACCTGAGGTCAGGAGTTCAAGACCAGCCTGACCAACACAGCGAAACTCTGTCTCTAGTAAAAATACAAAATTAGCCGGGAGTGGTGCGCACCTGTAATCCCAGCTACTAGGAAAGCTGAGGCAGTAGAATTGCTTGAACCCGGGAGCTGGAGGTTGCAGTGAGCGGAGATTGCTCATTTGCATTCCAGACTGGGCAACAAGAGCGAAGCTCCCTCTCAAAAAAAAGGTGGGGCACAGGGGCTCACACCTGTAATCCCAGTACTTTGGGAGGCTGAGACAGGCGGTTCACTTGAGGTCAGGAGTTGGAGACCATCCTGGCCAACATGACGAAGCCCTGTCTCTACTAAACATACAAAAATTATAGAAGACAAAACTGGGCCAGGCGTGGTGGCTCACACCTGTAATCTCAATAATTTGGGAGGCTGAGGTTGGCAGTTCATAAAGTCAGGAGTTTGAGACCAGTCTGCACAACATGGTGAAACCCCACCTCCACTAAAAATACAAAAATTAGGCGGGCGTGGTGGTGGATACCTGTAGTCCCAGCTACTCAGGAGGCTGAGACAGTAGAATTACTTGAACCCAGGAGGCGGAGGTTGCAGTGAGCTGAGATCGCACCACGGCACTCCAGCCTGGATGACAGAGTGAGACTCTTGTCTCAAACAAAACAAAAACAAAAACAACAAAAAAGAAACAGTCCTCTGGTTGCTAAATTCGAGAAAAGAGTGAGAGTAGAGGCAGGAGAAGGGAGGATCAGGCAGCAGTGCCGGGAAGGGGCAGGCAGAAGAGACGTCAGGAGGCCAAACAGACAGGACTCCATGATACACCCTAGGGATACCAGTACCAAACAGAGGTGGCCAAGAGCAGAGGCATGGACACCAGCCTCCTCCTGCTCAGACATCCAGGCATGCAGAGCCCTCCACGTGCCAAACACACAGGGCACAGGAATGGAGGTACAGCAGAGCCGATACGCAGGCACCAGATCTGCAACGACCAGGATACACACTCCCACCAGAGGGAGAGAGCATGGCACGGTCAGGGCTCACTGCAGCCTCGACCTCTTGGACTCAAGTGTTCCTCCCACTCCAGCCTCCCTAGTAGCTGGGACCACAGGCACATGCCGTGACACCCCATTAATTTTTAATTTTTTTTTTTTTTTTTCGAGAGGGAGTCTCACTCTGTGGCCCAGGCTAGAGTGCAGTGGCGCCACCTCTGCTCACTGCAACCTGTGCCTCCCGGGTTCAAGTGATTCTCCTGCCTCAGCCTCCTGAGTAGCTGGGACTACAGGCTCCTGCCACCATGCCTGGCTAGTTTTTATATTTTTAGTAGAGAAGGGGTTTCACCATGTTGGTCAGGCTGGTCTCAAACTCCTGACCTCATGATCCACCCCCCCTTGGCCTCCCAAAGTGCTGGGATTACAGGCTGAGCCACTGCGCCTGGCAATTTTTAAACTTTATGTAGCGCTAGGGGTCTCACTGCATTGACCAGTCTGGTCTCAAACTTCTGGACTCAAGCTGTCCTCCCACCTTGGCCTCCCAAACAGGAGTGAGTTACTGTGCCCGGCCAATGACTCTATTCTTCTTCCCATTTTACAGATGGATAAACTGAGGCTCAGGAGGTCAGTCCCTTGCCTGTAGCCCACAGTTAGTGGTAGCACTGGGATTCCAACTTGGGTCCCTTTCCGTGTCACCCTTATATTGATGTTCCATTTATGTGTCCACGTGGGTGTTGGTGCATCTGAAGATCTATGTCTCCCCAAGTAAGTGTCCCCCGTGGATGCCCACCGCTTGTGCTCCTGTTTCTCAGTTTTCTCCAGGAATCGAGCTCCTGGCCCGGCCTGTCTAAGTGTGTCTGTGGCCCAGCAGCGTGCCCCTGCGTGTCTGGGTCCCTCTGCATGTCTCTGCCTGTCCTAGCCTCTGCGTGTCAATGACGTCTGAGAGAGAGAGAGAGAGAGAGAGAGAGAGAGAGAGAGTGAGTGTGTGCGTGCGTGCATGTGTGTGTGTGTGTGTGTGTGTCCTTGTCCGCAGAGCTGTGAGAGTGAGGAGGAGTGGAGGGCCAAGGAGGCCTGGCTGGGGCTGGGCTGGGGGTGGAGGCGGGGAGAGGGGCGTCACGGGCTGAGCTGAGAGGGGAGTGGAGTTTGGGAGGAATGTTTACCAGACACATAGTCCAGAGGGACAGCGCCCAGAGCCCGGATAGAGAGACACACAGCCTCACTGGCCCAGGACTGGGACACAGCCACCAGGGTCCCCTTCCCCCTCCTCGGCTCCCTTCCTGGCCCCTTTAAGAAAGGGCTGATCCGCTCCTCTCTGAGTTAACCCCTGACTGTCCAGGTGGCCCCTGGGCTCTGGCCCCGGTGGGCGGAGGCAAAGGGGGAGCCAGGGGCGGAGAAAGGGTTGCCTGAGTCTAGGAGTGAGAGAAGGAGGCAGGGGTGCTGGGAAGGCGGCTGTGAGCCGAGCCAGGGGAGAGGGCCCCCCTGCCACTGTGCCAGGCAGGCAGTGCCAAATCCGGGGAGCCCAGAGCTGGGGGGAGGGCTGGGGACAGCCCAGCCCTGCCCCCTCCTCTGCAGGGAGCCCAGCAACTTCTGAGGAAAGTTTGGCACCCGTGGCGTGGCGGTGCACCAGGATGGGCAGGGTCCCGCTGGCCTGGTGCTTGGTGCTGTACGGCTGGGCGTGCGTGGCCCCCAGGGGTGAGTGATGGGGGTCTCCTTGGGGGAGGGACTCACTCAGAGGGGCTGGGGCAGGGGTAGGAGGTGGGGGACAGTGGCAGGTGTTGGGGGGGCCTGGGCTGACTTAGGGAGTTTCTTTGGGACAACAGAAAAGGGACTTCAAGAGAGGGAGACACAGACTCAAGAGACTCACTAAGAGCAGCAAAGGGAGCGAAAGACTGAGAGAGGAACAGAAGGGCCGGGAGGACAGACAGACAAGGAGAGGCTGAGGGCAGGGGCGGGGGCTGGACTTGAGAAGGGGGCCCAGGAGAGAGGAGCTGAGCTGGGGGGTGCGGGGAAAGACGAAATCTTCCTGAAGTGCCACCGAGTTGGGCCGGGCGGCGGGATGAGGAGGGCTCTGGAGCCCCGGGGGAAAACCCTTGTCCCTGCCCCACCAGTCCGCTCCATCTCTGCGGGGGAGTGTCTCATTTTGTCTCTGTCTCTACCTCCAGCTCTGCTCTCTCTGGGTCTCTGTTTCTCTGTCTCTGCCTTTCTCTCTCCCTGCTCTCTAAGTCTCTCTTCTCAGCCTCCCTCTGTGACTGTCCCCCCCACCCTGCCGTTTGCCCCCCTCTTGTCTTCTCTCTTGAGGGCCGTTTCTTCATCATTTTTTGTCTCTCCCTGTATCTGTGCTCCTCTCTGTCTCGCCTCCTGACTGTCTCTGTGCCTGACTCCTCTGTATCTCTGTCTCTCTCTGAATCTCTGCTCCTCTCTGTCTCCCGTGCCTGACTTTCTCTGGCTTCTCCCTCCCCCTCCACCCTGATCTCCCTCTCCCCGCCCCCATGTCTTCCCCCGCATCCACCAGCACCAAGCAATCTAAGTCTCTAGAGACCCTAAGAGAGGACGGAGGGGCAGGGGCTGGCCCTGCCAGGCAGTCCAGGGCGTGGGAGGCTGCCAGATCCCGAGCCTCCTTCCCCGACGGGATGGACTCTGGACCCCAGTCCCCTGGGAAAGCTCCCATCCTCCCCTCAGAGCCTCCGCCCTCCACCCCCCTCTGAGGTCACTCTGCAACTATGTGGCCTGAGGGCCTGGCGGGGTCCTGGCTGGCGGGCAGTGGGCAGGCAGGGACCGGGTGGAACAGAAGGCTGGAAGGAGCTGGGAAGTTCCTAAGCTAACTCTTCCCATTTCCCCTGCAGGCACACAGGCTGAAGAAAGCCCCTTCGTGGGCCACCCAGGGAATATCACAGGTGCCCGGGGACTCACAGGGACCCTTCAGTGTCAGCTCCAAGTTCGGGTTCAGGGAGAGCCTCCCGAGGTGCACTGGCTTCGGGACGGACAGATCATGGAGATCGCAGACATCACCCAGACCCAGGTGCCCCTGGGTGAAGATGAGGAGGATGACTGGATATTGTTCAGCCAGCTCAGGTATTTGGTCCTCACCCCCATCATGCAAGAGGCAGAAAGCCCACCTGGGTGGGAGGCCCGGCTTGACCCCTCGCCAGCTGTGCAGTTTCCAGCATGTGATGGAACCTCAAGGTTTCGCTTTCCTCTTCTGCAAATTGAGTTAATAATAGGACCTACTGGCCGGCGCAGAAGTTCACGCCTGTAATCCCAGCGCTTTGGGAGGCCGAGGCGGTCGGATCACCTGAGGTCAGGAGTTCAAAACCAGCCTGACCAACACGGAGAAACCCTGTCTCTACTAAAAATACAAAGTTAGCCAGCATAGTGGTGCATGCCTGCAATCCCAGCTACTCGGGAGGCTGAGGCAGGAGAATCGTTTGAATCTGGGAGGCAGAGGCTGCAGTGAGCTGAGATCTCTCCATTGCACTCCAGCCTGGGCAACAAGAGCTAAACTCCGTGTCAAAAATAATAATAATAGGAGCTACTTCATCATTCTCATGAGCTTCCAGGCTGGACCCCTCTTTCCATTCTGACAGACCCCCTTCCAGTATCCAGCTCTGACCCAAACCTCTCTGTCTCTCCTCTTGCCTGTCAGAATCGACTCCCTGCAGCTTTCAGACGCAGGACAGTACCAGTGTTTGGTGTTTGTGGGAGATCAGTCCTACGTGTCCCAGCCTGGCTACGTAGGGCTGGAGGGTGAGCTCTGTGGTCAGGGGTCCCGAGGGGTCAGAGGACGTGTGGCGCTCATAGGTTGTGGGAAGGCAGGAATCCTGGGGGATCAGGGGTGCGGGAGGATTCAGGGTGACCCTAGGTGACATACAGCCTAGGAATGTCAGAATTTTGGGGTTCAGGAAGCTGGGAGTCCATATAAGTTATGGGAGCAAGGCTGGGGGGATTATATGTTCTGGGTGAAAAGACTTCCTGGGGTTAGTCGGATGTCCTGGGCATCAGACGTGATCAGGTCACAGGAGGCCATTCTGGGCTTCAGATATGGCATCAGAGGCACGCAATGGACCCCTCTCCTCACGACCCCAGTGGCCTCATTTTCCTCATCTGTAGAATGAGATGAGGATGAGCTGTCAGACATTCTGGAAGAGAGACATGAGGAGCTCAGCTGTCTTGGGGGGGATCTGACCTGGGGGGAATCAGATATTGGGGTCACATGCGTTGGGGTTAGGCTCAGGTGTCCTTGGGGATCAGATACAGGCAGGTCAATGACCCTGCAGGGTGGGTGTGCTGCCCAAAGCTTACAGCATCCTAGTGGTGGCTCAGACATCTGAGGGGCTCAGAGGGACTCCAGCCTCTACCACTGCCCACCCCCCGCAGGCCTCCCTTACTTCCTGGAGGAGCCTGAGGACAGGACTGTGGCTGCCAGCACCCCCTTCAACCTGAGCTGCCAAGCCCAGGGACCCCCAGAGCCCGTGGACCTACTCTGGCTGCAGGATGCTGTCCCCCTGGCCACAGCTCCGGGTCACGGCCCCCAGCGCAGCCTGCATGTTCCAGGTGAGTCCAGGGATGGTGTCAGCTCCACACAGAGGGCGGGGCAGGGCTGAAGTCAGGAGCAAGGGAGCATTGCTGCCTCTGAGCGAGTGTCTGGCTGCCCTTCTGTCCCTCACTGTCTGTCTCTGTGTTCCTCCCTCTGAGTCTGTCTCTACCTATCTTGTTTCTCTCCATATGCCTTTTTCTGTCCCTTGGTGTCTGTGTATCTGTGTGTGTGTGTGTGTGTGTGTGTGTCTGTGTGTGTGTGTGTGTGTGTCTGTGTCTGTGTCTGCTTCTCTCTCCCTCCATTCACCCCAGCCTCTCTCTGAATAGAATTCTTTGTTCTGGGTTTCCTCTGAGCTGTTCCATGACCTGAGTGTGTGTGGGCCTGGCGCCCCTTTGTCAGCCCTTGACCCAAGCAGGGCACCAGAATCAACTGTGCCCTCCTCTCCTCCACCTCTCGCCACAACTGGCCCACCTCCTGCCCTAATGAGCCCTCCTGGCCTAGGTCAAAGCAAAGATGCCCAGCTCAGGTCCCCTGGGGAGACGGAACCCAAAGAAGAGAGATCAGGGAGAAAGTGTGAGACAGAGAGAGACACAATGAGATACACTGGAAGTGACAGGTCACAGTGACCCAAGATGGACACAGACAGGACAGGGAGGCCGGGCGCGGTGGCTCAGGCCTGTAATCTGAGCACTTCGGGGGGCTGAGGCAGGTGGATCACTTGAGGCCAGGAGTTCAAGGCCAGCCTGACCAACATGGCAAAACACCATCTTTATCAAAAATACAAAAATTAGCCAGGCGTGGCAATGGGCGCCTGTAGTCCCAGCTCTTTGGGAGGCTGAGGCAGGAGAATCGCTTGAACCCAGGAGGCAGAGGTTGCAGTGAGCTGAGATTGAGCCACCGCACTCCAGCCTGGGTGACGGAGCAGGAATGCATCTCAAAACAAAACAAAACAAAACAAAACAAAACAAGACAGGATAGGGAAGTCTGAGTGACAGAAACCCTCTCCTTCAGGATGACCATACTTTTCTGCACCACACAGACGAGGCAGGACCAAGCTCAGGGCTACGCAATGTTCACAGGCATGACTGGGAGAACCTTGGACTCTGGGGATTCTCCCTATTGAAGGAGGAAAGACAGAGGAGCAGATGGCAGAGGCTCCGTAAAGGGAGGAGTCTACAGCCTGCAGGGCATCAGCTTCCTATGCTCCCAACCTGCTGCCTCTCTCTGCTGGAATGAGGGGCCTCCTGGCTGGGGGTCTCCAAGGTGGGAGAGGTTCACATTCCCAACATTCCTGGGACCCTGAGTTGCAAGGAAGACCTGGTGGGCGTGCTGGCCCCAGAGGGCTGACTCAGGCCCATGGCTCGAGTGAGTGGCCCAGTAGGGACCAGGGATGGGGCTGGGGCATGAGTCAGCCTGGCAGGTCCCATGAGAAGGGGAGGGGAGGGAGAGAAATGGGGGCTACACAGGTGCAAGGGGCTGTGCCTTTCTGTGTGGTGGTGTTGGGGGAGTGTCTGGATATCCGTGTGCCTCTGGATCCGAGTGTCAGTGTATCCGTAAACACAACCTCTGTGTGAGGGTGTGCCTTGGCAATGGTGGACTTCTGTGGATGTCCTATGTGTGGTGTGTGTGTGTGTGTGTGTGTCACTAAGTATATTTCCTTCAGCTTGGATTCTGTGCCAATGTGTGTTTGGGTCTTCATAGCACGTCTTTTTTTTTTTTTTTTTTTTTTTTAAGACGGATTCTTGCTCTGTGGCCCAGGCTGGAGTGCAGTGGTGCTATCTCAGCTCACTGCAACCTCCGCCTCCCAGGTCCAGGCCATTCTCTTGCCTCAGCCTCCCGGGTAGCTGGGATTATAGGTATGTGCCACCACACCTGGCTAATTTTTATATTTTTAGTAGAGATGGGGTTTCACCATGTTGGCCAGGCTGGTTTCAAACTCCTGACCTTGTGATCCGCCCATCCTGGCCTCCCAAAGTGCTGGGATTACAGGCGTGAGCCACTGCGCCCGGCCACTATAGCATGTCTCTGTGCGTTTCTCAGGGGCTGCCCATGTGTGAGTGTCTGCGTGTGTGTGCGTGACTGAGTATCCCAGTGTCAGCCTGTGCCTAGCCCTCTTTTTTGTGTTTGTGTGCCCACAGCTGAGACTCACTGTATAAAAGTAGAGTGTGCATGGAGGGGTTGTGGGTTTGGGGCTATGGTCCACACTTCTCTGTATGGAGGTGGTAGTGTCAGCCCACAGGTGTGCAGCTATGGGTGTGAGCGTGGCCTGTGTCCTGGTGAGAGCTGCTCTTCCCTCTCAGAATCAGAATGTGTCCATGGATAACTTGTGTTTCTTTTTTTTTTCTTTGAGACAGAGTCCCACTCTGTGGCCCAGGCTGGAGTGCAGTGGCGCCATCTTGGCTCACTGCAACCTCCGCCTCCCAGGTTCAAGCGATTCTATTGCCTCAGTCTCCCACGTAGCTGGGACCACAGGCACGCACCACCAGACGGGCTAATTTTTTTGTATTTTTAGTAGAGACGGGGTTTCACCATGTTGGCCAGGATGGTCTCAGTCTCCTGACCTCGTGATCCGCCCCCCTCAGCCTCCCAAAGTGCTGGGATTACAGGTGTGAGCCACCACACCTATTGCAACTGTGTTTTTTGCATCAGTCTGTGTCTTGGTGAACATGAAGCCACCTGGGCGCATCCAGCTTCATCTTACGGCGCAGATGAAGGCTTGGCTGTGTGTTGGTTCGCATCGGTGTGTCTGTGTCCGAGCAGGTCAACATGACCCTTCATTGTGTCTTGGTGTGTATCTATCTGTCCACCTCGACTCCAGGTATGCTGTTGCTTGGTGTGTGTCTCTCACTATACAGGGGTGTTTGGGCTTCTGTGTGTCGGCATCAGCCTAGATGTATATTACGTTGCTGGGTGTTCGTAATTAACGTGCACACATGCGATTGTGTGTTTATGTGTCTCTCCCACGTTGGCTTGTTGCGTGTGTCTCTTTATGAATGTGCATCAATGGCAGCCCCTGTGTGTATATGTGTGAATCATGGTGTTTTTGTGTCACTGTGTGTTTGTGACATCAGCCCTTGAGTATCTTGTGCCACTAACTTATCAAGTGCTGCGTTTTCTGTGAATCTGTGCTAATAACGGCCCCTGTGTGTTTAAATGTGATTCATTGTGAGTGTGTGTTGGGGGGGTGCTATGTGAAGGAATTTTGTCCGTTTGTGTGCATCTGTCCCTCTGTCTGACTCAGGGTGTGCCCCACCTCCTTTCATCCCTCTCTCTCTGGAAAAGCTGGGGCGGAGAGCAGGGGCTGTGGGGGGATGGTCCGAACATCTGGAAAGCACATCTGGAGTCGGCCTGCTCCTGTCCTCCTGGGGTAAAGCAACAGCCCTCTGGAGGGGAAGGGGTCCCAGTCCCTCCTGTCCCCTTCACTCAAGGTGCAGCCGTTGGGGCCTGGGAAGGGGGAATCCCCGCTCTGGCTCCGAGCCCCGGATGCCGGCCGGAAGCGCTGGGGTGGGGAGGTGCCCCCGGTGACTCACGCGGGGGCAGGAATGCTGCGGTCGGAACGGGACCCGACTCCAAAACCCACCTCCCGCCCCAGGGCTTCTCTGGCCGGCAGCCCCAGCTCCTGCGCGCTGACCCTGGCGGGGCCCCACGTGCCAGGTGGCTGGACCCGACCCAGGCTCCCCACCCCCTCCCGGGCCGTCCGCCCAGGACTGTACTGTTTCTCCTTCTGCCGCGCGGGGGCTGCGGGCGCGGGGGCTGCGGCGCGGGCACCTGACCTTGGATGGGAACGGCCACCTAGGAAGCCCTGAAAAAGGAGCTCGCCTACCCACCCCCTTCCGGCCTCTGCAGACTTTGTCCCATTCCACTCCCTCCGCTGACAGAGAAAAGTAAACTTTGTGTCGGCGGATGGAGAGCCTCCTCCCCGCGAACGCGGTGGGAACATAGGCGCATACGCACGGAGCAAACACGAGAGACAGGCACACAGATGACACATGCACGTACACACCATCCACAGATACACGCAGGGCCACAAACACACCAGCTTAGAAACGCAGACACAGATGCACAAGCACACGCGTAAACAACACGCAGAATTGCAGTCGTACTTGCAAGACTTGGTCCTGGGGCTGGGCACGGGGTGGCTCAGCCTGCAATCCAAGCACTTTGGGAGGCCGAGGCGGGAGGATCGTTTGAGGCCAAGAGTTCGAGACCAGCCTGGGCAACATAGTGAGACCCCCCGCCACTCCCTTCTCTACAAAAAAATTTAAAAATTTGCCAAGAGTGGTGGCCGCCTGTAGCCCCAGCTACTCGGGAGGATGATACAGGAGGATCTCTTGAGCCCTGGAGGTCAAGGCTGCAGTGAGCCGTGATTGTGCCACTGCACTCCAGCCTGGGTGACCGAGTAAGACCCTGTCTCAAAAAACAAAACGAAGCCGGGCAAGTGGCTCACGCCTGTAATCCCAGCACTTTGGGAGGCCAAGGCGGGCAGATCACCTGAGGTCAGGAGTTCAAGATCAGCCTGGCCAACATGGTGAAACCCTGTCTCAAAAAAAAAAAAAAAAAAAAAACGAAAAAATTGGTCCTTCTTACCTCCTAGACATTGTGGCGGGGGTGGGGGGGGGAGTGGGGGTTGTCTATGTTTCTATGTGTGTCTATGTTGAGTACTTCCCCTTATCCTGCAGCATATGAATAATATTAAACCCTTTGTATACTGTGCATCACTTTCTTTTTCCTTCACAATTTCGCGGATACACTGTTTCTTATTGTAGATCTTAGCAACTTCTGTATACGCGATTATCTTTTTTTTCCTAAGTGGAGAACTTTCACCTTTTCACTTAAAAGGAAGCACTTTAAGACTTCCCTTTGGCCTATCGGAATTGCAGGCATCACTATTTTGCACCTTGGGGCCTTTTTTTTTTTTTTTTTTTTTTTTTGAGACAGAGCCTTGCTCTGTCGCCCAGGCTGGAGGGCAGTGGCGCGACCTCTGCTCACTGCACCCTCCGCCGCTCAGGTTCTAGTGATTATCGTGCCTCAGCCTCCTGAGTAGCTGGGATTACAGGCATCCGCCACCACGCATGGCTGATCTTTGGTATTTTTAGTAGCGATGGGGGTTTCAATATGTTTCCCAGGCTTGTCCTGAACTCCTAACTCAAGTGATCCACCCACCTCGGCCTCCCAAAGTGCTGGGATTACAGGCGTGAGCCACAGAACCTGGCCATGCCATTATTTAGAAAAATAAAGGTTCCTTGAACACCAGCACTGCAATGCCAGGAGAGGCGATCTGATAGCTGCGTGACTCACAGATAGATATCAGATACAGCCCTGAGATGCTGAACAAAGGGGATTCACATCCCAGGCCGACCAGAGCAGGATGGCACGAGGTTTCATCACAGTACTCAGAACGGCATGCAATTTAAAACTTCGGAGTTATATCTGGAATTTTCCATTGACTATTTTTGGACCAAGAGTAACTGAAACCTCTAAAAGTGAAGCCTTGGCCTGTCTCACATAGTGAGACCCCTCTTCTCTACAAAAAAAATTAAAAATTGGCTAAGTGTGGTGGTGGCTGCCTCTAGTCCCAGCTACTCAGGAGGCTGAGACGGGAGGATCGCTTGAGCCCAGGAGATCAAGACTGCAGTGAGCTGAGATTGCGCCACTGCACTCCAGCCTGGGCAATACGAGTGAAACTTGGTCTCAAAAATAAATAAATGAATAAATAAATACATAAAAATAAAGTGATGCCTTAGATAAAAGGGGACTGATGTATGTTGTATAGTGGCATATGTTGTATAGTGGCGTGTGTTCGCTCGGGAGCCCTTCCTTCCCCTCTCTGATCCTGCGTCCTCCCCTCATATGACTCCCTAGGACTGAACAAGACATCCTCTTTCTCCTGTGAAGCCCATAACGCCAAGGGGGTCACCACATCCCGCACGGCCACCATCACAGGTGACAGGGTTGGGAGCTGGGGAGTTGGGTGTCAGAGGGTGGGGCTTAGGTCAGGGGGCAGAGTGGGGGCAGAGAGCAGGGTAGAGAGCTTTGAGCAAAGACTCCCCAGGGTCAGTCCCTCTGGTTTCTCCACAGTGCTCCCCCAGCAGCCCCGTGACCTCCATCTGGTCTCCCGCCAACCCACGGAGCTGGAGGTGGCTTGGACCCCAGGCCTGAGCGGCATCTACCCCCTGACCCACTGCACTCTGCAGGTGAGACCCCAAAACTCGGCTCACTTCAGTCTCAGGCCTCCTTCCACCCACACCCCCAAGCCCCATCCTCTCCCTGGGAACCCACCCCTTCTTGGCCACTGCTGAGAAGCAACAGAGTCTTGGGGGTTAAGCCAGATGTCCTGGGTTCGAATGCTGGCTCCACCACCTGCTGGCTATGTGAGCTTGGGCAGGTGGCTTAATCTCTCTGGGCCTCAGTTCTCTCGTCTACAAAATGGGCATAATGGTAGCGCCTACCTGGTATGCTTAGTGTAAAAATTCAATGAGTGAATGTAAATTACCAATTTAAAACGGTATCTAGACAGTCGAGGCTGCAGTGAGGCACGATTGAACCACTGCTCTCCAGCCTGGGTGAAAGAGTGGGACACTGTCTCAGAAGAAAAAAAAAAAAAAGTGGCTATGAATCTTCTCATTTTCAAGGTAAGGAACTGAGGCCCAGAGAGGGGAAGTGACCTTTCCCCACTGTCCTCCTCTCCCATCAGCTAGAAGGCCAAAGCTGAGATTCAATCCCAGAGGTCAGCTGGATTTGGGAGACCTCAAATGCCAGGTCGGGCATCAGCTGCACCCCTGCCCACATCCACCCAGTGTCCCCAGGAAAGCAGAAGTGTGTCCTCTTCCCTTTCCAGGTCTCACTTCCTGCTGCACATGGGCTAGGGCTGAAGAGTTCCAGTGGGAGGGTCACAGCCGTCCCAGGGAAAAGAGAAGTGGGAGCAGGCATGGGGAGTCCTGGTAGAGGTTCCTCTTCCTGTCTGTCACTGTGGGTCAGAGAGGAGCATGGGGACAGCCTCGCCCCCTCTTCCATCCTCACATCCACCATCTGCCCCCACTCCTCCCCAGGTCTCGTGGTGGTGTCATTTCCCACCATGGGGGCTGTGTGACTCTGAGCAAGTTGCTGAACCTCTCTGGGCCTTGGCTTCCCTGTCTGTGAAATGGTGTTGAGAAAGGAAATTGACCCCGTAGGGTGGCAGTGCGAAGTCAATGAGTTCATCCGGGAATGTGCTCGACCGGGAGCCAGGTACATATCGGCACTGAAGAAGCGTTAGCTATGCTGAGTGTCACGGCTCACACCTGTAATACTAGCGCTTTGGGAGGTCGAGGCAGGTGGATCACTTGAGCGCAGGAGTTCGAGACCTGCCTGGTCAACATGTTGAAACCCTGTCTCTCTAAATAATTAAAAAATTAGGTGGGGTTGTGATTGTACCACTGCACTCCAGCTTGTGTGACGGAGAGTCCTAAAAGAAAGAAAGAAAGAAGAAAAGAAGGGAGGGAAGGAGGAAGAGAGAAAGAGAGAGAAAGGAAAGAAGGAAGGAAAGAGACGAGAAGAGGAAGGAAGGAAGGAAAACAAATGTTAGCTGTTGATAATTATAATGTGCAAAACAGTTTATATACATCATGTCGTTAAACCTTATGCCCTGACAAGTAGGAACTGTGATGCTCATTTTCCAGAGACAGAAACTGCGACTCAGAGAAGTTAAGACACTTATTCTAGGTCACACAGCAAAGAGCATCCAACCCAGGACTTAGGTCCAAGGAATCTGGCTTTAGAGCCCACACCGTGTAGCAGTAAACTCCTTCCTGACATACTGTGTGGCGGTGCGGCTGGGGTCTCCAGGGTGAAGGGGAAGCTGGTGGCTGCAGCATTGCGTGGCTGTGAGTTGTGTGGTTATGGGGGTTTTGTGGTTCCATGTGGCAAGGCTGTACAGGTGTATACAGCAGCGGTGGCCCCTCCATCCTGACTGTGCCATTCCTGGGTGGAATACGTGTGAGAGCATGTGCCGCTATGCAGAGCTTGACACTTGTTACCAGGAAATGCACATGAAGTGATAAGTAACAGGCCGGGCGCAGTGGCTCATGCCTGTACTCCCAGCACTTTAGGAGGCTGAGGCGGGTGGATCATGAGGTTAGGAGTTCAAGACCAGCCTGGCCAAGATGGTGAAACCCCTTCTCTACTAAAAATACAAAAATTAGCTGGGCATGGTGGCAGGTGCCTGTAATCCCAGCTACTCAGGAGGCTGAGGCAGGGAATTGATTGAACCCAGGAGGTGGAGGTTTCAGTGAACGGAGATCGCACCACTGCACTCCAGCCTGGGTGACAGAGTGAGACTCCATCTCAATAATAATAATAATAATAAGTGGCAAACACTCAGTATGCACAAGCAGTCTTCTAAACGCTGATATGCCCTAATTCAGCCAACCTGTGAAGCAGGGAGCCACTGTCATCCCATTTTACAGATGAGAAGACTGAGACACACAGCTAGGGAATGGTAGAGCCTGGATTTGAGCCCCAGATCCAGCATCCATGCTCCTCAGCACTAGGCTAAACTGTCTTTGTGCACAGGTAAGAAGTATTGTTACCATTACTGATATTCTTACCACCAGTAGAGCGAAGACTCTGGGGACAGGATGGGAGGCCGAGGCGGGCGGATCACTTGAGGTCATGAGTTCGAGAACAGCCTGACCAACATGGTGAACCCTCATGTCTACTAAAAATACAAAAAAAAGCTGGGCGTGGTGGCACATGCCTGTAGCCCCAGCTACTTGGGAGGCTGAAACAGGAGAATTGCTTGAACCTGGGAGGTGGAGGTTGCAGTGAGCCGAAATCACACCACTGCACTCTGACCTGGGTGACAGAACAAGACTTCGTCTCAAAACAAACAAACAAAAACATTAGCCAGGCATGGTGGCACACGCCCATAATCCCATCTACTTGGGAGGCCGAGGCACGAGAATAGCCTGAACCTGGGAGGCAGAGGTTGCAGTGAGCCGAGATCACACCACTGCACTCCAGCCCGGGTGACGAAATGAGACTCGTAACATGCATAATCTTCAGTGCACCTCTAGATCAAACTTGTCTAACACATGTGGTCCAGGATGGCTTCGAATTCGGCCCAACACAAATTCCTAAACTTTCTTAAAACATTGTGAGATTTTAGCCGGGTGTGGTGGCGCACACCTGTGGTCCTGGCTGCTCAGGAGGCTGAGGCAGGAGAATCGCTTGAACCCAGGAGGCAGAGGTTGCTGTGAGCTGAGATCTCGTCACTACTGCACTCCAGCCTGAGTGACACAGTTAGACTCCATCTTAAAAAAAAAAAAAAAATTATGAGATTTGTTTGTGATTTTTTTTTTTTTAGCTCCACAACTATCGTTAGTGTTAGTGTATTTTATGTGTGGCCCAAGACAGTTCTTCTTTTACTATGGCCCAGGAAAGCCAAAAGACTGGACACCCTTGAGATTGTTTTACACACATATTCACTGTGTAACCACCCTTCAAATCAAGACACAGACTCTTTCAGTCTTCAAGAAGGCTCCCTCAGGCCCGGAGATGACTACCCTTCTGCTTCTAGAACATTGCTTTTGCCTGTAGTATAATGTCATATAAATGGGGTCTCACAGTATCATGCTTTTATTATTTGCATTATTATTATTTTTTGATACAGAGTCTTGCTCTGTCACTCAGGCTGGAGTGCGGTGGTGTGATCTTGGCTCCCTGCAACCTCTGCCTCCTGGGTTCAAGCGATTCTCCTATCTCAGCCTCCTGAGTAGCTGGGATTACAGGCAAGCCCCACCACAGCCAGCTAATTTTTTGTATTTTTGGAAGAGACAGGGTTTCACCACATTGGCCAGGCCGGTCTCGAACTCCTAACCTCAAGTGATCCATCCACCTCGGCCTCCCAAAGTGCTGGGATTACAGGCGTGAGCCACGGCGCCTGGTCTCTCTGCATTGTTATCATCAACACACTCACTATGCATCATTATTATCAGTGCTCACCACCCGCCTCGCACTGTGGCATCCTTTGGGCATAACTACATTTAATCTTTAAGCAATCCTGTAAGGCATTTGATCCTCTAAGGCCCCATTTGCTCAGTGAGAAAACTGAGGCTCGGAGAGGTTAGAGTCTTGCCAGAGGTGGCTTTTGGAAGTGATGACAGAACAACATGGTGCAGCTAAACAATCTCCTTGCTTTGCAAATCCAGGTGCCAGTGTTGTCCTAGCAAGGCGTTGCAACACACACACACACACACACACACACGCACACGCGCACACGCACACGCACACACACACACGCACACACACACACGCACACACACACACGCACACGCCCTTGCAATGTTGTGCCGTCACACTGGGGCCGCCACCATTGGCAGCTGTGTGACCATCTCGTGTGACTGCGTGATTATGCTGACTTCACACCCTTCCCTCTCCCCAGGCAGTGCTGTCAGACGATGGGGTGCGCATCCAGGCGGGAGAACCAGATCCCCCCGAGGAGCCCCTCACGTTGCAAGCATCCGTGCCTCCCCACCAGCTTCGGCTGGGCAGCCTCCATCCTCACACCCCTTACCACATCCGCGTGGCATGCACCAGCAGCCAGGGCTCCTCACCCTGGACCCACTGGCTTCCTGTGGAGACACCGGAGGGAGGTAAGAAGGACTGGGGAGGGAGACGTCACCACCACCCCACTGGATCTCGCTTACATCAGTGCCACCCCCATTGTCCCCTCTCACCCTTTTCCCCATCATGGCCTCGATCTCCTTCCCGTCCAGTCTCTGACCTCTCACTGACCTCTTTCCCAGCCCTCCTCTCCCCCACGCTTCTGCTTATGGGAGGCCTGCATGAGCTGCCCACGTGCGTGCCCTTGGCACCCTGCACCCACTTCCTGGGAACAGGGGAGGGGGTCAGGAAGAGGTAGGAGTGCCAACTTCCCCTCTTCCCTTTCCTCCAGTGCCCCTGGGCCCCCCTGAGAACATTAGTGCAACTCGGAATGGGAGCCAGGCCTTTGTGCATTGGCAGGAGCCCCGGGCACCCCTGCAGGGTACCCTGTTAGGGTACCGGCTGGCGTATCAAGGCCAGGACACCCCAG
Source organism: Aotus nancymaae (assembly GCF_030222135.1). Classification (NCBI taxonomy): domain Eukaryota; kingdom Metazoa; phylum Chordata; class Mammalia; order Primates; family Aotidae; genus Aotus; species Aotus nancymaae. The sequence continues at coordinate 13,067,591 of NW_026988441.1, read as the reverse complement.
AGGTGGGTGCTGCTGGTGGGATTGGAGCGGAGTGGCTGGGGGAGGAGGGAGACAGGGAGGAGGAGATATCAGGGCAGACATGGACAGTTGTGCAGGTTGGGTAGCACACAATTGCTCTACGCCTAGTGGGGCACATTTGGGGAAGGTTCACATTCACATTCTGGGAGAATAAGGCAGTCTAGGGGAGGGCATGGGGAATGTCTGTTTATGAAGTACTGCAAAAGAATTTCAGCACACTCGTATTTGCTGTAATGATTTTACAGCAGACAGTTGTATAGCAACTTGGGGAAGGGGTACCTTTTCCCGATTTGCACAAAGGCACTCGTATCAGGGCTAGCAATAGCCTGACGTAGGGAGAGAGGATGGAAAGGGAATCTAGAAGCGGGTGGAGGGATGCGGGTTACAGGATGAGGATGAGAGATAAAGGGGAGGACGAGGAAGAGTGGGGGGTTGGAGGGTGGGGAGAGGGCTTTGAGAAAGAGATGGGGCGTTGAGGCCAAGAATAGAGGCTTAATAGCTGGGGGCTGAGGTTCTACCCTGATGCCACTTCTGGACCTCCTAGGTGCTCATGGACATAGGGCTAAGGCAAGAGGTGACCCTGGAGCTGCAGGGGGACGGGTCTGTGGCCAACCTGACGGTGTGCGTGGCAGCCTACACTGCTGCTGGGGATGGACCCTGGAGCCTCCCAGTACCCCTGCAAGCCTGGCACCCAGGTAAGTCCAAAGCCACGCCCAACTCGCTTCAACCTCGTCTCTCCCTGACAGCCCTGACTTCCTCCCTGTACCTTACAGTGTTACTGCGACCTAGGCACTGTTCCTGCCCTGAGCCTTACTGAGAGCCGCCCTCACTCCCTTACCCATGCCACGGCCTCACTCCTTTACCCGTGCCAGGCCCTCAGTCCCTTACCCGTGCCACGGCCTCACTCCTTTACCCATGCCAGGCCGTCATTCCCTTACCCGTGCCACGCCCTCACTCACCTACTCATGCCACACCCTCATGCCCTCACTCCCTTACCCGTGCCACGCCCTCACTCCCTTACCCGTGCCACGCCCTCACTCCCTTACCCGTGCCATGCCCTCACTCCCTTACCTGTACCAAGCCCTCACTCCCTTACCCGTGCCACGCCCTCACTCCCTTACCTGTACCACGCCCTCACTCCCTTACCTGTACCACGCCCTCACTCCCTTACCCGTGCCACGCCCTCACTCCCTTACCTGTACCACGCCAGTCTTGTCCTCTCTGAGCACGTCTCCTGTCTGTCCTTTCTTCTCACAGGGGAAGCACAGCCAGTCCACCAGCTGGGTAAGGGCTTCCACAACCCCTCTCCCTCCCTACCTGCCACACCTAGTGGGGGCCCTGTCACCATTCATACTCACTGCACATCCCTTTCATGTTTCTCAAACTCATCACTCTAACCTACTTCTTGAGTTTGTGCGGTCCTTGATGGAGGTGCCTAGAATGGCCTAGCATAGCACATTGTAGGTACTCAAGGAATGGCAGATGGGTGAGTGGATGGATGAGCAAATGGATGGATGGATGGATGGATGGATGGATGGATGGATGGATGGAGAGATGGATAGATGGAGGGTAGATGGGTAGCTGGGTCAGTGGATGAATAGATGGGTGGGTAGGTGGATGAATAGTTAAAAGACTGGATGGCGAGTGGATAAATGGATGGGTGGATGGGTAGATGGGTGGGTGGGTGGATGGGTGGATGGATATATAGAGGGTGGTTGGGTGGGTGAGTCAATGGATTAATAGATGGGCGGGTAGGTGGATGAACAGTTAAAAGACTGGATGGTGAGTGGATAAATGGATGGAGGGGTGGGCGGATGAATGAATAAATAGATGGATGAACAGGTGGATGGATGGACAGATGGATGGATTTGTGAGTGGATGAATGGATGGATGGATGTACGGATGGACAGATGGATGAGGTATCCTTCTCACATCCATCCCTCTTAAATATTTCTCCAAATTCCCAAACATTCCTCCTACACCTGTTGTACCCTCTGGGCACTATTACAGCCCACTCTCGTAACTCAACCCACTAGCTTTAAATATTCCTCACATACCTTCCTACATTTCTTCATATACCCTTTCCACGCTCACTCCACCCTCCTTTCACATACATCCCATTATAATCCATTCCTCCCACGTGACTCCCAAGGCCCACTGACACACAGACCTCTCCACAAACTCTGAACACCTTGTACGCACTTACACACCTTCCACACTGCAAACACTGAAAAATGCTGCCACAACTTTCTTGCACCCAATTCTCCTTTCATGCTCACCCCACGCTCCAAAGACATCATTTCCTCACCCTTCACTACTCCCAACCCATCTCGCTCTCTGCACACTCACACTGAATGTGCCTTGCACACTCAGCACATAACCATCTCCATTTCTTTTTTCCTTTTTCTTTTTCTTTTTTTTTTTTTTTGAGACGGAGTTTCGCTCTTGTTACCCAGGCTGGAGTGCAATGGCGTGATCTTGGCTCACCGCAACCTCTGCCTCCTGGGTTCAGGCAATTCGCCTGCCTCAGCCTCCTGAGTAGCTGGGATTACAGGCACGCGCCACCGTGCCCAGCTAATTTTTGTATTTTTAGTAGAGATGGGGTTTCACCATGTTGACCAGGATGGTCTCGATCTCTTGACCTTGTGATCCACCCTCCTGGGCCTCCCAAAGTTCTGGGATTACAGGCTTGAGCAACCGCGCCCGGTCCCTTTTTCTTTCTTTTTTCTTTTTTTGAGACAGCGTCTCGCTCTGTCACCAGGCTGGAGTGCAGTGGTGTGATTTCAGCTCACTGCAAGCTCCGCCTCCTAGGTTCAAGTGATTCTCCTGCCTCAGCCTCCCAAGTAGCTGGGATTACAGGCATGCGCCACCACACCCAGTTAATTTTTGTATTTTTAGTAGAGACAGGGTTTCGCCATGTTGGCCAGGCTGGTCTCGATCTCCTAACCTCATGATCCGCCCACCTGGGCCTCCCAAAGTGCTGGGATTACAGATGTGAACACCTGGCAACCACCTCCATTTCTTACACACGTCACTCCACCCTGCCCTATTCACACCCCCTTTCTGTGCATCCCATACTCCTCATCTGCCCTTGTCACGTTTTGCCTGCTCACCGCACACTTCTCTCACACTGAAATTACATCCGTAAAGTTCCTTGCTCATTCCTTGTATCTAAGACTTCATGAATACTCTTCCCACTTCACAAACCCCCAACTCTTCCAGCAGCCATCAACCCTGTATATGCTTACCACTTCCCTTTGGATATTTATTTCACCCTCATTCTTTGCTCTATGGAAACCCTTGTGGCCGGGTGCAGTGGCTCACGCCTGTAATCCCAGCACTTTGGGAGGCCTGAGGCAAGTGGATTGCCTGAGGTCAAGAGTTTGAGACCATCCTGGCCAACATGGAGAAACCCGGTCTCTACTAAAAATACAAAAATTAGCTGGGCATGGTGGCCCAAGCCTGTAATCCCAACTACTCAGGAGGCTGGGGCACAAGAATTGCTTGAACCTGAGAGGCAGAGGCTACAGTGAGCCAAGATGGCGCTACTGCACTCCAGCCTGGGCAACAGAGCGAGACTCTGTCTCAAAAAAAAAAAATTAGCCGGGTGGCACAGACCCGTGGTCTCAGCTACTCAGGAGACATGGTGAAACCCTGTCTCTACTAAAAAAAAAGGAATACAAAAATTAGCTAGGCATGGTGGTGCATGCCTGTAATCCCAGCTACTTGGGAGCTGGGACAGGAGATTCACTTGAACCTGGGAGGTAGAGGTTGCAGTGAGCTGAGATCGGGCCACTGCACTCTGGCCTGGGCGACAGAGTGAGACCCTGTCACAAACAAACAAACAAACAAACAAAAACAGAAAAAGAAGAAAGAAAGAAACCCCTTTTGTAGTCATTGCATACTCCTTGAAAGATATTCCTTAGTCCTTCCTCCACCAGCCTCACCCTCCTGGCACAGGCTTCATGTACCATCCTACACTGCATGGATCCTCTTCCCCACTCACCTGTTCGTCTACACTCTAGTCCACCCTCCTTGCGCAAGCGTAACATTTCTCACACTAACCTCTGCTATTTGAGATTTCTCCACACCCATCTCATGTTCATCTAGCCCTCCTGGCACACACATAACCCATTCCACACATCTCTCCCTCCCATTCCACACTCACTGCACACTCCTCAAATATCCATCCCACTCTCTCTTTCTTTTTCTTTTTCTTTTTTTTTGAGACGGAATCTTGCTCTGTCACCAGGCTAGAGTGCAGTGGTGCGATCTTGGCTCACTGCAACCTCTGCCTCCTGAGTTCAAGCAATTCTCCTGCCTCAGCCTCCTGGGTAGCTGGGATTACAGGCGCTCACCACCACACCTGGCTTGTTTTTGTATTTTAACAGAGACGGGGTTTCACCATGTTGGCCAGGCTGGTCTTGATCTCTTGACCTCGTTATACACCCGCCTCAGCCTCCAAAAGTGCTGGGATTATAGGTGTGAGCCACAGCACAGGGCCTCTTTTTATTTATTTAGTTATTTATTTTTGAGACAGAGTCTTACTCTGTCACCCAGGCTGGAGTGCAGTGGCCCCATCTTGGCCGACTGCAACCTCCACCTCCCAGATCCAAGCGATTCTCCTGCCTCAGCTTCTAAGTAGCTGGGATTACAGGTGTGCACCACCACGCCCGGCTAATTTTTATTTGTTTGAATTTTTTTTTTTTAAGACGGGGTTTCGCCATTTTGGTCAGGCTGGTCTCGAACTCCTGACCTCAGGTGATCCACCCGCCTCAGCCTCCCAAAGTGCTGGGATTACAGGCATGAGCCACCGCGCCCAGCAATTTTTGTATTTTTTTAAAGCAGAGAAGAGACAGGGTTTCACCACGTTGGCCAGGCTGTCTTGAACTCCTTGCCTTTTTTCGTTGTTGTTGTTGTTTACATTTTTTTCTTTTTTCTTTTAATTCTGTTTATTTTAAACTCCTCACCTTAAGTAATCCACCCACCTCGGCCTCCCAAAGTACTTCGAAAGTGCTGGGATTACAGGCGTGAGCCACCACGCGCAGCCTCTGTCCCAATCTTAACTCACCCATCCTACAACTTTCCCATGCTTCTGCTTCTCGTATACAAGATACACTTGTATCACATCCATTGCATGCCCCATCCAGCCCAGCTCATTCCAACATGTGAATGCATCCATCACACACCTCATCGGGTATGTGCACTTCGTTGCCCAGGCCTTCTGCCTCCCTCTCACATCACCCCTTTGGGTCCCAGAGAGCTGGATCCAAGGTCTCATCCATGACCTGTTCCTCGTGCCCCCGATAGTGAAGGAACCTCCAGCTCCTGCCCTCTCGCGGCCCTGGTGGTATGTACTGCTAGGAGCAATCGTGGCCGCTGCCTGTGTCCTCATCTTGGCACTCTTCCTTGTCCACCGGCGAAAGAAGGAGACCCGTTATGGGTGAGTTGGAACTACAAGGGGAGGCTGTGTGGACTGGGATGGAGAGGCTGGAGGCAGGGAGGCCAGTGAGGAGGCTGGTGCAGGAGGAGCAATGACCAAGAATCAGAATGAAGGCAAGGGAAGCCAGGCATGGCGGCCCACACCTGTAATCCCAACACTTTGGGGGCTGAAGCAGGTGGATCACTTGAGGTGAGCAGTTGGACACCAGCCTGACCAACATGGCGAAACCCCATCTCTACTAAAAAATACAAAAGTTAGTGGGACGTGGTGGTGCACGCCTGTGGTCCCAGTTACTTGGGAAGCTGAGGCATGAGAATTGCTTGAACCCAGGAGGTAGAGGCTGCAGTGAGCTGAGATTGCACCACTGCATTCCAGCCTGGGTGACAGAGTGAGACTCTGTTTCAAAAAAAAGAAAAAAGAAAAAAGGGATGAGGGCAAGGGTTGTGGGGTATGAATGGAAGGCAGAAGGTAGCTGCCCAAGACACGCTCAGCAAATGCTAAGGGAGACGGCAGGCAGGGCTTGAGGCTTGATGGTACTTGCTCAACTGCTGGTTGAGGAGGGGGTTCCATAGGGTTTTTCCCTGCCCTCACCTTCTCCCCATCCCCCCAGAGAAGTGTTTGAGCCAACGGTGGAAAGAGGTGAACTGGTCGTCAGGTACCGCGTGCGCAAGTCGTACAGTCGCCGGACCACTGAAGCCACCTGTAAGTGAACCCTGTGCCCCACCGCCTTGGCCTGGAGCTGAAGGCTGTAGAGAATCTGGCCTGCGGGGTTTCTGTAGATGCCTGAGCCAAAAGTTTCTGAAGGCCTTGGGATACTAGAATGTCAGAACCACAGACCCTAGAAATAACAGAATTGTGGAACCACAAAGAATCTTCAAAGAATAGAATCTTAGACACAGTAAATCTTAGAAACACCAAGGCTGAGTGTGATGGCTCACGCCTGTAATCCCAGCACTTTGGGAGGCCGAGGCAGGTGGATCACGAGGTCAAGAGATCTCGACCATCCTGGCCAACATGGTGAAACCCCATTTCTAAATAAATAAATAAATAATAAAAGATGATGGTGCTGTGGCAGTGATGACAGACAGCCCTATCACTACCTACATGGCAGGCTCTTTTCTAAGCATTCTACATGTGTCACCTCATTTAATCCTCAGAGCAACCCAGGGAGGCGGGGAGGCTCTGTCGCCCAGGCTGGAGTGCAGTGGCACAATCTCGGCTCACTGCAACCTCCACCTCCTAGGTTCAAGCAATTCTCATGCCTTGGCCTCCCGAGTAGCTGGGATTACAGGTGCGTGGCACCATGCCTGGCTAATTTTTGCATTTTTAGTAAAGACGGGGTTTCACTATGTTGGCCAGGCTGGTCTCGAGCTCCTGGCTTCAAGTGATCAACCTGCTTTGGCCTCCCAAAGTGCTGGGATAACAGGTGTGTGCCACTGCACCCAGCCAGAGGTGGGTTTCTTATCACCTTCACTTCACAGATGAGGCAGCTGCGGCCACATAGCTTGTAAATTGGATAGCTGGGATTTGAACTCAGGCATTTTTTTTTTTTTAAGACAGAGTCTTGCTCTGTCACCTAGACTGGAGTACAGTGGCAGGATCTCAGCTTACTGAAACCTCTGCCTCTCAGGTTCAAGCAACTGTCCTGCCTCAGCCTCCTGAGTAGCTGAGATTACAGGCGTGTGCCACCATACCTGGCTAATTTCTGTATTTTTAGTAGAGATGGTGTTTCATCATGTTGGCCAGACTGGTTTTGAATTTCTGACCACAAGTGATCCACCCAACTCGGTCTCCCAAAGTGCTGGGATTACAGGTGAGAGCCACCGTGCCCGGCCTGAAATCTATACTCTTAACTGCCACACTCTACTAACTCTTGGAATTATAGATTGGTGGAGAGATAGAATTGATCTTAGCCTGAAAAGTTATATGCATATATTCTATATCCTTATACTTTTGAAATCATAAAATCTTAGAACTATAGACTCTCTACTAGAAGATTGGAGAGTCACGGAAGCTCTCAGCTAAGGAGGGATCGCAGAGGCCTAATCACATCTCTTCTTTGGCCAGGCGTGGTGGCTCACGCCTGTAATCCCAGCACTTCGGGAGGTCCAGGCAGCCAGACACTTGAGGTCAGGGGTTCAAGACCAGCCTGGCCAACATGGCTAGACCCCCATCTCTACTAAAAATACAAAAATTAGCTGGATGCAGTGGTGTGCATCTGTAATCCCTGCTACCCAGGAGGCTGAGGCAGGAGAATCGCTTGAATCTGGGAGGCGAGGTGGCAGTGATTCACCATCGTGCTGCTGCACTCCAGCCTGAGCAACAGAGCATGACTGTCTCAAAAAACAAACAACAAAAAAGAATCTTATCTTTTCAGTTAGGGAAACTGAAATCCAGAAACAAAAGGGAAGAGCTAGGTCTCTTCCCAGCACATAGCAAGAAGGCTGCCAGGGCCCCAGGGAGTGTTTGGAAAGGGCTGGGAAAGACATTTATTTAAGAAGAGAAGGAAGAAGTGACAATGTCCCAGTGATTTAATTGAGCGACATACAGCAGCCATTCTCAGAGTGTGAGCCTGGCCCCCTATGGTCCCTGAGACCTTTGCAGGGGGTCCATAGGTCAAATCTATTTTCATATTACTACCAAGACATGATTTGCTCTTTTGCGTTCTCATTCTCTCATGAGCATTCAGTGTAGTTTTCCAGAGGCCCCCTGACATAGGATGATGCCATCCATCACTCTGACAGCTGATGAACCTTGTGCTTCTATATTCTTCTTTTAAACATCTATCAGGACAGGTGTGGTGGCTCACACCTATAATCCCACCACTTTGGGAGGCGGAGGCAGGTGGATTGCTTGAGGTCAGGAGTTTGAGACCAGCCTGGACAACATGGTGAAACCCTGTCTCTACTAAAATACAAAAATTAGCCGTGTGTGGTGATGCATGCCTGTAATCCCAGCTACTCGGGAGGCTGAGGAAGGAGAATCGATTGAATCCAGGAGGCAGAGGTTGCAGTGAGCTGAGATTGCGCCACTGCACTCCAGCCTAGGCAAGAGTGAGAGTCCGTCTCAAAAAAAACAGAAAAGAAAAGAAAAAAAATTTAACTAAATCTGATAGTTTTTTTGTTTGTTTGTTTTATTTTGAGAAGGAGCCCAGGAGTTTGAGACCAGCATGGGCAAGATGGCAAAACCCCATCTCTTCTTAAGAAAAACACACAAAAATTTGCTGAGTGTGGTGGCACACACCTATAATCCCAGCTACTCGGGAGGGTGAGGCAATATAATCGCTTGAACCTGGGAGGTGGAGTTTGCAGTGAGCTGAGATTGTGCCACTGCACTCTAGCCTAGGCCACAGAGCGAGACTTGGTTAAAAAAAAAAAAAAATTTTTTTAATGGATAGGGTCTGGCTATGTTGCCCAGGCTGGTCTCAAACTCCTGGTCTCAAGTGGTCCTCCTTCCTTGGCCTCCCAAATTGCTGGGATTACAAGTGTCAACCACCGTGACCAGCCAGTTTTATTTTTGAATACAGAAATATTGATATATATATATATGTAACTCACATAAACAAGAGCTCTTCGCAGCAGTCCTCAGTAATTCTAACAATGTAAAGGTGTCCTGGTGTCAATTTGTCTGAGAATGATTACTATATAACAATGAAAATGAATAAATTAGCCGGGCGCGGTGGCTCACACCTGTAATCCCAGCACTTTGGGAGGCCGAGGCGGGTGGATCACAAGGTCAAGAGATCGAGACCACCCTGGTCAACATGGTGAAACCCCGTCTCTACTAAAAATACAAAAAATTAGTTGGGCATGGTGGCGCGTGCCTGTAATCCCAGCTACTCAGGAGGCTGAGGCAGGAGAATTGCCTGAACCCAGGAGGCAGAGGTTGCGGTGAGCCGAGATCGCGCCATTGCACTCCAGCCTGGGTAACAAGAGCGAAACTCCGTCTCAAAAAAAAAAAAAAAGAAAGAAAGAAAATGAATAAATTACAATTACACCCAACAACAATTAAATTGTGACTATTTCATAGACATCATGTTGAGCTAAAGAAGCCAGACACAAAAGAGAATATACTATGTGATTCCATTTTTATAACATTTCAAAAGTAATCTATTGTAAGAGAAATCAATAAAATAGCTACCCCTAGGAGGGCAGAGCTCGTGACTCACACCTGTAATCCCAGCACTTTGGGAGGCCCAGGCGGGTGGATAACGAAGTCAGGAGTTCAAGACCAGCCTGACCAACATGGTGAAATCCGCCTCTAGTAAAAATACAGAATTGAGCCGGGCGCGGTGGCTCACGCCTGTAATCCCAGCACTTTGGGAGGCCGAGGCGGGTGGATCACGAGGTCAAGAGATCGAGACCATCCTGGTCAACATGGTGAAACCCCGTCTCTACTAAAAATACAAAAAAAAAATTAGCTGGGCACGGTGGCGCGTGCCTGTAATCCCAGCTACTCAGGAGGCTGAGGCAGGAGAATTGCCTGAACCCAGGAGGCGGAGGTTGCAGTGAGCGGAGATCGCGCCATTGCACTCCAGCCTGGGTAACAAGAGCGAAACTCCGTCTCAAAAAAAAAAAAAAAAAAAAAATACAGAATTAACCAGGTGTGGTGGCACACACCTGTAATGCCAGCTACTCAGGAGGCTGAGGCAGGAGAATTGCTTGAACCCAGGAGGCGGAGGTTGCAGTGAGCTGAGATCATGCCAGTACACTCCAGCCTAGGCTACAGAGCAAGACTCTGTCTCAAAAAAAAAGAAAAAAAAAGAAAAGAAAAAGAAAGAAAAAAAGAAAGGAAAAAAGAAAGAAATATTTTTGTTTTTTGTGTTTTATTTGAGATGTGGAGTCTTGCTCTGTCACCCAGACTGGGATGCAGTTATGTGAGCTCAGCTCACTGCAACCTCCACCTCCAGGCTCAAGTGATCCTCCAATCTCAGCCTACTGAGTAGCTGGGACTACAGGTGTATGCCACCACACACAGTTAATTTTTGTAATTTTTTGTAGAGACAGGGATTCGCCACATTGCCCAGGCTGGTCTTGAACTCCTGGACTCAAGTGATCCACTGGCCTCGGCCTCCCAAAGTGCTGGGATTACAGATGTGAGTCACTGTGTCTGGCAAAACAATATTTTTATTTTTATTTTTTTGAGACAGAGTCTTGTTCTGTCACCCAGGCTAGAGTGCAGTGGCATGATCTCGGCTCACTGCAAACTTCGTCTCCTAGGTTCAAGCGACTCTCCTGCCTCAGCCTCCCAAGTAGCTGGGAGTACAGGCGTGCACCACCATGCCTGGCTAATTTTTGTATTTGTAGTAGAGATGGAGTTTCACCATGTTAGCCAGGCTGGTCTCGAACTTCTGACTTCATGACCCACCTGCCTCGGCCTCCCAAAGTGCTGGGATTACCGGTGTGAGCCACTGTGCCTGGCAAAAGAAATATTTTTAACAACTGGTACAAGCAGGGCTCTGACCCATCAGGGAGCCCACTGGAGCAAGAGCGTGACCCGGCTTTAACCCTTTAGTTCCCTTTGAGGGAAGGCTCGGGGGGTCCAGAGGAGGAGCTAGGGTGGAAGCGGCAGGGTGCTCAGGGCAGTAGCTGATTTTGAATCAATGCGGCAGTATGTCAGTGTTTCGACAATGGGTCTATCCCTACTGGTGGGTGAATGTCACCTGAATGTCAGCCCTGCCCTGTGGCTTTGTCCACCCCAACCTTGCATGCAGTGAACAGCCTGGGCATCAGTGAAGAGCTGAAGGAAAAGCTGCGGGATGTGATGGTGGACCGGCACAAGGTGGCCCTGGGGAAGACTCTGGGAGAAGGTGAGTCCCCCCGGCAGCATACACACATCCTTCTGAACTTCTGAGATCCTGCACTTCCACGCCCCGACCCAACTCTAGGAAAAACAGTCCCGCCAGGCCCTCTGAGGTCGGTGTCTCTCTCTGGCCCATCACAGGAGAGTTTGGAGCCGTGATGGAAGGCCAGCTCAACCAGGACGACTCCGTCCTCAAGGTGGCTGTGAAGACAATGAAGAGTGAGTCACGGGCACACGTGTGGGACCTCCCCGCCCCTTCCCTATGCCCCTGAGAAGGAAGAGAGCAGAAGAGTTAACAGCAAGTTAGCCATAGCCTAGAACTTTTGAGTGGGGAGTTCGAGACCAGCCTGGCCAGCGTGGTGAAACCCCATCTTTACTAAAAATACAAATATTAGCCAGGTGTGATGGCGCACGCCTGTAATCCCAGCCACTCGGGAGGCTGAGGCACGAGAACCTCTTGAACTAGGGAGGCAGAGGTTGCGGTGAGCCGAGATCGTGCCATTGCACTCCAGCCTGGAGGACAAGGGCAAAACTCCATCTCAAAAAAAAAAAAAAATTATATGGATAGTGGTGTGTTCCTGCGGTCCCAGCTACTCAGGAACCCAGGCCTAGGAGTTTGAGCCTGCAGTGAGCTGTGATCGCTATGACTGCATCCAGCCTGGGTGACGGAGCAAGACCCTGTCTCAAAAAAACCAACCAATAAAATAATAAAATAAAATAAAATGGGAACCATAACAGTAGCACCTGAGAAGATTAAATGAGTTAATATACATAAAGTACTGAGTTTGGCACCTAGTACTTACTAATCATGTTTGATGAAGATGAGTGATGATGACCGTGATGGAGAGGAGGTGTAGGGAGGAACTCCTCCCCTCATCCTCAACCACCTTTCTCTCTCCCTCTAGTTGCCATCTGCACGAGGTCAGAGCTGGAGGATTTCCTGAGTGAAGCCGTCTGTATGAAGGAATTTGACCATCCCAACGTCATGAGGCTCATCGGTGAGGGAGGGGCAGATTTAAGGGGTCTACAGGCCCCGTGGGGGCCATAGCAGAGGGAAGACTCCTCCTCTGGCCCTGGGAAGATCAGACTTCCAGGCTTCCTGCTCCCCGTGCCTTCAGGGTCAGCAAACTCGCCACTCCTACTTTCCCTCAGCTTGGAATGTGACCTCTGACCATTCCCAGAAATAGCTGAGGTCCCCAGGAGGGCTCCGGAAACGTCCCTGGGAACTCTGTTGGAAATGGCGTCTCTGCAGCTTGGTCCTCACTACCCCCACTACCCCCTAAACAATATGGCAGCCAGATTGGATGGGGAGTGAGGAGAGGCTGGGGTCTGGCTGGGAGGGGGCTTGGCTTCACCTTCTGCCCAGGAGTAACAGGGCTGCCTGGGGTGGGGCTCAGGCGTCTGTTTCCAGGGTTCTGAACGAGAGAGCTTTCCGGCACCTGTGGTCATCTTACCTTTCATGAAACATGGAGACCTACACAGTTTCCTCCTCTATTCCCGGCTTGGGGACCAGCCAGTGGTGAGGGGCATTTAATCATGCAGTCTATAAATATTAACTGAGCATCAGTCAGGTACCCAGTGCTGCTCAGACCCTGGGAAGACCATGGTGACCAGGAGCTTGCTCTCCTGCAGCGTGTCTTCCAGCAGGGGAGGTGAACAGTAAACAAGCTAATAAATACCTAAGCAAGATGACTTAAATGCTGGGAAGGAAATACAGTAGGCTGGATGATAAGGAGGCCAGGCAGTTAATTTGGGTGGATGTCTAAGATCTTGCCGAGGAGGTGACCTTGAAGGACTTGGGGCTGGGGAGATGTCTGGAGATCTGGGCAGGAAGCAATCCCAATAAAACGCACAACATAGGCAAAGGCTCGGAGGTGGGAACAATCGTGGTTTATCTGAACAGGAGTCTGGTGGGAGTGTCTGTCAAGGGCAAGAATATAGGCGATCAAGTCAAACAGGAAGGCTGGAGCAAGTTTATAGGACCTTTCAGGCCATGGAACGGGGTTGGGTTGAATTGTCAGAGCCACGGGAAACCACTGCAGGCAGAGATAGGCATGCACAGAGGGACAGAGCGAGGAGGGATCGGTGTCAAGGACCCTATTGACCTCTATTGACCCTCCTCCCACCTGCCTTCGCCCCCAGTACCTGCCCACTCAGATGCTAGTGAAGTTCATGGCAGACATCGCCAGTGGCATGGAGTATCTGAGTACCAAGAGATTCATACACCGGGACCTGGCGGCCAGGAATTGCATGTGAGTGCCTTTCAGGGACACCCCCCTGCTGCTCCCACACTCCCTGAGGGAGCTCCCTCCCTCCTTCTTAGAATGGAAGCGGGGCTAGACGCCCACTGAAGGCAGGCCAGAACTTAGGACCAGGAAAGTCAGTAAGGGGATCTGGGAAGGCTTCCTGGAGGAGGTGAGTCCCGAACTGAGGTCTGGGAGGAGGATTTGGATGCAGAGAGAGAAGAGACAAGAAGGTGGGCTCAGTGCACAGCATGAGGTGAGCAAAGGGACCGAGGTGACATGGGGGTGGGGACCTGTGAGCCTCATGTCTGTCCTGCTCCATGCTGAGCGTCTTGCCTGGGGCTGCCCTTTGGAAGCGGCCACACTGGATAAGGAATCCAAACTCCCCACCAATGGACAAACAGAAAATAGGCCAGATGGGTTGTGGTGGCTCACACCTGTAATCCCAGCACTTCGGGAGGCTGAGGTGGGAGGATCACGTGAGGCCAGGAGTTCGAGACCAGCCTTAGCAAAACCCCCTCTCTATTAAAAATACAAAATTCAGCTGGGTGTGGTGGCGCGTGCCTGTGGCAGCGCTTGCCTGTAATCCCAGCATGAGAATTTCTTGAACCTGGGAGGTGGAGGTTGCGGTGAGCCAAGATTGATTGCACCACTGCACTCCAGCCTGGGCAACACAGTGAGACTCTGTCAAAAAAAAAGAAAGAAAGAAAGAGAAAGAGAGAGAAATAGTGACCTGTAGTCCCAGCCACTCCCGAGGCTGAGGTGGGAGGATTGCTTGAGACTCAAGACCAGCTTGGGTAACACAGCGAGACACCATCTCAAAAAAAAGAACAAGAAATCCCCCGAAAGCCAGAATAGAGGGTAAGGGGAGGGTAGAGCGTGGAGGGAATGGAATCACAGAGTTAGAATATTAGTCTCCACCAGGTGCAGTGGCTCACACCTGTAATCCTAGCCCTTTGGGAGGCTGAGGCAGGAGGATCACTTGTACCCAGGAGTTCAAGACCAGCCTGGGCAACATAGTGAACCCTGTCTCTACAAAAAATAAAAATAAATTAGATGGGTCTGATGGTGTATGCCTGGGGTCCCAGCTACTCGGGAGACCAGGGTGAGAGCATTGCTTTGACCTCAGGAGGTTGAGGCTGAAGTGAGCCATGATGGTATGACTTCACTACTGCCTGGGCAACAGAGCAAGACCTCATCTCAAAAACATTGATGTATGTTTTACATACGCTAAAACATACACATCATATATGTGCGGCTCAGCTCAATGAATTTTTATGGGAACAGACCCATGTAACCACTAGATCAAGGTAAAGAATATTTCTTAGCCCCAACAGGCTCCTTCGTGACTCTTCCCAGTCACTACCCCCAAGTGGTAACCACTATCCTGACTCCTCAGCACTAGTTTCACCTTTTCTGAAAAGTCATACAAATGGGATCATGCAGTTTGTGTTGCTTTGTGTCTGGCTTCTATGGCTCAGCATGACGTTTTTGAGGTTAATCTGTGTAGGGGTAGTCTGCTCTTTTTCTTTGCTTTGTGATATTCCACCATATGAATGTCCTCTGGATGGTCTCTCTCCTTCCTTCTTTCTTTCTTTCTTTCCTTCTTTTCTTTTTCCTCCCCTTTCTTTCTTTTCTTTTCTTGTTTTGTTCTGACAGAGTCTTACTCTGTCCTTTAGGCTGGGGTGCAGTGGCGCGATCATAGCTCACTGCAGCCTCCAACTCCTGGCTGAAGATATCCTCCTGCCTCAGCCTCCTAAATAGCTGGACCTACAGACATGTGCCACCATGCCTAGCTATTTTTAAATTTTTTTGTAGAGACAGGGTCTTGCTTTGTTTTCCAGGCTGGTCTCGAACCTGGAGTGATCCACCTGCCTCAGCCTCCCAAAGTGCTGGGATTACAGGTGTGAGCCACTGTGCCCAGCCGTGTTCTGTTTCTTGATCTGGGTGCTGGTTACATGGGTGTGTGCGTCAAAATTCAATGAGCTGCTCACTTACGATTTTTGCACATTTCCGTATGTACAGTATACTTCAAGAAAAAACAATTTTTCATCAAGGAATCAAACCCAAGGAAGGACCTTAGAATCTAGCAAAGAGCCAAAGTTAGGAAGGCCTGTAGAAGCCCTTTGTCCCATCCTCATTTGACAGAGGGGACAAGAAGTAAAGCATCCCACCCGTCTGGACTGGGGTGAAAGGTTTTTTTCGTTTTTTGTTTTTTGTTTTTTTTTGAGACAGAGTTTCGCTCTTGTTACCCAGGCTGGAGTGCAATGGCGCGATCTCGGCTCACCGCAACCTTTGCCTCCTGGGTTCAGGCAGTTCTCCTGCCTCAGCCTCCTTAGTAGCTGGGATTACAGGCACGCGCCACCGTGCCCAGCTAATTTTTTGTATTTTTAGTAGAGACGGGGTTTCACCATGTTGACCAAGATGGTCTCGATCTCTTGACCTCGTGATCCACCCGCCTCGGCCTCCCAAATCCCCAGCTGGGATTACAGGCGTGAGTCACCGCGCCCAGCCGGTTTTTTGTTTTTTTTTAATTCACCTGGGTGCAGGTGGGCCGAGGCCGAAAAGGGTGTCAGCCTGGGGTGAAGGTTTCGGAGACAAATCCCCACCTCCAGCCAGGACATCAAGGGCAGGAGGTGCAGATGTATCTGAGAGCCAGGGCAGGCTTCCTGGTGGAGGTGGCCGATGCCCTGACGCTGTTCCTCTCCCCAATCCCAACAGGCTGAATGAGAACATGTCTGTGTGTGTGGCGGACTTCGGGCTCTCCAAGAAGATCTACAATGGGGACTACTACCGCCAGGGACGTATCGCCAAGATGCCAGTCAAGTGGATTGCCATTGAGAGTCTAGCTGACCGTGTCTACACCAGCAAGAGTGATGTGGTACATGCAACCCTGCCAAGATTGGGGAACCATGGGAGGGCATGGCCTGACCACCACACACTATGCCCGTGCAGCTGTGGATGCAAGATCCCAGGGACATGTGGGCTTCCCTTTGCAAGGGGTTGTCCACGTGGGCTAGGCATGTCTTGGGGTATAGTGGGCATCTCTGAGCAGTGGTGTGTGCATGCCCAGGATAGATACAGACCCATGTGTGCATGGTTGCAACGTAGACAGTTTGGCTTAGGAGAAGCTGCAGTGATTGCGTGTGCATGTGCACACTCATAGAATGTGGAGAGCCAGGGTGTGCAGAGCGACACATGAGCTCATGTGTCCATGAAGTGTGTAAATGCATGTGAGGGTGAGCATGTATATGCATCCACAAAAGTTACTTACTCATGGGTACACCTGTGTCAAAGTATTATATATGTCTGTGTGTGCATATACGTGTACACCTGCGTCAAAGTGTTATATATGTCTGTGTGTGCATATACATGTACACCTGTGTCAAAGTGTTATATATGTATGTGTGTGCATATACGTGTACACCTGCGTCAGTGTTATATATGTCTGTGTGTGCATATACGTGTACACCTGCGTCAAAGTGTTATATATGTCTGTGTGTGCATATACGTGTACACCTGCGTCAAAGTGTTATATATGTCTGTGTGTGCATATACGTGTACACCTGCGTCAAAGTGTTATATATGTCTGTGTGTGCATATACATATTTCTAGACAGAGTCTTGCTCTGTTGCCCAGGCTGGAGTGCAGTTGTGCAATCTTGGCTCACTGCAACCTCTGCCTCCCGGGTCAAGCGATTCTCCTGCCACAGCCTTTGGAGTAGCTGGGATTACAGGTGCCCACCACCATGCCCAGCTAATTTTTGTTGTTTTAGTAGAGATGGGGTTTCACCATGTTGGCCAGGCTGGTCTCCAACTCCTGACCTCAGGCCATCTGCCTGCCTCAGCCTCCCAAAGTGCTGGGATTACAGGCATGAGCCACTGCGCCCTGCCAAAGTGTGTTTCTGTGAATACTTGTGACACTCCCAGAGGATGGTCGTGAACATGTGTACATAAGTGTGGGTGTACCCATGAACCTGTGTATGGGAAGGGGGTGATTCTGTACAGGGGAGACCATCTAATTCCCTCCCCTCTGCCGCTCACAGTGGTCCTTCGGTGTGACGATGTGGGAGATTGCCACAAGAGGCCAAACCCCATATCCAGGAGTGGAGAACAGTGAGATTTATGACTATCTGCGCCAGGGAAATCGCCTGAAGCAGCCTGCAGACTGTCTGGATGGACTGTGAGGACGCTTAGGTTCCCCCCAACCAAGAATTCACTCTAAATCCCTGATTACCCCCACATGGCCCTCACAGGTCCAGGACTCTCTATAACCAGGACAGAATGCCTGAGAATGCTGAGCGACCCATTGCCCCTCACCAATGCTCTGAGTAGGGCCACCACTAGCCAGTGGGGTGCAAATCGGCTAAAGCCACCTTTTCCTTCTTTGGCTGTGTCTGGAATGCAGGTTGAATCAGCCCCCTGCCTCCCCACCCCGAAGCCAGGTACCCTTGGGCAGTGAATAACAGCACAGTCTTACCTGGCGGCCCTGTCTTTGGGACCTGCACTCCCAGAGGCTTCTAATTCATCCCAGACTCCTGAGCACACCATGCTTCCCCCACATGCTCCTCAACACCCGGGACTCTCTGCAAAACCCTCCAGTTTGTTTTATTGACCTTCTCTAGACTCAAGTCTCCTCTGAGATGTTTGCAGGGTCCTTTAGGGTGTGCTTATCAAACTTTGCAATATTGGAGCATACGGAGAAGTCCATGATATTTAGCCAGCACTTTGAGGGTAAAGAGAGGGTGCTGATTGGGTCAGGAGGAGACAGCCTGGGGCCTCAGACTCCTCAGTCCACCTTGGGTACTCCAAGAGCTGAGAGGAATAATGCCTCCTTTTTTTTTTTGAGATGTAGTCTCACTCTGTCACCCAGGCTAGAGTACAGTGATGTGATCTCGGCTCACTGCAACCTCCATCTCCCTGGTTCAAGCAATTTCCCTGCCTTGGCCTCCTGAGTAGCTGGGATTACAGGTGTACACCACTATGCCTGGTTATTTTTTTTGTATTTTTAGTAGAGATGGGGTTTCACCATGTTGGTCAGGCTGGTCTTGAACTCCTGACCTCATGATCCACCCACCTCCGCCTCACAAAGTGCTGGGATTACAGGCATGAGCCACTGTGCCCAGGCTGAACAGCTGACATTTTTTTTTTTCATACCCAATTCCTGTAGAGCAGCTAACATTTTTATAGAACTAACTAGAAGGCACTGTTTTAGGTACCTAGCATGTATTAAATCCTTTGGTCCTTACCACAGCCATACGATGTAGATAGGTATCATTATTATTCCCATTTTGCAGATGAGAAAACTGAGTCCTACAGGGAAGGTGATTTATTTGCCAAAGTTCGCACAGCTGATGTGTTTGTCATCTATATCCCCAAATCGAGTAGTTTAAAACAACAAACATTATCTCACACAGTTTCTGAAGGTTGGAAACTGGGAACAGCTTAGCAGGGTGATTTTGGTTCAGGATCTCTAGTGAAGTTACAAAGATGTCATTGGGGGCCGTAGTCATCTGAAGGTTGGGACCAGAAGATTGCTGTCTTTTTTTTTTTTTTTTGAGATGGATTCTCGATCTGTTGCCCAGGCTGGAGTGCAGTGGCATGATCTCGGCTCACTGCAACCTCGGCCTCCCGTGTTCAAGCAATTCTCCTGCCTCAGCCTCCCGAGCAGCTGGGATTACAGGTGCCTGCCATCACGCCCAGCTAATTTTTTTGGATTTTTAGTAGAGATGAGGTTTCACCATATTGGTCAGGCTGGTCTTGAACTCCTGACCTCATGATCCACCCACCTCAGCCTCGCAAAGTGCTAGGATTACAGGCATGAGCCACCGCGCCTGGCCCAGAAGATTGCTCTCAAGGTGGCTTACTCACATGGCTGCAGCGGGAGGCTTCATGAAGTTCATCACCATGTGGACCCCTTTGTGGCGCTGTTTGAGCTTACTCACAACATGGCAACCCATGAGAAAGTGTGAGGAAGCTGCAATGCCTTTTATGACCTAGTCTCAGAAGTCACACACGCCATCACTTCTGCCAAATCAGAAGCAAGTCACTGGGTTCTGCCCTTGCTCAAGAGGAGTGGATTTATTCTCTGTCTTTTGCAGGGAGGAGGGTCAAAGCATGTATGGACCTATTTTAAATCAGCACAACTTGTAAGTGGCATAGCCAGGCTTTGATGTGAGTCTGTTCTGGGGAGCTGGGAAGGTCTGTTCTAGCAAACCCTCATCAGAATACTACTCCATACCCAGACAGGTTGCCAGAGACCCTTCCCAGCTCCTAAGTCTCCCAGGACCCAACTCAGAAACTTGGGAATTTCCAAATCCCCATAGATGGCCTCAAACTGCTGAGGCTCCCTCCAGCCCTCTAAAATGCCCCCAGTCCCCTGAGTGTCCTAAAATGTCCCCAGGCTCCCAGAGTGCTCCCCTTCTGAGTCCCTGCTCAATCTCCCACTCCTCATTTTGCTGCCCTAGGTATGCCCTGATGTCACGGTGCTGGGAGCTGAATCCGCAGGACCGGCCAAGTTTTACAGAGCTGCGGGAAGATCTGGAGAACACACTGAAGGCCTTGCCACCTGCCCAGGAGCCTGAAGAAATCCTCTATGTCAACATGGATGAGGGCGGAGGTTATCCTGAACCCCCTGGAGCTGCTGGAGGAGCTGACCCACCAACCCAGCCAGACCCTAAGGATTCCTGTAGCTGCCTCACTGCAGCTGAGGTCCATCCTGCTGGACGCTATGTCCTCTGCCCTTCCACAGCCCCTAGCCCCCCTCAGCCTGCTGATCGGGGCTCCCCAGCAGCCCCAGGGCAGGAGGATGGCGCCTGAGACAACCCTCCACCTGGGACTCCCTCTCAGGATCCAAGCTAGGCACTGCCACTGGGGGAAACTCCACCCCCGCCGACTTTCCCACCCCAGGCCTTATCCCCGCCTGCAACCCTATCCTCCTACCTATCCCACCTCCATCCCAGACAGGTCCTTCCCCTTCTCTGTGCAGTGGCATCACCTTAAAAGCTATAGCATCACCATTTGTAAAAGAAAGGGGTTGGATTGCAATATCTGAGACCCTCCCAGGTGTTAACATTCCAAGACACTAGATTCTAAGGTTTAAAGAGTCTAGATTCAAAGATTCTAGGTTTCAAAGATGCTATGAGTCTTTGGTTCTAAGGACCTGAAATTCCAAAGTCTCTAATTCATTAAAGTGCTAAGGTTATAAGGCCTACTATTTTTTTTTTTTCTTTTTGAGATGGAGTCTTGCTTTTTTGCCCAGGCTGGAGTGCAGTGGTGCAATCTCGCCTCACTGCAACCTCCACCTACCAGGCTCAAGTGATTCTCCTGCTTCAGCCTCCCAAGTAGCTGGGATTACAGGTGTGCTCCACCACGCCCGGCTAATTTTTGTGTTCTTAGTAGAGACAGGGTTTTACCATGTTGGCCAGGCTGACCTAAAACTTCCGACCTCAAGAGATCCACCCACCTCGGCCTCCCAAAGTGCTGGGATTACAGGCATGAGCCACCACACTCAACCTTAAGACCCACTATTCTAAGGCTCTGAGATTCTGTGGTTTTACATTTCCTGGTTCTAACATTTTTGATAAGGCTCCAAGATTTTAGGTTTAGGATCTAAGGTTCTATGATTCTAGATTTTTATTTTTCTAGGGTTCAGAGTCCTTATAGTGTAAGATTCTAGATTCTAAAATTCTAGACACGGAGGTTCTAAGGCCAACGATTCTAAAATTTGATGTTCTAAGGCTCTAAATCTAGAACCTCTGGCTAGAAGACTCTAGATCATAAGCCTTCCAAATTTTATCTTCTCAAGTTCTAAGATTTTAATGATGATCAATTATAGTTTCTGAGGCTTTATGATAACAGATTCTCTTGTATAAGATCCTAGATCCTAAGGGTCTAAGGCTCTAGAATCTGCAATTCAAAAGTTCCAAGAGTCTAAAAGTTCCAAGGTCTAATGTTCTAAGATGTGATAGATTCTAAGACTTACTCTAAGATCTTAGATTCTCTGTGTCTAAGATTCTAGATGATTAAACTCTTAAGATTCTAATGGTCTGTTCTGTTTCAACACACTCTAGATCCCATTGGTCCAAGATTCTGGATCCCAAGCATCTAAGTTCTAAGACTCTCACACCCCGCTTTGACTAACGAGACACCAAAGTTCTAATCATTTCTAACATTGGACACTTTTAGGTTCTATGCTTGCATTCCACCTCTCTAGGACCATGGTTAAGGGTCCAAGAATCCACATTTCTAAAATCTTATAGTTCCAGGCACTGTAGTTCTAAGACTCAAATGTTCTAAGTTTCTAAGATTCTAAAGATCCACAGGTCTAGACTATTAGGAGCAATTCCAAGGTTCTAACCCTATACTGTAGTAGTCTTCGGGGTGCCCCTTTTTAGCCACCATTGCTTCCTCTTCACCTCCTGTGGGGATGTGCCCCCTTCAAGCCTGTGCAATGCATTACGGATGCCTCCTTTCCCACAGGGGATGGGGGATCTCCCACCTTTCGGGCCACAGTGCCCCCCCCCGAGCCAATCCCTCACCCTCTGAGTACAGGGCCGTGGACTCTGGTGCCTCCAGAGGGGCTCAGGTCACATAAAACTTTGTATATCAACGACCTTTTGTCTCCTCGTCTCCTTTTAGCTGTGATGTGGCCCTATTCCATGGCATTTCAGTTCCCTCATCAAAAAAAGGAAGGGTTTGGTGGGGTCTTGGAATTCTTTCCTCACTAGAGAGGGTAGAAATGAACATAAACACCGGAAAAAAAAAACACACAAGCAAAGAGATGCAGACTCTCGGAAACCCTTAGTGAGGAACTGGCATACAGATCCAGGATCACAGACACACACCTGTCTCCCGCAAAGTAACAGACACATTAATTAATGGACACACGCAGGAGGGCCTGGTCACAAACAGACTGAAATTCAGACACATAGAGTAACACAAACATACAGAATTACACACACACAAACATTTACAAACGCTCAGGCAGACATCCGCAACGAATAGGAAGAGACACAGACCCAGAGTCAAGTGACACAAATACTCAAGAGACATGTAGAGTACAACAGGTACTCCCAGCCCCAACGTTCAGACTGACATAGAAACACAGGCACTGAGCACCTCCGACAATCACAGATCCACAAGAGCCTCTAGCCAAGACCAGCCCTCTGTGTCTAGCACGAACTCGCGGGCGGGCGTTCCCGGGTGTGGCCGGCAGCAAATGGAGGAACGCTTGGCAGCCACCGGACGCCCTCCGGTGGCGGTTCTTGAGAACGGGAGACAGTTCAATCCGGGCCACAAACTTTTTTAGAACAAATCATTGTGGGAAGCTGGGAGGAGAGAGAGAGAGAGGAAGTCGGACGTGGACGAGGGGCGGGGTGTCTGGACTGGAACCTCCGGGCCCACGTGAGTGTCTGTCCCGCTGCTGAGTAGGTGCTGTGTGTCTGGGTTGCTGTAGTGTTCGCTTGTAGTGCAGCTATCCTGTGTTATCGTTATCATTCGATGCCGCCTGCCTCTGCGGACCGTACTGGGCACCTATACACTGCAGCTGGGTGCCCTGCTCAAATCAGATCAGAACTGGGGCCGGGCCCGGTGGCTCACGCCTGTAATCCCAGCACTTTGGGAGGCCGAGGCGAGAGGATCACTTGAGGTCAGGAGTTCGAAACCAGCCTGGCCAACATGGTGAAACCTCGTCTCTACTAAAAATACAGAAATTAGCTGGGCGTGGTGGTGGGGACCTGTAATCCCAGCTACTCGGAAGGCTGAGGCAGGAGAATCGCTTGCACCCGGGAGGCGGAGGTTGCAGTGAGCCGAGATCGCGCCCCTGTACTCCAGCCTGGGCAACAAGAGCGAGAACTGGATGCGTCTGATGTGACGCACGCCTGTTTGTTTATCTCTGTGGGGTGTGCCTTTGTCTAAGTAGAGATGGTGTGTGGCTTCTGCGGGCTTAACGTGTGGCTCGGGAAGCAGTGGGAGTCTGCATCGTGTATCCCGATTGCGTCTTACTCTAGTTTTGTTTTCTGAGTTAGAGGCGACAGGTGGTGCGGCGTTAGGCACTGGGACGCTCTCTGGCGTTTGTATTCATGAGCGCGAGCGTTAATGACGGATCCGTGGGTTTGAGCTTGTCAGTACAGACGCCAGGTAGCCCGATTTACGGGAACAGCCGATTAGAGGATTCGGGAGAGCGGTCGGTGAACTTCTGGAGGTCTTTCGGGAGGGGAAGGCTCTATGGTCGCGTGCAGAGCGCCCGTTCCACGTCAGGTACCGACCATAGAGGAAGGCGGCCGCGGACTACCCAAGGGAAGGGCAGGCCGCGTCCTTTACAACTTGCCTCCCCTTGTTAGTCTGGCCTCTAATATCCAAACCTTTGGGACTCCCTGAAGTCAAAATTTTGCTTTTCCTAAAGGCAACTGGGTTCCTTCCAGATTACGAACTGTATATCCACTTAATCTCTATTCCATATACCTCCTCCTACAGCGAAATTTGTGAGACAATCCTCTAAAGCACGGCCAATCTGGTGAACTTTTCCTAAAACGAGCCATCTCTGCCAGCTTTAGGAGCTAAGACAATAACTGCGATTGGTGGGCAGATTGTTTTGAAACCGCCCTAACGGCAAGGGGTGGGCCCTCGGTGAATTCATCTCTTTCCGGTTTCTTAAAGGCAACAGGAAGGAGGGGTTTCTGCCGACCCTCCATTTCATTGGTTCTTGTGATTTTACCCGCTCGGACTCCTCAAGGGGCGGGAGATGTAGACCAATCGGAATGTGTGTTACAGAGACACTTAGTTTGATGAAAGGACTACGCAGGAAAGGCCGTGGGACGCACATTCTGAGATCTCACCGCCGATTGGTTCAAATCGTTACTCCCTTATTTTCATTGGGCCTTACGGTAGCAGGCGCGCGAGACCTACCCAATCAGCGCGCGCTCCGCCTCCTGCCTTTTCCCGCCCTCCGCTCTGGCCTCGGCTTCGACGTAGGCCAACGCTTCCTTCCTGGTAGCTTTCGGGCCTTCTCGTTGTCGTTGTTTTGAAAACCGTGTTCTGATTGGCTGGGTCTTAGGGCCCGCGCCCGTTGCCCCGAGCACTGACCAATTGGCACTCGTGTTACATCGGACGAGACACGGGTGAGGGGGGAGGCGGCAGTGGCGGCCATTTTGAGCCGCCGCCGCCATTGGAGTGGGCCCCCCCCTTTCCCCCTTCGCCTTCTGACAGGAAAGGTTTAAGGGGGACATAGCCGTGGGGGGCCGGGCCGGGCTCGGGGGCCACCCCGGGGGCCCGGGCCATGGATGTGCGCCGTCTGAAGGTGAACGAACTTCGCGAGGAGCTGCAGCGCCGCGGCCTGGACACTCGAGGCCTCAAGGCCGAGCTTGCTGAGCGGCTGCAGGCAGCGTTGGAGGCCGAGGAGCCTGACGACGAGCGGGAGCTCGAGGCCGACGACGAACCGGGGCGACCCGGGCACATCAACGAGGAGGTCGAGACCGAGGGGGGCTCCGAGCTGGAGGGGACCGCGCAGCCACCGCCGCCCGGGCTGCAGCCGCACGCGGAGCCCGGCGGCTACTCGGGGCCGGATGGACATTGTGAGAGTGCGCGGGGCGGGGGCCGGGGAGCCCGGAGCCTGGGCCGAGGAAAGGGCTGTGGGACGCGGGAGTCCAGCGCCTGAGGTCGGGGAGACGACTAGAGGATCGGGGGATCCCGCCACGGAAAAGGATCTGGGGGCAAAGGCCCCGGCGCGACCGGAGGGTGGATCCTGACACTCGGTGCAGGGGGGACACTGGGGGAGGGGCTCTGGGTTTCGGAGGGTTAGGGGCCGGGGTGGCGGGGAGGATTCCGTACCGTAGGGCTCGGATCGGAGACCGGAAGCTGGTTTCTGGGGCCAGAGAGACTCGGAAGAACAAGACATTTTCTATTTGGGCTGGTGAGGGTCTCGAAAATGGGGATCCTGGGGTTCGGAGCTCGGAGGGCTCGGCGGCCGTGCTAGCCCAGCCTGTGGGCTGGGGGGCGGGGATCCGTGTTTCCAGGGTGGGCAGAAAATGTCCAGGTGTGCGGGGCTGGGAGAGTTTTGAGGAAGGAGGATCCTGGAGTATGCCGCTGGATGCGATCCTGGGAGTTCTCCAGTTTGCTACGGGGGTGGGTGGGTGAGATGGAGGCGCTGATGTCCGTGGCTGGGGAGGATCGAAGGAACTCAATGCTTTGGAGTTTGGCTGGTGAGCATTTAGGGGGATGCGGGAGATCGAACCAGGGGGCACCCCATCTCTCTTCCGCGGCTGGAAGGCCACCCTTGAGGCAGGCACAGCTTGGACATGTGGTGCTTTGAGATCTGGGGACTTTCTGGTTGGCTCCTAGAAGAGGTCCAGAGGCTGGCGGGGGAGAGGATGCTTCCCTGGACAAAAGATCTGGGGGTTTAGAGCTAGGGAGACTGAGGACAGATAACTCCGAGGCTGCTGCTGAATGGCCTGGGGCTGACTGTGGGCTTTTGGCGAACAGGGTGTAGCTGGGGGTGGGGGGGGTTGGGGGCAGATAAGTTGGTAACATTCGAAGTGGATGAAGTATGTGGCGGGAGACAGGATCCTGTATCCAGCACTGAAGGAGTGTGGAGCTAGCTTGGTGAGGATGGGGAGGGGCAGGCTGTAGAGAGGAAAGAGAAGGGACCTGTTGACTTCACTGGAGGCCTCAGAGTGGAGTGCGCGGAGTGTTTCTGGACCTGAGCATCTCCAAGAGAAATCTCGTTCGTTCCCAGAAGCAGTTATTTGTGTACCCAGGGAGTGGGGGCCCTCAGGGAGCAGCAGGGAACCTCTGCCTCAGCCAGGAAGTGGGACTCTGGGAATGGGTTCAGGTAGATCTGTGGTTGTCTGAGGAGAGGAAACCCTGGTATGGGTCGGAGTGAATCTTCAGTTAGAGAAAAGCAGCTTGGTTGAGCGCAGTGGCTCACGCCTGTAATCCAAGCACTTTGGGAGGCCGAGGCAGGCAGATCACGAAGTCAAGAGATCCAGACCAGCCTGGCCAACATGGTGAAACCCCATCTCTACTAAAACCGCAAAAATTAGCTGGGCGTGGTGGCGCCAGCATGTAATCTCAGCTGTTTGGGAGGCTGAGGCAGGAGAATCACTTGAACCCAGAAGGTGAAGGTTGCAGTGAGCCGAGATCGTGCCACTGCCCTCCAGCCTGGTGACAGAGCAAGGCTCTGTCTCAAAAAAGAAAGAAAAAAGCAGCTTTCTTTCTTTTCCCCCCTTCCCCTTCCCCTTCCCGTTCTCCGCCCGCCCTCCCTCCCTTCCTCCCTTCCTTCCTTCCTTCCTTCCTTTTTCGAGTTGGGGGTCTCGCCAAACACCCAGGCTGGTCATGAACTCCTGGGTTCAAGTGATCTGCCCGCCTCGGCCTCCTGAAGTGCTGGGATTACAGCTGTGAACCACTGTGCCAGGCCTCAGGGCAGCTTTCTAGTAGGACTGGGAAATGTGGGGACTGGAGAGGTTAAGGAGTAAGAAGGGATTCTGGCATAGAGTTTGTAGAGTTTTTAGAGGGCATCCTGGGACTTGGGGCTAAGGGAACGAGAAGAAAAATGAGATAACAGAAGAGACAGGTTTGGGGATTGGCATTGGATACAATTTGTTCATAAGAGGTAAGGTTTCCTGGAGGGAGATAACCCAAGTGTGGATTTGGGGTAGACAGTGACTTAGGAATTATTCAGAATCCAGGTGCTGGAAAGGGACTTCCCATTGCAGAGACTTGTGAAGAAAGGAGTGGCCCTGTGTTCGTGTCTAGAGCAGGAGGGACTGGCAGGAATGCCTAGCAAAAAGGGTAGTGCAGTAGTAGTGACCTGGAGGTCTGGCCAGAGAGTCCTGTCTGAGAGGAAAGTGAATTAGGTGCTTTGGAGCGTAGTCCCTAGACTCAAACAGACTTTGTTTCAAATCTGGCTTAACGATACTGTCAAGTCACTTCATCTCTGTGAGCCTGGTTTCCTTGTGTGTAAAATGGAGTTAATAAACAAATACTGTCTGTTCACAGCCCCTCCAAACCCTGGGGGGGCGTGTTATGAATGAGATCACACGTGTGAGAGGCTTAGCACTGGGCCTGCCTTTTATTAGAAGGGGGATGTTTTAGAGAGTGGAGAAGGACCCTAGTGTCATGGCTTCTCCAGGAGAGGCTGCCTCTGTGGGCAGAGGAGAGATGCTTGGGAGAAGAGACTGTGGGAAGAGCGCTGTGCTTGGAGCCTGGAAGAAGCAGAATAGTTTGAAAGGGTCCCCATGTTCCAATTCAGGAGATAATGCTGATTCTTCCTCTCTCCCCTATCTGCTACAACAAAGTCCTTTGAGCCCCCTTCATGTCTCCTTGAAGCCCTCCTTCAAGCTTGGTGAACAGACCTGTAGCAAACCATGTGACCTGTGACCTGTGACTTTTCTCCCTTCGGGCTGCACCCAGTTTGTGCCCAGATGTATTTATCCTCTGAGAAGGGATCCGATCAGTCAGCAAAGGGCAGAATAGTCTCTCCTTCCCTTTGGTTCTGCCTCATGGCTCCTGGCATAGCCACTAGTAGGGCCCTTGGGGCTCTAACAGAGAGCTAGCCCCTGGGGAGGAGAGCTGTATGATGCCCATCCTAGGTTTCTAAAGTTCTTTCTGGGTTCGGCTGCAAGGTTCTCGAGGGAATTTCTGGTTTTAGTTCCGCCTTTGAGCTTTCACACGCGTTATCCCAACCCCAGCAACGTTCTCCATTCCTGTCACTGAGTCATCACCTATGTATCCTTTGAGTCAAGGCTTAACTTTTGTTTTCCAGGTACCTTTTTTTTTTTTTGGAGACGGAGTTTTACTTTGTCACCCCAGCTGGAGTGCAGTGGTGCAATCTGGGCCCTGCCTCCCGGGTTCAAGCAATTCTTCTGCCTCAGCCTCCCCAATAGCTGGGATTACAGGTGCCCGCCACTATGCCCAACTAATTTTTTGTATTTTTAGTAGAGATGGCGTTTCACCATATTGGCCAGGCTGGTCTTGAACTTCTGACCTTGTGATTCGCTCGCCTCAGCCTCCCTAAGTGCTGGCATTACAGGTGTGAGCCACCGTGCCCGGCCTTCCAGGTCCCTTTCTTAGCTCCTGGAACTATTTTGTAGTCTTCAACACAACCATTAAATTTGTGTATGTTTTTGCTTAAGATTTGCCTGTCTTACTAAACTGAAGGCTTCAGTGGGGCAGGCTTGTCTTCAGCTGTATCCCAGGCTCTGGAGTATAGTGTGTACTCCATGAATAGTTAATATTGTTATTCTTACCACTCTTCAGTTGAGCTCCTGGACCCACAGATGCCTTCTGGACCATTTGGTCCTGGGTTCTCCATGAACTGCCCCTCTAATTGACCATTTTTTATTTTGTTTTAAGATGCCATGGACAATATTTCCAGGCAGAACCAATTCTATGATACCCAAGTCATCAAACAAGAAAACGAGTCAGGCTACGACAGGAGACCACTGGAAATGGAGCAGCAGCAGGCCTATCGCCCAGGTAGGAAAATACACATGGTTCATCTTTTTGGATGGAAACAGAATTTATATGGAGCCTTTACCCTCTGCTTAGAGAGCGTCTTCCCAGAGGAACTATGCATCTTTTTTCTTGGGCAATTCATCTAGACTTTGTCACTCTGGCAAGATTTTTTTAAAGGAAAAATCTCAGTCCTATTTCCAAGTGTTGGGTGTTGGGAGAGGGGAGGTATCTATATAAAAATGATGTTGGTATCGGCCAGGCGTGGTGGCTCATGCCTGTAATCCCGGCACTTGGGAGGTCGAGGTGGGAGGATTACCTGAAGTCTGGAGTTTGAGCCCAGCCTGGCCAACATGGTGAAACCCCACCTATACTAAAAATACAAAAATTAGCCAGGTGCAGTGGCGCATGCCTGTAGTCCCGGTTACTCGGGAGGCTAAGGTGGGAGGATCACTTGAGCCCAGGAGTTCTGGGCTGTAGTGTGCTATGCTAATCGGGTGTCCGCGCTAAGTTCGGCATTAATATGGTGACCTCCCAAGGGCGGGGGACCGCCAGGTTGGAAACGGAGCAGGTCAAAACTCCCGTGCTGATCAGTAGTGGGATTGCGCCTGTGAATAGCCACTGCACTCCAGCCTGGACAACATAGCGAAACTCTGTCTCTTTTAAAAAAAAAAAAAAAAATTAGATGGGCGTGGTAGCAGATGCCTGTAACCCCAGCTACTTGGAGGCTGAGGCAGAATTGCTTGAACCTGGGAGGTGGAGGTTTCAGTGAGCCAAGACTGTGTCACTGTATTCCAGCCTGGGAAACGAGTGAAACTCCATCTCAAAAAAAAAAAAAAGATAGTATCAGCACCCTGGAGCGTTGAGACCCCTAGAGTAATATTTGAATCTTATTTAGAATTTTACAATGGGGGTGCCAGAAAGAGCCTTTAAGTCTAGTCTGGTATTTCCCATGTTCTGAAGATTATTGTTCCAGGGGATATTATTAGGGGCTTCTCAGAAAAGGGTTCCTTAGCCAAATGTGTCTGGAAAATGTAGCATGTGCTGTATCATCTCTTGGAAATTTACTGTGATTGTTAGAGCATTAAAGGCTCTGAGAAGTCCTGCATTAAAAAAAAAAAAACAGCTGTGTCAGGCCTCAAGCCAGATGCACTGGTTCACACCTATAATTCCAACACTTTGGGAGGCCAAGGCAGGAGGATTGTTTGAGACCAAGAGTTTCAGACCAGCCTGGGCAACATAGTGAGACCCTTTCTCTACAAAAAATTTAAAAAATAGCCAGACGTGGCTATTACTAACTACATACACATACCTATAGTAAAGCTATTTGGGAGGTAGAGGTAGGAGGATCACTTGAGCCCAGGAGTTTGAGGCTACAGTGAGCTATGATCATACCATTACACTCCAGCCTGGGTGATAGTGTAAGACCCTGTCTCAAAAAAAAAAAAATTAAAATTAAAATTAGGTCAGGATGTGATGTCTCATGCTTGTAATCCTAGCACTTTACGAGGCCAGAGCAGGAGGATCACTCGAGTCTAGAAATCCAAGACTAGTCTGGGCAACATAGTGAGACCCCTGTTATCTTTAGAAAAAATTAAAAATTGGCCGAGCGTGGTGGCACACTTGTAGTCCCAGCTACTCAGAAGGCTGAGTCAGGAGGATCATTTGAGCCCAGGAGTTCAAGGCTGCAGTAAGCTATGATCGTGCACTGCACTCTAGCCTAGGCGACGGGAAGACCCTGCCTCAAAAATAAAAATAGGTTGGGTGCAGTGGCTATTACATGCCTGTAATTCCAGCACTTTAGGAGGCTGAGGTAGGAAAATTGCTTGAGTCCAGGAATTCAAGGCCAACCTGGGCAACATAATTCTGTCTCTATAAAAAAATAAAAATATTACCTGAGCATGGTTACACATTCCTGTAGTCTCAGCTACTCTGACGCTGAGGTGGGAGGATCGCTTGAGCTGGGAAGTTGAGGCCCCAGTGAGCTGTGATGGTGCCACTGCATTTTAGCTTGGGCAATAGTAAGACGCTGTCTCCAAAAAAAATTTTTTTTAATTAAATGTAAAAACCTTGTGTCTTCTTGGGCTAGTGTTGCTGAAAATATTTTTTTAATAAAAAATAAAAAAACGTGTTGTATTATTTAAACTCGGGATTTCCCAAACACATTAAATTTATATCTTTACAGAACAAAATTCCCCATGATGCCAACTCTCTCCTCCCCGTTTTTAATTTTTTTAATTTTTATCTTTTTGAGATGGAGTCTTACTCTGTCAGGCTGGAGTGCAGTGGCGTGATCTTGGCTCACTGCAACCTCTGCCTCCCAGGTTTAAGCGACTCTCCTGCCTTAGCCTGTCGAGTAGCTGGGACTACAGGCACGTGCCACTATGCCCAGCTAATTTTT
Source organism: Aotus nancymaae (assembly GCF_030222135.1). Lineage (NCBI taxonomy): Eukaryota > Metazoa > Chordata > Mammalia > Primates > Aotidae > Aotus > Aotus nancymaae. The sequence goes on along the minus strand of NW_026988441.1, from coordinate 13,036,235 downwards.
TTTGTATTTTTAGTAGAGACAAGGTTTCACCATATTGGCCAGGGTGGTCTCGATCTCCTTACCTCATGATTCACCTGCCTCAGCCTCCCAAAGTGCTGGGATTACAAGTGTGAACTACCACGCCCAGCCTCTCTTCCCCACTTTATAGATTGGGGAATTGGCTTGTCCGATGGCAGAGCTGGGGCTAGAACCTGGGAAACTTGCTCCCAGGCTAGTCCTTTCAGGTTAATAAGCAGCATTCCTTATCATTTGTGCCTTACTTTTTGGAAAGCAGGGTCCCACTGTTGAGAACTGATGGAGCCCAGACTGACTCCCACTTTTGTGCTGCTTTTACTGTGTTGTGGCCCCAGTGCCTTTTCTTAGTGTATCTAGTTGATTTTGTCTGATTCCATTCTGGTTCATCCACAAAGTTAAATCCCCAGCTGTTTCTTGTGAGTGGCTCAGGACTTTAATGAATGTAGGTTAAACTGCAGATTTGTGTCAGGCTCTGTGAGACTTGTAGGATCTTTCAGCCCCAGGAGAATATTTTCTGTGCCGTTATCCATAGACGTTTATCAGGAGCCCTATGTGAGCCCAACCTATTGCTGGTAACCAGGGAGGCTGTCTTCGGATGACTGAACAGCATCCCTGCCCTAGAGAACCAGGAGCCTTTTCTGAGAGATGTGGTCCACGTGCCTAAACTAGGGAGTGATCCAAGATGGTCCGGGATTTAATGCAAAAATGAATAGATGTGAATGAGCCTCAGCATCAGGGATTCATGCTGTGAGAGAAATGAAGCTAGCCTGCATCTGTGGTTTGCTCCTAGTTAGGCACTGATTTCTGGAGTCTGCCTGAGACTAGGATATATCCATGATCCACAGCACGGCATCCCATCCCGACTTCCTGTTAGTGATAGACTTGAATAGGTTATTGCACCTATGGGATGGCTTAATCAGAGTGATTCTGGGCTCTGTTGGCAGGGTAACTAAAGCCTGTAGTGTTAGCTGCAGGATCACAGTACTCTGTTGAATTCACCCTCTCCCCTTCCCTTGCCAGACTGAAGAAGCTTTGTAGGAACTGAGGTGGAGAGTTTCTTTGGGAGGAGAAATTGGAGAATGTAGGGTCATGGCATCTCAGATCCTAGCCCTGTTCTCCAGTATGACCTTCTTGGCTGGCTCAGCAGGCTTCTGTTGAACTTAGCAAGCTGCCTGTGCCCAGGCCTTCATCACTATAGTGAGGATCCTGCTCACATCTCCCAAGGTAAAAGGGACCAGAAGAGTGATAGCTGGGGAGCTTGCGAGTGTCTTGACCATCTGAATTTGTCCTGACAATAGAAATGAAGACAGAGATGAAGCAAGGAGCACCCACCAGCTTCCTCCCACCTGAAGCTTCTCAACTCAAGCCAGACAGGCAGCAATTCCAGAGTCGAAAGAGGCCTTATGAAGAAAACCGGGGGCGAGGGTACTTTGAGCACCGAGAGGATAGGAGGTGGGTGTATGAGACAGCAGTCACCCTTGATCTGGTAGGTCTATATATCCATAGTCTTGTGCTTGCTGGGGACGTTTGCACTAACTTGTAGGGGCTGAGTAGAGATTCTGCTTTCACACTTTCTTCCTATTCCTTCCTGTACTTACTACCAGATTCAGCTTTCCTAAACTTTTGGTACTTCCCGCAGTTCCTCCCTTCTTACTGCAGTGTAACTTCTAAATATCTTAGACTTTCATGTGTGAGAGGCCAGCCTGCCTCTTCTGTCCTTAGTCAGCTGCTTGATATTCTTGATGAAAGAAAGATCTATTTCCTAAGACTGCTCCGAAACACACATCCTCTTCCCATTCTATTCCCATTCATCCACTCATTTAGTCAGCTCTCACAGCGTTGTCATGAAGTGCCCACTCTTGGGCTGGACACTAGCAACATACAGATGGACAGTGGGTTTTGCCTTCTGTTGTTCCAATAAGGGGTCTCAGACACATACACAAGCCACAACCTCTGAGGTGAGTAGTAAGGATGCAGGTGAATTTCAGGAGCTCAGAAGAGGGAGCAGCCTCTGTTCTAGTTATTTCCCTGCCCTGACAAGCCCTTCCCTCCTTTCCCTCCAGACCAAGTCTTTCCCTTCGCTCCCTCCTTCCTATAGCTTCTGTCTGAAGTCTTTTGCAATTATGGAAACTAGTAATGGCCACTGTATTCATCTGGACTAGTCATCTGACACATTCTATTTCCTATCTGGCAGAGTCCACTTTCTAAGTAGCTTGTTGCTCTCAGACAGAGCCTGGCTCTCATAGCTATGACTTAAGTTAGGACATAGAGCCCACCTCATATGGGTTTCTTCTACTGCCTCCCACAGAGCAGAGGCCCAGAAGCTACTTGCTGATGGAGAGCAGAGGAGTAACACTTGCTCTAATCCTGGGCTGGCAGGGAAAGTTTCCTAGAATGGACTTAGCATGTGATGAGCACAGCTTATCCGTGTTAGCCCTGGCCTGGCGAGGCCAGAGGGGCCCTCTACCAGAGGGAAGTCTGCTGCTGGAAGAGTCAGCAACCACATGGGCATGGGCTCCCCATCTGTGCATGCAGTGGACTGGGACCACCCAGACTGTCCAGGCAGGACCCTGAGTGTTAGACTCTACCTTTCTACCCTTCTCCCTCATTCCTGTACAGCAGAAACCAGCAATATTTTAGCAGTCCCTTTTTTAGTGTTTTGGTAGGAAAATGAGTATCATTCACAATATAGGACACTGAAAAAAATGGGTCATCTCAAATTCTTTCAGATGTAGGATTTTAAGAAGCCTGGTACGTGGATAGATGTAATTACTGGGGTTTATCTAGGCTCTTGCACATTACCATTCCTGGCCAGCACCCTTTGGGATACCACAGCCTCCAAACAGTAACAGAGATCAGTGTGGAAGTGGTTGTCAACATGCAGAGGGTGTGGATCAGAATCTTAACGGTATGAGAAAAGAGTGGAAAAGTTCCCTAAATGAATCTGATGCCCTATTCATCAGAGTATGCCCTCTCCAATCCCTGTCTCCACCCTAGGAGTAGATAGTCATTGCTCTCATTGCAAGGATGGAGGGTTCCAGAGTTCTTTTGCCCACCTCTTGTGGGAAGAAATTGAGATCCAGGAAGCAGTCTGGAGTGCATTCGTAGATTACAGCATAACATTCATTTTCTTTCCTTTGTGCTCATCCATTGTTCTTGTGTGATTTAACCCCTATTTCTAATACAGGGGCCGCTCTCCTCAGCCTCCCGCTGAAGAGGATGAAGATGACTTTGATGATACCCTTGTTGCTATTGACACATGTAAGTCTTTGGAGTGCCCATCTAATTCCGCCTTACAGCCAGTATGGGGAAATTGTGTCTTGACTTTCACCAGAATCCCCGCCTGGCACCGTCCATAGGTATTACTAGTCCACATGTGAGACACAGCTTAACTCTGGAGCAAGAGTACTGGTTTGGAGACAGAAGACCTACTCCCAACTCTAGTAGTGGGACCCTGGGCAAGTCAGTCTACTTCTCTGAGCTTCCCTTCAGGAAGGAGTAATTCTGCCGTAATAACCTCAAAGGATTTTCAGTGAGACTGCTCGGTGGATACAGGAGCAATTTGGAAAACCCTGAACCACCCTGTAGACACAGGGGTAGTCATCTAATCAGGAAGGGAATCTGAGTCTACTGGGGAAACTTAACTCTTTGACAGCCAGTTCCCCAGTTTCCATCAGCTGCTCACGTTCCTGGTGAAACCAATGCCGCTATGTCCTCTGAGGCACTAACCTGGCCCGCCTTGCTGTCTGTCTTCCAGTTCAGTTTTCTTTCCACTGGATAAGTGGCTTTCACCTTCACTCTGCATCTGAGCATTTGAGGGAATGATTGTAAAGGGCCTTTCGCTCAGACCTCCTAAGTCAGAGTCTGAGTGGTAGAGTCTAAATCTGAATTTTTACAGACACCTGGAAGCCCAATCAGGTCTGAGAACACTGCACTTCTCAACAGAGCAGAAGATAAGCGACAATTTATTGATATATTTCTACAGAAGCTCATGTTTATAAAGCACTGGCTGCATGCTTTAGTAAGAGATAAAGATGTATACAATCACTAATATCACAAGCTCTCAAAGACAAGATTTACCCAGAATAGAGCTAAACATTGTTTGAGAAGTGTTGGGTGGCAGTGGTTCATGAGGCAGCATCTGATGAAATGCAAATGTACAGACCATGGTGGTCAGCCTTCAGAGAAAAGAGAGCACCTCTTGGGAGGGATGGTCAGGAAAGGCTTTCTTGGAGGCATGACTGGCTCTTTGAAGGTTGAGAAGAGTAAGAGCAACAGTAGGAGAGTCCTCGGCCCATGAGAGGAATTGGGAGCCTACGGGGCACCTGGGTATTGGTGTCTGGGTGGCAGGTGAGGATCAGGGTCAGATGCCTGGATGATAGCTATTAGAAACAGAAGTCTGGCTCCCAAATTGATAGAATTAATACACGGGGGGTGATGGGAGTATATGGTGGTGGGTATTAACCTTTCTGTATTATAAAATCTAGTTTCGGCCTGGGCAACATGGCAAAACCTTGTCTACGAAAAATATAAAGATCAGCCAGGCATGGTGGCATATGCCTGTAGTCCTAGCCACTGAGGAGGCTGAGGTGGGAGGATGGCTTAAGTACAGGAGACGAGAGGTTGCAGTGAACTGAGATCATACCACTGCACTCCAGCTTGAGTGACAGAGCGAGACCTTGTCTCAAAAATAAGAAAAATTCATTTGAAACTGCTTAGGATATGGACCCTCTCCCTAGCAAATACACTTCCCCATCAAAGACATTTGTTTACAATTTCTGAGGATCTCCCTAAAGCCCATCCTTGGATCCCACCAGATAAAGAACCCCAGTTCCTCTTTGAGGTCGTATAGGCCAATTTGCAGTACTCCACATCCTTTATACTCAAAAGGAGAGAGGTTGCGGGTGTGCTGGTTCCTTTTGAAACTGCCCCCATGATGTATTTGCTTGTGTACTCCTGGTCAGCACTTGGGGGACTTCCCTCTGCCTGTTTCTTTCTTGGGACTTTTAAAACATAAGCCAACTGCGGGCTTTTTCCTTCACAGATAACTGCGACCTCCACTTCAAGGTGGCCCGAGATCGGAGTAGTGGCTATCCACTCACAATTGAGGGCTTTGCATACCTGTGGTCAGGAGCGCGTGCCAGCTATGGGGTCAGAAGGGGCCGTGTGTGCTTTGAGATGAAGGTGAGTAGGAGCAAGAGAAGGGGTAGGGACAGAGAGTAGGTCCATCCATTATAACAGCCTGACACCAGCCACCTTGGTCAGAGCTGCAGCTGCAGAAGAGATTGGATTGAGCAATACTGTGTCCAAGCAAACAAAATTGTGATGAACTCAAGAGAACTATATCATTGCTAAATATCATATCAGAAAAGCATGCCAACTATACATTGCTTCAGCAAGCAGATTTTTCCTTGATGAGATTTGACCCAGGTCTTACGTAGTCAACTGGTGTAGTAGTGGTGTGTTGTAGAACTTGAGAAAAAATGTTTGGAGGAAAAGTGATCTAGAAAGCATGGACTCAGATATCACTTATTAAAGGGAGGCCAGAGGAAGAACAGGGCAAAGAACTGCCAGCTTAGGCCAGCCTCTGCTGTCATCTCTCCACAGTTCCATGTCAAGTTAGGTTTATGAAAATATTACATGCTCATGTTTAACAAAAGTTTAGACAGCACAGAAGAGTACAGGATAAAAAAAAGCAGATTATTCTCATGTCCTCTCAGTCCCCATCCTACTCCCTGAAGGAAACTTCTTTGGTAACAATTTCTTGTATATGGTTTGTGTATCCAAACTTACTGATGATAGCTGATCTGTATAGAGCTCTTTGCATGCACAAGATACAGTACCAAGCTCTTTACATGGATTATCTCCATTAATCCTCACAGAACTGTCTGGAAACAGGTACTGTTAGCCCAGTCTTTAGAGATAGAAGCTGAGACACAGAGGGTTATATTTTATTGACCACAACACCACTGATGTAAGTTGCACATTATTTTATGTACCTCTCATAGAGAAACACTGCCAACTGAAGTACACAGTGCTTTCTCTTTTTTTTCTTTTTCTTTTTCTTTCTTTCTTTTTTTCTTTTTGAGACGGAGTTTCGTTCTTGTTACCCAGGCTGGAGTGCAATGGCGTGATCTCGGCTCACTGCAACCTCCGCCTCCCAGGTTCAAGCAATTCTCCTGCTTAAGTCTCCCAAGTAGCTGGGATTACAGGCATGCGCCACCACGCCCAGCTAATTTTGTATTTTAGTAGAGATGGGGTTTCTCCATGTTGGTCAGGCTGGTCTCAAACACCCAATGATGATCCGCCTGCCTTGGCCTCCCAAAATTCTGGGATTACAGGCATGAGCCACTGTGCCCAGCCTGCACAGTGCTTTCTTACCACATTTATTGTAAGATGGATCCTAATTTCAGAGATGTTAAAATGCGTATCTGAAAAACCAATGAGGCCTCAGGTAGATAACGGATATTTGACAGTCTGGTCTCTTAATAGGAGATTAAGTCAGAAAGGTTTTTTTGTTTCGTTTTGTTTTTTTATACTGTATCTTGGACATTTTTCCATAGCAGTACATTAGCCCAATGTACTGCTTTGCGCTTTTTTTTTTTTTTTGTAAGACAGAGTTTTACTTGTTGCCCAGGCCTGGAGTGCAATGGCACAATCTCGGCTGATTGCCACCTCTGCCTCCCGGCTTCAAGTGATCTCCTGCCTCAGCCTCCCTAGTAGCTGAGATTACAGGTGCCTGCCACCATGCCTGGCTACTTTTTTGTATTTTTAGTAGAGATGGGGTTTCACTGTGTTGGCCAGGCTAGTCTCAAACATCTGACCTCAGGTCATCCACCCTCCTCAGCCTCCCAAAGTGCTGGGATTACAGGCCTGAGCCACTGTACCCAGCCTGCTTCACTCTTTTTAACTGTTGCTATACGTTAACAATGCTGCACAGAATATTGTATTTGCAGACACATTCACACATACATACTTGTACCCATATTAGTATATCTGTAGGATACTGAGTTATAGAGCATGTGCATTTACAGGGTTTTGTTTTTTGTTTTAATTATTTTTTTTTATAGATGGGGACTTGCTATGTTGACCAGGCTGGTTTCTAACTCCTGGCCTCAAGCCATCCTCCTGTTTTGGCCTCCCAAAGTGTTGGGATTACAGGTGTGAGTTACCATCCCCAGCCATTTATAGTTTTCATAGAGACTGCTAGATTGCCCTCTAAAGACATTGCACCAGTTTATGTTTCTACCAGATATTACGAGAGTCTCCTAAACTAAAAGATAACTGTATTTTGAAATGCCTGTCTCTGTGGCCCTGTACTCTATAGATCCTTTTGGAAGCCTTGGGTTTGGTTCAACAGGCTCTTGAGAGCTGCTTAAATGCTTCTTCTCCAGCAAGAAAAGCCATTGCTATTTTTTAATGCCTGATGTGCTTCCATCCTATATTGCCTCATAACCTGCAGTCTCCAGAGAAATCAATCCTGAGCCCTTTTGTCCTCTTTCTCCAGATTAATGAGGAAATCTCTGTGAAGCACCTTCCATCTACAGAGCCTGACCCCCATGTGGTCCGTATCGGATGGTCCCTAGACTCCTGCAGCACCCAGCTAGGTAAGGAGGGATCAGCTAAGCAGTCCAGATAATAGAGTGACTGTCCCTACCCTTGGATTCTCAAGGCTCCTAAGCTTCCCTTTCTAACATCAGACTCAGAATAGAACTAGGTTGAAGTGGAAAAGGTATAAGGATTAGGTATATGCCACTGCCTCTGTCATGCTGTATTCAACTGAGAGGACTATGGTCATGAAACAACTTTTCTGTGAAGAATTAATTCTTATCCTCTTATCTTTTAGGAGAAGGGTCCAAAATTCTCTTTGGGAATCTATTCCCTTTCTATAAAAAGGATTAGTGTCTCCTGCCCTCAAACCAAGCAGCAAATAAGTTCTTGAGCTCCATTAAATTCTGTCTGTATTTTCTGTCCAGAGCCTAACCTAGAGGGAAAAGGGGAACAGAGACTAGTGAGGCCAGGGCTAGTTGGGAGAGGGGAAGGGGTTGCCTACTGATAGGTTTTGAATTTTGTGGGTCCCCAGGCTTCATTGACCTCCTGGTCCCAAGTGACTGATTATTCTGACCAATGCCGACACCTTCTGCCTTCTGTTTATGGTCATACAAACATTCCAAACATTTCTTATAGGAATTCAGGCCATACAGAAACAAAAATGAAAATCCTTCCTAAACCTGTGAGATAACCAATGTTAACATTCTGTCTGTAGTCTTCCAGACATTTATTTTTTTATGTATATTCAAACTGGATCACACTAGGACTACTATGTATAGCCTTGTTTTAATATATGATGGGCATATTTTTGTAAACAAATACAGCTCTTTGACTACTGTATAATTTTCAATTTTATAGTTGCACTATTTAACAAGTCCTCTTTTGTAGCTCATTCAAATTTATTGCAAATTTTTATTTTAACAATTGAGCTATTATCCTGGTGCATAATTGTCTGACCACTTAAGGCTAATCTTTAAAAGTAGATATATTCTCACTCATAAGTGTTCGTTAAAAAATGTGTTTACATGGATTTAGAGAGTGCAATAATAGATAATGGAGACTCAGAAGGATTAATGGGTGGCAAGGGGGAGGAGGAAGAGAAGTTGGTTAATGGGCACAATGTACATTTTTTAGGCAATGCTTACCCTAAAAGCCCTGACTTGACCACTATGCAATCTGTGCATGTAACAAAATTGCACATGTACCCCATACATTTGTACTTCCTCAAAAAGGTAGATAGTTAGTACAAAAAAAGTATACAATTTACATTTCCATATGTGTTAGCACTTTTTATTTGACTCATAGGTCATCTTATTCTATCTTTGTCTCCATTTTGACATGTAGGTTGTAGCAGTTAATAGGGATGGGGAAACAGCCCAGAAGGATCAGCACCATATACAGGGTCACACAGCTGGTTCATAGCAGAACCCGGCCTGGCATTCGTGCTTGTTGGCCCCTGCTTTTCTAGCAGCATACTCTTTGGGTTCTGCCTTGGAATCTCTTGGGATCTCAGTCATATCACTTAAGCACCTAGTTCTGTAGCCTGAAGAAATCCAGTACCTTTCCCAGGGGTCAGTCCTCATGGTCTCCAGAAGGAAAATCCAGCCCCTTCACTGATTTCTACCATGAGTAGACTTGACTGAATATTGGGTGTCACAAGGAAGGGTTGCATCTCAGCAAACAGCCATCCTTCTCCATCCCAGCTCCTGTCTTCCTTTCCTCCCTTTCTTTTCAGATTCTCCCTTCTGTGCAGAGTAATTTAGTAGAGCTCATACTCCCAGACTGAACAACGAAACCCATCAAGTCCTCCAAAGTTCTACATCATAAAGGGCTTCCTTTCACCCTTCCCCACCCCTATTTTTAAAAGGCATCTGATTAATAAAACCAGTAAAGGAAATGATTTTTTCTTCAAAAATAAAAGTATGTGGCAGCCATTAAGGCTGTTATGACCATCGCAGGTTTAACCTGCCTTTGCCTATTTCTTCCGTCAGGCGAAGAGCCTTTCTCCTATGGCTATGGAGGCACTGGGAAGAAGTCCACCAATAGTCGGTTTGAAAACTACGGAGACAAGTTTGCAGAGAACGATGTGATTGGCTGCTTTGCGGTGAGTGCTAGCAGCCTGTGGGAGTTGGCAGAACCAGATGTTGGGCTACAGACTTCTTTTTCAGGATACCTCTATCCATTGTCTGCCCCATATCCAGCCACTCTCGCCATACTTCTTTGTCTCTGCTTGACAGACTGGAATGTTTACTGTCATTTTGTGCGAAATTCTGCCATTCCACCTCCTCTGGTCTTGTGTGCAAAGTTTTCAGATGACACCCTGAAGAGATCTGGGAACTTAAGGTGTGCATAGCCATCCTTCATTCCTAGGTGCCAGAGTGACATTTTCTAAACAAACATAGGAATTCCTTATCTTTCATTGCTAGGAAATGGCCTATTTGCTCTTGAAGGCAGTGGTATTGGCTCTTGCCCCACATTGGCATCATCTTATCCCAGAACTTCTCCCCTTCTTCCCCTCACATTGGTTGAGCCAGGCTTCCTACAGTACACTGCCTTCTGGAAGAGTGGGAGATGATGTAAAACAGAACAGCTGCTGCCATAGTTCAGTCTTTGAGAGCAGTGCCCAGCAGTCACCATGCTGTGCAATATGGCTGTCCACTCTGGGCTGGACTCCCTGGACCCAGTCCTTTCTTCCACTCACAGCCCTGGGCAATTTACCCTCCCTGTCTTTCAGTTCCCTCTAAATGGGAATCGTTGCACCTACCTCAGAATTTTGTGTGGAGTCATTAAGTTAATCCATTAAAAGCACTTACAACAATGCCTGACACACAGTAAGTGCTCAGTAAATACCACTTAATACTATTTGTGAAATGTGCTGTGAGGCCTCAGAGGAAGTGACCACCCAGATGGATGCATCCTCTGAGTCTTATTCTTTTGCCTTCCTTCATATTCGTACACATGTACTCTTCCTTGTTTTTTTTTTTTTTTGAGACGGAGTATCGCTCTTGTTGCCCAGGCTGGAATGCAATGGCATGATCTCAGCTCACTGCAACCTCCCCCTCCTGGGTTCAAGCCTGAACCTCCTGAGTAGCTGGGATTACAGGCATGTGCCACCACACCTGGCTAATTTTGTGTTTTTAGTGGAGACAGGGTTTCTCCATGTTGGACAGGCTGGTCTCGAACTCCTGACCCCAGGTGATCTGCCTGCCTCGGCTTCCCAAAGTGCTGGGATTACAGGTGTGAGCCACTGTGCCCAGCCCCTTCTTTTTTTAACTTTGGGATAAATTCAGACTCAGAGAAAAGCTTGAGAATAAAGAATTCTCATAGATTCTAACATTTACCACATTTGCTTTACGATTTTCATGTTTATGGTGTACATACACACACAGAGTTAACTCTTGAATAACATGTTTAAATTGTACTGGTTCAATTATATGCAGATTGTTTCTAATAAATATATTGGAAATTTCTTTGGAGATTTGCAACAATTTAAAAAAACAGACAAATCATATAGCCTAGAAATATCAATAAGATTAAGAAAAAGTTAAGCATGTCATGAATGTGTAAAATATATATAGCTACTCGTCTCTTATCATTTACTACCATAAAATATCCACAAATATGTTACAAAAAGTTAAAATTTGTCAAAACTTATGCACACAAACACTTGCAGACCCTACGTGGTACCATTCACAGTTAAGAGAAATGTAAACAAATATAATAGTACAGTATTAAATCACAACTGCATTTTTTTTCTGAGACAGATTCTCTGTCACTCAGGCTGGAGTGTAGTGGCACAATCTCGATTCACTGCAACCTCCACCTCTGGGGTTCAATTGATTCTCGTGCCTTAGCCACCGGAATAGCTGAGATTACAGTTGTGCACCACCACGACCTGCTAGCTTTTGTTTTTTCGTTTTGTTTTTTAAGAAGGAGTTTTGCTCTTGTTGTCCAGGCTGGAGAGCAATGGCACAATCTTGGCTCACTGCAACCTCTGCCTCCTGGGTTCAAGCAATTCTTCTGACTCAGCCTCCTGAGTAGCTGGGATTATAGGCACCTGCCACCACGCCCAGCTAATTTTTGTATTCTGAGTAGAGATGGGGTTTCGCCATGTTGGCCAGGCTGGTCTCGAACTCCTGACCTCAGGAGATCCACCCCTCGGGCTCCAAAGTACTAGAATTACAAGCGTGAGCCACACTACGCCCAGCCAACTGCATAAAATTAACCAGCACATACTATAATAATTTTGAAGCCACCTCCTGTTGCTATTATGGTGAGCTCAATTGTTCCAAGAATCTACTTAAAACAGTGTGTGTCATACATCTCCATGTGAGTAGTTCTTTTTGGTAAATTGTGTATCACAGTAAAAAGTGATCTCTCGAAGTTCTTGTGGGTTTTTTTGTTTGTTTGTTTGAAGATGGAGTCTCACTCTGTTGCTCAGGCTGGAGTGCAGTGACGGTGATCTTGGCTCAGTGCAACATCTGCCTCCCTGGTTCAAGTGATTCTCCTGCCTCAGCCTCCCTAGTAGCTGGGACTACAGGTGTATATCACCACACCCGGCTAATATTTTGTATTTTTAGTAGAGACAGGGTTTCACTGTGTTGGTCAGGCTGGTCTCCATTTCCTGACCTCGTGATTTGCCCACCTTGGCCTCAAAGTGCCAGGATTATAGGCATGAGCCACTGTGCCTGGCCACCTGAATAGATTTTTAAGGTGGGGTGTAGTGGTATGATCTAAGCTTACTGTAGCCTCTGCCTCCCAGGTTCAAGCTATTTTCCTGCCTCAGCGACCCAAGTCGCTGATTACACACATGCGCCACCACACCCAGCTGATTTTTGCATTTTTTGTAGAGACGGTTTTTGTAGAGCTGAGTTTCCCAGGCTGGTCTCGAACTTCTGAGCTCATGCAATCTGCCCACCTCAGCCTTCCAAAGTTCTGGGATTATAGGTGGGTGACTCCAGCAAATGCGGTCAGATTTATGATCAGGACTATTGTTACTTATCAAGCTGGTAATCCTCAAGCCCTGAATCCTCAACACCTGTTGCCAGTCTTTTGGTTATACAACAAGAAGGTGTGTGGACAATGAGAAACCTTTTTCTGGATTGGTTCCATTGATGCTTTGTTTCTGAAGTTAGGAAATACTTTGCCAGTATGTGATTACCTTTTAAAGTTCTTTTCATATTGGAGAATGCCCTTCATCACCAAGAACCCCATGAGTTTAGTACAGAAGGGGTCAAAGTGGTTTACTTGTTCCTAAACAATGGGTTGACCCTTGAGCAATGCAGGGGTTAGAGGCACCAACCCCTATGCAGTCAAAAATCCACATATAGTTTTTTATTCTAAAAAAATAAACTATTGGCTGAGTGCAGTGGCTCACACCTGTTATCCCAGTACTTTGGGAGGCCAAGGTGGGCAAATCTCTTGAGCCCTGGAGTTCAAGACCAGCCTGGGCAACATGAGACCCTGTCTTTACCAAAAATAGAAATAAAAATTAGCTGGGCTTGGTGGCACATGCCTGTGGTCCTAGCTACTCAGGAGACTGAGGTGAGGGGAAAAAAAGACTAAACTAATAGCCTACTGATACCATAACAGTCAGTTAACACATAGACTAGTGTCTACAATTTTTATGCACTCATGGCATACCTAACTTTATTTTTTTTTTTCTGTATTTCTAGTCATAGGGATCTGAGAATTTTTTCAAATTGTTGCAAGTGTCCAAAAATATTTTCAGTATATTTATTGAATGAAAAAAATGTGCATGTGAGTGGACCTGCGTAGCCTGAAGCCAGTGTTGTTCAAGGGTCAGCTGTGTTTTTATCTGACCCATTTGAGAGGAGGTTGCATATGTCACGTCTTCATTACTTCGGTGTGTATTTATTTCTTCTTTTTTTTTTTAATAAATGAGACAGAGTCTTGCGGCATTTTCACAGATGGTGGATCCCTCTTCTGGTCAGCATGAGTGTTTTGACTTGATTTGTTTCCTACCTTGGCTGGTTCACTCCTCCTTAGGCAACCTGATGATCCCTAATTCCCAGGAGGTCACCATGTCAATGCCAAACTTACTGTGGACAACCGATTGGCATAGCACACTGCAGCCCAGAACTGGGATCAAGCCATCCACCCCAGCCTAGTAGCTGAACCACAGGCGCACAGCACTGAGCCAGGCTCAGTGTGTCTTCTTTTTTTGTTTTTGAAACGGAGTCTCTGTCACCCAGGCTGGAATGCAGTGGCATGATCTCGGCTCACTTCAACCTCTGCCTCCCGGGTTCAAGTGATTCTCCTGACTCAGCCTCCTGAGAAGCTGGGATTATAGGCACCCGCCACCACACCTGGCTAATTTTTGCATTTTTAGTAGAGATGGGGTTTCACCATGTTGATGAGGCTGGTCATGAACTCCTGACGTCACGTCACGATCCACCCTCCTTGGCCTCCCAAAGTGCTGGGATTATAGGCGTGAGCCACCGCGCCCAGCTGATACTTAAGAGTAAAGATGTTAATGACAGTAGTTATTAAATTTAAAACTTGATATAATGCTATTATTTACTCTACATTCAAACTCTGTCGCTCGTCTCAGTGATATTCTTCATCCAATTGAGTTTCTAGTTCAGGATCTGGTCTAGGATCATACTGCTTTCTCTTGCCATGTGTCTTTATTCTCCTTTAGTCTGAAACAGTTTCTTAGCCGCCTTTCTTTCCATTTCAGGATATCAATATCTTTTTTTTTTTTTTTGAGACAGAGATTTGCTCTGTCATCCAGACTGGAGTGCAGTGGCACAATCTCAGCTCACTGCAACCTCTGCCTCCCAGGTTCAAATGATTCTCCTGCCTCAGCTGCCTGAGTAACTGGGACTATAGATACATGCCACCACACCTGGCTAATTTTTGTGTTTTTAGTAGAGACAGGGTTTCACCATTGGCTAGACTGGTCTTGAACTCCTGACCACAGGTGATCTGCCCACCTCAGCCTCCCAAAGTGCTGGGATTACAGGCATGAGCCACTGCACCCAACCCTCAATATCTTTTTAATAAAACATTTTAAAAATAAAAATCGTGTTTATTCTCTACAAATTGTTCTAGACCTTGCATTTTTTCCCCATTTAACAGTAAATCTTGACCATCTTTCCCTGTCCACACAGACAATATATAGGTCTAGCCCAATTTAAAGTGTTTCTTTTTTTTTTTTTTTTTTTTGGCAGGGAGACAAAGTCTCGCTCGTTGCCCAGGCAGGAGTGCAGTGGTGCAATTTCAGCTCACTGCAACCTCCACCTCCCGGGTTCAAGCGATTCTCTTGCCTCCGCCTCCCAAGTAGCTGCGATTACAGGCATGTGCCACCACGCCCAGTTAATTTTTATATTTTTAGTAGAGACGGGGTTTCACCATGTTGGCCAGGCTGATCTGAAACTGCTGACCTTGTGAGCCACCATGCCTGGCCAAAGGTGTTTCTTTTTTTTTTTTTTTTTTTTTTTGAGACGGAGTTTCGCTCTTGTTACCCAGGCTGGAGTGCAATGGCGCGATCTCGGCTCACCGCAACCTACGCCTCCTGGGTTCAGGCAATTCTCCTGCCTCAGCCTCCCGAGTAGCTAGGACTACAGGCGTGCTCCACCGTGCCCAGCTAATTTTTTGTATTTTTAGTAGAGACGGGGTTTTACCATGTTGACCAGGATGGTCTCGATCTCTTGACCTCGTGATCCACCCGCCTCGGCCTCCCAAAGTGCTGGGATTACAGGCGTGAGCCACCGCGCCCGGCAGGTGTTTCTTAATAGTTAATCATTGTGAATTGATTTTTTCCAGATTAGAATTTCTAAAAAAAAAAAAAAGGGATGTAAAAGGGCATACAGTGTAAAGTCTTGTTTAGACCCCCTCTGCAGCCCCACCCATTTTTACCCTCCCCAGCATGTGAGCCCTCCGGTACTCGGGGATTTTTTATCCCTTTTTCATTAGGAAAGGTGATTATTTTCTTCTTTTACACAAAAAGTGGCACATTGTACCTGTAATTCTGCATCTCTTTTTTTTTTTTTGCTTAACTTATATGTCTTGGGAATCTTTTTATAGCACTACCAAGAGAGCCTCTTTGTACTTTTGTATTGTCTGTAATCATTGTGTGGCTGTACCATAATTGATGTAACCTAGTTCCCCTCTTTAGTGGACATGCCCTAATCTGGTCCCCCCCATTAGTGGACATGTTGTTACTTTTGGGACTTTGTATTTAGTGGCTGTTTAATGGCTGTCTAGTATTGTGATTCTGGGGTCAGGGCACCCTGCTTTAATTTAGCCAGTCTTCCTGTTAGTGGCTGGGAAAGTTGTTTCCTGGAACAGATAATGCTGCTTGTCTTTATTCCATTTACCGGAGTAACTTGAAGATCTTTTTGTAGCTTCACGTATGGATCTCCTGTGCAATGTAGCCACTCCTGCTTCCCCATAGGAGCATATCTTGCTGTGCTGGCATAAGCATTTTTCACATACAGTTTTGCATTTTTGTGGGAATGTATTTGTATTTCTTCTTGAAAGTTAGATTCTGAGTCAAAAGTATATTTTTAAATTCTGATAGCTACCACCAAGACTACACTCCTAACAGGCTGCAGTAATTTAACTTGTCACTGTGTGACAGTGTTTACCAAAGTCTATTCTTTGAGAGTATGAGGTTCTTTGGGTGTGTGGCAGTGTGGAACTCTAGGCCTTGACTCTTGCTTCAACCAGAACATCTCTGCATCCAGTCTTAAGACACCTTGTATAGTTTCATTTGTTCAGAAGATACCACAGCTTTCAAAAGGCTCAGGGTGAGGAGTTGGAGGGGGTATAAAAATCACTGGTCTCATGGAACAAGAGACATGGTGACAGATCTCAAGTCTTCAGATTGCAAAAAAAAGGTAAAACAGCCTTCCAAGTGGAGCGAACAGGATAACCCATTTCAGCAAACCATAAGGAGTATGACACTTAGAGTCCAGGGCAATCGAAAGAGGTGTGAGATACCTGGCTATAAAAGTGGAATGCTCTGAATAATGCCAGGCTTCAGGAGTTTGGGTCTGCAGGCCTGGGACTGACACAGGAGTGTTTCAGCAGGAAGGAACAACACAACCACACTTGCCTCTTGGACAGATGGCTCTGGTGGTGGCAGATTGGTTGGCTGAGGGTGCCAGTTTCTGTGCATTATGGTAAGTTCCTGTAGTGAAGCTGGTGACCATAAGGCAGGCTAACCTCTACAGTGTTTATTTCCATGTCAGAGCAAAGATGACCAGGGTCTCTTTTGCTCAGGTAGGAAGACATAGCAGGGACTGGGGCAAGATTCAGTCCAGCCAATGTTTGCATATCTGTTCTCCATGGTCTTGGTGTGGGTGTATGCTTAGAGATGAACAGGCATGAGGGACTCTGATACTGAGCTGCACCCTGTGAGCACTGAGGAGGTTAATAAGGAAGCTACTCAAGGGAGGGTGCTTCGGTCACTTGTTGAAGGGCAATTCTCAAGGTGGTCTCCTGAATAGAGAAAGAACTTACACTTTTATATCAGAAACTGAATCTTGTATTTTGCTTCAGTCTGCTATCTAATCTCAAGTTTTGAGCCTTTTCGTCTCTGAGATAGGCATTTAGAAAAATATTTAACAAATGTTTTAAAAATATAAATTTTGAAAAGGAAAAAAACACTAAGCAAAAAAGAACTTTTCATATCCTGCAGCCAAAGCGATGTTTCCAAAATACAGTTTTGAGCAGGCTGCTCCCCTATTCAAAATGAGTCAGACACTCTGCTCTGCCACCAGCATCAAGTCCAGATTCCTGCAGAGTCCCTCAAATGCTGAGGTAGGCCATGTCCCCTCCCCATCACTTCAGTCCTATCTTCTAACTTCTAGCACAGTACCTGGCATCTTGCAGTGATAGGTCACATTCCTGTGTACTCACTGTGTATTAAATGTACTAGCCCATTTAACACTTAGAATAAACATAGGCAGTATAAAATAGTATTACCCACCTCTTTTGATAAAGAAACATGATGAAATAACTAAGGCCACAAGTTAGTAAATGGTAGAACTGAAGCCGTCCATCCACCTTTTGAAACAGGATCTTAATTACTAACTTTAGCAATTCAGTAAGTAGTTGTTAAAGAATAAATGAATGTGGTCCTTGCATGGCTTTTCAGCCATTCCTGAATTACTTCCCCCTCATCTTTTATGCCCCTGCCAACCTGACCTTATGTTCTGCGTCACTGCTAGGCTTCTATACACACAACTGAGAAACCATCTCAGAAACTTGCTTCTAGGTGGATCATCTTACTGAATTATGATAGTGTCCTTGTCTCATTCCCCACTGGTCCCTAAGCTCTTCTGGTCCCAGATCACCCAGGCATATATATCAGAAAGAGTACGAACTGACTGAACATGTTCAACAAGCTGAACTCAATTCGAAAAGGCCTTGCTGTGGCTTTCCTTCATCTGTTATGTTCATAGAATGCCCTTTTGGGGTTTCCTTTGTTTGTTTTTGAAGAGATGGGGCCTCTCTCTGTTACCCAGGCTGTACTTGAACTCCTGGCCTCAAGTGATCCTTCTGCCTCAGCCTCTCAAAGTGATGAGATTATAGGCGTGAGCCACTACACCCCGTTTCTCGTCAGTTTTCAGAACAGAACAGGATCACCTTTTCCTTCATCTTCATCTCAGTCTAGGCACAAGACTCAAATGCTTGGAGCTTAAAATTACCTACTTCAAGCTGGGTGCAGTGGCTCGAGCCTATAATTCCAACACTTTGGTAGGGCAAGGTGGGAAGATCACTTGAATCCAGGAGTTCAGTATCAGCCCGGGCAACATTACAAGACCCTGTCTATACAAAAAAATTTAAAAATTAGCCAGGTGTTGTGGAACATGCCTGTAGTCCCAGTTACTCGGGAGACTGAGGTGTGAAGATTGCTTGAACCTGGGAGTTTATGGTTGGAGTGAGCCCTAGCCGTGTCACTGCACTCAGTCTGGGGACAGAGTGAGACCCTGTGTCAAAAAAAAAAAAAAAATCTCTTACTTACCTGCTTCATACTTACCTGCTTCATATTCACCAACTTTGGGGTCTTAGGCAAGGAGGGCTTTGGGCTGGACATTCTCTGAGATGTTCACTGATGCTGCCCAGCTTACTTATATGTTGGGGAAGGATGCAATTAAATCTGGAAAGCTGTCCATATTCTACTCCCTGAATCTGTTCTCACCCACATGTGACTCCCAGTGCCTACAGCAAGAGTTGGCAATCATATTCCTTTGGCTTTTTCTCCTAGGACTTTGAATGTGGAAATGACGTGGAACTTTCCTTTACCAAGAATGGAAAGTGGATGGGCATTGCCTTCCGAATCCAAAAGGAAGCCTTGGGGGGTCAGGCCCTCTATCCTCATGTCCTGGTGAAGAATTGCGCAGTGGAGTTCAACTTCGGACAGAGGGCAGAGCCCTACTGTTCTGTCCTCCCGGGGTTTACCTTCATCCAGCACCTTCCCCTTAGTGAGCGGATCCGGGGCACCGTTGGACCAAAGAGCAAGGCAGAATGTGAGGTGAGAGGGCCAGAATGTATTGGTGGCCACCTTGCTGCCAAGACAGAGGGGAGACACACATAGACTTGCTGCGTGAGTAGCCTTGGGGCAAGTGGCCACTTTGTCCCAGCTCCTCAGGGTTAGACTCAGAGCTGAAAAGCTGCTCTGAGTGTGAAGTGAGGGGTGTTGGTGTGACCTAGGTTGAAGTCAGAGAGGCTAAGTTAATATACCTAAATCTCAGAAACATTCCATCTTCTTAAGTGAGGCCAGAATATGGGAAAAGGAGGCTTTTCTTCCAGCAGAAAAGGACACTAGGTGCTTCTTGGGGAGTGCACTCTGCCACCAAGTGTTCTTTTTTTTTCTTTAGAGACAGGGTCTCGCTCTGTCACCCAGGCTGGAGTGCAGTGGTGCGATCACAGCTTACTGCAGCCTTGACCTCCCAGGCTCAAGTGATCCTCCCACCTCAGCTTCTCGAGTAGCTGGGACCACAGGTACATGCCACCATGCCCAGCTAACTTTTTTAGCCACTGAGCCTGGCCCACCGAGTGTTCTTGAAGGAGGCTGAGTAAGTTCCACCTCTCACCCAGAGCTATCATAAAAGATAAATGGCCTTTGGGATTATTTGATTCTAAGAGCTATGCTGGTGTCTTTTTTCTTAAAACAATATTTTTCTTGTATGTGTAAGTTATTTATACTTGTTCTAGAAAATTAAGAAGTAAAAAAAAAAATTAATTCTCATAATGCCATCATCTACAAATAAGTTTGTTTGCAGAGTTTCAGAGGTCATCTGTTCTTTTAATGTGCCAAGTGCCTGTTTCATGCTCACAAACTTTTATCGTTGAGATTTTATGGTATGAGCATTATGATACCCTGCCCTTTTCACTTCACATTATTTTGTGAGCTTTTTCCCATCACATGAAAACCTCTCTTTGAACACCATTTTTTTCTTTTTTAAAAATCCTTCAAGGGAATGAACATCATTCTTAATGGCCTCACAAACTAGCCATTCCCCTTTTGTTGGGCATTTAAGATGCATCTCTGTTTACCAAATTCTAAATGTACTGATTAGATACAATTCATGTCCTTGAGTGTACAGCTCTATTCCTATTTCATACTTCAAGAAAGTTGTATCACTTCTTGTACCCACTCCATGGGCCAGTCCCAGTACACAGCCTTCCCTGGGCTATTGTTGGGGGGGCCACATAATCCTGTAAATGGGCTGGATTTGGTGGCAAGCGCCTGTAATTCCAGCACTTTGGGAGGCTGAGGAGGGAGGAGGATCCATTGAGTCTTAAGAGTTTGAGACCAGCCTGGGCAACATAAGGAGGCCTCCATTTCTACCAAAAAAAGAAAAAGATTAGCCAGATATGATGTCTTGTGCCTGCAGTTCTAGCTGCTCTGGAGGCTGATGTAGGAGGATTGCTTGAGCCTGGGAGTTCAAGGCTGCAGTATAATGTTTGGGCCATTATACTCCAGCCTGGGCAATAGAGTGAGACCCTGTCTCAAAAAAACAAAATTCTATCAATGCTAATGATGACAGCACTTGGGTTTTTTGTTTTTGTTTTTCCAAAGTCCTAGGATTACAGGCATGAGCCACCGTGCCTGGCCAGCACTTGACTTAATGCTTACCCTGTCCCAGGTGCTGTGCACAGAGTCTGACAAGCCTTACCTTTTTGAATCCTGATACCAATACTGTGAGGTAGATGGTGTTATTGCTTCCACTTTCCAGAGGCAGCCACAGTTCAGAGGTTCAGAGTCACACTCACAGTCACCAGCGAGCCAAGTGGTGCCACACCACCAAGCTGCAACACCTCCCCTGTCTTATTCTTGTATTCTTGTAGATTTTGATGATGGTGGGCCTGCCTGCTGCTGGCAAGACCACATGGGCCATCAAACATGCAGCCTCCAACCCTTCCAAGAAGTACAACATCCTGGGTACCAATGCCATCATGGATAAGATGCGGGTAAGGACAGTTACTGGACTCTCCTTACTCACTTCCCACCTACCAAGTGCCGCCTGCAACTAAAACCACTTACCCCTCACCACTTCCTGCCTGCAGGTGATGGGCCTACGCCGGCAGCGGAACTATGCTGGCCGCTGGGACGTCCTCATCCAGCAGGCCACCCAGTGCCTCAACCGCCTCATCCAGATTGCTGCCCGCAAGAAACGCAACTATATCCTAGATCAGGTACTTACTGATGACCATTGTGTCCTCAGGAGAAGGGAGGGGACTCCTGCCATGCCTGGGAAGCCCACTCTGGTCCCTTTCTTTCTTCCCCGTAATGCTGATCGACTGCTATGCTAGTCAGGGGGTCAGACCATGTCATACATGATGTCATGTCCTAGACACAGCTGAACCCGCACTGGGATCTAGGCCTACTTACTCAGACTCATCAGCAGTCCCAAAGAATATCAGGTGAGAACCGTTTAGCAAAATGCAAAATGAAAGGAGTATGGATTTCTGAGCCGGACAGATGGGTGCTTGAATCCCAGCTCAGCCACTCCCTAGCTCTGTGCCTTTGGGCAGCTGACTTTATCCTCTGAATCTCCATGTCTTGGTTGGTAAAACAGGGATCACTGTAGCATCTGCATACCTAACACAGGACCTGGCACTTAGTAGCTGGTGATTATTGTTAAATACTCTGCAGAGTAAGTAGGGTACCTTTAATTCCAACGGCAGTGCTGTAAGGTAAATGCTGTTACTGCTTCCATCATATTCTCTTCACAAATACATATGACTGGCAGGTACATACCTAACTCATATTTTCTACCTACATTTCAGTTAATAGTGCAGTTGTTAATATCAGGTGACCTGAAACCTTTGCAATTGAACATAAATATTGTATGCAGGTGTAGGTGTATCCTTTTTACCAAAAAGAAGAAAAAAACCTTACATAGCTTTTTGTCCATATCTTTCAGCATTCTCAAAAGGATGCGTGACCCAACAATCATTACAGATTCCTGTCTCAGAGTAATGAGTTCCACATGGTTATTGCCTATGCAATGTCATACTTGACATTTGTCCTGAAGGCTTTTACAAGTAATAAAGGGTGTTTCCTTATTTTCTATATTTGGGTATCTGAATAAGCCTCTGTTCCCTTTAGCCTTGCATTTGTGGTTTCTTAAGAACCTGTGAGTGAGCAAATAATGTAAACTGAATAACACCCTGCCCTTGTTGCCTTCCTGAAGTGCTTTCCATACATGTAGGCCTGGGTACTTGGTGACCATGAGTTCAGAGGGTTCCTGATAACAGTGGAGGTGGTGACAGTGGCTTTGTCAGGATGGTAGTTGGCTTGTTAGAAAGGAATTGCCTGGAACCAAGTTGCCTTCACGTAGGAATGAGGATCCTACACAAAACAGTTGAGCACAGGGTAGTCTAAAGTCCTTCCATGGTTATTCCCCCAATTGGCCTCACTTTGCCTGATCCTTCTTGTCAGGGCATTTTAGAATTTTAGTCTGAATTGACCCCAATTGGACTCATTGTTGGGAAAGGCAGAGCAGTGATACCATTTTAACACTGAGGATATATACCTCTTTTGGACACCCCAGTCAGTGTTCCCTGCCTGTCTTTTTCTTGGTTTGCTGGTTACGTCAGCTGTGAAACCCATTTCAAATATGTGGCCCCGGGGGAGAATGATTATAGTCTAGAGTGGATCATCTAACATCTCTGTCCAGGATGCTAAAGTGGCTTTTCTCTGGAAGCCAGGCCCATGTCAGCTGTGCACTCTGAAGACTTACTGTCAGCCTTCTTGGCTGCTGCTGGCTTGTTCAGGGATAGGGTCTAGGGCTGTACCAGGTATGCCTGTGATCTTTAGGACTACCAGCCTCCTGCTGAAGGGACATGTGGGTCCAGCCAAGTGATCTGGGCCAACAGTGAGACAGAGAACCTAAACTCTGAAGGCTGGGGAGGAGGGTTCTCTGGTTAACCATAGATTGGAGGATTGACTCGGGGCCTGAAACCATAGGCTACTCAGGCTGAGGGAGGGAGTATAAAGTCAGTGGTTTCACCTGTTTTGGCCTGAACCCCAAAAGTGGGTTCCAGAAAACTCTGAGTATGAGAGGGAGGGAGAGGGAAGTTACGTGTTTGTGTATAGAAGGTTCAGAGCAGGCCCCTGGCCAATCCTGGCACTTCTACTCCACCAGCTTTGGCAGTGATGGGTAAGTTGATGATGCATAGCTGTCTCCTGGGCTAGGTGGAATTTCCAAAGGGGAAACCCATACTACAGGCAAAGTCCCTGCAGTTCCTGAATCTCAGCCCAGAACCATGTTTTGCCTTCACTGGTTTTTCCTGAGTGGTCAGACCTCCCCACATTTGGCTCTTCTGGGCCTCCTGTTATGTAGGTTGGCCTCAGAAATGCTCGTCCTTGAGAAAGAAGGAGAGGTTGACTGCAGAAGCCAGGTGGGCCTATGTAAGCCAGGATTCTGCCTTTGTCTGGCCAGGACTCTAACCCCAACCCTGGGATGTATGTTATTGGGCACACGCTCTCAGATATACTGGGGCTTTGACCTACCTTCTATGATAACCTGAGGAGCCTCTTCAGATCATTTGGGCATCACAGCTGTGGAACATCAGAAGAGAAAAAGATAGAAAAGAGGTGGACCAGAGAGGAAACTGAGGCCTCTACAGAGGACTATAGGACTGCTAAGCCACACACTCAGTGTACTGATAGATCACAGCTCTGCTGACTTCCCAAGCAGCCATAGGCTAGAATGGTTGGGGCCATGATGGGAATTTGGGGAAGCTTTCTGGAGGTGGAATGTCTGGGTCAGGACACAGAGGATGATTAAAAGAGCTGGGGCCTTGTCCTGAAGGGAGTGGGGAGTCATGGTCATGTTTTCATCTGGAGGAATATAGATAAATTTGCCTGGCTAGTAAAAGGCTGCAGAGGAGAGAGAAAGGGGGAGTAGAAGGCCACATTGCTTCAGGTGGCTCTTCGGGGTCTTCTGTTGGAGGTAGGAAGCCTCTGGAATGAGATGCTTTCTGGCCTTGTCCCAGAGGGCCTCAAAATAGAGTACAGAACAGGAATTGACTGGCCTGCTATGAGGCAAACAAGTTGCCCTTCTGGAGGTTTCTGGGGAGCCTCCACAGGGCCATGTTGTCCAAACCCACCCCAGAGTAGGGCACTGCTGCCTAGTAGTTCCCTTAGAGGGCTCTTAACAGCCTAGAGCCAGGGCAGGCATCGGTCTGAATCAGGGCCGTATGGGTTGATGTCACAGTCAGAACATGTCATTCTAGTCCTCATTTGCATCCTGGTCAGCAGGTGCCACACTTTTGCCTGAAATGGAAACCTAGGGCTAGACTAGTGCTCCACAGTAACCTGCATCTTATATCTTATTTGCAGGCCTTAGAGAAGGGATGTTTCTTTCCTTCATCCCCGACCATTCCTAGAGCCTGAAGCCCATTCCATTTCTTGAAACTCCAGCCAGTTCTCTTCCTATAAATGTGGTTCCTTTGATTAGAATTCACCTCACTCTGAGCCCAAAGCAAATCCTTTCCTCATCAGCCTTTATTTTGCTCCTCAGAGCCAGCTAGGTTTCTCCTGCTGCCACTGTGACCCTCATGAGCTGTGACAAATGAGAGTAGACAGGGACAGTGGGGCTTGAGAGAGCCTGGTCTGTCAAGTCATCACTAGTACCTCCTGTGTTCCCTCCTCCGTCCCTCAGACTGTTACACACCAGAACTCCACACAGAGCTTCTCTGCAAAACCCAACTCTTGTCCCTTAGTCCATGTCACAGGGGCCAGGGAACACAGACAGCCACATTTTCTCTTAGAATCAACATCTTCAAGCAGGGTGGGACTGGGGGAAGCAGGAGCTAGGCAGAGGGAACCCACGCAGCTGGAAAAGCTGACCTAGCTGTTGTGCTGGTCTCATAGCAACAGCCACTAGCAGCCCCCAGCAACCACAGAAGTGCTGGGCTGGCCCGGGGGCTCTGACCTCACTGTGTTTGCTGTGGCAACAGCCACCGGCAGTTAATTCCCTTTCCTCCAGGAAAGCCAAGTATTTGCATTTCTGCTGGTGTGGTTTAGATGCTCTTCTTCCCTTCCCCAAGCCAAGAAGTAAGTGGAGGGAGGCGCAGTCTTACATGGTGAGAGGATTCTCAGCACCTCAGTTCCAAAGTGCCTGAGAAGCCATCCCTCCAAGTCTAGCCACTTCCAAGAATAAAGGCCAGCTATATATGAGTCCAATCTGCTCCGCCTCCATTCCTCCCATCCCCTGAAGCTGCAGGGACGAGCCTTCTTGGCAGCTTTGCTTCTCTCCTCTCCCCTCATCAGGACATTGAGGGGCAGCTGTAACACATGGAGACCTCCAGGACGTGTCTCTCCATGCCCTCGCAGTTCAAGAGGAATCAAAACAGATCACTTAGGGGCAAAAAAAGCAGGATACTCTGGGGCCACTCTGGGCTTTTGTGTCAGAAGAAAATTAAATTTAGCTGAGGAAGCCAAATTCTTTCTTCCTGGGTCCAGATGCCACATTCTACTTTGCTTTTAGGAATGGAGTCAAAAAAGAGTAGTGGGGAGAGGGGACTTAACTTTTCCTCTGTAACATGCTGTTCCTCTTCAAACCATTTGTGGTCCAAGGGCTCTTTGTGGGCCAGTGTCCCAAGACCCCAAGAACAGTATGTATGTGCCTGTCACTCCCATGACTGCTCACGTCCTTCTTCATGAGGGTAGGCACTTTTCCCTGGGGAACAGGGAAGAACATTTTTTCCTGGTGCATGTATCAGGGCCAGAGGATCTGGTTAGTTTAAGCAGCTGCACCTATGGCCCAGAACTTCCAGCAGATCTGTGCTGAGTCCCTGGCCCCTGGCTAATCCACATCCAGCATCCTGTTCCTTTGATCTTAAAAGAGGATCTCTTATGTCTTGTTTTTTCCTCAGGCTTAAATTTTCCTTGGTACTTTCCACTGGGATGCCTCTCCCGGACAGTCAGTCCTATAGGCCTTGTTTTCAGATCCACCCTGGGTGTTGACTTCTGTCACTGCTGACCTCCCTGGCACTTGCCAGAGATTTTCACATCTTCAGAATCCTCTCCAGAGCCGGGAGGAAGGTGATGATCCTTGTCTTTCAGATGAAGAAATTTGAGACTCAGGCTACTTAGGGGACTTTTGTCTAGAGTTTCACAAATAGTAAAGGGCACAGCAGGGATTTCAAGCCCAGGTTTCTTCCCCAAAGCTTGTGTTCATTCCACCCTGTCTTACTATCCCTCTGCTTGGGAGATCACTATAGCTTTTCTTTGGTCTGGGCTGCTTCAAGTCAACATGACAGTATAAATATCCACAGAGTGATGACCACATCAATGACAGCTCACAGTTGTTGAGTGTTGGCTGTCAGCCAGGGCCTGGGCTTAGATGAGAGCTTTTACTCACACCAACTCATTCAGTTTTCACAGCAACCAGAAGACATCCATGCTGTTTTTCCTTTTCAGGGCTTGATTTTATAGAGGAGCAGGCTGAGGCTGGGCCATCCCAGTGCACGGCCTGCTTCCCATCAAGGTGTCTCCCGCCCTGGAGGCCACCTGTGTCCCCCTACTTGAATAGTTTCTTGTACTTTGTCAGTTGCTTTATGGCCATTCTCTTACTCAGTCCTCGCCAGCCCAGGAGGGAGGCTTTTCAACCCTGTATTACAGATGAGGCCAGGGTGCATTAGTAGCCACACCAGGACTTGACCCTACTCTTTCCACCCAGCCAGCCTGCGTCTTCAGAATACATTTTTTTTTTTTTGGTCCATTTGTATATGCCCCTTTTCAGACTGTTTTCCCTGTATGTGGCTTCTTTCTTGGATCCCTGTCAGAGCCACTAAACAGTTGTTTAAATGCAGTTAAAAAATCATTGCTTTATTTCTGCTGAGTTTCCATAGGGAGGATAAGTGCCTGGGTCTCACTTCTAGGGGTTCAGGCTCAGGAAGTCTCAAATGAAGTTTGGGCTGCTCACTTTCTAAGTAGTGTCCAGGTAATTCAAGTACACAGGCTGAGTCAGTGGAGCCCTGAGTCCAACAGAGGTAGGCCGCATTCCCAAAGGGCCTGGCATGGAGGGGGTGCTCAGTAAATGGAAGCTGACGTTGTTACTGCTCTCAACCACGTAGGTGCTAGAGCACTGCTCTGCCAGCACCAGCTCAGGACACACCTGTCATCACTGAGAGGAAGGGAAGGAAACACTGGGAACAAAACTGCACTGTGAAAAGCAGGGGCTCCTGACTTGTTGAGCTTGCTGGTTAGAGGCCTGTAGGTGAGACTGATGTTTCAGAGAAAGACTGAGGGAATAAAAGAACCAATGTTGATGAAAACAAACTACAAAACTGTCAAAAGGAGCTGGTGAATTAGTAGCATAGCTAATCTATAGGTATTATACAGCCATTAAAAAAGAATAATGCAGAGAAAAACTTGAGAAAGCTTCATGTTACACGAAAAAGAGCCTCAGGAGGATGTGCATAATACAGTTCTTTTTGTGTAAAAAAATCACATAGATGGCAGGACGTGGTGGCTCATGCCTGTAATCCCAGCACTTTGGGATGCTGAGGTAGGCAGGTCACAAGGTCAAGAGTCCAAGACCAGCCTGGCCAATATGGTGAAACCCCATCTCTACCAAAAATACAAAAATTAGCCGGGCGTGGTGGTGGGCGCCTGTAGTCCCAGCTACTTGGGAGGCTGAGCCAATAGAATTGCTTGAACCTGGGAAGTGGAGGTTGCAGTGAGCCCAGATCGTGCCACTGCACTCCAGCCTGGGTGACAGAGTGACACTCCATCTCAAAAAAAAATCACATAAGTATTTATAAAAGTGCACATAAGAAATTCAGTATTCATTCTCTCTGAGAAGAAGGGCTGGCACTAAGGGAATGCAGGGGTTTTTCCTCTAAACTTTATGCATTATACTATTAATTTTTTACCAAGAGTGTATATTAACTTTTAGAATAGGGAAAAGAAATTGTAAGGCACAGTACCAAGAACAAATAGGATTAAAAAGCACAGCCCCAACTATTAGAAATCCTTTGTCCTCTGCCTGTCTGCAGCCACTTATCTAAGCAATTCATTTGCTGAGGGGGACTCAAGAATCTTGAAAGTAAAAAAGAGCTGTTTCCTGAGTTTCTCTGCTTACAAAGAGCACTAATACGCTTCTCTCAGTCGCTGGCCTACATAATGCCCCTCAGAGGAAAAAACCAAGTCTTAATGTACCATCTCTTGCCTCTTCTGTTACCTTACCCTTAGACAAATGTTTATGGGTCAGCCCAGAGACGAAAAATGAGACCATTCGAAGGCTTCCAGCGCAAAGCTATTGTAATTTGTCCCACTGACGAGGACCTAAAAGACCGAACAATAAAGAGAACCGACGAGGAAGGGAAGGATGTCCCAGATCATGCGGTCTTAGAAATGAAAGGTAGGAAATGAGTGCTTCCCAAAGGAACATCACCGCAGGGTCCCGGAGAGAAGAAGCTCTTGACTCAGTTTGCCCTTCCCTGGGTCCCTAATGATTTCTTTTCTGATCTTACTCTTTCTTTGCTTCTGCTTTGTCCCTTCCTTGTCTGCCACAGCTGTGAATGGGAAAACTATTCATCCCTTTCTCGTATCGGGGTTTTCAGGCTGGATGGGACTGGGGCAGCATGAGGGAAAGGATGTATGGGAGCTAAAGCTGAAAGTCCTGCATGCTCATCCTGTCTCTGGCCCCAGATGGGCTGACTAGGGGAGCTTCAGTTTGCTTCTCTCTAGAAATGGGGATGATCACCATCTGTCTGACTTCTTCCCTGGGGTGAGGCCTGAGGGAGCTGAGCACTGTGGCTAGGTGGGTCTTAGCCACCTCTTCAGAAAAAAGAGGAGAGAGGGGTCTTTGTTAGCCCCTGACACTTAGGCTGAGGGGTTGGGGCTCTGTCTACCTCTTTTTTTTTTTTTTTTACTTTTTTGGAGACAGTCTCTCCCTGTCACCCAGGCTGGTGTGCAGTGGCGTGATCTCAGCTCACTGCAGCCTCTGTCTCCCAGGTTCAAGTGATTATCCTGCCTCAGCCTCCCAAATAACTGGGACTACAGGCGCGTGCCACCACACCTGACTAATTTTTGTATTTTTAGTGGAGATGGGGTTTCGCCATGTTGGCCAGGCTGGTCTTGAACTCCCGACCTCAGGTGATCCACCCACCTCGGCTTCCCAAAGTGCTGGGATTACAGGTGTGAGCCACCACACCCAGCTTTCTGTCTACCTCTTTCTTATTCGCTACTCCAGTTTTCTTCACTTTCTCCCTTCTGGAAGGCCACTCTTCTGGGTGGAGGGGAACAGACTTCAGAAGGTATTGACCTCTTCTCCCTGTTCCTTCTGGGGCACTCTTCCTCCTAGCCAACTTCACATTGCCAGATGTTGGGGACTTCCTGGATGAGGTTCTGTTCATTGAGCTGCAGCGAGAGGAAGCAGACAAGCTAGTGAGGCAGTACAATGAGGAAGGCCGCAAGGCTGGGCCACCCCCTGAAAAGCGCTTTGACAACCGAGGTGGTGGTGGCTTCCGGGGCCGCGGGGGTGGCGGTGGCTTCCAGCGCTATGACAACCGAGGACCCCCTGGAGGCAACCGTGGTGGCTTCCAGAACCGAGGAGGAGGCAGCGGAGGAGGAGGCAACTACCGAGGAGGTGAGACATCTCACACACAGCACTCTCCACTTTCTGTTCCCAGGTTGGGGTTGGGCTTTGACTGCTTATTCAGTCAGCAACTGAAGTTTTCTGAGCTCCAGCTGTGAGTTAAACTCTGGTAGAAAACTGAAACAAGTCAGACGCAGAGGCCTCAGAAATGATCCCACCGTCCCACTCTCCCAGGCATTACTTGTGAAGCCCTTTGTCCATTTGCCTGTCATAGTGCCCACTGTGTCACGTTGCTGTCATTTTTGTGAACTTTCCCCCATCCAACCATGACCTCCTTGGAAATAGGGTCTAGATCAAAATCTATTGGAAATGGGGTCTACATCTTTGGCCAAGTCTGAAGAGGACTAGATGTGACTCGTTCATAGCTATCCCCAGTGCTTAGCCTCCTCTCTTTTCTATTTGAGACGGAGTATTGCTCTTGTTCCCCAGGCTGGAATGCAATGGTGCAATCTGGGCTCACCACAACCTCCGCCTCCTGGGTTCAAGTGATTCTCCTGCCTCAGCCTCCCAAGTAGCTGGGATTACAGGCATGTGCCACCACGCCTGGCTAATCTTGTATATTTAGTAGAAACAGGGGTTCTCCGTTTTGGTCAGGCTGGTCTTGAACTCCTGATCTCAGGTGATCTGGCCACCCGGGCCTTTCAAAATGCTGGGGTTACATGCGTAAGCCACTGTGCCCAGCCTGCTTCCTCTACTTCAGCATCTCCTTCCTGCATATTGAGCAGCTATTGAGATGCTGAGACATAGAACCCAAGACTGCCCTGGTCCCTGCCTCACCATTCTCACAGTCCAGTGGATGAGACAAACCTGTCATAAGGGCTGGGACAGGGGAGTATGCCCAGGGGTCTGGGGAATCCCAGAGGACATGCTTTGTTTGTTCACTGTGAGTTCTTGCTCTGCTCCTGGCCATGCTGGCTCATTGCAGTCACCAAGACAACCCAGTTCTCTGGGGTTGCAAGTTGGGAATGATGGTGCCTTTCATGTGGATTTCTCCAACACAGGTTTCAACCGCAGTGGAGGTGGTGGCTATAACCAGAACCGCTGGGGTAACAACAGCCGGGATAACAACAACTCCAACAACAGAGGCAGCTACAACCGGGCTCCCCAGCAACAGCCACCACCACAGCAGCCTCCGCCACCACAGCCACCACCCCAGCAGCCACCGCCACCACCCAGCTACAGCCCTGCTCGGAACCCCCCAGGGGCCACCACCTACAATAAGAACAGCAGCATCCCTGGCTCAAGCGCCAATACCAGCACCCCCACCGTCAGCAGCTACAGCCCTCCACAGGTGAGAGAATGAGTGTGTTTGTATGTAGAGATTGCACGTGTGCTCTTGAACCTGAGCAGGTTAAGACATGCCCCAGCTACTGGCCTTCACTCTTACCTCTAGCCTGCTCTTCTTTTTCCCTGGCAGTGATCTTGACTCAGATGGACCCTAGACATTCCAGATCCCCTCCAAACCCAGAAGTAAATGGAGACCTTCCCAGAACCTACTCTTCTCCCACCACTCTCAGGGGGATGGGCTGTAAGCACTGAT
This sequence comes from Aotus nancymaae, assembly GCF_030222135.1. NCBI lineage: Eukaryota > Metazoa > Chordata > Mammalia > Primates > Aotidae > Aotus > Aotus nancymaae. The sequence goes on along the minus strand of NW_026988441.1, from coordinate 13,005,029 downwards.
CCTCCAGCAAGTGATTTGGCTGTGTCACTAACCTCACTGAATCCCCAAGAAATCACTTGATTGAAAAGCACATCCCTTGTCCAGGCTGAAAGGGGCTGACCTCTTTGTCTTTTGGATGTAATGACCAGGGCCCTAAGGTCGCTGAGACTTGCCCTCTGCACGGAGAGCTTCTATCCTGAGCAGCTCCAGGCTCAGTTCCAGTTGTTGGAAAGCCACTGCCCTGGTGGCTTGGGTATGCATAGGCTCCTGTAAACGAGAGAGGTCTTCAGTTATTGCACAGCCATTTCCCGAGCACTTTCCTCATGCCAGGCCTGGAAGCAGTTGCCAGGAGATAGATGGATGGTTCCCAGGCCCAGTCTAAGTAGAATATTTCCTAGAACAAGAGTTGGGCAGGCACAGATCCAGACCCCTAGCCCTACAACATCCTGTTTCTGTGAGCTTGGACAAACAGCTTCCTGTCTCTGGGTCTCATTTTCCTCATAAAGGCATTAGTAGAACTCACTTCCAAGGTTTGTTATGAGGAATGGGTAGCGCTACAGCTCTGGGACTAGGCAGACCTGGGGTCAAGCCCTTTTCTCTGTGTGACTTTGGCCCAGAAATTTCATCTTCTTGAGCCTCAGCTTCTTTCTCTTTAAAACGGGGCTTATGGGACCTACCCCCAGATTCGATATGGAGATTAAATGAGTAAATGATCCAACCTGTACTTGAGAAGCACTACTGTTTCTCAGCAGATCTTCCAGTAACAACTACCACCGCCTGTTGAGTGCCCAGTGATTTATACACACAAGCTTACTGGATACTCAGGGCAAGCTAAAGGGGTTGTTGTATTGTGATCCTCATTTTACAAAAAAGAAAACTGGGATTTCAAGAAGTGCCATGTACCTTGCTCCCCGGGTGTGTCAGAGCTGGGGTTGGAGTCCAGATCCTGCCCTGTCTGGCTATGGCATGGAGCTGGCTCACCACCTCCTCAGCCCTCAAACTGTCCACCAGGCAAGGGAAGGGCCCCTGTGGGCCAACCACTTAACAAAGGCCCTTTTTCCATCCCAGCATTTCACATCTGCAGATTTCCTCTATTTCACAGAGCTTTGGCTTTTTTCCCTCCACTTTCCAGCCGAGTTACAGCCAGCCACCCTACAACCAGGGAGGTTACAGCCAGGGCTATACAGCCCCACCACCTCCACCTCCACCACCACCTGCCTACAACTATGGGAGCTACGGCGGTTACAACCCAGCCCCCTATACCCCACCACCACCCCCCACCGCACAGACCTACCCTCAGCCCAGCTATAACCAGTATCAGCAGGTAGGTGCCAGACTGGGGGCCAACTGGCTGAAGAGACTTCCATGGGCCCTTCCTGGATGTGTATTCCCAGACTGGAGTCCCTGTTTATCCCTAAAAAGACAGCCTGCTGGCCTTGGCTTAGTGTTCTTGTGGTGCAGCCATTCCATTGGGTCAACACTTCCGTACTGGGTGCTAGGTAATTGGTGTCCTAGCCCCCTCCACAGTGCAGCTTCTGGGAAACAGAGCAGGGGCCTCAGAGTCCTCTTTCAGCACCATGGCCAGGGGGCTCCAAATCCTGCTGCCAGTTGCTGCCCAGGCCCCTATCTATACCTGTTACTAAATCTTTTGAATATGGTATCTAGCTGTACCCGAAAGGCACTGGGTTGACAAGCTGAGCCCTGGGCTTTAGTCACTAACTGTGTACCTCTGTGGCATCAGGTCTTCCCAAGGTGCCTTGATTTCTCCGTCAGGGGACCTGTGTTCAGCTGTTGTCACAGCACCTATCTCTGTCCTAGGTGAGGGCGGGGCTGCTGGGAAAGCTACATGTGGGGTAGATACAGGATGACCTGGTGTTCTTGGTTTCTCTCCGCAGTATGCCCAGCAGTGGAACCAGTACTATCAGAACCAGGGCCAGTGGCCACCGTACTACGGGAACTATGACTACGGGAGCTACTCCGGGAACACACAGGGTGGCACAAGTACACAGTAGCCAGTGTGACCCAGAGGCTTCCGGAGGCCCCTGCCGGCTTCCTCCACCAGCGCCTGCCTCGGCCCCTCCTCTGCCCCCGCCAGATCTCGTGGTGCTGGGGATGGGGTCATCCCAGGGCTGCCTCCCTCCAGCCCACTGCCTCCCCTCTGAGGGGCTTCTTCCCCTCCACAGGGCCAGGCAGTTTTCTCTGGATTCAAACAGGCAACAAAGACCTTTCATTTTCCCTCCCCCCTACCTTCCACCTCCTGTTCTTCCTACCTTCTTCCTTTTTGACTAAATAATCCCCCCTTCCCTTGGTCATACAGTGAGGCTACAGTGACTGAGGGGAGAAGTCCTTCCTGTTCACTTTCCCAACCCTGCTCCACCCTCAGCTTCCCAGACCCTCATGCAGTTGGTTGTAAATTCTCCCAGGAGCTGTTTTACTGTCTACTTTTCAGGATTAAAAAAAAAAAATCAAAAACAAAAACAAAAAAAGTTTAAAAAGCAAAATGGGGAGGGAGGAAGCAGTGACATATTTTTTTGGTAATTATGCGCTTTTTTTTAATTTTTAGAATTTGTCTGTTTTTACTGTGGGTCGGCTATTGATATTTCATCAAGATAAGCATTTCTTTCCTGAGTTCAGGTGACTGAGGAAGAGCCACAAAACAAAACACATCAAACCACAGAATGATCTTGAACCTGACTTTTTATACGACATCCCAGTTCCCCGTAACTTTGCACACAAGCTTCTGTGTTCAGTTGAATTGTAACTGCTTTTTGTATTTGGAGAGAGTGTGACTATTGAACTTGAAACCTTTTATTCCGGGCGTGTTGGTAGTTTCTGGTGGGATTCAGTGGGTGAGAGGGAAGAAGGGGAGGTTGGGGGGCTCCCTCCCTTCAGAACTTGATGTTTCTCCCACTGCCTCCTCTCCAGTCATCCCCCAGGTGCCAGACCCAAAAGCTTTTCCTACAGTGATACCCTTTATTTTTACTTCCCCTCGACTCATGTTTTAACAGGATTTTAACAAACTGCACTTATTAAGAAATGTGTTTGCCCTGTTTTGTTTGGTTTTGTTTGTTTTCTTTGAATAAATGACATGGCACCTCCTAGCAGGAAGGAAGCAGGGTTGAAACCCTGAGGTGTTACTGCAGTTAGCCGCCAATCGGCGTGGGGGGCCTTTTCAAAGGGAAATTATTTACTCATTCATTAAACCAGCTTACTGAGGGATTCATATGCCTGGCCCTGATTTTAGTGCTAAAAATGCACCCTTAAACAAGGGTCCCTGGTTTAAATCCACTAGTTCATTTTTAAAGTGTTTCTCTGGTTCTTTATCTCTCACAGTCTGAAATCCCTCCAGGAGTTTTTGAGTAAAGGGTGTGGAGCAGGCCTGTGGGTGGAGGGATGGGTGGGACTGATTGGGCAGAGACCAGGACTGGTTTGTTCGGGATCATCACTGGGCATCTGCAGACCACCCAACTCAGGCCTGGCCTGTGTGCAGCAAATAGGACCGTTCCTGCCTCTTCTGTGGTGGAGACTCGTGGGGATTCTGGGAGCTTCATGTTTCAGCGAGTGTGTGAGGCACCTGCTGTGTTCTTCAGTAGTCCTGGACCCAGTTCTCACAGAGCTGCCACTCCAGGGAACACAGACCTGCCAGCACCAAGAGGTCAGCTGTGAGAGCCTGAGGTGGTATGCAGGGAGGGCTTCCTGGAGGAGTGAGCCAGGAGAAGACTCCAGATTGCACCTCCATGGCCCATTGTTCTGCGTCCTTAGCAACCTTATTTCTTCATTCCCTCAGTACATGCTGTGTTCCTGGCTCCTTGTGAGGGACAGTGCTGGGCCACAGGAGAAGCCAGTTCAGCCCCAGTCTTCCCTGGTGGGAGCTCAGAGCCTTGTGAAGGGGAGATGGGCAGCAAAAACAAGGGAGGGAAGCTGACTAGTCTCAGAATCTTGAGTAGGGCATCAGAATGTGAGAAGGAACCAAGGTTGGTGCTAAAAGGAAACCTAGAGTGCCCCAGACAGGAGGGAGCAGGTCCCTTAGTCTGGAAAGTCCCCTTCTCTGCATGTCCATGTGCTGTGGTACAGCACCCTCTGCTGGAGTCTCCTGGTAATGCCTAGGTACCTGGTGGTAAATGGGGACCTCCTTGGCTTCCATATGCCCAGACCTCAAGGGAATGCAAATGAGGAAGCTCTTCCTCTGTTTTGAGCCACGGACTTCTTCACACATCTCATCCCCAGTCCCTTGATCCCCTTGCCCACTCCCTTCAGAATAAAGGAGGTCAAGCTACTTACTATGGCTTATGAGGCCCTGCATGGCCTAGCACCTGGTAACCTCGCTGGCTCCATCTCTTTCTGCTCCCTCTTTGAATATCACATCAGTGGTTATTTTGTTCTCAGGAGCTATAAATCCCTTTTGGAACCCACAAATGCCATGAACTTCTGCATTGGAGAATACAGAGGCACATGGAATTTTGCATGAAAATCATGAGGTTCAGACGGGGCACAGTGGATCACGCCTGTAATCCCAGCACTTGGGGAGGCTGAAGTGGGTGGATCACCTGAGGTCGGGAATCCAAGACCAGCCTGGCCAACATGGAGAAATCCTGTCTCTACTAAAAATACAAAATTAGCCGGGCATGGTGGTGCATTCCTGTAATCCCAGCTACTCGGGAGGCTGAGGCAGGAGAATCACTTGAACCTGGGAGGCAGTGGTGAGCCGACTTCGTGCCATTGCACTCCAGCCTGGGCAATAAGAGCAAAACTACGTCTCAAAAAAAAAAAAAAAAAGCCCTGGCCACTGAGTGGTTACTGGTGGCATGTCTGTCTACTCTGCCGGTAATGCCTAAATAGAGCCCCTACCCATCCCATAGGGAACTCAGGACCACAACTGTGTTGTTTCGCACCTGCAGATTTCCTCCAGGTCCTGGGAACACAAAATGGGAAGTTCTACCTCACCACCCATCTCATGCCAGCCAGTGACAGGGTATGATGACAAAAGTAAGCCAGTCTCGTGGCTCTCAACTTGTAATCCCAGCACTTTTGAGAGGCTGAAGCGGGAGGACTGCCTGGGCAACAAAGTGGAACCCCTGGCGCTACAAAAATTTTAAAATTAACCAAGCGCGGTGGTGCGCTCCTGGAGTCCCAATTACTCCGAAGGCTGAGGCAGGAGGATCACTTTTAGCACAGGAATGTGAGGTTACAGTGAGTTATGATCGCGCCACTGCACTCGTCTGGGCAACAGAGCGAGACCCTGTTTCAAAAAAAAAAAAAAAAAAAAGGCAAGCCTTAGTAAATATTCCTGGATTCCTGAAGGGGTGGAGAAAGGAAAAGGACAGGCGGAGGTCTAAACTAGAGCAGGAACCCACTCTCAAGAGTATGACAGCTCCAGGCTCCGGGGGACAGTCCTTTAACCATCCATCCCAAAATTAAGCACGGTTGGAGCCAGAGTCACAGCAGTGAACAAATGAACAATGGTTCTGGTTCCTACTGATAACAGAGGTTTTAGGGCCTCTAACCTGGGAGCCTCTTTCCTTCCTGGATGCCAGGAGCAGGGCCCCAAAGAGGCACGCATGCGCAATGCAACGTCTGCCTTAGTCCCGGAACTTTAGTACCTGGGCGCAGCGGCGCACCCGGACCCGGAGCATTCTCAGGCGGAAGTGTCTCTTGGGTGCGTGGGCGTGAGGTTGGTGTGCGGGGCCAGCTGGGCGGTTCACAAGTCCGAGAGAATCAGGATGGAGGCCGTGGCGACCGCGGCGGCGGCAACGAAGGAACCCGACGAGGGTGAGTGAGATCTTGGTCACGCGAAGGCGGCAGTTGGGTGCGGCTGCGGTGTGTCTAGGAAATGATTCCCCCAGGAACGCGAAGGAGGACTCGTTTTAGGGGGACACCCGTCCCCCTCCTCCTTGCCGGTCCTCTTCCTTGTTGCGGGCTGACCTCCTTTTCCTCCATTCCTTTCCCCCGAAATTAACCTCTTCCCGGTTCCAGACCAACACTTTCCATGTCCCTAACTCATTTCCTTACTAGGCTACTCTGGAGTTAACAGAAACCTCTCCTTTGCCCGGCCTAATTCCAGCATTGTCTCAGGCCAGCACTTCTCAAATTACCTCCTTCCGTATACCAAGTTGAGCCTTCCCTTGCCCCAGACGAATCCTCCTACCTCTCCAGGCTAAACTTCTACCTGCCTGATGCAAACTTGACTTATCCCAATCTTTTTTTTTTTTTTTTTTTGAAGAAAGAAAGAGAAAAAAGAATGAAGGAGAAGAAGAAAAAGGAAGAGAAAGAGGGAGAGAGAACGGGAGTATTGCTTTATTGCCCAGGCTAGAATGCAGTCTAAAAATGGGAATGGAAAACCTCTTTTATGCCAATAATTGTGCTTAACAATGGAGACAGGAAGGAATAAGGGAAGAAAATAACAAACAAGCAGCCAACCAATATTTCATTTAAACCTATGAAATACTATGCAATTACTGATGAGTGATTTACTTCCAATTATATAGTCACTTTTAGAATAGTTGTGATATGATACTGATAAGAATGTATGTTTTATGTATTTGAAGTGGAGAGTTCTATAAATGTTTATTAAGTTTACTTGTTCCGGGTCTGAGTTCAAGTCCTGGATATCCTTGTTAATTTTCTGTCTCGTTGATCAGTCTAGTATTGACAATGTGATGTTACAGTCTCCCACTATTATTGTGTGGGAGTCTAAGTCTCTTTCTAAGTCATTAAGAACTTGTCTTATGTATCTGGGTGCTCCTGTATTGGGTGCGTATATATTTAGGATCATTAGCTCTTCTTGTTGCATTGATCCTTTTACCATTATGTAATGTCCTTCTTTGCCTCTTTTGATCTTTGTTGCTTTAAAGTCTATTTTATCAGAGACGAGAATTGCAACTCCTGCTTTTTATTTATTTATTTATTTATTTATTTATTTTTGCTCTCCGTTTGGTTGGTAAATCTTCCTCCGTCCCTTTGTTTTGAGTCTTTGTGTATCGTTGCATGTGAGATGGGTCTGGATACAGCATACCGATGGGTTTTGGCTTTTTCCTGTCTGTATCTTTTGATTGGAGGATGTAGTCGATTTAAATTTAAGATTAATAATAATATATGTGAGTTTAATACTGCCATTTGATGCTAGCTGGCTGTTTTGCCGTTAGTTGATGTAAATTCTTCATTATGTTAATGTTCTTTACTTTTTGATAGATTTTTGGAAAGGCTAATACTGGTTGTTCCTTTATATGTGTAGTGCTTCTTTCAGAAGCTCTTGTAAAGCAGGCGTGGTGGTGGTGAAATCTCTGTAAGTACTTGCTTGTTCATGAAAGATTTTATTTTTCCTTCGCTTGTGAAGCTTAATTTGGCTGGATATGAAATTCTGGGTTGAAAGTTCTTTTCTTTAAGGATATTGAATATTGGCCCCCACTCTTTTCTGGCTTGTAGGGCTTCTGCTGAGAGATCCGCTGTAAGTCTGATAGGCTTCCCTTTGTGGGTAACCTGACCTTTCTCTCTGGCTGCCCTTAGTATTTTCTCCTTCATTTCAACCCTAATGAATCTGACGATTATGTACCTTGGGGTTGGTCTTCTTGAAGAGTATCTTTGTGGTGTTCTCTGTATTACCTGGAGTTGAATATTGTCCTGCCTTACTAGGTTGGGAAAGTTTTCCTGAATCATATCCTGAAGAGTATTTTCCAACTTGGATTCATTCTCTTCTTCCTATTCAGGTACACCTATCAAACATAGATTAGGTCTTTTCACATAGTCCCATATTTCTTGGAGACTTTGCTCATTCCTTTTTATCCTTTTTTCTCTAATCTTGTCTTCTCGTTTTATTTCATTAAGTTGGTCTTCAACCTCTGATATCCTTTCTTCTGCTTGTCAATTCGACTGTTAAAATTTGTGCTTCACGAAGTTCTCGTGTTGTGTTTTTCAGCTCCATTAATTCACTTATATTCCTCTCTAAATTGTCTATTCTCGTTAGCATTTCGTCAAACCTTTTTTCAAAATTCTTAGTTTCTTTGCATTGGGTTAGAACAAGTTCTTTTAATTCACAGAAGTTTCTTATCATCCACCTTCTGAAGCCTACTTCTGTTAATGGAACGCACTTGTTCTCCATCAGGCCTTGTTACGTTGTTGATGAGGAACTGTGATCCCCTGTAGAGGGAGAGGCATTCTGATTTTGGGTATTCTCAGCCTTTTTAGGCTGGTTTCTTCCCTTCATTATAAATTTATCCATCTGTCGTCTTTGTAATTACTGACTTTCTAATAAGGCCTCTGAGTGGACGTCCAACTTGTTGATTCCCAGCGCCAAAATCTGAGCAATCCACTGCGCCGGCCAAAACAGCGGTGTTAGGATTGATGGCGCTCTTCTGCTCGAAAATCTCCGGTCTGGCTCCCGGGGATCGCCGCCGCGCCAAGGCGCTGGCAAAACTGCTGCGCCGGCCACAAGAGTCACGCTGACGACCCGTGGGGCTCCTCCGCTAGGAATCTCCTAGTCTGTGAGCAACAAAAATTCGTCTGAAAGTGTGGCGTCCTCTCGTTCTCTGCGCTTTCACTGGGAGCTACAATCCCGAGCTGCTAGTGATCAGCCATCTTGGATCTCTCTCCGACTTATCCCAATCTAATGATTCCATCATTTCATTGTAAGTCCCCTTACCCTCAAAGTCCGAAATCCAGCCAGGCGCCTTTCAAAGTCTTTATTCAGTTTCTGTGCTTCCCCCCAACCCTCAAAATAATCCGATGTGGGGTGAGGTGTGGTTGGAAGTCTGGCTCAAACTCCACTGGCCAAGAATTAGTAATTGTGGAAACCAGATGGAAATGATGGGTATATGGAGGTGGACGGAGTGGTGTCGTTGTATTTTCTACTTTTGTGTATGTTTGAAATTTTCTAAAAATAAAAAATTTAACCTAAAAAACAAATCTAAGGCTGGGTGCAATGGCTCCCACTTATAATCCCAACATTTTGAGAGGCCAAGGCAGAAGGGTTGCTTGAGGGCAGGAGTTTTGAGACCAGCATGGGCATCATAGAGAAACCCTGTATCTACAAAAATTTAAAAATTAGCCAGGCGTGGTGGCTAGGGAGTAGCTAAGGCAAGCTACTCGGGAGACTAAGGTGGGAGTATCACTCGAACCCTTTCACATTTCAGGGAGCTAAGATTATTACACCACTGCACGCCAGTCTCTGCAACAGAGTGAGACCTGAGCCCAGGAGTTTGAGACCAGCACTGGCAACATAGCGTGACCCATCTCTACAAAAAATTTAAAAATTAAGGCCTGGTGCAGTGGCTCATGCCTGTAATCCCAGCACTTTGGGAGGCTGAGGCAGGCAGATCACCTGAGCGCAGAAGTTGGAGACCAGCCTAGCTAACATAGCGAAACCCATCTCTACTAAAAATACAAAAATTAACCAGGCATCATGGCATGTGCCTGTAATCCCAGCTACCTGGAAGGCTGAGGCACCAACCAGAATCACTTGAACCCGGGAGGTGGATTGCAGTGAGCAGAGATCGCACCACTGCACTCCAACCTGGGTGACAGAGTGAAACTGTCTCAAAAAAAAAAAAAAAAAAAAAAGCCAGGTGTGGCGGTGCATTCCGGTGGTCCTAGCTACTCAGGAAGCTGAGATGGGAATATGACTTGAGCCCAGGAGGTTGAGTCTGCAGTGAGCTGCGTTTGCGCCATCACATTCCAGCCTGGGCAACACAACAAGATCCTGTTTCAGAAAAAGAAAAAGAAAAAATCTATCTCTTGGCCCCATCTATCTCCTCTAGAGAGTCATGTATACTTAGTCTCCGTTTCCTTACCTCCTGCCTACCACTGTCTTTTACCCTAAGAAACTGCTCTGATTAGGATCCCCACTGACTTTCCCCGTGTTGTTCAATCCAGTCACCCCATTCAGGTTTTTTTGTTTTTTTGTTTTTGTTTTCTGAGAGAGAGTCTCGCTCTGTTGCCCAGGCTGGAGTGCAGTGGCGCAATCTCCCAGGTTCAAGTGATTCCCATGCCTCAGCTTCCCAAGTAGCTGGGATTACAGGCACCCACTACCACACCTGGCTAATTTTTTGTGTTTTTAGTAGAGATGGGGGTTACACCATATTGGCCAGGCTGGTCTCGAACTTCTGACCTCAAGAAGTCTTCCCACTTCAGCCTCCCAAAGTGCTGGGATTACAGGCGTGAGCCACCACACCTTGCCCATTCAGGTTTTTTTCTTACTAGTCTGGAGTAGAATTAAATGATGTTGACCCTTCCTTCTTACACGCTTTCCTTTTGCTTCTGTGACACCACAGTGCCTTATTTCCTGCCTCTTGGGCTGCTCCTTCTCAGCCTCTGACTTTGTTTTCCAGAGGTACTGTAACAAAGGACCACAGGCTGCATGGCTTCAAGCAACAGGACTTTGTTCTCTCATAGTTCTCTAGGCCAGAAGTCTGAAGTCAGTGTTGCTGAGCTGAAACCCAGGTGTCTGCAGCGTTGTGTCCCCACAGGCTCTGGGAGAGAACCCTTTGGTTTTTTTTGAAGTTTTGCTCTTGTTGCCTAGGCTGGAGGGAGTGCAGTGATGCAGTCTTGGCTCACTGCAGCCTCCAACTCCAGGGTTCAAGCAGTTCTCCTGCCTCAGCCTCCTGAGTAGCTGGGATTACGGGCATGCGCCACCACACTCGGCTAATTTTTTGTATTTTTGGTAGAGATGGGGTTTCGCCATGTTGGCCAGGCTGGTCTTGAGCTCCTGACCTCAAGGGATCCACCCACCTTGGCCTCCCAAAGTGCTGGGATTACAGGGGTGAGCCATTGCGACTGGCCTTTTTTTTTTTTTTTTTTTTTTTTTTTTTTTTTTTTTCATTGAAGGTAACAGTAATGGGTTCCAGGGATTAAGGTGTAGCTATCTTTTGGACAGCCAGTTTTTAGCTCCAGAGGCATTCCTCCCCACATCTGTGCAGTGCTTTTTCCTGGACCCTTTTCTCATCCCTCTCTCACTCCCCCTGCCCTCCCCGACCTGTAACTCTCTCATTTCCCTTGGCTTTGGCTTTTGTCCTTTTTTTTTTTTTTTTTTTTTTTGACAGAGTCTTGCTCTGTTGCCCAGGCTGGAGTGCAGTGGCACAATCTCAGCTCACCACAACCTCTGCCTCCTGGGTTCAAGCGATTCTCCTGCCTCAGCCTCCTCAGTAGCTGGGACTTCAGGCATGTGCCACCATGCCCGGCTAATTTTTGTATTTTTAGTAGAGACGGGGTTTCACTATGTTTGCCAAGCTGGTGTTGAACTTCTGACCTCGTGACCCACATGCCTGGGCCTCCCAAAGTGCTGGGATTATAGGCGTGAGCCACCGCACCCGGCTAGCTCTTGTCTTGACTCTGATGACACCCACAGCTCTGTCTCCAGCCCAGCACTTCTCTCCTGAGGAGTCTGGAGACCCGTGTAGCAGCAGTCAGACCATTCCCGAGGCCAGAGCCTGGGACCTTACCCTGGATGCCTCCCTTACCTCCCAGCACATGAGCCTCATGGTTCCCCCACTCAGCCTCTTGACATCTTTCTGATTCACTCACTCATGATCCTGTTCCCTCCTCCACAGCCCCTGCCCTTGTCCATTTCAGTCTTCAGCTGCATTGATGATCGAAATCCTCCGATACACACTACACATGTAACGTCATCCCTTCTCCTCCCCAACCCAGCCACGCCGCCTAAAGGAGTTGTCTCTATACTCTGTCTTCACGTATTTCCTACTTGCTGCAGGGCTGCTCCCTCCACTCTTGGGAAACAGCTCTCACCACAGTTTGCCAAGCGCTCAGCTTTCCTGTTTCCTTTTCTTTTTTTTTTTTTTTTTTGAGATAGAGTCTTCTCTCTGTCACCCAGGCTGGAGGACAATGGCTAATCTCAGCTCACTGCAACTTCCGCCTCCTAGGTTCAAGTGATTCTTGTGCCTCACCCTCCCGAGTAGCAGAGATTACAGGCGCCCACCACCATGCCCAGCTGATTTTTGTATTTTTAGTAGAGATGGAGTTTCACCATGTTGGCCAGGCTGGTCTCGAATTTGAGGTGTCAAGTGATCTGCTCACCTCAGTCTCCCAAAGTGCTGGGTTACAGGCATGAGCCACAGTGCCCAGCCAGCTTTCCTGTTTTCTTTGCCTGTATTATCTTTGATCCTGACTGTATGCCACATCAGACTGGATACCTCCTGAGGGCAGGAGCCGGACTGGATTCATCCTATGGATCCTCAGCATTGCCTGACATAGGGCCTCTCAGAGATTTAGAGTTATTAAAGAGTGGTTGAGTGAACGCATGGATGCCTGAGAGTGTGAATGAATGAGTAAGCAAATTAGCAAATGTATTAATGATTTACAGAATTGACTGGATCAGCCGGGCGTGGTGGCTCACGCCTGTAATCCAAGCACTTTGGAGGCCAAGGTGGGCGGATCACCTGAGGTCGGGAGTTCAAGACCAGCCTGACCAATATGGTGAAACCCCATCTTAAAAAAAAAAAAAAGAATTGACTGGATCAATAAGTCAGGACTCAGGGCCTTTGCAGTAGTTGTTTCCTCTGCCTGGAATTCTCTTTTCCAAGAGATCTCATGGCTTAATCCCTCACCACCTCAGGTCTCTACTCAAATGCCACTTTTTTGGCAAAGCTTTCTCTGAGTCATCCATTTAAAATTGCAGCCTTAGCCAGGCATGGTTGCTTACGCTGTAATCTCAGCACTTTGGAAGGCTGAGGCAGGAGGATCATTTGAGGCCAGGAGTTCAAAACCAGCCTGGGCAACACAGCAAGACCCTGTCTCTACCAAAAAATTTAAAATTAGGTGGGGTCCATTGGCACATGCCTGTAATTCCAGCACTTTGGAAGGCCAAGGTGGGAGGATCGCCTGAGCTCAGGAGTTTGAGACCAGCCTGGGCAACCTAGTGAAACCTTGTCTCTACTGAAACTTAAAAAAAAAACAAAAAAACTTAAAGATTTAAAGATTAACTGAAGTATGGTAGTGTATGCCTGTAGTCCTGGCTACTCAGGAGGCTGAGGCGGGAGGATTGCTTGACCCCAGGAGTTCAAGGTTACAGTGAATCACAGTTGCACCATTGCACTTCAGCCTGGCAATGAAGCGAGACCCTGTCTCTAAAAAAAAATAAAAATAGGCCAGTCACAGTGACTTACGCTTTTAATCCCCAGCATTTTGGGAGGCCAAGGCAGGAGGATTGCTGGAGCCCAGGAGTTCGAGACCAGCTTGAGTAACATGTCATTATCCTGTCTCTATAAAAAATTTAAAAATTAGCCAGGCATGGGGGTATGTGCCTATGGTCCTAGCTACATGGGAGGCTGAGATGGGAGGATCTCTCAAGCCCAGGAGGTCAAGGCTGCAGTGAGACGTGATTGTGCCACTGCACTCCAGCCTGGGTGACAGAGCAAGACCCTGTCTTGAAAAGAAAAGAAAATTACAGCCTCCTCCACCTCCTTACCTCCTCCTTCCCTCTATATTTTTCCACATAACTCCGGGAAACACAGAACACATATTGTTTTTGGTAATTATGTTGCTAATTGTGTCCCCTACTAAAATGTCAACGTTTGCTCACTGTGGTTTCTCTAGTGCCCAGAACAGTGCCCAGAATATAGTAGGTACCCAGTAAATGTGAGCTGAGTGAGTGACTAAGCACCCAGTCCCTTCCCACACACCCATCTCTGAACTAACAAATCTCCCCTTCCCTCAGGCTGCATGGAGCCTAGACCTGGACACTGGGGTGAGCTGAGCCGGACACCAGTCCCATCTAAACCCCAGGAAAAAGTGGAAGCGGTTGAGGCAACGCCAGTGGCCCTGGACAGTGACACCTCCACGGCTGAAAATGCAGCAGTGAGTGCCATGCTGCATGCCGTGGCTGCCAGCCGCTTGCCTGTGTGCAGCCAGCAGCAGGGTGAACCCGACCTGACAGAGCGTGAGAAAGTAGCCATCCTGGCCCAGCTGTATCATGAGAAGCCCCTGGTGTTCCTGGAGCGCTTCCGCACAGGCCTCCGTGAGGAGCACCTGGCCTGCTTTGGTCATGTGCGTGGCGACCACCGTGCAGACTTCTACTGTGCCGAGGTGGCCCAGCAGGGCACTGCCCGGCCCCGCACCCTGCGTACCCGCCTCCGTAACCGGCGCTATGCTGCCCTGCGAGAGCTGATCCAAGGTGTGGGGCCAGATGGGTGAGAGTGGGCACAGATGGGGAAGGAGGGGAGACTGAGGCAGAGGGAATTAGAAAAAAGAATGCAAGAACAGAAACACAGAGACAGAAATCCTGAGAGAAGTTTTGAGACAAAGAGACAGGGACACAGGAAGAGACTGAGACAGAAATGCAAAGTAAAGGGGAGAGATAGACAGGTCTAGGGAAAGAATGGGACAGGCAGTGAGAATAGATCATAATTTAGTGGATGACAGAAGTGGCATTTCAGATCAGTAAGCTGAGGACACAGTACACAGTGCTGTGATAACTAAGGAAGAAAACATGAGATCCCTACTTCACACCATATACAAAGGCATCAGAGGAAACCAGAAGGAGTTTGTACATGACCTTGAGGACACAGAAGCCTTCTGAACAGGACCCCCTCTGAAAACCATGAAGGAAAATTATTGATAGCTTTTTGACCGTGACATAATTAAAAGCATCCTTGTGACCACGACACCAGAACCAAAGTTAAAAGATGAGAGCGAAGCAGAGAGTAAGTTAAATTGTTAGGGCGAAGGCACAAGTTATAGAGAGGTTCATAGAGAAAGAGTGAGAGGCTGGGTACGGTGGCTCATGCCTGTAATCCCAACACTTTGGGATGCCAAGGTGGGCAGATTTCTTGATCTTGGGAGTACAAGACCAGCCTGGGCAACATGGCGAAACCCAGTGTTTACAAAAAATACAAAAATTAGCCAGGCATGGTGGTGCATGCCTGTAGTCTTAGCTACTCAGGAGACTGAGGTGGGAGAATTGCTTGAGCCTGGGAGGTGGAAGTTTTAGTGAGCTGAGATCCTACCACTAAGCTCTAGCCTAGGCCGTAGAGCCAGACTTTGTCTCAAATGAAAAAAAAAAAAAAGTGAAAGATGGGCTGGGTGCGGTGGCTCAAGCCTATAATCCCAGCACTTTGGGAGGCCGAAGAGGGCAGATCACTTGAGGTCAGGAGTTCCAGAGCAGCCTGGCCAACATGGTGAAACCGCGTCTCTACTAAAAATGCAAACAAATTAGCCAGGCATGGTGGCAGGCACCTGTAATTTCAACTACTCAGGAGGCTGAGGCAGAAGAATCGCATGAATCTGGGAGGCAGAGGTTACCAAAAAAAAAAAAAGGAAGATGAATGATTGAATGAGGTGGGGGTAGGTGACAGAAACTGAGAAGAGCAGGAAAGATAAAGGAAGAGATGGAGAGAGACCCAGAGCCGGGGTGGGTGATAATCCAAGTTAGGGAGAAGGAGGGATAGAAACTGAATCTGCTAGAGGCTGGGCACTGTGGCTCATTCCTGTAATCCCAGCACTTTGGGAGGTCGAGGCAGGTGGATCACTTGAGATCAGGAGTTCAAGACCAGCCTGGCCAATATAGTGAAACCCCATCTCTACTAAAAATACAAAAAAATTAGCCAAGCACTGTGGCAGGCGGGTGTAACCTCAGCTACTTGGGAAGCTGAGGGAGGAGAATCATCACTTGAACCCGGGAGATGGAGGTTGCAGTTAGCCAAGATGATGCCATAACACTCCAGCCTGGGCATCAGAGTGAGGCTCCATCTCAAAAAACTGAATCTGCTTGAGGATGCCAGAAACAGCTGGGAGTAAGAGAGCTGGCGGGAGTGGGGAAGCTGAGCAGGACAGGGACAGTCACAGCCTATGGTGCTGCAGAGGCCAGGAGTCTGGGCAGTTTCTTGACCCTAGGCTCTGAAGACGGGGCTAGGACCAGTGGAGGGGAGGGACTGGGGCAGGTTTAACTGTTATCTGAGGGACAGAGTTGCTCCTGCAGGAACAGGCAGCCAGGGGACATGCAAATAACCCAGGTTTTGGGACGGTGGGGAAGCCAGATCCACCCAAGGGGTTGCACTCGGGAGAGGTCGGATCTAGGGCCTTCTACCACCAGGAGGGCCTGGCTTTCCCAGGGATACTCACACGGGCAGATGCCCCATCTGACCTGATCCCTTGCACACACGTGCCAGAGCCATGTGGATGTACTCACAGACACCCCCCGCAGTGCAGGTGTGTCCAGGCGCGTCCACTGTCAGCCAGACCGGGGCCTCACAAACAGACACACACAACCTGCTGCATTCCTGCATGCTGACACCTAGACAGACAGGTGCCTGTGGGCATATGCTGGGCCTCATGGAGAGGTGTGTGGACGCAGGCCATACACACATCCACAGGCAGGAGCTTGTGTATCGTGCCTGGACACAGCTGTACACCAGCTCCAGACCTTCAGAGCCTCAGAGGCCAGGATGGAGCCAGGTCTACTTAGGCACACACATGCTTGGATGCATGAAAACTCTGGAAGATACAGGCTGGGCCACGCACACACACACTCAGGTGCCTGCATGAGTAATCATGTGCACATGACCTCAGGCGCCTGCATGAGTGCTCGTGCGCACAGCCTCGGGCACCTGCATGAGGACTCACATGCCCACCTCAGGTGCTTCTGAATGTGTGCACACACACACTTGGACTGTGTATGCACATCATCCCACAAGCATGATCACATACACACCCACACGGACAGGTCTGCTCAGTCACTCACCCCATGCCCACCCTGTCTCTCCTCTGTGCAGGGGGCGAGTACTTCAGTGATGAGCAGATGCGGTTCCGGGCCCCCCTGCTGTACGAGCAGTACATCGGGCAGTATCTCACCCAGGAGGAGCTCAGTGCCCGCGCCCCGACCCACCAGCCCCCCAAGCCCGGGTCCCCTGGCAGACCCGCCTGCCCGCTCTCCAACCTGCTGCTCCAGTCCTACGAGGAGCGGGAGCTGCAGCAGCGGCTGCTCCAACAGCAAGAGGAGGAGGAGGCCTGCTTGGAGGAAGAGGAAGAGGAGGAGGACGGTGATGAGGAAGGTGAGGGCCAGTAGCAGGGAGACCCCAGATTCTGGAAACCCCAGTCGTGGGCCTGCACGTCTCCACTTCATGGCAGCAGACTGGGCCCCCAGCCTGCAAAAGCTGACATTGTGTCCCTCCCTGCCCGGCCTGACCCTCTCCCTGTGTGCCCTTCCAAACCTGTAGCATCCCTGCCCCCTACTCCAAGGCACCAAATGATCCCTCGCCAACAGGTCTTTGCTCAGGCCATTCCCTTTGCCAGGAACGCCTCTCCTCCCACCCTTCAGGTCTCATCCTGACCCGAGGATACGGTCTCCAGAGCACTGTATGGTCATGCAATTGCATACCCCTGGAGGGCAAGGACCAGGGCCATCTCTGTCACTGCTATGTTCCCAGAGTCACCCAGCACAAGGCTGGGCACAGGAGCAGCAGCTCTCAGTGGGCTGTGTTCAGTGCCTGCCTGAGTGCACCCTCATTCACACCCCCTCTGGTCTCCCTCTGCAGACCAGAGGTCAGGCAAGGACTCGGAGGCCTGGGTCCCTGACTCAGAGGAGAGGCTGATCCTGCGAGAAGAGTTCACCAGCCGGATGCACCAGCGCTTCCTGGATGGCAAGGACGGGGATTTTGACTACAGGTGCTCCTGTGCCCCCTACCTCCCCATCCCCCAGCCCAGCATCCCACGGCCTCTGGCCACATGCAGAGCCCTGGCCAAGCTGTGGGGGCTTCCCTTTGTGGAGCTGGAAGGCCCTGAAACAATTCCAGGATGTGGACTGTGGGGTTGAACAGCCAAAGGAGGAGGCTGGGTGACCTTGGATGAGCCCTGTCCATGTCAGACCCTCAGTCTCCTCACCTGTAAGGCAAGGGGTGAGCAGGGATGACGTATAGCTCAGTATCAATGAAACCCTAAAACACTTCCCTCCTGGCAGGTGGCAGAAGCCACTACCCCAACTCCCTCCAAGTGTCCCTAGGAAGCCCAACCTCTTCCCCGGGACCTTGGACCTCCTCATGCTGCAGGAAGTAACCCCTGGCAGGGTTCATGCCCGGCACGGAGGGGCTTGTGCTGGCTGCCCCCACAGTTGCCAGTTGTTCATTTCTCCAGTAGCACCCCAGGGCTGAGACACATGGGCCACCTGCTTTGAAAAGGACCCAGGAGAGTGACATGTCAGTCAAAGATTGGTTTTGTCATTTAAGGTAGCTTTGCCTTGTGGTCCCAAACACTGGGGCCCGGCAGCAGAGGGCTCTCCTTGGTTTCACATCCGGCTTCGATGACACAAGAAATGTGTGACCAAACGTAGGCAGACCCCATGTCCGTCCTGAGGTGGGCTCATCAGGAAAGTGGGAATTGTGATTACCACTGCCATGGGTCCCAGCCATAGTCACCGGAGCCTCCACCAGTTCTGGGATCCCCAGCTCTTGCATGGAATCTGGCTGCTCCACTTCCAGCCAGGACCGCCTGCTCAGAACCCCGTTTCCTGCACGCAGAGTAGTGAGCAGAGGGCCTGGACCACGGTGACCCTCAGTCAGCAGGCACTACTGCCGTTCCCAAGCCAGGGGCCCAGGAGGAGGAAATTGGGGGGCCAGTGTGTCCCCTCGGGAGGGCAGCTGTTGGGCTGCAGTGGCCTCGACACGTCCCCCATCTGTGCATTCAGTCAGCATGTGCCGAGCGTCTGTGAAGTCCACGGGCTCTGGGAATAAGGCGGAGGCCAAAACCAAAGAAAGGCTTCCCCGCCTGGAAAGAGGAACCACTCTAGTTAGGAAGATCGAGAATTTTCTAGCACTTCATGGTGATGGAGCCATGAGGAAAAGTGAAGCATGGGGAGGGGAGTGACAGGGTGGCCAGGGAAGGCCTCTCTGAGGCGGGGACAGCAAAGGCCTGCAGAAAGTCGGTGGGGGGAGGGGAGGAGCATTCTCTGGCAGAGGCCACAGCAGGTGCCAGAGCCTTCGGCAGCACCAAGGGACAGAAGGGGCCAGAAGTCACAATGGGTAGGAGATCTCTGAGTGGCCAGATCAAGCTGGGCTTGGTGACCCAAGTGATTGCCACTGGGTTTGCTTGCTGCCCTAGAGCATGGGCAGCTGTCCTGCCTGTGGTCGGGTCTGGCTGGTCCCCAGCCTCTGTCCACTGGAGGGCAGTAGCAAGCCCCAGTGGTGAAGGCAGAATGTCAGAATGCTGGTGCGGGCAGAATCACCCCCACGTGGTTCTCTGTGGAGAGCCACTGCCTGCTTGGGAACTACTCCCCATGGGTCGCCACATTTTACAACTTTTTAAGAAAAACTAGAGTTTTGGGTTTTTTTTTTTTAGACAGGGTCTTCTTTGTCACCCAGGCTGGAATGCTGTGGTTTGATCACAGCTCACCGCAGCCTTGACCTCCTGGCCTGTAGCGAGCCTCCCGCCTCAGCCTTCTGAGTAAGCTGGGACTACAGGTGCTTGCCACCACACCTGGCTACTTTTTCCATTTTTTTGTAGAGACAGGGTCTCCCTATGTTGCCCAGGGCTCCAACTGCTGGGCTCAAGCCATCGTCCTGCCTTGGCCTCCCATAGTGCTAGCTTGCAGGTATGAGCCATCATGCCCAGCCCGGAGTTTTTATGCAAACTCTGATTTGGAAACTGTTTCCTTTAGTTTTAAACCCTGAGAGGCCCACCATCCCCCTCAGAGGGTCAGCTCTAACGTCTGCCAGCACATGGCCTTTGACATCAAAGTGCCCCAGGCCCTTGACCGGGGCATCCTAGGGTCCCAGGAAGACCCAGTCCTTGACAGCCTCCTCCCCCTGCAGCGCAGTAGATGACAACCCCGACTTCGACAACCTGGACATCGTGGCACGGGATGAGGAGGAGAGGTACTTCGATGAGGAGGAGCCCGAGGACGCACCCAGCCCAGAGCTGGATGGGGACTGATGGCCGCCACCCTTCTCACCGCCTGCCCCATCCTCGACCCCAACAAGGCAGCTGATTCCAGGCCAGCTCAGTGACCCTTTCTCTAGGGGGATATCAGGGCAGCGCCCACTGACCCACACATACCATCATCTCGCTGGGTGTAGTCTTATCTCAGGCAAGCCCACCCTCTCTTGTTTCTGGGGTTCCCTACCTTTCTCCTCTCTCCCACCCCATCTCTGTCGTTGCCTGTCTGGGCTTCTTTCTGTTTCTCCCTACCCCCACTCCCTCTTTCCAGTGCTCTGGCTGGCTGTCTCTCCCTGTCTCCCCTTTTCTCTCTGCCTGAGGCTCTGTCTCCACCGCAGGGCCCAAGGTGAAAGTCCTCCCCTTGCTGGAGGCCAGCTGGCAGGGCCTTTCGTGGCTGGAAGCGGCCAGTTTGGTTCCAGTGCTGACCCCTGGGCCCCGGCGCGGCTGCCTCCCGTGCGTCCGTCTCCCCCTCTCTGTTTATGTCTGCACTCTGTTTCACACTCAGAGCCTCCTCGCTTCTGTTAGGTTCCCATCTCTCCTTCTCCCTCACTCTGGGCCTCTTGTTCTTTCTGCTTGTACATTTCTACCTATCTAGGCGTCTGCTGCCACTGTCCCTCTCTATCTGTCTCTCAGCCTTTATCTCTGGGTTTCATCCCCTGCTCCAGGCTCTGGGCCCCTTCTTCCCCCTTCCCTCAAACCTGGCTGCTGTCGGCTAGGCAGTACGCTGACCACTGAGTAATGCAGCCCCCGGGGAGGAAGGAGACCCTGGGGAAGGGAGGCTGGGGGGCAGCTCTCATCTCTCCCAAGGACCCAGGCTGGGGGTCACGGGGCCTGCCAGCTTGAGTGTAGAGGGAGGGGGGACTCTACCCCCTCAGCCCCACCAGCCCCCCTCTGCCCAACCACAATTTTCCCTTCCTCCGCCTTCCTCTCCCTCTCCTGTTTACACTCCCCAAATGTGCACAGGCTGTTATCATGGGTCCTGAGTCATCCCACACGCAGCCTGCCCCAGCATCCCTGCCCCCAGCTGGCCGCAGGGCCCGCCCCATGGAGCCCCCTGCCGCCCTGGGCTAATGGGAGCCAGATGGCCGCCTGGTGACTCAGCCACGGGTCTGTGGGAACCCAGGCGTCCCGCCTTCCCATGCCCCCACACCCGGCTCCTGCTCCCCCAGCAGACACAACACACAGAAGGGCCTGGCCACTGTTGAGGGGGCGCACAGGCCAAGGGTCAGCAAGACAGGGCCTGGGGACTCCTCATGCCTGTGTGATGGAAGGGTGGCGTCCTGCCGTGGCCGAGCCTGAAGGACCCTCAAAACTGCCTCCTGGAGTCCACAGTTCCTGACCTCCAAGCCTCAGCTGTGCCCTCTGGGTCAACCAGAATTCGAGCCAGACAGGGAAAGTGAGAGCTGGACGGAGGAAGACAGATGTTCAGACAGAGCAACTACTAAAGAACGAAAGCCTCCACTATGGAGTGCTTCTGTCCTCTCCAGGACCAGGCGACAGCCCGGTCAGCTGACCCAGTGAAATGGGTCAGGGGAGGCCCGGAAAGGTGCTGCTTCCTCAAGGCCACTCGGCCATCAGAGACAGACGTGACACACGAACCCAGGCCTAGGGCCACAAAGATCCTAGAGACCACCGGCTGTCCGGCCGGTCAGGTGTCGGGGCCATCCAGAGCCGGACAGCGTTGGAGGGACAAGTGCACACGCAGGCGTCCTCACACAGGAAGGTTGGAGAAGGGTCAGACGGCGGGCCTAACGCCCCATGCTGGCCACTGTCCTGCACAGACAGGATCGGGTCATCATGTGGAGATCAGTCTCCAAATCACTGAGTTGGCCCAGCTGTGCTATGCGCTAAGGACTACCAATATCACTCCTCTGTCACCCAGAGGAGGAAGCGGTTGCCAGGCCCAAGATAACCCAGCAGCCAGACTCCGGGACCTTGGGGTCACACCTCTCGGAAAGCCAAGAGTGCAAGATGTCTCTTCCGTATCTGCATCTGTGCCCCGTTTGTAAGAGCAGAGGGCCTGGGCCACAGGAAGAGTATCAGCCTTTGGTGACAGGCACATTTTTGACCAGTCTGTCATTTGGTCATTAAATTTGTTTACGCTATACTTTGCTATAACATAAATTTGTTGTGACCGTTTTTAAAAAGCGATGAGAGACACAGAAATTGAGTCAGAATTAGGTTTAGTCAGATGGTCAAGACGGGAGCGTCTAGTTGACAGACAGAGGTGGAGCCGGTCCTAGCGACAGGGATTAGAAGGGGAGACAGGAAGAGAGGTGGAGACAGAGTGGGGCAGGGATGGCGGGAGACACACCCCCTGGTCCCTGCCTGGGGGTGGTGGGCCCCCTGGTCCCTGCCTGGGGGTGGTGGGCCCCCAGGCAGGCGCCTCCCATCCCCCTCCCAGTTCTCCTGGGGTTGGGGTAGGCGGAAAGGCTGAGTCAGGGAGGGCAGGCCCCGCTGGGAGAGAGCCCCTAGGTGGGCATCCGGCCCCCACCCCTGTGTCTCCTGTCCGTCCTGGCCCTGGCCTGGCGCACTGGCCTGGCCGGCACCCCGCCACCTCCCCCCGCCCTGTGAGTCCTGCCAGAGCGAGCTGCCTCCCTGCACTCCCCCTCCAGCTCCTGTCGCTCCGTCCCTCTGTCCACAGTCACTTCTCCCTGCTTCTCTGCGTTTCCTTCCTGCCCGCTGCCTTCCTCCCTCACCGCCACTGCTGTCTTCTCATTCTGTCTCCGCACCTCTCTAGTTGTCAGTGTCTCCCCGTTACTTTCCGTCTCCCCCTCTCCTCCCTTGTTTTTCACATGCTTCTCCGTCCCTCCCTCCCTCCCTCTCCTCCCCACCTTTTCCACTCCTTGTCCCCAGCCATTCTCAGCTCCTGCCACCTCGTTTCCCTGTCCCTTTCTCTGCTGGAGCCTCTCTCTGGGGGCTCTGTTCTACCCTCACTTTGCCCTTTCCCCTCCCTGCTGTGTGTCTTGGCCCGTACCCCAGGCCCCATCTCCTCTGTCTCCCACACTCTGGGAAGCCCAGCTGGGACAACCAGGTTGGAGCCTCACTGGCAGCCCCTGGAAACCCAGAATGAGAGGTCACCACCTCTCGCCCACCCAAAAAGGGCGCAGGAGGGGACAGCGAGGTTGCGGGGCCTGTCTGTCCAGAAGGAAATGTCTGTGCTGTGGCCTGGTCACCCCCACCCCCAGGACCTGCTGGGCTGCTGCCGCCCCCGGGCCGGGGCTGAGGCCGAGTAAACACAGCAAACACAGCCGCCGGCAGCCTGGGATATTTATACCGAGGCTGGGCGTGGGTCCAGTGCCCACCACAGCCCCTGCCCTGCCCTGCCTGCTGCCACAGCCAGCTCCGAGCCAGCGTGGCACCAGCTGGTAAGGGGACGCGCCGCAGAAACAGCCTGTGCTGGGTATGGAGGCCAACAGGCACTGGCCACTTACGATGCCGGCAGCTTCATAGACGCACCCAGCACACAATGCAGACCCAAGACCCACACTCACAGCTGCTTGCAAGGCACACATCCACCCCTGTTGAGAATGTGAAATGCCCTCCATGGTGATGCACAACAGACACACACAACTCCACACACTGCAGTTGCCAGCTCTCCTGTGGGAACACAGAATGCAGACACCACCTCAGCACCTGCTCACAGCACCCACAGGCTAGGAACACCAGTCCCTGAGATGGACACACACAACCAGGAAGTACAGCTCTCCCTCACACACACATACACCAAGAACCACAGCAAGCATGCTGGACACTCACCACGTAGACACACAAACATGCTCAGAATACCAGCGACACACACTGACACAATGCAACCCAGAAAACAACTCACAACTCACCAGCCTCATGTAAGAACACACACAGCTGGGCATGGTGGCTCAAGTCCGTAGCCCCAGCACTTTGGAAGGCTGAGGTGGGTAGCTCACGAGGTCAGGAGTTCAAGACAGGCTGGCCAACATGGTGAAACCCCATCTCTACTAAAAATACAAAAATTAGCCAGGCATGATGGTGGGTGTCTGTAATGCCAGCTGCTCGGGAAGCTGAGGCAGGAGAATCGTTTGAGCCCAGGAGGCGAAGGTTGCAGTGAGCTGAGATTGTGCCATTGCACTCCAGCCTGTGCAACAGAGCAAGACTTCATCACACACACACACACACACACCCCTGGAAAAAACATTCTCACAGATTAACATGGAGAAAACACCCACATTTCAAGTCAAACTTACACTAAAAAATGTACAAATTTATACCCAGAATAACAGTGAAGATGTTCAGAAAAGTATCACACACACAATATGCCCCAGATACATGGCCAACTGGCAGGATCAAACAGTGCCAGGGCATAAAACCCACAGAAAATACAACAGCTTGCCCAGCAGAAATACAAAACGCAGACGCACACCCCAGAAATGCAACACAGCCACAAACACACGGAGCTAACACGTGCTGGGGACACACACAAACGAGGCAGTCCGTATCACACAGCATGCAGGCCCCCAGAACACCCCATTTGACACACAACTCAAACCACAAAGCTCGCAATCACACAGACACAATAAGGTCCTAACACAAAGCCACACTGGAACCTCAAACACTGCATGTACAGAGAATGAGCGGGAAGGGGCTTTCTCTCGCCGACACCCCCACCTCCCCGCTCCCCTTCGCTGACCCGGGTCCCAGGCCTGTCGTGGGAGGGGGCAGGAAGGCCTGAGCTGGCCTCCCCCAGCGGCTTCCTGCCCCAAGGGGGCCGGACAGGAAGCTGGGGCTCCAGCCGGAACCCAGGCTCCCCCCACGACTTCCCTCTGTGGCCCCGGCTGCCTGCAGAGGCGGGGGCGGGGCGGGAACAGGGCGCGGGTCGCCCCGAACCCGCTGCCCTGCCCCTGTGGTTGGCCACAGGCGGAGGGCAGACTTGTTCCAACGGGGCCGAGCCACCCAGCGGGCTTGGGTGCCAGGGTGGCAGGGCAGAGGCAGCCCGCACGCGGCTGGGGAAGGTGCTGAGCCCACACTTTCCCCTCCCCGCCCTGCGGGGCTGTGCCAGCTCAGCCGGCAGCCCCGGGCAGGTGGGCGGGGTGTGTCACGAGGGCGGGGCAGACAGGCCGACCACACCGCGAGTGCGCAGCCAGCACTTGTCCTCAGGCTGAGGCACGAGCTGGGGCTGGGCGTGTGAGGGCTGCGTCTGCCACCCTGGGGGTGTGTCTGCTCCGTCTGGGACCCTGGGTGTGACAGTGTATCTGGGCGTGACGGGGTCGCCTGCAGTCTGTGGGGCCCTGTGGGACTCCCCAGGCTGGAGCTGTGCGTGTGTGGCGGAGGGTGTGGGATGTCAGACTGAGTGGGTAAGACCAACCTGCTGTCTGTGCGGTTGTGACGCGTCAAACCTCCGTGTGGGGTGTGTCTGGTGGGATTGTGACGGGTCCGACCGTGGACAGGCACCCTGGGGCTGTTTGTGACTGTGACCCCGTGGGAGAGGAGGCAGCTGCTGGGGGATCCATTTCCTGTTGGGGCTGTGATGCCGCGCGCATGACACTGTCTGTTTGAATCAGTGTCTGGTGTACGGTGGTTGCGACCATGACCCTATGGAATATATTTGTATTACTGTGTTGCGCCAGGTCCCCGTTGAAGTCTCCGCTCGTGTTGTGTCCCAGTGAGGCTCCCAGGCTGGGCGGTGTTTATGCGATGGGCTGGCACTCTCTCTATTTGTATCTGTGTGTATGTGGGCTGCAGCTACCGCCAAATGACACAGCCCACGTGTTCTGGGCCCTGCAGGAGTCTCTGTGTTCACGGCAGCTGTGAGAGGTGAATGTTTGTGGGCACCATCCGCGTTTCCCCCCGTGTGAGTGTGTCTGTATGTGTACATGCGCCGCATC
This sequence comes from Aotus nancymaae, assembly GCF_030222135.1. Classification (NCBI taxonomy): domain Eukaryota; kingdom Metazoa; phylum Chordata; class Mammalia; order Primates; family Aotidae; genus Aotus; species Aotus nancymaae. The sequence goes on along the minus strand of NW_026988441.1, from coordinate 12,979,323 downwards.
CTCCCAGGGCTGCAGCGATTACAGCCTTGTCACTGTGTCCTACGCTTATGACTGCCTCTTGGGGCCAGGCCTCGGCGTCTCTATACCTATCCAATTGGTGGCATGTCCTTGCATAGTGAACTCCTCCTGCTTCCCACTCCTCCCTCTGCTTCACCCCTCTGTGCTTCTGGACCTGGGGCTGGAGGAGTCACCACATTCCTACCCCTAGGCTGAGCTGGGAGGGCCCCAGGACCCTGGCACCCAGACCCAGTGCTGCCAACAGCTCTCATGCCCACAGGCAAAGGAATCACAACAGTCACACTGTCCTCCCTCCCAGGAGGAGAATCACTGGGCTTGGGGAAGTGAAACCTGGGAGAAAGAGTGGAAACCGAGAGGCAGGAGAAAGAGGAAGCAGGAGAGAATTCAGGAGTGGGACCATAGCAGATGGGAAGAGATGGAGACAGTAGAGGGAGATCCACTGATGGCCGCTGATCCTTGACCTCCCAGGATCAAGTGATCCTCCCACCTTAGCCTCCAGAGTAGCCAGGACCACAAGTGTACATTAAAAAAAAAAAGTTTTGTGGCCAGGCACGGTGGCTCACACCTGTAATCCCAGCACTTCGGGAGGCCGAGGAGGGCGGATCATCTGAGGTCGGGAGTTCAAGACCAGCCTGACCAACATGGTGAAACCCCGTCTCTACTAAAAATACAAAAATTAGCTGGGCATGGTGGCGGGCGCCTGTAATCCCAGCTACTTGGGAGGCTGAGGCAGAAGAATTGGTTTAACCCGGGAGGCGGAGGTTGCAGTGAGCCAAGATCGTGACATTGCACTCCAGCCTGGGCAACAAGAGCAAAACTTGATCTCAAAAAAAAAAAAATGTTTTGTAGAGATAGAGTCTCACTTTGTTACCCAGGCTGGTCTCAAATCCCTGGATTCAAGTAATCGTCCCATCTCAGCCTCCCAAAGTGCTAGGATTACAGCCGTGAGCCACCCCACCTGGACTACTTTTATTGTCTTCCTCAGCATCCTCCACTAAAGCAGGTTCCTGGTAGGCAGGAACTCCTCCCTAACCTCTCTGGGCTTCAGTTTCCTCACCGTTTTTTGTTTCTGAGACGGAGGAGCGCAGTGTGGAGATCTCAGCTCACTGCAACCTCTGCCTCCCAGGTTCAGGCGATTCTCCTGCTTCAGCCTCCCGAGTAACTGGGATTACAGGCGTGCAGCACCACACCTGGTTAATTTTTGTATTTTTAGTAGAGACGGGATTTCACCATGTTGGCCAGGCTGGTCTCGAACTCCTGACCTGGTGATCTACCCACCTCAGCCTCCCAAAGCGCTGGAATTACAGGCATGAGCCACCGTGCCTTACCTCCTCACCTTTAAAATGGGTGTTATCAGAGTCTCTGCATCTCAGTGTTGCTATGGTGGTTGAATGAGTTCACTAATATAAGGCACTTAAAACAGTGCCCAAGGTGCTCAATAAATAGATCTAACTACCAGCAGGGATCAGTAGTGTCCCCCACCGGTCCCCTGTGCCTTGATGCGAGGCAAATGGTGCAGACAGGCAGGAGGAGGTGGACAGGGAGGGAGATGGGGTGGGAGTAGGGAAACGTCAGGGAGGGAGACCCCAGTCAGGCGCCCAATGACACAGAGATCCAAAGTCCTCTCTCCACCTTTAATGGAGCCCCAGGTGGGCTTGGAGCACGGGTGTCCTTAAATACAGCCCCCAAAGGCAAGGCAGTGGGGGCGGGGTGGGGCGGGGCCGGGCCTGCCGGGGGCGGGGCGGGGAGGGGCGGAGCCTCAGCTGCACTTGCAGGAGCGCACGATCATGTTGGACAGCTGCTCCACCTTGGGCTTGCGGCCCACGTAGTACACGATGGGCAGCGGCTCCAGCGCCTGCGGCACACAGCACGGCGCCGCCGAGGCTCCCGGGTTATGCTGGTTGTACAGGGCCAGGACCTGCGGGCGGTGGACGGGGTCAGGGTCAGGGCTCAGGGCTAGCGGAGAAAGACGGCCCTCCACTCCCCCACCCGCCCACCCCCAACTGCGCCAGCCTCTCCCGCTTTGTCTCTCCCCGCATGCCTGTCCGCATCTTCCCATCTCTAATTCGGTCTCTCTTATCTTCTTCCATCCTATCTTACTCTATCTCTCCCACCTGTCTGATTTTCTTTTTTTCCTTTTTTTTTTTTTTTTTTTGAGACGGAGTTTAGCTGGAGCGCAGTGGCGCGATCTCCGCTTCAGCCTCCCAAGTAGCTGGGATTACAGGCATGCACCACCACACCCAGCTAACTTTTTGTATTTTTAGTAGAGACGAGGTTTCACTATGTTGGCCATGATGGTCTCAGACTCCTGACCTTGTGATCCACTCGCCTTGGCCTCCCAAAGTGCTGGGATTACAGGCGTGAGCCACCGCGCCCGGCCCTGATTTTCTTTTTCGACGGGTCTCTGTCTGCCACCTAGGCTGGAGTGCAGTGGCGTGATCACAGCTCACTGCAGCCTCAACCTCCTGGGCTCAAGCCTTCCTCCGGGCTCAAGCCTTCCTCCCGCCTCAGCCTCTGGAGTAGCTTGGACCACATGCAAGCACCACCACTTCTGACTATTTTTTTTGGTGGGGGTGGGTAGAGATGGGCTCTCCCTCTATTGCCCAGGCCGGTCTTGAACTCCTGGGCTCAAGCGATCCTCCTGCTTCAACATCCCAAAGTGCTGGTATTACTGGCGTGAGCCTTGGCGGCCCTGATTTTCTCTCTCAGTCTGTCCCTCCTCATGTTCGCCTCGTGCCTTGTTGTGTACCTGTCTTTGTCTCTCCTTGCCCTAACTCTGTGTCTGTATCTGCCAGTGTCCGTCTGCCTCTCTCATTCTCTCTCCATTTCTCTGCGTTTTTCCTTCCATCTCCCTGTCTCTCTTCTCCACTTCACCCCCATCCCTCTGTTACTTCAGCTCTGTGAGTCTTCATATCTCATGCCTCTCTCCCCATCTCTTTATGCATTTCCCTCCCCACCCCATCCCTCTCTCTTTCTCCCCATCCTGCCAACTCATCTCTCTGACTTTACTCCTCTTTCTCTCTCCTCTTCCTTCATCCTGGCTCCCCTCAGTGCATCTCCTACCCCCGTGGGCCAGACGTACCTTGCTGTACTGTGTGTCCAGGCTCCAAATGTAGGGGCAGGGCCCCAGGCAGAAGTTGGCGTGGTAGCCCTTGGGCTCGTGGATCCACTTCCAGCCGAGGTCCTTTCGGAAGTCAATGTACAGCTGCCGCACGCAGCAGTTCTTCTCCGTGGAGCTGCAGGCAGGAGAGACAGTTGTCAGAGACATGGAGGGGCTGCCACCACAGGAGCTGCGTACCCCTTGTCCCCAGGTGTGTGTGTCACCCTAGGTTGCCCCCCAGCCCTGTCTCCATCTGGGTCTCCCTTGCACCCCCCGTGATAATAACAGTAATAGTCATGATAATCACTAACACAGATGAAGCACTTCCTCCAGTCGAGTACTGTGCTAAGAGCATTGTAATAATTATCTCATGCAGTGGGCGCACAGTGGGTCACGCCTATAATCTCGGCACTTTGGGAGGCTTTCTCTGGGCCGAGCCGAGGGTCAGCTAGGGGCGAAGAGCAACCGTCCCGAACTCCTGGTTCAATCCAGTTGAGGTTGTGGCCTTGCTTAGACCCCCTAAGAGACAGCCACCTATGGGAGCACAGCCGAGCCTTTTAGACCCCAACCTCCGGGCAGGTGGATTGCCTGAGGTCAGGAGTCCGAGACCAGTGTGGCCAAAATGGTGAAACCCCATCTCTACTAAAAATACAAAAAAGTTTAGCCCAGTGTGGTGGCATGTGCCTGTAATCCCAGCTACTCGGGAGGCTGAGGCAGGGGAATTGCTTAAACCGTGGAGGTGGAGGTTGCAGTGAGCCAGCATCGCGCCACCACACTCCAGCCTGAGAGCAAAACTCCGTCTCAAAATACATAAATAAATAAAAATAATAAATAATAAATTAATAAAATAATTATCTCATGCAGTGCTTAAAACACTGGAAGCCAGACGACCATCCACCGGGAACTAAATAAATGATGGTATGCCCACATCCTGAAACAAAAAATAACACAGCTCCATGTATACTGATCTGCTCTATTTGTGTAACAAATGTTTATTGAATTACTACTGTGTGCCGGGCTGGGATCTACTGGGGATTGAGGGCAAATGAAACATAGAAATAGGCTAGGCGTGGTGACTCCCGCCTTCAATCCCAGTACTTTGGGAGGATGACGTGGGAGGATCGCTGGACCCAGGAGTTCGAGGTTGCAGTGAGCTATGGTCACAGCACTGCATGCCAGCCTGGACAACAAAGCACAAGACCCTGTCTCTAAAAGAATTTTTAAAAATTTTTAGATTTAAAGAGACATTTGGGAGGAGTACCCAGAAAAAATAAATAAATAAATAAAATAGAAATCTCTGCGCTCCAGGTTCATGCTATAAATTGTCATGTCACTCCTCTGCTCTGAACCTGGCTCCATCTCACGGCAAATGCCCAAGTCCTCACCATGTGCCACAAGGTGCTGCCGAATCTGGCTGATCTCCACTTCTCTCTCATGCCTACTCCACTGCAGCCACACAGATGTCCTGTCTGTTCCTCAAACAGTCTTACCTCAGGGCCCTGCATCTGCTGTTCCCTCTGCCTGCTTGCTAGTCCCACAGATAACCACTCCAGCTTGTTCCTTCGCTTCATTTATTCTTTCTTTTCCTAATTTTTTTTTTTTTCGAGATGGAGTCTTGCTCTGTCACTCAGGCTGGAGTGCAGTGGTGCGATCTCGGCTCACTGCAACTTCTGCTTTCCAGGTTCAAGCAATGCTCCTGCCTCAGCCTCCTGAGTAGCTGGGATTACAGGTGAGTGCCACCACACCTGGCTAATTTTTTTGTATTTTTAGTAGGGATGGCGTTTCACCATGTTGACCAGGCTGGTCTTGAACTCCTGACCTTGTGATCCACCCAACTCAGCCTCCCAAAGTGCTGGGATTACAGACATGAGCCACCGTGCCCGGCCCATTTATTCTTTTTAATTTTTTATTCTTTTTAGAGACAGGGGCTCACTATGTTGCCCAGGCTGGTGTTGAACTCGGGCTCAAGGGATCCGCGCCTCAGCCTCTCAAAGTGGTGAGATTACTGGCGTGAGCCACCTTGCCTGGCCCCTTAGATTCATTTAAACCTTAGCTCAAATGTCCTTCACTCAGGGAGCCTTATCTCCTAAAGCAGTGCCTGGAATGCAGTAGGTACTCAATAAATATCAGTTACATGACTGACGATCACCTCCTCAGAGATACCTTTCTGAGCCATCCTTTCCAAAATATCCAAGTGACTGTTAGTTCCATTCAGTGCAATATGGTATTGCAGTTATGCAAGAAAATATATAAATGTCTGCATTAGAAACGGGGCAAAATCATCAGTGAAGCTGGATGAGAGTTTACAGATGTTCATTATCTTATCTTCATTTCTTTTGTATATATTTGAAATTTTCCATAATAAAGTAATTTAAATCAGAATAGGAAAAATAAAAAAGAAAAAGTTGAGGGTGACTTTTTTTTTTGAACAGAGCCTCACTCTGTCACCCAGGCTGGTGAACAGTGGGGCCATCTCGGCTCATTGCAGCCCCCGCTCATGGATTGGTGGGGCCAGTGGGGTGCGGGGGTTCACACCTGTCATCCCAGAACTTTGGGAGGCTGAGGCAGGCAAACTTGAGGACCCTGTCTATACTAAAAATTCAAAAATTAGCTGGGCATGGTGGCATGCGCCTGTAGTCGCAGCTACTCGGGAGGCTGAGGCAAGAGAATCGTGTGAACCCAGCTTCAAGTGGCACCAGATACCCTGGAGGCAAGATAAAGCCTTTCCAAGAGCCACAGAAGCCTGAGAAGGGAGTCAGGAAACAGATCCCTGTGAGCTCAGCCTGGTCTCACCCAATTTGGTTGGACCTCAGTTTCCTCATCTGTTCAGAGGTAGGAGCTACCAGATCAAATAAGGCGTTAACCTGAGGGCCAAGGGGACATCACGGACAGGCTTGCGGAGGGCTCTGAACACCTGAGATCATATGCACGTGTGTGTATGTGTGTATGTGCATATATTTCTGGGGAAAAGGTTTCTGGCTTTCGCTTTCTCACAGGAAGTCCTAAACACACAAAAGGGGAATAACTAGTGTCCAGAATCATATCATCTTTTTGTTTTGTTTTGTTTTTTGAGATGGAGTTTCACTCTTGTTGCCCAGACTGGAGTGTTAATGGCATGATCTCAGCTCACCGCAACCTCCACCCTCCGGGGTTCAAGCAATTCTCCTGCCTCAGCCTCCCGAGTAGCTGGAATTACAGGCATGCGCCACCACACCTGGCTAATTTTGTATTTTTTTTAGTAGAGACGAGGTTTCTCCACGTTGGTGAGAGTGGTCTCGACCTCCCAACCTCAGGTGATCCGCCTGCCTTGACCTCCCAAAGTGCTGGGGTTACAGGCATAAGCCACCGTGCCTGGCCCAGAATCATCTTTAATTTCCAGTTCAATCCTAGCTGGGACTCTGAGGTCCTCGGATTTGAACGTCTGTGATACTTTTTTTTTTTTTTTGAGACGGCGTTTCACTCTTGTTGCCCAGGCTGAAGTACAATGGTACGATCTTAGCTCACCAACCTCCTCCTCCTGGTTTCAAGCGATTCTCCTGCTTCAGCCTCTCGAGTAGCTGGGACTATAGGCGTGTGCCACCACGCCTGGCTAACTTTTTGTATTTTTAGTAGAGATGGGGTTTTACCGTGTTAGCCAGAATGGTCTAGATCTCCTGACCTTGTGATCTGCCCACCTCGGCCTCCCAAAGTGCTGGGATTACAGGCCACCTGGCCCAGCTGTGATACTGTTATCCAAGTCAGCAGCTCTCCAGTGAGCTCACAGGACCAGTGGCAGCATCACCTGGGGACTGTGGGAAATGCAGAGTCTCAGGCAGCACCCCAGGCCACTGAAAGCAGAAACTGTGTGCGGGGCTGGGAACAACCGTCCATGCTGAACAAGCCCTCTAGGTGATCCTCTGACTCATTTTTTCAGGATACATTCAGGGCCTACCATGCACTGGGCCCTGGGATACCCACGGCCCTTGCCTTCGCAAAGCCTTTTCCATCCAGTCTCTCAAGACCTCGGCCGGGTGCAGTGGCTCACACCTGTAATCACAGAACTTTGGGAGGCGAAGACGGGTGAATCGCTTGCGCCCAAGAAGTTTGAGACCAACCTGGGGAGCATAAGACCCTGCCTCTACAAAAAATTGCTGGGCGCGGTGGCTCATGCCTGTAATCCCAGCACTTTGGGAGGCCGAGGCGGGTAGATAACGAGGTCAGGAGATCAAGACCATCCTGGCCAACACAGTGAAACCCTGTCTCTACTAAAAATACAAAAATTACCTGGGCATGGTGGTGCACGCCTGTAATCCCAGTTACTTGGGAGGCTGAGGCAGGAGAATCACTTGAGCCCTGGAGACAAAGGTCGCAGTGAGCGAACATCTCGCCATTGCATTCACTCCAGCCTGGGCAACAGAGCCAGACTCCATCTCAAAAAAAAAAAAAAAAAGAGCCAACAGAGACTGTTTGTTGAATCAAAGATCTACCTGGGCCCCAGGGGAGCCCGAGAGGCCGCCTTGGATATTGGAGAAAGGGGTTGTGCAAGCTGCTTTAAGAACACATTTTCCTGTGAAAGTTTTTTTTCAGTCTTTCTAAGGTTCAATCAGGTATGTATATATACTTTTTTTTTTGAGACAGGGTCTTACTCTGTCACCCAGGTGGAGTGCAGTGGTGCAACCTTGGCTCACAGCAGCCACCACCTCCCAAGTTCAAGCAATTCTCCTGGCTCAGCATCCTGAGTAACTGGGATTACAGGTGCACACCACCACACCCAACTAAATTTTTTTGTATTTTTAGTGGAGATGGGGTTTCACCATGTTGACCAGGCTGGTCTCGAACTCCTGACCTTAAGTGATCCACCCACCTCGGCCTTCCAAAGTGCTGGGATTACAGGCGTGAGCCACTCCACCCAGCTGGGAAGGTTCAAACATACACAAAAGCAGCTTCAACAATGATCAACTCACGGCCAATTTCCATTGCATCTCTACCCCATCCACTAACACTGTATTATCTCTCTTTTTTTTTTTTTTTTTGAGACAGGGTCTCACTCTGTCATCCAGGCTGGAGTGCAGTGGTGCAGTCTTGGCTCACTGCTCACTGCAACCTCCCTGGTTCAAGCGATTCTCCTGCCTTAGCCTCCCAAACAGTGGGGACTACAGGCACACGCCACCATGCCCAGGTAATTTTTGTATTTTTAGTGGAGGCAGGGTTTCACCGTGTTGTCCAGGCTGGTCCCAAACTCCTGACCTCAGGTGATCCACACACCTCAGCCTCCCAAAGTCCTGGGATTACAGGCATGAGCCACCGTGCCCAGCCGTATTTTTAGTACAGAGAGGGTTTCACCATGTTGGCCAGCCTGGTCTCAAACTTCTGACCTCAAGTCATCCACCCGCCTCAGCCTCCTCAAGTGCTGGGATTACAGGCGTGGGCCACCATGCCTGGCCTCCCTTAGGACTTTTTCAAAATCCACAGAATCACCTCTTTCTCTTTGTATATATATTCAGGGTTAACTATATATAGACTGACCTTTGAACAACACGGGCATGAACTACGTGGTCCACTTACAAAATACACCACTTACAGGCGAGTTTTTCTTCCGCCTCCGCCACCCCTGAGACAGCAAGACCAACCCTTCTTCCTCCTCCTCCTCCTCAGCCTACTCAACGTGAAGACTTTTGTGATAAGCCACTTCTCAATGGGTGGAAAATATATTTCCTCTTCCTTATGATTGTCTTAAGTACGTTTTCTTTTCTCTATCTTATTTTTAAAATACAGGATATAGGCCAGGAGTGGTGGCTCACGCCTGTAATTCCAGCACTTTGGGAGGCTGAGGCGATCAGATCACCTGAGGTCAGGAGTTCAGGATCAGCCTGGCCAACATGATGAAACCCCATCTCTACTAAAAATACAAAAATTAGCCAGGTGTGGTGGTGTATGCCTGTAATCCCAGCTACTTAGGAGGCTGAGGCAGGAGAATCGCTTGAACACAGGAGGCAGAGGCTGCAGCGAGCCGAGATTTCACCATTGCACTCCAGACTGGGCGACAAGAGTGAAACTCCTTCTCAACAACAACAAAAAACCACCAAAAATACAGGACATAGGCCGGGAGCGGTGGCTCATGCCTGTAATCCCAGCATTTTGGGAGGCTGAGGCTGGTGAAACCCTGTTGCTTAACATTTCCTCTGTTCCTGAAAACTGTTGGGATCTACAGTCCTGATGGGGTTTGATTTTTTTTTTTCATAGACAGGGTCTCGCGCTGTCCTGAAGTGCAATGGTGTGATCCCAGCTCACTGCAGCCACAACCTCCTGGGCTCAAGCACTCCTGCCTCAGCCTCCCAAGTGGCTGGGACTACAGGCACACACAGCCCAGCCCAGCTAGTTTTTTGGTATTTTTTGTGGAGAGACAGGGTTTCACCATGTTGCACAGGCTGGTTTGGAGCTCCTGGAACTCCTGAGTTTAAGCGATCTGCCTGCCTTGACCTCCCAAAGTGCTGGGATTACAGGCATGAGCCACCGCACGCGGCCTTCAGGTTTCATTTTTTGGCAAGACTTCCTAGGTAACGTTGGGTCCATCCCTACGGAGGCTCACATGGCTGGCTGTCTCCTTTGTAATGTCAGCTGCTGTTGGCACTCAAGACCTCAGTTTGTTCCTTCACAGGGTTGCTGGGCTGATGGCGCTAAAATCTGATGGTGAAGGAGTCTGGGAGCAGGGCTGATTTTCCGGCAGAGGAAAAGCAGGTGACAAAGCCCAAGACACCACCGAAGTATTTTAAGCAGGGGAGGAGTGAGGTCAGATGATCACTTTAATTTTACAACATTCTAACTCTCCGTTTCAAAACTCTAGGAATCCAACATTTCAGCTTTCTTAGATTACAGGATTAGTATTCCAGCATCTTACGATTCTAACATGCTGACAGCATTGCCAACTTTCCAGGATTCTGACTTTGCAAGCTTCGAGGATCTTGGCATTCCTGAATTCCAGTATGTCAGTACTGCATCCCGACATTCCACAGTTCCGAGCCCATCACTCGAGAGGTTCAAGCTAACACTTTTCTTTTTTTTTTTTTTTTTGAGATGGCGCAATCTCAGCTCACTGAAACCTCTGCCTCCCAGGTTCAAGCGATTCTCCTACCTTAACCTGAGTACCTGGGTAGCTGTAATTCCAGCTGAATAGCTAAGATTACAGGTGCCCACCACCATGCCCGGCTAATTTCTGTATTTTTAATAGAGATGGGATTTCACCATGTTGGCCAGGCTGGTCGTGAACTCCTGACCTCAGGTGATCTGCCCAAACACTCGGCCCAACACTCGGCCTCCCAAAGTGCTGGGATTACAGGCGTGAGCCACCACGCCCGGCCTGCTGCCACTTTCTATTCATAAATTCCCAGCATTCTAAGATTCTGACATTCCAGCACTGAGTCACAGCATGCTGGGATACCAATATTCTGGCTTTCTCCAGCTACAACATTTGTGGGTGTGAATATTTCAAAACAGAATTCTGCCATTGTGAGCCCAATATTCAAAGATCCAGTCTGCCAGCACTGGTATCCACATTAGGCCAATGGTGTAGGAATTCCACATGGGCCATCTTCTCATTCTGCATTCCCAAATTCTAGGATCCCAGTGTTTCATCTTTCCTTCAGTCCAACATTCTCCATTTCAGTAATTAACACCAAATTCTAGCATTCTAGAATCCCAGCATTCTAGACCCTCAACCTGCTAACAAGTTAGGGATCCAAGATGGTTGACCTTCCAACTTTATTCCAACATCCTCAGGGTTCAGCTTCCTAACATTCTGTGATTCCAACACTCCAGCAAGAAAGCAACCTGATCCCAACATTACAAGACTCTCACTTATTTGTTTGTTTGTTTTTTGTTTTTTGAGACAGTCTCACTCTGTCGCACAGGCTAGGGTGCATTGGCGCGATCTCGGCTCACTGCAACCTCTGCCTCCCAGACTCAAGTGATTCTCCTGCCTCAGCCTCCCAAGTAACTGGGATTATAAGTGCCCGCCACCATGCCTGGCTAATTTCTGTATTTTTAGTAGAGACAGGGTTTCACCATTTGTCCAGGCTGGTCTCAAACTCCCCACCTCTGGTGATCCGCCTGTCTCGGCCTCCCAAAGTCTGGGATTACAGCCTCCCAAAGCCCAGCACAAGACTCCCAGTTCTTACACCCTAGACCCCATCCCCTGAGCCCTTCAAGCTTCAGCTTTAGCCCTCCCTTTAGGAGACAGACGCTCAGCCCAAGCACAGCATCAGCCAGGTGTCCAACCTGGAGCATCTGGTCAGCAGATGGCAGTCATGCCCCCAGCCTAGAAGGCCTCTATCCAAGGCTGCAAGGTTCACCTGAAGCAGTAGTTGGTGTCCAGGGCTCTGCGGTGCCGGGAGCTTTGCAGATGCTGGGCTCTCTCCAGCGGGGTGGCCATGAGAAGCAGGAAAGGCCGGTTCATGCCATGAATGGTGGCCAGGTCACCTCGGCGGCCAGTAGAGAACCCTGCTTTGGTGTGGGAGTCAGAGGATAGGGGACATATACAGACACTCTCAGAGGGACAGATAAGTGGGGCGCGGGGCAGATGCGCCGCACACACGCGCATATAAATCACAGCTGGGCATGGCCAGGGAAGCGGGTCTTACCGTTGATGTCCACTTGCAGTGTGTTATCTCGGCTGTCACAGGAGCAGTGGGCGCTAAGGCGAAAGCCTTCAATTTCCCCTGTAGCAGTGGGGAGAGGGAAGCCAGTCTGTGGGTGTAGCTCACCCAGCCCCTGGAGGAAGAGGAAGGAAGGAGCAAACCCCAGGCGGTTCCTTCCTGCCTCCCCTGCCCACCCCGCTCTGCCCTCTCTGCAGCTCTCTTGCTTCATTTATTTCTTTATTTTTTTGAGACAAGCTCTCACAGCCTCAACCTCCCAGGCCCAAGCAATCCTCCCACCTCAGCCTCCCAAGTAGCCAGGCATGTGACACCATGCAAGACTAATTTTTTTTTTTTTTTTTTGAGGCAGAGTCTGGCTCTGTTGCGCAGGCTGGAATGCAGTGGCACGATCTTGGCTAACTACAACCTCTGCCTCCCAGGTTCAAGCAATTCTCCTGCCTCAGTCTCCCAAGTAACTGGGATTACAGGCGCGCGACACCATGCCTAGCTAATTTTTTGTATTTTTAGTAGAGATGAGGTTTCACCATGTTAGCCAGACTGGTCTGGAACTCCTGACCGCAGGTGATCTGCTAGTCTCAGCCTCCCAAAGTGCTGGGATTATAGGCGTTAGCCACCGCACCCGACCTACACAGCTAATTTTTAAATGTTCTGTAGAGACAGGGGTCTCACAATGTTGCTCAGGCTGGGCTCAAACAATCCTCCCACCTTGGCCTCCCAAAGTGCCGGGATTACAGGTGTGAGCCAGCACACCTGGCCAGCATCAGTCTCCTGAATAAATGAGTGGATGATGCTTTCTAAGCTCCTGCGATGTGCCAGAGCCTATGCTGTGTGCTTGGGACTCAGCATTTACCAAGACAGATGAGCTCCTTCTAGGCCTCTGTGGAACAGCCCAGAACACTCCTCCCGGTGCCCTCCTGCTCCCTAATCCCTATTTTTTTTTTTTCAGGCGGAGTTTTGCTCTTCTTGCCCAGGCTGGTGTGCAATGACATGATCTCAGCTCACCGCAACCTCTGCCTCCCAAGTTCAAGCAATTCTCCTGCCTCGGCCTCCCAAGTAGCTGGGATTACAGGCATGTGCCACCACGCTGGCTGATTTTGTATGTTTAGTAGAGATGGGCTTTCATCATGTTGGTCAGGTTGGTTTTGAACTCCTGACTTCAGGTGATCCGCCTGCCTCGGCCCCCGCAAAGTGAGGGGATTACGGGCGTGACCCACTGAGCCCGGCTATCCCTACTTTTTCACGTGGCCAAACTACTACTTATCCTGTGAGTCTCCACACAATCACCCTCACCCAGTAAGCCCTCCTAGACTCCCCAGGTGGGTCCAGGTGCCTTTTCTGGGCTCCCAACGGCACTTAGGGTGTCCCCTTCCTGGATGCCTCCCTGTCCGAGCCTTGACCTCTCTACCCGTGCCTCCCTGTCCCATCTTTGATCATTCTAGGTCATTACTGACTGCTGGGGCCTTGACAAGATCTCTTAGATGTCCACAAGTGACTATGGACCCCATAAGGGCAGAACTGAGGGCTGTCTTTGTTGCCACTATGATCCCCATGCCACCCAGCACAGGGCCAGGCACACTGCAGGAACCTGTGGGCAATTATTGAATAAAAGCATAAATGAGAGGGAGGTGAGGGAGAGAGATATGGGCATCATGGACCCTGCCAGGAACAGGACGGAGACAGTCACCTCCTGGACAGATCACATGAGTTAGGCTCTCCCTGGCCTCCGGGGCTTTGCACAGGCTGTTCCCGTTGCCTGAAATACTTTTTTTTTTTTTTGAGATGGGATCTCACTGTCATGTAGGCTGGATTGCAGTAGTGCGATTTCGGCTCACTGCAGCCTCGACCTCCCAGGCTCGAGTGATTCTCTGCCTCAGTCTCCCAAGCAGCCGGGACTACAGGTGCGCACCAGCAGGCATGGCTAATGTTTGTATTTTTGTAGAGACCGGGTTTTGCCGTGTTGCCCAGGCTGCTCTCAAACTTCTGATCTCCAGTGATCCATCCTCCTTGGCCTTCCAAAGTGCTGGGATTACAGGTGTGAGCCACCATGCCCAGCCCCAGAATACTCTCACAACCCTCCTTTTCCTGACCATTCTACTCATCCCTACAACATCAGCTCAGGAGCCCCTCCTCCAGGAAGCCCCCCCTGATTGCAGGCTGAGTCAGGCACCTCCTTTGGGCTCTCCATCCCAGCCCCACCCACTCTGGGTCATCACTGCCTTACAAGTCTATTCCCCACCTACCCACCGAATGGACCATGAGCTCTGTGAGGGCAACGATGGGGCTGTTTTAGTCATTGCTGTGTCCTTGGCATCGCCCATCACAGGGCAGGGCAGAGAGATGCTCAGGAAATGGATTAGCCAGTCACTCAGGTTTCCACGCCACAGAGGGGAGCCAGGTCTCAGCCCCTTCACACCAGGATGGACAGGGGTCCTAGGCAAAGTGACCCCAGGACAAACAATGGGGTGGACCCCATTGAGAAACAGGTGGGACACACGAGCGAGCCTCACCTCCGTGGGTCAGCCACTGTCGCACAACTCCAGTGACATCAAAAGACAACCACTCCGTCGAGTCGCTGGGAGCCAGTAGACGGTTGCTGAGGTATCGCCAGGAATTGTTGCTGTATTTCTAGAGGATGATGAAGGTGGGAGAGAGACAGTGGTAGTTGTAGCCATGCCCCCACGTATACTAACTGAACCCTTCATCCCATCTGCTCCCCCAAACTGGCTCCCAGACAGTTCCCAGGCACCACCTACCCTCTCAGACATCCACACTGTGGGACCCTGCAGCACCCATCCTCCCCCACAGCACCTGTGAGAGTTGAGATGCGGGCCAGGCGCGGTGGCTCACACCTGTAATCCCAGCATTTTGAGAGGTCGAGGCGAGCTGATTACGAGGTCAGGAGTTCGAGACCAGCCTGGCCAACATGGTGAAAACCCATCTCTACTAAAAATACAAAAATTAGCTGGGTATGGTGGCGCATGCCTGTAGTCCTCACTATGTGGGAGGCTGAGGCAGGAGAATTGCTTGAGCCTGGAAGACAGAGGTTGCAGTGAGCCAAGATTGCACCACTGCATTCCAGCGTGGGTAACAGAGTGAGACTTCATCTCAAAATAATAATAATAAATAAAATAAAATTCTGCTGCTAACATTCTGGGGTTTGCTGAGCATACGGCTCTGCAAATTTGACACCCTGAATTCTAAATCAGTAACTTAGAAGTCATTTTATAATTCAAATGTTTGATAATATCCCAAGATTTCCACATTGAATGAGCCTGAGAAGCTTTAGAAGACTAATGTTCTATAAACCCAAGAGTCAGCCAGGCATGGTGGCTCATGCCTGTAATCCCAGTACTTGGGGAGGCCGAGGCAGGTGGATCATGAGGTCAGGAGATCGAGACCTGACTGGTCTCTACTAAAATACAAAAAGTTAGCTGGGCGTGGTGGTGCATGCCTCTAGTCCCAGCTGCTCGGGAAACTGAGGCAGGGAAATCGCTTGAACACAGGAGGCAGAGGTTGCGGTGAGCCAAGACTGTGCCACTGCGCACCAGTCTGGTGACAGAGCAAGACTTTGTCACACACACACACACACACACACACACACACACACACACACAGAGTCCGTCGCTACTAAAAATACAAACATTAGCCCAGCGTGGTGGTATATTCCTGTAATCCCAGCTACTCAGGTGGCTGAGATGAGAGAATCACTTGAACCTGGGAGGCGGAGGTTGCAGTGACCCGAGATCGTGCCACTGCACTACAACCTGGGCAACAGACCAAGGCTCCGTCTCAAAAAAAAAGAAAGAAAAATGAAGAAATAAAAAGAGTCCTGGATTGCACGGTTTGTATTTCCTCTATCCTTCAGGGACCATCTAGGCAGACCTTGTAGCCAGCAGCCCCACAGTTGCCCTGCTGGTTACAGCTCACGCTCTCCAGCAGAAGACCTTCCCTCGGGCTCACGTCCTCACCTGGTACAGCTCCACGTGCTGCTCCGCTTTTAACTTGAGCCTCAGCAGACGCAGCTCTGCCCGGGAGAGCAACACGGGTTCAGGTACTGCTTCTCGGAGTTCTGATGTGTTGAAGAACATATATATGCTGTGTGTGCTGTGCTTGAACTTGTCATAGATTTCTAGCAGGGAGAAATGCAGAGAGGCGATCAGGGGTTTGGCAGAGGTGAGGGGAGCTGGGGTCCCAAGTCTAGAAGTTTTGGAGCTGACAGCTCTGGGGTGGAGTCAGTCTCATAGGGTTTGTCTCCTTTGAGAATCTAATGCCACCGCTGATCTAACCGGAGGTGGACTCCGGGGGTAATGCTCATTTGCCCACCGCCCACCTCTTGCTGTGTAGCCCAGTTCCTAACAGGCCACAGGCTGGTACTGGTCCTCAGCCTGGGGATTGGGGACCCTTGCCTTAGAGGGCAAGGGCGGATGCAGGGGACCAGTACAAGAGGCTACTGTAATGGTCTAGGCAAGAGATGAAGGGGGGTGGGCAGAGGAAATGGTGAGAAGTGCTCAAATTCTGGATCTGTATACATTGTCTTAAAAAAACTGAGCTTTTGTTGTCCAGGCTGAAGTGCAATGATACGATCTTGGCTCACTGCAACCTCTACCTCCCAGGTTCAAGAGATTCTCCTGCCTCAGCTTCCTGAGTAGCGGGAATTACAGGCACCTGCCACCATGCCCAGCTAATTTTTGTATTTGTAGTAGAGACAGGGTTTCACCATGTTGGCCAGGCTGGTCTTGAACTCCTGACCTCAAGTGATCTACCTGCCTCAGCCTCCCAAAGTGCTGGGATTACAGGCGTGAGCCACGACGCCTAAATGACTCTGATGCTTTTTAGCTGTGTGATCTTGAGGAGTGATTTCTCCCCCAGGTTTGTTTCCTCCTCTGTAAAATGGGTCCTAACCACACTCCTCTCAAGTAGCATCATCTGTCTTGACTAAGGCTGGTACCAAGGTGAACCACTGTTTGCTCAGGCCTTTCTGGGACTGAGAGCCCCAAACTGCAAGCACCCCTAAAATGCAGAGTAAGGATCAAGGGCACTGGCTTTGGAGTCTGATAGCACCTCCGCTGCCTCAGCTGTGTGACCTTGGGCAGTTCACACCCTCTTTCTGAATGTCAGTTTCCTGTTATTCTTCGAAAAACAGCAATAACATTTAGCTCCCTGCATTCCCACCCAGACTCTCCTAATTGAAGCGTTGTGTAAACTTGGGCAAGTGAATTCCTCTCTCTGAACCAGGTGCTCATCTATAAGACAGGACAGAGTGACTCTAGAACCCATTCCTGGATTATAGTGGGAAATTAGATGACCCAGGTGAAGCCATGTGGCACCAAGTCTGCATACACTGCATACACTCAATCACTGGTCACTCAATCACGTGTTTGTTTAAGAGTGCTGGCCAGGTGCGGGGGCTCACGCCTGTAATCCCAGCACTTTGGGAGGCTGAGGCAGGTCGATTACATGAGGTTGGCCAGACTGAGTTCGAGACCAGCCTGGCCAACATGGTGAAACCCCATTTCTACTAAAAATACAAAAATTGGCCAGGCACAGTGGTGGGCGCCTGTAATCCCAGCTACTTGGGAGGCTGAGGCACAAGAATCACTTGAACCTGGGAGACGGAGGTTAGAGTGACCCGAGATTGTGCCACTGTACTCCAACCTCAGGGACAGAGTAAGACTCCATCTCAAAGAATTAAAAAAAAAAAAAATTAGCCAGGCATGGTGCTGGGTACCTGTAATCCCAGCTACTCAGGAGGCTGAGGCAGGAGAATCGCTTGAACCCGAGAGGCAGAGTACGTTATAGTATGGCCAAGAGTAAGACTCTGTCTCAAAAAAAAAAAAAAAAAAAAAGCCGGGAGTGGTGGCTCATGCCTGTAATCCCAGCACTTTGGAAGGCTGAGGCGGATGGATTACCTGAGGTCGGGAGTTTGAGACCAGCCTGACCAACATGGAGAAACCTCGTCTTTAAAAAATACATAAATAAACAAAAACAAAAAGCACTATTTGCCAGATGCTGTTTAAAACACTTTACAAAGATGAAGACATTTAAACCTCACAATCTTAGACTATTATTATACCCATTTAATAGATGGAGAAACTGAGGCACAGAGATTAAGTAATTTGCCCCAAGGCCACATAGCTAGGAAGCTGCAGACTAGGATTCGAACTCAAGCTGTCTGGTTCCAGAGACTGCCCTTTTTTCCCCGCCAGAGACAGGGTCTCAGTCTGTCCCCCAGGCTGAAGTACAGTAGCACAACCGTGGCTCACTGCAGGCTGGAATTCCTCCTGCCTCAGCCTCCCAATATGTTGAGAAGCTAGAGACTGGGCTCTTAACCCCTAAGTGATTCTTCTGCTTCTTTTTATTAGTAGTTTTCCACCCTTAACTCCCTTCCCCAGCTGGTTAGGGAAAGTGAAGTTCATTCTGGGTAGAAATGGCTGCAGTGGGGAGAAAAGGAATTAGGGTGTTTTCTTCTTCTTCTTCCTTTTTTTTTTTTGAGACGGAGTCTCACTCTGTTGCCCAGGCTAGAGTTCAGTGACATGATCTCGGCTCACTGCAACCTCCACCTCCTGGTTCAAGCGATTCTCCTGCCTCAGCCTCCTGAGTAGCTGAGACTACAGGCGCCTGCCACTGCCCAGCTAATTTTTGTATTTTTAGTAAAGATGGGTTTCACCAAGTTGGCCAGGCTGGTCTCAAACTCCTGACCTCAGGTGATCCACTGGCCTTGGCCTCCCAAAGTGCTGGGATTACAGGCGTGAGACGCTGCACCCAGCCAAGGTGTTTTCTAGTTTAGGAAAAGTTTGGGGTTGGGATTGAGAGAACAAGCCATGAACCCCTGGATCAACTGGGGCAACTGCTGCCAGCCTCCTATAGTAGGGCTGTGAAAAGAGTGAGAAGAGAGCCTGGTGAGAAAGGCAGAGGAAACCCCTTCCTAGGGCCCCCTTCCCTCCTCCTCCTCCCCAGTCTCCCTCCCCACCCAGCCCCAATAAGCCCTATTCTTGGCCCAGAGGTTACTCAGCAAACCTAAAGGAAAGGCAGAGCCTTGGCTGGGGAAGCAGATAGGGAAGGAGAGAGAGAGGAGGGAGAGCAGGGGTTGGAGGGTGCTGCAGAGGGAGATGTGGGGAGATGGCAGCGACAGAGGAGAGGGCAGAGGTCCATGGAGAAAAATAGAGAAAAGAGAGAAACAAAAACCAGGAGACCCAGGTGTGGACAGAGACTAATGGAGACGAAATGGGGAGACACGTGGGGAAAAGAGACACAAAGGCATTTGTGGAGAACAGGATTGGAGGGGTCAGTGTTAAAGGAACCCCTACAACGAAGATGAAGTGAAGAGAAGGCGAGACTAAGACGTGGGTGGGGAGTGGGCGTCACTGGGCTGGAGCAGTAAACTGGCGCAGGAATGGGCCGGGGACCCGCAAGCCCCCACTGCCCAAGAGTCGGTGAAACCTGAGGGACCTTCCCCCAGGCTCTGAACCACGCGGGATGCCCGGGTCCTCGCGTGGGTGCCGACGGGGCCATCTCAGCGGGAGCCCCTCCCGTAGCTGGGGTGAGGAGGGCAGGAGGCGCCACAGCCAGGAGGGCGGGGACCAGACCTGCCCCGTCTCGCCCCGGGCTCCGCGCGCGATCCCCGCCCCCACCGGGGGCATGGGAAGGAAAGGGAAGGGAGGAGGGTGAGGCGGCCGGACGCTGGGGTTTCCCCAGCCACCCCGAGAGGAACTGACTCTGGGCTCCAGACTGCCAGCGTTTAGCACAGCGGGGTCCTCTTGCCCTTTGGTGGAAGAGCAGCTCCTCCCCCCGCGCGTGGCACCCACGTGGGGCTTTCTCACCCCTCCCAGCTTGATTTTCTCACCGCGGAATTGTAGACTCACCCCCAACCCAGCACTTTCCCAGCGGCTGGGCTCTACTCAGCCCATTCCCCTCCATCCTGCGGCGAATTGGGGGCTCGCTGTTCGCAGCGTAGATGGAGCTGGGTATTTTCTCCTCCGCCCCGCTCACACCACCTTTCCCACGCTTGTCTCCCCTCTCGGTAAAGTCCTTCCCATGACCCAGAATTCTAGGTCTCCTGAGAGCTCGATTCCTCCGCTGGGCTCCCCGCTCTGTCCCTCAAGTCCCAGTGGGAAACACCGAGGACACCTCCGTATCCCGGGCGCCCTCCCGGGTCTCCGCTCCTCTCCCGCTAGCCTCCTCCTTCCAACAACCTCGTCTTCGTTTCTCCCCACATTTATCACACCAACCTCTGTTTCTTTTTCTACGACTCTCCCCCAGCCCCGCATCCCGCCTGTTCTTCGCAGCCTCTGGGCAGCCTCTGGAAGGGGGTCCGCTGTCACTTTCCTGGCACCCCCCGGAGTGGCCTTCATCTAGCTTTTCTGTCCTTCGTGAATCTTTCCACCTCGGGAGCCCGCGCTCCGGGTCCCCATTGCCTCTCTTATCCTAAATACTGGCGTTTTCGCTTCACCCACACCAGGCTCCCCCATCTCTGCAACTCCCACCCCACGGACCCCCTCATTCAACACGTCCTGGAAGAGGGAGCCTTCTTCTACCCTCTCCCTATCACTTCTTTCCCTCTAGGGGACTCCCCCGGCGGCCCCGCATGTTCCTGTCGCCCTCCAGAAGCAGTCCACTTCGCTATCTCCTCCTCTCCAAGACCAGGCACCTGGGGGGTAGGGGGCTCAGTGCCATTCTCTTTCGACACCCCCCTCCCACCATCCCACGTTCCCTGTCCCCCGGGGGTCCTGTTCCTCCAGCCAGTTTCCTCTGCCAGTCACTTCCTCCCCGTGGCCCCGGCACTCCGGCGCCCCCTGGGGGCCCCCCTCCCGACTCCCCTGCCCCTCCGAGCTCACCGTGGTGGGTTTCCACCATGAGCACGCGGGTGACCTCCTTGGCGTAGTAGTCAGCCTCCGGTTCGGGCTCCGGTTCGGCGCTCTCCCCGGCCACCCGGTCGCGAGTACTGTTGTACAGGGCGAGCACGGCCTCGGGCAGAGGGCCCGGCGGCACCTCTGCCTGGTTCGGGGGGCTGGCGAGCCGCAGCTTGGACAGGATCTGGCCGCGGATGGCCTCGATGCGCTTCCGCTTCACCAGCTCCATGTCGATGGTCTTGCAGGTGGATAGTCCCGCGGCCGGCCGGCCGAGCGTCAGCACCAGTAGCCACAGCAGCGGCGGCAGCAGCAGCGGCAGCAGCCGCAGCCCGGAGGGCGGCATGGGGGAGGCGGCGCCCCCCGGCACTGTCGAGAGCGCGAACAGGGCTGATGCGGTGGGGCCCCCGCAGGGGCTGGGGGTCTCCCGGGAAAAGGCAGGAGGGCCTCGAGGGAAAGTTGAGGTCCTCAGGGCGCAGTGGTGGAGGGGAGGCTCTGACCGGGGTGTCTCAGTATCCTACGGAAATAACCTAGATGGGCGAGATCTGGTACCAGAAGGTGGGTGGTCTTGAATAGGGGATCTGTGGCAGGTCGGAGAGAGATCCGTCTCCTGGAGGGGAAAGGGTCTAGGATGCGCGGGGACTCGGGAGACAGGCCGGAGATGAACGCGGCGTGCAGGGGGGTGCGCCCGAGGTCTGGGGAAAAGTCTTTGCGGGAGGCTGGGTCGGCGATTCCCGAGGGCTGGTCCGGAATGGGGGCGCCTGAGGGACGCCGTGTAGGGGCAGGGAGGGAGCAAGCGTCCCCGGCGGTGAGGGGAGACGGTCTGGGGTCCCCAAGTCCTGCCTCCTCACGGGGTAGCGTCACGCCAAGAGGTCCCCGCGCCTCCGGCTCCCAGCGGCAACGGAAAAGTCTCAAAAGTTTTTTTCCTCTTCTCCCGACCAGCTCGTCCCTCCTCCCGCTCCTCCTCCCCCTCCTCCCCGCAGTGGCGGGGGCGGCTGCGGCGGCGGCTGGTCTCAGACTCTGGGGCCTCGGGCTGCTCCTCGGCGACTCCTTTCTCCGCTCCGGGCCGAGGCCGGCCCCGCGGGCGGCTCAGAGCCGGGGGGTGCCCCGGACGGGGCGTCCCCCCTGCCCCCGGCCGGGGCCCTCGCTGTCTGGCTGATCCGCGGAGGGAGGTGGGAGGGAGATGGCCCAGGGCGCGAAGGGCGGCGGCGGCGGGGACCCGCTGGGTCGGCGGGGGGTTTTGAAGCCGCCCCGGCCCCACCCAGGAAGCTCACGGAGCGGGAGCGGGGGCGGCTCCCAGGGGGAGGGCATGGGGGGGCTGGGCCACCGTCCTCATCTCGCGTGGGCGGGCTCCGAGGGGGGTCCCTTCAGCCCTGGGGGGAAAGGGGGCGGGCACCCCGGCTCCGCCCCACAAACAGGGTGCTGCCTCCTGGCGGCCGAGCGCCACCAAAGCGGGTGATCCAGATGCGCTGTGACTTTGCGGGGCGGTGTGGTTCACCAGAGAAAGAGGACCAGGCGCAGAAGGCT
The DNA here is from genome assembly GCF_030222135.1 of Aotus nancymaae. Classification (NCBI taxonomy): domain Eukaryota; kingdom Metazoa; phylum Chordata; class Mammalia; order Primates; family Aotidae; genus Aotus; species Aotus nancymaae. The sequence continues at coordinate 12,957,202 of NW_026988441.1, read as the reverse complement.
TAATCCGGGGGAGGAGACACAGGGGAGCCGACTAGGGGAGGGCGACCCAGAATGGGAAGAGTGTGAGGCTGGGGCACAGGCTGGGGAAGAGGGTCTGTCAAGGTGGGGGCCTGGGGAGGGTGTCAGTGGGAGGAGGAACAACAGGACACCAGAGAAATGGAGGAGTCAGGAGGCAGACACCTGTAAGAATTGTTCTCCTTTACTGAGCACCTCCCTTGTGCCAAGCAGCCTCTTGACCCAACACCCTGCGACCCAACACATTTACTGTCCCCAATTTACAGATCCAGAAACTGGGCCCAGAGTGAGCCAGAGGTCCTCGCAAGGACAGAAGCAGTGCCGTGCCTTAGCTGGGGTCAGCTCTGACGGTCTCCAGTGTCCATGCTCTTGACCCTTGTGCCATCCTGCCCCTCACGGGGTATCCAGGGGTGCAGGTGGTGGTGGCAGTAGACGCAGGGTCCCTCAGCACTCAACGCCGTAGCGGTCGAAGTGGCGCAGCAGCAGGCTGATCTCCAGGTGCACGGTGCCACCAGCAGCTGTGTGCAGGCGATAGCGGTCGGCACCACTGTAGATGGTGTCCCCATGCAGCAGCTGCGGCCCCCCACCCACAAAAGCCCGTGCCAGCTGCTCCTGCCAACTGCCCAGGGGCCGCCATGTGGGGCAGGCCAGCTGGTGGGTGCCTGGGCTGCTGGGCACATGGCAAAATCCATAGCCTGCAAGCTGGCAGCGGCCAAAGCTGTCCTGGGACCACACCTGGAAATGGAGCCGGGGCCAGCCTGTAGGAAAGGAGGGAGAGGGGACAGAAGGGATGGGTGGGGACCAGCCTCCTGCTGCTGCTTCCCTCCTCCTCGATGCCCACTGGGCACCCCAGGGCCAGTCCCTTCCTCTCTGGGTTTCTGTCCTAGGGTTTCCAACCCAGCCGCCTTTCTAGGCTCCCACCCTCTCATCTACCCTCATACAATGGCCAAACAGATCTTTCCAAATCTATGGTACTCCCCCTGCTCAAGATCCTTCCATAGCTCCCCAGTGCCCTTGGTATAAAGCCCAACCTCCTCAACATTCAAGGCCCTTCTCATCAGGCCTCTGTTGACTTTCCTCTCTGTGGTCGCCTCCTCCATGACCCCATGTTAGGGCAGCCCATTGCTCCTCCAGTCCCCAGGTCACCATCCTGGGCCTTGTCAGGGACGCCTCCTGCCTTCCCTCCCCAAGTCCCTGCCCTGTTCTCTTTGGGTCCTTCTTTCTTGCTTTTTTCTCTCTCTCTCTTTTTTTTTTTTTTAGTAGACATGGGGTTTCTCCATGTTGGTCAGGCTGGTTTCAAACTCTGAATCTCAGGTGATCCGCCCGCCTCGGCCTCCCAAAGTGCTGGGATTACAGGCGTGAGCCACCGTGCCCGGCCTTTCTTGCCCTTCTCTAATCCACCTTCCACCTGGCATCTGAAAGCATCTTTCTTTTCTTCTTTTTTTGAGACGGAGTCTCACTCTGTCACCAGAGTGGAGTGCAATGGTGTGATCTTGGCTCACTGCAACCTCCACCTCCCAGGTTCAAGCAATTCTCCTGTCTTAGCCTCCCAAGTAGCTGAGACTACAGGTGTGCACCACCACATCCAGCTAATTTTTGTATGTTTAGTAGAGACAGGGTTTCACCATGTTGGCCAGGATGGTCTCAATCTCTTGACTGCGTAGTCTGCCCGCCTTGGCTTCCCAAAGTGCTGGGATTACAGGCATAAGCTACCACGCCGGGCCTCTGGAAGCATCTTTCTCTCCTTCCATAGCTCTGCCCATGTCCTCAGAACACAGCTTGGCTCCTCAGTCTGGTAGTCAAAGCTGTTGGAGATCCAGCCCCCATCTCATGTCATGCTGAGCCCCTTCCCCTGTGCTAGGCCCTGTTCTAGCTAGTGGGGGCCACGGCGGACATGAACATGGATGGCAGACAAAAATTCCTGCCCCTGTGAAGCTGATGTCCTAGCAACCAATGTAGTAAATAAGCGAATTATAGGGGTAGATCAGATGGTGGTAATTGCTGTAGAGAAAAACAGAGTTGGCTAGGGCGAGGGTGGGGATACTGCTTTAGCAAGGAGGGGATCAAGGAAGCTTCACTAAGAAGGTGACATTTGAGCAAATGCTAAAAGGAAGGAAGGGATGCAGGCTGGGAGTGGTGGCTCACGATTGTAATCCCAGCACTTTGGGAGACCGAGGCGGGTAGATCATGAGGTCAGGAGTTCAAGACCAGCCTGACCAACATGATGAAACCCCATCTCTACTAAAAATACAAAAATCAGCCAGACGTGGCGGTGCGCGCCTGTAGTCCCAGCTACTCGGGAGGCTGAGGCCGGGGAATCGCTTGAACCTGGGAGGCGGATGTTGCAGTGAGCCGAGATCACGCACCACTGCACTCCAGCCTGGGCAAGACTCCATCTCAAAAAAAAAAAAAAAAAAACAAGGAAGGAAGGGAGTGGGCCATGTGGAGATCTAGAGGAAGAGTGCTCCCAGCCAGAGGCAACAGCTAGTGCCAAGGCTCTGAAGGGGGAGTGTCTGGTGGGGATGGTATGGCTGGGGCCCCGATGGAATGCACCTGGTAGGGACAGCATGGCCAGAGCAGAATGAGGTGGGTAGAAGGGACGGAGGTGCCAGCCAGGTGTGCAGAGCCTTGGGATGCATGGTAAGACTTTGGCTTTTTTTTCCTTCTTTTTTTTTTTTTTGAGACGGAGTTTCGCTCATTACCCAGGCTGGAGTGCAATGGCGCGATCTCGGCTCACCGCAACCTCCGCCTCCTGGGTTCAGGCAATTCTCCTGCCTCAGCCTCCTGAGTAGCTGGGATTACAGGCACGCGCCACCATGCCCAGCTAATTTTTTGTGTTAGTAGAGACGGGGTTTCACCATGTTGACCAGGATGGTCTCGAACTCCTGACCTCTGGTGATCCACCCGCCTCGACCTCCCAAAATGCTGGAACTAAAGGCATGAGCCGCCACACCCGGCCAACTTTGGCTTTTACCCTGAGTGAAAGGGGGACTAGTGGAGGGTCTGAGCAGAGACGGGACCTGACTTAGGTGTTCACAGGGTCCCAGCTGCATGTGGGGTGCAGACGAGGGGGTTGGGGAAGGGGGCCCCAGAGGCAAGGTTGCTGTCATAGCCCAGGTAAGAGATGAACTTGGACAGATCAAGGTCCAGGGCAAGAAAAGAGGTGAGAAGTGGGATGCAAGATGTATTTCAAAAGTAGAGGCAGTAAGATTTCCTGATGGAGGCTTGAATAAAGAGAAAGCACGGCTGGTGCCACCACTGGGGGAGTGGGGTCCCCAAGAGCTGAAAGGTTAGAGCTTCCCACCTCACCCACACAGCACCCAGAAAGATTTTTTTTCCCCCAGCTCCAGCTTAAAGGACAGAAAGATGATTTAAAAGTGAAATCTCGGCCAGGCCCAGTGACTCACGCCTATAATCCCAGCACTTTGAAAGGCTGAGGCAGGTGGATCACCTGAGGTTGGGAGTTTGAGACCAGCCTGACCAACATGGAGAAACTCTGACTCTTATAAAAATACAAAATTAGCTGGGAGTCGTGGCGCATGCCTGTGATCCCAGCTACTGGGGAGGCTGAGGCAGGAGAATCACTTGAACCCGAGAGGTGGAGGTTGCAGTGAGCCGAGAGCACGCCGTTGCACTCCAGCCTGGGCAACAAAAGCGAAACTCCATCTCAAAGACAAAAAGTGAAATCTTGGCCAGGCACGGTGGCTCATGCCTGTAATCCCAGCACTTTGGAAGGCCGAGGCAGGCAGATCACCTGAGGTCAGGAGTTTGAGACCAGCCTGACCACCATGGTGAAACCCCATATCTACTAAAAAAAAAAAAAATGCAAAAATTAGCCAGGTGGCACGCAGCTGTAGTCCCAGCTATGCAGGAGGTTGAGGCAGGAGAATCGCTTCAACCCAGGAGGGAGAGGTTGCAGTTAGCTGAGATCTTGCCAGTGCACTCAAGCTGGGCAATAGAGTGAGACTGTCTCAAAAAAAAGAAAGAAAGAAAGAAAGTGAAATCTCACTTGTCCATCACCTGCTCCGGCTCCCAAGTGCCTTCAGGAGATGGCTTCAGTTCCTCAGCCTGGCATTCAAGGCCCTGCATGGCCTGGCCCCTGCTACCTTTTCCCCTACTGTCCTGCTCTCCCTTGGTCCACTAGATGCCCTTGGCATACTCTCTCCTTTGAGCCTTCCACATGCAGGTCTCTCTGCCTAGAACCTTCTTCTATCTTTCTGCCTTATTAGCTTTAATGACCCTTCACAGCAAAGCTCAGAAGTCCCCTCCTCCAGGAAGCCCTCTCTGACCTCCCTGACAGAGTCAGGCACCTCCTTTGGGCTCCCACAGCCTCTCCAAATCACCTATCTTAGTCCTGCACACTCTGGCATACCACTGTCTGGAGAGAGGTTTGTCCCCCTCCATAGGATGGTTAGCTCTGTGAGGACAGGGCTGGGGGGTGCTGTCTTGATCCCCAATGTCACTCTGGCATCACCCAACAAAGGCTGTATACAGGGCAGGCACCGGGTAAACATCCTTTTTTTTTTTGTTTTTTTGAGACAGAGTCTTGCTCTGTCACACAGGCTGGAGTGCAGTGGTACGATCTCGGCTCACTGCAACCTCTGCCTCCCAGGTTCAAGCAATTCTCCTGCCTCAGCCTCCCGAGTAGCTGGCATTACAGGCACGCGTCACCATGCCTGGCTAATTTTTAGTAGAGATGGGGTTTCACCATGTTGGCCAGAATGGTCTCGATCTCTTGACCTCGTGATCCACCCACCTCAGCCTCCTTAAAGTGCTGGGTTTACAGGCGTGAGAGCCACTGTACCCGGCCTAAACATTCTTTAAATTGGTAAAATATATGGCACATTTACCTAGGCTATTTCTCAGAATCAACTTGTCTTCAGAAACCCACATTTTCTACCAGAAAGGTTTTCTGGGCTGGGCACAGTGGCTCACGCCTGTAATCCCCGCACTTTGGGAAGCCGAGGTGGGCGGATCACAAGGGCAGGAGTTCGAGACCAGCCTGACCAACATGGTGAAACGTCTCAACTAAAAATACAAAAATGAGCCAGGCATGGTAGTGCGCACCTGTAATCCCAGCTACTCAGGAGGCTGAGGCAGGAGAATCGCTTGAACCCGGGAGGTGGAGGCTGCAGTGAGCCAAGATCACACCATTGCACTCCAGCCTGGGAAACAAGAGTGAAACTCTGTCTCCAAAAAAAACCAGAAGGGTTTTCTGATGCAGCTCCTCCCTCAGTACTCATTTCCCCATTGAGCAGCGCTCTATTTTCAAGCCGAGGATTCCTTCCTAGAGAACCAGCCCTTGCGGCTCTCAGACCCTGCCCCCGGCTTCCTCTGTATTGGAGACTCTTGGTTCCTCTCTTTACTTGAATGCCACCTCCCCTCCCACCCTGACCCCCACCTTCCCATCTCCCGCTCCAACCTGGCCTCAGCCCTAATCCTACAAACTTGGGATCTACTATTGAGCAGGCCTAGGAAAGCCTTAGCTCAGCCTCTCCAGGGCCAGACTTGGCTGCCAAAGGCACCCACGTGGTATGCGGAGCAGGGACAGGTCTTGGCGTTCCTAGCCCCAGGGGCTTCAGATGCTACTGGCCCCCTCCCCTCAGCCTGGCCCCAGGCCCAGGGGTAGTACCCACCTTGAAGACCTTTGGTGGCGAAGTGCAGGTCGATGGGGTGGGACCAGTAGGCCATTTCCCCTATCTGGGGGGTGTCCACTTGCGTCTGGCCCACCTGCACACCTGATAGGAGCTTCCACGCCGCCCCTGCAACGAGAGCCAGGACATAGAGAGGTGGGAGGCAGCCACTGGGAAGGGGATGCTGCTGTGGCTACAGGACTGTGTTTCACTGTGGCATCTGCTCGTAGGGGTTACGAAGCGTGGACTCTGGAGCCAAATATCTGGGTTCAAATCCTGGCATTACTTCTTCCTGCCTGTGCAACCTTAGGCAAGTTACCTTTCTCTGCCTTAGTCTTCCCATCTGTAAAATGGGTGAGTAATAATGCATTCCTCATTGTCTTCATTTGTTTTCTTTCTTTTTTTTTTTTTTTTTTGAGGCGGAATCTCGCTCTGTCACCAGGCTGGAGTGCAGTGGCACAAGCTCGGCTCACTGCAACCTCCGCCTCCTGGGTTCGAGTGATTCTCCTGCCTCAGCCTCCCGAGTAGCTGGGACTACAGGCACACAGCACACACCCAGCTAATTTATGCATTTTTAGTAGAGATGGCGTTTCACCTTGTTGGCCAGAATGGTCTCGATCTCCTGACCTCGTGTTCCGCCCGCCTTGGCCTCCCAAAGTGCTGGGATTACAGGCGTGAGCCACTGCGCCCAGCCTGTTTTCTGTTACTCTTAACATAATATCCAAAACTGGGTAATTTATAAAGAAAAGGAATTTCTATCTCACAGTCATGGGAGACTGACCGAGGTGGAGGGTTCCCATCTAGTAAGAGCCTTCTTGCTGGGGGGACTCTCCAAAGATTCCCAAGGCTAGTGTGCCAACATGCCACTCAGGTTTCTCTTTCTCATTTTATACAAGGCCACCAGTTCCTCTCCCATGATAACGCAGTAATCCATTAACCCATTAATCCATGAATAGATTAATCCATTCATGGGGGTTCTGAAGGGATTAATCACCTCTTAAAGGCCCTACCTCTTAATACTGCCACATTGGGGATTCAGTTTCAACAGGAGTTTTGGAGGGAACACGCAGTCAAACCACAGCCCTCACAGTTTGGTGAGACAATTAAGTGAGTTAATATAAAGCCCTGGGAATACTGCAAGGGGCATAGTGAGTGTGGGAGAAGTCTTCAATATCATCTTACTATTCTCACCCCACATTTACAAGCATAGTCCAAGGATTAAGATGGGGCCAAGGGTACCCTCCAGAAGCACATCCTAAAACACAAGTAACAATTCAGATGCTACTAAGGGGTGATGATAGTTAAAATGCACTGAGTGGCTGGGCGCGCCGGCTCGTGCCTGTAATCTCAGCACTTTAGGAGCCCGAGGCAGGTGGACCATGAGGTCAGGAGTTTGAAACTAGCCTGACCAACATGGTGAAACCACATCTCTACCAAAAATACAAAAATTAGCTGGGCATGGTGGCGCGTGCCTGTAATCCCAGCTACTCGGGAGGCTGAGGCAGGAGAATCGCTTGAACCCAGGAGGCGGAGGTTGCAGTGAGCCGAGATCGCGCCATTGCACTCCAGCCTGGGCAACAGAGTAAAACTCTTGTCTCAAAAAAAAAAAAAAAAAGTAGGAAAAAAAGAAAAATGCACTGAATACTTACAAAATCCCAGATGCTATGCTAAGCACTTTAGGCAATGCATTCATTTAATCCACCCTATAGGATTCTTAATCCCCTCCTCACCCCCCAGTTTACAGACTCTCCACCGTGGCCCACATGGCCTGGCTCTTGCTCCCCTCCCTGAGTTCATTTCCCAACGCTCTCCCCCTCCCTCATCACCCTCTGGCCTCACTGGTCCCACTTCTGTCTCCCCACCTCAGGGCCTTTGCACTGGCTGTTCCCTCTGCCTAGAAAGCTCTGCTCCTGGGTGTCCCCATCCCTAGCTTGTTTTCATCCTTCAGGGCTCAGCTCACATGCTACTTCCACAGAGGAGTACTCCCTGTCCCTCTTCTCCAAACACAGGTCCCTGTCACATCATTCTTTTCATCCTAGCACTTACCACTGTCTGTAATCACAGTGTTCCTTTTTTTTTGAGAGAGAGTCTCACCCTGTCTTGGCCTCCCAACTCCTGACCTCATGATCCGCCCGCCTTGGCCTCCCAAAGTGCTGGGACTACAGGCATGAGCCACTGCACCTGGCCTCTTTTTTTTTTAATTTGGAGACAAAGTCTCCCTCTGTCATGCAGGCTGGAGTGCAGTGGCACAATCACAGCTTACTACAGCCTCAACCTCCCAGGCTCAAGCAATCCTCCCACCTCAACCTCCTGAGTAGTTGGGACCACAGGCACCTACCATCATGCCCTGCTACTTTTTCATTTTTTGTAGAGACAGGGGTCTCACTATGTTGGCCAGGCTGGTCTCAAACTCCTGAGCTCAATTGATCCTTCTAACTCAGACTCCCAAAGTGCTGGGATGGGGTGAGTCACCATGCCCAACTGCACTCATTTATTTTATTTATTTGAGAGAGTCTCGCTCCATCACCCAGGCTGGAGTGCAGTGGCATGATCTCGGCTCACTGCAACCTCTGCTTTCCAGGTGCAAGTGATTCTCCTGCCTCAGCCTCCTGAGTAGCTGAGATTACAGGCACCCGCCACCACGACCAGCTAATTCTTTTGTATTTTTAGTAGAGACGGGGGTTTTACCATGTTGGCCGGGCTGGTCTTGAACTCCTGACCTCAAGTGATCCTCCCACTTCAACCTCCCCTAGGCCAAGGTTACATTAATAAGCAATAACTGGTTTTGAACCCAGGCAGTCTATGCTCTTAACCTCAACCCTGTGCTGCTTCTTAGCTGCTATCAGCTTCACTTTCAGACAAGGAAACTGAGGCTTAAAGACGTCAAGTCCAGAGGTCTCCAATTAATAGGTGGGGAGTCAGTATTTAAAACCAGATCTGGCAGCCCATGGCCCTAACCATTACACTATACCATGACTCTACAGGGCCTCAGCTGGAAAAGCATGAAAAACACGACTTTCCTGGGGCATGGTGACTCAGTAATCCCAGCACTTTGGGAGGCGGAGGTGGGTGGAATGCTTGGGCCCAGGAGTTCAAGACCAGCCTGGGCAACATAGCGAGACCCTGTCTGTACAAAAAATAAAAATATTAGCGAGACTGGGTGGTGCATGCCTGTAATCCCAGCTTCTCAGGAGGCGAGGTGGGAGGATCACTAGACCCCGAGAGTTGGAAGCTGCAGTGAGTTATGATCACACCACCTTACTCCAGCCTGGGCGACAGAGAAAGAGCTTGTCTGTCCCCCCTCCCCTCCGAAAAACGACAGGAGCTTGAGACTCAGGTGGACAGGGTGTGGGCTGGGACTGGAGTACTCAGAGCTGATGGAAGATGAGGTTAAGAGGCTGCATTAAGGGGTCAAGGAAGGAGCGTGCAGCCTCTAGGCTAGGGGTCTTGGTGTGGAAATGAACCAGGCCTGGGGGGATACCTGTGTGGATGCCCCACTTGCAGAAGAGGCTACTTTCCGAGAAACCGCTGGCCCCTATGATCTGCCCGATCACATGCACCTCAGCCATGGCCCTGGGAGGAAAAATATAATCACAACCCTGTGAGTTGAGTGTATTATCTTCATTTGATAGGGGGGCGCGAGGGAGCGGGGAACTGAGCCTCACCAGGTAAAGGGTAGTACTAGGATTCCAAGCTACCTTCGTCAAACCCCTGGGGCTGAGGTCTTGGCCACAAATCCTAATTGCCAACCCAGGAAAGCCTGGAAAAAATGAGGGAACCCTTGTCTGGGGAGCCGGCATTTAATTCTGCGAGGTCTAAAATAACTTGAGTTCAATTCCGCGGAAGGCCCCGCCCACGAGCGCAAAATCCCCGCCTCCCCCGTCACGTCAGTCCCCCCGACCCCCCCCAGCTCCATAACGCGCATGCGTTATGACTTCAGGACCGCTTTAGCCCCGCCTTTTGGCACCGCGCATGCGTTATTCCTACCTTGGCGCCGTTAACGGTTAGGAGATGCGAACGCGGTGACGAGGTTTGTAGTTCGTGGGTTTGACTTGTCCTTTTCTCCGCGGGCGCCGACCAGGCTTGGCTCGCGCCTCTCCCAGGACCTTCCTGTCTGCGAGAGATGGAAGACGCAATACTTCTGCGGTCGCGCTCGCCTGGGGTTTCCTGCTTGTTACTGGGGCAACAGCAGGCTCCTCCCCTGACTTTGTGCCCGCCCTGCGCGCCACTGATTGGTGCTAGTCGAACGCGGGGGGGTGGGGGTGGGGTGAAGCTATGATGGACATTTTCCTCTTCTCGCTCCGTTTTGGGAAAATAGCATCTCTCCAGCCACGGCAAAGGATTCCGCCATTTTGGGCGTGGCGAGGAAGCTGCCATCTTGAGTGTGGCTGAGGAAGTTTGAGTGTAGTTTCTCCTAGCTATCGTCTTTACCAAAAAAGCAGATCCCTCATCGCTTCGTGCTCCGCCCACCCCTCCTTGCTCCATCCCACCTAAGAGCTCTCTATGGTCTGGGATCACAAATCAGAGACTTGAGCTAGGACCAAGGGGGAATTCCTTCTAGGACCTCTTGTACATCCCCTGCCTTGTAACTGGAAAACAAAGCAAAAAAAATCACTCCTCATTCTGAGAGTGGAGAAGTTGGGAAGTGGGTTCCGCTTCCGTTTTAAGAGTTCCGCTAGGCTTCTCAAGGTCCGATAAGTCCAACCTCCTCGGAACTACTACCTAGTTCACTGTTACTGCTTGATTCTGAGCAAGGAGCGGTTGGGGTAGCGAAGAGAAATGAAGAACTTAGATCCCCTTATTTGCAGAAAATCCTCTTTCCTATTGATTGATTTTTCAGTAAAGAAATGGAGATGTTATGCCTGGATGCCATCCTAGATGCCATCATTTCCCGCATCCAGCCAGTCATCAGGTCCCATCAAAGGGTCTCCGTCATCCAAGCTGGAGTACGGTGGCTCGATCACAGCTCACTGCAACCTCTTTTTTTTTTTTTTTTTTTTTTTTGAGACGGAGTTTCGCTCTTGTTACCCAGGCTGGAGTGCAATGGCGCGATCTCGGCTCACCGCAACCTCCGCCTCCTGGGTTCAGGCAATTCTCCTGCCTCAGCCTCCTGAGTACCTGGGATTGCAGGCACGCACCACCGTGCCCAGCTAATTTTTTGTATTTTTTAGTAGAGACGGGGTTTCACCATGTTGACCAGGATGGTCTCGATTTCTTGACCTCGTGATCCACCCGCCTCGGCCTCCCAAAGTGCTGGGATTACAGGCGTGAGCCACCGCGCCCGGCTCCACTGCAACCTCTTAACTTCTGAGTTCAAGGGGTCCTCCTGCCTCAGCCTCCCAGTAGCTGGGATCACAGATATGCGCAATCACGGCTGGCTAATTCTTTCTATTTTATTTTTTTTAAGAGATGGAGTCTTGCCGGGCGCGGTGGCTCAGGCCTGTAATCCCAGCTAGTCGGGAGCCTGAGGCAGGAGAATTGCTTGAACCGGGACCCAGGAGGCGGAGGTTGCAGTGAGCCGAGATCGCACCACTGCACTCCAGCCTGGGGTACAGAGCGAGACTCCGTCTCAAAAAAAGAAAAAAAAAAGAGTCTTGCTATGTTGCCCAGTCTTGTCTTGACCTCCTGGACTCTAGCTGTCCTCCCCAGTTCGCCCTCCCAAACTGTTGGGATTACAGACTGAGCCACCCAGCCTGGCCAATAGATACAAGTATTTAAAAGCTACCATTGGCTAGGCGCAGTGGCTCATGCCTGTAATCTCAGCCCTTTTGAAGGCTGAGGCAGGAAGAGCTCTTGAGGCCAGAAGTTCCAATATAGCAAGACCCCATCTCTACAAAAAATTAACGCATATCTGGTAGTGAAATAGTCCATTGAATTGTTTAATATAAATGTTATCCTATTGAAATGTTGCCCCTTCCTTATGATTTTGTTTTTATTGTTGTTGTTGTTGGGGTATTTTTTTTTTTTTTTGAGGCCGACTCTCCTGCTGTCACCCAGGCTGGAGTGCAATGGCGTGATCTCGGCTCACTGCAACCTCTACGTAGACTCCCAGGTTCAAGCGATTCTTCTGTCTCAGCCTCCTGAGTAGCCCACCACTATGCCTGGCTAATGTTTGTATTTTCAGTAGAGATGGGGTTTCACCATGTTGACCAGGCTCCTCTCGAACTCCTGGCCTCATGTGATTTGTCTGCCTCAGCCTCCTAAAGTGCTGGGATTACGGGCATGCGACACCTTTCTCGGTCCCAGCGCCTTTTTGTATTTTTTTTGAGACAGAGTCTTGCTCTGTTGCCCAAGCTGGAGTGAGCCACTGCACGCAGCTGAGATTTCACTTTTAAATGATGTTTCTTTCCTTTAAGCTGGAGCTGGAGAAACAAACAAAAAAAGATCTTGGCCAGATACGGTGGCTCACGCCTGTAATCCCAGCACTTTGGGAGGCCTAGGTGGGCGGATCATGAGGTCAGGAGTTCGAGACAAGCCTGGCCAAAATGGTGAAACCCTGTCTCTACTGAAAATACAAAAATTAGCTGGGCGTGGTGGTGTGCACCTATAATCCCAGCTGCTAGGAGGCTGAGGCAGGAGAATTGCTTGAACCCGGGAGGCGGAGTTTTCGCTGAACTGAGATCGAGCCATTACACTCCAGCCTGGGCAACAAAAGCGAAACTCCGTCTCAAAAAAAAAAAAGAGAGAGAGAGAGAAAGTAATACATCCTAAATCCCACTTCTCACCTCTATCTCACCCAGTACCTTGATCTGTCCAAGTTCATCTCTCACCTGGACTACGATAGGAACCTTGTCTCTGGGACCCTCTTCCCCAGCCCACCTAGTCTGTACCCTGCATGCAGCTGGGACCCTGTGAACACCTAAGTCAGGTCCCGTCTGCTCAGACCCCTCCAGTGGTCCCCGTTTCACTCAGGGCAGAAGCCAGAGTCTTACCATGCATCCCAAGGCTCTGCACAACCTGGCTTGCACCTCCTACCTAATTTTTGTATTTTTAGTAGAGACAGGGTTTCACCATGTTGGCCAGGCTGGTCTCAAACTGCTGACCTCAGGTGATCCGCTCACCCTGGCCTTCCAAAGTGCTGGGATTATAGACATGAGCCACCGCGCCTGGCTGGGGTCTTCATTCTGAAGGCTCCCATGTATCCATGTTAAATAAAAGAAAAAAAATTATTGTCCACCATAAATAATGAGATTCAGAAAATCTGATTAAGGCCAGGTTCACTGGTTCATGCCTGTAATCCCAGCACTTTGGGAGGCTGAGGCAGGTGAATACCCTGAGGTCAGGAATTCCAGACCAGCCTGGCCGACATATAGTGAAAGCCTATCTCTACTAAAAAATACAAAAACTAGCTGGGCGTGCTGGCACATGCCTGTAATCTCAGCTACTTTGGAAGCTGAGGCAGGAGAATCACTTGAACCTGGGAGGTGGCGGTTGCAGTGAGCAGAGATCGCCCCACTGCACTCCAGCCTGGGTGACAGAGCAAGACTCCCACTCTCAAAAAGGAAGAAACAAGAAAAGAAAATATGATTAACTATAGAATTTATTCCAGGCTACAAGGCCAGTATGTATGTTAACAGCAATTTCATTAGAACAGCTTGCTCTGCTGCAAGGAAGATTGCGTTCACGTTGTGTGAGGAGGAGGAATATTCGTTCTTTCTTTTTCTTTCTTTCTTTTTTCTTGAGATAAGATCTTGCTCTGTTACCTAGGCGGAACTGCAGTGTCACAATCACAGTTCACTGCAGCCTTGAACTCCTAGGCTCAAGCCTCCCACCTCAGCCTCCCCAGTAGCTGGGACTACAGGCATGTGCCACCATGCGCAGCTAATTTTTTAATATATTAATATATTTTTCTGTAGAAATGTGTGGTCTCACTATGTTGCCCAGGCTTGTCTCAAACTCCTGGGCTCAAGCGATCCTCCCACTTTGCCTCCCAAAGTGCTGAGATTATAAGCGTGAGGCCACAGCGCCTGGGCTAGGAGCAATGTTCTGAGGTGATCTTATCTCTGGCACTGCTTGGTCATTCTTAATCAGTTACAGGAAAAAGCAGAAGTTGTAACTGCATGCTACGTGACTCAGGCTACATAGCAACATTCCTCTCAAGGCTCAGAATAATTTAAAGTTCTAACAGTTTTAACGTTTGAATGATCTAACTTCACATTATCAAAAGTTGGCCAGGCCTTGTGGATCATGCCTGTAATCCCAGCACTTTGAGAGGCCTAAAGGCCAGAAATTCTAGACCATCCTAGGCAATATAGTGAGACCTCCATCTCTGCAAAAAACATTTTAAAATTAAAAAAAAAATAGCAGGGCATGGTGATGCATGCCTATAGTCCCATCTACTCAGGAGGATGAGGCAGGAGGATTGCTTGAGCCCAGGAATTTGAGACTGCGGTAAGCTGTGATCATGCCGAGGTACTTTAGCATGGGTGACACAGCAATAACCTGTCACCTTTTTTTGTTGTTGTTTTTTGTTTTTTGTGTTTTTTTGAGAAAGAGTCTCACTCTGCGGGCCAGGCCAGAGTGCAGTGGTGTGATCTTGGCTCACTGCAACGTCTGCCTCCCAGGTTCAAGCAATTCTCCTGCCTTAGCTTCCCAAGTAGCTGGGATTACAGGCATGTGCTACCACGCCTGGCTAGTTTTTGTATTTTTAGTAGAGACAGGTTTCACCATGTTGGCCAGGCCGGTCTTGAACTCCTGATCTCAGGTGATCCACCCACCTCGGCCTCCCAAAGTGCTGGGATTACGGTGTGAGCCACGGTGCCCAGCCTGAAGCTGTTTTCAGATATATCCACAGATTCTTGGGCAGTCCACTTTCAGTACGTGGAACCTAATTCTCCTCCCCTTCGATGTGGTTAGTTCTTGTAATTTGCTTTTAACCAATAGAATATGGAGCTGGGCACAGTGGCTCACACCTGTAATCCCAGCGCTTTGTGAGACTGAGGTGGGCAGATTGCTTGAATCCAGGAGTTTGAGAGCAGCTTGGGCAACATGACGAAACCCCGTCAGTACAAAATATACAAAAAATTAGCTGGGTATGGTGGCAGGCCCCTGTGGTCCCAGCTACTTTGGTGTTGAGGTGGGAGGATTGCTTAGGCTGAGAGTTCGAGGCTGCAGTGAGCTAACTGTGGCACAGCACTCCAGCCTGGGCAACTGAATGAGACCCTTTCCATAAAACAAAATGCTTTTAAGCCAAGTATGGTGCACAGCCAGTAGTCTCGGCTAGTGTGTTGTTGTTTTGAGACAAATTTTCACTATTGTTGCTCAGGCTGGAGTGTAATGGTGCAATCTCTTCTCTCTGCAACCTCTGTCTCCTGGGTTCAAGAGATTCTCCTGCCTTAGCCTTCCTTACCACTCTTAACTTTTAATTATGGTAAAATACACATTTGCCCAATTGTGGTAAAAAAAAAAAAAAAAATCAGCTGGGTGTAGTGGTGAGCACCTGTAGTCCCAGCTACTCAGGAGGCTGAGGCACGAGAATTGCTTGAACCCAGGAGGCAGAGGTTGCAGTGAGCTGAGATCGTGCCACTGCACTCCAGGCTGGATGACAGAGTGAGACTGTGTCTCAAAACAAACAAACAAAAAACCTCAACTTTTAATTGTGGTAAAATACACATTTACCATCTTAACTATTTAAAACTATATTGTTTAATAGTGTTAAGTACATTTACATTGTTGTGCAACCAATCTCCACAACTATTTTCATACTTTTTTGCAAACTAAACACATTTTTGAAACAAAACAACTCCCCTATTCCCCCCCTCTTCCCCAGCTCCTGGTAATCACCATCCTATTTTCTTTTTTTATTTATCTTTTTGAGATGAAGTCTCACTCGTAGCCCAGGCTGGAGTGTAGTGAAGTGATCCTGGCTCACTGCAACCTCCGCCTCCTGGCTCCAGGCAATTCTCCTGCCTCAGCCTCCCAAATAGCTGGAATTACAGGCGCCCGCCACCATGCCCAGCTAATTTTTGTATTTTTAGTAGAGATGGGGTTTCACCATGTTGGCCAGGCTGTACTCGAGCTCCTAACCTCAGCTGATCTCCCCGCCTCACCCTCCCAAAGTGATGGGATTACAGGCATGAGCTGCCGTGCCTGGCCTGTTTTTTGTTTTTATTTATTTATTTATTTTTTAAGACAGGGTTTCACCATGTTGGTGAGGCTGGTTTTGAACTCCCGACCTCAGGTGATCCACCCACCTTGGCCTCCAAAGTGCTTGGATTACAGGCGTGAGCCACCACGCGCAGCCAGTTTTTTATTTTTTATTTTTTTGAGACAGGGTCTTGCTCTGTCATCCAGGCTGGAGTGTTGTGGTAAGATCTCAGCTCACTGCAACATCTCCCTCACGGGTTCAAGCAATTCTTGTGCCTCAGCCTCCTGAGTAGCTGATATTACAGGCATGCGCTACCACGCCTGGCTAAATTTTGTATTTTTAGTAGAGACCGAGTTTTGCCATGTTGGCCAGACTGGTTTTGAACTCCTGACCTCAGGTAATCCACCCACGTTGGCCTCCCAGAATGCTGGGATTACAGGTGTGAACTACTGTGCCTGTCCCACTATCCTATTTTCTATCTCTGCGAATATGAGTACTCTGAGTACCTCAGGTAAGTGGAATCCTATGGTATTTGTCCTCTTATGACTGGATTATTTCACTTAGCCTAGTGTCCTCAGGGTTATCCAAGTTGTAGCATGCAACAGGATTTCTTCCTCCCTGACCCTTGTCTTCTTGACTTAGAGCCTTGCTCTGCCACTCAGACTATAGTACAGTGGCCATCATAGCAACTCCTGGATTCAAGTGATCCTCCCACCTCAGCCTCCCAAGTAGCTGGGACTACATGTGTGTGCCACCTTGCTTGACTTTTTTTTTTTAAGTTTTGGAGAGTCAGGGAGGGCTCAGTGGTTCACACCTGTAATAACAGCACTTTGGGAGGCTGAGGTGGCAGGGGGCTGGGGGGGATCACTTGAGGCTAGGAGTTCGAGACCAGCCTTGGTAACATGGTGAAAACCTGTCTACTAAAAATACAAAAACTAGTCAGGCATGGTTTCACGTGCCTATAATCCCAGCTTCTCAGAGGCTGAGGCAGGAGAATCACTTGAACCTGAGAGGCTGAATTTGCAGTAAGGTGATATCACGCCACTGCACTCCAGTCTGGGCGACAAAGTGAGACTTCCTGTCAAAAAAAAAAAGTTGACTGGGCGAGTTGGCTCACATCTGTAATCCCAGCACTTTGGGAGGCCGAGGCGGGAGGATCACAAGGTCAGGAGATGGAGACCATGCTGGCCAATATGGTGAAACCCTGTCTCATTGCAAATTGCTTGAACCAGGGAGTCAGAGGTTGCAGTGAGCCCAGATTGCGCCACTGCACTCCAGCGTGGTGACAGAGCAGGACTCCATCTCAAAATAAAAAAAGAAAACGTTTTGGAGAAAATACGAGTCTTACTTTGTTGCCCAGGCTGGTCTGGAACTCTGGGCTCAGGCTATCCTCCTGCTTTGGCCTCTCCAAGTGCTGGGCTTATAGGCATGAGCCACTGTAGCCGGCCAGCACTTTATTTTATTGTTATTATTATTATTTCTTTGCTTTTTCGTAACATTGATGTTTTGAAGGTTACAGGCCACCTCCTTTATTTAATTATTTTTTTTTGAGACAGAATCTTGCTCTGTCACCTAGGCTGGAGTGCAGTGGCATGATCTCGGCTCATAGCAACCTCTGCCTCCTGGGTTCAAGCGATTCTTCTGCCACAGCCTCCTGAGCTGACACTACAGACATGTGCCACCGTGCCCAGCTAATTTTTGTATTTTTAGTAGAGATGGGGTTTCACCACATTGGCCAGACTGGTCTTGAACTCCTGACCTCGTGATCCGCCTGCCTTGGCCTCCCAAAGTGCTGGAATTATAGGCATGAACAACCGCGTGCGGCCCAGGCCACATCCTTTATAGAGTGTCCCTCATTTTGGCTTCGTTTCATGTTTTGTTATTGTTAGAATCAAGTTATACATTTTGGCAGCAAAACCAAAGAAATGATATGTGTCTCCCTCTTTGCCTGACATCAGAGGCACATAAGGTCAGTTTGTCCTGTTAATGGTGATGTTAACTTGTATCATCTGGTTTATGTGATGTCTGCCAGTATTCCCCATGAATACTATCTTTTTTTATTGCAATAAGTAATCTGGGGGAAGATACTTTGCGAACAAATAAATATCTTGTTCTTTTTTTTTTTTTGAGACACAATCTCGCTCTGTCACTGGAATGCAATGGCACGATCTCAGCTCACCGCAACCTCCGCCTCCCGGGTTCAAGCGATTCTCGCACCTCAGCCTCCTGAGGAGCTGGGATTACAGGCCTGGCTAATTTTGTATTTTTTTTTTCTTTTGAGACAGAGTCTCGCTCTGTTGCCAGGCGACAGGCTGGAGTGTAGTGGCGTGATCTTGGCTCACTGCAATCTCCACCTCCCAGGTTCAAGCAATTCACCTGCCTCAGCCTCCTGAGTAGCTGGGACTACAGATGCGCGCCACCATGCCCAGCTAATTTTTGTATTTTAGTAGAGATGAGGTTTCACTATGTTGGCCAGGATGGTCTGAACCTCTTGACCTCGTGATCTGCCCACCTCGGCCTCCCAAAGTGCTGGGATTATGGGTGAGCCACCACACCCAGCCTGCTAATTTTGTATTTTTAGTAAAGACAGGGTTTCTCCATGTTGGTCATGCTGGTCTTGAATTCCCGACCTCAGGTGATCCGTCCATCTCAGCCTCCCAAAGTGCTGAGATTATAGACGTGAGCCACTGCTCAGGGCCTTAATTTTTTTTTTTTAATTGTTTTTTTGTGCGATGGCTCACGCCTATAATCCCAACACTTTGGGAGGCCAAGGCAGGCAGATCACTTGAAGTTAGAGTTCGAGACCAGCCTGGGCAACATGGTGAAACCCCATCTCTACTAAAAGTACAAAATTAGGGCCGGGCATGGTGGCTCACGCCTGTAATCCCAGCACTTTGGGAGGCCGAGGTGGGTGGATCACAAGGTCAAGAGATCGAGACCATCCTGGTCAACATGGTGAAACCCCGTCTCTACTAATACAAAAAATTAGCTGGGCATGGTGGCGCGTGCCTGTAATCCCAGCTACTCAGGAGGCTGAGGCAGGAGAATTGCCTGAACCCAGGAGGCGGAGGTTGCGGTGAGCTGAGATCGTGCCATTGCACTCCAGCCTGGGTAACAAGAGCGAAACTCCGTCTCAAAAAAAAAAAAAAAAAAAAAAAAAGTACAAAATTAGCCAGTTGTGGTGGCAGGCGCCTATAATCCCAACTACTTGGGAGGCTGAGGTGGGAGAATGGCTTGAACCTGGGAGGTGGAGGTTGCTGTGAGCCGAGATTGTGTCACTGCACTCCAGCCTTGGTGACTGGGGTCTTGCTATGTCACTTAGGCTGGTTTTGAACTCCTAGGCTCAAGCAGTCCTCCCTCCTCGGCCTCCCAAAGTGCTGGGATTATAGGCGTGAGCCACCGCACCCGGCCTATGGTATGTTTCATAGTAATATGAAAATAATTAGAGCAAGGTTGAGATAGAGAGTAACGGGGCATCCCTCCTGGGTAAAACAATCCTGCCCCCTCACACTCTCATCTACCCTCCCGTGGGTCTCCTTTCTACTGTCGTCTGCCAGAAACTGAGCCAAGTGCACTTGCAGACGCCATCTGTTCTCTCTGGGAGTGGGGCTGGTGCCAGCTCCAGCATCTGGACTCTTGGCACAGAGCCCTGGAGCCCTGGAGCGAGGGAACTCCGGCCCCACAAAGACCGGGGAATCCTCCAATCTGGTGTGACAGAGGGCTTCTGGGAAGGGAGGCGAATGTGAGGCTCCCTGAAGGAGGTAGAGGCTTGCAAGATAAGGAGGAGAGTCTTATCTTGCAAGATGGATGTAAATAATAATATTAATAAATACCATCAAATAAGTTCAGAGTGCTTTCTTTGCCAGCCTTTGGATGAATGTTGGCTATTTCTTCTTTTTAATTTTTAATTTTTCTATTTCCTAGGCAGCTCCTGAAACAAAATAGGTTCAGAGAGGCTCCCAATGTTGGACATTTGGTGTCGCACCAATTCCAAGTACTCCACATATGTTATCACGTAGAGGTAAGGTGCATTATCCCCATTTTGCAGGTGAAGAATTTGGGGTTTAGAGAGCGGAAGGCATTGTGTAGAGGCCACGCACTCAGTGCCTTAAAGAACCTGGAAAGGGGCCAGGCGCGGTGGCTCACACCTGTAATCTCAGAACTTTGGGAGGCTGAGGTGGGTGGATCACCTGAGGTCAGGAGTTCGAGACCAGCCTGACCAACATGGAGAAACCCCGTCTCTACTAAAAATACAAAATTAGCTGGGCGTGGTGGTGCATGCCTGTAATCCTTGGTACTTGGGAGGCTGAGGAAGGAGAATTGTTTGAACCCAGGAGGTGGAGGTTGTAGTGGGTCAAGATTGAGCCATTGTACTCCAGCCTGGGCAACAAGAGTGAAACTCTATCCCCGTCCCCCTCCCCCAAAAAAAAGAGCCTGGAAAGGAACCCAGGTCTGTGGTCTGTGTGGCTCCAAATGCTGACTCATGAACATTACTTGTACCACATGACAATCAGAGCATCACCCATACTGGACCCCACTCCTGAGGCTTCTTTCCCTAGAAGCTCCCACCCCACCTGCCTCTGCTTCCTCCTTGCCCATTGAATCAGCAACGGCCGCAGGAACACAGCCTTGGGTTACAATCTGCTGGGCTTGGTACCAGCTGTTTACTGTGGCCAAGTGAGCATACATCTCTGAGCCCCAGTTTACTTATCTGCAAAACAGGGATAAAAACAAGCCAACCCCTCAGCAACGCCCCCCCCCCAAAAAAAAACACCCCAAAACAAAATAGGCCAGGTGCAGAGGCTCACACCTGTAATCCCATCGCTTTGAGCCCAGGAGTCTGATGAGGCTGCAGTGAAAATCATGCCACTGCATTCCAGCCTGGGCAACAGAGCAAGACCCTGTCTCTTAAAAAATAAAAAAATTTGGCCCGGCCTGGTGGCTCATGCCTATAATCGCAGCACTTTGGGAGGCGAGGTGGGCGGATCATGAGGTCAGGAGTTCGAGACCAACCTGGCCAACATGGCAACATTTTGTCTCTACTAAAAATACAAAAATTAACTGGTCGTGGTGGCATGTGCCTGTAATTCCAGCTACTCGGGAGGCTGAGGCAGGAGAATTGCTTGAAGCGGGGAAGCGAAGGTTGCGGTGAGCCAAGATCACACCACTGCACTCCAGCCTGGGCAACAGAGCGAGACTCCCTCTCAAAAAAACAAAAAACAAAAACAAAAAACCAAAGTAAAATAGCAGTGACAACAACGACAAGAAAAAACAAAACAAACAAAAAAAAAAACCCGGCGCTACTGAGAGCAGGAATGAATGCGATGATAACTTAAGCTTGGGCATAGTCTGGCCTCAATGAACTGGTGCTGTGCCCTTAGGCAATTTATCTAACCACGGCCTCCCGCGTGAAACAGGACAATAAACGATTGTGCCTCTTTTATTGTGTGTTCTGAGGAACACACAATAAACGATTGTGTGTTCTGAGGAACACACGTGTATGTATATTTGCAAAGCACTTAGAGGGCACGGTCCTTGTTGCTGTTATTATTATTGGCTATTATTGCGCAATGGGGAAGGGAGGCGGGACCAAGCCAGGAAGGCCCTGGAGAATCCGGGGCGCCCCCTTCTCCGGCAGCGCTTGGGCCTGGGCTCGCGGGGAAGGGGCTGTCGTTCTCCAGGGATTTCCCGCCTGCTGCCGGACCCCGACGTCGGCCTTCAGGGCCCCCTCGCCGGCCGCTGCGGAGGGGCGGAGCCTGGGAGGCTGTCGCCCCGCCCCGTCCCCGCCCCCGCCCCCCATGCGCAGCAGGCCCGGGGCGGTGAGACCCGCTAGGAGCAGAGCGCTGGGTCCCTGCACCCCTCTGGCGGCCGGACTCTGGGTGCGCTGTTTGCCCACCCCACCAGTGGCAGGGTCCGGGCAGGTGTCGGTGCGGGGGGTACAGGAGGCCCTGGCCTGTGATCGTGAGCGGTGAGTGATGGGCGGAGGTGAGGGGGCAACAGTCCCTCCCCTGGGTCTTGGCGTTGCAGGATGAGAGGGCAAAGCTTTGGCGAGGAAATCAAGGTTTGGAGTGAGCGGGCAGGAGGCGTGGGGGCCTCCCAGAGGGATCGTAGGACGAGAAGAATATTCTCTCTGGTTGTGTTGAGTGTGTATGTGTATGTGTGTGCTGGGTTGAGGGTGTTTATGGGGCGAGGTGTGCAAAGGAGAATTCTGGAGAGCTGGTGTGTGTGTGGGAGTTGTGTGGAGTCATGGGTGTGGGTGGAGCAGGGGAGGGGCGCCTGGGCCTGATGAGTGGGGCAGGCATGCAAGAGAAGTCAGGGGAATAGGGGAGAGTGCTGGGTGCATGGGTGGGAAGCCTGTGCATGTGTGCGTGTGCACACGTGTCTGTGGCTTGTGATGCAGTGGGGATTAGAATTGTGCAAGGAGTCAATTGAGATAAATGTGGAAGAAGGTTGAGGGCCTGAAAGGGGTGTTTTTTGGGAGCTGATGTTTGGGGCAAATATGCAAGGAGTCCTTTGGGAGATGAATGTGTGGAGGTGGAGGCTGGGCTTGCCTAGATGGGCTGTGTGGCAGGGGACTTGAGGGGCAGGTCTAGGAGACAGAGAAGGGGAATGTAGGCTAGAGTGAAGTTCCAGGCAGCACTGAGGGTAGGGGATGGCTGTGTGTGTACCTGGGAGGGGTGCATGGACCTGGATAGGTGGTCGTAGTGTATGAACCTGGGATGGGTATGGGAGTGTTCATGGGGCATGTGAGTGTGTAAGGCATAGTGCAACAGGTGCAACTTACTGGGATAAGGGTGTGATGGGTATGTGGCTTTGCCTGAGAGAAATTCCCAGAAATTGGCCAGGTGCGGTGGCTCACACCTGTAATTCCAGCACTGGGAGGCCAAGGCAGGTGGATCCTCTGAAGTCAGGAGTTGGAGACCAGCCTGGCTAACATAGTGAAACCCCGTCTCTACTAAAAATCCAAAAATATTAGCCGGCCATGGTGGCGGGCACCTGTAATCCCAGCTACTTGCGAGGCTGAGGCAGGAGAATCGCTTGAACTGAGGAGGCGGAGGCTGCAGTGAGCCGAGTTCGTGCCACTGCACTCCAGCCTGCGCAACAGATCGAGACTCTGTCTCAAAAAGAAAAAAAAGAAATGCCCAGAATTGAATGTCCAGATCCCTGAGTTCTCTTTGTAACCTGAGACCAATCTTTTTTTTCTCTCTGGGTCTCTCTAAAGCAAGGGATCAGGGGTTGAGTGAAGTGAGACTTTTACAACTTGACAACTTGACTTTTTCTTCCCTGTACCCCTAGGAAACCCCTCCTGAAGTTTCCCCAAAGCCATGGACAGCCCTAGTCTTCGTGAGCTTCAACAGCCTCTGCTGGAGGGCACAGGATGTGAGACCCCTGCCCAGAAGCCTGGCAGGCATGAGCTGGGGTCCCCCTTAAGAGAGATAGCCTTTATCGAGTCCCTGAGGGGTTTGCAGTTCCTGTCACCACCTCTTCCCTCTGTGAGCGCTGGCCTGGGGGAACCAGGATCTCCTGATGTGGAGGTAGGAAGAGCAGGCCTTGGTGGAAGGTACGGGAGGGGGCTGGGGTGAGCCTGGCTACGGCCAGCATCTGGCAGGCTGACAGCTGCGCAGATCTGCCTTAGGCCTGGAGTCCCACTTCCCAACTGTGTTTGGGATTCTGAGATTTCCAGCTATGGTTCTTGTTCTGTGTCTCTCCTGGTTTCTTTAGCTTTTTCTCTCCAGATTTGTCTCTCATCTTTGTTGCTGGGCTTTTGGCTCTGTTTTTCCTCTCATCTCTGACTCCACGGTTCTCTGTCTTCAAAGTGGATGAATCGCTGGCTTCTGTCCACCCTGCTCGCTCGCTTGCTCTGTCTCTCTCTCTCTCTCTCTCTCTCTCTCTCTCTCTCTCTCTTTCTGTGAGACAGGGTCTCGCTCTGTTGCCCAGGCTGGAGTGCAGTGGAGCGATCGTAGTTTACTGCAACCTTGATCTCCTGGGCTCAAGCAATCCTCCCACCTCAGCCTGCTAAGTAGCTGGAACCACAGGCCTGTGCCACCATGCCTGGCTAGTTTTTTGGTATTTTTTTAGAGAAGAGTTTTTGCCACGTTGCCCAGGCTGGTCTCAAACTCCTGAGCTCAAGCAGTCTGCCTGCCTCAGCCTCCCAAATTGTTGGGATTACAGGTGTGAGCCACCACGTCCAGGCTCCTATGCATGACTTTCTATTGCTCATTCTGATTTGCATCCTTTTGCTCTAATAAAACTTTTAAAAATAAGTAGGGTACTATCTCTAGTACTCAGGGCTTCTATATGTGGTCTCTCCATGTGAGCTGTTTTGGGCCATTACAGCATAACAGCTTCAGGGCAGTCAGGCTACTTATGTACCTCAGCCTGCAGCATGAGTTTTGCAGCGAAGCAGAAGCTGCCTCACCTTTTCTGATTTCGCTTTGGAAGTCACGTAACGTGACTTCCACCACATTATGTTAATTACAAGTGAGTCATAGGCCTGCTCAAATTCAAGGGGATGGGACACAGAACTCATCCCTTGATGGGAAGGATATCAAAGTCACATGGTAAGAAAAGCATGTGGGGCTGGGCGCGATGGTCATGCCTGTAATCCCAGCACTTTGGGAGGCCAAGGTGAGTGGATTGCTTGAGGTCAGGAGTTCAAGACCAGTCTGACCAATGTAGTGAAAGCCAGTGTCTACTAAAAATCCAAAAATTAGGCCAAGTGTGGTGGCTCATGCTTGTAATCCCAGCACTTTGGGAGGCCGAGGCGCATAGATCACCTGAGGTCAGGAGTTTGAGACCAGGCTGGCCAACATGGTAAAACCCCATCTCTACTGAAAAAAAAAAAAAAAAAAAGTCTGGGAGCAGTGGCTCACACATGTAATCCCACCACTTTGGGAGGCTGAGGTGGGTGGATCAGGTCAAGAGATTGAGACCATCCTGGCCAACATGGTAAAACCCTGTCTCTACTAAAAATACAAAAATTAGCTGGGCGTGGTGGCACACGCCTGTAGTCCCAGCTACTCGGGAGGCTGAGGCAGGAGAATCGCTTGAACCTGGGAGGTGGAGGTTGCAGTGAGCCGAGATTGCGCCATTGCACTTCAGCCTGGCGACAGAGCAAAACTCAATCTCTAAATAAATAAGTAAATAAATAAAGAAAAATATAAAAATTAGCCAGGCGTGGTGGCAGGCACCTGTAATCCTAGCTACTTGGGAGGCTGAGGCAGGAGAAACACTTGAATCTGGGAGGCAGAGATTGCAGTGAGCCGAGATCAAGCCACTGCACTCCAGCCTGGGTGATAGAGCAAAATTCTGTCTCAAACGAATGAACAAAAGCCCATCTCTGAGTATTTTCTTCTCTTTGTATCTCTGGGGAGGCCCTGGGGGCAGGTATTGGCCTTTGGGGGCCATGGAGAGCAGAGCACTGAGCAGGAAAGGCGGATGGAGATGCCCACCTGGGCACTTTCCTGCCGTAGGATATGTCATCCAGTGACAGTGACTCTGACTCGGATGGGGGCGGCCGTCTCTCACCGTTCCTTCCCCACGACCACCTCGGCTTGGCTGTCTTCTCCATGCTGTGCTGTTTCTGGCCTGTGGGCATCGCTGCCTTCTGTCTAGCCCAGAAGGTCAGTGTGTGTGTGGGACTGGGAGGGCACTGGGCATAAAAGAGAAAAATGCACCACAAAACAGCTGTGTAAGAGGTGGGAATTCCGTTGAAAGGCAGCCCAGAGTGTTAGTTAAGAACCACCTGAACTCAAATTCTGAGTCTGCCACTCTCTGCAAGATTTTTTTTTTTTGAGATGGAGTCTCGCTCTGTTACCCAGGCTGGAGTGCAGTGGTGCAATTTCAGCTCACTGCAACCTCTGCCTCCCAGATTCATGTGATTCTCCTGCCTCAGCCTCCTGAGTAGCTGGGATTATAGGTGCCTGCCACCACACCCGGCTAATTTTTGTAGTTCTTGTAGAGATAGGGTTTTACCATGTTGGCCAGTTTGGTCTCAAACTCCTGACCTCAAGTGATCCTCCTGCCTCGGCCTCCCAAAGTGCTGGGATTACAGGCATGAACCACTGTGCCCAACCTCTCTGTAAGATTTTGGGCAAGTCACGTAACTTCCCTGTACCTCACTTTTCTCATCTGTGAAGTGGGAATAATTGCTACCTGTGGGTCAATGTGAGAATCAAGTGAGTTAGAATAGTGGCATATACTATTTTAATGTTTTATTAGTCACTCAGCATCCCCAGTGGCTGACCTATAGTAGTTGCTACATATCTGCTTTTGGAATACATGCATGCATGAATGAATGGGGATGTTGGGTGGGGGAGGGACCAGGGGAAGGGTCTGGGGCTGAGGGGATGCCTGGGTCACTGCTGCCCACTGCCTCTACAGACCAACAAGGCTTGGGCCAAGGGGGACATCCAGGGGGCAGGGGCCGCCTCCCGCCGTGCCTTCCTGCTGGGGGTCCTCGCCATCGGGCTGGGCGTGTGCACGTATGCGGCTGCCCTGGTGACCCTGGCCGCCTACCTTGCCTCCCGAGACCCGCCCTAGTTGCCCCTACAGCCCTCACTGTGAACCATGAGGCCGGCAGCCAGCGAATCTGTGGGCAGAGCAGAGAATCTTGGTGGATGCAGCTGCTGCGGCGGCAGGAGCATCTAGAGACGGCAGCGACCTGGACTGGAACCCCTCCCCTTCCTGGCCACCACTCATCGGGCGGCAGCAACGTGAGATTAAACACCAGACACCCTTGCGGCCAAACCAGAGTCTATTCGTGTACGTGTGTCGGGGAGGATAGAAGGGGTTGGGGTGCTTGAGACCAAGAGGGGACCGACCGGTCAGGGTGACGAGCTGTGGTGGGCATCCCAGGGTGCTTGCTCCCTTAGATCTGAGCTGGAGAAGGGGGAAGAGGGTTTTGTTGTTGTTGTTTTTGGGATGGAGTCTCACTCTGTCACGCAGGCTGAAGTGCAGTGGCACGATCTTGGCTCACTGCAACCTCCACCTCCCGGGTTCAAACCATTCTCCTGCCTCAGCCTCCAGAGTAGCTGGGACCACAGGCACCTGCCACCACGCTCAGCTCATTTTTGTATTTTTAGTAGGCAGGGTTTCACTATGTTGGCCAGGCTGGTCTGCCCGCCTCATACTCCCTAAGTGCTGGGATTACAGGCATGAACCACCGTGCCCGGCTGGTTTTATTTTTTTCATAGATTTAGTACCGTCTGACAAATACCAGCTTACCTCTCTGCTTCTCTGGGATCTCACTAGCAGGGCCTGCAGACAATAGGTGCTCCACAGACGTGTTAAAATGAATTAATTTATTGACCCATCCATTCCATAAATGTGAACTCCTTTGAATGTTATCCTTGTTGAGCAGGGATCTGTGGCCCCAGGCCTGGGGACTGTCAGGGGCCAAGGCCTCCCTGCAGGAGCCCCTGTGGTGACATGGCTGCAGGCTCACATGAGCCCATAGGACAGAGAGGCAAGGCTGGGCCGCTGGTTTGCTTTAGGCTGTAGCGGGTGGGTGGGTGGAGGCAGTGGGAGCGACCCCCTGCCCCAGCTTGTCTCAGCTCTTGGAGTAACGCCTCTGCAGCGATTCCCGGTAGAAGCGGAAGACGTGTTGCGAAGCCACCTGGGCCGCAGCCAGGCACTGCTGGAGCTGCGGGGGAGAGACTGGTTGGTGATGAGGGCCGAGCCCTGCACGCACACATGACACGACGGGGCTGATGCAAGAGGTTCTGCTGACCCCACCTGCCTCCCTTCGCCCCTAAACCCACCACCTCCCCCTTCACCTCCCATCACTCCCCCGCCCCCAAGTGAGGCAGGTGGTGAGGGATTATCTCCCACTTCATGAGCCGTTTCTTAGAGATCAGGAGAAATAAAGAGAGGGTGAGGGCTTCAGGGATAAGATTCTGACAGCAACAGGACTCAGACCAGTCAGGAATCCTCATACTTTGGAAGAGGCCCCAGCTTTGCAGAGCTAGGGAACTGGAGAAAGCGCAGAATGGGAGTGGTCTTGGGATTTTACAGTTATGGGCCCCTTGACCCCAAATAAGCTAAGAGCCATGGAATCAAGAGACTCCCAATTTTTCCTGCCATGTATTCCTAGATTCATGAGGTCCAGGTTGGACGTGCTTTTGCAGTTTCCAAGCTTCTGTCCCTTAGCCTGAGACCCGGAATTTTGGTGGCTTACCACTCTGAGCTAGGAGCTGGGGGACCATCACATGCCCTCATCTTCTGACTGACTTTATTTTTTTATTTTTATTTTTTTGGGGATGGAGTCTCACTCTGTTGCTTAGGCTGGAGTGCAGTGGCGCGATCTTGGCTCACTGCAACCTCTGCCTCCTGGGTTCAAGTGATTCTCCTGCCTCAGCCTCCCGAGTAGCTGGCATTATAGCTGCGTGCCGCCACACCCAGCTAATTTTTTGTATTTTTAGTAGAGACATGGTTTCACTGTTAGCCAGGATGGTCTGGATCTCCTGAGCTCGTGATCCACCCACCTAGGCCTCCCAAAGTGCTGGGATTACAGGCATGAACCACTGCGCCCAGCCCTATTTATTTATTTTTTATTATTATTTTTGAGATGGAGTCTTGCTCTGTTGCCAGGCTGGAGTGTAGTGGTGCAATTTCAGCTCATTGCAACCTCTACCTTCAGGGTTCAAGTGATTCTCCTGCCTCAGCCCCCCGAGTAACTGGGACTATAGGCATGTGCCATCACGCCCGGCTAAAGTTTTTTTTTTTTTTAATTTTAGTAGAGACAGGGTTTCACCATGTTGGCCAGGATGGTCTCAATCTCCTGACCTCGTGATCCACCCGCCTCAGCCTCCTCGAGTGCTTGGATCCCAGGTGTGTACCACCGGGCTCATGCCTGGCCATCTTCTGACTAAACTGAGCTCAACCTCTTTTTGCCTGTCCCATAAATGGGGCTTCCCTTAAACATTTCCATAAAGGTTTCTGGGACCACAAAGTTTGAAAACTCCCTTTTTTACAAGCAGAAGTACAAGAGGCTCTCCTGAAGCCTCTCAGAATCCAGGGCAGAGTTGGGACAAGACTGCATGTTGGTGGGAGGGAAGGCTCTGGCTTTTGCCCTCATCCCCATGCTGGTACCTCAGCGTCTGAGAAGAGCCCCTTGGTGCTGGACATGAGCAGCTTCTGTTCCACGTTGTCCAGGGCGAAGGTCAGGACTGCCCGGGCCTCCTAGGGACAAAGGGAAGAAGAAGGTAGTGGGGGACCTAGGACCCTCCCTTCAGATAAAATCTCAGCCAGTCCTTTGGCCAGGCACAGTGGCTCATGACCATAATCTTGGCACTTTGGGAGGCCGAGGCGGGCAGATCACAAGGTCAAGAGAGACAGTCACCCTTCTATGGGGTAGGAAGGGTAGAGCATCCTGTCTCTACTAAAAATACAAAAATGAGCTGGGCGTGGTGGTGCATGCCTGTAGTCCCAGCTACTCGGGAGGCTGCGGCAGGAGAATCGCCTGAACCAGGGAGGTGGAGGTTGCAGTGAGCCGAGATCGCGCCATTGCACTCCAGCCTGGGTAACACAGTGAGACTCCATCTCAACTGCCAAAGAATACAACAATTCCCTCCATCTGAAACCCTCTAAGTGGCTTCTGCCTTCTTGATTGGAGGAACCCATTAGAGCACTGGGCAGACAACTCCAAATAACCTGAGCTCAGGACACTGAACCTGAGCTGATGTTTGCTTTTGAGCCTCTTAAGATGGAAATTGGGAGCTTACGGGGTCAGTCCCAGCCTCAGGAAAGATGCTAGCCACAGAGAATGAAGCTGAGAAAGGCAGGGACGAGAAGTGAAGCGAGGACAACCTGATGGTGTCTGAAGTCCTGGTTTTATTTCATTATTTTTTTGAGATGGAGTTTCACTCTTGCCCAGGCTGGAGTGAAGTGGTGCAATCTCAGCTCACTGCAACCTCTGCCCTCTGGGTTCAAGCAATTCTCCTGCCTCAGCCTCCTGAGTAGCTGGGATTACAGGTACCCACCACCATGCCTGGCTAATTTTTATATTTTTAGTAGAGACAGAGTTTCACCATGTTGGCCAGGCTGGTCTCTAACTCCTGAACTCAAGCGATCCTACTGCCTCAGCCTCCCCACTAGCTGGGACTACAGGTGTGCACCACCATGCCTGGCTAATTTTTATATTTTTAGTAGAGTTGGGGTTTCACCATATTGTCCAGGCTGGTCTTGAACTCCTGGCCTCAGGTGATCTGTACACCTCAGCCTACCAAAGTGCTGAGATTACGGGTGTGAGCCACTGTTCTTGGCCATACCTTTTTTTTTTTTTTTTGAGACCGAGTTTCACTCTTGTCACCCAGGCTGGAGTGCAATGGTGTAATATCAGCTCACCGCAACCTCTGCCTCCTGGGATCAAGTGATTCTCCTGCCTCAGCCTCCCGAGTAGGTGGGATTATAGGCATGCACCACCATGTCCAGCTAATTTTGTATTTTTAGTAGAGAGGGTTTCTCCATGTTGGTCATGCTGGTCTCAAACTCCCGACCTCAGGTGATCCACCCACCTCGGCCTTCCAAAGTGTTGGGATTGGCTGGTCCAAGTGCAGTGGTGTTTACAACTAATTGATTACAACCAGTTACAGATTTCTTTGTTCCTTCTCCATTCCCACTGCTTCACTTGACTAGCCTTTAAAAAAAAAAAAAAGTGTTGGGATTACAGGCGTGAGCCACCACGCCCAGCCATACATTTCCTTTCCAATTAAGGAAGTTTGAACTGGGTTTCTGTCACTTGCTGCTAAA
This sequence comes from Aotus nancymaae, assembly GCF_030222135.1. Classification (NCBI taxonomy): domain Eukaryota; kingdom Metazoa; phylum Chordata; class Mammalia; order Primates; family Aotidae; genus Aotus; species Aotus nancymaae. The sequence goes on along the minus strand of NW_026988441.1, from coordinate 12,926,716 downwards.
TGAACCATGATGATTGGAGCAGCCCTTGCTAAGTGGGACTGACGTGGCATGAGCCAACTGTCTGCAGAGAAGTGAGGCCTGGAGGAAGGGAGGGGGAGCTGTCTGGCCTCTGCCTTTCAGCCACCCTGGTCTTCACACTTACCTTTTCTTGCTTGGATGTAGGATCCAGCACGAGGGTCCCATCAGAGTCCAGGGCACAGGTGACCCCACAGAAGAGAGCCCGCATGGGTACACCTGCATCCACCAATGCCATGCAGGCGGCATTCAGACAACAGGCCAGGAGCTGAGCACCACAAGCAATGGTTAAGTTTCCTTTTTTTTGTTGGTTTTTTTTTTTTTTTTGAGATAGAATGTCACTCATCGCCCAGGCTGGAGTGCAGTGGTGTGATCTTGGCTCACTGCAACCTCCGCCCCCCAGTTTCAAGCGATTCTCCTGCCTCGGCCTCCCAAGTACCTGGGATTATAGGTGTCCACCACCACGCCTGACTAATTTTTGTATTTTTAGTAGAGACGGGGTTTCACCATGTTAGCCAGGCTGGTTTCGAACTCCTGACCTCAGGTGATCCTCCCGCCTTGGCCTCCCAAAGTCCTGGGATTACAGGCTTGAGTCACAGCACCCAGCCTAAGAAGTTTCTACTGTAGGTCTGGCCAGCAGAGCAGATCCATGCCTCCCTCCACTGGGCCAATGCCTGTGGCAGGTCACTAATTGGTCACAGAAGGACAGTATGGCAGAGTGGTTAGAAGTGGTTCTGGGATTGAGTAACCCTGGGTTCCAGACCTGGCTTTGCTCTCTCAGCTTGTGAGCTTGAGGAAGTGACTTACTCAAGTCTCAAGCTCCTCATCTGTTAGGTAGGGATTATCATAATATTCAACAGGTATGTACTGAAGTACGTACCACACATGTTTTGGCAAGCAGGGTCAGAGAGGGGAAGAAACCTTCCAAAGTCCCGTGGGGGAGGCACTGGCAGAGCCAGGCCTGAAATGTGGGTGGCAGCCACTCCCCAGTGACAGAGCTGGCAGGGCAGTGGAGGAAGAGCCATTCTCACTGCTGCCTGCAGGGAACTCACCATGGAAGGAGAGCATGGGTTGGGAGTCAGCTGGCTCTGCCTCAGTTTCCTCATGTGTTTCTTCTCCAGGCCTAGCAGGCCACACAAAGGCCACAGCTTTAGAGTCAATCGGTTCCAGTTCTGCTGCTGATCCCCCACCACTTCCTCCAGGCTTCACTTTCCCCTTCTGTAAAATGGAGTTACAATACCTTCTCTCTCTGCCCATCCATAAAACGTCTGTCCAATTCGGGGCCGCGTGCCAGTAAAGCCTTCTACAATGCCTAATTCTGGTCCTCAACCTCCACCTCCCTCACCTCGGACACAGTGATCTTTCGAGGCCAAGCTCCTGACTCAGCTGCTCTCTGCTCAGGGCGCCCCCAGCACTGACAGCCTGAAATCCACTGAGGTGCAGAGTACAAGTGATTGCCGGTCGGGCACAGTAGCTCACGCCTGTAATCCCAGCACTTTGGGAGGCCAAGGCGGGCTGATCACTTGAGGTCAAGAGTTTGAGACCAGCCTGACCAACAATGGTGAAACCCCTTCTCTACTAAAAATACAAAAATTAGCCTGTCATTAGGGTGGGCGCATGTAATTCCTGCTACTCAGGAGGTTAAAGCATGAGAATTGCTTGAGCCTGGGAGGTGGAAGTTGCAGTAAGCTGAGATTGCACCACTGTACTCCAGTCTGGGCGACAGACTGAAACCCTGGCTCAAAAACAAACAAACAAAAAACAAAAGAAGTGATTGACACAGGCTCTGGAGTCAGACCGGCCTGGGCTTGAGTCCTGCCTATGCTGCCTTCCAGCTGTGTGACCTTGGGCAAGCCCCTTCCCCTGTCTGGGCCTCAGTTTTGTCACCTGAAACATGGGAAGATAAGAACATTCATCTGCCAGGGTCGTTGGGCTCTAGAACTAGGTGATCTGGGTCTAAGTCTTGGCTCTGCCACTTGCATGGGGATCAGAAGAGCACGTGTTTCACATGCTGTATTAAATGAGATACGTGTGTAAGGCACCGCAAACAGTCTGGCATATAAGTAAGCACTCAGGCTATGCTTACTCTCCTTCTTCAGTGAGCTGGTGCCCATCAAGTGTTTGAAGGCTTTCTGGCTAGCAGAGAGGGCATATGTGGTCACCAGAAAAGAAGCAATCAGGAGACTTCCTGGAGGCAGCAGCCTGTGGGAAAGGATACAGAGCCGGCATCGCTGACAACTTGCAGCACCACGGTGATGGAGGTGCGGGGGTGCAATGTGCCCAGCACCACTGCCTCGCACGTGTTCCTGATTAGCCGCTCCCGGCTCTTCTCTGCAACGCCTGAGGAAATTGAAGAGAGGTTGTCACAGTCTTCCCCTCCATCTGGCTCACCTTACTCCGTATGCTCCACCCAAACCCCCTAGAAAGGGCCCATAGTCTCAGGCTGGGATGGTGCAGGTACCTGCAGGGATGATGGAGGATTCCAGTGGGAAGGAGGCAGGGCCTGCCTGCCATCCACCGACCCCTGCTACCTCCGGTATCCACCAAGGGAACCATCCAGGGGAGGAAGACCTGAGAGTACCATGTCTGTGATGCTACCCATGCCCACTCCCACCCCAGCAGGCCCAGCCAGTGCAGACTGAGAGATATGAGGGTAAAAGGGTGAAAAATAGGTTGATGGGCCAGGCACAGTGGCTCATGCCTGTAATCCCAACACTTTGGGAGGCTGAGACAGGTGGATCACTTGAGATCAGGAGTTTGAGACCAGCCTGGCCAACATGGCGAAATCCTGTCTCTACTAAAAATATAAAAATTAGCTGGGTATGGTGGTGTGTGCCTGTAATCCCAACTACTCGAGAGGCCGAGATAGGAGAATGGCTTGAACCCGGGAGGTGGAGGTTGCAGTGGGCCGAGATCACACTATTACACTCCAGCCTGGGTGACAAGAGTGACTCCATCTCAAAAAAAAAAAAAAAAAAAGCTGGGCTCTGTGGTTCATGCCTGTAATTCCAACACTTTGGTAGGCCGAGATGGGTGGATCACCTGATGTCAGGAGTTAGAGACTAGCCTGACCAACATGGTGAAACACTGTCTCTACTAAAAATACAAAAATTAGCCGGGTATGTGGCTTATGCCTGTAATCCCAGCTACTTGGGAGGCTAAGACAGGAGAACAGGTTGAACCCGGGAGGTGGAGGTTGTAGTGAGCCAAGATTGCGCCACTGCACTCCAGCCTAGGCAACAGAGCAGGACTCCATCTCAACAAAATAAAAAATAAATTAAAAAAGGCCAGGAGCAGTGGCTTGCACCTGCAATCCCAGTACTTTGGGAGGCTGAGGCGAACAGATCACCTGAGGTCAGGAGTTTGACACCAGCCTAGCCAACATGGTGAAACTCTGCCTCTACTAAAAATACAAAAAAATTAGCTGGGGGTGGTGGCAGTTGCCTGTAATCCCAGCTACTCAGGAGGCTGAGGTAAGAGAATCGCTTGAACCTGTGAGGCGGAGGTTGCAGTGAGCCAAGATCGTGACACTGCACTCCAGCCTGGGCAACAGAGCAGGACACTATCTGAAAAGAAAAGAAAAAGAAAAAGAAAAACGGGTTAATGGAATGAAAGGGAGATGAAGGGAGATGAAGGCAGAGAGAGGGAGAGAGACGGAGGGAGAAATTAGAGGCAGACAGAGAAGCAACAGAAGATGAGACACAGGGCAGAGAGTTAAAGAAACAGCTGAGGGGAGACCAAAGTGGGGAGTGGAGACTGGGAGCAGCTGGCAGGGAGGAGCCAGGGAGCGGTTCTGACGAACTGGGCACTCTTCAGAGGTTCAGCAGCGCCCATTACCAGGCAGCCCGATCTTCGGCCTCAGGATCACTTCAAGTGTGGCCTTGTTGAAGATCTCTTTGCTGACCTTCACCTCGGCCGGCCCGTACACGCCCGCCAGGACAGAGGTGTCACCTGGGGAGACAGCAGGGGAGGCCTCACTCACAGTGGCTTCTGGGGCCCCATTCGTGGCATTGAGCCTGATGGCCAGGGCTCCCCACGCCACCCCCGCCATTTGTTGGCAGTGATTCTTTGAGCACTCACTTCACTTCTCTGCCTGCACATCCTCATTTGTAAAATGGGGACAACAGCAGTCCCTCCCCTCTAGCGTCCTGTGAGGGTCAAAGGACTCAATTCACAGAGAACACTTAAGACATTGTGGGGCTCATGCTGAGTGCGCAACTGACTTTAGCTGATATTAGTAACAGTCATCCATTATGGCATTCAGGCAGGGTCTCACTCTCCTGGCCCAGGCTGGAGTGCAATGGTGCCATAATGGTTGACTGCAGCCTCGACCTTCCGGACTCAAGCGATCCTCCCCCCTCAGCCTCCCGAGTAGCTGGAACTACAGGCCCATGCCACCATGCCCGGCTTTTTTTTTTTTTTTTTAAATTTTTAATAGAGATGGGGTTTCACCATGTTGGCCAGGGCTGGTCTTGAACTCCTGACCTCAGGTGATCCGCCCACCTTGGCCTCCCAAAATGCTGGGATTACAGGTGTGAGCCACTGTGCCGGCCTAATGTTAGTATTTTTAGTAGAGAGGGGATTTTGCCATGTTGCTCAGGCGGGTCTTGAACTCCTGGGCACCTGTAATCCCAAAGCGCTGGGATTACAGGTGTGAGCCACCATACCTGGCCCTGATATTAGTAACTTTTAACAGGAAGTCCTTCCTCAAAGCTAACCATCCTCCCCCTTACTGCAGCTGCTCTCAGCCTCCTGAGTAGCTGGGATTACAGGCACCCACCACCACACCCAGCTAATTTTTGTATTTTTAGTGGAGATGGGGTTTTGTATGTAGGCCAGACTGGTCTTGAACTCCCTACCTCAGGTGATCCACCCGCCTCGGCCTCCCAAAGTGCTGAGATTACAGGCGTGAGCCACTGCACCCGGCCTCCCATGTCAAATTTTATTTTATTTTTGAGACGGAGTTTCGCTCTTGTTACCCAGGCTGGAGTGCAACGGTGCGATCTCGGCTCACGGCAACCTCCGCCTCCTGGGTTCAGGCGATTCTCCCGCCTCAGCCTTCTGAGTAGCTGGGACTACAGGCACGCGCCACCATGCCCAGCTAATTTTTTGTAGTTTTAGTAGAGACGGGGTTTCACCATGTTGACCAGGATGGTCTCGATCTCTTGACCTCATGATCCATCCGCCTCGGCCTCCCAAAGTGCTGGGATTACAGGCGTGAGCCAACGCGCCCGGCCCATGTCAAATTTTAAAGAAAAATGTTCTTGGAGTTAATCTAGTTTTGAGAGTTATTTAGCTAGGGGAAGGGGATATTTGCCCTATAGGTAAGACTTGCCCTCATCTTAGGGATACTTACTCCTGTGGAGAGATGCAGTGAGGTGGCAGTGGCGATATATTTTTCAACCTAGGGTAGTGACATTATCTTCAATTTGAGGAGTATTTATGTGGGTGAAAGATCCGTCACAGTCCAGAGTATTTATGCAAATAGATAGGTTTGCGTCAGTCCGGGATGCATGGACCTAGAGGGTGTGTGAGGCGGAGGACGAATCTAGTTAAGGGGGATAGTTGCCCTGGTGAGGTGATTTTCCCTATTCTGAAATATCCATTCTTGGGGGGACAGTCTGCCCCTCTTCTCATTCTCAGAGATATTTGCTAGGATGGAGCTATCTTCTTTCTAGTCGTGAGGGAGAGATGTGTGTATCCCTGCGTATGTAGTAGTATTCAACCGGACAAGAAATCCTGCATCAGTGCAGGAGTGACAGTTACCAGCTGGTAACGTGGGGAGGTGGGCACTCTGTTGCACTGTAGTTCCTTCTCTAAAAGAAAGACAAGCGTGAAGTTCTTACCTTGCAGGAAAGAAGCAGAGCCATCTGGCCGCGACAGCAGGTTCTGTTCGCAGGCAAAGTGCCGGAGGCTGCAGCCGGGACCCCGAGGGCTGGACCCTGTTCCAGTTTCAGCGCGAATTTTGGCGTCAGTATGCATCTCCTCCTCCATCACGCCAGACCCCACGTGCGGCTGTGATTGTCACTTCCGCCCGGCGGCGCGCGCTGCGTACAGGCTGCGTAACCAGTGCGCACGCGTTGGGCTGGGCAGTTAGCCTGGGCGTCCGCACGTGGCTTAGCGTTTACCAACAATTTGGCTCCGCCCTGACCCACCTCCTAACTCTGGCAACGCCATTGGGCAGTTGAGAACAGGAGGCGGGCCTTGGCATGGTCCAGTTTTACTCTGAACACCCGGCCCCTAAATCCCTGGGGCCTTGGTCAGGTTGCCCTTTTCTTTGCCTGTTACAGGGGCAACTACAGTGAGGCAATTGGAGAAAACTTTGGACCGATAGATTTTCGTTTCCAAATCTCTGTGCATTCTGTCTACCACAGGACGGGAAAAAGGTGGTTTCCGTGTCAGATGGTCCTGGAGTTTGCGTCAGGCATATAAAGGGGGAGCCCCGAGTCTAGCCTACAAGAGGGCCGGACCGCCCAGTGGTTGTTAGCCAAGATGGCGGTAGCAATAGGTGCGGTGAGGGTTTGGAGGCAGAGCCGAATCCTGGGCCAGGCTGCCCTCCTGCTGCTGCGACGGCCTGGGGCGCAGGGACTGACTATATCAGTGAGTATCTGGTCTCCAGGAGGTTTTCCCAAAGGGGAATAGGGATGTAAAGGCTATCTTCAGAGTGTGGGGTCCCTGAAGGATATGAAGGAAGGGCTGTCCCAGAAGGGAAAAAGTGGGAGACCTCTTGGAGAAGACACTGAAGGAAAGCTCTTCCACTTCCTTAGGAGAGGAAAAGAACCTGATTGCAACTTCTTTGTGGGCCCTGAGGGAGAAAGACGACTTGAAGAGAGTGATGGGAGTTCCTTATCAGCTGTCTCCCCTATTCAGGGCTCCTTGGAGGGACAGGGGAAGACCGCGAGACCTTTTCTCTCACGGTTTGGAGAATGCAACTGACTTTGTAAGGGAGAGACTTTCTTCTGGGCAAAGATTCCTCTTCAAAAAGGAGAAAGAAGAGAGCAGGTCCCTGTCACAGGCTGCATAGGGCCCTGTAGTCCTTTGCTCCTTTGCCACAATTCTGATTTTAAAATGAAATGTGTAAAGAACTTGTTTGATTTCTGTGTCTTCTGATCGAACATCAAGACAGGGAATTCGTGTGTTCTGGACACCGTACAGAGGAGATGATTAGTATTTGTTGAATTAATGAGGGGGGAAAAAGAAGGGAGAGAGGTATGGACAGGACACTTTGCCCACATTTCTTAGAAACGCTTGAGAAGGCTTTGTTTCTTGCCCAAAGAGTCACAGTCCCTTCAGGTGGATGCTGCTAAGGGCAAGATTAGCCTGCAAAAAACGTAGTTAGAAGCCCCTCTTTGGGGTGGGGGAGGCAGTAGGTTGCAGAAGAGCTTTGAACTACAGTTGACAGATAGGAGAGTAGTGGTTAAGTGGGTGAGTTCATGTCCTTGCTCTGCCACTTTCCACTTGAGTAGCCTTGGGCAACAGACTGCACCTCTCTGGGTCTATGGACCTAATTTTCCTCCCTGTAAAATATTAACAGTGGCCACCTCATAGGACTATGAAAAATTAATGTGTAAAATGCTAAGGACTGGACCTGGCACATCATAGGGGCAATAGGAATGTTGGTCATTGTTGATAGTGAAGGTGGAGGGAAGGGGCAGAAACTGACCTTGGAGATGGGGATAAGAAAGGGGGTGACCTTGGTAGGGCCAGGATGGGTGAGGTCCTGGGGAAAAAAAATCTCAAAAGATCTTGTGAAGTTGAGTCTGATCCTCGGATCCTCAGTCCATAAGGAGGGGAAGATGGAATCTGTAGGAAGAAGCTCTGGGTAGGGGGACAAATGGGAGAAGGGTGAAGAGGATGGGCCAGGAGTAGGGCGTAGTAGGTACCTAGGAAGGGAGTCACTTAAAATAGGTAAATGCAGAAGGGCTGCAGGAGCAGGTGTGGGCAGGGCAGTCTCCTGCCTTTGGGCTATTCTCCTTTGAGAACAATCATATCCTCCACAGCTGATCTCAGTCCCAGGAGCCCATTGGCCCGACAAGTGGGGCGGGAGGTGGGCAGGCTAGGGAAAGGTCATTTATGGTTGATTACATCTTTCTCTCCTGGCTCAATCTCCTGATTACCTTTCCTCTTGCTTTCCCTCCTTCATTTTTGGTGGAGAGTGGGGAGGGAAGAAGTCCCTACTTTTTAATTATTCATGTATCTTTAAATTTATATTATCTTAGAGTTATTGTTTTTTTCCCCTTTATTTTGCCCACCTGTTCTTTCTCTCACCTGTCTTCCCTCCCCTTCCCTCTCTTCCCTTTTCTCTTTTCTCTTCTCTTTTCTCTATCTCTTTCTGTACCTCTCTTTTTTCTTTTTTGAGACAGAGTTTTGTTCTCTCGTCCAGGCTGGAGTGCAGTGGCGCAGTCTTGGCTTACTGCAACCTCTGCCCCCCAGGTTCAAGCAGTTATCCTGCCTCAGCCTCCCTAGTAGCTGGGATTCCAGGCGTGTACTATCACGCTTGGCTAATTTTTGTATTTTTGGTAGACAGGGTTTTGCCATGTTGTCCAGGCTGGTCTTGAACTGCTGGCCTTAAGTGATCCACCTGCCTTGGCCTCCACAGGCGTGAGCCACTATGTCCAGCCTTTTCTTTCTTTCTCTCTCTTTTTTTTTTTTTTTGAGACAGAGTCTCGCTCTGTTGCCCAGGCTGGAGTGCAGTGGTGTGATCTCGGCTCACTGCAACCTCCACCTCCTGGGTTCAAGCGATTCTTCTGCCTCAGCCTCCTGAGTAGCTGGGACTACAGGCATGTGCCACCATGCCCAGCTAATTTTTGCATTTTTAGGAGAGGTGGGGTTTCACCATATCTGCCAGGCTGATCTTGAACTCCCGACCTTGTGATCCACCCGCCTCGGCCTCCCAAAGTGCTAGGATTACAGGCCTGAGCCACTGTGCCCAGCCTGCCTTTTCTTTCTTTGAGACAAGGTTTCACTCTGTCACCCAGACTGGAGTGAGTGTAGTGGTGTGATAATGGCTCACTGCAGCCTCAACCTCCTGGGCTCAAGCAGTCCTCCCACCTCAGCCTCCTGGGTAGCTGGGACCATAGGTGTGTGCTACCACACCTGGCTAATTTTTAATTTTTTTATTTTATTTTATTTTTTTTGAGATGGAGTCTCGCTTTGTTGCCCAGGCTGGAGTACAGTGGCACAATCTTGGCTCACTGCAGCCTCCACCTCCGAGGTTCAAGTGATTCTCTTGCCTCGGCCTCCCAAGTAGCTGGGACTACAGGCATGTGCCACTACGCCCAGCTAATTTTTGTGTTTTTAGTAGAAATGGGGTTTTACCATGTTGACTCAGGCTGATCTTGAGCTCCTGACCTCAGATGATCCGCCTGCCTCACCCTCCCAAAGTGTTGGGATTACAGGCGTGAGACACTGTGCCCGGCTGCACCTGGCTAATTTTTAAATCTTTGTAGAGATGGGGTTTTGCCATGTTGTCCAGGCTGGTCTCGAACTCCTGGGCTCAAGTGATCTTCCTGTCTCAGCCTTTCAAAGTGCTGGGATGATAAGCGTGAGCCACCTTGCTTGGCCGTATTATTCAGTTTTCATGAGTTTAAGTTTAAATAGCCACAGGTGTGCTGGACGGGGTGGCTTATGACCGTAATCCCAGCTACTCGGGAGGCCAAAGCAGAAGAATCGCTTGAACCTGGGAGGCGGAGATTGCAGTGAACCGAGATCGCGCCACTATACTCCAGCCTGGGCGACAGAGCGAGACTCTCTAAAAATAAATAGCCACAAGTGGTTGGTGGCTGCCATATTAGATGGTGCAGTTTTATCCAGATGGAGATGAAGATATATAGTCAGGGAATGGTTGAGAGGCTGTATAGTTGTGGACAGATAGGATTGTGGAGAGATTACTGGGTTTACTGGGGAAGATCAGGTTAGCAAGAGGGGTGGGCTGCTTCACTTGTTCCTGACTTCTTGCCCTTCCTCTACTCACTCCCTTCATTGAATACCCTGCTGCCCTGCAGATGCATTTGCCTGATTTTCACCTCCCTTCCTGTCTCTGCTACCATAGCAGATGTTTTAGTGCTCAGGGAAAGGAGGAGGAAGGAAACTCAGATTGTCAAGGAATCGTGAGTCAGTTTCTCACCACCACCCCAGGTCTGGGCTTGGCTAAGTCATTTCACCTCTCTGACCCTAGTTAGTGGAGTGAGTAGAGTCCCTAACCTGTTGGAAGTCAGGAAGCACCTGGAGCTTGGTCTGTGCTAATTATCAGTGACTTTATTTTTGTGACCCAGCTCTTCAGGGGCAGCCTATCTGGGGGTTCCAATACCCTGTGCAGTATCTCCAAGTGGTAGGTACTCAGAGTGTGTATATTTGTCTGTTCTCAGGCTGCTAATAAAAACACACCTGAGACTGGGTAATTTATAAAGAAAAAGAGGTTTAATGGACTCAACAGTTCCACATCCTGGGGAGGCCTCACAATCGTGGTGGAAGGTGAGTGAGAAGCAAAGTCACATCTCACATGGCAGCAGGCAGGCAGAGTGCTTGCAGGGGAACTCCCCTTTATAAAACCATCAGATCTCGTGAGACTGATTCACCATCATGAGAACAGCACGTGAAAGACCGTCTCTCCCTGCCATGATTCAGTTACCTCTCATTGGGTCCCTCCCATGATACATGGGAATTATGGGAGCTATAATTCAAGATGAGATTTGAGTTGGGGACACAGACACACTGTATCAGTGTGTATTGTGGGATGAATGGAGATGATCATTATGGTCTTCTAAGTGCCCAGGCTGGAGTGCAGTGGCGCCATCTAGGCTCACCGCAGCCTTGGTCCCCCAGTTTCAAGTGATTCACCTGCCTCAGCTTGCTGAGTAGCTGGGATTATAGGCTGCCACACACGGCTTATTTTGGTAGTTTTAGTAGAGATGGGTTTTCACCATGTTGGTCAGCCTGGTCCCAAACTCCTGACCTCATGATCTGCCTGCCTTGGTGTCCCAAAGTGCTTGGATTATAGGCATGAACCACTATGCCCGGCCCGGAGTTTTTATTTTATTTTTTATTTTTATTTTATTTTTTGAGATGGAGTCTCCCTCTGTCGGCCAGGCTGGAACACAGTGGCACAATCTCGTGTCACTGCAACCTCCACCTCCAGGGTTGAAGCAATTCTCCTGCCTCAGCCTCCCGAGTAGCTGGGACTACAGGCGTGCACCCCACGCCCAGCTAATTTTTTTGTATTTTTAATAGAGATGGGGTTTCACCATGTCAGCCAGGCTGGTCTTGAACTTCTGACCTCAGGCAATTTACTGGCCTCGGCCTCCCAAAGGGCTGGGGTTTCAGGCGTGAGCCACTGCGCCTGGCCGGGAGTTTTTATTTTTAAAAATTTTTCTTTTTATTCCTTGAGATAGGTCTCACTTTGTCAGCCAGGCTGGAGTGCAGTGGCATCATCTTGGCTCGCTGCAGCCTTGACCTCTTAGGCTCCAGTGATCCTCCCACCTCAGTCCCTTGAGTAGTTGGGACTACAGGTGTGCACCACCATGCCCAGCTAATTTTTTGTAGAGATAAGGATCTTGCCATGTTACCCAAGCTCATCTTGAACTCCTGGGCTCAAGCTATCTACCCTCGTTGGCCTCCCAAAATGCTGGTATTATAAGCATGAACCACCGTACCTAGCCTTAAATTATATTTGTTTATTTATTTAAATTTTTTGTAGAGACAAGGTCTCACTATGTTTCCCAGGCTGGCCTCAAACTCCTGGATTCAAGTGATCCTCTCTCCTCAGCCTCCAGAGTAGTTAGAATTACAGGCGTCTGCCACTGTACTTGGCTCAGGGAGTTTCAGTCACACAATCAGGAGGCAGCGGTCTGCTCAGTCAGCGTCCATGCCCTTAGCCATGGTGACTCTGACTTCAGATGACTCCACCAGGGCCACCCCAGTACTTCCGGGGCAGAGCAGACCATCCAGAGCGGGCAGGTGGTGCTTTCCTGTGTGGTTGGAGAGGACATGGCGTGAAGCTTTGTGTAAATCTGTGTAGCCTCTGCCACTGTAAATCACTGGCCACTGGGACAGACTCTCCAACGCCCGACCAAAAGCTAGAACAGATGGGTGGAGTCGCATCCTTCTTTTGCAGGAGTTTGACCACCTACTCCCGTTATGGAGCATTTCCTCAGGACCAGGCGCCGTATAGAGCCCTTTGCGTAGCTCACTGAATTGGCGCAGCAACCCTGGGGCTGGGGACCACCATCATCTCCACCAGCGCAGAAAAGAAGGGAGGAGGGTACAGCTGAGGCCCAGCTCCAATATATGGAGCACACCGGGGTGCCCTGAAGGTAGCTTTGCAGCCTCCAGAGGCTGACAGTCTTGCCCCGACACCCTGGTTTGTTGTCAGACTCTGGCCTCCCTTCTTAGTGCCCATCTGAAGACCAGCCTTTGGTCCTCTTCCATCAGCATGCCATCTTCCCTGTGCCTCAGTCTCCCTCCCTGGAGTATCTGCTGAGGCCACAGTTTGGTTTTATTGTTCTTTGAGACAGGGTATCACTTTGTTGCCCAGGCTGGAGTCCAGTGGTACAGTCATGGCTCACTGCAGCCTTGGCCTCTTGGGCTCAAGCCATCCTCTCACCTTCAGCTCCCCCAGCTCCAGTATCTGGGACTACAAATACATGCCACCATTCCCAGCTAATTTTTTTTTTTTGAGATGGAGTCTCCCTCCTGTCACCAGGCTGGAGTGCAGTGGCACAATCTCAGCTCACTGCAACCTCTGCCTCTTGGGTTCAAGCAATTCCCTGTCTCAGCCTCCCAAGTAGCTGGGATTATAGGCGCACACCACCACGCCTGGCTATTTTTTGTATTTTTAGTAGAGATGGGGTTTCATCATGTTGACCAGGCTGTTGTATTTTTAGTAGAGATGAGGTTTCATCATGTTGATCACCATGTTGATCACCTGACCTCAGGTGATCTGCCCGCCTTGTTTTTGTGTGTGTGTGTGTGGAGATGGAGTTTCATACCGTTGCTCAGGGATTACAGGCATGAGCTACCACGCCCATCCTTCCTGGCTAAGTTTTAAAATTTTCAGAGACGGGGTTTTCACCATGTTGCCTAGGCTGGTCTTGAACTCCCGGTCTCAAATGATTCTCCTGCCTTAGCCTCCCAAAGTACTGGGATTATAGGCATGAACCACTGCACGTTGCCACAGTTTGGTTTTAGAATCCACTTTAACATGCAGTTAGTCCTTCCCCGCTCTTTTCCCCATCCTTATAAGGTGTAGACACTTCCCTTTCTCCCACGTCTCACCTTCCTAGGTTTTGTTTTTCTGTCTCTTACCAAGTTTTGAGTACATAATATATCCCAAGTCGGTGCTGAACCCCTTGTGTGAGTGAACTTAGCAACTTTTCACATGGCATTCTGCAGCCTTCTTACAGATAAACTCAGAGAGATGAAGCATTCATTTTTTTGTTTTGAGACAGAGTCTCACTCTATTGCTGAGGCTGCAGTGTAGTGGCATGATCTCGGCTCACTGCGACTTCCACCTCCTGGGTTCAAGCGATTCACCTGCCTCAGCCTCTCAAGTAGCTGAGATTACAGGCACATGCCACCACGACTGGCTAATTTTTGTATTTTAGTGGAGACAGGGTTTCACCATGTTGGTCAGGCTGGTCTCAAACTCCTGACCTCAGGTGATCTGCCCGCCTCAGCCTCCCAGAGTGCTGGGATTACAGGCATTAGCCACTGTGGCCGGCCGAGATGAAGTGTTTTTGCAGAGAGCCACACAAGCTGAGAAATTGGAACCCAGGGAAGTTGAACTCCAGAGCCAGGGAACTTAACTGCCCATTCATGTGTTAGCTCATTTGAGTGCCTGCTGTGAAGGCAACCTGGATGCTGGCTCTGCCTTCCTGGCTGGATTGTGGTGTGTGTGGGAGGTAGACAATGAAACAGAGGAAGTTTCTTGGTCGATGTCTGGCTGTGCTGGCCGCTCAGAGCGGGAAGAGCTGTGCTGCAAGAGGCCGGCTGCTTCCTCCTCACGAGGGAAGGGGAAGCCTACCGAGCATTGTCAGGCCTGAATCTGCCCTGCCGTTGGGAATGTAATTTCCTCACCACCACAAATGCAAATAAACACACACAACTTAACATGTTACCCTGCTGGAACTGTGGGTGGCTTATTCACTGCAGTTAAATGAAGATGGACGCATTTGAGCACCCATGTGTGAGCTCCAGCTTGTGGCAAACCCTGCCCTTTAACTCCTGTGGGAAGTGAAGCCACAGTTACTGACCGCGGAAGAATTCGCGGAGTAGTGGGAAGAAAAGCTGCATATGGTTGAAAATTAGGCTGCAGGGGCAGTGGAGTGAGGAGCATGGAAGTCTAGGAGCCTGAGTCTCAGCCCTGCCCAGTTTGGAAGCCCAGTCCTGATGTAATTTTTTTTTTTTTTTTTTTGAGACAGGGTCTCACTTTGTCCCCCAGGCTGGAGTACAGTGGCATGATCTCAGCTCCCGATAGCTTCATCCTTCCAGGTTCAAGCAGTCCTCCTGCCCCAGCCTCCCAAGTAGCTGGGACCACAGGTGTGCATCACCACACCCAGCTAATGTTTGTAATTTTTTGTGGAGACAGGGTTTCGCACTGTTGCCCAGGCTGGTCTCCAACCCCTGAGCTCATGCAGTCCTCCTGCCTTGACCTTCCAAAGTTCAAGGATTACAGGCATAAGCCACTGCGCCTGACCCAACTTTTTTTTTTAATTTGTGGTCTGGTGCAGGTTATTTTACCTCCCCGAGCCTCGGTTTCCTCATCTACTCAAGGGCAATGGCAGAGAATACCCATCATCAATTCCCCGAGTCAGTAGGCTTGTGCATGCCAGACTCAACTGGCTTACAGCACATGCTTCATAAAGGGGAGCTGTTGCAACAACTTGGCCGGTTCTGGGCTGCCTAGTTCCAGAGCTCAGAGTTCCAGTGGGCTCACACCTTTTCAGCTTTAGGCTTCTCACAGGTCTCCTGGGCTTTTCTCAGTCATTCCTCTTCTAATCTGAGGAGGTGTGACGTCCTTGCAGGACTCCTCCAGCCCCTCTGAGCTTCCTTTATTTTATTTTATTTTATTTATTTATTTATTTATTTTGAGACACCGTCTTGCTCTGTTGCCCAGGCTGGAGTGCTGGAGTGCAGTGATGTGATCATGGCTCACGGAAGCCTTTACCTCCTGGGCTCAAGCAATCCTCCCACTTCAGCCTCCCAAGTAGCTGGGACTACAGGTATATGCCACCATGCCTGGCTAATTTTTAAAATTTTTTATGGAGATAATGGTCTAAGGCTGGTCTTGAACTCCTGGGCTTAAGTAATCCTTGAGGCCAAAGTGTTGGGATTATAGATGCGAGCCACCTTGCCTGGCCCTGAGCTCCTTCTGTCTTCTTTGAAGGATCCGCTATTCCTCTCCTTTTGTCTTTGTGTGGTGTGTGTGGCAGGGTCTCAATCTTTTGCCCAGGGTGGAGTGTGGTGGCATGATCTGGGCTTACTGCAACCCCTGCCTCCTGAGGTCAAGTGATTCTCCTGCCTCAGCTTCTTTAGTGGCTGGGTTTACAGGTATGCACAACCACACCCAGCTAATTTTTGTATTTTTGGTAGACATGGCGTTTCACCATGTTGGCCAGGCTGCTTTTGGCCTCAAGTGATCCGCCTACCTTGGCCTCTTGAAGTGTTGGGGTTACAGGTGTGAGCCACCGCACCTGGCTATATTTTGTCTTTCGCATGTTCCATTTCCCTTGCCTGGAATGTGCTTTCCCTGCCTCCTGGTTATCCCTCAGATCTCAGCTGTAACAACACTTCCGCAGGGAATTCTTACCCTCCTTTCCTTCTGCGATAGGATGATATGAACCACCGTCATCGTTACGTGTTCAGCATCCGCTCTCCCTGCTAGGCAGCAGAGGGCAGATGTCTTGCCTGTCTTAGGTCCCCAGAGCCCAGCACTGGGCTGGGAACATGGCAGGTGCTGAAATATTTGTTGAATGAGTCAGTCTCAGCCCGCAGAGGGAGCTGGGACTGGAGTAGAGTGGACAGTGAAGCGTGCAGCAGTTTGCCAAGCGACAGGGAAAGAGACTGTCTAGTAAAGCAGGCAGAGATGAGAGAGGGGAAATGGTGATAGCTACGATTGTTTTGAGCATTTGTCATACGGCTTACAGATGCTCTGCTGAATATTTTATCCGCATGATCTTGTTTAGGCCTCACATTTCCATGAGGGGTTCTCCATTTTTATAAACAAGGAAGAGGGCACATGGAGAGGGGAAGTTACTTTGCCATATCATCCAGTAAGGGATTTTTTTTTTTTTTTGAGATGGAGTCTCACTCTGTCGCCCAGGCTGGAGTACTGTGGTGCAATCTTGGCTCACTGCAACCTCCGCTTCCCATCTCCTGCCTCAGCCTCCTGAGTAGCTGGGACTACAGGCATGTGCCACCACACCCAGCTAATTGTATTTTTAGTGGGTACAGGGTTTTGTCACGTTGGTCTTGAACTCTTGACCTCAAGTGATTCACCTGCCTTGGCCTACCAAAGCCAGTAAGGGATTTGAACTGAGGCAGTCTGACTCTTAAGAGCTCAAAGACTTAAGCTCTGTTCTGAGTGGCTTCACTGGTGCATGGTAGAGGGATCAGAAGATAGCCTGTCTGGATGCCTAGAGGCCATCCTGCAGTGGGCATATGTGTCTGTGGTCACAGAGGGAGAGAGAGGAGGGGGCATCTGTGGCCAGACTGGGGAGGCCTTGAGTGCCAGGATGAAGCGTTCGGGCCTACGAGAATGAGATAGTAATAGCTACCAGTTTTTGACTTGCCAGCCACTTTACTGAGTCATTTCATGTTACAGCAGTCCTATGGGATAGCTGTTGCTGTTTTCATCCCAGTTTTTCAGATGGGGAAACTGAGACACAGATGTTGTAGTCAGTTGCCCAAGGCGTTGCTGTGGGAGAGTGGTGGAGTTGGGGCTCAGAACCTGCGAGTCAGGCCCTCGAGTTCACAGGGGTCATGTACTCAACCACCACACCGCCTGCCTGCTGCTGTGGTCAAGCCAGCAGAAACCTGGGTGCTGCTCCTGATGCAGGTGTCTCCTCTGCTCTCTCCCCCAGCACCCCCACAGGCAACAGGAGCAGCAGTTCTCATCTCTGGATGACAAGCCCCAGTTCCCAGGGGCCTCGGCAGAGTTTATAGACAAGCTCGAATTCATCCAGCCCAATGTCATCTCTGGAATCCCCATCTACCGCGTCATGGACCGGCAAGGCCAGATCATCAACCCCAGCGAGGACCCCCACGTGAGAGGCGGCCTCCCTCCCTTCCCGTGCCCCCTATGCCCAGGCCCCTTGCCTGTCTCCTCTCTGGTCCCAACTACCCCACGTCTGTCTGTGCCTCCACCCGCAGCTGCCGAAGGAGAAGGTGCTGAAGTTCTATAAGAGCATGACACTGCTTAACACCATGGACCGCATCCTCTATGAGTCTCAGCGGCAGGTGCGTGGAGACAGGCTCAGGGGCAGGGGGCTGGAATTACCTGAGGTCCTCTACCTCTGTGTGGGCCAAAGGATGGCTCCCAAGAAGGAGAGAGTTTTTTTTTTGTGGGGGTCCATGGAGTTCTGAGGGTTTTCTTGGGGCTCTGGGGGAAAAGTGTGAGAGGCAGTGCTGCCCTAGGGCAGAGGATGGACCCGATCACTAAAAAACCTACTGTGTGCCTTGCTTGGGGCTTGCCTGTGTTGGGAGAGGGCATGGCCAAGGCCTGACAGCCCTTCCTCTTGGAAACGCACAGTCCTGAGAAACAGGGTGGGTCGCCAGTGCTTCCTAGAGTGCTCCAGGGACCACCCTAGGCCCATGTGAAATGTGCTGTGATCCCCTGATACATCCTAGTGTCAGGGGACAAAGACCCAGTCAAGCCAGGGTCAACAAACGGAAGTTACCGACTCAAATGACCACATACCCAGAGGGTCCTGTTTTTGGGCACAGCTGGATCCAGGGGGCTCAAAAGATGTCATTATACCTTCTCTCCCTCTGTCTTTTCTATTCTCTTTTGCCTTGGCTTTTTTCCTCTGCAAGCAGTGGTGGGCTCTGGCAGCTCCTGGCTCATGGAGAGGAGGCAGAGAGAAAGGACGCAGGTAAAGGCTCTGAAGCAAGTCTGTAAGACAAGTCCTAGTCCTGCCCCTTTCTAGCTCTGTGGTCCTGGGAAAGTTGTTTAAAATCTCAGTGCTTCCGTTTTCTATTTTACTTTATTTCATTTAAAAAATTTTATTTATTTTATATTTTATTTTATTTATTTATTTGAGACAGAGTCTAGCTGTGTCACCGAGGCTGGAGTGCAGTGGCGTGATCTTGGCTCACTGCAACCTCCGCCTCCTGGGTTGAGGCAATTCTCCTGCCTCAGCCTCTTGAGTAGCTGGGACTACAGGCACCTGCCACCATGCCTGGGTAATTTTTGTATTTTTAGTAGAGATGGGGTTTCACCATGGTGGCCAGGCTGGTCTCAAACTCCTGACCTGAGGTGATCTGCCTGCCTCAGCCTTCCAAAGTACTGGGATTACAGGCATAAGCCACCATGCCTGGCCTCTTTTTTCTTTTCTCTTCTTAATTATTTTATTTTTTTATACAGGGTCTCACTGTGTCACCCAGGCTGTTGTATAGTGGCACAACTGTAGCTCACTGTAGCGTTGACCTCTTGGGCTCAAGCCATCCTCATGCTTTCGCCTCCGTAACAGCTGAAACTATAGGCATGGGCCACCATCCCTGGCTAATGTTTTTACTTTTTGTAGAGATGGGGTCTTGCCTTGTTGCCAGGCTGATTTTGAACTCGGGCTCAAGCGATCCTCCCACCTTGGCCTCCCAAAGTGCCACTGCACCCAGCCAGAGCTTCATTTTTCTTATCTGCACCTACCCCATGAGGTTGTCGTGAGGGTTGATGGTGGCGTATGTAATGGCCTTAGGGGCAGCCAAACCGGCATTTAGCTACCACTTAATATTAGCATCTTATTATTTGTGATGACCCTATCCATCTTGCAGTTATTGCCCTTTCCACTTAGTAGTGGAAAGAGAATCGTCCTTGACAGTTTAGCATGAGGCCCACAGCTGGCACTCATTGACCAAGCTTTGCTCATAGACCCTGTCATGAACCAATGACTGTGACTGACTGGCCAAGCCCAGGCTATGTGCCCGCCCCCAGGAACTGAGGAAGTGAGTAGAAACTATCTCTTTCAGGCCACAGAGATGTAGGGCGGGGCTGGGAGGTTCCTCTGAGAAGAGTAGGAAGCGTGTTTGGCAAGGCAGGCCCTTGGATGTCCACCATTCTTGCAGGATCAGGACCTCTCCCGGGCTTGGGAATTTGCATTTGTGTCAAGCACCCAGGTGACCCTGCTGGGACACTGCATAGATTCAGGCAGGCAGCTCACTCCTAGACGTTCTCACTCACAGGAACCCTATACATGGGTTTGCTGAGTTAAGGTAGTATCTTCACCCTGCCCAGAAAATTCCCTGGGTATCCAGCACCCATAGGAGCAAGTCCAGCCCTTCCTGGCCACCCTGCCCGCCTGTTCTCCCATGGTGCTCTTTGTTCCTTTCTCCACAGCCTCAGTGCCAGGCCACACCACCCCTGCGCACGGAGGCTCCCTCCTGCCCCTCCATGGGCTGCACACGCAGGGGCTTTGGAGTCCGGTGGACTTGGGTCCAGTCACAGCTGTGACTTTGGACAGGTGATTTTTCTTGTCTTTCCCTCACATTCTCCATTGTTTTAAAGAATGAGGCTAATGATAGAACCACCCTGGTAGGTAGAGGTAGGAATTCTCTGAGACCAAGCAAGTAGGGTTTGTGCCCATTGGCTGGCACAGAGGAAGCCCTCAGTAAGGGCACCTCACTCGCCACTGTGCAGTCTGCTTCTATCTGGCCTGTGTTTAGCTGTGAGTTGCAGACCTCCTGCCCACTCCAAAAAAAAAAAAAAAAACACACACCAAAACCTTAACAAATAAAAACAAAAGCAGTAGCCTATACCTGTGAGCAGTTTCTTCCTTTGAATAAAAGAAATCTGGGCCTGGCCTGGTGGCTCATAGTAACCCCAGCACTCTGGGAGGCTGAGGTAGGTGGATCACCTGAGGTCAGGAGTTCGAGATCAGCCTGGCCAACATGGCAAAACCCCATCTCTGTTAAAAATACATAAATTAGCTGGGTGTGGTGGCGCACACCTGTAGTTCCAGCTCCTCAGGAGGCTGAGGTGGGAAAATCACTTAAGCATGAGAGGCAGAGGTTGCAGTGAACCAAGATCATGCCACTGCATTCCAGCCTGGGTGACAGTTAGAGACTTTGCCTCAAAAAAACAAACAAAAAAAAGAATCAAAGAATCTGGAAACAGGTGGCCTGGGGCAGGTCTGGTGGCACCATGATGTCATTGGACACCCAGTTTTCTTTCATTGTTTAGATCCACCGCTCATAGCATTGGCTTCTACCTTCTCTGAGGTCTCCTCATGAGTCAAAATGGTTGCTGAAGCTCCCTCCATTACATCTCATTCCAGGCAGGAAGTAGAGGGAAGGTAGAAGTCCAGACATGGCACATCCCAGCTATCCCACACCGCCACCTTTAAGGAGCTTTCTGGGTAGTCCTACCTAGTAACATCTGCATACATTTCATGGGCCACTCCTAGCTTTTGGGGAGACTGAGAAATGTATTAATAATCTTTTAGTCCAGGCAGTTGCTGCCTGTGGGAGAATGAGACCTCTGTTAACAGAGGAGAGGAACAGGATACTGGGAAGGCAACCCAGGAGCCTCTGCCAGTAGGCCCGAGTCCTGATCTTCAGGGGGCTGGTCGCAGGCTCCTTCCCACGCTAACCTGGACAGCCCCGCCAAGCCCTCAGCACTCAGCGCTGCCTACTCACTTGGCACCAGATCTTGCATTAACTTTTAATTGGCTCCCCACTTAGAAGAAAGCACATATTCATCAGTTTCCCCCACAGCAATGGGAAAGCCAGGCCTGGGAACACATGGAGGAGGGCACTGCGGAGCCACGAGGAGCACTGGCCCCGGGGTGTCCCTCAGGGTGCTGTCCAGGCTGCCTTTGTTCCACTTCACACATGGCCCTGGGTGATCTCACATCCATCTGTACGCCAGGGCTGCCCAGAGCTCCAGCCACACTGCTTGTCAGAGCCCTGCTTGGCTTCTCGCCCTGGATCCCCCACAGCAAACTCAGCCTGTCTGAACTTGACCTCGACATCTTGCTCCCAGGCCTGCTCCTTTGCCTTACTTAGTCCATTTCTCAGTGACGGGCACCACCATCCATCCGCTCGCCCACACGGGAAACCTCATCTCATCCCTGTCTCTTCCCTCCCCTTGCTATCCCTTTCTCCTCTCTCATTCCCTCTGTCTGTAGATATTTCTTTTGTTTTCTGTTATTTTTATTTATTTATTTGGAGATGGAGTCTTGCTCTGTTGTCCAGGCTGGAGTGCAGTGGCACGATCTCGGCTCACTGCAACCTCTACCTCCCAGGTTCAAGCAATTCTCCTGCCTTAACCTCCAGAGTAGCTGGGATTACAGATGTGCACCATCACACGTGGCTAATTTTTGCATTTTTAGTAGAGATGGGGTTTTACCATGTTGGCCAGACTAGTCTCAAACTCCTGACCTCAAGAGATCTGTCTGCCTTGGCCTCCCAAAGTACTGGGATTACAGGCATGAGCCACCACGCCCAGCCTGTCTGTAAATACTTCCTTAGGAGCTGCTCAGCTGCTCAGCAGCACACTCTGGGACCCAGCCACGTCCTCTCTCTGCTTCGATGTTGTTGGCGAGTTGACCTTCGTGCTCTGCTTGTGGCCTCGTGTTCACAGCATGGCTGCTGCAGGTCCAGGCTTCATGGCTGTCTGCAAGGCAGGAAGGAGGGCGGGGGTGGGTAGGGCTGGCACCAGCAGCAGTGGTCTCTTCTGTTCAGAAAGCAAAAGCAGACTTCTGCTGAGATCTCTGGCTGAAACTGTGTCCCACGGCCACCTCTGGCTGCAAAGGAGTCCGGGAACCTGAGTGTGTGTCTTCTAGGCTCAGGTCTGGGGATTTGGGAGAAGGGAGATGGCCTGGGCACCCATGTGGCCAGCTGACAGGATCTGCTGCTCCCTAACACAGCCGACTCAACTTCCTCAGACACATCCACCTGCTCCTCTCCCTTCTTACCTCTGCTCCCAAGCTGGGCCTCCGCCCTCTCTCTCCTGGCCCGCTGCCATCAGCCCTGATGGTTCCATCCATTTCCCTCACTGTGGCCTGAGAGTGAGTCTAAAACACAGGTCTGACCACATCGCTCCCTTGAGAAAACCTGTCGGCGGGTTACCACTGTTCTCAGTAAAATCAATGTATTGTTCCTTTGTTATCAGGGTGCCACCGTCCTCTCCCTCCTCATCTTTCCCACCCCTCCCAGCCCTTCTGGCCTCACGGTCTATCATTCCCTCTGCCTGGAACCCTCCACCCCGCCACCTTTGCTCATTGATCCTTGCCCTTCCGTGGTGGAACAGGTGCTTCCTTTGGGCTCCTATCACAGGGACTTGATCCCTTTCGCAGTTCTAAGCAGTCTGGCAGCGTCTCCATAAAGGCAGGAACCCCAGCATGGCCTGGCCCAGGACTGGCCTTCAAGAAGACTATGGATTCATGGAGGCGTCAGAAGCTGGGCAGGGTTTGGATGGCTCTCTGTCATTGCACAGCATAACCAAGCTTGGGTCCCCGGTCCCCCCTCCACCCCCAGGGCCGGATCTCCTTCTACATGACCAACTATGGCGAGGAGGGCACACACGTGGGGAGTGCCGCCGCCCTGGACAACACGGACCTGGTGTTTGGCCAGTACCGGGAGGCAGGTATGTCTGTCTGTGGTTTGGCCTCATGGTCCCCATCGAGGTGTACAATTTAGTTTTTCTGAGTGTGCTCTTACGGGAGCAGCACAGTGTCAGGAAGGTTTAAGGCACTGGAGGAAGAGCTTTCCAAGACAAACCAGGGGTCAGGACTCTGGAGGGGGCGGTCTTCCCACTCTGAAGGCTGGGAAGTGCAGGGGCTCAGGGTCTGTGCTCTTAACCCTTTGTTACCAGTTGTCAGGTTTTAGGCAAGTCACTTCCTTTCTCAGCCTCAGTTTTCTTATCTCCAGAAGAGGGATCATGACGGTACCTGCATCCAAGGGTCGCTGGGAGGACACAGTGAGGTCAAGGCCGGCTGTGGGTGTGGCCGTGCTGGAGACCCTGTCTGCCCAGTGCAGGGATCCCCTGGCCCCTCCTCAAGCACTGTATCCTTCAGGGAGCAGGAGCAGGTGGAAGAACCTTGACAGCCCCGAGAGTGCGTGTGAGATCAGAGGGCCCCGTTGGCCTGGACGAGTGAAAGGAAGGAAAGGTCAAAGACCAGGAATGAGGAAAATCATTGAGCATGAGTGAGTGCCTGGTAGTGAATGCATGAGCCCAGGGAGCAGCGAGTAGGGTGTTCTGGGGACGCTTGTTGGTGCAAACCCTGCAAGGGGACTGCCCTCTGCATGTCAGCCAGCACAGATTGGGCCGGGAAGGCAGATCTTAACCCTTTGTCTTAGAGGCTGCACAGCCTGGGGCCTTTTGTTTCCTTGTTGGTAAGGGGGATGAGCCCTTCTGAAGACAGCTGTTGAAAGGAGTCTTGGCAATGCCCTCAGCACAGAGTGAGCGCTCGGGGCAGAGGTTGATTCGTGATCGGGGCCTCACCTTGGGACAGCTCTTCAGCTGGGCCAGACCACGTGACTGTCCAGAGCCCCTGTGGACCAGCATGGCTTGCAGTCTGCTCAGGACTGTCTATTCCTTGAAGCTGGATCAGGCCCCCGGCCCTACATGCTCTGGGAGGGCAAATACCCTATAATATTTGTCTGAGGTTCAGCGTCATCTGTACGGAAAATGAGATTTCCAGGCACCAGGCAGCAAGCCGGGCCTGCACCAGCCGTGCTGAGCACTGCACCTGTTTTTGCTGAAGGGGTCTCTTTTGTGAGGGCTCTAGGCAGGACCGAGCAAGGCTCATGGGAATCACGGGAGCCACTGAGCTCTCCACACGGCTGTCTGGGCCCTGGCTGCCTCCGCAGGAGTGACTATCCAGCATGGAGGGTTGGGAGAAGTGTCTGGGTGCTACAGATGGGCCTTGTGTAGGGGGAGGCATTGAGTCAGACCCACTCTAGGCCTCACGTGGCAGGCCACTCTCCTCGGCAATGCTGTCTGTTGTCTGTGACGTGAGAAGAGTGGTCTTCATCATGATAGCTAGTGCTTCCCTGGGCTCTTGACACAAGTGCTGTTCTTTCTTTTTCCTTCTCTTTGGGTTTTTTTTTTTTTTTTTTTTTTTTTTGAGGTGGAGTCTCACTCTGTCGCCCAGGCTGGAGTGCAGTGGCGCAATCTTGGCTCACTGCAACCTCTGCCTCCCAGGTTCAGGTGATTCTCCTGCCTTAGCCTCTTGAGTAGCTGGAATTATAGGCACACGCCCCCACACCTGGCTGATTTTTGTATTTTTAGCAGAGATGGGAGTTCACCACATTGGCCAGGCTGGTCTTGGACTCCTGACCTCAAGTGATCCGTTTGCCTCGGCCTCCCAAAGTGCTGGGGATTACAGGCATGAGCCACCATGCCTGGCCAGCTGAGGTCCTCCTGTCAGTGCTCTTTAGCTTCGGAGCCGCTGTCATTTCCCCTCACTGCACTGCAGAGTGAGGGCGCGCTGGGTGAGGTTAGGGCAGGCTCCGATGCTGTTGCCTCATTGAGGCACCTCCCCCATCCATGTGGGACAGGAGAGGCAGGCATTACTGTTGACTTCAAAAGCCAGATGAGACCCTGAGTCAAGAAAGGTGAAGTGGAGCTGAGTCCTTTCAGTCCGAGTCTGACCCAGAGGCAGCTCTCACTGTTTGCCGCCCTTGGCTGTCTTCCCCGGGCTATATGTGGAGTATCAATGGTGGCACCAGCAGGGAGTGGTGCCCAGAGAAAAGGAGTGTTAAGAGGCAGGTGCCAGGTGTGGTGGCTCACGCCTGTAATATCAACACTTCAGAAGGCGGAGGCAGGAGGCTTACTTGAGCCCAGGAGTTCAATACCAGTGTGGGCAACATGGCGAGACCCCCCATCTCTAAAAGATGAAAAAATTAGCCAGGTGTGGTGGTATGCACCTGTAGTCTCAGCTACTCAGGAGGCTGAGTAGGAGGATTGCTTGAACCCGGGAGGTGGAGGTTGCAGTGAGCCAAAATTGCACCACTGCATTCCAGCCCGTGTGACAGAGCAAAACTCCATGTTTAAAATATTAATAATAAGATGTCAACAAGTGCATGATTTAGGCCCAGTGCATGGCTCACATCTGTAATTCCAGCACTTTGGGAGGCCCAGGTGAGGGAATTGCTTGAAGTCAGGAGTTTGAGACTAGCCAGGGCAACATAGCAAGATTCCCCATCTCTCAAAAACAAAAAAAAAAAGTGCATCATTTCAGGGCCTATTGTCCAAACAGTACCGAACTGTTTATGTTGGTGTTTCACGGTGCACCTCTTTAGCTGAGAAATAGCTAAAGCACTCCCCACTTTCCTTCTCAGGCTGCATCTTGAATTCTGTGTAAATTTTGCATCATTTCAACTCCCTGTTCTGCCACTTAATAGTTGTGTGGTGTGGAACCAGTTACGGGAGCACAAATGGGGAGGGTGAGTCCTCCTGCTTCATAGGGTTACTGTGGGGATTGAGTTACTCTCTGCAGAGTGCTCAGAATAGTGCTTTGCACACAGTGTTATCTTCATATTAGTGATTGTTCTTCAGGGAAGATGTACATCCCTTGCACAAAAGGTAACTGCTGGCCTGGCACGGTGGCTCACGCCTGTGATCCCAGCACTTTGGATGGCTGAGGTGTGTGGATCACTTGAGCCCAGGAGTTGAAAACCAGCCTGGCCAACGTGGTGAAACCCCACCTCTACTAAAAATACAAAAATTAGCTGGGTGTAGTGGTGCACACCTGTGGTCCCAGCCACTCGGGAGGCTGAGGCACGAGAATTGCTTGAACCTGGAAGGTGGAGGTTACAATGAGCTGAGATGGCGCCACTGCACTCCAGCCTGGGTGGCAGAGCCAGACTGTCTCAGGAAAAAAAAAAAGGTAACTGCTGTGTGTAATGTGATCCCCGAAACATTTGCGTCTAAAGACAGGGTTCTGCGGTAAAGAAAGGATTTGGAAAGCACTGTGCTAGAGACCTCCTCTGAATAACATTCCCTGAGTACTTGCAGCATTGATCCACAGCACTACCCCTAAGGTGTGAATGTGAGGATTGTCCTCCTACCCAGGCAGTCAAAGAGCTTGTCCCAGGGTAGTCACAAACCCCGTCCTGTCTAACTCAGGAGGCAGGGTCACCTTCACCTGGAGCAGATCCCTTTGATGGAGAGGTAGGTGTTCACCAGAGGTTTTGTTTGAAGAAAGAGTTTTTTGTTTTGTTTTGTTTTTTCGTTTTTTCCGGTAGAGATGAGGTTTCACCATCTTGGCCAGGCTGGTCTCAAACTCCTGACCTCAGGTGATCCACTCACCTCGGCCTCCCAAAGTGCTGGGATTACAGGTGTGAGCCACTGCGCCTGGCCTGAAGGAAAGGTTTTACTGCCATGCATGGGTTAGAGTACTTCTTCTCTGGTCCAGAAGTTGTAAATTAGTGGTCTGTGCTGTTATTTGGTTCATAATTATGATTTTTTTTTTTTGAGACAGGGTCTTGCTCTGTAACCCAGATTGGAGTGCAGTGGCATGTCTCAGCTCCCTACAGCCTTGAACTTTTGGGCTGAAGCAGTCCTCTGCCTCAGC
The DNA here is from genome assembly GCF_030222135.1 of Aotus nancymaae. Lineage (NCBI taxonomy): Eukaryota > Metazoa > Chordata > Mammalia > Primates > Aotidae > Aotus > Aotus nancymaae. The sequence goes on along the minus strand of NW_026988441.1, from coordinate 12,899,969 downwards.
CTCCCAAGTAGCTGGAACCACAGGCACACATCACCATGCCTGGCTAATGTTTTGTTGTTTTTTTTTTTTGTAGAGAAAAAGTCTCACTATGTTGCCCAGGCTGTTCTCCAACTCCTGGGCACAAGCGATCCTCCTCCATCGGCTTCCCAAAGTGCTAGGATTACAGGCATGAGTCATCACGTGCAGCCATAGTGATGATTTATGGTCAGAATATTTATTTTAGTTTATTTTTTGAGACAGAGTCTCACTCTGTCGCTCAGGCTGGAGTGCAGTGGCACAATCTCAGCTTACTGCAACCTCTGCCTCCCAGGTTCAAACAATTCTCCTGCTTCAGCCTCCCAAGTAGCTGAGACTACAGGCACATGCCACCACACCCAGCTAATTTTTTGTATTTTTAGTAGAGATGGGGTTTCACCATGTTAGCCAGGCTGGTCTCGATCTCCTGACCTCGTGATCTGCCTGCCTTGGCCTCCCAAAGTGCTGCGATTACTGGTGTGAGCCATCTCATCTGGCAGAATATTTATTTCCTAGTTGTGAATTAGTGGCCTGTACTTTTATTGGGTACATAATGATGATATTTAAAAGGTAATTGAATTAGCTGAAAACACTTAAAGACCAGACAGTGTCTCACTAAGAAAGAAAAAGGCTAGATTTCTGCTTTCTTTTGAAAAACCAGATTGTCTGGCCTTGCTGGGCAGAGTGAGTCAGTCTGAACATCAGTCTCCCTCTTAAGACAAGCCTGAGCTTTCCTGTCTGCCTACTGGCATGCCACGGGTCACCCACAGGGCTGGTCTGACCCCCCTGCACTGCCCACTTGGCTAACCATTGCCTCCTCCCCTCCTAGGTGTGCTGATGTATCGGGACTACCCCCTGGAACTATTCATGGCCCAGTGCTATGGCAACATCAGTGACTTGGGCAAGGGGCGCCAGATGCCCGTCCACTACGGCTGCAAGGAGCGTCACTTTGTCACTATCTCCTCTCCACTGGCCACGCAGATCCCTCAGGGTGAGGAAGCATGCCCTGGGCCTAGCACACATGCAGACCAGTGTCACACTGCTGTCCAGGCCTCAGCCCTTCTGCCTCCCTTCTGGGTTGGTACCACCACCAGAGCCCTGGTTTATGTTCCAGATTTTTTTTTGTTTTTTTTTTTGAGATGGAGTCTCGCTCTGATGCCCAGGCTAGAGTGCAGTGGCATAATCTTGCCTCACTGCAACCCTTCGCCTCCTGGGTTCAAGCGATTCTCCTACCTCAGCCTCCTGAGTAGCTGGGATTACAGGCACGTACTACCACCTCTGGCTAATTTTTAGTAGAGATGGGGTTTCACCATGTTGGCCAGGCTAGTCTTGAACTCACAACCTCAAATCATCCACCCGCCTCGGCCTCCCAAAGTGTTGGAATTACAGGCATGAGCCACCGCGCCCAGCCTTTTTTTTTTTTGTTTTGTTTTGTTTTGTTTGTTTTAATAAAGATGGGGTTTCACCATGATGGCCAGGCTGGTCTTGAACTCCTGACCTCAGGTGATCCACCCACCTCAGCCTCCCAAAGTGCTAGGATTACAGGCGTCAGCCACTGCGCCCAGCCTCTTTTCTTTTTTTTTTTAAAGACAGACTCTTGCTCCGTCGCTCAGGCTGGAGTGCAGTGGTGCGATCTTGGCTCACTGCAACCTCTGCCGCCCAGGTTCAAGCGATTCTCCTGATTAGCTGAGACTACAGGTATGCACCACCATGCCCAGCTAATTTTTGTATTTTTCGTTGAGACAGGGTTTCACTATGTTGGCCAGGCTGGTCTGAAACTCTCGACCTCAGGTGATCCACCTGCTTCAGCCTCCCAAAGTGCTGGGATTACAGGCGTGAGTCACCGCACCCAGCCCACTTTTTTTTTTTTTCTGTCTGAGACAGGGTTTGACTCTCTTCAGTCATGTTGGAGTACAATGGTGCAATCTCTGCTCACTGTAACCACCTCCTGGGCTTAAGTGATTCTCCTGCCTTAGCCACCTAAGTAGCTGGGATTATGGGCATATGCCACTGCTCCTGGCTAATTTTTTGTAGTTTTTGTAGAGACAAGCTTTTACAACATTGGCCAGGCTGGTCTTGAACTCCTGAGCTCAAGTGATCTGCCTGCCTTGGCCTCTCAAAGTGCTGGGATTACAGGAGTGAACCAGTGCACCAGCCTGTGCTCCAGACTTTGAATGCACCTCTTGTCTGGGACCCTTTAGATGAGGGCTCTAGTGCTATCCCCACCACATTCAGGGGCCTGTGTGACCACACTCTGGATTTCTCAAACACATGCCCACTGCGTTTATCTGCTGACAAACGTAGCCCACATGTTCCTGAGTGTTGCAAGGAGTGCCACTCCTTGCGCAGTGGCACCAAGTTCCACTGTGCCGATGCTTCACGTTCATTGTCTAATAGCACCCTCATTGTGGCCTTGGGAGCAGAGGTTATTATTTGCTCTTTTTTGTGTTTTAAAGAGCAGGAGGTCCATGTCCTGTGTGTGAGAGAGAGAGCAAGCGAGTGAGAAGAAAAAAGTGCAGGAAGCCTGGCCAACATTGCAAAGCCCTGTCCCTACTAAAAATACAAAAATTAGCTGGGCATGGTGGCGCACACCTGTAATCCTAGCTACTCGGGAGACTGAGGCAGGAGGATCACTTGAACTTGGGAGGCAGAGGCTGCAGTGAGCTGAGATCATGCTATTACACTCTAGCCAGAGTGAATCCCTGTCTCAAAAAAAAAAAAAAAGGGAAATTGAAGTGAAAGAGGGAAGTCACTTGCTAACGGTTACATGGCACAGAGGGAGAGGAGCAGGGACTCAAGTCATGGACTGTGTGCCTCCAGAGCCTGGGTTCTTGGCCCTGACATTTGTCTGCCTCAGTCCTCAGAGTAAAGCAAGCTTCCTGAAAGCTTACTGTAGGTGCTCTGAAGTCTCTCTTCTTATAAGGGGTTTGTTTGGAAAGCAAACCCACTGGGTACCAGGTCTGCACCCTCATAGTGTGGAGACTAAGGAATCAGAACCCCTTCTTGCCCTCCGGGGCCTGTAACCTGATGAAGGGTCAGTCTGGGCTCTGGCTTCTCTGCCCTAGGGCAGCCGAGATGCACGGATCTGTGTGTCCCCAGGCCTCAGCACTGTGCCTGGCACTGCAGAGGGTGCTGCACCCCTTAGCTTAATATTCTGTTGGGGAATAAGAAGCAGTTCGAGCCTCTTAGGTGGGAGGTGGGCAGGGAAGCTTTCTCAGAGGCGGGGGCATTTGAGCTAAAGGTAATAGGGTTTCCACAAGGCTGGGGCCTGGTCCTAACCTTCCCTCTGGGCCCCTGCTAAGTCCCTTCAAATGTACAAATTTCTTGCCCTGTGCTGATGCCACTCTTAAGTGCAGGGAACAGAAGCAACGCAAACCTCAGCCCTCCTGGTGCTGCCATTGCTGGCGGGGAGACGGACAGTAACAGAGATGGCAAGGGAGCGCCTGGAGCATGTGAGGGTGGGGGTCCTGCAGGGAGCAGCCAAGCCAGCAGGGTGTGGTGGACTGTGGGGGTGGCTGGGGGCCATCACTAGAGTGACACTGAAGTATGGACCAGAGGAGGTGAGGGAGGGAGCCATGTGGTGTCTTGAGGCAGGTGTGTGCCTGGTGTGTTTGAGGGGCAGGTGTGGAGCGAGCAGGTATGGGGTGGTTGGAGGTAAAGTCCAGGAGGTGTTGGGAGCGGTGCAGATTGTGCAGGTTGGGTGGGGCCTCAAGGCCTTTGCCTTTTGCAGGAATGTTGACTTTTACTCAGGGTGGGAAGGAGTCTGCTCCTCCTCGGCCTGGCTCACCTGTTCATGGAGTCAGAGGTCTGCCCCGTGGGTAACGGATTGGGCAGCGTGTGGAGGGCTAGTAAGGCGGCTGCTTGGTAACTTGGGCCTGAGCAGGGTGCTGCTGCAGAGGAGGTGAGGGGCGTCAGGTTCTGAAGGGGAATGGGGGGATGTTTGGCTTGGAGGTGATGCTGGAGTCTTCGGCCTGAGCGGTTGGAAGGGTGGAGCTGCTCTCAGCGAGTGGGAGGAGACCTGAGCAGATGCTGGGGGAGCATCAGGAGCTCAGGTGTTTTCTTTCCCCTTGAAGCCTAGTGCCTGCTGGCTGAGCCGCAGAGCCCTGGGTCATGTGAGTGTGAATGAGTGTGAGTCTCTGCCCCTGCTTACCACCCTCTCATCCTCTGCAGCGGTAGGGGCGGCCTATGCAGCCAAGCGGGCCAACGCCAACAGGGTCGTCATCTGTTACTTCGGCGAGGGGGCGGCCAGTGAGGGGGATGCCCACGCTGGCTTCAACTTTGCTGCCACACTTGAGTGTCCCATCATCTTCTTCTGCCGGAACAACGGCTACGCCATCTCCACACCCACCTCCGAGCAGTACCGTGGCGATGGCATTGGTATGGGCTCTGCTGGCCGATCCCCACCCGGCCGGGATCATCTCCTTCCCTCCCTTCATTTCCCCACCTTCCTGCTACCCCTGCCCTTCCTTCTGGTTCTGGTCCTGTGTCCTGTGGCGTCTGGCACTTGGTCGGCCACGGGAGTCGAGGTCCTGATCCCTCTGCCTTGCTCTTTTCTGCCCTCTCCCTGCTCGTCCCCTCGGCCCCATGCATGTTCCTCATCTGAACCCTGGTCTGACCTGCCTTCTCTGTGTCCCCACAGCGGCACGAGGCCCCGGGTATGGCATCCTGTCAATCCGCGTGGACGGCAATGATGTGTTTGCTGTGTACAATGCCACAAAGGAGGCCCGACGGCGGGCTGTGGCAGAGAACCAGCCCTTCCTCATCGAGGCCATGACCTACAGGTGCCCACCGCCCCCGCCGTCAGCACCCCCAAAGTGCTGGCAGCCACCATAGCATCTTCCTCATATCGATCACCATCCCCAAAACATGGCCTCATCACCTCGTGTGTTGCATCTTCTCCTTGCCTTTATTCTGTTTCCACTCCTCCTTCCCTAGTCCAGCCCCTATCCTCCCTCCTGACCCCGACTCCAGGGAGCCCCACACTGACCTGGGACCCCTTGCTCTTGTGCAGGATCGGGCACCACAGCACCAGTGACGACAGTTCGGCGTACCGCTCGGTGGACGAGGTCAATTACTGGGACAAGCAGGACCACCCCATCTCCCGGCTGCGGCACTACCTGCTGAGCCGAGGCTGGTGGGATGAGGAGCAGGAGAAGGCCTGGAGGAAGCAGTCCCGCAAGAAGGTGAGGGTGCCCCGCCCGGGAGGGTGTGCCGGGGGCTGCTGCGGCCTGCAGAGCTCAGGAAGGATTTGCAGGGCACCGAACTAGGAGGCTCAGGGATGACCCCGGTGATGTCTCAGATGTGGCCTGTGGAGCCAGGCTGCTGGGGCCACTTGTGTCCTGGCTCTGTGTCTTCGGCACGTTGTCCTCTGCTTCTTTGTCCTTGAAGGAGGATGCTGGTGGTGCCCATTTCAGAAACTGATTTGAGGCTAGGCACGGTGGCTCACACCTGTAATCCCAGCCCTTTGGGAGGCCAAGGCAGGCAGATCACTTGAGGTCGGGAGTTCGAGACCCGCCTGGCCAACATGGTGAAACCCCATCTCTACTAAAAATACAAAAATTAGGGCTGGGTGTGGTGGCTCACGCCTGTAATCTTAGCAATTTGGGAGGCCAAGGCAGGTGGATCACCTGAGGTCAGGAGTTTGAGACCAGCCTGGCCAACATGGTGAAACCATGTCTCTAATAAAAACAAAAATTAGCCGGGCGCGGTGGAGGGTGCCTGTAGTCCCAGCTGCTCGGGAGGGACTTGGGAGGCAGAGCTTACAGTGATCCTAGATGGCACCACTGTACTCCAGCCTGGGCAACAGAGCGATACTATCTCTTTAAAAAAAAAAAAAAAAAAAGCTGGTTTGAGGAGTAGGTGGTGACCCATGTGCGGTCTGCGTGCCCTGCCCAGAGTCAGTGTGCCGCCCTTCCTGGCCTGGTCATTAGGAGCTGGGGGCCGTGCAGCCCACTGGTTGAGGGCAGCACTGTACATCTTGGCTCTGTCCCTAACTACATAATGGTGGGCAAGTCCCTGTCCTCTGTGCCTCAGTTTCCTCATTGCTCAGCTCTCTACCTTTTAGGGCTGCTGTAAGCCTTAAATGAATCCACACTGATCCCTGCTGGGATTTGGGAGTGTGTTACACCTCTCCTAGGATGATCATGTCCACTGTCCAGGTGGGAACACAAAGGCTGGAAGCGGTTAACTCCTTGCCATGGCCCCGCAGGAGGAGGCAGGGCCCTGTGTGGGAGGCCGGCCACCTGCCTACCGCCCCATGTCCCCACAGGTGATGGAGGCCTTTGAGCAGGCTGAGCGGAAGCCCAAGCCCAACCCCAACCTGCTCTTCTCAGACGTGTATCAGGAGATGCCCAGCCAGCTCCGCAAGCAGCAGGAGTCCCTGGCCCGCCACCTGCAGACCTATGGGGAGCACTACCCACTGGAGCACTTCGATAAGTGAGGCCTGCTCAGCCCACCGCCACCCGCCCTCAGCTACCCCGATAGCCCCACTCTAAGGGGAGCAGGGGGAGCTCGCAGGACATCACCCCCTTCCCCAGTCAGCTCCCTCTGTAATACTCGGGCCTGGGCGGCTGTCACTCCCCACCCCTGCTCCTCCAGGCTGTTACATTGTTGGGGGACAGTATCTGCAGCAGTTACTGAGGCTCCATCAGCCCCCTTTTCACCTGTTGTTGCAGTGCCTTCTCCCAGGGGCTGGGAGAGGGTGTATCCTGGACTAGAAGCCCCTCTGGGCATGGGGTGGACATGGCAGGCCAGCCTGTGGAACTTGTGCAGGTGCGAGTGGCCAGCAGAGGTCACGAATAAAGTGTATCTCTGGGTCTGGCTCTCTACCACCTCTGGTCTCAGTTTCCTGGAGTTTGGGGGTGATTTGGGGCCACCCCCAGCTTCTCCACCTTAGATAAATAAGGTCAAGGCCCTTGAGATATCTACTTCCCCCGGAAGTTTGTGCAAGCTGGAAGGTTAGCTCCAGCAGACAGGATGGGGGCCGGGGGGGTCCTGCAGAGATGGTCTCCTGCCCTCTCACAGAATGGGGCAAGCCTGCTGTCCAGCAGAGTGATGGGGAGCTAGCCCTGCCCAGCAAGGGCATGGGGGAGCATCCAGGGTGAAGGTCAGGGTGTGGCCAAGCTCTGCTCCCCACCACTCCAGGGCCCCACAGATGCAAAAACAACCCCAGGCCTCAGAGTGGGGAGTGCATATTTTTCAAAAACAAAAAGTAGACACAAACAGTTTGCCGCCCTATCTTTCCTGCCCAGGCCCCTGGTGGGGGAGGCCAAGGAGTGGCTGAAATTGTCCAGATTCTAGGCCCTTCTCCCTCTCATCAAGACCTGGAAGGAGGGGCAGAGCAAGCAGGTCAGTGCCCCACCCTCCCCACTGAGAGTTAGCACTGGAGCTGTGGGGCTTGCAGTTGTTTCCAGAGCCGAATGCTGGCCTGGGGGCCCAGGGGCCGTACCAGCAGCAGGCTGCGGAAAGCGCAGTGGTCCGCGGTGCGGTCTGCTGGCCAGGCTGTGAGGAAGCCTGGGTGGGCCTGGGGTACCAGGCCCAGGGCACGGATGCAAAGGCCAGTGTAGACGTCCTCGAAGGGGAAGGGTGCCACACGGGCTGCCGCCCGCAGCAGCCAGGGTGCCAGGCGCCCGGCAATGACGTAGCCACCCCCGCTTGCATAGGCTGGGTAGCCACCTTCGAAGAAGGACCCGGGCACATAGAAGAGTCCGCCTGGCTTCCGGAGGGGCATGGCCTGGGTAAAGACCTCACCAAGATAGAGGCTTTGTGCCGAGGCGGGTGGCAGGGCCCGAAGGTGAGCCAGCAGAGCAGGGGTGTGTACGAAGGCATCGTCCTGAGCTTGCAGGACGAAACTCACTGCGGGGCAGTGGCGGCCCAGCCAGGCCAGCAGCAGCAGATCTTTGAGTGTCTGGTTGAATGGGACATCGAGGAAGTCCCAGAGCAGCAGGTCACTGTAGCGACGGCTCTCCCAGGCCACCAGTGAGTCCAGGTCAGGCCCCGCCTCACCCACCGGAGACCCCAGCAGGAAGAGAAGCCGGATCCCAGGAGCTGGACTGCCCCACGTCTCCCTCACGGCCTGTCGTTCTGCAAAGTGCCCTGGCTCTGACTTGATGGCCAACAGCAGGTAGGGGACATCGGTATCTGAGCAGCTGGACACTTGGCTGCCACCACCTCTAGGCAGCCACTGTGGGAAGCTCCGGCAGGCTGCTGACAGCAGGAAGCGGCGCAGGTCCTTGGGGTAGGAGGCGAAGTCAGGGATCTCAGCGGCAGCGGCGGCCCCCCAAGCCTGGCAGCCCCCTGCCTCAGTGTCGTCCCCACTGGGCAGGGACCCCAGCCGCCACTGCTGCTGGTTCCAGTAAGCGGAGGGCAGTGGGCCAGTCTGGCCCAGGCGGGCGGAGAGATTGGCAGGCAGGGTGGGCTCAGGGTTGGCCGGTGTGGGGCCTGGCAGGGTGCCCCGAGGGCTGGGGTAGGCCTTGCTGAGCCGGGACTCGGATGTCCACTCGATGTACACTTTGAGGCCCAGGAGCGTGAGCAGTGCTGACAGGCAGAGAAGACACTTGGGGCAGCGCATGACCTGGCCCAGAGAAGGGGTGGCCGCGGGAGCTACAAGGGAGCCACAGGGGAGGCCTTTGGGGTAGGGGGATGGGCCTCCAGAGAGGCCCCAGCCAGACAGTCACAGTCTCCCACAGTCCTGAACAACCCCCAAAACAGCTTTTCTCAGTCCCAGAACCTCAACAGCTCCCCTGACCCAGGGACACCATTGTTTCTTATTCCTAGACCTAGGAATCCCCATTCCAATCCCATTCCAGCACCCTGTTCTTCCCACTCTGTCCAAATCCTTCCACCTTCCTAAGAGCCCAACGGTCTACCTCTTCCCTGTCTCCATCCCAGGGATCCTGCCGTCCGTCTCCTCTCTCTCCATTTATCGCCCTCACCAGGAAATCAGGAGCAAGAGCTCGACAGGGTTAGAAACCCAGCCTGCCTCCTGCACCATCCCCACCCCAGGGACTGGGAAGCCAGTGATCCCGCGCCTCTTTACCTCTGGGTCTGGCTCCCACCAGCTCCAGGTGCCGGGCCTCAGGTCAGGCCTCCCTCTGCTCTCTCAGATCGCCTGCCCCAGCCCCTGCGTAGTCGACTGCCTGGCCCAGCCCTGCCCAGCCAGTCCAGAGGAGCGGGGAGGGGAGTGGAGCAGAGCGGGAGCAGGGAGGGCCCCAGGGGCCGGGGCGGGGCTGAGGCGGGGGAGGGAGGGAGGAGGGCAGGAGGCCAACCAGAGATGGGGCTCTGGCGTGTTAGGGCTGGTTTCTGGTGAGACATCTGGGAAGGGTGCAGGGGGCAGCCACAGAAACCAGACGGGGCCTGGGCGGGGAGAACCAGGGCCTGGGGAGGGAGGGAGTGTCAGGGAGGGTGCGGCTGAGGGCTGGGCCTGGGCTGCGGAGTGTCAGAGTGACCTGGGCAAGGCAGAGGGTCCCACTGAAGCAGAGAAGGGGAGGCTGAGAAGTTGGCGCCCAGCCGCGCCCATGGCAAGGAGGCGGCAGTGAATGTGCTGAGTGGAAAGCGATCGGCAGGCCCGCCAGAGAGAGGGATGTTTGTTGCTGCTGCCCAGTCAGGGTGAGGTGGGGGGAAGGGTGCTGGGGAGGAGGAGGAAAGACGGACATTGTGGAGAGGGAAATGGCCAGGAACAGAGAGAGGGCAGCTGGGGCGAGACAGGTGATGGAGAGAGCTGAGGGGAAGAGACGAGAAGAAGGGAAAATGGGAAGGTGGCCAGGAGGGAGGGGAGGAGGGAAATGGAGGTGGGAGAAAGATAAGGGGTGGCAGAAGCCCTGTGGGGTGCTTGCCGGGAAAGTGAAGTTGAGAGAGGCAGGTGGAAGGCAGAGGGGAGGGACTCTGAGGCTTCTGAGCCAGACCCGGGGAGAGGTGGAGAGGGAGCCAGGAGGAAGAACAAGAGAGGAAAGGATTGGAGCGCCAAGGGCAATAGAGGGTGACGGGGTGGGGCACGCAGGGAACTCCCAGAGCTGACCCCCTGCACCTCTTCCATCCCTCTCAGCACCTGGGCTGCTGCCCAGCAGGGTGGGAATCTGTTCCTACCCTACCCCCAACCTGCAGCCCTGGAGCCAGCCTCGCCCCGGGGCCCCACCCCTCCCCCAGTGGCACCGTGACTCCGGGAACACTCACATCCGGCCCCCTGGGGCAGGAGAGGGTGTCTGCCAGTGTTTGCATCCCTGCCCTCAGGCCCCTGCTGTTGGGGCTGCATCAGCTGTCTGGAGACCTCCCAGGACTTGAGGTGGGACTAAAGGGCCTCCCACTAAGCCTGGGCTGACCCCTTCATCCCACCCTGGTTTGGGGGCGGGCCTGTCCCCATTATGGCAGGAACCCAGTCTACCAGCAGGGGCAGTTGATGATCTGTCCAGCCCTGATTTCCTCCCCTGAAGTTTGAATAATGGAGCTCCTGGGAACAGCTAGAGGAAGGGAGTGGGGAGGAAGTGGTGAATATTAATGGAATAATAGCGGGAGTGGGAAATGACAGCTAGGGGCTGGGGGCAGGGGCCAGAGCACCTCCTGAGGGAGTCTGCAAGCCCACCTCACCCTAGGGTTGAGAGAGAGGGATTCCAGGCCCCCTGAGCTCATCTAGCTTCTGGGGTAGGGGGTGCTGCTCCTCCTGGAAGCATTGGGAAACTTCTGAGGGTGCTATTCTTTTTGTCTTTGCCGTGTACCTCAGTTGGGGTCCCATCAGGAGACCGAAATCACACAGGAATGGGAATAGGACAAGTTCAACATACAGGATGATTAACTATCGTAGGATTGGCCGGTAAGGGGCGCCTTCTTGGGGAACATGGTTGGAGGGTGGACATGCAGGTTGAACACGATCATTCCAATCCAGCACTTCTGTCTCCCCAAACCTTGGGACTCCCCTCATCCATCTTATGCTAGCTAGAGCAGTTCTGGTCTCCTGCCTCATTGCCTTTAGGCCACTGTTGGATCCAAGCTCCGGTCAGGCAACCAAGCAAGCTGTTAGAACCAAGTCCAGCTGCACAAGGTAACCCATGAAATCCAGAAGCTCTAGAAAGTACACTCATACCGGGAAATCTGGCCTGAGCTCATGTTACATCCACCCTCATTGGTGTAACACCCTTAAAATCTGCTTCTGCATGCATTCCCCAAGCTTCTGACTTTGTATATTTGTGAAGCCTTGTCATTCTCAGCGTAAAAGCTGCGCCTGCTTGAGTCCTAACCAGCACCTGTCCTCCAGGAGCATGCTGATTTGACTCTAGGTATTTATGGGTCTAGAGGCAGCAGGGGGTGCCTGTGGCAAGTCTTAAAAAGAATGGGATGCATCTGTTATTTCTGTGTAACAGCTGTCCATGAGAGAAAAAAACATGGGATGGGACACTGTGGCTCACTCCTGTAATCCCAGTACTCTGGGAGGCCAAGAGGAGAGGATCACTTGAGCCCAGGAGTTTGAGACCAGCCTCTGGGCGTGGTGGCTCACACCTGTAATCCCAGAATTTAGGGATGCTGAGGCAGGCAGATCACCTGAGGTCAGGAGCTCGAGACCAGCCTATCCAACATGGCGAAACTCGTCTCTACTAAAAAATACAATAATTAGCTGGGTGCCACGGCAGGGGCCTGTAGTCCCACCTACTCAGGAGGCTAAGGCAGAAGAATCGCTTAAACCTTGGAGGTGGAAGTTGAAGTGAGCCGAGATTGTGCCATTGCACTCCCGCCTGGGAGACAGAGTAGGTCTCTGTCTCAAAAATAAAAAAAACCAAAAGGATGGACAACTGCTTTCAAGGTGTCTGTCCCTGATCACAAAGTTTCCTTTTTTTTTTGAGACAGAGTGTTGCACTGTTGCCTAGGCTGGTGAGCAGTGGCACTATCTCGGCTCACTGCAACCTCCACCTCCTGGGTTCAAGTGATTGTCCCTGTGAGCAGTGGTACTATCTCAGCTCACTGCAACCTCCACCTCCTGGGTTCAAGTGATTCTCCTGCCTCAGCCTCTTCAGTAGCTGGGATTACAGGTGCCCACCACCATGCCTGGCTAATTTTTTCTATTTTTAGTAGAGACAGGATTTTAGTATGTAGGCCAGGCTGGTTTTGAACTCCTGACCTCATGATCCACCCACCTTGGCCTCCCAAAGTGCTGGGATTATAGGCATGAGCCACTGCGCCTGGCCACATGACAAGGTTTCTAAGCACAAGAAGGCCGGTAGGTTCCTCAGACAGTGGTAAGTCACTTGCTTGGAGTGACTTGGGGGTTAAAAATCGCCTGCTTCAACTAATGGGCAAAGCAGCCAGCTAGCATCAAAATGGCAGAATCAAATTCACACATAACAATATTAACCCTAAATGTAAATGGCTAAACGCCCCAATCAAAACACAGACTGGCAAATTAGATAAAAAGCCAAAACCCATCGGTGTGCTGTATCCAGGAAACCCATCTCACATGCAAGGATACGCAAAGGCTCAAAATAAAGGGATGGAGGAAGATTTACCAAGCAAATGGAGAGTAAAAAAAAAAAAGCAGAAGTTGCAGTCCTAGTCTCTGATAAAATAGACTTTAAAGCAACAAAGATCAAAAGAGACAAAGAAGGACATTACATAATGGTAAAAGGAGCTAACGATCCTAAATATATACATACCCAATACAGGAGCACCCAGATATATAAAGCAAGTTCTTAATGACTTATAAAGAGACTTATAGTCTCCCACTATTATTGTGTGGGAATCTAACACTCCACTGACAATATTAGACAGATCAACGAGACAGAAAATTAACAAGGATATCCAGGACTTGAACTCAGACCTGGACCAAGCAAACCTCATAGACATTTACAGACCTCTCCACCCCAAATCCACAGAATATACATTCTTCTCAGCACTACATCACACCTCTAAAATTGACCACATAATCAGAAGTAAATCACTCCTCAGCAAATGCAAAAGAACAGAAATCATAGCAAACAGTCTCTCAGACCACAGTGCAATCAAGTTAGAAGTCAGAATTCAGAAACTAACTCAGAACTGCACAGCTTCATGGAAACTGAACAACTGGCTATTGTATGTTGACTGGATAAATAATGAAATGAAGGCAGAAATAAAGATGTTCTTCAAAACCAACGAAACCAACGTACCAGAATCTCTGGGACACATTTAAAGCAATGTCTAGAGGAAAATATATAGCAATAAATGCCCACATGAGAAGCAAGGAGAGATCTAAAATTGACACCCTGTCACCAAATTGAAAGAGCTAGAGGAGTAAGATCAAAAAAAAACCTAGCAGAAGACAAGATCAGAGCAGAACTGAAGAAGCCAGAGACATAAAAAACCCTTCAAAAAAATCAATAAATCCAGGAGCTGGTTTTTCGAAAAGATCAACAAAATAGACCACTAACCAGATTAATAAAAAAAGAGAGAATAATAAAATAGATACAATAAAGGGGATATCACCACAGATGCCACAGAATTACAAACCATCATCAGAGATTATTATAAACAACTCTACACACACAAACTAGGAAACCTGGAAGAAATGGATAAATTCCTGGACACCTGCATCCTCCCAAGCCTAAACCAGGAAGAAGTCGAAACCCTGAATAGACCAATAACAAGGTCTGAAGTTGAGGCAGCAATTAAGAGCCTACCACCCAAAAAAAGCCCAGGTCCAGATGGGTTCACAGCCGAATTCTACTAGACATACAAAGAGGAGCTGGTACCACTCCTTCTGAAACTATTCCAAACAATCCAAAAAGAGATAATCCTCCCCAAATCATTTTATGAGACCAACATCATCCTGATACCAAAACCCAGCAGAGACTCAACAGGAAAACCTTGGGCCAATATCCATGATGAACATAAATGCAAAAATCTTCAATAGAATACTGGCAAACCGAATTGCAACAGCACATCAAAAAGCTTATGCACCATGATCGAGTAGGATTCATCCCGGGGATGCAAGGCTGGTTCAATATACACAAGTCTATAAACGTAATTCACCACATAAACAGAACCAAAGACAAAAATCACATGATTATCTCAATAGATGCAGAGAAGGCCTTTGACAAAATTCAACAGCCCTTTATGCTAAAAACTCTCAATAAACTAGGTATTGATGGAACGTATCTCAAAATAATCAAAGCTATCTACAACAAACCAACAGCCAATATCATACTGAATGGGCAAAAACTGGAAGCATTCCCTTTGAAATCTGGCACTAGACAAGGATGCCCTCTCTCACCACTCCTATTCAATATAGTATTGGAAGTTTAAGCCAGAGAAATCAGGCAAGAAAAACAAATAAAGGGTATTCAATTAGGAAAGGAGGAAGTGAAATTGTCTCTATTTACAGATGACATGATTGTATATTTAGAAGACCCCATTGTCTCAGCCCAAAATCTCCTGAAACTGATAAGCAACTTCAGCAAAGTCTCAGGATACAAAATCAATGTGCAAAAACCACAAGCATTCCTATACACCAATAACAGACTTAAAGAGAGCCAAATCAAGAGCCAGCTGCCATTCACAATTGCTACAAAGAGAATAAAATACCTAGGAATACAACTAACAAAGAACGTAAAGGACCTCTTCAAGGAGAACTACAAACCACTGCTCAATGAAATAAGAGAGGACTCAAACATGGAGAAACATTCCATGCTCATCGTTAGGAAGAATCAATACTGCCCAAAGTAATTTACAGATTCAACGCTATCCCCATCAAGCTACCAATGACCTTCACAGAAATGGAAAAAACCACCTTAAACTTCATATGGAACCAAAAGCCTGCATAGCCAAGTCAATTCTAAGCAAAAAGAACAAAGCTGGAGGCATCACACTACCTGACTTCAAACTATACTACAAGGCTACAGTAATCAAAACAGCATGTACTGGTACCAAAACAGAGATATAGACCAATGGAACAGAACAGAGGTGTCGGAGGCAACGCCACACATCTACAACCATCTGATCTTTGACAAACCTCACAAAAACAAGCAATGGGGAAAGGATTCCCTGTTTAATAAATGGTGTTGGGAAAACTGGCTAGCCATGTGCCACGTGCAGAAAGCAGAAATTGGACCCCTTCCTGTCACCTTACACTAAAATTAACTCCAGATGGATTAAATACTTTTTTTTTTTAATTTTTATTTTTAAAGACAGGGTTTCACCATGTTGGTCAGGCTGGTCTTGGACTCCTGACCTCAGGCGATCCACCCGCCTTGGCCTCCAAAGTGCTTGGATTACAGGCGTGAGCCACCACGCCCAGCCGGATTAAAGATTTAAACGTAAGACATAACACCATAAAAACCTTAGAAGAAAATCTAGGCAAAACCACCCATGACATAGGCATAGGCAAGGACTTCATGGCTAAAACACCAAAAACATTGGCAACAAAAGCCAAAATAGACAAATGGGACCTAATCAAACTCCACAGCTTCTGCACAGCAAAAGAAACAGTCATTAGAGTGAATCGGCAACCAACAGAATGGGAAAAAACTTTTGCAATCTACCCATCTGACAAAGGGCTAATATCCAGAATCTACAAAGAACTAAAACAGATTTAAAAGAAAAAAACAAGCCCATTCAAAAGTGGGTGAAGGATATGAACAGACACTTTACAAAAGACATATGAGGCCAACAAACATGAAAAAATGCTCATCACTGGTCATTGGAGAAATGCAAATCAAAATCACATGAGATACCATCTCACCCCAGTCAGAATGGCGATCATTAAATCTGGAGACAACAGATGCTGGAGAGGATGTGGAGAAATAGGAACACTTTTACACTGTTGGTGGGAGTGTAAATTAGTTCAACCATTGTGGAAGACAGTGTGGCGATTCCTCAAGGACCTAGAAATAGAAATTCCATTTGACCCAGCAATCCCATTACTGGGTATATAGCCAAAGGATTATAAATCGTTCTATTACGAGGACACATGTACACGAATGTTCACTGCAGCACTGTTTACAATGGCAAAGACTTGGAACCAACCCAAATGCCCATCGATAATAGACTGGACAGGGAAAATGTGGCACATATATACCATGGAATACTACGCAACCATAAAAAACAATGAATTCGTGTCCTTTGTAGGGATATGGATGAACCTGGAAACCATCATTCTCAGCAAACTGACACAAGAACAGAAAATCAAACACCGCATGTTCTCACTCATAGGTGGGTGCTGAACAGTAAGAACACATGGACACAAGGAGGGGAGCATCACACACTGGGGTCTTTGGGGGAGAAATAGGGGAGGGACAGCGGTGGGTGGGGAGTTGGGGAGGGATAACAGGGGGAGAAAGATAGCAAACCACACTGCCATGTGTGTACCTATGCAACAATCTTACATGTTCTTCACATGTACCCCAAAACCTAAAATGCAATTAAAAAAAAGTCTGTCTCCTGGGACACTCCAGGTATCAACTTTCTATCCATCTGGATGCACTCAGGAGAGAAAAACCATACAGTAGCTCAAACAGGGACCATTTAATATAGAGAATTACTGGCTTTAGCTGTGAACTGGAATAATGAGGGCTTCACTGGTACAATGCTTCTGAATTGGCTGGAAATCCATCTGGGGTGCTGGGGAAAGTTATTCCCAGAGTGGTGCCTCAGTGGAGGCACTGTGTCTCCTACGCAACTACTGGGAGATGGAGGGTGCCAGGGGCAGCTGCTGACTGCCTGACACCTCAGGAGCTGGGTGCTGGGGAAGCCACGTGCACCGCAGAACCCAGAGGCAGAAGCACAAGCAACAGGAACCAGGAAGGAAGTGCCTTTCCTCCTGTAACGCCTGTTAGGCGCCCTCTACTCACAAAGCTTATGCCACTGGCAAAGGGAAAATCCTGCAAAGGCCCAGATCCCCTTTCAAAAAACAGCAGACCAAAAAAGCTGAATGTGGAACTGAAGGTCAGTAAATCCACAACCAGCAATACCATGGGGCCTGGGCTGTGCTGGCCTTTAGTGAGTGGGGCCAAGGATGCTGCACGTCCTGCCGTGAACAGAGTGGCCCTCCCACCCCCAACCAGGGAGAACCATTTCTGTAAAGTGTTAGCAGCAGCCCCTGTATCAGTCAGGGTCCCTGGAAGAAATGGCAGCGCACTCACATGAGGACTATTTGAGAAGAGTCTCCTGACAAGGTGAATGTGGCTCCCTGCAGCTGCCGACAGCCTGAGCCTTGACGTCCCCAGGCCTAAAGAGGCAGGGGAAGAAGAGGGGCATGGAAAGGGCTGCCTGACAGGGTGACAGGAGCACAGGAGCTATGACTGTCAGCCAAGGGCAGCCAGGAATAAATACTGTGACCTCACACTCTCTTTCCCTGTGATCGGCCGGCACCACTCCCGAACCCCCATGTTGAGTGAAGACAGACAGAAGCCAGAAGTGTGGTGAGCTACCAGACATTCCATGCAGTCCGCTGAAAAGCCACTTGAATGGGGACAGGGCTGAAGGCTAGGCGGGGACAGGCCTGTCTGTGTCCTGAGGCTGCTCCTCTGGCCCCAACTTCAGGCCCTCGGCCAAGTCGACCCCCACAACCTTGCAGTTGGGCAGCATCTCCTCCACCAAGATCTGAGTGAGGCCTGGGTTGGACACGGAAGGGAGGTTGGAGATGTCCAGCCTGCGGAGGTTCCTGAAAGGGGGCGAGAAGGACAGTGTATGTGTATAGGAAGGTACTGGCCTCAATTTCAGCCCTAGCTTCCTAAAATACTTTTTTCTTTGAGACAGTCTCACTCTCACTGTCACCCAGGAAGGAATGCAGCGGCATGATTTCTGCTCACTGCAACCTCCGCCTCCCAGGTTCAAGCAGTTCTCTGCCTCAGCCTCTTGAGTAGCTGGGATTATAGGCACCTGCCACCATGCCCAGCTAATTTTTGTAGTTTTAGAAGAGGCAGGGTTTCACCATCTTGGCTAGACTGGTCTTGAACTCCTGACCTTGTGATCTACCTGCCTCGGCCTTCCAAAGTGCTGGGATTACAGGCGTGAGCCACTGCTCCCGGCCCTAAAATAAAATCTTTATAGCTGTCCAGGCACCTGAAATCCACTGTGTTAGTTGCAAATATGCAACTCTAGCTTCCGCTGTTCTGCCATAGCATTGATACCATGGAGTTTTCATTAAAACGAAAAGAAAAACCAGGAGTCATTTAAGTCTTCCAGAGACTCACTGTGACTGCCCATCTACCACGAACACTCTAGGTTTATGGTGGAGGCAGGGTGATATGAGAACTGCCCAACATTGCCCCTCCCCACTTCCTCTCCTGCATCTGTGTTGGGTGGGAGAGATGCCCAGGTACGGGGCCCAGGCTGAGCTGAGATCTCACTGGAGATGGTGGAGGCAGGCGAGGCCCCGTTCCGAGATGCGGGGGCAACCGGCCAGCGAGAGCTCCAGCAACGAGTCGGCCAGTGGGTAGAGGCGGCTGAGACACCAGTCGTCCATGTGGGGGCAGCGCTGCAGCGACAAGGACTGGAGCTCCTTCAGGAGGTCTGCGGTGGGGAGAGGGCGGGATGGCACCAGGGGCCTTTCTGGAGCCCATCACCAAAGGGAAAACGTAGAGGCCTGTCCCATCTCCACCCCATCCCACTCACGGAGGTTTTCCAGGCCCTCGTAGTTGATGACACAGTCACTGGCATCCACAGCTTCGACAGGCACCTCTGAGAAATTCCAGAATTCCTGAGAGAAATGGCCATACTTATCTGGCCTGATCCACTCCTTATCTCGAAACCTGGAAAGGAGGGGAGAGGTAGTGTCAGCAGGGCACCCCCGCCTGCCCCAGACCTCCAGCCTCTTCGGAACCTTCCCAGCCCTATATATAATATGTATAGATCACCCTTGACATAAGTGACTCCATCTTAGAAAAACACTCCATCTGGCTGTGGTGGCTCATGCCTATAATCCCAGCACTTTGGAAAGCCAAAATACAAAAAATTAGCTGGGTGTGGTGGTGTGCACCTGTAATCCCAGGTATTTGGGAGGCTAAGGCAGGAGAATCGCTTGAACCCAGGAGGTGGAGGTTGCAGCAGGCTGAGATCGTGCCACTGCAGTCCACCCTGGGTGACGGAGTGATACTCTGTCTCAAAAAAAATTTTTTTTTGAGCACATATGCAGTGCTAGGCCTCTTATATTGCAAAATCACACTCAATCTCCCTCTCTGACAGGGTCTCACTGGGTAGTTGGGACTACAGGCATGCACCACCATGCCTAGGTAATTTTGTATTTTTGGTAGAGATGGGGTTTCACTATGTTGCCAGGCTGGTCTTGAACTCCTGGGCTCAAGTGCTCCACCTGCCTTAGCCTCCCAGAGCCACCACACCCAGCCATTATTATTTTTTTCTTTTGAGATAGTCTTGCTCTGTCAACCAAGCTAGAGTGCAGTGGCACGATCTCAGCTCACTGCAACCTCTGCCTCCCAGGTTCTAAGGGGTTCTCCTGCCTCAGCCTCCCAAGTAGCTGGGATCACAGGCGTGTGTCCCCATGCTAACCTAATTTTGTATTTTTAGTAGAGAAGGGGTTTCACCACGTTGGCCAGGTGGTCTCGAACTCCTGACCCCAGGTGATCCACCAGCCTTGGCCTCCCAAAGTGCTGGGATTACAGGTGTGAGCCACCATGCCCAGCCTATTAATATTTTTTGAGACAAGGTCTCACTCTGTTGCCCAGGCTAGAGTTCAGTGGTGTAACTATAGCTAAGTGTAGCCTCCTGGGATCAAGCAGTCCTCCCGTCTTAGCCTCCTGAGTAGCTGGGACCACAGGCATGTGCCACCATATCTGGCTAATTTTTTTTTTCTTCACTGCAACATAAGTTGTCATGCTAGTATACATACCTGGCTAATATAAAAAATTTTGCCAGGCTGGGCACAGTGGCTTATGCCTGTAATCCCAACATTTTGGGAGGTTGAGGTGGGCGGATCACCTGAGGTTAAGGGTTTGAGACCAGCCTGACCAACATGGAGAAACCCTGTCTCTACTAAAAGTACAAAATTAGCCAGGCGTGGTGGTGCATCCCTGTAATCCCAGCTACTCAGGAGGCTGAGGCAGGAAAATCGCCTGAACCTAGGAGGCAGAAGGTTGCAGTGAGCCCAGATTGCACCATTGCACACCAGCCTGGGCAACAAGAGTGAAACTCCATCTAAAAAAAAATATATATATATATATTTTTTTTTTTTTGAGACAAGGTCTCATAAAGTTGCTGAGGCTGGTCTCAAACTCCTGGGCTCAAGTCACCTTCCTGTCTCGGCCTCCCAAAGTGCTAGGATTACAGACATAAGCCAGTGTCCCAGTGCCATCCAGTCTTCATAGCAAAGCTTGTAGGTTAGAAAAGATCACCATCCCATTTTCCACATGACAAAACTGAAGCTCAGGAACAAGTCTGAAGCCACATAGCCAGGAGGCAGCAGAGACCAGGGGACAGTGAAGCCTGTGTGACTGCAAAGCCTGGATGTTAGGCAGATACCCCACCACCGACTCCCAGCCCATTATAACACCTTAGCGGTCATACTTGACTGCGCCTCCCTGCTTCAGGATGAAAAAGGCACCTGCGTTGTTTGGACCATGTGTCTCCTCCAAGTAGGCGAAGGATCTGCAGAGAAAACGGTAGCTAAGGGTGAGGCATTGGGAGCACCACACCTTCACCATGCCCCAATGCTGTTGAGAGGGGCAGAGTCCAGAGAACCAGGCACACAGACAGAGTCAGCCTGTACATATTTATTGCCCACCAACTAAGTGCTAGGCACTGGGGGGACAAAGTGGTGACCAAGGCAGATAACATCCCTGCCCAGTCTGGAGATTACTGCAGTAATCCAACCTATTATACAGGGAGAAACAGACAACCCAGGAAATAACAACAAATTGCAGAGCATGTCAATTCCATGGCCAAATAAGGCAGAGGGGCTGACTGGGAGGGGTGGGGAGCAGAGGGGTGGTGACAGTGGAGGCTAATCGAGTTTGGGTATTAATGGGAGGCAGTGACATCTGAGCAGAGATTCGAGTGGTGACAAGGAACGGAGTATAAAGGCTCAGAGACTCAAATTAGGATGGTTGAATGAATAAGAAATAGGGATGTCAGCCAGGCGCAGTGGCTCACCCCTGTAATCCCAGCACTCTGGGAGGCCTAGGCAAGTTGATCACCTTAAGTCAGGAGATCGAGACCAGCCTGGACAACATAGTGAAACCCCATCTCTAGTAAAAATACAAAATTAGCCGGGCGCGGTGGTGCATGCCTGTAATCCCACCTAGTTGGGAGGCTGAGGCAGAGGTTGTGGTAAGCCGAGATCGTGCCATGGCACTCCAGCCCAGGCAACAAGAGCAAAACCCTGCCCCCCGCCCCCCGCCCCAAAGAGAAATAGGGATGTCATGCTGACAGGGGACCAGTGGAGTCCTGGTTGGGGGTCTCAAAGTTCAGTAGGGGTTATGATTTAGGTCTTGAAGATTGGCTCTCATTTGAGGGTTTTAAGCCGATAAGATTCCTTCAGCTGCTTTGTAGATTACAGGACGGGCCAGGCATGGTGGCTCATGCTTGTAATCCCAGCACTTTGGGAGGCCAAGGCGGGCAGATCACCTTAAGTCAAGAGTTCGAGGCTAGCTTGGCCAACATGGTGAAACCCCATCTCTACTAAAAATATAAAAATTAGCCAGTCCTGTAATCCCAGTTACTCTAGAGGCTGAGGCATGAGTATTGCTTGAACGTGGTAGGCAGAGGTTGGAGTGAGCTGAGATCATACGACACTGCACTCCTGCCTCAGGGACAGAGTGAGAGTCTGTCTCAAAAAAAAAAAAAAGAAAAAAAGTATGGGAGGCTGGGCATGGTGGCTCATGCCTGTAGTCCCAGCACTCTGAAAGGCAGAGGTGGGTGGATCCCTTGAGGTTAGGAGTTCAAGACAAGCCTGGCCAACAAAAGAGAGAGAGACAGAGACAGAAAGTATGGGAGCAAAAAACCAGTTAGGAGATTACTGAGTGATTGGATCAGGCTATGAATGGTGAAGGCAGTGAAAACTGGTCAAATTTGAGATATTCTAGTATTTTATTGATGGTATGGATGTGGAGGGCAGGGAAGCAAAGAGAGGAATTAGGGATGACTCCTTAGAATTTGGCATGAGTAACTGGGTGGGCAGCACTAATGTTTACTGGGATGGGAAGGCTTGGGAGTGAGCAGATGTTTTTAGGGGAGAAATCAGGGTTTGGTTTTAGCCATGTTGGGTTTAAGAGGCCAGTTATACTCTGAGTTGAGCTGGTGGGTGGCAAGCTGCCTATGTGAGCTGGAGTACTTGAGAACGGTACAGGCTGGAGATGGAGCTGGAAGAGACACTGGATGCCACAGTGCTGCCTGGGAATGACAAGGACAGGACCTGGGTTCTGGTGGGCCAGGGTCTCCGCAGGGTCTTGCAGGCCAGGGATTCTTACCGATTTTTCTGATGCACCTTGTCCATCTCATTTTGGAGAAAATAACCCCTCAGAGACTCCACATCGTAGAAATAGTCGGACAGGTACTGGAGCATTGTCCTTCTCTTCTTCTGATTGCTCTCTGGGTCCACTGCCCCACCCAGGTGATGGATGCCCCTGGTACTTCTATTCCATATGGGGGCCACTAGGCGCAGGGACTGGGAATAAGGAGAGGAAAGGAGCTGAGCCTGGAGCTTCCTGGGAGAGACAGAGCCGGATCCCCCAGTTCTTGCTCCCTGAACTTCAATCCCTCTGCTTCCCAACTCATCCTAAATTCTTTCTTCAGAACTTCAAAACTGACTTTGAGATGCCAAAAATTTCTCCATGTTTTCTCCAAGTTCCTCCTCCCCTTAGTCAACCCTAAATTCTTGCCTTGATTAGCCGTATATTTTTGATTTACCTAAATTATTCCTCTTTCTCCCAGACTCTTATCTCTCAACACCTGCATTATTTGACCTCTTAATTTCCCACAATTTGCCCCTTAATTACCCAATTAAGAGTCCTTGAGAATGGTACAGGCTGGAGATGGAGCTGGAAGAGACATCAAGGCTGGCACTGGACACCACAGTGCTGCCTGGCAATGACAAGGACAGGGGTTCTGGTGGGCCAGGGTCTCCGCAGGGTCTTAGCAGGCCAGGGAGTCTTACCGATTTTTCCCAGGTGCACCTTATGCACCTTAATTACCCAATTAAGGGGCAAATTGTGGGAAATCATCCTGGGGTCTTCCCAAATAACATATTTCATTCTCCAAAATATAATCTTAAAAACTTTTCTCCAAACCTTATGGAGATGGCACTCTGAGCAATCCTAAACCCAACCAAGCTTGTCCAACCTGCCGCCCTCATGCAGCCCAACACAAACGTGCAAACTTTCTTAAAACATTACGAGAACTTTTTGGGATTTTTAAAGCTCATCAATTATGGTTAATGTATTTTATGTGTGGCCCAAGACAATTATTTGAACCACGTGGCCCAGGGAAGCCAAAAGACTGGACGCCCCTGAACCGTGAAGGGTAAAAACTGTTATGAGCTTTGAGGAGGGTAAGAAAGTGGAGGAGTGTGGCCTCTGGGAAGAAGCCCCCAAACGCTTCAATTTCGCTTTCAAGGTCTCCTCCTAATCTACCCCAATTTCTCTTCAAAGGCTTTTTTTTTTTTCCAAATTATCTCGATAATTTTACCCAAACCCTTATTGTAATCAGAAATTTAAAGCTGCCAACCTCTTTAATTTTCCCTAAATTTATTCCTTGATTTTACCCAATTCTTTCTAAATCCTCTGAAAAGACTATCCCAAATCCTCCTCTTAATTTCACCCAGATTATTCCCCTGGCAGCCCCAAATTGACCTCTTGGTTCCCCCACTCATCATACTTTTGAATTTTCTGTAAAAAATTCCTCAATCCCCCACGCACTTTCCACTCCCTCATCCCCATTGGATTCTCTCAGCCAAGTCCCTGCCTCTGTCTCCTCCGCCTGCGACCCCCAGAGATCCTTCCCGGCCCCCAGTAGTCGCGGGTCTGCACTCTCAGCACGGGGCTCGGCAGGCTTAGCCTGCTGCCTCACGGCTCTTTGCTCTTGGCAGCCAACACTGGCCTTAGAAGGCGGAGGCTGCAGAGCGGACTTCAAATCTGGGGCTCTAGGAACTCCGTTCACCTACCGGCCACGGCGCCGCCATCTTGCAAGGGTTACGTAACCGGAAGGGGCAGGTCGTACCACTGGCCAGGTTCAGCGCGAACTTCTTACGCCCCGCGTTTTCTAACCCTCTTCTTAAAGGTGCACGCACTTTTTACTCTTACAGGGTTTAGGGATTGCTCACAGCGCCGTCTTCCTGAGCTTTAATACGGGACACCGGTCGGGCGCGGTGGCTCACGCACCTGTGAGCCCAGCACTTTATGGAGGCCGAGGCGGGAGCATCGCTTGAAGTCAGGAGTTCAAGACCAGCCTGGGCAACATAGGGGAGCCCTTATCTCCACAAAAAATAGGGAAACCTTATCTCCACGAAAAATGAAATGTTAGCCGGGCATGATGGTGCTACTCACGAGGTTGAGGCGGGAGGATTGCTTGAGCTGGGGGGGTCAAGGTTTGCAGTGAGCCGTGATTGCACCACTCCACTGCACTCCAGCCTGGGCGACAGGGCGAGACGTTGTCTTAAAAAAATAAAAAGGACTCCGCAATCTTTCCCTGGGAGAAGATGGGGTGTCCTTCCCGGCTGAGTACCTTTTTTTTCTGACTGCAATTGCAGTCTCCCCGAGCATTCTTGTTCGTCTAGCTTCCACTCACTACCTGCTTAAAACGGAATGAAGACCGGGCGCGGTGGCTCACGCCTATAATCCCAGCACTTTGGGAGGCAAAGGCATGTGGATCACCTGAGATCCGTAGTTCGAGACCAGCTTGGCCACCATAGAGAAACCCCGTCTCTACTAAAAATACAAAATTAGCTTGGCGTAGTGGCCCATGCCTGTAATCCCAGCTACTTGGGAGGCTGAGGCAGGAAAATCGCTTGAATCTGGGAGGCGGAGGTTGCGGTGAGCCGAGATTACACCATTGCACACCAGCCTGGGCAACAAGAGCAAAACTCCATCTCAAACAAGCAAACAAACAACAAAAAACAGGGAATGAGAGGGCTCAAAAGCTGACCACGTCATTTTTTAAAATTAGGGTCAGGTAAGAGAAAGGTAGCGTGGATGAAGGGGTTAGACTTCAAGATTAGAGACTGAGGTGAGATCTCAAGACCGGTACTGAAGTTTGACTTCAATTTGGAGTTCAAAGCTAGATCGTAGCATGAAGAGCCACGGTGAAGTCTTGTGGATAGAAATATTCATTCATTCATTCCAAGAGTATTTACTGAGTAACTACAACGTGATGGCAGGCATGTTCTAGGCGCTGAGGTTACCATAGTGAGCAGGACAGACCAGCCCGTCTCTCAGGGAGTCAACATTCCCGGCTGGAAGAGGATGGATGTGGGAGAGGATGGATAAGAAACAAAAGAATCAGCAAAGTAATTTTGATAAGAAGCAGATTTTAAAAAGTGACTCGGGCTTAGGGCCAGCAGCAAAGGCCTCTCTGAAGAGGTGACATTGAAGGGGAAGTGAATGATAAGAAAAGAGCCATTCAGAGATCCAGGGGAAAGATGTTGCAGGGAGACATAGCCTCTAGAGCAGAGAGGCCTTGAGGTGGGAACCAGCTTGCAGACAGAGATAGGGGACTGGATTGAGAGGTGGGCAGGGGCTGACGCTGCAGGCCTGTTAGAGTTTTTATTCTATTCACAGTAGGAAGAAGGGAATGTTAAAATCGGATTTACATTTTGCAAAGATTGTTTCTGCTGGGCCCAGTGGCTCCAGCCTGTAATCCTAGCACTTTTTGGAGGGCCAAGGAGGGTGGATCAACTGAGGTTGGGAGTTCGAGACCAGCCTGACCAACATGAAACTCCATCTCTACTAAAATACAAAATTAGCCAGGTGTGGTGATGCATGCCTATGATCCCAGCTACTTGGGTGGCTAAGGCAGGAGAATTGCTTAAACCTGGGAGGCGGAGGTTGTGGTAAGCTGAGATCTCGCCATTGTACTTCAGCCTGGGCAACAAGAGCAAAACTCCGTCTCAAAAAAATATATATATATATTTCTGCCAGGTGGAGAATGTACCTGAGAGCAGTGGTCCCCAACATTTTTGTCACCAGGGACCAGTTTTGTGGAATACAATTATTCCATAGACCACGGGGTGGGGGTCGGGTAGAGATGGTTTCAGGATGAAACTGTTCCACCTGAGATCATCAGGCATTAGATTCTCATAAGGAGCAGGCCACCTAGATCCTCCCTACACACAGTTCACAATAGGGTTTGCCTCCTGTGAGAATCTAATGCCACCGCTGATCTAACTGGAGGTGGAGCTCAGGCGGTAATGCTCACTTGCCCACCGCCCACCTCTTGCTGTGTGGCCCAGTTCCTAACAGGCCACAGACTGGTACTGGTCCTCGGCCCAGGGATTGGGGATGCTTACCTTAGAGGGCAAGGGTGGACGCAGGCGACCAGTACAAGAGGCTACTGTAATGGTCTAGGCAAGAGATGAACGGGGATGGGCAGAGGAAGTGGTGAGAAGTGCTCAAATTCTGCATTTTTTTTTTAAGACAAAGTTTCACTCTTGTTGCCCAGGCTGGAGTGCAATGGCACGATCTCAGCTCACTGCAACCTCTGCCTCCCAGGTTCAAGCGATTCCCCTGCCTCAGCATCCCAAGTAGCTGGGATTACAAGTGAGCACCATCACACCTGGCTAATTTTTGTATTTTTAGTGGAGATGGGGTTTCACTATGTTACCCAGGCTGGTCTTCAACTCCTGACCTCAGGTGATCCACCTGCCTCAGCCTTCCAAAGTGCTGGAATTACAGGTGTGAGCCACCAGGCCCGGCCAATTTCATGTATATATCACTGGCTTTCAAGTGTCTGGCCCTAGTCCTGATCTCCCACTTGAGTTCCACACCTAAACTCTGCAGCTCTGACACAGGGGAGGTGAGTCCCCAAATTGGGGCTTAGCTAATTTGGAGGGTTCTTGGCTCCACTCAGGAAAGAATTCAAGCTGGGTATGGTGGCTCATGCCTGTAATCCCAGCACTTTGGGAGACTGAGGCGGGCAGATCACCTGAGGTCAGGAGTTCGAGATCAGCATGACCAGCATGATGAAACACCATCTCTACTAAAAACACAAAAAAATTTTGTATTTTTTTGTACAGCTGAGATTGCACCACTGCACTCCAGCCTGGGCGACAGAGCAAGATATATACATATATATAATTTATTTTTCCTTTTTTTTTTTTGAGATGGAATCTTGTTCTGTCACCAGGCTGGAGTGCAGTGGCGAGATCTTGGCTTACTGCAACCTCCACCTCCTGGGTGCAAGCGATTCCTCTGCCTCAGCCTCCGGAGCAGCTGGGACTACAGGCACGTGCCACCATGCTTGGTTAATTTTTTGCATTTTAGTAGAGACGGGTTTCACCATGTTGGCCAATCTCCTGACCTTGTGATCTGCCATTTTGTGTGTGTATATATACAAGCATCTTGAGTCTTAAGGAAGGCTTCAAGGGAGAGACAGGCCTGCAATGTTTCCCAGACTTTTCCACAGCAGAAGCCCCCACCCCCAACAGGGATAATAGACCCATAGGCAAGTCCGGGGTCAGCAGAATTGGCTGCTCAGCCCTAGGCTAGCAGCCTGGACACTGTTGGTGCCCCTGGGAGCCATTTCTGCCCCCAAAGGCACACTGGTGCGAAAGCCCTGGAATGACCTGCGCCAAGAGCGCAAGCAAGGACCAAGCTGTGGGTGAACCAGAGGTCAAATGGAGGCTGAGGAGAGGCTGGAAGCGGGGCAGGTGCCCAGGTGGAAGGACAGAGGGTGCCAGGCATCTGCAGACACAGTGCCCCTGAAGGGTCAGGCCTGAGATAGGCAGGGAGGGGCGGAGTTTGACCTCTGCAAGAGGTTGTTTGAACCCTGTGAGCAGAGTTGAGGTTAGATATCAGAAGGAGAAAAAAAAAAAAAAAGCACAAGGCCAGCCGATTCTCTCTGAAGAGTGGACTTTGGGATGCCGTTGCCAGGAACCCCCATCCCACTCCCTCTGCCCTTTACTCTCCGCTATACACACAGCTCCCTGGGGGACCGGGCCACCCTGGACCTTGCTACTTCCTGCTCCTGGCACCCAGAGCTCAGAGATAATGGAGCTGTGGAGGCAGCTGAATCAGGCTGGACTGGTGCCTCCGGAGCTGGGCCCACCCCCCCGGGCCCTGAGGGAGGTCTCCCCAGTGGAAATCCCTGGCCAGACCCTCACGACTGCAGAGGCAGACGCTGGAGGTGCCTGGGATAGTCTGCTGTGGACCTGGGAGGAGCTGGTGAGTGAGGGGTTTGGAAGGGAAAGAGAAAGAGAGAGGGAATGAGAATGAATGGAAATGAATGGAAATGAATGATAATAGGGCTAGAGAGTGAAAGAATCTGAGAGACAGAAGCAGAGACATGAGAGGCATGTACAGACACAGAGACAGGAATAGAGGGAGGGACAAGAATGGAGGTGGGGACAGAGAGATCCCAAAAGAGAGGGATGGAGGTGGGAAGCGGAGACTGAGAGCAGGAACAGAGATGGAGAGACTCAGACTGAATCTGAGAGAGTTGGTGGGGGGAGGAGAGAAAGCAAGAGAGAGAGAGAGAAGGAGAGAGAGAGCGCCAAAGGCAGGGGCAGCAAAATAGCAAAACAGAGACGGGGCATGGAAAGAAAAAATAAATGGGGACAGAGACAAAGGGAGACAGGGACAGAGATAGAGAGGGTGGAGACATATTACTGAGAGAGAGAGAGAGAGAGAAGTCAGGGAGAATGAAATACAGAGACAAAGACAGAGATGGAGTTAGAGATGAAGACACCCTCTGAGAAGCAGAAAGGTAGTTAGGGTCCAGGGGCACTGTGAGGACCCTGCCCAGGCGCCGTGGCCAGCATGTGAGCTGGGCCCTGCTCTCACCCCAGGTCCTGGAGAGCCCCCTTGCTCTCTGGGGTGGCATCCCTGTGACACCCCCTTCTTACCGGTAGAGGAACCTGCGCCAAATGGATGTCCAGCTGCTGGGACAGCTGTGCCACCTGGGGCTGGAGATGGGGGCGCTGCGGGAGGAGCTGGTCACCATGTTGGAAGAGGAGGAGGAGGAGGAGAGCGGCAAGGAAGAGGAAGAGGATGACGAGCCCCAGAGGAAGCAGGAGGAGGAACACCTGGAGGCCTGCCCAGCCCCACAGCTGCCTGACTTTGAGATGACGATCTGAGGCTCTGCCAGTGCATTTAGGTTGACATACAGATGAGATGCAAATCTATGCAAAGGGCAGGGGTGATCTGCAGGTCAAATCAGATGCGGAATCAAGTATACTCCTGTGAGAAGTGCTTTCTCTGAAGATGCCTGCAGTGAGATTTAGGCATTGGCCTGTGAGCTGCGGGTGTGTTTGCAGGTGATGTGGGAGGTTGTGGAGAAGTTGCAGATGCTTTTGCAGATGAGCCTCAGGTGTGCAGCTGAGATGGCGGCCTCTGCAGATATGACGGAGATGCATACAGATGCGATTTCAGATGAACGCCGTCCAGCATGGCAGCCACCAGACACACGTGGTTATTTAGCACTTGAAACATGGAGATTCCAAATTGAGATGTGCTGTGAGTGTAAAATACACACCAAATATTAAAGGCTTAGCATGATGAAAAGAACATAAGACATCTCAGTAAGTTTTAGATTAATTACTTGTTGAAATAATATTTTGAGCATATCGGTATTAATAAAAATATTGTGAAAATTACGTTCACCTGTTTTTACATTTTGTTGTGTGTGTCGTTGCTCTCCCTGTGTCCGTGTGTTCTCGTTGTTGTGTTTACAAAGCACTTTCTAGTTGGAAGTGACGGTGTTTGCCGATGCGGGTGGATCGAGGCAGGAGTTCGAGACCAGCCTGACCAACGTGGAGAAACCGCATCTCTACTAAAAATATAAAATTAGCCGGGTGTGGTGGCGCGTGCCTGTAGTCCCAGCTACTCGGGAGGCTGAGGCAGGAGAATTGCTTGAACACAGGAGGCGGAGGTTGCAGTGAGCCGAGATCGCGCCATTGCACTCCAGCCTGGGTAACAAGAGCAAAACTCTGTCTCAAAAAAAAAAAAAGACCCAAAACAACGACAACCACAACAAAAAAGAAAACAATCTGTTAGCCTTGGTCACTTGGCTGTCTACTGCCTTTCTTTCTTTTTTTCGTTTTTTTTTTTTTTTTTTTTTTTGAGACGGAGTCTCTCTGGAGTGCAGTGGTGCGATCTCGGCTCACCGTAGCTGTATCCTCCGCCTCCCAGGTTCAAGCGATTCTCCTGCCTCAGCCTCGTGAATAGCTGGGATTATAGGTGAGCTCCACCACACCCAGCTAATTTGTGTATTTTTAGTAGAGATGGGGTTTCGCCATGTTGACCAGGCTGGTCTCAAACTCCTGACCTAGCCATCCGCCCTCCTCAGCCTCCCAAAGTGCTGGGATTATAGATGTGAGCCACTGTGCCTGGCCTGGACCCGATGTTTAAGTAGAGTTGCCCTAAGCTATGACCTGGGCCACAGGGGTGAAATCTATGGAAGAGAATGGGAGTTTGGGGGAAGGGGGCCAACCCCACCAGTACTGTCCTCAGCACCACGCTAACTGAGCTCCTTCCAGCAGTGACCAAGTCTGCACCAGGCCTGCCCTTCTGGATCTCCCAGACCAGTGGGGGAAGATACCCATCCCTTCCCAAGGACAGCCCAGATGGTCAGGGTGAGGACAGAGGAAGTGTCACCTGAGGAATCAGGGCTGAGATGGGGGAGCCACAGGAGGCTGAGGGGACCCAGAGAAGGCAACAGGCACATGCTGAAAGGTCAGGAAAGTGATCTTAGAGGAGAACCGAGGTGCTAAGGAAAAATGAGCCAAGTAAAGAAAGTGAACGGGGCCGGGCGCGGTGGCTCACACCTGTGATCCCAGCACTTTGGGACACCAAGGTGGGCGGATCACCTGAGGTCAGGCGTTTGAGACCAGCCTGGCCAACATGGCAAAACCCTGTCTCTACTAAAAATACAGAAATTAGCCGGGTGTGGTGGTGCACGTCTGTAGTCCCAGCTACTCAGGAGGCTGAGGCACAATAATTGCTTGAACCTGGGAAGTGGAGGTTGCAGTCAGCTGAGATTGTGCCACTGTACTTCAGCCTGGGTAACAGAGAAAGAGGAAAGAAAAAAGAAAGAAAAAGAAAAAGAAAGAGAAAAGAAAGAAAGAAGAAAGATGAAGGAAGGAAGGGAGAAAGAAGAGAGAAAAGAAAGAAAGAGGGAGGGAAGGAGGGGGGAGGGAGGAAGGGGAGAATAAGAATATAAAAGTAGAAAAACAGCATATGCAGAAGCCATGGGATGATCTGGTGATCTAGCCCCTTGCTACTCCAAGTTCAGTCCTTCATGGAACTCAGCAGTAACAGCATCGCACAGCTGCCTATTGCTGCATAACAAACAGCCCCCAAACGCTGTTTCAAAACAGTGACAGGGCTGGGTGTGGTGGCTCACGCCTGTAATCCCAGCACTTTGGGAAGCCAAGGCAGTAGATCACGAAGTCAGGAAATCGAAACCATCCTGGCTAACAGGGTGAAACCTCATCTCTACTAAAAATACAAAAAATTAACCGGGTGTGGTGGCGCATGCCTGTCATCCCAGCTACTTGGGAGGCTGATACAGGAGAATTGCTTGAACCTGGGAGACGGAGGTTGTGGTGAGCCGAGATCGCACCATTCAGAAAAAAACAAAGCAAAAAACAAACAAAAAACAGTGACAACGTACATTTTGCTCATGAATCTGCAATCTGCAGGGATCCCTCATCTCTGCTCCACGCTGTCCAAGGCTTCAGCTAGAATCATTGAAGGCGCATTTGCTCTCCTGTTTGGCAGTTGATGCTGGCCCCGGGAGGGCCTCTGTTCCTCTTCCTGTCGTCTCTCCGCATGGGCTAGGTTGGGCTCACAAGGAGCTTAGAAGATGGGTTCCAAAGGCACCTGTCCTGGGAGGGAGCCAGGCAGAAGCCACATCGCCGTGTGTGACCCAGCCTCATAAGCCATGCAGGGTCACTCAGCACGTTCCATTTGCAGATGCCACTGCAAAGTCTTGATCAGGTTCAAAGAAAGGGGAAACGGACTCTGTCTTTTCATGGGAGAGTACAAGGTTCTGGAGGAGCACATGGGACAGCAAATATTGGTGAGGTCATCGGTGGGAAACGCAAGCCGCTCCAGCAGCCTCGGAACTTGGTAGACGTGCTGACTCTCAGACCCATTCCAGGCCGACCAAAGCAGAGCCTGAGCATAAGAAGAGCTGCAGCTGCTTCCTTTGCAAATTAGGTTTGAGGAGCACGGTTCTCAATCACTAATTTGACACGTGTTTTGAGCAGGTGGAGCAGAGAAACAGTAGTTACATTTAGAGAGCTCCCTCTGGCTGCGTGTGGAGGCTGGATTAGAGGGCTCCAGAGTGCTGTTCCAGTAGAAAGAACTAAAAAAAAAAAAAGATGAATTGAACATTATCAAGATTTCAAGCCTGTGTGCATAAAAAAACACTACTGAAAATAGATGGCCAGCCCAGGAGTGATGGCTCACGCCTGTAATCCTGGCACTTTGGGAGGCTGAGGCCGGCGGATGGCTAGGTCAGGAGTTTGAGACCAGCCTGGTCAACATGGCAAAACCTGTCTCTACTAATACGAAAATTAGCTGGGTGTGGTGGGGCTCACCTACAATCCCAGCTACTCACGAGGCTGAGGCAGGAGAATCGCTTGAACCTGGGAGGCGGAGGATACAGCTACAGTGAGCCGAGATCGCACCACTGCACTCCAGCCTGGGCGACAGAGTGAGACTCTATCTCAATTTAAAAAATAACAAAAAGAAAAAAAAGACAACCTACATAATAGGAGAAAATAGTTGCAATAATATATATCTAACAAGGCTCTAGTATCTCAAATATATAAGTAACTTTTACAACTCATCCATATAAAGACAAATATTAATAGTTCAGTTACAAAATGGGCAAATAACTTGAATAGATATTTCCCCAAAGAAGATAAACAAGTCATTAAGCCAACAAGCACATGAAAAGATGCTCAACATTTGCCTTAGTAAGGGTTCTCCGGGAAAACAGAATAAATTATATATATATATATATATATATATAATTATACATATATTTTAATTATATATAAAACAGAATAAATTATATACCTAAATTATATGTATAATTATATATAATACATAGGCATACATATAATTAAATTATTTGTATCATTTAGGTACATAATTTATTATATATATAAATTTAATAAATAATATATATAATACATATATACATATAATACAATATATAATACATATATATTATTTATAATAAATTCTATATATACCGAAATTATATGTATAATATACATATAATAATAATTCTATAAATTATACATATAATTTGGGTATATATAGAATTTTCTCTGTTTTTCTAGAGAACCCAAATTAGGTATATATATAAATTGGCTCAGGTCATAATGGAAGCTGAGAAATGCCAGGATCTGCCATTTACAAGCTGGAAATCAGGAAAGCCGGTGGTGTATTCGGTCCGAGTTTGAAGGCTTCATAACCAGGAGTGCAAATACCTGAGATCGGGAGAAGACGGATGCCCAAACAGAGGCAAATTCGCTCTTGTTTCTTTTCTTTGTTTTGAGACCGAGTCTCGCTCTGTCGCCCAGGCTGGAGTGCAGTGGCGCGATCTGGGCTCACTGCAGCCCCTACCTCCCGGGTTGAAGCGATTCTCCTGCCTTAGCTTCCCTAGTAGCCGGAATTATAGGCGCGCGCCACATTGGCTAATTTTTTTGTATTTTTTTAGTAAGAGAGGAGGTTTCACCATCTTGTCCAGGCCGGTCTCAAACTCCTGGCCTTAAGTGATCCACCCGCCTCGGCCTCCCAAATTGCTGGAATTACTAGCATGAGCCACCGCGCCCGGCCAGCTCATGGTGGGGCTTCGTTGTGCTTCTGTTGGGCTCCCACCTGCTATTATGCCCCGTGTCCACCAGGTGGCGCCAACACACACCGCTGGAACCCCTCCAGGCAAGGTAGAGACTGGACAGAGAAGGGTGGAACTGGACGGTGAGGTCCTTTGAGGAAGCAGGTCCTTAGAGAGGGTGTTGTTGAGACAGGCTATTCCCACACAGGGGTCTCCTGCTGGCGGAGAAACTCCAAATTCTGGGGAGCAGGAGACAGGTAGTGTTATGGGCTGAATAATCACTCCTAAAGAAACCCATGTCACAATCCCTGGAACCTGCGAATGGTAACTTATGGCAAAAGGACTTTGCAGATGGGTTGAAGTTAAGAATCTTGAGATGGGGAGATTCTCCTGGGTTATGTGGGTGGCCCTCAATGGAATCCCAAGTGTGCTTGCAAGAGAGAGACCGAGTTCTAAACACAGAGGAGGAGGTGAGGTTGTGGGAACAGAAGCACGCGGGTGCGTGATGTCAGGAAGGGGCTGGAGCCAGGGATGCTGCAGCCTCTAGAAGGTGGAGAAGCAGCACAGATGCTCCCCCGAGGCCTCCAGCTCACCACAGCCCTGCCGGCACCTTGAGTTGACACATCTGACTCCAAAGCCATAAGGACATCAATTTATGTGAATTTAAGTGACAAATTTGGGGCCATTTGTAGCAACGGCTATGAGAAACTCCTACAGGCAGGAACGAGGCACAGAGGCAATGGTAATTCTTTCTTTCTTTCTTTCTCTTCCTTTCTTTTTCTTCTTTCTTCTTTCTTTCTTTTTTTTTTTTTTTTTTTTAGAAGGAGTCTCACTCTGTCACCCAGGCTGGAGTACAATGGCGCAATCTCAGCTCACTGCAACCTCCGCCTCCCGGACTCAAGCAATTCTCCTGCCTCAGCCTCTCCAGTAGCTGGGATTACAGGTGCGCACCACCACACCCAGCTAATTTTTGTATTTTTAGTAGAGATGGAGTTTCACTGTGTTGGTCAGCCTGGTCTTGAACTCTTGACCTCATGATCCTCCCACCTTGGCTTCCCAAAGTGCTGGGATTACAGACGTGAGGCACCGTGCCTGGCAATTTTTTCTATTAAATATAACTTAAGCTAAAATGAAAATATCAGCAATAGATCTGATGAGACTGTGGGACAGCTAGAGCAGTCACACAGCTGCTGGGAGTGTGCACTGGTACAAGCGCTTTGGAAAACCCTGTGGAAGTGTGTGTGACGCTGAACATACAGCACCTAGAAGCCAGTAGTTCCCCACCCGGCATATACTAAAGAGAAACGTGTGCAGGCGTTCACCAAAGACATCTACTAGCATAGTCACAGTGGCCCGATCTTAATAGCTTCAAACAGGAGGTTACCGAAATGCCTATCAGCAGGAGAATGATGGTGTTCCCACCCTTTCTGTTGAGAGTGGGGTATGTGTGCCAGCCCCCTGAGTATGGGTGGGCTTGTGACTTCTAACACTAATAGGTGTGGGGAAAGTGACCCGAGGTGACATCTAAGACTGAATCATATGAAGTATGAACTTTGGTTGGGCACGGTGACTCACACCTGCAATCTCAACACTTTGGGAGGTCAAGGCAGGTGGATCGCTTGACCCCAGGAGTTTGAGACCAGCCTGGGCCACATGGCCAAACCCCATCTCTACAAAAATATGCAAAAAATTCAACCAGGCTTGGTGGTGTGTGAGCCTGTAGTACCAGATACTCAGGAGGCTGAGGAGGGAGGATCACTGGAGCCTGGGAGGTGGAGGTGCAGTGCCGGCATCTCTGCACTCCAACCTGGGTGGCAGAGTGAGGCCGTCTCAAAAAAAAAAAAAAGAAAAGAAAAGCAAAAGAAAACCAGCCAGGCATGGTGGTTCATGTCTGTAATCCTGGCACTTTGGAGGCTAAGGTGGGCAGCTCACCTGAGGTCAGGAGTTTGAGACCAGCCTGGCCAACATGGTGAAACCCCGTCTCTACTAAAAATACAAAAATTAGCTAGGTGCAGTGGCGTGCGCCTGTAGTCCCAGCTACTTGGGAGGCTGAGACAGGAGAATCTCTTGATCTCGGCATTGAGCCGAGATCATGCCGCTGCACTCCAGCCTGGGTGACAAGAATGAGACTTTCTCTCAAAAAAAAAAAAAAAAAAAAAGGACCAGGACCTTGACACCGTTGAGGAGGTCTGCTCGGATGTTTCTAGAGTGCCCCTCAGTTTGTGTTCGTCTCATGTTTCCTTGGGGTGTTTCCGGTTATGCATTTTGGGCAAGATCAGCACAGAAGTGATGTGTCCCTCTCATGAAGTCCCAGCCAGAGGCCCAGGATGTCCATATCTCTCGTTACTGATGAGGCTCACTTTGAGCACTTGGTTCAGGTGGTGTCTGCCGGGTTTCTCTACTGTGAGGTCACCATTTGTCCCATCGTAGTTAATATGTATCTTGTGGAGAGATGCTTTGGGAATGTGCAGGTAGCCTGTTCGTTCTTCCCACACTGATCTCTGGGGATGGCTCCGGCCAGGGTACGCGGCCTGGTGGTCTGCACTGTAGCCCTAGGTCAGCATTTCCATCTGAGGACAAGAACAGGTGAGGTGATGCTGGCCTTTCTGTTAAGTAACAGATCAGACCACGTGCTTTCCAGAAATGTGGCAGATAAAATTCTTCAAACAAACAAAAAAATGAGACAGAAGGTGTTGCAGCTGAGAGTTTAATACTTGCAAGGTGGTCAAGCAAAGAGGATGGAGATGTTTCTCAAATCTGCCTCCCCAAGAATTTGATTAGGGTTTTAGAGGATTTTTTGGCCACCAGAGGGCTAGGAAATGGACGCTGCTGGTTGGTTGGCTGGAAATGAAATCGCAGAAGTGTCAAAATTGTCTTGTACACTGAGTCAGTTCCTGGGTGGAGCTCACGGGACCAGTTGAGTCAGTTTCTAAGTATAGGTCATCAGTCTGGGTGGTGTCAATTGGTCCACCAGAATGCAAACTCTGAACAACATCTCAAACAGCAGTCTTAAATTTCACGATAGCAATATAACCTGTAGGAGCAATTACAGAACATATAAATCTTGTGCCTACTGGCTACATGACTCCTGAGCAGTAGGTAATTATAAAAAAAAAACAAGATGGGGAACAATGACTGGTTACTGTGTAACTCTGCCTGTATCTTCAGGCACATACCATAAATCCAACATTTCATTTGTTTTACAAAGTTGGTTTCAGTCCCCGAACAAGAAGGGGGTTAGTTAAACTATAAATTCCTTCTATAGTTAGGCTGGCCTACATACAGGAATAAGCAAAAGTGGTTAGTTTGTGAAGTTAGAAGCAAGATTGAGCCAGTTACATTAGGTTTCTCTCACTATTATAATTTTGCAAGGGTGGTTTCATCTCAGGCATGAGTCCCCCCTGGGCCTAAGCATTCCTCATGCCTGAGATGTGAGCGGGTATTGGGATGGGAGGGGGTTGATAACCACTCTAATTCTTCCTGATGATAGGGGACATCGTTGGGGTTTATTCCAGGACCGGAGGAATGACACGGTCTTGTTGTCTTCCTATATGCATGAGTGCCTGGTTGGGGGCCCAAGTTTTGCATGACAAGGATGCTGGTATTCACATCCAGAGCCCTAGCACAGTACTTAAGCGAACAGCAGACTATAAGAATCGAGCCCTAATATAAAGAGTGAAAGCCCAAGTCTCAAGAGTTCTTGTGGATCGGATCTGAAGCCTTGAGGCATCCGGATAAATAACACCAAGAACCAAAGAAATATAAAACAAAACAAAAAATAACACCAAGAACCAATCAGACGTGGAGTCACCGGTAGAGACCTACTGTAGCCTTGATGTTTCTTGATAATTTTTTTTTTTTTTAAAGATAGGGTTTCACCATGATGGCCAGGCTGGTCTTGAACGCCTGACCTCAGGTGATCCACCCACCTCAGCCTCCCAAAGTGCTAGGATTACAGGCGTGAGCCACCGCGCCTGGCTACTTTTTTTTTTTTTTTAAATAAGAGATGGGGTTTTACCATGTTGGTCGGGCTGATCTTGAACTCCTGACCTCAGGTGATCCACCTGCCTCAGCCTCCCAAAGTGCTGGGATTACAGGAGTGAGCCACCACGCCCGGCCGAGAATTTGTTTTTATCCAGATTTCAACTTCTCCTGAGATGTTTATGTAAGTGCAGCAAGTGATGTTTAACATAGCACAAACTCCCCTTTGTCCAGCCAACAGGAAATCAAGCACCAGCAGATTGTCCAGGACTACCTGGGCTGGCAAATTGAGGGATCTTTGTTGAACCCTAAGGCTTTTTGCTGTTTCTTCTCGACAATCAATTCAAAGGTTGCAGACAGGTTCCTCATCAAGTCCCTGTTGCCATAAACTCCATAACTAGGAACCAATATCCCTAGAAGGCTCTGCCATCAGATATCTTGATATCTGCCTGGAAGTCCTCTTTTTGGTCTATGGAGAAATAGGTGGAATTTTTCACCATTAGGATAGGCTGAGAAGGGAGTTACAAAATTTCCTGGCAGGCAGGAGCCCTTGATATGCGGGCTTTTGAGACACAGGTGGGCTCATCCTATCTGAGGAGGGCAGCAAACGAAAAGTGCAAGAAACCAACAGATTTTGCTTGTTCATGCCACAAATGTCTGCCTGGGGGGTGCACAGGTGATGCCTCCAAGGGTGTGTTCATTGATGGGCTCATCCACCAAGGAGCCATCAGCTTCAGCTCCAGCTTCATGTTCTTCAGCTGCCCCCACCCCAGCAGCCCTCTCAGAGGTGTGGAGCTGTCTCCTACGACAGTTCTGATCACACTGCATTATGCATTCATATGCTAGGAGCTGTACATGTAAGGAGCCAAGCAGGATTTGAATCTGAAAGAAGAGATTCTCACCCGTATGTTAATTTTTATATTTTCCACTTGGGGTCTTCATGCCAGAATAAAAAAATTTCCACAGATAATATCTGTCACTAAAAGGTATTTGTGGGAAGATGGTGAATAGGAGGCAGGACTAGTTTGCAGCTCCAGCTCAGAGGGCCAGAGCAGTGTGTGGAGAATCACATTGTGAACTTTTACTCCAGAACTATGGCAGGAATACACCAGGAAAGCTGAGAGAACCTACAGACCCTCTGAAGGAAGCAGATCGCTCCTGCAGGACCCAGGAGACAGGCAAAATACTGTGCTGGTATCCACGGCTGAGAGATCTGAAGGTGGTTTACATCACAGGACTCTGTGCAGACACCCTGGAGCCTGGTAGCCCTGCTAGGTGGCTAGATCCAGACAAGACATAACAATCGCTACAATTCAGCTCTCAGGAAGCCACATCCCTCCAAAAAGGGGGAGAGTGCGACATCAAGGAAACACCCTGTGGGACTAAAGAATCTGAACAGGAGCCTTGAGCCTACGTCTTTCCTCTGGCATAACCTACCCAAATGAAGGAAGAAAAAAAACCCAGAAAAACAACTCTGGTAACATGACAAAACAAGGTTCTTTAACACCACTCCCCAAAAAACCACACTAGCTCACCAAAAATGGGTTCATACCAAGAAGAAATCCCTGATTTACCTGAAAAAGAATTCAGACCGTAGATTATTAAGCTAATCAAGGAGGCACCAGAGAAAGCTGAAGTCCAATTCAAGGAAATCCAAAAAATGATGCAAGATTTGAGAGGAGAAATCACCAGTGAGACAGACAGCATGAATGAAAAACAATAAAAACTGCAGGAAATAAGGAAGACATTTAGTGAAATGCAAGATGTACTGAAAAGTATCAGGAATGAAACTGAACAAGCAGAAGAAAGAACTTTGGATCTCAAGGACAAGGTTTTCAAATTAATCTAGTCCAACAAAGACAAAGAAAGAAGAATTCAAAAAAATGAATAAAGCCTCAAAGAAATTTGGGATTATGGTGCGCAACCAAACCTCAGAATAATTGGCATTCCTGAGGAAGAAAAGAAATCTAAAAGTTGGAAAACATATTTGGGGAAATAAACAAGAAAAACTTCTCTGGCCTTCCTAGAGACCTAGACATCCAAATACAAGAAGCTCAAAGAACATCTGGAAAATTCAATGCAAAAAGATCATCACCTAGGCACATTGCCATCAGGTTATCTAAAGTCATTCCACCCAACAACCAGAGAATATACATTGAATTCACCAGTACATGGGACGTTCTCCAAGATAGACCATATGATAGGCCACAAAACAAGTCTCAATAAACTTAAGAAAATTGAAATTATGTCAAGTCCTCTCTCAGATCACAGTGAAACAAAATTGGAAATCAACCCCAAAAGGAACCTTCAAAACCATGTAATTGGATGGAAGTTAAATAATCTGCCCCGAATGATTATTGGGTCAACAATAAAATCAATAAGGAAATTTATAAATTCTTTGAACTGAATGATAATAGTGATACAACCTATCAAAACCTCTGGGATACAGTAAAGGTGGTGTTAAAAGGAAAGTTTATAGCCTTAAATGCCTTCATCAAAAAGTTTGAAACAGCACAAATAGACAATCTAAGGTCACACCTCAAGGAACTAGAAAAACAAGAACAAATGATATTCAAACCCAGCAGAAAAAAGGAAATAACCAGGATCAGAGCAGAACTAAATGAAATTGAAACAAAAAATTACAAAAGGTAAATAAAACAAAAATCTGGTCCTTTGAAAAGATAAATAAAATTGATAGATCGTTAGCAAGATTAACCAAGAAAAGAAGAGAAAAGATCCAAATAAGCTCAATTAGACATAGAACAGAAGATACTACAACCGACACCACAGAAATACAAAAGATCGTTCAAGGCTACTATGAACACCTTTATGTGCAAAAACTAGAAAACCTAGAAGAGACGGATAAATTCCTGGAAATATTCAGCCTTCGTAGCTTAAATCAGGAAGAATTAGAAACCCTGAACAGACCAACAACAAGCAGCAAGAGTGAAAGGGTAATAGAAAAAAACTTACCAACAAAAAAAGTCCAGGACCAGACAGATTCACAGCAGAATTCCACCAGACATTCAAAGAATAATTGATATAAATCCTACTAACACTTTCCACAAGATAGAGAAGAAAACAATCTTCCCTAAATTATTCCATGAAGCCAGTATCACCCCAATACCAAAACCAGGAAAGGACATAACAACAACCAAAAGAAAAACAAAACAAAACACTACAGGCCAATATTCTTGATGAACATAGATGCAAAAATTCTTTCTTTTTTTTTTTGAAATGGAGTTTTGCTCTTGTTACCCAGGCTGGAGTGCAATGGTGCGATCTCGGCTCACCGCAACCTCCGCCTCCTGGGTTCAGGCAATTCTCCTGCCTCAGCCTCCTGAGTAGCTGGGATTACAGGCAAGCGCCACCATGCCCAGCTAATTTTCTGTATTTTTAGTAGAGATGGGGTTTCACCATGTTGACCAG
Organism: Aotus nancymaae; assembly: GCF_030222135.1. Taxonomy (NCBI): domain Eukaryota; kingdom Metazoa; phylum Chordata; class Mammalia; order Primates; family Aotidae; genus Aotus; species Aotus nancymaae. The sequence continues at coordinate 12,858,632 of NW_026988441.1, read as the reverse complement.
GTTGGTCTCGATCTCTTGACCTCGTGATCCACCCGCCTCGGCCTCCCAAAGTGCTGGGATTACAGGGGTGAGCCACTGCGCCAGGCCCAAAAATTCTTAACAAAATAATAGCTAACCAAATCCAACAGTGTATCAAAATGATAATCCGTCATGATCAGGTGGGTTTCGTACCAGGGATGCAGGATGGTTCAACATTCACAAGTCAGTAAATGCGATGCATCACATAAAGAGAATTAAAAACAAAAATCACATGATCATCTCAATAGATGCAGAAAAAGCATCTGGCAAAATCCAGCATTGCTTTATGATTAAAATGCTCAGCAAAATCAGCATACAAGGAAATACCACAATGGAATAAAAGCCATCTATGACAGACCCACAGCCAACATCATACTAAATGGGAAAAAGTTGAAAGCATTCCCTCTGAGAACTGGAAGAAGACAGTGATGCCCACTCTCACCACTTCTACTCAACATAGTACTGGAAGCCCTAGCCAGAGCAATCAGACAAGAGAGAAAAATAAAGGGCAGCCAAATCAGTGAAGAGGAAGTCAAACTGTCACTGCTTCTGATGATTTAGTTGTATGCCTAGAAAACCTTCAGGATTCCTTCAAAAAGCTTCTAAAACTAATAAATAAATTCAGCGAAGTTTCAGGATACGAAATTAATGTACACAGATCAGCAGTTCTGCTATACATCAACAGTGACCAAGCTGAGAACTGAATCAAGAACTCAACCCCTCTTATAATAGCTGCAAAAATAAAATACTTGGGAATATACCTAACCAAGGAGGTGAAATAGATCTACAAGGAAAATTACAAAACACTGCTGAAAAAAGTCTTAGATGACACAAACGATGGAAAACATCCCATGCTCATGGATAGACAGAATCGATATTGGGGAAATGACCATACTGCCAAAAGCAATCTACAAATTCATGCAATTTCCATCTGTATTAGTCCATTTTCATGCTGCCAATAAAGACATACCTGAGACTGGACAATGTACCAATGAAAGAGGCTTAATTGAGGGTGTGGCAAGATGGCTGAATAGGAACAGCTCCAGTCTGCAGCTCCCAGCAAGACCAACACAGATGGTGGGTGATTTCTGCATTTCCAACTGAGGTACCCAGCTTATCTTATTAGGACTGGTTAGACAGTGGGTGCAACCCACGGAGGGTGAGCAGAAGCAGAGTGGGGTGTTGACTCACCTGGGTAGTGCAAGGAGCCGGGAACTCCCTCCCCTAGCCAAGGGAAGCCGTGAGGGACTGTGCTGTGAGGGATGGTGCTATTCGGGCCAGATACTATGCTTTTCCCATGGTCAAAACCTGAAGACCAGGAGATTCCCTCGGTTACCTACACCACCAAGATACTCCTCAAGAAAAGCAATTTTAAGACACATAATTGTCAGATTCACCAAGGTTGAAATGAAGGAAAAAATGTTAAGGGCAGCCATAGAGAAAGGTTGGGTTATCCACAAAGGGAAGCCCATAAGACTAAGAGCAGATCTCTCTGCAGAAACCCTACAAGCCAGAAGAGAGTGGGGGCCAATATTCAACATTCTTAAAGAAAAGAATTTTCAACCCAGAATTTCATATTCAGCCAAACTAAGCTTCATAAGTGAAGGAGAAATAAAATCCTTTACAGTCAAGCTAATGCTCAGGGATTTTGTCACCACCAGGCCTGCCTTGCAAGAGCTGCTGAAGGAAGCACTAAGCATGGAAAGGAACAACCGGGTATCAGCCACTGCAAAAACAACCCAAAATGTGAAAACCATTGACGCTATGAAGAAACTACATCAACGAATGGGCAAAATAACCAGCAAGCATCATATGACAAGATCAAATTCACACATAACAATATTATCCTTAAATGTAAATGGGCTGAATGTTCCAATTAGAAGACACAGACTGGCAAATTGGATAAAGACTCAAGAACCATTGGTGTGCTGTATTCAGGAGACCTATCTCACATGCATAGACACACATAGGCTTAAAATAAAGGGATGGAGGAAGATTTACCAAGCAAATGAAAAGAAAAAAAAATCAGGGGTTGCAATCCTAACCTCTGATAAAACGGACTTTAAACCAACAAAGATCAAAAAGGACAAAGAAGGGTATTACATAATGGTAAAGGCATTAATGCAGCAAGAAGAGCTAACTATATTAAATAAATATGCACCCAATACAGGAGCACCCAGATTCATAAAGCAAGTTCTTAGAGAGCTACAAAGAGACTTAGACTCCCACCCAGTAATAGTAGGAGACTTTAACAATCCCACTGTCAATATTAGGCAGATCAATAAAACAGAAAATTAACCAGGATATTCAGGACTTGAACTCAGCTCTAGACCAAGCAGACCTAATAGACATTTACAGAACTCTCCACTCCAAATCAACAGAATATACATTTTTCTCAGCACCACATCACACTTATTCTAAAATTGACTATATAATTGGAAGTAAAACATTCCTCAGCAAATGCAAGAGAACAAAAATTATAATAAGCAGTCTCTCAGACAACAGTTCAATTAAATTAGAACTCGGGATTAAAAAACTCACTCAAAACCACACAACTACATGGAAACTGAACAACCTGATCCTGAATGACTGCTGGTTAAATAATGAAATTAAGGCAGAAATAAGTAAGTTCTTTAAAACCAATAAGAACAAAGACACAACGTATCAGAATCTCTGGGACACAGCTAAAGCAGTGTTTAGAGAGAAATTTATAGCACCAAATGCCCACATGAGAAAGTCGGAAAGATCTAAAATTGACACCCTGACATCACAATTAAAAGAACCAGGGAAACAAGAGCAAACAAATTCAAAAGGTAGCAGAAAATGACAAATAACTAAGATCCGAGCAGAAGTGAAGGAGATAGAGACACGAAAAACCCTTCAAAAAAAAGTCAATGAATCCAGGAAGTGGTCTTTTGAAAAGATTAACAAAAGAAACAGACCACTAGCCAGAATAATAAAGAAAAGAGAGAAGAATCAAATAGACACAATAAAAAATGGTAAAGGCAACATCACCACTGATCCCACAGAAATCAAACTACCATCAGAGAATACTATAAACACCTCTAGACAAATAAACTAGAAAATCTAGAAGATGATAAATTCCTGAAGACATACACTCTCCCAAGACTAAACCAGGAATAAGTCAAATCCCTGAATAGACCAATAATGAGTTCTGAAATTGTAATTAATAGCCTCCCAACCAACAAAATCCCAGGACCAGACAGCTTCACAGCTAAATTCCACCAGAGTTACAAAGAGGAGCTGGTCCCATTCCTTCTGAAACTATTCCAAGCAATAGAAAAACAGGAACTCCTCCCTAACTCGTTTTATGAGACCGGGATCATCCTGATACCAAAACCTGGCAAAGACACAACAAAAAAAGAAAATTTGAGGCCAATATCCCTGATGAACATTGATGCAAAAATCCTCAATAAAATACTGGCAAACTGAATCCAGCCGCATATCAAAAAACTTATTCACCACGATTAAGTCAGATTCATCCCTGGGATGCAAGGCTGGTTCAACATATGCAAATCAATCAATGTAATCCACCGCATAAACAGAATCAAAGACAAAAACACACAATTATCTCAATAGATGCAGAAAAGGCCTTCAATAAAATTCAACACCCCTTCAGGCTAAAAACACTCAATAAACTGGGTATAGATGGAATGTATCTCAAAATAATAAGAGCTATTTATGACAAATCCGCTGCCAAGATCATACTGAATGGGCAAAAGCTGTAAGCATTCCCTTTGAAAACCAACACACAATGGCTCATTGGTCTAGGGGTATGATTCTCGCTTTGGGTGCGAGAGGTCCTGGGTTCAAATCCTGGATGAGCCCGAAGTGAAGAAAACCAACACATGACAAGGATGCCCTCTCTCACCACTCCTATTCAACATAGTATTGGAAGTTCTGGCCAGAGAAATCAGGCAAGAGAAAGAAATAAAGGGTATGTAAAAAGGAAGAGAAGAAGTCAAAATGCCTCTGTTCACAGATGACATAATTGTATATTTAGAAAACCCCGTCATCTCAGCCTAAAAACTCCTTAAGCTGATAAGCAAATTCATCAAAGTCTCAGGATACAAAATCAATGTACGAAAAATCACAAACATTCCTCTATACCAATAATAGACAAATGGAGAGCCAAATCATGAGTGAACTGCCATTCCCAATTGTATACCTAGGAATACAACAATGGATGTGAGAGACCTCTTCAGGAAGAACTACAAACCACTGCTAAAGGAAATAAGAGGGCAGAAACAAATGGAAAAACATTCCATGCTCATGGATAGGAAGAATCAACATCATGAAAATGGCAATACTCCTCAAAGCAATGTATATTCAGACCACTAGGGTAATTCTAACCTTGTGACATTACATTCATTGTTCAAAGGTAGTTTCTGTTCCTGAATAAGGAGGGGTAGGTTAAACTATAAACTAAATTCCTCCCACAGCTAGGCCGGCCTACATGCAGGAATAAGCAAAGGCAGTTAGCTTACGAATTTAAAGGCAAGATGGAGTCTGTTATGTCAGATTTCTCTCGCTTTCATAACATCACAAGCGTAGTTTTGTGTTCAGTTCTGTCTCAGTGGTAGTGGTCATGACATGGCTCTGGAGTTAGATACACGTAGTTTCTATTCCCAGATCCGCCACCAACCTCGACAAGTTACTTCACCTTTCTGAAGATTTGTATCCTTCTCTGAAATAACCAGATATGGTGGTTGAGAGGAGTAAATAAAATAACATCTGCAAACCCACTCTTATTCCTGAGATCCTCTGTAAAACCAGCATCTACAGTGCTGCCTGACACCGGTTGCCTTGGTTTATGTTTCTCTCTGTCTCTGTTTCCCTAAGGCTGAATGCTTCCAAGTACTCACCTGAATCGTGCCTCTTTGGTGAAACGTTTTCCAACCATTCCTGAACCAGCCGATCCTACCCTTCTACAAATTATTTCTCCCATACACTAACATTTAATTGTGTGCCAGTCCTCTAAGTGAGACCCTATAGAGAGGTTTAAAGGATATTGGCTGTGTGATCATGGAGGGATAATTGAGTTAATTATTTTTTTAGTGCTCGCTGAGTGTTAAGAGCTGCCCTCTCTTTTTTTTCAGCTGTTGCTAGTGGCAGTCCCTTCTGCACTAGCAGCACCAGACCCTGACAGGCATGTGAACACCTTAGGAATTGCTCTTGTCAGGGTCCGTTCCACCTCTGGATTTTTGTTCCATTTGTATTTCCTTTTTCATGTTATCCAACTGCCTCTTGTGATATTGTGAAATGCAGATAAGACTGTGGCAAAATTTAATTGGAGGACACCCAGCCGGTGTCCACCACGGAACTGAATGGTCATTTGGTGGTGGGGAGGAACCCCCATGCCCACATTTGATCAAAGAATTCTTCTGTGTTGATGGCTGTTGTGGTGTGAAAGCAGAGAAAATGGGTTTTAGAGCTTTTCTAAATATCCCTCCAAGGGAAAGATTGTTGACATTTCTTTATGGAAACCTCAAGATAATAACGCTAAGGAAGTTGAGTGCAATATCCTCTTCCTTAAAAAGCCTGGTGACATGAATTGTGTTCACTTTCCTACTTCAGGAAATTTACACCAGAGTCTTTACTCTCTCACATGGGGAGAGATGAAGAACAAAAGACCAGATGGGGAGGACAAGGCTGTTTAGGGGAGGTCACGTACCTCTGACCTGGATTCTATGATGCCCATTCAACCACACCTGGGAGCGTGCATCTTCTCGTGTGTAGTCATACATTTCCATCACATGATTCCTAATTCCCTCCCTATCAGTGGCAATTAGGAGCTCGTGTAAAGCTTAGGACAGTAAAATTATATGGTGTGTGCTTTCACTGCACCGAGGTTTTCTCCGAGGTTTAAGAAAACAGCAGGACAAGAGGCCCGCTCACTCTACTTGGAGTCCCGCCTTCTCCTTTTATTGAGCAGCAGTCTACTCACCCATCATTTTTGACCTTCCCATTCTCCTACCATGGGTTCAGACATAATTACTAAAGTCCAGATATAATTACTCGTGCCTGGAACGTGATGTTCTTTTTAAAAAGAGAGACCTGAGGAATGGTCGCCTAGCTGATTTCCAGGATTCTAATTTTCACTACGTTGCTGGTTTTCAACCCTGGCTACTGGTTAGAGTCACCTGTAGGAATTTAAAACATACCAATGTCTGTGCTTTCCTCAGAGAGAATCTCATTTGATTGCTCCATGGTGTGGCTTGGGATTTAGTCATTTAAAAATGTTTCCAAGGAAAATAGTCAATTTACAGTGGAGGAACTTTAGCCCAGTGCTTAAAGCTAACATCCCCAGTAATGGAAGATGTGGACAATCTGGGCATCCTAATATGATGGATGGAGAAGGTGCAGCATCACCTCTGTGGCATTTTGCCCAAAGTGGATGACCTGAATTGAATCATGAGAAAATATTAGGAAAGCTAGAACTGAGGGTCATTCTACAAAATAACTCACCAATACTCTTCAAAAATGTGAAGGTCATGAAGGCAAAAGTGATTCTGAGGCACTGTCTCAGGTTAAAGGAGACTGAGAGGACAGAGCAATGAGATGTGATGTGTGATCTTGGATTGGATCCTGGTCCAGAAACAGGACATTAGTGGGAAGATAGAGAGGATTTGAATATGGTCTGCAGATTCCCTCATTGTGAGATGCCAGTGATCATTTATTGATGTTGATGATTATACTCTGGTTATCTATGATGTTAATATTTGGGAATGTTGAATGAATAGAACATGGTGAATCTATTTTTGAAACATTTTTAGAAGTGTAAAATTACTTCAAAATGAAAGTTATAAAAAAGAAAGGGGAAAAAAGCTTCCAGATAATTCTGAGTTCCCAGAGTTGAAGACCACTTCCCTAAGTTATCTTACCTAATACTGCCAAAGTAATCTTCCTGGAAATGCTGTTTGTGATGTTACTGACCTTCTCAAAGATTTCCAGTCACTCCTGTCATCTATAGGATGACATTCCAATTTTGCAAGCTGTCATTCAAAACCCCCATAACACGAACCCAATGTACTCCCTTGATCCACATGGAAGGACTTGATCCACATTTGACTTTCTCACATCCAAATACGTTCCAATTCTTTGACTCCTTCATATAACACATATACCTGCCTGTTCACCTCCTAAGTTGTTCTTCATCCTAAGACCTTTCTCCGTCCCTGTCTCTTCATTGAAGTCTATATGGTTATTTCTGATAGAAGCAGTCACCCGTGCTTTCTTTGAATTTTGGAAGGTAAAACGGTATGGACTGAAACATCAGCTTTAGATTCAGAAATATGTGGGTCTGAATCCTGGTTCCACCTTTCACCAATTCTGAGATAAAAGACAAGTTAATTGATGTCTTGGGACAGAGGGATAATAGTGCCTACTTAAAGGATCATTGTGAGCATTCGATGAGGTGCAGACATAAAGGTCTCCAGCACATAACAGATTCTTTTCCTCTTCATTTTTATTGCTGTGGTTCCCAAAGACATTATGGGTGATGCAAAGGCTTTTATCAAAATTTTCTGCAGAGCCTTTTAAAAATTCTTGTGGCTGGTCATCACTAAGATGAGAGACGCCGTTGAACTGAACTGAATGTTTGGGACTTTAAAAAAATCAATCGAGATTTGTTTTTCCTGGAACACAACTCAGTAAACAAGTGGGTAGAAAAATATAACCCAACAGAGAAGGAAGGGTGGGACAATGGCTTCCTATAGCACCCTGTCTTCTTAGGAAAAGCTGTGATGCCTTCCGCATCCACCTGTTTGCTCTCAGTTGTGACTCCTGCACAGCATCTCACTAATCCATTCCCTGCCCAGGCGATGTGTGCACAGGTGAGTCAGATTTCCGTGAGTCAGACACTCTTCCCCCTTTTCATCTCCCCCACTCCCACTACTGCGTGCTCTGGTCTGGCCCCAGCTCCTGGGCCATTAGTATTGGTCTAAGAAAGCAAGGCCAGCAGGGGCAGTTGAGAGGAAAGTCAGAAGCCACCAAGCATGCAAGGAAGGAGAGGCTGTCATTGTCATTGCTCAAAGCCACCCACTCTGGGTGTGTTTTATGACTGTTTCTGGATTTGGAATCTTCTCCCCTTTGTGACCATCCCAGGGACTCGCCCTCCTCCTATTTCCTTCTCATTACGTTTTCTGACCTCAGTGCACCATTTTTATAGCCAGAGACTGGCTGTGTAAACAGTTGACAATTCAGTAAAAGTTACTTTTTATGAGGACTGAGAACCTGGCCCACCCTGGGTTATTCCAGAAGACTGGAGGTTCACAGAAGCCAGCTTTTATGCAGGGCTGTGCAGTTGTGAGCGTGGTGTTAGGGAGCAGGTGCGTAAGTGAAGATTGAGACAGAAAACAAAATGCTGGCTGTTCATCAAATCCTGAAAGTAGAGGGGACAAAACTTATTCTGGAAGGTAAATGTCATTCAGGAGAACTTGGAAGCCACAGGGTGTCCTCTGCACATTCATTTGTGGAAAATGAGGTTAAATTATGGAGTTGGATGACACTCACTACATTGCTTCACTTCTCTGCCTTTGTTTTTTAAATCTGTAAAAACAGGGATGGTGACACTCAGGATTTTTTGTGGGGACTGTAGCTACCTGAAAACCCCTTAGGACAGTGCCTGCTGCATAGCGAGCTACATCAGTGTGAGCTCTTATAATTATGGAAATAGGCAAAGGTGCCACCCGGGGCATCCAGAGTGGGGAGGTATTTTCCAGTGAGGGTCCTTGCAGGCAGCTGGAGATGAAGATGGTGAAGCGGGCTTAACCTCCACGGTGGAAGGATCAGGGAGCAGTCTTGAGAAGGAAGTCAGAAGCCAACAGGCACGGAAAGAGGCAGGTGGGGCTGTCATTGCTCAGAGGACACACACTCTGGGTGTGTTTTATTGACTGTTACTGGATCTGGAATCTTCTCGCCTCTGCGACCATTCCAGGGACTCGCCCTCTTCATATGTTTCTGGATTTGGAATCTTGAGCAATCTTCATGATGTACAACATTCTGCGAAAATATCTTTACCCAACGGCAGGAAGAGCCAGAGTGGGTGTGGCTTCTGTCACAATTATTGTCCCCTAGGAGTCCAGGAATGCACCTTAGGGTCGAATGGTTTTGCTGAAAGCCAAGCCTGGAAATGGGCTTCAAGGATGCCTTGAGAATAGCATTTATGCTGCCAGTGGAAAGCATTCATCTTAATAAAGAAATCCCATCTTACGGTCTGGATGAGTATTTTTTGCCTCTGTACTATCCTTATTTATAAATTGTAAAGAGAAAGACCGAAAAAGAGTGACATAAGGAAGTGCATGTATGAATTAATAGGGCAGAATTGGGACCAGTATGTGTATATTAAGGGGAAGCATGTATACATGCTATGTGAACATAAAAAGGACTTCTTGTTTTAAACAGACTTCTCCGTGAAAATAATATCCACTGGGAGGCCAAGGCGGGCAGATCACGAGGTCAAGAGATGGAGACCATCCTGGCCAAATGGTGGAACCCTGTCTCTACTAAAAATACAAAAAGTAGCCAACAGCGGCGGCTCATGCCTGTAGTCCCAGCTACTCTAGAGGCTGAGGCAGAGGAATCGCTTGAACCCGGGAGGCAGAGGTTGCAGTGAGCCAAGATTGCGCCACTGCACTCCAGCCTGGCAACAGAGCAAGCCTCCATCAAAAAAAAACACAAAACAAAACACAAAAACCTGCCTTGAGTGGATAGAAGACCACATGACAAGAACATCCCAGCAGAGTCATGAGACAACGGGTAGTGTGGCTTCTCTGCTAAATAGTAGGTTAAACTGAGTAAGTCACTGAAGAGAAAGAAGATGAAGGAGATGGGTGAGGGTGAGAGAATGTGGGACGGCGGAAGGAAAGACTGAAAGGAAGGTTTACTGAGGCCTCATCAGGTACCAGGCTCTGTGTCTAACGCCTTCCACATATTAACGTACCCATTCGGTGTCATTTTCGGGTGCAGTAAGAGTGACCCTTGTGCTGCAGATGAGAAGAGGCTGAAGGGGTGAAGTGAGTGGTCCAGGTCATCCAGGCAGTTCGTAGCAGAGCTCGTGTGTTTCACCTTGAAGTTTGTGCTCTTCTCTGTGATTCAGACGAAAAGTGAGACGCAGAAGAAGGCAAAGCAATTTTTCGTTGTGGGTGAAGTTGACAAAAGGTACCTGTATTAGGCAGAATAATGGCGTCCTGAAAATATCCACGTCCTAATTCCTGGCCCCTGTGCACGTTACTTTATTTGGCAAAAAAAAAAAAAAAAATATGTAATAATAACAGTAAGACTTTGCAAATGAGATGAAGTTAAGGATCTTGAGACAGGAGGTTATTCTGGATAATCTGGGTGGGCTCAGCGTAATCAGAAGGGTCCCTGTAAGGGAAAGAAGGAGGCAGGAAGGTCAGGGTGAGAATGACGCAGGCTGAGAGACTCCACTGGCCATTGCTGGCTGTGAACATGTATCAAAGGACAAAATTACAATAAACTCAGTTATAGATCCAATTGGCTTTTATTCGTGATTCACAAATCATGGCAGCTTCCATTCTACAAAATATAGTGATGGCTCCCACTGGGCAAGACAATAGTAGAACAGTGGGTTAATGGGAATCCAGGAACAGAAGAATAGAAATAAATTGATTGGTTGATTTCAGAATACTTCATATTACTTTTTTTCTAAGAGTTAAAGCAGAAAGGACTTTCCTACTATGCTGACTCAGACAGCCTGGACTCTCCTGTTTTTGGGAAAAATTTGTCTGTTCTGGGATCTACCTGCTTCCCCAGTGTTTCAGTGTGAGTATGCAGCATTTAACTAAACACCTACAAATGGAGCCCCAGACTAGGCTCTCACCTAGATGAGAGTTTGACAAAATATAAGGCATTACACTGCTGTCAGTTACCATCACTTTGGACTTCCCTCATTCATAGCTTATGAAACCTAACCTATGTCACACATTTCTTTGAGTTTTCGTCATTTCAGCCAAAGAAAATATCTGACATTTGATGGATGGCTGCATGCAAACATTTAAAGCTTTTAGAGAATACAGCACACCAGGGTAACTAATATTATGACAATCAGGAGGGATAACACCAAGGGTTTGGCGTATGATCCATAGGCAGGGTCCCCATGAACAAAACCAAAAAGAATGAGCCACAGGAGGAGCCTACCCATTTTAACCCAAGGAGCATGCCTGCTATTTTTTGCAACTGAATCTCTATAAAATCTGCTGTATTTATCTATGTGCAACAAGAAGTGTCAGCAACTGCACAAATGCCTCCCTGTTCACCTAGCAGGGAGCAAATCTATTATCTAGCATCCCACGGCTGGGTTAAATTAAAACAGGGAATGAGAACAGGTGAGTCTAAGGTCTAACTCTAAAAGGGACCACCGTACATTTGAACAAACAGTTGTATTAGGGATGTTGTGAAAGCTAGCCATTGGATTAAAGGATCCCTTAGGTCATGTAAAGATCTGAGTTTGACACGATGACATGACAGATCCAACACTCTGTCAAATTACAGGCACAAGCCACTAACTGTGAAATCCTAGTTAGAGCATCATCCTGCCAAATTAAAGAGGCAGGCGTGAGCAGGAGTAAGAACCTCATCATGGTGGGGAGTCTGGTTCCGACATCCTGGGAAAAGCTGTCCGCAGCGTAAAGTCTTCAACTTCTCGTCCTGGTTGGTAGTTTGAGTGTCTCTTGTTACAGTGTTGAACATTTTGGTGAGCTCTGAGTGAGCCACATCTCAGGCACGAGGGTTTTCCCTTGAAATTTACATTGAGTTGTCCACCTCCAGCTTATAGGTCTTCAGGAAGAGAGCAGGTCTTGTACTTAGTGATTCCACAGGAGAAAACAGGATTGAAGGAACGAGAAGAATTCAGGGTCCAGTCCAGTCTACAGGTGGATAATAAAAACTTAAAAACAGCATACAGGGCTACGATTTGATAACCGTTGTATTGTTTTTTCTTCTGAACATAATTTTTCTCTGTCTCTCCCTGTTTGTACCAAAGTTAATCAGAGTAAGACTAATTTGTTTACAAAATAGGTAAGAGTCTCATCAAACTTGGCCTGATTATTTATATAAGAAGTACAGCAAGAATAGCAATTAACCACATAGGATCTTTTCAAGTGTGCTTTGCTGGAAGGTTTGATAAGGAATCTCAGATAAACTTTTAAAAGCTTCTCAGGACTAGGAAGCCAAACCAAGGCTGACTTCAGACTTTGCTTGCAGTACCTGTGGGTTTATTCTATGTACATTTCCAAATATGACATCCCAGCCAAAGCCTTGGTAATATAACCAATATTTTAAAATGTATCCTGTTATAAACAGAGCAGATTCTTAATGAACTTATGCAAATAACTACTGCCATAACAATGTAAATAACCATGAATAGTTGCCCAATTCTGGATGAAAAGTGTAGGGAGAAAAATTAATGTTTCAATTTTTGCTCACAAGTTGTACGTCACCAAATTTCTGTAAGCTATGGATAGTTTAAAAGAAAGCGTTTCTTTAATCTGGAAAACAAAACATTTAAAGAATCAGCAAAACTTCAACTAAAAATTCACTGAAACATTATCCTTGGCCAGGCGCAGTGGCTCATGCCTGTAATCCTAGCACTTTGGGAGGCTGAGGTGGGTAGATCACCTGAGGTCAGGAGTTCGAGAACAGCCTGACCAACATGGTGAAACTCTGTCTCTACTAAAAATACAAAAATTAGCTGGGCGTGGTGGCACGTGCCTGTAATCCCAGCTACTCGAGAGGCTGAGGCAGGAGTATTGCTTGAACACAGGAGGCGGAGGTTGCAGTGAGCAGAGATCACGCCAATGCACTCCAGCCTGGGAGACAAGAGGGAGACTTTGTCTCAAAAAATTGAAAATAAAAAAAATCATCCTTGTTAGTTCATTTAGTCCCACGAAATTACTTTTTTGTTCTGCTTGATCTTGGTTGGCAGTTTCACGAAGCTCTCTCTTCATTAAAATTTTGGAAATTCTTAGACAGCCCAATGGTATGATTCTAAAGTTCCCAGAAACCTGTATTCAAGACAGCTTGTCAGAGTCTTATCCATAAATCTCCTTGAAAAAGAAGCAGTTTTGGACTGTAACTATTTCCAAATGCTTTTAGAGAAGAATCAAAACCACTATTTGTGAATGACAAAGACTTAAAATGGCTACGGTTAAAGATCCAATGAGACTTCAGATTTGATAGATTTGATGACAATGACACCACTCACAAGGAAATTTGGTTATTCTGTGGCATGTAACACTGTGAGTGATAAAATATTAGATTTCTAGAAATCTCATATAATTTTTGAAACATTCATGTCAGTAACATACCCGCAAATACAGCTTAGAGAAGGTCTGGCATCACTTATCACTTGACAGTGTTTTCCATATAATTTAACATAGCAGGTAAGGTGAATTTTCATTTAGCTTCTGTTTCTCAGCTGGATTACTGAGTTCAGGGCATAGCCCATGAACAAATGTGGCCAAAAATGTATAAGCTTATGTATATTGAAAAAGTCCCCCAGGTAATTTTGATACATACCCGCAGCTAAAAAACCATTGATTTAAGCCCAAGTCCTACTTATCAGAGCAGGGGTTCTGCATCCTGGATGCACACGGTAGCATGAGGGAGGCTTAAATAACAATGCCTTGGTCCCATTCTAGACCATTAAATCAAAATGTATGAGTAGAGCCTAGGAATCAGTTGTTCTTTTAAAAAATTTCCCAGGGATTCCAATGTGTATCCATATTTCCCATTAGGTTTCTCTTTTTTTCTCATGGAATTTATCTTTTTCTATTTTGGTATTAGAATTATTTTTCACGTCTTCTTTTTTGGAGACAGGGCCTTGCTGTGTTGCCCAGGTTGGAGTGCAAAGGCACAATCATAGCTCACTGCAGCCTTGAGCTCCTGGGCTCAAAGGATCCTCCCACCTCAGCTTCCCGAAGCACTGAGATACAGTTGTGAGCCTATGCACCTGGCCCTTTGTCTTATCTTCTGTCTTAGGCTTTATGTTCCCTGGAGTAGGGACCTTGCCTTCTTCATTTCTGTATCTTTCATGAACACATGAATTGGTTATCGGAAAAAGATTCTCAGCCATGCTTAGGTTGTGTCCTGAGTCTCAGGTTCACATGTTAATGCCACAGTCTTTGTTCTCCACAAGGGCAGAGGTTGCTTGTGATGAAGGGTGTGGGTAACTCCACGGTGCAGATGGTGGAGGAAGGTTACCTTGTTTTTAGGCATAACATTGGAACTAAGAACTCTATGTGTACATGGAGTGGAGGGGCAGGGATGTATAGGAAGACAGATCTAATTAAAATGGAGAAATTATACTCAGGAGTAGCGGTAAAGGAAGTAAAAACGATTAGTGAAGAGAAGAAATGGTAACTTATCTAATGGGCTACAGTGGGCCCCTGCAGGTTCTTGAGTAGGTGAGTGAACTGGACTTCAGGGAGGTGATGAGGCAGTCATATGCAAGGAAGCCTTGAAAGACTGGAGACAAGGAGTCAAGTAGGACTTCAAGCAGTTGTTGAGGTTTATGGGAATGGGGAGAACAATACAAGTGAGAGGCGTTTGAAAAAGGACAAGAGGCTTTCACAATGTATTGAATCTGGGAAACAAATGAGCGGAGGCTGAGAGTAGTCATGTCTAAGAGACAGTGCGGCACAGGGAGCGTGAAGACCAGGGACGAGGAGACATGCAGGAATTAGTGTGAGAAGCAGGAGTTTAGTGGAAGGAGGAGGAGATCTAGTCCCAGATACAGGTGAAGAAATCCTTTCCCTCTCCCGAGCATGGAGGTCAGCACTGCAGGAAACAGAACAAGAGGAAAGGCCACCATACCTACCAGTCTTCCTGAAATGCAGAAACTATGCCAGGGCTGCTATCAGAGCCATCGCGGCCAGCACTCCAGTCATCATGCTGACAGTGGTCCCAGCTGAGAGGACAGGAGAACTATCTGGTACTGAAAAAAGAGAAGGAGCGAAGGTGATGTTATTTTATGGTGGGGTGCCCCAGGAACCAGCTCTCAGCATGAAGTAGTCCTTACTTGTTCCTTCAAGGAGTGTGTTAGTTTTGCAGGAAGGTTCACACTTTTTCTCTCTCACTGTGTTTCTAGTTGGTGATCAGTCTTCTGTCAATTCCATCATGGCCTTTCTGCACTCAGATATTTCTGAAGGCTTTGAAATTTAGAAAGACTGATTGCTATTTTTGTGTCTCATTAGAACTTTCTATCTTTTCATGGTTGCATCTCTTTCTCAGTGTCTCAGTTGAGGGAGGCATAAATACGAGTCTAGGGGGTCTCTATGACAGGGACTTGATTGACACAAGGCCCAGGCTGGAGCCTTCTGTGTTACTAAGTCCTTTGTACACAGAACTTGCTTCTCATGGGCTCCCAGCAGGGGAATGAAATCTCAGTTCTGGGAGATTCTGCTTCTCTCTTACGGGTGAGGACTCCCCATCAGCCTTGTGGAAACTCTGAGAACCGCATCACGATCTAAAATTCTCTCCTCGGGCCGGGCGCGGTGGCTCACGCCTGTAATCCCAGCACTTTGGGAGGCCGAGGCGGGTGGATCACGAGGTCAAGAGATCGAGACCATCCTGGTCAACATGGTGAAACCCTGTCTCTACTAAAATATACAAAAATTAGCTGAGCATGGTGGCGCATGCCTGTAGTCCCAGCTACTCGGGAGGCTGAGGCAGGAGAATTGCCTGAACCCAGGAGGTGGAGGTTGCGGTGAGCCGAGATCTTGCCATTGCACTCCAGCCTGGGTAACAAGAGCTAAACTCCGTCTCAAAAAAAAAAAAAAACAACTCTCTCCTCTTTCTCCTTCTCAGGAATCAGATCTGCATCATGGTCTGAGGGCTCTCAGACTCCTCCCGCTCCTACTCTCAGACTCCTCCTACCCCTACTCAGACTCCTCCCACTCCTACTCTCAGATTCCTCCCACTCCTACTCAGACTCCTCCCACTCCTACTCTCAGATTCCTCCCACTCCTACTCTCAGACTCCTCCCACTCCTACTCTCAGACTCCTCCCACCCCTACTCTCAGACTCCTCCCACTCCGACTCTCAGACTCCTCCTACTCCTACTCTCAGACTCCTCCCACTCCTACTCTCAGACTCCTCCCACCCCTACTCTCAGACTCCTCCCACTCCGACTCTCAGATTCCTCCCACTCCTACTCTCAGATTCCTCCCACTCCTACTCTCAGACTCCTCCCACTCCTACTCTCAGACTCCTCCCACTCCTACTCAGACTCCTCCCACTCCTACTCTCAGATTCCTCCCACTCCTACTCTCAGACTCCTCCCACTCCTACTCTCAGACTCCTCCCACCCCTACTCTCAGACTCCTCCCACTCCTACTCTCAGATTCCTCCCACTCCGACTCTCAGACTCCTCCCACCCCTACTCTCAGACTCCTCCCACTCTGACTCTCAGATTCCTCCCACTCCTACTCTCAGACTCCTCCCACTCCTACTCTCAGACTCCTCCCACCCCTACTCTCAGACTCCTCCCACTCCTACTCTGCTTTTCCTCATGGTTGTTTTCCCCAATAAATTATCTTGCACCTTTAACCCCATCTTGGCTGCATCTCAGTGGATAAAAACTAAAATACCCTGCTTGATTCTTGGCACTTAACTTTTTTTCTCTCTCCCATTTTTAGCCAGTAGCCACGTCCTGGTGAGTTTTCATTTGGGGCTTAGCTCTCACCAGTCAACTCGGGCTGACGGTTAATGCCACGGTAGCTACTGTAAATGCTTTTCTGGTATCTCATTTGATCCGTACAATAACCCTGTTGGGTAGACATGATTTCCATTTTACAGATGAAATGACAGAGGCTTAGAGTGGTGAAAAAACTTACCCAAAGTCATATGATTAGTGAGAAGTAGATCTAGGATATGACTCTAGGACTGCCTGACTTCAACCTAATGATAACAGTAGTAATAAGAGCAGCTAACATTTGTGAAGGTTTCCTCTCTGTGTGGCATTTTGCTGAAGGCTTAATCAAATATTACATTAAATCTTTAAAACAATACTATGAAACAGGCACTCTCATTGCAATTTCATTCCCTTCATTTCCTGGTGATGAGAATTATTACAATTTTCAGTTGAAGAATTGAAGGGTCAGAGAAGTTAAGAATCTTGTGTGAGAAATTTAAAATGGTAAATTCATTAAAAATAAAGAGAGACCTCAAATCAACAACCTAGCTTTACCACTTCAGGATAGAGAAAAAGAACAACCTCAAACCACAGACAGTACATGAAGGAAATAATAAGGATTAGAGTTTAAATAAATAAAATGGAAAACAGAAAAACAAGAGAAGGAATCAATGAAACCAAAAGTTGGTTCTTCAAAAAAGATCAACAAAATCGACAGTCATTTACTAGATTGACTAAGAAAAAAGAGGAGATTCAAATTACTAAAATCAGAAATGAAAATGGAGGTATGGTGGTTCACACCTTTAATCCCAACACCTTGGGAGACTGAGTAGGAGGATCGCTTGAGGTCAGGAGGTCGAGACCAGCCTAAGTAACATAGGGAGACACAATCTCTACAAAATTTCCTTAAAAAACGATCCAGGCATGAGGGCACATGTCTGCATTCCCAGCTTCTCAAGAGGCTGAGGTAGGAGGATCACTTAAGCCTGGGAGGTTGAGGCTGCATTAAGCTATATGATGGCACCACTGCACTCTAGCTTGGACTGGGCTACAGAGTGAGACTCTATCTATTAAAAAAAAGAAAAGAAAATGGAGACATTGCTACCAATTCTACCAATTCTACAGAAACATTAAAGATTACAAGAGTGCTATGAATAATTGTATGCCAACAAATTGTTGAATAACCTAGATGAAATGGACAAATCCTTGGAAACTTTTAACAGATCGATAATTAGATAGAACCAATAAAAGCACCTGACAAAATAGAACATTCTTTCATAACAACATTCCATGAATGAAGGAAACCACCTCAATATAATAAAGGCAACATGTGAAAAGCCCAAAACTAACATGATACTCAACGGAGAAAGACTGAAAGCTTTCCCTGTAAGACCAGGACAAGGATGCCTGCTTTTGCCACTTTTATTCAACATAGTATTAGAAGCCCTAGCCAGAGAAACTGGAAAGAAAAAAGAAGACATCCAAACTGGACAGAAGAAGTGAAATGATCTGTTCTCAGATATCGTGAACTTATATGTAGAAAACGCTAAAGATTAAAAAAACCTGTTAGAATCAATAAAGAAGTTCAGGAACGTTGTAGGATACAAAATCAACATGCAAACATCAGTTGCATTTCTACATGTTAACAACGAACAATCTAAAAGAAATTAGGAAAAAATTCCCAATTCACATTAACATAAAATAGTGTAAAATATTTAGAAATAAGTTTAAAAGGAGGTGAAAAGATTATACCTTGAAAACTGTAAAACATGGCTGGAAGAAATTAAAGATGACATGAATAAATGGAAAGACATTTTGTTTTCGTGGACGGAAGACTCAGTGTCGTCAGGAGGACAGTGCTACCCACAGTGAGCTGCAGGTTCAGTGCAATTCCCACCAGGGTCCCAGTGACAGCTTTTGCAGAAATAGAAAACCTATCCGGAAATTCATACAGCATCTCAGGACTCTAAATAGCCAAACAACCTGGAAAATAAAGAATGAAGCTGGAGGACTCACACTTCCTGACTTCAGCATTTACTGTAAAGCCACAGTAATCGATGTACAGTGTGGTACTGGCCGAAAGGAAGATACTGAAGCCAGTGACAGAGAATAGAGAGCCCAGAAAGGAATGCTGGAATATATGGCCAAACGCTTTTTGGTAAGAGTGCCAAGACCATTTAGTGGGGAAAGGACAGTCTTTTCAACAAATGATATGGGGAAAGCTGGATATCCATGCATAAGAACCAGTTGAATCTTTACCTGACACTGTATATGAAAATTAACCTAAAATGGACCAAAGACTTAAACATAAGTGTGAAAAGTATAAAACCCTGAGAAGAAAACATAGGGAAAAAAGTTTTATGACGTTGAATTTCATAGTGATTTCTTGCTCATAACAACAAAAGCGTGGGCAACAAAAGAAAAAATGGATAAGCTGGACTTCATGAAAATTAAAAACTTTTATGTATCAAAGAACATTCTTGAGAAAGTGAAAACACAACCTATGAAAGGGGAAAAATATTTGCAAATCATATCTATGATAGGGGATTAATTTCCAGAATATATGAAGAACTACTGTACATCAACAGCCACAAAAATCCAAAAACCCAATTAAAAGAATGGACAAAGGACTAAAATAGAGATTTCTCCACGAAAGATAACACAAATGGACAACAAGCATATGCAAAGATGCTGAATACATGAAGACTTAGGGATACGCAAATCGAAACCACAGTGATACTCCACCCCACACACATTAGGATGGCTTTGATAAAAAAAGAACACAGAGCAATACGTGTTTTCAAGGAGGTGGAAAAATTGGAACTCTAGTGCATTGCTGATAGAAATGTGAAATATTAGCTATTGTGGAAAATGGTATGGTGGTTCCTCAAAATATTAAAGAATTAACATTTGATCCACCAATTCCTTTTTCTGTACATACACCCAAAAGAATCGAAGGCAGCAGTTGGAACAGATATTTGTACACTGATGTTCACAGCAGCATCACTCACAATAGCCGAAAGGTGGAAACAACTGAAGTCCCCTGAAAGGTAAGTGGATGGGAAAATGAGGTGTATCCATACGACGGAACGTTACTGCATCTCAACAAGGAATAAGATTGTGATACATGGTGCAAAATGGATGAATCCTGAAGACATTCTGCTACGTGAAATAAGCCAGACACAAAAGGATAACCGTGACATAATTCCATTTATAGAAGAGAGTTAGAATAGTTGATTACCTGGAGTCAGGAAGTAGAAAGGAAGTTCCCAGGAGTCAGGGGGAGAAGGAGTGAGAGTTACTGTTTATTGGGTACAGAGGCTTAGTATGGTAAGATGAAAAAGTTCTGGAAATGAATAGTGTGAGGCTACACAAGAGTATAAATATACTTGACTTCTTTTACTTTCTTTTCTTTTTTGAGACGGAGTCTCAGTTGTCACCCAGGCTGAAGTGCAGTGGTGCCATCTCAGGTCACTGCAACCTCCGCCTCCCAGGTTCAAGTGATTCTCCTGCCTTAGCCTCCTGAGTAGCTAGGATTACAGGTGCCCACCACCATGCCCAATTAATTGTTTTTATTTTGTATTTTTAGTAGAGACAGGGTTTCACCATGTTGATCAGGCTGGTCTCAAACTCCTGACCTCAGGTTATCCATCCATCTCAGCCTCCCAAAGTGCTGGGATTACAGGCGTGAGCCATCACCCCCGGCAATATACTTGATTTATATTTATGCTGTGTCACTTAACTGTACACTTAGAAATGGTTAATGTTAAGTTTTATGATAGATGGATACAGTGGCCGGTAGTCTTACCCTCTCTGTAAATCCACACTCTTTGGCACTGCCTCCCATGCAGAGCCACCATGGCCGAATCTCCCCATTTCTCCAAGTATGTGTCACTCGCTGTCCTCTGTGCTGTGTCCTATGTGCTGTGCCCACGGCCTCATACAGCCATTGACTTCAGGGTCAGGACACAGCTCGGGAGTCTGTCCGAGGCTCCCTCTCTTCCCATTTCCCTGAAACCTTACCCGGGGATGCTCTGCTGTGGAATGGCAGCTCGATTTAGCCAGATTCAGAACAGGCCACCTGGACATGTTCTCTACACGCCCCAGTCCCACCCCAAGTGGAGTCAGGGCAGAACCAGTCACTGGGGGAGCTGGTGCAGAGCAGAGAGCAGAGTCTGAGCTGCTCCTCCCTTATCCAGGGGGCTTCCTCCTCTCGTTTGGGGAAAAAGTGTGAGCTTGTTTCAAAGCCTCCCTGTTCCTTGTAGCTCACAGAGTAGGTTAAAAAACAAACAAACAAAAAAACACAAAGAGGTGACAAAAAGGGACGTACTGATGACCCAAAGACCATTTAAGGACCCTTAAGGACCCTTCTTGCTTTCCCCTCTGTGAAGCCCCTTCCACTACATGGGGCTTTGGGTCTGAGGGAGCCCCCTCCCCACATTCCAGGCTGGATCCATAATCATCCATGAGAAATTGCTGAAGCAAGAGGAGGAGGGTGTGCAGAGACAGAGTGAGAGGGTCCAGCAGGAGAATTTGAGATCTGCTTGTGCCCATGGGACACAGACTGGAAAAGAACATTTTTTCAACTCTTCCTTAACACCAAAGAGACTCCACCTCAAAACATGATGCCGACGGTCCAGGGACCCGTGTACCATGGACTGTGATCATCTTGACAGCGGTCCTCTTGCGGCCAGTGGCCAATTTATAGGCCCGGCAGGTACAGGACGCGCTATTCTTTGCAGTGCTTTGGGGATGAAGAGCTCCTGCATGTGTTACAGAAGCTTTCCATCACTCAGCCAAAAATACTGTGCGGGTGGGTTAGAAGCCGCGTGGCTAAAGAGCCTGACGTTTGCTCCTAATTTGTAATGTGTGTCTGGGGTAGAAATGGTGGCGGTGTCCAAGCCACCTGGAGCAAAGAGAATAAAGCCATCGGCGAGGGAAGCGGAAGCTCCTGGTCTGTGGAAGGGCCGCAGTGTCCCTCTTACCCAAGTCACCATCCTGAAGTCCAGCCAAACCCCGGCTGTGTTCACTGAGTTGGAGCCTGAGACATTTACCTGTTTCTCCCATCACAGGCTGTGGACCCTGAACCTCCCAGGAAGGGAGCAGCTCCTCCTCTCATATTCCTGGTCCAGGCTGGGTCTGCCCAGGTTTGCCTGGGGCAGGAAGTCATGGCCAGCCTGGGTGTCCAGGGTTAAGGGTCTGTGTACTTGGACCTGAGAGGGACTGAGAATCCTGACCTCAGGCTGGGTGGATTTGGGCTGGCAGCCCGGGCCATGGAGGAAGAGAAGATACTCACAGCGGACAAGCAGGGTGACTGGGTCGCTGCGGCTGGCACTCAGTGTGTTCTGTATTTCACATTCATAGGGTCCTGTGTCATTCCTTGTGACACTGATGAGAACGAGGGTCCTGTTGTCACTGGAGAGCACCAGCCTGGAACTGACCGGGAGGCTCTGATTGTTCACCCACCACAGGTAGGTTGTGTTCTGAGTCTCAGGTTCACAGGTTAAAGCCACAACATCCTTGTTCTCTATGGGGTTGAAGTTGTTGCTGGTGATGTAGGGCTTGGGCGGCGCCGCTGTGCAGAAAACAGAGAGAAGATTGCCCTGTGTGGCACCTGTGATTCCTCCACGGGCATCTTTCAATCAGAATTGACATCTCCCACCTCTAAGCCCACCCAAGTCCTTAAAAGCCCACAGCAGGTGTGTGTGTGACAAGACAGGTACACAATGATCTGAGGGCTCAGGGACCCTGAGGCCACCCGCTTTGTCTTAGAGAAGCACAGACTTTCCCAAGTGTGAATTGTGCAGCAGTGTTGGGTCATGGACAGACCCAGGACCGTGAGTCACAGCCCCTGGTGCCTCTCCTGGTCCTTTCCTGATGTCTGCCTGCCTGGCCCTTTGAGGTCCTCACCAGGAATGTGCAGAAACTGAGTTCCTTCCAGCTGAACAAGCCCTACGCCACCCAGCCGAGGGGTGTTTTCTCTGAGCTTTTTTTTTTTCAAGGATATCCCAGAGATGGGTGATGGTAACAATGGGTGTTTGAGCAGACACAGCAGAGGAGACCAGGAAAAAGTCTAGAGGTGAGGTTAGTACTCAGACTGCAGGACCCCCAGGTGGGGCAGCTCTGCCCAGGTGTTTGACGGTGACTAATAAGAGCTAGTGATCGCCAGGAAAGTACAGCACAGTCCGAAAGAAGACACAGACAGGGTGAGTGAGACAGGCAGGGGCTGGCCGAAAATCTGAGGATGCTCAGTTACGTAACAAGAAGAATGAAGGCAAATTAGGAGAAGAGACATGTGTTATATTGGGAAATTTACAGCCAGGCGTGGTGGCTCAAGCCTGTAATCCCAGCATTTTCAGAGGCCGGGGCGGGTGGATCACCTAAGGTCAGATGTTCAAGACCAGCCTGACCAACACGGTGAAACCCCGTGTCTACTAAAAATGCAAAAATTAGCTGGGCATGGTGGTGCATGCCTATAATCCCAGCTACTCGGGAGGCTGAGGCAGGAGAATCGCCTGAACCCAGGGGGCAGAGGTTGCAGTGAGCCCAGATCACACCATTGTACTCCAGACTGGGCAACAAAAGCAAAATTCCATCTCGGAAAAAAAAAAAAAAAAAGGAAATTTATAAAGAGCTCCCTGTTGCTAGCTCCTGTGCACAGTCAGCAAAACGGAGGAGAGCCCGGCACAGGCATGAGAAATGCTTTCTTCATCTTCTCTCGACCTAAGGAAACACAACTAGAGTTTGATCAAATCCATCCAAACTAGGCAGAGTCTAAGCAAGACGCCAGTGGCTGGTGCATCTCCCTGTCCGAGGGACCCCACCTTATGACAACGGCATCATCGTGACGACGCAGGTGTATGTGGAACGGGCAGCAAACCCATCAGACAGCACCCGCCCGGCCAGCTCCACCTGGAGAAGGTCCCAGGAACCACTAGAGGATGTGAGCCCACAGCAGGACGGGGACGGAGTTGTGAATCAAATGGCTGAAGTGAGCCCATGGGCTTTGGGGACTGCAGACCTGTCATTCTGCCTCTGACCCCCTGTTGAGTCAGTGTAGAGAGTGGATGGAGGAGTCACTCATCCCTGTCCTGTGGCCTGTTCCACATGTCGGCCTCACTGAGGGAAAGAGCCCTGGATGGGGACACGGTGGAAGCTCGTTCTCCTGGTGACCTGGGGACATGGGCTCATGATGGAGCCCGGCAGAAGTGGCTGCTCCAGCTGATTTCTCTGTCTTTCCTATTGCCTGGGAGGTGGGCCAGGCCACAGTGTGAGTGGGAAGGGGACAGGACAGCCGGTCTTGTTAGAGGGAGCGTCTGGGGAAGGCCTAAGGGTGGAGGAAGCTGTGCGGGGCAGGGCATCCCAGCTGGAACGAAGGGGGAGGAAGATGAAGGACACGGAGGAGCAGAGAGAGCCAGAGATACCCACGGCATGACTGGAGGACCTGAGCCCACAGCAAGACGAGGACGGAGTTCTAGTAAAATGGGTGAAATACACCCATGGGCTGAGGACTGCACATCTGTCCTGCCTCTGGGCCCCTGGTGAGTCAGTGTAGAGAGCAGATAGAGGAGGGGTTTGTCCCCGTCCCATGGCCAAGCATTTACACACTCATGAGACTCAACACCTAGGTGGCTTCTTTTTTTTTTTAAGAGCCAGGGATCTTGCTATGTTGCCCAGGCTGGTCTTGAACTCCTGGGCTCAACACACCCTCCTGCCTCAGTCTCCCACTGGGGTGGCTTTAGGGGCAGGGGATGAGAGGGGTGGAACAGGGGTATCTCAGCCCCTTGGAGGGACAGGGAACAGGTGAGGCCAGGACCTCCTAGGATCCTGCATCAGCTTCTAGTCTCTGAAGAGATTATGGATCATTCATTCCTTCATTCATTCCCTGCCTCCTTCATGAGAACTGCTGAGCAAGTGTGTGTCTCACGTGGGGTTCTGGCTTGTGCAGGGTGTATAGTCTCTGGCTTGCCTTGTTGTCTGTGAATTCACCTTAAAATAGTCACAGTGACCTGGCCTAGAGCCCTGTGTAGAAGAGCAGCATCTGATTGCCTCCAGGAGTGGGTGATTTGGGCCTGATTCCTGGTGTACAAGGAGCTTACAGCAGAATCCTTCTTCTCTTTCTACCCCTGAAGACACGGACCCCCCTCCCAGGACCTCTCTTAAGTTCCTCATCCAGGGGGCTGAGGTCCTAGTAATCCTGTCCATCTGTCCTCTCCTGGGGCTGAGTCTCAGGTGAACAATGAGGCTTTGTCCTGGCCCAGATGAGGTCCTGGGGGCTGGGCCCTGGCTGGTGACGAGCTCCCTGAGCCATGGTCCTCAAACAGCTCAAATCCTTGCTCCCAGTCAGTTCAGCCAGGAGGCCACAACCCAGCCCTGGCACAGGTTCCTTAGGGTCACCTGGAGTCAGGATCCCTGGGACAGGTTCCTTAGGGTCACCTGGAGTCGGGAGCCCTGGGACAGGTTCCTTAGGATCACCTGGAGTCAGGATCCCTGGGACAGGTTCCTTAGGGTCACCTGGAGTCGGGAGCCCTGGGACAGGTCAGGAGCCCTGGCACAGGTTCCTTAGGGTCACCTGGAGTCAGGATCCCTGGCACAGGTTCCTTAGGGTCACCTGGAGTCAGGAGCCCTGGCACAGGTTCCTTAGGGTCACCTGGAGTCGGGAGCCCTGGGACAGGTTCCTTAGGGTCACCTGAAGTCGAGAGCCCTGGCACAGGTTCCTTAGGGTCACCTGGAGTCGGGAGCCCTGGGACAGGTTCCTTAGGGTCACCTGGAGTCGGGAGCCCTGGGACAGGTTCCTTAGGGTCACCTGGAGTCGGGAGCCCTGGGACAGGTTTCTAAGGGTCACCTGGAGTCGGGAGCCCTGGCACAGGTTCCTTAGGGTCACCTGGAGTCGGGAGCCCTGGCACAGGTTCCTTAGGGTCACCTGGAGTCGGGAGCCCTGGGACAGGTTCCTTAGGGTCACCTGGAGTCGGGAGCCCTGGGACAGGTTCCTTAGGGTCACCTGGAGTCGGGATCCCTGGCACAGGTTCCTTAGGGTCACCTGGAGTCGGGAGCCCTGGCACAGGTTCCTTAGGGTCACCTGGAGTCGGAGCCCTGGCACAGGTTCCTTAGGGTCACCTGGAGTCAGGAGCCCTGGGACAGGTTCCTTAGGGTCACCTGGAGTCAGGAGCCCTGGCACAGGCTCCTTAGGGTCACCTGGAGTCGGAAGCCCTGGGACAGGTTCCTTAGGGTCACCTGGAGTCAGGATCCCTGGGACAGGTTCCTTAGGGTCACCTGGAGTCAGAATCCCTGGCACAGGTTCCTTAGGGTCACCTGGAGTCAGGATCCCTGGGACAGGTTCCTTAGGGTCACCTGGAGTCAGGATCCCTGGGACAGGTTCCTTAGGGTCACCTGGAGTCAGGAGCTCTGGGACAGGTTCCTTAGGGTCACCTGGAGTCAGGAGCCCTGGGACAGGTTCCTTAGGGTCACCTGGAGTCAGGATCCCTGGCACAGGTTCCTTAGGGTCACCTGGAGTCGGGAGCCCTGGGACAGGTTCCTTACTAGGTCACCTGGAGTCGGGAGCCCTGGGACAGGTTCCTTAGGGTCACCTGGAGTCAGGATCCCTGGGACAGGTTCCTTAGGGTCACCTGGAGTCGGGATCCCTGGCACAGGTTCCTTAGGGTCACCTGGAGTCGGGATCCCTGGCACAGGTTCCTTAGGGTCACCTGGAGTCGGGATCCCTGGCACAGGTTCCTTAAGGTCACCTGGAGTCGGGATCCCTGGGACAGGTTCCTTAGGGTCACCTGAAGTCGGGATCCCTGGGACAGGTTCCTTAGGGTCACCTGAAGTCAGGAGCCCTGGGACAGGGGTCTGGGGCTGGTGCTTCCAGGGCTTAGCTTCTCTGTGAGGATTCCAGGGGATCCCTCAGGCCAGGCCCTGACCCAGTTCTCCAGGGTCTTTTTCATGGGAAGGGCACAGAATCCTGGCTGAGACCGACCTCCCCCTGCTGAGTCCCCCCATCAGACTGTCCTTCCTCTGCTGCGAGTGTCTGCAGGGGCTGAATGCAGGAAAGGAATTCTGATCTGTAGAAGTTTTTCTTCCCTGTGTGTGTCCTTCACTAAATGCCCAAACCCCAACACAGGACAAAATGTAGACAGGGACACAGGCACAACCCAGGCCTGAGAAGCCCGTGTGTGTGGAGTAGACCTGACCCCCAGCACCAGAAGTCACGGAGGAATCACTCACCCTGCACGTCGAATCGGCCGAGTACTTCTTCACCTGTAATGTTTCTGTCTATGAGGTGTAGGGTGTAGCTTCCTGTGTCATTGGGGGTGACGCTCTGGACCAGCAGAGATCCATTGGGGTACAGTGTCTCTCGACCGCTGTATGCGGGCCCTGTGGTAGATACTTGACTCTCTATTCTATATCCTATAATTCGATAGTTGGCGGCCACCCTTTCCCCTTTGTACCAGTTGTAGCCAAAAAGATCTTGGGACACGTTATGGGCTAGCAGAAGAACCTCCTTCCCCTCTGCGACAAGGGGTGGCACGGCTTCAATACTGGGCTGGGCAGCGGTGGGCGGGTTCCAGAAGGTGAAAAGTGAGGCTAGGAGGGGGAGAGAGCATCAGTCAATATTGGGACCTGTGTACTGGGGTGGAAAGATGGGGCCCTGGGTCCCAAGTGGGTCTCTCCACCCACCCCCATCTGTGTGTGTGTGTGTGTGTGTGTGTGTGTGTGTCCTACTGGATCAACGTCAGCACTGTGCCCCTCCCATTCCTTCAGCACCTCTGACCTTCGCATTTCCCTCTTTGGAATCCTCTTCCCCAGGGATCTGCACGGCTCCCTCCACACTGCAGGACTTGCTCACATCAGGGCATCCCTAGGAGACCCCTCCCCTGACACCTCCTCTGGAGACCCTGGGTTTCCCTTTCTGACCTTTTCCAGCCCTGTTCCCTCCAGGGCTCTTGTCAACACCTGACCTCACACTCTAGATCTCTTTGCGTGTCTGCCTTCCTCCCCATGAGAGCATGAGCTCCGTGACAGCAGGGACTTGTGTGATCCTGGTTGCCCCCCAGTGCCTGGGACAGGCTGCAGACTCCTGTGGATGAGCTCATGAGCCTTCCCAGGGCCCTCCACAGCCTGGGGTTTATTTGCCAATGTCTGAAGTTGCTGGCTAGGGACAATGTTTTATGCCTTGGTTATGTTTTTATTTGAAATGTCATGTGATATAGTTATTATTATCATGTTTCAAAATGCAGCAGCTAGTGATCATTAGCCAGGAAAAGAGAACATGTGAAATTTTCTTGACCTTTTCCAATTCCAGTTCAATGTGATTTTCCTGTTCTGGTTTCCTGTTCCTCTCTCGTGTCCTCTCTCACATTCAAGCTTCAACAGAAGTCCCTTTGTCCCCTCTCAGAGCTCTGTCCTCCCAAGAAGACCCCAGCCAGTCTCTCTGGCCCTCCTCCCACCCAGTCCCAGGGAGTCCTCCCCTCACCTGTGAGCAAGAGCCCCTGCCAGCGGATGCACGTTCTGCGGGGACGGGCTGAGGCAGGGCCCATGGTCTCTGCTGCCTGCTTGTCCTCTGTATAGGGGAGCTTGGGCTCCAGGAGCACTCTAGTCAGGGCTGCTGTGACTCTCGGCTCTGCTGTCCTTCCTCCTCTGTGCTGAGCCTCCTCCCAGGGCAGGAGCACTTTCCAAGGTCACATGGTCCAGGGGTGAGTCTCTGCTCAGGAGTCCTCTGTCCCCTCCCCTCTCATTTCTGCCTCTTTTGTCCCTCCTCCTCTTCCCCTTCTGTCTGTATTCAGTTCCCCAGACAAAGCTTTGAGAAGCAAGGCTGATGGACCCCTGTCCCCTGGGAGGACAACCTGCCTTTCCCAGCGCTGACCTATGCTGTGTTCTGGCCTTAGGTCTGTCACACCAGGGGGATTACTTACCTTGTGACAGAGAAACCCAGCTGGGCATGGGGTTTCTGCTGGGATGATGCCAGTGCTCCTGTGTCCACACAGAACTGGCCCTGACTGTGGCAGTCACCCGGAAGTGATGTGCTTCTGTTGTGTGGCCGCCACGCATTTAGCCAGTATTCACCGAGGATGTGTTGTATGTCAGACACTGGGCTGGGCCCCGGGATTCCACACAGAGCAGGACAGACGTAGGCCCTATACTCACGGAGTTTCCCTGAAACAGGGAGACAGGTGCTCCGTGAATGTCGTGGGACTGAGGAGCTAATGATAATGAGAGAAGGGCTGTGATTTGGCTCTGAGGATCACAGGGAGCTGCCCCGGGCAATGCCCTTTCAGCTGAGCCCAGGAAGGAGGGGATGTCGGGGCAGGAGCTGCCTGCAAGAGTGGCTTTAGGTGGGCGGCCACCGGGCTGCAGGGAGGAGCTGACAGAGTCCGTGTGGGGAGCTTGGAGGGCGAGGAGGAGGTGGGTCGAGTGGTGAGGGTGGACCCTGGGGGGCTGTGGGTCCTGCTGAGGGAAGTCAGCAGCCCCTGGGGAGGCTCCAGGCCAGGAGGGACTCTGCCGCCCTCTGGTGGACACTCAGGAAAATGTAAACGAAAAAATCAGGATAGGTTTAATTCAGCATGATCATTAAGCATTGATCACATGTTTGCTCCATACTTTAAATTCTACAAATCTCTCACGCAAGCCCTTCTCTAGTCTACCTCCAATGAATCATCAAAATCGGATTTGCGGTCTGATGTCAGGCCAAGTTCCGTGTGCACTTTGGGGGAATCTGCACAGTATTCACACCTGAAGGCTGGCTGGAACGTGTGTTATGGGTAGAAGGGAGGATTCATGTCCATGTATCTCACAAGAGCCAGAGTGTTTGGGTGGATAAGTCTCCACCTGACCCCAAAAGTCCTCAGAACAAGGGAGCAGAGCCTGATGAAATCAGAATCCAGGGTTGGGGCTGGGGCTCTGTGCCTCCTCCTCTCTCTCTCTCTCTCTCTCTCTCTCTCTCTCTCTCTCTCTCTCTCTCTCTCTCTCTCTCTGGGGAGTTCTCCCTCATCTCCCTCAGCAGAATTCCTGGGTCTCCTCGTATGAAGAAAGATGGTGAGTCCTTACAGACAGACCCAGAGTTTTTTAGCAGAGACATCAGGTTTCAGGGGCACCTGTCACCCCTCAGTTCTCGCCACGTCCCTCCTCAGAGACAGATATAAATGTAGTTACTTCTGCTCACTTTTGGTTTCCATTTGCATGGAATATTTATTTCTACCCCTTTACCTTCAGTCTGTTAGGATCTTTATGAATAAGTAGAGTTTCTTGCAAGCAGCATATGCTTGGATCATGTTTTTTAAATCTGTTTCACTAATCTGTATCTTTTAAGTGGAGCATGTAATCCATTTACATTCAAGGTTCATACTGACGTGAGGTTTTCTTCCTGTCCTAATGATAACTGTCAGCTAGTTACTTTGTAGCTTGTTTTTTTTAATGGACTTTTCATTTCCAGGTTTAGAACTCCTTTGAACATTTCTTATAGGACCAGTTTAGTGGTGACAGATTCCTTCAGCATTTGCTTCTGGGAAAGACTTTATTTCTCTATTTTGAAGTTTATTCTTGCAGGATAAAAAAAATTCAAAGTTGATGTTTATTGTTGTTTTTTCTTTAAGTACTTTGAAAATAGATTCTCGGGCCGGGCGCGGTGGCTCACGCCTGTAATCCCAACACTTTGGGAGGCCGAGGCGGGTGGATCACGAGGTCAAGAGATCGAGACCATCCTGGTCAACATGGTGAAACCCCGTCTCTACTAAAAATACAAAAAAAATTATCTGGGCGTGGTGGTGCATGCCTGTAATCCCAGCTACTTGGGAGGCTGAGGCAGGAGAATTACCTGAACCCAGGAGGCGGAGGTTGCGGTTAGCCGAGATTGCGCCATTGCACTCCAGCCTGGGTAACAAGAGCGAAACTCCATCTCAAAAAAAAAAAAAAGAAAAAAGAAAATAGATTCTCAATCCTTTCTGGCTTGTAGGGATTCTGCTGAGAAGTCTACTGCTAGTCTGATGGAGTTTCCTTTACAGGTGATTAAACACTTTTCTCTTGCTGATTTTCAAATTTTTTCCTTCATGTTGACCTTAGACAGTCTAATAACTATAGTTGTGGTGAGGTCCTTCTTGCAATCTACCTGCCTGGTGTTCTTTAAGCCTTTTCTATCTGAATGCCTAAATGTCTTACTAGAGTAGCTAAGTTTTCCTCAATAATTTCCTCAAATAGGTTGACCAAACTTTATGGTTTTTATTCTCCCTCAGAAATACCTGTAATTCATAGGTTTGGATGTTTTACTTAGTCCCATGCCTATCAAAGGCTTTGTTCACTTTTTATTTTATTTTATTTTATTTTATTGAGACGGAGTTTTGCTCTTGTTACCCAGGCTGGAGTGCAATGGTGCGATCTCGGCTCACCGCAACCTCTGCCTCCTGGGTTCAGGCAATTCTCCTGCCTCAGCCTCCCGAGTAGCTGGGACTACAGGCACGCGCCACCATGCCCAGCTAATTTTTGTATTTTTAGTAGAGATGGGGTTTCACCTTGTTGACCAGGACAGTCTCGATCTCTTGACCTCGTGATCCACCCGCCTCGGCCTCCCAAAGTGCTGGGATTATAGGCGTGAGCCACCGTGCCCGACCGCTGTTCACTTTTTAATTCTGTTTCTTTATTTTTGTCTTAATAGATTAATTCTAAAGACCTGTCTTCAAGTTCTGAGATTCTTTCTTCTGCTAGATCTGGTCTGTTGTTAAAGCTTTCAACTGTATTTTGTAATTCCTTCAATGATTTTTTTTTTAATTTCCAGAAGTTCCAGTTGTTTGTTTAATATCTATCTCTCTGGTAAATTTCTCATTTGTATCCTGAATTGATTTTCTGATTTCTTTGTATTAGTTTTCATATTTATCTTGGATCTTATTGAGCTTCTTGAAAATCAATATTTTGAATTCTTTATCTGGTATCTTAAAGATTTCATTTTCATTAGAACCTATTGCTGGATAGTTAGTGTGATCTTTTTGGACTGTCATAACATCCTATTTTTTCATACTTCGAGAATTGTTACACTGGTTCCTTCTCATTTGTAGAAATTGTCAATTCTTTTTATTTTTGAATTTACTTTTGCTTTGATGGAATTTTTTTTTCTTGAAGATACTATTATATTGTATGTTGAGTAGGGTCATTTGGCTTTCCTTCTGGGTGCTTTCAGTGGCAGAGACTCTATATGAACTCTTTGGTTATAGATAGCCTAAACATGGTGGCTTTTTCAAATGCCAGTGACTGTAGCAGTGCATTGAAGGAGAAGGGGGTTGCTCATGCTCCCAATCCAGGAGAATTCATTTGGCATCTGCCTTCTTCCCACTCCTTGGTTATCAAGACTAAGCAACCAGGATTCTGAATTTGGGGACAGGCAAGTTTATTTGTGGAGGTCAGTGATAGACAATGTCACCAGGGCCTCGGTGAAGAGGGCAGGAAGGCTCAGGACACTGGGGGTTAAGTGAAACCACACCCATGATCTACAGCACCCATGGATGCTCCTCCATTGCTCACCTTTCTGTTGGTATCAGATGGGCACATCTGCTGTGCTTTCACAGAAGGACGCAGGCTAGGAGCTGTGCATGGCCTTCATCCCTGGAGCTGTGTGAGGACAGCAGGTGGGGAAGATCATGGGTCTTCCTGGGTCCTGCAGGACCAGAACATTCATCACACACACTGACCTCATAGATGGGAATGGCTGTCCTGGGGCTGGGCTGGCGGGGCCTGGGCAGGGGAGAGAGGACATCAGGGAACAGGGAGGAAGGGTCACCCAGGCCCAGCCTGGAAGGTTCTTGTCTCTGACCATCCGGGACTTACTTCCCTGCATCTACTTTTAGTCACTTCCCCTCGGCAATGACCAGCTCTGCGTCCTGAGCTCAGTGTCTCAACCTAGACACAGCATCCCGGTCCCTGTCCTGGATGCATCCACCCCATGTCCTGATAACCCAGGACCCATTGCTTCTAGGGTAAAAAGGGTCCAGGACAGAGAAGCTGAGGAAAGACCTGAAGAAGTTGCATCTGTCCTGGCCAGAGGGGAAAGACCATCCGCTGCTGAACCAGGGGAATGTTGACCCAGGAAAGAGACAGAGGACCCAAGAAAGCAGTCAGACCACCGGGGTTAGCCTGAGAGGAAGGGTCAAGGCCCCTGAGGGAAAGCAGGGGAATCCCGAGGAACAGAGGGAGAGCCCAGGGCTGGCTGCATGTGCAGGACACTGGGGGACCACATATGTCTTGGATTCTCCCTGATCTCAGTGTCCCTGCCACGGCCAGACCCTCTGCTCAGGCCTGGACATGCTGAAATGGGACAATGGCCTTGTCCTCTCTCTCCACCATTTGGCAAGAGATGTAAAGGACATTCCAGGGCATGCTGTCCTGGCAGGCCCATGTTCTCTGTCCCACACCTCAGGGACTGCAGTTACTGCATCAGCTATGGTGGGTGCTGACCCCACCCAGCCTGTCGATGCCCTTCCACTCTCCACTGTGTGACTACACCCAGGAACACCCCTCAGATCCTGAGGCTGCAAATTCCCCTCATGGGTGGATTCAATCAACAGTGAGCCCCTGTCTAGCCCCCAGATCCACCTTCGTCACCTTCCTGTTGGGCGTCATCCCACCTTCCCCAGCACTAAAGAGCATGGGGAGACCCGGCCAGCTGGGTTCTACATCATGAAGAAAACAAAACCCTAGGCTTGAATACCCAGGGATCTGTGTGTGAAGCTGACAGACCTGAGACAGCAGAGGTCAGCACTGGGGAGGGCGGGTCATCCTCCCAGGGGACAGGGTGCACCAGCCTCGCTACTGAAAGGGCCTTCCCAGGGCAGTGTCATCAGCCCTGCCTGAGAGCTTTGCCAAACAGCAGTCAGAGGAGGCCGTGGCAGTGGCTGAGCTCCTGCTCCAGGCCCCAACGGACCAGACCAACAGCACAACTCAGTCGTTCCCCAAAGTTCCAGGTCACCAAAGGGAAATTGAGGTGCTACCTAACCTTAGAGCCATCAGGGGAGATAATAGCCCAATTTCCCAAACAGGCCAGTTTCAATCACATGACAATGACCTCTCTGTTCTCATCCTTCCCAAAATAGGACCCTGATTCTCCCCCATCAGGGATTTCTCCCTTGTCCGTGAGCCTTTCCTGCCCTCTATGATCTGGGCACTCCTAACACACACCTCCTCTCTGGTGACACATCAGGATCCCTCACTGTCAAGAAGTCCAGAAGAACAGAACCTTGGACAGCTCCCATCTCACCTTCACCCTTCCTCCCTCACAGGGTTCAGGGCTAAGAACAAATGGCAGAGGCCAGTGAGCCCAGAGATGGTGACAGGGCAGTGACCCAGGGGCAGATGCCTGGAGCAGGAGCAGGTGGGGACACAGGGAGGAGGTGATGCAGGAAGGGAA
Organism: Aotus nancymaae; assembly: GCF_030222135.1. NCBI lineage: Eukaryota > Metazoa > Chordata > Mammalia > Primates > Aotidae > Aotus > Aotus nancymaae. The sequence continues at coordinate 12,824,556 of NW_026988441.1, read as the reverse complement.
ACCCAGAAATGGGCAGGAGAGGCGGACACAGGCTCTGTGGGGCTGCAGCCCAGGCTGGGACTGCGAGTGTGAAGCTATCTCAGCAAGTAAGGCCAGGTCTCATAAACGAGATGGGGAGCACGTGACTTCCTTCCTCAGTATCCCCACTCTGAGTATGGGGGCAGGATTCTATGCCCCATAGAACCAGCTGGCCAGGGTTCAGCTGGCCGGGGTTCAGCTATCCAGGGAATCCCCAGGATAGGAGCACCCCAGTGTCCCCATCAGGCAGGTGACTGGTAAACAAGCATGCAGGGCCCTCCTGGGCTAGGCTCTCCCTCTGTTCCTCAGGATTCCCTGAAGAGCATCCAGAATCCAACCACATCTGCTCGGTGGGCTCTGGGGAGTCCATGTGAAGGCAGGAGCTTGTGTTGTTGGGAGGGGTCACAGCACGTGCTGGGGGCACCTGAGAGAGAGAAGCCTGGGGGCAGGCAGGACCTGGGCTGAGGAGGCACAGGAGCCCAGATGGGGAGAGGGAGGCCAGGAGAGGCTGCCCCAGCAGGGAGGGTGATAGGAACAGGGGAGGCTGTGGGAGTGGGCACATGGGATTCCTTGGTCTCTGCCTAGTTCCCTCCCATGGTCATGCCTGGGGACACTGCCCAAGAAGGGTGCTTCTGCCCAGCCAGATGCTACTGGCTCTGCCCATCTCCTACGCTCCCTGCTCCAGCCACTCTGGGTCTTTCTCCAGATGCCCTGGACAGCCCTGGCCTGGACCTGTTCCCTGAGAGGTGTTGGGAGAATCTGAGTCTCTGGGGACACCCTCATCTGAGTCTGAAAGGCACATCAGGAAACATCCCTGGTCTCCAGGATGGGACGGTGAGGACAGGGCCCCCGCTCCTCCCTTTGCCACTGAGAGGGTCGACCCTGGGTGGTCATTTCTGCATCTGTCCCAGTCACCCTGAAACCACAGCAAAGCCCCAGCCCCAGGCCCTGCAGGTGCAGCACATGTGGTGACAGCCCGTACCCAGGGGAGGCCAATTCTCTCTTCCTGGGAGACCAGGCCTCAGGGCTGTTCCTGGGGCAGACGGGGGCAGCACATACCTGTCCTTGAAAACTCAGGACCTTGAGGGTCTCTGCTCTGTGAGGCAGAGCGAAGATCCTTCTGTCCAGAAGTAAAAGCAGGTCTTGCCCCTCCTCTGACCTCCTCCTCCTTCCCAATATCAACCAACAAATGGGTGTCTCCAATCTCATCATCAAATCTTAATCCAGCCACATGAGAAAGCCTAAAACTCAACAGATTGACAACACCAAGTGTTGGAACAACTAGACATGGAGATGTTGCTTGTGGAAACTTAGATGTGTTCATTTATCAGGGAGGAGAACCTATAAAATTCCAGCGTGGTTCAGAAGAATCAAAAGTGTCACAGTCCAAATGTGCAACAATTCAGATAAAACTGTGGTGCATTCAAACTGGGAGACATTGTAGAACATGAGAAAGGAATGGACTGCTGCTGCACACAGCATGGGTGATTCCACACGCAGAGCTGAAAGAAAGGAGCCAACGGAGAATAGGAAATGATCGCCAGGCCAGGTGCAGTGACTCATGCCTGTAATCCCAACACTTTGGGAGGCTGAGGCGGGTGGATCACCTGAAGGTAGGGAGTTCAAAACCAGCCTGACCAACATGGAAAAACCCTGTCTCTACTAAAAATACAAAGTTAGCCAGGTGTGGTGGCACATGCCTGTAATCCCAGCTACTTGGGAGGCTGAGGCAGGCAGATAACTTGAGGTCAGGAGTTTGAGACCAGCCTGGCCAACATGGTGAAACCCCGTCTCTACTAAAAATACAAAAATGTGCCAGGTGTGGTGGTGGGTGCTTGTAATCCCAGCTACCTACAAGGCTGAGGCTGGAGAATTGCTTGAACCCAGGAGGCAGGTGTTGCAGTGAGCCGAGATCGCAGCACTGCACTCCAGCTTGGGCAAGAGCGAGACTCCGTCCCCCCGACCAAAAAAATGCGCAAAACAAACACCAGCTCTTATCAAATTTACACAACTCTCCCAGAGAACAGGAAAGGAAGGCTACTCATTAACTCATTTTTGTGGCAATAAAACCTTCATGTGAAAAGCAGACCAGGACACAATGAGGAAGCAAGATTGCAGGCCCTACTTGGGAACAGAGAGGGAAAATCCACAAATAAAATATGACCAAAAGGAGCCAGGATTCACTGTGTTGAGTTTATTACCCAGGTATTCAAGGTGATTTTAACACCTGAAAATTAACCATTGCCTTTTCTACATTGACAGATTAGCTAGAAAAACATTGTAATTAGCAGAACAGAAGCAAATGGCCTTTCCTGAAATTCCACATCATTCCATCATGATGGAGACAGTGCAGACACCAAAGACAAATAATAAAAAGAGAGACCTCCATCACCTGGTAAATATGTCCTCACAGCTCCAGCAAGCACCCGGCTTCCCAGTGAATCACCGCAGCCTCCCTTTCATCAGCCCTAGGCAAGGCTGCCTGCGATGGCCACACAGGCTCCAACTCAGGGGCCTCACTTTCCCGCACAGGCTCTCCCATGGCCACCCCACGGGGACAGCATGAAGGCAGGGCAGAGCCTTTGATGCCCACACATGGCAGAAGCTGAGGCCAGAGCTATGGGGGCTGGAGAGCAGAGCTGCTGGGGTCAGAGATTCCTGAGGACACCCAGGCCTAAGGAGAGGCAGCTCCCTGGATGGGGGCAACCAGGCTCCGGGCTCCAACCTCAGAGCCCACATGGGAGAAGCCACCACTCTAGGCCTTTCCTAGGGTGACTCTGACAGGACAGCAGGGGTGTGACACATAGCAGGATTCCTGAATGCACCCGAGATGAAGGGGTCACCAGGGGACACTGTTCTTGTGGCAGATCAGGAGGGAGTGAGGACACCATGCCAGGCCCCCATGGCGTGGCTGGGACTGACCCAGACCACTCCTCTGCATGCATTACCCTCAGTAAGTCACATGGCCAAGCCCAGGACCCATGTGGGAGGAGGGGAACAGGATCCCCTTTAGTGATGGAACCCAAGGTCAGTGCCAAGAGAGGCCATGAAAGAGTGGTCCAACCTATAGCACAAACCATCGTCTATCATAAGTAGACGCCCTGCTCCATGACCCCTGCATTTAAATAAATGTGTGTTAAATGCATCAAATGCCCTCACCCTGAGATCTCACCTGTGTGTAGGCCTGTCACACACACAAACACACATACACACACCCAGAGAACTTGCAGGATCCTGGGCACAGGAATGCAGACATTACACCAGGCAGGCATCAGGGGCAGAGCGAACAGCGTGAATGACCCACACAGTACCCTGAGGCCCATCAGCCCAGAGACCCTGTGAGGGCTGAGATGGGGCTAGGCAGGGGGGAGACTCAGAGAGGGTGGGGCCTGCAGGGAGGGGGCTGCAGGAAGCTGGGCACTGCCCTCCAGGGAGGCAAGAGCACCGTTCCCGTCAGAAAGCACATCTTCCTGCAGCAGCTGCACAGACACAGGAGCCCCCCTGCCCGCCCTGGGCCAGGGTGTGGATTCCGGATTTCATGCTCCAATAGGGGGACTGAGATTTTTAGTGACATCCAAGGGGAACCTGTGATTCCAAGCTTCAACTACTGTGCCTACAAAACAGGAAATAACCCTACTTTTCCTGTTAGATCTCAAATGCCCTAAGCACAAGCTAGCACCTTCTAAATCAGACGTTCAGTCACTCCTGGGGTCCTCCCACGCCCCCGCTCTGACATGCAGGTGCAGAGAGTGGCTGACACCTGTCCCTTGGCTCAGCTGCTGCCCCTCCCGGGGTGATTGATGATCAGGACAAGGGAGCCTAGAGCTGGCCCCATGACTGACAGGAAGGCAGGACTCGGCCTCCATTCGGAAGACTGGGGGTGTCCAGAGAGCTGGGCGTCCCACAGAGCTGCGCAGGATGATGGGGACAGAGGGTGACACAGGACTCAGGGCGTCAGATGGGTCAGGAGGCTCAGCTGGGAGCTCAAGGACAGACCTGAGGAGCCTCAGTGGGAAACAAGCCCTGAAGTGGGAAGTTCTGGAGTGTTTCAGGGACAAGGCTGATGGGCCAAGGAAATGCTCCCACCCCAATGTGGCCTGAAGCACTGGGCGGGCTGTGCGCCTCCATGATCTAAAAGTATAAGAATTTGAGCATAAAGAGGAAAAAAACATAAAGCAAAAAAAGCAAAAAGTCTCAAAAAAATAGAGAGAGAGATAGCATCAGTGGCTACCAAGGGCTGGGGCAAGGGAAAGGGGGGAGTTATTGATTAACAGTATAAAATTTCTATGTGAGATATGAAAATTTTCTGGAAAAATATAGTGGTGAGGATGTAGAATATTGTGAATGTAATTAATGGCATTTAGTTGTACACTTAACATGATTAATGTTGCATATTTTCTTATACATTTGACCACATCTATAAAACACTTGGAGAGGGAAAGCCCACCATGGGAAATATACCCATCCTAATCAGATAGTCCTCATTATACCCACGTGCAGGCCCTCATGACCTTCTGTACAGAAATAACCAAGGATTTAAGGACATGAGAGTGCTCAGCCAACTGCAGATGCACAACATAAATTACCTGCAAAGAGACTGAGAGTTAAGCTGGGGGTACAGACCTCAGCACTGCCAGGATACACATCCTTCTCATGGATCTGACTTTATCTGACCCAGCCCCCTGTCCAGATTTTGTTGTGGGGTTGGGACAAGGGAGATCATGAAGCCTGTCCCCGGGGCACTCTGTGTAAGCACAGGAGACCCCCCTGCTAGGTCTCCACACACAGCTCTGACCACCAGGCATTGTGAGGGGGACTGTAGCACAGGCTCAGCGATCACACGAGAGAATCAGCTACGGAGAGGAACACGGAGCTGGAGGAGCTGATGGATGACACGGAGCAGGGTCCCTGCGGTTCACAGCTCACCCTGGCATAGGTGCCCCCTCCCCCGACCCAGGCACCCTGACACAGCTCCCTCCTGAGACCTCCTCCTTGGCGACACATCAGCATCCCTCACTCAAGTTGTCCAGAGAGAGCAGCACCTTGGACAGCACCAACCCCAGCTTCACCCTTCCTCCCTCACAGGGCTCAGGGCTCAGAACAAACGGCAGAGGCCAGTAAGTCCGGAAACGGTAACTGGGCAAAGATCCAAGGGCAGCTGCCTGGAACGGGAGCAGGTGAAGCCACAGGGAGAAGATGGTGGCGGAAGGAAAACCCAGGAATGGGCAGGAGAGGAGAGGAAGACACAGGCTCTGTGGGGTTGTAGTCCAGGGTGGGACTGTGAGTGTGAAGCTATCTAATAAGCAGGTGAGGCCAGGTCCCATGAACAAGGAAGCAGCTCCCACCGCCCCTGATGCAGGGACACCGAGAGTGTGTGGTGCTGCGTCCCCAGAGTCAGGGTCCCCTGTTCTGGTCCTCAGGGAGTGAGAAGTGAGGTTGTCTTGTCCCTGCTCCTCTCTGTTCCCCTGACATTTACCTTCCCCCTCATGCTCCTCCCTCACTAATATGATTTGGATGTATGTCCCCGCCCAAATCTCACGTCAAATTGTAAACCCCAGTGTTGGAGGTGGGGCCTGGTGGGAAGTGATTCGATTATGTGAGTAGATTTTCTGCCTTTTTTTTTCTTTTTTTTTGAGACGCAGTCTTGCTCTGTCACCCAGCCTAGAGTGCAGTGGCACGACCTCGGCTCATTACAACCTCCACATCCCAGGTTCAAGCAATCTGCCTCAGCCTCCTGAGCAGCTGGGACTACAGGCACCCTCCACCACAACCAGCTAATTTTTTTTTTAATTTTATTTTTAGTAGAGACGGGGTTTCACCATATTGGCCAGGCTGGTCTCGAACTCCTGACCTCATGAACCACCTGCCTCACCCTCCCAAAGTGCTGGGATTAAAGGCGTGAGCCACTGCGCCTGACAGATTTTCTGCTTTGATGCTGTTTCTGTGATAGAGGTCTTGAGTGATCTGGTTGTTTAAAAATGGGAGCCCCTCTCCCCACTCTCTCTTACTCATGCTCTGCCATGTAAGACATGCCAGTTTCCCCTTCACCGTCCAGAATGATTGTTTTCCTGAGGCATCCCCAGGAACAGAAGCCGCTATGCTCCCTGTACAACTACAGAACGATGAGCGAATTAAATCTCTTTTCTTTATAAATTACCCAGTCTCAGGTATTTCTTTATAGCAATGCAAGGACAGACTAATATGCTCTTCTACTCCCAGACCCCCGCCCAGTGCTCAGACCCAGACGTCACTGCCCCCTGCCCCCACCGGGGCCTGCACAGGGCAGCCTCCTGCAGACAAAAAACAAACTCACAAAAGGCGACAAAAATCTGCATTTGGGGGCATCTGATTGAGAAAGAGGGAGGACAGTGTACTTGGAGCCACAGAGACCGGGGCTCACCAAGCTGGAGCCCGGTGGCACTTTGGCATAACGTGCAGGACCCGTGTTCAAGGCTGCCGTCCTCACTTCCCTTCCTGTCCACCAGAGGACGGCAGAGTTCCTCCCAGCCTGAAACCTCCCAGGGGCTGCTGACCTCCCTCATCTGGGCCCATAGCCCAGCAGGGTCCACTCTCACCCAGGTCAACTTGGCCCACATTCTCTGTTGTGGTCCGTGAGATAGGCACGTCTGCCGGGGGTCTCTTGACCAGCAAGAGGGTCTCAATACCTGGAAGAGAGAGTGCGCAGAAGAAAAGAATGACAGAAAGAATGAAGTCCGGAGGGCTGAATCAGGCCAGGCCCAAGACAGCAGTTTATTCTCGTGCACAAGAGTTTATATATGTTTTTTCATACAGTGACTGATGTAGGTCCCATTACAAAAGTTTTATCAGGAGGGAACAGAAAATTACAAAGTAAGCAGGGGAGGGGGTAGCATACAGGTTTATCTAAAGGTCGCTGAACCCAAAACAAACAAAAGATTCTTATCCTATAAAGATTCTTATCCTCTTATCAATGGCTACAGTTATGGTAAATAACATCAAGGCAAGCGATAATTTGAGGGGTAGCATTTTTCTAGTAACATGTGAGCGATCACAAGATTTAGTGAATGCAGGTAAACAGAGTCATAAAACCAGCCCAGAACGGGAACTTCAAGAGACAACAGTCTCGTAAATAGTCTCGCAGGCCTCACCCAGACATGCCATTAGCTCAGTGGATCAAGAATGGGCTTCTGCAAACTCAGGCCTCTATCACTTCCTTCTTTTTTCCTCAGCTCGACTACCCTCAGTCGGGGGAGAATATGTCCGGGCTCTAACTCCGTAATGGCGGAGATACGGAGGGGTCTCTACGCTGGTGGAGTGATCCCCATAATTCTCCTCGCCCTCCAAGCTCCCCACAGGGACCCTGTCAGCTCCTCCCTGCAGCCCAGCAGCCGCTGACCTGGGGCCTCTCCCTCTGAAGGCAGCTCCTGCCCCTGACACCCTCTCCTTCCCTGGGCTCAGCCAAAAGGGCATTTTCCAGAACAGCTCTGTCTCTCACAAGCTCCGACGCCCCCAGTGCTGTCACCTCACAGCCCTTCTCATTACCATTAACTCCTCAGTCCCACAAAGTTCACTGAGCACCTGTCTCCCTGTCACAGGGAATCTCTGTGAGTGCAGGGGCCACATCTATCCTGCTCTCTGTGGAATCCCAGGGCCCAGTCCAATGCCTGACACGGAACAGATGCTCAATAAATACTAGTTAAATGTGTGGGAGGTCTCTAAAAAGAAGCATATCACCTCCGTGTTGCCCCGGGTCAGAGCCTGTTTCATGTGGACGCAGGGGCACTAGTGCCAGCACGGGGGGAGGTCAGTAAGTGCCCGCGGCTGCCCCAGAGATGGGTCCTGAACCCTCGGAGCTTCAGGAGGGAAGGCAGAGCCCTGTGGGAACAGAACCTGGACCACTCTGACCCTGCAGCCTAATAAATCCAGAGTTCAGGGCCGGCTCACACCACGGGGACCCTTGGTCAGCATCCCTGGAGCAGCTCCTAACAAGGCTACAGGTCTCCGCTCGCCCTCCAGGGGGCGACATAGCACACAGACAACACTCAGGAAATGGATTCCCCTGGACAAGAACCTGGCTTTGCTAAGGAGGTGGAGATGGAGCCTGCTTTCCATCCCTTGCTCCAACGGACCCTTCTGATCTCTCCCACGTACCTCCTCTGTCCCTTTCTGGGTCCTTTGAGGACCCTGCTCTGCCAGGAGTTCCTGTAGAACTTCTGACTCCCTCCCGGTACCACCATGGGTGGGTGGGGGATAACCACAGGACAGTCAGCCTCACATAGGACAGAGACCACCCAGGATGGTCAAGAAGAATATGGACAGGCCCTGAGCCACAGCTCAGCCAACAGACACGGAGAGGGAGAGTCCCCCTGGAGCCTTCCCCAAAGACAGCAGAGCCCAGAACCTCCCACCTCCCTCCACCGCAGTCCTCTCTTTCCAGGACACACAGGACACCTCCCCCTCCACACGCAGGAGCTGGGGCCTCCTGAGAGGGTCTCAGGGACTGGGTCTCCATCCCTGGGTCAGAGGCCAGGCTGGTGACACTGGAGACAGAGGGCTGGTCCCTCTCCAGCCACCACCCAGTGAGCCTTTCTCTGTTCCCCAGAGCCACCTCTGTCACCTTCCTGCCAGGCATCATCCCACCTTCCCAGAGCACTGGAGAGCACGGGGAGACCCAGGGCCCAGCTGGGTTTCTCTGTCATGGAGGAAAATAAGCCCCCTGGTGTGACAGACCCGAGGCCAGAACACAGCAGAGGTCAGCACTGGGGAAGGCAGGTTGTCCTCCCAGGGGATGGGGTCCATCCACCCTGCTATTCAAAGCTTTGTCTGGGGAACTGAAAATAGAAGGGAAAAAGGAGGAGGGACGAAAGGGGCAGAAATGAGAGGGGAGGGGACAGAGGACTCCTGAATAGAGACCACACCCATGGCCACGTGATCCTAAGAAGTGCTCCTGCCCTAGAAGTAGACTCAGGGCAGAGGAAGGACAGACAGCAGACCGACAGTCACGGCAGCCCTGACAAGAGTGTTCCTGGAAACCAAACTCTTCTCCACAGAGGGCAGAGCAGGCAGCAGAGACCATGAGGCCTCCCTCAGCCCCTTCCCACAGATGGTGCATCCCCTGGCAGAGGCTCCTGCTCACAGGTGAGGGGAGGACAACCTGGAGGAGGGTGGGAGGGAGCACAGAGATTGGCTGGGGTCTCCTGGGAGGACGGGGTCTCCTGGGGAGGACGGGGTTCTGAGAGGGACAGAGGGCTCCTGTTGGAGCCTGAATAGGGAAGAGGACATCAGAGAGGGACAGGAATCACACCAGAAAAATCACATTGAGCTGGAATTGGAAATGGGCAGGAAAACCTCAAATGTTTGATTTTCCTAGTTAATCATCACTGGCCACTACATGTTTAAAAATCGTAATGATTGCATCAGATGACACTTTAAATAAAAGCATAGCTGGGCGCGGTGGCCCATGCCTGTAGTCCCAGCTACTCGGGAGGCTGAGGCGGGAGGATTCTCTTGAGTCCAGGAGTTCTGGGCTGTAGTGTGTTATGCCAGTCGGGTGTCCGCACTAAGTTCGGCATCAACGTGGAGACCTCCTGGGAGCGGGGGACACCAGGTTGCCTAAGGAGGGGTGAACCGGCCCAGGTTGGAAACGGAGCAGGTCAGAACTCCCGTGCTGATCAGTAGTGGGATCGCGCCTGTGAATAGCCACTGCACTCCAGCCTGGGCAACATAGAGACTCTGTCTCTTTAGAAAAAAAAAAAGAAAGAAAAAGAAAAGCATAATCAGGGCATGAAACACTGTCCTCACCCTCTGACCTCAGGCATTGGCAAATAAACCCCAGGCTGTGGAGGGCCCTGGGAAGGCTCATGAACTCATCCACAGGAGTCTGCAGCCTGTCCCAGGCATTGGGGTGCAGCCAGGGTCACACAACTTCCTTTCCTCACGGAGCTCACGCTCTCATGGGGAGGAAGGCAGACACGCAAAGAGATCTAGAACGTGAGGTCAGGTGTTGACAAGAGCCCTGGAGGGAACAGAGCTGGGAAAGGTCAGAAAGGGAAACCCAGGGTCTCCAGAGGACGTGTCGGGGAGGGGTCTCCCAAGGATGCTCTAATGTGAGTAGGAACTGAAGGCGGTGGGGAGAGAGCCATGCAGACCCCTGAGGAAAAGGATTCCACACAGGGAAATGCCAAGGTCAGAGGCGCTGAAGGAATGGGGGTCACACTGCTGACCTTGATCCAGTAGGGGACACACACACACACACACACACACACACACACACACACACCCTAAGGTGGAGGGATGAAGAGACCTGCTCAGGACCCAGGGCCCCATCCTTCCATCCCAATGCACAGGTCCTAATATTGACTGATGCTCTCTCCTCTCTCCCAGCCTCACTTCTAAGCTTCTGGAACCCGCCCACCAGTGCTCAGCTCACTATTGAATCCATGCCATCCAATGTCGCAGAGGGGAAGGAGGTTCTTCTACTCATCCACAATCTGCCCCAGAATACTCCCGGCTTCAACTGGTACAAAGGGGAAAGCGTGGACAGCACCCGTCGAATTATGGGATATGTAACAACAACTCAACAAACTATCCCAGGGCCCGCACACAGCGGCCGAGAGACAATATACCCCAATGCCTCCCTGCTGATCCAGAACGTCAACCTGAATGACACAGGATCCTACAGGCTACAAGTCATAACGGCAGATCTTGTGAATGAAGAAGCAACTGGCCAGTTCCGTGTATACCGTGAGTATTTCCCCATGAACTCTGGGTGTTGCAGCCGGTTCTGCTTCCCACACACGGGAATCTCAGGGCTGGGCTGTGCCTGTGTCCCCTCTGCATTATATCCTGTGTTAGGGTTTGGGCATTTAGTGCAGGACACACACAGGGGAGATGAACTTCAACAGATCAGAATCCCATTCCTGCATCCAGATCCTGCAGACACTCACAGCAGAGGAAGAACGGTCTGATGGGGGGACTCAGCAGGGGGAGGTCCATCTCAGCCAAGCACCCCATGGTCTCCCCATGGACCTGACCCTGAGAAGACCCTGGAGAACTGGGTCAGGGCTGGCCTGAGGGGCCCCCTGGGATCTTCACAGAGAAGCTCAGTCCCAGGGCTCCTGACTCCAAGTGACCCAGGGGAGCCTGTGCCAGGGCTGTGTTGTGGCCTCCTGGGCATGGCCAACTGGAAGCAAAGACCTGCCAGTTGTCCAAGGGCCATGGCTCCTGGAGCTGGATCCTGGATGCAGAGTCAGTTTCTGGCCAGAGCTGTCCCTGTCCCCAGAGTCTCATGTGGGCAAGGACAGAGCCTTGTCCTGCTTTACTCAAGACTCAAAGTGGAGAGGACAGACAGACAAGGTTACTAGGGCATGAGCCACTGCCCTGGGGGACACAGGTGACTCCATGGAAAGTTCAGAGTCCCCAGGAGGAGGAACAGAGGGGAGAAGATGCTCCCAGCAGTCCCTTATCCACCAGGGATCAGACCCAGGGCCCTCTCTCTTGGAGGCAAATAAACATAAATGCTGTTCACTTGGGCAGCTCCTCTGTGCAAAACTGAGGTCAAGTAATTAGAAATATTTTGAGGTTAATTCACAAACAACCTCACAGCCAAATAGCCTTATCCTACTTACTGAAAGGAAATCGAGGGGCAGGGAGACAGTCACTAACAAGGTCACACAGGCCATAGGTGGCAGATTAGAGACATGTGAGGTCTGTCTGCAGCCAGAGCCGCCTCCTCTCCTCCACCGGGGGTGGGAGGCTGTTTGTTATTAGGCATCTGCAGACCGAGACCTGTCGTGGGTTTGCTTCCTTTCATCTTGGGCATCCACAGCTCAGAGAGGGAGATTCTGGTCTGGAGAGTGAGAAGTAAATAGAGAATTAGTCGGTTTTACTCTAGAACTAAATCACCTGCCTCAAATAACAGAGTCAGTGCTGGGATTGTCCAGGCCTCTCCCCTCGACCCACAACCCCCTCGCTGCACCTGAAATTCTATGTTTCTCAATGTGTCAGTATCATTCCCATGGGGGGATAAAGGAAAGGACTTCGCTTTCCCTCCCCACTCACACTCTGCACCAAGACAGGCTCAAAGTGAGACACATGCTTGTTCAGTAGCTCTCTCATGAAGAAGTGAATGAATGGATGGATGGATGGATGGATGAATGAGGGAATGAATGAATGAATAAATGACCCATATCCTCTATAGAGACTGGATCCTGGATGCAGAATCCTAAGAGGTTCTGGCCACACCTGTTCCTGTCCATCAGGGGCTGAGATCCACGTTCCATTCCTCTGACCAACCCCCTGTCCCAAAAGTCACCCTATCTCATGTGACTCTGGGGTTCCTTGGCCATGGGAGCGTTTTCAAGGCTCCCTAGTCCTGGCTGGGACAGCCAAGGGACTCCTGGTCCCTGGGGTCTCTGAAGTCACTATACCCTGCACAGCTCACTGCCATGGGTGCTTCTGACTCTCTCCTGTTCTTCCATGTTCCTCATCTTCCTCCTCATTCCACCTAGGATGCTCATCCCTGAACATCCTCCTCCACTCTTAGGCCTTCCCCAGACACTCCCTTGAACAAGGACGGCTGTCCTGTTTCCTTCCCACTCATGCTGTGGCCTGGCCCACCTCCAAAGCAACAGGAAAAGCACAGAAATCAGCCCAGAGCAGCCACCCCTGCCAGGCTCTACCAAAAGCCAATGTCAACAGGTCACCAGGAGAATAAGCTTCCACTGTGTCCCTGCTCAGGGCTGTTTACCTCCATGAGACCAACACCTGGAACAGGCCACAGGACAAGGACGAGCAACTCCTCCATCCGCTCTCTACACTGACGCACGAGGGGGTCAGAGACAGAAGGACAGGTCTGCAGTCCCCAAAGCCCACATGCTCATTTCACCCATTTCACTACCTACTCCATCTTCATCCTGGTTTGAGTCTCACGTGCTCCAGTCATTCCCGGGACCTCCCCCAGGTGGAGCTGGCCAGGCAGGTGCCGTCTGATGGGATGCTGCCCATTCCGCATACACCTGTGTCCCCATGATGATGCTACTGTCATAAGGTGGGGTCCCTGGGACTGAGAAGTGCACCAGCCACTGGCGTCTCCCTCAGACTCTGCCCAGTTATACAAACTTAAACTCCAGTTGTGTTTTCTGAGGTTGAGAGGAGAGGAAGAGGGCATTTCACATGCCTGTTTTGGGCTCCTCCCCTATTTGCCTAACTCTGCACAGGAATTAGGGGCAGGGAGTGCTTTCTAAATTCGCTAACATAACACAGACCGCTTCTGCTAATTTGGCATCATTCCTCTATTTGTGCAATTGACACACCTAAGACTTCCTCTCTGACCGGTTCTGTCCTCCTGACAGGACTCACACCGCTCTCTCTACTCAGGGAGCCACTGATTTCAAACCTTCTGCATTTTCCTTTGAGCATAATGTGATCCCACTGGAACTCACTGCAGACCCAAACCTAGTATACGATCAAGAAAGTACTACTTCCGGCAATTGATCTTAGACCTTTAGGTCATTAGTAACAATTTCCACTTACAGAAAAAAATTTAATGTTTCCCCCAAATTTCTTTCTTTTTTTTTTTTAACTATAGTCAGAACATAACATGAGATTAAACTCCTGACACATTTTTTTTTTTTTTTGAGACGGAGTTTCCCTCTTGCCCAGGCTGGAGTGCAATGGCACGATCTCGGCTCACCACAACCTCTACTTCCCGGGTTCAAGCGATTCTCCTGCCTCAGCCTCCCAAGTAGCTGGGATTACAGGCATGTGCCACCATGCCCGGCTAATTTTATTTTATTTTATTATTATTTTTTTAAGACGGACTTTCGCTCTTGTTACCCAGGCTGGAGTGCAATGGCGCGATCTCGGCTCACCGCAACCTCCGCCTCCTGGGTTCAGGCAATTCTCCTGCCTCAGCCTCCTGAGTAGCTGGGATTACAGGCACGTGCCACCATGCCCAGCTAATTTTTTGTATTTTTAGTAGAGATGGGGTTTCACTAATTTTATATTTTTAGTAGAGACGGGGTTTCTCCATGTTGATCAGGCTGGTCTTGAACTCCTGACCTCAGGTGATCTGCCCACCTCGGTCTCCCAAAGTGTTGGGATTACAGGCGTGAGCCACCATGCTAGGCCACTCCTGAAACATTTTAAAAGGCAAATTATAGTATTACAGGTTGAGTATCCCAAATCCAAAAATCCAAAATCTGAAATGCTCCAAAATCCAACATTTCTTTGACCACTGACATGATGTTCAAAAGAAATGCTCACTGGAGCACTTTGGATTTTGTATTTTCAGATTTAGGATGCTAAACTGCTAAGTATACAGCAAATATTCAAAAAATAAAAAACAGTCTGAAATCCAAAACACTTTTAGTCCTAAGCCTTATACATAAGAGACACTCAATCTGTAATGAGATATAGGCACCAAGCTGAACAGCAGGTCTCTAGAACCTCCTCATTCATAGTAACTGAAACTGCAGACCCACTGAACAACTCCCCAGCCCCCCACTCCCAGCCCCTGACGACCACCGTTCTACTCTCTGCTTCCATGAGTGCGACTACTCTAGGGAACTCATATAAGTGGAATCCTGCAGTGTCTGCCCTGTGAGGGGCTTCTTTCATTTCGCAGAATGTCCAATGGGAGAAAGTGTTTGCAAAACTTCTTCTCAAAGTTCTGTCTCATAACTAAACACACATGATCCATAAGAGCCAGATTTCCAGCAGTTCATGCTCCCCCTTTTCCGCCAGTCAGTTCTGCATTTGCAAACATCCACATGTATTTCTAGAAAGATCCACAGCATCCTCATCTGTCCTCTGCAAGGGGAGAAGGGACATTAAAAATCAAAGACAAAGAACATGGTTCTGCCGTTAAATCCAGGCAGCCCTGCCTGTCCCCTCACTCTTTCTAGATCATTCCCAAAACTCTGCTCTTTCTTTAGGGGTCACTGGCTCAAGTCAGTCATCATCTAATACCTGGGGAAACCTGCCCCACCTTGCGCCTCCACTGCCTGATGGCTGAACTGCCCTCCAGGCTGGCCCCTGTGTCCCCTGGGTTATTTCTGCTGAAACATCCAATCCCAGGCCAGGCTGCTCAGTATCTACAGGGTTTAAGGACGATGGGAAGTCCCATCATTATCCATTTCTAGGATGTCTTTGCAAAGGGAAACCACGTAAAAAAACACACCTAGGGTGACAAAGTAGGACCGAAGATGGAAGGGACCCAGCACCTGCACATTCCAGGTGAGGACCCCAAGGTGGGCCAGGGAGTCAGCTGGTCAGGGAGGGACCCCCCCAGTCCTGTGTTTGTTCATAGCCCAATGCTGCTGCTCAATTCACACTTGAGAAAGTCTGTGCTTCTCCCACACAGAGCAGGTGGCCTCACTGTCTCTGAGCTCTCAGATCGTCATGCATCTGTCTTGTGACACACATACCAGCCATTGGCTTTCAAGGACTCGGGTGGGCTGAGAGGTGGGAGATGCCAACTCTGATTGAAAGATGCCCGTGGAGGAATCACAGGTGCCACACAGGGCAATCTTCTCTCTGTTATCTCCACAGCGCAGCTGCCCAAGCCCAACATCACCAGCAACAACTCCGACCCTGTGGAGAACGAGGATGCTGTGGCCTTAACCTGTGAACCTGAGACTCAGGACACAACCTACCTGTGGTGGGTAAATGGTCAGAGCCTCCTGGTCAGTCCCAGGCTGCAGCTGTCCAGTGACAACAGGACCCTCACTCTACTCAGTGTCACAAGGAATGACACAGGACCCTACGAATGTGAAACCCAGAACCCAGCGAGTACCAACCGCAGTGACCCAGTCACTCTGAATGTCCTCTGTGAGTATCTCTGTTCTTGTCTGGCCCAGGTTGCCAGCCCAAATCCACACGGATGGAGGCAGGGTCTCTCAGTCTCTCTCAGGTTCAAGCACACAGACTCTCACCCCTGGACATCCAGGCTGTCTGTGACTCTCTGCTGCAGGAAAATCTGGGCAGGCCAAGCCTTGACCAAGAATAGGAGGGGAGGGGCTGCTCCTGTCCTGGGAGGCTCAGGGTCCACAGCGTGAGATGGGAGAAACAGGTGAATGTCTCAGACTCAGGCTCAGGTGATACAAAAGGAGTTTGGTTGGGACATTAGGGTTGTGACTCAGCTCAGAGGGACACTGTGGTCCTTCCACAGAGCAGGAGCTTCCCCTTCCCTCTGATGACATCACCTGTGGCTTTATTCTCCTTGCTCCAGATGGCCCGGATGCCCCCACCATTTCCCCTCTAGACACATCTTACAGATCAGGGGAAAATCTGAACCTCTCCTGCCACGCAGCCTCTAACCCACCTGCAGAGTACTCTTGGCTTATCAATGGAACATCACTCCAGGTAAACACACAGGAGCTCTTTATCTCCAACATCACTGTGGATCACAGCGGATCCTATACCTGCTATGCCCAAAACTCAGCCACTGGCCTCAATAGGACCACAGTCAAGATCATCACAGTCTCTGGTAAGTGGATCCATGAAACGGACATCACATTTTGAGGTGGTCTATCTGGTTTTCAAACAAGATCCAGGAAGAAAGTTTCTATCCCAGCCTGTATCCATTGGGCACAAGCAAATCCCAAATTCTCTCCCGAGCCTCCTCAATTTGTCTTTACACTCTCTTTCCCTTGTTCTGATTTCTCATGGCTGACCCTGGGTCCAGCCTGGAATGTGGGGAGGAGGCTCCCTCACCCCCAGAGCCCTGTGTAGTGGAAGAAGCTTCACAGAGTGTGAAGGAGCAAGGGTCCTCAAAGTTAAGTTGCCTCTCTCTGTCACCAATATGTCTCCTGTCACCTCTTTGTGTTCTTTTGCCCACTCCATGAGCTGCCCAGTGAGTGCCCACTGCAGTGACCCAGACACTCTCAATGTCCTCTGTGAGTATCTCTGTTCCTCTCTGGCCCAGGCTGCCAGCCAAAATCCACACGGCCAGAGGCAGGGTCTCTCAGTCTCTCTCAGGTTTAAGCACACAGACCCTCATCCCTGGACATCCAGGTTGTCTGTGACTCGGATGAGGCTTTGAAACAAGCTCACGCTTTTTCCCCGAATGAGAGGAAGAAGCCCCTTGGATGAGGGAGGAGCAGCTCAGACTCTGCTCCCTGCTCTGCATCAGCTCCCCCAGTGACTGGCCCTGCCCTGACTCCACCTGTGGTGGGACCTGGATGTGTGGAGAAGGAGCCTGGGTGGCCTGTCCTGAATTCGGCTAAACCAAGCTGCCAATCGACATCAAAGCCTCCTTTGGTCCCAGTCAGGCTGCAGGAAAATGGAAAGAGAGGGAGCCTCAGGGAAGACTCCTGAGATGTGCCCTGGCTCTGACGTCACCAGCTGTATGAAGCTGTGGGCAAAGGGCATGAGATACAGCACAGAGAACAGAGAGTGATACACACTTGGAGAAACCGGGAGATTCACCCGCAGGGGCTCTGCATGGTGGAGAAGGGGCAGTGCCAAAAATTGTGTATTTACACAGAGGGTGACAGTACACATCTAACATAAGACTTACCGTCTTAACCTCTCTACACATGCAGTTCAGAGGTATTAAATATATTCCCCTTGTTCTGCTACCATCACCACCATCCACCCACAGAACTCTTTTCTTCCTCCCAAAATGAAACTCTGTTCCCATTAAACTCCTGGGCAGAGCTGCCCCACCCGTGGCCCACAGTCTGACCGCTGACCTGTCACCTCTACACTTGCTTGGCCTCCTGTGCTATTTCTGCTCAAACACCCATCCCCGTCATCACCCATCTCTAGGATGTCCTTAAATAGCAAAGCCTCAGAGAAAACACACCTTGGCCGGGTGGTATAGGACAGTGCAGCTGGGAGAAACGCAGCTCCTTCAAATTCCAGGTGAGGACCCCAATGGGCCAGGCAGTCAGCCAGTCAGGGAAGGACCAGAAGTGCTGGGGACTGTGAGCCCCAGTCCTGTGTCTGCCCAGAACCCAACACTGCTACTCAATTCACACTTGAGAAAGTCTGTGCTTCTCCCACACAGAGCAGGTGGCCTCACGGTCTCTGCGCCCTCAGATTATCATGCATCTGTCTTGTGACACACACACCTGCCATGAGCTTTTAAGGACTCAGTTGTGCTGAGAGGTGTGAGATGCCAACTCTTATTGAAAGGTGTCCATGGGGAGGAATCACAGGTGTCACACAGGGCAATCTTCTCTCTTTTATCTGCACATCAGAGCCGCCCAAGCCCTACATCACCAGCAACAACTCCAACCCTGTGGAGAACGAGGATGCTGTGGCCTTAACCTGTGAAACTGAGACTCAGAACTCAACCTACCTGTGGTGGGTAAATGGTCAGAGCCTCCCTGTCAGCTCCAGGCTGCAGCTGTCCAGTGACAACAGGACCCTCACTCTACTCAGCGTCACAAGGAATGACGCAGGAACCTATGAGTGTGGAACCCAGAACAAATTGAGTGTTGACCGCAGTGACCCAGTCACCCTGAATGTCCTCTGTGAGTATCTTTTGCTCCTCTGTGACCGAGGCTGCCAGTACAAATTCACCCAGCGAGAGGCCAGGTCTCTCAGTCTCTCTCAGGTCCAAGGACAGAGACAGTTGCCCCTGGACACCCAGGCTGGCCCTGCCCCCAGTAAATCCATGCAGGGCAGTCCTGACCAAGAATAGGAGGGGAAGGGCTGCTTCAAGTCCACAGCCTGTGATGGGAGAAACAGATGAATGTCTCAGACTCTGGCTAAGTGGACACATGGGGGTTTTGCAGGGACTTCAGGATTGTGACTTGGCTCAGAGGGACACTGTGGCCCTTCCACAGACCAGGACCTTCCCCTTCCCTCTGATGACACTGACCTGTGTATTCTCTTTGCTGCAGATGGCCCGGATACTCCCATCATTTCCCCCTCATACACCTATTACCATCCAGGGGCAAGCCTCAACCTCTCCTGCCATGCAGCCTCTAACCCACCTGCACAATATGCTTGGCTGATTGATGGGAGCCTCCAGCAAAACACAGGAGAGCTCTTTGTCTCCAACATCACCGAGAAGAACAGCGGACTCTATACCTGCCATGCCAATAACTCGGCCACAGGCCGCAACAGGATCGCAGTGAAGACAATCACAGTCGCTGGTAAGTGGATCCCAGGACCATCAGCAGTACATTCTGGAGTAGAATCTGTCTGGTTTTCAGAGAAGAGCCAGGAAGAAATGTTCCTTCCCAGTGCGCATCCAGTGGGCACAAGCAAATCCCACATTCAATCCTGAGCCCTCCCAGTTTGCCTCTACAGACCCTCTTCCTCTTGTTATTCTGATTTCTCATGGCTGACCCTGGGTCCAGCCTGAGAAATGTGGGGAGGGGCTTCATCAGCCCCGAGCCCCATGGAGTGGAAGAGGCTGATGAATCCCACTCCATAGGGCTCGGCTCCAGATGGCCCGGACACCCCCATCATTTCCCCTCCAGACTCATCTTACTGTTCAGGAGCAAACCTTTCTTCACAGAGGGGGAAGGACGAAGGGCCTCAAGGTTAAGTTGCTCCTCTCTGTCACCAACATGTCCCTTTCTGACACCGCTTTGTGTTATTTTACCTACTCCATGAACTACAAGGAACATCTGAGGCTTTGAAACAAGCTGTTAATTTTCCCCCAAATGAGAGGAGGAAGCCCCTTGGATGAAGTAGGAGCAGCTGAGACTCTGCTCCCAGCTCCGCTCTGGACTCCCCTGGTGACTGGCCCTGCCCTGACTCTACCTGGAGTGGGACCCAGGCATGTGGAGAAGGTGCTCAGGTGGCCTGTCCTGAATCTGGCTAAGTCAAGCTGCCAGTTGAAGCCAAGCCTTTCCAGGGTCAGGCTGCAGGGAAATAAGAAGAGAGGGACCCTTAGGCCGGGCGCGGTGGCTCACGCCTATAATCCCAGCACTTTGGGAGGCCGAGGCGGGTGGATAACGAGGTCAAGAGATCAAAACCATCCTGGTCAACATGGCGAAACCTCGTCTCTACTAAAAATACAAAAAAAGTTAGCTGGGCATGGTGGCGTGCGCCTGTAGTCCCAGCTACTCAGGAGGCTGAGGCAGGAGAATTGCTTGAACCCAGGAGGCAGAGGTTGCGGTGAGCCGAGATCGCGCCATTGCACTCCAGTCTGGGTAACAAGAGCAAAACTCCGTCTCAAAAAAAAAAAAAAGAAGAGAGGGACCCTTGAGGCAGACTCCTGAGCTGTGTCCTGGCTCTGATGTCGGTGGCTGTATGAGGCTGTGGGCACAGCACATGGGACACAGCACAGAGGACAGCGAGTGATGTACACTTGGAGACATACAGAGATTCATTCACAGGGACCCTGCATGGCAGGGAAAGGAGAGTGCCAAAAAGTGTGTATTTATAGAGAGGGTAAGACTACCAGCCACTATATGTGTCTAACATAAGGTACCATCTTAACCTTTCTATGTGTGCAGCTCAGCAGTACTAAATATATTCCCACTGTCCTGCTACCACAGAACTCTTTTTTCTTTTCTTTTTTGTGGAGACGGAGTCTCGCTCTGCCGTCCAGGCTGGAGTGCAGTGGCTCAATCTCAGCTCACTTAAACCTCCGCCTCCTGGGTTCATGCAGTTCTCTTGCCTCAGCCTTCCAAGTAGGTGGGATTACAGGCACATGCCACCACGTCCCCACTAATTTTTTTAGGAGAGACAGGGTTTTACTGTGTTGCCCAGGCTGGCCACAAACTCCTGAGCTCAGGCAATCTGCCCGTCTCGGCCTCCTAAAGTGCTGGAATTACAGGCGTGAGCCACCTCCCCCGGCTAACAGAACTCTTTTCTTCTTCCCAAAATGAAATTCTGTTTCCATCAAACTCTTGGGTAGAGCTGCCCCACCTGTAGCCCACAGCCTGACCCCTGAACCCACATCTAGACTTGCTCCTGGTCTCCTCTGCTGTTTCTGCTCAAACACTCTCCCCATCATTACCTATCTCCAGGACAGCCTTGAAAAAAGGCTCAGAGAACACACACCTTGGCTGGGTGGTGTGGGACTGTGCAGATGAATGGGATTCAGCACCCACAAGTCCCCAGGTTGGCCAGGCCGTCAGCCATCAGGGAAGGATCAGGAGAGGTGCTGGGGGCTGTGACTCCCAGTCCCGTGTCTGTCCACAGCCGGATGCTGCTGCCCAATCTACACTTGAGAAAGTCTGTGCTTCTCCCACACAGAGCAGGCAGCCTCATGGTCTGTGAGCCTCAGATAATGGTGCATCTGTCTTACGATACACACACCTGCTATGGGCTTTTAAGGACTCGCGTGGGCTGAGAGGTGGGAGATGCCAATTCTGATTGAAAGATGCCCGTGGAGGAATCACAGGTACCACACAGGGCAATCTTCTCTCTGTTTTCTGCACAGCGGAGCTGCCCAAGCCCAACATCACCAGCAACAACTCCAACCCTGTGGAGAACAAGGATGCTGTTGCCTTAACCTGTGACCCTGAGATTCAGAACACAACCTACTTGTGGTGGGTAAATGGTCAGAGCCTCCTGGTCAGTCCCAGGCTGCAGCTGTCCAGTGACAACAGGACCCTCACTCTACTCAGTGTCACAAGGAATGACACAGGACCCTATGAATGTGGAATCCAGAACTCAGTGAGTGCAAACCGCAGTGACCCAGTCACCCTGGATGTCTTCTGTGAGTATCTTCTGTTCCTCTGTGACCCAGCTGCCAACCCAAATCCACACAGCCAGAGGCCAGGACTCTCAGTCCCCCTCAAATCCAAAGACGCAGACCCCCACCCCTGGACACCCAGGCTGGCCTTAACTTCCTGCCCCAGGAAAACTTGGGCAGGCTCAGCCTGGACCAAGAATAGGAGGGAGGGGCTGCCTCTGCCCTGGGAGGCTTAGGGTCCACAGCCTGTGATGGGAGAAACAGCTGAATGTCTCAGACCCAGACTCAGTGGACATGAGGGTTATGGTTTGGACTTTTTAACACAGGATTGGGACAAGACTCAGAGGGACACTGTGGTCCTGCTACAATCAGGAGCTTTCCCTTTCCTCTGATGACATCACCTGTGGCTTTGTTCTCTTTGTCCAGATGGCCCGGACACCCCCATCATTTCCCCTCCAGACTTGTCTTACCATTCAGGAGAAAAACTCAACCTCTCCTGCCACTCGGCCTCTAACCCACCCCCGCAGTATTCTTGGTATATCAATGAGACGTCGCAGTCACACACACAAGTGCTCTTCATCTCCAAAATCACTTCAAATCATAACGGGGCCTACGCCTGTTTTGTCTCTAACTTGGCAACTGGCCGCAATAATTCCGCAGTCAAGAACATCACAGTCTCCGGTAAGTGGCTCCCGGGAGCACCAGCATCATGCTTTGGGGTGGAGTCTGTCTGGGTCTCACAAAAGAGCCAAGAATTGGGCACAAGCAAATCCCAAATCCTATCCTGAGGCCTCTCACTCCATCTCGGCAGATTCTCTCCCCTCCTTGCTTCTCTCATACCTCATGGCTGACCTCGGGTCCGGCCTGGAATGTGGGGTCGGGGCTCTCTCAGCCCCAACAGGCCCCCTATAGTGAAAGGGGCTTCATAGTGCAGGAGAAACTCTGTTGTGCAGAAACCCTTCTGTCACCTCTTCGTGTTGTTTTACCTACTCTGTGAGCTACAAGGAACAGGGAGGCTTTGAAACAAGCTCACACTTTTTCCCCAAAAGGGAGGAGGAAGCCCCCTGGATAAGGGAGGAGCAGCTCAGACTCTGCTCCCTGCTCTGCACCAGCTTCCCCAGTGACTGGTTCTGCCCTGACTCCACTTGGGGTGGGACTGGGGCGTGTAGAGAACGTGTCCAGGTGGCCTGTTCTGAATCTGGCTAAATCGAGCTGCCATTCCACAGCAGAGCATCCCCGGGTAAGGTTTCAGGGAAATGGGAAGAGAGGGAGCCTCGGAGAGACTCCCGAGCTGTGTCCTGACCCTGAAGTCACTGGCTGTATGAGGCCGTGGGCACAGCACATAGGACACAGCACAGAGGACAGCGAGTGACACATACTTGGAGAAATGGGGAGATTCGGCCATGGTGGCTCTGCATGGGAGGCAGTGCCAAAGAGTGTGGATTTACAGAGAGGGTAAGACTACCGGCCACTGTATCCATCTATCATAAAACTTAACATTAATCATTTCTAAGTGTACAGTTAAGTGACACAGCATAAATATAAATCAAGTATATTGCCGGGTGTGATGGCTCACGCCTGTAATCCCAGCACTTTGGGAGGCTGAGATGGATGGATAACCTGAGGTCAGGAGTTTGAGACCAGCCTGATCAACATGGTGAAACCCTGTCTCTACTAAAAATACAAAATAAAAACAATTAATTGGGCATGGTGGTGGGCACCTGTAATCCTAGCTACTCAGGAGGCTAAGGCAGGAGAATCACTTGAACCTGGGAGGCGGAGGTTGCAGTGACCTGAGATGGCACCACTGCACTTCAGCCTGGGTGACAACTGAGACTCCGTCTCAAAAAAGAAAAGAAAGTAAAAGAAGTCAAGTGTATTTATACTCTTGTGTAGCCTCACACTATTCATTTCCAGAACTTTTTCATCTTACCATACTAAGCCTCTGTACCCAATAAACAGTAACTCTCACTCCTTCTCCCCCTGACTCCTGGGAATTTCCTTTCTACTTCCTGACTCCAGGTAATCAACTATTCTAACTCTCTTCTATAAATGGAATTATGTCACGGTTGTCCTTTTGTGTCTGGCTTATTTCACGTAGCAGGATGTCTTCAGGATTCATCCATTTTGCACCATGTATCACAATCTTATTCCTTGTTGAGATGGAGTAACGTTCCGTCGTATGGATACACCTCATTTTCCCATCCACTTACCTTTCAGGGGACTTCAGTTGTTTCCACCTTTTGGCTATTGTGAGTGATGCTGCTGTGAACATCAGTGTACAAATATCTGTTCCAACTGCTGCCTTCGATTCTTTTGGGTGTATGTACAGAAAAAGGAATTGGTGGATCAAATGTTAATTCTTTAATTTTTTGAGGAACCACCATACCATTTTCCACAATAGCTAATATTTCACATTTCTATCAGCAATGCACTAGAGTTCCAATTTTTCCACCTCCTTGAAAACACGTATTGCTCTGTGTTCTTTTTTTATCAAAGCCATCCTAATGTGTGTGGGGTGGAGTATCACTGTGGTTTCGATTTGCGTATCCCTAAGTCTTCATGTATTCAGCATCTTTGCATATGCTTGTTGTCCATTTGTGTTATCTTTCGTGGAGAAATCTCTATTTTAGTCCTTTGTCCATTCTTTTAATTGGGTTTTTGGATTTTTGTGGCTGTTGATGTACAGTAGTTCTTCATATATTCTGGAAATTAATCCCCTATCATAGATATGATTTGCAAATATTTTTCCCCTTTCCTAGGTTGCGTTTTCACTTTCTCAAGAATGTTCTTTGATACATAAAAGTTTTTAATTTTCATGAAGTCCAGCTTATCCATTTTTCCTTTTGTTGCCCACGCTTTTGTTGTTATAAGCAAGAAATCACTATGAAATTCAACGTCATAAAACTTTTTTCCCTGTGTTTTCTTCTCAGGGTTTTATACTTTTCACTCTTATGTTTAAGTCTTTGATCCATTTGAGGTTAATTTTCATATACAGTGTCAGGTAAAGATTCAACTGGTTCTTATGCATGGATATCCAGCTTTCCCCATATCATTTGTTGAAAAGACTGTCCTTTCCCCACTAAATGGTCTTGGCACTCTTACCAAAAAGCGTTTGGCCATATATTCCAGCATTCCTTTCTGGGCTCTCTATTCTCTGTCACTGGCTTCAGTATCTTCCTTTCGGCCAGTACCACACTGTACATCGATTACTGTGGCTTTACAGTAAATGCTGAAGTCAGGAAGTGTGAGTCCTCCAGCTTCATTCTTTATTTTCCAGGTTGTTTGGCTATTTAGAGTCCTGAGATGCCATATGAATTTCAGGATAGGTTTTCTATTTCTGCAAAAGCTGTCACTGGGACCCTGGTGGGAATTGCACTGAACCTGCAGCTCACCGTGGGTAGCGCTGTCCTCCTGACAACACTGAGTCTTCCGTCCACGAAAACAAAATGTCTTTCCATTTATTCATGTCATCTTTAATTTCTTCCAGCCATGTTTTACAGTTTTCAAGGTATAATCTTTTCACCTCCTATTAAACTTATTTCTAAATATTTTACACTATTTTATGTTAATGTGAATTGGGAATTTTTTCCTAATTTCTTTTAGATTGTTCGTTGTTAACATGTAGAAACGCAACTGATGTTTGCATGTTGATTTTGTATCCTACAACGTTCCTGAACTTCTTTATTGATTCTAACAGGTTTTTTTAATCTTTAGCGTTTTCTACATATAAGTTCACGACATCTGAGAACAGAGATCATTTTACTTCTTCTGTCCAATTTGGATGTCTTCTTTTTTCTTTCCAGTTTCTCTGGCTAGGGCTTCTAATACTATGTTGAATAAAAGTGGCAAAAGCAGGCATCCTTGTCCTGGTCTTACAGGGAAAGCTTTCAGTCTTTCTCCGTTGAGTATCATGTTAGTTTTGGGCTTTTCACATGTTGCCTTTATTATATTGAGGTGGTTTCCTTCCATTCATGGAATGTTGTTATGAAAGAATGTTCTATTTTGTCAGATGCTTTTATTGGTTCTATCTAATTATCGATCTGTTAAAAGTTTCCAAGGATTTGTCCATTTCATCTAGGTTATTCAACAATTTGTTGGCATACAATTATTCATAGCACTCTTGTAATCTTTAATGTTTCTGTAGAATTGGTAGAATTGGTAGCAATGTCTCCATTTTCTTTTCTTTTTTTTTAATAGATAGAGTCTCACTCTGTAGCCCAGTCCAAGCTAGAGTGCAGTGGTGCCATCATATAGCTTAATGCAGCCTCAACCTCTCAGGCTTAAGTGATCCTCCTACCTCAGCCTCTTGAGAAGCTGGGAATGCAGACATGTGCCCTCATGCCTGGATCGTTTTTTAAGGAAATTTTGCAGCGATTGTGTCTCCCTACGTTACTTTGGCTGGTCTCGACCTCCTGACCTCAGGTGATCCTCCTACTCAGTCTCCCAAGGTGTTGGGATTAAAGGTGTGAACCACCATACCTCCATTTTCATTTCTGATTTTAGTAATTTGAATCTCCTCTCTTTTCTTAGTCAATCTAGTAAATGACTGTCGATTTTGTTGATCTTTTTTGAAGAACCAACTTTTGGTTTCATTGATTCCTTCTCTTGTTTTTCTGTTTTCCATTTTATTTCTTTAAACTCTAATCCTTATTATTTCCTTCATGCACTGTCTGTGGTTTGAGGTTGTTCTTTTTCTCTATCCTGAAGTGGTAAAGCTAGGTTGTTGATTTGAGGTCTCTATTTTTAATGTATTTACCATTTTATATTTCTCACACAACATTCTTAACTTCTCTGAGCCTTCAGTTCTTCAACTGAAAATCGTAATTAATTCTCTTCACCAGGAAATGAAGGGAATGAAATTGCAATGAGAGTGCCTGTTTCATAGTATTGTTTTAGAGATTTAATGTAATATTTGATTAAGCCTTCAGCAAAATGCCACACACAGAAGAAACCTTCACAAATGTTAGCTGCTCTTATTACTACTGTTATCATTAGGTTGAAGTCAGGCAGTCCTAGAGTCATATCCTAGATCTACTTCTCACTAATCATATGACTTTGGGTAAGTTTTTTCACCACTCTAAGCCTCTGTCATTTCATCTGTAAAATGGAAATCATGTCTACCCAACAGGGTTATTGTATGGATCAAATGAGAGACCAGAAAAGCATTTACGATAGCTAACGTGGCATTAACCGTTAGCCCGAGTTGACTGGTGAGAGCTAAGCCCCAAATGAAAACTCACCAGGACGTGGCTACTGGCTAAAAATGGGAGAGAGAAAAAAGGTTAAGTGCCAAGAATCAAGCCGGGTATGTTAGTTTTTAACCACTGAGATGCAGCCAAGATGGGGTTAGAGGTGCAAGATAATTTATTCGGGAAAACAACCATGAGGAAAAGCAGAGTCGGAGTGGGAGGAGTCTGAGTGTAGGAGTGGGAGGAGTCCGAGAGTCGGAGTGGGAGGAGTCTGAGAGAGCCCTCAGACCATGACGCAGATCTGATTCCTGAGGAGAAAGAGGAGAGAGTTTTAGATCGTGATGAGGTTCTCAGAGTTTCCACAAGTCTGATGGGGAGTCCTCACCCATAAGAGAGAAGCAGAGTCTCCCAGAACTGAGATTTCATTCCCCTGCTGGGAGCCCATGAGAAGCAAGTTCTGTGTACAAAGGACTTAGTAAACACAGAGGGCTCCAGCCTGGGCCTTGTGTCAATCAAGTCCCTGTCATAGAGACCCCCTAGACTCGTATTTATGCCTCCCTCAACTGAGACACTGAGAAAGAGATGCAACCATGAAAAGATAGAAAGTTCTAATGAGACACAAAAATAGCAATCAGTCTTTCTAAATTTCAAAGCCTTCAGAAATATCTGAGTGTAGAAAGGCCATGATGGAATTGACAGAAGACTGATCACCAACTAGAAACACAGTGAGAGAGAAAAAGTGTGAACCTTCCTGCAAAACTAACACACTCCTTGAAGGAACAAGTAAGGACTACTTCATGCTGAGAGCTGGTTCCTGGGGCACCCCACCGTAAAATAACATCACCTTCACTCCTTCTCTTTTTTCAGTACCAGATAGTTCTCCTGTCCTCTCAGCTGGGACCACTGTCAGCATCCTGATGGGAGTGCTGGCCGCGATGGCTCTGACATAGCAGCCCTGGCGTAGTTTCTGCATTTCAGGAAGACTGGTAGGTATGGTGGCCTTTCCTCTTGTTCTGTTTCCTGCAGTGCTGACCACCATGCTCGGGAGAGGGAAAGGACTTCTTCACCTGTATCTGGTACTAGATCTCCTCCTCCTACCCCTAAACTCCTGCTTCTCACACTAATTCCTGCATGTCTCTTCTTCCCTCCTCTTCATGCTCCTTGTACCCCACTGTCTATCCTTTTTTAATGCCTCTCACTTGGATCATTTTCTCCATTTCCATAAACCTCAACAGCTGCTCAAAGTCCTGCTTGACCCCTTGTTGCCAGTGTCTGAAATCTTTCTTGCATATGGCTGCCTCATTACCTTCCTAAAATCTAGTTCACTCACCTACTCAAGAAGCCGCAAAGGACTACTGCGGTCTATCAGATAAGTTCAAATTTCTTCTCTTTATTAATCCTTCTCACTTCCTTTACCACCACTCCCTTGTATAATTCCGTCATCCTAATTAGATCTGTCTCCCTACACATCCCGGCCTCTCCACCCCATATGTACATAGAATTCTTAGTTCCAATGTTACACCTAAAAACATGTCAAACAGGGTGATCTCCCTCCACCACCTGCACTGTGGATTTACCCACACCCTTCATCACAAGCAGCTTCTGACCTCATGGAGAACAAAGCCTGCAGCATTAACATGTGAATCTTAAGCTCAGCACACAGCCTACCTGTGGCTGAGAATCTTTTCCTGATGACCAATTTATGTGTTCTTAAGAGATACAGAAATGAAGAAGGCAAGGTCCTTCCCTTAGGAAACACAAGTTCTATATGACAGGAGACAAAATCTGAAAAATAATAATAATATCAAAATAGAGAGGAGTGAATGTCACAAGAAATCAGAGAAATCTGATGGGAAATACAACTACACATTGGAATCACTCAGAAACATTTTATAAAATGGATGCTTAAGCTCCACCCATCAATTCCGATCTACTAGCCTGGAGTGGGACCCACTGGTAATTTTTAAGCCTCTCCAGATACTACTACTGTGTAGCCAGGATGGAGAATCCCTGTTCTAACAGGCAGGACTTAGGGCTGAACCCACGATTTTCATCGAGGAGTATCAGAAGTGTGTATGGAGTTTTTCAACATACCTAAGCCTATACTTTGTTGGCCCGGTTCATTAATGGGCTCCCCCAATAACTCAGTAATCTAGTTGAGAAACAGAAGCTAAATGGAAAGGCCACCTTATTTGATCTGTTAAATTATATAGGAAGCATTGTCAAATGATGAGTGATGCTAAATCTCCAAGTTACATTTATGGGTATGTTATTGATGTGAGTATTCCAAAAATTATGTAAGAAATTCTAGAAATCTAATAGGTTGTCAGCCATAATGTCATACGCCACTGAAGTAACTAAATTTCTATGTAAGTTGTGTTCTTATTATAATAAACTCTCATCAGATTTTTAACCATGCTCATTTTAAATCTTTTTCATTCACAGACAGTTGTGATTCTTCCTTAAAGCATCTGCAACCAGCTACAGTCTAAAATTCCTTCTTTGTCAGGGATATTTATAGAAACGACTCTGGCCTGTACTCTGGAATACAAGTTTCTGATAACATAGAGATCATATCATTGGACTGAGAATTTCCAAAACTTTAATGAACAAACTGATAGCTTCATGAAACTGTCCACCAAGATCAAGCAAAGAAAATAATTGATTTCACGGGACTAAATGAACTAATGAGGACAATATTTTTATGATTTTTTATTTGAAATTTTGCTGATTCTCTAAATGTCTTGTTTCCCATATTTCAGGAAAGTTTTTTAAGTTATCCATAGCTTACAGCAATTTGATAAAATATACTTTCACGAACAAAAATGGAGACATTTACATTTTCTCCCTACATGACTGCTCCAGACTTGGGAAACTATTCATGACTGTTTATATTGTGTGGTAATATAATTATTGTACAAGTTCAATAAAAATCTGATTTTTTTAATAACAGAATACATTTGAAAACATTGGTTATATTGCCATTCTATTGACTAAAATGTCATATTTGAAGATATACGGAGAATAAACCCCTAAGTACTGCAGACAAAGTCTGGAGTCAGCCTTACTTTGGCTTCCTAGTGTCAAGAGGTTTCTACGTTTAATGTGAGATTCCTTATAAAAACTTCCAGCAGGGCCGGGCGCGGTGGCTCACGCCTGTAATCCCAGCACTTTGGGAGGCCGAGGTGGGTGGATCACAAGGTCAACAGATCGAGACCATCCTGGTCAACACGGTGAAACCCTGTCTCTACTAAAAATACAAAAAAAAATTAGCTGGGCATGGTGGCGCGTGCCTGTAATCCCAGCTACTCAGGAGGCTGAGGCAGGAGAATTGCCCGAACCCAGGAGGCGGAGGTTGCGGTGAGCCGAAATCGCGCCATTGCACTCCAGCCTGGGTAACAAGAGCAAAACTTCGTCTCAAAAAAAAAAAAAAAAAAAACTTCCAGCAAACCAAACCTTTAAAAAGTCTATGTGGTCAGTCTCCACTCTTGCTGCAGTTATATGAAAAGAATGAGGCCAAGTTTGATGAGACTAAACTTATTTTGAAAACAAATTTGCCTTACTGGGATTATCTTTGGTAGAAAGAGAGATGCCTATGGAGAGAAATTATATTGAAAAGAAAAACTATAGTACACCTGTTATATGAGACTGTCGCTTTGTACCTTGTTACTGAGTTTCTATTATCCACCTGTAGACTAGAGTGGACCCTGAATTCTTCCAGTGTCCTCAATCCCATTTTCTCCCATGGAATCACTAAGAACAAAATCTGCTCTGTTCCTGAAGCTCTATAAGCTAGAGATGGACAACTCAACATAAATTTCATGGGAAAACACTCGTGCCTAAGGTGTGGGCCACTCAGAGTTCACCAATGTGTTCAACGCCATAACTAGAGACATTGAAACTGCAAACCAGGACGAGAAGTTGACAACTTCGCATTGTGGACAGCTTTTCCCAAGACATCAGAACAAGACTTCCCGTCATGATGAGGCTCCTACCCTGCTTAATTTGTCTTTGCTCATGCCTGCCTCTTTCCCTTGGCAGGATAATACTGCAATTAGAATTTCATTGGAAGTAGCTTCTGAAGGCAGCTTAACAGAGTGTCAGATCTATCATGCCACCCCCAAATTTTTACGTAAGAGATCCTTTAGTCCACTCAGTGACTGCCTTTAGCAGTATCTTTAACACAACTCTTTGTTCAAATATACCATAGTCCCTTTTAGAGTAACACTTTTAGACTCACTTGTTCTCACTCCCTGTTTTAACGTAACCCAGCCATGAGATGCTAGATAATGGAATTACTTCCTACTAGCTGAACAGGAAGGAGCCTGTGCTGTTTCCAATGCTTTCTGTTGAACATAGATAAATACAGAGACTCAGTTGCAGAAACTAACAAACGTGCTGCTTGGTTAAAATGGGTAGACTCATCCAGCTCATTCTTTGATCTATTCCATTTTAGTGGGTTTGCATCTTGCCTAAGGTGCATACTTCAAATTCTTGGTGTTATCCTCCTGATAGTCATGCTAGTAGTCTCCCTGGTGTGCCATATTCTCTAAAAGCTTTAAACGTTTCCATGCAGCTATCCATTGAATGTCAAATGGTATCTCTTTGGCTGGAATGACAAAACTCAAAGGAACGTGGGATCAGGAGGACATCATAACCTATGAATGATGGAAGCCCAAAATGATGGATGATGGTAGCTGAGAATAATGTCAATGCTTTAAGTGTTGGTCACAGTCTCACCTAAATGAGAGCATAGAGACTCCAGAATGGGGCCACTGATGCTCAATGTTACTTACTCCAACTGAAATTTTAAGAAAGCAGATAGATCCCAAAACAGACCAATTTAAAAAAAAAAAAAAAAAAAAGGAGATTCCAATCTACTTGAGTTAACATAAGAAGGAAGTCCCGCCTGTAATCCCAGCACTTTGGGAGGCCGAGGCGGGTGGATCACGAGGTCAAGAGATCGAGACCATCCTGGTCGACATGGTGAAACCCCGTCTCTACTAATACAAAAAAAAAAAAATTAGCTGGGCACGGTGGCACGTGCCTGTAATCCCAGCTACTCAGGAGGCTGAGGCAGGAGAATTGCCTGAACCCAGGAGGCGGAGATTGCGGTGAGCCGAGATCGCGCCATTGCGCTCCAGCCTGGGTATCAAGAGCGAAACTCCGTCTCAAAAAAAAAAAAAAGAAGGAAGTCCCCTTTGCTTTTATTTTCATAAAAAAGTAACCTGAATTAACCTGATGTTAACCAATCTATTTATTTCCATTGCTCTCTTTTCTTGTTCAAATTTGACAGACCCACTGTTCTGTTATTGTATTGCTCAGGGGAAGCTATCACTGTATTTTTAAAGGGGAAGCTACCTTAAATTATAAATCCCAAATAAAAGCCAATTTGATGTATAACTGAATGTGCTGTAACTTTGTTTTATGATGCACATTCACAGCCAGCGATGGCCAGTGGAGTCGCTCGGACTTCGTCATTCTCACCCTGACCCTCCTGCCTTCCTCTTTCACTTACAAGGACCCTTCTGATTACACTGAGCCCACCCAGATTATCCAGAATAACCTCCCATCTCAAGATTCTTAACTTCATCTTATCTGCAAAGTATTTTTGCAAAATAAAGTTAACATGCACTGGCTCCAGGGATTAGGATGTGGATTTTTTTTTAACTTATTTATTTGTTTTTTTAATTTTTTAAAATTATACTTTAAGTTCTGGGGTACATGTGCAGAACGTGCAGGTTTGTTACATAGCTATACACGTGCCATGGTGGTTTGCTACATCCATCACCCTGTCAACTACATTAGGTATTTCTCCTAAGGCTATCCCTCGCCAATTCCCCCACCCCCTGATATCCCTCCCCTAGCCCTCCACCTCCCGACAGGTCCCAGTGTGTGATGTTCCCCTCCCTATGTCCATATGTTCTCATTGTTCAACTCCCACTTATGAGTGAGAACATGCGGTGTCTGATTTTCTGTTCTTGTGTCAGTTTGCTGAGAATGATGGTTTCCAGCTTAATCCATGGACATTTTTAGGAGGCCATTATTCTGCCCAACACGGGTACCTTTTATAAACTTCACCCACGACAAAAATTTGCCTCACCTTCCTTCTGTGTCTCACAGAAATAAGAAAGTGCATGTATAAATGAACAAGTCCTTTTATGTTCACATAAAACCTACACGTTTCCTCTTAATTTACACATACCAGTCCCAGTTCTGCCCTGTTAATTCATACACGCACTTTCTTATTTCACTCTTCTTCCATCTTTCTCTTTACATCTTATAAATTTGGATAGTACAGAGACAAAAATAAAGAGCTGGGCCAAAAGAGGGGATTCCTTTAGCAGGAACATTCCTTTAGGTACATTCCTTTATGTACCCAGTGTCACCCAAGTCCATAATTTAATCTCATCCTGCACTTTATCTGGGAAGAGGACACCCTAAGGTTTCTGTCTGTGCACAAAGTTTAAGGTGAAACACACCAGCTCTGCTGTGAGCTGGCTGGATGACCCTGGACAACTCACTTCACCTCCCTCAGCCTCTTCTAATCTGCAGTATTAGGGTGACTCTTACTGCATCAGAAAATGACACTGAAAGAGTAAACTAAGACGTGTAAGGCTTTGGACACAGAGCCTGGCACCTGATGAGCCCTCGGTAAACATTCCTTTCAGTCCTTTTCTTTCACCATCCTATTTAGCTCACCCTCACCCATCTGCTCCTTCATGTCCTTTCCCTTCAGTAACTTACTCCGTCTAAGCTGCCAGTTAGCAAAGAAGCCACATTTCCCATTCTCTGATGGCTCTGCTGGAATGTTCTTGTGATGAAGTCTGTTATCCACGCAAGACAGCCCACATTATTTACACGGAGAGGTCTGGTTAAAACAAGTCCTTTTATGTCCACATAAAACCTACACGTTTCCTCTTAATTTACACATACCAGTCCCAATTCTGCCCTGTTAATTCATACACGCACTTTCTTATTTCACTCTTCTTCCGTCTTTCTCTTTACACCTTATAAATTTGGATAGTACAGAGATGAAAATAATGACCCGGGCCAAAAGAGGGTATTCCTTTAGAAAGATGAACACTTTCCTTTAAAAAGATGAATGTGCCGGGCACGGTGGCTCACGCCTGTAATCCCAGCACTTTGGGAGGCTGAGGCAGGTGGATCACGAGGTCAAGAGATCGAGACCATCCTGGTCAACACGGTGAAACCCCGTTTCTACTAAAAAAAATACAAAAAATTAGCTGGGCATGGTGGCGCATGCCTGTAATCCCAGCTACTCAGGAGGCTGAGGCAGGAGAATTGCCTGAACCCAGGAGGCGGAGGTTGCGGTGAGCCAAGATCGCACCATTGCACTCCAGCCTGGGTAACAAGAGCGAAACTCCGTCTCAAAAAAAAAAAAAAAAAAAAAGATAAATGCTTGGCCGGGCATGGTGGCTCATGCCTATAATCCCAGCACTCTGGGTTTGGGAAGCCGAGGCGGGTGGATCACCTGAGGTTGGGAGTTCAAGACCAGCCTGACCAACAAGGAGAAACCCCCATCTCTACTAATCAAAAATTAGCTAGACATAGTGGTACATGCCTGTAATCCCAGCTACTCAGGAGGCTAAGGCACGAGAATCGCCCTTGCAGTGAACCGAGATCGTGCCATTGCACTCCAGCCCAGGCAACAAGAGTGAAACTCTATCTCAAAAAAAAAAAAAAAAAAAAAAGATAAATGCTTTCTTTTGGCATAATGAATGCTAATTTGCAAGGCACCCCCTCAAACCTGTTTCTAGGCTTGCTTGGCTTTCAGAAAAATCATTCGACTCTAGGATGTATTGTAGATCCCAGGAGGTAATAACTGACAGAAGCCACACCCACTCTGTGTATGCCTGGTGCTGGGTACAGGCATTTTCACAGAACATTGTGCATGAATTACTGCTCCCCAATCCTTCCACTCCTAGAGGGTAAGCCTCCCCCTTCACCATCTTCATCTCCAGCTGGCCTGCCAGGACTCTGGCTAGAAAATACCTCCCCACCCTGCATGCCCAGGATGGCACCTTTGCCTATTCCCATAATTATAATAGCTTACACCGATGCAGCACTCACTTTGCACCAGGCACTATCCTAAGAGCTTTCCAGGTATCTCCAGTCCTCACAAAAAATCCTGAGTGCTATCATCTCAGTTTTTACAGATTAAAGAAAACTGAGGCAGAGATGTAAAGTAATGACCCAGTGTCACCCAACTCTATAATTTAACCTCTTCCTCCACTTTGTCTGGGCAGAGGACACCCTAAGATGTCCAAGGTCTCCTGAATGACATCCACCTTCCAGAATGATTTTTGTCCCCTCTACTCTCAGGGTTTGACAAACAGCCAGCATTTTGTTTTCTGTCTCACCCACACTTACAACTGCTCACACCTGCATAAAAGCCGGCTTTTATGAACCCCAATCTCTTTGGGGAAAAAATAGGGCCAGGTTCCCTGTCCTCATAAAAAGACATTCTTACTCAATTGTCAACTATTTGCACAGCCATTTTCTGGCCATAAATGAAGTACATGAGGAACAGTGTATTGAGAAGGAAGCAGGAAAAGCCTGAGTTCCTGGAATGGTCACAAAGGGGAGAAGACTTCAAATCCAGAAAACAGTCATAAAACACACCCTGAGTGTGTGGCTTTTGAGCAGTGACAGCCCCACCTGTCTCTTTCCATGCCTGGTGGCCTCTGACTTCCTTCTCAGCCTCTCCCATCTGGCCTTGCTTTCTTAAACTGATACTAACAGCTTAGGAGCTGGGGCCAGACCAGAGCACACAGCACTGAGTGGTGGGGTGGGAGGACCTGACTCACCTAGGTACACATCACCTGGGCAGGAAATGGTTTAGTGAAGGGCTCTGCAGAACTCATGGTGGTTATTCAAAATGAGTGACTGAGGCAAGTGTCTAAATTAATTTTTATTGAACCAGACCTTGAGGGCACGCCCTGGGAAAACACAGGTCACAGAAAACCTCTGTGGCTTGTGTTCTCTCTAAAGAGGTTTTCAGAGGCCTTAAAGGGGGGAAGGCAGATAGGAAGAGGTGGGAAGGCGGAAGAATGATTGATCTTGTCTTTGTTCTGTACCTGGAAAGATAAGCGTTATCAGCTTGAAATCCTAAGGACTAAAACTAAAGCCTTAGGAGCTAGGCTTAGATTTCAGAGCTGAAGTTACAATCCACACGTCCTTGTTATATGGGAGGATATACATCCTAAAAGTTTTGAGGCCAGCAAGAACAATTTTTGAGGGTAGTCATCCAGAAATACCTAAGGCCTTTTGCCTTCCTATGGAGGTCTGGCTAATGCACAATCCTTTGACACAAGGTTTTGTAGTAACAGGGATCCACCTGGGGAAATGATAGTGGTGTTGCATGACTCAGTCTCAAAGCGTAACTTTCCCTTTGACATAAAGAGGGTCCCGAAGTCTTTTTTCCCCTTTACATTTACTTGCTATTCTTTTTTTTTTTTTTTTTTTGAGCCAGGGTCTCACTCTGTCACCCAGGCTGGAGTGCATAGTGCAATCATGGCTCACTGCAACTTCCACTTCCCAGGCTCAAGCAATCCTCCTATCTCAGTCTCCCAAGTAATAGCTGGGACTACAGGCCCATGCCACCCCACCTGACTAATTTTTGTGTGTGTGTATTTTTTGTAGAGATGGCATTTCCCCATGTTGCCCAGGCTGGTCTTGAATTCCTGAGCTCAAGTGATCCACCCACCGCATCCTCCCAAAGTGCTAGAATTGTAAGCATGAGCCACCATGCCTGACCAGCAAAAACTTTCATTCTTTGAGGAAACTTTACTCTGAGAAGAGATTTTGTTTTACAAATAATCATAAGGCTTAATAAAGACATCATGAGGTAAACTGAATCTGTCTCTCTCTCTCCCTACTTTCTCAAAAGGTAAACAAAAAAATTTTACTATCTCCATTAATTCTACTTGAAAATCTTGTTCAAAAGAAAAAAAACAAATGTTACCTTTGTTTTATTGTATTATTAATGCTGATGTGAGTTTTAATAAAACCTTATAAACAAATCTAATTTTTATCAGTTTTGACTACAATGTAAGATTTCCATAAGACATTTTATAACCTTTATAATTTTGCTCATTCTCTTTCTTTCTCCAACTTTCTATCTCCATTCAGTATTATCCATCATTTTTTTAATTCCTTCAATTTAAAATAATCCTTAAAAATCCCTAAACTAGACAAAATAACTTTTCCTTTAACAAATATTATATTTTTATCACTTCTTATAAATTTTATTTGACCAAAAACACATCCTAACTTTCCTTATACACTTTGCTATAGAATTGTTTCTCTTAAATCTAGCAGTCTTAAATACCTGCATTAATTACATTGTTAACTCTTAGACACCCTTATTTTCAGGGTGTCTGAAAATAAAAAAAAAAATAGGAAGTAAGCAAGTTATTATATAAGTATGTAACATATATAACTGTTGCTTAATTTATATATATAACCATTGCATTATATATATAATATATAATAGAAGCAACAGTTTTATGACTTTAAAACCTTTTTTAGAGACAGTATAAACCTGTCTGTCCAATAGACACAGGCAAAAATGTCGACATGAAATTCTGAAGACATTGCTACTTTGTTTTACAAACAATCCTAAAACTACTCTTATTTACCAAAGATTGCTAAAATCACATGAACTTGAAAAGCATTTGGGCTTGTTTAATTTATGAGCACTCATTTATCTTTACATTAATTTGATACCACGTGTAGACATTATGTAAACATATGTACAGACATATACACATCTTGACACAACGTTTAACAAACACATGTACACACGGAGACAGATACAAAGATTTTAGAGTTTTGATTTTAGAACTTTAACCATGGGATCAGTAAAACTCACTAGTTTAAAAGGGCAGTTGGATTCAATTCAAATTTTACCATTGGAAATGGAAATGGTTAACATTTATCTGGAGAAGTCCTGACCAAGTTTTAAGATAAAATGAGTAACAAATTTACACCCCAAAGCGCTGAGAGAGAATTGAAGATTTTTCAAGGAATTTAGGTGTGTTAGAGGAAGACTGAAAATAGATGCTACCTGTGTTAATTAGCTTAGGAGAAAACAGACACCGAGGTAATACAAAATGAGAGAAATTTACCTTAGGATCGTACAAGGAGATTTGATTTCTTTTAATTTAGTGTGTGTTTTCCAAACGGGCCACTGAGCTCAGGACGGAGCCCACTAAGGAGCAGGGCCAACAAAGTGTTTGCAGTTTGAGGGGCCTAATCATTTAAATATGGGAAAAGCAGGCACAGTTGGAAAGCAGAGCATTTAGATCTTTAAACATTAAGGATTTCACTGAAATCCCAGGTCCCCCCCCAGAAAGGAAAATGCAGGAAGGACCATGCTGCACAACACTTCCACAGTGCACTTTGCTACAAAGGCATTTTTCTAATTGCTTAAACCATATCTTTCTTATCTAAACATGAAAAGAAATGAGTAGCCCTCTGAAGGAATAATTGTTTATTGTAACCACTGTCAGTCGCCTCCAAAACTGTAGCTCTCACCCCTGACCCAGCAGCCGTCACACACAAGGTCAGGTATTTTTTTTTTTTTTTTTTTTTTGAGATGGAGTTTCGCTCTTGTTACCCAGGCTGGAGTGCAATGGCGCGATCTCGGCTCACCGCAACCTCTGCCTCCTGGGTTCAGGCAATTCTCCTGCCTCAGCCTCCTGAGTAGCTGGGATTACAGGCGTGAGCCACCGCGCCCGGCCCAAGGTCAGGTATTTTTACAGATGAAGTAATCTCTGATGCTCCCAGAAGCCAAAAACATCAGGTAACACAACAGAAAAGAGCAGAGTGTTAGACCTGAGAGGAATCTGTTCACTCAGATTTCTGAGTGAACAGGAATTGTAGACCTCTCAAGTCTAAAATTCCTGAGGCTCCATGAGGAAAAACAGAGGTTTCTCCCAAAAATAGGAGGCTGTGGCATCTTGTCTGTTTTCCTTAAGGGGTCTCGGGTTGTTAGAAATTGTTCAGGTCCACTCATGTGGCATCCAGGGTAGCAACAGGAAGGAGGGACACATAGATATCAACGGAAGAACAATTTTTAAGAAAGGAAACACAAAGAGAGATCAAACACACAATTCAAAAGATGGCGGTCAACTGGAAACAGAGTTTTTTTAAAGGACACAAAGAGAAAAAGTGGGAAGGTCTTGAGTGTTGGTTTTTAATCAGGCTGACTTTTAACCACAGATCTCTCTTTTCTTTTAATTCTTTCAGATTCCTTGTTATCAGATTTTAGCTGGGACAAACAACTGATATTTCTGGTTTTTTATTTTTAATTTTTTTTTGCCAAAGCTACCCTCCCAATTAAGACTATTAAGCCTTAACCAGGGTTGTGACTTAACCAAGGATGTACAAGACAAAGCCAAAGACATGAATGAGTACCCAAAAAAAAAGTCAAAAATCACACAAATATAAAACCAAAAGGGACCAGTTTCCTGACCTAGAATTAAACCCAGGCTGCAGGAGTTAAAGCATGGAATTTCAACCACTGGAAGACTTTTATTCTTATTCTTGGAGTGGAGTGGCTTTTATTCTAATCCTCTCAGGAGATCTACAACAAGCAGGTTGAGCCTACAAAGGATTTTAACTTTGCTTTAGGTCAAATTTTTATAATTTACTCAAGAGAATTTTTAAAGCTAGTCATAACACTATGATGTGTCTTTTTCTTTTAATTTTAACTTTCCATCAACTACTTGAAATAAAAGATCTCCAAAATCTTCTTTTAATGTAGGAGTCCAATTTAAAGGATCCATCTTCTGGCCACTGGCAATTAGAATTTCCAGTGGTGTATTGATCCCAATAATGACTCAATCCAGTAGTTTCTTCAGTGATGAAGCAATCCCAAAGATCTGTCCCCTCAACAAAATAAAATGTTCACTCCCAGAAATAGAACGGGACTACAGAAGACTCTTGTTTCCATAGCACTAACCAGGC
The DNA here is from genome assembly GCF_030222135.1 of Aotus nancymaae. Classification (NCBI taxonomy): domain Eukaryota; kingdom Metazoa; phylum Chordata; class Mammalia; order Primates; family Aotidae; genus Aotus; species Aotus nancymaae. Next base: position 12,784,761 of record NW_026988441.1, on the reverse strand, counting down.
AACAAGGGTTGGGGCAACAAAAACCCCTGATGGATGGGACTCTTATGACAAAATTTCCTGGGAGCTCAACTCATTTGGAACAAACCAACCAAAAAAAATAAATAAATAAATAAAAAATCTCAGGTCCCAGTCATTTTCAGGCTGATCATCTGATGTGACTCAAAAATCACACCTTCCAGATGGTGGGGTCTGAGAGCAAGTCCTCCCACTTGGCCACAAATCAAGCCCTCAAGGACATAAAACAAGATGAGAGGGAATTTTATTTATGAACAAAACAGAAGGAATGAGACAGAGGAAAAGACTATTTCTGGAAGGAAAGGGATTAAACAATATAAATATTCATATGAAAAAATGTACCAAATACTACACCAGAATCACTACACCAGGGCTAGTCATACACAAATCTTCTCCTCCCATTAACCAAAACTTTGCAGAGGAAACTAGCTTTTCCCATCTGCCTGAGCAGATTGCACAGACAGACAGAAACCAGGAGCCTTGCTGATAATAAATTCCTCCCCTTTTGGTGGTTGATCATTTTCCTGGATTCCTGCATGGCCGAAAACAGGTTATGGTGGTAAATCAGGTTTAAGTAGCAAGACAGGTTATGGAAAGAAGAAAGGAGGAGGCTTGGCTAACAAAGATGGTCTTGTTATATAGATGAAACCTCACAGGTAGCAGCCCTTGGAGAGAACAGATGGTAAATATTTCTTTTGGATCTTTAAGGTATCAGGCTCAGTTAATTATTTCCAGATCCAGACAACAGAAATCCTGGCTACATTAATGAAAATTCTCTACAGATGCCAGTTTTCCCATGAAAGACCTTTGCAGGACCGGTTTTGCTGACATCCCAAATTATGTCAAATAAATATATTTTTGGGTATTTCCTTCAACTGTCAGGTGATTCCTAGAGGTAGAACTTGATGTTCTGCAGTTTCAGGGGTTTTAGCCGATTTTGAAGCCAGTTCGCCATCTTCTAGAGCTCCTGCTGGATTTGACCAAATTGAAAGGTGTTTTGGACACTAGACAGGGTCAAGAGCTGGACAAGCTCAGAGAAAGAATGACGAAAATCAAAAACACAAAAAGTGATTACACAAATTACACACTGTTGAACTGTAAGCATGAGGAGAGGTTAAAGCCAACTGTCAATAAACCTTCACCTGCAGCTACCATATTTTAAGACAAAACCCTAACGCAGCTCCTTCTCTGAGAGGAGACCAAGCTGAAGGCTGCTCTCCATTGTCACAGGACAAGGAAACTCACCTTCCTCATAGGAGGTGAGCAAAGCTCCATGAATAGAGGAGTTCATGGCAAAACAAAACTTGGATCTCAAACAAAAAATCGGGGCACGGTGGTTCACACCTGTAATCCCAGCCCTTTGGGAGGGCGAGGCAGGCAGATCACAAGGTCAGAAATCCTCGATGGCAGACCAGGTAGGGGTGGCTCACACCTGTAATCCCAGCACTTTGGGAGGCTGAAACAGGCAGATCACCTGAGGTTGGGGGTTCAAGACCAGCCTGACCAACATGGAGAAACCCCATCTCTACTAAAAATACAAAATTAGCCGGGCATGGTGGCCTGTAATCCCAGCTACTTGGGAGGCTGAGGCAGAAGAATCACTTGAACCTGGGAGACAGAGGTTGCGGTGAGCCAAGATCACGCCATTGCACTCCAGCCTAGGCAACAAAAGCAAAATTTGTCTCAAAAAAAAAGAAAAAAAACAGAAATTCTCTCTATGGCTTGTGTTGTCTTTGCAGAGGTTTTCAGGAGGCCTGGTATTTATACATCTCCTTCAAGTGGGAAAGGCAGGTAGGAAGATACAAGGAGAGGGAAGAATGATTGGTCTCATCTAGTCTTTCTTCTTTACTTGGAAAGATAAGCATTATCAGTGTGAAATCTTCAATTGCAAACCTAAATTTACAATTGGCATGTCCTCATTTTGTGGAAGGATATATATCTTAAAAGGTTTCAAGGCCAGCAAAGAACAATTTGTGAAGGCAGTCATCTAGAGACACCTGAGGCCTTTGCACCTTCCTGTGGGGCTAATGTGCAATGCCTTGACACAAGGCTGTGTAGCTGTTCATCTGGAGAGAAAAAGATCGTGGCATTACGTGACTCCAGAGTGACCTTTCCCTTTGGTGTAATGAGTTTGACAGCCCTGAGATTTTTTTTTTCCTTTACATAATTTTAGGAGTTGTACTTCCTTGATGCCGCCTGATGAGAGCAAAGGGATGGGTGTGGATGGCATCACAGCTTTCTCCCATTTAGAAACCCATTGTCCCTCCCTTCTCCCCATATTGGATTACATTCCTCTGTCCATAGATCACGAATTTACTGAGCTGTGTTCCAGGGGGGAAAAAATTTCAGTTGAACTCCTTAAAGTCCCAAGCATTCAGTCCAGTTCAAGAGTATCTCTCATTTTAGTGATGACCAGGCAGAAATATTTTTAAAAGGCTCTCCAGAAAATTTTGATAAGAACTTCTGCACAACCCACAATACCTTTGGGGATCACTGAGCTATTTTTCAGTTATCTTGTCTAATACTGTTTATGTTTTTATATACTGTCAACCTTTATATTTCCACCTTATCTAATGCCCCCAATGACACTTTAAGTAGGCACTTTTTTTTTTTTTTTTTTTTTTTGAGACAGAGTCTTGTTCTGTCGCCAGGCGCCAGGCTGGAATGCAGTGGCATGATCTCGGCTCACTGCAACCTCCACCTCCCAGGTTCAAACAATTCTCCTGCCTCAGCCTCCCGAGTAGCTGGGATTACAGGCGCACGCCACCATGCCCAGCTAATTTTTGTATTTTTAGTAGAGATGTGGTTTCACCATGTTGGCCAGGATGGTCTTGATCTCTTGACCTTGTAATCTGCCCGCCCTGGCCTCCTGAAGTGCTGGGATTACAGAAGTAGGCACTATTATCCCTCTATCCCAAGACATCAATTAACTTGTCCTTTATTTCAGAATTGGTCAAAGGTGGAACCAGGATTCAGACTCTGAACATTTCTGAATCTAAAGATTACGTTTTACTGCAGAACCTTTGAGCCTATATGAATTCAAAGGATGACTGCTTCTAACTGAAATAACCATACAGGCTTCAATGAAGAGTCGGAGTCTGAAATGGGCCTTAGGACAAAGAACAGCTTAGGAGGCTGAGAAAACAGTTGAGGGTATTGTGGAAAGTAGTGAAAGAATCAGAATCAGTTCAGACATGAAAACATAAAATGTGAGTCGAGTCTTTCTACATAGACTGTTGGAAATAGACGCTCGGTGCCACAAAGAAAAATTAGCACTGAGACGAAGGATCTTTCAACAACACAATTTTTACTTCCTGAACTGAAGGAAGGGTACTCCGCTAGGCATTGTGCCATGAGAGTACAACGAACAAAGAAAAACAGACAAATTTATTCTTTACTTGGGGTCGTTTTTACTGCCGTGTGTGATCTCCATTGGTTGGAGCCAGACCTCACCATCTAAACTAAAACCCGATTAGCTAATAACTTAAAACTTTTCTAAACACGTAAAAGCAGTGGAGAGCTGGGACATGCCTGTGAGCACGTCCAGCACAGGTATTTTGGTTGAAGTACAAGGACATAGAATGTGCTACATGCTTGTAAGCATGACATGTCCAACAGCTACATAGGATAGGGCTTAACAAGGAATTACTAGCATATTTATTCTTTAACAGGAAAAGAAACTTTAAAAAGGAACCTTTCTACTTCCCACATAGACCAAGGGAGTAGACTGAGGCTTTGTTATGGCGGTTTTGAGTGGCAGCCTAAGGAACTGGAACTTCATCCTATGGATGACAGGAGTCACTGGAAAGCTTTGAGAAGGTCAGAAACACTACAAACAGCGTTTCCAGGAAGATCACTCTGATAGTGTAACCAAAAAGCAGGTTAGTTGCAAGCTGCATGTACAGTCCCATTAACAAAAGCAAGGTCTGATAGCAAAAAAAAAAAAGAAAAAGTAACTTTATTCCAAAGCCAGCTTGGAGGAAGAGGCACAAAGCACTCTGCCTTTAAATGTGCTGCTTCACCTTTGGAGCAAAAAGCAGATATTTTTATAAGGTAAGAGAGGAAATGAACAAGAATGAGCAAGAAATGAGCAAGAGAAGAAATGAGACATAGATAACTGCCCGGTCCCCATTACCAGGAAGTTATCTCCTGGGCAACTGAGTTGGCACCTTCCTGGACAGAAGTTATAAAAATGGTCTGCCGGGCACGGTGGCTCATGCCTGTAATCCCAGCACTTTGGGAGGCTGAGGTGGGCCCATCACGAGGTCAGGAGATCAAGACCATCCCGGCTAACCCCGTCTCTACTAAAAATACAAAAAAGTTAGCCAGATGTGGTGGCGTGTGTGCCTGTACTCCCAGTTACTCAGGAGACTGAGGCAGGAGAATCCCTTGAACCAGGGAGTCGGCAGTTGTAGTGAGCCGAGATCACCTCACTGCACTCCAGCCTGGGCAATAGAGACTCCGTCTCAAAAAAAAAAAAAAAAAAAAAAATGGCCAAGTGGGTATGCTTCTGACATGCCCTCCGAATGTGTGTGAGTTCCCAGGTGACCCAGGATGGAAGTTCTGAGGCAGTCCCTTAAAGGTGAAAGCTCTGTGCCACGTATTCTATGGTCTGCTAATAAACTGTCAACTCTTGAGGACAGACCCATCAAGGAGCACAAATCTAGAACTTGCCCCTTAGGGAGCGTCCGGTGATGGGGGAGGTGAAAGGTTATATATGCATTTCTGAAGGGCTAAGTAGGAAACAGGGTGCTGGAAAAATAAGAAAAGAGATGGGGGAAAAAATAAACCATCTCTAGAAAAATGGAGGTACTGTTACAATTTTCCAGTGCCAAATTTTGTTTTATCTTTATGGGATATGGGTGCCACATATGTTCTGCCTACTTTTTGCTGAAAGTAGTCAGAAGTCAGTAGGCATAGTCATTGGGCAGCAGAATGGAACCAATTTACTTGGAGTTAAAAATATTTATGAGTGGCCAGGCGTGGTGGCTCATGCCTGCAATCCTAGCACTTTGGGAGGCTGAGGCAGGTGGATCATGAGGTCAGGAGTTCAAGAGCAGCCTGGCTAAGATGATGAAACCCCATCTCTACTAAAAATATAAAAATTAGCCTGGCGTGGTGGCAGGTGCCTGTAATTCCAGCTACTCAGGAGGCTGAGGCAAAGAGTTGCTTGAACCGAGGAGGCAGAGACTGCAGTGAGCCGAGATCACGCCACACTACTCTCCAGCCTGGGTGACAGAGTGAGACTCCATCTCAAAAAAAAAAAAAAAAAAAAAAAAAAATTATGAGTACCCAGCTTATAGATTATATACATTGGAGCATTATGTCTAGAAAGCCTCTGGGAAGGCCTGCCTTATATTTTTATATAGAGAATATAAAAGTAGGAAGCTCCGAAACAGAGGAATATTCCTATCCCTGCACGCAGGGCCCATGTTACAAGCAGCTTTTGCCACTAGGATGGTCCTGAATCAGGACACTAGCCATTGGTCTAGCAACAATGTGGGACTATAAGAAATAAAATAATTATTTCTATTAAAATAATTTTTAAAAGTAAGCCACCTCTAGAAAAATAGGGGTACTCGGTTACACCAGTATTCGGCAAGATACCTTAAAGAAGTGGTTCTGAACTCTGGCAACTTAATATGATTATGTGGAAGCTTTTGACTTGTTTTTTCTTTTTTTAACTTCTATTGTGAAATAATTTCAGACTTTCAAAAATGTTCCAAAAATAGTCAGAGTCTCCATGTACTTTTCACTCAACTTCCCCAAATATTGTTTTAGATAATCACAGTGCCAACATTAAAATCAATAAACGATCACTGACATTGTACAGTAAATGAATTGCAAATGCCTTATATCTGCCCAGTGATGTCCTCTTTCTGCACCAGGATCCAATCCAAGATCACACATCACATCTCATTGCTCTGTCCTCTCAGTTTCCCTTAATCTGGGACAGTTCCTCAGAATTTATTTTGCCTTCATGACCATTGCATTTTGGAGAGTATTGGAGTTATTTTGTACCATGCCCTCAGTTTGGGCTTTTCTAATATTTTCTCCTGATTAAACTCAGGTTATGCCCTTTAGGTAAGAATACCACAGAGGCAATGCCGCACCTTCTCCATCCATCATATTAGGATGCCCTAAGATGTCCGTATCTCTGATTTACTGAAGATGTTAACTTTGAGCCCTGGGCTAGAGTTCCTACACTGTTAAATGGCTATTTTCTTTGGAAGTATTTGTAAGTGACCAATACTCGGGCCACATGATGAACCAATTAGATCAGACTCTCTTGGGGGAAGACACAGGCATTGGTAGGTTTTAAATGCCCTACAGCTGACTCTAACCAGCATCCAGGAGTGGGAACCCACATCATACACAGTGAAGATTAGAATCCTGGAAATCAGCTAGGAAGCCATTCCTTGGGCCTAACATCCAGTTCCAGACACAATATTTGGCATGGACCCATGGTAGGGGAATGGGAAGGCCGAAAATCTCCTAACTGGGAAAATGATGGGTGAGTAGACTGCTGTCCAATAAAAAGAAAAGGCAGGGCAGGGTGCAGTGGCTCACGACTGTAATCCCAGCACTTTGGGAGGTCAAGGCAGGCAGGTAACTTGAGCTCAGGCATTCAAGACCACCCTGGACAACATGGTGAAACCCTATCTCTAAAATAAATAAATAAATTCGCCAAGTATGGTAATACTTGCCTGTACTCTCAGTTACTTGGGAGGCTGGGGTGGGAAGACTGCCTGAGTCCAGGAGTTTGAGGCTGCAGTGAGCCATGACTGCACCACTGTGCTCCAGCCTGGGCAACAGAGCAAGACCCTGTCTCAAAAAAGAAAAGAGAGAGAGAGAAGGCAGGACACCAAGTAAAGTGTCCAGCGCTCTGGACTATCTTCTGTCCAGACCTCGGAGAGACCTGTATTGTAGTGAAAGCACACACCATATAATTTTACTCTCATAAGCCTGATGGGAACTCCTAGTTGCCACTGACAAGAAGGAAATCATAAATCCCGTGCTAGAAATAGATGACTACACACGCAAAGATGCGCAGTTCCGGGTACAGATGAATGAAAAATTCACCAAATCCACATAAGAGGTACATGACCTCCCCTAAACAACCCTGTCCTCCCCACTTGGTCCTTTGTCCTTAATCTCTTCTGAAGTGAGAGAACAAAAACTGTTGTAAATTTCACAAAATAGGAAAGTGTACACATCTCCTGTCACCCAGCTGTTTAAGCAAGAGGACGCTGTGCTCAGCTTCCTTAGAGTTATTTTCTTGGGTTCTCCATAAGGGAATATCATTAATCCTCTCCTCAGAGGGACCATCTAATAACATGCAAAAGGAAATGCCAATTTCACCAAAACCCAGAGGCAGGAAGGACCCTGACAAGAGCAATCACAGGCCTAAGGTATTCACAGGCCTGCCAGGGTCTGGTGCTGCTGGTGCAGGAGGAATTGCTGCTGGCAATAGCTGAAAAAAAGAGACGGCAGCTCTAACACTCAGGGGATAGTAAGAAAAGAACTCACTCAATTAATCTTCAATTCTCACATAGCCAGTACCCTTCCAGCCTCCTGTGGGATCTCACTGGGAAGACTGGCACATAATTAAATGCCAACACATGGGTGAAATAATTTACAGAAGGGTGGGATCAACTGGGTCAGAAATGGTTGAAGATTTCACACAACAGAAAGGATTTGGGTTAGGCCTTGAACGACTCAGCCTTAAGCAAGCAGAGACAAACCACCATGGCATGTGTATACCTAGGTAACAAACCTACACAATCCGCACACGTACCCCAGGACTTAAAGTACAATAAAAATAAATAAGTAAAATAAATCAAGCATCCTAAAGGTGCTGCTGATAGAAAAAAGAAAAAATAATAAAATAAAAAATAAAGCAAAATAAAAAAAAAAGCAGAGGCAAAAAGAAATATAAGTCTAAGGAAAGCATCCAGCCCTCCTGGCTGACTTTGTCCTCAGACCTCAGAGAGGCCTTTATTATAGTGAAAACACATGCCATGTAAATTTACTGTCCTAAGCCTGACATGAGCTCCTAATTGCTGCTGACTAGAAGGAAATTATGAATCATGTGATGGACATATCCAATGACGCAAGCAAAGATGCACACTTTGTACCACTATAGACGCACAAATATGCACACGCGCCCCACCGTAGACGCTAGTTTTGAAGAGGGTCCCAGGAGTAAGAGCAGGTTCGCAGATGTTATTACTTACCCTTCTCAAACACCACATGGGGCTATTTCACAGGAGGAGCTCATCCTCAGAAAGGTGAAGTAACCTGCCCAGGTTGGTGGATGTGGGATTAGAACCTCAGTGAGCCTTCACCAGAGCCCATGCCACCCCCACGACCACCGAGAGAGACCTGAACAGGGTATGGTAGGGAACAGGAAGGAGCAGGGAGTCCTACAGCACAAAGAAGCAATTTTAAAACAGGGACGTTAGCTGCTAAAGGAGGATCACGTGTTGCAGAGGCATGCGCTCTAGACACAGATGTTTGAACTTGATCTTCTGATTACAGAAAAGCCACTGAAGGTTTTGAGTAAGGGCAGAACCAGTCGAAGTGAATGAAATGTTGAGCCAAGACCAAAGAGGGAGGTGAAAATGGGGTTCCGGGTTCCTAAGCAACAGTGACGCGGCCATGAGATGCTGGAGCGAGAACCGGACGGAGAAGCGGAGGCCCCGAGTTTAAATGCAAAAAGCCACGCAGCAAGGGCATGGCTCGGGGTGGCGTGGGGGGAGCAAGTTACAGTCTCTCTCTGCAGTTCGGTCTCTCTCCATCTATAAATCACACGGAGTGAGAATTAATTTCTAAATGACCCTCAAGCCTTTCTACTCAAAGTGTGGCGCAGCAACCAGCAGCAACGACACGTCCAAAAGCTCCTTAGAAATGCAGAATCTCAGACTCCATCAAAAGGACCTGAATCTGTATTTTATAACAAGAACTTTGGGGGACCTGTGAGCACATTAAAGATGGCGAAGCAGTTCTCTGAAATGTCTTCCAGTTCTAAAATGCAATTATTTCACACTCATCTGAACTTTGTCACCTCACAGGAGAAAGAAGGAAAATATCATTTACCTTTCACTTCATTCGTGACCTTTTCCTAATCCCAGCAGCCTCTTCTTACACTTGCCCACATCCGGGTAGAGGTTTTAGAAAACACCAGAGCGGCAGTGCCGCCACCTTGCGACCATCATCAGTAAATGCACTTAATTCTTAAAGGGTCTCACGGGTCAAGGACCGGATGGGGATGGAGCATGGAGGGTGTAGGAGGATGAACTCCAAGTCACAGATGAGATAAGAGAGTTATAACCACCCATAAAGACCGGAAGCAACTGTCAGAGAGAGCTCAGCCTACATCATAAAGTACTGTCCCATTGGAAAGGGCAGTTTTTTATAATACTTACTATCTGATATCAGTAGGAAAAGGTTACAAGCCAAGGTCTGCCCTAGTAACCTTAAAACTTAATCTAACATGTATTTGCAGCATCAGCCTCACCCTGAACTCCACCAGTAAACTTGTAATTTGCCAAGGAAACTTGCTCTACTGTGACAGTTCTTTTTCATCGTGAGTCAAAATGGGTCTGATTCACACTCAGCAATCCTTATCCTACTCTCTGTAGGCTGGAATAAGACCAACACCTTTTCATACAACCAATCTTCAAATATTGGTTTTAAAAAAAACCGGCCTGGCATGGTGGCTCACCCCTGCAATCCCAGCATTTTGGGAGGCCAAGGCAGGCAGATCACAAGGTCGGGAGTTCAAGACCATCCTGACCAACACAGTGAAACCCTGTCTCTACTAAAAATACAAAATTTAACTGGATGTGGTGACACATGCCTGTAATCCCAGCTACTCAGGAGGCTGAGGCAGGAGAACTGCTTGAACCCGGGTGGTGATGGAGTGAGATGAGATTGTGCCATTGCACTCTAGCCTGGGCGACGGAGTAAGACTCCGTCTAAAAAAAAAAATCACATGCCGCCCATACCACCTTTCCTAGGCAGTTTCCTACGTGGGGTCACCTGAAGCCCCACACCCTCTGCTCACTTTCCCATGGGCGAGTGAAGTGCAGCAACCACAGCAGACACTCCGAATCCTAGGGGTGTCCCCAGAGCAGCAGAGCCACAGACCTCTGTCCCCATCCTGGCACCTCATCCCTATCTAGCAGCTAAACGCCACACCAGCTGACCTGGGGACGCTGACTTTTCCTGCTTGTGCTGCTGAGTCATCTTACACCTGTGTAGTGTCTAATTTTTACTCAGTTTTATTTTGTAAGAAGTATTTATCGGAGTCTGCTGTGTACTGTCACTGGTGAGACAAAGGTGAATCACACCTGGTCCCTGCCTCGAAGAGCTCCAGGCTACAGACGGAACCCACTCAAAACCAGACCATTACCATTCAGTGAGAAATGCCATGACAGAGCATCACACAGGCTTTTCTGACCCATCTCACCAATCCCCTGTGAAAAATCTGCTGTTGGTTTTTGGGATCAGTTTTCCTCATTTCAAGCTCAAAGTGAAAAAGAGAATGCAAACGTCCCCACTGGTCCTTCATGCAGTCACAGCTGGACCCGGCATGTCCTCCTGGCTAATCCAGGGTGCTCAGGGCTCCGACTTCACTCTGAACGTTCTCTCTGCTATCGGAGCTCACCGCTGTCTGCACCTGCAGCAGCCAGGTGGCTGCACACTAACAGAAAATCCAGCAAGTCAGGAAACTTGCTTTACTCCTGTAACTTTGAGGCTAGTGACTGTGTGACACCGAACTAATCCTATAACTTCCCTGAACTTTAATTTCCACGTCTGTAAAGTGGAGCAGGTGGATTCAGTCACCCTAGGTCCAGGTGCATAGTGAGAGCTCCTCAGAGACAGCAGCACACCTGATCTTCTCAGCATCCACCATCTAGCAAATACCAGGCACACACCAGGTGCTCAAAGCCTCACTGAACATATGTGTGAATAAATGACTACATTAGATCCATGTGAATTATGGGCAAAGTCAACACATATTTTTGAACGTCTACCAAGAACACTGTAGAATAAGGAAATACGTAACCCAGGCAGGACGGGGTTTTCTCCTAACTTCCCCTTACCTCCTTCCTGGGGGAGGGAGGGCCTCTGTACATCAGAGAGACTCTTGACACAAGTAATGTTCTCAAGATGCATTGTAAGAAGTCATGTTAACAAGAAAGAAGTCCATTTGTCTTGGGGGTGTCTGGGAGGCTGACCTCATGACCTGCCTGCCTCAGCCTCCCAAAGTGTTGGGATTACAGGCGTGAGCCACCGCGCCCGGCCCACCTTCTTGTGTTCTTAAGAATGCTGCATTTCTTTTGTTTGACCAGTTTCACCTCCCAGATTCCCGTAAAGCACATGGTCTAATCTGTTACCTAACAGCAGGACAGCGTCACCTCACGCTGTTCTTGCCCCCAAATAGAAGCACTGGCCTGGGACTAAAGCGCAGACTGCCAGCCTGAGCCATCCCCAGAGGTCAGGAGCTTCCAACTGGGAAGCTTTCAGACACATTTCAAGCGACTTACAGCTGCCCCAACAGTCACAATGAAAGTTCTAATCTCTTCCCTCCTCCTGCTGCTGCCACTAATGCTGATGTCCATGGTCTCCAGCAGCCCGAATCCAGGTAAACAAGACTGTCTATGAAGGGAAAAATGGGGGGAGGAAATGTGGCAGAACAGGCGACAGATGCATCAAAATGCAGCCTCTTTTAGCTATGGGGGTTTGGGGCAAGTGAGCCTTTCTCAGTGCCAGTGTCCTCATTTACTAAACGAAACAAACTGCACTTACATCCAGTGTTGCGAGGGTTAAATGAGATATTGTATGTGACGGTGTCTGCAACTACCGCTGGCAAATATATACTCATTTGCATATTGGTTCAACAAATGTTTGCTTCCGTGCCTTCTCCCCCAAGCCACTTCCAGAAGAGTAATGCATTTCCCCAGGCCCAAACTTGGTGGCAGCTGTGGGAGAGTATTGAAGGCAACCATATATTAATAAAAAATAAGAAACTCTTTGCTTATATATATTTTTTAAGACAGGAGGTCATTCTGTCGCCCAAGCTGGAATACAATGGTGCAATCATTACAGCTCAAACTCCTGGGCTCAAGGAGTCTTCCTACATCAGTCTTCCAAGTAAGTAGAGCTAGAAGTGTGCGACACTCTGCCCGGCTACTTCTTTACTTCTTTCTTTCTTTCTTCCTTCCTTCCTTCCTTTCTCTTTTTTTTTTTTTTTTGTCAACGTCTTACTATGTTGCTCAGGCAGATCTCAAACTTTGCTTGTATTCTTTATATTCTTTAGAATGCACCAAGCATGCACATTTTTTTATTATTTGGTTTAAGTTCTGAGATACATGTGCAAAACGTGCAGGTTTGTGACATAGACATACACGTGCCATGGTGGTTTGCTGCACCCACCAACCTTTCATCTACATTAGGTATTTCTCCTAATGCTATCACTCTCCTAGCCCCACTCCCCACAAAAGGTCCCGATGTGTGATGTTCCCCTTCCTACGTACATGTGTTTTCATTGTTCGACTCCCACTTATGAGTGAGAACATGCGGTGTTTGGTTTTCTGTTCTTGTGTTAGTTTATTGAGAATGATGGTTTCCAGCTTCATCCATATCCCTGCAAAGGATGTGAACTCATCCTTTTTTATGGCTGCACAGTATTCCATGGTGTATATGTGCCACATTTTCTTTATCCAGTCTCTCATTGTTGGGTATGTGGGTTAATTCTAAGTCTTTGCTATCGTGAACAATGCATGCATGTATTTTAATGGTAGTTAATAAACTGAAGAAAATTCTTTCTCCAGGTAGTGTCCATATTTGAAGCTTTAGCCTCGCCAAGCCCTGCTGCAACAGTGCACCATTCAGGTCGCAGACCTTTGGTTAAGGCTTTCTAATCTGCTCCAGTTTTCACTACAACCAAAATGCCAAGCCCTTTGCAAAGAAATCATGCTGAAAAGAGTTCATCCCCATGTATATTTCCACCTGGCAGCACCGTCTCCCCAAGGGCCACTCGAGGTGAAGCAGTTTTGTTACATACTCAGCATCAACTTGGTCCTAAAATCAGGAGATGTTTACCCTTCTCCACTGCAGTTTCCAATGTTTTCTGCTTTGTAGAAAGAACCCTCTGGAAGCTGCTGGGCCCCATAGCCCTAGGACCTAAACAACCACTCAGGAAGGGAAGGTTTTTCCATCACTATGACAGACACCCAGGCTAGAGTCCTCAGCCTGGACTCAAAGCTCTAGCCCCAACCTGCCTTTCCAGTGCAACCCCTCCACTCACTAAAAATTACTCTCTCTCCACCCAAACTAGCCTGTCTGCCCTTCCCTGAACAGGCATTTTTTTTCCCATCAGCTCAACTTCGTTTACACACCCAGCTCAAAACCACATTCCCACAGCTTCCCTCAGTTCCTCCCATAGTCAGAGGTGCACTCTTCCTCCTGAGAGCCGGCTCAGCCCTACCGGATGCTCTCTTCTTGCACTGTTCATCTGCTGCCTTATATGGAAGGCCTTCATGTGCCTCTCCTGCCTCCACTCCCTGCCCTTCTAGGCTGCAGCCTCCTTGGCGGCACAGACTGGTGCCCTGTTTCCATATCCCTCACGCTGTCCAGTTCAGCACTCAGCAATCATTAGCTAAGTGCAAGACGCATCCTCAGGTTTCTGAGTCAGACCAGGGCTTCATAGCAGCTCTACTGGCATTTGGGCTGAACAGTTCCTTGTGGTGGGGGCTGTTCTGTGCATTGTGAGACGTTCAGCAGCATCCGCGTGGCCTCTCTCCACTCGATGCCAAGAGCAGCCTCTCTCCCATGCACCCTCTTCCTTCATAAAAGCAAAAAATATTTCTAGACATTGCCAAATGTCTCCTGGGGGGGAACCACCCTCAGTCAACAACCACTGCTCTACACCAATAATTCACCTGTCCACCCATTTAGACTCACCTAAACATTTACCCTCAGCCTGGCCGTCAGGGAGACCTAGATCAAATCCTGGCTCTGCCACTCACTTTGCAACCCTGGACAAGTTGCTTCACTTTTTTTTAGCCTATTTTATCATCTTAAGATGAGTAAATACCACTTCTCACACATGCTTATTGTGAAGATTAGATTTTCTGCAGTGTGACCTAGAAAGAGTTTAATAAATGGACTGGGTGGCATTTCTAAAGTTGCTCCTGAAGCACCAGAGCGAGGAACTGAGGAAAGCTCGCTCTGCCGCCAGGGGGCGCCACCACAAACCACGTCGGGTGGGTGGTGCCGGGCTCGAGCCTTGTTTCCCAGCCAAGCAGTTTGCAGTGGGGGCCTGAGTCTGAGCTACTTAGTGGCTGGAGGAAATAATAGCTCTTCTATTCCCAAAATAATTCTCAGAATAAAATATAATCTTATTTTATATGCCCCCCCCCCACTTTTTTTGAGACGGAGTCTTGCTCTGTTGCCTAAACTAGAGTGCAGTGATGTGATCTCAGCTCACTGCAACCTCCACCTCCTGGGTTCAAGCGATTCTCCCGCCTCAGCCTCCCGTGTAGCTGGGACTGCTGGTCCCCACCAACAAGCCCAGCTAATTTTTGTTTTTAGTAGAGAGGTGGTTTCGCCGTGTTGGCCAGGCTGGTCTCCAACTCCTGATCTCAAGTGACCCTCCCACCTCGGCCCGCCAAAGTGCCAAAGCATAAACCAACGCCCCCCGTAGCTAGCATTATTTATTATGTCGCTGATATTGTCCAAAAATCTGCCATTGCAAGCTCCTTCTAGTTGGTTTCTGTGCCTTTTGACACAACTCCATCGTTTTTCAAGCAGTTCCTTACTTCTGGCCCCACAAGATGCTCCAGGCTCCTCTTGGGCTTTCCTGACCCAGCCCTGGATCAGCTGTTTCTCCAGGGAGCCCTGGTTCCTTTCATGGGAAAATGGTGTTTGCAGACCATATACCCATGGCTGGTAGGTGCTGATGCTTCTATGCTCTCTAGTGGCCAAAGCTGAGAAATAACACACACGCGCACCAGTGTATTGTTACTCACATTTCACAAATTAGGTAAATGAGGCACAAGAAAATTTAGGCAACTTGACCAACATTACAGAGAAAATAAGTAATGAAACTGGGAAATGAAAATAATGACGGATGCACCACAAATACTAACAAACGAAATTAACATTTTTTTTTTTTTTGAGACGGAGTCTCATTCTGTCGCCAGGCTTGAGTGCAGTGACGCAATCTCGGCTCACTGCAACCTCAGCCTCCTGGGTTCAAGCGATTCTCCTACCTCAGCCTCCCGAGTAGCTGGGATTACCGGTGCCCGCCACCACGCCCTGCTAATTTTTGTATTTTTAGTAAAGACGAGGTTTCACCATGTTGGCCAAGATGGCTCAATCTCCTGACTCCGTGATCCCCCCGCATCAGCCTCCCAAAGTGTTGGGATTACGGGCGTGAGCCACTGCCCTCGGCAGAGGCGAAAGTAATTTCTTCACACATGCACTTTAGCAGAAAGCCACAAGCCCAATATTCCAGCATAGACACTCTCTCTGGAAAATAACCAGAATTCTATAGCAATAACCATGATGATAACCATCATATACTCAACACCCACCTGCACTGGGCTCCCACAGCAGCTCACTCATTCCTAACAAGTCTGTAGGGCGGATTTTACCGTTCTCATTTTACAAATCAGGGATTCAACGCTCAAAGAAGCCAAGTGACTTGTCTAAGTCAACACAGTTAAGTGACAGAGCCAGTAGCTGACCCCAGATCTATCTGAATATAAAAGTCCATGCTTATACCACTATATCAGTGTTTCTCAAAACTGATTTTAGGTGAAACATAAATAAATTTTGTTTAACTTTAACTGTGTTTATTTTAATGCATGATAGGAAAAAACATAAGCACACAGCAAATCTGTAATTTCATGAACAATATTGCCTAAGATGAAAATATTTTGTCTTCAACTCCTGACCTCAAGCAATCCTCTCCTCAGCCTCTTGAGAAGCTGGAATCACAGGTATGAGCCACTGAGCCCTGCTAAGACAAGGATGTTTTGTAAACTAAATTTAATTATTTAAAAAAGTATAAAAGTGGTACAAGCTATAGAGAAAATCATAAAGTCGGTCTGAGGTCTGGATGACAATACCACAGCACCATGCAGCTTCATTCTCAGCCACTCCCAGGAAATTAGGGTCACATAGCGCTGCAGAAAGAACAAGTTAGACCTGGGCTCTACCCCTAGATGTGTCCATTTCTAGGACCCCAAACATGTCTGTGACCTCCTTTCTGGGAGGAAATCCAACCTTTGTGAGAACACTGGGAACATCCTGGACACATAGAGGGGATTCTCTGAGGATAACAGGGACTCTGCCTGGTGCTGACAGACCAAAGACCAGACACAGCAGAGGTCAGCACTGGGGAGGGTGGGTCGTCCTGTTATGGGACAGGGGTCCAAATAAGCCTTGCTTCTCAGAGCCTCTTCTGGGGAGCTGAATACAGACAGAAGGGGAAAAGGAGGAGGAACAAAAGAGGCAGAAATGAGAGGGGAGGGGACAGAGGAATCCTGAGCAGAGACCACACCCATGAACCATGTGACCCTGGAAAGTGCTCCTGCCCTGGGAGGAGGCTCAGCACAGAGGGAGGAAGGACAGCAGAGCCGACAGTCACAGCAGCCGTGACAAGAGCGTTCCTGGAGCCCAAGCTCCCCTACACAGAGGAGGACAGAGAAGACAGCAGAGACCATGGGGCCCCTCTCAGCCTCTCCCTGCAGAGTGCATGTCCCCTGGAGGGAATTCCTGCTTACAGGTGAGGGGAGGACTCCCTGTGAGTGTGTGGGAGGAGGGAGCACAGAGACTGGCTGGGGTCTCCTGGGGAGGACAGGGCTCTGGGAGGGGACAGAGGGCTTCTGTTGAAGGCTGAGGAGACAGAACACCAGAAAGAGACAGGGGTCACAACAGGAAAGTCACTGGGATTGAAAAAAAAGGAGGAAAATCAATTCAAAACGTTTTTCAAGTTAATCATCATTGGTCACTACAATCTGAAAAATGATAGGAATAAGAACTACATCAGGGTGACACTCCAAATGAAAATAGAACTAGGGCACTAAACAATGCCCTTACCCAACAATCCAAAGTAGAAAAATAACCACTAGGTACACTCATTAACTCATCCACCAGTATTGCAGTTTTAGTCAGTGACATACAACAAGCACCAGACCAGTCTCTGCCCTCACGGAGCTCATGCTGTCATGAAGAAGAAAACACACAGGCAAAGAGATCTAGAGTGTGAGGTCCGGTGTTGACAAGAGCCCTGGAGGGAACAGAGCTGGAAAAGGTCAGAAAGGGAAGACCCAGGGTCTCTAGAGGAGGTGTCAGGGGAGGGGTCTCCCAAGAATCCCCTGATGTGAGCAGGATCTGAGGGCGGTGGGGAGGGAGCCGTGCAGACCCCTGGGGAAGAGCATTCCAGAGAAATGACAAGGTCAGAGGCACTAAGGGAATGGGAGTCACTCTGCTGACTTTGACCCAGTAGGACACACACACACACACACACACACACACACACACACACACCCCCTAAGGTGGAGGGATGAAGAGACCTGCTCAGGACCCAGGGCCCCATCCTTCCATCCCAATGCACAGGTCCTAATATTGACTGATGCTCTCTCCTCTCTCCCAGCCTCACTTCTAACCTTCTGGAACCCACCCACCAGTGCCCAGCTCACTATTGAATCCATGCCATCCAATGTCGCAGAGGGGAAGGAGGTTCTTCTACTCACCCACAATCTGCCCCAGAATACTGCCGGCTTCAACTGGTACAAAGGGGAAAGCGTGGACAGCACCCGTCGAATTATGGGATATGTAACAACAACTCAACAAACTATCCCAGGGCCTGCACACAGCGGCCGAGAGACAATATACCCCAATGCCTCCCTGCTGATCCAGAACGTCACCCTGAATGACACAGGATTCTACAGGCTACAAGTCATAACGGCAGATCTTGTGAATGAAGAAGCAACTGGCCAGTTCCGTGTATACCGTGAGTATTTCCCCATGAACTCTGGGTGTTGCAGCCGGTTCTGCTTCCCACACACGGGATTCTCAGGGCTGGGCTGTGCCTGTGTCCCCTCTGCATTATATCCTGTGTTAGGGTTTGGGCATTTAGTGCAGGACACACACAGGGGAGATGAACTTCAACAGATCAGAATCCCATTCCTGCATCCAGATCCTGCAGACACTCGCTACAGAGGAAGGACGGTCTGATGGGGGGACTCAGCAGGGGGAGGTCCATCTCAGCCAAGCACCCCATGGTCTCCCCATGGACCTGACCCTGAGAAGACCCTGGAGAACTGGGTCACGGCCTGCCTGAGGGGCCCCCTGGGATCTGCACTGAGAAGCTCTAGTCTTCCTAGAGCTGAGCCCCTGTGCAAAGCCTTGTCCCTGGTTCCTGATTCCAGGTGATCCTGGGGAGTCTGTGCCAGGGCTGTGTGGTGGCCTCCTGGGCAGGGCTGACTGGGAGCAAGGATGTGCCTATCCAAGGGCCATGACTCCTGGAGTTGGTCACCAGCCGGGGCCCAGCACCCAGAGCCTCATCTAGTCAAGGACAGGACCTCTTCCTCCACTTGAGGCTCAACATGGAAAGGACAAGTGGAAAAAATTACTAGGGCATGAGCCACTGCCCTGGGGGGACACAGGTGACTCCCTGGGAAGTTCAGAGTCCCCAGGGGGAGGAACAGAGGAGAGAGGATGCTCCTGGCAGCTCCTTGTCCACCGGGGATCAGGCCCAGGGCCCTCTCTCTTGGAGGCAAATAATCATAGATGCTCTTCACTTGGACAGCTCCTCTGTGCAGAGCTGAGGTCAAGTAATTGGAAATACTTTGAGGTTAATTCACAAACAACCTCACAGCCAAATAGCCTTATCCTACTTACTGAAAGGAAATCGAGGGGCAGGGAGACAGTCACTAACAAGGGTCACACAGGCCATAGGTGGCAGATTAGAGACATGTGAGGTCTGTCTGCAGCCAGAGCCGCCTCCTCTCCTCCACCGGGGGTGGGAGGCTGTTTGTTATTAGGCATCTGCAGACCGAGACCCGTCGTGGGTTTGCTTCCTTTCGTCTTGGGCATCCACAGCTCAGAGAGGGAGATTCTGGTCTGGAGAGTGAGAAGTAAATAGAGAATTAGTCAGTTTTACTCTAGAACTAAATCACCTGCCTCAAATAACAGAGTCGGTGCTGGGATTGTCCAGGCCTCTCCCCTCGACCCACAACCCCCTCGCTGCACCTGAAATCCTGTTTCCTGATGTGTCAGTGTCACTCCCATGGAAGGAAAAAGGAGAGGACTTTGCCTTCTCTCCCTATTCACACACTGCACCAGCAGAGGCCCAAAGGGAGACACACGCTCACTCAGGACTTCTCTCATGAGGAAGGGAAGAAAGGAGGAAGGAATGAAGGAAGGATCCATAAGCTCTTAGAGACTGTTCCTGGATGCAGAATCCGAGGAAGTTCTGTCTGCACCTGTTTTTTTTGTTTTGTTGTTTTGTTTTTGTTTTTGGAGACAGAGTCACACTCTGTCGCCCAGGCTGGAGTGCAGTGGCGTGATCTCGGCTCACTGCAACCTCCGCCTTCCAGCTCAAGCAATTCTCCTGCCTCAGCCTCTGAGTAGCTGGGATTACAGGTGCACGCCCTCACGCCCGGCTAATTTTTGTATTTTAGTAGAGACGGGGTTTCTCCATGTTGGCCTAGCTGGTCTCGAACTCCTGACAGGTGATCCTCCCACCTTGGCCTCCCAAAGTACTGGGATTACAGGCGTGAGCCACTGAGCCTGGCCGGCCACACCTGTTTCTTGTCCCTCAGGGGCTGAGATCCATGTTCCATCCCTCTGAACCCCTGTCCCTAAAGCTACCCCACCTCATGTGACTCTGGGGTTCCTTGGTCATTGGAGGGTTTTCAGGTCTCCCTGCTCCTGGTCTAAGGCAGCGAAGGGGCTCCTGGTCCATGGGGTCTCTGAGGTCACTGTAGCTCCCACTGCTTACTGCTGTAAATATCTCTGGCTCTTTCTGCTCCTCCGTGTCCCTCATCTTCCTCCCTCTTCATTCTAGCTGGGATGCCCATGCCCGTCCTCCCACCATTAGGCCTTCCCCAGAAAATCCCTCTAACAAGGCTGGCAGTCCTGTCCCCTTCCAACTCACACTGTGTCCTGATCCACCTCCCAGGCAATAGGGAAGGCACAGAAATCAGCCTTAGCAGCTGCCCCTGCCAGGCTCCATCATAAGCCAATGTTCCCAGATCACCAGGAGAACGAGCTTCCACTGTGTCCCTGCCCAGGACTCTTTCCCCCAGTGAGGCCGACATGTGGAACAGGCCATGGGGCAGGGATGATCAACTCCTCCATCCACTCTCTACACTGACTCACCAGAGGGTCAGAGGCAGAAGGACAGGTCTGCTGTCCCCAAAGCCCACGTGCTCATTTCACCCATTTGACTCCCGTCCTCATCTTGGTGTGAGTCTCACGTCCTCCAGTCATTCCTGGGAACTTCCCCAGCTGGAGCTGGCCAGGCAGGTGCTGTCTGATGGGTTTCCTGCCCATGCCACATACACCTGCATCCTCACGATGCTGCCATTGCCATAAGGTGGGGTTCACTAGACTGAGAAGTGTACCAGTCACTGGAATCTCACGCAGACTCTGCCCAGGTCAGATGAGCTTAAACTCTAGTTGTGTTTTCTGAGGTTGAGAGGAGAGGAAGAGGGCATTTCACATGCCTGTTTTGGGCTCCTCCCCTATTTGCCTAACTCTGCACAGGAATTAGGGGCAGGGAGCGCTTTCTAAATTCGCTAACATAACACAGACCGCTTCTGCTAATTTGGCATCATTCCTCCATTCATGCAATTGACACACCTAAGACTTCCTCTCTGGCCGGTTCTGCTCCCTTAAAAGGACTCGTAGGGCTCTCCCTACTCAGGGAGTTGCTAATTTCAAACCAACTTCAGCATCTTTATTTGAGGACAGTGTGATCCTGCTGGAATTCACAGCACACCTAAACCTTAGAATGTGATCAAGAAAAATATTACTACTTCCAGCAATTGACCTTCAATCTTTAGGTCATTAATAACAATCTCCACTTATGGAAAAAAAATGTTCCCCCCAAATTTCTTTTATTTTTTACTATATTCAGAACATAACATGAGGTCTAAGGTCTAAACACCTTTTTCTTTTTTTTTTTGAGACGGAGTCTCGCTCTGTCTCCCGGGCTGGAGTGCAGTGGTGTGATCTTGGTTCACTGCAATCTCCCCTCCTGGATTCAAGCGATTCTCCAGCTTCAGCCTCCCAAGTAGCTGGGACTACAGGCACGCTCCACCACACCCAGCTAATTTTCGTATTTTTAGTAGAGATGGGGTTTCACCATGTTGGCCAGGATGGTCTCGATCTCTTGACCTCATGATCCACCTGCCTTGGCCTCCCCAAATGCTAGGATGAGTGTGTTTCTCCATATTACACCTGCGATCTATAGATAGGAGTGTGATTAAGGGTCAGGGTGGGAGGTTAATCTTTAACCTCCAGACTTTGCTACTGACTTCATGCCTGCTATGTCTCAACTTTTCCTTCCTCCTCCATTGAGACAAGAGACAGGAAAAAGGAGTCTCTTTCCTCACCGAGCCTTATGCATAAGTGATACTCAATCCGTATGGACTATAGCACCAAGCTAAACAGCAGATCTCTAGAACCTCCTCATCCTACATAACTGGAAGTGCACACCTATTGACCAGCTCCCCATTCTGCCTCTCCCAACCCCTGGCCACCACCATTCTACTCTGATTCCATGAGTGTGACTACTCTAGGGACCTCACATAAGTGGAATCCTACGGTATCTGTCCTGTGAGTGATTTATTTCATTTGGCATAATGTCCAATGGGAGAAAATATTTGCAAAACTTCTTCCCAAATTTCTGTCTCATACCTGTCAAACACACAGGACCCCTGAGGGTCAGCTTTCCAGCAGTTCATGCTCCCTCTTTCCACCACTCAGTTCTGCATTTGCAAACGTCCACATGTATTTCTAGAAAGTTCCACAGCATCCTCACCTGCCCTCTGCAGAAGGAGAATAAACATGAAAGGCCAAAGACAAGGAACACGGTTCTGCTGTTAAATTCAGGCAGCTCCTGCCTGTCCCCTTCACTCTCTTCTAGATCATTCTCTGAATTCTGCTCTATCTTTAGGGGTCACTGGGTCAAGTCAGTCATTATTAAACACCTGGGAAAAACTTGTGGTTCCACTGCCTGATGACTGAACTGACCTCCAGGCTGGCCCCTGGTGTCCCATGTGCTATTTCTGCTGAAACATCCAGTCCCAGGCCAGGCAGCACAGTTTTTCCCTCGGGGTTTAGGGACAATAAGAAGTCCCATTATCACCCATCACTAGAATGTTCTTGGAAAAGGAAGCCACAGAGAAAATACCGCTAGGGGGGTGCAAAGTAGGACTGAAGCTTGAAAAGACCCAGCACCTGAATGTTTCAGGTGAGGACCCCAAGGGAAGCCAGGCAGTCAGCTGGTCAGGGAGTAACCAGGAGAAGCACCAGGGGTTGTGACCCCGGGTCCTGTGTCTGTCCATGACCCAATGCTGCTGCTCAGTTCACACTTGAGAAAGGCTGTGCTTCTCCCACACAGGACAGGTGGTCTCACACAATCTGATCCTCGTGCATCTGTCTTGTGACACATACACCTGCCACAGGTTTTTAAGGACTCAAGTGGGCTGAGAGGCGAGGGATGCCAACTCTGATTGAGATTCCCGTGGAGGAATCACAGGTGCCACACAGGGTCTTCTTCTCTCTGTTTTCTGCACAGCGGAGCTGCCCAAGCCCAACATCACCAGCAACAACTCCAACCCCGTGGAGGACGAGGATGCTGTGGCCTTAACCTGTGAACCTGAGATTCAGGACACAACCTACCTGTGGTGGGTAAATGGTCAGAGCCTCCAGGTGAGTCCCAGGCTGCAGCTGTCCAGTGACAACAGGACCCTCACTCTACTCAGTGTCACAAGGAATGACGCAGGAACCTATGAGTGTGAAATACAGAACCCAGTGAGTGCAAACCGCAGTGACGCAGTCACCCTGGATGTCCGCTGTGAGTACCTTCTGTTCCTCTGTGACCCAGGCTGCCAGCTCAAATCCACACGGCCAGAGCCCAGGTCTCTCAGTCCCTCTCAGATCTAAGGACTCAGATCCTCACCCAGGCTGGCCATGACTTCCTGCCCCAGGCAAACCTGAGCAGACCAAGCCTTGACCAATAAAGGAGGGGAGGGGCTGCTCCTGTCCTGGGAGGCTCAGAGTGCACATTTTCTAATGGAGCAAACAGGTGAATGTCTTAGACTTTGGCTAAGGGGACTAGCGGGGATTTGGTTGAGACTTCAGGGTTGTGATATGACTCGGGGGACACTGTGGCCCTTCCACAGACCAGGAACATCTGCTTCCCTCTGATGACATCACCTGTGGCTTTATTCTCTTTCCTCCAGATGGCCCAGATGTTCCCACCATTTCCCCCTCAAACTCCAATTACCGTCCAGGGGAAAATCTGAACCTCTCCTGCCACGCAGCCTCTAGCCCACCTGCACAGTACTCCTGGCTTATCGATGGGACGTTCCAGCAATCCACACAAGCGCTCTTTATCCCCAACATCACTGTGGATCACAGCGGATCCTATATGTGCCATGCCCACAACTCGGCCACTGGCCACAACAGCACCACAAGCAGGATCATCACAGTCTCTGGTAAGTGGATCCATGAAGCTTTGGCATCACGTTTTCAGGTGGAGTCTGGTTTTCAGAGAAGAGTCAGGAAGAAATTTTCTTTCCCAATCTGTATTTAAGGGGCACAAGCAAATCCCAAATTCTGCCCCCGAACCCTCCCAGTTCACCTCTGTAGACTCTCTTCCCCTTGTTTTTTTTTTGATTTCTCACGTCTGACTTTGGGCCGTCCTGAAATACGAGGAGAGGGTTCCCTCAGCCCTGAGCGCTGGGTAGTAAAAGGGGCTTCACAGAGGAAGAAGGAGGAAGGGTCCTCAGGGGCAAGTTGCTTCTCTCTGTCACCAACAATTCCCTTTCTGTCACCTCTTTGTGTTCTTTTACCTACTTCATAAGCTACAAGGGACAGGAGGCTTTGAAATGAGCTCACACTTTTTCCTTAAAAGAGAGGAGGAAGCCTTTTGGATGATGGAAGAGCAGCTCAGACTCTGCCCCCATCTCTGCTCCCAGCTCTCCCAGTGACTGACCGTGCCCTGAAGCCGCCTAAGCTGGGACAGGGCATATGGAGAAGGTACCCAGGGGGTCTGTCCTGAATCAGGCAAAATCAAGCTGCAAATCAACACCAAAGCCTCCCCCACGTCAGGCTGCAGGAAAATGGAAAGACGTGGAGCCTCAGGGCAGACTCCTGAGCTTGTCCTGGCTCTGAAGTCACCAGCTGTATGAGGCTGTGGGCGCAGCACGTGGGACACAGCACAGAGGACACTGAGTGATGCACAGTTGGAGAAATCGGGAGATTCACTCACAGGGACTCTGCATGGCAGGGAATGGGCTGTGTCAAAAAGTGTGTATTTATAGAGAGGGTAAGACTACCAGCCACTTTATATCTAAATAGGACTTACCACTTTAACCTTTCCATGTGTGCAGGGCCGTGGTATTAAACACATTTCCACTGGCTACCATCACCATCGTCCACCCACAGAACTCTTTTCTTCCTCCCAAAATGAAACTCTGTTCCCATCAAACTCCTGGCCAGAGCCAGGAGGATCATTTGAGCCCAGGCGGTTGAAGCTATGATCAACGCACTGCACTCCAGCCTGGGTTGGGCTACACTTTTTGGCAATGCCCATGCCCTTCCACGCAGAGTCCCTGTGAGTATGCAACAGATTGGATAACCTAGATGAAATGGACAAATTCCTGGGAACACACAAAAAATCTGAATAGACCTATAAGTAGTAACAATATTTAGCCAATCAATTATTCATCACACTCTTGTAATCATTATTATTTCTGTAGAATTGGTAGCAATGTTATCATTTTCTCTCTCTCTCATTTTTTTTTTTGAGAGTAGGTCTCACTCTGTAGCCCAACCCAGGCTGGAGTGCAGTGGTTTGATCATAGCTTACCTGCAGGCTCAACCCCCTGGACTCAAATGATCCTCCTACCTCAGCCTCCTAAGTAGCTGGGTCAACCCCCTGGGCTCAAGTGATCCTCCTACCTCAGCCTCCTGAGGAGCTGGGACTATAGGCATGTGCTAACATGCCTGGCTAGTTTTAAAAAAAAAATTGTAGAGACTGTATCTCCCTATGTTGCATAGGCTGGTCTTGACCTTCTGACCTCAAGCAATCCTCTTGCTTTGATCTACCAGGGTGCTGGAATTAAAGGTGTGAGCCACCATGCCCCCATTTTCATTTATGATTTTAGTAATTTGAATCTTCTCTCTTTTTCTTGTAGTCAATCTATCTAGTGAATGTCAATTTCGTTGACCTGTTTTGAAGAACCAACTTTTGGTTTCCTTGATTCTCTTTATTGTTTTTCTAGCTTCCATTTTATTTATTTCAACTCCAATTATTGTTTCCTTCACTCACTGTCTTTGGGTTGAGTTTGTTCTTTTTCTATGTCCTGAATCCATAAAGTTAGGTTGTTGATTTGAGGTCTCTCTTTATTTTAATGTATTTACCACTATCAATTTCTTACACAAGATTTTTAACTTCTCTGAGCCTTCAATTCTTCAACTGAAAATTGTAATAATTCTCATCACTAGGAAATGGATGGAAAAAATGAAAATTGAAATAACAGCGCCTGTTTCATAGTATTGTTTTCAAGATTTCATGTAATATTTGATTAAGACTTCAGCAAAATGTCACACACAAAGAAAAGCTTCATACATATTAGCTATTATTATTAATATTGTCACCATTACCCTTGAAGTCAGGTAGTTCTAGAGCCAAATCCCAAATCTACCTGTCACTAACCATATGACTTCGGATAAGTTTTCTCATCACTCTAAGCCTCTGTCTTTTCATCTGTAAAATGGAAATTATGTCTACCCAAGAGGGTTCTTGTATCAATCAAATGAGATACAGGTAAAGTATTCAGCACAGGGCCTGGCACATAGGAGGTGCCCCTCAACAGTAGCTAACATAGCGTTAATCATCAGCCTGAGTTGACTGGTGAGGAATAAGTACCAAACGGAAACCCACCAGGACATGGCTACTGGCTAAACACAGGAGAGAGGAAACAAAGTGCAAAGAATCAAGCCTGGTAGCTTTCATCCACTGAGATGCAGCCAAGATGGGATCAGAGGTGCAAGATAACTCACTGGGGAAAACAGTTGTGAAAGAAGGTGGAGTAGCAGTGAGAGGAGCCTAAGAGAACCCTCAGACCATGATGCAGATCTGATTCCTGAGAAGGAGAAAGAGAAGGAGGGAAGTTTTAGATAGCAGTGCCATTCTGAGTTTCCACAAGACCGATGGGGAGTCCTTGAACCCCTCACCCATGAGAGTGAAGCAGGGTCTCAAAGAGCTGCGCTTGCTTTCATTCGCCTGGTGGGAGCCCATGAGAAGTGAGTTCTCTGTGCAAAGAACATGGTAAATTCAGAATGCACTAGCCTGGGCCTTCTGTCAATCAAGTCCCTGCCGTAGAGACCCAACAGGCTCTTATTCATGGCTGCCACAATTGAGACACAGAAAAAGATGCAACTATGAAAAGATAGAAAGTTCTAATGAAACGCAAAAATAGCAATCCGTCTTTCTCAAATTTCAAAGCCTTCAGAAATATCTGAGTGCAGAAAGACCAGGATGAAATTGACAGAAGACTGATCACCAACCTAGAAACCTAGTAAGAGAGAAAAAAATCGCAACCTTCCCACAAAACTAGTGTATTCCTTGAAGAAACAAGTCAAGACTACATGTTGAGAGCTGGTTCTTGGGGCACCCCACTGTAAAATAACATCACCTTCATTCCTTCTCTCTCTCTTTTTTTTTTTTTTCAGTACCAGATAGTTCTCCTGTCCTCTCAGCTGGGACCACTGTCAGCATCCTGATTGGAGTGCTGGCCAGCGTGGTTCTGATATAGCAGCCCTGGTGTATTTTCGGTATTTCAGGAAGACTGGCAGGTATGGTGGCCTTTCCTCTTGTCCTATTTCCTGCAGGGCTGACCACCATGCTTGGGAGAGGGAAAAACTTTTTCACTTATATCTGGGACCGGATCTCCTCCTTCTACCCCTAAACTCCTGCTTCTCACACGAATTCCTGCTGGTCTATTCCTCCCTACTCTTCATGCTCCCTGTACTCCACTGTCTATTAGACATAGTGATCCCCAGCCTCTGCTCATTTGTTTCCCAGATTCAATACATTGTCAATGCCTCTTGGTCCTTTAGTAACATCTCTCACTTGGGTCCTTCTCTCCGTTCCCATAAACCTCAACAGCTGCTCAAAGTCCTGCTTGACCCCTTGTTGCCAGTGTCTGAAATCTTTCTTGCATATGGCTGCCTCATTACCTTCCTAAAATCTAGTTCACTCACCTACTCAAGAAGCCGCAAAGGACTACTGCGGTCTATCAGATAAGTTCAAATTTCTTCTCTTTACTAATCCTTTCTACTTCCTTTACCTCTACTTCCCAGTATAATTCCTTTATCTTAGTTAGACCTGATTCTCTACACATCCTGCCCCTTTACCCCCATGCACAAAGAATTCTTTTTCTTGTGTGTTTTTTTTTAATAGTAGTGTGAGAACAGATGCACGTAGAATTCTTAGTTTCAATGTTACACCTAGAAACAGGGTGATCTCCCCTCCACCACCTGCACTGTGGACTCCCCCACACCGTTCATCACAAGCAACCTCTTATCTCATGGAGAACAAAGACTGTGTAGCATTAACATGTGAACTTTGGACTCAGGACACATCCTGCATGTGCTGAGAACCCTTTACTGACAATCAATTCATGTGTGCATAACAGATACGGAAATGAAGAAGGCACGTTCCCTACCACCAGGGAACATAAAGCATAGAACAGAAGATAAGACCTAAAAATAATCATAATACCCAACTAGAAAGGAGTGAGTGCCACAAGAAATCAGAGAAATCTGATGGGAAATATAGCTACACATTGGAATCACTCAGAAACATTTAAAAAAACTGATGCTCAAGCCTCAACCATAAATTCTGATTTATTGGTCTGGGGACCCAGGCATTGGTAATTTTTAAGCCTCCCAAGATGCTACTAGTGTGTAGCCAGGATGGAGAACCCCTGTTCTAATAGGTAGGACTGGGGGCTAAACCCATGGTTTTTAGCTAGGAGTATTAGAATTGCCTCTGGAGCTTTTTCTTTTTTTCTTTCTTTTTTTTTTTAAGAGATGGGGTTTCTCCATCTTGGCCAGGCTAGTCTTGAACTCCTGACCTCATGATCCACCCATCTCAGCCTCCCAAAGTGCTGGGATTACAGGCGTGAGCCACCGCGCCTGGCCCAGAGCTTTTTCAACATGTGTAGTCCGGTACTTTGTTGGCCTTATTCATTAATGGGCTCCACCAAGAACTCAGTAATCTAATTGAGAAACAGAAACCGAATGGAAAAGACATCTTATTTGATATGTTAAATTATATGGGAAGCAATGTCAAATGACAAGTGATGCCAAACCTTCTCTAAGTTACATTTATGGGTATGTTATTGATGTGAGTGTTCCAAAAATTATATGAGATTCCCAGAAATCTAACAGATTATCAGCCATAATACCATATGCCACAGAAGTAGCTAAATATCTGTGTGAGTTGCATTCTTGTCATAATGAACTCTACCCAGGTTTGTAACCATACTCATTTTCAATCTCTTTGTCATTCACAGACAATTGGTTTGATTCTTCCTTAAAGCATTTGCAATCAGCCACCATCCAAAACTGCTTCATCGAGGATATTTACAGAAAAGACTCTGACATGTACTCTTGAATACAATTTTCTAATAGCATTAAAATCTTACCATTGGACCATTTAAGAATTTCCGAAATTTTTTTTTTTTTTTTTTGTTTTTTTTGTTTTTTTTGTTTTTTTTTTTTTGAGACGGAGTCTCGCTCTTGTTACCCAGGCTGGAGTGCAATGGCGCGATCTCGGCTCACCGCAACCTCCGCCTCCTGGGTTCAGGCAATTCTCCTGCCTCAGCCTCCTGAGTAGCTGGGATTACAGGCACGCGCCACCGTGCCCAGCTAATTTTTTTGTATTAATAGAGACGGGGTTTCACCATGTTGACCAGGATGGTCTCGATCTCTCGACCTCGTGATCCACCCGCCTCGGCCTCCCAAAGTGCTGGGATTACAGGCTTGAGTCACCGCGTCCGGCCAGAATTTCCGAAATTTTAACAAACCAATAGCTTCGTGAAACCGCCAACCAAGAACAAGCAGAGAAAATAATTAATTTCATGGGACTCAATGATAATAATGAAAATAATATTTTTAAGATTTTTTTATTTGAAATCTTGAGGATTCTTTAAGTGTTTTGTTTCCCAGATTTCAGGAAAAACATTTTTTCTCTTAAGCTATCTAGAGTTTACAGTAATTTAGTAAAGTATACTTTTGTGAACAAAAATTGGAACATTTACATTTTCTCCCTACCTGACTGCTCCAGAATTTGGAAACTATTCATGAATATTTATATCTTTATAATAATATAGTTATTTCCACAATAAATATAGTTGTTAATATTAATGTTGATTATCATAAAATAAATTCTTATAAATATATTTATTTTTGCAGCTTGTGATAATTATAATATAATAATTCTAATAATTATTTAACAATTATTTGTTATTAATATTCTAATTAATTTCATTAATGATTATTAATGATTAAAATTATTAATATGATATAATAAAATAATATAGTTATTTGCTCAATAAAAATCTGCTCCCTTCATAACAAGGATACATTTGAAATATTGGTTATATTACCCAGGCTTTGACTGGGATGTTATATTTGAGAATATACATAGATGAACCCATAGGCATTGAAGCAAAGTCTGAAGTCGGCCTTGGCTTGGCTTCCTCATGGCTAGAGGTTTCTAAAAGTTTAATCTGAGATTCCTTATAAAAAATTCCAGAAAAGCAAACTTAAAAAGACTATGTGGTCAACTGCTACTCTCACTGCACTCAAAGAATGAGGCCAAGTTTGGTGAGACTAAACTTATTCGGAAAACAAATATGTCTTACTGGGATTATCTTTGGTAGAAACAGAGACGCCTGTGGAGAGAAGAATTATGCTGGAAAAGTCTATAGTGCACCTGTTATGACATCACAGCTCTGCTTATTGCTTTTTAGTTTTCATTATTCACCTGTAGACTGGACTGGGCCCTGAATTCTTCCTGCTCCTCTGTGGAAAATAGAAAAGTTTCTCTTCAAAGTTTCCTTCCTTGTTAAAGAATGAATCATAAGTGTTCGAAATAATAGTTTGTTTTAAACACTTTCTTCAAAGCCTTTTTGCTTTTTGCTCATAACTCTTTGTTAAGCCCCGTCGTATGCAGCTGTTAGGCGTGCTCACAGGCACATAGTACGTTCTGTGTCCTTGTGCTTTAACCACGATGCCTGTGCTGGACGTGCTCACAGGCATGTCCCAGCCCACAGCTATGCCCCTTCCTTATTTAGACTTCCTCTTTGTTCTCCATTGCTTTTGCCTGTTTAGAAAAGTTTTAAGTTGTTAGCTAATCGAGTTTGGTTTAGAATGTGAGGTCTGGCTCCCACCAACAGAGATCAGACACAGCAGTAAAGATGACCCCAAATACGTAAAAGGTAAATATGTCTGCTTTGCCTTTGTTCATTGTACCCTCTTGGCAAGATGGCTAATGGGAGCACCTTTCCTACAGAAAGTAAAGATTGCCTTGCTGAGAGAACCTTTGTCTCAGTGCTGGTTTTTCTCTGCAGCACCAAGCATCTGTTTCCAGCGTCCTCCAATCCCATTCTATCCCATGGAATCACTAAGAACAAGGTCTGCTCTGTTCCTGAAGCTCTGTAAGCTGGAGGTGGACAACTCAATGTAAATTTCAAGGGAAAACCCTCATGCTGGCCAGGCGCAGCGGCTCACATTTGTAATTCCAGAAGGAAGGCAAAGCGATTTTTTGTTGTGGGTAAAGTTGACAAAAGGTACCTGTGTTAGGCACCCACAACAAAAATTTGCTTTGTCTTCCTTCTTTGTCTCACTTTTCTGTCTGAATCACAGACAAGAGCACAGACTGTGAGGTGAAACACACCAGCTCTGCTATGAACTGGCTGGATGACCCTGGACCACTCACTTCACCTCCCACAGGCTTTTCTCATCTGCAGCACAAGGGTGACTCTGACTGCATCAGAAAATGACAGTGAAAGAGAAACTTAAGATGTGTAAGGCCTTAGACACAGAGACTGGTACCTGATGAGCCCTTGGTAAACATTCCTTTCAGACCTTTCCTTTCACCCTCACCCATCTGCTCCTTCATCTTGTTTCTCTTCAGCAACTTACACAGTCTACTCAGTTAGCAAAGAAGCCAACAACCCATTCTCTCATGATTCTGCTGGAATGTTCTTGTGATGGAGTCTACTATCCACTCAAGAAAGCCCACATTATTTATATGAAGAGATCTGTTTAAAACAAGAGGTCCTTTTTATGTTCACATAAAATGTATACATACAGCCGGGCACAGTGGCTCACGCCTGTAATCCCAGCACTTTGGGAGGCCAAGGCGGGTGGATCACCTGAGGTCAGGAGTTCAAGACCAACCTGACCAACATGGTGAAACCCTGACTCTACTAAAAATACAAAAATTAGCCAGGCATGGTGACAGGCACCTGTAATCCCAGCTACTCAGGAGGCTGAGGCAGGAGAATCGCTTGAACCCAGGAAGTGGAGGTTGCAGTGAGCCGAGATCACACCGCTGAACTCCAGCCTGGGCAACAAGAGCAAAAGAGCAAAACTCCGTCTCAAAAAAAAAAAAGATACATACGTCCCCTTAACTTACACATACCAGTCCCGATTCTGTCCTGTTAATTTATCTGTGTGCTTCCTTATTCACTCTTCTTTAGTCTTTCTCTTTATAAAGTAGGATAGCACGGAGACAAAAGGAATGATTTAAGCCACAAGAGGGATTTTCTTCAGCAAAACCAATGCTTTCCATTAAAAAGATCAATGGGGTTTTTTTGGCAAAAGTTATGCTAATTTGCAAGGCACCCCTCAGGCTTGGCTTTTAGAAAAATTATTTGAGCCTACAACATATTCTTAGATGCTCCCCACCCCCACCAGGAGACAGTAATTACCACAGAAGCCACATTCACCCCGTGTATTCCTGCTGTTGGATAAATGTATTTTCACAGAATGTTGTGCATGAGTTACTCCTCCCCAGTCCTTCCACTCCTGGAAGTTAAACTTCCGCCTTCATCATCTTCATCTCCAGCTGGCCTGTGAGGACTCTGGCTGGAAAATACCTCCCACCTGGATGGCTAGGGTGGCACCTTTGCCTATTCCCATAATTATAAGAGCTCACACTGATGCAGCACTCACTATGCACCAGGCACTATCCTAAGAGCTTTCCAGCTAGCTACAGTCCTCACAAAAAATCCTGAGTGGGCTGGGCGCGATGGCTCACGCCTATAATCCCAGCACTTCAGGAGGCGAGGCGGGCGCATCACAAGGTCGAGAGATCAAGATCATCTTGACCAACATGGTGAAACCCCATTTCTACTAAAAATACAAAAAAATTAGCCAGGCGGGAGGCTGAGGCAGAGAATTGCTGGAACCCAGGAAGTAGAGGTTGCAGTGAGCCGAGATTGCACCACTGTATTCCAGCCTGGGAGACAGAGTGACACTCCATCTCAAAAAAAAAAAAAAACTGAGGCAGAGAAGTGAAGTAGTGTACCCATTGTCACCCAACTCAGTAATTTAACCTCATCCCCCACCCATCTGGGCAGAGGGCAGGGGTGTCCAAGGTCTCCTGAATGACATCCACATTCCAGAATGATTTTTGTGCTCTCTACTCTCAGGATTTGACAAATAGCCAGCATTTTGTTTTCTGTCTCACCCTTCACTTACGCACCTGCTCCCTAACGCCACACTCACAACTGCACAGCCCTGAATAAAAGCTGGCTTTTACGAACTTCAGTCTCTTTTGGAAGAAAAACAGGGCCAGGTTCCCAGTCACATAAAAAGTCATTTTTACTCGACTGTCAACTATTTGCACAGCCATTTCCTGGCCACAAATGAGGTACACTAGAGACAGAAAGTGTATTGAGAAGGAAGCAGGAGGAGGGTGAGTCCCTGGAATGGTCACAAAGGCGAGAAGATTTCAAATCCAGAAGCAGTCATAAAACACACCCAGAGTTTATAGTCTTTGAACAATGACAGCCCCACCTGCCTCTTTCCATGCCCGGTAGCCTCTGACTCCTTTCTCAGCCTGTTCCTCCTGGCCTTGCTTTCTTAGGCTAATACTAATGGCCTAGGAGCTGGGGCCAGACCACAGCACACAGCACTGAGTGGTGGGGTGGAGGAGCTGAAGGGGGAGAGGAGTGTTGGGCTCATGGGGACCTGACTCACCTAGGTGCATATCACCTGGGCAGGGAGTGGATAACTCACTATGGTTACTCATAATGAGTGACTGAGGCAAGGGTCTGAATCAATTGAGATTTATTAAGCCTGTGAGGGCACGTCCTGGGTAAACATGAGTCCTAGAAAACCTCTGTGGCTTGCATTCTCTCTGAAGAGGTTTTCAGGAGGCCAGATATTTGGGGATTTTTGTTTATTTGTTTTTGGGGTTTTGTTTCCTTTTTCTTTTCTTTTCTTTTTGAGATTGAGTCTAGCTCTGTCGCCCAGGCTGGAGTGCAGTGGCCCATTCTTGGCTCACTGCGACCTCCGACTCCCGGGTTCAAGCAATTTTCCTGCCTCAGCCTCCCGAGTAGCTGGGATTACAGGCACATGCCACCACGCCCAGCTAATTTTTGTATTTTTAGTAGAGACAAGGTTTCACCATGTTTGCCAGGCTGATCTCAAACTCCTCACCTCAAGTGATCCACCCACCTTGGCCTACTAAATGCTGGGATTGCAGGCGTGAGCCACTGCACCCCGCTGAGACCAAGTATTTATACATTTCCTTAAAGCAGGGAAGGCAGATAAGAAGAGGTGATGTAGGCTATAAAAAAATAAATCTTGGCCGGGCGCGGTGGCTCACGCCTGTAATCCCAGCACTTTGGGAGGACAAGGCGGGTGGATCACGAGGTCAAGAGATCAAGACCATCCTGGTCAACATGGTGAAACCCCGTCTCTACTAAAATACAAAAAATTAGCTGGGCATGGTGGCGCGTGCCTGTAATCCCAGCTACTCAGGAGGCTGAGGCAGGAGAATTGCCTGAACCCAGGAGGCGGAGGTTGCAGTGAGCCGAGATCGTGCCATTGCACTCCAGCCTGGGTAACAAGAGCGAAACTCCATCTCAAAAAAGAAAAAAGAAAAAATGGGTAACAAATTAAAATCTCAAGGCACTGAGGGAGAATTTAAGCTTTCTCAAAAAATGTAGGTATGTTAGAGGAAGATTAAAAATAGATGCCACCTGTGTTAATTCACAAAAAATAGATGCCAAGGTAAGACAAAATGATAGAAATTTACCATAGGATTTTATAAGGAGACTTATTTTATTTAGATAGGTCACTTTTAATTTAGTGTGTGTTTTCCAGCTGGACCACTGAGCTCAGGATGTGACTTGTTAAGGAAGAAGGACAACAAAGTATTTGCAGTTTGTGGGGCCTAATAATTTAAATATGGGAAAAGCAGGCATAGATGGAAAGGAGAGCATTTCGACCTTTAAACATTGAGGATTCCACTGAATCCCAGGTCTCCAAAAATAGGAAGATGCCACAAGGACCATAGTGTGCAACACTTCCACAGTGTATTTTGCTACAAAGCCATTTTTTTTTTTTTTGAGATGGAGACTCATTCTGCAGCCAGGCTGGAATGCAGTGGTGCGATCTCGGCTCACTGCAATCTCTGCCTCCTGGGTTCAAGCAATTCCCCTGCCTCGCCTCCCAAGTAGCTGGGATGACAAGCCCGCACAACCGTGCCAGCTAATTTTTTTGTATTTTAATAGAGATGGGGTTTCACTACGTTGGCCAGGATGTCTCGATCTCCTGACCTCATGATCCGCCCGCCTCGGCCTCCCAAAGTGATGGGATTACAGGCGTGAGCCACAGCGCCCAGACAAAAAAGCATTTTTCTAATTGTTTAAACCACATGTTTCTTATCTAAACATGCAAAGAAATGAGTAGCCCTCTGAAGGAATAACTGTTTATTGTAACCACTGTTAGTCATCTCCAAAACTGCAGCTCTCACCCCTGACCCAGCAGCCGTCACACACGCAGGGTCAAGTATTTTTACAGATGAAATAATCTCTGATGCTCCTGGAAGCCGAAGGCAACAGGTAACACAACAGAAAAGAGCAAAGGTCAGCACTTTGGGAGGCCGAGGCGGGCGGATCACGAGGTCAAGAGATCGAGACCATCCTGGCCAACATAGTGAAACCCCGTCTCTACTAAAATATAAAAATTAGCTGGGCGTGGTGGCGCATGTTTGTAGTCTCAGCTACTCGGGAGGCTGAGGCAGGAGAATTGCTTGAACCCGGGAGGCGGAGGTTGCGGTGAGCTGAGATCGCGCCACTGCACTCCAGCCTGGCGCCTGGCGACAGAGCAAGACTCTGTCTCAAAAAAAAAGAGCAAAGGTTTAGACCTGAGAGGAATCTGTTCACTCACAATTATTGGGTCTTCATGAAAGCCTGTGGCCTCTTTTCTGTTTTCCTGGAGAGCTCTCAGGCTGTTAGAAATTTTTTAGGTCCACTCACATGGCATCGAGGGGAGCAACAGGAAGGAGGGACACATAGAAGTCAATGGAAGAACAATCCTTAAGAAAAGAAGCAAACAGAGAGACCAAACACATGATTCAAAATATTTCTTTTTTTTTTTTTTTTTTTTTTTTTTTTTTTTTCTGTATGGAGTTTCGCTCTTGCTGCCCAGGCTGGAGTACAATGGCACGATCTGGGCTCACCACAACCTCCGCCTCCCAGGTTCAAGCAATTCTAAGCAATTCTCCTACCTCAACCTCCCAGGTAGCTGAGATTAAAGGCATCCACCACTACACCCGGCTAATTTTGTATTTTTAGTAGAGACAGGGTTTCTCTGTGTTGGTCAGGATGGTCTCAAACTCCTGACCTCAGGTGATCCGCCCGCCTCAGCCTCCCAAAGTGCTGAGATTACAGGCGTGAGCCACCATGCCTGGCCAAAATATTTCAGTCAACTGGAAACAGAGTTTAAAAAAAAAAAAAAAGTGAAAAAGTGGGAAAGCCTTGAGTATCAGTTTTTAATTAAGCTGACTTTTAACCATAGAAATTTTTGATTCTTTGTTATCACGCTTTAGTTGGGACAAACAATTGATATTTCTAATTTTTGAAGTTTTTTTTACCAAAGATTCGCTTCCAACTAAAACTAGTAAGTCTTAACCAGGGCATCTCCACAGAGATGAATGACTACACCCCAAAAAGCCAAAAATTATACAAATATCAAAATAAAATGGGCCAGTCCCCTGACCCAGAATTCAGCCCAGGCCACAGCAGTGGAAGCATGGAATTTTAACTACTAGAAGACAGGCTGGAGTGGCTTTTATTCTTATTCTCTCAGGAGATCTACAGCAAGCAGTTTGAGATTACAAAGGATTTTTAACTTTGTTTTAGGTCAGTTTTTTGCTCTGTAATTTAGTCAAGAGAATGTTTTAACCTAGCCTATAATGTGTCTTTTTTTTAATTTTATCTTCCCATCAACTATTATCCCTCTGTCCCAAAACACCAATTAAAGTTCCAATGAGCGATTTCTAAAGTCTTTTTTTAATATAGCAGTCCAATTTAAAGAATCCATCAATGGCCACTGACAATTACAATTTCCTATGGTGTATTGATCCTAATAATAATTCAGTCCAGAAGTTTCTTCAGCGAAGTAGAAATCCAAAGATCTGTCCCCCGAACAAAATAAAAGACTCACTCCCAGGAATAAAGTACGACAACAGAAGACTCTTGTTGCCATAGCACTAACCAGGCAACAAGTGTTGGGACAACAAAAAACCCTTAAAGATGGGACTCTTATGACAGATCCTCCTGGGAGCTTGACACATTTGAACAAATAAAGCAAAACAAAACAAAAAAATCTTGGGTTCCTAGTCATTTTCAGGCTGATCACCTGGTGGGACTCAATCATCACACCTTTTTAGATGGTGGGGACCAAGAGCAAGTACTCCCACTTGGTCACAGATCAAGCCCTCAAGGACATAACACAAAATGAGAAGGAACTTTATCTGGTACTCCCCTTAATGAACAACACAGAAAGAAAGAAAGACACACAGGAAGAACTATTTCTGGAAGGAAAGGGACTAAACAATATAAATACTGATACACAAAAATGTACCAAGAAGTCTAGCAGAGTTACTACATCAAGACTAGTCATACACAAATCTTCTCTCATTAACCAAAATTTTCCAGCGGAAATTACTTTTATTGTCTGCTTGACCAGATTGCACAGAGAAAGAGAAGCCAAGAGCCTCACTGGAAATAAATTCTTACCCTTTTCCTACCTGATGATCTTCCTGGATTCCTTCATGGCCAAAAACAGGTTATCATCTTATATCAGGTTTTAGTAGCAAGACAGGTTACCGGAGGGAGAAAGGAGGAGGCTTGCCTAACAAAGATGGTCTTGTTATGTAAATGAAACTTCACAGGTCGCAGCCCTCAGAGAGAATAGATGGTAAATATTTCAGATCTTTAAGGTATCAGGCTCTGTTCATTTTTCCCAGATCTAGACAACAGAAAGCCTGGCTGTATTAATGGGGATTCTCTACAGATGCCAATTTTCTCATGAAAGACGGCTTTGCAGGGCCACCTCTGCTTGCTGGCCCTCTGAGAGACATCTCAAAATACGTTAAATATATATATATATTGGGTTAAATATTCTTATTTCCTTCAACTGACAGGTGTTTCTAGAGGTGGAACTTGTGTTTTGCAGTTGCTGGGGTTTTAGCCAGTTTTGAGGACGGTTCACCATAACGCAGAGCTCCTGCTGGATTTGACCGAGTTGGAAGGTGTCCTGGACACTGCGTGGGGCCAAGAGTTGGTCAAACCCAAAGGAAGAATGACAAAAATAAAAAACACAACAAGTGATCGCACAAATTACACACTGTTGAACACTCTAAGCATAAAGAGAGGTTAGAGCCAATTAGCAATAAACCTTCCCCTGCAGCTACCGAATTCTAAAACAAAACCCCAACCCAGCTCCTTACCTGAGAGGAGACCAAGCTGAAGAAGGCTGCTCTCCATTGTCACAGGACAAGGAAACTCCAAGAGTAAGGAGTTCCATGGCGAAACAAAACTCAGATCTCAATCAACTGGGGAGAGCAAGGACCTCAAGACGGAGTAGGGCCCAGTCTTTGGAAAGTCACACAATCAGTCAAAGCTCAAGCTCTGTAGATGGTACTGAGCATGAACAGGAGAATCGCTGCAGGCCTAAGGGGCTGAGCTCCACTCACAGGGTACCTTCATGGACACCGAGATGTTAACCAAAATGAGTGACCGAGGCAAGTGTCTGAGTCCATCGGGGTTTATTAAGCCAGAGCTTGAGGGCACACCCTGGAAAACCGTAAGTCACAGAAACCCTCCACAGCTTGTCTTGTCTTTGAAGAGGTTTTCAGGAGGCCTGATATTTATACATCTGCTTAAAGCGGAGAAGGGAGCTAGGAAGAGACAAGTGAGGGAAGAATAATTGGTCTCACCTAGTCTTTCTTCTGTGCTTGGAAATGTAAACATTATCACTGCAAAATCTAACAGGTTTTCGTTTTAGAAGCTAGATTTAGTTTGCACACCTGAAGTTACAATTGCTTTGTCCTTGTTTTATGGGAGGATATACATCTTGAAAAGCTTCAAGGCCAGCAAAGAACAATTTGTGAGCGTAGTTATCCGGAGATGTCTGAGGCCTTTTCGCCTTCCCGTGGGGGTCTGGCTAATGTACACAGGCTGTGGAATAACGCTTGTTTATCTGGAGAAAAGATGGTGGAGTCACATGACTCAGCCTCCAGACTGAACTATCCCTTTGGTGGAATGAGTTTGACAGTCCTGAGACAAAAAGGAAAGTTTATTCTCCTTTACATAATTTTAAGAGTCGTGGGGCCGAGTGCGGTGGCTCACACCTGTAATCCCAACACTTTGGGAGGCTGAGGCGGGCGGATCACAAGGTCAGGAGTTTCAGACCAGCCTGGTCAATATGCTGAAACCCTGTCTCTACTAAAAATGCAAATGTTAGCCCGGCATGGTGGCAGGTGCCTGTAGTCCCAGCTACTCAGGAGGTTGAGGCAGGAGA
This sequence comes from Aotus nancymaae, assembly GCF_030222135.1. NCBI lineage: Eukaryota > Metazoa > Chordata > Mammalia > Primates > Aotidae > Aotus > Aotus nancymaae. The sequence continues at coordinate 12,745,365 of NW_026988441.1, read as the reverse complement.
ATTGCTTGAACCCGGGAGGTGGAGGTTGCAGTGAGCCGAGATCGTGCCACTGCACTCCAACCTGGATGACAAAGTAAGATGCAATCTCAAAAAAAAGAGTCGTACTTCCTCGATGCTGTTCAGCTGGGGTCAAAGGGATGGGTGTGGACGGCATTACAGCTTTTTCCTATTTAGAAACCCATTGAACCTTCCTTCTCTCTCTATTGGGTTACATTCCTCGGTCCTTAGATCATGTATTTACTGAGTTGTTTTTCAGGGGGAAAAAAAAATCTCACTTGAAGTCCTTAAAGTCCCAAGCATTCAGTCCAGTTCAAGAATGTCTCTCATTTTAATGATGACCAGGCAGAAATATTTTTAAAAGGCTCTCGAGAAAATTTTGATAAGAGCTTCTGCACAACCCACAATACCTTTGGGGATCAGCGAGCTGCAAAAGGAATGAGGAAGGAACATTTATGTTTCCTTATCTAATGCCCCCAATGACGCTTTAAGTAGGAACTATTATCCCTCTATCCCAAGACGTCAATTGACTTGTCCTTTATCTCAGAATTGGTCAAAGGTGAAACCAGGATTCAGACTCACATGTTTCTGAATCTAAAGGCCATGTTTCTCTCCACGCCATTGAGCCTATATGAATTCAAAGAAAGGAAGGATGACTGCTCCTAACAGAAATAACCGTACAGGCTTCAATAAAGGGACAGGGTCTGAAACGGGCCTTAGGACACAGAACGACTGAGGAGGCTGAGAAGGGACTCGAGGGTATTGTGGGAAGGAGCGAAAGAGTCAGAATAAGTTCAGACATGGAAACATAAAATGTGGGTCAGGTCTTTCTACGGAGAACCAGGGTGAGACAGGGGCTGTGTGATGGGGGCTTTGAGTGGCAGCCTAAGGAACTGGAACCTCATCCTGTGGATGACAGGAGTCACGGGAAGGCTTTGAAAAGGTCAGAGACACGGCAAACAGCGTTTCCAGGAAGATCACTCTGATAGTGTGACCAAAAACCAGTGTAACGAAAACCAGGTTAGTCGCATGCTGCGTGTAGAGTCTCATTAACATGAGTGAGATCCAATACAAAAACAGTGAATTTATCTAAAGCTAGGTTGGGGTAAGAGGCACAAGGCATTCTGCTTTTTTTTTTTTTTTGAGATGGAGTCTTGCTCTGTCACCCAGGCTGGAGTGCAGTGGCGCAACCTCTGCTCACTGCAACCTCCACCTCCCTGGTTCAAGCGATTCTCCTGCCTCAGCCTCCCGAGTAGCGGGATTACAGGTGCCCACCACCACGCCCAGTTAATTTTTGTATGTTTAGTAGAGATGGGGTTTCACCATCTTGGCCAGGCTGGTCTCAAACTCCTGACCTTGTGATCCATCCGCCTCAGCCTCCTGAAGTGCCGAGATTACAGGCGTGAGCCACCGCGCCCGGCGCATTCTGTTTTTAAATGTGCTGTTTCAACTTTGGAGCAGAAAGCAGGCATTTTTTATAAGGTAAAGGAGAAAATGAGAAAGAACAAGGGTACCCCTGCTACTGGGCAGTCATCTACCAGGCAACTGAGATGATGCCTTCCCGGACAGAAGTAAGTTATAAAAATGGCCAAGCTGGGCGTGCTTCTGACATGTCCTCCTAGTGGGTTTAAGTCCTGAGGTGACCCAGGATGGAAGCTCTGAGGCAACTCTGTGGAGGTGAAAGTTCCATGGCAGGTATTCTTTGGTCTGCTAATTAACTGTCGACTCTTGAGAGATTAATCGTGGAGCACAGCTCTAGAGGAACTTGCCTTGTAGGGAATGTCTGGTGATGGGGGAGGTGGAAGGTGATATACACATTTCTGAAGGGCTAAGTAGGAAATGAGTAGCCAGGAAAATAAGAAAAGAGACAGAGGGAGGGAAAAAAAAGTAATTAAACCACCTCTAGAAAAATGGGACTACTGGCTGCCTGCAGTGGCTCATGCCCGTAATCCCAGCACTTTGGGAGGCCAAGGCAGGTGGATCATGAGATCAAGAGATCGAGACCATCCTGGCCAACGTGGTGAAACCCTGTCTCTACTAAAAATACAAAAACTAGCTGGGCATGGTGGCGCACACATGTAGTCCCAGCTACTTGGGAGGCTGGGGCAGGACAATCGGTTGAACCCAGGAGGCAGAGGCAGTGACCCAAAATCACGCCACTGCACTCCAGTCTGGTGACAGAGCGAGACTCCATCAAGCAAGAAAGCAAGAGAGAGAGAGAGAAGAAGGAAGGAAAGAAGGAAAGACAGGAGGAAGGAAAGGAAGAAGGAAGGAAAGGAAGGAGGGAGGGAGGGAGGGAGGGAGATGGGGGTACTCAGTTACAATTTTCCACTACCAAGTTTTATTTTACCTTCATGGCATCTGGGTGCCATATTTGTTCTACCTACTTTTTGCCAAAAGGGGACGTAGTCATCAGGCATCAGAATGAAACTGATCTACCTGGAGTTGGAAGTATTTATGAGTAGACAGACTTATAGATTATATCGGTTCGAGCATTACGGTGTGAGGTCTTGAAGCTCTTTGGGAAAGCATGCCTTGTGTTTTTATATACAGCTTGTAACATCAGGAAGCTCCACGACAGAGGGATATGCCTATCCCTGCAAGCAGGGCCCATGTTACAAGCAGCCTTTGCCAGTAGGATGGTCCTGAACCAAATCAGGATGCTAACATTGGTCAGCAACAATGTGGGGCTATGAGAAGTGAAATAATTATTTCTGTTAAAACAATAAAAAAAATTAAGCCACCTCTAGAAAAATAGGGGTACTGGGTCACAACAGTATTAAGCAAAATAACTTAGAGAAGTGATTCTGAACTCTGGCAACTTAACAGAATTATCTGGAAGCTTTCTTTTCAAACTTTTCATTTTGAAACAATTTCACACTTTCAAAAATGTTCCAAAAATAGTCAGAGTTCCCGTATAATTTACCCAAATATTATTTTAGATAATCACAGTGCAATCATTAAAAATCAATAAATGATCACTGACATTGTACAATGAATGAATCTGCAGACGATATTCAAATCTCCTCTATCTTCCCACTAATGTCCTGTTTCTGGAAGCAGGATCCAATCCAAGATCACACATCACATCTCATTGCTCTGTCCTCTCAGTCTCCCTTAATCTGGGACAGTTCCTCAGAATTTATTTTGCCTTCATGAGCTTCACATTTTTGAAGAGTATTAGTGAGTTATTTTGTAGAATGACCCTCGGCTTGGGCTTTTCTAGTTGTTTCTCATGATGAAACTCCAGTTACAAACATCGGACAAGAATACCACAGAGGCGATGCTGCGCCTTCTCCACCCATCATATTAGGATGACCTAAGATGTCGGTATCTCTGATTACTGGAGATGTTAACTTTGAGCCCTGGGCTAGAGTTCCTACACTGTTAAATAGCTATTTTCTTTGGAAGTATTTGTAAGTGACCAATACTCGGGCCACATGATGAACCAATTAGATCAGACTCTCTTGGGGGAAGACACAGGCATTGGTAGGTTTTAAATGCCCTACAGCTGACTCTAACCAGCATCCAGGAGTGGGAACCCACATCATACACAGTGAAGATTAGAATCCTGGAAATCAGCTAGGAAGCCATTCCTTGGGCCTAACATCCAGTTCCAGACACAATATTTGGCATGGACCCATGGTAGGAGAATGGGAAGGTCGAAAATCTCCTAACTGGGAAAATGATGGGTGAGTAGACTGCTGTCCAATAAAAACAGAAGGCAGGGCCGGGTGCAGCACTCATGCCCATAATCCCAGAACTTTGGGAGGTCAAGGCAGGCAGATAACTTGAGCTCAGGCGTTCAAGTCCAGCCTGGGCAACACAGTGAAACCCTATCTCTACCCCACACCCCCGAAAAAAAATGGCCAAATGTGGTAGTACTTGCTTGTACTCCCAGCTACTTGGGAGGCTGGGGTGGGATGATCACTTGAACCCAGGAGGTTGAGGCTGCAGTGAGCCATGACTGTGCCACTATGCTCCAGCCTGGGTGACAGAGAAAGACCATGCCTCAAAAATAAAAATAAAAAAGAGACAAAGAGGCAGGACACCAAGTAAACTGTCCAGCGCTCCGCACTACTTTCTCTCCAGACCTCAGAGAAACCTGTATTGTAGTGAAAACACACACCATATAATTTGACTACGATAAGCCTGATTGTGAGTTCCTGATTGCCACTGACAGAAATGGAATTATTAATTATGTCATAAAAATATATGACCACACATGCAAAGATGCACATTTCCAGGTATAACTGAATGAAAAATTCACAGAATCCACATCAGAGATACATGACCTCCCCTAAACCACCCTGTCCTCCCCACTTGGTCCTTTGTCCTTAATCTCTTTTGAAGTGAGAGAATAGACTGCTGTAAATTTCACAAAATAGGAAGTGTACACATCTCCTGTCACCCGGCTGTTTAAGCAAGAGGACGCTGTGCTCAACTTCCTTAGAGTTATTACCTTGAGGTTTTTATAAAAAGATATCAAGTCCGGGCGCCGTGGCTCACGCCTATAATCCCAGCACTTTGGGAGGCCGAGACGGGTGGATCACGAGGTCAAGAGATCGAGACCGTCCCGGTCAACATGGTGAAACCCCGTCTCTACTGAAAAAAAAAAATACAAAAATTAGCTGGGCATGGTGGCGCACGCCTGTAGTCCCAGCTACTCAGGAGGCTGAGGCAGGAGAATTGTTTGAACCCAGGAGACGGAGGTTGCGGTGAGCCGAGATTGCGCCATTGCATCCAGCCTGGGTAACAAGAGCGAAACTCCATCTCAAAAAAAAAAAAAAAAAGATATCAACAGTCCCCTCCTCAGAGGAACCATCTGATAACATGCAAAAAAAATGTCGATGAAACCAAAACCCAGAGGCAGGAAGGACCGTGACAAGAGCAATCCCTAAGGCATCCACATGCCTGCCAGGGTCTGGGGCTGCTGGTGCAGGAGGAACTGCTGCTGGCAATAGCTGGAAAAAAAAAAAAAGAGCCTACAGGGCTGGGCACAGTGGCTCATGCCTATAATCTCAGCACTTTGGGAGGTTGAGACAGGTGGATCACCTGAGGTCAGGAGTTCACGACCAACCTGGCCAACATGGTGAAATCCCATCTCTATGAGAAATATAAAAATTACCAGGCATTGTGGCAGGCCCCTGTAATCCCAGCTACTCAGGAGGCTGAGGCAGGAGAATCGCTTGAACCCAGGAGGCAGAGGTTGCAGTGAGCCCAGATCACGCCACTGCCCTCCAGATTGGGCAACAGTGACCAAAAGAAAAAAAAAAATAGGAGGCAGCTCTAACACTCAGGGAGTTGTAACAAAAGAACTCACTCAACCTTCAATTTTCACACAGTCAATACCCTTCCAGCCTCTCTATGGGGTCTCACTGGGAGGACTAGCACATAATTAAATTTCAGTACATGGGTGAAATAATTTACAGAAGGGTGGGATCAACTGGGACAGGAATGGTTGAAGATTTCACACAACAGGAAAAATTTGGTTTAGGCCCTGAAAGGCTCAGCCTTAGGAAAGCAGAGACAAGGAGAAACAGGACCTAAGGAAAGCATCCAGCCCTCTGGCCAATTTTCTCCTCAGACCTCAGACAGACCTTTATTGCAGTGTAAACACATGCCATATAAATTTACTGTCCTAAGCCTGACATGAGCTCCTAATTGCCGCTGACTAGAAGGAAATTATGAATCATGTGATGGACATATCCAATGACGCAAGCAAAGATGCACACTTTGTACCACTATAGACGCACAAATATGCACACGCGCCCCACCGTAGACGCTAGTTTTGAAGAGGGTCCCAGGAGTAAGAGCAGGTTCGCAGATGTTATTACTTACCCTTCTCAAACACCACATGGGGATATTTCACAGGAGGAGCTCATCCTCAGAAAGGCGAAGTAACCTGCCCAGGTTGGTTGTGGATGTGGGATTAGAACCTCAGTGAGCCTTCACCAGAGCCCATGCCACCCCCACGACCACCAAGAGAGACCTGAACAGGGTATGGTAGGGAACAGGAAGGAGCAGGGAGTCCTACAGCACAAAGAAGCAATTTTAAAACAGGGACGTTAGCTGCTAAAGGAGGATCACGTGTTGCAGAGGCATGCGCTCTAGACACAGATGTTTGAACTTGATCTTCTGATTACAGAAAAGCCACTGAAGGTTTTGAGTAAGGGCAGAACCAGTCGAAGTGAATGAAATCTTGAGCCAAGACCAAAGAGGGAGGTGAAAATGGGGTTACGGGTTCCTAAGCTAAAGAGACGCCGCCAGCAACAGTGACGCGGCCATGAGATGCTGGAGCGAGAACCGGACGGAGAAGCGGAAGCCCCGAGTTGAAATGCAAAAAGTCACGCAGCAAGGACATGGCTCGGGGTGGGGGTGGGGGGCAAGTTACAGTCTCTCTCTGCAGTTCGGTCTCTCTCCATCTATAAATCACACGGAGTGAGAATTAATTTCTTTATTTTATTTTATTTATTTAAAGACAGGGTTTCACTATGTTGGCCAGGCTAGTCTTGAACTCGTGACTTCAGGTGATCTGCCTGCCTCGGCCTCCCAAAGTGCTGAGATTACAGGCGTGAGCCACCACGCCCAGCGGAGAATTAATTTCTAAATGACCCTCAAGCCTTGCTACTCAAAGTGTGGCACAGCAACGGCATATCCAAAAGCTCCTTAGAAATGCAGAATCTCGGCTGGGCGCAGTGGCTCACGCTTGTAATCCCAGCATTTCGGAAGGCAGAGGCGGGCAGATCATAAGGTCAAGAGATCGAGACCATCCTGGCCAACATGGTGAAACCCCGTCTCTACAAAAAATACAAAAATTATCTGGGCATGGTGGCGGGCGCCTGTAATCCTAGCTAGTCAGGAGGCTGAGACAGGAGAATTGCTTGAACCCGGGAGGCGGAGGTTGCAGTGAGCCGAGATCGCAGCACTGCACTCCAGCCTGGGTAACAGAGCCAGACTCCGTCTCAAAAACAAAAAAAGAAACAACAGAAAAAAGAATTGCAGAATCTCAGACTCCACCAGAATCTGTATTTAAACAAGCTCTTTGGGGGATCTGTGAGCACATTAAAGATTATGAAGCACTTCTCTGAAGTGTCTTCCAGTTCTAAAATGCAATGATTTCACACTCATCTGAACTCCGTTATCTCACAGCAGAAAGAAGGAAAATAGCATTTACTTTTCGCCTCGTTCGTGACCTTTTCTTAAAACAGCCTCTTAGACGCCCACATTCAGGTAGAGGATTTAGAAAAGACCCGAAAGGCCGTGCTGCCACCTTGCGACCATCATCAGTAAATGCACTTAACACTTACCGGTCTCACCAGTCCTGGAGGGGCTCGGGCTGGAGCCGGCAGGGTGTAGGCAGTGAAGTCCAAGTCACAGATGAGATAAGAGAATCATAGCCACCCATAAAGACTGGAAGAAAATGTCAGAGAGAGCGCAGCTTGCATCGCAGAGCAATAGCCTATTGCAAAAAAACCAGTTCTTGTAACAACATGTGATCAGTTCTTGCAACACTTAATATTTGAGAAATGCAGATGAGCCAAGTGTGATGGGTATTTTCTTTTTGTTTTTTGTCTATTTGTTTGTGTTTTTTTTTTTTTTTTGAGATGGAGTCTCACTGTGTCGCCCAGGCTGGAGTGCAGTGAGGCGATCTTGGCTCACTGAAACTTCTGCCTCCTGGGTTAAGCGATTCTCCTGCCTTAACCTCCCGAGTAGCTTGAATTACAGGTGCCTGCCACCACGTCCAGCTAATCTTTGTATTTTTAGTCTTTTCACCATGTTGGCCAGGCTGGTCTTGAACTCCTGACCTCAAGTGATCCGCCCACCTCGGCCTCCCAAAATGCAGGAATTACAGGTGTGAGCCACCGCGCCCAGCCACTGTAATGGGTATTTTCAACATCAGACTCAGCCTGAACTCCACCAGTAAACTGGTAATTTCCCAAGGAAACATACTCTAATGTGACAGTTCTTTTTCATCCCGAGCCAAAATATGTCTGAGTCTTACTCACCAACGCTTGTCCTACTCTCCATAGGCTGAAATAAGTCTAATAACACTTCTTTGTACAACCCACCTTCAAATATTGTTTTTTTAAAAGCCCATGCGCCCCCCCATCCCAAATTCCCTTGGCGGTTCCCCATGTGGGGTCACCTGAGGCCCCACACCCACACACCCCAGTCACTTTCCCACTGACAAGTGAAGTGCAGCAACCACAGCAGACACTCCGAATCCTAGAGGTGTCCCCAGAGCAGCAGAGCCACAGGACCTCTGTCCCCATCCTGGCACCTCATCCCTATCTAGCAGCTAAATGCCATACCAGCTGACCTGAGGACGCTGACTTTTCCTGCTTGTGCTGCTGCTCAGTCATCCCACACCTGTGTAGTGTCTACTTTTTACTCAGTTTTATTTTGTAAGAAGTATTTATCGGAGTCTGCTGTGTACTGTCACTGGTGAGACAAAGGTGAATCACACCTGGTCCCTGCCTCGAAGAGCTCCAGGCTACAGACGGAACCCACTCAAAACCAGACCATTAGCATTCAGTGAGAAATGCCGTGACAGATCATCACACAGGCTTTTCTGACCCATCTCACCAACCTTCTGTGAAAAATGTTCCACTCTTGGTTTTCTGGAATCAGTTTTCCTCATTTCAAGTGCAAAGTGAAAAAGAATGCAAATGTCCCCGATGGTCCTTCATGCAGTCACAGCTGGACCCGGCATGTCCTTCTGGCTAATCCAGGGTGCTCAGGGCTCCGACTTCACTCTGAACGTTCTCTCTGCTATCGGAGGTCACTGCTGTCTGCACCTGCAGCAGCCAGGTGGCTGCACACTAACGGAAAATCCAGCAAGTCAGGAAACTTGCTTTAGTCCCGTAACTTCGAGGCTAGCGACCGTGTTGCTGAACTAATCCTATAACTTCCCTGCACTTTAATTTCCACGTCTGTAAAGTGGAGCAGGTGGATTCAGTCGCCCTAAGTCCAAGTGCATAGTGAGAGCTCCTCAGAGACAGCAGCACACCTGATCTTCTCAGCATCCACCAACTAGCAAATACCAGGCACACACCAGGTGCTCAAAGCCTCACTGAACATATGTGTGAATAAATGACTACATTAGATCCATGTGAATTATGGGCAAAGTCAACACATATTTTTGAACGTCTACCAAGAACACTGTAGAATAAGGAAATAAGTAACCCAGGCAGGACGGGGTTTTCTCCTAACTTCCCCTTACCTCCTTCCTGGGGGAGGGAGGGCCTCTGTACATCAGAGAGACTCTTGACAACATAGAGGTGTTTTAATCAATGGACCTGAGGGACCCGAAGCCCCCTCCAATGGGACACAGGATGCGACACCCACCCCAAGTGCGTGGAGGGGAAAATGAGATGGAGTGAACTGACAGGGAGCAGGACCTGGGAGAACAGAGGTGTAGAGACTGTGAGACCCGGAGGAAGGTCTCAGGAGGAGCTCCCGGCCCCTGCGGTGGCCTCGGTGTGGACTGATGAGAACCCAGCAGCATAAGTAAAGCGGCCCCACCAGGCTCCATGCGTACATGGGATCGCTTTTCAGTAAGATTTTCTTTCTGCTCATGGGCTGCACTTTCGCATATTTTCTAACACACCAGGCCCAGCTGACAGGTTACAAAACCGTCATCCCATTCAACAATCATTATAGAATACTCCCAAAGTGCCAGGCCCTGTGTACGTTCAGGAAATACAAAAATGAACAGAAACAGCCCTGTCCTCAATGATCCCCATGCAAAGAGCTCCAGGGGCGCCTCTCCTATAACACGCCCCTGCTCTGCACAGCCCTCCTTGCTGCCCTCCACCAACCCAAATCCTCCCCTACCCTGTGAGACCAGCTTGAGTTCCACCCACTCAGTCCCCTACTCTCCTGCCACTTTGAGAGATGACTGCACTCATATCTCTAGGCTTTATGAACTGGATGTCAACTCCCTGGTTAGACTTGAGCCTCCTAAAGGCAGAGACCATTTTTAGAATTTTCCAGAAAGAAGCTACACCAGTGATTTGCATCAGAACAAGCCTAGGCCCAGCCTGTGTCTTCAACTTGAACACAGGCTCAGTCCTGTGGCCCCTGCAGTGCTTTATAAACCCTGCAGTAGCAAAGTGTATAATCAACTCTGTGTCAGTCAACAGGCCGGGATAAGTTGAAACACACAGAGAGAAGAACCGTCAAACAAAACTCAAAGGGCTTTGACTCATGTCTTGCCTCTTCTCTCCTCTCAGGGAAACAAAGTCACACCCCCTGCTCTCACTCCTGCCTGGAGGCTTCCAAGGAGGGCTCCCTTGCTAACCGTCCCTTCAGCCCCCATGAAAATCACCCAGCATTCAAGCCCAGCCTCTCCTCTTCCTTTGAGCATATTTCCTAAAGTCTCAAATAAATGTCAAGTTTAGTAAGTCCTGATATTCCATGACCCTTAATGTTTACTTCAAGTATTATTACCTTTCTTCTTTTGCCTGGGGCCATTTCCAAACAAGGGCTGGAGCCAGGCGCCCCAGCAGTAGCTGGGCAAACACACTTCCAGGGCTCCTTCCCTCCTGTGGCTCCTGTTTCTCAAACCCTCTGGGACCTGCAGCTCTGGGGGTCTCCCCCAAACCCAGTTCCCTCTCCTTTACACTGGAACAACGAAGCGAGGCAATGGGAAGGAATTATGAACAGACCCAGAGCAAGGCAACTTCCCAGGCAACAACACTACTGTTGCCAATATTTTGCCAAGGATGGGAGCAGGAGCACAGAGGGGAAACAGACCTTGTCAACGTCTCTTCTACCAACACTTATCACCCACTTTCCTGCCAAATACTCAGCTAGAGTGGGTCATTGAAAGGTATAAGGGGGGACCGGGTGCAGTGGCTCACGCCTATAATCCTAGCACTTTGGGAATCCAAGGTGGGTGGATCACAAGGTCAGGAGTTCAAGACCAGCCTGGCCAACATGGTGAAACCCTGTGTCTACTAAAAATACAAAAATTAGCCGGGTGTGGTGGTGCACACCTGTAACCCCAGCTACTCGGGAGGCTGAGGCAGGAGAATTGCCTGAACCCAGAAGGGAGAGGCTACAGAGAGCTGAGATGGTGCCACAGCACTCCAGCCTGGGTGACAGAGCAAGACTCTGTCTCTAAAAAAGAAAAGCAAAGAAAGGTATAAGGAAATCCAAATGAGAAAAAAAGACTTGAGGAAGACATCGTGAGGCACTGGGGTATGAGGAGGCAGGAAGGAGTACAGGAGAGAAAGGGCACGGCTGCCAAGTTATCAGTCACCTTCTTATGTTCTTAAGAATGCTGCGTTTCTGGCTGGGTGCGGTGGCTCATGCCTGTAATCCCAGCACTTTGGGAGACGAAGGTGGGCAGATCACCTGAGGTCAGGAGTTCGAGACCAGTCTGACCAACATGGAGAAACCCTATCTCTACTAAAAATACAAAATTAGCTGGGTGTGGTGGCTCATGGCTCATGCCTGTAATCCCAGCTACTCAGGAGGCTGAGGCAGGAGAGTCACTTGAACCCAGGAGGTGGAGGTTGCGCTGAGTCGAGATCGTGCCATTGCACTCCAGCCTGGGCAACAAGAGCAAAACTCTGTCTCAAAAAAAAGAAAAAATGCTGCTGCATTTCTTTTGTTTAACAAGTTTCATCTCCCAAATTTTCATAAAGTTCATGGTCTAATCTGTTACCTAACAGCAAGACGGCATCACTTCACTGCTTCTGCCCTCAGACGAAAAGTGTTGTGGGTCTAAAGTACAGACTGCCAGGCCATGTACCCTGGCCCCAGCCATCCCCAGAGATCAGGCGCCTCCAACTGGGAACTTTCCACACACGCTCCAAGCGACGTAAGCCGCACCAACAGTCACGATGAAAGTTCTAATCTCTTCCCTCCTCCTGTTGCTGCCACTCATGCTGGTGTCCACGGTCTCCAGAAGCCTGAATCCAGGTAAATAAGACTGTCTGTGAAGGAGAAACGAGGGAGAGGGAGAAAATGTGGCAAAACAGGCCTCATGTGCATCAAAATGTAGCCCTTCCAGCCTTTCAGCTACAGAAATCGAGAGCAAGTGAGCCTTTCTCAGTGCGTGTCCTCATTTACTAAAAGAAGCAAAGTGTACTTACGCCCAGTGTTGCGAGGGTTAAATGAGATACTGTATATGAAAGCGTCTGAAACTACAGCTGGCAAATATATATATATGTACATGCTGGTTCAACAAAGACTTGCTTCCTTGCCTTCTCCCCCAAGCTTTTCCCACTAGAGTAATGCACTTCCCCAGGGCCAAATTTGGTGGCAGTTGTGGAGGGATGTTAAAGGCAACTGTACATTCATAAAGGATAAGGAACTCAGCCGGGTGAGGTGGCTCACGCCTGTAATCCCAGCACTTCAGGAGACCGAGGTGGGTGGATCACCTGAGGTCAGGAGTTCAAATCCAGCCTGACCAACATGGAGAAACCCCGTCTCTACTAAAAATACAAAAACTTAGGCAGGCGTGGTGGTGCATGCCTGTAATCCCAGCTACTCGGGAAGCTGAGGCAGGAGAATAACTTGAACCTGAGAGGCAGAGGTTTTGGTGAGCCAAGATTGCACCATTGCATTCCAGCCTGGGCAATAAGAGTGAAACACCTTCTCAAAAAAAAAAAAAAAAAGATAAAGAACTCTTTGCTTATATTCCCTTTTTGTAAAGACAGGATCTCAGTACATCATCCAGGCAGGAATACGGTGGTGCCATCGTAGCTCACTACAGCCTCGAACTCCTGAACTCAAGCAGTCTTCCTGCCTCAGTCTCCCAAGTAAGTATAATTAGAAGTGTACACCATCATGCCTGGCTTTTTTTTTTTTTTTTTCTGTAGAGACAGGGTCTCTCTGTTGCTCAGGCAGATCTCAAAGTTTCCTTGTATTTTTTTTTTTTTTTTTTTTTTGAGACACAGTCTCAATCTGTTACCCAGGCTGGAGTGCAGTGGCATGATCTTGGCTCACTGCAACCTCTGTCTCCTGGGTTCAAGTGATTCTCCTGCCTCAGCCTCCTGAGTAGCTGGGATTACAGGCGTGAAGCCACCAGAACTGGCTTTTTGTATTTCTAGTAGAAACGGGGTTTCACTATGCTGGTCAGGCTGGTCTTGAACTCCTGACCTCATAATCAGCCTGCCTTGGCCTCCCAAAGTGCTGGGATTACAGGCGTGAGCCACTGTACCCAGCCCACTTGTATTCTTTAGAGGGTACCAAGTATGCACAGATTTTAATGCTATTTAATGGTAATGTAACAAACTGAAGAAAATCCTATCACCAGGTAATGTCCATATTTGAAATTTTAGCCACACCAAGCCCTGCTGCAACAGCACGTCCTTTGGGAAGCAGACCTTTGGTTAAGGGTTTTGAATCTACTCCCGTTTTCATGAAAAGCAAAGTGCCCCAGCCCTTTGCAGAGAAACCACCTAGAAGAGAGCTCACCCCGCCAGGCACAGTGGCTCACACCTGTAATCCCAGCATTTTGGGAGACCAACACAGGCAGATCATTTGAGGTCAGGAGTTTCAGACCAGCCTGACCAACATGGTGAAACACCATTTCTACTAAAAATACAAAAAAATTAGCCAGGCATGATGGCACATGCCTGTAGTCCCAGCTACTTGGGAGGCTGAGTCAGGAGAATAGCTTGAACCCAGGAGGCAGAGGTTGCAGTGAGCCAAGATAGCACACCACTGCATTTCAGCCTGGGCGACAGAGCAAGACTCCATCTCAAAAGCAAAAGAGAGAGAGAGAGAGCTCGCACACTCCATGTGTATTTCCGCTTGGGAGCACCATCTCCCCAAGGGCCACTTTGAGGTGAAACAGCTTTGTTACATACTCAGCATCAACTTGGTCCTAAAATCAGGAAACATTCTCCCTTCTCCACCCCAATTTCCTGCATCCCCTCCTGTGTAGAGAGGGCACTCTGGAAGCTGCTGAGCCCCACAGCCCTAGGGCCTAGACCACTATTTCGAAAAGGAGGACTTTTCCATCACTATGACAGACACCCAGGCTAGAGTCCTTAGCCTGGACTCAAAGCTCTAGCCCCAACCTGCCTTTCCAGTGTACCTCTCTCGACTCACTAAAAAATACTCTTTCTCCACCCAAACTAGCCTGTCTGCCCTTCCCTGAACAGGCATTTTTTTTCCCACTAGCTCAACTTCGTTTACACACCCAGCTCAAAACCACATTCCCACAGCTTCCCTCAGTTCCTCCCATAGTCAGAGGTGCACTCTTCCTCCTGAGAGCCGGCTCAGCCCTACCGGATGCTCTCTTCTAGAACTGTTCATCTGCTGCCTTATATGGAAGGCCTTCATGTGCCTCTCCTGCCTCCACTCCCTGCCCTTCTAGGCTGCAGCCTCCTTGGTGGCACAGACTGGTGCCCTGTTTCCATATCCCTCACGCTGTCCAGTTCAGCACTCAGCAATCATTAGCTAAGTGCAAGACGCATCCTCAGGTTTCTGAGTCAGACCAGGGCTTCATAGCAGCTCTACTGGCATTTGGGCTGAACAGTTCCTTGTGGTGGGGGCTGTTCTGTGCATTGTGAGACGTCCAGCAGCATCCGCGTGGCCTCTCTCCACTTGATGCCAATACCAGTCTTTCCCCTCTCCCGTCCCCACCCAGGTATGAAAGCCAAAACTAACTCCAGACATCGCCAAATGTCCCCTGGGGGGGACCACCCTCAGTCAACAACCACTGCTCTACACCAATAGTTCACCTGTCCACCCATTTAGACTCACCTGGGCATTTACCCTCAGCCTGGACGTCAGGGGGACCTAGATCAAATCCTGGCTCTGCCACTCCCTTTGCAACCCTGGACAAGTTGCTTCACTTTTTTTTAGCCTGTTTTATCATCTTAAGACGAATAAATACCACTTCTCACACACACTTATTGTGAAGATTAAATGATACACGGTGTGACCTAGAAAGGGTTTAACAAATGGACTGAGTGGAATTTCTAAAGTCGCTCCTTAAGCACGAGGGTGAGGAACCGGAGAAAGCTCGCTGCTGCCGCCAGGGGGCGCCACCACAAACCACGTCGGGTGGGTGGTGGCCGCGCTCAATCCTTGTTTCCCGGCCAAGCAAAGTTTGCAATGGGGACCTGAGTCTGAGCTACTTAGTGGCTGGAGGAAATGACCCTCCTCCTCATCCCCCAAAATAATTTTGAAAATAAAATCGAATCTTATTTTATCTCTTCATCACATACATGCTCAATATGCTTTTCACAGGGGCGAGAGAAAAAAAGAAACGGGTGAGACTATATGAGGATATTATGAAATAAATCATATTTTATATGATTTTTATATATTAAATAAATTTTATATTTATATATATATAATTTTGGGCCGGGCATGGTGGCTTACGCCTGTAATCCTGGCACTTTGGGAGGCCCAGGCAGGTGGATCACCTGAGGTCAGGAGTTCGAGACCAGCCTGGCCAACATGGTGAAACCCCACCTCTACTAAAAATACAAAAATTAGCCAGGCGGGTGGCACACACCTATAATCCCACCTATAATCCCAACTTGGGAGGCGAGGCAGTAGAATCTCTTGAACCCAGGAGGTGGAGGTTGCAGTGAGCTCTGCATGACAAAGCGAGACTCCATCTCAAAAAAAAAAAAGAAAGAAAGAAATATCAAAGTTTTGCTAATCGTTCCAGTTACATCCTTCTGCTCCAGAATCCAACCCAGGATCCCACACTAAGTAACATTATCACATCTCCTAGGTCGCATCCAACCTGGGGGAGTTTCTCACTCTTCCCTCTCTCAGGACCTTGACACTGTTGAGGAGGTCTGGTCCGATGTTTGGTAGAGTGCCCCTCAATTTGGGTTTATCTCACATGTTTCCTTGGGGTGTTTCCGGTTATGCATTTTGGGCAAGATCAGCACAGAAGTAACGTATCCTTCTCGGGACATCCCGGCCAGAGACCCAGGATGTTCACATCTCTCATCACTGACGAGCACCTGCTTCAGTTGGTGTCCGCAGGTTTCTCTACTGTGAAGTTACTATTCGTCTCATTGTAATTAGTAAGTATCTTGTGGAGAGATACTTTGGAAATATGCAAATATTTCAGCTGTTTGTTCTCAGCATACTTTTACCAATTAATTTCTAGAATCCAGGGATGGTTCTCGCCTATAAATAGTTCTTACTGTGGTGTTATCCAGTGATTTTCTATCTCCATCATTACTTCTACGTTGATTAACTGGAATGCTGCTATAAGAAAGAGCTATTTCTTCTTCCTCATTTACTTATGTATTTGCTTATTTATAAATATCAGCACGGACTCATGGGTATTTATTGGTTGGAATATATTACTATCATTATTGATTATGTTTCTGATAGTTGTCCCCAAATTGGCCATTGGGAGCTTCTTCTGGTTGGCATTTGTGATATTTTCCACACATCCCCATCATTTTTCTATTTTATTTTATTGGTTTTTTTAGATGGAGTCTTACTTTGTCGCCCAGGCTGGAGTGCAGTGGCGTGATCTTGGCTCACTGCAACCTCCGCCTCCCGGGTTCAAGCGATTCTCCTGCCTCAGCTTCCTGAGTAGCTGGGATTACAGGCGCGCGCCACCACACCTGACTAATTTTTTGGTATTTTTAGTAGAAATGGGGTTTCACCATGTTGGCCAGGCTGGACTCAAACTCCTGACCTCAAGTGATCCGCTTGCCTCAGTATCCCAAAGTGCTGGGATTACAGGCATAAGCCACCACTCCCGGCCAATATTCTGTATTTTTTAGTCTCAATTTCATTTATTTCTGCTCTGATCTTTATTATTCATTTCCTTCTACTAATCTTGGGTTTGGTTTGTTCCTACTTTTCTAGTTCTTTGAGGTACATCATAGGCTGTCTATTTAAAGTCTTTCTACTCTTTTGATATAGGTGTTCATTGCTATAAACTTCCCCGTTAGTACTGCTTTTACTGTATCCTATACATTTGGGCATGTTGTATTTCCATTCCCATTTGTTTCAAGAAATGTTTTTATTTCCTTATTAATTTCTTCATGTTGTTTAATTTCCATGTGCTGGTGTGTTTTCTGGGATTTCTCTAATTATTAATTTCTAGTTTTATGCCCTTGTGGTCAAAAAATATACTTATGCCAGACATGGTTGCTCACGCCTGTTAAAATACTTTGGGAAGCCAAGATGGGAACATCACTTGAGGCCAGGAGTTCAAGACCAGCCTGTACAACATAAGGAGATCCCATTTCCACAAAAGTAAAAAAAAAGTAGCTGGGCCTGGTGGGGCACGCCTATAATCCCAGCTATCTAGGCAGCTGGTGGGGAAGGACCGTTTCAGCCCAGGAGCTGGAGGCTGCAGTGAACTATGATCTCACCACTGCACTCCAGCCTGAGCAACAGAGTAAGAACATATCTCTTTTAAAAAAAAAAAGACAATATGATTTCTACTTTTTTTTAAATTTATTGAGACTTGGTTTGTGGTCTAAGTTTAGTCTACTCCAGAGAATGTTCCATGTGCTGATGGAAAGAATATGTATTCTGCAGCAGCTGGGTGAAATGTTCTGTAAATATCAGTCAGGCCTATTTGGTCTAATGTGTAGTTTAACTCCAATGTTTCTTTGTTGATTTTCTGTCTGGATGATCTGTCCGTTATTGAGAGGGTGATGTTAAAGTCCCAACTATTATTGTATTGTAGTCTATCTCTCTTTAGAGCTATTAATGTTTGCTTTATATACTTTGGTGCTCCAGTGTTGAGTGCATAAATGTTTGTAATTTTTATATCCTCTCACTACATTGACCCCCTTTATCATTATATAGTGATCTTCGTTCTCTCTTTTGACAGTCTTTGGCTTGTAGTCTATTTTATCTGATATAAGTACAGTTTCTTATGATCTAGTAATCCCAGTACTGGGCATTTATCCAAAAGAAAGGAAATTATACTGAGGAGATATCTACACTGTCATGTTTATTGCAGCACTATTCACAATAGCTAAGATATAAAATCAGGCCAGGTGTGGTGGCTCACGCCTGTAATCCAAGCACTTTGGGAGACAGCCCAGGCAGGCCGATCACCTGAGGTTGGGAGTTTGCCTAACCAACATGGAGAAACCCCATCTCTACTAAAAATACAAAATTAGCTGGGCATGGTGGTGCATGTCGTAATCCCAGTTACTCGGGAGACTGAGGAAGGAGAATCGATTGAATCCAGGAAGCAGATGTTGCAGTGAGCCAAGATTGTGTCATTGCACTCCAGCCTGGGCAACAAGAGTGAAACTCCATCTCAAAATATATATATATATATATAAAATCAACCTAGGTATCCAACAACAGATAAATGGATAAAGAAAATATGGTATGTGGCCAGGCGTGGTGGCTCATGCCTGTAATCCTAGCCCTTTGGGAGGCCGAGGCAGGAGGATCACAAGGTCAGGAGTTCAAGACCAGACTGGCCAACATGGTGAAACCTCGTCTCCACTAAAAAATAAAAAATTAGCTGGGCATGGTGGCTCATGCCTGTAATCCCAGCTACTTGGGAGGCTGAGGCAGGAGAATTGCTTGAACTGGGACCCGGGAGGCAGAGGTGACAGTGAGCCAAGATTGAGCCACTGCACTCCAGCCTGGGCTGCAGAGCGAAACTCCACCTCAAAAAAAAAAAAAAAGAAAAGTAAAAGAAAAAGTGGTAAATATAAGCCATGGAATACATTCAGCCATAAAAAAATAAAATGAAATCCTGTCATTTACAGCAACATGGTAGAACTGGAGGACATTATGTTAAGTAAAGTAAGCCATGAACAGAAAGTTAAACACCACATTTCTCATTCATACGTAGAAACTTAAAAAAAGTTGATCTCATAGAAGTAAAAAGCAGAACAGAGGATACTAGAGGATGAGAAGGGTGGGGAAGGGAGAAATGGAAAGCAATTTGTTGAAGGATACAGAATTATAGCTGGATAATAGGAATAAGTTCTAGTGCTGTATATCGCTGTAAGATGACTATATTTAACAATAATATGTTGTGTAGTTTCAAGTGGCTAGGAGGATGTTAAACATTTGCAACACAAAGAAATGATAAATGCCTGAGATGAAAGGTATCCTGATTGCCCTGATCTGATCGCTGTAAATTGTATGTATCAAAACATCACTATGTATCCCATGAATATGTACAATTATTATTTGTCAATTAAAAATAAAATAAAATGGGCCAGGCATGGTGGCTCACGCCTGTTATCCTAGCACTTTGGGAGGCCGAGGTGGGCGGATCATGAGGTCAGAAGATCGAGACCATCCTGGCTAACACGGTGAAACCCCACCCCCACTAAAAATAAAAAAATTAGCTGGGTGTGGTGGCATGTGCCTGTAGTCCCAGCTACTCGGGAGGCTGAGGCAGGAGAATTACTTGAACCCCGGAGGTGGAGGTTGCAGTGGACCATGACTGTGCCATTGCACACCAGCCTGGGTGACAGAGCGAGACTCCATCTCAAAAACAAATAAATAAATATTAGGGGGTTGGGGGCTAGGGGATGGATAGCAGGGGGTGGGGAGATTGGGGAGGGATAACATTAGGAGAAATACCTAACGTAGGTGACGGGGGGCGGGCGGCGGGTGGAGGCAGCAAACCACCATGGCATGTGTATACCTATGTAACAATCCTGCAAGATCTGCACATGTACCCCAGAATTAAAATAAATAAATAAAATGTTTAAAAAATAAAAATAAATATAGCTACTCCTGCTTTTTTTTCGTTTCCACTTGCACGGAATTTTTTTCCATCCCTTCACTTTTAGTCTACGTGTGTCTTTATAGGTGAAGTGGGCGTGTTGCAGACAGTATGTAGTTGGGTCTTGTTTCTTTATCCCTTTAGCCAGTCTGTGTCTTTTAAATGGAGAATTGTATCCATTAACATTCCCGTGATTATTGATTACTGCTGCAGTTTTGTTGCTTGTTTTCTGGTGGTTTTGTAACTCCTCTCTTCTTTTTCTTTATTTCCTATTGTCTTCCTTGGTAGTTAAGTGATTTTCTCTCTCAGCATGTTTTAATTCATTTATTTTTAAGTGAATATATTATAGGTTTTGGCAATATGATTACCTTGAGCTTTACAAAAAACAACTTATGGAGATTATAACAAGTTGGCTTAAGGAGATGACAATTTATCTTAGATCATAAAGAACAAAAACAAAGAAACTTGGAAAAAACTCTACACTTTAACTCCTTCCCCCACCTACTGCATTTTGACTTTACGTTGTCTCAATTTACATGTTTTTATATTGCCTACCTCTTAACAGGTTGCTGTAGCTATTACTGTTCTTGATATTTTTGTCTTTTGGGCTTCATACTGGAGTTATAAGTGGACTTTACACCACAGTTATAGTTTAGAGTACACATTCATGTACTTAATTTTATCAGTGATTTTTAAACCTTTGTTTTCTTTTTACCTGTTAGTGTTTTTTCTTTCCAGCTGAAGAACCTCTTCAGCATTTCTTGTAAGACGAGTCTGCTGGTGGTGAATTTTCTCAGTGTTGTTTGTCTGGAAGAAACTTTCTCTCTCCTTCATATTTATAGGATGGCTTTGCTGGATACAGTATTCTTGAAGAGCGGAGATTTTTTTCCTTCAGCACTTTGAAAATGCCATCCCACTCCCACCTGGCCTGTATGATTTCCATTAAGAAGTCTGTTGCTTGGCTGGGCCCGGTGGCTCACATCTATAATTCCAGCACTTTGGGAGGCTAAGGCCAGTGGATCGCCTAAGGTCAGGAGTTTGAGACAATCCTGACTAACATAGTGAAACCACGTTTCTACTAAAAATACAAAAAATTAGCTGGGCATGGTGGTGTGCACCTGTAATCCCAGCTACTCAGGAGGCTGAGGCATAAAAATTGCTTGAACCCAGGAGGCGGAGGTTGCAGTGAGCTGAGATGGTACCATTGCACTCCAGCCTAGGCAACAAAAGCGAAACTCCATCATACACAAAAAAAGAAGTCTTTACCAAACAAATTGGAACTCCTTTATATATTATTTGCTTATTTTCTCTTGCTGCTTTTAAGATTCTCTTTGTCCTTGAACTCTGCAAGTTTATTAAATGCCTTAGGGTAGTCAGATTTGTGTCAAATCTGTTTGGTGTTCTCTGACCTTCTTGTATCTGGATATTTATCTTTTTCTAGTTTTGAAAGTTTTCTGTTTTATCTCTTTGAATAAGCTTTCTACCCTTTGCTCTTCCCCAACTCCCTCTTAGACACCAATAATTTTTAAATTGGGGTTTTTGTTTTATTTTGAGACAGAGTCTCACTCTGTCACCCAGGCTGCAGTGCAGTGGCGTGATCTCTGCTCACTGCAACTAATTTTTTTTGTATTTTTAGTAGAGACAGGGTTTCACCATGTTGGCCAGGCTAGCCTCGAAGTCCTGACCTCAAGTGATCTACCTGCCTCAGCCTCCCAAATTTCTGGGATTACAGGCATGTGCCACCGCACCCACCCAGATTTGGTCTTTGGAGATAATTTTCTATATCTTGTAGGTGATCAATCATCATTCTTTTTCATTCTTTTTTTTTTTTTTTTTTGAGATGGAATCTTGCTCTGTCATCAGGCCAAAGTGCAATGGCACAATATCAGCTCACTGAAACCTCTGCCTCCCAGGTTCAAGCGATTCTCCTGCCTCAGCCTCCCAAGTAGCTAGGACTACAGGTGGGCACCACCATGTCCAGCTAATTTTTGTATTTTTAGTAGAGACGAAGTTTCACCATGTACTTTAGTAGAGACAGGGTTTCACCAGGATAGTCTTAATCTCTCGGCCTCGTGATCCGCCCACCTCGGCCTCCCAAAGTGCTGGGATTACAGGTGAGAGCCACCACGCCTGGCCATCCTCTGTGTATTTTCAAAGAGCCTGTGTTTGAGCTTACTGATTCTTTTCTCTGCTTGATCTATTCTGCTGTTGAGAGATTTTAATAAAGTTTTCAGTTCAGCAAATGTATTTCTCAGTTCCAAGATCTCTTTTTTGTTTTTTGTTTTGTTTTGTTTTTTTGAGACAAGGTCTCACTCTGTTGCCTAGGTTGTAGTGCAGTGGCATGATCATGGCTCACTGCAGCCTCAACAAATGAAAGAAGTCCCAAAGGGGATATCCTGGTAGTGTGGGAAGGCTGGATCAGAGGTTCGTGCTCAGGGGAGCTGCAGAAGGAACCTGCTATAGCATGGTGCTGCTGAAAAGCCACTCATAATTGGTGTCTCCTTTAGCCACATTGCAGAGCAGAGTTTCCAGAACTGGAGATGGCACTGCAGACTCCTGACCCCTGTCTCTGCCTATCCACAGGGCTATTTCTCCCTCTAAGCACTCTCTATGCTTCCTGTGGGTTGAGATAGGGACAGTTTCCTGTCAGGAAACCCAAGATAGTGGGGAGGCTATTTGTCCATCTCCAGCTCACTTTTTTCAGTATAGAAACCATGAGTCAGGGGGAAATTTTCTGTACACTTGGAGTTTGGCAGATTGTGGGGAAGAGCATCATGCTATAGATTTTAATTGAAAGGGTGAGTCTTACATGTTTACAAACAAAATTATATGATTTTTGATATTTAACCCAGTGGGTGAAAGAGTAGATCACATAGATATAACAAAATTTGTCATTAGTGTGTATATATATATACACACACACACTCTTATATGAGTACATATATACACATATGTTGCACACACATATACATTAATATATATACACTAATATACACATTAGTGTGTATATATATTCACATGACAAATTGTTAACTATGACAAATTATGTGTATATATGCTCATATGAGTATAATACTAATATATATTAATATTTATATATTACCTTTTATATTTTACTTTTTTATTACTACTAGTATTATATATATGAGTATATATATGTGTGTGTGTTTGTGTGTGTGTGTATATGTGTGTATATATATATATAGTGGAGATGGGGTTTCGTCATGTTGGACAGGCATGTCTTGAACTTCTGACCTTAAATGATCCACTCACCTCAGCCTCCCAAAGTGTTGGGATTACAAGCGTGAACCATTGTGCCTGGCCCTCTTCGATTATTCTCGATTTTCAGTGGAATGCTGCCATTTTCCTATTAACAATGATTTTTTTTGAGACAGAGTCTCACTCTGTAGCCCAGGCTAGAGTGCAGTGGCAAGACCTTGGCTCACTGCAACCTCCAC
This sequence comes from Aotus nancymaae, assembly GCF_030222135.1. Lineage (NCBI taxonomy): Eukaryota > Metazoa > Chordata > Mammalia > Primates > Aotidae > Aotus > Aotus nancymaae. The sequence goes on along the minus strand of NW_026988441.1, from coordinate 12,722,238 downwards.
CTCCCAGGTCCTGGTTCAAGCAATTCTCCTGCCTCAGCCTCCCGAGTAACTGGGATTACAAGCACGTGCCACCATGACTGGCTAATTTTTGTATTTTTAAGAGACGGGGTTTCACCGTCTTGGCCAGGCTGGTCTTGAACTCCTGACCTCGTGATCTGCCCGCCTTGGCCTCCCAAAGTGTAGGGATTACAGGTGTGAGCCACCACGCCCAGTCAACAGTGATTTATGTTGTTGTTTGCTTGCTTGCTTTTTTGGGCTTGGCGTATATATATGCTTTAGCAGAGTGAAGAAGTTCTCTTCTATCCTACTGTAATATATTTTAAAAACGGATGGCAAATGTTATTAGGTGATTTTTTTTTTTTGGAATTTTTTTGTAGAGACAGGGTCTTGCTATGTTGCCCAGACTGTTATCAAACTTCTGGCCTCAAGCAATCCTCCTGCCTCAGCCTCCACAGATGCTGGAATTACAGACATTAGTCATCACACCCAGCCCAGGAAATATTATTACCTGATTTTTCTGCATCTATTGAGATAGTCATGAGTTTTCCCTTTATTCTCTTAATATGGCAGTAATATATACTTTAAAATACTTTAAAAATTGATACATTACTTACATATAGAAAAGTGCATAAATTAGAAACATATTGTTTTGATGCCTTTTCAAAAATTGAACATGCTCATGTAAATAGTAGCTAGATCACTAAACAAAACCTTCCTAGCACCCTAGAAGCTCCCTCATGCCCCCTTCCACTTACAAATTTCCAGTGTAAATCACCTTTGGTTTTCCCGGAACAAACAAAACCTAGTCCTAGTGTTTCATTTTTTAATATACTGTTGATTTGATTTGCTAATGAATACCTTGTTTAGGGTTTTTATGCACTTCTGTTCATGAATGTGATTGGCCTGATAATTTCCTCTTTTGTGCCTTTTTTGTTCTGGCTTCAACGTCAAGTCTATACTAACCTAATAGAATGAGGTGGGGAAATAGTCCTTTTTCTTCCCTATGGAAGAGTTTATGTAAGATTGAGATGATCAATCATGAAATTTCTGCAGAAATCACTGATAAAAATTCTGGGCTGCACAAGGGAAGTCAAAAGGCTACAGTGAGACGTGATCGTGCCACTGCACTCCAACCCAGACAACAGAGTGAGACCCTGTCTCAAAATCACAAAACCAAAACTAAAACCATGGGCTCTTTCCTCTGTCTTCCTTATTTGCCAACTTACAAAAAAAAAACTACTGAGCAGATAAAATAGCTCAGGTCTCCAAATCTCTCAATGAAATTCCCTCAACTGGGACAGAAATCTGCAGAGGTAAGGAAGATGCTAGTTTGAGCAGGTTTCACCTCCTAGAGCCAGTTTCTTCTTTGCAAAATTGAGATAAAAGTTGCCTCACTGAGGTCTTGTGAGGATTAAATGATACCATGTATAAAACACTAGCACAGATGCTAGCACAGTATCTGACATACATAGTAGATACTCAGTAAGTAATCCCACATAATAATCACCCTGGTGGCCAAACGCAGTAGCTCCCATGTGAAATCCCAGCTATTAGGGAGGCTGAGGCAGGAGGATCACTTGAGGCCAAGGTTTGAGATCAAACTGGGTAACATAGTGAGACCCCCCCCATCTCAAAAAAAGGAAAAAAAAGAATTGCCCTGATGAGACTATGCTCTAACTCATAAGACCCTTCCTTTTAGAGAGGAGGAAACTGAGGCCCAGAAAAAGGAAGAGGTTTGGCCAGGGTCTCAGAAATCAGACCCTGATCAGTAGCTGAACCCAGGCTAGAGCCAAAGCCTCCAGAGGAAGGGGAAGGAGAAAAGGAGTGTCTCAGCTCCCCCAGCTGCTGGGCAGGACACTGTCACTTTGCCAGGAACCTCTTCCCCTGGGTCCCCACTTCCCTGGACATGCTTGGCCCTCCTCACACCTTCCTCGCCTCTGCGCTCTCACGGACCATAGGATAAAGCCAAAAGAGAACTCTGCTATTTTATTTGTTATGTGAAAGGGTCTGGGTGTTTGTCTGGTGCAGCTAGATGGTCAGTCCCTGAAGACAAACAGGAGGCCTAAGAGGACACCCCAAGCAGGACCTTGCCTGGAGGACCCTGCACCAACAATCTGAGACTTCTCTAAGATGTTGAGGACCTCAGTCACTTTGATGCTCCCAATATGATGAAAATCTGCTAAGAGCTGTTTATATTCACGAGCACAGCTCATGAGGAGGAAGGTGGTATTGAGAAACCCTGTAAGGAAGAGAGGGAGGTGTCAGAAACACTTTCAAGACTCAAGCCCTGCCTTCAGCCAGGCGTGGTGGCTCACATCTGTAATCCCAGCACTTTGGGAGGCTGAGGCAGGTGGATCACTTGAGGGCTTTAGGCCAGGAGTTCGAGACCGGCCTGGCCAACATGGCAAAACCCCATCTCCATTAAAAATACAAAAATTAGACAGGCATGGTGATACACGCCTATAATCCCAGCTACTTGGGAGGCTGAGGTATGAGAATCACTTGAACCCGGGAGGAGCGGTTGCAGTGAGCTGAGATCACATCACTGCACTGCAGCCTGGGCAACAGAGCAAGACTCTGTCTCCAAAAAAAAAAAAAAAAAAAAAGCCCTCCCCTTTTCCTAGATGTCCCTCACAAACCAGAACACCTGGTTTAGAGGCAGTCAAGGGGCAAGAACTGGTGTTGACAAAATTAGGGAGGCACTCCTTCAAGTGCTCGCCCACACGGGTTGGGCAACTATGCGATGCAGACTTAGGAGCGCTGGCCCTGAGTTTCACAAAAGGCTCCAAATTGGTGAGGTTGTTGCAGAGATAAGACCGGCAGACGCGACTGTAGGAGGCAATGGACACTCCGGGTGGGGACACAAGGTAGGAGACTTGTGCAGGGTAAGACAGAGATGGGCTGCAGCCTTTAAAACCCACAACTCCCCTTGAGGTCCCTAAGGAGCAGAGGATGAGCGAGTTCTGATCAGTGTCACTGGCCTCACCCAGAGTCCCCCTTCCCCCAGCTCTTTCGGCACCCACCCTGCCTGTCACTATCTTTGCCTCCCTCCCCAACCCCTGTGTCCACTCAATGCAGCTGCATAGGACTCAGATCCTGGGGTCTCCATCCGAATCTCCTCATTCTTCCCCTGTAGGATCCCCCACACAGCTCCTCTCTCCCTTGTGCCCCTCCTCCAGGGATCTGCCGACCTCCATTCTACCCACTTATCCAGCCCACCCCACTCTCCTGCTAGTGTCCTGACATCCAAAACATGTAATGATGGCCAGGCACGGTGTCTCACGCCTGTATTCCTAGCACTCTGGGAGGCCAAGGCGGGCGGTTTACTTGAGCTCAGGAGTTCAAGACCAGCCTGGGCAACACAGTGAAAGCTCCCATCTCAAAAAAATTTTTTAATATATGTAGGTGTGTGTGTGTGTGTGTGTGTGTATATATATATATATGAGGTAACTATCTGGAATTCCAATCTAGAGTCCCTGGGTGCTGGGAGTGGAGCTGGGGCTCAGAAGAGCAAGCAGAAGAAAACGGATGAAACCCAGCCTGCTTCACCTGTCTCGATGAACACCAGCGTCTCCTCGCAGCCCTCTTTCAGCTTACACACCATGTTCCTCATCAGAAGCCACTTCCAGTTATAGAAGGCAACAGCTCTGAACCTTGACGATGTTGCTTCATAGCACAAAAGAGCTCCAGCCCCTAAAAAGAAAATGCTCTCCCAGTCATTGGCCCCTCACATCACCTTCTGAGCCCTTGAACTACTACCCAAGAGTTCAGCCCCCACAGACCCTGTCCCCCACGAAACCTAGATACCCAGCCCTCCTTCTACTAGCGACATGAATCCAGCCTCCCACCTTTCTGGGTCTTAGAGCATCCAGCCCCACAAGACATATGAGGCAGAGTAGAGATGGTCCCTAGGAGCCAGAACAGCTGCACAGGTCTCAAATGCTGGGGTCCCATGGTCCTGGGTCTGGGTCCTGAGTGCTAGAGGTTAGTCTGGAACCAGTTTCAGTCTGGATCCCAAGCCCAGTTCCTGTCAGTCCCCGAATTCTTTGTCCACCTGTCTCTGGGTCACTGTTTCTGGAACAGAAAGTTGATTGCGTCAGTTTCTGGGACATAGGCTCCCTCAGACCTTCTGGGTCACAGGTCTTCCCATCTCCACTATTTGCCCTCCAGTTTAACTTCCACCACCCACCATGTTAGCTTCTCAAAGCAGGACTCTCACTCTCTCATTTAGGTCTTCCTGTTAGACAAGGTGCTGAGCAGCGAATCCTGGCTTATCCAGAGGATCATTGATATGCAGGCTGTTCTCGTGTGTGTGTGTGTGTGTGTGTGTGTGTGTGTGTGTGTGTGTGTGTAAGTTAACATATCACTAAATAACCCTCGGTTCGATAAGGAAATTTAAAAGTATTTAAAGATTGGGAGTGGTGGCTTATGCCTGTAATCCCATCACTTTGGGAGGCTAAGGTAGGTGGATCACCTGAGGTCAGGAGTTCAAGATCAGCCTGGCCAACATGGTAAAACCCATCTCTACTAAAAATATAAATTAGCCAGGGATGGTGGCACGAGTCTATAGTCCCAGCTACTTGGGAGGCTGAGGCACGAATCACTTGAACCCAGGAGGTAGAGGTTGCAGTGAACCAAGATCACACCACTGCACTCCAGCCTAGGCAGCAGAGAGAGATTCCATCTCAAGAAAAAAAAAGTATTTAGAACTGAAAAATAATAAACATACTACAAACACACACATTCACACACAGACACAGACATACACACGTAAGTGCATGTAAAATCTACTGAAAATTGAATAAGGTCTGAAGTCTAGGTCATAGTATTATACACCAGCCCGGGTATCATGACAAAAAATAGAAAAATTGGCCAGGCATGGTGGCATGCACCATGGAGGAGGACCGCTTGAGTCCCAGAGACAGAGGCTGCAGTGAGCCATGACTGTACAAAGAGTATTGTGCAAATGTCAACTTCCTGCTCATATACTATGGTGATATAAGATGTCCCCATGGGGAAGAAGGAGGAAGGATTCAAAGGACTCTATATACCACTTTTGCAACTTCCTGTGAGCGAACAGTCATTTCAAAATTAAAGCGTTCTTTAAATCAAATCAAAATTTGAAGACACAGCTAAAGCAGTATGTAGAAGTAAATTTATACTTTTAAATCCATGTATCAGGAAATATGAAGCATTAAAAAATAGATATGTTCAAGATTTAGTTCAAGAAATTGTATAAGGAACAACAAAGCAAATCTCTCCTACCCCAAAAAAAGAATGGAAATAAGGATGATAGCAGAAATCAATGAAATAGTAAACAACAACAAACATTTTTACAAAAAAAGATCCATTCTTTGAAAAGATTGAGTTAGTTATCTGGCAAATCTGATCAAGGGAGTAAAGGAAGTAGAGGCAGGCTGGCACAGTGGCTCGTGCCTCTAATCCCAGTGCTTTGGGAGGCTGAGCCAAGAGGATCGCTCAAGGTCAGCAGTTTGAGACCAGCCTGGGCAACACCCTGTCTATACCAAAAAAAAAAAAAGGTTTAAAAATTAGCCAAGTGTGGAGGTGCCTGTAATCCCAGCTACTCAGGAGGCTAATATCAGAGGATCACTTGAGCCTAGGAGTTCAAGGTTACAATAAGCCATGATCACGCCACTATACTCCAACCTGAGTAACAGAGTAAGACTTTGTCTCTAAAAAAAGAAGATGCAATAAAATACAGAATGAGAAACAGGAAGTACAGACATCAGATGGGTTTTTTGTTCATTTGTTTTGTTTTTGTTTTTGCTGGTGGCACGATCACAGCTCATGGCAGACTCAAACTCCAGGGCTCAAGTGACCCCCTGCCTCAGCCTCCCGAGTGACTGGGACCACAGGCATGAACCATCATACCCAGCTAAGTTTTTGTATTTTTTGTAAAGATCGGTTGTGAAATACTGCCCAGGCTGGTCTCGAACTCCTGAGCACAAGTGATCCGCCTGCCTTGGCCTCCCAAAGTGCTGGGATTACAGGCATGAGCTGCTGTGTCCAGCGAATGCAGCATTACTGTGGTGATGGTTAAGTTGAGACAATGGGAGCTTCCCTCTCTGAGACCAAGTGAATGCAAAACATGCTGGGGATGTTCACTATGGAATATCATACAGGAGTAGGAAGCAGCTGATTAGATGTACACAGGATGTGAGGCAGGGTGCAGTGGCTCACGCCTGTAATCCCAGCACTTCGAGAGGCCAAGGAGGGCAGAACACCTGAGGTCAGGAGTTCAAGACAAGCCTGGTCAACATGGCGAAACCTCATCTCTACTAAAAATACAAAAATTAGCCAAGTGTGGTGGTGGGCACCTGAATACCAGCTACTCAGGAGTCTGAGACAGAAGAATTGTTTGAACTTGGGAGGCAGAGGTTGCAGTGAGCCGAGATCGCACCATTGCACGCCAGCCTGGGCAGTAAGGGCGAAACTCTGACTCCAAAAAGAAAAAAAAAAAAAACATGTACACACAATGACAGAATGTATACATGGATAGATCATAAAAGCACAGTGCCAATTATTTTAAATAGTAAATAGCATAATATCACTTGCATAAATTAAAAACTCACAGGTCAGGCATGGTGGCTTACGCCTGTAATCCCAGCGCTTTGGAAGGCTGAGGCAGACAGATCATTTGAGGCCAGGAGTTCCAGACCAGACCAGCCTGGTCAACATGGCAAAACCCCATCGCTAAAAAAAAAAAAAAAAAAAAAAACTTAAACAGAAAACACTACACGTATCCTGTGAGAATACACACACACAAACCAAAAGATACATATTAACCACCTTAGAATGAGAACTGCCTATGAGAAGGTTAGGGAATGAAAGAGGGGAATTGGTGGAAATAACTATAACAGTGTAGGAGGGGCTATAAAGATCATAGACCTTGGCCTCAGAGACCCAGGTTGGAATCTTTACACCTTCACTTACCAGCTGTCCAATTTGTTGAACTCTGAGCGCACTACCTCATTTATAAAATGGAGTATAATACATCTCATAAGGTCATTGTGAAGATCAATAAAATTATTACCGCAAGTGTTAGGCAAAGGCTAAGCTCTTTGTAAATGTCGGTTACCCTGTTCCTCCACCACCATCCCTCCCTCCCACACACACTTCCTCTCACTCTCTCTCCACTACCTAAAGGATCAAATTCAACCTCTTTAGCCTACAAGCCTCCCCCAACCTGACCTCACCCCAGATCAACGCCACCCAACCTTTCCAATTTTATCTAGGACAGCTCCCCTGCCCAGCAGTCCAGCTAGAGGTCACGTTGGCCACCCTTTTCTGTCTGCAATGCCCAGACACACGTGCTCTGTAACCCAGAAATCTGTGGCCAACAAAGGTGCTAAGACCCGCAGAAATTTGGGACACAGGAAAGAGAAACGAAGTTTGACAAAGGATCTCACGGGGGCGGGGGGGATTAGGCCAATCAGAGAAGATGGCACACGTCAGTCTGAGATGCAGAACGACAGGACACAACAAGCTGAGTACGAGTGGAGACGCAACCAGAAAAGACTGAAATGAAATCCTCAATCCTCAAGGGGAAAAAAAAAAAGGATGGAGCAGTCAGAGGGATGCCACCCCTACAAAAGACAAACAAATTGATGGAATGGAACCTTGCAGGGAGACAGATGACCAGCAGAGAGAAGGAGGCATAGGAAAATGAGGAGTGGGGCACAAAAGCGGGGCTCTCAGGGGGAAGAGGAGTCAATCTCAGACGGGGGAAGAGAAAAGGACACAGAGCGAGACGCACAGAGAAAAAGGTCCACGGCAGAGAAGATGGGGGGATGGCGCGAGATGAAGCTCACGGAGATACCCAGAGAAGGCGACGATTACACAGAGTCGCCCCCAGAGGGGTGAAATCTTGGGGGAGATTAAAAAGGAGGGCGGAGCCAGCGAGAAATTCAGAAAAACTGGAGGTGTCCCGGGTAGCGAAGGAAGGGGGAAGGGCCCAACTATCAGGGAATGAAGCACGGGGAGAAAGTGGGTCCGAAGAGAGATAGGGTCCGAGAGAAACGGAAAAATCAGAGATTGGGAAAATCACAACCCATAGGACGACAGGAGGCGACACAGGGAAACGGGCGCAATCTGAGGAGGAAGGGCCCGGTAAGCAAACGGGGAAATCACAGGGCTTAGGGAGAACGCATAAAAGAAGGGTAGCTCGGGAGCTGTGGCACCGGGAGAGAAGCAATAGAAAACGCGGGCGTCCACGCAGCAACGGCGAAGTCTAGGTAGAAGGCAAAGGCAGGCCAGAAGCGAGGCTGCGCGTGCGCAGACCGTGCTTGGTCAACGCCCCGGGGGCGGGGCCAGGCGGACTGTTCCTCGGGGGCGGGCCCAGCCTCGGTCCGGGAGGCAGCACTCGACGCCCCATTGGCCACTTGCCTCCAAAGGAGAAAGGCAGTCTGGGCAGGCAGGACACGCGGAGGGAGGGGCAGGGGTGGCACGAGACTCATCTCGAAGCGCTGTTGGCTGGACTGATAGTCTCGCGCGTCTAGACGCTAGCAGAAAGGAAGCGGGCAGGACATCAGTGCAGGATCTCAAACCGCATTGGTCGCCCGCGTTGGCAGAGAGAGACGATGCTTGAAGCTCATTGGTCCTCGTGAGACAGCGCGGGGGGAAAAGCCGCGCGAGCTTGGCCGTTCCTCTGGCCGCTTTTCCGTGGTGCCCTTAGGCATCTTCTTGACTGAATCTGAAGCTGAGCGCAGTGGAGTCAGGAAGCTGACTCCACTGGAGGCGGTGGTAACCGTGAACTGGCTGCGCGAACACGGCCCCTCCTCCCTTTCCGTCCTCCTCCTTCTTCCCTAGACTCCCACCCCAGAGCATCCCCTCACCTCCCCCTCGTGCCCCTCGCCTCCCCCTCGCGCCCCCATCCCCTTCCCTGCCTCGCGGGCCCATTGGCGTGTTCCCCGTGCCCCGCTCGCTCCCTGGGGCGCAGGAAGGAGGGAGGGGAAAATGCATGAAATTAATTGTGGGGAGTGGGCACAGGAGCAGGAAGCATTGGGCACAGAGACTGCACGGGTTTACACAAAATCCTGAACAACATGTGGGCGCAAGAGAGACATTAGTGCCCCGAGGAGAGGGCTTTTGGCCCAGATCAGGGCTTAGCACATGGCAGGGGCTCAGTAACCATTTGTGGAATGAATGAAGGAGTGAAGGAAAATAACTTGAAAGTGGGGCAGGTGGCGGGCACGGCGGCTCACACTTGTGATCCCAGCACTTTGGGAGGCCAAGGCGGGCAGGTCCCTTGAGGTCAGGAGTTTGAAACCAGCCTGGCCAACAGAGTGAAACCCTGTCTCTACTAAAAATACAAAAATTAGCTGGGCGTGGTGGCGGGTGCTTGTAATCCCAGCTACTCGAAAGGCTGAGGCAGGAGAATCACTTGAACCCAGGAGGCGGAGGTTGCAGTGAGCTGGGATCACGCCACTGCACTCCCGCCTGGGCTGAAGAGCAAGACTCCATGTCAAAAAAGGAAAGCCAGAGAGAGAGAGAGAAAGGGCAGGAAGGAAGGAGGGAGGGAGGGAGGGAGGGATAAAAGAAAAAGAAAAAGAAAGTGGGACAGGGAAGCTGAGCGCAGTGGCTCCAGCCTGTGGTCCCAGTTACTCGGGGGGCTGCAGCGGGAAGATTGCTTGAACTCAGGAGGTGGAGGCTGCAATGAGTCGTGATCATGCCACTGCACTCCAGCCTGGGCGACAGAGCGAGACCCTGTCAATAAAAAGAAAGTGGAGCAGGGAATACATGAGAATAATGTAATTATTGGGGGTGCAAGAGAGGGTTCTGATTTCAAGGGGTACAAGAACAAAATAATACTGAAGGAATAGAAGGAGGCAGTTGCCTTGCAGGGCATAGATGAGACTAAGAATTGAAATTGAACTAAGAATTGAAAGGGGCATAAAACTATCAGTAGGCACTGGATAAATACATGAGGGTAGGGTGAGCACTGTTGGGATGGAATAGGGTGCTTGTGAAGGGCCAAGATCATGCCACTGCACTCCAGCCTGGGAGACAGAGCAAGACTCCATCTCCAAAAAAGAAAGAAAGAAAGAACACTGAAGAGGAAGAGGAGAGGGGTTTCTCAGGAAGGAAGATACCTGAGAAAGGTCATGGGGTAAAGAGGGGAGGAAACCAGGGAAGAAGGCAGGATTGGAGAAGGGAGGTCAAAAGAGGGGCAAGATGGAATCCTGCAGATGTGGTCCCCAGGGCAGGATGTTTGTTAGGGGTGGGCCCACCTGGTCATGCTGACCCTCCACTCCTGCCCCTAGATCCATGGAACCCAGTGACATGCCTGCTGGCCACCATTGCCCCTCAGACTCTGCCCTCCGGGATGAGACCAGAGAACCCCAGGACACAGAGCTGATCCCCAGGAGAGCCATGAGTCGTTCTCCAACCTGCGCCCGCTGCCGCAACCACGGCATCACCGCCCAGCTCAAGGGCCACAAGCGCCTCTGCCTCTTCCAGGCTTGCGAGTGTCACAAATGTGTCCTCATCCTGTGAGTATGAGGTCTGGGAGGGGAGGAGGTTGGGCCTCGTCCAAAGAGTCGCTGACCTTTGACTCACAACTCCCCACTTTTAGGGAGCGCCGCAGGATCATGGCTGCCCAAGTGGCCTTGCGTAGGCAGCAGGAGGCCCAGCTGAAGAAGCGCCTGATGAGGGGAGGGGAAGCCTCTTCCAAAACTCCCAGACGCATCAGAAAGGTCCCCTGTGAGTGTCTTTGACCAGCGATGGGGCAGGGGTTTTAGTATAGCAAGCAGATGTGGGAAAAAGAGGCCCAGCCCTGCCGCTGAATTGGTGTGCGACCTTGAACTAAGGGTTTCTACTCCCTCGGCCTCGGCTGTCTCAGTGTTGGGAGAATGCAGCAAATTCTGTGGGTCAAAAATGAGCTGGAGGGGGAGATGAGAACTGTCTGGGGTTGGGGTAGGATAGGGGTCAGGAGAAAGGGCTCACTAGAGCTCTCCCTGGTCCTTCATAGCTGGAAAAGAGAACATAGCACCCCAGCCTCAGACACCCCGTGGGGCAGTCCCGCTGGCACTGACACCCCCTGGGAAGGTAAGGAGAGGCTGGGGCCTGAGAAAGTGCCCCCCACCCTAGTTCCTACCCAGACCCTTTCTTCTGTGCCCTCAACACCTGGGTTCTAGTCCCAGCCCTGGTTTGCTATATAATCTGGTCAAATCACTGCTCTTCTCTAAGCAAAATGAGGGGATGGGACTTTAAGGCCCTCCCAGCTCTAAAGTTTTGGGGTTCTGCCCACATCCCAGAATAAGCCCACTCCTTCTCCAGCCTAGTACCCAACTCCAGTCCTGTGCCCTTTGCCCCTGCAGGAGAACTCCTGTGGGCCTCTGCTACTCAGCCGTCCCTTGGAAGCCTTGCCCTTTTCCTGGACTCCAGTGCCTCCTGGCCCCTGGGTCCCTGGACACTGGCTGCCTCCAGGCCTCTCCATGCCATCACCAGTGGCATGCCGCTTGCTGTATCAAGATCCGGCTGTCTCTCTGCCTCTCTTTCCTGGTACGATGATAATTCAACAGATATTTCAGTGTCAATCTGCCACATATTGGGAAAGGAGGAGGAAGAGGGCACAGGTGGGGAGAGGGAGGAAAGAAACTGTGACCTTGACCCCTATACACTCTGCATTCTCTTATTCTCATTAGGCTTTGACCCTGGCACCTCCCGCCAGCTGCCCACTCATGGGCCCTTCACCACCTGCCCAGGATCTCACCCAGTACTGACAGCTCCTCTTTCTGGAGAGCCCCAAGGGCCCCCTAGCCAGCCCCTCACGTGAGTAGGGGGAGAAGGATGTGTATCATAAGCCTAAGCCTGTGCTGGACACCACAGTGGATACTGAAGAAGAAAAGGTCTCAGACTAATAGGCAAGGCAGAGCTCTCCTAGTACTGCCATTTCCTAGCTGTGATGTTTTGGGCAATTAGCTTTACCTCTCTGAGCCTGTTTTTCTATCACTAAATTGGAGACACTATTACTTACCTCTCTGGTTGTTGTAAGAATTAGCAATAATGTATGGACTAGACGTAGCACAGACTCTTTAATAGTAGCAATTTTATCTGCTTAAACAGATTTGATGGGGTAATCTGATATGGGGGGCAGTGATGGTGAGAGCCTCAGAGACCCTGGAAAGGGGCCAGAGGCCATTAGGGAAAGCTCCCCAAAGCTGAGCCAAGCTCTCCTTCAAGTTCTGTGAGAATTGGGGAACTGGGAAAGGGGACCCAGACTCTGGTAGGGCAGGGACAGTAATCCCAGCTAGGTGTTTTTTAAAAACCTGTGGCCTGGTGGCTCACACCTGTAATCCCAATGCTTTGGGAGGCTGAGGTGGGAGGATCACTTGAGGCCAAGAGTTTGAGACCACCTGAGCAACAGAGTGAGACCCTGTCTCTACAGAAAAATTAAAACTTAGCCCAGAATGGTGGGGCACACCTGTTTTCCTGGCTACTCAGGAGGCTGAGGTGGGAAGATGGCGTAGGCTGACGAGTTTGAGCTTATGGTGAGCTATGATCACACCACCACTGCACTCCAGCCTGGGTGACAGAGCAAGACCCTATGTCAAAAAAAAAAAAAAAAAAAAACCACAGGTGATTTCCCATAATCCTCACAGTAGCCCTGGGAGGAAAGAGTTGGCAGGGATTTTTACTTTACTGAAAATAAAATAAGCCAAGACAGGGAATGGGGACTTAGCCACACAGTTTAATGGCCCAGCAGGCTCTCAGATTCCCAGATCAAAATATGGCAAAATCCTGCCCCTCTTTCAATGTGTACATGTCTGTTCATGTGTTTAACCACCCTGACATCTTCTCTCCTTGTTTCTAGACACTCAACTCTGATACTCCAGCCCTGTAGCACCCCAGACCCTCTTCTGCTACAGCCACAGGTCCTGGGAAAGAAGTGGGATCTAGGATGCTGGAAGGAGGTTGAGTCTGGGGAAGGGAAAAGCAGGAGACTGTGAAGGAACCAGGGGCTGAGGAACACTTAGAGGGTGGGCAGAAGTGGGGGTTCCCAGTCTGCTTCTCTTCCTTTCCCTTGCAGGCCTCTGGAGCCTCTTGCCTGGCTCGGATATCTGCCGCCTCAGAATGGCAGCTGCAGCAAGAGGCAGCTGAAGCCCTAGTGGGGCTGAAAGATTCATCCCAGGCTCCTCGTGTGACCCCTTTTGTGCCCCCGAACCCTGCCTGGATCTCCCTGCTTCACCCCTGTGTCCCACCAGGTAATTGTGTTCCATGAAACGAGAGGATGGGATAGGGATGGTTGGGAAACAGCGGTCACTGAAGTACATAGGGACTAACCAAGGAAATGAGGGGGTCGGCAGGTTGAACATTCTCAGGCCCAGGCCCCCAGGCTCCTCAAACTGGCCCCTGGGATTGCAGCTGAGAGTTGTTCAGTAAATCAATTTTATCAGTTTTGTACTAGACAGCAAATTTCTTGATGTCAAGGAAAGTAGGGCCCTGAGAAAGGCAAAGACTTGCCCAAAGGCATATAGTGAGACAGTGGCAGAGAACCCAACGCTGTGTCTCTGGACCCAGGCTGCCTGCTGAAGTCTGGAGTGGGGTCTGGCCTGGGAGGAGGTCTGATAAGTGCCTTCAAGGAGCTTCTGTTCTAGTTGGGGAACTTGGATGCCTTCACAAGACTTAGTGACAAACCTGGAGAAGACTGGAGGATTGAAGAGTGAGAACAACCTAGGGGGACAGACAGGGAAAGCTGCGAAGTCTCCTCTCCAAATAATGGATTGGACAAACTGGCCTGGAGGAACTGCTAGAGCAGAGGGAAAGGAGGCTGGAGAGGCTTCTGATGCTGGAGACCCTGCCGGGCTTAGGTGTCTAGACCAGCAACTGTACATGAAGGGGAGCCAGGGAACGTTTCTGAACTAAGCAAGGACAAATTCAGAGACCATGAGCTTTAGAAGCACAAGTAGATGGCTTTGATGGAGGGTTTGGAGGAGGCAAGACCGGAGGTGGGAAAATCAGCAAGGAGGTCTGTGAAACAATCCAGGAGAACAATGATGAGGCCTGAATTGGATGCAGTAAAAAGGGGATTGCTAGGAGGAAAAAAGGATGTGGTCTGATCCTGCCCCTTCCTTCCTGCCTACAGCTCCTGCTGGAGGAAGAGGATTCCAGCCTGTTGGCCCCGCTCTTCCACCCAGCCCAGCCCCTTCTGTTGCTCTACATATTGGCCGTCGGGGGTCCATCTCCCTCCTGAGCTAGAAACCTGGAGATGGAGGCTGCCTTGCTGTAGCAGGGAGGTGACAGCCTGCTGGCACTGTGTATTTAGTATTTTACTTAGGGATTTATGCATGGAATTTAATGTAGTACAAGCTTCGGCCTTTTTTTTTTTTAAGCTTTCAGGCGCTTCATTAGCTTTCAGTTCCTTTTGTATTGCGGGCATTTCCTTGGCTGAAGGTGGATATTCTTGATATTCTTGTACCCTTCTTGGGTCCTGGGACCTGTTGAAATCCCCAATAAAGGGAGAGTTGTGCTCTTTAAGCTGACCAGTATCTATAAATGTGTTTGCATGAGTTTACATCCCAGGATCCCATGATTCCATACATACCTATGCACTCATGTCTGTCTCCATGCCTGTGAAAACAGGAGAGTGCTTTCATTTTGTGTCTAGGTTTGTGTGAGTAAACAAGAAATAAACCTTTGTTGTTGTAAGCCACTGAGATTTGGGGATTGTTTGTTACCACAGCCTAACCTAGTCTATCCTGACTGACAGAAAGGACTTGTTCAGTTCACTTCTCAAAGTGAAAATCAGTTTTCTAGTACCTACTATAGATAAACACAAACTTGGATTTTTTTTTCCTTTGGCCAAATAAAAAAATTATATAGGGAAATACAAGGGGATCCACTGATGCTCTGTGCCAGGCATAGACAGTTTCCTGCTGTCTAGAGGGGTTACAAATTGAAATGCATACCAGAGCATTTCAAATAAATGAGCAAAGAAGGCCAGATGGACCCTGGCAAACTGAGAATGTGTGCCGTGCCTAAGGAGCAGCCTCCTTGTGGCCCTAGCAGACTGCTGCCAGGCAGGAACGTGACCTCAGTGTTGCTGCCTCTTCTGATTTTTTTTAAAAAAACTGGAAAACTAGATTTCCATGCAAAACTTCTTAATTTTCTTTTTCTTTTCTTTTCTTTTCTTTTTTTTTTTGAGACAGAGTCTTGCTCTGTCACCAGGCTGGAATGCAGTGGTGCAGTCTCGGCTCACTGTCAACCTCCACCTCCTGGGTTCAAGCGATTCTCCTGCCTCAGCCTCCCAAGTAGCTGGGATCACAGGCACATGCCACCATGCCCAGCTAATTTTTATATTTTTAGTAGAGACGGGGTTTCACCATGTTGGCCAGGATGGTCTCGATCTCTTGACTTTGTGATCCACCTGCCTCAGCCTCCCAAAGTGCTGGGATTACAGGGGTGAGCACGTTGCCCAGCCCAAACATCTTAATTTTCAAATGTTGGCTCCATTTTCTTCTTTACATTCTATACGTGCCAAATAAAACTTATCTTCAGGCCAGCTTTGGCCAATGGAATACCAATCTGATACTAATCTAACATGATATTTTCCACATGGGGAAATTGAGGCTAACCAGAATAGGAAGAATCAAGTTAGTCTTCATCACTAAGAGGTGTTTCCTCAACTATGGAGGTTCATGTGTCTAAGTTTTTTGTTTGTTTGTTTTGGGGGTTTGAGACAGGGTTTCGCTCTATCACCCAGGCTAAAGTGCAATGGCATGATCTCAGCTCACTGCAACCTCTGCCCCCTGGGCTCAAGTGATTCTCTCACCTCAGCCTCCTAGAAGCTGGAATTACAGGTGCGCGCCACCACACCCAGCTAATTTGTGTATTTTTAGTAGAGACAGGTTTTCACCATGTTGGCCAGGCTAGTCTTGAACTCCTGACCTCAAAGTGATCCACCCACCTTGGCCTGCCAAAGTGCTGGGATTACAGGTGTTAGCCACCCTGCATCCGGCCTAAGTTTTGAAGGATCCATAAAAGGTTAAGAAACTCTCATTACCATTTACTGAGTGCCCACTCTATTTGACTCCCATATCCTCACAGCAACCCTGTAAGCTATACATGATGGTTCTCATTTTACAAGTGAAGAAACAAGCTTCAAGAGGTAAAGTAACTGCTCAAGTGTTTCGGGGAACATTTCTAGACAAAGGTCAGAGAAGGGTTCCTTCTCTTTGCCAGGTTCCAAATTAGTTAATAATGTTTATAAAACATTGGACTGGGTGTGGTGGCTCACGCCTGTAATTCCAGCACTTTGGGAGGCCAAGGCAGGAAGATCATTTGAGCCTAGGAGTTTGAGACCAGGCTAAGCAACATGGTGAGACCCTGTCTCTTTAAAAAAAAATAAAAGCAGAGAGTGAAAGATGCACCACTCCTTTCCCCAATCAAGACTTCAAAAGACAGATATAAGTCAAGAGCTTTTCAAAAAAGTTTTTTTTTTACTTTACCAGGAACATCAGAGAATTTTGAGACAGAGTTTCACTCTTGTTGCCCATACTGGAGTGCAATGGCATGATCTCGGTTCACTGCAACCTCCGCCTCCTGGATTTAAGCGATTCTTCTGCCTCAGCCTCCCAAGTAGCTGGGATTACAGCATGTGCCACCATGCCCAGCTAATTTTGTATTTTTAGTAGAGACAGGGTTTCTCCATGTTGGTCAGGCTGGTCTCAAATTCCTGACCTCAGGTGATCTGCCCGCCTCAGCCTCCCAAAGTGCTGGGATTACAGGCATTAGCTACCACGCCCAGCCTGTTTTTTATTTTATTTATTTATTTATTTTTTGAGATAGAGTTTTCCTCTTGTTGCTCAGGCTGGAGTGCAATGGCATGATCTTGGCTCACCACAACTTCCGCCTCCCGTGTTCAAGCGATTCTCCTGTCTCAGTCTCCCGAGGAGCTGGAATTACAGGCATGCGCTACCATGCCCGGCTAATTTTGTATTGTTAGTAGAGACGGGGTTTCTCCATGTTGATCAGGCTGGTCTTGAACTCCTGACCTCAGGTGATCCACCTGCCTCGGCCTCCCAAAGTGCTGCGATTACAGGCGTGAGCCATCGTACCTAGCGAAAGTCTTTTATTTTTGTACTCATGATACCATTAACAATAAGATCTTACTTGCATTTGTTTCTTAGTCCTCTGGTGTCAAGTCCTTCTCCTTGAACCATTCCATACATATGAAAACTTGTTGAGCTCTTCCAAAGATGTGAAGACTGGAGACCCCTCTTCCCATTCCCACCTTTAGAAGGGCTCAAAGGATGTGCTTGATCTCAGTCTCCCGAGTAGCTGGAATTACAGGCATGCGCCTATAAGAATTACTGATTCTTTTTCCTGATGTTACCTACACCTCTTGTTTTACTCAAGATGATTGATGGTGATGACATTCAATTACAACTTGTTCTTTCTTGTTTGGGATTTTGAGAAGGTGGGTTTCTTCTCCTCCCTAACTGATTACAGAGTAGTAAAACCTGCAGCGCTTCTCAGCAGGTACTGTGAGACATCAAGAGACTAAAGTCGGCTTCACACCCTTCTTCCCTCTCCTTAGCTATTACTTAGATATATGATTGCTCCTTAATAGACCTGCCGAAGACAATGTGCCATGCTTTCCTAGTGACAGATGACCAAGGGCACAAAATCACAGAGAAAGGAAGCACTGCAACATGCACCATGGCTGAGACTCTGCTACTCGGCGCTGACCAAGGGTGCCCTGTACACCAAGGTCACACAGCTGAGAAGGGTAAAAGAGAAAGTATAATTTGGGGTTAAAGGACGGCATGAAAAGGGGAGGAAAAGGAGTGATGGAGTTTGGGGGAAGGAGTGGAGAGCAGGCCCCTCTTCACAGGCCCTTCTCATTTCTCTGCAGCTCACCTCCCCTTCAGTGCCCAGACTGGCAAGGCTTTTCATACCACCATATCTTTTCATGGCTTGATAGCTCATTGAATAATATCCCACTGTTTGTAGGCACTGCAGCCCCAAACCATTTTTAAAACTGTGTTTAAAGAGGTTATTGAAAGAGCTTGAGCATCTTCAGTTGTGGCTTCAAATCCCAGCTCAGGCTTTAGCCTTATGTGACCTTGGACAAATGACTTGACTCTAAGCCTCAGCTGACTTGGTCTATAACTATTTGTTGTTAGAGCATGTGACGCGCCATGAACCAGAGCAACCACTTTAAATGGGCAAATGGGGATCTCAGTTTTGTTTTGTTTTGTTTTTTCAATGGTAAGACAAGCCCTGAGAGGGAAAATGGAACACAGGTCAGCAGGGCAGGTAAATCTAAATGGGCAAAGTAAGCCTAACAGCTGAGCCAACAGACTCCGACACTAGAAGGCAGAACTGAACTAACTCCTCCGAAGGTCCCGCCTCTGCCGCTTTGTCCCACCCTTATCTCCTCCCTCAGTGCCTCGCTCCCCTTTCGCTCGCCCGGGTGGTGCTGAAGCAACTTCCGCCCTGAGAAGGGTGGGGCTTCCGTCTCCCGCTCTCGCGACTCCTTGCGATGAAGGACGGAAGATGGTAGCCAGATTGCTTCCTCGCCCTTCCTTTAGGTTCCCCGTCACAGTTCCGCCCTTACTACTCCCACTTCCTGCTAAGGAACAGCCACTTCCACCCGGAAAAGGGGTTGTTCCTCTGAGGGCGCCGGCTGCCCACCCAACCTGCCCTGTATTTTCGCCATCATAGTCTTCTCCACCACTGTTTCTTCCAGCCACGAACGACGCAAACGAAACCAAGTTCCCCCACCTCGGGACAGGAGCTCTTATCCTCTATTACACTCCGGGAGAAGGAAAAGCGGGAGGAAAACCCGGCCTTCACGCCCGACCCCTCGGCCCTCCCCTTTACCTCTCCACCCCTCAATACATAACCTCCCCTCTAGGCGGGGACGAAGCCACATTCGCCCTGAGAGAGGCGGAGCCTCCGCTTTTACCCCCACTCCCCCGCCCCCGCTCTCGCGAGCTTTCAGAACTCTCGCGAGACCCGAAGCCCGACTTGTGCGCCCGGGAAACCCCGTCGCTCCCTTTCCCCTGGCTGGCAGCGCGGAGGCCGCACGGTAAGCGGGTGCTCCGAATCGGACCGTGCGTGGGGCGTCAGGGCCGGACGCCGCAGCCTCAGAGCCCGTGCCTAAGGGCCCAGAGGCGCCCGGCGCGGGCCCGTCCCGCCCCCTGGAGCCGCGGCCACGTGCGAGCGGCAGGCCCGAACATGCCCGGTCAGCGCCGTCCGGGAGCTGAACGTGGGCCCGGGGGAGCAGCGGCGGGTGTGCGTGGGGCGTCCGGAGTCCCGGGGCTGAGGAGTGGGGTTGCGCAGGATCTTCACACGCGGGAGCCGGGCTGCGTTCGAGAGTCCGTGGGCGTCAGTGAGCTCCTTCGGACCCACAGGAGCCGGGGCCAGTCGTTGAAGGGGCCTTGAGAAGTAACGGGGTACCCTGGTTTAGGATACCTTGGAGCGAAAGGAGTGGGGTGGGGTCCGGGCGTTTGGCGGTCGTCTCCGCCAGGCCTTTGTTCACATGCGTGACCTTCTCCCGCAGATGCCTGGAGTTACTGTAAAAGACGTGAACCAGCAGGAGTTCGTCAGAGCTCTGGCAGCCTTTCTCAAAAAGTGAGTTTGGGGACTGAGGTTCAAAGCGGGTGGAGGCTGTCGCGTTGGTCTGCCCGTCTGGGCCCAGTGTTTGCCCGTGCTGGCAGGGGAGACCTGTTTGGGGCTTCTGTGGCTCCTTTCGGCATTAGGCCTGGCTTGGTTACGGTTCCAGCCTCTCTTTGTACTCTGAGCACATCAGGCACCTCGTAACCCATGGTTGTGTTGAAGGGAGGGCATTTGGAGTGTGGGTAGTTTGTGGAGATTACTGAATCGTGGTTTTTTCTCACTGTTTTGGTTTTAGGTCCGGGAAGCTGAAAGTCCCTGAATGGGTGGACACCGTCAAGCTGGCCAAGCACAAAGAGCTTGCTCCCTACGATGAGAACTGGTTCTACACGCGAGCTGGTGAGGAACTTGGGTCTTTGGCTGGAGAGTGGGGAGCTGGGTGACCCCTGGCACAAACCATACTTACCTGTCTCCTCTGAGCTCTTTCCTGGCCCCTGCCCAAGAGGGAGAGACGTTGGGTTGTGTCACCACATGCTTTGTGTGATAGGACATTCAATAACTTGATACTCTAAGTTTTTATGCAATTCTAAGAGCCTTGTGAGAGGAGGACTTGTGGCTTTGAGCTTCAAGGGAAACCAGAGACTGATGAATGTTCAGATTTTGCTTATAGGTGGTTTAATCCTTCCTACATACATGGAGTCAGACTCCCTGGGTTTGAATCCATCTTTTACATCTGCCCGTTGTCAACTCTGGCAAATTACTTAACCTGCCTGTGCCTCCATTTTCTCATCCCTAAAATGGGGCTAATGACTGTGCCAGTACCGAGAGAATTGTAAGGATTGAATGAATTTAAATCAGAGTGTTTAGAACATGTCTGTTCCAAAGTAGTTAAGAAAAAGTTAGCTACTTTTTATAATTGCTCAGATCAAGTTAGCCTTCTCTATGTCTCTTAACAGGTTGTTTCTAACTAAATGGTTGGAGGTGTGGCCAGGTTAGTCCTTGCTTTAAATCTTGACTTCCTGACCTTACGGGCACCCTGTGACCTTGTGCCAGCCCATCTCTTTTCGATCTTACAGTAATAATTTATGTTCAGTAATAATACAATAATGTACAGTAATAGGTGTATGTACAGCCCCTAACTAGTATTAGTTCTCACGTGTCTTGACATTTCAGTACTCATTAAATCTTCACCCTCAGGAAGACCTAACGTGGTGGGCGGTGGCAGTGCTGTGTTGTGTCAAGGCGACAGCCTCAGAGTGGACCTTTGCTAAGGGGCCTTGGCCTCTCTAATCTTAAACCTTATATTTCATGAAGCGGGGTTTGGAAATCAGCAAAACTTCAGAATGACCCTGAAGAGAGTTGACCTTGGTACAGGTGCTTGTCCCTTCAGAATAAGAAGTATTTTGTAGATTTGTGGTACATTTGTGCCTCAAATGGCCATGGGACCCACTCTATCGGGCCTTGGAGTGGGCACAGAGGACCAGCGTAACTCAGCTGCAGCCTCTGAGGACTGAAAGATGAACTTGCTAAGAGGGGTAGGGTTGATGGCATATCACCCACTCACCATTCTTTTTAGACAGATTGTGGGGCTGATGAAGAGAAGCTGACTTACCTGGGTGCACAGCAGTGACAAGGTCTGGAAGAGACGTGTCCCCTCCACCTATCCCCCCATCTTGCTTTGGCAGTGCCTCAAGGGGCAGTAGGTCAGGGCAGCTTTGGATCTAGGATTAGGAAAAATAATCTAATAGCCTTTCTCATTTGCTGGGGTGAAGATGCATGCTACGCTATCAGATACCCCAAAATAGGACTATATGTGTCTTTTGTTCATGTGTGTTTTTGTTTGTTTTAACATGGGGAAGGATTAACAAGAGATGGGATTAAGCCCTTGGATAATAAACCTAGTCGCACCTGATGGTCATGGTAGACTGTGGCCCTTTTCGGCCCGCCATGTTCCTTCCTGGAAACCTCAGGCAGGATGTGCATCTTCTGCCTGTCTGCTGGCCTTCATCACAGGAAGTACCACAAAGGTCCCTTTTCCACCTCACTTATCCAGCTGCCCTAGTAGCACAGGATGGTTGTGTGTAGACTAGAGGCCTGTTGTGTATATTTTTGTTGGGGTACAGCCACACCCACATATTTACATACACAGGTGCAGAGTTGTAGTTGTGGCAGAAGGTCTAGCTCTGTCACCCAGGTTGGAGTGCAGTGGCACAATTATAGCTCACTGCAGCCTCGAACTCCTGGGCTCAAGTGATCCTCCCGTCCCACCCTCCTAAGTGACTACAGGTGCCCACCAGTCACCATGCCTAGCTAACTTTTTTTATTTGTAGAGATGGAGTCTCACTATGTTGAACTCCCAAGCTCAAGCAATCCTCCTACCTCAGCCTCCCAAAGCACTGGGATTATAGGCAGAGTTTACCAGTCTCTATTTTAAAGTTTTAATATGTTCCACCCAGTTTGGCAGTCAGCTTATACTAGTCATGAGAGTGATCTGTTTTACCAAAAGAAGCTGACACGCAGACAGGTGAAGGTACTAGCTGAAAGTCTTCATAGAGTCTGGCCTGTTTTGCCCCCTCATATTTGAGGCTGAAGTGTGCTGAGGCAGCAGGGCCAAAATACGGAGGCATGTAGGAACCAGTGTGTGGTAGACAGGTCTTAATCTTGGAGTTTGGAGATAAGGAGGTCCATGGCAGAAGATGGGGCCCTCCTAGGGGGTGGTTTGGGAATGGAGTGGAGCTGTAGGAGTAAGAAATCCCAAGGCAGTGGTGTAAGGGGCAAGGTGGAGGAAGAACTCAAAGACTTGCTCTCACTGGATGTTCAAGGGATGGTCACCATGGGTCTTTATGAAGGGGGTGGTCTCAGCTCACTGAAACCTCTGTCTCTCAGGTTCAAGTGATTCTTTTACCTCAGCCTCTCAAGTAGCTGGTATTACAGGCATGCGCCACCACGCCTGGCTAATTTTGTATGGTTAGTAGAAATGGTGTTTCTCCGTGTTGGTCAGGCTGGTCTTGAACCCTGCAACCTCAGGTGATCCGCCCACCTCAGCCTCCCAAGGTGCTGGGATGACAGGCGTGAGCTACCGCACCCAGCTAGGCCTCTTTTTTTTTTGAGATGGAGTTTCGCTCTTGTTACCCCAGCCGGAGTACCATGGCGTGATCTTGGCTCAATGCAGCCTCCCATTTTCCAGGTTCAAGCAATTCTCTTGCCTCAGCCTCCCGAGTAGCTGGGATTATAGGCGCGCACCACCATGCCCAGCAAATTTTTACATTTTTAGTAGAGACAGGATTTCACCACATTGGTCAGCCTGGTCTCCAACTCCTGACTTCAGGTGACCTGCCTCAACCTCCCAGTGTGCTGGGATTACAGGCATGAGCCACTGTGCCTGGCTGCACAAGCCTCTTGCTGTCTTGATTCTCTGAAGGACCTGCTGAAGATAGAGATGTGGGAGTCCAGTTTGGTGTTTTGGTGGGCGTCTGTGTGCTGAATTGGGGTGTCTGAAAACATTTCTTGTAGGTTGAAGGCCAGTCCATCTTTGTCTCCTTCGTAGGGCTGGGTACCCACTTGTGCTGTGATAGTAGAAAGAATTCTTGAGTTAATTTTCGTATAAGTTTAAAAAATTAAAAAGATAATAGAAAGAATGAGATCCTGGGAGGCGTCACAGAAGTGAGTTAAGGGATTAATCAAGGTCAAAGAAGTGGTTTCTTCTTATAAGTTTGGCAGAGAAGGGTCAGCCAGAGTGTACTGGGGGGAGTTCTTCCCTGTCTTTGACTCAGTAGGTCAGGATGCGACCACCAGTCTGAACTTAGCTGAGCTGTGATGACTCCTGAGAAACGAGTCATCACAAGCCAAACTTAAAAGAAGTGCTTGGCTGGTCTGCCCTGTGCTCAAGTGCAGAGGGAACCCCCTCTTGGTCTAGCAAGAACACACAGCAGCTCTCCCTTGACCATGAACTCACAGTAGAGTGAAGAGGGGTGGCCTCCTTTGCAGTTCCAGGTAGAGGGTGATTCCTGGACAAGGGGTTCCTGAGAGGAATGGGTTGCCATCCCAAGAATTCACACAGCAGAGGAGCAAAAGGCTTCTAGTCTGGAGGAACTGCAGAAGAAACCATTTGTGACAGCACCTTGCTTGCAGTTGGCTCTCATAAGTACCAGCTAGGGTGGCCTGGATTTGTGCAACTCCCAATTCAAAAGGTGCGGCTGGAACCTGGGTCTCTAGGGGGTGAGGAAAAAGGTCAGTGTTTTAATAGAATGCGGTATTTCAGCTCTTGCATTTCCAATTTGAAAAGTTAATAACCCTTCCTCTCCCTTCTAGTGGGTCAGAAAAAATAATTAGCATGAACTGGAATGGCAGGGGTGGAGCTTATAATATCTGACCAAGGTTGTTCTCCTTGCCAAAAGGTTTTTATACAGCCGAAAGAAACATTTTAAGCCTCCTTTAAAGAACCTGATAGGCTTTATTGAAAGCTTGTTCTTTGCCAGTCACTATGTGTCTCCTTCGGTACCATAGCGTGAACCACCTGGAGGATAGATAGGTGTGTCCTATGTCCCTCAAGGAGGAACAGTGTTGGAATTCAAGCCCCTGTCAATCTGACAGCTCAGAGCTTGGCTATGTCCACACCAAGACTGGCCTGAGCTCTGGGTGCTAGTCGCAACTCAACAAGACTGAGGTTGAGTGCCCGTTTCTGGTACACAGCCTCTCTGGGCTTCTCTGCTTAGGAGCATGTGCCTTACTCTTAAAAAGCAAGATAACAGAAAAAGCTACCCTGCTTTCCCCAGTCCTGGGTACTGTAGTTCGAGTGGGAGAGCAGGTCTCCACCCAGAGCCAGAGCACAGCCAGGTACAGGGCCCAGAGGGATGGCAGCAGCTGCTGGACATTTGAGCTGGTCTGAAAGGTTGGAGGTTTCCAGTGATGTCACTCTCCTGGCAGAAAGATTGGGGTGGGTGGCTTATACCAAGTGGTCCTGGTTGTGGGTACTTATAACCCGGCAGTGGGGTAGGGGGTAGGATGTGGGGTGAGGTGGGGATAGAAGTGAGCAGATGGCAGAGGTAGTGAGACAACAGCAGGGCTGTGCTCTTAGCCCCTGCAGACCATGGTTATACAGTATCAGCCAGGGATTGGTTCCAGGATGAACCCCAATACCTAAGTCCACAGATGCTCACTCTTAATATAAAATGCTATAACATTGGCGCTGGCACAGTGGCACACACCTGTAATCCCAGCACTTTGGGAGGCCAAGATGGGTGAATCACTTGAGCCCAGGAGTTCAAGACCATCCAGGCAACATGGCAAAATGGGTCTCTTCAAAAAATTAGCTGGGTGTGGTGGTGTGCGCCTGTAGTCCCAACTATTCAGAAGGTCAAAACTGCAGTGAGTTGTTACCAATGCCACTGCACTCCAGCCTGGGTGACAGAATGAGGCCCTGTCTCAAAAAAAAGAGTGATATTTGCATATAGCCTATGCAGATCGTCCCATGTAGTAGTAGTATTTTTTTTAAGACAGTCTCACTCTGTCGCCCAGGCTGGAGTGCAGTGGCATGATCTTGGCTAACTGCAACCTCTGCCTCCCAGGTTGAAGCGATTCTTCTGCCTCATACTCCCAAGTAGCTGGGATTACAGGTGTGCGCCACCACACCTGGCTAATTTTTATGTATTTTTAGTAGAAATAGGGTTTTGCCATGTTGGTCAGGCTGGTCTCAAACTCGTGACCTTAGGTGATTCACCCACCCGCCTCAACCTCCCAAAGTGGTGGGATTATAAGCATGAACCACCATGCCTGGCCGGATCCCATATATAGTAAATCATCTCCAGAGTACTTCTAGATTAATACAGGCTAGACATATAGCAGTTCCAGCTACTTGGGAGGCTGAGGCAAGAAAACTGCTTGAGTCTAGGAGTTCGAGGCTGCAGTGAACTGTGATCACACCACTGCCCTCCAGCCTGGGTGACAGAATGAAGCCCTGTCTTAAGGCGGAGGGAACTAATACAGTAATTGTCACACTGCTTTTAATTGTGTGGATTTTTTTCCTCTGAATATTTTTGATCAACCATTGGTTGAGTCTGTGGCTATGGAGGGCTGGCTGTGTTTGGACCTGATCTCAGGGCAGGAGGGGGCTGGGAACAAGCGGTGTGCAACAACCATTTCTGGTCAGGGAGCAGGAGGCCAGGAGCAGCCCACCACCCCACACAAAACACTGCTGCCTGGCACTTGACAATTATGGAAGAATCCCCAAATTCCTCCACTTGATCTTTAGAACTAGAGGAAAGAAGTCAATTGAGCAGACTCTGACCAATTTGCTGGTCTCTGGGTCTCAGGGACAAATCAGACTCTGCTCCAGAGCCAGGCAGAACCATGTGATGGCTGAACTCTGGGTACTTCCTGCATCATGGATCACAGTGGCAGGACAGGGCAGTGCCTCCAGAGCTGTGTGACATGGAGCCATTGAGTACCCTCTGGCATCTCAGTTTCACTCTCTGTAAAGGAGAATAGCACTTGACACACCCATTGAGTCCTCACAGTAACCTCCTGGCCCTAAGGTGAGGTGCAGTGGAGAGACAGAAAAGCCCTTGGCATGGGGCCTGGCTGATGTGTGCTCCAGTTAGTGGAACCGTGCAAGTGTTTCTGGGGAGGTGGGAACTTTCCTTGCCGGCAAGGAGGCTGGCTGGGGTGGACCAGGGACTTGCCCAAGCCAGTCTAAGAACAAGAACCCCTGTGTCCACAGAGGGGCTGGTACACATTCCAAGATGGGGGCATCCACTGCACAGTGTCTGCCCTGTCCTTGTTATCCTGAGCTCTCTCCAGACTGTGGGTTGCCCAGAGAGTGGCAGTAGGTCCTTTCACTCCTGCTTCTCTGGGCCCCATGGAGATGGTCACAGCTAGGCCCCACCTGTACATACCTCAGGTTCAATTCAACAGCAGTGCTGCTGGGACAGTAATCACTAAAGAAGTTGGCCCTGCAGAGGTGGGAGTGCCCACCCAGGGTGCAGGGCTGCTTGGTGAGGAAGAGCTAACTGGGGTTGGGGACAAAGAGAGGGAGCTGTCAGTTTCCGGGTGTTAGTGTGTGTTTTCAGTTTCCCCTTCTTATACAATGGTGAGAATTGGCTGTTTACACACGGAATTGTTTACATGAGACCTTGATCAAGGCCCTAAATCGCCCTCTCACACTATCCTCAGCTTCCACAGCGCGGCACCTGTACCTCCGGGGTGGCGCTGGGGTTGGCTCCATGACCAAGATCTATGGGGGACGTCAGAGAAATGGCGTCATGCCCAGCCACTTCAGCCGAGGCTCCAAGAGCGTGGCCCGCCGGGTCCTCCAAGCCCTGGAGGGGCTGAAAATGGTGGAAAAGGACCAAGATGGGTAAGCACGGTGGGCAGGGCCAGCAGTGCCCACAACTCATTTCCCCAACAAATGGTCCTGCATAGTCTGCCCAGCCCCTCAGGTGTCTCCTCAGAGGCAGGCAGGAGGGGATTCTGCAGAAAAGCAAACAGCAAGGGGCCTCACCCTGACCTCTGGCTGACTAGCCCAGGCTCCAGGAAGGTAATTTAGCGACTGTCCACTTTCATTAGCCTGCTCGTTAACTTTTCCCAATTGATTTTTCGGGGCTTTTGATCTAATGCTTGCACAAACGACACCCCATCAGCTCCCAGGCGGGCTCCCACTACTGCCCCCAGCTCATTAGAATGCACCTGACTAGGGCCCTCACTGAGACTTGGCTGGCGGCAGGTGGTCCCACAGTCAGGTGCCTTCTTGAGAAGCCTAGCTCCAAACCAGAAGGGAAGGGGCTGAGAACATGACCTGTGCTCACTGGGGCCTGCATGACCGTTTCCTCCCCATAGGGGCCGCAAACTGACACCTCAGGGACAGAGAGATCTGGACAGAATCGCCGGACAGGTGAGACCTGCGTTGGGGCAGGGCCAGAATTATTTCCTCCTGGAGGGCACAGCCCAGTGTGGTGGTGGGGTCAGGAGGCCTGCCCAGGGACAGGAGAAAGGACAGTTCTGACTGACTTTTCCTGCTGGTGCTGCTTAGAAATTTGGAGGGAACTCCAGCCCAGGTGCCAGTGAGCATCTGCAGAGCAGATAGCTGCATCTGCAGACAACTCCCTCTTCCCAGGTCGGCCTGCAGTGTTCCCTGAAGTCCTCATGCTTACTGAGCATCACATGGGTTGCTTGGGAGAGGTGGAGATAAGGGATGGGACTGATGCAGGACCCAGGCCTCCATTCAGATCCTGGCTGGCTGACACCTGGGGCAGAGTGGCCACACCTCTGGTGCCACAGTCTCCCTCTCTTGGCCTCCCTGTGGCCAGAATCTACCCTTGGCCATGTCAAGCATGGTAGTGAGTACAGCAGAAGCTGCCAGGGCCTGGCATGAACTCAGTTCTGTAGCATTGACTCAGGCCTCCTAGGAGCCTTGGAGTATTTAGTCACTTAGTCACAAAAGAATGGAAGGTGTTAGCCTTCTAGGAGTTGGGGGTTGCCTGGAAGGAGAAAGCTCTTCCAGGCAGAGGGGCTTGGCAGGCACATCATTGCTTGGATGTTGCTTTCTCACATGGCAGGGGGACTCTACTCCACCAGTCCCTTCTCCCTTCCACATCTGTGAAATGGGGAAATACCCACAGTGAGAATTAGATGAGATGGATGCATTTGATTTAAGACCACACATCAAGCGCCCACCTCTAGTGGGTGGTAGATAGCTGTTACAAAGTGCCTCAGCAGAGGCCCCCTTGACTGACCTTACTCTTCCATCTTTTCCCACAGGTGGCAGCTGCCAACAAGAAGCATTAGAACAAACCATGCTGGGTTAATAAATTGCCTCATTCGTAATCCTGGTCTGGGTCTCTTTAGAGTCTGCTCTGTCGCCCAGGCTGGAGTGCAGTGGTACCATCTCAGCTTATTGCAACCTCTGCCTTCCGGGTTCAAGCAATTTTCCTGCCTCAGCCTTCCAAAGTGCTGGGATTACAGGTGTGAGCCACTGCGCCTGGTCTGGTCTGGGTCTCTTCATTGGTTGCTCTTTGGGGGCATGAAGAAGCGCTTGCTCCCTTCCCTTGAGTGAGGGTGCCTAGGTGGCTGTGTACCTGGCAGCCAGTAGGGCCTCCCCAGTCAAACAGTTCCTATCTGGGTTTGGAGGAAGGACCTAGGGGCCCTTGTGGCTCACTCTCCCACATCCTCTTTGCAATTCTCCGTAGGAAAGGATGGCTGTGTGAGCTGTAGAGGGCAGTAAGCTGTGCACTCAGCTGGACGTGGGCTGCAGAGGTGGCTACTGCTGGAGGAAAGCAGGAGGGTCCATGGCTCATGCTTCTCCCTGGAAGGTGGAGCATGGACAGGCCACCAGGGAGACTCCACCACAAAGTGGCCTGTGCTGCCCGCATGCTAACACTCCTGGACCTGCACATTCTGGATGGTCCTTGAGCCTTCACTCTGCATCTGAGTGGCGGTGGGCCTGCTGAGTGTGGCAGTGGCGGGAAGCCAGTGGAAGCGGAGCCTGCTAGGGGCCTGTGCAGAAGTGCAGCTCCCAGGGTGGCCACACGGGGGCTGCATGACCTCAGCAGTCCACAGTGACTGACTTACACAGCAAAGTGCGATGGGGTCTCCACCCATGATTGGGCACCTGATCAGGGCAGGAGATCCCAACACTGCCCAGTGGGCAAGATGGGAAAGAAGCTCTTGGGAGCTGCTGTGACCTGATGTTGCTCCCAGTTGGGGAGATTAAACTGGTTTGTCCATTATCTCCAAGGATTCCCCTGTCCAAGTTATTCCTGGGATCTGACCCATTTCCTGGAAAGGGCCAAGCCTGGGTTTTGGAGTTTAAACTACTTGAGTTTAAATCCCAACTCTTCCTAATCCCATATGAGCATGTGCACCTTCCTCCCCCGAGCCTTTACCTCGTGTGTGACCCTGCTAACTCCTGATCGGGCAACATGCCATGGAGAGCCTTGGCTCTGAGTAGCTCTGCTGGTGGACAGCCAATTGGCAGTCCCCAAATCTAAGGCCTAAGTGTTGAAAATAGGAAGTATCAAAGCCACCAGGTCCTACACCAGGGGAGAATGAAGCTACCGCCCTTCCCGGCTTGATTGTCAGTGCTGAAGGATTTGTATTTAAAACACTCTTAGAACCTACTGTGTGCCAGCACCACACTGTGCCAGGCACTTTCCAAATGCATCACTGTGGCCAGGCACGGTGGCTCACGCCTGTAATCCCAGCACTTTGGGAGGCTGAGGTGAATCACCTGAGGTCAGGAGTTCCAAAAAACAGCTTGGCCAACATCGTGAAACCCCGTCTCTACTAAAAAAAAAAATAGAAAAAATTTGGGCATGGTGGTGCATGCCTGTAATCCCAGCTACTCAGGAGGCTGAGGCAGGAGAATTGCCAGAACCCAGGAGGCGGAGGTTGTGGTGAGCTGAGATCGTGCCATTGCACTCCAGCCTGGCTAACGAGCAAAACTCCGTCTCCAGAAATTAAAATTAAAAATTAGCCAAGCATGGTGGCACACGCCTGTAATCCCAGCTACTCGAGAGGCTGAGGCAGGAGAATCGCTTGAATCCAGGAGGTGGAAGTTTCAGTAAGCCGAGATCACACCACTGCACTGCAGCCTGAGCAGAGCCAGAGTCCATTTCAAAAAAAGAAAAATTTTAAAAGCATCATTGTTTACACTCAGCAACCCTGTGAAGTAGGTGCCGAAAAGCATTTTGGAAGTAGAGAAAGTAAGCCATAGATAGGTTGGGTAACTTGCCCGATGTCCGCCAGCTACAGCCATCATTTGAACCCAAACCACCTGGCTGCAGCCCTGGGCCTAGCCACTCCAGGGCTCTGTACAGAAGAGAGGCTCAAAGGGTTGCACTCTGGCTGCGGGCCAGTCACTTCCCATTCTGTGCCCTAGTTTCCTCTTGACCATTAAGGATAAAACATTTCCCAGAGCTAACATGAGAAAATGCCAAGCGTCTAGTTTGCACAGCAGCAGGTAGGCGGGAAGGTGGAAGTGTCCAGAGTAGGTCTGCAGTCCTGCAGCCGCGCTGCTCCAGCCACTGGGGGGCAGTAGAGGGCCTAGAAACACTCCTCCACTGAAGGCAAAGTCAGGGCTTCCAGGTCTGGAGCCAAGCTTATTCCTGGGAGGGGGTCTTAAGGAGGAATTGAAGCGCAGAGGGGCTACTGACCCCAACAGAACACCTGGAATCCTGGTCCCCAGAGCTAGAGAACTGTGTTCCAGATACTGTGCCACGGCACATTGCAGAATTTTTTTTTTTAAAGGGTTTCATCATGTTGGCCAGGCTGCTCTTGACACCTGACCTCAGGTGATCCGCCCACCTCAGCCTCCCAAAGTGCTGAGATTACAGGTGTGAGCCACCACACCCGGCCAGAATATTCTTACAGTCTTACAAGTCGGGGGGTTATACCCATGTTATATGAGAAGAAACAGGTTCGGATGACCAGTCAGTTGACAAAACTGAGATGTAAAAGAATCATGGACTCTTGAGGCCCAGGCTCTTCTGCGTGGGTGGCAATTGCACTTTTTAAAAATTTTGCACTGTGGGAGGTGGATCACTTGAGGTCAAGAGTTTGAGACCTTGACTGGGTGTGGTCGCTCATGCCTGTAATCCCAGCACTTTGGGAGGCTGAGGTGGGTGGATCGCCTGAGGTCAGGAGTTTGAGACCAGCCTGATCAACATGGTGAAACCCCATCTCTACTAAAAATGCAAAAATTAGACGGGCGTGGTGGTGTATGCCTGTAATCCCAGCTACTTGGGAGGCTGAAGCAGAAGAACCGCTTAAATACAGGAGGCGGAGGTCATGGTGAGCAGAGATTGCGCCACTGCACTCCAGCCTGGGCAACGAGAGTGAAACTCTGTCTGAAAAAAAAAAATTTCGAGACCAGCCTGGCCAACATGGTGAAACCCTGTCTATTAAAAATACAACAAAGGCCAGGCGTGGTGGCTCACACCTGTAATCCCAGTACTTTGGGAGGCCAAGGTGGACAGATCACCTGAGGTCAGGAGTTCAAGACCAGCCTGACCAACATGTAGAAACCCCATCTCTACCAAAAATACAAAATTAGCCAGGCATGGTGGTACATGCCTGTAATCCCAGCTATTCGGGAGGCTAGAGCAGAAGAATCACGAATCTGGGAGGCAGAGGTTGTGGTGAGCCAAGATTGTGCCATTGCACTTCAGCCTGGATAACGAGTAAAACTCCACCTCAAAAATAATAATAATAATAAATACCAAAAAAAAAAAAAATGGCAGGGCACTGTGGTGCACACCTATAATCCCAGTACTTAGAAGGCTGAGACAGGATGATGTCTTGAACCCAGGAGGCAGAGGTTGCAGTGAGCAGAGATCACATCACTGCACTCCAGCCTAGATAACAGAGAAAAAAAAAAAAGCTGAAATACTTGAGGCATGCAAAAGAGTATTCGTAATGTAACAAAAACCTGTGAAGCATCACCCAGTTTAAGTAACACAGGCAGGGCAGGGTGCAGTGCCTGTAATTCCAGCACTTTGGGAGGCCAACCTGGGAGGATCACTTGAGGCCAGGAGTTCCAGGCCAGCCTGGGCAACATAGCGAGACCCCACCTCTACAAAAATTTAAAAAATAGCTAGGCATGGTGGTGTGCACCTGTAATCCCAGCTACTTGGGAGGCTGAGGTAAGAGAGTCACTTGAGCCCAGGCGTTTGAGGTTATGATCGTACCACTGCACTCTAGCCTGGGCTACAGAGAGAGGCTCTCTCTCTCTCTTTTTTTTTTTTTTTTTTTTTTTTTTTTTGAGATGGAGTTTCGCTCTTGTTACCCAGGCTGGAGTGCAATGGCGCGATCTCTGCTCACCGCAACCTCCGCCTACTGGGTTCAGGCAATTCTCCTGCCTCAGCCCCCCGAGTAGCTGGGATTACAGGCACATGCCACCATGCCCAGCTAATTTTTTGTATTTTTAGTAGAGAC
Organism: Aotus nancymaae; assembly: GCF_030222135.1. Classification (NCBI taxonomy): domain Eukaryota; kingdom Metazoa; phylum Chordata; class Mammalia; order Primates; family Aotidae; genus Aotus; species Aotus nancymaae. The sequence continues at coordinate 12,689,727 of NW_026988441.1, read as the reverse complement.
GGGGTTTCACCTTGTTGACCAGGATGGTCTTGATCTCTTGACCTCGTGATCCATCCGCCTCGGCCTCCCAAAGTGCTGGGATTACAGGCTTGAGCCACCGTGCCCGGCCAGAGGCTCTATCTCTTAAAAAAACAAAAAACAGAAAGTGGCTGTGTGCAGTGGCTCATGCCTGTAATCCCAGCACTTTGGAAGGCTGAGGCAGGGGGATCACCTGAGGTCAGGAGTTTGAGACCAGCCTGGCCAACATGGTGAAACCCCATCTCTACTAAAAATATAATTTTTTTTTTTAAAGATGGAGTTTCACCATGATGGCCAGGCTGGTCTCGAACTCCTGACCTCAGGTGATCCACCCACCTCGGACACCCAAAGTGCTAGGATTACATGCTTGAGCCACTGCGCCCGGCCCAAAAAATATAAAAATTAGCTGGGCATGGTGGCACGTGCCTGTAGTCCCAGCTACTTGGGAGGCTGAGGCAGGTAAATCACTTGAACCTGAGAGGCAGTGGTTGCAGTGAGCCAAGATCACACCACTGCATTCCAGCCTGGGTGACAGAGCAAGACTTTGTCTCAAAAAAAAAAAGTAATACAGGAAATAAAACCAAGGCAAGACGAGCTCTCTGTGTGTCTGTGTGCCCTTCCCCAGACTCAACCCTGGCTTCCCCAAGAGGTAACCCCTCCCAGGAACTGGGCGTTTGTCACTTTTCTGCACAGGTCTACAGCTCTACTACAAATGTGTGTCTCTAAGCAGCACACGGGGTTGTTTTGCCTTGTGAAAACAAGTCAACTCTATCATGCTACGGCATTTTTTCTGATGTTTGTGCTGTTTCTGAAACAGCCTTGACACCTTCCCCTATTCTACAGCATTCTGTCGGCTGACTTTGCCATGGTGTATGCGCCAATTCTCCCATGCATGGACTTTTCATTTGCTTCTCAATGTCTGCTACCAAAAATCTCCCTGCAATGAATTTATTTGATGTATCCCTTTGCATGTGTGTAGGAGGGTCCCCTAACTGCTCGCAGATATCTCAGCAACTCTGCCCTCCCCACTCAGACCTCATTTCCCTCCTCCAGACATGCTCAAAGGAAACTGGGAGCAACACAGAATCAACCTTGAATCTCTGTCCACCACCTGCAGACTGTATGACACGAGCAAGTGACAACAACCCCTATCTGGGCCGCAGTTTCCCCTCTGTAAAACGGGGAATGACCTACCTTGCCCAGTCATGGCAGATCAATATAAAACAACTTCCAGCTGAGTGTGATGGCTCATGCCTGTAATCCCAGCTCTTTGGGAAGCCAAGGCAGGAGGATTCCCTGAGGCCAGGAGTTAAAGACCAGCCTGGGTAATGTAGCAAGATCCCATCTCTCTAAAGAATAATAATACATAAATATATAGATAGATATTAGTATTATTATTGAGATGGACTTTCACTCTTGTCACCCAGGCTGGAGTACAATGGTGTGATCTCAGCTCACCACAACCTCCACCTCCTGGGTTCAAGCGATTCTCCTGCTTCAGCCTCCTGAGTAGCTGGGACTACAGACATGCACCACTATATCCAGCTAATTTTTATATTTTTAGTAGAGATGGGTTTTCACCATGTTGGCCAGGCTGGTCTCCTGACCTCAGGTGATTCTCCCGCCTCGACCTCCCAAAGTGCTGGGATTACAGGCATGAGCCACCACGCCCAGTCTGTTTTTCTTTTCTTTTTTTTTTTTTTTTTTTTTGGAGACGGAGTTTCGCTCTTGTTACCCAGGCTGGAGTGCAATGGCGCGATCTCGGCTCACCGCAACCTCCGCCTCCTGGGTTCAGGCAATTCTCCTGCCTCAGCCTCCTGAGTAGCTGGGATTACAGGCACGCGCCACCGTGCCCAGCTAATTTTTTGTATTTTTAGTAGAGACGGGGTTTCACCATGTTGACCAGGATGGTCTTGATCTCTTGACCTCGTGATCCACCCACCTCGGCCTCCCAAAGTGCTGGGATTACAGGCTTAAGCCACCGCGCCCGGCCTGTTTTTCTAAAAAAAAAATAATTCTACCAGGCGCAGCGGCTCACACCTGTAATCCCAGCACTTTGGGAGGCCAAGGTGGGCAGATCACAAGGTCAAAAGATCAAGACCATCCTGGCCAACATGATGAAAACCCGTCTCTACTAAAAATACAAAAATTAGCTGGGTGTGGTGGTGCACGCCTGTAGTCCCAGCTACTCAGGAGGCTGAGGCAGGAGAATCGCTTGAACCCAGGAGGCGGAGGTTTCCATGAGCGGAGATCGCACCACTGCTCTCCAGCCTGGCGACAGAGCGAGACTCCGTCTGAAAATAAAGAATTCCAATAAAGAGCTGATCATGGTTCTAACTCCTTGAATACCAGGAACACCATGTCCTATCACATAATGAGACAGGGAGACATTCTGATCCTCATCTCAGAGACAAAAAATGCCAAGGCTCGAAGGATTAAACTGCCCACCTCGTCACATGGGTAGTCGGCCACGGGGCAGCCTGCCTTACTGATTCTTCGTGAGCATTTATAGTGACTGCATTTACTGAGCACCTATTATGTGCCACTTCCGTGCACCCAGCAACCCCTTTAAGTCCTTGTTTCTTTTTTCTTTTTCTTTTTGAGATGGAGTCTTGCTTTGTTACCCAGGCTGGAGTGCAACAGCACAATCTCAGCTCACTGCAACCTCAGCCTCCCAAGTTCAAGTGATTCTCCTGTCTCAGCCTCCGGAGTAGCTGGGATTATAGGCACCCACCGTGCCTGGCTAATTTTTGTGTTTTTTCGTAGAGACGGCAGTTTCACCATATTGCTCAGGCTGGTCTTGAACTCCTGACCTCATGATCTGCCTGCCTCGGCCTCCCAAAGTGCTGGGATTACAGGTGTGAGCCACCGTGCCCAGCCTTCAGTTTCTAATCCCAAGCAAGGAAATGGCATCAGGGAAGGGACACGGTTTGCCCAAGGTCAGGCAGGGGCAGAGGTCAAGCTCAGAACCCTCACCTGCCCACAGTACGTGCCCAGGACTCAGGCTCCCTAGGCTTCCTTCCAAAGGCTCAGCAGTGATGACCCAGCCCTTGAACCAGCCTCTTCCCCCACCCAGGCAGCCACCTCTCAGGGGAATTGTGGCCACCACAGGTGCAGGGAGCAGTTCCTCTCTACTCTCGGCCTGAAGCATACCCAGCAGGGGCTGTCCCCAGGCCCAACAAGCAAAGGACCCAGCAGCGAGGACCACTGGAGCCCATCTCCGGGGGGCTGGGCAGGAAATAGGGTGGGGTTTGGGGTAGGGAGCTGGTACCCCGGGACTGCTGCAGCTCAAACTAATCCACCCACCGGGAGAAGATGCCTGGGGGTCTCGGAGTCCTCCAAGCTCTGCCTGCCTCCATCTTCCTCCTCTTCCTGCTGTCTGCTGCCTACCTGGGTATGTGGCCAATGGGCAGGAACTGGGGGGAGGTGGGGGAAGCCGTGGAGGTTGCAGAGAGGGCACAGGCAGAGGGAAGGGGGCTCAGGAGAGGGGAATAGGAGGCAGAGAGTACGGAGCCAGGGAACACGCCTACAGAAATCGAGTCTGTTCCAAGCTGGGCAAAGACGCGACTGGAGGGAGCCCAGTGCAGCTGGAGAGAGCCCAGCGAAGGAAAAGGGGCGTCCAGAGCCCCATGGAGGGAGGCAGGAGCAAGCGTCACCTCCCCCACCTCCTGTAAAAGAAGGAACCAAAGCTGCTCTTGACTGAGCACCAGGGCTGGGGGCAGGAAGGGGACTCTGGGCTAGCAGTGTTCAGTGTCTGACAAGGGGAGAAAAAGCTTTCTCTGCCTTAAACCTCAGGCGCCTCCCTGTGTTGGGAGCCCCTTCTCAGCACTGGCGGAACCAATCATGGACCCCCCTTGCCCACCCAAGGCCAGCTGGTGGGCGCTGTGGCCATGCTACCCCAGGAGCTCAGAGGTTTCTCGGTTTCTCAGGGAAAGTGGAGTTCCCACCTGAGTCTTAAGCCCACAACGACGAGGGCGCTTGGCCCCTCTCCCCACCTCTTCTTCCCTCTCTTTTCCCCACCTCCCTCCTCCGACTGCTTCCAGAAGAAGAGGCTGGCCACGTGGGCGGCCTGGCTGAGATCGGGGGCTTCCCAGACGCTGCAGCCAGCCTGAGCCACCCCGACTCAGACACCCGCAGCCTCCACCCTGCCGAGGGCCTTCACTCACCACCGGCCCAGCCCAAGGACTGAATTCACCCCTGACCCTGAAGTTGACACATACAAGTTACAGAGAATGAGGGACGGGCACAGGGTCACAGGCCAGGGCAGGCCACAGACAGGCTCCTCAGCCCAGGCAGGAAGAGGCCAGGGAGCCAGGAGTTTGAACCCAGTGCCGCTCCTGATTGTCTGGTGACGCTGGCAACCCACCTGCCCTCCCCGGGCCTCAGTCATCCCTCCTGTAAAATGGGGTTAAGGAAAGAACCTACTGCTAGGGTTCTGTGAGGATTACACAAGAAAAAGCACCAGGTGCAGAGCCTGGCTGAGGCTGGGGTGGGAAAATGGACTGGGAAAGCTGTGGGAGGAGGGGATGCCTGCACTGCTTCTGGAAAGAGCTGTCTGGACAGCGGTCCTCCAGTTCCTAGAACAAACATCCAAAAGCCAGTGAGTTCTCAGGCCAGAGCACAAAGTGGGTATGCAGGAGGGGGGGCAGGAGATGGTGCTGCAGAGGTGACAAGGGCCTCCCAGGGGTCTCACCGTCCCAGAGAGTCTCATTCTCCTCCCCCAGGATGTCCTCACCCACCGCAACCAGCTGTGTCCTCTCTCCTTTCCCAGGGGCATCTTCGCTCTCCTGCACCCCCCTCTCCCAAAGATGCATCAGCCCCTCTCAGGGGCTCTGGCTCTCCCTCTCCCTCCCCACCCAGGAGTGTCCTCACCCTCCTCCCCTCCCCACCCAGGAGTGCTGGAGCTGTAAGGGCTAGGGCTGGGGGACTGTGTCACCATGCCCAGTCCCTGACCCACCCACCCTGCCTCTCCGCAGGCCCTGGGTGCCAGGCCCTGTGGGTGCACGAGGGCCCAACATCATTGATAGCGAGCCTGGGGGAGGAGGCCCACTTGCAGTGCCTTCACAATGGCAGTAACACCAACGTCACCTGGTGGCGTGTCCTCCACGGCAACTACACGTGGCCCCCGGAATTCGTGGGCCTGGGCCAGGGTGTCAATGGTACGCTGACCATCCAGAACGTGAAAAAGAGCCACGGAGGCATATACATGTGCCGTGTCCAGGAGGGCAACGAGCCATACCAGCAGTCCTGTGGCACCTACCTCCGCGTGCGCCGTGAGTGGCCTGGCCCTGGCCCCTACCCCCAATCTCCCTCTAGGGACACTCGGTTTACCTTTGAAGTGTGGGGGGGATACACCCAGTACCTTCATTGTGGGTTTCAAACTGGCTCAGATGAGGGGCTGATGATCTCCTCTGCAGAATGGGGGTTCTGGGGGGCCTGGGGCCTTGCAGAGGTTGGGCAGGTGTGCCAGGGCTCTGAGCTGTATCACCTCCTTGCAGACCCGCCCCCCAGGCCCTTCCTGGACATGGGGGAGGGCACCAAGAATCGCATCATCACAGCTGAGGGGATTATCCTCCTGTTCTGCGCAGTGGTGCCTGGAACGCTGCTGCTGTTCAGGGTGAGTCTGCCGGGACCCCTGAGTCGGAGGGCAAGGGCCTGGGCTGAGGGACTCCCAATGCCCAGGTAGCCCCTCTAGAGCCTAAAGTTCTCCATCCAAAACTTGGGAGAATGAAAGCACCCATCACACAGGGGCTGTGGAAGTTAAATGAATGAATATAAAGAAGGGACTTGGGCCAGGCATGGTGGCTCACGCCTGTAAACCCAACACACTGGGAGGCCGAGGTGGAAGGATACTTTTGGTCAGGGGTTCGAGACTAGCCTGACCAATATGGTGAAACCCCATCTCTACTAAAAAAAAATTCAAAAATTAGCCAGGTGTGGTGGCAGGTGCCTGTAATCCCAGCTACTCCAGAGGCTGAGGCAGGAGAATTGCTTGAACACAGGAGGCAAAGGTTGCAGTGAGCTGAGATTGCGCTATTGCACTCCAGCCTGGACGACAAGAACAATACTCCATCTCAAAAAAAAAAAAAAAAAGAAGGCACTCGAACTTCTTCAGGGCTGTCCTCACATCCACCTCCCACTGAAAAGAGTCTCATTCTTCCCCCTAAGAGTGTCCTCACTCTCCTCCTGCCCTCACCCAGGAGTGCAGTTACCCTCCAGGTGTAGCCAAGACCAGGAAAGGTGGGGCCTAGGGGTCCTCCCAGAATCTCTGATCTGTACCAGCCTCTCTGTAGACCCCTCAGCAACGGCAACTGTTATTGGTGTTATTCATGGAGAACAGTAAGGGAGTGGGGGGTCTAGAAAACGGAGGCAAGAGGATCACTTGAGGCCACAAGTTTGAGACCAGCCTGGGCAACATAGTAAGACCCTATCTCTACAAAAGTCTTAAAAAAAATTAGCCAGGCGTGGTGGCGTGCACCTATGGTCACGGCTACTCAGGAGGCTGAGGTGGGAGGACTGCTTGAACCCAGGAGTTCCAGGCTGCAGTGAAATATTATAGTGCCACAGCACTCCAGCCTGGGCAACAGAGGGAGACTCTGTTTGTTTTTTTTTTTTTTTTTTAAAAAAGAGGGCCGGGTGCTGTGGCTCACGCCTGTAATCCCAGCACTTTGGGAGGCCAAGGCAGGAGGATCACGAGGTCAAGAGATCGAGACCATCCTGGTCAATATGGTGAAACCCCATCTCTACTAAAAATACAAAAAATTAGCTGGGCATGGTGGCGCATGCCTGTAATCCCAGCTACTCGGGAGGCTAAGGCAGGAGAATCGTCTGAACCCAGGAGGAGGAGGTTGCGGTGAGCCGAGATCACGCCATTGCACTCCAGCCTGGGTAACAAGAGCGAAACTCCGTCTCAAAAAAAAAAAAAAAAAAAAAAGAAAGAGAGAGAGAAAGAAAGGCAAAGAAAGAACAACAGTTGTAGACTCAGAGATAACTGCTACATAACCAGTATGTGGCCTTGGGCACATCTCTTACCCTTTCTGAAAAGGCACCTCCTGGCATCCAGGAGGGTCCGAAAGATATTCGCCTCCCCCTGCTCACTGAGGCACCCACTCCACCCGCCCCTACAGAAACGATGGCACAATGAGAAGCTTGGCTTGGATGCTGGGGATGAATATGAAGATGAAAACCTTTATGAAGTGAGTGAAGGGTGGGGACAGGGTAGGGGCAGGTGTGTTAGTGGTTAGGGGGGAGGGTCCCAGAAAGAACAGCATGGGGTTCCCTCTAGGAGTGGTTGGGGACAGGGATCCCAGGTGCCAGGGTGCTGATGTTCACTGCCTCGTTTCCACCCCAGGGCCTGAACCTCGACGACTGCTCCATGTATGAGGACATCTCCCGGGGCCTCCAGGGCACCTACCAGGATGTAGGCAGCCTCCACGTAGGAGATGTCCAGCTAGAGAAGCCGTGACACCCCCTCCCCTGCCCGGCTGCCACCGCCTGCAGTGCATCCAGCCCCAGGGTTTCTCCTCACTTCCCTGGGACATTCTCCCTTCAGCCCTCCCGGGGGATCCCTTAGTCATCTTCCCCCCGGTTGGGGGCGGGGAGATAACCTCACTCTTCTCCAGGCCAGGCCCCCTTGGACTCCCCCCGGGGGGTGTCCCACTCTTCTTCCCTCTAGACTGCCCCTCCCCCCACCCCCTAACCCAATCCTCCCCCTGCTGCCTTTCCCAGGCTCCCACCACCCCAGCGGGTAATGAGCCCTTAATCGCTGCCTCTAGGGGAGCTGATTGTAGCAGCCTCGTTAGTGTCACCCCCTCCTCCCAGATCTGTCAGGGCCACTTAGTGATAATAAATTCTTCCCAATAGCAGACCTTGGCAGGAGTCGTGGATCTTATGGGAACCGCCTCTCCCACACTTCCCTTAGACCCAGGAGTCCCAGCCCAAGCCACCCTCTGCCCACTCCCCACACCTGGGACCAGGTAGCCAGTCTGGGCTGCCCCCCTGGGAGAAACAGGACATCTCTTTGGGAGGTCCCCAACCCAACTGAAGGACTGATTTGGCCCTATCTTCAGGGTCTCACCCTAGGGTCATGTCTTTAAGCAAGAAGGAGAGAAGATCAATATAGTTGTGTCTACCGAATTATTTATGCTTTTTTTTTTTCCTTTCTTTTTTTCTTTTTTAAAGACGGGGTTTCACCATGTTGGTCAGGTCGAGGTCTTGAACTCTCGACTTCAGGTGATCGGCCCGCCTTGGCCTCCAAAGTGCTTGGATTACAGGCGTGAGGCACCAAGCCCGGCAGTTTTTTTTTTTTTTTGAGACAGAGTCTCACTCCGCCGCCCAGGCTGGAGTGCAGTGGCGCAATCTCAGCCCACTTCAACCTCCACCTCCCAGGTTCAAGCAATTCTCATGCATCAGCCTTCTGAGTAGCTGAGAGGACAGGCATGTGCCACACCTGCCCCACATCTGGCTAATTTTTGTAGTTTTAGTAGAGATGGGGTTTCACTATCTTGGCCAGGCTGGTCTCAAACTCCTGACCTCAGGTAATCCACCTGCTTCGGCCGCCCAAAGTGCTGGGATTACGGACATGAGCCACTTTGTGCATATTTAAGCCTTAGAAACACAGGGACTATTTTGTGGGGCTGGCACAAAATTCAGACTGCAGCCTTTTCCCGATGGGTTGACTTACAGAAGGGGCATTTTGGAGGGTCTGTGGCCCTAACCTGGGGAGAGCAGGGAGATCCAGGGGCAATGACAGAGAGGCACAGAGCCACGCATTTCCTGAGAAAGGGAGAGGAGAGAGGCTGAGACCCAGGGATAGTGAAGGAGTTCAGCAAGTACAGGAAGAGATGATGAGCCCCTGGGAATCTGAGAGAGACAGGAAGGTGGAGAGAAAGAGGGACAGAGACAGAGCGAGAAGGCAAGGAAGAGTCAGAAGGGAGGAGGGGCAACCGAAAATGGGCACGAAGAGGCCCAGGCGCAGCAACAGCTGGGGAAATGACAGAGACTGAGCCGGAGATGCAGAGAGACCCGGAGAGGGTAGAGAAGGGCTCTCGGGGAGAAAGTGATGGAGGGACAGAGAGGAGAGGTGGAGGCCGAGGAGGGAAGGATCCCAATAGGGAAAGACAGAGGGACCGAGAAGGGGACGCAGTCGCAGACGGGAGCACACCCACGGAGGCGAAGGAAGAGCATAAGACCAGGAGAACCACAGACGCGGAAAGCCCGGGAGGCCGTGGCTCGGGCTGGGGCGCACGGGGAGCAGGGCTCGCCCACTAGGCCCTGCGGGCAGGTGACCCCAGCCGGGAGGGGCGAGCCCCACGGAGCCCGCGCCCGGCGGACGGACGGATGGACAAAGCCGGGGAGAGGCCGGGCGCGGCCAGGGGCGCAGCGGGGAAAGGAGGGGCGGGCAGGCGGCGAGAAGGGGAAGGAAGCGGAGGTGCCGGGCGGGCGCGGGGCGCTGGCAGGAAGCGGGGAGGGGCGGCGGGGCGGGGGCCTCCGGAAAAACGCCCCGACTTCCTGCCCCGCCAGAGCCAGGAAGCGGGAGCCGGGACCCAGGGCCCGGGATCGCCGAGCCCGACCTCGGGCGCCCCGCCGGTCACCTCTGCGCGGACACCAGGTACTCGGTCCCCGGCCCCGCCCGGCCTCCTCCCCTCGGCTGCTGGGGGAAGTGGGGAGGAGGAAGAAGGGGCTGGGGCGCTGCCGGCAGCGGAGGGGCCCCACGGAGCCAGCGGCCACTCCTCCTCGGGCCTCAGTTTTCCATCTGTCAAAGGGAGCAGAGTGGGGAGAACTCATGCGGAGTGCCCAGTAGGTGGGGGGACGAACGGTGAGAGGCCGGGGCCAAGGCCTCCCACCTGCTTAGTGGAGGACTGACGATCACTCCCATTGTACGGGTGGGGAAACCGAGGCCCGGGGAGCCAAACCGACTCATCCCAGGGAACGCACATCGTGAGACAGTGTGCAGTTGGGATTTGAACTCGCACCTGCTTTCTGCAAAGTGCCATCCTCCAACCGCCGCATACTTTAGGACCACCTAAAAAAGAAAAACAGTTATCACAACAGCGACGAGGGCCGCTGTGGAGCTGAAAGTTCCAGAGTGCATTTGAAAGAGTTTTCAGAAAGCTCTTTTCTAGGTCTTTAATTATACCGTGGAGACGGGAGTAGCGGAGAGAGCTGGAGACCTTCTCCCATTATACAGATGGGAAAACTGAGGCCTGCAGAGAAGTCATTCCTTTTTGCAGATGACGACACTGCATGTCAGAGGGAAGGGTGTACTCAAGACTTTTGCTTTTACAGTTCCAAAGGAAGGGAGATCTGGGGGGACGGAGGAAATTGATGATGTACGAGCGTTGGAAATTCAGCGGGTCCCCGAAGTAGGGAGACTAATAGGACAGGGAGCCCCACTCCGCGGTCTGAGTGGTCAGCGCCAGAGTGACTCAGAGAGCACGGATCGAACTCGGGCGGGGTTGGTCTCATCTGTACCTCCGGGCGCGGGGCGGGGCCTGGGGAGTGACGGGGGCAGTCGAGATATGGAAACGCCGGCCCTCCAATACAGGCCAGAGCGGCCCTATCTGGCCTGCGTGGCGCAGTGCAGCGCTAGAGCGGCCAGCGGGAGGAGTAGAGTCGCCGGGGCCGGTGCAGGGCAGGAACGCGGCTAGAGCGGCTGGCAGGAGGAGTGGAGCTGGGCGCAAAGGTGGACTCGGGGCGGCTAGAGCGACTCGGCGTCGGGGGTGGGGAGAGCGCGGCGTCGGGGGTGGGGAGAGCGCCGAGCCGGCGCGCAGAGGCTTCGGTTCCGGCGGCGGTGGCGTCTCTTTCCACCTGGAGCAGGTGAGGGACGCCGTCCTCAGCGGGCGTCAGACCCTGACTCTACACGTCCTTCCTAGCATCCCTGGGCGTGCACACCGCCACGTTCCCCGTAAGGATTTAGGGCCCGCGTAAGACCGGCCACATCCACGTAAGATTTGGGGCTCGTGTAGACCCGCCACTTTCTGTATAAATTACAAAGTCTTACCCTCCAGGTTCCTGCTAGCCCTCCATGGAGACCTGGCTTCTCATAGACGTGGGGTCCTCATTAAGTAGCATCCCCTAGACCCCGGGGCTCTGTAGACCATGGGTCTCGGGACCCACCACGCACCCCTATGGAATTCTGAGCCCCTTTTAAGTGTCCAGAGGTTCCACAGGCTGGCAGCTGTCCCTATAGAATCATGACCCTGTATGAGCCCTGGATCCTTTAGACCCATTGTGTGTCAAATAGAATCTGGGCAGTTACACACTCCAAGGACTCCTTTTAGGTTCTTTAAGGCACCCAGAAGTTCTTGGAGATCCTGAGTCACCTGCTCAGTACCTTAAAGACCATGAGCCCTCCATAAAAATCAGGTTCCCATGTAGCCCCCAACCCCATGGACCTTCCAAACCAGCCCTAACCCTCCAGCTCCCCATGCACGTGGTGCTCCCTCTGCTGGATACCCCAGGCTTTGTCAGTTGCCTATAGATCCATCTAGTCTCTGACAGTTTCACCTATAATTCTCCAGCCTTTGTGGGAACCTCCCCCAACCCTCTCTCCTAATCAGCCAACACTCCTCACCTCCATCATCTCCAAGCCCCAGGGCTCTGTGGAGCAGCCGTATCCAGCTTGCACTCCTGCCTAGGCCATAGTGACCACATACCCTTGACTTTTCCAGGTATCATAAGAAGATGTGATTGTCTCAGAGCTTTGGTTAAGATTTTAGTTTCTGAAGGGTAGGGTAGGGGCTCCCCATGCTCTGAAGCAATGCTGTCTGTTTTGTTTTGTTTTATTTTATTTTATTATTAATTTACTTGAGATGGAGTCTCGCTTCTGTCACCAGGCTGGAGTGCAGTGGTGCGATCTCGGCTCATTGTAACCTCTGCCTCCCGGTTTTAAGTGACTCTTCTGCCTCAGCCACCCAAGTAGCTGGGACTACAGGCACGCGCCACCGTACCCAGCTAATTTTTGTATTTTTAGTAGAGATGGGGTTTCACCATGTTGGCCAGGCTGGTCTCAAACTCCTGAGCTCAAGTGATCCACCTCCCTTGGTCTCCCAAAGTGCTGGGAGCCACTGCACTCACCCAAATGCAGTTTGTTTTCAAAGTGCATAAAATCTGTAGCCCGACTGCCTAGGTCTGAGTCCTGGTTCTGTCTCTTAGGGACTGTGCCTCAGTTTCCTTCTTTGTTAAACGGAGATAAGAATAATATCTCTGGGAGTCATTGAGAGGATTAAATGAGTTATTACCTATAAAGCAGTGATGATGTGTCTGGCACATACTAAGTGTCTCTTATGTGTTAGCTCTCATTTCATTATCATTGTGATGAGGAATAAGATAATAACTTGTCAAGTGCACATTCCAGACCTGGCACCAAGCATTTGCAGAGATAATGAGTATCCCTTCCTTTGCCCTTTTTGTACCTCTCTGCCTCAGTTGAACCTTTCTGCCTCTGAGTGGGATGAGCATGCACGCTCCACGTCTGCGGTATTGTTTCATAGTGAGACAGGGTCTCACTATGTTGCCCAGGCTGGTCTCAAACTCCTGAGTCCGAGCAATCCTCCCACCTCAGCTGCCCAAAGTGCTGGGGTTACAGGCATGAACCACTTCACCTGGCCAGTTTGCAAATGTAGTAAAGTGAACTACAAATTTAACAGTGCTTGAATCTTTAACTGCAAATTTAACAGTGCTTGAATCTTGAATTGCCCAAGTTTAGATATTGGACAGATATACTTTGTGGGAAAGAATAAAAATGATGCCTGCTTGGGTGGACCCACAGAGTGGCATTTGGACACTCCAGAAAGCAACATTGTTTAATCATCAAAATCCTAGCCACCATTTACTGGGGAGCTAGGGAGGAGGCCCAGTAAATGGGAGAAGGGCGGGTCTCTGGCAGCTAGGGTTATAAATAGCTTTGGGCTGTGGGGAGCCCCCCCCACTGGTCCACCCCACCCCTCTTTCCACAGCTCCTTCCCGCCTGACACGGGATATGTGGCGTTAGTCAGACTAATTAAGGACACAGAAGATGTCGGTGGAAAGACTCAGAAGTGGAAACTCAAGAAGAGACAAAGATGGGAAGGACAGCGAGACATGAGGGGAGAAAAAGGGATGGAGAGAGATGAGAGACAGCCCATGAGTCGGTGACTCAGAGAGGTGTGAGGATGGTGGCCGCAGAAAACAGAGGTGGGAGGACAGAGGCACAGACAGGGACAGGAGAGACGCAGCTACAGAAGCAGGAAGGGGGTATCGCCGCTGAGAGGAAGAGATGGAGGGAGGGAGGCAAGGGATGGTGGGGAAAAGGAGACAGTTCTGGAGGAAGGGAAAGTAAAATCAAGAAACAGGGTGAAGAGAGTAAGACATGAGAGAGATTCAAGGGACAGACGCCAGGGAGAGCCGGCTGGGGACAGACTAAGGCGCATGTAGGGTGGAGGAGACAGACACACCTCGGAGATGGGCTGGCTGAGGCCCCTTCACTTGTTTTCTGGGACTGGAAGCCGGGAAGAGATGAGGTCCCTGGGGGAAAGAAGAACTTCTGGGTTTGGGGACTCCTAGTCCCTGAGGAAGAAGGGTTTTAGTTTTGTTTTCTTACATGGAGAGTTGGGGGTTGGGGGTTTGCCATTGTGACTTCCTGTCACAGGAAGTGGGGCTGGTGGGTTCCAAGGCAACATCCTGCCCCAGGCCTGTCACAGACCGGAGGAGACCCCCACACCCCACTTCTTCCCATCTCTCCTCTAGCCCTTCCATCCCCACTTTGCCTCTAGCCCTGCCCTCAGGAATTAGCCCCTAGGCTCCTGGTCCCTCTGACCTGGGAGTCCAGGTCCCCAGCCCCTCTTCCATTAGGGACCCTAAAATGCAGGCTTTCAGACTCAGCCTTCCCATGGACCCAGGCTCCTGAGCCTCCAACACCCGCCCCCCAGGCGTCCTTGGGCTCCCGCCCCCTGGCCGGCCTCTGAAGGGCTCTTTGTGGTCACACAGAGGCTCCATTGAGCTGTGGAGGCTGGGATGGGGGAGGCTGTTTACTCACCTTCACACCTGGGCCAGGAATCTGTGAGTAACCGCCTTGGGCCACCTCCTCCCACCCTCCTAACCGCAGCCCCTCCTCTTCCCCCAGCCCTGCAGAGCCCAGGGAGATGGAAGACGTCGCCCGAGGGGCGGTGAGTGGACAGAGCAAGGGGTGAGGGGACTTGGGCTGTGGGTGGGGAGTCCTGTGGACTGAAGCTGCCCTCTCCTTCCACAGGCCCCCGGCCCCCTACGGCCTGGGGTGCCCGTCAGCATCATTGGGGCTGAGGATGAAGATTTTGAGAACGAGCTGGAGGCGGTGAGTGGGATAGGGTGGAAAAGCTCGGTCCCAGGCTCTGCGCTTCGCCCTGGGTCCCCTCCCACCTGCAGTTGCTGTCCCCTGGGCCTCTTCCCATGGTCCATCTCTCATCCTCTCATCTCGCTAGTACCTCCTTCCTCACCTCCCCGACCCCATACTCGGAGTCCACATGGCAACCCTTCTTACTCTTAACCCCAGTTCATATCATTGTGCCCTCCTCCCCCAGCATGGACTCCAATTTCTTCTCCTAATTTCCGTCCTCATCGTCCACCAATATCATATTAAATCTCATCCATTCTCCCTGACCACCTGCCCTTGCTGTCGCCATTATTTTGTGGACACCATCACCACTCCCCACTTCCCAGGAGCCAACCCTGGCTTGGATCCCTTGTGAAGTGCCAGGAATGGGTAGGGTCAAACCCAGGGCCCCTCCTCTTCTCCTTATTGTACTCACCCCTGCCTGTACCCCCAGAACTCAGAAGAGCAAAACAGCCAGTTCCAGAGCCTGGAGCAAGTGAAGCGGCGCCCGGCCCACCTCATGGCCCTCCTGCAGCACGTGGCCCTGCAGTTTGAGCCAGGACCCCTGGTGAGGGCAGGGCTGGGTGGGCATAGGGAGGGGTGGGCCTGGGACAGGCACAGCTTTCGGCAATATAAACCATCGAGCTAGTGCCGGGAGTCGGGGGGGTCTGGAAAAGCAGATCTAGAAATCAGAGTGCCAGATCTAGAGAATGCCTTAGACAAGAGCCAGAAAGCACGCCACGTGACCTCAACCCCAGGGTTGTAGGTGCCCAGGATAGCTCTCAGCGTGAAGTGAGCAGGGTACACACAGCAGGACCCCCCAGAGCCACAGAGAGCCCAGCAGCCTGGCAGAGACCACATCCTGTCCCCCTCCGTGCCTGTGGCAGTGCTCCCTATCAGCCTGTGGCAGTGCTCCTCATCAGCCTGTTGCAGTGCCCTTCCATGGACTCTAGGAGACCGAGTCCTTCTCTCCAAAGCCTTCTTGGCAGATGCCAGCACACAATCATTTAGAGTTGGTGCTTGGGAGAAAGCTGTAGCCATCCCAGGTCTGGGGGGCACAGCAGGCCCTGTTCTGGAAACAAGAAAACCACCACACGCAGCTCACAAGGGAGACCGCAGGATTGTGGATCCAGAAGCGTCTGGGTGAGGCAGAAGATACCTGGGAGATGAGGATGGACAGCTGTGCCATCCAGAAACACCCGCAGAGTCTAGAAAACCCAGCAGGTGATTTAGAAAGGGAGAAGCCACAGTGCTGGCTGGCAGGGGATCTGTAGACAAGGGTCTCATCCCAAGAAGGCCCAGCCCAGCCCAGCACAGGAGCTGGGGACAGGCCAAGGCACTGCGCCATGTGGACATGCTTAGTGGGCCCCTCCAGAAAGGAAATTGATAGAGTGAGGAGAAGTACCTGAGGCACACAGAACGTTAGCTGCAAGACCAGAGGCTGGTCCTCCTGACGCCAAAGCGTCAGAAATTGCAGTCTTTCCCCCATCTGCATTTTCTTCCAGAAGAGTGGCTCCCCAACAACCATGTGCATGGAGACTCTGACCCTCCGAGCAAGGGGGTCCCCCATTCAAGCCTTGGGGTTTCTACAACACCAGATCCTGGACGTCAGCCCAGTGATTGTGCTGACTGCCATGTTCTGTTACAGATGTGGAAACTGAGGCCTAGAGAGGGTCAGGGACTTGTTGGAGGTGACCCCAGCAGCCTCTGGGCATTTTTTTTTTTTGAGACAGAGTCTCACTCTGTCACCCAGGCTAGAATGCAGTGGTGCAATCTTGAGTCATTGCAACCTCTGCGTCCTGGGTTCAAGTGATTCTCCTGCCTCAGCCTCCCAAGTAGCTGGGACTACAGGCGCGTACCCCCACACCCGGTAATTTTTATTTTTAGTAGAGACAGGGTTTCACCATGTTGGCCAGGCCAGTCTCGAACTCCTGATCTCAAGTGATCCGTCCACCTCAGCCTCCCAAAGTGCTGGGATTACAGGTGTGAGTCACTGCACCTGGTCTAGCCCTGGGCATTTTGAGGTTTATCCTCATTCAGCTCCCTCACCTTATCATCTTGTGGGGAGCCGACTGGATATCGTTGTGGTCCCCTGGGCTGCTTCCTGTTGGCCTCTCTTAGAATTTTGCTATCTATAAGGGCTGTGGAGAGTGGATATAGATGTGTTAAAACTGTTTAAAGTGGAGAAAGAAGACGGCCTGGTGGCTCATGACTAGTCCAAACCCTTTGGGAGGCTGAGGCAGGAGGATGGCTTGAGCCAAGGAGGTTGAGGCTGCAGTGATGGCACCACTGCACTCCAGCCTGGGTGATAGAGTGAGGCCCTGTCTTGAAAAAAAAAAAAAAAAAAGGCCAGGCATAGTGGCTCATGCCTGTAATCCCAACACTTTGGGAGGCCAAGGCGGGCAGATCACTTGAAATCAGGAGTTCAAGACCAGCCTGGCCAACATGGTGAAACCCTGTCTCTACTAAAAATACAAAAATTAGCTGGGCATAGTGGTTCACAGCTGTAATCCCAGCTACTCGGGAAGCTGAGGCAGGAGAATCACTTGAACTTAGGAGGCAGAGTTTGCAATGAGCCAAGATCACACCACTGCACTCCGGCCTAGGCGGAAAAAAAAAAGAAAAAATTAGCCAGACATGGTGGTGTGCACCTGTAATCCCAGCTACTCCAGAGGCTGATGCAGGAGAATTGCTTGAACCCATGAGGAGGTTGCAGTGAGCTGAGATCACACCACTGCCTGCACTCCAGCCTGGGTGACAGCGAGACTCCATCTCAAAAACAAAGGAGAAAAAGTTCCACTCCCATTGGAGTGAGTTCAATTCCCAGATGAGAGCCTCCAGGAACCAGGACAGGTTGGAGTCCCCACTGTCACCCAGCACAGGGCTGGCACTCAGGAGATGCTTAATGAATGATGGAGTGAGCCCCACTTGTCTACCTGTTCTTTACCAAGCCCTCAGTATACACTGGGCACTGTCTGGGACACGGATCAACCTACAACTCCCGCCCCCAACACACACAGACCCTTAAGCTGCTCACAGTCTTTCTTGGCAGTGGAGTGTGGTGGAGACAGGTTGCCTGGATTAGAATCCTGACTTTGCCACTTTACTAGCTGTGTGACTTTGGGGGTTTGTTGGTGGTGGTTGTTTGTTTTTGAGACAGAGTCTCACTCTTGCTCGAGCTATAGTGCAGTGGCGCAATCTTGACTCACTGCAACCTCCACCTCCTGGGTTCAAGCAGTTCTTCCTGCCTCAGCCTCCCAAGTAGCTAGGATTACAGATGCCTGCTATCATGCCCGGCTAATTTTTTTTTTTTTTTTTTTGTAGTTTTAATAGAGCGGAGTTTCTCCATGTTGGCCAGGCTGGTCACGAACTCCTGACCTCATGTGATCTGTCTGCCTTGTCCTCCCAAAGTGCTAGGATTACAGGTGTGAGCCACCACACCCAGCCTAGCTGTGTGACTTTGAATAAGCTTCTTGAGCTCCATTTTCTCATCTGTAAAATGAGGATAATGATGGTCTCTATGATTGAACAAGTTAATGTATGTAGAGGGTTTAGAGCAGCGTCTAGTATACACTGATCCCTCAGTAGAGACAGTAGCAGCACTAGTAGCAGTTGTCATTATTGCCAGGAGGTGACAGTGATGAAGAACAAGAAAGGACCATAGCACAGGACCGAAAATTAGAAAATGCTCATGGTGGCCCCAGGGAGCCTGCAAGGGAACCCAGGGCCTGGTGGTACGGGTGGAGGTCAGGGAGTGCTTCCCAGATGAGGTGGCAGTTGAGTCCCACACCCATGGGGTAGCCAGGAGACTGGGAAGACCCTTTTCAAAGGGAGAGTGTGGTTTGAGGCGAGATTGGAGGGCGTAGAGTCATGCTGTGTGTCTCCCCCAGCTCTGCTGTCTTCATGCCGACATGCTGGGCTCACTGGGCCCCAAGGAGGCCAAGAAGGCCTTTCTGGACTTCTACCACAGCTTCCTGGAGAAGACAGCGGTGAGAGACCTTCCAGCAGCCCCAACCCCGCAATCCCTGTTTGGGCCTGCAGTCACCATGCGGGCCCCCAACCTCTGCCCTGAGGGCAGCTGCTGACCCCAGCCTTCCCCAGCACCCTGCCTCAGACTGGGGTTCCTGGCAATCCTCCTGGACTGCCTCTCATCACACCAAGTCCTCCTCTTAACTCCAGTCTCTCTCTCGAGCAGGTTCTGCGGGTGCCAGTCCCTCCCAACGTTGCCTTTGAACTTGGTAAGGAGAAGGATGGGATGAGGGAGAGGTGTCCAGCAGGGACCACACCTCCCAGGAGGCCAAGGGGAGAAAGGCCACACTCCCATGCTCTGCTTGGACAGCCAAGATTCATTCATTCCTTCTTGGCAGCAGTCTCAGGAAGCATGGCTGTGGGAGTACAAAGGTGGGTGGGGACCGTGGTCCATGCCACCAGGGAGCTGGACTGTCGCCCCCTTGTGTGTCCCTGCAGACCGCACTCGTCCCGACCTCATCTCTGAGGATGTCCAGCGGCGGTTCGTGCAGGAGGTGGTACAAAGCCAGCAGGCAGCTGTGAGCCGGCAGCTGGAGGACTTCCGCTCTAAGCGGCTCATGGGCATGACGCCCTGGGAGCAGGAGCTGACCCAGCTGGAGGCCTGGGTTGGGCGGGATCGAGCCAGCTACGAGGCCCGGGAGCGGCACGTGGCAGAGCGGCTGCTTATGCACCTGGAGGAGATACAGTGAGTGGGCCAGCTCTGGTGGGAGCATCGCCCCTCCCCAGCTCCAGGGCACCCCTGCTGCCTGGCATGTTCCATCCTGTTTGAGGGTTCCCTCTTCTGCTTCAGGGTTCATTTCTTGGCATTGGGGCTCTTCCTCTGCCCTGTCATTTTAACTCATCTTGGATCCAAGTCTTCTTCCCTTTCCATCTTTGGGGTTCCCTTGCCATTTCTGGATCTTGTCCATGATCTGGCACTTGGATCACGTCCTCCTGGATGAGAGACCTTCCTCCCTCTTGTGACAGTTCTTCCCGATCCCTTCTGCCATGTCCCCTGTCTGTCTCTCCTCTGCCTGCCTATCCCAGGACAGCAACCCTGAGATGTGTCCTGGGTGAATGGGGACCCCAGGCCTAGCAAATGTGTCACAAACATCTCTCTTCCTCCTGCAGACCTACCATCTCTACCGATGAAGAAAAGAGGTGAGGGAGGCGGAGAGGGTGGCAGGGAGAGGCGTGCAGCCTCCTGGATTTGAGGGAGGATGGGGCTGGCGGCCTGGCCTCCTGGGTCTGAGGGAGGAGGGGCTGGGGACCTGGACTCCTGGGTCTGAGGGAGGAGGGGCTGGGGACCTGGATTCCTGGGTCTGAGGAAGGAGGGCCTGGGCCCTGGACTCCTGGGTCTGAGGGAGGAGGGGCTGGGGGCCTGGACTCCTGGGTCTGAGGAAGGAGGGCCTGGGCCCTGGACTCCTGGGTCTGAGGGAGGAGGGGCTGGGGGCCTGGATTCCTGGGTCTGAGGGAGGAGGGGCTGGGGGCCTGGATTCCTGGGTCTGAGGATGAAGAGGCTGGGGGCCTGGATTCCTGGGTCTGAGGGAGAAGGAGGCAGGGGCCCTGGACGCCTGGGTCTGAGAGAGGAGGAGGCTGGGGGCCTGGACGCCTGTGTCTTGGGGAGGAGGAGGCTGGGGGCCTGGACTCCTGGGTCAGAGGGAGGAGGAGGCTGGGGGTCTGGACGCCTGGGTCCTGGGCATTGGGTAACAGCCCTGGCCCGTGTCCTTTTGAACCCTCTCATCTCTCCTCAGAGTCTCACAGGAAGTAGTTGTGAGGTCAGGATGGGAAGGGCGGGCCTCTGCCTCTAGGGGCCGTGTGGTGTGTGTGTGGTGTGTGGGGTGTGTGGGGTGTGTGGGGTGTGTGGGGTGTGTGCATGTGTATGTGTGTTGAGCCCTTGATGTCTCCTCCTACAGTGCTGCCGTGGTCAATGCCATTGGCCTGTACATGCGTCACCTTGGGGTGCGGACCAAGAGTGGGGACAAGAAGTCGGGGAGAAACTTCTTCCGGAAAAAGGTGTTTCCCTCAGTGTCCCATCCTGACCTTTGCACTCCAGAGAGGCCCTGGGAGCCTCATGACTCTTGACACCTTGAGTCAAATCCTGCTTTATTGTCATCTCAGAGATGCTCAGCCTTCCTCCCTGCCCTCTCAGGTGATGGGGAACCGGCGGTCGGATGAGCCTGCCAAGACCAAGAAGGGGCTGAGCAGCATCCTGGATGCCGCCCGATGGAACCGGGGAGAGCCTCAGGGTAAGGCAGCCCAGGCCTCTGCCCTCCCCTGTCTTCCCCAGCTGCTCTCACTCACTGTCTCACTCTCTCTCGTTTCAGTTCCAGATTTTCGACACCTTAAAGTGGAAGTTGATGGTAATGGACCTGTAGCCAGAGCATCCATCCTGGGGGCCTGCGGGGGAGGGGCTGGGGACCTGGACTCCTGGGGGCCTGCAGGGGACGGGGCTGGAAACCTGGACTCCTGGGTCTGAAGGAGAAAAGACTGGGCCTGGACCCCTGGGTCTGAGAGAACAGGGAGCAGGGGGCTGGAGGCCCGGACACCTGGGTCTAAGACAGGAAGGGCTGGGCCTGGACCCCTGGGTCTGAGGGAGGAAGGGCTGGGGGAGTTCCTGGGTCTGAGGGAAGAGGGTCACCAGGGTCTGAGGGGGGAGGGACTGGGCCTGGACTCCTGGGTCTGAGAGAGGAGGGGTAGGGGGTGCTCAGACTCCTGGGTCTGAGGGAGGAAAGGCTGGGCCTGGACTCCTGGGTCTGAGGGAGGAGGGGCTGGGCAGACCCCTGGGTCTGAGGGAGGAGGGGCTGGGGCCTGGACCCCTGGGTCTGAGGGAGGAGGGGCTGGGCAGACCCCTGGGTCTGAGGGAGGAAGGCCTGGGGCCTGGACCCCTGGGTCTGAGGGAGGAAAGGCTGGGGGCCTGGATTCCTAGGTGCCTCCTGGGTCCAAAGGAGGAGGGGATGGGGGCTCCTAGTCAAGGGTGGAAGGGCATGAGCACAGCCTCTTGCATCCCCGGTGAGTGGATTTGAGTTGTTCTCTCATCTCCCTCTTTCTCCTTCACTGTCTCCCCAGCCGAGAAGCCAGGTGCTACAGACCGGAAGGGAGGCCTGGGGGTGTCCTCTCGAGACCGGAATGTCGGGGGTCCTGGGCAGGACACCCCTGGAGTCTCTCTGCACCCTCTGTCCCTGGACAGCCCAGACCGGGAACCAGGTGAGAGTTTCCTGGGCCAGGGCTCCGTGAGGCCCGAGGATCTTGGTGGGAGTGCTCCTGCCCGCTTGGCACCCCCAGATAGAAGCCATTCCCCAGCGACACCTCCCCTTTGCTCAGCATCTGCCCCTCCCTGCTCCTGGTCACCACTGGCATTCATAACCTTCCCTTCCCTCAGTCTGCCCTTTCTACAGCTTTCCTCCCAGGCTCTGACCTTGCTCCTGGGGCTATGTCTCCCACCCACTTGGACTACGTTTTCCATCAGCCCCTCATTTTCCAGAACCTTCCCTGAGTACATGAGCAGTCCACCCTCTGAGCTGCATTTCTGGCCCCCTAGGTGGGGAGCCCGGCAACCCCATTAACTTCCTCCCTCACTGTCCTTAGACCTCTGTGGCCTCAGGCCCTTGGGTCTCACACCCCGGCTCTACTGCTTCCTTGTATTTATTTATGTCTTGGAAATGACTCCCGTTTCTTAGTCTCCACTTGCTCATCTCTAAAGGGGTGTGAGAGGGTGGGGAGGATGAATGGACGTCGAGGCAGCATGGAATCCAGTGCCCTCCCGACCTCAGGGGGCTGCAGTCTCGTTGGGTGGGAGTGCACAGGCGCACCCACCTCTACGGCATCCTCACACCTTGCCCCCCATGGCCCACGGCCATGTTCTCAGAGGTCTTAACGTCTGTCTGTCCCGTGCTGAAGTACAGAGCAGCCGCTTGGTGTCTGCCTGGCACTGGGTAGCTTAACCCCCGCCTTTCTAGGCCGCAGAGTGTGGGTCTCATGGTCTCCAAGGCCTTCGAGCGAGCCCTGCTCCCTCTACCCTACAGGTGCTGAGGCCCCCCTGGAGCTGGGGGACTCCTCCCCGCAGGGCCCAATGAGCCTGGAGCCCCCGGCGCCCCTGGACAGTACCGATGAGGGGGCTGAAACAGAGAGGTACCCAGGCTGGGGTGCAGGGGTGGCAGGGGGGAGGTTACTGAGTGCTGGGGGGTGGGTGTGGGTCGCCCCTGCCATCTGCGCCTGCTGTGCCAGCCTCTTGCTCTCCCTGCTCCTCCCCTGCTCTCTGGCTCTTGCCGTTCCTCTCCCTTCTTCTTCTTTCCTTTCCTCATCTCCCTCCTGCTTCCTTTCCTTTCTTTTTTCACTAATCTTTCTCCTCCCTTCCTCTCCTCCTCTCCTTCCATCTCCTTTATTCCCCGCTCCTCTCTCACCTGGGTTTTCTTTTCCCACTTTCCATCCCCCTCCAGTCTCTGCCATTTTTCATTTTTTTGGCCCTTCTTCCCCTTCTCTTTCCTTTATTATTTATTTATTTTGAGATGGAGTCTTGCTCTGTCACCCAGGCTGGAGTGCAGTGGGGCAATCTTGGCTCACTGCAACCTCCACTTCCCAGGTTCAAGCAATTCTCTTTCCTCAGCCTCCCAAATAGCTGGGATTACAGGCATGTGCCACCGTGCCTGGCTAATTTTTTTATTTTTAGTAGAGGTAGGGTTTCACCATATTGGCTAGGCTGGTCTTGAGCTCCTGACCTCAGGTGATCCGCCCACCTCAGCCTCCCAAAGTGCTGGGATTACAGGAAGAGCCACTGGGCCCAGCCGTTCCCTTCTCTTTCAAGCCCCCACCCTGCCTGCCTCGCTCCAGCCTCCTGGTGCCCGTCCCTGAACCTCCCCACCCCTCTGTGCTCTGTGCCCTGGGGGCCCTGTCCCCCTTACAGCTGGGGGGCAGGCTCTGCCCCCTGCCCGTCCTTGTGCCGCTGCTTTGGGGACCCTTTGGTAGCTGTGGGGAGGTGGGTCGGGTTCCATCTGGGTCCACCTCTGACCCTATGCCCCTCTCTCCCCAGAAGGTGGAAGAGGTGGGTGCCTGGGCCCTGGGTGGGGGAAGGGCTAGCCCCTCCCCCATTTCTCCCAGCCCCTCCCTTCTCCCCATGGCCAGTCCCTCCCCTTCACCCCCTGTGAGGGGTGGGTGGGGACATCACCCTCCCAGTTGAAGAGTTAAGTATGGAAATCCTCCCCACCCCATAAACACCCCTCTGTTTCTATCCCCCTGCCTCAGGGAAGGGAGGGGTCAGTCCTGTGCTCTACCCTGGGTTCCCCATCCTTCTCCATCAAATTTCAATATCCCTCCGCCAGCCACCCCCACTACCCCAGCGCCCCTAAAATCCCACCACTCCTCTGATTCTCTTTCCTTTCTCTTCTGTTGCATGTTTGATCCCTGTCCTGGTCTCTCCCGTCTCTGTCCCTGTCCTGGTCTCTCCCTGTCCCTGTCCCTGTCCTTGTCTCTCCTGTCTCTGCCCCTGTCCTGTTCTTCCCTGCCCCTGTCCTTGTCTCTCCCCGTCTCTGCCCCTGTCCTGGTCTCTCCCGTCTCTGTCCCTGTCCTGGTCTCTCCCATCTCTGCCCCTGTCCTGGTCTCTCCCGTCTCTGTCCCTGTCCTGGTCTCTCCTGTCTCTGTCCCTGTCCTGGTCTCTCCCATCTCTGCTCCTGTCCTGGTCTCTCCCATCTCTGTCCCTGTCCTGGTCTCTCCCTGTCCCTGTCCCTGTCCTTGTCTCTCCTGTCTCTGCCCCTGTCCTGTTCTTCCCTGCCCCTGTCCTGGTCTCTCCCCGTCTCTGCCCCTGTCCTGGTCTCTCCCGTCTCTGCCCCTGTCCTGGTCTCTCCCGTCTCTGTCCCTGTCCTGGTCTCTCCCGTCTCTGCCCCTGTCCTGGTCTCTCCCGTCTCTGCCCCCGTCCTGGTCTCTCCCGTCTCTGCCCCCGTCCTGGTCTCTCCCGTCTCTGCCCCCGTCCTGGTCTCTCCCGTCTCTGTCCCTGTCCTGGTCTCTTCCCCGTCTCTGTCCCTGTCCTGGTTCCTCCTCGTCTCTGTCCTTGTCTTGGTCTCTCCTTGTCTCTACCCCCGGTCTCTGCCTATCTTTGGCCTCGGGGTCCAGGCTATCAGGGCGTCTGGGGCGCTCAGAGAGCCTGCGGGTGAGTGACCGCCGCCGGCCTTCCCGGGGCAGCCTCGGGGCTAAGGGCCGGGGTGGGGGCCGCTCCCGGAGCGACGTGGACATGGACCCCAGTTCCGCAACGGCAGTGCTTGGCCCTGCCCGACGAGCCACGTATGTCAACCCTCTCCCTTCCCCCATCCACTAAGGCAGCCTGGAGAATCAGGGAGGGACTGTTGTCAGAGTCACAGAGGAATGGGCATTGGAGGCTGAGGTCATTGAGGCCAACTATGGTCACACAGACCTTGGAGGAGGAGGGGGTAGAATGTTTCTAGAGATCTTGGGACTCTAGTCTAGTCAGATCTAGAGATCTGGTCTGTCACACGGGCTACCCTGAGGGCATCAAATGCCAAGGCCACTGACCGGGGTTGAACACTCTTAAGAAGTTGAAGGCTGCTTCCTGGGATGGCCCAAGCTGGGGCCCTAGCAAGACCTCTGTCCACAGCCCTGAGCCTGGAGATGACGGGGAGCCGGGACGGTCAGGACTGGAGCTTGAACCAGAAGAGCCTCCTGGCTGGCGGGAACTCATTCCCCCAGACACCCTGCACAGGCTGCCCAAGAGCCAGGTGAAACGGCAGGAGGTCATCAGCGGTGAGTGCCGTCCTATCCGCCTCACTGTGGCCAAGGACAGTCCAGCTCTGGCAGAGGCAGAGACAGGCACAGAGAGAAGTGCATCTTGGTGTTGTTTACTATAGGGAGAACTTGAAGACAGCTTCAGATTCCCTCTTGTTCCAAGTTCAGATTGTTCCAGCAGAGAGCATTTCAATGAAATGTGAGTGCCGCTGTGGAATAGACATTTCCAAAGAATTTCTAGTAGTGCGAGATGGTGCTGACGTTAAGAACACTGCATTGCCGGGTGCGGTGGCTCACGCCTGTAATCCCAGCACTTTGGGAGGCTGAGGCGGGTGGATCATGAGATCGAGACCATCCTGGCCAACATGGTGAAACTTCTGGTGCAAGCCTTTGTTTCTTTACTTGTGAAATGTGGGCACTAATAGTTCCTACCTGAAATATTGTCATGAAGATGCGATGATTTGTGTGACGTGTTTAGCACAGTGTTGGGCACAGAGGAGGAGCATTTTATTTTATTTCATATTTTTATTTTTATTCGAGGCAGGGTCTCAGTCTGTCTCCCAAGCTGGAGTGCAGTGGCGTACTCACGGCTCGCTGTAGCCTTACCCTCCCAGGCTCAAGTGATCCTCCCACCTCAGCCTCCTGAGTAGCTGAGAACACAGGCATGCACCACCATGCCCGGCTAATTTTTGTATTCTTTGCAGAGATGGGGTTTCGCCCTGTTGGCCAGGCTGGTCTCAAACTCTTGGGCTCAAGTGAATCTCCTACCTCAGCCTCCCAAAGTCCTGGGATTATAGGTATGAGCTACCAGGACCAGTCAAAGAAGAGCATTTTAATGAGATTGTTGTTACTAGTATGATCTTAATTGCTTAGGGAAGAAAAGATCCCCATAGGGGAAAGTTTGGGGGAATGATCAGTATATTGGCAGTGCTTGCTTCTGGGTAGAGAGATGATGAGTGTATCATTTTTGTCTTTGTCTTTGTTTTTTTTTTTTTTTTTTTTTTTTTTTTGAGACAGAGTCTTACCCTGTCACCCAGGCTGGAGTGCAATGGCGCGATCTCGGCTCACTGCAACCTCCACCACCCAGGTTCGAGTGATTCTCCTGCCTCAGCCTCCTGAGTAGCTAGGATTACAGGCGTGCACTACCACTCCTGACTACTTTTTTGTATCTAGTAGAGATGAGGTTTC
Organism: Aotus nancymaae; assembly: GCF_030222135.1. Classification (NCBI taxonomy): domain Eukaryota; kingdom Metazoa; phylum Chordata; class Mammalia; order Primates; family Aotidae; genus Aotus; species Aotus nancymaae. Next base: position 12,663,452 of record NW_026988441.1, on the reverse strand, counting down.
CCCCTGTTGGCTAGGATGGTCTCGAACTCCTGACCTTGTGATCCACCCGCCTTGGCCTCCCAAAGTGCTGGGATTACAGGCGTGAGCCACCACACTTGGCCATTTTTGTCTTTTTCTTTTCTTCCTGTGCTTTCTCATTCTGTGGTGGCTAGGGAGATTGGTGGCAAAAAGAGAAAGCTTTTGGAGTTGATTGAAAGCTTATTTACAGATTACTTTGTAGTAAAAAAGGTACTTATTCAAAAATTTTAGGGGAGTAGATGAGCACTTTTTGGGTCACAGATCCTTCTAAGGACATGATATTTAAAAAAACAAAAAGCTGGGCGCGGTGGCTCACGCCTGTAATCCCAGCACTTTGGGAGGCCGAGGCGGGTAGATCACGAGGTCAAGAGATCAAGACCATCCTGGTCAACATGGTGAAACCCCGTCTCTACTAAAAATACAAAAAATTAGCTGGGCATGGTGGCGCGTGCTTGTAATCCCAGCTACTCAGGAGGCTGAGGCAAGAGAATTGCCTGAACCCAGTAGGCGGAGGTTGCGGTGAGCCGAGATCGCGCCATTGCACTCCAGCCTGGGTAACAAGAGTGAAACTCCGTCTCAAAAAAAAAAAAAAAAAAAAACATGAGCCGTATTCTATCCAATAGGACTTTCTGGAATGGAAATGTACTTTATTTGTACTGCTCACCATGGGGACTACCAGCCACCTAGGGCTGGTGAGCACTTGTAATGCACTAGGCCAGGGGTAGTGGCTCACGCCTATAATCCCAGCACTTTGGGAAGCCGAGGTGGGCAGATCACTTGAGATCAGGAGTTCAAGACCAGCCTGGACAATACGGTGAAACCCCATCTCTACTAAACATAGAAAAATTAGCCAAGCGTGGTGGTACATGCCTGTAATTCCCGATACTCGGGAGACAGACAGGAGAATTGCTTGAACCCAGGAAGCAGGACACGGAGGTTGCAATGAGCCCAGAACATGCCACTGCACTCCAGTCTGGGCTACAGAGCAAGACTCTGTCTCAAAAAAAAAAAAAAAAAAAAAAATGCGCGGCTTGGTGGCTCATGCCTGTAATCCCAACACTTTGGGAGGCCGAGGAGGGTGGATCAGTTGAGGTCAGGAGTTCAAGTCCAGCCTGGCCAATGTGGTAAAACCCCATCTCTACTAAAAAAATAATAAAAATTAGCAGGGCATGGTGGGGCATGCCTATAGTCTCAGCTACTTGGGAGGCTGAGGCAGGAGAATCGCTTAAACTCAGGAAGCAGAGGTTGGAGTGAGCCAAGATCACACCACTGCATTGCAGCGTGGGTGACAGAGCAAGACTCCATCTCAAAACAACAACAACAACAACAAAAACACTAAATACAACTGAAGACTGAAGTTTTAAAATTTCATTTCATTTTAATTAATGAAAATGTAAAGAGTTGTATGTGGCTGGTGGCTATCATGTTGGACAGCATATCAGTTTCTCTCTCCAGAAAGAGTATGCATAACACACAAAATCCTGCACTTAGGGGACTTCTGGGGCCCCTGAAACTCACACATATGCCCTCCAGGGTTTGGGAGGAATCACTGGATCTGAATCTGTTAATCACTGTGTAATGTAGCCTGATGGTTAGACACTAAACACAGCTGCAAGCTTGCTGGCGAGTGGGATGACCAACTTGTCCCCATTTGCTTGGGACATTCCCAGTTTTATCACTGAAAGCCCAGGTTGGCAAACAGACCATTGGTCACTCTGGCTGGTTGCCACAGCGAAAAGGGAAAGGCAGTAGGTTGAGGAATCCTCAGTGGCTCTTTTTTTTTTTGAGACGGAGTCTCACTGTTGCCAGGCTGGAGTGCAGTGGCACCATCTCAGCTCACTGCAACCTCTGCCGCCTGGATTCAAGCACTTCTCCTGCCTCAGCCTCCCAAGTAGCTGGGACTATAGGTGCCTGCCACCACACCTAGCTAATATTTGTATTTTTAGTAGAGACAGGGTTTCACCATGCTGGTCAGGATGGTCTTGATCTCTTGACTTCGTGATCCGCCCACCTTGGCCTCCCAAAGTGCTTGGATTACAGACATGAGCCACCGCGCCGGCCCCTTGGTGGCTATTTAAGAAGGCAAACGTTTAAGAAGTTTTTTTTATTTGTTTGTTTGCTTTGTTTTGGAGATGTAGTCTTGCTCTGTCACCCACGCTGGAGTGGAGTGGCACGATCTTGGCTTACTGCAACCTCCACCTCCCGGGTTCAAGAGATTCTCCTGCCTCAGCCTCCTGAGTAGTTGGGACTGTAGGCACACGCCACCATGCCCAGCTAATTTTTGTATTTTTTAGTAGAGATGGGGTTTCACCATATTGGCCAGACTGGTCTTGAACTCCCGACCTTCTGATCCACCCGCCTCAGCCTCCCAAAGTGCTGGGATTATAGGCGTGAGCCACCGGGCCAGGACCTTTTATTTATTTTGAGACAAGGTCTCACTCTGTCACCTAGGCTGGGGTGCAGTAATGCAATTATAACTCACTGCAGCCTCGACCTCCTGGGCTCAAGGGATCTTCCCACTTCAGCCTCCTGGGTAGCTGGGACTACAGGCACACACCACCATGCCCAGGCTAATTTTTTTTTTTCTTTTGAGATGGAGTTTTGCTCTTGTTGCCCAGGCTGGAGTGCAATGGTACAATCTTGGCTCACCGCAACCTCCGCCTCCCAAGTTCAAGCAATTCTCTTGCCTCAGCCTCCTGAGTAGCTGGGATTACAAGCGTGAGCCACCGTGCCTGACCAATTTATTTTTTTAATTTTTGGTAGAGACAGGGTTTCACAGTGTTGCCCAGGCTGATCTTGGACTCCTGGGTTCAGGTGATTCTCCTGTCTCGACCTCCGAAAGTGCTGGGATTACAAGTGTGAACTACCATGGCTAGCTGGAGAGAGTTTTTTCCCACCAACTTCTAGGAGGCTTTCTTCACTCCTCCAACCTGCCCCTGAGGTCATGCCCCCTAGTCTGCACTCTCCCCAACGCGTTCCCTGCTTTGGTGGCCCCGCAGAGCTGCTGGTGACAGAGGCGGCCCACGTGCGCATGCTACGGGTGCTGCACGACCTCTTCTACCAGCCCATGGCGGAGGGTGGCTTCTTCCCCCTGGAGGAGCTACAGAACATCTTCCCCAGCCTGGACGAGCTCATCGAGGTGCATTGTGAGTGCAGGGCCGGGGTCCCTCTGTGCACCCCACTGCCCCATGGGCAGCTCCGTTCTAGCCCTGGGTTCAACCTGCCTGAGATCCCCAGAGCTCACATGGGGTGGGGGCAGATGCACCACCCAGACCCTAGGATCAGATACAGACACACCTGCAGCCCTACCCACACCACGCCACAGCAGGTCCCTGGCTGGTTGCCACAGCGAAGGTGTGCACCTTCCAGGCCCTGACGGAGCACCCCTTTCCTCCTGCCCCACAGCCCTGTTCCTCGATCGCCTAATGAAGCGGAGGCAGGAGAGTGGCTACCTCATCGAGGAGATCGGAGATGTGCTGCTGGCCCGGGTGAGATGCCTAGGCCTCCCCCTCCTCCCAGCCAGACACCTGGAATCCAGGCCAGGGGTGGGTCCTGAGCCTACCCCACTCCAGTCCCAGGGTCTGGGCTTCACGCCTGTTGTACTTCAGGCCCTGTTCTAGCCCATCCCCACTGAGATGCCTGCCTGGCCTGAATCTCACTGTAGTTTGATGGTGCTGAGGGCTCCTGGTTCCAGAAAATCTCCTCCCGCTTCTGCAGCCGCCAGTCATTTGCCTTAGAGCAGCTCAAAGCTAAGCAACGCAAGGAGCCTCGGTTCTGTGCCTTCGTGCAGGTGAGGTGGGGTCTGGCCTCCAGGTTCCCAGGGAGGAGGGTCCTGGAGACTCAGACTCCTTGGTGCCTGCGCCCTGGGGTGCGCCAGAAGCCTGGGCCATTGCAGCACCAGCAGCCGTTTCCCGCAGGAAGCCGAGAGCCGCCCGAGGTGCCGCCGCCTGCAGCTGAAGGACATGATCCCCACGGAGATGCAACGGCTGACCAAGTACCCCCTGCTCCTGCAGAGCATTGGGCAGAACACAGGTACCGCAGGCCCGGCTCTCTGGGCCTTGGCTCTCCTCTTTTTAAAAAATTTTTTTTCTCATCTTCATCAGTGATAACATCACAGCTCCTTGCAGCCTCAATCACCCAGACTCTAGCTCTCCTCCCTCCTCAGCTTCCTGAGTAGCTGGGACCCCAGGGGCACACCACCATGCCCAGCTAATTTTTTAAATATTTTTTTATAGAGATGGGGTCTCGCCATGTTATCCAGGCTGGTCTTGAACTCCTGGTCTCAAGTGATCCTCCTGCCTCAGCCTCCCAAAGTGCTGGGATTACAGGCGTGAGCCACTATGCCCCGCCAGCTCTCCTTTCTCTAACCTTGGCTGTGGAACCTAGAGCCTCTACGGCAGGGGTTCACCAGACCTGCTCTATTTCTTGCCTGCAGAAGAGTCCACAGAACGGGAGAAAGTGGAGCTGGCTGCCGAGTGCTGCCGGGAAATTCTACACCACGTCAACCAAGCCGTGCGTGACATGGAGGACCTGCTGGTGAGCCTGGGCTGGCCCCACGCCCAGGACAGTGGGCAGTGTGGGAGTGGGAGCACAAGCCGGCCCCTACCTCAGCCTGTCCAGAAGCCATACCTGACCCCTTGGCCTGTCCCATGAGGGTCACCGTGTGTCTGGGGCTTGGCTTGGCCCTCAGTACCTCCCTCTCAGGGTCATTGGAGGTTGGGCGCCGCCCTTAGCTTGCTCCCATCGGAAGTTGCTCTTTGCTCTCGCCTTACCAGTGTGGGTCACTGCAGGTCAGCCCCAGCACATAGCTTGTCCCCATAACACGCCTGTCTCTGCCCCAGAGGCTCAAGGACTATCAGCGGCGCCTGGACTTGTCCCACCTTCGGCAGAGCAGCGACCCCATGCTGAGCGAGTTCAAGGTGCGACCTGACCCTCCTACCTCCCCCACCCACCTACTCTCCTTGGCCCAGGGGATTCTGTAATGCAGCCCCCAGCCTGTCCTGTCCATCCCATAATACACCCAGAGAACGAGAGCTCTGGCCCCACCTCATGCCAATCCCATGATCCCCAGCCTGTGGTCATCCCCGGCCACTGCCCTGCCCTTCCCCTCACCACCAGCCCCAGTTACCTCCTGCCAACCTGCATGAACCATCACTCCCTCCTGCCCCAGAACCTGGACATCACCAAGAAGAAATTGGTCCATGAGGGCTCACTGACGTGGCGGGTGACAAAGGACAAGGCTGTCGGTGAGTGCCAGGGCAGCTGCCTGGTGTGGGGCGTGGGGGCAGTGAGCCGGGGCAGGGAGGGTGTCTTGTGGAGGTGCTGTGTGAGCACTGCCCACCCCATAGAGGTGCATGTGCTGCTGCTGGACGATCTGCTGCTGCTGCTCCAGCGCCAGGACGAGCGGCTGCTGCTCAAGTCTCACAGCCGGACGCTGACACCCACGCCCGATGGCAAGACCATGCTGCGGCCCGTGCTGCGGCTCACCTCCGCCATGACCCGCGAGGTGGCCACCGGTGAGCACAGCCACTGTGTGGCCCAGGACAGAGGGTGTCTCTTTTAGGCAGAGCTGGCTGTGCAGTGGGGAGCAGAACCCTCTAGAGAGCCAGGGAGCTGGCATTCTGGCAGAGAGGTTGAGAAGTGGGTGGAGGTGGGCAGGGCGGGGCCAGGCCTAGCCGGTTTTATAAGTGAGGTGGGAAGTGCTGCAGGTGTTTGCACAGAGGCGTGTCTTGAACGAGAGGAAAGGCCAGGAGCCCAGGGAGGAGGGATTTGTAAATACAGTGCTGGGGAGTCGTATCAGGCCAGAAACACTGGAAGCGCCTGGAGGGTGGGAGTGGCTGGAGGGGTTTCATAGGTAGACCAGGGGACTTGGCTGATTCCATAAGGAGGTGTGAGTGGGGAGGCTCAGGAGGAGGACTCATAGGGCCCTGGATATTAGTGGACAGTGAGGGGTGAGTTGAGCCATGGGAGCCCTGAGGGCACAGCCTTTGTGGGTGACTTCTCCAGCCTGTGCTCAGGGAGGGGCATGCACTGGGGGGACCTGGGCTCCGAGCCCCATCTCCCCCTCTCCCTACAGATCACAAAGCCTTCTACGTCATTTTTACCTGGGACCAGGAGGCCCAGATCTACGAGCTGGTGGCACAGACTGTGTCAGAGCGGAAGAAGTGAGTGGGGTCTGAGTTCTGAGTGTGGGTTGAGGAGCTCAGACCTGTGTGTTCCTGGGAACAGGAGGGCTGTGGGGAGGCCCCGGGATAGGGTCTGGGGGCTCTGACTGCCTAGGGGTTTGGCCTCTCTCCCAAGCTGGTGTGCCCTCATCACCGAAACCGCTGGATCCCTGAAAGTCCCTGCCCCTGCCTCTCGCCCTAAGCCCCGGCCCAGCCCTAGCAGGTGAGTAGGGCCATGGAGGGAGCTGGAGGTTCAGGGAGGGGGCTGGAAGGCAGGGCTGGCTTCCCTATACAACTCCAGAATGCAAGCCCCAGCCATCTCCGTGTGCGTGTGCATGTGTGTGAGCATGCTCATGTGTGTGCATGTGTGCTTGTATGCGAGCATATGACTGCGTGCATGTATGGTGTGTATGTGTATCTGCACGCGTGAGTGTGTGTACGGTGTGTGTGTGCCGACCCCACCACTGCCCCGTCTGTCTCCTGTCTCCAGGCCTCTGTGTCTTCTGTTGTCTGCGCCTCTCTGTCTCCCTGTCTCCCAGCCTTGACTTCTGTCTCTGTCTCCGGACCTCCCTGCCTCCCCACCTCCAGCTCTCTGTCTCCCTGCCCCTGCAGCCCCCCGGGGCCAGGGGTGTGGGGTCACCCAGCACTTCCTCCCCTCAGCACCCGAGAACCCCTCCTCAGCAGCTCTGAGAACGGCAATGGTGGCCGAGAGACGTCTCAGGCTGATGGTGAGACCAGAGGGACTCTGCGGGAAGGGCTGGGTTGGGGCTCCCCGGTGGAGAGAGGCATCCACAGGAGGCCCGGCAGGATCTGAGCTCCCTCCCTGTTCCCCAACCCAGCCCGGACAGAGAGAATCCTCAGCGACCTCCTGCCCTTCTGCAGACCAGGCCCCGAGGGCCAGCTCGCTGCCACAGCCCTTCGGAAAGGTAGTCTAGCCCTGCCCCTCCAGGTGGCCACCAGTCCAAACAGTGCCCCTGTTCCAACTAGAACAAGGCTCTCCCTGTCAAAAATTTCCTTACACCCAACTGCAGAAAACAAATGCTCCCAACCCACCCAGGCTGTACCGCTGTCCTGGGTGCCCAAGCCCCTCTTCTGCAGCCGCCATCCCTTCCTTGCCTCTGTATTCAGCCTCTCCCTGAACACATACCTTCCTGCCCTGTCCCAACCCTAAACCCAGCCTTCTTCACCACCCTAACCTCATCTGCTCAGGCTTGCCTGGCACCCACCCTCACCTCCAGCCCCTACACAACCCCTTCGGCATTCCCCATCCCAGCTCCCAGTCCTGCCCCTGTCTCCTAACTCTGTCCCCTTGCCCCTGGCCAGTGCTGTCCCTGAAGCAGCTTCTGTTTCCTGTGGAGGAAGACAGCGGGGCGGGGCCTCCTCCAGATGGGCATGGGGTCCCAGGGGGCGGCCCCCTGAGCCCAGCACGGACCCAGGAAATCCAGGAGAACCTGCTCAGCTTGGAGGAGACCATGAAGCAGCTGGAGGTAGGGCAGGGCCAGCCAGGGGTGCCCTGAGTGGGCTGGGGAAGGAGGGGGAGCCCCCCTCATCCATGACCCCTACCCCAACAGGAGTTGGAGGAGGAATTTTGCCGCCTGCGACCCCTCCTGTCTCAGCTTGGGGGGAACTCTGTCACCCAGCCTGGCTGCACTTGAGGTCCCTGCCCAGGAAGGTGAGAGGGGACCTGGGGGCCGGGGCACTGTCCTGGAAGGAGGCCCCTCCAGAGCTCACATCCTTACAGCCCCTTCTGTCCATCTTTCTCTTTGTCTTCTCATGTCTCTCATCTGTGTCTCTGTTTCTGATAATCTCTGCTCCTCTGTGCCCGCCTGCCTCTCCCCACCTCCCTTTCTCTCTCTGCTCTCCCTGTTTCTCTCTCCCCTGTCTCCCCTCTTCTCCTACACCCCCCAGGCCTTTTTCAAGAAGGAAAGGAATTGGGGAGAGGACATGAGGGACCACCCCTACCCACACAGCTGCGGCAGCATCTCACACCCCGAGGGCCTGAGGAGAGGGAGCTTCAGGCCATGCCTGGGAGGGGCCCAGCTGGGGTTACTAGCCCCGCATGGGCCTTGGCCATCTCTCCCTCCTGCCCTCTGCTTGGGGGACTCAGGGCTTCATTCCAGGGGGCACCACGGTGACCCGGGCCATCTCAGTATTGCCTGTGGAGGACACCCTCCACCCCCACCCCCCACCCCCAAGTGCCTTTGCTCTGTTTTTATACCCTGAATTGGAGGTTTATTTTTTAATATATATTATCTAAGAAGAGATCTATGTGTGTGAGGGCGGGAGGGGGCCTAGCATGGCGTTTGGAACTCTCCGTGACTGTCTGGCGTCGACTTCCTGGGTCTGTGCCTGTGCGCTTCCCACCAGTTGTTATTCATTTCTTTGAACAGTTACTCCCCAGGCACTCCATGCACACACTGGGTATGAGGCATCTCCCTGACACCGCCCTCCAGCTCCCACCCTGACCCCTCACGCTCAGCACTGAGCACCCCAAGTCTCTCTCTCTGTACTTTATTTCTGTAGTAAACTCTCTGGAGGGGACTGTTGGGATCGTGGGGAGCTGGTGGGGAGGGGGCCCCTCCTGGGTGGGGGCTGGGGGCGGGGTTATTGCTCTGAGCTCCCTGTCCCCAGGGGGGCCTAGGCGGGGGTGGGGGTGTTGTCAGGACTAGGGCCAGCACAGGGGGTTGGAGACACAGCCACACAAACACGCGGGGTACAGCACAGGGGTGGGTGGGCAGGGCAGGCTGGGCGCCATATTGCACTTTAGAAGTGGGGCCAGGCGGGGACCCCCCTCAAACTGGAGCCTGGGGAGGAGGCTAGAGGCCATCACATTCCTTCTCTCTGTGGAGGGGAAGTGAGACCCCTATGCTGGGGCCGGGCATCAAGGGCAGACAGTCAGCCGCCCTGGTCCCTGCCTCAGTGGAATCCATAGCCCCCTGCCAGCTCAGCTGCCGGTCCCCCCTTTGCCCGCCTTTGCCTTGGGGGGCACTGGGAGGCCCTCATCGCCCTCACTGTCAGAGCTGCAGCCGCTGACGTCGGTGATCTCCAGCTCCGAGTCGCTGTCCTCCTTCCCACCAAGGGCAGCCTCTGGACCCCCAGCCCCTGGCAGTGCCAAGCGGGGGGCCGCTGCCAGGCCTGAGGGGCGCTCAGGGCCCAGGCTCTCCCCTGTCGAGGCCAGCAGGGGCATGGCTGTGGGGCCTCCCCCTGCCCCTGCTGAGGGCAGGTGGCCCAGGGAACTGGCCAGAGGGTTGGGATAGAAATGTGGGGGGTAGAGAGAGGGAGGCAGCTTGGGGAAGGGGCCCGTAAGGTACGGGTTAAAGTTCCAGGGGTACTCAGGGAAGGCGCGGCCATAAGGACCCAGCAGGCCAGGGGGCTTGGAATAGCCGGTGGCACCTGAGGGGCACAGGGGTATGTCTGTCAGGCTGCGGGAGGGTCTGCCTGCCTGGGAACCATTAAAGGGGGCCACCTCCCTGCCATATCCCACCCCATCTCCCCGAATCCCTCCCACACAGCGTCTCACCCCCTCACGGCTTCCCCCAACTCCATCTCCTCCCAGTCCCCGCCTTGTCTTCCCATTCCTTAGGCACCCCTGAACGCCCTTGTTCCCCCCCTTACTTCCCCTCCCTCACCTCACATCCTTTTCTGGCTTTTACACACACACACACACACACACACACACACACACACACACACACACACACACACACACACACACACACACACACACACATGCATCCTACAGCCTAGCCCTGGCCCCTTTCCCCATTCCTTCTCTCATCCTTTCTTATCCTTTTCCCTTAAGCCTGCAGCTTCTCCCACCGTGCCCCGAGCACCCCAGAACCTCCAGGCTCTTACCAGAGCCCAGGAACGGGAAAGGGCTGTCCAAACGCGGTTTATCCGTCTCGGAGGTGAACAGGGGTGTCCGGGCCCCTGGCTCTCCCAGGCGTGGGGCAGAGAACAGGGTCTGCAGGGTCTAGAGAGGGAGCGGGAGAAGCGGCCCTGCTCAGACGGTCCCTTCCCCGGAGTGGGCACCAAGTGCCTTGGTTCCAGGACCCCAGTACCCAGACTCACCTCAGGGGTGAGGGGAGGAGCATCTGGCCCTGGGGCCCCCGCAAAGGGACTGGGGGTCAGCAAGAGTGGGGAGCCGGCAGCAGCTGCCGCCACGTCCAGCAGCGGATAATTGACAAGCACGACTTTGCTAAAGTTGAACTTGTAGGTGAACCTCTTCCCTTTGGTCTTGTGTAGAATCCGCTTGTTATAGTAGTAACTGTGGGGAGAGCGGGTGGTGCTGGGGAGGCCCAGGGGGAGCCCTGGGGCAGGGTCTGGGTTTCTTAATGCATGCAGTCCCAGGTATGGTGCACAGAGCACTAGAACTTGGGGAAACTGAGGCTCACAGAAGTCCCTTAACCTTCTCACAGGGCAAGGAAGGGATGAGGCAGGAGTGGAGACCCTGCCCTGCGAGACTCCAAAGCTCAGGTTTAGGGATTCTTCCTCCCACATCCCTTCCACTCACAAGCCCAGGTTTAGGGGTCCTTCCTTTCACCTCCCTCCCACTCATGAGTAGCTATGGTGGTTACTCATGCACAGCCCTGTGCCTTGGTGGGATCCAGCAGGAAACTGCCCCAGGATGCAGAGGGGGCACCAGAGGGGCAGAGGGGGCACCAGAGGGGCAGTAGGGGGAGGGGGGTAAGGTGGTATCTAGCCCCCAGCCTGTCCTCACCGCAGGGCCCGGCTCAGCTTGTCGTAATTCATGTGGGGCTTGCATTTGCGAATGCCCCACAGCCGGGCCACCTCGTCGGGGTCCTTGATGACGAATTCTCCATAGTCCCCCTGCCAGGCAATGACGCCCTGGTACTCCTCCTTCTGCAGCAGCTCCAGGATAAAGTGCCACAGCTGGATCTGCCTCGAGCCAGGGGACGACTCCGGCTTATAGGCCCAATCCGGGAAGGCAAACCCTGGGGATGAGAGGCACGGAGTGGCCTGGGGTTAGGATGCCAAGTCCAGGGCTCTGGGTCCTGCTGGACTCAGTAACCTGGGAGGCATCTGGTTCTCCTCCAGCCTCAGGCATCTTTGGGGACCTGGTTTCCACTCTCCAAACCTCCTCCCCTGGTGTCTGGTCCCCAAATCATCCAATAGGGGCTAGAACCCAGTCATCCAGGGACCCTGGGTTGGAACCAGTCATCCAGGGACCCTGGGTTGGTACCAGTCATCCAGGGACCCTGGGTTGGTACCAGTCTGGTCCCTACCTTGGCACAGCTCCCCCAGGCTCAGCGTCGGGGGGTGGAGTTGGGAGGGACAGGCTTCCTGCTCCCCTGACAGTGGGGAGGACTGGAAGGGGTGCTCCCTCCACAGCATTAGTCCTCCCGCTGCCCCCAGCCAGCCCCGGAAGGTCTCCGGTCTCTCCTGCACCCTACAGTGCCCCCAGCTCCTGCTCTATCTGTTCCCCATTCCCTATCCCCTGCTCCACGTTTTGGCATTCCCCAGAGCCCCCCACTGACACACCCTGGCATATCCAGGCTGGGGCTGTGTGCATGTCTGCACCTGCCCGTGTTTTTGTACCTTTCCTGTCCCTGTGTCCCTCCCACCCCATATCCATGCCCGTGTCCATCCAAGAGCAATCCAGAACAGGGTGTGTGTACACACGCACATACTCACCGATGCCCATGGAAGACATGTCACAGACATCAGTTCACACAACACACAGCCACACTGGGTCACAGGCACAGCAGAGTGCCACATGTGCTGGGGGCCGCCAAGGCTGGCATGGCAGACACGGGCTGCCCAAGACTCAAGGTCACATCATCTCAACAACCCCAGGGTGCACACCCGTCACAGCACACAATTACACATCTCAGGACTGGGACCTAATAACAACTGCGCGACACACACAGGACCACAAAGCCCCAAAGAACACTGTACAATGGAAGCAGTGAACACAGCACAAGATGCCCATGTCCCCAGACACAGCCCAGCAGTCACACACAGGGCGACAGCGTGTCAGCAGAGCAACTTCCCAAACCCACACACGGAGGCACCCACGTGTCAGCCCTGACACCCACAGCTCACTCGGCATGACGTCTCGCATACAGAGTGGGGTACACCACTGTCCACATACCCTCAGGAACTGGACACCCTGAAATCTCACCCCCCCATGCAGAAGGCCGCAGGCCATGGGTCCAACTTCTGTACTCACTCCTATGCTCCCTCCTCTGCTCCCTACCCACTCCTCAGAGACCCCAAACCCAGGCATGAAAACAGAAGGCAGAGTGAGTCCATAAAAAGCTGGCGGCAGTGCAGGAAGTGAGGGTGGTGTGGGCCGGGGCAGGGGAGACCACCAGCATCGCTGTGTCCACTTGCTGTGTGATTACGGGCAGGTCCTTGCCCTCTCTGGCTTAGAACGTGGGAGGCAAGGGGGTGAAGGGTCCTGCCCAGGCTGCCATGTATATAAAAGTGGGTGCTCATGCCTCCCGGCCTGAAAGCTAGGGAGCTCCAGGCAGTTTCCTCCTTGAGGGAGAATTTTTATCTCAATTCCTTTTTGGGTCTTTCTCACCCCGAGTGAGAGGGCTGGATCCAGACTCCAGCTCTGACCCATTCCACACCCAGAACACGTACTACTGGGGAGGCAGCTGTATCACAGACACACCCGCAGGACCCCAAGGTGACAACGGGACACGGATACACCACCTGTCCTCCAATGCACACCCTCAATGTGTCATACCTGTGAGGCACAGGCACAGCTAGAGAGAGGACCCCCAAACTCAGTAGGCAGACACACACGTGACAAACCCCCAGAATTCACTCATGCACACACGGACCCTGCGCTGAAAACCGGACACAGCCCCCAACACAGAAGCCCAGGGACGCATCCCCCACACAACCCCAAATGCACCAAGACATCCACTGGGATCGCCACGCACCATGAGACCGACTGCGAGAAACAGGCAAAGGCTCCTCACCCCACTCCGGCAGAGACAGGGTCCATGAGCTGGCAGACACCCCCATCCCAAAATGCAGACACGCCCAGCCCAGAGACACTCAGGTAGCCTCAGATGCGCAGGTACAAGCAAATACACAAGCTCACACAAAGACAGGCTGCGCAGACACATTTTCCCAGTGTGATCCCTTCTAGAAACACTGAAGTGTGACACAGGGACACACTGAAATGAGACCCCAAATAACCAAGCACATAGTCTCTCTCACACACACACCCCTCCTGCTGCACACCGGCGTGGTCTTACTTGAGCTCGAATGCATATCCAAGCCAGCCTCACTGTCCACCCCCAAGCTCCAACCCTCCACTCTGAGCAAGGTGTCCTCTCTCCCAGGGCTCCGGCTGGCCAGGTTATGCCTGCACGTCCCTCTGACGGGGCAGTGCCGTCTGTCCATCTGTCCATCCATGCCTGGCCTAGTGCCCCTCCAGCCCAGTCCCTGCTTACTGTCCCCGCAGATCCTGCGTGGGAGCAGGCTGAGACATGTGTGGCAGGGATGCCCCTCAGTCACCTCTGCACCTCGCCCACCCTCCAGAAGACCCGCATGTCTCAGCAGGCAGGTGGCAGGGGAATCTGGCTTCGAAGTTTTTAGCCAAGTTTCTCAGGAAGGGGTTTGATTTGGGAGACTCTGACCAAGATCAAGAGAGGAGGACTCACAGACTAGAGTGAGACATGTGGAGACACAGAGAGAAGCAGGGTGCGGCTCACTGGGGAGGCCTGAGGGCTGGGGGAAGGGGTCGGGGAGGTCCGGGCCAGTTACCGGGGGTCCAGAGAGCCGGCAGGGCGGGCGGGGCGAAGAGAAGGTCGGAGACGCAGCTACAGTCCATGGCAGAGCCGGCCCTGCAGAGGCCGGGAGGGACACACGGGGACGGGGCGGGCAGGAGAGACAGACACAGGTCAGCCAGCAGGATGCTGCCCGGGGCCTCCCCTCTCCCAGGTCCCCACCCCAGCCCTCCACCCTCCCCCACAGGCCCTCCTGCCCGCTCCCTCCCGCAGGCTCCGCTGTGTCCCCGGCTGGCCCCGTTCCTTCCCTCCCAGCCTCTCCTCCCGCAGCCTCTTCCTCACTCGATGCCCCCATCACTAACCACGCCGCTCCCAGCCTCCCTCCCCACTCCCCGCCACTCGCTCACGCTCTCACACTCGCTGGCTCTCGCCTGCCTGCGCCCCGCACCGTCTCTGCTGCCGTCCCCCATCCCGGTCTCCCGCCTGACCTCCCGGGACGGTTGGTCCCTGCGTCTCTGGGTCTCCCTTTGTCTTTCTCTATCTGCCCCAGATTTATCTTGCTCCGAAACTTGCCCCCATGCCCGCCCTGCCCAGACGACCCCCAGACAGGCTCTTCCAGCCCAGGCGCAGCCCCAACCCGCCGCAGCCTCTGACGGGCTGGAGGGGGCAGGCCTGGCACCCCCTCCTCCAGTCTCCTACCCCACAAGGCAGCCCCCAGTGCCCTGCAGGAGGCCTCCACAGACCCCAGACCTGCTGCTCGCCCTGAAGACCCCTGCCACTCGGATCTGCCTCCCTCCTCAGACACCCCTTCCCTTCGCATCTGCCTCCCTTGTCAGGCCCTCTCCCTCAGACACTCCCTCTCTCTAGATACCTTACGCCCCTAAGATACTCCATCCCCTCCTCATTCCAGCCTCCCCGAACCTTTCCCCTCAGACGGCGCCTCCCCTCCACACCCACACCCACGGAATCCGCTCCCTCTTACACCCTGCTGCAGACACACACTGCCCTTGCGCTCCCGAGACCCCTCCCATCAGGCACTTCAGCACCTCACTGCCACCCTCAGACCCCACCTCTGGAGCACCTTCTTCCTGGAGACCCCCCAGATGCCCTCAACCCACTCCTCTGACACCCCGATACTCCTCACTGCTCCCATGCTCCCCCTGAGACACCCCTCAGACCCCGGGAGGCTGCACTGTGTTCCCCTGTCAGCCCCACCTACCCCCTGGACACTGGACAAGACTTTTCAGATACCCCAAGTTGCCTCAGACTCACCAGGTCCCCCCACAGAGGCCCCAGCCCCAGATGCCCCCCACCTCCCATCTGCCTCCTGGAGCCTCCCCAGTCCCAGGCTCCCTCTGTTCCCACACCTATCTCCCCTTCTTTCTCCATCTGCCCCCTGTCTCTCGATATCTCTCCCTCTCCATCTCTCTCTCTCTCCCCTTCACTTGGTCTCTTCTCCCTTCCCTGTCTCCCCCCACCATCTCGCTTCCATTTCTGTCTCTCTCCTCCACCTAGGGGTTCTCTCTCCCCGCCTCACTGCCCTCTCCCCCTCTCTCCATCTCTCCCTCCACCACTCAGTCTCTTCTGTGTTTCTCCATCTTCCACCCCCACCTCTTTTCTGTCTCTCTCCCTTTTTCCAGTGTGTCCATCTCTGTCTCCCTAGGACTTTCTCCCCATCTCTGCGATCCGTCTCCCCCTCCCTTTCCACTATCTCTGTCTCTATCTCTCCCTCCCTTTCCACCACCTGTCTCTCCCTCCCCTTGTACCATCTCTGTCTCTCCCTCCCTCTCTCCCGTCTCTGCCCCCACCCTGTCCCGTCCCGCGTTTCTCCAGCAGCCCCGCTCCTCCACACCTCTCCCCCACCCATCACTCTCCCACCTCCCGCTCTCTCTGCCTCTCAGGGTCCCCCTCCTTCCTCCCCCCACCCCCACCCCCTATTGGCCCCTCTCATTTCCGTGTTGGTTTTGATTTCTCTTCCCTACGCTTTCAACTCCCCGCCGCCTCCTCCGGACACGTTATAACGAGGAGCCGTGGGATCGGCGCTCCGGGCCCTGCTCCCACGCTCCCCCCGCCGTGTCTCACTCGCGTCTCTGCCATCTCGTGGTCTCTGTCGCCACTTCTCCCTGTCTCTGTGCCCCTTGGTCCTGTGTCAGGCCCCACAGGGACTTGGACCCCCGGCCCATACCCACCACCTCTGCCGCCCTGTCCCTCCCATCTCTGAGTCCCCACGTCTCTGGGTCTCTGTATGGCTCTGTTTTGATGTCTAGGGTCTCCACACCCCTGTCTCTGTCTCCGCCTCCTCCTCACATCCCTGCCCTGTCCCCGTGTCCCCATCTATGTCTCCTCATCTGTCTCCCTGTCTGTGTCTCTGTCTCCATGTCTCTGGGTCTGTCTCTGTGTCTCTGTCTCCATGTTTCCATCTCCCTGTCTCTGTCTCTGTTTCCATCTCTTGGGGTCCCTTTGATCTCGCCCTGCCCCTGGCGCCCCCCTGGCCCCATTGATCGCTGATCGACCGATGGAGGGAGCACGGCCTGCGGGGCCTGGGGCTGCAGGGCCAAGCAGGACCTGGCAGGATGGCCGGACAGATGGACAAACAGCCCCAGCCCCAGTGGCTGTGGAGGGGGAGCAGCCGCAACCCCCGCCCCTCCCCGCCGGCCGGTGCGGTGCGGATGGGGACTCCAGGCAAGCTTTAATTTTTAATTTTATTTTGCTTCCTCCACCCCCCCTTCGCCCCCCATCCCTACCGCCCGCAGCCATGGCACCGAATGTGTGTGCGCATGTGAGCAAAGCAGTGTGCAGAGGCACTGGGCAGGCAAGGGCCCCCTCCTCCCTTCTCTCCCTGCGAAGCACAACCACCCAGACCCACACACCAGCCCAGGCACGCACACCACCACATCCCACACAGCACCGATCGCAGAGACGTACACACCAGCATCCCACGCACACCACCGTCCCACACAACACATCACAGACACACGCCTACAAAGCGACACACACCACCGCTGCCATACACAACCCACTTCACACAGATGCATGTTGGTAAAGTCCCACACAACACATCACAGACACACACCAACAGTGACACACACCACTACTGCCACACACAACCCACATCACACAGATGCATGTGTCAGTCCAGTTGCACACCAACACTCACACAATCACACACATCAGAAAAGTCACAGATGCACAGAAACACACAATTTTACAGATACATGACACACACCAATTCAATCTCACACAGAAACAAAGACACGTAATCACAAATTCTAGACATGCTACACAGACACATAATCACACGCCAAGCCTCACAATCAAATACAGAAACCGAGATCCCTGAGCACACAGTGACACACAGACAGCAGCACACAGAAAGACACACAGTCCCACAGACAAGCACCACCAACCCTTGAGTGCATACATGTGCACTTGGTCAGGCATGGAGCCATAGAGGTACACACACCAGCACCAACCCAGACAGCCAACGCACACGGCCACACACACACCCATTCACAGACACAGTCACAATCACACACACACACCAAGATCATGGTCCCAAACATATGACGGACACACAGCGGCCCCTGCAGAGGTACACGCAGACACACTCAAAGCCCAGTCGGGGTAGGGGTGGGCACTCAGAGGTGACCCCAACCCAAGCCCCTGCCACTCCTGCTGGCTGCCACCTGTCCCCATCTGCCTGCCTGTCCCTCGTCTGTGGACTTTCTGAGCATGGGTGTCTGCATGGGTGCCTGTGTGTGGGTATGTGACACGTGCCCTTATCTCAGACCTGCTTCTGTGGCTGTCTCTCAAGACACAGGTCTCCCGGTCTCTCTCAGCCCCTTCGGGTGTCGGTGTCTCTTTCTGTCTGTCTCTATCACTGAGGGTCTTTGCTGCTCATCTCAGCCTGCCTCTCTCTCTATCTCCATCTCTGAGTGTCTCTGTTTCCCCCATCTCTGTCTCTGGGCGTCTCTCTCTGTCTCTGTACCTCTCCATCTCTGGGCTCTCTGTCATCTCTCTCTGCCTCTGTCTCCTAACCCCCCATCACCCCGGCCCCCCGGGCTGGGGTTTAACCAGTTGTTTTGATATCTCTAAGCTGCACCGGCCGCCTCGGGAGCCGCCTCGGGCCTCACACCCCCCCACCAGCCCCTTCATCCCTCACCCAGGCCCCCCCATCCCCACCTCCCCTTAACACAATCTGCACAAGTGGAATGAAAATTGATTTTTTTTTTAAATTTCATATCTTCTCCGGGGCTCTGTCTAAAGAGGAGAGAGACGCGGCCCAAGACCCTTCTCCCACTGCCACCCCCGCGTGCACACACCATGCCCCAATGTGCATGTACACACACACACACACACACACACACACCCCAACTGCACCTACCCATGGCCACACATTCAGGCACAATCTGGGGACATATCCCTCCTTATGTCACACGCCCATGTAGGACACATCTGTGCACACAGTAGAGACCCACAGTGACACCCACCAGTAGGCACACACACACCACGCACATCCCCAGCCAAGGGCCTGCTGCCAGCCCACCCATCTGTCGCCGTACAAATGAGCCCCCGACACCCTGTCCCATCTGGGTGCACAAAGCTGGCTCCCTGCAGTCACACAGTGTGTGTGCTCACACACCTGTCCGTCCAGATTAGGCGTCCATGGGTACACAGAGCAGGCTCAGGGGCTGGCCCTCGACAGAAGACCCTGTGCCTGTCCTGGAGAGGAGGGATTCAGGGGTGATGTGGGGTTTCCTGCATGGATGTGCCCCCCTCATCCTGGATGCCACCCCTATTCCCATGCTGCCCACATCAACCAAATGCTCTGGCCTGACCCTGGTTAGGGGTGCCTTTGTGCCTGGGGTCTACACACACCCCACACATATACACCACATATGCACCACACATACCACATACACACAATATATACACCCCTCCACAAACACACCACACACACAACTAATCACACATACTACATACACAGTATACACCACATACACACATCACACACGCACCCCACACACATCAAACACCCCACACATACCACACACGCACCACACACATCACACACACACCACTGCATATACACTCATATACACATCACTACCCCTCACACCACACACACTACATACACAGTATACACCACATATACACATCACACACATTCCACATACCCTACCCATTACACACACCACATAAACACCACACATACACCACACACATACCACATACACACCACGCACACACCATACATACACCACACACATACCATACACTGCATACACACCACACACACCACATCACTATCCGTCACACCACACACACTACATACACTACCCATCAGATATACACACACTGCATATCCACCACACCACACACACACCACATACACTACCCGTTACACACACAATACCCACCACACACATTATACACGCCCCATACACTACTCACCATACGCCACATGCACACCACACACCCTGCACATACACATACCACATACACACCATACATCACACCACATACACAAGACACACTGCATACACACACATCACACCACATGCCACAAACACAACACATATACCACACTCAGACACCATACGACACACCACACACATCACCCACATGCTACATACCACACTCACACAACCACTCACAGCTTACTACTTCTCTCAATACCACACAGTGTAATCACCCATGGACACACACAAAACCAGTCACCCCTAACACACAGACCCACAGAAAACACACAGAAGCACACACAGTGACACCACACACAATTTGGTGTTCACACAGCATCACAGAACCACAGCCTCACACACAGACTTGGGCACAAGTTCACACAAGTTGCAGACACGTGCTATCCAACAGCCACACATAAACATGCAACCACACAGACATACACAATCAAACATACACAATCAGTCATCAGGGCTCTTTAGGGCTGGACACACAGTACCACTCGCTCAGGTGTTATGAACCAACACTCAGGCTGGTACATTCAGCCATGCAAATTACCACATGTGCGCACACATGCATACACACACACACCCATATCTGAACCCAGACTCAGACACAAGCCCACAGGCTCAGAGACACAACCGTAACCCCTTAACACCAACACAGCACCACACAAACACACAGCTGGTCTCTGACACACAGATTTCGGGGGCTCTTCCTCAGCTGCATCCCTCACACCCACACTCACCAGCCCAGCTGCTGGGGGTCCTCTTGGGTTGCACAGGCTCGGTCCTTCCACCCTGTTTCTCTGGCACTGAGCCTCCTCATCTTGCCCCTCAGAGCTGTCCCAGGTCCTGGGGGCCCTCCCTGCACAGCCACACCATGAGAGAACCCCAGACACGGCACAACTCTAGAACTTTGGACAGTCACACCAGACACAGCTGAGCACCACACACGTCACACAGACATGACATGCTCACAGACATGACACATGCGGCTCACTCAGCTCCCAGACTTAGCCACCTGTGCCCAGGAGCACGCATGTCTACACAGGTCACATTTACATATGCTGTGACACAAGCCACACAGTCACACATGTGCATACACACACACACACACACACACACGGTCTTCTGCCTCGACTGCACTGCACAGGATGCACAGAGGGACAGAATGGCAGACAGACAGGGCACTGGCTCCCCAGGCTGGGGAAGGTATGTCTGTGTCTGTGACCCTCTCTTGCTTGAGAGGTGGGGAGGCTCCAGACCAGAGACAGAGAGGCGTGTGGGTGCAGGCAGGGTTGGAGACCCGCACCCTCCTCCCTCTGTCTCTCCCTCTCTGTCTCTCTCCCTCAGTGTGTCTCTGCACAATGTCCCTGGGGCTGCGGACAGCACTCCAAACAGTATCAGTTCCGGGGTGGCGAGGGAGCGTCCCCAGGGAGGTGGGAGCCGCAGTGCCACGCACCCCGCCTACCAAACAGCTCTGGGGGAGGGGAGAGGGAGGGCGGAGGCGCTACCGCGCGCGCGAGGCAGAGGGAGCTCAGGCTGCTCCCGGACCCTGCCAGTGGACTCCCCCTCCCCTCAGAGACCCAGAGAGATGGAGGAGCTGGAGACTTGGGTGGAGGGCACAGAAGTGGGGAGACATGCAGGGAGGGAGAGAGACCTCGGGGGTGGAGAGTGGCATGGAGAACGGAGAGGAAGAGGGAGCAAGACAAGGAGAGAGGTGGAGGGGGATAGGTGGGAACCCTAGAGGGGGAGGCCCAGAGACGGAAAGAGACACACAAAGTACAGGGACAGTCCCGTAGAAACAAGAGGAAGCGAGCCTGGGAGCCACATGCACACGCAGAGAAGAGACACAGAGACAGAGAGACGGGCAGGGGGAGATCCGAGGTGGGGAAACGCGGCAGAAGGAGCGAACCAGAGAGGCCGAGACAAAGTAGATTAGAAAGCTTGAGGTCACAGGAGAGCGAGGGAGGGCCTCGCCAGAGGAAGGAGAGGAGGGGGCAGAGATGCGGAAAATTGAGGGATTAGGGCGGAGGCAGGAGAGGAATGCTGGGGAGCGTGGCCCTGGAGGTGGGAGCGGAAGGCTCAGGTGTGGGCCCGGCGGCGGCGGGCACATCTAACGTGTGGATTTCTCATCCTCTGCCCCAACTCGCCCTTCTTCAGTTCTAAGGGGTCGGTGTCCCCTGGCCACCCTACCCCTCCTCCTCCTTACCTCTGCCAGGCCCCGCTCCACCTAAACCCCAACTCCATCCTGCTCCCTATCTACCTCCTTCGGGCCCCATCCCCAATTCCTGCCTCTTCCCTACTCTTGCCTTAATTCTACAGCCGTCCCCAGCCTCACTCCACACCAGGCCCCACTTCCTAGGCTAGACCTTTGGCCCCACCCCTCTATCAGAGTGACAGACAGTAGGGAAATGACTGTTACTTGGTGATACTGGAGGGGTGGGAGCAGAGAGCTGAAGTGGGGTGTGGTGCACACCAGCACCAGCTACTCAGGGAGCCCAGAGACCCAGAGAGAGCCCTTATAGACGGTAGCCACCAACAGCCAGGGCTCGGGTGTCCCCGCAGAGCGACCCCACAGAGCATGGGTCTTGGCACTAAGAGTGTACTGAGGAAATGATGCTGAAGTGGAATCCACATTAAACTGCACTCGGCAGGAATCAGAGAGACCGAAATAGCAGATCAAAGGGGCAGAAAGCAGATCAAGGGACAGAGATGTGGAGGGCAAAGAGACAGGGTCAGAGGGCTGGGGAGACAGGGATGGAGCAGAGAGCTGGTGGGGCAGGAGACATCGGAGCATGCGGAAGTGGGGAGAAGTGGGTGACCCAGGGTCAGAGAAAAGGAGGAACAGACAAATGGGGCCAAAGACCCAGGATGGCAGAGAACTGTGGACCGGAGGCTTGGGGCCGGCCTGAGGGCTGGAGTGAGGGGCGGGGCCTGGGTGGGCTGGGCCTGGAGCTGGGTGCCGGCCTCTGGGGATCCCACTAGGGCCAGGGTCCAGCCGGGCTGGGTGGGGGTGCTTAGGGCTCCAGGGGCATCAGGCGCGGTGCTAATTCAGCGCCATCGATCAGACGGGATGAGAGCAATAAATTATTGTGACAAGATGCAATCCTGGCCCGCGCACTGCCGCCGAGGCGGATCGATCCCTGTCCCCAGCCCCACACCGGGTCCCATGCCCAGGCCTGGGCTGGAGGGGATGCCTCTGCCCTCCTCTCCCTCCATTCTCCCCGGCTGCACGCACTCACTCCCACTGATAGCCAGGTGAAGGGAGGGTGAGGGGCAGCCTAGGGAAGAGGCAGGAGGGGGCTGGGGGGACACCCCATCTGACCCAGGCCTTTTGCTTCCCTCAGCACCCTATCCTCACCACCACCTGTGAGGTAGGAACTGCCATGATGGATGCCCATTTCACAGATGTGGAAACTGAGGCTCTGACAGGAAAAGTAACTTGGCCAAACTCCCACAGTGGTGAGGTGAGCCTGGACTTGAATGCAGGTCAGTATGACTTGAAGCCCCCCAATATTTGTACTGTCAGAGGACAGAGCAAGGGCCGGAGACAGAAAAGGAGGGAAGAGACAAAGATGAGACAGACACAGAGTCCAGGATGTGGAGAAATTGAGAGAGTCAGAGAGCTGTAAAGACTCTGTATGGAGAGGCGCAGACAAAGACAATCAGAGAAACACAGAGAACAAAGAGAGACTGGGAGACAGGTGAAGACAAAAAGACAGGGTGGGACAGAGGGGTGGAGAGGCCAGAAGCAAAGAGAGACAGATACAGAGACAGAGACTCAGAATCAGACAGGCAGAGATGGACAGGGGCAAGGAGATATGGGCAGGTGGTGGCAAAGGTGGAAACGGAGAAAGGACAGGAAATGAGGGTAGGCAGAAAGGAAAGGCCAGCATGCATGGAGAGGGGTTTGGGAGGCAGGGCTGTGCTGGGGGTGTGTCAGGGGAGGCAGGGGTGTGTCGGGGAGGCAGGGGTGTGCTGGGAGGGGTTGTACTGGGGGTGTGTCGGGGAGGCAGGGGTGTGCTGGGAGGGGCTGGGCTGGGGGTGTGTCGGGAGGCAGGGGTGTGTCGGGGAGGCAGGGGTGTGCTGGGAGGGGCTGTGCTGGGGGTGTCTCAGGGGAGGCAGGGGTGTGTTGGGGAGGCAGGGGTGTGCTGGGAGGGGCTGTGCTGGGGGTGTGTCTGGGGAGGCAGGGGTGTGCTGGGAGGGGCTGTGCTGGGGGTGTGTCAGGGGAGGCAGGGGTGTGTTGGGGAGGCAGGAGTGTGCTGGGAGGGGCTGTGCCGGGGGTGTGTCAGGGGAGGCAGGAGTGTGCTGGGAGGGGCTGTGCTGGGGGTGTGTCAGGGGAGGCAGGGGTGTGTTGGGGAGGCAGGAGTGTGCTGGGAGGGGCTGTGCCGGGGGTGTGTCAGGGGAGGCAGGAGTGTGCTGGGAGGGGCTGTGCTGGGCGTGTGTCAGGGGAGGCAGGGGTGTGTCGGGGAGGCAGGGGTGTGCTGGGAGGGGCTGTGCTGGGGTTGTGTCTGGGGAGGCAGGGGTGTGCTGGGACGGGTTGTACTGGGGGTGTGTCTGGGGAGGCAGGAGTGTGCTGGGAGGGGCTGTGCTGGGGGTGTGTCTGGGGAGGCAGGGGTGTGCTGGGAGGGGTTGTGCTGGGGGTGTGTCTGGGGAGGCAGGGGTGTGCTGGGAGGGGTTGTGCTGGGGGTGTGTCTGGGGAGGCAGGGGTGTGCTGGGAGGGGCTGTGCTGGGGGTGTGTCTGGGGAGGCAGGGGTGTGCTGGGAGGGGCTGTGCTGGGGGTTTGTCGGGGAGGCAGGGTTGTGTCGGGGAGGCAGGGGTATGCTGGGAGGGGCTGTGCTGGGGGTGTCTCAGGGGAGGCAGGGGTGTGCTGGGGGGGTTGTGCTGGGGGTGTGTCTGGGGAGGCAGGAGTGTGCTGGGAGGGGCTGTGCTGGGGGTGTGTCTGGGGAGGCAGGGGTGTGCTGGGAGGGGCTGTGCTGGGGGTGTCTCAGGGGAGGCAGGGGTGTGCTGGGAGGGGTTGTGCTGGGGGTGTGTCTGGGGAGGCAGGGGTGTGCTGGGAGGGGGTTGTGCTGGGGGTGTGTCTGGGGAGGCAGGGGTGTGCTGGGAGGGCATGTGCTGGGAGGGGGCTGTGCTGGCCCTACACAGCTTGTGGAGGGGGAGGTGGGGTGAGCATGTGGGATGACAGCCTTGGCCCCAGGAGTCAATGGAGGGTGAGAAAGTGAGGCTGGAGTGCAGGGGAGATGGGGTTGGGAGGTAATGGAGAAGCAAGTGTCACCAAAGTCACTAGGTAAACAGATGATCTGTAGACAGGAGGTCACCTGAGGGGCAGATGTGGGAGGCAAGGACACCTGGATGGCTAGGAGGGTAGTCTCTGAAGTCAGACAGCCTTGATTTGACTCAAATCTCTTAACATCTTCTTGGACCTCCAAGCAGCTCTCTGGATTCAGTTTCCTTCTCTGTAAAATGGGGACAAGAGGCAAGTACCTGCCTCATGAGGGTCCTATAAGGATAAATGAGACAATGGGTGTGAAGAACTTACTGTCACAGAAACAGATGGTGGACTTAGTAATCAGGAGCTGCCGCCGCCATCACCCTCACCCTCACCCTCGCCATCAGTATATATGGGGAGGGCAGGTGTTTGTGGTGGAACAGGTGGGGCACGTGTTACAAGCAGCTGCTACTCAGAAAGTGATACCTGGACCAGGTGTTTCTGATACTCACTGAAGTCACAGAACCTCGGACTTGCAAGAGGCTGTGCGGTGCAGGGAGAAGGTGTGGGGTAGCTGGGAACAGGTGCCATGTGTGTCTAACACTTGCTACAGTTGTTATCATGCACACGGAGGAAGGTGCTTACCCAGGAGAGAGCTCATCAAAGACACATGCTAGGAAAGGGGACCAGAGTTTCTGGAGAGACGCAGGCTGGGGACAGGTGTGAGAGATCGGAAGGTGTGGTGGTGACAGGCTGCAGGGACAGGTAGCCAAGGTGAATGAGGCAGTGGGAGGGGTACCGTGCATTCCCGATGCTTGCAGAAGGTGCGAAGGGACTCTGGTCACATGGATGTCTAGGGGGAGTAAAAGGAGAGAGGTGGCTGGAGTGTGAGGAACCAGGTGCATGTCTGTGGGACAGGGCCGTGTCCAGGTCTCCCCTAGACCCAGTTGAAGAGATGTGAAGCAAAGAGAGATGAAGGGGGTAGGTGTGTGGGGTGTGGAAGCCTCGGTACCTGTTTGCTGAAGAAATGACTGAATGTGTTTCCGGGGCAGAGGATTGCCGGGATAAGCAAGTGAGGAATGGCAGGTGTATGGGGGCACTGGTGTCACCTTGTGTAGCAAAAATCAGAGAGGGAAGCACGGGGAATTAGGTGTGTGGGGAAAGAAGAGAAATGGATCGGCAGTACCGGAGGGGCAGGTGTGGGAAAACAGGTGTGCAGGTGAGGCAGATACCTGTGGCCAAGGACAGATTCCCTGACCCAAACGTGTGTATATGTAAAGTGGTGTTGTGTAGAGTGAGAGAGAGGGAGAGTCCAAGAGAGGCAGAAACATCGAGAGAAGGAGTGAGACACAGGTGATCAGGCAGTGGGCAGGTGAGACAGGGAAGCTCGGGGACAAGGGCTTGGAGGAAGGCGTGATGGCAGGGAAGTCTCTGAGGAGGGTACCAGCGTGTGGCCTGGTGATCAGGTGGTGCTTGGGGTTAGGACACAGATGGGGAAGGTGCTTCTGTTGTCTGCGATGAGTAACCCAAAATAACAAGTAGGAAAGACAGATATAGGGAACTGCTGGAAGTCAGGGAGGGAATCAGGTACAGGAAGAGAGGGGCGTGGGCGGCAGGCGTGCTCTTAGGTGACCCGTGTGTGGCCAGCTCTTCTGGAAGGGCAGGTGTGGGGTGGATGAGGAGGTGCAGCAGTGTCACCGAGAAGGATGGGGGAAGGCCCAGAGGCTGGGGACTGGCGGGGGCAGGTCTTACCTGAAGACACAGGTCAGTCGGTTGCAGGTGTGAGTGCTTGTGTGCAAAGGAAGAAGTGTGAGTGTGAGCAGGTGCAGTGAATCAGTACTGCCTGAGAGGAGGAAGAGGCGAAGCAATACGAATGTATGAAAAACAGGTGAGTTTAGAGCTTTAGGGGACAGGTGGGATGGTTTATATACAGGTAGGAAGAGGCCAGTGTGGCATGAAATGAGATCAATGGCAGGCATTCCAGTGGGAAGGGCAGATTTTAGAGAACAGTGTTACCTGGAGGGGCAGGTAAGAGGGGACATATGTCCTCCGAGAGATCAGACATCTTAAGGGCAAGTTTGCGGGGGACAAGTGTTACCTGGAGGGGCAGGCAAGAGGAAATAGGTGTTACCTCCAGGGCAATAGAAGGGAACAGGTATGGAAGACAGGTGGTGCGTGCAGGCAGGTATAAGGAGATAGATGGTACCTGGAAGTCCAGATGTGGGGAGCTGAAGGGGGAACACAGATGTGACAGGTGTGTTGATAGGTGTGAGTGAAAGGTTAGTTACCTGGGGCCACAGGTGCGTGCAATGTGATTCTGCCAAATGGTCTGCCCCCTCGGGGGTTTCTCTCGCTCCCCTCCCTGGGGAGCCAGTTCTGGCTCTTGGGTCCCTCCCATGGCTCTGGCCCTCCGCGGGGCACACAGTTAGCTCTGGGCTGGGCGAGGCCCGGCCTGCCGGGCAGCCAGGGCTTCTGAGGCTGCTTGGCGATGCGGAGCGCGTCTGGGCCTCGGCGGGCCAGCCGGGCGGGGGGAGCGGGCGGGGGGGCCGTTTAGCCGTGATAGATCCGCGCGCCGCTTGTCTCTTAATCTCCGGAGCGACCGATCGATTCGCTATTTCCCTTTGTTGCCAGAAAATTCGATCCTGGG
Source organism: Aotus nancymaae (assembly GCF_030222135.1). Taxonomy (NCBI): domain Eukaryota; kingdom Metazoa; phylum Chordata; class Mammalia; order Primates; family Aotidae; genus Aotus; species Aotus nancymaae. Next base: position 12,636,237 of record NW_026988441.1, on the reverse strand, counting down.
CCTGGAATTAGGTCCCCGGCTTAATCTGAGCGGAAACCAGCGAGGGGGAGACAGAGACAGAGATGCTGGGGGAGACAGAGACAGAGATGCTGGGAGAGACAGAGATGGAGAGATAGTAAGAGACAGAGAGAGGCAAAGAGAGAGAGAGAGAAACACACAGGGAGAGATAAGCACAGAGATTTGGAGAGAGAGAGTCTAAGAGTTGGACCCAAAGAGGAAGAGAAAGACGCTTCGAGAGACAGAGACAGACAGATCCTGAGAGAGTTAGAGGTGGACACAGAGATGCTGTGAGAGACAGAGACAGAGAGACAGCGAGAAGAGACCCAGCCAGGGGAGACAGAGCAGAAGTGGCCCAGCAGGGCCCTGCCACAGTGGTGGAATGACAGACAGAAAGGGGGTCCCAGAGGGCTCCCGGCCCCACAAAGGTCAGGGCCAGGCCTGTACTCCCTGCCCCAAAGTGTGCAGACCCCAGAATTGGCCCAAATGTCTTTCCCACAGACCTTGTGACCCCCCTCAATCCAAACATCCAGACCCCAGATATCCAGATCCAAATTAGCAGACCCTCAGCCTTGAACTCCAAATCCAGATTTCTGCCTCCCCGCCCCAAGTCCAAACTCCTAGGTGACTCCGGTCCCAGATTGCCACATCTCCAGTCCTGACTCCCAGCCCCAGTCAGCTCCCAACCTCAGATACCTAGATCTTCCGCCCCAAGTATCCAGTTTCTTGGCTCTAAGCCCCTAGGTCCCAAATATTCAACCCCTCAGCCCTGACCCCTAAACCCCACTCAGAATCTAGCCCCAATATCCAGACTCCTCAGTCCCAAACATTCAAACCTATCTACAGGTCGGCCACCAACCCCCGTTACAAAATTTTCAGTCCAGTCTCTCGCAAACCCCGTCTCCGAGGCTCTCGCTTGCTCTCCCTCCCTGCCCCCAAATCTCGCACCTCTGTCCCGAGGCCGCACCCCCAGCGCTACCCGCCTCCCACCTTCCCAAAGTTGGGCGCCACCCGCCCCGCCACTGCCGGGGCGGAAGACCCCCTTCGCCAGCACCTCCTTGGGCTCGGAGGGCCCCGCTCCGCAGGTCTCCCGGGACCACCACCGCGCCCGCGCCCGCGCCCGCGCCCGCCCCCGCCTCGGGCTGGAATCCCCGCCCCCTCCCCTCCCTCTCCCCTCCCCGCCCGTGCGCTGGCCCGCGGCGCTCACTCACTTTCTGGGCTTTGCGCGTCCGCTCCGGTCCGGGGAGAAGTGTTTAAAGTTCGGATTCCGCAGCCATGGCCCCCGCGGCGTCCTGGGGAGGGGGCACCGGAGCGAGGGGCGGGGTGGGGGGATGCCCGGAGCCCCGGAGAGGCAGAGACCCAGAGAACGCGGAGAGGGAGTCTCCAAGACGCCGGGACGCGAGAGACTCAGAGACGGAGAGACAGCCAAGGAGAGAGAGACGGGGGGACAAGCAGAGACGGGAAGGTGCAGAGAGGGAGAGAGACAGCGAGACAGACGCGCAAAGAGCCGAGACGCGGAAAGCTGGGGCCGGAGCTGCGGCCGGGCGCGCGCCGGGGACCGCCGGGCCGGCTGGGGGCGTGGAGCGGCCCTGCCTTCTGCGCCGCCTCCTCTTCCTCCTCTTCCTCCTCTTCCTCCTCCTCCTCCCCCCTCCGCTCCTCCTCTGCGCGCCGCGCGCCTCCCGCCCTCGCGGCCGCCCGGCCGGGCTCCGCGCGCAGATATATGGAGGCGGCGGTGGCGGCGCGGGGGAGGGGGCGGGGGCGCGATCGATGGAATATAATTTTCCTCAAACTCGGAAAATAAAGTTCAGAGCTGATCAAATTTGAAAACAGATGTCGAATCGCGACTCTAAATAAGGTTCGATCCCGGGACTGAGGGAGTGGGGGTGGGGCGGGGGTGGGTGGAGAGACCCCCTCCTCTCCCCATCCTTCCCCTCCGCCCCGCTCCTCCCCAGGAGGACGCACGGACAAACGGACAGGCGCGAGGTGGAGGTGGGGACGACGCGGCCGGGACCCCTGCTGGACACGCAGACCTGGACCCGGACTGGAACACGGACCTGCACACACGCAGCCTGGCTAGGAGACACACGGACAGAGGGACACAGGGATACAGTAAGGCAGACACTGCACTCAGGGACACACAGCCCTACAGAGAGACAGACTCAGACGCGCATCACAGACCCGCCATCGGTACACGCAGCACACACATGCGTACCTTAATTCAGGAAGTGGAAACACACAACCCGTACATGGACACATTCAGGCACACAGAGAAACATACACACAAACAGCCTGCACACCACACCTTCCCCGACCCACAGCCACTCCCGATCCACTGACCCACAGACTGGACACACAGACACAGGAATACACAGGGACACACACAGCCACACTCCACCCTCAGAGCCTGGACACACAAGCCCTCACTGACACGTGGATAGTCAGAGACAGAACCCAGGGCTGGCACACTGATACTCCCCTTCACACGACCACAAGGTCACAGGCGCACACTCGCACACCTGCAGTGACAGGGAAAGGCCCCGCCCAGCCGGATCTGCTCCCATTGAAATAACTAGTCAATATCGACCAGCCTCAGAGCGGGTCAGATCCACAGTTCAGCCCCTCACGGGACCTCCTGGCCCAACCTGACCCTTACCCTCACTGTCCACCCTCCTGTCCCCTCCCTTGCCCCTTGCCCCTCACCCTACTCTCTCTCCTCTCCGCTTCCACTATCCTCCTCCATTTTTCTCTCCCATTCCCAGATCAGGCTACATCCTGCCAAGCCCCACACCACCTTCTCTGAGGAAAGGCACCTCTCACCCAGGTGCCCCTGGAGGCTCCTGCCCCCGGAGGGGAAAGTAGGTCTCAGGGCAAGACCACAGTCCCCAGGTGGATATACAGTGGCCAGTTGAGGGGTTGGTGTGGGATCTCACCAACCCCACCAGCGCCCAGCACTGAGACCGAAGTGCTGAGAGGCTAGAAGAGAACTTCAGCCCTGCCTGACAGGGTTCAGCCTCACTACCTCTCACCACTCAGGCAAGTCAGTAAACATCCCTGAGCCTCAGTTTCCCCATCTGCAAAATGGGACAATAATGGCCTCCCTCTTGAGTGGCTGGGAGGGTTAAACCGCAGGGCGCATGGAGCACAGCTGGTACTGCACCAAGTACCAAATACACACGCGTTTGCTGTGAGCTTGCTGCTTCCAAGTAATCCCATTAAAAATATTAAGAATTTTGCCAGAAAACAAGAATTCCTTCACTTGTCTGGACCTTTTCTGCAGTTGGACTGTAGGGAACATTCTTTTAAGGAGCCAGCAGGCTTCACTGGGTGACATTTATGACCCTGTCCCCCAAAGCCATGGTCCTCTGGGTGTCCATAACAGCCCAGAACTGTCCACCGCCTACTTGGTCCACTCACCAGCTAGACGGTGTTTGTGCCTGTGTTTCTGTATGTGACTGAATGTCTCCGTGTGCGGGTTGTGTGTTCCCACTTCCTGTATTACGGTGCACGTTTGTGCCACGTGTGTAGATGGCAGGTCTGTGTCTGTGTGTCTGTGTCTGTCTCTGAATCTGTCTGTAACACCCAGCATGCTACAGAAAACCCCTCTACCTGCCCGGTACCTGGCTCTGAATGCCAAGGAGAAGGTTCCGGAATACCCTCTGTGGGGCAGGACTCCTCCCACACAGGACACTCTTTGGCAAAAAGATGACACCCTCTGGGTAGATGTGACTTGTTGGCTACGCCCTTCAAGAGAGCTAGGACACCATCAAGGCTTTGAGTACACCCACTGGAACGCATCTCATGACCATTAAACCCCAGAGAAGAGGGACAGAACACCTTCTAAGCAGAAAGAGCTCAATTGACTGTAGATAACACCCTTCAGTAAGATAGAACACTCTCCAGAGAGATACAGTTTATTACGCCATCCACAACACCCTATTGGAAAATGGAACCTCTTTGGAATGTGAGTGACACCCTAAAGATAGCAAAGACCATCAGTCAAGAGGACTTTAAGACTTTACCTCTCAACCACGCCCGTCTGGGAGACTGGAAAATGTCCCCAGGGGTCTGAAACACCCAGACTGTAATGTAACACCTTTGAGGGGCTTGCAGTGGCCAATCAGAGGGTGGAGAGGCCTTCCAAGGAGAGCTCTCTGATGCTCTGGGGGTGGGGCGGCCAGGACCCGCTGCCCTGTGCATCACACCCATGGGAATGGGAACTGCACCCATCCGACTGTTCAGAACACCCTCAGCGCCGCCCACCCCTAGAAGACAGCGTCTTGATTTCTGGAACACCTTTTGGGGCTGTACATTTTGGAGTGATTTATGCTGCCTCTCTGAGCCCTAGGGTTCAGGATGATTCCTGAGGAGACATCAGTGTGCGCAGCACCGCGTAAGGCACATAGTAGGTGCTCAGTGAAAGAGCCTTCGCTGTGCAGCATTCCCGCGGCCGGCAGGGGCACACGCTGCCTTGTTAGCAGTGTTGCCAACGCTGCCTACTTGGCTGAAGGAAGCGTCTCACAGGAGGGGGATCATTAAGCTGTACTTAACATCCCCAGGGAGGCTGCAGCAGCAGAAGACTGTAGTTAATACCCCACTGAGAGAGGACGCCCTCGGGGTGTTTAATGCCCCCGAGGAGAGGGGGATACCGAGAGAGAGGGAGAAGGAGAATACCCTCACCAGCCTGTAACACCCAGTGGACTGAATTTATTACCCATGAAGGAGAGAGCAGACTTCTGGGGTCTGTAATATCCGCTAGACTCTTGAAACCCCCAAGAGCAAGAGGACCCCTCCGTGAGGGCTGTCGGCTCTCTGGAGATGGCTTTTAGCAAAGATGCCTACTAGTGCAGCTGAAAGCACTAAAGGTGACAGAGGGTGAAACCAGGAGCCCCCCATCCCAAGATTCCATCTCCCTAACCCCCTCCCCACAACTGCAGCCCTCCCGGAACCACAAGAGAAAAAGGGGAGGTGGGGGAGACTCGGGTGGGGGAGGTTGAATGGGGCCCAGTCCCAGCATGACAATAGGCACGACAATGACTAATGGTATTTGCCTGGTGCCGGTCACTGGCCTAAACTCTATACACAGATTAACTCAAGCAATTCTCACGGCACAACTCTAAGAGGTAAGTGCTGTTCTAAGCATCACCCCCACTTTACTGATGAGGCAACTGGGGCACAGAATCACTTGCCGACTGTCACGGCTAATTATTGTTGGAAGAGGACCTGGAGCCAGGTAGCCTGGCCACTGGGTCTGTGTTCTTAACCACCAGGCTGCCCTGCCCCATCCCCCGCCACAACAGATTAGACTAGGAGCTTGCACAGACAAGTGCCCTGCCTACCCGGCTCTGCGTCCTCCCAGACCAGGACCCACCCTACCACTGTATCCTCCGCTCAGTATGACCCCCCGCCGCCCCCATCCCCAGGGCTCGAGGCTCCCTGTGGGCAGGGCCTGTGCCTGATTCCTCTCTGGGTTCCCGCTGAGGGCAAAGCCTGGCCCAAGAAGGAGGAAGGGAGGAAGGGAGGGAGGGAGGGAGGGAGAGGGGAGGAGGGAGGCTGGGAGAGGACATTAAAGAGAGCAGGGAGGGAGGTGGGGAGAAGCCGGGCAGAGAGGGGTTGGGGAGAAGGGCGGGGAGTCCCGGGAGAGCTGGGGCTGGAACTGGGCCAAGCCACACCGCTGTGGATGTTGGGGAGAGCAGAGGGAATGAATGGGGGAGTCCAGTCAGCTGGGAGAGGGGTGCAAACAGACAGCATAGCCACTGCTCCCCCACCCCACCCCCTATACTGGGTGGGAGAGGATGGACCGAGAGGGGCCTGGGAGGTGGAAGGATGAAGGCCTGGGTGAACAAGGTGCAGGGAGGGCAGACGGACAGACACAGGACAGATGGGAGCCTGGAGAGCAGGGGGAGGCAGCCAGCCAGGGCCTGTGCCTTGGGGGCGGGTATTCAGACAGACAGACAAGGCTGAGGGAAAGGATGAGTGAGGGTGTTGGAAGACTGGGGACAGATGTGGAGGCTGGAAAAGGACAGACAGACAGACTTAGGGCTTGGGGCTGGGGCAGGAGGGACAGACAGCCAGCAGGGGAGAGTGGCCAGGAGGGAGGGGAGGACGGACAGAGGGCGTCTGCAGAATTGGTGGGCAGATGGACGGAGGGACGGCCGTGCAGCGCGGCCGGCGGGGCCAGGGCCAGGCCGAGGGCGCGCGGTGGCAGCCGGCTCGGGGAGGCGGAGGCTGAGCGAGCGGTGGTGTTTGTGGAGCTGTCGGCTGCGGTGGAATTATGAAAAATAGCAGGCATCGGAGCCGGCCTTCAGCTTCGATTAGGGGAGATGGGACATGACAGGTGCGATCAATACGCAGCCGTTCTATAAAGTGTCAAGTAATGAATCAATTTCGACTAAATTTTCCATTTTTCAGAGGCCGTTCTCCGAGAGAAGAATATCCTCTTTTGTAAAGATATTATTATCGATTTCGGCGGCAATTTGACATCAGGGGTAGTTAATTCCACTCAGAATAAAATTGAAAACACTTGAGAGAGAAAAGAGAGAGGCGAAGAGTGAGACAGAGAGGGAGAGAGGGGGAGGGAGGGAGGGAGGGGCTGGAAGAGAGAGATGGATGGACAGAGAGACAGAGACAGGAACAGACAGAGAGATGGGAGAGAGAAGAGAGATGCAGAGACACAGGCACAAAGAGAAACTTGGAGACTGCAAAGCCTTGAGTTATAGAGAGACAGGGACTGACAGAGATATTCAGAGAGACTCAGAACAGACAGAGACACCCTGAGAAAGGGCGCCGGAGAGACAAACTGAGTGGCTCAGAGAGAAAACGCCAGATGTTACTAACTGGCTACAGAGGACCAAGGAAATGGACAGAGACAATTCCGAGAAAAAGACAGATGGAGGAGGGGCAGGAGAACTGATGACACAGACGACAGACAGACCCACAGAAGTGAGAGGCCAAGAAACAGGAACTCAGGGAACTGGGGAGAGAGGATGAGGGTATGGGGAGCATGAGCAACAGAGAAAAGTGAACCTGGGAGAGGAGAGGCAGGAGAGGCAGAGAGGAAGGGTAGGGGCAGAGGGTAGGAGAGGGGCCGAGAGGCTGAGAGGCTTCCGGAGGTGGAGAGGAAGGGGCAAGGGTGCCAGGAGAAGGGCAGAGGCTGAGGGGTTGGGCTGAGGGCAGATCTGGAGATGGGAGTTTGGGGAGACCCTCCTGCCCTACCTATGCTGTCCCCAAAGTCAGTTGCCCTGAATGGGCAGATGCTCAGCATGTGTGTGTGTGCGCGTGTGTGTGCGTGCGTGTCCCTGAGTTCTGGCATGCATGTGTGTGTCTGTGTTGGTGTCTGTGTGTGCCCTTGCGTGTTGACTGAATCCCATATCCCATTACGTTTGTATTTCCTGGACACACACACACATCTGTGTGTGTCCCTGTTCATGTACCTGCACATGCTGTGGGTCCCTGGTCTCCCAGCCCCGTGGGTCTCAGCAGCAGGTGATGGTGACAACATTTCTGGTTAGTGCTTGTCAGTCCCCAGCTGAAATCTCCATTTATCCAGGAGCAGGTCACAGGCTGCCTGGGAGGAAGAGAAGGCGGGTAGAGGATAGGACCCCTGGGTTCTGAGAGAGAAGATGGCCCTGGACCTGGACCCCTCGGTCTGAGGGAGGAGGGGCTGGGGACCTGTACTTCTGGGTCTGATGGAGGAGGGTCTCAGATCCTGGACCCCTGGGTCTGAGGGAGGAGGGGTTGGGGGCCTGTGCTCCTGGGTCTGAAGGAGGAGGGGCTGGGGGCCTGGACTCCTGGGTCTGAGGGAGGAGGGGCTGGGGGCCTGGACTCCTGGGTCTGTGGGAGGAGGGGCTGGGGGCCTGGACTCCTGGGTCTGAGGGAGGAGGGGCTGGGGGCCTGGACTCCTGGGTCTGAGGGAGGAGGGGCTGGGGGCCTGGACTCCTGGGTCTGAGGGAGGAGGGGCTGGGGGCCTGGACTCTTGGGTCTGAGGGAGGAGGGGCTTGGGCCTGGACATGCAATGGGCAGGATGGTCCTCAGACAAGTAACAGGGCTGGCTGGGAAGCCCCTGCGCCATCGCCAGTCTCCCCTCCAGAAAAGCCTGTACCTGCTGCCCCCTAGTGGACATGGATATTAGACCAGACCAGGGACCAGGAACTGACAGGTCCAGAAGGGAAGCCAGAGGCACTGACCCAAGGGGGAGCAGAGACAGGGGAAAGGGGGAGAGAGAGGAGGGAAGAGAGAAGGATGGAGATGGATGGACAGACAGGCAGACACAGACAGGGACAGAAATGAATAGAGAAGTGGGCCAGTGTCTGGCCGACAGAGGATTGAAGACTCAAACCTTGGCGGAAAAGAAAGAGACCAGGGTGTGAGTTTAGGGCTAGAACTGGAGGGGGACAGGGAAAGACCGAGGACAGAGGAGGGGTCTGCAGCAGACGGCAGGCAGGGGGTGAGGGCAACAGAGAGACTCTTGGACAGGCAGAGGCTGGGCTGGCAAGACCTGGGTAGAGACAGTACAAGAGACAGGACGGGAGCCATGTGGACAGATGGACAGGAACTGAGGGATGGGGGCTAGGTCTAAAGGAGGGAGAGAACCCAGAGAACAGGCAGCAGGAGGAAAGGTGGACAGGGACAAAGGCAGGCACTCATGGAGAGACAGACGGACAGAGGAGGGAACGGCAGACATACCCAGAAGAAAGAGGTGGACAGAGACAGGTGGACACAGAGAGAGAGAGGGATAGGGAGAAATCAGGGCCCCACAAGGCAAGTGGACATCCTGAGATGAAGGAGAGGAAGCAGAGTGGTATGTAGCCAGGTGCCAGGTGGGGGTTCCAGGCTGAGGGGCTCCCTGTTGAGGAGGGTTGCTAGGGAATGGGCTCCCTTGGCCTGGATCTCTGCCCGCCACCCCCTCCCAGTCCTCCCCCCCACCCGGTGGGCTGCCCGGCGGAGGCGACAGATTGAGCGATGAGACGCATTACGCACTTAATCCGCCTGATTGAATGTTTTGCTTTCGCCCAAATTGAAACATTAAACAACACGGGACGAGAAGAGGCGGCCGCAAATCACTCATGAAAGATTCATCTTCTCCCAGGCAGCCGCCACCGCCTGCCTCGGATGCTGCCCGCCCCAGCTGGGAAGCCTCAGGGTGGGGGTGGGGGTGGGGCAGCACCCCTGCCCACTCTGGGGGGCCCCCACTCTAGTGCTCTGGGGAAGTTCTTCCCACTCTCTGGCCTCAATCCTACAGGTGTTCTCAGAGATGAGAACCCTGCATCCCTGGGCCTTCCCCAGACAGCATGACCTTGGCCCTGTCCCTGCCCTTCTCTGGACGGGGAGCCCTCCGTGCCCTCTGTGGGGTCCATCTCTCCAGCTACCTTCCTGGACCAGCCCTGACCTTTGGGACATGGAAGGAGCTGCTCAGAATTGGGGGATGAGGTCTAGGAGCCTCCTCCCTGGGCAGTAGGCGTTTCCGGGTTCTGGATCCAAGAGTGGGGGTGGTGGCCGCTGTGTCAGGATAAGTGCAAATGGGCAGACCAGAAGTGTGTTCCTTGCCACTCAGGAGCTCAGTGTGTCTTGCCTGCATACATGATTGTGTCTCTTCTGTCTCGCTCTGCCCACGTCAGAGTAACTTGCTTTGTGATTGTCCCTGTGTCGCTACGCTCAGGCCTCCGTGACCCTGCGTGTGATGGTAACTCTGTGAGCCTGTGGGTGTGGGTGTCTGTCTGCCCGTCTGTCTGGCACTTTCTCTATGGGCGTCCTGCGGGCAGCATTTTTGTGTGGTGTGTGTCTGTGTCAGGTTGACTCTCGGGGTGTGGCTGTGCATAACTCCGGTGTGTAAGTCTGTGGGTGACAAGGGCTGTGTCTGTCTGTCTGTGTTGCCTGCTCTGAGTCTGTCTGCAGGTCTGTGTGGAATTATTTCTGGGTCTGAGTCTGTTTAGTACATCCAAATGTCTCTGTGCCTCTTTCAGCCTCCATCTCTGTCTCTGGCTGAGGGAGCACCTGCTGGGGCCACTAGAGGAAGGCCAGGGTGCAGAGAAGCCGGGGAGAGAGGAGGAGAGAAAGACGGAGAGACAGGACAGCGGCGACGCCTGAGAACCAGGGAGCAGGGAGCAAGCGCGAGGGAGCTGGGGGGGCCGTCGTGGGCGCCACGGCCGGAGCGGGTGATCAATATTCGATTTAGGTTTTAATTCCGGGGCTTTCGGAGCCTGTCAGCCCTGATGTATGAGCTCACACCGGGGCCGCCCAGCCAGCCACCCCACCAGTGCCCATGGCCTGGTGGCCTGTTCTGGCCCTGGCTCCCTGGCCCTTCTGGCAGTGGGCTGTGGGAGAGGGGGAAGGGGAAAGGGACCCAGTGAACTTGAGCTTGGTCCCTGCCCACCTAGTGCACCTGCAGCCCCCTGCTCCTGCCTGCCCTGGCCAGCGAGGGGCCCCCAGAAGTTCTCAAACACTGGCTCAGAGACACCTGGTCGGATCCCACAGCCTGCCCATCCACATGGACCACACGTTCAGACACACATAGCTCTGGGCACATACATGCCTGTGCCCATGCAAACCCTCACACACACTCTGGGTTCAAATACACATGTGCACAAACTGCCATGCTTCTCCTGACATACATGTGTCTTCACACAACTAACCCCAATGCACACACAGACACATAACGGCACCACGTGAATGGGAGGTGGGAATCCTGGGGACACAGCATTCTGGCCAGAAGTCAAGAGGCAGAGACACAAACTCAGAGACAGGCTGACAGTGAGAGATGGGAGAGACACAGCCGTGAAGAGCTCAGAGAGGAGCCTGAGAGGGGGGACAGACATGGAGAGCCCCGGAGGGGAGCTGGAGGCCACAGGGCGGAGCAGTGGACAGGGCTCAGCAGTGAGGGGGATGGGAGCCCCCCCAAACCCTGTCTCTCTCTCAGGAAGATGGATCCACCACCCTCCCTGATGACAATGCTGTCTGCGCAAACTTTAATTAACACTTTGAGTTAATTAGTTCGAGATCATTTAGGAGTAAAATGTTTTTATTAGGGAGGCTGCGAGCCTGTTGATGGATGGGGCGCGATTCGCTCTTCCGCCTGCGGGGACAGCCGGTAAATAGAAATCAATCAGGGCCTCCCAACCCAGCCCCCCCAGAGCCAAGCTCCCGGCCTGGGACCCATGAGTGGAGGCTCTCAGCCTCCTCTTTCCCCAGGCCCTAGATTGCAGGCCCTGGCCCCTCCTCCCTCAGACCCAGAAGTCTCAAACCCCAGCTTCCTCTTCCCCAGAGGACCCAGGAGTCCTGGCTCCCAGCCCATCCTCCATTAGGCCTAGGAATCCAGGTCCCCAGCAGTCTCCTCCCTCAGACCCAGGAGTCCAGGCCCCCAGGGCCTCCTCCCTCAGGCCCAGGAGTCCAGGCCCCCTGCGGCCTCCTCCCTCAGGCCCAGAAGTCCAGGCCCCCAGCCCCTCCTCCCTCAGACCCAGGAGTCCAGGCACCCAGGGGCCTCCTCCCTCAGACCCAGGAGTCCAGGCCCCCAGCCCCTCCTCCTCCCTCAGACCCAGGGGTCCAGGCCCCCAGCCCGTCCTCCCTCAGACCCAGGGGTCCAGGCCCCCTGCGGCCTCCTCCCTCAGACCCAGGAGTCCAGGCCCCCTGCGGCCTCCTCCTTCAGGCCCAGAAGTCCAGGCCCCTAGCCCCTCCTCCCTCAGACCCAGGGGTACAGGCCCCCAGCCCCTCCTCCTCCCTCAGGCCTAGGAGTCCAGGCCCCCTGCGGCCTCCTCCCTCAGGCCCAGGAGTCCAGGCCCCCAGCGGCCTCCTCCCTCAGGCCCAGGAGTCCAGGCCCCCAGCCCCTCCTCCCTCAGACCCAGGAGTCCAGGCCCCCTGCGGCCTCCTCCCTCAGACCCAGGAGTCCAGGCCCCCTGCGGCCTCCTCCCTCAGACCCAGGAGTCCAGGCCCCCTGCGGCCTCCTCCTCCCTCAGACCCAGGAGTCCAGGCCCCCAGCCCCTCCTCCTCCCTCAGACCCAGGAGTCCAGGCCCCCTGCGGCCTCCTCCCTCAAGCCCAGAAGTCCAGGCCCCCAGCCCCTCCTCCCTCAGACCCAAGAGTCCAGGCCCCCTGCGGCCTCCTCCCTCAGACCCAGGAGTCCAGGCCCCCTGCGGCCTCCTCCTCCCTCAGACCCAGGAGTCCAGGCCCCCAGCCCCTCCTCCTCCCTCAGACCCAGGAGTCTAGGCCCCCTGCGGCCTCCTCCCTCAGGCCCAGAAGTCCAGGCCCCCTGCGGCCTCCTCCCTCAGGCCCAGGAGTCCAGGCCCCCAGCCCCTCCTCCCTCAGGCCCAGGAGTCCAGGCCCCCTGCGGCCTCCTCCTTCAGGCCCAGAAGTCCAGGCCCCCAGCCCCTCCTCCTCTCTCAGACCCAGGGGTACAGGCCCCCAGCCCCTCCTCCTCCCTCAGGCCTAGGAGTCCAGGCCCCCTGCGGCCTCCTCCCTCAGGCCCAGGAGTCCAGGCCCCCAGCCCCTCCTCCTCCCTCAGGCCTAGGAGTCCAGGCCCCCTGCGGCCTCCTCCCTCAGACCCAGGAGTCCAGGCCCCCTGCGGCCTCCTCCCTCAGGCCCAGGAGTCCAGGCCCCCAGCCCCTCCTCCCTCAGACCCAAGAGTCCAGGCCCCCTGCGGCCTCCTCCCTCAGACCCAGGAGTCCAGGCCCCCTGCGGCCTCCTCCCTCAGACCCAGGAGTCCAGGCCCCCTGCGGCCTCCTCCCTCAGGCCCAGGAGTCCAGGCCCCCAGCGGCCTCCTCCCTCAGACCCAGGAGTCCAGGCCCCCACCCCCTCCTGGTCCCAGCTTGGTCCGGAATCCACTTATGTCGCAGTCCCGGCTTGCGGGCCCCCACCTCTCGCCTCCCTTGGATGCGTGAAAACCCTGCCTGGTCCTCCAGGGCAGCCGCCCCAGTCCCACCAGCGCCGGACTCCTGCGCCCTGGACTAGGGTCGGATTCACAGTTTGGGGGCTCCCTCGGGGCAGCTCAGACCCTCCCCTCCACTCTCTCCCGGGGCCCTGACTCCGCAGGCCCGGAACTTTCTCCTCGCCTCCCCTCGGCGTCTCTGCGCGACTGTCTCGTCTGGTCTCGGCCAAGAGACGTCTCGGGCGCCCCCTTCCCCCGCGGTGACGGCTTCATCAGGTGTCCGCGCGGGCGGGGGCGGGGCGAGGCCTGGCGGGAGCGGGGAGGGAGCCCGGGGGCGGAGGGGCGGGGGTTCCGGGGCCGATAAATCTTCATCAGGCGGCGGCGGGGGGGCCATTAGGCGCTAATGGGAAGATGGAGGGGCCTGTCGGCCGCGCGGGCCGGGCCTCATTTGTCCTGCTTCCCGCTCCATTGGCCGCCGCCCCCGCCCCGCCCCTCCCCCGCCGCCCCCGCCCCGCCGCCCCCGCCCCGCCCCTCCCCCGCCGCCCCGCCCCGCCGCCCCCGCCCCGCCCCTCCCCCGCCGCCCCCGCCCCGCCGCCCCCGCCCCGCCCCTCCCCCGCCGCCCCGCCCCGCCCCCGCCGCCGCGCGCCCCATTTCCGCCTCAGACCTTTGGAGGGGACCTGGGGGGCTCCCGGGGGATGCTGAAGAAAGAGGCCACTGGAAGACTTGGGCAGAGTTAGGAAAGGGGCCGGGGCCTAGGGCGTGGAGGGGAAGGGGGGTTCGGGCGCAAAACCAGTTTAGAACGTGGGCGGCTCAGCTAGAACGCAGGCGGCGTGCGATGGAGAACGCGGCGGGGAGGGCTCGGAGCGCGAGAAGTGAATACAAGTCCGGGAAGGAACGGAGAACATGGGAGGGGCCGTCGGGGACGCGAGCGGGGACCTGGAAGATGGGAGTGGTGGGGACTGGAATGAGGCGGGAGCGGCCGGGAGAGGGTGCAGGGTGGGAATTAGGGGAGGGGGTCGGATCGCTGGCCACGGCCTCCAAGGGCGGGGGTCCGGGAAGGCGAGCGGGCGGCATCCCCCGAGGCAGAGAGTGCGGCCCCCGCCCCTAGCCACCGCCGCTGCCCGCTCCCAGACTCGCGCCCCCCGCGCGTCCACTCTGATTTCTCGGCCCATTTTTCTTCCTCTCCTGTCACTCCGGCGCTCGCCCTCCCGCCGCCGTCCGCCCCGCCGCGCTCCGCTTCCCGCGGGAACCCCCGCTGCAGCCAGCCCCTGGGGCGCAGCCGGCTCCGCACAGCAGCCACCCACCGCCACCGCGCCTGGCCCCGCTCAGTCCCAAACAGGAACACCTACTCCCCCAAGTCGGCCACCCACAAATGGACGGTCACCCACAAATTGACCGTCCCTCCGAACGACCCCAGGAGGGGCCCAGCCTTGGGGGGTAGCACCAGTATTGGCTCCCCGAGGGCTGGGACTAGATCCCTAGGACCACAGGACCCTAGTCTGAGATTCCCCTAAAGGAGGCATGTAGATACCCATAAACCAGGCCTGCGAACCCCTCCCCTCCCTCCGAAGCACCCCCATGGACTGGAGACCCCTGGGATCAGATCTAGACATGGGCCTGGATCACCCCAGGTCGCTTGAGTGGCTACTCAGACTCAAACACAGAAGGTGGTAACCCAGCCTAGCCCCAGACACCCCAAAATCTGGGACCCAGTTCCATCCACCCCCAAACAAGTCCTCCAACCCAAAACATTCAGAGAATTAGGGAAATGGACCTTAGCTCAGTTACCCCAAAATAAGCATGGGTAACTCCACAAGCCCCCTTAAACTAGGCATTTATTCCCCATACTGTCACCCCGAAATTAGACGTTGTGGCCCCAAATTTGGCACATCTAAACTAGGCTTTCCTCATTGAACCTCATCAGGAGCCCAAAATGAACCACCAACGTTCTAGAAAAATAGGCCCCAGCTGCTGTCACCCCACTCAGCATGTTACCCCATGCTCAATACATACAAACTAGAAAATGGGACTGAAAGTCAGACACCCCTAAACTGGGCAACCCCAAACCTGACAACTGGATCCTCAGACTCAAGTCAAAATGAGAATCTGGGCCCCACCCAACCTAAGACTCCCCCAGACTAGACATCTGGCTCCCCAGACTCAGTTTCCACTAAACCAAGGAAACTCAGAAATACCCTAGCAAGTCACCTTAACACTAGTCATGTGACTCTCTAGCATCACCCCCAAACCTTGCATCCAGACCCAATCATTGGTCAGCCTAACTGATGCATGTGGACAACCAAGTTTTTGTTTTGTTTTTTTTTTAAGACGGGGCCTTGCTCTATTGCCCAGCCTGGAGATGGAGTGGCATGATTTCGGCTTACTGTAGCCTCAACCTCCCAGGTTCAAGTGATCCTCCTGCCTCAGCCTCTCAAGTAACTGGGACTACAGGCACAAGCCACCATGCCTGGTCAACAACCAGATTTTGTAGCCCCCCAAGTTGGCACCTCGAATTCTAGCATCACCTGCCCTTACAATACACATCTGAGCTTTCACCCCCACTCATAAGAGTTAGGGACCCCTGTAAGTTACCCCACAAACTCAGCATCTAGCATCCCAACCTCAGCTACTCCCAAAGTTAGGAGGACTCTGTGACACTGAAGCTCAGATCTCCAAACTATCCCTCTTGTCTCCAAACTCCAACTTCAGTTACTCTACACTGATCATTAGCACCCCATAGGCTGTTACCCTAAGAACTAGGCAAGTCAAGAACCCCCAAATCAGGTGTGTGGAGCTGACTCTCAAGGTCAGTCTTCCTCATCCAAACACCGGGAAGCCCATAATCAAGAGAGACCCAAACGTGGGATTTAGGGTGCCTGCCTCAAACACCCTCATAGTAGGTTGAATGGTGGCCCCCCAAAAAGGTATGTCCACATCCTAACCCCAGAACCTGCTAATGTGACCTTTAGAGTCTGTGCAGATGCAATTAAATGAAGCCTCTTGAGATGGGATTATCTGGGGTTGCCCAGGTGGGCCCTCAATCCACTGCTAAGGGACCTGATAAGACACAAGAAGAAGCTGGATGTGGTGGTTTACGCCTGTAATCCCAGCACTTTGGGAGGCTGAGGCAGGAGGATCCCTTGAGCCCAGGAGTTGGAGGCCAGCCTGAGTAGCATACCAAGACCTCACCTCTACAAAAAATAAAATTAGCCACACGGCACTCCTTAGTCCCAGCTACTCGGGAGGCTGAGATGGGAGGATCACTTGAGCCTGGGAGATCAAGCTTGTAGTGAGCTGTGGTGATATCAATGTACTCGGGTCTGGGCGATCGTGAGACCCCGTATCCAAAAAAAAAAAAATAGATCCCCAATTTAAGCCACTCCTAAACTAGACATTGAGGCTCCCCCAGGATCTGAGTCTCTGTGTCAGTCTACCCCGAACCAGGTATCTGGGTGATTAGCCTCAGACACTCCCACACTAAGGAACAACACCCCAAATTCCATCACCCCAAACTAGGTACAAAGATCTACAAACCCAACCGGGCGAGGTGGCTCATGCCTGTAAGCCCACCACTTTGGGAGACTGAGGCGGGCTGATCTTGAGGTCAGCAGTTTGAGACCAGCCTGACCAACATGGTGAAACCCCATCTCTATTAAAAATAAAAAAATTCGCCAGGCATGGTGGCTCGCACCTGTAATCCCAGCTACTCAGGAGGCTGAGGCAGGAGAATCATTTGAACCCGGGAGGCGGAGGTTGTGGTGAGCCAAGATCGCGCCACAGCACTCCAGCCTGGGCAACAGAGCAAGACTCTGTCTCAAAAAAAAAAAATCTGCAAACCCTGGCAACTAGGTCTTGCGAGTCAGTGACCCCCAAAGTATATATAAATGTTAGGAACTCACAACTAGTAGCCCTCAAACCAGACATCTGGTTGCCTTCTCTTAACCCCCCAAAGATGGGCTTCTGTGACACCCCCAGGAGGCATCTGATGACACAACCCCAGTGTGGCACTGTACCTGCCAAGGGACATCTGGGCCCCAGCTGTCACTCCAAATTGGTGTTTGGGCTCTCAGATGGTCATCCCAACCTCAGCATCTGGGCAGCCGGCATTACATACCCCTAAACTAGACATCTGAATGTTTTGCCACAGCTACCCACAAACTATGGGTTTTTTTTTTTTTTGGAATTTGAGCCACAAATTTGGGCTCTGAAGCCCCCCAGCCTCAGAACCTTCTAACTGAACACCATGGTAAGTCACCTCTATTTTGGATTTAGGGCCCCAGCCTTAATCGGTTCCCAAATTAGAATACAAGCCCACAGTCCAGGCACGGTGGCTCATACCTATAATCCCAGCACTTTGGGAGGCCAAGGCAGGCAGATTGCCTGAGCTCAGGAGTTCAAGAGCAGCTTGGGCAACACAGTGAAACCTCGTCTCTACTAAAATACAAAAAATTAGCCAGGAGTGTAATCCCAGCTACTTGGGAGGCTGAGACAGGAGAATCACTTGAATCTGGGAGGCAGAGTTTGCAGTGAGCCGAGCTGGTGCCACTGCACTCCAACCTGGGCAACAGAGTGAGACTCCATCTCCAAAAAAAAAGAATACAGACCCACAGTTTCACTCACCCCTAAATTAACCTTTAGGGCCTCCTGGTCAGCAAAACCACAGTGAGTCACTCTCAAAATAGGCATCTGAGCTCCACAGCCAGTCACCCACACACTTTGCATATAGCCTCTCAGTCTCAGACGACCCCAAAACCAGGGCTTGGGGCACCCAGACTCAGTGACCCCAACACTAGGCAAGTGAGCTCTAAACCTCAGTCAGCCCTACGGTGATCAGTAGGACCCCCAAATCAACATGTGGACTGCCAATGTGGTCACCGCTAAACCTCAAAACCAGTCACCCTAGACTTGACACCTGAGTCTGTGAACTGGCCTCAAATGTAACAGGTGAAATGCCGCAGGAAGTCACTTCTAATCTAGACAGTTGACCCCCCAACCCATCACCACTAATGTGGGCGTCAGTAGCCCCCATCCCCAGCCTCAGTGATGAAGCCACACAACTGCAGACATCTAGAGCCGGTGTTAGGTGTGCCAAAACAGGGACAAGGGCTCACAGGCACCCAGAGCTGAGCAGGAGGAACTCTAGGCACCCCAAATTCAGGATCTTGAGCCCCAGTATCTGTCTTCTCAAAGTGAGAATCTGAGTCCTCAGTTTTGGTCACCCATAAACAATACATCTTGACCACCACAACCAACCATTTTCCCCCAAATGAGGTGTTTATTTGGAGATATGTTCTTGCTCTGTCGCCCAGGCTGGAGTGTAGTGGTACAATCATGGCTTCCTGCAGCCTCAAACTCCTGGGCTCAAGAGGTCCTCCCTTAACCTCCCGAGTAGCTGGGACTGCAGACTGCAGGCAGTTGCCACCGTGACCAGCTAATTTTTTTGTTTTTTGTTGTAGAGATGGGGTCACACTATGTTGCCGAGGCTGGTCTCGACTTCCTAAAAGACTCGAGATCCTCCCATCTCGGTGGGACTAGCTTGGACTACAGGTATGTGCCACCATGCCCAGCTAGTTTTTTTTTGTTGTTGTTTGTTTTTTTAAGATGGAGTTTTGCTCTTGTTGCCCAGGCTTGAGTGCAATGGTGTGATCTTGGCTCACCGCAACCTCCGCCGCCTGGGTTCAAGCAATTCCCCTGCCTCAGCCTCTTGAATAGCTGAGATTACAGGCATGCGCCACCACACCCGACTAATTTTGTATTGTTAGTAGAGATGGGGTTTCTTCATGTTGGTCAGGCTGGTCTTGAACTCATGACCTCAGGTGATCTGCTCGTCTCAGCCTCCCAAAGTGCTGGGATTACAGGCATGAGCCACTGTGCCTGGCCTCGCTCAGCTAGTCTTTTTTTTTTTTTCTTTTTTCCTTTTTTTTTTTTCAGCTAGTCTTTTTAATTTCTTTTCTTTTTTTTTTTTTTTTTTTTTGGAGATAGGGTCTTGCTCTGTCACCAGGCTGGAGTGCAGTGGCATAATCTCAGTTCACTGCAACTTCCACCTCCCGGGTTCAAGTGATTCTCCTGCCTCAGCCTCCCAGGTAGCTGGGATTACAGGCACCTGCCAGCGTGCCCAAGTTTTGTATTTTTAGTAGAGATAGGGTTTCACCATGTCAGCCAGGCTGTTCTTGAACTGGTGACCTCAGGCGATCTGCCCGCCTCTACCTCCCAAAGTGTTGGGATTACAGGTGTGAGCCACTCCACCCAGCTCAGACTAGGCTTTAGACCCACAGGATCCTCCTGTGTCCAAAAAAGGGCAGCCGGGTCTCCAGAGCCAGAAACCCCAAGGTTACCTGTGCCCACAATGACCCTTAGGCCAGGCATTAGAGCCCCAGTTTCCATCTTCCCCCAACTAGGGGTCTCTATCACTGCCACCCACAGGTGTGGACGTGCCTTGAAAACACTGGCCCTTCATGTCATAGCCATGATGCGCCCCTCCAGTAGGCCTTGAGTCCTGGGACTCTGACCTCTTGACACCTTCGTTCCAAATGCCCACACTCCCAGCTTCAGTGACCTGCACACAAAGCTCCACACTGCTGGCCACACTCACTGAGAGACCCCACACTTGGGTTCAGGAAACGCTTGACTCAGTTGTCCCAGGAACACTCAGGCACCAGCACTCTGGACTCTGCACCCCAAGCTAGAGGACTGAAATGACAGCTCCTGCCACCCCTAACCAAAACAGGTGCTCTTCAGCCTCATCCCTCCAGCTGCACAACTGCGCCCCCAGTCTCTGTCCCCCAAGCCAGGCAGCCTCTGCCCCTAGAACTGGGAAACTGTATCCCCATCTGTGTTACCCCAGTGCAGGGACTTGACTTCTGGTCTCATCACCACAAACTAGACCACTGATCCCAGTCTCGGCCTCCCCCAAATGGACAACTGAACCCCAATCACTGTCAGCCCAAACTGGACAAAAGGACCCCACTGTCACCCCAAACTAGAAAACAAGACCAGTAGTCTCTTGTCACCCCATACATGACAGGGATGAATCTGGCACATCAAGATAGACAACAAGACCTAAACTGTCACCACAAATTAGCAAGCTGATGAACCCAGGAATTTGAGAGCAGCCTGGGCAACATAGTGGGACCCTGTCTCTAACAAATTAGCTGGGCATGGTGGCACATGCCTGTAGCTCCAGGAGGCCTAGGTGGGACCTGACCCTGGAGAGGTCATGGCCGCAGCGAGCCATGATTGCGCCACCTCACTCCAGCTTGGGCAACAGAGTAAGACCCTGTCTCTAAAATAAAATAAAATAGGCCAGGCACGGTGGCCTATTACCCGCTGCTCGAGAGGCTGAGGCAGGAGAACGGCTTGAATCCGGGAGGTGGAGCTTGCAGTGAGCCGAGATCACGCCACTGCACTATAGCCTGGGCGACAGAGCAAGACTCTGTCTCCAAAATAATAATAATAATAAAAATAAAATTACCTCTGCCTGGGCGAGGTGGCTGACGCCTGTAATCCCTGCACTCTGGGAGGTCAAGGCGGGTGGATCACCTGAGGTCAGGACTTTGAGACCAACTTGGCCAACTGGGAGAAACCCCATCTCTACTAAAAATACAACAGATTAGCTGGGTGTGGTGGTGTGTGCCTGTAATCCCAGCTACTCAGGAGGCTGAGGCAGGAGAATTTCTTGAACCCAGGAGGCAGAGGTTGCAGTGAGCAGAGATCACACCACTGCACTCCTGCCTGGGCAACAAGAGCAAAACTCAATCTCAAAAAACAAAAATTACCTCATAGGCATTAAAATGGCCATTATCACAAGACAACCAGACCCCAGTCTCTGTCACCCCAGATATATCGAGGGACCCTAATCTCTGGACCCTAATCTCTGTCCCACAGAACTAGGCAACTGGACCTCCAGAGTCTATGAGCTCACATGTCCCCTGGTCTCTGTTTTGTCCCCACAAACAAAACTATAAAACCAAACCCTCCATCTCTGTTACCCTGAATACATCGCCCTGGGACCCAGTCTCTGTCTCATAGTCCTGGACAACTGACCCCCAGACGCTGCCACCCCAAACAGGACAACTGTACATCTAGGCTCTGTCACCCCACATTGAGCAACACGTTGCATAAAACGTGAGCTCACACTAGCGATCTGGGCCCGCAGCCCCATTAATCTCCAGCTGGTGGAGCAGCCTCCATCCAGTCTGTCTCCTAAACTAGATGGCCAGACCCCTGGTCCCACTCACGCCAAATGAGGCAAGCTAACTTCCATTTTGCGTCACCCTAAACTAGACCCTGGTACCCCTGTCATTTCATCCCACCCTGGACAACCGATTCCTAATCTCTGTCATTACAAACTAGGCAGCTAACCTCCGAGTCCCTGTCACCCGAAATTCAGCTTCCCAGTCTTTGTGCCCCAAGCTAGGTCCTGGGATCCCAGTCTTTATCCCACAAAATTAGAAACCAGAGCCCCCTGTTTTAGTCACTCCAATCTAGGCAAAAAAACCTCCATTTCTGCTTTTTTTTTCCTTTTTCAAGACTCATAGTTTCACCCAGGCTGGAATACAGTGGTGCGATCATAACTCATGGCAGCCTGGACCTTCTGGGCTCACGTGATCCTCCCACCTCAGCTTCCTGAGTAGCTGGGACTACAGGCCCGCACCACCATGACCAGCTGATTTATTTTTATTTATTAATTATTATTATTATTTTGAGACGGAGTTTCGCTCTTGTCACCCAGGCTGGAGTGCAATGGCGCAATCTCGGCTCACCGCAACCTCCACCTCCTGGGTTCAGGCAATTCTCCTGTCTCAGCCTCCTGAGTAGCTGGGATTACAGGCGCGCGCCACCATGCCCAGCTAATTTTTTGTATTTTTAGTAGAGACGGGGTTTCACCATGTTGACCGGGATGGTCTCGATCTCTTGACCTCATGATCCACCCGCCTCGGCCTCTCAAAGTGCTGGGATTACAGGCGTGAGCCACCGCGTCCAGCCCTATTTATTATTATTTTTTTGAGACGGAATCTCACTCTGTCGCCCAGGCTGGAGTACAGTGGCGCGATCTCGGCTTACTGCAACCTCCATCTCCCAGATTCAAGCAATTCTCCTGCCACAGCCTCCCAAGTAGCTAGGATTACAGGCATGTGCCACCATGCCTGGCTAATTGTTGTATTTTTAGTAGAAATGGGATTTCACCATGTTGGTCAGGCTGGTCTCCAACTCCTGACCTCATGATCTGCCCGCCTCAGCCTCCCAAAGTGCTGGGATTACAGGTGTGAGACACCGCGCTCAGCCATTTTTATTTTTTATTGAGACAGGGTCTTGCTATGTTTCCCAGGCTAACTCCCACTTCTGTCGTCCCAAACTGGACATCTGGACCCCTGATCTCAGCACCTCATACTATCCAACCAGATCCCAGTCTGTTACCCCAGCTAGGCAGACAGACCCCTAGTGGCTGCAGCCTCAAGCTAGCCAACTGGTTGCCCCAGGTATTCCACCCCAAACCGAGGACCTGACCCCCAGGGCTTTGGTCATCACTTCAAATTAGATGACCAGTCCTTTGGTCTCTGTAACCCCAAACCAGACAATTGGACTGGTGGCCTCTGGCACCAAAGTGAGATAACCAGACCTCGAGTCTCAGACACCCCAGTGGAGTTCACCGGATCCCCAGTTACTGCTGCTCTAAAGTGGTCATCAAACCCTCAGTCTGGTACCCCAAACCCTAAATTTCAGTCTCAACCCAGTGTCACCTCAAAAGAGCCGAGATCCCGCATCCAATACCCCTAAGGAGGGGCCAGGACTCCCAGTCTTGGTCATGAGAAACTAGACAATCAGAACACAGTCTTTCACCCCAAACAGACCTTAGAATCTCAGCCCCCATCACCCCAACTTAGACAAGAACATCAGTCTCTGCCACCTCCAACAACTCTGGTTCCTGTCACCTCAACCAGACAGAAGTCTCTAATCTGTCACTTAAAGTTTGAGAACTGGGCTGGGCACAGTGGCTCACGTCTGTAATCCTAGCGCTTTAGGAGGCCAAGGTGGGCGGATCACCTGAGGTCAGGAGTTCAAGACCAGCCTGACCAACATGGTGAAACTCCATCTCTACTAAAAGTACAAAAAATTAGCCGGGTGTGGTGGCGCACACCTGTAATCCCAGCTACTCAGGAGACTGAGGCAGGAGAATCCCTTGAACACAGGAGGTGGAGGTTGCAGTGAGCCGAGATCATGCCACTGAAATCCAGCCTGGGAGACGGAGCAAGAATCCATCTAAAAAAAAAAAAAAAACTGAGAACTGAACCCGCTGCATTTTTCCTTTTTAAAGACAGGGACTCCCAGGCTGGAGTGCAGTATCATTATCCTAGCTCACTGCAGCCTCAGACCCTTGGATTCGAGTGACCCTTCCATCTCAGCCTCCCCAGTAGCTGGAGCCACAGGCATGTACCACAATGCCCAGCTAATTTTTTATTTTTTGTAGAGACGGGACTTCATTTTATTAGCCAATCTCCTTTCAAACTCCTGGCTTCAGGCAATCCTCCCACCTCAGCCTCTCAAACAGATCTCCAATTACTGTTACCCCAAATCAGAAACTGAAGCCCAGGCTATATCACCAAACAAGACAACCAAATTCCCAATCTGTCACCTCCAACCAGCCAGCTGGATCCCAGACTCTGTTACCAAATTAGACATGAGATCCTTGGTCTCTGTCCCCTTGATGAGACACCAAGCCCTCCAATTTCTCCTACCCCAAACCAAACCAGAGAAATGGGACCCTAGTTTTTTTGTTTTTATTAGTTATTTATTTTTGAGAATGAGTTTCGCTCTTGTTGCCCAGGCTGGAGTGCAATGGCACAATCTCGGCTCACTGCAACCTCCGCCTCCTGGGTTCAAGTGATTCTCCTGCCTCAGCCTCCCGAGTAGCTGAGATTACAGGCACGAGCCACCACACCTGGCTAATTTTGTATTTTTAGTAAAGGCAGAGTTTCTCCATGTTGGTCACACTGGTATTGAACTTTCAACCTAAGGTGATCCACCCTCCTTGGTCTCCTGAAGTGCTGGGATTACAGGCATGAGCCACTGTGCCTGGCCTTGGTTTTTTATTTATTGAATTAATTTATTTATTTCTATTTTTATTTATTTATTTTTGAGATGAAGTCTGTCACCAGGCTGGAGTACAGTGGCACGACCTTGGCTCACTGCAACCTCCGCCTCCTGGGTTCAAGCAATTCTCCTGCCTCAGCCTCCCAGAGTAGCTGGGACTACAGGCACATGCCACCACGCCAAGCTAACTTTTGTATTTTTAATAGAGATGGGGTTTCACCATGTTGGCCAGAATGGTTTCAATCTCTTGACCTCATGATCTGCCCGCCTTGGCCTCCCAAAGTGCTGGAATTACAGGCGTGAGCCACCGCATCCAGTGTTTTTTGCTTTTTTTGAGACAGGATATCACCATGTTGGCCAGGCTGGTCTCAAACTCCTGCTTAGGTTATCCACCCACCTCGGCCTCCCAAAGTGCTGATTACAGGCATGAGCCACCGCACCTGGTCTTTTTTTTTTTTTTTTTAATGGAGTCTCACTATGCTGCCCAGGCTGGTCTTGAACTCCTGGGCTCCAGTGATCCTCTCATCTTGTCCTTCCAAAGTGCTGGAATTACAGGCATGAACTGCCACATCTGGCCCCAGGAGCCTAGTTTTGATCAACCCAGATGGAAGTTTCTGGTCTTAGCATTTCAATAACAACACCAGAATTGAGACCTGTAGCCAGTTGCCTTCAGAATAGGCCATTGGCCTGAGTATCAACCTCCCCCTGACCCACAGCTCCAGCCCACTGCCTCAGTGATTTAAGAACTGGGTGCTTGGGTCCTTGACGTCAGTAGCCTCCAAGCAAGACATCTCAACCATATTCACTGCAAGCTCAGCGATGTAGACTGAACCTAGCATCTACCCACCAACATGGGCACAGACACTCAGTCTCGCTGGGGGGAATACTGACATTGAGGTCAACAAACGAACGCCCTCTGCTACTCCAAAATTGGGATTGGAACCCTGGCCTCTGAGTAGGACCAGGTGACCTGACTTGGGTGGGGGCACTCCAGGTCCCCGCCGTGCCTGGTCCCCTAGGATGTGTCCATCTCTGGCTCCCTCCCTGGTGGAAGCATTTGTCTGCCCTCTGGTGGCAGATTCTGGAAGTGCACTCTGGTGTGGACGCAGATACTCAGGCCCCCTGGTCTTCCCATCTTGTGGAAAGCCTGAAACCTGGGAGTCTTCCTGCTTCCTCCCACTCAGCTCCCACGCAGGTCAGCCACCAAGACCTGTCCTTCAACCTCCTGAATCTCTTCACTGTCCCGCCTCTCCACACCACTTCCCTGCTGGGATCTTCTCCAGGATCATCCTCCCTGGTCTCACTCCCTCTAGCCCATCTCTCACACAACCTCAAGAATAATTTCTTCCTTCCTTCCTTCTTCCTTCCTTTCCTTTTTCCCTTCCTTTCCCTTCCCCCTTCCCTTCCTCCTTCCTTTCCTTCCTTTCTTTTTCTTTCTTTTCTTTCCCTTCCTTTCTCTCTGGTTGCCCAGGCTGGAGTGCAGTGGTGCTCAGGTGATTCTCCCAGCTCACCCTTCCAAGTAGCTGGGACCACAAGTGTGTGCTACTGTGCCCAGCTAATTTTTGTATTTTTAGTATAGACGGAATTTTGCCATGTCATCCAGGCTGGTCTCAAACTCCTGGGCTCGAGCGATCCTTCCGTGCCAGCCATTTTTATTTTTTTATTGAGACAGGGTTTCACTATGTTGCCCTATCAAAGTGCTCAACTCAGCCTCCCAAAGTGCTGGCATTACCGGCGTGAGCCACCATGCCCGGCCTCCAGAGGGATAGTTCTAACATTCACACTTAACCCTGCCTCTTCCCTGTTCAACGTCCTTCTATGGTTTCACATGTTAAGGCAAAATCCAAAGACCTTAGCATGGCCCACAGGTCCTGCGTGATCTGGCCCCCAATTGTCCTCCCCAACATGGTCTCTGGGGCTGGCCAGGAGCTCTGCCCTGTCATCAAGCAGATCTGACCTCACGGCCTCTGCACCTGCTGTTCCCTCTGGCTCCAACATTCTTCCCCAAGACCTACTCCGAGGGCCAAGCAGCCCCTCAATCCCCAGCAAGGCCCTGCCCACTGAGCAGCTCTCGTCTCAAGCGGTCTCCTTTGTTTGGGTCTGGAGCGTTTACCACTCTTCTCCCTGAGTGTCCTGATTGTTGTTGTTGTTTTGAGACAGAATCTCACTCTGTCGCCCAGGCTGGAGTGCAGTGGTGTGATCTCAGCTCACTGCAACCTCCACCTCCCGGATTCAAGTGATTCTCCTGCCTTAACCTACCGAGGAGCTGGGATACAGGGACCCACCACCATGCCCAGCTAATCTTTAATTTTTAGTAGAGATGGTTTCACCATATTGGTCAGGCTGTTCTCGAACTCCTGACCTCAGGTGATCTGCCTGCCTCGGCCTCCCAAAGTGCTGAGATTACAGGCATGAGCCACTGCACCCAGCCCCTTGTTGGTGGTTCTATATGTGTTTCCTGCATGTCTCCTACTGAATGTGAGTTCGCAGATGGCAGGGCCTTGTCTGTTTCCAGCACTGCCATTTCCCCAGCATCTAAGCCAGTGTGTCCAATAGAAACAGAATACAAGTCATAGAGGTCACTTGCAGTTTTCTTTATCTTTTTTTTTTTTTTGAGATGGAGTCTCGCTCTGTCACCCAGGCTGCAGTGCAGTGGTGTGATCTTGGCTCACTGCAACCTCTGCCCCCAGGTTCAAGCAACTCTCCTGCCTCAGCCTCCCAGGTAGCTGGGATTACAGGCATGCGCCACTATGCCCAGCTAATTTTTGTATTTCTAGTGGAGATGGGGTTTTGCCATGATTGCCAGGCTGGTCTCAAACTCCTGACCTCAGGTGATCCACCCATCTCGGCCTCCCAAAGTGCTGGGATTACAGACATGAGCCATTGTGCCTGGGCTAACTTGCAATTTTCTATTTAATCTGCACACACCCCCCTCTCCCCTACCCCGGCTTCTTTTGAGACAGGGTCTCACTTTCACCCAGGCTGGAATGCAGTGGTGGTGCAATCTCGGCCCACTGCAGCCTTGACCTCCTGGGCTCAAGCAATCCTCTCACCTTAGCCTCCCAAGTAGCGGGGACCACAGGCATGTGCCATCACACCTGGATAATTTTTGTATTTTTTGTAGTGACAGGGTCTTGCCACATTGCCCACGCTGGTCTCAAAGTCCTGAGCTCATGCAGTCCACCCACCTTGGCTTCCCAAAGCGCTGGGATTACAGGCAGGAGCCACCGCTGCCCTTTTTTTTTTAAATTATTATTTTTAGAGATGGGGTTTCTCTGTGTTGCCCAGGCTGGAGTGCAGTGGTGCAGGCATGGCTCACTGCAGCACTGAAGTCCTGGGATCAAGTGATCCTCCCACTTCAGCCTCCCAAGTGGCTGGGACTACATGCCCGCACTACCATGCCCAGTTAATTTTTTTTTTTTCTCACTATATTATCCAGGCTGGTCTCAAACTCCAGCTCAAGCAATCCTCCCACCTTGGCCTCCCAAAGTAAGTGTTAGGATTACACAGGCATGAGCCACGGTGCCCAGCCTTAATCATATTTTTAAAATTAAGGCTGAGGCAGGCAGATCACAAGGTTGGGAAATCAAGACCATCCTGGCCAATATGGTGAGATCTTGTCTCTACTAAAGATACAAAAATTAGCCAGGTGTTAGTGGAAACCTGTAATCCCAACTAGTCGGGAGGCTGAGGCAGGAGAATCGCTTGAATCTGGGAGGTGAAGGTTACCGTGAGCCGAGATTGTACCATTGTACTCCAGCCTGGGCAACAGAGACTCTGTCTCAAAAAAATAAACAAGTAAACTGAGCGCAGTGGCTCACACCTGTAATCCCAGCACTTTGGGAGGCTGAGGCGGGTGGACTGCCTAAGGTCAGGAGTTCGAGACCAGCCTGGCCAACATAGTGAAACCCTGTCTCTACTAAAAATACAAATAATTAGCTGGGTGTGGTGGCAGGTGCCTGTAATCCCAGCTACTAGGGAGGTTGAGGCAGGAGAATTGCTAGAACCCAGGAGGCGGAGGTTGCAGTGAGCCGAGATTGTGCCACTGCACTCCAGCCTGGGCAACAAGAGTGAAACTCTGTCTCTAAATAAATAAAAATAAAAAATAAAGTCACTTCTCAGGCCCTCTGGCCACCTCCCTTGTTGTCTTCATCTGCCTGGCATGTTCCCTCCCAAGTGAGTTTTTCTCTTGTGAGTGTTCCCACGTGGCAGCCTCCACCTCACAATGAAAGGCAAACTGGACCGGGCACAATGGCTCATGCCTGTAATCCCAGTGCTTTGAGAGGCTGAGGCAGGAGGATGGCTTTAGCTCAGGAGTTTGAGACCAGCCCAGGCAACACAGTGAGACCCTGTCTAATGAAAAGTTAAAAAACAATTAGTGGGTGTGGTGGCGTGCACCTGTGGTCTCTGCTGCTCAGGAGGCTGAGGTGGGAGGATCACTTGAGCCAGAGAGGCGGATGCTGCAGTGAGCGGTGATCACGCCACTGCACGCCAGCCTGGCCCATAGAGCAAGACCCTATCTCAAAAAAGAAAAGGCAAGAGGCAAACTGGGCTGGACATAGTGGGTCACACCGGTAGTCCCAGCACTTTGGGAAGCTGCAGGGGGAGGATCGCTTGAGCCCAGGAACTGGAGACCAGGCTGGGAAACAAAGCGAAACCCTCTCACAAAAGCAAAGTGCATCTCTTTCATCTCATGCGGAGTAAAACCCAAAGCCTTCACCGTGTCCCGTAAGGCTCCCTGGCCTCCCACCCTGTCCCCCTTGCTCATCTGCTCCAGCCACACCTGCCTCCTGGCTGCCTTCACGCCTCCTGGCTGCTGCCATCTATCTCCCAGCTTATGCCCCTGTGGCTTCCTCTGCCCCCATCATTATTCCTCCAAAGGATCTGGGTTAGTCCTGCTCTCATCTCAATTTAGGTCTTTGATGAATGTCACGTCAGGGAGGCCTTTTCTGGCCACCCTCTTTAACCCGCAACTCACTCCAGAACTTTCTCTGTGTAGAAAAGAGTCAACATGGCAGGCTTCACCCCAGACTGCTGTCCTTAGACAGGCCTGGGTGCACAACCGGTGCTTGGCTGGGAACTTGGGTGTCAGGAGGGTTCTTCTCATTGCCTGATAAGAGTGGCTGACTGTATCTATCTAGGCTGTTTGTGCCAAGCACCGGCCTTCTTTCTGGGAGACTGGATTTTGGTATGTGTCAGAGAGAAGGTCCAAGAAACCGTCCCCATGAAACCAAGGTTGCTGAGGCTCTGATCAGAATGTCCCTGGCTGACATTTCTTTTTTTTTTTTTTTTTTTTGAGACGGAGTCTCGCTCTTGTTACCCAGGCTGGAGTGCAATGGCGCGATCTCGGCTCACCGCAACCTCCGCCTCCTGGGTTCAGGCAATTCTCCTGCCTCAGCCTCCTGAGTAGCTGGGATTACAGGCACGCGCCACCGTGCCCAGCTAATTTTTTTGTATTAATAGAGACGGGGTTTCACAATGTTGACCAGGATGGTCTCGATCTCTCGACCTCGTGATCCACCCGCCTCGGCCTCCCAAAGTGCTGGGATTACAGGCTTGAGCCACCGCGCCCGGCCCCTGGCTGACATTTCACACATGTCGCCATGATACACTGCTGGAGGAATTAGGTGTGCCCTCTGGAAGTGTATGCCAGGTTTCCCGAGTTCGCCACACGCACCTTTTCCTTTTGCTGACAGCTTCATATCCTTTGATGAGAGTAAATCAGAGCTATGAGTGTAACTGCATACTCAGCCCCAAGTCCTAGAGAAACATCAAACCTGGGGGTGGTCTCGGGGATGCCTGGCACACTGTCTTTCTCAACCCTTTTCTCCTCCTCAGCACTCACCACCATTGGACATCCCATAATATTTGACCTGTTTACCTTGTTGATCGTCTTGCCCACACCCCAGGCTCCACGCCAACCCTGGTCTCTGCACTATTCCCAGCTCCACCCACAGAGACCCACAGAAGATGCTGGGGGAGTATTTGCTGAATGACACCTGTAACAGCTTTATTTTCAAAGGCAGAATCCCTCCCCAGGCTTGTGATGGGGCAGCGCTGTGGGCCCAAGCAGCAGCAGACCTGTGCAGGACCGGGGTGGGCAGGGGCGGGGGGCGGCTGGCCGGGGAGGCCGGCAGGTCCCAGCAGCACCTCACACGGGTTCCATCTGCAGCTCCTCCCCGTCCATAGCCTCAATCTGGTGGAAGGCAGCGTGGGAGCCGATGACTACCAGGGTGGCTCCTGCAGGAAAGCCGGCAGCTCAGGGCCACGCTCCTGCACCTGGCCCCACCATCCACCCCAGCCGCTCAGACCCTGTACTCACCCAGCACCCAGAAGACGGCCGAGCCGGCACCAGCCAGCCAGAAGAAGGGGAAGGATATGCCTCCAGCCAGAGCGTACTGATGGGCTGGGCTCACTTCTCGGCCTGGGGGCAGACGGCATTGGGGCGCTGTTCCCACCCTCCATGCCCTCTCCCAGAGCAACACCTACTATCCCCCAACAATCTATACAGGCTCTAGGACCTTGGGATTGAATCCAAACTCCTCATGCCAAGGCCCTCCAGGTCCTGTTCACCTGCTGTCCCAACTCCCCTCCAGAACACAGCACACCATCCTCACCTGCCTCAGCCCCACCCTCTGCCCTCTGGTCCACATCCTCTAGAAAGCTCCTGGGATCCCAGCTTCCTGCTCCCCAGACTACTCTGCTCTTCTGCTGCAACCCTCACGCAGACCAGGGGTCTCAAACTGGTGGCCCGAGGGCCAAATCTGACCGGTGGATGCGTTTTTTGAGATGTTTTGCAAGAATGTGATTTGTGGCTGGCAAAGTGAATGATTTCACATAAAACTACCAACTTCAGGCTTCTCACAGAGGTATGGGAAATGGGGTCTGCACGCTCTGGTGACGGCGATCAGCTGAAGCCAAGTCATGGCTGTGCTTCAGGTGCTCCCTCCACCCGCCCCCTCCTCTGCCCCAGTCTGTCATACACATAACTTGCCGCGGGTCTACCTGACCATCCCATCCCAACTCCCTGACCGCACTCCAAACCTTGATTTTCCCCTGGGGGGAATTTCCCTGGCATTTTGTTTTCCCAGTGGTCCTTGGTACTAGTCTGGGAACCACATGAAACATACTCCTCAGTTTTCCTCTCTAAGTCTCAAGGTCTTTCTGGTCACATCCCAGAAAGCCAGAAAAGGGACGGGAACAAATCTAGACCAGTGTAAGGTCGCCACCTGGTGTCCAGTGTGGGCGCCTGCAGCTGATGCTTGCCGCAGAGAGCGGCGAGGGGAGGAGGGAGAGGGAAGGAGTCACGTGATTTGGAGAGAAGTAGGTTTAAGGCACAGCAGACAGGTGGAATCTGGGTTTGAGGAATTGCAATTTAGGGGGCCGAGACTCGGTGGGAGCATCTGTTTTGAGATATTAAGGGATCAGGTTTGGGGGACCCAGTCTACATCTAGGCTTGGGCCGACTTGGGTTTTGAAGGACTTGGGTTTGGGGTCTGAGGTCTGTAATTCCAGAAGACCAGGATGTGAGGGACCAAGGATTCATATGCGCAGGGGATTTCTCACCAAACAGCACAAGCTTGGACTGCAAGGTGCGCAGATAGAGAATGTAACAGGCGCCGAAAAAGACAGCCAGAGCCACCAGCAACATAGGGGATGTCACCCTGGAGGAGGAGTGCAGGGAGGCAGCAGTCAGGCAGCTGGGGCTAGGCCAGCCAGGGAGCCCTGGCCTTCTCCACCGGTGTGCGGCAAGCTACATCCTGGAGACCAGGGAGAGCCAGGTGACATTTAGTCACCCCGCATCCTGGCCAGGGTGGTGATGGGGTAGTGACTTGGCCCTTTAGTAACAAGGTAGGTCTAGCAGAGCCAATCCTTGGGGGCGGGGCCTGGGCGGTGAGAGGAGGGGCCTGGGCGGTGAGAGGAAGAACGGGGCGGTGGGGGCGGGGCCTGAGCCGGGAGAGGAGGGGTCTAGCCGGGGAGGGAGAGTGCGGGTGTGGGGCCCGGAAGGCACTCACACGCAGTACAGGATAAGGCCCAGGAAAACGAACACATAGTTGCTCTGGTAGTACTCCACATTGCGTACGAGGCGCTGGCACAACTCGCCCAGATTGCGGGGCCGTGAGAAGCGCTGCTGGTCCACGAAGGTCCCCCAGGGCCGGATGGTCGCCCGACGCCGCTCCAGCCACTCCCGGCCTGCACCAGAGGGGATCAGCTTCGGCAGCAAGGTCCTGCGAGGGGCGGGGCTGGGTCAGTGGTGGACCGGGATGGAGGCCCAGATCCCCGCGCAATAAGGGGGCTAAGCCTGGACTCCCTCCCGGGACTCCAGACTCCTGGCCCGCAGAGGGAAAGGGGGCTAAGGGTTCAGACTCCAGGGTCCCAGAAGAGGAGACCGGGGACCAAGACTTCGGCGTCTCGGGGCTGGGACTCCGGGAACTCAAGGGAGGAGAGGGCAGGGGGCCGGGACTCCGGGTGTCAGGTCCATGGGGCTAGAGCCGGCTCGCTCACGTGGCGCTCAGCCCTTCCGCCTCGGCATCCTTCTGCTGGTCCTTCGGGGCTGCCATGTCTGCGTCGTGAGGGGTAGAGCTGCGGTAACTAGCCCGGTACCCTGCAGACCCTGCCGGCACCGCCTGAGTCCGGCCCCACCCTGCGGAGCCGACGTGGCGCCGCTCGGGAGCAGCTGGGGACGGTAGTTCTGTCGCCAGGCACTGTGGGAGTTGTAGTCCTGACGGTGGCTGGGAGGGTGGGCGCTATGATGGCGGCCTGACTCGCAGCACAATTGGAAGATACAATCCCAGAAAGTGACGGCGCGCTCCTCTGGGCATTGTGGGAGTTGTAGTTTCGGGAGGGCACAGGTGGGCTGTCAGGAGCGAGGCTGTTATGGGAGCTCTAATGGCAGAAGCGGGTGTGTGTGCTCTCCCGGGGAGGGCAGGGAGGGCACGATGGAGACCGTGCAGAGCTGTCGTTCTGACTCTAGAGGGCATAAAAAAACACCTGAAGGGCTTGCTAAAACAGAATCCTGGTCCCCAGCCCAGATGTTCTCATTCAGCAAGTCTGGGGTGGAGCCCATAATTTGCATTTCTGAGTTCCCAGGTGATGCTGATGCCGCTAGTCCATGGACCACATATTGAGTAGAAAGATTTAGATAATTTGTGGGAATTGATTCCTCAAGAGATTGAGGCTAATGAGGGGGCTATGGTTGCTGGAAGGGTATCTGAGGTTGCCCCCTACCCCACCTTGTGGAGTCCCAAAGATGAATGAGTTGGGGTTAGGGACACCCCCGTCCCCCACCACCACCACACACCTTTGGACAGGAGGAAGTGAAGTTGGGAAAGAGAAAGTGTTGAGAAGTTTTGAAAGTGGGAGGTGTTATACCTAAAAGAGCTGTGATTCTGGAGTCAGACTGAGGAGAAAATCCAGGCTCTGTGGCTGTGACCTAGTCACCTCCCTGAACTTCAGTATCTTCATCTGGACAGTGGGGATCCTAATGGTACCAGCTCACAGGGTTATGATGATTCAGTTAAATCTATGTGAAGTGCTTGAAAGACTCTTTTAAAGAGACTTTGTAATTGCTCAATAAATGATAGTCATTGTTATTGCCACTATATTATCCCAAATGTTATGATTACAATTTCTAGAGTTCAGCCTCCTGAAATTTAATAGGAACATGTTAGGGGCTGCTGGCGTCTTGGATGTCCCCAAAGATGGCTAGTGTCTGAGGCATGAGCCTTTCTTTTCCCTGGTTCCCTTAGCCATGGTTCTTTCTCAGTCTTTAAATAGATTCCTCTGTGGCCTGCCCCTGCCTTGAGTGGAATTGTAGGAAAACAGGGCTGGAATTCTAATGGGGGTGCACCAGAATAGGGCCTCAAGAAATGTGTGTTCAAGTATAGGGAAGCCTGAGCTCCCTTAAGCAGATTGAGATTCTAATTTTCCAAAGCAGCTGTGTGGGGCTGGAAGGAGAATATCCACATGGGATATCCAGGTGAACTTTTATTTTTTATTTTTTTTATTTTTTATTTTTTTTTTTTTTGAGACGGAGTTTCGCTCTTGTTACCCAGGCTGGAGTGCAATGGCGCGATCTCGGCTCACCGCAACCTCCGCCTCCTGGGTTCAGGCAATTCTCCTGCCTCAGCCTCCTGAGTAGCTGGGATTACAGGCACGCGCCACCATGCCCAGCTGATTTTTCGTATTTTTAATAGAGACGGGGTTTCACCATGTTGACCAGGATGGTCTCGATCTCTTGACCTCGTGATCCACCCGTCTCGGCCTCCCAAAGTGCTGGGATTACAGGCTTGAGCCACCGCGCCCGGCCTTTGAATTTTTATTTTTTAAAAAGTATTTATTTAAGTAGATAAGGGATTTTGCTGTGTTGCCCCAGTGGGTCTCAAATTCCTGGACTCAAGTGATCCTCCTGCCTTGGCCTTCCAAAGTGTTGGGATCACAGGTATGAGCCACCATGCCCAGCCCCAAGTGACTCTTTTAGGCCCAGCTCTTGTCTTCCAAGATCTACACACTTCAGGGTTTGTGCTTTGAAGCCGGCTGGAAGGCGTTCCCAGTAGGTGGGCGGGCGGGGGGGAACGATGGCCCTGTCCTCCAAGGTGCTGGTGGGTCAATAGGCAGGGAAGCCCTCTTGCAAGGGCCCCACACTGAAGATGGAAGAGTTACACTTTGAAGATCAGATTAGCTACTTACTGTTTATTTCCTCTTCATCACCCCCAGGCTTTTAGTGGAATCATGTTTTCTAACTAGGATTCAAACTTGGAAATCTGAGGACTTCGGGGTCTGGTGTCGTGGTTGATGCCTGTAATCCCAGCACTTTGGGAGGCCCAGACGAGCAGATCACTTGAGGTCAGGAGTTCAAGACCAGCCTGGCCAACATGGTGAAACCCCATCTTTACTAAAAATACAAAAATCAGTTGGGTGTGATGGCGCGAGCCTGTAGTCCCAGCTACTTGGGAGGCTGAGGCAGGAGAATCACTTGAACCCAGGAGGCGGAGGTTGCAGTGAGCTGAGATCGTGCCACTGCACTCCAGCCTGGGTGATAGAGTGAGACCCTGTCTCAAAAAACAAAAAACAAAGGAGGACTACAATTGCACAGTTAGCCCCGAGAGGAGTGGGGGAGTGGCATCTGAGTTCAAAGGGCCAGAGTGGCAGAGGTTCCCCGTGGAAGAGCCTCCATGGAAAGACCAAGCTTGGGGAATACAATTGAGACAGAGCTCCAGCTGCCTTTTTTTTTTTTTTTTTTTTAATTGAGATGGAGTCGCTCTATTGCCCAGGCTGGAGTGCAGTGGCACCATCTCGGCTCACTGCAACCTCCGCCTCCCAGGTTCAAGCAGTTCTCTGCCTCAGCCTCCCCAGTAACTGGGATTACAGTTGCCCACCACCACCACACCCAGCTAATTTTTTTGTATTTTTAGTAGAGATGGGGTTTCACCATCTTGGCCAGGCTGGTCTTGAACTCCTGACCTTGTGATCCACCTGCCTTGGCCACCCAAAGTGCTGGGATTACAGGCGTGAGCCACCCTGCCTGGCTCCAGCCGCCTCTTCCATGGCCGTCCGTGGGAGATCCAGGATTGACTTTTGTTATGAGAGCTGTTGCATTTCCTTATAGGAACTGAATGAAAGCAATTTCATTTGAAAACCCACTGGTCTTTGTTGTAAACAGAGGACATGGGGCAGAGGCCTGAAGGTGTTGAACAGCTCAGTCCATGGTGAGACATGGGGAGGACAGTGGACATTGCAGGAAGGGTCCTAGGAGTGGGAGGGTGGGGGGAACTTTGAATAAGGGAATTCTAGGAGATGGGTCCTGGACACAGGGGCAGTGTGGGAGAGGGGGGCTCTGAGGTAGAGGCATCAAGTGAGATGGTGGGAGATGGGGTCCCTGAGAGAAGGGGCCTTTGGCAGATGGGCCCTGAACTAGGAGGGTGGTGGGAGATGAGGGGGCACCTGAGAAGATTGTGGGTCCCAGGCCAGGCATGTTGGCTCATGCCTGTAATCTCAACACTTTGAGAGTCCAAACGGGGTGCGGATCACTTAAGGCCAGGAGTTTGAGACCAGCTGGCCAAAATGGTGAAACCCCATCTTTACTAAACATACAAAAAAAAAAAATTTCCTGGAATAGGCAAAACAAAAAAAATGAATAAAAAAAAATTAGGGGCTGGGCGTGGTGGCTCACCCCTGTAATTCCAGCATTTTGGGAGGCCAGGCAGATGGATCATGAGGTCAGGAGATCGAGACCATCCTAGCTAACACTGTGAAACCCTGTCTCTACTAAAAATACAAAAAATTAGCTGGGTGTGGTGGCACGCACCTGTAATCCCAGCTACTACTCAGGAGGCTGAGGCAGGAGAATTGCTTGAACCTAGGAGGCAGAGGTTGCAGTGAGCTGAGACTACGCCACTGCACTCCAGCCTGGGTGACAGAGCATGACCCTGTCTCAAAAAAAAAAAAGGGTTCCTCCAGCATAAAGCCTCCTCCCTCTTTCCTGAGATCCCCAAGGAAGTGGTGCTGGGAGAGCAGGAAGACCTGAGCACATTCAGCCAGGAACCTGGGTCACCGTCCCTGCTGTGTGACCTCAAGGAAGGCTCTCCCCTCTCTGGGCCTCAGTCTCCCCACCTGTCTATAGGACCATCTCTTCCCCTGCACCAGATAAATAAAGCAGTATTTGTGGGCTCCCCAGGAGAGGC
The DNA here is from genome assembly GCF_030222135.1 of Aotus nancymaae. Lineage (NCBI taxonomy): Eukaryota > Metazoa > Chordata > Mammalia > Primates > Aotidae > Aotus > Aotus nancymaae. The sequence goes on along the minus strand of NW_026988441.1, from coordinate 12,599,616 downwards.
CCAGGCTCATGTAGCCCCTACCAGGACCACGCTGTATCCTGGGGTCACCAGGGGTGTCCAGCACACATGGCCCCTGCCCTCCAACTGCCTTTCCCCGCTCAGATTTGGGAGCTTCTCCCTCAGCCCTTGTCTTGTGTGGTGGGTATGTACATGCACTTACACACTCACCCACTCACACTTGCTCTCAGCATCCTGGCCACCCAGACACTGGCGCAGGCTGGCTCAGGCCCGGCCCCAGCCCCAGCCCTTCCTCTGACGTGCTTCTCTGGGCCGTGTTAGGAAGCCTGCCTGGAGAGAAATGGTCTGGCTGCCCCACTAGAGTGGCAAAAATGAAAAGGACTGACAATTCCCAGTGGTGGGAGGATGTGGAACAGCTGCGGCTTCCTTACACTGTTAGATGAAAAATGGCACTCGAACTTTGGAAAGTCTGGCAACGCCCATGAAAGCTAAACATAGTCTATTCCATGATCCAGCAATTTCACTCCCAGGCACGTGCGTACCCAACAAGTGGATATGTGTCATTAAAAGACACAGCTAGAGGGATGGGTGCGGTGGCTCGTGCCTGTAATCTGAGCACTTTGGGAGGTTGAGGCGGGTGGATCACTTTTTTTTTTTTGAGACGGAGTTTTGCTCTGTCACCAGGCTGGAGTGCAGTGGCACAATCTTGGCTCACTGCAACCTCCGCCTCCCAGGTTCAATTGATGCCTCAGCCTCCCCAGTAGCTGGGAATACAGGCTCGTGCCACCACACCCAGATAATTTTGTATTTTTAGTAGAGATGGGGTTTCTCCATGTTGGTCAGGCTGGTCTCGAACTGACCTCAGGTGATCTGCACTTGCCTCGGCCTCCCAAAGTGCTGGGATTACAGGCATGAGCCACTGCGCCTGGCTTTTTTTTTTTTTTTTTTTTTTAAGACGGAGTCTCACTCTGTCGCCCAGGCTGAAGTGCAGTGGAATGACCTTGGCTCACTGCAACCTCTTACCTCCCACAGCGATTCTCCTGCCTCAGCCCCCTAAGTAGCTGGGATTACAGGCTGGCGCCACCATGCCCAGCTAGTTTTTTTATTTTTAGTAGAGAATGGGGTTTCACTATGTTGGTGGGCAGATCACTTGAGGTCAGGAGTTTGAGACTAGCCTGGCAACATGGCAAAACCCAGTCTCTACTAAAAATTCAAAAATTAGCCAGGCATGATGGTTCAAGCCTGTTATCCTAGCTACTCAGGAGGCTGAGGCAGGAGAATCACTTGAACCCAGGAGGCGAAGGTTGCAGTGAGCCAAGATGGTGCCACCACACTCCAGCCTGGGCAACAAAGTAAGACTCCATCTCAGAAAAACAACAACAAGAAAAAGACATGACTAGAATGTTCCTGCCCCTAGCAGCACCAACTGTAATAGCCCCAAACTGGAAACCCCAAAGTCCCTCACTGGGAGCATAGACAAATTGTGTTATAGTCCCACGATGGAATACTACACAGCAGTGAAAAGGAAGGGGCCACAGATACAGGTGACAACATGGATGACTCCTATAGACATAATGCTGAGAACAAGGAGCTAGACACAGAGATGACATCCTGTAAGATTTCATTTGTCTGAAGCTCAAGAACAGGCACAACTGATGTGTGGTGATGGAGACCAGATCAGCTCTCACCTCGGAGGGGAGGCGACTGGAGGGGCTCCAGTGAACTATCTGGGTGGAAGGAAGGTTCTATGCCTTGGTCTGGGTGGTGGCTTTGCAGATGCAAATTTTTTTTGAGACAGAGTTTCACTCTGTTACCCAGGCTGGAGTGCAGTGGCGTGATCCTGGATCACTGCAACCTTTGCATCCCAGGTTCAAGCAATTCTCCTGCCTCAGCCTCCCAAGTAGCTCAGATAACAGGTGTGTGCCACTACGCCTGGCTAGTTTTTGGATTTTTTTTTCTTTTTTATTATTATTATTTATTTTCATTTTTTAAATTATTATTATTATTTTATTTTACTTTATTTTATTTTTTTTTACTATTATATTTTTTAAAGATGGGGTTTCACCATGTTGGCCAGGCTGGTCTTGAACTCCTGACCTCAGGTAATCCACCCATCTTGGCCTCCCAAAGTGCTAGGATTAGAGGCATGAGCCACCGCGCCCGGCTAGTTTTTGAATTTTTAGTAGAGACTGGGTTTTGACATGTTGGCCAGGCTGGTCTCAAACTCCTCACCTCATGTGACCTGCCCACCTTGGCCTCCCAAAGTCCTGGGATTACAGGCAGGAGCCACTGCGCCCGGCCTGCAGATGCAATTTTAAAAAATCATTGAGCTGTACCTTTAAGATGTGTGCACTTCCCTGTATGACAGTTTATTTCAATAAAAAGAGAGAATACCATAGTGACCTAGAACTTTGGACAGCTTTAGTTCAAATCTCAAATCTCAGATTTGTCTCTTCTTAGCTGTGTGACCTTGGGCAAATCACTTCCCCTCTCTGTGCACATTTAATGCACTCCTTGTATAGAGTGCTTAGAAGTGGGCAGAGCACACAGCGGACACTCAGTGAATCACTGTCATCACCATCATCATCGTCATTGTGTCCCCTGGGTCCTACTCCTATACGAGAGGTTCCCCGTTACCATCCCACGTCTGCTTCCCTCCCTCTCCTCTGTTCTGGTTCCACAATCCCATCACCTGGCAAATTCAAGCTGCTCTGACTTTCATGGAGTTGAAAACTCAGATGGCTCTGAGATTCCGTGACTTCCAAGCCAGTGCCGGGCTAAGTTCCTGGGGTTTTGAGAATCACCTGGCAGTGCGCCCCAGCAGAGGGGATGCTGTCCCAGCCGCAGCCCCCACCCAGAAGGCAGGCACGACACACACACCACTTCTCTCTCCCCAGTGATATATTTGATAATTGTCCAGAACCAGAGATGGCATCAGCTGGGGGGCTGAGGGGGAGTAAAAAAGAGCCCAGGGAGGTGGTTGGGGCCAGAGGAAGGGATGGAGGGATGAGGAGAGGGAGAGAAACTGACGCAGAAGAGGGAGGAGAGAGGCGAGGGGCAGGGGAGAGAAGCCAGCCAGAGTGGGGGCGGCAGGAGATTGTAGAGGGCGTAGGGGCCACGGTGGGGCCATGGGGAGAGAGGGCCCCTCCCCCAGAATACAAAATGCGGGGGACTGGCGGGGGCTGTCCTGGGCTTGGGGGTGAGGAAGAAATGGGCGATGTGGTGGGTTGAGGTCAGTAGTAGGTTTCCTTCTCCACCCAACCTGGAGAGACAAAGAAGGAAAGAAAGACACAGAGTAAGAGAGGGAGAGAGACCGGGAAGGCCAGCCACACAGCAGAGAGAGGGACAGAGAGGGAAGAGACCGGGAAGGCCAGCCACACAGCAGAGAGAGGGACAGAGAGGGAGAGAGACCGGGAAGGCCAGCCGCACAGCAGAGAGAGGGACAGAGAGGGAAGAGACCGGCAAGGACAGCCACACAGCAGAGAGAGGGACAGAGAGGGAGAGAGACCGGGAAGGCCAGCCGCACAGCAGAGAGAGGGACAGAGAGGGAAGAGACCGGCAAGGACAGCCACACAGCAGAGAGAGGGACAGAGAGGGAAGAGACTGGGAAGGCCAGCCACACAGCAGAGAGAGGGACAGAGAGGGAGAGAGACCAGGAAAGCCAGCAGCACAGCAGAGAGAGGGACAGAGAGGAAGAGAGACCGGGAAGGTCAGTCGTACAGCAGAGACAGGGACAGAGAGGGAGAGAGACCGGGAAGGTCAGCCACACAGCAGAGAGAGGGACAGAGAGGGAGAGAGACCAGGAAGGCCAGCAGCACAGCAGAGAGAGGGACAGAGAGGGAAGAGACCGGCAAGGCCAGCCACACAGCAGAGAGAGGGACAGAGAGGGAAGAGACCGGCAAGGCCAGCCACACAGCAGAGAGAGGGACAGAGAGGGAAGAGACTGGCAAGGCCATCCGCACAGCAGAGAGAGGGACAGAGAGGGAGAGAGACCGGGAAGGCCAGCCACACAGCAGAGACAGGGACAGAGAGGGAAGAGACTGGCAAGGCCAGCCGCACAACAGAGAGAGGGACAGAGAGGGAGAGAGACCGGGAAGGCCAGCCACACAGCAGAGAGAGGGACAGAGAGGGAGAGAGACCAGGAAGGCCAGCAGCACAGCAGAGAGAGGGAGAGAGACCGGGAAGGCCAGCCGCACAGCAGAGAGAGGGAGAGAGACCGGGAAGGCCAGCCACACAGCAGAGAGAGGGACAGAGAGGGAGAGAGACCGGGAAGGCCAGCCGCACAGCAGAGAGAGGGAGAGAGACCGGGAAGGCCAGCCGCACAGCAGAGAGAGGGAGAGAGACCGGGAAGGCCAGCCGCACAGCAGAGAGAGGGAGAGAGACCGGGAAGGCCAGCCGCACAGCAGAGAGAGGGAGAGAGACCGGGAAGGCCAGCCACACAGCAGAGAGAGGGACAGAGAGGGAAGAGACTGGCAAGGCCAGCCGCACAGCAGAGAGAGGGACAGAGAGGGAGAGAGACCGGGAAGGCCAGCCACACAGCAGAGAGAGGGACAGAGAGGGAGAGAGACCAGGAAGGCCAGCAGCACAGCAGAGAGAGGGAGAGAGACCGGGAAGGCCAGCCGCACAGCAGAGAGAGGGAGAGAGACCGGGAAGGCCAGCCACACAGCAGAGAGAGGGACAGAGAGGGAGAGAGACCGGGAAGGCCAGCCGCACAGCAGAGAGAGGGAGAGAGACCGGGAAGGCCAGCCGCACAGCAGAGAGAGGGAGAGAGACCGGGAAGGCCAGCCGCACAGCAGAGAGAGGGAGAGAGACCGGGAAGGCCAGCCGCACAGCAGAGAGAGGGAGAGAGACCGGGAAGGCCAGCCACACAGCAGAGAGAGGGACAGAGAGGGAAGAGACTGGCAAGGCCAGCCGCACAGCAGAGAGAGGGACAGAGAGGGAGAGAGACCAGGAAGGCCAGCCGCACAGCAGAGACAGGGACAGAGAGGGAAGAGACTGGCAAGGCCAGCCGCACAGCAGAGAGAGGGACAGAGAGGGAGAGAGACCGGGAAGGCCAGCCGCACAGCAGAGAGAGGGACAGAGAGGGAGAGAGACGGGGAAGGCCAGCCGCACAGCAGAGAGAGGGAGAGAGACCGGGAAGGCCAGCCGCACAGCAGAGAGAGGGACAGAGAGGGAAGAGACCGGCAAGGCCAGCCACACAGCAGAGACAGGGACAGAGAGGGAAGAGAGACCGGGAAGGCCAGCTGCACAGCAGAGAGAGGGACAGAGAGGGAGAGAGACCGGGAAGGCCAGCCGCACAGCAGAGAGAGGGACAGAGAGGGAGAGAGACCGGGAAGGCCAGCTGCACAGCAGAGACAGGGACAGAGAGGGAGAGAGACCGGGAAGGCCAGCCACACAGCAGAGAGAGGGACAGAGAGGGAAGAGACTGGCAAGCCCAGCAGCACAGCAGAGACAGGGACAGAGAGGGAGAGAGACCGGGAAGGCCAGCCGCACAGCAGAGAGAGGGACAGAGAGGAGACCCGGAGAGACGGGAAGAGCGAGAAGAGTGGGATCCGGGTGGCAGAGCCATCCACAGGGTAAACGGACCCTGCTGCCCCCCGCCTCCATCGGCTGCCTCGCCGAGCCCCCTCACCCCCGGGGTTCCTGCGCAGGATGAGTTTGCGGATTTCATCGTAGACGAAGATGAGGAAACTGTAGGGGAAGGCACAGAACCACCAGCTGGGCCTGCGGAGGGGAGAGCAGGAGGTCGTTAAGTGTGGGGCCCTAAGGAGAGGCAGAGCTCCAGGGGACAGGAGGGGATGCTGCAGGGCAGTCTCCCAGGATCCTTCATGCTCACAGGTCGGGGGTGCCCTGAGCGGGGCTGGGCCTGGGGACTTCAGAGTACCCCGTGGTGAGAGCTGCCCATCAGGGAGGCTGGGGGGCATCAGAATGGGGGATTGCAGTGAGGACACCAGGGGAGGTGGGGCCTGAGGTCCAGGCAGAACCGATGGGAAGGGTCCATGGCGGGCGGTGGCTTGGGCAGGGCTGGGGCCGGGGCACTCACTTGAGAGGGTACATGCGCAGGGCCACGTCCATGCCAGGGCAGTAGGACAGGAAGGCAGCCAGGGCTGTCTCCTCAAACAGCCCAAAGATCAGGATCTTGTTCCTGGAGGCACAGAAGGGCAGGGCTGGGCGCAGAAAGCACCCACCCTGCACCCCCACCCCGCAGAGACAGGGAGAGGCACAGTGCAGACACCCAGAGATGGCTGCACAGACACAGAGACAGAGATGCAGAGACATAGGGAGAGAGACAGAGATGGGGAGATGCAGATAGAGGTAGAGTGACGGTGACACAGAGAGACAGACAGGGACAGACACGGGGACAGACAGAGACAGGGACAGACACAGAGAGGTAGCGGTACAAAAAGGAAAGGCCAAGGGCACCTCCACCACAGACACCCACAGAGGCTGAGAGAATCCAGGACATATGGGACCCCTTGAGAGAAAATCAGTGCAGTGGCAAAATCCAAAATGGGCCGGGTGCAGCGGCTCACGCCTGTAATCCCAGCACTTTGGGAGACCGAGGTGGGAGGATCACTTGAGGCCAGGAGTGTGAGACCAACCTGGGCAACGTAGGGAGACCTGGTCTCTACAAAAAATTAAAATTAGGCCGAGCACAGTGGCTCACGCCTGTAATCCCAGCACTTTGGGAGGCTGAGGTGGGCAGGTTGCCTGCGCTCAGGAGTTCGAGACCAGCTTGGGCAACATGGTGAAACCCCGTCTCTACTAAAAACACAAAAAATTAGCCAGACGTGGTGGTGCACACCTGTAATCCCAGCTACTCGGGAGGCTGAGGCACGAGAATCACTTGAACCCAGGAGGAGGAGGTTGCAGTGAGCCGAGATGGCGCCACTGCACTCCAGGCTGGGTGACAGAGAAAGACTCTGTATCTAAATAAATAAATATTAGTCGTATATGGTGTGGTTCGTCTGTAATCTCAGCTACTCAGGGCGCTGAGGTGGGAGAATCGTTTGGGCCCAGGAGGTCGAGGCTGCAGTGAGCTATGATTGCACCACTAAACTTCAGCCTGGGCGACAGAGTGAGGCTCTGCCTCAGTGAAACAAAATAACAAAAAAACAAAGCAAGGACACAGGAGGAGGGACACAGACAGACACTCGGACAGGATGGATGGCTGGACAGCCACCGCGTGCCCCCTGCCCTCACTTCATGCCCTGCTGGAAGACTGAGTTCCTCCGGGTCTTGCAGATGATCAGATCGGCCCACTGGACGACCACAATGCTCACGAAGAAGGCCGTGTGGCAGGTGAACTCCACCACCTTCCTCTGCTCGTATGTCTGCAGGAGCAGTGGCCGGGCCACGGCCCGTCAGCCAGTGGCACTGCAGCCCCAGCCACCATCCCGATGATGTTCTGGTGCTCCTTGCCCCACCCTACCCTGCTTGGGGTCCCCAGGGCCTCAGATGCGGCTTCCTTCTGAGGGCTCATAATCCTGAGGGAGGCGTCAGGAGATGTACATGGCAGGAGAAAGGTTAATGGCAATCTCATCGTCCACCAGGGGCCAGGGATAAGGAAGAGGACCCTGTGGGCCTCCTGAGGCAGACAGACAACAGCCGGGCTTTGAAGGGACAGACAAAGGTGGGGAAGAAGGCCTGGCAGGGCAGAGAGCTCGGGAAGGAGGCTCCAGACAGGCGGGACCAAGGGCGCCCAGGAAGCCCCGTGTGGCCAGCAAAGGCCTTGACGCTGCCATGGGGGACTGAGGGGCCATTGTAGGAAGTGGCTGTGCATGGCTGGGACAGCTCGGCCTGGGGATCTATGGTGGGCAGGGACATGGCACCCTGCCCCACTCACCCACTGCTGCCCATAACTGTCCTCCAGGTCATTGACAGTGCGGTCATCCCAGTTCAGCCGGATGCCCACCAGGTTGCTGGGCAAGAAGCCATTTTCTGCCAGGATCACAAAGTAAGAGAAGAAGCCACCAAGAGCCTGGATCATTCCTGGGAGGAGGAGAGAGGGAACAGAGGAGAGGCTCAGGTTGGGGCCAGTAGCCAGTCCAGGGCATCTCCGAGGGTCCCGGAGGCCCCCTTGGGGAGCCCTATTATCTGAACACTGGTTCCCAGAGGGCGACCTGAGGTCTTGGTGGTGAGACCCTGAGGTGGGTGAGCCACCTGGGACAGGGGCTTTGGAGAGGGGGATCTCCCAGAGGGAAAACCCAGAACCCCTCTCCCACCTGACCCAGACCACCTAAACATCATGAATTCTTGGAGGATCCCCACCTTGAGCGCCCTTCGCAGGAATGACCTCCCCAGTCCTGGGACCACCACCATGAAGCCTTTGCTTGCTGGGACAGCCCCTAAGGGTGGCTGCTCCACACCTCTGGGGCTCTGCACACATCAGCAGCAGAGAGGAGGAGGCGGAGAAGGACTGGTGCAGGCCCTGCCCTCAGCTCAATGGCTGGTCCTGTCCATGTCTGCTCCCCTGAGTCAATGCCAGGGTCCCAAGCATCCATGGTGACCCAGGTGCTGCTCTAGGCCCGACACCGGGGTGTAAGGAGGTGGAGTCCCCGGTGCCTCACCAATCTGCCCGTAGGCCATGCTGATGAGTCTCTCATTGACCAGCTTGTCCGTCCGTGGGTTCCTGGGCTGTCTCTTCATGATGTCGCTTTCGGCAGCCTCGTAGGCCAGTGAGATGGCAGGGACCTGGGCAGGGGAGGCCAGGTGAGCTGGGGGGCTGGGAGGACTCCACCCTCCCGGGGCCCAGGGATGGCCTCCAGGGCTCACCATGTCGGTGCCCAGGTCAATGCAGAGGATGGTGATGGTGCCCAGGGGCAGTGGGATGTTGGCCATGATGAACAGCAGGAAGGGCGTGATCTCCGGGATGTTGCTGGTCAGGGTGTAGGCAATGGACTTCTTCAGGTTGTCAAAGATCAGGCGGCCTGTGGCACGGATGGGCTCAGAGCAGGTGCCCATGCCAGGGAGGCCTACTCCCTCTGCCCCTCCTCCCCCAGTTCAGCGTCCTTTTCTACTCTCCAGCCCCACCATTTGTTTTCTTTTTTGAGACAGGGTCTCACTCTGTTGCCCAGGCTGCAGTGCAGTGACATAATCAGGGCTCACTGCAGCCTCAACTCCCAGGCTCAAGTGATCCTCTTCCCTCAGCCTCCCATGTAGTTAAGACTACAGGCACGCGACACCACGCCCAGCTAATATTTGTATTTTTAGTAGAGACAGGGTTTCACCATGTTGACCAGGCTAGTCTAGAACTCTTGACCTCATGATCCGCCTGCCTCAGCTTCCCAAAGTGCTGGGATTACAGGTGAGAGTCACCACACCCGGCTGACTTCTAGGTTTTATATCCAAAAGAGGGGAAGATTGTTTATGTTCACCGAAAAGCAAGTACTAGAATGTTCACCGTAGCATCACTCATCATAGTCGAAAGCCAGAGCCAACCCCACGTCCATCAACAGGTGAGGGGTAAATAAACCACAGTACATCACGCAGTCAAATACCACACAGCAAGAAGGAGTGAGCTACGGACATACAACTCCACAGCTGAACCTCGGATCCCGTGCTGAGTGACACAAGCCAGAGACAGAAGCATTCATACCATACGACTCCATCCGGAACAGGCTCAGTACCCATCTCTGGGCTAAAAGTCAGGATAGTGGTTATTTCTAGGAGTAGGGATATAGACTGGAACAGGGGCAGACGACACCCGAATAGGGGCTGGAACGGCTCTTTATCTTGACTGGGGTCTGGTGATTGCATGGGTGGTACATGTGTAAAAATTTATACACCCTGTCTGGTTGAATATTTCATTGAGATATAATATGCCCAACTCACTATATGCATGCTATATCGCAATAAACAGATGCCCGCCACCACACCAGGCTAAGTTTTGTATTTTTAGTAGAGATGGGGTTTCACTATGTTGGACAGGATGGTCTTAATCTCCTGACCTCAGGCAATTCTCCCGCATTGGCCTCTCAAAGTGCTGGGATTATAGGTGTGAGCCACTACGCCCAGCTGTAATTTTTTAATGTTTTTATAGAGATGAGGTCTTAATTTGTTGTACAGGCAGGTCTTGGACTCCTGGGCTTAAGCTATCCTCCCACCTTGGTCTCCCAAAGTGCTGGGATTGCAGGCGTGAGCCCTGTGCCCAGCCCCTGATGGAAGTTAGACATTTCTTCCCTCCCTTCAGAGAGGCCTTCCCTATCCACCCCATCTGGCAGGACTCTCATTATTATCTATCACGGTGGCCTGGTGGCCTGTTTTCTTCCGGGCATATATCACAATTTGTAATTATGTATCTGTTAACTTGTTTAAGCCTGTCTCTCCCGCCCCGTGAGAACAGGGATGGTGTCTGCTCTGCTCACAGCTGCCTCCCAAGCTTCCAGCATGATGCACCAGGTTCGGAAGGAGCCGATGCCTGTATCTGAGACAGTGTGTGCACTGTGTATGCTCAGATGTCTTGGGGAGGCCGAGTGTGGTGGCTCATGCCTGTAATCCCAGCAATCTGGGAGGCCAAGGTCGGGGGATCACTTCAGTTCAGGAGATCAAGACCAGCCAGGCCAACATGGTGAAACCCCATCTCTACTAAAAATACAAAACTTGGCTGGGTGCAGTGGCTCACGCCTGTAATCCCAGCACTTTGGGAGGCCAAGGTGGGTGGATCACGAGGTCAGGAGATCTAGACCAGCCTGGCCAACACAGTGAAACCCCGTCTCTACTAAAGATACAAAATAATTAGCTGGGCGTGGTGGCATGCACCTGTAATCCCGGCTACTCAGGAGTCTGAGGCAGGAGAATCGCTTGAACCCAGGAGGCAGAGGTTGCAGTGAGCCAACATAGTGCCATTGCACTCCAGCCTGGGTGACAGGGCGAGACTCCAGCTCAAAAAAAAAAAGGCCAGCCTGGGCAACATGGCAAAACCCCATCTCTACAAAATATTAAAAATCAGCCAGGTGTGGTGGTGCATATCTATAGCCTCAGCTACTTAGGGGCCTGAGGCAGGAGGATCAGTTAAGCCCAGGAGGTGGAGGCTGTAGTGAGCCAAGATCGTGCCACTGCACTCCATCTTGGGCAACCCTATCCCCACTCCCACCCCCCAAAAAATGTCTCTTGGGAGGATAAGAAAGTGTTAACCATGGTTTCCTCTGGGACGTAGGAGACAAGGGCTAAGGACATTTAATCTGTTACTCTGGGCTCAGCTTTGCTGTTTGAATTCTCTTTTACCAGGAACTACTTTTTACACCAGTGACATTTCAAATAAAAGAGAGAAACTGGAATAAAATGCACCAAGGCACGAACCATGATTATTTCTGGATGGTGAGGTTATGGGTGACTCCAATTTTTTCCTGAATGCTTTTCTGCATTTATCTATAATTATCATGAATTACTTTGATGATCAGAATAAATCTGAATGTGAACCGGCCCTTCTGTGGCCCGTCAGGAGGTGGTGCCTGTCGGCTCTGCAGCCTACGCCCCCAGTGCCCCCGCCTCAGCAGCAACACCAGCCTCAAACTGCAGCCCTCACACCGCCTTGCCTGCATACCGGTTCCTCTGCCTGCGACTCGCTGGCACTGCTCTACGTGTACGTCCCAGTGTGGCCCCTGAATCGCTCAACCATCTCTGTCCACTCTGGGAAGCTCCCTCAACCCCTAGCCCAGGCTGGCAGAGGGGTCCCCTGAGGCCTCCCCCAGGGTCCCTGACTTCCCCCTGGTTAGGCTTGAGAACATATATATATTTGAGGCAAAATCTTGCTCTGTTGCCAGGCTGGAGTGCAGTGGCATGATCCCTGCTCACTGCAACCTCTACCTCCTGGGTTCAAGCGATTCCCCTGCCTCAGTCTCCTGAGTAGCTGAGATTACGGGCGCCCGACACGATGCCCAGCTAGTTTTTTGTATTTTAGTAGAGATGGGGTTTCACCATACTGGTCGGGATGGTCTTGATCTCCCGACCTCCTGATCCACCTGCCTCAACATCTCAAAGTGCTGGGATTATAGGCGTGAGCCACCGAGCCCCGCCTGAGAATATTTTTTAAAGTCTCCAAGTTGGCTTTACCTACCAGATGGGGCCTGTGCTGGATGATGTGGGGACCCAGCAATGTGTCAGCTTCAGTCCTGCCCAGGGGAGCTCCCCACCCCACAGGGAGGAAGACAGAAAAGGACAGCCTAAAGCTCCACCAGGGCCAGCGGGGGGCTGTGGTCTCTCGCACACATCCTCCTTCAGCCCTGGCCAGTTCCCCTCGCCAGTCTCAGGCCTCCAGGAGTGACCCTGGTCTCCAGGGCTGCCCCTGGCCAACTCACCCTCTTCCACCCCTGTGACGATGGAGGCAAAGTTGTCATCCAGCAGGATCATGTCGGCTGCCTGCTTAGAGACATCAGAGCCAGCGATGCCCATGGCCACCCCAATGTCGGCCTTCTTCAGAGCGGGGGAGTCGTTCACACCATCCCCAGTCACAGCCACGATTGCACCCTGGAGGGAGAGAGGGTAAGGATGACTCTCAGAACCAGGCCCAAGAGCCTCCTTCCTCAGATTCAGAAGCCCAAGACCCCAGCCCCCTCCTCCCTCAGACCCAGGAGTCCAGGCCCCCAGCCCCTCCTCCCTCAGTCCCAGGAATCCAGGCCCCCAGCCCCTCCTCCCTCAGACTCAGGAATCCAGGCCCCAGCCCCTCCTCCCTCAGACCCAGGTGTCCAGGCCCCAGCCCCTCCTCCCTCAGACCCAGGGGTCCAGGTCCCCAGCCCCTTCTCCCTCTGACACAAGAGTCCAGGCCTCAGCCCCTCCTCCCTCAGACCCAGGGGTCCAGACCCCCAGCCCCTCCTCCCTCAGACCCAGGGGTCCAGGCCCCAGCCCCTCCTCCCTCAGACTCAGGAGTCCAGGTCCCCAGCCCCTCCTCCCTCAGCCCCAGTGAGGACCAAGAGTGAAGGCCCTGTCCTCTCCTCTGCGAGAGCACAGCCCACCTGTCTCTGACAGCCCTCCACAATGATGAGCTTCTGCTGGGGGGACGTGCGGGCGAAGACGATCTCAGTGTGATTCTGCAGGATCTCATCGATTTGCTCGGTGGTGAAGTCCTTGAGGTCGGTGCCATGGATCACACAGGCCTTGGCATCCCTGGGAAGAGCAGAGAGGGTGACGGCTGAGGTCGGGGTGCGTGAGAAGTGGTGAAGTGACCCCTAAGGGACAAAGAGACAGATGGGCCAGCCCCATAGCCAGGAGAGCCAGAGGACCAGGGGCTGGGGTAAGGGGCCTCGGGAGAAGCAGGGGAGAAGGGGACTACTGCAGCAGGGCGTGCGGGAATGCCTGAGGAAGGACTTCGGGGCAGTGGATTCAGTTACTTATTTACTATTTATTTATTTTTATTTTTTTATTTTTTTTCCAAGACAGAGTCTTGCTCTGTCGCCGAGGCTGGAGTGCAGTGGCGAGATTTCAGCTCACGGCAACCTCCCGGGTTGAAGCAATTCTCCTGCCTCAGCCTCCCGAGTAGCTGAGACTACAGGCGAGCACCACCACGCTAGGCTAATTTTTGTATTTTTAGTAGAGATAGGGTTTCATCATGTTGGCCAGGAGTCTTGAACTCCTCACCTCAGGTGATCCACCTGTCTCAGCCTCCCAAAGTGCTGGGATTACAGGTGTGAGCCACCTTGCCCAGCCTATTTATTTTTGAGATGGAGTCTTGCTCTGTCACCCAGGCTGGAGGGCAGTGACACAATCTTGGCTCATTGCAACCTCTGCTTCCTGGGTTCAAGCAATTCTCCTGTCTCAGCCTCTCTAGTAGCTGGGATTATAGGTACCTGTCACCACGCCCGGCTATTTTTTTTTTTTAATTTTTTAATGGAGATGGGGTTTGGCCTTGTTGGCCAGGCTGGTCTTGAACTCCTGACCTTAAGTGATCCACCCGCCTTGGCCTCCCAAAATGCTGGGATTACAGGCATAAGTCAACACGCCTGGCCAAGGGGCAGTGGATTTAGAGGAACAGAGATACATGGACAAACAGAAGGAAGGCAGAGTCAGAGATAGGCATGAGGATGGGAAAACTGAAGAAGTCAGAAAAACAAAACAGAAAAGAGAGATATAAAGACAGGCAAAAAGAGAGACAGACACAGAGTACTGGGTTCCACTGAATCCTCTGAGATAGGAATTATCAGTAGCCCATTTTAGAGGTGGAGAAACTGAGGTTCATGGATGATAAAGGACTTGCCCAATGTCACACAGCTCATGAGCAGTAAAAGCTGGGATGCAGGCCAGGTGCACTGGCTCACTCCTGTAATCCCAGCACTTTGGGAGGCTGAGGCAGGTGGATCACTTGAGGTCAGGAGTTCAAGACCAGCCTGGCCAACATGGTGAAACCCCATCTCTACTAAAAATACAAAAAAAAAATTAGCTGGGCGTGGTGGTGGATGCCTATAATCCTAGCTACTCGGGAGGCTGAAGTAGGAGAATTGCTTGAACCTGGGACAGGGAGGTTGAAGTGAGCTGAGATCTCACCACTGCACTCCAGCCTGGGCGACAGAGCGAGACTCCGTATCAAAAAAAAAAAAAAAAGCAAAAAAGCTGGGATGCCTGGCTACCTCTGTGACTGCAATGTCCCCACACCAGAGGGAGGGAGGGCCAGGACCCAGGGCCTGGTCCACGGAGGAGTCCCAGAAAGAACGGGACGTGCAGTTCAGAGAGAGGTGGGGGGAGGTGGTCCCCCTGTGGCGACACCTGAGAGGGATGTCCAGTGCCCTGGCTGGGATGGGTGGCTCACCGGGGATTGACCTGGCTGACGGGAATGTTGAGCCGGGCAGCAATGTCTTCCACGGTCTCGTTGCCCTCAGAGATGATGCCCACGCCCTTGGCAATGGCCTTGGCAGTGATGGGGTGATCGCCAGTGACCATGATGACCTGCAGGCATTGATTTTAGGCACGGCCTCCTTGCTCTCCTGAGCCTGGCCTGGCCTCCCCCAGCCACCCCAAGCCACACCTTGATGCCTGCGCTGCGACACTTGCCCACTGCATCAGGGACGGCTGCCCGGGGCGGGTCGATCATGGACATGAGGCCCACGAAGCAGAGGTTGTCTGTGGTGAAGTTCACGTCGTCGCAGTCGAAGGCAAAGCCCTTGGGGAACTGCTCCTCGGGCAAGTAGTAATGGCAGAAACCTGGCGGCAGGGAAGGGATTGCACATGAGGGTCCCAGCCTCGGGACCTCCAGGCCTCCACCCCATGCCCCTAGATGTCTGCATTGCCCACATTCCATCTCCCCATTAGCAAGACGGTAGGTCAGCACTCATTTCCTAGGATGCCTTGCCTTCTCATCCATTCATTCATTCATTCATGCATTCATTTACAGTCCATTCAACCCTCCTTGCCCTCTAGGGACCCCATAGCCAGCCCAGCACGTGCCCCAGCAGCCCCGCACCAAGCACGCGCTCGCCCAGGCCACCAAGCTCAAGGTAGGCGTTCTGGAAGGCCTCCTTCATCTCCTCATCCAGAGGCTGCTCCTTGCCCTGCAGCAGGATGGTGGAGCAGCGGTCCAGGATGCGTTCGGGGGCACCCTTCATCACTAGCAGGTATCGGTTGTCGTTGGGGTCCTCGGTCTCATGGATGGACAGCTGGGGACCGAACAGAGGGTGGCGTGCCTGAGCCACACAGACACTGGGAAGCTCCCTGCACCATCCTGTACCCAGTCCAGAGCCACGGGTTCCAGGATAGACCCACACCAGGACTCCCCCAGAGGGGAGACTTTCTCTCAGAGACTTCTGCTCATTCCTGTCCACTTCTATCTCACGGATTTTTTTTTTTTTGAGATGAAGTCTCAAAAAAAAAAAGTCTCTGTCACCCAGGCTAGAGTGCAGTGGCACAATCTTGGCTCCCTGCAACCTCTGCCTCCTGGGTTCAAGTGATTCTCCTGCCTCAGCCTCCCGAGCAGCTGGGATTACAGGCACCATCACCACACCCAGCTAACTTTTTTATTTTTAGTAGAGACAGGATTTCACCATGTTGACCAGGCTGGTCTCGAACTCCTGGCCTCAAGTGATCTGCCTGACTCAGCCTCTCAAAGTGCTGGGATAACTGGCATGAGCCACTGCACCTGCCTCTCCCAACCCCCCTGCCCTTTTTTTTAAGGGTCCTGGCCAGGTGCAGTGGCTCACACCTGTAATCCCAGCACTTTGGGAGACTGAGTTGGGCGGATCACCTGAGGTCAGGAGTTCGAGACCATCCTGACCAATACGGAGAAACCCCGTCTCTACTAAAAATACAAAATTAAGACCGGGCGCGGTGGCTCATGCCTATAATCCCAGCACTTTGGGAGGCCGAGATGGGTGGCTCACGAGGTCAAGAGATTGAGACCATCCTGGTCAACATGGTGAAACCCCGTCTCTACTAAAAATACAAAAATTAGCTGGGTATAGTGGCGCACGCCTGTAGTCCCAGCTACTCAGGAGGCTGAGGCAGGAGAATTGCCTGAACCCAGGAGGCGGAGGTTGTGGTGAGCCAAGATCGCGCCATTGCACTCCAGCCTGGGTAACAAGAGTAAAACTCCATCTCAAAAAAAAAAAAAAATACAAAATTAGTGGGGCATGGTGGTGCACGCTTGTAATCCCAGCTACTCAGGAGGCTGAGGCAGGAGAATCACTTGAATCTGGGAGGCAGAGGTTGTGGTGAGCTAAGATGGCGTTACCGCGCTCCAACCTAGGTGACAAGAATGAAACTGCATCTCAAAAAAAAAAAAAAAGAAAGAAAAAAAAGACAGGGTCTTGCTTTATGAACAGTGGCGAGATCACAGCTCACTGCAGCCTCAACCTCCCAGGCTCATTCGATCCTCCCACTTAGTCTCCCATGTAGCTGGGACCACAGGCGCACACCACCACACCTGGGTAATTTTTTGTAGAGACGTGATCTCCCAATGTTGCCCATGTGGGTCTCAATCTCCTGAGTTCAAGCTATCCTCCTGCCTCGGCCTCCTAGAGTGCTGGGATTACAGGCGTGAGCCACCACGCCCAGCCGTATGCTTCCATTTTTACGAAATGTCCAGAGTAGGCAAATCCATACAGACAGAAAGTAGGTTAGTGGTTGCTTAGGTCTGGGAGTGTGGGGGAGGAGGGGGCGGGTGACAGCTGAGTGATGTGGGGTTTCATTTTGGAGGTGCTGAAAACGCTCTAAAATTGACTATGTGGACGGCTGCCTATATCTGAGAATATACTAAAACTATTATACACTTAGATGGACAATCTATGGTATGTTAATTATATCTTAATAAAGTGATTTTAAAAGCTCTGAGTCAACTCCTGTCTCTCTTTGGCTCAGAGCCCCCTGGAGGCTTGTGTGCTCCTCAGAGTCACAGCCAAGTCCTCTCCATGCCTGTGGCCCGACAGGATCTGGCCAGCACCCACTGCTCCCAGCACGCTCCCTGGCTCCCGGCCCTTCTGCACTGGCTGGCTGGTGATCAGATGCTTCAGCACACTCCCGCCTCTGGGCCTTTGCACTGGCTGTGCCTGCCGCCCCAGCGCTCTTCCCCCAGACACCTGCAGGGATCCCACCCTCAGCACCACAACCACTACGATTACTTCCTCTTGCCTTTGTTATTGTCTGTCTTCTGGAACCAGAGCCTAAGTCCCAGAGAGGGGGTACTTGGTTTCACTAACTACTGCGTGTATACCCAGTAGCCAAAACAGAGCCTAACGTGGTGGCTGCTCAAAAAATGTTTGCTGAATGGGCCAGGCATGGTGGCTGATGCTTATCATCCCAGCACTTTGGGAGGCCAAGATGGGTGTATCACTTGAGATCAGGAGTTCGAGACCAGCCTGGCCAACATGGTAAAATCCCATCAATACTAAAAATACAAAAACTAGCTGGGCGTGGTGGTGCATGCCTCTAATTCAGCTACTCGGGAGCTGAGGCACAAGAATCACTTGAATCCGGGAGGCGGATGTTGCAGTGAGCCGAGATCGCAACACTGCATTCCAGCCTGGGCAAGAGCGAGAGTCTGTCTCAAAAAAAAATTTGCTGAATTGATTGAAAATTGCTGCTCTGCCCCAAGAGGTCTCCTGCTGGTTCCCACTCTCTGCTATAGGCAGATTTGTTTTGTTTTTTTTTTGAGACAGGGTCTCTCCCTGTCACCCAGGCTGGAGTGCAGTGCGTGATCTAGGCTCTCTGTAGCCTCAACCTCCCCGGCTCAGGCAGTCCTCCTGCCTCAGCTTCCCAAATAGACAACAGGCACATACCACTCCAGCTGGCTTTGTTTGTTTGTTTGTTTGTCTGTCTGAGACAGAGTTTCTCTCTTGTTGCCCAGGCTGGAGTGCAATGACACGATCTCGGCTCACCACAACTTTCCACCTCCCGGGTTCAAGAGACTCTCCAGCCTCGGCCTACTGAGTAGCTAGGATTACAGGCATGCGCCACCATGCCTGCCTAATTTTGTATTTTTAGTAGAGACAGGGTTTCTCCATGTTGGTCAGGCTGGTCTGGAACTCCTAACCTCAGGTGATCCACCTGCCTCAGTCTCCCAAAGTGCTGGTATAACAGGTGTGAGCCACCGCACCCAGCCCATACCTGGCTAATTAAAAAAAAATTGTACAGATGGGGTTTCACCATCTTGCCCAGGCTGGTCTTGAACTCTGGGCCTCAAGCGGTCCTCTGCCTCAGTCTCCCAAAGTGCTTGGGTTAGAGGCGTGAGCCGCCGCGCCCAGCCTGGGGGAAGAATATTCCTCAGCCTCTCACTCCAACAGGAATCTGGCTCCCACTCTCAAGTTCTCCCTGTTCCTCTCCCCACCAGGTGGGTATTATCATTCCCGTTTTACAGATAGGAAAATCAAGGCTCTATGGCACCTCTTTACAGGCATCATAGGAAACCTGAGGGCCAGGCTGGCTCTCCTGCAAAGCCCAGAGTACCTGGTATTTGTTGGTGGAATTGAAGGGAATCTCAGCCACTTTCTTGTTGCGCTCACGCATCAGCTTCACGGAGCCAGACGACAGCTCAATGCACTTAAGCAGGGCAGACTCAGAGGCATCCCCGGCCACATCCCTCTGCAGGGAGAGAGGGTCGTCAGAGGCGGGGCAATGGAGAGGAGGACACAGGTGGGGCCGAGGTGAGGCCAGCAGCTGAACCCACCTTGAGCACAGGAATGTTGTCCTGACCGCCCTTGAAGACAGCGCGATTGCAGAGCCCAGCGATGTGAGACAGGGCCACCCAGGTGTGTGAGCTCTTGTCAAATGAGGTCCCTGGGGGAGGCACGTGTGAGGACCAGGGGCTCCTGGAGCCAGCCCCCTATGGTCCCCGCCCAGGGCCTGCACTCACCTGACTGGTCCTCAGTAGTGTCAGCCTCGTGGATCTGGTTGTCAAACCACATGTGGGCAACCGTCATGCGGTTCTGAGTGAGGGTCCCCGTCTTGTCCGAGCAGATGGTGGATGTGGAGCCCAGAGTTTCCACAGCCTCCAGGTTCTTCACCAGGCAGTTCTTACGGGCCATACGCTTGGCGGTCAGCGTCAGACACACCTGGAGGATGAGCAGAGGCAGGAAAGTTACAGGGAGAAGCCCGGCAGCAGGGTTGGATGAGTGACATGAGGGCCACAGCCCAGCTGCCCAGCCCCTGGAGAATCCAGAGGGCCTAGAAAAGAACGAGGCGGCACCCAGAAATGCCACCCCCATGTTCAGACCAACAGAAACAGGGCAGTGATACCCAAAGATAGAGACTAGACTGTCCATAGCAGCCACATGCATAATAGTGTAAAATGGCCGAGTGTGGTGGCTCACATCTGTAATCCCGCACTTTGGGAGGCCGAGGCAGGCAGATCACGTGAGGTTGGGAGTTTGAGACCAGCCTGACCAACATGGAGAAACCCCGTTCTCTACTAAAAACACATAATTAGCCAGACGTGATGGTGCATGCCTATAATCCCAGCTACTTGGGAGGATGAGGCAGGAGAATCGCTTGAACCCAGGAGGTGGAGGTTGCAGTGAGTTGAGATCGTGCCATTGCACTCCAGCCTGGGCAACGAGAGTGACAATCAGTCTCAAAAAAAAAAAAAATGTAAAATGGCCAGGTGTGGTGGATCACGCCTGTAATCCCAACACTCTAAAAGGCCAAGGCACAAGGATTGAGTGAGCCAAGGAGTTTTTGAGACATGCCTGGGCAACACAGTGAGACCTCATCTCTACAGATTTTTTTTTTTTTTTAATTAGCCAGGCATGGTGGCATACACCTGTAGTCTTAGCTACTTGGGAAGCTCAGGCAGGAGGATCGCTTGAGCCCAGGAGTTCAAGTCTGCAGTGAACTACGATGGTACCACTGCACTCCAGCCTAGGTGACAGAGCAAGACCCTGTCTTAAAAACTGTCCAGGCCAGGTGCCGTGGCTCACGCCTGCAATCCCAGCACTTTGGGAGGCCAAGGTGGGTGCATCACTTGATATCAGGAGTTCGAGATGAGCCTGGCTAACATAGTGAAACCCCAACTCTACTAAAAGTACAAAAATTAGCTAGACGTGGTGATGCACATCTGTAATCTCAGCTACTTGGTAGGCTGAGGCATGAGAATCCCTTTAACCCAGGAGGCAGAGGTTGCAGTGATCCGAGATCGCAACAATGCACTCCAGCCTGGGCAATAGAGAGTGAGATTCTGACTCAAAAAAAAAATGTCCAAAACTGCAAACGACTCAGCTGTCCACTAACAGCAGAAAAGATAAATTGTGGATGATGGAATAGTATACATTGATAAAAACAAATACATTACTGCTACCCGCACCTGCACAGGTGAAGGTCAAAAACGTGTTTAGCCAAAAAGAGCCAGAAATGAGTTCATACTGAATTATTCCATTAACACAAAGCTTGAAAACAGGCAAAGTTAATCTATGCTGTTAGCAGCCAGATTAGGGGTTTCCCTTGGGTTGGCGGGGCAGGGGCTGAATAAGGTCTTGAGCTGATGTGACTGTGTTCAGTTTGCCAAAAATCATCAGACTATGTTCACAATATGTGCAATTCTTCGTGTGTAAAAATCCATTTGACATAGGGTAGCTTTCAACATGCTAATATGGAAAATATGGCAAACTTTTTTTTTCTTTTTTTTGAGACAGAGTCTCACTCCGTCACCAGGCGCCTGGCTGGAGTGCAGTGGCGCGACCTCGGCTCACTGCAACCTCTGCCTCCCGGATTCAAGTGATTCTCTTGCCTCAGCCTCCCGAGTAGCTGGAATTACAGGTGCCCGCCACCACGCCCAGCTAATTTTTGTATTTTTAGTAGAGACAGGATTTCACCATGTTGGCCAGGCTGGTCTTGAACTCCTGACCTCAAGTGATCCGCCCACCTCGATTTCCTAAAGTGCTGGGATTGCAGGCGTGAGTCACTCTGCCAGGCCCTAATATGGAAAACTTCATATAAAACATTAAGTAAAAGAATGAAGGAGGAGAATGGTATTTCCAGGATAGTCCCTGCCATGTACCTTGAAGACAGTATTTAGTCAATATTCTCACAGCTGTCAAGGGGACCTCGCAGAGAATGGACTTCTGGGATGAAGCTGGCAGCAAAGCAGCCAGAGGAAAACTTTAAAAAAGGTATTATTTTTTATTATTATTACTATTTTCTTGAGATGGAGTGTCCCTCTGTCACACAGGCTGGGGCGCAGTGGTGCTGCCTCAACCTCTCAGGCCAGACTCCCAAGTAGTTGGGTTACAGGCACATACCACCATGCCGGCTAATTTTTAATTTTTTTTTTAGACGGAGTCTCATGCTCTTGTCACCCAGGCTGGAGTGCAGTGGTGCGATCTTGGCTCACTGCAACCTCCGCCTCCCAGGTTCAAGTTATTCTCCCGCCTCAGCCTCCCGAGTAGCTCGGATTACAGGTGCTCACCACCACACCTGGCTAATTTTTGTATTATTAGTAGAGACAGGGTTTTCACCATGTTGGCCAAGCTGGTCTCGAACTCCTGACCTCAGGTGATCCACCCGCCTAGGCTTCCCAAAGTGCTGGGACTACAGGCGTGAGCCAGTCTTTAAATTTTTTTGTAGAGATGGTGGTCTCACTATGTTGTCCAGACTGGTCTGAAACTCCTGACCTCAATCAGTCCTCCTGCATCAGCCTCCCAGACTGTTGGGATTACAGGCGTGAGCCACTGTGCCAGGCCTATTACTTATTTTATTCATTCATTTTATTTTTTTAAATTTATTTTTCCTTTTT
The DNA here is from genome assembly GCF_030222135.1 of Aotus nancymaae. Taxonomy (NCBI): domain Eukaryota; kingdom Metazoa; phylum Chordata; class Mammalia; order Primates; family Aotidae; genus Aotus; species Aotus nancymaae. The sequence goes on along the minus strand of NW_026988441.1, from coordinate 12,577,514 downwards.
TTTTGTTTTTTTTTTTTTGAGACGGGGTTTCACCATGTTGGTCAGGCTGGTCTTGAACTCCCGACCTCAGGAGATCCGTGCATCTCAGCCTCCCAAAGTGCTGGGATTACAGGCATGAGCCTCCGAGCCTGACCTATTTATTTTTTGAGCAAGAGTTTCCCTCACATTGGCCAGGCTGGAGTGCAATGGCGTCATCTTGGCTCACTGCAACCTCCGCCTCCCAGGTTCAAGTGATTCTCTTGCCTCAGGCTCCCGAGTAGCTGGGATTACAGGCATGTGCCACCACGCCTTGCTAATTTTGTATTTTCAGTAGAGACAGGATTTCACTATGTTGGCCAGGCTGGTCTTAAACTCCTGACCTCAGGTGATCCTCCCGCCTTGGCCTCCCAAAGCGCTGGGATTACAAGCGTGAGCCACTGTGCCTGGCCTCGTTTATGTTTTTTAACTTGATGTATTCTTCAGACTTTTCATCATAAGCGAGCCGTTCTTCACTTTGTGAGTGAACTTAACAAGCAATAGGATTGCTGGCTCTTTATGACTCACCAGGGTTTCTCAACATGTTTGTTTGTTTCTTCTTTGATTGTTTGCTTTTTTTTTTTTTTTTAGACGGAGTTCCGCTCTTGTTACCCAGGCTGGAGTGCAATGGTGTGATCTCGGCTCACCGCAACCTCCGCCTCCTGGGTTCAGGCAATTCTCCTGCCTCAGCCTCCTGAGTAGCTGGGATTACAGGTACGCGCCACCATGCCCAGCTAATTTTTTGTATTTTTAGTAGAGACGGGGTTTCACCATGTTGACCAGGATGATCTCGATCTCTTGACCTCGTGATCCACCCGCCTCAGCCTCCTAAAGTGCTGGGATTACAGGCGTGAGCTACCGCGCCCGGCGATTGTTTGCTTTGTTAATGAGGCCATCTGAGTCAGGCCCCTTCTCACTCAGGATCTAGGAGGTTCAGTCCTCAGTGCCCAAGTTGTCTTTCACAAAAACACTGTGATCTAGGACCCCAGCCCCTCCTCCCTCAAACTCAGGAGCCCAGGCCCCCAGCCTCTCCTCCATCAGACTCAGCAGTCCAGGCCCTCAGCCCCTCCTCCCTCAGACTCAGGTGCCCAGGTCCCCAGCCCCTCCTCCACCAGACTCAGCAGTCCAGGCCCTCAGCCCCTCCTCCCTCAGACCCAAGAGCCCAGGCCCCTGGCCCCTCCCTGCCCAGACCCAGGAGCCTGGCCTTACCGTGACAGTGGCCAGCAGACCTTCTGGAACATTGGCCACAATGATGCCGATGAGGAAGATGACAGCCTCCAGCCAGGTGTACCCGAGAATGAGGGACAGGATGAAGAAGGAGACGCCCAGGAAGACAGCCACGCCGGTGATGAGCTGGATGAAGTGCTCAATCTCGATGGCGATGGGCGTCTTGCCCACCTCCAGCCCTGATGCCAGGGTGGCGATGCGGCCCATGACGGTGCGGTCGCCCGTGGCCACCACCACGCCCCGAGCTGTGCCTGCAGACCAAAGGGGTTAGGCTGAGGAGGGTGGCTCAGGGAGGTTAGAAGGCCCTGACCCCCTGAGACACGTCCCTCTGTCTGCCCCAGCTGCGTTTCTTCTTTGCACCCGCCTCACCTTCCACACAATTGGTGGAAAAGAAGGTGATGTTCCGAGTCTCCAAGGGGTTGTCGTGCGTGCAGTCGGGAGAGCGGGTCTGGGGCTCCGATTCGCCAGTCAAGGAGGAGTTGTCCACCTAGAGGCAAGCGCAGCAGAGACAGGGCTCAGTCTAGGGCCTGGGACAGGAGGGCATTTGCACAGGGGGCATGGGGCTGAAGCCCATGTGCCTGGAGATCACAGCTAGAAGCCTGGGTGCCCAGTGGGCACATAGTGTGTGGGAGGGCAGGGGCTGGGATCTTGAAGGTGGGGAGGACATAGGGCTGCTGGCCAAGGTCTACGGTCCTTAAGGATCTTGAAGGGTGAGGGTGGGGCCTGGACTTCTGACTGCTGGGTGAGGAGGGGACCCAGGTCTAAACTCTTGGGTTTGAGGGAGGAGGGGCTGGGGGCCTGGACTCCTGGGTCTGAGGGAGGAAGGGCCTGGGGTCTAAACTCCTGGGTCTGAGGGAGGAGGGGCTGGGGGCCTGGACTCCTGGGTCTGAGGAAGGAGGGGCTGGGGGCCTGGACTCCTGGGTCTGAGGGAGGAAGGGCCTGGGGTCTAAACTCCTGGGTCTGAGGGAGGAAGGGCCTAGGGTCTAAACTCCTGGGTCTGAGGGAGGAGGGGCTGGGGGCCTGGACTCCTGGGTCTGAGGGAGGAGGGGCTGGGGGCCTGGACTCCTGGGTCTGAGGGAGGAGGGGCTGGGGGCCTGGACTCCTGAGTCTGAGGGAGGAGAGGCTGGGCCTGGACTCCTGGGCAGCATGAGGGAGGGTAGAGCCAGGCCCCAGGCCCCAGGCCCAGGCCCACCTTGCAGCCGTGGGCTGAGATGATCCGTAGGTCAGCGGGCACTCGGTCTCCACCCTTGATCTCCACCAGGTCCCCGACCACCACCTCCTCAGCGTTCACCTGCATCTTCTCACCTTCCCGGATCACCAGGGCTTGCTGAGATGGGATGGAGCAGTGTCACCTCCCAGACTCCCTCAGCCTGGGGGTCATCGGACCCGGCCCCCAGCCCATCCATACAGCCCTGTCTGGCCCGTTGCTGGGCACCCCTCACCTGGGGCACCATGTTCTTGAAGGACTCCATGATCTTGGAGCTCTTGGCCTCCTGGTAGTAGGAGAAGCAGCCGGTGATGATCACCACGGCTGCCAGCACAATGCCCAGGTACAGCTGTGGGAAGATGGGGGACACTGATCAGGGGCCACCCAAGGCCCTCCCCACCAGTCCCTGCCCGCCTGTAGTCTGGGAAGGGAGCTTTGTGTCAATGGGGGTCTGTATTTGTGTTCCTGACCCTAGGTTGGTTATGAGAGTCTGTGTGTCTGAGTCTCTCCCATCTTGAGTCCCCCTTTCTTCCTTCCTTCTCTTCCTTCCCTTCCTCCCTCTCTCTCTCTTTCTTTCTTTCTCTTTTTCTTTTTGAGATGGAGTTTCGCTCTTGTTGCCCACGCTGGAGTTCAATGGCCTGATCTCAGCTCACTGCAACCTCTGCCTCCCAGGTTCAAGCGATTCTCCTGCCTCAGCCTCCCAAGTAGCTGGGATTACAGGCATGCGCCACCATGCCCAGCTAATTTTGTATTTTTACTAGACACAGGGTTTCACCATGTTGGTCAGGCTGGTCTTAAACTCCCAACCCCAGGTAATCCACCCACCTCAGCCTCCCAAAGTGCTGAGATTACAGGCATGAGCCACTGCGCCCGGCCGAGTCCCTCTTTCTGTAATGGGTGTGTCTGAATCTAAGGGTCTGTTGATTTTTTTTTTTTTGAGACAGGGTCTCACTATGCTGCCCAGGCTAGAGTATAGTGCACAATCTCAGCTTACTGCAGCCTCAACCTCCCAAGTTCAAGCAATCCTCCCACCTTAGCCTCTGGAGTAGCTCAGACTACAGGTGTGCACCACCAGGCCTGGCTATTTTTTGGTATTTTTTTAGAGACTGGGTCTGTCTGAGTATGTTACTCAGGCTTTGGGAACTCCTGGCCTCAAGTAACCCTCCTGCCTTGGCCTCCCAAGGTGCTGGCATGCAGGCGTGAGCCACCACGCCTGATTTGTCCGTCTATTTTGTGTCTGTCCTCCTGCATGTGTTGAAGAGTCTGGGTACGCAGCTGTCTGTCCACGTGTCTGTCTGACTGGGGCCTGCCTGACTTTCCATCTGCAAGGCGGCTGCTTGTTTGGTTCTCTGTGTGTGGATCTCTGTCTCTGTGTCTCCAGCTCTGCCTCTCTGTGAGCTGAAGTCTGAGACTTCGGGCTCTCTGCCTGTTTAGGTTTGAATATCTGAGGACACTGTCTGTGCCTGACTCTCATGTCTGTCTGTCACCAGGTTATGCCTGTATTGCTCTTTGTGTATGTGTGTCAGTGTGTACGTGAGTTCCTCTGTCTGTGTATGTCTGAGTGTGTGTCTGTGTTTCTGAATTAGGTGGTCATGTTTTGTTTTGTTTTGTTTTGTTTTTGAGACTCAGTCTCTCTCTGTCACCTGGCTGGAGTGCAGTGGTGCGATCTCAGCTCACTGCAATATTCTGCCTCCCAGGTTCAAGTGATTCCCATGCCTCAGCCTCCCAAGTAGCTAGGCGTGTGCCACCACGCCCGGCTAGTTTTTTGTATTTTAGTAGAGATGGGGTTTCGCCATGTTGGTCGGGATGGTCTCAATTTCCTGACCTTGTGATCCACCCGCCTCAGCCTCCCAAAGTGCTGGGATTACAGGCGTGAGCCACCGTGCCCAAGGTGGCAGTGTTTGAATCCACATCCTGGTGTGGCTGTCCGCGTTGACCCTCCACGTGCATGTGTGTGTGTGCACGCACACCTACGCAGGTGAGATCTGTGTGTGGCCAGTGTGTGGGTCTGTGTGACGCACATGGGATCTGAAGCTGCATCTCAAATGTGTCCCTGTGTTGTGGGGACAGGCCCTGACGTCTCAGCCGCAGGGCATGCCTGGGTCTCTGTGTGACACTCACTCTGGGTATCTGTCAAGCCGCGATCACCCCCTGGTGTCTGTTCTCAAGGCCGCTGAGGTCACACAGCCTTGGGACAGAGCCCCAGTTCACACGTCCTGCTGTGGGGCTGTGGACAAGTTCCCTGGCTTTTCTGAGCCTCAGTTTGCCTTGTATTCGATCTGGTTCTCTTGCTGGGTGAGTGTGAGTTAGATGGGAGAAAGAAGAGTGGCTGTGAAGAGGCTGGAGGGATGGGAGGAGGTGGGGGTGGTGTCTGGAAATCAATGTGTGGGGCCGTGCACAGGGCAGGGTCCAGGCACTCACGTTGTCACCAGAGGGGTCGTCCTCGGTGCCCGCCTGGATACCATAGGCCAGGAAGCAGAGGATGGCCCCGATCCACAGCAGGATGGAGAAGCCCCCGAAGAGCTGGCGGCAAAACTTGACCCACTCTGGGGTGGTAGGCGGCGGCGTGAGCGCATTAGGCCCGTCCCGGGCCAGGATCTCCTGCGCTTTGCTGTGGGTCAAACCCTGGGGTACAGACAGAGGACTCACACAGAACCTTCCCTGGGCAACCCTGGCACCCATGCCTTCACCACATCCCCAGAACTTCAGACACCAGCCCCAGCCCCTCCTCCTCAGACCCAGGAGTCCAGGCCCCCAGCCCCTCCTCCCTCAGACCCAGGGGTCTAGGCCTCAGCCTCTCCTCCCTCAGACCCAGGGGTCCAGGTCCCAGCCCCTCCTCTCTCAGACACAGGGGTCCCAGTCCCCAGCCCCTCCTCCCTAGTTCCCAGGCTCCCAGTCTGCAGCCTGGCCGCACCTGCACACAGTCTGTGTTGTATTTCCGGCAGACCTCTTCCACTGACATCTTATGCTCTGTCTGAGGAACAGGAATTTGGGGGAGATGGTGAGTGCCTAGGCCAGCCAGGAACTGGCGGGGCTCTCCGGAGAGTGTGCGGGCAGAGGGCGAGGCTTACCATAGCCACCTCCTTCTTGAGGTCATCCAGGTCCCGGCGCTCCTTGCCCTTATTCTTCTTGGGCGAGCCCTTGTCATCTTTCTTGTCCTGCGAGGTGGCGATACGATAGCTGTCAGAGCCACCAGACTGCGGGCGAGAAGGGGTTCCAGGGGGACACCGGCCCTCCGTGCACCGGCTGTCCTCCTGGCCTATGCCCCTGAATCTCTGGGTGGGGGTTTGTCTGTCTCTCAGGATCTCCCTGTCTCTCCCGGCGCCTCTTGGTGACTTCAGGCCTTGTGAGTCTCGTCTGCTCCGATTGGCTTCCCTGTCTCTGGTTCCAGGTATCTCTGAGTCTCTGTCCCTGCAGGTCCCTGACTGACTTCTGCCTGTGTTTCTGTCTCTGTTTCTGTGCCCATCTTTGTGGCTCTCTCCCCTTCTGTGTTCTGTGTTCTATGTGACTTGTTTTTGTTTTTTGAAACAGTGTCTCGCTCTGTTGCCCAGGCTGGAGTGCAGCGATCACAGTTCACTGCAGCCTCGACCTCCCAAGCTCAGTTGATCCTCCTGCCTCAGCCTCCCTCGTAGCTGGGACCACAGGTGTGTGCCACCATGCCTGGCTAATTTTTTAGTTTTTTTTTTTCTAGGATGGGGTCTCACTGTGTTGCCCAGGCTTATCTCTTAACTCCTAGACTCAAGCGATCCTCCTGCTTTAGCCTCCCAAAATGTTGGGATTACAGGCGTGAGCCACTGCGTCCGGCCTCTATGTGGCTTTTTAACTCTGTGCTTCTGTCTCTTCTTCCCTCTTCCTGGCCCTGCACAGCCTTCCTACGCATCTGTCTTTTGCTGTGTCTCCATCTGTGTCTCTCTGCATCTCTCTCCTGTCTGTCTCTCCATCTGTGTCTCTCTGCGTCTCTCTCCTGTCTGTCTCTCCATCTGTGGCTCTCTGCGTCTCTCTCCTGTCTGTGTCTCCATCTGTGTCTCTCTGCGTCTCTCTCCTGTCTGTGTCTCCATCTGTGTCTCTCTGCGCCTCTCTCCTGTCTGTCTCTCCATCTGTGTCTCTCTGTGCCTCTCTCCTGTCTGTCTCTCCATCTGTGGCTCTCTGCGCCTCTCTCCTGTCTGTGTCTCCATCTGTGGCTCTCTGCGCCTCTCTCCTGTCTGTGTCTCCATCTGTGTCTCTCTGCGTCTCTCTCCTGTCTGTCTCTCCATCTGTGTCTCTCTGCGTCTCTCTCCTGTCTGTGTCTCCATCTGTGTCTCTCTGCGTCTCTCTCCTGTCTGTCTCTCCATCTGTGTCTCTCTGCGCCTCTCTCCTGTCTGTGTCTCCATCTGTGTCTCTCTGAGTCTCTCTCCTGTCTGTCTCTCCATCTGTGTCTCTCTGCGCCTCTCTCCTGTCTGTGTCTCCATCTGTGGCTCTCTGCGTCTCTCTCCTGTCTGTGTCTCCATCTGTGTCTCTCTGCGTCTCTCTCCTGTCTGTCTCTCCATCTGTGTCTCTCTGCGTCTCTCTCCTGTCTGTCTCTCCATCTGTGTCTCTCTGCGTCTCTCTCCTGTCTGTGTCTCCATCTGTGTCTCTCTGTGTCTCTCTCCTGTCTGCGTCTCCATCTGTGTCTCTCTGCGTCTCTCTCCTGTCTGTGTCTCCATCTGTATCTCTGCGCCTCTCTCCTGTCTGTGTCTCCATCTGTGTCTCTCTGCGCCTCTCTCCTGTCTGTGTCTCCATCTGTGTCTCTCTGCGTCTCTCTCCTGTCTGTCTCCATCTGTCTCTCTGCGTCTCTCTCCTGTCTGTGTCTCCATCTGTGGCTCTCTGAGTCTCTCTCCTGTCTGTGTCTCCATCTGTGGCTCTCTGCGTCTCTCTCCTGTCTGTGTCTCCATCTGTGTCTCTCTGCGTCTCTCTCCTGTCTGTCTCTCCATCTGTGTCTCTCTGCGTCTCTCTCCTGTCTGTGTCTCCATCTGTGGCTCTCTGAGTCTCTCTCCTGTCTGTGTCTCCATCTGTGGCTCTCTGAGTCTCTCTCCTGTCTGTCTCTCCATCTGTGTCTGCGTCTCTCTCCTGTCTGTGTCTCCATTTCTATCTCTCTGTGTCTCTCTCCTGTCTGTCTCTCCATCTGTGTCTGCGTCTCTCTCCTGTCTGTGTCTCCATCTGTGTCTCTCTGAGTCTCTCTCCTGTCTGTGTCTCCATCTGTGTCTCTCTGAGTCACTCTCCTGTCTGTCTCTCCATCTGTGGCTCTCTGCGTCTCTCTCCTGTCTGTCTCTCCATCTGTGTCTCTCTGCGTCTCTCTCCTGTCTGTGTCTCCATCTATGTCTCTCTGCGTCTCTCTCCTGTCTGTCTCTCCATCTGTGTCTCTCTGCGTCTCTCTCCTGTCTGTCTCTCCATCTGTGTCTCTCTGCGTCTCTCTCCTGTCTGTGTCTCCATCTGTGGCTCTCTGCGTCTCTCTCCTGTCTGTGTCTCCATCTGTGTCTCTCTGCATCTCTCTCCTGTCTGTCTCTCCATCTGTGTCTCTCTGCGTCTCTCTCCTGTCTGTGTCTCCATCTGTGGCTCTCTGAGTCTCTCTCCTGTCTGTCTCTCCATCTGTGTCTCTCTGCGTCTCTCTCCTGTCTGTGTCTCCATCTGTGTCTCTCTGAGTCTCTCTCCTGTCTGTCTCTCCATCTGTGTCTCTCTGCGTCTCTCTCCTGTCTGTCTCTCCATCTGTGTCTCTCTGCGTCTCTCTCCTGTCTGTGTCTCCATCTGTGTCTCTCTGCGTCTCTCTCCTGTCTGCTCTCCATCTGTGTCTCTCTGCGTCTCTCTCCTGTCTGTCTCTCCATCTGTGTCTCTCTGCGTCTCTCTCCTGTCTGTGTCTCCATCTGTGTCTCTCTGAGTCTCTCTCCTGTCTGTCTCTCCATCTGTGTCTCTCTGTGTCTCTCTCCTGTCTGTGTCTCTCTGAGTCTCTCTCCTGTCTGTGTCTCCATCTGTGTCTCTCTGCATCTCTCTCCTGTCTGTCTCTCCATCTCTGTATCTCTGTCTCTGCAAGGCTCTTTCTCTCCCTTATTAGCTCTCTCTCCATCGCTCTGATCTCTCTATGTTGTCTCTGTCATTCTCTATCCTGATCCCCGTCTCTGGGTCTCTCTGCATGTGTCTTTCTATGATTTTGTCTCTCTCTGATCCCTACTTCTTTCTGTCTCTCTGCCTTGCATGATGTCTGCCTCCGTCCCTTGGCCGCCTCTCCCCAAGTCTGGGGAGTTTCTGTCTCTCTGGGTTCTTACTTCCCTCTGAGTTGGCGTCTCAAGGATCAGTACTTTCTGTCTCTTTTTCCATCTTTTGGTCTGTCTCTCTCTGTCATTGTGTCTCCATCTTCATCTCTCAAGCTGTCTCCTTCCCTGGGGTGCTCACATCTCTCCCTGCTGTCTCTATTCCTGTTTCAACCTCTCTCTCCCCGCACCCTCCCCCCGCCCCCTGTCTCTATCTGGGATCTGCCTACCTCTTTCTCCGACTGTCTCTCTCTGGGATCTCCTCTCTATCTCTGAATCTCTTTCTCACTATCACTAAGCTCTCTTTTTCATGTCTGTCTCTGTCTCTCTTCCTCTGTCTCTCTTTGGAATTTTCCTTTCTGTCTCTCAAATCTTCCATCCCCTCCTTCCTCTCATTCTCTTTCTCTCACTGTCTCATCCTGGAGTTTTCCTCCCTATCTGTCTCTTTCTTCCACTGTCTCTCTCTGGGGTTTCCTCAATACCTCACTCCTAATGTCTCTCTTCTCTGGGGCCTTCTCCTCCCCCCCATATATAGATACAGATATAGATATAGATATACAGATATAGATATAGATATGTATATATCTGTCTATCTCTTTCTGTAGGACCTTCCTCTCTCTTTCACTGTCTCTCTCTGGGCTGTTCCTCTCTCTCTCTCTTCCTGTCTATTTCTCTCTCTCTCTCTCTCTCTCTCTCTCTCTCTCTATATATATATATATATATATATATATTTCTGTCTCTTTTTGTAGGACCTTCCTCTCTCTTCCTGTCTCTCTGTGGGAACTTCCTCTCTCTGTATATATATGTATATGTATATATATATGAATGTACACATGAATATATCTGTCTCTTTCTGTAGGACCTTCCTCTCTCTCTGTCTCTCTCTGGGATCTTCCTCCGTATCTCTGCCTCTTTCTCGAACTTTCTCTCTGGGATCTTATTCTCTATTTCTGTCTCTCTCAGATCTATCTCTGTCTCTGGGATCTGCTTCTCTATCTCTGTCTATGTCCCTCTGTCTCTGTCTCTCTCACTGTCTCCCTCTGAGACCTTCTCTGTCTCTCTCTCTCTGGGATCTTCCATGTGTGGGGCCATGGAGCGTGCTTAACAGAGGGTGGGCCTGGCCAGGTCCCTGGAGGACAGAGCAGGAGAACAAGAGGCAGAAGCCCAGTCCCAGATTGAACTGCACGTGGTATGAGTGCCTAAAGTCCCAGTTTGGGAGCCTGGGCGATAGGGAGGGCAGTGTTGGAGCCTGCCCTCCAACACTGGGAGGGGTGGGGCGAGGCTGGGTGCCGCCAGGGCCGCTGACAGGCCCTGCAGGCCCAGGGCCAAGCTGGGATCCGAGGCTCAGTGCGGCTCAGCACTAATCTCCTCGTGACCTTGTAGAGGGCCTGAGCTGCCTGCTGTCTGCCCCCAGACCCAGAGGCTGAGTCGGAGGGTGGGGTGTGCAGGGAGGGGCAGCAGCCTGGAGATCTGGGAGCCTCAAAAAGGGGTGCAGGGGGTGGGAGGGAGACTTGGCCCTGCGCCAGCCCTGCAGCAGCACTGCGTCTCAGACGTGGAGGCACAGAGGCTTGGGGGACGGGGAGACCATCTTTCATACTCCCCTGCAGAGCCAGGGGTGGTCTCAGCCTTGCTCAATGGGGTAAACCCAGGGACAGAGAGACATGGGGAGATGGAGAGATGTGGAGCCACAAAGGCGTGGGGCTGAGTCCTGTGCAGGAGGTCAGGAGAGGGCAGAGATGGGGTTCCGGAAAGAGAGGGAGAAAACCAGCTGCCCAGCTGCCCACAGAAAACCTTACCAAAGGTTGGGAGCTGATGCTTGTGGTGCGGGGGGCAGCCCATAGAAGCTAAGGGCAGAGCCGGACTCTTTGATCCTGAGAGAGGCTGGGGACTTGGACCCCTGGGTCTGAGGGAGGAGGGGCAGGGGCCTGGATTCCTGGGTCTGCGGGAGGAGGGTCTGGGGGCCTGGACTCCTGGTCTGAGGGAGGAGGGGCTGTACCTGGACTCCTGGTCTGAGGGAGGAGGGGATGGGGCTGGACACCTGGTCTGAGGGAGGAGGAGCTGGGCCTGGACTCCTGGTCTGAGGGAGGAGGGGCTGAGGCTGGACACCTGGTCTGAGGGAAGAGAGGCTGTGCCTGAATTCCTGGTCTGAGGGAGGAGGGGCTGTGCCTGGACTCCTGGTCTGAGGGAGGAGGGGCTGTGCCTGGACTCCTAGTCTGAGGGAGGAGGGGCTAGACCTGGACTCCTGGTCTGAGGAAAGAGGGGCTGGGACCTGGACTCCTGGTCTGAGGGAGGAAGGACTGAGGGCCTGGACTTCTGGCTTACCCTGGCATTGGTTTCTGCTCACCCTTGCGATGACCAAACCCCCTTGAGGGTGGGCTCCCATCTGTTGGAGTGCAGAGCTGAGGCTTTCCTAATCAAGGCAGGAGGCCCAGATGGGCGCACTGCGGGGCAGGAGCACCTCCGAGGGTGGGGGCCACGCCTGTCTCGCTGTGGCCGCCTCTGCAGCTCCTTGCCATTTTCCGAGCTGTCCGCCTCTCCCTGATCTGGCGCCAGCTCCCACAGCCTCTGCGCCTGGGCCAGCCTCCCCTCCCCCTCGCAGGGGACCTGGCCCACATCTCTGGGCATCCCTCCCTTGACCTCCCCCTTTGCCCTCTGCCTCCTCTTCCCATCCCTCAGGCTGACTGTGATTGCTGCTGGATAGGAAATATCTGTCCTTGTGTCTCTTCCTCTGAGCCTCGGTTTCTCATTTTCTCTCTCAATGTCCCTCTATGTGTCTCAGCCATGTCTCTCTGCTTGTCTCTGTCTCTTTGTCTCTATGTCCATGTCTCTTTTTGTGTCTTTTTCAGAGCATCTCTCTCTGTCTTTCCATGTGTCTCTGTCTTTCCCTCCCATGTCTAAGCTGCCTTCATTTCACCTCTCTTCCCCACTCCATTTCCTAAGACCCACCCCCCCACTTCCTTCTCTAGGGCTTTGAGCATCAGTCTTCTCTCCCAGGCCATCCACAGCTTCCCTTCCTCCATTCCACTTACCTGACAGCCATCACTGACTACCTCTTTCTCCCTTCTCTCCCCTAGTCCTGCCCCGACCCAATTCTCCTTCCCAGCCCCCCTGGCCCACCCCACCCCACCCCACCCCACAGATCTGCAGCCCCATCCCCCACCTCCATCCCTGGGCCCATCAGCCTTTATCTGCCATGTTTCTCCCCAGCCCTCATACTCCCCTTCCACTGGCCTCTCCTGCCCTCTGCATCACACCTACCCCTCCTACCCCACCCTCTCCTCCCTTGATTCCCCCCTGCCCAGCCCCGCCCCAGACACACAGGGAGGAATCCAGGGCTGCAGCAATAGTCAGGTGGTCACCCAGGGAGGGAGGCGGCATCTGCTGGAGAGACTCACAGACAGACAAGGACACACGGACACAGAGGCAAGGACACAGACAGGCATGCACGCTCCCCACTACACATTTGCACACGCACACCCTCAGCCGTGCGCTCAGTCTCCCCACCGTGGCTCTCGTGTTCCTCTCCTCCTTCCAGCCTCCCATGCCTGCTCCCCTACAGTAGGGGCTGCACACACACACACTGCAGCCCCAGGCTGCGACACTGTGGAGCCCGCGTACACACACACACACACACACACACACACACACACACACACTGCGGAGCCCCCCCATCCAGGCCTGGAAGGAGAAAGAGAGGTCATCTGATGTCCATCCCATAGCCCGGACCTATCCGCACCCTGCCAGGGAAGCCGGGGAGGGGGTGGGGGGACTTCAATAACCCCAGACGCACTAACAGGAGCTCTCAGACACACCCAGACGTGATGGCAGACTTTCAGACACCACGGGGGCCACACACTCGCTGCCAGGGCCTGACCGAGCCAGCAGCTCCCATACACACATGCAACCGTGCACATGCAACACCACAAGGTCAGGCGGAAATGCTGAGGGCTGGCCCTCGACCCCGGGGACCTCCGCACACAAAGCCATGCCAACGTGCGCCACAGGCCCCCCGCCGCCCCCAGCGGCCCCGTGTACACATTCGCAGCAGCCCCAAGAGCACACGGATCGGCCAGGTCAGCCGGCACCCCGGGTGTGGCAGGCCTAGCCCGGTGCGCGGGGGTCCAGGAGCCCCCGTCCCCCGCGCACACCCAATGTCACCGGCCCCACAATGTCACACAGAAGCGGCGCCCAGCCGGCCCAGCACCTACCCCCATCTTGGCGGCTGCGCGGGGAGAGGGCCGGGCGGGCGCGTCGGGGGCCTCGGGGCGGGCTCAGGCGCGGGCTCGGGCTGGGGACCTCTGCAGCGCCCGCGCCTCTGTCGGTGTGCGCGTCCGTCCGTCCGTCGGTCCCACCTCACAGAGGCTGCGGCGGCCGCCGCCTCCGCCTCCTCATATGCCCGCGTCCGCGGGAGGGGGCGGAGCTGGCCAATCAGGGGCGCCGCCGCGCTGACGGACGGCCCGCGGCCCCGCCCCTGGTACTGCAGCTGTCCTCTTCCCTGGGCTCTGCAAAGTGGCCGCGCGGCCGCGAAGGAGGAGCGCTGCGGGGTCGGGAGGATTCCCGGAGACCCCCGCAAGAGGGGACCTGGAGATCCCCTCAATATGGGGTGGGGCCTCCAAGGAGGGGCGATCAGGGAAGGAGAACCTCGGAAATCCCCTCATTGTGAAGGTGTGCCATCAGCAAGAAGGGTGCGCTGAGGGAGGGGAGTAGTGACACGGGATGGGAGGAAAGCTCGGTGAATCGCTGCAGTGTGGCACCAGGGCCCCTGAAGACGGTGGAGGGGGGTATGTTCAGGAAGAGGGCCCTGCAGGAGGGGAAATTGGAGGGGGACACAAGAGAGCTAGGAAGGCCCTGCATTTGAGGAGGGGTGCTGGGGGGAGGAGCCCTGAGATTTCCTCATTGTGGGTGCCCCCACTACGCCTGAGCTATCCAATGAGACACAATCACACAAGGTACACGGGAGACACAACACGGTGGAGGAGAGCCCCAGGAGACCCAGAAAATGCCCAGCGTCACAGTTGCACAGGACCATCAACCTGATAGTCCAGATGCTGGGGACATGCACACACCACAGGGTCGCACTTTCATTCCATCACACACCAGCATGTACCCTCACACACACAACAATACCCCATCACACAAACCCAGAGTCTCAAACATGTAGGGATGAAACACATATATGGCACACACACACACCCATCACACCACAAGAGAATCACAATCACAGCCACAAAGTGCTGTGCAAACTCACACGGACTCTAGAACATCACAGATTCACACATCACACACTCTACCACACCTGACCTCCCAAAATCTCACATAGAAACCCACACCATGCAACCCGTAAACCAACACACATGTGCACTGAGCGCCATCACACAGGCACAGATCTCACACTGCCTCCAGACACACAACATCAGCCTTTGTGGACATAGTTGCATGATCCCATAATGTCACACTCATCATCACACACATTGCTCCCCAGTGTGTCTGGGCATGAGCAATGGCCCACAGTGCAAAATTGCCTATGCTAACTGTGAATGACAGACAAAAAGGTGCACACACACAAAGTACAATAATTCAAACACAAGTCACGTGACACCCACACACCTCCCACACATACATCATGTTATTGCAGCACTACACAGCCATCTTTGTTGCACCTCCAAACACACCCCAACGCCCTCACCCATGACACACAGATGCACAGCCAGCACCTACACCTCAGGCCTGCCACCGACACAACACCCCATCAGCCACCCCACTGGAGCCCAAGAAGTTGAGACCTCTCCACCCCTCCAATGCCACTTTGTTCTATGAGGAACACCACAGACTCTCCCTGGGGATGATAGAAAGGGAAGGCAGAGAGAAAGAGAGCGAGCATTTGACCTTGTAGCTTTCTCAGAATGTGTGTATCCTCCCCACCTATGGGAGAAGAGATGTGAGGGACACAGGCAAGGGACAGGGAGTGGTGTATGAGGGTGGATGGATGAAGGTCGAGGACCTGGTGCAGGGAAATGTGTGAAAGGCTTTGGGCCAGAGAAAGGCACAGAAACAGAGACAGAGATTCAGAGTCACAGCACACAGAGAGGACAGAGACAGGGCAAGGAAGTGGATGGAGGCTTTCCCCAGTGCCCAGCGCCCAGAGCCCCATCCCAATCCTGTCCTCTGACCCGTCCCCATCTTTCCCGCTGTCCTTTGTTGCCATGGTAACAGGGAGGCTGCTTCTGCAGCAAAGCAGGTTGGGCCTGCAGACTGGGCTGTTGCTATGGAGACTGGGAAAGGGGGAGGAGCCACATCTTTTAACCCAGGTGCCTCTCTCCCAGATGCCCCCTCCTCAACTCTGCCCCTTCCTGGGGGAGGGAGAGGCTATCAGCATATCATCCCTTCCTTCTCTTGACACCTTGGCCTAGAGGCATGGGCCTGGACCATGGAGAATGGGATTGGGGAGATGGAGAAGCCTGGAGAGGTGGGGGAGGCCTGGATTCCAGGAGATTCTAGGCTCTGTCTGCTCTTGCTCTCCAGCTGGGCCAGGGGAGGCCTTGAGCCCTTCCCATCCCACCTCAGACACAAGCTCACGTCCCCCCTCATGCACTCCCTCCTCAGGCACGAGCCCGATGAGACTGATGACTGTGCATCGTGCTCCCAGCGAGGTTCTGCAGAAGTGGGGGGGGCGGCGAGGAGGGAAGACCTGGGAAGGTCACAGGGATAAAGGTTGATAAGGGAGCTAGGTGTGAGAGACGGAAGGAGAGACACAGGAGGAGAAACAGGCAGCCCAGAACCAGAGAGGGGCAGATACAGACAGACTGAATTGGCAGACACAGAGATGAGAACACAGAAACAGTGCAACGGAAGAGCTCAGTGAAGGTGACAGAGACACGGGGACATGGAGAGCCAGGCAGAGACAGGTTTGGCAAACCAGGGAGACTCAGAGATAAAGGCCAGGGCGGAGACTGAGCAGAAACTTGGTGGGGGATGGGGGACTCAGAAATGGGGAGAGACTCCAGAGGGGATCAGCCTCGAGGCATTGGGACAGAGAAGGGGGAGAAACCAAAAATGTCTGCAATCGTGTTGCATTCACCTCGACAGACAGAGTCCGGCCCCAGGGCAGAGACATTGACTGGGGTGTGTAAAAGAGATGTGGAGACAGATGCGGGACAACAGAGAGGACGGTGCTCGCCCCCACACTTCTCCGAAGGGCACGCAGGCAGCCAGGGTCTAAGACGCAGAAGGGGCCGGGTGGCGACGGGGGAGCGCTGCGTGCCGCACAGCTGCCTCCTGGGGTAGGGGCCTCCAGGGGTGTGGCGGGCC
Organism: Aotus nancymaae; assembly: GCF_030222135.1. Lineage (NCBI taxonomy): Eukaryota > Metazoa > Chordata > Mammalia > Primates > Aotidae > Aotus > Aotus nancymaae. The sequence goes on along the minus strand of NW_026988441.1, from coordinate 12,561,497 downwards.
TGCCAGGACCGTTCAGGGCAGGCGGGCCCTGGAGGGAAGTAGGGCGCGCTGGGCTCAGGCTGGCCAGCTGGGTGCTGAACGGACAGCTCCCAAGACCCGGGCCGCGGCCCAGGAACGGCCCAGCCTCGCCCTCTCTGGGACCCTCCCAGACTGGCTTTCCCCTCCGTTCTAGCCCCCTCCAGGCTCCATTTAGTTTTTTATAGTTTCCTGTCTCTCACCCCAATTCCGGGTGTCTCTTACCCTCCCGCCTCACCTCTGGTCCCAGCCTTCTACTCCTTCCTCAGTCTTCTCTCACCTCACCCAGCCTCTGTCCCAGTCTCACCTGCTCTGTGCCCCCTAGCTCTTTCTCCCGCCCACTATGCCCCCTTCGTTGTCTCTCCCCATTTCCGTCTCTCGCCATCCCTCCATCTCTCCCTTTCTGCTCGGCCTCGTTTTGCCTCTTGCTGTGTGACCTTCACTCGTCCTTTCTCAGCTGCAGTTTCCACAGAAACCTCCGGCGGGGCGAGGGAAGGCGGGGACAGAAGGCGGACCCACCCTTCTCCTGCGCCACCAGCCCTTCAGCCTCTCCCACCCCTGTCTGCCCTCCCACTCCCCATCCCCCTCCACTGGGCTTCCTCGCTTTCTCCTGGGGCTGGGGAGGTATATTTTCAACAGAAACATGGGGTCACAATCACAGACAGTTGAAGATGGCCTCGCGGTTGCGCCCACACACCATCATAACATCACTGAATCACCCCGGCCCAGGCACACACTCAGGCACACACTTGCCACCCCAAGCACGGCCACACGCAACAGCTCACTGGCCCTCCCCTCCCCCAGCCCCATCTGCTTTCTTTCTGTGTCTCCGCTTCCGGTGTCTCCGCATCTCCAGATCCCTGCATCTCTCCATCTGTCTCAGGGTCTCTGTCGCAGCCTCCCTCTGTCCTGAGAGAAGGTCAGCGGAGAGGGGCCAACTGCTGGGACCTGGGCTGGCCTGCAGGCTGTGGGCAGGGCCGAGGGTGGAGAGAGCATAGAAGTGACTATGGAGGCTCACTCTGGTTCTCGGCAGGTGCCCCGGGGACCCAAGCCTCCAATGCCCTCACACCCCCAGGAAATGAGAGCCGGTATCCCCAGTTCTGGGGTTTTGTTCTTTTTTTTATTCCAATAGGGTCTGAGATGTGGCAGGGGAGGGATGGGGGCCCAACTGATCCCCTCCCTGGGGGGGGTCTCATAGAAATTCTGAGGTTTCTCCCCCCAAAAAAAGAGAGGAAGAGAAGAGTGGAGGGGCACCAGGGGACACCCATCTATCCAGAGGCCCTCCCCACCTCCAGAAGCGTGAGAGGCTGCGTCAAGTCTTGGGGAGCCTGAGCAGTCCCAGGATGGGGTCCTCCCCGCGGACTGCTTTCCGCTTCCAGGAGCGGTCCCAGAAGTCCCCAGCCCCTGGAGTCCTCGGTTCCTGCGCCCTTCTCGCCCGCGACACCCTCTCGAGAGTCCACTGGGGGGCGCAGGCGGGCTCCGGGCCTCGGACTTCACGGGGAACCCAAGGCAAAATCGCGGCGTCTGGGACGCCGGTGCACAAGTCCCGTCCCGCACCCGCTGCAGGAGCCAGGACGGCCGGGGCCTGGGGCGGGCCCAGTCCCTGCGGTTAGTCTGGGCGCCTGCAGGGCCCCGCCCGTGGTCACTCGTGCTCCGCCAGCTCCCGGGGGCCAGCGGGGCCAGGCCGCGGCCGGGGTGGGCTAGTGGCCTCGGCAGGGGCGACCAGGCCACGCGGGGGCGCGCCGGCCCCCGAGGCCCGCAGCGCCTGGATGCGCCGGCACTCCTGGCAGACACGCACGTGGGTGCAGGGGGTGGGGGCGGCAGGCCGGGCTCCGCTGGGGGGCCCCGGGTCGTCCAGGAGGCGCTGCGGGCCCCCGTGCGCGCCGCCCGCATCCCCGCCCGCGCCGGCCGAGTAGAGCTTGCCGTTGCTGAGGCGCATCTCGCGGACCGCGCGCAGCGACAGCAGGGCCCGGCTCGGGCCGCCCGGGCGCCGGCGCCGGCGGGAACGCGACGTCTTGCGGCAAGACACGGCGTGGCGCAGCTCCTGCAGCATCTCCTGGCACACCGACACCTGGGGGCGGCGCGGGCGGTCACCGTCCCGGCACAGTCCGCCTCCCGCCTCCAGCCCCCCCAGCCCCTCTCCACACCCCACTCCTCCTCCTTTCCTTGCCCGAGTCTTCTTCCTTCTGCCCTCGATTCCCTTCTCACTTCTCTTCTCTTTATCTCCCCCGTGTTTTCTGCTTCCCCTTTCCACCTCTCCCTTCCTCTCTCCCCACTTATCTCCAATGTCTCCATTCTTTTCTGTATTTGTTCCTGAATCTGCCCTTCACCTTCCATTTAGGCTCCTCTGGTGTTTTCACTCTCTCTAAATTTTCTCCAGTTTCTTCCCTCTTACTGATTTCCCATCCTCTGCCCCTCATTCATTCGTTCATTACTGCAAGGCATATTTACCCGACGCCTGCTGTGTGCCTGGTACTGTTCTTGGCACTGGGGATACTGCAGCGAACAAAACAGACAGAAGTCCCACCCGTCGTGGAGGTTATGCTCAAATGTGCATACAGAAGATAAACACATGTATGTAGTGTGTTAAGCGTGATGAGTGCTTTGGAGATAAATAAAATCGGGAAGAGGCCTAAGCAGTATGGGTGGGAAGTGAGGATGAATTCTGAGACAGGAAGTCAAGGAAGACCTCACTGAGAGAAGGATCCTTACTTAAATAAAGACAGGGTGAGCCACGTGGAGACCTGGGAGGACAGCGTGCTGGACAGACAACAGGGCAGGGCCGAAGTGCCCAGGTGGGAGCGGCTTGGCATGTCTGAGGCACTGCAAGCAGGTCAGTGTGGCTGGAAGGGGGTGTGCACAGGGAAGAAGACGGGGAGATGAGGTCAAAGGAGCAGTGGCGGCCAGCTCTGCTAAGGCACATAAGCCACTGGAAGGATTGTTGGCTTTCATTCTGAAAATCAGAATGGAAGTCAGATGAGAGTCATTGGAGAGCTTTAGGTAGAGGACTGCTGTGTTTTCACGGGATCGCTCTGGAGCTCTGTTGAGAACAGATTGTAGGGAGGCCAAGGGCAAGAGCAGGAGACCCATGGAGGAGGCTACAATAACCCAGGCAGGAGATGGGGATGGCTGGACCAGAGCAGTCTGAGAAGGGGCTGGATTCTGGACATATTCTGAAGGTGGAGCCAATAGGATCTGCTAAGAGATCAGATATGGGGCATGGAAGAGACGGAATAGTGAAGGAAAACTCCATGTATTTTGGCCTGAGCAACTGGAAGGACTAAACTGCCTCATGGGTGGGCAGAAGACCAATGTTGGACACATCACATCACGTGCACACCTATCAGACAGCCAAGTGGAGATACCAAATGTGGAGCTGAAGTTTCAGACCATGGCTTCAGGGGAGACACACATTTGTGGGTTAAGGCAAGCAGCCTTCAAGTCCCCACCTCCCACATCCATGCCCCTGTGTAATTCCTTCTGAAACTATCAGAGCTGGTCTACGTGACCAACAGAATAAGGCTTGGCCACTGCACATTCTGGCTTCCACCTTGCTCTCTTTGATCAGTCGCCCTGGGGGATCTCAGCTGCCATGGTGTGAGGACACTCAAGCAGTCCTTGGAGAGGTCCTTGTTTGAGGAATTGAGGCCTCCTGCCAATTGCCATGTGAGCGTATTCATTGTGTTTTTTTATTTTGTGTCTTAGGATATATTGACACCTTAAACATTTTGCAGGCTGAGGAGAGACTACCCCTCCCAGAACTAGCCAAGACTTAGAGATAGCAGAGGGCTCAGCTGCCTTTCATGTGCAAACCAACCAATCCCGAGTCTATACCCCCAACCTCTCTCTTTACCTAACTCTCACATACCAAACCAATATTCTTCCTGCCCTAAATCAACCCAGGGTCAGGTACCAGATGACTGGGGACAGCCCCATAGCCCAGAGTCCACTGACATTATTCAAACTGGCCAATCGTAAACTATTTCCTCTGCCCTGCCTTGACTTTCCCGAGGAAACCCCAATAAAGGCTGCGGGCTGCTGGCCCCTGCTTCTAGTGCTTCCCCTGTGCCCCCTTCTCCTGGGAAATGTTAAGGAATAAAAATTATTTTTCTTTTCTTTTTTTTCTTTTTGAGACAGTCTCACTCTGTTACCCAGGCTGGAGGGCAGTGGCACAATCTTGGTTTACTACAACCTCTGCCTCCCGGTTTCAAGTGATTCTCCTGCCTCAGCCTCCCGAGTAGCTGGGACTACAGGTGTGTACCACCATGCCTGGCTAATTTTTGTATTTTTAGTACAGACAGCGTTTTACCTTGTTGCTGGTCGTGAACTCCTTGCCTCAAGCGATCTGCCTAACTCAGCCTCCCATAGTGCACTTGGCCAAAAATCATCTTTCAATGGAATTGGTCTCTCCATGTTGTCACTCAATCACCTCCATAAACTAAAATCCCACAGGACATTTGAGACAGTGCGCCATCTTGGAAGGGAACGCTCCAGCCCCTGTTGAGCCTTCAGACCACAGCAGTCTGGAGAACAACATGACTATGACCTCACCAGAGACCCACAGCAGCCAGAACCATTCAGCTAAGCTGCTCCCAGGCTCTGGACCCACAGAAACTGTGAACCAATGGAAGCTGGCTTTTAAAAGCTGTTATTTGTTATGATAGCAATAGATAAGAAGTAACACAAGAGTCACCAGCACATAGGGGGTCTTAAGAGTCATTTGGCTTGTGGGATCACAGAAGGAGTGAAGAAAGACTGAGAAGAGAAGCAGTCTAAGGACCAAGCCCTGGAGCCCCACAATAAACAGAGGCTGGGGAGAAAGAGGAACCCAGTAAGGGAGCCTGGGAAGGAGTGGTCAGAAAGATGGGAGAAGGGCTTTGAAGACTGAGAGTGACTGGCTATGCCAAAGCCCACTGCTACCTCATATAGATGAGGCCTGAGACCGGGGATTTCAGGTATGGAAGTTGCTGGTGACAAGAGTGGCTTCAGAGGAGTGGTGGGGACAGAAGCCAGACTGGAGGAGGGGCAACAGGAAATGGGAGGAAAGAAGAAACTGGAAGCATCAGGGAGACCCCCTCCACTAAGGCTGTAAAGGGAAGAGGAGAAAGGGGGCAGTGGCTGAGAGGAAAAGTGAGGTCAGGAGAGAGTTCCTTTAAGACTGGAGAAATGACAGCACATTTGTATGTTGGTGGCCTGAATCCAATAAAGAGAAGACAACTGATGCTGCAGGAGGAAAGGAGAGACTTGCTGGTGGGATGTCCTTGGGAAGGCAACCTGGACAGGGGTGGAGGGCGCCCTTGCTAGCAGCATGGACAGCTCCTTCTGAGGAGCCCTGGGGCCAAGTGGAGAACACTGGCAGGCAGCCGGATGCAGAGCTGGGATCTGGGGAGTAGACGCAAGGTCAGCCACTAGATGTGAGGAGGGGCTGGAGGCTGGCAGAGACAGGGGAAGTGGGGAACCAGCAGTCCAGGGGTGCAAGAGCATGAATGGGGTTTGGAAACTCAGGGATGTGGCTGGGTGACCCCCAGGGACACGGAAGCAGCCCTCCTGAATACAGTGTGAGACCAGTCCAGGGCTGTGTCCTCTTCCAGTTGCATCAACTGCTGTCTCCTCACCTGTTTCTCTCTTTTTTTTTTTTTTTTTTGAGATCGAGTCTCCCTCTGTCGCCAAGGCTGGAGTGCAGTGGCACAATCCTGACTCACTACAACCTCCACCTTCCAGGTTCAAGTGATCCTCCCACCTCAGCCTCCCAAGTAGCTGGGATTACAGGCATGCACCTCCATGCCTTGCTAATTTTTATATTTTTAGTAGAGATAGGGTTTTGCCATGTTGGCTAGGCTGGTCTTGAACTCCTGACCACAGATGATCCACCCGCCTTGGCTTCCCAAAGTACTTACTGGGATTACAGGCGTGAGCCACTGCGCCCGGCCATTTCTCCTCTTATTTTTTCTTGCTTTCCTGCCTCTGTAGCTCCCCATATCCTGCCCCTCACCTCCTCTCCCTGCATCCTCATCGCTTCCTGTGCCCACTTTCCCTCCTGTTCTTCCTCATGTGCTGATTCTCTGGCCCCCTGTCAGCTCTCTTACTTCCCCACCTCCTGGATTCCTCCACCCCCTTCTCATGATCCCCACTGCCCTCCAGGTATGGCTCCCAATGCCACGATCTTCATGAACCTCAGCCCTTGGGGCTCCCTGTTCCTGCCCACCCCGCCGCCAGCCTCCTCACCTCCTCGGACTCTGCTGACCTCCGTGTGGACCATATGAATTCCATGACCGCCACGAAGACAGCAATGATGAGGCCACAGATGAGCACAACAAAAATGCCACCAATGTTCTCCATGCCCAAACCTGGGGGGTGAAGGGAGGTGGGGAGCCACAGAGTCGGGATTGTGTGGGAAGGGGGCTGGGATTGTGGGAAGGGGACACCACACATGGGGGCTGACCTTTAGCTCGATGGTCCTCCTCCTTGGGGCACCGGCCCCCCTCCCACCACTTGCGCTTCAGGATCTCCAGCCGGTTGTTCTCCTGAAGCTGCAGGATGGCCAGTGTGATCTCATCCCGGAACGGGGAACCTGGGCGGGCACACAAGGGCTGGACCGGCCATCGGGGCCCCGCAGCCCTGCCCGCCCCAAGCCCCAAACTGTGCCCTCACCATGGCTTTCCCCGGCCTCCACCACGTGCCTGGGGTCTTCCCTGTGGCCTCTCCTCACCCCCAACCCAGTACCCTCTCAACACAGCAGCCAGAGAGACAGTGTTAGGAAGAGTCAGAGATCATGCCTTTCCTGTGCTCAGGACCCTTCACAGCTTCCTGTTGTAAGGTCCTCCCCTCAGCCACTCTCAGACACCCTCACCCTCACAACTCTCTCAGCTCCAGCCCTACCGGCCTCCTGGCTGCTCCCTGAATCCATCACATACAATCCCATCTTAGGACCTTTGCCTCTGCCTGGAATGTCCCTTCCCGCACTTCATTCAGGTCTCTGCCCACATGCTGGCTCCTCAGGAAGTCTATTCTGATGCCTTTATTTAAAATGGCACCAAGTGCCTTACTCCCCATCAGTGTCTTCCCTTTAATTTACTTTGGAGCAGCTGTTACCACCTAACACCATATTATATGGCTATGTGTTCATCATCTGTTGTCTGCAGCCCCACCAGGGTATCCAGCATCCAGTGTGGGACTTGGCATGTGGTAGGGCAGCAGACAAATTGCCATCCACACCTCTCCCTGGACCACCTCTCCCCATCCTCAGGTCCTACCCTTAAGCCATCCTTGAGCCCCAATACCCCTTACACCCTATTCTGGATTTATTTCTTCATTCGCTAAGATACTTCCTGACCATCTACCACAGAACCAGAGACATGGGCAGGTGGAGGTGATTCATATCTACCGGGCACCAACCATGTGCCAGACACTGGGTTTATTCAGGTCTCATGATGATCCTGTGAGGCAGGTATTCTCACCTGATGCAAGTGTTTCTGAATGAGGAAAGTGATACACTTGCCTAAGGTTGTGCACTGAGTCAAAGAGGAAACTGAGATTTCTTTCCTTTTTTTTTTTGAGACAGAGTCTCACTTGGTTACCCAGGCTGGCGCATAGTGGTATGATCATCGTTCACTGCCACCTCCACTTCCTGGGCTCAAGCAATCCTCCTACCTCAGCCTGTAGCTGAGACTACAGGTGCATACCACACCTGGTCAATTTTTAAATTTTTTGTAGAGGCAGGGTCTTGCTATGTGGCCCAAGCTGGTCTCAAACTCTTAGGCTCAAGTGATCCTTCCAGCTTGGCCTCCCCAAAGCACTGGAATTATAGGCATAAACTACAGTGGCCGGCTGGAACTGGGATTTGAATCTAGGTCAGTGTGTCTCCTGGGCCTGTCCTCCAAGCACCAAGCTACACTGCTTCCCTGTCACCGACTCACCTAAAAGCTGCTAAGATATGGGGCAATTTGCTGTGCGGTGACAGAAAATTAATACAGGTGTCATCAGTACACAGATGATTTTAAAAGCCAAAATACCAAGATTTGGAGACAAACTGGTCGTGAGCTCCAGCACCGAGTCCTGGAAAAACATGTCCTGGGTTGGGCGTGGGGGATCACACCTATAATCCCAGCACTTTGGGAGGCCGAGGCAGGCAGATCACCTGAGGTCAAGAATTCACAAGACCAGCCTGGCCAATATGGTAAAACCCTGTCTCTACTAAAAACATAAAAATTAGCCAGCCTTGATGGTGGGCACCTGTAATCCCAGCTACTCAGGAGGCTCAGGCAGAATTGCTTGAACCCAGGAGAGGTTGCAGTGAGCTGAAACTGCACCACTGCACTCCACCCTGGGAGACAGAGCAAAAGTCCGTCTCCAAAAAAAAAACAGTCCTGAAATAGAAATAGGTACATCTGAGTCTCCCTACCAGATCCTTCCATCCATCCTACAAGCATTTTCCAAGCACCAGCTCTGAGCCAGGCTATAGGTTTTGTGCAGAAAATAGGAAGCAAATAAGACCAGGTCCCCGCCGGGTGCAGTGGCTCACGCCTGTAATCACAGCACTTTGGGAGGCCGAGGTGGGCAGATCACCAGGCCAGGAGATCAAGACCATCCTGGCCAACATGGTGAAACCTCATCTCTACTAAATAAAAATAAAAATAAATTAGCTGGGTGTGGTGGCGCACACCTGTAGTCCCAGCTACTCAGGAAGCTGAGGCAGGAGAATTGCTTGAACCCAGGAGGCAGAGATTGCAGTGAGCAGAGATCGCGCCACCGTACAGCCTGGGTAACAGTGCGAGACTCCGTCTCAAAAAAAAAAAAAAAAAAAGACCAGGTCCTCACCCTCAAGGGGTCCTTGTGGGAAGACAGCAAGCCACAACCCACATGTACTGAACTCTTCCAACAGTTCTGTGAAGGCTGGACTGTTGCTAGGCCTGGTTTTGCAGGTTAGGGGTGCAGACTCAAGATGGGGATGTCGCCTGCCCAAGGCCATATAGCCAGGAGGCTACATTCAACACACCCAGCCTGCCTCAGGGAGGGCCTGGCCTGGTCCTGGCCGGCTCACAGGTGGTTTTGGATGCTCAAGGCCCCACCATGTTCTACACCGCGCTGCGCCGTACCCAGCGGCATGCCGATGCCGTAGCCCTTGGTGTCGAGGAGGCCCCCGATCTGGGTGAGGTTGCAGTTGAGGCGCCGGTGGTACTCGTTCATGGTGGACTCGAGCAGGAAGGCGTAGCGGGAGTTGAGGACACGGGCGATGCCCTCTTCTGTGCTCTTGACGAACACGCTGGGCTGCTTCGACTGCATGTAGTTCCACATGCGCTGGTACGTTTGGTACCGTGAATTCTGGGCAGGGGGAGTACAAGGGGAAGACAGGGGAGGGTCTTTCCAACAGCTTCCTTTCCCTGAGCCCTTCCTGTCCCACCCTCCAGGAAGTCTCCCTCAACCCAGGAGAGCGTGAGGTGATCAAAGGAAGACAGAAAGAGCCAAAGGCAGAGGAGAGATGAGACGGACAAATCGTCCAAGCCAGGTCCAAGTCATCCCCACAGGCACCGTGCCCACCAACCACCTGGGAACCCTCCACCTCCTCCCCTTTAGCCCTCCAGCCAGTGGCCCCTACCCAGCTCAGACCTCCTTTAGACCACTAGAAACCTCCCTGCCAAGCTTGCTTTCCTTTCTTCCCCACCACCTCAAAATACAAAGGATCAAGCACTTTTCACCTTCAAGAGCCTTCCCTTCTCTCCGCCAGCCCATATTCCTGGGCCCGACCCTTCCAGCAGCCTCCTTGATCCCATTTGGCCCACATGACATTGACATTTGATCCCACATATGCCTCCCTGCCCTCATTCCTCAGTTTCCCAGCCAGCCAGCCGCCATCCCCATGACAGCACAAACGTGGCTTCTGCTCCTCAGCCTCCCAGGCTGTCACTGACAATCAGTCCCTCTGACCCAAGAGGCCCTGCCCAGCCCCATCCTGAGCTGCTATGCATGGCAGGAATCCCAATACGATGCCTGAGGGGTTCTGGTGGCCCCACCTGGAAGAAGGTCATGGTGGAGCCGGCGTGGATGGTGCCGTACTCGATGTTGGTCTGATCTGCCAGGTCATCAGCCGACTCCACAGGCACCTCCATGCGCTGCACGGTGAGGAAGGCGGCCAGGTTGGCCGTATAGGAGGAGATGATGATCAAGGTGAAGGCCCACCTGAGGGGTGGGAGGGGTAAGCCACGGGCTGGAGCCACCCCTGCTGCCCTACTCCTGTGACCATGCCCCCTATTGGTGGTGCCCCCCTCCAAGTGACCCCAGCATCTGGGAAGGCTCAGTGACTGCTGGGTTCAGAAGCAGGGAGTGTGGAGTCTGAAGCCAGACTTCCTGGTTGTAAATATTGCATCTGGAGACTTCTACTTCCAGATATAAAAGAGTAAGATGGTCTGGAAATACCCTCCCACCATAAACAGCTAAAGAGCTGGATAGAATACAGAAAAAAAATTTTTTTAGAGATAAGAGTCTCGTTCTTTCTGCCCAGGCTGGAGTGCAGTGGCACGATCTCAGCTCACTGCAATCTCCACCTTCTAGGTTCAAATGATTCTCCTGCCTCAGAATCCCAAGTAGCTGGGATGCATCTGCCATCATGCCTGACTGATTTTTGTATTTTTAGCAGGGACGGGGTTTTGTCATATTGGTCAGGCTGGTCTCAAATTCCTGACCTCAGGTGGTCCACCTGCCTCGGCCTCCCAAAGTGTTGAGATTACATGTGTGAGCTACTGCACCCAGCCAGAAAACTTTTAAAGACATACGACAACAGACATCATAGGACTGTGATCCCTGAGAAGAGAAACAAAGTGAGTCTTATCATTGTCCAGGCTGTTCAGCTGGATTTAATTTATAGGAAGGGAAGCCCAAACAGCCCAGATATACTGCTGAGTTGCAGAGATGGAGACTGGAGATCAGGAAGGCCAAGATGGCTGGAATTTGGGGGATAGAGTACCCGAGAGGAGAGAGCTGCATAGGGAGAGAGGGTTCAGAAACCGGTGGTTCCCTTGAGTCTCTGGCTGAATATCAATCTGTGCATGCATGGGGCGAAACTCTGTGGGGCTGAACAAGAGCAACTTTCAAGGAGACAACAATTCTTAGGGTTCATACAGGGCTGAGAATCTTCTGAGCTCCCTCTAGCCAGAGTAGAACGATTTCATTGAATACGTGAGATATTCAGTAGAGACCCAAAAGTGTAACATACTAGAAATAGGATAAATCAGCTGTAGAATAAAGGCAATGCTAAACCTGCCTTAAAAGAGCTTAAAAACAGGCCTGCAAGGATCAAAGTAATTTGCAAGTAACTTAACTGCCTTCCAGAAAAAGTCTAACACTCTCTAAAGAAATATATTCAGCAATGTAAACAACATAAAATTCACAACGTCTGCCATGTAATTTTTTTTTTTTTTTTTTTTTTTTGAGATGGAGTCTTGCTCTGTTGCGCAGGTTAGAGTGCAGTGGCACAATCTTGGCTCACTGCAACCTCCACCTCCTGGGATTAGAGGCACCTGCCAGCAGGCCTGGTTAATGTTTGTATTTTTAGTAGAGACAGGGTTTCACCATGTTGGCAGGTTGGCTTTGATCTCCTGGCCTCAGGTGATCTGCGTGCCTCGGCCTCCCAAAGTGCTGGGATTACTGCCATGAGCCATTGTGCCTGGCCTATTATGTTAATTTTTTAAAGAAAACCAGGCTGGCTGGCTGGACACAGTGGCTTACGCCTGTAATCCCAGCACTTTGGGAGGCTGAGGCGAGCAGATCACAAGGTCAAGAGATCAAGACCATCCTGGCCAACATATGAAACCCCATGTCTACTAAAAATACAAAAATTAGCTGGGCATGGTGGCGCATGCCTATCTTCTCAACTACTCTGGTGGCTGAGGCAGGAGAATCACTTGAACCCACGAGGCAGAGGTTGCAGTGAGCTGAGATTGCAGTGAGCTGAGATCGTGCCACTGCACTCCAGCCTGGTGACAGAGTGAGACTCCATCTCAAAAAAAAAGACTAGGCTGGGCACGGTGGCTCACACCTGTAATTACAGCATTTTGGGAGGTCAAGGTAGGTGGATTGCTTGAGGCCAGGAGTTCAAGGACAACCTGGCCAATATGACGATACCCTGTCTCTACTAAAAATACAAAAATTAGCTGGGCATGTAGTGTATGTCTGTGATCCTAGCTACTTGGGAGGCTGATGCATGAGAATTGCTGGAATACAGAAGGTGGAAATTGCAGTGAACCGAGATCACACCACTGTACTCTGGCCTGGGTGACAAAAAAAGACTGTCTAAAAAAAAAAAAAAAGGACCAGGTAAACAAAGATGCAGGAAAATATTAGCAGACAAGGACATGAAAACAACTATTTTTTTTTTTTTTTTTGAGATGGAGTTTTGCTCTTGTTGCCCAGGCTGGATTGCATGGTGTGACCTCGGCTCACTGCAACCTCTGCCTCCCAGGTTCAAGCAATTCTCCTGCCTCAGCCTCCTGAGTAGCTGGGATTACAGGCATGCGCTACTACGCCCTGCTAATTTTTGTATTATTAGTAGAGACAGGGTTCCTCCATGTTGGTCAGGCTGGTCTCAAACTCCCGACTTCAGGTAATCCGACCGCTTCAGCCTCCCAAAGTGCTGAGATTACAGGCATGAGCCACGTCGCCCAGCCCAAAACAGCTATTATAAATAAATATATTCAGAATGCTCGAGTATAAGGAAAAACATGAACATAATGAAAGGAACAGAAGACATAAAAAATAAGTGAACGGAACTTTTAGAGAATGATACACACACATCTGAAAGAAAAAATTTACTGAAAGGGATTACACAGATTAGACACTGGCAGCAGAAAAGATCGGGCAGTTTGGGCCAGGCACAGTGGCTCACGGCTATAATCCCAGCACACTGGGAGGCTGAGGCAGGAGACTCATTTGACGCTGGGACTTTGAGATAAGCCTGGTGGTCAACATAGCCAGAACCTATCTCTACAAAAAATAAAATAATAAAAAAAATTAGGTGTGCGGTGGTGCCTGCCTATAGTCCCAGCAACTTGGGAGGCTGAGGTGGGAGGATCAATTGAGGCCAGGAGTTTAAGGCTGCAGTGAGCCTGATTGTCACTGCACTCTAGTCTGGATGACTGAGACCTTATCCTGGAAAAAAAAAAAAAAAAAAAAAAAAAGACCTGGTGCCGTGGCTTATGCCTGTAATCCCAGCACTTTGAGAGGCTGAGGCAGGAAGATAACCTGAGTTTAGGAGTTCGTGACCAGCCTTGTCAACAAGGTCAAAATCTGTCTTTAGTAGAAATAGAAAAATTAGCCAAGTGTGGTAGCACATGACTGTGATCCTAGCTACTCAGGAGGCTGAGGCAGGAGAATTGCCTGAACTTGGGAGGTGAAGGTTGCAGTGAGCCGGGATCCTGCCACTGCACTCCAGCCTGGGCGACAGAGTGAGACTTTTTATCAAAAAAAAAAAAAAAAAAAGAGAGAGAATTTGAAGACTGCAATAGAATCTATCCAAAACAAAGCACAGAAAGGAAAAAGTGACTGAAAATGAGCACAGAGCCTCAGTGGCCTGAGGAATAAGTGGCTTTACCTATGTGACCAGAGTTCCAGAAAGAGAAGAGAAAGGAATAACAGAAAAAAATATTTCATGAAGTAATGGCCTAAAATTTTTCAAATTTGATGAAAACCATAAACTTGCAGATCTAAGCTCCAAAAACCCCAGGGAGGTTAAACACACATATTTATAAAACGCACCAAGACACATTATAGTCAATTGCTGAAAACCAGCAATAAAGAGAAAGCAGCTGGAAGTGGGGAAACATATTACATTCAGAGAATCAAAGATAACAGTGCCAGTCAACTTCTTGTCAGAGAGTGTGCAAGCCCAAAGACAATGATGCAACATGCTGAAAGAAAAATGAAAACAAAACTGTCAACCTAGAATTCCACAGCAGGCAAAAAAATATCCCTCAAAGAAGACACACTAACACATTTTTTCAGACAAAACCAAAGCAGGGAGAATTAATTGCCAGCAGACCTGCACAGCAAGAAATATTAAAGGAAGTTCTGCAGGTAAAAGCAGCACAACACCAGATAGAAACGTGGATGTATGAGAAGGGGTAAAGGGCACCCTCTTCAAATGGTAGATTTGTGGGTAAATATAAAAGATATATTCCTCATTTTCTTTTTTTTAATTTAATTTTTGCCCATGAACCTGTAAAATCAAAAGCAATATTCCTTATTTTCAAATTTCCTTACAAAGCATTTATTGGTTTGGTTTTGTTTTTGAGACAGGGTCTCGCTCTGGGTTGGAGTGGTGTGAACACAGCCCACTGACACCTCGACCTCCTGGACCCAAGCGATCCTCCCACCTCAGCCTCCCACGTAGCAGGGACCACAGGCATGTGCCACCATGCCTGGTTAATTTTTGTATTTTTTGTAGAGACAGGGTCTTGCCATGTTGCCCAGGCTGGTCTCAAAGTTCTGAGCTCATGCAGTCCACCCATCTTGGCTTCCCAAAGTGCTGGGATTATAGGCATGAGCCACCACACCCGGCTGCATCTGCTGTTTAAAGCAAACACACACACACAGACACACAGACACACAAACACACACACATATCCCTAATGTATTGTGGGGTTCATAAGATATGCAGAAGTAATAGATATAATAGCTCAAAGGATGGGAGGGTGAGAGAAACATATGTTTCTAGGGCCTTATTATATCTTATGTGAAATGGTATAATGTTACTTGAAAGTATTTTGTAATAAATTAGAGATACATATTGTAAACCCAGAAAACCACTAAGAAAAATAAAACAAAGAAGTATAGTTAACAAGTCAAGAGCGGAGATAAACAGAATCTTAAAAATCCCAACAGGCCAGGCACCGTGTCTCACACTGTAATTCCAGCACTTTGGGAGGCCAAGGTGGGCAAATCACTGGAGCTCAGGAGTTTGAGACCAGCCTAGGCAATGAAGTGAAATCCTGTCTCTACAAAAAATAAGAAAATTAGCTGGGCATGGTAGAGTGCACATATGGTCCTAGCTACATAGAAGGCTGAGGCAGGAGGATCACTTGAGCTTAGGAGTCGTGTTTGTGCCACTGCACTCCAGCCTGAGTGACAGAGTCAGACCCTGTCTCAAACAAACGAACGAACGAACAAACAAAAAGTCCCAGTAAACCCCCAAAAAGGTAGAAAAAGAGGAAAAGGGGAACAAAGAATAGATGGGACAAATAGCAGGTTGGCAGATTTAAACCTAACCATATCAGTAATTACATTAAGGGTAAATGGTTTGAACTGGGGTTGGCAAACTATGGCCCACAGACCAAATCTGGCCTGCTCTATTTTGTACAGCCCCATAAGCTAAGAAAGGTTTTTACATTTTTTTTGTTGTTTTTTGGAGATGGAGTCTTGCTCTGCCCAGGCTGGAGTGCAGTGGTGCGATCTTGGCTCACTGCAACCTCCACCTCCATCTACAATGGCTTTCATACTACAATAGAAGAATTAAATAGTTGAGTCTTTGTTGCAGCTACTCAATTCTTCTATTGTAGTATGAAAACCATTGTAGATGATACATTAAATGAATGAGTGTGGCCGGGCATGGTGGCTCACGCCTGTAATCCCAGCACTTTGGGAGGCCGAGGTGGGCGGCTCACAAGGTCAAGAGATTGAGACCATCCTGGCCATGATGAAACCCCATCTCTACTAAAAATACAAAAATTAGCCGGGTGTGGTGGCATGCGCCTGTAGTCTCAGGTACTCGGGAGGCTGAGGCGGAAGAATTGCTTGAACCCAGGAGGCGGAGGTTGCAGTGAGCCAAGATTGCGCCACTGCACTCCAGCCTGGTGACAGAGCAAGACTCTGTCTCAAAAATAAATAAATAAATAAAAATAAATAAATAAAATGAGTGTGGCTGTGTTCCAATAAAACTTTATTTATGGATTCTGACACTGAAATTTGAATTTTGTATAAGTCATGTGTCATAAATTTTTTTTTTTTTTTTGAGGCAAGATCTCACTCTGTTGCCCAGTGTGGGCAACATGGCAAAACCCTATCTCTGCAAAAAGTTAGCCAGGCATGGTGGGACCTGCCTGTGGTTCCAGATACTCGGAAGGCTGAGGCAGGAGAATTGCTTGAACCTGGGAGGTCCAGGCTGCAGTGAGCCAAGATTGTACCACTGTACTCCAGCCTGGGCAAGAGAATGAAATATTGCCTCAAAATAAAAAAAAATATTGTATGACACATGACTTATATAAAATTCAAATTTCAGTGTCAGAATCCATAAATAAAGTTTTACTGGAACACAGTCACACTCATTCATTTAATGTATCATCTAGAATGGCTTTCATACTACAATAGAAGAACTGAGTAGCTGCAACAAAGACCATATGGCCAATAAAGTCCAAAATATTTACTTAGGGCCAGAGCAGTGGCTTATGCCTGTAATCCCAGCAATTTGGGAGGCCAAGGGAGGAAGACTGCTTGAGGCCCAGAGTTCAAGACCAGCCTGGGCAACATAGAGACACTTCATCTCTACCAAAAATAAAAAAAATTAGCCAGGTGTGGTGGTGCACGACTACCAAAAATAATAAAAATTAGCTGGGTGTGGTGGTGCAGATACGCAGGAGACTAAAGTGGGAGGATCACTTGAGCCTGGGAGATTAAGGCTGCAGTGACCCGTGACTGCACCACTGCACTCTAGCCTGAGTGACAGAGCAAGACCTCATCTCAAAAAAAAAAAAAAAAAAAAAAAAATCACCTATATTCCCCAAAATATGTACAACTACTATATAAAAATTTTTAAAAATATTTATAATTTGGTCCAATACAGAAAAAGTTGGCCAAACTTTGCTCCAAGGCCTAAGTATATACTGTTTATAAGAAACACACTTGGGGCTGGGCACAGTGGCTCATGCCTGTAATCCCAGTATTTTGGAAGGCAGAAGCGGATGGATCGCTTGAGGTCAGGAGTTTGAGACCAGTGTGGTCAACATGGTGAAACCCTGCCTCTACTAAAAATATAAAAATTAGCTGGGTGTGGTGGCATGTGCTTGTAGTCCCAGCTACTTGGGAGGCTGAGGCAGGATAATTGCTTGAACCCAGGAGGTAGAGGTTGCAGTGAGCTCTCACATCACTGCACTCCCGGAGAATATGTCTCAAAAAAAAAATAAAAAAGAAAAGAAAAAAAGGAACACACTTGATGGTCAGGTGTGGTGGCTCATAGCTGTAATCTCAGCACTTTGGGAGGCCAAGGTGGGAGGATCACTTGAGCCCAGGAATTTGAGACCTGCCTGGGCAACAAAACAAGACAATAAGAGCTATGCAAGTGTTTTCTCTCATTGTCTTGGTGACCCAGGACTGACCCGGGAGAAGAGGCTCCCATCAGTCTATCTCTATTTAAAAGAAAAGAAAAGGAACACACCTTAAATATAATAATCTAGATGGGTTGAGAGTAAAAGAACAGGGAAAAGATATGCTATGCAAACATTACGCATCAGAAAGGCAGAGTGCCTATATTAGTATCAAATAAAGTTAACTTCAGAAGAAGGAATGTTACCAGGAATAAGGAGAGACATTACATAATGACACAGGGGTCAATTCATATAGAGGATATAACAATCTTAAACATTTATGTGCCCAATTACAAAGCTTTAAAATGCATGAGGCAAAAACGGATAGAAGAGAAACAGACAAATTTCCTGCTATTACAGGGTGATATTTCAAAACTCCTCTCAATAATTAATGTAACAAGTAGAAAATCAGTAAGGATAAAGAAGACTTGAATACATGATCAACCTACTGGCCCCAATTGACCCTTATAGAACACTACACCCACCAACAGCAGAAACACATTCAATGCAAGTCCACATAGAACATTTACCAGGACAGACTGTATGCTGAGCTCTAAAGCAAGTCTCAATAAATTTAAAAGGAGTAAAGTCCTCGATGTTCTCTGACCATCATAGAGCTAAATTAGAAATCAATAATAGAAAGATCTCTGGAAAATCCCCAAATCCTGTCTCCATCACTGCCTTGCTGTGTGACCTTGGAACTGTGCTGCAGTTTCCTCACCTGTGAGGTTAGTTCAATCGTAGGCCCTTCCTCACTGGGTTTCATGAAGAGTGACTGAGCAAATCTGGCACACAGCAAGTGCTATGCAAGTGTCTGCTCTCATTGTCATGGTGACACACGACCAACCCGGGAGAAAAGGCTCCCACCATCCTGGCTGTGGGACCCCAGAGCAACTGCTTGTCTTACCCTCTGTCCTCCCTCCTGGCAAGTAAGAATGGCCAGGGTCCCTGCAGACCATATATATCTATGGGGCCTGAAAGCAGAAGAGATGCTGAAAGGGCCTCCCAGACCTCCCACCCTCACATTCCCAGCACATAATATTGAAAACAGCAGCTGTCCTCTGCAGAACACACGTGCAAAGTGCTATGCTAGGCACTGGGATGGGGATGGAGTGAGGGCTTGATAGAGAGATGAATTATACAGCCTCCTGAAAAATAAAAGCGAAACCCCAAGACACAAAGACCCAAGGTCTGGCTCAACCTTTTCAGAAACCAAGTCTCTCCTAATCCATCTTATAGGTCAGTGCTGTCATCCATGCAAAACAAAATTACTTGGCCGGGTATGGTGGCTCACGCCTTTAATCCCAGCACTTTGGGAGGCCAAGGTGGGTAGATCATCTGAGGTCAGGAGTTTAAGAACAGCCTGGCCAACATGATGAAACCCCATCTCTACTAAAAATACAAAAAATTAGCCAGGTGTGGTGGGTGGCACCTGTAATCCCAGGTACTCGGGAGGCTGAGGCAGGATAATCACTTGAATCTAGAAGGTGGAGATTACAGTGAGCCGAGACTGTGCCACTGCACTCTAGCCTGGGCAACAAGAGCAAAACTCCATCTCAAAAAAGAAAAAAAAAAAAAGACAACACAACAACAACAAAAATTACTCAGTGCCTGGTACACACCGGGCACCCTCTAGCCCCCGAGAACACAGTATGGGTGACTGGTGGTGGTGATGCAGGCACTCACTAAGGCAGCAGAGTGAACACAGACTGTGAGTCAGATTTGGGAGTAAGGACATGAGCTCTGTTTTGCACAAGATAAGTTTGGAGATGTCTGTTAGGCTCCCAAGAGGAGCAGTCCCAGCAGGCTGGACACTAGGAGGGGTCTAGAGATGACTTCGGAAGTGTTAGTATTCATACAACAAGGGAAATCCAGCAGCAGGTGAAACGACCCCTTACAATGTGTATGGAACAGTGGTCTCTGGTGGGAAGGGCACCCTGGGAGGTGTTTGGTAAAGTGTAGGCCCCCAGTGGTCAGAGTAGAACAGCCCAAAAATTCGAGGCCTGGTCTGAATAACGGGGAATACCTGTTCTGTGATTATCTGAGCCTAACTCCTTGGTACATTAAAAACCCAAGTATTTTTTTGCATTACTATAATATAAACCAAAATCTCCAGAAATGCACCTCTTATTTGAATTGAGAAACTACTGGATGTTGTTTTGTTTGGAACTTTGCTGAGAGCTGCTCAGCGATGGGGGAAATCATCTCTCTGACAGCAACTCTGCTCGCACTTGAGACCCAAGTCAAGATCCCTGCAGCAGCTGCATTAGCAGATCATCACGTTCACAGTATGTTGTATTTGCACAAACATACTCATTTGTCAACTATTTCAATGTGTCAGATATCAAGTGGCAGCACAATTCTGTTAAATGATCTTCTCATCATGCCACTTACTCATTCTAAGCAGGCGCTGACTGTCGCAGTCTGTCTTCCAGTGTAACCACACCCAGGCATTTGTGTATTGCCATATTATTTTATTAGAAGTCATTTCCCTACGGCCGGGCGCGGTGGCTCAAGCCTGTAATCCTAGCACTTTGGGAGGCCGAGGCGGGTGGATCACGAGGTCAAGAGATCGAGACCATCCCGGTCAACATGGTGAAACCCCGTCTCTACTAAAAATACAAAAAATTAGCTGGGCATGGTGGCGCGTGCCTGTAATCCCAGCTACTTAGGAGGCTGAGGCAGGAGAATTGCCTGAATCCGGGAGGCGGAGGTTGCGGTGAGCTGAGATCGCGCCATTGCACTCCAGCCTGGGTAACGAGCGAAACTCCGTCTCAAAAAAAAAAAAAAAAAAAGAAGTCATTTCCCTGCTTTTTCTCCTTCATATTGCAATTAGGGTATTATATTGATTTTTTACAAATTATGTGTGTAGGAAGATATATTACCCTTGAATTTCAGCTCAGAGTGGAAAAGGACATATTAAAAAATATTTGTTATAAAAAGAGGGTACTCGATCTGCAAGCACTGAAAACTCCCTGGTGTGAGCAAGAAGCCCATATGAGGGGTGGCAAGAGCAGAAGGAACCCACAGCAAATGAAACAGAATGAGAAGGGTTGGAGGAAACCAGGAAGACACAGAGCCTAGAAGCAAAGAGTTTCTAGAAGGGTGACCAACCGGGCAAATGCTGCCTGGAGGTAAGACAGGGACTGGAGGTATGGATAAGGGGTTGCATGTGCCCCTGGTACAGCTGGGGTTAAGGGGGCAAAGCCAAGCTATTGGCTAGATCTGAGGTTTTGGGGTTTTCTGGCCAGGAGGGCATGGGGAAAGAAGGACCTAAGGAAAAGTTGAGGACAATGGCTGCAGAGACAGCCTAGGAGCCACCTGGAGATGGACAAGTGAAAGCAGGAAGACTCAGAGAATGGAAAGAGGGAGATCAGAGGACTCACCGCACCAAGTGACCAAGGGAGAGTCAGGAGGGACAGGGACCATGGTCAGAGTGAAACCTTAGAAATACTGACTCCCAGCCGGATGCGGTGGCTCACATCTGTAATTCCAGCACTTTGGGAGGTCGACCAAGGTTGGTGGATCACTTGAGGTCAGGAGTTCGAGATCATCCTGGCCAACATGGCAATACCCCATCTCTACTAAAAATACAAAAATTAGCCAGGCAAGGTGGCGCACGCCTGTAATCCCAGCTACTCGGGAGGCTGAGGCAGAACTGCTTGAAACCAGGAGGGGAGGTTGCAGTGAGCCAAGATTGTGCCACGGCACTCCAGCCTGGGCGACAGAGTAAGACTCTGTCTCAAAAAAAAGGAAAAAAACATGTTGACTCCCAAGGCAGAGCTGTCCTGAATAGTGACAAGCTCTCAGGTTCGGCTGCAGGAGGCTGTAGGCTGAGGGGGCACTGGAGAGAAGGGGCCCAGCTGCTGCATGTCAGCTACCAGCCAAGTCCCCAAGGGTGATGGCACCAAACCCCACCTCCCCCACTGGACCGTGAGTCCCACAAGGGCAGGGACTGGCCTGCTGAGTCATGGTGCTGCGTCACATCTGAAGATTTACAAACATCTGCTGAATGAGTGAATGTGTGGGAGGACTTTGGGTGCAGAAGAGAGTGGGCCCCAGGGGCAAAGGCTCTGATGAGGGAAGGGGTATGAGTGGGGGCTGTCTGGGTGACAGTGATGGGAAGGGGCAGAAAACAGCTGGCTGGAGAGTGTTACCCTCAGGAAGAGGGCCACTGACCAGGTGGCAGAAGCAGTGGCCTGCACTAGTCTTCCCCCCACCTTACTGTGGGGACGTGACCAGATTTGTCATGGCAGGTCTCCTGGGCACCCTCTCAGCACCTCACATACCTGGCTCTCTCCCTCTGTTTAGAATGCTCCTCCCTCTCCTTGGCATGGATGACTCTGTTTCTGCCTTTAGGACTCAACCCAGTTCATCTTGTCAGGGGGCCCTTCTCTGACCACCCCCATACTCTACTGTTCTATCACTGTATCCTGGTTGGCTCCTCAACAGCACATTTTATGTGCATCTGCAACATCATTATATGGAAAATTTAGTACATCTCACTTGGACTGTGTGGCAGGCAGAACAGACCCTGCCTACCACCACCAAAGACGTCTCTATCCTAATCCCCAGAACATGTGAAGATGTGACCTTACTTCCAAAAAGTGACTTGGCCACTGTGATTAAGTTAAGGATCTGGATATGGGGGGATTACTCTGGATTATCCAGGAAGGCCCAAAGGAAATAAGGGTCCTTATGAGTAGAAGAAGGAAGTTAGAGAGAGAGATTTGTGGATCCTACACTGCTAGTTCTGAAGATAGAGGATGGGGCCATGAACCAAGGAATACAAGTGGCTTCTAAACTCTAGAAAAGGTGAAGAAACAAATTCTCCCCTAGAGCCTCCAGAAGGAACCAGCCCTGCCAAGAACTTGATCTTAGCCCACTGAGATCTATTTAAGACTTCCAACCTCCAGAACTATAGGAGAATAAATGTGTATTGTTTTAAGCCACTAAATTTGTGGTAATTTTTTGCAGTGGCAATAGGAAACGAATAAGGCTTTCATTGGATTTTTTGTTTTTTGTGATTTTTTTTTTTTCAAACTGCTTCGCTCTGTCACCCAGGCTGGAGTGATCACAGCAGTGGCGTGATCACAGCTCACTGTAATCTCAACATCCTGGGCTCAATCGATCCTCTACAGGGGTATAATTTGAAATGATGCCCATCCAAAACCATTAAAAAAAACCATCGAAACTCACAAGTGTCCAAGCCAGTGGATCAGGTGAATTGCTAATGCCTGCCATACTGTAGCTAGTTCCACTTAGTTAAGAGAAGGGGAAAAGCTGCCACCTATTAAGGTTAGTCTTGAATTGAAAAAGGTACAAATTAGATAATATCTTTGGGACCTATTCTTTGAATAAATAGGATGTCCAGTGTTGATTTATCTGTTTACTTGTTTATTCTTGGCTCCTCCGCCTCTCCAGGGCAGGGATAGGGCTGATTTCACCTGAGTGCCTGGCACACGGATGCTCAACAGGCATCTGTGGAATTTTTAGAGGCATGTGAACCAAGGCAAATCCATCTTGAATAGGAGCTGGATAAAATGAAGCTGAAGCCTACTGAGCTGCATTCCTAGATGGTTAAGGCATCCTAAGTCACAGGATGAGATAGGAGGTTGGCACAAGATACAGGTCACAAAGACCCTGCTGACAAAATGAGTTGCAGCAAAGAAGCTGGCTAAAACCCACCCAAACTGAGATGGCCACGAGAGTGACCTCAGGTTGCCCTCACTGCTATACTCTCATTAGTGCCATGACAGCTTACAAATGCCATGGCAATGTCAGGAAGTCACCCTATGTGGTCTAAAAGGGGGAGGCATGAATAATCCACCCCTTATTTAGCATATCATCAAGAAATAACCATAAAAATGGGCAACCAGCAGCCCTCAGGGCTGCTCTGTCTATGTAGTAGCCATTCTTTTATTTATTTACTTACTTATTTATTACTTATTTACTTATTTATTTACTACTTATCTTGCTCTGTTGCCCAGGCTGAAGTATAGTGGTGAGATCTCAGCTCACTGCAACCTCCCTCTCCCAAGTTCAAGTGACAATTGGAGTAGCTATTCTTTTTTTTTTTTTTTTTTTTTGAGACGGATGCTTGCTCTGTCTCCCAGGCTGGAGTGTAATGGCATAATGACACAATCTCGGCTCACTGCAACCTCTGCCTCCCGGGTTCAAGCAATTCTCCTGCCTCAGCCTTCTGAGTAATTGGGATTGCAGGCCCCTGCCACTGCACCCAACTAATTTTTGTATTTTTTTAATAGAGATGGGGTTTTGCCATGTTGGCCAGGCTGGTCTTGAACTCCTGACATCAGGTGATCCACCCCTGTCGGCCTCCCAAAGTGCTGGCATTACAGGCATGAGCCACCATGCGGGGCCAGAGTAGCCATTCTTTTATTCCTTTACTTTCTTAATAAACACGCTATCACTTTATGGACTTGCCTGAATTCTTATGCAAGATCTAAGACCCCTCTATTGGGGTCTGGATGGAGACCCCTTTCCTGTAAAAGAATGACCATGGGTGAGTGAATTCTGTGGTGGGGAGGTGAGGAAGAAGTGTTCCTCAAGAAGGCCAGATACCTGGGGTTGCCCTAGAGAGGCTCCCAAGGGCCTTGAGGGTTGCGCTGGGCTTGGGCAGTGTTGAGGACCCCTAGGCATGGGGGAAAGAGTCTGGTCCTGGCCCTGACCCAGCCCGGCCCTGTCTCTAGCTGACACACAGTCTTTGGCAAGCCACTCCTTCTCTCTGGGTCTCAGTCTCCTAATCCGTAAACAGGGAGGATATTCCGTTTTAAGCATTCTCCTTGGCTTTCCGTGGTTCTCCTGAGGAACAGGAGGTGAGAAGAGTTGCAGGAACAGCAACCAAGTCCAGCTGCTATTTAAAGCCCAGGGTAGCAAATGTGGATGCTTACGGAGGCCAGGCCAGCAGGCGACTGCAGTGGGCAATGGGAACGGGGGTGGAAGGGAGCAGATTGTGACACCAGGCAGGAATGCCAGCCAAGTGCTGCTAGATCTCCCAGATTTTCAAGGAAAGCAAGAAATCTAAATTTGTGACTGAATTTGCTCAAAGTGTTGGCATCTAATTTCCAGTTTCTTAAAACTGTAGGCCAAGGCTGGGCGTAGTGGCTCAAACCTGTGATTCCAGCACTTTGGGAGGCCAAGGTGGGCAGATCACTTGAAATCAGGAGTTCAAGATCAGCCTGGCCAACATGGTGAAACCCCATCTCTACTAAAAACACATCTAGCCAGGAGTGGTGGCATATGCCTGTAATCCAAGCTACTCAGGAGGCTGAGGTAGGAGAATTGCTTGAGCCTGGGAGGTGAAGGCTACAGTGAGCTGAGATAGTGCCACCGCACTCCAGCTTGGGTGACAGAGGGAGACTCTGTCTCAAAATAACAACAACAACAACAAACCTGTTGTCCAGACACCATAAGCTGTGGGTGTCTGCTCTCTGATATGTAGTTTCTTGGAGCTTGGGACAGGGGCAAAGAAGTTCTGTCTGAGATACTGGGTCCCTGTGGGACTTTGAGAAAACATCTAGGCAGTGAAGGCTGTCCTGGCTCAGAGATTCTATGTCCCTATGACGACCAGGGCAATGTCCAAGACACGACACCAATCCTGTTATGATCGCACTCCTCCTGCCCACGCAAGGCTGTTGGGCTCACAGAGCACTCTTCCTTAGCAGCCTCAATGAATCCTTACAATCCTGAGATGTGGGTATCTTTCTCCCCATCTTTCAGGGAAGGACACTGAGGCAGGGGATGGGTGTGGCCTGGCCAAGCTCACACAGCCAGTGAGTGGCAGAACTGGAGCTCAGCTCCCCCAACCCCATTCTGAGTCACACACTTCTGCAGGGGAAAATGGGGAATCAAATCCGCCAGGCGATGCCCCAACCCATTCCAGGCCTCAGAAGCGTCCCTCCCCAGCCCCAAGCAGAGGCACATAGAAAGCTTCTCACCAGACTCCGCTGACACAGCGCGTGGACAGTGCCCGGGGCATGATCTCCGAGCCCTGCTGCATGAAGCCCCCCACGGGAAACCACAGGCTGTTGCCCAGCGTGTACTGGTTCTCCAGGATGTGGGGGCGCGCCCGCAGGCACGGGTGCGGGTTATACCACTCGTAGGGGCTCAGCCTGTGGAGAGACATGAAGCAGTGGACGGGGCCCAGGGCCCAGGTAGGGAGGAAAAGGAGAGAAGCAGAGGAAAAAGGTGAAATTACGGTGATCAGAAGGGGAAGAGATGGAAAAAAGGAGCAAGACGGACAAAGACACACAGAGAAGAGGCAGAGAGAGATGCACAGAGATAGAGACAGAAGAGGCAGAGAGATACACAGACAGAGATGCACAGAGAGAAATAGAGAAGGGAGGAGGCAAAAGAGGAAAGAGGCAGGAAGAGCAGGAAGGGGAGAGACCCAGACACAGAACCACAAAGTCCAAGTCAGAGCCACAAGAGGAACAATGAGACCCAGACACAGGGCACAAAATCAAGAAAGGAAGGCATAGATTGGAATCTGAGGCCCTGAAGGGAAGGCCAAGGACGGTTCCGAGAAAAACAGTGCAGGTTGGTCCCAGAGGCCCTGGCTTGTGCCTCCTCCAGCCCCTTCCTTCCCCATAGGCAGTAGACTCACCTGGCGGCCAGAAACAGGACACAGCTAACAGCCAGGTAGGCAAGAAGCATGAAGAGCCACACGGCAGGGGAGAAGGGGTCCAGGAAGGAGAAGTAACCGGGCTTGCGGCCCTACAGGGAAAGGGAGTGAGACCCATAGCCACCCCTGGCCTGAGCCTCGCACCCAGCCCCTGCCCCACCAGGGACCTGGGAACCTGACCGGCCCATCTGAGGTCCTAGGGGAGTCTGGCTCCCACTCATAGCCCCCTGCCCTGAGCCTCCATGCCAGGCCATCAGCCCACGGTCTCCAGCGGAACCATACCATGTGCACTCGGTAGAGGATGCTGATCCCCAGGGTCATGAAGGGCTTGGAAAAGTCGATGACCTTCTCTCGCTCAGCTGTGATGGTGAAGGCAGCCACAGCCAGGTCTGCCTTCTGCTGGAGGGGAAGCCAGGCAGGGGTGGAGGGGGGCAGAAGGGAAGACAGAAGTGGACAGTTAAAGAGAAATACATGGAGAGTGAACAACTGAGGGAGGCGAGAGAGAGAGAGGTAGGGAGGGGAAGGGGCCAGGAGCCTGCACTGACTCCAGGAGCCCACCTTGGGCCTGAAATCAGACCCTCATCACGTATCCATCCTCATCATCTCACGTCTCCAGGCACACTGACTCTGTCCCCAGGCCTCAACTGTGCCCCAACATCAAGGGCTGGGTGGGGATGGAAGGGTTCCCCAAACTCCAATTCAAGCAGCAACTTCTCCCTAGGGCCATAAAAGAGCCAAGGTCCTGAAGGGGCTGAGACTGACAGCACTCGAAATAACACAGTCCTGAATAGAACACAGAACAGGAAGAGAGGACGCAGGGCCCAGAAATGACCCCGGGTGAGGAGGAAGGGTGCAAGTCAGCGTCTATAGCAAGCGGAGACATAACCCAGGCCCTGGCTCAATGTACAGTTAGGGAGACAGGGCACAAGCCCAAAACAGCATCCTGGTCAGGAGATAACACCGGTACCAAAGCACAACCCTGGATGAAGGAGAGACAACCCAGGCCCAAAACTTTGACTAGAGTCAGAAATAGATGGCACAGGACCCAAATACAAACCCAAGGTCAGTGAGAGATGGCACAAAAGGTAACCACGAGGTAGAGAGAAGTGGCACAGGCTGAAAACAAAACCCAATGTCAAAGGGAGAACAGACAGGCCCACTGTGAAATCCAGGGTTGGGGAGAGAGGACATAGACCCCAAAGATGACCCCAAACAGAGAGGGAGATGGCACAGGCTAAACAGCTAAAGCCAGGTAAGGGAGAGATGGCACCAGCCTCAATATAGCCGCAGAGCAGAGCGAGACAGCATAGCCCTGAAAGCATCATCCAGAGGCGGTGGTGTGGCAGGGGCCCAGAATGTGGATTCGGAGAATCTCTCTGGGAATTCCTGGGTGTTGAGCGTAGGGAGCTTCTATCCCCTTTCTTGTACACTTGCCACTTTTATGACTAATACATGAATCGTCATGGGAATCGTCACAGCTAATGTAGGACTCCAATTATTTTAAGCACCCACTGGGGGTCTGTTCTGGCAAGGCCATGCGTAGTGGCCACATTCTCATTTCAGAGAGGAGGAAGCAATGGCCTTTCAGGTGGACTCCAGTCCTGGGGCCAGCGCTCAAGACCCCACTTCCTCCTGAAAGCCTAAGGGACCCCCATCCTTTGTTCCCACACTGGCCTCCTCCTCACTCACTCATGGGGCCATCCCTTGGGCCAGACACCTGCCTCTTGCTAGGCTAGGCAAGGACAGCAGCTCTGCTCCCAAAACACTCCTCAGATCTGTTCATTTCTTTATACCTCCACCACCCAGGCCCGGGTCACTGGTATTTCACTCCTGACCATAGCACTGGCCACCTCACCGGCACCCCCTGCTGCCACTCATAACCTCCCAATCCATTCCCCACATATAAGCTAAGGGGGCAGTCTCCTGTTTAAAACCTGCTATGGCTTCCTCCAGCACCTAAGACAAAATCCTCTCATGGCCAAGAGGCCCTGGCGACCTGGGGCTCAGCTGCCCGGCCAGCCTCCCCTCACATCCTCTGTCTTGCCAGCTCTGCTCCAGCCATGATGGCCTGTTCTTTCCTTAACACAGCAGGCTTATGACCACCTCAGGGCCTTTGCACATGTTCTCCCCCCAGCTCTTCTTCCCCATTCCAGGCTCCCATCACACCCACTTCTTCAGCCCTCCCCAAAGCAGCCTCCAGACCACCTCACCCCAACCCCAGCTTCCTCTCTCACATTCCCCATGGCCCCTTTTTTTCTTTTTTTTGTGGAGACAGAGTCTTGCTCTGTCATCCAGGCTAGAGTGCAATGGTTCTATCTCATGTCACTGCAACTTCCACCTCCCAGGTTCAAGCGATTCTCCTGCCTCAGCCTCTCAAGTAGCTGGGATTACAGGCACATGCCACCATGCCCGGCTAAGTTTTGTAATTTTTGTAGAGATGGGGTTTCACTGTATTCGTCAGGCTGGTCTCAAACTCCTTGACTTCAGGTGACCTGCCCACCTTGGCATCCCAGAGTGCTGGAATTATAGGCGTAAGCCACTGCACCTGGCTCCATCATCCTGTTCTTAGCACGAATGGAGATGGCCTTGCTTGGGTGCTTGGTAATGGGCTGTCTTCATCCCATTACAGGTTCCTTGCCTATCTGGCTCAGTGGGGCAGCCTAGAGCCTGCAAAGAACAGGTTCCCAACAGATCCTGTTCTGGTTTGACCAAGTGTAGCCTTTCTGAATGGCATCCCAGGCAGCCAATGCCTCCCCCACCACATTCCTGGGCTACTCACCACCCCTCTCTCTTGTGCTAGCTTCTTTCTGGCTATGCCTGAGGTGCCCATCTACCCTGCAGAGCTGGATCCCATCCATCCCTCCAGGGACCCTCATGCCTTCACTCTACTAGGATGCCTTTCATGAACCCCTACTCCCTGGATACCACTTGATCTCAACCCCTCACTCAATTTGGAAAATATCTGTTTCTTCTCTGCCTCTGCTGCTAAACCACAGGCGTTCCAGAGACAGGGCCAGCTGGACATGTCATATGTCTCTGGCAGCACTCGGGGGCCAGCTCAGAGCAGGATCTGCTGTGTCTCATGTCCCATCCACCTCTGCTGAAGCCCAGGAATGTGGCTGCTTCCTCTGGGGCCCTCCCAGATGCTCCCAGATGCAGAGACCTCTTCTTCCCTGGTGCCACAATGGAACCTCACGCAGTCAGATGCTCACACACCCAGCACTTACCCCATGTAGTCACTGTCACAGGGTTTTCCCCAGAGTAGCTTGTTTGGTCCCCAGAGCAACCCAATGCAGAGGGACCTCCATTCCCACCATTCTACACATGAAGAAACTGAGGCACAGAGACTAAGTATCTTGCTCTAATTGACCCCTGGATTTGGAACCACTACCCTCCTAGGGGCTTTATCCGCCTGCTGCCCTGGTCCCTCCGTGGCTGGGGGTGTCTGAAGTCAGGCCCAGGTAGGTGACTCCTCCCTGGATCCCAGGGAGTTTAAGAAATGAGGGCTGCCTGATCAGAGGAGTCAGTGAGTCTTCGAACCTCTGGCCAACATGGCAGTGGCAGCAGCCTCCACCCGCTCCCTGACACTGCTCCACATCCAGTCTTCCATCCAGTACCATCCCAGGCAGAAGCATGGGGTTCTGCCTCTACCCCACCCCTCACTGCATCCATCCTCAGCCTCCCCGATTTTGACCCCTAAACACCTCTGGAACTGAGTCACTGTCCTCTGCCACCATCGCCCACATCTGCCTAGGCCACCATCTCTGACTGAATAGCTAGTCTCTGCCTCCCAGGACACACAGCCTGCACCCCCAGAGATCCCAACATATGACAGTCTGGTCACAGTACTCCCCTGCTTAGATTCTGCAATGGGCAGGGCACAGTGGCTCATGCCTATTAACCCAGCACTTTGGGAGGCCGAGTCAGAAGGATTGCTTGAGTCAAGAGTTCAAGACCAGCCTGGGTAATGTAGTAAGATCCCATTTCTACTAAAACTAAAAATAAATAAATTATGCAATGACTCTGCTTGTTCTTATTTTTATTTTTAGAGATAGGGTCTCACTTTGTTACCCAGGCAGGAATGCAGTGGTGCAATCATAAGTCACTGCAGCCTTGGACTCCTCAGGTGATCCTCCCACCTCAGCCTCCTGAGTAGCTGAGACTACAGGTGTGTGTCACTATGCCTAATTTTGTTTGTTTGTTTATTTATTTATTTATTTTTGAGACAGAATCTCACTCTGTCACCCACACTAGAGTGCAGTGGCGCAATCTCTGCTCACTGCAATCTCTGCCTCCCAGGTTCAAGCTATTTTCCTGCCTCAGCCTCCCAAGTAGCTGGGATTACAGGCACATACCACCATGCTTGGCTAATTTTTGTATTTTTAGTATAGACATGGTTTCACCTTGTTGGCCAGGCTGGTCTCGAACTTCTGACCTCAGGTGATCCACCCACCTTGGCCTCCCAAAGTGCTGGGATTACAGGCATGAACCACTATGCCCGGCCTAATTTTGTTTATTTCTTATAAAGACCAGAGTCTGGCTATGTTGCCCAGGCTAGTCTCGAACTCCTGGGTTCAAGTGATCCTCCTGCCTTGGCTTCCTAAACTGCTGGGATTACAGGCATGAGACACAGCACCTTGCTCTTATTATTATTACTACTATTGGTTTTGTTTTGTTGTGTTTTGTTTTTGAGACCAAGTCTTGCTCTGTAGCCCAGGCCAGAGTGCAGTGGCGCGATCTTGGCTCACTGCAACCTCTGCCTCCCAGATTTAAGCGATTCTCCTGCCTCAGCCTCCTGAGTAGCTGGACTACAGGCGCATGCCACTACACCTGGCTAATTTTTTACTTTTAGTACAGATGGGGTTTCACTATATTGGCCAGGCTGGTCTCAAACTCCTGACCTCAGGTGATCCACCTGCCTCGGCCTCCCAAGGTGCTGGAATTACAGGCCTGAGCCACTGTGCCTGCCCCTATTTTTATTATTATTCTTATTATTGGAGATGGAGTCTCACTCTGTCACCAGCCTGGAGTGCAGTCACGCAATCTTGGCTCACTGCAAACTCCACCTCCTAGGCTCAAGCAATTCTCCTGCCTCAGCCTCCTGAATAGCTGGGATTACAGGCGCACACCACCATGCCCAGCTAATTTTTGTATTTTAGTAGAGACAGAGTTTCACCATGTTGCCCAGGCTGGTCTCAAACTCCTGACCTCAGGTGATCCACCCGCTTCGGCCTCCCAAAGTGCTGGGATTACAGGCGTGAGCTGCCGCACCCCACTGCTTTGTTCTTAAACTGTCATCCAAATGCCTCACCTGGCCTGATGAGGCCCTGACCACATCTATCACCCCAATAAGACCATGCTCCACACCTGTTCCCCTTATGAGACCATGCCTCACACCTGGCCTCAAAATGTCCTGCACCATCCAATCCCCACAGCCTCACCCCCTACCATCTTGCTCTGTCCCACACTGCAGCCATGCTGCCCTTTCCATTTGCTCATTCTTTCATTTATTTACCTGCTTGACAAATATTTGTGGAGCAATCTCCACTAGCCCAGCACAATTCTAGCTTTGGAGATACGGCAGTGAATAGAAACATACAATGTCAGGTAGCGACAAGTACTGTGATGAAAAATCAAGCAGGCAGCAAGAGAGACTGGAGGGAGATGCTGTTTTGGGTCCACTCCCCACTGTTGCAGGGTGGGGGAGTTCTTATTTGAATAGCAACATGAAGGAAGTACAGAAAAAGCAGAAGACCTAGGGGGAGGGTTCCAGGCTGAGGGATCAGCAGGTTCAGTCCCTGAGGTGGGAAGAGACTTGCAGTGTCCAGCAAGGCTGGAGCAGAATAGGAAGGGCAGGGAGGGCAGCAGGGTGGGGCCCAGAGCCTGGCAGGGCCTTGCGGGCCACAGTAAGGGGTCTGGATTCTGCACCTTGGGCAATGGAGGACATTGCATGAGGATGTCATATAGGAAGGCGTTAGCAGAGGGTGACATGATCAGACCACAGGTGCAAGAGTAGATGTGGGAACCAGGGAGCCCACTGCAGATGACCATGGAGGTGCTGGGGGCAGACTAAGTGGCAGTGGTGGTGGTGGAGAAAGACAGTGAGATTTGGGTTTCATCTGAAGGTAGGATAGAAGGATCCTAAATGGTGCAAGTTCCTCCTAAGCTCCTCCCAGAGCCTTTGGATCCCCCGTCCCTCCTCCTACTCACTTTTCATTTCTAGAAGAAAGGCTATTTGTTTTTGTTTTTCAAACAGGATCTCGCTCTAGCCACCCAGGCTGGAGTGTAGTGGTGTGAAAATGGCTCACTGCAACCTCAAACTCTTGGGCTCAAGTGATTCTCCTACCTCAACCTCTTGAGTAGCTGGGACTACAGGTGTGTGCCACCATGCCTGGCTAATTTTCTTATTTTTTGTAGAGATGGGGGTCTCACTATGTTGCCCAGGCTGGTCTCAAACTCCTTGGCTCAAGCAATCCTCCCACCTCTGCTTCCCAAAGTGCTGGGATTACAGGTGTGAGCCACCATGTATGGCAAAAGACCTATTTCTTAGAGATGACTTTTCCACCCTGACATATATCCTCCAGCCCCTACCCTGACAGGCCCTCTCACAGTTATTTAATCTCTGAAGTGAAATCAGGAAGAATTTGAATGACAAGTCACCTGCAATGATGGAGGGGTCATCTAAATGCCCCAAAGCCAATCAAAGCACTTGTGATAGTCCCTCAGCTCCCAACCCATCCTGCACATCCTGTTCTGTGCAAACCATATTCCTACTTTGCCTGCTGCGCCCTGCCAGGCTCTGCCAATAGGGGGCACAGGAGGGAGGTTGAAAGATGGAAAAGGGAGAAGGGATTGCTCCTTCCTATCTCCTCTCCCACCCCAGCTGCCTTCCACACCCCCTGGCAGCATCGGTCCTTCCTCCTGGCAGCAGATGAATCTGTGTGCAGCTTCCCAACATCTACAAACCAGTCTCATCCAGACCCTCTCCAGAACCCAACACCAGCTGCGAGCACCTCTCCTCAGGGTCTCACTTTCAGTTCCACAGAGCCCTTCCTCTAAGTTTCTAAAAGTTTCAGTTCTTTCTTCCTTCAGAACTAGGGATGTGGCCACTTCCTGCCATGATACCTCCATGACACCTGAGAGTGAGAGTTGGGAAAGCTATGGCCTTTGGGCCAAGTCCAGTCCATCTGCCTGCCTTTGTAAATAAAGTTTTACTGGAACACAGCCACGCCCACTGTATTGTACATGACTGCTTTCCATACAACAGAAGAGCTGAGGAGTTGTGACAGTAAGGCCTTAAAGCTGAAAATACTTACACTCTGGCCAGAAAAAGCTGACTAGGCCGGTGCAGTGGCCCATGTCTATAATCTCAGCACTTTGAGAGGCCAAGGAAGGAGGATTGCTTGAGGCCAGGAATTCAAGACTAGCCTGGGCAACAGTGAGACTCCGTCTCTACAAAAATGTTTAAGAATTAGCTGGGCATAGGGCGGGCACAGTGGCTCACGTCTGTAATCTCAGCACTTTGGGAGGCCAAGGAGGGTAGATCACTTGAGGTCAGAAGTTTGAGACCAGCCTGGCCAACATGGCGAAACCCTGTCTCTACTAAAAATACAAAATTATCCAGGCATGATGGTGCATGCCTGTAGTCCCAGCTACTCAGGAGGCTGAGGTGGGAGGATCACTTAAACGCGGGAGGCAGAGGTTGCAGTGAGCCAAGATAGTGCCACTGCACTCCAGCCTAGGAGACACAGCAAGATTCCACCTCAAAAAAAAAAAAAAAGCATTAGCTGGGAGTGGTGGTGCATGCCTGTGATACCAGCTACTCAGGTGGCTAAGGCGGGAGGATTCCCTGAGCCCAGGAGGTCAAGGCTGCAGTGAGCAGTGATCACATCACTGCACTCCAGCCTGGGTGACAGAGCAAGACCCTATCTCAAAAAAAAGATACAACGCTGCTGCTCTCTGACTTGGAGTTCTTTTACCCTCCAATTATATAGTAAATAACTTTATAGAGAAAATAATTCCTGGCCGGGTGTGGAGGCTCATGCCTGTAATCCCAGCACTTTGGAAGGCCAAGGTGGGCAGATCATGAGGTTAAGAGATAGAGACCATCCTGGCCAACACGGTAAAATCTCGTCCCTACTAAAACTACAAAAATTAGCTGGGCGTGGTGGCACACACCTGTAGTCCCAGCTACTTGGGAGGCTGAGGCAGGAGAATTGCTTGAACCCATGAGGCAGAGGTTGCAGTGAGCCAAGATCACGCCACTGCACTCCAGCCTGGTGACAAAGTGAGACTCCACCTCAAAATCATCATCATCATCATCATCATCATCATCATCATCATCATCTTCCTTCAAATGCCATGCGTGGCTTTTGTCTCCTGGACTGGCTGATGCAGAAATTATAACACCTAGGTCACAATGGGAGCTTGGGCTGTATGGTCACTCATGGAGATGGGCAGGTGTTCGGTCTCTAGGAGTCTAGCAGGGCCCAGGAACAAACCAGGAACAGTTTTTCTCTTTTTTTGTTGTTGTTTTTGAGACAGGGTCTCACTCTGTTGCCCAGGCTGGAGTGCAATGGTGTGATCACAGCTCACTGTAGCCTCAACCTCCTAGACTCAAGCAATTCCCTCCCACCTCAGCCTCCCAAGTAACTGGAACCACAGGCATGCACCACTACGCTCAGCTAATTTTTTAGTTTTTCTAGATACAGAGTCTCCCCATGCTTCCCAGAAGTCTCGAACTTCTGGGCTCAAGTGATCCTCCCAAAGTGTTGGTATTAAAGGTGTGAGCTGCTGCACCCAGCAAGGAGCAGTTTCTCAAAAGGTGAATACTTACTGCAGAAGAGGGCACAGGTCTACTTCAAAACCCTAAAAGTCTGCACCATGAGCTAGCCACTGGTGCCTGCTCAAGGTTCCATATAGCATTCCTATTTACCATCAACACTTTGTGAATGAATCTCTGAATGTGCTGGTCACATCAGCTCACCTGCAGCCTAGACTGGCTGCAGAGTCTTTGAGGCTCTGGACCTCATCCTAAATGAAAAGCCTTACGGGGTGTTGGGAAAGTAAATGGATTAGAGTAGCACATCCCAATGTGGTATAAGTTGCCACTAAAATCCAAAACGCCCACCAAATGTCACAGCGTCAATCAAACAGTACCCCCTCCTCAGCGGTCTGAGTCTCAGCTCTGTGGGGCCCCTCCTCTGAGCTTCTAAGTTTTCATCTTTTCAAACTCTTCCCCTCGTCCCCTAAGGACTAAGTGTGGTAGCTGCTTCCTGCCGTTGCTACTGCCATAACCTTAGTCTTCTTTTTACCCTTTAAGTTAGCTGGTTAACAACTTTACATCCACTTAACAATTCTTTATACTAAATGCTCTCTGTTCAAATAACTGATATGATTCTATTCAAGTAACTGGTGCTGGGTGTTGGTTTTGGTTTTTTTCTTTTGAGACAGTCTTGCTGCTGCCCAGGCTGGATTGCAGTGGTGCGATCTCGGCTCACTGCAATGTCTGCCTCCTAGATTCAAGTAATTCTTTTGCCTCAGCCTAACGAGTAGCTGGGATTACAGGTGCGTGCCACCACGTCTGGCTAATTTTTATATTTTTTAGTAGAGACAGGGGTTTCACTATGTTGGCCAGGCTGGTCTCGAACTCCTAACCTCAGGTGATCCACCCATCTCAGCATCCCAAAGTGCTGGTAGGTGCGAGCCACCGCATCCGGCCCAGGTTTTGTTTTCGTTTTTGAGACAAAGTCTTGCTCTGTTGCCCAGGCCAGAGTGCATTAGTATGATCATAGCTCACTGTAGTCTTGACCTCCTAGGCTCAAGTGATCCTCCCACCTCAGCCTCCCGAGTAGCTGTGACCATAGGCATGTGCCATACCCCGCTAATCTTTTTTTTTTTTAATGTTTAGTAGAGATGAGGTCCTCCTATGTTGCCCAGGCAGGTCTTGAACTCCTGAGCTCAAGAAATCCTCCTGCCTCAGCCTTCTAAAGTGCTGGGATAATAGGCATGAGCCACTGTGCCTGGCAACCGCTGCTGTTTTATATCCAGAATGGACCCTGCCAGACTGTCATCTATAGGGTAAGTTTAATGCCAACCACACTTACTCAACTACTTCCTGCTCATCAGATCTGATCAGCATAATGTTGTCAATGTGGAGAACCAGTGTGAGGCTATATGGACTGTAGAGTTAAAGTTCTTTGCAGCCTAAATCAGGACAGAAAGTGGGAAAGTTGATGTCACACTGAGCAAGACTGTGAAGATGTGAACCCTTGGCTTCTGATAGTCCTTGGAAATTGGTATGGAGAAAAAAGCATCTGTCATGTTAGTAGCTCACACCAGCTGCCAAGGGCTGTGCTGACTTGCTCCATTAGAGAAACTTCATTTGGGACAGCAACTGCAATTGGAGTCACCCCTGATCATGTTGACAGTAATCCAAAGTCATTCTTCCAAAATCCATCTGCCTTCTGCACAGGCCAAACGGGCCAGCTGAACAGGATGGGATCAATACCCCTGCTTCTTTCAAGCTGTTAATGATGACACTAATCTCCACAATTTCCACAAAGGATAGAGAATTGCTTTTGAATTACTATTCTGGGAAAGACGGGGAGTTCTAGGAGCTTCCACATGGCTCTTTCTACCATAATGGCCCTGACTTCATGGGTCAGTGTGCCAATGTGGGATTCTGCCAGCTACCATGTGTGTCTATTCCAATTATACAACCAGTAACTGGGAAAACACAGGGTGGGACCATGGCCCTGTCAGGCCCCTTCTGAGTTAACCTGGGCTCAGAATTCCATCGATCACTTGATCACATAAGCCCCACTGTGGTCTACCAGTCAAAGCAGGAAAAATCAAAATGATGTGCCATCCATGAAAATGACAGGGAGTTGTCTAAATAGCTAAAAGCCAATAAAAACACTCAATGCTAAGAAGGAGCCTGTATAGAAACTGTTGTAGTCTTTCTGGAAAATAATTCAACAAAATATCACAAAAGTCACAAAAAGGGTCTTTTTTTCCACCCAGTTATTCTATTCAGAGGACCAATCCTAAGAAAATAGCCTACAATGCAGGCAAAGATTTGTACATAAAGACGCTTGTTGGCCAGGTGCAATGACTCATACCTGTAATCCTAACACTTTGGGAAGCCAAAATGGGTGGACCACTTGGGCCCAGGAACTCAAGACCAGCCTGGGCAATGTAGTGAAAACCCATCTCTACAAAAAATACAAAGAAGTTAGCCAGGCATGGTGGGGTGCACCTGTAGTCCCAGCTATTCAGGGGGCTGAGATGGGAGGATCACCTGAGCCTGGGAAGGTTGAGACTGCAGTGAACTGTGATGGCACCACAGCACTCCAGCCTGGGCAACTGAGTGAGAACGTATTCTCAAAAATTAAAAGAAAAGTTGTTTGTTAACGGTTATTTACAAGGGCACAAACAATAAAAACACCTGGAAACAACTAGTTATGAAAAATGGCTAAATAAATTATGGTACATCCACGTGGGATTACTAGTATGCAGCCAGGTAACATTGTGTTTAAGGTTAAAACAATAAGATATTATATTTGGCCTTTCAGATGTGCAAAGATTTTATTTTAAAGACTGATAACACCGACTGTTGACAAGAGTATGGGAAATTTCACATTCTCATGCACTTTTGGTGGGAATATAAATTGGTGAAGCCTTTTTGAACAGCCATTTGGCAGTATACACTTGGAAAAAATTCATACCCTTTGACCCAGCACTTTCACTTCTTGGAATGTGTCCCTCAGGAACACTCCCACCAATCCACAGGCCAAGTTTATGGTGACACTGGCTATGCTAGCAAAACTGGAAGCCATCCAAATAGCCATCATAGCCATCAATAGGGGATATGGTAAATAATTCATGCTGAAAAACACAATGGAATCCATATGTCTTCACCTGAATTTCAAGCAGGCATCTCAAATGATCCGTGCCCAGAGAAAACTCGTCCCAGCCCCACCAAACTGCTCCTCCCATGTCCTCCTCATAGCGGAAACTGGCCTCACCATTCACCAGCTGCCCTGGCCAAACCCCATAGTCACCCTGATTCCTCTCTTCCTCTTATGCACATCCAAACTGGCAGCATGCCTGACACAGCTGCTACTCAAACCAAGGCAACATCTTCTCTCATCCACACCTTCCAATAGCCTCCTAAATGGACCGTTCTGTTTCTACTCTTATCCCACTAAGGTGTGTTTCAAGACAGCAGCCAGTGTAATCTCTTTTTTTTTTTTTTTTTTTTTTGAGATGGAGTTTCGCTCGTTACCCAGGCTGGAGTGCAATGGCGCGATCTCGGCTCACCGCAACCTCCGTCTCCTGGGTTCAGGCAAGTCTCCTGCCTCAGCCTCCTGAGTAGCTGGGATTACAGGCATGCACCACCATGCCCAGCTAATTTTTTGTATTTTTAGTAGAGACGGGGTTTCACCACGTTGACCAGGATGGTCTCGATCTCTTGACCTCGTGATCCACCCACCTCGGCCTCCCAAAGTGCTGGGATTACAGGCGTGAGCCACCGCGCCCGACCATCATTTTTAAATGATTTAAAAATTAGATCCTGCTGGTTGATGCATACAATGGAATACTACTCAGCCATAAAAAGGAATGCAGTATTGGTTTATGCCATGATGTGGATGAACTTTGAAAAGCTGGAAACATCATGCCAAGTGAAAGAAGCCATGCACAAAGACCACATATTGGATGATTCCATTTATGTGAAATATCTGTAATAGGTAAACCCATGGAGACAGAACGACAGGTGGTTGCCAGGGGTTGGAGTAGCAGCGATGGAATGGGGAGTGACTGCTTCAGGGGTATGAGTTTTCCATGGGGTTATGAAGATGTTTTGGAGCTAGACAGCAGTAGTGATTGCACAACATATGACTGTACTAAATGCCACTGAACTGCACTCCTTAAGGTGGTTAATTTTACGTGACATAACTTTCATCTCAATAAAAAGGAGAAAAAAAATTGATCAGGCTGGGCACAGTGGCTAGTGCCTGTAATCCCAGCACTTTGGGAGGCTAAAGCAAGTGGATCATTTGAGGCCAGGAGTTCAAAACCAGCCTGGCCAACAAGGCAAAACACTGTCTCTATTAAAAATACAAAAATTAGCCAGGCATGGTGGTGTACGCCTGTAATCCCAGCTACTTGGGTGGCTGAGGCACAAAAATTGCTTGAACCCAGGAGGTGGAGGTTGCAGTAAGCCATGATCATGCCACTGCACTTGAGTCTAGGCTACAGAGTGAGACTCTGTCTCAAAATAAAATAAATAAAATTAAATATCATGGCACATTCCTTGCTTAAAACTTTCCAGTGGCTCTGTAGCACAATAAAAATAACAGCCAAGGACAGGCATGATGGCTCACACCTGTAATCCCAGCACTTTGGCAGGTCGAGGCAGGTAGATTGCTTGAGCTCAGGAGCTAATTTTTTTCAAGACCAACCTAGCCAACATGGCAAAACCCCATTGCTACAAAAAATACAAAAGTTAGCCAGGTGTGGTGGAGTATGCCTGTAATCCCAGCTACTGGGAAAGCTGAGGTGGGAGGATTGCTTAAGTCTGGGAGGCTGAGGTTGCAGTGAGCCAAGATGGTACCACTACACTCCAGCCTGGGTGACAGAGCAAGACCCTGTTTCAAAAAATAAAAAATAACAGCTGCACTCCTTAGCAGTGACTGTGAGGCCCCGTGATGTGGGCCCTGCTCTCGGATCTCTCTACCTCTCACTGTCTCCCCTCAACCACACCTTTCCCCTCAAGTCTTTATACATATGTGGTCTACCTGGAGAACACTCTTCCCCCAGACCCATCCTTTCACTCAGCCAGTATTTACTGTGCTTCAGCTGAGTGTCAGATGGTTCTAGGCACTGGGGATGCAGAAGTAAGGAAAACAGACAAACTTCTGTCCTCGTGAAGCCCTCCCTGGTGGGTCTTCTCAGGACCGTCTTCCCCACCCCATTTAGATCTCTTTTCAAACGCTACCCAACCACCTTGTCTAAAACAGCATCCACACACCAGACATTTTTATCTCCTTACCTTGCTTCACCTGACACGATATTAATATATCCCCTGTCAGTTTCCCCGACTAGAACATCAGCAGTGGGGATGGGGGGTGGGGTGAGGTGGGAGGGAGGGGACAGGGAGCACGTCCGCTCAGTACACTGCTGCCCCCTAGTGGCCTGGATGGAGTGGGCGCAGAATAGCTGCTCAATAGTTTATTCAGTAAGTGAATGTAGCTGTTTTTAAAGATGAGGCAGATCTATGTGCACTAACATGGAAAGATGGTCAAGTTATAAGTAAAAAAAAAGCAAACTACACAACAGTAAGTGTAGCAGGATACCATTTTTGCAAAAATAAAAATTTAAGAAATGTAGGCCAGGCACAGCAGCTCACATCTGTAATCCCAGCACTTTGGGAGGGAAAGGCAGGCAGATCTGAGGTCAGGAGTTCGAGACAAGCCTGGTCAACATGTTGAAGCCCCCATTTCTAATAAACAATACAAAAAAATTTGCTGGGCACGGTGGCAGGCGCCTGTAGTCCCAGCTACTTCGGAAGCTGAGGTAGAAGATTTGCTTCAACCTGGGAGGCAGAGGTTGCAGTGAGCCAACACCGTGCCACTGCACTCCAGCCTGGGAAACAGAGCAAGACTCTGTCTCAACAAAATTAAGAAATTTAAAGAGGCACCTGTATTAGTGAATTCGTACGAAATAAGTTGGTGGAATATGGTCTCTGAGGTATGAGACCATTGTGCATATCCAGTGTTCCTGCTATTGGTACCATTTGGTGTTTTATCATTTAGTATTACATATATAAACAGAAAATAAAGGAGTTGCTTCTCACTTGCTTATGAAAATTTCTGATGGTTTGCAAAAATGCTTTTTTTGGATGCATATATACTTGCTATTGTGCAAAATGGGATTATACCTAGTACAAATCTGTTTTATAATCAGAAACACAGTATAATGTAAAATTTTTTAAGTGAGATGGACTTTATTTATATATTTATTTATTTATTTATTTATTTATTTATTTATTTTTGAGATGGAGTCTCGATCTTGTCACCCAGGCTGGAGTGCAGTGGCACGATATCTGTTCAGTGCAACCTCTCCTGGGTTCAACCGATTCTCTTGCCTCAGCCTCCTGAGTAGCTAGGATTATAGCTGCACACCACTATGCCCAGCTAATTTTTTTGTATTTTTAGTAGAGACGGGGTTTTATCATGTTGACCAGGCCGGTCTAGAACTCCTGACCTTGGGTGATCCACCCGCCTTGGCCTCCCAAAGTGCTGGGATTACAGGCATGTGCCACCACGCCCAGCCTATTTTTTTAAACAGGGTCTCACTCTGTCACCCAGACTGGAGTGCAGTGCACGATTGTGGCTCATTGAAGCCTCAACCTCCCAGGCTCAAGTGATCCTCCTACCTCAGCCTCCTGAGTAGCTGGGACTACAGGCGCACACCACCACACTTGGCTAATTTTTTTCAATTTTTGTAGAGACAGGGTTTCACCATGTTGCTGAGGCTGGTCTTGAACTCCTGGGCTCAAGCAATCCTCCCACTTCAGTCTCCCAAAGTGCTGGGATTACAGGCATGAGCTATTGCATCTGACCTGCTTATAATTTTTGATGCATATATACCCAATATTTTGGTGCAAAATGGGATTATACTTAGTGTAGTGTTTTATAACCTGAAACACAATACATGTAGAATTTCCAAATAACAAATAAGCATAAAAACAGGTATTCTGTAATATCTTCCTTCTCTGTACCAACCTATTTTTTGTTTTGTTTTGTTTTTTCAGAAATGGGGTCTTGCTCTGTTACCCAGGTTGGAATGCAGTGGCACAATCATAGCTCATTGAAGCCTTGAACCCCCGGGCTCAAGAAATCCTCTCATCTCAAGCCTCCTCCTAAGTAGCTGGGACTACAGGTATATGTCACTATGCCCGACTAATTTTTTAAATGTTTTGTAGAGACAGCATTTCGTCATGTTGCTCAGGCTGGTCTCGAGTGACTCTCCTGCCTCTGCCTCCCAAAGCACCAGAACTACAGGTGTGAGCCACCATGCCTAGATGTGTGTTTTTCACAATAAGTAAACATTTTAGAATTGGAAGACAAATACTACATGTCACTTGAAAATGCAATCTAGAGGACCTGATGCAACCCCCAGGAGCTAGGGTTGGATAAGAAATGTATGCAGGAAAGTTGAAATCCACCACCATGTGCTTAGCTGAAGAAAAACTGCTGGTGTATGTGTGTATGTGTGCATCTTCTTTTTTTAATTCTTTTTTTTTTTTTTGAGATGAGTCATATTCTGTTGCCCAGGCTGGGGTATAATGGCGCAATCCTGGCTCACTGCAAACTCTGCCTCCTGGGTTCAAGCGATGCTCCTGCCTCAGCCTGCTGAGTGGTTGGGATTATAGGCGCCCACCACCATGCCTGGCTAATTTTTGTATTTTTAATAGAGATAGGTTTCACCATGTTGGCCAGGCTAGCCTCGAACTCCTGACCTCAAGTGATCTGCCCGCCTCAGCCTCCTAAAGTACTGGGATTACAGGCATGAGACAATGCGCCCAGCGTGTGTGTGCATCTTCTATCAGATGAAGAGAACTGGGGACAACATTTCTAAAGCCTTCTTGACAGAGTCAGTCAACTGCCCATTACTCACTAATTTAATCACATACTCACTAATTTACCGGAAACCTACAGTGTCCCAGGCCCTGAGCTGGGGACACAGCTAAGTAGAC
Organism: Aotus nancymaae; assembly: GCF_030222135.1. Lineage (NCBI taxonomy): Eukaryota > Metazoa > Chordata > Mammalia > Primates > Aotidae > Aotus > Aotus nancymaae. The sequence continues at coordinate 12,518,728 of NW_026988441.1, read as the reverse complement.
AAGGCTCCCATCCCCAGGGTGTGGAGGCCACAGGTGAGGTGTGTGGGTATTATGTTGCTTATGATAGCATCTATGAGCTGTGCTGATCTCATCTGTCCCCTGTGATACCCCTTAAGTTAGGGGTATCACCACTTCCCATTTGAGGGGACACTGAGACTCAGAGGGGGCAGCCACCTGCCTGCAGGACACAAAACCAGTAAGGAGTAAGTCCAGATTTGAACCCAGGGCTAGCAGCCAACTCCAAAGCCCATGCATCTAACCACACTCACATACAGACTGCCACAAGAAAAATGACTGGCAGTAGTTACCACCTGTGAGCCAGGCATGTACCAGGTTCTGTGCAAATTCGCTCTCATTTAATTGCCTCAAAACCTACTGGTTGGGCGTGGTGGCTCATGCCTGTAATCCCAGCACTTCGGGAGGCCAAGGCAAGCAGATCACTTGAGGTCAGGAGTTAGAGATCAGCCTGGCCAACATGGGAAACCCCATCTCTACTAAAAATATAAAAATAGCTGGGCATTATGTTGTATGTCTATAATCCCAGCTACTTGGGAGGCTGAGGCAGAAGAATCGCTTGAACCCAGAGGCAGAGGTTGCAGTGAGCCGAGATCACACCATTGTACTCCAGCCTGGGAGACAGAGTGAGACTCTACCTCAAAAAAAAAAAAAAAAAAAAAAAAAAAAACCTCAGTGAGGGAAGTAACACTAGCCCCATTTCAAGAGAAGTGACTGAGGTTCAGAGAGATAAGTGGCTTGCCAGGGATCATGTGGGAACACTGGGGACCTGAAGCTGGCTCCTAACCAGTGCACTACTATACTGGATACCATGGTGGCCACCCAGACTCTGTTTCAGGAGAGGGGCACTCATTGCCTCAGCTACCCAGGGTGTAGGTGGCTGATGGCTCTCAGCTCTGTCAATGGAAGAGTGTCCCCTCCCCCAAAGTCCTGACTCTCACCAAAAGCAGCCTATGTCCAGGCTGCCACAGGGGGCGGTCCTTGATGGCTAGCCCAGCTCCAGAGCTGCCTGTGGGACGGCTAAGGCCCAGTTGTGACTGCAGCACAGCTCAACTCCTCTGCCCAAGTCTGCTTCCTTCCCTCCCATACAGGGCAGGTTTCCAGGGGCCACACCATCACACCTCCTGTCTGTACATCTCTGTCTCAGAGTTAACTTCCTGTGACCCTGACCTAAGATATCTTCTTTGCCCTTGAAGGCTAAGCTTTATCCTGAGGGCCTCAGGGGCTTCAGTTAAAGCATACAAGTGACAGCTCAGACTCACACTGTAGAAAGGTTCTACTGAAGGACAAGCTGGGGAGTGGAGAGACTCGAAGCCAAGAGGCCAATGAGGAGTCTGACAAGAGGGATGGGAGCTGAATTCATACTATGGCAGTGATGGCAGGGAGAAGGCCAATGCCAGCCATGGCCACTGGGTGGAATAAATGGGTCATAATTCAAGACTGGCCAAGGAGCCCTGTGCCTGGCCCAGGGGTGACTGGAGGGATGCTGGTGCCCCAGGCTGTCTCCCATCTAGAAGTCACTCAGTAGCTCTGGACCTCCCTGTGGGATGCCCACCTTGGTTCTCCTGGTCTAGCCATGTGGCCTGGACATGAAACCCTGGTGCCTCACTGTGTATTTGAGAAAATTGGGCTAATATCAGTCCTTCCCTCATTGGGTGGCCACAAGGAGTCAAAGATGGAGACAAGTCAGAAAGCTCAGACAGGACCCGGCACAGCATGCCACTCCATCAATGTACTCCTGGTTTCCCAGATTCCTGGCTGAAGGGCTGAAAAGGGCACAGGCCTTAAGTCAGACACACCTGGCTATAGCCCTGTGCTTCAGGGAGTCCAGATTCCACACTGGGCAGTGATCCTCGGGCCATGAAGGACTGTTATGAGAATTATGTTAAGTAACACTTGAAAAGCTCCTTGCACATGGTGTAAAATCAACAAATGACAGCTGCTGCTGTTGTGATGATGGTGGTGACTATTCCAGTACAGCTTGGCTCACTCGGCTATCCCACAGTGGTGCAAGGCTAAGCCTCGCCTACCCTTCATGCTCCAGCCAGCTCCTCCTCCAGTGTTCTCCTGGTAAATGTCATCGCCATCACCCAGCTGCCCAAGCCAGACACAGGAGGAATGCTCTCCCTTGTGTCCTCTCCTGCATCTCCCACCCCAGGCAGTCACCAAGCCCTGGTTCTCTTTAGCCCTTCCCCTAGTCTCTAGTTCTGATGTTCTCCCACCTGAGGCCCACCAGCTCATTCCTTATCTACTCACTGGTCTTCCTGTTACCACTTCTTCCCCCAACACCGGAGTCAATTCACTTGAGCCAGATCAAAACCCTTCAAGGGCGGCTGGGCTTGATGGCTCATACCTGTAATCCCAGCACTCTGGAAGGTCAAGGCAGGCATATCACCTGAGTTCAGGAATTCAAGACCAGCCTGGCTAACATGGCAAAACCCCATCTCTACTAAAAATACAAAAATGCTGGGTGTGGCGGTGCGTGCCTGTAGTCCCTGATACTCAGGAGGCTGAGGCAGGAGAATCATTTGAACCCGGGAGGGAGAGGTTGCAGTGAGCCAAGATCACGCCATAGCACTCCAACCTGCCTGGGGAGTAAAGCGAGACTCTGTCTCAAAAACAAAACAAAAACCTTCAAGGGCATCCCACAGGCCTTCTGCTGAGGCCCAAACCCTTTAGCCCGCTCAGTAAGAGCACATCGGGCTTGTTTACCATGGTATCCCCAGGGTACAGCACAGGGTTTGGTATACAGTAGGCACTCAACAAATACTGGCTGAATGGAAAATAGATGAATACACAAATCTATGTATGTGTTGGCCATGCTAGCATGAATAATAACAATAAAAATAATAAACATAGTGTAATCCCAGCACTTTGGGAGGCTGAGGTGGGAGGACTGCTTAAGCCCAGGAGTTCAAGACCAGCTTGGGCAACATGGCCAGACCCCGTCTCTACAAAAAAACACAAAAATTAGCTGGGCATGGTAGCATATGCCTATAGTCCCAGCTACTTGGGAGGCTGAAGTGGGAGGTTCACTTGAGTCCAGGAGGTTGAGGCTGCAGTAAGCCATGATCACACTACTATGCTCCGGCCTGGGCGATAGACCAAGACTCAGTCTCAAAGAGAAATACAAAGGACACACGCATACAGCACCTGTTATGCACCAGGCCCTGTTCTAAGTTCTTCATTGCATGTTGTTCTTCACAACAACCCTGTGTGCTATAGGGCTGTTATTCCCCAATTTTACAGTTGAACAAACTATAACCTAAAGAAACATTAAGCTCTTGTCTAAGGCCACACAATCAGTACACAGCAGAGCTAAGATTCAAACAGGACTCAGGACGACAATCGACAATCGTAGTCAACCACAGACACTCCCAGCTGCTACACTTTGCTGGCCCCAGGCTCCAGATCCTCTCACCCGACCCTACTGAGTAGGCCCTGAGACACAAAGGTCAGACAACTGTAAAATAAGGACTGTTCCAGACTTCTCTGTTGGTGAAAAAAGGGCAATCACTTTAGAGTGACTTCAGGTGCAGGGCTACTCTCTTGGAGCCTGCTTATTTCTGGGATACCAGATTAAAGAAAATTTCTGAGCCTACAACTAAAGACCAGGAAACAGGTCAGGAGAAGCCTGTGCCCTCAGGTGAGCACAGAGCTGTCAGCTCTGTGACTCCTCATCTCCCTCATCTCCTGTCTCACCAGGGGGCCTCTTTGGGCTTTAAAATTCACCCTGGGCTGGGTGCAGTGACTCATACCTGTGATCCTAGCACTTTAGGAGGTGAGGTGGGCAGATCACTTGAGGCCAGGGGTTCAAGACCAGCCTGGCCAACATGACAAAACCCTATTTCTCCAAAAAATACAAAAATCAGCCAGGCATGGTGGCACACCTGTAATCCCAGCTACTCAGGAGGCCAAGACAGGAGAATCACTTAAACCTGGGAGGCGGAGGTTAAAGGGAGGCAGAGGTTGCTGTGGGCAGAGATCATGCCACTGCACTCTAGCCTGGGCAACAGAAGAGACTCTGACTCCAAAAAAATAAAATAAAATAATAATAAAATTCGCCCTGACCTTAAAACTCACCCTGGGGCAGAACTTTTCAAACCAGCTGGCAGCTTTATGGGGCAGCACCTCGGGGCTTGCCTATGGGGTCGGGTGGGGTGGGAAGCCCCCCTGCCATCTCCGCCTCCACCAGAGCAGCTCTGCTCTTGCCCAAGGTTCTGAAGGAGATTTCAATTGGAAAAAAAGTTCTGCTGTCAAAATAACTTTTGAAAGTCAGTGCCCTAAGTGATAAACGTCCTTGTCAAGCAAAGTGGCCTTCTCGTGTCTTCCCTGGTGATGTTCAGGGGTTGGATGCTGTAAATTCTGACATGAGAGAGAGAGGAGGGTGAAAATCTCTGATGAGCTTAGTCAGGTCTAATGTTAAGGCTGCCCTGGCTGCTCTGCACACCAGCTATGGGTGTGTCCTAACTGAGGACCTACTTGTTTCCCAGGGCACAGTCCTGCCTCTGGGCAGTTGTGCCCATAGTTTCTCCTGCTTGGAATAAAGAGAGAAACTACGTTTCAGTTCCCCACTCTGCCAAGCAATGTGTGAGGTACTTGTCCCTATTTCTTGTAACCCTCACTACAGACCTGTAAGGTATTATTATCCCCATCGTAGGAAGGGGAAAATTGAGGTTCAGAGAAGAGAAATGACACCTAAGGATTCAAATCCAGGATGGTCCGATGCCCAAAGATCCTTTCCACTGCACCCTTGCCTGCCACCTCCCATGGCCCTGCCTTCCAATCCTCTTCACCTGCAACCAAATCCTGCCCACGCTGAGGCCTCACTGGCTCCTCCAGTGCACCCCACCTTTGCAGATGCTATTTCCCCTGCTCCAAATACACTTCCCTTCTCCCACACCCGCTTCACCTTGCTGATTCCTTCATGCCCTCTGGGAATCAGTTTGGGTATCATCTCTTTTGGGAAGCCCTCCTGGGATGCCTAACTGGGTCAGGAACTTCCTCTGGGCCCCCAACTCTGAGGTCCCCCATCACAGCCCAGATGGCTCTGTGCTGTGATCATGTGCTGTCTTGCACCCCAAAGAGACTCTGAGCTTTTGGGGCCACGGTCCAGATCCACTGTGCTCACAGTGGAATCCCATGCCCAGCAAGAGGCAAGGCACATAGTAGGTGATCAATAAACACCCGCTGAATGAGTGCATGTGTGAATTCTATATGCAGCCCTCCAGATCCAGGACATGCCAGACTCCCTGGCAGGTGCTGGGCATAGCACACAGGTGAGGTGTATGCCCTGCTCTCAGCCCTGCCTCCTGCAAGAAGCCTTTGGCCACCTCAGGCATTTTCCTGCTCCCCACTCCATGTCTTTCATTCACTTAACAAATCTTTGCACACCAACTAATCCAAGATGGCATGAAAGGAGCATTTGGCAAAGCAGGACACAGCAGGTGATGCATGCACCACCTCTCCTCCCCCATCCTGTCCCATGGCACACGCCAGGCACAGGCACACAGAGCAACAGAGGTGGTGTGAGGAGCCCTTTGTGACTCCTCCTCTTCTGCCACCAGCCAGGCTGCTCCTAAGACTCGACTGGCTGGCTGTCTGCCTGTCCTCCCTCACTCACAGGGTCTATGCCCCCTCCCCAGCCCCAGCCCCAGGCCAGCTGTACCCGGTTGATGAGCTCGCCAACCATGCCTGTCCAGGAGCCATTGGGCTCAGGTGCCCCGTACAGCCCGTCCTCCACCAACCGCAGGCGGTAGCGGAAGCGCAGCAGCTCAGCCAGTTCCCGCAGCATGTCCACGCAGAAGCCCTCGAAGCGCTCGTTCCCCGACAGGGCCTGGAAGTTGGGCCGGCGCATGACGTATGGGTTCTCCTGGGTGGGCAAAAGAGAGCAGGGGTCAGAGACTGGTTGTCTGGGGGCTGGGTCAGGGATCCTGGAGCTCGGACCAGTCAGGTAGAGCAGGAATCTGCTGGCTGAGCAGGAATGATTTATTCATAGTACACATTTCTCACTTACAAATTCTCAGAGTGAGGAACAGACCTGAAAGTCAGGGAAAAAGCACATGGGTGCTACCAGCCCCTAGCAGATTGCAGGGATCCATTTTAATCTCCAGCAGCCAACCTGACGCTCATTGGTCCCAAGCTCAAATGCCTACGAGGGAGGAGGTAACTTCAGAGTGAGTCAGACTGGATAGAGCTTGTGCCAAAGTGGATCAGGGGCTTTCAGATTTCTTATTACAACCCACAGTAAAAGATACATTTTACTCTGCAACCCACACATGAACACACGTAACTAGACTTCATTCCACAGAAGTCCTTGCCCTAGTGACTATGGGCAATACACTCTGATATTTTCTATTCTGCTACACTTTGTCTTTTCACATGGCTGGTAATGACTCACCCAACCAATTTCATGAGCCACCAATGGGTCAAAGAAGGTATCCCTCACCAGGGTTTAGCTCCGGCCCAATGCCCCATGAGGGAGGCAGGCCAAAGATGACAGATGGTACAATTTTTTTTTCTTTTTTTTTTTGAGACGGAGTTTTGTTCTGTTGCCCAGGCTGGAGTGTAGTGGTGTGATCTCGGCTCACTGCATCCTCTGCCTCCTGGGTTTAAGTGATTCCTCTGCCTTAGCCTCCCAAGTAGCTTAGATTACAGGCACCCGCTACCATGCCTGGCTTTTTTTTTTTTTAGTAGAGATGGGGTTTCATCATGTTGACCAGGCTGGTATTGAACTCCTGGTCTCAAGTGATCCACCCTCCTCGGCCTCCCAAAGTGCTGGGATTACAGGCGTGAGCCACCACGCCCAGCCCAGATGGTGCAATTTTAAGAGAGTTTTGTAAAATCTCCTGATTATAAATGTTAGCAACTCTCATGCCTGAAATCGCAGTGCTTTGGGACGTTGGAGTGGGAGGATTGTTTGAGCCCCTGAGTTCGAGGCTGCAGTGAGCTATGACTGTACCACTGCACTCCAGCCTGGGCAACTGAGCAAGACTCTGTCTCTAAAATAAAATAAATGTTAGCAACTGATATGGTCAGGCTTTGTGTCCCCACCCAATTCTCACCCTGAATTGTAATCCCCATAATCCCCACATGTCAAGGGAGAGACCAGGTGGAGGGAAGTGAATCATGAGGGCAGTTTCCCCCATGCTCTTCTTTGGATAGCGAGTTCTCATGAGCTATGACGGTTTTATAAGAGACTCTTCCCCCTTCACTCAGCACTTCTCCTTCCTGCTGCCTTGTGAAGCAAGTGCCTTGCTTCCCCTTCCTCTTCTGCAATGATTGTAAATTTCCTGAGGCCTCCCCAGCCATGCTGAACCTGTGAGTCAATTAAATCTCTTTCCTTTATAAATTACCCAGTCTCAGGCAGTTCTTTATAGCAGTTTGAAAACAAACTAATATAGCAACCAATTCAAATTCTAATACCAATTATTATTAAATGTTCTGCAGGCCAAAACAAACACGCTTGTTAGTTTGCAATCTCTGACCTACAGTCAGTCTGCCACATTGACACTTGTATCTGATGGGTCTGAGCAAACTTTACTGTTCCATTGTGCCAAAGAAACACAAAAGCAGAAAGAATGGTCCAAGTGCTAGAAAGACAAGGCATGTGAAGATGGTAACAAATGGGAAACTTATCTGGACACAGTTATTGTCTAAATGGCTGTTTGTACAATGTCACTTTGGACTAATGAACAAAAGAACTTAGGACTTAGGGAAGAGCCAGGAAAGAGCTTTGGTTAAAATATCTACAACGAGGCCGGGCGCAGTGGCTCACGCCTGTAATCCCAGCACTTTGGGAGGCCGAGGCGGGTGGATCACGAGGTCAAGAGATCGAGACCATCCTGGTCAACATGGTGAAACCCCGTCTCTACTAAAAATACAAAAAATTAGCTGGGCATGGTGGCGCGTGCCTGTAATCCCAGATACACAGGAGGCTGAGGCAGGAGAATTGCCTGAACCCAGGAGGCGGAGGTTGCGGTGAGCCGAGATCGCGCCATTGCACTCCAGCCCGGGTAACAAGAGCGAAACTCCGTCTCAAAAAAAAAAAAAAAAAAAAAAAATATCTACAACGAGCCAGGCGTGGTAGCTCAAGCCTGTAATTCTAACACTTTGGGAGGCCAAAGCAGGTGGATGGCTTGAGCCCAGGAGTTCAAGATCAGCCTAGGCAACATGGCAAAACCCCATCTCTATAAAAACAACAACAACAACAACAAAAATTAGTTGAGTGTGGTGGCTTACACCTATAGTCTCAGCTACTTGAGAGGCTGAGGTTGAGCCCCGGAGGCTCAGGTTGCAGTGAGCCAAGATTGCGCCACTGCAGGCCAGCCTGGGTGATAGAGCAAGACTCTTTCAAAAAAAAGTAACATAAAATATTTGCAATGGTTATTGTGTATTGAGAACCTGTGCTATGCGTTCTCTCGATGACATCACTTTAATTCCTCACGGCGACCTTACACTAAAATGGGCATGAGTAGATTCCTTTTACACATGTGGACACCAAGGCTCAAAGTGGTCAAGTGACCTCCATCACCTCTCATTCATTCAACACATAATTAGTGAGTTCCATGACAGATGTGGCCACAGTATTGTGCTGCTGATGGGGTCCATTTCTTGCTGGGTCCAGACTCCTCGGTCTGGACTGGCCTTAGGATTTACTTTGGCCAACTGTACATAGCAGAAGTGATGCTGTGTGAATTTCAGAGCCTCAGCCTTCAGAGCAGTCCCCATTTAAGGAAGCCCAGGCTGGCCTGCTGGAGGGTGAGTAAACCAAGGCATGCCAGCCAACAGCCAGCATCCACAGACATTCTGCACTTTTTAGTCCAGTCTGGACACCAACTGAATGCTGCCACAGTGTGCCCAGGTAAAACCAGCCAAAGAACCACTGAGTTGACCCACAGAATCATGCAAAATTAGCAACTGTTATTGTTTCAGTTTCTGGGTTCTATTCTATCACACAGTGATAGAATCTCCTACTATGTGGCCAGGTCATAAGCTGTGGACTCCAGGACCCCACAGAGCCCTACAGCTGTAGGGCAATGGGATGGAGGGCAGTCAGTGATTCTCTATCAAGCTGCCTTTCCAGATCCAAAATTGTGGAACTGGGAACAAGAATGTAAGATAATACTAATAATAGCAGCAGCAGCCAACATTTCTTGTGGGCTTGCTATGTGACAGCAATTCTGTCAGCGTGGGAGGGCGGTATTATTACTTCTGTTTTAGAGATGAGGATGCTGAGGTCCAGAGAAGTGAAGTAGTAAGTGGCCGAGAAGGACAAGTTGGTCTGATTCCAAAGCTCCACTCTTAAGCCCCATGCTAGACTGAGCTCAAGTGGACAGAATCAGATAGTGGATATGGGAGAATCCAGACAGAGGTGAGGGACCCAGGCTGGGTATCAAAGCTGGAGAATCAGAAATCAAGACTCCTAGAGACAAGTGTCTGCCTCTCATACAGCCCCCTTGACATACAGAGAGGAGAACAGAGGCTCAGAGAGGTAAAGCGTCTAGCCCAAGGCCACTCAGCTAAAGCAGGGCAGTGGGAAGGGAGATGGGGCAGAGCTGGGCTTTACAACCTAATCACTGTGCACTCTGAACCCTGTTCCTTCCACTATGCCAAGCTGATCTCTAAATTCGAGACTGAGGAAGTTGGGTTCAGGGTCTCAGGAATGGGATCTTAGCTTAAAGAGACAAAAAGAGACTGGGGTCTGTGAATAGAACTCAAAATTAGATAACCATAATCTAAGACTCAACTTAGAGCCACAGACTATCAGAACAGAAGGGTCCTCAAAGAGCCTCAAAGCCAGGGTCTTCAGACTTCAAAGAGAATCTTATGCAGAAGCCCAACGCTGCAGCCAGACAATGAGATACTGCTAAGTCCAGTTCTAAGAATTTATCCTACAAATGGCTGTGCATCAAAAATGCAGGTCCAAGAAAGTCAGTGCAGCTTTGCTTATAGTGAGAACAAAGACTGAAAGAACCTAATTTGGGCCAAGTTAAAAAGATTATCGATGTCATAAAAGAATCCCAGGCAACCACTAAAATAGCAAGGTCTACAAGATATATTAGGAGGAAAAAAAACAAGCTACAGAACAACGTGTACAATATGCTACTCTTTGTTAAAGAAAAAGCAGGGATGTGCTTGTATATGCATAGACACTGCTGGAAGGACGGTGACCTCTGAAAAAAGAAAATGAGAGACCCATGGAGGGAAGGAAACTGATTTTTCACTCCTCACCCACCTTGTATTCTTTGAATTCTATTTTACATAGGTTTGTATTAACTTTTGTCCCTTCCCCAATTTTATTTATTTATTTATTTTTGAGACAGGGTCTCACTCTGTCACCCAGGCTGGAGTGCAGTGGCACAATCTTGGCTCACTAGAACCTCTGTCTCTTGGGCTCAAGTGATTCTCCCACCTCAGCCTCTGGAGTAGCTGGGACCACAGGTGCGTGCCACTAAGCCTGGCTAATTTTCGTATTTTTTGTAGAGAGAGGGTTTCATCATGTTGCCCAGGCTGGTCTCCAACTCCTGAGCTCATGATCTGCCCACCCCAACCTCCCAAAGCTCTGGGATTAAAGGCATGAGCCACCACGCCCAGCCCCCTTCCCCAATGTAATAAATTTTTAAAATGTGAAGTATGATATTTAAGTGTGTATGGAAATGCATGGTTGGCTGGGCTTGGTGGCTCACATCTATAGTCCCAGAACTTTGAGAGGCCAAGGAGGGAGGATCACTTGAGCCCAGGAGTTCAAGACCAGCCTGGGCAACATAGTAAGACCCTATCTCAAAATAACTTATAAAAGATAAAAAGAAATGCAGAGTCAAGAAGAACCAAAGTAATCCTTAATAAGAAAAGCAAAACTGAGGGTTTACCCTGTCAAATATTAACACTTAATTTAAAGTTATAGTAATTAAGACACTGCAGTACTAAACAAAGATAGACAAATAGACAATAGAATGGAGTGTTTAGAAACCCACAAAAAAATGGATATTGATTTGTGACAAAGGTGAAACTGTCGTGAAGGGGGAAGAATGATTGTTAAAATAAATAGTGCTGCTGAATTAAATACCCATATGGAAAAAAATTATTCTGGCCGGGCACAGTGGCTCATACCTGTAATCCTAGCAGTTTGGGAGGCTGAGGCAAGTGGATCACTTGAGGTCAGGAGTTCTAATATGGTGAAACTCTCATTTCTACTAAAAATACAAAAATGAACCGGGTGTGCTGGTGGGTGCCTGTAATCCCAGCTACTTGGGAGGCTGAGACAGGAGAATCATTTGAACCCAGGAGGCGGAGGTTGCAGTGAGCCAAGATCACATGCCACTACACTCCAGCCTGGGCAAGGGGCGGGGGAGGGGAGGGGAAGAGAAAGTATTCTGACTCCCCTACCTCACATGCTACATAAAAATCAATTTCAGGAGGATGGCAAACCCAAATGTAAAAGGCAAAATTATTAAGTTTTCAGAAAACAAATAGAATATCTTCATGATATAAGGGTATGCATAGAATTCTTAAACTCTTAAACCATTAACCATAAAGGAGAAAAGTTGATAGAGTGAATTTAAGTAAAATTAAAAATCAAATGCTTTTATCCAAAAGATACTACTGAGAATGAAAAGGTAACCACAAAGTGGGAGAAGGCATTTGTAATACACACATGACTTATACCCAAGAATGTATAAATAACTCACAAATCAATAAAAAGGTCATATATCCAAATATTTTTAAATGGAAAAAGACATGAATAGGAACCTTGCAAATGAGGATTTCCAAATAGCCAATAAAGGGCCAGGTGTGGTGGCTCATGCCTGTAATCCCAGCACTTTAGGAGGCCAAGGTGGGTGGATCCCTTGAGCCCAAGAGTCCAAGAACCAGCCTGGGGAACATGGTGAAACCCTATCTATTAAAAGAAAAAAAATTTTTTAAATTAGGTGGGTGTAGTGGTGCATGCCTGTGGTCCCAGGTACTCAGGAGGCTGAGATGGGAGAAGTGCTTGAGCCCGAAGTAGAAGCTGCAGTGAGCTATGATTGGACCACTGCACTCCGGCCTGGGTAACAGAGCAAGACCCTCTCTCAAAAAACAAAAACAAACAGAAACCAAATAGCCAATAAACACAAAAAGGTATTCTATCTCCCTGATCATTAGGGAAACGCAAATGAAAACCACCATATGTGGTTGGTACCTTAATACACTCACCACTGACGAAAACAAGGAGCAAGTGGAAATCTCATCCATTTGCTGCTGCTCGGCATGAAAGTGAAAGTGGTTCAATCACTTTGGAAAACACTTTTGCAAAACCTGCTAAAGCTGGGACCAACACCCTGCGACCCAGTAACTCTCTGGAACACCCCAACAGAAACATAAATACATGTTCTACTGCATGGAAGAGAACCTTCCTAGCTGTACTATTCCTAACAGCAAAAAGCCAGAAACAAACTTCCATCTAGATTTGATGAATCAGTAAATTGCAGTACATTCAACATACAACAGTGAGACTACACTCCTTGCAATGACACAGATGAATCTCATAATGTTGGCGAAAGAAGCCAGTCTCAAGAGAGAACATACGGTATGATGCCATTTATATGAGGTTCAAAGGCGGGCAAAGTCGATTTATGGTGACGGAAGCTGAGATGGGGGTTAGCCTTGGTGAGTCAGTGATTGGAAGGGCATGGGGAGGCTTTGGGTTGAGGACAGCTGGTTGGTTACACAGGTGTGTTCAGTTTTTGAAACTTCAGTGAGAAGTTACACAATTTGTGCACGTTTCTGTATGTGTGTTACATTTCAACAAAAATCTCTGGAAAGTAAAAACAAAAAATTAAAGTACAGTAGGTTCTAGAACAATCCTCACAAGCTGATTGCTTGGATGCTTTCACGAACCTGGGATCCAAATCCATATCCAGGATTTCCCAGAGTGTAAACAACCCTGATCTAGTCCAACCTCCTCACTCTACTATGAATATTTTACTTATTTATTTATTAATTCTTTTATATATATATATTTTTAGACAAGGTCTCACTCTGTTGCCCTGGCAGTGGTGTGATCTGGGCTCACTGCAGCCTCAACCTCTTGGGTTCAAGCAACCCTCCTGCATCCCAAGTAGCTGGGATTACCGGTGCGCACCAACATGCCCTGCTGATTTTTGTATTTTTAGTAGAGATGGGGTTTCGCCATGTTGCCCAGGCTGGTCTCAAACTCATGGGCCCAAGCGATCCTCCCGCCTCAGCCTCCCAAAGTGCTGGGATTACAGATGTGAGCTACCATGACCAGACTGCTAGGAATACTTTAATCCCCTCACTTTAAAGGAGGATACTGAGGCTAGAGAGAAGAGACCTCCTGAGGTCACATAGTGTGTGGATGGCAGTGCCAGGCACAGCACACAGTACTGAGGGCTCAGAAAGAAGAAGAAATAGAGGCAATGTGGTGCAAAAGACAGGTGTGTAGACTCTGCTGCCTTCTAACCAGGTGGCCTCAGGCACATCCTTTAACCCTCCCATGCCTTCATCTGAAAATCAGGGCTGCTATGAAGATTGAGTCACATGAGCACAGGGCTTGTGGCACAGCACTCAAAGCCATGAACCACTACGACTGCTATTTGTACCTAGGATACAAGCTCAGGAGAGGGAGGGAGGGAGCTCTCATGCATGCCTTGGGCACTGCAAAGGCTTTTTTAGCTCATGTGATCCTCTCACAGCCCCTCAAGGTGAGATGCAGACCTATTTTACAGATAAAGCTATGGAGACTGGATAGTTAAGTGACTTGAACTAGTAAGAATGGAGGAATGGGACTGAGGTCCCTCTGTCCGCAGCAGAGGGACTACTTTTACTACCATACTAGTCACCAAAGGGCAGAGTGAGGCATCACAGCTCAATGAAGGGAATCCTCAGGACTGCCTGGGTGCCCTGAGAAATTCTCCAAGACTAGGGCAAGGCCAGGGGCTGAGGAGGGCAGGCCCCTGCACAGCCTCAACTCTATAGGACTTATGGACCCCTAGCTTCCCTGTGGGGCCTCTCTCCATCTCAGCGCCAGCCCACCCTATCCCAGCACCAGACCACAGAGCCTGACCCAGGGGCAGTGCCAGCCTGCACTCCATCACCAAGAGCCCCTCACTCCCACACTTAGACCACCTCTAATCCCTAGCAGCATCTTTCATGGGCCAAGAAGCTTTCCTGACTCCAGATCTGACCCTACCCCTCCCTGCTCAACACGCTCTTTCCAAGGTAAAGCATAGGACAACTGAGTCCTTCAAAGCCCTTTGCCACCTGCTGCCTCACAGCCCCTATGCTGCCTCAGTCCCATGGCTCACCACACCCCTCTGTGCTTGCTGGGTGTTGGGCATGGCTCTAGGCCCTGGGAACAGAGCAGTAAATGAGACAAATCCTAACCCACATCTTGCCCTAGGCACCCAGTTTGGGTCACATGTGAATCCCCAAGTGCCTGACACAGGTCTTGCTCAGAAACCCATGAAGGCAATACCGGTGAATGAACGGGACTTGTCTGGATGTGTACACAGAGGCTGTTGCCTCCCTGTTCAATCTGACAAATGCCTCCTAAAACTCCAGCTCCTGGTCCTCCTGCTCCTCCTGCTGCCTGGGATATTTTCTGCACACCCAACTCCTATGCAACTCCATCTAACACAGCCTCTGCCAGGAAGCCTTCCTCTGGCCTCCTAAAGCGGATTCAGTCCCTCCTTTCTTTGGGAGTCCCTCATTGTGGGAATGACTATGTCCAGATCTGTCTCCTTCATCAGACTGGGCCACCTCCCAGTGCCACCCGAGAGCACCTGACTCATTTCTGTGCTTCTAGAATGTAAGGGCCAGCACCATGCAGCTTGGTAAATATTTATGGAATGAATAAGTGAATCAACCTATCAAGAGAAGAGTAAACATCAGGAAGGGAAGAACAATATGGGCTCCCAGGCCTGGAGAAGTAAGGAGGAGAGTGAAGAGACACTCGAAGCTCCCAGTGTCATGGCTCAGCTCTCCTAAACTCCCCTCCCTGACCTCTGTGCCCTGTTCCCCACCAAGCCCCCCAACTCTTCTGCCTCCAGGAGGCTTCAGAAACTGACCATACCCCACAGCACAGAGGGGCCAACTGGTCCTAGCCAAGCCCCCAGGACCCCTTGGTGAGGCTGTTAGGAGGTGTCTGGTTTCCCGTCTGCAGGCCATCTGTCCCTACACAACAGGCTCACTGGCCCTCCTCCAGAGAGATTTGAGGTCCATTTTAGATCAGAAGTTCCCTAGGGACCAAGGGAACCACTCGCAACTCACTGCTTCAGGGGGCCTCTGACATCCTGTAGAGTCCTCTGGTAACCCTCTCTGAATATCAGCATCCACAGCTAAGAGCTGGCACAGATCAGAGTTACTGAGCAGCTCCCTCAGTAACAACGAATTCTGACAGGCTGCAGACTTGGCTGCTCTGAAGAGCGTGGCTGCCTCGCGTATCCAGCCTCCAGGCCAGGTGTTTGGGGAAGGCTCCTGCTCACCAGGCCCTGTGCGTCACCCTCTCCCTGACCTCCTAAAGCACTGGAAGCCCATTGTACCTGGCGGGAAGCAGCAGGGCACCAGCTCTGAGCCTGACACTCAGCTCCTCCAGGGACTCACCGTGTGACCTGCTTCCTTACCCTCAAAAGGAGGAAATGAGACCAAGCTCACAACAGTAGCCATGAGGTCTAAAGAATGATGCTTGGAAAGGGCCTAGCACAGGGCCTGGTGCAGAACAGGTACTCAATAAATACTTGGCACACAAAGACTCCTCTGCCTCTGATTTGGTGAAATGTAGGAGTGGCATCCCCAGGGCTACAGGACAATGCCCCTGGCTGGTGTTTGGTGGGAGGTCTGGAGCTTCAGAGCACAGAGGTCAAGACTCAGGCTCTGAAGGATTAGAGATATGGCTTCCTGTCCTGGATGTGCTGGGTACTTGCTGTGTGACCCTGGGCAAATCACCTCCCCTCTCTGAGCCTCGGTTTCCACATTTTCAAGATGGACACTGAGTTGGCATGTATTAACACACTCGGTTGGCAAGGGTGGCAAAACAACTGTTCTGGCAATCATGATTCATCAGGACCGACCAGGGCCAGATACTGTGCAAAGAGCTGGGTTAAACTTGGCCCTGAGGGCAGTCTGCATCCTCCTCTGCTCTGGCAGCACTTAGAATGGTGATGCCTTGTTCATAACCTGGAGTTGCTGGGTGTAGGGAATCCCAGCCCCCACTGGCCTGTGTGCTGTGCCAGCCAATGCATCCCTCCACCTCATGGAGGGGGCTAGGACTGGGCTCAGGGCAGTGTCAGGGAAGGCCCAGCATTCAGGCCCCTTCACTTACCACCCCCAGACCCCCATCTAGGGCCACTCACCAGGATGGTCGTGACCACCAGGGTCTTGTTGGCCAGTGTCTGCGACAGGTTGATGTCCAGGGTGGTGGCGTTCATGGCTAGGGTGCGGTTAGAGTACCACACCCCAATCTAGGAGGCAGAGAAGGTGCTGTCAGTTCAGGCCCCTGAGGTCACGGCAGCCTCTGGGCCTGCCCCCACCCTCACCCTGGCAGGGCTCTGGCGTTGTCTTGGGTCTGCTCACCTCACGGTGGCCCTGCCGGGACTTCTCTAGGATACGCAGGGTATAGTTGGTTCTCTGCCCTTTGCTGTTGAACTCGACCCGCCCGGTCAGCCCATCATACTCTACCTGGCAGGGCGGGGAGGCGGGGCAGAGGGAGGGTGCAGGGGACCAGAGATGGGCAGGGAAGGCCCAGCGGGGATGAGACAACCAAAGAGAAAGGCACAGACAAATTGGGGTGGAGGGGACAAGAGAGAGAAGAAGAAGACCACAGTCAAAAGAGCAAGATAACATGCAAGGAAGCAAGGGGAGATGGGACAAAAGGTATGAAGAGGACAAGTCTCAGAAGGAGAGAGAGAGTGCAACCCAGACAGGCAGCAACAGCCAGGAGTGGACAGGGGAGGCAGTGGGTAAGGTGTGAGGAGGAGGGAGGGCAGAGGGCCACAGGGTGGACACAGTGAGTGCTCCCACCTGAGGTGGCCATGCCCTGCCTCCTCTGCCCACTCCCACTCGGGCTCACCATGCGCAGGTAGTTCATGAGGCTGGTCCCATGGGGCCAAATGTTGGCTGATGTACAGGCCAGAGGCTTCACGCCAATCTCCTGGCTGCGGTTCAGCTCTCGGACGGCACTCACCACCACATGCACGGCGTCAAACATCAGGGCAGCTGACAGCTGGAGTGAGACAGAGGCGGAGATGGGATGGATAAGAGGCTGCTTAGCCAGGGGAGCCCCCAAGCTGCCACCCTCAAGCCCTTGAATAATTTCCCTCTCTCCAGGAATGGGAAACTAGGTGGGTCAGGAGGAAGTTGCTCTGGTGTCTTTCTCGGGAATTGGAAATGACAGTGGGGAAGATGTGTATGCCTCCCGTGTCTTGGTGGGAGTAGGTCTTCTAGATTGCATGTGGCCATGTGTCTCTCAGAGGGTCCCTGGATGGCCAGCTGTGTCACCTGCACGGGCAGGTGTGTCTGGGAATCTGGGTGATGCAGGCTGGGGAAGATGGCCATAGTCCCCGTCTGAGTGTATCTGCGGCATGTTTACTTCAGTGGGGCTGGATGACAGTGCCCATTCGTCTATATGCAGGGTGGGTGTGGTGTCAAAGAGGCAAGAGCATATAATGGTTGGTCCTGGGCCTGTGAGGCAGGTGGCTCAGAGCTAAAGGCCTAGCTCTGCTATTTCCTCATTCTGTGATATGGCTGAGTCCCCATTCTTCCCTGAACCTCAGTTTCCTTCTCTGTAACATGAAGATAACAGTAATCCCTACCTTCATGTGTTGTGGTGATCTGGTAACATAATGCCTATAAAGCACTCAGAACAGCACCTGGCACACAGAGAGCATCCCATACACTCTGGCCACCAAGCTGTGACACAACCATGGTGTCTGTGTGTGCTTGTGTGTGTGTGTCCTAGCTGTGTTAGTTTGACAGTCTGACTATCTGCGTTGGGCAGATGTGCACAGGAGTACACACAAACGTGCCTCTGTATTGGGGTGTGTGATGTCCCTATGTGGACCCATCTGACTCAACAGCTTGGTGTCCACGTGCACTCTGCATGTAGGAGTATCTTGGTGTCTTGGTATCTGAGTAGATGTCTATGAACAAATATACATAAACATGCATCTTTTGTATGCTGGCATTTATTCAACATCAATTATCAGATACCTGTTAGGAACTACAGACTGTTTTAAGTGCTGGGAATACAATGGTGAGCAAAGTAGAACCCCCTGCCCTAATAGAACTTACAGTCCTCAAATCCGTATCTCTATGTAAGTCTAATATACAGCAAGCCATATCATGATGAAATAAGCAAATAGAAGTGCTATGGAAAAAGAAAAGGCAGGAAGGGGTGAAAAAGTAGGTAGTTTACCTTTTTTTTTTTTGAGACAGAGTCTCGCTCTGTTGCATGGGCTGGAGTGCAGTGGCACAATCTTGGCTCACTGCCTTTTCTACCTCCCAAGTTCAAGCAATTCTTGTGCCTCAGCCACCCGAGTAGCTGATACTACAGGCATGTACCACCATGCCCGGCTAATTTTTGTATTTTTAGTAGTTTCACCATTTTGGTCAGGCTGGTCTCAAACTCCTGGCCTGAAGTGATCCTCCCGCGTCAGCCTCCCAAAGTGCTGGGATTAAAAGTGTAAACCACCACACCTGGCCAATTTACTTTAGACAGAGTCTCACTCTCTTGCCCAGGCTGGAGTGTGATGGCACAATCTCGGCTCACTGCAACCTCCGCCTCCCAAGTTCAAGTGATTCTTCTGCCTCAGCCTCCTGAGTAGCTGGGATTATAGGCACTCGCCATCATGCCTGGCTAATTTTTGTACTTTTGTAGAGACGGGGTTTCACCGTGTTGGCCAGGTTGGTCTCAAACTCCTGATCTCAGGTGATCTGTCCACCTCGGCTTCCCAAAGTTCTGGGATTACAGCTGTGAGCCAGCGTGCCTGGCCAAGTTTACCATTTTTTTTAACAGGAGGAGGAAGGAAAATCTCATACCTGAGGGGACACTGGAGCAATGTCCTAGTGATGGGGAGCAAGCCGTCACTTCTCTGGGGAAGTGCACAGGAAGCAGGGGGAAGAGGGTGTGCAAAGGCCCTAAGGTGCACCTGTGCTTGGGGCACTAGAGGCACCTCAAGGAGCTGGTGTGGGCAGAGTGGTGTGACAGGTAGAGGGAGAGAAGGAAGGCATGGGCCCAACCCATCACAGAGCCACATCATGAGACCTCAGGGAGGGCCAGAGGGTTCTGAGCATGATCCGAGTGAGTCTGAAAGGAGCCCCCAGAAGTACCTATGTACAGAGTGTCTCTGGGTGTGACTGAGTATGTGTGTACTCACCGCAGGGCCCGGGTATGTGCTGGCTTCACAGTTCTCCCTCCAGGACATGTTGAGGCTGCGGACAAACTCAGGGTAGAAGGGGTGGGATGTGTTGAACATGGAGAAGCCCAGGATGTTGGAGGAGTCCTCCACGATACCGTCCAGATGCAGGATAGGGAAGTCCTGGGACGAGAAATAGGTGGTAAGGCCTGTGGCTGAGCCCTGAGTGGGACAGCTGCAGTGGGAGGGAAGTGGGGGCAGAGAGGGGCCAGAGGGTGTACACACCATGGTGGTGAGGATGTACTTGTAAAACGCTGAGGTCATTCCCAGTTCCGAGGCCTGGAAAACACAGGGAGACAAAGAGGCAGAGTGAGAGACAGAGACCCACAGGCAGAGATGGGGAGGATCCAAGAGAGGAATAGAGATTTAGAGACAGGCCTGGCAAGAAGACACCCCATGAGAAACACAGTAAAGTAAGAGATGCTGAGACAGACAGGGAGGCGACAAGTGGGGGCAGAGGGAGGCCTTAGTCCCTGATGTCCCACCATGCTGACTGCTGTCCCAGGTGTGACAGAGATTTTGCTAGAGGAGACAGTAAGACCCCCAAATGCCCCACCTCTCATAAAGGCACTTAGAAGATGTCCTTCTGGAGATAGGCAAGAAGAAGCCTCAGAAACAGGGCAGGGAGGAAAATTATCTTTTTTGGTTGTTTGTTTTTAAGACAAGGTCTTGCTCTGTCACCCAGGCTGGAGTGCAGTGGTGGGATTGTAACTTAATGCAGCCTTGACCTCTCAGGCTCAAGTGATCCTCCCACCTCAGCTCCTGAGTACTTGGAATCATAGGCATGCACCACAATGCCAAGCTAATTAAAAAAAAATTTTTTTTTTGTAGAGATTAAGTCTCACTATGTTGCTCAGGCTGGTCTCAAGCTCCTGGCCTCAAGCAATCCTCCTGCCTTGGCCTCCCATAGTGTTGGGATTACAGATGTGAGCCACCAGTCCCAGCAGAGAGGAGAGCCTTAATTTTAACCCCTACACTCTCCAAAAGCCATGGTTGGGCTGCTAATGAGTAGGGCTCAATCCAGTCATAAAGTTAGAAAATCGATCTCCTGCAATCTTTAAAAGTCTGCTTTGCAATAATAGCAGCCAGTTTGAATGTCAAGATTCATTCTTGAGTCCCTTTTCTCATAGTCCTCAAGGAAAACAAAGCTGGAAAAACTCCCGGCCAGAAGCACTCAAGTCTGTCCCCCTACGAGAATCATAACATTAAAGGGTACCAGCTTGCATTTCCTGGGTGGCAGGGGTTGGGCTCTCATCACGTGAGTGTCAGGGAAGGGCAGGCTTGGAGAGGGAAGAGACAACTGTTCACAGGGCTGTCATGGGAGTGGTTGGGATCCCAGCCCAGGCCTGTCTACCTCCCAAACCTGTAACCTCTTTCCTAAGCCATCCTGTCTCAAGAGTCCAGTGGATTCTGTTCACACTTCCTGTGGGCTATGTCAGCAGTGACATACAGTTTTTTCTTTTTTGAGACAGAGTCTTGCTCTGTCGCCCAAACTGGAGTGCAGTGGTGCGATCTCAGCTCACTGCAACCTCCACCTCCTGGGTTCAAGTGATTCTCCTGCCTCAGACTCCCAAGTAGCTGGGACTACAGGCATGTGCCACCATGCCTGGCTAATTTTTTGTATTTTTAGTAGAGACGGGGTTTCACTGTGTTAGCCAGGACGGTCTTGATCTCCTGACCTCGTGATCCGCTCACCTCAGCCTCCTGAAATGCTGAAATTACAGGCGTGAGCCATCGCACCCAGCTGACATATAACTTTAATTAAAAAAAAAAAAAAGTAGAGAAAATAAATAATACAAATTCGATTATGAAGAAAAATTAAGATCAGTGTAGTAGAGCTGGGTACAGTGGCTCACGCCTGTAACCCCAGAACTTTGGGAGGCTGAGGCAGAAGGATCACTTAAAGCTAGGAGTTCAAGACCAGTCTGAGCAATATAGTGAGAACTTGTCTCTAATAAATAAATAAATAAATATTAAATAAAAATAATTTTTAAAAGAGCAGGTTTGAGAAGCTGAGGCGGGTGGATCACTTGAGGTCAGGAGTTCAAGACCAGCCCAGACGACATGGTGAAACCCTGTCTCTACTAAAAAAGAGAAAAATTAGCTGAGCGTGGTGGCACACACCTGTAGTCCCAGCTACTTGGGAGGCTGAGGGAGGAGAATCGTTTGAACCCGGTAGGTGGAGGTTGCAGTGAGCTGAGATTGCACCACTGCCCTCCAGCCTGGGTGACAGAGCAAAACTCCGTTTCAAAAAATTAATAATAAAATAAAACAAATAAAAGAGCAGGGAAGCAAATGAGTGATTGGTGAGTATGGATCATTGGTAAACAGAATGTGCCAGGCCCACAGGGGAAGGTCCTGGTGCTCTGGTCTCCCCCACGTGCCCTTGAGCCAGTCCTTTCCTCCCAATCCCCAGATTCTTCATCATGACATCTGTCCTGTGGGGTGGGGTGAAAGCCAAATTAAAGAATACATGCAGGCCAGGTGCAGTGGCACATGTTTGTAATCCCAGCATTATAGGAGGCTGAGGCAGGAGGATCACTCAAGCCTAGGAATTTGAGCCCAGCCTGGGCAACATAGCAAGACCCAGACGCTATAAAAAATTAAAAAAAAATTAACCAGGTGTGGTGGCACAAGCCTGTAGTCCCAGCTACTCGGGAGGCAGAGGCAGGAGGATTCCTTGAGCCCAGGAGTTTGAGGCTGCAGTGAGCTAGGATCACACCACTGCACTCCAGCCTGGGTAACAGAGCAAGAGCCTGTCTCAAAACAAAGAAAAAAGCCAGGTGCAGTGGCTCATGCCTGTAATGCCAGCACTTTGGGAGGCTGAGGTGGGTGGATCACCTGAGGTCAGGAGTTCAAGACCAGCCTGGCCAACATGGTGAAACCCTGTCTCTACTAAAAATAAAAATAAAAAAATTACCTGGGTGTGGTGGCGGGGGCCTACTTGTGAGGCTGAGGTGGAGAATCTCTTGAAACCAAGAGGTAAAGATTGCAGTGAGCCGAGATCGTGCCACTGCACTCCAGCCTGGGTGACCCAGCAAGACTCTGTATCAAAAAGAAAAAAGAGGGCCGGGCGCGGTGGCTCACGCCTGTAATCCCAGCACTTTGGGAGGCCGAGGCAGGTGGATCACGAGGTCAACAGATTGAGACCATCCTGGTCAACATGGTGAAACCCCGTCTCTACTAAAAAATGCAAAAAATTAGCTGGGCATGGTGGCACGTGCCTATAATCCCAGCTACTGAGGAGGCTGAGGCAGGAGAATTTCCTGAACCCAGGAGGTGGAGGTTGCGGTGAGCCGAGATTGCGCCATTGCACTCTAGCTTGGGTAACAAGAGCGAAACTCCGTCTCAAAAAAAAAAAAAAAGAAAAAAGAAAAAAGAGTTCAATAAAAAATCCTTCAGAGCTATGAGGTAGCCAGCTCTGACTCTGGACAAGGCACTGCCCTACATTCTTTACCTGCCACTCACTCATTAACCCCCACAATCCACTGAGTAGGAACCATTCACAGAGAGAAGGGGTGACTGCCCAGGACCACACAACCAGGAAGCAGCCAGGCTGAGAGACAAACTTTATAATTATCATCTTCATGGAAGAAGGTCTTGAAACCACCTTTTGATTCCTGAGGCCCATGGGCATCTGGTGACTTAATCAGTCACCCCAAGTTTCTGGCCCCAGCCCTTTGGGAAATCAGAGGTGTGGGGCTCACCTTTCGGAGGATGAGGTGGGAGATGGAGGCGTTGGCATCGATGATGATGGTGGACACCTTGTCATCACGGATCTCCTTGAGCAGCGGCGTGGGGTCCCGGCTGTCGTCCAGCATCCTCACTGACAGTGTCTCCTTGGAGATGAGGAAGCCACGTACCAGTTCCTCCAATCGCAGCAGGCCTGAGGGAGGGGTGGGGCCTTGGGTTGGAGCACTTCCGGGTGCCCAGGCATGGTGTAGACACTCCCTCCTCCTCAACATGGGGCAGCTGGGCAGGGGACTGGAGGGTGTGCCAAGGACATGGGGCAGCTGGGTCCCATGGGGTAATGTTCTCGGAGACCTGAAGCCTGGGCCCTCCCCAATTAAAATACCAACCTAGATCTCTTCCTAGAACTTCACATTCCTGTCTCTGCCACCTTCCTGACCCCTCATTGGGGTGTCTAATGTGCATCTCACCCTTACTCTCCTTGCTCAACCACCAAGGCTTCCCCATGTTGGTGAGCAGCATCTCCAGTGTGCCGGTTGCTCAGGCCAAAACCCTGGCTTCCTCTCTTTCACATCCAATCTAAACACATCAGATCCCCTCGCCCTGTGCCACTGTCAGCACCCTGCCCTGAGCTACGACCAACTCCTGCCTGCTGCAATCCCCAAGCCTGCCCTTGAGTCTGTTCCCTACACAGCAACCACAATGATGCAGGTCAGATATGCTCCTCCTCGCCTCAAACCCTTTCATGGCTTGTCAGTTCGGAGTCCTAAAGGCCAAAGTCCCCACAGCCTCCAAAGCCCCACACAACCTGCCCACCTTCCTTGTTACTGCCCAGATTGCAGGAGCTCAAGACCAGCCTGGCCAATACAACATCTCTTAATAAAAAAAAAAAAAGCACTTGTTGAGTAGGTGCTCTGTGTCAGGCTCTGCTCTTGATATCGGGTCAGCCGTGAGTGAAGTAAACCAGGTACAGGATGAGGAGAGGAGTTGGGCAATAAACACTGTAAATAAATACATTACATGGTTAGAAGCAGTGAGTTCTGTGTTAAAGCAAAAGTGAATTATGAAGACTAGGAGTCTAGTGTGGGCATGGGGTGGAACTTTAAATGAAATGGTGGGCAGGGCCCTCATTGAGACACTAGAGACTGATCCCTAATAGCCTAATACCAAGAGCCGGGCCTGGCACACAGCAGCTGTTCAATAAATACTTTTTTTTTTTTAACCACCCAGCCTGCAGCCCCTCCTTTCCCCATCACTCACTCTTTGGGCTTGAGCCACATCACCCCCTTGCTGTTCTATACACACCACAGTCTTGCTCCTGTCCTGCAGCCCTCACTCTGGCTGTTCCCTTGTCCTGGAACCCTCTTCTCTCACATTCTCAAATGGCTCCCTCCTTCCCCTCGTCCAGGTCTCTACTCCAAGGTCACTTTCTCAATGAGGCCCTCACCCACCATTTCATTTAAAGTTGCACCCACTCCCACACCATTCTTCATAAGTCATTTCTACTTTTCCATAGAACTCACTACTTTTAACCACGTAATGCACTTGTTTGTGGTGTTTTTTGCCCAACTCCTCTCATCAGAATGGACTTGGACTATTTCACCCATGGCTGATCCCTAATACAAACAGCAGTGCCTGGCACATAGCAGGTGCTCAATAAATACCTTTTTTTTTAAGAGATGGGGTCTTGCCATGTTGCCCAGGCTGGTCTTGAACTCCTGGCCTCAAGCCATCCTCCTACCTTGGCCTCCCAAAGTACTGGGATTACAGGCGTGAGCCACCACACCTGGCCCAATAAATACTTCTTGAAGGAGGAATTCCTTCTAGAGGCTATGGAGCATAGTCCCTCCCTGCCTCAAGCTCCACAACCACAAATCTATCAGCCTACTGACATCTCATGTCAATGTCACACCATGCCCAACATGTGCCCCTTATGGATTGTGTTCCTCCTCGGCAGAGGTCTCTCACCATCCCTGGCCCCACTCTCCTCTCCCTCACTGCCTCTCACATCACCCTGGCCCGCTCATTCCCACTGCCACTACCTGGGCCCAGACCAGTGTTGCCTCTCCCCTGCCTTATGCTGGTCTCCTTGCCACTCCTCTTGTCACTCTCCAGTCTATTCTCTACACTGCAGCCAAAAGGTTCTTCCTACAACACAAATCCGACCCTCTGCCCTCGCCCTGCCCTGTGTGGGGATCTTCCATGGCTCCCATCATCTCTTGCTTCGTTGTTCCCACATTTCAGCCACTGGGAGCATCCACAAGCCTCTTGAGGGGGCTGTGCTCCCTGGACCCTCCACCTCTGCCCCTGCCACACTCTCTGCTTAGAACCTGTTTCCTCTTTCTTCCCATACCCTTCAGATTCAGCTTGGATATCCCTTTCTCATAGACACAGGCTCCGAATCTCCCAGATGGATTAGGATCCCTCCTATGTAATACCAGACGCTCCACGTGCCTCCTGGCAGCACACGTACCACTCTGTATCACAACAGCTCAATGACCTATGACCTCCACTAGAACTGGAGTTCCAAGCACCCAGGGACCACGCCCAGGGCCTAGCAGAGGGCTTTGACATGGCAGGTGCTTAGTCACCATCTGGGGATTAAATGGATCTCTCTGGGGAGAGAAGGGGGTCTGTGGAACCAGAGACCTCAGTTTCTGAAGATGGGAGAAGAGCCTGGTGCCTGGGTGCCCTAGGGTTCTAACTAGGGGCCAGTGAACAACTGTGTGGGACATCAGATCTCTTGGGAAGGAACAGAAAAGAAAACATCCAGATCTCCTCCCTCACACTCAGCCTTGGCGCAGATGAGGCTGGCCGAGGGGTAGTTGAAGGACTTGAGGATTCGGGAGACCGCCAAGCTGACGTCCTCGTTACTGGGGTACAGGCTGACAGATGCGAAGCGAAGGTACTGAAGGCGGGGTGTCTCCTCGGGACCCACCTTGATGTGGGGGATCTGGACAGAGAGGAAACTTTGGCCTCCATCCTGCTCCTCAGAACCACTTCCCACCACAGCCCCAGCCCACACTCCCCACCTCACCTCCTTCTCCCCACAGATATGGCTCACGGTGGAGGCAGATGCTGGGCTGGACGAGGGCCCCAGGACAGACACGACCCCTTTGGGCAGGATCTGACACACTGCAAGGGATGGGGAAGAGATCACAGAGTCAGGGACTCCCTGCCTCCTCTCCTTCCTCATCTCCCAGGGAGTCGCCATGGCCCAGGAGAGGATCAGACACTGGCAACTGCCTGATCCTCTTCTGCCATCCGGGACCCAGAGGGCCAGTCTCTGACCCCACCCAACAAGTGAACATGAGGGGGCATGAGACAGAGAGAGATGAGGACACAGCAACAGAGGGACAGGTCAGGCCAAGGGAGATCAAAGGAAGGGATAAAGAGAAAGAGACACCAGGGGCCTCCTCTGCCTGCAAAGCCTGTGCCTAGTCCCTCAGCTGCTGTGTTGTTCTCAACCTTTTCAGCCGTGCCACAGTCTATGGTGCACTCACTACCTTCTCCCTTGACCCCGCAGCCCAGGTCCCCTGGATCCTCCCCACACTCCAAACACCACTCTCCTGCCACACTTACTTCCTCCTCTTTCTTCTGCTTCCTTCCTCCTTAGACACATGTATGTCTCAAGACTGGGAAGAAGATAGCGCTGTTTTGCCTGTCCAGTGCCTGTTCTCATGGCAGAACCTTAACTTCTCCTGGGGGAACTATTCCCTACCCTTCAGTCCAGGGTTCCCAGGATTGACTGGCACCTGACGCAGGCCTTGGGGAGTCACAGAACCCCATTCTCTGAGCCACAGCAACCAGTTCAGAGATGCACATGGGTTCAAATCAAACCATGGAGCTCCTTCCCCAGGTCTTTTGCTACAATTATCACTGGGTTTGCTAAACTTGTGAGATGTAAGCTTGGTGCTGCTGGGGCCATCTTGCCACCAGTTGAGAGACCATTTCTGAAAATGAAGCCAACTCAGAGGAAAGCAGGCCCCAGAGGTAATGACACAGAAAGACTCCCAGGACATCATTTGAATGCCTGGATCCAGCCATGCCTGAAACAAGCCTAGAAAATCATTTGAACACCTGGATTCAGCCATGCCTGAAATTTGTCCTTAGGTCTTTTAGTGACTGTGAGATAATAAGTTCTCTTTTTTCCTTAAACCAGGCTGAGCTGGGTTTCTGCCATGTCTAACTAAAAGCACCATAACTGAACACCTCATTTCCTCCAAACTGGCTCCTTCTGGACCTTCCACACTGGTGAGGGCTCCACCATTCACACAGACCAGATGCCCGGAAATGGTCCTTGCTTTCAATCTCTCTCCTGACAGCCAATTAGTCACCACATCCTCTCTTCTTTGTCCTCAAATTATCTCACATCTGTCCCCTTCTCTTTAACCCCTTGGCCCCTGCCCTAGTTTAGGACTCTCAACTCAGGCATATACCAGAATCCTCACTCATCACCCAAATCCAGCCTCCAGATTCTCTTTACAGAAGCCTTGCTCCCTGGTACAAACCTATCAATGGCTTCCCAGTGCCTGTGGGTGAAGGTGGCATCTTCCACCCTGGCACTGTAGCCTCCTTGAGCCATCCTGATGATCTGCACAGCCTCACTTCCTACTGCCCTGTCATACTTAGCCCTGACATCTCACAATCTCTCCAAATATGTCCAGATGGATTCAGGATGGGCTCAACTGCACACCCATTCCTTGGCTCCAAACACTTCCCTCTGCTTCTACCCTGATCCCCACCCCATCTCCAGACTCTAGGCACATGCCTGGAATGCCATCTTCCTTTTCACCCTCCACCCCAGCTTCTCCCAAATTGTACTGTGTGCCACACCGGCCAAAAAGGCCTGTGAAATGCCATACCCCATTCTCCCTCTTGGTAATTTGAAACATACATGAACACCATAAAGCCTCTGATAAGGCCTGCAAGAAAGAAACCTGTCTAAAACATGTTTTATGGCAGCATCTCCCAAATGTCTAACTCCTTCACATCTGTTCAAGTGACACCTTTGAACATTCAGCCCATCAGTATTCCACAGACACTTCCACACCCCCGTCATGTGGCCAGCTGTGCTTGGAGCCACACCACTCTTTCTACATCCTGTTCCCTCTCAGAGCCCAGCTTCAGACTAGCCTTCTCCAGAATGCTTTTGCTGACCCTCACCAGAGGCTCCTGCCCTCAATGCCTGGGGCTTGTTATTAAGCTCTGAGGACTAATAAGCATCCCCAGCCAGCTGGGATGGTAGGGCTTATCTTTCCTATGCCACCCTGCACTCCCCCAGAGCAGAACTGGGGCTTATGCTCTCCCTCCTCTCCAACCCAGCAGCCATGTCTGGGAAGAAGGCAGAGACAGACATAAAGGAAGGGGGAAGATGGAGCTAGAAGAGGACAAGGCCAGGCTAGAGGCTGGGGGCAGAGGGACGGACTGAGAACCACCAGCCTGCCCTGCCTCACCCCACGCCCCCATGGCCCCACTCACTGGTGTCCGTGGTCTCGTACTGGCTGTCCCGCTGCAGCTCAAAGATGTCTACTTCCACTCGGGCCTTGGCTGGGACCTCGATGATCCCGTTGATCTGCTCCCGGGCCAGGGCCAAGGCCAGACGCTCACCACGGCCACACACTGTCTGATCATCCAGGATTGCAGCTGAGGGGACATGAGGGTTGGGGACCAGACTCCTGGGTCCTGAGGAAGGAGGGGGCTAGGGTCCTGGACTCCTGGGCTCTAGGGTGAGGTGGGTGCAGGGACCAGGAGTCTAGACACCTAGATCTGAGGTTGGTGGAAGCTAGGGGTCTGGACTCCTGGGTCCCAGGGGAAGGAGAGGCTGGGAACTAGAGGCTGGGACTTGTTGATGCTGAAGAGAGCTGAGACCCAGGTCCTGAGGGACTGGCATGCCTAGGTCCCCAGAGGAGACCCAGGTCCTGACGGGAGGGTCTCTGAGGATGCAAGGACAGGGTGCGGGAGGGCCTCACCCATGCGCAGTGATGAGAGCACCTGGCAGCTGGGGCTGGCGAAGGCAACAATCAGCAGCAGCAGCAGCTCAGCCGGCATCTTCCTCCCCTCCTCATGGGGACGCAGCTGCCGCGGCCCCCACTCGCCACCTGCAGGGAGACCCCACAGCCCAGGGGGAGACTGCTATGTGGGGGGATGGAACCCCTTGGAGGTCTGCTGGATGAGGTGGTCACCAAAGCCTTGGGGACATTGTGGGTGAGCAGTTCACAGCTCCGCAGAGCCCTGCTCTGTTTAGAAGCTGACAATACTGAAGGCATTGGGAGAAGGGAAGCTCAGCTCAGAGGGACACTACCAGAACGGAGGTCACAGTGCTCAGGCGCTGAATGGGACAGGGTGCAAGAGAGAGGATGGGCACAGCTACCAAAGCAGGAGGGAGGCATGTGAGGATCTCAGATGAGAGTAAATTCCTGGGACTAGACCCACCCTAATAGGAAACCAGGAAGTGCCACCCCCCACCCAGTCCCGCCCGTCTCTGGGCAGGCAGCCGTTACTAGGCAACAGAAACCGGCTGGAGAGGATGCGGTGGTTGCTAGGCAACCCCATCCCAGGCCTCACTTGCCACTTTCCTGACGTCCCCAGTTCCCACAATCCCATGGGGAGAGAGGCCTGGATATCTGAGGTCTGGAGGGGAGAGTACCCGGAGTTAGAAAACTTTGGGAGAGATGGAGAGATGGAGAAAAAGAGAGACTGTGTGTGTGTGTGTGTGTGTGTGTGTGTGTGTGTGTGTGTGAGAGAGAGAGAGAGAGAGAGAGAGACAGAGGTACACACAGAGCCCCACAGATGAATGGACCCAGAGCACTAAAAGGGCTAAAAAAAAAAAAAAAAGAGCAAAGAGAGAGAAGGGAAGAAACAGAGAGATACAGAAGTGAAAGAGAGGCTTAGAGAGGGGAAAGACACAGAGACTCAGAAAAAGAGAAAGGACAAAATAGAAATACAAGGGAAGACAAGACAGCAAGATAACAGGAATACGGAGATAGAAATGGAGACAAACAGAGAAGGAGAGCTACAGGCAGCTAGGGAGAGGACTAGGAGAGAGAAAGAGGGAAGAGACAGGAGGATGGAGAGGCAAGATAGAAGCAAGGACAGAGCAGGGAGAGGAAGAGAGAGGGGCAGGCTGGAGAGGAGGAACCAAGGCACAGGCGAGACACAGGAAGAGGGAGACAGAGGATGAAGAGAAAATACGAACTAACTCGGATACAAGCAGGAAGAACTGGAATGGAGGAGTAAAGCAGGGAGTGGGCTGCCTGCCAGAAGTGGGTGCGAAACTACTGCCCCCCAACTCTGATGGGGAGCAGAAGTAAAGGGGGAGATGGTGCATCTTTGCTCCTAACAGCTCTCCACCCCCAAGGAGTCAGGGATTCCTCCAGGCACCCCAGCCTTCTGCAAGGCAACCACTGGGCAAGGAGTTTGGCCAGATGCACAGTTCCACTCCCCCTGGCCAAGGGCTATGCCCCAAGGGAAGGGATTCTTGAGTTTCTATGGAGTAGGATTACTGTGGGGGCCCAGAATGCTGTGAGGTGGGCCTGGATCTTGGACCCCACTCAATGCCCATGAAAGGAGAGCTTGAGCTGGTGAAACTGTGGAATGAGAACTTCAAGGGAAGGACAGAGGCACAAGTCCTTCTGACCATCTCAAGTGGCCTGGAAAACCCAGGCTGGGGATCAGTCCCAGCTCTGCCCCCAACTCACTGAGTGATAATGAGCAAGTCACCACCCTCTGGGCCCCTGAGAAAGAGAGGGTGCAGAGTAGGAGAGCATGCTGGCCAAGCTGGGGACTGCAAATTATAATGTGGATTAAGGTGAAGGCTTGTCAAGGATGGAGACGCAAGGGATGCTGG
The DNA here is from genome assembly GCF_030222135.1 of Aotus nancymaae. Lineage (NCBI taxonomy): Eukaryota > Metazoa > Chordata > Mammalia > Primates > Aotidae > Aotus > Aotus nancymaae. The sequence continues at coordinate 12,487,762 of NW_026988441.1, read as the reverse complement.
GAGACCCGGAAGGAGTGCTCACAGTGGGAGGAGTGTGAAGGGCAGGGCTAGGATAGAGGCAGGAGTGGAATGGGTCATGCTAAGACACCAGGGACTCCTGGGGCAAAAAGGGAGCAGAGGACAGAAAGACCGAGGGAGAGATGAGGCAGAAGGATAGAGACCCACAGGTGGCAGGCAAAGGTGAGAGCAGACAGAGAAAGACTATATATAAAACAGGGTTGAAGGGGCAGCAGGTGGACACAGAGATACACATAGAAAGACAGCCCAAGAGGTAGGAACTGAGGCTAAGTGAGAGAGCAAGAGACAGACAGCCTAGAAGCAAGACATCAAAAGGGATAGAGTCAGGGTGTCAGGAGGCCCAGGACTCACAGACCCAGAGGCTGGGCAAAGCCAGATAAAAGTCAAAACCCAGCAGAGAGCTGAGCAACAGGGCCCCCCCATGGAGAGAGACAGACAAGTGGGCAAAGGAGAGATATCAGCGAAGGTGAAAGGCAAGGAGGGTCAGCAAAGGCACACGGGGTGAGGGAGAAGGCAAAGGAAGATAAAGAAAGCAGCAGGCACAAGACTTGGGAGGAGGAGAGAAATGGCCAAACTCTGCAAAGAGGGCCAGTCGGAAAGAGAGAGACAGCATGTCAGAGTTGCACGGCAAGCCCATAGAAAAGGAAGGGGCAAGGGGGAAAAGCACCTGGGAGAGAGAAAGGGGGAGTCAGGGAGGAAAACTGAGGTGGGGAGGTGGAGTGAGTTCCCTAGAGGGGCACAGGCAGGGACAGGGCAAGCGCCTATAGGAGGGGCCAGGCCCACACAGCGGCACAGCCACCCCAAGACACTCAAGAATGCCCTGTGGGGGAGCAGGTGATCCCAGGGCCCGAAAGCCCCCAGACAGGGAGAAGAATGGGAGCAGAAAGGTCATACGAGGTAATGCAGAAGTGGGAAAGAGGAAGGGAGTGGGAAGAGCCAGACCAGCCAGGAAAAGTCACCATGGACCACGGAAAGGTGGGGCAGCAGCTAAGGAGGGTGGGATGGAGGAGCCAGGCACCCAGAGTGGATCTGGGGGAAAGAGGTGGAAAAGTGAGAGAGGCAAGACAGCCTCCCAGCCCAGAGGCAGAGAAAGGGAGGAGAAGAGGTGAGCAGAGGTACAGAATGAGGTGTGGAAAGAGAGAAGGAGACCTGCTAAGGGAGGCCTCTGAAAGAGGGAAGCCAGGGGCAAGGAGTTTGGACAGAAAGAAGGATCTAAACAGAGACATGCCAAGAGCAGCCTGGGGTAACAGCAAAAAGAGAGAAGTTGGGCAGAGTCAGAGACTGAGCCCAAGAGACACAGGAAATGGGGGCTCAAAAACGGAAAGACATCTCCAGGAGACAGAGACTGGATGGGATGGGGACAGGGCCAGGGCCCACCGCAGGCAGAGGATGAGGCTCAGAGGAACGCAAAGAGCTAGTCTGGGACCAGGACAGAGGCTTGGAGACAGCAGGGGCACAGACATGCCAGGGGTCCGGGGCAAGTGACAGCCCGAGTAAGAGCAGTCAGCCCCCTAGGACCCAAGAAAGCTGGGGGGTCAGGGGTGGTAGTGAGCTGTGTACCCAGAAGAAGGGGCGAGAAGAGGTCGAGGTGAATGGAGGCTGAGGAGATGGAGGGTGCAGAGCAGGCCCCTAGTGGGGGAGGGTACTTGCCAGTCCGGAGAACGGGGAGAATGTGGGCCCCCCCTGCCCACCAGGCGGCACCGAGCCCAGCCTTCCAGGACCCAGAACCCAGCCCAATCCCCGCCCTGCAGACACTCACGGATCCTGGTGGGACGGAGGGCTGGGCTCCCTCGAGGCCCGAGGACCAACAGCGGGAGGTGCTCCGGCGCTGGGTGGCAGTGGGGCTGGGCGGGGGGAGAGGGCAGTCCACAGGGCCCCCTCCCCCGCCGCTGGCGGTAGCCCCCAACTAATCCAAAACGGTGGCTCCACAGGGGCAGGGAGGAAGGACAGGTGGAAGAGGAGAGGGCGGGCCAGGGAGGGGAAGAAGGGGAAAGGAGAAAATGGAGGAGAGAAGGGGAGAGAGGAGAGGGGGAAGGAGCAAATGGAGGGGAAGGAGGGAGGAAAGGAGGAGAGGAAGGTGAAAACGGAAGGGGGGCACAGGCAAAGCCGGGGGAGGGGGAAGCCGGCCCGGGAAAGGGCCCCCTGCCCCCTCCCCTAGCCGGGCCGGCCTGGGGGGGCCACAGGGGGCGAGGATTGGGTGGAGAAAAGGAAGCCGGCCATCAGGAGAAGTGGGGGAGGGGAGGGCCTGCTGGGGGAGGGGGCTGCCCCCTTCCCCCCTCCCCCCTGGAGCCTGGGCCCTGCCCTGGTTGAGGCAAGGGCCCCCGAGTCCTCAAGCCCTCAGCCCCCACGGGAAAAGCATGCTGGGGGCAGGGAAGAGCCCCGGAGTGGAGGGCTAGAAAGGATGGAAATCTGGGAGACCCGGAGAGGCCGAGAAGGGGGCAAATGAGGTGGAGAGGGAGGGAGGAGAGGAGGAGGGAAAGGAGGATAGAGAGGAGCAGGTGGAAGAGAAAGGCGGAGGAGGGTGGGGTGTCCCAGGGGCTCCCGGCACTGGGCCTCAGTGGGAGGGTCTGGCCATAGACTCCTGGTCCCCTGTGAGAAGCCTCCGCCAGCTCCAGTCCCCGGCTGGGCCTGCCTCCCTGCCGCTGGCTGCCGCCACTGCTCAGTCTGCCCTCTGAGGCCGCCGCCTGCCTGCCTGCCTGCCTGCCTGCCTGCCCGCCGCTGCCTGCGCTGGGTCCTGGATCACAGGGGGGGTGGGGGGGGGGAGAGAGAAGAGGGAGGGAGGGAGGGAGGCAGGGAGGAGGGTGGGGAGGAGGAAGGGAGGGAGGCAGGAGGAGAGCGAGGAGGGAGGGGAGTCAGGAGAGGTGGAGCCTGTATTGGCTGGGGCTGGGGGCCCTGGCAAGGAGAATGTTGATGAGAAGAAGCTGCACTGGATGGAGGGGCCACCCCCGGCCACCCCCTCTACCACCCCATGCCACCGCCCTGCCCAGGCAGCCCTGGGCACAGGAGCCCACAGAGATGAGAGGCAAGGAGACCTGGGGAGAAGGCCACTGAGATGGAGGGAGAGGGCTACAGAGATGAAGAGAAATGAAGAGAGACAGCCATCAAGACTGTCCAGAGAAGTGGGCCGAGGCCCACAAACCCCACAAGGGCAAGGACAGGAAAAGCCCCGGGATAAGAAAGGCCCATGGAGACAAGGGAGCAGCCCGCAGAGACAAGCAAAAGGACCTCAGAGACCAGGGCAGTGTGTGGACACAGAGACCTCACGTGAAGGAGAGAAGCCAGAGACACTAGAGAGAGGCCTCCAGAAACAGAAAGCACTCCTCGGATATGGGGAGCAGTCCACAGGGGCAGGGAGAGAGCCAAGGAAAGCTGAAGAAGGTCACAGAAACAAGGGAGGCCTACAGACACAAGGGGACCACAAAGACAAGGATGTGGCTCATAGACATTAGAGAGCCACTGAGGCAGGAGCTGCCAGCCTGGAGATGCGAGGGAAGCCTCCCCGAATAGAAATAGCTCCTATGGAGGTGAGGGGATGGGTGGTAAGTATAAGAATTCTCTGTCGTGCATAGAGAAATCCTTGGGACCCTCAGAGATGAGTGGGTGGAGAGAAGGGGCCCTCATTCTCTAGTCGCAGAAGCGGAGAGGCAGTGGGTAAGGTGGATGGGACAAGGACAGAAAGCTGGAGGGAAGAGCCAGGAGAAGTGGGAGACTCCTTCCCAGGGAACACTCTGCGGCATTTCAGAAGGAGCAGAGCAGGGTAGGGGGATGGAAGAGAGAAGCAACACAGATCTTGGAGTGGGGGTGGGTGGTGCATGGTTGGGTGGGGGGTGAAATTTGAGGGGAAGAAACATGACAGTTGGTGCTGAAGGCTGAGCCCGTGACTCACCACCACCCCCGATGCTCGTGATGGGGAGGAGACACTGACACACTCACGTGTGGCCCACAGCACATGTGACCACATGCCTCGAACACACAGCTTGCACATGGCAACTCCTGGACCACATGTCAGCCTAGCACAGGAAGCCCTCTACAAGCTGGCATGTGGGGCATCCTGGACACACATCTGACACATATATCTGACGCTTAAGGACCGCCAACTTTGCACACACCTCCTTATCCCACTTGGTCAACATCTACACCCACCCCTCAAACACCCACACTCAGCTCCAGTCAGGCTTGAAAGCCCAGACTCACTCTTGCCTCTAGAACTTTGCTTATGCAGGACCTCAACACAGAACACCATCCTCTTGACTAGAGCAGTGGCTCATGCCTGTAAACACAGCACTTTAGGAGGCCGAGGCAAGTTGACCACCTGGGGTCAGGAGTTCAAGACCAGCCAGGCCAACATGGCAAAACCCCATCACTACTAAAAATACAAAAATTAGCCAGGCCCGGTGGCACACTCCTTTAGTTCCAGCTAATTGGGAGGCTGAGGCACAAGAATCGCTTGAACCCAGGAGGCGGAGGCTGCTGTGAGCCATGATCACGCAACTGCACTCCAGCCTAGGAGATAGAGCGAGACTCACACCCCCCAAAAAAAAAAAAAAAAACCACCATCGACTCAAAATTCAACCTGTCCCCGAAATCCTAGCCAGTCCTGTACTATCACCTCCAGAAAGACCAGTCCAGGCCTGTTTATTCCTATATCATCTGGAAAGACAGACCTACATAACCCAAATCAAGTTGGGAAGTCCAAGCAAAAGGCCTGAGAAGTCACCTAGATCTTCAGATTTTCTTTTCTTCTTTTTTTGAGACAGTATTTCACTCTTGCTGCCCAGGCTGGAGTGCAATGGCGCGATCTTGGCTCACTGCAACCTCCGTCTTCCGGGTTCAAGTCATTCTCCTGTCTCAGCCTCTCAAGTAGCTGGGATTACAGGCATGCACCACCATCCCTGGCTAATTTTGTATGTTTAGTAGAGACAGGGTTTCTCCATGGTCAGGCTGGTCTCTAACTCCCGATCTCAGGTGATCTGCCCACCTTGGTCTCCCAAAGTGCTGGGATTATAGGCTGAGCTGCCGCACCTGGCCTGATACTCAGATTTTCAAGTGGGGAAAAGGAGGTTTCAGCAGGAGCAAGAATCTGTCCAACATCACACAGTCTGTCAAAGACTGAGCATGGCTTCCACTACTCTGGTACCTACCCCAGGTGATTTTGCTCTAAGGCAAACCCAGACTGCTTCAGAGCAGGCCGGGCCTAGCTTTAGCTCACTAATTTCCATCAACTCTTTACTTCTTGCATTCATGCCTTCAACATGCAACCACTTGAACTTCCCACCTGTCAGGCATGTGAGCCGGGGGGCCAAGAGTGTAGACCTCGAGGTCAACTCCTGGGTTGGAATCCTGACTCTTCCTAACTATGGGAACTATGACTAGTTACTTCTCTAGGCTTCGATGTTTTGTAAAGTCGGCATGACAGTTTCTCCCTCATAGCATAGTTGAGAGGATTAAACTGAATAATGCACGTAAGCACTGAGCATAATACCTAGCATGTCATAATACATTCAAGAAATATTAGTTATTATTATGTTTCCGGAGATACTAATAAAAATAACTGGCCAGGCACAGTGGCTCATACATGTAATCCCACCATTTTAAGAGGCCAAGGCAGGATGGCTTGAGCCCAGAGTTCCAAGACCAGCCTGGGCAACATGGTGGGACCCTATCTCTGAAAAAAAAAAATGCAGTCATGGTGGCAGTGGATCATGCCTAGAATCCCAGCACTCTGGGAGGCCGAGGCGGGTGGGTAATGAGGTCAGGAGTTCAAGACCAGCCCGGTCAAGATGGTGAAACCCCATCTCTACTAAAAATACCAAAAATTAGCCAGGCATGATGGTCAGAGTCTGTAATCCCAGCTATTCAGGAGATGGAGGCAGAGAATTGCTTGAACCCGGGAGGCGGAGGTTGCAGTGAACTGAGATCATGCCACTATACTCCAGCCTGGGCGACGGAGCGAGACTCCATCTAAAAAAACAAATAAATAAAAAATAAAGCCGGGCATGGTGGCTCATGCTATAATCCCAGCACTTCTGGAGGTCAAAGTATATGGATCAACTTGAGGCCAAGAGTTCAAGACCAGCCTGGTCAACATGGCAAAAACCCGTGTCTACCAAAAATATTAAAAATTAGCCAGGCATGGCGGCGCATGCCTGTAATCCCAGCTACTTAGGAGGCTGAGAATTGCTTGAGCCTGAGAGGCAGAGAATTGCTTGAGCCTGAGAGGCAGAGGTTGCAGTCAGCTGAGATCAGGCTACCGTACTCCAGCCTGGGTGACAGAGCCAGACTGTCCTAAAAACAACAAAAAATTAGGGGCTAGAGGTGGTGGCTCACACCTGTAATCCCAACACTTTGGGAGGCTGAGTGGGGTGGATCACCTGAGGTCAGGAGTTCCAGACCAGCCTGGCCAACATGGCAAAACCTTGTCTCCACTAAAAATACAAAAATTAGCCACCCATGGTGGTGTGCAGCTACTTGGGTGGTGTAGTCCCAGCTATTTGGGAGGCCGAGACAGAAGAATCGCTTGAACTCAGGAGGCAGAGGTTGCAGTGAGCCGAGCTTGTGCCATTGCACTCCAGCCTGTGTGGTGGGCAACAGAGTGAGACCGTATCCAATAAACAAATAAATAAATAAATAACTTTTAGATATCCAGATCTTTTTTTGTTTTCAGAGATAAAAAAGCACTCTAGCTCTTGTACCCAGGCTAGAGTGCAATGGCGTGATCTCAGCTCACTGCAACCTCCGCCTCCCGGGTTCAAGTGATTCTCCTGGCTCATCCTCCCAAGTGGCTGGGATTACAGGCACATGCCACCTTACCAGGCTAATTTTTGTATTTTTAGTAGAGACAGGGTTTCACCACGTTGGCTGGCTGGTCTCGAACTCCTGACCACGGGTGATCCACCTGCCTCAGCCTCACAAAGTGTTGGGCTTACAGGCGTGAATTACTGCGCCCAGCTAAGATATCTTTTACTTTGTGCCTCAAAACCACCATGAGATGGGCTACTAGCGCCATTTCACAGATGAGAAAATTAGGCACAGGACAGTTAACTTCTCCTAGAACCCGGATTCCAATCCAGGAACCTGTTTTAACTATACAGGCCTGGTGTTAGGGAATTTAATCAACGAGAAAGACAGGACATCTAGAGACCAAATGGCCATAGCAAAACTGATGAATGGCATCGGGTAGGTAAATAAATAACCCAATTCTGAGACTCGGTTTCCTCATCCCAGAAATTGAAACTCCTCTGTCCTTGGGTTCAGAGAGTAGGTCTGGAAATCTTTTTTTCTTTCAGATGGAGTCTCGCTCTGTCGCCCAGGCTTGAGCGTACTGGCGCGACTTCGGCTCACTGCAACCTCGGCCTCCTGGGTGCAATCAAATCTCGGGCCTCGGCCTCCCGAGTTCCTAGGATTACAAGTACACGCCCATGCCCAGCTAATTTTTTGTATTTTTAGTAAAGACGGTGGTTTCGCCATGTTGGCCAGGTGGGTCTTAAACACCTGACCTCAAGTGATCCACCCGCCTCAGCCTCCCAAACTGCTGGAATTACAAGCGTGAGCCACCGCGCCATGCCTGGAAACTTTTTACTGGGGCAACTCCCTCCAAAGACCTAGCGTCGCAGGAACAAGGTGAGTAGGAATGGCCAGAGCCCTTGGAGACATGGGAACTGTAAGGGTCAGAGTCACCCCGGAAGGAGGCGCTACCTGCTCACTTCCTTCAGGCTCTCACCCCGATTGTCCTTCAGGTCCTCTACCTGCCACGTTCTGTTTCTTCCAATGAAATTGCCTGTCCCTGCTGCTTCTTTTTCTCCATATCCCCGCTCTCCTTGCTTCCCTTCTGACATTTCTCCTCTCTCCACCTCCCAAAAGTCCCCTCGGTCTTTTCCCTGTTTCTTCCTGTTGCCTTCATTACCCTCCTTTTAATAAAGTGAGTCTGGAGTCTTGGTTTCCTTTTCTCCCTCCAGGTGACTGGTGCTGTAGTTTGCCCTCTTCCCAACGCGCTGAGTGGTTTCACTTTCTCCCTCTGACCCTCGGGGAAACCACAGAGGCTCCCGTGCCTCCAATCCGCCGCTCCAACCCCCAGGGTGCCACGCGCCTCAATTCCCCAGCTTCTCCTCCTCCCTCTCCCTGACCCCAACGCTGACTCCCTCACGGCATTCCCAAGATGGCGCCCGCGGCGGCGCGCCGCCGCCTGACGTCATCGCGCCGCCGCCTGACGTCATCGCGCCGCCCTTCGCTCAGATCTCCCTTCTGGAGCCGTCGGAGGCGGAGTCGAGGAGGAGGAGGAGCATCCTCTAGGGAGGATTAAAGGGGCGGGTACTATCCACCAGTGGGCCGACCGGTGAGGGAACGTCGCTAAAGGATTGGTTAGGCGCTGCTGGGGAATCTCGACGCTCTTCACTATTGGCTCAAGTCCCAGAGATATAAACGTCGATTGGCCGAACGGTAGGGCCCGAGCGGACGATGATTGGTTGCGTCCGGCCGTCCGCACGGCGGCCGAGGAAGAAGGTGGGAGGGGCGTTGCTGAGGGTAGCTGGGGGCGAGAGCGAGGCTGCGGAGCAGGCGAGAGGCGACGGCGAGAGCTAGAGCGGGCTCAGCGCTAGGGTGGCCGTGCAAGGGGACCCGTGGCCCGCGCCCGGGCCCGGGGCGGGCGAGACGGCGGAGGCAGGTGAGTGCGAGCGGGCGCGCGGAGGCTGGCCGGGCTGCCCTCCCTGCCGCCGCGGCCTCCTCTCGCTAGTCCGCCTGCGCACTGAGGGCCTGAGGGAGCGCGCGCCGGGCAGTTAGGGCGGAGTGGCACCAACCGCCGACCGGGCGCGCGGCCGGGGCGGCGGGTGGGGAAGGGGAGTGGAGTCGCATGCGGGGCTGAATGAGGAGCGGCGGGGCTCGGGCTGGGGCCTTGGCAGGACACCTGGGCGGGAAGGGGAGGCCTCAGAGCTGCCCCAGGAGGGCTCCGCAGCTCCCCAGGGTTTGGGGTAAAGGACTTAGTGGCGTGTTAAGTCCAGGACGAAGGGGTTGGGCCGGTTAGACGGTACTGGGGTGCCCGGTGAGGGGCTTAGCGTGTGAGAAAGATAAGTTAACCAAAGGGGGAAATAGTTCTTCCTGGGAAGAACTGGGGCGGTGAGAGGGGTCTTGGTGTGAAAAGATTAGGAAATAGATACCCCAAGGGAGCGCTTTAGAGCTAAGGAGGAGTCCAGTTGTAACGGATAAGGTTAAATTAATGTGAAGAAACCTTAAACCAATGTGGGTACATTGGATATACGGGAGGTATTTACCATCGGGAGGTTGGGTACCCTTGGAATGTGTGGAGAGGAGTCCTGTACAAAGAAGGGTTACGTGTATATTAAAAGGGTGTCTGGGTGTCCCTGGAATGAGCTAGGGAAGGTAGTCTTTTATAAGTCCAGGTAATTAGGCCAAGGTGAAGATGGGATTTGGTTATTGGAAGGAGAGGAAGTAAAGTGGGAGAGATCTGTGTGCTGAAGTGAGAGGTGTCTGGGAATTCCTGGAATGAGACTGAGATGTTAGGCTGCTAAGACGTTGGGGGTCTGAGTACCCCTAGAGTAGTAGGCTGGTGAGAGGGGTTTGAGTGTGAGGAAGAGGGGTCTGCTGGATTAGGGTGGTAATAAGGGTTCTGTATGAGAATAGGAGGTTCGGGTATCCCTAAAGGGGGTTTGGGCACCGAGAGGGGTTGTGTAAAAGGAACTTAAGCCATTGTGAAGGATGGTCTGGTTATCCCTGGAATGGGTTAGAGTGTGTGTGGATCTTTACGAAAAGAAGAGGAGTTATGTTGCTAGGAAGAGGAGGGTCTGAGCATCCCTAGAATGGGTGAGGTTGAGTTGGGTCTTTTAGCAGATTAAAAAAGATTAGGTTAATAATGTGAAGGAGGATCTGGATATTCCTTGGATGGATTAGGGTGGGCCTGTTGGCAGGAGGTTGATAGGTTGATATGAAGTGAGGGTATGGGTGTCCCTGAATGAGTGGCTGTGTATGAACAGGAAGGGTTTAAATCAATGGGAAGAGGGGGATCTGGGTATCCCAGAGGGGATCAGAATTGTCAGTTTGGTCTTGGTACAAAGAAGAGGTGATGAATGTAAAGAGTGGATAGATACCCTGGAGACAGGAGTTAGGGTGGTGGGAGGTTCTAGGTCTGAAGCGAGGAGTAGGCATTTGTGAAAATGGGTCTGAGTATTCTGGATAGGGGACTGGGGTTGTAGGAGAAGGCCTTGATTTGTGGAGGAGGTTAAGTAATTAAACAAGGCTGGGTCATGAAGTGGACAAAGTCTAGGTGTGGAGATGGGTTAGGGCAATGTGAGAAAATTTGATTGCCAGGAAGGGATAGTTTGATGTAAGGAATCTGGGCACCCGAGGAAGAGTTAGTGGGTAGCGGGGGTTGCGTGTAAAGGGGAGGGTTGGCACCGTGTACAGTGGAGTGGTGGGGCATTGGGCAGTTTGAGTGGTCTGGGTATAAAAAGAAGTCTGAGAACCTGGGAGAAGGAGTGGAGCCCATGGGAGGGGTGTTGCTGGGAGAAACAGGTGGGAAAGGCCTATATGAGTTTTCATTTGGGTACCTTGGAGAGGAATGGAATGACGTGAGTTGCTAAGAAAAGGAATCAGTGGAAGGAGGTTTAAGTGGAGGTTCCAGTGTGCTGGGTCGAGCTGTGGGGCCCACTGTGAGGTGTGGGAGATGAGGGGACTGGAAGGGTGACAAGGATCTGATGGGTGGGGTTTGATGCAAGTTGATTCAGAGGTGAGACTGTGGGTAGATTCCTGGGGAAGGGATTGCCTGGAAGATATTGTGTTTGGTGTTTATTAGGTTGAAGGGAGGAAGGATTATTAGGAGAGAGGGAGGCAGAATTTTAAAAATCAAAGAAAGAAGTTAGAAGTAGATCTAAGGTATTGGGAATGGAGAGTGATAAAGGGAAGAGCTGAGGAATCAGTGAGCTAACTGGTTTGTCCCCACTGTCCCTTCTTCCAGCCCAGGGCCTTGCTGCCGCCATGACTGAGGAGTCGGAAGAGACAGTCCTGTACATTGAGCACCGCTATGTCTGCTCTGAGTGCAACCAGCTTTATGGATCCCTGGAAGAGGTGCTCATGCACCAAAACTCCCACGTGCCCCAGCAACACTTTGAGCTGGTGGGCGTGGCTGACCCTGGAGTCACTGTGGCCACGGAGGCAGCTTCAGGCACAGGCCTCTATCAGACCCTTGTGCAGGAGAGCCAGTACCAGTGCCTGGAGTGCGGTCAACTGCTGATGTCACCCAGCCAGCTCCTGGAGCACCAGGAGCTGCACCTGAAGATGATGGCACCCCAGGAGGCACTGCCAGCTGAGCCACCACCCAAGGCACCACCCCTGAGCTCCAGCACCATCCACTACGAGTGTGTGGATTGCAAGGCTCTTTTTGCCAGCCAGGAGCTGTGGCTGAACCACCGGCAGACACACCTCCGGGCCACGCCCACCAAGGCTCCTGCCCCTGTTGTCCTGGGGTCCCCAGTTGTTCTAGGGCCTCCCATGGGCCAGGCCCGTGTGGCTGTGGAGCACTCATACCGCAAGGCAGAAGAGGGTGGGGAAGGGGCGGCTGTCCCATCTGCCGCTGCCACCACCACCACTGAGGTGGTGACTGAAGTGGAGCTGCTCCTCTACAAGTGCTCTGAGTGCTCCCAGCTCTTCCAGCTGCCAGCGGATTTCCTAGAGCACCAGGCCACTCACTTTCCTGCTCCTGTCCCCGAGTCTCAGGAGCCTGCCCTACAGCAGGAGATGCAGGCCTCATCACCTGCAGAGGTGCCTGTGTCTCAGCCTGACCCCTTGCCAGCTTCTGACCACAGTTATGAGCTGCGCAATGGCGAAGCCATTGGGCGGGATCGCCGGGGACGCAGGGCGCGGAGGAACAACAGTGGAGAAGCAGGTGGGGCAGCCACACAGGAGCTCTTCTGCTCAGCCTGTGACCAGCTCTTTCTCTCACCCCACCAGCTACAGCAGCACCTGCGGAGTCACCGGGAGGGTGTCTTTAAGTGCCCCCTGTGCAGTCGTGTCTTCCCTAGCCCTTCCAGTCTGGACCAGCACCTTGGAGACCACAGCAGCGAGTCTCACTTCCTGTGTGTAGACTGTGGCCTGGCCTTTGGCACAGAAGCCCTCCTCCTGGCCCACCGGCGAGCCCACACCCCGAATCCTCTGCATTCGTGTCCATGTGGAAAGACGTTCGTCAACCTTACCAAGTTCCTTTATCACCGGCGTACTCATGGGGTAGGGGGTGTCCCTCTGCCCACAACACCAGTCCCACCAGAGGAGCCTGTCATTGGTTTGTCTGAGCCAGCTTCAGCAGAGACTGGAGAGCCAGAGGCTCCTGAGCCCCCTGTGTCCGAGGAGACCTCAGGAGGGCCCACTGCCCCAGGCACCTACCGCTGCCTTCTGTGCAGCCGTGAATTTGGAAAGGCCTTGCAGCTGACCCGACACCAACGTTTTGTGCATCGGCTGGAGCGGCGCCATAAATGCAGCATTTGTGGCAAGATGTTCAAGAAGAAGTCTCACGTGCGTAATCACCTGCGTACGCACACAGGGGAGCGGCCCTTCCCTTGCCCTGACTGCTCCAAGCCCTTCAATTCGCCTGCCAACCTGGCCCGCCACCGGCTCACACACACAGGAGAGCGGCCCTACCGGTGTGGGGACTGTGGCAAGGCTTTCACGCAAAGCTCCACGCTGAGGCAGCACCGCTTGGTGCATGCCCAGCACTTCCCCTACCGCTGCCAGGAATGTGGGGTGCGTTTTCACCGCCCTTACCGCCTGCTCATGCACCGCTACCATCACACAGGTGAATACCCCTATAAGTGTCGTGAGTGCCCCCGCTCCTTCTTACTGCGCCGGCTGCTGGAGGTGCACCAGCTTGTAGTCCATGCTGGGCGCCAGCCCCACCGCTGCCCATCCTGTGGGGCTGCCTTCCCCTCCTCACTGAGGCTCCGGGAGCACCGCTGTGCAGCTGCTGCTGCCCAGGCCCCACGGCGCTTTGAGTGTGGCACCTGTGGCAAGAAAGTGGGCTCAGCTGCTCGGCTGCAGGCACATGAGGCGGCCCATGCGGCTGCTGGGCCTGGAGAGGTTCTGGCTAAGGAGCCCCCTGCCCCTCGAGCCCCACGGGCCACTCGTGCACCAGTTGCCTCTCCAGCAGCCCTCGGAGGCACTGCTGCGGCATCCCCTGCGGCCCCTGCCCGCCGCCGGGGTCTAGAGTGCAGCGAGTGCAAGAAGCTGTTCAGCACAGAGACCTCACTGCAGGTGCACCGGCGCATCCACACAGGTGAGCGGCCGTACCCGTGTCCAGACTGTGGCAAAGCGTTCCGTCAGAGTACCCACCTGAAAGACCACCGGCGCCTGCACACAGGTGAGCGGCCCTTTGCCTGTGAAGTGTGTGGCAAGGCCTTTGCCATCTCCATGCGCCTGGCAGAACATCGCCGCATCCACACAGGCGAACGACCCTACTCCTGCCCTGACTGTGGCAAGAGCTACCGCTCGTTCTCCAACCTCTGGAAGCACCGCAAGACCCATCAGCAGCAGCATCAGGCAGCTGTGCGGCAGCAGCTGGCAGAGGCAGAAGCTGCTGTTGGCTTGGCTGTAATGGAGACTGCCGTGGAGGCACTGCCCCTGGTGGAAGCCATTGAGATCTACCCTCTGGCCGAGGCTGAGGGGGTCCAGATTAGTGGCTGACTCTGCCTGACTTCCTCTTCAGCATCTCCATGCCCTGTTGCTGAAGGCCCTCCAGCATCCCCTTAAGCCTCTGTACATACTGTGTCCCTTCCTCTTCCCATCCTACCACCATGTAAGTTCTAAATTGGATTTATTCTCTCCTGAGGGCGTGCTCTGGGGTCCTTAACACACACAAAGGTGCCCCCAACCTTCCACCTGTTAGCACTGGTTACCCCAAAAATGAAACTGTCAATAAAGACTGAGTTGCCAGCAGTGTATAGAGTGGAATTTAGGAGGCATGAGGCCAGGTACTAGGTCTCACCGCTCATGGCTGCATCACCAACACCCAAAAGTGGGTCTGGCAGGTAGTAGGGGTAGTAGGAGCTCAGTAAACATTTTCTGGGCTGAAGAGAATGACCTGGCGTTCATGGGCATGGCTCTCTTGCCACTAGAGGTCCCATATCCCTGTGGAAAAGCTCAAGGGCGTTTTCTGCTGGTGGCAGGAACTTTTGAGAAATCAGATTCTTAACACCCCGTCCCTGACTCCTGGCCTGATGTGGGCCTTGTCTCCCAAGGCCGTCTGATTTTCTCACTGATCCCCAAGGGCAAATGCAGGTAGGTATGATCTCGGGCTGTGGAATTAAAGGAGATTCTGAATAATATGTGTCTGGGCATAGGAGGCTTCATGAGGGATGGTGACTTCAATCCCCCTGGAGTTGGACTTTGGCTCAGCCAACAGATTTTTAATGTGGGAGAGGGATTGTTGGCTGGCTGGCCAATGTTTGAACATTAGTCTCAAGTACTATATAACTTTGAGTAATATTCTCACTGATTATGTGAGAACATTTTTCAGGAAAGGAATCTGCAGTCAAAAGCATTGAGATGACGCCCAGGTCAGAATTTAAGCCTGATTTCATTTGGTTTAATCACCCATATGCTTTTCTCTCCACTCTGCTGCCTTCTGCATACTTTGGGGAGGGTGGTGGAAACAAGATGGAAGTGTGTGACTGGTGGGATGCTAGGTTGCTGTGCTAGCCTTGCCTCAGACCGCCTCTCCTCAAAGATTATTCCAGATGCTTCTGTTGGAAAGAACTTTTCTTTTTTTGAGACGGAGTCTTGCTGTGTCACCCACGATGGAGTGCAATGGTGTGATCTCGGCTCACTGAAACTCACCTCCTGGGTTCAAGTGATTCTCCTGCCTCAGCCTCCCGAGTAGCTGGGGTTACAGGCATGTGCCACCAGGCCCAGCTGATTTTTGTATTTTTAGTAGAGGTGGGGTTTCACTATGTTGGCCATGCTGGCCTCAAACTCCTGACTTCAGGTGATCTGCCCACATCAGTCACCCAAAGTGCTAAGGTTACAGGCATGAGCCACCTCACCTAGCCTGAAAGAACTCTTTTTCTCTAAGACAGTCTCACTCCGTTGCCTAGGCTGAAGTGCAATGGCACGTTCTCAGCTCACTGCAACCTCTGCCTCCTGGGTTTAAGCTATTCTCTTGCCTCAGCCTCAGGTAGCTGGGATTACAGGCATGCACTACCATGCCCAGCTAATTTTTTTGTAGTTGTTTTAGTAGAAACAAGAGTTTCACCATGTTGGTCGAGCTAGTCTTGAACGCCTGACCTCAGGTGATCCACTTGCCTTGGCCTCCCAAAGGGCTGGAATTACAGGCATGAGCCACCAAGCCTGGCTGGAAAGAACTCTTAACCAGAAATAGGGAAGCTATTTGTATTGAAACTCAGGGAAAGGGAGGCCTGAGACTTTCTCACTTGCCTTCCCCATTACTTTTTTTTTTTTTTTTTTTTTGAGGCAGTCTCACTGGAGTGCAATGTCAATGTCATGAACATGGTTCACTGCAGTCTCACCCTTCCCAGCTGCTGATCCTTCCACCTCAGCTAGGACTACAGGCACATGCCCAGCTAATTTTTGTGTTTATTTTAGAGACAGTCTCACCACGTTGCTCAGGTTAGTCTCCAACTTCTAACTCCACCCAAACAAAGTGCTGAGATTACAGGTGTGAGCCACAGCACCTGGCCTTCCCCATTCTACTCCCTTCAGGCCCTTAACACTGTGAGCGCTAGGACTCTAGGGCATCATCTGAAAGTCTAGTTCAGCTTGTTGCTCAGATGAGAAGGCTAGAAGTCAGGTCTCTTTACTACTTTTTTACTACATTGTGCTTTTAATCATTTAAAAAAAAAACAAAACAAAACACTTGATGTCCTAACAGCTCCTATGAAGAGCAAACCTTTGTTAAGCCGTTGCTTCCCACTTGGGTGTACAGATCATGGCCATCATCTTTTAACAACTGCATACCCTGCAGAAAGGACTAGAGCCATCTTGGCCCAGCATGCCAGGTCCCCCAGTCCCCAGGTAAAGTCATTCCCAAACCTCCCCCTCAAGAGCTGTAACATCATGAAAGTCATGAAATAAGTGGTCAGAACAATTGGAGTAGTCATCCATGCAAAACCATAAAGATCAGGCTGAATCAAGAAAAGGGATGGAATGAAGGAGAAAAACCTGATGATGCTTGCTAGCTACAAGATAGAGGCTTTCAGCAGGAAAGAATGGTTCTGTGATGGTGTCTGGTCATCCTTCCTCCGTTATTCTCTTTTGCAGCTTCAGTTTGGCTCCTACCTTGAGTTTGTGCAAACACATTTATGAACAAGTTTAGGGGGTTCTTTGTTCACCATCATCCTGGTGAAACTTCCATGGTCCTCTGTTGAGCCATGGTCCTAAAAAAGATATCACTTATTACTTGTTGGATGCTGGTGTTCCAGTTGGACAGGCAAAGGTTCCCAGATGCTGATGTGTGTTAGGAAATTCCCCTTGAGGCTTAGATCCAGCAAGCACCAGTGGGGTGATACCCAGGAACTTGCATTATATACACACCAATTCTGATGAAACTGGGGCTTGTATTGCTTGTTTTTAGTTGGGCAAGCCAAGTAGTCAAGGCAACAAGAACACTGGTTCCCTGGTGCCCAGCGTTTTTGGGTTTTTTTTTTTTTTAAAGAGACAGGGTTTCACCATGTTGGTCAGGCTGCTCTCGAGCTCCTGACCTCAGGTGATCCGCCTGCCTCAGCCTCCCAAAGTGCTGGGACCACAGGCGTAAGCCACCGCGCCCGGCCTTGGGTTTATTTTTTTAAATAGTTACATTTTACTAGAAAAGATTAATATCAAGGATGGTGATTGCTTCATTACATCATCTTCATAGTATAAGAAAAATAGAGTGGAAAAAAAAGGAAAGGAACATAAAGCTTGCTAGCCTTAGCATTCACCTCTACACCGTATCACATGTGGGAAGATTGTGGTAACACATCTATAAATGTTTAAGGAAAAAAAATATTGTGACCAAAGAATTGGACACACTGCTAAGATGCATATGTGAAAAATGGAAGAAAATTAGGTGTCCAAATAAAGAGATTAAATTTAAAATTTAGGAAAATTTAAGAATATAAATAAGCACTGAAATAATTTATGATAGTGTAGCTATATTAAAACAATTTTTTTTTTTTGAGACATGGTCTCACTCTATTGCCCAGGCTGGAGTGCAGCGGGGCAATCTTGGTTCACTGCAACCTGTGCCTCCTGGGGTCAAGAGATTCTCCTGCCTCAGCCTCTCTAAGTAGCTGGGCTTACTGGTGCCTGCCACCACACCCAGCTAACTTTTGTATTTTTAGTAGAGACAGGGTTTCAACATGTTGGTCAGGCCGGTCTTGAACTCCTCACCTCAAGTGATCCACCAGCCTCGGCCTCCCAAAGTGCTGGGATTACAGGCATGAGCCACCATGCCCAGCCTGAAACAAAATAAATTCTAATAATTGTTCTTGTAAAAAAAATGACATAAGATTTAAAAGGTTACTGTATTAGGGTTCTGTTTATACAAAAAATACATAACCAGTAGGTTATGTGCATGTGTGTGTATGTGTATATCTTACCTGTTATATGTATATAAATTAAATTATATAGTAAATATTGATACACATATATGTAAAGATACGTATTTTTTTAATAGAAGTTTGTTTCACTCTTTGTAGACATATATAAACATACATTTTTATATATGTTTTGAACGCTTAGGACAGAGCTCCAGCACACTGTCTTTAATAAATGACACATATAAAAGACAGTGTGCCGGAGCTCCAAATCCTATTTATATACACTTCAACCTGTCATCTACCATCTACATTAGGTATTTCTCCTAATGCTATCCCTCCCCTAGCCCCCGACCCTCTGACAGTCCCCAGTGTGTGATGTTCCCTTCCTTGAGTCCATGTGTTCTCATTGTTCAACTCCCACTTAGGAGTGAGAACATTCGGTGTTTGGTTTTCTGTTCCTCTGTTAGGTTTTATTTTTCTTTTTTTATTTGTTTTTTTATATAAAGACGGGGTTTCACCTTGTTGGTCAGGCTGGTCTTGTACTCCCGACCTCAGGTGATCCACCCGCCTTGGCCTCCAAAGTGCTTGGATTACAGGCGTGAACCACCACACCCGGCCAGGTTTTATTTTTCTCTTTTTTTTTTTTTTTTTTTTTTTTTTGAGAGAGTCTTGCTCTGTTGCCCAAGCTGGAATGTGGTGGCACAATCTTGGCTCACTACAAACTGCCCACCCTGGGTTCAAGTGATTCTCCTGCCTCAGGCTCCTGAGTAGCTGGGATTACTGGCACCTGCCACCACATCCAGCTAATTTTTGTATTTTTAGTAGAGACGGGGCTTCACCATGTTGGTCAGGCTGGTCTTGAACACCTGACCTCAGGTGATCCACCAGCCTCAGCCTTCCAAAGTGCTGGGATTACAGGCATGAGCCACCACGCCCAGCCTAAAACAAAATAAATTCTAATAATTGTTGTATAAGAAATGACATGTCATTTGCCAAATGACAAGATGGGTTTCACCATATTGGCCAGGCTGACTTCGAACTCCTGACCTCGTGATCTGCCCACCTCAGCCTCCCAAAGTGCTGGGATTACAGGCATAAGCCACTACAGGCCTGGCCCATGTTTGGGGTCTTGCTATGTAGACCAGGCTGGTCTCAAATTCCTGGCCTCAAGGGATCCTCCCATCTTGGCCTTTCAAAGTGCTGGGATTAGAGACGTGAACTATGACACCCGGCTTGTTTTGTTTTGTTTTGTTTTCTATTTTTTAGAGTCACGCTCTGTCACCCAGGCTGGAATCCAGTGGCACGATCACAGCTCATTGCATCCTCAACCTCCTGGGCTCAAGTGATCCTCCTGCCTCATCCTCCAAGTAGCTGGATCCACAGGCGAGAGCCACCGCATCTGGCTAATTTATTGTGTAGAGATGGGGTCTTGGGTTCTGTGTGGTTCTGACTGTGCCACCCTGAAGACAAGCCTGGACCAAATGATCTTCTTCAATGTACTATTCTGACGCTCCACCCCTGCTGACTTGTTTTGAGAGTTGAGGTGCTTTGCTTTCTTTCAGTCTTGCCAAAACACTGCAATGCTAACACTTTTTGTCTTACTAAGTATGAAACATATCTCTCACTCTATTCCTTTTTCCTGTGCCTCGATTCCCACAGCCCTCACTATCGAATTTGCAGGATCCCAGCACCTGTGTACCAAGCATACGTTAGAGGATAGAACAGTATTGAGGAAACTCAACAGCTTTTTTTTTTTTTTTCCCTGAGACAGAGTCTCACTCTGTCACGCAGGCTGGAGTGCATTGTGGCATGATCTCGGCTCACTGCAACCTCTACCTCCCAGGTTCAAGTGATTCTTGGGCCTCAGCTGCCTGAGTAGCTGGGATTACAGGTGTGCACCACCACGCCTGGCTAATTTTCATATTTTTAGTAGAGATGGGACTTCACCATGTTGGCCAGGCTAGTCTTGAACTCCTGGCCTCAAGTGATCCGCCCATCTTGGCCTTCCAAAGTTCTGGGATTACAGGTGTGAGCCACTGTGCCCAGCCTTGCAGTACATTTTCATTAATACCACTTCTAATTTTCAGCATTGAGGTCTTAGGGATCAGTCCATGGCCCAATGACCTGCAGAAGCTGTTGCTACTGCCAAGATGGGTATAATAATTTGAGAGTTACTATTGCTCTAAAAAGGAAGAGGGTTGATGTATACATTGTACTGCCAGAATACTTCAAAATCAACTCTGGTTGGTTGGTTTGAGATAGGGTCTTGCTCTGTCACCCAGGCTGGAGTACAGTGGTGCCATCATAGCTCACTGCAGCCTTGGCCTTCCAGCCTCAATAGATCCTCCCACCTCAGCCTCCCGAGTAGCTGGGACCACAGATGCACACCATCATGCCCAGTTAATTTTGCTCAATTTTTGTAGAGATGGGGTCTCACTGTGTTGCCCAGGCTGGTGTTGAACTCCTGGGCTCAAGGGTTCTTCCTGCATTGGCCTCCTAAATACTAGGATTACAGGTATGAGCCACTGCACATGGCCTCATTTTTTTTGTGTGCTTTTTAGTGATGTGAAAAAATGACATATGACTCTTCTGTTAATTTATTTGACTATCTGTGAGGCTGAAACTTTTCAATGTGTTAATTGAAACTCTGGTTTTAAATAGTCTCTTTCATCCTCTGGCAAAGCATCCAGGGATGGAGATGGGTAGATACTTGCTGGTTTCCTGGCTTTCTCATAGTAGTCATTTATTGAAGACAGTGTGCTGGAGCTCGGTCCTAAGCACTTTACTTAGACCATCATCCTACAACCTTGTGAGGTAGATACTGTCCCTAATTTACAGATGAGGACACAGATGCTCACATATTGGAAGGTCATATATTTATAAAATGGCGGGACTGAGATTTGAATTCAGAAATGTGAATTCATCCTGAATTTAAAGACTTGGTTCTTTGATTGGTGAGAACATTTGTGAAGGTTTTACTTCCAAACATTCACTCTTTTAAAATTTAAATATTTAAAAAATTTTTTTTATTTTTTTGACACAAGGTCTCTCTCTGTTACGCAGACTGGAGTGCAGTGGCATGATCACCATTCACTGCAGCCTCTACATCCCAGGCTCAAGTGATCCTCCCACCTCAGTCTCCCAAGTAGCTAGGACTAGACTACAGGCATGCACCACCATGCCCCGCTGAGTTTTTGGGGTTAAAAGAAGAGTTCTCACTATGTTGCCCAGACTGTGAGCATTCAAAAGTAAAACCCAGCATACAGATCTCCAACCCTATACCCGGATTTCTTTACCACCCTTCCCAGGACAGAGAGGAGACCAAGGGAGAGCAGGCATCATTTCTCTCTGTACAGTTTTTAATTTTTTATTTTTTGATGTTTTTTGTTCAGATGAATGACACACTCAAGTTACAAAAATGGGGCCTTAAAAGAAGCACATTGTACAATGAACAAGCAGATTGGAGTTAAGAACACTGAAACGCTAACCCGCTACCACGAGAAGAGACAGGGAGTGGGTACAGGAAGGGAAGGGAGGGGCTACCAATACAGGGGTCAGACCGAACTGAAAGGGAAGCAAACTTGGTGAGGATGGAGGAAAGGCAGGTCTACTCCGGGGCTGATTTCTGGGTGCCGCTTTTTGGGCACCCTTGCCTTGTACTTGCCACCCCCTCCAACTCCACTCACCCCTGTTCTGTCTGACCTGGTTATTCTGGGAGGTGAGAGACACCCACACCAAAATGGGCTGAGCCAGTCAGGTCTTTACAAGGTAGGGTGGTCACCTTACCCTGGTGCAGCCCTGGATTTGGAAGGTGATGGTGGCAGCAGTGGGACAAGAGGCCAGAAAGGAGCTGATCAAAGTTCAGGCCCCTGCTCTTCCCAAAGACTTCTTGCCCTTTCCCCACCCCACCATGATCCAAAGGCCCTCTACAAGTTGTTGAGAGAGACCCCCAGTCACCCTGCGATTATATAAATAAATAAATACTGAGCCCCTGGGTTTGGGGGACAGGTTGGGGGAGGGAAAGCAAGGATAGAAGACAGGAAAAAGGAAGGGGAGGGAGGCAGAGGGAAGAGGTCACAGACATAGTAAATAGTCGTCTCCGTCCCAGCAATACTTCTCTCTGGATTTTTCTCTCCTTTTCTTGTTTGTTTAACAAGGAGCTAACAATTCAAGGACAAATACTTAAAAATATACATTATTTTTTCTTTGTTTCCGCCTTTGTCATCGTCGTCTTGCTTTGGAGACTGCTGAGGTCAAAGTTTAAACCGCATGAAGGACCTGCGGCTTGGAGTTTTTGTGTTTTTTTTTTTTTTTTAATTTTTTTCACTTTTTTTTCCAACGTATAAAAAGGTAGCGGAGTTGTCTGTGGGGTTTTTTTTTTTAATGGTTAAATCTTTGGTTTGTTTCTTTTTTCTCTTGGAGGCCTTTATCTCTCGCACTTGCCTTTCCCACTCAGAGACCAGTGGGGGCCCGCGTGTCTCAATCTTGCTGTCTGTCTCACTCTCTCTCTCACTCAGGACCCCCTACCCTGGGCTAGAGGAAGAGAGAAGCACCCTGGGATTTGGGTGGGTTAGAAAAACTAGTCAGGTCAAGAGTTCACCCTGACTTGGCTAGTTCCTTGCCAAATGTCCCCAGGGCTTGGAGAGCCTGTCACGGCCTTCTCCAGGGAGGAGATGGGTGGAAAACTCATATCCTTCCCCTCCTCCTGATCACAGCCCCAACTCCTACTGGGGCTTGGGTTCCCCATCCCTACCCGCCCCCCGCCGCACTCCCCCCCCCCGCCGCCCAGAAGAGAACAGAGAGAGGTGGTTTAGTTACTGGCATCAATTTTTTTTTTTGGCACAATGAAAAGGCCCACCATTAAGGTAGACCCAGTCTCTGTCCCTCCCTTAAGTAGGAGGTCAGGGTTGGGGAGAAGAGAAATTCAGAGGGCTCCCCACTGCTCCAATCCACTCATATCTCCTCTTTTTCTAGCCCAGGCCCTTCAGCCCCCAACCTTGGACATCTAACCTAGCCCAGAGCCTAGCCTGGGGTTTCCCTCCCCATCCCCCACATAAAGCTCCCCAGCCCTCCAACTCTCTCGCTCACACACAGACACACGGACACAGGCTCTGTACAGACCGCAAAATAAAAACGATGAGATAGTTTTGTTTCCCGGAGTCGAGACGGGGGACCCGAGTGGAAGGGACAGATGGGGGTGGGGGGCATGAATTCCCCCATCACCTTCCCAACCCTGGCTCCCTCCAGCCCCCCAGCCCCTTGCCCTGGCTGGCCCCCAGCCAACGATATTTGGTTTCCTTAACATTAAAGTTCTATGAGGTATTTGGTGCCTTATCTCGAGTCCTCGGGGGAGGGGGGCCCAGGGGGAGACCTGGGGCTCACCTGCCCCTCCCTCCCTCCTACCCCCTTCCCAATATTTGGTTTCACAGCTGTAGTTAAAGCTTGGGATTTGGTTATTTTTCCCCCTCCCAGGAATTTTCTTTTTTCTTGTTTTTCTTTTCCCAGTTGTGAGGATTGGATGGGGAGGGTCCCCAGCACCCTGGCTGCACAGGGGTCCCTCCACCAATGTCAGGGCTTCTGCCCCATCCCTGCCCCCTGCTCCTCCTCTTCTCTTTGCCCCACTCCCCAACACTGGGGTGTGGAGAGGTCCCAGGTGGTGGGACTTGATGGGGAGAAAGCAGGATGAAGTGGGTGGTGGTTGAGTCCTGGATTTTCTTTCCTTTTTTTTTTTTTTCCTTTTTGGTCTAGAATCATAGTTTTTGTTTGAGTCATCTCCACCATGCCTTCCATGCTGCCTGTCTTCTCGGAGGAGGTTTTGGTTGTAATTCCTTTCATTTTGCTCTGCTCACATGTCCTTCCTATTTGGTCAGGAGCCCTCGGCCCCCTCTCCACCCTTGGGCTGGGGCCGAAGCCCTCTTGCCAGTTCCTTCTCTCTTCAGGAAATAAACATGGACAAACTCAGAGGTAGGGTAAGGGCAGGGAGTCATTCGGCGGAGATGCTTACATTCCGGCGAGGATGGGTCGACGAGGTGCCAGGCCCCATCGTGCCATGGGTGGGGGGGCCCCACTGCCCGGACAAGGCACCCGGAGGCCCCTGCAATGGCCGAGTCTCTGCTGCCTCCATGGCCCAGCCCAACAGTTTCATTTCCCAGGTGGGAGAAGGGAGACAAGAAAAAAAGAGAACGCTGAGGCCTGGGGCTCCATCTGCCTCTCCTCAAGAGTGTCCAGGAGAAAGTGGAAGCTGCCCAGGCCACGGCCCTGCAGTCTCAGGGCTCTCCCCTCCCTCTGCTCCTGTCCAGTGAGGGGCGGGGGCCACACTGCGCTGCCAGGCCCCACCCTGATTTCAATGGCTCGCGTCCTTCACTGCAACACTTTGGTTTGAGGAGAGACACAGAAAGAACAAGATTGAGAGAGGAGAGAGGAGAGCAAAGGGGGAGAGAGGAGAGAGGAAAGAGGGAAGGAGAGGACAGACAGAAGAGAACTGAAAAAGAAATCAAAGGAGGAATCAAACCACCCGAAAGTTGTTTTCCTTCGTCCGTTCTTTTTGCTTACTCCTTTTTTTCTTTCTTTTTTTAAAGCTTTTTCAGTTGATTGCGGGGGGTAGTTTAGAGCTCTTCACCCCTGTCCCTGACACCCTCTCAGCCCCACCCACCCGCTTCCATCTGCCCTGGCCGAGGGACAGGCTTGCCCCAGCCGCCCCCTCCGGCTTTCCCAAAGACGACGTCCATGAGGTATTTGTGAAGAGAAAGAAGCATCCGTCCTTCTGTCCGAATTGGGGACCAAGGGCCCGGACCACTGGTGCAGGGGCTTGGCTCCGCCTCACGGCTCTATCTTGTTCTTGAAGAGTCCTCATCTTCTTTCCCTTTTATATATATATATAAATTCTTTTTTTCTAGTTTAAATTTATTGTTTGTTTGGTTTTGTTTTTGTTTTTTGGTTCAAAACTTTGTTGGCCTCCATAATAGCAGGAGGGCAGGGTGGCTCCCAGTGGCGTCTCTCCTCTGTCCGTCGTCAGTGGAGATGTGTCCGGGGCTGGGCAAACACAGGGTCCAGCCAAGACTCGTGGAGGTCTCATGGGAGTAGTGGCCACCACCGTGCCTTTTCAGATAGGGACCACAGGCTGTGGCAATGTCCCCACACATGGACCCTGATGGGGATGCCATCTCGAGGAACCCCACCACTGGGGTGTGTGCGTGTGTGCATGTGTGGGGAGGGAGAGGCATTCGCCAGTACCAGAGGGGCAAGGGATGGGAAAAGCGAGGTGAGTTCTCTTTTTGGTTTCTGGTTAATGTCAAAGAACGTGAAGGATCCCACGGATAGGCACTGGAATATGAATTTTCTTTTTTAGGGAAACTGACAGGATGGAAAAAGACAACTGAATGCCCTCAACTGAATGCCTTCATCCCCTCTTGCCTGAAACTTCCACCTTCCCATAGGCTGGGGAGGGGGTTGATTCCAGAGCAGAGGAGGGTGACAGGGTTGAGGAGGGACTTGTGAGAGCTAGAACTTGGCAAAATGGCCTAGCTCACCCTTCAAAGGGGAAAAGAGGGAGGAAGAGGGGATGAAAAGTCATCCCCAGGCCTTCCCTTGAACTCTCCCCTGGCTGGGAGGAGGGAGGAGGTTAAAGCAAGACCCCCTGCCCAGGTGGGGAGAGCTGGGGGCCAGGGGAGATGGGGACACATGGTAGGGACACATTCTGTTGAGCACAACGCTAAAAATTCTGTACATCCTTTGGATGAAGCTACTGAATATTTGGTGTAAGGTTGTTCAGGCCCTTTCTCTTTCACCTTCCGGAAAAGAACATTTGGCGGGTGGTGCTGAGCCCCAGCCCATCTGCCCAGACTGTGCCCTGTCTTCGCTGGCCCAGGGCTGGGGGCCAGGACTAGGAAGCTGGCATCTTCTCTTTTTCCTTCTGTAGCCCCCACTGGGGGAGGCAGGGTTGGGGGTTGGCCCCACAGCCAGGGCTCGGTGGCAATGAGGTCTGACCTGCTGGAGGCTTCTCCGCCCCTGGCTGGGGTTCTTATTTGGTGTCGTAGCAGTGAGGGTGTGAGCACACTGAGGTCTGGCTCGCGACTGGTTTTTTGGTTTGTTTGATTTTGTGTGTTTTTTTTTGTTTTTTTTTTTTTGGTTTGGTTTTGGTTTTTCTGTTTTTCACCTCTGGTTCCTTTGGGGCAGCTGGTTTCTGTTGTTATTATTTTTGGTTTTCTCTTTTGTTGGTTAGTTAGTTTCTTTCCTTTTTTTTTTTTTTGGTTGGTTGGTTTTTTTGGTCTTTCCTCCCTTGTCACTCCTGCTCTGAGGACCCTCTGTGTCCCCACCACTGACCTCCTTGCCCTCTTCCCAGGCAAGGGACCAAGGCAGGGGTCAGAGGAGTGGGAGGGGAGGCATGGCTGGCCCTCACTCAGGTTTGGACCCTGCCTCGGGCCCCCCTGGGCCTCCAGGGGTCTGTGCTGCTGCCTCGCTGCAAGTGGAGGAGGAGGAGGAGGATGAGGATGAAGAGGATGAGGAGGAGAGGCCAGGAGACTTGCTGGAGATGGAGGCTGCCACGGCCGCAGCTGCTGCTGAGACCAGGCCCACGCCAGGCGGGGTGCTGAGCAGGGGCAGCCCAGCATGGTTCAAGAAGAGCGGTGAGGTCACCAGGCCAGGGCTCCCCGGGGCGGCGCCGGCTGCCCCCAGCACCAGGTTCCCGCTGCCATCAAGGCTGGTAAGGGGCAGGGTTCCACCAGAGGCCAGGGCTGGTGGGGAGAGAGAGAGGCTGGGCTGGGGGCACGCCGGGCCAGGGGAGACCTTTGCCTTCCAGCATCCTGCCCAGAGTGCCCCCCATCTTCTCATCGGTCCCACTGACCCCCATCAGCACCCCTCACACCTTCCCCAAAGGTGAGATGGGTATGAAGAGGCGAGTGATGCAGTGAGCAGTGGCGGGATGGCATGGCTGGAGCAGCAATGGCAGGGCTTGAGGCCCCAGAGGATAGGGCTGGTGACAATGGGAGTGACATGAGGCAGCACGCACCTTGGATAGTGGCCAAAGGGTTGTTGCTCATGAGGGCTGGACTCAGCCCGGAGCTCAACCCCACCATTGTGCTTCTGCAAGAGGCAAAGCAGAGGCATTAGCAGGGGCAGGGACCTGACAGCATAACTGGGGTGCAGCTCCCCACCCCAGAAGCAGCAGCGACCCTGCTTCTCCCCACAGCCTCCCACCTGCACCCACTTACCCCGTGCTGGGGTTCAGGCCCGACAAGCCGATAGCTGAGTGGCTGCCTTGAGGGCTGGGGTTTGTGCTGTTGGTGGTGGCCGGGGGTGGGGGAGTGACAGAGGGAATGGAATTGAGGGGGGGCGCAGCCCCGCCCCCACCCCCACCCCCTCCAGCTGTCCGGCTGGGGTGGAGCGTCCCCACAGCTGAGGATAAGGTAGTAACTGCCAGAGAGAGATAAAGAGATGAGGTCTTCAGCTTCTACTCATTGCCCACTGAGGAACCTGGGGTTAATTCCTACTTGTCCTCCCGCACAGCTCACGAAGCATCTCCTCAGTCAAAACAGCCTTAGACCTCCCTCCTCTCTCTTCCCAGAGCCATTTCCCTGTGCCTCTGCCATGGTGACCCCTATCATAACAATGGAAGTCAGAACAGCTGCTTCCTGCTGAGCCCTGGCACTCTGCACTCCCCGCCCTGAACCACTTTTATACTGACTAGAAACGGGGGTGCCCAGGAGACAAAGCCCTATGGCTCTCTAGGTGGGGAGGGGCAAGGGGTGTCAGGCACATTGCCACAGCTGAGGAATGGGCAACCTGGCAGGGGCTGAGGGCCCAGATTTAGCCAGACTGCTGGGGTAGAAACTCCTGATTCTGTGTTGTCCTAGGGGTGCCCCTGGGGGAGTGCCTTAACCTCTCTGACCTTCAGATCCCTTGTCTGGAAAATGGGGATAATAGAACCTATCTCATAAAATGAATTTGAGAATTAAGTCAGTCAATGCAGTTTAGAAAGAGCTCAGTACAGTGCCAGGCAAGCACTTGCTACTTTATAAATCTCCACTTACTATTTTCTGGCCTGGGGAAGGGCAATATGTTGTTTGTTATGCTAAATATATATTTTAGATGAAATCTCACTCTGTTGCCTAGGCTAGAGTGCAGTGGTATGATCTGAGCTTACTGCAACATCCTCCTCTCAGGTTCAAGCAATTCTCCTGCCTCATCCTCCTGAGTAGCTGGGACTACAGACACAAGGCACCACACTGGCTAATTTTTGTATTTTTAGTAGAGACAGGGTTTCCCATGCTGGCCAGGCTAGTCTTGAACTACTGACCTCAGGTGATCCACCTGCCTCGGCCTCCCAAAGTGCTGGGATTATAGGCATGAGCCACCGCACCTGGCCAATTTTATATTACTCATATATGTATATATGTATAGTGTATAACCATATATATAAACCTGCTGTGTCCCAGGAAGAGGAAGGAGAACTCTGGGTACAAGAGTATGTATGTATGCACATGTGTGTGTATACGTATATACACATACATACACTCTTGCATGCATTTATATCTTTTGTATGTATTACACATTCATAATAATTTTATAAAAACTGAGGCTCAGAAAGGTAAAGTAAGCTCTTGAGTGCATATAGCTTATGAATGACAGGCCAGGCACAAAACCCAAGTGCCTCACCTTTTACCACTTCTCATATGAAACTGTGAAGCAGATTAAAGCTGAGTTGCTCCTGCAGAGGAGGGGTGAGTCCTGCCCTCTTCCCACTGTCTCTCTCATTCCCCCACCCACACTCCCCTGGCCCAGTCTTGATACCCAGAGCCACTTGGGAACCTCAGGCTCCAGCCTGTGCCTCATCCTCCCAGTCCCCCCCACCACCACCTTCTGCCCTCCCTGACCTGTTGTGCTCAGACTGCTGGAAGCTTGGGACAACGGTAAGGTCCCCGCACCCCCTTGGGTTGTGACCTGGGGAGAGAGGAAAGGAGGTATGGTTAGGCCACTGTCTGCAAGCAGCCCCCGTGATGCTTCCTGCAGGACCCCACTCCTCTGTGTCAGGATGGGGGCAGGGGGCTTTGGCACAATGCTGTGTTTGTATTATTCCACGTGCCTTCTTCACACTTGCCCTAGCTGATCCTAAGCCACAAGCAGGAAGGGCTAATTCTCCATTGAAAGCACTCCCCACCTCTCTTCTGATACCGCCCTGTCTGGGTAGTCTCCACAGGGCTGTGTCCTGTCTGAAGTGACTGCACCGGAAGAGTGACTGCTTTACATGCTCTTGCTACCGTTGGTTCCGCAAAACTAAAACTCTTTTCCCAGGACAAGCAAACACCACTCTTTTACCAGTGGGGTTGGCAAGTGATGCAGGAGAGACTGTTCAAAGTGACCCAGGCAAAGAAAGAGCAGGTCTAAAGTATGAGGCTAAATGGATGCATATCTTTGCATCAGGGTGTTGAGATGTCATATTACTTGATTTTCTAGGACCATTCACCAGCTTCCTTCTTGGCCACTGCACCTCCAGTCTCACCTTTGCATCAGCCCCAGAAACCTCACAAATGTAACTGTCCTTCCCCAGCTCAAAACCCCTCCTTACCTCCACACTACCCATGGTTCAAGTTCCAGCTCTTCACTGTAAAACTTGGGGTACATGCCCCCACCTCTTCCCCAACTTCATTCATATGAACTGCAGCACCAACCACGCTAAATTTGCACTGGAGTTCCTCAGATTGGGCTGGGCACAGCCTGGCTTCTAGGCCTTAGTGCACACTGGTCCTGGAAGGCCCTTTGCCTTCTCGTGGCTGGCTAACTTTCCCTTGTCCTTTAGAACTCAGTTCAGACAGTGCCTCCTTCATACCACTGGGGGCGGGGGCTCCTCTCTGAAGCATCACAGCCCTTTCCAGGAATGGAAATAAAGGGATGGGATAAAGGATGTCCCAGCTGTGTCTGATACCAAGTGGGCCTGTGTGCAGCTGTGGACCTGAGAGGACACCCATGGGTGTAACAGTGTCCCTGAATGGCAAATAAGTGCCTCTCCCTGCCTCTGTGTGGTTGTGAGCCTGTGTGTTTCAACCTGGACCACGACCCTGGACATATATCCCTCCCTGTGTGGCTATGGCACTGTGATAACTCTGTGTCTGGCTATGTAGGTGTGTATCTAGGGGTGCTTGTATCCCCCACATAAGACCGTAATTCCCTGGAAACTGTGTCCTTGTGTGACTGTGCCTGTCTACATAATGGCCTGTCCCCAAGAGTGGCTCTCTTTGCTTCTGTTCTAGGTTCTGTGGACAACCAGGTAGGGTGGGCTTCACAGAGGTGCCTGTGGAGCTCTGTGGTCTCCCACCCCCTAGACGGGCTCTTGGTACCATATGGGGGCTGTAGTTGGCCGGCTTCCCCGGGCTGGGCAGCATGGGGGCCGCACTGCAGGGGTTGATGCGTTTTTCCTTCTGGCGCCGGTTGCAGAACCAGACGCGGATCACTTCCTTCTCCATGTGCAGCTGCTCAGCGATCAGCAGGATCTCCTCTGAGGTAGGCTTCTGGTTCTGCAGGCAGAGGGCTCATTAGCCTGGGGCCCACCGCCCGCCACCCCTCAGGTGAGGGCCACCCAGGACGGGGTGGGGGGTCTCACCGCTAGAAAACTCTTCTCTAAGGCGAAGCGGACGTTTGTCTCAATGCTGGTCCTCTTCTTGCGTCTACGGCCGGGCAGCCCGTCGAAACCCAGACTGGGGCTGCTCAGTTGGTTGGGGCTGGGCAGGCTTGAGTCCACAGACATAGTCTCTGTGCCCCGGGGGATATGTGAGCATGAGAGGGCGCCTCCCATGGACACCGGCTGCTGCCCGCGCCCCCCACAGGAGCCCCAGCCTAATCCCACCTGCGTCATTGAGCCACTTCTCCAAGAGGGGCTTGAGTTTGCACATGTTCTTGAAGCTCAGGTTGAGGGCCTCAAAGCGGGAAATGGTCGTCTGGCTAAAGTCGTTGCCGTAGAGCTTGCCCATGGCCAGGCCCACATCACCCTAAGCCAGTGGGGCGGGTAAGGGGCAGAGGTTAAGGCGGGGCCTTTCGGCACTGGGCCCACTGCGCCCACCGACTGGCCACGCTCCTCGCGGCATCCATCAACTAGCCACGCCCCCACACCCACTGCCCAGCCTGCAAGGTGGCTCCAGACCTGTGTGAAGCCCAGCTTGATGCGGCGTTGCTTGAAGGTGCGGGCGAACTGCTCCAGCTCCTCCAGATCACTGGGCTCCTCGGGGTGGGATGGTGGCTCCAAGCATTTGGGGGGCTGCGGATGCGAGAGGTGCGGGTCGGGCAGCGTAGGGCGGGTCACGGCCTGGTGGGGTTGGCAGGTGGGTGGGATGCAGGGCGGAGGACCAGGACGGGGCTCAGCGATGGGTGCACAGTCCCCCTCTCTCCCTCCTCACCCCTGCATTCCATCCTCCGCCTGCAGACTCCCCTCCACCTTCTTCCACACGCACTGTCAATCCCTTTAAAGGTCCAACTCTGCTGCCCTACATGGGTTTCCTCATTGCTTGGGATTCTGCATTGTCCCTTCACACCTGGGAACTCCCAGAAGGAGCCGCCAACTGTTTGTGCCAGGGCTCTTTCCCTGGAGCTGAAGGCAGTGGTTCATGGTCATCTCAACCAGGGAATCAAGGACTGGCCCTGCCACCAAATCATTGCTTAGCCCAGGCCTCACTTTCCCCCTGTGCAGGATGGGAACAATCACTGCTGCTCTGTCTACCCAATAAGGCTGTTGAGAGAATGAGGTTAAAAATGAGTAGGTCGTGCAAATCCATGGACTGCACAACACCAAGAGTGAACCCTAATGTCAACTATGAACTTTGGAAAATAGTGATGTGTCATTGTAGGTTCATCATTTGTTACACTTGTCCCACTCTGGTTAGGGATGTATACAATGCAGGAAGCTGTGCCTATGTAGAGAGATATATGGGATATCTCTGTATCTTCTACTCAGTTTTGCTGTGAATCTAAAACTGCTCTTAAGAAATTAAGTCCTAAGCAATGAGTAAACTGCAAATAAACTGAAAATTAAAAAAAAATGGACTGAGAGGGCAATTAGGGAGATTCACAAAAAAGCAACAGCTCTATCTGGGATGCTTCATTGCCCTAAAAATAAAGAGATCTGAAGCAGGTGGTGGTTGTAGGGATGTCTTGTCACCCAGGTCCTTGATCCATTATTCTCCAAAATGCTGGGGCCAGATGTTTAGGACTTTTTCTGTTTTGTTTTTGCTTTTTATTTTTTATTTTTATTTTAGATGGAGTTTTACTCTTGTTGCCCAAGCTGGGGTGCAATGGCGTGATCCAGGCTTACAGCAACCTCTGCCTCCTGGGTTCAAGCGATTCTTCTGCCTCAGCCTCCTGAGTAGCTGGGATTACAGGCATTGCTACCATGCCCAGCTAATTTTGTATTTTTAGTAGGGACAGGGTTTCTCCATGTTGGTCAGGCTGGTCTCAAACTCCTGACCTCAGGTGATCCGCCCACCTCAGCCTCCCAAAGTCCTGGGATTACAGGTGTGAGCCACTGCGCCCGGCCTTTTCTTTTTAAAATTGTATAAATTTAAGGCCAGCCTTAAGCCAGGTGCAGTGGCTCATGCCTGTAATCCCAGTACTTTTGGAAGCCAAGGTGGGAGGATTGCTTGAGGACAGGAATTTGAGACCATCCTGGGCAACATAGTGAAACCCTATCTCTACAAAAATTTTAAAAATTAGCTAAGCATGTGGGGCATGCCTGTAGTACTAGCTACTCAGGAGGGCTGGGGACCGCTGTGCTTGAGCCCAGGAGGCTGAGGCTGCAGCAAACTGTGATTGTACCACTGCACTCCAGCCTGGGTGACAGAGTGAGACCCTTCTCAAACAAAAACAAAAACAAAACAAAAAAAAAATTAAGGGGTACAAGTGCAATTTTGTTACACAAATGTATTGTGTAGTGATGAAGCCTGGGCTTTTAGTATATCCATCACCCAAACAGTGTACACTGTACCCATTAAGTAATTTCTCATCATCCACCCACTCTCACCCCTCTCAGGTTTTGTTGTTTTACAGAACAGGTCTTGCTCTGTTGCCCAGGCTGGCCTCAAACTCCTGGGCTCAAGTGATCCTCTTGCCTCAGGTTCACAAGTAGCTGAGACTATAGGCGTGCACCACTGTGCTTGTCTCAGTTTTCAGAAAGCCTGCATAGGTAGCCAGGAGTGGCGGCTCACGCCTGTAATCTCAGCGCTTTAGGAGGCTGAGGCAAGTGGATCACCTGAAGTCAGGAGTTTGAGACCAGTCTGGTCAACATGGTGAAACCCTGTCTCTACTAAAAATACAAAACTTAGCTGGGTGTGGTGGCACATGCCTGTAATCTCAATAACATGGGAGGCTAAGGCAGGAGAATCACTTGAACCCGTAAGGCGGAGGCTGCAGTGAGCCGAGATTAAGCCACTGTACTATAACCTGCAAGACTCCATCTCAAGAAAAAAAAAGAAAGAAAACCTATGTAGGATGTATATCATAGATAATGTGGCCTGCCTCCCACCCACACCAGAATCAAGGATGTTACTCCATAATCAGATACAGTAGTTAACAGTTTTGCAGCAGCAAAAATGCCATACCAAGGGGGACAAAGAAAAGTCATACACTGCCTTATGTCATGGCAGGACAGATTTTGCAGCCAAATGAGTTCTCATACCAATGGTGCAAGAAAAACTTGACTTTCAGAGCGTTTGGGATTTCAGAACTGCAGCTAAGACCTGTATTAGTCTCTAATCTTTTCAGTCAGTCCTTCTTAAATAGTTCACATATATTTTTTTAAAGGGCTATAAAAAATAGGTAGAAAAAAACTTTGAAATTCGTAAAAGGTAGTGAAAGTTATTATTAAAGTCTAGAACTCAGGCAGCAAACTGAAAGGCCTTGGGGTCCAGGTGCCAAGGTGGCCTGGAGAGCTGACCCCCTCTAAGGGGCCTTTGCTCCTGCCAGTGGCCAGGGAAACTGCTCACTGCACCAAGCCACTACATAGACATGGGTACAGTCTTGCCAGATCTTCTGGTTTATCAAGAGGAGCTTGAAATCTGGTGCTTTCTGGGAATTTAGTTGACAATGGCCAAATAAAACACACCTGTGGGCCTTGTTTTCTGTCTCCAGTCTGGGAAGTGGATGTGAAATATAACCTAACCAATCCCTTGTTCAGAGAACCCTCCACTGAAGTGCTGGAAGAGGCCTGAGGCATTTGTAACCTAAAGGCTCCCCCTGCAATTTTGCATGTTTTTGCACATGAGCATTTTGGGGGAATAGGGATCAGATCTAAATTTTTCATTATATTCTCAGAGGAGCCCATATACCTGAAAGGGTTAAGAACCACTCATCTGGGCCAGCTCCCCTCATTCTATAGAGGAAGAGGCTGACCCAGACAGGGTGAGAGGCTTGCCTGAGGTCTCATAGCAAATCACTGGCAGAGTGTGGCTGGGTCAAGTGGAGAGGGGACTCTCACCCCCTCACCCTCATTTACCCAGCTTTCATCAGGCTTGCTGCTGGCCTGGCCTGGTGTAGTCAGTGGACAGTCTCACCTGTGTGGGAAGCCCGGTCCGGGGCTGGGAGGTCAGAAGAGCTCCCTGGGTTTGCTGAGGTAGCTGGAATAGATTTGGTGTCGGTAGCAGGCCTGGAGAGACAAGGGGAAATGCACAGGGTGAGGGGAGGGGAAAGTGAGGAAGTTCTGTGGAGGTGTCAGGGAGGCCATCTGGGGTGGGGGCCTTACCTGGCTGGCTCTGCTGGGCCTGCGGCAGCAGGAACTGAGCAGGTGGCTGGAGGTGGTGGCCTGGCACAAGCACCAGCTGCTGGAGCTGGAGGAGCTGCTGTATGTCCTGGCAGGGAGAGGGGTGGACAGAAAGACAGCCTGAGTCCCAGCCGGGTTCCATCCTCTCTGCATCACCTGAACCCCGAGGGACTAAAATCAGGAAACTGCTCCACATGGCGATCTGGCACTGGGCAGTGAGGGATGCCACCCAGTCTCCGAACAGCATCCCTGAGCTAAAGGGCACCCAGAGGTTTCTCTCTGCTGTGGGGTACCAGAGGGTCCCAACTAGGCAGTCCTGGGAGGGCTCACTCTTTATTTACCTTTTCTTTCTTGATGAAGTATTTGCCTTGTCTTAACATTTCCACAGAACAAATAGAATCAGTTAAAAACCAGGCTGGGTGCGGTGACTCATGCCTGTAATCCCTGCACTTTGGGAGGCCAAGGCGGGCAGATCACCTGAGGCCAGGAGTTTAAGACCAGCCTTGCCAACATGGTGAAACCTCATCTCTACTAAAAATACAAAATTAGCTGGGTGTAGTGGTGCATGGCTGTAGTCCCAGCTACTCTGGAAGCTGAGGCAGGAGAATTGCTTGAACCCGGGAGGCAGTGGTTGCAGTGAGCTGAGATCAGACCCCTGCACTCCAACCTGGGTGACAGAGCGAGACTCTGTCTCAAAAAAATAAATAAAAAATAGGCTGGGCGCAGTGACTCAGGCTTGTAATCTCAGCACTTTAGGAGGCCAAGGCAGGGGGATCATCTGAGGTCAGGAGTTCGAGACCAGCCTGACCAACATGGAGAAACCCCCATCTCTATTAAAAATAAAAAATTAGCCCGGCTTGGTGGCACAGGCCTGTAATCTCAGCTACTTGGGAGGCTGAGGCAGAGAATTACTTGAACCTGGGAGGTGGAGGTTACAGTGAGCTGAGATTGCACCACTGCACTCCAGCCTGGGCAACATGAGCAAAACTCCATCTCAAAAAATAACAAATAAATAAATAAAAACAAATAAATAAAATTGTAAACCAGACCAGGTGTTTCCTCCCTTAAAAACATTCCCAAGGCAAATGATATCATGTCTGGAATTAGCTTTAAAATACTCCAGCAAATACTATAAATTAGTACAACCACTTTGGGAAGCTCTTCAGCACTGTTATAGGATGCACTGTGTCTCCCCCGCCACTTCCTGCCACCCCCCAAAGAGATACGTTGGAATCCTAACCCCCAGAACCTCAGAGATTAACCTTATTTGGAGATAGGGTCTTTGGCAGATGATCAAGTTAAAATGAGGTCATTAGGGTGGGCTCTAATCCTATATGACTGGTGTCTTAATAAAAAAGGCAAATTTGGACATAGACAAGGATAAAGGGAAGATGATGTGGAGAGACACAGGGAAAAGACAGTAACCTACAAGCCAAGGAGAGAGGCCTGGAACAGATCTCTCCATCACAGCCCTCAGAAGGGACAGATTCTTCCCTCACTGCTGACACTGTGATTTCTGACTTCCAGCCTCCAGAACTGTGAGGCAATACATTTCTCTCAAGTCACCCAGTTTGTGGTTCTTTGTTTTGGCAGCCCTAGCAAACTAATACAGGCGCTATCTAAGAAAGCTGAATATACACCTTCTTTATAACCCAGCAACTCCACTCCTGCGTATAACCCACCATAAATGTGTATGTGTTTACCACAAGACATGTACTACAATGTTCACGTGGACCATATGAAATATGCAGGACTTGAAGATAGCTCAAGTGCCCACAACAGTAGAATAGGTAAAGAAACTGCTTCAATGGAAGCTACAGCAATGAGAATGAGCAGTCCACAAGTCACAGTTACATGCCACAACATAGACTTCCCAAACATAATCAGTGAGAGAGCTAGTCTTCACAGAGAACAACCTGTACGATTCTAATGGTTGAAGTTTGGGGAGAAAAGACTGAAAAGGGACACCAGGGAGCTTCTGGGGGCTGGCCACATTGTTTCTAGATCTGGGTGCCAGTTCCATGGGAGTGCTCATAGCTGTATACCTATGATTTGTGCACTTTTATATATTTATTATATTTTAATAAAAATATGTTTTAAGAGTTGGGTGGGGGAGGTGCAAAAAAAATATGTTTTAAGACAGGGCCAGACAGAGTGGTGTGTGCCTATAATCCCAGCACCATGGGTGGTTGAGGCAGGAGGACTGCTTGAGGCCAAGAGTTCGATACCAGCCTGGGCAACATAGTGAGACCCCCCCCATCT
Source organism: Aotus nancymaae (assembly GCF_030222135.1). Taxonomy (NCBI): domain Eukaryota; kingdom Metazoa; phylum Chordata; class Mammalia; order Primates; family Aotidae; genus Aotus; species Aotus nancymaae. The sequence continues at coordinate 12,451,219 of NW_026988441.1, read as the reverse complement.
CAAAAAAAAAAAAATCCTTGTTTGCATAGCAGTGAATAAAAAATAAAGTAAAATAAAAGGAAAAAAGCAGGATGAGGTAGGGAAAGAGGGAGAGGAAAAAAATCCAATCCCCCCACCAAAAATGAAGAGTTTAGATGAAATCCTATTTGCCAGTAGGACTGGCAAAATGTTGGTATCTACTGAGCTTGGTGAAGAGTATGTGGGGTTCTTGACATCATTCTCTCTACTTTTACATTTAAACATTTCCAAAAGAAAAAGCAAAACCGCCTTACAGACACAGTCCAATGGCTTCTCATAGCTCTCAACAACGCAAACAAAACCCCTCACCTTCCTACAGGTCCATTTATACTGAGGCCTGTGCTCATCTTCCTGCTCCCACTGCCCTCTCCCACCCTGGCTATGCTCCAGCCATTCATCCCTTCTTGTTTTTTTTTCCAAATGCACCAAGCTTCTTCCTGCCTCAGGGCCTTTACACGTGCTGTTCCCTCTACTGGGTAGTTCCACTTCTGACACTTATGCCTGGGTCCTAACACAAAGTCACCCTCTCAGAGGTGCCCTCTTTGACCATCCAATCTATACCAGCCCACCTCCTGGCTTCCCTTTATCAGCCCATTTCATCTCCCTCACAAGGCTTATCACCATCTCTAGGCATTGCTCTTCCTGTTTACCCATTCATGGCCTGCCCCTCTCACTGGAACGTCAGGACCATGAGAGCGTGATCTTGACTGTTTCAGTCACCACTATATCCTCAGCACCTAGAACAGCACCTGGCACCCAGTAGGTGTTCCATATAGATACATTAATAAACCAAGACTGATGCTTCATCATTTACTTGGCAAATTTTATGTAGAATTGAAACCTGTAACATGTTACTCACAATTTTTTCCTTCTGGGAAATTGTGGGTCTTGGCACATGGCCCTCAATTCTTCCCAATGCTATTGTTATTTCAAAGACCAATTTGATGTGCCAGGAAGTGAACAAACTGGGAAAATATATAAGCAATTCAACAAAAGGAGTTCATTCCTTTAATATACAGTGATTTTGAAAGTAACTATATAATTAAAAAAAGAAGAAGAAAAATAACGATTACAAATCCATAAGAAAAAAACTGACAACCCAGTAGTAATGTGGCTGACAGGTCTGGAGAGTGTTCAGTGAAATAAATGTGAACAACTCTAGATAGAAATACACTGAGATTCACTTGCAATAAGATAAACATGACTGCAGTTGCACTGAGATATCATTTTTACCTCTCAGATCACCAAAGATAAAAATAGTGTGTAATATTACATTGGAGAGTGTGGGAAAACACATATTCTTGTACATGCTGGTGAGAAGGTGATTTGGCAGTGTCTATCAAAATTACAATTGCACACAGCCTTCAACTCTGCCATTCCACTGCTAGAAATTTACCTATTCTCACACTTGTGTGCAAAATGACCTCTCTAGAAGGCTACTCCCAGCAGCAAGTGGCATTCCAGCAAAAGAGTAGAAGGTAGTTGAGCATGCAGCAAGAGAGGACAGGTTGAATGAATGAGAATAGAGCTCTACAATGGAATACTATGCAGTCATCAACAAGAATGATGAGTCACTTTGTATCCTGATATGGAACAATCTGCAGGATGCCCTGTTGAGTGGAAAGTTCAAGAGGCAGAACAGAGGGTATGATGATGCTACTGTTTTTGTGTAAAAAATAAAAGTATATTTCGATATTTGCTTGGGTATGCATAGTTGATGTCTGGAAAACTAAACCAGAAGGCCACATTACAAATCCATCCATACCTCTGGGATCTGAAACACGTACCTGGTCTGAGTAAATAAAATATCCCAGTGTCCCACCCCTACCCACCCAAAGTCACTGCTGATCAACATCCCTGCTTTTCCAACCATTTGACAGCTCAAAGCCATTCCCTGAACCCCTGGGGGTGCCTCTGCTTTTTCTGTGTATGGCAGTGGACTGGGTACTCCTGTGCTCCTGACCTTTCTCTTGCTGCTAATCATCTCAGAATCCAGCTTAAGGGGTTCTGAAGTCCTAGCACTCTATCCTGTGAAACCATGTCCACCCTGCCTTCCCTTTCCCAGCTACCCCAGCCCAATAACACCTCCGTGGTCACCTCCCTCCAGATGTGGATCAACTGTAAAGCGGGCAACACATATGCTTCAGGGCCCCCCATTTAGTGAACGCTTTTCAAGGTCCCATACCTAATTTTAGTTTCAAACGTTGTCTTTTTCTTTCAAAGGGACTCCAAGTTGCATAATCTTTCAGCCCCACAAAACGGGACCCGCCTGCCCTGTGCTGCACGTCTCCCAAGGCAATGCATTTGCTTATGAGTATTTTTCCTCTGCTAGACTGAAACTCTAGCGGGCCAGAGGCATGTCTTATTCTTCTTGTATCCCTAACCCATACTGGAGCCTGGTAAGCCCCCATTAAATGCCCACTGAATTGAGTCTAATGAATAAGACCAGAAATCAAGTCTTATTATCAGCATTTTTCTGATTTCCTATAACCCATAGCTTGTTGATTAAAGTATCTGTTAACTCCTGTTCCTCCCTAGCATAACTCTCAGTGAAAATTCCCCTTTCCTCCAGAAGCCTAAAGAGGTATCTGTAGGTTTCGTTCTGAATCAGCAGAGAGAGGAAATAATGGGGAAAGTGCATCCCAGTTTGCAGAAGGTCTCATGGTGAGAAAGTGTGATGAGAAATATTTAACCACATCCCTGTCCAGTTTCTCAGACCAGAGACTTAAGGGTCAGCCTTGATCCCACCTTCCCTTCCTCTCCCCATCCACCTAATCCATCTGCAAGTCCTCCCAGTTCCCTCTACATCTGTTCCTGTCCACGGTCACTGTCCTGGTCCAAACCACCATCCTTCTACCCTAGACCATCCATTCACCCCAAGCAGCCAGAGAGGGGTCTAAAACAATAGAGTTCTAAATTTTTTTGTGCCCTGAATTCTTCAGCATCTGAAAACAAAAACAAAAACAAAAACAAAAAAAACAAAGAAAAACTCTATCACCCTCCTCTCAGAGTTAAAAACATAAAACATAAGATATAAGATCTATCTTTCCTTCCTTCCTTCCTTCCTTCCTTCCTCTTTCTTCTCTCTCTCCTTTTTTTTTGAGATGAGATGGAGCATTGCTCTGTCACCCAGGCTGCAGTACGTGTACAGTGACTCAATCTCAGCTTCTAGGTTCAAGTGATTCTCCTACGTCAGTCTTCCAAGTAGCTAGGATTACAGGTGTGCCCACCATGCCCAGCTAATTTTTATATTTTTAGTAGAGATGGGGTTTTACCATGTTGGCTAGGCTGGCCTCTAACTCCTGACCTCAGGTGATCCACCCACCTTGTCCTCTCCAAGTGCTGGGGTTAAAGGTGTAAGCCACCACACCCAGCCAGATATATAGAATTTCAAATGAAATTGATCACATAGAATTACAGATATCATCACTAGGGACTCCAAAGGGAGGAAGAAGGGAAAGGGTTGAAAAACTTCCTACTGGGTACTATCAGGGTGATGGGAACAATTATGCCCCAAACCTCAGCATCGTGCAATATAAGCTTTGTAACATACCTGCACATATATCTCTGAATCTAAAATTAAAAAACTGTCTGGGCACAGTGGCTCATGTCTGTAATCTCAGCATTTTTGGAGGCTGAGATGAGAGAATCTTTTGAGCCAAGGAGTTTGAGACCAGCCTGGGTAAGATGGCAAGACCCTGTCTCTACAAGAAGAAGAAGAAAAGTTAGCTGGGCATGGTGGTGCATTCCTGTGGTCCCAGCTACTCAGGATGCTGAGGTAGGAGGACCCCTTGAACCCAGGAGTTTGAGGTGGCAGTGAGCTATGATCACACCATGGCACTGCAGCCTAGGCAACAAAGGGAGACACCCATCTCCAAAAAATAAAATAAAATAAAATAAAATAAAAATTAATTAAAATTTGGCAGGGTGTGGTGGCTCATTTCTGTAATCCCAGCACTTTGGGAGGCCAAGACAGGCAGATCACTTGATGCCAGGAGATTGAGACCAGCCTGGCCAACATGGTAAAACCCTGTCTCTACCAAAAAATACAGAAAAAATTAGTGTGGTGGCAGGTGCCTGTAGCTGCAGCTACTCAGGAGGCTAAGGAAGGAGAATCACTTGAACCCAGGAGGCAGAGGTTGCAGTGAGCTGAGATCGTGCCACTGCACTCCAGCTTGAGCAACAGAGTGAGGCTCTGTCTCAAAAAAATTAATTAATTAATTAAAATTAAAAGAAAATATAGTCATCAAACACTTTTTGAGTTGTCGTATAATAATTTATGGTTTTCTTTCTTAGCACATTAAGTAACAAGATCCAGCAGTAGATCTGATGACTACTGTACTTTCAAAGCAATGATGAGTAAAAACAGTATTTTGAGAGATCTGCAACAACTATAAGAGAATTTGAAAATCTGCATTCTCTTGGTGACAAAGTCTGAGTACTGCTAATACTGCTGTGGTCTGTTGTCTATATTCATGATAGAGGGACGTGCTACGGTTTGGTCAGAAGATAGTAAAAACTGAGATGTAATTTTTTTCTCATCCAAGTTCGTGGACACTGACTTCTATGCATAGACTCTTCTAGGGGTGGTCTGCGGACTCAAAGTCCCTGTTCTAAAACATATATCAAGCCACACAGCCTCCACTGACTTTCATCACATTTGTGGTACAATCCAGCTCCAAGCCATCTTGCCTCTCCTTCCTTGCCTCATATGACTCTCACTCTCTAACTCTGATCCAGCCCCACTGCTCTCCTTCCTGTTACTGAACCCACAAATAAGTTCCCACCTCAGTACCTTTGCTATACCTTTTCTAGATTTGCACAGAGCTAGTCCCTCCTCATTATTCAAGTCTCCATTAAATGTCCCCCCTCCTTGGAGAGGCCTTCTCTGGCCACACACTCTGATGAAGTCTTCCTTTTCTTTCAACGCTCTCTATTACATTCTTTTCTTTCCTTCATAGCAATTATCTGCTTCCTGCCTGTCTCCCCAACTACAGCAGGTGTCAGCTCCATGAGGGCACAGACTTGTCTACCTCATTCCTCACTATATCCTCACCCAGAAGAGCTCTTGGGCATGGTGATGTTCACTAAATATTTGCCGACTAAAGGAATGAAAGAAGGGGAGAAAGACAGTGGGGGCACGGTGGCTCACACCTGCAGTCCCAGCACTTTGGGAGGCTGAGGCAGGTGAATTGCTTGAGCCCAGAAATTCGAGAGCAGCCTGGGCAACATGATGGGGTCTCTACAAAAAATCCAGGCATGGTGAAATGTGCCTGTGGTCCCAGCTACTCGGGAGACTGAGGCAGGAGGATGGCCTGAGCCTGCAGTGAGCCATGGTCATGCCACTGCACTCCCGCCTGGGTGACACAGCAAGACCCTGTCTCAAAACAAAACAAAGAAGAAAAAAAAGAAAGGAGACAAGATAAGATTCTGGGTGAACAGAAAAGTAAGCTGGCTCAGAACTGGGGTAAGCCGGTAGGAGGTGCCATTTCTCCATCCTCTAGAGGTAGCATTGCCATCTGAAGCCACTTGGGGGCGTGTTATGTCCAAGTCAGACAGTGGAGAAGTTACAGTAAGTGGAGACAGGCCAGAGAAAAGACCCTGGCCAGCATATTTCGTGGATCTGCTACTCGGTCCCTGAGCTTTGAGGAAGCCTAGCACAGAGAGCTAGCATGCCCATGAAAGCTAAGAAAGGATGGTAACGATTTTTGCTCGTTGCTGTATTTTGATCACCCTCCCAGTGCAGGAGCCTCATAGGTGATCAATACATTTACAATGAATGAATGAGGTGAAACCTCAAGACAGACTGGCAGTACTCTGCCATAGCTGGGACTTTGGCCATGACTGGGGGCAGAAAGATTGATATGTGGATTATAGGATACATGGGTGAACTGCCCACTTTCCCATCTGGGCTCAGTTCCACCTGGTGGGGGAAGAGAAAGCCATGACAATGAACTTGAGGACGCTGGGCCCCAGAGCCAGGGGCGGCTGCAATGACCCAGATGCTGCACCTCACTCCAGTGCACAAGGCAGATGGCCTATCCCCCATGACCCCTCACACCCCCATTAGGGGCCTCCACACAAGCTCTGGCAGCCACCATGACATATCAGGGATGGCAAAGGAGTTGATATTCCTTTGCCATCTCTGATATGGCAAACTGTGACCAGTTCTGCACCTCCCCTCTCTAAGACAAGTTAAGTCCAGAGTAGGGGAGAACAGGAAAGAGTTAGGTCTGGGAACTATGTAAACTATATCGTGATAGATTGTGTTCAAAATGAGGAGGGGAGGATGGATGGGGAACAGGAAGATAGTCAACAAGCACAGAGTTTCAGTGAGATAACAGGAATACATTCTGGTGTTCTACTGCACAGCGACTAGTGTTAATAATGTACTGTATATTTCAAAACATCAAAGAGAGAGTTTTTTTGTTTGTTTGTTTGTTTTGACGGAGTCTCGTTCTGTTGCCAGACTGGAGTGCAGTGGCACGATCCTGGCTCACTGCAACCTCTGCCTCCTGGGTTCAAGCAGTTCTCCTGCCTCAGCTTCCCAAGTAGCTGGGACTATAGGCACACGCCACCATGCCCAGCTAATTTTTGCATATTTTAGTAGACACAGGGTTTCACCATGTTGGCCAGGATGGTCTTGATCTCTTGACCTTGTGATCCACCCGCCTTGGCCTTCCAAAGTGCTGGGATTACAGGCATGAGCCACTGCGCCCGGCCTTGTTTTTGTTTTTTAAGAGACAGGGTCTTGCTCCATCACCCAGGCTGGAGTGCAGTGCATGATTATAGCTCACTGCAGCCTTGAACTCCTGGGCTCAGGCCATCCTCCTGCTTCAGACTCCCGAGTAGCTGGGATTACAGTGAGCCACTGTGTCCAGCAAGGAGAATACTTCAAAATGATTTCACCATGAAGAAATGACAAATATTTGAGGTGATAAATATGCTAATTAGCCTGCTTTGATCATTCCACAATGTATACATGTATCAAAACATCATATGGTTCCCCATAAATATATACAATGATTATTTGTCAATTAAACATAAAATAATACTCAGCCAGGTGCAGTGACTCATGCCTATAATCTCTGTACTTTGGGAGGCTGAGGTGGGAGGATCATTTGAGGCGAGAAGGTCAAGACCAGCCTGGGCAACATTGTGAAACCCTGTCTCCACCGAAAAATTTGTCTTTTTACTTATCTAGGTATGATGGTGCATGCCTGTAGTCTCAGCTACTTGGGAGGCTGAGGTGGGAGGACTGCTTCAGCCAGGAGGTCGAGGTTGCAGCGAGTTATGATGGTGCCACTGCACCTCAGGTTGGGCAATAGAGCAAGACTCCAAAAAAAATAAATACATAAATTAAATAAAATAAAACTTAAAATTAAAATGAGGTCAGGCTTTCTGATACTCCAAGTAGTGTCAGTCTGTCTGGTGGTAGGACACTGCCTGGGAAGGCACTGGGCACCTGCCATGGAAGTCATCTGGGTGAAAATCCCCACCTGGCAATAACAGTGACAAGAAAACACCTAACCTAGGGGAAGTTAGACTAGGGGATGCAAGAGTCCCTTCCAGCTTAGAAACTTGGGGGTTTGAGCCCTCTCACCTGCTTCTTGCTGTGTGCCTGGGGGAAGCCACTTTCCTTCTGGGCCTCAGCCTCCTTAACTGTATAAGATGATGATGCAAGGTGTCAGAGAGAGATCTGGGCTTTGGAGCCCAGAAACCTGACTTTCCCTTACACCCCTCAGGCAGTTCCTTACCCTCTTTAAGTCTCAGTTTCCTTAGATGACACCACAATAAGTCTTACTTCATGGAGCTGTTAAAGCTGTTAAATGAGACAGTAAGTATAGAATGTTTAGCCTGATTCCTGTTCACTTAACTTGTCCTTCATAAATGGCAGTTATTATGACTGAGTCATTTCTCTCTCAGGGTCTCAGTTTTCTTAACTGTAAAATGGGGATAATAATGTCTAATTCTCCACTGGGTTGTTCTAAGTCCTGAGTAATATTATCTAGAAAGCATTTTGGAAATTACAACATACCCCTCAAAATGAGCATTTTCTACCATTGCCCACCTCATGTCACCACACTTGACCATAAGCTCTTAAGGGTGGGAACCCAACCTGGCTGAGTCCTTCCTTCCATCGGTCCAGCCATCCTCCTTCCTTCCCTTTCTTTTTTTCTTTCTTTTTTTGGAGACAGGGTCTCACTCTGTCACCCAGGCTGGAGTGCCATGATGCAATCATAGCTCACTGCCACCTTGACCTCCCATGCTCAAGCAATCCTCCTGCCTCAGCCTCTCAAGTAGTGTGGGACTATGGGTATGCATCACCACACCTGGTTAATTGTTTCTTTTTTTGTAGAGATGGGGTCTCGCTGTGTTGCCCAGGCTGGTCTTGAACTGGCCTCAAGCCATCCTCCTGCTTCGGCCTCCTAAAGTGTTGGAATTATAGCCCTGAGCCACTGTGCCTGGCCAAGTTCATTCTCTTCCTGACAACGAACAACTGCCAGCTCCTTCCCAGACACTCTGCTGAGCTTCAGCCTCAAATATGTATCTGCTTACTTGGTGTCCCCATGTGGATGATTAATAGACTCTTCAAACCCTAACATGTCCAAAATGAAACTGCTGGCTCCCTACCACAGCCTTCCAAAACATCCTGTTCCTCCCGTTTTCCCCAACTCAGGAAACCATGTCATCACCACCCAGCTGCTGAAGCCAAAATCCTAGGAGTCATCCTTGACCTATACAATCAATACAAAATAGCAACCAGGACCCCCATCCTCACCCTCCGGGCTCAAGCCACCCTCATGTCTCATCTGTATACCTTCAAGGACTTCCTACTGGGTTCTCGTTTCTAATTCTATCCCCTGCAGTCCATTCTATGATTAGTACAGTCACTCCACTAGGGGAAGCTCTAAAGATGGGGGTGGGGCGGAGGAGGTGGCCATTCTCTAGTGTGGGTTCTTCTCTGGACCCCCAGTGGTTGGTCCTGTGACATGGAGCCCAAGAAGTTGTAGAGACTGGGGCAGAACACCACAAATGGAGAACCATTCAACAGGGAGAAAAAATGCCTACATATGGACTTCATGTCACATCATGCTACCTTATGCTAAAATTCCAAGACAGATGGGCAACAGCAGATCCCAACCAAGGAGCCAGTGGGAGTGAATGGCATGCCTGGGCCAGGCTCTTGGACTCCAAGGCCCTGTGTATGCACTGACCACACACCTCCAGGTGGGCAGTTTTGATTGGCCTGGTACCCACTGCCCCTTCAACTTCTTCAAGCAACAGAACCCATCTCTTTGGGGGTTACACTTTCCCACCCTCAAATCATGAGGACCAGGGAGGGCTGACCTTGCCTTCTCTGGGGTTGAGGGCAAGGACTCAAACCTAGCCAGGGGACACGTTTTTGTTTGTTTGTTTTTGAGACAGAGTCTCACTCTGTTGCCCAGGCCAGAGTGCAGTGGCACAATCTTGCTCACTGCAGCTTCCACCTCCTGGGTTCAAGCAATTCTCTTGCCTCAGCCACCTGAGTAGCTAGGATTACATGTGCCTACCACCATGCCCGGCTAATTTTTGTATTTTTAGTAAAGACAGGGTTTCCCCATGTTGGTCAGACTCGTCTTAAACTCCTGATCTCAAGTGATCTGCCCACCTCTGCCTCCCAGAGTGCTGGGATTACAGGCGTGAGCCACCCTACCTGGCCCAGGGGATGCATTTTATCTCCCTGGGTAGGGTAGCTACAAGTCTGGAAATGCTGACACCCATTTTGCCTGCCCTGTAATGAAACAGGGAGACAGACCCATGGAGCTGGGCCTGGTATTTCAGGCCAGGCCTTTTCAATTATCTGAGCCAAATACTCCTGAGTCTTGTTCAGCTACCTGGACTTGAGCTTTGGCTCCTCCCTCCCAGCTCATCCTTCCCTATTTGTGCCTCCACAGCTGGCCTTGCTTTCTCACTTTGCACTTGCCATTCCCACGGCCTGGAAGCCCTTTCCCAGCAAACTCCTCCCCATGCCCCTGAGTCTTTCCGAAAGCCTGGACAGATGTGGGTCCTGATTCTCTCAGACACACATCCATTTCTTTCCCACATTCCCATCACACTCAGTAGGCTTCTTTGGGAAACTTTCATTTGCTAGGTCCTAGCAGCCTAAAAGATTTTGTCAAGATTTTTGCCATGGTCCTATTAGGAAAATACCAATTTCCCCCCCTACTCTCCAATACAAAATGATGTTTTAACTGTTAATCCAAGTTTTCCACCAATGCCTACCCCTACGCCACACATTCTAAAATACTTCCCTGGAGAGATATCTTCCCTATCCTTGATTGAAAATCTGCTGCAAAACATCCCTCATCGATTCAGTAAACATCCACCCCCTCAGTAGAAGGCATCACACTGAGCAATGGACAGACAAATTGTAAAACTGTATTATAATTGCCCCTTCATCTGTACAAGCTAGAAGATTGCAGGGAAGGATCCTGCCAAACGGTTTAACTGGCATTTCTTTGGAAGCTGACATCAGAGGGATGGAAGGGGGACTTTTTCTTGTATTTTATACAATTTTAAAGGGATAGCATTTATGAGTGTTTTTGACTGTCTTCTCTGGGCTTCTTAGTATCTTCCAAGTCAAACATTTCTTAGTAGCTCACTGATGTGCTTGTTCCACTTCAGGAAAGGGAGCCCCTCAGGGGCAAGGATGGCTGTGACTCATTCCTAAGTCTTCAGCTTCCTGCCATGGCCCAACACATAGGAGGCCAGGAAATGTTTGTGAAATGACTGCAGGAACAGAGCTGACCAGGCACAAGAAGTGGACTTGGGAGTGAAGGGCATGAGATGTGGGCTGGGGAGAGCCATCCAAGTTGAGGAGCAGGGGAGGGCTAGAGCAGTGGGCAGGTAAGTCAGGAAGAGCTGGTCCCTCTGCAGCCTGGGTCCAGCATGGTTCCCATAGGAGGTGTTGTTGTAGAAATCATGTCAAAGAGCAACTCAGTTTGTGAGAAAGAATTTCCAGAAAACAAACTTGGCCCAGCTTTGCACTTGTTGTGGACAAAAAAGGAAAGACCAGAGCTGAGAGAAGCTGGGGAGGGAGGAGTGAAAGAAAAGGACTTGGCAGAGAGGGTTTTAAGGAGACCTTAACAATCCGGGCCTGGGCTGGACGGCAGGTGGTAGAGGCTCAGCCTGCTGCTGCTGGGTCCCTGCGGAGCTGGGGAGGTGACTCTAGGAGTGTGTAGACAGGAATGTCTGCTGCTCACAGAGGTGGTGGCCTGGTGGGGTCTGCGCTAGGCTGCCCTGTTCCACCTTCTATCCTCTAGTCTTCGTTCCTTCAACTGATATTTCCTCAGGTATATTCAGGCACAGCTGGAGGGAAGGAAGTCATCATGACTTCCTAGAGGTATGGACTCCTGGGCTGGGGCTTAGATGAAGAGGAACTGTCCAGGTAAAGGAACAGAACAGACTTCCAGGGAAAAGAGAACAATAGCAGGGCTACTGAGATGCGAAAAAGCCCAGCCCCAGTGAGGAGCCCCAAGCCCTTGGCATTGCTCAGTAAAGGGCCGTCTATGCTACGAGGCAAATGGAACACCTGCTGCTGGAGTCTCTGGTGACCAGGGTGGGAGGGGCTAGAAACCATGTTCCGTGAAGAACAGCTAAAAGCAGCAGCCACAGATTATGTAGTTAGAGCCCTGGACTTCCAGGCTGCTCTGCCACTCCTGCTCACAGCATGATCTGGGGCAGGTCACTTGCCCCTCGGTGCCTCGGCTGTGGGGAGGATTCATGGGTGCAAAGAGGCCATCACTGGCAGGTGCCTGGAACAAAGGCAGCACCCAACAGACTAAGTTACTGTTACTGTGGAGAGCCAGGTATTGAAAGGCTACGTCTGGGCCAGGTACTGTGGCTCGTGCCTATAATCTCAGCACTTTGAGAGGCCAAAGCAGGCAGATCGCTTGAGCTCAGGAGTTCAAGATTGGCCTGGGCAATATGGCAAAGCCCCGTCTCTATAAAAAATATATATACATATAAAAAATTAGCTGGATGTGGTAGCATGCACTTGTAGTCCAAGCTACTTGAAAGGCTGAGGCGGGAGGATCATTTGAGTCCAAAAAGGTTGAGGCTGCCATAATCATGCCACTGCACTCCAGCCTGGGTAACAAAGCAAGACTCCATCTCAAAAAAAAAAAGGCTACATCTGCAAGAGCCATCACAGAGCAGTAGGTCCAGTTTACAGAGTGTCTTCACAGAACCAGGCCCAGTGTAAGTAAGCTCTAAGGAGGCAGGTATCAGTTGAGTGTTAAGGAAAGTCCCAAATGGGAGCATTGGTCAATAATGAAATGGGCCTGTCTGGGGTAGTGAACTGTATCAAGGGAACAGCCTCACCAGGGCTGGACAGCTCCCTGCGTGGACAGCACCTGCTATCTAAGGTTCTGTGGAAGGGGGTGGACGAAGTGAGAGAACAGCTTTTTATAGAGCAGTCACTAAAGGAAATGCTAGGCTAAGGCAAGTTAAACAGGTAGCTTTGCTGTAGGGCTTCCCAGGACCTTCACTGCCCTGAAACTTTGCCACAACTCTAATGCTTATGGAAACCAGAGAGACAACATGAATGGGTGATGTGGGAAGGGGTGGATGGGAGTGGGCTGGGAGAAAGCTGCCCTTTGGAAGAGGAAGCCTACTCAGCTCCGACTCTGCTCCCCTCAATGTCCTTAAGGGAACTCTGTTGGCCACTGTTACAGGTTAAACTGTGTCCCCAAAAAGATATGCGGAACTCCTCACTCCTGGTACCTGTAAATGTGACCTTATTTGGAAATAGGGTTGCAGCTGTAATCGAGTTAAAATGAGGTCATCGGGGTGGGCCCTAATCTAATGACCAGTGTCCCTACAAGAAAGAAAAATTTGAATACAGAGACAGATGCACACAGAGAGAAGATGACCATGTGACAATGGAGGAGGCAGAGATTGGAGTGAGCCATCTACTAAGCCACCGAACACCAAGAATTGACAGCACCATTGGAACCCAGGGAGGCAAAGAGGGATTCTCCCTGGGAGCCTTCAAAGAGAGCACGGCCCTGCCAACACCTTGAGTTTGGACCTGTGGTCAGAGACAATATGTTTCTGTTGTCTTAAGCCACCCAGTTTGTGGCATTTTGTTATGGTAGCCCTAGGAATCTGAGACAGCCACTAATTCATGATGAACTATGGACCAGCAAGCTCCAGAGGGAGAGGATGCAGAACCTCTTAACTCATAGATCATGGGCCCCTTTTTGAAAGAGCATGTTGTTGGATGAGCCGGGGACACAATGAAGGTAGGGCACTCGTTCTTATTTTCAATCTTTTGTTTTGTACCCACATGGTACCATTCACAGAGGTGACTCCTGGTTTCCTTACCTGTAAATTGAGGACAACAATCTCAATCTCCCAGGAAGCTGTGAACTCCCAGCAAGATGCATAGCAAGCACTACCCCTGACACGCCACCAGAGGGAGGATTATTATGTGGGATATTCCTCCCTGTGAGCCTCACTCTACCCCTCTGTAAGATGGGACAGCAACATCTCCCAAGGCTTCCCAGGGTTGCTAGGAACTGGCATGTGGCTAGGGGTCAGAATGGTCTATGTGAACCAGTCAGCTCCTTCCTGCACACTCACTGCTTCTGCATGTCCTTCCCTGCAGGGAGCCAGGTCCCCAGTGGCTGCCCTTACCTGTGCTGTGAGCTGGATCGGTTGGGACAAGGTGAGCTGTGGGGTCCCAGAGGGCTGGCTGGCAGGCTGTGGTGGTGGCAGGTCACCCCCCCCAGAGGAGGCTGGGGGCTGTGAGGTCGAGGAGGAGGCAGAAGAGGAGGAGGAGGAAATGGAGGAAGAGGCGGAGGCGGCGGCGGCAGCGGCGTTAGCGGCAGCCGCGGCACTGGACTGCTGCACGGCGGCGGCCAGGAGCTGGGCCTGGGCTTGCTGCAGGAGGAGCTGCTGCTGGGCTGGCATCAGCGCCGTGAGCTGTGGGGCAGCGGGGTCAGCGGGAGCCGGAGCAGGGGGTTAGAGAGGAGCAGAGAAGGCAGAGAGGGATTAGTGCCTAAGCCAAGCAAGTGAGGGGACAAGACCTCCTGGAGGACAGAGGTAGGTGTGCGAGAGTGACCATGGCCTCGGTGGAACAGTTCATCCACTAGCCCTGTAACAGATGAGGGGTGGCTGGTTTGTGCCCTTGTCCCCATCCTTCCTTGAGTACTTACCCCAGCTAGCTGGCTGCCCGTCAACATGAGTTGGGCCTGGGGCAGATGAGGCTGGGCCGGCTGGTGGGGCAGAGGTGCTGCTGGGGCTGAATCACTACTGGGGTCTTCAGCCTTGATCTGGGGAGGAGAGAGGCAGGGTCCGGGACCCCAGAATGTTAAGTGGAGGCCAGAGAGAATGCCCACCTGTGAACCAAAAAGAGGGCATGAGTGTGGCAATGGCAACCAGACTGGCACAGGAGGAACAGACTGGGGTGTGAACATGAGGCTGCAGCTCATGGTCCTGCACTGACCATTGGGAGATTCAAACCACTCCTCTGGCCTCAGTTTCCTCATTAATCAGATAGTGCTAACACAACACCTGCACCCAAACTCCCTACAGGAGAAGTCTCCTTTGCAGAGTGCTTTCTCCCTCCTGAGAGTCAGTTTCCCTGTCTGTAAAATGTAAAATAGTGGCCAGGCATGGTGGCTCACACCTGTAAGCTTAGCACTTTGGGAGGCCGAGGTGGGTGGATCACTTGAGGTCAGGAGCTCAAAACCAGCCTGGCCAAAATGGTGAAACCCCGTCCCTTAAAAAAAAAAAGGAAAATAGTTGCACTGAGCATCTGGGAGGTCAAATAAAGGGTTCTGGATCCCACACTCTTCATCTGTATCACACAGAGGTACCTCTCTCTCTCTCTCTCTGTTGCCCAAGCTGGAGCACAGTGGCATGATCACAGCTCACTGAAGCTTCTACCTCCCAGGATCAAGCAATCCTCCCACCTCAGCCTCTGAGTATCAGGGACTACAGGTGCCCACCACCACACCTGGCTAATTTTTTAAATTTTCTGTAGAGACAGGGTATCACTATGTTGCCCAGGCTGGCCTTGAACTGCTGGATTCAAGCGATCCTCCTGCCTTGGCCTCCCAAAATGCTAGGATTACAGGCATAAGCCACTGCACCTAGCCAGGTGCATCTCTTATTTGTCCAATGAAGTAATACCTGGTTGGAAGGAAAGGTTTTCAGGTACTAAGAAAAACCACCACCTTGGAACCTGGGCTACAAACTCAGATGCTTACAGAAATGGGCACAAATGTGTGATAGGAGCAGGGCTGGATGGAGGTTGACTGGAGAGAGCGCTGCCTGAGTAGAAGTCCTATCCAGCTCCTACTCGGCTCCTGCTGGCCACTCTCTTCAAAATCTAGAACAAAAATACTGGCAGAATAAGCAAGGCACAATATTTGTCCTGCACTGTGGACAAGCCAGATGTGGCCCAGGAACTGCCAGGCTTCAGCCTCCGCCCCTGAGTTCTGCCAAGCCTCTCTGTGTCTCTCTGAAGACGATATGGACACATCTTGTACCATACACACAGAACAGACCACCATAGAGCCACCTTGGCCTCCTCTGCTCCTAGGTGAAAAGCCAGACAGCAGCAGTTGTTGCTGAAAGGCCTGTTGGATGAAGCATACACAGTGGTGGGAGAAGGCATGGCCTGATGGATCACACACCCTCAGTTCTAGAGTGGACAATGGGATCATCCTTCAGCCTGATATCCCAACACCATTTTGTAAAAGGACTCAGAGAGGGAAAGCAACTTATGCAAAATGATACAGCGTATTGGCAGAGGGGGTGATAGTTGGAACGTGGACAGAGACAAACAGAGGTCAAGGAAAGGCCAAATAGTAGACAGTGAGTGGCATGTCCCAAATTATGGAACATAAGTATTAGAAAGTTTAAGAGCTACAGAGGCCAGGTGTGGTGGCTCATGCCTATAATCCCAGCCCTTTGGAAGGCTGAGGCAGGAGGATTGCTTGAGGCTAGGAATTTGAGATTAGCCTGGGCAACAGAGTGAGATGCTGTCTCTACCAAAAAAAAAAAAAAAAAAAGACAGAGAGAGAAGTTTAAAAAAAAAATGTGCTACAGAGATGCAGCATGAAATGACACTGAGTATGAGAAGTGAGGGTAGTGGTTGTCCCTAGCAGGGGCATTAAGGGCCTCTGGAAGGCTGGTCGTGCTCTGTTTCTTGATCTGATGCTGGTGACACGAGTGTGCTCAGTTTCTGAAAGTTCACAGAGTCATACATTGAAGACCTATGTCTGTTTTTAACGTGTATCATATATATATATATATATATATATATATATATATATATATTTTTTTTTTTTTTTTTTGAGACAGAGTCTCACTCTGTCGCCCAGGCTAGAGTGCAGCCAAGGATGCAGTAGCTCACGCCTGTAATCCCAGCACTTTGGGAGGCCGAGGCAAGCGGATCACTTAAGTTTAGGAGTTCGAGACCAGACTGACCAATATGGTGAAACCTCCTCATCTCTACTAAAAAATAAAGTAGCTGGGCATGGTGATGCACACCTGTAGTCCCAGCTACTAGGGAGGCTGAGGCAGGAAAATCGCTTGAACCCAAGAGGTGGAGAGTGCAGTGAGCCAAGATCGCACCATTATACTCCAGCCTGGGTGACAGAGTGAGACTCTGTCTCAGAAAAAAAAAAAAGTTTCTAAAAAATAATGTTGAATGCCATGGTGAGCACACTATTCCGTTTTCAGTGGTTTTTCATTGTTTCTGGTTGTCTTACAGTCTCTGATTGGTGCTTGGGTATCTTTAACATCTCTCCAATATGAGCTAATCTCTACTTTTATTTTAATTTAATTTTATTTTTTTGAGACAGGGTCTCACTCTGTCACCCAAGGCTCACTGCAGCCGTGACTTCCCAGACTCAAGCGATCCTTCTGCCTCAGTCCCCCAAGAACCTGGGACTATAGGCATGCATACCCAGCTAATTTTTGTATTTTTTGTAGAGACAGGGTCTCACTACATTGCCTAGGCTGGTCTTGAACTCCTGGGCTCAATCGATCCACCCACCTTGGCCTCCCAAAGTGCTAGGACTACAGGCTTGAGACACTGCACCTGGCCTAATCTCCTTTTTTTTTTTTTTTTTTTTTTTTTTTTTTGAGATGGAGTCTCACTCTGTTGCCCAGGCTGGAGTACAGTGGCATAATCTCAACACACTGCAACCTCTGCCTCCTGGGTACATGCAATTCTCCTGCCTCAGCCTCCTGAGTAGATGGGATTACAGGTATCGTGCCCGACTAATTTTTGTATTTTTAGAAGAAACAAGGTTTCACCATGTTGGCCAGGCTGTTAACCAGGCAGGCTCCTGACCTCAGGTGATCCGCCTGCCTCAGCCTCCCAAAGTGTGTTGGGATTACAGGCATGAGCCACCGCCCCCAGCCCTAATCTCCTCTTTTAAGAAGAAGGCCTCTGAAGTTTACACCCTTCAGCACACAAGAGACTCTGGGTAAATTTTAATAATCATCGTATTTATTTCCATGGCAAGTGATTCTGGTTTTCCATTTGTGAAATTTCCATTTAAAAAACATTTATTTAAGCTGTCAAAAAGCAAGCCATTTCATGAGTTGGTAATTGTTGAAGCTGACTGATGGGTATCTGGGGGGTTATTTTCATTATACCCTTTTCTCTATTTCTGTATCCACTTCACATTTTCCATAACAAGGTGTTTTTTAAAAATTGAGCCAATTAACAAAATTATTATGTAAATAGTTGCACACTGTGGTCTCATGCCTGAGACTGTGACAGGAGCACATGAATCACTTCAGTTAGGGAAAGGCTGACAGAAGAGATGGAGAGAAGTTGAGAGGCAAAGGCGAGAGAAACAGGGTGAGTTGTGGACTGAGCCCGAGGCCAGGAAGGAGAGGAAGAAACCTTAATTCCTTTGGTCCCACTGGCATCCCCAAAAGAAGGAAGCCTGCTGCCAGTTTGAGAACAGACTGCAAAGATCTGATTCAAATGAGGACAAAGTGGGGGCAATGGATACATGCTGTACTCCGAGGGCTAAGGCAAGAGCTAAACCTGCCATCAGAGGGTCATGGAGGTCAAGATCAAGAGCCTGTCTCCCCTGGACCCCGTATAAAGCGCTCAGCACAGAAGCAGGACATCTGCTCGCAAAGCACTTTTGTCCTCTCCTCCCACAGTGGCATGGGGGTACACGAGACATGGAGGTAACCACAGAGGCCATTCCATCTGACTATCCCCTCCCCCCGACCAATGATAGAGAAGAGGAAACTGAGAAGCCCAGAGAGGGGAAGTGACTTTCCCATGGTCACAAAGCAAATCTGTAGCAGGGTAGGGAGCAGTTCCCAGCTTCCTAGCCCATCCCTCAGCCACCGCTGGTCAGGGTCTGGAGTCCTGCTCACACCTTCTCTGCCTCCACCTCCAGTGCTACATTCAAGCCTCTGGACCTGCCTGGTACCCCTGACCAGGCTAAAGGGTGAAGACTTGGGCCCAAGCAACCCCAAGAAGCCCAGAATGCCAGGCACAGGGCCCCATCTGGATGTGGAATTTGCACTGACTGGCTGCTTCCGGCCTCCCTGACATCCTCTCCTCCTGCATCCCTAAAGCTATCCTCAACTGGTGCCAACTCCCACCCCCACCTCAGTTGGCAGATAAATGTGTGTATTGGGGGACAGGGGGTGGTGCCGGCCCCTGTTGGGTCAGGGAAGTTGGGATGGGGGCGGGCCTTTGGCTTCCTGTTGTTCATCACCCTGGGGCTCTGGGGGGGATTTCCCTGGCCACCCCCACCCCCTAGGGAAGGGGAAGGAGCCTGGGTGAGTCACAGACCTGGGGTGGGAGCCCAAGAGTGAGAAGGGGTGGGAGGAACCTCATTACCAAGGTACCAAGGCTCAGTGCTCTCTCAGGCCTTGGACTGAGGCAGGCCTTCTGAGGTCCCTCTCCCCAGTGCTGCCTGCTTCCCTGGCTGTTCCGACAGTTGCTTACCTTTGTGCTGGGGCCAGTTGGGGACACAGAGAATGGGGAGGTCTTATTCTGGGGGTTCTGCAAAGAGAAAGTAGGGGCAGGGGGATGGAATAGTGCAGTGGAGCAGCTTCTGACCACCCCCCTCCCTGCCCTCCTGGTCCAGGCAGCACAGAGCCCCCTCTGCACCCCCTCCCCATTTCTTCCCACCCCCTCCCACTTATCCACTCCCTCCTGACCTGATGATTAGTGTCTGGTCCATTTCTTTCAGTGTCTGCAAAGAGAGGGAAAGGATGTGTTGTCAACAGGCACTCCCACCACACCTGACCCCTCCCAACCCTCTTCCCATCTGCCCCACTTCCCTTGCCCACGGTGACTCCTGCCCCCCTGCTCCCTGCCCACCCACCTGTGTGCTCTGATGGGGAGTCCAGACCTTGCTTCTCGGCCTCCAGGGGCTTAGACATTCTTATTTCTGGGGACAGAGGAGGAATGGAAGTGGAGTGAAGGAGGGGAAGCCAGTAGGGCTCTCGGAACCCTGTTCCACCACACCCCCCACGCCTTTCCCCCAGATTCCCCCCTTACCCCCAACCACCTTGGAAGCATCTCTTCCCGAGAGACATGTCCTCCATTCCAGGCCTCTGACCTCCTCTGGCAGGACAAGACACGGCCCTCAGGCGTTGGGGGATCTTGCCTTATCCTTTTACCCCTCCAGAAAGTGGCACAGGGGTGTCAACCACAGTGCAGCACAGGGTAGGGCAGGAGGTGGAAGGTGGTCATGAGAAGGTATCAGCTGCCCAGGAGGAGGCTGGTGATGTCCAAAAGGAGCAAGAGCAGCCTTGGGCCTCCTCCTCAGGCGAGCCACCCAGGCTCCCGTCCTGCCCCACCAGGTTTCGGGTGAGACATGTTTTCCACTCTGAGAGGGGCCTCGGAGATGTGATGGGGCTGCAGCGTTCCCAAAAGAGGCAGTTGTCAGATCTCTGAGTGTGATTCAGCCGCCCTCTGGCCCTCTCCCCAGCCCACCACTTTCCCCGTCCACATCTCACTCCCACCAGGCCTTCCTTCTTACGTTTAGCACACAAGCCTAGCAGCCCCACCCTGATCCTCTGTAACCTCAGCTCAATCCAGCTCTACCCCTGAGCTTGTCCTCCAATCTAAACCTGACCTAGGACTTCAGGCTTGAACCCCAGCTGCAGCCTCAAGTCCACTCCTGTAATACAACCCCATTCTATTGCTCCCTAGGCCCAGGAAATGAAAGGAGGTGGCCAAGGGAGGGTAGCAGGCAGCAAGCTGGGCACCAAGGGACATAAACCCACAGAGACAAATGCCTGTCCTCAAAGCGCTCCGATACTTTTCACAGAAAGGCGAGTGCTCACCAGTGCCAAGAACAGAACTAGATATGACTCACAGCTCACATTAGCGGTTAGTGCTAATATAACCCCGATTTATAGAGGAGGAAACTGAGGCTCCAAGAAGGGATGTCACCTCCCCAAAAGCACAGCAAGACAGCAGACGTGACCTGATTGGATCTCTGGTCTTCATGCCTCCAGTGTTCCTGCTTCTAATCTGAGCCACTCTAACCTAATGGCCCTGAGTCCTGACTTCCAGCTATCTCATCTCCAACAGTCGCCCACCCAAGCTCATCCTGAAACCAAATCGAACCCTTCCTGGTCCTAGACCCCAGGACAAATCTGGGCTTCAGTCCAACCCATCCTTAGTCCACTTACTCACCTTGAATCCCAAGTTGTACCCAAATGGCTCAAGTCCTTCATCTGACTTTGACTCTCAACTGTCCTGAGACCCTGTCCCTGATCTAAACTTTTGCCATAACTCACTCCAAAATCCCTACCTAAACCACGACCCCACCCCTACTAAAGGAGCTGTCCAACTCTAGTGTGCTCTGCACCAAGATACTTAAAGAAAGCAGCTAGGCTAGGTACAGTGGTTCAGCCTCAATCCCAGCACTTTGGGAGACTGAGGCGGCCAGATCTCTTGAGCCTGGGAGTTCAAGACCAGCCTGGGCAACATGGAGACCCCATCTCTACTAAAAATACAAAAATTAGCTGGGCACAGTGGCACACACCTGTAGTCCCAGCTATTGGGGAGGCTGAGGCAGGAGAATCGCTTGAACCCAGGAGTTCAAGGCTCCAGTGACCTGTGATTGCACCACTGCACTCCAGCCTGGGTGACAGAGCAAGACCTTATCTCAAAAAAAAAAAAAAAAAAGGAGCTAAAGTGAGGGAAATAGGAAGAACTCAGTAACTGCAAAAAAAAAGTCTAGAAATTTTGCAATTGAGGATTATTCAATGTGAAATGTGGCTTGAGTTTTAAAGTCCTAATTAAAAAGACAGGTTATGCATTGCTGGTGGGAGTGTAAATTGATACAAGCACCGTTCAGAAAAGCTGAAAAGATGCCCTCTCCCTAAAATGCAGCATGTCCACTCCTGGGCATCTGCCCAAGAGAAACACGTGTCCTGCCCATTAAAGGAAATGGGCAGAAACACTTTCACAGCCTTTTCATAATGGCCCCAAACTGGAAACAGCCCAAGGGGGCCATCAACAGGTGAATGGATAAACAAAATGTGGTACGTCCATACAACGAAACACATCACAGCAATGAAAAAGAACAAACTTGGCCGGGTGAGGTAGCTCATGCCTGTAATCCTAGCACTTCTTTGGGAGGCTGAGGCCGGTGAATCACGAGGTCAGGAGTTCAAGATCAGCCTGGCCAACATGGTGAAACCCTGTCTCTACTAAAAATACAAAAAATTTGCTGGGTGTAATGGCAGGCACCTGTAATCCCAGCTACTCAGGAGGCTGAGGCAGGAGAATCGCTTGAACCCAAGAGGTGGAGGTTGCAGTGAGCCAAGATTGTGCCACTGCACTCCAGCCTGGGTAACACAGTTGAGACTTCATCTCAAAAAAAGAAAAAGAAAAAAAGAAAGAAAAAGAACAAACTTCTGCTTCATACACATGGCCGAAGCTTAGAGACATGAGGGTGAATGAAAGACACCAAACACAAAGGCAGACATAATTTATGATTCTAATTACAGGAAATTCAAAAACAGGCAAGCTGATAGCAGATGATCATGGTCAGAGTGAGCACCTTGGGGGTACTGACCAGGAAAGGATGTGAGGAAGCCTGCAGGAGGTGAGAAAGAATCTGGTTTGGTGGTTACAGGGTCTATACATATGCAAAAATTCATCAAGCTGTACACTTAAAATTTGAGCACTTTTCTCTATATACACTTACATTTTAACGAGCAAGAAAACATTTAAAAGCTAAAAAGCAAAAAGCCAGCACACAGTCCCATTAAGATGCACACTGCACCAAGAAAGGTGGATCATTTGAGGCCAGGAGTTTGAGACCAGCCTGGGCAACACAGTGAAACCCCCGTCTCTCCAAAAAATAAAAAAAAGTTAGCCGGGCATAGTGGTGTGCACCTGTAGTCCCAGCTACTCAGGAGGCTGAGGCAAAAGGATCACATGAGCCCAGGAGGTTGAGGCTGCAGTGGGCCGTGATTGCACCACTGCACTCCAGCTTGGATGACAGAGCCAGACTCTGTCTCAAATTAATAAAAAAAAAAAAAAAATGGGGCCAGGCACAGTGGCTCACGCCTATAATCCCAGCACTTTGGGAGGCCGAGGCGGGTGAATCACGAGGTCAAGAGATCGAGACCATCCTGGTCAACATGGTGAAATTTTTAGTCTCTACTAAAAATACAAAAATTAGCTGGGCATGGTAGCGCATGCCTGTAGTCCCAGCTACTCAGGAGGCTAAGGCAGGAGAATTGCTTGAACCCAGGAGGCAGAGGTTGTGGTGAGCCGAGATCGCACCATTGCACTCCAGCCTGGGTAACAAGAGGGAAACTCTGTCTCAAAAAAGGAAAAAAAAAAAAAAAAAGATACAGACTGCTGAGGGTGGGGAGTGGGTGCCCAGGACACTACCAGAGCTCAGGTCCTATTTCTTGGCCCTGGGGATGGGGCATTAAATGGCTACTGATACAAGAGATAAGAAGGACAAGAAGGGAGCTGGGAAGCAAGGCTGTCCTGACTCTGGAGCAGTAAAGGCAGGAATCCTGCCTGATCCTAACTTTCATTCATCCAGACCTTAGCCCTACTTCAGGCAACCACTAAGTCTAATCTGGTCCTGAATCCCACCCCTCCTAGAATCCCTAAAACTGGAACCCCAGCCTCCTCTGGCCTCCTTCCCTCCAGCCAAGCTCCACATTGCCTAAGGGCAATCCTTTCCTGACTCCTCTCTACCTCCTGGAGAAACATCCAGGCTACTGGGCCTGGCCTCCAGGGGCCGGCCCACCACCCTCCACTGCTCTTCTCTTGCAGCTAATGCACACTGCTCTTCAACCACGTTGAGCATCTCCCCTTGCTTGGGGGTTCTGCTTGACAGACAGCAGACTGTGTAGGTTTTACACTCCCCACCTAGCTGGACATCTCTCTCCCACCCACAGATCAAGGCAGCCTCAGACCCCATTGCCAGCCCAGAAAGTCCACACTCATCCTTAGCCTCTGCTATGGGCCAAGTTGCATCTCCCAAAATTCATACACTGGAGTCCTAACTCCTGGTCCCTCAGAATGTAATTGTATTTGGACATAGTGTCTTTAAATACTTAATTAGGATAAAGTAGGTAATTAGGGTGGACCCTACTGCAATCTGACTGATATCCTTATAAGAAGTGGGAATTAGGTCACAGATGGGAACAGAGGGAAGACCATATGAAGACCCAGGAGAAGACCAGCTGACCCCAAGCCAAGGAGAAAGGCCTTGGAAAAGGCCAACCCTGCTGACATCCTCGTCTCCAACTTCCAGCCTCCATAATTGTGAAAATGAATTTCTCTTATTTCAGCTACCTAGTCTGTGGTACTTCTCTGTGGAAGCCCTAGCAAACTAAGACAGCATCTCAAAGCCCTTGCCCTCCTGCTGTCCCATCCCTGAGCCCCCAGCTGTGCCCAGGTTCCTTCCCCACAAGACCAAGGGGACAGGCCTGGTCTGACTAATTGCTGGGTTCCTAGCATCGCTAGCCCAGAATGGATGGTAACTGCTGAATGTCCCTCTCTGCAGCAGTCTCTGTCTCCTACTACTTCCCACCCCTGTCCTACTGTCTCTCTGCTATTTATTTTATTATATTTATATTGTGGGACAGAGTCTTGCTCTGTCAGCCAGCCTGGAGTACAGTGGCACAATCATGGCTGACTGCAGCCTCGACCTCCTGGGGTCAAGCTATCCTCCCGATCCAGCCTCCTAAGTAGCTGGGACTACAAGTGTGCACCACCATATCCAGCTAATTAAAAAAAATTTTTTTTTTTGTAGAGATGGGGTCTCCTTATGTTGTCCAGGCTGGTCTCAAACTCCTGGGCTCAAATGATTCTCCTGCCTTGGCCTCCCAAAGTGCTGGGATTACAGGCGTGAGCCACCACACCTGCACTCTGACATTTAAAACATTTCCTGAGGGTTTGGCATGGGTTGTTCCCTCTGCCTGGAACATTGTTCCCCAATCTGTCCACCTGGTGACCCCCTACACATCCTTCAGGACCAGCATAAGCTCTGTTTTCTTTCTTTCTTTTTTTTTTTTTTTGATACGGGTCTCACTCTGTCGCCCAGGCTGGAGTGCAGTGGTGCAATCTTGGCTCACTGCAACCTCCTCCTCCCAGGTTCGACCAATTCTCCTGCCTCAGCCTCCCGAGTAGCTGGGATTACAGGCGAGTGCCACTACACCAGGCTACTTTTTTGTATTTTTAGTAGAGACAGGGTTTCAGTGTGTTAGCCAGGATGTCTCGATCTCCTGACTTGTGATCCGCCTGCTTCAGCCTCCCAAAGTGCTGGGATTACAGGTGTGAGCCACCACGCCCAGCCATAAGCTCTGTTTTCTATGAAACCACCACCTGATGCCCACCAGCTCCCAGCCAGGTCTCTCTCCAGCTCCCCTTACCCTAGCAGCACCTTCCCTTGTCACTGTCTTTTTTTTTTTTTTTAAGTTAAAAGACCAGGGGAGAGCACGAACACAGTCCCTTGTCACTGTCTTAACGAGGCAACTGTAGCTACCTGGGCCCCAATATGTCTCCCCTATCAGACTGGGAATTTTTCAAGAGCAGGTCTGATCTCAGGTTCCCAAACACTGCCTAACAGAAGACATGTGGGTCAGTGGATGGCAGTGGCCCCAAGGCCCTGATCTCCCTCCCCCAGGCCTTTGCCTCTGCTCCTCTCCCACCTGGGTGACCCTTTCCTTCTCTACTAGCAAACTCTTGCTCCTCTTTAAGATTCAGCTCATATGTTACCTCCTCTATGAAGTACTCCCTGATTCCCCAGATGGCCAGTGTCTCTCTCCTCTGGGCTTCCCTGCCCCTGTATTGTTCTCCATCGCATCCTGACCATCCTGGGCAGAGACCTCCACCCCAACTGTGGGCGCCTCAGAAGCCCAGGCTGGAGTCATTGCTGCACAGGCCTAGGAATATGTCTTTGGAATGAATGAATGAATCAATCAATCAATGCATTCAAGAATCCTCTAACTGACCAGGGGCCAGTCCTGTCTAAAACAAACCGCTGTCTCTACTGTCACCCACTCTAACATCCCCAAGAAACCTTAACTTAAACCTTTAAGGTAAGATTTCCTCTGCAGGGACAGTGGCTGGAAAGACAAGAGTGGTTTGAGGGAAAACTTTCTCCATTATCTTATCCTTATTCTCCCTAAATTCTCCCAACCACTCTTACATATCCCTGCATACTCCCTGCCCCACACCTGGTTGGGCCACAGCAAAATGGCAAGCTGTTGCCCTTTGCCCCTTTTCTTTCCACCTCCCCTATCAGAACTCAATCTGAGAGAAGGGTTAGATCATTTCCACCAGGAATGAACAGGGAGTTCCATTTCCACTGTGGACTAAAAGCCAAATGACACCTTAACAGGGATTCCAGGGCACTAGCAACCATGGACTTGGAGGGTCTGTCAAATGGCTCAGCCTCAGCCTCAGCCCAGGCAGAGATGCCCATTGACTGTCATTCAACTCTAAAGAAATACTGATGCCTGTCCTGACCCTAGACTCTCTAATTTCAATGGTACAGGGTGTGACCTGGACATCCAGATATTTAAAAGCCCATCCAGGTGATTCTTTTTTTCTTTTTTTTGGAGACGGAGTCTCACTCTGTCACCCACCACCCAGGTTGGAGTGCAGTGGCGTGATTTTGGCTCACTGCAACCTCTGTCTCCTGGGTTCAAGCGATTCTCCTGCCTCAGCCTCCAAGTAGCTGCGATAACAGGTGCACGCCACTACGCCCAGCTAATTTTTGTATTTTTAGTAGAGACAAGGTTTTGCCATGTTAGCCAGGCTGGTCTCAAACTCCTGACCTCAAGTGATCCACCCACCTTGGCCTCCCAAAGTGCTGGGAATACAGGCATGAGCCACCGTGCTCGGACACCTCCAGGTGATTCTAATGTGCTCCATCCCCTGGCACCTTCAGAAGCTCCTCTCAAAGCCTTACTCACACACAAAAAATTCGTTGGTTATTTACAGCCATTCCCACCCTCATCTAGGTAATGTGTAATTTTTTAGGGGAACTGGAAGAGAAAAGTAATGCAAAGCCCTACCAGGCCCCTTGAAGCCATGTTGCCTGTTGAATCCCACCTTCCTCAGGTTAGGCCCCTCCCCAGGCGCTGCCCAGCCCTGAGATCACACTCGCTTGCCCGACTGCCCCAGGCCTGGGACTCTGGGTTCTCTCCACCCTCCCACTCCTCCCTCCCCGGACTTTCACTTCTCCTCTGCATTTCCCCCACCCCGCCAGTTTTAGCAGACTTAGGCCAGCTTCTCGTTAGCACTTACCGAAAATGGGGCTAAATATAGAGGGCCCAAGGACTGCCCCTCACCCCTCTTGGCCCCACTTGTCCTGTCCCCTGGGTCCCCTGCCTCCGCAGCCTGCCTCAATCAAGGTACAGCCTGGGAGCCCCTGTGGGCAGGTTGGTGCTGCTGGGAACCTCTGTGGGTCCAGCTGTCTGAGTCTCCATCCTCCCTAGAAGCAGCACCTCACCCCTCCCCACCCCACAGCTGTCCCTGGGTGGCCTCAAGGGAGTGAACACTTCTGAGCTGTCAGGAGGGACGGATGGAGATACAGGCAGCAGACACAACAAGAGAGGTGGCTCCACAGCTGTGCTGACAGCAGGCAAGAGCTGCCAACAGTACACACCCCACGGCCACAGGCAGGCAAGGCCCTGGCCAACACACCACAAGAAACAGATGTGCAGATTCCAGACAGAAATGTGAACACGTTTGCAGATAAGACACATGCCCAGACATGATGCCATGGGCATATATGCAAAACACACACACAGACATGTGTACACACATGCATTTACACACACTCTCACACTGAGTGACACAGAGCCAGCCAGACACACAAAGAAGTACACAAACTCACACACCCAGAGTTGAACACAGACACACACACCCCTACACACTAGACCCAGTCACTTACAGACTCAGATATGTGTACACACGCATGTACTTACACACGTTCTCACACTGTTACATCAGTCTAGCCAGAGGTACACACTCAGACATGCACATGCTCACACATACTCACACACACATACCCAGAGTCACCTCATCCTGGAAGATGGCCAGGGTTAACCTCTGAACCCAGTCCACAGGTATGGACCCTGGCCCTGACCCCTCTGCCTGGGCCTCCTCTATCCCAGCACTGACCCATTTGTGCTGTCACTGGTGACAGGTCTGTCTTCTCCAACAAACTGGGAGCTCCAGGAGGACAGACCTGAGCTGCCCTTTCCACTGTATTTCCAACACCAAGAACAGAACTGCTCAATAGATACATGTTGGTGGAGGACACAGGGATGCCTGCACACAATGGCGCATATGGGACAGCACATACCACCAAACTGAGACTCGTGCCCATGGTCATGCCTGCACAGCCACAAATGAAACAGGCATGAAGGGCTGAGTGTCTGCCATGTTCCAGGCACTGTGCTAAGCATGGTACATGTATTATCTCATTTAAGGCTTCCATCAACACTGCTGAGTGACAGCCATCACCAGACAGACATGTACACATTCTACTAAATGAGCCAACAGCTATAAATCACCTTAGACGGTGCCTGGTGCACAATGTTCACTCAATCAATTGACATTTGGTGGAGGAGGCATTTAATAAGCATACATACAAACACATAATGAAATTCCCAGCACTTAGCAGTGATAAGTGCCCTGAAGAAAAGATAAAGCAGGATAAGGGGGAAAGATAAAGCAGGGTGAGGGGACTGAGAGTGACGGGATCAGTGCCAGTTTAAATGGGGAGGTCAGGGAAGGCCACCCTGAGGAGGTGACATCTAAGGTGAATAAAGTGAAGAAGTGAGCCAGGGGATCATCACCAATGCTACCCCACAATGCAAGCACAACAGCCCCCTACACTCACAAGCACACAGCAGTCCCACTCAGAGCACTCAGAACTACTGTACACACACACACACCCCCGTACCAGATGTGCACACACCCACTCAATAGGGAATGACACCCCCCCAAGTCCAGCAACTTAGCATTCCAATCCCTTTGCAGTCCTTATCCAAGGATCACCCTTGTCACCAACCCCACTGGTTCTCCACATGAGATCTGGCTATTAACACCCAGCTCCCTCCCTCCTGTCCCCAGAACCCCGGAACAGGGCAATAGAGAAGAGGAGAAGGGGTTGGAAGTTCCAGTGCCTGATGTGAAAGGGGAGGGCAAAGAGGAGCTGTGGGGGTTGGGGGGTACCCGGCATGGGAGAGAGGGAGTTGCTAGAGTACAGAGGAGAAGGACAATGGAGACAGCTGAGGAGGAGGGGCAGGGAGGGCCTGCAGAGCAAAACTAAATGTGCTGCCTGTCCTCTGAGCAGTGGCGCAGGCACCAGCCCCCTTACCTGGAGCCCCCATGCTGGAGTGAACCATGCTGCCCGCCCCACCAGGGCTGGGGGAACAACTGTGTCATCTTCCCACCCTCTCTGGGGGCTGAGCCCTCCCTGCCGGAAGTCACTCAGGGAGGAAACCACAGGGCCGGTCCACCCCCTTCAGAAGGGAAAATACCCTGGCCCACAGATCCGCCCTGGCAGCCTGGCCCACCCCAAATCATGTGTGTGTGTTGGGGGTGTGGGGGCTAGTGGGGCAGAGGATAAGCAGGCTAGAAGAGCCCACTCCTACCACTGCGATCCAGGAGGTGCCTGCAACAGTTGCCTTCCCCCCCCCACTTCTACCGCCCCCATGGAGGTAAACAAATCTGGAACAGGGCAAGGGGATCTGGGAGAGAAGGTGGGCCCACAACAGCAACAACGATACAACACCAGCCTGCAGCTTATTGGAGAAAGGACTTTGCCGATGCCTGACCCTGTGCCTCACTCTTGACAGGTGCCAACTCGAATGTGGTGGTCACTGTTATTTGCCTCATTTTACAGATGAAAACACTGAGGTTCAGAGACGTGAGCAGTAGCTTTCTCAAGGGCCCAGAGCCAAGAAGCGTTGAAGCTTAAAAGCACGCCGTAGCAGGGAAGATCAAGCAAGTTCTGTGCCTATCTGCAGGTGAGCTGTTGGGTGTCACCATTGGGAGAAAGTGGTGCCCGTGGGCAGTGGCAGTGGGGACGGTGGGTCGGGGCCTTGGCCTGGAGCTACAAGAAGTCACCGGCCTATAGCGTGCGCCCGAGGCGGCTCCGGCGGAGGGGAGCACCAGGTCTCCCAGCTGCCAGCTGGCTCTTCGCGCTGCGTCGCTCCCAGTTCGGCGCCTTCCGCGCCCGCCAGAGGGCGGCAGCGCCCAGCCAATGGGCTGGAGGGCGGGGCCGGCTGCAGAGGAGGGAGCCCCTCCCTCCGCTCCCCTCCCCAACACCCCCCCCCCAACGCCCCCGCGCGCACACCTGCCAGGGTCACACAAAGGCGCAGGACTCCCGGCGCACCGCAGCTCAGACAAAGGCGCGCCCGAGTCCGCTGCCCTCTTCCTCTTCTTGGTACCCGGGGTCCGAGGCTGCCGGGCTGCCTGGCATCCCCAGACACCTCATCTGCCTACCTGGGCCCAGCAGGACACACTGCATCCCATGCCTAGAGTGTCCCCCAAACCACAGGTGCAGGCAAGCCTGGAGTGCCCCCCAAACCACAGGTGCAGGCACAGATGACTGAACTCACCCCCCCACACACAACTATTTCTCCACGTGGACCCCAGCACATCGCACACACGTGTGCACACACAGACATGCATGAACACATCTTTGTGCACAGGCCCCAACACCAGCCCTCCCTGCTGACGATGGTTACTCCCATATACTGATACCCCCTCTACTTCCTCACATGGACCCAAGACACAAAGGCATTTCTACACATATGTGCCCAGGCAGGCTTCCTGGCCACTCACACCCACACTCACACACAGGCACACTCAAAAAGGGCATACCACAGGCAGAACTACAGGAGTGCCCTCCCCTGATGGCACACATGCCCTGTGCACCCAGACATACCCAGGCAGGCAGGTGGGCACAACAGGAAGGACCAGCAGTTCTCGTATCTGCACATGAGAGGGGACAGTTTCCAGGCATCTACACTCCACAACATCCCATATTGTAAAAGGCCATTTCACAGAGGAGATCCACAGACCACACAGCAACTGGCCACAGGATTTCTATACATGAGGGTCTTCCCAAGAGCAGCCTGGTGGCGGTGGGTCCTGGAGCCTTGTCTCGAAGCTATATTTCCGCAGTAAGCTTTGTTTTTAATTAGGATTTGTTTTGGGGGGGCTTGGAAATGGGGCTCATAGGACACTGGGGGAGCAAAACCTCACCAGCCACCCCTGTTCTCCACCCTGGACAGATTCAGCATTATCCATGTCAGGAGCATGCTTTTGGACGTGACCCCATTCCAGCCCCTTAGGGTGAGCCAGCAGAGAAGGACCACCCACTTCCAGTGTGGCCAGGTCTGCAGTTCAGTCCTGGAGCTGGGGAAGGCTGTATACATTCCCTGAAAGATGAAACCGCCCCATCCTTCTTGCCTCCCATGCTAGTTCCATTCTTAGTGCCTCAGACCAGAGCTGGGCCTGGTGAGGGGATCTTGAAAGAGGATGGGCCTGCCCAAGAGAGGATAGAGGGGTGGAGTTTGGAGGACACTGGGTGGGTACAGCCTGGCAGCCAGAATGGGGAGGTTCAGGCAGTGGGAGATGGTGGCCTCATTGCCACAGAAGAGGCCTCGAGTCATGCTAAGCAAGGCAGGTAGGGTATGGGAGCTGGGGAGCAGTGGGGGCCACTTGAGGTGCAGGGAGCTGGGAGGGAGGCGGCACAGGGGAGGCCAGGCTGGGCTCAGGGCTGAGCAGTAATTAAAGGAGACGTAGGGGGCTCCCCAGGGCCAGCGGGGCTGGTAACTGACACGCGGGCCCCATTGCTCCGCTCATATTTCTCGCCGGATCGATACGTTTGACTCCCGACAAGACAATAATCGCTTGTACGCGGCCGGCGAGTCGATCAAATACATTATTAGAGCGAGGTCCCCCGGGGGCCCGGCGGGGAGTGGTTGGGGGGAGCAGTCAGCCCACCGGGGACAGCAGAGCAAGATTCTTCACCCCTCAGGGCCCCCCAGCCATAGCCTCTTCCTCTTGGCCACCCCTGGGGACCCTCTCTATGGCTCAGTTCCCCAACCTCTCTCCAAATGCCTGCTGCTTTGGTGATCTCTCTACTCAGCCCCCAGCATCATCCCTGCTCTGAGGGGACCCAAGGGTTCTTTCCCCATAGGCACTGCCTTCATCTGTAAGGCTGTGGCATGTGGGAGCTCAGAGAGTCCCCTCAGACCCCCAGCCTGGCAGGACACAGGGAGACCAAGCCTCGGGCCACACTCTGAGTCCATGGCTGGGCCAGGAGATGAACTTGGGCCCAAGACTCATTGATATCCACCTTCCTCTGTCCAGCCTCCTTGCTGCATCTAAGCACACGAGGCTTCAGTAGCACCCAGGCCAGGGGCAGCCTCTAGAGGGGTTAGGGAAAGCTAGCTTAGGAACCCAAACAGGCAGGAAAACAGGATGATAGGGGTGACAAACAAACACATAGACAAAGGGATGTGTCTGCTCTTGCTGCAGGGCCATCCAGTCCCCCAGTGGGCCTCAGATACCCTCAAACCATGCCCAGTCTCAGCCCTGGCCCACCCTAGACACTGCTTGCCACACTTGCCCACTTTCCTGGCTTCTGGGCTCAATCCTATTTCCCCCTTTTAAAAAAATTCAATTAAGCTTTATTTTTAAAGGCTTTTTGTGTGTGTGTGAGATAGTCTCACTCCATCACCCGGGCTGGAGTGCGATGGCAGGATCTCGGCTCACTGCGACCTCCACTTCCTAGGTTCAAGCAAGTCTCATGTGTCAGGCTTCTGAGTAGCTGGGATTACAGGTACGTGCCACCACGCCAAGCTAATTTTTGTATTTTTAGGAGAGACGGGGTTTCACCATGTTGGCCAAACGGGTCTCGAACTCCTCAGCTCAAGCGATCTGCCCACCTTGCCCTCCCAAAGTGCTGGGATTACAGGCGTGAGCCACCACATCCTGCCTCAAGCCTATTTCCTGTTTACACACCTGCTTTGCCCGTTAGACCCAAAGTGCCCCCTTTGCTTCTCCAGCAGCCCTAAGTCAAAGTCAAGTTCTGTTTAGGAGTATCCAGTATTCAGGGACTTAAAATATTTCTTCCTCTTCTTCTTTGTCTTCATTATCAGTGGCATGATCTTGGCTCACTGCAACCTCTGCCTCCCAGGCTCAAGCCATCCTTCCATCTCAGCCTCCCAGGTAGCTGGGACCACAGCCATGCACCAACACATCCAGGTAGTTTTGTATTTTTAGTAGAGACATGGTTTTGCCATGTTGCCCAGGCTGGTCTCGGAACTCCTGGGCTCAAAGTCATCCACCCACCTTGGCCTCCCAAAGTGTTAAGATTACAGGCGTGAGCCACCGCACCCGGCCTACTCTGTGTTATTTGAACCAATACATTATTTCTAAGTCTTCATGACAGTCTGAGGAGTTAAGCTCTGTTATCATCCTCATTTTACTAACAAATTGAGCCTCAAAAAGGTGAAGTCACCTGCCCCAAGTCACACAGCATGAGTAGTGGAGTCAGGTTAATTTAAGCCCAGGTCTGTCCCCGACAGCTTGCTCTCTCTGTACTGAGCCCTAGAGCTCCTTCTTGGAGGGCTGAAATGCTACCTATCCTTCAGGAGACAACAGCAACAGCCAGCCACTCCTTGCCCAGTCAGCAACACTGGAATCCCTCTGCAGCTCACAACCCAATGCCCACAGCCTTCAAGTCTATTTCTTGATATTCAGCAATGCACTGGATTCCTGATCCCATCAGCTCCTGGCTGAAGGTTGACCAACCCTTCCCCATACCCTTCAATTCAAACATTTCCTCACGTCCCTCGGTGCCAAGCCCTGTGCCAGGAGCTGAGGACCCAGAGGTGAGCTAGATCTAAAATCTGACCTCAAGGAGTGTTAACAGTCTGAGAGGAAGACTGGAGTGGATAAAAATACCTTGACAACATGGTGAAACCCTGCCTCTACTAAAAATACAAAAATTAGCCGGGTGGAGGGCACCTGTAATCCCAGCTACTCAGGAGGCTGAGGCAGGAGAATCACTTGAACCCGGGAGGCAGAGGTTGCAGTGAGCCGAGATCACACCACTGCACTCCAGCCTGGAGACAGAGTGAGACTCTGTCTCAAAAAAAAATAATAATAAAAAATAAAAAATAAAAAGCCGTCAAATAAATATGTAATTCTAAGTTAGGAAAAGTTATTTCAAGAATAGGTAGAGGATTGAGCCAGGTGTGGTGGCTCACGCCTGTAATCCCAGCACTTTGGGAGGCTGAGGTGGGCAGATCATGAGGTCAAGAGATCAAGACCATCCTGGCCAACACGGTGAAACCCTGTCTCTACTAAAAATACAAAAATTAGCTGGCCACGGTGGCACATGCCTATAGTCCCAGCTACTCAGGAGGCTCAGGCAGGAGAATAGCTTGAACCCAGGAAGTGGAGGTTGCAGAGCAGAGATCGTGCCACTGCACTCCAGCACTCCAGCCTGGCGACAGAGCAAGACTCTGTCCCAAAAAAAAAAGAATAGGTAGAGGAGAGGCTGGGCATGGTGGCTCACACCTTTAATCCTGGTGCTTTGAGAGGCTGAGGTAGGAGAATCGCTTGAGACCAGGAGTTTGAGACCAGCCTGGGCAATATATCAAGATCCCATCTCTACAAAATAAAATTGTTTTAACTTAGCTGAGTGTGGTGGTGTGCATCTATAGTCCCAGCTACTTGAGAGGCTGAGGTGGGAAGATTGCTTGAGGTCGAGGCTACAGTGATCTACAATCATGCCACCGCACTCCAGCCTGGGCAACAGAGAGAGACCCTGACTCTTAAAGTGGAAGGAAGATACCCGATGTAAACAAAGGGTACAGAAAAGTGTTGTTGCAGAAAGTGTCCCAAGGAAGTCACATTTACATAGCAATTGGACACAGTATTCTCAAGGCAAAGAATGCGGAGGAAGATACTCCAGGCAATTGGAACAGAGGTGGTGATGGCTCCATGGCAGAAAACAGCGTGGCAATTCCAGGATCAGATAGGAGGCCTATAAAGCTGGAGCAGAGTGAACAAAGAAGAGAAGACAGAAGACAAGGTGTGAGGTGGTGAGGCAGCCAGGGCCAGATCACACAGGGCCTTGCAGGCCACAGTAATAATTTGGGACTTAAAGAACAACGGGACACCTCTGAGAAGGTTTCAAGCAAGAGAGTGGCATGGTTCTATGAACATTTTTGTGACAACCCTGGCTGCTTTGGAGGCCACAGTGAAGAACCAAGAATGGGGGTATCAGGGTCAGTGTGAGGAAGCTGATGAGTTCCATATCACCATCAGGTGATCGTGACAGGAAGTAAGAATTGGTGATTGGCTAAATGTAGAAGTCATGGAGAAGTCAATAATGAAGTCCAGGTACGTTAAAGTATCTTTCCTGCCACAGAAGATTGGGGCAGATAGAAGAGCTTAAGCTCAGGTAAGAAAGATCAGGGTAGAACCTGAGGTCTTGAAGGATGAGAGGAAGGGCAGGAGGTGGGGAACAGCATTCAAGGGTGTTGGCGAGGTTGAAGGTCCCAAGGTAGGGACAAACTTGGGACTTGTCCTTGGTTCCCCAAGTTTGTCCTCAAGTTCCTTTGAGGCTGGATTTGAAGTGCACATGGAAGGCTTATGAGCAGAAGGATTCTGTGTAAGGAAGTTCTATTGGGGATGAATGTGGGGACAGGCTGGTAGGGTGGAATTTGGAGAAAGGATGACCGGTGGGGAGGCTGGGACAGTGGCAGGGGAGAATGGAGCCATGAGGATCAGGATAAGGATACACATTCAAGCTGGAGTCTACAGGAGCAGGAGATAGGAACTGGGTGCTGGGCCAGGGTGGCTGGGTGGATGCGAGGTCATCACTGAAAGACAGTGAGATGGGAAGCAGATATGGGGAAGGCACTTGGGTCAGTCCCAGGGGGAAAGTCAGGAAGCAGCATCTTCCAAGCAGCAAGGTCTGTGGACCAGGAAGCCAGCAGATGCTTAACAAATTCACATGGACACAAACATTCCTCAACATACCCTACCCCCACCACCAATTTTCCGCATCCACCAGAATTCCCAATTTGCCTCATGTAAGAAAAGAAGCACTGCAATGTGAATCAAAGAAAATGAAAGAAGACCAACTGGCCAGGCCCAGTGGCTTACACCTGTAATCCCAGCACTTTGGGAGGTCGAGGCGAGTGAATCATCTGAGGTCAGGAGTTCAAGACCAGCCTAGCCAACATATAGTGAAACCCTACTAAAAAATACAAAAATTAGCTGGGCATAGTGGCACATGCCTGTAGTCCCAGCTACTTCGGAAACTGAGGCAGGAAAGAATCTCTTGAACCCGAGAGACAGAGGTTGCAGTGAGCTGACATCACGCCACTCCACTCTAGCCTGGGCAACAGAGCGAGACTCTGTCTCTCAAAAACAAACAAACAAAAGACCAACCAGTCCCTATTCTGAAATTCGCCCTCTAGCGATCTAGAGCCAGTCCCCTGAAC
The DNA here is from genome assembly GCF_030222135.1 of Aotus nancymaae. NCBI lineage: Eukaryota > Metazoa > Chordata > Mammalia > Primates > Aotidae > Aotus > Aotus nancymaae. Next base: position 12,415,165 of record NW_026988441.1, on the reverse strand, counting down.
TTCCTGGACCTCAGTTTCCCCAGATATAAGTCTGAGATGGGCTGGAGAAGCACTCTAAGACTTCTTTCAGCTCTAATAGTCTTTTATTTTATTTTTATTCACTGCAACCTCCACCTCCTGGGTTCAAGCTATTCTCCTGCCTCAGCCTCCTGAGTAACTAGAACTACAGGCATGCATTACCAACGCCCAGCTAATTTTTATATTTTTAGTATAGACAGGGTTTCACCATGTTAGCCAGGCTGGTCTCAAACTCCTGACCTCAAGTGATCCACCCGCCTCAGGCTGCCAAAGTGCTGAAATTACAGACATTAGTCACTGCGCCAGGCCCCAGCTCTAATATTCTATAGCTTGAAAGAAACAAGAACGAGTGAGATGAACTGATGGCTCAACTGACCACTGACAAATAGGGAAGTAAAGCACAGCCAACCTACTCTAAGGAGGCCCTGGCCGGGTATACTCAGCAACCCACTGACTCCTCACTGTCATCTTATGAGGGAGAGACCATTATTATTCCTACTTTAAAGATTAGGAAGCTGAGGCCCACAGTCACACAATTAGGCTGGGATGAACCCAGAAGCTTGCTGACCCCAAAGCTTGTGCTTCAGCTGTAGCGTTGAGCTCGCTGCTCCTCAGCCTGGCTGGTGCGAGTCTCACTCAGATTGCAGATCCCCCAGGAACAGGGTCCCTTAGCATCCACTGCCATGTGCTCACCAGGGTCTCCAAATGAGCTGTAGGAGCAGGCACCTGGCCCTGGGCCTTCCCCAGTGAGGCTCCACCTTTGGCCCAGAAGCCCCCAGCCCCCTGCTGCTGACCCTAGGCTTTCCACAGCCCACGTGCGCACTTCCTGTTCTGCTCTAGCTCCCACTCACCCAGCACCAACTGTGCAGGTTCAGAGGCCTCTGCTGTCGCCCAACTCCCAGTGCAGGGAGCTGTCCAGAGGCTGAAAAGCAAGAGCCCATGGTCTTGACCCAGAGCCCTCCAGCCCTGCTGCCCCCCAGGACAAACCCAGTCCCCTTACCATGGCCTCTAGGGCCCTAAAGGACTTCCCCTCTGGCTACGTGAGTACCATGCCCCAGCCACACTGGAGGAAGAGGAAACCAATTTTGTCCCCAACGTCGGGCCTTCAACCTTGCCAGCCCCCTTGAATGCTGTTCCCCACCCTCCTCCCCTTCCTCTCATCCTTCAAGACTCTGCTCAAAGGCCACTCCTCAGAGAAACCCTCCCTAGTCACGCTCCGCTCCATTCCCAGTTTTATTTCCTTCAGAGCACTCTGGAATTCAATTGCTGCCTATTCACTTTACTGTCTGTTTCACCCTCTAAAATGTAAGCTCTCTGAAGATAGGTGTCCTTTTCTGTCTTGTTCACTGTGGTATTCTTGATGCTGTAACAGTGCTTGGCACAGAGTTTATGCTTGAACCTTATTTATTGAATGAATAAATCCTTCCAGGCACCCATGGTCCACAGAACAAAATCCAAGGCTGGCTCTCCAAACCCAAATGGATATGGTGCCTCCCAACCTCCTCAGCTGTCTCACCCTCAGAGCTCACCTTTCTCCTCTGTTCAATAACTTGGGCTCCCCTATGTAACCCATGCCTCACGCATGCATTTGTCTGCCACAAATTCTGTACCCACCAGCCTCTGCTCAAATCTCCTCTCTCTGGAAGTCTTCCCTGACATTAGTCTTGCCACAGCTCCAGGCAGTATCCCTGGACTTTAGCACTAATTGTACTGCACTGAGTCACTTCCCAATGAGGCTGTCCCTACAGACTGTGAGCTTCTTGAGGACAGGGCTCAGTTTGACATGTTCTTGTAGACTCAGAGCCCAGCACTGGGCCTGCATTTAGCCAGGGCTCCAGGAATGTTTGTTGGGTAAGGACAACTGCCCTGCAGATGGTTAACCATCTATACAAGTACACATAATGACTAGTTTGGGAGTCAGTCAGACGAGGGTTTGGAATCTGGTTCCTCCATTCATTTGCTGTGTGACCCTGGGAAGATGACTTCCCTCTTTAAGCCCCAGGCTCCTCATCTGTGAAATGGGGGCAGTAACACTGGCTGACAGGAACGTAATCTTTTTTTTTTTGAGACAGAGTCTCACTTTGACACCCAGGCTGGGTATGGTGGTGCATGCTTGTAATCCCAGCTACTCAGGAGGCTGAGGTTTGAACCTCGAAGTACAGTGGTACGATCTTGGCTCACTGTAACCTCTGCCTCCTGGGTTCAAGCAATTATCCTGCCTCAGCCTCTCAAGTAGCTGGGATTACAGGCCTGTGCCACCGTGCTTGGCTAAGTTTTTGTTTTGTTTTGTTTTAGTAGAGACGGGATTTCACCATGTTGGCCAGGCTGGTCTCGAACTCCTGTCCTCAAGTCATCTGCCTGGGATTACAGGCAGAAGCCACCATGCACGGCCAGGAACTTAGTCTTAAATATAATACTTGCCACCACACCCTAAGAACAAACATGTTCACTAACTACATCAAGATTTGAGGTTGAGAAAAATAAGAAACAGTCTAGATGCCACCAACAGGACAGTGACTAAGTAAATTATAATACATTCATACTCAGGAATACTATGCAGTTATGAAAGAGAATGAGACATGGACATGAAAAGTTCTCCAAGACACTGTTAAGTGAAAAAGCAAGTTGCAGAACGATTTATACAATTTGATAGCATTGATGTAAAACACATACATCTATTTTTAGAACTAAATATTTTCTATGGGTGCACAAGTATTAAGCAAATGTAGAAGAAATAGTCTGGAAGGTAATTAATTATAACCTCTTCTGTAATGACTTTAGTTTTTATAATGAGATATACTTGTTTTTTTGAAGGGGGGTCGGGTTTTTTTTTTTTTTGCCAGGGTCATCTTACTCTGTCAGCCAGGCTGGAGTGCAGTGGTGCAATCTCAGCTAACTGCAAATTCCACCTCCCAGCAAGCAATGCTCCCACCTCAGCCTCCTGCGTAGCTGGGACCACAGGCACACACTACCATACCGGCTAATTTTTGTATCTTTTGGTAGAGACAGGATTTCATCATGTTGCATGGGCTGGTCTCGAACTCCCGGGCTCAAGCGATCCTCCCTTCTCGGCCTCCCTTCATGCTGGGATTACAGGCATGAGCCACTGAGCCTGGCCTGTACTCATTTTTTAAATTAAAATTTGAACATACTAAATGATACACTGCAGAAAATCAAACAAATGATTATCCCAAAAGTGAGAAGTAGTTACCTGCAGCAGGGAGAAAAGAGTATATTTAAGAAGGGACACACAGAAGTGGAGCTTATGGGTGCCTTTGATGTCTCCACCCAAGTGATGAGTGCACATATGTTTGCTCGATCAAGATTCATTAAACTACCAGGTGTTGTGGCTCACACCTGTAATCCCAGCACTTTGGGAGGCTGAGGCTGGATCACTTGAGGCCAGGAGTTTGAGACAGCCTGGCCAACACGGTGAAATCCTGTCTCTGCTAAAAATACAAAAAAATTAGCTGGGTGTGGTGGTACATGCTTATAATCCCAGCTACTCAGGAGGCTGAGGCTTGAACCTGGAAGGCAGAGGTTGCAATGAGCCAAGATCGTGCCACTGCACTCCAGCCTGGGCAACAGGGCAATACTGTCTCAAAAAAACAAGGAAAAATTCATTAAACTGTACATTAACATCTTGTCCAATGACTGTGTGCTTCCTGTGGGCAGGGGCCGAGTCATGCTCACTGCCATATCATCTGTTTCCCCACCCCCATTTCACTGCCCAGAAACAGACTTAATATCAATAGGGAATGCCCATAGCAGCAGCGCTCAGAGGGGCCAAGGCCGCTGTCCAGGGTACTAACGACTCAACACTGGCCACAGAGAAGGCCAGCGAAGCGAGCCAGCTTCAAGACGCCTCATTCCGAAGGGCCTCTGCCCGCCTCAACTCCTCTCTCCCCACCCCCTTCACTCACTTCCTCCAAGCTGGCTGCCTTTCTGTTCCTGCAATCCACGCCCACACTTCCTCTTGCCTCAGGACTTTTGCTCTTGTCCTTCCTCCTGCCTGGTACAGGAGGTGTTCCCATAGTGTTCCCATGGCTTGTCCCCTTACTTATTCCAGAATTACACCTAAACACCCCCTCCACAGAGACCTTTTGATCATCCTACCTCACATGGCCCTTCTCATCACTATGTCCTCTACCAGACTGCACTTTCTTCTAGCACTTTTTGCTGTCTCACCTTCAAGCTTACATGTGTCACATGCTTGTTTATTACCTCTTTTCCCCCAACCTGAATGTTTATGCCAGCACAGGGAGCATGTGTGTCCCATTATGTCTCATCCTGTCTTTTAGAAGGATCCCAGGTGCACAAAATTGGATTAATCATAATCCTTGGTTCATGGTGTATTCCCATCACTAGGCTGGACGGAGCCCTCTTTCTCTATCCATTCACTTGTTGTTTTACTTATTTTTAATAATGAGTTAATGTGAACCCACATTAAACATTCAGATTAGAACATAATAATAATCACACTAGCTTGTAGTCTGTCCTGTTCACCACTGTGTCTCCAGACCTGCAGCCCAGGAGGTGCTTGGTATTGATTTATTGAAGAAGCTGACAAAGGGGCAATGACCTCCACACCCTGCAAAAGGGAGTGAATGGGAGCGCCCACCTGTCCTCACAAGGTGGGAGAAGAAGGCAAAGGCCAGGCCCTCCACTCGGCTTCCCTGTTCTCCCCTGGTGCTCCACTCCTGCTCAGCCTGGGCAAGAGCCTCTTCCACACGATTCAGTTCCACACCTTCAAAAAGGACCCACTGTACCAGATCCTGTGCCAGGAGCTGGGGACACAGGGGAGCTCAGCTTGGCCATGCTCCTGGGGAGCTCTCAAGCCTTGATGCCCCAGGCCCCTAGACCATCCCATTACTCTACTAAGTAACAAAAGCAGCTACATGGCACCTGCTCGGTGCAGGCATGTGCTACATGCATTCTCTGCATCATCTTTTGGCATCTTCCCAACAATCCACTAAAGCAGGGCTGTTATTATCCACCCCCTTTTCAGAGGAGCACCCCAGGGTGAATCAGAGAGGGCAAGGACTTGCCCAGAGTCAGTCATGGGCAAGCCGATTCCAGAGTCCAACTCCCCTTGCCCCAGGCCTTGCTGTTATACTGATCACATGCACGTTTCTCTTTCTCCAAAGTCCGTGAGGTCCTGGGCCTCTTGCATCTCTGCAAAACCAACTGAGGATAGCTAAAAAGGTGTCACATAAATAGATAGTTAGGTCCCAGCTGCAGGACTAGCTGTGACCTTTGTGTCACTTGGCCCATGTGTCACATTCCTGAGGGGATGAAATTAAAACAAGATGTGTATTTTCTACTTTATAGTTAAGCGACACTGCCAGACCACACCACCTGTAAGATACTATGAATTTTATTTTAATAAATCCTGAATTGACCTTATAAATATCAGTTAATGTGGTATTTTATTGTTGTCATTGCTAAAAGCACAGGTCTGTAACTCCATTTCAGTATTCTTCCATTCTTACTATACTAGGAGGCTCAAGAATTAGAAGTGGCCTTGGCCTCTCTCAGCCTCTGCAAAGACTGCTGAGTCCTGGCTGTGTGACTTCCAGCAAGCCATTCAACCTCTCCGTGCCTCTCTCAGAACTGTGTGGACCCTGAGCAGCATCCACAGAGGGTCCTGCCTACAGAAGGTGCTCTACACCGATTTAGAGGACTTTAACTTAACAGAACTGTATTGGCCCAGATCACATGAGACACTGTGCCTGTCATCATTGAAGCAAACTCTGAGCTCTGGACATTTGAAGGAAAGTGAGGGATCAAGGAAGATGTCTAGGTTGTTGGTGTGACAACCATTTACTGAGATGGATACAAGCTCCTAGAGAAGCTTGGGAAAGGGTATCAAGAGTTCTGCTTTAGGCCGGGCACAGTGGCTCACACCTGTAATTCCAGCACTTTGGGAGGCCAAGGTGTGTGATTTACTTGAGGTCAGGAGTTCGAGACCAACCTGACCAATATGGTGAAACCCATCTCTACTAAAGATACAAAAATTGGCCGGGCACGGTGGCTCACGCCTGTAATCCCAGCACTTTGGGAGGCCGAGGCGGGTGGATCACAAGATCAAGAGATCGAGACCATCCTGGTCAACATGGTGAAACCCCGTCTCTACTAAAAATACAAAAAATTAGCTGGGCATGGTGGTGCGTGCCTGTAATCCCAGCTACTCAAGAGGCTGAGGCAGGAAAATTGCCTGAACCCAGGAGGCAGAGGTTGCAGTGAGCCGAGATCGCGCTATTGCACTCCAGCCTGGGTAACAAGAGCAAAAACTCCGTCTCAAAAAAAAAAAAAGAAAAGATACAAAAATTAGCAAGGTGTGGTGCACACACCTGTAATCCCAGCTACTGAGGAGGCTGAAGCAGGAGAATCGTTTGAAGCCGGGAGGCAGAGGTGGCAGTGAGCAGAGATTGCGCCACTGCACTCCAGCCTGGACGACAAAGTGAGACACTGTCTCAACAAAAAAACAAAAACAAAACAAAACAAAACAAAAAGTTCTGCTTTAGACAAGTTAAAAAGAAGTCTTCCACCTACTATTAATATTTAGAAGCATTTTCTCACTGAATCTTCTCAATATTCTACAAAAAAGCATTGTTAACATACCTATTTTACAGATGAAGACATTGATACCCAACAAAGTTAAATCATTTGCTTAGAGACACAGATGGAACCAGGATTGGCACCCAGGCAGCTGGACTCCAAAGTCCACCACATTACCATCTGCTGTTCTCTTCCTCTCCCTCAAACCCTTGGCCACCTTTGTACCATTGGCTCAGCAGGAAACACTGGACTTTGACCTGGGCTTTGCTGTCTGAGACATTCACATGTCTCCCATCCCTGTCCCCAGTTATGGTCTTCTGCCAGTATGAACCATTCACTGAAGTGCCTTCAGGTCACTTGCCCACCTTGAGTCACAACTCTGGGATGCAGATTGCACAATGCTCCCCAGTCCCACTTTGTGGGGCCCTAGCAGATTCTCTAAGCTCACACAGAAAGACCAGTTGTGAGGGGAGCCAACACCTTCAAATCTATTCATTTCCTATAACACCTTACTCAGAGCTCACCTCCTCCATGGAGTCTCCTAAGGGAAGGCCTCTCATTCACATCTATGCAAGACCCCGGTCTGGCAACACACTTCTCAGTGCCAACTTTGGGGGCACTTTGGGGTTCACATGGAGAACACCAAATAGAAGCAACCCAGGCACCTGCCTCATGGAGGCTTCCCACAGCCTCCTAGGGAAAAAGTAGCACCTGACCTGCTAAGAGGAAAAGCTCAGGTGTGGAAGGGTCAGACTCTCACTCTCTGCTCTCCACTTCTTTGAGCCTTGATATTGTCACCAATTCCAAAGTTGCTCTCTGGTTCCTCTACTCCTCCCACTGCAGTCCAGGTCACCACCACCTCTGGCCCAAGTGACTTCAGTGGCCTCCTCCCCAATGGCGTCCCTTCTTCCATGCCTGTCTCAGATAGTCTTGTCTCCCCCCAGCCCCCAGACAGGGTCTTTCTAAAATGTAATCAGGTGGTGTCACTCCCTTGCTTAAGATTCTCCAGGGGCTTCCCATGTTTGGGAATAAAACTCAAGCACCTTAACCCAATCTACAAAGTCCTATGTCATCTGACCCCTTCCTTCCCCTATCACTCTCCTCTTTGCCTACCCTGCTCCAAGCCATGCTGTCTCCTCTCTGTTCTTTAAACCATGCTCTTTGCAACCCCAGGTCCTTTGCATGTCCCATTCCCTCTGCCTGGAACACTCTTCCTGTGCTCTTTGCCTTGTTAAAAATCCTACTCGTCTTTTAAGGTTTGGCTTAAATAACCTTGCCCTCTCTCCTGGCTCCCTATTCTAGTCTATTCTTTGGGTCAGACTTACCAGTTTCTGATTTTGTATTTGACTGATATTTGCACTTAAAGATCTGCATCCCCAGGCCAGGCACAGTGTCTCATGCCTGTAATCCCAGCACTTTGGGAGGATGAGGCAGGTGAATCACTTGAGGCCAGGAGTTCGAGACCAGCCTGACCAATGTGGTGAAACTCCGTCTCTACTAAAAACACACAAAAAATTAGCCAGGTGTGGTGGCACACACCTGTAATCCCAGCTACTCGGGAGGCTGAGGCAGGAGAATCACTCGAACCCGGGAGGCAGAGGTTGCAGTGAGCCGAGATTGCGCCATTGCACTCCACCCTGGGCAAGAAGAGTGAAACTCCATCTCAAAAAAAAAAAAGATCTGCATCCTCTCTAGTTGTCAACTCCATGAAAGTATGCTGTGCTGGTTCTGCTCCCTGCTACATCTTTAGTGCCCAACAAACACCGGGCACATAATGGGTGCTCAACAGACACGTGGAATGAATGACTTAAATGGATCCTGCACAGGGACAAGCACCTGAGGCAGAGTACTTAAGTCATCAAAGCCTCAGTTTCCACTTCTGTAAAATCAAGATAATAATTCCTCCCTTACAAGGTAGTGATGAGGATCTCAATAGTCAATGAATATTGGCAGTGTTTTTGGAAAAAATGTTCTACAAACATAAAAGCTTAAAAGACCTGGAACCTAGAGGATGGGCAGGATTCAGAGAGGAGAAGAGCAAGAGGGAAGGGCATGGCCATTTGTCAGGTGACACTGCATTTTGTATGTCCTCTTTCCCTGACCCCTATGAGGTAGTAGTTATGACCCAGAGGAGGAAATAAGGCTCAGACATGAGAAGCCCCCTTCCCAGGGTGTCCTGGTGAGTTTGTGGAAGAGACGGGATTTGTACCCCTCATACAGAGGCAGGCAAGGTTCCTGAGCATCTTCAACAGAGCTTGATCCCTAGCAGTGGGCTCTTGATAAACATTTATGAGTGGAACTAATTCAGAGGGCCAGCCAGAATCACAGTCCTGGCTCTGCCTCTCACTGGCTAGAGATCTTAGGCAAGTGACTTTCCTTCTCTGAGTCTCAACGTCCCCATCTGCAAAGTGGGAATAATAAAAATGCCTACACCCTAGGGTGGTCAGAGGTTAGCAGGAGCACAGGCCGAGAGCCTAGCACACAGAAGGCAGTACATAAGCAGCTGCCAGAATGGTTCCACTTCCAGTGAGGGAATGGCATGAGTGAAGGATGATAAGAGGCTAGCAGTCAGTCCAAGAGGACTCACAGGAGGGGCTGCCGGAGCCAGATGGAAAGGGACTCCCAAATCTGTGCCTGGATCCCTTCTCAAGGCAGGCAGTGGGAAACCCGGATGTGTTCTGAACTCTAAAGAGCAGGCCCTGTCCAGGGGGCCCTTCCTCAGGTAGCCAGGGAGGTGGTGAAACGGTCTTTGCAGGAGAAGCGTCCCCTGATCTCTTGCCCCCTCTTCATCCTTCACCCCCAAAGCCCTCACCTCTTTCCAGGTTTTCTGGCCTTGGCCTGAATCCCATACTCCTCAGCCAATCCTGCCAACCTCATCTCCATCACAGGACCCAGCCCTGCCCCAGCTGACACCTGGTTCTTGTGGTCACACCCTGGTCTTTCCCAAACAGCCCAGAGGGACCTTTCTGTCTTCTATTAGGAAGGCCTTGTGCTAACTGGAAAACTTGTCTAAAGGTAATACCAAAAATTCATAACTGGTGAAAAATAAGCACTGTTTCAGGTATAAGCAAGCATATGACACGTGGGTAAATAAATGGATCTGTACATACCTTTAAAACACAAATGGCGTTTTCCCACATCAGAGGGATCTCTCTAACACAAAGATCCTCACTCCCCTCTGCAAACCAGGTAGCTGTGAGGCCACAGGTGGGGAACTGTGAAAGCTGCACTAATGTAGAGCTTGTTGGTGTAGGGTGGGGGTAACTGGTCCTAGGTGTAGGATGAAGGCTTGAAAAGGACACCCACGGTCATCCTGAGATCCTCCCCCTCGTCCAAGTGCTCCTATCTGTCAACTTCCCCTCAGTTCAACCCAAAGTTGTTTGAAAAAAATAAATAAATAAATAAAAATAAAAATAAAAAAAAGTTGTTTGAATCCCTCTTCTCCTCCCCCTATGCCTCCCATCCAGGACTTGCTCCTCCCCTCTCCCCACCCTAGCCTGTAGTGTTACACAGGTTCTTCCTCACTTGCTCCACAAATGTCTCTTGAACCCCGTCTGTGTGGCAGGCAATGAGCCAGGGACCAGTGATGTCATGGCCTCTGCTCTGGGGAGCTGACAATGGACATGGAGCCAGGCGTCTTGAATCCACACCCCATATTCCTTAAAGCATGATCCTGGTCAGGCCTCTCTCCTGCCCAGACCAAGAGTAAAAGTCTTAGCACACTAGACCTGCCCATATCTGCAGCTTCACCTTCCCAAACCACCACAAGAAGGTGAGAGGAGGGGCGATCATGTTCCCCAGCGTGAAGATCCTGCCCCAAACTCCCTCCCTAGGAGACATAGGAACCTGGGCTTTTAAGGCAACATAATCCACAGAGGAGGCTGTAAACACCCTTGGAGCAGCTCGCTTTTCATGGGAAACCAAGGCTCAGGACCAGCAAGTGACTTGAGCAAAGGCATGTCTGTGGCAGACAGACGGGCCTCACCCCTCAGTTCCCAGCTCTATCTCTGCAAGTGTAGACTTGTTTGAAATCTCCTAGACACTGACACTACCGAGAGAGAAGAGGGGCTTAAGACCCTTTTTCTGCATGTTCTGCTGATGTTCCAAGGACCCAAGCCTCCGCTTCTTTCTATAGCTGTGGGAGGGGGGATGAACCAAGAGAGATGGGGCTGAGACAAGGGATGTGGGGCACAGGAAGGGTAGAAAAAGATGGAGTGAAAAGCATGCAGCAAGGCACAGAAAAGAGGGGTGTGTGGAAAGAGTAACTGGGGACTATAAAGGTGGAACAGAGAAGTATATGGAGGTTTATCCCTGGAGGGAAAGGCAGCAATAAAGGAAAGAGAGTCAGAGTCAAACAGAGACAGAGACAGGAAGATGCAGATAAAGTGGCAGAGAGAGAGAACAGCAGAAAGAGAGACAAAGAAAACAGGAGAGAAAAGAAAGGGGGAGGGAGAGGGAAGAGCAAGTCGAGGTGGAGCCACCAGGGCCTTCTGTAAATTGCTTCCCAATACCCTCTCCTCTGCCCCTCACACCAGCAGCCCGGCAGGGTGTGTGGTGTCATCCCCATTCCTGAAGGGGCTGCTCCGGGCAGAGAGCTGAGACTGACGCATGGGAAGGTGTCCAGCTCCCAGCCCTCTCTCTTCACCTGCACCCAGCTGCCTCCCAGAGAAAAGGGCCAAGTTCAGTGTGGAAGGGGCAGGGACAGGCCCTGAGGGACTAAGAGCTGAGGTGCTGCAACCAGGGGCAGAGGGGCTGGGGTCTGTCTGCCCTTTCCAGTGCCTGGTGCCCACAGACACCCTACCTGTTCTTGTCCCCTGCTGGCTACTGAGGAACAGGCTTTGGCTATCCTGACTTTGGCTAATACCTCCCTCAACCTGTGACCATCATCTCCCTACCTGGCCACCCCAACACCCTCCTGAACCTCCTCCTGCCCAACCCTGTGCCCCCCAAGACCACCCATCCCGAGCCCACCTTTCTGCTCCCCTGCAGGTTTGGGGTTAGGGAAGGGAGCACAGAGGCCTAGATGGGGGGTGGAGGGCTTGGTGGATTATTGAAGATGTGCGGGCACTGTGGCTGACATGGATGAGGAGGAAGAGGAGGGGGTCTTGGTGATGGACGATGCTGATTCTGTGGTGGGGGGAATGGCAGGGGAGGGGGTGGAGAGTGCTGGGGGAGGGGTGGTGAGGAAGCAGGTTGTGGGGGGAGCAGGACCAGGCTCACATTTGGCATTCAGGGCAGCTGACAATAAAAATGCTTTATTGCCAAGAAACTGGATCGATCGGGGCTGGAGGGGGCCGGCAGGGGGGACGCTGAGGGCTCAGCGCAGAGGCCGGCGGCCGGCCTTCGCAGCGACCAGGGCCTGAGCCGCCCTCCCCCCTGCGCCCCCCTCCCCGCCTCCTGCCCTTTCTCTCTCCTGCAGCCACCGCTTAGTTCTTATTATATTTTTTCTTATATATTTTTTCCCCCAGCTTCTCCTGCTCCCGTTTTTTTTTTTTTTTAATTTTTTTAAAAACTCGCTGCACTCCCAATGCCGCAGGCATGGTGGGGGTGGGGTGGGGGCGTCTGCCTGGGCCAGGCCCCTATCCACAGGGTGCCCAGATCTGCTGGCTCTGGGATGAGCACCACTTTGCCTCTGTATCCCCCTATCCAACCAGGCTCCTCCTAGAGCCTGTCTTCTGTGGGTGACCACCTCCTCCTGCCAGCCCTCCTACGGTCCTCCTTCCAACCTCAGAGCACCTACACACACATCCGCGGTGGGCTGAGGGTCCTGGTCAGGCCTTCCTCCCCTCCCCCCTACCTGGCCCCCTGCTCACTCCTGGAGCCATTTGGCTGATGGTCAGAACTGTCCGTCAAGGGGGCTCTAAGCCCCTGGGGACCCAGATGGGAGGAGGGAGGGGGAGAGGTCGGGGGTCAGGCCGAGTCCCCTCAGCTGGTCTCTTTCCCCTCCCCCTTCCTAACAAAGGGAGCATTGGCCTGATGCTGGCGGGATGGCCTGGTACTTAGGGAAGCGGGGAGGCGAGGGGCTGTGGGGATGGCCATGGGCAGGAGGTGGGGGGTGGGGGCCACCTGCCCCTCCTCTGCCCTCCCCCTCGGGTCAAGGCTAAGGTGATTCCTCAACCTCTCGGAGGCTGGGCTGGGAGGAGAAGAGGATCTGGATAGACAAAGAACCAGAGCCCTGGGGAGCTGGGGGCTGGGGGGATGCACCTGGGACCCGGGCAGTCCTGGCTGAGGGAGGGGCAGCAGGCACCCCTCTGGCCCTGCTCTCACCCTCTGGATGGCCCTGCCCCCTATCTGTACCAATCCCTATGGATCCCAGAGCCATACAGACCTTCCAGCTTGGGCAGGGTTGGATGGGAGTAGGGGGAAACTGAGGCCCAGAGAGAGGAGACAGCCCAGGCCCAGGGTTCTCAACACTGTCCCAGAGACTCTCCCCTCACTTCTCTTCCTACTAAGGGAACACTTCTTCCTTTCCTGCCTTCCCTACCCAGGTCAGGGGAGGTTTGGTGGGGGCAGATGGTAGAAGGTTCTGTGGAGAGGGAAGAGGGGGCTGAGGAAAAAGTAAGGCTAAGTGTTCTCCTCTCTTAGACCAGTGGGGAGGGGAGGGAGCCAGAAGAAAAAGAGTCTAAATGTGACCTCTAGCACTGGCCTGGCACAGCTGTGGGAAGAAACTTAACATCTGTTGGAAACGGCAGGAAACCGACATAGACAGGGTGCTGCTGAGTACCTGGCTAGCAGTGGCTGGGGAAGAGGCCTTCAGACAGTTTTCCCCTTTTGCCCATGGCCACAGTGAAGGCAGAGGATTCATACTCCAGTCGGTCACAAGCCACCCATGACATTGCATCAGGGCCTCCCACCTACCCAGTCTGACCATAGGGGACAAAAGGTAGCTGAGGCAATGAACAGCTGTGAGCCCCCATGCCCACAGGGATAAGGAGCCTCCAAAGAAACAGAAAGAAATGGGCAGATCTTTTATGCTTTAAATTCTTCTATGAAGGCTGAGGTGGCTCTTGGAGAGAGGGCCGCAGCCAAGAAGGGGGGAGGATAAGGCAGGCCTCTTTTGCAGGGGTGGGATAGGCTCACACATGACCCCACAGCCTACCAAGAAGGACCCAGATGGGCAGAGGACTATAGGGGTCCTGGCTGCCCTCCCCCAAACCTCCCCTCCCTTCTCTCCCTCTCTCTTTCTCAGCTGGCTATCGACCGAGGCTGTGACATGGTGGATCAATACGGCAGGGATATAAAGCCGGCTGGCTGGCTGCCTGCCTCTGCCTCTCTCTCTCTCCCTTGCTTGCCTTGCTTCCTTTTCCAGGAGCCGCACCCAGGTCCCCCACCGTCATGTACCCCTTACCCAGGCCTCTGAGGGGCCAGGCACCCCCCACCACTTCCCTACAGCAGGAGAGCTTAGGGAGGCTGAGAGCTTGGACAGCCAGAAGAGGGGGTGAGTATGGGAGTGGGCAGGGAAGCAGATGGGGATGGGGGCACACTTGCAGGTAAGGGGGTTGGGATAAATTGAGGGACAGGCCACCTGGGAGAAAGCAGGCATCCCCTCAGTTGGGAGCAGCTCAGGGAGATGGGGCCCTTTGAAGATGTGTGATGAATAGATCTCTGGAAGGTGGGCAGGGGGCACCTGGGGGTCCAGGGAAACACTGTCCTGAGCCCATGAAGCAGGGAAAGGTCTGGAGGGTGCTGGGGTAGACTATGGTGAATGGATGCAAAGAACAGTGGGGTAACCCCTCAGGCCAGTCTGCGCCCACCCTCAGAGCGGCCGGTTGCCCCTACCAGCTGCCTTGGCCTCACCCCAGGGTCTGGCCTGCACATGTGTGGTGGGGGTGGGAGGCTTGTGAGGCTTTGGACAGGAGGTTCCATTGAGAGGTCTGTGATGTGCAAGCTGCCATGTACGTAGGGTGTGCATGTGTCCTCAGGCTCTGCTGTGGGACTCTGGGACTGCACACACCCCAAGCGTCTTGGCCCCTAAGTCATGTCTGTGTGTGACCATGACTTCATGGATGTGTCCCAGGAGCACAGGGTGGCTGTGTGTGCACTTCCACGAGTGTCTCCCTGACCCTCGGTATCCCTAAGTCTCTGTCTGTCCCTTGGGGATGTATCCCAGGAGCACCTCAGGGATCCCTCTGTCCCCAGGTAATGGGGTGGCTATGTGTTCCCATGTCCTCTGGGAAGTCTGTGTGTGTTGGCGTGTGTGTGCCCCTGCCAGAACGTGTCTCAGCATGGATGTTGCTGCACATGAGCCTCCCTTGGTCCCAGGTGGATCTGTGCCTGTGCCTGTGGGCAGCTGTGTGTGCTTCAGGGATCTGTGCCATGGTCTCTGGGTGTACTGGAAGCACTTTCTCCTCATGAGTGTTAGAGAGTCCATGTGGTTTCTCTGTATGTCTACGTGTTGCTGTGTGTCCCTGTGTGCCGATGGCAGAGTGTGTTTCCACAAGTGGGCTAGAGGCTCTGGGTGTGTCCCTGTGTATGTCATGGTGACTCTGTGTACACGGCAGGGTGTGTGTGTGTAGAGGCTACAACCCTGAGTCTCTGAGTCGGGGAGGGTAGTGAGGCAGCAGGAGCTGCCACAGAGACACAGGCTAGTCCGTTTTATCACTACATCATCTTCAAATCCCAATGTCCGGGCCTGCCTGCCTTCTTTCCCTTCCCTGCCAGAGACCCCAGACCCCTGCCAGGATGGATGGCCCAGGCCCCCACCTCCCCCGGCACCTTGGGCAGGCTGTACCTCTGTTCCTCAACACCCCTGCTTTGGTGGATGCCACCTCAACTCCACCAAGCGACCTCCGTCCCTCCCAACCCCCCCAGCGCCACCCGCTCCCCCCGCCCTACCCCCACCACAAGTCCAGTCCAACCCAGACAAAAGCAATTACTCCAGAGGTAGGATGTGAGTGTGGGTGTTAGAAACAGGAAAAAGAGGGGGCAGAGAGGGGGAGCGAGAGAGACACACACAGAGGCAGGGATGGACAAGCAGAGACCCCGAGACACGAGGAGAGAAAGAGATCGGCAGAGTGAGAGACAGAGGGACACACAGAGGGACACACAGAGATGTGCACAGAGAAGCAGAGACAGAAGATGAAAGAGACTAGAAGGGACACAGACACCAAAATCAGGAGGCAAAGGCAGAGAAAAAGAGCAGAGGAAGGGCAAATACAGAGAGCACGACAGAGAGAGACAGAGACAGAGACCAGAGAGACAGAGAGAGAAATAGAGAAAGAGCACACAACAGAGCAGAAAACCCAGTGACGGAGCCACACAGGGAGAAGACACAGATAAAGAGAGAACGGGAGCCAGAGGCAGGGAGAACTAGAAAGGGCAATGCACAGAGAGGAACAGAAAGGCTGAGTGAGAGTGAGAGACAGAAAGGAGACCAGAGAGATAAAAGACAGACGGCAGATAGTGGTGGAGGGGAGCTGGTAACGCACTAGAGACTCTGAGATGGCAAAGCTAGAGAGAAGCTGAAGGGGGACCATGTCCAAAGTGATCTCTCTCTCCCCCCACCCCCCTGCGCATGCGCGCATGCACACACACACACACACACACACACACACCCCTTTCTTCCCATTCCCCAGGCCAGAAGTCAGGGATGCGAAAGCCTTTTCCACGTTCCTCTGGGCCCCTGTGAGCCAGGGTGGGGAGGGGACAGGATGAATGGACAGGGATGATCTCAAGTAGCTTCAGGGACTAGCCAGAGCCTACTGGGACCTGATCACAGGGACAGGGGGAGCAGTGCATCCCTCCTTACCACACACTGTCACCTCACTCTCCACACACAGTCCACACACACCAGGGCCTTGGTCAAGTTCCTCGTACTCTGCCAGGCATGGCCAGCTTGGGGGCTGGGGGCCAGGTGTGAGGTCCTTACTTCCTGCCCCATAGTCCTGCCCACCTGCCTCGGCTGCAGTTGCCTTGCACTGTTTTTTCTTTCTCATTGTTCCCTGCCTTCATCCCGGCCGTCTTCATCTCTCTCTGAGGCACTCTCATGAGTTCAGCTCCAAAGCACACACTCTCTCTTTCTCTCTGTTCCTTTCTGTCTCTGAGTCCCTAACTCTGCTTTCCTGCCTCTGACTTTTCCGTTGCTCCCTCTTCCTCTTGGTGCCTCTCCAGTTGCTCCATTCCCCTCTCTGTGTTTCTGTCTGGAGGTGCTTGCTCTCTGGGTCTCCCTCTCCCTCCACTCCCATCTGGTATATTCTAGATTCCCCTTTCTTAGACATCCCTCCAGCCCTTATCCACCTCATGCCCAAGAAAAGTAAGGGTGGACACAGTGGTCTTAGCCTGTACCTGTAGGCCCAGCTACACAGCAGGCTGAGGCAGGAGGATTACTTGAGAGTTCAAGAAAACCAAGGGTGGATCACTGTGTAAGGGACCTCAGAAGCTGTCCTGGAGTGGCTAAGAGCAGGTAAATACTTCCTTTCTTGTTTTTCTCTCAAGCACCTTTTTCCCTCCTCTCTTTCCTTCCCCGGCCTCACACCCACACCAGGCCTGATCTCTGGATCTCCCCGATCTCCAGATCTCAGTGTGGCTCTCTCTGGAGACAAAAGCTAAGACTCAACCCACAGGCAACACTAAATACAGAGATCCAACTCAGAGAAAAAGGAGGTGACCAGGGAGGAATGGAGAGGCCAAGATACATAATGAAGACCAGGAAAAGGAAGAAAGATGATGCTGGGGCTGGAGCCAAAAGGAGAGGAAGAGGAAAGGAAGGAAAGCCAGGAGCGGAGACCCAGCAGGGCATCGTGAGCACAGCAACCGTGGGGTGGGAGTGGGGCGTGCATCGAGATTTCTAACAAGCACAGCTGAAAACATCCAGGGTCATTCTCTGAGGCCTTCTTTCTGCCTACCAGTCCTCACCAGTGCTTCGAAGAGCCCTGTGGAATGTCTCTCTATTTGAAGTCAGAACCAAGTGCCTGCTCTTGGCACCTGGGGCTCCATGCTTACTAGGATGGTTGGCACTTGACCTTCATTTGCTATGGGACTGTCAGGGATACCAGGGACCCACTGGTCCCCAAACTAGCTCAGATTCAAGCCATTTTTACCTCCTACACATCTGTAATCCCCACCCCATGGCTGACAAATATTCCCAGTCCACAGCTGTCTCCACTCACCCAGTGACAGAGCACAGGCAGCCAAAAGGATCAAGCAATCTCTTGCCACCTCCCAGCAACCCATAATAGTGAACAGCCCCTCACATCTGGACTCCACATTCAGCGAGGAGTGGCCCTGCCTACCGCCCAGATCACACAGCTGCAATTCAGACCACCCTATGGGTCCCACCCCACAGCCATAGCCCACCAGTATCCAAGAGCTGCCTCTACACTGAAGCTCTGTCCCAGCCCAGCCCATCCTTCAAGCCACATATGGAACAGCACACACCATATTCCTCTAGCCAAAGCCCTCCAGGTGCAATTCAGAAGGAGGCAGACAAGGCCTGGGGCATGTGGACAAGTCCCTGATGTCACCCCCTGGCTTCTCCAGCTTGTCTGTGGAACCTGACTGCCCTGAAGGGCTGAACCTCTGATCCCAGGACAGCCCTCCATCACACCTATACTCTTGCCTGTGAGGGAACGTCCCCATGTGCGGCTAAACATCCTCCTCATGCAGCCCGGGGTTCTGTTCCTTCCACGTCACCTCACAGACCTAGGATAGAAGCCTTTCACCTAGACTGAAGCTTCTGCTTCTGAAGCATTCAGGACTCTCTCAGAGTGTGTGAGCACCCTGGGGCACATCCCTGCTGATTATGTCTGAGTTACCTCTGAGATCCCAGGACCACTCCACATCGAAGGCCATTGTGTCTTTTTGTGGAAGGATGGAAGGACAGAAGGGAAAGAAAGACAAAGTGGTACCATGGCCCTGCTCCTGCTCTGGCACTTGGAAGGCACCAGATACCCAGGGGACTGTAGCTGGCTGTGAGGACTCTGAGGCCAGGTCAGCATCCATGGTCCCCAATAGTGAGTAAGAGTCCAGTTAGCCCACACCCCTTCCCATCCACCTAAAACGTAACTTAGCCCTCGGCTTCTCCTTACCTTTCAGGAGTTCTCCCCTTACCCCCAAAGAATTCCTGAGGTCCCCCTAGGCTGGTAAATCTATCTGTCTCTCCCCTAACCCAGCACCCTGCAGCCCCTGGTTCAGGTTGGTGGTATCTGTGCCTAAGCCCCCACCAGCCTGAAAGCCCCTCAAAGGCCACACAGATCTCCCACCTCTCTGCATCTCCAGATGTTGGTACAAGGCCTAGCACAGAAGGAATCCCAGAAAATGTTGGCTGAAGGAATAAATGGATGGATCTGGGTTTATGTGTCTGTTTGCTCACTTATTTATTCATTCAACTCATGCTTTCTGAGCACTTACACTGTGCCAGGGACTGAGTGTAGACAGACATGTTAGACAAACAGAGAGGTCCCCTCGCCATGAGGCTTCTGGGGGCAGACACTAACCATATAGAATACAATCAGATACGGTGATAGCGCTCAGGAGGGAAAAGGGGGCATCATCCAGCCGAGGCGTCAGGAAAGGCCCTCAGAGTTGGGGATCCTTAGATGGAGAGCTGAGGAGGTAGAGAAGTGAACCAACCCAGAGTAGAAAGAAGGTCCTGGCATGGGTAGGATGAGATTTGGAAGAAGGGCCAGAAGAGGAGACGGAGAGGAGGAGGGGGAGTCACATGGGAGCATGGGCAGCAGAGGCTACCACCACCCCACAGCTGTGAGGGGATTCTCTCACTCATCCTGGGGCTCCAGCTCCCATGCAGAGCATTGAGGAGGCCTCCAGACATGTTTGGGGGAACACTCACCTTCCAAGTATGACTATAAAGGAAAGACAGAGCAGGTGTTTATTGTAGCTGTTGTTTCATAACAAAACTATACACCTAAAAGACTATGGCTTCCTTCAAATATGTCTCCTCAGGAGGCTGAACTTTTTCTTCAACCTTCTGATATTTTGGCAACAGCCTTCAAGGCCAGTTTACAAACTCTATCAGCAAAGCATCTCTCTAGTGTATAACTGTCTCTAGTTTCTATTGAAAAACCAAGTGACCCCAGTATTATCCAAACCCTTCATTGCTAAATTCATCAGAGCTACTGCTAAATCAAACTTCAGGTGGTCTCCAAAATCAAATTCATTCCCAAAGTGCAAAAATTTGCCACTCTGTGGAGATACCAAAAACTATGGTGGGTTTTGGTGAGGTATAATAATGAGAGCTTTAAGTTCAGGCAAACCCACGTTCAAATTCTGACTCTATTGCTTGCATGTTGGGTGACTGTAGGAAAGCTGCCTTCATGCTCTGTGCCTCAGTTTCTTTCTCTTTTAACAGTTGCCAACACTCACTTCACAGGGTTGCAGTGCGGATTAAAAGCAAAGTGCCAGCTGGGCACAGTGGCTGACGCCTGTAATCCCAGCACTTTGGTAGGCTGAGGCAGGCAGATCACGAGGTCAGGGGTTAGAGACCAGCCTGACCAACATAGTGAAACCCTGTCTCTACTTAAAAATACAAAAATTAGCCAGGCATGGTGGCACACACCTGTAACCCAGCTAGTTGGAAGGCTGAGGCAGGAGAATTACTTGAACCCGGGAGGCGGAGGTTGCAGTGAGCCAAGAGTGCACCATTGCACTCCAGCCTGGGCGACAGAGCAAGACTCTGTCTCAGAAGAAAAAAAAAAAGCAAAGTGCCCAGAACAGGCCCTCACACAAAAGTAGCCCCTAATAAATGTCAGTTTCCTCAATGGAATGTACCAGTCCTATTATGATTACGTGTGTTACCAAGTCAGTCACCCATATGTCCATGAAATCATGGATATTTAATGAACATCTATTTGAAGACAAAGAAGTAAAATCATAGACCTGACTGTAACCTTTACCCAACCAGAAACATTTCAGCCCAAATTTCAGGCATTCCTCAAAGCCAGTCTCTAGCTGCCAAACTAATTCTGCAACCTGGAAACTCCTTGACCCTCTTTTTGAAGATGTGAGGATTCCTGGAAAAGCTGCAACTCCAGTTCCCTGGAGAAAAGCACGCTAGAGAAATGACGTCCTGGAATGAATATTCTCATGTTCCTCAGCAGTGATAACAGGGGTCCATGAATGAGCTTCAGGGGATCTGTGATCATCCCAAAGTGTAGCACAACTGGGTAAACGTAGGTATGTGTTTTCCTGGGAGAAGCTCTATACTGTTGCAAAACTAGACATCTATGGGCCAAAGGTTGCCTGAAACATGTGGTTTGGACCACAACGAGATTTTGGAAGTTTTGCATTAGTTGCCAACATTTAAAGATTGGAAGACGTCACACACAACTCTGGGTTTCTGGCTTCTCTTGAAAAATCAAAAACTGGTAAGTCAGGGTTGCATCTGTGCATGAGAACAGTCAGTGGAGCTAAAAAGCAGCTCCCCAACCCGTGCATTTTCCAGTCCATCACAGTCCCTACAATACCGGGTTGCAAACCCTGGGCTACAGCTTCCATCTGCTTGTTAAAATGAGTCTGTGATTCCCGGTATAGCAAGGGACACCTGGGTAGGAGTCCTACAAGGGCACCCAGAGGCCTCCCTGGGGTCCTGAGGCCTGTGGGTTAAGCTTCAATGGTGGGAATAGGGGTGGCAGTAAGGGGGCGTTCCACCCCAGAAGTCCTGTCCACCCTGCTCCCTAGATGTTCATTGCCAAGGCCTCATCAAGCCAGCTGGAGCAAACATCAGGGTAAATGGCCAGAGCCCCTGCTTCCCACAGAGGTGAGCAACAGGATAACTACCACTTCTATCTGAGAGTCTCAGTGGGCTTTAGGGAGGGGCTTCATAAAACCTTCTTTGTTCAGGGGAATGCTTCCAGCCATATTTCAAGCTCCCACTTAATCCAGCTACACAATTTTAAGAAATAAGTACTTTCATCGTCACACCACCTCTACATGGTAAATGCTAGTAATTATCCTCCTTTGACAGATGGGGAAACTGAGCCATGTCCAGGATCACTCAGCCACCTGGCTCTTCTTCCTCTATCTCCTTTTGCTCTCAGGATGGCACTTAAGGTGGATTCTATTAGTATTCCCATTTACAGATAAGGAAATGGAGGCTCCACTTTCCCAAGTCCCTCGAAGTCAGGAAAAAAGATTAAACATAGGTGTGCTTGACCCCAAAGCTGTGATCTGAGCCACCAAGTTACCCCTATCTCACTCCTACTGAGTTATAACACTTACCAGCAGAAACACCCACAGTCACAAACACCAAGAACCACCCGTTTGGCACAAAAGCCACAGGATCCATGGAGGGTGAAAACAAAGCAGTCAGAGTCTAATCTCTGAGTGGCCAGAGTGGAGAGGGGCAGCAATCCCCCAGGTGAGGCCAGAGACGAGGATGGGAAAGCAGGGACTTCTGTGAGAAAACAGGATCCCTGGTGCATCATTAAGCAAAACTCTGAGGCCACGGTCCTTACCTCTTGGGCAGGCGCAGCGAAGCTAATACATTCAGGCCACCAACCCGGTCCAGTCGAGAACCTAGAGAGAGAGGAGACTGCAGTCAACATCCCAGAGAATTCATCTCACCCTCATGCAGGATGATGCACTCCTCCATTGGAGGAACCCTCTTCCTGTCACATCATCAGGAGCTGCAGTTGGCGAACTGTGGAGTCAAGTGCCTGGGACTCAGGTCCAGTCAGCCACTTGTTGTCTGTAGTGGTCATTTCTGGTCTTTGAGCCTCAGTGTCCCCATCTCATAAATGGGCATACTGGTGCCTGCCATTGTGGAACATCCATTTTCCCATCAGACTGGAAGCTTCTTAAAGTGCAGGGACTGCGTCTTGCAGCTTTTGTGTTTGGCAGAGGGCCTGGCAAATTTGAGATGCTCAATTAGTGCATAATGGATGACTAAGTGATGGATAGGTAAATAGAGGAATTAATTGATTGAACTGTGTATCTCAAAGGACTGCTGGAGGATCAAATGAGAAAGAAATTTGAAAGGGTTACTCGTTAATAGGTACCTATGTGCTGTGGGAGATAAAAATAAAACTCATAATGATATTTCTGACTTGTACATTTGTCCATTCATTTATTCATTTAGTTCATTAACAAATATTGAGGTTTCTCTGGCTCTGAATCAAGTGTAGCAGGGGACAGAGATGAATTAGACAAGGTCTCTGCTCTATTATGGGGCTCACAGGCAAGTTGGGGAGACAGAAGGAAGAGCCAATGCCAACACGCTGGGGTAAGCAGAGGGTGCTGCAGGCATCCTGGGTGAGATCACAGAAGACTTAAGGAGCAAACAATACCCAAGCCAAACCTGGAAGACAAACTTTAGTCAGAGAAAGAACCAGATGCAAGGAAAAAGAATGCCAGGCCTTTGCCTATCTGGGGTTCAATGAGAGAAGTGAGGAAGGATGAGGCTTCCAGACTGCAGGGGCTGCTCCCTGCAGGGCCTCAAGTGCCTGGTCCAAGCAGCCAGGGCTTCATTGGAGAGGGAGGGGGATACAATCCGTTTGCCTTTGGAAAGGTCCTTCTGCCTGCTGTGTCCAAGATGGAGAGAACAGAGAGGTAGGCAAGAGGTCGGGAGGCCCATCCACAAAGAGGGTTTGCTGAGCCTCTCCACAGCCCTGCAGGAAGGAAGAGTGAGGAATTAAGGGAGACACCAGAGTTCAAGAAGAGGAAGCAGAGAAAGAAAAAGATGGACTGAGAAAGAGGAAAACAGAGAAAGAGAAGAGATGGAGAGAGACAGACAGAGATAAATGAAGGAAGCCGGGGCAGAGACACCAAGGAAAAGCCCAAACAAAAAAGGGAGGTAAAAAGGGCCAGGGGTCTCCCCACTTCCTCCTCCATCTGTCCTTTCTCTCTCTGGGCCTTAATCTTCAGGGCAGTAGGGGACCAGAACCCCTAGTTCCTGGGGGCAGGGAGAAGCTGGGGTTACTCCCCCCTCAGGGGCTGCTTCCCCCCAACCCCCGCCCTGGAGCTAATCAGCGGCTGTCATCTCCACGGTGAGGTCTTGGTTAAGGAGATTTAGGGCCAGGATCAATAGGAAATTTAAAAATCGATGCAGCGCGCAGGGCAAAATCGATGGCGTTTAATCGCCTTGCCGATTCCCAGTCAAAACAATTAGCCGCGCTGAGTGTTGAACACGGTGGCGACACGGCATTAACCGTCAATATTGGTGTAAGTGATGGTGGGGCGGGCAAGGGAATCCCCAGCCCTGGGTGGGGGGGCAGAGTCAGACAGCGCCTTAGGGCTGGGGTCTTCCCCCAGGCAGCGCCTCTACCTTGGGCTTCCCTCCAGCAGGGCCCACACTTCAGTCTCCCCGCCCTCTGCTACCTGGGGCTGTGGTGCCCATGGGCAGCACTACCCCTGGCATATCTACCTCCAACTCTCATCCCACCTCCCAGGTTCCCAAACCCCAATATGCGCTCCAACAGAGGGGAGAGGACCCCCCTCCCAAGCAGACAACATCTCCAAATAGAGAGACAGTCCATGGGATCTGGGAGCTGTATTCCCAGCAGTGTCTTAAGACTGGAAACTATTTAAAAGATATCTTCTCCCATTGTACAGATAGAGACTCTGAGGAACACAGAAGGGCAGCAGCTGGCCTACAGTTACCAGGCACAGGAATTGAAACTGATGTGACAGTCAGGATTTGAAACTGATGTGTCCGACCCCAAAGCCTACATTTCCTGCAGCTGTGCCACATAAAGGGTAGATTCCACTGTTCACAGAGGGAAAGCAAGCTCAGAGTTTGGTCCTGGCCCCTCAAGTCTCCTCACAGCTGGTGTACATAATGGTTTGCTGTGTCCTGGGGTCAGTTTGCCACATACATGGCAGACTGTGAGCTCCTTGAAGGCAGGGCAGGGTCTGGCTCCTTTGAGGGTCTGAAGCATCGCCCAGCACAGGGAATGGCCCCAAGCTAGGGCTTGGGACAGACCTAAGAATGATGGTGCCACTTGCCCCCACAGACACAGAATGCCCACATACACCCCCACCGACGGACAGATGGATGGAAACACTGGCACTCGCAGACGCATCAGTATTGGCATTTCCTGATTCTGGTCATGCACCAGGGGTGGGCCATTGCTCTACAGGTGTGATCTCTCAGCATCTCACATTTGTTTGGCGAGTGTCGTCCCATGACACTGCTGTGGAAAATGGAGGCTCAGAGAGGTAAAGTTACTTGCTCAAGGTTATACAGCCAAGTGGGGGCAGCTCTAACTGACTAGACTCCAAGGGGCAGGGGACATACAGCAAACAAGATCTAATGACTATGAGCAAGACAGTTGGATGCAAGGAGAAGGTACAGGAACTGGGCACCTAGACGGAGGACCAGGAATGGCCCACAAAGGGCCATGGGGTTCCTGGTTCTGGGGTGCTGTGTGGGGAGGGCAGAGGCTTCTATGGCCACCTGCTCCCTGGTGCAGAAGAACAGGAAGGAGTGTGTGGGCAGGGGAGGAGGCCCACAAGATGAGCCAGGGATTGATCTGACAAGGTCCTAATCAAATGGTCAATATCGCTGACCTGACCACTTAACCTATTGATAAGCTGGCAAGGATGGAGCAGGCAGTGAGTGGGCTCAGGGAGGGGGGGAGTGGAAGGGATGAGGGAAGCCTGAGGGCAGTAGGGCTTAGGCCAGAATCACACCTGGTTCTAGGGCCTGGAAAAGGGTGGTCTCATCCTCAAGGGCCCCTGCCTCCCCTCTGACATGTCACATGTCTTATATCTCGGGGGCTTCCTCTACCCAGTCACTCAGTCCCTTCCTGAGGGAGGCCAGGGACTGTTGCCAACACCCAAGCCATCCCCAGCTCCCCTCTGACCGTGCCTTAGCTTTTCACATATATGAGAAGCTTCACATCCGAGCCTCAATGTCTTCATTTGTTAACTGGGGATAATTATAACAGGAGAAACAGAAAACAACCTAGAAGTCCTATGAGTGGGGATTGGTATAATAAATGATGGTATAGCACCCATACAAAGAAGGACTGTAGAGTACTAGAAAACATGCTCAAAATACATTCTTTTTTTTTTTAACACTCCTCTCAGCTCATACCATGAAATAAAATCATTGACAAAGGAACCATGTTCACAATATGTTGTTAGGAAGAATAATAAGCAAGTTATAAACAAGTATGTAGCTTATCATCCTGTTTTTACAAAATACACATCCAAATGCTTCCCCTCACCAAAAATAAATAAATTTGGAACAGAAAGAATTCTGAGTTTGGACCAGTCTGGTCAACATGGTGAAACCCTCTCTCTACTAAAAATACAAAAATTAGCCAGGTGTGGCAGGCACCTGTAATCCTAGCTACTCATTCAGGAGGCTGAGGCAGGAGAATCTCTTGAACCTGGGAGGCAGAAGTTGTAGTGAGCTGAGACTGCACCACCACACTCTAGCACTCTAGCCTGGACAATAGAGTGACACTCTGCCTCAGAAAAAAAACTCCGGTGTGGTGGCTCACGCCTGTAATCCCAGCACTTTGTGAGGCCGAGGCAGGCAGACCACAAGGTCAGGAGTTTGAGACAAGCATGGCCAACATAGTGAAACCCCATCTACACTAAAAATACAAAAAATTAGCTGGGTGTGTTGGCAGGTAGAGGCTGGGGCAGGAGAATCGCCTGAACCTGGGAGGCGGAAGTTGCAGTGAGCCAAGATCATGCCATCGTACTTCAGCTCAGCTGACAGTGTGAGACTCCACATCAAAAAAAATTTAAAAATGTGAGTTTGGGTCCCAGGTATCTAAATTTTAATAAGTTCTTTGGATAAATTCATAGGCATAGTCCCCTTTGGGAAAAAAAAAAAAAAGCTATCTAGACAGACAGTTCGAGCGCAATGGTTCATGTCTGTAATCCCAGCACTTTGGGAGGCCGAGGTGGGCAGATCCCTTGAGCCCAGGAGTTCAAGACCAGCCTGGGCAACATAGCAAGACTCTCTCTACAAAAAATACAAAAATTAGATGGGTGTGATGGTGCCACATACTTATAGTGTCAGCTATTCGGGAGGCTGAAGTGGGAGGGTCGCTTGCACCTGGGAGGTAGAGTTTGCAGTGAGCCAAGATCTCACCACTGCACTCCAGCCCGGGTGACAGGCTATCTCAAAAAAAAAAAGACAGACACCGAAAAGGTAATGTCTTTTTTGTTGTTCGCTTAACTAGATTATTAATGGTCATTTTCTTCTCATCTCATTGAATTTCTGTGTTTTCTGTTATTTCTACAATGAACATGCGTCACACCATTTGTCTGTAATTGGCAGACGGTGGCTAGGTGCTCAGTGGAAGCACAACGAGTGCTGTTTCTCTGCTCTCCTCTCCCTTTCCCCGCCAGGCTTGTCTTACGTCCTCCCTTATGTTCAAACCCAGCAGAGTTCAGTGCCTTCAAGAATGTGAATGAATTTGAAGTCTGCTGAATGGAGAAGAGCTCGCTCCTCTGGCTTCTGCTCTCAATAGAGTGGGTGGGGTAGCACCAAGCCGAATACAGTCCCCTGTCCCCTCTTCAGGAAACTGGCTGAGGGCTTACAGACAGGAGGAACTGCTGGAGGGAAAACCAAGACCGAGAGGGAGGGAAGGGATTTTCCCAGAGCTACGCAACTGGTCATGACACAGCCGGGACCAGAAGCTGGGCCTCTGGACTCCTGCATCCTACATAGTGCCATCCAACTACTGGGAGGGGGAAAACTGCAATAATTAGTGTGCATGCAGACTACTGAGAGAATGTGCGCTTCTGTGGGGTGGAAGAGCACAATGGGTAAACACTAGGTCAGCCACTGCCACACTGTGTGGCCCTGGGTAAGTCACTTCACCTCTCTGAGCTTTAGTTTGCTCAAAAATAGCACGAAGATAATAATAATAGCTGCCTCATTTTGCTGATGTGAGAAGCCAACAATGCCATGCTTCTAGGGGACTTAGCAAAAGGCCTGACACACAAAAAAGGGGCAATGAGTGGGAGAAATGAATAATATTACCATCAGCAGCCACAAATGCTGTAAGTAGTAAGTGAAGGTGGTGGGTGGGGAAGGGAGAATGTATGTCTTGGTAATAGGAGCAAATGAATAAATGCAATGAAGACACTCAGCTAAATATATTCCTTTGTTCATTCATTCATTCATTCATTCATTCATTCAGTAAGCATTCCCTGAGGCCAATTCTAAGCCAGATCTCATGCTGGGCCCTGCAATCCAGATATGAACAATGAAAGCTCCCATTAGGTTGGGAAAGGGGAATTCAGGATGGCTGGGGATGGTCCCTTATCTCTAAGAGTTGCTGCTGCAATGGCCCCCAAACTATCTCTTTGGGCTTCTACAGAAAAGCATCACATACAGGAGCGTAAGCCCCCAATCACCTGACTGGTGTGACACTTCGGGTATATGTGTGCACACACTGGAATAGTAAGCTCTGTGCAGATGGGCTCTGTTCACTTTTGTCATTCACA
Organism: Aotus nancymaae; assembly: GCF_030222135.1. NCBI lineage: Eukaryota > Metazoa > Chordata > Mammalia > Primates > Aotidae > Aotus > Aotus nancymaae. The sequence goes on along the minus strand of NW_026988441.1, from coordinate 12,387,217 downwards.
GCACTGGGCACCAGGTCTCATGCTCTGGGGACATTCCATGCTCAGAGTTTTTTTTTCTCCATTTTTTAAAATGAACAACAAAAAAAAGTTCAAAGCACCTCGCACAATGCCTAACACCTGGCAGGTACTCAATAAATAGCAGCTATTATTAGCGTCATCATCACACGTGCCACTGCTCTTCATCCCCACAAAAACCTTATTTTGCCGACAAGGAAACTCGAGGCTTAAAAGGAGTGATGTGACTCAAAGCCAGGTGTGTCTGACTCCACAGTCTGTGGTCTTCCCTCCTTTGTGTCTGGGGGCGGGGGCCATCAGAGTGTATGCTGGAGGTGAAGGAGGGGAAGGGCAGCAGCCTGTGTTGGGGGGTGAGCAGATCTGACAATGGGAGTAAGCAGGAGTTGGTTGGAGTGAGGGGAGTGTTGTGAGGGAGATGAGGGTGTAGGATGGGAGCATACAGGCCCAGGATGATGATGTTTTTGGACTCTGGGTGCTTTGAGGGTCAGGTAGGAGGTGAACTCACTTGCCAATGTACCCCTCCAACACTGGTAGGTGCAGACTCCCCAAAGGTGAGCTCCGCCACCCTTATCTGACACAGCAGACATCTACCTTCACCATTATATTGAGCAAGTAGGTGACAGGGAATCTGGCTTCAGTTCATTTAAAAGAACACCCAATGAGCAGGGCGCGGTGGCTCACGCCTGTAATCCCAGCACTTTGGGAGGCCGAGGAGGGTGGATCACAAGGTCAAGAGATCGAGACCATCCTGGTCAACACGGTGAAACCCCGTCTCTACTAAAAATACAAAAAATTAGCTGGGCATGGTGGCGCATGACTGTAATCCCAGCTACTCAGGAGGCTGAGGCAGGAGAATTGCCTGAACCCAGGAGGCGGAGGTTGCGGTGAGCCGAGATCACGCCATTGCACTCCAGGCTGTGTAACAAGAGCGAAACTCCGTCTCAAAAAAAAAAAAAAGAACACCCAATGAGCACTTAGCATGTTATAGGCACTGTGCTACACACTATGGATACAACTATGAACAAGACAAAGTCCCTGCCATCATGGAATCCACCTTCTAGTGGAGGAAGAGACACCATAGACAAGAAAATATATTTAAGAGCTAAGAAGGAAAATAAAGCAGGGAGAGAGCGCCTTACAAGATGCTGCTATTGACCGGGCACGGTGGCTCACACCTGTAATCCCAGCACTTTGGGAGGTTGAGATGGGCAGATCATCTGAGGTCAGGAGTTCAAGACCAGCTTGGCCAACATGGTGAAACCCCATCTCTACAAAAATAAAAAAATTAGCCAGTCAAGGCCAGACGCCGTGGCTCATGCCTGTAATCCTAGCACTTTGGGAGGCCGAGGTGGGTGGATCACCTGAGGTCAGGAGTTCAAGACCAGTCTGGCTAACACGGAGAAACCCCATCTTAAAAAAAAAATTAGCCAGTCATAGTGGCCCATGCCTGCAGTCCCAGCTACTCCGGAGGCTGAGGCATGAGAATCGCTTGAACCTGGGAGGCAGAGGTTGCAGTGAGCTGAGATCGCACCACTGCACCAGAGCAAGACTCTGTCCCCTCACCTCAAAAAAAGCAGCTATTTTAAACATAAAGGAAAGGCCTGTCAGAGAAGGTAGGTTTTGAGAGCTTTCCTGGCAAAGGAAACAGCAAGTGCAAAGGCCCTGGGTGAGGAAAAAGGTTTAAGGAACAGCAAGAAGGCTGGAATGGCTTGAGCTTCCCGAGCCAGGAGGGAGGGAGTAAACGTTGAATAGACAGACAGGCGCTAGCTCATGCAGGGCTTGTAGGCCAAGAAAGATGCTTTAAGTGTGATGGGAGAAATGACAGGCTCTCTCTGTGGCAGGTGAGGGTTGGTCTCACCTTCACAAACCAGGCTCCATCCTCACCCATTGCCCATATACCCCATGGAGCCTTCTGACCCATTCATTCTCCAAGAAGAAGCCCTCAGTAAGCCCTTGGAGTCCCTTGACAGGGCTTTGTCAGGGTCAACCTCCCCAGACTGAGGACTCCTCTGGAACATGGAAAGATCTGACTCAACTGTGTGACTGGGCACCCAGCTCAGGCCTGGCCACAGGAGGCTCAGAAATCAGTAGAATGTCAATAGGAACTAAGGGGAACTATAGCCCCTGACCCCTATCCCCTAGCAAATCTCTATTTGGGGGTAAGTTGTAGCAGTGGCCAAGATACGGGGCTGAGAGCAAGTCAAAGGTAGTCTGTACCACCTCCCTTGCCAGGCCTTGTCCAGGGTTCCCAGACTGGACAGGTAGAACAGAAGGCCTTGTGACTGGTGGTCTGCTCACTGGATCCCTTCCCCCAAGGGCTACTCATCCTGTCCTACCCCCCACACAAGGCTCAGAGAGATCAGACTTAGTACCTGGCTCACACGCCCTATCTAGTTCCTTATCAAAACCACTTTGTGGTTATGTGGTATGCCCAGAATAAATCCCAAGCCTCACAGTCCTTCCCAATCATGTAAAGTCTCTTCTCAGTCCTCCTGAAGGTTCTGTGACCCTGGGCCTTACATGATTGTTGGGAACAGTCTACGCTTGTTCGTACGTCCGTGCCCTTGCTCAGGCTAACACCTCCATTTAGAAAGTCTTCTGTCTCTCTTCTCTGCACCTAATCACCCTCTCCATGTCTCCTCCTTGGTGAATCCTCCTGGGTTCCCCATTCAGCACTGCCCCAGAATGCTTTGTGTACCTCATCCAGTCCCCAGAACCTAGGCCCCAGGTGGAGGGAAACCATTTCCCACCTAGGGACATGCCAGAGGAGCTTTCTAGTGGGACAAGTATGGCATAGTGAGGTGAGGGTAGGGGCATCTGAGTGCTGCATTATTTATACCTGTGTGTTCTCTGTGAGTTTCAGGAGGGATATGTGTACACATTTAGAATCTGTGCGTTGTGTCTGATGCCAAGCTTAAATGTCACTTCCTCAGAGGTGTTACACCTGGTCCACCAATCTAAACCAGTTTCTCCCATGATGCCCTCCTGTAGCCCCTTTTTCCTCTCCTTCCCAGATGCTATTTCTGTTTATAACTAACTATACACTGAGGTCTGATCAGTGCCAGTCCTGTTGGCTTGGAGCTCTTAGAGAGCAAGGCCCAGGTCTGTCTTGTAAACCACTGTTTCCACAGCTTCTAAGACAGGGCCTGACTCCTATAGGGGCTCAGTACCTTTGTGATGAGTTAATTAATTCCATTCACATTTTTAAACTTGAACATCTACTATTTAGTTTAGCTTTAAGGGGATGAAGCTAGCCTGGGGGGTGTTTGTGTGCTATAACTCCCTTTCGGTCACCATGTGTGGCCTCCCTGTAGGATCTTGGAACATGGCCTGTGTGCACCCACAGGCATGTAGGCTGGGATGCTGCCATGTTTTATTATCTCTATTTGCACATTTTCTATTGAAAAACAAATCTCTACACAAGGAGCACAGTGTGTTGGTGTCTGTCTTGCCCTGAGAGGTCTCAGCACCTACGTGCCTGCACCGACATCTGGGTTTTCATACCTGTGTCTGAATATGTGTTTATCCTTATTTCCAAACCTGACGTGTCCATTTTGGCAACTCTGTGGACAAATACACAAATGTCTATGTGCATCTGCAGGGTTTAGTATCTACGCATTTTCTTAGAGAATCTCTGACCTAAAGTATGGGTACCTGGGTCTCAGGACCCAGGGGTGCACATGGCTATCATGTGTTTCAGAATCTGTGTGTATGTCTCTTGCAGGGTCATGGCATGTGTCTGCATGCACATGTATTTCAGTATTTGCCTGTGTATCTGTTCAAGATTTATGTGGCCTCTCTAGTTTGGTGAGTGTGTGTGTGTGTGTGTATGTGTGTGTGTGTGTGTGTGTGTGTGTATCAGGGGTGATACAAACATGTGTGCATGTGTACCTGTGTGTCTTTCTTCCCCTATCTGCTGCTGCCTTCCCAGGCTGGATGAGTACCTTTTCTCTATCTCTCTCTCTCACACACACACACCCTTGCTCATATGTGCCTTGCAGATGGGGAGGGGGCCGGGGTGTCAGCGAGCTCCTGTGTCACAAGGTTAATTTCTCCACAGCCAGGCAGGCTGGGCCCTGAGGGGAGTGGTGGGGGAGGGGCTGGTCCCCACAGCCCCTCTGATAAATATGTATTTGGGGCTGCTGTGCTCAAAGGTCATGGGGGGAAAAGGAGGAGGAGGGGTGGTCTGCACTGTGCCATGCTGCTAGATCCCAGCCAGGCTCAGCATGGGTTGTGTGACCCCCTCCAGAGGTCTGATGAGATTCAGGGAGATGCCCTCTCATCCTAGTCTGGCCCACTCCACCCACAGCCATGCTCACAAGGAGATGCTGCTGTGGACACACAGATAATTCAAACTCTGAAACAGGCAAGCACATAAGCCCATGCCCGCCACCACCTAGACAGAGGCTCAAATAGATGCACAAAGATGGCCTTGTGGGCCACCAGATGCATGGATGGCGTAGAGTACAGAGCCAGACCCATCACTTCTTCCCTACCCTAACCTTCACCCCAACGCCAAAAAAAAAAAATATATATATATACACACACACACATATATATACACACAAATGCTCAAAAGTGCATAGTGTCTCACAATAAGATGTCTACACATTCAATAGACACACACAAACACGGACACAAAAATGCACAGTCTAACAAGAAATGTCCCTGAACACTTTGTGGGTGGGCATGTACACATATATACACAAGTAAACACAAACACAAAGGCACACACATAGATGTACACCAAAAGTCCCAAAGACACAAAGTTCTATGGAGGTAGGCACACACTGACAACTGCAGATAAATATATGAACACACATGCACAGAAACATGCACACATACAAAGACCCCAAGATACACATGGCAGGCAGGATACACGGTGGAGCCAGGCTGGAAAACCCACCCTGCTGCAACAGAGCCTGATCTGGCCCTTTCCCTGCAGAGGTGAGAATGGCTGCCTGGTCTCTAGTCTTGGGCCCCCCCAGCCAGCTTCAGCCAAATGCGCCATCATTTGTCCAGCTCTGAGTCACATCAATTGTCGAGCCTCCCCTCCTCGCTGACCAGCCATCTCGGCCATCGGCGGCCTCGGCCATTAGCTGACTCCTGCCTCTGGCCTGCATTTGTTGAATCTCCCTTACCTGGCAGAACCGTCCGGACCAATGGAACCCTTTTGGGGTCGGCCTGACCTTTTCCTCAAGGGATTCCGATGTACCCTGTTCTATGACCCTCGGCCCATGCCTCAAGGCGACCCTCCCCTCAGCACACGGCTCAGGCTGTCATTCTTCAATGACCGCTGGCCACAGTGGTTCTGGTGGATTGTGAGTCTGTGTGTTTGAGTATGTGTGGAAGTCCGCTTGTAGGTATATGTATGGGTGGTGGGATGGCTATAGCTGTGCTTTAAGTCAAAACAAGTGTGTGTCTGTGTGTGTGTGTGTCTGTGTGTGAATAAAGGGTTAGGAAGTCAGTAGCTGTGCTTAAAGTCAGAGTGCCTGAGTATATGGTTGTGCATATGGGGAGATAGAATGTCGGGGGCTGTGCTTCGTGAGTGTGTGTGCATGTGTGTGTGTGTGCACACTTTAATGTAGGAGTGACTTGGTGTATTGGCCTGGGCTTGGTGTGGGGGGCCATGAGGGGCCGTCTCTGTTTTGGGCATGGGGGCAGTGCAGTACAGGCGTCTGTTTCTCAAGCAGTTGTGAGCAAGTGGAATGTGGCTCTCTCAGACTCCGCTGCTTGTGTTTGTGAAAGTGACAGATGCTGCCTCCCTGCCCTCACTGCGGCGGATTAAGTCTGTGAATGCCACATGAATCTGCACCCCGGGTGGGGGAGGGTCCCCAGCCTGCTCTTATACTTGCATATGTGGGCCACAGCCCTGTACATTATAGGATCCTGAGAGTGAGGACTAACGTAGCCCGCCCCCCACCTCGTTGGTTTCTGTGAGGGAGACCCTGAATGGATGCCAGAATAAAGGTCCTTGTGTGTGTGGCACAAGCACACTCATGCTCACATACAAGTCCGTATTGTCCAAAGCACATTGTCACGAGATGCACGTGTACATGTGTATGTGTATGTGATTGCAGGCAGGATAATTCCCCGTTGCCAGCCAGATCAAGTTCAAACTTCTCAGAACAGCAGCTGAGCCTCCACAGACAGGGATTTGCAACACTGTGCCAACCTCTACTCTTAGAGCTTCATCTCCATCCTGGGCTGCCTCCTCCCCACTTCCCTCGGCCATTTTTATGCCCTCCCATCACCCCACTTTTCTCAATGCCTAAGCATCCTCAAAGACCTACCTCTCTGTCTAAACCCATGCCATCATCATTCCCCAGATTCCTAATGACCTGGAAACTCCCTTTGTGCTCACCTGTCTAAGGCTGGGGTTGGTTCTATTTCAGAGTCCAGGTCTATGTCGGCCCATGGTCAATGCCTAGCAATCATTTCCAAGTAAGGAGTGATCATACCACCATTGCCCAATTACCTCAGGGAACTCTTGGACTTTATTTGTTAAGTGATTCACACTACTTAATAAATACCTATTGAGTGCAGGGACCGTGTATGTGGAGCCACCACCTTCAGCCTCCTTCCAAATGTGTCAGACCTGAGAAAGCTGCCTGTCCCGAGGATCTAATGAAGTTGGGGTGGTGACTGAGTGAGGGAAAGTGCATCTGCTTCCCGAGGCCATCATCTAGATTTGAAAAGGTGATACAGGGCTTTCCAGAAGGGGTAGGGGAGACCATAAGCTCATGCAAACCCCTGTCTTTGAACAGGCCCAGCCCCAAACCATTACTGACAGAACAAGCTTAGCCATGCTCATTTGCTGGCTCTCCCTTCAGGATATAAAGCGAGACCCAAGTCCTTAAAGCCCTCACTGAGCTACATAAGGCATTCATCCACCCAACAGGTCCTGGGAGAGAGGTCTGTGGATGGACATCTCAAGGGGCAGGGAGGAAGTAGGGGAAGAGGCAGAGCCAGTGAAAGGAAATGGCGCTGGGACAGCTAATAGGAGAGGGCAGACCAATACGGACAGACAAAGGTCGGTATGAGGAGGACCTTGGTTCTAGCGTCAGCATGGTTGCTGATGGGCTGAGCAAATAATGTGGGCCTCAGAATCATCGTCTGTGAAAGGGGCACCATCGGGGCTGCTGTAAGAGTGAGGTGGGTGTAAGGGACGTCGTTGCCATTATTATTATTAGATCAGGAGGTATCAAGCCCAAGGGGAAAATGAGTGACATATATTCAGAAGGAGGAATAGATAACAGTATGAGGAGACCTCACACCCACTCTGTCTTCTAACAATTCTTCATACTTGGGTTTCTCAACCATTTCTATCCTGAAATATCTTAAAAATTAACCAGCAAATGCCAGAGATGAAAATTTCTCCCTTGCCCCCATCAATGTCCAAGTAGCCCCTGGTATGGCCATCTGCCCCCGCTCCCCTCATTGTAAGTCATGCCTCTACACATTATGATTATGCACCAGGGCTATGGAAAGCTCTACCTAATGGTGTGCTAAGGTTGGGCCCCTTGCTTGGTTGTCACAATGATGGAGGAAGAAGTTCTGGGCTATGGGCCCTGCATACAAGAAGGGAGTGTATATGAACCAGAATGGCTGGAGTGGCCACTGATGGACTTGCTGGAAAAAAAAAACCTGGCTAGCATGCTGTCTAGGACGTATAGGCTAACAACCTCTAATACACACACAGCATGGGTACAGGCATGTGTGTGTACAGCATGTGGCTGAGTTTTTTCCCGACCATGGCCCTGACACAGACACCTTCCATTTTCCCTGCAAAGACTGGCAGAGGGAAGTGAGGGCAACCACGATCCCCAAAGATGACACTGCAACCTGCCACAGGGTTCACCAGCAGCCTCAGGGAAATGGGGGTCTGGACCTCTCCAAAGACAAAGATGGGCCTCTGTCCAGCATTACCCATAAATCAGGAAGTAGATGTGGAATTGCATTATCAGCAACTGGAGATGTGCCTGTGGCCCTGATCGGCTTTACTCCTGGCCTGCCTGTCACCCCCTGACATGGGACGCTTTGTTACTACAGAAGGTCCAGGGAAGGTTTCCATGGGCTGGTAGATTATGGGGAGAGAGGATCTTTTCTTATTTTGTTTTCTTGAACCCAGCTTCAAGGGTGCTGTACAAGCATGCTGTCAAACTCAGTCATACACTCGCGACCTCTGTGCACTCACACATCTCTCGTCACTCTACCCAGACCCTGCTTTACAAACCCACACTCCCTCTTCCCCAGGACATGCAGAGACCCCAAGCAATAACAATATCTCCATGCAGAAATGATACTTGCACATATGTGACTTTCTTTAATGTGCACCTTTGTATGCACACACTATATTCAGACCTAGTACCCACACAGACAGCCTGTACTCCAAACATGCTGCACATACAAAGTGTCACGTGTCCACTGCTGAAACCACACTCGGCACACGGATCTGCACACGCGTGGATGGCTTCCACGCACAGACCCAAAGAGGGCCTCCTGAGTGCACACATATCGATGGTACAAAAACATCAAGACAAGGGAGAGATCAGTACAAATACGCGCTGACTCCCTCATGCACATATGTCACCCATAATGGGGACCCCCAGTATTTGACCCCACACTGAAAATACATGTCATGATTCTACACCTTTGGCTCCTTACTCTGCCAAGGCTTCTAGGCCCAACACACATAGTCTTTCCTGAACACATCTCGCCATGCATGCAGGCCTTGTACACATGCACGCTGCCGCCATGGTCTGATTCTGTACACACCAGCCCCCTACTGCGCACTGACTCTGTACCCTCCACTGATATCCTGGGGGGGCGTGGAGGAACAAATCCACCTGACAAGATGGCAAGAGACTAGAAGCTACTGAGTGAAGCGGCTGATTGGGTCTTTCTCTAAATCCAGGACCTACTCCCCAACTCCACAGGCCCCAGGAAGAAGGCAAAATGTGGGGAGTGGTCATCAGGCCAAAGGATTTCTCTCAGGATCTTTTACCTGGACTCAAAAGCTCTAAGGACTCTCCTAGATGGACCTCCACCCCAATTTCCTCCCCTTTTCACTTCCCACTAGGAATCCATGTCATTTTCTTTTCTGTCCACACCCTTCTCAGTGGGGCTGAGTCCACAGCCATGAGCCCTCGCTTAAGATCTTCCCCTCCCCCTCCCAAAGCCCCAGTGAGCATCCAGCAGGACTTCTCCGGGAGGCCTCAATGAAGTAAGGGGTGGCGCTAGAACCCCGGGGGGAAAGACCCAAGCCCCCACCCAAGGGAAAAGAGAGGGTAGAAATTCATGGGGTTCAGAACAGAGGTTAGGATCCTGTACGAAGTTGGGGATTCCTGCCTTTGCATGGAGTCCCTTTCCCTGGCACCTTGTTCAAGGCCAGAGCAGCAAGAGTGATGAATAAATGAAACTGAGGGAGGGGGTAGAAAGGGCCGGCAACGGGGGAAATGAGTGGCAGGAAAAGGAAGAATAAAAGAAAGGGGGAAAGAGCGGAGGGAAAAAAGGGAGAAAAAAGAAGGGAAGGAGGTAGAGATAAGGGAGATAGAAAAAGAAAAACTAAGGGGTAGGGAGAAGGAGAAAGAGCTTTTATTGAGAGGAGGAAGAGAGAGAGAAACTGGAAAACAGGAAGAAAGAAAAGCCAGTAAAGGAGATGGAAATAAAGGAGCAGAGAAAGGACATGAAAAGGGAATGAAAAGAGAGCAAAGAGGCAGCAGGCAGTCGAAGGGGTTCCCCAAGTTACAGACTTTGTCCAGAGAGCTGAGGGGTGCACCGCGGCTCCCCAGCATCACTCTGGGGCCCTGGAGCTCTGTTTTACACCTCTCCTCCTGCCTGAGATGCCACCGCCTCTGGGTGCCCTATCCCGGCTGCTTTTTTCTATTTCTCACCTTTTCTGCTGTCCAAGGCACACCGTTCCTTTCTCTCACCCTGCATTCCCACCCCCCAGCCCTTTCTCGTTCCCTGTGCCCCCTTACCTCTCCCCCCTATGCACCCTGCTTGCTTCGGAGCTTCAGGCAGCATCGCCGACCAATATCCTCACCATCATCACACTAAACCGGCCCCCACACCCCCAGAAAAGGGGAGAGAGAGAGAGAGAGAGAGAGAAAAAAAAAAAAAAAAACAGGCGGAACCGCCACCAGCCCTGACCCCCTCTCGCCTCATTTTCTCCACAGTCGCCCCTTCCTCAAATGCAGGGTCAAAATGGGGGTCCCGCCCAGCCCAGGGAGCCTCTCCGAAGCACCGCAGCCAGCCGGGAGCAGATGCCACCTCGCCTCTCTTCTCTGTCCTCGCTCCTTTTTGTGTTCAGTGGCCCCGGATGCGATGTGTTTTATTTCATCGTCTTTTTATTGGTATTTTTTTTTCTTTTTCTTTTCTTTATTTTTTGGCCTGGGGGCAGCGGCGCCGAAGCGCCCACTGCCTGCCTCCTTTCCCAGCTCCGCGGCCGTCAGGCTCTTTCTCTAGTCTGCGCTCCTGCCTCCCTCCTTTCTCCTCCGCCTCGGCTCCCACTCCTCCGCTCCTCCATCCTTTCAGCTCCGTCCTCAGCCGACTGTCTCTCCTCTCTATACTGCCTCCCCCTCCACGCCTCTCCTTTCCCCATCCTTCTTGCCCCTTCTCCCTTTTCCTCTCCCTCTTCACCTCCTCTCGGTCCCCATTTCTTCCCATCCCTCCCCCCCACCCCCATGTACACCTCTCCTTTGGTTCCCTCACTGCCACTGAGAGCAAACTGACCCCCCCTCATCCCCAAATAATAAAAATACCCAGCCAGGGGGCAAAGCCCCGGTGCCGGGCGCCGAGAGGGAGGCGAGACGGCCGGGGCCGTGGCGGCGGCGGGCAGCCGGAGCGCGGTGCGGAGCGAGCGACGCCCGCCCGGCTCCCGCCTGGAGAGCTCTCTGCAATAGGCCGAGCCGGCTGCATTAAGCTTCTTGCAATCAATAAAGCGCGGGTCAGATTATGCAAAGCGCAGATATTAATATGCAAAGTTTTAAAGATTTTTAAATGGAAGGGCGAGCGCGGCGCGGGCGGGCGGGCGGGCAGGGGCTGCGAGGGGAGAGGGAAGAAGGGAGGGCAGGCGGGCAGGCGCGCAGGCGAGCTGGGGAGAGGAGGAGGCTGCCCGCCGCCCGCCCGCCCGGCTGCGCCGCACCGCCTTGCCTTACCGCTGCTCCCATCGGTAGGCGCCGCTGTCTTCGCCATGCGCGTCAGCTGCACGGCTCCGAGGGGATGGCCGAGGAGGAGCCGCCGCCGCCAACGCTACCCCCGCTCCCGCTCCCGCTCCCGCGCCCGCTCGCTGCCTGCTGCTGGCGCTGCTCTGGCCGCCGCTCCTCGCCTGAGCTGCCGGCGCGAGCCCAGGCGCGCGCCATCCCCGGCTCCCACCTTGTCCCCATGGCAACCCCGGGCCCAAGGATGCTCAGAGAGAGAGCGCGAGTGTGAGAGCGAGGGGGGAGAGAGGGAGAGGGAGAGGGCGGGGAGCGCAGGGGACACGGAGGCAGGGAGAGGCCCGAGACCCGCAGAGACACAGAGAGACACAGAGATAGAGAGATGTAGAGATATGCTGAGATATGCAGAAACAGAGACACAGACATAGGGGGGTGGGACTAGAAGAGGACACTGAGACAAGGAGAATCCTTGAGAGCCACAGAGACCCACAGAGATACTCAGAGACACATGAACACAGTAAGAGACAGAGGGGAAATGGAGAAGGGCAGGGAGCAAAGAGGGATACAAAGGTAGGGGGAGACCCTGAGGTCCAGAGACACACAGACACCCAGAGATACTCAGAGACGCAGAGACACCCAGAGACAGAGAGAAAAGAGAGAGAGGACAGGACAGGGAGCACAGAAGATGCAGAGGCAGAGAAAGACTCATAGAGACAGAGAGATGCTCAGAGACACAGAGAGACGTAGAGGCACTTAGAAACAAATAGACACAGGAACACATAGAGAGAAAGAGACAGAGAAGAGTGGGGAGCACAGGGAACTCAAAGGCAGGGAGAGGCCCTAAAAGCCAGAGACTCAAAGAGACACCCAGAGACAAAGAGGAAAAGGAGAAGGGAGAGGGCAGGAAGTATAGGGAACATGGAGGCAGAGAGATTCATAGAGGCAGAGAAATGTCCAGAGACACACAGAAACATAGAGACATATGGACAGAGAGGGGGATAGGAGGGAGGGGGGAGCAGATGGGGACACAAAGGGGCACCAAGAACCACAGAGACACCTAGGGACAAAGAGATAAGGAGAAAGGTCCATGCAGAGAGATGTAGAGTCAGAAAGACAGCCACAGAAAAGTAGACACATAGATACAGGGAGATAGTGAAAAATATATATATATGGGGAGAGAAAGAGACTAATTGACAAAGAGAGAGACACAGAAACAAGAGAGATAGATATGCACAAATAAGAGATAAGAGAAAGCTACATGCAAAGAGAGACAGATGAAGATGCAAGGCAGTGTTGCAGAGATACAGAGACAGGAAGACATAGAGACAGAGGCAGACACACACAAAGGTAAGAGAGATAGACCTGCAGAAACAGACATTAAGAAGGAGTCATTGTAAGAGACAGAGAGAGAGAGACAGAAAAAGAGAGATGCAAAGCCAGAAAGACAGACACTGACAGAGACCAAAAAGATACAGAGACTGAGACTGAGACAGAGAAAAAGGCAAACAGAGAGTGTCAAACAAGGAGAAAGAGTCAAACAAGTAGATGTAGACAGAAACACAGAGATATATACATAGGGATTCTGAGAGAGAACCTAAGAAACAGAGACAGAAAGAAATGTGCAGAGAGACACAGAGATCAAGACATAAAGAGACTCAAAGAAATACAGAGATGGTGAGAGAAAGAAAGGACAGACAGAGACCCAGAGAGTCAAAGTGATACAGAGAAATGTGGAGACGTGGACAGAGACTGTAAGAATGTGACAGGAGCAGAGAAACCTCAGGAGACACACAGAGAGACATAGTGAGATGGAGACAGACACTGAAAGAGGCTTTCTGTTGGACAGAGATCCACAGAGAGTTGTGAGACAGAAACAAGAAGAGACAAATGGAGAGTCAGATATAGAGAATGAGATCCGGTAGACGAGGTTGGGGATAGGGGGCAAAGAGACAGAGCCCAGGTAAAGGAGGAAGGGGCAGTCTGGGGTGAGAGCAGAAAGTAGGAAGGTGACAAGAGGGTCCAGGGAAGCATCAAGGGGGAAAGGGCACATAGGGGAGAGAAGAATAGCAGAAAGGAGAGGAGTAGGGGAGGGAGGGGAAGGGAGGAAACAGATGAGGAAGTGCCCGGTCACCCACTGAGAACCTCCCCTGTGCCAGGTACATTATGGCTTGGGGACAGGAAGGAAGGAAAGGAAGGCCAAGGGTGAAGAGGCTGCAACTAGGGGAAGGTAGGAGCAGGGTCCTGGGAGGGTGCATGGCTCCCGCCCCCTGTTGGCAGGGGCACAGTGGTGCAGAGTGGAGAATGGGGTTGCAAGTGGTACCCAGACCTGGGATGGGGTGTGAGAGGGAGGGAAAAGGAGGGGGAAGGCAAGGAGGGAAAGGGAGGAGGAGGAGGACGCAGGCACTTGCTGCGCAGTCTTGGCTTAGCAGCTGCAGCCGTCCTTCGCTTTGTTACCAGCAAGGCTGCCCTGTGTGTACTGAGTGGGCACGCGGGACCCTCGTGTGTGTGAGCGAAACACAAGAATCACCAACTGCCCACATGTATGGAGAATGCTCCTGAGACCTACACTGGAAATGCATAACATAAATAAATATAGAAAACACCTACCCCGTGGGCGTACAAAGTAAGTACCCAGGACCTGTGCAGCATGTGCTTAACAGACACGGAACTACCTACTACTCCCTGTATGGAGCAGCCTCCTGGGACCCACACTGTGTGCAAAACACAAATAAATGCAAGGAATACTACCCTGTGTCCATACAAAGTAGGTATGGGTCTTATACAGCAAGTGCATAATGGACATGGGACGACAATACTCCCATACAGAGCAGACTCCTGGGATCCACACTGTGTGTTCACAACACAAATAGAAATAGGAAATGCCCAATCCACCTGCACACAAACTAGGCACATGGGCCTACAGGGCATGAACATAATGGACATGGAACTACCCCATAGCCACCTATCAGGCAGCCTCCCCAGGACCCATATGTGTGTGCACAACACAAATGAATGCAGGAAGTACCCTATCCCCTGTGCCTACAAAGCAGGCACACCAACCTAATACACTTAGCTAGTGTGAACACAAGAGATGCCTATGAGCAGGTTCTGGTGACCCACAGAAGGCACATAACAAAACTGAACATAAGAAACACCCATTCAGTTTGCATACAAAGGCACACGGGGTCCCACTAGTGAGGAGAGAACTCAAAAAAAGGTGTGTGTAATGACAACGCACACACTATCCATTCTGGAAAGAGCAAAAAGGAATACTGGACCCTGCAATGAATCTACCCAGCAGACTCTCAGGCCCCTCAGTCTGTATGTGCACAACAGACCCAAGAGGAGCTATGGACACCCTGTGTACTTACCAGAAGGGAAGCAGGGACAAGGCAGAGACCAAGGATGTCCTGTTCCCTGCCTTAGCCCTGGCACCTACAAGGACCAGCACATGGGTCGGCAGCGGGGGGGCGGGGGTCATCCTTTCTAAGAATGACCATGTACATGATAATTGTGCATACAATGAGTATATACTAAGCACCAATTGTTTTTGTTTGTTTGTTTGTTTGTTTGAGACAGGGTCTCCCTCTGTCACCCAGGCTGGAGCGCAGCAGTGCAATCATGGCTCACTGCAGCCTCAAACTCCTGGGCTCAAGCGATCCTCTCCTGCCTTGGTCTCCCAAGTAGACCCACAGGCATGCACCATCACACTCAGCCTTTTTTTTTTTTTCCCAGTAGATATGAGGTCTCCATATGTTGTCCAGGCTAAGCACCAATTTTAAGGATACAAAAAACTTGGTTTGATATGTGCTAAGTCTATATCATATGCTTATTTGCCAGTATGTTAAGAGTCTGTGATCCACAGCCTATGCATAATTGGTACCTCTTAATTATCCAGAATATCCGTATTAAGCAGAAGCTGACATCCCTCACGGACTTACAAAAGTCAGATCCAACAGGACAGTCAAGCAATCCCCACATGCAGGTTGTCCTAACTGATTTGTAGCACTCCACCCAGCCCTGAGTCATGATTCCACGAAGGCTGATGCAGCACATGTATACAACTCCAGGCACATGCAAAGATGTACACTGCACACTGCACACAACACAGCAAAAACATGTGTGCTCTCTCTGCTTCTGAAACAGCCCAGTTCCAGAATACCAGATTCTTCTGAGGAATATGTGTATGTGCATGTCTGAGTGAGGGCCATCTCTAGGTACAGGTGTGCATGCATATGGCTTTTACTGTGCAAGGGAACCGGTGAGCTCAGCTCTTATTCCCTCCTCATTCCACCTGTTTATCTTTCAGAAACATGTATACAAATAATAAGACCCAATGTAAACTAAGTACAAAACATTGCAAGCTATGGATGCCCTTAATTATATGTATGTGTCTGAACATACCTTTATTTATTTTTGTATTTTTTTTTTTTTGAGACAGAGCCTTGCTCTGTCACCCAGGCTAGAGTGCAGTGGTACAATCTCAGCTCACTGCAACCTCCGCCTCCCAGGTTTAAGCAATTCTCTGCCTTAGCCTCCTGAGTAGCTGGGATTACAGGCACTCACCAGCATGCCTGGCTAATTTTTGTATTTTTAGTAGAAACAAGGTTTCACCATGTTGGCCAAGCTGGTCTCAAACTCCTGACCTGGTGATCCGCCCACCTAGGCCTCCCAAAGTGCTGGAATTATAGGTGTGAGCCAACACACTTGGCCTTGAACATACCTTTCGATAGATGCATGTGCTCATTAATGCAACATGTTTATTCATGCATCTGTGGCTGTGTGTGTGTGTGTGTGTGTGTGTGTGTGCGCGCGTACATCTTGGTGTCTTGGTTTTAAGTCTTGGGGGCTCCCTTATAACTTCTGAGGATAAAGGGTATAAGATGGGAAAATGAAGGCACATAAATTGGGAAGGGAAGAAACTGGGGAAAAGAAAAAAAGTGGTGCAAGGAGAAGGGGCAAAAAGAAGAGGCTTGTTATTCAGGAGCCTGAGGCACAAGAATCACTTGAACCCAGGAGGCGGAGGTTGCAGTGAGCTGAGATTGCACCACTGCACTCCAGCCTGGGCAATAGAGCGAGACTGTCTCAAAAAAAAAAGAAGACAGAGAGAATGAGAGACCTGGAACTGGATGTTCGGAAAGAAGGGAGGAGGCCCTGAGGACACAGGCAGAGGGAGATGGGGTGGGTGAGGAAGGAGAAGAACAAGGACAGGAGGGGAATGGGTGGGAGAGAAGAGAGGAGGCTAGGAGAAGGAGGAAGGGAGGTGACTGGTGAGCAAAGAGGAGTGAGGGTATCAGGAAGAGTGAAGGGGACTGGGGAGAGGAGAAAGCAGATGAGAGAAGGAGATAAAGGGCCAAGGGAAAGAGAGGCTTTTCTGGTCTGAATGAAATTTAGAGGTTGCCCCAGTGGCCTCCTATGGGAAGGTGTTTGAGTCAGAGAATGATGGGGAAGCAAAAGACAGACAGGAAGAGGAATCATAACCTAGTTCCCCAGGATGGGGCAAACAGCTGTCTCCATCATCCTAGAAGGGGCCGAGAGAGGGACACAGAGGCACAGACAGAGAGAGGTATGCAGAGCCGGACTGAGACATCTGAAGTGGGGAGGGTCCTGGAACAGGCAGGAGGAGGAGTGGAGAGACTGGCAGGCTCAGGGAAGCCAGGGCTCAGTGGTGTGAAGACTTCCAAAGATCAGGAGGAGGCTGGAGCAGGCAATGGAGCAAGGCCCTGAGACCATGAGCAGGGAATTGAAGTCCAGGTAAAGGGAAGCAGGTTAGAGAAGGGCAGAGGAGTGAGGGTCTGCTGAGCAGAACCAGCTAGGGTAAATGGAGGAGCAGCTGGAGTGGGATGTGAAGGCCATGAGGCATCTTGCAGATGGGTCCTGCCTTACGCACACCCGGGTTCAGAAGCTCTCCAAGGCTGACTCTCCCCAACCATTCAGTTTGATTTCATTTAAGACGCGCGTACTGAGTACTATCACAGGCTAGCACTACACTGCGAGCTGAAGAAACAAATGTAAATGAGACACAATTCTGCCCTCATGGAGACCCTCATTGAAGTTGTGGGGGGAGCTGAGCAATAAATACACAGTTACTGACACACACAGCAACACAAATGCAGCTCAAAAGCTCAAAGAGATGCAGAAGACCACACACTGTAGGATTCCATTTACATGAAATTCTAGACAGCAAAACTACTGTGACAGAAAAGCAGATGAATGGTTGAAAAGGGCGGGAGTGGAAGAAGGGGACTGATAGCAAAGGTACCAGAAGGAACTTTTCAGGGTAATGGAAATGTTTTGTAACATGATTGTGGAGGTAGTTACACAACTCTGTGTGTGTAGGGGTGTGTGTGTGTGTGTAAACTCATCAAACTGTACACTTAAAATTGGTGAATTTTACTGTATGCAAATTATATCACAATAAAGCTGACTGCAAATAAACAAATAAATTATTACAAGCCAGAATATTCAAGACTCAAGATGTAGCTCTATGGGGGCCAAGAGGAGGTGGATGGGGCAGTGAGGGAAGGCTTCTGAGAAGAGGTGATGCCTGAGATAAGACCTGTAGGATAGGCCAGGCGCAGTGGCTCACACCTGTAATCCCAGCACTTTGGAAGGCCAAGGCAAGTGGATCACCTGAGGTCAGGAGTTCAAGACCAGCCGGACCAACATGAAGAAACCCCATCTCTACTAAAAATACAAAATTAGCCAGGTGTTGTGGCACATGCCTTTGATCCCAGCTACTCAGGAGGCTGAAGCTGGAGAATCGCTTGAACCCAGGAGGCGGGGTTGCGGTGAGCCAAGGTTGCACCGTTGCACTCCAGCCTGGGCATCAAGAACAAAACTCCATCTCAAAATAAATAAACAAATAAAACAAAAACCTGAAGGATAAAGGGGAGGCAGGACGGAGGAGGCGTTCCTATGGAAGAACTTTCACATGGAAGCAGTTGAGAACTGAAAAAGTTCACTATGTCTTGAACACAGAATGCAAAGTAAGATTATCAAGAAGTGAGAGCAAAGAAAATCAAGGTTCAAAATACAAACCCATGGCTATTGGAAGTATCGTGTTAAATAAAACCCACCTGGCCTGAAAAAGCAGGAAGAGAGGGAAACTACGAGACACAACTGGGGATTTTTATTGTTGTTGTTTTTTGAGACAAGGTCTCCCTCTGTCATCCAGGCTGGAGTGCAGTGGCACAATCACAACTCACTGCAGCCTCAACCTTCTCCTGTCTCAGCCTCCTGAGTAGCTGGGACCACAGGCATATGACACCACACCCTCCTAATTTGTGTATTTTTTGGTAGAGACAGATTTTTGCTGTGTTGCACGGCCTGGTCTCGAACTCCTCAGCTCAAGCAATCTAGTGGCCTTGATCTCCCAAAGTGCTGAATTACAGGCATGAGCACTGGGCCAGGACTGGGGATTTCTTATTGGGCTCCTGTCTGCCCTACAGAAAGGTCTCCTTCCCACAGCTCTTCCAAGAACTTCTTCCCTGCTCTTTTCACATGTGGACATCCCTCTCCATTAGTAAACAGCCTCTGCTCTGGACCAGTCCCCCAACCCTACCCACATCTCCGACAGCTTATGAGACCCAGTGAATCCCTCCAACATGAATTCCATGTGGCCACTGCCCCCTGGTGGCTGAAGTGATGCATTACTAAGGATGAAGGGACACCTCCAAGTCCAGGCCCAGCCTGCCCTTCCAGAGGCCAGTCCAAGCCACTCCCACTACTGCCCCCCAAGACAAACCCCTGTCCCTGACAATCTCCTCCTTGCTAAATCCAACAAACACTTTCCAGTCCTATCTGACTCTCCTCTGCAGCATGCAGCCACAAATATCTTTTCAAAATCCTCTTGGCATCTCAGAACCTCACTCTCTTGGTTCTCCAGCTCTGCCTGGGCTGCTCTCCCAGGGTGAATCATCCCCTCTGACAACTGCTTTCTCTATGCTGGTAATCCCTAAATTTGTCTCCAGTTTATCCCTCTCTCCTAAGCTTCAGATCAGGATACCCAGCCACTTCCTAGAGGTTCCAAAAATACCTCAAAATCAACATGTCCAATCTCAACAGGTCATCTTCCCTACCATGCCCTCAGACCTTGGTTCCTGCTCCCCATGGTGACACTCCATCCAATCTGGCATTCAAGTTCAGAAAAATGGTCCCTGTCCTTGACACCTTCCTCTTTCTCATATTCACATTCCAATCAGACTTGAAATCCCACCCAGTTAATTTAATTTACTTCATTAATATTAAAATAAACCATATGAAATTGACAATATCACCCAGCTTTTTCTTATAAAACAGGAATTTCATAGCGTTCAACTGAGTATTTCTCAAATCCATCTCTTCTCTTCCCTGTTCCCCGTATCCTAGTTCAGGCCTCCACATCTCCTGCTTGGCCCATGAACCTTCTTCCTACTTGGCCTCCCAGTCTCCCATCTTGCCTCCTTTGTAGTCCATCCTCCACACTGGCTACTGGGGTAATCTTTCTACAATATGGCTCTGATCAAATCATTCCCCTGCTTCAAACTCTTACTCCCTGTTGCCAACAGAACAAAAGCCAAACTCCTTAGTCAGGTTTTCAGACCCTTCACAGTATCTGGCTCCCCTCCCTCTCCAGGGAGCACCACTATGCACCCTATACTCCAACCATACTAAACCACCACCACTTCCTTGAATCCACCTCTTCTAATCTCCCGGCCTTTGTACACGCAGTTCTCTATAACTAGAATGCCATTCTCACTCTTCTCCCACTTATATTTGACTTCAAGAACCAACTTATAAATTGTATGTTAATGTAAACCTCCAGTTCATCCATTCATCCATTCAATACACACAGTTAGAGTACCTATACTTGTATGATCTCCATAGAAGGTACTGAGGATGTGAAGGGGAATAGGACATAATTCTTGCCATCAAGAAAGCTCATGGTCCAGTAGGAGACACAAATGCATATATAAATCACAACACTATAGTGTGCTAGCACACAAAACGAGACTGGGAAAATTGAGTTTTACTCATTTTTGAGATGTCTTACTCTGTTGCCCAGGCTGGAGTGCAGTGGCACTATCATGACTCACCGCAACCTTGAACTCCTGGGCTCATGTTATCCTCCTGCCTTGGCTGCCCCTGTAGCTGGGACTGTAGGTGCGTACTACTACACCAGCATGTTCTTGAATTTTAAAGAGGAAACAGTCCTTCTAAAGAAGTCATTAAAATTGGAGGGAAGCACGAATAAAAGTACACAGGTGAGGAACAGTAGGTTATGTGGAGGGAGGGAGCTATTAGTTGGGATTGCTAAAGCATAAACCATAAGAGAAAAATGCTGCTGGAGAGGCTAGATGGGGCCCAATCATTAAGTATCTTTTGATCTAGGAGGCCATGGGAAGCTGCTGATGAGTTTTCATCAAGAGCAGCTTTGTAATTTCAAGAAGATGAATTTGAGGGGACAAGAATGAAGACAGGAAAAACCAGGAAGCTATTGCAATAGCCTAGGCAAGAGATGCTAATGGCCAGTATTGACACTGGTATCAGGGACTTGAAGGAGGCAATAGGTTTTAAAACCCAGAGGTAAGTCAAGTCAGCAGGGCTTTATGTTTGGATATGAGGGTGAGGGAGAGGGTGGTGTCAAGGATGATGCCCACGTTCCTCACTTGGATGCCTGGATGGATGGAGGTGCCATTTATTGAGACAGGAGAAAACAGGAGGAGACACAGGACTTACTCAACAAAGTTCTTTTTTGAATCTCTTATATCTGAGATGCCTATGGGACATGCCCTGGATCCAGCAAAGAGTTATATTAGTTTTTCAGTCTATATTAGGATACAGTTGTGTGCAGTGTCATAGAGAGAGGTCTGGGCTGAAGATCTGGACATCATTAGCATACAACTGATAGCTGAAATCACTAGAGTCGATAATGTCTCTCAGGAAGAATACACTGAATGTAAAGAGCTCTAAGCCCAGGAAAGAGCCTAGGAGAAGCACCATATTTCAAAGGTAGGCAGAGGCCAGGCACGGTGGCTCATGCCTATAATCTCAGCACATTGGGAGGCCAAGGCAGGTGGATCACCTGAGGTCAAGAGTTCAAGACTACCTGGCCAACATGATGAGACCCTGTCTCTACTAAAAATACAAAAAATTAGTCAGGTGTGGTGGAGGGCACCTGTAATCCCAGTTGCTTGGGAGCCTGAAACAGGAGAATCACTTGAACCCAGGAGGCAGAGGCCACAGTGAGCTGAGATTGCACCATTGCACTCCAGCCTGGGCGACAGAGCAAGACTCTGTCTCAAAACAAAAACAAAAATCAAACAAACAAACAAACAAACAAAACAGGCCAAGCACTGTGGCTCACGGAGGCCGAGGCGGGCAGATCACCTGAGGTCAGGAGTTTGAGATCAGACTGGCCAACATGGTGAAACCCCATCTCTACTAAAACTATAAAAATTAGCTGGGCATGGTGGTGGGCACCTGTAATCCCAGCTACTCGGGAGGCTGAGGCAGGGAGAATTGTTTCAACCCGGGAGATGGAGGTTGCAGTGAGTTGAGAACACGCCATTGCACTCCAGCCTGGACAACAGAGAGACTCCATCTCAAAAAAGTAAAGGAAAAAAAAAAAAAAGAGTGGGCAGAGAACTAGAGTCCATCAATGAACAAGAGAAGAAGTTGTCAGGAAGAGAACAGAACTATGAGCCTGCTTCATTATGGAAGCTGTAGTAGGCAGCCCCTAAGAGGCCCCATTGACCCCTGCCTCCTGGTACTTGTGCCCTTGTGTAGTGCCCTCTGCTTGAATGTGGGCTGAACCTTTTGACTCACTTATTTTTTTAAAATTACTCTATATTTCATTTCAAAAGTGACTCACTTCTCATGGTGATGGGATATTACTTCTGAGATTAGGTTATAAAAGACTATGGCCTGGCACAGTGGCTCATGTTTATAATCCCAGCACTTTGGGAGGCCAAGGCAGGCAGATCGCTTGAGCTCAGGAGTTCCAGACAAGCCTGGGAAACATGGTGAAACCTCATCTCTACCAAAAATACAAAAAATTAACCAGGCGTGGTGGTACATGCCTGTGGTCCCCACTACTCAGGAGGCTGAGGTGTGAGGATCACTTAAGCCTGGGAGGCAGAGGCTGCAGTGGGCTGAAATGGTGCCACTGTACTCCAATCTGGGTGACAGAGTGAGACCCTGTCTCAAAAAATAAAAAAAAAAAAAAGAAAGAAAGAAAAGAAAAAGTCTTCTTTTTTCCAAATTTAAAAACACAGAGAAAAAAATTTTTTAAGACTACAGATTCCATATGGCACATATATGTTAATGTATATGTGTGTCTCTCTCTTTCCCTTCTCTTCTTCCTCCCTCCACCCTCCCACTTTCTGTTGGATCACTCACCCTAGGGGAAACCATGTTACCCACCCATCTCCACAACCCACGCCTTTAGAAATGACCACAGCCCCTCATCTGGGTCACTCATGGATTTCTGAATCACAGAAGCAATGAGATAATAAATGTTAGGCCAGGTGTGCTGGCTACACTTGTAATCCTGGATTACAGGGCCACCATGCCCAGCGGAGGCAGGAGTATCGCTTGAGGCCAGGAGTTTGAGACCAACCTGGGCAACATGGTGAGAGCCTGTCTATACAAAAAATAGATTTAAAAGTCTAGCCAGGCATAGCTGCACACATCTATTATCCCAGCTATTGGGAGATTGAGGTGAGAGGATCACACGAGCCCAGGAGTTGAAGGTTGCAGTGTGGCATGATTGCACCACTGCACTCCAGCCTGGGTGACAGAGCAAAATCCTGTTAAAATGAAAAAAGAAGACGGGCACAGTGGTTCACACCTGTAATCCCAGCACTTTGGGAGGCCAAGGTGGGCAGATCACTTGATGTCAGGAGTTCAAGACCAGCCTGGCCAACATGGTGAGACCCCATCTCTACAAAAAATACAAAAATTAGCTGAGTGTGTTATCATGCATCTAGTCCCAGCTACTCCGGAGGCTGAGGTGAGAGAGTCGTTGGAACCTAGGAGGTGGAGGTTGCAGTGAGCTGAGATTGCGCCACTGCACTCCAGCCTGGGTTACAGAGTGAGATCCTGTCTCAAAAGGAAAAAAAAAGGAAAGAAATAAAGGGAAGGAAGGGAGGAAGGAAGGAACGAAGGAAGGGAGGAAAAGACAGATGAAAGAAAGAAAGAAAAAAAAATAGACGAAATATGGCGAGAAGGAGAAAGGAAGGAAGGAAGGGAAAGAGAGAAAGAGAGGAAAGGAGGGAGGGAGGAAGGAAGGGAGGGAGGAAGGGAGGGAGGGAGGGAGGGAGGAAGGGAGGGAGGGTTGATTTGGGGTTGATTTAATATGCAGAAGCCAGGGGAAGAAAGATTTCTAAGAGAGAGGTACTGGTCGATGGAGTTAAAGCTTTAGATAAAGATGGAAAATGTCCTTGGATTTGGCAAGACAAAGTCCTTAACAAGCTCAATGTGAATGGTTTCAGTGAGTTGAGACTCAAATGGGAGGTAAAGGCCAGGAATGGTGAAGGAGTGGACACCATTGTTTCTGCCTGCCCAGCATCCATTTCGCCATCCTCTGTAATGGCTCCCTCACTTTTCTGAGTAACCACCATATCCTACTGGATATGTTTCCATGAGACTGTCAGGGCACTCAGCTGTCCAAAGGCCAAGGGAGTCATGGGAGGCCACATGACTCAAGATGCACCAGTCAGAAGCTCTCCCTGGAATCTGAATCATGAGCTTATGTGACAAGAGGCCCAAATCTGGTTGGAGCTTATTCATGCTGCACCCAGGGCCCTGAGGAAACTGCCATTCCTTTCTGCTACTTCAATCCCTGCTACTGCCCTGGTTCCAGTCTTTTCTGAAGCCTGCTTCTTCGGTCTCTCTCTCTCTGTTGTGGGTGCCACCTTTATCTCCTTCTAATAAATATCTTTCTTGCTTAAGTTTGCAAGAGTTGGTCTCTGTTGTTGCAGCCAAAGAACCCTGACTCATACTTGTCCTTTCAAGAATTTGAGATGAGATGAGGAGGGCAACGAAGGACAAGCATGAGGGGAGAATAGCCTAGAGGAAGACAGAGGTTTTTTTGAGTTGGGGACAGTTGGTTTTGTTTTTGAAACAGGGTCTCACTCTGTCACCCAGGCTGGAGTGCAGTGGTGGGATCACGGCTCACTGTAGCCTCAATCTCCCAGGCTCCAGCAATCCTCCTCCCTTAGCCTCCTGAGTAGCTGGGACCACAACAGAGGCTAATTTATTTTTTTATTTTTAGCACAGAGGGAGGTCTCACTATGTTGCCTATTCTGGTCTCCAACTCCTGGCTCAAGCAATCCTCCTGCCTCAGCCTCCCAAAGTGCTGGGATTACAGGCATGAGCCACCAGACCTGGTGAGTCTTTTTCTTTTAGTTAGTTTCTAAGGTAGTAGAAATGTGGATGTATCTATAGGTTGAAAAGGAGGAGAGGGAAGAGGGAAGAATGATGGAGTAAGAGTCTGGGAGTCATGCTGGGATGAGCAATACACAGGTGGTGGGGGGGGGACCAGAACAGAGCCTGGAGAAGTGAAATAAATATGGGTGTGGCTACATGAAGGGTTGTTTCATTTTTTTAAGGAAAATCTTATATATATATGTTTGATAGCAAGCTGAAGGAAATCATGGTCCATTTGCCTGAATGTTATTTGTTGAGACTGAAAGGGTAGGGTTGTAGGGATACTCAAGGGAGAAGGGTAAGTGAGAGAGGGGGCTGTCTTAGAAGGGGCTAAAAATGTGCTACTCTGCCACCATTTTTCCCTATGCCAAGATCTACCACCTGGACCACAGTTAGGGATATGCTGGCAGATGAGGCAGAAGGCTGGGGGTACAAGGGGCTAGGTGTGGTGGCTCACACCTATAATCCCAGCACTTTGGGAGGCCAAGGCAGGCTGATTACTTGAGGTCAGGAATTAGAGACCAGCCTGGCCAAGGTGGTGAAAGCCCATCTTTACTAAAAACACAAAAATTAGGCAGGTGTGGTGGCACACACCTGTGATCCCAGCTACTTGGGAGGCTGAGGCACAAGAATCGCTTGAACCCAAGAGGTAGAGGTTGAGGTGACCCGAGATCATGTCACTGCACACCACACTCCAGCCTGGGCAACAGAGCTAGATTCTGTCTAAAAAAAAAAAATAAAAAGGCAAGGGTTGTAGGGTTGTAAGGGAATTGATAGCATATGCTGGTCATTTTCCATCTGCCCTCCAGGTCCACCCTCCATCCTTCTCTACCCATATGGGTGGCATCATCTGACCCCCTCACCTTGCTCTCTCCTTCTAATTAGGTTCCTCCCTAAGAGAAGCACAAGCAGGGCATTAGAGAACAGAAAAAGAAAGCATTCTGGGCCGGGCGCGGTGGCTCAAGCCTGTAATCCCAGCACTTTGGGAGGCCGAGGCGGGTGGATCACGAGGTCAAGAGATCGAGACCATCCTGGTCAACATGGTGAAACCCCGTCTCTACTAATACAAAAAAAATTAGCTGGGCACGGTGGCGCGTGCCTGTAATCCCAGCTACTCAGGAGGCTGAGGCAGGAGAATTGCCTGAACCCAGGAGGCGGAGGTTGCGGTGAGCCGAGATCGCGCCATTGCACTCCAGCCTGGGTATCAAGAGCGAAACTCCGTCTCAAAAAAAAAAAAAAAAGAAAGCATTCTGGATATTTCTTCTCCACTCCCAGCTCTGTCTCAGTACCTTGACTCTGGCAGTAGCTATGCCCTCCACAACTCCAGCTCCTCTCAGGCATATTCCATGACTCTCACAACACTCCAGTAATAGCATTTCCTTTCCTCACCCCTTCAGACCTAAGGGTGGTCACAGCTTCCAGCTGCCTTCACCTCCCTTGGTTACCTCAACCCTGTCCACACCTCTGCAAATAGTCCCTTCATTAAATTATCTTCAAAATCCCAGCTGTGGTGCCTTCTGTTTCCTGCTGGGACCTTGACTATTAGAGAGCTAGTGAAAGAGCTCAGATGGTCCAATATGAGACTCTGGCTGGGCAAGGAAGGGAGAGAAGCCAGGAGGGGTCTGGCAGACTGGCAGAAAACAGAGGGATCAAGGGAGTGAAGCTGTCTTTGAGTTGATGCCACAGGTGTGATGTCAGTGAGGGGCTGTCAGACCTGAAAGGCAGGTGCTGGGATCAGAGAGCAGGATGCTGGATGCTGAACATGGAAGACAGTATTGGGTTACAGTTAAAATCAGGGATTTTTTTATTTGAAACCCATAAAGTCCTGTGTTAGAATCCTGACTCTACCATTTTACTAAATTTGTCAGCCAGGCAAGTAACTTCACCTTCCTGAGTGTATATCCTCATCTGTAAAATGAGAATACTAACACTGGCCTTGCAGGTTTGTGTCAGGGGTAAACACACGTAAACATTTAGCAAAGGGCCTGGTATGTGGTATAAGTGCTCTGTAAATGTTCACTATGTATGTTACACTTCCTGGTAATGACTAAATTCAAGGTGTGGTCATGGGAGTGGATTACTAAAGTGGGATGAAGGTCACCAGAGATGAAGTAGAAAGAGACTGTGAGGCTAGATAATTATAAGGATGGATTATCAGGGACAATTAAGTATCCCAGCAGGACGGCATAGGTTGGGGTGGAGAGGAAGTCTGTGAGCAAGTGCTAGTCTTCAGGAACGAGGTGAAGTGGCCAGTCAACAGATGTCAACAGATAAGTGGGACAGAGGGTAGTGGAACCTGAGGACATCAAGCCTCAAGGAAATCTAGGTTCTGTGAAGCCAGGTCAGAGTTGGTGTCTTCCTCAGCTGACCGCCACAGTCCCTCTTACATCCCTTTGAGATGTCCCCAGTGATCATGTCCCCTACTAAGCCAGAGTTTATCAAGGGAGGGAACGGATCTAACTCATCTTGTCAGATGAGTTAGCACCTAGGACAGGTGCTTAAGTTGGTAAATGTTTGCTGAATGACTTGATGTTTGAGGGAAAGAGAAAAGTCTACCTCTGCATCTTATTTACCCTTGGTGATAAGACAATAATTCTAGGCCAGGCACAGTTGCTCACACCTGTAATCCCAGCACTTTGGGAGGCTGAGGCGGGCAGATCACCTGAGGTCGGGAGTTCAAGACCAGCCTGACCAACATGGAGAAACCCCGTTACTACTAAAAATATAAAATTAGCCAGGTATGGTGGCACATACCTGTAATCCCAGCTACTCAAGAAGTTGAGGGAGGAGAATCGCTTGAACCCGGGAGGCAGAGATTGCAGTGAGCCAAGATCATGCCATTACACTCCAGCCTGGGCAACAAGAGAAAAACTCCATCTCAATAATAATAATAATAATAATAATACTCTTTAAGTAACCTAATGCTTCTTTTAAACCTCTTATTCAATTTCAACAAACATTTCCTAAGGCCTACATATATGCTATTCCATCTACCTGGAATACCCTCACTCACTCTATACTCAATGACCTCCTACTCCTCATTCAAGAAAGAGCAGAATTTAATCATCAGGAAGAAGAAAAGTAAACCACAATAATAAACTACTACACATCCATCAGATCAGCAAAATTAAAGCATCTGGCAACACCTAGTACTGGTGACAATGTGAAACAAAGAGAGCTCTCGTTCAGTGCTGGTGGGAGAGTAAACTGGTATTGCCACTTCAGAAAAATAGTTTGGGAGTGTGGTGGGCAGAAAAATGTCCCGCAATAGATGTCCAGACTGAAGCTCTGGAACCTGTGAATGTTACCTTAAATGGCAAAAAGAACTTTGTGGATGTAATTAAAGATTGTGAACTGAAAAGATTATCCTAGATTATTTGGGT
The DNA here is from genome assembly GCF_030222135.1 of Aotus nancymaae. Taxonomy (NCBI): domain Eukaryota; kingdom Metazoa; phylum Chordata; class Mammalia; order Primates; family Aotidae; genus Aotus; species Aotus nancymaae. The sequence goes on along the minus strand of NW_026988441.1, from coordinate 12,359,244 downwards.
GGGCCCTTAATGTAATCATATATATCCTTCTAAGAGGGAGGCAGAGGAAGATTTGACGCAGACAGAAGAGGAGAAGGCAACACAGAGGCAGAGATTGGAGTGATGCTGCTACAAGTCAAGGGATGGTGGTGACCACCAGAAGCTGGGATAGGCAAGGAACACATTCTCCCCTAAGTCTCAGGAGGGAGTGCAGCCCTGCTGACACCTTGATTTCAGCCTAGTGAAACTGGTTTGAGATTTCTGGCTTTCTGAACTGTGAGAGAATACATTTATATTGTGTTAAGCCAGCATGCTTATAGTTATTTGTTATAGCAGTTACAGGAAACAGTATAGACAGCACCTACCAAACCCGTGTATACCCATACCCAAGTCCAGCAATTCTGCCTCCAGATATATCCCTATAGAAACACAAGCATTGGTCACCAAAAACCATGCACAAGAATATTCATAGCAGCATTATTCATAACAGCCTCAAACTGGAAACAACCCAAACGTCCAACAACAGTTCACTGCATGGACTCATTGTGTATATTCATACAATGGAATACCATGATACAGCAATAAAAATGAGTAAAGTACAGATAAGCAGAACACAGAAGAATCTCACAAACACAATGCTGGGCAGATGAAACCAGACACAACTGCAAACATATGGTATGGTTTCATTTATATTATGTTCAAGAAGAGATAAAATTAACTCTAACATTAAGTGATGAAAAACTAGAAAATTGAAGAAAAGCAAGGCGGTGGCTCACGCCTGTAATCTCAGCACTTTAGGAGGCCAAGGCGGCTTGCTTGAGCCCAGGGGTTCAAGACCAGCCTGGGCAACATAGCGAGACCCCGTCTCTACAAAAAAAAAAAATTAGCCAGGTGTGGTGGTGCATGCCTGTAGTCCCAGCTACTTGAGAGGCTGAGGTAGATTGCTTGAGCTCAGGAGTTCAAGGTTACAATGAATTGTGATTGTGCCCCTGCACTCCATTCTGGGTGACAGAGCAAGACCTTGTTGAAAGAAGGAAAAGAAAAAGAGAAACGGAAGGAAGAAAGTGGGAGGGGGAGGGGTGGGAAGGGGAGAGGGGAGAGGGAGGGAGAGGGAGGGGAGGGGAAGGGGAGGAGGGAGGGGAGGGAGGGGGAGGGGACGGGGAGGGGAGGAGAGGGGAGGGAGGGGGAAGGAAGGAAGAAAGAGAGGGGAAGGAAGGGAGAGAGGGAAGGTAGAAGGAAGAAAGGAAGAAAGAGAGGCTAGGTGGAAGGAAGAAAGAGAAGGAAGGTGGAAGGAAGGAAGGGAGGAAGGGAGGAAGGAAGCAAAGAAGGGAGGGAGGGAGGAAAGCAGGGAAGATGGAAGGAAGATAGGAAGGGTGGGTGGAAGGAAGGGAGGGAAGGTGGAAGGAAGAAAGGGAGGAAGAAAGGAAGGAAGAGAGGGAAAGTAGACAAAGGAAGGGAGGGAGGGTGGGTGAAGGGAGAAAGGAAAGGAGGGAGGAAGGAAGGAAGAAAGGGAGGAAGGGAGGGATGAAAGAAGGGAAGAGGGAAGAAGGAAGGAAGGAAGGGTAGGTGGATGGAAGAAAGGAGAGGAGGGTGGGTAGAAGGAAGAGAGGGAAGGAAGAAAAAAGGAAGAGAGAAAGGGAGGAGGAAAGGAGAGAGAGAGGGAGAAAGAGAGGAAGGGAGGGAAAAGGAAGGAAGGAGGAAAGGATGGAAGGGAAGGAAGGGAGGAAGGAAAGGAGGGAGGGATGAAGAAGAAAGGAAGGAAGGAAAAAAGGGAGGGAGGGAGAGAGAAGGTAGATGGAAGAAAGGAGGGAAGAGGGGGAGGGTGGGTGGAAGGAAGAAAGGGAGGGAGAAAGGGAAGAAGGAAAGAGGGAAGGAAGGAAGGAGGGAGGAAAGAGGGAAGGAAAGAAGGAAGACAGGGAGGGAGGAAGAAAGGGAGGAAGAGAGGGAGGGAAGGTAGAAAGAAGAAAGGCAGGGAAGGGGAAAGGAGTGGAGGGGAGGGAAGGGGAGAAGGTAATGAGGGAAGGAAGGTAGGAAAAGAGAGAGGGAAAGAAAAGAGAGGGAGGGAGAAAGGGAGGAAGAGAGTGGGGAGGAAAAGAGGGAGGAGGAGGGAGGGAGGAAGAGGAGGAGGGAGAAAGAGAGGGAAAGGAGGGAGAAAGAGAGGGAAAGGAGGGAGGGAGGGAAAAGAGGGAGGGAGGAGCGGATGACGGGAAGGTGGGCAGGCAGCTCCCCGATGTCCTCCAGCGTCCCTGCTAATTTATTTCTTGGCATGGGTGACATAGGAAGGGAGGGGTGCGATCTCACAATAATTAGAACTGTTCGTTTCTGCCATGTGCTTCTCGGAAGGGTATTTCACAGGTAAAAGTGTGTGGGCGGTGGCGGCGGCGACTGGTCGTGGAATGCACAGGGAGCTTCCTGGCACCCTCAGCGTCCTCTGGGCTCCGACCGACCGCCGTGTCCGCCTCAGAGCCGGCGCCCTCCAGAGCCAGCGCCCAGGCCGGGGTCCCCTCAGGGCCCTGTGGGTCATTTGCCGCCAGCCCGGGCACGCTGGGCGGGTCTCACGTGGCCTCCTTGTGTGGTAACTGTCGGGCCCTGGCCTGTGTCCCCATCTGCTCCTGCTCCCCCCGCGGAAGAACGTGGAGGCGATGGCTGCTGACCCTCGAGGGGCTGGTGGCGGCATGTCCCCACTTACCTCTGACTCCGTCCGACTACATCCCATTCAGGCATGTCCCGAGGCCTTCACAAGGGCCAAGAAATTACAGCAAAGGCTGTCCCCTGCCCGAATGCCCCTGTCACTGTTGAACTCCTTCTCAGCCCACACAGGCCAGCCCCTGGTTCCGCTCCTCCGTGGGCCACAGCCGGCCTCCCTCCAGGCCCCAATCTCCCATGGCCACACGCCCTGTCCCCACAGGATCCTGTTTATCCACCCCCGCAGCTCCTTGGGTGTCTTCTGGGCTCGGATCTGACCCACTTCTGGGCCCCGAGGGTCTGTCCCTCAACCACAGCGCCAGGCGCGCTCTGACTCGCTCAGGCGAGCTCCAACGCGCATGAGCTCAGGGAGACTCTGGAGGCGCAAGCGGGTGCCGCACAGTTCCCGCCAAATGCACTGCGCTTGCGCAGGTACCTTCAGCCTCAAGGTTGGGCCTCCTGACAGGCACGTGTTGGCGACAAGCGGGTCTGGGGCTGAATAGAGTTACAGGTGAACGTGGAACGGAAGCAGGGGGCAGAGCCTGAAATGTGCCCAGCTTTGAGGTGGGACCTGTATTCAAATGAGGAGGCCAGAAGACAAGCCAGGGGCTAGGGGCTCAAGTGAATAGTGGACCCTAGAATTTAGCCCAGCAGCTGGGAGCCCAAGCACAGGTAACCCCACTTAGAGGAGAGCCTCAAACTCTTGAGGTTGAGGTCATGAAATGAAAGGGGTCAGGGCAAGGGAGTGGAATCCCCTCACTCCCCATCTAACTGCTGTCACTAAGGTACTCTCCCCATTTCAGTGCTCCCACTCCTCAGGTAAATCACCTGCCCTCTCTCAGCCCATTTCACATCAAACATGGGGATAAAATCCCACACAGGGTGGCTGGGTGCTAACAGATCTTGAGTAAGTGCCCAGTGGAACTCAGTTCCTCCCAGAGAGGGTAAAGACAGAACCTTGGATCACACAGCAGCTTGCTAGACCAGGCCTTGGCTCCTGGACAGGACTCACACCTGGACTCTGCCACTCCCCCACACCTACACGTCAAGATGGGTCAAAGGTCCAGGACAGGCTCCAAGGTGTGGGCACGGGCACCCCTCCCCACAGGAAAGGCAGCCTTGGAAATCCCTGCCACCCTACCCCCTACTCCCCACCCGAGTCCCTTCCCCTCAGGAAGGAAAACACAGGGCATTAAGAAACTTGACTTTCTGAGCCCCTACGAGGGGTGGGGGAAGGGCAAGAGGCCACAACCCCAGCAGGAGCCACAGAACAGCAGGAAGAAGTGCCTGGCCTCACAAAGAACAGACCCAGGTGAAGAGAAGGTGAATGTCCAGAAGGTGTGACCAGTGGGAAGCCACATGGAGAGAAATTCCAGGCAGAGAACGCCGGGCTGCCTATCTTTTCAATTTCCAAAGCTTAGGGCCTCCATCAGCCTTGGGTGTAGCTAGCCCACCTCACGCAAATTAAAAATTAAAAATTCTGGGAGCCTCCAAAGGACATACAGGAACAAAGAACGTGTGAACATGGCTAGAAGAGTTTCTGACTCCGAGGCAGTATTGTATTTCTTCCTTTGCCAGATGAGGAGACTGAGGCCCAGAGGGCAGGATAATCGTGTGATTATCAGTTGGCAGATGGTCCAGTATCCTAACCATACTCCAGCCCCTAACGCTTGGCTAGGAACACTCTTTCCCCCAGCCCAGAGGTCCAAAAGCTGGGTGTGTTGATGGGCACCTGTAGTCCCAGCTACTTGGGAGGTTGAGGTGGGAGGATCACTTGAGCCCAGGAGTTTGAGGCTAGCCTGGGCAACATACCAAGACCCTCAATTCTTAAAAAACAAATAAATTAAAAATAAATAGAGAGTCCTAGAGATCCTGATGCCCACCTATGCCCCTTCCAGGGCAGTTTAATTGATACCATTTGTAAAAGGTCTTTCCATCATCCCCAAAGCCTTTACATTCCCTTCCCAAGAAGGCAGCCGTTTTCTGATCTTGGCCCCATGTGCAACAATAGGCCTTGGTCTGCCACAACACTCCCCTGTGACGCCCCGGGTGAGAGTCCAAGTGCAAGTCTGTGTCCAGCTCTGGGCAGCAGGGGGAAGGTGAGGACAGTCAGGTCTGTATATAGAAGCTAGGCAGGGACCTGGCTGGCTGGAGATGTGTGGGCAAGGTGAGCAGGCCCCATGTGCACCCCAGCTCCAGTACCCACTAGTGTGGCTGAAGCGCAGGGTGTGGTCAAATTAGAGGTCCTGAGAGAGAAGCCCTTAGGCCAAAGAATTGTGTGCTGGGAAGCAGGGCAGGGGTCCAGGGAAGATCTCAGAGGGGGCAGTGTGAGCATGAGTGAGTGTGTGCACCTGTGAGTGTGCAGACAGCCCAAGATCAGAGACAAAATGTGCAGGGGCCTTTGGTGAATGTGTGGCTGTGCCCCCTCCCTTCAGAGATACAGGCCCAGGCCCAGCCCCTGCCTCCAGAGGCTAAGGGAGCATACCTGGGGGTAGGAGGAGTTTGGGAAGGAAACGGCTAGAAATGGTTTAGGCCTCAGAGCCCACATCCTGTGGGAGGGGCTGTCAAGGGGCCTGCTGTCCTGGTCCTGTCACAGTCCTCGAAGATGCTGGAGTGACAGTCCTCTAGGGGTAGAGATGGTCATCCTCCCCGGAGAAGCTGGCCTGGAGACTCAGAGGTGGGATCAGTCTTGCCAGTCCTGGATCAGGAGGCCTCTGTTGGGCGCCGCCCCCCCTCCTCCTCCATCAGCAATAGGCGGCGCCGGCCAGCCTCGTAGTCAGCCTCATCCACACTGACCAGCAGGCGGACAGCCTCCCGGCCTACAGCCTCTCTCAGGGCCTCAGTCAGGAACACACCCCGCAGGGCCTGCAGCAGGGCACCACTCAGGTAGTCGCCCCAGAAGGCGTCCAGATAGGAGAGCTCTGAGAACTTGATGTCGCACACCACGGAGCCCAGGTCCCTTGAGCGCAGCACCGCAGTGGCCTGCCCAAACACGTCCAGCTGCCGCGCCAGCGCCTGGGGCCGCCGGGATGCCACACCCTGCTCCAAGGCTGGCCCATGCTCGCAGTACTCAGCTCGAACCCGAAGCCGGATGTCTGCAGGGGACGGAGGGATTTGTCAGGGAGGGGGCAAACACTAGACACATAGCTCACAGGAACGCTACCCTTCCTCCCTCCAGCCTCTTCCCTCCACCCACTTCCGGTAACCACACCCTAGTCCTGACACAGCCTCTCCAGCTCTGTGGAGTTCCCTGACCAAGTACATCCTCCTCGTCTCTAGCCCCGCTACCTCCTCACTGCTCCAACAAGCAGGAAGGCTCCACCTCGGCATTGCCTCTCCTCGGCCAGGGGTGCTCTTTCCCAAGATCTGCACAGCACTTGCTCCTTGTCTTCCTGCAGGTCTTTCCTCAAAAGCCCCCTTGCCAACAAGACCCACCTAGGCCAACCTATTTACAACTATAACCACCCACCCAGCCCCATCTGCAGCACGCCAGGTCCATTTTTGCCCAAGGCACTTCTCACCTTCTAACCTCCTCCGTTATTATCTGCTCATCATCTGTCTCTACACTGGGAACTCCCAGTGTGGGGAGACAGATAATAGGAATGAAGGGGTTTTTGTGTGTTTTGTTCACTTGTGTTGTGGCACATAGTAGGTGCTCAATATGTACTTGTGAAGAACTAATGCATAAGCTAATGGATGGACTTGCCTTTAGGTAACCAACCTCACACCCCGCCTGCAAACAATGAGATTCACAGGGGGCCAACCACATCCCTATCCCTCCCATCCACCTGAGCCAGCACTGCAGGGTCCTGACCAGGCCTGGGAGGCTTGCGGCTGGACCTGTGCTGGCTCTGCTGGGAGTCAAGTGCTCTCTTGCCACAGAGCTGCTAAGATGGGGGGTTGGAAGCCCAGAGCTGCTGGGGGCCACTGCGCCAAGAGGAGAGAAGGAAGCCTACACAGGGCCAGCCGCAGACAGAAAAAGATTCCTGAGGTCATTACATGAGCCCAGGATTGTAGCTCGATTTTCAGCTACACTCAAACTCCCCTTTTTGCTGAAGCCAGTTTGAATTGGTTTCTGTCACGACTCTCCCCACATCTACCCAAATGAGGTGGCAGCTGTGCAAACGGGGCAGGACACTGGACTTCTGAGGCTATCCCTGTAATCATGAAATCATGAACTTGGGCATACCACCTCTCTTCTAGTATTTCTGAACTCCCACCCATCACCTGGGCTACTGACAGTACCTCCTCTCAACACACCCAATGAAGCTGTCCTCAGGATCAGCTGTGAGCTGGAAATAGCAGCAGCCAACACTTACAGAGTGCCGACTATCTGCCAGGCGCTACACCAAGTGCTTGAATGACAGAAATTCATTTAACCTATAAATGACCCTGTGGGGCAGGTCTTATTATCGTCCCCAAATTACAGATGAAGAAATGGAAGCCAAGAGAAGTGAAGTGACTTACCAAAGGTCACACAGCCAAGCAATGGCAGTGTTTGACAGAGGTCACTTAACTTCCTATATCCCTGAGAGCAGGCTCCTTAATCATGAAGTGGATTCCCTCACAGGAGCCTTCAGCGGTATGACCTGTGACAAGTCACAACCTCTCTGAGCATGGGTTCCTGCCTAAACCAGGGGACAATTCCTGCTGTGAGGAGCTGTTAAGAGGATTAAAGAGAGAGCAATGGATAGAAAGGAGCAAGCTAGCACTGCATGCAGCGCCTAAAGGGTGCTCCTGGAATGGCAGGCACCAACCCCTCTGATATGCCAATTGCCTGACCCTTGGGGATGTGGTAGAATCAGCCCACTGGGGCCACCTAAAGCCCAATTGACAGATGAGGAAACGAGGCTCTGAGAGGAAATGTCTCATGCTGTGGCTCCCTTCAACTTTGACAGACCATGTCAGCCACAGAGCAGAAAGAAGGCAGGGCCCCTGCTCCCCAAGACAACTTCACACCCCTGCCTACTTCCTCCTCCCACCCCAAACCCTTCCTCTTTCTGGCTCTAGGGGAACCCCATCCTCTCCACTCAAGGCCCAGGGAAGCCTGCCTAGTCTCAGCCCCCAGGCCCTCCCACGGCACTCAGGCACAGCTGTCTCTATGCAGAGGACCAGATCCTTGACTGCATCCTTGACTCCAGTAAGCAGCTGGCCATGACCTCGATCGATGTGGGTGGGAGAGCAGGGGGCTGGGAGAAGCTGCGCCTGTTCCAGGCCACACAGGGGTGGTCAGCTATAGAGGCAGGGCCAGGTGGCAGAGTCCCACAGACCTTGAGGTAAGTCCCAGCTCTGCCACTCTCTAGCTGTGGGGCCTTGGGCATGTGACCTCACCTCTTTCCCCATCTGAAAAAGAAAGAGGTCCCTGCTGCACATTGAGGTCACAAGGATTAAATGAGGCAACTCATAAAATGCTTGACTCACAGCCCTACAACACACAAAAAGCACCCAGAAACAGGAACTGTAATTTCGACAACCACCTCCCTACCCCAGTGGCCCTCACCCAGGCCTTCACCTCTCTCTCGTTGGTTCCTCAGCCAACCCTCCTCCTTGGACTCCTCTAATCCCTGCCATGTCCTCCCATACCCTACACTCCAGTCACAAGAAAATGTTCCCACCAAGAGCCTTACTCACAATGACCTGTCCACCTCCTCCATCCAGAACACACGCCAAAGCTCAGCTCATGGGACCCCCATATCCTGTCCAGTTGAATCCTCGCTCAGCTCATCCTTCTCCCCAGCATGGATCTCTGGTGTAAATTCTCTATTCATCCAGAGCCTCCAGCACATCAGCGTAGACAGGAGGCAGGGACAAGGCCAGGGCAGATCTGTGTGTCCCTGTTCAGTCTCTTATTGAACAGATATTTCATGAATGCCAGGCATGCTAGGGTGACAAGAGGGCCCTGCCTCAAGTGGGACAGGGAGACATGTAACCCAGGTAGGAAGCACTCCTCGAAAGCCAGGCCCTACTCAAGGGCTTTCCTCTCTCAGCCCATCTAATCCTCAGTGCACTCAGCCCCTTTTACAAATGAGCAAATCCTTCAGCAGACCACACTCCCACCTCTGAGCTGGAAAACATGATCATGGTGCACAGGGAAAAGACAGGGAGGCGCCACCAGGCAAGAGGAGGCAGCGAGCCTCTGCTCCACCCTTATTAGCACCCAATCACGTGCTTTACCCCTCCTCAAAATAATCACAACAGGTGACACCTGCTTATAGCTTTTATTACAAGCTGGCATGGGTGCTACATACTTCACATCTGCTGACCCTTTTAATCATCCCCACAACCTTATGAGGTGACGCTGTTATTATCCATTTTCTGCAGATGGGGAAATTGAGGCACACGGATTGAGTCACCTGCCTAAGGCCACCAAATAGGAAATTGCAGAGCTGGAATTTTACCTGAAGTGTCTGGCTCCAGCAGCCGAGCTCTTAACTACCCCATCCTGTTTGCTACCTCACACAGAACTGTACAGATCAATACACAACTAAAAGACATCCTGAGGACCAGCAGAGAAACTAGACAGGGCGAGTTGTAGTTTAGATTGAAAGGATCAGAGAGGATCTCTCTAGAAAATGACATTTGAAGTAAAATGCAGAGGACAAGTAGGTTTAGAAAGGAAAAAACAGGCAAGAAGAAAAGGATGGCATTCCCAAGAGAGATGAGCATTCATGGAAGTCCAGAGAGAAAATGAACTTCAGGTCTACACAGGCTGAGGGGCCAGCATGGCAGGAACACGGAGGGGAGAAGGGTACTAGGGGAGAACGGGTAGCTGGGTCAGGGAGGCTGATCCCAATCACCAGCAGACTCAAGATTCTAGGACCTCTGGAGGTGACCACACTTCTCTGCACCTTGGTGGCCTGCTGTGTAAAACAAGTCTCCCCCTACCACCTGCCCGCATGGAGCTACTGTGAGGATTCGGGGCTGAACGCAAGAAAAGAGGGGAGGGCCAGGAAGGCCAAGCATGCAGAGAGGACAGAAGGCCAGGATCTGCCAACTCAGGGGCAACTCCAGCTGTGCTGTCAAGTGGCAGGTGGGTAGGAACAGGGCCAGGACAGCAGGCGGGGAAGGGCCATAAGTGGCTGTCCAGGATGGGAACAGCAGACATAGAGATAAGTGGAGGCACTGTCCAGGTGTGGCCCTAAGGGGTGACACATGAAGAGCACCCAGCGCCAAGTGCACTGGACCAGGTGGGGAAAAGTTCCCTGTCCCTGGGAGGGTGGGGGACAGTGCCATGCCTTCCTAGAGATGAGAGCTGCTCCTGCTTCCCGCACTCAGGTGGGTCTAGCACCCTCTTGTCCCCCACCCCCACCTGACCAGTCTCTCTTTTGGGACAGATGGGACTTCTCAGTGGCAGACCAGGGCGAAGTCTGAGGGAGCAGGCCCTGGGCTGGGTGCATCTGGGAGCCCAGAGATGAACCTCACTCAAGTCTTCCCTCCAAGAGTTCCTAGTTGGGTGGTAATAGGGTTTGGATATGTGTTCCCTCCAAATCTCATGTTGGAAAGTGACCTCTAGTGCTCGTTTTGGCAGCATATATACTAAAATTGGAACGATATAGAGAAGATTAGCATGGCCCCTGCACAAGGATGACATGCAAATTCGTGAAGCGTTAAAAAATTTTTCAAAAAAATTTTAAAAAATGAAAAAAAAAATGAAATGTGACCTCCAATATTGCAGGTGGGACCTAGTGGAAGCTGTTGGATCATGTGGGTGGATCCCTCATGAATCCCTTGGTGATGAGTGAGTTCTTGCTCTGGTATTTCCCATGAGAGCTGGTTGTTAAGAGTGTGGTAGCTCTCCCACCTCCACCTCTCGCCACGACTGCTCCCCTTGGTCTTCCACTATGAGTGGAAGTTCCCTGAGGTCTTCAACAGAAGCAGATGCTGGCGCCACGCTTCTTGTACAGCCTGCAGAACCGTGAGCCAAGTAAACCTCTTTTCTTTACAAATTACACAGTCTCAGGTATTTCTTTATAGCAACACAAAAATGAACCAACATAGGAGGGCTGGGGAAGAAGAGGACCTGAGGTCCCACAGCACTAGGGGATGCTTCCAGCCTTGCTGGAAAGAGGCAGCCAGTGTGCTGCAGTGGAGAGACCCCACCCCAACTCCTGCCACCACATCAGGACCAGCACCATCCCTCTCTGGACAATGGTGGGCACCCTCCCAGCATCTTGCCTCCATGCTTGCCTCACTTGTCTCTTCTCCACAACACAGCTAGCGTTGTCATGTCAAATGGAAAGTTCTTCAACTCCTACTGAACTACTGAACTGAGGCAATGATGAGAAGCTGCCTCCAACTCCAGAGAAGTATATGCGGCCATCGCCTGCTTCCTGATAGAGGGGCATAACACACTCTCAGAAGTGAGCTTGAGGAAAACAAAACATCAAACCACAATCTGATCAAGTCTCTCCAGATCCCATTACCAACCTTCAGGAAATACAAAAGACAGGGCAGAATACACTGAATCAACCCTACTGCAGGATACGATCAGCAAAACCCAGTCCTCAGGAAATGCTACAGGACAACTGCTTTCAAAAAATACAACACAAAGCAGAGAAACAGAGATGGCAGGGGAAAGGAGAGACTTCAGAGAACCTACGTTAATGAAACAACTGAAAATCTGAGCACTGATCAGATGTTTGATAGTAGGGAGTTATGAATCTTTTTTGGTGTTACACTCTATTTTTATTTTTGGCCAGGCACGGTGGCTCACACCTGTAATCCCAGCACTTGAGTCCAGGAGTTCAAGACCAGCCTGGCCAACATGGTGAAATCCCTTCTCTACTATAAAATTAGCCAAGTGGTCAGGTGCAATGGCTCATGCCTGTAATCCCAACACTTTGGGAGGCCAAAGCGGGTGGATCGCCTGAGGTCAGGAGTTTGAGACCACTCTAGCCAACACAGTGAAACCCCGTCCCTATTAAAAATACAAAAAATTAGCTGGGCGTGGTGGCATGCACCTGTAATCCCAGCTACTCGGGAGGCTGAGGCAGGAAAATTGCTTGAATCCGAGAGGTGGAGGTCACAGTGAGCCAAGATCACACCACTGCACTCCAGTCTGGGCAACAAGAGCAAAACTCCATCTCTTTAAAAAAAAAAAAGAAAAATTAGCCAAGTATGGTGGCTGTAATCCCAACTACTCAGGAGGCTGAGGCATGAGAATCACTTGAACCTGGGAGGCGGAGGTTGTAGTGAACCAAGATCTCTCTACCACACTCCAGCCTGGGCGACACAGAGAGACTCTATCTCAAAAAAAAAAAAAGAAAAGAAAAAGGCCGGGCACAGTGGCTCACGCCTGTAATCCCAGAACTTCGAAAGGCTGAGGCAGAAGGATCACCTGAGGTCGGGAATTAGAGACCAGTCTGACCAACATGGAGAAACCCCATCTCTACTAAAAATACAAAATTAGCCAGGCATGGTAACACATGCCTGTAATTCCAGCTACTCAGGAGGCTGAGGCTGGAGAATCGCTTCAACCCAGCGGGTGGAGGCTGCAGTGAGCCAAGATGGTGCCATTGCACTCCAGTCTGGGCAACAAGGGCAAAACTCCATCTCTTTTAAAAAAAAAAAAACTCTTTTCAAAAATCTACAGATGAGATTATAGGGCAACCAGAATCGACTCCAAAATTCCTAATGATCCTAATATGAGATTAGCCATGAGTTGACAATGGCTGAAGCTAGTCTATTTACTTTGGTATGTTTTCCAGAGAAAAAATTCCAGGGGCCAGGCAGTGGCTAATGCCTGTAATCCCAGCACTTTGGGAGGCCGAGGCAGGTGGATTCTCTTTGAGCTCAGGAGTTTGAGACCAGCCTGGACAACATGGCCACATGGCAAGACCCTGTCTCTACAAAAAAACACAGAAATTAGCCAGGCATGGTGGGTCACGCTTGTAGTCTCAGCTACTCAGGAGGCTGGAGCTAGAGAATCACTTGACCTGGGAAGCAGAGGTTGAAGTTAGCCGAGATCACGCCACTGTCTCCAGCCGGGGCAACAGAGTGAGATCCTTTCTCAAAATTAAAAAAAAAAAATGACAGGGGAGAACCAAAGCTGATCCTGGGATTCAAATCCTCCAACTGCTTTCCATAATTTAAAAAAATGCAAAGCCCACACCCTGCAAGATCTGCCCTGGTTCCCTCTCCTGCCCTCACCTCCTAGGGGTCTCCACCCTACTCCTCCATTCCTGCCAGTTTCCTTGCCATCCTCCACGCTGCCCTTGAGCACTGGCACATCCCACTTGGGCCTGTGTTCCTGCTGCCCTTTCCATCAGGAACACCATTCCCCTGATATCTGAAATCTCTTTCTCGGCTTTCTCCCACCACAACACAAGCTCAATGAGGGCAGGGCCTCCCATCCTGCTGACCTAGCATAAAATAAGCACTCTATAAACCCACATGGAAACCCAAGTTTCAGCCGAGCTCTGCCAACTGCCACTCAGACTTGTGACTGCCTTTCCCTGAGCATGCCTCTTCCTTTGCAAGATGTGACCTGACCTCAATGGCTGTCTTGAGAATTCAGGGCCAGGTGAATAGTGCCCACCACAGACCCTGAGAGGGACATGGTTGCTCAGATGTCCTGAGTCTAAGCCCAGGACCCCCAAGATGCCCTTCCTCACTGTCTCAGGCACTTGGGAGTTTGTCTAGTTTTATCCCTCTGGAAGGCAGCTGGATGAGGGTTACAGGTATCACAGGTGAGGAGGGGGCAAGAATGGCAGGCCTCTTCCTCAATCAGTCCTCCTTCCACCGCTGGCATTCGGCCTCTCTTAAAGTAAGCCATCCCATTTTTCAAAGAAAAAAACAGGGGCCCAGATGGGGAGAGCCTCACTACAGCCCCACCCTGCCTGGTGAGTCAGCAGTCAGAACTGATCACCCATCTCCCATCAAGACCCAGCCACACCCTGGTTAACAACCTCCTCGCCTCCAGAAAGAGACCCAAAGCCTCCCTTGGCCTGTTCCTGTCTTCCTTGAGGCAATGACTCTCTCACCTGCCCAGCCAGCCTGGTGGCTCTGGAAATTACTGTCTGATTCGGGGGAGAGTCACCACCAGGCAGCCACCCTCTCAAACCCTGCTCTGCAAGTCCACGTAGCTGTCTGAGGACTCAGGGCTGGCTCTCTAGGTTGGTTCCTTCTAACAGCACCCAGCACAGATATATCCTGCCTCATTTATGAAGCGGGCGTGATGCCCACTCCCTGGAGGGTCATGATGGGCACTAGGAGGGGGCAGGCGTGCGTGCTTTGTAGGCTAGAGAAAGCTCTGCAGAGGGCAGCAGAAAGCACCCTTAGGCCAAGGTCTCCTGGAAGACGGGACACACCAGCATCTCACCAGCTCCAACCTGGGACTCCTGACCTCCAGCTTCCACACTGGCCTCCTCCGCTGAACCCTTTCACCATAAGCACCTGACACTCCCCTCGTGCCTCCTCTCCCCCGCAGCAGCCTCAGCCCTAACTAAGCGGAGGTGCTCGGCACCACCCCTGGCCTCATGTTTCATTAGAGCACTTGTCACTAGCTGACGCCATCTGCTACACTGGCTTATTTTCAAGTTACCTGTCTTGCCCACTACTACGTAAACTCCTAGAGGCTGGGGACTTTCTTCACCTGGTCCAATTCTATGCCCTCCATGCCTAGAACAATGCCTGGCATAGAGATGATGCTCACTAATAAAAATTTGATGAAGGAATTAACAAATAAACCCTTCCTTGGCTCCCCTGCTTCCCCATTCCCTGGAATAAAATCCAAACCTTCAAGACTTGCCCCCTGCCTCATCTCCCTCTGCTCCCACCCACAAAGCCTCTGCGCCAGATAGATTCAGCCCTGACCACATCCAGCTGTGGACACTGCACACATGGTTCACTCTGCCAGGAGCACTCTTCCCAGCTCCTCTTCCAGCTTCCTTGAGCTTGTTCTGAACACGGCACCTCCACAAGGAAACTGGGAATGGCCAGGAGACTCCCTGCACACCCCAGAGCTCCTGCACTCACAATACCTGTGGCACCTGACACACAGCCTGGCTGCCACTTCCCTCATCTGTCTTCCCTGCAGTCTGAGAGCTCAAGGACCATATCTGATCCCTTCTGTGTTCCAAAGCTTGCCCAACTAGAGAAAGGAGTACTATAGATGAGACTGTGTCCTCCCCACAGAACCAAGTGGAATTTCTCTAGGGCAAAGTCTAAGTAGTTTCCACAGCAGAGCCCCCAACCCACCCAATGCACAGTGTCTACAGTCAGTCCTATGGCCAGTGCCCTTATTTCCTAGGTCACTTCTCCTCACCCTCTTCAATACGACCCCGAGGCCAGACTTCTGCCCAGTCCTTCTCCACAGACATCACAGCCTCTTCATGCGATTTCCCTGATTCCACATAATTTAATCTACTTAACACATGCCTAGCAGAGCACCTACTAGATGCCCAGTGCCTCCTAAACACTTTGCAAACCCTAACTCCCTTATTAACTCATTTTCCAGATGGAGTTAGAGTTCCTTGAAGAGGTATCACATCATACCACCCTCCTGCTTAAAACCCATTGACAGTGCCTGATGCATGGAATAAAATCCAAACTCTCATCCCTGTCGTGGCCCACCAGGCCCAGCTGCTCGGGCCACTGCCTGGCTCCTTCACCTGCTTCCACCCTCTCTTCGTGGCCCTTATCACTGTCTAAACTGATCTTCAGTTTCACTGGTCACCTAATAGGTCAGCTTCACAAGAGCAGGGAATCTCGCTGCAGCACTCCTGCTGCAGGTACACTGTGCAGCAATAGTGAGAACAACTAACCACTGCATACCAGGTGCCCAGGCTCGGTGCTGCTCCAGGTTTACCATGACTGAATTTGTTTCCCCACAACAATCCAAGCAGGGAGGCACGATTATCAGCCTCATTTTACAGATGTGGAAACTGAGGTGGATGGCTAGGCGCAGTGGCTCATGCCTATAATCCCAGAACTTTGGAAGGCCAAGGTAGGTGCATCACCTGAGGTCAGGAGTTCGAGACCAGCCTGGCCAACATGGTGAAACCCCATCTCTTCTAAAAATACAAAAATTAGCCAGGCGTGTAATCCCTGTAACACCTGTAATCCCAGCTACTCAGGAGGCTGAGGCAGAAGAATCGCTTGAACACTGGAGATGGAGGTTACAGTGAGCCGAGATCGTGCCACTGCACTCCAGCCTGGGTGACAGAGCAAGACTCCGTCTCAAAAAAATATATACAAAATACAAAAATTAGCCTGGCATGGTGGTAGGCACCAGTAATCTCAGCTACTTGGGAGGCTGAGGTAGGAAAATGGGTAAAACCCGGGAGGCGGAGGTTTCAGTGAGCCAAGATTGTGCCACTGCACTCCAGCCTGGGCAACAGAGGGAGACAGTGTCTCAAAAAAAAAAAGAAAAAAAAAAAGGGAAGAAAAGAAGGAAGGAAGAAGGAAGAAAGGAAGGAACGAATGAGTGAGCGAACAGGTGGAAAGGTTCAATTACTAGCCCGAAATCAGACAATTTCTTTTTTTTTTTTTTTTAAAGACAGGGTTTCACCATGTTGGTCAGGCCGGTCTTGAACTCCTGACCTCAGGTGATCCGCCTGCCTCAGTCTCCCAGAGTGCTGGGATTACAGGCGTAAGCCACCATGCCCGGCTCAGACAATTTATTTAAGGGCCAAGACCAGGATGTAAATCAGGCAGCCTGACCCAGGATCATTGTTTTTCCCCGCTTGATATGCTGTCACTACACAAGAAATGTCTAAATAAGGAAACCCCTGCATATGTCTGCTGAACACACAAATGAAACTAGGGCAGGGGGTTGTCAGGAAAGGCTTCTTGAAGGAGATGGCACAAGATTTGACACTACAACAATGGGCAGGATACAGACAGACAAGATGGCAAGAGAAAGGACAAGAATTCCACTGTGGTGAATGAGGGCTGCCACCCATCTGCTGGGTGTGTCATACGCTCCAGACAAATGCTCATTTCTCCCACCCTCTGCCTCTATAGCCTGCCCTGGGCATTCTACATGCATTGCCAAGGCCCCCAGGCACCTACCACAGGTCACTTTGCCTTCGGAGGAAGGTCTGGCAGGCTCCAGCTGCTGCTGGGGTGCTGCTGGGGCCCCTCTCCGCCGCCGTCTGGCACCACCACTAGGCCGACCCCGACTCCGCCGCTGCCGCTTGGTTGGAGGGGAGCCTGAGAAGAAAAAAATGGGGCAAGCTGAGGACCAAGATGACAGCTAGAGTGCCCAGATAGATGCCTGGAAAAGAACTCAAGATGGTCTCAGTACTAAGCCCCTGAGTGAGCCCCACTGCCACCATTCCTCAGTGGCCCTGTCTGAAAGATGAAGAGTACCATACCTAGCATCATCTAGAAGGGCAGATGAGGACACCCCACCTGCTACAGCAGGCCCACTCCAGGTGTAACCTAGAGAAATCCCTGTACACTTACACCAGGAGACAAACACAACCACCCCCACAGGGGTACTGTTAATTGTGATGAAAATCAGAGAACAACATATAGGGCAAGAAGAAACAGGAATATAGGGTGATCTCCAGGATAGACTGCTCAGGAAAATAAAGCAAGACATAAAATAAGTGTCTACAGTGTGCTATACTTTGAACAAAAAAGGAGGGAAAGTAAGATGATATATATGTGCAAAATGAAACACTGGAAGAATAGACTAGAAATGAATGAATTCGGGATGGGGGGAGTCCAACAGTAGAAATGACATCTCTAAAAATACCTTATTTTCATACTTGGTTTTTTTTTTTTTTTTTTTGAGACGGATGGAGTTTTGCTCTTTGCCCAGGCTGGAGTACAATGGCATAATCTCGGCTCACTGCAACTCCCGCCCCCGGGTTCAAGCAATTCCCCTGCCTCAGGCTCCCGATTACCACCATGACACCCAGCTAATTTTTTGTATTTTTAGTAGAGAAGGGGTTTCATCATTTTGGCCAGGCTGGTCTTGAACTCCTGGCCTCAGGTGATCCACCCCCAGCCCTTGGCCTCCCAAAGTTCTGGGATTACAGGCATGAGGCACCAAGCCTGGATGGACCCACACTTCAGTTTTGTCTTTTGACTCATGTAACTGATTTACACATTTAAAAAGTTATAAGGAAATAAACCATGAAATTAACAAAAAGAGGCTGGGCACACAGTGGTTCTCGCCTATAATTCTAGCACTTTGGAGGCAGCTGGATCACTTGAGATCAGGAGCTCGAGACCAGCCTGGCCAACATGGTGAAGCGTCATCTCTGCTAAAAATACAAAAATCAGCTAGGTATGGTGGCACCTGCCTGTAATCCCAGCTACTCGGGAAGCTGAGGCAGAAAAATCACTTGAACCCAGGAGGCAGAGGCTACAGTGAGCTGAGATTCTACCACTGCACTCCAGCCTGAGAGACAGCATGCGACCGTCTCAAAAATAAATAAATAAATAAATAAATAACACAGAAGAAAATGAACCTGGCCACATGCTGTGGCTCATGTTTGTAATCCCAGCCTGCAGCCCAGGAGTTCAAGACCAAGCTGGAACCTGGGCAACATGGAAAAACCCTGTCTCAATTTTTTTTTTTTTTTTTTTTTTAAAAAGGCCAAGCGCAGTGGCTCATGCCTGTAATCCCAGCACGTTGGGAGGATGAGGCGGGCAGATCATGAGGTCAAGAGATTGAGACCACCTTAGCCAACATGATGAAATCCCGTCTCTACTAAAAATACAAAAATCAGCCGGGCGTGGTGGCGGGCGCCTGTAGTCCCAGCTATTTCGGAAGACTGAGGCAGGAGAATTGCTTGAACCCAGGAGGCAAAGGTTGCAGTGAGCTGAGATCGCACCACTGCCCTCCAGTCTGGTGACACAGCAAGACTGCCTTTCAAAAAAAGAAAAATTTAGGCCAGGCGTGGTGGCTGATGCCTGTAATCCAAGCACTCTGGAGGCCAAGGCAGGCACATCACCTGAGTTCGGGAGTTCAAGACCAGCCTGACCAACGTGGTGAAACCCCGTCTTAAAAAAAAAAAAAAAAAGACAAATTTAAAATTAGGAAAAAAAATCAGCCAGGTGTGGTGGCACATGCCTGTAGTTCTAGTTACTCAGGAGGCTGAGGTGGGATGACTACTTGAGCCCAGGAGGTCTAGGCTGCAGTTAAGCAGTGATTGCACCACCAGACTCCAGCCTGGGAAACAAAAAAACCCGTCAGAAAAAAGAAACAAATTAGCCTGACTGTATACATAATTGGTAACATGAATACTCAGATAAAAGAATTATTTCAAGTAACTTGAAGAAAATTCTGATTGTAAAACCTCAATGGGATATGCTCAAAGAACAAGAACCACAAATAAAATCTATGTTTCAATCACTAGATACAGTAAGTAGTTGTACTGACTTTGTTATTTTGATGCTATTTCATTACTGTTGTAAAATAAATTAAACAAATCCACATCTCAATGTTATTAAGAGCAAAAACTTTCAGTATAAAAAAGTCTGGCTGGGGTCTGGCACAGTGACTAATGCCTGTGATCCCAGCACTTTGGGAGGCCATGGTGGGCAGACCACCTGAGGTTGGGAGTTCAAGACCAGCTTGACCAACATGGAGAAACTGTCTCTACTAAAAATACAGAATTAGTTGGGCATGGTGGCACTACTAGTTACAGCCTCCTGAGTAGTAATCCCAGCTACTCAAGAGGCTGAGGCAGAAGAATCACTGAGGTTGTGGTGAGCCAAGACTGTGCCACTACACTCCTGCCTAGGCAACAAGAGTGAAACAGTCTCAAAAATAAATAAATAAAAATAAAAAAGTCTGGCTGGGAGTGGTGGCTCACGCCTATAATTCCAGCACTTTGGGAGGCCAAGGCAAGCAGGTTACCTGAGGTCAGGAGTTCAAGACCAACCTGGCCAACATGGTGAAACACCATCCCTACTAAAAATACAAAGTTAGCTGGGGGTGGTGGTATATACCTGTAGTCCCAGCTACTCGGGAGACTGAGGTGGGAGGATTGCGTGAACCTGGGAGACGGAGGCTGTAGTGAGCCGAGATTGCACTACTGCGCTCAAAAAAAAAAGTCTGGCCAGACAAGGTGGCTCATGCCTATAATCCCAGCACTTTGGGAGGCCAAGATGGGTGAATTACCTGAGGTCAGGAGTTCCAGATCAGCCTGGCCAACATGGCAAAACCCCATCTCTACTCAAAGTACAAAAATCAGTCCGGCGTGGTGGCAGGTGCCTGTAATCCCAGATACCAGCTACTAAGGAGGCTGAGGCAGGAGAATTGCTTGAACCCACAAGGCAGAGGATGAAGTGAGCCAAGATCACACCATTGCACTCCAGCCTGGGCGACAGAGTGAGACTCCGCCTCAAAAAAAAAAAAGTGTAATGTTTTTGTTTCTTTGTTTAGAGTTGGGGTCTTGTTCTGTTGCCTAAGCTGAAGTCCAGTGGCATGCCACTACACCCGGCTTTTTTATTTTTTCTGAGACAGGTTCTTGCTCTGTCACCCAGACTAGAGGGCAATGACGTGATCTCAGCTCACTGCAACCTCCGCCTCCTCGACTCAAGCAATCCTCCTACCTCAGCCTCCTGAGTAGCTGGGACAACACACACACATCATCATGCCAGGTTAATTTTTTGTATTTTTTATAGAGACAGGGTTTTGCCATGCTGGCCTCAAACTCCTGGGCTGAAGCAGTCCACCCACTTCAGCCTCTCAAAGTGCTGGGACTACAGGTGTGAGCCACTACAGTCGGCCAGGTTTTTTATCTTTTTTAGAGACAGGGTCTCACTATATTGCCCAGGCTGATCTCAAACCCCTGGCCTCGGGCAATCCTCCCGCCTCAGCCTCCCAAAGCACTAGGATTACAGGCATGAGCCACCACACATGGCTATAATGTTAATTTTAAATTTAAAATACTAACAGAAACTTTTTGAAAAGTAAAGTCTCTAGCATTGTTCACTGAAAGAACCTAGAAACATTATACACACTCAGCACCCAGGGTTTGGTCTCTAAACACCACAGTTACCTTGAAAAACAGCTGATTCTAAGGTGGGGAAGGGAAAGTTCAAAATGAGCCCAGAACATCTTGCAGTGCCACACAGCAGGAAGCACCCAAAGAATGATAGAAACACATGAAGAAGACACAAGAGGCTAGTCAACTGGAACTCAGGAAGAATGACTGACTGTAACAAGTCAATAAATAAGTGTGTGAGTCTGTAGTGACACTCAAACTCAAAGGGGCACTACGGGAATATCTCTTGAAAGAATTCCAGCTAACAGAGAAGGAAAAAAAAATTAGAAAAATCACTATTTTGCAAATACCAATATGATAACTGGTTCAGGCAGAGCTCATAGATACAAAATTCACTGAGTAAATGGCTATTAGGGAACAGGACGTGCCAAAGTACCACTCCACAGACTGTTTACTAGCCATAAGAACTAAATGTCCCTTCGCAATGGATAAACAGGGCAGCTATCCCCTTAGCCGAGTGATCAAACTTTCCCACACAGGAAAAGCCAGGCCTTACATGCCTGGGGATGTACTCCAATATGAACTAGATGGCAGCAACCAAAGAGTATTCCTGTCAAAAACGTATAAACTGAATCTAACCAAGTCTCAGACACAATTCCCATTTAACAAGAAATGTAAAGGAAAGAGAAACAAGTTAAATGACTCCATCAGGAAACAGAGAAACAATTAGGATATTCTACAAAACCACCAGCCCGATAGGGTTAATAAATCAATGTTACAGGGAAAAAAAAAAAAAGGTATAGGATGTAGAGGGAGTTTCTGTGCTATGGCAGGAGACTAACGGGACATAACAACTGAATACATACCAACTCAACTATAAACAGATTCTGAATGGTCCCACAATCTGGGGATATTTTAAAATAAACTATTAGAATATCAGAGAATTCATGTTTATTTTCTTTTTTTTTTTTTTTTTTTTTTTTTTTTGAGACGGAGTTTCACTCTTGTTACCCAGGCTGGAGTGCAATGGCGCGATCTCGGCTCACCGCAACCTCCACCTCCTGGGTTCAGGCAATTCTCCTGCCTCAGCCTCCTGAGTAGCTGGGATTACAGGCACGCGCCACCGTGCCCAGCTAATTTTTTTGTATTAGTAGAGACGGGGTTTCACCATGTTGACCAGGATGGTCTCGATCTCTTGACCTCGTGATCCACCCGCCTCGGCCTCCCAAAGTGCTGGGATTACAGGCTTGAGCCACCGCGCCCGGCCTTCTTTTTTTTTTTTTTTTTTTTTTTTTTTTTTTTTTTTTTTGAGACGGAGTTTCACTCTTGTTACCCAGGCTGGAGTGCAATGGCGTGATCTCGGCTCACCACAACCTCCGCCTCCTGGGTTCAAGCAATTCTCCTGCCTCCCGAGTAACTGGGACTACAGGCGTGCGCCACCATGCCCAGCTAATTTTTGTATTTTTTATTAGAGACGGGGTTTCACCTTGTTGACCAGGATGGTCTAGATCTCTTGACCTCGTGATCCACTCGCCTTGGCCTCCCAAAGTGCTGGGATTATAGGTGTGAGCCACCACGCCCGGCCCTCATGTTTATTTTCTTAGGTATGATAATGGTCTTAAAGTGGTATAGGAGAATATCCTTATTCTCCATGGATGCCTAATTTAGGGGTAAAGCATCCTGATGTCTGTAATTTACCTGCAAAGGGTTCAACCAAAAAACCAGAATTACATATACACATAAAGCAAACGTGGCAAAATCTTAAAAATTACTGAAACTAAGTAGATGTTTACTGTACTAACCTTTCTTTCTTTTTTTTTTTTTTTTGAGACGGAGTTTCGCAATCTTGTTACCCAGGCTGGAGTGCAATGGCGCGATCTCGGCTCACCGCAACCTCCGCCTCCTGGGTTCAGGCAATTCTCCTGCCTCAGCCTCCTGAGTAGCTGGGATTACAGGCACGCGCCACCATGCCCAGCTAATTTTTTTTGTATTAGTAGAGACAGGGTTTCACCGTGTTGACCAGGATGGTCTCAATCTCTTGACCTCGTGATCCACCCGCCTCGGCCTCCCAAAGTGCTGGGATCACAGGCTTGAGCCACCGCGTCCGGCCTGTACTAATCTTTCAACTTCGATGTTTGAAATTTCACATAATAAAAAAATGAGAGGTGGGCAGGGCACAGTGGCTCATGCCTGTAATCCCAGTGCTTTGGGAGGCCGAGGTAGATGGGTCTCTTGAGGCCAGGAGTTTGAGACCAGCCTGGTCAACATGGTGAAACCCCATCTCCACTAAAAATACAAAAAAATTAACTGGGCATGGTGGCATGCACCTGTAGTTCTAGCTACTTGGGAGGCTGAGGCAGGAGAATTGCTTAAACCTGGGCGGTGGAGGTTGCATAGAGCCGAGATCACACCACCACACCCCAGCCTGGGTGACAGAGTGAGACTCTGCCTCAAAACAAACAAACAAACAAAGGGTGGCTAGGCATGATGACTTATGTCTGTAATCCAGCACTTTGGGAGGCTGAGATGGGAGGATCGCTTGAGGCCAGGAGTTTAAGACCAACCTGGTCAATAACAGGGAGACCCTAAACTCTGTAAAGGATGAAAAAATTACCCAAGCATGGTGACATGCACCTGTAGTTCCAGCTACTTGAGAGGCAGAGGTGGGAGGATAGCTTTAGCCCAGGAGTTTGAAACTGCAGAGAGCTACGATTTCTCCACTGTCAGACCAAGCCCCTATCTTGGAAAAACCAGACCAAAAAAAAAAAAACAA
The DNA here is from genome assembly GCF_030222135.1 of Aotus nancymaae. NCBI lineage: Eukaryota > Metazoa > Chordata > Mammalia > Primates > Aotidae > Aotus > Aotus nancymaae. The sequence continues at coordinate 12,335,895 of NW_026988441.1, read as the reverse complement.
AAAAAAAAAAACAAAACTGAGACAGTGAGGAGAATAAGTTAATTGGGGCATGGCAATTAAAAGAAACCAATTAGAGATACTCAGCTTGAATAAATCTCAGAAACATGTCTGGCAAAGACAGCCAAGTACAGAGTAATACCCACAATGTGATACCATTTAAATAGAATATGAAACCATGTGCAACAAATTCTGTATGTTGCTTCAGAACAGAGTTTCTGTAGCAATGAAAACACACACACACACACACACACACACACACACGGTGAAAATAAGACAGAATAACCCCTCAGGCCCCTTCCTTGATGCGCACAGTTCACAAGGAAAAGAGGAGTGCTGCTATCACACCTACCCAGCTGGGCTTACCTGTCTCCCACTGACCCTGCTGAGAATTTGCAGAACTGCTTGACTGCCGACGGCGACGGCAGCTACCCTCTGTCCTCTTTGAAGAGCTGGAGGTGCCATAGCTATAGCGTTCTGGAGACACTGGAGGAAAAGAAGAATGGGAAGAAGCAGTCAGCTTCCTGGCCCTAATTCCCACCCCTGGAAGAATGCCTGCACCACAGGGTGCCTAAGTTCCCCAGAGGTCAAAGCCCAATATACCCACTCACTCTCAAACACCTTCAGCAGAGGTTGTTTCCTTAGAGAACTCATCACCACTTGTGGCAATCTAACCCATGTCTACAGCAGCTCAAACTGTCAGCGTTATTCTGTCATGGACAGGATCCCTGCAATGGCCCTTGGCCTTCGAATCAACTGCCCCCAGCTCTCCCCAAGGAGTAAGCAGCCTCTGTGCAGGTTCCCAAATCCATTCTTCTAGAGCCTGATCTTCAAACATACATATCCAAAAACACTGTCAGCTCTTCCCTACAGCTGTCTTTCTCCTGCTTACCTAAATCCTGCGGGCTTACTCTAGGCCAGGGAAGGCCATAATCTCCCCTACCCAAACTAGCCACTGCACCTTTAGTAGCCCAGCCAAGGGCTCGACAGTCTATGCATGCACAGGGCAACTGGCAGCCTGAAACCCTCCCAGCTTCTCACCTCAAGACTGCTATCCTTCAGGGGCACTTCCTTTGCAAGGATTAAGGACATCAACTCTGGGAACAAGCTGGTTGGGTTTGAATCCTGGCTCCCACATTTACTAGCTATGTTCTCTGCAAGCCCCTTCATGACATAACTTCTCACCTGCCTCTATCCCCTAGCTTAGGTCCCCTCTGCTCCTGCCACACTGGCCTCTGATGATGCCAAACTTATTCCCACCTCGGGCCTTGGATGCTCCCTGGGATTTTCTCCCCTAGGGCCTATGCATGGCTGGCAGGGCAACGTCAGGGCAAAGCCTCCCTTCACCTTGCTGCCCTCCCGACTCTCTCTATTCCATTACTTTTAGTCTTCCTACAACAGCATCTAAAAGTAAGTTCTCTGCCTTATTGTCTGATTGCCCCACTAAGCTTAAACCTCATGGAACAAACACCTTGTCACCCCCATCATCCTGTATTCCTTAGGCCCAGCAAACAAGATTGTTATTATATATGCCAACTGCTTAACTTCTCTGAACTTGGTATTTTCCCAGTTACGGTGAAGACAGTAACAAGACTTCCTTGTGGGATTACTGGGAGGCTATATGGTACTAGCTCACATGAAGGGCTTACAGCTGTGCCTGGCAGGAAACAAGCCCTCTGTAAACAGGAGCCATAATCATCATCACTGATGTGGCCAAATTCCACTCGCTCATCCCTCCCAGAGCCAGACTTCCTCACTCTTGTGTTTCTCAATGATATTGTGGGAAGAGGGAGGAGTGGAATGGGACATAAGCTAGCCTGATATGGCACTGTTCGTATCAGAGCACCAGGGAGACCCAGCGGGAGCCAGGCCCTCTCCTCCCAGGAAGTGTGACACCCTCCCATTCAACCGTACCTGGCCGGCGCCGCTTGCGCGCCAGGTGCGGCAGCAGGTCGTGGCGGGCCAGCACGCGCAGGAGTTGCCCCAGCAGCCGCAGGTTGCTCTCGTCGCACTGCCCGCGGCGCTCCAGCTCCAGCAGGAGCTCTAGGCCGCTGCGGGCCCGGGCTAACCCGCCGGCGGCGCCAGGGGCCTCGTCCAGCAGAAAAGCCAGGAGCTCCAGCTCGCACTCGGTCAGTTGCCCGCCCACCACCTCGAACATACGGTGAAGCGACAGCATCCCGTAGTAGTCCAGGCACTCATCCTCCTCCCAGCACGGGGCCGGGGTCGACCCGGATAGCGCCATTCCCGGGGGAGGGAGGCGGAACAAGCTCAGAACCCGGCCTAGAACCCACACAGCGAGGAGGGGGCAGTGGTCAGCGACGCGGAGGCCCGAACCCCACACCGCCAGCGCGTCTCCCCCGCCCCGTCGCGCCGGGCAGGGCCGCTCCCGCACCCCCAACCGCCTCGGCCTCCCCCTCCCCCGGGAGGTAATGGTCCCGCCGGAGGTCCCCTAGGAACAGGTCGGGACGTCAGAGGCCGCTCGGCTTCTGCCCCCTCACCGTGGTACGTTCCAAGCTCTCCTCCGGCCCCGACCAAACGGTGCGGCCCAAACAAGCCTCGGGGCCCACCCTGGAGCTCCCTGCCGACTGCCCCTGACTCTGGATAGGACTGCCCAGACGAGCCGCTTGACTCCGTCCAGTGGTACCGTCCGATGAGTCCCCCGGCTCTACGCAAGTGGTACCGCCCGAAAGTGACCCTCTGCCCCCTACACAGAGAAGCGACCCAGAAAGCCCCTTTGCTCCACACAGGTGGTACCGTCCGAACCCGACACCCTCGCCCTGCAAGGGCGGCCCCGCCGGCTCCCCAGCGCCCAAGTGGTTCTATCTACCCGCCACCAGTCACCATTAGGCCTCTCTGGATCCTCACCAGATTCTGGCGTCCAGTGACTCCTGGGCGACGGCCGCGGCCACTTGTTTTGGATCTTTCTGGCACCTTCTCTATTATTACGCCTGCGTCACCTCGCCCCTCCTCCTTCCCCCAACTCGCGCAGGTGCGACCGCCACGCCCCTTAAGCGCATGCGCAGAACGGGGCCTCCAAGCCCCGCCCCCAATCGAGGCTTCTTGACTCACGGGTGCTGCGCTTGCGCAGAGCGAGAGCGCGCAACTTCGAGGGCTGTATCTGATACCCGATTCCAAGTACCTACCTACTGCCCGTGACTCAAGCCACCGAGGCCCTGCAGCACCACGTCACGAGTAGTTGGAACTATTCATCTCATGGACTACAGCCCCCTCCTGATCACAACCTAGACGCCCACATCACCACTGCCCCTAGTTGCCCGTGGCAAATGAACACAACAAGCACTACATTCTCGGCTCCCAGTAACTCCCAGGCCTTATATGATCTGGTCCTGGGCACTCCTCCATTAGATTGTCCCTCACTTCTAGTGACAAGAAGGAATCTACATCTCAACTATGCTGTCTCATGATCCCAACTGGAAATCCCCTCCCCATCCCAATCTATAAGTCCCTTCCCCTGATACAGACTAGAACTCCCTTATCTCACCGTCACGACCGATACCTCCTTCCAAGCCGCAACAGAACCTTCCTTTCCGACTATGGACATCTCGATGGCGTCCGTCACGATCCGCATCACAGTCAGACGTCTCCACCCAGAGCCAAAAACGGCCCCTCTGTAACCCCTTCCAATCTCTGTCTAACGAGGTCGCCAAGATATCCGTTCCCTAATTTGCAACAACTACAGAGGGTCTTCCGAGGAATCAGCGTCTAGGCTGTGCTGTATCTGCGTCCCCTCACTGTGGGGCCTTGGGTATGATGGCCGCCCCGCTCCCCGCTTATGTGATTCAAGGTCAGGGCCTGCACTTGCTTGAGACCAGTACCCTCCCTGGACCGGTTCCCACGTCCAGAATTAACTCCTCTTGGGAGTCGGGAGACCTGGGTCCTGCCTAGCACTGGACCAGTACTGACTCTGCTTGAGCTGCAGCAGTGAATTCAAAAGACTCGGAAGGCTCACGTCTGTAATCTCAGCACTTTGGGAGACAGAGGTGGGCTGATCTCACGAGGCCAGGAGTTCTAGACCAGCCTGGCCAACAAGGAGAAACCCTGTCTCTACTTAGCCGGGCGTGGTGGCACGCGCCTGTAATCCCAACTACTTCGGAGGCTGAGGCAAGAGAATCGCTTAAACCAGGGAGGTGGAGGTTGCAGTGAGCAGAGATCGCGCCATTGCACTCCAGCCTGGGCGACAGGGCGAGATTCTGTCTCAAAAAACAAACGAAGCCCCCCAAAAATCCCTTCCCTTCTCTGGGCCTCAGTTTTCCTACTTGTGAAACAAATGGATGGCAATGGTAAGCTACGGAAGCATAGTCCTGGGCTAAACTCACAAGGGGCACCCGGTAAAGTGACTATCATTAAATCAAACGAAAAGTAGGAAGGATAGGAAAGCAATTTAACAAACTGTGAAGGAATCTGTCTTGCTAGGTGAGTTGTAGTGGGCACCTACGGTGTATGAGCGCTGTGCATGTGTGATATCATCCAATCCCCTTTGAAGTGGCTGTGACTCAAGCCCACTTCACACCGATAAAACTGAGGCCCGGAGAGGAGAATTTCCAAGTGTGTCGAGCTCCAAAGCTGTATTCTCAGAAATGCTCAGTCTTTAAAGCTTTGAAATGACACGTCTGTCAAGGTCTCCCGCCGCCCAGTTCGCTTCATGGGCCCAACGCTCACCAAAGGTTGTCCACGTCTCTGTATTGAACTTTCAGACGCTTAACCGGGGAATGACCCGGAGAACTGCGCAGGCGCGTCTCTGCGCCCTGAGCCCCGCCCACAGGGCGCAGTTGTGTGCGTGGATAACTCCAGAGCCCCACCTGAGTGGCAATACGCAAGCGCAAGGTCGCGTGCCCTGCGCTGCGGGCTCTGATTGGCCTCCACGGATAAGGGCACCGCCCAATGGGAGGTGTGGATAGTGAGGGGTCCCACTCGCCTGGAGCCGAGGGTCTGTGTCAAGAGCGGCAGGGGCTGCAGGAGATAAGAGAAACGGGTGAGGGCGCCGCGGGGCGGGACGGGGAAGAGCGAGCTGGGCGGACGGAGAGGGCGGAAGGAAAACTAAGGGGTCTGCGGAGGTCTAAGAGCCTTGGGGCCTGCGCTAGAGCGGGAGCGGCGCGGGCTGGAAGGAGAGCGTTTCTTCCTGTGTGCTCTGGGGCTCCTTTAGTATGCGGGAGCCTACGCTGGAACTCTCCCACCACCCACTGCTGGGAGCTCTCACCCTGCCGAGGAGATGAGTCTGGTAGGAGAAAAGCGTTGTGAAGCGGGAAAGTTGAATTCCCGGGCCCCTACTGGGTTCGTTCCTGGAAAGACCATGTTAGCTACTGTGTGAAAAATCCCCATTCCTTCCCCGAGTAGTTCACAATTCAAGAGTGGGAAAAAGAATCGTAGACAAGGAAAGGGCAAATTTCAAGTCTCCCGGGCCACCTCGTAGACATTTATTGGGTACCTGCTTTGTGCAAGCTTTGCAGTAGGCACTGGGCCTCGCCTAGCGGAGTTTTCTGTTGGAAGTGGAGCTGTAGTCAAGGAAAAATGGAACTCTCGGGCCCCTGTTTGCCTGCTTCCAGGAAGATCCTTTATGGAATGGCTGTTGTGTGCAGAGGCCTGGCAACTCAAAAATTAGGAAGGGGATTGGAATAGTAGATAGGGAAAGTTTAGCTCCTGGTCCTCTAGTGAATAATTTACTCAAGGAGTATTCATTGGGCATTAACTGAGAGCAGGGCCCTGTACTGGGCTGTGCATTTTGGGAATTCACAGTCTAATGAGACAGTTGGTCTGGTAGAATGGTAGAAATGGACTGTGCACAGGGACAGTTCAACTCAGGGTTGGCCAGGCACGGTGGCTCACACCTGTAATTCCAGCGCTTTGGGAGGCCTAGGTGGAAGGATTGCTTGAGCCCAGAAGTTCAAGACCAGCCTGGGGGCCGGTCGCGGTGGCCCACGCCTGTAATCCCAGCACTTTCGGACGGATCATGAGGTCAAGAGATCGAGGCCTATCTGGACCACAGCAGAAAAAAAAAGAAAAAAAGAGATCGAGACCTTCCTGGTCAACACGGTGAAAACCCCATCTCTACTAAAAAAAAAATACAAAAATTAGCTGGGCGTGGTGGCACGTGCCTATAGTCCCAGCTATTCGGGAGGCTGAGGCAGGAAAATCACTTGAACCTGGGAGGTGGAGGTTGCAGTGAGAGAAATCGCACCCCCCCCCCCAAAAAAAAAAGACCAGTCTGGGCAAAATAGGGAGACCTGTATGCAAATAATTTAAAAATTAGCCAGGGACAGGGTGCGGTGGCTTACTCCTTTAATCCCAGCACTTTGGGAGGCCACGGCGGGTGGATCTTTTGAGGTCAGGAGTTTAAGGCCAGCCTAGGCAACATGGTGAAACCCCATCTCTACTAAAAATATAAAAATTAGCTAGGTGTGGTGGTGAATGCCTCTAGTTCCAGCTACTCAAGAGACTGAGGTGGGAAAATTTCTTGAACCCAGGAGGCAGAACTCAAGCCGGGGCAGCAGAGTACGACTCCATCTCAAAAAAAGTAAAATAAAATAAATAAAAATAAACTTTTGCCAGGCATGGTGGCAGATACCTCTAATCCCAGTTACTCAAGAGGCTGAGGCAGGAGGATCACCTGAGTCCAGAAGGTGGAGGCTGCAGTGAGCCAAGATCGCACCATTGCACTACAGCCTGGGCAACAGAGTAAGACCCTGTCTCAAAAAGTAGAAAAAGGCTGGGCTCAGTAGCTCACGCCTGTAATCCCAGCACTTTGGGAGGCTGAGGTGGGCAGATCACCTCAGGTCGGGAGTTTGAGACCAGCCTGACCAACTATGGAGAAACCCCATCTGTACTAAAAATACAAAGTTAGCCGGATGAGGTGGCTCATGCCTGTAATCCTAGCTACTCGGGAGGCTGAGACAGGAGAATTGCTTGAACCTGGGAGGCAGAGGTTGCGGTGAGCTGAGATTGCTCCATTGCACTCCAGCCTGGGCAACAAGAGCGAGACTCCGTCTCAAAAAATAAAATAAAAAAATAAAACTTCCCAAGGTCTCACTTTCCAAGGGAGCCTTTTTTTTTTTTTTTTTTTGAGACTGGGTCTTGTTCTGTCGCCCTGGCTGGAGTGCAGTGTGATTGTGACTCACTGAACCCCCCACCTCCTGGGCTCAAGTGATCCAACCAACTCATCCTCCCAAAGAACTAGAATTACAGACGTGAGCCACCACGCCTGGCCTTGGAGCATTTCTCAGTCACTTAATATCTACTGTGTGCTAGGCATTGTTCTTGGCACTGGACATAACTCAGTGATATACAGGCTAAACTCCTACCCTCTGGGTGCTTAGCATGAGCAAATTCTATATGCAAGGCTGTAAGCTACACTCCCTCTGCCCACTGGCACTAATAGATGACATGAAGAAGAGGTAAAGAAGGTGTGTTTGAATTCCTAAGATTAGCTGCTAGGCCTGGGAGGGAGGCAGTCATTTGCCGAGTTTACTCTGAGTCCCTGCAGTGTGGAGGGGCCTGGGTGGGGTTGAGCCCACATAGGTAGAAGGGAAGATCCAGCATATATAGGGAAGTTTGAAAGCTAAAATTCCTGTTCCTGTTCAGAGGTTTTGTTGTTGCCTGGAGCCTCCACAATGAATGAGACCCACAAACTCTCAGTCCAATGAGGAACAGTGAGATGCCATCACAAACTTAGGATATTTGCCATGATAGAGGTGGCATAGGAACCCTGAGGATGTAGAGATGTTAGAAGGCTTCATAAAAGATGCTGAGTAGGAGTTTGTCAAACAAAAAGAGGAGATTACTTTCTTGGCAGAGGGAATAGCAATATCAGATTTAGGGTCCAAAAACAGTCTTTCTAGAGAACTACACAGGGCTACAGCTGACCTTTACCAGTACCAGGGATTTTGTGTCACTACTACTTTTAGCCCCATTTTACAGATAAGAAAGACAATCTCAGAGGAAGTAAGTGGTGGAGTTTAAATTCAGGCCAAGGGCAGTCTGGTTCCAGGGCCTGTGTATCTGTGTGTATATATGTAAGAGGCAGATACACTTTGGTGTATCTGTGTGTATATATGTAAGAGGCAGAGGAAAAGTATTGCACAAAGAAGAAACTGCACAGCAGGCAAAGGCTGTGGTGTTCTCAGAAAGGGTGTACCTCCTGGCCCTCTCAGTAAAGAGGCTAGGCTGTTAGCCGGGGTGGTAGCTCACGCCTATAATCCCAGCACTTTGGGAATCCAAGGCAGGTGGATCACCTGAGTTTAAGACCAGCCTAGCCAACATGGTGAAATCCCGTCTCTACTAAAAAGAAAGTACAAAAATTACCCAGGTGTGGTGGCACACACCTGTAGTCCCAGCTGAGACATGAGAATCACTTGAACCCAGGAGTGGGAGGTTGCATTGAGCAAGATTGTGCCACTGCACTCCAGCTTGGGTGACAGAGCGAGTCTCTGTCTCAGAAAAAAAAAAAAAGAGAGACTGGGCTGAGTGCTATTTCTTTCCTGCAGGCTGCCGTGGGGTGTGTATAGGCTTCAGAGACATGGGATCACTGAAGACTGAGGCAGAAACATGGATTAAGACTTCCTGAGTGATAGAGGCTGTTGAGTGGCAGAATGGGCAGGAGAACTCCACCTCCCCTCAGGTTTCTGCTGTCTCACTGGCTCCTGCCCCTCTTTCCCCAGGCACTGCCTTCCCCACAATGGCAGAGGTGGTGGCTGAGGTAGGCGAGATGCCAACACAGATGTCACCAGGGGAAGTGGAGATGTCAACACCTATGTCAGGAGAGATGATGGAGATGTCAACAGAGGTGACTGAGATGACACCTGGGGAGGCCCTTGCCTCATCCCTCTTCTTCCAGCACCACCAGTTCATGTGCTCTGAGTGTGGCAGCCTCTACAACACACTGGAGGAAGTCCTCTCACACCAGGAGCAGCACATGCTTACTGTCTCAGAGGAGGAGGCACTGACCACACAGAATGTTGGCCTGGAGCCGGAGCTGGTGCCGGGCACTGAGGGGCCCTTCCAGTGTGGTGAATGCAGCCAGCTCATCCTCTCCCCTGGTGAGCTTCTGGCCCACCAGGATGCCCACCTCCGGGAGTCTGCAAACCAGATCCAATACCAGTGCTGGGACTGCCAGGAGCTGTTCCCCTCACCCGAGCTGTGGGTAGCTCATCGAAAGGCCCAGCACCTTTCTGCCACGGTAGCCGAGCCACCAGTGCCACCTCCTTTGCCTCCCCCAACACCACTGCCTCCACCTTCTCCCCCACCGCAAGTCAAGATGGAGCCTTATGAGTGTCCTGAGTGCTCTACCCTCTGCGCCACCCCTGAGGAGTTCTTGGAGCATCAGGGCACCCACTTTGACTCTCTGGAGAAAGAGGAGCGAAATGGGCTGGAGGAGGAAGAGGAGGACGATGAGGAGGATGAAGAAGATGATGAAGAGATGGAGGATGAGGAGGCCATGGCAGAGGTCGGTGATGATGCTGTGAGAGGTGACGAGTCCACAGCTGGCTGGGCTCAGGGTTGTGGGGACTATCCCCAGCACCAGCCCTCTGCAGATGCTCGCCAGCACCGGCGGGGGTCTCACAGCCTGGCCTCGGCAGCCCACCCCTTCCACTGCAGCCAGTGTCAGCGCAGCTTCAGCTCTGCCAACCGGCTGCAGGCTCATGGGAGGGCCCACATTGGTGGCACACACGAGTGTACAACCTGCTCCAAGGTCTTCAAGAAAGCAGCCTCACTTGAGCAGCACTTGCGGCTGCACCGCGGGGAAGCCCGCTACCTCTGTGTAGACTGTGGCCGAGGCTTTGGCACAGAACTCACATTGGTGGCCCACCGGCGGGCCCACACTGCCAACCCATTGCATCGCTGTCGCTGCGGCAAGACATTCAGCAACATGACCAAGTTCCTCTACCACCGGCGCACACATGCTGGCAAAAGCGGGACACCTCCCTCAGGAGCAGCAGCTGCCCCAGCTCCAGCGGAGCCTACCCCTCCTCCCCCGCCTGCCCCGCCTGCCCAGCTGCCGTGCCCACAGTGCTCCAAGTCCTTTGGCTCGGCTTCCCGGCTCTCCCGGCACCGGCGTGCGGTACACGGACCCCCTGAACGGCGCCACCGCTGTGGGGTTTGTGGCAAGGGCTTCAAGAAGCTGATCCACGTGCGCAACCATCTGCGGACGCACACAGGCGAGAGGCCCTTCCAGTGCCACTCCTGTGGCAAGACCTTTGCTTCTTTGGCCAACCTCAGCCGCCACCAGCTGACCCACACGGGGGCACGTCCCTACCAATGCCTGGACTGTGGCAAGCGCTTCACGCAGAGCTCCAACCTGCAGCAGCACCGGCGGCTGCACCTGAGGCCAGTTGCCTTTGCACGCGCCCCCCGCCTCCCCATCACCGGTCTCTACAACAAGAGCCCCTACTACTGTGGGACCTGTGGCCGCTGGTTCCGCGCCATGGCGGGCCTGCGACTGCATCAGCGGGTCCATGCCCGAGCTCGGACTTTGACACTACAGCCTCCCAGATCACCGCCTCCTGCCCCACCCCCACCCCCCGAGCCTCAACAGACTATCATGTGCACAGAGCTGGGGGAGACCATCGCCATCATTGAAACATCCCAGCCACTGGCGCTTGAGGACACGCTGCAGCTGTGCCAGGCTGCCCTGGGGGCCAGTGAGGCAGGTGGGCTATTGCAGTTGGACACAGCCTTCGTTTGACATAGCTCAAAAACAGCAACAAAAGGGTTTGGTTGCAACAGCCAGTATGGGTACCTCGGGGGAGAGAGGACCACCCTCTGGCAAGCTGGTCTAGTGCCCACCATGTGCCAGGATCCACTTTGGCTTCTTTTACCCACTGACTCCCCAGAACAACCCTTCCAGGCTTGTCATCTTTCTCTGCCTGAGGGGAAACTGAAGCTCTGAGATGCGATGTGATCTGTACCAGGTCACCCAGCTACACTGCAATGCGGGTTGGCCAAGGCCCTTTGCACTGCATCACCCTGGTGCCCAGCAACATCAGGTAACCTTCACTGAGCACCAAGCATGTGCCAGGTCTCTGCTGGGCACTCCCATATACCTCTTCAGATCCTCTGCTTGTACCCCCAGACCTGGCCTTCCCTGGATTTTGGGCACCCAGGACTTGGCTCTGCCTGGTGGAGGAGGGTATTTGATTTCTCTGGGCTTCCTTCATCTCAATTTTGACAGTGTGGAAGGAAATCTGTAGGTACCCAGGTCCTCAGCTCCAGACCAAGTGATGCTGGAGACCCAGGAGCAAGTCAGCACGGGCTCTGCCCGCAGGAGGCATGCACGGTCTGGTAGGAGAAACACCCAAGTACAGATGGCTTGCTCTCTGAGTGTGTCTCATTGATTCATTCAGCCTGTGTGTCCTAGGGCATCCCTCTTTGCATATTGGGTGATGCTGGGGAAAGAGATGAGTCAGGCGTAAGGCTTCTCAGGGCTGTGATGGGGATGTGCAGGGACAGTGGGATCCCAGGAAACAGACCTCCATGGTGGGAGATGAGAAGTCAAGGACTTCCTAGAGGTGGTAGTCCCTGAAGGAAAAGTAGGAATCTGCTAGTGAAAGAGAGAACATTCCAGGCAGACAGCACTGCAAGAGGGTGACCTCTTAGTGTATTTGGAGACCATCCCATTATCCATCTGACTGCCTAGGTGAGGCAAGCACCACTCTTAGCACTGTACGTGTACTATGATCCCAACAGGCCTATGATGTAGATATTATCCCTGTTGTATAGATTTTTTAAACTGGCCAGGTACGGTGGCTCATGCCTGCCCTCCCAGTGCTTTGGGAGACTGAGGCAGGAGGACCACTTAAGGCCAGGAGTTCAAGCCTGGGCAACAGCAAGACCTCATCTCTACAAAAATTAAGTTACCCAGGCACGGTGGCTCATGCCTGTAATCCCGGTGCTTTGGGAGGCTGAGGCAGGAGGATCGCTTGAGCTCAAGAGTTCAAGACTAGCCTGGGCAAGATAGTGAGACTTTGTCTCCATTAAAAATAAAAAAGATTGGCCGAGCATGGTGGTACACACCAGTTTTGCCAGCTACTCTGGAGGCTGAGGCAGAAGCAAGAATGCTTGATATGGGGAGATTGAGGCTGCAGTGAGCTGTGATCATGCCACTGTACTCCAGCCTGGGCAACAGTGCAAGACCCTGTCACTTAAAAAAAAAAAAAAAGGAAACAAAAGAAAACTAAGGACAATGATTTGCCCAAGGTTTCACAACTAAGCAGAGACATTCTGAGATTTGAGTCCAGGAGGCCCCTTAGGCCCACATTTGTAACCCATACTATACTGAGTGATTAAGACCTGAGACCTATGCAGGGGTAAACCAGTGTCAGAGCGGTTGGAATTTGAGGGGGCCTTGAAAGATCAAAGGTCTTGGGAGCAGGAAGATTCCCACCTTGTTCAGAGGTTTCCCAGGATAATACTCTTTCACTCCCTTTATTTTATTTATTTATTTTTCTTTTTTTTGAGATGGAGTCTCACTCTGTCGCCCAGGCTGGACCGTGGTGGCCCAATCTCAGCTCACTGCAACCTCTACCTTCCACGCTCAAGCAATTCTCCTGCCTCAGCCTCCCTAGTAGCTAGGATTACAGACACTTACCACCCTGCCCAGCTAATTATTTTTGTATTTTTAGTAGAGATGGGGTTTCACCATGTTTCACCAGGCTGGTCTCGAACTCCTGCCCACCTCAGCCTCCCAAAGTGCTGGGATTACAGGTGTAAGCCACTGTGCCCAGACATAATAGTCTTTCTCTCCCAAGTGGATGCATGTGATTCATGATAAGCTCCTCCCAGGCCCCTGCAGCCCAGGGTGCTCAGGCAGGGGAGGCAGAATGCAGCCAGGGATGGAATTGTCCAGGAGGGATGCCTAGACTTAGGAACACCTTCAAAGCTGGGCTGAGTAGTTCAGGGTTGGGGAAGGGTTGTAACTGGATGTTGGCTCTAGGCTCAAAGTGGGATGAGTGGGAGGCTAAAGGTGGTCCAGCAGAAGACAGGCCCAGACCTGAGAAGGGGTCATAAAATAGTAGGAGGGTGAGAGACAGATTAGTGACATCATGGCTGACCAAGTGTGAGTAGCAGGGAGGAAGGGGTCCCAGAATCCCAAGGTCTGCCCCTCGCCCAGAACAGCCATCCTCCCCCTTGTCAGTCTTCTTGTTCTGTATATTCATTCATTCTACAAACCAGATAAAATCCAGGTAGTGTTGAGCAAGGAAGGGACAGGGTCTGTCCTATCCCAGGTAGTGTAAAGATGCCCCTCGAGTGGGGCAAGCAGACTGGAGAGCCCACACTCCACCCAAATAGTCGCTTCACTCCATCTGGAACATTTGAAACTCCTCCCTTTTTGTTCACTAGTGGAATCCAGTAGGGGGCATACCCAGTGCTCCTCCCCAGGCCCCCTTCCACCTCTGGGGCATCCTGGCACACTCACTGCTGGTGCCATGTAGAGAAGATAACATTTCCTTCCACCCATGCCTCACCATCTGGCCCCAGCATGTGTTAAGTGTGGGTAAAAGTCAAGCTCTCTGCCCCAACCTTTCCAGAGTTGTCACTTCCCAGCAGCCTTAACAGGTGGACCAGGTAGGTGCCCTGTTTAAGACTTGGAAATGAAGGCTTAGAATCTTCTAGGGTTCTGCCTCCAGCCATGGCCACCCAACAGAGTCTACAAGCAGGCTGAGTTTTGGCCTGAGTAACGCCTCCTCATCTCATGTCCCCCTAGACCCTAGAGCGGCAGGCAGCTTGGGCTGACAGACAGTCCATTGTTCAAGTCCTGACTGTCTCTTAAGCTCCATGGCCTTCCCTTCTCTGATCCCCAATTCACTCACCAGTTCTGGAAGGTTCATTCCTCCCTCCCTAAGCAGAAGCAGATAATTTATGCTGGGTCATGGGGCAGGCTCCTCCCAGGCCTCTAGAGCAGATAAGCCAGACGAAGCTCATCACCACACATGCAGAGAAAGCCACAGTGTGAGGCCTTCGGATGGCCCCTCTACCTGAGATGCAGCTCACTTCTGTCCTGGAACAGTCCACCTCGCAGCCCCCACCACCTAAGTGGAAATAGGCAGCCAGACAGAAAGCAAGTTTTCATGCCAATAATTTATTGAACGGAGGTCTGTACACAGGCAAACCTTACTGTGGAAACTAAGACATCAGGAGCTCTCTCCACTCCCCTGGCCCTCCAGGGTGAAGTGAGGAGGGAGAAGACCTTGGGGGCAGAGGACAGGAGGGGAGTTACAGCTGTAGGAGGGGGCGGGGCCAGGTTGGACGGTGCGAATCGACGTTTTCTTTAAGAAAAAAATTATAACAATCTATTTACACCCGGGGGCCAGGGAAGGGAAGAGACAGGGGCTGGGCTGGTTCTATTTACAAGGGAAACAGGAGGGGAGGGGGTTTGGAGAAGGTGGAGACCTGGGGGAGGGGAGGGGGCCAAGGGGGTAGGAGGTCCTCATCCCCCCAACACCCTGTCCTTCTTTCCCTCCCCACAACCAGTTAAAATCCTCTTAAAAAGCCCACCACAGGAGTGAGGCTGGTGAGGGAGGGACTGGAGGTGGGGACAGGGACTCATTTACCTCTGCCCTCTAGTCTAGGGGCCCAGCCAGGGCAGGAGCTTGATGGGCTATGGCCCCCCTTCCCAGCCCCTCTTGGGGCTCCCAGATGGAAGTGGAAGGGTGGTTGGTGGGGCTCTCAGGACGAGTTAGTGAGGGGAGGTGTGGCATCGGTCGACTGCCAGTCTGAGCTGGTTGAAGTCTCAGTTAAAGCTGGAGGGAGGGAGGGAGGGAAGGAGCAGAGAATTAGTCTTTGCCTTTCAGACACCCCTTCCCCCTACCCAAGAATAGGAATTCTCTTGTTATAGATGCTGCATTAAAAGTTTAAAGCTGTCACTTTAGGTCAAGGGTTGCAAACTCAAGTGCCAAAGGGCCAGGATGGTAACTGAGTCACACACCAGGCTCCATATAAGGGGGCAGCTGGGTCGGGAATGGTGGCTCACACCTGTAATCCCAGCACTTTGGGAGGCCGAGGTGGGCAGATCACTTGAGGTCAGGAGTTCGAGACCAGCCTGGCCAACATGGTGAAACCCCATCTCTTATTAAAAACATAAAAATTAGCCGGGCGCGGTGGCTCACGCCTGTAATCCCAGCACTTTGGGAGGCCGAGGCGGGTGGATCACGAGGTCAAGAGATCGAGACCATCCTGGTCAACACGGTGAAACCCTGTCTCTACTAAAAATACAAAAAATTAGCTGGGCATGGTGGCGCGTGCCTGTAGTCCCAGCTACTCAGGAGGCTGAGGCAGGAGAATTGCCTGAACCCAGGAGGCGGAGGTTGCGGTGAGCCGAGATTGCGCCATTGCACTCCAGCCTGGGTAACAAGAGCGAAACTCCATCTCAAAAAAAAAAAAAAAAATACAAAAATTAGCTGGGCGGGGTGGTGTGCGCCTGTAATACCAGCTCCTCAGGAGGCTGAGGCAGGAGAATAACCTGAGCCCAGGAGGAGGAAGTTGCAGTGAGCCAAGACTGTGCCACCGTGCTCCAGCCAAGGCTAGACTCCATCTCAAAAAAAGGCAGGGGACAGCTGGAACCCAGCACCCACTGTCTACTGTCAGGAGGATGGGTGGGCCCATTGCTACTCAATCTGATTTTTTTCTTCCCCAAGAGAAACAGGAAATCTGAATTTTTACATAAAATGGCCCCTATTTTTAAACCTGGGCAACATGGCCAGGAGCAGTGGCTCACACCTGTAATCCCAGCACTTTGGGAGGCTAAGGTGGGAAGATCACCTAAGGTCAGGAGTTCAAGACCAGTCTGGCCAACATGGTGAAACCTCATCTCTACTAAAGATACAAAAATTAGCCAGGCATGTTGGCGTGCACCTGTAATTCCAGCTACTCGGAAGCTGAGGCAGGAAAATCACCTGAGCTCAGGAGGCAGAGATTGCAGTTAGCCGAGATCGAGCCACTGCACTCCAGCCTGGGCAACAAGAGCGAAACTCTAACTCAAAAAAAAAAAACAAAAAACACCTGGGCAACAAATTCAACGTTCTGTTTGTTCAGGCCAAACATTATTTCTCTGACCTTCCCACTGGCATTTAAACACAAATGTGCACAAGAATGCCCCTTAAAGGTGGTCATTCACATGTTTTAAGATGTGCTTTGTATGCCGTCAAGATTTCAACGATTTAAAATACATTTAAAATTACATTCAGGAAACCCAGGACTGAGAGAACAGCCTCACACTCCCCAGGCGGAGATATGCTTTAACCCCCAGCAGATGGCCCCCACTTACCTTGTGAGGACTGGGTGAGGGTGGTAGTGCCCGCTGGGGACCTCAAGTGAGGAGGGATGAGAATGGCGTTGAGAGACGGTTGGATGGAGAGTTCTAGAAACAGCAATTGACATGCCAGTCAGGGTAGCCTACAGCAGGGTTATGATGGGCACCAAATGGGAACCCAGCTATTGGTAAGGCCAGTTGTTTGTGGACACTTTCAGCCACAGGCCTCTCTCAGTGAAAAACTAGAAAAAGCCTAGCACACGGCAGATCACAGTAGAGCATAACTGAAACAGGTTCGATTACCCCTGAATCCGGGGGTCATCTTTCCTGAGCCCCCGCCTGCCTTGTACCCTACCCTTAGCTCCCCACTCCTGCTTCAACACCAAGCTCTTCACAATCTTTGACTGGCCCCGCCCTGCTCCCCAGATCCCAGGCTATGCCCTCACCACCAGCACTGAAGTTGAAGAGAGGGGGAAGTGGGCGGTTGTTAGGGAGCTGGGTTCCCAGACATCGTAGTTCATCAAAGAAGCTGTGGGCGCAGGCCTCTAGTGGGGAGAGCCTTGAGGACGGGGTGTACTCCAGCAGGCTGGAGCAAAGCGCGATGGCCTCCGGCGGCGTTCGAGATTTAAACACCTGGGGAATGGGTGCAGGGGTCATGAGGGTGAGATGCCCTGGTCACTAGCATACTCCTGTTATCTCACTGCCACAGTGTCTGTGGCAAGTATGACTGGCTACTTCCCACACCCCCACCTTCCAAATGGAGAAACTGAGGCCCAACCACTAAGGAGAGATCAGTTTGTATCGGGTGAGCAGCCAGCCCAGGTCTGGAATGTATAAGCCCTGCTGTGAGCTTTTTCCCCTCCATAATAATTAGAATCTTGAATTTACTTGTGAGTTCTTGACTTTTAAGATGCCATAAACTGGCCGGGCGCGGTGGCTCACGCCTATAATCCCAGCACTTTGGGAGGCCGAGGCGGGTGGATCACGAGGTCAAGACATCGATACCATCCTGGTCAACATGGTGAAACCCCGTCTCTACTAAAAATACAAAAAATTAGCTGGGCATGGTGGCACGCGCCTGTAGTCCCAACTACTCGGGAGACTGAGGCAGGAGAATTGCTTGAACCCAGGAGGCGGAGGTTGCGGTGAGCCGAGATCGCACCATTGCACTCCAGCCTGGGTAACAAGAGCGAAACTCTGTCTCAAAAAAAAAAAAAAGATGCCATAAACTTTGAAATTGCATGGAAGTTACAGATCCCTGGATAACTCTCCAAATCCTCCTAAGCCATGATTCTGAGGCCAGGTCCACAGAACACTTGACCTCCAAGGGGGAGTGGCTCTCAGTCATGCTGCCCTAAGCCCCGAGCCCTGCCCCACCTTTGTCCAGGGGTGAGCTTTAATCTGAGGGAACTTGAACTCCGTGTAGTTGGGGTTCATCTCTCGGATTTGTTCCCGGGTTGGTGTTCCCAGCACCTGTAAAAAGAGGGAGGGGTCTGAGACAAGGGCCCCACCCCTCAGCCCCACCCCCTGCCTACCCCAGCCCCACCCCTCACCTTGATGATCTCCACCAGCTGGTCCACCCCACTGTCCCCAGGGAAGATGGGCTGGCCCAGGAGGAGCTCCGCCAGTACGCAGCCAGCTGACCAAACATCTGAGGGGAAATGGGGGGAGCGTCAGGGCTAGGCGAGTAGGGCCACCAACCTCCCAGTATTTCTATTCCTCATGTCCATCCTGAGAGTGTCAGGAGCCCCATTTTCTCAAAGACAAAGTACCTGGCCCAAGGTCACATGAAGCCTAGAAACACTGGCCTGATCTTGACCCTGAAGGTCTGCAAGCCTTTGCTACACTCTCTAGTCTAGATGTGTTTCCAGCCCTCAGTGCCTTTCTCTGCTAAGGACCCCAATGAGCTCTTTCTTGCAGCTAGCCTTAGATGACAGACCAAACTAGGCCCAAACCTGCCAACAGGCACCCGTGTTCTTTGGGCCTCAGGAAGGTACAGCCTTAAATCTTGGACTGCCTTCCTCTTGTTCCAACTTCTATCCTTCCCATGGGAAGAGCTACAACCTGGCAGCTTCACCCTCCCTGCTTGTACCTTGACCCCCACAATGTGAGTTCATACCTAAGGGACTACACAGTTCCCCACGCTGCTGCAGAATGTTCCCTTTCAAACTCTTTCTTGCTTATTCCCTCATTTCAGCCTTCCCCTCATGCATGAAAAATGGCAGTCGTCCCCACAAACAGGGAAGGACACAGAGGCCCTGGGAGCAAGTTGCACCTTCATGGTGGCAAAGCCTTGCTTCCTGATCCCCCCAAGGTCTCCAGCAGCCCTTCCCCCTAGCTAAGAACAGAGGGTTGGCAGGGAGGTTCCAGAACTGGTATGGACTCTGGAGTCAGGTCAGCTTTCAAATCCCAGCCCTGCCCAGTCCCAGCGGTGCCACTGCTGGCAGACAGCCTCACAGCTCTAAGCCTTAGGTTGCTCATCTGTAAAACGAGCATCTGACAGCATCAGCCTTCTAAGTTTGTGAGGACTTAAGCTTTTATCAGCAAGCCTGGCATAGAGCACACAGAGAAATCCAAAATAGGGCTGGGCATGGTGGCTCACACTTGTAATCTCAGCACTTGGGGAGATCGAGACGGGTGGATCACGAGGTCAGGAGTTCAAGACCAGCCTGGCTAACATAGTGAAACCCTGTCTCTACTAAAAATACAAAAACTTAGCCGGGCGTGGTAGCAGGTGACTGTAATCCCAGCTACTTGAGAGGCTGAGGCAGGAGAATTGCTTGAACTCGGAAGGCAGAGGTTACAGTGAGCTGAGATTGCACCATTGTACTCCAGACTGGGCAACAGAGTTAGACTCTGTCTCAAAAAAAAAAAAAAACCCTCCAAAGCTTCCAAGATTGTCACTACCCCCCGCCACCCTCCCATAGCTCTGACCAATGGACGAGGTGTAATCAGTGGCTCCAAAGATGAGCTCTGGGGCCCGGTAGTAGCGAGAACAGATGTAGGAGACGTTGGGCTCCCCTCGGACCAACTGCTTTGCACTGTGGGAAGAGAGAGGCAGGAGTAAACACGAGGTAAGGGGGATCCTCCCCAGTCTCTTCAGCCACCCAACATGCCCCAAGCCGACCTGCCAAAATCGCAGAGCTTGAGGACAGCAGTATCAGGGTCCACCAGCAGGTTCTGGGGCTTGATGTCGCGGTGACACACACCCTGGGAGTGGATGTAGGCCAAGCTGCGGAAGAGCTGGTACATGTACACCTGGGGCAGGAACAGGACGGCAGAACTTCAGCCCAGCTCTCCCCACACAGCACCACTACCCAACCAGCGTGGCCTGAAGAGCCCTTCCAGGCCCACTCTCCCTGCTGCCTTCACAGCTTTGGGGAAACCCCTGTTTGAAACCCTTGGTTATCTTAGTGTGCACCACAATTACTTGGAGGACTTGTTAAAACAGGGACTGCTGGCCAGGGGCGGTGGCTCATGCCTGTAATCCCAGACCAAGATAGGTGGATTAGTAGAGGTCGGGAATCCAAGACCAGCTTGGCCAACATGGTGAAACCCCGTATCTACTAAAAATAAGCCGAGCGTGGTGGCACACGCTTGAAATCCCAGCTACTCGGGAAGCTGAGGTAGAATCACTTGAACTCGGGAGGCAGAGATTGCAGTAAGCCAAGATCGAGCCACTGCACTCCAGCCTGGGCAACAGAGTGAGACCCTGTCTAAAAAACAAACAAAAAACAGGGCCTGCTGGGCCCCACTCTCAGAGTTTCTGTCAGTCAGTTCTGGATGAGCCATTTGCAACAAGCTCTCCAGCACCGATGCTGGTCTCCGGACCACACTCTGAGAACCACTGCTTTAATCACAACCCTTGGCAGAAGCCTGATGAATAAGAAAGCTATGTCAGGAGGTTATCATAAAACAGGCTAGGGAGCCAGGCACTCAGCTTCCCCCTCACCAAAACCACTGGCTCCTTAATCCGACAATCAAAACCACCCCTGAGCCTGCCCCCTCTCCAGCTCCATTTTCCTGCTATTCTCCCTCCCACTGACTAGAACAGAAGGGGAATGAGAGCAGGATTTTGAGTTTCAGTCACTGCTGCATCCCCCAGGGCTAGATAGACCAGGGCGTGGCTCCTAATAACAGGACTGCTTCCTACGCCCCCTTCCCTTTATTCCAGTCCCCCTCAGCCAAAGAGGCCCCTTCCTTGCCCTGGTCAGTCTCCTCCAGGAAGCCTTCTGTGATCCTTCTCACCCACAAACCAGGCTGGGTGCTTCCTCCATTTCCAGAATTCCCTGTGCTCCTTCTGGTATGGCAGCAGTAGTTCATTTAATTTTCTGTGACGATGCCTGTCTACCGTACCAAACTGAGAGCTCTTCAAGGGCAAGGGCTGGGTCTAGTCAACAGTGCCTCTGGAATTGTTCAGCACTGGGCCCTATGCAGGCAGTCACAGGACAGATTCCCGAAACCAGAGGGTTCACCTCCGGGGAGGTGAGGTCCAACAGCCACGACCACTGGTAAGGCCCATGTTGGCTCACCCAGGCTCGGGTACGTAAAGCCAGCAGGAGCAGCAGCTGGGCCCCAAGTGACCTCCAGCAAACAAATCCACCCACCCCCTTCCAATGCAGCAGGCTGCTCCAGCCTCTGTTCGCCATATCATCCCTGGGCTGCAATCATTCATTCATTCATTCATTCAAACACCTCCTGAAGGTCTGTAACACCCAGGGCACAGTGCCAGGCACTGGGGAATGAGCCTGCACAGACGATGGACGGAGATCAGTTCCTGGCTCTGTGGATGCTAACCTTCCTCCAACCCTAACTCCTTCCCACCTACTCCCGACCAAGGCTCTGAAGACCCGGACTCTGGCCTCGGCAGCTGAACCTGTGCATTCCTAGTCCCCACCACTCCCTTATCCTGAGCTAACCCCAACATCTCTGGTGCCACTGGACTCCCCATATGGACCTGGGCAAGTGCCTGGCTGCCTCCGAAGCCCCGGGTCAGTCTGCCTTCCTGATTCAGTTAGGCCTTGCCTGCCTTGGCCCTCCCCTATATATTAGGCAAGCTCCATCTCTGGGGGTTATGGGAACAACAGCAGGGAACACAGGGCCTCCAAAGGCGAACATAAACTATGCAGATGAGGTATTCCATAAAAGGTGGGAGGCTCCAGAGCCCCTGGCTTTATGGGCCTGGGTCCCAGCAGCCTGCCTGCCGGCCTACCTTGACATAGAGGATAGGGATGGTCAACTTGGCCTTGGTGAAGTGACGGGCCACCCGGTATACTGTCTCGGGCACATATTCCAGCACCAGATTTAGGTAAAGCTCGTCTTTCTGCAGGGAGCAAAGGAGAGGTGTGAGGCACTGTGAGAAGAGTGAGGAAGGGGGAAGGAAGAGTGCGGGGAGCAGTGGGGGAGGGACTGGCACTCATGGGAAAGGCAGACAGGCAGGAAAATGGCTAGAGTCGAGGTAGAGCACCCCACCACCATCTTGAGGTCTCACCTTCTCCCCACTGGAGTAGAAAAAGTATCTCAGCCTCACAATATTGCAGTGGTCCAGCTTACGCATGATCTGCAGCTCTCGGTTCTTGGGGGTTAAGGAAGAGAGTCTCAGAATACGACAAACTCTCTTGGCTCCCCATCTCTACTCACTCACTCCCCACAACAGAGCCAGGCAGCTACTTCCTGTGTCCCAGCTCCAAGGTCCCCTGGAGTATCCCTCAATTCCTTCTCTCCAGCCTGTTCCCTTTCCACATGAGCTGGAGGCCTATGGGTTAAACGCAGGCCACAGAAGTGTTTTCTTCAGCCCACTTTAAAAAAAAAATTCAATTTATTGCTGACATGTAAAAATCAAATGACACCTTTCTTCTGATTTTTTTCCTCCAAAAGAAAGAAAAAGGATAATATAAAATTTATTTATTTATTTATTTTTTGAGATGGAGTTTCACTCTGTCACCAGGATGGAGTGCAGTGGCAAGCTGCAACCTCCACCTCCCGGGTTCAAGCGATTCTCCTGCCTCAGCCTCTTTATTTATTTAAAAAAAGAACCTGGCTGGGGCCAGGCACAGTGGCTAATGCCTGTAATCCTAGCACTTTGGGAGGCCAAGGCAGGCAGATCACCTGAGGTCGGGAGTTTGAGACTAGCATGACCAACATAAAGAAACCCCGTCTCTACTAAAAATACAAAATTAGCCAGGCATGATGGCACACACCTGTGATCCCAGCTACTTGGAGACTGAGGCAAGAGAATCACTTGAACCCGGGAGGCATAGGTTGCAGTGAACTAAGATCACACCATTGTACTCCAGCCTGGGCATCTCAAAAAAAAAAAAGAACCTGGCTATGCTGGCCAGATTGGTTTTGAACTGCTAGCCTCAAGCAATCCTCCTGCTTTGACCTCTCATAATTCAAGGATTATAGGTATGAGCACACACACCCAGCTTTAAAGAGAAAGAAAAAAAAAAAAAAACAGCTGGGCATGATGGTTCACACTTGTAATCCCCTCACTTTGGGAGGCCAAGGCAGGGGGATCACTTGAGGCCAGGAGTTCGAGACCAGCCTGGTCAACATGGCAAAACCCCATCTCTACTAAAAATACAAAAGAATTAGCTGGGCATGGTGGCATGGCACACACCTGTAATCCCAGCTACTCAGGTGGCTGAGGCATGCGAATGGCTTGAACCCAGGAGGCAGAGGTTGCAGTGAGCCGAGATAACACCACTGCACTCCAGCCCGGGTGACAGAGCGAGACTCTGTCTTTAAAAAAAAAAAATAAGGCCTGCTGCAGTGGCTCACACCTATAATCCCAGCACTTTGGAAGGCTGAGGCAGGTGGATCACCTCAGGTCAGGAGTTCGAGACCACCCTGACCAGCATGGAGAAATCCCATCTCTACTAAAAATACAAAATTAGCCAGGCATGATGGTGCATGCCTGTAATCCCAGCTACTCAGGAGGCTGACACAGGAAAATCGCTTGAACCTGGGAGGCAGAGGTTGCAGTGAGCTGAAATTGCACCATTGCACTCCAGCCTGGACAACAGGAGCGAAACTCCGTCTCAAAAAATAAAAAATTTCACATCTAAATCCAGTTTTTTATTTGTCTTGAAAAATCAGGGCCAGACACAGTGGCTCAAGCCTGCAATCCCAGCACTTTGGGAGGTCGACAGGGTAGATCACTTGAGGTCAGGAGTTTGAGACCAGCCTGGCCAACGTGGCAAAACCTTGTCTCTAATAAAAATACAAAAAAATTAGCCGGGCATGGTGACCCACACCTGTAATCCCAGCTACTCAGGTGGGTGAGGCACAAGAATCACTTTAACCCAGGAAGCAGAAGCTGCAGTGACCTGAGATCGTGCCATTGCACTCCAACCTGGGCAACAGAGACTCCATCTCAAAAAAAAAAAAAAAAAAATCAGGTGTGGGCACATGAGGCTTGCCACCCTACCTGCCACAGGCAACAAGAGAGAGGTGGTGGCCATCCAGCTCCAGCTGACCCTGGTCCCCTGGAATCATCTGGGTCTTTGAACTCTAGCTAGGATCCTGAGTCCCAGACTCCACACCTCCACCTCTTCCCAGAAGGCAGTCTCAGCATTCTTGCCCATTCTCTATTCCTTTGTGGGGCCTAGGAACTCCCTGCCCCCACATCCCTCTCACTTCTGGAACCCAACTCCAATCAAATTCTGACACCCTGGAGCTCCTCCTGCCCAAGAGCCCTCCCTGCCAAGATCCAGGCCCTGGTCTGGTTCCCTTCCAGTCTAGGCTCAGTTCTCCCACATCCAGATAGCCTAAGCTCCAAATGCCAGGCCCTTAAACACCAATTATTCCTCAATTTCCACTTCTTCCATCTCCTCCTAGTTCCCTGGGCCTCTGCTAGCTCACAGGGCACCCCCATTCCATCCTGCACCAGCCAAACACCTGGGCAGAGCGTGACCTTCAGAACCACCCGCCTAGCCCTGCCAGGTGCCTTTTTCCTCTGGGAAAAAGTGTAACCAAAAGGTTAAGGTAGAGGGCTTGGAAACCAGATTGTAGCCTTGACTGGGGCAAGTACTCTATGACCTCAGGCAATTCTCTTATCTGAGTTTCAGTTTTCCTGCTCCTTATCTTATACTTAAAATGGGTATAACAATAGTACCTACCCTCAGAGAATCTTTATATAAATTAGACAAGAACCTGCCTATAAAGCATTTACACTGAGCAAATGCCCAATAAGAGTCAGCTCTGAGCTCTCCTGGGATCCACATTTCCCATCTTCCACAGGTCTTATTTCCTCTTTTCCCCCTCTTTATCTTCTGGACCATGGCTCTGAAACCCAAGCCTTCAGCTGTCTGACTAGAGTTCTCCCACCAGTCATGCCCAGTTCCCAAACCTCCCCATCCCCATCCCGCCCAAGCTACCTTGAACCTCTTGTCCTGGAGAACCTTCTTGATGGCGACCAGTTCCCTGGTCTCTGCCAGCCGTGCCTGGTACACAACCCCAAATGAGCCATTGCCAATCACTTTGATGTCTGTGTAAGCCACCTCTTGGGAGCGCTCTGGGCCTTGGCCTAGAGTGGCTACTACTGTGGTCACCTTCCCGCTGTCACCTGGGGAACAAAGGGGATACACGATCCACTGACCCATCCTGTCTGCGCATCACCCCATCCTGGGGCTGTGGGAGGAAGGGAAATCTCTGCAGGAAGCTTGTTGGGGCCCTCTTTGTCCCTTCCTCCTCTTTGAGGAGAGGTGGATGCTGGACCTTCCCAGTGACTTTTCCTCTCTTCCTTTCTGGGAACCTTAAATCCTGCCTCTCCTCCACATGGGAGGATATTGATACCTAAACCTCTCTGCTTCAAGGGTTGTCAACCCCAAATTTCTACTTCTAGGAAGCAACAGATCACTGGTCCATCTTGGTATTGGGAGACACCAGATGTTGACTCCATCCACTCTGACCTTCTGCCCTCTGGCCCCTCCTATTTGGAGAAAGCTTGACCCAACCTCGTCCACTTAAGGGAGCAGTAACCCTGAGTTACTCCTACTTTAGGAAAGCACTAGTCTTTCTCACAGCCTAGAGGATACTGACCTCTAAGTCCTCCCCTGTAGAGCTGTTAACTTCACTGGCTCTTAGTGACAGAAATGAATGTCCTCTCCTGGTATACCTACCAGTGCCTTGACCCTCACTTTTTGGTACTTTGAGATTAGAAAAAACACTGACCTGACCTCTTCATCTGTGTGGTCCAGAGCCCCAGACCCCTCCCTGTATGTGGGTGGTCCCTAATGGACAAGCACCAGATTATGAGAATGATGAACCTGACTTCTATTATCAAGGGGCTAGTCCAGCCTCAGTCCTTTGAAGGAAAGCTACAATTCTCAATTCCCATTATTCAGATGGTAGCAAACCTTGGTGCCATTCTTAGGGGTCTTTGAATAACTGATGAACCAAATCCTTTTGTTTTTTTTTTTGAGACAGAGTTTTGCTCTTGTTGCCCAGGCTGGAATGCAATGGTTCGATCTCAGCTCACTGCAACCTCTGCGCCCTGGGTTCAAGCAATTCTCCTGCCTCAGCCTCCCAAGTAGCTGGGACTACAGGCGCCTGCCACCACGCCCGGCTTATTTTTGTATTTTTAGTAGAGACGGGGTTTCACCATATTGGCCAGGCTGGTCTTGAACTCCTGACCTCAGGTGATCCGTCTGCCTCGGCCTCCCAAAGTGCTGAGATAACAGGCGTGAGCCACCACGCCCGGCCACCAAATCCATTTTGAGGGGCCAGAGACATGTTCTTTCAGAGGGAGATAACCCTACATCACTGTTTTTTTTCAGAGCCAATGACACCATACCCTAGAACAGTTATTAAAGAAGTATAATCTTAGATCCATATTCTATAGGAAACTGTGACCTACCCTGCTCCATTCCATTTTTGTTAAAGAAGACACACCAAGCCATGTATTTTAAAACATGGACTATGGACTTGGTTTGAAGGATATGCTGACTCCCAATGTCTTTATATCGAAGAAGCAGTACCTATTAATTCTCATCATTGGGGTACAGCTCAACACGCCACGTCTTGATTTTAATAGGGAAGATGATCTGAGCACCAGGTTTGGAAAGACCTGGCCCTATTCTTTGGGTACACAACACAGTAACCTCAAAGCCCTGCTTTTAAGTGATATTCACTCCAAATCCCCATCTTTTGAAGGACAGCGAATGCAGATCCCTCTTTTTCGGGGTATGGTCTTATTCTTGTTCTCTCAGGAGACAATAACTCTAGCTCCCCATTTGCAAGCGACTGTGACCTCTGATCCAGTTTTCTAATGAATAGCAACGTAAGATACCTGTTCTTACGGCTCAAGGACCCAAGACCTCAATAATGGAAGAACAGGGACTTGTAACTCGTTTCTTTAAGTGTTAATAATTCTAGGCCAAGAGTAATTCTGATATCCAAGAGATGGTAACCCCAAGACCCCTTTTTCTGGGAGGGAGAAGACTTGGATCCTCGGTTTAGGGAGGCACAGTGACCTCGCGCTCCTATCTAAGCATATGAAAGAACCTGACGGATGTCTGAGGAGCTTTAGGAACCCTGATCACCACCCTACACGGGCGCCGCTAGTACTCACGGCCCAGCTTCACCCCGGGCGGCGGGAAGCTAGTGCCTGCGCCGGGGCCTCCGCTGCCTCCTCCGCCGCTGCCGCCGGGTCCACCCCCGGAGCTCGAGGCCCCGACGCCCCCACCCATGGCCCCGACAGACGTCTTCCCGCCGCCGGTACCGCCTGGGCCGGAGGCCGAGCCTCCTGGGCCGCCGCCGCCGCCTCCGCCTCCGCCGCCTGGCTCCGCAAACGAGCTGGTCCGCGCCCTGCCCGAGCCCCCAGGGCCGCCACCCGAAGGCCCGCCGCCACTCATGGCGCCGAGCGCAGGCCCAGGCCGCGGGGCTCGGGCTGCCCGGGCTGCCCCAGCCGCCTCCGCTGCCGCCGCCTCCCCCGGGCTCCGGCCTCTTCCAGGCCGCGCCGCTCGGGCTAGGGCTCCGGCTCCGGCCCAGCGCCCGCCGCGGGGCACGCCGGGAGATGCAGTCCGGCTGTCGTCCGCGCCGCCGTCACCGCCCTCGGCCCGCACAGAGAGCCGCGTGGCACGCCGGGAAATGAAGTCCACAAAAGCCTCAGAGTACCACGGGAATGACGGGTCGCGCTGTACGCCGGGAAATGGAGTCCAGGGTAATCTGTCAGCCCACTGTACTACGGGGAACCCTGAAGGACTTTGGGAAGCAGAGAGCCTGATGCCGCTGGGAAACAGAGTCCACTCACTCAGTCTATTGGCTGTGTATGCGTCCCAGAGCCCGGTGCGCTCTGGGAAATTAAGTCGGCGCGCGTGAACCTGCGGATCTCCGGCCGTGATGCAAGCCAGGAAATGGAGTCGTCGCCACGCCCTCACCGCATTGCAGGTGTGAAGAGATTTTTAGAGCACGCCGGGAAATGGTGTCCCAGGTTGTTTCTAAGCCTCAAGTGGCTACCGCAGTTCCGGAGATGGGCGAGGAAATGGAGTAGGTTTCGCGCTCCCCTTCCCAGGTACGCTAGGCCGCAGTCCCTGCCGGGAAGTGTAGTCAACACCAAGGCTTCGGAGCAGTTGCCACAGAGAGCCCTAGTGTGTTCTGGGAAATGGAGTTCCAGGCATCCTCCCTATTGACTAAGGGGGCGGGATCGCCTAAGAGTTCCAAGCATGCTGGGGAATAGTCCAGACCTGACCTTTTTTAAGGCCAGTCTGCAGAGGCTTGCCGGGAAGCGGAGTCCAGTGGCCACCATTGGGGGCGTGTGAGCAAAAGTTTAGGGGCTGCAGCAGTTCCCTGGAGAGACTTAAAAGTGTTTCAGCGCCTTCTTCCTCGCCCCAGGTCCTTCTTTACGAAAGAGCCGAGGTCGATCAAGGACTGCTGGAAAATGGAGCCAAGCACCTTTAAGTTCTAGGTGATCATAGATCAGGAAAAAAAAAATGTCCCCTCTCTTGCCCCCCCCCCAAATCTGCAAAGGATTCAGGAAAGAAAGTTTTCGGCGGTTTTTCAGAACACTGGTCGTCGGATACAGTCTAGCGTTTCCTAGCAATGTGGTTAGCACCAGGAAGCTGATTGGAGCATTAAAAAGATTGAAATATAATTTCTGGGCCTGGCGCGATGGCTCACGCCTAAAATCCCACCACTTTGGGAGGCCAAAATGGGCGGATCACCTGAGGTCAGGAGTTCGAGACCAGCCTGGCCAACATGGCAAAACCCTGTCTCTACTAAAAGTACAAAAATTAGCCGGGCGTGGCGGCGAGTGCCTATAATCCCAGCTACTCAGGAGGCTGAGACAGGAGAATCGCTTGAACCCAGGAGGCGGAGGTTGCAGTGAGCCGAGATCGCGCCACTGCACTCCAGCCTGGGCGACAAGAGCGAGACTCGTCTCAAAAAAAAAAAAAAGAATTTCTGTCTTGAACCCCCATTCCATTTTTGCTTTGTTTGAGACAAGGTCTCGCTACGTTGCCCAGGCTGGAGGGGAGTGGTGCGATCATAGGTCACTGCAGCCTCGAACTTGCAGGCTCAAGCAATACCCCTGCCCAAGCCTTACATGTAGGTGGGACTACAGGCGTGCACCACCACGCCCGACTAATTTGCTTTCGTTTGGTTTGTTTTTTTGGGGTGGGGGTTGAGGGGAGTGCTTCGACATGTTGTCCAGGCTGGTCTCTAACTCCTGCCTCAGCCTCCCAACGTGCTGGCATGTCAGGCTTGCGCCACGGCACCGGGCCTCCCACTCTGTGTTTTGGGTCCTTCGCTTCCTAAATTACAGGGTCCCAAAAAGTCAAAAACAAGCCGGCTGCAAAGAGTACCCTCAGGTTTTTCGTACTCAGTGAGTCGTCCTATTTATCGATTAATACTCGAAGGAGAGGAGAATAGCCCCCAAAGGGCGCTGGGAAACAAGAGTTCCTATGTATGTGTGTGTCTCTTTCTCCCGGAGAAATACTTAGAACTAGAATGAAAGCGTTCTTAGCCCCTCCTGCCTCCTGGAATGGCGGGAAATGGAGTCTCTGGACTTCACGTTAATCCGAGCCTGTATTCCTACTAACTGTCCTGTCCTTTCTGAAGCCGGAAGAAAGTCCTGTTCTCAGTTTTTTCTCGACTGCAATTCCCAGCGTACAGAACCGCGGGAGAAGGTAGCGCCAAAGCCTGTTGAGACTACATTACCCAGAAGGCAAAGTGCGGACACACTTCCGCTCCCTTCACAAAGCAGGCGGCTGCACCATGCGCAGCTCGGCGCGGGCATTTCTGGGAGTTGTAGTTTCACAAGCAAATGAGGCCTACTGCCCTCTGATGGCAGCGCTGAGTCAAAAAGTAAAAATTTGAGTCAAGCCCTTTGGCCTAGGGATTCCGACACCCGACCAACAAGGCTCACAAGGGCGGCGGAATGGGGCGGGATAGCGGCGGTTACTTAACCGCCAGAACCCGTGGGGCATGCGCCGTGGGCTGCGCGTGGGCTGCGCGTGGGCAACCGCCACGAGGGGATTGGGATCCGTGGGAGTTTGAGGGTGACGGTCTGAGATCGATCAGGATGTTTGTAGAGGGTGAGAATGTTCATAGAGGAATGCTAGGAAGGGGTTGTAAACGTCTGAGAGAGGCGTATCGTGTCTGGAAGGGCTGAGAGGAGTCCTAGAGCTGTGAAGGGGTCTTTGATGAGCTTAGTGACCTGAGGATAATTACTGGGTGGAGAAGCCTGAGGGGAATTAGGGTGTCTGTTAAAAGGTCTGTGGGTGGCTGGCGCGGTGGTTCACGCCTGTAATCCCAGCACTTTGTGAGGTCAAGGCAGGTGGATCACTTGAGGTCAGGAGTTCGAGACCAGCCTAGCCAACACGGAGAAACAGCAGTTCAAGACCAGCCTAGCCAACACGGAGAAACCATATCCCTACGCACAAAAAAATTAGCCAGGCGTGGTGGTGCACTGTAATCCCAGCTACTCAGGAAGCTGAGGCACAAGAATTACTTGAACCCGGGAGGCTGAGGTTGCAGTGAGCTGAGATTGCACCACTGCACTCCAGCCTGGGTAATGGAGTGAGACTCTGTCTGGAAAAGAAAAAAAAAAAAGGTCTATGGGAGACAGAAATTACTAGTGACCAAGGGGATCTCTGAGTGACCTGAAGGGGCGAGAAATGGTTAGGAAGCATTGTGAAGGGGCTTTGAGAGTCTGTGGATATACTGGAGCTACATGTACAAAGTGGGGAGGTCTCTGATGAGATTAATCTGTGAAGTGCTTTGAGAGCATCTGTAAAGGGCTTTCCACTTGGAAGCAAGGATCTCAGAGGATATGGACAAGACCAAGGGTGTCTTCTTGCAGAAACATTTCAAGCCTGCTAATGGATTTAGGTGGGCAATTAAAGGTTAGAGGAGCCGCTGGAGTTTTCAAGGCCAAATGCCACCCGTGACATCCTACACAGCCAGAATCTGGGGCAACTAGTCCGGTAGGGCTGTGGTCTGACCTGGACAGCAGTTAGGGAGCTGAGCATCTGATTCCATGTTAGTTAGAGGTGCTTTAAAGGCACTGGGGTCAGGGAATGAGGCCAGTAGTCAGGGTCCTCTCCTCCCCCGAGTGACAACATCCTCTTCTCCGTCATCCCACCAGCACCAACTCAGCTGCATCTATGTTGCCAGGAGACATGTCTCATCCCAGCTTCCAGAAATAGCCCAGTGGCCCCCACCCCAGAGTATGACTTACATCACCCAGGAGAGGGAGCAGTTTCCCGCAGCCCGCCTCAGGAGCCTCGGTTTCCTGCCAATATCTAGCCCTGTATCCTCTTCCCTGCCAACGGACATCATCTGGGACCACCCACCCTGGCTGGCATGAAATGAGATGCAAGTGGGTAGCAGTTGCCAGTCAACGTTCCTTCCCCCTCAGGGTTGCACAGGGTGGAGTTTCATGGCGAAGCCAGTCCAACATGCCCTCAATTGCCAATCCATCTCTTAGCAGCTGTGTGGCCTCAGGGACACCCCTTCCCCTTTCTGGGCCTCAGGCACCTCACCTGCAGGAGAGACTGGCTTGTCTCTAAGGGCACTTCCAACCTGGATTATTCTTCCTAATTCTTCCATCCCTGATTCAAGCTCTCCAATCTCAGCTTCTATAGCTTTATGAGCTCATCTCAGATCCTCTGATCCTGAAAGCCTGATCTGGATCCAACTATCTTGGTGTTAGGAAGGAAAAGTCAGGAGTTGTTGAAAGAACATGGGCTTTAAAGTCCCGGCTCAGCCATAGGGCCTTGGGCAAGTCACTTAGCAGCACTGGTTGCCCCTACCTTACTGGACACTGACAGCAACAGCACTGCGGCTCCTAAGTACTGGACACACAGTAAGTCAACAGCATCGATGACTAGTAAGCCGGACCCTTCACTTCGTGCTGGCTGGGGGTGTTCCCCTGGCTGGACCAGAAGATCACTAAGTTACCTTGCAAGGTCTACATTTCAAGAGACACTGCAGGCTGGTCTCCAAAGGGAGTTCTCCAAAGAACTCCCAGCTGAACTCAGAGCAACATGAGGGTTGTGGGCAGGGTACTAGGGGCAGTGCCATAGGGAGCTCCTGGTCTTCACTGGGGACCTGGGGTGTGGGAAGAATTCTCAGCTACAAGAGAGAAGGCATCCAGGCAATCGAAAAACAAGGGCATCGGGGTCATTGCAAAGAACAGTAAGAGCTTCCAAGGACAAGATCCCCATGGAACAGAGGAGCAGTCAGATGAAGCCAGCACATGCCCAAGACCACTATCATCAAGCTCTGGGGCTTCTGTGCCTCTGAGGTCAGGAGATGGTTTCCCAGGCCTGGATTTGGCCCATTCAGATTAGGGTTAGGCCCTCTATACCAATCCGGCCAGACTCACTAGCAGGAAGGCTGTGGCCCCTCCTTCAGAACCAAGCGAAGGCTGTGGCCAGGAGGCGCTGCACCTAGCACCTATGACATTGATCACTGCATCCAAAGGTCCAAAGTTTTATTGTTTTGAATACATTCTCCAGCGGCCCCTCTACTCCCCCCACCCTCAGTCCCCAATACAGAATAAGGCTTGACCGCAGCCCCCCACCCCACCCCAGAGGCCCCAGCTGGGAGGCAGAGGGGGCTTCCAGTTTGGTTTCAGGGCACCCCCTTCCCATCCCCCCACCCGCCTGCCCATGGACCAGTCCTAGGAGCAGCTGGGGGTGAAGGGGCTGGACGGGCGCAGGGGTAGAGTGGGGGAGGGATAGCAGGCACTTGTTAAGATTTGTGGCCCATGGGCGGTACCCCTCGATGCCCTCCACCCTCCTCCCCCCAACACATGGAATTTTTGGTTCATCATCAAACTGTCCCTCCCTCCCCTGCTGTGACCTTGTTGGGTATGGGAAACCTAGGCACTCTTGGTCCCCTGGAGGGGCAGGGCAGGCATGGCTGGGGCTGAGGAGGGCTAGGGGTGGGACAGAGGGGAAGGTGCAAGAGGCAGAGAACAGGGAGGGAAACAAGGCTTTACTTCCTACGCGATTGTAATAAAAAAGTTCCTGGGTGTTAAGGCCAGAGCCTCAATTCAAATATAAATTCCCCAGAATGGAGGTGGCCCCCCTAACTTCCCCCTCCCTCCCCGCTACCACCACTTTGCCCCAGAGCTTAGAAACCCACAGAGACGGGAACAGCCCCTAGCCCTGGGCACCCACCCACCCCCACCATTTAAAAAAAAGAAATTAAAGTTTTATACAAAATGTGGGGAGGGGGAAGGGAGGAGGCAGGGAAGAGACAAGAGAGCTGCCCTCGCCTCCAGGGCACGGGGGGGCTTAAGGCAGCAAAAGAAGCATGGGGGGTTGGGGGCACATGGGTCCCCTGCCCACAGCCCTCAGGAGTCTCGGTGCTCCAGGGAGAGCTGGGCCGTGGCATGCTGGAGGTCAGAGCTCACCCGCCTTGGGGTGAGGGGCCCCCCGGCCTCCCCAGGCCCCTCCCCACGCACCTTCTTGTCCTCGCCCTCATCCTCAAAGACCCCAGTGGGGCCCCCACCCCCTTCCAGGCGACAGTCTTCACTCCAGCGCCGCTTAAAGCGCAGCTTGAGAGGCATGCACTGGGCCGCCCCGGGTGCCTCGCCGGGTTCAGGCTTGGGGGGTGCAGGTGGGGCACGGGGTGTCTTGAACACCTCCCCATCTTCCTCATCCTCATCACTAATGTCAGTCACCTCCACCTCCTCCGACTCGCCTTCCGAGATGGGCTCCACCTTGATCTGAGGTGGCGGGGGCGGTGGGGCCAGCCCGCCTGCGCTCTTGTCAGCACTGGCTGGGGCCTTCTCCCCAGCTGCCCGCTGTCGGCGTCCAAGTGGGGGCGGCTGGAGCTTAAACTTGAATGGAGAGGAAGAAGAAGAAGAGGATGACGAGGCCGAGGAGGGGACCGGTGGGGTTTCGGGCGCCATGGGCGGCAGTGGGCACTTGTCGGGGCGCTGGGGCTGGGGAACCACCAGCCCAGGGTAGTGCAGAAAGGCGCGGGGGCTGAGGTGGTAGTTGTAGACGCTTTGGGTGTGGGCCTGCAGGTACCGTTTCATGTCCTCAGGGCTGAAGGAGAAGTGAGAGCCTCCCCCTGCTCCGCTGGGCCCCCCACCAGCACTGGGGTACATAGGGCTCAGCGTGGGCGAGGGAGTGTAGGCCAGGTGGGTGGGCGTCATGGGCAGAGCCGGGGAGAGCTGAGGGGGCAGCAGGGAGCCAGGCCCAGCCAGAGGAGACACAGGGAAGGGGCTGAGGGGTTCAGGGCCACCCCGAGGCCGGGGGTAGACGCGGAAGACACCAGGGTCATGGGGCAGGCGGGCCAGCGGGGGCCCTCGGAAGGCACCCAGATCCGGAGGGCCGGGTGGTCGGGCCCGGGGATCCTCTCCCAGCGGTTCCTCCAGCTCTGATGTGCCATCACTACAGTCACTGACTGAGCCTCGGCCCAGGCGGCGAGCCACCACAGCCGAGAAGAGGGATGATGAGGATGAAGAGCAGGCAGGTGGTGAGCGAGGGTCCTCAGTGGGGGACAGCACCTCGGAGGGCGTTGAGGGAGGGAAGCGGAAGTGGCTACCGCCCGACGGCACTGGCGGGGCACTCTGGGGCACCGCACCCCCTGGCAGGGGAAAGGAGACTTGTCAAGGCCCCTGGCCTAGCCTGGAGGGGCACACAGACCCTCTCCACACCAACCATTCCCGGTACTCACCAGCCAACCCCACGTCAATGAAAGGGTAATTAACCAGCACCAGTTTGTTGAAATTGAACTTGTAGGTGAACCGTTTCCCCTTGGTCTTGTGCAGAATGCGCTTGTTATAGTAATAGCTGTGGGTACAGAGATGCCAATGGGAGGGTCAGGTACACACGATCCAGGTCTAGCCTCCACACCTTGACACGCACTTAGGTGTGGTTCCCAAAGGGCCACCAAGGAACATGGGTCACAGAAGAGAAATCAAGTGCCCAGAGGGTAGGTACCAGCTCTCTCCTCGGGTCTAAGGCAGAACTAGAGGATCCATTAATGACTGTATTCTCTTCTCAGGATACCTCTGTGCTACCAAGGGGCTCAGGGAGGAGCTGGGAGTGGCCCAAGTTTCACAGCTAGGATTTGGGAAAGCCAGGGGTCAGACCCAATGTCTGTTCCCATGAGCCAGGGGGTATGCAACCGGTGGGGGCCGTCCACATGTGCTCAGGGGTCCCCAGCCCGTCCTCACCGCAGGGCCCGGCTCAGCTTGTCGTAATTCATCTGGGGCTTGCACTTGCGGACGCCCCACAGCCGGGCCACCTCATCAGGGTCTTTGATGACGAATTCCCCGTAGTCCCCCTGCCAGGCAATGACGCCCTGGTACTCCTCCTTCCGAAGCAGCTCCAGGATAAAGTGCCACAGCTGGATCTGCCTCGAGCCAGGGGACGACTCTGGCTTGTAGGCCCAATCCGGGAAGGCAAACCCTGGGGACGGGAGGCAGGGAGTGGCCTGGGGTCAGGATGCCAAATCCAGGGCTCTGGGTCCCATCCCGGGGTCCACCTCTGCCCTGCCTTCAACATGGGGAAATCTGTCTTGCCTCAGCCAAGTCAAGACCTGATTTAAGAGAAGACTGTGTGTGTCTGTCTGTCTGCATGTGAGGGGCTAGACAGGAGCTGGGGGGAGGGGAAGCTGAAGCCTGCTCCAGCGACACCGGGAGAAACAGGAAACCGTCGGCGGTGGGTCCCGGGGCCAGTGCCAGGGGGCCAGGCACCAAGCCAGGCTGGCGGGCAGGGCTGCCAGTGGGGGAGGGGCAGGAAGGGGCACACGTGGCCAGCTGGGTTGGGGTACAGCCCCCCAGCTTACCCCCACTCCCATCTAGAGACAAATGCACTACCCCAGCTCCTCTGATCTCTTTAGAAACATGCACCGTCTTCCCCCAAAGATCCAACAGAGCCCCTACTCCCACCCCAGGACCCGAGAGGAAGATTTTTTTTTTTTTTTCTTAAAAGGACCAGGAGGGGTGGGGTGACTGGTTGCCGATGAGGTCAGCGCTTGCACACACAGAGGCTTCTGTCTTCCCTGGAGAGTGAAACCCAGACTGTCTGAGAGGCACCCCCCAAGCCCTGGACCCTCTGAGCTACACTGCCCTCCCCAGACCCAGGCATCCAGGCCCCACCTGGCTGGAGGGCCCAGCCCAGGCCTGGAGCTTAAGCAGGCACTCTGGAGCTGTCATCCTCTTCCCACTTCTGTCTTCTCATCCTCAGCTTCTTCTCTGCCCACCTGCCTGCCCGCCCGCCCCCAGCATTAACCTTGGGTAGAGGTTGGTGGTGGGCTGGCTGGTCTCTGGAGGGGGTGGGCAGCCTCGGGTGGGGGGTGGGGGGGTTGTGGTTGTTGTCATTTCCCAAACCCCCGGGTAATCAGGGGCCATCAATAATTCAGCACCAGGCAGCCGGTAATGGAGGGGTGGGAGGAGGGAAAGGAGAGGAAGGGAAGGAGGGGGGACACAGGCAGGGGCCCTGGTGCCACTAGAGAGAGAAGGCCAAGGTGGTGGCTAGAGATGGACGGCTCCCAAATCCAGTCAGGCTGCAGGGGTCAGCAGGTATCAACCAGGCCTCCAGGCAACACAGCCACCCTCAAAGACTCCACCCCAGTCTGGAATCCAACAGGGGATCATTCCCCTTGGGAACTCAGGGAATCAGTAGTTCCTGCTCCCACAGGGACCACCCCCTCCAAATCCAGAGCTCACCGTCCCCAACAGGGACTTGGGCCCCAAATCCTGGCCAGACTGGGCTGCAGTATCGCATACCCCGTGGAGTCCCTGCCCCATTCAGATATTCCAGCCTTCCACCTTCCACCGGGGTATGACCTCCCGCTATTCACAGACCAGCACCAACAGCCCCTGTTCATTTAAAAGTGACAGCCTTTGACGACCCCTTTCAGGGACTCCAGAGCTCCATCGCTCTCTTGGGAATCTAGGTGTTCACCCCATTATCCTCACCCTTCTAGAGAATTCAGATCACAAGGTCTCCTGCAAGGCCCAGGGTCTTTTAGAACCCAGGTGACCAAGCCATCAGCTCCATGGACCCTCACATCCCCTACACAAAGCTCCACGCTACTTCCACCTCAGCCCCAATCTGGCTCTAGAACCAGAAGGGGGGCTGAAGCCCCTGAGACATCAGTCTGGGGGTGGGGGATGTACTGACTTCCACCCTCCCCCCAAAATTAAAGCCACCCTTCCCAGCCCACCCGCCCCAGCCTCCGTGTCCCGGTAACCAAGCAACGTGTGTGCAGCGACAGTCCTGGGAGCGGGGGAGCAGGAGGCTAAAAATAAACTTTGCAGAAGAGAGGGAGTGAGAGAGACTACATGCAACACAAAGGGAACTCGGAAAGGAGGTGGGGGGGCTCTGGAAAAGCCTCAAGCCGCATTCTGGGAGCTGTCCCAGGCCCCCTTGTTAAACCCCTTCCCTGAGCAACCCCTCCTCCAGGGTCTGGACCCTGGCTCCCACTCCTGGCAGGGACCCTTCCCCACTCCCAGGCCCACCCCAAGGATGGCTTTCCTAATCGGACACAGCATACATGAAGGCCTGTTCCTGGCTTTAGGGGGGAGAATGAAGAGGGGGTGACGTCAGGGTGTCTCAATGGGGCTCTGTTCCCCAGGCCTTGGAGCCAGGAGCCAGGCACGGGCAAGGGGAGCATGTGTGAGTGTGTTGTGTATGCGTCCACGTGCTTAAAACAGGGAAACACCAGACCTGCACAGCGGAAGCTTGGGGGTGTGGGACCTCAGGAATATGGGGGCCAGTGAGGCAGGGAGAGAGCAGACACACAGAGAGAGGGGTTCAGAAGACTGCGAGACAGGGTGCAGAGTGGCAGCAGACAGACAGGAAGGGCTGAAATGGCGAGGTCCCAGAAGCACACCTGGGTCCCACAGAGGCGGGGTAGGGATTCTCCCAGGCAGACTGCAAGCCTGGGGAGACAAAACTCCTGGGCACCCCCCCAAACTCACGCGACAGCCCAAACTTTTTTAAGGGACCATGAGGGTCGGAAGGGAGGAGTGATGGTAGAGGAAGAACACGCCGGCCTCCTGGGGGGCCCCACTACCTCCCCCACTCCAGGCGGCCCTCTATGGCGCCAGAGCCGGGAAGAAAACAGGAAGTGGGAAACAGCCACGGCAGAGGAGAGAGGGGCCGGGATGGTGGATCGGATGGAGGGGTGCGGAGCGGCAGACCAGGAGGCAGACGGAAAGATGCACCGATTGGAGGCCATTCCAGGCCTCCCGCCCCTCTTCTTCCCCCCTCCGGGGAACCCACACACTGCTAGGTCCTCAGACGGGGTTGGGGAAGCGACCAGCCGGTCCCATCAGGCCAAGGCCGGTAGCAGGGAGGGAAGATGAGGCGGGGTTGTCTGGGCGCCTCGGCCTCCTCTTCGGACCAGGGGAGGCTCCTGCTGCCCCCAGGGCCCAGCGGCCCAGAAGCGAATGGAAGCTGGGGGAGTCTGTGGGACGCACGTGACTGACCCTACCGCACTCCGCACCCCGGCCCCACCTCCAGGGCCCTTCCTCGGTCCCAATCCCCTGGCGCCGGGGCTGGAGCCCAGCTCCGAGCCCTTTAAGATTAAGCCGCCCCCACCCGCCGAGCAGGGGGATGGAGATGGGGTGGGGATGGGGTGGGGATGGGGTGGGGGTGGGTGGGCCGGTCGGGGCACACACTCGCACACTGGAGGCCGAGCCGCCGCCGCCGCCGCCGGGGGAAGGAAACAAGTTTGAACAGCGGCGCCCGGCCCCCTTCCCCCTCCCCCGTCCCCGCCCCGGGCCGGATTCCGACGGGGTAGACGGGCAGGGGGCGGCTGGGGACCCCTCCCCCTGCGCGCTTGGGCGCAAAGTCCAGCCCGCGCGAGCCCGGGGGCGGCGGGGGAGGGGAGGGGGAAAAGTCCGAGTGGGAGGGGGGTTAATCCCGCTGCCCCCCGCCCGCCGACCGAGGGGGAGGGGAACCTTGGCCCCTTAAGGAGGAGCAAGTTGGCGGGGAAGAGAGGGGCGGAGGGAAGAGACGGCCCGCTGAAAGAGAAGAGCTGGATCCGGGAGGGGGGATAAGGGGGGAGCCTCTGCGTCTCCCCCGACCTTTCCCACCCTCCACAACCCCGGAGCCCCGGTGGTGCGGAAGGACGGTACCCAGGTCTCCCAAGAGCCACCTTAAAGCCGCGCGTTCTAAGGTCGGAAACAAAAAGTTCCTTTTTCGAACGTTCGGGCTGCGCTTTGGAACTTTGCGACTCGGCGAGGGCGGGGGAGCGAGGAGCAGACAGAGGCGGGCGGGGGAGGGGCAGCGCAGCCCGGACCCCGAGTCCCGGGCTCCCCACTCACGCCCTCCTCCTAGAGGCCATCCCGTATCCCCCGCTAACCTGGTGCGGGGCACGCGCCGCGGTGAAGGTCATCAGCCGGACCGCGCAGCGCAGAACCAGGGATAGCGGGCCCAGTGGACGAGCCCTACCCCCCGCCCGCACACGTCCCGGCCCCCAGAGTGCAACGTGACAAGAGCGAAGGGGAAGGACCCCGCCACCCCCGTAATCCCGGGAGTGGAAGAGAGCCCAGCCTGCGGGGTCCTGGTAGGGATACAGGACCAAGAGCCGCAGGACCCACACCACTCTGCCCGGAGCCAGGAATCGGGGGTCCCAGGCAGCAACCCCGCTCGCGCCACGAGAAGCAACAGGTCTCGAGTGCTTGAGGGGTCCCCCAGAACTGGGGATCACTCGGGCTCCCCGGGACCCCTCAGCCCCCCCAAAGTTTCTCCGTTCGGTTTCCCGGGGCAACAAGTCTCCCCCACACGTGCTGCCCCCGCCCCCACCTGTGTCCGCCGGGGTCTTCATGCTTGGGGGCCCGGGGCGAAGCGCCCCGACTCCGGGCCGCGGCTCCCGGCGCCCGCGCTGCCCCGTCCCGTCCCGCGCCCGTCGGGCCGCCCTCGCCGCCTCACCCGGCCTCGCCTCTCAGAGCCTCTCCCCTCCCCGCCGCCGCCTCCCGGGTTAATATCGCACTCCGGGGCCGGGACGCCCACGCCCCCCGGCCGGCGACGTCACCGCCGCGTCGCCATGGAGA
Source organism: Aotus nancymaae (assembly GCF_030222135.1). Classification (NCBI taxonomy): domain Eukaryota; kingdom Metazoa; phylum Chordata; class Mammalia; order Primates; family Aotidae; genus Aotus; species Aotus nancymaae. The sequence goes on along the minus strand of NW_026988441.1, from coordinate 12,296,164 downwards.
CACTGCGCCCGCCCCCTCCCCGCGCACTCACACACACGCTCTTCGGAGCTCAGCCACTGAGGACCGGCCGGCTCTGGGCTTAAAGGGGCCGCGCAGCGGGGGAGGGAGGAAGGAGGGGGCGGGGGTGGGATGGGGTCCGGCAGGTCGTGACCCTAGTCCGAGGCTCCAAGTCTGCAGATAACTTAAGTCCTGGCACTCGCTACCTGCTGCCCCTCCTCCTCTCCTGCCCACTGCGGGCTCCAGAGTTTCTTTTGGGAGCCTGTATGGAAAAATGGGGGGACCTTCCGAGGAAATGGGGGTCAGAAACTTTTGTGGGGAGGGGGCAGAATCTTCCCTGCAGAGGGGCGGGGTCAGGCCCTTGGAGGATGATCAAGAGCACAGTATTTCCCAGCTTAGTTTTACCCAGCCCCCCAACCCTGAGCCTGAATGGGGGCAGCTGTCCAGGGGTGGGGTGGAATGGGTGGGATGCATTTCCCAGCCACGGAAATGGGGAGGCGGCTGTGCCCTCCGCTCCTGTGGGGATGGGGTCTTGGCCTTCCTGATAGCCCCAGTCCAGCTGGGGAGGAAGTGACCAGAGAGAATGCATTTGGAAGCCCCCACCGCCACCGTGCCCAGGCTGCAGCTGTCCCAGGGACAGAGCTGGCGCCGGAGGTCCCCCCACCTCCACCACTAGGACCGGGGGTTCCGGAGGCGGGGCCAGGATATGAGGGGGCGACCAAAGTCTGAACAAATGTGCTCCCAAGGGGCACTGAGGGTCGCCAGGAAAGAGGAAGACAGGGCTTAAGATCGAAAGCCAGCGCGTAGGGAAGCGTTAAGTCTCCGTTCTCTGCCTCAGTCGGGAGGGAAGGATGAAGCCTGAGGCTCTGGGAAACAGGAAATCACTGTGCAGATCTGATGGAGCCTGGGAGCCGGCAGCACGGTAGAGGCCAAATAGAAGCAATATTCACAAGCATAGCCTGGAAACAGGGTCTCAAAAAAGACTCTGAGGTTCCAAAGGAGGGGCGTATGGGTGGCGGGCGGGTCTGAGGGGCGGGGGTTGGGGGGGCGACAAATCCAGAAGATGGGCGGGGAGATACAGACAAGTCACAGATAGGGAAGGCCTGCGGAGCTCAGGCTCCCGGTAACTAGGGTTTCAATCCCAGCCTCCTCGCCTCCTCCCTTGCGGGGTACCTAGTCCGCCTTAGACGCCTCACCAGTGCCTCAGAAAGAAGTCTCAGGCCTCCTCCTCCCTGGGGAGACCAAGGGCTCCAGGGAAGCTCCCCCGCCAACCCCAGAGAATTATGTAACCTTGCCTACGGACAGTGCAGCTCCCCAACGGATATTGTAACCCTCTGGGAGCGGTGTGGTCCAGCAATAATAATCATCATCATTGTTCGAATAACAGCTCCCGAATTCCGAGTGTTCATGATGTGCGAGGCACCAAGCCAAGCATTGTCAGGGGCATCTTCTCATTTAATCCTCACAAAATCCCAACGAGGAGGAGTTACTGTTGTTATCCCCATTTACGGATTTAGAAAGTGAGGCTCTCTAAGGGGAAATCAGTCCAATAAATCTTACAGCCAGAAAGTACTGGAACTAAGATTCGAACCCAAATCTATCCAATTCCAAACCACTACATTTACCATTATGTTTATTACCTCCTTCACTAACCCCTCAAAAAAAAAGCAGTTTTTTGGGGTTTGTTTTGTTTTGTTTTTTGAGATGGAGTCTTGCTCTGTCACCAGGCTGGAGTGCAGTGGCCTCGGCTCACTGCGACCTCTGCCTCCCAGGTTCAAGCAATTCTCCTGCCTCACTATCCTGAGTAGCTGGGATTACAGGCGCATACCCAACTAATTTTTGTATTTTTAGTAGAGACGGGTTTCACCACGTTGGTCAGGCTGTTCTCGAACTCTGGCTTCATGATCCTCCCGATTTGGCCTCCCAAAGTGCGGGGATTACAGGCATGAGCCACCACGCCCAGCCAAATTTTCAAAGATAATACATCAGGGCCCCATACGGTGGCTCATGCCTGTAATCCTACTACTTTGGGAGGCCGAGGTGGGAGATAACTTGAAGTCAGGAGTTCAAGACCAACATGGTGAAACCCCGTCTCTACTAAAAATGTAAAAATTAGCCAGGCGTGGTCTAGCACCTGTAATCTCAGCTACTCCAGAGGCTGAGACAGGAGAATCACTTGAACCGGGGAGGCAGAGGTTGCAGTGAGCTGAGATGGCACCACTGCACTCCAGCCTGGGCAACAGAACAAAACACTGTCTAAAAAAATAATAATAATAATACATCAGTAACAGACCCAGTGACCCCTACCCTCCCACCAGCAAGACAGAGATCCGAGTTACACCCAACCTTTTCTACTTCTTGTCTCTGACAGGTCAAGTGAACGTTCACTTCTTCTTTTTTTTTTTTTTAAGATGGGGGTCTGTGTTGCCCAGGCTGGATTGAAGTGGCACAGTCATGGCTCTCTAAAGCCTCGAACTCCCTGCCTCAAGTAATCCTCCCACTTCAGCCTCCTGAGTAGCTGATACTACAGGCACATGCCACCATGCCCAGCTAATTTTTTTTTTTTTTGAGATGGAATTTTGCTCTTGTCACCCAAACTGGAGTGCAGTGGCACAATCTCGGCTCACTGCAACCTCTGCCTCCCCAGTTCAAGCAATTCTTCTGTCTCAGCCTCCTGAGTAGCTGGAATTATAGGTACCCACCATCTTGCCTGGCGAGTTTTTGTATTTTTAGTAGAGACGGTGTTTCACCATGTGGCCAGGCTGGTCTCAAACTCCCGACCTCAGGTGATCCACCTGCCTCAGCCACCCAAAATGCTGGGATTACAGGTGAGCCACTATGCCCAGCCAACCCAGCTAATTTATTTTTATTTTTTGAGGATTTGGGGACTCCTTATGTTGACCAGGATAGTCTCCAACTCCTGGGCTCAAGCAATCCTCCCAACTTGGCCTCCCAGAGTGCTGGAATTAAAAGAGTCACCCTGCCTGGCCGAGTTCACCTCTTTGAACCTCAATTTCCTCATCTGTATTTTTTTTTTTTTTTTTTTTTTGGAGACAGAGTTTCGCTCTTTTTACCCAGTCTGGAGTGCAATGGCGTGATCTCGGCTCACCGCAACCTCCAGCTCCTGGGTTCAGGCAATTCTTCTGCCTCAGCCTCCTGAGTAGCTGGGATTACAGGCACGCGCCACCATGCCCAGCTAATTTTTTGTATTTTTAGTAGAGACAGGGTTTCACCATGTTGACCAGGATGGTCTCGATCTCTTGACCTCATGATCCACCCGCCTCGGCCTCCCAAAGTTCTGGGATTACAGGCGTGAGCCACTGTGCCCAGCCCAATTTCCTCCTCTGTGAAATGGAGGTGTCAGTAGATCCTACATGATCAAGTTATTGTGAAAAATCAGAGATGTGGCCAGGCACAGTGACTCACACCTGTAATCCCAGCACTTTGGGAGGCCAAAGTGGGCAGATCATGGGGTCAGGAGTTCGGGACTAGGCTGGCAAACATGGTGAAACCCCCTCTCAACTAAAAATACAAAAATTAGCTGGGCATGGTGGTGGGCACGTGTAATCCCAGCTACTTGGGAGGCTGAGGCAGAAAAATCGTATGAACCCAGGAGGCAGAGTTTGCAGTGAGCTGAGACTGCACCATTACACTCCAGCCTGGGTGACAGGGTGAGACCCTGTCGAGAGAGAGAAGGAGATGTGAAGTAAGTATGCAATAAATACTGTTTTGTTTTGTTTTGTTTTGTTTTGTTTTGTTTTGTTTTGTTTTGTTTTGTTTGAGACGGAGTTTTGCTCGTTACCCAGGCTGGAGTGCAGTGGCGCGATCTCGGCTCACCGCAACCTCCGCCTCCTGGGTTCAGGCAATTCTCCTGCCTAAGCCTCCTGAGTAGGTGGGATTACAGGCACGCACCACCATGCCCAGCTAATTTTTTGTATTTTTAGTAGAGACGGGGTTTCACCATGTTGACCAGGATGGTCTCGATCTCTTGACCTCATGATCCACCTGCCTCGGCCTCCCAAAGTGCTGGGATTACAGGCGTGAAATAAATACTGTTAATAGGCCAGGCATGGTGGCTCACGCCTGTAATCCAAGCACTTTGGAGGCCAAGGCGGGCGGATCACCTGAGGTTGAGAGTTCAAGACCAGCCTGACCAACATGGTGAAACCCCGTCTTTAAAAAAATAAATAAATAAAATAAAATTAAATAAATAAATAAATACTGTTAATAATTATTAGCAGAGTGAACTCTATGCCCCATTATGCCCCATGGATAACAAGAGCACTCCACCCTCCAGACTCCAACTGTAACAACAGTCAGAATAAACGACAATAAACAGGCTGGCTGCAGTATGTTTGACATCTGTAATCTCAGCACTTTAGGAGGCCAAGGCGGGAGAATTGCATGAGGCCAGGAGATCGAGACCAGCCTGGGCAACACAGTGAGACTCTGTCTCTACAAAATATTTATTTATTTATTTATTTATTTATTTAAAATGGAGTCTTGCTCTGTCACCCAGGCTGGAGTGCAGTTGCAGGCTCTTGGCTCACTGCAATCTCTGCCTCTGGGTTCAAGCAATTCCCCTGCCTCAGCCTCCCAAGTAGCTGGGACTGCAGGTGCCCACCACCATGCCTGGCTAATTTTTTGTATTTTTAGTAGACACGGGGTTTCACTGTGTTGGTCAGGCTGGTCTCTATCTCCTGACCCTGTGATCCACTCGCCTCAGCTTCACAAAGTGCTGGGATTACATGGGTGAGCCACTGCAAATGGCCCAAGGGGGTGGTTCTTTTTCCTTTTCTTTTTTTTCTGAAACGGGGTTTTGCTCTTGTTGCCCAGGCTGGAGCACAGTGGCGCGATCTCAGCTCATCATCACAACCTCTACCTCCCGGGTTCAAGCAATTCTCCTGCCTCAGCCTCCCAAGTAGTTGGGTTTACAGGCATGTGTGCTCTGTGTTGGTCAGGCTGGTCTCAAACTCCCAATCTCAAGTGATCCGCCCACCTCAGCCTCCCAAAGTGCTGGGATTACAGGCATGAGCCACGGAGCCCAGCCGAGGAGATGGTTCTTATTGGCAGATCTGTGTCTGTGGTATCCAAAGGGCAGCCCAGGATAATGTTTTCTTTTTTTTTTTTTTTTTGAGATAAGGTCTCATTCTGTCACCCAGGCTGCAGTGCAGTGGTGCAATCTTGGTTCACCACTACCTCTGCCTGCCAGGTTCAAGTGATTCTCCTACCTCAGCCTCCCCAGTAGCTGGTATTACAAGCATGTGCCACCACACCCGGCTAATTTTTGTATTTTTTGTAAAGATGGGGTTTCACCATGGGGTTTCTCGAACTCCTGACCTGGGGTGATCCACCCACCTTGGCCTCCCAAGGTGCTGGGATTACAGGCTAAGCCACAGAGACCCCGCCTCTTTTTTTTTTTTTTTTTTTTGAGACGGAGTTTCGCTCGTTACCCAGGCTGGAGTACAGTGGCACGATCTCGGCTCACCGCAACCTCCGCCTCCTGGGTTCAGGCAATTCTCCTGCCTCAGCCTCCTGAGTAGCTGGGACTACAGGCACACGCCACCATGCCCAGCTAATTTTTTGTATTTTTAGTAGAGACGGGGTTTCACCATGTTGACCAGGATGGTCTCGATCTCTTGACCTCGTGATCCACCCGCCTTGGCCTCCCAAAGTGCTGGGATTATAGGCGTGAGCCACCACGCCTGGCCTTTTTTTTTTTTTTTTTTAAAGTTCTGGAATACGTGTGCAGGATGTGCAGCTTTGTTACATAGGTAAATATTTGCCATGGTGGTTTGCTACACCTATCAAACCATCACCTCGGCATTAAGGGACTTGTTTTTGAGATGGAGTCTCGCTCTGTCACCCAGGCTGGAGTGCAGTGGTGTGATTTCAGCTCACTGCAACCTCCACCTCCTGGGTTGAGGCGATTCTTCTGCCTCAGCCTCCCAAGTAGCTGGGACTACAGGTGCCTGCCACCATGCCCGGCTTTTTTGTATTTTTAGTAGAGACACGGTTTCACCATGTTAACCAGGATAGTCTCAATCTCCTGACCTCGTGATCTGCCCGCCTCGGCCTCCCAAAGTGCTGGGATGACAAGCATGAGCCATTGCACCTGGTCTGGGACTTTTTCTCTAAAAAATAAAATTAAAAATAAAAATAAGCATTCAGTACTGACACTGTGAAATTGTCTGTTAATGTCATACTCCTGCTCTGACCCAGATGGATGGCTCAAACTCAGTTTCTATAAAACACAATCATGGATGCTCGGCATACCTCATGGGAGAATCTGAACGAACCGCAGAGAATGGAAGTCCCTGGTGAAAATGTCCCCTGGGCCTCATAACTTTGGTGGTTTGTGCAAACAAGTCCATGGATATTGTAACCTTTCAGGGTTCTATGTGACTCTACCACAGGAATGTGGACCCTCCTGGATAATTCAATTGCTTCATCAACACTGATACCCACCTCTGGAGATGGTACAGATGGTGACACATTGGCCAGGCGAGGTGGCTCACGCCTGTAATCCCAACACTTCGGAAGGCTGAGGTGGGCAGATCACCTGAGGTCAGGAGTTCAAGACCAGCCTGGCTAAACATGGTGAAACCTCATTGGTGAAACCCTACTAAAAGTTCAACAATTAGCTGGATGTGGTGTCGGCTGCCTGTAATCCCAGCTACTTGGGAGGCTGAGGCAGAAGAATCACTTGAACTCTGGAGGCAGAGGTTGCAGTGAGCAGAGATCTGGTTCAAGTGACTCTCCCGCCTCAGCCTCCCAAGTAAATGAGATTACAGGTACATGCCACCATGCCCAGCTAATTTTTTTTGTATTTTTAGTAGAGACAGGGTTTCACCATGTTGGCCAGGCTGATCTCGAACTCCTGACCTCAGGTGATCCACCCTCCTTGGCCTCCCAAAGTGCTGGGATTATAGGCGTGAGCCACAGTGCCTAGCCTCTTTTTTTTTTTTTTTTTTTTTGAAACAGAGTTTTCCTCTTGTTGCCCAGGCTGGAGTGCAGTGGTGGAGATCTCGGCTCACTGCAACCTCCGCCTCCCAGGTTCAAGCAATTCTTCTGCATTAACCTCCTAAGTAGCTGAGATTACAGGTACCCACTACCACGCCTGGCTAAAAACACTGTTTCTTAAGAAAAAAAAAAATAGTTTGATGCAGGAGGTTGAGTCCAATCTCTCCCCCATTGCAAAACCCTGTTGCAGTGGTAGTTCTGTATCAAAACAAAACAAAAATTTTTTAAATGAATAGTATGACTCATCTCATATGGCACAGCCACTGTAAACAGTGTGACCACCCCTAAGCAGAATGTCACCCACTTAGAGTACTGCTCTTTCTCATTTCCCTGACCTGAGATGCTGAAGGCACCAGGGCTCAGAATCCTCTTTTCTCCTCTGTCTATACTCGTTCACTTGATAACCTCCGCCAGTCCCATGGTGTATATACCATCTCTATGCTGATTACACCCACATTTTTTTATTTCTCTCTCTTATCTCCTTCTCTCTCCCTTTTTCTCTCCCTTTCTTTCTCCTTTCTTCTCTTCCTTCCTCCCTTCCCTCCCTCCCTCCCTTTCTTTCTTCGTTTTCTTTCTTTCTCTCTTGACACGGTCTCACTCTGTGTCCAGCTGGAGCGCAGTGGCATGATCACAGCTCACAGCAGCCTTGACGTCCTTGGGCTCAGGTGATCCTCCCACCTCAGCCTCCTGAGTAGCTGAGACTACAGGTGTGCATCACCATGCCTGGCTAATTTTTTAATCTTTTTAAAGAGATGAAGATCTTACTATGTTGCCCAGGCTGGTTGTGAACTCCTGGGCTCAAGTGATGATCCCACTTCAGCCTCCCAATAGAGTTAGGATTACAGGCTGAGCCAGTGCACCCAGCCTCCGCCCACATTTCTATCTCTAGCTCGAGACTTTCCCCTGAACTCCAATCTCGCACATCCAACTACCTCACCAGTGTCTCCACTGGGATTTCTCAAGCTTGCCAAATCAAAAATGGTTTTCCTGAACTGCCCCCAACTGCTGCCCCCACAGGCTTCCCCCTCTCAGGAAATTGCAGTTCCATTTTGCTGGCTGCTCAGGCTGAATACCTTGGAGTCATGCTTGCCCCCTTTCATCCAAAATCCAATCTGAAGGAAATTTCCACCAGCTCTACCTTTGACTACTCTAGAATGGGCTACTCCTTGTTTTTTTTGTTTGTGTGTTCGACACAGGGTTTGGCTCTGTTGCCCAGGCTGGAGTGCAGTGACACCGTCTCGGGTCACAGCAACCTCCACCTGCCAGGCTCAAGCCATCCTCCTACCTTAGCCAACCAAGTAACTGGGACCAAGGCATATGCCATCACTGCTGGCTAATTTTTTGTGTATTTTTTTTGAGACAGGGTTTTGCCATGTTGTTCAGGCTGGTCTCAAACTCCTGGACTCAAGCGATCCTCCTGCCTCAGCCTCACAAAGTGCTGGGATTACATGTGTGAGGCACTGCATCCAGCCTATTTTATGTTATATTTATCTATTTATTTTTATTTACTTTTTTGAGACACAGTTTTGGTCTTGTTGCCCAGGCTGGAGTGCAATGGCGTGATCTGTGCTGACTGCAACCTCTGCCTCTCAGATTCAAGAGATTCTCCTGCCTCAGTCTCCTGAGTAGCCGGAATTACAGGTGACGTTGGTCTCACACTCCTGACCTCTAGTGATCCATCTGTCTCGGCCTCCCAAAGTGCTGGGACTACAGGCATGAGCCACCAAGCATAGCTGCATTCAGTCTATGCCTTATCACCAGTTCCTAGACCAGTGAGTGTCATAGAATAGGTTTGTAATATTGGCTGGGCGCGGTGGCTTATGCCTGTAATCCCAGCACTTCGGGAGGCCTAGCCGGGTGGATCACCTGAGGTCAAGAGTTTGAGACCATCCTGGCCAATATGGTGAAACCCCATCTCTACAAAAAATATAAAAAAGGCCGGGCACTGTGGCTCATGCCTATAATCTAAGAACTTTGAGAGGCCAAGGAGAATGGATCACTTGAAGTCAGGAATTCAAGACCAGCCTGGCCAAGATGGTAAAACCCCATCTCCAATTTTTGTAAAAATTAGAGCAAGACTCTGTCTCAAAATAAACAAACAAAAAACCCATTTGTGTCCCCACACAATGTGCTTGTATTATAGAGGCAATGTAATTTCTTTTTTTTTAAATTAAAAAAAATTTTTTTTTTTTGAGACAGAGTCTCTCTCTGTCACCCAGGCTGAAGTGCAGTGGCGCCATCTCAGCTCATTGCAACCCCCACCTACTGAGTTCAAGTGATTCTTCTGCCTGAGCCTCCCCAGTAGCTGGGACTACAGGCACGCACCACTGTGTCCGGCTATTTTTGTATTTTTATTAGAGACGGGGTTTTGTCATGTTGGCTAGGCTAGTCTCAAACTCCTGACCTCAGGTGATCCACCTGCCTTGGTCTCCCAAAGTGCTGGGATTACAGGCATGAGCCACCAAGCCCAGCCAGCAGTATGATTTCTTTTTTTTGTTTTTTTGAGACGGAGTCTTGCTCTGTTGCCCAGGCTAGAGTGCAGTGGTGCAGTCTTGGCTCACTGCAGTCTCCTTCTCCTGGGTTCAAGCAATTCTTCTGCCTCAGCCTCCTGAGTAGCTGGGATTACAGGTGCTCGCCACCGCGCCTGGCTAATTTTTGTATTTTTTTAGCAGAGACAGGGTTTCACCATCTTGGCCAGGCTGGTCTCGAACTCCTGACCTTGTGATCCACTCGCCTTGGCCTCCCAAAGTGCTGGGATTACAGGTGTGAGCCACCACACCCGGCCACAGTATAATTTCTTTAACATTGTGTGAATTCCTTTATCAAGGAGGTCAACTCCCATAACCTGGGTAAACCCCCTATGCACAGTGTAGACAACCATGTAAACAGGTTCACTTCCATAAGCAGTGTGACTCTTCAAGCGAACAATGTAGCCTTATATTCAACATGAGCTCATGCAGCATAACTCATGGACACTGTGCTCCCACATGGGCAATGCCACCTACCTGGGTGGGCCACTCATGGGTACAGTGTAGACTATAAACAATGTCCACTCACCAGTGGGTACAATAGCCCCCAATGTTGGATTGGTATGTCAGTTTTTATCTTTTCATTTTTTGTTTTGAATTGTTTCGTTTGAGACGGAGCCTCACTCTTGTTGCCCAGGCTGGAGTGCAATGGCGTGACCTCGGCTCACTGCACCCTCCACCTCCTGGGTTCAAGTGATTCTCCTGCCTCAGCCTCCCAGGTAGCTGGAATTACAGGCATGTGCCACTATGCCCGGCTAATTTTGTATATTTAGCAGAGACGGGGTTTCTCCATGTTAGGCTAGTCTCGAACTCCAGACCTCAGGTGATCCACCTGCCTCAGCCTCCCAAAGTGCTGGGATTACAAGCATGAGCCACCGTGCCTGGCTGGGTTTTTTTTTTTTTTTTTTGAGACAGCATTTCAGCTGGGCGCGGCGGCTCACGCCTGTAATCTCAGCACTTTGGGAGGCTAAGATGGATGGATCACAAGGTCAGGAGTTCAAGACCAGCCTTGCCAAAATGGTGAAACCCCATCTCTACTAAAAATACAAAAATTAGCCAGGCGTGGTGGCAGGCACCTGTAGTTTCAGCTACTCGGGAGGCTGAGGCAGGAGAATCGCTTGAACCTGGGCAGCAGAGGTTGCAGTGAGCTGAGATGGCACCACTGCACTCCAGCCTGGGCCACAGAGTGAGACTCCATCTCAAAAAAGAAAAAAAAAAGAGACAGAGTTTCGCTCTTGTTGCCCAGGCTGGAGTGCAATGGCAGGATCTTGGCTCACTGCAACCTCCACCTCCCAGGTTCAAGCGATTCTCCTGCCTCATCCTCCCGAGTAGCTGGGATTACAGTGGTGCCTGCCACCACACCCAGCTAATTTTTGTATTTTTAGTAGAGATGAGACTTCACCATCTTGGTCAGATTAGTCTCGAACTCCTGACCGCAGGTTATCCACCCACCTTGGCCTCCGAAAGTGCTGGGATTACAGGAGTAAGCCACCACTCTTGGCCTTTTTTTGTGTGTATTTTTAGTGGAGACGGGTTTCATCATGTTGCCAGGCTGGTCTCAAACTCCTGACCTCAAGTAATTTGCCTGTGCCCGCCTCCCAAAGTGCTGGGATTACAGGCATGAGCTACCACACCTGGCCTGGTATGTCAGTTTCATTAGGTCGTGGATGACATAATTCTTCCATAGACAGGTAGAAACTCCGTGTTCTGGCTGGGCGCGGTGGTTCATGCCTGTAATCCCAGCACTATGGGAGGCCAAGCTACTCAGGAGGCTGAGGCAGGTGTATCACTTGAGTGCAGGAGCTCAAGACCAGCCAGGGTGACATAGGGAGACCATCTGTGCTAAAAATGGGACTCAGCCAGGCATGGTGGTGTGTGCCTGTAGTCCCAGCTACTTGGGAGGCTAAGGTGGGAGGATTGATTGGGCCCAGGAGACGAAGGCTGCAGTCAGTTGAGATCATGACACTGCACTCCAACCTGGGCCACAGAGTGAGACCCTGCCTTAAAAGAAGAAACGAAAGCCGGGTGTGGTAGCTCATGCCTGTAATCTCAGCACTTTAGGAGGCCAAGGTGGGCAGATCACCTGAGGTCGGTGGATCATCTGAGGTCAGGAGTTCAAGACCAGCCTGGCCAACATGGTGAAACTGTGTCTTAAAAAAAAAAAAAAAAAATGAAAAACCTGGATGTGGTGGCTCACACCTGTAATCCTAGCACTTTGGGAGACCAAGTCTGGTGGACTAACTGAGGTTGGGAGTTTGAGACCAGCCTGACCAACATGGAGAAACTCCATCTCTACTAAAAATACAAAATTAGCCAGTGTGGTGGCACATGCTTCTATCCCAGCTACTTGGGAGGCTGAGGCAGGAGAATCGCCTGAACCCCAGAGGCAGACGTTGTGGTGAGCTGAGATTGCACTATGACACTCTGCCTGGATGACAAGAGCAAAACTCCATCTCCAAAAAGAAAAGGAAAGAAAGAAATAGAATATTGCCAGCAGCACCCCTCCTTTTCTGATCACTACCCTTCCTCTCTCCTTCACAACAGAGGTCATCCTAACTTACTTTTATAGTAATCATTACCTTATTTTCTTTATTATTTACCACCTATGTATATATATTCCTAAATAATTTAGTTTGCTTTTGCTCATTTTTCTCCATCTCAAAAAAAAAAAAAGAAAAAGAAATAGAAAAAAAGAAAAAACAAAAAAAAATTTACCCAGTAGCTCTTCTGCACACACAGAGATTAAAACACTATGACTCGGCTGGGCAGGGAGGCTGACGCCTGTAATCCCAGAACTTTGGGAGGCCGTTGTGGGCAGATCACCTGGGGTCAGGAGTTCAAGACCAGCCTGGCCAACATGGTGAAACCCCGTCCCATCTCTACTAGAAATACAAAAATTAGGCAGGCATGGCGGTGGGCACCTGTAGTCCCAGCTACTCAGGAGGCTGAAACAGGAGAATTGCTTGAACTCAGGAGATAGAGGCTGCAGTGAGTCAAGATCGAACCACTGCACTCCAGCCTGGCCAACAGGGCGAGACTCTGTCTTATTAAAAGAAACAAACAAACAAACAAACAAAAACACACACACAGCCAGGTGCTGTGGCTTATGCCTGTAATCCCAGTACTTTGGGAGGCCAAGGCAGTTGGACCACGGGTCAAGAGATCAAAACTATCCTGTCCAACGTGGTGAAACCCTGTCTCTAATAAAAATACAAAAACTAGCTGTGCATGGTGGTGTGTGCCTGTATTCCCAGCTACTCAGGAGGCTGAGGCAGGAGAATCACTTGAACCTGGGAAGCTGAAGTTGCAGTGAACTGAGATAGTAAAGGTGAAGAAATGGTGAATTTCTGAAAAACAGGAACTTCCCAGGGTCCAATCCAGGACAGGGCACATAGAAATTATTTTTAAAATGCCCGTTTATTGAGCACTTACTATATGCAAGGCCCTGAGTTAAACCTCTCATTTCATCCTCACCTCAGTTTCATGAGGTACATTCTCAAATTATCCCCACTAGACATAATGCCTCCAGATGAATGAATAAATGACTCACAGATATGCTGACTCCTGGAATCCTTCCAAAAAGTATCACTACCACTAGAACACGCACAAAGTATGGAAAATGTTACCAATAAGATTGTGACAGCATAAACTCTTTTTTTTTTTTTGAGACAAGGTCCTGTGCTGTGTCGCCCAGGCTGGAGTGCAGTGGCGCCATCATGGCTCACTGCAGCCTTGACCTCCCAAGGCTCAAATGATCCTCCTGCCTCAGCCTCCGAAGTAGCTGGGAGTATAAGCAAGTGCCACCACACCCAGATTGTTTAAAAAATTTTTTTTTTTATTTTTTTGAGACAGAGTCTCACTCTGTCACCAGGCACCAGGCTGGAGTGCAGTGGCACTATCTTAGGTTACTGCAACCTCCGCCTCCAGGGTTCAAGCAATTCTCCCGCCTCAGCCACCCTAGTAGCTGGGACTACAGGCGCACGCTACCACACCCAGATAATTTTTTTTTTTTTTTTTTTTTTTTTTGAGACGGAGTTTCGCTCTTGTTACCCAGGCTGGAGTGCAATGGCACGATCTCGGCTCACCGCAACCTCCGCCTCCTGGGTTCAGGCAATTCTCCTGCCTCAGCCTCCTGAGTAGCTGGGATTACAGGCACGCGCCACCATGCCCAGCTCATTTTTTGTATTTTTAGTAGAGACGGGGTTTCACCTTGTTGACCAGGATGGTCTCGATCTCTTGACCTCGTGATCCACCCGCCTCGGCCTCCCAAAGTGCTGGGATTACAGGCGTGAGCCACCGCGCCCGGCAATTTTTGTATTTTTAGTAAAGACATGGTTTCACCATGTTGGCCAGGATGGTCTCGATCTCCTGACCTCGTGATCCACTCCCCTTGGCCTCCCAAAGTGCAGCTGTAAGCCACCGTACCCAGCCAAGGTTATTTTATTATCCCCTTATACAAGGTTGGAAATCAAGGCACAGAGGGATTAAGTAACTTTCCCAAGGTCACACAGCTGGGAAGAAGCCCAGCTGGAATTTCACCCTAGGCAGTCTGGCTAAACCTGTGCTATCCTGCTTCCTGCAGCATCACCCCTTACCCCACATGACAGTGTAATTTCAATGAAATGTGTAACTAAGTTAACTGCGATTTATGTAATTCCCCCAGGGGTAGGGTGCAACTCCCTGTGCGCACTTTTCCTCAATGACGGGGAAATAGGCCTTGGACAATGTGAATTCCCATTGACAGTTTTCCTTCATGCATTCATCATGCATGACATAACTCTTTTTTTTTTTTTTTTTGAGTGTCGGTCTCACTTCGTTGACCAGGCTGGAGCAGTGGTGCAATCTCGCTTCACTGCAACCTCCACCTCCAGGGTTCAAGATACTCTCCTGCCTCAGCCTTCTGAGGAGCTGGGATTACGGATGGGTGCCACCATGCCTGGCTAATTTTTGTATTTGTGTTTTTATATTTTGGAGACAGAGTCTCACTCTGTCTCCTAGGCTGGAGTACAATGGCGCGCTCTCAGCTCACCGCCACCTCTGCCTTCTGGCTTAAGCGATTCTCCTGCCTCAGCCTCCCTTGGTATTTTTAGTAGAGACAGCATTTTACCATGTTGGCCAGGCTGGTCTCCAACTCCTGATCTCAGATGATCCACTCGCCTTGGCCTCCCAAAGTGTCGGGATTACTGGCGTGAGCCATTTTACCTAGCCGAATTTTTGTATTTTTAGTAGAGATGGGGTTTCACCATGTTGGCCAGACTGGTCTTGAACTCCTGACCTGAAGGGATCTGCCTTCTTGGCCTCCCAGCATGGTATAACTCATGTAAGCAGCGGGGATCCCTGCGTGGACATTATAAATTCACCACAGCCAGAGAACATCCTGAACTGACAGTTAAGACCTCATTTCACTGCAGCAGGCTCCCTAGGCCAAGTGAATTCCCTCATGCAGAGTACACACCCCTCCGCTAAAAGTCTAATTCTCCCTCACACCTGATGCAAACTGACTGTGGAACAGGACACCCAACCCTAATCAATGAAAATCTCCCCCAAACACAATGTAAACTCCCATGGGCAATGTGAACTCCTGCCCCTTGGGAGCCTCCTCACAGACAGGGTAATCTCCTTCGTATCCATGACAAAGTCAATACAGGCAGGGCACACCTCCATGCATGGAGAACTTTCTGTGGCTGCTGTGAACCCCTTTTGTGATAGCATGAACCAACCCCCACCTACAGAGGCAGTGTGCACTCTCTTGAGTATAAATTTCCCCCAGATTCAGCATCTACCCAATGTGCACAATATAAACCGCTTTGTCAAACTCCCCTCGACTCCAGGTCCACCCAATATGAAAGTATGAATTGTCTTTTAGGATTACATTAAAGGTTAGACACAGTGGCTCATGCCCGTAATCTCAGCACTTTGGAAGGCCAAGATGGAAGGACAGCTTGAGGCTAGAAGTTGGAGACCAGTCTGGACAACATAGTAAGACCCCATCTCTACAAAAAAAAAAAAAAAAATTAGCAGGGCATAGGGGTGCATGCCTGTGGTCCCAGCGCCTCAGGAGGCTGAGGCAGAGGATGGTTTGAGCCCAGGCGTTCAAGGTTGCAATGAGCTGTGATCCAGCCACTGCAGTCCAGCCTGGGCAACAGAGTGAGACCCTGTCTGAAAAATAATAATAAAATAAAAATAAATAAAATTATATTATAGTAATACTAGTAGCATGATAGTTTAAGATGGTATAAATAATGTAACAGGACCGGGCACGGTGGCTCATGCCTGTAATCCCAGCACTTTGGGAGGCTGAGGCAGGTGGATCATGAAATCATGAGTTCAAGACCAGCCTAGCCAACATGGTGAAACTCCGTCTCTACTAAAAATACAAAAAATGCTGGGTGTGGTGGTGGTGAATGCCTGTAATCCCAGCTACTCGGGAGGGTGAGGCAGGAGAATCGCTTGAACCCAGGAGGCGGAGATTGCAGTAAGCCAAGTGAGATCGCGCTGAGCTCACTGCAACCTCCAGCTTGGGCCACACAGCAAGACTCTGTCTGGAAGATATAATAATAATAATAATATAACAGTGAGGTTATAAGTTTCCTTCCGAATGTGAACTCCTTGTGGACAGTGAATCTCCCCCAATCTCAAAACAATTTGTGAACAGTGAGACCTTCTTATAGATAATTTGAATATCCTTCATATTCCATGAACCCCATTGGACAACTGGTATTTCTTCTATGCTGTTAACTAGCTCTATGTCGTAGCACATTCTTTTTTTTTTTTGAGACGGAGTTTCGCTCTTGTTACCCAGGCTGGAGTGCAATGGCGCGATCTCCGCTCACCGCAACCTCCGCCTCCTGGGTTCAGGCAATTCTCCTGCCTCAGCCTCCTGAGTAGCTGGGATTACAGGCACGCACCACCATGCCCAGCTAATTTTTTGTATTTTTAGTAGAGACGGGGTTTCACCATGTTGACCAGGATGGTCTCGATCTCTTGACCTCGTGATCCACCCGCCTCGGCCTCCCAAAGTGCTGGGATTACAGGCGTGAACCACCGCGCCCGGCCTCCTGGCACATTCTTTTACACGTAGTGTGAGTGTTTCGTGGACAGTATGACCTGCAATAGATTGGATGCACTTCCCTCACAAATGGTGTGAATCCAGTGTGGAATTTGAACCTGTCACAGGCAAAAGAAACCGTCCCTGCAGCCAGCGTACCCATATGGTTTCCCAGTAGCCTCGGACTAGGGCAAAAACAAGGTGGAGTGCATAGATGCACTGCAGACAGGTTCACACCTGGCATCTACTACAAACAGGGGCATCTGTCCTCCTCCAGTCCAGTGTGACGCCCCCCTACCCCCAGGATCTTTAAAAATCTCCCTCCGTTAGGGGCGTACACCCACAAAGTGTAGCTCTCCACGGAATTCAGTGCGAAACCTCAAGAAGCGTTGCATTTTCTCATCTCGGCCCCCTGCCCCAATGCCTAGTGGGCTGTCAAATTTTGCTGTCCTAAATGTCAAACTCTTGGAGGAGGTGACCTGTCCCCCGGACCCCAGGGCCTCAGACCCAGCGCGTTGCCTATACCGCAGCCCGCGACACCCCACAAGCGCGCGTTCTCTCCCCTCCCGGTGGCAACAGGGCTTTCCGCGGGGCCGCGCCAGACTTTTTGAGACCGTCAATTGGTCGTAGTCCCGGCCGCTCGACAGCCAATCAAGAAGAGGAAAGGTGACATCACTGGTTCTCTTCCCCTCCCCCAACCCAAACTTCCCTACTCCGGCTACCGGCACCAACAACCACGTGGGGGAGGGGTAAGAGAGTAGAACCGGTGAGGTCATTGCACCGCCCCAGCCGCAGCTGATTGGTTGCGGGGCTCGCGGGTGGCGGTTGGCTGCTCCTTGCACCTCCCCCTCGTGCCGCTACCGCTGCCACTGAGAGGAGCTACCGGCGACGCCAGAGCCAGTAATACGGGTGAGTCGGGGCCCTGGGTTTAAGACACTCCTGGCGTCCAGTGAGACTCACGATGAACTGCCCTTTTCGACTTTTTCTTTTCGCCGGGGTTCTTTGGTGCTTCAGGCACTCTGTCACATGGGAGTTGTAGTCTGCCTTGCACTGTCGGCTATGGGCCGGAGACGTGAGAAGACTACGATTCCCAGCAGGAATTGCGACTAGCCGGTCAACAAACGTTCGGGCCACGCCTTCCACCTCCGCTCATTGGGCAAACTATCCATTAGCCCCTCCTCCCTTTATTTCATTGGCTACTGTCCCTCACAGAGGCTGGGTTCCGGCCTAGGCTGCATGGAGACTGGGTACTGTATTTGTCATTCGGAACTAAGACGGCTTTCAATTGGGGATGGCTTGTGTCCTTCAGTTGTTGTAGGGTAGGGCCCTAGGCAGATCAGGCAGTCGTAGGCTCAGGTTGGTGTCGGTCCCGGAGGGAGGCCGGTCTTGGACTTTTGCCCCGCCCCCTAGCGCTGCCGGATGGGCACGATTGGTCGCTTCGAGCGTCGCTCGTCGTCGAGAGGCGGAGCCGACCAGGCTGCGTATATCTATTGGTCTAGACTAGCGCCGGTCAGCGGGGTTGTGACCGTTGATTGGCTGGCTGCTCCAGCTGTTGCAGGTCCATTCACCATTTTGTGTGTTGGAGTAAAAAAAAAAGGGAGAATCGAGAGGGAGAGCCGGAGGGGGGGCGGGGAGGGACCGGACCGGACCGAGCCGGGGCCACGGCCCCCCGCCCCGAAACCCCGCCGAGCCCAAGGTGAGGGGCGGGGCCAGGGCTGACACAGGAAGCGGGGGTCCGGGGGGGCTGGGGGCCGAGAGGGGACAGGTGGCAGAGACGGAGAGGGGGTACAGGGGGAAAGAGGTGGGCGGAATGGTGGGAAGGGAGGAGGGAGTGGAGGAAGTGCTAGGGGTTTGACAGAAAAGGGGTAACTGGGGGAGGGGGTGGTGGGCAAAGAAGGGTAACAGGAATGGAGGGGTGACAGGACTAGATCAGGGTGACAGGGAGAGGGAGGGGACAGAGTTGGAGAGTGTGACAAGGAGAGGTGATGGGGGAGAGAAGGTGACAGGTCCGGAGATGGCTGACAGGAGAGTGACTGGGAGGAATAGATGACAGAGATAAATGGGGGTGACAAGGAGGGGGTGACAGGAGGGGGCCTAGGGCATGCGAGCAGTGAGGCAGAGGTAGAGGTGGTGACAGGATGGGAGAGAGAGTGGCAGAGAAGCTGGTGCCAGGAGGGCTAATGGGAGCAGAGGGTATGAGATCCCAAAGAGCCAGGGCCTGGGCTGGCCTCGGCTCCTGGAGTTACTACTTAGATCTGAGGAAGGTGAGGGCCCCGGGGGCTTGGGTGGGAGTAATTCAGACAGGGTGGACAGGAAGAGAGTAGGCCCTAGGGGAAAGAAAGCAGCTCTGGAGTGAAGAGAGGCTGGGCCAGGCAGCAAGGTCTAGGGGGCCCAGGCAGTATAGTTGTAGGCCCTGGGTGGGGTATGCAAAGGTTTGTGTTTGGGAAAAACTGGGGCCAGATCTCAGTCCCCAAGATGGTGGCCCAGTGGGTCAGTGGGGAGCAGGTGGTGGTGGCTGCCCAACTTCTGGGCACTTGGGTGCCAGCCCCAGGCCCTCCAGGCTTTGCCTGTGAGGACCCCAGGATTGGCCCCAAAAGGGGCAGGCTTGGGATTTCAGGGTCCACAGGAGGAGCAGCCCCTGGCGGGAGAGCATGAGGTCAGGGGTCCCCTGGTAGCCGGAAGACTGAGTCAGGGTGCCTCTCATTGTGTTTGGCTTATGGTCCTGGGCCCCTTAACCCTCCTAGAGGCCTTCGTTTTGGCCTCTCAGGTTCTCTTAGCCACTTGAGAGTAAAGTTTTTTCCCCTTCTCTTTTCTCAGGGCAGCTCGAAAGGGGGCGGGCAGTAATGACTGTTCAGGAAGTGGGTGAGGTTGGCCTGTTGGGCTTGTCCTGCTTTCTTTGACCTTATCCCACTTATCCCCACTTGGAGTTGGAGGGCATATTTGGGGGTCAGTGGGGGGCTAGCTGACTCAGCCACCCTGCCAGAGCCAGCCCAGCCAGGGCAGGGATGCATGCAGGCCAGAAGAGGCGGGGGCTGGGTTTGCGGGTATCACGCTGGGTGCTGTGGGGGGAGGAGCAGGCTCCAGTGGGACAGAGGAACCCTGGGGTGTAGCTCTGTGTCCCACTGTGTGATGACGTGTGCATGCCTCTGTGCGTGTGTGTGTTTGTGTGTGTTTGTGCGCGTGCGTGTGCTCCTGCACGGCCCCGTGGCAGTGCTGGGTATGAGCTCTTGCCCCAGACATGCCCCTGCCTGCTCCCTGCCAGGATCTGGGGAGATGGCCGTACCTGGCAGCCCTGGGGTGCAGAGCAGAGTGGGTAGCTGTCCCTCGGGACTCTCAGCTGCCCACTTCTTCCCACAATGCCTGGCCATGCCAGGCCACCCAGAGGGGAGGAGGGAGGGTTGGGGTGGTGGAGAGAGGCTCATATCACAGCCCAGTCACCTCTCTTTCTGTGACTTCGTGCTTGTGCATGTGTGTGTGTCTGAGTGCATGTACCCTCTGCATGGTGACAGTGTGAGTAAATGTGCCCTCTGGATCATGTGACAGGTAGCACACTGAAATGGCCAGGAGCACGGACTCTGGAGCCAGTGAGCCTGGGTTCAGACCCTAGCCCTGCTGTTCCCACCTGGATGGTCTTGGACAAGTTGCCTCATCTCTCTGTGCCTGGGTTTCCTCAGGTGTGAAGTGAGGCCGATAGTAGCACCTGCTTTTAGGGCTGCTATGAGGATGAAACGGGTTAATAAAGGCAAGCTTAACACAGAGTTCAGGACGCAGGGAGTGCTCCATAGGTGTGAACTGTTAGTGCTTCTGGTGTCCTATGTTTGGAGCATGTGCTCTGTGTCCCCTGCAGAGACAGCAGGTGTCTGTGAGTGTTCCCCAAGGAGCTAGAGTGTGTATACTCAGGGGACTCGGGTGCTCGCCTGTGCCTGGTGCTGACTTGTGAATCACATGAGTTAAGGGTGGCCAGAGAGGAGGCCTTGGGGATGGTGGGATGGAGACAGCAGACTCAGCAAGTGGGAAGTGTTAGGGTACACTGGCTCTGGGGGGGTCCTGAGTTGCTTCCCATAATCCCTGTCTGCTCTCCCACCCTGCAGGTGGACAGAAATGAAGCCAATGAAGAAGACATGCACTGGCCTTTCAGGCGCTGGCAGCGGCAGCAAGTCCCCTCCAGCCACCAGGGCCAAGGCTCTGAGGAGGCGAGGGGCTGGGGAAGGTGACAAGCCAGAGGAGGAGGACGACGAGGCACAGCAGCCACAGCCACAGCCCGGGACCGAAGAGGCTGAGGAGGGGGAGGAGGAGGAGGCTGAGCAGGGCCCTGGGGCTGAAGGTCCCCCACTGGAACTGCACCCGGGCGACCCAGCTCCAGGCCCAGCTGAGGACTCCAAGGGGGATGGGGAGGCAGGCCGCTGGGAGCCCTCACTCAGCCGCAAGACAGCCACATTCAAGTCTCGAGCGCCCAAGAAGAAGTATGTAGAGGAGCACGGAGCTGGCAGTAGTGGGGTGGCCGGGGCCCCCGAAGAGCGGGTGCGGACCCCTGAGGAGGCCAGTGGCCTGGGGGTGCCTCCACGGCCACCCACCTCCACCCGCTCCTCCTCCACAGACACAGCCAGTGAGCACTCCGCAGACCTGGAGGATGAGCCAGCTGAGGCTTGTGGTCCAGGCCCCTGGCCCCCCACTAGCACCAGTGGTGGCTATGACCTGCGGCAGCTGCGGTCCCAGCGGGTGCTGGCCCGGCGTGGTGATGGCCTCTTCCTGCCGGCTGTGGTGCGCCAGGTGCGCCGAAGCCAGGACCTGGGCGTGCAGTTCCCTGGTGACCGAGCCCTGACGTTCTACGAGGGGGTGCCAGGCAGTGGTGTGGATGTGGTTTTGGATGCCACACCACCACCAGGTGCCCTGGTGGTAGGCACAGCTGTCTGTACCTGTGTGGAGCCCGGTGTGGCTGCCTACCGGGAGGGTGTGGTGGTGGAGGTGGCCACCAAGCCAGCTGCCTACAAGGTCCGTCTCAGCCCCGGCCCCAGCTCCCAGCCAGGCCCACCAGGCAGCCTCCCACAGCCCCCACAGCCACTGCACCGTGAGCCCGAGGAGGCCGTGTGGGTGGCCCGCTCCAGCCTGCGCCTGCTTCGGCCCCCTTGGGAACCTGAGGCCCTGCTGAGGAAACCCCCCACAGGCCCTGAGGAAGAACAGGCGGAGCCTGGGGCCACCCTGCCACCCTGCCCTGCTGCCCTGGACCCCAAACAGCCGGAGGATGCTGAAGTCTCTAAGATCAGCTTTGGTGGCAACCTGGGTACTCACTGTGAGGAGGGCGAGGAGAAGCACCCTCCAGCCCTGGGCACCCCAGCCTTGCTCCCACTGCCCCCACCCCAGCTCCTGTCGCCGCCACCCAAGTCTCCAGCCTTTGTGGGCCCCGGCCGACCTGGCGAGCAGCCCTCGCCCTGCCAGGAGGGGAGCCAGGGCGGCAGCCGCAGCAGCAGCGTGGCCTCCCTGGAGAAGGGGACCGCGCCAGCAGCCCGGGCCCGCACGCCACTGACAGCCGCCCAGCAGAAGTATAAGAAAGGCGATGTGGTCTGCACACCCAGCGGAATCCGAAAGAAGTTCAACGGCAAGCAGTGGCGCCGGCTGTGCTCGAGAGATGGCTGCATGAAGGAGTCACAGCGGCGAGGCTACTGCTCGCGCCACCTGTCCATGCGAACCAAAGAGATGGAGGGCCTGGCAGACAGCGGGCCTGGGGGGGCGGGCCGGCCAGCGGCTGTGGCAGCCCGTGAGGGCAGCACGGAGTTTGACTGGGGCGATGAGACATCGAGGGACAGCGAGGCCAGCAGTGTGGCGGCTCGTGGAGACTCGCGGCCACGCCTGGTGGCCCCTGCTGACTTGTCACGCTTTGAGTTCGACGAGTGTGAGGCAGCCGTGATGCTGGTGTCACTGGGCAGCTCGCGCTCAGGCACCCCCTCCTTCTCGCCCGTCTCCACTCAGTCGCCCTTCTCGCCAGCCCCGTCACCCTCACCCTCGCCACTCTTTGGCTTCCGCCCCGCCAACTTCAGCCCCATCAACGCTTCACCAGTCATCCAGCGCACTGCAGTCCGCAGTCGCCACCTGAGCGCCAGCACCCCTAAGGCAGGCGTGCTGACGCCACCAGACCTGGGCCCCCACCCACCGCCACCTGCCCCCCGGGAGCGCCACTCCTCTGGCATCCTACCCACCTTCCAGACCAACCTGACCTTCACCGTGCCCATCAGCCCTGGGCGACGGAAGACAGAGCTGTTGCCGCACCCAGGGGCCTTGGGGGCCCCTGGCACAGGGAGTGGAGGAGCCGCCCCAGACTTCCCCAAGAGTGACAGCTTAGACTCCGGTGTGGACTCGGTGTCTCACACACCTACACCCTCCACGCCGGCTGGCTTCCGGGCCGTGTCCCCTGCCGTGCCCTTCTCTCGCTCCCGCCAGCCCTCACCATTGCTGCTGTTGCCCCCGCCTGCTGGCCTGACCTCGGATCCAGGGCCCTCTGTGCGCAGGGTGCCTGCTGTGCAGCGGGACTCACCTGTCATTGTCCGCAACCCAGATGTGCCACTGCCCTCCAAATTCCCTGGGGAGGTGGGCACTGCTGGTGATGTGCGGGCTGGGGGACCTGGGCGGGGCTGCCGGGAGACCCCGGTGCCCCCTGGGGTGGCCAGTGGGAAACCTGGCCTGCCCCCACCTCTGCCAGCCCCTGTGCCCATCACCGTGCCTCCAGCTGCACCGACTGCTGTGGCCCAGCCAATGCCCACCTTTGGCCTGGCTTCTTCACCCTTCCAACCCGTGGCCTTCCACCCCTCACCTGCTGCCCTGTTGCCCGTCTTGGTGCCCAGCAGTTATACCAGCCACCCTGCCCCCAAGAAGGAAGTCATCATGGGCCGGCCTGGAACAGGTAAGAGGTAGCAGTGGATGGGCTGTGCAAGGCTCACCTCAAATAGAGCCTCTTGCAAGCTGAGCTCTCGAGAGGTGAGCTCCTCACCTTGGAAGGGCTTCAAGGGGAGGCCAGCCTCCTCTCTGCACAGATGTTGCAGTGGGAATTCACATGGCAGGAAAGAGATTGGACCTTGAAGCTCAAGGCACCGTTTGCAGAGGCCTCCTGTCAGAGAAGGTGGTCTTGAGAGGTCTGCCAGTCAGCAGACCTTTATAGAGCGCAGACTGAGACAGGTCTCCATGGAACTGGTGGGATAACAGAATGATCATTGTGGCAACCTCTTCTACATCTTGGGGGACTGGGCAAGGGCATTGCCATGGGAAGCACTGCATGTAGGTGAGCTTGCCAAATGTTCACATCTATCGCACTCACCACATACCCCCGATCTAAACCCTTTTCAAATCTTAGCTCATTTTGTCTTTGCAACTACCCTAACAGGAAGGTGCTATGATGATGCTTGTTTAAAGGGAACTAAGGCCAGAGTCATAACTTGCCCAGGGTTGCATGGCTAGTAAATCCTGGAGCAGCCCTCAAACTCAGGCAGGCTGGCCCGTGCCCACATGGCCATAGTGCTGGATTACAGATAGGGAGATGGAGGCTCTCTCAGGTCCTTCCCAGGAGGTGTCAGGACCTCATCTTGATCACTGTGTCCAGTAAATATCGCAGGCATGGTCAGTGCCATGGAGGGGAGCCGGGGTATGCCGGGCATTCCTCCAGGTGTGAATCTAGCCTGGCTGCCCTGAGGACAGGGTGTGTATGCTAGGAGTTGAAGGATCAGTAGGGACCAGCAACCGTGGGGCAGAAGAGCCTCCTGGGAGGAGGGTGAAGGGACAGCTTTGAGGTCGGAAGGAGCACAGCCTAGGAGGGGAAGAGGGAAGGTCAGGGTGGCTGGAGAGCTGACAGTGGGGGTGGAAGAATGGCATTTCTGAGATGGTGCTGGACAGCTAGAGACCCAGTCCAGGCTGGGTTTTGTAGTAGCACCACACAGAGGGTGATAGACCTGTCAGAAGCTCCTTCCTAATATTTCTTTCTTATTTACTTATTTATGTAGGTATTTATTTATTTTTATAGAGATGGGGTCCCACTACATTGCCCAGGCTGGTCTCCAGCTCCTGGGCTCAAGCAGTCTTCCTGTCTTGGCCTCTCAAAGTGCTGGGATTATAGGTGTGAGCCACTGCACCCGGCCTTATTTGTTTATTAATCTAATGTTGATTCAGGCCTGGCACTGTGCTGTGCCTGGCCTTGTGCTGGATGGTGCTGAGGACACAACGCTACTTTCACAGGGCTCACAGCCTCTGGAATAGACAGACCTCTCCCTAGACAGTAACAGTCTGGGGTGGTCAGGGATGGTGTGGATGAAGCCCAGCAGGCTGTGGGAGCCCAGAGAAGATGGCTCTCCAGCCTGAGAAGTCAGGGAAGGCTTCTTGGAAGAAAGGCCAGGTGCCTATGAACTGAAACCTGAAGGGTGTGCAGATGTGAGCCCAGCAAGGTAGGCAGGAAGGACCTTCAGGCAGAGGAAAGAGTTTGTGCAAAGGCCCTAAGGCAAAAGCAGATATTTGTAGGATGCTGAATCTGCAAAGTCAAAGGCTCTAGATAGTGGGTGAGTGTTGGGGATATGTGACCAGATCAGTGAGCAAGGGTCAGATCAGAGAGGGGACCTTCTTTTTTTTTTTTTTTTTTTAAGAGATGGGGTTTCACCATTTGGTCAGGCTGGTCAGGCTGGTCTCAAACTCCTGACTTCAGGTGATCCACCCGTCTCGGCCTCCCAACAGAGAGGACCTTTATATAAGATCATTATGAACTGTATCCTGAGGGTACTAGGGAGCCATGGGAGGTTCTGAGCAGATTCAACCACTGCTGCACCTTGGAAGGTAGGTTGAGTCTCTGAGACCAGAGGCAGGGAAACCGGGGAGGAAGGAGGCTGGGTGTGAATGTGTAGGAGCCGCTGTGGCTTGGGCTGGGGCAGGAGCCCTTTCAGGAAGGAGCACTGGCCTGGCCCTGCCCTTATGGGGCTCCAGCCCAGGCCAGTCTCTAAGGACAGGGCACAGAGACATGGGCTATGCCTGCCCCTCATGCTCATACACAGAACTGAGGTTGTGAATTTCATGTTTCACCCTGCCACCAACATGTTTTACATTTGTTGTTATAGGTGATATGAGCAAAATTTCATAGCAGGGATTTCTGTCCTTAGGCCAATGAAGAAACTGAAGCAGAGGGTCTCTAACCACTCCCCTACTCTTCACCCCTCCATGTGCCCACAGCCCCTGACATGGCCCCCACAGCATCGTCTCATGTGACCACTCTTGCTGTGTGGGGAAGGATGCCACTGGTGCAGGGGCTGCGGAGGCTTACCAGGGCAGGCCCAGAAGGGCTCTGGCTACCATTTTCCAGATGAGGAAAAGTGAGGCCCTGACAAAGGGAGAGTCTCGATTGAGGTCAGTCAGCCAGTGAGGGGCAGGATGAGGGCCTTGAGCCATCTCCCAACTTCCAGACTGTGGAGCTCTCACTACCAAAAGTGGCACGAGCAGCATTGGTGATGCATGTGCCTGGCACACTTAAGTGAGTCCTGCTTAGCCTTTCCTCCCTGAATCCTCACGATGCCCCAGGCTGGTACCACAATTAGTTCCATTGGACAGAGGAGGAAACTGTAGCCTGAGAGGTTAAGTGACTTGCCCAGGGTACCCCAGCTAGGAAGAGAGAGAGCCAGGATTTTGAGACAGAGTCTGGCTCTGTCACTCAGGCTGGAGTGCAGTGGTGCGATCTCAGCTCACTGCAACCTCCACCTCCTGGGTTCAAGCGACTCTCCCACCTCAGCCTACTGTGTAGCTGGGATTACAGGCGTCTGCCACCATGCTAATTTTTGTATTTTTAGTAGAGATGAGGTTTCACCATGTTGGCCAGGCTGGTCTTGAATGCCTGACCTCAGGTGATCCACCTGCCTTGGCCTTCCAAAGTGCTGGGATTACAGGTGTGAGTCACTGAACCCAGTCGCCAAAAGCCAGGATTTGAACTCAGGCTCTCTGGCTCCAGCTCCCAGGCCCTTAAGCACTTTTTTTTTTTTGAGACAGAGGCTCACTCTGCTGCCCAGGCTGGAGTGCACTGGCACTGTCTTGGCTCACTGCAACCTCCACTTCCCATGTTCAAATGAATCTCCTGCCTCAGCATCCTGAGTAGTTGGGATTACAGGCGCACATCACCACGCCCAGCTAATTTTTGTATTTTTAGTAGAGACAGGATTTTACCATGTTGGCCAGGCTGGTCTCGAACTCCTGACCTCATGATCCACCCGCCTTGGCCTCCCAAAGTGCTGGGATTACAGATGTGAGCCACCGTGCCCGGCAAGTACTTTCAATGATGATGATAACAGTAATACCCACTATACTGAGTGGAGACTGTGTGCCTTATCCCGGGCTTGGGACCATTTCATCAAGCCCACCTGATGCTGTGAAGCAGATTGCCAGGCCTGTTAAGGGGTAGACTCAGGATCAGAGAAGGGAGGCCCCTTGCTGGGGGCCACCTGGTCGTCGGGACTTGTCCAATGCCTGTCCTGGCAGTTCTGAGGAGTGCCTCCCTAACAACACCCATGCTGAGGTATCCAGGATGCCTTCAGGTCCCTGAACAGCCGGCCCTTTCATTCTTCTCCCAGAGGCCTCCCTAAACCCTTGGGAGGTAGGCAGCTTGGGGCCTTCTCCCCAAGAGGCCCAGATAGGGCAGACTGTGTCCGGTGGTGTAGTGAGGTTGCAGGCCTGGTCCCTTCTGCTGGCCCTTGCCAGGGCCTGACCCTCCATCAGAGGGCAGCAGGTGTGAGGGGGTGGCCCAGGGCAGCCTGCCTGCTCCTGCCCCCCGCCAGGCATTTGCTTCCGCTGGGGGACTTGCTGGGGCAGGCGGCCGGCATTCTCAGCATTCTGCGCATGGCATGGCCAGCCAGCTGCCGTTGCCACCTCCCTGTGACTCTTCCCGCCTGCTCCCCAGGAGAGGATTCCGCCCCAGGGCCTGCAGCCCCAGTCCAGGAGGCCAGATGTCTCAGCCCCATTCCTGGTATGGCCTCCCTCCCAGCTCCCAGCTTCCTGCCTGGCTTCCCCTTGTTGACAGGGGTTGCTCCTTCTCCTGGGCCTCCGTCTGGCGGTCTGGCTCTACTGTCTGTCTTATCCTTAGCTTCCTATGTCTCTCTCTGGTCTCTATTTCTAGGTCTATATGTGTGTTTCTCTCTGGACCTCTGTCTGTCAGCCTCTCTTTGAGTCTGACGGCTCTCTATGCCTTCCTGGGTTTGTTCCTCTCTGGACTTCAGTCCTTGCCTGAGCTTTCAGCCCACCCTTTTTGTTTTGGCTGCCAGTCTTGGCATCCTGTGTCTCTGGGCCAGCCTTGGCCTCTCTCTGGCCCTCCCACTCTAACTCTTTAGACAGACTAGCTGCCCCCATGCCAGCCTCCCAGCCCTACCCTGTGCATATCAGGTGTTCTGTTCTTTTTTTTTTTTTTTTTTTTTTGACATGGAGTCTCTGTTGCCCAGGCTGGAGAGCAGTGGCGTGATCTCGGCTCACTGCAACCTCTGCCCCCCAGGTTCAAGTGATTCTCCTGCCTCAGCCTCCTGAGTAGCTGGGATTACAGGTGCCTGCCACCGCGCCCGGCTCATTTTTGTGTTTTTAGTAGAGACGGTTTCACCATCTTGGCCAGGCTGGTCTTGAACTCCTGACCTTGTGATCCACCTGCCTCGGCCTCTCAAAGTGCTGCGATTACAGGCGTGAGCTACCACATCTGGCCCGGTGTTCAGTTCTGTTAAGATAGTGGGCAGCTGCCAAGCACCAGGTCTCCTGCTTCTTTCTTGGGGAGAGTTGGGAGGTTGTCCAGGCCAGGGAGCCCCCTCATGCTCCTTGACAAATTAATTGCCTACTACTGTCCCTGAAATCTGCTGAGAATTGTTGAGATCCATCCTGCAGACCCATCCACCATCCAAGCACCTGTTCCCAAGACAGGCAGGAAGGCGGGGGCTGTATGGACCAAGCTAGGAGATCCGGCAGTGGGGGGCGGCAGGAAAGAAGCTTCTGTGCCCACTCACCTGCTAGAGGGCATGACCCAGATCACTCTACCTCCCCCTGCTACCCTTTGCCTTTCAGGAGACATATTTGGTGCCAGCTTCATTGAAAGGAATCCCAGATATAGTGCACCCTAATAGGTAGAGCCTCAGAGACCAGGAAGTACCCACCAACTATGCTTGGGCAGGTGGGGAAAAAGAAGGGCCAAGGGGGTTGAGCCTGGGTCTCCTGACTCCCCAGATCTAGGTACTGCCCACCATAATTTCCATTTTGTCTCAAACAGTGAACCCCATCTCCCCCAACAGAAGCCAGCTCCCTCCTCATCCCTCTGCCAGGCCCAGGGCTGAGCTGTCTGGGGCAAGTGGGTGGGGAAGGCAGATGTGGATGCAGGCACAGGCAAGGATGAGCACAGGGAAGTACTGAGTTTGGGGAAGCCAGGCGGCAGGGACAACTCAGTGGTTCACGGGGGGCTGATAAGGGAGATTCAGGTAGGTTTCTCATTGGAGGTGACATTTGAGCTGAAGTGTGAGGAATGAGTAGGTTTCAGAGTAGTCAAAGAAAGGAAAAGGCAATTCTGGCTGAAGTAGCTGCATGAGCAAAGACCAGGAGGAGTGAAAGTGCATAAACTCCAAGTGGCTAGTTGAGGCTGGAGCTGACACCAGAATCCAGGCTTAGCATAAATGTGCCATGGACGACAGGCCCAGCCTGAATGCCAGGCTGAGAAGCTGGCGCTCTGCTCGGGCCAGTAAAGAGCCAAGAAGGCATTTAGAGCAGGGAAAAGGTTGCATCTAGGTGTCAGGGAACCCTGGAGACGGCCCTGGAGAGACAGGAAGCCTCGGCTGGGAAGAAGATGGCTTGGGGAAGAGGAGGAGAGGGGAGGAAGAGCTTGTGAAGTTGCAAGAGTGAGTCTTGGTGACTTTGTAGAAGAGACCCCAGCTCCCCCAGCTTGGCAGCCCCCAGCTCCAGAAACGCTGCGAGGTGTCAGGCTGCCTCCTGGCGGCGGGCGGTGGCGGGGCAGTAGGCGCGCGCATGCGCAGCAGAGTGGGTGGTGGGGGTGCGTTCTGGAGCCCCCGGCGCCCGGGTATTAATGGCTCCATTAGTGGCCGGGAGGGAGGTGCATTAGCGGCGGCGACGGCGTCTGGCTCCCATTACCACCGGCGGCAGCGGCTGCACCGCAGGCGGCTGGACTCTAGCCCGCCGCGTCGCCTCCTCCACCCCCACCCTATCCCCTGTTCCTGCTCCCCACGAGGGCCTGGGCAGTGAACTCCCGTCACCCTATTTTGGCGGAAAAGCTGATTGTGAAGCCAGATAGATTTGGGTTCAAATCCCGGCTGTGCCACCTCCCGGCTGCAAGATGCTAATCTCACTCTGAGCCTGTTTCTTGCAAAGTAGTCGGGGAGACCGGGTGCTCCGGGGCTGTGTAGACGCGCACGGGCACCCAGCGAGGGCCGCGCCCAGCCCCCGCTGGCACCTAGGGGTGCGCCTCCTGCTCCGGGCCTCCGTCCTTCGCATTGGCTGCCGTCTCGCCTGCCCACCGCTGATTGGCCGAGGCCTGCTTTCCCCGCCCCCGAGCGATTAACTCCTGCGCGGCCGCGTCCTCGGGCTGGGTGGGGACTCACCCTCCCACTGTAGACAGCTCGGGTGCCAGCTGGCCGGCGCCCCGCCGCGGCTCGCGTGGGTGTCAGGGCGGCCGGGCACCCGCCCACCCTCCCTGCACAAAGCGGCTTTGTGGGGCCTGCCGGGGGTTGGCTGGGGGCCAGGCGGCAAGTGGAAAATCTCGTGAGCGCGAGGAGGGGAGGGGAACGCGGGGCGGCGCCCCCTCCTCTGCCCGAGCCTTGGCGCCTCCCTCAGCCCGCGGCGACCAACCCTCCCAGCCCCAGTGCTTGTACACCCCTTACCCGCCCCCGCACTTTCCCATCCCCAAACCCACGTCTCTCACCCCCCCAACCCTGCATCCCACCCATCTCCCAATCTCCGGGGACCATCCCCCACAGTCTCTCCCATGTCTCTCTTTTCCTCCTGGTCCCCCTGCCTACCCCAGCCCCACTCACACTGACTCACCCCAGCGCTATTTTTAGTCCCCCATCCCTGCGGAGCCGTGCCAGCCCAATCCTGGGCTCGTTCCCCAGGCAACCCTGGCCGTCGCCGACGCCGCCCGGGGTGGGTGGGTGGGTGTGTATGTGGAAAGCGGGTGAGGGGAGCTGGGGACACCAGGGTGGTGAGCTGAGGCAGGGACCCGGCCCTGGAGAGCAGGGTGGGGAGCCGCAGGCTGCCGGCAGGGGTGCGGTGCCTCATGGGCTCAATAAATGGGGCCTGCGAATTTAGAGTGCGTCTGCCTGTCCCTCAGTCTGTCAGCATCCCTGGCTGCTCGCCCCAGGCCTCTGGGCAGGCCTCAGCCTGTACCACCCACCCCGGTGACTGTTGATGTCTTCGTCTAGGTTGGCCTGGGTGTGGTGGCACAATGGGGGCTGTTTAAGGGGAGGCTTTTTGTGGAGTTGGTTAGAGGTTGGTGCAGGGGGTGGGTGCCATCACAGTCCTCTCAGTACCTTGAGCGAAGGGTGAGATATTGCACCCCCTCTCACATGGGGCTAGGTCCCTGGTTTGGGGAGACTACCCCAGCTTTTGCCAACTAGGGAGGCCCCAGTTAGGGTTGGGGATGGCAAGAGAGAGGGAGCTGTCTAGGGATAGGACCTGCTCCCTCCTCTTTGCTCCTAATCCACCCCCACCCAGGGTTCCTCCATCCTGAACAATAGAAGCTAAGTATAGGGCTGGCCCAGTGCCCAGGGCAGGGGGGCCCTTCCCGCCCGGATTCCCGCCCCTCCCTGCCAGGCTAGGCCCCCAAATGGTTGTACACTGCCCCAAAAGGGGCCTCTTCCCATCTCTCCTCCGTGGGCACTGTGTCTTTTACCAGATGTGCAACCCTCCCAGATGTGTGGGGCCCTCTTTCCCTGCTGTGCCATGCCTGGCTCTTTTTCTAACCCAACAGAAGTGAGGGATCTGGGGGGCAGAGCTCCTCTGAGTTCTGTACTTGGGCTGTAGTGCAGAAGAGAAGGGGTTAACTTGCCAGTAGGTGACTCACTCACCGGTGGGGAGAGGAGGGGGCAGTGGTGGGGAGATAGTGGGCCACATTGATTTCAGCCTCAATTCCTGCCTCACATTGCAGTCCCTGGGGCAGTGAGGTAATGGAGGGTCTGAGTCTGGGGCTGCATAGGAAGGAGGGGGCAGTCACCTAATAGTCCCTCTGGTAGCCCCTCTGGGCTCACAGCCAAGTGTCTGGCCCTGTAGTCTCTGGAGGTCAGAGGGCTACAGACCTTCCCTTCCCCTGATGCCCGCTCAGGTTACCCAGTTTTTGCTCCCTGTCCATTTCTTCAGCTCTGTCAGTGGATGGGGCAGGTTAGGGAAAGGACTTCTCTGCTTCTGTCGACCATCCAACCTATGGAAGAGCCCAGTCTTGGTCCATCTGAGTCTGTGCAACCTTTACCTGCCCAAGTGTGACCCCAGTCCTCTGCCTTTACTGGGTATGGCCCCAGGGCCCCTCTTGGGTGATCTGAGGCCTCACACAGAGGCACACTCTGCCTGATGGGCCCCACATCCTTGCTTGTGTCTTTGTGTGAGCCCCTTCACCTTTCTGTGGTCCACGTGGCTCTGTATCATTGGCCTCTGTTTGCAGTTCCCTCCCTGGGTCCACCCTGAGGTTAGGCCTTGAGTAATGGAAACAGCACACTTGAGTTGGAGCTCTGGGCTGGTACATCCTGACTGCATGATCTTGCCACAATTTATTCAGTCTCTGAGGCTCATTTTCTCACCTGGACAATGGGTGTAATAAAGCATACCTCTCTAGGTGGCTGTGAGGATTCAATGAACCAGATAATACATACAAGCTCCCAGCACACAGCAGCCCCAGTAAGTGTTAGTTTCCTTTCTTCCTGGCCCTTTTTTTCTGGGAGGAGGGGGAGTTAGGGGGTGGCTGGCAGAGTAGTGTGGTGAGGCCAGACGGTGTGCTCTGTGGTCCCCTGCCTTATGCTACTAGGAAGATGGTCCAGAGTGGCAGATGAGTGTCAGGGTGGGTGGCTGAATGATGGCGACAGCCACTGGGTTCTGTATACCTGATGGGCCTGGGTACCGAAGCAGGTAGTGCCTATTAGGATAGGTTTATATAGAGGGTGCGGTCGGTATGATGGTGTCCGTGAAAACTGAGTGTGCACTGGGGATAGAAGGCGCTTTGTGAGTGTTAGGAAGGCTGTGCGTATGTGACAGAGGAGTGTGTGGTTGTGTGGGAGGGGTGTGGAGTGTGTGTAGTGGACAAGCAGGGCTATGCTGAGTTCCTCCTGCTTGACATGTCTGCATGATTCCTGTGGGCTGGTGGGGGTGTGAGGAGGATGCGGGTTGTCGAGGCATGTGTGACAGGGCATGGATGAGATGGGTGATGTGAACAGGATGGCTGAGTGTGCACGATGGTGTGTGGGGAGCGATGGACCGTGAGCGTGTGAGGTTGTACATCTGTGTGAGCAGTGTGTGAGGTG
Source organism: Aotus nancymaae (assembly GCF_030222135.1). Taxonomy (NCBI): domain Eukaryota; kingdom Metazoa; phylum Chordata; class Mammalia; order Primates; family Aotidae; genus Aotus; species Aotus nancymaae. The sequence continues at coordinate 12,263,081 of NW_026988441.1, read as the reverse complement.
TTACTTCGTGTGTGACAGTGTGGGTGTAAGACAGAGGGCATATCTGCCCGTGGGGTGTGTAGGAGATAATGGGTGTGGCACGAAAGTGTGTCTGTGTATGTCTGTGAGGAGTGTGAGTGTGAGTAGGTGAGGGCTCACGGATGCCTCGCCCAGCCCTACGCGCAGTTTGTCTGCCTAGCGGCGCCGGGCGCGCCCATGCGGGCGGGCGGGAGGCGGGCCGAACCGCGCGTGAGCGTGTTCCTTGCGCAGACTGGACTTACACGGTACCACGCAAAACCCCGGGACCTCCGCAGCGCAGCGCCCCGAACCGCCCCCCTGGCTCGGTGCCTTTACTGCAGTGCGCCCTCCCAGCCACCCTCCTACCGCGGCCCCGCCCCCGGCCGGCTCCGGGCCAACCGGAGCCCGCCCCGCCCCGCCCTTATTTGCATATGACTGACGTTCCCCCGGGGCGGCCAATGGGGGCGGGCGCGGCGGGGCCTGACCCGCGCGCGGCGGCGGTAGCCAATGGGCTCACGCGCGGGGGGCCGGGCTTGCGCGGAAGGCCGCGGGGGAAGCGGGGAAGGGGCGGGGGGAGGCGCGGCGGGGGGAGGGGAGCGCGTAGTAGTGGCGGGGCGGGGAGGCGGCGGTGGTTCGGCGCGGGGTTCGCTCGGAGCGCACGGACGCACGCACGCTGGTCCGTCTGCTCGCCCGGGGCCGGAGGTCGACCCGGCGCTGAGCCTCAGGCCCGGGGCCCGGAAAGGCGGGGCGGCGGCGCCGGCAGCCGGGGCGTGCGGGGCCAGAGCCGTTACCCGCCGGAGCAGCGAGCGAGGGAGGGAGCGAGCGAGCGAGCCAGCGAGCGGGGAAGGGAGGGGGCCGCCCCCGCGCACGCGCGCCGCGCCCCGCCCCGCCTGCCCCGCCCGCTGGACTCCGCGAGGGAGGAGGGAGAGGGAGGGGGCGGCGCCGATGGCCCCCGTGCTGCGCGCCCCGTGACGGCCCCCGCGCGCGCCGGGGGGCGGGGCGGGGCCGGTGCGCGCTGACCTCCCCCGCCCCCTCGGCGGCGGGAGGCAAGCGGGCGCTGTGCGCAGGCGCGACCGGCGGAGACCCCCGTGTGGGGCGGCCGGAGGGGGGCGGCGGGGGGGGCATGCGGCGACGGCCTCCCGCTCCCCCCGGGCCCAAGCGGCGACGGCCGAGGAACGGGCTACGGGTGGAGCGGCGTCGGCCGCTGAGGAGGTGCGAGTCCCTGCCTGGCCCCCCCTGCGCCGGACCATGTATTCGGCCCACAGGCCCCTGATGCCCGCGTCCAGCGCGGCCTCCCGTGGCCTCGGCATGTTCGGTCAGTAGCGCCTGGGCCCTGGGCCTGCAGGGGTCAAGGTGTCGGGGTGCTAAGTGCGGAGTAACGGTGATGGGGGCATAGTACGGGAGAGAACAGTGAGGCAGAGTAAAGGGATGATGGGGAAAGTTACAGAGCTCGGCTGGGCTGAGTGGTTAGTGACAGCAGGTGGGAGTGTAGCGGAGTGGGGCGTACCTGGGGACAGCTGTGATGCTGAAGTGATGAGATGGCACGGGTCTGCTGTAATAGAAAGGTGAAGGGTGCAGAGTAACCGGCTCTGGAACATCGGGTAGAATAGGAACAGCACGAGACCTGCTGGTCCTAGGGGAGGAGGCTTGGATTGGGTAGTGGGGCTATGGACAGGGCTCAGGAAGCGAGGGAGGCACTGTTTGCTGAGATCAGAGTGACGGGCTGCAGTGTGTGTGCTGTACTTTGCAGAGAGCGAAGACACCTAAGAACCTGGAGGGTTGTGCACTGGGGAGGGGTTCAGGAGGGAGCAGGACCAAAGGACTGCCCTCCATTGTCTGCTGGGTTCCTTTTCCCCACCCCCTAGAAAAAAGGAGGCCCTGATAAGAAAGATCTTTGCAAAGAGAGGAACAGGTCTTAAGTCCCTGGAGGCTTTTATATGGGGTTGGGGGGCCCAGTGGGTTTTTGGGCCCCCAGAACCCCAGGGTTAAGGGATAGGGTCATTGTAGAGTCTTGAGTGCTTTCCAGTGCTGTCTTCCTGATTCTAGTCCCTTGTTTCCTGAGGTCTACTTTTTCCTTTGTCAGCCCCTTACAGAATCAGGTCTTGAGGCCAGTGCCTCGCACAGAGCTCCCCCCTTCCAGGCTTCTGTAGGCATGTGGAGGTCACCTCAGGTCAGGTTGATCTGGATCAAGGGGAGGCCTGGAATGATGGAGAGCAGGGCTAGGGCGGTTCCCTCCTCCCTTCTTCGTCTTCCCTGAGCAGGGGCCTCTCTCCTCTGCTGGTTCCACTTCCCCCAGGGAGCCAGGCAGTTAGAGGGGAAGCCCACTCATATCCTAGGCCCGCCCCAAAAGTCCAACCAGGGGTGGGTCCCAACCCAGGGCTTGCTCTTCCATCACCCACCTCTTGGGACTGAAGGTTGGACCCCTGGGACCAGCCTCCTGGTGAGGAAGCATCCTCCTATGCATATCCTCAAGGAAACACCTGGCACTTGTGCCCTCTCTGGTTAGAGACTTGTAACAATTCTCTCCTGTGGCCCATTGTCCCATGTTTTTTCTTCCAAGGAGTTTACCACACCCTCCCTTGTTTTGGGAAAAGAGGGCTGGACACTGGACTACAGATAAGCCGAGGGGCTGATGGGGAGGGAGGCTGGGAGACCGATTTGTGGATGGTGCATTCTCTCTGTGGGGGGAAAGGAGAGAGCTGCTGGATCCACCTGTGCCCAGCCAGGAAGGCCAGGTCTGGCACTCTGTGTTTGTGGTGGGTGAGGAAGGCAAGGAGAGGGACCTCTCCCATACCACAGTTCTAAGAGCGCCCACAGCCTGTGGGTAGTGGACTGAGAGTTGGAGGGGAGGGGCATGGGGCCATATGCCTCAGGAAAGGGAAAGGGAGTGTGAGACCAAGGTGAGAGGCTGTGTCGGTGGTGACTGGGCTGCTGGGAATGTGGCATGACGGAGGTGGGGGGTCCCAACCCTTAGAGGTCTGGGGCCTTGGGAGTGTGGGATGGCAGCCGAGCATGACCTGGTTTGTGGTAGGAGCAAATCGTTCCTCTGGCCTGGTCCCTGGTGGCAGGGCTGGTAGAGATTGGTGGGGGGAGGAGTGGGGCGTGAGTACTATTTCCCTTCCCCGCTTCTGTTTTCTTTTTTATAAATCTAGAAACCTTTCAGGGAGGAGTTTTTCCTGAGTGACGTTGCATGGACGAGTCCAAGAGGCTCTGGTGTGGGGTGGGGGTAGACAAAGGGGTGGGGCCACCTCATCTAGGGTGGGGAAGAGCTTGAGTTGGGGCTGGGGCCAGGCTCTCCTGCTGCACAGCTCACCTGGCTTCTTTCCACAGTGTGGACGAATGTGGAACCTCGCTCTGTGGCCGTGTTCCCCTGGCACTCCTTAGTCCCCTTCCTGGCACCCAGCCAGCCTGACCCCTCCGTGCAGCCGAGTGAGGCCCAGCAACCTGCCAGCCACCCAGTGGCCTCCAACCAGAGCAAAGGTGAGGGCTGGGGAGCCTGGAGACAGGCGTGGGCATGGGGTCCAGGTGGCCCAGGAGCCCTCTAATCTACCTCTCTGTCCCCAGAACCTGCTGAATCGGCAGCTGTTGCTCATGAGCGGCCACCAGGTGGGACAGGGAGTGCTGACCCTGGGCGGCCCCCTGGAGCCACATGCCCTGAGAGCCCAGGGCCCGGACCCCCACATCCTTTGGGGGTGGTGGAACCTGGTAAGGGTCTGCCTCCTACCACAGAGGAGGAGGCCCCCGGCCCCCCAGGAGAGCCCCGGCTGGACAGTGAGACAGAGAGTGACCATGATGATGCGTGAGTTCCCTGAGGCCTGGGACTTGGGGGTGGGATGGCCAGAGACATGGCCCTCACTGTCCCTGCTGCCCTGCCGCAGCTTCCTCTCCATCATGTCTCCCGAGATCCAGTTGCCTCTTCCGCCCGGAAAACGTCGGACCCAGTCCCTCAGTGCCCTACCCAAGGAACGAGACTCATCTTCTGAGAAGGATGGACGCAGCCCCAACAAGGTGCTTCATCCCTACCTGTCCCCTGCTCACCCCGTGGCCACCCACACCTGTCTCCCTGGTCCTAACTGTCCTGCTCTGGGCTGTGTTTAATGTAGCGAGAGAAGGACCACATCCGGCGGCCCATGAATGCCTTCATGATCTTCAGCAAGCGGCACCGGGCCCTGGTCCACCAGCGTCACCCCAACCAGGACAACCGGACCGTCAGCAAGATCCTGGGCGAGTGGTGGTATGCCCTGGGGCCCAAGGAGAAGCAGAAGTACCACGACCTGGCCTTCCAGGTAATGCCGCTGCCTCTTGGCTCCTCCTAGCTTCTTCTGGTGGAGTGGGTGAGTGAAGGGTCGCCCTGCCCTCTCCTGCCAGGTGAAGGAGGCCCACTTCAAGGCCCACCCAGATTGGAAGTGGTGCAACAAGGACCGAAAGAAGTCCAGTTCGGAGGCCAAGCCCACGAGCCTGGGGCTGGCAGGAGGGCACAAGGAGACGCGGGAGCGGAGCATGTCGGAGACGGGCACTGCCGCTGCCCCTGGGGGTTAGTCAGCCCCTTGGGTCTCTCACCCTGCCCACCTCCCTCCCCGAGAGCCGCCAGCTACCCCCTTGCTTGCTCATCCCTTGCCCCAGCAGCTCCTCTCTGCTCAGTCGCTTTTATTTGGCGACCCTTACCCATAAAGGAACCAGCAGTTGATTTATGTGAAGGAGCCAGGGAGATCCAGGCAGATAAGATTCCCAAACAGCCATCTCATTATTAGCTGTTGTTTATTGAGCGTTTACTATGTGCCAGGCACCACAGGGAATATAAGCTGTAGTCTGCAAAACCATGTTCTATTTCCAGATGAGGAAACAGGTTCAGAGGGGCAAAGTCACTTGCTTAAAGCTTAAGCAAGCAACAGGGCCAGAATGTAAACCCCAGCTTGGCTGGCTCCCAACTTCGTAGTTGGAACCACTGCAGCTCCCAAACGCCCCTGATGGGCTGCTTCCACTTACTTATTGAGGGTGTCTGGTGTGCCTGGCAGTGTTCTGGGACGCATTTTTGGAGTGAGCCCATAGATACGGCAGTTCTACGAGGATAGGTAGATAGTTCCTATGGAACTGCAGTTCTGTGAGGGTGGGGACGCTAGTTACTTCCTCTCTGAGATGAGGGAGCCGAGGCTCAGACAGGCCAGCGGTTGGCTAGCCAGCACCACATGAACCTCTCTCCAGGCCTCCTTACTTTGAGGAGGGCTGCCCTGCAGGGAATGGGTCTGCTGTGACCCCAGAGGGCAGGAACCAGCAGGAAGGAGATGGTGGACTGGTGGTGGTGGGTGGTGTTTTTTTCACCAGGTGGCCGAGAAATTCCAACCTGCTTCTGCCCAGTACCTAGAAATATCTGTGGGTTGTTGGGCCTTGGTGCTGGTGAGAGGCTTCCTGACTATCATAGCGCCCCCCTCCACTTTACAGTGTCCTCTGAGCTTCTATCTGTCGCGGCCCAGACACTCCTGAGCTCGGACCCCAAGGCTCCAGGGAGTAGCTCCTGTGGGGCGGAACGGCTGCACACAGTTGGGGGACCTGGCTCAGCCCGGCCCCGAGCCTTCTCCCACAGTGGGGTACACAGCCTGGACGGTGGAGAAGTAGACAGTCAGGCACTACAGGAACTGACGCAGGTCTGGGGTGTAGGTGCCCTGGGGGGTGGGCAGGGAGGCTCTCCAAAGCAACAGCCCAGCTGAACCTTTCCTTCTGCCTGCCTGCAGATGGTGTCTGGCCCTGCATCATACTCTGGTCCAAAGCCTTCTACCCAGTATGGAGCTCCAGGCCCCTTTGCAGCCCCTGGTGAGGGAGGTGCCTTGGCAGCCACTGGACGGCCCCCACTGCTGCCCACTCGAGCTTCTCGTTCCCAGCGTGCGGCCAGTGAGGACATGACGAGCGATGAGGAGCGCATGGTCATCTGTGAGGAGGAAGGGGATGATGATGTCATTGGTGAGCATTGCAGGGCCCAGAATCTTGCCCAGGACCCAGCAGGCCAAGACTCAGAGGGTGGGCAGAACTTGGATCCAGGCCCCTAGGCTCCTTTGGTTTCTTTTCCACTTGGTTTATGGTTGCGTGTGGCCAGTTCAGGCCCTTCTGAGTAAACCCAGCTCTGCCCTCAGGAAGCCCCCGGCCCTGCAGGAAACCTGGAGGACATGGGCATGACCAGATCTTCAGGTGCAGTGTTAGGGGCTCTTTCCCGTGGGCTCGTAGGCTCCTGTGCTGAGCACATGGGCACAGCCCTGGGCTGAGGAGTAGCCTTCCTGGACAGCAGTCCCTGCCTGCTTGGGGCAGAGCTGAGATCGAGGCTCCAGACTGGCCTCCTGGGTTCCCTTACATCTAGTCCCCTCCCCATACTGTTCTCTCCACTCTCTCAGCTGACGATGGCTTCGGCACCACTGACATTGATCTCAAGTGCAAGGAGCAGGTGACCGACAGTGAGAGTGGGGACAGCTCTGGGGAGGACCCAGAAGGCAACAAGGTGAGGACTTGGGTCACGGTGCTGTCCCATCACACTCCCTCCTAGGCCATGGGAAAGTCTGTTCCCCCTGGGTATTTGAGAGAGGGGGAGATTAAGGTCCAGAGAGGGCAAGCTGCTTGCCCCATGGGGAGTTGGGTCATAGCCAGGATGAATTGAGGCCTTCAGCTGGCAGGAGTGCAGCCCTAGGCTGACCTGCTGACAAGCTGCATGAACATAGCTAGGGGGCTGCTGTCTAGGTGCTGGCATGTCCTGATCTGGGGTGTCTTTTCCTTCGCTCAGGGCTTTGGTCGGAAGGTGTTTTCACCTGTGATCCGTTCCTCCTTTACCCATTGTCGCCCCTCGCTGGACCCTGAGCCCCCAGGGCCCCCGGATCCTCCTGCAGCTTTTGGCAAAGGCTATGGTTCTACCCCGTCTTCCTCCTCTGCGTCCTCGCCCGCTTCTTCCTCAGCCTCGGCAGCCACCTCCTTCTCACTGGGCTCAGGAACCTTCAAGGCCCAGGAGTCTGGTCAGGGCAGCACAGCAGGCCCCCTGCGGCCCCCACCCCCTGGGGCTTCGGGCCCAGCGACACCTTCCAAGGCAACCCGGTTCCTCCCAACGGATCCTGCCACTTTCCGGCGCAAGAGACCTGAAAGTGTGGGTGGCCTGGAGCCACCAGGTCCCTCTGTCATCGCAGCCCCACCCAGCGGAGGAGGAAGCATCCTGCAGACACTGGTGCTGCCCCCAAACAAGGAAGAGCAAGAGGGTGGCGGAGCCAGAGTGCCCTCCGCCCCCACCCCATCACTGGCCTATGGGGCCCCAGCAGCTCCCCTGTCCCGTCCTGCCGCCACCATGGTCACCAACGTGGTGCGGCCTGTCAGCAGCACACCTGTGCCCATCGCCTCTAAGCCCTTCCCCACCTCTGGCCGGGCTGAGGCATCTCCAAATGACACAGCAGGTGCCAGGACTGAAATGGGCACTGGGTCTCGGGTGCCTGGGGGCTCCCCGCTGGGTGTCAGCTTAGTGTATTCGGACAAGAAGTCAGCAGCAGCCACCTCACCAGCCCCACACTTGGTGGCTGGACCCCTGCTGGGCACTGTGGGGAAGGCGCCTGCCACTGTCACAAACCTACTGGTGGGCACCCCAGGGTATGGGGCCCCTGTGCCCTCTGCTGTCCAGTTCATTGCCCAGGGGGCCCCTGGTGGTGGGACCACTGCAGGCTCAGGAGCAGGTGCTGGGAGTGGCCCCAATGGGCCAGTACCCCTGGGCATTCTGCAACCAGGTGCCCTGAGCAAGGCTGGGGGAATCACCCAGGTGCAGTACATCCTGCCCACGATGCCCCAGCAGCTTCAGGTGGCACCTGCCCCAGCACCAGCCCCTGGGACCAAGGCAGCGGCTCCCAGCGGCCCTGCACCCACCACCAGCATCCGTTTCACCCTCCCACCGGGCACTTCCACCAACGGCAAAGTCCTGGCTGCCACTGCACCCACTCCTGGCATCCCCATCCTGCAGTCTGTACCCTCCGCCCCACCCCCCAAAGGTGAGACCTGGGCTGGGCAGCACTAGGAGAGGGGCCATAGTCTCATTTGGCTCCCTTGTAATCTTTTCCTTTCTTGCCTCTTAACTTCCAGCCCAGTCAGTTTCTCCTGTGCAGGCCCCGCCCCCAGGTGGCTCAGCCCAGCTGCTTCCCGGGAAGGTCCTAGTGCCCCTGGCTGCCCCTAGCATGTCAGTGCGGGGTGGAGGGGCCGGCCAGCCGCTGCCCCTGGTGAGCCCGCCCTTCTCAGTACCTGTGCAGAATGGCGCCCAGCCACCCAGCAAGGTGAGGGCCTGCCTCTCTCTCTGCCTTCTGTTGGGTGTTAGTCCCTGTACCCCACCATTTCTTTTTCTTGTCTTTCAGTCTTTTTTCCTTTTGTGTCTGTCTCTGGTTCTCTGTCTTGCCATCTTCCATGATGTTTCTGTGCATCCTGACTCTCTGGAGTCCTCAGTGTCTGTACCCTACTCCTCTCTGTCCTCATCTTTCACTGTCATCTTGCCCATCCTGTTGTTATCCCAAGTTCTGTGTTCCCTGCTTTTGCTTAGAGGCCCCCGCTTTAGGTCTTGGTCCTCCTCTCCCCATTCTGGGGTCACAGCTCACTCTGGCATATGGGTGCCCTTCCCCACAGATCATCCAGCTGACCCCGGTGCCTGTGAGCACACCCAGCGGCCTGGTGCCGCCCCTGAGCCCAGCCACACTCCCTGGACCCACCTCACAGCCCCAGAAGGTCCTGCTGCCCTCTTCCACCAGGTAATTGCAGCTGAGCCCACACTCAGAGGCCAGGGAAGGGGTAGGGCGGGGCTGGCTTACCTCACTCCCCGTTTCCTCTCCCTGCGGCAGAATCACCTATGTGCAGTCAGCGGGCGGGCACGCGCTGCCCCTGGGTACCAGCCCTGCGTCCAGCCAGGCTGGAACTGTCACCTCGTACGGGCCCACGAGCTCTGTAGCTCTAGGCTTCACCTCGTTGGGGCCCAGCGGCCCCGCCTTCGTGCAGCCCCTGCTCTCAGGTGAGGGGTGGCGTGGCAGGCAGTGCTGGGGACCCAGGGTGGGGTGAGGCAGTCCGGGCCCTAACTTGGTCCCCTGCTTCTCCTTCTCTGTCTCTCAGCAGGCCAAGCCCCACTGCTGGCTCCCGGTCAGGTGGGCGTGTCCCCTGTGCCCAGTCCCCAGCTGCCACCTGCCTGTGCAGCCCCTGGAGGTCCTGTCATCACGGCGTTTTACTCTGGCAGCCCTGCACCCACCTCCTCAGCACCCCTGGCCCAGCCATCCCAGGCCCCCCCAAGCCTGGTCTACACTGTGGCCACCAGCACAACTCCACCTGCAGCCACCATTCTGCCCAAGGGCCCGCCAGCCCCTGCCACTGCCACCCCGGCCCCAACTAGCCCTTTTCCGAGTGCCACAGGTAGGTGTCAGATCAACTCACAGCACGGTGAGTTGGGGGAGCACAGCAGATGGGCTCCAGTCAGGCCTGGCTCAGCAAACGCTTTTCTCCCCACTAGCAGGTTCCATGACCTACAGCTTAGTGGCCCCCAAGGCCCAGCGGCCCAGCCCGAAGGCCCCCCAGAAAGTGAAGGCGGCCATTGCCAGCATTCCTGTGGGGTCCTTTGAGGCAGGTGCCTCTGGGCGGCCTGGCCCTGCACCCCGGCAGCCTCTGGAGCCTGGCCCAGTCCGAGAGCCAACTGCCCCAGAGTCTGAGCTTGAGGGGCAGCCCACACCACCAGCCCCTCCACCCCCGCCAGAGACCTGGACTCCCACGGCCCGGAGCAGCCCCCCACCGCCCCTGCCTGCTGAGGAGCGGACCAGTGCCAAGGGTCCTGAAACCATGGTGAGCACCTGCAGGCTGTGGGGTCCCCACTGGCACTCAGCTGTGCCCCTCCATGGGTGTCTTTGGTTTTCTGTCCTGCTCCTCTTCCCTCCATGCCTATGTGTTTCTCAAGTTAAAGGGTCCCCTCTGTCCCTTCTGCCTGCCTGTATTGGCTCCCCTCTGATCTGAGGCCCCGTCTTGGCCTTCCCAAGGCTGTGACTGGACCTTCTCGAGGGGTCTGCCGGTCAGTTTCAGATTCAACTCTTTGTTTCTGGCCTTTGCCCCAGAGCCTGAGCCCTGTGTTCTCCATCTCCCTACCCATCTCCACCCCAGGCCAGCAAATTCCCCAGCTCATCTTCAGATTGGCGGGTCCCTGGGCAGTGCCTGGAGAGTCGTGGGGAGCCTCCCACCCCTCCCAGCCCAGCTCCAGCTCCAGCCGTAGCTCCTGGTGGCAGCAGCGAGGGCAGTGCTGGGCGGGCGGCCGGGGACACCCTCGAACGCAAGGAGGCGACTAGTACTGGCAAGAAGGTGAAGGTGCGGCCCCCGCCCCTGAAGAAGACCTTTGACTCTGTGGACAAGTGAGCATGGGCGGGGGCCTTGGCGGGGTGTGTGGGGTGGTGGGAGTGGGAGCAGCTGCAGGCTGAGGCTGGGGAGGTGACCCTGCTGGCCCTCCAGCAGGGTCCTGTCAGAAGTGGACTTTGAAGAGCGCTTTGCAGAGCTGCCTGAGTTTCGGCCTGAGGAGGTGCTGCCCTCCCCTACCCTGCAGTCTCTGGCCACCTCACCCCGGGCCATCCTGGGCTCTTACCGCAAGAAAAGGAAGAATTCCACGGGTAGGCGAGCGTTGGGCATCCAGGGTCCGTAGGTGGAGGGCAGACTGGGGCCACCTGCACTGAACCTGCTTCTGTTTGGCCAGACCTGGATTCAGCACCCGAGGACCCCACCTCACCCAAGCGCAAGATGAGGAGACGCTCCAGCTGCAGCTCGGAGCCCAACACCCCCAAGAGTGCCAAGTGCGAGGGGGACATCTTCACCTTTGACCGTACAGGTGCCGTGGTGGGCAGAGCTGTGGGGGGCCTGGAGCCTGCAAGAGAAGTGGGTCTCTGGGGGGCAGTTAGAGGGAGAGGTGGGGTGGGTGTCAGAGGCAGGACAGCAGGTCAGGGTTCTGGAGTCCGGCAGACCCCTGAGTTGCCCTGTGACTGTGGGCAGGACCCCTCTCTAACTCCTCTGTGAAATAGAATGCAGTGAGGGCTCGGGTCGGCACTCAGACGGTGGCAAGACTGTAGCCTTGCCATGCTGCCTGTGCCTGTGCAGGGACAGAAGCTGAGGACGTGCTGGGGGAGCTGGAGTACGAGAAGGTGCCGTACTCCTCCTTGCGGCGCACCCTGGACCAGCGCCGGGCCCTGGTCATGCAGCTCTTCCAGGACCATGGCTTCTTCCCATCAGGTGAGCGTGTCTTAGAGACTTGCAGTCACTCAGGTGGGACCTGTCTGCACATCTCACCCCGCGCTCCCCATCGTTTTTCTGCCTCCAGCCCAGGCCACAGCTGCCTTCCAGGCCCGCTATGCAGACATCTTCCCTTCCAAGGTTTGTCTGCAGTTGAAGATCCGTGAGGTGCGCCAGAAGATCATGCAGGCAGCCACTCCCACGGAGCAGCCCCCCGGAGCTGAGGCCCCCCTCCCTGGACCGCCCCCCACTGGCACTGCTGCTGCCCCTGCCCCCACTCCCAGCCCCGCTGGGGGCCCTGACCCCACCTCGCCCAGCTCGGACTCTGGTACGGCCCAGGCTGCCCCGCCACTGCCTCCGCCACCAGAGTCAGGGCCTGGCCAGCCTGGCTGGGAGGGGGCTCCGCAGCCCTCCCCACCACCCCCAGGTCCCTCCACAGCTGCCACAGGCAGGTGAGAGACCCCTGAGAGGATCCCAGGACTCACAGTACCCCCTCAGGACATGGACAGTATGTGGGGGCAGGAATGGGGGGCAGGATGGTTATCTCCTCCCGGGTAAAGCCATTTCGTCCTCTCCGGTTTGGGGCGGAATGAGGCCTGCTCCTCTTGTATATACCCCCTTCCCCCGCAGCTCCCTCCCGGTGCTGGGGGACAGCTGAGGGGGCCACAGGGGTAGTCTCCCTCCTCTGAGCCCCTGTACATAACCTGGAGTGTGTGACCTTCAGAGCTTTTCACTTTATGCAAAATGGCTCCTGTGAGGGCTGCAAGCTGGAGGGTGGTGCAGGCCTTGGGCCACAGGGAGGTGCCTGTGGAATAGGGGGGAGTTCATGTACCCCTTTTTTCCCCAGAGGGGCTGGACTCAGGTTAGTTTGGGGGTGGGGGCTCCTGCACTTTGCCACAGGCACGAGGAGGGTTTTCTCCTCACCCCCTCTGCCCTCCCAACTTGGGTTGTACTTTCTAAGAAGGTGATTCCCCCTGCCTTTGCCCCCTTTCCCAGAACAAAACATGTTGATCATGTGCAATATTTCTTACTGTGCCGAGAAGCCGCGATGAGCGAGATTAAAGCTGTTTAACACACCTGTGTGGCTTTGGGCTCTTAACGGGGAGGACTGTTGGTTGTACTGGTCCTGTCTTCAGTTGTCATGGAGCTGTAGACTTTCCATGAGGTCAGGGGAGCAATTCCAGGACCACTGCCTCCAACATCAGAGGGACCCCACAGGCCAGGTCCTTGACTTGTGGACCAGGCAGCCCCTCTTCCAAGTTTAGAAGCCCGTGTGCTCAGGGAGCCTCAATGCTTTTGGGCCCTGTTCTCAGCCATTGGACTGCATGAACTTGGGGAAGGCCTGAGGCAAGATGCCACCAGATGGTTTACCCTCATTGTCTCTGGTGTCATTTGTATTCAGGAAACAGGCCCCAAAAGGTCCTAGTCCAGAGGTGGCAGTGAGTGGGAGGAGACAAGGGTCCTTCACGTGACCCCTGCTGCCCCCATGTGGCCTGGGTCAGCACTGCAATGTCTTGAAGCAGCCTCCCCTGGGTGACACCCCTTCCACTCAGCATGTGGACACAGTGCCCACCTGAGGTGACAGATACATTGTGTGGAGGGATGACAACTAAGGGTGGGAGGGTCAGGATACCTCTGCAGAAGTGGCATCTAAGCTACAGCTGGAGCACCAGGAATTTCCAGTTGGGGCAACAGTATATGCAGAGATGGAGGAGGGGCAGGGTAGGGTGGGCTTCACTGTACTGGGTTACTATGTTCTCAGAATTCTTGCTTGACCTTGGTCCTGTAGGGTAGTGCTGGCAAGCTGGTCTTGCCTAGTGTTGACTGATTGATTGATAGCACCTGCCTGAAACATTCTATTGTAATAGTGAAAATTAACCTAACCACAAGAACAGCGTCTTGATATATCAGTGACGCCTGCCCTGGGCAGAAATAGAGCCACAGCCAGGCACAGTGGCTCATGTCTGTAATCCTAGCACTCTGGGAGGCTGAGGCAGGTAGATTGCTTCAACTCAGGAGTCAGACCAGCTTGGGCAACAGGGCAAAATGCCATCTCTCCAAAAAAATACAACTAGCTGGATGCAGTGGCACACACCTGTAGTCCCAGGTATTCAGGAGGCTGAGGTGGGTGGATGGCTTGAGCCTAGGAGGTTGAGGCTGCAGTGGGCCGTGGTCTCACCACTGTACTCCAGCCTGGGTGACAGAGACCCTGTCTTAAAAAAAACACCTTGTGGTATCGCAGGGTCACAGATCAGGGTAAGGACTAGTGGTGGTACCCAGACAGGCTCAACCATAAAGCAGGAAACGGCAGACCGAGGAAGGAGAGTTTAATGTGGGAAGGCAGCAGGATGCTTAGGGTGCGGGCTCTGGCAGGGGAGCACCTTGGCCCTGGTCTTGGGCCAGCAGACGCAGAAGCAGGGAGTGCAGGGTCCGGCAGACAGGCGTGTAGCCCAGGCGGCTGAGATGCAGGTAATCATACATGTCATGGTGGCTGATGGTACCATCCGAGTGCACAAAGCCAGGGTCGGCATCTAAGAAGTGGGCCCGAGCGTGGCCAGCCAGTGCTGCCCGTACCAGCTCATTCACCTGTCGGTTCTTCTCCCGAAGTGGGTTGGGATGCTGGCCTCGTGGAAGCAGGCCCTGAGCAGGAACACCAGGAGTAGTAAGGAAATGCGCATTTGGGTATCCTGTTTTCTGTGCCAACCTGTCCTCTACCCCCAACTATGAAGTTTCCAGCTGCAGCAAACACTAGGGATACGCAAGTGGGTAGGGTGGAAGGGTAGTTCCTAAATATCATATCCTAGCCCCAATTCAGCAAGAGACTTCTGGGTTTAGCCTCTTCCCAAGTATCACTTAGAAAAGTGTCGACACTGGCCAAGTACAGTGGCTTTCACCTGTAATCCCAGCATGATGGGAGGCAGAGCTGGATGGATCACTTGAGCCCAGGAGTTCTTTTTTTTTTGAGACAGAGTTTCGCTCTTGTTACCCAGGCTGGAGTGCAATGGCGCAATCTCGGCTCACCGCAACCTCCGCCTCCTGGGTTCAAGCAATTCTCCTGCCTCAGCCTCCCGAGTAGCTGGGACTACAGGCACACGCCACCATGCCCAGCTAATTTTTGTATTTTTAGTAGAGACGGGGTTTCACCATGTTGACCAGGATGGTCTCGATCTCTTGACCTCGTGATCCACCCGCCTCGGCCTCCCAAAGTGCTGGGATTACAGGCGTGAGCCACCGCGCCCGGCCAAGCCCAGGAGTTCTAGACCAACCGGGGCAACCTGGTGAAATCCCATCCATAACAAAAATATACAAAAATTAGCTGGACATGATAGCGTGTACCTGTAGTCATAGCTACTTGGGAGGCTGACGTGGGAGATCACTTGAGCCTTGGAAGCAGAGGTTGTAATGAGTTGAGATCAAGCCACTGCACTCCAGCCTGGGTAACAGAGCCAGATCCTGTCTCAAATAAATAAATAGGCCAGGTGTGGTGTCTCATGCCTGTAATCCCAGCACTTTGAGAGGCTGAGGCAGGTGGATCACATGAGGTCAGGAGTTTGAGACCAGGCTGGCCAACATGGTAAACTCCCATCTCTACTAAAACTACAAAGATTAGCCAGGCATGGTGGAGTGTGCCTGTAGTCCCCGCTACTCGGGAGGCTGAGGCAGGCGAATCACTTGAATTCAGGAGGAGGAGGTTGTAGTGAGCCAAGATCACACCACTACACTCTCGTCTGGGCAACAGAGCAAGACTGTCTCTGGTGAGACAGGGTCTCACTCTGTCACCCAGGCTGGAGTGCGGTGGCATAATCACAGTTCACTGTAACACTGAATTCCTGGGCTCAACTATGATCCTCCCTCTTCATCCTCCCAAGTGCCTGTGATTACAGGTTTTTCGAACCATCATGCCCAGCTAATTTTTTTTTTTTTGAGATACTTTCACTCTTGTTGCCCAGGCTGGAGTGCAATGGCTCTATCTCGGCTCACTGCAACCTCCACCTCCTGGGTTCAAGTGATTCTCCTGCCTTAGCCTCCCAAGGAGCTGGGATTACAGGCATGCGCCACCACACCTGGCTTATTTTGTATCTTTAGTAGAGACAGGGTTTTTCCACGTTAGCCAGGTTGATCTTGAACTCTCGACCTCAGGTGATCTGCCCACCTTGGCATCCCAAAGTGCTGTGATTACAGGTACCTGCCACCACGCCTGGCTAATTTTTGTATTTTTAGTAGAGACAGGGTTTCAACATCTTGGCCAGACTGGTCTTGAACTCCTGACCTCATAATCCACCCACTTTGGCCTCCCAAAATGCTGGGATTACAGGCTTGAGCCACCATGCCCGGCCTGCCCAACTAATTTTGAACAATTTTTAGTAGAGACAATGTCTTGTTGTATCCCAGGCTGGTCCTGAACTCCTGGGCTCAAGCAATCCTCCCACCTTAGCTTCTCAAAGTGCTGGGAGTATAGGCATGAGCCACCGTGCCCAACCATTTTTGGGTTTGTCTTTTTTTTGAGATGTAGTCTCTCTCTGTTGCCCAGGCTGGAGTGCAGTGGCGTGACCTTGGTTCACTGCAACCTCTGCCTCCTGTGTTCAAGCAATTCTCCTGCCTTAGCCTCCCAAGTAGCTGGGATTTCAGACGAGTGCCAGCATGCCCAACTAATCTTTTTTTTTGAGATGGGGTCTGGCTCTGTCGCCAAGCTGGAATACATTGGTGTGATCTTGGCTCATTGCACTCTCTGCCTCCCAGATTCAAGCAATTCTTCTGCCTCAGCCTCCCAAGTAGCTGGGAGTACAGGCACACAGCATCATGCCCAGCTAATTTTTTGTATTTTAGTAGAGACGGGTTTCATCATGTTGGCCAGGATGGTCTTGATCTCCTGACCTTGTGACCCACCCGCCTTGGCCTCCCAAAGTGCTAGGATTACAGGCATGAGCCACGGTGCCCAACCATTTTTGAGACCCCCAAGGTCTCAAGCCATCCCTGGGCAAAAAAACGGTAACTGGAACTGGGCGTGGCATGCACCTGTAGTACCAGCTACTTGGGAGGCTGAGGCAGAAGAATCGCTTAAACCCGGAAGGCAGAAGTTGCAGTGAGGCTAATTACCCTTTTAGCACATTCTCAACCACAGCCACTCTGAAGGGTGTAGCAAGCTCCAATGTGAGATTCTGCCTGAAAGCCACTGTTCTATGCCAACTTGCCTAGAACCGTGCCAACTGTGGCTATATCTGAGGGGGTCCCAGACCACTTCCATTCTTCCTTTCCCACCCTCCCAGCTGCTCACCAGCACCACGACCCGGGCCTGCGGCTGCCGCTCATTCACCAGCTGCACAATGGCCTTGATGCCACCAGTCACCTGCTCTGCTGTGTGTCCGTGGTTGTTGGTGCCCACCCAGACCACCACAATCTGTGGAAAGAAAGACATGAAGCGGTGGTGAGGGGGCAGGCAAAAGACGTTTTAGAGCCCCACCCAAGCCCTGCTCACCTTGGGCCGGATGTGTTCCAGCTCCCCATTCTCCAGCCGCCACAGTACATGCTGTGTGCTGTCGCCACCAATGCCGAAGTTAAGTGCATGCAGAGGAGAGAAGAGCTCCCGCCAGATCTGTGGGTAAGAAGTGGTATGGGCACAGCGGCACCGTCTGCATGGACAATCACCCTCTGTCCAAGTGTTAACCAAATGCCATATGGAAGAACCTTACTTCATGGAAGCAGTCTTTTAAAATTTCACCTGGAGCATACTCCAGCATGGCTGAACCTCACTTTATAGAAATTGATTAAGGCCGGTCAAGGTGGCTCACGCCTATAATCCCAGCACTTTGGGAGGCCGAGGCGGGTAGATCATGAGGTAAGGAGATAGAAACCATCCTGGCTAACACAGTAAAACCTCATCTCTACTAAAAATACAAAAAAAATTAGCCGGGTGTGGTGGCATGTGCTTGTAGTCCCAGCTACTCGGGAGGCTGAGGCAGGAGAAATCACTTGAACCCAGGAGGCGGAGGTTGCAGTGAGCAGAGATTGTGCCACTGCACTCCAGCCTGGGCGACAGGGCAAGACTCCATCTCAAAAAACAAAAATCAATTAAGAGTCTCTATCACTTTATTTTTATTTATTTATTTTTTATTTCATTTTATTTTTTGAGACAAGAGTCTCTGTTGCCCAGGCTGAAGTGCAGTGACGTGATCTTGGCATACTTCAACCTCCGCCTCCCAGGCTCAAGAGATTCTCCTGCCTCAGCCTCCCGAGTAGCTGGGACTACAGTCATGTTCCATTATGCCCAGCTAATTTAGTATTTTTAGTAAACACGTGGTTTCACCATGTTGGCCAGGCTGGTCTCGAATTCCTGACCTCAGGTGACCCACCTGTCTTGGCCTTCCAAAGTGCTGGGATTACAGGCGTGAGTGACCACACCTGGCCTAGAGTTGTGCTTGAGCCCAGGAGTTCAAGATCAAATTGGGCAACATGGCAAAACCCCATCTCTACAAAAATTAGCTGGGTATGTAGAGTTGTGCACCTGTAGTCCCAGCTACTTGGGAAGCTGAGGTGGGAGGATCGCTTGAACCCAGGAGGTAGAGTTTGCAGTGAACAGAGATCATACCACTGCATGCCAGCCTGGGCAACAAGAGCGAAACTCTGTCTCAAAAAATAAATAAATAGGTAACAAAGCAAGATACTGTCTCAAAAACCAACCAACCAACAAACAAAAAAACAAACCAAGTCCCACAGAAGCAAGACTCACTTTATGAAAATCCAGTCGGCTTGAGTCACACATTAAACCAATGGCACTGCAGTTGAAACTTATTTTGAGGAAAGCTATTACAGTTGAACATGCTTAGTGGAAAAATATTACTATGATTGAGCCCTCTTTGTGGAGTGCCATTAGAATTGACCTTCACTTCCTGTAAAGTGACTATAGCTTTGTGTAATCCCAAGAGGGCTGTGCACTACTTAAAGCAAACAAGAAAGAGCCTCACTTTAGGCAAGACTGTGGCAGGAAAGCCTCATTTTAGGTTTTAGTACATCATACACAAATCCAATCTGATGAAACCAAGGCATACATTTCCTTCTCACCAAGACTCTCGGAGCCTCAGGCTACCTCAGGTCAATCTGGGTACCCCCGTAATACCTACCCCACCTGGGTTCTGGTCCAGATGTATCAGCATGGGCACAGGGCCGGATAGGGCAGGGGGAGAGGGATGGGCCTCACCTCGCACTGGTGCATTAGCTGGACCAAGGAGTCCCCGATGAAGACGACTTCGGGTTCCTTATCTTTGCTGTCAGCGACGAAGCGATGGTGCTGCGGGAGCGTGCGAGAGGGAGTCAGTGGCTCGCACGCTCCAGGGCCCGCCCGGCCCTGCCCTTAGGCAGCACCGCCCCAACTGCCCTCAGTTTCCCAATCAGGTAGTGAGAGTGGCAGGAACCAGCCGTTCTCTTGAGTGTCCCCCGCCCCCCGGACTCCCCAATATCCCAAGTGGGAACGCTCACCAGGGACATCCAGCGCCCGTCGCCCTGCACGTCCTGCACCGGCGTGGGCTTGCTGGCTGGGTTCTCCTCTCCGCTCATCTTGGCGCCGCAGCTCCTGAAGGATGAGCGAGTGGGGTCGACCCGGGAGTGTTCCGGACCGAGTTGGCTCCGCCACGCCCACTCCTACCCTTCGAGGCAACAAAGGACCGTCCCAACGCTCGCACACCCGCGGAGGACGAAGGCCGGTACAGGGCGCCGCCTCCTCTCCAGGGACGGAAACCTTCACTTAGGAGGGAGGCGCAATCGGGAACCCTCGCTTCCCCCACGACGGCCGCGCAGTGGGCTCGTCCGGCGTTTCCCGCTCGGGCCGCTGACTCCCGGGCCGCGCACCCGGCACGGGCTGGTGGGAGAGAGAGGCGAGACCATCCAGCTCCCAAAGCGGGGAGGAGGGAGAAACCACCCACCGGTCACGGAGAGGGCGAGCTACCTGAAGAGTCGGGAGTGGGCGGGGAAAACCTAGCCGTCTTTCTAGCAAATGGGAAGATACCATTTGCTGTAGAGAGTGAAATGTGCGGAAGGGACCACCTACTGTTGCGAGGGGGGCGGGTGGCCCATTCACGTGGTGGGGTGAGGGGAGCGAGTGGACGAGTCCATTCTTGGATCCCTTGAAGGGGTGGCTCGAATGCAGCTGGCTAGGAGGAGACGCTCCCATTTTCTACTGGTGCGGGGGACAGAAGAGGAAGATGGCAAAATGTGAAAATTCGAGGCTCCGTTCTAAGGAGACACCCTAAGGCAGCGCTAGGTCTTTATTGAGCCTATCTCCTCATGGGCTTCCCCTACTCACAACACCGTGTGTGTGTGTGTGTGTGTGTGTGTGTGTGTGTGTTGAAATCTAAAGTATATATATTCGCATTCAAGACATCACAGGACCCCACTCAAAACACCGTGTGTGTGTGTGTGTGTGTGTGTGTGTGTGTGCGCGCGCGCGCGCGCGCGGCATAAAATATAAACTACGAATCTTTGCATTCAAGACGCCATAGGACCTGCGTGGAGGGTAGAAGATGCAGAAGGAGAAAGGAAATTAGAGACGCCTGCAGGGCTCAGGTCCAGTCTGGCGCCCTTCCTGCAGATCATCTTGCAGATCTGCAGCCTCTACTCCCCT
Source organism: Aotus nancymaae (assembly GCF_030222135.1). Classification (NCBI taxonomy): domain Eukaryota; kingdom Metazoa; phylum Chordata; class Mammalia; order Primates; family Aotidae; genus Aotus; species Aotus nancymaae. The sequence goes on along the minus strand of NW_026988441.1, from coordinate 12,243,232 downwards.
CTCTAAACCCACAGGCCGACTGGGTGTGTCTGTGCTCTGAAACCTACATCCACAGCCAAGGCTATCTGGGGTCGCGCCTCTTCCCCTACGCCGCCCCAAATTAATCTCAGACCTCAGTATCTTCTCAGATCTCCCTCTTCTCTGGGACCAAGTCGGGGGTCTCCCAGCTAAACGTCCTGGTCATGTTCTTGTAGCCCCACTCCAGGTGGGACCTTCTCATTATTCAGTTCTTCGAGGTGGATTGATGCTGAGACAGAGATGAGTCTTACTCATTGTGTTTATGTTTTGTTTAAATCCACTTTTCTGGGACGGGGCCGGGCACACAGCGGTTCCACAAGCACTTGCTGAATGAAAGTAAATGAGTGGGTCAGCTCCTGGCTTTGTCCCAGTGTGTTCAGGGAGACAGATCCACACACAGAGGTGTAGGGGTGTCAAAGTTGTGTTTGAGGGAGAGACAGGGACTTCTGGGGAGGAAGAGGAGAAGGACTCTAAGGACTATGGGTTTCCTAGGAGTAGTATCTCTGATGGCTCTGAAAGATAATGAAGATTGAACAAGCAAAAATAAAAGATACAGGTAACCACTTTCTTATTAGGGCCTGGGTAATATCATGGAATAGCTTGATTTTAAAGTCTGAGGAAGGCCGGCGAGGTGGCTCATGCCTGTAATCCCAACACTTTGGGAGGCCAACACGGGCAGATCACTTGAGGTCAACCAGCCTGGCCAACAGGGCAAAACCCTGTCTCTACTAAAAATTAAAAAAAAAAAAAAAATAGCTGGGTGTGGTGGCACAAGCGTGTTGTCCCAGCTACTTGGGAGGCTGAGGCAGGAGAATCGCTTGAGTCCGGTAGGCAGAGGTTGCAGTGAGTCGAGATCGAGTCACTGCAGCCCAACCTGGGTGACACAGCGAGACTCTGTCTTAATTACAAAAATAAATAAAGTCTGAGGGAGCCAGGTGCAGGGATGCATGCCTGCAGTCCCAGCTACTGGGGAGCCTGAGGTGGGAGGATCGCTTGAGCCTAGGAGTTTGAGACCAACCTGGGTAACATAGTGAGACCCTGTCTCAAAAAACAAAACAAAACAAAACAAAGTCAGGCAAGCGCTTGTAGTCCCAGTTACTCTGGAAGCTGAGGCGGGAGGATTGCTTGAGCCTGGGAGATAAGGCAGCATTGGGCCATGATTGTGTCACTGCACTCCAGGTTGGGTGACAGAGTAGTCTCTGTCTCCAAAAAAGAAGTCATAATTGGCTAGGAGCAGTGGCTAACTCCAGCAATCCCAGCACTTAGGGAGGCTGAGACGGGCAGATCACTTGAGGTTAGGAGTTCAAGACCAGCCTGACCAACACAGTGAAACCCTGTCTCTATTAAAAAATACAAAAATTAGCCAGGCATGGTGGTCTGCGCTTATAGTCCCAGCTACCTGGGAGGCTGAGGCAGGAGAATCACTTAAACCCAGGAGGTGGAGGTTGCAGTTAGCCGAGATTGTGCCACTGCACTCCAGCCTGGGTGACAGGTTGAGTCTTCATCTCAAAAAAAATAAAAAAAAAAGGAAAGAAAAAAGTCATAATTATGCCTTCACATTAGTGGTATAATAAGAGAGAAAATAAATTTTAAAAATAAAGTCTGAGGGGACAAGTGTAGATAGGTAAGTTGGAGTAGTTCCTGAAGCAAAGCTTAGTGAGAAACAAAGCTTCCAGGCATTCTTCATTCACCAGGCTCATTTCAAGTTAGGCATATTGTTCTATTTTATCCTTCTAGCAACCAAATGAAAAAGGTAGTATTATTACCAATCTCACTTTTACAGGTCAGAAAACTAAGTCTGACCAGTTACAAATATTTTCAAGGTCACACAGCCCAACTGTGACATTTTGGGCATTTAAATCAAGCCTAGCTATGAATCACAACAGTATACTAAATTTTTTTTTTTTTTTTTTTAGATGGAGTGTTACTTTGTCACCCAGGCTGGAGTGCAGTGGTGAAATCTAGGCTTACTGCGACCTCCACCTCCCAGGTTCAAGCAATTCTCCTGCCTCACCCTCCTGAGTCACTGGGATTATAGTCATGAGCCATTTTGCCTGGCCTAATTTTTTTTTCCATTTTTTTTTCCCTCAGACAGGATCTTGCCCTCTCCCTCAGGCTGGAGTGCAGGGGTGTTATCATGGCTCACTGCTGCCTCAACTTCCTAGGCTTAAGCGATCCTCCTGCCACAGCCTCCCAAGTAGCTGGCACCACAGGCACGAACCACTGTGCCCAGCTTATTTATTTATTTATTTTCTGAGACAGAGTCATGCTTTGTCACCCAGGCTGGAGTGCAATGGTGCAATCTTGGCTCACTGCAATCTTCGCTTCCCGGGTTCAAGCGATTCTCCTGGCTCAGCCTCCCGAGTAGCTGGGACTACAGGTGTGCACCACCATGCCCAGCTAATTTTAGTAGAGACGGGGCTTCACCATATTGGTCAGTCTGGTCTTAACTCCTGACCTCGTGATCTGCCTGTCTCAGCCTCCCAAAGTGCTGGGATTACAGGCGTGAGCCACTGCGCCTGGCCTTCTAATTAATTTTTTGTAGTCAGGGTCTTCTATGTTGTCCAGGGTGGTCTTGAACTCTTGGGCTCAAGCGAACCTCCCGCCTCTGCCTCCCAAAGTGCTGGGATTATAGGAGTGAGCCACCACGTCCGGCCAACTATATAAATTTTCTAGGGATTTTGTCTGTGGCTGCCTGGGGGATAGCTGTGCGTGGGGGCTACCATGACCCTTCTCCTCAACTAGCCCTCGAAAGACCGCCAGTAGCTATCTGAACCAATCAGTATTCAGGAAGGGGGCAGACCTAGTGAACCTCACATCCAATTGGTGGATGGGAGGTGCTAAGAGCAAGAAAGGGAGATTTCTGAAAGCGAGGCTGAGAGGGGCGGGGCTATAACTGGCACTTCGCTGGCACGCGCCTCTGGGCTTCCGTCCTCTCAGAGCCACGAAGCCAAAGGTATGGACACAGCACGCGCATGCGTGTGGGGTGCCCGAGGCCCGGAACAGCGCCAAGCGGCTTCGAGAGCTGGGGTCACGGCAGAAACAAAGCCATTGCGCCCCACGGCTACGTGGAGTGGGAAGAGCCGGGGTTCGTTGGAGCAGGAGAAATGCTCTTCCCCTACTCTTCGCCTACCCTGCTTCCACCAACCGGACCCCACTCCCTTCGCTCTGCCTCCCCCGCCCCCCACCCTACCGCCGCGCCCCACCATGCTTCCTCTACTACTCTAGGCACTTCCTTTGTGACAAGGCCCTGTCCCTGATCGGGCCTGTCTCCCTTTCTGTTCTCTCGAGGTTTTCTCAGGCTTTCTGAACTTCTCTTGCTGCTCTCCCTCTCCTGCTTTTCTTTCTCTTCCATCTCTTTCCACTTTCTGCATTCCCGTGTACCTCTTCTACCCCTGGATTTCTCCGTCCAGAATCATTTTCTCGTCCGCCAAATCCCTCCAGTTTCATGACTCCTTCCCCACCCTCCATCTTTTCTTTTTTTTAAGACAGAGCCTCGTTCTGTCCCCTAGACTGGGATGGAGTACAGTGGCGCGATCTCGGCTCACGCAACCTCTGCCTCCGGGTTCAAGTGATTCTCCTGCCTCAGCCTCCTGAGTAGGTGGGATTACAGGCATTCACCACCACGCCTGGCTAATTTTTGTATTTTTAGTAGACGCGGGGTTTCACCGTGTTGGGCAGGCTGGTCTCAAACTCTTGACCCCAAATGATCCACCCACCTTGGCCTCCCAGAGTTCTGGGATTACAGGCGTGAGCCACTGCGCCCGGCCCCCGCCCTCCATCTTTTAACTATTTTCCCGTGTCCCTGTTCCCAATAGCTTTTCTGTATTCCCTGGCTTATCTTCCCATTAACCGTGACTCCTTTGTCTCCATCCCACCCCTGTGATTCCCTATCTGACTAAACCTTTCCCAGTCTCTCTCTGCTCATTTCTTTTCTCTTATCATCTTTTCTCTCTTTTAAGAGACAAGGTCTAACTGTTGCCCAGGCTGGAGCACAGTGGTGCAATCATAGCTCAGTGTAACCTCCAACTCCTGGGCTCAAACAATCCTTTCACCTCAGCTTCCCTAATAGCTGGGACTACAGGTGTGGGCCACTGTATCCAGCTAATTTTCTTTTCTTTCTTTTTTTTTTTTTTTTTGAGACAGAGTCTCACTCTCTCGCCTGGGTTGGAGTGCAGTAGCGCGATCTCGGCTCACTGCAACCTCTGTCTACTGGGTTCAAGTGATTCTCCTGCCTCAGCCTCCTGAGTAGCTGGGATTATAGGTGCACACCATGACACCCAGCTAATTTTTGTATTTTTAGTAGACATGGGGTTTCACCGTCTTGGCCAGGTTGGTCTCGAACTCCTGGCCTCAAGTGATCCACTAACCTTGGCCTCTCAAAGTGCTGGGATTACAGATGTGAGTCACTACACCCAGCTAATTTTATTTTACAAGGGTCTTGCTTTGCTGCTGAGGTTGGTCTTGAACTCCTGGCTTCAAGTGATACTCCCACATTGGCCTCCCAAAGTGCTAGGATTACAGATGTTAGCCACCATTCCTGCCCTCATCTTATCACTCTAAATAGTATTTCCACCTCACCCCAAACCATCTCTTCTCCCTATTCACTTGTTTTTGTTTTTTGAGATCGAGTCTCGCTCAGTTGCCCAGACTGGAGTGCAGTGGTGCAGTCTTGATTCACTGCAACCTCTGCCTCCTAGGTTCAAGTGATTCAAGTGATTCTCCTCTCTCAGCCTCCTGAGTAGCTGGGATTACAGGTGTGCCCCACCATACCCAGCCAATTTTTGTATTTTTAGTAAAGACAGGTTTTGCCATGTTGGCTAGGCTGGTCTTGAACTCCTGACCTGAAGTGATCCACCCACCTTGGCCTACTCAAGTGTTGTTATTACAGGCATGAGCAACTGCGCCCAGCCCTCCCTATTCACATTGCTACTCACCTTGACTTATCTGCATGCTGATGGCCACCCTATCTGTATCTTTCAGGATACCATGGATACCCAGGGACCAGTCTTCCAGCCTTTCCAGCGGCCTGAGAAACCTGGTCGTGTCCGCCGTCGGAAGACTAGGCGGGAACGTAACAAAGCCCTGCTGGGCAGCCGCCGGCCATTAGCCCATCATGATCCTCCTGTGGCCATTCAGGATCCACCTGTGGACCCTACTGCCTCCAAGCTCGTGGTCATAACCCAGGGCCGGCTGAGCCGGGAGCACCGGGGTCTCTTCAACCATGAGGTGAAATCCCTAGATGTTGGAAGGCTGCTCAGCAGTGGAACCCTGGCACCAGGCAGTCCCACACTCTCTGCCAAGCCCTCCCCAAGCCCAGGGAGGGCCCAGCAGCCAACCTCACAGTCCAGGGACAAAGAGAACCAGGTTCCTGGAGGTTCAGGCCCAGGCCCACCCAGTTCCCCAGAGTTGCCTGGCATGGGGCAACTGCTGGCAGAGCTGCAGCGCCAGCTGAGTTTGCCACAGGCCTTCCCCCGGAGGAACCTGGTTCAGGATGCCAGGGATACCATCGTGCACACCTTGCAGGCCTGCCATGGTTGTGTGCCTGACCTTGCCCTGGTGTTCCGGGGCTGCCAGCCACCCTTGACAGGTGAGCCTCCCTCTTTCCCCTGCACTCCCCTTTCCTTTGTCTGCTCTAGTTCACCTGGCCTCTATGCTTCTTTCGTTTGTGCCAGGGGCCAAGCCTGGGGGCTCTGAGAGAAGGATGACACCCTTCTGGATCAATAACCCCGATCAAGTCCCAGAGGAGGAGAGGCAAAGGAAGCAACAAGGGGCAAAAGAGTTTACCTTCCCCATGCCCCACACCTCCAGCATGCCCACTGTGCATAGGGGGAGCCTGGCACCGTCAAGAGGTCACTGGCCACCCCCCTTGCCTTCACTGTCTTCACCATCTGGGGCAGCCTGGGGTCCCCCAACAGCATTTGACTTGCTAAAAAGCATCTGGCTGGTGGCCACGCCACCCCCTCCTCTGCCCTGGGGGATTGGAACCCCTCAGCCCGTGCCTCAGCCTTCATCACCCCTGTTGCCCCAGACCTCTGTCCTGGACTGGATCCCCAGGCCCCCTGCCCCGCTGCCCAGCCTCTCCTGGGTAGTGGCCCAGAGCAGTCCAGAAGCCTGGTCTTTTCCACCCATGAGACTATATTGAGGAGGGGTTGAGGTGAGGGCTAGGGACAGATATCTTGTACTCCCAGTGACCTCAATAAAGTACTTCTATGGTCCTCTTGATTTTCAGTGAGTTGCTGACCCAGGAGAGCAGCTTTCCTTAGCTCTGAGTTCTAGGTCCAAGGTGGAAGGGAAGGTACTGTCACTTGTTACCTTCATAGGGCCTGAGGAGCCAGTGTGATGGGGAAAACTTGGGACTTCACTTAGTCCAACACATAGGTACACTGTGGCTAACCCTGTACCTGACCTTGAGCTCTGGTGATCCTGGGGCCCCAGGGTGAGTGAGACCAAGGCCTTGTCCTCATCAGGCTCCCAGTTTGGTGGTGGGCATACACAACCTCAGCTCCAATGGTTGTGTCTAGGACAGTGAGAGAGGTGCAGTAGCTGGGGCAGTCCAAGGAGGGAGCAATGACTGACCTAGTGAGGAGGAAATTATGCATGGAAAAGCTGACACAGATTTCCTTCCCTTTTCCCTTCCCTTCACCCCCCTCCCCTTCCCTTCCTTTTTTCTTTTCCTTTTCCTTTTTCTTTTCTGGCAGAGTCTAGCTCTGTCGCCCAGGCTGGAGTGCAGTGGCGCACGCAATCTTGGCTCAGTGCGATCTCTGCCTCCCAGGTTCAAGTGATTCTCCTGCCTCAGCCTCCTGAGTAGCTGGGATTACAGGCACTCACCAGCACGCCCAGATAATTTTTGGATTTTTAGTAAAGATGGGGTTTCACTGTATTGGCCAGGCTGGTTTTGAACTTCTGACCTCGTAATCCACCTGCCTCAGCCTCCCAAAGTGCTGGGATTACAAGCATGACCCACTGTGCCTGACTATTCTTTTCTTTTCTTTCTATTTTTTTTTTTTTGAGATGGAGTTTCGCTCTTGTTACCCAGGCTGGAGTGCAATGGCGCGATCTCGGCTCACCGCAACCTCCGCCTCCTGGGTTCAGGCAATTCTCCTGCCTCAGCCTCCTGAGTAGCTGGGATTACAGGCATGTGCCACCATGCCTAGCTAGTTTTTTGTATTTTTAGTAGAGACGGGGTTTCACCATATTGACCAGGATGGTCTCGATCTGTTGACCTCGTGATCCACCCGCCTCGGCCTCCCAAAGTGCTGGGATTACAGGCGTGAGCCACCACTCCCGGCCGTCTTTCTATTTTTTTTTTGAGACAGAGTCTCGCTCTGTCACCCAGGCTGGAGTGCAGTGGGTGTGATCTCAGCTCACTGCAACCTCCACCTCCTGGATTCAAGATTCTAGCGTTTCTTCTACCTCAGCCTCCTCAGTGGCTGGGATTATAGGTGCACGCCACCACACTTGGCTAATTTTTGTATATTTAGTAGAGACAGGGTTTCACCATTTTCATCAGGCTAGTCTTGAACTCCTGACCTTGTGATCTGACCGCCCTTTTTTGGAGTACAATGGCACAATCGTGGCTCACTGCAGCCTCCGCCTCCCAGGTTCAAAGGATTCTCCTGCCTTAGCCTCCAAAGGAGCTAAGATTACAGGTGTGCGCCACCATACCCTGCTGATTTTTGTATTTTTAGTAGAGATGGGGTTTCGCCATGTTGGCCAGGCTGGCCTCAAACTCCTGATCTCGTGATCCTCCCACCTTGGCCTCCCAAACTGCTTCAATTCCAGGCACGAGCTACTGTGTTCTGCCAACCCTGTATTTTTCAAGGTTGGTGGAAACTTGCCACTTGAGGAAAAGAACATTTCAGCCAAGGGGAACAGCATGTGCAAGTCCTAGAGGAGGGCACATAGCAGATGTAGAGCCATTTTCACTCAGCAAATCTCTAGGCCATGCTGGGACCTAGAGTAAGCCACGTCTGGGCCTGCCCTTGAGCACCTCCTGGCCTCTGAGCACAGCGAACAGTGTATGTGCAGGCTCAGGGCAGGAGTGGCAGATCAGGGCTGAATCTGGCCCACAGGCTTTTTTTCATTTCACCCACGATATGTTTTAAATGTTTGAATCAATTGCCTACTGTTATAAACCAGGCAGTTTGCTTTTTTTTTTTTTTTTTTTAATTGCATTTCTGGCTTCTCTTAGAAAGAAAGAAAAAAACAATCTGGCAGCAGAACTACAATCCTTCCTGGCAACCACTGGCCAAGTTGCACAGGCCCCTCTGTGGGATCCACGCTCTGCATCAAAAATGTTTCACTTATATTTCCAGCTTGGCCCCTTGGCTCAGATTTTTTTCTTAAAATGGTATTTTGAGCAGCCCCCAGTTTTCTGCAGTGGAGAGGGATGAAGCTAGACATGTTTGTTGGAGTCTGATCAGGGAAATCAAGGTGAAGGGCGTGGCCTCTACTCTGAAAAGTCTTTCTAGGGCTTGCTGTTGTCCACTGAGAAACCATACGGTTGATACCCGCATAGCGGGAACTGGACTGGCAGATCACAGGGCTGAATGACTGGGCCCAGGTCTTATGGTGGACAAGTGACAAAGTAGGGACTAGGCTGGGATTTGAATGAACCCAAGTAATTTCAACTTGGATTTGAAAAATACTTTTGGATATCTCACACTACCACCTCTGTGTCTCACAGCAACCCAATTTCACAGCATGGTAAGCAGTGACAGGTCATGGTCAGAAAGAAGACGGGTACAGTGGTTATAGTGAGGGCTCCACCACCACCATGTGGTGTAACTCAGAACAAGTGGCTTGCCCTCCCTGTGCCTCTGTGAGCACTTTGCAGGGTGCACCAGATCTAGAACGCTGGCAACTCCAGGATGGACACAGCTGGGGGTGGCTGCAATAGAGGTGGGGATGAGCAGTCGAATAGCTGGCTGGGCACGGTGGCTCACACCTGTAATCCTAGCACTTTGGGAGGCTGAGGCAGGTGGATTACCTGAGGTCAGGAGTTCGAGACCAGCCTGGCCAACATGGTGAAACCCCATCTGTCCTAAAAATACAAAAAAAATTAGCCAGCTGTGGTGGTGGGCGCCTGTAATCCCAGCTACTCAGGAGGCTGAGGCAGGATAATAGCTTGAACCTGAGAGGCAGAGGTTGCAGTGGGCCGAGATCGCGCCACTGCACTCTAGCCAGGGTGACAGAGTAAGACTCCATCTCAAAAAAAAAAAAAAAAAACTGGCCGGGCATGGTGGCTAACACCTGTAATCCTAGCACTTTGGGAGGCCCAGGCGTGCGGATCACGAGGTGAAGAGTTAGAGACCATCTTGGCCAACATGGTGAAAACCTGTCTTTACTAAACATACAAAAATTAGCTGGGCGTGGTGGTGTATGCCTTAAGTTCCATCTCCTTCGGAGGCTGAGGCGGGAGAATCGCTTGAACCCGGGAGGCAGAGTTTGCACTAAGCCGAGATCTCGCCTGCACTCCAACCTGGGCGACAGAGCGAGACTCTGCCTCAAAACAAACAAACAAACAAACAAAAAAACTATAGTTTGGGGACTACAATGGGGGGAGGCTAGGACAGAGCATGGGTCTAGGGTTCTGGAGAAGGCAGTCTGGAGGAGGCTTGGCTTTGGAAGACGTGAGTTCAATTTAGGACATGGGGAACCATAGGTATCTACGAGACTCCAGGAGGAGAGGGCTGGGGAGGCGTGAAAGAGGATGAGCGTCCCCCTCCCACGCGGAGAAGGTGGGAGCCAAGTTGGGTCCTCCTGGAGAAGGGGGCGGGGAGCGCGGCACCCGGCGGCCCCTTTAATCGGGGGCGCGCGCTGGCCGGCCCGCGCGCTCTCGCCTCCGTCGCCGGGCCGGAGCGGGAGCCGGAGCGGAGCCGGGGCTGGAGCTGGCAGAATGGAGCCCCCGCGCGCGCCCGCGCTGCGCCGCCTGCTGCCGCCGCTGCTGCTCCTGCTGTTGTCACTGCCCTCCCGCGCCCGGGCCAAGTACGTGCGGGGCAACCTTAGCTCCAAGGAGGTGAGCATGCCGAGCCCTCCCCTGCCGCCCGCCCGCCCTCGGGGGACGCGAGGGAGGCTAGGGGAGCGGGTACCACCCCGCCCCCTGCCGCCCCTCCTGGTGGACCCCGGAGCTTTGGGGAAATGGAGCCGAGGGCGATGGGGGACTGGGCCAGAGTCGAGGCAGGGACCCGTGGGGTCACCACCAGACCTGGGGGTTGTAGGAGGGACGTTGAGGTCAGAGCTGAGCAGGGAGGGAGAGCGGGTTGGGAGAGTCAGAGTTTGGGAAGGGGGTGGCGCAGAGGTGGTGCTGAAGGGACAGCACTTTTCACTCAACAGAGAGCCCCGAGCTTAAAGAGCTCACCGCCTCACTCCCGCTCTGGACCGGGAGAGGGCCGTTTGGAAGATTCCCCTGCTGCGGGATGGTCTTTGGGAGCAAGGGGTGGGGTGCGGGGGAGTGTGGATATTGGGGGAATGGGGTCAGATGGTGGCCAGGACACGAAGTGGCCAGGATGGGCATCTGGCCCCCAGGGTCTTTCTGGGAGCTCCAGGGAAATGTGGGGAGGAGTATTTGAGAGGAGGGGAGGAAACTTGGGGGGGGCAATGGAGGGAGAAAATCAGGGCAGCAGGAATCCTGGACCCACAGTGACGGGATCAGGGAAGGATTTTGGAGGTGACCTGGTCTCCTTCTAGTACTTGGGAAGCCAGGTCCCTGAGGGGTAGGGAAGAAAAGTTGGAAGTCTATGGAGTAGACAGTTCTTGAAGGAGTCAGCAGAGGGTCGGACTGGGCCCCCTTTTCAGGACTGGGTGTTCCTGACAAGATTTTGTTTCCTCTCGGATTACGGCCGACTGGACTTCCGTTTCCGCTACCCTGAGGTGAGTCTCCCCCAACACTCGCTGTGCTGAGGTTGGGTACTCGCTGTGCCGAGGTTGGGTACTCCCTTGGCCTCCAAAGGCACAGACTGCCCCAGCTCCCGGCCCCCAACATCTCTGGTCTGCAGGCCAAGTGCTGTCAGAACATCCTCCTCTATTTTGATGACCCGTCCCAGTGGCCAGCTGTGTACAAGTCAGGGGACAAGGTGAGGGCTGTGAAGAGGACGTAGAGGGAGGGGGAGAAGGTCGTGGCTGGCCAAGGAGTGACCCTGTCCCTGCCTTCCCCAGGACTGCCTGGCTAAGGAGTCAGTGATCCGGCCGGAGAACAACCAGGTCATCAACCTCACCACACAGTATGCCTGGTCCGGCTGTCAGGTGAGGGCCCAGCCTGAGGGAGTGGGCAGGTGCTGAAGGTTGAGGACTTGGGGGCATCGAGGACACACTTCAGCTTTCTTGCTTATCCCCAGGTGGTGTCAGAGGAGGGAACCCGCTACCTGAGCTGTTCCAGTGGCCGCAGCTTCCGCTCAGTGCGTGAAAGGTGGTGGTATATTGCGCTCAGCAAGTGTGGGGTAAGGGGCTGGGCTGGCCACCTGGGCCGCCTTCTCTTTGCCTTCCTGCCAACCCCAACCTGCCCAGGGCCCCCCTTAGGCCTCCCTACTTCCCACAGGGAGATGGACTGCAGCTGGAGTATGAGATGGTCCTCACCAATGGCAAGTCCTTCTGGACACGACACTTCTCGGCTGATGAGTTTGGTGAGCACGTGGGGACCCAGAAGCCAGGCTCTCCTTGGCCCACCAGAGCTGGGTGCCCACTGAGGGGATAGCCACCTGAATGAACCTTACTTCTCCTACCAAATCGGCAGGGATTCTGGAGACAGATGTGACCTTCCTCCTCATCTTCATCCTCATCTTCTTCCTCTCTTGTTACTTTGGATGTGAGTCTGGCACATGGGGTGTGGGGGAGGAGATAGAAGGGAGCAGGGTGGGGGAGGTGAGCTGCTCTTCCTTTCTGCCTGTGGATAACCTTTCCTTACCCTGCTTCCTAGATTTGCTGAAAGGCCGTCAGTTGCTCCACACAACTTATAAAATGTTCATGGCTGCAGCAGGAGTAGAGGGTGAGGTTCAGTGTCCCAACTTTTGCATTCTGGAAGAGGAGGGACTTGCGGCCAGACACCTGGACCTAAGAGGAATGCCTGGGGGCCTCGAATCCTGGGTCCTAGGGGAGGAGGGGCTGAGGCCTGGACCCCTGGTTCCTGGGGGAGGAGGGGGTGAGACCTGAACCCCTGGGTCCTTGAGTGGGTATAGAAGCCTGAACTCCTGGGTGTGAGGGAGGAGGGGCTGGGGGCCTGGACTCCTGGGTCTGAGGGAGGAGGGGCTGGGGGCCTGAACTCCTGGGTGTGAGGGAGGAGGGGCTGGGGGCCTGGACTCCTGGGTCTGAGGGAGGAGGGTTGGGGGCTGGACTCCAGAGTCTCCTAGCAGGTGAGCAGGGTAGAAGGTCTGGAGTCCTGAAGGAGGAGGTGGGGCTCAGACCACCTGGATGGTAGTGCTAGAGGACAGTGATGCCCCAGAGCTACTTTCTATCCTTTCCTCTCTGCCCATCCTCCCCCCAGTCCTGAGCCTCCTGTTTTTCTGCATCTACTGGGGTCAGTATGCCACCGATGGCATTGGCAACGAGAGTGTGAAGATCTTGGGTGAGAATGAAGCTGGGTGGGGAGAGGGTGGAGCCAGGGCCTCAGGTCAGGCGTTAGGTCTGAGCTTGGCTCTGAGCCGTTCCCTCCTCCCTTCTCCCAGCCAAACTGCTCTTCTCCTCCAGCTTCCTCATCTTCCTGCTGATGCTCATCCTCCTGGGGAAGGGATTCACAGTGACACGGTGCACGGGCAGGGCGTGCTCATGGGGCGGCTGGTGGGGGAGCAGGGCAGGGACAGGGTTGGAGGGGGTGGGCACATCCTCCTCCCTGACGGCCCCCACCCCTGCTGTCTCCCCTCACGGCCTGCCGCCAGGGGCCGCATCAGCCATGCGGGTTCCGTGAAGTTGTCTGTCTACATGACCCTGTACACGCTCACTCATGTGGTGCTGCTCATCTACGAGGCGGAAGTGAGTCCCACCGGCCCCTGGCCAGGCCCCGCCTACCCCTGCTTTTGGCACCACCTCCCCCTTGACCTGTCTGCTCGCCCTTGCCCACGTAGCTCCCGCTGGCTCGCTCTCTCCCACTCTTCGATTTTCTGCTTTCCCATCTGTCTAAGTGATTCCTCCTCTCTTCACCATCCCGCAGTAGCTTTATTCCTCCTCCCTCTGTCTCTCACCATCTATCACATTTGTGCTCAATATCGTGGCTAAGAGTTCAGGAGTCACACAGGCCTGGATTTCACACCAGCTCCCCCACTTCCTAGCTAACCTTGGGTGCCAACCCCGTCTCTGGGCCCATTTTCTTCTTGGAAAATTGGGATGATCTTAACTACCCTGTGGGGCCCCTCTAAGGCTTTCTATCATCTGTATGGCTTTGGTCAAAGGACTTCCCTCTTAGCCTCAGTTTCCTCTTCTGTGAAATGGAGCAATAATAAGACCTACCTCATTGAGTACATGCTGATGGAAAGACTCACACATGGGAGGTGTTTAGCCCCATGTTGGGCACAGTGGCTGATTTATTCTCTTCTTGTCTTTTTCACCCTCTCTCTACCTCAATATGCTTCTGTCTCCATGCCTGGCTCTCCTGTTGCTTCTGTTCTGACCGAGTACTTCTGTTCCCAAGTGCCCAGGGGTGGCGTCCGGGGACCCTAATAGAGGGCAGGAGGCCAGGCTGTGATGGACCCTCTCCCGCGGGTCCAGTTCTTTGACCCGGGTCAGGTACTGTACACGTATGAGTCGCCGGCCGGCTACGGACTCATCGGACTGCAGGTGGCGGCCTACGTGTGGTTCTGCTACGCTGTGCTCATCTCGCTGCGCCACTTTCCCGAGAAGCAGCCCTTTTATGTGCCCTTCTTTGCTGCCTATACGCTCTGGTGAGAATTGGTGGGCCCCAGCCTGTCCCTGCCTCCCTCCCAGGGCTCCCCAGAAGTGACTGCTCCCTATCTCAGGCCCTCCATAGTGAGGAAGGTGGGCTTGTAACTCAGGCAGCTGTCACTTAGAATCTGTCACTCACATTGTGAAAAATTACTTTCATAAGAAGTGCATCAGGTTTACCCATAAAACAACAGGATCGGCCGGGCGCGGTGGCTCACTCCTGTAATCCCAGCACTTTGGGAGGCCGAGGCGAGCGGATCACGAGGTCAAGAGATCGAGACCATCCTGGCCAACATGGTGAAAACCCATCTCTACTAAAGTACAAAAATTAGCCGGGTGTGGTGGCATGCATCTGTGGTCCCAGCTACTCGGGAGGCTGAGGCAGAAGAATCGCTTGAACACAGGAGGCAGAGGTTGCAGTGAGCTGAGATTGTGCCACTGCACTCCAGCCTGGTGACAGAGCAAGACTCCGTCTCAAAACAAAAACAAAAACAAAAACAAAACAGGATCTCCTCAAAGGGATATCTTGAGCAAGCATAGGCCACTATATGAGGGCCAAGTATCTGGCACATAGTAAATGTTCAGTAAAAACTATTGTAGGCTGGGTGCGGTGGTTTAGCCTGTAATCCCAGCACTTTGGGAGGCAGGTGGATCACTTGAGATCAGGAGTTCAAGACCAGTTTGGCCAACATGGTGAAACCCTGTCTCTACTAAAAATACAAGAAAATTAGCCAGGCAAGGTGGTGCATGCCTGTAATCTCAGGAGAGGCAGAAGAATCGCTTGAACCTGGGAGGCCAAGGTTTCATAGAGCTGAGATCGTGTCACTTCACTCCAGCCTGGGCAAGAGAGTGAGACTCTGTTTTTTTTAAAAAAACCCAAAACTATTGTAATTATTATTGTTCACCATAACATAGTAATAAGGCTGGCAGATTCTGAGCCAGAATGCCTGGATTCAGATCCCAGCTCTAAAGCTTATAGATGATGTGACCTCAGACAAGCCCATTAACGTCTCTCTGCCTCAGTTTCCTTACCTATTGGGATGGAAATTTCATCTGCCTCATAGAGTCACTGTGAGAGTTAAATGAGTTTATCTACATCAAATACTTAGAAACAGGCCTGGCATGCAATAAGTCCTTATTTGTTATTATCATTTGTTCATTCATTCATCAAATATCTATTGATTTCTTATTAGATGCTAGGATCTGAGGTGGTGTGGAACTGAGTTAAATTCAACCTCGTCCTTGCCCCTCAGAATTCCCCCCTTTTGATCTCTGGTTTCTGAAGGTCACACTGGCTTCCTTCCAGTTTGGGACCTGCCTGGGGTCCGTGTGTGTACATGGCCGGGGAGGTGGGGCCATAGGGTGGGGTGGAGGACAGAAGCAGTCTCTCTGCTGACCCAATATTCCCCTTCAGGTTCTTTGCAGTTCCTGTCATGGCCCTGATTGCCAATTTCGGCATCCCCAAGTGGGCCCGGGAGAAGATTGTCAATGGCATCCAGCTGGGGATTCACTTATACGCCCATGGCGTGTTCCTGGTGAGGATGGGCATCCGGGGGGTAGAGGGGAGGATCTGAGGGCAGAAGATGCATGAGGCTCCTATACCTGAAGTGCTGGACCTCCTATTTTGAGGTCTGGATCCATTTTCCCTTTAGTCATTCTCCCTGTATGGAGAGCCTGCTGGGTTCCTGCAGCCTCCTCTACTGTGTCCCTCAGAGTCCATTTTCTTCTTCTTTTTTTTGAGATGGAGTCTTGCTCTGTCACCCAGGCTGGAGTGCAATGGCCCGATCACGACTTCTTGCAACTTATTCCTCCAGGGTTCAAGCAGTTCTCCCTGCCTCAGCCTCCTAAGTAGCTCAGATTACTGGTGCCCACCACAACATGCAGCTAATTTTTTGTATTTTTAGTAGAGACAGGGTTTCACCATGTTGGTCAGGCGGGTCTTGAACTCCTGACCTCAGGTGATCCACCCGCCTCGGCCTCCCAAAGTGCTGGGATGACAGGCGTGAGCCACTGTGCCTGGCCCATGTCCATTTTCTTCTGTTCCTCTCTCTCACCTTGTGTCCTGGCCTCTTTCCTCAACCCATCCTCTCTATTTGCCTTCCCTCCCCATTTCCATTCCTGACCCTGTGTCCCCAGATTCTTCCATTTCCCTTCTGTATCCCCACTGCCTTCCTCACCCGCCTTGATCTCTACTTCACTCTCCCCTGCCTACCCCACATTCTGCCATCACAGGCCATTGTTCAGGAAGAAGCAGCTGGGGTGGCACAGGGTGAAGCTTTTGGGCTTATGGGTTTGGACAGTGTTAAGAGCTAGGCATCAGGAGGCCCAGCACCACATCTGTTCTTTGCTCTGGTTCACATCCTATCTGACTTTATTGGTGACAGTTCTAATATTCATTAATTTATTCATCAACTGTTCCCTGGGCACCTGTCTTGAACCAGTCTGTTTCATTCTAGGAACATCCATATGCATTTATTCCTGCCCTCTTGTTTAATTGTTAGAGCAGCTCCAGGAGAGGGTAGATAATTGACATTGTTCCCACTACATAGAGTGGGGAAGCTAAGGCCCAGAGAGGAGAAGTGACATGCCATGGCTCCGTGGCCTTTGATGGCAGGCAAATACTTTGAACCCCATCCTTATCCAGCAGACCACAAGGTCTGAAATGAGGGGGAACCAGAAAGGGAAATAGGCATGACTGAGTGTCCCAGCTTCTGACTCCAGGGATCTACAATGTACCCTGTGTAGGGAGTGGGCCCAGCCACCAAGGGAGGGGACTGGTCCCATCCTTTACCTCAGAGCCGGACTTAGGTACAGACTTCCTCATCTTCCCAGACCGGTCCATCCTGAAGCTCTGCAGGAAGTCAGAAAGGGACAGGAAGAGGAGAAACACTGAGAACCTGCCATGTGCTGGGCTCTGCATCAGTGGTTTTCATTTCCACCCTCTCATTTTTCCAAGTAGGCGCTACAATCCCTTTTCCCCTCAGCAAGGCTCAGGGAGTTTAATCAACGTGCCCCAGATCCCACACTCAGCTACGGATCCCAGAGGTGGCATGCAGGCTCAAAATGGCAAGCGCAGCGCCCTTCCTGCTTTATCTCCACCAGCTTCCTTCCTAAGGATGCTTGCATTAGCTCAGCACAGCTCCACCTGGGTATCCCACTGCGCATGGCTTTCAGCTCCTTGTTCTTTTTTTTTAGCACAACCTTAGAGGAGCTGTGTTAGACTTCCAGGGTGTGGCGATGGAGTCACACCCAGTCCCTGCCCGAATGGCCTGTCAGACTAACTGGTACCAGACATCCCTACATTTCACCAGTATTTATTTATTTATTTTAATTTTTTTTTTTTTCGAGACGGAATCTTGCTCTGTTGCTCAGGCTGGAGTGCATGGCGTGATCTCGGCTCACTGCAACCTCTACCTCCTGGGTTCAAGCAATTCTTCTGCCTCAGCCTCTCGAGTAGCTAGGATTACAGGTGCACCACTACACCTGCCTAATTTTTGTATTTTTAGTAGAGACAGGGTTTCACCATGTTGGCCATGCTGGTCTCAGACTCCTGACCTCAGGTGATCCATCCACCTCAGCCTCCCACAGTGTTGGGATTATAGGCATGAGCCACCGCACCTAGTTAATTTTTGTAATTTTTTTTTTTTTTTTTTTGAGACTTGCTCTGTTGCTCAGGCTGGAGTGTAGTGGTGTGATCTCAGCTCACGGCAGCCTCCACCTCCCGGGTTCAAGTGATTCTCGTGTCTCAGCCTCTGGAGTAGCTGGGACTTCAGGTGCCTGCTACCACCCTCGGGTAATTTTTTGTATTTTTAGCAGAGTTGGGGTTTCACTGTGTGAGCCAGGATGGTCTTGATCTCCTGACATCATGATCCACCCGTCTCGGCCTCCCAAAGTGCTGGGATTACAGGTCACTGTGCCAAGCCAATTTTTGTATTTTTAGTAGAGATGGGGTTTCACTGTGTGAGCCAGTCTGGTCTGGAACTCCTGACCTCGTGATCCACCCTCCTCAGCCTCCCAAAGTGCTGAGATTACAGGCATGAGCTACCTCGCCCAGCCCACCAATATTTATTGAAGGCTTATATGTGCCAGGCATAGTTGTAGAAGGTACTGGGGACTCAGTAGGGAACAGAAAAGTCTGGTTCCTACCTCATTGAGGCATTCTAGAATCTATTAGTTGCTGTTCAATTGAACTTTCTGTATTTATGAAAATATTATATTATCTGCACTTTCCAATATGGGAACTACTAATCACATGCGGCTGTTGAGCACTTGAAGGTGGGTAGTGTGTAGTGAGTGTGTAGTGGGGAGTGTGACTGACAAACCAAAATTTAAATTTAATTTTGATTAAATTTAAGCCACATGCGGCCAGTGGCTGTCATGCAGTGCAGGACACTGACCCTAACCAATCAGTGATGGTGATAGCTCAGTGATCAGGGCTCTGATGGAGGAAGCACTGGCAGAGTTGTGTTGAAGGGAAAAGGTCAGGTCCAGAGCCCAGGGGAGGCGCCTAATCCAGTCTGAATGGCTTCCGGGAAGTGTGGGGGATGTCAACTGAAAGGGAATCCTTTGGACCCCAAGTTTATGGGGACAGCCTCGGGCCTGACAGTGCCTCTCACACCTGCTCCTGGCCCTGGACTCAGATCATGACCCGCCCATCAGCGGCCAACAAGAACTTCCCGTACCACGTGCGCACGTCGCAGATCGCATCAGCCGGAGTCCCTGGACCGGGAGGGAGCCAATCGGCGGACAAGGCCTTCCCGCAGCACGTCTATGGGAATGTGACGTTCATCAGCGACTCGGTGCCCAACTTCACGGAGCTCTTCTCCATTCCCCCGCCCGCCTCCTCCGTAAGCCCCGCGGCCCCAGCGCCCGAGGAGCTGCTGGCGCCGCCCCTGGAGTATCTGACCCCGCTCCCGGCCCCGCCGCCGCTCCCAGCGCCCCGGCGCATGAGCCCGCCCCCTGCCTTTCGCACGCCCTGCGCCCCAACACCGCGTCGCGACCGTCCCCCGGCGCCTGCGCCCACCCTGCCCGACTGGGTCCTGGCGCTGTTGCGCACGCCCCCGCAGACGCCCTGTGTCGTGCCCCCACCGCCCGCCTTCCGCGGCTCTCCCCCAGCTCCCCGGCAGCCGCCGGAGTTCGCCCCGCGCGCCCCGACGCCGCCCTTTGAGTACCTGGCCCCGTTGCCCAGGCGCCCCGCCACCCAGTCCTTCCCTGACTGACACGTGCGTCCACACCTGGGTGGAAGGGTTCTCGAGGGGAGGGGGACGGGCCTTCGGGGCCGCATCTGCCCCCCGAGGGTCCTGGACGGCCTCTGACCCTGACCCCCCTCCCAGGCCGGGAAGCAGGTGGAGGAGACGGCGGTAGCGGCGGCAGTGGCCCCGAGGGGCCGCGTGGTGACCATGGCCGAGCCGGGCGCAGTCTCCCCGCCCCCTCCCGCTCGGTTCCCCAAGGCTGCCGACCCGGGCTGGGACGGCCCGACGCCGCCCTACCAGCCGCTCGTGCCTCAGACGGCGGCGCCGCACACCGGCTTCACCGAATACTTCAGCATGCACACGGCCGGGGGCACTGCACCCCCGGTCTGAGCACCCCTGCCCGCCCCTGCCCCATGGGCCGCGCACCGGGCCCCGGCCGGGCTCCGGACCCCTGCTTTATCCCGGCCCCAGAGCTCGGCCATCCCGGGCCTTCCCGACCCTTCCCACCTCGCGCGCCCAGGTTGGGTGCGCTGCGTCCCGCCCCCCACCCCTCTGGTGCCAAACAGTCCCGCGGGAGCCGCTCTCCCGTCCACTCCCTCAGCCCCTGCCCCGAGCGGCGCCGGATTCTGGGCTCCCGCTGTTCCGCGACCTCCGGCCCCCTGGCCCCCTTCGAGACTTCTGACCCCGCTGGACTCCGGAACACCCATGGTGACCGCCGGGACCCTGCCTGTGACTCTCCAGGACTCTGCGACCCCGGGATGGATATTGCGATGCTGGTCTCGACCCTGAAACTCTCCCTTGGATCTGTTACCTCGGACCCGTGCTCCGTCCGCCCCTATCTCCATTCCGGGGGCCTTCATTCGGGTCCGTGGCAGAAAGACATTTTCCCCCTTCTTGCCAAAATAAAAAGGATTCGTTGAGTTTTTATTTATAACATGGGTTTTTTACATCTTGATGGTGTTCAGCGGCAGGGCTGAGCCAGAACCATGTCAGGCTCGGGACCTCAGTGTGTCCATCTGTGAAATGGGAATTTGGGACCGGAGGCAGGGGCCTGTGTAACCTGATCTTTATGTTATCCCAGAATCTGGGAACATTGAAGATGACAGAGCAGGGTCTTCTAGCACCGCTCCTTTATTTTTGCCTTCCCTTCCTCACTCAGAGGTAGATGCGCCCTCCAGTGGCCCATGCTTTGCTCAACCACAGGCACCCAGAGTTTGGGTTACGATCTTAGCACTGCGCATGTGTGATTCTCCCCTGGCAGGCCCAGGAGGTCGCTGCGGCGCATGCGGCTCGGAACAAATTGGGCGGGGAATTTCCCCGGAAGTCTCCCTTTATGGAGGGTTGGGGGTTGGACGCTCCGCAGTCCTCCTAGGGCCGCTCTGACCGGCCGCTCTGCAACTTCTCGCCGCCTCTCTGCCTGCCCTCCCACTGGGGCTGCTCGGCTCCCGCCCTCACGCGGCCGCTCTGGCCCAAGCGTCCCGTCGTCTCTCTGATCTGGCCCATCCGGCCCGGGAGGGAGGCGCGGGTGGGTGAGCAAAGGGACTGCGTCTACGGGGTCCAGGCTCGAGCCGCTGAAGACTGGCTCCGCCCCCGGCATCCGCTCGCGCCCCGCCCCCGGCTGGAGGAGTCTCTCCTGGACCATCCGAGCCTTGCCTGGTCCCGGCCTGCAGCCTCTATGTAGGCTCCTGCCGGGTCGTAGAGCCCTTCGCCCCCTGGGGACCCACCCGTCTATAAGGTCCGTTTGGCCTGCAGCGGCCTGAGTCTGTAACTGCTGGACACTGTTTATGGGGTCGGCCTCCTATGGGGGCCCGTGTCTATAAGGACCCCTACTGTTCCTAGCGGTCGGCTCCTTCCATGATGACTCCATATACAGGGCCTTCCATCGCTCCGTAGGGCCCAGCCCTCGGCTTCCAGAGCCTATCAACAGCGGCCGTTCCCTTTGCCTGGACTGCGTCTCCTGGACCTCTTCGGTCTACAAGGCCATGCTATGCCTATAGAGGTCGCATTTGCAGGGCCTCACGCCGGGTAGAGGGTCCTCTCCAGGTTTTTACGGCCCATCCGGCTCTAAGGATCAGTGCAGGAGGCGGCGATGGCTCTGGGCAAGGCTCTGGCCACGGCACTGGCTTTGGCCTTGGCTGTGCTGGGGTCGCTGTCCCCTGGGGCCTGGGCGGGGGACTGCAAGGGGCAGCGGCAGGTGCTGCGGGAGGCGCCAGGCTTCGTGACGGATGGTGCAGGCAACTACAGCGTCAATGGCAACTGCGAGTGGCTCATCGAGGGTGAGTGGGGCCGCGTGGGTCACTCACTAATTCGCTGCTGGTTTATTCATGTATGCCTTCATCCACTCACCACATTCCCGGAGCTCTGTTCTGGTCCAGGCCTTTTGCTCTAAAATGCCTGACATCCAGGGTTGCAGCCAACCTGGGGCCTGCCCTGGAGAGCCTCCAAGTCTGCTGACTTGGAGGCCTTGGCTGGGGTGGCGTCGCTGTCTCCTGGGGCCCTGGTGGGGGACTGCAAGGGGCATCTGGAGATGCACGTACACCCAGATGGACAATTACAAGCCAGGAGCATCAATGCTGGGTCTTCTGAATAATTGTTAAGAACTCAGCGTCTGAGTCCAACCTGGCATTGAATTTGGTTCACTACTTCTTCTTTTTCTTTTCTTTTTTCTTTTTTTTTTTTTTTTTGAGATTAGGGTCTCACTGTCATCCAGGCTGGAGTACAATGGTACTAACACAATTTACATACTGCAGCCTCTACCTCTTGGGCTCAAGTGATCCTCCCACTTCAGCCTCCCGAGTAACTGAGTTTGTAGAGACAGGATCTCACCATGTTGCCCAGGCTAGTCTCGAACTGCTGGGCTCAAACGATCCTCCCACCTCAGCCTCCCAAAGTGTTGGGATTGTAGGCGTGAGCCACTGTACCTGGCTTCTTATTGTTATTACCTTTGAGACTTTGAGCAGGTGGCTTCGTTTCTCTGAGGTTCAGCTTCCTTCCCCCACAAAATGGGATAACAACAGTACTCTCATCTCATAGGGTTGTTGGAATGAAATGAAAACAGGTATTTAACGTGCCTGATGTGTGGCATATAGTAACTGTTCAATAAATGGCATTAGGATTATTATTATTGTTATTTGTAAAATACTTCAATAAAAGCATTTTTCTTCAGTCATTCATATGCCAGACATTATGTTTCCCATTGGACAGAGTCCAGACTGAGACAGCTCCAACAATCCCTGGTGACTTAGGTCTTGGAGTCCAGCTGGGAAGACAAACACATTAATAATGAGAGCCAAGAGAAGTCTATGAAGGAGGAATCCCACAGGCCTGGGAGAGCCAGAGAAAGTGCCTGATCTGGGGCAGGGGAGAACAGAGAGAGGCTTCCTGGAGGAGGAAAGGTCTGAGCTAAGATCTAAAGGACCAATAGGAATCTGTCAGGAGTGGGAGGAAAAGCCCCAGCCCTACCCTTATGGGCTCCCAGTCAGTGGGAGAGACAAACCCACTCCCAGGCTGTTTGTTTTCTTTTTCTACCCAATAAACTCCTATCCATGCTTCAGAACCCTACCTCAGTGGTGCCTTCTCTGTGAAGACATGTGACCTAACCCGAGGTATAGCTGAGATTAGAGGTGTCTGTAGGAGGGAGCATTCCAGACAAGAATGGCAGTGCAAAGATGGGAAGCGGGATAGTGATGCTTGCTTTTGAGGAACTAGAAATCCATTGTGTTAGAATATAGAATACTGGCAGGCATGGTGGCTCATGCCTGTAGTCCTAGCACTTTGGGAGGCCGAGGCCAGTGGATCACCTGAAGTCAGGAGTTCAAGACCAGCCTGGACAATGTGGTGAAACCCCGTCTCTACTAAAAACACAAAAATTATCTGGGTGTGATGGCACATCTCTGTAGTCCCAGCTTCTCAGGAGGCTGAGGCACAAGAATCGCTTGAACCTGGAGGTTTCAGTGAACTGATACTGTGTCACTACACTCCAGTCTGGGCAGCAGAGCAAGACTCCATGTTAAAAACAAAAACAAAAGCAAAGATAGAATACAAGACAACCAATGAGCCAGAGGTGCAGGGTGGGAGGAGCCAGCATTTGTAGGGTTTTGCAATTTTGAGCTGTATGCTGAGGGCAATAGAGGGGTGGAAGAGAAATTGAAAGGCAGTTCCTGGAGAAGTCTTGGAAGGCCTCATATAGTAGTGGCTGTAGAAGCTGGCCTCCAGACAGGGAGGTCCTGAGCAAAGGCCAGAGGCATGAAAGGGCCTGGGTCATGCAGGGCCTCCCTTGGCAGCCTGTGGAGCTTGGTTTTTGTCTGGGGGCTCTGGGGAACCATGGAAGGGTTTTGATCAGGGAGAGGACATGATCTGATTTATGTGTTAGAAGATCTGTCTGGCTGCTGTGTGGGGTATGGATGAAGGCATGTTTCTCTGTGTTAGCATGTCTACCTGTCAAGTTAGTGGGATGAGAACAGAGTAGGAAGACAGAGAGAGAGTGAGTGTGTGTGTGTGTGTGTGTGTGTGTGTGAGAGAGAGAGAGAGAGAGAGAGAGAGAGAGAGAGACAAAGGCGTGCTGGATATAAATTGCTCTCTGGGCTGAGTGTGGTGGCTTATGCCTGTAATCCCAGCACTTTGGGAGGCCAAGGCAGGCGCATCACCTGAGGTCAGGAGATCAAGACCATCCTGGCTAACATGGTGAAATCCTGTCTCTACTGAAAATACAAAAAATTAGCCAGGTGTGGTGGCACGCACCTGTAGTCCTACTACTCAGGAGGCTGAGGCAGGAGAATCACTTGAACCTGGAGTACAGCTGAGATCACGCCACTGTACTCCAGCCTGGGTGACAGAGCAAGACTCTGTCTCAAAAAAAAAAAAAAAAAAAAAATTATGGCTGGACGCTGTGGCTTACGCCTGTAATCCCAGCACTTTGGGAGGCCGAGGTGGGTGGATGACGAGGTCAAGAGATCGAGATCATCCTGGCCAATATGGTGAAATCCTGTCTCTACTAAAAATACAAAAATTAGCTGGGCGTGGTGGCATGCGCCTGTAGTCCCAGCTACTCGGGAGGCTGAGGCAGGAGAATTGCTTGAACCCGGGAGGCGGAGGTTGCAGTGAGCCGAGATCGCGCCATTGCACTCCAGCCTGGCGCCTGGTGATGGAGTGAGACTCTGTCTCAAAAAAAAAAAAAAAATTACTCTCTGGCCTTAAAGAGTCTCAGACTGGTTAGGCGGGCACGGTGGCTCATGCCTGTAATCCCAGCACTTTTGGAGGCTAAGGCAGGGGGATCAACTGACATTAGGAGTTGGAGACCAGCCTGGTCAACATGGAGAAACGCCGCCTCTGCTAAAAATGCAAAAATTAACTTGGCATAGTGGCGCATGCCTGTGATCCCAGCTACTCAGGAGGCTGAGGCAGGAGAATCGCTTGAACCTGGAGGCGGAAGTTGCAGTTAGCTGAGTTGCGCCACTGCACTTCAGCCTGGGTGACAGAGTGAGACTCCATCTCAAATAAAAAAAAGAGTCTCATTCCCACTGGTTGAGAATGGTGGAGCTGGTCACAGATATTCATCCCCCAGTGTATTCACTGAGACAGTGTTCAGGGCTGAAAAGGGACGTGCAGGGTTTGGGTGGATGTACCTAGGGAAGAAAGAGGACTGTGCTGGAGGTCACAGAGGAGGAGCCACTGAAACAGGGTTCTGAAGCATGCATAGGAGTTTATTGAGTGGAAAAAGGGAACAAACAGCCTCTATGAAGACATGAGGGTGGCTGGGGTGTCTCAGGATCCCTGTCTGTTTGTCTGGTCTGATGGCACTTTTGACTGGGAGTGGGAGGTAATGAGAGCCAGAAGCAGGGGAAGAGGGGCCTTGAATGTCACTCGGAGCAGTCTGGCCTTCCCCTTGGGGTTAATGGGGAGCCACAGAAGGTTTTGAGCAGGGGTGGGGCATTGCCCTCAGGCTGGAGACTTGGTGAGCTGATCTGGCAAGAGAGGGTGAGTTCTTAACTGGGGCAGGGGCTTAGAGGGGTGGAGAGGTGTAGAGAGTGCAATAGATGTTTGTGGAGTTTCACCAATGAGACTTGGGGACCAACTGGGTGGATTTTGGGGTGAGGAAGGAGTCTAGGAGACCTCCAGACCCCCCTTGATGATCTTCCGTTCTTACCAATGCTTGTCACCTCTTACTTATAAGAACCAACATCTTCCTCCTTATATTATAAAATAAACAACCAAGGCCAGGTACAGTGGCTCACTCCTGTAATCTCAACACTTTGGGAGGCCAAGGCAGGCAGATCATAAGGTCAGGAGTTTGAGACCGGCCTGATCAACAGGTGAAACCCTGTCTCTACTAAAAATACAAAAATTAGCCAGGCGTGATGGTGTGCACCTGTAATCTCAGCTACTCAGGAGGCTGAGGCAGGAGAATTGCTTGAATCCGGGAGGTGGAGGTTGCTGTGAGCTGAGATTGTGCCACTGCACTCTATCCTAGGCGACAGAGTGAGACTCTGTCTCAAAAAAAAAAAAAAAAAAAAAAACCAGCCGAGTGCAGTGGCACATGCCTGTAATCCCAGCACTTTGGGAATCTGAGGCAGAAGGATCGCTTGAGCCCAGGAGTTAAAGACTAGCCTAGATAACATAGTGGGATGCTGTCTCTACAAAAAAATTATAAAGCTGGGCATGTGCCTATATTCCTAGCTACTGGGGAGGCTGAAATGGGCAGATCCCTTGAGCCTGGGAGGCTGAGGTTGCAGTGAGCCGATTGCACTACTGCACTTCAGCCTGGGCAGCAGAGCGAGACCCTGTTTCAGGAAAAAAAAAAGATAAACAACCAACCCACTAACTTTTGTATTATGTTCACACTTTAGTCCTAGTTTTTTTTTTTTTTTTTTTTTTGAGACAGAGTCTTGTTCTGTTGCCCAGGTTGGAATGCATTGGCGCAATCTCGGTTCACTGCAACTTCTGCTTCCCAGGTTCAAGTGATTCTCGTGCCTTGCTTGGTTTCCCAAGTAGCTGGGATTACAGGCATGTGCCACCATGCCTGGCTAATTTTTTTATTTTTAGTAGAGATGGGCTTTCTCCATGTTGGCCAGGATGGTCTCGAACTCCTGGCCTCAAGTGATCTGTCCTGGGATCATAGATGTGAGCCACGACGCCCAGCCCAGTCCTAGTCATTATAACATCCTCATGAATAAGGGGCATCCTGTTTTTGAGCAGGAGGGGTTTGGGATCAGATTTCTGTCTGGAATGATATGGGGGTTGGGTGGAAACAGGAGACCTTCAACTTACGGAAGAACCTGGGGAGGTAGATGGTGAGCCAGCCTCTGGCAGGCACTTAACAAAGATGTGCTTGTGATTCCAGGAACAGGGCTTTATAGTTTGGTTGAGGCTGGTAAGATTCTGGGAGGTCTGGTTGTGTGGCCCTGCTGAATGTTTCTTCTGCGTTCCCCAGAGCATGGGTGGGATCTGTGTGTGATGTTCGTGGGGGCTCTGGTCAGAGCCTGAGGGACAGCTTCCAGCTTTGGTAGTCTTTCTTTTGTGTATTTCTTCATTCTGTCATCCAGCATTTCCTGAGCCTTTGCTGAGTGCCAAGCCCAGGTCTGGGCAGTGCTGCAGAGGGAATTAGGCCCACGTCCAGGCCCTGCCCTGCAGGGAGACAGAACAGGACATAGATGTTCCTGGCCCAAAGGAGTGAAGGTTATAATAGGATGTGAGGACCCTGTAGAGGGGCCCCTAACCCAGCTAGGAGGCATCCTGGAGGAAGAGGGCTGGTGGCGGGAAGGGAGAATACGTTGCAGACAGTGGGAGAAGCTTGTACAAAGGCCCAGCTCCCATTAGAGCTACAAGAAAGCAGTGAGATGATTTGAGACAAAGCAAGGCTCCAAACAGCAGTTTAGGGAGCTGTACTTTCTCCTAGGGTCGTAGGGAGCCATGTAGGGCTTTGAAGAAAGGGAGCAACAAGGCCAGATGAGTTGGGAAGATCTCTCAGGGACTCATGTCAGGGGAAGAAGGAGGCTGGATCAATGGTTCTGTGAGAGAGGTTGAGGCTGGGCAGGCAAGGGCTCTGAGCTGGCAGGCTGGAGTCATCACCTCGTTGAATGTTCACCCCAGCCTTCATGAGTCGGGGGAATTATCCCCATTTTACAGTCAAGGAAACTAAGGCTCAGAGAGCCCATGGAACTGGCCCAGGATCACTCAACCATTGAGAGTGGTGACTGAGTGTTTCCAAGATTCAGATAGGGGGCTGGCCCAGGGTCCTCTAGCCAGTCATGGGCAGAGCCAGAGCCAGAGTTCAGGCCTCCTAATTTCCATCACCCAGAGGACTCCCCTCAGCTGCCTGCTCGGTAGCCTCCTCATGTGGGATGTGGAATGAGAGAGGCTCCCAGAACAAGGACTGGCAGAGAACAAGACAGTGACAGTGTTAGGGGAAGTAGCACTCACCACGATGTGCAGGCCCTGTTGTCAGCGTTTCTTTTTTTAGCGGCGGGGGGGTGGGGTGGGGGAGTTTTGCTATGTTGCCCTGACTGGAGGCATTGGCGTGATCACAGCTCATTGCAACCTCTACCTCCCAGGTTTAAGGATTCTTTCAGCCTCCCAAGTAGCTGGGATTACAAGCATGCACCACCACATCCAGCTAATTTTTTTGTATTTTCAGCAGATACGGGGTTTCCACCATGTTGGCCAGGCTGGTCTCAAACTCCTGACCTCAAATGATCTGTCCCCCTCGGCCTCCCAAAGTGCTGGGATTACAGACGTGAGCCACAGTGTCCAGCTTCTTTTTTTTGTTGTTTTTTGAGACAGAGTTTCGCTCTTGTTGCTCAGACTAGAGTGCAATGGCACAATCTCAGCTCACCACAACCTCCACCTCCTGGGTTCAAGCGATTCTCCTGCCTCAGCTTCCTGAGCAGCTGGGATTACAGGCATGCGCCACCACACCCAGCTAATTTTGTATTTTTAGTAGAGACGGGGTTTCTCCATGTTGGTCAGGCTGATCTTGAACTCCTGACCTCAGGTGATCCACCTACCACTTTGGGCCTCCCAAAGTGCTGGGATTACAGATATGAGGCACCTTGTGTGGCCCAGCCTCTTTTTTTTTTTTTTTTTTGAGACAGTTTCGATCTGTTGCCCAGACTGGAGTGCAGTGGTGTGATCTTGGCTCACTGCAGTCTCCTGCTTCTGGGTTCAAGCAATTCTTCTGCCTCAGCCTCCTGATTAGCTGGGACTACAGGCACATGCCACCATGCCTGGCCAACTTTTTTTTAGTAGAGATAGGGTTTCGCCATGTTGGCCAGGTTGGTCTGGAACTCCTGACCTCAGGTAATCTGCTTGTCTCAGGCTCTCAAAAGTGCTGGGATTGCAGGCGTGAGCCACCGCGCCTGGCTCCACTGTCAGCATTTCATGTGCATTACTGCTCCTCATGAAGTTGCAGTCAGATGTTAGCTGGGGCTGCAGTCACTCGCTGAATGTTCACCTGTACTAGACGTCCGGGAAGGTCCTCTCAGGGCTGGCAATTGAAGCCAGCTATCAGCTGGAAGCTGAGTTGGGACTGTCAGCCGGAACGCCTGTGTGTGGCCTCCTCTTGTGGCTTTGGCTTTTCATAGCATGACAGCTGTGTTCTGAGAAAGAACATTCTGTGAGGCCCAGGTAAAAAGTACAAGGCCTCTTATGATATAGCCTTGGAAGTTTCAGAATGTCATTTCTGCGGGGTTTTTTTTTTTTTGAGATGGAGTTTGCTCTGTTGCCCAGGCTGGAGTGCAGTGGCGTGATCTCAGCTTACCACAACCTCCAGCTTTCAGGTTCAAGCGATTCTCCTGCCTCAACCTCCCAAGTAGCTGGGACTACAGGCATATGCCACCATGCCTGGCTAATTTTTGTATTTTTAGTAGAGGCGGGGTTTCACCATGTTGGCCATGCTGGTCTCAAACTTCTGACCTCAGGTGATCCACTCACCTTGGCCTCCCAAAGTGCTGGGATTATAGGTGTGAGCCACTGCACCTGGTCTCTGCTGTTTTTTATTGGTCAAGCAAGTCACTAAGGCTCTTCCCAGATACAAGGGGCAGGGAATTACCTTTCAATGGCAGGAGTAGCCTAGAAATTTGAATCTACTACAGTACCACTATATCCCACTTTACAGATGAGGACACTGATCCAGAGGGGGTGAGTTACTTGCCTAAGGTCACACAGCTAGTAGCTATTTGGTGGCAGAGCCAAGACATAAGCTCAGGCAGTCTGGTTCCAGAGTTTGTGCTTCTAGCCATCACAGTAAACAGATGTGAGACTCTCGATGGGGACAGAGGGGAACTATGCTGCTCCAAGGTTAGGCCTCTGTTTAAGGGGAAGAAACTGGACTCTTCTCTTGGAGCTCTGTTCAGCCTGGGCCAGGGGACTGTCACGGAGGTGCTCTTCTCACTGAGATTATGACCTTGACCCTCCAGCCTGGACACGTCTGAAGCTCAGGCAGAGACAGGAAGAGCGAGGCATCAGGAACAGTGTGGCTTCTGCTCTGTGTGGCCACTGGGATGGAGTTTTCTCTCTGCACTTTGTTTTCCCCTCTGAATGGTGGGGGTGTTCATTCTGATCTCAGGAGACCCTTCTAGATGTCAGGAATATTGTGATTCTTTCTCTGGGCTCCTGTCCGTCTGTTTGTCACAGCCCTTGACCGTTCTAGGCTATGAGACTGGGAGACCCTCCAAGGCGGGGCCCGGGTCTGACTCATCCTCGAGCCCCCAGCATCACCTGGAGCAGGGTTTGGTGTTTGTGGGAGGCTGCAAGGAGGTGTGGGGAGAAGTTCCACTTTTTTTTTTTTTTTTTTTGGAGACGGAGTCTTGCACTGTCGCCCAGGCTGCAGTACAGTGGTGTGATCTCGGCTTACTGCAATCTCTGCCTCCAGTGTTCAAGCAATTCTCCTGCCTCAGCCTCCCGAGTAGCTGGGACTACAGGCATGCGCCAGCATGCTCAGCTAATTTTTTTTGTATTTTTAGTAGAGACGGGGTTTCACCATGTTGGCCAGGATGGTCTCAATCACCTGATCTCGTGATCCGCCCACCTTGGCCTCCCAAAGTGCTGGGGTTACAGGCGTCAGCCACCTCGCCTGGCCAAGGAGTTCCACTTTAGAAACTGGTCCCTCTGTGCTCACCTCCCAGCCCCAAGCCCCCAGCACCGGATCCTGCTGGACTTCCTTTTCCTGGACACGGAGTGCACGTATGACTACCTGTTCGTGTATGATGGTGACTCCCCCCGAGGGCCACTGCTTGCCAGTCTGAGCGGGAGCACCCGGCCTCCGCCCATTGAGGCTTCCTCAGGCAAGGTTAGTGGGGACAGGGCTGTGGGGTAGATACACCAAGGGAAAGGGAAGAGGAGGGGAGGCACAGATAGTAAGAGGGCATCTGAGAGCAGGACACAGGGACAGGGGAAGGTGGAGAGAGGCAAAGGAAGGAGATGGGGCTCTGGGTCCCCCAGGGTGGACAGGAACAGGAGTGGACCACCCTCCCAGGCCAGTCCCCTGGCCCTGCCCACCTTACCCAGTCCACCTTGTGCCTACAGATGCTGCTGCACCTCTTCAGCGATGCCAACTACAACCTGCTGGGCTTTAATGCCTCATTCCGCTTCTCTCTGTGCCCGGGTGGCTGCCGGAGCCATGGCCAGTGCCAGCCGCCGGGTGTGTGTGCTTGCGAGCCGGGCTGGGGGGGTCCTGACTGTGGCCTGCAGGAGTGTTCAGCCTACTGTGGCAGCCATGGCACCTGCGCCTCGGTGAGCCGGTCCCCAGCCCTGTTTCCCCTGGGGCCCTGATCTGTGAGCACACCCTCCATGCCCATCTACTAGGTCTGACCTTGCTCCTGCATGAAACTCCCCCCACCACCCGAGCCTTTCCCATGATACTCACGTCCCTCTCCTTCCAGAGCTTGCCCCCTACCCATTACTCCAACCCCACCCCACCTTCACCTGCAGGCCCTCCCCTGCTTAGCATATCGGTTGCTCATCTATACCCCACTCTCACCTGTGAACACCACCCTCCTTCCTCCATCCAGGCCCAACTCTGTCCTCCCACCCAGCCACTCTGTGTGGCCTTGGACCCCCTGCCATGACTTCCAACCTCACACCACTGACCTTCTGCCTAAGCTGTGCGCATCCAGCTTTCAATCTGGATCACGCTTTGAGCCCTCCCCGCCTTGGCCTCCCCAGATCTGAGCTCTATAGACTGAACATCAGCCTAACTGACTGACTGTCTTCTCCAGCCTGCCATCTTCTGTCTGTTCCCCTATTTCTCTGTGTGCCTTTTCCTTTTTCTGTGGTCTTCTTTTTTTCCATCTGTCTGCTTCCTTCTGTTGTGCCTCTTTGTCTCTTGTTTCTCTCTGTCTGACGCTTTGCCTTTCTCCTCTTCCTGTCTCTCTGTCTCTCTCTCTGTCTCTTTCCTTTTCCATACCCTCCCTCCTTTCTGTCTCTTTCTCTCTCCCTTTGTGCCCTGTTCATTCTGGCTTTTTCTCTTTGTGTCTCTTTTGTCTCCCTGTCCTTCTCTCTCCTCTTATCTCTGCCTTTATGTCTACTTCCCCCCAGCCCCTGGGACCATGCCGCTGTGAGCCTGGCTTCTTGGGACGTGCCTGTGACCTGCACTTGCGGGAGAACCAGGGGGCTGGCTGGTGGCACAACGTGAGTGCTGGGGATCCTGCCTTCTCTGCCCGTATCGGGGCAGCTGGTGCCTTCCTGTCCCCGCCGGGGCTGCTGGCAGTTTTCGGAGGTGAGCAGATGGGATGAGTATCAGGGGTCTGGCGGCCTGGCAGCCCGTGGCCAGGGCTTGAGATTGTCCACTGCTCTACAGGTCAGGACCTCAACAACGCCCTGGGTGACCTCGTCCTATA
The DNA here is from genome assembly GCF_030222135.1 of Aotus nancymaae. NCBI lineage: Eukaryota > Metazoa > Chordata > Mammalia > Primates > Aotidae > Aotus > Aotus nancymaae. The sequence continues at coordinate 12,211,317 of NW_026988441.1, read as the reverse complement.
CAACTTCTCTGCCAACACCTGGGAGTCCTGGGACCTGAGTCCTGCCCCGGTATGGACCCCTCCCCTGTCCTGGAGGAGCCTGTCCACTCAAGTAGGCCAAGCCAGGGACCCCCAGACTGATCCCCTATCACCCAGTGCTCGCCCAGTTCCCACAGCTTGCTATAGGAACCTACTTTTCCCTATTTCTGCCTTTTCTCGCTATTTTTTTTTTCTTCCTCCTCTTCCTTTATCTGCTTTTGTGCATCTTATTTTTCCACGTCTTCTGTTTCTCAATCTAGTCTATTTTAGTCTGTCTGACTTCTGGGCTTCTGTGTTCTCGGTTTCTGGGTCTCCATCTCTCTGGGTCTGTTTCTCTCCGCTATTTGTCCTTCTAACTCTGTCTCCCTGTGTCTTCCCTCTCTTACTATGTTTCTCTGTTTCTACGGGTCTGTCTTTTCTCTCTCTACCGACCTCTGCCTTTCTCTTTGTCTCTGTCTTTATCTCGCCTTCTCTCCATGTTTCTCTGGCTCTGCATCTCTCTCTCTAAGCCTGGCTCTGGCTCTCTTGCTGTGTCTCTATCTCTGTCTCTTGTCTCTTCCTCACAGGCTGCCCGTCACTCCCACGTGGCCGTGGCCTGGGCCGGCTCCCTGGTGCTGATGGGTGGTGAGCTGGCTGACGGCTCACTCACCAACGACGTGTGGGCCTTCAGTCCACTGGGTGGGGGCCGCTGGGAGCTCCTGGCACCACCTGCCTCCAGCTCCTTGGGGCCCCCAGGCCTGGCAGGTCATGCGGCTGCCCTAGTGGACGACGTCTGGCTGTATGTGTCTGGAGGCCGCACCCAGCACGACCTTTTCTCCTCTGGCCTCTTCCGTTTCCGCCTCGACAGCACCAGCGGGGGCTATTGGGAGCAGGTGATTCCGGCAGGTGGACGGCCCCCTGCTGCCACTGGCCACTCCATGGTATTCCACGCCCCCTCCCGTGCCCTATTGGTTCATGGTGGACACCGGCCCTCCACTGCCCGGTAAGTGACCCGTCCCATAACTTGTGTCCCACAGGCCAGTCCCGGTTCAACACCATAGGACTTTAGTCTTAGAGGTCTTTGCCCACTACTGGACTCTTGTGGTCTCTGCATCACTTCTTCCTTCATATATTCTTCTTTATTCACTCACTCATTCACTCACCCACTCACATATTGTCTGATGTTTTATTCAAGCTCTTGGTGAATTGCCTCCCATACACTCCCAGCCATGTATCTATTCAACAGAGCCCTGCTTGGTGTCTAGACCTTGCTAGCTTATGTGGGTACCCAGAGATGAGTCAGGGTCCTGCCCACAGGGAACTTCTAGTTTGGAGGAGACATAGAGCCAGTCATGGCCAGTCTCATGCCTGGGTGATCACACAGCTCCTAAGAGCTTGGAGAAGGGAGAGACCCTTCCCACCCTGAGCCCTTGTCCTTCTCCTCCTTTGGTAGGTTCTCTGTGCGAGTGAACTCCACTGAGCTTTTCCATGTGGATCGGCGCTTGTGGACGACCCTGAAGGGGCGGGATGGGCTTCAGGGCCCAAGGGAGCGAGCCTTCCACACAGCTAGCGTTCTGGGCAACTACATGGTGGTCTATGGTGAGGAAGCTCCCCAGTCCTGCCTGCCTGCCTGCTGAGGGCCTGAGCCAACCCTGAGCTGAGGCTCCCTGCATGGGAGTCCCCACCTCCCTCAGGCTTGCCAGCTATGCCCCTTTCCTCCTCTCCCAGGGGGCAATGTGCACACCCATTACCAGGAGGAAAAGTGCTATGAAGACGGTATCTTCTTCTACCACCTTGGCTGCCATCAATGGGTGTCAGGGGCTGAGCTTGCCCCTCCAGGAACCCCTGAGGGTGAGTGGCCCCTGTTCTTAGGGTCCTGCCTCCCTTCACAGTGATTCTGGACTCAAGCCACCTCAGTCCTTGTGAGGGTGAGCCTGACATCCAGGCCAGTTGGTGCCAGCTTCAGGAGGCAAGCCTGGGATGGAGATGGGACTAGGACATCATCACCATGGAGATGGGAGGCCCTTACGGCAGCATCCAGTGGGGGTTTCAGTCCAGGTTTTGCCAGTTCCAGCTGCCCCAGTCAAATGCCTAAGAGGCTAAGCAGCAGCAACTTTTCCTTCTTTCCTTCTTTCTTTTCTTCCTTCTTTCCTTCCCTTCCTTCCCACCCTCTTTCCTTCTCCCCTCCCCTCCCCTCCCCTTTCTTTCTTTCTTTTCTTTCAATGGAGTCCTGCTCCATCACCCAGGCTAGAGTACAGTAGCACCATCTCAGCTCACTGCAACCTCCGCCTCCCGAGTTCAAGCGATTCTCTTGCCTCAGCGTCCTGAGTAGCTGGGATTATAGGCACACCTCACCATGCCTAGCTAATTTTTTTTTTTTTTTTACTAGAGACATGGTTTCATCACATTGGCCAGGCTGGTCTCAAACTCCTAACCTCAAGTGATCTGCCCACCTTAGCCTCCCAAAGTGCTGGGATGACAGGCTTAAGCCACTGAGCCTGGCCTTTTTAACTTTCATTTTAGGTTCAGAGGTACATGTGTAGTTTTATTATATAGGTAAATTGTGTGTTGTGGGGATTTGGTGTACTGATTATTTCATCACCCAGATATTAAGCCTAGTACCCAACAGGTACTTTTTTTTTTTTTTTTTTTTTCGAGATGGGGTTTTACTCTGTTACCCAGACTGGAGTGCAGTGGCGCAGTCTTGACTCACTGCAACCTCCACTTCCTGGGTTCAAGTGATCCTCCCACCTCAGCCTCCCAAGTAGCTGGGAGTACAGGAACATGCCACCATGCCTGGCTAATTTTTTTGTATTTTTAGTAGAGACGGGGTTTCGCCACATTGGCCAGACTGGTCTCTAACTCCTGACCTCAGGTGATCCACCTGCCTCAGCCTCCCAAAGTGCTGGGATTACAGGCTGAGCCACTGTGCCTATCCCCAATAGGTAGTTTTTTGATCCTCTCCCTCCTCCAGCCCTCAAGTAGGCCCTTCAAGTGTCTGTTGTTCCCTTCTTTGTGTCCATGTGCACGCAATGTTTGGCTCCCACTTCTGAGAACATGCAGTGCTTTGTTTTCTGTTCCTGTATTAGTTTGCTTAGGTTAATGGCCTCCAGCTGCATCCATGTTGATGCAAAGGGCATGGTCTCATTCTTTTTTATGGCCATGTAATATTCCATACATAATATATAAGTACCATATTTTCTTTTCTTTCTTTTTTTTTTTTTGTTTTTTTGAGATGGAGTTTTGCTCTTGTCACCCAGGCTGGAGTGCAATGGCACGATCTTGGCTCACTGCAACCTCTGCCTCCCAGGTTCAAGTGATTCTTCTGCCTCAGCCTCCTGAGTAGCTGGGATTATAGGCGCCCACCACCATGCCTGGCTAATTTTTGTTTTTTAGTAGTGATGGGGTTTCACTCTGTTGGCTAGGCTGGTCTTGAACTCCTGACCTCAGATGATCCACCCGCCTCAGCCTCCCAAAGTGCTGGGATTACAGGCATAAGCCACCATGCCTGGCCTCCATTTTCTTCATTCAGTCTATCATTGATGGATATTTAGGTTGATTCCATGTCTTTGCTATTATGAATAGTGCTGCAATGAACATAACATGTACATGTGTCTTTATGTTAGAACAATTTATATTCCTTTGGGTATATGTCCTATAATGGGATTGCTGGGTCAAATGGTAAATCTGTTTTAAGTTCTTTGAGAAATCTTCAAACTGCTTTCCATAATGCCTGAACTAATTTACATTCCCACCAGCAGTATGTAAGCATTCCCTTTTCTCTGCAACCTCACTTGTATGTGTTATTTTTTGACTTTTTGATAATAGCCATTCTGACTGGTTTGAGATGGCATTTCATTGTTGTTTTGATTTGCATTTCTCTCATGATTAGTGATAGATATTGAGCATTTCTTCATATGCTTATTGGCCACATGTATGTCTTCTTTTGAAAAATGTCTGTTTATATCCTTTGTCTATTTTTTAATGGGGTTGTTTTTTGCTTGTTAACTTATTTAAGTTCCGTATTGATTCTGGATATTAGAGTTTTGTTGGATGCATAGTTTGCAAATATTTTCTCACATTCTATAGGTTGTTTTTGTTTTGTTTTTGAGATAAGTCTCTCTCTGTCACCCAGGCTGGAGTAGAGTGGCCCTATCTCGGCTCACTGCAACCTCCACCTCCCTGGTTCAAGCAATTCCCCTGCCTTAGCCTCCCAAGTAGCTGGGATTATAGGTGCCCGCCACCATGCCTGGCTAATATTTTTGTATTTTCAGTAGAGACAGGGTTTCACCATGTTGGCTAGACTGGTCTGGAACTCTTGACCTCAGGCAATCCACCTGCTCAGCCTCCCAAAGTTCTGGGATTACAGGTGTGAGCCACTGCCCGGGTTGTTTGTTTACTCTGTTGATAGTATCTTTAGCAGCAATGTTTTCAAGATCACAGTGGATAAGTGACAGAGCCAGCATGGCTATCCAGACAACCATCTGTTTTCCACCATAGAAAGCATTGTCGAAGTAACCGCTGAGCTAAAGCCGGCCCCAAACAACCATCTGTATAAAACTGTCACTTAAGCTCTGTGCCTGTTTCCTCATCTGTGAAATGAAAATTATGATAACACTTATGCCATTGGGCAGCTGTAAGAATAAATTGAGATGATCCTTGAAGAACGATGCCCAGTGAAGGGCACCACACATTGTCTTTCTTTTTTAAAATTTTTATTTATTTTTGAGACAGAGTCTCACTCTGTTGCCCACACTGGAGTGCAGTGGCTCGATCTTGGCTCACTCCAACCGCTGCCTCCCAGCTTCAAGCAATTCTCATGCTTCATCCTCCTGGGTAGCTGGGACTACAGGTGTGTGCCACCATGCCAGGTTAATTTTTGTATTTTTAGTAGAAATGGGTTTTCTGCCATGTTGGTCAGGTGATCCCAAACTCCTGGCCTCAAGTGATTCACCTGCCTCAGCCTCCCAAATTGCTGGGATTACTGGCATTATTATTATTATTATTATTATTATTATTATTTTGAGATGGAGTCTCACTCTGTCACCAGACTGGAGTGCCGTGGCACAATTTCGGCTCACTGCAACCTCTGCCCCCTGGGTTCAAGTGATTCTCTTGCCTCAACCTCCCGAGTAGCTGGGATTACAGGTGCCTGCTACCACATCCAGCTAATTTTTTTTTTTTTTGAGACAGAGTCTAACTCTGTTACCAGGCTGGAATGCAGTGGCGCAATCTTAGTTCACTGCAACCTCCGCCTCCTGGGTTCAAGCAATTCTTCTGCCTTAGCCTCCCAAGTAGCTGGGACTACAGGTGCATGCCACCATGCTCAGCTAATTTTTTTATTTTATTAGAGACAGGGTTTCACTATGTTGGCCAGGATGATCTTGATCTCTTGACCTCATGATCCGCCTGCCTCAGCCTCCCAAAATGCTGGGATTACAGGTATGAGCCACTCCACCCAGCCTAATTTTTGTAATTTTTTTTTAGTAGAGACAGGGTTTCACTGTGTTGGCCAGGCTGGTCTTGAACACCTGACCTGTGATCCGCTTGCCTTGGCCTCCCAAAGTGCTAGGATTACAAGCGTGAGCCGGCATGCAGCCAGGCATTATTATTATTGTTGTTACTATTTTATTTTATTTATTTATTTTTTGAGATGGAATCTTACTCTCTCGCCAGGCTGGAATGCAGTGGCACGATCTTGGCTCACTGCAAACTCCGTCTCCTGGGTTCAAGCGATTCCCCTGCCTCAGCCTCCTGAGTAGCTGGGACTATAGGCACACGCCACCATGCCTGACTAATTTTTTGTATTTTAGTAGAGATGGGGTTTCACCATGACCAGGATGGTCTCGATATCCTGACCTCATGATTTGCCTGCCTCAACCTCCCAAAGTGCTGTGATTACAGGCGTGAGCCACTGCACCCAGCCCTATTTTATTTTATTTTATTTTACTTGAGATAGAGTCTTGCTCTGTCGCCCAGGCTGGAGTGTAGTAGCATAATCTCCACTGACTGCAACCTCTGCCTCCTGTGTTCAAATGATTCTCCTGCCTCAGCTTCCTGAGTAACTGGGATTATAGATGTGCACCACCACTCCTGGCTAATTTTTGTATTTTTGGTAGAGATGAAGTTTTGCCATGTTGCCCAGGCTGTTCTTGAACTCCTGACCTCAGGTGATCCACCTGCCTGGGCCTCCCAAAGTGCTGGGATTACAAGTGTGAGCCACCACTCCCAGCCTATTGTTACTATTTTAGAGACAGAGTCTTGTTCTGTTGCTCAAGCTGGAATGCAGTGGTGCAATCATAGCTCACCGTCACCTTGACTTCCCGGTTCAAGCAATCCTCCCACCTCTGCGTCCCAAGTAGTTGGGACCACAGGCCCATGCTAACCTTCCTGGCTAATTAAAAAAAATTTTTTTTTGGCTGGGTTTGGTGGCTCATGCCTGTACTTTGGGAGGCTTAGGCAGGGGGATCACCTGAGGTCAGGAGTTTGAGACCAGCTGGCCAATATGGCAAAACTCATTTCTACTGAAAATACAAAAATTAGCCAGCATGGTGGCAGACACCTGCAGTCCCAGCTACTCAGGAGGCTGAGGCAGGAGAATCACTTGAACCCGGGAGGTGGAGGTTGCAGTGAGCCGAGATCATGCCACTGCACTCCACTCCAGCCTGGGTAACAGAGCGAGACTGTCTCAAAACAAAAAATAAAAAAATAAATTGTTTTTTGTAGAGATAAGGTCTCACTTTGTTGCCAAGGCTGAGCTCCTAGGTTCAAGTCATCCTTCCATCTCAGCCTCCCAAGTAGCTGAGACCATAGGCACACACCACCATGCCTGCCTAATTAAAAAAAAATTTTTTTTAAGAGATAGGGTCTTGCTGTGTTGTCCAGGCTAGTGTTGAACTCCTGGCCTCAAGCGAGCCTCCTGAGACTTTGCCTCCTAAAGTGCTGGGAATACAGATGTGAGTTACCACGCCCAGCCATATTGTCTTTCTAATAGCAGCTAGGGTCCTGTCTCAGGGCCAGAGGGCTCACCAGGGAGGAGATATGAAGAAACCTTTTACTCTCACTAGATCAGACATTGCTTTGAAATAGAAGAAAGCCACAGGCCCTCTTTTCAGAAGATGCTTATAGCCACAAGCTGGGTTTATCACTTCTGCGACCTGTGGGCTTCCCAGAGGCCTATCTGTTTACTCCTCCTCCCTGAAAAGGAGAGAGAGGAGAGGACAAGTATAAGGAAGGAACCTTAGCATTTAAGGGATGGGAAGGAGGAAAGGCCCCAGAGGAACCCTGTGTGACCATCAGAAATAAAGCCCAGGCCTGGTGTCTGAGGCCCTTGTTCTAGGTCTCATCTGCCTAGCCCTTGGTTCCCTTCACTGGGCAGGAGTCAGGAGTGTGATGTTTCTGGAGGCCTTTGCTTTGCAGTTTGTGATTCCCTGGGCCAAGTCCCATATACTTAGAGTGCATACAGGTCAGTAAGAGGGTAGAGAAGTCACCATTCACTGACCACTTACCTGTCAGTCAGGATTCTTGGCTGTAACTGACAAAAACCCAACCCTGGCTTAAGAGAAAAGGAGAATTCCTGGCTCTCTTGAGTGAAAAACTATAGGTGCTGTCTTCAGGCTGGGCTGGTTTTAGGTGTTCACAAAATGGCATCAGCCATTTCTCACTCCACTTTTCAGTTGGGTTCACTTCAGTCTCTTGCCTAGTGTAGATGGTCACAGGCAGCTTGTGGATTATCTTCTACTGCCATAAAATGCCCAGAGAGAAGAGAGTGTCTTTGCTCTGAGAATGGAGAATCAGGTCCTATACCTCTCCCTGAGCCAGTTACTGCTACTGATGGGCCTGGGCTAAGGCCACACCTCTGCCAGAACCACGGATAGCTCCACCTGTCTCATGGACTGGGAGAGGGAAAGGTTGGTTTACCAGAGGAAAATCAGGCGCTGTCACCAGAAGAGAGGCTGGTGCTAGACAGACAAAAAGAGGAGAGTGAGGCAGCCTGCTGGGGGCTCAGCAGATTCTTCAGTCTTCCCAGCTCCCTGCGGACAAGATGATGGTTGTTCTTATAGAGGAGGAAACCAAGACTCAGAGCAGTTCAGTCTCCTGACCAGGGTCACACAGCTAGTCAGTAGATAATCCACAATTTGAACCCAAGTAAGTGGTAGACCCGGGATTTGATCAGAAAGGGCCGGGAGCGGTGGCTGACGCCTTTAATCTCAGCACTCTGGGAGGCCGAGGTGGGCAGATCACGAGGTCAGGAGATCGAGACCATTCTGGCCAACATGGTGAAACCCGTCTCTACTAAAAATACGAAAATTAGCAGGGCATGGTGGCATGCACCTGTAGTCCCAGCTACCTTGGGAGGCTGAGGCAGGAGAATCGCTGGAACCCAGGAGGCAGAGGTTGCAGTGAGCTGAGATTGCACCACTGCACTCCAGCCTGGCAACAGAGTGAGACTGTGTCTCAAAAAAAAAAAAAAAAAAATCAGAAAGATTATTTGGGCAGGGGTGAGGGAGCTCAGCTTGTTCAGGGTCAGGCGGGCTGGGATGGTGTCCTTGGGCAGGTGAGGTTGAAGCAGCCACCAGAATAATAGAAGTCTGGGCTCCAGAATAGAAGGCTGGGCTGCAGCCCAGGAGAATCGGCAGCCATGAAGGTGGTGGAGGGGCTGGGGGTCTAATGTTACTGGGATCTCTATTCCCCTAGGCCGAGCAGCGCCTCCCAGTGGTCGATACTCACATGTAGCTGCGGTGCTTGGTGGCAGTGTCCTGTTGGTGGCTGGGGGGTACAGCGGCCGGCCCCGTGGGGACTTGATGGCCTACAAGGTGCCCCCCTTTGTGTTCCAGGCACCTGCCCCTGATGTGAGCACTGGGATGACAGGGAAAGGGTGGCTGGGGTGATGGGAAAGGTGGGAGGGGATCCCCAGGAGAAGTGGGGGTCCACAGGTGATGGGAAAGGTGGGAGGGAATCCCCGGGAGGAATAGAGGGTCTCTAGGGCTATGAGAGGAGGGAACGAGGTCCCTGGGGCCAAGAAAAGAGGAGCTAGAGGTCTCTGGGCCTAGGGGAGGAATGGGTGGGTGTGCCGAGCAGTCAGGGCCCTCTGGGATAGCTAAAGCACGCGGGGACTTAGGAGGCCAGCCCAGGTCTGAGAGGCCTCCTCCAACGTCCCCTCGCCTCCCTGCAGTACCACTTGGACTATTGCTCCATGTACACAGACCACAGCGTCTGCTCCCGGGACCCGGAATGCAGTTGGTGCCAGGGAGCCTGCCAAGCTGCACCCCCTCCTGGGACCCCCTTAGGGGCTGTGAGTGATTGCCCTAGACCCTCTGTTCCCTAGCACAGAGACCTGCCCTCAGTGTCTCCCTCTGTCTAACCAGGTGGACAAGGACTTTCCCTCAATTGGGAGACTTGTTTTCATGCCGAAGATCCTTCTTCCTGACTCCTGACTGTGGAGCCCTGAACCTTTGCCTGTCCCACCCAGCCTGACCCTTTTGAGCCTGTGACCCCATCCCTGCATCCCCCATCCTTTCAATCTCCCACACTCCAACTTTTAACTTCCCGTTCTCCAGTTTTTTGGCCCTTTCCATTGCAGAACCCTGTATCCATAGCCCTTCCTTCCCAGATCTCTTGAGCTCCAGTGGACAGTGAGCCCTGTCCCCTCTCCTCCTCGCAGTGTCCAGCCGCCAGCTGCCTGGGCCTGGGTCGCCTCCTGGGTGACTGCCAGGCCTGCCTGGCCTTCAGCAGCCCTATAGCTCCTCCGAGGGGACCCGGCACCCTGGGCTGGTGCGTGCACAATGAGAGCTGCCTCCCTCGGCCTGGTGAGTGTCTGCAGCAGTGTGCTGGGTTGGGGGGCAGAGCACTCCACACTGACCCACCAGCCCCCGCCCCCTGTCCTCTCAGAGCAGGCCCGCTGCCGAGGGGAGCAGATCTCAGGCACTGTGGGCTGGTGGGGGCCTGCGCCTGTCTTCGTCACGTCCCTGGAGGCCTGCATCACCCAGAGCTTCCTGCCTGGCCTGCACCTGCTCACCTTCCAGCAGCCGCCCAACACCTCCCAGCCCGACAAGGTGGGTAGGAGGTGTAGCCCTGGATGGGGTGTTGGTGATCCTGGTCCTAGGGTTTGTTTTGTCTCAGATGCATCTTTATCCCTTTTGTGTTTACTCCAAAAGTCTTTACATTCAAGGTCTGATTTTTTTTTTTTTGAGACGGAGTTTCGCTCTTGTTACCCAGGCTGGAGTGCAATGGCGCGATCCTGGCTCACCGCAGCCTCCGCCTCCTGGGTTCAGGCAATTCTCCTGCCTCAGCCTCCTGAGTAGCTGGGATTACAGGCACATGCCACCATGCCCAGCTCATTTTTTGTATTTTTTAGTAGAGATGGGGTTTCACCGTGTTGACCAGGATGGTCTCGATCTCTTGACCTCGTGATCCACCCGCCTCGGCCTCCCAAAGTGCTGGGATTACAGGCGTGAGCCACCGCGCCTGGCCTCAAGGTCTGATTTTTCTTACAGACTTTATTATTTATTTATTTATTTTTTGTTTGTGAGAGGGAGCCTTGCTCTGTCACCCAGGCTGGAGTGCAGTGGTGCAGTCTTGGCTTACTACAACCTCTGCCTCCTGGGTTCAAGCCATTCTCTTGCCTCAGCCTCCCAAGTAGCTAAGATTACAGACACCTGCCACCACGCCTGCCTAATTTTTGTATTTTAGTAGAGATGGGGTTTCACCATGTTGGTCAAGCTGGTCTTGAACTCCTGACCTTAAATTATCCGCCTGCCTTGGCCTCCCAAAATGCTAGAATTACAGGCATGAGCCGCTGCATTTAAAAATAATTCTTGCATTGTGGTAAAACACACATAAAATTTATCATCAGTGACATTTAGCACATTTACAATATTGTGCAACCATCACCACTGTCTTGTTAAAGAACATTTTCATCACCCCAGGGGACAACCCTGGACTCACTGAGTGGAATAGTCACTCCCTATTCCACTCTCCCCCTAGTCCCTGGCAGCCACTTCTCTGTTTTCCATTTTTAGATTTGCCAGTTCTGGACATTTCATGTACATGGAGGCCTGTACTATGGAGTCTTTTGTGTCTGGCTTCTTTTTTTTTTTGAGATGTAGTTTCGATCTTGTTGCCCAGGCTATAGGTATGAGCCTATAGTCCCAACTACGCCAGAGGCTGAGGCAGGAGAATCTCTTGAGCCTGGAAGGCAGAGGGTGCAGTGAACCGAGATCATGCCACTGCACTCCAGCCTGGGTGACAGAGTGAGGCTCCGTTTTAATAAAAAAAAAAAAAAAAAAGATAAAAAATGTCACTAAGTGGACAGTCTCTCTCATTTACCCTACTCCCCATACCTTAAGTGGTCCAGAACTGTCTAGCTCCAGCATGGCCCCAACTTAAGGCCACTGTACCTCCCTGGAAGATCCATTTGGGTTTCTTTGATCATTCCAGAATCTACCTATTCAAATGCAAGTAAGCATGACATTTTATCATTTTTCTTTTGCACAAAAGTAGTATACTATGTACACTATACAACTGCTTCCTTTTTTTCTTCTTGGCAAGCTTCTCATAACAGAACTTAAGAAACACTCTGATTCTTTTTTTTTTTTTTTGAGATGCAGTCTCTCTCTGTCGCCCAAGCTGGAGTACAGTGGCAAGTGATTTCAGCTCACTGCAACCTTGCCTCTTAGGCTCAAGCAAACCTCCCACCTCAGCATCCTGAGTAGCTGGGATTACAGGCACATGCCTGGCTAGTTGTTTTTTTTTTTTGTATATATATATATATATATATATACATATATATACACACACACACACATATATATACATACACACACATACGTATGTATACACACACACATATATACATATATATATATATTTTTTAGATGGAGTCTTGCTCTTGTTGCCCAGGCTGGAGTGCAGTGAGGCATAAGTTACTGCACCCAGCCTAATTTTTGTATTTTTGGTAGAGGTGGGGTTTCGCCATGTTGGCCAGGCTGGTCTTGAACTCCTGACCTCAAGTGATCTGCCCACCTTGGCCTCCCAAAGTGCTAGCTGCGCCCGGCCTTCATTCTTTTTTTTTTTTTAAACAGTTGTGTAATATTCCATTTACATTTGTAGTTTATTTAAATAGCCTCCACTGGTGAACACTTGGACTGTTTTACTCTTCTGCTATTACAAAATCACACACCAGGAAAATGTATCTTGTACTTTGCCACTTTAAATATTGGATCTGGGCTTAAAGTGCTTAGCTGGAAAGGTGAGGAATTGGGGGAAAAAGACATTGAAATGTCCGGTCCTGGAGTTTTGATGTGAGATGGAAATGGGGAGAGACCAGGGGTAAAGGTGGGCTCAGGGACCCTTTTGTCTATTGTCTGAATTTGGTCTTCTTGCCTCTTCTCCCAGAGTGACCTTTAGCAAGTCACCTAACCCCTGTCCCTTGGCCTCAGTCTCTCGTGGTGAAATGGGGAAGAAGTTTGGGCTGACCAGTCTTTTCTGGCTCTGACATGGCCTGGGGAGTGTGGGGACTTGGGGGCAATGCAGAAAGGGACTCATGCATACACCCATCCCTGGTGGAACAGGTCTCGATCGTCCGTAGCACGACCATCACCCTGACACCTAGCACGGAGACGGATGTGTCCCTGGTTTACCGTGGCTTCATCTACCCAATGCTGCCGGGAGGGCCAGGTGGGCCGGGGGCTGAGGATGTGGCTGTGTGGGCCCGGGCCCAACGCCTACACGTCCTGGCCCGGATGGCCCTTGGCCCTGACACAGAGAACATGGTGAGGCTGCCTGGGACATCGAGGCGGGTGTTAATGGGAAAAATGGGGGCTAGGGATGTGGTATAGGGCATCTGTGGTGATTTGAAAGTTCTGGCGGAGGATTGGGGAGAAATCAGACAGGGGATGGAATTTTTTTTTTTTTTTTTTTGAGATAGAGTCTCACTCTGTTGTCCAGGCTGGAATGCAATGGTGTGATCTCAGCTCACTGCAACCTCCACCTCCCAGCTTCAAGCAATTCTGTTGCCTCAGCCTCCCGAGTAGCTGGGATTACAGACGTGCACTAGCACCCCTGGATAATTTTTATGCATTTTAAGTAGAGGTGGGGTTTCACCATGTTGGCCAGGCTGGTCTGGAACTCCTGACCTCAGATAATCTGCCTGCCTTGGCCTCCCAAAGTGCTGAGATTGCAGGCGTGAGCCACCAAGCCCAGCCCGAGATGGATCTTTAGTAGAAGAGGGAGGGTGCTGGCATTTTCAATTGCGAGCAGAATTTGAGGGAAACTTTGAAGCAAGTGAGGAAGGTCTGAGTCAGACTTGAAAGGCCTCTGAAGGTGGGACATGGAGGCGCATACTGTAATCTCAGCACTTTGGGAGGTAGGGGCAGGATTATCTGAGCCCAGGAGTTTGAGATCAGCCTGGGAAACATGGCAAGACATCATCTCTCCAAAAAACACAAAAATTAGCTGGGCATAGTGGCATGTACCTATAGTCCCAGCTATTTGGGAGGCTGAGGTAGGAGGATCACTTGAACCTGGGAGGTTGAGGCTGCAGTGAGCCATGATCGCATCACTGCACTCCTGTCTGGGTGGGAGTGAGACCCTGTCTCAAAAAAAAAAAAAATCACCTGAGGAGGAGGGGAGTCCCTGGGGGGCTCACCTTGGAGGTTCTCAGGATCTCACCTTGGAGGTTCTCAGGATCTAAGGAGCTCTCAGGCCCTCCTCTTCTTAGGAGGGGGTGGGGTGTCAGGTGAGTTTGGAGGTATCAGGAGTCTGAGGAAGGAATGAGAAGGGTTCTGAGGCCCCTGCCTGTCACTCACCCCTACCCCAGGAGGAAGTGGGGCGCTGGGTGGCCCATCAAGAGAAGGAGACTCGGCGGCTACAGCGCCCTGGGTCTGCTCGCCTCTTCCCCCTGCCTGGGCGAGACCACAAGTACGCAGTAGAGATCCGGGGCCAGCTCAATGGCTCAGCAGGCCCTGGGCACAGCGAGCTCACTCTGTTGTGGGATCGGACTGGTGTGCCAGGAGGCAGCGTGAGTACCCAGGACCCACCTCCGATCCTAGCCGTAGGCCCCAACCTCAGATCCGCTGAGCTTTCTGACCCCAGGCAACAAAATCCCTAGATTCTGACCTTGGACACCTTAATTCTTGGCCTTTGAACTCTTGACCTCCCCTTGAACCCTGTGACCCCTGACCTCTGCCCATAGACCCTGACCTGATCCCGTATTTTGACCCCCATCTGCATCTTCTGATTCCTCACCCTTGACCCTGACCTCTGCCCTCCATACTTTGACCTCTAATAATCTCCAGATTCCTCCAGACCTTGGACCTCTTTACCTATTTCCTAAATCCTGACTTCCTGTTGCCTCAGTGCTCAACCTGGGCTCCAAACCCTACTTTCAGTTAGCACCAGACTCTTACCCCTACCCCAGACCTTGACTGCTGCCCTTCCTGTGGCCCCTTCCCCAGGAGATCTCCTTCTTCTTCCTGGAGCCATACCGCTCATCAGTCTGCACCTCCTATTCCTCCTGCCTGGGCTGCTTGGCGGACCAGGGCTGTGGCTGGTGCCTGAACAGTGCCACCTGCCACCTGCGCCAGGGTGGGGCCCACTGCGAGGATGACGGGGCTGGCAGGTCCCTGCTGGTGCTGGTGCCTACCCTCTGCCCACTCTGCGAGGAGCATCGGGACTGCCACGCCTGCACCCAGGTGACTGTGGGGCCACCAGGGGAGGTTACAAGGTCGAGGTAGCCAGAGCAGGCAACGGGCAGCCAAGGGAACCCCTGGTCGGGGGTGTGGGGGAAACAGCAAGGGCTTTTGTCCTTGATCTGCAGGGCCTGTTGGGGAGGGTGAGATGGAGCTAGAGAGAGAGGCAACTGGGAGTCAGGAGTCTCGCTGTTGCAGGAGCCAGAGAATGCAACTCCATCCATTTCCAATAGTGGAGAGTTTCTCAGCGCAGGCATCAGAGCCCAGTAGTAGGCCTTCAGGCCTACCAGCTCCATGTGATGTCAGGCAGCCCTCGATACCCTGTGTCCTCTTGTTCTCTGGCAGGGTTTGCTTCCTTGTGAGTGGCAAGCTAGCCATTAAAGCTCCAGACTCTCAGTTCCTGCTCAGTCTCAAACACAGTGAGGCTTCCCGTTTCTCCCCACCCACCCTACCACCATCCAGGAGCTCAACAGAAATCCCAGAATTACATGTCAGTGGCTCTGGTTGGGCCTTGTGCAGGCTCCTGGGCCAATGACTAGAGTTGGGGGGAGGGAATGTGGCCCCTTGCCCACCTCTGGATCCTGAGGATTGAATCAGTCGCACCCGGACCACACAGAAGGGGCACTATTGCCCAAAGGAGAGAGTGGGTGCTGGGCAAGCAGACCCATGGGTATCTGTGGCTGAAGGGAGGGGTCCAGAGATGCAGGCAGCTGGGGAGGGAGATGGCCTTGCAGGGACAGTCTGCGGGGTGGGGCGGGGATGGGATTGGCACTGGGAACCCAAAGGAGAGGGCTAAGTGGGGTTCTGACTCCTCTCTCCAACTGTCCCCCAGGACCCCTTCTGTGAGTGGCATCAGAGCACCAGCCGCAAAGGGGACGCAGCCTGTAGCCGGCGGGGCCGCGGTCGAGGTGCCCTGAAGAGTCCAGAGGAGTGTCCCCCGCTCTGCAGCCAGTGAGCCTAGCTAGGTCCAGGGAGTGGGTGGGTGGATGTGCCCGGGGACATGGCTGGCTGTAGAGTGACCCGGCTCCCCCTCCCCGGCTCCCTGACCCAGGCGCCTGACCTGTGAGGACTGCCTGGCCAACTCGAGCCAGTGTGCCTGGTGCCAGTCCACACACACCTGCTTCCTGTTTGCCGCCTACCTGGCCCGGTACCCGCACGGGGGCTGTCGAGGCTGGGATGACAGGTATGGTCCCTGGGGCAGGGATAACAGAGAAAGGTTCCTGCCAGCAAGGAGCTGGGGCTCTGACCCCCCACCTCTGCCCTCCTGCAGCGTGCACTCGGAGCCACGGTGCCGGAGCTGCGATGGCTTCCTGACCTGCCATGAGTGTCTGCAGAGCCATGAGTGTGGCTGGTGTGGCAATGAGGACAACCCCACACTGGGACGGTGAGCCGGGGCGAACAGGGAGGCAGGGAGGGTGCCCAGCTGTGTCCTCCATGACTGGTCATTCTAATGGCCTCTTTTCTTCTCTACCCTCTTGCCCTAACCCTATCCATGGCCACCTTTCCTTTTACGTACTGTTTTTCTGTTGATTTTACCCTCCCACTCTTTTCTCCATTTTTCCTTCTTTTCCGGGTCTTTGCAATTGGTTTTCTTTCTCTTTGTTTCTGTCTCTCTGCTTTCCCTTTCACTGAATCTCCATCTATGTCTGTCTTCTGTCTTCCAAAATTGTTTTTGTCTGCGACTTCTGGTTTCTGTCTCTTTCCAAATTTATATTTGCATCCCTCCCTCTCCAATTGGCCTCTTCTCTCCCTGTCATTGTTTCCATGTGTGGCTCCTGTTTCTGTGTTGTCCCCCACTTCTTCACTCTCCCACCCCACAGGTGCCTACAGGGGGACTTCTCGGGACCCCTCAGTGGGGGTAACTGCTCCCTGTGGGTGGGGGAGGGCCTGGGGCTGCCTGTGGCCCTCCCTGCCCGCTGGGCGTATGCCCGCTGTCCTGACGTGGATGAGTGTCGCCTGGGACTGGCCCGGTGCCACCCAAGGGCGACCTGCCTCAACACACCCCTCAGCTATGAGTGTCACTGCCAGCGGGGCTACCAGGGTGATGGCATCACACACTGCAACCGCACGTGAGTTAGGCGGGGGTTGCCATGGAGATGTCGCCCCAGGCTGGGGCACATGGAGCTGGAGGGAGAAAGCCATCATGGCACTAGGTCCCTTCCTGTGGAAGCAGCATCCCGTTAGTCAGGATTTTACCTTGCAGATACTAGGCCCTTGTTAAAGTGACAGGGTCCCCAGTGTAACCCTGGTTACCATGGAAACAGGGCACCTATAGGTTGTGGGCCATAGTCTTCAGTGTTGCCATGGAGGTGGAGGAGGACTTAGTTGAAGAGGTTTTCACAGTGGTGCTATGTGGTTGCTATAGAGACAGGCCTGGTGATGCATGGAGTTACCTTGGAGACAGGGTTACCCACATAGCCCAAAACCATGGAAACAGGCAGGGGCTTCATGGTGTCATGGTGGGTGGAGGTGATGGGGTGCTTTAGGGGTTCTGGGCCTGCCTGGCACTTTTCCTACTTCCGACACGGCCCCCTCAGGTGCTTGGAGGACTGTGGCCACGGTGTGTGCAGCGGCCCCCCGGACTTCACCTGTGTGTGTGACCTGGGCTGGACATCAGACTTGCCCCCGCCCACACCTGCCCCGGGTCCCCCAGCCCCCCGCTGCTCCCGGGACTGTGGCTGCAGCTTCCACAGCCACTGCCGCAAGCGGGGCCCTGGCTTCTGCGACGAGTGCCAGGGTGAGTGGCCCTCGTCCCTGGCCCCAGCCTGGCCCCAAGGAGCCTCCTCTCTTCATGGGGCTCCAGCTTGCTCTTCTCGGAGGGAGACTTGGTGTCCCCTCGTGCAGCTCTGGGTCCCCCGCCCCACTCCTGTCCCTGACTCAGGTTTCAGTGCCACGCATTGCTCTGGCCGGGCCTCAGTTCCCCATCTTGGGACTTGCTGTTTCCTCTGATCTGGGTGGGCCTTGGTTTCTCCCGTTTGAAGCAGCTGGGTGGGGTCAGGGTTCAGCTGAGCCAGTAGGCCTGGGCCTGTTCTCACCCTTGACTTGACTCTGTCCCACCTGCTGGGGCCTCCACAGACTGGACGTGGGGGGAGCACTGTGAACGGTGCCGGCCTGGCAGCTTCGGCAACGCCACGGGCACAAGGGGCTGCCGGCCCTGCCAGTGCAACGGGCATGGGGACCCACGCCGTGGCCACTGCGACAATCTCAGCGGGCTCTGCTTCTGCCAGGACCACACCGAGGGTGCCCACTGCCAGCTCTGCTCCCCAGGCTATTATGGGGATCCCCGGTGAGCCAGCGGGGCTGGTAGGGTGGGCCTGGGGACATATTGGGGAGGGGCAGGACTGGTCTGACGCTGGCTCACCTCCATCTCCCCAGGGCCGGTGGTTCCTGCTTCCGGGAGTGTGGGGGTCGTGCTCTCCTCACCAACGTGTCCTCAGTGGCACTGGGCTCTCGCCGGGTCGGGGGGCTGCTGCCTCCAGGTGGCAGGGCTGCGAGAGCTGGGCCTGGCCTGTCCTACTGTGTGTGGGTTGTCTCAGCCACCGAGGAGCTACAGCCCTGTGCTCCCGGGACCCTCTGTCCCCCACTCACCCTCACCTTCTCCCCTGACAGCAGCACCCCCTGCACGGTAAGCACTGAGGAGACAAGGGTTTAGGCCTACAAGCTAAAACCGTGCCCCCTGACCCAGACCTGCATCCCCAGACCCTCACCCCAGTGTTGCTTTTTTTCTTTAATCCTTCAAAACCCAAACTCCTCCTCAGATCCCCAGCACTTTGTTCCTAGGCCCACAGACAAACCCTCCCATTTCCCAGATAGCTTCCTATTTCCTCAGCGCCCATCTCTCATTCTCTAGATCCTCAATCTCCCTGTCCCCAGACCAGGAATTGTAAATTATTACATCTTGTGGAGCAACTGTGATTGATTGGTAGTGCCTGCCAGGAGCTGTGTGTTGAGAAAGGGGCTCAATGCAAGAGTGCCTGATAGATTAACCATGTCTGCTTTGGACACAGGAAGGGGAGTGGTGGCCTCCATGCCACAGTTTGACAGTCTGCCCTGGAGGTTCAAACAATCCCGTTTCCCAGTCTCAGATTGCCCTCCCTTCTTGAACCCCTCCTTCTCCCAGACCCCACATGCCCTTGTTCTCATTCTCATTGTCTCCTAATCCTTGATTCTGCACCCCTCTAGCTGAGCTACGTCCTAGCCTTTGATGGATTTCCACGCTTCCTCGACACTGGTGTTGTCCAGTCAGACCGCAGCCTCATAGCTGCCTTCTGTGGCCAGCGGCGGGACAGGCCCCTCACTGTTCAGGCCTTATCTGGTACGGGGGCTAGGGGAAGTGGGACCTCTTAGTCCTGGGCTATGTATCCGTTGCCCCTGAACTCACCACCTGAAGTGGGCTCAGGACCCAGCTCTGCCACTGCTTGTGGGGTGACATAGTCCTTCACCTACTGGACCTCGGCCTCCTCAGTTGAGTGGAAAATAGGATTATGCTGGCTAGGCTACATCTACAGAGAGAAGGGCTGAATGAGCATGTCTCTGAGACACATAGAATGTGGCTGGTGTGAGGACCCCACATCACTCACTCTGTCACCCAGGCTGGAATGCAGTGGCGTGATCTTGGCTCACTGCAACCTCCGCTTCCTGGGTTCCAGCAATTCTCCTGCCTTAGCCTCCCGAGTAGCTAGGATTACAGGCGCATGCCACTGTGCCTGGCTAATTTTTGTATTTTTAGTAGAAATGGGGTTTCACCATGCTGGACAGGTTGGTCTCGAACTTCTGACCTCAAGTGATTCACCCACCTTGGCCTCCCAAAGTGCTGGGATTACAGGCATAAGCCACTGTGCCTGGCCTATATATATAATTTTATTGAAGCATATTTTATATATAATAACATATCAAATAATTCCTGTCCTGCCTACCTTTAAATCACTAACTTTTCTAAAGAGATCTGGTCTTATGTAAGGGCAGTAGGAGTTGTGGAAGGTTTGGAGCTTGATGGTGACAGGGCCCAATTCAGATTTCGAGGGTCACTGGGGCACCATGAATGGGGAGTATAGGCAGTCAGGAGGACCAGTAGGGGATAGGTACCAGTGTACAGGCGGGACAGGACTCGGGCTTGGACAGCAGCTCAGGAGGTAGCTAGCAATCGGTGAGAGATTTAGGCTTTAAGATCAATCTTGATGGGTTGACAGAGGAACGGGGTGCAGAATGGTTCATCCTGGCAGTGATTATGAATGATATGGTGCCTTCCTTCCCTGCCCAGTCACACTGGGTTTTCTCAGCACCTGGGGGTGGATGGGGTGGGATGTGGCTTTGCTGCCAGCCTCTGGCCTCTCTCCCTGCAGGGTTGCTCGTGCTGCACTGGGAAGCCAATGGCTCCTCATCCTGGGGCTTCAACGCTTCGGTGGGCTCTGCCCGCTGTGGGTCAGGAGGCCCCGGAAGCTGCCCCGTCCCCCAGGAGTGTGTGCCCCAAGATGGGGCTGCAGGTGCGGGGCTCTGCCGATGTCCCCAGGGCTGGGCTGGCCCACACTGCCGCATGGCTCTGTGTCCTGAAAACTGCAATGCCTACACTGGGGCAGGAACTTGTAACCAGGTACAGGTGGGACAGGGCAAGCCTGGTGGGACAGGGCTGGTGATCATGGTTCCCCTGAGTCCCTTGTTGTCCCCAGAGCCTGGGTGTGTGCATCTGTGCTGAGGGCTTCGGGGGCCCCGACTGCGCCACCAAGCTGGATGGCGGGCAGCTGGTCTGGGAGACCCTCATGGACAGCCGCCTCTCAGCTGTGAGTTGCATGCACCCGCTGTCTAGGGATGGTCACCCCCAGGTTGTTCTCCCACCTCCACTCCTGGGACCACCCTTACGCCCTACACCTAGGCCTGACTCTTTGTCCTGACCCTAGCCTGATCCCTGATGTCCCCACCCACCCCCAGGACACTGCCAGCCGCTTCCTGCATCGCCTGGGCCACAGCATGGTGGAGGGACCCGATGCTACCTTGTGGATGTTTGGGGGCTTGGGCCTGCCCCAGGGGCTGCTGGGAAACCTATACAGGTGAGGACTGCCCTGGGCAGGTGGGATATGTGAATGAGAGAAGGTCACCTTGGGATGCTAAGAGTCACCTCAGAGGAGTGCAGGAATGCCTCTAAGGTGAAGGACAGCCCGAAGGATGCTGAGACACTTGTCACAGGAGGCTTACCCGGGGACACCTGGGGACCAGCATACTTATTTGGGTGGTGTTATCCCAGGGGATGGTGAGAGGACTGTCATAGGAAGGCCACCCCAAGGGATGCGGGGACATCTATCAGGCAGGGTCACCTTGAAGGATGCTGGGATGACTGTACTAAGGTTGCTTTTTTGCACCCTGGCCCCAGGTACTCAGTAAGTGAGCGGCGGTGGACACAGATGCTGGCAGGAGCCGAGGATGGGGGCCCAGGCCCATCGCCCCGCTCCTTCCATGCAGCCGCCTATGTGCCTGCAGGCCGTGGTGCCATGTACCTGCTGGGGGGACTCACTGCTGGGGGCGTCACCCGTGATTTCTGGGTCCTCAACCTCACTACCCTGCAATGGCGGCAGGAGAAGGTGAGCATCTCTCCCCAGCCCCGATGCTGGGCCCTGACAGAGACAGCCATGGCAGCTTCTGCCAGCTTTACCCCCAGAAGAAACAGAAGCCCTGGACTTGAATTTCGTTGGCCATCCTGGGTCACATTGTTGTCCCGAGCCAGTCCCAGGCTGTGACACAGCTTTTTTTTTTAAAGGGGTTCACTCCCTCCTTAGCACTTCAGGGAGGACTGGGGGGCGCTGAGGCTCACTTCTACCCACAAGGTGATCCCTGATCTCTAGCCCCATTAGTGACCTTGGCCTTCCATCCCTCAGGCGCCCCAGACTGTGGAGCTGCCAGCCGTTGCTGGTCATACCCTTACTGCTCGCCGAGGCCTGTCTCTGCTCCTGGTGGGTGGTTACTCCCCAGAAAATGGCTTCAACCAGCAGCTTCTCGAGTACCAGCTGGCGAGTGGCACCTGGGTGTCAGGAGCCCAGAGCGGGACACCCCCCACAGGTGGGGCTGGGGACCAGGACGGCATAGCCCCTGTGGACCTCCCAGCCATCCAGGCTTCCTGTGGGCTCTCCGTCCACTCCTATGCTCTGTGGTCACCCTGTCTTCCTCTCTTTCCCGCCCCCACCCAGATTCTCAGGGCACTCTCTTGACTGTTTAGGTTCTCTATCTGTCCCTCCCATACTGCATAATAAACTGCCCACTCCTGGCCACATGTGGCCACTGTCCCCCGCCCCCAGGCTCTGAGCTCCCTGTTCCTCAGAGGTTCTCCTTCCTCGATTTCTCCTCCTTTCTTTGATCACTGTCCCCCTGTCAGACATTCTGGACACCCTGTCTCCCTCCCGAGAACCTGGCAGAACTTCCTGCTAGTTGAGGACTCCCTTCCCTTTCCCAGAGTCTCCAATGATTGTCCGTTCAAACCCAAATGAGAGGGATGGGTGGAGAGGGGCCCCCAGGGCTCCAGCCTCAGCCGGGAAGGAAGTGGTCACTGAACAGGCGGGCGGGGAGGTTGGCGGAGTCCGTGCTGTCGTCAGCCCCTCTGCCAGCCTATCACCCTGCCCCTCCCCAGGTCTCTATGGTCACTCTGCCGTCTACCACGAGGCCACCGACTCCCTCTATGTGTTTGGGGGCTTCCGTTTCCATGTGGAGCTGGCGGCCCCATCCCCCGAGCTCTACTCCCTGCACTGTCCTGACCGCACCTGGAGCCTGCTGGCCCCTTCTCAGGGGGCAAAGGTCAGGAAAAGAGGTCCACACCCATGGATGTAGGGGATAGGAGGGAGGGCCCCTCTTTCCCAATGCCCCAGGGACTGGCTCCATCCCAGATTCCTGCTTCCCCTCCTTTCTATGTCTCCTAATTAAGCTGACACCCCCACACCTCCCCTGCTTCCATTCCTGATTTGGGAGAGAACCCGAGGCCAGAAGGTCAGAGGCATGAGCTCTGCCCAGCCCTGCCCTAACTCTTGGTGTGCCCGTGGCAGGCCCCTTCCCCTTCCTGGGTTTTTCCACTCATACAAAGCAGGACCGAGGCTCGCTACTCTCTCTGCCTTTAAGGCCAAGGAGAATGTGTGTGGGAGGGCAGGGACCCCTGTCTGCACTGGTTAGAGACACTGGTGGTTTCAGTCCACGTGTTTCAAGCCCGTCTTGGGGGCAGTGTGGGGCTAGAACCAAGAGACTCGAGGAGCCTCACCCCCAGGACACCCCCACTGTCACTAGCAAGATCGTGTGAGGAATGTAGGTGGCTCATTTCAAGGGGTCTGGGTCAAGTTCCTGGGGAGCAGCCTGGGTCATGGGGCTTCCGGGAACTCAGGAGGGAGCTGGCTTTGTGGGCTGCTCTTGGGGGTATAGGAGGTTTCCTGGAGGAAGGAGGTGAGATTTGAGGAGGCTTAGAATTGGCTGGGCTGGTGGGGACAGGTAGGGAAGGGCAGGGGTGGCAGGAGGGCTGGGAGGGAGCAGAGGTCAGTTCTGACAGGCTATCCTGTCCCCTGTCTCCCCAACAGCCCCGCCCCCGGCTTTTCCACGCCTCTGCCCTGTTAGGGGACACCATGGTGGTTCTTGGGGGACGCTCGGACCCCGATGAGTTCAGCAGTGACGTTCTGCTCTACCAGGTCAACTGCAATGCCTGGATTCTGCCCGACCTCACCCGTAAGTCCCCATTGTGGCTTCCAGAAGGCCGAAGGACATCCAAGAGGAGCCCCATCCCCGTCCTGGGACTCCCACTCCTCAGGTGTCACTGGGCCCCTGCAGACCCACTGGCAGAACTCCTGCCCCTCTGTATTGTCTAAACACCAGGAGATTCCCTCCTTCCTTTTTTTTCTTGGAGAAGTTTATTTTTTATTCTGACTATAAAAGTAACAATGTTCACTGTATATAACTTGTAAAATAGGAAGAAAAAAACCAGCCATAATCCCCCTCTCTAGAGACAACCCTATTAGACATGGGGGTGCTTCCTGCCTGTCTTTGCTGATCATAGGTTAGAAGTGTGCCTGTCACTTGCCTTTTTATTTCAATGTGAGTGACGGTTGTGAGTGTATTTCTGGATCTGACTTCTTTTCTTTTTGCTTCTCTCTCTAATCCTTTGTCTCTTTTTCTCTTTTTATTTGCTTAGAGACAGGGTCTTACTTTATTGCCCAGGGTAGAGTGCAGTGGGGCTATCTTGGCTCACTGTAGCCTCTGCCTCCCAGGCTCAAGTAAGCAATCCTTCCTCCTCAGCCTCCCGAGTAGCGGGGACTACAGGCATGCCACCATGCTTGGATAATTTTTTGAGAGACAAGATTTTGCTATGTTGCCCAGCCTGGTCTTGAACTCTTGGACTCAAGCAGTCCACTGCCTCAGCCTCCCAAAGTGCTGGGATTTAGTTCCCTTTTTCTCTTAATCTGTCTTTTCCACTACTTCGTGTCTCTCTATTTTTTTTGAGGATTTAAACAATTGAGGTGAAAGTCATATAACATAAAATGTACTGTCTTAGAAATGCAGTGGCATTGAGTGCCTTCAGAAAGTTGTGCAGCTGCCACATCTCTCTGGTTCCAGAACATTCGTCTCTCTTCTTATTTCCCTGTGTTCTGTTTTTCTGTTTGCCTTTGTCTCTCTCCCTCTGTCTCTCTTTTTTTTTTTGTTTGCTATCTATTCTCATATGTCTCCTCTCTGTCTTTTTCTGCTCTTTTTTTTTCTTTTTCTTCTTTTTGAGACATAGTCTTGTTCTGTTGCCCAGGGTGGAGTGCAGTGGTGTGATCTCAGCTCACTGGAGCCTCAACCTCCTGGACTCTAGTGATCCTCCTACCTTAGCCTCCCAAGTAGCTGGGGCCACAGATAACACCACCATATTCGGCTAATTTTTTATTGTTTATAGAGACAGGGTCTTTTTTTTTTTTGAGTTGTATCTCTGTTGCACAGGCTGGAGTGCAGTGGTGCGATCTTGGCTCACTGCAACGTCCGCCTCCCAGGTTCAAGCGATTCTCCTGCCTCAGCCTCCTGAATAGCCGAGACTACAGGCATGCGCTACCACGCCCAGATAATTTTTTGTATTTTTTAATAGAAATGGGATTTCACCATATTGGCCAGGTTGGTCTTGAACTCCTGACCTTGTGATCCGTCTGCCTCGGGCTCCCAACGTGCTGGGATTACAGGTGTGAGCCACCGCACCCGGCCAAGACAGGGTCTTTCTGTGTTGCCCAGGCTGGTCTTGAATTCCTGTGCTCAAGGAGTCCTCCTGCCTCAGCCTCCCAAAGTGTTGGGATCACAGGCATGAGCCACCGCACCCGGCCTTGCTTCTGCTCTCCTGTGACCCTGTCTTTCTCCTCTCTCCCTGCATCCCTTTCTGATTGACATCATGGTGTGGGTCTCTTCCCGGAGTCTCCTGCTCTCTTATCTGTCTGAATACCCCATCTTTCCTCAGGCCCAGCCTCTGTGGGGCCCCCAATGGAGGAGTCTGTGGCCCATGCTGTGGCGGCAGTTGGGAGCCGCCTGTACATCTCTGGGGGTTTTGGAGGAGTGGCCCTGGGCCGCCTGCTGGCGCTGACCCTGCCTTCTGACCCCTGCCGCCTGCTGTCCTCACCCGAAGCTTGTAACCAGTCTGGGGCTTGCACCTGGTGCCACGGGGCCTGCTTGTCTGGGGATCAGGCACACAGGTAACCATGGCGACCATGGCAGGCGGTGGGGAGTGGAGCCCTCCAAAGGGGGTCCTGTGCTAGGCCACGCCAGGAGGGAAGCCACAGGAGTGTACCGTGTGGTTCAGGAAAGGAGTGAATCACTGCAGGCAGGGTGTCCAGGGGAGATCTGAGTGGGGAGCCCTGCCTGGGACTGAGGTCTCATGTGAGAATGCCTGCTGGTGGAGCTGGGTCTGAACTGGGCCCTAAAAGAATGGTAGAGTTTAGACCATCAGCGATTCAGAAGTGAGGCTGAGACTGGAAGCTGGAAGGGGTCAGCTCAGAAAGGGCTTCCCATGCCTGGCAGAGGCACTGGCTCCGTCCAGCTCCACAGACTCCTCAGCTGCGGTTCTGGGAATGCAAACATCCCTGGATGCTGAAGGTGCTTTCCTAGGCTTAGCAGACTCACCTGGCTGCCCCATCACCCTCACTGACTTGAGGCTACTAGTGGGCCTTATTCGTCCAATGGGTGTGTTGTCAGTTACCACAGGAATGTTAATGGTTTGATTACGGGGTGCTCCTCCCTCCAGACCCCACTGGAGGTGTGTGTAACAGTGGGCACACCCACTGCTTTTCTAAAATCCAGGATAGTCTGAAACATATGTACCTCTTGGGATTTGGGATAAGGGATATGGACCCCCACTGTGTGGGATAGGTAGCCATGGAAAGCCCAAGCTGGAGAGGGCAGGGACGGTCCTGGGTAGTGAGATCCCTGGAGCTGTTGTGAGGGGCAGAGTGGTGAGAATCTGCAGGCGGGGACCAGGTTGAGTTGGGTAAGGGGCTGCAGGGCTGGGGAGGAGGGGTTGGTCAGAGAAATCCAGGAGGCAGAAGGCTTTGGTGGCTGCATGGGCTGCAGGACCTGGGTGTGGTTCAGTGTCTCTGGCCTGGGTGACAGGTGGATGTGGGACTATCTGTTACCAAGTGTGGGTGGGGAGAGCCAGGCTCAGGAGGCCTGTGCTGTGTCCATGTTGGGACACAGGGTTGGGGGCCTTAGCTCCCCAACAAGACAGCGTCTGGGAGGCAGAAGGATGGGGTCAGGATGGTGGTGAGTGAGCCAGGCCTCATGTCCTTTAGGCTGGGCTGTGGGGGCTCCCCCTGCTCCCCAATGCCTCGTTCCCCGGAGGAATGTCGACGTCTCCGGACCTGCAGTGAGTGCCTGGCCCGCCATCCTCGGACCCTGCAACCTGGAGATGGAGAAGTGAGTGATGGGGGAGGCGGGGATTGGGAACAGCAGGTAGAGGGCAGGGTGGTCTGCACTCTGGTCAGCTGTCCCACCCACCCCAGGGTCTCAGGAACCACTGAGCCCTCAGCTGACTCAGGAGGGGTGCTGAGGGTCCCATCCAGCCCATCTTCCCCCACCAGGCGTCTGCCCCCCGCTGTAAGTGGTGTACCAACTGCCCCGAGGGTGCTTGCATTGGACGCAATGGGTCCTGCACCTCTGAGAACGACTGTCGGATCAACCAGCGAGAGGTCTTCTGGGCAGGGAACTGCTCCGAGGCCGCATGCGGGGCTGCCGACTGTGAGCAGTGCACGCGCGAGGGCAAGTGCATGTGGACCCGGCAGTTCAAGAGGACGGGTGAGCAGCAGCCCACTTCCTGAGAGGGGTCTCGGGACCTGGACTCCTGGGTCTGAGGGAGGAGGGGCTGGGCACCTGATCTCCTAGGTCTGAGGGAGGAGGGGCGGGGAGCCTGGACTTCTGGGTCTGAGGGAGGAGGGCCTGGGGGCCTGGACTTCTGGGTCTGAGGGATGAGGGGCTGGGGCCTGGATTCCTGGACCTGAGGGAGAAGGGGCAGGGGGCCTGGACACCTGGGTCTGAGGGAGGAGGGTCTGGGGGCCTAGGCTGCTGGGTCTGAGGGATGAGGGATGGGGGGCCTGGGCTGCTGGGTCTGAGGGAGGAGGGGCTGGGCCTTGGCTCCTGGGTCTGAGGGAGGAAGGGCTGGACATCTGATCTCCTGGGTCTGAGGTCCTAATCCGGGTGCCCCCACACAGGGGAGACCCGCCGCATCCTCTCAGTGCAGCCCACCTATGACTGGACGTGCTTCAGCCACTCTCTGCTGAATGTGTCCCCCATGCCGGTGGAATCATCACCCCCACTGCCCTGCCCCACACCTTGTCACCTCCTGCCCAACTGCACCTCCTGCCTGGACTCTAAGGGAGCCGATGGGGGCTGGCAGCACTGTGTCTGGAGCAGCAGCCTACAGCAGGTACCGTACCTGGCCAGGACCCGCGCCAGGCGAGGGCCCATGCAGGTCTCCTCCTCTCTGCCCTGGCAGGGCCCTTTCTCCCACCGTCTCCTTTTCCACCTCCCCCTTCCATCTCCTGGCTCTGGCCGCACAGCCCTGCTTCCTTTTCCTGCCACCATCTCTTTCCTCCCTTGTTGCTTCTTGAGGGAGCAACGCTGCGCTCTCCAGCCAAGCTTCTGTGTGTGCCACTTTCCCAGCCCCCAGCCTCTGCCTCTCCAACTCTTGTCCATGGTATCATGGTCTCCCCATCCTTTCCATGACTTTTAAACATTTTAACTTAATTTTATATTTTTAGTTTTATCGATATAATCCATAGGTTCACGTCCATGACTCTTAATACTTATCCCTTCAGCCTCCCAAACCTTTTCTGCTTCCCTCCTCTCTCTCTTTCTCTCTCTACTTATGAACTTTTGGTTCTAAGAAACAGACACTCCCTCGAGCTGATTTTGTTGTAAGGAAGTGGGGGTATTTGATGGACTCAGAGCAGGAAGTGTTGCTGCTCTGTTGCTCTCTGGCCACATGACCTGTCACCTCAGCTGTTCTTCACATTTCTCCATTGTCTGGTTTCTCTCTACCTGATCGTCAACACACATGGCCTCAGATGGTGGCCTTGACTCCCAGTCTAGATGCCTTCTAATTCCAGAGACCACGGTCATCTGTGTGTCTGTGGGTTAGCTCATGCTCTCCAGGAGAGACTCTGACTTAGTGCACCAGCTGCGTATCCAGCCTTGGTGTAGGGGATGTGGCCAGGGAGGGCTAGGAGCATGTGGTTCAAACATGGCAAGTGAGATCCAGGCCTCCTCTGGGCTGTGGGGCAGAGAGATGATTCCTGAAGGTGGCTGTGGCCTGGGCCTATCCGTGACAGTCCGCCCCTTGGACTGCCTGGCACATGCTCTCTTGTTTCCAGAAAGTGCATTCCAAAGATGCTTCCACCTGACATGATGAAGATGTTGTGGTGGCAGACAAAGCTATTTGCACCCCACCCCACTGCCTCTCGGTGAGAGATGAGACACATTCACCTCCCACTGTCACATGTGGAAGCAATGTCACTCAGCCATAGTCCCTTCCTCATTCATACCTTGATTGTGCAATACCCATTCGAGGCAAAACTACTCACCATCCCACAACCCATGAACTTAGTGATCAGTCCAGCCACCACCCAGACACTAGTAGGCAACAGTGGAGGGATGTGGGACACTTGTCATCTTGAGAGGTGGACTAAAGAAATCAACAGCACAGCACTTCCTGGAAATTCGAGACCAGGAGGGCAGGGTGTGGAATACCAAGAATCCCACAGATCTTGGCATCCAGTGCCAGGATCCCTGCCTGGGAGTGGCATGTTAGCTCTCACTTGGTGGTAGTTTGCCTTGTGATCAAAGGCTCAGGCTGTGAAGTCAGTGGGGTCTGGGTTTGACTCCAGCTTCGCCACTTCCTGGCTGTTTGACTTTAGATGAGTGACTTGCCCTCCCCGAGACCTCAGTAAGAGTTTGCTAAAATGGGCATCATTTCACTAGATCCTGTGCCCTAGGAGGTTTTACTGGTTAAATGGAGGAGAATTTACTTAGAGCATAGAGCAATGCCTACAATTCAGTAAGAACTAAAAAATGGCTAATGCTTATTATGGCATTGTTATTGTAATGAGCAGTAGTGGGAAGGCCAAACTGGCTGACCCAAGTCCTGCCACTGGGAGCATTCCCAGTCTCCACTATATGGGACACACCAAGAGGGTGGCTGAAGGATTCCCCATGGGGGCTGTCAGTGTGGCTGAAAGAGCAGAAGCCCTTGTGATTTTGGTCTGTAGTAAGCACAAGCCTCTCGTCCCCAAGACGGGTTTTACTGGTAGTTTGAGTCCTCTCCAGATATTATTGAAATTTCCATCATTTATCTTTGTGGGAATTCTAGGGACCAGAAGGCACATCCAGAGCCCTGTTGGCATGTGCTGTTCCCCTAGCCTCTCAGTGCCTGCCAGGTTCTCAGATGCCTGAAGAGCTGGGGCAGCTAAGGAGATGGGGGAGTGGCTAGGAGGGGGCAAGGGGACTAGGTGGGGCCAGTGAATTGGAGAGCACAGCCTGCTCCCGGGGCCAGATGAGCACAGTGTTGACGGTGTATGTGAATGTAAGAAGGGACTTTTGTCAGAACTTCTGTGAAACCTCCTAGCTTCAAAGTGATGGTTTAGCTGGGTGTGGTGGCTCAGGCCTGTAATCTCAACACTTCAAGCAACTAAGAGACTGAGACAGATTGATTGCTTGGGGCCAGGAGTTCAAGACCTGCCTGGGCAACATAGCAAGACCCTCATCTCTACAAAAAACAAAAACAAAAATGGAAACATTGGTCGGGCGCAGTGGCTCATGCCTATAATCCTAGCACTTTGAGAGGCCGAGGCAGGCAGATCACAAGGTCAGGAGTTTGAGACCAGCCTGGCCAATATGGTGAAACCTGTCTCTACTAAAACTACAACAACAACAAAAAAATTAGCTGGGCGTGGTGGCGGGTGCCTGTAGTCCCAGCTACTCAGGAGGCTGAGACAGGAGAATTGCTTGAACTGGGAGGTGGAGGTTGCAGTGAGCCAAGATCGTGCCACTGCACTCCAGCCTAGAGTGACAGAGTGAGACTCCGTCTCAAAAAAAAAAAAAATGAGGTGTTGACTTAGATTCGACCACACAAATCAAACATAATAGGTGTACAGGTGAGACCTGTTATAATTTGGCTCAAGGGCTGCCTGATTCTAACCATCTGGCATTGTTCTTTTTAATGGCTTTAGCCTGTGAGTCTGGGGTAGACAGCAGAGGTGCCCTTTCCCTGGCCTGCCTCCTTCCTCCCATTCTCCCTCCCTCTCTTCAGCGAATTTATCATTGATCACCTTCTTTGTGCTGGGCGTTTTGCTAGGCTGGGGGGAATGTCAGCAGATGAGCTAGAGTCTTGCTCTCAGAACTTGTGTTCATACACCTTTTCCACAAACTCAGGAAATGCAGTGTGTGTGTTGGGCATCATTGCATTTAGTCACTAGAGAGATCACAGCAAAAAGTGCTGTCCAGGACTGAGGATTCAGGGTTCTCTACCTCTCCCAGATTGTCCCACCATCTGCCAATGGGTGCCCTAAATTTAGATCTGGAAGCCCAGCCCAGCAGAGAATATGCCTCTGGCAGTTCAGCAAGGCTCAGCTCTTTGCAGGCCCCTCAGTGAGCTCAGAGCTCCAGCCACAGCAGTCAGGGTTTTCTATTTCAGGATTCCATGGTGGTTTTGCTTTTTCCTAAGTGCTTTCAGGCAGCTGGCCCAGATTAATCTCTTTCCTCTTAGACTTCACTTATGGCCCAAGCAATAAATAAAATGCCTCATACACTGAGGGGCTTGGGGCTTCCCAAGAGCCTGAACCTCATTATGTACATTTTTTTGGGTCCTGACATTATAAACCTGGCTTGTGAGTTGCTACCCAGCCCCTAACCAAGGACTCTTCAGCTTCTCAGTTTGGGGTGGGAGAAGCATTTTTGCCTCAGCAGCCATGTTTTTTTAAGCAACTGTGGTTTGATACTATTTTCTGTCTTCTCGGATCATTGCCATTGTTCTTTTACCTGGAAGAAACAGAAGCGCCCTTCTCGAGGCAGTGAAGGGGAGCTCCCTCCACCAATACAGTGGTACCTGTTGGAACCCAAGGTAGAAAGTACAGCAGGGCCTCACGAGAAACTGGAGACAGAGCCTGGAAAGCTGCCTTTCCATCTGTCTTTGGGGGACACATGGTTCTCATCTCTGTCTCTTTCTGCAGCCTGCTCTTTTCCTGTCTGTCTACGTTCTCTTTATTTGATCATCATTTGCTTATCTAAACAATCCCTTCACCCCTTCCAGTTTATGTTCTTTTTTTGTTTTATTTTTATTTTTTATTGAGACGGATTCTCACTCTTGTTGCCCAGGCTGGAGTGCAGTGGTGCAATCTCAGCTCACCGCAACCTTCATCTCCCAGGTTCAAGCCATTCTCCTGCCTCAGCTTCCTGAGTAGCTGGGATTACAGGCATGCGCCACCACGCCCAGCTAATTTTGTATTTTTAGTAGAGATGGTGTTTCTCCTTATTGGTCAGGCTGGTCTCGAACTCCCGACCTCAGGTGATCCGTCCGCCTCGGCCTCCCAAAGTTCTGGGATTATAGGCATGAGCCACCGCACCTGGCTATTTTCTTTTTTTGAGACAGGATCTTACTGTGTTGTCCAGGCTGGAGTGCAGTGATGCAGTCACGACTCATTGCAGCTTCAACCTCCCGGGCTCAAAAAAATCCTTCCACCTCAGCCCCCAGGTAGTTGGGTCTACAGGTATTCACCACCACGCCCAGCTAATTTTTTATTTTTTGTAGAGATAGTGCCTCACTATGCTGCCCAGGCTGGTCTGGAACGCTTGGCCTCAAGTGATCCTCCTGCTGTAGCCTCCCAAAGTATTGCATTACAGGTGTGAGCCACTGTGCCAAGGCAACCTTCCAGTTTCATGATCCCTTCCCAGCCTGACTTCCAGCCTTGGTGTGTAGTTAAAAATGCTTAAGAGGGAAAATGTCATGACCCCAGCTAGTGTCCACTTTGCTTCACCTGTCTGCGGCCAGGGAGGGGCGAGACCTCAAAGAGGGTGTGGTCTGGGAAGATATCCAGAATGTGTTTGTTTAACCTCGTTTCCCCACATCTCTTCCCTGCATCCCCATTCCTCCCAATACAGTGTCTGAGCCCCTCCTACCTGCCCCTGCGATGTATGGCCGGAGGCTGTGGGCGGCTGCTCCGGGGACCTGAGAGCTGCTCCCTGGGCTGTGCTCAGGCAACCCAGTGTGCCTTGTGCCTGCGGCGCCCTCATTGCGGCTGGTGTGCCTGGTTGGGCCAGGATGGGGGTGGCCGCTGCATGGAGGGTGGACTCAGCGGCCCCCGTGATGGTGAGAGGGCTTTGGGGGTGGAGGGAGAGGGGCTGGCCCTTGGCTGGGGTCTGATGCAGTGAACTTGGGGGTGCTGGGCCAGACCCAGAGGTGGCGCTCAGAGGAAGCAGGAGGGAGGGCATAGGCAGCTGGGGCAGGTGGTACAGGGGCCCTCCCCAGGCAAAATGCTGTATTCCTGGTGCTAGGGCTGACATGTGGGCGTCCAGAGGCCTCCTGGGCCTTCCTGTCCTGTCCCCCCGAGGACGAGTGTGCAAACGGGCACCATGACTGCAACGAGACGCAGAATTGCCATGACCAGCCCCACGGCTATGAGTGCAGCTGCAAAACGGGCTACACCATGGACAAGTGAGGCTGCAGGCGGTGGGGGGCCAGATGGGCTAGGGTGGGGGAGTGTGGGGAGCAGTAACGGTGAGGCCTAGAGCAAAGCAAGATGGAAGAAAAGGAAGCCCAAGGCATGAAGGCAGTGGGATTGATCCTGGGAGGGTAAGGGTGGTGAGACTGAGCAGGGAAAAATGAGTTTAATAGGGTACCCCAATGGCTGGGCACGGTGGCTCA
Organism: Aotus nancymaae; assembly: GCF_030222135.1. NCBI lineage: Eukaryota > Metazoa > Chordata > Mammalia > Primates > Aotidae > Aotus > Aotus nancymaae. The sequence continues at coordinate 12,178,251 of NW_026988441.1, read as the reverse complement.
TGCCTGTAATCTCAACACTTTGGGAGGCTGAGGTAGGTGGATCACTTAAGGCCAGGGAGTTCGAGACCAGCCCATAGGGAGGCCCTCATCTCTACAAAATAATAAAACAGAAAATAGGGTACCCTCAAAAGAGGAGAGAGGGTTGTAGGCTACACCTGGAGGGGGTGATGGGCTAGATCCTGAAGAGGAGTTGGCGACAGGACAGACCAGGGCTGAGCAGCCAGTTGAGAAGAGGGTGGGGTAGTGGGTGGGGTGCTGGCTATGGTGCCATGAGGAGGGTGGCCACCTGCCCTGACCCCTACTTTGCCCCTGCAGCGTGACAGGGCTCTGCCGCCCAGTGTGTGCCCAGGGCTGCGTGAATGGCTCCTGTGTGGAGCCCGACCACTGCCTCTGCCACTTCGGCTTTGTCGGCCGCAACTGCTCCACGGAATGCCGCTGCAACCGCCACAGTGAATGTGCTGGTGTCGGGGCACGCGACCACTGCCTGCTCTGCCGCAACCACACCAAGGTGGGCCGCCCAGGGCCTCAGACCCCCAACCCTGGGACCCAGGCCCTTGCTGCTTAGGCAGCTTGCATCTCATTCTGAGCCCTGATAAGCCAGGGACAGATAAGCCAGAGCCCTGTCCCAGGGAGATGTGTGGAGACTTGGGGGACACTGCCTGGATTTGTATCCCAGAAGGTCTGGCCTGGAATAATGGATGGAGGGGTGCTGGGCCAGGACAGGCACGTGGAGGAGGCTTTGAGATGATGGAGGGAAGGGTTTTGAACTCAGGACTTCGGGCTGCAGGTGTGGCAGGGAAGGCGGAGGCTAAATCCCAGGCAGCCTGGTATTGTCCAAACCAAGTACCCAAGCTCCTGCTGCCCTCCCATGGGCTCTCAGAACCTGCCCCTGTGCCCCTCACGCCCTCCCACCCCTGGTGACTCTCTAGTCTCTCTGACCACCCTGTCCTCGGTTCTCAGGGCAGCCACTGTGAGCAGTGCCTTCCACTGTTCGTGGGTTCAGCTGTGGGAGGTGGGACCTGCCGGCCCTGTCACGCCTTCTGTCGTGGAAATAGCCATGTCTGCGTCTCCAGGAAGGAGCTCGAAATGGCCAAGAGGGAGCCAGAGAAGTACTCATTGGACCCAGAGGAGGTGAAAGTGGGGCTAGATGCCTGGGTCTGAGGGAGGAGGGGCTGGGGGGCTCCTGGGCCTGAGGCAGCAGGGACTGGGGCCTAGACCCCTGGGTCTGAGGGAGGAGGGGCTGGGGGCCTAGATTCCTGTGTCTGAGGAAGAAGGGGCTAGGGGCTTAGACTCCTGGGTCTGAGGGAGGAAGAGCTGGGGGCTTAGACTCCTAGATCTGAGGGAGGAGGGGCTGGGGGCTTAGACTCCTGGGTCTGAGGGAGGAGTGGGTGCGAGCCTGGACTCCTGGGTCTGAGTGAGGAGGCAGGTGGGAACTTGGACTCCTGGGTCTGAGGGAGGAGGGGGCTTGGAGCCCGGAATCCTGGGTCTGAGGGAGGAGGGGGTGAGGGCCTGGACTCCTGGGTCTGAAGGAAGAAGGGCTGGGGCCTGGACCTCCTGGGTCTGAGGGATGAGGCAGGTGGGAGCCTGGAATCCTGGGTCCAAGGGAGGAGGGGGGTGGGAGCCTGGACTCCTGGGACCGAGGGAGGAGGGGGTGGGAGCCTGGACTCCTGGGTCCGAGGGAGGAGGAGGTGGGAGCCTGGACTCCTGGGTCCAAGGGAGGAGGGGGTGGGAGCCTGGACTCCTGGGTCCGAGGGAGGAGGGGGTGGGAGCCTGGACTCCTGGGTCCGAGGGAGGAGGGGGTGGGAGCCTGGACTCCTGGGTCCGAGGGAGGAGGGGGTGGGAGCCTGGACTCCTGGGTCCGAGGGAGGAGGGGGTGGGAGCCTGGACTCCTGGGTCCGAGGGAGGAGGGGGTGGGAGCCTGGACTCCTGAGTCTGAGGGAGGAGTGGGTGGGAGCCTGGACTCCTGAGTCTAAGGGAGGAGGGGGCTGGTCCATGCCTTTCTGTGATCACACTGTCCTTGCTTGACCAGATTGAAAACTGGGTGACAGAGGGTCCTAGTGAAGATGAGGCCGTGTGTGTGAGCTGCCAGAATAACAGCTATGGGGATAAATGCGAGAGCTGCCTGCACGGCTACTTCCTCCTGGACGGGAAGTGCACCAAGTAAGAGGAAAGGGGCCGGGGAGCCTGCCCTTCGCACTGGGAGTAGCTCTGGAACCAGACTCCCTCCTTAGTCCTGTGTCCTCAGTCAGGAGGGGATCACATCCCCAGGGAGCGCCCAGGCTGGGGTCATGATGAGGAAGGAGCTGGAATGTGATGCCGACCCCTACCTCCAAGGTTAGTGCTGAAGTGCAGGCCACAGAGCGGCCCGATGGAGAACGAGATGGGGCGGCTGAGGCCAGAGGCCTTGGAGCAGCCTCCCCTTTCCGTCTCCTTCCTTCCGAGTGTTCAGTGAGTGCTAGAGTCTGTGCAGCTCAGGTTCCAATCCCAATGGCAATTTAACTGCTTTGTGGCCTTGGGCAAACAGCTTGACCTCTGTGAACCTCAGTTTCCTCCTCTGGCCTGTTGCACACAGTTGAGCTCACATATGCGGTGTCCATCCTGGGTCCCTGCAGGCCATGGGGGCTCCATAACCTCAACTTCTTCCCCAGATGCCAGTGTAACGGCCACGCAGACACATGTAACGAGCAGGATGGGACGGGCTGTCCATGTCAGAACAACACAGAGACGGGCACGTGCCAGGGCAGCTCCCCCAGTGACCGTAGAGACTGCTACAAGTACCAGGTGCGGCTGCAGAAGCGAGTGATGGGCCTGGCCCTGTGGGGTCAGGGCTGGGTGAGGTAGCCAGGCTCGGGCAGGACTGACCACATGACTCCCAGTTAGTGGTTTTGGGATCAAGGCCAGCTTGACAGACTGCTCCTGAGCCCCACACAGTTACAGGCCCTGGGCAGTGATACTGGGGACCCAGATTTGAGCCTCTGGGGGCTCTCAGACTAGTGGGGAGACAGTCTCCATTTCAGAGTCACAGCTAGAGGCGGCACATGCCAGGAAATCTACCTCATGGTAGCTCAACCGAAAAATAAAATAGGCTGGGCATGGTTACTCATGCCTTTAATCCCAGAACTTTGGGAGGTTGAGGTGGGAGGATCACCTGAGCCCAGGAGTTCAAGACCAGCCTAGGCCACATAGTGAGACCCCATCTCTGAAAAAAATTTAAAAATTAGCCTTGGCATGGTGGCACACATCTGTGGTTCCAGCTACTTGGGAGGTGGAAGTGGGAGGATTGCTTGTGCCCGGGAGGTTGAGGCTGCAGGACTCTGTCTCAAAAAAAAAAAAAAAAAAAGAAAAGAAAATATATTGACTCTTAGAACTGAGGGTCTTCTGAATCTAGCAATTCCAAAGGGGGAAAAAAAAAAAGGAACTGAGGATCTGGGGTCTCCTCCCTTCAGGACTGGCTGGATCCAGGTGCTCACACAGTGCTATCAGGAGTCTCTCTGCATCTTGACTCTGCTTTCCTCTGCACTGGCTTCATTCTCAGGCAGATTTTCCCCAATTGGCAGACCCCTCTGATGAGCTGAGAGTAGCAGAGTTCTCATATCATTTAATACCCAGATGCAAATTCCCCTTGCCTTTTTTTTCTTCTGCAAGGAGGCTCCTGGAGCCCCTGCATTGGCCACCTGGCTGGCTGCCGTGTTCCAGGCTTGCCTGCATGATATCCCAGGCTCCCTCCTTGGAGTACAGCTCCCACTACCCCACCCACCCATCTTCTCTGTCCAGTCTCACAGGGAAGAGAAAGTCCTTTGCTCTTAGTCTCCCTTACCCACCTACAGAAACATAATAGCTGCAAACATGCAACTCCACCCCAAATGGCAACAGTTTTACAAGCCCTTGATGATTCTGTCCTGGGCCAGAATTTCTGCTTTCTTTTTTTAATTTTTAATTTAATTTTTTTTGGAAACAGAGTCTTGCTCTGTCACCCAGGCTGGAGTGCAGTGGTGTGATCTTCGCTCATGGCAGCCTCCACCTCCTGAGTTCAAGTGATCCTCCTACCTCAGCTTCCTGAGTAGCTGGGACTACAGGCGCATGCCACCATGCCCAGTTAATTTTTTGTATTGTAGTAGAGATGGGGTTTCACCATGTTGCCCAGGCTAGTCTCAAACTTCTGAGCTCAGGCAATCAGCTTGCCTTGGCCTCCCAAAGTGCTAGGATTACAGGTGTGAGTGATCACACCTGGCCCAGAATTTCTGCTTTCTTGATAAGGAAAGGGTCCGTTGGGTTTTACCAGGGAGTCTCAGAGATTAAATCAGACCTCCTCCTCTACCAGGTCTGTTGGCTGTTCAGAAGTAGCAGTTTTTCTTGATTCTTTTTTATGTATTTATTTTTGAGACAGGGTCTGGCTCTTTCACCCAGGCTGGAGTGCAGTGGTGCGATATCAGCTCACTGCAACCTCCACCTGGGTTTCAGTCACCCTCCCACCTCATCCTCCTGAGTAGCTGGGGCTACAGGTGTTCACCATCATGCCTGGCTAATTTTTATAAATATTTTGGTAGAGATGGGGCTTAACCATGTTGCCCAGTCTAGTCTTGAACTCCTGAGCTCAAGCAGTCCTCTCATCTGGGCTTCTCAAAGTGTTGGGAGTACAGGCCTGAGCCACCATGCCTGGTCCAGTTTTTGTTTTTGTTTTTTGATACAGGGCTTACTCTGTCACCCAGGCACAATCATAGTTCACTGCAGCCTTGAACTCCTGAGCTCAAGTGATCCTCCCACCTCAGCCTCCTGAGTAACTGTAACTACAGGCACACACCACCATGGCTGGCTAATTTAAAAAAAAAATTTTAAGATGGGGATCTTACTGCATTGTCCAGACTGGTCTTGAACTCCTGGGCTCAGGCGGCACTCCTGCCTCAGCCTTCCAAAGCACCGGGATTACAGGCGTGAGCCACTGCACCTGTTTTCTCTTGGTTCTAATAGTGATTGCAGTAATAGCTAGAATGCCAGGAGCGCCTGCCACAGAGCTGGATGCGGTGCTGTGGAGACAGTGGTGACAGCATAGATACAAAAGGCTTCGCAAGACTGTGCTGGGTCCTCAGTGGGGTACAGACTTAAAAGGAAGACAGATTCAGAGACATTAAATGTCCTAGCTGGGTGCAGTAGCTCACACCTGCAATCCCAACACTTTGAGAGGCTGAGGCGAGTGGATCACCTGAGGTCAGGAGTTCGAGACCAGCCTGGCCAACATGGGGAAACCCCGTCTCTACTAAAAATACAAAAATTAGTTGGGCGTGATGGTGTGCACCTGTAATCCTAGCTACTTGGGAGGCTAAGGCAGGAGAATCACTTGAACCCAGGAGATGGATGTTGCAGTGAGCTGAGATCGTACCACTGCACCCAGCTTGGGCAACAGAGTGAGACTCCGTCCCAGAAAAAAAAAGAAGTCTTGCCACAGGTCAAGCAGTCAGTTAGGCTTGGAGCCTGGAGTGACTCTGGTCTGATCTCAGAACTTGAGTGGTTTCTACTAAGCCACAGGAATCATGGCGGTTATTCAGCCACACCTTCCTTCAGCACAGTCACCGAGCACTGTGTGGATTGCTGGGGACACAGCAGGGAACAAAGTGTTCTGTCCTTAGGAGTTTGCGTTCTCACAGAGGCGTCCAGAAAGAACAAACCAGTCAGATGCTCATGTGTTAGACAGTGATAAGCTCAAAGGAAAGTTAAGCAGAAAGAAGGGCTGGGGCTGTTGGGGAGTGGAATGGTAGACACAGTGGCCAAGGAAGGCCTAAGTGAGAAGGAGGCTCTTGAGCAAAGACCTGAAGGACGTGAGGGTGCCTGACAAGCTGACAGGTGAGAGGAGAACCATGCAGGCAGATGGTCTGCCACTGCAAAGGCCCTGGGGTGGGAACGTGCCTGGCACGGTCTAGAAGTAGCCAGGCAGGCGGGTGAGGCTGGCTGACCCTGCGCCGAGTGCCATGCACATGATCTCAGCGGTCCTGTGAGCATGCTGTGGTTGCTCCCTGTGTGCAGAGCTCATGGGTTAAGTCTGTGTGTTCAGGCTTTGTGAGGTTAAGTCGCTGGTCCAAGGCCACACAGCTAGCCAGGAGGTAGAGTCAGAATGCAGCCGTGCTGTTTATTGCTGTACCTCAGAGTGCCAGAAGCCTCAGTATCAGGGTGCTCAGGTCACTAGGGTGACACCAGGGGCAGCAGTGCTGGAGTGTCAGGTCCTGGCAGTGTCTACACTGTGGCAGAGAAGTTCCAGGGGGTCACAGGAAAGTGACTGGGGCAGTGGGGGTGAGGCCCAGGGCAGTGGCTACTTAGTAATGGGTATAGAATATTCACCACTGCTGCTTGAGGGACAGGCTGGCACCGCACTCAGCCCTGATGGCCACCGCCTCTCACCCTCCCCGCAGTGCGCCAAGTGCCGGGAATCGTTCCATGGGAGTCCGCTGGGCGGTCAGCAGTGCTATCGCCTCATCTCAGTGGAGCAGGAGTGCTGCCTGGACCCCACGTCCCAGACCAACTGCTTCCACGAGCCCAAGCGCCGGGCACTAGGCCCCGGCCGCACTGTCCTCTTTGGTGTACAGCCCAAGTTCACCAACGTGGACATCCGCCTGACGCTGGACGTGACCTTCGGCGCTGTGGACCTCTATGTCTCCACCTCCTATGACACCTTCGTGGTCCGTGTGGCCCCTGACACCGGCGTCCATACCGTACACATCCAGCCACCCCCACCCCCACCACCCCCGCCGCCCCCAGCAGATGGTGGGCCCCGGGGGGCTGGGGATCCAGGAGGAGCAGGAGCAGGGGCCAGCGGTGGGCCGGGTGCTGCAGCAGAGCCACGGGTGCGGGAGGTGTGGCCACGGGGCCTGATTACCTACGTGACAGTGACAGAGCCGTCGGCAGTGCTGGTGGTCCGCAGCGTGCGGGACCGGCTGGTCATCACCTACCCGCACGAGCACCATGCTCTCAAGTCGAGCCGCTTCTACCTGCTGCTGCTGGGCGTGGGAGACCCGAGCGGGCCTGGCGCCAACGGCTCGGCTGACTCGCAGGGCCTGCTCTTCTTCCGGCAGGACCAGGCCCACATCGACCTGTTTGTCTTCTTCTCCGTCTTCTTCTCCTGCTTCTTCCTCTTCCTCTCACTCTGTGTGCTCCTCTGGAAGGCCAAGCAGGCCCTGGACCAGCGGCAGGAGCAGCGCCGGCACTTGCAGGAGATGACCAAGATGGCCAGCCGCCCCTTCGCTAAGGTCACCGTCTGCTTCCCACCCGACCCTGCTGCCCCGGCCCCTGCGTGGAAGCCGGCTGGGCTCCCACCGCCTGCCTTCCGCCGCTCTGAGCCCTTCCTGGCACCCTTGCTGCTGACAGGGGCTGGTGGGCCCTGGGGACCCATGGGAGGGGGCTGCTGCCCGCCAGCCATCCCTGCCACTACTGCTGGGCTGCGAGCTGGGCCCATCACCCTCGAGCCCACAGAAGATGGCATGGCTGGCGTGGCCACGCTGCTGCTCCAGCTGCCTGGTGGGCCGCATGCACCCAACGGCGCCTGCCTGGGATCAGCCCTCGTCACACTGCGGCACAGGCTGCACGAGTACTGTGGGGGCGGCGGGGGTGCGGGGGGCAGTGGGCACGGGGCAGGCGTGGGCCGGAAGGGATTGTTGAGCCAGGACAACCTCACCAGCATGTCCCTCTGACTGGCCCAGTGCCCTCATCCATAGCAGCTGGGTCGCCTGACAGGGCCACCCTGAACTTGGGCCCCTCCACCTGGGGGACCCTGGACACCATCTCCTTAGAGACCACTGGCTCCCTTCCCCCAGGGGTGCCCAGTCGCTCCTTTGTTCTGCCTTTAGCAGCTATTTATTGAGTACCTACTCTGCGTCAGGCACTGTCATAGGCATGGGGCAAGGCAGGAACCTAGGATGAGGTTCCGGGATCTCATGGGACTTAGGTTCTAGAGAAGGGAGACAGTCAGCACACGCACACACCCCAGACATGCACACACATACACATGCACATGCGCACACAGGAGTAAGACGGTTTCAGAGAGGGAGAAGTGCTGTGAGGCCTCCAGAAGACGTGGCGGTGAGGGGTGACGGGGTGAAGTCAGCTGAGCATTCAGAGAGGCTAGACTGAGAACGCCTGAGAACCAGCCATGGGAAGAGCTTCGGGAAGCAAAGGCAGAGGCCCTGAGGTGGGAGCAGGCTTGTTTTATTGGAAGGAACAGAAAACTGGCAAGTGTGACCCAGACCAAGTGTGAGGAGACGAGGCTGGGGACGGGCAGGGGCCGGACCACCCGGGGCCTTGTGGGTCCCATGTAGGATTTGGGATTTTATTCTCAGCAACTGGAAGCTGTTGGACAGTTTGATGATGGGGAGTGACAGGATCTTACGTACCTATTTGAGAATTTAAGAGGTTACTCAGGTGTGCTGTGGAGAACGGATTGGAGGGACAAGAGGGACAGCAGGGGCATGGTGGGCCAGAGCAGGGTGGTGGCAATGAGGGAGTGGGGCTCAGATGTAGGATGTGTGTGGAAGAATGGGATGATGGTGTGGATGTCAGGGCGAGGGAGGAGACAAATCCACGATGACCCTAGCTTTGTGGCCTGAACTGTGGGTGGATGAGGGGGTTGTTGATTGAATGGGGCTGACTGGGCCTTGTGAGAAAGATCAGAGTCTGGTTCTTGACATGAGATGCCCTTCAGACATCTCTTCAGTCAGGTCCAACTAGGATACAGAAACACTGGGAGTATTTCAACAGCAGAAATTGAGTGGGGATATTGGTAGCGCTGGCGAGGGAAGCAGCTGGGAAGAGACAGATGGCACCATGAGACCGCTCGGAGGTGAGCAGGACCCCCAGGCTGCAGAGTCAAAGCTCAGTGGTGGTGGTGTTATCTGACCGGGGACCAGGGTTACCCAGTGAAGCTGGAACAACAGAGGCCTGTTAAGAGAGAGCCTCAGAGGGGACAAAACGTCTGCCTGAGATGCCACTCCAGTTGGGCATGGGGGACACTGAGGTTGGGGATGGAAATGCCGGAACTGTCAACACAGTTGACACAGGCTGTGTGTCAACACACAGCCCTGTTCCAGACAGTGCTGCCTGGAAGATTTCTGGGCTCTCCTGAGGGGCTGCCCGACACCTAAGCCACCTCCTTGGACTCCTGTCCTTTACCCCTTGAGGACCTCCCTCCCTTCGACATGAGCTGTCTTGAACTTGGGACTCGCCTTTCCCAAGATGTCCATCACCAGCTCCTGGAGGAACTGGACCCTGCATCTTACCCCCGTGTGGAGCCTCAGTGTGAGAGGCCCTGCTAATGCGTGCATGTCAGAGGCAGCAGGGGCCACATCCGATGAAGAGGGGAGCGGCGGAATTAACAAATGACAAGTGTGGGGAAGACCCAGGTGTCTGAGTGCATCTGCACATGTCGCAGGAGGGATGGGTCTCGGCTCTGACCTAACCCTGAATGCTGGATAACTGGGATAATTGCCCTTATGATGGGGCCACCTCCAAGCTGGGGTGGCTTTGTTCCTGGGTAAAGGGTCTGCCATGACCGAGTGCAGTAAATACCAATAAACAGCTCTTGTTTCCCAGAGGGATGTGCTGAGTGGAGACGTGGGCAGTAGGCCTTTGACCCTCCCCTATAGATCTGCAGGGTGACCCCAGTTTGGCTTAGAAGGGAAAACAGGCTGCCTTGGTCCCAGCTATGGCTTTGTTTTTTTGTTTTGTTTTTGCTTTTTGGGGGACAGAGTCTCACTCTGTCACCCAGGCTAGAGGGCAGTGGCACCTTCATATCCTGGGTTCAAGTGATTCTCATGCATCAGCCTCCCAAGTAGCTGGGATTACAGGCACTCGCCCCCACGCCCAGCTAATTTGTTTATATCTTTAGAGGAGACAGGGTTTTAACATCTTGGCCGGGCTGGTCTCAAACTCCTGACCTGAAGTAAGCCGCCTGCCTTGGCTCCCAAAGTGCTGGAATTATAGGCGTGAGCCACTGTGCCCGGCTAATTTTTGTATTTGTAGTAGAGACGGGGTTTCACCATGTTGGTCTGGCTGATGTTGAACTCTTGACCTCATTATCCACCCACCTCAGCCTCCCAAAGTGCTGGGATTACAGGCACGAGCCGTTGTCCCCGGCCCATGCTATTTTCATACTTTGTGGGCAATTTAAGGGATTTTCAGGGCTTACTTGGACCTCACGTGAGTGTTGCCTTTATGAGCTGACAATAGTGTCTACCCTCCAGGAGGTGACCGTGAACTTGCACTTATATGAACTGAGCAGCACGTCCTGGACTGTTTGCTTAACATGTTACTGCTGTGGTTTCATTTGGCCTTTCCAACAACCATATGAGGTAGGTGCCCTGTAATCCCCATTTGCAGATGAGAAAACAGGTCATAGACATGAGTTTGTTGTTGCATGACAGCTGTCAGTTGACTCTCAGACACAATGTGCCTGACCAGCATGCTCTTCTGCCTCCTGAGGAAGGACCCCTTAACTTAGGTTGATGGAGCTGAAAGCTGTCCCAGCACAGAGCGGGCACTGGGGCAGGGTCCAAAAGAGTTGATTTCTCGGCTGGGTGAGGTGGCTCATGCCTGTTATCCTAGCACTTTGGGAGGCTGAGGCAGGTGGATCACCTGAGGTCAGGAGTTCAAGACCAGCCTGGCCAACATGTTGAAACCCTGTCTCCACTAAAAGACAATTATCTGGGCATGATGGCATGTGCCTATAGTCCCAGCTACTTGGGAGACTGAGGCAGGATAATCACTTGAACCTGGGAGGCAGAGATTGCAGTGAGCTGAGATCATGCTACTGCACTCCAGCCTGGGCAACAAGAGTGAGACTCTGTCTCAAAAAAAAAAAAAAAAAAAACAATTTCTGCTGGGGATAAAGCAGAATTTACCAACTAAGAGAGCTAAGGAACGCTAGATGTGCTGCCCTTAGAGGGAGTCCCAAGGCCCTGGAGTTTCTATTGCATGAGCAGAAAGGAGCTAAGGTTCTTCAGGACTCCTCTGTTATGCACAGACTGCTCAGGTGAGGTCTCTTCCTAACAGTCATCCTGTGACTTTGCCCTCCTAAGCAGACAATCTGCATCATGACTGGGCCTCTTCCCTGGGATGCATAGCCACGCTCCCTCTGACTCTGACAAATGGCCCATGGTACGTGTTCCTCCCTCCACATCAGCCCTCAGCTGTCGCTTCTCCCTGCACACACCTGAGTGCAATAGCGCATGCTGAGGTCGGGGAGAGTTAGGGCATGGAAGGCTGGACGCCTGGGTTCTAGCCCATGTGTGGCTCCCAACCCCCTGGGGACTTCAGGGATAGAGGAGATATTTTGCTGAGGGCCTACAGCCTTCCAGGCACTGTGCTGGGTGCTTGGCGTGAGTCTTGATCTTCCTAACGTCATCGCTGGGAGGTGCCAGCTTGTTTTTCTATTTTGCCCATTTGAAAGCTCTGTTGCCTAAGAACTCAGGGCTAATTGAGACGAGCCAGACTGTGACACAAGCCAGTCTCTGTTGCCCCACACATTACCTCCAAAGTGGCTTCCCTTTTCTAAGCCAATGTCTTCTGATTACCTACAGTGGGCCCTGCATTGTGCAGGGAGCTGGGGGCAGAGCAGTGAACAAGGTCTCTGCCCTCATGGAGCTGATAAGCCAGCGTACTGCCTAATAATAAGTAAATGATGCAACATGCTGGAAAGTGACCAGAAAAGGCAGTGAAAGAGCAGGGGGTTGGCACTTGCTTTTTTTTTTTTTTTTTAGGAGTTTCACTCTCGCTTCCCAGGCTTGAGTGCAATGATGTGGTCTCGGCTCACTGCAACCTCCGCCTCCCGAGTTCAAACAATTCTCCTGCCTCAGCATCCCAAGTAGCTGGGATTACAGGCACCTGCCACCACACCTGGCTAATTTTTGTATTTTTAGTAGAGACGAGGTTTCACTATGTTGGCCAGGCTGGTCGCGAACTTCTGACCTCAGGTGATCCACCCACCTTGGCCTCCCAAAGTGCTGGAATTACAGGTGTGAGCCACCGAGCCCGGCCTGGCACTTGCTATTTAACATAAGGTGGATGGGAAGGGCTCTCTCTTAAGATGACACATGAACAGAAATGAGGGAGTGAGCCAGAGGGACATCTGAGGGAAGAGCATTCCAGGCCGAGGGAACAGCTAGCACAAAGGTCCTGAGGTTGGAGTGTGCCTGACATTTCAGAGAAACAAGACTCATGTGGTTGGAGCAGAGAGGGCATAAGGGGAGCTAGAGAGACAAGGTCACAGAGGGAACAAAAGCCACATCCTGCTGTCCCCGCACCATGGTGAGGACTCAAGCTTCCACTCTTTCAGGGCTGGTGCCATGGGAGGATTCTGAGCCTGGAAGGAATGGGCTCTGACTTAGGTGTGCACAGGATTCCTCTGGGGGGAGGAGGCTAAAGGGGTAGGAGAGGGTAGGAAGGCCAGTCAGGAAGCCCCTGTGTCCACGTTGAAGAGGAGAGTGGCCGGAACAAGGTTGGGATAGCAGGGCGGGGAGAAGTGGTGAGATTCTGGATATATTCTGAAAGTAGAACCGGCAGAATTTGTTGACAGATTGGACACTGGGTGAGAGAGAAAGTGGCTGAGCAACGTAACAGGTAGAGTTTGCTGTTTCCTGGAATGGCAAAGAGTAGGCAGAGTCGGTTTAGGGGTTGGGGTAGATCAGCAGTTAGGTTTTGTACATGTCAAATTTGAGATGGCTCTTAAGATATCCTGAGGACTTAAAAAAAAAAAAAAAAAAGCCGGGCATGGTGGCTTACGCCTGTAATCCCAGCACTTTGGGAGTCTGAGGCGGGCGGATCACGAGGTTAGGAGATCGAGACCATCCTGGCCAATACAGTGAAACCCTGTCTTAAAAAAATAATAATAATAATTAAAAAAAAAAGATACCCTGAGGGAAGATGTCACTCAGTGAGACAGAACAGCAAATAATAAAATAACAGTAATATATTAATATTAGAATAGTTACATTATACATATTACAGTGGTATTAACAATGATTTTGGCCAGACGTGGTGGCTCACCCCTGTAATCTCAGCACTTTGGTAGGCCAAGATAGGTGGATTGCTTGAGGCCGGGAGTTTGAGACCAGCCTGACCAAGATGGTGAAACCCCTTCTCTACTAAAAATAGAAATATTAAGTCCGGGTGTGGTGGCTCACGCCTGTAATCCCAGCACTTTGGGTGGCTGAGGCAGGCAGATCATCTGAGGTCGGGAGTTCGAGACCAGACTGACCAACATAGTGAAACCCTGTCTCTACTAAAAATAAAAAATTAGCCGGGTGTGGTGGTGCATGCCTGTAATCCCAGTTACTTGGGAGGCTGAGACACGAGACTCACTTGAACCCGGGAGGCGAAGGTTGTGGTGAGCTGAGATCCCACCATTGCACTCTAGCCTGGGCAACAAGAGTGAAACTCTGTCTCAAAAAAAGAACAAAAAACTTTTTAGTTCCAGAGAGCCTTAGGCTTGGAAGTTCCCTGCTTTGGAGACAAAAGTCCCCCAAGCCTGTTCGAATTGTGTGCAGGCCAAAAGCCCATAGGTATGGAGCAGGCAAGGGCGCTCTCCTGTGTTTTTCCTTTGAACTTCAGTGCCCCCACCCTCCCAAGATTGACTTTCTGGTTTTGCTTATTTTCAGAATGCAGGCAGCTTCGGGTAGGGAGCCTGCAGCTAAAGGATTAGACGTTTTACTTTGTATGGGTGAGGGCGCCTGGGGTTTGGGAGGGATAAATTGCCAAGGTCACACACTGCCTGTCGGGGTCACACGTAGGCATCTGTTGTGTCCCCACCTCTCTCACCAAACCTCTCTCTCCACCCAGATTCCTACCCTGGGACAAAAATGGATGTGGCCGGAGTTGGTTTTCAGGTTTTTATTGTGGGTGTATTTCTGGCAGCAAGACGGGGGCGGTGGGGCAGGCCTTCCAGGAGCGACCACAGAAGGCCAGGGGAGACTGGTGGAAAAGGACGGGGAACACGGGGAACTTCTTTACTCTCGGATCTTCAGCTCCCGTGCCATCTGGCAGAGCGCGCAGGGCAGACAAAAGGTGAGGGCCGCCCAGTCGTGCCCGACAGAGCCCTAGAGGGTGGGAGAGAGCGGTCAGGAGCCCTGCCGTGGGTCCCGGGAGGCCAGTCCCCAGCCCCCTGCTCCCGCGGGTCTCCGGCCCTGCGCGCACCTGGATGTGGTAGCGCTCGCGCATGCCGGTGCGGATGGAGTGCAGGCCTCCGGGCAGGTAGGGCGCGCAGCAGCACTCGCCGAAGTCGTCGGAGATGCGGCAGGCGAGGCACAGAGGAGCGAAAGTGCCGCACAGACCTGTGCGGGGCGCTGGCGGTCAGGGGTGGGGCCAGCCGGGGCCTCCCAACGGGTCCTCCCCGGGGAGGGGCGCGGCTGACTTGCCGCGGAGGGGCGTTGAGGGTCCCAGCCAAGGAGAGGTCCCAGAGGGAGCTCAGGGTTGGGGGAAGCAAAGGAGAGAGCCCAGAGGGTATTAGAGGTCCGAGGAGAGGGTGTCTTAGAGATTGGAAGATAGGGTTTTTCTTTTCTTTTTCTAAGAAATTGAAGCCTTGCTGTCACCCAGGCTGGAGTGCAGTGGTGTGATCACGGCTCACTGCAGCCTCGACCTCCTGGGCTTAAGCAATCTTCCTGCCACAGCCTCCTGCCACAGCCTCCCAAGTAGCTGTGACTACTGGTGTGTGCCACCATCCCAGGCTAATTTTATTTTTTATTTTTGCAGAGATGGGGTGGGGGGGGTCTCATGTTGCCCAGGCTGGTCTCAAACTCCTGGCCTCAAGAGATCCTCCTGTCTCGGCCTCCCAAAGTGCTGGGATTAAAGGCATGAGCCACTGCGCTGGGCTGGGAGTTAAGGTTTGAAGAGGGAGTTGCGGGTAACAGGGAGGAAAGCTGAGCATGCAAGGGGGAGGTTGAGGGCCCCAGAAGTTGAGTGTTGGAAGGCCTGAGGTCAGTAATCTAAGGAGTGCTGGGGGTCTGAGAAAGGGTGAGCGTTAGAGAGTGGGAATTCTGAGTCCAAGGAATGGAGGTGGGAGTGAGGTTAGCAGGAGGTGGGAGGAGGTGGGAGGTAAGTTTCCCTCTCCCGCTTCCCCAGGCCCCGGCCCTGGAGATGGAGCAGGCGGGCACTCACAGACAGGCATGTCGTTGCAGCAGTCCGTGAGACCTGTGTGCCAGTCACTGAGCTGGGTCTGGTAGCAGCTGGTGGTGGCGCACTGGGGTTGGCTGGTCACAGGGTAGGACATGGCTGCAGAGGTGGGAGGGGGGGTCAGCTGGCAGCCTGGAAGCCTTGCAGTGCCTCCTAGGTCCCCGCACTCTCCTGCCACCCTTCCCTCTGCCGGGCAGTCTGGGCGGGGCCACCAGGCCGCCCACTGAAGGGACACAAATGTGCCTCCCCCTTCCCTTTTGCCACATCTGGGCACCAGCAACCCCAGTCTGTCCCTGTTGATGCTGGCTTCTGCACGTCTGGTTAGGCTGGGGGTGGGGGACTCCTGCACATCTGAGGAAACGTGGGAACCACATCTGGGCGGGGCCTGGCAGTGCCGCCTTCTCCTCCACATCTGGGCCTGAGTCCTGGGTTGCAGCATTTCTGGGGCCTCTGGGGTGGAAGCCGGCGCCGTCTGTCTTCGAAGCAAGGGTGCCCAGGGGAGGGAGGCGGCCGGGTTCCAGTACCGAGAGGGTTGCCGGTCCACCCAGTGATCCCACCTTTGCCTTTCACGTTGTCGTGCATCTCAAACTGCATCTTGCTGGCCCTGAGGAGGTGGCGTTGGGGATGGCCGAAGTGGCTGCGGCAACAGTGGCGGAGTCTGTCCAAGGGACTCTGGATACTGGGGAGGCAGGGGGGCAAGGGACTGGGGTTCTGGGGGCTGGATTCTCAGGGGGAGGGGAGCTGAGGAGAAAGAGGCCAAGTCAGCCTGCTGGCCAGGAGAGACGTGGAATAGGGGATGGATAGGGTGGGGGCGAGAAACTCGCCCGTTTCTTTCCAGCTGCCCGACAGATCCCAGAGGACCCTCCCCATACCCGAGCTAGAGCTTGAGAGAGACCAAGAAATGGAGATGGACAGAGTCAGAGACAAGGGGAGAAAGACCAGAGCCAGGTGCCCGTAGAGCTGCCACCAGTCATGCCCACATATGCCCACATATGCCCAGCATTTCAACTCCTCCAAAAGCCCATCTCACAGGTGAACACTGAGGCTCAGAGATGAGGAGGAGTGCCCCACATCTGACAACCCAGGCCAAGGGGGTTCATAGGGGAGATGCCAGGCCCCAGGACTTCCAAATTCGGCCCAGCCCACCCCAGTTAAGAAGGAGGGGTTCTGGGGCATTGGGAAGGACAGAGATGTCCCGAGAGACAGACAGTCAGAGATAGGGAGACAGAGAGATATGAGTGGGATGAAGAGGAGGGAGAACAGAGCCAAGGCGCCCAACTTCAAAGAATAGGGCTCTGGGAGGGGTGCTCCTACCTGTGGATTGCGGCGGCAGTGATGGAGACAGAAGTGTGGACACACGGGCACTGACTTCTCCGTCTCAGCCCAGAGCCACTTATATGGGCGGCCAGGCAGCCCTGGGCGGGGCTCTAACTGAGATGCTCAGGGAGCCCAGCCTGCCAGGTCGACCCTTTCCCTGCACTGGGATTTCCCGCCTCCCTCTTCACTTCCTTCTCTCCACTTCCCCTCCTGCCTCAGCTCCCAGGATTGAGGGGAGAGAAGGTGGGGTGGGGGGGGCACAGCGGGGTCAATGCACAGAGACCAAAAGAGAGAGAAAGACAGAAACAGTGTGAGAAGGGCAGGCAGGGAAGTCCCTCTAGACAGAAGGGAGAGAGAGAGAAGGAGATTCAGAGGGGTGGAAAGAAACAGAGGGATGCAAACGTGTGAGAAGAAGTAAGAAGAGGGGAGATGGGTGAGGCGTGGTGGCTGTCACCTGTAATCTCAACACTCTGGAAGGCTGAGCGGGGAGGATCGCTTGAGCCCAGGAGTTGGAGACCAGCCTGGGCTCAAGGGAGACCCCATCTCTACAAAAACTACAAATAAAATTAACTGGGCATGGTGGCATGCACCTGTAGTCCCAGCTACTTGAGAGGCTGAGTCAGGAGGATCGCTTGAGTTCAGAAGGTTGAGGCTGCAGTGAGCTGTGTTCTTGCCACTGCTCTCCGGCCTCAGTGACAGAAGAAAGGGGAGCTGGGAGACAGAAGAGAGATGGAGATGGAACGGTGGAGAGGCAGGTGGGAGGTGGGGGGTCACTGAACAGGCTTAGAGGGCAGGGAAATGGGGAGAGGTGCTGGGTGAGGAGAGAGAGAGGCGGGGTGGCGTGGGAGAGAGTGCTGTGTGGGACTCTCGGTCTCTCTCATCTCTTTCAGTGATGTCCCTACTTTCCTGGGAGAGGGAGATAATGTCCTCCCCATTCAAGCCAGAAGACACATGGGGGGCAGTGTGTTTTGGGGGATGACTCATGTTAGAACCAAAGTAAATAAACATACCTCACCCCAGCTCCAAATTGGGCAGGGAGGAGGCTGGGAACTGAAAAGCCACAGTTCCTGAAGGACGTGAACGTGACCCAGGACTCCTGGGTCCTGATGGAGCAAAGGACTGGGGGCTTAGAGCCCTGGGTCTGAGGGTGGAGGGGCTGGGGCCCTGGACTTCTGCATCTCATGAGGCCAGGCTGCACACCCCTCGGTAGGATAGGGGTCCTAGGATTCCAGACAGCTGGGCTCTTGAGCAGGGGAGGAGCTGGGGGCCTGGATGCCTGAGCCACCAAAGTCTCCCCCCAACAGGCCTGACAGGGTTGGGAAGTGACTCAGTCAGGGAAGCAGTGTTAGAGTTGGGTGGGGTACCTAGCACGGGTGTCACCCCAAAAATGTAGGAGGCAATAGAAATTTGGGGTGTCACCTGCAGAGAAGGTGGTGTCATCACCCCACTGGGTATGGGGTGATGGCAGGTGGATCGCCCTGCTAGCCTGGGATCCCAGGTGTCCCCTCCCTGCTTCTAACATATTAGGACCCAAGCCTTGGGCTCCCAGCACCACCCAGATGGTTGGGTGTCCTTGTCCCCAGAACTGCTGGCAGCGCTCACTGTCTTGCCTGTGTATGTCAGTCATTGGTCCTGGAGCCTAAATGTCTGGGGGACATCTCCTCACTTCGTTTTTTTTTTTTGAGGTGGAGTCTTGCAATGTCACCTGGGCACTCCCTTGGCTCACTGCAACTTCCGCCTCCCGGGTTCAAGCGATTCTCTTACCTCAGCCTTCTAAGTAGCTGGGATTACAAGTGCCCCCCACCTCGCCTGGCTAATTTTTGGTTTCTTTAGTAGAGACAGGGTTTCACCATGTTGGTCGGGCTAGTCTCGAACTCCTGACTTCTTGATCAACCTGCCTCGGCTTCCCAAAGTGCAGGGATTACAGGTGTGAGCCACCACGCCCAGCCCTTCTCCCCACTCCTACCATCCCTGTCTCCCATCTCTGAATCTTCATTTCTCACCCTGCATCTTCCCCTCTCCAGCTGGGAATCTCCCTTTCTTTCTTCATCTCTGCAAATCTGTTTACAAATCTCTGTCTCTCCATCTCTGGGTCTCTCTCCTCCCAGGCTCTGTGTCTCTGTGCCCTTATCGCGGGGTCTCTATCTCTTATGTCAAAATCTCTTTTGAATCTGGCTTCCCATCTCTCTTCCTCTCCAGATCTGCCCCATGGAGGCAGCCACAAGGCCCCATTCCCCCTGCTGTCCAGAATAAGGGTGCAGGTGACTCAAAGTCAGTCATCTCCAAGGACCCTAGGGCTTCCAGGATGATACTCTGAGTTGTCCTCAAGTTTCCTCTCTCACTCCTGACACAGCCTGGGGGCTCCAATTAGATCTAGCAATTCATGCAGGTGAGGAAATTGGGACTGGGTAAGCTGTGAGGTGGCCTGCTTGGGGACGAGGAGGACCGTGAGCAGGAGGAGGAGCTCCTGGGGGGCTGAGGAGTGGTGGTGGCCCAGTCATCAGGTGTCAGCCTACATCCCCCTCAAACAGGGTTGCCACATAAAATACAGGATTCTAATCCCAGCACTTTGGGAGGCCAAGGTGGGCAGATCACGAGGTCAGGAGATCGAGACCATCCTGGCCAACATGATGAAACCCCGTCTCTATGAAAAGTACAAAAATTAGCTGGGCGTGGTGGTGCACACCTGTATTCCTGGTACTCTGGAGGCTGAGGCAGGAGAATCGCTTGAACCCGGGAGGCAGAGGTTGCAGTGAGCCGAGATCACGCCACTGCACTCCAGCCTGGGTAACAGAGCGAGACACTATCTCAAAAAACAAAAAAAAACAGGATCTTGTAAAATCTGAAATTCAGATAAGGAAGAAACACTTTTTTTTTTAGTGTAAGTATGTTTTATGTAGTATTTGGGACATATTTATACTAAAAAAGTATTTGTTATTTATCTGAAATTCAAATTAAATTGGGCTTCCTATATTTTTATTTGCTAAATCTGGAGCCCTGTAATCAAAGAGAGGAATCCAGAACTCCAGCCCCCTCTTTCCCAGAACCTAGGAGTCCAGTCCCCAGTCTTCCCTCCTTAGGATCTGAGAGTCCAGGTCCCAATCCTCCTCCTCCCGCTTAGAAGGAATGGGGCATCCAGCCCCCTCCTCCCTCGGAAATACAGGAGTTCAGGCTCCCAGCCCCTTTCTCCCCAGAACCCAGGCGTCCAGACCAGGTCTGAGTCCAGTTGCCCAACGTGTGTTTCACAAGGTGGGTTGTGCCATCTGTGGCCCTGGGGAAACCGGTTGGGCTGAGCGGACAAGTAGGGTGGCCCCCTTCCCATCCTCAACCTGCTGTTTCCTTGAGGGCCAGCCCAGCGGGGCTGGGAGCGGAACAGGAGGGACTCCGGGAGCTCTGGGTGTGCCCCTGTGTTCCGGCCTAGGTGTGTTGTGTCTGTGTGTGTGGTTGTGACCAATTGTCATGACAATCCCCAACTGTCATGATGTGTCTCTTTGTGCTTTTTCTGTGGTCTGCGGTGTGATGTGAGAGGGTCTGTTCTATTTGTGTGTCTGTATCGCCCTCCTGTGAGTCTACACTGGTGTTTGGGTGTGTTCTCAGTTATTGTGATTCTATAATTCTGATTGGATTAAGGCAGCAATTATTTATTAAATGGTAGCCTTATGTGATGGACTCTGGAGCCAGAAAGCCTGGGTTCAAAATTTTTTTTTTTTTTTGAGATGGAGTTTTGCTCTTGTTGCCCAGGTTGGAGTGCAACGGCACAATCTCAGCTCACTGCAACCTCCGCCTCCTGGATTCAAGTGATCTCCTGTTTCAACCTTTCTAATGGCTGGGATTACAGGCCTCCACCACCATGCCTGGCTAATTTTGTATTTTTAGTGGAGACGGGGTTTCACTATGTTGGCCAGGCTGGTCTCGAGCTCCAGACCTCAGGTAATCCACCCGACTCAGCCTCCCAAAATGCTGGGATTACAAGTGTGAGCCACAGCGTTTGGTTCCAAATTCTTTTTTTTGTTGAGACAAAGTCTCACTCTGTTGCCCAGGCAGGAGTGCAGTGAGTGGGAGAACTCACTGCAGCCTTGACCTCCCCGGCTCAAGTGATCCTCCTACCTCAGCCTCCTGAGTAGCTGGGACCACAGGTATGTGCCACCATGCCAATTTTTTTTTTTTTTTTTTTAGACAAAATCTTGCTGTATCTCCCAGGCTGGAGTGCAGTGGTGAAGTGGTACGATCTTGGCTTACTGCAACCTCCACCTCCCAGGTTCAAGTGATTCTTCTGCCTCAAGCCTCCCGAGTAGCCGGGGCTACAGGCGCATGCCACCACACCCGACTAATATTTGTATATGTATATTTTTTTAGTAGAGATGGGATTTCACCATATTGGTCAAGCTGGTCTTGAACTCCTGACCTTGTGATCCGCCTGCCTCGGCCTCCCAAAGTGCCGGGATTACAGGTGTGAGCCATGGCACCTGGCCCATGCCAGCTAATTTTTAAACTTTTTTTTGTAGAGACAGAGTCTTGCAATGCTGCCCAGGCTGGTCTCAAACTTCTTGACCCAAGCAATCCTCCTGCTTCGGCCTCTGAAAGTGTTGGGATTAAAAGTATGAGCCACTGTGCTCCTCCTGGGTTCAAATTCTGACTGCTGGGTTCAAATTCTGACTGCTGGCTGGGCGCACTGGCTCACACCTGTAATCCAAGCACTTTGGGAGGCCGAGGCAGGCAGATCACTTAAGGTTAGGAGTTCAAGACCAGCCTGATGAATATGGCAAAACCCCATCTCTACTAAAAAAAAAACACAAAAAATTAGCCAGGTGTGGTGGTGTGTGCCTGTAGTCCTAGCTATTCAGGAGGCTGAGACAGGATAATTGCTTGAACCCAGGAGGTGGAGGTTGCAGTGAGCCAAGATTGCGCCATTGCACTCCAGCCTGAGTGACAGAGCGAGACTCCATCTCAAGAAAAACACACCAAATTCTGGCTGCCTGTCCTTGGGCAAGTCACTAAACTTGTTTGGACCTCAATTTTCCCACCTATAAGATGGGTTGTTGCAAATAAGGTTGTTTAGAGGATTAAATAAAAAGTGTGCTGGGTGTGGTGGCTCACGCCTGTAATCCCAGCAGTTTGAGAGGCTGAGGTGGGCAGATCACCCGAGGTCAGGAGTTCATGACCAGCCTGGCCAACATGGTGAAACTCCATGTCTACTAAAAATAAAAAAGTTAGCTGGGCGTGGTGGCAGGCACCTGTAATCCCAGCTACTGGTGAGGCTGAGGCAGGGGAATCGCTTGAATCCGGGAGGTGGAGGTTGCAGTGAGCCGAGATGGCACCACTGCACTCCATCTTGGGCGACAGAGTGAGAGTCTGCCTCAAAAAACAATAAAAATTAAAAAAAGGCTAGGTGTCATGGCTCACGCCTGTACTCCCAACACTTTGGGAGGCTGAGGTGGGTGGATCACCTGAGGTCAGGAGTTCGAGACCAGCCTGGCCAATGTGGTGAAATCCCGTTTCTACTAAAAATACAAAAATTAGCTGGGCATGGTGGCATGTGCCTGTAATCCCAGCTATTTGGGAGGCTGAGGGAGGAGAATCGCTTGAACCTGGGAGGCGGAGGTTGCAGTGAGCCGAGATCGCGCCATTGCACTCCAGCCTGGGTGACAAGAGTGAAACTCCGTATCAAAATAAAAAAAGAAAAGTGCTTTGAATTGTGTCTGTCACGTAGGAAATATTTTGTGTTGTTGCTGCTGCTGCTGCTGTGTTCTAGTTGCTGGGGATACTGCTGGGTTCTTCTAGCTCCTACTAGAAAGACAATGAGCAGTGACTAGGGAAGTAACCCCGGTCTTTGCTTGTTGTCTTTCTAGTAGGAGCTGGATGCGTGGCCTCTCACTGACTGGGCATGCAACTGCATCACTGGGATGTCTGTTTTGCATGTGGAATAGGATATTTCTTGTGTGCTGTCATCACGGGTGAGTCTGTGATTGTTTGCCTGTGTTTGTGTTTGTGCTTGTAGGCAATATTGCTGTGTGTGTGTGATTCTTTGATTGTGCGGGTACAAATGCAAGGTCAAATCTAACACAAATTGTGAAGGCACGCATTTGGTGTGATCTTGTGTTTCTGACTCTGAGGTGCTGGGAGTGTGTCTGTAATTGGAGTCTTGAGAACCCTTCTCTCAGCTGTGAGGCCACTCCCCTACATAATGTCCCATAGGTGACCCCTGGGAGAGAGATCCTTCCAAAATGAGCCTCGGTTTCTCCCTAACGGGGATAGTGGGCCCAGTGTCTCGGGGAGAAACTCAGAGTGGAAAGGGAAGGTGGGAGGAGACCAATGAGGCCAGGGAGAGGCTGAGAAACGTGATGGTGACACAGAAAAACGATGGCTGGATGGGGACAGAAGAGCTGCACAGAGATGGGGATGTCTGTCCATTCATTCCGTGAGCATTTCCTGCAATGTGCCAGGACCTCTGGTTGGTTCAGGGGAAAGCGGAGACCCAGAGAGATGAACGCCCACCAGGAACGCTGTTGCTGCCCCAGGGTGGCCCTCTGCCTCCACAGTGGGCTTCAGTGACAGTTAAAAAAAATTTTTTTTTTGAGACAGAATCTCACTCTGCCACCCAAGCTGGAGTGCAGTGGCATGATCTCGGCTCATTGCAACCTCCACCCCCTGGGTTCAAGTGATTCTCCTGAATCAACCTCCTGAGTAGCTGGGACTACAGGCGCCTGCCACTGTGACCGGTTAATTTTTGTATTTTTAGTAGAGAGGGGGTTTCACCTTCTTGGCCAGGCTGGTCTTGAACTCCTGACCTCGTGATCCCTCTGCCTCGGCCTCCCAAAGTGCTGGGATTACAGGCGTGAGCCAGTGCGCCCGACCCTCAGTGACAGTTCTGAGTGACGGAGATGCAGAGATGAGGAGGGATGGAGAAGGCCAGATCTGTCCAGATCAAAGAACAGAGGCCAAGGGGGAAAGGTCCTTTCCAGGCTAAGGGCACCCCCATGATTCATTTTCTTATCACCTCCTAATAGGCTAATGATGTATCTGTGCCTCCTAATCATTATTTTCCACCGAAACCAGGCTCACACCCACAGCCAGAAGGGTTGAACAAGCCTTAGTATTGTGGATTCATGGGAGAAAATGCCTGGGAGACCCCATCCTTGGCCCTGCCTTCGCTGGGACTCAGGAGTCCGAGTCCCCACCTCTCCACTCCCCCAGCCCCAGGAGTCCCGCTCTCGGCCCCTTTCCTTTTCTTGTTTTCTCTCTGGGCCTGTAACTCTTTGTTTATCTCCATCTGTGTTTTGTGTCTCTCTTGTATCGTTACATCTGTATCTTGATTCTCCCTCACTGGGCCTCAATTTTCTCACTTGTAAAATGGGGATAATAATAATAATAATAATAATCCAATCTCTCAGAGCCGTGATGAGGAAGACATGAGATAATTATGTAAAATGCTTAGCACAGAACCAGGCCACAGTAAACTCAGTACAAGAGAGCTCTATGATTATTACTGTTTTATTCTTTTTATCTCCCTTTTGGTATCTCTGTTTTTCTCTTGGTCTCACGTGAGTCTCTGGTCACCTCTAGCTCTGGCTTCCTTTTGCAGACATCACCTGCCCCTGACTTCACTTTTCGGGTGAGGAAAGGGCATATCCAGGTCACAGCTTCCCCTAAGCCTCTTCCCTCTCCTTCTCTATAGACCAAGCTCCACCTCATTACCCAGAACACTTGCCTGGGGGTAAGGCCTGGTTCCCTTCCCATAAATAGCCTCATAAAATCCTGAACCCCAAACCTGTCATCCCCGGGCGGGCGAGTGACTCAAGATCTCGGAGTTCCCGCTCCTAGACACCAACCCTTCAGGTTCCCAGCCCCCTTCTCCCTCTGACCCAGGGGTCCGGGCCCCCAGTCCCTCCTTCCTCGCGTTCCAGCCTTCTCCTCCTTCGAGATCAAGGAGTCTGAACTCTTAGATCCCCAACCTTCCTCAAGACCCAAGGATCGGGTCAGCAAACATCCCAGGTATGTGGAGCCAGAAACCCCATTCACGGCTATTCTGCGACCGTCTACGCCCGGTGCTCCCACCCCGATTCTGTGTCCCTCCGGAGGCGGGTCCGACATGCGAGGCTCTCCTTCGAAGTCTGGCTGCGATAAGCTACCCCTGACGTCAGTCATTGCCTTCCAGCCAATGGCACTCGACCTTCTGCTTCCCTGGGCCACTCAGGACCCTTTTCCTAGTAGGCGGGACCATAACCTAACTTGAACAGCGATAGGCTACAGAAGACGCCAGTCTCTGCCAGGGCCCGTCAGTCGGCCAATAGAATATAGACCCGGAACCTGACGCATCGGAATCCCGGTCTACTCTGCGGAGGCCTGAGCGGGCTCGCGAGGGAACCAGTTCTACGGGTCCGGCCGGGTAAGCCCTTCCCAGCACGCCTAGTATTGGGATTCTGGACAGAGCTCGGGTGGGAAAACGTGAGGCATGGTGAGGCTCGAGGCGGAGAGGGGAGCTCAGCCCCGGAGAACCCATCTTGCTTCGTTGGAGAAACTGAGTCCGGGAAGGGGGATCTCAGTTATTTATCCATCCATTCCTCCCAGCCTAAGCCTGATTCTCGTCTGCTCCTGCCTTCCTGCTCCTTCATCCGTTCAGCTCTTCCTTCCCTCCCTAACTCCCTCACTCACAGATTTCCTGGTCTAGCCACTCACTCATACACTCTCCCACCTATTACCTAGACAAACATTTCCGGAGGCTTCTGGTGTGCCAAGCCTCGTGCTGGGCGATGCTGGTACCAAGATGAGTCAGCCTGGGCCGTGCCCTCAAGGAGCCCGGGTCAGATGGGAGGACAGACATTGACGGGCAGGGGTGTGCAGAGGCGATGGGGAGCCCAGGAGAGACTGTTTGTAGTTTGGCGTGGTCGGCAAAGGGTTTCCAGGGGAGGGACCATTGGAGCTGGATCTTGGAGGGGTAGGAGGTGCCAGGCAAAGTGGAGAAGAGGGTGTGGGGAGGGTGTTTTTGCGTGACCAAAGACAGGGAGGCATCCAGGAGCAGTGCTGTGTGCAGGTGCCCAAGGGGAAGGCCAGTCAAGTCGGTGTGGCCAGTAGGGGAACTGTAAGGCTGGAGAGGCCGAAGAGATGGGCAGAGTCCAGGCTGAGGAGCTTGGAGTTTGTCCTGGGGGTGAGGGGGTAGTGGAGAGCCATGGAAGGGTTGAGAGTAGCGGAGGACAAGGTCATAGTTGGACCAGAACTGGAGGAATGGAACTGGAAGCCAGTGGCCCAGGAGGCGGCTCTGGCAGGGATTCAGGGAGGAGAGAGTGGAGCCTGGAACAGGGAAGAGGCCGAGGGGATAAGATAGAGATTCAGAAGGCAAGGCTGGGTGCAGTGGCTCATGCCTGTAATCTCAGCACTTTGGGAGGTTGAGGTAGGAGGATCACTTGAGTCCAGGATTTTGAGACCAGCTTGGGCAACATAGTGAGAGCTTCATCTCTACAGAAAAATTAGCTGGCTGTGGTGGTGCGTGCCTGTGGTTCCAGCTACTGAGGAGACTGATGCAGGAAGATCACTTGAGCCTGGGAAGTGGAGGCTGCAGTGAGCCAAGATCGTGCCCCTACACTCCAACCTGCACAAGAGTGAGACCCTGTCTCAAAAAAAAAAAAAAGAGACTCAGGAGGCAGAGAGAACAGAAAGTGGGAATTGATGGGCTATGGGACAAGGGAGTATCCAGGATGAGACCCAGAGCTCTGGCCTGGAGGACGGCGTAGCCATCCCTGAGGTGGGGACAGGGAAGAGGAGCAGGTTGATGGGTAGTGACTCTTTTAAAAGACAGAGGTGAGCAAGGGGTTCTATGAGTTGGACACGGGAAGCTGTGACTCAGGCCAGTGGATCTAGACCTTCAGGAAGAGTTCTGGGCTGTGCAGCTCCCTGCTCCAGCACAGGCTCTGACTCAGAAGTCACTTGTTGGGTGAACGTGACCTCTGAGCTGAGGATCTCTTGCTTCTCATCCTCTCAGGAAACCACTTTCTTGTTTCTGCATCTTCAGTCTCTCCCACCTCGCCAGCATTCAAACATGTCCATCATCTCTAAACACGTGCCCTGTATCAAGCTCCCTTGTGGTGCCCACGGGCTCAATTCCTTACCTTCTACTCCCTCTTCAACTCACTATGTCTGGCTGCCCAACTGCCAGAGCCCTGCAGTGGTGCTGGACAGGGTCACTGAGGTCACCTGCTCACTGCTGAGACCTGAGGGTAACATTTCAATCCTCATCTGACATGGTCCACTCCCTGAAACTCCCTTTGCCCTACATCCTCCTTTCTGGGCAGCTTCCTCCCTCTCTGGTTGCTCCTTAGAGCCCTCCAGCCTTGCCTTCCACTGCCCACCCCACCTACCCCTTTACTGGGGGCGTGATCCTCAGGGCTGTCTCTGTCCTGGCCCTCCTCTTACTTGTCCCACATGCCCAGGCTTCCTGGAAAGGTTCCAGTCCCTTGGCTCCACCTAGACTGCACTTTTTTTTTTTTTTTTTTTTGAGACGGAGTCTTACTTTATTGCCCAGGCTGGAGTGCACTCGTGCAGTCTTGGCCCACTGCAATCTCTGCCTCCCAGGTTCAAGGGATTCTCTTGCCCCGGCCTCCCAAGAAGCTGGGATTACAGGTGTGCATCACCACACCTGGCTAATTTTTGTATTTTTAGTAGAGACAGGGTTTCACCATGTTGGTCAGGCTGGTCTTGAACTCCTGACCTCAGGTGATCCACCCACCTCGGCCTCCCAGAGTGCTGGGATTATAGGCGTGAGCCACTGCACCTGGCCCCAGACTGTACTTCTGACCCCTGCTGCCTCCTGGGTTGTCTTACTGAGACCTTCCAGCTCACCATGTCCAGAATGGCCTCAGCAGGCCCTGCACCCCTCACACACCTGAGCCTGAGCCTCCTCTCAGTGAAGAGACAGCTTCACTGTCCGTCTGCTCCCCTGGCCAGACCTGTGTGTCATCTCTGTTCCCTTGCTCTCCTGTAACCTCATCAGTAAGTGCTGTTCTTCCCACCTTTTTTTTTTTTTTTGAGATGTAGTCTTACTCTGTCACCCAGGCTGGAGTGCAGTGGTGCAATCTCAGCTTACTGCAACCTCCGCCTCCCGGGTTCAAGCAATTCTTCTGCCTCAGCCTCCTGAGTAGTTGGGACTACAAGTGTGTGCCACCACGCCCGGCTAATTTTTTAGAGATGGGTTTTCACCATGTTGGCCAGGATGGTCTCGATCTCCTGACCTCGTGATCCACCCGCCTCAGCCTCCCTCTTCCCACCTTTTATGGCTCTGGGATGCTCCACCTACACTGTCTACCCTCACAGCTCCTGCCCCAGCTCAGGCCTCCTTGGCCTGCAGGGCTCCAGTTTTGCCCTTTTCTGTCCATCCCCCAGTGTTCCAGCAGGATCTTTCAGTGCCCTGAGCTGACCCTGGCCCTTTCCTGCTCAAGGCATTCCTGTGGCTCCCCACTGCCCTCCAGTTTAGTCAAAATAGTACTCCAGGCTATTCAGGTCCCTCATACCCCTCCCCACTTTGCACCTGAACTTCTGGTCTGGGGGAAGCTTTTTCTAGCCAGGTGGTAGCTTTGATCACTGCCGGCCGGCTGTCACAACCTGGCATGTTTTTTCTTCCTAGAAGACTTTTGTTCATCCTTTAATGTCAACCTCAGATCACCACCTCTGTGAAGCCCTCCCTGACTATCACAGGTGGAACCCCTGGGGACTGTGACAGCCTGTGTCAGTTCCCCCACGCTCTCTGAATTCAGCATCAGAAGCCCTTTGAAGGCATGTCCTGGGTATAAATCATCTCAGCTCCAAGCTGAGGGCCTACAAGGGGCCAGTTGGTCCAAGAGCTGTCACAGCTGGACAGAACTTGCATTTCCAGTTTTTATGTGTGTTTTTGGAAACACGGTCTCACTCTGTTGTCCAAGTTGGAGTTTGTGGTGCAGTCATAGCTCACTGCAACTTTGAACTCCTGGGCTTAAGTGATCCTCCTGCTTCACCCTCCTGAGTAGCTGGGACTGCAGGACTGTGCCACCATGCCTGGCTAATTTTCAATTGTTTTTTTTTGTAGAGACGGGGGTCTTGCTATGTTGCCTAGGTTGGTCTCCAACTGGACAAACCATCCTCTTGAAGTGCTTGGATTACAGGTGTGAACCTCCGTGCCCAGCTATTTTGTCAGCTTGTTT
The DNA here is from genome assembly GCF_030222135.1 of Aotus nancymaae. Lineage (NCBI taxonomy): Eukaryota > Metazoa > Chordata > Mammalia > Primates > Aotidae > Aotus > Aotus nancymaae. Next base: position 12,149,626 of record NW_026988441.1, on the reverse strand, counting down.
CTGGTTTCCTGCTAACTTTGCTTCAGTTCTGTAGGGTGTTTGGGTCACTGGAGCCTTTGAGACTCAAGAGATTATTATTTCCCCCTGGTGGATGCTGAGCCTGGTCTCCCTGGGACCAGGGCGAGTCCAGCTAACCTAAGGTCTTTAAGGGGAGGAGCTGAGGATCCAGCATTTCCTAGCAGTGTACCTGGATGAAGTCTGCGGGGAGGTGGATCTGGTTTAGCAGGGAGTCTGCTCCCTTCTGGTCCCAAGAATCCAGGCCCCTACACCCCTCATTCCAGGTTTCTTGGTTTCCAGCCGCTTGAGTACGATGCTGCCCCCTGGTGGGCCAACACCCCACCCTATTTGAGAGAGGCCAAACGAAATACTTTTATTTACAACAAACGAACAAACAAACCGACCTGCAAGGGAGGGCCAGTGCCCGCCCGTGCGGTGGTCGCGTCAGCAGCATCAGCAGCAGCAGAAGGCAGCGGTGGCGTGCAGGTCCAGCCGTCTTGGTAACCAGTGTGTGTGCGCATCCCCCTCCCCCAGGCGGAGGTCTCAGCTTTCAGGTCCCCGTCCTGCCCCCTTGTCACCCCCGACTTAAGTAAGGCACAGCCCGCGCCCCCTCCCACCTGGCCTGGGGCGCATTCATCACGGAGGCCAGTGCAGATGGAAACAGGCGTTTAGTGTTGCCCCCCGCAGCCCTCGTCTCCCCGCGCGGCCTGGCTCCAGAGGGTGGCTCAGACCTGCGGTGGGGCGGGAGCGGGCGCAGCGGGCGGAGTGAGGACGAGGCGGATGCGCTCTACACACAGCTCTGCGGCCTGGCGTGTCTCGCGGCACAGCGACGCCAGGGTCAGGAAGCCATGTGGCAGGTCCTCCACTACGTGCAGCGTCACCGGCCGGTCCAAGTGGCGCAGTCGCCGCGCGAACATGACCGAGTCGTCCAGCATGGGGTCCAGCGCACACGCCTACGGGACAGGACAGGGATGGACATGGGGAGGGGGTGGGGGACCGACAGACCGGGGTCGGGTAGAGCGAGGAGGGGTTTGAAGATCAATGGGGGTGGGGAATAACGGATACAGACAGGGGTGACAGAGGCAGGAGACATGGGGGTGAGGAGTTGGGGAGAGAATAGTGGGGATGGGGGGAATTGTGGGAAGGAAGGGAGAATGACTTTTAACTGCGCTCCCTGGCCTCTGTCCAGCCTCTCCCTTTCCACTCCCTCTAAACCTACCTTTTTTCCTCTTGATTCTCTCCAAGCCCAAGGGGCTGCCCCACCCATCCTGCCTCTTGGTGCTCAAAATTGCAAAAGAAAATGGGGGGGGGGTGCGGGGGCAGCCCTGACTCCTCCTCCCTCCCGTTTGTTTGGGGCATTGTTCTCTCCTGGGGACACGCCTGTCCCTTTCTCCCCCCTCTGGAGCTTTCTCAGGTGCACCTGTGCCCGGCCCCGCTCCTCCCTGGGTGCCCTGCTTCTCTCTAAATGCACCTGCACCGACCCCCTCTGGTGCTCACCACGATGTGCACAGGTGGCAGGCTCTTGAGCATGCTGTCGGGTGCCAGCAGTGGCGACATGAAGGGATTCTTGACTATGGGCGAGGAGTAGAGAGGCATCTGTGTGGGACCCTGGCTGGAGCGCCGAGGGTGGAAACCCTGGGGAAAGGTGGCACTGACCCCCAGGCCTCTGTCCATGGGGCTCAGCTCATTTTTGGCCTCAGCCTCTTCCCCTGCATCCTCAGGCGGTAATAAGAAGTTGATATCGGAGGGCGTGGAGGGACCAAGTGTCTCAGCTGACAGCGACATCTCGGGGGTGTCTGACGTCTCGGAGTTTCCCCTCAGGCTCAAGTCCCTCAGGGTCAGGTTCTTGAGGGAATCCGTGCCCAGTGGGCCCTGGGGCTGGGCCAGCGCTGCTTCAGACACACTGCGTCGCATTGGCTCTGAGAGAGGGGCAGCAGATAGGCCTGGCTCTGTTAGTTTCGGGGTGTGTGTGGCTGGCAGGGAAGGCCACAGGAAGGGCAGTCACCTGTGGAGGGCTGTGAAAGGCTGTGTTTCCCCAGACTCATGCCTAGGGGATAGGTGGATGCCCAGGTGGTCATAGTGGGGGTCTTGGCAGTGGGGCTGTGTGTCCTAGTGAAGGATGTGTGTGTGTGACTGGGAAGGTTAGGTGCAGTTTACCTCTAGGAATCTATTTTTTCTTCTAGATCAAGGAAACGAAAATAGTCCTTAGTTCATAGGTGGCAGGACTCAGTGGGATAAGATGTGGGATTAGGTACCACTACCCACTGGGGGATAATAATATAGCAGTATTTTTTTTTTGAGATGGAGTTTCGCTCTTGTTGCCCAGGCTAGAGTGCAATGGTGTGAACTCCGCTCACTGCAACCTCTGTTTCCTGGGTTCAAGTGATTCTCCTGCCTCAGCCTTCTGAGTAGCTGGGATCACAGGTGTGCACCACCACGCCTGGCTAATTTTGTATTTTAAGGGTTTCTCCATGTTGGCCAGGCTAGTCTCAAACTCCTGACCTCAGGTGATCACCCACCTTGGTCTCCCAAAGTGCTGGGATTACAGGTGTGAGCCACTGAGCCTGAACTTTTTTTTTTTTTTTTTTTGAGACAAAGTCTCACTCTGTCACCCAGGCTGGAGTGCAGTGGTGAGAACATGGCTCATTGCAACCTCCACCTCCCAGGTTCAAGTGATTCTCGTGCCTCAGCTTCCCGAGTAGCTGGGACTATAGGCATATGCCACCATGCCCAGCTAATTTTTGTATTTTTAGTAGAGACGGGGTTTTGCCATGTTGGCCAGGCTGGTCTCCAATTCCCAGCCTCAAGTGATCCGCTGGCCTGGGCCTCCCAAAGTGCTGGGATTGCAGGCGTGAGCCACCACGCCTGGTCTTACTTGTCTTTATAAATCCACAAGGTGAGGAGCAAAACAATATGAGTAACTACGTAAGTGCTCTGTGGCCCAGAGGGTCAATGGAACAGAACGGGCACACCAGGGGTGTTGGCATCTTCTAATAGCACCTACTGGGTGCCACGTACTGTACTGGCCACTTGACCCAAATGGCTGGAGGCAGCCCTCACCACAGCCCAGTAAGGGTGCTCTTTTTTTATATTTTTGACAAGGTATTGCTCTGTTGCCCAGGCTGGAGTACAGAGACTCAATCTTGGCACTGCAACCTCTGCCACCCAGGTTCAAGCGATTCTCGTGCTTCAGCCTCCCTGGTAGCTGGGACTACAGGTGTATGCCACCACACCCCACTAAGTTTTGCTCTTTTTTGAGATGGAGTCTCGCTCTTGTTGACCAGGCTGGAGTGCAATGGAGCAATATCAGCTTACCGAAACCTCCACCTTCCAGGTTCAAGTGATTCTCCTGCCTCAGCCTTCTGAGTAGCTGGGATTACAGGCACCCGCCACCATGCCCAGCTAATAAGTTTTGTATTTTTTGTAGAGATGGAGTTTTGCCATGTGAGCCAGGCTGGTCTCAATCTCCTGACCTCAAGTGATCTGCCCACTTTGGCTTCCCAAAGTGCTGGGATTACAGGTGTGAGCCACCATGCCCAGCCTCTTCGCTGGGACTTTTGCTGTGCTAGGCTGTCCCTCCTGGCCACCCTGGCAGGGCATGTGATGGGAGGGAGTCACTCACCTGCTGTGGGCTCTGATATTTTTTGGGACTTGCGCCCACTCAACTCCAGGAAGGAGTTGAGCCATGAGGAGGCCCCCAGGCGGAAGTCCCGGAGGAGCATGGCTGTGTCCCGCCGCACCAGCCCCATCATGCCTAGGGCTTTCTGGTCTGAGTTGGAGTGGTCCTCTGTCTTTGCACCTGCAGAGTATATGTGGGGAGCTGAGTTGTTCTCTCTTTCTGTGTGCATGTGTGTGTGTGTTTGTGTATAAAAAGGCTTTTATTTTAATAAGTAAAAATGGCTAAGCTTCCAGAAGTTCTTCAATAGGATTTCAGAGGGAAGAAAAATACAAGAGGCCAGTGAGCCAGGCAGGTGAGAGAGCAGCAGAATCCCCCGCCCGCTGGCTGCCTCTGCCAGCCATAAATCTGGCACAGCCCCACGACAGGAGGCCGTGTGCCTCTGTACGCACCCCAGCTGCGGGACCCCTCCTTGGAGGGCTGCCTTTGGTGCCACCAACCCACTGCAGTCCCCATGGTTCCTGGGCCTGTCCAGAGGGTCCTCGCTAACCCCCTAAGGAGGGGGCTGCCCAGCCCTGCAAGCTGAGAAGAGGAGCCGGGGCAGCCTGGGCGAGAACCCTTGTCAGCCCCTGGCCAGGCAAGAGGCCCGCCCTCCTTCACACTCCTGCCCTCCTCACGGGGCCCAGCTCGCTGACAGCCCAGGCCTGCCAGGAAGAGCAGCTTCCCCTGCCCTTCTGCTGGGCCCAGTCTTAACGCACAGAACTTCAGGCATCTGTGGCCCCAGGGACCCAAGAATATCTGATTGCTTCAGAAGGGATAAGGCGGCTGGGTGCAGTAGCTCACGCCTGTAATCCCAGCACTTTGGGACGCCAAGATGAGAGGATCGCTTGAGCCCAGGAGTTCAAGACCAGCCTGGGCAACATAGCGAAAAACACAAAAATTAGCTGGGCATGGACATGGTGGTGCACACGTGTAGTCCCAGCTACTTGGGAGGCCGAGACAGGAAGATCTCTTCAGCCTGGGAGGTCGAGGCTGCAGTGAGGTGTGTTCGAGCCACTGCACTCAGCCTGAGCAACGTGAGACCTTCTCTCTCTCTCTCACACACACACACACACACACACACACACACACACACACAAAGGGACAAGGAGTGGTAGATTCCTCTGCCTGGCCTCTCCTTCCTCAGTCACAGGCGTCCCGGATCCCAACCTGTTCCTGCAGGACCCAGACATCCGGCAGTCCCCTTTCCTGCTGAGGATATGGGCCTCACCAGTATAGGCGCTGACACACTTGGAGAGCACACTGAGGGGCAGCAGGGGGTCCATGAGGCTCAGCAGGCGGGAAGGAGACGCAGCAGGCTGCAGCATTGTGGCCGGGTAGGCTGCCATGATGCCATCTGGCACCCGCACCCCATAGGCTGCTGCCCGAAGGGCCACAGTGAAGCAGAGGTTCCCGCCTGCACTGTCCCCTGCAAGGCATATTCGTTCTCCTGTTGAACCTGGTTTGGGAGAGGGGTGGTTGGTCACAGCCTGGCAGGGGCAGGGGACTGGGGAGGGAGGGCAGGGAGGAACTCAAGCTGGGATAACTGGGCTCTCCAAGGGAGGGTGTGGGGCACTCCAAGGTCTAGCAGACTGCAGTTTTGGAGACTGGCAGACTGAGGCACAGATTTGGGCTCATGTGGTAGGCAGAGGGTCAGGATGACTCAGGACCTGGAGAGGCCCAGGGAAGCTCTGGGAAAGCCTGGGGGTGCTGGAGGTTTGGAGTAGGGAAGGCAGGTGGTGGGGAAGGGGAGCTCAGGCCTGTTGGAGGAGGGGGGCCTCAGGGTGGAATGGAAGGTCAGGGTTCAGGCTCAGCACAGAGGGGCTGGGCTACAGGCTCTGTTCCCTGGGGCATGGCCACACGCTGCTCTGTCTCAGCGTCCTCCCAAGATGTTTATCTTTGAAGAGGGAGGTCAGAGACGTTGGAGTGTGGAATGGGAGGCTGGTATGGCAGGAAAGCAGGGCTTGGAGCTATCAGAGGGGGATGGCAGAGGCCCGAGGAGACAGGATGGTGGGTGGGAAGTGGAGGTGGAGGAGATGGAGAGCCAGCCTTGGGTGCCGTGGCGAGGGACAGAGGATAAAGTGGCTGAGGTGGAAGATTAGCCAGGACCTGGGTAAGCAGGTGGCAGGAGCTGGGAGGTGTGGTGGGAGAGGAAGGTAGAGGGTGTAAGGCTGAGGCTGGAGGAGCTTACAGCAGGCTGGGCTGGGATGGGAGCAGGTACAGGTGGCCATGGGGGACTGAGGCTCACCAAGGAGGGCACAGTGCTTGACGGCCCAGCAGTAGGCAAAGAAGCACTCCTCCAGCGCACGGGGGAAGGGGGCCTCGGGGGCCAGGGAGTAGTCGATGGAGATGATGGGGGCACCCAGCTCCAGGGCCCAGCTCTTGAGGTAGGGCTCATGGGATTTGGAGGTCTGGGCCACAAAGCCACCGCCGTGGAAGTGGACTACCAGGGACCGTGAGCGGGGCGCCTGCTGGGGACGTGTCCACAGCTCCAGGCTCCGTTGGCCGTTGGACTTCACCAGGCTGCTGAGCTCCTCACTGTCCTGGGGGTGAGGAGGGAGGCAGTGTGTGAGGCTGGGGAGGGCTGGCCAGAGCTGCCCCCTCTACGGGGATACCGAGGAGGGTCTGCTCATGCTCCTCAGCTCTGTCCCTGTCCCTGGCTGAGGCTGGAACCCTACCTACCTGTCCTTCACGCAGGTCATAGGAGATAAGCCTGATGAGGACGGGCCCAGGGCCCGTGTGGGCCAGTGGGGGTGAGATGGTGACCGTGAGCGTGGGGTCAGCAGTCAGCGGCATCTCAAAGGCTTCAGGTGGCAGGCTGAGCAGGCGGCTTACCCTCACGGTGGCTGATGCCATGTTGGCCAGAGACTGGAGGGAGGGGACAGAAGGGGTGCTGGGGAGGGGCTGCCTGCAGGGGGGCCCTTCACCCCTCCCTCTGATCCCCAGTCTTTCCCCTTGTGTGCTATCCCTGAGCCTGGAGCCCCTCAGAGACCTACTGTGGCCTCAGATGGGTCTCTGGACCTCAGCGTCCCCATCTGTAACAGGCCCTCACCGATAGCACCTCGATCTCAGTGATATTCCAGAAGGCTTTCCAGAAATGCACGTCCAGGTTCTGTGTGATCCGCTCAAACTCAGCCCCACGCAGCTCAGGGTCAATGGCAAAGCGGCCACTGGTGAAGAGGGAGCTGGCGGCCACACCTGGGGGTTGGAACGGGGGTGATGGAGTCCCAGTGGGTCAGGCTGCTCGAGCAGGGGTGGGGAGGAGGGCCAAGAGGGGAGGCTGTGGGCAGGACCCAGCCAGGACTCACTGAGGCCTGTCTCGTTGCGTTTGTAGTGCTCCCCGAAGGACACCAGCCCGATGGAGATGGTCTGCAGGAATGGCCGGATGGCAGGTGTGAACTGTTGAGAGACGCGGCTGTGTCACCCACCGCTCAGGAGAGGGAGGGGGACAGGGCAGGATCGAGGCGCAGGGACGTGTTGGGGAGACGCGTTCATTCAGTAAACGTTTCACAGGCTCCTACTGTGTGCTGGGCATAGCTCTCACCTGGTTCACGGACCTATGTTCTCAAAGGGAAAACAAATGATCAGCAGATAGGCAAAGCCAGAAGCAGCATCACAACAAGGAACCATGAATGGTTTGAAAAGAAAAGGCAGTAGGTGGAATGGACAAGGGTGATGACTCTGGAGGAGGGATCTGCCTGAAGCGAGGGGAGGGTGTTCCCTGCAGCGGGCAGAGTATGAATGCTTAGAGGTGAGCTCATGCTTGGTGCTTGCTGTGGGTAGCAAAAGCCAGGGAGGGAGCAGAGTGAGCAGTGGGGAGAGGGCCTGGGCAGAGGAATTTGGATTTCATTCTCAGTGCGGGGTGGAGCTACTGGTAGGCTGTGAGCTAGGGAGTAAGATGCTGCGGGGACTTCCTGAAAGTCAGAGAGAGGATGGGTTTGAGAGGGGGCAGCCAGAAGACAGGAACAGGGAGATGGTCAGAGGCAGCCCACCAGGCGCAGGGACCTGAGGCAGAAAGCCAGAGAGGGAGACTGAGGCCAGCTGGCCACCACATGGGGAGGGAGAGACAGCGTCTCAGAGAACAGACAGGCAGTTAAGGAAAGACAGTAGGGGGCAGGCGCAGTGGGACTCACGCCTGTAAACCCAGCACTTTCGGAGGCTGAGGCGGGCAGATCACTTGAGGTCAGGAGTTTGAGACCAGCCTGGCCAACATGGTGAAACCCCATCTCTACTAAACAAAATACAAAAAGAAAAATAAAAAAAGACAAGGTGATGGGGACACAGGATCTGAGGAAACGGAGCCACAGGAGGCTAAGACAAGGGACTGGTGGGTTCTTCTGTTCACTCTACACTGGCCAAGGTCCTGCTGCACATGGCCATGACAGGTGAGGCCTCTCTGGGGGACTGCCTTGCACCAAAGCAGAGCTGGGCCCTGCCCCTGGCTGGGTGCTCAGTAGGCCAGAGGGCACCTGAGTGCCTGGCTATTGTGGCTGGGATGCTGGTTCGGGCAGCCCCGGGAGCTCTTTCTCATGACTCTAGGGTCACGCTGGGACACAGGGAGGGGCTGGCTGGCCCAGCTGGGCTGATCAATACTTGTGGGTTCAGCCCTGGTGAGGGGAGGTCTCCAGGAACACCTGGGCTGGGTTGCCGAGGACAGGCTGGCCTGCAGGGAAACCTGGAGAGGTGGCGTGGGAGCAGGAGGCTGAGGTGCGGGGAGGCCCAGAGGGCCAGGACTATAGGGTCACACAGCTGCAGATCCCTCCCTGAGGGGTCTGAAACTCAAGTGACTTCAGAGGCCAGACAGGTAACACAGAGTGAATGCATCTCCTGAGTGTAGGACAATAGAGAGCAGTGGATATCCTGGTGAAAAAAGCTCTGCAGTTGTATTTCTTACTACTCAGCAGCTGTGGCACACACCCCTGGTGCAGCTCTGTCTGAGCTCCAGCCAACTTCCCCTTTCTGTACCTGCTGTTTCCTGGATCCAATAGTGCTGACCACTGTGGTTACTTTACCACACTCTAGGCCAGGCCAGGGGCCACCGGGTGCCTTCATCATGGGCCCAGAGGGGCACGGGGCGGGGGGCTCACCTGGAAGCCCAGGCAGCGGCCATAGAAGCAGCCCTTATGCAGCGTGACATACTCCCGCAGGAAGTCGGCAGTGAGCCCCTCGTCGCCCTCGAAGAAGAGCCCCCCGGGCTGATTGGTAACCAGCAGGCGCTGGGCGTAGTAGACCAGAGCGCGGAGCTGGGTGAGGGCAGCCAGGTAGGCCTCCAGCTCGGCCAGGTTGTGGCTGGTGCGGAAGAAGATGCTGCGGCGGTTGGAAGCCACATAGCGGGATTTGTGCAGGAGGTGCGCCAGGCAGCAGCGGGCCGTGTGCACTAGGCTGCGGTACCCGTTGGCCGGTGTCTCTGGGTCCAGGTCAAAGAGGTGTGCCACGCCGAGCAGGCGGCCCAGGGCTGGCTCCAGCCCCAGCGCCTGCTCCCGCACACCCTCAAAGACGCCTGATAGCCGCCGGGCCGTTTCCCCAGGGCCCTGGCTGGAGAAGAAGGCTATGTTGTCCTCTGCCAGCGTCACCAGCGACTGTGTCATTGTGCGCAAGTCCATGTTGTGGATGAGCCTCGAGGCTGTGGGCAGGTGGGGAGGCCTGTTAGGTGGGGCTTGCTCAGCGGGGGCCCAGGAGTCTGTGCCCTAGCTACCCCCTCCTCTGTCAGACCCCAGTTCTTTCTTCCTTCAGTCCCAGGGACCCAGGACCCCAGGGTCCCCCTCTGTTAGACACAAGGTCACCCCCTTGTCTCTAGGAATCAGAAATTTGGGGTCCCAGTTCACAGTGTCTTCCTCCCTCCTCGGGAGCCAGGAGTTCTGCCCCTCAGCTCCCTCTTCCCTCAGACCCAGGAGACCAGGCCCCAACCCTTCCTCTTCAGGACCCAGGAGTCCCTGCTGTCACCTATTTGGGACTCAGAAACTTGCTGCCTCAGCCTCCTCCTATCCCTCAGACCCAGCAATCCCAGCATTCTCCTAAGCCCACACGACTCTGGTTCCCTAACTCATTTCTCTCTCCTATGATCCAGGAGGCTGCTGGTCCTTCTTCCTTCCTTCCAGGAACCCGAGAGTCCAGGCACCTGTCTCCATGAACTCTCCTGGGGCCCAACACTCCTCCTAAATTCCAAGACATCTACCTCCAGTTGGTCCCCACTCTCAGGACCCAGGAGTCCAGGTCTCCTGTCCCATCTTTCCTTCTCAGGCCCCAAGTGCTACCCAAAGGCCGCTCCCCTCTAACAACATTTGGGAGAGTTCAGCCCCAGCCCATCCATTCCCATCTCTCTGGAGCTTGGTCTCCAAGCCCAACTCTCTCCCTGAACCCAGGAGTTCACAATTCTAGACTTCACTGAAGATTGTTCCTTGTCCTTCAAGTCTGGCTGTGGAACCCCCTCCAAATCCCAGTTCCCTCCCTGTTTTTCTATGAGATCCCCAATACTCAGTCTTGCTTCTTCCCCAGCAGGGTCCCCTGGCCTTCAGGCTTGTCACTCTTTCTGGGTTGCACAGCCGGCCCTGCTCCCCTGCCTGGAACAGCGATTCATCGCTGCCATCGACCTTGAGCATATCCGTGCAGGTTCCATGCTGAGAGCTTTCTGAGTGTTTGCTGCTTTAGTGCGATAACCCTCTGGGACCCACGCCACCTAGGTTCAAATCTCTACTATTGTCAGCATCCCCATTTTCCAGGACAGGAAACTGGGGCTCAGGTTTTAAGTGAGGAGGTAAAGGTTGCACTAAAAGTGGTAGAGCTTTTGTAAACCCAGCTCTCTAGGTCCACAGCCACTCTTATGGGGGGTTCCCCCCTAGGACTCTGGAAGCCACATCTTGAAAACTTGCCCTAGCTGGGTGTGGTGGCTCACACCTATAATCCCAGCACTTTGGGAAGCCAAGGCGGGTGGATCACAAGGTCAGGAGTTTGAGACCAGCCTGACCAACATGGTGAAACCTCATCTCTACTAAAAATAGAGAAATCAGCCGGGCATGGTGGTGCGTGCCTGTAATCCCAGCTACTCAGGAGGCTGAGGCAGGAGAACTGCTTGAACCCAGGAGCTGGATGTTGCAGTGAGCCGAGATCGCACCACTGCACTCCAGCCTGGATGAGAGTGTAAAACAAACAAAACAATTTTTTTTGTTTGTCTGTCTAAAACAAACAAACAAAAAAATCGCCTTGGATTACATCTGACTCTGCATACTTCCCGGTCCTCAATGCTCTTCCCTTTGAGATCCTTTCCCAGGCATTCAGGCCGCAAAAGCTGCCCTTGGTGGAATGCTACCATCTGCTCCAGGGACTTCCCTCCCAAAGCCCAGAACCTTGCCTGTTCCCCTAGAAGAAGGTATTTCCTTTCCCTTCTACGTCCTGGGGCCTGGCAGCAGCCATTCCTGTCTCTTAGCTGGCTGCAGACTCACCCCTCCCAGGCATCTTCCGAGCTCCCCTGGGCTGGGACTGCTGGTCTGTGGCTTGTGCCAGTAGCAGCCTGGGACAATAAACCGGGGGGCGGGGCTGGCTTGCTCAGGGTGTAGCCGTGCAAGCCACCTCCCACCCAGAAAGATCAGTGAGGACCACGTGCTGTAAACAGAGTAGAGAGCCCAGCTCCCTGCCCTGCCCCCCACCTGCTCCCAGACTCTCCTCAACTGGAAATCCTGTTACAGGCTCCTCTGTCTTAGAACCCAGGAGTCCACACCCACAGCCCCCTCCTCCCTCAGACCCAGGAATCCAGGCCCCCAGCCCCTTCATCCTTTAGGACCCAGGAGTCCCAGCCCCAGTCCTGAACTAGTTGTCCCCTCTCACCCAGCCAGGCTGCCCTCTCTCTCCCCAGAGAAGGCTCAGGGAGCCAAAGGCCCAGTGATCTCAGCTCCCTCCTCCTCCTCTGGCCCTGGCACAGCCGGTCCCAGCTGTTGTGGGGAGAGAGGAGGTAGCCAGCCCTGCCTGTCCCTCCTGGGAGGACAAAAGCTGATTAAGGGCAGTGCCAGGCTCAGCTAGGGGCCTGAGCAGCTGGTCCTACTGGGTGGTGTGACCACACTGGGCACCCTGGATCTGCCACTTACCCCTCTCAGCCCACCCTGCTGTGACTGGCATCCCCACTTCAGGCATAGGGAAAGAGAGGCTCGAGAGACCCTTCACCCATGTCATTCATCCATGTCATTCCACACACTCCTTGCCTGGCCTCAGCTTGTCACCTCAAAGAGGTACTCCCCAGTTGTTCCTCCCCACCTAAGATATGCACCCCCTCATTATTTTCGGCCATGATACTTAGTTCTGTTCCATTCTGCCATTTGACACTGTATTTATTTTTTGAGACGGAGTTTCGCTGTTGTTGCCCAGGCTGGAGTGCAATGGCGTGATCTTGGCTCACCGCAACCTCTGTCTCCCAGGTTCAAGTGATTCTCCTGCCTCAGCCTGAGTAGCTGGGACTATAGGCGCATACCACCACGTCTGGCTAATTTTGTATTTTTAGTAGAGACGGGGTTTCTCCATGTTAGTCAGGCTGGTCTCGAACTCCTGACCTCAGGTGATCTGCCCACCTCAGCCTCCCAAAGTGCTGAGATTACAGGCGTGAGCCACCTCACCCGGCCTTGACACTTTATAATTTGTTTACATACTTGTTCATCTCCCCCAGAACAGAACTGGGTTTTATGGAGCTATGAAACTTAGAAGGTGCAGGGGTGTGGCCCTTTAGAAAGAAGAATACAGAATAACAAATACGAGATTAGGGCCTTGGAAGGGGCCTGTGCGACTGAGAGGCCCTGAGGCTTCAGGGTCATTTGCTTGGCTGGAGGTGAATCTTTCGTCTGGGACTGTGATTCCTGAGGTGGCCCTGGGGCCTGCCATGGGACCTGGCACATAGCAGGTGCTCCGTGGATATCTGAAGCAGGAAGGAAGGCATGAAGAGGCAGAGTGCGGGCAGAGGGGCTGGTTAGCTCGGGAGAGGACTGGCCCTCCCCAAGGCTGGTGGACAGATGGACAGACAGAGGCCTTAGGAGGCAGTGTTAGGCTTGCAGCTGTGAAAATGGGACGATAACCCAAGCTGTCGACCCTGGATGAGTCTGGTTTCCTCATCTGGAAACTGCACTTGGCCGTTCTGCTGGCTCAGGGTGGGAGACAGGAATTTTTTTTTTTTTTTTTTGAGATGGAGTCTTGCTCTGTCGCCAGGTTGGAGTGCAGTGGCACAACCTTTGCTCACTGCAAGCTCCCCCTCCCGGGTTCAAGTGATTCTCCTGCCTCAGCCTCCCAAATAGCTGGGATTACAGGCGCCTGCCACCACGCCGGGCTAATTTTTGTATTTTTTAGTAGAGATGGCCAGGCTGGTCTCTATCTCCTGACCTTGTGATCCGCCCACCTCGGCCTCCCAAAGTGCTGGGATTACAGGCGTGAGCCACCAAGCCTGGCTGTGAGACAGGATTTATAAGCGGCAGCCATGGCTAGCGTGTTCTGCACACGGTTTACTTTGTGGGCTCACTTGACCTCCCTGAAATAGTGTATTGGGTGATTTTTCTCTGCAGCACTTGTCACCATCTAGTGTACTATACAATTTACTACAGGAATACCTCACTGTACTGTGCTTCGCACATACTGGATTTTTTACAGTTGAAGGTTTGTGGCAAGCCTGCGTCGAGCAAGTCTGTCTGCATCATTTTCCCACAGCAGGTGCTTACTTCCTGTCTCTGTCACATTTTGGTAGTTTTCACAGTATTTCACACTTTTCCATTATTATTATTATATCTGTTATGATGGTCTGTGATCAGTGATCTCTGATGTTACTGTTGTAATTGGGGGCGTTAACAACCATGTCCATGTAAGAGGGTGAACTTTACCGATAAATGTCGTGTGTGTTACCGATAAATGTCGTGTGTGTTCTGACTGCTCCACTGACCAGCTATTTCCCCCATAGCTCTTCTCCTCGAGCCTCCATATTCCCTGAGACATACAAAATTGAGGCTGGGTGTGGTGGCTCATGCCTGTAATCCCAGCACTTTGGGAGGCCGAGGCAGGTGGATCATTTGAGGTTTGGAGTTTGAGACCAGCGTGGCCCACATGGTGAAACCCCATCTCTACTGAAAATAAAAAATTAGCTGGCATGGTGGCTTGTGCCTGTGATCCCAGCTACTTGGGAGTCTGAGGCAGGAGAATTGCTTGAACCCGGAGGTGGAGATAGTAGTAAGCCAAGATCGTACCACTGCACTCCAGCCTGGGCTATAGAGCGAGACTCTGTCTCAAATAAATGCAATGAAAAATAAAATAGGCTGTGCATGGTGGCTCAAGCCTGTAATCCCAGCACTTTGGGAGGCTGAGGTAGGTGGATCACAAGGTCAGGAGATTGAGATCATCCTAACATGGTGAAACCCCATCTCTACTAAAAATACAAAAATTAGCTGGGTGCGGTGGCAGGTGCCTGTAATCCCAGCTACTCGAGAGGCTGAGACAGGAGAATCACTTGAACCTGGGAGGTAGAGGTTGCAGTGAGCTGAGATCATGCCACTGCACTCCGGCTTGGGCAACAAAAGCAAAACTCCATCTCAAAATAAAACAAAATAGAAATCAGTCCAATTAACAACCCTACAATGGCCTTGAAGTGTTCAAGTCAAGGAAGAGTCTTGTCTCTTTCATTTTAAATCAAAAACTAGAAGTGATTTAGTGAGCAAGGCATGTCCAATGCTGAAACGGGCTAAAAATCAGGCCTCTTTTGCCAGTTAGCCAAGTTGTGAATGCAAAGGAAAAGTTCTTGAAAGTAATGAAAGTGCTACTCCAGTGAACACATCAATGATAAGAAAGTGAACCAGCCTTCTTGCTGATACAGAAAAAGTTTGAGTGGTCCGGATAGAAGGTCAAACCAGCCACAACATGTCCTTAAGCCAAAACCTAATCCCAAGCAAGGCCCTGTCCCTCTTCAATTCCATGACTGGTGAGAGAAGTGAGGAAGCTGCAGAAAAAAAGGTTGGAAGCTAGCAGAGGTGGATTCATGAAGTTTAAGGAAAGAAGCCATCTCTGTAACATAAATGTATGAGGTGACGCAGCAGGTGCTGACGAAGGAGCTGCAGCAAGTTACCCAGAAGATCTAGCTAAGATCGTTGATGAAGACGGCTACATATTTTCAATGTAGATTAAACCACCATGTATTGGAAGAAGATGCCATCTAGGACTTTCACAGATGGAGAGGAGGTCAGTGCCTGGCTCCAAAGCTTCAAGGCCAGGCTGACCCCTTACCAGGGGCTAATGGAACTGGTGACTCAGTTGAAGCCAGTGCTCATTTATCATTCTAGAAATCCTAGGGCCCTCAGGGTTACCCCAGATCTACTCTGCCTGTGCTCTTAAATGGAACAAAGCCTGGATGACAAGATGTCTGTTTATAACATGGTTTATTGAGTATTTCAAGCCCACTGTTGAGACGTACTGCACAGAAAAAAACACTATTTCTCAAGGACAATGCAGGTGGTCACCCAAGAGCCCTCGTGGAGACATACAAGTAGATTAATATTGTTTTCTTTCTTTTTTTTTTGAGATGGAGTTTTGCTCTTGTTGCCCAGGCTGGAGTGCAATGGTGCAATCTCGGCTCACCACAACCTCCGCCTCCCAGGTTCAAGCAATTCTCCTGCCTTAGCCTCCCGAGTAGCTGGGATTACAGGCATGTGCCACCACACCCGGCTAATTTTGTATTTTTAGTAAAGACAGGTTTCTCCATGTTGGTCGGGCTGGTCTCAAACTCCCGACCTCAGGTGATCCGCCTGCCTCGGCCTCCCAAAGTGCTGGGATTACAGGTGTGAGCCACCGTGTCCGGCTAATGTTGTTTTCATGCCTGCTAACACATCATCTGTTCTGCAGCCCACAGGCCAAGGAGTAATTTCAACTTTTAAGTCTTACTATTTGTTATTATTTTTTTAATTTTTAGTTTTAGAGATGGATTCCTGCTGAGTATGGAGTGCAGTGGTGCAATCATACCTCACTGCAGCCTTGAACTTCTGGGCTCAAGTGATCCTTTCACTTCTGCCTCCTGAATAGTGGGGGCTACAGATGGGCACCACTATGCCTGGTTAATTGTTTTTTCAGATTTTTAGAGACAGAGTCTTGCTGTGTCACCTAGGCTGGTCTTGAACTCCAGGCCTCAAGAAATCCTCCTGCCTGTCTTGGCCTCTTGAGTAGCTGGGATTACAGGTGAGAGCCACTGCATCTGGCTATTTTTTTGCATTTTTTTTTTAAGAGATAGGGCTGTGGTGCCTAGGCTGATCCTGAACACCAGACCTCGAGTGATCCTCCTGCCTCAGCTTCCCGAGTAGCTGGAATTGCAGGTGACTGCCACCATGCCCGGCTAATTTTTGTATTTTTAGTAGAGACGGGGTTTCATCATGTTGGCCAGGCTGGTCTCAAACTCCTGACCTTGGGTGATTCGCCCACCTCAGCCTCCCAAAGTGCTGGGATTACAGGTGTGAGCTACCATGCCTGGACTGACCCAAATTTTGAAAGTTCTACTGTTGGCAAAATGGTATCAAACAGTATCACATGCTATGGAGAACTGTTTTGTGAAAGAAGAGTTTATCGATGCAGAAAACTTCATTGTTACCTATTTATTTATTTATTTTTTGAGATGGAGTTTTGCTCATTACCCAGGCTGGAGTGCAATGGAGCGATCTCGGCTCACTGCAACCTCTGCCTCCTGGGTTCAGGCAATTCTCCTGCCTCAGCCTCCTGAGTAGCTGGGATTACAGGCACGCGTCACCATGCCCAGCTAATTTTTTTGTATTTTTAGTAGAGACGGGGTTTCACCATGTTGACCAGGATGGTCTCGATTTCTTGACCTCGTGATCCACCCGCCTCGGCCTCCCAAAGTGCTGGGATTACACATTGTTACCTTATTTTAAGAAATTGCCACAGCCACCTTCCACAACCACCACCCTGATGAGTCAACAGCCATCACCACTGGCCCTCCACCAGCAAAAAGATGAGGATTTGCTTAAGGCTCAGATGATCATTAGCACCGTATGGGGCCAGGTATGGTAACTCATGCCTGTAATCCCAGCACTTTGGGAAGTTGAGGCAGGAGGCTCACTTGAGGCTAGGAGTTTAGACCAGCCTGGGCAACATAGCGAGACTCATCTCTACAGAAAAAAATTAAAATATATACATGGTGTTTTTAGACATATGCTATCATACACTGGATAGATTATAGTATAGTGTAAACATAACTTTTCTATGCACTGGGAAACCAAGAAATTTGTGTGACTTGCTTTATCAGGTGGTCTGGAACTGAACCCAAAATGTCTCTGAGGCATGCCTATATTTATATTGTTTGCCCTCTGTCTCCCCCACTAGATTATAAGCTCCTTCCTCCAAGGAGCAGGAAGTTTTGCTTGTTTTATTCAGCCCTTGGGCAGCACCTGGTGCACTGCTGCCCCTTGGTAAAGTGGCGGCATCCATGCAGGTAGGGATCCATGGGTAGGGATCTTTTAAGATGAGGAAGCCAGGCATGGTAGCTCACACCTATAATCCCAACACTTTGGGAGGCTGAGGCCAGTGGATCACCTGAGGTCAGGAGTTCGAGAACAGCCTGGCCAACATGGCGAAACTGTCTCTACTAAAAATACAAAACAGCCAGGTGTGTTGGCGCGTGCCTGTAATCCCAGCTACTGAGGGGTTGAGGCAGGAGAACTGCTTGAATCTGGGGGCAGAGATTGCAGCGAGCCAAGATCATGCCACTGCATTCCAGCCTGGGCAACAAAGAGAGACTCTGTCTCAAAAAAAAAAAACAAAAATAAAAGATGAGGAGAGGGGACATTTCCGACAGAACAAGTGACTGTAAAAAGGAGTTGAGAAGGGGCTGGACCCAGGCCCTAGGGACTCCAGAGCTCTGCCCTTTGTCCTGTTCCAGGCATCTCCCTGAGGGATGGGCTGGGCTGGGTGGAGCTGGCAGGAAGGGATGTTGAGGTTGCCAGAAACTCGCCAGGAATCCCTGTCAGAGGGCACTGGGGCAGGGGCAGGATTACTGGGGCCATGGGTGAGGACTGGGGCAGAGGTAGGGCCGAGGGGATTCGGCTCTGGGGGGGGTGTCCCACTGACTGAATATCCCCCCTAGGCCCTTTCTTTGCCCGAAAGAGTTTCTGAACAGCTGGATCCAACTCCTGAGGACTGAGCAGGGGTAAGAAGGGCAGTGGGGAAGAAAGTTGTGTGGGGGATGGAAGGGGGATGGGGGAAGGGCCAGGTCTGGGGCCTTGGGAGGAAGCAAAGCCTTCTGAAGCAGGGAAGCCTGGAATCAGATGCAGGCAGGGACAAGTGAGTGGCTGGATCCCTGAGAATGTCTGCATAAAAGAGCAAATGTTGTACCAACAGCCTCTGCGTGCCTCGTCTCTTTGTGTGTGTGTAATTTAAAAATAGAGATCAGGTCTGGCTATGTTGCCTAGACTGGTCTCGAACTCCTGTACTCATGCAATGCTCCTACTTTGGTCTCCCAAAGTGCTGGGATTTCTTTTTTTTTTTTTTTTTTTCATTCTCAAAGGAGGTAATGAGATTTATGTGTTTTATGTGAAGTGACTCATGTCAACCCATGAGTCATTATCTCAACCATTATCATCCCTTTTGGCAGATGACAAAATTGAGGCACAGAAAGGTGACGTGACTGCCTGAGGTGACATGGGCAGCATGGGGCAGCTCCAGGGTGGTACTGCTGTTCTCTGCTGTGTTTCTGTATGCTGCTCCCTCTCTCTGTCTGTGCTTCAAGTGTGTGCTTTCTGGTCAGGTGTGAGTGTGTCTGAGGTTCATGTGTTCGTTTGCACCTCTGCAAGTATGTGTCATGGCTAGTGTCCTGTCCTGTGTCCGTCGGCACTTTTTTTTTTTTTTTTTTTGAGATGGAGTTTAGCTCTTGTTGTCCAGGCTGGAGTGCAATGGAATGACCTTGGCTCACTGAAACCTCTGCCTCCTGGGTTCAAGCGATTCTCCTGCCTCAGCCTCCTGAGTAGCTAGGACTACAAGCGTGCACCACCACACCCAGCTAATTTTGTATTTTTAGTAGAGACGGGGTTTCTCCATGTTGGTCAGTCTAGTTACGAACGCCCGACCTCAGGTGATCTGACCACCTTGGCCTTCCAAAGTGCTGGGATTACAGGCGTGAGTCACTGCGCCCAGCCCTGTCAGGACTTTTTCTCAGCCTATACATGTTCTTGGTATGTTTGAAGGTATGAATGTTTGTATGCAAGCGTCATGGCCTATGTGTGTTTCTTAGCCTGTGAGTGCATCTGTGTCTGTTTCTCTTGGCCTGTAAGCTTGTGTGAGTGCGTCTCTATATCTCTGAATGGATATACTTGCTTGTGTGTGTCCTGGTCTCTGTGTGTGTGTTTAGAACAAATCTCTCCCCATTTGCTCAAGCTGGAACCCAGAGTGTCATCCCGGCTACCTCCCCACCCCCCAACTCCCATGCAATCCATCCCTAGTCCTGCCCACCCTGCCTATTAGGGGCCTCCGGAACCCGGCCCTTCTCCCCCCCTCTACTGCCTCCTCCCTGGTCCAGGATGTAGCATCATTATCTGGGTAACTGTGACATCTCTGATTTTGTTCTCTGATCTGTTGTCCACACAGCAGCCAGAGTATCCTTCTAAAACATAAATCTGTTCACATACTTCCAACCCTTCAACATCCCCTGCCTTGCTCTTAGGGTAAAGCCCCTAGTCCTGGACATGGCCTCCCAAACCAGATACCATCCTCCTTTCTCTTTCTCTATTTTTTTTTTTTTTTTTTTTTGAGACGGAGTTTCGCTCTTGTTACCCAGGCTGGAGTGCAATGGCGCGATCTCGGCTCACTGCAACCTCCGCCTCCTGGGTTCAGGCAATTCTCTGCCTCAGATTCCCGAGTATCTGGGATTACAGACACACACCACCATGCCCAGCTAATTTTTGTATTTTTAGTAGAGACAGGGTTTTCAGCATGTTGGTCAGGCTGATTTTGAACTCCTGACCTCATGATCCACCTGCCTTGGCCTCCCAAAGTGCTGGGATTATAGGCGTGAGCCACTGCACCTGGCCCCCTCTCTCTTTTTGAGACAAAGTCTCACTGTTGCCCAGGCTGGAGTACAGTGGTTGATCATAAGTCACTGCAGCCTTGACCTCCTAGGCTCAATTGATCCTCCCATCTCAGCCTCCCAGGTAGCTGGGACTACAGGTGCACCCCACCATGCCCAGCTAATTTTTGTATTTTTGGTAGAGACAGAGTCTCGCTATATTGCCCAGGCTGGCCTCAAACTCCTGGACTCAAGCGATCCTCCCACCTTGGCCTCCCAAAATGCCAGGATTACAGGTGTGAGCCACTGTACCCAGCTAGCCATCATCCTCCTCTCTTAACCTGCCTGCCCTGTTTCGTCTTCCTCTTTGTCTTGGCCTTGGCTGAGCTCCCCCTGCACTGTAACTCACTGCTTCCTCAAGCCCAGGTCTTTCTCTGTCCTGTCCTCTCTGTTCCCCTGCCCTCCCCCTGCTCTCCCCCTGCACAGCACTTAATGTCTGCTCACCCTTGGGTCCAATATTGCCTCCTTGGGAAGCCTCCCAATTCTGTCTTCTCAGGGTATTTTTCTCTGTTGTATTTATCACAGTTTACAGCCATAGTCTTATCTGAGTAATATCTGTGTCCCCAGCTCAACTGTGAATCTGTCCTTCTTGCTACCGAGAGCCCAGGCCTGGCACAGCTTGGTGTTCGGTGAATGTCTGCTGAACGAATCTGTGTGACTAGAACCTCTTGGGCCCAGAATCAAGTTTGGTTCCACAGCAGTTGTGGGCCCACAAACTCCCTGCCCCGAGGAGACTGGGGCAGCCATCTCTTTGCCCTCACTGGGCAGGTAAGGAAGCCCAGGCAGCCTTGGTCCCTCAGAGCCCCAGTGTCGTCATCTGAGAAATGGGGTGATCAAGGACACTAGCCTCATCCAGTTACTGGCAAGATGAAACTGATGACGAGGATTGCTCCAGCCAGCCCCGATGCCCTTGAGGCAGGAGCGAGTTCTGATTAATTCATCTAAGGCCAGACACCAGGGCAGGCCTCAGGAAATGACAGGCAAATCTTGGAGTTTGCAGTCATGAGCCTTTGTGAATGGCTTATTTTGCAGGGAGCCCTACTCAACTGGATTCTGACTCCTCATGACAACCCTAAGGGAAGCATGATTATTAATATCTCTGTTACAGTTCACACATTCCTTCACTTATTAATCCAATAAATATTTGAGTGCCTATGTGCCTGGCATACTGGGCTCTGTAAATATAGGGTAAACAAGGCAGATACAGCCCGGCTTTTAGGATGCTCACTGTCTAGGGGGAATAACTAATAATAACCTTCGCTTCTCAGGAGGGTTTGCTGGGTGCCTGTGCCATACGCTCTACACCCATTCAAACCTCACAAAAGGAGGCGCTCCTATCATCATACCCATTTTAGAGCTCAGACAGCTGAGGCAGGGAAAGAGGGAGCCTTCTGCCCAGCGCATCACTGCTCCTAGCCTGAGGAACCAGGTCTCTGAAGCCCACATTTCTTAACCACAGTCTGTACTGCCTCTGGGTATGCCATACTGCTTGTGAGGCTCAGTGTCTTGTGACAGCAAGTGCCCTTGGGCTCCAGTCTGTCTGCCCTCTGAGCCTGTCTGAGCCTGTGTGTGTCTGGAGCCAACTCCAGGTCAACTCTGGGCTAATGATGTGTTCTACCACAGGGGAAACAATGAGTCTGGGGTCCCTGGGGCTGAGGGGTGGTGGTAGTTTCTTTCCTGCATGGGAACTTCCCACAGGTCCTCATGCTGACTGACAAATGCTTCTAACTGAGGACCTGCTCCTGTCTGAGGCTTGCAGGATTTCTGATGGCCTGTCAGCCTTTCTTCACCCTTTTGAGATCTGAAAATAATGTGACATCCAGAGAAATCAGGCCTTCCCTTCTTTTTCCTGAGGCAGGTGTGGAGGTCTAAAGCCAAGTCAGGGCCCCTTGTCTTGGAAGGGGTAGGGGTCAGGGCTAGGCCCCGGTGGAGCCGGCTGAAGCAGGTGGACTGACATGGATGGATGGATGGACTGACTTGCCGGGTGGGAGGTCGGGGCTGCGATGAGCTTTACTGGCCCCGCTGCACTCTCCACTACAGGTACCCCTTCCTCCTACCTCTTCTTGACTCACCCCTAGACTTCCTCTTTGAGTAACAGCTGCTAACCCCCTTCTCCCTTATCCTCTCAAGAGCAACGGGGCCCTGAACATCGGCGCTCGAACCATTCCCCAGGTGGGAAACACTGAGGGCAGCCGTTGCCCTTGATCACACAGCGAATGAGGAACCCGAGCGGGAACCCTGGTCCACGAGGCTCGCATTCCGGACTCTGCTCCCAAGCCGATCTGGGCGTCAGCTAGTCCCTGTGACAGGGTGGGCCTCTCGGCTCTCACATCACCCCCTTCTCACAATGGATTATCCCGTCGTCCCCGCAAGCGGCAATGGGCCAGTCCGCGGAACCCCTCACTCCTCGCGGCAGTGGGCCAGTCCACGCTGTCCCCATTGCCCCGCAGGATATGCGAGGTTCCTTCCGGGCTGCTGCCGGTCTCCGGGCGCTCACCTTTGGCCTTGCCTTTTCGCCACCGCCGGCGACCGCGGCTCCTTGAGCCCTCTTTGGCATTCTTCGAGGCCGGGGCGGCCTCGGCGGCTTGCGTTCCCCCAGCCGACTCCATCAATTCCCCGCGGTCCTTGCGCGGGGGCCAATTCCCCCCGCGAGGCCCTGCCCGGAGGGCCAATCCTCGCTACACACTGCGGTGGGCCCCCCTTATCACCCAATCCCGGGCTTGCTCTTCTGTGGGCCCCGCTTCCTAACCAATCCTGGTCTCCCTCCGCTGCCGTGCTCCGCCCCAACCGCCAGAATTTAAGACCTGGCTCCTCCCCTGCCGCGCATTAAAGGGCTACCGGCCAACAAAAATGCAGCCTCTGAGGCGGCGAAAAGCGTCCTTCGGGCAGGACTAGTGCGGAGCCCCGCGGGGAGCTCCCCAGGAGGGAAGTCGCAGTCCTCCCTCGTGCTGGGAAACATCCCACGTGCAGACTCAGCCTCGCCAGCCCCCTCACCTTCCCAGGGAGGGCTCCCCTAGAACGCGGCCTGACCCGCCTGCTGAATGGGGAAAACGGGGCGCCTCTGAGCCTCTGCCTGGGGTGGGGGCGGGCTAGGTCCTCTGCCAACTCAAAGACGAGGCGGAGCGCCAGCGTTGGAGGCATGGCTGTGCCGGAGAGTCTCTGGAAGAGGGAGCCCTGCCTTCCCTCTCCAGTCTCCTTGTCCTCCTGTTCTCCCTCCGTCTCCGCCCCGCTCATCCCTGCTCCGGAGAATGGCGAGGGAGAGGGTGTGTGTGTGTGTGTGTGTGTGTGTGTGTGTGAATGGCGAGGGAGAGGGTGTGTGTGTGTGTGTGTGTGTTGGGGGGCGGGGGGGGGGCGGGAGAATGCTCGGCGCCTGCGCACTAGCTTCAAGCCGCGGGCCGGCCCACGAGAGGAGGTAGAGGGAACCACGCTTGCCTAAGAAAAGGCGGGAAACAGGAGGCTCGAGGCTCGCGCACACGCACACAGCCAAGTGCTTCTGGATCCCCTGAGAGGCGGCCTCGCCCGCCGCGGCGGTGTGGGGAGGGCGTCCCTTGCGACCGTGCTCTGGAGGCCTGGAGAAACAACTTTCCAGGTCCTCAATCCCTGTCCTGCCTGCCGCCGCCTCTCTTCCATCCTTCTCAAAGCATACCACCAGCCCCGGCTCTGAGAAACGAGTTACCCTCTTCTTCTCAGCTCTGGGAGACACGGGATGAACTGGCCGCCATTGCCTGCCCCCTGGACCAGGGCCTCACAGATGCTCACAGCTTCAGGATTAGGGCTGCATTGCTTTCCCCCCACCACCTCGGCCGACTTCAACAAGTAACCTCCAGTTCCGTGGATAAAACTTGCATTCACCCCTTCTCCATGGCAGGGGTTTTGAGCCTAGAGAAGGAAGATTGGAGCTTCCTGGGGCTCCTGTGAAGCAGGCAGGGGGCGGCACTGGGCCCTGGGAAGAGGAGGGAGTGCCTGCGGCGAGCCCAGAGCCTTGGGTCCATCACCCTCTGATGCTGCTCCCTCAACTTTCCTGCCGTCAGTCCCTGACCTTGCCTGAGACCTTGGTGGCTCCCGCACCTCCCTCCAAGCTCCTCCTTGCTGAGAACATAACCCGCAAGGCTGTTCCGCCTGGCTGGACTGAGTCCCCTATGGAGGCAGCCTGGCAGGGAGCAGGTGTCTTTCTGGCAGCAGAGGACAGACCTGGTAAACTGAGAGATGGTTGATGCCCTGAAGTTCTGCCTAACTTGCATGGAAACTCCAAAGGGTAAGTAAGTTCCTTGTCTCGCATTGTATTGCTGGGACTTAGCCCATGTCTGCTCCAGAGCTGGTGCTTGGTCAGTTTCTGTGGATGGATGAATGAATCCTGGCAAGAAGGCCGCTTTCCTGGTCTCCTGGTCCCTAGCCCAGAGTGAGAAAGCTTTCCCACTCTGGGATTTGATTTTCCCCAGATCCTCTTAGGGAGGCAGTCGGGTGCAGAGACCCCGGCTTCAAATACTGACTTTGCCACTTCCTAACTGCATGGCCCTGTGAAAGATCCTTTACTTCTTTATTTTTCTGCCTCAGTGTCCTCATTTGCAGAATGAGGATGTTGGCTGGGTGTGGAGTGGCTCATGCCTGTAATCTCAGCACTTTGGGAGGCCGAGGTGGGAGGATTGCTTGAGGCCAGGAGTTTGAGACCAGTCTGGGCAACATAGGTGAGATCACGTCTGTACAAAAAATGTAAAAATTAGCTGGGCATGGTGGTGCACCTGTAGTCCCAGCTACTTGGAAGGCTGAGGTGGGAGGATGGCTTGAGCCCAGGAGTTCGAGGCTGCAGTGAGCCGTGACTGCACTCCAGCCTGGGCAACACAGTGAGACTTCGTTTTATTTTATTTTTTCCTCTTCTTCTTCTTCTTCTTCTTTTTTTTTTCCTGTTGCCCAGGCTGGAGTGCAGTGGCACAATCTTGGCTCACTGCAACCTCCCACTCCCAGGTTCAAGCAGTTCTCTGCCTCAGCCTCCCAAGTAGCTGGGATTACAAGCGCCTGCCACCATGTCCAGATAATCTTTGTATTTTTGGTAGAGAAAGGGTTTCACCATTTTGGCCAGGCTGGTCTTGAACTCCTGACCTCATGATCCACCACCTCAGCCTCCCAAAGTGCTGGGATTGGAGGCATGAGCCACTGTGCTGGACTTTTTTTTTTTTTTTAATAATGGCAATGTTGATTTTTATCTCAGGATTGTTGAAGGATGGCCAGAGCTAACTTGATGCACCATAATTTTTTAGTATTTCTTAAGTAAATGAATGTCCCTGAGAGGCTTCAGTTCCTTCAGGTTCAGACTCACCTGTGTCCTGGTAGTGTCTGTGATTCTGGGCACTGGTTTTCTCATGTGGCGACGTCCCACCATATCCTAACATCGCTTTATAACCGGATTTTCTTTTCAAGGCTAGCTTCACTCCCGGGGCCACCATTCCAGCCGTCATGGCTGAAGAATCTGTGTCTGAAGATGACCCCATATCTGATTCTGACTCAGAATCTGTGATCCACTCAAAATATGCCTTCCACTCTAGGGCTGATCACTGTATGGACAGTTCTTGCAGTTTTTTTTAGAAATCCTGGCTCCGTCAAAGATCCTTGCTTGGATTTGGCTCCCTGGACTGGAGTTGTTCGCTGGGTTGTAGGGTCTGACTGTTCAGATGTCTCTTGGGATGTACATTCAGTGGGTGCCGGTGGTTTCCTTTTGGCTCTAGGTTTAGCCTGAGCCGCGGGTATTGATTCAGCTTCTTGTTGAGTTGGAGGTGGCTTTCCTGGCCCTGGCCCTGGTTGGGCTATGTGTCTTTCTCTCAATGCTGGCTCCTGCTGAGTTGTAGATTCTTTTCCTAGCCCAGGTCCCTGCTGGGAAGCAGCTTCCTGTTGAGTGAGGGGCACCCTTTTGATGTGAGGTGATTGCTGTGGTGCAGGCTTTTGTGGGGCAAGAAATTCCTCTTGCAAAGCAGATATTTGTTGGGCTCTAGGTTCCTTCTGGGATTCAGCATCATGTTGGGCAGGAGGCTCCTGCTGGGTGAGGGGTCTTTGCTTTGAAGCAGGCTCCTGTTGAGTATTGGATCCCTGCGGAGTCTTTGATTCTGGCTGGGCTGTGGGTGTCTCTTCTGGCCCAGGCTCTGGCAGGGTTATAGGCCTCTGGTGTGGCTCAGGTTCCCAATCTGGCCTAGATACTAACTGAGAACCTGGCTCCATTGTTATTTCCCTCACCAGAGAGGTTGATCTCCCAGGTTTCATCCTTCTGGGCTCTGACCCAGGCCTCTCTCTTCACAGATCTCTCATTGATTCCTCATGATGGCACTTCCCTTTGGGTTCCACTTCATCCTGGCATCACCGGTCTTCCTTTTTAAGGCAGCTGGCAGTGGGCTGATCACAGCTGGCCCCCACTAAGTAGTGAACTCTGTTGCCTCTTTTGAGGGAGGATTAGGAATAGGAGGAGCCTATGTGCCTAGCACTCTTATAAGAATGGAGGGGCTAGCTCTCTTGTGTCATAAATAGGGCCCCACCCCACTCACCACTCACTTAAAATGTTTCTTCTCATAAGGCAAGCATCCCAATTTAGTCCTCTGGGTCATTTGGGATGATAGAAGCCAGATGCTGAATGAGTATTCCTTTTTTCTCTCTCCTTTTGATGTTTGAGGAAAGCATCATTCAGGAGGCAGTCTTTGTAGTTGTTGTCATAATTATTTCCGTCTTTGTTCTTTCCTACAAATGGTTGCCAGTTTATTTATTTATTTATTTTTGAGACAGAATCTGGCTCTGTTGCCCAGGCTGGAGTGCAGTGGTGCCAGTTTTGCTCACTGCAGCCTCTACCTCCTGGGTTCAAGCCATTCTCCTGCTTCAACCTTCTGAGTAGCTGGGACTACAGGCATGCACTGCCATGCTGGGCTAATTTTTGTATTTTTAGTAGAGACTGGGTTTTGCCATGTTGGCCAGGCTGGTCTTGAACTCCTGACCTTAAGTGATTCACGCCCCCCAACCCAAAGTGCTGTGATTACAGGTGTGAGCTACTACACCCAGCCAGGTTGCCAGTTTAATTTCCTTATATTGTCACTCTGATCATTTAAGTCCCATGCTAAAGGCGAATGTCATGCCCTCCCATTTTTATAGCTTGAAGCCCCTCTGAATGACATTTGAGATTCTCTATGCCATCTCTCTAGCCTTAAAGTATGGTTCTGTACTGGATTGGAAACTCAGAGAATACAGTGACCACTGATGATGATGACTGATGATGACTGTGGTAATGGTGATGAGAGTAGTCATAAATACCGAGGGCTGCCTAAGTGCTAAGAAACTGTGCCAAGTTTTTTTTTTTAAACCTATATTATCTTTAATAAGACCATGTCTGGTTCATTGGTATGCTTTTTTTCTTTATCCCACCTAGCTCTTATCTCAGAAAGATTTGTTAGAATGAGTGACAGATGAACAAGTAGGCCAGTGGAGAGAAGTATGTGTAGAATCTGGATTCAGTCTGCAGTGAATAGGGTAAAATGGGTCCTTTGGATTTGAAGGAAACAATTTTGATATATTACGTTTTAAAAATATTTATTGACATCTGTTTGCTACTTTCCTGATTGTAGTTAAGATCAAATGAGTCCAGCTAGGAATCTACAGTTTCCTGGAATCTTTCAGATAATTAAGACTAAGCCTGGGTAGGGGGAGGGCACAGGATAAGAATGATGAGAGAAAAGGCACTAGAAAGAGCAATAATCAAAATGATCTTGAGAAACATGCTTTTTGAGAGCACCGGAATGATTTAGGGGGTGGGTGCGTGGGAGAATGAGGTGGGAGAAGAAAGGTGTCCTCTAGGTGTGCTCACTGTCTTCTTGACTGAGAATGTTTAATTGGGAGAGTAGGCGCTCAGAGCTCCTACAAAGGCAGAGCAAAGCTTGTTAGCTGACATTGTTTGAGAAATTGCTGGCAGGCTCTGGAATGCTTGTTTGGCTTCCTGTGGTGCCTTCGGTGTCCTACGATGCAAATAGAAGGGAGAGGCTAGTGTTAAAAACATTTTCAACAGTTAATTTATTTTATTTTTTTTTTGAGATGAAGTCTCACTCTTTTACCTAGGCTGGGGTGCAGTGGCGTGATCACAGCTCACTGCAACCTCCGCCTCCCAGGTTCAAGTGATTCTCCTACCTCAGCCTCCCAAGTAGCTGGGATTACAGGCACATGCCACCACGCCTAGCTAATTTTTGTATTTTTAGTAGAGACGGGGTTTCAGCAAGTTGGTCAGGGTGATCTGGAACTCCTGACCTCTGGTGACCCATCTGCCTTGGCCTCCCAAAGTGCTAGGATTACAGGCATGAACCATTGTGCCTGGCCTTAACATTTAATTTTTATGAGAGTTTTAAAAATTATAAAAATAAGACTCATCCAGTGGAGAAAATTTTAAAAATCCAGTAAAAAGTAAAAGGACTCCTCCCATCCCAGCCTCTGCAACACACTTTCCAGGGCTAACCACTGTTAATATGTTTGCTACATATTTTTCCATACCTTCTGGTATATAAATATAATGGTTTATTTTTAAAAACAAAAATGAGATTATACTCTACGTATTACCTTAGTGTGCACCTTTAACAAATCTGGCCAGGCATGGTGGCTTATGGCTGTAATCTGAGCACTTTAGGAGGCTTGAGCCCAGGAGTTCAAGACCAGCCTGAGCAACATGGAGAAACCCTATATCTATGAAAATATAAAAACTGGCCGGGCATGGTGGCCTGGGTACCTGTGTACCTGTGGTCCCATCTGATGGGGAGGCTGAGGTGGGAGGAACGTTTGAGCCCAGGAGGTGTGCTGTGATTGTGCCACTGCATTCCAGCCTGGGTGACAGAGCAAGACCTTGTCTCAAACCACCACCCCTAAAAAAACCCAAATCTATTTTTGGAAAGTATTATATTTCTATAGAAGTTCATAGAAGCTTATACATGCAGTATAAGTTTCTATTAACAACAAATAGGTATAAAGCAGATATTCGTGAAACTACTACCTAGAGTTAGAATATTGCTGCCGGGTGCAGTGGCTCACGCCTGTAATCCCAGCACTTTGGGAGGATGAGGTGGGCGGATCACCTGAGGTCTGGAGTTTGAGACCAGCCTGACCAACATGGAGAAACTCCGTCTCTACTAAAAATACAAAATTAGCTGGGTATGGTGGCACATGCCTGTAATCCCAGCTACTCGGGAGGCTGAAGCAGGATAATCGCTTGAACCCAGGAGATGGAGTTTGTGATGAGCCTAGATCATGCCATTGCACTCCAGCCTGGGCAACAAGAGCAAAACTCCAAAAAAAAAAAAAAAAAAAAACATCGAATACTGCCAGCATTTTCTTTATTATTTACCACCTATGTATATACATTCCTAAACAGTTTAGTTTACTTTTGCTCATTTTTGAACTTTATGTATACATTATGGTCTGAATGTTTATGTCTCTCCCAGTTTTTTTTTTGAGACACAGTCTCACTCTGTTGTCTGGGCTGGAGTGCAGTGGCTCACTGCAACCTCTGCCTCCTGGGTTCAAGTGATTCTCCTACCTCAGCCTCCCAAGTAGCTGGGATTACAGATGTGCACCATCCCGCCCAGCTAATTTTTTTGTATTTTAAGTCGAGATGGGGTTTCTCCGTGTTGGCCAGGCTGGTCTTGAACTCCTGACCTCAGGTGATCCGCCTGCCTTGGCCTTCCAAAATATTGGGATTACAGGCGTGAGCCATGTGCCTAGCCTCTGCCAGATTTATATGTTTAAATCCTAGCCCTCAAGGTGATGGTATTAGGAGGTGAGGCCTTTGGGAGGTGATTCGGTCATGGAGGCAGAGCTCTTATCAGTGGGATTAGTGCCCTTATAAAAGATGCCGAAGGAGTTTGCTGCTTCTGCCATGTGAGGTTAGAGTGAGAAGGCTGCTGTGTATAAAGAAGCAGACCCTCACCAGACAATCTATTGGCACCTTGATCTTGGACGTCCCAACCTCCAGAACTGTGAGAGATAAATTTCTATTTTGTAAAATCACTCCATCTATGGTATTTTGTTATGTTATTCTGCAAACCAAGCAGACTAAGACAGTACATAAAAATCATACTATAGTGATTCACTCATGTCTTATTTTTTTTTACTCAATATTATGTTTGTAAGAATCATTAATTTTATTATGTTTGTTCGTCCTCATGGATATATGATGTTCTAAGTACCACAGTTTATTTATTGATTCTACCATTGATGAATGTTTGGTCAGTTTTTAGTTTGAGGCAGTTATGAGCAATGCTACAATGAAATTCCTGTACACGTCTCCGGTAGATTGAAGCATATATACCCTTTGAGTATATACCAGAGAGTAGAAGAGTAGAATTGCTTAGTCACAGGACTATACCTAGCTTAAACTTTAGTAAATCACTGCCAGCAATTTTACACTCCCATTAACAGCATATGAGAGTTTTTTTGCTGTACTGTGCCAGTGCTTCATCTCGTTAGACTTTACATGTTTTTGATGTGTATTGACTTTTGTCACAAACTTAAAACTTTTGGCCATTCTGATGATTGTACAGTGATATCTCACTTTTTTTTTTTTTTTTTTGAGACAGGATATTGCTTTGTTGCCCAGGCTGGAGTGCAGTGGTGCGATCTCGGCTCACTGCAACCTCCACCTCCTGGGTTCAAGTGATTCTCTTGCCTCAGCTTCCCTGGGATTACAGGTTTGTGCCACCATGCCTGGCTAATTTCTGTATTTTTTTGTAGAGCTGGAGTTTCGCCATGTTGGCCAGGCTGATCTTGAACCAGGGAGGAGTCAAATTCTGTTTGATGCTGATACTGGTATAATCATCAGAGACTAATGACCAGGTCTTCAGCAGCCCCATCTACCCCCACTTTGGTAAACAGTGAGGTTTTGAAATCTAAGAATTTATTAAACCTTTCTAGTATCAGGAGAATTGTGTCCTGCTTTTCCTGCTCTTCCTATTTCCCGGCAAGTTGACACTGAGTAGAAAGGGCTGAGTTGTGTACTTATCCTGGTCTTAATTTCACCTCTTTTTTTCTATTCTCAACCCATGCTTCATCCCTAGTAATTCCACGGAGTGACTCTGGTATAAGGAAAGTCATTCTCTGAAAACTTACTTATTTTCTTCACATTGCCCTTGAAATGATCACAGGGACACTGCTTCTTTGGCAGCCCAGACGCTGTCATGAGTTTTCTTCTAGGGCCTCTCAGGAACCAATCTGAAACAACAGCATTACTACTTAGATGGGAAAGTTAATATATTTGATAGGAGGGAGTAGGACAGAGCTTTACTTGGCATCTTCTGTGCCTTGCATTTCTACTGCAGTGGGGTGGGAAAAGGGGTCAATACAGTATAGTGGGGACATCCAGCTATTTGAAGCCAGTATTTCTGAGTTGTTTTTCCTGACCTGTTTGGCCAAGGGTTTGGTGGCAGGTTTAGAGGGTGTATCAGAATATCATGAATCCAAAGAATTAGGAGCAAGGCCTGGGTGTCTGCCTTCCAGTGGCTGCTTTCCCTCGGGCAAGCCATTTTGCCTCTCTGCTTTCAGCCTTGTCTGTGAGTAAAACAAGGCTGAGAATAGGATTCAGGAAGCTTTTGGAAGGCTAGGAAAAAATAAAAAGCCTTTTGGACGGTAGCCCTGGGTTCTTCAGGAAAAGGATAAGGGGCAGGGGGCAGCCTGACATTTGGCTGGCTTTCCCCTAGACCTTGGAGGAGTCCAGTTCTTGCCTGACAGTCAGGAAGAAAGCAGGCACGGGTGCTGCATGTGGCAGGCTGGTGGAGAGGGGAATGGGTGAGGTCAGCTGAGATAACATCTGCATTGGTCTTAGAGGGGCCCCAGGGAGAGAGCTGGGGTCATGGTGATGCCATCGCTATTGTTGATGCTGAGTTACTGACCTTTGCACTCACATTCTTGGCCGCCTTCCTGGAGCCACCTCCTAGAAGCCTGGCCTTGGTCCCTATGGCCTCTGGCGACCCCTGTTGGAAGGAAACAGGTGCATCCATACACTGGAAAGGGAAGGGGCCAACAGAAATGGTCCTCCCAGCATTGTGCTACCTACGTCAGCACAGTACTATTTTTCCATTTTTACTTCAGGAATCTAGGTGACTTCAAGAGACAAATATTTTATTTTAATTTATATTTTTGAGATGGGGTTGCCTAGGCTGGTCTTGAACTCTTGGTCTCCAGTGATCCTTCTGCTTTGGCCTCCCTAAGTGCTAGGATTACAGGTGAGAGCCATTGTGTCCAGCTGAAGGGTCTTTTTTTTTTTTTTTTTTTCTGAGACAGAGTCTCGCTTTGTCACCAGGCGCCAGGCTGGAGTGCAGTGGCTCGAGCTCAGCTCACTGCAACCTCCGCCTCCTGGGTTCAAGCAATGCTCCTGCCTCAGCCTCCCAAGTAGCTGGGACTACAGGTGCATGCCACCATGCCCAGTTAGTTTTTTTTTTTTTTTAGTAGGGATGGGGTTTCATCATGTTGGCCAGGATGGTCTCGATCTCTTGACCTCATGATCCACCAGCCTTGGCCTCCCAAAGTGCTGAGATTATAGGCGTGAGCCACCGCGCCCGGCTGAGGGGTCTTTTAGTGGATAAGGAATTGAGGTTAAAAATCTGGCCTCTACGTAAGCATATTAAAAAATTTAATGACTAAAAAAAATCTGGCCTAGAGAAAAGCTTAGCTGAAGGTAGGTGGAGATAGAATGGCTTCTAGATGGAAGAGAGGATAAAAGGTAAGGGTTTGTTAAAACCTCCCCTCTCCCTCACCCCCTACATTAAAATCCTCATGACTTAAAAGAGTGAGAGCAAGAAGGAGATTATTCCATTAACTAAGATCTTCACTTGACCTCCAAGTTGCTGTATTGTTTTTTTTTGAAACAGGGTCTCACTCCGTCACTCAAACTGGAGTGTGGTGGTGCAATCATGGCTCACTGCAGCCTGGACCTCCTGGGCTTAGACAATCCTCCCACCTCAGTCTTCTGGGTAGCTGAAGCTTCAGGTGTGCATCACTCCTGGCTAATTTTTTGTATTTTTTGTAAAGACAGGGTTTTGCCATGTTACCCAGGCTGGTCTCAAACTCCTGAGCTTAATCAATTCGTCCGTCTTGGCCTCCCTGAAGTGCTGTGATTATAGGCATGAGTCACCACACCCAGCCCAAGTTGCCATATTTGAATCCAGAGTCCCAGTTCAACTATTAAACGATGTTATTTACCTTTGTTCCTCTGGAACAAATACATTCTTCTTTTGGCCTCTGAGTTTGTTTTATTTTCTGATTCTATCTTACACTTTTTTTTTTTTTTTTTTTTTTTTGTGTGTGTGTGTGTGGAGAACAGGGTCTTGCTATATTGCCCAGGCAGGTCTCGAACTCCTGGGCTCAAGCTATCCTCCCGCCTCTGCCTCTCTAAGAGCTGGGATTACAGGTGTGAGCCACAGCGCCTGTCTCTGATTCTATCTTATCTACAATTTTTGATACTTAAATATTCCTATGGCAGGCCGGGTGCGGTGGCTTATGCCTATAATCCCTTTACTTTGGGAGGCCAAGGCAGGCAGACCACAAGGTCAGGAAATCGAGACCATCCTGACTAACACAGTGAAACCCCATCTCTGCTAAAAATGCAAAAAATTAGCCAGGCATGGTGGCATGAGCCTGTAGTCCCTGCTACCTGGGAGGCTGAGGCAGGAGAATCACTTGAACCCAGGAGGCAGAGGTTACAGTGAGCCGAGATCATGCCACTGCACTCCAGCCTGACAACAGAGCAAGACTCTGTCTCAAAAAAAAAAAAAAAATATATATATATATATACACACACACACACACACACACACACACACACACACATTCCTATGACAGTCAAGGATGATGGTTTATAGACTTGAGATTCTCAGGCACAGTGGCTCACGCCTGTAATTCTAGCCCTTTGGGAGGTCGAGTTGGGCGGATCACCTGAGGTCAGGAGTTCAAGACCAGCCTGGCCATCATGGTGAAACCCCATCTTAAAAAAAAAAAAAAAAAGAGATTCTCAACTAAGAACTAGGCTCAGGTGACACCTCCTTTATGGGAGTTTCTGATATTTCCTGTTAGAATGAATTATGCCTTCATGTAGTTCCCCTTGTATTTGAATGCAATTCTGTTATTGCACTGTAATGCTATTTTTTGGAATCTTTTATGGACTGAATTATGTCTCCCAAAATTCACATGTTGAATCCCTAAGCCCCAGTACCTCAGAATGTCTGTATTTGGAGATAGGGCCTTTAAAGAGGTGATTAAAATGAGGCTGTGCTGTTATGGTGGGCCCTTCTCCAGTCTGGCTGGCATCCTTATAAGAAGAGGAGATTTGTACACACAAAAAGACCCCAGGGATACGTGTGCACAGAGGAACATGTGAGGACACAGCATGAAGGCAGCTCTTATGGACTGAAAGTGTGCCCCCCTCAAATTGATATGTTGAAATCCTAATCCCCAGTGTGGTAGTGTGAGGAGGTAGCCCTTTGGGAGATATTTAGGTCATGAAGGTGGAGCCCTTATGAATGGACGTAGGCCAGGTGTGGTGGCTCTCACCTGTAATCCCAGTGCTTTGGGAGGCTGAGGCCAGGGGCTCGCTTGAGGGCAGTAGTTCAAGATAGCCTGGGTAATGTAGCGAGGTCTTGTCTCTTCCAAAAAAAAAAAAAATTTAAAGGGACCCTAGACCCTTTAAAAAAATAGGCGTGGTGACTCATGCCTGTAGTCCCAGCACTTTGGGAGGCCGAGGCTGGTGAATCATTTGAGGTCAGGAGTTTGAGACCAGCCTGGCCAACATGGTGAAAGCCTGTCTCAACTGAAAATACAAAAATTAGCTGGATGGGGTTGCGCATGCTGCCTGTAGTCCCAGTTAGTAGGGGTGCTGAGGCAGAATTGCTTGAACCCGGGAGGCAGAGGTTTCAGATAGCCGAGATCATGCATCTGCACTCCAGCTTGAGCAACAGAGCAAGACCCTGTCTCAAAAAAAAAAAAAAAAAAAAGTGAAAGAAGAAAAGAGATCCTAGAGAGCTCTTTCATTCTCTTTCCACCTTGTGACAATATGAGAAGTCAGCTGTCTGTAACCTGGAAAAGGACCCTTGGCAGAATCCAATTGTGCTGGCACCCTGATTTTGGATATCCAGCCTGCAGAACTATGAGGAATAAATTTCTCTTGTTTATGCCACCCAGTCTGTGGTATTATGTTATGGCAGTTCTAGCAAACTAAAATAAAATCTTTGTCCTTCACTAGATTCTGAACCATTGGTTCAGTAGTCATTCAACTACATGGTTCCTGACACATGGTAGGCATTTGGTAAATGTTTGTTCAACAAGTGGTTGGATAAGTTGTTTGGAGAGGACCCTTAGAGATCATATGGCTCAATTCAGGTCTCCTCCTTCCCAGACTTCTGCCACACAGATGAAGGGTGTTACATCATTTCTCCAATGGCTGCTTTTCAAATGTTCTCATGTGCTGTTTTGAGTGCTGTCAAAGTAATTTAAGCAGGCACAGCCCCTGCCATCTAAACATTTCTAACATTTTTACTCTTGTCTGTCCTCTACTCCTAGTTCCAGAGAAAAACCACAGAATATTAGAGCCTGAAGGAAATCCTGGATATTATTTAGTTGAATTCCTTAATTCTGAAATTTTTTTTCTTTTCAGTTTAAATGTAATTTAACTGTTGGAGAAATGTTTTTTTTCTCCTCAGAAAAGAAAATTTCAAAAGTACAAACAAAGAAGTTATTATCCTTACCAACCATTCATATTTTGGCAGATTTGTTACCTACATATTTTTTTTGTTAATATAGTGGTAACCATAGCATGTAAACATATTCTCTTTTTCCATTCAGAGGCATGTTGCTGTGTCATCTTCATAACACATTTTTTTTTTTTTTTTGAGATGGAGTCTCCCTCTGTTGCCAGGGTGCAGTGCAGTGGCTTGATCTTAGCTCACTGCAACCTCTGCCTTCTGGGTTCAAGTGATTCTCCTGCCTCAGCCTCCCTAGTAGCTGGGACTACAGGCCCGTACCACCACACCCAGCTAATTTTTATGTTTTTAATAGAGATGGGGTTTCAGCATGTTGGCCAGGCTGGTCTCGGACTCCTGACCTCATGATCCGCCCCCCTCGGCCTCCCAAAGTGCTGGGATTACAGGTGTGAGCCACCATGCCTGGCCAACACATTTTTAATGAATGCATAATACTCTCAATAATTATATGTTCCAAATTATTTGCTGCTTTTACATTGCCGAATATTTTAGAAAGTTTTATTTTTTAGATGTTGGTAAATTTCTTTGTTCTTATAACTGTTTTCCAATTTTGGATTATTTTCTTGGGAGAGAGTTCCCAAAGTGGAATTACTGGGTCAAAAGTTAAGAAATCGCTGTACTAATTCAATTAAATCACTATCTCCCTTTCCTTTTTTTTTTTTAAGCTGAGGAAACAGGCCCAGAGAGAGCAAATGAAATGCCCAAGTTCATATAGGTATTGGTGACATATCTAGGCTGAAACCCAGGTCTAGGATTTTATTATATTTTTAGTGACAGGATCTTGCTATGTTGCCCAGGCTAGAGTGCAATAGCTGTTCACAGACATGACCACAGCACAGTGTGGCCTCAAACTCCTGGGCTCAAGTGATCCTCCTTCCTCATCCTCCTAAGCACTACCACACCCAACTACAGGTATAAGATTCTTAGTCTGTTGTTTTATTCTGCAGTGCTAGATGACCCTAGTTTCATAGATGAAACTGAAAATGAAGCTGCGTGGTGCTATAGTATTATGTCTCTCAAACCTCAGACAGTTTTAGACCTTCTTTGTGATTTTTTTTTCTATAGCTTGTACTACCCTTACTATTATTTACTTCATGCTTTTTCTTTCTTTCTTTCTTTCTTTTTTTTTTGAGGTGGAGTCTCGCTCTGTTGCCCAGGCTGGAGTGCAGTGGCATGATCTTGGCTCACTGCAACCTCCGCCTCCTGGGTTCAAGTGATTCTCCTTCCTCAGCCTCCTGAGTAGCTGGAATCACAGGCACCTGCCACCATACCTGGCTAATTTTTGTATTTTTAGTAGAGATGGGGTTTCACCATGTTGGCCAAGCTGGTCTTGAACTCTTAACCTGAAGTGATCTGCCCGCCTTGGCCTACCAAAGTGTTGGGATTACAGGCGTGAACTACTGTGCCTGGCCACTTCATACTTTTCCTTTTTTTTTTTTTTTTTTTTATAGAGATGAGGTTTCACCTTTTTGATCAGGCTGGTTTCAAACTCCTGACCTCAGGTGATCCACCTGCCTCGGCCTCCCAAAGTGCTGGGATTACAGGTGTGAGCCACTGCGCTTGGCCTCTTTTTTTGAGACAGAGTCTTTCTCTGTCGCCAGACGCCAGCCTGGAGTACAGTGGCATGATCTTGGCTCACTGCAACCTCCGCTTCCTGGGTTCAAGCAATTCTCCTGTCTCAGCCTCCCGAGTATCTGGGACTACAGGCGTGCACCACCACACCCAGCTAATTTTTGTATTTTTTAGTAGAGATGGGCTTTCACCAGGTTGGCCAGGTTGGTCTCGATCTCTTGACCTCGTGATCTGCCGCGACCTCCCAAAGTGCTGGGATTACAGACGTGAGCCACTGTACCCCGCCATACTTTTTCTTTAAATAAATTTAATTTGCAAAACATCCTCATCCTATGCAATATTAACTGAAATTACAGGTTTGATGTATGCTTAGATTTTTTTCCTAACATGTATTAAAATAAACACATAAGTATTAAAGTAAAAACAAGCTTATTTACTTTCCACCTAAAATCAGTTTTGGGAAATGCTGATACAATGGCATAATCATGGACTTTATATCCAGATAGACCTGGAGTCAGCTACTGGCTCTGTCACGTAACTATGTTGACTTAGACCACTCACTTGGCTTCTTTAATCTTTGAATCCCTGATTTGTAAAAGGAGGATGGTAAAATCTACCTTGCAGAGTTGTTAGGAATAAATGAGCAGCTGTGGGAGTCCAGTGCCCAGGCAGATATTGAGTACATGTTGGTTACCATCGTGGTTATTACTGTGGAGTTCTGGTTATTTTCCAAAGAGTGTGTATGCTGGAATATTGGGCTGTGGCTTTCTGCTGATGTGTATGTGTAAATAAGTTACTTCCACTTGTTAAGATTTGTGGTGCATCTGTCATTATTTTCATTTCCCAGATCCACTACATATGTACTTTGTGACTTTGGACATAGTACATATGTACTTTGTGTAACTTTTCTGTGCCTCATTTTCCTAATTTGTAAGATGTGGTTAATAATGGTACAATAGTCCTCCCTTATCCACAGGGGATGCATTCCAAGACCCCCAGTAGATACTTGAAGTCTCAGGTAGTACCGAATTGTGTTTTTTCCGTACATATATATTTATATTTATACACATGTTTATATTTATACATAGATATTTATGATAAAGTTTATGAATTAGGCACAGTATGAGATTAACAATAACTAATAGGATAGAACAATTTTTAAAATATAGTGTAATAAAAGTTATGTGAATGTGTCCTCTCTCTATTTCTCAAGATAACAATATTTTTGGACCACAGTTGGCAGGTAACCGCAACTGCAAATTACTGTACACCAGTATGCATGTGTGTTATTTCCCAGCTCTGACCACTAGAGGGCCTCAAAGCACTAGCACCTACTAGCAATGGGCATATCGGTGCCCATGGTCTGTAAACATCATTCTCCCATGAAAGGAACTAGGGCTTCCAGGAGAAATAGCTGATCCAGGACTGGGGCGGAAAAATACAAGAGGAGACTCAAGCTTCTTGTGGTATCAGAAAGTAAGGAACTGCTCAGAAAACGATGGGAATGTATGTAAACTTCACAGAAGCCAACTGGAAGGAGCTTCCGATGGCCAATTTTGGGACAATATGAGCAAGATAATAAAAAATGATAGTAATGGATTCCAACCCCAAAATACCCATGAGTCCATGCTGATATAAATAAATAACTGAACAAATAAGTAAATAAGGAAGAAGAGGCTGGGCATGGTGGCCAGTGCCTGTAATCCTGGCACTTTGGGAGGCCGAAGCAGTGGGATCACTTGGGGCCAGGAATTAGAGACCAGCCTGGCCAACATGACAAAACACCATCTTTACTAAAAATACAAAAATTAGCTGGGCGTAGTGGTGTGTGCCTGTAATCCCAGCTGCTCAGGAGACTGAGGCAGGAGGATCACTTGAGCCCAGAAGGTGGAGGTTGCAGTGAGCCAAGAAAAGAAATAACTCTTTCTTATGGCAGAATTCCGGTTAATAAATGTAGAAAGAAAACTGGAAAGAAAATCACTATTTGGCTAACACTGCAGTGATAATTATTTATAGGAAACAATCATCCATAGATTCTAGAAATTAATGTTAAAAGTATGATGATGATGTAACTGGTGAATAACAAGAAAAAAAGGTATGATGAGAAGAAACAGGCTATTTACCTATCTCCAAAGTGTCTCTCCACAAGATACTTATTAATTACAAGGAGATGAATAGTAACTTTAACCTGCAGACATCACCTGAACCAAGTGCTTAAAGTGAACCTCATCAATAACGAAAGATATCGACATCCTGGGCCTGTTCCTGGGACATCCAGAGAAGGATACCTCACTTCTGTAGTATTCTTGCCCAAAATGCCTAACTGCAAATATCAGACAAACCCAAATTCAGGGGCATTCTACAAAACAACTGGCTAGAACTTTTCAAAAGTGTCAAGGTCCTGAAAGAGGGGGAAAGACTGAGAAACTATTCCAGGTTGGAGGAGGCCTGGGATATGTGACATTTTATTCACAGGGATCCCGGATTGGAGTCTGGAGCAGAAAAAGGACACGAGTGGGATGATTAGAAAGATTTGAACGTTTTTAGATTAGTTAATATTGTGATATCAGTGCTAATCTCCTGGTTTTGATAATCGTATTATGGTTGCATAAGATATTGTTTGAAGACAATTGGATGAAGAATATACTGGAACTCTATCTTTACGATATTTTTGAAAGTCAGAAAACTGAAAAGTAAAAAAAAGAAATGTATTAAATTTCTGTGAGGACAAAATGAGATAGTGTGAAGTGCTTAGAACAATGCTTGTGATATAGGAGTTCTTAATGTGTCTGATACTATAAGTAATTTTATAATTAAATAATATTA
Organism: Aotus nancymaae; assembly: GCF_030222135.1. Classification (NCBI taxonomy): domain Eukaryota; kingdom Metazoa; phylum Chordata; class Mammalia; order Primates; family Aotidae; genus Aotus; species Aotus nancymaae. The sequence continues at coordinate 12,109,758 of NW_026988441.1, read as the reverse complement.
CAATTAATGAATAATCTGTTATTGTAAGTACTTTATTTCCTAATGTCCTCATATATTCTCACTTCTTTTCATTTCTTTTATTTTTTTTTGAGACCGAGTTTCACTTGTTGCCCAGGCTGGAGTGCAGTGGAGCAATCTCAGCTCACTGCAACCTCCGCCTTCCAGGTTCAAGCAATTCTCCTGCGTCAGCCTCCCGAGTAGCTGGGATTACAGGCATGCACCACCACACCCGGCTAATTTTTTTTTCAATTTTTTTTTGAGACAAAGTTTCACTTTTGTTGCCCAGGCTGGAGTGCGATGGCGCGATCTCGGCTCAGGGCAACCTCCGCCTCCCGGGTTAAAGTGATTTTCCTGCCTCAGCCTCCTGAGGAGCTGGGATTACAGGCATGCGCCACCACGCCCGGCTTCCGGCTAACTTTTTGTATTTTTAATAGAGGCGGGGTTTCACCATGTTGGCCAGGCTGGTTTCGTACTCCTGACCTCAGGTGCTGCACCCGCCTCGGCCTCCCAGAGCGCTGAGATTACAGGCGAGAGCCACCGTGCTCAGCGTATTCTCACTTATTTCTATTTCCCTTTCCCCTGGAAAAGCATATTGAACATGTATGTGATTAAGAGATAAAATAAGATTTTATTTTGAGAATTATTTTGAGGACAGAGGAGCTATTATTTCCTTTAGCCACTAAGTAGCTCAGACTCAGGCCCACACTGCAAAACCGCTTGGCTGGGAAACAAGGTTTGAGCCCCGCCGATACCCACCCTATGTGGTTTGTGATGGCGCCCCCTGGCGGCGCAGCGAGCTTTCCCCAGTTCTTCACCCTCTTCGTTTAGGAGTGACTTGGAAATTCCACGCAGTCCATTTATTAAACCCTTTCTAGGTCATGCCGCGGGTCATTTAATCTTCATAACAAGTGTGTGTGACAAATGGTATTTTCTTCATTTTGAGATGATAAAACTGAAACTCAAAAAAGTGAGGCAACTTGTCCAGGGTTGCAAAGTGAGTGGCAAAGCCAGCATTTGGATATAGGTCCCCCTGACTTCCAGGCTGAGTGTAAAGGTCTAGGTAAGTTTAAAAGTGTGGCCATGTAGAGAACTATTGGTGTAGAGCAGTGGTTGTTGACCAAGGGTGGTTCCCCTTCCAGGGACATTTGGCAACGTCGGGAGATAGTTTTGGCTTCCATAACAGGGGTTTGGATGGAGGAGAGGGAAGGCTGGTATTGGCATCGAGTGGAGAGAGGCCACGCGGATGCTGCTGGACGTCTCACAATGCACAGAACAGCCCCCACCACAAGGAACTGTTCAGCCCAAATGCCAGTAGAGCTGCTATGAAGCCCTGGTCTGACTCAGAAACCTGAGGATGCATCTTGCACTTAGCTAATGATTGCTGAGTGCTGAACTGGACAGCGTGAGGGATATGGAAACAGGGCACCAGTCTGTGCCACCAAGGAGGCTGCAGCCTAGAAGGGCAGGGAGTGGAGGCAGGAGAGGCACATGAAGGCCTTCCATATAAGGCAGCAGATGAACAGTGCTAGAAGAGAGCATCCGGTACGGCTGAGCCGGCTCTCAGGAGGAAGAGTGCACCTCTGACTATGGGAGGAACTGAGGGAATCTGTGGGAATGTGGTTTTGAGCTGGGTGTGTAAACGAAGTTGAGCTAGTGGGAAAAAAAAATGCCTGTTCAGGGAAGGGCAGACAGGCTAGTTTGGGTGGAGAAAGAGTATTTTTTAGTGAGTCGAGAGAGGTACACTGGAAAGGCAGGTTGGGGCTAGAGCTTTGAGTCCAGGCTAAGGACTCTAGCCTGGGTGTCTGTCATAGTGATGGAAAAGTCCTCCTTTTCGAAATAGTGGTCTAGGCCCTAGGGCTCTGGGGCTCAGCAGCTTCCAGAGTGCCCTCTCTACACAGGAGGGGATGCTGGAAATTGGGGTGGAGAAGGGAGAATGTTTCCTGATTTTAGGACCAAGTTGATGCTGAGTATGTAACAAAGCTGTTTCACCTCAAAGTGGCCCTTGGGGAGATGGTGCTCCCAAGCGGAAATACACATGGGGGTCAGCTCTCTTCTGAGTGGTTGTTCTATGAAGGACTGGGCCACTTTATAGTGAAACCTGGAGCAGATTTTGAACCCCTAAGCAAAGGTCTGCTTCCCAAAATGTGAGCTGTTACAGCAGGGCTTGCTGTGGATAAAGCTTCAAATATGGACACTACCTGGTGACAGGCTTTTTCTATTTATTACATTACTATTAAATGGCATTAAGACGCGTTGGTGCCATGTCCGGTGCACTGTAAAGAATGTAAGCAATGACTTCCTGATCTTCTATAAAGGTACCACCCTCCCATCACCATCATTAAGGTTAGCCGTGAGATATATGTAACTCTTTTGGAAAAAGGTTGGGGGAGAAGGTATGGGAGCAAATCTTTGTTGGGCTAGTATATACATACGTACATGCATACATACATATGTGTGTGTGTGAGGGATATCAGTTACAGTTGCAGATATGTTCATGTACTGAAAATATCTCATTTAACTCTCTCAACATCATTTGGGTTTAAGTAGTTTGCTGTTTTTTGTAAAGGAGGAAACTGTCACTGAGAAAGGCTCACTTGCCCCAAACCCCCATAGCTAAAAGAGGCTGCATTTTGATGCATCTGTCGCCTGTTCTGCCACATTTCCTCCCCCCATTTTTCCCTTCATAGACAGTCTTGTTTACCTGGATTCGGGCTGCTGGAGACCATGGACATCAGCATTAGTGGCAGCAGCAGGAGGAGGGAAGAGATTAGAACTTTCATTGCAACTGTTGGTTCAGCTGTAAGTTGCTTGAAGAGTATAATGGAAGGTTCCCCGTTGGAAGCTCCTGATCTCTGGGGATGGCTCAGGCCAGGGTACTCAGCCTGGCAGTCTGCGCTTTAGTCCCAGGCCAGCGTTCCCATTCGAGGGCAAGAGCAGGTGAGGTGACGCTGTCCTGCTGTTAGGTAACAGATTAAACCATGTGCTTTATGGGAATCTGGGAGGTGAAACTGGTCAAACAAAATAAATGCAGCATTCTTAAGAACATAAGAAGGTGACTGATAACTTGGCAGCTGTGCGCGTTCTCTCCTGTACTCCTTCCCGCCTCCCACACCCCAATGCCTCATGATTTCTTCCTCAAGTCTTTTTTTCTCACTTGGATTTCCTTATACCTTTCAATGACCCTCTCTATGTGAGTATTTGGCAGGGAAGTGGGTGCTAAGTGTTGGTAGAAGAGACGTTGACAAGGTCTGTTCCCCTCTGTGCTCCCGTTCCCATCCTTGACAGAATACCGGGAATAGTAGTGTTGTTGCCTGGGAAGTTGCCCTGTCCTCGCTCTGTTCACAGTTCCCTCCAATTCTGTAGCCACATAAGGTAGGAGCAGAGCAGGATCTGGGGCAAGAGGCCACTCCCCCTGCCCAGAACATCGCCACTGGAGCAGTAGGTAACACCCGGCATCCTTTTGTGTCCATCGGGAAGGTGGCCATGGCTTTGTTGTTCCAGTGTAAAGGAGAGGGAACTGGGTTGGGGGAGACCCCCAGAGCTGCAGGTCCCAGAGGGTTTGAGAAACAGGAGCCACAGGAGGGAAGGAGCCCTGGAAGTGTGTTTGCCCAGCTGCTGCTGGGGCGCCTGGCTCCAGCCCTTGTTTGGAAATGGCCCCAGGCAAAAGAAGAAAGGTAACAATACTTGAAGTAAACATTAAGGGTCATGGAATATCAGGACTTACTAAACTTGACATTTATTTGAGACTTTAGGAAATATGCTAAAAGGAAGAGGAGAGGCTGGGCTTGAATGCTGGGTGATTTTCATGGGGGCTGAAGGGAAGATTAGCAAGGGAGCCCTCCTTGGAAGCCTCCGGGCAGGAGTGAGAGCAGGGGATGTGACTTTGTTTCCCTGAGAGGAGGGAAGAGGCAAGGCATGAGTCAAAGCCCTTTGAGTTTTGTTTGACCGTTCTTTTTTCTTCACGTTTTCAAATTATCTTTGCCCGTTGACTTGTCACAGACTTGATTGTGGACTTTGCTACTGCAGGGTTTATAAAACACTGCAGGGGCCAGGGACTGTGCCAGGACTGAGCCTGTGTTCGAGTTGAAGACACAGGCTGGGCTTGTTCTGATGCAAATCACTGGTGTGGCTTCTTTCTGGAAAGTTCTAGAAATGGTCTCTGCCTTTAGGAGGCTCAAGTCTAACCAGGGAGTTGACATCCAGTTCATAAAGCCTAGAGATATGAGTGCAGTCATCTCTCAAAGTGGCAGGAGAGTAGGGGACTGAGTGGGTGGAACTTGAGCTGGTTTCACAGGGGGAGGATTTGGGTTGGTGGAGGGCAGAGAGGAGGGCTGTGCAGAGCAGGGGCGTGTTGAAGGAGAGGCGCCCCTGGAGCTCTTTGCATGGGGATCTTTGAGGACAGGGCTTTTTGTGTTCTTTTTTGTATTCCCTGAACTTACACAGGGCCTGGCACTTTGAGAGTATTCTATAAATTACTATTGAATGGGATGATGGTTTTGTAGCCCGTTAACTGGGCCTGATGTATTAGAAAGTGTGCAAAAATGCAGCTCATTAGCAGAAAGAACATTTTACTGAAAAACCATCCTGTGTACAAATGGAGCCTGGTGGGGCCGCTTTACTTAATGCTGCTGAGTTCTCATCAGTCCACACCGAGGCCACTGCAGGGGCCGGGAGCTCCTCCTGAGACCTTCCTCCGGGTCCCACAGTCTCTTTACCCCTCCATTCTCCCAGGTCCTGCTCCCTGTCAGTTCACTCCATCTCATTTTCCCCTCCATGCACTTGGGGTGGGTGTCACATCCTGTATCCCATTGGAGGGGGCTTCGGGTCCCTCAGGTCCATTGATTAAAACACCCCCAAGACAAATGGACTTCTTTCTTGTTAACATGACTTCTTACAATGCATCTTGAGAACATTACTTGTGTCAAGAGTCTCTCTGATGTACAGAGGCCCTCCCTCCCCCAGGAAGGAGGTAAGGGGAAGTTAGGAGAAAACCCCGTCCTGCCTGGGTTACTTATTTCCTTATTCTACAGTGTACTTGGTAGACGTTCAAAAATATGTGTTGACTTTGTCCATAATTCACATGGATCTAATGTAGTCATTTATTCACACATATGTTCAGTGAGGCTTTGAGCACCTGGTGTGTGCCTGGTATTTGCTAGATGGTGGATGCTGAGAAGATCAGGTGTGCTGCTGTCTCTGAGGAGCTCTCACTATGCACCTGGACCTAGGGTGACTGAACCTACCTGCTCTACTTTATAGATGTGGAAATTAAAGTGCAGGGCAGTTATAGGATTAGTTCAGCGACACGGTCACTAGCCTCGAAGTTAAGGGAGTAAATCAAGTTTTCTGACTTGCTGGATTTTCTGTTAGTGTGCAGCCACCTGGCTAGTGTGCAGCTACCTGGTGAGCTCTGATGGGAGAGAGAATGTTCAGAGTGAAGTCGGAGCCCTGAGCACCCTGGATTAGCCAGGAGGACATGCCGGGTCCAGCTGTGACTTCATGAAGGACCATTGGGGACATTTGCATTCTTTTTCACTTTGAGCTTCAGATGAGGAAAACTGACCCCAGAAAACCAAGAGTGGAAAATTTTTCACAGGGGATTGATGAGATGGGTCGGAAAACCCTGTATTGGGTGGGTGCAGTGGCTCATGCCTGTAATCCCAGCACTTTGGGAGGCTCAGGTGGGAGGATGGCTTGAGTCCAGGAGTTTGAGACCAGTGTGGACAACATGGTGAGACCCTGTCTCAACAAAAAGTATTTTTTTTTTTTTTAAAGAAAACCTTGTGTTGATGTCTGTCATGGTGTTTCTCACTGAATGGTCTGGCTTTGAGTGGGTTCTGTCTGTAGCCTGGAGCTCTGCGAGGCAGGGACCAGGTGTGATTCACCTTTGTCTCTCCAGAGACAGTACACAGCAGACTCCAGTAAATACTTCTCATAAAATAAAACTGAGCAAAAAGTAGACACCTGCACAGGTGTGGGATGACTGAGCAGCGGCACAAGCAGGAAAAGTCAGCGTCCCCAGATCAGCTGATGTGGCGTTTGGCTTCTAGAGAGAGGTGAGGTGCCAGGACGGGGATGGGGGTCCTGTGGCTCTGCTGCTCTGGGGACACCCCTAGGATTTGGAGTGTCTGCTGTGATTGCTTCACTTCACTTGCCTGTGGGAAAGTGAGCAGAGGGTGTGGGGCTTCAGGTCAACCCAGGTGGGAAATGGCTGAGGGAAGATGGGTGGGTGGCATATAGAGGTTGTTTCCCAATATTTGAAGGTGGGTTGTATGAAAAAATGTTGGACTTATTTCAGCCTACAGAGAGTAGGACGAGGATTGGTGAGTGTGTATCAGACATATTTTGGCTCAGGATGGAAAAGAACTGTCGCATAAAGTAACTTTCCTTGGGAAATTACAAGTTTACTGGTGCAGTTCAGGCCAGAGCTGGGTGTCTGAAAATACCTATTAGAGTGATTTCTAAGGTTACAAGGGCAGAGCTGGGCTTGAAACCAGGTTTCCCACTGATACCACATATTAAGATATTATACCAACTGTAGTTTGCAATGAGTCACTGCTCTATGATGCAGGCTGAGCTCCCTGACAGTTACTTCCTGTCTTTGTTGGGTGGTTGTGATTTTATCTCCTCTGTGACCCAGACTTTGCCCCTTACCCTTTGGTCTTGCCAGCCCTCCTACTTCCTTTACTGGTGACGAAGGTTAAGTGCATTTACTGATGATGGTCACAAGGCAGCAGCACTGCCTCGCTGGTATTTCCTAAGACTTCTGCTTGGATTTGGGCTAGTCTAAGACGCTGTTAGGATTAAGGGCATGAATGAGGCTAAAGGTAAACTGTATTTTCTTTTTTTCTCCTGTGAAGTAACAGAATTTGAGGTGAATGCAAAATAATTGCATTTTAGAACTGGAAGTACCATGTGCAGTGGTTCATGCCTATAATCTCAACACTTTGGGAGGCTGAAGCAGGAGGATGGTTTGAGCCCAGGAGTTCTAGACCAGCCTGGGCAATGTGGCAAGACCTCATCTCTATAAAAAATAAAAAAAAAATTAGCCAGGCACAGTGACACATGCCTGTGGTCCCCAATACTTGAGATCCTGAGGCAGGAGGATCACTTGAGCCCAGGAGGTTCAGGCTGCAGTAAGCTATAATCATGTCACTGCATTCCATCCAGCCTGGGAGACAGAATGAGACTCTGTCTCAAAAAACTCCAAAAATGAATAAAAAAAAAAGATCTGGAAGAAATGCTTCACACATTTTAATGTGTTCACATATCACCCAAAAATCTTGTTTAAATACAGATTCTGATTCTTCTGGTGGGACCTGAGATTCTGCATTTCTTTTTTTTTTTTTTTATGATTGACATTTTCACAAGATTCTGCATTTCTAAGGAGCATCTGGGCGATGTCATTGCTGCTGGTTGGGGGACCACACTTTGAGTAGCAAGGCTTGAGTATCATTTAGAGATGAATTCTCATTGCATTTGATTTATGGATGAGGAGAGACTAAAGTGCAGAGAGAGTCTATAACTTGTCCTCCATAGCCATGCCCTTACTGCATGACTTTGAGTTTAAACCCAGGGCTTCGGCCTCTTTATCCAGTCCTCGCTCCATGTATCATGTGGCCCCTGCACTGTTGCTGGTGGCATCTCTTTAGCTTAGGAACTCAGAACCCCATTTTTATCACCCACTCTGGGCTTGGCTTAGGGTGTCACTTTGACTGGTTCTGCCCTTACTGAAAACCTTCAGTGACTCTTATATTTTTTGAGATGGAGTCTCGCTTTGTCGCCAGGCTGGAGTGCAGTGGCATGATCTCGGCTTCCTGCAACCTCCGCCTCCCGGGTTCAAGTGGTTCTCCTGCCTCAGCCTCCTGAGTACCTGGGACTACAGGCATGTGCCACTACACCCAGCTAATTTTTATATTTTTAGTAGAGATGGGGTTTCACCATGTTGGCCAGGATGGTTTCGATCTCTTGACCTCGTGATCCACCCGTGTTAGCCTCCCAAAGTGCTCGTATTACAGGCCTGAGCCACCACACCTGGCCTTCAGTGACTCTTCTGTAATCACAAGATCAGGTTCAGACATCTGTATCTAGTGTTCATGCCTCTACAACGTATCATCCCCCTTTAGCAAGCTTACCTAACTTCCCTGTTTTGTAACCATCTCTTTCTGCTCTAGCTCTCCCTGCTCCTTCCTGTTCCCTACCCATACTCTGTTCTGGTCTCTCTCAGCGGTAGTGGTGGTGATATGGTCTCTGGTGTTAGACTCACTGAGTTTCTAATCCCACATCCACCACCAACCTTGGGAAGTTACTTCTCCTTTTTGAGGATCAGGATCCTCCTCTGAAATAATCCCATATGGTGGTTGGAGAGGAGTAAATAAAAAAGCATCTGTACCTCATAAATATATACAACTACTATGTACCCCCAAATGTGAAAATAAAAAAAAAAAAGAAAAATAGCATCTGCAAACCCACTTTCATTCCTGAGACCTTCTTCAAAGCTGGCATCTACAGTGATGCCTGACACCTGGTTCCCATGGCTTGTGTTTCTCCTTGTCTCTGCTTTCCAAAGGGTGAACCATTCAGGACCTTACCTGAATCCCATCTGTTCCATGAGATCTTTCCCAGCCATTCCTGACCCAGCTGATCCCTCCCTTATGTACATTATTTCACCCATGTGTTGGCATTTAATTATGTGCCAGCCCTCTCAGTGAAACCCCATAGGGAGGCTGGAAGGGTATTGACTGTGTGAGAATTGAAGGTTAATTGAATGAGTTCTTTTCTGACTACTCCCTGAGTGTTAGAGCTGCCTTCTCTCTCTCTCTCTTTTTTTCAGCTATTGCCAGCAGCAGTTCTTCCTGCACCAGCAGCACCAGACCCTGGCAGGCATGTGAATACCTTAGGGGTTGCTCTTGTGAGGGTCTTTCCTTCCTGCCTCTGGGTTTTCATTAAATTGGTATTTCCTTTTGCATGATATCAGTGGTCCCTCTAAGGGAGAGATTGATAATATCTCTTTATGGAAGTGCCAAAATAGTAACTGAGGAAGTTGAACACAGTATCTTATTGCTTAAACAGCCTGGTTACAGGAGATATGTACACATTTTCCTGTTTCATGAAAATTACAACAGTCTTTACTCTCTTATTTCAGAAGAGACTAAGGATAAAAGACCAAGTGGGAACCTGGGCAGTATAGCGAGACTCCATCTCTACAAAAAAATAAAAAATTAGCTGGGGGTGGTGGTGTGCACATGTAGTCCCTGCTACTCTGGAGGCTGAGGTGTGAGGATAGTTGAGCCCAAGAGCTCAAAGCTACAGTGAATTATGATCATGCTGCTGCACTCCAGCCTGGGTGATAGATCAAGAGAACAAAAACAAAAATACACGAGTGAGGAGGACAGGGTTGTTTAGGGGAGTTAATGTACCTCCAACCTGGATTCTGTGAACTGTTGATTCAGTCACACCTGGAAGTGTGCATCTTTGCATATGTGGTTATATATTTATATAACAGGATTCATAATGCCCTCTGTGTCAGTGGCAATTGGGAGATCATGTCAGTCAGGCTTAGGATATTAAAATGATATGATATGTGCTTTCACTGGAGCAAAGGTTTCTCTGAAGTTTGGAGAGAAAATGGGCCAGGAGGGCTGGACACTTTACTTGGTGTCCTCCCTTTTTCTTTTTATTGGACAGCAACCTACTCACTCATCACTTTCCCAATCAGGGTTTTTTTAACTTTCCCATTTTCTTACAATGGGTCCATGCCAGTGTTCAGATATATTTATTGTGCCTGGAACCAGATGTTCTTTTAAAAAAGAGAAGCCCAAGGACAGCTTCCTAGCTGGTTTCCAGGATTCTAATCTTCAGTCTAAGCTGTGGGTTTCCAACCCTGGATACTGATGAGAGTCGCTTGTAGGGCATTTAAAACCTACCAATGCCTATACCTTCCCCCAAGAGAGTCTGATTTGATTGGTGCAGGGTGTGGCTCAGACATTGGTTGTTTATGAATGCTTCCAAGGAAAATGACCATTTTACAGTGGAGGAACTCTAGCCCAGGGCTCAAAGTTAACATCTCCAGTAATCGGAGATACTGACATCTTAGGGCATCCTAATATGATGGGTGGAGAAGGCGCAGCATCGCCTCTGTGGTATTCTTGTCCAATGTGTGTAACTTGAGTTTCATCATGAGAAATAACTAGAAAAGCCCAAGCTAAGGGTCATTCTACAAAATAACTCACTAATACTCTTCAAAAATGTGAAGCTCATGAAGGCAAAATAAATTCTGAGGAACTGTCCCAGATTAAAGGAGACTGGGAGGACAGAGCAATGAGATGCAATGTGTGATCCTAGATTGGATCCTGGTCCAAAAAAAGAACATTAGTGGGAAGATAAAGGGGATTTGAATAAGATCTACAGATTCATCCCTTGTACAGTGTCAGCGATCATTTATTGAATTTTTTTTTTGGTTTTTGAGACGGAGTCTTGCTCTGTTACCAGACTGGGGTGCAGTGGCATGATCTCAGCTCACTGCAACCTCTGCCTCCCGGGTTCAAGTGATTACCTTGCCTCAGCCTCCTGAGTAGCTGGGACTACACGCGCACACCACTACACGTGGCTACTTTTTTGTATTTTAGTAGAGACGGGGTTTTACCATGTTGGCCAAGATGGTCTCAATCTCCTGACCTCGTGATCTGGCTGCCTCGGCCTCCCAAAGTGCTGGGATTACAGGTGTGAGCCATCCCAGGCCCATTTGTTGATTTTGATGATTATACTGTGGTTATCTAAAATGTTAACATTTGGGGAGGTTGAGTGAAAAGTATATGAGGACTCTGACTATTTGTAGAAGATTTTTGAAAGTCTGAAATTATTTCAGATAAAAGTAGAAGTAAAGAAAGGAAAAGAAAGTTTTCGGGTAATTCTAATGAGTTGCTAAAGCTGAGAACCACTTCCCTAAGTTATCTTGCCTAATAATACTGCCGAGAGTAATCTTCCTGGAAATACCATATGTGTACCACATACATATGTTTGTGACCTTCTCAAAGCTTTCTAGTGATTGCTGTCATCTAGGATGAAGTTCTTGTTCCTTAGGCTATCATTCAAAGGGCCATAGCATGTTCTCAATCTACTCCGTTGATCTACGTGGAAGGACTTAACCTACATTTTCCTTTCTCATGTCTGAGCTTACTCTAATTCTTTTACTCCTTCCTATATAATACCCTTTCCTTCCTATTCAGCCTCCTGAGCTGTTCCTTGTCCTATGGTCCATTTCAGACCCTTTCTGTTCATTGAAGCCTGTATAGTTATTTCTGTTAGAAGCAATCATCCTTCCTTTCTTTCAATTATGGTAGGTACAACATTGTGGATTGAGACATGAGCTTTAGATTCAGAAATATGTGACTCTGAATCCTTTGACCAGTTCCACTTTTGACCAGTTCTGAGATAAGGGACAAGTTTATTAACATCTTAGAATAGAGGGATAGTAGTACCTGCTTCAAAGGGTCATTGTGACCATTAACTCTGAAGCAAACATAAAGGTCCCCAGCACAGCACATAGCAGGTTCTTTTCTCATTATTTTTATAGCTCACTGGTCCCCAGAAAGTATGTGGGTAGTGCGAAGGGTCTTATCAAAATTTCCTGCAGAGCCTTTTAAAAATATTTGCACCTGGTCATCACTTTAATGGAACTGAATGCCTGGGACTTTAAGAAATTCATATGAGATTTTTTTCCCCCCCTTGGAACACTGAGTAAATAAGTGACCTATGGGCAGAGGAATGTAATTCAGTAGAGGGAGAAGGAAGGGACAATGGGTTTTTAAATGGGAAAAAGCTGTGATGCTTTCCACACCCACTCTGTTGCTGTCAGTGAGACAGCATTGAGGAAGTATAACTCCCTAGTACAACTCCTTAAACCATGAGTCCTGCACAACCCTTCACTAATCCATTCCCTGCCCAGGTGATGTGTTCCTAGGTGAGTCAGGTCCGCATGAGTCAAACACTCTTCTTCCGCTTCAGCTCCTCCATCCCACAGCTCAGTGCTGTGTGCTCTGGTCTGGCCCCAACTCCCAGGCCATTGAATTGGTCTAAGAAAGCAGGGCTGGGAGGGGCAGCTGAGAAGGAAGTCAGAGGCCACCAGGCATGGAAAGAGGCAGGTGGGGCTGTCATTGCTCAAAGGCCACACACTCTGGGTGTGTTTTATGACTGCTTCTGGATTTGAAATCTTCTCCCCTTTGTGACCATTCCAGGAACTCATCCTTCTCCTGCTTCCTTCTCATCACACTTTCTGTCTCTAGGACACCCCTTTTATGACTAGAGAATAGCTGTACAAATAGTTAACAATTCAGTAAAATATTTTTGTTTGTTTGATATGGAGTCTCACTCTGTCGCCAGGCTGGAGTGCAGTGATGCAATCTTGGCTCACTACAACCTCTGTCTCCCGGGTTCAAGTGATTCTCCTGTCTCAGCTTCTCGAGTAGCTGGGACTACAGGTGCACATCACCATGCCCAGCTAATTTTTGTATTTTTAATAGAGACGGGGTTTCACCATGTTGGCCAGGATGGTCTTGATCTCTTGACCTTGTGATCCACTCGCCTCAGCCTCCCAAAGTGCTGAGATTACAGGCATGAGCAGTAAAAATTATTTTTTATGAAAACCGGGAACCTGGCCTTTCTTTTTGCCAAAAGAGACTGAAGTTCGTAAAAGCCAGCTTTTATTCAGGGCTGTGCAGTTGTGAGTGTGGTGTTAGGGAATAGCTGTGTAAGTGAAGGGCGAGACAGAAAACAAAATGCTGGCTATTTGTCAAATCCTGAGAGCAGAGAGCACAAAAATCATTCTGGAAGGTGGATGTCATTCAGGAGACCTTGGACATCTTATGGCGTCCTCTGCTAAAGGAATCCCTTCTTGTAACCCAGATCATTATGTTTGTCTCGGTACTATCCTTATTTATAAGATGTAAAGAGAAAGACTGGGCCAGGCCTGGTGGCTCACACCTGTAATTCCAGCACTTTGGGAGGCCAAAGTGGTGGATCACCTGAGGTCAGGAGTTCGAGACCAGCCTGGCTGACTTGGCGAAACCCTATCTGTACTAAAAAGTACAAAAATTAACTGGGTGTGGTGGTATGTGCTTGTAATCCCAGCTACTCAGGAAGCTGAGGCAGGAGAATCACTTGAATCCAGGAGGTGGAGGTTGCAGTGAGCTGATATCATGCCACTGTACTACAGCCTGGATGACAAGAGCGAAACTCCTCAAAAGAGTGAAGAAGAGTGAAATAAGGAAATTCATATATTAATTAGCAGGGCAGAATCGGGACTGGTATGTGTAAGTTAAGAGGAAGCATGTAAAAATTATATGTGAACATAAAAAGGACTTGTTTTAAACAGACCTCTCTGTTCATAAATAATGTGGACTGTCTTGAGTAGATCATCACAAGAACATTCCAGCAGAATCACAAGGGAGTGAGTAGTGTGGCTTCTTTCCAAATGGTAGTTTAGAGTGAGCAAGTCACTGAAAAGAAAGGAGACCAAGAAGATGGGTGAGGGTGAGAGAAATGGGATGGCGAAAGGAAAAGATTGAAAGAAATGTTTACTGAGGACTCATCAGGTACCAGGCTCTGTGTTTTAATGACTTACACACCTTAATTTACTCTTTCTTTGTCACATTGTCATCCTCGGGTGGAGTAAGAGTCATCTGTGCTGCAAATGAGAAGAGGCTGTGGGAGGTGAAGTGAGTGGTCTAGGGTCATTCAGCCAGTTCATAGCAGAGCTGGTGTGTTTCACCTCAAAGCTTGTGCACTGGCCTGTGATTCAGACAGAAAAGTGAGACACGGAAGGCAAGGCAAACTTTTGTTGTGGGTGAAGTTTATAAAAGGTACTTTTATTAGGCAGAATAATGGCCTCCTAAAAATATCCACATTCAAATCCCGGAACCCGTGCATTTTACTTTATTTGGCAGAAAGACTTTGCAGATAAGATGAAGTTAAGAATCTTGAGATGGGGGAATTATTCTGGATTATCTGAGTGGGCACATTGTAAACAGAAGGATACTTATAAGTGAAAGAGGGAGGCAGGAGAGTCAGGGTGAAAATGATGTGGCATGAGAAAGACTCCACTGGCCTCCTCTTTGAAGACGGAAGGGGGCCATGAGCAAAGGAATGCAGGTCGCCTTGAGAAGCTAGGTCAGGCAAAGAAGAGGATCCACTCCTTAAACCTCCAGAAGGAGCACCGTCCTGCCAATGCTTTGATTTTAGCCCAGAGAGATCCATTTTGGACTTTTGACCTCCAGAACTGTAAGAACTGGGATAAATGTATGTAGTTTTTACATTCCAGGAGGTTACAGTCTGCTACACTGTAGAAAAAAGGGACTGGAAAAAATATGCCAAAATGTTAAACAATGATTAGGTCTAGATTATGGGTGGGAAATAGAATACAAGTGACAGTTATTTTTTCTTTCATACTTTATATCTTAATTTTCAAAGATAAGAAATTAAATATAATAACATTGTGATATTATAAATAGAAGTTTTTCAATGTACCTGTGAAAGCCCCTGGAAGATCACTGAGAGGGTATACCGTTGAGTGTAAGGATGAATTTGCCAAGGACAGGAGTGACGTTAGGGGTACAGTTTTTGCAAAGGCAGGAAGAAAGGGCCTTCCTTATCCTTCAATCTAAACGGTCCATCATTTCCATGGATCAAACTCAAAGGAATGAATCTTTAGTCATCAAGGAATGTGTTCAGTGACATCTTATGGGGTAAACAGAGACATTCCCGCAGCCTGGAATCAGGATGAAGTAGCTTCAGACTTGGTGGCAGGAGAGAATGTGTTCCTAAAATCTGTTGTTTAAGGCTCAGCCTTTCCTGCTTTTTTCCTCCTATTATTTCTTAACAATACTGGGCTGGGCAGGGCCCCAGTCCCGGAACAGGTCACCTATACTTTATAGGTGTACTTTTTTTGTTTCCTTTGTTGAAGGGGAGTGGATATATAGCTCTGAGTTTATTTGTTTGTTTTTCTTTTCTAGTAATTGGGGAAACAGAGTGGCTCTTTTCTCTACTAATGGCCTCATAATGGAGCCATCTAAGTCTCTTCTTGATTCCTCTACCCTCTAGGGAGCCACACCTTTCCCCAGCCCTCCTAGACATGGGGAATCAGAGGACCTTGCATAAAGCATTATATGAGGAACCAAACCAAACCTAGGCGTAAGAACTTTTGTAATTGGCTCTATTTTTTCTTCTTTCTTTCTTTTAAAATATTTTAAACTTTTATTTTAGGTTTCGGGCTCCATGTGCAGGTTATTTTTGTTTTGTTTTGTTTTGTTTTTGAGACAGAGTCTCGCTCTGTCACCCAGGCTGGAGTGCAGTGGGGTGATCTCAGCTCACTGCAACCTCCGTCTCCTGGGTTCAAACAATTCTTCCATCTCAGCCTCCTGAGTAGCGGGAATTACAGGCGCCCGCCACCATGCCCAGCTAATTTTTGTATTTTTATTAGAGACAAGGTTTCACCATGTTGGCCAGGCTGGTCTGGAACTCCTGACCTCAGGGGATCTGCCCACCTCAGCCTCCCAAAGTACTGGGATTACAGGCATGAACTACCGTGCCTGGCCTGCAGGTTTATTATATAGGTAAACTTGTGACTCAGGGGTTTCATATACAGATTATTTTGTCATTTGGGTACTAAGCATAGTACCCGACATTTTTTTTTTTTCCTGAATCTCTCCCTTCTCCCTCTCTCCACTCTCAGGTAGGCCTCAGTGTCTGTTGTTCCCCTCTTTCCGCCCATGTGTTCTCATTATTTACCTCCCACTTATAAGTGAGAATACATGGTATTTGGTTTTCTATTCCTGTATTAGTTTGCTAATCTATTTTATTAAAGTATGTGTCTTTTTCACCCCTCCTCCGTCTCCACCCTAACATTTTAGGGCTAAGTCCTCATCTCTGGACACAAAGAAACTGGTTTCCTAGATGTTGCTATGGTTTGGTTCCACCCACCAGGACAATGGGCCTATTTTTTTCTATAATCAAAGGCCCTGTGTTTAGCCCTTACAGTTCTACCCTGAACTGGTGCCAAAGCTCACATTTACCTGTTCTGTTCCTTCCAGGTCATCTCAGAATCTGCAGGCTTGTGGGGGCAGTGTAGGGGGTCCTGAGTTGTGTCCACAGAGAGGGGAAAGCTGTGGGAATCCAAGACAGTGTTCTTGAGAGAGTCTTCTAGGCCTGTTGGCAGAAGCAGCAGAATTGTGGGCCCGGACCTGGGTCTTAATGTTGGTGACTGAGCTCTGAGTTTGAATGAGTAGAATTTGCCTATCTAGGCCTTAGCTGAGCCTTCTGCAAAATGAGATTTGAGATGAACTCAAGCCTATACAGCTTGACTGCTCTGACTATAAATTTTCTTTCCTCTTCCTCACTGAAATCTATATCATTCTTTCAGGGCCCAAGGACCCACGCTCACATAAAATGAATTTGACTAATGTCCTTATGAGAGGGACCAACCCTCAGGCTTTATGTGCCCTTTGGCCTTTTAGGCAAGAGTGGAGAGGGTAGATGTTTTTGTCCTGGCCTTGTTTTGGTACTGTTTGGTAGCAGATCAGACTGTGAAAGTCTTGACTACCAGCTTAAGGAGTCTGGACTCTTGTGATTGGGGAACTACCAGAGGCTTTTAGTGGGAAGTGACCTGTGTCTCAGGACACATACTCTAAGAGAAGTGTGGCTATGTAGAGTCCACATGAGAGACTCAGATCTGAAGTAGGGGATCAGAGGGCATGGAGAACAGGGGGATAGGCCTGAGCCATTTGAGGAAGAGTTGGCAGGTCTTTCTGAGTGACCAGATGGGAGGAGGTGGCAAGGAGGGGCCTGAAGATGGCTCTGAGCTATGTCTAGTTTGGGCTTTTGGGTGGACTGGATGTCATTAGCCCCAAGATAAGGGTGGGGCTAGGTTGGTTAGGGACTGAATGCTAAACCCAGGTTTGGATGTTAAATAAGATTCCTATGGGCCATTCAGGTGGAACTACTGTGTGGGCAGTGGGAGAATACATCTGGGGCTGGAGCCAGGGAGTGGTGGAGGATAAGGAGGAAAGAGGGAGTGACCTGGAGGGTCTCTGCCTCTGTGGGAGCTTCACACCTGCTCTTCTGCATCCTGAGCTCATGGCTGTCTTCTACTCTTTCCCTCCCTTTTCTCTGATCAGAGTGATTTTGCAGGGTTTTGACTGAATAGATATTCTTATCCCAGGGGTCACATATTTACTACCAATAAGTCTTTTGGAAAATGGGGGCTGTGAATCAATGAATGGAGAGGTGAAGAGAGGAGAGTGAAGGAAGGACTTTTGGAGAAAGATAATAGGAAAGAGCAGGCAGGTGAAACACATGCTATAAAACATGTTAACATTCATTATAAACTATGAAAAGCACAATGCAAATGTACAGTTCTGCTGAGAACACTGCATCCATAGGTCAGAAGCAGGAAGGGTGAGACTAGGAGGGTAAAGGGGAAAAAGTAGCTTAGAAGGAGGAAAACCAAAAGCCTGGCTACCAGATCTAGAAGTTTCCTTGGAAGGCTCTCTACTGCTTAGAATTTACTTGGCCTATTTAATCTGTTGGGTGTAATGAGTTGTATGTGTTTATATGACAGTATTAAATGCTAATAGCCAACAAACATTGTATGATTACAGTAAGTACATCTAATGCAGCTAGTGTAATTAATATTATGTACTAACACTACAATGAGTAGCCAACAAATATTGTGTGCTCAGTACATACCAGGCAGTGTGCTAGACACTTTAGGTTACTTCAGTTGATCCTCACAACAGCACATGCGGTGGGTGCTTTTATTGGCCCCATTTTACAAAGATGAGGGAGGTGAGGTATAGTCGTTTGCCCAGGGCCTCGCAGCTTGTATGCTGGAGCCAGAATGTGAAGCCAGGCCGCCTGGCGGTGCTCTTAATCACTCAGCAGTTAAGTATAGTTCAGTAAATTTTATACTTTCCTGTTTTTTTTTGTGTGTTTTCTTTTACCTTAAAAGAAGACATAGATAAAATACAGCACAGGTACAGAAAGTGTCAACTTTCAGGTTGACTCCCAGATCGACACCAGGAATGCTGGGGAAAGCAACAGGGTAGGACTTCTCATAGAGTGGTCCTTGGATCATCTGTATTGGAATCTTCTAGGATGTTTGTTAAAAACTGAGGTCTAGGCCAGGTGTGATGGATCATGCCTATAATCCCAGCACTTTTGGAGGCTGAGGTGGGTGGATTGCCTGAAGTCAGGAGTTCAAGACCAGCCTGGCCAGTATGGTGAAACCCTGTTTCTCGCCAGGCACGGTGGCTCACGCCTGTAATCCCAGCACTTTGGGAGGCCGAGGTGGGCAGATCACCTGAGGTCAGGAGTGGGTCAAGACCACCCTGGCCAACATGGTGAAACCCTGTCTCTAGAAAAAAAAAAAAAGAAACCCTGTTTCTACTAAAAATACAAAAATTAGCCGGGCATGGTGGCAGGTGCCTGTGATCTCAGCTACTTGGACTCAGGAAGCTGAGGCAGGAGAATCACTTGAACCTGGCGGAGGTTGCAGTGAGCTCCGCGCCACTGCACTCCAGCTTGGCGACAGTGCAAGACTGTCTCAAAACACACACACACACACACAACACAACACAACACACACACACAACAAAAAACAAAAATTAGCTGGGCTTGGTAGTGCACGCCTTTAATCCTAGCTACCTGGGAGGCTGAGGCAGGAGAATTGCTTGAACCCAGGGGTTGGTGGTTGCAGTGAGCCGAGATTGTGCCACTGCACTCCAGCCTGGGCGACAGAGCAAGATTCTGCTTCGAACCAACCAACCAACCAACCAACCAACCAACCAACCAACCCAAAACAATAACGTGGTCCGTGCTTTCTTTCTTTCTCTGGGCTCTTGGAGGGGTGGGGTGGGAGGACAAAGAGCCGATGCACTGGCCTTTATGCCAGAGGGGCACAGTGAGGCAGCAACTCTTATATTTGCCTTTCGTCTTTCATTTGTTTTTCTCCCCCTGAGATAGGTTTCACTTCTCTCTCTGTCCCGTTGGGGAACTTCCCAGCTAAGGACCTCTGTGTGGTTGGGTGCTCAGCTGGGTGATGAGCTCCGGAGGGGAGCAGTCGTAGTTGTGACTTCTCTCGGGCCTGTCATGCTCTGCCATGGAGGTGGAGCGTTGTGAAGTTTAGCTGCTTCACCGCAGTCTGCTCAAGAGTGGGGACTCCTGAAAACAGTGAGGGACAGTGGAATTGCAGCCTGGGGTGTGAAATGGGGATCCCGTTACCTGCAGCTTCAGTCTTCACATGTCCTCATCTTTTCCAAAATGGAGGGTTAATCTCCCCTAGGACCCTGAGCTAAGCAATACAAACAAGAGGAAATGTTAATCTTTCTGCCTCACCTCATCCACTAACAAGTTTGGAGAGTCAATCCAGTTAAACCTACTGCCTTGGGTGAGGACATCAGACAGTTTTGTGCAGCTCAGTTTTTGGGATATTCACACTCTAGCCTCAGGAAGATCCAGAAGTGAAGGAAAGGCTCTTGGTTGGGAGTGAGGAGACCTCGTTCTGTGTCAGCTAGCTACCAACTTTCTTTGTTACCATGAGAAAGTCACTTACTTACTCTGGACAAGGTTTTCTTATCTGTAAACTGTTGGATTCGAGTGAGATAATCTTTGGTTTTCTCAAGGTCTGATTCTATGATTAGCAGTGGGAGGTTGGGACAGGTGTGGCAGAGCCACACCATGCTGCTTTTTCTGTCATGTGTGCCTCCCTCCCCCAAAAAAGAACAAGTTGTGTTTATTTGTATCTCTTCTTGAATAGTTCTGTGTTTCTGTGGGCTGAAGAGGCCCACTGTGGGTGTGGTGAGGAGAGTCTCTGGAGGCAGGAGCTTCCCTTGGGTCTGGGGAAGGAGGCCCTATTGGTAGCTTCCCTGCCACTGAACAGACTTGTCATGTTCTGATAATGGCATGACTTCCCTTCCTGCTCTGCCTGCCTCTCTAATATTCAGTCTCTAGATTAGGTTATGATTGTTTTAGTAGATTTCCTAACTGTTTCCTGCCTATGGTTCTTTGACCAAATAGCGGGAAATTATTTTCATAGCCATTAGGATCTATCTCTGTTTCATATTTCCCCTTTTCCATAGAACCTGACAGAACACACTGGGCACAGAGAGACACATCTGCACGCTCCAGGTCCCAGTGTTTATTCATACAGATATGGTGAAGGGTGGGTGGGGTTATGTTCTTACAGTTTGGTTAGTATTGTCTGGGGAGCTCCTGTAACACGTGAGAATCTGTGTGCCGTGATATGTCTTGTATGTCACTGTCACTTAAGAGTTTAAGGTGAAGCTTTGTGAGTGTGTCTGGTTTGTGGATGTGGGTCAGAGTGTGGATCAATGACTGCTGATGCTGAGAGGAAGTGATGTAGGAGCTGGGCTTGCTCTCTTGATATTTTTTGCTTTTTGTGCAGTGTCCTGGCTGGATAAGATGTTAGAAATTTTCTTTCTTTCTTTTTTTTTTTAGACAAAGTTTCACACTTGTTGCCCAGGCTGGAGTGCAATGGCACAATTTTGTCAAAGACTGGATAAGATGTTAGAAATTTTCTTTCTTTCTTTTTTTTTTTTTAGATAAAGTTTCACACTTGTTGCCCAGGCTGGGGTGCAATGGCATGATCTTGGCTTACCACATCCTCCACCTCCCGAGTTCAAGTGATTCTTCTGCCTCAGCCTCCCAGGTAGCTGGGATTAAAGGCACGCACCACCACACCCAGCTAATTTTTGTATTCTTAGTAGAGATGGGTTTTTTTTTTTTTTTGAGACGGAGTTTCGCTCTTGTTACCCAGGCTGGAGTGCAATGGCGTGATCTCCGCTCACCGCAACCTCCGCCTCCTGGGTTCAGGCAATTCTCCTGCCTCAGCCTCCTGAGTAGCTGGGATTACAGGCACGCGCCACCGTGCCCAGCTAATTTTTTGTATTTTTAGTAGAGACGGGGTTTCACCATGTTGACCAGGATGGTCTCGATCTCTTAACCTCGTGATCCACCCGCCTTGGCCTCCCAAAGTGCTGGGATTACAGGCGTGAGCCACCACGCCCGGCCCGAGATGGGGTTTTATCATGTTGGCCAGGCTGGTCTTGAACTCCTGACCTCAGGTGATCTGCCCGCTTTGGCCTCCCAAAGTACTGGGATTATAGGCGTAAGCCACTGTACCTGGCCCTAGAAATTTTCTTAATCCAGTCTGAAATCCGCCTTGTTTTATTCCTGGGTACATGTCATGTGAGGGGTTGGGAGGTGGAGGTTGAAATTCTCAGACCTTCCTGAATAGTCCAAGGTCAGTTCTCAGGAATCAGATGTTGGCTGTTTAGCCATTACATCCTTGGATTTATGAATAGGACCTAGACAATTTGATAGTTTCTGTGACAGAGGTATCGTCCTGTTCCCGGAAGATTAGTGACAAGTTGACATGCAGGAAACTGGTCATATTTATGGCTTGTTTCTAACCAACATTTAGGCATTTTGCCCTTTAAAAACAACTCAATTTCCCTGATATTTTTCATGTACCTAACAAGGGCCAGTTGTTGAATTCTCAAAGATAAATAAAATATGATCCCTTTCCTCAGGAACGAATGCTTTGTCTTTTCTTGAACATGGCCTTCTGGGGCTAATTTCCACAGTACCCAACTCTTTCTATTGCAAGCACTTGGGAGCTCTCAGAACCAGACAGCCTAGCTCAGACACTGCAGCAGCTGACAGAGGAGAGTAGGATGTGAGTCTAGCCTCTTGCCACTTCTGAATCTCCCTTTTAGGACACAGTGGCCATGGGAAGGCAGGACACTGGGCTCCTTAGGAAAGGCTGTGATGGGGAATGTGGTGGGGGTGGCAACTTTGATTATCCCTCAGCTTGCCCCTCAGGGCCCCAAGACACAACAGCATGGCCTCAAGCACACCCAGAGGTGGAGAATGGGTGTATGTTCCCTGGTGTACCAGAAATGGGATTTGTTAGTCATTCTTACAAACATTAGCAACGAGATGGCAGGGCAATTTGAGCCTCGTAGAGTCAGCAGTAAGGAACTATAATTACTTCCCTCCATTTAGACCAGGATGCTGGGCAGTAGTTAAAGGGGGCAGGAAGGACTAGGTGTGGTGGCTCATGCCTTTAATGCCAGCACTTTGGGAGGCTGAAGCGGGAGGATTGCTTGAGGCCAAGAGTTTGAGACCAGCCTGGCCAACTTGGTGAAACACTGTCTTTACTAAAAGTATAAAAATTAAGGCCAGGCACGGTGACTCATGCCTGTAATCTTTATACTTTGGGAGGCTAAGGTGGGCAGATCATATGAGGTCAGGAGTTCAAGACCAGCTTGGCCAACATGGTGAAACTCCCATCTCCACTAAAAATACAAAAATTAGCTGAGTGTGGTGACATGCACCTGTAATCCCAGCTACTTAGGCTGAGGCAGGAGAATTGCTTGAGCCCAGGAGGAGGAGGTTGCAGTGAGCTGAGATGACACCACTGTACTCCAGCCTGGGTAACAGAGTGAGACGCCATCTAAAAAATAAAAATACACATACATATATATGCCAGGCATGGTGGTGCACACCTGTAATCCTAGCCACTTGGGAGTCTGAGGCATGAGAATCACTTGAACCCAGGAGGTGGAGGTTGCAGTGAGCTGAGGTCACACCACTGCACTCCGGTGTGGGCGACAGAGTGAGACTCCATCCCAAAACAAGAGGTGGGGAGGGGCTTTTGGGGAGAAAGATGCACAAGAAATGCTCAGGCCAGGCACTGTGGCTCATGCCTGTAATCCCAATCCTTTGGGTGGCCGAGGTGGGAGGACTCCTTGAGCCCAAGAGTTCAAGACCAGTCTGGGCAACATAGCAAAGACCTCATTTCTAAAAAAAAATTTTATTATTATTTATTTTATTTTTTTAATATAGAGATGGGGTTTCACCATGTTGGTTAGGCTGGTCTCCTGACCTCAGGTGATACACTCACCTTGGCCTCCCAAAGTGCTGGGATTACAGGTGTGAGCCACCATGCCCGGCCTAAAAAAATTAAAAAAAAAAAATTTAGCTGAGTGTGGTGACACATGGCTGTAGTCCCAGCTACTTAAGAAGCTGAGGCAAGAGGATCGCCTGAGCCTTGGGGTCAAGGCTGCAGTGAGCCTTGATCGCACCGCTGTATTCCAGCCTGGGTGACAGAGAGCAGAGCCTGTCTCAAAATAAAAAAATGTAGCTGGGCATGGTGGCGCGTGCCTGTAATCCCAGCTACTCAGGAGGCTGAGGCAGGAGAATTGCCTGAACCCAGGAGGCAGAGGTTGCGGTGAGCCGAGATCGTGCCATTGCACTCCAGGCTGGGTAATAAGAGCGAAACTCCGTCTCAAAAATAAATAAATAAATAAATAAAAATAAAAAAATGAAAAAGACATGTTCAGACCAAGTGATGCCAAATTTTTGTCTGAGGCTCATACATTAAGCTGCTGTCTCTTCCACCACACAGAGGCACAAAGGCAGTGGCAGCTGGGACTTCCCTCCCTGTTTTCTCCCATTCTTCTAATTCTTCGTGATGCCCTTTTGTGACTTCTTTCCTTCTTTAACACTACCTTTGATATCATTTTAGCCTGATGTCACTTGTGTAAAATCACTGGGGGTAGGATGAGCGAAAATTTTCCAATTCTACATTCTTTTTTTTTTTTTTGAGACAAGAGTCTTGCTCTGTTGCACAGGCTGGAGTACCCTGTCATGATCATGGCTCACTGCAGCCACAACCTTTTGAGCTTAAGTGATTCTCCTGCCTCAGCTTCTGGAGCAGCTGGCTCATGCCACCATGCTTGGCTAATTTTTATTTTTTTATTTTTTGTAGAGACAAGGTCTAACTATGTTGCTTACACTGGTCTCAAACTCTCCTGGACTCATATGATCCTCCTGCCTCAGCCTCCCAAAGTGCTAGGATTATAGGCTTGAGCTGCTGTGCTCAGCTCAAACCCCACATTCTCTTTTTTTTTTTTTTTTGAGACAGGGTCTTGCTCTGTCACCCAGGCTGGAGTGCAGTGGTGTAAACACACCTCACTATAGTCTCAACCTCCTGGGGTCAAGCGATCCTCCCACTTCAGCCTCCTGGAGCTGAGATCACAGGCGTTGCCTGGCTCATTTTTTCACTTCTTTTTCTAGAGATGAGGTCTTTCTATATTGTTGAGGTTAGTCTTGAGCTCCTGGGCTCAAGTGATCCTCCTGCCTCAGCCTCCTATAGTGCTGGAATTATAGGCGTGAGCCACTGCGTCTGGCCCAAACCCCACATTCTTTTCATTCTTTTTTTTCTTTTCTTTTCTTTTTCTTTTGAGACGGATTCTTGTTCTGTTGCCCAGGCTGGAGTGCAATGGTGCAATCTTGACTCACTGCAACCTCTGCCTCCTGGGTTCAAGTAATTCTCAGCCTGGGTTGCTGGGATTACAGGTGTCCACCACCACGCCCAGCTAATTTTTTTTGTATTTTTAGTAGAGACAGGGTTTTACCATGTTGGCCAGGTTGGTCTCAAACTCCTGACCTCAGGTGATCCACTCACCTGGGCCTCCCAAAATGCTGGGATTGCAGGTGTGAGCCACCATGCCTGGCCCCAAACTCCACATTCCTAATGGCAGCTCTGAGCCCTACATATTTCACTTCTCCAGGATGACCCTGGGAACGTAATTCTAACCTGGGTCCTATTGTAGCTCTTTCGCCAGCCCAACAGCTCCCTAAGTATAGTTCAGCCTAAGAGAAAGAGACAGAGAGACTTTGAGCACTGGGTGTTTGGTGCCTCCGGAGTCAGACAGACTGGAAGATGGATTTAAATCCACTTTGTCCTCTATTATCTGTGTGACTTTGGGCAATTGACTTAAGCTGTCTAGAACTCAGTTGCGACATCTGTAAAATGAAGATGATACCATGTAATAATTATAATAATAGCTAGTGTATTGAGCGCTTTATATTCATTAATACAATTTATCCCCATACATCTCTAGGAATTAGGTACTATTGTAGTTGCCATTTTTCAAGTAAGAAAATTGAGGCACAGAGAAATTAAGCAGCATGCCTGCATTAACACAATTCTTAAGTTGTAGAGCTGGGATTCTGAACATGGAAGCTCGACCTCTGAGTATGTGTCCTTAACTACTGCACTGGAATAAGGATTAAGGGCAAAAAAACAAACAAACAAAAAACAGACCAGATGTGGTGGCTCACGCCTGTAATCCCAGCACTTTGGGAGGCCAAGGCAGGTGGATCACAAGGTCAGGAGTTCAAGACCAGTCTGGCCAAGATGGTGAAACCCTGTTTCTACTAAAAATACAAAAATTAACCAGGCGTGGTGCCTGTAATCTCAGCTACTGGAGAGTCTGAGGCAGAGAATCACTTTTGAACCCGGGAGGTGTAGGTTGCAGTGAGCCGAGATCGTGTCACTACACTCTGGTGTGGGTGACAGAGCGAGACTTCATCTCGGGGGAAAAAAAAAAACATTTAAAGCACCCAGTATAGAGCTTTGCAATCAGTATGCACTCAGTAAATGGCAGCTGTTGCCACTAGGGTAGAAAAGCCTATTTCCAAGCTGTGTTTCCACATGGGCATGTGGAGGATGTGGCCCTAGGTCAGGGCAGGTCAGGAGAGACACAGGTCTTCTCACTGACCGGGGTTTGTAAGATGTCAGGGCTTTTTCCACTCCAACTATGTTAGACAGAGTTTGTTGGCAAAAGTCTTGTTTCTTTAATCCCAAAGTTGCCTAACAGGCCCTGAAAGGAAAACACAGGAGCTGGGTGGCCATAGGAAGGAGCTCCCTCCCAGTGAGCCAGTTGCTCAAGAGTCACTTTTCTGACTGTTTCAGAGGAATCTAGCTTTTTGTATTCTGCTGTCTTACTCATTTAGTCAGGGCTCCTGGATAAGCTACGTGGGGAACAAAGTGGGGTCTCTGCCTAAATTGGCACAAGGTGAAGAGTCAGTGCCAAGAAACTAAGGAGACCCTGCAGGGACACGGGGAAACCCAAATCTGGACTTCAGAGGAAGGGAGCGTCAAGCCTGCTCTGATTCCTTGTCATGTATACTTTGGCCCTCTGCCTGGGCTTGTGAATGGCTTGGTCAGTCACTGAGCAGTTCCAGCACACCTGTCCCATTCAAATCACCAATTGGTTTAGAGGCAGCATGGCTTTTAGCTAAGTGTTTTTTTTGGAGGCCAAGGAAACTGCATTTCACCATAGCTCTGCCACTTTTTAGTTAAGTTGTGTGATCTTGACAGTTTACTCTTTTCTGAGCCTCACTTTTCTCCTTTCTGAGAAAATTATGAGCATCTTTTTTGAGACAGAATCTCATTCTGTTAACCAGGCTGGAGTGCAGTGGTGTGATCACAGCTCACTGTAGCCTCAACTTCCTAGGCTCAAGCAATTTTCTCATCTCAGCTTCCCAAGTAGCTGTGACTACAGATGTGTGACAGCATGCCTGGCTAATTTTTAAATTTTTTGTAGAGATGAGGTCTCTCTATGTTGCCCAGGCTAGTCTGAAACTCCTGGGCTCAAGCAGTTGTCCCACCTCAGCCACCTAAAGTTCTGGGATTATAGGCATGAGCCACTGTGCCTGGCCGAATTACGAGGACCAAATAAAATAACATACACAAAGCCCCTAGAACAGCAACTTACACACAGTAAGTGCTCAGTAAACGTTCACAGTCACAGGTTAGGTGCAGTTGGGGGCTGTGGAGATATATAAAGTATAATCCCTTGCCTTTAAGGAGGTTGTAGTCTAGGAGGGGTGAGAAGTAATAAGATAGAAAATCATGTAAATCACAATGTTGGGAAAGCATGTAACATAATACTGGCCAGTTTTGCACAATGATAGTATTTTAGCCAGTGAGGTTTATCCGAGGTGCAATTATTGTGAATGGGAAACTTCCCAGTAATGTCAGCCAACAAGTGTTGTGGACTGTGAAGGTTTTGGGAGTTCAGAGGTAGGAGAGCTGCCTTATGGGCTAAGCTGGCCAGGAAAGGCTTTCTGAACAAGCGAATGTTGCAGATGTGCAAAGATTGGAGAGGAAGGTGGAGGGACACTCCAGAAAAACATCAGAATGAGGCCAAGTAGCATAAATTCAGAGGATAGGGAAGAAAACAGACTGGAACCAAGGGCTTGTAGAAGACACTAGAGGGAGATGAGATTGAATAGGTAGGTTGAAGTCAGGTTGTAAAGAGCTTTGAATGCCACGCTAAGGAGTTTGGAATTTATCTGAAGGTTTTTGAGGAGGGGAATGACATTCATTTTATGACCTTGATGTGGTCACTTATTGTTTTAATTTCTCTGGGCTTTAGATCCTTCATCTATAAAGTAAGAAGTCTGGATCATGTGATTGTAGAGGAGTTTCTCTGGCTAGAGAGTTTATGATTTGGATCACCTGAGGTCAGGAGTTCGAGACCAGCCTGGCCAACATGGTGAAACCCCTTTTTTAAAAAATTATAAATTAAAAAAAAAAGAGTTTATGATTCTATGATACAGGAAGATTATTTTATTTTTATTTATATTCATTTATTTTTTTGAGATGGAGTCTTGCTCTGTCACTCAGACTGGAGTGCAGTGGCACAATCTTGGCTCACTGAAACCTCTGCCTTCCCAGGTTCAGCAATTCTTATGCCTCAGCCTCCCGAGTAGCTGGGATTATAGGTGCATGCCACCATACCCGGCTAATTTTTATGTTTTTAGTAGAGACGGGGTTTTACCATGTTGGACAGGCTTGTCTCAAACTCCTGACCTTGTGATCTTCCTACCTTGGCCTCCCAAAGTATTGAGATTACAGGAGTGAGCCAACGCATCTGGCCAGGAAGATTATTTTAATGATAAAACACAGAATTGGTATGAAGGGGAAAAACTGTGGGTGGAGGTATTATTTAGAAAGCCAGTGAAATATCAGGGAAGAAGCCTCTTGTAAGAGACTCTGTGTGTGGGTGAGGAAGGCTTTTATTGTATGTTATAGGTACTTTGACATTATAACTCTCTTAATGGTTTGAGTTCTGCAACATACATCTCAGGAGACACCAAACTTGGGGCCCCTGGAGAAGTGGAGAAGCTGATAAAATGTTTCAGGAAAGGAGTGATTATTTGATAGCCTTCAGGTTTATGTCAGTTTTGTTCTGAAATTATCTGAGAAGGAGAGAAATAACATTACTGCTTTTCCTTAAATGTTTTGTACAGTTTTTCAATTTGCAAAATAGTTTCACAGGTATTATCTCATTTGCTTTTCACCAGTCTCCTGAGGGAGATTAGGCAGGTGCTTTCTCAGAGTTTTTTTTTTTTTCTTCTTCAAATCGAGGCCTCATCATTCTTTCTTTTCTTTCCTTTTCTCTTTTTTTCCTTTTCCTCCTCCCCCCCACCCCTCCTCTCCCTTCTCTTCCTCCTCCTTCTTCTTCTCTCTTCCCTCTTCTTACTTCTTTGTAGAGACAGAGGGTCTCCTCATGTTGCCCAGGCTGTTCTTGAACTCTTGGGCTCAAGTGATCTTCCCACCTTGGCCTCCCAAAGTGTTAAAATTACAGGCATGAGCCACCACACTCAGAGTTACTGAATTTTTTAGTATCTGGCCAGATACTATTTACATTATAGACACCTATAAACCAAAGAGTGTCTGAGACGGATCTCAGTCAATTTAGAGGTTTATTTTGCCAACGTTGAGGATGCACCTGGGGAAAAAGAGACAAGTTGCAGTATGATCTGTGGCCTTGCTTTTTCCAAAGAGGGTTTTAAGGACTTCAGTATTTAAAGGGGAAAAAGCAGGCAGGAGAAGGAGGAGGAAAGAAAAAGAAAGGGGAGGCTATGCAGTGAGGCAAGCAGTTTCATTCTTGTGAGGCTTTGATTAGCACCCACTGAATTCACATTTTACATGTGAAAAGAAAGGAATGGAGGGGAAGTCAATTATGTATTTATCTAGTGCTCAATAGTTCTACATTTTACATAAGATAATGTAAGCCTGTGAAATTACAGCTATCTGTTTAGGAACAAAGAAAAGGCAGTTTCTGCATGACTCAGTTCCCAAGTTAATGTTTCTCTTTGGCGTAGTGAATTTGGGATCCCAAGATTTTATTTTCCTTTCACAAACTCAATGCATTGATTACATTTAAGACTATACCATGTACCTCACAGATGGAATCCAGTAAATGTTTGGTGCTATTCATTCATTCATTGAATTCCTTAATAAGCATGTAGTTTGCTGAATGCCTACTAGATACTAAGCACTATATTAGGTACTGAGTGTATTAATGGGAATAAAAACATGTGGCCTTGAAGGAACTCATAGTCTTATAAGGGAGACAAGTCAAACAGTTACAGAATTGAATGACAGGCATTGGCCAGGCGTGGTGGCTCATGCCTGTCATTTCAGCACTTTGGGAGGCTGAAGTGGGTGGATCACCTGAGATCAGGAGATTAAGACCAGCCTGGCCAACATGGTGAAAACCTGTCAAAAAAAAAAAAAGAAATCCTATCTCTACTAACAATACAAAAATTAGCCAGGCGTGATTGAAGCAGGAACAGCCACAAACAATCCTCTCAAACACTGAGCTGGGAAGGAATTGGCAGTTTTATTCGGCCGGGAGTCTTGGCAGACTCGGACTCGTGTCTCAGCAGACTCGTGTCTCAAGAATGAGCTCCTCGACAAAGAAAATCCTAGCCCTTTTAAAGGCTTACAGTTCTAGGAAGTACATGTGAGAGGGTCATGATTGATGAAGTAGGCATGGAATACATGACTAGGTGGGGGTTTGAGCAAGATTGAGTGAGAACAATGCTTTCTGGAGGGCGCTTCTCCATTTTATGCCTGTGATCTATAGGTAGGAGTGTGATTAAGGGTGGGGGCTTAATCTTAACCTCCAGGTCTGGTCAGCGGAGCCAGCCGACCTTGCCACTGACCTCATGCCTTCTATTTTCAACTTTTACTTATTTTGAAATACAATGTAGAAGGCTAAGGGGAGGTGGTCTTAGAAGCTTAAGAGGAAGGGGTCTCCTTCCTCATGATGAGAGCTCCTGTAATCCCAGCTACTTGGGAGGGTGAGGCAGAAGAATCACTTGAATCTGGAAGGTGGAAGTTGCAGTGAGCCGAGACTGTGCCACCGCACTCCAGCCTGGGCTGGAGTGAAACTCCACCTTAAAAAAAAAAAGAATGACAGGCCTTATGATTAAAGGACAAATCAAGTGTTACAGGAGCACAGGGGAGGGTTTCCTAACTTATCCTGGGATAAGAGTGCTGAGAACAGAGAAGCCTTTTCTTTTCTTTCTTTTTTTTTTAAGAGCTAAGTTCGGAAAGAAGAGTAGAAATTGAGAGAACTGCTGTCTAGGCAGAGGGAATAATACATGCAAAGTCAGTGATGTGAGGGAGCACCTGTGTTCAGGGAACTGCAAGTAGCTGAGCCTGTTGTCATAGAGAGTACACAGGGACAGTGATTAGAAATAATCAGGGACCAGATTATGAAGAGCCTGGTATGCTTGGTGAAGAAGTTTAGATTTTATCCTCAAGATGACGGAGAACTACACCTAGATTTTAGGCAGGTATTGATATAACCACCCAATGGGTTCTTCGTGCCCATAATCCACAAATAATGACCACAGCATTGCAGTAAAGAAAGAGTTTATGATGGGGTGGGAGGAAAGAGTTTAATTGACACAAGGCTGGCCACATCACATGGGAGATGGAATTGTTATTCAAATTAATCTCATCTTCAGCTCATAGGCCAGAGATCTTTCAAAGGCAGTTTGGGGGAAGGGGTTGGAGTGGCCATGCAATAGGTGCTTGCTGCTGATTGATTTGGGTGGAGATGAAATTATAGGGTCTTGAAGCTGCTCTCATGAGCTGAGTTGCTTCTGGGTGGGGCTACAGGAGTGGAGTTATCAGGTCCAGGTGGAGCTCTGGGTGTCAGACATGCAAAAAACCTGAAAAGGTATCTCAAAAGGCCAATCTACAATAGTGATGTTATGTGTAGAACGTTATCTGGTGACCAGTCTACAGCTTAGCAGAATTCAGTTGCCTCTCCTTCCCTGATGGCTTTTCATTAACTTTACAGAGGTGGCTGAATTTTGGGGAAGGTTTCTTATCATTTAAACTGTTAACTAAATGTTTCCCAAAGTTAGTTTAGCTTAAGCATGGGAATGATTAAGGGAAAGGCAAGATGGGGGAGCATGGGTTAGATAAGATCTCTTACTGCCATATTTTTTTTCACTGTTATAATTTTTCCAAAGGCAGTATCATTGACATTAGCAGACTTATGTTTTAGGGTGATATCTTTGACTGTCAAAGTGGAGGACAGATTGAATCAATGAGTTGGGGTAAGATGAACCCCAGAAACAGGATAAGTTGAATTAGCTGTGATTGCTGCTTTCTTCTCTGGGATGCTCCTTTCCATCTTTAGGGACCTTGCCTGTAGTACTTGCCATAGCACCAGGCAAACAGAAGGCATTTTACATCATGTGTTGCTTAGCTCCACCGCTGTGGCTTGTGCTAATAGTGACTGGGCACTTATTTGAAAGTAAAGTGAGTACCCTTTTTCTGTGGTCACAAACCAGGCAAAATTGCTTTCTTGGTTAGAACTGACATGGAAAATACACACACACACACAGACACACAGACAGACATATATACACACATGTATACACACACACACACACACACACACACACGGCAGAGTCTCACTCAGTTGCCCAGGTTGGAGTGCAGTGGTGCCATCTTGGCTCACTACAGCTTCCACCTCCTGGATGTAAGCAATTCTCTTGCCTCAGCTTCCTGAGTAGTACAGGCATGAGCCACCTCGCCCAGCCAGAAGATATGTTTTGTTTGACTTGTCTCAAGATGTTTCCATAGGCATTTTCCATTTTGTCAAGTCTTTGTTCCAGAATTGATAGTGGGTACCTTTAGGGCAGGAAACATATTTTTATTCATTTTGTGGTCCCTGGTCTTATCACAACACATGATACATACTAGGCAATGATAGATATTTGTTTCATGAATTTGAAATTCATTGTTTTGGATTTGAAATATATTTTGGCCAGGCATGGTGGCTCATGCCTGTAATCCCAGCACTTTGGGAAGCCAAGGTGGGTGGATCCCATAAGATCAGGAGTTTGAGACCAGCCTGACCAACATGGAGAAACCCTGTCTCTACTAAAAATAAAAAATTGACTGAACGTGGTGGCTCAAGCCTGTAATCCAAGCACTTTGGAGGCCAAGGCAGGCGGATCACCTGAGGTCGAGAGTTCAAGACCAGCCTGACCAACATGGTGAAACCTTGTCTTTAAAAAAAAAAATCAGCTGGACATGGTGGCGCATGCCTGTAATCCCAGCTACTCAGGAGGCTGAGGCAGGAGAATCGCTTGAACCCGGGAAGCGGAGGTTGCAGTGAGCTGAGATTGCGCCATTGCACTCTGGCCTGGGCAACAAGAGCAAAAAAAACTGTCTCAAAAAAAAAAAAAAGGAAATATATTTCATGAAATATGCTGTAAATGTTGATTAGGTGCTCAGATTCCCCCTCAAAATCTTTTAAATCTAGAGCCTAATGGGGTGCTGGGCATATCTAAGGCCTGAGAAGGAGGAAAAGGGAAGAATTAGCAGAATGGAAATAAGTTACTTCTCAGAAGTATTTAGCAGTTGAACTGAAACAGTTTCAGAAAGATTCTGGGCCAGAGGGTTTTAGTAAGACCTATTGGGGAGATTAGGAAGTTCTGAATTCCTTTTGCTACCTACTGTTATACAAATGTTTTTTGTTCTTCCTCATATACTTTAAACTACATTTGGCTGGCCCAGTGGCTGATGCCTGTAATCCCAACACTTTGGAAGGCCAAGGTAGGAAGATTGCTTGAGGCCAGGAGTTCAAGAGCAGCCTGGGCAACATAGCAAGATCCCCATTAAAAAATTAGCCAGGTGTGGTGGCATGCACCTATTGTCCCAGCTACTTGGGAGGCTGAGGTGAGAGGATCACTTGAGCCCAGGAGGTCAAGGCTGAGTGAGACATGATTGTGCCACTGCTCTCCAGCCTAGGTGACAGAGTGAGACCTTGTCTCTGGAAAAAAAAAAAGGAATAAAATTGGCAGGTGCAGTGACCCATGCCTGTAATCCCAGCACATTGGGAGGCTAAGGTGGGAGGATCACTTGAGCCCAGGAGTTCGAGAGCCACCTGAGCAATGTAGTGAGACCTTGTCTGTACAAAAAATAAACAAAATTACCTGGGCCTGGTGGCGCACACCTATAGTTCCAGCTACTTGAGAGGCTGAGGTGGGAGGATCACTTGTGAGCCCAGGAGGTTGAGGCTGCAGTGAGCTGAGATCATACCACTACACTCCAGCCTGGGCAACAGAGTGAGACCCCATCTAAATATAAATAAATAAATGGCAGTTAAACTAGATGATTTGCCATGGTTTCCTGATTCTTTGTCTTTTTATGTTTCCTTTCTTTGTTAGGAATGTTTCCTCCTTTATGCCATTATCATCATGTTCAGTGCCCTGCTGAAATGCTTTTCATGAAACCCTATAGAGAAAATAATCTCTCCCTACCCGAGTCATCTCAATTTTTAGACCCCCTTGTGGTACTTAATGCTCTCTACCTGGGATTATATATGGGTTGTCATTCTTACTCACACTAGAAGGAAGGAATCGTATGTAATTTAGCTATAAGTATTCCAGAGTATCTAGCACAGGTCTTTGTAAATGCTGAATAGATGATGTGGCTGAGCTATATTACTATATTAGTGTTCTGGTTACTTTTACTTGTCAACCTAGCTGGACTATGACATGCCCCAATATTTG
Organism: Aotus nancymaae; assembly: GCF_030222135.1. Taxonomy (NCBI): domain Eukaryota; kingdom Metazoa; phylum Chordata; class Mammalia; order Primates; family Aotidae; genus Aotus; species Aotus nancymaae. Next base: position 12,075,993 of record NW_026988441.1, on the reverse strand, counting down.
ATCAGATATTATTCTGGGTATTTCTTTTCTTTTTTCTTTTTTCTGAGATGGAGTCTTGCTCTGTCACCCAGGCTGGAGTGCAGTGGTGCCATCTCAGCTCATTTTAACCTCCACCTCCCAGGTTCAAGCAATTCTTCTGCCTCAGCCTCTTGAGTAGCTGGGATTACAGACTCATGCCTCCATGCCTGGCTAATTTTTGTATCTTTAGTAGAGATGGGGTTTCACCATGTTGGCCAGGCTGGTCTTGAACTCTTGACCTCATGATCCACCTGCCTTGAAAGTGCTGGGATTACAGGCGTGAGCCACTGTTCCCAGCCTATTCTGTGTATTTCTGTGAAGATATTTTTGTATGAGATTAACATTTAAATAGATAAATTGAATAAAGTAGATTGCTTTCCCTAATATGGGTGGGCCTCATTCAATCGGTTGAAGGCCTGAATAGAGAGAGCAAAAATACTTATTCTCCCTTGAGTAAAGGAATTCCTCCTGCCTGGCCACTTTTAAACTGGGATATTGTTTTTTTTCTGTTTCTAGACTCAAACTGAATCATCAGCTCATCCTGGGTCTTGAGCCTTGTGGGCCTTTGGACGAAACTATACCACTGGCTCTCTTGGGTCTCTAGCTTTCCAGCTCACCCTGAAGATCTTGGGATGTGTCAGTCTTCATAATTGTGTGAGACAATTCTTTATTATAAAGGTCTTTTTATATACAAACACATACACATCTTGTTGGTTCTGCTTCTCTGGAGAACCCTACTACACTTGGGTTCTAAATTTTAGAAATATCCCAGGAAAGGGAAAAGAGTTTTATTTACCATTCCTGGCATGGGATTAACGTGAGGCACACTTTAAAAATGATGCTTACCTTTGATATCTTTTCATCTCTCGAACCCTTTTTATGAACTCTTCTCCCTCTCCTAAGATTTAAACCATATAGGACTTTGATGCTACCTTTAACCCTCAACTTTAATATTGGATCCAGGCCTATCTTGTTCCTCATTTATGGCCCAAATTTCCTCTGCTTTTGAGTAATTTTCCCAACCCTACCCCATTAAAGCTCCCAACTCAGTGTGTTAGATGGAAGCTAGGTGGTTGGGGAAAAGCAGTTTGTACAAGTGATTCATGTGTGGCTGAAAGCACTGTAATCTTCTCAGAATCATTTGCTAAATGAATTGGATGAAATACTATGTAGTTTAATAAAGTGGGATGAAAATTTTAGGGGAGTTACTCAACCCTACCTGGAGTCAGTCCTATGGTTAGCATTCCGGTGCGCTTACTGCTTTGACAGATTATTCCCTTTTCCATCTTTGAAACCACAGTTTCTCCCAAAACATTAACAAACAAGCACTCCCACAGAAGTAGCAATGGAGATTCTACTGCTAATACAAGAAGAGAGAAAGAAGGAAATGATTTGTAGTCGCCAGTGGATTTTTATAAGTTCGCAACTATTTATAGTTTAGGAAGTCCTATTTTAGAAGAATATAGTTTGTTTAAAAGATGATGAGAGAATCAGTAGTTTTATTTTAAAGTTTTTGAGACGGAGTCTCGCTGTGTTGCCAGGCTGGAGTGCAGTGGCGTGATCTCAGCTCACTGCAACCTCCAACTCCCTGGTGTAAGGGACTCTCCTGCCTCAGCCTCCCAAGTAGCTGGGATCACAGGCACGCACCACCACGTCCAGCTAATTTTTGTATTTTTAGTAGAGATGGGGTTTCACCATGTTGGCCAGGATGGTCTTGATCTCCTGACCTTGTGATCCGCCTGCTTTGGCCTCCCAAAGTGCTGGGATAACAGGCGTAAGCCACCGTGCCCAGCCAGTAGTTTTATATTATATGTTCTCACAAGCAGAGAAAAGACCTGGTTGTAGGAGAGCAGATTTGAATGTGGTATGGGAGCCACTATGTTTGAAATGTTGGTAAGTCAAGTCTGTTGTGAAGCTGGTCTGGCTTAAAATACTTAGCATCTATCTAATCTTCAGCTAGCCCTTCCCTTCCAGATTTTGAAACCAGCTCAGTTGTGCCACAGGACTAATATTTATAGGTTTTTTTGATAAACATAGAAATTGGCCTTCCCTAGTCTTAAAACTCTAAACTTACATTTGTCTCATCTGAGTTCCTTCCTCAGGAAACCTACCCTTAGGTAAGAAACTGAAACTCATCAGATTCTCACACCCAGAGACTGAGATAACAGACTCCTCATCCATCATGACTTCTTCCCTCCCTCTTCCTAATTTCTGTTTTCCCACCTTCCCTGCTAAACTCCCCAATTTCAGTTGCTCAGAGAGACAGATTTGAGACTTTATCTCTTGTTGTCCTTCAGTGTACACCCACTGCAGCACCTGATTCACACCCTCCTTCCTGGCAATAGTTGTTGACTCAGTGACTGGCATTCTGTGAGGCAAACCACAGGACTAGGCTGAATGCCTGATATTTCAGTAATAATTTCCTGTGAGAAGGAAGGAAGTAGTTAGAAGAAAGAGCATGATCATAATAGAAAACTAAAAACTCCTGCATCTATTTCGATATTTTAATATTTAAATACATTTAAGCCTGTCTTATATTAAAAATATTCCTTTTTTGAACTGTACTTCTCTTGCTGGCTTCTACCGTATCACTCTCTTCTTTTTTTATAAACTAACATTTATTTATTTATTATTATTATTTTTTTGAGACGGAGCTTTGCTCTGTCGCCCAGGCTGAAGTGCAGTGGCACAATCCCAGCTCACTGTAACCTAACCTCCCAGGTCTAAGCGATTCTCCTGCCTCAGCCTCCCAAGTAGCTGGGACTACAGGCACGTACCACCACGATCAGCTGATTTTTTTATTTTTAGTAGAGACAGGGCTTCGCCATGTTGGCCATGCTGGTCTCGAATTTCTCACCTCAGGTGATCAGCCATCCTCGGGCTCCCAGAGTGATGGAATTATAGATATGAACTGCCGCACCTGGCCTAAACTAATACTTAAAAAGAGTTTATAGTTATTATCTCCATTTACTTGTCTCCCATCTACTACTTTCTTTTATTGTTTGAGACAGAGTCTCTGTCTGCCACCCAGGCTGGAGTGCAGTGGCGTGATCTTGGCTCACTGAAACCTCTGCCTCCTGGATTCAAGCGATTCTTTTGCCTTAGCCTCCCAGGTAGCTGAGATTATAGATGCCCACCACCACACCTAGCTAGTTTTTGTATTTTTAGTAGAGGTGGCATTTCACCATGTTGGGCAGGCTGGTCTTGAACTCCCGACTTCAAGTGATCTGCCCGCTTCGGCCTCCCAAAGTGCTGGAATTATAGCCATGAGTCACTGTACCCAGCCCTCCATCTCTCTTGAATTGTATATCTCAACAGTTCATTGGGCATCTGCTTTTGAATATGTAACATGTCCAAAAACTGAACTCATCTTGCCTTTAAACCTGATTCTTTAAAACAAAATTTTAGCCAGGTGCAGCAGCTCACACCTGTAATCCCAGCACTTATGGGAAGCTGAGGCAGGAGAATCACTTGAACCCAGGAGGGAGGTTGCAGTGAGCCAAGATTGTGCCATTTTACTCCAGGCTTGGTGACAAGAGCAAAACTGTGTCTCAAAAAAAAAAAAAGTTAAGGAAAGCATACTCTTACATGTGGAGATTTCTCTAAGGATATAAGTTGAGTGAATTACTGACTGGCTTTAGGGTGGAGCCTTTTAAAAAGCAAGGCCAGGGAAGCATGCGGTTTCTAGGGCCTAATAAGTGACATAGCTGGAAGGCAAAACAGATCCCCCAAAATTAAGGGACCTATTTTTATCCTGGATCCTGGATACCAAAAAAGAGGTCATCTGCCCATCCCCCATGGGAGACTCATCTCTCAGTGGGAGTTGGGGATGTTTCTACACCTTTTAGGTGGCTGAGAGCATGCTTGTTTGATCCAAACATGCAAAGAGCTGAGTATCCACCCATAACTACCATTAGCCATCCCTTAAGTATATTTCCTACCTACTTATTACACATTAAGGCTAAAAGCTCTCTCATAATGCAAAATAATTTCTGATACCCCCCCCCACAAGAATGTCAAAACGTCAGATAATGCAATGCAAAACAGAACAGAGCCTTAGATTTTGAGAGGCATCAGGCCGGGCGCGGTGGCTCACGCCTGTAATCCCAGCACTTTGGGAGGCCGAGGCGGGTGGATCACGAGGTCAAGAGATCTAGACCATCCTGGTCAACATGGTGTAACCCCGTCTCTACTAAAAATACAAAAAATTAGCTGGGCATGGTGGCGCGTGCCTATAATCCCAGCTACTCAGGAGGCTGAGGCAGGAGAATTGCCTGGACCCAGGAGGCGGAGGTTGCGGTGAGCCGAGATTGTGCCATTGCACTCCAGCCTGGGTAACAAGAGCGAAACTCTGTCTCAAAAAAAAAAAAAAAAAAAAAAAGAGAGGCATCTATCTACTTTTAATTCCTGAGGTTCCATGAAGAAAAGAGAGATTTTCCCCAAAATAGGGTCTGTGGCACCTCCTCTGTTTTTCTCAAGAAGTCCCAGGTTGTTAGACATTATCTTAGGTCCTCTTATGTGGGCATGAAGGTGGCAAGAAAAGAAAACTGGAGAAAGGGAATTCAGTTGTCTGAGAAGAAAACAAGTTTGTTTTTTTTTTTTCCCCCAGAAAAGTAGGATCCAAGAAAAAAACATAAAGGCCTTTAAAATGTATGCATAGCTTGGACATCTGCTTTTAATTAAGCTGGCTTTTAACCAAATCTCTTATTACCAGACTCTAGTTAAGGCACACAGCCAATATTTCTGGCTTTTGGACTTTACCAAAGGTCACTTCCCGGATGAAACCAATAAGTTTTAACTAAGGTTATGACTTAACTGTGGGTGTACGGTGTTTCCAAAGAGGTGGTAAGCAGTTTTTACAAGATCTAGAATCTCCAAAGGTAGCACAGAGAAAGGAAAATTTGAGAAAGGAAGCTAGAAGTTGTTCATGGAGTGGGCACATGTTCTCAGGATCTCCTGAGGTCTATGTCATGGGCAAAAAAATAAAAAAAAAAGTAATAAAAATAAAAGAGAAATTGTTCATGGAGGAAAAGAGAATTAATAAATGACAAAGGTCACACATGTACACCAGAAAGGCCTCATTCCCTAGGCTGGAAATTGAACCCAGGCTACCATTGTGAAAAGATAAAGTGTTAGCTACTGAGCTACAACATTGGGCAGTTTCTCTTATTCTTCCCAGAAGGAGCCTAGAGCAGCCAATTTTGAACTTGCTAAGACTTTTTACTGCTCAAGACAATTTTTAGGGCTATGACACGAGCCCCAAAATTCCTGCCCTCCAGATGGCAGAGGCCAAGAGAAAGTACCATGCTTACAATGTCAGACTCCCAAGGACATAAGACAGGGGAGAAGAAGCCTCATCCAGTTTTTTGTTTGTTTCTTTGTTTCATTTACCTGCAGCTGTTTGTAACTGACTAGCTTTCTGGGCCGGCTTGAACAGAGGGCTTACAGGGGTCCTTGGTTTGCATTTTATCCTATGGTATCTCTTTTTAGGACAGAATGGCACAGAAAGACAAATTCATAGCACAAATTACACTGAATTTGTTACAGCCTAAGATTAGCTTCGTAAGTCTTTTTCCCAGTAATGAAAACTTTGCAGAGGAGATAAAAAGTGATTCTTACCATGCATTCAACTTGTTTGCACAGAGAGAGAGAGAGAGAGAGAGAGAGAGAGAGGAAAGGGAAGGGAGAAAAGCATTGTCTGCAGCAGGGCAGGGGAGTCAAGGAGCTCAGGGGGGCCAGGGAAAGACCCACCCATTACAGCGACACTGAATCAAAAGTTCAGGCAACTGATTGTCAGTCTCCAAGGGATCTTTTCTGTTAGTCTCATTGGCTCTCAAGTTTCCCCCTTTAGGGAGAAAAAAGCTCCCTGTGTCCCACGTTCGTGTACATGCTTAATCCTGTCACTCATAGCCTTGAGCAAAGAGTACAAGGCAGATTAACCCAAAGAGAATAGTGGTTAACATCCCATAGTACCAAATTCATTTTTAACCAAGAGGAATGTTACCAAGGGAGACCTCTAACCCCCGACGTCTTAGGAGGGACTCTGACCTTCCTAAGTTGAGCCTTTAACCCAAGTTTAGACAAGTGTCCTTGCCCTAGCCTGCCTTCCTTCCTTCCTTCCTTCCTTCCTTCCTTCCTTCCTTCCTTCCTTCCTTCCTTCCTTCCTTCCTTCCTTCCCTCCCTTCCTCTCTCTCCTTCCCTCCTCTCTTCCATCTTTTCTTTCTTTCCATCTTCTTCCCTCCCTCCCTTCCTTCCCTTTCCCTCCCCTCCCCCACTCCCTTCCTTCCTCGCTCCCTCTCCTTCCCTCCTCTCCCCTCCTCTCCCCTTCCCTTCTCTCCTTCCCGCCTCTCTTCCATCTTCTTCCCTCCCTCCCTCCCTTCCTTCCTTCCCTTTCTCTTTTAATATATTAAAAATTTTAGCTAATATTCTCTGTATCTTTATGATTTTAGTATATGTGTTGCTGAAGCAAGCACAACCCTCTGTCTTAGGAGAGATTCTAACCCTTTCAGGTTGGGCCTTTAACCCAACTTTATCCTTCATCTGTGATAAAAGTACCCCAGCACTTAGCCAAAATCAGCCAGTTGGTGGTGCATGGATAATTTTCCTTTGGATTGGGGTTCTCTACAGTATTGTCCCTTCATGATTCCCAGAAAGATGTTACAGGAAAGGGGTCCCAATCCAGACCCCAAGAGAGGGTTCTTGGATCTTACACAAGAAAGAATTCAGAGCAAGTCCATAAAATGAAAGCAAGTTGATTAGACAAGTAAAGAAACAAAAGAATGGCTACTCCATAGGCAGAGCAGCCCTGAGTGCTGCTAGTTGGCTATTTTAATGGTTATTTCTTGAGCATATGCTAAATATAGGGTGGATTATTCATGAGTTTTTCCAGAGAAGGGGCAGGGGTTTCCTGGACCCAAGAGTTCCTCTTTTCTTTAGACCATATAGGGTAACTTCCAGACATTGCCAAGGCATTTATAAACTGTCATGGTGCTGGGGTGGGTGTATTCTAGCATGCTAATGCAATATAATTAATATATAAAGAGCAGTGAGGAAAACCAGAGGTCAGTTTCATTTCTATCTTGGTTTTGACCAGCTTCTTTACTGCATCCTGTTTTATCAGCAGGGGCTTTGTGACCTTTATGTTGTGTTAACCTCATAGCTCATCCTGCAACTAAGAATGCCTAACCTCCTGGGAATGCAGCCCAGCAGGTCTCAGCCTCATTTCAGTATGGAGTTGTTCTGGTTCGAACGCCTCTGACAGTATAGAGGGCTTACGATTCTTAAGAAGAGAGAGGTTGCTGAGGTTTAGAGAATAAACTCACACATGCATGAAGCACTGATAACTCTTGCCATTTACTTTGTTAATTTAGTGATAAATTTTACAGCTTTTTTTTGAATAATTTGCATTAATTAATTTTTTCGTTCTGATGTAAAGTAGGCAAGGAATGAGAAAAGCCTAATTCTCCTGTGTAGGGTAATAAAGATAATGAAGCCCTTCTTGGGTTAGATGGTAGTGGGAGAATGTCACATCTGTTTCTGTCCATTTCCACTCCTGCTCCCTCTCCCCTGGACCAAACAGGGCTCCGCTGATGGAGTTACCTAGGAAGGCTTCAACTGCGGAAGTTGGCCCATTTAAACTCCTGCTAGTATTAAACTGTTCCTCAGTCCTATGTAAGTTAAGACAATGAAGTTATGAAACTCATGTTATAGGTATAGGATTCTGTTAACACGTGTATCATATCCAGATAAATATGGGCACCTTAAAAGTAGTTGTCCTGGGGCTCTCTGCTCCTCCTGTTCCACAGATAGCCGTCTCTTCCCTCTCATCGCTAGCCACATCCCTGAGACACCATGGGGAAGGTGAAGGTCGGAGTCAACGGATTTGGTCGTATTGGCCGCCTGGTCACCAGGGCTGCTTTTAACTCTAGTAAAGTGGATATTGTCGCCATCAGTGATCCCTTCATTGACCTCAACTACATGGTCTACATGTTCCAGTATGATTCCACCCATGGCAAATTCCATGGCACTGTCAAGGCTGAGAACGGGAAGCTTGTCATCAATGGAAATCCCATCACCATCTTCCAGGAGCGAGATCCCTCCAAAATCAAGTGGGGCGATGCTGGCGCTGAGTACGTGGTGGAGTCCACTGGCGTCTTCACCACCATGGAGAAGACTGGGGCTCACTTGCAGGGGGGAGCCAAAAGGGTCATCATCTCTGCCCCCTCTGCTGATGCCCCCATGTTCGTGATGGGCGTGAACCATGAGAAGTATGACAACAGCCTCAAGATCGTCAGCAATGCCTCCTGCACCACCAACTGCTTAGCACCCCTGGCCAAGGTCATCCATGACAACTTTGGTATCGTGGAAGGACTCATGACCACTGTCCACGCCATCACTGCCACCCAGAAGACCGTGGATGGCCCCTCCGGGAAACTGTGGCATGATGGCCGTGGGGCTCTCCAGAACATCATCCCTGCCTCTACTGGCGCTGCCAAGACTGTGGGCAAGGTCATCCCTGAGCTGAATGGGAAGCTCACTGGCATGGCCTTCCATGTCCCCACTGCCAACGTGTCAGTGGTGGACCTGACCTGCCGTCTGGAAAAACCTGCCAAATATGATGACATCAAGAAGGTGGTGAAGCAGGCGTCAGAGGGCCCCCTCAAGGGCATCCTGGGCTACACTGAACACCAGGTGGTGTCCTCTGACTTCAACAGTGACACCCATTCTTCCACCTTCGATGCTGGGGCTGGCATTGCCCTCAACGACCACTTCGTCAAGCTCATTTCCTGGTATGACAATGAATTTGGCTACAGCAACAGGGTGGTGGACCTCATGTCCCACATGGCCTCCAAGGAGTAAGACCCCTGGACCACCAGCCCCAGCGAGAGCACGAGAGGAAGAGAGGCCCTCACTGCTGGGGAGTCCCTACCACACTGAGTCCCCCACCACACTGAATTGTTCCTCCTCACAGTTTCCATGCAGACCCCTTGAAGAGGGAGGGGCCTAGGGAGCCCCACCTTGTTGTGTACCATCAATAAAGTCCCCTGTGCTCAGCCAAAAAAAAAAAAAAAAAAAAAAAGTGGTTGTCCTGGGAATAAATATGTGTCTATTAAAAAAATTCTGTCATCATTACTTAAAATATTTTGGTCACTTACCTTGTAAAGTTACTTTTAAAACCAGTCTGAGACCTACAAGAAAACCAGTTTCACTTCCTTATAATCACACTTAGGATTTCAGATATTTGCCACTCTGCTTGTGTTTATTGGCCTTTCTGTTTATAGTTACCCGTTTTTATTCCTCTCTCTAGCCCCAAGCAAGGAAAACTCTGGGTTCACATAGTGCTCCAAGTATGGGACAAGGCTCACATCATACAGAGCCCAAGCAATGAAGGAAGATTGGCATGCTTCACAAGACTTTGACCTTTAAACAAAGCATGCTCAATCTGTTTTCTCCAGTGTCCCATTTCTGCTTTGTGATCCCCTCCCCCACCCTTTTCATATTAAAGAACCCTTAAACCTGAGGCTGGGGACAAGGCCTTGAACTGTCCTCTCAGAGAAAACAGGGAGAATGGGTAGAGAGAGGTACTTCAGAGGTCTCTTTTCGTTCTGCTTGTGGGTAGTTAGTTAATGATCTACCAGCAATCCCCACTCTTGGGAAGACTGGGATCATGTTCCAGCCCCACATCATGGCTCAGGGCAGAGGGCACTTTGTACAGCTGCATCTGACTTTCCTACTTCATCTTTAGAGTCAGTAGCCATCTGTGGTCTTATATCTTCTCAGTTTCCAGGCTCCAGATATGAAAATGGATCTTCCCATTTTCTTTCTCTCTCTTGTCTGATCTGCGGGTAAGTGAGGATGTTTACTAGCAGAGGAAAAAGAAATACTGAAGTTTGCAAAAATGTATAGAAAGCTGGGCTCCCTGCTCATCATAACCCCCTTCCTCCCTAGCAGTTTCTAAACCCCCAGAACATTACAGTGAGATTTTAGCTGATGGTACAAACGTGTCTGCAGGATTTCCTCAAACTGGGGCTAACTTTGAAGGCTTTATATTTTGCCCATCTGACCTGCTTTTCTCTTTTCCAGAGATTCTACTTTTCACAAATAGATATGATCTAGGAATTCAGCCTCCCTCACCCTTCACTAATTGCAGAATAAGCAAAGCAGAGGCCGTTTAGGGAATGGACCAGAGGGCATAATTAATAAATGAACATCTCTGGAGCAAAATAGGGGAGGAGTTAGACACAAAGAAGGAAGCTAAAGGAAGCCAGAGAATTGCAGGAATTGAGAGTATAACATGGAGAAATAAAGAGGGAGTTAGACAGAGGCTGTTGGTGGTCCCTTCCCTGCTACCTGAAAGAATTGCCTGATAAGGGCCTATTGTGGGCATGGTCTTAGGCTAAGTTTTAGGGATACAGAGATAAATAAGACACAGTCCTTATTTTACAAGTTTACAGTCTAACAAAAAGGAGATAAATTACCAAATTAGAGGAGATTTTCAGAATGCGTGGTATTATGGGCTAGGAGTCTGCTACCATTGCTAATAGCTAGGATTTATTGTTTACCCACTGTCTTCTAAACATTTTACACATTAAATAACTCATCAACTCCTGACATCAGCCCCTTGAAGCATATATTGCTATAATCCTTGTTTTATAGATAAAGAATCCGACAGAGACATTACACATAGCCTGCCTGAGGTCTCACAGCAGGGACTCAGAAGCAGAACTCCAGCACAGGTAGTCTGGTTCTAGAACCTATGCTCAAACTAACACGGCTGTTAGTAAGTCATCCAGAGTGTGGGGAAGCTCTGCTGCTTCACGCCTGCAGAAACCTTTGTACCCACTTGTCTATCCTTTGTCCTGGGATGCTCTACCTTAAAGCCTCTGGTTGAGGGGCTCTTCTCTGGTATCTTTTCTGACTCCTTCTGCCTATCCCAGGGCTGTTGTTGCCCTTGGAGCTTACCCAACACTTTGTCATTGTATTCTATTTGCTGGAATGTCTGACTTCTTGTATTATAAGCTTCTGGAGAGCAAGGAATTTTTATTCTTGGAAAACAGTTATAAAAGTAGAACCAATAGTATAGTGAATTTACATGTACGCATCATCCAGCTTCAGTTTTAACATTTCAGTTCAATCTTATGTCATCTATATTCCCCCTTCCAACCATGAATTATTTTGTAGAAAATCATAGATATCAAATCATTTCATCTGTAGATATTTCAGCTTACTCCTAAAATACAAGGGCATTTTAAGAAACAGTATTACAAACGTATCAGAAAACATCATCACACTAAAAGATTATTTACTCCTTAATATCATAAAATATCCAACCAATGATCAAATTTCTGTAATTACCTTATACTTGTTCTTCCTTCCTTTTTTCTTCATTTATTTGTTCTTTCTTTCCTTCCTTTGTTCTTTCCCTCCCTCCTCTTCTTCTTCTTTTTTTTTTTTTTTTTTGAGACGGAGTTTCGCTCTCGTTACCCAGGCTGGAGTGCAATGGCGCGATCTCGGCTCACCGCAACCTCCGCCTCCCGGGTTCAGGCAATTCTCCTTCCTCAGCCTCCTGAGTAGCTGGGATTACAGGCACGCGCCACCATGCCCAGCTAATTTTTTGTATTAGTAGAGACGGGGTTTCACCATGTTGACCAGGATGGTCTCGATATCTTGACCTAGTGATCCACCCGCCTCGGCCTCCCAAAGTGCTGGGATTACAGGCTTGAGCCACCGCGCCCGGCCTTCTTCTTTTTTAAGTAGTAGGATTGTTTGAATTAGAGTCCAAATCAGAAGGACTTTATTTTTTAATCTTCATGTTCTCACACCTAGCTTAGTATTTGACATACAGTAAGTCCTCAACAAATGTTTGCTGAGCAAATAATCAGGAATCTAGATTCCTGAACCCCAGAACAGTCCTAGAGCCCTGTCTGATATTTGATTGATCTCTTGGAATGCCTTCAATTTCTGATAACCTTAGTTTTTCAGGGGTTAACTTTGGTGCTAGCTCTTATCAGTGCCTATGAACATTGCTAAAAGTTTGAGGGCAATGGGTATCCTTGACTCAATCATTTACAGGCTAGGGGGACATGGGGGTCCTTGCTTTCTTTTTTTTTCCTTTGAGACAGGGTCTCATACTGTCACCCATGTTTTGTGCAGTGGGATGACCTTGGCTGCAACCTCTGCCTTCCAAGTTCAGGCGATTCTCATGCCCCAGCCTCCTGAGTAGCTGGGATTACAGGTGTGCACCACCATGCCCAACTAATTTTTTGTATTTTTGGTAGAGACAGGGTTTCACCATGTTGCCCAGGCTGGTCTAGAACTCCTGGCCTCAGGTGATCCACGTCTTGGCCTCCCAAAGTGCTAGGATTACAGGCATGAGCCACTTTACCTGTCTAGGTCCTTGCTTTCTTATTTCTGTTTTTTTGTCCTTGGTTTCTGTCATGGACTGAATTGTGTTTCCTGAAAATTCTTCCTTTGAAACCCTAACCCCTAGTGCCTCAGAATGTGACTGTATTTGAAGATAGGAACTTTAAAGGTGATTAAGTTAAAATAATGTCTGTAGGGTGGGCTCTAATTCGTTCTGGCTGATGTCCTTAAAGAAGAGGAAATTTGAACACAAAGAGAGACACCACAGAGGTGTAGGTACAGAGAAGAGACCATGTGAGGGCACGGCAAGAAGGCACCTCCAAACCTATGAGAAATGCATTTCTGTTGTTGAAGCCATTCAGGCTTTCTGGTACTTTGTTATGGCAGCCAGAGCAGAGTAATATAGTTATCTTATCGCATGTTAAATTGTGGCTCACTCTTGTAATCCCAGCACTTTGTTAGGCTGAAGCAGGAAGATTGCTTGTGTTCAGGACTTCAAGAACAGCCTGGGCAACATAGCAAGACTGTCTCTACAAAAAATAAAATATTAGTCCCATGTGGTAGTATGCACTTGTGGTCCCATCTATTCAGGAGGCTGAGCCTGTGAATTGCCTGAGCCTGGGAGGTCAAGGCTGCAGTAAGCCGTGGTTGAGCCACTACACTCCAGCCTGGGCAACATAGCGAGATCCTATCTCAAAAAATAAAAGTTGGGGGCCAGACACAGTGCTTCACACCTATAATTCCAGTATTCTGGGAGGCCAAGGTAGGCAGATGGATCACTTGAGGCCAGGAGTTTGAGACTAGCCTGACCAACATGGTGAAACACCATCTCTACTAAAAAAAAAAAAAAACAACCAAAAATTAGCCCAGTATGGTAGTGCGCACCTGTAATCCCAGCTACTCAGGAGGCTGAGGCATGAGAATCACTTGAACCCAGGATACTGAGATTGCATTGGGCTGAGATCATGCCACTGTACTCCAGCCTGGGTGACAGAGTGAGACTGTCTAAAAAAAAAAAAAAGTTAGATTCATCATTTTTGGCTTCTTTGCCACTTCCTCAGAACAAGATTGTAAAGGAGCTTCCAGAGAGCACCCACTGCTTTATATGTGCTTGGTACACAGAATTCTAAGACGGCTCTTAATACCTGGAACTATGAATATGATGAGCTATCACACCCATGATTATGTTACATGGATTTTGAAGACATTTCAGGTTACAACTAAGTTGATATTAATCAGAAGGGGAATGATCTGAGTGGACCTAATGTAATCACATGAGTCTTTTAAAAACATAATTGGAGAGTTTTCTCAGGCTGGTCTCAGAAGGGAACATCAGAGGCAGTAGAAGTGTGAGAGGAATTTGACTTGAGGGAAGTTCTCTGTGGCTAAGACGGAAGAGGTCACAGTGCTAGGACCTGCGAAGGTCTTCTAGAGATAATAGTTCCTGGCTGACAACAGGACAATAGGGAACTGAAACTATGACTTCAAGGAACTGGATTCGGCAAACTAATGAGTAAGTGTTGTTTTAAGCCACTAAATTAGTGGTGGTTTATTGCATAGCAAAATAACATGAATACAGGTGCTTTGTACCTGATAGATTGAATTAGTGGCTCCTTTGCTTAGTGTATATTTAAAAACTGAAGTAAAATAAAAATACATTGAAATGTATATAGATCTCAAGTGTACAATTTGATTTTTGGTAAATGTGTATACCCATGTAATCACTACCAGAATTGAGATGTAGAACATTTCCATCAGCCCCAAAGCTCTCTTGAGCACCTTTGCCGTTAATCCCACCCTCTAGGGCGAATTCTTAACATCATTAATTCGAATTGCCTGTTCTTGAGCTTCATTTAAATGGCATCACATAGGCTGAGCATGATGGCTTATGCCTGTAATTCCAGCACTTTGGGAGGGCCGAGGCGGGAAGATCACTTGCCTCCAGGAGTTCAAGACAAGCCTGGGGAACATAGCGAGACTTCCTCTCTACAAAAAATGAAAAATTAGCTGGGTGTGGTGGTGGCATGCACCTGTAGTCCCAGCTACTGGGGAGGCATCATTTGAGCCTGGGAGGTCAAGGCTGCAGTGAACCATGATCTTGCCACTGCACTAGGCCTAGGTGACAGAGTGAGACCCCATCTGAAAAAGAAAAATGGCATTATATATCATGCATTTCTTTGTGTCTGGCTTCTTTTGCACAGCATAATGTTTTCAAAATTCATCTTTTTTTTCTTTTTAGACAGGGTCTCGTTCTGTTGTGCAGGCTGCAGTGCCGTAGTATGATTATAACTCACTGCAGCTTTGAACTCCTGGTCTCAAGCAGATTCTTCCACCTTGACCTCTTAAAGTGCTAGAATTGCAGGTATGGGCCATGGCGCTGGCCCATCCATTTTGTTATATCAGTAGTTTGTACCCTTTGATTGCTGATTAGTATACTGTTGCATGAATATTCCACAATTTGTTTATCCATTCATCTACTGATAGACATTTGGGTTTCTAGTTTTTGGCTATTATCAATAATACTGCTATGAGCATTCACGTATAACTCTTTGTGTGGATATGTATTTTCTTTTTTTTTTTTTTTTTTTTGAGACGGAGTGTCGCTCTTGTTACCCAGGCTGGAGTGCAATGGCGTGATCTCAGCTCACTGCAACCTCCGCCTCCTGGGTTCAAGCAATTCTCCTGCCTCAGCCTCCTGAGTAGCTGGGACTACAGGAGTGCGCCACCATGCCCAGCTAATTTTCGTATTTTTAGTAGAGACGGGGTTTCACCATGTTGACCAGGATGGTCTCTATCTCTTGACCTCGT
Organism: Aotus nancymaae; assembly: GCF_030222135.1. Classification (NCBI taxonomy): domain Eukaryota; kingdom Metazoa; phylum Chordata; class Mammalia; order Primates; family Aotidae; genus Aotus; species Aotus nancymaae. The sequence continues at coordinate 12,060,804 of NW_026988441.1, read as the reverse complement.
GATCCACTCGCCTTGGCCTCCCAAAGTGCTGGAATTATAGGCGTGAGCCACTGTGCCCGGCCGGATATGTATTTTCATTTCTCTTGGGTAAATATCTATGAGTAGGATTGCTGGATTGTATAAGCGTGTATTTAACTTTATAAGAAACTGTCAACTGCTTTCTCGAGTGGGTGGGCCATTTTCAATTTCCTTTACCAATATGAGAGAGTACCAGTTGTTCCCCATCCTTACTTGGTATTGTCAAGTCTTTTTTTTTTTTCTTTCAGACAGAGTTTTGCTCTTGTTGCCCAGTCTGGAGTGCAATGGCACAGTTTCGGCTCACTGTGACCTCTGCCTCCCAGGTTCAAGCGATTCTCCTTCCACAGCCCCCGAGTACTGGGACTGTAGGCATGTACCACCACACCCAGTTAATTTTGTATTTTTAGTAGAGCTGGGTTTTCTCCGTGTTTCTTAGGCTGGTCTCAAACTCCCGACCTCTGGTGATATACCTCCCAAACTGCTGGGATTACAGGGGTGAGCCACTGCACATGGCCTGTCATGTCTTTTAAAGTTCAGCCATTTGCCAACAATTTCTTCTTGAGTACCTCTCTGTGCTTTTCAGGATAGATTATTCATCAAATACCCATCATATAGAATGTTCTTCCAACTCTTTTTATCATTTCAGTACTACCTATGCTTCAGGTCACTGTTTCCTAACACAGAATATATGTGAGAATCATTTGAGAGTTTTTCAGAATATACAAGCCCAAGTCTCACTACAGGCATATCGTATCAGCCTTTCCAGGGATGGTGTATATACCTATGTATGTTGAAAAGGTTCCCTAGGTAATTCTGATGTGTACCCTTTGCTAAAATCCATTGATTTAGCCCCAGGTCTTACCTATTACCTCCATCCTGGCTATAGGTTAGTAGTGTCTAGGAAGGTCTGGGTCCCTCTCCAGACCAATTATATTGGAATTTGTGGGTGGAGTCTGAGCATCAGTTGTTCTTTTAAAAAATTCCCCAGTTATTCCAATATGTAGCCATAGTTCCCATTAGATTTCTCTGACTTTTTGTGGCATTTACGCCTTTCTTTTCTGGTATTATGATTATTTTTCAGGTCTTATTTCATGTCTTGGGCTTTATATTCCTTGGGGTAGGGACATTGCATTTTTAATTTCCCTATCTTTTGTGAACACATGAATTGGTCATCAGGAAGAGATTTTCAGCCACATATAGGTTGTGTCCTGGGTCTCAGGTTCACATGTTAATGTTACAGTCTTTGTTCTCCACAAGGTCAGAGGTTGCTTGTGATGAAGGTTGTGGGTAATTCCACAGTACAGATGGTAGATGGAGGTTACCCTGTTTGGTATGCTTTTAGGTGTAGAATTGGAACTAAGAATTCTATGTGTGTGCGGTGGAGGGCAGGGATATATAGGGAGACAGAGATAATTAGGATTGCAGAATTATACAAGGAAGTATCGATAAAGGAAGGAAGACACTTCTCTTTAGAAGAAGTTTGAACTTATCTAATAGGCCAGAGTAAGCCACTGTAGATTTTTGAATAGGAGAGTGGACTCGTTTTTAGGAAGGTAATGAGGCAGTCATATGCAAGAAAGATTTCAGAGAGACTGGAGACAAGAAGTCATCCAAGACTTTGAGTGTTGTTGAGGGCCTGAGTCAGTTAGGTTTATGGGAATGGTGAGAACAGCATAATTGAGAGTTGTTAAAAAAAGAACAAGAGGCTTTCACAATGTATTGAATCTGGAAACAAATGAGCAGGGGCTGTGGATACTTAGGGGGTGTCACTGGGAGAAATGAGTGAACTGTGTGGAAGAGCTTGTTTAAATGGGTGACTTCAGACAGTATTTGGATGTGGGTGTCATGAGTTCTACAAGTAGTTGGGGCTAGAGATATAAATTAAGAGCCATCTCCAGAGAGATCACTAAGCTGATGAAAGAGGGTGGATGGAGGGAGACAAGCAGGGTCTGAGTACTACATCTGGTTTGAGGGTACAGTATATAAGCGGGAGATGGAGGGAGGAGAGCTCTCCAGAAGGGAAAATTTGTCTGTGATCTTAGATACTGTAAAAGGAAAAAGTATGAGTATTATAAAAATACTTTTGTATTTCACCAAGGCATGGATACTGATTTTGTGCTGTTTCCAGTGATCTTGGGTATGGAGGCAGTGCAGAGGGCCAGGAAAAATTAGGTGATGATGAAAGGGAAAGACAGCACATACATTTCAATTGCTTGGAAGTGAAACAAATGAGGTTATAGCTTAATATTTAGCAGAATTAATAAAGGAAGGCTATTTAGGTTAGAAGAGATCTGACCCTCCAAGAGGGCAGAAAAAAGGAACTGGGAACCGGGAAGAGGCAGAAGGTCGAGAGAGATTTCTGTGTGAATAAACCTTGGAGACCCTTGCATAGCTACATCTGATTCACTGGAACCGCCTGAGTGGGAAGTGTTATTGGCCCCTAATGAAGAGGCTGGGAGGCCTTTTACTCATGAGATCATCTTCTCTCCCAGAGGAAGGTAGGCACTTCCTTCCAGGCAAGTTGGTCGGTTGCTCCCAGATATACTCATTTTGTTGGCAGGTATGCAAATGAATTTAGTAAATTCTCTGGTCAAATAGAACAAATATCTGTAGACTTAGAAATAGTTTTACTCTGACTCCGCATTGAACAATTTTGTTTTTTTTCTGCCTGTAGAGAACCATTGTCTAAGGTAGTATCAACCATGAGGCAGCATGTTGATGTCTGATATATTATTTTTATTATAAACATAGAACAATTTTTATATATAATTCAGAATAGTCTTAGCCAGGCAAAATTAAATAACAAAAGAGCATGGATGAGGGAAAGTATGCACAGTCTGTGTCAAGGTTAGAAAACCCTGAAAGAGGTACCTGAGTATAGAGAACTCTGAACCAATCCTCTTTGAAAAAGTCTCTTAGGCCTAACATGAGATCAGGTAGGCAATATAGAATAAAACCTTTCTCTTAGCCCCAAAGACATTCCATCTGTGTAGAAGACTGGGTGAGAAGTACATTTGCCTGTCTTCCTCCTATCCTGCCTTTTTATTATAAGATGCATTTATAGACCCCATAGGAGAAAATAAATTTCAAAGGCTGTTAAAAAAGGCTAGGCCCAAGTTATAAACCACCTCCTCACAAACCTGTTTCCTCAGCACCAGTGCAGCTTTCTAGTTGTAAATAATGCCACCAGCACGAGTGATAGTGTCCCTGTAGGGTGCTTCCACTTCTCAAGGACCAAATATACCTTAGCAGAGTCCAAGGTTTCCTGAGAAAGTGAGTGGAGGCAGACAGAAAATGCACAGGTGCAAACATGGAATAGAATGGGAGTTGATGATTGGTCTGAGGTGCCTAGAAACTGAGTTAAATCTAGTTCTAGTTATGAATGAGGAAAACCTTTTCTTATTTTCTATTTGGAGCTTCTGACAAAAAACCTTGAGAAGCTTCTGACCAAGGGACCTGAGGGATTTTGGTGGCTTCTTTCACCTAAGGCAATCAGATTGCCCTACATAGCTAAGCTAAGTAAAAATAATCCTTTTCACATAAATAAACAGTTATAAAAATTAAAATGGTGTAATGTCTCAGAAAAAAAGAGAAAAACCCCAATACCCCAAATTGTGTATTCTTTAACAGTAATTTAAATAATCTCTGAAGGGCAGGTCTCTGATTCCTTTCCCAAGTTCCTAGCAGATTGTGTTTATCAGAAGCTGGTTCCCTCCTAGAGCTATAACCCCTCCCTCTCTCAGCACTTCTTTGAATAGAGCCCATAAAGATAATAAAACATATCTGTGCTTTTGCATTTTCCATCAGGAATTGCCTTGGAGTTCGGCAAGTGGTTTTCCTAGTTGCTTCTAGTGGATTCCCAGAAGACAGGCTTGCCAGAAGGATTAGGTGGCATTCTAGCTAAGCAGCAAGCTGCTTAGACCCTGATCCTACAGGTAGAAACCCTGACAGTGGACAAAGGTGTGTAATTTCACTATTGTTACATATTTGGTTTTCTTGTGTTTGGTGAGTTCACACAAGGCTTTGGAGAAATAGGAGAAGCCATTACTGCTTTAACTTTTTCTCTCTCTTGTTTTCTGGCACATGTACTTCATGGAAAAGGATGTAACCTCAAAGCTATGGCAAACCCGAATTACAGTGATAGGACAGGACTGGGGTGGGAAGGAATGAGTGCTCTGAATAGGTAAGTTTAAAACAAGTCCAGGTTTGGAAAAGGGGAAGGCAGGGGAAGTTCTGGCCACTCTTTACCGAAGTCAGCTTTGCCAAATTTCAATCACAAGAAGGTTGGGTTTCCTACAGACTCCCAATGTACCTTTCATCTATCGACACTGAGGGAGGGGCTGTGACCAGGCAGCCTGGAGGTGCCTTTTAGGAAGGAAGAGTAGGGGAAACTTCTTTCTGTCCCCAACCTCCCCACCACTCCCAGAGGGGAAAGGAATCTCCTATTGATGAGGATAAGAGACTTGGAATACATCAGCATGCAGTGAACAGGACAGGTTGCATTACTTCTTTTTTACTTCTGAATAAATTATGTCTGTGGTTGTTGGGGATGAGGAGGCTGACATTGGTTGTCTGGGTTGCTGGGCTGTGAAGTTCAGGGAAGAGTAAGTAACTTCCTTCATCTGAAAAGCACAAGTAATGATCAGTTAGGTCAGTGTCACAGGACAGGGCCTCACCTTGCCTGGTGTGATTCAGCACCACAAGCTGTTACCATTTTGAAATTTTAGCTCTGGAGAAGGGCTTTTGTTGTTATCCATTCTCTACCTGCTGACCTCCTGATGAATGATCATTAGAAGAGATAAATGATGGTATATATGCAATGGAATACGATAATGCAGCAATGAGAACAAGCAGACCACAAATACATACAACAATATGGATGAATCTCACAAAAGAGTGTTGAAGGAAAGAAGCTACATATAAGGATGTTGTATTTTTCCTTTATGTAGGAACAAAACCAAGCAAAACTAATCTGGAGCATTAGAAGTCAGGATAGTGGTTACTCTTTGGAGGGAAGTGACTGGAAGAGTTTCTTTTTTTCTGTTTTTATTTTGAGACAGAGTCTCTTTCTGTCACTCAGGCTGGAGTGCAATGGCATGATCTTGGCTCATTGCACCCTCCACCTCTCAGGTTCAAGTGATTCTCCTGTCTCAGCCTTTCAAGTAACTGGGATTACAGGTGTTCATCACCACGCCTGGCAGTAGAGACGAGGTTTCACCATGTTGGCCAGGCTTGTTTTGAACTCCTGACCTCAAGTGATCTGCCCACCTTGGCCTCCCAAAGTGTTAGCCACTGTGCCTGGCTGGAAGGGTTTCTTTTTAAGGGGAGATCATGCAGTATTTCAGGTCATGTAGTATTTCATGATTTGGGTGCTGCTTACCTTGGTGTGTTCAACTTGTGAAAGTTTCTACATTGTAAAAGTATAATTATGATTTAGCACTTTTCAGTATGTGTGTTTGCTCTACTGTAAAGGTAAAATGGAAAATTCTATAAAATTATTATAAAATAAACAGAATCTCAGATCTATTAAAATGGAAATTATCCTTTTGACAGTAAGAGCAGGATCAGACTGCAGGTAGGGGAGTGAGAATGATTCGGTGCCTTCCTTTTTTAGGCCAATGCGCTGGGTGCTCTATGTAGGTTATCTTGTTTAATACCTTCGACTTCTCTTTGAAGTAAGCAGAATGCCCATTTTACAGATGACAAAGCTGAGGATCAAAGAGATTAGGTTACTTGACCAGGGTCACAGAGCTACTAAGAGTCACATCCAGTATTCAGACACAGGATGGGGATAATTCCAAAATGCACATTCTTGCTGCGAATGGGAGTGACTGCAAATACATCTTTGTTGCTGCACTGAGGAACATTAACCCAAACTTGATGTTACATTGTGTTTTCAGGAATAACCAATTCTATACAGAGTCATTTCCATGAGAAAATAAGCCCAGGAAAACTGGCTGTGCTTACCTTGTTAGGAGAGTTGTCAGAGTGGTCCTGAGCTAGAGAAGCAAAAGAAGAGTTACCAATCCAAGGAAATGCAAAGCTGACTTAAGGTGATTCTAGCTGAAGGAGGTGGCAGTTGGAGGGTAGGGAGGTAGCCCATGATCAGTTAAGGAATTTACTTCCCTCAGAGTGTCTGGTCCAGACCCAGCACATTAGTACCAGATGAGGGGCAGGGGCAGAGCCACAGGAGGCCACAATCCACTTCTGAAGAGTTCTACCAGTTCACAAGGCCTTGATTATTTTTGCCCAGACGTGTTTCTCAGCAACATGCTCCAATTGCAAGGAGGGGCATTGAGGCTTGCAGCACCCACAGCACCCACAAGACAAGGAAAGTCTCACCAAGGGAGAATGCCCACATCCGTAATAGAGGCAGGAGGCGGAAGGAGTAAGGCTGAGGAAATGGCTCCTGGAAACATGGGTTCTTCCTCAGGCCTGCCTGGCCTGGGCAGAGTGAGCTTCTCTCCTCAGATGTGTCTCAGGGGACTCTTGTGGCTAGAAAGGGTGTGAAGACCTATGCCACCTTAGGGGTGGGAAATAGACATCCTTTCTGTGAAAATTTAGAAGGGAGGGAGTGGTTTGGGAATCCAGGATTCCCTACCAGGGGAGGGCACGTGGTGGAACATACCAGTTCTCACTGGGTAAGTGGCTTTACTTACTGTGGTTGGAGTCTGAGAGTTTGTGCTCTGTGAGATCACGCTGGTCGCTTGCCCTAAATAAATATCAGACACTGTGACTGCTTTTCCCAAGCACAGGATCTTTGTTCCCTGATTTAGGAAGGGCACTGTGAGCAGGTCATTCCTTGGGGTCCTTGATGTTGATACTGCCTTTCTTATGAGGGCCTCATTCTTCAGTCTAACTACAATCCCTTCTAGTGTTTCCTCTTTTCCTGTTTGCTAGATGGTCACATTTCATTCCATTCTTTATCAGCTGCTTCTCTGCCTACTTGTACCCTTAAGACCTTTCCCATTTTGTTTTCTGGGGTACTTTTTTTTCCTATTTATTGTTCAAGAGGACTGTGGTTGTTTTTGCTTTCTCTTAGGTTCTCTTCCTATCCTATCTCTCCCTCCTCTTGCTACTGTGCACGTGACTTGCTTTCTCCTGCTGCTTCTTTTATTTTTTCATTTGTATTCCTTCTTAGACCTTGGTTTCCGTGACTGGGGGACAGAGGAACATAACTGAGTCTCTTCCTCTAGATTAGATGGGGATTGGAATAGCCATGTCCAAGAGACAATGGGAGACAGGGAGCATGAAGACCAGGGAAGAGGAGACCTGCAGGAATTAGTGCCGAGAAGCAGGAGTTTAGTGGGAGGAGGAGATCCAGGCCCAGAGACAGGCAAAGAAGTTCTTTTCCTCTCCCAAGCATGGCAGTCAGCCTTGGAGGAAACAGAACAAGAGGAAAGGTCGTCATACCTGCCAGTCTTCCTGGAATGCAGAAAATACACCACCAGGGCTGCTATTAGGGCCACCCCGGCCAGTACTCCAATCACAATGCCAGCAATGGCCCCCCCTGAGAGGCCAGAACTTTCTGTATCTGTCATGGAAAGAAAAGAGGAGAAGAAATGAAGGTGAAATTATTTTACATTGGGGGCTGGAAACAATTCTCAGAATGAAGTTGTTTCTAATTGTTCCTTCAAGGAATACAGTTTTGTTGTAGGAGGGTTGCTGGAAGATGATTAGCTAATTATATCCTTGCAATTTTTTTGTTTTTCTGTCAACCATGTTTCTAGGTTGATGATCAGTCTTCTGTCAATTCCATCCTGGCCTTTCTGCGCTCAGACATTTTTGAAGATTTTGAAATGTGAGAAAGGCTGATTGCTATTTTGTATGTGACTAGAACTTTCCACCTTTTTTTGTGGTTGCATCTTTTTCTCAGTGTCTCAGTTGTGGCAGTCAGTGCATTCTGAATTCAGCATCTCTTTTGCATAGACACCTCGCTTCCCACAGGCTCCCAGCAAGGGTATGAAAGCAAGCCCAGTTCTGTGTGACTGTTTTACTCTGAAGTGTGAATGGCTGGAGGACTCCCTGTCAACCTTGCAGAAACTCTTAGAACTGCACTGCAATCTAAAACTTCCTTTGTCTCTTTCTCTTCCACAGGAATCAGATCTGCATCATGATCTGAGGGCTCTCTCAGGTTCCTTTCACTCTCGCCTCACTTTCCCCAATAGGCATTTCCCCCAATAAATTATCTCATATGCTTAATCCCATCTTTGCTGTATCTCAGTGGATGGAAATAACGTACCAGGCTTGAGACTTTGCTTTAACTCCCCTTTTCTCCCCTTTCTCATATTTAATTATAATCATGTACTGGTGGGTTTCTTGTATAATGCTTCTCCCCCATATGTATATATTATTATTATTTATGTATTTATTCTATATTATTTATGTATAATAAATATATAAATAATATACATAATAAAAATAAATACATAAAATATAAAAATTTATATAATAAATATATAGATAATATATTTTGCATCTATTTCTTCTTCTTCTTTTTTTTTTTGAGGCAGGTTCTCACTTTGTCACCAAGGCTGGAGTGCAGTGGCACAATCATGGCTCATTGTAGCCTCTTGGGATCAAGTGATCCTCCTACCTCAGTCTCCTCAGTAGCTGGGACTACTGGCACATGCCACCACACCTGGCTAATTTTTTTTTTGAGACAGAGTTTCACTCTTGTTGCCCAGGCTGGAGTGCAATGGTGCGATCTCGGCTCACAACCTCTGCCTCCCAGGTTCAAGTGATTCTCCTGCTTCAGCCTCCCAAGTAGCTGGGATTGCAGGCATGCACCACCAAGCCTGGCTAATTTTGTATTTTTAGTAGAGATGGGGTTTCTCCATGTTGGTCAGACTTTCCTCGAACTCCCGACCTCAGGTGATCCATCTGCCTCGGCCTCCCAAAGTGCTGGGATTACAGGCATGAGCCACGGCACCCAGCTACCTGGTTAATTTTCAAAAATAATTTTTGTAGAGCTAGGGTTCCACTATATTGCCCAGTCTGGTCTTGGACTCCTGGGCTCAAGAGATCCTCCAGCCTCGGCCTCCCAAGTGTTGGGATTACAGATGTGAGCTACTGTGTCCAGCCTATTTCTTCTTTATATCTATTGTAACCATTTGGGGCTTAGCCCTCACCAGTCAACTCAGGCTGGTGATTAATGCTATGTTAGCTACTTTTGTGGGGTATTTCCTGTGTGCCAGGCCCTGTACTGCTAAATGCTTTACATGTATCTCATTTGATCCATAAAATAGTGCTGTCAGGTAGACATTATTTCCATTTTAAACATGAAAAAATGGAAGCTTAGAGTGGTAAAAACCTTACCTAAAGTCAGATGGATAGTGAGAGGTGGATCTGAGATTTGACTCTAGGACTACCTGATTTGAAGGCTAATGATAATAGTAGTGGTAATAGCAGCTAACATTTATGAAACATTCCTTCTGTGTGTGGTTGTGTGGTATTTTGCTGAAAGTTTGTTATTACAATTAAATTTTTAAAACAATACTATGGGGCCAGGTGTGGTGGCTCACACCTGTAATCCCAGCACTTTGGGAGACTGAGATGAGAGGATTGCTTGATCCTAGGAGTTGGAGTCTAGCCTGGATAATATGGTGAGATTCTGTCTCTCTGAAAGCAAAAATAAAAATAAATTAGCCAGGTGTGGTAGCATGTACTACTTAGGTCGCTAAGGTAGGGGAATTGCTTGAGCCTAGGAGGTTGAGGCTGCAGTGAGCTGTGTTTGCACCACTGCATTCCAGTTTGGGTGACAGAGTGAGACCCTGTCTCAAAAACAAAGCAAAAACCCAACCCCCCTGCAATACTATGAAGCAGGCATTCTTAGTGCAATTTTCGGTTGAGGAATCCGAGGCTCAGAGTAGTTAAGAATCTTGTGCAAGAAAGAAATTTATAACTGTAGGCCAGGTACAGTGGCACCTGATTGTAATCCCAGCAATTTGGAAGGCCAAGGCAGATGCATCACTTGAGCTCAGGAATTTCAGACCAGCTGGGCAAGATGATGAAACCCTGTCTCTACAAAAAAATTACAACAATTAGCTGGGGGTGGTGGCATGTGTCTGGTTTCAGCTACCCAGGAGGCTGAGGCAGGAGGATAGCTTGAACCTGGCAGGTTAAGGCTGTGGTGAGCCATGATCAGCCATGGTGACAGAGTAAGAGCCTGTCTCAAACAACAAAAAAAGTTGTTCTTTAAAAAGACCACTATAATTGACAACCTTTAACTAGGCTGACTAAGAGAGAAAGAAGATTCAAATTACTAAAATCAGAAATGAAAGTGAAAATATTGCTACTAATTCTTTAGAAATAATAAGGATTATAAGAGTACTATGAGTAATTGTATGCCAACAAATTGGATAACCTGGATGAAATGAACAAATTTCTAGAAACACAAAACCTGCCACGATAGAATCATGAATAAATAGAAAATCTGAATAGACCTATAACCAGTAATGAAAATGAATCGGTAAAAGCATTTGACAAAATTCAACATTCTTGGGCTGGGTGCAGTGGCTCATGCCTGTAATCCCAGCACTTTGGGAGGCCGAGGTGGGCTATCATGAGGTCCAGAGATCGAGATGATGCTGGCTAACACGGTGAAACCCCGTCTCTACTAAAAATACAAAAAATTAGCTGGTGTGGTAGTGGGCGTGTGTAATCCCAGCTACTCAGGAGGCTGAGGCAGGAGAATTGCTTGAATCCGGGAGGTGGAGGTTGCAGTGAGCCAAGATTGTGCCACTGTACTGCAGCCTGGGTGATAGAGTAAGACTCTGTCTTAAAAAAAAAAAAAAATTCAACATTCGTTCATGCTAAAAAAACACTGTAACTAGGAACAGAAGGAAATTCTCAACATAATAAATGCTACAAATGAAAGGCCCCTAGCTACCATCACAGTCAATGGTGAAAGACTGAAAACTTTTCCTTTAAGATCAAGAGCAAGACAAGGATACCTGCTTTTGCCACTTCTATTCAACATAGTATTAGAATTCCTAGCCAGAACAATTAGGCAAGAAAAAAAACCCATCTAGATTGGAAAGAAGTAAAATTATATCTGTTTGTAGAATATGCTAACTCATATGTAGAAAACCCTAAAGATTCCACAAAAGCTGTTAGACAATAAATTCAGCAAAGTGGCAGGATACAAAATCAACATGCAAAAATCAATTGTATTTTTGTGTACTAACAATGAACAATTCAGAGGAAAATTAAGAAAAAAAATTGCCAAAAAAAATTAAATAAGACATAACTAAATGGAAAAGACATCCCATTTTCATGGATTAGAAGACTTAATATTGTTAAGAGATTTCAGTGTCAGTGCTACCCAGTGATCTACAGATTCAGTGCAATCCCTATCAAAATCCCAGTAATATTTTTTTGCAGAAATAGAAAAATTCATTCTAAAATTTATATAGACTCTGAAGGGACCATGAATAGCCAAAGCAGTCTTGAAAAAGAACAAAGTTGAAGGGCTCACACTTCCTGGTTTCAAAATTTTAAAGCTATGGTGATCATCACGCTTGTAATCTTAGTACTTTGGGAGGCGGAGGTGGGCGGATTGCTTGAGCTCAGGAGTTCCAGACCAGCCTAGGCAACATGGTGAAACCCTATACCTACAAAGAAAAGTGAAAAAAACAAAAGAACCCCAAAATCCCCAAACAACAGCAACAACAACAAAAAACAAACAAACAAACAAACAAAAAGCTACAATAATCAAAACAATATGATACTGGCATAAAGAAATAGAAACCAGTGGAATAAAATACAGAGCTCAGAAAGAAACGCTTGCATATATAGTCAAATGGTTTTTGACAAGGGTGCCAAGATCATTCAATGGGAAAAGGATAGTCTTTTTAACAAATGGCATTGAGGAAACTGGGTATCCATGCAAAAGAATGAAATTGAACCTTTACATAATACCATATATGAAATTAATTCAAAATACATCAAAGACCTAAATGTAAGAGCTAAAACTATAAAGCTCTTGGAAGATAGAGTGAAAACTTTGTAACACTGGATTTGGCAATGATTTCTTGGCTATGACACCAAAAGCATAGGCAACAAAAGAATGAAATTGGACTTTATGAAAAGTTTTTGTGCATCAAAGCACATTATCATGGAAGTAAAAAGACCTCTTATAGAATGAGAGAAAATATTTGAGAATCATATATATGATAAGGGATTACTATCCAAAATATATAAAGAACTACTGCAACTCAACAACAACAACAAAATCCCCAAACAACCCAATTAAAACATGGGCAAAGGACTTGAATAAACATTTCTCCAAAGAAGATAAATGGCCAATAAGCACATGAAAGGATGCTAAATATTGCTAAGCATTAGGGAAATGCAAATCAAAACTCCAGTGATATACCACCTTACAAGCATTAGGATGGCTATTGTAAAAAACAAAACAAAACCAAAAAACAAATGTTTTTGAGGATGTAGAGAAATTTGAACTCTAGTGCATTGTTGGTGGGAATGTGAAATGGTATAGCCACTGTGGAAAGTGGTATGATGGTTCTTCAGAATTAAACAGGATTACCATTTGATCCAGCAATTCCACTTCCGAGTATCTATTCAAAAGAATTGAAAGCAGGGGTTTTAACAGATGTTTGTATACCCTTGTTTGTAATAGCATTATTCATAATAGCCAAAAGGTGGAAGCAATCTAACTGTCCATAGATGGATGAATGGATAAGCAAAATGTGATATATCTATCTACACAGTGTAATATTATTCAGTCTCCAAAAGGAATGAAATTCTGATGCATTCTATGTCATGGATGGACCTTGAAGACTTTATGCTAAATGAAGTAAGCCAGACACAAAAGGACAAATACTACATGCTTCCATCTGTATGAGAGGTACTAAGAATAGTTAAATACAGTCTGGGCACAGTGGCTCATTCCTGTAATCCTAGCACTTTGGAAGGCCGAGGCTGAGACCAGGAAATTGAGACCACTCTGGGCAACACAACGAAACCCCATCTCTACAAAACAATTGAAAAAAATTAGCCAGGCATGGTGGTGCACGCCTGTAATCCCAGGTACTCTGGAGGTAGAGGTGGCAGGATTGCTTGAGCCCAGGGGATCAAGGCTGGAGTGAGCTTTGATCATGCTGTAGCACTCCAGCCTGGGTGACAGAGTGAGACCCTGTCTCAAAAAAACAAAACAAAAAAACCCAACCAACCAAAAAAAAAAAAAACACAAAAAAATAAAAAAACAACTAAGTATATTTGATTCAGAGCCTGAGCTCTTCACCACTTTGCAATTCTGTTTACTATAATGGTCTCTTAATTGATATTCTGCCCCCTGTGAGTTTTATCTTTTTTTTTTTTTGAGACAGAGTTTTGCTCTTTCACCCAGGCTGGAGTGTAGTGGTGGGATCTTGGCTCATGGCAACCTCAATCTCCTGGGTTCAAGCAATTCTCCTGTCTCAGCCTCCCAAGTAGCTGGGATAATAGGCACTCACTACCATGCCTGGCTAATTTTTATATTTTTAGTAGAGATGGGTTTTTACCATGTTGGCCAGGCTGATCTCTAGCTCCTGACCTCGTGATTTGCCCACCTTGGCCTCCCAAAGTGCTGGGATTACTGGTATGAGCCACTGTGCCCGGCCAAGTTTTATCTATTTTGCCCACCATTGGCAGAGTAATCCTCCAGGGACATATAGGGAGGGGTGAGGAGTCACTTACATTTCACGGTCAGGCTTATGGGGTCACTTTGGTTGACACTGATTGGGTTGGAGACCTCACAATAATACTCCCCAGCATCCTCCCTTTTGACAGGGTCTATTCTGAGGGTTCTGTTGTCCTGGAATAGCTTTATCCTCTCTGAGGATAAGATATTCTGGCTATTAAAGAACCACTTGATGGAGATTTCAGTGTCATTTGTGGAGCAGGTCAGGTTCACAGAGTCCTTGTCTTCTGTGACTGTGGTGCTGGTGGCTTGAACTTCAGGCCGTGCCACTTGATTTAGTTCTGTGGACAAATAGAGGAGAGAATCTACTGAGAATGGGCTTGGGGCTTGGGGCCTGGGGGCTACGCTCTTTTCCCTGAGCTCTTAGCGAGCTCTCAGGTCACAAGTGAGCTGTGCAAAGGTGACCAACCACGGGATGGCCCTGACCCTCTGCAGAAAGTCAAGTGTCTTTGTTCAGTGATGATCTGTAAGGAGAGGGCTGCACCTCCTTTCTGACCCCAGATCATCTCAGAGTGACCCCCTGCATATTTCTGTATCCCCACTTGTAATCCTCTTCTCAGCCCATGTGTCCAGCAACCTCATCATCAGGTAGAACGTTTTTCCCACTGACTTTTGTGTGACCCTTTCCTAGAGCTTTCTGTGATCAGGCATCCTTCCTATGACTGTAACCTTTACATACAAAAGGGAAGGTAGTTTTTTTTTTCCATTAAATAATTTTTTAGGGAATGAAGATGGCCCAGTCAGTCTTCATGACGTTAGTATCTGGACAAGTTCCAATCCAAAGGATTTCTCACTCTAAAGAGGAGTTTTACTTCCTGGTCTGTGGATAGAATATCACGGTGAAGGAGATTCCTAGAGAGTAGTCACAGTGTTAACAGAAGATTGATATTCTTACCTTCTCTACAAATACACACTGTTTGGCACTGCCCATTTTCTCCCATGCAGAACCCCTGTGGCTGAATCTCCTGATTTTTCCAAATGTGTGTCACTCGCTGTACTCTGTGCTACCACATGTGCTGTGCCCACAGCCTCATATAACATGACTTCAGAGCCACGGCAAGCTCAGGGACCCTGAGGCTCCCTCTCTTCCCATTTCCTTGCAGCATGACCCAGGGGAAGCTTTGGTGTTGACTGCCATAGTTTTTTTTTGTTTGAGACAGAATCTCTCTCTGTTGCCCAGGCTGGAGTGCAGTGGTGCAGTCTTGGCTTTCTGCAACCTCTGCCTCCTGGGTTCAAGTGATTCTTGTGCCTCAGCCTCCCGAGTGGCTGGGATTACAGGCAAGGGCAACCATGCCTGGCTAGTTTTTTGTTTTTTTTGTTTTTGTATTTTTAGTAGAGATGGAGTTTTGCCATGCTGGATGTTGGTCAGGGTGGTCTCAAACTCCTGACCTCAGGTGATCCTCCCACCTTGGCCTCCCAAAGTATTGTGAGCCACCATGCCCAACCATTGACTGCCATCTTGATTTAGCCAGATTCACAACCGGCCACCTGGATAACTTCTCCACATACCCACATCCTACCCCAGATGGAGTCAGGGCAGAGCCAGTTACCAGGCAAGCTGAGAGCAGAGCAGGGAGCAGAGTCTGAGCTGCTCATCCCTGATGAAGGGCATTTCCTTCTCTCATTTAGGGAAAACTAATATGAGCCTATTTCAAAACCTCACATATTCCTTGTATCACATGGAGTAGGTAAAAGAAGGTCAAGAAGTTACAGAAAGGGACATGTTAGTGACAGAAGCAACTTGATCTTGATGACCCTTTCTGCTTCCCACTCTGTGAAGCCCCTCCCACGACATGGGGCTTTCTGGGACTGAAAGAACCCCATCCCCACATTCTAGGTTGGACCTTAGGTCAGCTGTGAGAAATCAGAAAAACAAAGGGAAGAGAGTCTGCCGAGATGAATTGGGAGGGTTCAGGGGAGAATTTGGACTTGCTTGTGCCCATTGGATACAGACTAGAAATGAAAATTTCTTTTCTGGTCCTATTTGAAAACCAGACAGCTTATACTTCAGAGCTTAGTGTTGATGCTCCAGGGAGCACTTACTAGAGACTGTGATTGTCTTGACTGTGGTCCTGTTGCGGCCAGTGACTGGGTTAAGGGCGACGCAGGCATAGGATCCACTATGATCCACAGTGATGTTGGAGATAAAGAGCTCTTGTGTGTTTTTCTGGTGTGATGTTCCATTGATAAGCCAAGAGTACTCTGCAGGTGGGTTAGAGGCTGCATCGCAGAAGAGGCTGAGATTTGCCCCTGGATAGTAAGAGGTTTTTGAAGGGGAAATGGTGGGGGTGTCCGGGCCATCTGGAGCAAAGAGAATAAAGCCACAGGTGATGTCATCAGAGGGAAGGGGAAGCTTCTGGTCTGGAGGAGGGCCACAGTGTTTTTCTCTACCAAGTGACAATCCTGAAGTCCCAACCAAACTTCCGCTCTGTCCACTGAGTCTGAGTCTGAGACATTCAGCTGTTTCTCCCATCACAGGCTATGGACCCTGAGCCTCCCAGGACAGGAGCAGCCCCTCCCCGCCTATTCTTGGTTCAGGCTGGGGCTGCCCAGGTTTGCTTGGGGCAGGAAGTCATGGCCAGCCTGGGTTTCCTGGGTTAAGGGTCTGCGTCCTTAGACCTGAGAGGGACTGAGAGGCCTGGCCTCTGGCCTTGTGGATTTGGGCTGGCAGCCTGGGTCACAGAGGAACAGAAGATACTCACAGGTCACATTCAGGGTGACTGGGTCACTGCGGTTTGCACTCACTGGGTTCTGTATTTCACACTCATAGGGTCCTGTGTCGTTCCTTGTGACGTTGAGTAGAGTGAGGGTCCTGTTGTCACTGGAGAGCAACAGCCTGGGACTGACCGGGAGGTTCTGATTGTTCACCCACCACAGGTAGGTTGTGTTCTGAGTCTCAGGTTCACAGGTTAAGGCCACAACATCCTCATCCTCCACGGGGTTGTAGTTGTTGCTGGTGATGTAGGGCTTGGACAGCTCCGCTGTGCAGATAACAGAGAGAAGATTGCCCTGTGTGGCACCTGTGATTCCGCCACAGGCATTTTTCTTTCTTCCTTTCTTTCTTTTTTTGGAGACGGCGTCTCGTTCTGTCACCCGGGCTGGAGTGCAGTGGCGCGATCTTGGCTCACTGAAACCTCCGCCTCCTGGGTTCAAGTGATTCTCCTGCCTCAGCCTCCCAAGTAGCGGGGATTACAGGCACATGCCGCCACGCCTGGCTAATTTTTTGTATTTTAGTAGAGACAGGGTTTTACCATGTTGCCCAGGCTGGTCTCAAACTCCTGAGCTCAGGCAATCCATCTGCCTTGGCCTCCCAAAATGCTGGGATTACAGGCGCAAGCCACTGCTTCCAGCCAGGCATTTTTCAGAGATGGCATCTCCCCACCTCTTAGCCAACTGAAGTCCTTAAAAGCCCATGGCAAGTGTGTGTGTCACAAGACAGATGTACGACGATCTGAGGGCTCAGAGACTGTGAGGCCTCCTGCTCTGTGTGGTTCTCCCACAGACTTTCTCAAGTGTGAACTGAGCAGCAGTGCTGGGTCGTGGACAGACACAGGACTGGGAGTAATAGCCCCCGGCACTTCTGGTTCTTCCCTGACTGGCTGATGACTGTGGACCTCACCTGGAATGTGCAGGTGCTGGGTCTCTTCCACCTTCACAGTCCTACTTTGCCCCATTAGGTGTGTTTTCTCTGTGGCTTCCCTGTCTAAGGACATCCTAGAGATGGGTGATGATGGGACTTCCCATTGTCCTTAAACCCAGAGGATTCTGTGCAGCCTGGTCTGGGACTGTATATTTCAGCAGAAATAACACAGGGGACAGGCTGGGCGTGGTGGCTCATGCCTGTAGTCCCAGCACTTTGGGAGGCTGAGGCAGGTGGATCATGAGGTCAAGAGATTGAGACCATCCTGGTCAACATGGTGAAACCACATCTCAACTAAAAGTGTAAAAATTAGCTGGGTGTGGTGGTGTGTGCCTGTAGTCCCAGCTACTCGGGAGGCCGAGGCAGGAGAATTGCTTGAACTCAGGAGGCGGAGGTTGCAGTGAGCTAAGATTACGCCACTGCACTCCAGCCTGGACAACAGAGTAAGACTCCATCTCAAACAAACAAACAAACAAACAAACAAACCACAGGGGACACCACAGGCAAGCCTGGAGGTCAGTTCAGTCGTCAGGCAGTGGAAACACAAGGTGGGGCAGTTTTTCCCAGGTGTCTGATGATGACTGACTTGAGCCAGTGACCCCTAAAGGTAGAGTCCAAGGAATGATCTAGAAAAGAGTGAGGTGACAGGCAGGAGCTGCCTGGATTTAATAGCATACCTATGTTCCTTGTCTTTGGTCTTTACTGTCCTTTCTCCCCCTGAAGAGGGCAGGTGAGGATGCTGTGGATGTTTTCTGAATTATGTGGGGTTTTTGCAAATGCAGAATAACCGACTGGTGGAATGGAAGGAGCATGAACTTGCTGAAAATCGGACCCTCGTGGACCGTGTGTGTTTGGTAGATCTGGGATATAAATTTGAGAAGTTAAATTCTTCCATATGTGAAAATCGTTATTAATACTCTGGATCTAAGACCCACTACTGAGAGGAATATTTCTCTAGAGAACATGGTAAACTCTTAAACCAAGATCTAAAGTCCAGAAGGATCATGTTATGATCAAAGAAAAATGCTAAAGTCAGTTTGAAATCAGTGACTCCTAGGTAGAGGGGATTCACGGGTCCTGTTAGGAAGACAGAACTTGTCAGAGGGGACATCTGAAGGGTCTCAATTACATAAAGAGAGAAATGAAGCCATATGAAGATAAGTGATGTATGTTATGTTAGTAAATTTAGAAAGTTCTGTGTTACAAATTCCTGTGGAGATTCAGGTGAAAAGAAGAGGAGCCCAAAATAGTCATATGAAATGTTTTCTTCCTTTTCTCTCGACCTCAGGAAACACAATTAGAGTTTGACCAAATTTGTCAAAATTGGGCAGAGTCTAAGTGAGACAACAGTGGCTGGTGCATCTCCCTGTCCAAGGGACCCCAACTTATGACAATGGTGTCATTGTGAGGACACAGATGTATGTGGAACGGGCAGCACACCCATCAGACAGCACCCACCTGGCCAGCTACACCTGGAGAAGGTCCCAGGAACCACTAGAGGATGTGAGCCCACAGCAGGATGGGCATGGAGTTGTGAATCAAATGGCTGAAGTGAGCCCATGGGCTTTGGGGACTGCAGACCTGTCATTCTGCCTCTGACCCCCTGGTGAGTCAGTGTAGAGAGTGGATGGAGGAGTCACTCATCCCTGTCCTGTGGCCTGTTCCACATGTTGGCCTCACTGAGGGAAAGAGCCCTGGTTGGGGACACGGTGGAAGCTCGTTCTCCTGGTGACCTGGGGACATTGGCTCATGATGGAGCCTGGCAGGGGTAGTAGCTGCTTTGGCTTATTTCTCTGCGTATCGTATTGCCTGGGAGGTGGGCCTGGCCACAGTGTGAGTGGGAAGGGAACAGGACAGTCAGCCTTGTTAGAGGGAGTGTCTGGGGAAGGCCTAAGGGTGGAGGAATAAAGGGAGAGGAAAATGAGGACATGGAGGAGCAGAGAGAGTCAGAGATGGCCATGACAGTGAGCAGTGGGGGCTACAGTGACCTCAGAGACCCCAGCAATCAGGAGCCGGAAGCCCTAAAAACCTTCCCACAGCCGAGCAGCCCCAGAGTCACATGAGATGTGGTTCTTGGGGTGGCTTTAGGGGCAGATGGTCAGGGGATGGAACATGGGTTCAGTCCCTGGAGGGATGAGGAGAGGTATGGCAAGAGCCTCCTAGGATTCTGCAACCAGATCTGGTCTCTAAAGAGGTTATGGATCATTCATTCATTCATTCATTCATTCATTCATAAGAGAACTACTGAGTGTATGTCTCATGTTGGACCCTGGCTGGTTCAGGGTGTGAGTAGAGAGAGAAAGCAAAGTCCTTTCCTTTATCCTCCTGTGGGAGTGATACCAACAATCAGGAAACACAGGATTTCAAGTCCAGGGAGCAGGGGTGTGGGTCTTGAGGGGATAGGCCTGAATATTTCTTTTCTTTTCTTTTTTTTTTTTTTTTTTGAGATGGAGTCTTGCTCTGTCTCCCAGGCTGGGGTGCAGTGGCACGATCTCGGCTCACTGCAACCTCTGCCTCCTGGGTTTAAGCAATTCTCCTGCCTCAGTCTCCCAAGTACCTGGAATTACAGATGTGTGCCACCATGCTCGTTTTTGTATTTTTAGTGGAGATGGGGTTTCACCATGTTGGCCAGGCTGGTCTCAAACTCCTAACATCAAGTGATCTGCTCACCTAAGCCTCCCAAAGTGCTGGGATTACAGGTGTGAGCTACCACGCCCAGCCCAGGCCTGAACATTTCTGACACTGACTCTAATTGTTGAATAAATTCCAGAATAAAACTTGGTTGATTCTCCATTTGCTCTTACTCCCCAGACCAGGGTCTCCCCTCTGGGCTGCAGATGCCTAAGAAGGGAGGAACTGAACCAACTCTGGTATTGGGGTTCACAGATGCCAAATAAGGCTCCTGAGTAGAGGAGAGGTTGAGGCTATGCTTGAAGACAAATCTCCTGTCACTCTGATCTGCCAGTTATGGGTCTGTGTGATCTTGATATAGTGATTGTATTACCATGTGGCTCAGTTTTTCCCCATAAAATAGTATAAATGGTTAATGATTTTGGGTTGTCTTGTGGTCTGTGAATGAACCTTAAAATATTTGTAATTATTTGACCTCAGCTCTGCATAGGGGAGTTGCCCAAATAAACAGCATCTATTTATTTTTTATTTTTTTTGAGACAGAGTCTCGCTCTGTCACCCAGGTTGGAGTGCAGTGGCACAATCTCGGCTCACTGCAACCTCCGCCTTCCAGGTTCAAGTGATTCTTCTGCCTCAGCCTCCTGAGTAGCTGGGATTACAGGCAGGTGCCACCACGCCTGGCTAATTTTTTTGTATTTTTAATAGAGAGTGGTTAGCTCTGCCCAGGAGGCCACAACCTAGCCCTGGCACAGGCTCCTCAGGGTCACCAGGAGTCGGGAACCTTGGGATAGTTTTTTGGAGCCGAGTTTCTCTGTGAGGATCCCAGAATGCCCCTCAGGCCAGATCCTGACTGAGTCCTACTGGGTCTTTCTAGGGGACATGTTCACCAGGAAGGTCCCAGCAGGGCTAGATTGAGACTGATCTCCCCTTGATAAGTTACCTACATCAGATTGTCCTTCCCCTGAAGCAAATGTCTGCAGGATCAGGATTGCAGGGTAAGAAATTCGATATTTTGCTATCTGTCCCATAGTGTGTGTCCTGTGCTAAATGCTCAAACCTTACCATGAGATGTAATGCAGAGGGGACACAGGCACAGCCCAGCCCTGAGAATCCCGTGTGTGGGAAGCAGAACCGGCTGCAACACCTAGAGTTCATGGGGAAATACTCACGGTATACACGGAACTGGCCAGTTGCTTCTTCATTCACAAGATCTGCCATTATGACTTGTAGCCTGTAGAATCCTGTGTCATTCAGGGTGACGTTCTGGATCAGCAGGGAGGCATTGGGGTATATTGTCTCTCGGCCGCTGTGTGCGGGCCCTGGGATAGTTTGTTGAGTTGTTGTTACATATCCCATAATTCGACGGGTGCTGTCCACGCTTTCCCCTTTGTACCAGTTGAAGCCGGTATTATTCTGGGGCAGATTGTGGGTGAGTAGAAGAACCTCCTTCCCCTCTGCGACATTGGATGGCATGGATTCAATAGTGAGCTGGGCACTGGTGGGCGGGTTCCAGAAGGTTAGAAGTGAGGCTGGGAGAGAGGAGAGAGCATCAGTCAATATTAGGACCTGTGCATTGGGATGGAAGGATGGGGCCCTGGGTCCTGAGCAGGTCTCTTCATCCCTCCACCTTAGGGTGTGTGTGTGTGTGTCCTATTGGGTCAAGGTCAGCAGAGTGACCGCATTCCCTTAGTGCCTCTGACCTTGTCATTTCTCTGGAATGCTCTTCCCCAGGGGTCTGCACGGCTCCCTCCCCACCGCCCTCAGATCCTGCTTACATCAGGGGATTCTTGGGAGACCCCTCCCCTGACACCTCCTCTAGAGACCCTGGGTCTTCCCTTTCTGACCTTTTCCAGCTCTGTTCCCTCCAGTGCTCTTGTCAACACCTGACCTCACATTCTAGATCTCTTTGCGTGTCTGTCTTCCTCCCCATGAGAGTGTGAGCTCCGTGAGGAAAGGAAGTTGTATGATCTTGGTTGCCCCGCTATGCCTGGGACAGGCTGCAGACTCCTGTGGATCAGCTCATGAGCATTCCCAGAGCCCTCCACGTCCTGGGGTTTATTTGCCAATATCTGAGGTTGGTGACTCAGGGCTCTGTTTAATGCCTCTTTTAATTTTTTTCCCTTAATTGTCACACTGACTTAAATTGTGATTATTGTCATCAGTTTTTGAAAAATGTATTGCTCATTGATGATTCACTTGGAAAAGGTAAAAAATGGGAGACCGTTTCTTCACTAACAGTTTCAGATCACTGAGACTTTCCTTTTATGATCTCTATCCCTCTTTCATGTCCTCTCTCCTATTTGGCTCCAAGAGAAGCCCTTTCTCCCCTCTTAGAGCCTGATCCTTCCCAGGAGACCCCAGCCATTCTCTGTGCTCCCTCCTCCTACCCCTTCTCAGGGAGTCCTCTCCTCACCTGTGAGCAGAAGCCCCTGCCAGGGGACACACACTCTATGAAGTCGGGCTGAGAGGTGCCCCATGGTGTCTGCTGCCTGCTCTGTCTTCACCTGTGTAGAAGAGCCTGGGCTGCAGGAACGCTTTGAGCACGGCTGCTCTGACTGTCAGCTCTGCTGTTTTTCCACCCTCTGTGCTGAGCCTCCTCCCTGGGACCCAGAGCTTTGTCTGGTCATGTGTGCTGGGGCGGGGTTTGTGCCGAGGAAGCTCTCTGTTTCCTCTCCTCTCATTCCTGCTTTTGTCCTTACTTTCTCTTTCCTGTCTGTTTACATTTTGGTTTCCCAGACCACACTTCGAGAATCAAGGCTGATGGGACCTCTGTCCCCATCAGGGGAGGAGGACTCCCCCGTCTCCAGCAGTGACTGCTATTGTGTCCTGGCTTTGGGTCTCTCAGCAGCACACAGAGAACCCTGGCATATCCAAATGTGGTAATTATTTCCTTTGAGACACAGTGAGTTTCCAGGTCTCTTCATGTTCTCCAGTGCTCTGGGAAGGTAGGAAGACACGCAGCAGGAAGGTGAGAGAGGTGGCTCTGGGGGATAGAAAGGGGCTTATTGGGGGATGACTGGGGAGGGACCAGCCCTCTGTCTGTAGTTTCACTAGGCAGGCCTCTGTCCCAGGGACAGAGACCCAGGCCCAGGGGTCTCAGGCAGAGATACAGCTCCTGGGTGTGGAGGGAGGTATCCTGGGAAGAGAGGACTGTGGTGGAGGGAAGTGGGTGTCTCTGGGCTCTGCTGTCCTTGGGGAAGGCTTCAGGGGCACCCTCCCTCTCCATGTCTGTTGGCTGAGCTGAGGCTCAGGGCCTGTCCATGTTCTTCCTGACCGTCCCAGGTGGCTTCTGTTCTCTATGAGGCTGACTGTCCTGTGGTCACCGCACCTACCCCATGGGTGGTGTCAGGAGGGAATGGGGAGCTACACAGGGACCCCTTGTGGAACAGGGTCCTCAGAGCACCCTGGAAGGGACAGAGCAGGTATGTGGGAGGGCCCAGAAGGGTCTTTTGGAGCAAGGGATGGAAAGTGGGCTCTACCTTTACCTCCTTAGCAAAGCCAGGTTCACAACCAGGGGAATCCATTTCCTGAGTGTTGTCTGTGTGCAATGTCTCCCCCTGGAGGGCAAGATGAGACCTGCGGCCTTGCCCGGGGCTGCCCCAGGGATGCTGACCAGGGTCCACATGATGTGGGCTGGCCCTGACCCCTGGGCAGAGGTGGGCTCTGACCTCCAGGCTTCAAGGTCAAGTCACCCCAGGTCCTGTTCATTGCGTGTCCGCAGGCTGCCCTACTCCATGCAGTGCAGGATGAGCCCAGGGAGATTCGAGAGAACTGTCCACTAGAACTGTCCCAGAGGTTTGAGAGAAAAAAAAATGGCCCAGTGAGGTGTCTCTGGGGGCTTTAGAATGAAATCCTGTCGTGTGACAATGTGAATGGAACTGGAGAATGTTAAGTTAAATAGGAACAGAAAGTTAAGCACCACATGTTCCTACTAGTATGTGGAACGTGAAAACAGTTGATTTCATAGAAGGAAAAAGTAGAATAGAGGATACCAGAGGCTGGGAAGGGTAGAGAAATGGAGAGACATGAAAGATTTGTTAAAGGATATAAAATTACAGCTAGATAGGAGGAGGAATAAGTTCTAATGTTCTATACCACTGTAGGATGGCTATAGAGTTTATTTATTCATTTTTTTGAGACAGGGTCTCGCCCTGTTGCCTAGGCTGGAGTACACTGCAGCCTCAACCTCCTGGGTTGAGTGATCCTCCTGCCTCAGTCTCCCATGTAGCTGGAATTATAGGTGCATGCCACTATGCTTGGCTAATTTTTTGTTTTGTTTTTTCATTTTTTTTTTTTAAAAAAGAGACAGGGTATCACGATATTGCCCAGGCTGGCCTTGAACTTCTGAGCTAAAGCGATCTTCCCATCTAGGCCTCTCAAAGTACTAGGATTACAGGCACGAGCCACCATGACAACCAAATGTTTTGATTTTTTTTTGTAGAGATTGGTCTCATTATGTTGCTCAGGCTGGTCTCTAACTCTAGGCTCAAGCAGTCCTCCCGCCTTGTCCTTCCAAAGTGCTGAGATTATAGGTGTGACCCACCAAACCTGGCCTGACTATAGTTAACAATAATATATAGTTCCAAGTACCTAGAAAGAGGATACTGAATGTTCCCAACACAAAGAAATGCTAAATGTTTGAGATGATGGATAGGCTAATTATCCTGACCTGATCACTATACCTTGTATGTATTACATTGCTATGGACCCATAAGTAGGTACAATTATTATGTGTCAACTAAAAAAATACAATTAAAAAGTCATTTAGAGCTAAATCATGATGTGACATGTTGTTTTTTTTTACCTCTCATCTCATGACAAACAACACTTGGCAATGGTAAAACATGCTCAGGAGCTGTGGCTTTTTGCTTTAGTGCACAAACCAGTTTGTTTGTGAGAATGTGCCACCTAATCTGAGTGAACCTACATGAGATCATCACCCTTCCTTGGGGACCTCAGAGAAGGACTTATAACCGCTGACTCAGGTATGTGGAGGAGGTTGCAGGCGAGCCACTTGCTGGAAGGAAGGCCTGTGGGCCAGCTTGAGGAGGAATCCATTTGTGGAGGCCACCAGATGGGGCCACCAGGGCCTGGGTGAAGAGGGCCTGAGGGCACAGGACCCAGGGGGAGAGAGAAGGTGGTCCACGTTATCATGCAGGCAAGTGCTTCAAGTGTCTCTTAACTCATGCACGGCAGGCAACTCACACGGTAACATAGCAACTCAGCAAATAAAATGAGGATATTGGCTGGGTGCAGTGGCTCACGCGCATAATCTCAGCACTTTGGGAAGCCAAGGTGGGTGGATCACCTGAGGTCAGGAGTTCAAGACCAGCCTGACCAACATGGTGAAATCCCGTCTCCACTAAAAATACAAAGATTAGCTGGGCGTGATGGCACACACCTGTAGTCCCAGCTACTTGGGAGGCTGAGGCAGGAGAATTGCTTGAACCCAAGAGGTGGAGGGTGCAGTGAGCTGAGATCTTGCCACTGCACTCCAGCCTGGGTGACAGAGCAGGACTCCGTCTCAAAAAAAAAAAAAAAAAAAAAAAAAAAGAAAACAACATAAGGATAAATCTTTATGACCTCAGA
This sequence comes from Aotus nancymaae, assembly GCF_030222135.1. Taxonomy (NCBI): domain Eukaryota; kingdom Metazoa; phylum Chordata; class Mammalia; order Primates; family Aotidae; genus Aotus; species Aotus nancymaae. Next base: position 12,035,221 of record NW_026988441.1, on the reverse strand, counting down.
TATGGCAATGGACTTTTTAGATGCGACACAAAAACATGAACAACAAAAGGAAAAAATAAACTGGACTTTATCAAGATGAAAACCTTTTGTGCCTCAAAGGACATTATCAAGAAAGTGAAAAGATCACCCACAGAATGGGAGAAAAAATTTGCAGACCATTATATGAATAAGATTTTATGTTCAGAAACTATAAAGAACTGCTACAGCTCAACAATAACAAAAACCCAAAAACCTGATTAAAAATGGGCAATGGACTCAGATGGACATTTCTCCAAATGATATACAAATAGTCAATAAGCACATGAAAAGACATCATTAGACTTGGCATCAACAGTCATTAGTGAAATGCAAATCAAAACCACGGTAAGACACCACATCATACCTGCAACAATTGCTACAATTCATTTAAAATGTTAAATAAGAATTGTTGGCAATATGTGGAGAAGCTGGAATCCTCATACATTGCTGGTAGGAATGTAAAATGGCACAGTCACTGTGGGAAACGGTTTGGCTGTTCCTTAAAAAGCTAAACATAGAATTATCATATGAAACAGCAATTTCATTCCTAGGTATATGCCCAAAGAATTGAAAACAGGGACTCAACCAGATACTTGCATGAGAATGTTCATTGCAGCATTGTTCCCAAAGGTAAAATGTAGAAACAACCCAAGTGGGCTGGGCACAATGGTTCACGCCTGTAATCCCAGCACTTTGGGAGGTTGAGGTGGGGCAGATCACGAGATCAGGAGTTCAAGACCAGCCTGACCAATATGGTGAAACCTCATCTCTACCAAAACTAAAAAAATTAGCTGGGCATGGTGGCGCGTGCCTGTAGTCCCAGCTACTTGGGAGGCTGAGGCAGGAGAATCACTTGAACCTGGGAGGCAGAGGTTGCAGTGAGCCAAGACTGTGCCACTGCACTCCAGCCTGGATGACAGAGCAAGACTCCATCTCAAAAAAAAAAAAAAAAAAAAAGAAAAGAAAAAAAAAAATCCAAGTATCCATCAACACATGAATGGATAAACAAATATGGCGATAGGCGATACATATACTAGAATGTTAATCAGCCTTAAAATGGAGTGAAGCTCTGACATATGCTGCAACATGGATGGACCTTGGAAACATTATGCTAAGTGAAATAAGCCAGAAACAAAGTGACACATGTGTATGATGCCATTTATATGAAAAATCAAGAATAGCTAAATGCAGAGACAGAAAGTAGATTAGAGATTATCAAGATCTGGGGGCAGGGAGCAATGGGGAATTATTTTTTAAAAAACATTAAAAAAATTTTAATGTTTGTGGGTATATAGTAGGTATATATATTTATGGGGTACACGAGACATTTTAGTACAGGCATGCACTGTATAATAATCACATCATGGAAAATTGGGTATCTATCCCCTCAAGTATTTATCCTTTTTGTTACAAACAATCTAATTATATTCTTTTAGTTACTTTAAAATATACAATTATTGTTGACTATAATCCCCTTGTGCTATTGAATAGTAGATCTTACTCATTCTTTCTATATATTTTTTGTATACCCATTAACCATCCCCGTCTCTCCCCTATCCTACCACTACCCTTCTAGTTTCTGGTAACCATCCTTCTCTTCTTTATTTCCATGAGTTCAATTGTTTTGATTTTTTTTGAATTTTTAAAAATTATACTTTAAGTTCTGGGGTACATGTGCAGATCTTGCAGGACTGTTACATAGTATACACCTACCATGATGGTTTGCTGCCTCCATCCCCCCATCACCTACATTAGGTATTTCTCCTAATGTTATCCCTCGCCAATCTCCTCAGCCCCTGCTATCCCTCCTCTAGCCCCCCACCCCTCAACAGACCCCAGTGTATGATGTTCACCTCCCTGTGTCCATGTGTTCTCATTGTTCAATACTCACTTATCAGTGAGAACATGCAGTGTTTGGTTTTCTGTTCTTGTGTCAGTTTGCTGAGAATGATGGTTTCCAGCATTATCCATGTCCCTGCAAAGGTCATGAACTTATCCTTTTTTTATGGCTGCATAGTATTCCATGGTGTATATATGCCACAGTTTCTTTATCCAGTCTATCACTGATGGGCATTTGGGTTGGTTCCAGGTCTTTGCTATTGTAAGCAGTGTTGCAGTGAACATACGTGTGCATGTGTCTTTATAACAGAATGATTAATAATCCCTTGGGTATATACCCAGTAATAGGATTGCTGGGTCAAATGGTATTTATATTTCTAGATCCTTGAGGAATTGCCATACTGTTTTCCACAATGGTTGCACTAATTTACACTCTCAACAGTGTAAAAGCATTCCTATTTCTCCACATCCTCTCCAGCATCTGTTATCTCCAGATTTCTTTAATGATCACCATTCTAACTGGCAGGAGATGGTATCTCAATGTAGTTTTGATTTGCATTTCTCTAATGACCAGTAATGATGAGCATTTTTTCATATGTTTGTTGGCCACATAAATGTCTTCTTTTGAAAAGTGTCTGTTCATGTCCTTCACCCACTTTTTGATTTTTTTTTTTTTTGTGAATTTGTTTTAGTTCTTTGTAGACTCTGGATATTAGCTCTTTGTCATATGGGTAGCTTGCCAAAACTTTTTTCCATTCTGTTGGTTGCCAGTTCACTTTAATGATTGTTTCTTTTGCTGTGCAGAGCACTTAAGTTTGATTAGGTCCCATTTGTCTATTTTGGCTTTTGTTGTCATTGCTTTTGGTGTTTTAGTCATGAAGTCCCTGCCTATGCCCTTGTCCTGAATGGTATTGCCTAGGTTTTCTTCTAGGGTTTTTATGGTGTTAGGTCTTATGTTTAAATCTTTAATCCATCTGAGTTAATTTTTGTATAAGGTGTAAGGAAGGGGTCCAGTTTCAGCTTTCTGCACATGGCTAGCCAGTTTTTCCAGCACCATTTGTTAAACAGGGAATCCTTTCTCCATTGCTTGTTTTTGTCGTGTTTGTCAAAGATCAGATTGTTGTAGATGTGTGACATTACTTCCGAGGCCTCTGTTCTGTTCCATTGGTCTATATCTCTGTTTTGGTACCAGTACCATGCTATCTTGATTACTGTAGCCTTGTAGTATAGTTTGAAGTCAGGTAGCTTGATGCCTCCAGCTTTGTTCTTTTTGCTTAGGATTGTCTTGGCTATGTGGGCTCTCTTTTGGTTCCATGTGAAGTTTAAGGTGGTTTTTTCCAGTTATCTGAAGACAGTCAGTGGTAGCTTGATGGGGATAGCATTGAATCTATAAATTAATATGGGCAGTATGGCCATTTTCATGACATTGATTCTTCCTAACCATGAGCGTGGAATGTTTTTCCATCTGTTTGTGTCCTCTCTTATTTCCTTGAGCAGTGGTTTGTAGTTCTCCTTGAAGAGGTCCTTCATGTCCTTTGTTAGTTGTGTTCCTAGGTATTTTATTCTCTTTGTAGTAATTGTGAATGGGAGTTCGCTCATGATTTGGCTCTCTGTGTGTCTGTTATTGGTGTGTAGGAATGCTTGTGATTTTTGCACATTGATTTTTTATCTTGAGACTTTGCTGAAGTTGCTTATCATCTTAAGGAGATTTTGGGCTGAAACAATGGAGTCTTCTAAATATATTTGTTTTGATTTTTAGATCCCACAAATAAGTGAGAACATATGATGTTTGTCTTCCTGTGCCTGGCTTATTTCACTTAACATGATGACCTTTAACTCCATCCATCTTGTTGCAAATGACAGAATCTCATTCTTTTTTTTATGGCTGAATAATACTTTGTTGTGTGTAAGTACCACCTTGTCTTCATTCATTCATCTGTTGATGGACACTTAGGTTACTTCACAATCTTGGCTGTTGTGAACAGCTCTGCAACAAACATGAGAGTGCAGATATCTCTTTGATATACTGATTTTCTTTCTTTTGGGCATATACCCAGCATTAGGATTGCTGGATTGTATGGTAGTTCTATTTTTAGTTTTTTGAGGAATCTCTGAACTCTTCATAGTGGTTGTGCTAATTTATGTTCCCACCAACAGTAAGGGTCCCCTTTTCTCCATATCCTTGCTAGCATTTGTTATTGCCTGTCTTTTGAATAAAAGCCATTTTAACTGGGGCAAGATGATATCTCATTGTGGGCTTTATTTGCATTTCTCTGATGATGAGTGATGTTGAGCACCTTTTCATACGCCTGTCTTTCAGATGTCTTCTTTTGAGAAAGTCTATTCAGATATTTTGCCCTTCTTTTAATTGGATTATTAGATTTTTTTTCCATAGAGTTGTTCGAGCTCCTTATATGTTCTGGTTGTTAGCCTTTCTAGTACTTTAAGATGCATTGTTAGGTTTTAGGTTATTATTTGAAGTTTTTCTCTTTTTTTGATGTAGGCACTTACAGCTCTATATTTCCCTCTTAGTACTGCTTTTGTTGTATCCCACAGGTTTTGGTATGTTGTATTTTCATTATCATGTGTTTTGAGAAATATTTTTTTCTTTTTTTTTGAGATGGAGTTTTGCTCTTGTTGCCCAGGCTGGAGTGCAATGGCACGATCTCAGCTCACTGCAACCTCCGCTTCCCGGGTTCAAGTGAGTCTCCTGCCTCAGCCTCCCAAGTAGCTTGGATTATAGGCATGCGCCACCACGCCTGGCTAACTTTTGTATTTTTAGTAGAGATGGGATTTCTCCATGTTGGTCAGGCTGGTCTCGAGCTCCCAACCTCAGGTAATCTGCCTGCCTTGGTCTCCCAAAGTGCTGGGATTATAGGCATTAGCGACTGCCCCTGGCCTGTTTTGGGAAAAATTTCAATTCCTTCTTAATTTCTTTGTTGAATCACTGGCCATTTAGGAGCATATTGTTTGATTTCCATGTGTTTGTATAGTTTCCAAAATATCTCTTGTTATTGATTCCTAGTTTTATTCCATTGTAGTCAGGGAAGATGCTTGATATTACTTCAATTTTTTGAATGTTTTAAGACTTGTGTTGTGACCTAATATGTGGCTTGTTCTTGAGAATGATCAATGTACTGAGGAGAAGAATGTGTATTTTGCAGCCATTGGATGAAGTGTTCTATAAAGATCTATTAGGTCCATTTGTTCTATAGTTCAGATTAAGTCTGATGTTTGTTGATTTTCTGTCTGGGAGATCTGTCTAATGCTGAAAGTGGGGTGTTGAAGTCTCCAGCTATTATGATATTAGGGTCTACCTCTCTCTTTAGCTCTAATAATATTTGATTTATATATCTGGGTGCTCCAGTTTTGGGTGCATATATGCTTACAATTGTTTTATCCTCTTGCTGAATTGACCCCTTTATCATTGTATAATGACCTCCTTTATCTCTTACAGTTTTTGTCTTTTTTTTTTGAGACAGAGTCCCACTCTGTCACCAGGCTGGAGTGTAGTGGTGTGATATCAGCTCACTGCAACCTCCAAATCTCTGTTTTTTTTTTTTTTTTTTTTTACATTCTCCTTCCCCATCCTCTTAATACAGTTGTGTCATAAGTTTGGATTCTATTGATATTTATGTTTACATGTATAATGAGTTGTGCTATGAAGACAATTTCTTGTACTCCCCCCCCCTTTTTTTTTGCTACTAATAAGTGCTTTACACTTGCTTGAAGAAGTGAATGATACACCATCCCAAAACATACCAAACTGGTAATTTGATTATTATTATTATTTTTTTTAAGAAGAAAAAAAGAATGAAGGAGAGGAAGAAAAAGGAAGAGAAAGAGAAAGAGGGAGAGAGAATGGGAGTATTGCTTTATTGCCCAGGCTAGAATGCAGTCTAAAAATGGGAATTGAAAACCTCTTTTATGCCAATAATTGTGCTTAACAATGGAGACAGGAAGGAATAAGGGAAAAAAATAACAAACAAGCAGCCAACCAATATTTCATTTAAATGAAATGCTATGAAATGCTATGCAATTATTGAGGAGTGATTTATTTCCAATTATGTAGTCACTTTTGGAATAGGTGTGATATGGTACTGATAAGAATGTATGTTTTGTGTATTTGAAGTGGAGAGTTCTATAAATGTTTATTAAGTTTACTTGTTCCAGGTCTGAGTTCAAGTCCTGGATATCCTTGTTAATTTTCTGTCTCGATGATCTGTCTAATATTGACAATGTGATGTTACAGTCTCCCACTATTATTGTGTGGGAGTCTAAGTCTCTTTATAAGTCATTAAGAACTTGTCTTATGTATCTGGGTGCTCCTGTATTGGGTGCGTATATATTTAGGATCATTAGCTCTTCTTGTTGCATTGATCCTTTTACCATTATCTAATGTCCTTCTTTGCCTCTTTTGATATTTGTTGCTTTAAAGTCTATTTTATCAGAGGTGAGAATTGCAACTCCTGCTTTTTATTTATTTATTTATTTTTGCTCTCTGTTTAGTTGGTAAATCTTCCTCTGTCCCTTTGTTTTGAGTCTTTGTGTATCGTTACATGTGAGATGGGTCTGGATGCAGCATACCGATGGGTTTTGGCTTTTAATCCAGTTTGATTAATAATAATATATGTGAGTTTAATACTGCCATTTGTTCTAGCTGGCTGTTTTGCCCATTAGTTGATGTAAATTCTTCATTATGTTAATGCTGTTTACTTTTTGATATATTTTTGGAAAGGCTGATACTGATTGTTCCTTTATATGTGTAGTGCTTCTTTCAGAAGCTCTTGTAAAGCAGGCCTGGTGGTGGTGAAATCTCTAAGTACTTGCTTGTTCGAAAAAATTTTATTTTTCCTTCGCTTTTGAAGCTCAGTTTGGCTGGATATGAAATTCTGGGTTGAAAGTTCTTTTCTTTAAGGATGTTGAATATTGGCCCCCACTCTTTTCTGGCTTGTAGGGTTTCTGCTGAGAGATCTGCTGTAAGTCTGATAGGCTTCCCTTTGTGGGTAACCTGACCTTTCTCTCTGGCTGCCCTTAGTATTTTCTCCTTCATTTCAACCCTAATGAATCTGACGATTATGTGCCTTGGGGTTGGTCTTCTTGAAGAATATCTTTGTGGTGTTCTCTGTATTACCTGGAGTTGAATATTGTCTTGCCTTACTAGGTTGGGAAAGTTTTCCTGAATAATAGCCTGAAGAGTATTTTCCAACTTGGATTCATTCTCTTGGTCACATTCAGGTACATCTATCAAACGTAGATTAGGTCTTTTCACATAGTCCCATATTTCTTGGAGACTTTGCTCATTCCTTTTTATCCTTTTTTCTCTAATCTTGTCTTCTGCTTGATCAATTTGACTGTTAAAACTTGTGCATACTTCGCGAAGTTCTCGTGTTGTGTTTTTCAGCTCCATTAATTCACTTATATTCCTCTCTAAATTGTCTGTTCTCATTAGCATTTCGTCAAACCTTTTTTCAAAGTTCTTAGTTTCTTTGCATTGGGTTAGAACAAGTTCTTTTAATTCACAGAAGTTTCTTATCATCCACCTTTTGAAGCCTACTTCTGTTAATGGAATGCCCTCATTCTCCATCAGGCCTTGTTCTGTTGCTGATGAGGAACTGTGATCCCCTGTAGAGGGAGAGGCATTCTGATTTTGGGTATTCTCTTCCTTTTTAGACTGGTTTCTTCCCTTCATTATAGATTTATCCATCTGTCGTCTTTGTAATTACTGACTTTTTAATTAGATCTCTGAGTGGACATCCAACTTGTTGATTCCCTCGCCAAAATCTGAGCAATCCACTGCGCCAGCCAAAACAGTGGTGTTAAGATTGATGGTGCTTTTCTGCCTGGGAATCTCCGATCTGGCTCCCTTCTTGAGTCCATCCTTCAATCAGCTGAATAGGCGACTCTGCCTTCCTGGAGCTCCAGACGTCAGCCAAAAGGGGACCCAGTCCTGCTTACTCTGCACCAAGAACCACCGCACCAATGCGCCGGCCACAAGAGTTGCGCTGGCGACCCATGGGGCTCCTCCGCTGGGAACCTCCTGGTCCGTGAGCAACAAAAATTCGTCTGAAAGTGTGGCATCCTCTCATTCTCTGTGCTTTCACTGGGAGCTACAATCCCGAGCTGCTAGTGATCAGCCATCTAGGATCTCTCACCTAAGGTCAAAGGATACTTTGACCTTAGGGAATTTGATTGTTAGATGCCTTGATGCAGTCTTCTTTGTGTTAAATCTGCTTGGTGTTCCTTCTTGGTGTAACCTTCTTGTACTTGAATGTTGATATCTTTCTCCAGGTTTGGGAAGTTCTCTTTATTATTCCTTTGAATAAACTTTATATGCCTATCTTTTTCTCGACCTCCTCTTTAAGGCCAATAACTCTTAGATTTATCCTTTTGAGCCTGTTTTCTAGATCTTGTAGGTATACTTCATTGCTTTTTTTCTTTTCTCTCCTGTGTTTTCAAATAGCCTGTCTTCAACTCCCTGGTTTAAGCAATTCTTCTGCCTTAGCCTCCTGAGTAGCTGAGATTACAGGCACATGTCACCATGCCCAGCTAATTTTTATATTTTTAGTAGAAATGGGGTTTCACCATATTAGCTAGGATGGCCTCGATTTCCTGACCTTGTGATCCACCTGCCTTAGCTTCCCAAAGTGCTGGGATTACAGGCCTGAGCCACCTTGCCAGGCCTAGTTTTTGTCTTTAAATCTATTTTGTCTGATGTAAGTATAGCTATTCCTACTCTTTTTTTGGTTTCCATTGGCATGGAATATCTTGTTCCATCCTTTTAATTTCAGTCCGTATGTATCTATATGAGTGAAGTGTGTTTCTTTTAGGCAACAGATCATTAGGTCTTGTTTTCATCTATTCAGCCACTCTATGTCTGTTTTTTGGAGAGTTTAGTCTATTTGCATTCAATATTATTATTGATAAATAGGAACTTACTCCTGCCATATTGTTATTTGTTTTTCTGTTTTTATTTATTGCGGCCTTCTCTTTCTTCTTTCCTTCCCTCTTGTCCTCTTTTTAGTGAAGGTGATTTTCTCTGGTGGTATGCTTTAATTTCTAGCTTTTTATTTTTCATATATCTGTTGTATGGTTTTTGATTTGTGGTTACTATGAGGCTTGCAAATACTATCTTAAAACCACTGTTTTAAAGTGATGACAATTTAACATTGATTGCATAAACAAACATGCAAAAAGAAAACTTATAAAAACTCCACACTTCAACTTTGTCACCCCACTTTTTAATGTTTTATTGTTTCTCTTTATGTCTTGTTAAACTTTCTATGTCTTGAAAAGTTGTCATAGTTATTATTTTTGATTGGCTCATCATTTAGTCTTTCTACATAAGAGAAGTTTACACACCACAATTACAGTTTATACTATTCTGTGGGCTTACTATTACCAGTGAGTTTTGTACCTTTAGGTGATTTCTTCTTCATCATTAACATCCTTTTCTTTCAGATTAGAGAATTCCCTTTAGCATTTCTTATAGGACAGGTCTGGTGTTGATGAAATCCCTCAGCTTTTGTTTTTCTGGAAAGGTCTTTATTTCTCCTTCATGTTTGAAGGATACTTTTGCCTGATATACTATTCTAGGGTAAAAGTTTTTTTCCTTCAGCACTTTAAATATGCCATACACTCTCTCCTGGCCTGTAAAGTTTCCACTGAAAAGTCTGCTGCCAGATGTATTGGAGCTCCATTGTATGTTATTTCTTTTCTCTTGATGCTTTTAGGATACTTTGACCTTAGGGAGTTTGATTGTTAGATGCCTTGATGCAGTCTTCTTTGTGTTAAATCTGCTTGGTGTTCCTTCTTGGTGTAACCTTCTTGTACTTGAATGTTGATATCTTTCTTCAGGTTTGGGAAGTTCTCTTATATTATTCCTTTGAATAAACTTTGTATGCCTATCTTTTTCTCTACCTCCTCTTTAAGGCCAATAACTCTTAGATTTGTCCTTTTGAGCTTGTTTTCTAGATCTTGTAGGTATACTTCATTGCTTTTTTTCTTTTCTCTCCTCTGTGTTTTCAAATAGCCTGTCTTCAAGCTCACAAATTCTTTCTTCAGCTTGATCAATCCTGCTATTAAGAGACTCTTGCATTCTTCAGCTCCTCAATTGCATTTTCAACTCTAGAATTTCTGCTTGATTCTTTTTAATTATTTTAATCTCTTTGTTTACATTTTTATTTTATTTATTTTATAGAGACAGGGTCTCACTACGTTGCCCAGGCTGGTCTCAAACTCCTGAGTTGAAGTGATCCTCTGGCTTCTGTCTCCCAAAGTGTTAGGATTACAGGCATGAGCCATTGTACCCAGCCTGTTTGTTAAATTTATCTGATAGGATTCTGAATTCCTTCTCTGTGTTATCTTGAATTTCTTTAAGTTTCTTCAAAACAATTATTTGAATACTCTGTTTAAAAGGTCACATATCTCTGTTTTTCCAGGATTGGTTCCTGGTGTCTTATTTAGTTTGTTTGGTGAGGTCATGTTTTCATAGATGGTGTTGATGCTTATAGGTGTTTGTTGGTGTCTGGACCCTGAAGAGTTAAGTATTTATTGTAGTCTTCACATCGTAGTCTGGGCTTGTTTGTGCCTGTCCTTCTTGGGAAGGCCTTCCAAGTATTTGAAGGCACTTGGGTCTCAAGCCCAAGAATGCTGGGTTTTTGCAGACTTATAGAGGTATTGCCTTGGTGATCTTGGATAAGTTCTGGAAGAATTACCCGGATTACCAGGTAGAGACCCTTGTTCTTTTCCCTTATTTTGTCTCAAACAAATGGAATCTCTCTCTTTGTGCTGAGCCACCTGGAGCTGGGAGTGTGGTGATGCAGGCACCCCTGTGGCCGCCACCACTGGGATTGTGCTCAGTCAGATCTAAGCACCACACTGGATCTTGCCCAAGGCCCTTCCCTTCAGGGTGGTGAGTTCTCTCAAGCCACAGGTATGTCTACCAATGCTGTCTGGGAGCCAGGGATTGGAGTAAAAACCTGTGGCTGATTAGCCGGGCATGGTGGCAGGTGCCTGTAATACCAGCTACTCTGGAAGGTGAGGGAGGAGAATCACTTGAACTTGGGAGGTGGAGGTTGCAGTGAGCTGAGATCACACCATTGCACTCCAGCCTGGGTGACAAGAGTGAGCCTCCATCTCAAAAACCAACCAAACAAAACAACTGTGGCTTATCTGGCATTCAAACAACAATGCAAAGTCCTTCCTGCTCTTCCTTCCCCTTTCTCCACAGGAACCTCTCCCTGTGGCCACCACCACCACTGTTCCACAGGGGATTCCACCAGTCCTCTGCTGATGTTAACTTAAAGCCCAGGGGCTCTTCCATTAGCTTGTGGCGAATGCTGGCAGGCCTGGGACTCACTCTTCAGGGCAGTGGGCTCTACTCTGGCCCAGGGAAGGTCCAGAAATGCTCTCCAGGAACGTAGGCCTGGACTCAGGGACCTTAAGAGACTGCTTATTGTTCTGTCCCACTGTGGCTGAGCTGGTACCTGAGGCGCAAGACAAAGTCCCCTTTACTTTTTCCTCTACTCTTCTCAAGCAGAAGGGGTCTCTCCCTATGGGTACCACAGCTGGGAATGTGCTGGGTCACCCCTGAAGCCAGCATGTCTCAGAGCCCAAGGGCCACTGCATACTACCTGGGTATCACTGCTGGTTATCCAGGGCCCAAGGGCTCTTTAGTCTGCAGCTGATGAGTTCTGTGAGTATTGGGTCCTTCCCTTCATGGCAGTGGGTTCCCTTTTGGCTCATGGTGTGTCTGGGAACTAGGGCCTAGAATAGGGGCTTCACGACTCTGCCTAGTTCCCTATCCTACTGTGGCTGAGCTTGGTCCAAGATGCAAGACAAAGTCCTCCTTACTCTTTGCTCTTCTCTCCTTAATCAGAAGGAAGGAGTCACTTTCGTTGTCTCTAGCTTCATTGGGTTGGGGGAGGGATGGTGAAGGCACTCTCTTAGCCATGCCAGCTGGTGCCTTCCTTGGTCAACATACCACCCTAGTCCACTTGCTTTAAGCCCAGCCTAACTAGGAATTGCCTTTCAAGTTTACCTAGGACTCCAGAGCACATCAGCCTACCATGGGGAGGCTTGCTGAAAAACTGAAGTTCCGACTGCTGGGATAGCGATTTCTCTCTGGCTAGAGCTGGTCCAAATACTGTTTCTGTGTGTGGGCACTGCCTGAGCCCAGCATGACTTTATTCTTTGCTGTGACAGGGCATCACTGAATTCAATGTAAGGTCTCCAGCCACTGTGCTCTCCCTTCCCAAAGTGCACAGTTTCTCTCTCCACACTGCAGGGCTGCTGTTGGGTGGTGGGCGATGGGTGAGGGGTGGCGTGGCATCTCTCTTGCCCTCTTCAGTGCCTTTTTTCTTTTTGTAAGACAGAGCCTTGCTGTGTTGCCCAGGCTGGAATGCAGTGGCACAATCTCAGCTCACTGCAGCCTCCGGCTCCTGGGTTCGAGCAATTCTCATGCCTCAGCCTCTCGAGTAGCTGGGATTATGGGCGTGTGCCACCATCCCTGGCTAATTTTTGTATTTTTAGTAGAGATGGGGTCTCGGCATGTAGCCCAGGCTGGTCTCACACTCCTGACCTCAGATGATACACCTGTCTTGGCCTCCCAAAGTGCTGGGATTACAGGCATGAGCCACTGAACTTGGCCCAATGCCTCTTTCAGTGATATGAAGTTAAAACCAGGTACTGTGATTGCTCCCCTGGTTTTTGGTTTTTCTGACAGTGGTTTCTTGTGTGCAAATACTTGTTAAAATGTGATGTTCCAGTGGGGCTGGGAGAAGGCCAGGCCCATCCCTGTCACATCACCTAAGGGGCTCTCTGACCTGAGGGTCTGCAGAAGAGTTGAACAGAGTGAGAGGCGTGAGAAGCCGTAGGGCCGTGTCTCTTCTTGAGCTCTGTGAACTTTTGTCTTCTGAGTCCCTGAGGTACTCCCAAGTGTGGGCATCTAGACCTGAGGCAGGAGGGCAGGATGGAGACAACTTCTTGGCACGTGACCTGTGCCATCACATGGGGCCCTGTGCTTAGAAGGGTCCTGCACTTCATATAATGCCCTTCTGTGGCTGTGTTGAAACTCTTAATCATGTCTTGAGGAAGGATACTGCATTTTCAGGTTGCACTGAATCTCCCACATTATGTAGCTCTTCCTGGGTCAGGAGCTGGGAGAGGGAGAGGCTTGAGGTGAGGGGGGACTCTGGGCTGGATGGGACCTGTGTTCCCCAGGGCTCTGTGCTGCACCTGTCTTAGGAACTGCAGGGTGGTTTGGTCTCATCTGTTCACTCCCAGTGTCCACTGAATGGTGAATCCTTATATAGCAGGGACTGTCCCACTATCCAGGAAAAGCTTACAGTGTGTATACTCACTCAGTGTGTGTGTCAAGCTGGACAGAACCCCACTTTATCCCCGTCTGCTTTGGGAGCTGCAGCAAGGACCCCCTCCTAGGAGTGTTGGTGCCTCTCTACCTGAGTGGTGAGATGAGGAGACCTCAAAGGGCCATCTCAGAGGCAACTCAACAGTGTGGGGGCTGGAGGAGGCCAGGGCTCTGGGGCCCAAGGATATCACACACCTCCTCAGTCTTTTTGAATAGTTTCATCTGTTGTTTTGAAAATCGCATAGGAGGCCGGATGTGGTGGCTCATGCCTGTAATCCCAGCAGTTTTGGAGGCTGAGGGGGTGGATCACTTGAGGCCAGGAATTCAAGACCAGCCTGGCCAACATGGTGAAACCCCATCTCTACTAAAAATACAAAAATTAGCCAGGTGTGGTGGTGCATGCCTGTAATCTTAGCTACTTGGAAGGCTGAGGCAGGAGAGTCACTTGAACCCAGCAGGCAAAGGTTGCAGTGAGCCACGATCACCCCATTGCACTCCAGCCTGGATGACAGAGTGAGACTCTGTCTCAAAAAAAAAAAAAAAAAGATCACACAGGAAACCACACTTACTGTAAATTCTAGCAATATAAGCATGTGTAAAATAAGGTGTCAGATCCCTGACCACACCCCACCCCAATTCTATTTCCAGGATGTAACCGCTGTTTGCATTTGGTGTGAATCTTTCAATAATACTTTCTCATTTGTCCCACTCATTGTTTATACAGCCAAACATTAATGAATTACATTATGACTTGATAACATTGTTTTTGTTTCATAGTGAAGCACCTAAGGTGGACACTTCCTTTCTCAATACATGTGGATTTGCTCCAACTGTGTTTCTTTTTCTGTGTTAGAACTTTTATTTTAGGTTCAGGGGTACATGTACAGATTTATTATATACATAAACTGCATGTCACAGGGGTCTAGTTTACAGATGATTTTGTCACCCAGGTATTAAGCCAATAGGTGTTTCATCTGATCTTCTCCCTCCTCTCACCCTCCACCCTCAAGAAGGCTCCAGTGTCTTTTGTTCTCTTTGTGTCCATGGGTTCTCATCATTCAGCTCCCACTTAAAAGTGAGAACATGTGGTATTTAGTTTTCTGTTCCTGTATTAGTTTGCTAAGGATAATGGCCTCCAGCTCCATCCATGTTCCTGCAAAGGAAATGACCTCATTCTTTTTTATAGCTGTGTAGTATTCCATGGTGTATATGTACCAGATTTTCTTTATCTGGTTTACCATTGATGGACACTTAGGTTGATTCCATGTCTTTGCTATTGTGAATAGTTCTGCAGTGAACATTTGTATGCATGTATCTTTATGGCAGAATGATTTATATTCCTCTGGGTATATACCCAGTAATAGGGTTGTGGGGTCAAATGGTAATTCTGTTTTTAGCTTTTTGAGGAATTGCCACACTGCTTTCCATAATGGCTGAACTAATTTACACTCTCACCAACAGTGTATAAACATTCCCTTTTCTCTCTCTCTGCTCACTTGCCCTTCCTTCCCTCCCTCCTTCCTTCCTTCCTTCCTTCTTCCTTCTTCCTTCTCCCTTTCTTCTCGGAGTTTTGCTCTGTCACCCAGGATCTCAGCTCACTGCCACCTCTGTCTCCCAGGTTCAAGCAATTCTCCTGTCTCAGCCTCCTGAGTAGCTGGGATTACAGGCATGCACCACCACACCCAGCTCATTTTTTGTGTTTTTAGTAGAGACAGGGTTTTACCATGTTGGTCAGGCTGGTCTTGAACTCCTGACCTTGTGATCCACCCACCTCAGCCTCCCAAAGTACTGGAGTTACAGGCATGAGCCACAGTACCCTGCCTGTTTTTTTCTTTTATAGACGGTGTCTTGCTCTGTTGCTCAGGCTGGAGTGTAGTGGCACAGTCTTAGCTCTCTGCAACCTCCACCTCCTGGGTTCAAGTGATTCTCATGCCTCAGCCTCCCAAGTAGCTGGGACTGCAGGTATGCACCACCACACCCGGCTAATTTTTGTATTTTTAGTAGAGTCGAGGTTTCATCCTGTTGGCCAGGCTGGTCTTGAACTTCTGTTCTCAAGTGATCTGCCCTCCTCGGCTTCCAAATTGCTGGGATTACAGGTGTGAGCCACCATGCCTGGCACATTCCTTTTTCTCTGCAACCTCGGCAGCATGTGTTATTTTTTGATTTTTTAATAAGCCACTCTGACTGGTGTGAAATGATATCTAACTGTGGTTTTGATTTGCATTTCTCTAATAATTATTGATGTTGAACATTTTTTCATATGCTTGTTGGCCACATGTATATATTCAAGCTTTTTTTTTTTTTTTTTTTTTTAGACAGAGTCTTGCTCAGTTGCCCAGGCTGGGGTGCAATGGTGTGATCTCCACTCATTGCAACCTCTGCCTCCTGGGTTCAAGTGATTTTCCTGCCTCAGCCTCCAGAGTAGCTGGGATTACAGGCACATGCCACCATGCCTAATATATATATATTTTTGTATTTTTAGTAGAGATGGGGTTTCAGCATGTTGGCCAGGCTGGCCTCAAAACTACTGACCTTGTGATCCACCTGCCTTGGCCTCCCAAAGTGCTGGGATTACAGGCGTGAGCCACTGCACCCGGCCCCTGTTCAAGCTTTTGAAAAGTGTCTATTCATGTTCTTTACCCCAGTTATGTTTTTAAATTGGTTTCCCCTTATTTATTTTATTGGGAGGCTACACTGTGATGCTTTATCCACTCACCTTTTGCTGGATTTGACACTGTGTCCCACTCTTCATATTGACAAGACATTCTGCAGTGACTATACTCGTACACATATCTTTTCTGCATGTGGAATGTTAATCCAGGAACTCATTCATTCAACTCTTAAAAAGTACCCTGTGCCAGACTGTGGGCAGGTCAAGGGCTTTAACAGAGAGAGGGCAGGCACAGTCCTGCCTTCTCAGAGCTCACTGCTCAGTGAGGCTCTCAGGAGTGGGATGGTCATCAAAGTGTATGCACGCTAAATACAAGGAGGCCAGTGCTGGGCATGGTGGCTCAGCTCAAACCTGCAATTTCAGAGCATTGGGAGGCCAAGGCAGGAGGTTTCCTGAGGGTAGGAGTTCAAGACTGCAGTGAGCTCTGATCATGCCACTGTACTCCTGCCAGGGCAACAGAGCGAGACTCCATCTCAACCCCTCCCCCACCCGCCAAACAAAACAAAAAAACACATGGGCCAACATAATGTCATTGTATGTCCTGCAGTCCCATCAGAAATATATGAAGATGCCCATCTTTAATATCCCCACCTTTCTTGGAATAATTATTGGAGTAGAAGGTGCATGTGTTCCTGTGTCTACCTCTGCCCACACACCCACTTACAATTAGTCATCCACCACTTATCCTTTCACTAAGCGGTACCATTATGTATGTGCCTGTGGTGCACCAGGTGCCAGGAGCCCTGAGATGTCCTGAGCAGCTCCCCCTGCTGGTCCTTCCAAGAGTTCTGGTTCCGCAGATGACACACCTGAGCACAGGTGACCCCTGCAGAACCTGTGATTACCACTGAAGGCCAACAGTGATCAGTGGGTATTCTAGAAGGGGCCATCATCTCCATGTACAGGGTCAGGGAAGATGGAAGGGAGCAGGTGGCTGATGACTTTGGCTGTAAGGCAGGTGGACAGGCAGATGTGGGCTCCTGGGAAGGGAAGGAGAGAAAGGGGAGGGGAGGGGAGGGGAGGGAATATAGAGGTTGGAACCTGCCTTCATGGACCAAGAACAGCAGGGAGGTCACCAGGCTGCAGCTGGGGAGGGAAGAAGTGGGGAGTAGTGGGTCAAGGGAGAAGCAGACTGTGATTGACCTTGGGGGCTGGATGGTGAGCAGAAGTGTGTTACGTGTGTCCATCTCTGTCACAGATATGAGGAGGGGTGGGGCTGTGGGTGACACCTGGGTCAGTGGGATTTCCTAGTATCTGCTGTTATCCAAAGCCTCTCCATGTAGAGGGTTAGAATAGATCTGAGGCTGTGTCTGGGGGAAGGGGCTGGTGGTCCGAGTCAGCCTGTGGTGCTTACTGTCCCTAGGGATGGGAGGAGAGGGATGAGGATGCCTCTTTACAGTGAAGCCTTAGGTGTATGGAGCCACAGATGTGTTACCTGGTAACTTTCATCAGATATGTGCCTTGGGTGAGAGTTTCAGGGTTCTGGTGGTTGTTACTGTTATGATGTTTACCTGACAAGGACCCAGGTATCCAGGGATCCAGAGCACAAGGCCCCTGGTGAGGGAAGGGTCAGATGAGGCTGAGCAGGTTCAAGTGGTCAAAGTGGGAGTGACTCCTGGAGAGACAGAGTCTCAACTCTTCCTGTCAGGAGCTGTGGCTGTGTCCAGGAGACATGACAAGGGTGACCCAGGACACTGAGTGAGTCATTGAGACATTGAGGGTGAGGACAAGGCAGAGAGGACCCTGGTGACTGCTCAGATGTAGGATGTGAGGAGGGCTCTGACTCATGCAAGTTAGAGGATCCCCCCACCCTTGAACCCAAGGTGACCCTTACATTAGGCATCCTGAGTGCTGTATGTGCCCAGCAGGGACACTGGATTGGCTGGACCTCAGTCCCTGTAAGGGCAGGGCTGGTCTATAGGACCAGAGTCTTCTCTGTGGGTGTGATGTGGGTGGGAATGAGCAAGATGGGGGTGATAAGGCTTGGCTTGGAGGAGCTGGTAGCGGAACCTCGGGGCTTGGGTCACCTCAGCTTCCCAGGGGCTCAGGTGGGGCTGGAGAAGCAGGATGCTGTGCACAGGGGGTGCTCCAGGCTGGGTGGTGTGTGTGGTTCCAGGGTCACACAAGAGGGTCACAAATTAATCATGAAAAGTTTCCACTTTTTGTAGGCAGAGACAGTGGCCTGAGTGTCAGAGGGAGGAAGATGCATCATGAGGCAGGAGCAGGCTCTCAGCCTAGAGACCACACCCTGGGTGCAGCAATCAGCCCTGGAGGGAGTGGCAACAGATGTGCCTACAACCCTAATGTTCAGGCACATGCAACACATGTTCCTCCCTCATTGCATCTTATGTGGATTAGAATGGGCAGTGATATAGTTTCACTGTGTCCCCACCCAAATTTTTATCTTGGATTGTAATTCCCATAATTCCCACATGTTGTGGGAGGGACATGGTGGGAGGTGCTACATTTATTATTATTTATTTAATACTATTTTTTTTCTAAATAAATGTAGTTTACAAAACATCCTTGTTCAAGCAGGGCACGATGGCTCACACCTGTGATCCCAGCTACTCGAGAGGCTGAGGTGGGAGGATGGCATGAGGCCAGGATTTTGAGACAAAACATCCTTGTCTTATGCAATATTGTCCATGAAATTACAGATTTGATGTGTGCTTAAATGTTTTTCTAACATGCATTAAAATAAACACATAAGTATTAAAATTATAAAACAGCTTATTTAACTTTCACCTAAAATCAGTTTTGAGAAATGCTGACACAGTGGCATAAGCATGGACTTTGTATCCAGATAGACCCGGGGTCAGCTGCTGGCTCTGTCACTTAACTGTGTTGACTTGGACAAGTCACTTGGCTGCCTTGATTCCCTGATTTGTAAAAGGAGGATGGTAAAATCTACCTTGCAGAGTTGTTGGGAATAAATGAGCGGCTGTGGAAGCCCAGTGCCCAGGCAGATATTGAGTACATGTTGGTTACCATCATGGTTATTGCTGTGGAGTTATTTTCCAAAGGGAGTGTCTATGCTGGACTATTGGGCTGTGGCTTTCTGCTGATGTGTATGTGTGAAGAAGTTACTTTCACTTGTTAGGACTTGTGGTGCATCTGTCATTATTTTCATGTCAGTTTTTTTTTTTTTTTTAAATGGGAATTGAAAACCTCTTTTATGCCAATAATAGTGCTTAACAATGGAGACAGGAAGGAATAAGGGAAAAAAATAACAAACAAGCAGCCAACCAATATTTCATTTAAACCTATGAAATGCTATGCAATTATTGAGGAGTGATCTACTTGCAACTATGTAGTCACTTCCGGAATAGGTGTGATATGGTACTGATAAGAATGCATGTTTTGTGTATTTGTAGTGGAGAGTTCTATAAATGTTTACTAAGTTTACTTGTTCCGAGTCTGAATTCAAGTCCTGGATATCCCCGTTAACTCCCTATCTCGCTGATCCGTCTAATATTGACAATGTGATGCTACAGTCTCCCACCATTATTGTGTGGGAGGCCAAGTCCCCCTATAAGTCATCAAGAACTTGTCCCATATATCTGGGTGCTCCTGCATTGGGTGCGTGCACATACAGGACCGTCAGCTCTTCTTGTTGCATTGATCCCTTTACCACTATGCAATGTCCTTTCCTGCCTCCCCCGATCTCCGTTGCCTTAAGGTCCATTCCGTCAGAGGTAAGAATTGCAACTCCTGCCTTTCATTTATTTATTTATGTTTGCTCTCCGTTTGGTTGGCAAATCCTCCTCTGTCCCCCCGAGTCCCCGTGTATCATTGCATGTGAGATGGGTCTGGATACAGTGTACCGATGGGTTTTGGCTTTTTATCCAGTTAATAATATATATGAGTTTAATACTGCCATTTGATGCTAGCTGGATATATTTTTGGAAAGGTTGATACTGGTTGTTCGTTTATATGTGTAGTGCTTCTTTCAGAAGCTTCTGCAAAGCTGGCCTGGTGATGGTAAAATCTCTAAGTACTTGCTTGTTTGCAAAAGATTTTATTTTTCCTTTGCTTTTGAAGCTCAGTTTGGCTGGATATGAAATTCTGGGTTGAAAGTTCTTTTCTTTAAGGATGTTGAATATTGGCCCCCACTCTTTTCTGGCTTGTAGGGTTTCTGCTGAGAGATCTGCTGTAAGTCTGATAGGCTTCCCTTTGTGGGTAACCTGACCTTTCTCTCTGGCTGCCCTTAGTATTTTCTCCTTCATTTCAACCCTAATGAATCTGACGATTATGTGCCTTGGGGTTGGTCTTCTTGAGGAATATCTTTGTGGTGTTCTCTGTATTACCTGGAGTTGAATATTGTCCTGTCTTACTAGGTTGGGAAAGTTTTCCTGGATAATCTCCTGAAGAGTATTTTCCAACTTGCATTCATTCTCTTGGTCACATTCAGGTACATCTATCAAATGTAGATTAGGTCTTTTCACATAGTCCCATATTTCTTGGAGACTTTGCTCATTCCTTTTTATCCTTCTCTAATCTTGACTTCTCGTTTTATTTCGTTAAGTTGGTCTTCGAACTCTGATATCCTTTTTTCTGCTTGATCAATTCGACTGTTAAAACTTGTGCATTCTTCACGAAGTTCTCGTGTTGTGTTTTTCAGCTCCATTAATTCACCTATATTCCTCTCCAAATTGTCTATTCTTGTTAGCATTTCGTCAAACCTTTTTTCAAAGTTCTTAGTTTCTTTGCATTGGGTTAGAACAAGTTCTTTTAATTCACAGAAGTTTCTTATCATCCACCTTCTGAAGCCTACTTCTGATAATGGAACACACTCGTTCTCCATCAGGGCTTGTTCCGTTGCTGATGAGGAACTGTGATCACCTGTGGAGGGAGAGGCATTCTGATTTTGGGTATTCTCAGCCTTTTTACGCTGGTTTCTTCCCATCATTGTACATTTATCCACCTATCGTCTTTATAATTTCCGACTTTCAAATTAGGTTTCTGAGTGGACGTCGAACTTGTTGATTCCCAGCGCCGAAATCTGAGCAATCCACTGTGCCGGCCAAAACAGCGGTGTTAAGATTGATGGTGCTTTTCTGCCCGGGAATCGGCCAAAAGGGGACCCGGTCCCGCTCACTCTGCACCAAGAACCGCCGCGCTGAGGCGCCAGCAAAACCGCCGTGCCGGCCACAAGAGTCGCGCTAGCAACCCGTGGGGCTCCTCTGCTGGGAATCTCCTGGTCCGTGAGCAACAAAAATTCGTCTGGAAGTGTGGCGTCCTCTGGTTCTCTGCACTTTCACTTGGAGCTACTATCCCGAGCTGCTAGTGGTCAGCCATCTTGGATCTCTCTTCCTCATGTCAGTTTTACTACCTCTTTGCTCTGCGATTTTGGTCAAGTTGCCCAACTTTTCTGTGCCTCATTTACCTAATCTGCAAAATGTGGGTAACCGTAAACTACTGTGGATGTGTATTTCCCAGATCTGACCACTAGAGGGCACAGAAGCACCAGCACCTACTAACCATGGGCATATCAGTTCCCATGGTCTGCAAACATCATTCTCCCATGAAAGGAACCAGGGATCCCAGGAGAAATAGCTGATTCCAGGGCTGGGTCAGGAAAGCATAGAGGAGCCTGGAGCTTCTTGTGGGGCTAGAAAGTAAGGAACTACATGGAAAATGATGGGGATGTGTTGAAAGTTCACAGATTTCCAAGGAGCTCTCAATGGTCAATTTTCAGACAGTATGAACAACATAATAAATAATGATAGCAATGGATTCCAGTTCATAAATACCCACGAGCCCATGCTAATATAAATAAATGATTGAATAAATAAATAAATGAGGGAGCAGAAACAGCTTTTTCTTGTAGCAGAATTCCAGTTAATAAATGTAGAAGGAGTGATGGAAATAGAAAATCACTATTTGGCTAACACCACAGTTATTGTTATTTGTAGGCTAGGATCGTCATGGAATAGGAAAGAACCTGGAATATCAGCACTTACTGAACTTGACACCTATTTCATAGACTTTAGGAAAAGAGGCAGGAGTGAGAACAGGTGGTGTGATTTTGTTTTCCTGAGAGGAGGGAAGAGGCAAGCCATGAGTCAAAGCCCTTTGATTTTTGTTTGACCGTTCTTCCCTCTGTGTTTTCACATTATCCCGGCCTGTTGCCTTGTCACAGAGTTGGTTGTGGACTTTGCTACTGCAGGGTTTATAAAGCACCTACAGGGCCAGGGACTGTGCCAGGCAGTGGAGCCTGTGTGAGTTGAAGGCTCAGGCTGGGCCTAAGCTTGGTCTGATGCAAACCACCGATGTGACTTCTTTCTGGAAAATTCTAAAAATAATCTCTGCCTTCAGGAGGCTCAAGTCTAATGAGGGAGTTGACATCCAGTTCATAAAGCCTAGAGATATAAGTGCAGTCATCTCTCAAAGTGGCAGGAGTGCAGGGGACTGAGAGGGACTCTGGGTTAGGCAGAACTCAAGCTGGTCTCACAGGGTGTGGGAGGATTTGGTTTGGTGGAGGGCAGCAAGGAGGGCTGTGCAGAGCAGGGGCGTGTTATAGGAGAGGCGCCCCTGGAGCTCTTTGCATGGGGATCTTTGAGGACAGGGCTGTTTGTGTTCATTTTTGTATTTCCTGAACATACACAGGGCCTGGCACTTTGGGAGTATTCTATAATGATTGTTGAATGGGATGACGGTTTTGTAACCTGTCAGCTGGGCCTGGTGTGTTAGAAAATATGCGAAAGTGCAGCCCATGAGCAGAAAGAAAATCTTACTGAAAAGCGATCCCATGTACGCATGGAGCCTGGTGGGGCCGCTTTACTTATGCTGCTGAGTTCTCATCAGTCCACACCGAGGCCACCGCAGGGGCTGGGAGCTCCTCCTGAGACCTTCCTCCGGGTCTCACAGTCTCTACACCTCTGTTCTCCCAGGTCCTGCTCCCTGTCAGTTCACTCCATCTCATTTTCCCCTCCAAGCACTTGGGGTGGGTGTCGCATTCTGTGTCCCATTGGAGGGGGCTTCGGGTCCCTCAGGTCCATTGATTAAAACACCTCTATGTTGTCAAGAGTCTCTCTGATGTACAGAGGCCCTCCCTCCCCCAGGAAGGAGGTAAGGGGAAGTTAGGAGAAAACCCCGTCCTGCCTGGGTTACTTATTTCCTTATTCCACAGTGTACTTGGTAGACGTTCAAAAATATGTGTTGACTTTGTCCATAATTCACATGGATCTAATGTAGTCATTTATTCACACATATGTTCAGTGAGGCTTTGAGCACCTGGTGTGTGCCTGGTATTTGCTAGTTGGTGGATGCTGAGAAGATCAGGTGTGCTGCTGTCTCTGAGGAGCTCTCACTATGCACTTGGACTTAGGGTGACTGAATCCACCTGCTCCACTTTACAGACGTGGAAATTAAAGTGCAGGGAAGTTATAGGATTAGTTCAGCAACATGGTCACTAGCCTCGAAGTTACAGGACTAAAGCAAGTTTCCTGACTTGCTGGATTTTCTGTTAGTGTGCAGCCACCTGGCTGCTGCAGGTGCAGACAGCGGTGAGCTCCGATAGCAGAGAGAACGTTCAGAGTGAAGTCGGAGCCCTGAGCACCCTGGATTAGCCAGGAGGACATGCCGGGTCCAGCTGTGACCGCACAAAGGACCATTGGGGACATTGACATTCTCTTTTTCACTTTGAGCTTGAAATGAGGAAAACTGATCCCAGAAAAAACCAAGAGTGGAAGGTATTTCACAGGGGATTGGTGAGATGGGTCAGAAAAGCCTGTGTGATGATCTGTCATGGCATTTCTCACTGAATGGTAATGGTCTGGTTTTGAGTGGGTTCCATCTGTAGCCTGGAGCTCTTCGAGGCAGGGACCAGGTGTGATTCACCTTTGTCTCACCAGTGACAGTACACTGCAGACTCCGATAAATACTTCTTACAAAATAAAACTGAGCAAAAAGTAGACACCTGCACAGGTGTGGGATGACTGAGCAGCAGCACAAGCAGGAAAAGTCAGCGTCCTCAGGTCAGCTGGTATGGCATTTAGCTGCTAGATAGGGATGAGGTGCCAGGATGGGGACAGAGGTCCTGTGGCTCTGCTGCTCTGGGGACACCCCTAGGATTCGGAGTGTCTGCTGTGGTTGCTGCACTTCACTTGCCCATGGGAAAGTGATCATAGGGCGTGGGGCTTCAGGTCACCCCACATGGCAAATGGCTGAGGGAAGATGGGTGGGTGGTGCATGGGGAGAGTTTACCCATATTTGCAGGTTGGTTGTATGAAAAGGTGTTAAACTTATTTCAGCCTGTGGAGAGGAGGATGAGGATTGGTGAGCATGTATCAGACACATTTTGACTCAAGATGAAAAAGAACTGTCACAGTAAAGGAAGTTCCATTGGAAAATTGCAAGTTTACTGGCAGAATTTAAGCCAGGGCTGGGTGTCTGAAAATACCTGGTAGAGTGATTTCTGAGGTTACAAGGGCAGAGCTGGGCTTGGAATGTGATTTCCCACGGATATCACATATTAAGTATTATAAAAACTGCCCTTTGCAATTGGACATTGCTCAGTGATTCAGGCTGAGCTCTCTGTGACAGTTATTTTCAGTCATTGTGGGCAGTTGTGATTCTCATATCCAGTCTGTGACTTGGACTTTACCAAGTACCTCTGTTCTTGCCCCTGCCTGCCCTATCCTCTCCTTTACCTCTAAGAGTTAAGATACATTACTGGTGATGGCCACAAGGTGGCAATGCTGCCTCTCTGGTGTTTTCTTTCTTTTTCTTTTTTTCTTTTTTTTTCTTTTTTTGAGGCGAAGTCGCGCTTGTCGCCAAAACTAGAGTGCAGTGGCTGATCTCAGCTCACTGCAACATCCGCCTCCTGTATTCAAGCAATTCTCCTGCCTCAGCCTCCTGAGTAGCTGAGACTACAGGCACGTGCCACCACGCCCTGCTAATTTTTTGTATTTTTAGTAGAGATGGGACTTCACCGTGTTAGCCAGGATGGTCTTGATCTCCTGACCTTGTGATCCACCCTCCTTGGCCTCCCAAAGTGCTGGGATTACAGGCGTGAGCCACGATACCTGGCCACCTCTGGTGTTTTCTAAAACCTCTACCTGAATGCAGGCAAGCCTAAGAAGCTTTCAGCATTAAGAAAAGGTCACAAATGAGGTGAAAGGGGAACTTTATTATCCTTTTTCTCTTGTGAGGTGATACAGTTGAGATGAGTGTGAAATAGTTGCATTTTGAACTGGAAGACACCGGAGAGAACTGCTTCACAACCTTAATGTGTTCATGGAACACCTGAAGATCTTGATTATATACGGAGTCTGATTCTTCTAGTGGGGCCTGAGACTCTCAATTTCTAAGGAGCTTTTGGATGATGTCATTACTGCTGGTTGGTCCACCACACTTTGAGTAGCAAGGCTTGAGGGTCATTTGGAGATGAATTCTCACTCCACGTGATTTAAGGCTGAAGACAGACCACAGTGCAGAGAGAGAATATAACCTGCCCTCCTTAGCCATGCCCTTACTGCATGACTTTCTGCACTTCAGTGCGGGGCTTCAGCTTCTCCGTTCAGTCCTTGCTCCACGCATCACGTGGCCCCTTCACTGTTGGTGGCATCACTTTACCTGAGGAACCCAGGGCCCCATTTTCACCACCCACTGATCTTGGCCCAAGGTTTCACTTTGACTGGTTCTGCCCTTACTCAAAACCTTCAGGAGCTCTTCTATAATCACAAGATCAAGTTCGAACGTCTGTGTCTACTGTTCATGCCTCTACAACATGTGATTCCCCCTTTACCAAGCTTACCTAACTTGCCTGTTTGTAAACTGGCTCTGCTCCGGCTCTCCCTGCTCCTTCCTGTTCCCTACACTTACTTCATTCAGGTCCCTCAATGGTAGTGGTGGCGGCATGGGCGCTGGTGTCAGACTCACCAACTTTCTAATCCCACATCCGCCATCAACCTTGGGAAGTTACTTCCCCTTTCTGAGGATGAGCATCCTCCTCTGAAATAATTTCATGTGCCGGTTGAGAGAGTAAATAAAATAACATCTGCAAGCCCACTCTCATTACTGGGACCCTCTTCAAAACTAGTATCTACAGTGGTGCCTGACATGTGGTTCCCTGGCTTAGGTTTCTCCATGTCTCTGCTTTCCTGAGGCTGAACCATTCAGGGCCTAACCTGAATCCTGTCTCTTTTGTGACTATTTCTGACCCAGTTGATCCCTTGCTTCTATAAATTGTTTCACTCATGTATTGGCATTTAATCATGTGCCAGTCCTCTCAGTGAGACCCTACAGGGAGGCTGGAAGCGTACTGGCTATGTGAGAATTGAAGGGTAATTGAGTGAGTTCTTTTCTTACTATCCCCTGAGTGTTAGAGCTGCCATCTCTTTTTTTCAGCTATTGCCAGCAGCAATTCCTCCTGCACCAGCAGCACCAGACCCTGGCAGGCCTGTGAATACCTTAGGCCTGTGATTGCTCTTGTCAGGGTCCTTCCTGCCTCTGGGTTTTAGTGAAATTGGCGTTTTATTTTGCATGTTTTCAGATGGCCCCTCTGAGGAGGTGATTGACGCTATCCCTTTATGGAAACGCTAAGATAATAACTCTAAGGAAGTTGAGCACAGTATTTTCTAACTTAAACAGCTTGGTGGCAGATGTGTATACTTTCCTATTTCATAAAATTTACAACAGATTCAGAAGAGATTACAGACAAAGGACCAAATGGGGAGGACAGGTTTAAGGGAGGTCATGTACTTTCAGTCTGGATTCTGTGAACTGTTTATTCAACTCTATGTGGAAATGTGCATCTTTGCATATGTGGTTACATATTTGTATCACATGATTTGTAATTCTGTCCCTGTCAGTGGCAATTAGGAGCTCATGTCAGGCTTAAGATAATAAAATATATGGGTGTGCACTATTACTGAAGCCAGGTTTCTGATATCTGGAGAGAAAATAGGCCAGTAGGAGGGCTGGTCACTTTACTTGATGTCCTGTGCACTCTCTCTCCCTCCTCTGCCCCTCTTTCTCTTTTGACACAGATTCTCACTCTGACATCCAGGCTGGAGTGTAGTGGAGTATGTATATAGCTCACTTTAACCTCCACCTCTTGGACTCAAGCAGTCCTCCATGTCAGCTTCCTGATTAGCTGGGACCACAAACACATCCCATCATGCCAAGCTATTTTTTTGTTTTGTTTGTTTGTCTGTTTTTGTCGAGATGGGGTTTTACCATATTGCCCAGGCTGATCTCGAACTCCTGAGCTCAAGTGATCTAGTCGTTTTTGTCCTCCTCAAATGCTGGGATTACAAGTGTGAGCCACTATACCTGGCCCTGCCTTCTCTTTTTATTAGACAGCAGTCTACTCACTCATCATGTTCCCAATGAGAGGATTTTTAACCTTCCCATTTTCCTACCAGGGGTCTATGCCAAGTCCATAGATACTTATTTGTGTCTAGAACTGGATGTTCTTTGTAAAAAAAGAAACCCAAGGAATGACTTCCTAGCTGATTTTCAGGATTCTAATCTTCATTTTCTAAACTTTAGGTTTCCATCCCTGGATACCGGTTAGAATCACTTGTAGGGTGTTTAAAACCTACTAATACCTGTGCCTTTCCCAAGTGTGTCTGATTAGATTGGTGCATAGTGTGGCCCAAGCATTGGTTGTTTAAGACTGCTTCTGAGCTGGGTGCGGTGGCTCACGCCTGTAATCCCAGCACTTTGGGAGTCCGAGGTGGGTGGAGCACGAGATCGAGAGATCGATACCATCCTGGTCAACATGGTGAAACCCTGTCTCTACTAAAAATACAAAAAATTAGCTGGGCATGGTGGTGCGTGCCTGTAATCCCAACTACTCAGGAGGCTGAGGCAGGAGAATTGCCTGAACCCAGGAGGCGGAGGTTGCTGTGAGCCTAGATCGCGCCATTGCACTCCTGCTTCTGGCTGGGCACAGTGACTCATGCCTGTAATCCCAGCACTTTGGGAGGCCGAGGTGGGTAGATCACGAGGTCGGGAGTTCGAGACCAGCCTGAGCAGCATGGTGAAACCCTGTCTCTACTAAAAATACAAAAATTATCTGGGTGTGGTGGCATGTGCCTGTAATCCCAGCTACTTAGGAGGCTGAGGCAGGAGAATCGTTTGAACCAGGGAGGTGGAGGTTGCAGTGAGCCGAGATTACACCACTGCATTACAGCCTGGGCAACAAGAGTGAAACTCCATCTCAAAAAAAAAAATGCTTCCAAGGAAAATGGTCACTTTATTGTGGAGGAATTTTAGCCCAGGGCTCAAAGTTAACGTCCCATTAATTAGAGTTATCAACATCGTATGGTATCCTAGTATAATGGATGGAGAACACACAAAACCACATCTTTGGTTTTCTTGCCCAAAGTGCCTAAGCTGAGTATAATCATGAGAAGAAATTAGAAACATTTAAACAAAGGCTAATTCTACAAACTAACTCACCAATACTTTTCAACATTTTAAGGTCATACATGCAAAAGAAATTCTATGGAACTGTTGCAGATTAAAGGAGACTGAGAGGACAGAACAATGAGATACAGTGTGTGATCTGACGTTGGACCCTGGTCCAGAAAGAGGACATTAGGGGAAAGATAGAGAGGATTTGAATATGGTCTGTAGATTCATTCGTTGTATGATGTCAGCAATAATTTATTGATTTTAATGTTGGCACTGTGGTTATCTAAAACAATATTTGGGGAAGTTGAGTGAAAAGTATATGGGGACTCTGACTAGTTTTGGAACATTTTTGAAAGTCTGAAATAATTTCAAAATGAAAAGTTTGAAAAAAAAAAAAGAAGAAATCTAGATATGTCTATTAAGTTGCCAGAGCTGAAGACCATTTCCCAAGTTACCTTGCCTAATGTTGTCAGTGTAATCTTCCTGGAAATGCTGTTTGTCATGTTTGTGACCTTCTCAAAGCTTTCCAGTGACTTCTCTTATCTGTTGGATGAAGTTCTCATTCCTTAGGCTGCCATTCGGAGCCCTCACAGCCTGGCCCCAATCTACTCCCTTGATTTACATTGAAGGACCTGACCCACATTTTACTTTCTCATTTCCAAACATTTTCTAGTTCTTTTCCTTGTTCATATCATACCCTTGTCTGTCTTCTCAGTCTCCTGAATTGTTCTTTGTCCTAAGGCCCATTTCAGACCCTCTTCACTGAAGCCTGTATGGTTATTTCTGTTAGAATCAGTTATCTTTCCTTTCTTTGAATTCTTGTAGGTACAATGGTGTGGAGTGAAACATGAGTTTTATTTAATTATTATCATGTTTTAGAAAAAAAAATCAATGTATTCTGCTAATTGAAAGCTTTTCTTTCTTTTTTTTTTTTTTAGACTGAATCTTGCTCCGTCACCCAGGCTGGAGTGTAGTAGCGCGATCTCGGCTCATTGCCAGCTTCCGACTCCCTGGTTCAAGTGATTCTCCTGCCTCAGCCTTCTGAGTAACTGGGATTTCAGGTACAAGCTACCATGCCCAGCTGATTTTTTGTATTTTTAGTAGAGACGGGGTTTCACCATGTTGGCCAAATGGTCTCAATCTCCTGAGCTCGTGATTTGCCTGCCTCAGCCTCCCAAAGTGCTGGGGTTACAGGTGTGAGCCACCGCGCCTGGGCTAAAAGTTTTTCTTTAAAAAAAAATCTTTATAGTAGAATGATTTATAATCCTTTGGGTATATACCCAGTAGTAGTGGGATTGCTGGGTCAAATGGTATTTCTATTTCTAGATCCTTGAGGAATTACCACACTGTCTTCCACAATGGTTGCACTAATTTACACTCCCACCAACAGTGTAAAAGCGTTCCTATTTTGGTTGGGGAGGGATAACATTAGGAGAAATACCTAATGTAGATGACGGGGGGATGGAGGCAGCAAACTATCATGGCACGTGTATACCTATGTAACAATCCTTGCAAGATCTGCACATGTACCCCAGAACTTAAAGTATAGTAATAAAAAAATACAAAAAAACTTAAAATTTTGATTGGAGAAGGATTAGAGGTTAAATTGTTGGTGTTTGAATTTTATCGTGGTTTAAAAAACTTTTATTTTAGGTTCAGGGTACGTGTGCAGTTTTGTTATGTAGGTAAACACTTGTTACAGGGGTTTGATGTACAAATTATTTCATTACCCAGATACTAAGCCTAGTACCAGTAGTTATTTTTTCTGCTCCTCTTCTAACTCCCACCCTCTGCCCTCTTGTAGGCCCCAGTATCTGTTTTCCCCCCTTTTTTTGTCTGTATGTTCTCATCATTTAGCTCCCAGTTATAAGTGAGAACATGCAGTATTTGGTTTTCTGTTTCTGTGTTAGCTTGCTAAGGATAATGTCCTCTAGCTCCATCCATGTTCCTGGAAAAGAGATGACCACATTATTTTTTATGGCTGCATAGTATTCTGTGGTGTATATGTACCGTATTTTAAAAATGCGGTTTTCCATTGATGGGCATTTCGATTGACTCCATGTCTTCTCTATTGTGAACAGTGCTGCAGTGAACACTCATGTGCACGTGTCTTTATGGTAGAATGATTTATATTCCTATGGTTATATACCCAGTAATGAGATTGCTGGGTCAAATGGTAGTTCTGATTTTAGCTCTTTGAGGAATTGCCACACTACTTTCCACAATGACTGAACTAACTGACACTTCCACCAGCAGTGTATAAGCATCCCCTTTTCTCTACCACCTTGCCAGCATGTTATTTTTTTGATGTTAGCCATTCTGACTGGTGTGAGATGGTATCTCATTGTAGTTTTGTTTGCATTTCTCTAATGATCAGTGATAGTGAGCTTTATTTCCTATGCTGTTGGCCACATGTATGTCTTCTTTTGAAAAGTGTCTGTTGACTGGGTGTGATGGCTCACATCTGTAATCCTAGCACTTTGGGAGGCTGAGGCAGGTGGATCACTTGAGGTCAGGAGTTCAAAACCAGCCTGGCCAACATGGTGAAACTCTATCTCTATTTAAAGTGCAAAAAAAAAAAAAAAAAAAAAAAAAAAATAGCCAGGCGTACACCTGTAATCCCAGCTACTTGGGAGGCTGAGGCAGGAGAATTGCTTGAATCTGGGAGGCAGAGGTTGCAGTGAGCTGAGATCATGCCAGTACACTCCAGCCTGTGACAGAGTGAGACTCCATACAAAAAAAGAAAAAAAAGAAAAGTGTCTGTTCATGTCCTTTGCCCACTTTTTAATGGAGTTGTTTTTTTCCTATAAGTTTGTTTAAGTTCCCTATAGATGCTGGATATTACATTTTTGTCAAATGCATAGTTTGAAAATACGTTCTCCCATTCTGTAGGTTGTCTGTTTACTCTGTTGATGGTGTCTTTTGCTGGAAGCATGAGTTTTAGATTCAGAAATATGTGAGTCTGAGTCCTGGTTCCACCTTTTATCGGTGAGATAAGCGACAAGTTAATTGATGTCTTGGAATAGAGGGATAATAGTGCCTTCTTAAAGGGTCATTGTGAACGTTGCATGAGGTGCAGACATAAAGGTCCCAAGCATGTAGCAGATTACTTCCTTTTCATTTTTGTAGCTCACTGGCTCTACTAATCATCACTGGCTGTGAACATGCATCAAAAGGCAAAAATCCAACTAATGTAAATATAGATCTAATTGGCTTTTATTTGTGATTCAGGATTTGGGGCAGCTCCCACGCTACCAATACAGTGATAGCTCCCCGTGGGCAATACAATAACAGAACAGTGGGTTTTGTCAAATTGGAACCAGTAAACAGAGCCATATAAATAAATTGATTGGGTAACGTCAGGGTACTTCAGTTACTTTTTTTGGGGTAAATGTTAAAGGAGAGGGGACTTCCTTGTTATGTTGACTCAGGGAGACTGGACTCTTCCATTTTCAGAAAAAAACTGGTCTATTTTGAGATCTGCTTCCTTAAAATTCCAGCTGGAGTATGTAGCATTTAGCATGATTGGCTCTAATTTGGAGTTTTTAGGCTCTCATTTATGTGAGAATGTGACCAAAACCTAAAGCATTAGCATGACTCTCAGTTATCATCATTTTTGGCTTCCATCATTTATAGGTTATAATATCCTCCTGATCACACATTTCTTTGAGTTTATGTAATTCCAGCCAAAGAGAGACCATTTGATATTAGATGGATGGCAGCACGCAAACATTTAAAACTTTTAGAGATTACAGCACACCAGGGAGACTACTAGGATGATTATCAGGAAGACAATATGAAGAGTTTGGAGTATGCACCTTTGGCAAGATGCAAATCAACTAATATAGAATAGATCAAAGAATGAACTAGTTGGGTGTAGCCATTTTAACCAAGTAGCATATTTGTTAATTTTTGCAACTGAGACTCTTTAATACCCAGTGTATTTATCCATGTGCAGTGAGAAGCGTCATAAACTTCACAGACTCTTATCTGTTCAGCCAGTAGGGAGCAATTTTATTATCTAGCATCGTATGCCTGGGTCAAACTAAAACACGGAGTGAGAACAAGTGAGTCTAGAAGTCTAACTCTAAAAGGGACCATGATACATTTGAACAAACAGTTGTGTTGAAGATGCTGCTAATGTTAGCCACTGGGTGGACTAAAGGATCTCTTATGTAAAAATTTGGGGTTGACACAATAGATTAGACACTTGGTTAATCTGTCATTCTATGTATATTCTCAAATATAACATCCCAATCAAAGCCTTGGTAATATAACCAATGTTTAAAAATATATCCCATTATAAAGACGGCAGATTCTTACTGAACTTGTGCAAATAACTGAATTACCATAAACCTATGAATACTCATGAATAATTGCCTAGTTCTGTGGCAGTCAGGTAGGGAGCAAAAGTAAATGTTATAATTTTTGTTCACAAAAGTATACTTTACCAAATTGCCGTAAACTATAAATAAAAAACAACTTATTTATAGTAAAAAATAAAGAAATTTGGCTGGTCATGGTGGCTCATGCCTGTAATCCCAGCATTTTGGGAGGCCAAAGTGGGTGGATCACCTGAGGTCAGGAGTTTGAGACCAGCCTGGCCAACATGGTGAAACCTCGTCTCTACTAAAATTACAAAAATTAGCCGGGCATTGTGGTAGGCGCCTGTAATCGCAGCTGCTTGAGAGGCTGAGGCAGGATAATTGCTAGGACCCAAGAGGTGAAGGTTGCAGTGAGCTGAGGTCATGCCACTGCACTCCAGCCTGGGTGACAAAGCAAGACTCCATCTCAAAAAAAAAAAGAAAAAAAGAAAAAGAAATTAATAAATCTGAAAAAGAAAACACTTAAAAGAATTAGCAAATTTTCAAATACAAAATTTTAAAAACATTATCCTCATTATTATTTAGTTCAATGAAATTGATTTTTTTCTTGTTTTGATTGGCAATTTCACGAAGGCATCAGCCTGTTTGCAAGTTCTTAGACAGTCCAGTGGTATGATCTTAAAGTTAACAGAAACTTGTATTCAAGAGTACTTGTCAGAGTCTTTTCCATAAACCTCCTTGAAGAAGAAGCAATTTTGGATAGTAGCTGATTGCAAATGCTTTGAGGAAGAATAAAAACAATTGTCTGTGAATGACAAAGATTGAAAATGATTATGGTTAAAACTCTGATGAGAGCTTATTATGATAAAGGCACAGCTCACATAGAAATTAAGTTACTTCTGTGGCATATGACATTATGACTGATAACATACTCTTTTTCTAGGAATCTCATATAATTTTTGGAACACCCATATCAGTAACATACCCATAAGTATAACTTAGAAAAGGTTTAGCATCACCTATCAATTGACAATGCTTTCCATGGAATTTAACATACCAAATAAGTGGTTTTTCCACTTAGCTTCTCTTTCTCAGCTGGATTACTGAGTTCTTGATGGAGCCCATTAATGAATGGGGCCAAAAAATATAGCTTGTATATGTTGAAAAAGGTTTCTAGGAAATTTGAATACTCCCAGCTAAAGAAACATTGTTTTAGCCTTACATTCTACCTATTAGAATAGGAGTTCTCCATCCTAGTTACATTTGAGTAGCATCTGGGAAGGCTTAAAAATTACCAGTGCCTGGGTCCCACTCCAGACATTAGGTCACAATTTATGGATGAGGCTTAAGCATCATTTAAAAAAATATTTCTCAGTGATTTCCAGTGTGCAGCTATATTTCCCATCAGATTTGTTTGATTTCTTATGGCAGTCACTTTTTTATATTTTGGTATTATGATTATTTTTCAAATATTATCTGCTGTCTTAGGCCATATGTTCTCTGGGATAGGGACCTTGCCTTCTTTATTTCTGTATCTTTCATGAACACATGAATTGGTCATTGGGAAAAGGTTCTCAACCACACATAGGTTGTGTCCTGTGTCTCAGGTTCACACATTAATGCTAGAGTTATTGTTCTCCACAAGGTCAGTGGTTGCCTGTGATGAAGGGTGTGGGTAATTCCACAGTTCAGAGAGTGGATGGGAGAGCACCCTGTTTTTAGGCGTAGCATTGAAACTAAGAATTGGATGTGCATATGGGCAGAGGGGCAGGGATGTGTAGAGATCAGATCTTATTAGGATGGAGGAATCATACTAGGGAGTAGAGGTCAAGAAATTAAGAAGGATTAGTAAAGAGAAGAAATGTGAACTTATCAAATAGGCCAGAATAGATCCCTGAAGATTCTTGAGTAGGTGAGTGAACTAGATTTTAGGAAGGTAATGAGGCAGCCATATGCAAGGAAAATTTCAAAGACTGGAGACAAGAAGTCAAGCAGGACTTCGAGCAGTTGTTGAGGTTTATGGGAATGGAGAGAATGACACAAGTGATAGATCTTAACAAGGGATCAAAAGACTTTCACAGTGTATTGAATTTGGGAAACAAATGAGTAGAGACTGGGAATAATCACATCTAAGAGACGGTGAGGCACATGGAGCATGTAGACCAGGGAAGAAGAGACCTGAAGGAGTTAGTGATGAGAAGCAGGAGTTTGTTGGGAGGAGGATGAGATTCAATCCTGGGATACAGTTCTCTTTCCCGAGCATGGTGGTCAGCCTTGCAGGAAACAGGACAAGAGGAAAGGCCATCATACCTGCCAGTCTTCCTGAAATGCAGAAACCACACCAGGGCTGCTATATCAGAGCCACCCTGGCCAGCACTCCAATCATGATGCTGACAGTGGCCCCAGCTGAGAGGACAAGAGAACTATCTGGTACTGAAGCATCTGTCATGGAAAGAAAAGAGAAGGAATGAAGGTGATGTTATTTTACAGTGTGGTGCCCCAGGAACCAGCTCTTAGCATGAAGTAGTCTCTACTTGTCCTTTCAAAAAGTATATTATTTTTGTGGGAAGGTTGCTGGGAATTGATTAGCCAACTATATTCTTACAGTTTTTTTTCCCTCTCACCATGTTTCTAGGTTGACGATCAGTCTTCTGTCAATTTCATCCTGACCTTTCTTTACTCAGATATTTTTGAAGGCTTTGGGATGTGAGAAAGGCTGTGATATTTTCTGTGTCATTAGAACCTTCTACTTTTCATGGTTGCATCTTTTTCTCAGTGTCTTAGTTGTGGCAGGTCTCTATGGCAGGGAGTGGATGGACAGAAGGTCCGTGTCAATGCATTCCAAATTGACCACCACCTTTGCACAGAGACCTTTCTTCTCAGGGGCTCCCAGCAGGGGTATGAAAGCAAGCCCAGTATTATGAGACTCTGTTTAACTCTAATGGGTTCCTAGTTGGAAGACACCCCATCAGCCTTGCTGAGACTCACTTAGAACTGTACCACTATTTGGCTGGGCACAGTGGCTCATGCCTGTAATCCTAGCACTTTGGGAGGCTGAGGTGGGTGGATCACCAGTTGAGGAGATTGAGAACACCCTGGCTAACACAGTGGAACCCTGTCTGTACTAAAAATACAAAAAAGTAGCTGGGCATGGTCGCAGGCACCTGTAATCCCAGCTACTCAGGAGGCTGAGGCAGGAGAATCACTTGAACCTGGGAGGCAGAGGTTCCCTTAAGCCGAGATCACACCACTGTACTCCACCCTGGGCAACAGAGTGAGACTGTCTCAAAAAAAAAAAAAAAAAAAAAGAACTGCACTGCTATCTGAAACTTTTTTTCTCTTTCTCCTTCACAGGGATCAGATCTGCATCGTGGTCTGAGGGATCTCCCAGACTTCTCCCACACCTGCCCAACTTTCCCTCACAGGTGTTTTTCCTAATAAATTATCTTGCATGTCTAATCCCATCTTGGCTGCATCTCAGTGGGTAAAAACTAACATGCTAGGTTTGATTCTTTGCATTTAGCTTTTTATTCTCTCTCTTTCACATGTAGCCAATTATGTCCTAGTGTTTTCTGTGTTGCCTTTTTTTAATGTGTGTGTATTTACATAAAATACCTTTTACACACACACACACACACACACACACACACACACCCTTTTGCATCTGTTTCTTTATTTCTATTGGAACCATTTACTTTTGGCCCTCACCAGTCAACTCAGGCTGATGGTTAACGCTATGTTAGCTACTGTTGAGGGGCACCTCCTATGGGCCAGGCCCTGTGCTGAATACTTTACCTGTATCTCATTTGATTTTTACAAGAATCCTGTTAGGTAGACATTATTTTCATTTTACAGATGAGAAGACAAAGACTTAGAGTGGTGAAAAAACTGTAGTAATATAGCAGCTAACATTTGTGAAACATTTCCTCTGTATGTGGCATTTTGCTGAAGATTTCATTGATGATTACATTAAACCTTTAAAACAATGCTATGAAGCAAACATTGTTACTGCAATTTTCAGTTGAGGAATCAGAGGCTCAGAGAAGTTAAGAATCTTGTGCAATAAATTTATAACTGCAGACTCTTACATTAAAAAAGAAAGATCTTAAATCAACAACCTAATTTACAACTTCACAATATAGGAGAAAAATAAACTAAAGCCAAACACAGTGAATGAAGGAAGTAATAAGAATTAGAGTGGATATAAATAAAATGGAGAATGGAAAAACAACAGAGAAATCAATGAAACCAAAAGTTGGTTCTTCAAAGTAAGATCAACAAAATTGACAATCGTTAACTAGATTGACTAAGAAAAAAAGAGAGAAGACTGAAATTACTAAAATCAGAAATGAAAATGGAGTCAGGCATGGTGGCTTACACCTTTAATCCCAGCACTTTGGGAAGCCAAATCCAGAGGATTGCTTGAGGCCTAGAGTTTGAAACCAGCCAACATAGGGAGATTCTATCTCTACAAAATTAAAAAAGGAAATCAGCCAGGCATGGTGGTGTGCACCTGTAGTTTCAGCTACCTGGGAAGCTGAGATGGGAGGATCGCTTGAGCTTAGGAGTTTGAGGCTGCAGTGAGTTGTGATTTCACCACTGCACTCCACCCTGGGCTGGCCTAAAGAGTGGGACCCTGTTTTTCTCTCAAAAAAAAAAAAAAAGAAAAGAAAATGGAGACATTATATCAATTCTAGAGAAATAACGTTTACAAAAGTACTATGAATAATTGTATGCCAATAAATTGGATAACCTAGATGAAAATGGACAAATCCCTAGAAAGACACAAAAAAATCGGAATAGACGTATAATTAGTAGAAAGATTGAATAAAAATTGCATTTGACAAAATTCAACATTCTTTCTTAATAAAACATTATAAGTATGAATGGAAGGAAACCATCTCAATATAATAAAAGCAATATTTGAGAAGCCTAAGGCTGACATCATACTCAATAGAGAAAGACTGAAAGCCTTCCCCCTATGATCAGGAACAAGAAAAGGATGCCTGCTTTTGCCACATCTATTTAAATAGTATTAGAAATCCTAGCCAGAGAAATTAGGCAAGAAAAAAAAAGACTTTCAAATTGGAAAGAAGTAAAATTATCTGTCTGTTCACAGATAACTTTGAAGTTGTATGTAGAAAACTTTAAAGATGAAAAAAACCTGTTAGAATTTATTAATAAATTCAGTAATGTTGCAGGATACAAAATCAACACGCAAGCATCAGTTGCATTTCTATATACTGACAATGAACAATCTGAAAATAAATTAAGAAAAAATTTTAATTCACCTTAACATCAAAAAGAATAAAATATTAACCAAGGTGAAAGGATTATGTTCTGAAAACTAGAAAACATTTCTGAAGGAAATTAAAGATGACCTCAATAAATGGGAAGATGTTTTGTTTTTATGGATTGGAAGACTCAGTATTGTTATGAGGACAGTACTACCCAAAGTGAGCTACAGATTCAACACAATTTCTATCAGAATGCCAATGACAGTTTTTGCAGAAATAGAAAAATCTATCCTAAAGTTCATATGGAATTTCAGGACTCAAAATAGCCAAACAAGTGTGAAAAAAAAATCTTGAAAAAATGCTGAATCCTGATTTCTGCATTTACTACAAAGCCACAATAATCAATACAATGTGGTACTTGCATAAAGGAAGACATAGAAACCAGTGGAATAGAAAAGAAAGCCCAGAAAGGAATGCTTGCATATATGGCCGAATGCTTTTTGATAAGGATGCCAAGACCATTCAATGGGGAAAGTGCAGTCTTTTCAACAGATGACTCTGGGAAAGCTGGATATCCATGCAGAAGGATAAGTTGAACCTTTACATGACACCATATAAAAAAAATTAACCCACAGTAGATCGAAGACCAAATGTAAGAGTAAAAAACTATAAAACTCTTGGAAGAAAACACAAGGAAAAAACTCCATGACATTGGATTTCACAGTGGTTTCTTGGTTATAAAAACAAAAGCATAGGCAACAAAAGAAAGAATGTATAAGTTGGACTTCATGAAAATTAGTAACTTTTATATATCAAAGAACATTATCGAGGAAGTGAAAGGGCAACCCATGAAGTGGGAAAAATATTTGCAAATCAGGTATGATAAAGGATTTATTTTCAGAATATGTGAAGAACTACTACAAATCAAGAACAGCAAAAATCCAAAAACCCAATTAAAAAAGGACAAAAGACCAAAATAGAGATTTCTCCAAGGAAGATACACAAGTGGCCAATAAGCACATGCAAAGATGCTCAACATCACTAATACTTAGAGATATGCAAAACAAAACCCCAATGATAGAATACCTCAAAGACATCAGGATGGCTTTGATTAAAAAAAAAAAAAAACCACACACACACAAACAATAAGTGTCTTTAAGGAGGTGGAAAAATTGGAGCTCTAGTGCATTGCTGATGGGATTGTGAAATGTTACAGCCGCTGTGGAAAATGGTGTGGCAGTTTCTCAAAAAATTAAACAAAGAATTAATAATTGAGCCAGAAATTCCACTTCTGGACATAGATGCAAGAGAATTGGAAGGAATTTGAACAGATATTTGTGAACAAATGTTCACAGCAGCATTAGCCACACAATAGCCGAAAGGTGGAAACAACTGTAGTCCATTGAAAGATAAGTGGATGGGAAAATGAGGTGTATCCATACAATGGAATGTTACTCAGCCTTAACAAGGAATAAAATTGTGATACATGGTGCAATATGGATGAACCGTGAAGACATTATGCTAAGTGAAATAAGCCAGACACAAAAGCACAACTATTATATAATTCCATTTATATAAGGTTAGAATAGTCAATTACATGGAGACAGAAAGTAAGTAGAATGGAGCTTACCAGGGGTTAGCGGAAGAAGAAGTAAGAGTTACTGTTTATTGGGTGCAGAGGTTTAATATGGTGAGATGAAAAAGTTATGGACATGGATAGTGGTGATGGTTACACAACAGTAAATTTCATGGATAGAAATAGTTAATGGTAAGTCTTATGTAAAAAAGAAAAAATATATATATAGCGGCTGGTAGTCTTACCCTTTCTATAAATGCACACTGGCACTGTCCCTTCCCTCCCATGCAGAGCCCCGTGGGTGAATCTCCCTATGTCTCCAGGTGTGTATCACTTGCTGTCCTCTGTGCTGTGCCCACAGCCTCATACAGCCAGCGACTTCAGAGCCAGGACACAGCTCAGGAGTCTTCCCGGAGGCTCCTTGTCTTCCCTTTTCTCTGCAGCCTGACCAGGGGGAGGCTTGGCTTCAACTGGCATCTTGATTTAGCCAGATTTGGGGCAGGCTACCTGGATACCTTCTCCATACAGCCAGGTCCCACCTCAGGTTGAATCAGGGCAGGGCCTGTCACTGGGGGTGCTGGGAACAGAGAAGGGAGCAGGGTCTGAGCTGCTCCTCCCCCAACCAAGGGACTTCCTCCTCTCATTGGGGGAATGTTGTGGGCTTGTTTCAAAGCCTTAGATGTTTCTTGCAGCTGATGGAATAGGTAAAAGAAAACGAAGGGGTAATAGAAACATAGGGGTGCCACATATTGGTGACAAAGAAAAGCAACTTGACCTTGAGGACCCTCCTTCTTCCCCCTTTGTGAAGCCCCTTCCACTACATAGGGGTCTGGGGCTGACCAAGTCCCCTTTCCACATTTCTCAAGTCAGCCCCAAGGTCAGCCATGAGAAATCAGAAAAATAAGCAGAAGAGAGTCTGTAGAGATGAATTGGGAAGGTTTAGGAGAAAATTTTGGGATTTGTTTATGCTGTTGGACAGAGGCTGGGAATAAAACTTTTTTTCTGGCTCTTCTCTGAAAGTCAGATAGATTCTACCAGTAAACACTGCCAGTGCTCCAGGGATCCACATACCAGACACTGTGATCATCTTGACTGTGGTCCTGTTGCGGCCAGTGGCTGAGTTCATGGCATGGCAGGTGTAGGATCCGCTGTTCTTCACAGTAATGTTGGGGATAAAGAGCTTTTGTTTGTGTTGCTGGAATGTGCCATTTACAGACCAAGAATACTGTGAGGCTGGATTAGAGGCTGCATGGCAGGAGAGGCTGAGATTTCCTCCTGGGTAGTAATAGGTGTCTGAAGGAGAAATGATGGGGGCATCTGGGCCATCTGGAACAAAGAGAATAAAGTCACAGATGATGTCATCAGAGGGAAGGGGAAGCTCCTGGTCTGTGGAAGGGCCATAGTGTCCCTCTGAGACAAGTCACAACTCTGAAGTCTCAACCAAATCCCCGCTGTGTCTACTGAGATGGAGTCTGAAACAATTACCTGTTTCTCCCACCAGAAGATGTGGACCCCGAGTCTCCTATGACAGGAGCACACTCTCCCCTCTTATTCTTGGTCAAGGCTGGGGCTACCCATATTTGCCTGGGGCAGGAAGTCATGACCACCTGGGTGTCTAGAGGTGAGGGTCTGCATCTTTGGACCTGATAGGGACTGAGAGGCCTGGCATCTGGCTGTATGGATTTGGGATGGAAGGCAGGGCCACAGAGGAACAGAAGATACTCACAGAGGACATTCAGGGTGACTGGGTCACTGAAGTTCGCACTCACTGGGTTCTGTATTTCACACTCATAGGGTCCTGTGTCATTCCTTGTGATGCTGAGTAGAGTGAGGGTCCTGTTGTCACTGGACAGCTGCAGCCTGGGACTGACCAGGAGGCTCTGACCATTTACCCACCACAGGTAGGTTGTGTCCTGAGTCTCAGGTTCACAGGTTAAGGCAACAGCATCCTTGTTCTCCACAGGGTTGGAGTTGTTGCTGGTGATGTAGGGCTTGGACAGCTCCACTGTACAGATAACAGAGAGAAGATTGCCCTGTGTGGCACCTGTGATTCCTCCACGGGCATCTTTCAATCAGAGTCGGCATCTCTCACCTCTCGGCCCACCTGAGTCCTTAAAAGCCTGCAGCAGGTGTGTGTGTCACAAGACAGATGCATGACAATCAGGGCTTAGAGACCATTAGGCTGCCTTCTCTGTGTGGGAGAAGCACAGACTTTCTCAAGTGTGAATTGAGCAGCAGCTCTGGGTTGTGGATGGACCCAGGACTGGGAGTTACAGTCCTGGTGCCTCTTCTGGTCCCTCCCTAACTGGCTGCCCGCCTGCCCCACTTTGGGGTCCTCACCTAGAACCTATAGGTGCTGAGCCCCTTCCAGCTTCACAGTCCTACTTTGCCCCTCGAGGTGTGTTTTTGAGGGTTTTCTTTCCAAGAACATTCTAGAGCTGGGAGATGATAGGATTTGCCATTATCCTTAATTCCCAAGGATACTGGGCAGTCTGACCTGGGACTGGGTGTTTTGACAGAAATAACAGGAGAGGAAGGCCAGGGGCAAGCCTGGAGGTCGGCT
The DNA here is from genome assembly GCF_030222135.1 of Aotus nancymaae. Taxonomy (NCBI): domain Eukaryota; kingdom Metazoa; phylum Chordata; class Mammalia; order Primates; family Aotidae; genus Aotus; species Aotus nancymaae. Next base: position 11,993,249 of record NW_026988441.1, on the reverse strand, counting down.
TGGTCACTAGGCACCAGCAGCCACAAGGTGAGGCAGTTTTCCTAGGTGTTTCATGGTGATTTGCTAGAGCCAGTGACCTCTAAAGATAGAGCAGTCCAAGGAATGATCTAGAAAGAGTGAAGGGGACAGGCATAACAGCAGGTGGCTTTGGAGCAGAACCGTGTTTCCTTTCCTTAGTTTTTAATGTCCCTTCTTTTCCTGCAGAGGGCAAGTGAGGAGCTCTGGATCCTTCCATAAATACAAAGGGACATTTGCAAATGCAAACTGACTGACGGAAACGGGGAGCATGAACTGCTGGAAGTCTGGTCCTCATGGACCATGTGTGTTTGAAAGTTATGAGACAGAAACTTGGGAGGAAGTTTTGCAACTATCTTCTCCCATTGGACATTATGCAAAGTGAAAAAAGTAACTCATAGGACAAATACTGTATGATTTCACTTATATGAGGTTCCTAGGGTAGTCAAACTCATGGAATCAGGTAGTAGAATGGTAGTTGCTATGGGATGGGTGTGGGAGAATGAGGAGTTGTTCAATGGGTGTGAAGTTTCATTTACACAGGATGAGGAGTTTCTAGAGATCTGCTGTACAGCTTCATGCCTGTAGTTCTCACAGACTATTTCTTATGCATAAGGCTTAGGACCAAAAGTGTTTTGAAATTCTAACTTTTTAAAATTTTTGAATATTTGCAGTATACTTACCGGCTTAGCATCTCACATCTGAAAATTCAAAATTCAAAATGCTCCAGTGAGCATTTCTTTTGAGCATCACATTAATGGCAAAAAAGTGTGGAATTTTGGAACATTTCAGATTTTGGATTTTTTTTTTTTTTTTTTTTTTTTTTGAGATGGAGTCTCGCTCTGTCACCCAGGCTGGAGTGCAGTGGCAAGATCTTGGCTCACTGCAACCTCTGCCCCCATGGTTCAAACAGTTTTCCTGCCTCAGTGTCCTGAGTAGGTGGGACTACAGGTGCATACCACCACATCTGGCTAATTTTTTTGTATTTTTAATAGAGATGGAGTTTCACCGTGTTGCTGAGGCTGGTTTCAAACTCCTGAGCTCAGGCAATCCATCTGCCCTGGCCTCCCAAAGTGCTAGGTGTGAGCCACCACGCCCGCCCAGATTTTGGATTTTTGATGGTCAATGTGTATGTAACTAATTCGCTTTTTAAAATGTGTCAAGAGTTTAGCTATTATGTTATGTTCTGACTATAGTAAAAAACAAAATTGGAGGAAACATTAATTTTTTTCCATAAGTAGAAATTGCTATTAATTGTCCACAGATCTAAAATTAATTGGTGGAAGGAGCATTTCTTTTGATAATAAAATAAAGTTTAGGTGTCCGGTGAATTCCAGCGGGATCACATTATGCCCAAAGGAAGATCCTGAAGTTCGTTTGAAATTAGCAACTTCCAGTAGAGGGAGGCACGTGAGTCCTGTTAGGAGGACAGGACAGTCAGAGAGGAAGTCTTAGGTGTGTCAATTACATAAAGGGAGGAACGATTTCAAATTAGGAGAAGTGATGTGTGTTACACTGGTAAATTTAGAAAGCTTCCTGCCCCTAATTCCTACGGAGTTAGGCAAAACTGGGAGGAACCCAAAACAGGCATATGCAATGCTTTCTTCATTTTTCTCTTGACCTCAGGAGGCAAGTAGAGTTTAATTAGGTTTTTGTGAATTGGACAGTCTAAGTGAGATGCCGGTGGCTCATGCGTCTCCCCACCTGAAGGACCCCACCTTATCACAATGGCACCATCATGAGGACACAGATGTGTGTGCAACAGGCAGTAAACCCATCAGGCAGCACCTGCCTGGCCGTCCAGGATCTAGTTGCTAAATAGGTTATGGATCATTCATTCTTTCATTCATTCCCTCTCCCCTTCATGAGAGAACTAGTGAGTGTGTGTCAGCTGTTGGGCCTGTCCTGATACAGAGTGTGAGTGGGGAGAGAAAGCAAAGTCCTCTCTTTTGTCCTCCCATGGGAGTGACACCAACACACCAGGAAACAGGATCTCAGGTTCAGTGAGGGGATTAAGATCATAGAGGGAGCCAGGACGTTCCTTGCGCTGGCTCTGACAGTTGGGGCAAGTGATTTAGTTTTGGAGTATAAACTAATCAATTGTTTATTTGCTTTCACTCTTCTGAGGGTTGGATGCCCAGGAAGAAAGGATTTGAGCCAATGGATGACCGTGGGGTCCATGGAACCCAATAAGTCCCCACTTCTTGTGGAAGAGAGGACGGGGCTGTGGCTGGAGAGGGACCTGATGGGACTCTGATCTGGCCCTTGTGTTTGTGTGACCCTGGTTCAGTGACTGTGTCTTTCTGTGCCTCTCTTCTCAGTAATAAGCTTCTGTTGGCCAGGCGCTGTGGCTCACTCCTGTAATCCCAGAACTTTGGGAGGCCTAGGCAGGTGGATCATGATGTCAAGAGACCAAGGCCATCCTGGCCAATATGGTGAAACCCTGTCTTTACTAAAAATACAAAAATTAGCTGGGCATGGTGGCACACACCTGTAGTTCCAGCTACTCGGGAGGCTGAGGCAGGAGAATCACTTGAACCTGGGAGGTGGAGGTTGCAGTGGGCTGAGATTGTGCCACTGGCACAGCAGCCTGGTGACAGAGGGAGACTCCATCTCAAAAAAAAAAAAGCTTCTCTTAAAATTAGCATTAAATTATTCATAGTCACCTGACCTGAAGTCACAGAGGAGGCACTCACACAAGCAGATGGGCTATTATTTGCCTTCATGAGAGGGTCCCCTTGGCATGATCCCTGCTGGACAAGTTGCTGTTGGGAGCATCTTTCTTCTATTTCTGTCCCCTGGGGACACTGAACTTTCTATGGAGTCTCCTAAACCTCCCAGGGCAGTTGGCCGATGGCCTAAGAAGCTTGCCCATCTGTCCTCTTCACTGAGTCTCAGGTGAAGGACAAGACTCTGTCCTTGCCCAGATGAGGCTCTGGGGTCTGAGCCCTGGCTGGTGAGCAGCTCCAGGAACCACAGCCCTTGGACAGCTGGTAATTCTTTGTTGCCAGTTGGCCCTGCCCAGAAGGCTGCCACCCAGCTCTGGCACAGGTTCCCTAGGGTCACCTGGAGTCAGGATCCTGGGATAGAGGGTCTGGAGCAGGGGCTTCCAGGGCTGAGCTTCTCTGTGAGGATCCCGGGGGTCCCTCAGGTCAGGCCCTGACCCAGTTCTTTAGGGGCTTTCTCAGGGTCAGGTCCAAGGGGAGGGCATGGGGTGCTTGGCTGAGATTGATATCCTGATGAGTCCCCGTCATCAGACTGTCCTTCCTCTGCCCCGAGTATCTGCAGGGTCTGGATGCAGGAAAGGGATTCTGATCTGTGGAAGTTTGTCTCCCCTGTGTGTGCCCTGCACTAAATGCCCAAACCCTAAAATAGGACATAATGCAGAGGAGGACACAGGCTCAGCCCAGGCCTCACAATCCTGTGTGTGTGAAGTGGAACTGACCCCCAACACCCAGAGGACAGGAGGAATCACTCACGGTGTACGCTGAACTGGCCCGTTACTTCTTCATTCACAAGATCTAGCTTTATGACTTGTAGGGTGTAGGATCCTGTGTCATTTCTGGTGACGTTCTGCATCAGTAGGGATGCATTGGGGTATAGTGCCTCTCGACCGCTGTATGCGGGCCCTGTGGTAGTTATTTGAGATCTCACTACATATCCTGTAATTCGCTGTTTGGCATCCACTGTTTCCCCTTTGTACCAGTTGTAGCCAAAAGGGTCCTGGGGCAGATTGTGGACAAGCAGAAGAACCTCCTTCCCCTCTGCAGCATTGGGTGGCACAGCTTCAATACTGAGCTGGGCAGTGGTGGGCAGGTTCCAGAAGGTGAAAAGTGAGGCTAGGAGGGGGAGAGAGCATCAGTCAATATTGCAGCCTATGTATTGGGGTGGAAAGATGGAGATCTGAGCTTTGGAGTGTGTGTGTGTCCTACTGAGTCAAAGTCAGCAGCAGCACAGTCCCCTTTTCTTCAACACCTCTGACCCTGGCATTTCCCTGTGTGGAATACTCTTCTTCAGGGGTCTGCGTGGCTCCCTCCACAATGCCCTCAGAGCCTGCTAACATCAGGGCATCCTTAGGAGACCCCTTCCTTGACACCTCCTCTAGAGACCTTGGGTTTTCCCTTTCTGACCTTTCCCTGCTGTGTTCCCTCCCTCCAGGGCTCTTGTCAACACCTGACCTCACATTCTAGATCTCTTTGTGTGGCTGTCTTCCTCCCTAGGAGAGTGTAAGCTCTGTGAGGGCAGGGACTTGTGTGATCTTGGCTGCACCCCAGTGCCTGGGACAGGCTGCAGACTCCTGTGGATGAGCTCATGAGCCTTCCCAGGGCCCTCTGCTTCCTGGGGTTTATTTGCCAATGTCTGACATTGTTGGCTGAGGACAATGTTTCATGCCCTGGTTATGTTTTTATGTGAAGTGTCATCTCATATAGTTATTATTTTCATTTTTCAAAATGTAGTGGCCAGTGATGATTGACCAGGAATATGGAACACTTGAGATGTTCCTGCCTCTTGCCAATTCCAGTTCAATGTGATTTTCCTGCTTTGACCCCCGTCTGCCTCTGGTGTCCTCTCTTCTATTAAGGCTCCAGTAGAAGCCCTCAGCCCCACTGAGAGCCCCGACCTCCCCAGCCAGTCACTGCGCTTCCTCTTCCTGTCCTCTCCCAGGAAGTTCACTCCTTACCTGTGAGCAGGAACCCCTGCCAGGGGATGTGCCATCTGCAGGGAGGGGCTGAGGGAGGCACCATGGTCTCTGCTGCCTATGTATCCTTCTCTGTGGAGATGAGCCTGGGATCCAGAAACTTTCAGATCACAACTGTCAGCTGTGCTGTCCTTCCTCCTTCTGCACTGAGCCTCTTCCCAGGACAGGAGCACTTCTTAGGCTCATGGGTGGGGTCTGTGCTCAGGACACACCTCTCTGTCCCCTCCCCTCTCAGTCCTGCCTCCTTGTCCCTCCTTTTTATTTTCTGTCTGTGTTTCAGGCCCCTGGGAGGTCTCTTCCTTCTTCAGCAGTGATTCGCTCACCCAGGCTCTGTATACACTACACACCCACACACCCACACCAACACCCACACCTACACACCCACACACAAAGAGACACACCCAGACACACAGTCACACACACATCCTGTAGGTTGGGTGAGCACAGCCCTGGGCCCTCAGCATCCTGCAGCCCACGTCACCAGGTTGAGGTGCACAGTCGCTCCCCCTGCCCTCTCCCATCCCCATCTGGCTCTTCCCTTCAGATCAGGAGGTTGGGGCTCTACCACTGTCAAAGGGACACCACCACTGAGCTTTGGGGAGCTGAATGCTCACTGGGGAGAGGGATCCTCCCTCTCTCATTGTGTCAAGTTTGGTTGTAGCTTCCAAGGATTGACATTCAATGCCCTGGGTATCCCAGAGGGGACTGTCCTTTCTGCTGGTGTGCAGGGCAAATAATCTCTTATGCTCCTGAGAGAGAGGGCCGTTCTTGTTGGTCAGTGGGGGCTGTGGACCTTGTGGTCACCAGGGACAGGTCTCAGCCATTTTCTTGCTCCCTGGGTTCTGGCAGCTGAGCGGGGGCTCAGGCCTTCCATGTTCTCTCTAACCATCTTGGGTGTCCTCTGTTTTTGCCTGGCTGACTGTCCTGTGGTCACCCCACCTTCCCCATGGAGGGTACAGCAGGGAGTGAGGAGTTGACCAGGGGCCCCACAGGACACGGCTCCCTCAGATCCAGGAGAGGCAGCCTGGGACAGAGCAGGGGTTCAGAGCTGGAGAGAGACTCATTCCAGCTTACCCTGCAGCCAGGATGGGCTCAGTCCTCCCCATGCTGACATCATCTGGGTTCTGTCCTAAGGGTTTGGACCTGGTCAAGCCCCTCTGTGTAGAGGAAGGATGGGCAGTGGCCGGAGAGCCCATCTGGGATGGGAAACGTTGCTCACACCTGAGAAGGCAGGTAGGAGTGGGACGTTTTCTGGGAACAAAGGGAGCTCATCTCTTGCCCCTCATGTTGTACACATGAGAGAACTCTGTCCTCCCTCCTGACTTCATGAACGACAGCAGGGGGCAGGTGGCCACAGCCCAGATGGTGCCTGGGTATGACTGTCACATACTCTCTGAGCCTTCTGGGGTGCAGAGGGAAGGTCACAGGGTGCCCGGCTGATTCCCCAGAGGCACTGTGGGCCCTCAGGTGTCTGTGGTTCTGTGTCAGCGCTGGGCTCAGCCTGTCATGCCCTAGAGAACAGGACAGAGGGAGCAGGGGTGGGCATTTAGGGAGCAGTCACAGAAAGAGTTGATGAGGATGGAAGGAGGTCACGAGAGGAAAGTGCTCAGTGTGGCCTCGCGTGCACCAGCGCTGCCCTGGGAGATGCCTTTTTAGCTGAGCCCAGGGAAGGAGTGGGTGTTTGGGGCAGGAGCTGCCTGCAGAGGGAGTGGCCTCACGTTGGCGGCCGTCTGGCTGCAGGGAGGAGCTGACAGAGTACGTGTGGGGAGCTTGGAGGGTGAGGGTGGACCCTGTTGGGCTGTGGGTTCCGCTGAGGGAGGTCAGCAGCCCTTGGGAAGGCTCCAGGCCGGTAGGGACTCTGCCGCCCTCTGGTGGAGTAGAAGGGAAGTGTGGATGGCAGCAGTTCCAGGCCAGGCTGCCTATTTTGTTCCACATGGATTTGCATATTTCACACGTGGTCTCACATGTTATGTTACAACTTCATCAGGATGCAGCCTAGTGAGTCCCACTCTCTGTGGCTGCAAATTCACTGTACTTCCTCTTTCATAATCAGATGTCTCAGGCACAGATTTCTGTCATCTTCTGTGAGTTTGTGTTTATGTGCAGTAGGCTGCACTGTGTATGCCCTGGGGACAATGATGTCTGCGGCAGAGCACTGGGCAGGGATTTGGGAGCAGAAGAGGGAGGTGCAGCGTGGGAAGATCAGTGTCAGGGGAGCAGAGGGGGAGCAGGGGCAAGTCATCTTTATTTCTCACTCCCCGGGCACCAAGATCTGAGACCCTGACTCTGGGGCACAGCACCCCACCCTGATGGTGTCCCTGGGTGTTGCAGGTGCTCATAATTTTATGTTGCCTTGGATTTTTTTTAAGTTGTAAGTTTAAGTGCCTTATATCAGAGGCAGGGCTTGGTCACCATGACAGTTTTCAATACTGTACTTGATCCACATGTCTCCAGTTGGTGGCCAGAGATAAAATCTTAGAGGCATCTCTCCTGCTTAATATGCTGGGCTCCCCTCTTTCCAGCTGTTTTTTTTTTTTTTTTTGAGGGAGTCTTCCTCTGTCACCAGGCTGGAGTGCGATCTTGACTCATTGCAACCTCCGACTCCCTGGTTCAAGCGATTCTCCTGCCTCAGCCTCCTGAGTAGCTGAGATTACAGGCAGGCGACATCATGCCCAGCTAATTTTTTGTATTTTTAGTAGAGACGGGGTTTCACCATGTTGACCAGGATGGTCTCGATTTCTTGACCTCGTGATCCACCTGCCTCGGCCTCTCAAAGTGCTGGGATTACAGGCGTGAGCCACCGCGCCCGGCCGATAAATATATATTTATAAATATATCTGTAAATATACACATTTGTTTATGCATAATGCATCATTTTAACCACTTTAAAATATACAATCAAATGTAATTAACCACATTCACTGTATTAAATAACCATCACTATTTTTCCTAGAAAATTTTTATCATTCCAAACTGAAACTCTGTACCTTTTAAACAATAACTCCCTATTTCTTCCACCCTAAACCTTGATTATCTCTAGTCTACTTTCTGCCTCTCTGAATTTGCCAGTTCTTGGGGTTTCATATAAATGGAATCATACACATATGTCATTTTGTTTCTGGCATATTTTACTTAGCATAATGTTTCCAAGGTCCATGCATGTTCCAGTGTGTCTCAGAGCTTCGTTCCTCTTTATGGCTGATTAACTTTCTGTTGTATCACCATATTTGTTTATTTATTCATGTGTTGATGGGCTTGAGTTGTTTCTATATTTTATCTATTGTGAATATTGCTGTAATCAACATTCCCATTCAAGTACTTCTTTGAGTCCCTGGATTCAATTTTTTGGGTATATACCTAGAAAAGAATGTTGTTTCATATGGGAAGTCTATGATTAGTTTTTTGAGGAAGAGCACAACTCTTTCTCATAGTTGCTGTACTTTTTTATATTTTCACCAGCAATGTATGAGGATTCCAAATTCTCTATAAGGCTGCCACTTGTTAGTTAACATTTTAAGCTTTCACTGCTGAAGCCTGGATTGAATTTGTGGTCAGGAAACCAGGCCTCTTTTGTTTTGATATTTGTTTGATTTTTTCAGTTTTTGAGGTACTCATTTAACTCTTTGGAGATGCCTCGTACATCCTTGGCTAAGTCATAATCTTTATTAAGGCTTATTTCAGTTGGAAGAGTACTTTTGATAAAAGAGATTCAAAAGCCAGAAATCTCAGTTGTTTGTCCTAGCTAAATTCTGACAATAAGAAATCTGAAAGTGTTAAAGTTAGGTAGCTAGTCAGACATGAGCAGGGTAGGAGAGGGCAGAAATGTCAGGTGACCATCAGGTGATGGTTAGGTGGTTGTTAACAGTCTCTCTAAAATAATAATTGGTCACAGCCAGCTTCAGGTAAAGGCAGTCTCCCAGCAGATAGGAAACATCTGAAACTGGTGATCAGCAGCTTCCCAATAAGATCTCGGAAGTTACGGATAGCTTGGAGATCCTGTTGTGTGGGCTCAAGTGTGCATATTAAGAGGCAAAATGGTGGAGTTTAACTGGTATATGGCCTCCCAGGGACATTTGATTGGTAAAGGAAGAAAACCTCAAGTGAGTGTGTATACAACTCCTGTAAACACACTGTGTTTGCTCACATCCCAAGTGCTGACAGGCCACTGAACATGTGGATAGCCCACTCTAAGGGAAGAATCAGGGGAGAAGAGATGCAGACCCTGGAAGTATGCCAAAATGCAAAAGCCTAAGTCAAAGGTCAAACCATGCACTGGATGTCTCAGGTCACCTACTTGGTTCTTATCCAAGTGTTCTTTACTTCTAAAGGTTTTCAAGAAACGTTCACTCCTGCTGTTAAACTTGCCTCAGTCTATCCTTCTACCTTATGCCTCTCAGTCAAATTCTTTCTTCTGAAGAGGCAAAATTGAGATTGCTGCTGACCCATACAAATTATGCTGCTGCCACTGACATATTTTGGTACCATGTCTTTGATACATTTGGCTGCTAACAAAAGGATTTCTAAAAAGAGCTCTATGATTAAAAGTTAGCTTAATTAAAAACTGATTTTCAAGCCATATATATTCATATTGAATATATATTCTATATAATTTTGATACAGGAGATAGAAAGAAATTATTTAGGCAGATAGTAAGGGGAACAGAATTTCCCTTTTAACAAAAAAGCAGCCCCCAAATCATTTCTTTTTTAACAAAGAGCAGGCTTTCTTTGCCCTGTGAGACAACCCAGGCCTTTGCAATCATTGCACAATTGACTCAGCTCTTTTAGCACTCATATCAGGCAGGCCCAAAAGGAATGATTCCCCAAAACTGGAAAGGCAATTTCTGGGGGCATCATCTGAGGAAGCTATTGAGTGTCTTGGCCTTCTTGTTTCCCTTATCTGTGGCCTCCTCCAGTCATGCCATCAGCTCATCCAGACCCACCATCTCCAAGACTCTCCACTCCCCAGCCTCACTCTTACCCCTACAGGAAATGCTCAGTGGAGGTGATAGCAGTAGGGTTCAGGTTCACCTCTTATTGCAGGACCTTGCACAAATAAAGGGAGACTTAATCCAATTTTCTGATTGCCCCGATAGGTATACAGAAGCTTTCTAAAATTTAACTCTGGTGTTTGATCTCTTATGGAGGGATTTTATGCTGCTCCTAAGCCAAACCCTAACTGCAGCTGAAAAACAGGTAGCATTCTCATTTTTCCATCCTCTCAGTCTCCTTTAATCAGAGAAACTTCCTCAGGATTTCTTTTGCTTTTAAGACCTTCACATTTTTTGAAGAGTGTTGGTGAGTTATTTTGTAGATCCTCAATTTTGCTCTTCTATTTTTTTCTCATGATTAAACTCAGGTTATGCACTTTGAGCAAAAATACCACATAGGTGATGCCACACCTTCTCCACCCATCGTATTAGGATGTCCTAAGATGTCAATATCTCTGATTACTGAGGACACTAACTTTGAGCACTGGGCTAAAGTTCATTCACTGTACAATGACCATTTTCTGGAAAGCATTTTTAAACAACAATACCTGGGCCACAGCACACACCAATTAAATCAGAGACTCTTGGGGGAAAGGCACAGGCATTGGTAGGCTTTAAATGCCCTACAAGTGACTCTAACCAGTATTCAGGGTTGAAAACCTATGACTTAGACAGTGAAGATTAGAATCCTGAAAGTCAGCTGGGAAGCTATTCCTAAGGCTTCTCTTTTTAAAAGAACATCCAAGTCTAGACTAAAGTATACATATCTGGATTTTGGCATGGACACGTGGTAGAGGAACAGAGAAAAATTTAGAAATCACCTGATTGGGAAAGTGATGAGTGTGTAGACTGCTGTCCAATAAAAAGACAAGGTAGAATCGGGTGTGATGGCTAATGCTTGTAATCCCAGAATTTTGGGGGCTAAGTAGTTGGATCACTTGAGCCAAGGAGTTTGAGACCAGCTTGGGCAACCTGGTGAAACCCAATATCTATACAACAAGCAAAGAAACATTAGCTGGGCATGGTGGCACATGCCTGTGATTTGAGCTACTCATGAGACTGAGGCAAGAGGATTGCTTGAGCCCAGGAGGCTGAGGCTGCAGTCATCTATGATCCCACCACTGCACTTCAGCTTGGCTGGGAGAGTTAGACCTGTCTCTGGAAAAAACAACAACAACAACAGTAAAAGTAATGTTTTTAAGGTCAGATCTAGTACAAAAACGGAATCTTGGTCTATGTTTACATGCTATAATTAGAACAGAACATGGGGGTGTTTCCATATGAATAGCTGATCAGTTGTCTATTTGGTGTCACCTCTCTGAGGTTTAGATGCCTAAAAAGAAAGAATTTGAGCTAATGGATGACTGTACGGTCCTTGGAACCCAGCAAGCACCCCCTTCCCATGAAGAAGAGAATGGGGCTATGGGTGCAGACTGACCTCATGTGACTCTGATCTACCCCTAATGTTTGTGTGATCCTGGTTCAGTTACTGTGTTTCCCTGTGCCTCCATTTCCTCTCAGTCAGATAAGCTACACGGCAAATGGGCTGTGGCTTTTTGTGTTGTCTGTGAATGAAACTTAAATTATTCACTTACCTGACCTAATGCTTGGCACAGAGGAGGTGTTCACACAAACACTGTTTATTTATTATTTGCCTCCATAAAAAAGCACCTCTAGTCCTGATCCCTGGTTGACAGCTTGCTGCCAAGATCGTCTTTTCTTTCCTGTTTCTGCCCCTGGAGACATTGAACATTCCATGGAGTCTCCTAACCCTCCCAGGGCAGTTGGCAGATGACCTGAGAAGCTTGTCCATTTGTCTTCTTCACTCTGAGTCTTAGGTAAAAGAGAAGTCTCAGTTCTTGCCCGGATGTGGCTCTGGGGACTGAACCCAGGCTGGAGAGTAGCTCCAGGAGCCACAACCCTCAAACAGCTGGTAAATACTTGCTCCCAGTCAGTCCTGCCCACGGGGCCACAAACCAGCCCTGGCACAGGTACTTGGCTGAGACTGATCTCCACCTTCTGAGACTCATCAGACTGTCCCTTCTCAGCAGCGACTATCTGCAAGGTCTGGGTGCAGGAAAGGAACTCTGATCTCTTAAAGTTTGTCTCTCTGTGTGTATCCTACATTGAATGTCCAAACCCTAAAATGGGACATAATGTGGAGAGGGACGCAGGCACAGCCCACACCTGACAATTCTGTGTGTGTGAAGTAAAATGGACCCCCAACCCCCAGAGATCGTGAGGAATCACTCACGGCATACATAAATATACCCAGTTGCTTCTTCGGTCCTAAGATCTTGCTTATGACTTGCAGGGTGTAGAATCCTGTGTCCTCCGGTTGACTTTTTGGATCACCAGGGATCGTTTTTAAACATTTCCTCTCGATAACTGTACACAGGTCCTGGGATAAGTTTTTGAGAGTACACTGCGTATCCTACCATTCGATTGCTGTCGTCAGTTTCCCCCTTTGTACCAGTTGTGGCCAAGAAGATTCTGGGGCAGATTGTGGGCACGTAGAAGAGCCTCCTCTACCTCTAGGACACCTAATGACACAGTTTCAGTAATGATGTAGGCTGTGGTGGGTGGGTTCCAGAAGGTTAAAAATGAGGATAGAAGAGGAAAAGAGCATTGGTCAATATTGGAACCTATGTATTGGGGTGGAAAGATGGGGCCCTGGGTCATTAGAAGTTCTCTTCACCCATCAGCCTTGGAAAAAGAGAGAGAGAGAGAGAGAGAGAGAGAGAGAGTGTGTGTGTGTCTTAGTTCGTCAACATCAGCAGCAAGACCCCCATTTTCTGAGCACCTCTGACCTTGGCATTTTCCTGTGTGGAATCCTCTTCCCCAGGAGTCTGCATGGCTCCCTCCCACTGCCCTCAGATCCTGCTCACATCAAGGCATCACTGAAGGACTCTTCCCTGACATACCCTCTGGAGTCCCTGGGTCTTCCCTTTCTGACCTTCCCCTGCTCTGTTCACCCCAGGGCTCTTGTCAACACCTGACCTCATGTTCTACATCTCCTGTGCGTCTTGCTCTTTCCCCATGAGAGTATGAGCTCAAGAGGACAGAAGCTTGTGTGATCTTGGTTGCACCCCAGTTCCTGGGACAGGCTGCAGAATCCTGTGGATGAGTTCCCGAGTGTTCCCAGGGACCTCCGCGGCCTGGTGTATATTTTGCAATTTCTGAAGTTGGTGGATGAGGACAATGTTTTATGCCCAGCTTATGTTTTTTTGGAAGTGATCATCTTAAATTGTTATTACTACCATTTTTCAAAATGTAGTGGCCAGTGATAATTTACCAGGAATATAGAACACTTGAGATTTTTCTGCTTCTTGGGAATTTCAGTTCAATGTGATTTTCCTGTTTTGACCCCTGTCCTTTCTGATATCCTTTTTCCTATTAAGGCTGTAGTAGAAGCCCTAAGTCCCCTCTCAGAGCCCCGTCCTCCCCACAGAACTCCTCTACTTACAGAGTTTTCCTCACTTCCTACAAGAAAGGGGAGTTTCCTACTCCTGTGACAGTGGAGAGCAGACTTCATCTTGGTCCCCTCTCATGTAATGAGCTGGTTTGGGGTTTTGTTTTAGAACTTGGTAGTTACAGGTGAAGGTTTATTGTTTCTTGACTCTAACCTCTCCTTATGCTTTGAGTATTCAAAAATATGTAAATTGTGCAATGGCTGTTTGTGTTTTTGGTTTTCATCACTGTTCCTCTGGATTTGACCAACTCTTTGGCCTATCTAGTGCCCGGAACACCTTCCAACTTGGTCACATCCAACAGGAGCTCTAAATGATGGTGAATCAGGCCTCTACAGTGGCTAAAACACCTGCAACTGCTGAACATCAAATTCCACCTCTAGAAACACCTGCCAGTTTAACCCAAAACATATTTCTTTGAAAAATGTTTAAATGGCTGCCAGAGGGTCAGCAAAAAAGAGTGACACTGCAAAGCTGCCTTTTGTAGGGAAATTTACATCATAGAGACTCTTTATTAATGCAGGCAGGTCTTCCCTTATCTGAATCTGGGAAAATTTAACTGAATCTTTGGTTTTGATATTTGTGTGATTTTGAGTTGTTGAGGTACTCGTTCACCTTTTTGAAGATGCCTCACACATCCTTGGCGGAGTCATAATCTACATTAAGACTTATTAGTTTCAGTTGGGCAGATATTTCTGGTAAAAAAAAATTCAAAATCCTGTAATATCGGCAGTGTGTTCTAGCTAAAATCTGATCATAAGAAGTCTGAAAGTGTTATAGTAGGTAGCTCATCAGACATGAGCAGGGCAGGAAGCAGCTTTCCACCGCATACGCTAGGAATGTCAGCTGACTATCAAGTGATGGTGAGGTGGTTGTTAACTGCCTCTCATCAGTAATAATTGGTCACAGCCAGTGCCAGGTAAAGGCAGTCTTTCGATAGATAGAAAACACCTGAAACAGGTAATGAGCAGTTTGCTGATAAATTCACAGAAGCTGGGAGCGTGGGCTCAGGCACGTAAATGAAGAGGCTAAATGGTGAGGGCAGGAAACCTCAAGTGAGCATGCGTACAATTCCAGTAAACACGGGACACCTGCTCCCCTCTCGAGGGCTGGCGGGCCACTGTGCGTGCCGACGCCTCACTCCAAGGGAAAAATCGGAGAAGAGATGCAGACCCCAGAATTACGCCAGCATACAATAGCGTAAGTAAAGTCAAACCACGCTCTTGATCTATCGTCACCTGCTTGCTCCTCTTTTAAGTGTACTATTTTTTTTTTTAACTCTTGCTCTAAAGCTTTTTAATAAACCTTCACTCCTGCTCTAAAACTTGCCTCAGTCTCTTCTGCCTCATGACTCTTAGTGAAACTCTTTCTTCTAAAGAGGCAAAAATTGAGGTTCCTGCAGATTTGTCCAAATCTGCTGCTGCTAACATACTTTGGTGCCGTTTCCAGATAAGTATGGTGGCCAAGAGAAACGTTTTTTAAAAGAGCTCTATGATGAAATGTCAGCTTAATGAAAAACCATATTCAAGCCATGTATTTATTTCATGTAAAATATACATATTCTGGTAGAATACATATTAATATTAAATATATATGCAGAATATATATTCCTATTATGTATGTATTCAGAAAATCTGAAAATATGTTCAAGTCCTTTCTGCTTTTCTTTAATATCTTTAAAAGATTTTCCTTTCAGTTGACTGAAATCTTTTAAAATCGTGTGCTTAGTGTCACTTATTTTTCTTTCTTAAGAATTCTTTTTCTGTTTATTTCTTTGCCCCTTTTTTCTTTTGCTACTGTTGATGCCCCATGAAGGGACCTAGAATATTTCTAATAGCCTAGGTCCCCTTTAAGAAAGCAGAAATGATAACACAGCTGCCGCCATATGGGAGGAACCAGTTTTTGTTTTTAAACCCCAGAGCGTGGTAAGTGAATAAATTCCCCTCGGGGTAAAACTCTGCTCTCTTTGCTCTTGTGTTACCTGACCTCTTTGGCTTTTGGGGGCATCAGACATTACTTTCTACTGTAAAAATACTTGATCTTGTATCTGTGTTGGCTCCTGGGTCAGGGGCATGAGCTCTGGTTTTGGAGGTGACTAACAGTAGTTACAATGAATGATTATTACTTCAAAGGCCATTAATTTCTTGTGTGTTTAGACAAGAACGACATGATTTAAAGAATTCTAAAAGTAGAAATTCATGAAAAGTAGAATTTTAAAAATTCTAAAAGTAAAGGAGGCAAAAATCTGGAAGGCGGATGTTATTCAGGAGACCTCAGAAATCTTAGGGTGTCCTATTTCCAGATGAAGTGGTGAATGAGGTTTAATTATAGAGTTGGGTTATACTGGGCACATAACTCATCTGCCTCAGTGTTTTTTTAATTTGTGAAAATCAGGATGCTGACACTTAGGACTTTTACTGAGAACTGTAACTATTAATATAGTGTCTGGTGCACAGTGAGTGATGACTCAGCGTAAGCTATTATAATTATGGGAATAGACAAAGGTGCCACCCTGGGCCCCCAGAATGGGAGGAATTTTCTAGCCAGAGTCCTGGAAGGCCAGCTGCAGATGAAGATGGTTAAGGGGGAACCTTAGCTTCTAGAAGTAAAAGGACTGGGGAGGAGTAACTCATGCACAATATTCTGTGAAAATACGTTCAGCCAACAGCTGGACTATCCAGAGTGGGTGTGACTTCTGTCACAATTACTGTCTCCTGAGAGCCCAAGAATGTGTCCTAGAGTCAGATCACTTTGATGTAAGCCATGCCTAGAAATGCACTTCAGAGCCGCTTTGAACATACTGTTCATCTCGCCGAGGAAAAGAATTCACCTTTCTAGAGAAATCCGCTCTTGTGGTCCAGGCCATTATTCATGTCTCTGTATTATTGTAATTTATGAGGTGTTAAGATAAAGACTAAAGAAGTGTGAAATAAGGAATAACATGTCTGAATTAACAGGGAAGAACTGGGACTGGTATGTGTAAATAAGAGGAAGCATGTATAAATCTTGTGTGAATATATAAGGAACTTCTTGTTTTAAATAGACGTCTTCATATATATAGTAGCCACTGCCTTGAGTGGATAGCAGACTGCGTCATTGCTGGAAGAACATTCCCGCAGAGTCATGAGAGACTGAGTAGTGTGGGTTCTTTACTACATTTCGGGCTAGAGTGAGTAAAATACTGAAGAGAAGTGAGTCAAAGAAGAAGATGGGTGAGGATGAGAGAAATGGAATGGTGAAAAGAAAGAACTGAAAGGAATGTTTACCAAGTGCTCATTAGGTACCAGTCTCTGTGACTAAGAGCTTAAACATTTAAATTTACTCATTCGCTGTCATTTTCTGAGGCAGTAAGAGTCACTTTTGTGCTGTAGCTAAGAAAAGAGGCTGAGGGAGGTCAAATGAGTGATTCAGGGTTATCAAGCCACTTCATGGTACAGCTAGTGTTTCTCACATCAAAGTTTGTTTGCAGACAAAAAAGTGAGACTCAGAAGAAAGGCAAAGCAAGTTTTTATTTGTGTGACATTTATTACAGTTACCTGTTTTAGGCAGAATAAAGGCTAAAAAACTGGGATTTTTAAGGTGGATCTGAAGTGACCTAGCAGCCTTAGCTTGACCTATTCTTCTTGGAGTTGTCCACACTTATGGATTAATATTTGCTTCTATTAAGGGAAGACAAACAGTTTTTCCTGGGGCCATGAGGATCCTGGTCTCCATATGGGCTAAAATGTCTCTACCTTCCTGGTGTGGTTGCTCATGCCTGTAATCCTAGCATTTTGGGAGGCAGAGGCAGGTGGATCACGAGGTCAGGAGTTGAAGACCAGCCTGGCCCAGATGGTGAAACCCCGTCTCTACTAAAAATACAAAAATTAGTTGGGTGTGGTGGTGAGTGCCTGTAATCCCGCTTAGGCAGAGAATTGCTTGAACCTGGGAGGCAGAGGTTGCAGTGAGCCGAGATGGCTCCACTATACTTAGCCTGGGTGATAGAGTGAGACTGGCTCAAAAAAAAAAAAAAAAAAAAAGTCTCTACCCAATAAAAAAGTGGGACTTTCAGACATGATTTAAACAGGCATGTGTAAATAATAAGTCTCCCAACTACAACTAATTGAGAAAAATATCAGGTTAGAGTCTTTCATGAGAAACACACCACAGTTGTTCTATGGGAAGAATGAGGGCCTGGATTGGAGAAGAGAACAGACTGGCTTCAGTATCCAGGAGGATGTCCATCTTCTTCCCTCCAGTTTTCAAAATCACCCGAGGCTCCTGAGCACTGATGGCTTAGAAGCAGCATAACTGCTCTTCAGCCTGAGCCACTGGAGTTGGGGGTTTGAGCCCTGGGACCCATCAGTCCGGCTGGATCATCTGTGAGACCAGTTCTGGACCCAGTGACTTTGGTCTCCAGGGGCAGTTCTGTCTCCAGTGGTCTCCACCACACGCTGGACAGGGTCCAGGTGGCGTTTTCTTGTTGCCTGGGCAATTCTTCTTAAAGTGCCCTGCCTTGCCACACCGGTAACAACTAGTGGATGCTCCTCAGGAGCTAGACTCTTAAGGCTTGCAAAACAACCACTAGAACCTCAGTCATTCTCTTGTGCTTTCTCTCTTTCTCCTGGGTCCCCTCTCAGTCCCTCTTGTGAAAGAACATGGTGGCCACCTTCAGGAGATTCTCCAAGGTGCTGTCTGGTCCTATAGCCTGTTTCTGTATCTTCCTTCTAATATCAGGAGATGCCTGTGTAATAAGCTTGTACTTCAGGATGAGCTGCCCCTCAGCTGAATCAGGGGACAAGGAGGTGTGTTTTATTAAATCGGGGGCAAGGAGGTGTGTTTTATTAAAGCTTCTCTCAGCCTTTCCAAAAAGGCAGGGAGATTTTCATTTAGTTTCTGGTTTAACAAGGACATTTAGGGTAATTAAGAGGTTTGGTTCTGGTTCTTTGCAAGCCTGTTAAAATGCACATGTAAAGCATTTTCTGTTTATCTACAGGGTCACAGGGATTTCACTCAGAACTATTAGGAGGTACAGTCTCTCTCTATATTGAGAATGGTTGTCCTGTTATTTCCTTATGTTCCCTATCTCCCTTTTCTTCTGGTCTACTGTAGGAGACATAGTTCATCTCCGAAATATTCTGCTGCTTGCAGAGCTGCCTGCTTTTCAGCTACAATGAGGGTTTGGCTTAGAAGCAGCATAACTGCTCTTCATGTGAGATCAAACACTTGTGTTAAATTTCGGAAGGAATCTATATACCTATCGGCATCATCGAAAAATCAACCCGAGTCTCCCTTTATTTGTGTAAGGTCCTATAATGAGATGGGAATATGTACCCTAGTGTTGCCCCTTCCATCTGGCATTTCTTGTAGGGGTAAAGTTGAAGTTGGGGCAGTCGGGAGTTTTGGAGATGGTGGAACTGATGGCACCGTTGGAGGGGGCCCTGAATAAAGGAAACTAGAAGAACTGGGGCACATTGATGCCACCTCCAACAGCTCTTCAAAAACTTGGTCTTCTGACCTAAGGGAACTGCTCTTTAAAGAACCAGCCTGATATGATTGTTAAGAGGGCTGAGTCAGGCCAGGCACAGTGGCTCATGCCTGTAATCCCAGCACTTTGGGAGGCTGAGGCAGGCAGATCACCTGAGATCAGGAATTTGAGACCAGCCTGGCCAATACGGTGAAACTCCATCTTTACTAAAAATACAAAAATTATCTGGATGCAGTGGTGTGTACCTGTGGTCCCAGCTACTTGGGAGGCTGAGGCAGGAGAATCTCTTGAACCTGGGTGGTGGAGGTTGCAGGGAGCCGAGGTGACACCACTGCACTCTAACCTGGTGACAGAGCGAGACTCCATCTAAAAAAGAAAGGGCTGAGTCAATTGTGCAATGCTTGCAAAGGTCTAGGTTGTCTCACAGGGCAAGGAAAGCCTATACATAGGGGATCTCACACCATTTGACCTCCTGTCTACAGAAAAGATCTAATTGTTGGATAAGATTAAAGTCAAGGCTCCCTTCAGCTGGGCAGGTCTGTGCATTCTCAAGATGGCAAGAATGTCATGCCCTTGGGCAAAAAATAATGAGTCACTCATTTTTTAGAATTTTGAGGTCAAAGGAGTACAAAAAGCAATCCAGAGGAGTACAGGCTGAAGATGACTTGCTACCCATCCTAGAAAAGAGACAAGAGAAGAAGTGTTCCTGTGTCCTTGTTCTTTTTGGTTTGACCAAGGGTGGAGGGGAAAACAGGGGCGTTCCCCCAGCTGTTCTCCCTCCTTGTTCCCTGGATCCTGGCACAGTGTGTGCCACCCCATGATTGCAGGCATGACCCTCAAACATGGTCCCAAAGGTCCTAATCAGTGGGGATAGTCATGCTTACCCATGTGACCTTAGTCCTCTGCCTGGTGATTGCCCTTTGACCTCTTAGACCTGTGTGACCTGCATTGATCTTTGATGGATGTGTCTCAGGAAAGATTATGTAACAGTTGCATTTGAGCAAGGCAGCTTAATGGAGGGAGTATACTGGGCTGAGCTATATACTCTGGTATTATGGACCAGACTAGAGAATTTATTCTTAGGTGGTGGTTCTGGTTAACTGCCAAACATAAAATCTCCTTTCTATTTAGATGCCATTCTAGTTGTAGGCAGAATAGATGTCTCAAAAAAACGTAAGTGTTGAATGGTGGCTTTCCTGTTAATGAATAGTGTGTTGAATTTAAAAATTGGTTTTGGAGTTCATTTTTTTCTTTTCTGTTGAAAGCAGAGTTCTCCCCATCACAGAGTGGGGCATAAGGTTTGGTCTCTAGCAGAGGGATGTAAAAGGGAGAACTGGAAAGCCAGAGGCTTTTGGCAAAGGACAGACTAGGTTCCCCATTAAGAGGATTACCATTTCACTAGATGGCACTGTAAGCCTTGAAATACCAGGCAGTAACTTTCCTTCTTATGCTCTCTAAATAAAGGACAGACAGGGAAGTCTGACATGTGGCATGCTTTCACTACAGCATACCTGCTAGCAGGAGAAAATTAATTCACCTCATAGAGGGACTATCCTTATTCGGTTCTTATTAGAACCCAATAAGAACACAGTTCTCATGGAGGAGAGGGTGGGGCTGTGGCTGCATACAGACCTCATGTGACTCTGATCTGCCCTTTATGTTTGCATGACCCTGGTCCAGTGACTGTGTCTTCCTGTATCTCAGTTCCCTATCCATAAAATAAGCTAAATGGCGAATGTACTGTGGCTTTTCATTTCTCTCTGAATGTAATTTAAATTATTTACTGTCACCTGATCTAATGCTTGGCACATAGAAGGTGTTCCCAAAAAGAGCATTTATTTATTATTTGCCTCCATGAGAGGGCACCTGTGGGCCTGATCCCTGATGGTCAAGTTGCTGCCAGAAACATCTTCTCTCTTTGGTTTCTTCCCCTGGCGACAATGAACTTTTTATGGAGTCTCCTAAACTTCCAAGGGCAGTTGGCTGGTGGCCCAGGAAACTTGCCCACCTGTCCTGTCCACTCTGATTCTCAGGTGAAGGACAAGTTTCTTTCCTTGCCTACAGGAGGCTCTGGGGGCTGAGCCTCAGCTGGTGAGCAGCTTCAGGAGCCATAGTTCTAGGACAGCTGGTAAATACTTGCTCTTAGTCAACCCTACCTAGGAGGCCCAATCCAGCCCTGACACAGGTTTTCCAGAGTCACTTGGAGTCAGGATCCTGAGGACAGGGTCCTGGGGTTGAGGCTTCCAGGAGTGAGCTTCTTTGTGAGGATCCCAGGGGGCCCTCAGGCCAGGCCCTGACTCAGTCCTCCCGGGTCTTTTTCAGAGTCAGGTCCATGGGGAGGGCACGGGGTGCTTGGCTGAGACTGATCTTCTCCTACTGAGACGCCCTCATTAGACTGTCTTTTCTCATGAGTGTCTGCAGGGTCTGGATACAGGAAGGGCATTCTGATCTTTTGATGTTTGCCTCCCCTGTGTGTGTCCTGTACTAAATGCCCATCCCATAATAAGATATAATGTAGAGGGGGACACAGGCACAGTCCAAGCCTAACGATCCTGTGTGTGTGAAGTAGAACTGACCCCCAACACCCAGAGGTTATGAGGAATCACTCGTCGTATACACAAAATTGTCCAATTACTTCTTCACTTGGAAGATACAGCTCGATGGCTTGTAGTATGTAGGATCCTGAGTCATTCTGGGTGACATCCCAGATCCCACTTGAGCCTAGGGTTTTGAGACCAGCCTGGGCAACACAGATCACATTTCTATAAAAAAATTTAAAAAGCTAGGCGTGGGGGCACACCTGTAGTCCCAGCTATACAGGAGGCTGAGGGAGGGAGATCACTTGAGCCTGAGAGGTTGAGGCTGCAGTGAGCTGTGATTGTGCCACTGCACTCCATTCTAGGTGACATAGCGAGACCCTGTTTCAAAAATGAAAGTTATTAAAAGAATAATGGCTAAAACTGAATGAATATAGAAAGTTGGTGAAAGAGAATGGAAAAAAACTTAAAAGCTTAAATAAAATCTCATGAAAATTTGACCTTGTGATTAAAACTGATTAAGATTACATGGGTTTGCTTATAAGGTTTTATTAAAATTAGCTTTAGCATTAATAATACACAAAGCAAAGGTAAAACTTTTTGAACAAGATTTGTATGTAGTATTAATACAAAATAGTAAAATATTTTGAGAAAAAAATAGGAAAGAGAAAGACAGATTCAGTACCCCTCATGGTTTCTTTATTCAGTCTTATCAGAAAACGGAGTCTCTTCCTAAAAAAAGATTTTTCAAAGAATAAAGTTTTTTTTTCCTTAAAATTTTGAAATGATTATTTTGGCTAAGTGAATGACTATTATTTTGCAGTGACCTCGGACCCTATTTTGAACAAGTGTCTTAAACTTTTGATATTTGACAAAATTTCTAATGTCAAGATTTCAAACCTTGAAATCAGTCTTTTTGATCTCACACTAACTTTTTGAATATTAGGGCCCCTGGAAGTTCAAGAAAGACACATTATACTCATTTGGTATGTTAAGCATAGTCAAATACAAAATAGTGTTTACCTTTCTTTGGTTTATATTTGTATAAATATTAGCATGTGTTTAAAATTTTACAAAATTTCTAAAATTCTGACATGTCTTAGTATATGTTATTAATAATAATTAATTGTATTGTCAAATTTTTGTATGCCACAGAAATAATCTAATTTCCTTTGCGATTGAATCTTTAAGCATGGGTATTCTTAGACTTTTTGTTTTTTGTCTACTGACAGTTATTGTTTCATTTTGATTCTTCTCATGAAACTGTTTAAGTACAGTGTAAAACTGGTATTCTGCTTTAAGGAAATTTGTTAGAATAGATTCTTTAAAGTACTCTTATTATTATTATTTTTTTTGCCAAGGAAATGTGTACCTTGGTGAGTCACTCACTTCATGATTCGACAGATGTTTTCCTTTTTTTCCCTTTTTCACCCCCACCACTCAGTGCTGTGTGCTCTGGCCTGACCAAGTTGTTAGTTTTGGTATAAGAAAGAGGACCAAGAGGGGCAGGCTGAGAAAGTCAGAGAGCGACAGTCATAGATAGAGGCAGATGGGGCTATAATTGATCAAAGCCATCCACTCCGAGTGCATTTTATGATTTTTTTCTGGATTTGGAATCTCCTTCTCCGTGTGACCGTCTAGAAACTCACCCTCCTGTGTCGAACAATGAGAACACATGGACCCGGGGAGGGGAGCATCACACACTGGGTTCTGTTGTGGGGGAGGGCTAGGGGAGGGACAGTGCGGGGTGGGGAGGTGGAGGAGGGATAACACAGGGAGAAATGCCAGATATAGATGATGGGGGGATGGAGGCAGCAAACCACCTTGCCATGTATGTACCTATGCAACAGTCCTGCATGATCTGCAGATGTACCCCAGAACCTAAAGTACAATAATAAAAAAAAGACTCACCCTCCTACTTTCTTCTCATGACAATTTCTGTTCCTAGTGCACCCCTTTATGGCCAAAGAATGGCCATCCAAATAGTTGACGATTGAGTGAAAATGAATTTTTCTGAGACTCTTAATCCTGCCCTGCTTTATCCCAAAAGAGACAGGTTTACAAAAACCAGCTTTTATGCCAACCCATGCAGTTGTGAGTGTGGTGTTAAGGAGCAGGGACATAAGTGAAGGGTGAGACAGAAAACAAAATGCTGGCTGTTTGCCAAATTGTGAAAGTAGAGGAGGCAAAAATCATCTGGAAGCTGGATATCATTCAGGAGACCTTAAATTTTAGGGTGTCCTTTTTTTCAGATGAAGTGTTGGATGAGGCAAAATTATGGAGTTGAGTTACACTGGGGACATCACCTGTCTGCCTCCATTTTTTTTTTAATCTGGGAAAATGGTGACGTGACAGTCAAATGTTTTTGTGAGGACTGTAGCTAGCTGGGAAGGTCTTAGGGGTAGTGCAAGGTGTGAGGTGTGTGCTGCATCCATGGGAGATATTATAATTATGGGAATAGACAAAGGTGTCACCCTGAGCATCCTGGGTGGGGAGATATTTTTCTAGCCAGAGTCCTGGCAGGCTTGCTGGAAAGAAAGATGGTGAAAGGGGAAGGTTAATTTCCAGGAGTGAAATAATTGTGGAGGAGTAACCAGGAACAACATTCTGTGAAAATACCTTCACTTAACAGCTGGAATACACAGAGTAGGTGCGGCTTCTGTGACAAATACCATCAACTGGATGTCTAAGAACGTATCCTAGAGTCAACTAGCTTGGATGTAAGCTAAGCCTGGAAATGGGCTTCAGAGCTGCCTTGCACATAGTATTCTAGGATACAGGTTGGAATATGTCACATTTAATATGAATGGCACTATTTTGTAGTCTCTATGCTCTCAGGTGAGAGTGAGAGAGAAAATTAAAGCATTAACATTACTCTCAGTAGCCACTATTTTGGGCTTCCTAGGTTATAACATCTTCCTGATCACAGATTTTTTTTTTTGAGGTGCAAGGTGGGAAGATTAGTGTCAGGGGATGACAGGGGGAGCAGGGACAAGTCATCTTCATTTCTCTCTCCCAGGAGACCAGAACTCAGAATCCTGAGTTTGGGGCAGAGCACCACATCCTTCTGACGTCCCTGAGTATCATGGGTGCTCATCATTTCATGTTGCCTCTGCATCCACTTATTAAAGTGTAAGTTTAGCTGCCTCATCTCAGAGGCAGGGCTCGGTCACAATGACAGTTTCCAATAAAATACCCAGTTCAAATGGCTGCAATTGGTGGCCAGAGATGAAATCTTAGCGGTATCTCTCCTGTTTGGTGTGCTCAGCTCCCCTCTCTCCAGCTGTTTCCTTTAAACTGACAGTTCTGACATTTGCCCTCAAATTTAAAGTGACCACCTCTCAGTCACAGCATGATCCCCTGGCCCCAGTGTTTAACTGCTTTAATCCCACCCATCAAAGCCCCCTGCTGGAAACCTGTCAGATAACACCCTGGACCCACTAAAGCCATCGGTCTACAGGTCTCTTCTCTCTTCCCTGCCTCGGCTTTCTGACCTCTAGGTCTCTGGTGTCCAGAGGTACCGTGTGCTCTTCAGTGTCTGCTAGGTCAGTAGTGATAACTTTCCCCTTCACATTGTGTTTGTATCACTGACCCTTTGCCTGCCATCCAGGACCTAATGTTGAGGCGGTCCCATGGGACCTCTGCAGGTTCACCCAATGGAGCTCTGCTGTAGTTATCTCATGAATGAAGGAGGACAAACGAGGAAATGAAGACAAAGACAAAGGTTCTGTTTGAAAGAAGGGATCAGAGGGCTCTTTGCTTCTAGTGAACATAGGCCCTGAGCTTTTACAGCCCTTCATTTTTATTTTATTTATTTATTTTGGGACAGTCTTGCACTGTTGCCCAGGCTAGAGTGCAGTGGCACAGTCTCAGCTCACTGCAACCTCTGCTTCCCGGATTCAAGCAGTTCTCCTGTCTCAGACTCAAAAGCAGCTGGGATTACAGGCAACTGCCACCATGCTCAGCTAATTTTTTCTTTTTTCTTTTTGTATTTTTAATAGAGATGGGGTTTTATTATGTTGGCCAGGCTTGTTTCAAACTCTTGACCTCATGATCCACCTGCCTCTGCCTCCCAAAGTGCTGGGATTACAGGCATGAGCCTTCATATTTATTATGTAAAGTGAATAGGGAGGAGGGGGTGATTGTCACTCAGCTACTTGATTTATCACATGGACCACTTTGCTTGTTCAACAGGTCCCAGATGTTCAGGTAGATGACCTCCAGGAGTATAGATGACCTCAAGGAGCACAGGACCTGGGACGTGACTGCCCTCAACATTCCTTCTGGTGGCAGACGCAGTTTGTCAGTTTCCCGACATCCTGCTTTCGTCAGGACAGGTTGCTGTTTACTCATGTAGCCTCCAGAGGTGTATTGAGTTGGTCACGTCCCACATTCTTGGGGTCTCCAGCATCTCCCCCTTTCATTCTTTGTATTAATTGAATAAAGGTAATTCTAGGCTGGGCAGCTTTCAGTTACTGGTTAGTGGTCCACCTGATCCTGTAGACTATGAACAGAAAACAGAGACATAATAGCATTATTCCTATAATGATAAAAGCAACATTGAGATTATGTTTAAGATAAGTCCCTGAGTTAAGGCTCTCCAAGCCCTGCTGGAATTCTGTCCAGGATTCTAAAGAAGGAGTTTGCTTATTCAAGTCAAGAATTTTGTTTTGTAAATCACTGAAATCGAAAGTAACATTGGAGTAAGAGCTCCTTGTTATGAGCCTTTACGAGGTTCCACAGATATTCACTTTGATTGTATTCCAAACTGTTTACACAGATGTGAGTATGGTCAAAATGACAGCACAATTGCTGCAGCGATTGCAAACCTTGTAGTTGTTCTCCAGGCTGCAAAACAGTCGTCTTCAGCATTGCTGCTTCTGTTTGTAATTTGGCATTAATATTTTTTCTGGAACATAACATGCGTGGTCGGCTGTACATGTCCAATTTTCTACATGTCGGACTCTTTGAATTGAACTTTGTAGTGCTACTGAGGACACTATGACAGAAGTTATTACTGTGGCCAGGGAGACGAGAGCAAAAATTATCATGTGTAAGGCTCTACGAGCATGCTGAGTGAGCTGGGGAGGAAGTTTCACAAAAGGTAAAGCAGGGGTAGCAGCCCATGGTTCAGACAAATTGACAGGAATCCATAATCCAGGAATACGACTTGAAATTATTAGGGTGGATATGTTGTGTATTTGTCTAGTACTATGATTAAGGCAATGATACAGTTGACAAGAGACACAAGTCAGTTGGGTGATGATTACCTGGAGTTGACCCTTCTTAGCTGCTAGAAAAACCTAAGGATTGAAAACACCATAAATTGAGTGGTAATGTTTCTAACAAAAGGTGATATTGAAACTGTGTTGAACAGAATTACTGTTATTGGATAGTGTTCCAACCCAAATGCTACCATTGATACATGGGAGTGCTGTTTTCCAAATCGACTCCTGAACTGGGCCCCTCTTCCCTAGATAATGCCACTGAGGTAACGGTGGGCTGAAGCCGGTGCCATGCAAAGCAAGTTGTGTGGCAGATTGCGATGAATCCCAGTTTGGTGTAAAGAAGAGGTGCTGAAGGTCCAGTGCCAACAACGTTTATGCCAAGAGGTTTGATTTACATCTTTCCCATCTAATTGGCCCCAAGGACCCCAGTCAGTAATGTCTCCTATTAACGTGGATTGTCTGGCCAGGGGGTCAAGACACTGGGTCCGAGGAGGGGGGTGAGAATTTTCAAAGGGAGTCCATGTCACATAATCAATACAATTTGGGTGATGGGACTGGGAGCAATTAGTAAACACACCAGTAATATTAATAGAGCTGGGGCCTAATAAATACAAACTTTTCCCCTGGTGACTTAACCATGCCTGAGATTGGACTGCACGACAGCTATGGTTGGGCGATGTATCCATGGTGATACACAAAGGGAATCCTTCTAAAGGGGCAGTGTAATTGATGCTATTGTTCTGGGAGTTTAATTGTTCTGTGTGTCGGGGAGTCAGCAGTCCTGGAGCCCCCGCTCCCTGATCATGAGATATTTTAGGAGAAATATCACTCCAGAGTACCGGTCCCACTCCTGGGGGGTTGGGAACATATACCCAATATGTTTTCACCTCCACACAGGGAAAACATACTGCACAGAGCACTACAGCTAGCACTGCCAGGAACATGGAGTCAGGGGCTTTTGTTCCAGCAATTTCTCAGCTTCCTGCATGGTTTTCTTGATCTGTCCCCGTTAAGGGTTTGGTTATCATTGTGACTCCGGTTGGCCTTCATTCAGTTTTCACATTCAGATGGCTCGTGCTGGAGGGACTGCGCCCGTGGTTGGCCACCATGATCCCTCCAGTCTCCTGTTCCATGGTCGCACACACGTGGACGGCACCCACACCGTTTGCCCATCTTCTGTAAAAACACAAGCATACCCTCGTCCCCACGTCAGCAAATCCACTGGGCCTTTCCATCATCCTTCTTCCAGGCATTTCCATAACACTTCTGGATAAACTTGCCTCTTTTTCCCCTAACACTTGCCACTGTCTTTCTGCTGAAGTCTTACCATCCATACCCGGAGTCAAAAAATTTAAAGCAAACAAGGCTATGTGTAATTTTGTTTAAGGTGGTAATTGGTCTCCTATCCCCCTTTTTGTTTTTTCAACATTCATTGTAGTGTTTGATGTGCCTGCTCAATAATCCCTTGTTGTTGGGGATTGTATGCAATTCCTGTTTTGTGTTTGATTGCCCACAATTGTAAAAAGTTTTGAAAAGCATGACTGCCATAAGCAGGTTCATTGTCAGTTTTGAATTGTTTAGGGACTCCCATGTGGGCAAATGATGACAGGCAGTGTCGTCGGACATGACCAGCTGTTTCTCCTGCTTGACATGTGGCATGTAACATTTGAGAGCAGGTATCTGCAGTTACATGAACATAGCTGAGCTTGCCAAAGGCTGCCACATGTGCAACATCCATCTGCCAAATTTCATCTGGAGCTAAGCCTCATGGGTTACATCCTTCCTTGGGTGTAACACCAGGGATATGTTTGCAAGTGGGACAGGCTTGCACAATGCCTCGAGCCTGGTTGTGAGATAGATGAAACATGCGGATGAGGGCAGAGGTGTTTTGATGTAGTAATGTATGGGAAGCTTGGGCCTGCTGAAATACACAACCAATTCACTTGTCTGCTTTCTCCTTGCCTAGAGATGATGGCCCAGGAAGTTATGTGTGTGATTAGATATGAGAAATATGAAAAGGAGCAGCACGAGAGTGAATAACTTGTTGAAGTCTTAGGAGTAAGTTAAGCAGTTCTGGCTCTAGGGTGCTTTTAATAGTGGCAGTCTCACTATGACTGGCTACAGTTACAACATAGGCCAAATCACAGAAAATATTGATGGGGGATAAAGCGGTGAGCTGCAGAACCTGAATAATTACCAATAATTCTCAACATTGGGCTGAAACTCCAGGGGTCTTGATTGAGTATGTTTAGGTCCATAAATACCTGCACAGCCTTTAGAAGAGCTGCTAGTAAAATAAGTCTGTCTACCTGGAATAGGCTTGTGATGAGTGATCACAGGGAGGATGAAAGGGTGGACTTCGTAAAATTGCAAAATCTCATCTGATGGATGATGGTTCCCTCTAACTCCTACAAAATCCGCAAGAGTGATTTGCCACACAGTCGATGTTTCCCAGGCCACAGCCTGCTTTTGGGAATCCAAGGGAACAGTAACCATATCAGGGTCATACCTGTAAGCATTTTTGATCTGTGCCTGCCCATTGTTTTAAGTTATGTGATTAAAGAAAGATAGGCCAGGCACAGTGGCTCATGCTTATAATCCCAGCACTTTGGGAGGCCAAGATGGGTAGATCACCTGAGGTCAGGAGTTCGTAGCCCAGCCTGTCCAATAGGGTGAAACCCTGTTTCTACCAAAAAAATACAAAAATTAGTTGGGTGTGGTGGCACACACCTGTAGTCCCAGCTACTCAGGGACTAAGGCAGGAGAAACGCTTGAACCTGGGATCCAGAGATTGCAGTGAGCCAAGATTGTGCCACTGCACTCCAGCCTGGGCAACAGAGTGAGACTCTGTCTCAGAAAAAGAAAAGAAAAAAAAAAGATAAACTTGCAAAGATTTTGCTGTCTGATTGGATAGACAAAGCCATTCTATTCCCCTTATAGTTTTGTCTGTGAACTGTCCTAAAAGTCCTGTTGGAGAATGGGGAGTGGGAAGAATAAACCAAGGCAGAGGCTTTTGTGGGTGGAGTCGGGAGATGTGTCATTCCTGAAGCATTTGTTTTAGAAGCTGCAACTCGGCTTCTGCCTCCTGAGTAAGTTGTCATGCAGAATCTAATGAAGAATCTCCTTGGAGTGTTTGATAGAGGTGTTTGAGTTGATAAGTAGCAATACCTAGTATCGGTTGCAGCCAATTAATATCCCCCAGTAATTGCTGGATATCATTCAGATTTTGTGATCTGTCTCTGCAAAGACCTACCTTTTGAGGCCAAACACTTCTTCAGTAACAGTAGTTTCTAAGTACTGATATGGGGAGATTGTTTGCACCTTTTCAGGAGCTATTTTGAGGTTCCATTTAGTCAAGCCTTGTTTTATTTCTCTAAATAGCTGGTGTAGTACTTGATTTGTCGGAGCGGCCAAAAGAATATCATCCATGTAATGAATGATGTAGCCGGTGGGAAACATGCTCCGAGGCTCCTTCAATGCTTTTCTTACAAAATGCTGGCATAACGTAGGACTGTTGAGCATGCCCTGGGGTAAAACTTTCCCCTGATAGTGAGATACAGGCTCTCTTTGATTAATAGGAGACACAGAGAATGCAAATCGAGGCTTGTCCTTCTCATGTGATGGTGTAGTAATACAACCACCTTTGAGATGTATGACCACGCGAGGCCAATCTCTTGGAATGGCTGTTGGGGATGGTAAACCTTGCTGCAATGCACCCATTGGTTTCTTCTGTGCATTAAGAGGTCTTAAGTCATGTAGCAGTCACCATTTTTCCTGATTTTTTTCAGAATCACAAATACTGGTGAATTCCAAGGGTTAACTGACTCTTCTAGATGTCCTGCATTAAATTGTTCTCTTACTAGCTGATGAAGCTGAGTCAGTTTTTCCTGTGATAGGGGCCATTGATCCACCCATACAGGTTTATCAGTCAGCCGCTCTAATGGCAAAGCGGTGGTTGGAGGAGAAGAATCAATGACCCCCATTAGAAATCCTGAAAGCCCAGCCCGTTTCTATTTGTTTGGCCAGTTACAGATACTGGATCAGGGCTTCCCTGCAGGGACTTTGCTAAGCCTTTTCCACTCTGATAACTCTTTTTCAACATTTTAAATCCTGGGTTATCAATTTTCTCATTTGTAAGCCTCATATCCCATGCCGTAAGTCAGTCTCAGCCCCATAAATTAACAGCTGTATTTGCAACATAAGTTTGAAAAGCACATGATTGCCCATCTGGACCAAGGCAGGGTACAATTTCAGTACTCTGCTGAACACTTTGAGCCGTTCCAATTCCCACTAAGGATGTAGAGGTTAATTTCAAGGGCCAAGGTGGGGGCCAGTTGTTTTTAGATATTACTGATACATCCGCTCCTGTGTCCATAAGCCCATAGAACTTCTTTCCTTTAATTTGCACTACACAGGTGGGCTGATTAGAAGCTATGGGTTGGGAGAGGTAAACTTCCCGTGTAGTTGTACTCCCAAATCTTTGATTTTCTTGTCTCTCCTTTCTTGGAGAAGGGTGGGACTTGCAGGGAATAAGCAACAGCTGAGCAATATATTCCCCGGTTCAGAAACCCAGGATCCTGTGACATTCCAATTACGTGAATTTCTCCTTCATAGTCAGAGTCGACAACCTGGGGGACAACACTAATGCCTTGTAAGTTAAGACGGCTTTTACCCAAGAGTAATCCCATATATCCTGTTGGCAAAGGTCCCCAAATGCTGGTGGGAATTTTGGTGGGTTTGTCTCCTCCAACTAATGTGGCTTGTTCTCTGACTGGGAGATCTCATCCTGCACTTCCGGATGTTCCTGGGGAAAGGGAATCAGTGTTCCCCCAGGAACCCACCCCTGAAGTGGGGTTGTGGTCTGGATGTGGAGTGCTGTCATTGTTTGAGGGGCCAAGATCCAGGCCCCCGTCTCATTTCCAAACAAGAGAGTGCCGTTCTCGAAATTTTCAATAGCGTTGATTAGCCCAGTGGTTTCCTTCATTACAGCAAGGGCAAATTCCTGGTGTTTTTTTCAGTTAGAGGGTGAGGGTATCACATTACAAGATTCCTTTTTCCCATTAGTCTGGCAACATTCCATTCTTTTTTCTTTTTAAAAATTTTTTTTTAATTTTATTTTTTTAAATTATACTTTAAGTTCTGTGGTACATGTGCAGAACATGCAGGTTTGTTACATAGGTATACACGTGCCTTGGTGGTTTGCAGGGGGTGGGGAGGAATAGCATTAGGAGAAATAGCAATTTAGATGATGTTCCTTTTTACAATGCCCAGTTTCTTCACAGTTGTAACATTTTCCCAGTTTAGGGCTTAATCCTTGGCCTTTTTAGATTTCTTTACTACTACACTAGCCATGACTTGAGCCAACACCATAGAACCATGGGACTCAGTTCTTACATCCTGGCAGGCTTTGAGAAACTGTGCCAAGTTTTGTGTGCATTTTACCTGTGCCAATGCACGTTTACAATCTGCATTTGCATTTTCAAAGGGTAAAGACAGTGTAAGCATTTCTGCAGCAGTGGTATGAGGAATCTGGTGCCCCACTGCCTCCTGTAGTCGTGTGACAACATTGCATAGGGTTCCTGCCATGCTTGCACAACATGTAGGAAAGATTGCACTGAGACCGCTTCCTCAGGGATGTTGGCCCAGACACGTTTGGCAGCTAAGGCACACTGATGGTAAGCAGCGTCTGGGAGTGCCAATTGCTGCACCAAATCTGAATAAGGACCACTGCCCAATAGCATATCCTCTGTAATGTTTCCGTGTCCAGGGCACGATTCTGTCTAGTTTGGTGTGCACCCATTTCTTCCCAATTTAGATTCCATGTCAAATATGCACTAGCAGACAAGCAAGTGTGAGATAAATGCTTTATATCAAAGGGTGGGAGGCACATAGCACAAAATACAGATTCTAGCAATCCTAAAATAAATGGGCTCCGTACTCCATTATTAACCACGTGAGTTTTTAATTCTTCTAATAGCTTAAATGCTACTGAAGTGTGTTTATGAAGTAGTCCTTGTGGATTGTTTGGATCGGGCCTTCCGGTGATAGGAAACGCGCAAGGTCCTGAGGGCTCCCCAGCTATAGCTGCAGCGCCCAGAACTTTTTGTATTGGAGTCTGTTTCTGCTACTAAAGGAAGTGGCACAGACCCGCTCTCTGCCTCTCTCCTGTTTGTGACTTTCAATGGGCACTGTTGGTGAGGCAGAGGCTCTTTCAATTTTTGAGAGTCAGAGCCTGACTCCTGCTGTCCAATTGCATGAGAAGGAGATAATGTCAGAAGGACAGTGAGGACCAAACTCCAAGCAGAGAAAACAGAGGGATCTACTTTAAGACCTTTCTGATGAGCCCGTTTCAAATCTTCTCCTACCCGGTCCCAATTTTCCACACCGAGGGTGCCTGTTTGCAGAAACCGTGGGTCATGTGTAGTGTGTAATGACTTCCTGTAGAAGCTTAGTTAGTGTGTGAAAACTGACCTGGGCACCAGATTAAGTAAAACTTTAAGCAACTGCATATACTGTTGCTCCTCAATAGACAAATTCTGCCCCATGTTACCCTGATTCAGAAACTTTTATATCCGCTGAAGGCAATATAAAATTCCCAGGGTTCCTTTTCCATCTGATGACTTTCACTACCCTCACTACCTCTGCTCCAACAGACCTTCATTCAGGTCCCTGTTCGGGCACCACTTGCTGTAGTTATCTCATGAATGAAGGGGACAAATTTGGAATTGAAGACAAAGATGAAAGGTTCTGTTTGAAAGAAGGGGTCAGGGTGCTCTTTGCCTCTAGTGAACAAAGGCCCTGAGCTTTTACATCCCTTCATATTTATTAAGTAAAGTGAAGAAGGAGGAGGGGGTGATTGTCTCTCAGCTACTTGATTTATCACAGGGACCACTTTGCTTGTTCAACAGGTCCCAGATGTTCAGGTAGATAATAACCTCAAGGAGCACAGATGACCTCAAGGAGCACGGGACCTGGGACGTGACTGCCCTCAACATTCCTTCTGGTGGCAGACGCAGTTTTCTGCTTTAGTGAGGACAGTTTGCTGTTTGCACATATAGCCTCCAGAGGTATATTGAGTTGGTCACGTCCCACAGTCTTGAAGTCTCCAGCAGAGCTTTTATCTTGGGACCCCTGTTGCTGCTGGGGACAGGAGCTACCAGCTAATTTGATGGAGAAACTGAAGAGTTTCATTTAAATCAGTGGATCAGATGATGTATTCCTTGGCTTGAGCTGCTGTAGCAGACACTGTAGCCTGGGTGATTTAATAATAGAAATCTATTTCTCAGAGTTCTGAAGGCTGGGAAGTTTAAGGTCAAGGTTCCAGCTGATTCAGTTCCTGTGAGGCCCCCCTTGCAGATACCTGCTTTCTTGCTGTATCTTCACATGTTGGAGTCTGGGAAGGGTTGGAAAGACAGAGGAAGAGAGAAAGACCATTTCCTTGTGTCTTTCTCTTTTTAGAAGGGCATGGATTCCATCATGAAGCCCACATTTTTGAGACCTAGTCTTACTATACTTACCTCCAAAGGCTCCCCCTTCAAATTTCATCACATGAAGGATGAGGGTTCCACCAATTTTGGGGAGACACATTCAGTCCTGAGCAGGGGAGGTGGGAGCTGCTTCCCTTCCTGATCATGGGGACTAGTCTTTTCTGGTGAGATGGCTTCACATGGTTTTACCCCAGGCTGCAGCCCCACAGAGCCTGTGTCCTTCTCTTCTCTCCTGCCCATTCCTGGGTTTTCCTTAATGTGTCACCTTCTTCCTGTGGCCCCACCTCCTCCCATTCCAGGCAGCTGCCCCTAGGTCACTGCCCCATTCACCATGTCTCCCCTCTCTGGTGTATGCCATTTCTTCTCAGCCATGAGCCCTGAGCCCTGGGAGGGAGGAAGAGTGAAGCTAGGATGAGTGCTGTCCAAGGTGCTACTCTCTCTGGACAGCTTGACAGTGAGAAACCTTGATATGTTACCATGGAGGCTGCTGTTGGAAAAAGCTGTTTCTCAGGGGTTCCTAAATCACATCGGGTGTGGGTGGGGCTGGGCACTTAAGAGTGGGCTGGACCCACTCTGGATCCCTGCTCTGTGTTAGGAAACAACTCCTTCAACTTTCTGTTTCTGTCTGTAGCTGCTTCTCTGGTGTGATCCCTGAGCTTCTACTAGAGTCTTCCTCGTAATGCCTGATGGTCAGAGCTGTGTGTGGATACCTAATGGGGGTTACTCATGTGCTCACACAGAGCATCCAGAGGACAGGCTTCCTGACCTCTCCTTCCTCAACCCCACAACAAGATCTGGATCATTGCCTGGGTCAGATAAATTTATCCATGGGGAGAATGTGTATCCTGGCAGTGCTGAGATCTGTGCCCCCAACTTAACTCTCAGTCCCTTTGCGAATACATTTATATTGTGCATCTGCAGCTGGCTGTGCTGTCTTGTGTTCCTAAATCCTTGAATCTCTCTGTGGGTGAGGTCATGAAGAAAGTGTATATAAGTTATAGGAGGGCTGTGTGATCACAGCGCGTTTGTTTTACATAGTTGGGTTTTTTCACCAAAGGCTATTCAAAAAATTGTGGTACAGGGTATATATACACACCTACACATTTATATATGTAAGATGTAAATATATATTTATACATTTAATACATATTTATAAATATATCAATGAATATATGCATATTTTACATAATGCACCATTTTAACCACTTTCAACTGTGCAATCAAATGGAAGTATGTATCACAATGTTTTTGTTTTTATTCATGTGTTGATGGACACGTGTTTCCATATTTTATCTATTGTGAATAATGCTGCAGTCAGCATCCCCATTTGAGTACCTGTTTGAGTCCCTGGATTCATTTCTCTGTGTATATACCTGGGAATGTATGTTGGTTCCTATGAAAATTCTATGATTAGCTTTTTGAGACCGGTACAACTGTTTCTCATAGCGGCCATTCCTTTTTATGTTCCCATCAGCGATGCATGAGCATTTTAAATTCTACATAAGGCTTCCACTTGTTACTTAACATTTTGAAAAAATGATAGCCACATTTGTAAGTGTGATATGGTATCTCACTGTGGCTTTGACTTTGCATTTTCCTAATAACTAATGATGTTGAGTGTCTTTTCATGTCCTTATAAACAATTTGTATATCTTCTTTGAAGAAATGTCTATTTGAGTCCTTTGCCCATTTATACATTGGGTGGTTTTTCATTTTTATATTGAGTTATGGGTATTCTTTATATATTCTGGACATAAAACCCTTACATATGTGATTTGCAAATTATTTCTCCCATTGTGTCTAGTCTTTTTCTTGATAATTTGCTTTGATGCACAGAATTCTTACATCTTAATAAAGCCCAGTGTATCTATTTTTCCTTGCATCTCATGCTTTTGTGTCATATCTAAGAATCCATTGCACATTTGAGGTCATCAAGATTTACCCCATGTCTGTTTCTACGATTTTGATTTTTGGTTATAGCTCTTATATTTAACTCACTGATCTGATTTTAGATAATTTCTTGATATGGTGGGAAGTAAAGTCTCCTAAGTTCATTGTTTTTAATGTGTTTATTGAGATTTCTCTGCAGCATTATTTGAAAAGATTATTCTTCCTTCATTAAGTTATCTTGACACCCTTGTCAAAGAGCAATTGACCATAAGTGAGAGGGTTTATTTCTGGACTTCAAATTTTATCCCATTGATCCCTACGTGTATTCTTACACCAGCAGCACACTGTTTACATAACTGTATTGTTTTAGAAGATTTCACATAAGAAAGTGAAAGTTCTTAAATTTATCCTGGCAAGATTGTTTTGGCTGTTCAAAGATGCTTTTTTGGAAAGCGGTAGTTCACAATTGGTGAAGCCTTTTCTGTTTCTTCCTGGGGAAGTGGAATTTAGTTGTATAGAGACCTTTTTAGGAACTTAATCTTAATAGGTAAATAATCCCCACTTCCTTTGCTGAGGTGCTGTGTTACCATGTG
This sequence comes from Aotus nancymaae, assembly GCF_030222135.1. Classification (NCBI taxonomy): domain Eukaryota; kingdom Metazoa; phylum Chordata; class Mammalia; order Primates; family Aotidae; genus Aotus; species Aotus nancymaae. The sequence goes on along the minus strand of NW_026988441.1, from coordinate 11,956,873 downwards.
CATTGCCTCCTGGGAAAGAATTGAGAGACCCTGGAAGCACTTGTCCATGTGTGGAGGGACAGTGAGGGGCAAAGAGGACATTGTTTTGGGACACACTGTTGTTGCGGGAGCCGTATGTATTTCTGCTTCTATATTTTTTTGTATGGCTCTCATCTCTGTTGGACATAGTAGATGTTAAAATCTTTGTTAATCCTCTGAGGTCTGGGTCTTAGCTGACCTGTCAGCTGGAGCTTGAGGAGGTGCCTGGCAAAGCAGTGACCCCCATGGGGAGGAGGATATCTCAGCAGTGTAAAAGCAGCTGGGACCCAGAGAAACCAGGAAGGTCTGACCCTTAGAAGCTGGGGTTCAGCATGTGGGTGTCCTCAGAAGTAAATGGACCACGCTGGTACCCATTGTGGTAGACTGGAACATGATAAGAGGCCTTGGGTATCCCATGTCCTCTCTCAGCTCCCCAGCTAAAGATTTGGGCCCTGGGCTGGTGCTGTTTTACAGCAGGGGCAAGGTAGACAAGATTGGCTGCATATCAGGCTGAGTCCATGTCATTTTCTCAGATATTGTCACTGGAGAGGGAGAATTTTGTTCAGAGGCCCAGCCTGGGAACATGGGAGGGACCACCCCATTCTTTTAAAATTATTTTTAGAAAAACTGTATCGGTAATGTCATGCATGTTTTATTCTTCTAGAATCATCACTAATGTCATATTTTACAATGCATCTCTTAGGGGAATGGTGAGAACCATCTACATAATGTACATTTTAAGGTGACTCTCCTTTAATTTCAGCTTTCATATGTTCCTATAAAAACCATCTTCTCTCTGAACACACAAGCAATATCTCTGTGTTCATCTCTACTGTGTTAAAAGAAAAACTTTGGCCAAATTAAATTTAAAGGAGTTTAATTGAGCAATGAATGACTCACGAATCAGGCAGCCCCTTAATCACAGCAGATTCAGTGACTAGAAGTGCCTCATGGTCAGAACAAATTTATAGACAAAAAAAGTAAAATGATGTGCAGACATTGGAATTGAGGTACAGAAACAGCTGGATTAGTTAAGCTCAGGGTTTGCCTTATCTGAACACAGTTTGGACAGTCAGCAGTGTATAACTTGTTGAAGTATGGCTGCTGAGGTTGGCCGAGACTTAGCAGTTGTTACAGGTGCATACACCTAAGTTCATCTACAAGGACTCCCATAGAGAAGTACAGAGTCCTTTTCAGGCCATATTTAGTTTGCTTTAACAATTCATCCCATTGGGTCATTTTCTCCATTTTGAGAGATTGACCACAACTTTAGTCCTGATATCACTGTCACCATCCTAAATTTACTTACTTGGTCTTGAAGCCCACTGGGAAAACAGTAGAATAGTGAGTTTTTCAAAGGTAGGAAGAAGGGCTAAGTAGAAGGTGCCTCCTTATGCTGGAGCTTTCTGTTTATGGGAGAAAACCAAAACCTGGTCTGTTCTGGTCTAATATCCATGTGTTTCTTTAAAGTCTTACTTTGGTGATGTGGTGTTTAGCGTGAGCAACTCCATTTTGTTAGGTTTGGTCTATCAGGGTTTAGTGCATGAGCTCAGTCCAATACAATGGCCTCCCATAATTTTGTTTTTAAAATTTCTCCTTTTGGGTCAGGTTCTCACTTAGGCGAGAGTGTGACCAAAACGTACGGTCTCAGGGCCATTCTCAGTTACCATCAATTTGGGTTTCTGGTCTCAACATATCATTCATAGGTTTTGGTGTCCTCAGGATTGCACCTTTCTTTCAGCTTGGGTCATTCTGGTTGAAGAGGAACCATTTGACATTCTAGAGATGACTGCATGCAAACATTTAACAGCTTTGAGAAAATACAGTGCACCAGGGAGACTATTACTATGACTATCAGGAGGATAATACCAAGAGTTTAGAGTATGCTTTTTGCCCAGGGTCCCCATAAACCAAATCACTTAAAATTAAAGACATCAAAGAATAAGCTGGGTAAAGAGTTTACTCACTTGACTAAGCAACCTTTTTGTTAATCTTCTACAACTAAATCTCTGTAATACCTGATGTTTTCTCCATAGGCCGTAAGTGCCAGCAGCTGCACAGATACTTTTCTGTTTAGCCAATTCCCTTATTTAGCATAACTTTCACATGAGAATTTAAAACCTGTTGTGTAACCACAGCCTTTACAGTAGAATCTGCTATAGAGCTTATTATGAAAGACACATTTCTAATTATTGCCTAATTTATTTCAAACCACATAAAAAGGTCATAACAAATAATGCCCTTCTATTATAGAAAAGTGAAGGCCTCCTGGCGATGTTTCAAACTCATAATGTAGGTTAAGAGGAGTGAATTAATGTTCTGATTCTGACTGGGTATGAGGCAACGTACATACCATTAAGGTTTCTCACCTACATCGGGCCTTTATCTTTTATCTATCAAAACATAAGATTATTTATGTATAAGGCTGGCTGTAAAATCCTTCACAAATAAAAGTGTACCCCATAAGTGCACGCAACAGACCTGCTTTTCATTTCTGTTGTTTATAGAGGCCCAAAAAAGAAAAAAAATATTCAAAGATAACAGTTTCATGATGGTAGAAGTCTTGATCCATGATCTTGAAAAAGCTGTTTACATCAAGGATGCCAGCTTCTTCTGGGGAGAGTTTCCTGGTTAGCTTTACCTTAAGGGTACCAATGGGTGTATGTTTCCAAGTGTGTGGAGGGGCCCTTCACAGTTGTCATGTTATGAACCCAAAGTTCAAGGTTCCAACGTTTTGCTGCAATCCGGATGGCAAGGACAGACTTTCTCTGATGTTCTTAGAAGATCCAATCTTTAGGTTCTAGATGTGTAAAGTTGATTATATGTAGTGAACCATAGAAAACTTTCTTTACCTGGTGAAAATACACTGTAACATAATAACTTAGTGTGGTAACATGAGCCTCCTTGCATGGGAGAACTTTTATACAACCAGAGTGAGAAAACATGCATTGAAAATAACAATTGAATGAAATCTCATTTTAAAATGTTTAAATGGAGCACCAGGTGACCAGGAGTACCTGAAGCTTTGAGTGTTTTCTCAGGAATATGGGGCCAAACTTTGGTTATAAACTCTTTAAGCAATTGATGTCACCACACCAATATATTCCATTAGAATATTTTTCATTTCCATGATGAGTTATGGAATTCAGAATTTGTAATGATAAAAGCTTTAAGGACTTAGGAAGGACAAGATGGCCATCCTGGTTCGCCATGAGTCCATGCCTAGTTAATATTAGACTTCTATCCCTTTGTATCCCAGTCTTTCTTCAAACTATGTGCATAGCACTGAAAAGTGATGGGTTATCATAGGTAACTTGACTTAGACCATGGAGTTTATTCAAATTGTATATCTAATTTTAGTATTAGCTGATGTAGCATGAGTGCTGATTGGTAAGGTAGGAGATGAAATCATAGGAAGTTGAAGCTGTCCTTTTGTGCTGAGTCAGCTCCTCAGTAGTGGGTCATGAGATCAGATGACCCAGTTTATCAATCTGGGTGGTGCCAACTGATGCATCAAGTGCCGGATCCACAATGTATCTCAAACACTGATGTTAGGAGCAGTTTAGGGAGAGTCAGAATCTTGTAGCCTCCAACTGCATGACTCTTAAACCATAATTTCTAATCTTGTGGCTAATTTGCTAGTCCTACAAAGGCAGTCTAGTTCCCAGGCAAGAAGGAGGTTTGTTTTGGGAAAGGACTGTTATCATCTTTGTTTTAAACTATACAAAACAAATGTGTGTTGTGGGTGAAGTTTATGAAAGTTACCTGTGTTAGCACGTGTATTTATTGCAGCACTGTTCACAATAGCAAAGACTTGGAACCAACCCAAATGCCTATCAATGATAGACTGGATAAAGAAAATGTGGCACATATACACCATGGAATACTATGCAGCCATAAAAAAGGTTGAGTTCATGTCTTTTGCAGGAACATGGATGAAACTGGAAACCATAATTCTCAACAAACTGACACAAGAACAGAAAAGCAAACACCACATGTTCTCACTCATAAGTAGGTGTTGAATAATGAGAACACATGGACACAGGGAGGGGAACATCACACACTGGGGCCTGGTGGGTGGGGAACTAGGGGAGGAATAGTAAGAGGTTGGGGGATTGGGGAGGGATAGCATTAGGAGAAATACCTAATGTAGATGACAGGGCAATGGATGCAGCAAACCACCACCATGGCATGTGTCTACCTATGTAACAAACCTGCATGATCTGCACATGTACCCCAGAACATAAAGTATAATAAATACATTTTACAAAGGAAGGTTACCAGTGTTAGGCAGAACAATGGCCTCTAAAAGTGTCCACATTCTAACTCCTGACACGTGCATCTACCTTTCTTGGTAAAAAGGCTTTGCAGTGGTAATGAAGTTAAGTATCTTGAGGGTATTCTGGATAATCTGGGGTGGCCCAGTGAAATCAGAAGCATCCATATAAGTAAAAGTGAGAGGCAGGAGGGTCAGGGTGAGAAAGATGCAGCCTGAGAGACTCCACTGGCCATCACTGGCTGTAAACATGCATCATAAAGCAAAGTTACAACTAATTTAGTTATACATCTAATTGACTTTTATTTGTGAGGCATTGTTTTGGGCAGCTCCCCCTGGGCAGTATAATACCAGAACGGTGGGTGAATTTCTAATGACAGCATTATCCTGCCAAGTGAAGGAGGCAGGCATAAGCAAGAACAAATTAAGAGGGGTGAAAGTTTCATCATGAGAGGAGTCTTGTTCTGACATCTTTGAAAAAGCTGTCCACAGTGTGAAGTTGTCAACTCTTGTCCTGGTCTGCAGTTTGAGGGTCTCTCGTCATGGTGAGTTGAACAATTCAGTGAAGTCTCTAAGTGGCTCACACCTCAGGCATGAGGGTTATCTCTTGAAATTGACATTGAGTTGTCCACCTCCAGCTTATGGGGCTTCAGGAACAGAGCAGCTCTTGTTCTTAGTAATTCCATGGGAGAGCTTTGGATTGAAGTAGCTAGAAGAATCCACGGTCCAGTTCAGTCTACAGGTGGATAATAAAAACTTAATGAGCAGAGTTGCAGTCTCATCACAGGTGCACTATAGTCTTTCTTTTCAACATATTTTTTTCTCTCTATAGAAGTCACTATTTTTACCTTTTTCTCTCTATAGGAGTCTCTATTTTTATTTTTCTCTCTATAAAGTCTCTATCTTTACAAAGATAACTACCAGTAGGACAAATTTGTTTGCAAAGTAAGTTGAGTCTCATCAAACTTGACCTGATTCTTCAAATAAGTGCAGCAAGAGTAGTGATGAACCACGGAGGCTCTTTTTAAAGTTTGCTTTGCTAGAAGTTTTTATAAGGAATCTCACATTAAACTTAAAAAAAAAAAAAAAAAAAAAAAACCTTTTGAGACTATAAAAGAAAACCAAGGCTGACTTCAGAATTTGCCTGCAGTACCTGTGGACTCATTCTGTGTATATTCTCAAATATAACATCCCAGTCAAAGCCTTGGTAATATAACCAGTTGTTTCAAATGTGTCCTGTTATAGAAAGGGCAGATTCTTACTGAACTTGTGCAAATAACTGTGTTACCATAAACATATAAATACTCATGAATAGTTCCCCATTCCTGGGGCAGTCAGGTAAGGAGCACAAATAAATATTTCTATTTTTGTTCACAAAAGTGTACTTTACCAAATGACTGTAAGGTATAGATTGCTTAAAAGAGAAAAAAGTCATGAATCTGGAAAACAAAATATTTAAAGAATCAGGAAATTTCCAAATAAAAAATCATAAAAATATTATCCTCATTATTATTATTTAGTCCAATGAAATTGATTTTTTTCCTGCTTATTCTTGGTTGTCAATTTCATGAAAGTATCAGCCTGTTTATTAAAAATCTAAAACTTCTTAGAATGTCCAGAGGTATGATCTTAAAGTTATCAGAAACTTATATTCAAGAGTACTTGTCAGAGTCTTTTTTATAAATCTTTTTGAAGAAGAAGCAACTTTGGACTGTAGCTGATTGCAACTGCTTTGAGAAGAAGTCAAAACAGCTGTCTGTGAATGACCAAGATTGAAAATGACTATGGTTAGAAACCTGATTAGAGTTCATTATGATAAAGACATGGCTCACACAGAAACTTAGGTACTACTGTGGCATATGACATTATGACTGACAATAGTTTTCTAGGACTCATAATTTTGGAACACTCAGTAACACACCCATAAATGTAAATTAGAGACAGTTTAGCATCGCGTATTACTTATCATTTGACAATGCTTTCCATATAATTTAACATATCAAATGAGGTGGCTTTTTCATTTACCTTCTGGTTCTCAAATGGATTACTTAGTTTTTGTGTAGCCCATTAATGAGTAGGGCCAACAAAGTATAGGTTTCTGTATGTTGAAAAAGTTCCCTAGGTAATTCCGATATTTCTAGCTAAAAATCATTGATGTAGGTCTGAATTCTACGTATTAGAACAGGGGTTCTCTATTCTAGTTACATGTTAGTAGCATCTCAGAAGACTTAAAAATTACCAATGCCTGGGTCCCACTCTATAATCCGTTTGATTTAATGGTCATTAAATCACAATTTATGGATGGGGCTAGAGCATCCACTTATAAAAATGTTTCCCAGTGATTCCAATGTGTAGCTATATTTCAGAATTCTCTGATTTCTTGTGGCATTCATCTCTTTCTTTCTTTCCTCTTTCTTTTTCTTTTTCTTTTTTTTTTTTTTGAAACAGAGTCTTGCTTGCTCTGTTGCCCATGCTGGAGTGCAGTGGCATGATCTCAGTTCACTGCAACCTCTGCCTCCTGGGCTCATGCAATTCTCCTGCCTCAGCCTCCTGAGTAGCTGGGATTATAGGCACCCACCAACACACCCAGCTAATTTTTATATTTTTAGTAGAGATGGGGTTTCACCATGTTGCCCAGGCTGGTCTTGAACTCCTAACACCAGATGATCTGCCTGCCTCAGCCTCCCAAAGTACTGGGATTTCAGGCGTCAGCCACCACGCCTGGCCTCAGTTCTTTGTATTATGGTATCATGATTATTTTCAGGTCTTATCTCCTGTCTTAGGCTCTATGTTTCCTGGGGAAGGGACCTTACCTTCTTCATTTCTGTATCTTTCATAAACACATGAATTGGTCATCAGGGAAAAAGTCTCCTTCACATGTTAGGTTGTGTCCTGAATCTCAGGTTCACACATTAATGCTAGAGTCTCTGATCTCCATGAGGTCAGAGTTTACTTGTGATGAGGGTGTGAATAAACCTGAAGGGCAGATGGTGGAGCGGGATCACCCTGATTTTAGGCATAGCATTGAAACTACGAATTCTATGTATATGTGGGGTGGAGGGGCAGGGATGTGGAGGAAGACAGTTCTATTAGGATGGAAAACTTACACTAGGGAATAAAGGTAAAGGAAGTGAGAAGGATTATTAAAAAGCAGAAAAGTGAACATATCAAATAGGCTAGAGTAGAACCCTGAGGATTCTGGATTAGGTGAATTCACTAGATTTCAGGAAGGTAATGAGGCAGTCATATGCAGGGAACATTTCAAAGACTGGAGACAAGAAGTCAATCAGTACTTCAAGCAACTGTGGAGGTTTTATGGAAATGGAGAGAATGACACAAGCGAGAGATGTTTAAAAAGGACCAGGAGGGTTTTACAAAATATTGAATCTGGGAAGCAAATGAGAAGAGGCTGGGGATAATGATGTCTAAGAGAAACTGGGGATCCAGAGAGCATGGACACCAAGGAGGAAGCGACCTGCAGGAATTAGTGCTGAGAAGCAGTTTAGTGGGAGGAGGAGGAGATCTGGTCCAGATAGAGGCAAAGAAGTTCTTTCCCTCTCCCAAGCATGGCAGTCAGTCCCATAGGAAATAGGACAAGGGGGAAGGCCATTGGATCTGCCAGTCTTTCTGAAATACAGAAACTAAACCAGGGCTGCTACATCAGAACCACCCTGGCTGGCACTCCAATCATAATGCCGACAGTGGCCCCAGCTGAGAAGCCAAGAGAACTTCATTCTGAAGCATCTGTCATGGAAAGAAAAGAAGGCTGAGTGCAGTGGCTCACGCCTGTAATCCCAGAACTTTGAGAGGCGGAGGCAGGTGGATCGTGAGGCCAGGAGTTCAAGACCAAGGTCATTGCTTTTTTCTATACCATTAGAAAATTTCACCTTTTTGTGGTTGCATCTTTTTCTCATGTCTCAGTTATGGCCTGGCCAAGATAGTGAAAGCCCATCTCTGCTAAAAATACAAAAATTAGCTAGGCGTGGTAGTCTCTAATTGTTCCTTCAAGGAATACATAATTCTTGTGGAAAGGGTGCTGGGAAATGATTAGCCAACTATATTCCTGCAGTTTTTAAAAATTCCTCTCACCATGTTTCTAGATTGGCAGTGAGTCTTTGTTCAAATCCATACTGGCCATGCTGTACTCAGATATTTTTGAAGGCTTTGGAACATCAGAAAGGGCCATTGCTTTTTTCTATACAGTTAGAATATTTCACCTTTTTGTGGCTGCATCTTTTACTCATGTCTCTGTTATGGCAGCCATGAATAAGACCCTGTCTGGTCTTCTGTCAGTCATGTCACTTGATTGACAGAAGGCCCAGATCAGTGCATTCCAAATTAACCACTTTGTTTGTACAGAGACTTTGCCTCCCACAGGCTCCCAGCAGAAGTGTGAAAGCAAGACTAGTTCTCTGAGACTCCGTTTTACTCTCATGGGTGATTGGTTGGGGGACCTCCCCACCAGTCTTTCAGTAACTCTCTTTCAACTGCATTGGTACCTGCAACCTTTGTCTTTCTCCTTCACAGAAATCAGCTCTGCATCCTTGTCTGAGGGCTCTGTCAGGCTACTTTCATGCCTGCCCCACTTTCCCTCACATGTGTCTTCCCTAATAAATTGTCTTGCATATCTAAACCAATCTTGGATGCATCTCAGTGGCTATAAACTAACATACCTGGTTTGATCCTTTGCACTTCATTTTTTTCTCCCTCTTCCACACGTAGTCAGTGACCATGTCCTAGTGTTTTACCTCTTTATATAATGTCTGTGTGTGTTTGTGTTCATGTATGTGTATTTACATAAGATGCATTTTCCACACACACACACGTACACACACAGATACACATGCACGCAGACACGTACAATACCTTTTGCATCTGTTTGTTTATTTCTGTTGCAACCATTTACTTTTAGACCTCACCAGTCAACTCAGGCTGATGATTAATGTTATGTTAGCTAGTGTCGAGGGGCACTTCCTATGTGCCGGGCCCTGTACTAAATTCTTTACCTGTCTTATTTCATTCATGTAATAATTCTGTTGGGTAGACATTATTTTCATTTTACATATAAAAAGATGGAGGCTTAGGAAAAAGCTTTCCTGGTGTCATAAGGCTAATAAGAGGTGGATCTGAGATTTGATTCTAGGACTACCTGACTTCAAGGCTAATGATAATGGTAGTAATACGGCAGCTGACATGTATGAAACATTTCCTGTGTGTGGCATTTTGCTGAAGGTTTTATTGATAATTACATTAAACCTTTAAAACAATACTGTAAGGCAAGCACTCTTATTGCAGTTTTCAGTTGAGGAATCAGAGGCTCAGAGAGATTAAGAATCTTGTGCAAGAAATTTATAACTGTAAACTCTTACATTAAGAAATAAAAAAGATCTCAAATCAACAACCTAATTTACAACCTCAGGATATAGAAGAACAACCTAAACTCAAACACAGTGAATGAAGGAAATAATAAGTATTACAGTGGATATAAATAAAATGAAGAATAGAAAAACAACGGAGAAAATCAGTGAAACCAAAAGTCGGTTCTTCACAATGAGATGAACAAAATTGACAACCATTAACTAGACTGACTAAGAAAAAAAGGAAGAAACATGAAATTACTAAAATCAGAAATGAAAGTGGAGTCTGGCCATGGTGGCTTATGTTTTAATTCCAGCACTTTTATGTCAAAGCAAAAAGATGGGTTGGGGTCAGGAGTTCGAAACCAGCCTGGAAAACATAGGAAGACCCTGTCCCTACAAAACATTTCTATAAAAAATTAGCTAGGCATGATGGCATATACTAGGTACTAGGGAGGCTGAAGGAGGAGTATTTCTTGAGCTCAGAAGGTTGAGATTGCAGTAAGCCATGATTATGCCACTGCACTCCAGCCTGGGCTGACCTACACAGTGAGACCTTGACCTTGTCTCTTTCTCTTAAAAAAAAAAGGGGGACTGGGCGCGGTGGCTCACGCCTGTAATCCAAGCACTTTGGGAGGCCAAGGTGGGTGGATCACGAGGTCAAGAGATCGAGACCATCCTGGTCAACATGGTGAAACCCCGTCTCTACTAAAAATACAAAAAATTAGCTGGGCATGGGGGCGCGTGCCTGTAATCCCAGCTACTCAGGAGGCTGAGGCAGGAGAATTGCCTGAACCCAGGAGGCGGAGGTTGCTGTGAGCCAAGATCGCGCCATTGCACTCCAGCCTGGGTAACAAGAGCGAAACTCCGTCTCAAAAAAAAAAAAAAAGAGAGAGAGAGACAGAAAAGTAAGTAGAGACATTATTAGCAATTCAAAAGCAATAAAATTGTAAAAGTACTATGCATAATTCTATGTCAATAAATTGGATAATCTAGATAAAATGAATCAATTCCTAGAAACATATGAAAATCTGAATAGACCTGTAATTAGTAATAAAATTGAACCAATAAAACCATTTGACAAAATTCAATATTCTGCTATAATAAAAACATTCTGACTATGAATGGAAGGAAACCACCTTGACATAATGAAGGCAATATGTGAAAAGCCCAGTGCTAACATAGTCAATGGAGAAAGACGGACAGTTTTCCCCATATGATCAGGAACAAGACACAGATGCATGCTTTTGTCACTTCTATTCAACATAGTATTGGAAGTCCTAGACAAGAAATTAGTCAAGAAAAAAAAGATACATTTGAAAGAAAAAGTAAAATAATCTCTGTTCACAGATAACTTGAACTTACATGTAAAAAACACTAAAGATGAAAAAACTGTTAGGATAAATTCAGTAAAGTTGCAGCATACAAAATCAACAGGCAAACATCAGTTGTGTTTCTATACACTAACAATTAACAATCTGAAGGGAAATTAAGAAAAATTTTCAATTCAAGTTAACATCAAAAAGAATAAATATTTTAGAATAAGTTTAACTGAGAAGTTGAAAGAATTGTACCCCAAAATCTACAAAATAGTGCCAAAAGAAATCAAAGATGACATCAATAAATGGAAAGATGTTTCATTTTCATGGATGAGAAGACTTGACATTGTTAGGAGGAAAACACTACCCAAGTGAGCTGCAGGTTCAATGTAATTCCTATCAGAATCCCAGTGACGTTTTTTGCAGAAATAGAAAAATCTGTCCTAAGATTCATATTGACTCTCAAGACTATAAATAGACAAACAATCTTGAAAAAAAAAAAAAAAAAAAAGAATGAACCTAGAGGACTCACACTTCCTGATTTCAACATTTACTACAAAGCCACAGTAGTGAATACAGTGTAGGACTGGCATAAAGGAGGACATAGAAATTAACAGAATAGAATAGAGAGCCCACAAAGAAATGCTTGCATATATGGCCAAATGATTTTGACAACATTCCAAGGCCATTCCGTGGGGAAAGGATAGTCTTTTTAACAAAAGATATTGGGAAGCTGGATATCCATGGATAGAAATGAGCTGAGCCTTTACCTAGCACCGTATACAAAAATTATCCCACAATGGATCAAAGAATGAAAGGGAAGAGCAAAAACTATAAAACTGTTAGAATAAAATATAGGGAAAAAGCTTCATGACATTAGATTTCACAGTGATTTCTTGGTTGTAACAGCAAAAACAGAGGCAATAAAGTAGGTAAGTTGGACTTCATGAAAATTAAAACTTTTATATATAAAAAATTAAAGTGAAAAGGTAACCCATTAAATGGGAAAAATTATTTGCAAATTATATATCTGATAAGGGATTAATCTCCAGACTATAGGAAGAACTACTACATATCAACAGCAAAAAATCCAAAAACCCAATGAAATATGAACAAAGGACTAAAATAGAGATTTCTCCAGGGAGGGTATACAAATGGCCAAGAAGCACATGCATAGATGCTCAACATCGCTAATACTTAGAGATATGTGACTCTAAACCACAATGATCCTGCACGCCACACACATTAGGATGGCTTTGATTAAAAAAAAAAGGCATGCAAGAATATCGAACAACAGGTATTTTCAAGTAAGTGGAAAAATTGGAACTCTAGTGCATTGCTGTTGAGAATGTGACTTGTTATAACCTCTGTGGAAAATGGTATGGCTGTTTCCGAAAACAAAGAATTGCCAATTGATCCAGCAATTCCACTCTGGACAAACACTCTAAATCTTAAAAGAAATGTGAACAGATATTTGTACACTGATGTTCACAGCAGCAGTACTCACAATGGTCAACAGGTGGAAAGAACTGAAAAGTCCATTAAAACATAAGTGAATAGGAAAATGCGGTATATCCATGCAATGGAATGTTATTCAATCTTACTTAACGAGCAATACAATTCTGATACATGGACAAAGTGTATGAACCCTTTGTGTGTGTACATATATAGTATATGGTATATGTAGTCTATATAATATATATCTATATATCTATAGACTATATATAGAATATAGTGTGTAGTCTATATATACTCTATGTATATACTATAGTCTATATATAAAGTCTATATAATTTATATATAGACAATATATTAGAGTATATTGTATATATATAATACATATACTGTATATATACAATATATGGTATATAGTATATATGTGTCTATATAGACATACATGTAGACTCATACTTATATATATAGACTTTATATATACTTATATATAGACTATATAGTTTGTATAGACTATGTATATAAAAAGTCTCTCTCTCTCTCTCCATATATATATACACACACACACACACACACACACACACACACACACACACACACACACACTTTTTGGCACTGCCCTTTCCCTGCCATGCAGGGTCCTTGTGGATGAATCTCTGTATGTCTCCAACTGTACGTCACTCACTGTCCTCTGTACTGTGTCCCATGTGCTGTGCCCACAGCCTCATACAGCCACTGACATCAGAGCCAGGACACAGCTCAGGAGTCTTCTCTGAGGCTTCCCATCTGCTTATTTCCCTGCAGGCTGACCCAGAGGACACTTGGCTTAAACTGGCAACTCGATTTAGCCAAATTCAGGACAGGCCACCAGGGCTCTTTCTCCGCACACACTGGTCCTACCCCAGGTGCAGTCAGGCAGGGCCAGTCACAGAGGAGCCTGAGGCAGAGCAGGGAGCAGAGTCTGAGCTGCTCCTCCCTCATCCAAGGGGCTTCCTCCTCTCATCTGGGGGAAAAGCGTGAGCTTGTTTCAAAGCCTCAGATGTTTCTTGAAGCTCATGCAGTAGGTAAAAGAAAACAAAGACGTGACAGAAAGGGATGTGTTGGTGACAACGAGAAGCAACTGATCTTGAGGCCTCTCCTTCTTGTCCCTCTGTGAAGCCTCTTCCACCGCATAGGGCTCAGGCCTGACAAAGCCCCCTCCCTACATTGCTCAGGCCGGACACAAGGTCAGTCATGAGAAATCAGGAAAACAAGGAAAACAGAGTCTGTAGAGACCAATTGGGAGGGTTCAGGAGGAGAATTTAGGATTTGCTTGTGCCTATGGGACACAGGCTGGGAATAAAAATGTTTTCCTGACTTTCTCTGAAAGCCAGATAGACTCCATCTAAAAACCTACTGCCAATGATGCTGGGATTCACTTACCAACGACTTTGATCTTCTTGACTGCGAGCTTTCCCTTGCCAGTGACTGAGTTCTGAGCAAAACAACCATAGCGCCCACTATTCTTTGTAGTGATTTGGGGAACAAAGACCTCTTTTCCTGGTGGCAGAAATGTCCCATTAACGATCCAAAGATACTCTGCCGGTGGGTTAGAGTCCGCGAAGCAGGTGAGGTGGAGGTTTCCACCTCGACGGTAAAGGGTATCTGAAGGAGAAATCCTGGAGAAGTCTGGACCATCTGGAACAAAAGAATAAAGCCACAGGTAATGTCCTCTGAGGGAAGGCAATGGTCCTGGTCAGTTAAAGGGATACAGTGTTCCTCTGAGCTAAGACACACCCTGAAGTCCTAGCCAAACCCCCTCTGTGTTCACTGAGCCGAAGCCTGAAGTATTCACCGGTTTCTCTCATCACAAGCTGTTGACCCCAGGTCTCCCATGACAAGCATCCCTCCCCCTATATTCTTGGTCAAGACTGTGCCCACCCAGGTTTCCCAGGGCAAGAAGTCATGGCCAGCTTGGGTGTCCAGAAGTAAAGGTGTCGTACTTGAACCTGAGAGAGACTGAGAGTCCTGGCCTCTGGCTGTTTGGATTTGAGCTGGTGGCCTGGTCCACAGAGGAACAAAAGATACTCACAGAGGACATTTAGGGTGACTGGGTCACTGCGGATGGCATCCACTGAGGTCTGTATTTCACATTCATAGGATCCTGTGTCATTTCTTGTGACGTTGTGTAGAGTGAGGGTCCTGTTGTCATCAGACCATTGCATCCTGGGACTGAACGGGAGGCTCTGACCATTAACCCACCACAGGTAGGTGGCATTTCCAATTTCAGGTACACAGGTTAAGGTTACCTGATCGTCATGTTCCACGGCATTGAATTTGTTGATGGTGATGGAGGCTTTGGGCAGCTGCCCTGTGGAGATAACAGAGAGAAGATTGCCCTGTGTGGCATCTTTGATTCCTCCACAGGCATCTTTCAGTCAGAGTTGCATCTCCCACCTCTCAACCCACCCACATCCTTGAAAGCCAATGGCTGGTATGTGTGTCACAAGACAGATGTACGATGATCTAAGGATTCCAAGACAGTGAGGCCACCTGTTCTGTCCTAGGGAAGCACAGGCTTTCTCAGGTGTGAATTGAGCAGCAGTGTTGGGTCATGAACCGACATGTAAGTGGGAGTCACAGCCCCTGGTGCCCCTCCCAGTCCTTCCCTAATCAGCTGACTGGCTGGCCCACCTTGGGTTCCTCACCTGGAATGTGTGACTGCTGGGTCCCTTCCAAATTCCATCCTACTTTGCCCCCTTAGGTGTATTTTCTCTGCAGCTTCCCTTTCCAAGGACATTCTAGAGATGAGTAACAATGGGAGTTCCCATTGTCCTGAAACCCTGAAGGTACTGAGCAGCCTGGCCTGGGACTGGATGTTTCAGCAGAAATAAGCCAGGGGAGACCAGAGTCAAGCCTGGAGGTCAGTTCAGCCATCAGGCAGTGGAGGCACAAGGTGGGGCAGTTTTCCCCAGATGTTTCATGGTGACTGACTTGAGCCAGTGACCTCTAAAGATAGAGCAGAGTCCAAGGAATGACCTAGAAAGAGTGAAGGGGACAGGCAAGAGCTGGTGGCTTTGGAGCAGAACCATATTCCCTGTCCTGGGTTCTTGAAGTTTTCTCTCCTTCTGCAGAGGGCAGGTGAGGACCATGGAAATCCTTCTAGCAGTACACATGGACATTTGCAAATGCAGGGCTGACTGGTGGAAATGGGGAGCATGAACTGCTGGAAGTCTGGTCCTCACGGACCATGAGTGTTTAATGGATATGAGACAGAAATTTGGGAAGAAGTTTTGCAAATTTTTTTTTCATTGAACATTCTACTCTCTGATTCCATGGATTTGACTACTCCAGGGACCTCATATAAGTGGATTCCAGAGTGAATCAGAGGAGAGACTGCTGGTTGCAGGAGCTGGTAGTGAGGAGAATAAGGAGTTATTGATGGGTGTGCAGTTTCAGTTATGGGAGATTGGGAGTTTCTAGACATCTGCTGTACAGCTTGATGCCTATAGTTCACACAGATTGAGTATTTCCTATGCATAAGACTTAGGATGAAAAGGGTTTTGTATTTCTGACATTTTTTTTGATTCTGAAATATTTGCCATATACTTACTGATTCAGCATCCCAAATCTGAAAGATTCAAAATCCAAAATGCTCCAGTGAGCATTTCCTTTCAGCATCAGATTAGTGGGCAAAAGTGGGAGGTGACAAGTCAGATATATTCCTGCCTTCTTTTGTTCCTCACCACGTTTCTAGCTTGGTGATTAGTCTTTGGTGAATTCCCTACTGGCCCTGCTGCACTCGTATATTTTTGAATGCTTTGAGATGTGAGAAGGGCCGGTTGTTATTTTCTGTGTCATCAGAACTTTCCACCTTCCCATGGTTGCTTCTTACTCTCAGTGTCTATGTTGTGGCAGTCATTAATAAGAGCCTGTCAGGTCAGATTTAGGACAGATTTTTCTAATTTTGCAGAAACTGTTACTGGGATTCTGGTAGGGGTTGGGCTGAAGCTGCAGCTTACTTTGGGTAATGCTGTCTTCCTAACAGTATTGAGTCTTCAAGTCCATGCAAATGAAATGTCTTTCTATTTATTGATGTCATCTTTAATTTCTTTCAGCAATGTTTTGTAGTTTTCAGAGTAGAATCCTTTGACCTTTCTGGTTAAAATTATTTCAAAATATTTTATTCCTTTTGATGTTAATGTCAATTGAAATTCTTAATTTCCTTTCAGATTGTTCATTGTTAGTGTATAGTCTAGAGAATCATCTAGAAAGAGTGAAGTGGACAGGCCAAAGCTGGTGGCTTTGGAGTAGAAACATTCCCTGTCATGGGTTTTTGATGTCCCCTCTCCCTTTGCAGAGGGCAGGTGGCTCTTTCCTGCTATCCAGATAGACCTCACTGGGAAACATTGCCAGTGCTCTAGGGATCCACTTACCAGGGACTGTGATCCTCTTGATTATGAGATGTGTTCTGCCAGTGTCTGAGTTATGGATGACACAGTTATAGACCCCTCCATGTCTTAGTGATTTTGGGGATAAAGAACACTTGTGCTGATTGCTGGAACTTCCCATCAATCAGCCAAGAATGCTCTTCCAGTGGGTGAGAGTCTGTGAGGCAGGAGACCTTGGGGATTTCCCCTGGATGGTAATAGTTGTATGAAGAAGAAATGGTAGGGGCATCCAGGCCATCTGGAGCAAAGAGAATAAAGCC
Organism: Aotus nancymaae; assembly: GCF_030222135.1. Taxonomy (NCBI): domain Eukaryota; kingdom Metazoa; phylum Chordata; class Mammalia; order Primates; family Aotidae; genus Aotus; species Aotus nancymaae. The sequence continues at coordinate 11,939,761 of NW_026988441.1, read as the reverse complement.
ACAGGTGATATTGTCAGGGGGAAGGGGAAGCTCCTGGTCTGTGGAAGGGCCACAGTGACCCTGTGAACCAAGTCACAGCACCGAAGTCCCAGGCAAACCCCTGCTGTGTTCACTGATCTGGAGCCTGAGACACCCACCTGTTTCTTTCATCACAAGCTGTGGACCCTGAGCCTCCTGTGACAGGAGCAGCCCCTTTCTTCCCTTTGTTGATTAAGGCTAGGCCTGCTCTGGTTTGCCCAGGGCAGAAAATCATGGCCAGCTTTGATGTCCAGGGGTAAAGGTCTCTGTATTTGGACCTGAGAGGCCTGGCCACTGGCCATGTGTATCTGGGATGGAAGCCTGGGCCCACAGAGGAACAGACGATACTCACGAAGGACATTCAGGGTGACTGGATCACTGCGGCTGGCACTCACTGGGTTCTTCACTTCACATTCATAGGGTGCTGAATCATTCTCCGTGACACTGAATAGAATGAGGGTTCTGTTGTCATTGGACAGCTGCAGCCTGCTACTGATTGGGAGGCTCTGACCATTTATCCACCACAGGTAGCTTGCACCCCGAATCTCAGGTTCACAGGTTAAGGTCACAGTGTCGGCCTCCTTGGGGTTTGAGTTGTTGGTGGCGATGGAGGGCTTGGGAGTCTCCACTGTGCAGATAACAGAGAGAAGATTACCCTGTGTGGCACGTTTGATTCCTCCAAAGGCATTTTTCAGTGAGAGTTGGCATCTCCCACCTCTTAGCCTACTGAAGTCCTTCAAACCCCATGGCAGGTGTGTGTGTGTGTGTGTGTTACAAGACAGATGCATGGCAATCTGAGGGCTCAGAGATAGTGAGGCTGCCTGCTTTATGTGGGAGAAGTACAGACTTTCTCCAGCATGAATGGAGCAGCTCTGTTGGGTCATGCAAAGACACAGGACCAAGAGTCACAGCTCCTGGTGCATCTCTGAGTCCCTCCCTCTCCAGCTGCCTGCCTGGCCCACCTTGTGGTCCTCACCTGGAACATGCAGCTGCTGGAATGTTTTCAGTTTCAGTTTTACTTTTCCCCCTGGTATGTTTTCTCTGCAGCTTCCCTTTCCAAGGACATCCTAGAGATGAGTGATGATGGAACTTACCATTGTCCTTTGGGTACCCTGTGGATACTGGGCAGCCTGGCCTGGGACTGGTACTTCAGCAGAAGTAACACAGGGGAGGCCAGGGGCAAGCCTGGAGGTCAGTTCAGCCATCAGGCAGTGGAGGCCCAAGGTGGGGCAGTTTCCCCCAGGGGTTTCATAGTGACTGACTTGAGCCAGTGACTCTAAAGATAGAGCAGAGTCCAAAGAATGATCAAAGAAAGAGTGAAGGGGACAGGCAAGAGCTGGCAACTTTGGAGCAAGACCATGTTCCGTGTTCTGTGTCCATGATACTCTCTTTCCCCTTGTAGAGTGAAGGTGAGGACCATGTGGATCTTTCTAGAAATACATGTGGATGTCTGCAAATGCAGAACTGACTGGTGGAAAGGGGGAGCAGGAACTGCTGGAAATCTGCACCTCATGGATCATATGTGTTTGGACATGAGACCAAAATTTGGGAAGAAGTCTTGCAGATACTTTGTCTCATTAGACATTCTACTCTGTGATTCCAGGATTTTGACTACTCTATGGACCTCATATCAGTGCATTCCCGAGTGAGTCAGAGAATAGAATGGTAGTTGCCAGGAGCTGGGGTCAGGAGAATAGGGCATGGTTCAATGGGTGTGCAGTTTCAGTTATGCAGGATGAGGAGGTTCTAGAGATCTGCTGTACAGCTTCATGCCTATAGTTTATATGAATAAAGGATTCCTTATGCAGAAAGCCTAAAACCAGAAGTGTTTTGGATTTCTAGCTTGGTTTGATTTTGGAATATTTGCAGTGTACTTAATGGTTTAGCATCCAAAATCTGAAAAAGTTTAAATCCAAAATGCTCCAGTGAGCACTTCTTTTTTGCATCACAGAAGTGGTCAGAAGTGTTGGATTTTGGGGCATTTCAGATTTTGGATTTTTAGATTTTGGCTGCTCAATTTGTAATAATGTAAAAAGTTGTCAGGAGTTCAGACCTCATGTTATATTCTGACTCTAGTAACAGAAAATATTTGGTGGCAACATGAAAATTTTTTCGTAACTGGACATTTTTATTGATGATCCAAACATCTAAGATCAATTGCTGGTAGTAGTATTTCTCTTGATAGCAAAATAAGGTTTAGGTGTGTTGTGAATTCCAGCAGGATCACACTATGCTCAAAGGAAGAAGCCGAAGGTGAGTTGAAATGAGCCACTCTCCAAGTAGAGAGTCCCAATCAAAGGACAGAACTGGTGAGAGAGAGAGTCTTAGGTGTGTCAATTACATAAAGGGAGGAATGATGCCAAATTAAGAGAAGTGATGTGTGTTGTGTTAGTAAATATAGAAAGAGCTCCCTGCTTCTCATTTCTGTGCAGAGTTAGGAAAAATGGGGAGGAGCCCACAACAGGTATGTGAAATGCTTTCTCCATTTTCTCGTAACCTCAGGAAACACAACTAGAGTTTAAGTTCATGTTAATTAGGAAGAGTCTAAGTGAGATGCCAGTGGCTTGTGTGTCTCTCCACATGAAGAACCCCAACTTATGAAAATGGCATCATCATGAGGAAACAGGTGTATGTGGAACAGACAGTAAAACCATCAGATAGCACCCACCTGGACACCTCCAACTGCTCCCCCAAACCACCAGTATTCCCATTACATGTATGTTACAGACTTTGTAGTTCACCCACAACTATAAAATTTAAAAATTGCTATTTTCAATACAAAATATTAAACATGTAGTTGACTATGTTGTTCTGCTTGTTTTTTTCCACCCTTTTTGAACTTTCCTGTTTCAGTTTTGGACGTTCCTATTGACACATCCTCCAGCTAGGGATTCTTTCCTTGGCTGTGTCCAGTCTATCAGTAAGCCCATCACAGGCATTCTTCATTTCTCTAACGGTAGTTTTTATCTCTAGCATTTCTGTTGATTCTCTCTTAGAATATTCATCTCTCTGCTTACATCATTCATCTGTTCCTGCATGGTGTCTTTTTTTAAATTTTGACCCTTAATCACATTTCTTTTAAATTCCCAGTGTGGGCTGGGTGCAGTGGCTCACACCTGTAATCCCAGCACTTTGGGAGGCCGAGGCAGGCAGATCATCACAGGTTGGGAGTTTGAGACCAACTTGACCAACATGGAGAAATGCATCTCTACTAAAAATACAAAATTAGCCAGTCATGGTGGCAGGAGCCTGTAATCCCAGCTACTTAGGAGGCTGAGGCAGGAGAATTACTTGAACCTGGGAGGGAGAGGTTGCAGTGAGCTGAGATCATGCTACTGCACTCCAGCCTGGGCAAAAAGAGCAAAAACTCCATCTCAAAAAAAAAAAAAAAAATTCCCAATCTGATAATTTCAACACATCTGTCACATCTATGTTTTGTTCTAATCCTTGCTCTTTCAAATTGCATATATATATATTTACATATTTATATATATATATATATATTGTCATAGTCTGTCTCGTATGATTTGTGGAAAGTCAGACATGATGTAGCGGGTAAAGGGACTTGAGAGAGCAGGCATTCAGTGATGTGATACTGAGTGGAGAGGGAAGGGTTCTGTGGTCCTGGATGAGGTCGGTGCCCTGGGCTGTGAATATCACAAGTGCCCCTGGGCTGTGAATGTCACAAGGGGCACTTGTGACATTCACAGCCAAGGACACAGCCCAGGACACAAAAATCTGAAGCCTCTCAGGTTTGTCCTCATTATAGGTGAGACATAATAGCTAGAGGAATTTGGAGTGGAATATTTTCTCTCCTCCAGGCCATTTAGGCTCTGACAAAACCCTAGCTGATTAGGCTGTGGTAAAATAGTTTCTCTTAAAGGCAGGTCTTATTAAGAAGAATAGAATTCACTGGCATATCTTCAGGTTGTTCCTTTACCCTCCCCCCACAGAAAGGATGAGGATATTTTTAGTGAATATTCACTGCAAAAACCTGGTAGAGCTCCAGAAGCTAAGAGTCACAAAAAGTGCCCCTGTTGTCAAAAGTGGTCCATCCCCTCAAGTGTTTCCCTCTGGGTCTTGTCCGCATTGATTCTTTGGCAACTCACCAGTTACAGTTCAGGTTCTCTGTCCCCAGCACTGGTTCCCACTGGGGTTTCTGTGCCGGGGTTTGTGCTCAGATGAGGTTGCTGATCTGTCTTTGCCTGTCACTCTCTCCAATATGTGGGTCAGTTGGCACTGAGACCTCACATCTCTGAGGGATTTTGGAGAGTTGTTGAGTTTTGAGTTTGTTCAGCGTTTTACTTGCTGTTGGAACTGAATGACAAATCTCCAGCTTGTTATGTGCCTGACAGGAAACCAGAAGCCTCTAGGAAGTGACTGGAGAATGTGAGCTCCACAGCAGGTTGCGGATGGAATCACGAGTGACATGGGTGAAATGAGCCCATGGGGTTTGGTGACTGCAGGCTTGTCCAGCCTGTGACTCCCCGGTGAGTCAGTGCAAAGATGACAACAGTGAGAGCAAACTAGATGGCCGACTCCATCCGGTGTCTAGCCTCAGGCTGGCTGTCCTCACTCATTCCTGGGCATAGGCCAGGCTAACCATGGGCAGAATTTAGTTTATGCTTTAACTTTGAAGCAAGAGTGATAATAGTTCCTCCATGAAACTAATTCCCTTATTGCCCAGGGACTGCCTTTGTAAAACTAATGAAAGATCATGAGATTAAGATTATAGGAGCAGCCTGAATTCTGCTAAAATGTAGGCACAGTCTATAATCCCTTACTGTTCCAATGTCATTAGGCCGGAGTTTACAAAATTAGTGATGAATTGGTCCTGTAGATAACATCACTATTGTAGAACCTCAGATTGGTCTTTTGAGATGTTTCTCAGATTTTGCATTCTGGCAACCAGCTGACATCCTCTGTACCAAAGACTAATGGCTCATCCAGTCATGTGGTACCCACCTAGAGGCGGATTCCACAAAGACAGATCATTTCCCCCCACCTGCATGATTTCATCCCCAAACAATTAGCAGTACTTATTTTTCAGTCCTGTGTCCCTGAAACTCCTCGAAAATGTGTTTTTTTTTTTTGTTTTTTTTTTTTTGAGTCGGAGTCTTGCTCTGCACCCAGGTTGGAGTACAGTGGCACAATCTCGGCTCACTGCAACCTCCAGCTCCCAGATTCAAGTGATTCTCCTTTCTCAGCCTCCCGAGTATCTGGGAATACAGGCATGTGCCACTACGCCCTGCTAATTTTTTTGTATGTTTTGTAGAGACAGGGTTTCACCGTGTTACCCAGCATGGTCTCGATCTCCTGACCCGCTTCAGCCTCCCAAAGTGCTGGAATTACAGGCATGAGCCACTGTGCCCGGCCAACTCCTTGAAAATCTCTAACTTTTGATCCACTGGGGAGGCTGATTTGAGAAATAATAAACCTCTGTCCTCCTGTTTGGCAGATTTGGAGTAATTAAAATCTTTCTTTACTGCAAATCACTCTGTCGGTAAGTTGGTATTGTTTGTGCAGGAGGCCAGAAGAACTTGTCTGGCAGTTATAGGAGTAGATGGAGGTACTGCCCATCCCTGTCCCATGGTGTTTTCCACAGGTCAGCCTCACGCAGGGAAAGAGCCCTGGATGGGGACACAGTGGAAGCTCATTCTCTTAGTGACCTGGGGACATTGGTTTGAAATGTCCTGGCAGGAGCGGCAACTCCAGCTGATTTCTGTGCCTTTCCTAATTCCTGGGAGGTGGGCCCGGGCACACTGTGAGTGTCAAGGGAACAGAATCGTCAGCCTAGTTAGAGGGAATGTCTGGAGAAGCCCTAAGGTGGAGGAAACTGTGCAGGACTCGCCTTGCCAGTTAGAATGAAGGGGGAGGAAGATGAGGGACACGGAGGAGCAGAGAGAGCCAGAGACACTGATGGCAGTGAGCAGAGGGGGCTACAGTGACCTCAGAGACCCGAGGGACCGGGTGCCCCCAGTGCCACAGTCCAGGTCCAGGGAGCCCTGAAAACCTTCCAGTGGCCAAGGAGCTTCAAAGTCACATGAGGTGGGGTGGCTTTAGGGCAAGAGGTAGAGAGGGGATGAAACATAGGTGTCAGCCTCTGAAGGACAAAGAACAGCTGTGGCTAGAACCTCCTAGGATTCTGCATCCAGGATCCAGTCCCTAAAGAGGTTATGGATCATTCCTTCCTTCATTAAATTCCTTCATTTTTGACGTGAGAACTCCTGAGTATGTGTCTCTCTCTGGGCCTGTGCTGGTGCAGGGTGTGAATGGGGAAAGAAAACAAAGGCCTCTCCTGTATCCTCTCACGAGAGTGACGTCACCACTTTGGGAAACACCGGATTTTAGATTCAGTGATCGGGGTTAAGATCTAAGGGGGAGGCCGGGACAGTTTTGCCCTGACTCTGACAGTTGAGGCCGGCGATTTAGTTGTGGAGTACAAACTAATCAACTGTCCATTTGCCCTCACTTCTCTGAGGTTTGGATGCCTAAGAAGAAAGAATTTGAGCCAGTAAATGACTGTAGGGTCCTTAGACCCCAGTAAGCCCTCACTTTTGGTGGAGAGGATGGGCCTGTGGCTGCAGACAGACCTCACGGGACTCTGACCTGCCCTTGGTGTTTGTGTGACTCTGGTTTGGTGACTGTGCCTTCCTGTGCCTCAGTTTTCTCTCCATCAAATAAGCTTTTTCTCCATCAAAGTCTGTGGCTTTTCATGCTATCTGTAAATACACTTTAAATTACTCACCTGACCTAATGCTTGGCACAGAGGAGGTGTTCACACAAACAGCATTTATTATGAGTTGCCTCCATGAGAGAGCACCTTTAGGTCATATCCCTGTTGACAAGCTGCTGCCAGGTACATCTTCTGTCTTCTGTTTCTGCTTCTGGGAACACTAGACTTTCTATGGAGTGTCCTAAACCTCCCAAGGTAGTTGGCTGATGGCCTACAAAGCTTGTCTTTCTGTCCTCTCTACTCTGAGTATCGGGTGAAGAAGGTTCTGTCCTTGCCCAGATGAGGCTCTGAGGGCTGAGCCCTGGCTGGTGAGCAACTCCAGGAGCCACAGTCTTCAGACAGCTGGTAAATCCTGGCTCCCAGTAATCCCTGCCCAGGAAGCCACAACCCGGCCCTCGCACAGGCTCCTCAGCTTTATCTGGAGTAAGGATTTTGGGATAGGGTCTGGGGTTGGGGCTTCTAGGGCTGAGCTGCTCTGAGAGTATCCCAGGGGACCCCTCAGGCCAAGCCCTACTCCATTCTCCAGGGTCTTCCTCAGGGTGAGGTTTATGGAGAGGGCATGATATGCTTGGCTGAGACTGATCTCCTGCTGAGTCCCCCCATCAGACTGTCCTTCCTTTGCAGTGAGTGTCTGCGGGGTCTGGATGCAGGAAAGGAATTCTGATCTGTGGAAGTTTGTCTCCCCTGCATGTGTCCTGTGCTAAATGCCCAAACCCCAACATGGGACATAATGCAGAGAGGAACAGACAGTCGAGGTCTAACAATCCTGTGTGTGCAAAGTAGAAGTGACCACCCCCGACCCGACACCACCCAGGGATCCTGTGGAATCACTCACTGTGTAAGGTGAAATGTCCAGTTGCTCCTTTATTAATATCTCGTCGTGTGTTGACTTGCAGTGTGTAGGATCCTGCATCATTCAGGGTGACGTTCTTGATCAGCAGGGATGCATTGGAATATATTTTTTCTCGTCCACTGTATGCAGGCCCAAATATAACTTCGCGAGTTTCTATTAAATATGCTGTAAGGTAATGGCTGATGTCCTTGATCTTCCCTCTGTACCAGCTGTAGCCAGTAAGATTCTGGGGCAAATTGTGGACAAGTAGAAGAACATCCTTCCCCTCTGAAACAACGTGTGGCTGGGCTTCGATCATGACTTGGGCAGTGGTGGGTGGGTTCCAGAAGTTTAAAAGTGACGCTAGGAGGTAGAGCATCTGTCAATATGGAGAGCTTTACATCGTGGTGAAAAGATGGGGCTCAGTCCTGAGAAGGTCTCTTCAATCCTTAGCCTTGAAGAGACACACACATACACCTTTTGTGTGTATGTGTGTGTCCTACTGTTCTACTGGGTCAAGGTCAGCAGCATGACCCCCATTCCTTCAACACTTCTGACCTTGGCCGTTTTGCTGTTTGGAATCCTCTTCCCTTAGGGCTGCCTGGCTCCCTCCCCACTGCCCTCAGATCCTGTTCACATCAGGGCAGCCTTAGAAGCCTTCTTTCTTGACACCTCCTCCGGAGACCCTGGGTTTCCCTTTCTGACCTTTCCCTGCTCTGTTCCCTCCAGGGCTCTTGTCAACACCTGACCTCACATTTTAGATCTCTTTGCATGTTTGTCTTCCTCCCCATGAGAGCATGAGCTCCATGAGGACAGACGGTTTGTGATCTTGGTTGCACCCTAGTACCTGGGAAAGACTGCAGACTCCTGTAGATGTGAGAGTTCCCGGGGCCCTCCACATCCTGGTGGTGTTTTTTTCCTTTCCCAACTGTTGAGGTTTTTGGCTGAGGACACTGTTTCATGCCCTGCTTATGTTTTTAAGTGTCATTGATATAGTTATTCTCATTTTATGAAATGTAGTGGCCAGTGATAATTAAGCAGGAAAACAGAACACTTGAGATTTTCTTGCCTCTTACCAATTCCAGTTCACTGAGATTTTCCTGTTTTGACCCCTGTCCCTTTCTGGTGTATTTTCCCCCTATCTAGGCTCCAACAGAGCCTTGTTTCTTTTTTAGAGCCCCCTCCTCCCCAGGAGACCCCAGCCAGTAACTGCACTTCCTCCTCCTGTGCTCTCCTCACCTGTGAGCAGGAACCCCTGCCAGGTGATGTGCTGTGTGCAGGGAGGTGCTAAGGGGAACACCATGGTCTCTGCTGCCTGTGTGTCCTCCTCTGTGGAGATAAGCCTGGGATCCAGAAACTTTCAGATCCCGGATGCCAGCTCTGCTGTTCTTCCTCCTTCTGCACTGAGCCTCTTCCCTGGCAGGAGCACTTATCAGTCTCATGGGCGGGGTCTGTCCCCAGGACACCTCTCGTCCCCTCCCCTCAGTCCTGCCTCCTTTTCCCTCCTTCTCTTTTTCCTTTTGTCTGTGTTTCAGACCCCTGGGAACTGCTCTGCCTCCTTCAGCAGTGATTCTCTCACCCACTTCTACACACACTATGTGCAGAAACACAGACACACACACACAAAAGAGACACACACAGACACATACAGTCACACACATACCCTATAGGTTGGGCAAGCACAGTCCTGAGCCTCAGCCTCCTGCTGTCCCCATGGCTCTGGGTCAGGATGCACGTTCACACCCTTTGCCCTTTCTCATCCCCATCTGGCTCTTCCCTTCAGTGCAGGCACCTGGGGCTGCATCAGGTCCCTGTCACAGGGATGCCTGACTGTGCTGTGGGTGAGCTGAGTGTTGGCTGGTGAGAGGGACCCTTCCTTTCTCTGATTGCGTCTAACTTGGCTGCAGTTTCCAAGGATGGACATTCAGGACCTGGGTGTCCCAGAGGAAACCGTCCTTCCTGGAGGTGTGCAGAGTAAATCTCTCATGCCTCTTGGGAGGAGAGGCCTGTGCTGGTTGCTCAGTGGGGCCTGTGAGTCCCATGGTCACAGGGACAGTTCTCAGTCATTCTCTTGCTCCCTGGGGTCTGGCAGCTGAGCTGGGGTTCAGGGCTTTTCATGTTCTTCCTGACCATCTTGGGTGTCCTCTCTTCTCTGCCCAGCTGGTTGTCCTGTGGTCCCTGCACCTTTCCCGTGGTGGTGCCGCAGGATGTTGGGGTTCACTCGGGGTGGCTGGCAAAATATTAAGGAAATATTAGGGAAAGTTAGAAGAATATAGTCTCAAACCTTTTGGAAGGCCTAAAGGTTTTGATGGAACAGACTGAAGGCAGCCAGTTCATGACGTTAGAATTTTAAGTCATAGGGTAAAAGAGCAATCAAATTTCCCCAGCTAAGTCTCTTTACTCCACATCCCTTTGTCTCTACTCTGATTTGTTTGATCATGTAACCTTTCTGCAGGATGACCCTCTCAGGGGAGGTCAAAGGGGAATTACGCATTAATAATGTTTACTCTGGGCCCCAGAACCTAAAGCTTTTATCATTCGTAAAACCACTCTTTTAACCATGTTAATTATCCACAAGCATGTTGATTTAGAACCTCTGTTCTGAAATGTGTCCTGAATAAATGTGAGGATGGAGAGGGAGTCTTGGTCAGTTGGCTGCAATTGCCCTCTGAAAGCAGCCGATGACCATCCCTAGCCCACTCTAATCACTGTAATGGGTGTGAGAGTGCATTTATGCATCCGTTGCTGAGTCATGGTCTGCAGGACAGACCTCTGCAGCTGGTGGTGATCCAGACGTGATTGAGGTCTGAGCAGGAAGCAGGTAGTTACCCAGGAATCCTGCAGGACATGGCTCGTTAACACTCAGGAGGGGAAGCCTGGGACAGAGCAGGAGCTCAGAACTGGAGAGATTCATCCCGACTTACTATGTGGCCATGATGGGCTCAGCCCTCCATGTGCTGACATACTCCGGGGTCTGCTCTGAGGGTTTTGACCTGGCCAAGCTGCTCTCTCTGGAGGAAGAAAGGGCAGTGGCCAGAGAGCCTGTCTGGAGGGACTTTGCTCACAGCTGAGAGGGCAAGTGGGTTGTTTCTGGGAGCAAAGAGAACTAATACCCTCCGTTTTCCCCCATGCACCCAGGACAGGTCTGTTTTCCCTCCTGACTTCACCAGGGACAGCTGGGGGTAGGCGGCCACATCCCAGATGGTACCGTTGTATGACCGTCACATGCACTGAGCCTCCTGGGGTGCAGTGGGCAGGTCACAGGCTGTCTGGCTGATTCCCAGGGAGTCTGTGGGCCCCCAGGCAGCTGCTGTTCTGTGTCAGTGCTAGGCTTGGCCTGGGATGCCCCAGAGAACCAGACGGATGGAGTGTGGGTGGGCATTTAGAAAGCAGTGACAGAAAGAGTTGATGAGAATGGAAGGAGTTCATGAAGGGAACGTGTCCAGTGTGGCTTCATGTGCACCAGCACTGCCCTGGGAGATGTCCTACTGGCTGAGACCCAAGAAGGAAGGAATATGGGAAAGGAGCTGTTTGTAGAGGGAGCGGCTGCCAGGCTGTAGGGAGGGGCTGACAGTCCCTGTGGGGATGTCAGAGGGCGAGGAGGATGTGGGAGGATGTGAGCCAAGGTGACCCTGGTGAGGGCGGACCATGCTGGGCTGTGGGCCCTGAGAGAAGTCAGCAACCCCCAGGGAGGCTCCAAGCCAGGAGGGACTCTTCCGCCCTCTGGTGGACAGGAAGGGAAGTGTGGACGGCAGCATTCCCAGGCCAGGCTGCGTGTTTTATTATTCCTCATGAATCTGCACATTCCACATGAGGTCACACATATGTCATGTGACAGCTCCATCACCTTCCAGCCCGGTGAGTCTCACTCTCCATAGCTGTAACTTTACTGTTCTCCCTCTTTCACAATCAACCAGGTGTCCCAAACACAGATTTTTGTTACCTCCTGTGGTCTGTGTGTGTGTGCAATAGGCAGCACGGTGGATACCCTGGGGGCAGTGACGTCTGGGGCTGAGCACTGCACATGGGTTAGGAGCAGAAGAGGGAGAAGCAGGGTGGGAAGATCAATGTCAGGGGAGCAGGGACAAGTCATTTTCATTTCTCACTCCCAGAGGCCAGAACCCAATACCGTGACTCCAGGGCATAGCGCCACACCCTGCTGGTGTCCCTGGATGTCTTGAGTGCTCATAACGTCATATTGCCTTAGCATTTATTTTTTCAGGTGTAGGTTTACTTGCCTCACATCAGAGGCAGGGCTTGGTCACCATGGCAGTTTCTAATACTGTACCTGGTTCAAGTGGCTCCAGTTGGTGGCCAGAGATAAAATCTTAGAGCTATCTCTCATGCTTGGTATGCTGGGCTCCCCTCTCTCCGGCTGCTTTCTTTAAACTGACAGTTCTGACATTTGCCCTCAAATTTAAAGTGACCACCTCAGTGCACACCTGTAATTCCAGCTACCCGGGGGGCTGAGGCAGGAGAATTGCTTGAACGTGGGAGGTGGAAGTTGTGGTGAGCTGAGATTGTGCCATTGCATTCCAGCCTGGGCAACAAGCGCAAAACTCCATCTCAAAAAATAATAGCAAGAATAACAAAATAAATAAACAAATATAGTGAGCATCTCTCAGCCACACTGTGATCTCCTGGTCCTAGTGTTTGCTTGCTTTAAACACATGCATTAATGCTCCCTGCTGGAAACCTGTCAGATAGCATCCTGGACTTAATAAAGCCATTGGCTTACAGGTCCCTTCTCTCCTCCCTGCCTGGGCTCACTGACCTCTGTGTCTGTGGTCTGCAAGTGTGCTGAGTGCTCCCCAGTGTCTGTAAGTAGTGAAAGAACTTAAACTTTCACATTGTGGTTGTATCACCGTGTGGGGATTCAGTCAGGGTGGTGGCAAAAATATTAAGGGAAACATATTAGAGATAGTCACAGAATAGTCTGAAACCCTTTTGAAAGGCCAAAGGGTTTTTTTCTGTAGTTCTTGGCTGAAGGCAGCCTTGTCCCCTTAGTTAAATAAATTAGAGTAGAAACAGAGGAATGTGGGGAGTTTACCTGACTAACTTGTTTACTCATGTGATCCTACAAAATTAACCTTTGATCATTCCAGATGACTCTCTCAGTGGGGGAGGTCGACCAGGGATTTAACCAATAATGGTGTTTGCTTTGGGCATCGGAACTTATCCTTTAATCTTTAACCTCTAGTGATGTTGACTTGGTTTTTGTCATTTAATGTGTGCTCAATAAAGACCCGCAGGGCAGTGTGTCAGCACTGCTATCTCCTTACAGAACTCTCCTCTGTGTGGCCACAGACACTCAGTCAAACTGGCAAAGCATAATATCTGTGTGTCAGTGTACTTTATCCATCCGTCATTGTGTCAGGGTCTGCAGGACAGACCCCCACAGGTGGCAACCCTGACAGTGGTGCCCATTTCACCATCGCTGCAAGAGAGCTTGTCGGACCCCAGGAAATGAAGATTAAGAGGACTGCACGGTCAAGTCAGTAAAACAGTGAGTTAGTACGTCATTGGTGCCTGCTGGGGATTACCAAGATTGGGGTGGGGGGATTGTTCAGGCTGAGGTTTCATCATGGGACACCAGTTACCAGCTCAACAGAAACAGTATATAAAAGTATTGAAACAACTGCTCAAGGCTAGGGGAACCTCAGCTTCACAGGCTCAATTAAGGGACCTAACGCAAACTGTTGTTTCCCACAGCCCAGGGTTCCCGGCAGAAAGTAAGCTAGATGTAAAGCTCTGAGAACAAGTGGGGAGAAATCTTAGCATCATGCACAAGGGGAACGGTCCCAGTAACATTACCACTGGGCCAAAATAACAAAGAGGAAATGGGGTTCTGTCTGAGACCCCTCCTCCAATAGACAGGCAAGCAGCATTAGAAAGGGCACAGTGGCTCATGCCTGTAATCCCAGCACTTTGGGAGGCTAAGTTCGGCAGATCACTACAGGTCGGGAGTTTGAGACCAGCCTGACCAACATGGAGAAACCCTGTCTCTACTAAAAATACAAATAGCCGGGTGTGGTCGCCCATGTTTGTAATCCCAGCTACTCAGGAGTCTGAGTCAGTAGAATTGGTTGAACCCGGGAGGCGGAGGTTGCAGTGAGCCGAAATCATGCCATTGTACTCCAGCCTGGGCAACAAGAGTGAAACTTTGTCTCCAAAACAAACAAATATGAAACAAAACAAAACAAAAAAAGAAAGGGAGTTCTTAGCCTGCCCCTTTATACAGGATTGACAAATCAATCCGGTACATAAAAGGATAAGAAAAAGTATTAAAGTCCACAGCCAGCCAAGCGAGCAGTAGGCAGAAGGAAAGCCTTGACAGCAAGAAAGCTCACAAATCCAGAGCCGGCAAATGCTGCCAGGAACTCAGCCTCCATGGGGCTATGGTGACAGCCAGCCAGGCTCAACGTGCAGGAGTTAACCTGCTGGGGAGGGGTGGGAGTGGTGCACAAAAAAGTTTGCCCAGCAGGCAGCAGCACCCTGGAGGCGGGGGGAGGGAGTGGCACAAACAAAAAGCAAAAAATGGCACAGACAAAAAGTGGCAAGCCCAGTGCAGCCGCCAGGGACCCTGCAGCTACTCTCCGGGTCCATGGGCAGTCCACAGTGGAAATTTGTATGGGGATGGCTGCATATCAGGGCCAAGTCTATGTCATCTTCTTAGGCATTGTTACTGCAGATGGAGGATTCTGTTTAGAGATCTGGCCTGGACACGTGGGAGGGCGCCCATCCCATTCCTGTAAAGTTATTTTAAGGAAACACTATTAGCAAAGGTGGCACATGTTTTATTCTGCTAGAATCACTATTACTGTCATGTTTTACAATGTATCTCTTAGGAAATGGTGAGAGCCAACCATACAATATGCATTTAAAATGGACTCTATTATAATTTCAGCTTTCATAACTTTTTATAGAAACCATCTTCTCTGCAAAAACACAGAAAATATCTCTGTGTTCATTTCTATCGGGAACCCTGTATGCAGGGTGGAGAGAGTCACATTTCCCCCTGAGATGTTATGTAAAAATTTGAGGGTGACGTGATGTATCTGTCAATCCGTTACTCGCAGAAGGTACATCATGTGAAATTTTAATGACAGCATTATCCTGCAAAGTCAAAGAGGCAGGCACCAGCATGGACAAACTATGAGGGGTAAGAGCCGGATTTTTTTTTTTTTTTTTTTGAGACAGAGTCTTTCTCTGTCACCCAGACTGGAGTGCAGTGGCGTGATCTTGGCTCACTGCAATCTCCACCTCCTGGGTTCAAACAATTCTCCTGCCTGAGCCTCCCAAGTAGCTGGGATTACAGGCATGCACCACCATGCCCAGCCAATTTTTGTATTTTTAGTAGAGACAGGGTTTCACCATGTTGTCCAGGATGGTCTGGATCTCTTTACCTCATGAGCTACCCGCCTCGGCCTCTCAAAGTGCTGGGATTACAGGTGTGAGCCACCGCACCCAGCCAAGAGCCTGATTTTGATGTGGAGAATTGCTCTGACAAATTGAGAAAAGCTTTTCACAGTGTGAAGATACCAATTTCTTGTGACATCAGATAGAATGAGGATCCTGTTGTCTTTGGACCGCCGCATCCTGTGACGGAACAGGAGACTCTGAATATTTACCAACCACAGGTAGGTGGAGTTTTGAATCTCAGTTTCATAGGTTAAGGTTACAAAATCCCCATGTTCCACGGCATTGAATTTCTTGCTGGTGATGGAGGGGGCAGCTGCGCTGTGGAGATAACAGAGAAGATTGCCCTGTGTGGCATCTTTGATTCCTCCAAAGGCGTCTTTCAATCAGAGTTGTGCCTCCCACCTCTAAGCCCGCCCACGTCCTTGAAAGCCAATGGCTGGTATGTGTGTCACAAGACAGATGTACGACCATCTAAGGGTTCCAAGACAGTGAGGCCACCTGCTCTGTCTTAGGGAAGCACAGGCTTTCTCAGGTGTGAATTGAGCAGCAGTGTTGGGTCATGAACAGACATGTGAGTGGGAGTCACAGCCCCTGGTGCCCCTCCCAGTCCTTCCCTAATCAGCTGACTGGCTGGCCCACGTTGGGTTCCTCACCTGGAATGTGAGACTGCTGGGTCCCTTCCAAATTCCATCCTACTTTGCCCCCTTAGGTGTATTTTCTCTGCAGCTTCCCTTTCCAAGGACATTCTAGAGATGAGTAATAATGGGACTTCCCATTGTCCTGAAACCCTGAAGGTACTGAGCAGCCTGGCCTGGGACTGGATGTTTCAGCAGAAATAAGCCAGGGGAGACCAGAGTCAAGCCTGGAGGTCAGTTCAGCTATCAGGCAGTGGAGGCACAAGGTGGGGCAGTTTTCCCCAGATGTTTCATAGTGCCTGACTTGAGCCAGTGACCTCTAAAGATAGAGCAGAGTCCAAGGAATGACCTAGAAAGAGTGAAGGGGACAGGCAAGAGCTGGTGGCTTTGGAGCAGAACCATATTCCCTGTCCTGGGTTCTTGAAGTTTTCTCTCCTTCTGCAGAGGGCAGGTGAGGACCATGGAAATCCTTCTAGCAGTACACGTGGACATTTGCAAATGCAGGGCTGACTGGCGGAAATGGGGAGCATGAACTGCTGGAAATCTGGTCCTCATGGACCATGAGTGTTTGATGGATATGAGACAGAAATTTGGGAAGAAGTTTTGCAAATTTTTTTTTCATTGAACATTCTACTCTCTGATTCCATGGGTTTGACTACTCTAGGGACCTCATGTAAGCGGATTCCAGAGTGAATCAGAGGAGAGACTGCTGGTTGCAGGAGCTGGTAGTGAGGAGAATAAGGAGTTATTGATGGGTGTGCAGTTTCAGTTATGGGAGATTGGGAGTTTCTAGACATCTGCTCTACAGCTTGATGCCTATAGTTCACACACATTGAGTATTTCTTATGCATAAGACTTAGGATGAAAAGGGTTTTGTATTTCTGACATTTTTTGATTCTGAAATATTTGCCATATACTTACTGGTTTAGCATCCCATATCTGAGTGATTCAAGATCCGAAATGCCCCAGTGAGCATTTCTTTTCAACATCAGATTAGTAGGTAAAAGTGGGAGGTGATGAGCCAAATACATTCTTCCTCCTCCCCCACCACGTTTCTAGCTTGGTGATTAGTCTTTGGTGAATTCCCTACTGGCCCTGCTGCACTCGTATATTTTTGAATGCTTTGAGATGTGAGAAGGGCTGGTTGTTATTTTCTGTGTCATCAGAACTTTCCACCTTCCCATGGTTGCTTCTTTCTCTCAGTGTCTATGTTGTGGCAGTCATTAATAAGAACCTGTCAGGTCAGATTTAGGACAGATGTTTCTAATTCTGCAGAAACTGTTACTGGGATTCTGGTGGGCGTTGGGCTGAAGCTGCAGCTCCCTTTGGGTGGTGCTGTCTTCCTAACAGTATTGAGTCTTCAAGTCCATGCAAATGAAATGTCTTTCCATTTATTGATGTCATCTTTCTTTCCGCAATATTTTGTAGGTTTCAGGGTAGAATCCTTTGATCTTTTTTGATTAAAGTTATTCCAAAATATTTTATTCTTTTTGATGTTAATGTGAATTGAAATTCTTAATTTCCTTTAGATTGTTCATTGTTAATGCATAGAAATGCAACTGATGTTTGCATGTTGATTTTTTTATCCTGCAACCTTACTGAATTTATTTATTAATTCCAAATTCTAATTATACTTTTGGCTCTGGGGTACATGTGCAGATCATGCAGGATTGTTGCATAGGTACATATATGGCAAGGTGGTTTGCTGCCTTCATCCCCCGATCACCTGTATTTGGTATTTCTCCCCTCCTCTAGCTCCCCACTGCTGACCGCAGTGTGTAATCCTCCCTCCCCATGTCCATGTGTTCTAATTGTTCAACATTCACCTATGAGTGATAACATGCAGTGTTTGGTGTCCTGTTCTTGTTTCAGTTTTCTGAAAATGATGGTTTTCAAGTCTTTGCTATTGTAAACAGTGCCACAATGAACATACGTGTGCATGTGTCTTTATAATAGGACAATTTATAATTCTTTGGGTATATACTCAGTTGTGGGATTGCTGGGTCGAATGGTATTTCTATTTCTAGGTCTTTGAGGAATCGCCACCCTGTCTTCCACAATGGTTGAACTACTTTATACTCCCACCAACAGTGTAAAAGTGTTCCTATTTCTCCACATCTTCTCCAGCATCTGTTGTCTCCAGATTTTTTAATGATTGCCATTCTAACTGGTGTGAAATGGTATCTCAATGTGGTTTTGATTTGCATTTCTCTGATAACCAGTGATGATGAGCATTGTTTCATATGTTTATTGGCCTCATATATGTCTTCTTTTGAAAAGTGTCTTCATATCCTTTGCCCACTTTTGAATAGGTCTGTTTTATTCTTGTAAATCTGTTTTAGTTCTTTGTAGATTCTGGATATTAGCCCTTTGACAGATGGGTAGACTGCAAAAATTTTTTCCCATTCTGTTGGTTGTGATTTCACTCTAATGACTGTTTCCTTTGATGTAAAGAAGCTCTGGAGTTTAATTACATCCCATTTGTCTATTTTGGCATTTTAGACATGAAGACCTTGCCTATGTCCTGAATGGTTTTGCCTAGGTTTTCTTCTAGGATTTTTATGGCGTTAGGTCTTATGCTTAAGTCTTTAATCCATCTGGAGTTAATTTTAGTATAAGGAGTCAGGAAGGGGTCCAGTTTCTGCTTTCTGCACATGGCTAGTCAGTTTTCCGAACACCATTTATTAAACAGGGAATCCTTCCCCCATTGCTTGTTTTTGTCAGGTTTGTCAAAGATCAGATGGTTGTACATGTGTGGCATTGCCTCTGAGGCCTCTGTTCGGTTCAATTGGTCTATATCTCTGTTTTGGTACCAGTACCATGCTGTTTTGATTACTGTAGCCTTGTAGTATAGTTTGAAGTCAGGTAGTGTGATGCCTCCAGCTTTGTTCCTTTTGCTTAGAATTTACTTGGCTATGTGGGCTCTCTTTTGGTTCCATATGAAGTTTAAGGTGGTTTTTTCCAGTTCTGTGAAGAAGGTCATTGGTAGCTTGGTGGGGATAGCATTGAATCTATAAATTACTTTGGGGAGTGTGGCCATTTTCATATTGATTCTTCCTAAGCATAAGAATGGAATGCTTCTCCATCTGTTTGAGTCCTCTCTTATTTCATTGAGCAGTGGTTTGTAGTTCTCCTTGAAGAGGTCCTTGATGTTCTTTGTAAGTTGTATTCCTAGGTATTTTATTCTCTTTGTAGCAATTGTGAATGGCAGTTCGTTCTTGATTTGGCTCTCTTTAAGTCTGTTATTGGTGTATAGGAATGCTTGTGATTTTTTGTACATTAATTCTGTATCCTGAGACTGCTGAAGTTACTTATCAATTTGAGGAGATTTTGGGCTGAGACGATGGGGTCTTCTAAATATACAATCATGTGATCTGCAAATAGAGACAATTTGACTTCCTCCTTTCCTAACTGAATACCCTTTATTTCTTTTTCTTGCCTGATTGCTCTGGCTAGAACTTCCAATACTCTATTGAATAGGAGTGGTGAGAGAGGGCATCCTTGTCTAGTGCCAGATTTCAAGGGGAATGTTTCCAGTTTTTGCCCATTCAGTATGCTATTGGCTGTGGGTTTGTGGTAAATGGCTTTTAGTATTTTGAGATACATTCCATTAATACCTAGTTTATTGAGAATTTTTAGCAAAAAGGGCTGTTGAATTTTGTCAGAGGCCTTCTCTGCATCTAATCATGTGATTTTTTGTCTTTGGTTCTGTTTATGTGGTGAATTACATTTATAGACTTGCGTATGTTGAACCAGTCTTGCATCCCCGGGATGAAGCCTACTTGATCATGGTGGATAAGCTTTTTGATGTGCTGTTGCAATCGGTTTGCCAGTATTTTATTGAAGATTTTTGCATCTATGTTCATCGTGGATATTGACCTGAAGTTTTCTTTTCTTTCTGAATCTCTGCCGGGTTTTGGTATCAGGATGATGTTGGTCTCATAAAATGATTTGGGGAGGATTCCCTCTTTTTGGATTGTTTGGAAAAGTTTCAGAAGGAGTGGTACCAGTTCCTCTTTGTATGTCTGGTAGAATTCGGCTGTGAACCCATCTGGACCTGTGCTTTTTTTTGTTGGGAAGCTATTAATTGCTGCCTCAACTTCAGCCTTTATTATTGATCTATTCAGTGTTTTGACTTCTGGTTTAGGCTTGGATAAATTCCTGGACACTTAGACCCTTCCAAGCCTAACAAGTCTAAACCAGGAAGAAGTTGAAACCTTGAAAAGAACAATAACAAGGGCTGAAGTTGAGGCAGCAATTAATAGCCTACCAACCAAAAAAAGTCCAGGTCCACATGGGTTCACAGCCAAATTCTACCAGACATACAAAGAGGAGCTGGTACCACTCCTTCTGAAACTATTCCAAACAATCCAAAAAGAGGGCATCCTCCCCAGATCATTTTATGAGACCAACATCATCCTGATACCAAAACCCGGTAGAGATTCAGAAAGAAAAGAAAACTTCAGGTCAATATCCACGATGAACATAGATGCAAAAATCTTCAATAAAATACTGGCAAACCGATTGCAACAGCACAATCAAAAAGCTTATACAGCATGATCAAGTAGGCTTCATCCCGGTGATGCAAGGCTGGTTCAACATATGCAAGTCTACAAACGTAATTCACCACGTAAACAGAACCAAAGACAAAAACCACATGATTATCTCAATAGATGAATCTTGTCAAAGGCCTTCTCTGCAAAAGTGCTTTATGCTAAAAACTCTCAATAAACTAGGTATTGATGGAATGTATCTCAAAATAATAAAAGCTATTTACAACAAACCCACAGCCAATAGCATACTGAATGGGCAAAAACTGGAAGCATTCCCTTTGAATTCAGGCACTAGACAAGGATGCCCTCTCTCACCACTCCCATTCAATATAGTATTGGAAGTTCTAGCCAGAGCAATCAGGCAAGAAAAAGAATAAAAGGGTATTCAGTTAGGAAAGGAGGAAGTCAAATTGTCTCTATTTGCAGATGACATGATTGTATATTTAGAAGACCCCATAGTCTCAGCCCAAAATCTCCTGTAACTGACAAGCGACTTCAGCAAAGTCTCAGGATGCAATATCAGTGTGCAAAAATCACAGGCATTCCTATACACCAATAACAGACTTAAAGAGAGCCGTATCAAGAACGAACTGCCATTCACAATTGCTACAAAGAGAATAAAGTACCTAGGAATACAACTTACAAAGAACATCAAGGACTTCTTCAAGGAGAACTACAAACCACTGCTCAACGAAATAAGAGAGGACACAAAAAGTTGGAGAAACATTCCATGCTTATGGTTAGGAAGAATCAATATTGTGAAAATGGCGATACTCCCCAAAGTAATTTATAGATTCGATGCTATCCCCATCAAGCTAACAACGACCTTCTTCACAGAATTGGAAAAAACCACCTTAAACTTCATATGGAACCAAAAGAGAGCCCACATAGCCAAGTAAATTCTAAGCAAAAAGAACAAAGCTGGAGGCATCACACTACCTGACTTCAAACTACACTACAAGGCTACAGTAATCAAAACAGCATGGTACTGGTACCAAAACAGAGATATGGACCAATGAAACAGAACAGAGGCCTCAGAGGCAACACCACACATGTACAACCATCTGATCTTTGACAAACCTGACAAAAACAAGCAATGGGGAAAGGATTCCCTGTTTAATAAATGGTGTTGGGAAAACTGGCTAGCCATGTGCAGAAAGCAGAATCTGGAACCCTTCCTGACACTTTATACTAAAATTAACTCCAGATGGATTAAAGACTTAAGCATAAGACCTAACGCCATAAAAATCCTAGAAGAAAACCTGGGAAAAACCATTCAGGACATAGGCATAGGCAAGGACTTCATGACTAAAACACCGAAAGCAATGGCAACAAAAGCCAAAATAGACAAATGGGACCTAATCGAACTCCACAGCTTCTTGACAGCAAAAGAAACAGTCATTAGAGTGAACCAGCAACCAACAGAATGGGAAAAAATATTTTGCAATGTACCCATCTGACAAAGGGCTAATATCCATAATCTACAAAGAATTAAAACAGATTTACAAGAAAAAAACGCAAGCCCATTCAAAAGTGGGCGAAGGAAATGAACAGACACTTTACAAGAGAAGACATATATGAGGTCAACAAACATGAAAAAATGCTCATCATCACTGGTCATTAGAGAAATGCAGATCAAAACTACATTGAGATACCACCTCATGCCAGTTAGAATGGTGATCATTAAAAAAATCTGGAGGTAACAGATGCTGGAGAGGATGTGGAGAAATAGGAGCACTTTTACAGTGTTAGTGGGAGTGTAAGTTAGTTCAACCATTGTGGAAGACAGTGTGATGATTCCTCCAGGACCTAGAAATAGAAATTCCATTTGACCCAGCAATCCCATTACTGGGTGTAGATCCAAAGGATTATAAATCGTTCTATTATAAGGACACATGCACACGAATGTTCACTGTGGCACTGTTTACAATAGCAAAGACTTGGAACCAACCCAAATGCCCATTAATGATAGACTGGACAGGGAAAATGTGGCATATATATAGTATGGAATACTATAAAGCTATAAAAAAAGATGAGTTCGTGTCCTTTGTAGGGACATGGATGAACCTGGAAACCAGGTCTTCTCCCTCTAGGTGGGGAGACCACCACAGTGAGCATTCAGGACTGCGTGGCCCAGCCTTCGGGCTCCTTGTTGAACCACACCAGGCAAATCAGGATCTTCTCTGTGCATGAGGAGGATGATGAGCAGCTTCCTGTCCCTAAGCCCCAGGGAGGTGGGGCCGGGGGTCTGGAGTCTCACATCGGTGGCTGGGGCTGGCACTGACCCTGGCGCTGTGGTCGGGGATGCTTTGTCCTTCCCACTAACTTCATTTCCCCTGTGATTCTTCACCTCTGCTGACCACCACACCTAGCCGTCCTTCTGACCTCTTACCCTCAGGGCCTTGGACACCAAATTCTTTTCCCGGCCTGTCCATGAATTATCGTCCCCCACACACCCATTCACACCTGCTCACCTAATAAAGACACTGTGGAGGACCCGGAGCAGCTGGACTTGCCCGATGGGAGAGGGGATATTGGAGGAGTGGCTGCGTGTATCTGATAATAAAGACCCTGTCCTTTTTCCCAGTGCTGGGATCTCTCCATGTGAGGGACAGCAGGACACCCAGCGATCTAGCATGTGGGAGGAGAGGAACCTGATGAGAAAACAATTCAGAGCCTGTCCTTTATTGTTCTGGTTCACGTCTCTAAACCAGCTTGGTTGGTAGCAGAGCCTTCAGGGCACTCCAGCCAAGTGTATTTGGGCATCACTGTGGCCAGGGAGGGGAGGATACCCTGAGAGGTGCCCTGCCACAAACAGGCAGCTCATCCCATCTGAGCAGCTACAGGACAGGTTAGTGCAGTCGTTCCTCGTTTCATGATGGGGATGTGTTTTGAGAATTGTGTCATTAGGTGACTTATCACCATAGGGACATCATAGGGTGCACTTACACAAACCCGGATGGCACTGCCATGTAACCCAAGTCTTGATTCTTACAGGGAGTGAGTTTTGGATGGTCTTATCTTAGAGTCCAGGGAAGGCCAATTTGGAACCCTCAGTGTGTACGTATCCCTGTGAGGACAAAGCTCAGTCCCCTCCAGGATGGGACATGACCTGTGTAGCCAGCCTGTCTGCAGTGGCGGCATAGTCCTGCTGTAAAATGACACCTTCCAGGGGCTTAGCCCCGGGCTCTGCCTACACCGGGCAGGGCTGGGTACAGGTCAGTCCTGGGAGACTTGGTCCACTTGTGGTAAGGTCCATGGCCGTCCTCCCTGTCCATGTGGCCATCTGCACCTGGATCCCCTGAATAAACACTGAGGGCTGTATGACTTTCTGAGGATTGGGTTCTACTAACTCTCAAGGTCCCTGCTCTCCTCACTTGTTTGTTTGAGATCTGAGTTTTGTTTTACCACAGAACTCCTCTACTTACGGAGTTTTCCTCACTTCCTACAAGAAGGGGAGTTTCCTGCTCCTGTGACAGTGGAGAGCAGACTTCATCTTGGTCCTCTCTCAGGTAACGAGCTGGTTTGGGGTTTTGTTTTAGAACTTGGTAGTTACAGGTGAAGGTTTATTGCTTCTTGACTGTAACCTCTCCTTATGCTTTGAGTATTCAAAAGTATGTAAATTGTGCAATGGCTGTTTGTGTTTTTGGTTTTCATCACTGTTCCTCTGGATTTGACCAACTCTTTGGCCTGTCTAGTGCCCCGAACACCTTCCAACTTGGTCACATCCAACAGGAGCTCTAAATGATGGTGAATCAGGCCTCTACAGTGGCTAAAACACCTGCAACTGCTGAACATCAAATTCCACCTCTAGAAACACCTGCCAGTTTAACCCAAAACATGTTTCTTTGAAAAATGTTTAAATGGCTGCCAGAGGGTCAGCAAACAAGAGTGACACTGCAAAGCTGCCTTTTGTGGGGAAATTTACATCATAGAGACTCTTTATTAATGCAGGCAGGTCTTCCCTTATCTGAATCTGGAAAATTTAACTGAATCTTTGGTTTTGATATTTGTGTGATTTTGAGTTGTTGAGGTACTCGTTCACCTTTTTGAAAATGCCTCACACATCCTTGGCTGAGTCATAATCTACATTAAGGCTTATTAGTATCAGTTGGGCAGATATTTCTGGTAAAAAAAATTCAAAATCCTGTAATATCGGCAGTGTGTCCTAGCTAAATTCTGATCATAAGAAGTCTGAAAGTGTTATAGTAGGTAGCTCATCAGACATGAGCAGGGCAGGAAGCAGCTTTCCACCCCATACACTAGGAATGTCAGCTGACTATCAAGTGATGGTGAGGTGGTTGTTAACTGCCTCTCAACAGTAATAATTGGTCACAGCCAGTGCCAGGTAAAGGCAGTCTTTCGATAGATAGAAAACACCTGAAACAGGTAATGAGCAGTTTGCTGATAAATTCACAGAAGCTGGGAGCGTGGGCTCAGGCATGTAAATGAAGAGGCTAAATGGTGAGGGCAGGAAACCTCAAGTGAGCATGCGTACAATTCCAGTAAACACGGGACACCTGCTCCCCTCTCGAGGGCTGGAGGGTCACTGTGCGTGCCGACGCCTCACTCCAAGGGAAAAATCGGAGAAGAGATGCAGACCCCAGAATTATGCCAGCATACAATAGCGTAAGTAAAGTCAAACCACGCTCTTGATCTATCGTCACCTGCTTGCTCCTCTTTTAAGTGTACTATTTTTTTTTTAACTCTTGCTCTAAAGCTTTTTAATAAACCTTCACTCCTGCTCTAAAACTTGCCTCAGTCTCTTCTGCCTCATGACTCTTAGTGAAACTCTTTCTTCTGAAGAGGCAAAAATTGAAGTTCCTGCAGATTTGTCCAAATCTGCTGCTAACATACTTTGGTGCCGTTTCCAGATAAGTATGGTGGCCAAGAGAAACGTTTTTTAAAAGAGCTCTATGATGAAAAGCCAGCTTAATGAAAAACTGATATTCAAGCCATGTATTTATTTCATGTAAAATATATATATTCAGGTAGAATACATATTAATATTAAATATATATGCAGAATATATATTCCTATTATCTATGTATTCAGAAAATCTGAATATATATGTTCAAGTCCTTTCTGCTTTTCTTTCATATCTTTAAAAGGTTTTCCTTTCAGTTGACTGAAATCTATTAAAATCGTGTGCTTAGTGTCACTTATTTTTCTTTCTTAAGAATTCTTTTTCTGTTTATTTCTTTGCCTCTTTTTTCTTTTGCTACTGTTGATGCCCCATGAAGGGACCTAAAATATTTCTAACAGCCTGGGTCCCCTTTAAGAAAGCAGAAATGATAACACAGCTGCCGCCATATGGGAGGAACCAGTTTTTGTTTTTAAACCCCAGAGCGTGGTAAGTGAATAAATTCCCCTCAGGGTAAAACTCTGCTCTCTTTGCTCTTGTGTTACCTGACCTCTTTGGCTTTTGGGGGCATCAGGCATTACTTTCTACTGTAAAAATACATGATCTTGTGTCTGTGTTGGCTCCTGGGTCAGGGGCATGAGCTCTGGTTTTGGAGGTGACTAACAGTAGTTACAATGAATGATTATTACTTCAAAGGCCATTTATTTCTTTGTGTTGAGACAAGAAAGACATGATTTAAAGAATTCTAAAAGTAGAAATTCATGAAAAGTAGAATTTGTGAAATTCTAAATGTAGAGGAGGCAAAAATCTGGAAGGCGGATGTTATTCAGGAGACCTCAGAAATCTCAGGGTGTCCTATTTCCAGATGAAGTGAATGAGGTTTAATTATGGAGTTGGGTTATACTGGGCACATAACTCATCTGCCTCAGTGTTTTTTTAATTTGTGAAAATCAGGATGCTGACACTCAGGACTTTTACTGAGAACTGTAACTATTAATATAGTGTCTGGTGCACAGTGAGTGATGACTCAGCGTAAGCTATTATAATTATGGGAATAGACAAAGGTGCCACCCTGGGCCCCCAGAATGGGAGGAATTTTCTAGCCAGAGTCCTGGAAGGCCAGCTGCAGATGAAGATGGTTAAGGGGGAACCTTAGCTTCTAGAAGTAAAAGGACTGGGGAGGAGTAACTCATGCACAATATTCTGTGAAAATACGTTTAGCCAACAGCTGGACTATCCAGAGTGGGTGTGACTTCTGTCACAATTACTGTCTCCTGAGAGCCCAAGAATGTGTCCTAGAGTCAGATCGCTTTGATGTAAGCCATGCCTAGAAATGCACTTCAGAGCCGCTTTGAACATACTGTTCATCTCGCCGAGGAAAAGAATTCATCTTTCTAGAGAAATCCACTCTTGTGGTCCAGGCCATTATTCATGTCTCTGTATTATTGTAATTTATGAGGTGTTAAGATAAAGACTAAAGAAGTGTGAAATAAGGAATAACATGTCTGAATTAACAGGGAAGAACTGGGACTGGTATGTGTAAATAAGAGGAAGCATGTATAAATCTTGTGTGAATATATAAGGAACTTATTGTTTTAAATAGACGTCTTCATATAAATAATAGCCACTGCCTTGAGTGGATAGCAGACTGCGTCATTGCTGGAAGAACATTCCCGCAGAGCCATGAGAGACTGAGCAGTGTGGCTTCTTTACTACATTTTGGGCTAGAGTGAGTAAAATATTGAAGAGAAGTGAGTCAAAGAAGAAGATGGGTGAGGATGAGAGAAATGGAATGGTGAAAAGAAAGAACTGAAAGGAATGTTTACCAAGTGCTCATTAGGTACCAGGCTCTGTGACTAAGAGCTTAAACATTTAAATTTACTCATTCGCTGTCATTTTCTGAGGCAGTAAGAGTCACTTTTGTGCTGTAGCTAAGAAAAGAGGCTGAGGGAGGTCAAATGAGTGATTCAGGGTTATCAAGCCACTTCATGGTACAGCCAGTGTGTTTCACATCAAAGTTTGTTTGCAGACAAAAAAGTGAGACTCAGAAGAAAGGCAAAGCAAGTTTTTATTTGTGTGACATTTATTACAGTTACCTGTTTTAGGCAGAATAAAGGCTAAAAAACTAGGATTTTTAAGGTGAATCTGAAGTGGCCTAGCAGCCTTAGCTTGACCTATTCTTCTTGGAGTTGTCCACACTTATGGATTAATATCTTCTTCTATTAAGGGAAGACAAACAGTTTTTCCTGGGGCCATGAGGATACTGGTCTCCATATGGGCTAAAATGTCTCTACCTTCCTGGTGTGGTTGCTCATGCCTGTAATCCTAGTACTTTCGGAGGCCGGGGCAGGTGGATTATGAGGTCAGGAGGTGAAGACCAGCCTGGCCCAGATGGTGAAACCCCGTCTCTACTGAAAATACAAAAATTAGTTGGATGTGGTGGTGGGTGCCTGTAATTCCACTTAGGCAGAGAATTGCTTGAACCTGGGAGGCAGAGGTTGCAGTGAGCTGAGATGGCTCCTCTATACTTAGCCTGGGTGATAGGGTGAGACTCTGGCTCAAAAAAAAAAAAAAAAAAAGTCTCTACCCAATAAAAAAGTGGGGCTTTCAGGCATGATTTAAACAGGCATGTGTAAATAATAAGTCTCCCAACTACAACTAATTGAGAAAAATATCAGGTTAGAGTCTTTCCTGAGATACACACCACAGTTGTTCTATGGGAAGAATGAGGGCCTGGATTGGAGAAGAGAACAGACTGGCTTCAGTATCCAGGAGGATGTCCACCTTCTTCCCTCCAGTTTTCAATATCACCCGAGGCTCCTGAGCAGTGATGGCAGCCTGAGCCACTGGAGTTGGGGGTTTGAGCCCTGGGACCCATCAGTCCTGCTGGATCATCTGTGAGACCAGTACTGGACCCAGTGTCCTTGGTCTCCAGGGGCAGTTCTGTCTCCAGTGGTCTCCACCACACGCTGGACAGGGTCCAGATGGCTTTTTCTTGTTGCCTGGGCAATTCTTCTTAAAGTGCCCTGGCTTGCCACACCGGCAACAACTAGTGGATGCCCCTCAGGGACCTGGACTCTTAAGGCTTGCAAAACAACCACTGGAACCTCAGTCATTCTCTTGTGCTTTCTCTCTTTCTCCTGGGTCCCCTCTCAGTCCCTCTTGTGAAAGACCATGGTGGCCACCTTCAGGAGATTCTCCAAGGTGCTGTCTGGTCCTATAGCCTGTTTCTGTATCTTCCTTCTAATATCAGGAGATGCCTGTGTAATAAACTCGTACTTCAGGATGAGCTGCCCCTCAGCTGAATCAGGGGACAAGGAGGTGTGTTTTATTAAATCAGGGGCAAGGAGGTATGTTTTATTAAAGCTTCTCTCAGCCTTTCCAAAAAGGCAGGGAGCTTTTCATTTAGTTTCTGGTTTAACAAGGACATTTAGGGTAATTAAGAGGTTTGGTTCTGGTTCTTTGCAAGCCTGTTAAAATGCACATGTAAAGCATTTTCTGTTTATCTACAGGGTCACAGGGATTTCACTCAGAACTATTAGGAGGTACAGCCTCTCTCTATACTGAGAATGGTTGTCGTGTTATTTCCTTACGTTCCCTATCTCCCTTTTATTGTGGTCTACTATACGAGACATAGGTCATCTCCAAACTATTCTGCTGCTTGCAGAGCTGCCTGCTTTTCAGCTACAATGAGGGTTTGGCTTAGAAGCAGCATAACTGCTCTTCATGTGAGATCAAACACTTGTGTTAAATTTCGGAAGGAATCTATATACCTATCGGCATCATCGAAAAATCAGCCCGAGTCTCCCTTTATTTGCGTAAGGTGCTATAATGAGATGGGAATATGTACCCTAGTGTTGCCCCTTCCATCTGGCATTTCTTGTAGGGGTAAAGTTGAAGTTGGGGCAGTCGGGAGTTTTGGAGATGGTGGAACTGATGGCACAGTTGGAGGGGGCCCTGAATAAAGGAAACTAGAAGAACTGGGGCACATAGAAGCCGCCTCCAGTAGCTTCTCATAAACTTGGTCTTCTGACCTAGGGGAACTGCTCTTTAAAGACCAGCCTGATATGATTGTTAAGAGGGCTGAGTCAGGCCAGGCACATTGGCTCATGCCTGTAATCCCAGCACTTTGGGAGGCTGAGGCAGGCAGATCACCTGAGGTCAGGAATTTGAGACCAGCCTGGCCAATATGGTGAAACTCCATCTCTACTAAAAAAACAAAAATTATCTGGATGCAGTGGTGTGCACCTGTACTCCCAGCTACTTGGGAGGCTGAGGCAGGAGAATCTCTTGAACCTGGGTGGTGGAGGTTGCAGGGAGCCAAGATAACACCACCGCACTCTAACCTGGTGACAAAGTGAGACTCCATCTAAAAAAGAAAGGGCTGAGTCAATTGTGCAATGCTTGCAAAGGTCTAGGTTGTCTCACAGGGCAAGGAAAGCCTATACATAGGGGATCTCAGACCATTTGACCTCCTGTCTACAGAAAAAATCTAATTGTTGGATAAGATTAAAGTCAAGGCTCCCTTCAGCTGGGCAGGTCTGTTCATTCTCAAGATGGCAAGAATGTCATGCCCTTGGGCAAAAGATAATGAGTCACTCATTTTTTAAAATTTGGGGTCAAAGGAGTACAAAAAGCAATCCAGAGGAGTACAGGCTGAAGATGACTTGCTACCCATCCTAGAAAAGAGACAAGAGAAGAGGTGTTCCTGTGTCCTTGTTCTTTTTGGTTTGACCAAGGGTGGAGGGGAAAACAGGGGCGTTCCCCCAGCTGTTCTCCCTCCTTGTTCCCTGGATCCTGGCACAGTGTGTGCCACCACATGATTGCAGGCATGACCCTCAAACATGGTCCCAAAGGTCCTAATCAGTGGGGATAGTCATGCTTACCCATGTGACCTTAGTCCTCTGCCTGGTGATTGCCCTTTGACCTCTTAGACCTGTGTGACCTGCATTGATCTTTGATGGATGTGTCTCAGGAAAGATTATGTAACAGTTGCATTTGAGCAAGGCACCTTAATGGAGGGAGTATACTGGGCTGAGCTATATACTCTGGTATTATGGACCAGACTAGAGAATTTATTCTTAGGTGGTGGTTCTGGTTAACTTCCAAACATAAAATCTCCTTTCTATTTAGATGCCATTCTAGTTGTAGGCAGAATAGGTGTCTCAAAAGAACATAAGTGTTAAATGGTGGTTTTCCTGCTAATGGATAGTGTATTGAATTTAAAAATTGGTTTTGGAGTTCATTTTTTTCTTTTCTGTTGAAAGCAGAGTTCTCCCCATCACAGAGTGCGGTATAAGGTTTGGTCTCTAGCAGAGGTATATAAAAGGGAGAACTGGAAAGCCAGAGGCTTTTGGCAAAGGACAGAGTAAGTTCAGTTCCCCATTACGAGGATTACCATTTCACTAGATGGCACTGTAAGCCTTGAAATACCAGGCAGTAACTTTCCTTCTTATGCTCTCTAAATAAAGGATAGACAGGGAAGTCTGACATGTAGCATGCCGTCACCACAGCATACCTGCTAGCAGGAGAAAGTTAATTCACCTCATAGAGGAACTATCTTATTGGGTTCCAATAAGAACACAGTTCTCATGGAGGAGCGGATGAGCTGTGGCTGCAGACAGACCTCATGTGACTCTGATCTGCCCCTCCTGATTGTGGGACCCTGGTTCAGTGACTGTGTCTCCCTGTGCCTCAGTCCCCTCTCCAAAAATTAGCTAAATGGCAAATGCTTTGTAGCTTTTCATTTTGTCTCCAAATGAACTTTAAATTATGTACTATCGACTGATCTAATGCTTGGCACAGAGAAGGTGTTCACAAACCGTATTTATTTATTATTTGCCTCCATGAGAGGGCACCCCGGGCCTGATTCCTGTTGGTCAAGGTGCTGCCAGAAACATCTCTCTTTGGTTTCTGTCCCTGGTGACACGGAACGTTTTACGGAGTCTCCTAAACTTCCATGGGCAGTTGGCTGGTGGCCTGGGAAACTTGCCCACCTGTCCTGTCCACTCTGATTCTCAGGTGAAGGACAAGGCTCTGTTGTTGCCTACAGGAGGCTGTGGTGGCTGAGCCTCAGCTGCTGAGCAGCTCCAGGAGCCACGGCTCTAGGACAACTGGTAAATACTTGATCTTGGTCAACCCTGCCCCGGCACAGGTTTTCCAGGGTCAGTTGGAGTCAGGATCCCGGACAGGGTTCTGGGGTTGAAGCTTTCAGGAGTGAGCCTCTTTGTGAGGATCCCAGGGGCCCCTCAGGCCAGGCCCTGACTGGGTCCTGCTGGGTCTTTTTCAGAGTCAGGTCCATGGGTAGGGCACGGGGTGCTTGGCTGAGACTGATCTTCTTCTGACATGTGGCATGCTTTCACCACAGCATGACTTTCACCTCCGTCGGACTGTCCTTTCTCATCAGTGAGTATCTGCAGAGTCTGGACGCAGGAAAGAAATTCGGATCATTTGATCTTTGCTACCCTGTGTGTGTCCTGCACTTAATGCCCATCCCATAATGAGACCTAATGTAGAGGGGGACACAGGCACAGTCCAGGCCTAACAGTCCTGTGTATGTGAAGTAGAACTGACCCCGACACCCAGAGGTTATGGGGAATCACTCACAGTATACACTAATATGCCCAGTTGCTTCTTCAGTCCTAAGATCTAGCTTTATGACTTGTAGGGTGTAGAATCCTGTGTCATCCTGGATGTCGGTGTACACAGAATTGTCCAGCTACTTCTTCACTTGGAAGATACAGCTCGATGACTTGTAGTGTGTAGGATCCTGGGTTGTTACGGGTGACATCCCAGATCTACAGGGATGCATTGGAACGTACTGTCTCTTGACCACTGTGTGCAGGCTCCAGGATAATTTTTTGAGTGTATATTACATATTTAATAATTCAATGATTTTGGCCCATCCTTTCCCCTTTGTACCACTTGTGGCCAATAAGATGCTGGGGCAGATTTTGGGCGAGTAGAACCTCCTTCCCCTCTGCAGCATTGGACAGCACGGCATCAACAGTGACTTGGGTAGTGGTGGTCAGGTTCCAGAAGTTTAAAAGTGAGGCTAGAACAAGAAGAGAGCATCAGTCAATATTGGGACCTATGTATTGGGGTGGGAATATGGGGCCCTGTGTCCCGAGAAGGTCTCTTCACCCCTCAACCTTGAAATGTGTGTGTGTCCTACCGGGTCAAGCAGCATGACACCCATTCCTTCAACACCTCTGACCTTGGCATTTCCCTGTGTGGAATCCTCTTCCAAAGGGGTCTGCATGGCTCCCTCCTCACTGCCCTCAGATCCTGCTCACATCAGGGTGTCCTTGGGAGACCCCTTTTCTGACACCTCCTCTAGGGCCCTTGAGTCTTCCTTTTTTACTTTTCTTTGCTCTGCTTCATATAGGGCTCTTGTCAACACCTAACCTCACATTTCAGATGTCTTGGATGTCTGTCTTTCTCCCCATGAGAGCCTGAGCTCTGTGAAAGCAGGGACTTGTTTATTCTTGGTTGCACCCAAGATCCTAGGATAGGCTGCAGATTCTTGTAAATGAGTTCATGAGAGCTCTTGCGGTTCTCTGAATCCTGGGGTTTATTTTCCAATTTCTGAGGTGGTGGCTGAGGACAATGCTTCATGCCCTGGTTATTGTTTTATTAGAAGCATTATCTGATATGGTTATTATCATTTTTCAAAATGTAATAGCCAATGATGATTAACCAGGAAAAGAGAACAATTGAGATTTTCCTACCTCTTAACCAATTCCAGTTCAATATGATTTCTTTGTTTTGACCGCTGTCCACCTCTGGTGTCCTTTCCCCTGTGCAGGCTATGACAGTAGCCCTTTTACCTCTCACAGTCCCATCCTCCCAGGACACCCCAGCTAGTCACCTGTGAGCAGGAGCCCCTGCAAGGGGATGCGCCATTGTCACAGAGATGGGGGCTCCGTGGTCTCTGCTGCCTGCTTGTTCCTCTTTGTGGAGAGTGGCCTGGGATCCAGAAACTTTCTGAGTGCAGCTGTCAGCTCTGCTGTCATTCTTTCTTCTGCAGTGAGCCTCTTCCCAGGGCAGGAGCACTTCTCAGGCTAATGGATGGGTCTGTGCCAAGGATACCTCTCTGTCCCTTCTCCTCTCAGTCTTGCTTCCTTGTCCCTCCTTTTGCCTCTGCCTTCTGTCTGTATTTCAGGCCCCTGGGAATTGCTGAGGCCTTGGTCTCCTTCAGCAGTGATTCACTCAACCTCTACACACACTATGCACAGACACACACACACACACACACACACACACACACACACACACAAGGAAACACACACAAATGCATACTCTGTAGGTTGGGCAAGCACAGCCCTGGGTCCTCAGAGTCCTGCCATCTTCATGGCTCCAAGTCAAAGAGTAAAATCGAACACCCTACCCTCTCCTGTCCCCATCTGGCTCCCCACTTGAGAGCAGTCTGGACTGCACCAAGACCCTGTCACAGGGATACACGCTGACATGCTTTGACCCTGCTGAGTGCTGGCTGATGAGAAGGATCCCCCCTCTCTCTCATTGTGTCAAGCTTGGAAAAGCTTCCAAGGATGGACATTCAGTTACCTGGGTGTCCTAGATAAAATTGCTTTTCCTTGAGGTGTGCAGGGCAAATCTCCCATGTCTTTTGGAAAGGGAGGCCTGTGCTGATTGGTCAGTGGGGGCTGTGGGTCCCAAGCTTCCAGGGACCCTCTCAGCCACCATCTTGTTCTCTGGGGCCTGGCAGCTGAGCTTGGGCTTAGGCCCGTGTGTGTTCCCTCTGACCACCTTGGGTGTCCTCTGTCCTTTGCCTAGTTGACTGTCCCACCTTCCTCATGGCTGGTGCAGCAGAGAGGGGGAGCTGCTCAGGGACCATGCAGGACATGGCTGCTAAAGACCCAGGAAAGGGAGCCTGGGAGAGGGCAGGGGCTCTCTCATTGTATGAGCTGCAAACATCAAGTTCCCCAGCATGTAGCAGGGTCTTTCCTCTTCATTTTTATAGATGAGTGGTCCTGAAAGGTGTTGTGGGTGGTGTGAAGACTCTTATCAAAATTTTCTGAGCCCTCATTAAATATTTGTACCTGCTAATCACAAAAATGACTTGGAATTAAACTGAGTGCTTTAAGGAATTCAGGTGTGATTTGCTTTTCTGGGAAGACAACTGAGTAAGTGGTTTATCAACAGAGGAGTATAACCCAACAGAGGAAGAAAGGAAGGACAATGAAATTGTAAAGTGCGGACAGCTGTGATGTCTTTCGCACATTTATCGCAGTCAAACAGCTCCAAGGAAGTACTACGCTTATAATTATGTAAAAGAACATAAAAATCTCAGGATTGTCAAACTCTTTACACCAAAGAGATAGTCCAGCCTGTAGACTGATGCAGGGCCACCTCTTCTCCCCAGATTAACAACTGTTACTTTGCGACGTTGTGTGAATGCATTGTACATTTGTCAGAACCCCACAGAAAGGCAAAAAAAGCGTCAGGCATCTCTGGATGACTGCCCTCACAAAATGTTTTTTGCTGAACTCAAAGCTTTTCGAGATGTACATCCTCCCATAAAACAAGGTCACGTCAATTGTAACCTTCGGTGTGCAATCCAGGACTTGCTCCTAACGCTAAATCCCGTTAGGTCTCACACTGATAATGCTTTATTTTCCAAGTACAAAAGAAAGACAGGATGAGACTAGTCATTTTTTCTCCTACTTGTCTCTTTCTATCTGCTGTATCCCCTTTAAGAGGATGTTTACATATCAGGCCTCCTGAAAACCTCTTCAAAGACAAGTCATGGAGATATTTGATGACTCATGTTTTGCCAGAATGCACTCTCAAGCTCCAATGGACTCGGACACTGACCTCAGTCACTCATGTGGTTTTACATTTTGGGGAACAAAATAGGGGCCCTCTGAGTGGGGCTTGGCCTTTTGACCTGCGGAGATTCTCCTCCTGGTGCTCGGTACCAACTATAGAGCTTTAACTGATTGTGTGCCTTTCTGGAGGACCCTGCTTGCCCCAGTTGTTTGATATCTGAGTTTTGTTTTGCCATGGACCTCCTTTACTGAAGGAGCTTTGCTCTCTTTCTACAAAAAAGTGAGATTTCTGCTCCTGTGACAGTCAAGAGCGGCCTTCAGCTTGGTCTCAGGTAAGGAGCTGGTGTGGGGTTTTGTTTCAGAATTTGGTAGCTGCAGGTGAAAGTTTACTGCTACTTGGCTCTAACCTCTCATTAGGCTTAGAGTGTTCAGCAGTGTGTAGTTAGTATAATGGCTATGTGTGGTTTTGGTTTTCATTGTTCTTCCTTTGGTGTCCTGACACCTTTCTTTCTTTCTTTTCTTTTTTTTTTTTGAGATGGAGTTTCGCTCTTGTTACCCAGGCTGGAGTGCAATGGCGCGATCTCGGCTCACCGCAACCTCTGCCTCCTGGGTTCAGGCAATTCTCCTGCCTCAGCCTCTTGAGTAGCTGGGATTACAGGCACGTGCCACCATGCCCAGCTAATTTTTTTTTTGTATTTTTAGTAGAGACAGGGTTTCACCAAGTTGACTAGGATGGTCTAGATCTCTTGACCTCGTGATCCACCCACCTCGGCCTCCCAAAGTCCTGGGATTACAGGCGAGAGTCACCGCGCCCGGCCTGGCCCATGACACCTTTCCACTTGGTCAAATCCAACAGGAGCTCTAGATTCTAATCAGTCAGGACTCTAAATTGACTGAAATCCCTGCAACTGCAGTACATCAAATTCCACCTCTAGAAACACCTACAAGTTGAAGGAAATAAAAATATTTTAACAGAAAATATATTCATTTGACACATTTTGAGACAGCTGTCAGAAAGCCAATGAGCAGAAGGGGTCCTGCAAAGCTGCCTTTTGTGGAAAAAATTTACATCATAGAGACTATTTATGCAGGCAGGTGTTCCCTAATCTGGATCTGATTAGGGCAGAATCAACTGGAGACAATTAGCTGAATCTGATACTTTAAAGATACAAAATAATTACTTAGCATTGATTTCCTCTGTGGGCTTCTACATGCCAGGTTTTATCTTTACAAGACCAGCTTGGCTAGTAAAACTTCCGTTCTCTCTCCCATAACCTGTCTTGCCACTAAAACCTGATGTAACACCATAACTGGTCTGTGGGCATGCTGGTATGCCGGAAAATAATCAGCCAGCAAAAGGGTAAGAATTTATTCCATTCAAGACTCCTGGCTTCTCTCTGTGCAGTCTTTTCAGTTGAATGGTAAAAATCACTGTTTTCTCCACAAAATTTTGACTAATGGGAGAAGATTCGGGCTTGAGTATTCCTGGTTTAGTGACCCTGGTGTATTTTTAGTAATTTGGGGATATGAATATTCGTATTTAATTTTTCACTTCCAGAAATAATTTTTCTCTTCATTTTTTTCCTCCTATGTTGTTAATAAAGGAGCGTACTGGATGAATTTTCCTCTGATCTTATGTCTTTGAAGGCCTGATTTGTGACAAAGTGAGAGCACTCTCTTTAGTCTGCATCATACGATGGAATTTGTTTGTTTGTTTGAGTCACATAAAATGACCAGCCTTCAAGTCCCTGGGAACTCAAGGTGTTTTGTTTTGTTTGTTCCAAATGGATCGAGCTCCCGGGAGATTTTGTCATAATAAGTTCCATCCATAAGGGGCTTTGGTCATCCCAACTGTTGTTGCCTGGATAGGACTGTGGCAAAAAGAGTCTTTTGCTTTCCTAGCTATTCCTGGGAGTCAATATTTTATTTCACTGGGACCGGGGAGGAGAGGATCTTTGGGACTGCATCTTCACTGAAGAGGCTATTGCATTGAGTCACTTAGAATCAGTACACCACTGGAAATTCTAACTGTCCATGGCCAGAAGTTAGATCCATTAAATTGGACTTCTAAGTTAAAATATATATATATATAAAGCATATACAATATATATATATACAATATAAAGTATATACTATATATATATATATATACAGCACTTAAAGCGGGGACAGTTTTAGCTGTGTATTTTCCAAAAGTTGTGTGCTCTACAAATAAAAAGGTGCTTTTGTTGCTACCTTTGGTCCGCAGGAGGAATGGGAGTCCTTTGCGGAGAGCATGGGAGACCCATGAGTCCTTTGCCGTCCTCTTTTCTGCCTCTGAGGGTGAAATGAGAGTGTGCAGCACTTTGGTAGGTAGCCATTCTCCCAGTTCGGCTCGGGGCGCAGCATAGCTGCAGTCCTCCTTGTGTGGCTACATTCATCATGAGCCGTGTCTGAAAGAACTGGTCGCATTTCACAGGCTAGCATGCTGTCTGTCTGACGGTGCTGGTGTTTTAACGAGAGCATCGTTGACAATTCTGTAACCTGAGAGCGCTGCCTAATTGTATTCTATGTAATAATGCGTGGGCTTGAGGAGGAGGCAGGTTTGGGGGAGAAGGAGGGAGAATGCACGTGTGGATCAGGGAAAGGCCTCTCCTTCTTTGGAGCACGGATGGGTTCAGTGCCCTCCTCGTACTACTAAGCCTTTGGCTCGACACTACCAGTTGTGTGTCTAAAGTTTCTGTGTGTGTGTTTGTATGTGTGTGTCTGTCTCTAGGGCTGAGCAGGACCTCCACCTTCCTGTGGTAGCATGTTACTCAGAAGCTTGCACAAATCCCAGCCCTCCTGGAGACACAGTACATGTATGTTCTTAGAAAGTTTTCTTAATGATTGGTGACAGAGCGGTGGTTTAAAGGAGCTCGTTCTCCATTTCCCACTAAGGCCAGCTCCTCTTTGCGGAAGAGGGTCCTTGACTCTTACTTTGTAGCAGGAACCCCTAAGTACATGGACCCTTTTCAAAAGTTACAGGCTGAAAGTCAAGATCTCTCACGTTAAACCCAATGTTGCAACTTTAACTGGGCAAACTCTCATTAGAGACCCGGGGGCAATGACTGTGCGGATGGAAGCTGATGTCTTTCCAGGGTGACTTCAGTGCAGTAAAGCTCTTGCTGAGACGTTTAACTCTAAAATCGGGCATTGGGGAGGCACTGCACCCTCTGAAATTAGAGGTCAGGGGATTTGGATTTCATTTCCAACCATCCGCCACTCATTCAGCCACTCACATTCAAGTGACAAGCCTTAGGCCAGTCACTTTCTGTATCTGTTTCTCGACTTTTGCGCAGCGGTTTCTGTGGGACGTGAGGCCCACTGGGAAGTGATCCCCTTTTCAGCTCAGTGCCTGGGATTTTGGGCATACTTGTCAACCTGGACTTATATACACCTACGATTTTGGACTAACTCTATTACCTCTGCTAGAAATTAACACAGAAATTTCACAGTTGATTGACAAGAATGAGAATCAGTGCTAAAGAGTCAAAATGTAACCAAATCCTTTCTCACTGAAAGAATGCTCAACGCAAGTGGACACAGTTCCCCCATTCGAACTTCAGCATCTATGCACTTAGAGGCAAGTTTTTCAAATTACACAGCTAAAACTGTCCCCGCTTTAAGTGCTGTAAAGCGCTTAAAGCGGGGACAGTTTTAGCTGTGTATTTTCCAAAAGTTGTGTGCTCTACAAATAAAAAGCTGCTTTTGTTGCTACCTTTGGTCCGCAGGAGGAATGGGAGTCCTTTGCGGAGAGCATGGGAGACCCATGAGTCCTTTGCCGTCCTCTTTTCTGCCTCTGAGGGTGAAATGAGAGTGTGCAGCACTTTGGTAGGTAGCCATTCTCCCAGTTCGGCTCGGGGCGCAGCATAGCTGCAGTCCTCCTTGTGTGGCTACATTCATCATGAGCCGTGTCTGAAAGAACTGGTCGCATTTCACAGGCTAGCATGCTGTCTGTCTGACGGTGCTGGTGTTTTAACGAGAGCATCGTTGACAATTCTGTAACCTGAGAGCGCTGCCTAATTGTATTCTATGTAATAATGCGTGGGCTTGAGGAGGAGGCAGGTTTGGGGGAGAAGGAGGGAGAATGCACGTGTGGATCAGGGAAAGGCCTCTCCTTCTTTGGAGCACGGATGGGTTCAGTGCCCTCCTCGTACTACTAAGCCTTTGGCTCGACACTACCAGTTGTGTGTCTAAAGTTTCTGTGTGTGTGTTTGTATGTGTGTGTCTGTCTCTAGGGCTGAGCAGGACCTCCACCTTCCTGTGGTAGCATGTTACTCAGAAGCTTGCACAAATCCCAGCCCTCCTGGAGACACAGTACATGTATGTTCTTAGAAAGTTTTCTTAATGATTGGTGACAGAGCGGTGATTTAAAGGAGCTCGTTCTCCATTTCCCACTAAGGCCAGCTCCTCTTTGCGGAAGAGGGTCCTTGACTCTTACTTTGTAGCAGGAACCCCTAAGTACATGGACCCTTTTCAAAAGTTACAGGCTGAAAGTCAAGATCTCTCACGTTAAACCCAATGTTGCAACTTTAACTGGGCAAACTCTCATTAGAGACCCGGGGGCAATGACTGTGCGGATGGAAGCTGATGTCTTTTCAGGGTGACTTCAGTGCAGTAAAGCTCTTGCTGAGACGTTTAACTCTAAAATCGGGCATTGGGGAGGCACTGCACCCTCTGAAATTAGAGGTCAGGGGATTTGGATTTCATTTCCAACCATCCGCCACTCATTCAGCCACTCACATTCAAGTGACAAGCCTTAGGCCAGTCACTTTCTGTATCTGTTTCTCGACTTTTGCGCAGCGGTTTCTGTGGGACGTGAGGCCCACTGGGAAGTGATCCCCTTTTCAGCTCAGTGCCTGGGATTTTGGGCATACTTGTCAACCTGGACTTATATACACCTACGATTTTGGACTAACTCTGTTACCTCTGCTAGAAATTAACACAGAAATTTCACAGTTGATTGACAAGAATGAGAATCAGTGCTAAAGAGTCAAAATGTAACCAAATCCTTTCTCACTGAAAGAATGCTCAACGCAAGTGGACACAGTTCCCCCATTCGAACTTCAGCATCTATGCACTTAGAGGCAAGTTTTTCAAATTACACAGCTAAAACTGTCCCCGCTTTAAGTGCTGTAAAGCACTTAAAGCGGGGACAGTTTTAGCTGTGTATTTTCCAAAAGTTGTGTGCTCTACAAATAAAAAGCTGCTTTTGTTGCTACCTTTGGTCCGCAGGAGGAATGGGAGTCCTTTGCGGAGAGCATGGGAGACCCATGAGTCCTTTGCCGTCCTCTTTTCTGCCTCTGAGGGTGAAATGAGAGTGTGCAGCACTTTGGTAGGTAGCCATTCTCCCAGTTCGGCTCGGGGCGCAGCATAGCTGCAGTCCTCCTTGTGTGGCTACATTCATCATGAGCCGTGTCTGAAAGAACTGGTCGCATTTCACAGGCTAGCATGCTGTCTGTCTGACGGTGCTGGTGTTTTAACGAGAGCATCGTTGACAATTCTGTAACCTGAGAGCGCTGCCTAATTGTATTCTATGTAATAATGCGTGGGCTTGAGGAGGAGGCAGGTTTGGGGGAGAAGGAGGGAGAATGCACGTGTGGATCAGGGAAAGGCCTCTCCTTCTTTGGAGCACGGATGGGTTCAGTGCCCTCCTCGTACTACTAAGCCTTTGGCTCGACACTACCAGTTGTGTGTCTAAAGTTTCTGTGTGTGTGTTTGTATGTGTGTGTCTGTCTCTAGGGCTGAGCAGGACCTCCACCTTCCTGTGGTAGCATGTTACTCAGAAGCTTGCACAAATCCCAGCCCTCCTGGAGACACAGTACATGTATGTTCTTAGAAAGTTTTCTTAATGATTGGTGACAGAGCGGTGATTTAAAGGAGCTCGTTCTCCATTTCCCACTAAGGCCAGCTCCTCTTTGCGGAAGAGGGTCCTTGACTCTTACTTTGTAGCAGGAACCCCTAAGTACATGGACCCTTTTCAAAAGTTACAGGCTGAAAGTCAAGATCTCTCACGTTAAACCCAATGTTGCAACTTTAACTGGGCAAACTCTCATTAGAGAGCCGGGGGCAATGACTGTGCGGATGGAAGCTGATGTCTTTTCAGGGTGACTTCAGTGCAGTAAAGCTCTTGCTGAGACGTTTAACTCTAAAATCGGGCATTGGGGAGGCACTGCACCCTCTGAAATTAGAGGTCAGGGGATTTGGATTTCATTTCCAACCATCCGCCACTCATTCAGCCACTCACATTCAAGTGACAAGCCTTAGGCCAGTCACTTTCTGTATCTGTTTCTCGACTTTTG
Organism: Aotus nancymaae; assembly: GCF_030222135.1. Taxonomy (NCBI): domain Eukaryota; kingdom Metazoa; phylum Chordata; class Mammalia; order Primates; family Aotidae; genus Aotus; species Aotus nancymaae. Next base: position 11,898,587 of record NW_026988441.1, on the reverse strand, counting down.
CGCAGCGGTTTCTGTGGGACGTGAGGCCCACTGGGAAGTGATCCCCTTTTCAGCTCAGTGCCTGGGATTTTGGGCATACTTGTCAACCTGGACTTATATACACCTACGATTTTGGACTAACTCTGTTACCTCTGCTAGAAATTAACACAGAAATTTCACAGTTGATTGACAAGAATGAGAATCAGTGCTAAAGAGTCAAAATGTAACCAAATCCTTTCTCACTGAAAGAATGCTCAACGCAAGTGGACACAGTTCCCCCATTCGAACTTCAGCATCTATGCACTTAGAGGCAAGTTTTTCAAATTACACAGCTAAAACTGTCCCCGCTTTAAGTGCTGTAAAGCGCTTAAAGCGGGGACAGTTTTAGCTGTGTATTTTCCAAAAGTTGTGTGCTCTACAAATAAAAAGCTGCTTTTGTTGCTACCTTTGGTCCGCAGGAGGAATGGGAGTCCTTTGCGGAGAGCATGGGAGACCCATGAGTCCTTTGCCGTCCTCTTTTCTGCCTCTGAGGGTGAAATGAGAGTGTGCAGCACTTTGGTAGGTAGCCATTCTCCCAGTTCGGCTCGGGGCGCAGCATAGCTGCAGTCCTCCTTGTGTGGCTACATTCATCATGAGCCGTGTCTGAAAGAACTGATCGCATTTCACAGGCTAGCATGCTGTCTGTCTGACGGTGCTGGTGTTTTAACGAGAGCATCGTTGACAATTCTGTAACCTGAGAGCGCTGCCTAATTGTATTCTATGTAATAATGCGTGGGCTTGAGGAGGAGGCAGGTTTGGGGGAGAAGGAGGGAGAATGCACGTGTGGATCAGGGAAAGGCCTCTCCTTCTTTGGAGCACGGATGGGTTCAGTGCCCTCCTCGTACTACTAAGCCTTTGGCTCGACACTACCAGTTGTGTGTCTAAAGTTTCTGTGTGTGTGTTTGTATGTGTGTGTCTGTCTCTAGGGCTGAGCAGGACCTCCACCTTCCTGTGGTAGCATGTTACTCAGAAGCTTGCACAAATCCCAGCCCTCCTGGAGACACAGTACATGTATGTTCTTAGAAAGTTTTCTTAATGATTGGTGACAGAGCGGTGGTTTAAAGGAGCTCGTTCTCCATTTCCCACTAAGGCCAGCTCCTCTTTGCGGAAGAGGGTCCTTGACTCTTACTTTGTAGCAGGAACCCCTAAGTACATGGACCCTTTTCAAAAGTTACAGGCTGAAAGTCAAGATCTCTCACGTTAAACCCAATGTTGCAACTTTAACTGGGCAAACTCTCATTAGAGACCCGGGGGCAATGACTGTGCGGATGGAAGCTGATGTCTTTTCAGGGTGACTTCAGTGCAGTAAAGCTCTTGCTGAGACGTTTAACTCTAAAATCGGGCATTGGGGAGGCACTGCACCCTCTGAAATTAGAGGTCAGGGGATTTGGATTTCATTTCCAACCATCCGCCACTCATTCAGCCACTCACATTCAAGTGACAAGCCTTAGGCCAGTCACTTTCTGTATCTGTTTCTCGACTTTTGCGCAGCGGTTTCTGTGGGACGTGAGGCCCACTGGGAAGTGATCCCCTTTTCAGCTCAGTGCCTGGGATTTTGGGCATACTTGTCAACCTGGACTTATATACACCTACGATTTTGGACTAACTCTGTTACCTCTGCTAGAAATTAACACAGAGATTTCACAGTTGATTGACAAGAATGAGAATCAGTGCTAAAGAGTCAAAATGTAACCAAATCCTTTCTCACTGAAAGAATGCTCAACGCAAGTGGACACAGTTCCCCCATTCGAACTTCAGCATCTATGCACTTAGAGGCAAGTTTTTCAAATTACACAGCTAAAACTGTCCCCGCTTTAAGTGCTGTAAAGCACTTAAAGCGGGGACAGTTTTAGCTGTGTATTTTCCAAAAGTTGTGTGCTCTACAAATAAAAAGCTGCTTTTGTTGCTACCTTTGGTCCGCAGGAGGAATGGGAGTCCTTTGCGGAGAGCATGGGAGACCCATGAGTCCTTTGCCGTCCTCTTTTCTGCCTCTGAGGTTGAAATGAGAGTGTGCAGCACTTTGGTAGGTAGCCATTCTCCCAGTTCGGCTCGGGGCGCAGCATAGCTGCAGTCCTCCTTGTGTGGCTACATTCATCATGAGCCGTGTCTGAAAGAACTGATCGCATTTCACAGGCTAGCATGCTGTCTGTCTGACGGTGCTGGTGTTTTAACGAGAGCATCGTTGACAATTCTGTAACCTGAGAGCGCTGCCTAATTGTATTCTATGTAATAATGCGTGGGCTTGAGGAGGAGGCAGGTTTGGGGGAGAAGGAGGGAGAATGCACGTGTGGATCAGGGAAAGGCCTCTCCTTCTTTGGAGCACGGATGGGTTCAGTGCCCTCCTCATACTACTAAGCCTTTGGCTCGACACTACCAGTTGTGTGTCTAAAGTTTCTGTGTGTGTGTTTGTATGTGTGTGTCTGTCGCTAGGGCTGAGCAGGACCTCCACCTTCCTGTGGTAGCATGTTACTCAGAAGCTTGCACAAATCCCAGCCCTCCTGGAGACACAGTACATGTATGTTCTTAGAAAGTTTTCTTAATGATTGGTGACAGAGCGGTGGTTTAAAGGAGCTCGTTCTCCATTTCCCACTAAGGCCAGCTCCTCTTTGCGGAAGAGGGTCCTTGACTCTTACTTTGTAGCAGGAACCCCTAAGTACATGGACCCTTTTCAAAAGTTACAGGCTGAAAGTCAAGATCTCTCACGTTAAACCCAATGTTGCAACTTTAACTGGGCAAACTCTCATTAGAGACCCGGGGGCAATGACTGTGCGGATGGAAGCTGATGTCTTTTCAGGGTGACTTCAGTGCAGTAAAGCTCTTGCTGAGACGTTTAACTCTAAAATCGGGCATTGGGGAGGCACTGCACCCTCTGAAATTAGAGGTCAGGGGATTTGGATTTCATTTCCAACCATCCGCCACTCATTCAGCCACTCACATTCAAGTGACAAGCCTTAGGCCAGTCACTTTCTGTATCTGTTTCTCGACTTTTGCGCAGCGGTTTCTGTGGGACGTGAGGCCCACTGGGAAGTGATCCCCTTTTCAGCTCAGTGCCTGGGATTTTGGGCATACTTGTCAACCTGGACTTATATACACCTACGATTTTGGACTAACTCTATTACCTCTGCTAGAAATTAACACAGAAATTTCACAGTTGATTGACAAGAATGAGAATCAGTGCTAAAGAGTCAAAATGTAACCAAATCCTTTCTCACTGAAAGAATGCTCAACGCAAGTGGACACAGTTCCCCCATTCGAACTTCAGCATCTATGCACTTAGAGGCAAGTTTTTCAAATTACACAGCTAAAACTGTCCCCGCTTTAAGTGCTGTAAAGCGCTTAAAGCGGGGACAGTTTTAGCTGTGTATTTTCCAAAAGTTGTGTGCTCTACAAATAAAAAGGTGCTTTTGTTGCTACCTTTGGTCCGCAGGAGGAATGGGAGTCCTTTGCGGAGAGCATGGGAGACCCATGAGTCCTTTGCCGTCCTCTTTTCTGCCTCTGAGGGTGAAATGAGAGTGTGCAGCACTTTGGTAGGTAGCCATTCTCCCAGTTCGGCTCGGGGCGCAGCATAGCTGCAGTCCTCCTTGTGTGGCTACATTCATCATGAGCCGTGTCTGAAAGAACTGATCGCATTTCACAGGCTAGCATGCTGTCTGTCTGACGGTGCTGGTGTTTTAACGAGAGCATCGTTGACAATTCTGTAACCTGAGAGCGCTGCCTAATTGTATTCTATGTAATAATGCGTGGGCTTGAGGAGGAGGCAGGTTTGGGGGAGAAGGAGGGAGAATGCACGTGTGGATCAGGGAAAGGCCTCTCCTTCTTTGGAGCACGGATGGGTTCAGTGCCCTCCTCATACTACTAAGCCTTTGGCTCGACACTACCAGTTGTGTGTCTAAAGTTTCTGTGTGTGTGTTTGTATGTGTGTGTCTGTCTCTAGGGCTGAGCAGGACCTCCACCTTCCTGTGGTAGCATGTTACTCAGAAGCTTGCACAAATCCAAGCCTTCCTGGAGACACAGTACATGTATGTTCTTAGAAAGTTTTCTTAATGATTGGTGACAGAGCGGTGGTTTAAAGGAGCTCGTTCTCCATTTCCCACTAAGGCCAGCTCCTCTTTGCGGAAGAGGGTCCTTGACTCTTACTTTGTAGCAGGAACCCCTAAGTACATGGACCCTTTTCAAAAGTTACAGGCTGAAAGTCAAGATCTCTCACGTTAAACCCAATGTTGCAACTTTAACTGGGCAAACTCTCATTAGAGACCCGGGGGCAATGACTGTGCGGATGGAAGCTGATGTCTTTTCAGGGTGACTTCAGTGCAGTAAAGCTCTTGCTGAGACGTTTAACTCTAAAATCGGGCATTGGGGAGGCACTGCACCCTCTGAAATTAGAGGTCAGGGGATTTGGATTTCATTTCCAACCATCCGCCACTCATTCAGCCACTCACATTCAAGTGACAAGCCTTAGGCCAGTCACTTTCTGTATCTGTTTCTCGACTTTTGCGCAGCGGTTTCTGTGGGACGTGAGGCCCACTGGGAAGTGATCCCCTTTTCAGCTCAGTGCCTGGGATTTTGGGCATACTTGTCAACCTGGACTTATATACACCTACGATTTTGGACTAACTCTGTTACCTCTGCTAGAAATTAACACAGAAATTTCACAGTTGATTGACAAGAATGAGAATCAGTGCTAAAGAGTCAAAATGTAACCAAATCCTTTCTCACTGAAAGAATGCTCAACGCAAGTGGACACAGTTCCCCCATTCGAACTTCAGCATCTATGCACTTAGAGGCAAGTTTTTCAAATTACACAGCTAAAACTGTCCCCGCTTTAAGTGCTGTAAAGCACTTAAAGCGGGGACAGTTTTAGCTGTGTATTTTCCAAAAGTTGTGTGCTCTACAAATAAAAAGCTGCTTTTGTTGCTACCTTTGGTCCGCAGGAGGAATGGGAGTCCTTTGCGGAGAGCATGGGAGACCCATGAGTCCTTTGCCGTCCTCTTTTCTGCCTCTGAGGGTGAAATGAGAGTGTGCAGCACTTTGGTAGGTAGCCATTCTCCCAGTTCGGCTCGGGGTGCAGCATAGCTGCAGTCCTCCTTGTGTGGCTACATTCATCATGAGCCGTGTCTGAAAGAACTGATCGCATTTCACAGGCTAGCATGCTGTCTGTCTGACGGTGCTGGTGTTTTAACGAGAGCATCGTTGACAATTCTGTAACCTGAGAGCGCTGCCTAATTGTATTCTATGTAATAATGCGTGGGCTTGAGGAGGAGGCAGGTTTGGGGGAGAAGGAGGGAGAATGCACGTGTGGATCAGGGAAAGGCCTCTCCTTCTTTGGAGCACGGATGGGTTCAGTGCCCTCCTCGTACTACTAAGCCTTTGGCTCGACACTACCAGTTGTGTGTCTAAAGTTTCTGTGTGTGTGTTTGTATGTGTGTGTCTGTCTCTAGGGCTGAGCAGGACCTCCACCTTCCTGTGGTAGCATGTTACTCAGAAGCTTGCACAAATCCCAGCCCTCCTGGAGACACAGTACATGTATGTTCTTAGAAAGTTTTCTTAATGATTGGTGACAGAGCGGTGGTTTAAAGGAGCTCGTTCTCCATTTCCCACTAAGGCCAGCTCCTCTTTGCGGAAGAGGGTCCTTGACTCTTACTTTGTAGCAGGAACCCCTAAGTACATGGACCCTTTTCAAAAGTTACAGGCTGAAAGTCAAGATCTCTCACGTTAAACCCAATGTTGCAACTTTAACTGGGCAAACTCTCATTAGAGACCCGGGGGCAATGACTGTGCGGATGGAAGCTGATGTCTTTTCAGGGTGACTTCAGTGCAGTAAAGCTCTTGCTGAGACGTTTAACTCTAAAATCGGGCATTGGGGAGGCACTGCACCCTCTGAAATTAGAGGTCAGGGGATTTGGATTTCATTTCCAACCATCCGCCACTCATTCAGCCACTCACATTCAAGTGACAAGCCTTAGGCCAGTCACTTTCTGTATCTGTTTCTCGACTTTTGCGCAGCGGTTTCTGTGGGACGTGAGGCCCACTGGGAAGTGATCCCCTTTTCAGCTCAGTGCCTGGGATTTTGGGCATACTTGTCAACCTGGACTTATATACACCTACGATTTTGGACTAACTCTATTACCTCTGCTAGAAATTAACACAGAAATTTCACAGTTGATTGACAAGAATGAGAATCAGTGCTAAAGAGTCAAAATGTAACCAAATCCTTTCTCACTGAAAGAATGCTCAACGCAAGTGGACACAGTTCCCCCATTTGAACTTCAGCATCTATGCACTTAGAGGCAAGTTTTTCAAATTACACAGCTAAAACTGTCCCCGCTTTAAGTGCTGTAAAGCACTTAAAGCGGGGACAGTTTTAGCTGTGTATTTTCCAAAAGTTGTGTGCTCTACAAATAAAAAGCTGCTTTTGTTGCTACCTTTGGTCCGCAGGAGGAATGGGAGTCCTTTGCGGAGAGCATGGGAGACCCATGAGTCCTTTGCCGTCCTCTTTTCTGCCTCTGAGGGTGAAATGAGAGTGTGCAGCACTTTGGTAGGTAGCCATTCTCCCAGTTCGGCTCGGGGCGCAGCAGAGCTGCAGTCCTCCTTGTGTGGCTACATTCATCATGAGCCGTGTCTGAAAGAACTGGTCGCATTTCACAGGCTAGCATGCTGTCTGTCTGACGGTGCTGGTGTTTTAACGAGAGCATCGTTGACAATTCTGTAACCTGAGAGCGCTGCCTAATTGTATTCTATGTAATAATGCGTGGGCTTGAGGAGGAGGCAGGTTTGGGGGAGAAGGAGGGAGAATGCACGTGTGGATCAGGGAAAGGCCTCTCCTTCTTTGGAGCACGGATGGGTTCAGTGCCCTCCTCGTACTACTAAGCCTTTGGCTCGACACTACCAGTTGTGTGTCTAAAGTTTCTGTGTGTGTGTTTGTATGTGTGTGTCTGTCTCTAGGGCTGAGCAGGACCTCCACCTTCCTGTGGTAGCATGTTACTCAGAAGCTTGCACAAATCCCAGCCCTCCTGGAGACACAGTTCATGTATGTTCTTAGAAAGTTTTCTTAATGATTGGTGACAGAGTGGTGATTATAGGAGCTCGTTCTCCATTTCCCACTAAGGCCAGCTCCTCTTTGCGGAAGAGGGTCCTTGACTCTTACTTTGTAGCAGGAACCCCTAAGTACATGGACCCTTTTCAAAAGTTACAGGCTGAAAGTCAAGATCTCTCACGTTAAACCCAATGTTGCAACTTTAACTGGGCAAACTCTCATTAGAGACCCGGGGGCAATGACTGTGCGGATGGAAGCTGATGTCTTTTCAGGGTGACTTCAGTGCAGTAAAGCTCTTGCTGAGACGTTTAACTCTAAAATCGGGCATTGGGGAGGCACTGCACCCTCTGAAATTAGAGGTCAGGGGATTTGGATTTCATTTCCAACCATCCGCCACTCATTCAGCCACTCACATTCAAGTGACAAGCCTTAGGCCAGTCACTTTCTGTATCTGTTTCTCGACTTTTGCGCAGCGGTTTCTGTGGGACGTGAGGCCCACTGGGAAGTGATCCCCTTTTCAGCTCAGTGCCTGGGATTTTGGGCATACTTGTCAACCTGGACTTATATACACCTACGATTTTGGACTAACTCTATTACCTCTGCTAGAAATTAACACAGAAATTTCACAGTTGATTGACAAGAATGAGAATCAGTGCTAAAGAGTCAAAATGTAACCAAATCCTTTCTCACTGAAAGAATGCTCAACGCAAGTGGACACAGTTCCCCCATTCGAACTTCAGCATCTATGCACTTAGAGGCAAGTTTTTCAAATTACACAGCTAAAACTGTCCCCGCTTTAAGTGCTGTAAAGCGCTTAAAGCGGGGATAGTTTTAGCTGTGTATTTTCCAAAAGTTGTGTGCTCTACAAATAAAAAGCTGCTTTTGTTGCTACCTTTGGTCCGCAGGAGGAATGGGAGTCCTTTGCGGAGAGCATGGGAGACCCATGAGTCCTTTGCCGTCCTCTTTTCTGCCTCTGAGGGTGAAATGAGAGTGTGCAGCACTTTGGTAGGTAGCCATTCTCCCAGTTCGGCTCGGGGCGCAGCATAGCTGCAGTCCTCCTTGTGTGGCTACATTCATCATGAGCCGTGTCTGAAAGAACTGGTCGCATTTCACAGGCTAGCATGCTGTCTGTCTGACGGTGCTGGTGTTTTAACGAGAGCATCGTTGACAGTTCTGTAACCTGAGAGCGCTGCCTAATTGTATTCTATGTAATAATGCGTGGGCTTGAGGAGGAGGCAGGTTTGGGGGAGAAGGAGGGAGAATGCACGTGTGGATCAGGGAAAGGCCTCTCCTTCTTTGGAGCACGGATGGGTTCAGTGCCCTCCTCGTACTACTAAGCCTTTGGCTCGACACTACCAGTTGTGTGTCTAAAGTTTCTGTGTGTGTGTTTGTATGTGTGTGTCTGTCTCTAGGGCTGAGCAGGACCTCCACCTTCCTGTGGTAGCATGTTACTCAGAAGCTTGCACAAATCCCAGCCCTCCTGGAGACACAGTACATGTATGTTCTTAGAAAGTTTTCTTAATGATTGGTGACAGAGTGGTGATTATAGGAGCTCGTTCTCCATTTCCCACTAAGGCCAGCTCCTCTTTGCGGAAGAGGGTCCTTGACTCTTACTTTGTAGCAGGAACCCCTAAGTACATGGACCCTCTTCAAAAGTTACAGGCTGAAAGTCAAGATCTCTCACGTTAAACCCAATGTTGCAACTTTAACTGGGCAAACTCTCATTAGAGACCCGGGGGCAATGACTGTGCGGATGGAAGCTGATGTCTTTTCAGGGTGACTTGAGTGCAGTAAAGCTCTTGCTGAGACGTTTAACTCTAAAATCGGGCATTGGGGAGGCACTGCACCCTCTGAAATTAGAGGTCAGGTGATTTGGATTTCATTTCCAACCATCCGCCACTCATTCAGCCACTCACATTCAAGTGACAAGCCTTAGGCCAGTCACTTTCTGTATCTGTTTCTCGACTTTTGCGCAGCGGTTTCTGTGGGACGTGAGGCCCACTGGGAAGTGATCCCCTTTTCAGCTCAGTGCCTGGGATTTTGGGCATACTTGTCAACCTGGACTTATATACACCTACGATTTTGGACTAACTCTATTACCTCTGCTAGAAATTAACACAGAAATGTCACAGTTGATTCACAAGAATGAGAATCAGTGCTAAAGAGTCAAAATGTAACCAAATCCTTTCTCACTGAAAGAATGCTCAACGCAAGTGGACACAGTTCCCCCATTCGAACTTCAGCATCTATGCACTTAGAGGCAAGTTTTTCAAATTACACAGCTAAAACTGTCCCCGCTTTAAGTGCTGTAAAGCGCTTAAAGCGGGGACAGTTTTAGCTGTGTATTTTCCAAAAGTTGTGTGCTCTACAAATAAAAAGCTGCTTTTGTTGCTACCTTTGGTCCGCAGGAGGAATGGGAGTCCTTTGCGGAGAGCATGGGAGACCCATGAGTCCTTTGCCGTCCTCTTTTCTGCCTCTGAGGGTGAAATGAGAGTGTGCAGCACTTTGGTAGGTAGCCATTCTCCCAGTTCGGCTCGGGGCGCAGCATAGCTGCAGTCCTCCTTGTGTGGCTACATTCATCATGAGCCGTGTCTGAAAGAACTGGTCGCATTTCACAGGCTAGCATGCTGTCTGTCTGACGGTGCTGGTGTTTTAACGAGAGCATCGTTGACAATTCTGTAACCTGAGAGCGCTGCCTAATTGTATTCTATGTAATAATGCGTGGGCTTGAGGAGGAGGCAGGTTTGGGGGAGAAGGAGGGAGAATGCACGTGTGGATCAGGGAAAGGCCTCTCCTTCTTTGGAGCACGGATGGGTTCAGTGCCCTCCTCGTACTACTAAGCCTTTGGCTCGACACTACCAGTTGTGTGTCTAAAGTTTCTGTGTGTGTGTTTGTATGTGTGTGTCTGTCTCTAGGGCTGAGCAGGACCTCCACCTTCCTGTGGTAGCATGTTACTCAGAAGCTTGCACAAATCCCAGCCCTCCTGGAGACACAGTACATGTATGTTCTTAGAAAGTTTTCTTAATGATTGGTGACAGAGCGGTGATTATAGGAGCTCGTTCTCCATTTCCCACTAAGGCCAGCTCCTCTTTGCGGAAGAGGGTCCTTGACTCTTACTTTGTAGCAGGAACCCCTAAGTACATGGACCCTTTTCAAAAGTTACAGGCTGAAAGTCAAGATCTCTCACGTTAAACCCAATGTTGCAACTTTAACTGGGCAAACTCTCATTAGAGACCCGGGGGCAATGACTGTGCGGATGGAAGCTGATGTCTTTTCAGGGTGACTTCAGTGCAGTAAAGCTCTTGCTGAGACGTTTAACTCTAAAATCGGGCATTGGGGAGGCACTGCACCCTCTGAAATTAGAGGTCAGGGGATTTGGATTTCATTTCCAACCATCCGCCACTCATTCAGCCACTCACATTCAAGTGACAAGCCTTAGGCCAGTCACTTTCTGTATCTGTTTCTCGACTTTTGCGCAGCGGTTTCTGTGGGACGTGAGGCCCACTGGGAAGTGATCCCCTTTTCAGCTCAGTGCCTGGGATTTTGGGCATACTTGTCAACCTGGACTTATATATACCTACGATTTTGGACTAACTCTGTTACCTCTGCTAGAAATTAACACAGAAATTTCACAGTTGATTGACAAGAATGAGAATCAGTGCTAAAGAGTCAAAATGTAACCAAATCCTTTCTCACTGAAAGAATGCTCAACGCAAGTGGACACAGTTCCCCCATTCGAACTTCAGCATCTATGCACTTAGAGGCAAGTTTTTCAAATTACACAGCTAAAACTGTCCCCGCTTTAAGTGCTGTAAAGCGCTTAAAGCGGGGACAGTTTTAGCTGTGTATTTTCCAAAAGTTGTGTGCTCTACAAATAAAAAGCTGCTTTTGTTGCTACCTTTGGTCCGCAGGAGGAATGGGAGTCCTTTGCGGAGAGCATGGGAGACCCATGAGTCCTTTGCCGTCCTCTTTTCTGCCTCTGAGGGTGAAATGAGAGTGTGCAGCACTTTGGTAGGTAGCCATTCTCCCAGTTCGGCTCGGGGCGCAGCAGAGCTGCAGTCCTCCTTGTGTGGCTACATTCATCATGAGCCGTGTCTGAAAGAACTGGTCGCATTTCACAGGCTAGCATGCTGTCTGTCTGACGGTGCTGGTGTTTTAACGAGAGCATCGTTGACAATTCTGTAACCTGAGAGCGCTGCCTAATTGTATTCTATGTAATAATGCGTGGGCTTGAGGAGGAGGCAGGTTTGGGGGAGAAGGAGGGAGAATGCACGTGTGGATCAGGGAAAGGCCTCTCCTTCTTTGGAGCACGGATGGGTTCAGTGCCCTCCTCGTACTACTAAGCCTTTGGCTCGACACTACCAGTTGTGTGTCTAAAGTTTCTGTGTGTGTGTTTGTATGTGTGTGTCTGTCTCTAGGGCTGAGCAGGACCTCCACCTTCCTGTGGTAGCATGTTACTCAGAAGCTTGCACAAATCCCAGCCCTCCTGGAGACACAGTACATGTATGTTCTTAGAAAGTTTTCTTAATGATTGGTGACAGAGCGGTGGTTTAAAGGAGCTCGTTCTCCATTTCCCACTAAGGCCAGCTCCTCTTTGCGGAAGAGGGTCCTTGACTCTTACTTTGTAGCAGGAACCCCTAAGTACATGGACCCTTTTCAAAAGTTACAGGCTGAAAGTCAAGATCTCTCACGTTAAACCCAATGTTGCAACTTTAACTGGGCAAACTCTCATTAGAGACCCGGGGGCAATGACTGTGCGGATGGAAGCTGATGTCTTTTCAGGGTGACTTCAGTGCAGTAAAGCTCTTGCTGAGACGTTTAACTCTAAAATCGGGCATTGGGGAGGCACTGCACCCTCTGAAATTAGAGGTCAGGGGATTTGGATTTCATTTCCAACCATCCGCCACTCATTCAGCCACTCACATTCAAGTGACAAGCCTTAGGCCAGTCACTTTCTGTATCTGTTTCTCGACTTTTGCGCAGCGGTTTCTGTGGGACGTGAGGCCCACTGGGAAGTGATCCCCTTTTCAGCTCAGTGCCTGGGATTTTGGGCATACTTGTCAACCTGGACTTATATACACCTACGATTTTGGACTAACTCTATTACCTCTGCTAGAAATTAACACAGAAATTTCACAGTTGATTGACAAGAATGAGAATCAGTGCTAAAGAGTCAAAATGTAACCAAATCCTTTCTCACTGAAAGAATGCTCAACGCAAGTGGACACAGTTCCCCCATTCGAACTTCAGCATCTATGCACTTAGAGGCAAGTTTTTCAAATTACACAGCTAAAACTGTCCCCGCTTTAAGCGCTTTACAGCACTTAAAGCGGGGACAGTTTTAGCTGTGTATTTTCCAAAAGTTGTGTGCTCTACAAATAAAAAGCTGCTTTTGTTGCTACCTTTGGTCCGCAGGAGGAATGGGAGTCCTTTGCGGAGAGCATGGGAGACCCATGAGTCCTTTGCCGTCCTCTTTTCTGCCTCTGAGGGTGAAATGAGAGTGTGCAGCACTTTGGTAGGTAGCCATTCTCCCAGTTCGGCTCGGGGTGCAGCATAGCTGCAGTCCTCCTTGTGTGGCTACATTCATCATGAGCCGTGTCTGAAAGAACTGGTCGCATTTCACAGGCTAGCATGCTGTCTGTCTGACGGTGCTGGTGTTTTAACGAGAGCATCGTTGACAATTCTGTAACCTGAGAGCGCTGCCTAATTGTATTCTATGTAATAATGCGTGGGCTTGAGGAGGAGGCAGGTTTGGGGGAGAAGGAGGGAGAATGCACGTGTGGATCAGGGAAAGGCCTCTCCTTCTTTGGAGCACGGATGGGTTCAGTGCCCTCCTCGTACTACTAAGCCTTTGGCTCGACACTACCAGTTGTGTGTCTAAAGTTTCTGTGTGTGTGTTTGTATGTGTGTGTCTGTCTCTAGGGCTGAGCAGGACCTCCACCTTCCTGTGGTAGCATGTTACTCAGAAGCTTGCACAAATCCCAGCCCTCCTGGAGACACAGTACATGTATGTTCTTAGAAAGTTTTCTTAATGATTGGTGACAGAGCGGTGGTTTAAAGGAGCTCGTTCTCCATTTCCCACTAAGGCCAGCTCCTCTTTGCGGAAGAGGGTCCTTGACTCTTACTTTGTAGCAGGAACCCCTAAGTACATGGACCCTTTTCAAAAGTTACAGGCTGAAAGTCAAGATCTCTCACGTTAAACCCAATGTTGCAACTTTAACTGGGCAAACTCTCATTAGAGACCCGGGGGCAATGACTGTGCGGATGGAAGCTGATGTCTTTTCAGGGTGACTTCAGTGCAGTAAAGCTCTTGCTGAGACGTTTAACTCTAAAATCGGGCATTGGGGAGGCACTGCACCCTCTGAAATTAGAGGTCAGGGGATTTGGATTTCATTTCCAACCATCCGCCACTCATTCAGCCACTCACATTCAAGTGACAAGCCTTAGGCCAGTCACTTTCTGTATCTGTTTCTCGACTTTTGCGCAGCGGTTTCTGTGGGACGTGAGGCCCACTGGGAAGTGATCCCCTTTTCAGCTCAGTGCCTGGGATTTTGGGCATACTTGTCAACCTGGACTTATATACACCTACGATTTTGGACTAACTCTATTACCTCTGCTAGAAATTAACACAGAAATTTCACAGTTGATTGACAAGAATGAGAATCAGTGCTAAAGAGTCAAAATGTAACCAAATCCTTTCTCACTGAAAGAATGCTCAACGCAAGTGGACACAGTTCCCCCATTTGAACTTCAGCATCTATGCACTTAGAGGCAAGTTTTTCAAATTACACAGCTAAAACTGTCCCCGCTTTAAGTGCTGTAAAGCGCTTAAAGCGGGGACAGTTTTAGCTGTGTATTTTCCAAAAGTTGTGTGCTCTACAAATAAAAAGCTGCTTTTGTTGCTACCTTTGGTCCGCAGGAGGAATGGGAGTCCTTTGCGGAGAGCATGGGAGACCCATGAGTCCTTTGCCGTCCTCTTTTCTGCCTCTGAGGGTGAAATGAGAGTGTGCAGCACTTTGGTAGGTAGGCATTCTCCCAGTTCGGCTCGGGGCGCAGCATAGCTGCAGTCCTCCTTGTGTGGCTACATTCATCATGAGCCGTGTCTGAAAGAACTGGTCGCATTTCACAGGCTAGCATGCTGTCTGTCTGACGGTGCTGGTGTTTTAACGAGAGCATCGTTGACAATTCTGTAACCTGAGAGCGCTGCCTAATTGTATTCTATGTAATAATGCGTGGGCTTGAGGAGGAGGCAGGTTTGGGGGAGAAGGAGGGAGAATGCACGTGTGGATCAGGGAAAGGCCTCTCCTTCTTTGGAGCACGGATGGGTTCAGTGCCCTCCTCGTACTACTAAGCCTTTGGCTCGACACTACCAGTTGTGTGTCTAAAGTTTCTGTGTGTGTGTTTGTATGTGTGTGTCTGTCTCTAGGGCTGAGCAGGACCTCCACCTTCCTGTGGTAGCATGTTACTCAGAAGCTTGCACAAATCCCAGCCCTCCTGGAGACACAGTACATGTATGTTCTTAGAAAGTTTTCTTAATGATTGGTGACAGAGCGGTGATTTAAAGGAGCTCGTTCTCCATTTCCCACTAAGGCCAGCTCCTCTTTGCGGAAGAGGGTCCTTGACTCTTACTTTGTAGCAGGAACCCCTAAGTACATGGACCCTTTTCAAAAGTTACAGGCTGAAAGTCAAGATCTCTCACGTTAAACCCAATGTTGCAACTTTAACTGGGCAAACTCTCATTAGAGACCCGGGGGCAATGACTGTGCGGATGGAAGCTGATGTCTTTTCAGGGTGACTTCAGTGCAGTAAAGCTCTTGCTGAGACGTTTAACTCTAAAATCGGGCATTGGGGAGGCACTGCACCCTCTGAAATTAGAGGTCAGGGGATTTGGATTTCATTTCCAACCATCCGCCACTCATTCAGCCACTCACATTCAAGTGACAAGCCTTAGGCCAGTCACTTTCTGTATCTGTTTCTCGACTTTTGCGCAGCGGTTTCTGTGGGACGTGAGGCCCACTGGGAAGTGATCCCCTTTTCAGCTCAGTGCCTGGGATTTTGGGCATACTTGTCAACCTGGACTTATATACACCTACGATTTTGGACTAACTCTATTACCTCTGCTAGAAATTAACACAGAAATTTCACAGTTGATTGACAAGAATGAGAATCAGTGCTAAAGAGTCAAAATGTAACCAAATCCTTTCTCACTGAAAGAATGCTCAACGCAAGTGGACACAGTTCCCCCATTCGAACTTCAGCATCTATGCACTTAGAGGCAAGTTTTTCAAATTACACAGCTAAAACTGTCCCCCTTTAAGTGCTGTAAAGCGCTTAAAGCGGGGACAGTTTTAGCTGTGTATTTTCCAAAAGTTGTGTGCTCTACAAATAAAAAGCTGCTTTTGTTGCTACCTTTGGTCCGCAGGAGGAATGGGAGTCCTTTGCGGAGAGCATGGGAGACCCATGAGTCCTTTGCCGTCCTCTTTTCTGCCTCTGAGGGTGAAATGAGAGTGTGCAGCACTTTGGTAGGTAGCCATTCTCCCAGTTCGGCTCGGGGCGCAGCATAGCTGCAGTCCTCCTTGTGTGGCTACATTCATCATGAGCCGTGTCTGAAAGAACTGGTCGCATTTCACAGGCTAGCATGCTGTCTGTCTGACGGTGCTGGTGTTTTAACGAGAGCATCGTTGACAATTCTGTAACCTGAGAGCGCTGCCTAATTGTATTCTATGTAATAATGCGTGGGCTTGAGGAGGAGGCAGGTTTGGGGGAGAAGGAGGGAGAATGCACGTGTGGATCAGGGAAAGGCCTCTCCTTCTTTGGAGCACGGATGGGTTCAGTGCCCTCCTCGTACTACTAAGCCTTTGGCTCGACACTACCAGTTGTGTGTCTAAAGTTTCTGTGTGTGTGTTTGTATGTGTGTGTCTGTCTCTAGGGCTGAGCAGGACCTCCACCTTCCTGTGGTAGCATGTTACTCAGAAGCTTGCACAAATCCCAGCCCTCCTGGAGACACAGTACATGTATGTTCTTAGAAAGTTTTCTTAATGATTGGTGACAGAGCGGTGGTTTAAAGGAGCTCGTTCTCCATTTCCCACTAAGGCCAGCTCCTCTTTGCGGAAGAGGGTCCTTGACTCTTACTTTGTAGCAGGAACCCCTAAGTACATGGACCCTTTTCAAAAGTTACAGGCTGAAAGTCAAGATCTCTCACGTTAAACCCAATGTTGCAACTTTAACTGGGCAAACTCTCATTAGAGACCCGGGTGCAATGACTGTGCGGATGGAAGCTGATGTCTTTTCAGGGTGACTTGAGTGCAGTAAAGCTCTTGCTGAGACGTTTAACTCTAAAATCGGGCATTGGGGAGGCACTGCACCCTCTGAAATTAGAGGTCAGGGGATTTGGATTTCATTTCCAACCATCCGCCACTCATTCAGCCACTCACATTCAAGTGACAAGCCTTAGGCCAGTCACTTTCTGTATCTGTTTCTCGACTTTTGCGCAGCGGTTTCTGTGGGACGTGAGGCCCACTGGGAAGTGATCCCCTTTTCAGCTCAGTGCCTGGGATTTTGGGCATACTTGTCAACCTGGACTTATATACACCTACGATTTTGGACTAACTCTATTACCTCTGCTAGAAATTAACACAGAAATTTCACAGTTGATTGACAAGAATGAGAATCAGTGCTAAAGAGTCAAAATGTAACCAAATCCTTTCTCACTGAAAGAATGCTCAACGCAAGTGGACACAGTTCCCCCATTCGAACTTCAGCATCTATGCACTTAGAGGCAAGTTTTTCAAATTACACAGCTAAAACTGTCCCCGCTTTAAGTGCTGTAAAGCACTTAAAGCGGGGACAGTTTTAGCTGTGTATTTTCCAAAAGTTGTGTGCTCTACAAATAAAAAGCTGCTTTTGTTGCTACCTTTGGTCCGCAGGAGGAATGGGAGTCCTTTGCGGAGAGCATGGGAGACCCATGAGTCCTTTGCCGTCCTCTTTTCTGCCTCTGAGGGTGAAATGAGAGTGTGCAGCACTTTGGTAGGTAGCCATTCTCCCAGTTCGGCTCGGGGCGCAGCATAGCTGCAGTCCTCCTTGTGTGGCTACATTCATCATGAGCCGTGTCTGAAAGAACTGATCGCATTTCACAGGCTAGCATGCTGTCTGTCTGACGGTGCTGGTGTTTTAACGAGAGCATCGTTGACAATTCTGTAACCTGAGAGCGCTGCCTAATTGTATTCTATGTAATAATGCGTGGGCTTGAGGAGGAGGCAGGTTTGGGGGAGAAGGAGGGAGAATGCACGTGTGGATCAGGGAAAGGCCTCTCCTTCTTTGGAGCACGGATGGGTTCAGTGCCCTCCTCGTACTACTAAGCCTTTGGCTCGACACTACCAGTTGTGTGTCTAAAGTTTCTGTGTGTGTGTTTGTATGTGTGTGTCTGTCTCTAGGGCTGAGCAGGACCTCCACCTTCCTGTGGTAGCATGTTACTCAGAAGCTTGCACAAATCCCAGCCCTCCTGGAGACACAGTACATGTATGTTCTTAGAAAGTTTTCTTAATGATTGGTGACAGAGCGGTGATTTAAAGGAGCTCGTTCTCCATTTCCCACTAAGGCCAGCTCCTCTTTGCGGAAGAGGGTCCTTGACTCTTACTTTGTAGCAGGAACCCCTAAGTACATGGACCCTTTTCAAAAGTTACAGGCTGAAAGTCAAGATCTCTCACGTTAAACCCAATGTTGCAACTTTAACTGGGCAAACTCTCATTAGAGACCCGGGGGCAATGACTGTGCGGATGGAAGCTGATGTCTTTTCAGGGTGACTTCAGTGCAGTAAAGCTCTTGCTGAGACGTTTAACTCTAAAATCGGGCATTGGGGAGGCACTGCACCCTCTGAAATTAGAGGTCAGGGGATTTGGATTTCATTTCCAACCATCCGCCACTCATTCAGCCACTCACATTCAAGTGACAAGCCTTAGGCCAGTCACTTTCTGTATCTGTTTCTCGACTTTTGCGCAGCGGTTTCTGTGGGACGTGAGGCCCACTGGGAAGTGATCCCCTTTTCAGCTCAGTGCCTGGGATTTTGGGCATACTTGTCAACCTGGACTTATATACACCTACGATTTTGGACTAACTCTATTACCTCTGCTAGAAATTAACACAGAAATTTCACAGTTGATTGACAAGAATGAGAATCAGTGCTAAAGAGTCAAAATGTAACCAAATCCTTTCTCACTGAAAGAATGCTCAACGCAAGTGGACACAGTTCCCCCATTCGAACTTCAGCATCTATGCACTTAGAGGCAAGTTTTTCAAATTACACAGCTAAAACTGTCCCCGCTTTAAGTGCTGTAAAGCACTTAAAGCGGGGACAGTTTTAGCTGTGTATTTTCCAAAAGTTGTGTGCTCTACAAATAAAAAGCTGCTTTTGTTGCTACCTTTGGTCCGCAGGAGGAATGGGAGTCCTTTGCGGAGAGCATGGGAGACCCATGAGTCCTTTGCCGTCCTCTTTTCTGCCTCTGAGGGTGAAATGAGAGTGTGCAGCACTTTGGTAGGTAGCCATTCTCCCAGTTCGGCTCGGGGCGCAGCATAGCTGCAGTCCTCCTTGTGTGGCTACATTCATCATGAGCCGTGTCTGAAAGAACTGGTCGCATTTCACAGGCTAGCATGCTGTCTGTCTGACGGTGCTGGTGTTTTAACGAGAGCATCGTTGACAATTCTGTAACCTGAGAGCGCTGCCTAATTGTATTCTATGTAATAATGCGTGGGCTTGAGGAGGAGGCAGGTTTGGGGGAGAAGGAGGGAGAATGCACGTGTGGATCAGGGAAAGGCCTCTCCTTCTTTGGAGCACGGATGGGTTCAGTGCCCTCCTCGTACTACTAAGCCTTTGGCTCGACACTACCAGTTGTGTGTCTAAAGTTTCTGTGTGTGTGTTTGTATGTGTGTGTCTGTCTCTAGGGCTGAGCAGGACCTCCACCTTCCTGTGGTAGCATGTTACTCAGAAGCTTGCACAAATCCCAGCCCTCCTGGAGACACAGTACATGTATGTTCTTAGAAAGTTTTCTTAATGATTGGTGACAGAGCGGTGATTATAGGAGCTCGTTCTCCATTTCCCACTAAGGCCAGCTCCTCTTTGCGGAAGAGGGTCCTTGACTCTTACTTTGTAGCAGGAACCCCTAAGTACATGGACCCTTTTCAAAAGTTACAGGCTGAAAGTCAAGATCTCTCACGTTAAACCCAATGTTGCAACTTTAACTGGGCAAACTCTCATTAGAGACCCGGGGGCAATGACTGTGCGGATGGAAGCTGATGTCTTTTCAGGGTGACTTCAGTGCAGTAAAGCTCTTGCTGAGACGTTTAACTCTAAAATCGGGCATTGGGGAGGCACTGCACCCTCTGAAATTAGAGGTCAGGGGATTTGGATTTCATTTCCAACCATCCGCCACTCATTCAGCCACTCACATTCAAGTGACAAGCCTTAGGCCAGTCACTTTCTGTATCTGTTTCTCGACTTTTGCGCAGCGGTTTCTGTGGGACGTGAGGCCCACTGGGAAGTGATCCCCTTTTCAGCTCAGTGCCTGGGATTTTGGGCATACTTGTCAACCTGGACTTATATACACCTACGATTTTGGACTAACTCTATTACCTCTGCTAGAAATTAACACAGAAATTTCACAGTTGATTGACAAGAATGAGAATCAGTGCTAAAGAGTCAAAATGTAACCAAATCCTTTCTCACTGAAAGAATGCTCAACGCAAGTGGACACAGTTCCCCCATTCGAACTTCAGCATCTATGCACTTAGAGGCAAGTTTTTCAAATTACACAGCTAAAACTGTCCCCGCTTTAAGTGCTGTAAAGCACTTAAAGCGGGGACAGTTTTAGCTGTGTATTTTCCAAAAGTTGTGTGCTCTACAAATAAAAAGGTGCTTTTGTTGCTACCTTTGGTCCGCAGGAGGAATGGGAGTCCTTTGCGGAGAGCATGGGAGACCCATGAGTCCTTTGCCGTCCTCTTTTCTGCCTCTGAGGGTGAAATGAGAGTGTGCAGCACTTTGGTAGGTAGCCATTCTCCCAGTTCGGCTCGGGGCGCAGCATAGCTGCAGTCCTCCTTGTGTGGCTACATTCATCATGAGCCGTGTCTGAAAGAACTGATCGCATTTCACAGGCTAGCATGCTGTCTGTCTGACGGTGCTGGTGTTTTAACGAGAGCATCGTTGACAATTCTGTAACCTGAGAGCGCTGCCTAATTGTATTCTATGTAATAATGCGTGGGCTTGAGGAGGAGGCAGGTTTGGGGGAGAAGGAGGGAGAATGCACGTGTGGATCAGGGAAAGGCCTCTCCTTCTTTGGAGCACGGATGGGTTCAGTGCCCTCCTCATACTACTAAGCCTTTGGCTCGACACTACCAGTTGTGTGTCTAAAGTTTCTGTGTGTGTGTTTGTATGTGTGTGTCTGTCTCTAGGGCTGAGCAGGACCTCCACCTTCCTGTGGTAGCATGTTACTCAGAAGCTTGCACAAATCCCAGCCCTCCTGGAGACACAGTACATGTATGTTCTTAGAAAGTTTTCTTAATGATTGGTGACAGAGCGGTGATTTAAAGGAGCTCGTTCTCCATTTCCCACTAAGGCCAGCTCCTCTTTGCGGAAGAGGGTCCTTGACTCTTACTTTGTAGCAGGAACCCCTAAGTACATGGACCCTTTTCAAAAGTTACAGGCTGAAAGTCAAGATCTCTCACGTTAAACCCAATGTTGCAACTTTAACTGGGCAAACTCTCATTAGAGACCCGGGGGCAATGACTGTGCGGATGGAAGCTGATGTCTTTTCAGGGTGACTTCAGTGCAGTAAAGCTCTTGCTGAGACGTTTAACTCTAAAATCGGGCATTGGGGAGGCACTGCACCCTCTGAAATTAGAGGTCAGGGGATTTGGATTTCATTTCCAACCATCCGCCACTCATTCAGCCACTCACATTCAAGTGACAAGCCTTAGGCCAGTCACTTTCTGTATCTGTTTCTCGACTTTTGCGCAGCGGTTTCTGTGGGACGTGAGGCCCACTGGGAAGTGATCCCCTTTTCAGCTCAGTGCCTGGGATTTTGGGCATACTTGTCAACCTGGACTTATATACACCTACGATTTTGGACTAACTCTATTACCTCTGCTAGAAATTAACACAGAAATTTCACAGTTGATTGACAAGAATGAGAATCAGTGCTAAAGAGTCAAAATGTAACCAAATCCTTTCTCACTGAAAGAATGCTCAACGCAAGTGGACACAGTTCCCCCATTCGAACTTCAGCATCTATGCACTTAGAGGCAAGTTTTTCAAATTACACAGCTAAAACTGTCCCCGCTTTAAGTGCTGTAAAGCGCTTAAAGCGGGGACAGTTTTAGCTGTGTATTTTCCAAAAGTTGTGTGCTCTACAAATAAAAAGCTGCTTTTGTTGCTACCTTTGGTCCGCAGGAGGAATGGGAGTCCTTTGCGGAGAGCATGGGAGACCCATGAGTCCTTTGCCGTCCTCTTTTCTGCCTCTGAGGGTGAAATGAGAGTGTGCAGCACTTTGGTAGGTAGGCATTCTCCCAGTTCGGCTCGGGGCGCAGCATAGCTGCAGTCCTCCTTGTGTGGCTACATTCATCATGAGCCGTGTCTGAAAGAACTGGTCGCATTTCACAGGCTAGCATGCTGTCTGTCTGACGGTGCTGGTGTTTTAACGAGAGCATCGTTGACAATTCTGTAACCTGAGAGCGCTGCCTAATTGTATTCTATGTAATAATGCGTGGGCTTGAGGAGGAGGCAGGTTTGGGGGAGAAGGAGGGAGAATGCACGTGTGGATCAGGGAAAGGCCTCTCCTTCTTTGGAGCACGGATGGGTTCAGTGCCCTCCTCGTACTACTAAGCCTTTGGCTCGACACTACCAGTTGTGTGTCTAAAGTTTCTGTGTGTGTGTTTGTATGTGTGTGTCTGTCTCTAGGGCTGAGCAGGACCTCCACCTTCCTGTGGTAGCATGTTACTCAGAAGCTTGCACAAATCCCAGCCCTCCTGGAGACACAGTACATGTATGTTCTTAGAAAGTTTTCTTAATGATTGGTGACAGAGCGGTGATTTAAAGGAGCTCGTTCTCCATTTCCCACTAAGGCCAGCTCCTCTTTGCGGAAGAGGGTCCTTGACTCTTACTTTGTAGCAGGAACCCCTAAGTACATGGACCCTTTTCAAAAGTTACAGGCTGAAAGTCAAGATCTCTCACGTTAAACCCAATGTTGCAACTTTAACTGGGCAA
This sequence comes from Aotus nancymaae, assembly GCF_030222135.1. Lineage (NCBI taxonomy): Eukaryota > Metazoa > Chordata > Mammalia > Primates > Aotidae > Aotus > Aotus nancymaae. The sequence continues at coordinate 11,876,286 of NW_026988441.1, read as the reverse complement.
ACTCTCATTAGAGACCCGGGGGCAATGACTGTGCGGATGGAAGCTGATGTCTTTTCAGGGTGACTTCAGTGCAGTAAAGCTCTTGCTGAGACGTTTAACTCTAAAATCGGGCATTGGGGAGGCACTGCACCCTCTGAAATTAGAGGTCAGGGGATTTGGATTTCATTTCCAACCATCCGCCACTCATTCAGCCACTCACATTCAAGTGACAAGCCTTAGGCCAGTCACTTTCTGTATCTGTTTCTCGACTTTTGCGCAGCGGTTTCTGTGGGACGTGAGGCCCACTGGGAAGTGATCCCCTTTTCAGCTCAGTGCCTGGGATTTTGGGCATACTTGTCAACCTGGACTTATATACACCTACGATTTTGGACTAACTCTATTACCTCTGCTAGAAATTAACACAGAAATTTCACAGTTGATTGACAAGAATGAGAATCAGTGCTAAAGAGTCAAAATGTAACCAAATCCTTTCTCACTGAAAGAATGCTCAACGCAAGTGGACACAGTTCCCCCATTCGAACTTCAGCATCTATGCACTTAGAGGCAAGTTTTTCAAATTACACAGCTAAAACTGTCCCCGCTTTAAGTGCTGTAAAGCACTTAAAGCGGGGACAGTTTTAGCTGTGTATTTTCCAAAAGTTGTGTGCTCTACAAATAAAAAGGTGCTTTTGTTGCTACCTTTGGTCCGCAGGAGGAATGGGAGTCCTTTGCGGAGAGCATGGGAGACCCATGAGTCCTTTGCCGTCCTCTTTTCTGCCTCTGAGGGTGAAATGAGAGTGTGCAGCACTTTGGTAGGTAGCCATTCTCCCAGTTCGGCTCGGGGCGCAGCATAGCTGCAGTCCTCCTTGTGTGGCTACATTCATCATGAGCCGTGTCTGAAAGAACTGGTCGCATTTCACAGGCTAGCATGCTGTCTGTCTGACGGTGCTGGTGTTTTAACGAGAGCATCGTTGACAATTCTGTAACCTGAGAGCGCTGCCTAATTGTATTCTATGTAATAATGCGTGGGCTTGAGGAGGAGGCAGGTTTGGGGGAGAAGGAGGGAGAATGCACGTGTGGATCAGGGAAAGGCCTCTCCTTCTTTGGAGCACGGATGGGTTCAGTGCCCTCCTCGTACTACTAAGCCTTTGGCTCGACACTACCAGTTGTGTGTCTAAAGTTTCTGTGTGTGTGTTTGTATGTGTGTGTCTGTCTCTAGGGCTGAGCAGGACCTCCACCTTCCTGTGGTAGCATGTTACTCAGAAGCTTGCACAAATCCCAGCCCTCCTGGAGACACAGTACATGTATGTTCTTAGAAAGTTTTCTTAATGATTGGTGACAGAGCGGTGGTTTAAAGGAGCTCGTTCTCCATTTCCCACTAAGGCCAGCTCCTCTTTGCGGAAGAGGGTCCTTGACTCTTACTTTGTAGCAGGAACCCCTAAGTACATGGACCCTTTTCAAAAGTTACAGGCTGAAAGTCAAGATCTCTCACGTTAAACCCAATGTTGCAACTTTAACTGGGCAAACTCTCATTAGAGACCCGGGGGCAATGACTGTGCGGATGGAAGCTGATGTCTTTCCAGGGTGACTTCAGTGCAGTAAAGCTCTTGCTGAGACGTTTAACTCTAAAATCGGGCATTGGGGAGGCACTGCACCCTCTGAAATTAGAGGTCAGGGGATTTGGATTTCATTTCCAACCATCCGCCACTCATTCAGCCACTCACATTCAAGTGACAAGCCTTAGGCCAGTCACTTTCTGTATCTGTTTCTCGACTTTTGCGCAGCGGTTTCTGTGGGACGTGAGGCCCACTGGGAAGTGATCCCCTTTTCAGCTCAGTGCCTGGGATTTTGGGCATACTTGTCAACCTGGACTTATATACACCTACGATTTTGGACTAACTCTATTACCTCTGCTAGAAATTAACACAGAAATTTCACAGTTGATTGACAAGAATGAGAATCAGTGCTAAAGAGTCAAAATGTAACCAAATCCTTTCTCACTGAAAGAATGCTCAACGCAAGTGGACACAGTTCCCCCATTCGAACTTCAGCATCTATGCACTTAGAGGCAAGTTTTTCAAATTACACAGCTAAAACTGTCCCCGCTTTAAGTGCTGTAAAGCACTTAAAGCGGGGACAGTTTTAGCTGTGTATTTTCCAAAAGTTGTGTGCTCTACAAATAAAAAGGTGCTTTTGTTGCTACCTTTGGTCCGCAGGAGGAATGGGAGTCCTTTGCGGAGAGCATGGGAGACCCATGAGTCCTTTGCCGTCCTCTTTTCTGCCTCTGAGGGTGAAATGAGAGTGTGCAGCACTTTGGTAGGTAGCCATTCTCCCAGTTCGGCTCGGGGCGCAGCATAGCTGCAGTCCTCCTTGTGTGGCTACATTCATCATGAGCCGTGTCTGAAAGAACTGGTCGCATTTCACAGGCTAGCATGCTGTCTGTCTGACGGTGCTGGTGTTTTAACGAGAGCATCGTTGACAATTCTGTAACCTGAGAGCGCTGCCTAATTGTATTCTATGTAATAATGCGTGGGCTTGAGGAGGAGGCAGGTTTGGGGGAGAAGGAGGGAGAATGCACGTGTGGATCAGGGAAAGGCCTCTCCTTCTTTGGAGCACGGATGGGTTCAGTGCCCTCCTCGTACTACTAAGCCTTTGGCTCGACACTACCAGTTGTGTGTCTAAAGTTTCTGTGTGTGTGTTTGTATGTGTGTGTCTGTCTCTAGGGCTGAGCAGGACCTCCACCTTCCTGTGGTAGCATGTTACTCAGAAGCTTGCACAAATCCCAGCCCTCCTGGAGACACAGTACATGTATGTTCTTAGAAAGTTTTCTTAATGATTGGTGACAGAGCGGTGATTTAAAGGAGCTCGTTCTCCATTTCCCACTAAGGCCAGCTCCTCTTTGCGGAAGAGGGTCCTTGACTCTTACTTTGTAGCAGGAACCCCTAAGTACATGGACCCTTTTCAAAAGTTACAGGCTGAAAGTCAAGATCTCTCACGTTAAACCCAATGTTGCAACTTTAACTGGGCAAACTCTCATTAGAGACCCGGGGGCAATGACTGTGCGGATGGAAGCTGATGTCTTTTCAGGGTGACTTCAGTGCAGTAAAGCTCTTGCTGAGACGTTTAACTCTAAAATCGGGCATTGGGGAGGCACTGCACCCTCTGAAATTAGAGGTCAGGGGATTTGGATTTCATTTCCAACCATCCGCCACTCATTCAGCCACTCACATTCAAGTGACAAGCCTTAGGCCAGTCACTTTCTGTATCTGTTTCTCGACTTTTGCGCAGCGGTTTCTGTGGGACGTGAGGCCCACTGGGAAGTGATCCCCTTTTCAGCTCAGTGCCTGGGATTTTGGGCATACTTGTCAACCTGGACTTATATACACCTACGATTTTGGACTAACTCTATTACCTCTGCTAGAAATTAACACAGAAATTTCACAGTTGATTGACAAGAATGAGAATCAGTGCTAAAGAGTCAAAATGTAACCAAATCCTTTCTCACTGAAAGAATGCTCAACGCAAGTGGACACAGTTCCCCCATTCGAACTTCAGCATCTATGCACTTAGAGGCAAGTTTTTCAAATTACACAGCTAAAACTGTCCCCGCTTTAAGTGCTGTAAAGCACTTAAAGCGGGGACAGTTTTAGCTGTGTATTTTCCAAAAGTTGTGTGCTCTACAAATAAAAAGGTGCTTTTGTTGCTACCTTTGGTCCGCAGGAGGAATGGGAGTCCTTTGCGGAGAGCATGGGAGACCCATGAGTCCTTTGCCGTCCTCTTTTCTGCCTCTGAGGGTGAAATGAGAGTGTGCAGCACTTTGGTAGGTAGCCATTCTCCCAGTTCGGCTCGGGGCGCAGCATAGCTGCAGTCCTCCTTGTGTGGCTACATTCATCATGAGCCGTGTCTGAAAGAACTGGTCGCATTTCACAGGCTAGCATGCTGTCTGTCTGACGGTGCTGGTGTTTTAACGAGAGCATCGTTGACAATTCTGTAACCTGAGAGCGCTGCCTAATTGTATTCTATGTAATAATGCGTGGGCTTGAGGAGGAGGCAGGTTTGGGGGAGAAGGAGGGAGAATGCACGTGTGGATCAGGGAAAGGCCTCTCCTTCTTTGGAGCACGGATGGGTTCAGTGCCCTCCTCGTACTACTAAGCCTTTGGCTCGACACTACCAGTTGTGTGTCTAAAGTTTCTGTGTGTGTGTTTGTATGTGTGTGTCTGTCTCTAGGGCTGAGCAGGACCTCCACCTTCCTGTGGTAGCATGTTACTCAGAAGCTTGCACAAATCCCAGCCCTCCTGGAGACACAGTACATGTATGTTCTTAGAAAGTTTTCTTAATGATTGGTGACAGAGCGGTGATTATAGGAGCTCGTTCTCCATTTCCCACTAAGGCCAGCTCCTCTTTGCGGAAGAGGGTCCTTGACTCTTACTTTGTAGCAGGAACCCCTAAGTACATGGACCCTTTTCAAAAGTTACAGGCTGAAAGTCAAGATCTCTCACGTTAAACCCAATGTTGCAACTTTAACTGGGCAAACTCTCATTAGAGAGCCGGGGGCAATGACTGTGCGGATGGAAGCTGATGTCTTTTCAGGGTGACTTCAGTGCAGTAAAGCTCTTGCTGAGACGTTTAACTCTAAAATCGGGCATTGGGGAGGCACTGCACCCTCTGAAATTAGAGGTCAGGGGATTTGGATTTCATTTCCAACCATCCGCCACTCATTCAGCCACTCACATTCAAGTGACAAGCCTTAGGCCAGTCACTTTCTGTATCTGTTTCTCGACTTTTGCGCAGCGGTTTCTGTGGGACGTGAGGCCCACTGGGAAGTGATCCCCTTTTCAGCTCAGTGCCTGGGATTTTGGGCATACTTGTCAACCTGGACTTATATACACCTACGATTTTGGACTAACTCTATTACCTCTGCTAGAAATTAACACAGAAATTTCACAGTTGATTGACAAGAATGAGAATCAGTGCTAAAGAGTCAAAATGTAACCAAATCCTTTCTCACTGAAAGAATGCTCAACGCAAGTGGACACAGTTCCCCCATTCGAACTTCAGCATCTATGCACTTAGAGGCAAGTTTTTCAAATTACACAGCTAAAACTGTCCCCGCTTTAAGTGCTGTAAAGCACTTAAAGCGGGGACAGTTTTAGCTGTGTATTTTCCAAAAGTTGTGTGCTCTACAAATAAAAAGCTGCTTTTGTTGCTACCTTTGGTCCGCAGGAGGAATGGGAGTCCTTTGCGGAGAGCATGGGAGACCCATGAGTCCTTTGCCGTCCTCTTTTCTGCCTCTGAGGGTGAAATGAGAGTGTGCAGCACTTTGGTAGGTAGCCATTCTCCCAGTTCGGCTCGGGGCGCAGCATAGCTGCAGTCCTCCTTGTGTGGCTACATTCATCATGAGCCGTGTCTGAAAGAACTGATCGCATTTCACAGGCTAGCATGCTGTCTGTCTGACGGTGCTGGTGTTTTAACGAGAGCATCGTTGACAATTCTGTAACCTGAGAGCGCTGCCTAATTGTATTCTATGTAATAATGCGTGGGCTTGAGGAGGAGGCAGGTTTGGGGGAGAAGGAGGGAGAATGCACGTGTGGATCAGGGAAAGGCCTCTCCTTCTTTGGAGCACGGATGGGTTCAGTGCCCTCCTCATACTACTAAGCCTTTGGCTCGACACTACCAGTTGTGTGTCTAAAGTTTCTGTGTGTGTGTTTGTATGTGTGTGTCTGTCTCTAGGGCTGAGCAGGACCTCCACCTTCCTGTGGTAGCATGTTACTCAGAAGCTTGCACAAATCCCAGCCCTCCTGGAGACACAGTACATGTATGTTCTTAGAAAGTTTTCTTAATGATTGGTGACAGAGCGGTGATTTAAAGGAGCTCGTTCTCCATTTCCCACTAAGGCCAGCTCCTCTTTGCGGAAGAGGGTCCTTGACTCTTACTTTGTAGCAGGAACCCCTAAGTACATGGACCCTTTTCAAAAGTTACAGGCTGAAAGTCAAGATCTCTCACGTTAAACCCAATGTTGCAACTTTAACTGGGCAAACTCTCATTAGAGACCCGGGGGCAATGACTGTGCGGATGGAAGCTGATGTCTTTTCAGGGTGACTTGAGTGCAGTAAAGCTCTTGCTGAGACGTTTAACTCTAAAATCGGGCATTGGGGAGGCACTGCACCCTCTGAAATTAGAGGTCAGGGGATTTGGATTTCATTTCCAACCATCCGCCACTCATTCAGCCACTCACATTCAAGTGACAAGCCTTAGGCCAGTCACTTTCTGTATCTGTTTCTCGACTTTTGCGCAGCGGTTTCTGTGGGACGTGAGGCCCACTGGGAAGTGATCCCCTTTTCAGCTCAGTGCCTGGGATTTTGGGCATACTTGTCAACCTGGACTTATATACACCTACGATTTTGGACTAACTCTATTACCTCTGCTAGAAATTAACACAGAAATTTCACAGTTGATTGACAAGAATGAGAATCAGTGCTAAAGAGTCAAAATGTAACCAAATCCTTTCTCACTGAAAGAATGCTCAACGCAAGTGGACACAGTTCCCCCATTCGAACTTCAGCATCTATGCACTTAGAGGCAAGTTTTTCAAATTACACAGCTAAAACTGTCCCCGCTTTAAGTGCTGTAAAGCACTTAAAGCGGGGACAGTTTTAGCTGTGTATTTTCCAAAAGTTGTGTGCTCTACAAATAAAAAGCTGCTTTTGTTGCTACCTTTGGTCCGCAGGAGGAATGGGAGTCCTTTGCGGAGAGCATGGGAGACCCATGAGTCCTTTGCCGTCCTCTTTTCTGCCTCTGAGGGTGAAATGAGAGTGTGCAGCACTTTGGTAGGTAGCCATTCTCCCAGTTCGGCTCGGGGCGCAGCATAGCTGCAGTCCTCCTTGTGTGGCTACATTCATCATGAGCCGTGTCTGAAAGAACTGATCGCATTTCACAGGCTAGCATGCTGTCTGTCTGACGGTGCTGGTGTTTTAACGAGAGCATCGTTGACAATTCTGTAACCTGAGAGCGCTGCCTAATTGTATTCTATGTAATAATGCGTGGGCTTGAGGAGGAGGCAGGTTTGGGGGAGAAGGAGGGAGAATGCACGTGTGGATCAGGGAAAGGCCTCTCCTTCTTTGGAGCACGGATGGGTTCAGTGCCCTCCTCGTACTACTAAGCCTTTGGCTCGACACTACCAGTTGTGTGTCTAAAGTTTCTGTGTGTGTGTTTGTATGTGTGTGTCTGTCTCTAGGGCTGAGCAGGACCTCCACCTTCCTGTGGTAGCATGTTACTCAGAAGCTTGCACAAATCCCAGCCCTCCTGGAGACACAGTACATGTATGTTCTTAGAAAGTTTTCTTAATGATTGGTGACAGAGCGGTGGTTTAAAGGAGCTCGTTCTCCATTTCCCACTAAGGCCAGCTCCTCTTTGCGGAAGAGGGTCCTTGACTCTTACTTTGTAGCAGGAACCCCTAAGTACATGGACCCTTTTCAAAAGTTACAGGCTGAAAGTCAAGATCTCTCACGTTAAACCCAATGTTGCAACTTTAACTGGGCAAACTCTCATTAGAGACCCGGGTGCAATGACTGTGCGGATGGAAGCTGATGTCTTTTCAGGGTGACTTGAGTGCAGTAAAGCTCTTGCTGAGACGTTTAACTCTAAAATCGGGCATTGGGGAGGCACTGCACCCTCTGAAATTAGAGGTCAGGGGATTTGGATTTCATTTCCAACCATCCGCCACTCATTCAGCCACTCACATTCAAGTGACAAGCCTTAGGCCAGTCACTTTCTGTATCTGTTTCTCGACTTTTGCGCAGCGGTTTCTGTGGGACGTGAGGCCCACTGGGAAGTGATCCCCTTTTCAGCTCAGTGCCTGGGATTTTGGGCATACTTGTCAACCTGGACTTATATACACCTACGATTTTGGACTAACTCTATTACCTCTGCTAGAAATTAACACAGAAATTTCACAGTTGATTGACAAGAATGAGAATCAGTGCTAAAGAGTCAAAATGTAACCAAATCCTTTCTCACTGAAAGAATGCTCAACGCAAGTGGACACAGTTCCCCCATTCGAACTTCAGCATCTATGCACTTAGAGGCAAGTTTTTCAAATTACACAGCTAAAACTGTCCCCGCTTTAAGTGCTGTAAAGCACTTAAAGCGGGGACAGTTTTAGCTGTGTATTTTCCAAAAGTTGTGTGCTCTACAAATAAAAAGCTGCTTTTGTTGCTACCTTTGGTCCGCAGGAGGAATGGGAGTCCTTTGCGGAGAGCATGGGAGACCCATGAGTCCTTTGCCGTCCTCTTTTCTGCCTCTGAGGGTGAAATGAGAGTGTGCAGCACTTTGGTAGGTAGCCATTCTCCCAGTTCGGCTCGGGGCACAGCATAGCTGCAGTGGCTACATTCATCATGAGCCGTGTCTGAAAGAACTGGTCGCATTTCACAGGCTAGCATGCTGTCTGTCTGATGGTGCTGGTGTTTTAACGAGAGCATCGTTGACAATTCTGTAACCTGAGAGCGCTGCCTAATTGTATTCTATGTAATAATGCGTGGGCTTGAGGAGGAGGCAGGTTTGGGGGAGAAGGAGGGAGAATGCACGTGTGGATCAGGGAAAGGCCTCTCCTTCTTTGGAGCACGGATGGGTTCAGTGCCCTCCTCGTACTACTAAGCCTTTGGCTCGACACTACCAGTTGTGTGTCTAAAGTTTCTGTGTGTGTGTTTGTATGTGTGTGTCTGTCTCTAGGGCTGAGCAGGACCTCCACCTTCCTGTGGTAGCATGTTACTCAGAAGCTTGCACAAATCCCAGCCCTCCTGGAGACACAGTACATGTATGTTCTTAGAAAGTTTTCTTAATGATTGGTGACAGAGCGGTGATTTAAAGGAGCTCGTTCTCCATTTCCCACTAAGGCCAGCTCCTCTTTGCGGAAGAGGTTCCTTGACTCTTACTTTGTAGCAGGAACCCCTAAGTACATGGACCCTTTTCAAAAGTTACAGGCTGAAAGTCAAGATCTCTCACGTTAAACCCAATGTTGCAACTTTAACTGGGCAAACTCTCATTAGAGACCCGGGGGCAATGACTGTGCGGATGGAAGCTGATGTCTTTTCAGGGTGACTTGAGTGCAGTAAAGCTCTTGCTGAGACATTTAACTCTAAAATCGGGCATTGGGGAGGCACTGCACCCTCTGAAATTAGAGGTCAGGGGATTTGGATTTCATTTCCAACCATCCGCCACTCATTCAGCCACTCACATTCAAGTGACAAGCCTTAGGCCAGTCACTTTCTGTATCTGTTTCTCGACTTTTGCGCAGCGGTTTCTGTGGGACGTGAGGCCCACTGGGAAGTGATCCCCTTTTCAGCTCAGTGCCTGGGATTTTGGGCATACTTGTCAACCTGGACTTATATACACCTACGATTTTGGACTAACTCTATTACCTCTGCTAGAAATTAACACAGAAATTTCACAGTTGATTGACAAGAATGAGAATCAGTGCTAAAGAGTCAAAATGTAACCAAATCCTTTCTCACTGAAAGAATGCTCAACGCAAGTGGACACAGTTCCCCCATTCGAACTTCAGCATCTATGCACTTAGAGGCAAGTTTTTCAAATTACACAGCTAAAACTGTCCCCGCTTTAAGTGCTGTAAAGCACTTAAAGCGGGGACAGTTTTAGCTGTGTATTTTCCAAAAGTTGTGTGCTCTACAAATAAAAAGCTGCTTTTGTTGCTACCTTTGGTCCGCAGGAGGAATGGGAGTCCTTTGCGGAGAGCATGGGAGACCCATGAGTCCTTTGCCGTCCTCTTTTCTGCCTCTGAGGGTGAAATGAGAGTGTGCAGCACTTTGGTAGGTAGCCATTCTCCCAGTTCGGCTCGGGGCGCAGCATAGCTGCAGTCCTCCTTGTGTGGCTACATTCATCATGAGCCGTGTCTGAAAGAACTGGTCGCATTTCACAGGCTAGCATGCTGTCTGTCTGACGGTGCTGGTGTTTTAACGAGAGCATCGTTGACAATTCTGTAACCTGAGAGCGCTGCCTAATTGTATTCTATGTAATAATGCGTGGGCTTGAGGAGGAGGCAGGTTTGGGGGAGAAGGAGGGAGAATGCACGTGTGGATCAGGGAAAGGCCTCTCCTTCTTTGGAGCACGGATGGGTTCAGTGCCCTCCTCGTACTACTAAGCCTTTGGCTCGACACTACCAGTTGTGTGTCTAAAGTTTCTGTGTGTGTGTTTGTATGTGTGTGTCTGTCTCTAGGGCTGAGCAGGACCTCCACCTTCCTGTGGTAGCATGTTACTCAGAAGCTTGCACAAATCCCAGCCCTCCTGGAGACACAGTACATGTATGTTCTTAGAAAGTTTTCTTAATGATTGGTGACAGAGCGGTGATTATAGGAGCTCGTTCTCCATTTCCCACTAAGGCCAGCTCCTCTTTGCGGAAGAGGGTCCTTGACTCTTACTTTGTAGCAGGAACCCCTAAGTACATGGACCCTTTTCAAAAGTTACAGGCTGAAAGTCAAGATCTCTCACGTTAAACCCAATGTTGCAACTTTAACTGGGCAAACTCTCATTAGAGAGCCGGGGGCAATGACTGTGCGGATGGAAGCTGATGTCTTTTCAGGGTGACTTGAGTGCAGTAAAGCTCTTGCTGAGACGTTTAACTCTAAAATCGGGCATTGGGGAGGCACTGCACCCTCTGAAATTAGAGGTCAGGGGATTTGGATTTCATTTCCAACCATCCGCCACTCATTCAGCCACTCACATTCAAGTGACAAGCCTTAGGCCAGTCACTTTCTGTATCTGTTTCTCGACTTTTGCGCAGCGGTTTCTGTGGGACGTGAGGCCCACTGGGAAGTGATCCCCTTTTCAGCTCAGTGCCTGGGATTTTGGGCATACTTGTCAACCTGGACTTATATACACCTACGATTTTGGACTAACTCTATTACCTCTGCTAGAAATTAACACAGAAATTTCACAGTTGATTGACAAGAATGAGAATCAGTGCTAAAGAGTCAAAATGTAACCAAATCCTTTCTCACTGAAAGAATGCTCAACGCAAGTGGACACAGTTCCCCCATTCGAACTTCAGCATCTATGCACTTAGAGGCAAGTTTTTCAAATTACACAGCTAAAACTGTCCCCGCTTTAAGTGCTGTAAAGCACTTAAAGCGGGGACAGTTTTAGCTGTGTATTTTCCAAAAGTTGTGTGCTCTACAAATAAAAAGGTGCTTTTGTTGCTACCTTTGGTCCGCAGGAGGAATGGGAGTCCTTTGCGGAGAGCATGGGAGACCCATGAGTCCTTTGCCGTCCTCTTTTCTGCCTCTGAGGGTGAAATGAGAGTGTGCAGCACTTTGGTAGGTAGCCATTCTCCCAGTTCGGCTCGGGGCGCAGCATAGCTGCAGTCCTCCTTGTGTGGCTACATTCATCATGAGCCGTGTCTGAAAGAACTGATCGCATTTCACAGGCTAGCATGCTGTCTGTCTGACGGTGCTGGTGTTTTAACGAGAGCATCGTTGACAATTCTGTAACCTGAGAGCGCTGCCTAATTGTATTCTATGTAATAATGCGTGGGCTTGAGGAGGAGGCAGGTTTGGGGGAGAAGGAGGGAGAATGCACGTGTGGATCAGGGAAAGGCCTCTCCTTCTTTGGAGCACGGATGGGTTCAGTGCCCTCCTCATACTACTAAGCCTTTGGCTCGACACTACCAGTTGTGTGTCTAAAGTTTCTGTGTGTGTGTTTGTATGTGTGTGTCTGTCTCTAGGGCTGAGCAGGACCTCCACCTTCCTGTGGTAGCATGTTACTCAGAAGCTTGCACAAATCCCAGCCCTCCTGGAGACACAGTACATGTATGTTCTTAGAAAGTTTTCTTAATGATTGGTGACAGAGCGGTGATTTAAAGGAGCTCGTTCTCCATTTCCCACTAAGGCCAGCTCCTCTTTGCGGAAGAGGGTCCTTGACTCTTACTTTGTAGCAGGAACCCCTAAGTACATGGACCCTTTTCAAAAGTTACAGGCTGAAAGTCAAGATCTCTCACGTTAAACCCAATGTTGCAACTTTAACTGGGCAAACTCTCATTAGAGACCCGGGGGCAATGACTGTGCGGATGGAAGCTGATGTCTTTTCAGGGTGACTTGAGTGCAGTCAAGCTCTTGCTGAGACGTTTAACTCTAAAATCGGGCATTGGGGAGGCACTGCACCCTCTGAAATTAGAGGTCAGGGGATTTGGATTTCATTTCCAACCATCCGCCACTCATTCAGCCACTCACATTCAAGTGACAAGCCTTAGGCCAGTCACTTTCTGTATCTGTTTCTCGACTTTTGCGCAGCGGTTTCTGTGGGACGTGAGGCCCACTGGGAAGTGATCCCCTTTTCAGCTCAGTGCCTGGGATTTTGGGCATACTTGTCAACCTGGACTTATATACACCTACGATTTTGGACTAACTCTATTACCTCTGCTAGAAATTAACACAGAGATTTCACAGTTGATTGACAAGAATGAGAATCAGTGCTAAAGAGTCAAAATGTAACCAAATCCTTTCTCACTGAAAGAATGCTCAACGCAAGTGGACACAGTTCCCCCATTCGAACTTCAGCATCTATGCACTTAGAGGCAAGTTTTTCAAATTACACAGCTAAAACTGTCCCCGCTTTAAGTGCTGTAAAGCACTTAAAGCGGGGACAGTTTTAGCTGTGTATTTTCCAAAAGTTGTGTGCTCTACAAATAAAAAGCTGCTTTTGTTGCTACCTTTGGTCCGCAGGAGGAATGGGAGTCCTTTGCGGAGAGCATGGGAGACCCATGAGTCCTTTGCCGTCCTCTTTTCTGCCTCTGAGGGTGAAATGAGAGTGTGCAGCACTTTGGTAGGTAGCCATTCTCCCAGTTCGGCTCGGGGCGCAGCATAGCTGCAGTCCTCCTTGTGTGGCTACATTCATCATGAGCCGTGTCTGAAAGAACTGATCGCATTTCACAGGCTAGCATGCTGTCTGTCTGACGGTGCTGGTGTTTTAACGAGAGCATCGTTGACAATTCTGTAACCTGAGAGCGCTGCCTAATTGTATTCTATGTAATAATGCGTGGGCTTGAGGAGGAGGCAGGTTTGGGGGAGAAGGAGGGAGAATGCACGTGTGGATCAGGGAAAGGCCTCTCCTTCTTTGGAGCACGGATGGGTTCAGTGCCCTCCTCGTACTACTAAGCCTTTGGCTCGACACTACCAGTTGTGTGTCTAAAGTTTCTGTGTGTGTGTTTGTATGTGTGTGTCTGTCTCTAGGGCTGAGCAGGACCTCCACCTTCCTGTGGTAGCATGTTACTCAGAAGCTTGCACAAATCCCAGCCCTCCTGGAGACACAGTACATGTATGTTCTTAGAAAGTTTTCTTAATGATTGGTGACAGAGCGGTGATTTAAAGGAGCTCGTTCTCCATTTCCCACTAAGGCCAGCTCCTCTTTGCGGAAGAGGGTCCTTGACTCTTACTTTGTAGCAGGAACCCCTAAGTACATGGACCCTTTTCAAAAGTTACAGGCTGAAAGTCAAGATCTCTCACGTTAAACCCAATGTTGCAACTTTAACTGGGCAAACTCTCATTAGAGACCCGGGGGCAATGACTGTGCGGATGGAAGCTGATGTCTTTTCAGGGTGACTTCAGTGCAGTCAAGCTCTTGCTGAGACGTTTAACTCTAAAATCGGGCATTGGGGAGGCACTGCACCCTCTGAAATTAGAGGTCAGGGGATTTGGATTTCATTTCCAACCATCCGCCACTCATTCAGTCACTCACATTCAAGTGACAAGCCTTAGGCCAGTCACTTTCTGTATCTGTTTCTCGACTTTTGCGCAGCGGTTTCTGTGGGACGTGAGGCCCACTGGGAAGTGATCCCCTTTTCAGCTCAGTGCCTGGGATTTTGGGCATACTTGTCAACCTGGACTTATATACACCTACGATTTTGGACTAACTCTATTACCTCTGCTAGAAATTAACACAGAAATTTCACAGTTGATTGACAAGAATGAGAATCAGTGCTAAAGAGTCAAAATGTAACCAAATCCTTTCTCACTGAAAGAATGCTCAACGCAAGTGGACACAGTTCCCCCATTCGAACTTCAGCATCTATGCACTTAGAGGCAAGTTTTTCAAATTACACAGCTAAAACTGTCCCCGCTTTAAGTGCTGTAAAGCACTTAAAGCGGGGACAGTTTTAGCTGTGTATTTTCCAAAAGTTGTGTGCTCTACAAATAAAAAGCTGCTTTTGTTGCTACCTTTGGTCCGCAGGAGGAATGGGAGTCCTTTGCGGAGAGCATGGGAGACCCATGAGTCCTTTGCCGTCCTCTTTTCTGCCTCTGAGGGTGAAATGAGAGTGTGCAGCACTTTGGTAGGTAGCCATTCTCCCAGTTCGGCTCGGGGCGCAGCATAGCTGCAGTCCTCCTTGTGTGGCTACATTCATCATGAGCCGTGTCTGAAAGAACTGGTCGCATTTCACAGGCTAGCATGCTGTCTGTCTGACGGTGCTGGTGTTTTAACGAGAGCATCGTTGACAATTCTGTAACCTGAGAGCGCTGCCTAATTGTATTCTATGTAATAATGCGTGGGCTTGAGGAGGAGGCAGGTTTGGGGGAGAAGGAGGGAGAATGCACGTGTGGATCAGGGAAAGGCCTCTCCTTCTTTGGAGCACGGATGGGTTCAGTGCCCTCCTCGTACTACTAAGCCTTTGGCTCGACACTACCAGTTGTGTGTCTAAAGTTTCTGTGTGTGTGTTTGTATGTGTGTGTCTGTCTCTAGGGCTGAGCAGGACCTCCACCTTCCTGTGGTAGCATGTTACTCAGAAGCTTGCACAAATCCCAGCCCTCCTGGAGACACAGTACATGTATGTTCTTAGAAAGTTTTCTTAATGATTGGTGACAGAGCGGTGATTATAGGAGCTCGTTCTCCATTTCCCACTAAGGCCAGCTCCTCTTTGCGGAAGAGGGTCCTTGACTCTTACTTTGTAGCAGGAACCCCTAAGTACATGGACCCTTTTCAAAAGTTACAGGCTGAAAGTCAAGATCTCTCACGTTAAACCCAATGTTGCAACTTTAACTGGGCAAACTCTCATTAGAGAGCCGGGGGCAATGACTGTGCGGATGGAAGCTGATGTCTTTTCAGGGTGACTTCAGTGCAGTAAAGCTCTTGCTGAGACGTTTAACTCTAAAATCGGGCATTGGGGAGGCACTGCACCCTCTGAAATTAGAGGTCAGGGGATTTGGATTTCATTTCCAACCATCCGCCACTCATTCAGCCACTCACATTCAAGTGACAAGCCTTAGGCCAGTCACTTTCTGTATCTGTTTCTCGACTTTTGCGCAGCGGTTTCTGTGGGACGTGAGGCCCACTGGGAAGTGATCCCCTTTTCAGCTCAGTGCCTGGGATTTTGGGCATACTTGTCAACCTGGACTTATATACACCTACGATTTTGGACTAACTCTATTACCTCTGCTAGAAATTAACACAGAGATTTCACAGTTGATTGACAAGAATGAGAATCAGTGCTAAAGAGTCAAAATGTAACCAAATCCTTTCTCACTGAAAGAATGCTCAACGCAAGTGGACACAGTTCCCCCATTCGAACTTCAGCATCTATGCACTTAGAGGCAAGTTTTTCAAATTACACAGCTAAAACTGTCCCCGCTTTAAGTGCTGTAAAGCACTTAAAGCGGGGACAGTTTTAGCTGTGTATTTTCCAAAAGTTGTGTGCTCTACAAATAAAAAGCTGCTTTTGTTGCTACCTTTGGTCCGCAGGAGGAATGGGAGTCCTTTGCGGAGAGCATGGGAGACCCATGAGTCCTTTGCCGTCCTCTTTTCTGCCTCTGAGGGTGAAATGAGAGTGTGCAGCACTTTGGTAGGTAGCCATTCTCCCAGTTCGGCTCGGGGCGCAGCATAGCTGCAGTCCTCCTTGTGTGGCTACATTCATCATGAGCCGTGTCTGAAAGAACTGATCGCATTTCACAGGCTAGCATGCTGTCTGTCTGACGGTGCTGGTGTTTTAACGAGAGCATCGTTGACAATTCTGTAACCTGAGAGCGCTGCCTAATTGTATTCTATGTAATAATGCGTGGGCTTGAGGAGGAGGCAGGTTTGGGGGAGAAGGAGGGAGAATGCACGTGTGGATCAGGGAAAGGCCTCTCCTTCTTTGGAGCACGGATGGGTTCAGTGCCCTCCTCATACTACTAAGCCTTTGGCTCGACACTACCAGTTGTGTGTCTAAAGTTTCTGTGTGTGTGTTTGTATGTGTGTGTCTGTCTCTAGGGCTGAGCAGGACCTCCACCTTCCTGTGGTAGCATGTTACTCAGAAGCTTGCACAAATCCCAGCCCTCCTGGAGACACAGTACATGTATGTTCTTAGAAAGTTTTCTTAATGATTGGTGACAGAGCGGTGATTTAAAGGAGCTCGTTCTCCATTTCCCACTAAGGCCAGCTCCTCTTTGCGGAAGAGGGTCCTTGACTCTTACTTTGTAGCAGGAACCCCTAAGTACATGGACCCTTTTCAAAAGTTACAGGCTGAAAGTCAAGATCTCTCACGTTAAACCCAATGTTGCAACTTTAACTGGGCAAACTCTCATTAGAGACCCGGGGGCAATGACTGTGCGGATGGAAGCTGATGTCTTTTCAGGGTGACTTCAGTGCAGTAAAGCTCTTGCTGAGACGTTTAACTCTAAAATCGGGCATTGGGGAGGCACTGCACCCTCTGAAATTAGAGGTCAGGGGATTTGGATTTCATTTCCAACCATCCGCCACTCATTCAGCCACTCACATTCAAGTGACAAGCCTTAGGCCAGTCACTTTCTGTATCTGTTTCTCGACTTTTGCGCAGCGGTTTCTGTGGGACGTGAGGCCCACTGGGAAGTGATCCCCTTTTCAGCTCAGTGCCTGGGATTTTGGGCATACTTGTCAACCTGGACTTATATACACCTACGATTTTGGACTAACTCTATTACCTCTGCTAGAAATTAACACAGAGATTTCACAGTTGATTGACAAGAATGAGAATCAGTGCTAAAGAGTCAAAATGTAACCAAATCCTTTCTCACTGAAAGAATGCTCAACGCAAGTGGACACAGTTCCCCCATTCGAACTTCAGCATCTATGCACTTAGAGGCAAGTTTTTCAAATTACACAGCTAAAACTGTCCCCGCTTTAAGTGCTGTAAAGCACTTAAAGCGGGGACAGTTTTAGCTGTGTATTTTCCAAAAGTTGTGTGCTCTACAAATAAAAAGCTGCTTTTGTTGCTACCTTTGGTCCGCAGGAGGAATGGGAGTCCTTTGCGGAGAGCATGGGAGACCCATGAGTCCTTTGCCGTCCTCTTTTCTGCCTCTGAGGGTGAAATGAGAGTGTGCAGCACTTTGGTAGGTAGCCATTCTCCCAGTTCGGCTCGGGGCGCAGCATAGCTGCAGTCCTCCTTGTGTGGCTACATTCATCATGAGCCGTGTCTGAAAGAACTGATCGCATTTCACAGGCTAGCATGCTGTCTGTCTGACGGTGCTGGTGTTTTAACGAGAGCATCGTTGACAATTCTGTAACCTGAGAGCGCTGCCTAATTGTATTCTATGTAATAATGCGTGGGCTTGAGGAGGAGGCAGGTTTGGGGGAGAAGGAGGGAGAATGCACGTGTGGATCAGGGAAAGGCCTCTCCTTCTTTGGAGCACGGATGGGTTCAGTGCCCTCCTCGTACTACTAAGCCTTTGGCTCGACACTACCAGTTGTGTGTCTAAAGTTTCTGTGTGTGTGTTTGTATGTGTGTGTCTGTCTCTAGGGCTGAGCAGGACCTCCACCTTCCTGTGGTAGCATGTTACTCAGAAGCTTGCACAAATCCCAGCCCTCCTGGAGACACAGTACATGTATGTTCTTAGAAAGTTTTCTTAATGATTGGTGACAGAGCGGTGATTTAAAGGAGCTCGTTCTCCATTTCCCACTAAGGCCAGCTCCTCTTTGCGGAAGAGGGTCCTTGACTCTTACTTTGTAGCAGGAACCCCTAAGTACATGGACCCTTTTCAAAAGTTACAGGCTGAAAGTAAAGATCTCTCACGTTAAACCCAATGTTGCAACTTTAACTGGGCAAACTCTCATTAGAGACCCGGGGGCAATGACTGTGCGGATGGAAGCTGATGTCTTTTCAGGGTGACTTCAGTGCAGTAAAGCTCTTGCTGAGACGTTTAACTCTAAAATCGGGCATTGGGGAGGCACTGCACCCTCTGAAATTAGAGGTCAGGGGATTTGGATTTCATTTCCAACCATCCGCCACTCATTCAGCCACTCACATTCAAGTGACAAGCCTTAGGCCAGTCACTTTCTGTATCTGTTTCTCGACTTTTGCGCAGCGGTTTCTGTGGGACGTGAGGCCCACTGGGAAGTGATCCCCTTTTCAGCTCAGTGCCTGGGATTTTGGGCATACTTGTCAACCTGGACTTATATACACCTACGATTTTGGACTAACTCTATTACCTCTGCTAGAAATTAACACAGAAATTTCACAGTTGATTGACAAGAATGAGAATCAGTGCTAAAGAGTCAAAATGTAACCAAATCCTTTCTCACTGAAAGAATGCTCAACGCAAGTGGACACAGTTCCCCCATTCGAACTTCAGCATCTATGCACTTAGAGGCAAGTTTTTCAAATTACACAGCTAAAACTGTCCCCGCTTTAAGTGCTGTAAAGCACTTAAAGCGGGGACAGTTTTAGCTGTGTATTTTCCAAAAGTTGTGTGCTCTACAAATAAAAAGCTGCTTTTGTTGCTACCTTTGGTCCGCAGGAGGAATGGGAGTCCTTTGCGGAGAGCATGGGAGACCCATGAGTCCTTTGCCGTCCTCTTTTCTGCCTCTGAGGGTGAAATGAGAGTGTGCAGCACTTTGGTAGGTAGCCATTCTCCCAGTTCGGCTCGGGGCGCAGCATAGCTGCAGTCCTCCTTGTGTGGCTACATTCATCATGAGCCGTGTCTGAAAGAACTGGTCGCATTTCACAGGCTAGCATGCTGTCTGTCTGACGGTGCTGGTGTTTTAACGAGAGCATCGTTGACAATTCTGTAACCTGAGAGCGCTGCCTAATTGTATTCTATGTAATAATGCGTGGGCTTGAGGAGGAGGCAGGTTTGGGGGAGAAGGAGGGAGAATGCACGTGTGGATCAGGGAAAGGCCTCTCCTTCTTTGGAGCACGGATGGGTTCAGTGCCCTCCTCATACTACTAAGCCTTTGGCTCGACACTACCAGTTGTGTGTCTAAAGTTTCTGTGTGTGTGTTTGTATGTGTGTGTCTGTCTCTAGGGCTGAGCAGGACCTCCACCTTCCTGTGGTAGCATGTTACTCAGAAGCTTGCACAAATCCCAGCCCTCCTGGAGACACAGTACATGTATGTTCTTAGAAAGTTTTCTTAATGATTGGTGACAGAGCGGTGATTTAAAGGAGCTCGTTCTCCATTTCCCACTAAGGCCAGCTCCTCTTTGCGGAAGAGGGTCCTTGACTCTTACTTTGTAGCAGGAACCCCTAAGTACATGGACCCTTTTCAAAAGTTACAGGCTGAAAGTCAAGATCTCTCACGTTAAACCCAATGTTGCAACTTTAACTGGGCAAACTCTCATTAGAGACCCGGGGGCAATGACTGTGCGGATGGAAGCTGATGTCTTTTCAGGGTGACTTCAGTGCAGTAAAGCTCTTGCTGAGACGTTTAACTCTAAAATCGGGCATTGGGGAGGCACTGCACCCTCTGAAATTAGAGGTCAGGGGATTTGGATTTCATTTCCAACCATCCGCCACTCATTCAGCCACTCACATTCAAGTGACAAGCCTTAGGCCAGTCACTTTCTGTATCTGTTTCTCGACTTTTGCGCAGCGGTTTCTGTGGGACGTGAGGCCCACTGGGAAGTGATCCCCTTTTCAGCTCAGTGCCTGGGATTTTGGGCATACTTGTCAACCTGGACTTATATACACCTACGATTTTGGACTAACTCTATTACCTCTGCTAGAAATTAACACAGAGATTTCACAGTTGATTGACAAGAATGAGAATCAGTGCTAAAGAGTCAAAATGTAACCAAATCCTTTCTCACTGAAAGAATGCTCAACGCAAGTGGACACAGTTCCCCCATTCGAACTTCAGCATCTATGCACTTAGAGGCAAGTTTTTCAAATTACACAGCTAAAACTGTCCCCGCTTTAAGTGCTGTAAAGCACTTAAAGCGGGGACAGTTTTAGCTGTGTATTTTCCAAAAGTTGTGTGCTCTACAAATAAAAAGCTGCTTTTGTTGCTACCTTTGGTCCGCAGGAGGAATGGGAGTCCTTTGCGGAGAGCATGGGAGACCCATGAGTCCTTTGCCGTCCTCTTTTCTGCCTCTGAGGGTGAAATGAGAGTGTGCAGCACTTTGGTAGGTAGCCATTCTCCCAGTTCGGCTCGGGGCGCAGCATAGCTGCAGTCCTCCTTGTGTGGCTACATTCATCATGAGCCGTGTCTGAAAGAACTGATCGCATTTCACAGGCTAGCATGCTGTCTGTCTGACGGTGCTGGTGTTTTAACGAGAGCATCGTTGACAATTCTGTAACCTGAGAGCGCTGCCTAATTGTATTCTATGTAATAATGCGTGGGCTTGAGGAGGAGGCAGGTTTGGGGGAGAAGGAGGGAGAATGCACGTGTGGATCAGGGAAAGGCCTCTCCTTCTTTGGAGCACGGATGGGTTCAGTGCCCTCCTCGTACTACTAAGCCTTTGGCTCGACACTACCAGTTGTGTGTCTAAAGTTTCTGTGTGTGTGTTTGTATGTGTGTGTCTGTCTCTAGGGCTGAGCAGGACCTCCACCTTCCTGTGGTAGCATGTTACTCAGAAGCTTGCACAAATCCCAGCCCTCCTGGAGACACAGTACATGTATGTTCTTAGAAAGTTTTCTTAATGATTGGTGACAGAGCGGTGATTTAAAGGAGCTCGTTCTCCATTTCCCACTAAGGCCAGCTCCTCTTTGCGGAAGAGGGTCCTTGACTCTTACTTTGTAGCAGGAACCCCTAAGTACATGGACCCTTTTCAAAAGTTACAGGCTGAAAGTAAAGATCTCTCACGTTAAACCCAATGTTGCAACTTTAACTGGGCAAACTCTCATTAGAGACCCGGGGGCAATGACTGTGCGGATGGAAGCTGATGTCTTTTCAGGGTGACTTCAGTGCAGTAAAGCTCTTGCTGAGACGTTTAACTCTAAAATCGGGCATTGGGGAGGCACTGCACCCTCTGAAATTAGAGGTCAGGGGATTTGGATTTCATTTCCAACCATCCGCCACTCATTCAGCCACTCACATTCAAGTGACAAGCCTTAGGCCAGTCACTTTCTGTATCTGTTTCTCGACTTTTGCGCAGCGGTTTCTGTGGGACGTGAGGCCCACTGGGAAGTGATCCCCTTTTCAGCTCAGTGCCTGGGATTTTGGGCATACTTGTCAACCTGGACTTATATACACCTACGATTTTGGACTAACTCTATTACCTCTGCTAGAAATTAACACAGAGATTTCACAGTTGATTGACAAGAATGAGAATCAGTGCTAAAGAGTCAAAATGTAACCAAATCCTTTCTCACTGAAAGAATGCTCAACGCAAGTGGACACAGTTCCCCCATTCGAACTTCAGCATCTATGCACTTAGAGGCAAGTTTTTCAAATTACACAGCTAAAACTGTCCCCGCTTTAAGTGCTGTAAAGCACTTAAAGCGGGGACAGTTTTAGCTGTGTATTTTCCAAAAGTTGTGTGCTCTACAAATAAAAAGCTGCTTTTGTTGCTACCTTTGGTCCGCAGGAGGAATGGGAGTCCTTTGCGGAGAGCATGGGAGACCCATGAGTCCTTTGCCGTCCTCTTTTCTGCCTCTGAGGGTGAAATGAGAGTGTGCAGCACTTTGGTAGGTAGCCATTCTCCCAGTTCGGCTCGGGGCGCAGCATAGCTGCAGTCCTCCTTGTGTGGCTACATTCATCATGAGCCGTGTCTGAAAGAACTGGTCGCATTTCACAGGCTAGCATGCTGTCTGTCTGACGGTGCTGGTGTTTTAACGAGAGCATCGTTGACAATTCTGTAACCTGAGAGCGCTGCCTAATTGTATTCTATGTAATAATGCGTGGGCTTGAGGAGGAGGCAGGTTTGGGGGAGAAGGAGGGAGAATGCACGTGTGGATCAGGGAAAGGCCTCTCCTTCTTTGGAGCACGGATGGGTTCAGTGCCCTCCTCATACTACTAAGCCTTTGGCTCGACACTACCAGTTGTGTGTCTAAAGTTTCTGTGTGTGTGTTTGTATGTGTGTGTCTGTCTCTAGGGCTGAGCAGGACCTCCACCTTCCTGTGGTAGCATGTTACTCAGAAGCTTGCACAAATCCCAGCCCTCCTGGAGACACAGTACATGTATGTTCTTAGAAAGTTTTCTTAATGATTGGTGACAGAGCGGTGGTTTAAAGGAGCTCGTTCTCCATTTCCCACTAAGGCCAGCTCCTCTTTGCGGAAGAGGGTCCTTGACTCTTACTTTGTAGCAGGAACCCCTAAGTACATGGACCCTTTTCAAAAGTTACAGGCTGAAAGTCAAGATCTCTCACGTTAAACCCAATGTTGCAACTTTAACTGGGCAAACTCTCATTAGAGACCCGGGGGCAATGACTGTGCGGATGGAAGCTGATGTCTTTTCAGGGTGACTTCAGTGCAGTAAAGCTCTTGCTGAGACGTTTAACTCTAAAATCGGGCATTGGGGAGGCACTGCACCCTCTGAAATTAGAGGTCAGGGGATTTGGATTTCATTTCCAACCATCCGCCACTCATTCAGCCACTCACATTCAAGTGACAAGCCTTAGGCCAGTCACTTTCTGTATCTGTTTCTCGACTTTTGCGCAGCGGTTTCTGTGGGACGTGAGGCCCACTGGGAAGTGATCCCCTTTTCAGCTCAGTGCCTGGGATTTTGGGCATACTTGTCAACCTGGACTTATATACACCTACGATTTTGGACTAACTCTATTACCTCTGCTAGAAATTAACACAGAGATTTCACAGTTGATTGACAAGAATGAGAATCAGTGCTAAAGAGTCAAAATGTAACCAAATCCTTTCTCACTGAAAGAATGCTCAACGCAAGTGGACACAGTTCCCCCATTCGAACTTCAGCATCTATGCACTTAGAGGCAAGTTTTTCAAATTACACAGCTAAAACTGTCCCCGCTTTAAGTGCTGTAAAGCACTTAAAGCGGGGACAGTTTTAGCTGTGTATTTTCCAAAAGTTGTGTGCTCTACAAATAAAAAGCTGCTTTTGTTGCTACCTTTGGTCCGCAGGAGGAATGGGAGTCCTTTGCGGAGAGCATGGGAGACCCATGAGTCCTTTGCCGTCCTCTTTTCTGCCTCTGAGGGTGAAATGAGAGTGTGCAGCACTTTGGTAGGTAGCCATTCTCCCAGTTCGGCTCGGGGCGCAGCATAGCTGCAGTCCTCCTTGTGTGGCTACATTCATCATGAGCCGTGTCTGAAAGAACTGGTCGCATTTCACAGGCTAGCATGCTGTCTGTCTGACGGTGCTGGTGTTTTAACGAGAGCATCGTTGACAATTCTGTAACCTGAGAGCGCTGCCTAATTGTATTCTATGTAATAATGCGTGGGCTTGAGGAGGAGGCAGGTTTGGGGGAGAAGGAGGGAGAATGCACGTGTGGATCAGGGAAAGGCCTCTCCTTCTTTGGAGCACGGATGGGTTCAGTGCCCTCCTCGTACTACTAAGCCTTTGGCTCGACACTACCAGTTGTGTGTCTAAAGTTTCTGTGTGTGTGTTTGTATGTGTGTGTCTGTCTCTAGGGCTGAGCAGGACCTCCACCTTCCTGTGGTAGCATGTTACTCAGAAGCTTGCACAAATCCCAGCCCTCCTGGAGACACAGTACATGTATGTTCTTAGAAAGTTTTCTTAATGATTGGTGACAGAGCGGTGATTTAAAGGAGCTCGTTCTCCATTTCCCACTAAGGCCAGCTCCTCTTTGCGGAAGAGGGTCCTTGACTCTTACTTTGTAGCAGGAACCCCTAAGTACATGGACCCTTTTCAAAAGTTACAGGCTGAAAGTCAAGATCTCTCACGTTAAACCCAATGTTGCAACTTTAACTGGGCAAACTCTCATTAGAGACCCGGGGGCAATGACTGTGCGGATGGAAGCTGATGTCTTTTCAGGGTGACTTCAGTGCAGTAAAGCTCTTGCTGAGACGTTTAACTCTAAAATCGGGCATTGGGGAGGCACTGCACCCTCTGAAATTAGAGGTCAGGGGATTTGGATTTCATTTCCAACCATCCGCCACTCATTCAGCCACTCACATTCAAGTGACAAGCCTTAGGCCAGTCACTTTCTGTATCTGTTTCTCGACTTTTGCGCAGCGGTTTCTGTGGGACGTGAGGCCCACTGGGAAGTGATCCCCTTTTCAGCTCAGTGCCTGGGATTTTGGGCATACTTGTCAACCTGGACTTATATACACCTACGATTTTGGACTAACTCTATTACCTCTGCTAGAAATTAACACAGAAATTTCACAGTTGATTGACAAGAATGAGAATCAGTGCTAAAGAGTCAAAATGTAACCAAATCCTTTCTCACTGAAAGAATGCTCAACGCAAGTGGACACAGTTCCCCCATTCGAACTTCAGCATCTATGCACTTAGAGGCAAGTTTTTCAAATTACACAGCTAAAACTGTCCCCGCTTTAAGTGCTGTAAAGCACTTAAAGCGGGGACAGTTTTAGCTGTGTATTTTCCAAAAGTTGTGTGCTCTACAAATAGAAAGCTGCTTTTGTTGCTACCTTTGGTCCGCAGGAGGAATGGGAGTCCTTTGCGGAGAGCATGGGAGACCCATGAGTCCTTTGCCGTCCTCTTTTCTGCCTCTGAGGGTGAAATGAGAGTGTGCAGCACTTTGGTAGGTAGCCATTCTCCCAGTTCGGCTCGGGGCGCAGCATAGCTGCAGTCCTCCTTGTGTGGCTACATTCATCATGAGCCGTGTCTGAAAGAACTGATCGCATTTCACAGGCTAGCATGCTGTCTGTCTGACGGTGCTGGTGTTTTAACGAGAGCATCGTTGACAATTCTGTAACCTGAGAGCGCTGCCTAATTGTATTCTATGTAATAATGCGTGGGCTTGAGGAGGAGGCAGGTTTGGGGGAGAAGGAGGGAGAATGCACGTGTGGATCAGGGAAAGGCCTCTCCTTCTTTGGAGCACGGATGGGTTCAGTGCCCTCCTCATACTACTAAGCCTTTGGCTCGACACTACCAGTTGTGTGTCTAAAGTTTCTGTGTGTGTGTTTGTATGTGTGTGTCTGTCTCTAGGGCTGAGCAGGACCTCCACCTTCCTGTGGTAGCATGTTACTCAGAAGCTTGCACAAATCCCAGCCCTCCTGGAGACACAGTACATGTATGTTCTTAGAAAGTTTTCTTAATGATTGGTGACAGAGCGGTGATTTAAAGGAGCTCGTTCTCCATTTCCCACTAAGGCCAGCTCCTCTTTGCGGAAGAGGGTCCTTGACTCTTACTTTGTAGCAGGAACCCCTAAGTACATGGACCCTTTTCAAAAGTTACAGGCTGAAAGTCAAGATCTCTCACGTTAAACCCAATGTTGCAACTTTAACTGGGCAAACTCTCATTAGAGACCCGGGGGCAATGACTGTGCGGATGGAAGCTGATGTCTTTTCAGGGTGACTTCAGTGCAGTAAAGCTCTTGCTGAGACGTTTAACTCTAAAATCGGGCATTGGGGAGGCACTGCACCCTCTGAAATTAGAGGTCAGGGGATTTGGATTTCATTTCCAACCATCCGCCACTCATTCAGCCACTCACATTCAAGTGACAAGCCTTAGGCCAGTCACTTTCTGTATCTGTTTCTCGACTTTTGCGCAGCGGTTTCTGTGGGACGTGAGGCCCACTGGGAAGTGATCCCCTTTTCAGCTCAGTGCCTGGGATTTTGGGCATACTTGTCAACCTGGACTTATATACACCTACGATTTTGGACTAACTCTATTACCTCTGCTAGAAATTAACACAGAAATTTCACAGTTGATTGACAAGAATGAGAATCAGTGCTAAAGAGTCAAAATGTAACCAAATCCTTTCTCACTGAAAGAATGCTCAACGCAAGTGGACACAGTTCCCCCATTCGAACTTCAGCATCTATGCACTTAGAGGCAAGTTTTTCAAATTACACAGCTAAAACTGTCCCCGCTTTAAGTGCTGTAAAGCACTTAAAGCGGGGACAGTTTTAGCTGTGTATTTTCCAAAAGTTGTGTGCTCTACAAATAAAAAGCTGCTTTTGTTGCTACCTTTGGTCCGCAGGAGGAATGGGAGTCCTTTGCGGAGAGCATGGGAGACCCATGAGTCCTTTGCCGTCCTCTTTTCTGCCTCTGAGGGTGAAATGAGAGTGTGCAGCACTTTGGTAGGTAGCCATTCTCCCAGTTCGGCTCGGGGCGCAGCATAGCTGCAGTCCTCCTTGTGTGGCTACATTCATCATGAGCCGTGTCTGAAAGAACTGGTCGCATTTCACAGGCTAGCATGCTGTCTGTCTGACGGTGCTGGTGTTTTAACGAGAGCATCGTTGACAATTCTGTAACCTGAGAGCGCTGCCTAATTGTATTCTATGTAATAATGCGTGGGCTTGAGGAGGAGGCAGGTTTGGGGGAGAAGGAGGGAGAATGCACGTGTGGATCAGGGAAAGGCCTCTCCTTCTTTGGAGCACGGATGGGTTCAGTGCCCTCCTCGTACTACTAAGCCTTTGGCTCGACACTACCAGTTGTGTGTCTAAAGTTTCTGTGTGTGTGTTTGTATGTGTGTGTCTGTCTCTAGGGCTGAGCAGGACCTCCACCTTCCTGTGGTAGCATGTTACTCAGAAGCTTGCACAAATCCCAGCCCTCCTGGAGACACAGTACATGTATGTTCTTAGAAAGTTTTCTTAATGATTGGTGACAGAGCGGTGATTTAAAGGAGCTCGTTCTCCATTTCCCACTAAGGCCAGCTCCTCTTTGCGGAAGAGGGTCCTTGACTCTTACTTTGTAGCAGGAACCCCTAAGTACATGGACCCTTTTCAAAAGTTACAGGCTGAAAGTCAAGATCTCTCACGTTAAACCCAATGTTGCAACTTTAACTGGGCAAACTCTCATTAGAGACCCGGGGGCAATGACTGTGCGGATGGAAGCTGATGTCTTTTCAGGGTGACTTCAGTGCAGTAAAGCTCTTGCTGAGACGTTTAACTCTAAAATCGGGCATTGGGGAGGCACTGCACCCTCTGAAATTAGAGGTCAGGGGATTTGGATTTCATTTCCAACCATCCGCCACTCATTCAGCCACTCACATTCAAGTGACAAGCCTTAGGCCAGTCACTTTCTGTATCTGTTTCTCGACTTTTGCGCAGCGGTTTCTGTGGGACGTGAGGCCCACTGGGAAGTGATCCCCTTTTCAGCTCAGTGCCTGGGATTTTGGGCATACTTGTCAACCTGGACTTATATACACCTACGATTTTGGACTAACTCTATTACCTCTGCTAGAAATTAACACAGAAATTTCACAGTTGATTGACAAGAATGAGAATCAGTGCTAAAGAGTCAAAATGTAACCAAATCCTTTCTCACTGAAAGAATGCTCAACGCAAGTGGACACAGTTCCCCCATTCGAACTTCAGCATCTATGCACTTAGAGGCAAGTTTTTCAAATTACACAGCTAAAACTGTCCCCGCTTTAAGTGCTGTAAAGCGCTTAAAGCGGGGACAGTTTTAGCTGTGTATTTTCCAAAAGTTGTGTGCTCTACAAATAAAAAGCTGCTTTTGTTGCTACCTTTGGTCCGCAGGAGGAATGGGAGTCCTTTGCGGAGAGCATGGGAGACCCATGAGTCCTTTGCCGTCCTCTTTTCTGCCTCTGAGGGTGAAATGAGAGTGTGCAGCACTTTGGTAGGTAGCCATTCTCCCAGTTCGGCTCGGGGCGCAGCATAGCTGCAGTCCTCCTTGTGTGGCTACATTCATCATGAGCCGTGTCTGAAAGAACTGATCGCATTTCACAGGCTAGCATGCTGTCTGTCTGACGGTGCTGGTGTTTTAACGAGAGCATCGTTGACAATTCTGTAACCTGA
Source organism: Aotus nancymaae (assembly GCF_030222135.1). Taxonomy (NCBI): domain Eukaryota; kingdom Metazoa; phylum Chordata; class Mammalia; order Primates; family Aotidae; genus Aotus; species Aotus nancymaae. Next base: position 11,848,258 of record NW_026988441.1, on the reverse strand, counting down.
GAGCGCTGCCTAATTGTATTCTATGTAATAATGCGTGGGCTTGAGGAGGAGGCAGGTTTGGGGGAGAAGGAGGGAGAATGCACGTGTGGATCAGGGAAAGGCCTCTCCTTCTTTGGAGCACGGATGGGTTCAGTGCCCTCCTCGTACTACTAAGCCTTTGGCTCGACACTACCAGTTGTGTGTCTAAAGTTTCTGTGTGTGTGTTTGTATGTGTGTGTCTGTCTCTAGGGCTGAGCAGGACCTCCACCTTCCTGTGGTAGCATGTTACTCAGAAGCTTGCACAAATCCCAGCCCTCCTGGAGACACAGTACATGTATGTTCTTAGAAAGTTTTCTTAATGATTGGTGACAGAGCGGTGATTTAAAGGAGCTCGTTCTCCATTTCCCACTAAGGCCAGCTCCTCTTTGCGGAAGAGGGTCCTTGACTCTTACTTTGTAGCAGGAACCCCTAAGTACATGGACCCTTTTCAAAAGTTACAGGCTGAAAGTCAAGATCTCTCACGTTAAACCCAATGTTGCAACTTTAACTGGGCAAACTCTCATTAGAGACCCGGGGGCAATGACTGTGCGGATGGAAGCTGATGTCTTTTCAGGGTGACTTCAGTGCAGTCAAGCTCTTGCTGAGACGTTTAACTCTAAAATCGGGCATTGGGGAGGCACTGCACCCTCTGAAATTAGAGGTCAGGGGATTTGGATTTCATTTCCAACCATCCGCCACTCATTCAGCCACTCACATTCAAGTGACAAGCCTTAGGCCAGTCACTTTCTGTATCTGTTTCTCGACTTTTGCGCAGCGGTTTCTGTGGGACGTGAGGCCCACTGGGAAGTGATCCCCTTTTCAGCTCAGTGCCTGGGATTTTGGGCATACTTGTCAACCTGGACTTATATACACCTACGATTTTGGACTAACTCTATTACCTCTGCTAGAAATTAACACAGAAATTTCACAGTTGATTGACAAGAATGAGAATCAGTGCTAAAGAGTCAAAATGTAACCAAATCCTTTCTCACTGAAAGAATGCTCAACGCAAGTGGACACAGTTCCCCCATTCGAACTTCAGCATCTATGCACTTAGAGGCAAGTTTTTCAAATTACACAGCTAAAACTGTCCCCGCTTTAAGTGCTGTAAAGCACTTAAAGCGGGGACAGTTTTAGCTGTGTATTTTCCAAAAGTTGTGTGCTCTACAAATAAAAAGCTGCTTTTGTTGCTACCTTTGGTCCGCAGGAGGAATGGGAGTCCTTTGCGGAGAGCATGGGAGACCCATGAGTCCTTTGCCGTCCTCTTTTCTGCCTCTGAGGGTGAAATGAGAGTGTGCAGCACTTTGGTAGGTAGCCATTCTCCCAGTTCGGCTCGGGGCGCAGCATAGCTGCAGTCCTCCTTGTGTGGCTACATTCATCATGAGCCGTGTCTGAAAGAACTGATCGCATTTCACAGGCTAGCATGCTGTCTGTCTGACGGTGCTGGTGTTTTAACGAGAGCATCGTTGACAATTCTGTAACCTGAGAGCGCTGCCTAATTGTATTCTATGTAATAATGCGTGGGCTTGAGGAGGAGGCAGGTTTGGGGGAGAAGAAGGGAGAATGCACGTGTGGATCAGGGAAAGGCCTCTCCTTCTTTGGAGCACGGATGGGTTCAGTGCCCTCCTCGTACTACTAAGCCTTTGGCTCGACACTACCAGTTGTGTGTCTAAAGTTTCTGTGTGTGTGTTTGTATGTGTGTGTCTGTCTCTAGGGCTGAGCAGGACCTCCACCTTCCTGTGGTAGCATGTTACTCAGAAGCTTGCACAAATCCCAGCCCTCCTGGAGACACAGTACATGTATGTTCTTAGAAAGTTTTCTTAATGATTGGTGACAGAGCGGTGATTTAAAGGAGCTCGTTCTCCATTTCCCACTAAGGCCAGCTCCTCTTTGCGGAAGAGGGTCCTTGACTCTTACTTTGTAGCAGGAACCCCTAAGTACATGGACCCTTTTCAAAAGTTACAGGCTGAAAGTCAAGATCTCTCACGTTAAACCCAATGTTGCAACTTTAACTGGGCAAACTCTCATTAGAGACCCGGGGGCAATGACTGTGCGGATGGAAGCTGATGTCTTTTCAGGGTGACTTCAGTGCAGTAAAGCTCTTGCTGAGACGTTTAACTCTAAAATCGGGCATTGGGGAGGCACTGCACCCTCTGAAATTAGAGGTCAGGGGATTTGGATTTCATTTCCAACCATCCGCCACTCATTCAGCCACTCACATTCAAGTGACAAGCCTTAGGCCAGTCACTTTCTGTATCTGTTTCTCGACTTTTGCGCAGCGGTTTCTGTGGGACGTGAGGCCCACTGGGAAGTGATCCCCTTTTCAGCTCAGTGCCTGGGATTTTGGGCATACTTGTCAACCTGGACTTATATACACCTACGATTTTGGACTAACTCTATTACCTCTGCTAGAAATTAACACAGAAATTTCACAGTTGATTGACAAGAATGAGAATCAGTGCTAAAGAGTCAAAATGTAACCAAATCCTTTCTCACTGAAAGAATGCTCAACGCAAGTGGACACAGTTCCACCATTCGAACTTCAGCATCTATGCACTTAGAGGCAAGTTTTTCAAATTACACAGCTAAAACTGTCCCCGCTTTAAGTGCTGTAAAGCACTTAAAGCGGGGACAGTTTTAGCTGTGTATTTTCCAAAAGTTGTGTGCTCTACAAATAAAAAGCTGCTTTTGTTGCTACCTTTGGTCCGCAGGAGGAATGGGAGTCCTTTGCGGAGAGCATGGGAGACCCATGAGTCCTTTGCCGTCCTCTTTTCTGCCTCTGAGGGTGAAATGAGAGTGTGCAGCACTTTGGTAGGTAGCCATTCTCCCAGTTCGGCTCGGGGCGCAGCATAGCTGCAGTCCTCCTTGTGTGGCTACATTCATCATGAGCCGTGTCTGAAAGAACTGATCGCATTTCACATGCTAGCATGCTGTCTGTCTGACGGTGCTGGTGTTTTAACGAGAGCATCGTTGACAATTCTGTAACCTGAGAGCGCTGCCTAATTGTATTCTATGTAATAATGCGTGGGCTTGAGGAGGAGGCAGGTTTGGGGGAGAAGGAGGGAGAATGCACGTGTGGATCAGGGAAAGGCCTCTCCTTCTTTGGAGCACGGATGGGTTCAGTGCCCTCCTCGTACTACTAAGCCTTTGGCTCGACACTACCAGTTGTGTGTCTAAAGTTTCTGTGTGTGTGTTTGTATGTGTGTGTCTGTCTCTAGGGCTGAGCAGGACCTCCACCTTCCTGTGGTAGCATGTTACTCAGAAGCTTGCACAAATCCCAGCCCTCCTGGAGACACAGTACATGTATGTTCTTAGAAAGTTTTCTTAATGATTGGTGACAGAGCGGTGATTTAAAGGAGCTCGTTCTCCATTTCCCACTAAGGCCAGCTCCTCTTTGCGGAAGAGGGTCCTTGACTCTTACTTTGTAGCAGGAACCCCTAAGTACATGGACCCTTTTCAAAAGTTACAGGCTGAAAGTCAAGATCTCTCACGTTAAACCCAATGTTGCAACTTTAACTGGGCAAACTCTCATTAGAGACCCGGGGGCAATGACTGTGCGGATGGAAGCTGATGTCTTTTCAGGGTGACTTGAGTGCAGTAAAGCTCTTGCTGAGACGTTTAACTCTAAAATCGGGCATTGGGGAGGCACTGCACCCTCTGAAATTAGAGGTCAGGGGATTTGGATTTCATTTCCAACCATCCGCCACTCATTCAGCCACTCACATTCAAGTGACAAGCCTTAGGCCAGTCACTTTCTGTATCTGTTTCTCGACTTTTGCGCAGCGGTTTCTGTGGGACGTGAGGCCCACTGGGAAGTGATCCCCTTTTCAGCTCAGTGCCTGGGATTTTGGGCATACTTGTCAACCTGGACTTATATACACCTACGATTTTGGACTAACTCTATTACCTCTGCTAGAAATTAACACAGAAATTTCACAGTTGATTGACAAGAATGAGAATCAGTGCTAAAGAGTCAAAATGTAACCAAATCCTTTCTCACTGAAAGAATGCTCAACGCAAGTGGACACAGTTCCCCCATTCGAACTTCAGCATCTATGCACTTAGAGGCAAGTTTTTCAAATTACACAGCTAAAACTGTCCCCGCTTTAAGTGCTGTAAAGCACTTAAAGCGGGGACAGTTTTAGCTGTGTATTTTCCAAAAGTTGTGTGCTCTACAAATAAAAAGCTGCTTTTGTTGCTACCTTTGGTCCGCAGGAGGAATGGGAGTCCTTTGCGGAGAGCATGGGAGACCCATGAGTCCTTTGCCGTCCTCTTTTCTGCCTCTGAGGGTGAAATGAGAGTGTGCAGCACTTTGGTAGGTAGCCATTCTCCCAGTTTGGCTCGGGGCGCAGCATAGCTGCAGTCCTCCTTGTGTGGCTACATTCATCATGAGCCGTGTCTGAAAGAACTGATCGCATTTCACAGGCTAGCATGCTGTCTGTCTGACGGTGCTGGTGTTTTAACGAGAGCATCGTTGACAATTCTGTAACCTGAGAGCGCTGCCTAATTGTATTCTATGTAATAATGCGTGGGCTTGAGGAGGAGGCAGGTTTGGGGGAGAAGGAGGGAGAATGCACGTGTGGATCAGGGAAAGGCCTCTCCTTCTTTGGAGCACGGATGGGTTCAGTGCCCTCCTCGTACTACTAAGCCTTTGGCTCGACACTACCAGTTGTGTGTCTAAAGTTTCTGTGTGTGTGTTTGTATGTGTGTGTCTGTCTCTAGGGCTGAGCAGGACCTCCACCTTCCTGTGGTAGCATGTTACTCAGAAGCTTGCACAAATCCCAGCCCTCCTGGAGACACAGTACATGTATGTTCTTAGAAAGTTTTCTTAATGATTGGTGACAGAGCGGTGATTTAAAGGAGCTCGTTCTCCATTTCCCACTAAGGCCAGCTCCTCTTTGCGGAAGAGGGTCCTTGACTCTTACTTTGTAGCAGGAACCCCTAAGTACATGGACCCTTTTCAAAAGTTACAGGCTGAAAGTCAAGATCTCTCACGTTAAACCCAATGTTGCAACTTTAACTGGGCAAACTCTCATTAGAGACCCGGGGGCAATGACTGTGCGGATGGAAGCTGATGTCTTTTCAGGGTGACTTGAGTGCAGTCAAGCTCTTGCTGAGACGTTTAACTCTAAAATCGGGCATTGGGGAGGCACTGCACCCTCTGAAATTAGAGGTCAGGGGATTTGGATTTCATTTCCAACCATCCGCCACTCATTCAGCCACTCACATTCAAGTGACAAGCCTTAGGCCAGTCACTTTCTGTATCTGTTTCTCGACTTTTGCGCAGCGGTTTCTGTGGGACGTGAGGCCCACTGGGAAGTGATCCCCTTTTCAGCTCAGTGCCTGGGATTTTGGGCATACTTGTCAACCTGGACTTATATACACCTACGATTTTGGACTAACTCTATTACCTCTGCTAGAAATTAACACAGAAATTTCACAGTTGATTGACAAGAATGAGAATCAGTGCTAAAGAGTCAAAATGTAACCAAATCCTTTCTCACTGAAAGAATGCTCAACGCAAGTGGACACAGTTCCCCCATTCGAACTTCAGCATCTATGCACTTAGAGGCAAGTTTTTCAAATTACACAGCTAAAACTGTCCCCGCTTTAAGTGCTGTAAAGCACTTAAAGCGGGGACAGTTTTAGCTGTGTATTTTCCAAAAGTTGTGTGCTCTACAAATAAAAAGCTGCTTTTGTTGCTACCTTTGGTCCGCAGGAGGAATGGGAGTCCTTTGCGGAGAGCATGGGAGACCCATGAGTCCTTTGCCGTCCTCTTTTCTGCCTCTGAGGGTGAAATGAGAGTGTGCAGCACTTTGGTAGGTAGCCATTCTCCCAGTTCGGCTCGGGGCGCAGCATAGCTGCAGTCCTCCTTGTGTGGCTACATTCATCATGAGCCGTGTCTGAAAGAACTGATCGCATTTCACAGGCTAGCATGCTGTCTGTCTGACGGTGCTGGTGTTTTAACGAGAGCATCGTTGACAATTCTGTAACCTGAGAGCGCTGCCTAATTGTATTCTATGTAATAATGCGTGGGCTTGAGGAGGAGGCAGGTTTGGGGGAGAAGGAGGGAGAATGCACGTGTGGATCAGGGAAAGGCCTCTCCTTCTTTGGAGCACGGATGGGTTCAGTGCCCTCCTCGTACTACTAAGCCTTTGGCTCGACACTACCAGTTGTGTGTCTAAAGTTTCTGTGTGTGTGTTTGTATGTGTGTGTCTGTCTCTAGGGCTGAGCAGGACCTCCACCTTCCTGTGGTAGCATGTTACTCAGAAGCTTGCACAAATCCCAGCCCTCCTGGAGACACAGTACATGTATGTTCTTAGAAAGTTTTCTTAATGATTGGTGACAGAGCAGTGATTTAAAGGAGCTCGTTCTCCATTTCCCACTAAGGCCAGCTCCTCTTTGTGGAAGAGGGTCCTTGACTCTTACTTTGTAGCAGGAACCCCTAAGTACATGGACCCTTTTCAAAAGTTACAGGCTGAAAGTCAAGATCTCTCACGTTAAACCCAATGTTGCAACTTTAACTGGGCAAACTCTCATTAGAGACCCGGGGGCAATGACTGTGCGGATGGAAGCTGATGTCTTTTCAGGGTGACTTGAGTGCAGTAAAGCTCTTGCTGAGACGTTTAACTCTAAAATCGGGCATTGGGGAGGCACTGCACCCTCTGAAATTAGAGGTCAGGGGATTTGGATTTCATTTCCAACCATCCGCCACTCATTCAGCCACTCACATTCAAGTGACAAGCCTTAGGCCAGTCACTTTCTGTATCTGTTTCTCGACTTTTGCGCAGCGGTTTCTGTGGGACGTGAGGCCCACTGGGAAGTGATCCCCTTTTCAGCTCAGTGCCTGGGATTTTGGGCATACTTGTCAACCTGGACTTATATACACCTACGATTTTGGACTAACTCTATTACCTCTGCTAGAAATTAACACAGAAATTTCACAGTTGATTGACAAGAATGAGAATCAGTGCTAAAGAGTCAAAATGTAACCAAATCCTTTCTCACTGAAAGAATGCTCAACGCAAGTGGACACAGTTCCCCCATTCGAACTTCAGCATCTATGCACTTAGAGGCAAGTTTTTCAAATTACACAGCTAAAACTGTCCCCGCTTTAAGTGCTGTAAAGCACTTAAAGCGGGGACAGTTTTAGCTGTGTATTTTCCAAAAGTTGTGTGCTCTACAAATAAAAAGCTGCTTTTGTTGCTACCTTTGGTCCGCAGGAGGAATGGGAGTCCTTTGCGGAGAGCATGGGAGACCCATGAGTCCTTTGCCGTCCTCTTTTCTGCCTCTGAGGGTGAAATGAGAGTGTGCAGCACTTTGGTAGGTAGCCATTCTCCCAGTTCGGCTCGGGGCGCAGCATAGCTGCAGTCCTCCTTGTGTGGCTACATTCATCATGAGCCGTGTCTGAAAGAACTGATCGCATTTCACAGGCTAGCATGCTGTCTGTCTGACGGTGCTGGTGTTTTAACGAGAGCATCGTTGACAATTCTGTAACCTGAGAGCGCTGCCTAATTGTATTCTATGTAATAATGCGTGGGCTTGAGGAGGAGGCAGGTTTGGGGGAGAAGGAGGGAGAATGCACGTGTGGATCAGGGAAAGGCCTCTCCTTCTTTGGAGCACGGATGGGTTCAGTGCCCTCCTCATACTACTAAGCCTTTGGCTCGACACTACCAGTTGTGTGTCTAAAGTTTCTGTGTGTGTGTTTGTATGTGTGTGTCTGTCTCTAGGGCTGAGCAGGACCTCCACCTTCCTGTGGTAGCATGTTACTCAGAAGCTTGCACAAATCCCAGCCCTCCTGGAGACACAGTACATGTATGTTCTTAGAAAGTTTTCTTAATGATTGGTGACAGAGCGGTGATTTAAAGGAGCTCGTTCTCCATTTCCCACTAAGGCCAGCTCCTCTTTGCGGAAGAGGGTCCTTGACTCTTACTTTGTAGCAGGAACCCCTAAGTACATGGACCCTTTTCAAAAGTTACAGGCTGAAAGTCAAGATCTCTCACGTTAAACCCAATGTTGCAACTTTAACTGGGCAAACTCTCATTAGAGACCCGGGGGCAATGACTGTGCGGATGGAAGCTGATGTCTTTTCAGGGTGACTTGAGTGCAGTAAAGCTCTTGCTGAGACGTTTAACTCTAAAATCGGGCATTGGGGAGGCACTGCACCCTCTGAAATTAGAGGTCAGGGGATTTGGATTTCATTTCCAACCATCCGCCACTCATTCAGCCACTCACATTCAAGTGACAAGCCTTAGGCCAGTCACTTTCTGTATCTGTTTCTCGACTTTTGCGCAGCGGTTTCTGTGGGACGTGAGGCCCACTGGGAAGTGATCCCCTTTTCAGCTCAGTGCCTGGGATTTTGGGCATACTTGTCAACCTGGACTTATATACACCTACGATTTTGGACTAACTCTATTACCTCTGCTAGAAATTAACACAGAGATTTCACAGTTGATTGACAAGAATGAGAATCAGTGCTAAAGAGTCAAAATGTAACCAAATCCTTTCTCACTGAAAGAATGCTCAACGCAAGTGGACACAGTTCCCCCATTCGAACTTCAGCATCTATGCACTTAGAGGCAAGTTTTTCAAATTACACAGCTAAAACTGTCCCCGCTTTAAGTGCTGTAAAGCACTTAAAGCGGGGACAGTTTTAGCTGTGTATTTTCCAAAAGTTGTGTGCTCTACAAATAAAAAGCTGCTTTTGTTGCTACCTTTGGTCCGCAGGAGGAATGGGAGTCCTTTGCGGAGAGCATGGGAGACCCATGAGTCCTTTGCCGTCCTCTTTTCTGCCTCTGAGGGTGAAATGAGAGTGTGCAGCACTTTGGTAGGTAGCCATTCTCCCAGTTCGGCTCGGGGCGCAGCATAGCTGCAGTCCTCCTTGTGTGGCTACATTCATCATGAGCCGTGTCTGAAAGAACTGGTCGCATTTCACAGGCTAGCATGCTGTCTGTCTGACGGTGCTGGCGTTTTAACGAGAGCATCGTTGACAATTCTGTAACCTGAGAGCGCTGCCTAATTGTATTCTATGTAATAATGCGTGGGCTTGAGGAGGAGGCAGGTTTGGGGGAGAAGGAGGGAGAATGCACGTGTGGATCAGGGAAAGGCCTCTCCTTCTTTGGAGCACGGATGGGTTCAGTGCCCTCCTCGTACTACTAAGCCTTTGGCTCGACACTACCAGTTGTGTGTCTAAAGTTTCTGTGTGTGTGTTTGTATGTGTGTGTCTGTCTCTAGGGCTGAGCAGGACCTCCACCTTCCTGTGGTAGCATGTTACTCAGAAGCTTGCACAAATCCCAGCCCTCCTGGAGACACAGTACATGTATGTTCTTAGAAAGTTTTCTTAATGATTGGTGACAGAGCGGTGATTTAAAGGAGCTCGTTCTCCATTTCCCACTAAGGCCAGCTCCTCTTTGCGGAAGAGGGTCCTTGACTCTTACTTTGTAGCAGGAACCCCTAAGTACATGGACCCTTTTCAAAAGTTACAGGCTGAAAGTCAAGATCTCTCACGTTAAACCCAATGTTGCAACTTTAACTGGGCAAACTCTCATTAGAGACCCGGGGGCAATGACTGTGCGGATGGAAGCTGATGTCTTTTCAGGGTGACTTCAGTGCAGTCAAGCTCTTGCTGAGACGTTTAACTCTAAAATCGGGCATTGGGGAGGCACTGCACCCTCTGAAATTAGAGGTCAGGGGATTTGGATTTCATTTCCAACCATCCGCCACTCATTCAGCCACTCACATTCAAGTGACAAGCCTTAGGCCAGTCACTTTCTGAATCTGTTTCTCGACTTTTGCGCAGCGGTTTCTGTGGGACGTGAGGCCCACTGGGAAGTGATCCCCTTTTCAGCTCAGTGCCTGGGATTTTGGGCATACTTGTCAACCTGGACTTATATACACCTACGATTTTGGACTAACTCTGTTACCTCTGCTAGAAATTAACACAGAAATTTCACAGTTGATTGACAAGAATGAGAATCAGTGCTAAAGAGTCAAAATGTAACCAAATCCTTTCTCACTGAAAGAATGCTCAACGCAAGTGGACACAGTTCCCCCATTCGAACTTCAGCATCTATGCACTTAGAGGCAAGTTTTTCAAATTACACAGCTAAAATTGTCCCCGCTTTAAGTGCTGTAAAGCACTTAAAGCGGGGACAGTTTTAGCTGTGTATTTTCCAAAAGTTGTGTGCTCTACAAATAAAAAGCTGCTTTTGTTGCTACCTTTGGTCCGCAGGAGGAATGGGAGTCCTTTGCGGAGAGCATGGGAGACCCATGAGTCCTTTGCCGTCCTCTTTTCTGCCTCTGAGGGTGAAATGAGAGTGTGCAGCACTTTGGTAGGTAGCCATTCTCCCAGTTCGGCTCGGGGCGCAGCATAGCTGCAGTGGCTACATTCATCATGAGCCGTGTCTGAAAGAACTGATCGCATTTCACAGGCTAGCATGCTGTCTGTCTGACGGTGCTGGTGTTTTAACGAGAGCATCGTTGACAATTCTGTAACCTGAGAGCGCTGCCTAATTGTATTCTATGTAATAATGCGTGGGCTTGAGGAGGAGGCAGGTTTGGGGGAGAAGGAGGGAGAATGCACGTGTGGATCAGGGAAAGGCCTCTCCTTCTTTGGAGCACGGATGGGTTCAGTGCCCTCCTCATACTACTAAGCCTTTGGCTCGACACTACCAGTTGTGTGTCTAAAGTTTCTGTGTGTGTGTTTGTATGTGTGTGTCTGTCTCTAGGGCTGAGCAGGACCTCCACCTTCCTGTGGTAGCATGTTACTCAGAAGCTTGCACAAATCCCAGCCCTCCTGGAGACACAGTACATGTATGTTCTTAGAAAGTTTTCTTAATGATTGGTGACAGAGCGGTGATTTAAAGGAGCTCGTTCTCCATTTCCCACTAAGGCCAGCTCCTCTTTGCGGAAGAGGGTCCTTGACTCTTACTTTGTAGCAGGAACCCCTAAGTACATGGACCCTTTTCAAAAGTTACAGGCTGAAAGTCAAGATCTCTCACGTTAAACCCAATGTTGCAACTTTAACTGGGCAAACTCTCATTAGAGACCCGGGGGCAATGACTGTGCGGATGGAAGCTGATGTCTTTTCAGGGTGACTTCAGTGCAGTCAAGCTCTTGCTGAGACGTTTAACTCTAAAATCGGGCATTGGGGAGGCACTGCACCCTCTGAAATTAGAGGTCAGGGGATTTGGATTTCATTTCCAACCATCCGCCACTCATTCAGCCACTCACATTCAAGTGACAAGCCTTAGGCCAGTCACTTTCTGTATCTGTTTCTCGACTTTTGCGCAGCGGTTTCTGTGGGACGTGAGGCCCACTGGGAAGTGATCCCCTTTTCAGCTCAGTGCCTGGGATTTTGGGCATACTTGTCAACCTGGACTTATATACACCTACGATTTTGGACTAACTCTATTACCTCTGCTAGAAATTAACACAGAAATTTCACAGTTGATTGACAAGAATGAGAATCAGTGCTAAAGAGTCAAAATGTAACCAAATCCTTTCTCACTGAAAGAATGCTCAACGCAAGTGGACACAGTTCCCCCATTCGAACTTCAGCATCTATGCACTTAGAGGCAAGTTTTTCAAATTACACAGCTAAAACTGTCCCCGCTTTAAGTGCTGTAAAGCACTTAAAGCGGGGACAGTTTTAGCTGTGTATTTTCCAAAAGTTGTGTGCTCTACAAATAAAAAGCTGCTTTTGTTGCTACCTTTGGTCCGCAGGAGGAATGGGAGTCCTTTGCGGAGAGCATGGGAGACCCATGAGTCCTTTGCCGTCCTCTTTTCTGCCTCTGAGGGTGAAATGAGAGTGTGCAGCACTTTGGTAGGTAGCCATTCTCCCAGTTCGGCTCGGGGCGCAGCATAGCTGCAGTCCTCCTTGTGTGGCTACATTCATCATGAGCCGTGTCTGAAAGAACTGGTCGCATTTCACAGGCTAGCATGCTGTCTGTCTGACGGTGCTGGTGTTTTAACGAGAGCATCGTTGACAATTCTGTAACCTGAGAGCGCTGCCTAATTGTATTCTATGTAATAATGCGTGGGCTTGAGGAGGAGGCAGGTTTGGGGGAGAAGGAGGGAGAATGCACGTGTGGATCAGGGAAAGGCCTCTCCTTCTTTGGAGCACGGATGGGTTCAGTGCCCTCCTCGTACTACTAAGCCTTTGGCTCGACACTACCAGTTGTGTGTCTAAAGTTTCTGTGTGTGTGTTTGTATGTGTGTGTCTGTCTCTAGGGCTGAGCAGGACCTCCACCTTCCTGTGGTAGCATGTTACTCAGAAGCTTGCACAAATCCCAGCCCTCCTGGAGACACAGTACATGTATGTTCTTAGAAAGTTTTCTTAATGATTGGTGACAGAGCGGTGATTTAAAGGAGCTCGTTCTCCATTTCCCACTAAGGCCAGCTCCTCTTTGCGGAAGAGGGTCCTTGACTCTTACTTTGTAGCAGGAACCCCTAAGTACATGGACCCTTTTCAAAAGTTACAGGCTGAAAGTCAAGATCTCTCACGTTAAACCCAATGTTGCAACTTTAACTGGGCAAACTCTCATTAGAGACCCGGGGGCAATGACTGTGCGGATGGAAGCTGATGTCTTTTCAGGGTGACTTCAGTGCAGTCAAGCTCTTGCTGAGACGTTTAACTCTAAAATCGGGCATTGGGGAGGCACTGCACCCTCTGAAATTAGAGGTCAGGGGATTTGGATTTCATTTCCAACCATCCGCCACTCATTCAGCCACTCACATTCAAGTGACAAGCCTTAGGCCAGTCACTTTCTGTATCTGTTTCTCGACTTTTGCGCAGCGGTTTCTGTGGGACGTGAGGCCCACTGGGAAGTGATCCCCTTTTCAGCTCAGTGCCTGGGATTTTGGGCATACTTGTCAACCTGGACTTATATACACCTACGATTTTGGACTAACTCTATTACCTCTGCTAGAAATTAACACAGAGATTTCACAGTTGATTGACAAGAATGAGAATCAGTGCTAAAGAGTCAAAATGTAAGCAAATCCTTTCTCACTGAAAGAATGCTCAACGCAAGTGGACACAGTTCCCCCATTCGAACTTCAGCATCTATGCACTTAGAGGCAAGTTTTTCAAATTACACAGCTAAAACTGTCCCCGCTTTAAGTGCTGTAAAGCACTTAAAGCGGGGACAGTTTTAGCTGTGTATTTTCCAAAAGTTGTGTGCTCTACAAATAAAAAGCTGCTTTTGTTGCTACCTTTGGTCCGCAGGAGGAATGGGAGTCCTTTGCGGAGAGCATGGGAGACCCATGAGTCCTTTGCCGTCCTCTTTTCTGCCTCTGAGGGTGAAATGAGAGTGTGCAGCACTTTGGTAGGTAGCCATTCTCCCAGTTCGGCTCGGGGCGCAGCATAGCTGCAGTCCTCCTTGTGTGGCTACATTCATCATGAGCCGTGTCTGAAAGAACTGATCGCATTTCACAGGCTAGCATGCTGTCTGTCTGACGGTGCTGGCGTTTTAACGAGAGCATCGTTGACAATTCTGTTACCTGAGAGCGCTGCCTAATTGTATTCTATGTAATAATGCGTGGGCTTGAGGAGGAGGCAGGTTTGGGGGAGAAGGAGGGAGAATGCACGTGTGGATCAGGGAAAGGCCTCTCCTTCTTTGGAGCACGGATGGGTTCAGTGCCCTCCTCATACTACTAAGCCTTTGGCTCGACACTACCAGTTGTGTGTCTAAAGTTTCTGTGTGTGTGTTTGTATGTGTGTGTCTGTCTCTAGGGCTGAGCAGGACCTCCACCTTCCTGTGGTAGCATGTTACTCAGAAGCTTGCACAAATCCCAGCCCTCCTGGAGACACAGTACATGTATGTTCTTAGAAAGTTTTCTTAATGATTGGTGACAGAGCGGTGATTTAAAGGAGCTCGTTCTCCATTTCCCACTAAGGCCAGCTCCTCTTTGCGGAAGAGGGTCCTTGACTCTTACTTTGTAGCAGGAACCCCTAAGTACATGGACCCTTTTCAAAAGTTACAGGCTGAAAGTCAAGATCTCTCACGTTAAACCCAATGTTGCAACTTTAACTGGGCAAACTCTCATTAGAGACCCGGGGGCAATGACTGTGCGGATGGAAGCTGATGTCTTTTCAGGGTGACTTCAGTGCAGTCAAGCTCTTGCTGAGACGTTTAACTCTAAAATCGGGCATTGGGGAGGCACTGCACCCTCTGAAATTAGAGGTCAGGGGATTTGGATTTCATTTCCAACCATCCGCCACTCATTCAGCCACTCACATTCAAGTGACAAGCCTTAGGCCAGTCACTTTCTGTATCTGTTTCTCGACTTTTGCGCAGCGGTTTCTGTGGGACGTGAGGCCCACTGGGAAGTGATCCCCTTTTCAGCTCAGTGCCTGGGATTTTGGGCATACTTGTCAACCTGGACTTATATACACCTACGATTTTGGACTAACTCTATTACCTCTGCTAGAAATTAACACAGAAATTTCACAGTTGATTGACAAGAATGAGAATCAGTGCTAAAGAGTCAAAATGTAACCAAATCCTTTCTCACTGAAAGAATGCTCAACGCAAGTGGACACAGTTCCCCCATTCGAACTTCAGCATCTATGCACTTAGAGGCAAGTTTTTCAAATTACACAGCTAAAACTGTCCCCGCTTTAAGTGCTGTAAAGCACTTAAAGCGGGGACAGTTTTAGCTGTGTATTTTCCAAAAGTTGTGTGCTCTACAAATAAAAAGCTGCTTTTGTTGCTACCTTTGGTCCGCAGGAGGAATGGGAGTCCTTTGCGGAGAGCATGGGAGACCCATGAGTCCTTTGCCGTCCTCTTTTCTGCCTCTGAGGGTGAAATGAGAGTGTGCAGCACTTTGGTAGGTAGCCATTCTCCCAGTTCGGCTCGGGGCGCAGCATAGCTGCAGTCCTCCTTGTGTGGCTACATTCATCATGAGCCGTGTCTGAAAGAACTGGTCGCATTTCACAGGCTAGCATGCTGTCTGTCTGACGGTGCTGGTGTTTTAACGAGAGCATCGTTGACAATTCTGTAACCTGAGAGCGCTGCCTAATTGTATTCTATGTAATAATGCGTGGGCTTGAGGAGGAGGCAGGTTTGGGGGAGAAGGAGGGAGAATGCACGTGTGGATCAGGGAAAGGCCTCTCCTTCTTTGGAGCACGGATGGGTTCAGTGCCCTCCTCGTACTACTAAGCCTTTGGCTCGACACTACCAGTTGTGTGTCTAAAGTTTCTGTGTGTGTGTTTGTATGTGTGTGTCTGTCTCTAGGGCTGAGCAGGACCTCCACCTTCCTGTGGTAGCATGTTACTCAGAAGCTTGCACAAATCCCAGCCCTCCTGGAGACACAGTACATGTATGTTCTTAGAAAGTTTTCTTAATGATTGGTGACAGAGCGGTGATTTAAAGGAGCTCGTTCTCCATTTCCCACTAAGGCCAGCTCCTCTTTGCGGAAGAGGGTCCTTGACTCTTACTTTGTAGCAGGAACCCCTAAGTACATGGACCCTTTTCAAAAGTTACAGGCTGAAAGTCAAGATCTCTCACGTTAAACCCAATGTTGCAACTTTAACTGGGCAAACTCTCATTAGAGAGCCGGGGGCAATGACTGTGCGGATGGAAGCTGATGTCTTTTCAGGGTGACTTCAGTGCAGTAAAGCTCTTGCTGAGACGTTTAACTCTAAAATCGGGCATTGGGGAGGCACTGCACCCTCTGAAATTAGAGGTCAGGGGATTTGGATTTCATTTCCAACCATCCGCCACTCATTCAGCCACTCACATTCAAGTGACAAGCCTTAGGCCAGTCACTTTCTGTATCTGTTTCTCGACTTTTGCGCAGCGGTTTCTGTGGGACGTGAGGCCCACTGGGAAGTGATCCCCTTTTCAGCTCAGTGCCTGGGATTTTGGGCATACTTGTCAACCTGGACTTATATACACCTACGATTTTGGACTAACTCTATTACCTCTGCTAGAAATTAACACAGAAATTTCACAGTTGATTGACAAGAATGAGAATCAGTGCTAAAGAGTCAAAATGTAACCAAATCCTTTCTCACTGAAAGAATGCTCAACGCAAGTGGACACAGTTCCCCCATTCGAACTTCAGCATCTATGCACTTAGAGGCAAGTTTTTCAAATTACACAGCTAAAACTGTCCCCGCTTTAAGTGCTGTAAAGCACTTAAAGCGGGGACAGTTTTAGCTGTGTATTTTCCAAAAGTTGTGTGCTCTACAAATAAAAAGCTGCTTTTGTTGCTACCTTTGGTCCGCAGGAGGAATGGGAGTCCTTTGCGGAGAGCATGGGAGACCCATGAGTCCTTTGCCGTCCTCTTTTCTGCCTCTGAGGGTGAAATGAGAGTGTGCAGCACTTTGGTAGGTAGCCATTCTCCCAGTTCGGCTCGGGGCGCAGCATAGCTGCAGTCCTCCTTGTGTGGCTACATTCATCATGAGCCGTGTCTGAAAGAACTGATCGCATTTCACAGGCTAGCATGCTGTCTGTCTGACGGTGCTGGCGTTTTAACGAGAGCATCGTTGACAATTCTGTAACCTGAGAGCGCTGCCTAATTGTATTCTATGTAATAATGCGTGGGCTTGAGGAGGAGGCAGGTTTGGGGGAGAAGGAGGGAGAATGCACGTGTGGATCAGGGAAAGGCCTCTCCTTCTTTGGAGCACGGATGGGTTCAGTGCCCTCCTCATACTACTAAGCCTTTGGCTCGACACTACCAGTTGTGTGTCTAAAGTTTCTGTGTGTGTGTTTGTATGTGTGTGTCTGTCTCTAGGGCTGAGCAGGACCTCCACCTTCCTGTGGTAGCATGTTACTCAGAAGCTTGCACAAATCCCAGCCCTCCTGGAGACACAGTACATGTATGTTCTTAGAAAGTTTTCTTAATGATTGGTGACAGAGCGGTGATTTAAAGGAGCTCGTTCTCCATTTCCCACTAAGGCCAGCTCCTCTTTGCGGAAGAGGGTCCTTGACTCTTACTTTGTAGCAGGAACCCCTAAGTACATGGACCCTTTTCAAAAGTTACAGGCTGAAAGTCAAGATCTCTCACGTTAAACCCAATGTTGCAACTTTAACTGGGCAAACTCTCATTAGAGACCCGGGGGCAATGACTGTGCGGATGGAAGCTGATGTCTTTTCAGGGTGACTTGAGTGCAGTAAAGCTCTTGCTGAGACGTTTAACTCTAAAATCGGGCATTGGGGAGGCACTGCACCCTCTGAAATTAGAGGTCAGGGGATTTGGATTTCATTTCCAACCATCCGCCACTCATTCAGCCACTCACATTCAAGTGACAAGCCTTAGGCCAGTCACTTTCTGTATCTGTTTCTCGACTTTTGCGCAGCGGTTTCTGTGGGACGTGAGGCCCACTGGGAAGTGATCCCCTTTTCAGCTCAGTGCCTGGGATTTTGGGCATACTTGTCAACCTGGACTTATATACACCTACGATTTTGGACTAACTCTATTACCTCTGCTAGAAATTAACACAGAAATTTCACAGTTGATTGACAAGAATGAGAATCAGTGCTAAAGAGTCAAAATGTAACCAAATCCTTTCTCACTGAAAGAATGCTCAACGCAAGTGGACACAGTTCCCCCATTCGAACTTCAGCATCTATGCACTTAGAGGCAAGTTTTTCAAATTACACAGCTAAAACTGTCCCCGCTTTAAGTGCTGTAAAGCACTTAAAGCGGGGACAGTTTTAGCTGTGTATTTTCCAAAAGTTGTGTGCTCTACAAATAAAAAGCTGCTTTTGTTGCTACCTTTGGTCCGCAGGAGGAATGGGAGTCCTTTGCGGAGAGCATGGGAGACCCATGAGTCCTTTGCCGTCCTCTTTTCTGCCTCTGAGGGTGAAATGAGAGTGTGCAGCACTTTGGTAGGTAGCCATTCTCCCAGTTCGGCTCGGGGCGCAGCATAGCTGCAGTCCTCCTTGTGTGGCTACATTCATCATGAGCCGTGTCTGAAAGAACTGATCGCATTTCACAGGCTAGCATGCTGTCTGTCTGACGGTGCTGGTGTTTTAACGAGAGCATCGTTGACAATTCTGTAACCTGAGAGCGCTGCCTAATTGTATTCTATGTAATAATGCGTGGGCTTGAGGAGGAGGCAGGTTTGGGGGAGAAGGAGGGAGAATGCACGTGTGGATCAGGGAAAGGCCTCTCCTTCTTTGGAGCACGGATGGGTTCAGTGCCCTCCTCATACTACTAAGCCTTTGGCTCGACACTACCAGTTGTGTGTCTAAAGTTTCTGTGTGTGTGTTTGTATGTGTGTGTCTGTCTCTAGGGCTGAGCAGGACCTCCACCTTCCTGTGGTAGCATGTTACTCAGAAGCTTGCACAAATCCCAGCCCTCCTGGAGACACAGTACATGTATGTTCTTAGAAAGTTTTCTTAATGATTGGTGACAGAGCGGTGATTTAAAGGAGCTCGTTCTCCATTTCCCACTAAGGCCAGCTCCTCTTTGCGGAAGAGGGTCCTTGACTCTTACTTTGTAGCAGGAACCCCTAAGTACATGGACCCTTTTCAAAAGTTACAGGCTGAAAGTCAAGATCTCTCACGTTAAACCCAATGTTGCAACTTTAACTGGGCAAACTCTCATTAGAGACCCGGGGGCAATGACTGTGCGGATGGAAGCTGATGTCTTTTCAGGGTGACTTGAGTGCAGTCAAGCTCTTGCTGAGACGTTTAACTCTAAAATCGGGCATTGGGGAGGCACTGCACCCTCTGAAATTAGAGGTCAGGGGATTTGGATTTCATTTCCAACCATCCGCCACTCATTCAGCCACTCACATTCAAGTGACAAGCCTTAGGCCAGTCACTTTCTGTATCTGTTTCTCGACTTTTGCGCAGCGGTTTCTGTGGGACGTGAGGCCCACTGGGAAGTGATCCCCTTTTCAGCTCAGTGCCTGGGATTTTGGGCATACTTGTCAACCTGGACTTATATACACCTACGATTTTGGACTAACTCTATTACCTCTGCTAGAAATTAACACAGAAATTTCACAGTTGATTGACAAGAATGAGAATCAGTGCTAAAGAGTCAAAATGTAACCAAATCCTTTCTCACTGAAAGAATGCTCAACGCAAGTGGACACAGTTCCCCCATTCGAACTTCAGCATCTATGCACTTAGAGGCAAGTTTTTCAAATTACACAGCTAAAACTGTCCCCGCTTTAAGTGCTGTAAAGCACTTAAAGCGGGGACAGTTTTAGCTGTGTATTTTCCAAAAGTTGTGTGCTCTACAAATAAAAAGCTGCTTTTGTTGCTACCTTTGGTCCGCAGGAGGAATGGGAGTCCTTTGCGGAGAGCATGGGAGAACCATGAGTCCTTTGCCGTCCTCTTTTCTGCCTCTGAGGGTGAAATGAGAGTGTGCAGCACTTTGGTAGGTAGCCATTCTCCCAGTTCGGCTCGGGGCGCAGCATAGCTGCAGTCCTCCTTGTGTGGCTACATTCATCATGAGCCGTGTCTGAAAGAACTGATCGCATTTCACAGGCTAGCATGCTGTCTGTCTGACGGTGCTGGCGTTTTAACGAGAGCATCGTTGACAATTCTGTAACCTGAGAGCGCTGCCTAATTGTATTCTATGTAATAATGCGTGGGCTTGAGGAGGAGGCAGGTTTGGGGGAGAAGGAGGGAGAATGCACGTGTGGATCAGGGAAAGGCCTCTCCTTCTTTGGAGCACGGATGGGTTCAGTGCCCTCCTCATACTACTAAGCCTTTGGCTCGACACTACCAGTTGTGTGTCTAAAGTTTCTGTGTGTGTGTTTGTATGTGTGTGTCTGTCTCTAGGGCTGAGCAGGACCTCCACCTTCCTGTGGTAGCATGTTACTCAGAAGCTTGCACAAATCCCAGCCCTCCTGGAGACACAGTACATGTATGTTCTTAGAAAGTTTTCTTAATGATTGGTGACAGAGCGGTGATTTAAAGGAGCTCGTTCTCCATTTCCCACTAAGGCCAGCTCCTCTTTGCGGAAGAGGGTCCTTGACTCTTACTTTGTAGCAGGAACCCCTAAGTACATGGACCCTTTTCAAAAGTTACAGGCTGAAAGTCAAGATCTCTCACGTTAAACCCAATGTTGCAACTTTAACTGGGCAAACTCTCATTAGAGACCCGGGGGCAATGACTGTGCGGATGGAAGCTGATGTCTTTTCAGGGTGACTTCAGTGCAGTCAAGCTCTTGCTGAGACGTTTAACTCTAAAATCGGGCATTGGGGAGGCACTGCACCCTCTGAAATTAGAGGTCAGGGGATTTGGATTTCATTTCCAACCATCCGCCACTCATTCAGCCACTCACATTCAAGTGACAAGCCTTAGGCCAGTCACTTTCTGTATCTGTTTCTCGACTTTTGCGCAGCGGTTTCTGTGGGACGTGAGGCCCACTGGGAAGTGATCCCCTTTTCAGCTCAGTGCCTGGGATTTTGGGCATACTTGTCAACCTGGACTTATATACACCTACGATTTTGGACTAACTCTATTACCTCTGCTAGAAATTAACACAGAGATTTCACAGTTGATTGACAAGAATGAGAATCAGTGCTAAAGAGTCAAAATGTAACCAAATCCTTTCTCACTGAAAGAATGCTCAACGCAAGTGGACACAGTTCCCCCATTCGAACTTCAGCATCTATGCACTTAGAGGCAAGTTTTTCAAATTACACAGCTAAAACTGTCCCCGCTTTAAGTGCTGTAAAGCACTTAAAGCGGGGACAGTTTTAGCTGTGTATTTTCCAAAAGTTGTGTGCTCTACAAATAAAAAGCTGCTTTTGTTGCTACCTTTGGTCCGCAGGAGGAATGGGAGTCCTTTGCGGAGAGCATGGGAGACCCATGAGTCCTTTGCCGTCCTCTTTTCTGCCTCTGAGGGTGAAATGAGAGTGTGCAGCACTTTGGTAGGTAGCCATTCTCCCAGTTCGGCTCGGGGCGCAGCATAGCTGCAGTGGCTACATTCATCATGAGCCGTGTCTGAAAGAACTGGTCGCATTTCACAGGCTAGCATGCTGTCTGTCTGATGGTGCTGGTGTTTTAACGAGAGCATCGTTGACAATTCTGTAACCTGAGAGCGCTGCCTAATTGTATTCTATGTAATAATGCGTGGGCTTGAGGAGGAGGCAGGTTTGGGGGAGAAGGAGGGAGAATGCACGTGTGGATCAGGGAAAGGCCTCTCCTTCTTTGGAGCACGGATGGGTTCAGTGCCCTCCTCGTACTACTAAGCCTTTGGCTCGACACTACCAGTTGTGTGTCTAAAGTTTCTGTGTGTGTGTTTGTATGTGTGTGTCTGTCTCTAGGGCTGAGCAGGACCTCCACCTTCCTGTGGTAGCATGTTACTCAGAAGCTTGCACAAATCCCAGCCCTCCTGGAGACACAGTACATGTATGTTCTTAGAAAGTTTTCTTAATGATTGGTGACAGAGCGGTGATTTAAAGGAGCTCGTTCTCCATTTCCCACTAAGGCCAGCTCCTCTTTGCGGAAGAGGGTCCTTGACTCTTACTTTGTAGCAGGAACCCCTAAGTACATGGACCCTTTTCAAAAGTTACAGGCTGAAAGTCAAGATCTCTCACGTTAAACCCAATGTTGCAACTTTAACTGGGCAAACTCTCATTAGAGACCCGGGGGAATGACTGTGCGGATGGAAGCTGATGTCTTTTCAGGGTGACTTGAGTGCAGTAAAGCTCTTGCTGAGACGTTTAACTCTAAAATCGGGCATTGGGGAGGCACTGCACCCTCTGAAATTAGAGGTCAGGGGATTTGGATTTCATTTCCAACCATCCGCCACTCATTCAGCCACTCACATTCAAGTGACAAGCCTTAGGCCAGTCACTTTCTGTATCTGTTTCTCGACTTTTGCGCAGCGGTTTCTGTGGGACGTGAGGCCCACTGGGAAGTGATCCCCTTTTCAGCTCAGTGCCTGGGATTTTGGGCATACTTGTCAACCTGGACTTATATACACCTACGATTTTGGACTAACTCTATTACCTCTGCTAGAAATTAACACAGAAATTTCACAGTTGATTGACAAGAATGAGAATCAGTGCTAAAGAGTCAAAATGTAACCAAATCCTTTCTCACTGAAAGAATGCTCAACGCAAGTGGACACAGTTCCCCCATTCGAACTTCAGCATCTATGCACTTAGAGGCAAGTTTTTCAAATTACACAGCTAAAACTGTCCCCGCTTTAAGTGCTGTAAAGCACTTAAAGCGGGGACAGTTTTAGCTGTGTATTTTCCAAAAGTTGTGTGCTCTACAAATAAAAAGCTGCTTTTGTTGCTACCTTTGGTCCGCAGGAGGAATGGGAGTCCTTTGCGGAGAGCATGGGAGACCCATGAGTCCTTTGCCGTCCTCTTTTCTGCCTCTGAGGGTGAAATGAGAGTGTGCAGCACTTTGGTAGGTAGCCATTCTCCCAGTTCGGCTCGGGGCGCAGCATAGCTGCAGTCCTCCTTGTGTGGCTACATTCATCATGAGCCGTGTCTGAAAGAACTGGTCGCATTTCACAGGCTAGCATGCTGTCTGTCTGACGGTGCTGGCGTTTTAACGAGAGCATCGTTGACAATTCTGTAACCTGAGAGCGCTGCCTAATTGTATTCTATGTAATAATGCGTGGGCTTGAGGAGGAGGCAGGTTTGGGGGAGAAGGAGGGAGAATGCACGTGTGGATCAGGGAAAGGCCTCTCCTTCTTTGGAGCACGGATGGGTTCAGTGCCCTCCTCGTACTACTAAGCCTTTGGCTCGACACTACCAGTTGTGTGTCTAAAGTTTCTGTGTGTGTGTTTGTATGTGTGTGTCTGTCTCTAGGGCTGAGCAGGACCTCCACCTTCCTGTGGTAGCATGTTACTCAGAAGCTTGCACAAATCCCAGCCCTCCTGGAGACACAGTACATGTATGTTCTTAGAAAGTTTTCTTAATGATTGGTGACAGAGCGGTGATTTAAAGGAGCTCGTTCTCCATTTCCCACTAAGGCCAGCTCCTCTTTGCGGAAGAGGGTCCTTGACTCTTACTTTGTAGCAGGAACCCCTAAGTACATGGACCCTTTTCAAAAGTTACAGGCTGAAAGTCAAGATCTCTCACGTTAAACCCAATGTTGCAACTTTAACTGGGCAAACTCTCATTAGAGACCCGGGGGCAATGACTGTGCGGATGGAAGCTGATGTCTTTTCAGGGTGACTTCAGTGCAGTCAAGCTCTTGCTGAGACGTTTAACTCTAAAATCGGGCATTGGGGAGGCACTGCACCCTCTGAAATTAGAGGTCAGGGGATTTGGATTTCATTTCCAACCATCCGCCACTCATTCAGCCACTCACATTCAAGTGACAAGCCTTAGGCCAGTCACTTTCTGTATCTGTTTCTCGACTTTTGCGCAGCGGTTTCTGTGGGACGTGAGGCCCACTGGGAAGTGATCCCCTTTTCAGCTCAGTGCCTGGGATTTTGGGCATACTTGTCAACCTGGACTTATATACACCTACGATTTTGGACTAACTCTATTACCTCTGCTAGAAATTAACACAGAGATTTCACAGTTGATTGACAAGAATGAGAATCAGTGCTAAAGAGTCAAAATGTAACCAAATCCTTTCTCACTGAAAGAATGCTCAACGCAAGTGGACACAGTTCCCCCATTCGAACTTCAGCATCTATGCACTTAGAGGCAAGTTTTTCAAATTACACAGCTAAAACTGTCCCCGCTTTAAGTGCTGTAAAGCACTTAAAGCGGGGACAGTTTTAGCTGTGTATTTTCCAAAAGTTGTGTGCTCTACAAATAAAAAGCTGCTTTTGTTGCTACCTTTGGTCCGCAGGAGGAATGGGAGTCCTTTGCGGAGAGCATGGGAGACCCATGAGTCCTTTGCCGTCCTCTTTTCTGCCTCTGAGGGTGAAATGAGAGTGTGCAGCACTTTGGTAGGTAGCCATTCTCCCAGTTCGGCTCGGGGCGCAGCATAGCTGCAGTCCTCCTTGTGTGGCTACATTCATCATGAGCCGTGTCTGAAAGAACTGATCGCATTTCACAGGCTAGCATGCTGTCTGTCTGACGGTGCTGGTGTTTTAACGAGAGCATCGTTGACAATTCTGTAACCTGAGAGCGCTGCCTAATTGTATTCTATGTAATAATGCGTGGGCTTGAGGAGGAGGCAGGTTTGGGGGAGAAGGAGGGAGAATGCACGTGTGGATCAGGGAAAGGCCTCTCCTTCTTTGGAGCACGGATGGGTTCAGTGCCCTCCTCATACTACTAAGCCTTTGGCTCGACACTACCAGTTGTGTGTCTAAAGTTTCTGTGTGTGTGTTTGTATGTGTGTGTCTGTCTCTAGGGCTGAGCAGGACCTCCACCTTCCTGTGGTAGCATGTTACTCAGAAGCTTGCACAAATCCCAGCCCTCCTGGAGACACAGTACATGTATGTTCTTAGAAAGTTTTCTTAATGATTGGTGACAGAGCGGTGATTTAAAGGAGCTCGTTCTCCATTTCCCACTAAGGCCAGCTCCTCTTTGCGGAAGAGGGTCCTTGACTCTTACTTTGTAGCAGGAACCCCTAAGTACATGGACCCTTTTCAAAAGTTACAGGCTGAAAGTCAAGATCTCTCACGTTAAACCCAATGTTGCAACTTTAACTGGGCAAACTCTCATTAGAGACCCGGGGGCAATGACTGTGCGGATGGAAGCTGATGTCTTTTCAGGGTGACTTCAGTGCAGTAAAGCTCTTGCTGAGACGTTTAACTCTAAAATCGGGCATTGGGGAGGCACTGCACCCTCTGAAATTAGAGGTCAGGGGATTTGGATTTCATTTCCAACCATCCGCCACTCATTCAGCCACTCACATTCAAGTGACAAGCCTTAGGCCAGTCACTTTCTGTATCTGTTTCTCGACTTTTGCGCAGCGGTTTCTGTGGGACGTGAGGCCCACTGGGAAGTGATCCCCTTTTCAGCTCAGTGCCTGGGATTTTGGGCATACTTGTCAACCTGGACTTATATACACCTACGATTTTGGACTAACTCTATTACCTCTGCTAGAAATTAACACAGAAATTTCACAGTTGATTGACAAGAATGAGAATCAGTGCTAAAGAGTCAAAATGTAACCAAATCCTTTCTCACTGAAAGAATGCTCAACGCAAGTGGACACAGTTCCCCCATTCGAACTTCAGCATCTATGCACTTAGAGGCAAGTTTTTCAAATTACACAGCTAAAACTGTCCCCGCTTTAAGTGCTGTAAAGCACTTAAAGCGGGGACAGTTTTAGCTGTGTATTTTCCAAAAGTTGTGTGCTCTACAAATAAAAAGCTGCTTTTGTTGCTACCTTTGGTCCGCAGGAGGAATGGGAGTCCTTTGCGGAGAGCATGGGAGACCCATGAGTCCTTTGCCGTCCTCTTTTCTGCCTCTGAGGGTGAAATGAGAGTGTGCAGCACTTTGGTAGGTAGCCATTCTCCCAGTTCGGCTCGGGGCGCAGCATAGCTGCAGTCCTCCTTGTGTGGCTACATTCATCATGAGCCGTGTCTGAAAGAACTGGTCGCATTTCACAGGCTAGCATGCTGTCTGTCTGACGGTGCTGGTGTTTTAACGAGAGCATCGTTGACAATTCTGTAACCTGAGAGCGCTGCCTAATTGTATTCTATGTAATAATGCGTGGGCTTGAGGAGGAGGCAGGTTTGGGGGAGAAGGAGGGAGAATGCACGTGTGGATCAGGGAAAGGCCTCTCCTTCTTTGGAGCACGGATGGGTTCAGTGCCCTCCTCGTACTACTAAGCCTTTGGCTCGACACTACCAGTTGTGTGTCTAAAGTTTCTGTGTGTGTGTTTGTATGTGTGTGTCTGTCTCTAGGGCTGAGCAGGACCTCCACCTTCCTGTGGTAGCATGTTACTCAGAAGCTTGCACAAATCCCAGCCCTCCTGGAGACACAGTACATGTATGTTCTTAGAAAGTTTTCTTAATGATTGGTGACAGAGCGGTGATTTAAAGGAGCTCGTTCTCCATTTCCCACTAAGGCCAGCTCCTCTTTGCGGAAGAGGGTCCTTGACTCTTACTTTGTAGCAGGAACCCCTAAGTACATGGACCCTTTTCAAAAGTTACAGGCTGAAAGTCAAGATCTCTCACGTTAAACCCAATGTTGCAACTTTAACTGGGCAAACTCTCATTAGAGACCCGGGGGCAATGACTGTGCGGATGGAAGCTGATGTCTTTTCAGGGTGACTTCAGTGCAGTCAAGCTCTTGCTGAGACGTTTAACTCTAAAATCGGGCATTGGGGAGGCACTGCACCCTCTGAAATTAGAGGTCAGGGGATTTGGATTTCATTTCCAACCATCCGCCACTCATTCAGCCACTCACATTCAAGTGACAAGCCTTAGGCCAGTCACTTTCTGTATCTGTTTCT
Source organism: Aotus nancymaae (assembly GCF_030222135.1). Classification (NCBI taxonomy): domain Eukaryota; kingdom Metazoa; phylum Chordata; class Mammalia; order Primates; family Aotidae; genus Aotus; species Aotus nancymaae. The sequence continues at coordinate 11,821,934 of NW_026988441.1, read as the reverse complement.
CGACTTTTGCGCAGCGGTTTCTGTGGGACGTGAGGCCCACTGGGAAGTGATCCCCTTTTCAGCTCAGTGCCTGGGATTTTGGGCATACTTGTCAACCTGGACTTATATACACCTACGATTTTGGACTAACTCTATTACCTCTGCTAGAAATTAACACAGAAATTTCACAGTTGATTGACAAGAATGAGAATCAGTGCTAAAGAGTCAAAATGTAACCAAATCCTTTCTCACTGAAAGAATGCTCAACGCAAGTGGACACAGTTCCCCCATTCGAACTTCAGCATCTATGCACTTAGAGGCAAGTTTTTCAAATTACACAGCTAAAACTGTCCCCGCTTTAAGTGCTGTAAAGCACTTAAAGCGGGGACAGTTTTAGCTGTGTATTTTCCAAAAGTTGTGTGCTCTACAAATAAAAAGCTGCTTTTGTTGCTACCTTTGGTCCGCAGGAGGAATGGGAGTCCTTTGCGGAGAGCATGGGAGACCCATGAGTCCTTTGCCGTCCTCTTTTCTGCCTCTGAGGGTGAAATGAGAGTGTGCAGCACTTTGGTAGGTAGCCATTCTCCCAGTTCGGCTCGGGGCGCAGCATAGCTGCAGTCCTCCTTGTGTGGCTACATTCATCATGAGCCGTGTCTGAAAGAACTGATCGCATTTCACAGGCTAGCATGCTGTCTGTCTGACGGTGCTGGCGTTTTAACGAGAGCATCGTTGACAATTCTGTAACCTGAGAGCGCTGCCTAATTGTATTCTATGTAATAATGCGTGGGCTTGAGGAGGAGGCAGGTTTGGGGGAGAAGGAGGGAGAATGCACGTGTGGATCAGGGAAAGGCCTCTCCTTCTTTGGAGCACGGATGGGTTCAGTGCCCTCCTCGTACTACTAAGCCTTTGGCTCGACACTACCAGTTGTGTGTCTAAAGTTTCTGTGTGTGTGTTTGTATGTGTGTGTCTGTCTCTAGGGCTGAGCAGGACCTCCACCTTCCTGTGGTAGCATGTTACTCAGAAGCTTGCACAAATCCCAGCCCTCCTGGAGACACAGTACATGTATGTTCTTAGAAAGTTTTCTTAATGATTGGTGACAGAGCGGTGATTTAAAGGAGCTCGTTCTCCATTTCCCACTAAGGCCAGCTCCTCTTTGCGGAAGAGGGTCCTTGACTCTTACTTTGTAGCAGGAACCCCTAAGTACATGGACCCTTTTCAAAAGTTACAGGCTGAAAGTCAAGATCTCTCACGTTAAACCCAATGTTGCAACTTTAACTGGGCAAACTCTCATTAGAGACCCGGGGGCAATGACTGTGCGGATGGAAGCTGATGTCTTTTCAGGGTGACTTCAGTGCAGTCAAGCTCTTGCTGAGACGTTTAACTCTAAAATCGGGCATTGGGGAGGCACTGCACCCTCTGAAATTAGAGGTCAGGGGATTTGGATTTCATTTCCAACCATCCGCCACTCATTCAGCCACTCACATTCAAGTGACAAGCCTTAGGCCAGTCACTTTCTGTATCTGTTTCTCGACTTTTGCGCAGCGGTTTCTGTGGGACGTGAGGCCCACTGGGAAGTGATCCCCTTTTCAGCTCAGTGCCTGGGATTTTGGGCATACTTGTCAACCTGGACTTATATACACCTACGATTTTGGACTAACTCTATTACCTCTGCTAGAAATTAACACAGAGATTTCACAGTTGATTGACAAGAATGAGAATCAGTGCTAAAGAGTCAAAATGTAACCAAATCCTTTCTCACTGAAAGAATGCTCAACGCAAGTGGACACAGTTCCCCCATTCGAACTTCAGCATCTATGCACTTAGAGGCAAGTTTTTCAAATTACACAGCTAAAACTGTCCCCGCTTTAAGTGCTGTAAAGCACTTAAAGCGGGGACAGTTTTAGCTGTGTATTTTCCAAAAGTTGTGTGCTCTACAAATAAAAAGCTGCTTTTGTTGCTACCTTTGGTCCGCAGGAGGAATGGGAGTCCTTTGCGGAGAGCATGGGAGACCCATGAGTCCTTTGCCGTCCTCTTTTCTGCCTCTGAGGGTGAAATGAGAGTGTGCAGCACTTTGGTAGGTAGCCATTCTCCCAGTTCGGCTCGGGGCGCAGCATAGCTGCAGTCCTCCTTGTGTGGCTACATTCATCATGAGCCGTGTCTGAAAGAACTGATCGCATTTCACAGGCTAGCATGCTGTCTGTCTGACGGTGCTGGTGTTTTAACGAGAGCATCGTTGACAATTCTGTAACCTGAGAGCGCTGCCTAATTGTATTCTATGTAATAATGCGTGGGCTTGAGGAGGAGGCAGGTTTGGGGGAGAAGGAGGGAGAATGCACGTGTGGATCAGGGAAAGGCCTCTCCTTCTTTGGAGCACGGATGGGTTCAGTGCCCTCCTCGTACTACTAAGCCTTTGGCTCGACACTACCAGTTGTGTGTCTAAAGTTTCTGTGTGTGTGTTTGTATGTGTGTGTCTGTCTCTAGGGCTGAGCAGGACCTCCACCTTCCTGTGGTAGCATGTTACTCAGAAGCTTGCACAAATCCCAGCCCTCCTGGAGACACAGTACATGTATGTTCTTAGAAAGTTTTCTTAATGATTGGTGACAGAGCGGTGATTTAAAGGAGCTCGTTCTCCATTTCCCACTAAGGCCAGTTCCTCTTTGCGGAAGAGGGTCCTTGACTCTTACTTTGTAGCAGGAACCCCTAAGTACATGGACCCTTTTCAAAAGTTACAGGCTGAAAGTCAAGATCTCTCACGTTAAACCCAATGTTGCAACTTTAACTGGGCAAACTCTCATTAGAGACCCAGGGGCAATGACTGTGCGGATGGAAGCTGATGTCTTTTCAGGGTGACTTCAGTGCAGTCAAGCTCTTGCTGAGACGTTTAACTCTAAAATCGGGCATTGGGGAGGCACTGCACCCTCTGAAATTAGAGGTCAGGGGATTTGGATTTCATTTCCAACCATCCGCCACTCATTCAGCCACTCACATTCAAGTGACAAGCCTTAGGCCAGTCACTTTCTGTATCTGTTTCTCGACTTTTGCGCAGCGGTTTCTGTGGGACGTGAGGCCCACTGGGAAGTGATCCCCTTTTCAGCTCAGTGCCTGGGATTTTGGGCATACTTGTCAACCTGGACTTATATACACCTACGATTTTGGACTAACTCTATTACCTCTGCTAGAAATTAACACAGAAATTTCACAGTTGATTGACAAGAATGAGAATCAGTGCTAAAGAGTCAAAATGTAACCAAATCCTTTCTCACTGAAAGAATGCTCAACGCAAGTGGACACAGTTCCCCCATTCGAACTTCAGCATCTATGCACTTAGAGGCAAGTTTTTCAAATTACACAGCTAAAACTGTCCCCGCTTTAAGTGCTGTAAAGCACTTAAAGCGGGGACAGTTTTAGCTGTGTATTTTCCAAAAGTTGTGTGCTCTACAAATAAAAAGGTGCTTTTGTTGCTACCTTTGGTCCGCAGGAGGAATGGGAGTCCTTTGCGGAGAGCATGGGAGACCCATGAGTCCTTTGCCGTCCTCTTTTCTGCCTCTGAGGGTGAAATGAGAGTGTGCAGCACTTTGGTAGGTAGCCATTCTCCCAGTTCGGCTCGGGGCGCAGCATAGCTGCAGTCCTCCTTGTGTGGCTACATTCATCATGAGCCGTGTCTGAAAGAACTGGTCGCATTTCACAGGCTAGCATGCTGTCTGTCTGACGGTGCTGGTGTTTTAACGAGAGCATCGTTGACAATTCTGTAACCTGAGAGCGCTGCCTAATTGTATTCTATGTAATAATGCGTGGGCTTGAGGAGGAGGCAGGTTTGGGGGAGAAGGAGGGAGAATGCACGTGTGGATCAGGGAAAGGCCTCTCCTTCTTTGGAGCACGGATGGGTTCAGTGCCCTCCTCGTACTACTAAGCCTTTGGCTCGACACTACCAGTTGTGTGTCTAAAGTTTCTGTGTGTGTGTTTGTATGTGTGTGTCTGTCTCTAGGGCTGAGCAGGACCTCCACCTTCCTGTGGTAGCATGTTACTCAGAAGCTTGCACAAATCCCAGCCCTCCTGGAGACACAGTACATGTATGTTCTTAGAAAGTTTTCTTAATGATTGGTGACAGAGCGGTGATTTAAAGGAGCTCGTTCTCCATTTCCCACTAAGGCCAGCTCCTCTTTGCGGAAGAGGGTCCTTGACTCTTACTTTGTAGCAGGAACCCCTAAGTACATGGACCCTTTTCAAAAGTTACAGGCTGAAAGTCAAGATCTCTCACGTTAAACCCAATGTTGCAACTTTAACTGGGCAAACTCTCATTAGAGACCCGGGGGCAATGACTGTGCGGATGGAAGCTGATGTCTTTTCAGGGTGACTTCAGTGCAGTAAAGCTCTTGCTGAGACGTTTAACTCTAAAATCGGGCATTGGGGAGGCACTGCACCCTCTGAAATTAGAGGTCAGGGGATTTGGATTTCATTTCCAACCATCCGCCACTCATTCAGCCACTCACATTCAAGTGACAAGCCTTAGGCCAGTCACTTTCTGTATCTGTTTCTCGACTTTTGCGCAGCGGTTTCTGTGGGACGTGAGGCCCACTGGGAAGTGATCCCCTTTTCAGCTCAGTGCCTGGGATTTTGGGCATACTTGTCAACCTGGACTTATATACACCTACGATTTTGGACTAACTCTATTACCTCTGCTAGAAATTAACACAGAAATTTCACAGTTGATTGACAAGAATGAGAATCAGTGCTAAAGAGTCAAAATGTAACCAAATCCTTTCTCACTGAAAGAATGCTCAACGCAAGTGGACACAGTTCCCCCATTCGAACTTCAGCATCTATGCACTTAGAGGCAAGTTTTTCAAATTACACAGCTAAAACTGTCCCCGCTTTAAGTGCTGTAAAGCACTTAAAGCGGGGACAGTTTTAGCTGTGTATTTTCCAAAAGTTGTGTGCTCTACAAATAAAAAGCTGCTTTTGTTGCTACCTTTGGTCCGCAGGAGGAATGGGAGTCCTTTGCGGAGAGCATGGGAGACCCATGAGTCCTTTGCCGTCCTCTTTTCTGCCTCTGAGGGTGAAATGAGAGTGTGCAGCACTTTGGTAGGTAGCCATTCTCCCAGTTCGGCTCGGGGCGCAGCATAGCTGCAGTCCTCCTTGTGTGGCTACATTCATCATGAGCCGTGTCTGAAAGAACTGATCGCATTTCACAGGCTAGCATGCTGTCTGTCTGACGGTGCTGGTGTTTTAACGAGAGCATCGTTGACAATTCTGTAACCTGAGAGCGCTGCCTAATTGTATTCTATGTAATAATGCGTGGGCTTGAGGAGGAGGCAGGTTTGGGGGAGAAGGAGGGAGAATGCACGTGTGGATCAGGGAAAGGCCTCTCCTTCTTTGGAGCACGGATGGGTTCAGTGCCCTCCTCGTACTACTAAGCCTTTGGCTCGACACTACCAGTTGTGTGTCTAAAGTTTCTGTGTGTGTGTTTGTATGTGTGTGTCTGTCTCTAGGGCTGAGCAGGACCTCCACCTTCCTGTGGTAGCATGTTACTCAGAAGCTTGCACAAATCCCAGCCCTCCTGGAGACACAGTACATGTATGTTCTTAGAAAGTTTTCTTAATGATTGGTGACAGAGCGGTGATTTAAAGGAGCTCGTTCTCCATTTCCCACTAAGGCCAGCTCCTCTTTGCGGAAGAGGGTCCTTGACTCTTACTTTGTAGCAGGAACCCCTAAGTACATGGACCCTTTTCAAAAGTTACAGGCTGAAAGTCAAGATCTCTCACGTTAAACCCAATGTTGCAACTTTAACTGGGCAAACTCTCATTAGAGACCCGGGGGCAATGACTGTGCGGATGGAAGCTGATGTCTTTTCAGGGTGACTTCAGTGCAGTCAAGCTCTTGCTGAGACGTTTAACTCTAAAATCGGGCATTGGGGAGGCACTGCACCCTCTGAAATTAGAGGTCAGGGGATTTGGATTTCATTTCCAACCATCCGCCACTCATTCAGCCACTCACATTCAAGTGACAAGCCTTAGGCCAGTCACTTTCTGTATCTGTTTCTCGACTTTTGCGCAGCGGTTTCTGTGGGACGTGAGGCCCACTGGGAAGTGATCCCCTTTTCAGCTCAGTGCCTGGGATTTTGGGCATACTTGTCAACCTGGACTTATATACACCTACGATTTTGGACTAACTCTATTACCTCTGCTAGAAATTAACACAGAGATTTCACAGTTGATTGACAAGAATGAGAATCAGTGCTAAAGAGTCAAAATGTAACCAAATCCTTTCTCACTGAAAGAATGCTCAACGCAAGTGGACACAGTTCCCCCATTCGAACTTCAGCATCTATGCACTTAGAGGCAAGTTTTTCAAATTACACAGCTAAAACTGTCCCCGCTTTAAGTGCTGTAAAGCACTTAAAGCGGGGACAGTTTTAGCTGTGTATTTTCCAAAAGTTGTGTGCTCTACAAATAAAAAGCTGCTTTTGTTGCTACCTTTGGTCCGCAGGAGGAATGGGAGTCCTTTGCGGAGAGCATGGGAGACCCATGAGTCCTTTGCCGTCCTCTTTTCTGCCTCTGAGGGTGAAATGAGAGTGTGCAGCACTTTGGTAGGTAGCCATTCTCCCAGTTCGGCTCGGGGCGCAGCATAGCTGCAGTCCTCCTTGTGTGGCTACATTCATCATGAGCCGTGTCTGAAAGAACTGATCGCATTTCACAGGCTAGCATGCTGTCTGTCTGACGGTGCTGGTGTTTTAACGAGAGCATCGTTGACAATTCTGTAACCTGAGAGCGCTGCCTAATTGTATTCTATGTAATAATGCGTGGGCTTGAGGAGGAGGCAGGTTTGGGGGAGAAGGAGGGAGAATGCACGTGTGGATCAGGGAAAGGCCTCTCCTTCTTTGGAGCACGGATGGGTTCAGTGCCCTCCTCGTACTACTAAGCCTTTGGCTCGACACTACCAGTTGTGTGTCTAAAGTTTCTGTGTGTGTGTTTGTATGTGTGTGTCTGTCTCTAGGGCTGAGCAGGACCTCCACCTTCCTGTGGTAGCATGTTACTCAGAAGCTTGCACAAATCCCAGCCCTCCTGGAGACACAGTACATGTATGTTCTTAGAAAGTTTTCTTAATGATTGGTGACAGAGCGGTGATTTAAAGGAGCTCGTTCTCCATTTCCCACTAAGGCCAGCTCCTCTTTGCGGAAGAGGGTCCTTGACTCTTACTTTGTAGCAGGAACCCCTAAGTACATGGACCCTTTTCAAAAGTTACAGGCTGAAAGTCAAGATCTCTCACGTTAAACCCAATGTTGCAACTTTAACTGGGCAAACTCTCATTAGAGACCCGGGGGCAATGACTGTGCGGATGGAAGCTGATGTCTTTTCAGGGTGACTTCAGTGCAGTCAAGCTCTTGCTGAGACGTTTAACTCTAAAATCGGGCATTGGGGAGGCACTGCACCCTCTGAAATTAGAGGTCAGGGGATTTGGATTTCATTTCCAACCATCCGCCACTCATTCAGCCACTCACATTCAAGTGACAAGCCTTAGGCCAGTCACTTTCTGTATCTGTTTCTCGACTTTTGCGCAGCGGTTTCTGTGGGACGTGAGGCCCACTGGGAAGTGATCCCCTTTTCAGCTCAGTGCCTGGGATTTGGGGCATACTTGTCAACCTGGACTTATATACACCTACGATTTTGGACTAACTCAATTACCTCTGCTAGAAATTAACACAGAGATTTCACAGTTGATTGACAAGAATGAGAATCAGTGCTAAAGAGTCAAAATGTAACCAAATCCTTTCTCACTGAAAGAATGCTCAACGCAAGTGGACACAGTTCCCCCATTCGAACTTCAGCATCTATGCACTTAGAGGCAAGTTTTTCAAATTACACAGCTAAAACTGTCCCCGCTTTAAGTGCTGTAAAGCACTTAAAGCGGGGACAGTTTTAGCTGTGTATTTTCCAAAAGTTGTGTGCTCTACAAATAAAAAGCTGCTTTTGTTGCTACCTTTGGTCCGCAGGAGGAATGGGAGTCCTTTGCGGAGAGCATGGGAGACCCATGAGTCCTTTGCCGTCCTCTTTTCTGCCTCTGAGGGTGAAATGAGAGTGTGCAGCACTTTGGTAGGTAGCCATTCTCCCAGTTCGGCTCGGGGCGCAGCATAGCTGCAGTCCTCCTTGTGTGGCTACATTCATCATGAGCCGTGTCTGAAAGAACTGATCGCATTTCACAGGCTAGCATGCTGTCTGTCTGACGGTGCTGGTGTTTTAACGAGAGCATCGTTGACAATTCTGTAACCTGAGAGCGCTGCCTAATTGTATTCTATGTAATAATGCGTGGGCTTGAGGAGGAGGCAGGTTTGGGGGAGAAGGAGGGAGAATGCACGTGTGGATCAGGGAAAGGCCTCTCCTTCTTTGGAGCACGGATGGGTTCAGTGCCCTCCTCATACTACTAAGCCTTTGGCTCGACACTACCAGTTGTGTGTCTAAAGTTTCTGTGTGTGTGTTTGTATGTGTGTGTCTGTCTCTAGGGCTGAGCAGGACCTCCACCTTCCTGTGGTAGCATGTTACTCAGAAGCTTGCACAAATCCCAGCCCTCCTGGAGACACAGTACATGTATGTTCTTAGAAAGTTTTCTTAATGATTGGTGACAGAGCGGTGATTTAAAGGAGCTCGTTCTCCATTTCCCACTAAGGCCAGCTCCTCTTTGCGGAAGAGGGTCCTTGACTCTTACTTTGTAGCAGGAACCCCTAAGTACATGGACCCTTTTCAAAAGTTACAGGCTGAAAGTCAAGATCTCTCACGTTAAACCCAATGTTGCAACTTTAACTGGGCAAACTCTCATTAGAGACCCGGGGGCAATGACTGTGCGGATGGAAGCTGATGTCTTTTCAGGGTGACTTCAGTGCAGTAAAGCTCTTGCTGAGACGTTTAACTCTAAAATCGGGCATTGGGGAGGCACTGCACCCTCTGAAATTAGAGGTCAGGGGATTTGGATTTCATTTCCAACCATCCGCCACTCATTCAGCCACTCACATTCAAGTGACAAGCCTTAGGCCAGTCACTTTCTGTATCTGTTTCTCGACTTTTGCGCAGCGGTTTCTGTGGGACGTGAGGCCCACTGGGAAGTGATCCCCTTTTCAGCTCAGTGCCTGGGATTTTGGGCATACTTGTCAACCTGGACTTATATACACCTACGATTTTGGACTAACTCTATTACCTCTGCTAGAAATTAACACAGAGATTTCACAGTTGATTGACAAGAATGAGAATCAGTGCTAAAGAGTCAAAATGTAACCAAATCCTTTCTCACTGAAAGAATGCTCAACGCAAGTGGACACAGTTCCCCCATTCGAACTTCAGCATCTATGCACTTAGAGGCAAGTTTTTCAAATTACACAGCTAAAACTGTCCCCGCTTTAAGTGCTGTAAAGCACTTAAAGCGGGGACAGTTTTAGCTGTGTATTTTCCAAAAGTTGTGTGCTCTACAAATAAAAAGCTGCTTTTGTTGCTACCTTTGGTCCGCAGGAGGAATGGGAGTCCTTTGCGGAGAGCATGGGAGACCCATGAGTCCTTTGCCGTCCTCTTTTCTGCCTCTGAGGGTGAAATGAGAGTGTGCAGCACTTTGGTAGGTAGCCATTCTCCCAGTTCGGCTCGGGGCGCAGCATAGCTGCAGTCCTCCTTGTGTGGCTACATTCATCATGAGCCGTGTCTGAAAGAACTGATCGCATTTCACAGGCTAGCATGCTGTCTGTCTGACGGTGCTGGCGTTTTAACGAGAGCATCGTTGACAATTCTGTAACCTGAGAGCGCTGCCTAATTGTATTCTATGTAATAATGCGTGGGCTTGAGGAGGAGGCAGGTTTGGGGGAGAAGGAGGGAGAATGCACGTGTGGATCAGGGAAAGGCCTCTCCTTCTTTGGAGCACGGATGGGTTCAGTGCCCTCCTCATACTACTAAGCCTTTGGCTCGACACTACCAGTTGTGTGTCTAAAGTTTCTGTGTGTGTGTTTGTATGTGTGTGTCTGTCTCTAGGGCTGAGCAGGACCTCCACCTTCCTGTGGTAGCATGTTACTCAGAAGCTTGCACAAATCCCAGCCCTCCTGGAGACACAGTACATGTATGTTCTTAGAAAGTTTTCTTAATGATTGGTGACAGAGCGGTGATTTAAAGGAGCTCGTTCTCCATTTCCCACTAAGGCCAGCTCCTCTTTGCGGAAGAGGGTCCTTGACTCTTACTTTGTAGCAGGAACCCCTAAGTACATGGACCCTTTTCAAAAGTTACAGGCTGAAAGTCAAGATCTCTCACGTTAAACCCAATGTTGCAACTTTAACTGGGCAAACTCTCATTAGAGACCCGGGGGCAATGACTGTGCGGATGGAAGCTGATGTCTTTTCAGGGTGACTTGAGTGCAGTAAAGCTCTTGCTGAGACGTTTAACTCTAAAATCGGGCATTGGGGAGGCACTGCACCCTCTGAAATTAGAGGTCAGGGGATTTGGATTTCATTTCCAACCATCCGCCACTCATTCAGCCACTCACATTCAAGTGACAAGCCTTAGGCCAGTCACTTTCTGTATCTGTTTCTCGACTTTTGCGCAGCGGTTTCTGTGGGACGTGAGGCCCACTGGGAAGTGATCCCCTTTTCAGCTCAGTGCCTGGGATTTTGGGCATACTTGTCAACCTGGACTTATATACACCTACGATTTTGGACTAACTCTATTACCTCTGCTAGAAATTAACACAGAGATTTCACAGTTGATTGACAAGAATGAGAATCAGTGCTAAAGAGTCAAAATGTAACCAAATCCTTTCTCACTGAAAGAATGCTCAACGCAAGTGGACACAGTTCCCCCATTCGAACTTCAGCATCTATGCACTTAGAGGCAAGTTTTTCAAATTACACAGCTAAAACTGTCCCCGCTTTAAGTGCTGTAAAGCACTTAAAGCGGGAACAGTTTTAGCTGTGTATTTTCCAAAAGTTGTGTGCTCTACAAATAAAAAGCTGCTTTTGTTGCTACCTTTGGTCCGCAGGAGGAATGGGAGTCCTTTGCGGAGAGCATGGGAGACCCATGAGTCCTTTGCCGTCCTCTTTTCTGCCTCTGAGGGTGAAATGAGAGTGTGCAGCACTTTGGTAGGTAGCCATTCTCCCAGTTCGGCTCGGGGCGCAGCATAGCTGCAGTCCTCCTTGTGTGGCTACATTCATCATGAGCCGTGTCTGAAAGAACTGATCGCATTTCACAGGCTAGCATGCTGTCTGTCTGACGGTGCTGGCGTTTTAACGAGAGCATCGTTGACAATTCTGTAACCTGAGAGCGCTGCCTAATTGTATTCTATGTAATAATGCGTGGGCTTGAGGAGGAGGCAGGTTTGGGGGAGAAGGAGGGAGAATGCACGTGTGGATCAGGGAAAGGCCTCTCCTTCTTTGGAGCACGGATGGGTTCAGTGCCCTCCTCATACTACTAAGCCTTTGGCTCGACACTACCAGTTGTGTGTCTAAAGTTTCTGTGTGTGTGTTTGTATGTGTGTGTCTGTCTCTAGGGCTGAGCAGGACCTCCACCTTCCTGTGGTAGCATGTTACTCAGAAGCTTGCACAAATCCCAGCCCTCCTGGAGACACAGTACATGTATGTTCTTAGAAAGTTTTCTTAATGATTGGTGACAGAGCGGTGATTTAAAGGAGCTCGTTCTCCATTTCCCACTAAGGCCAGCTCCTCTTTGCGGAAGAGGGTCCTTGACTCTTACTTTGTAGCAGGAACCCCTAAGTACATGGACCCTTTTCAAAAGTTACAGGCTGAAAGTCAAGATCTCTCACGTTAAACCCAATGTTGCAACTTTAACTGGGCAAACTCTCATTAGAGACCCGGGGGCAATGACTGTGCGGATGGAAGCTGATGTCTTTTCAGGGTGACTTCAGTGCAGTAAAGCTCTTGCTGAGACGTTTAACTCTAAAATCGGGCATTGGGGAGGCACTGCACCCTCTGAAATTAGAGGTCAGGGGATTTGGATTTCATTTCCAACCATCCGCCACTCATTCAGCCACTCACATTCAAGTGACAAGCCTTAGGCCAGTCACTTTCTGTATCTGTTTCTCGACTTTTGCGCAGCGGTTTCTGTGGGACGTGAGGCCCACTGGGAAGTGATCCCCTTTTCAGCTCAGTGCCTGGGATTTTGGGCATACTTGTCAACCTGGACTTATATACACCTACGATTTTGGACTAACTCTATTACCTCTGCTAGAAATTAACACAGAGATTTCACAGTTGATTGACAAGAATGAGAATCAGTGCTAAAGAGTCAAAATGTAACCAAATCCTTTCTCACTGAAAGAATGCTCAACGCAAGTGGACACAGTTCCCCCATTCGAACTTCAGCATCTATGCACTTAGAGGCAAGTTTTTCAAATTACACAGCTAAAACTGTCCCCGCTTTAAGTGCTGTAAAGCACTTAAAGTGGGGACAGTTTTAGCTGTGTATTTTCCAAAAGTTGTGTGCTCTACAAATAAAAAGCTGCTTTTGTTGCTACCTTTGGTCCGCAGGAGGAATGGGAGTCCTTTGCGGAGAGCATGGGAGACCCATGAGTCCTTTGCCGTCCTCTTTTCTGCCTCTGAGGGTGAAATGAGAGTGTGCAGCACTTTGGTAGGTAGCCATTCTCCCAGTTCGGCTCGGGGCGCAGCATAGCTGCAGTCCTCCTTGTGTGGCTACATTCATCATGAGCCGTGTCTGAAAGAACTGATCGCATTTCACAGGCTAGCATGCTGTCTGTCTGACGGTGCTGGCGTTTTAACGAGAGCATCGTTGACAATTCTGTAACCTGAGAGCGCTGCCTAATTGTATTCTATGTAATAATGCGTGGGCTTGAGGAGGAGGCAGGTTTGGGGGAGAAGGAGGGAGAATGCACGTGTGGATCAGGGAAAGGCCTCTCCTTCTTTGGAGCACGGATGGGTTCAGTGCCCTCCTCATACTACTAAGCCTTTGGCTCGACACTACCAGTTGTGTGTCTAAAGTTTCTGTGTGTGTGTTTGTATGTGTGTGTCTGTCTCTAGGGCTGAGCAGGACCTCCACCTTCCTGTGGTAGCATGTTACTCAGAAGCTTGCACAAATCCCAGCCCTCCTGGAGACACAGTACATGTATGTTCTTAGAAAGTTTTCTTAATGATTGGTGACAGAGCGGTGATTTAAAGGAGCTCGTTCTCCATTTCCCACTAAGGCCAGCTCCTCTTTGCGGAAGAGGGTCCTTGACTCTTACTTTGTAGCAGGAACCCCTAAGTACATGGACCCTTTTCAAAAGTTACAGGCTGAAAGTCAAGATCTCTCACGTTAAACCCAATGTTGCAACTTTAACTGGGCAAACTCTCATTAGAGACCCGGGGGCAATGACTGTGCGGATGGAAGCTGATGTCTTTTCAGGGTGACTTGAGTGCAGTAAAGCTCTTGCTGAGACGTTTAACTCTAAAATCGGGCATTGGGGAGGCACTGCACCCTCTGAAATTAGAGGTCAGGGGATTTGGATTTCATTTCCAACCATCCGCCACTCATTCAGCCACTCACATTCAAGTGACAAGCCTTAGGCCAGTCACTTTCTGTATCTGTTTCTCGACTTTTGCGCAGCGGTTTCTGTGGGACGTGAGGCCCACTGGGAAGTGATCCCCTTTTCAGCTCAGTGCCTGGGATTTTGGGCATACTTGTCAACCTGGACTTATATACACCTACGATTTTGGACTAACTCTATTACCTCTGCTAGAAATTAACACAGAAATTTCACAGTTGATTGACAAGAATGAGAATCAGTGCTAAAGAGTCAAAATGTAACCAAATCCTTTCTCACTGAAAGAATGCTCAACGCAAGTGGACACAGTTCCCCCATTCGAACTTCAGCATCTATGCACTTAGAGGCAAGTTTTTCAAATTACACAGCTAAAACTGTCCCCGCTTTAAGTGCTGTAAAGCACTTAAAGCGGGGACAGTTTTAGCTGTGTATTTTCCAAAAGTTGTGTGCTCTACAAATAAAAAGCTGCTTTTGTTGCTACCTTTGGTCCGCAGGAGGAATGGGAGTCCTTTGCGGAGAGCATGGGAGACCCATGAGTCCTTTGCCGTCCTCTTTTCTGCCTCTGAGGGTGAAATGAGAGTGTGCAGCACTTTGGTAGGTAGCCATTCTCCCAGTTCGGCTCGGGGCGCAGCATAGCTGCAGTCCTCCTTGTGTGGCTACATTCATCATGAGCCGTGTCTGAAAGAACTGGTCGCATTTCACAGGCTAGCATGCTGTCTGTCTGACGGTGCTGGTGTTTTAACGAGAGCATCGTTGACAATTCTGTAACCTGAGAGCGCTGCCTAATTGTATTCTATGTAATAATGCGTGGGCTTGAGGAGGAGGCAGGTTTGGGGGAGAAGGAGGGAGAATGCACGTGTGGATCAGGGAAAGGCCTCTCCTTCTTTGGAGCACGGATGGGTTCAGTGCCCTCCTCATACTACTAAGCCTTTGGCTCGACACTACCAGTTGTGTGTCTAAAGTTTCTGTGTGTGTGTTTGTATGTGTGTGTCTGTCTCTAGGGCTGAGCAGGACCTCCACCTTCCTGTGGTAGCATGTTACTCAGAAGCTTGCACAAATCCCAGCCCTCCTGGAGACACAGTACATGTATGTTCTTAGAAAGTTTTCTTAATGATTGGTGACAGAGCGGTGGTTTAAAGGAGCTCGTTCTCCATTTCCCACTAAGGCCAGCTCCTCTTTGCGGAAGAGGGTCCTTGACTCTTACTTTGTAGCAGGAACCCCTAAGTACATGGACCCTTTTCAAAAGTTACAGGCTGAAAGTCAAGATCTCTCACGTTAAACCCAATGTTGCAACTTTAACTGGGCAAATTCTCATTAGAGACCCGGGGGCAATGACTGTGCGGATGGAAGCTGATGTCTTTTCAGGGTGACTTCAGTGCAGTAAAGCTCTTGCTGAGACGTTTAACTCTAAAATCGGGCATTGGGGAGGCACTGCACCCTCTGAAATTAGAGGTCAGGGGATTTGGATTTCATTTCCAACCATCCGCCACTCATTCAGCCACTCACATTCAAGTGACAAGCCTTAGGCCAGTCACTTTCTGTATCTGTTTCTCGACTTTTGCGCAGCGGTTTCTGTGGGACGTGAGGCCCACTGGGAAGTGATCCCCTTTTCAGCTCAGTGCCTGGGATTTTGGGCATACTTGTCAACCTGGACTTATATACACCTACGATTTTGGACTAACTCTATTACCTCTGCTAGAAATTAACACAGAAATTTCACAGTTGATTGACAAGAATGAGAATCAGTGCTAAAGAGTCAAAATGTAACCAAATCCTTTCTCACTGAAAGAATGCTCAACGCAAGTGGACACAGTTCCCCCATTCGAACTTCAGCATCTATGCACTTAGAGGCAAGTTTTTCAAATTACACAGCTAAAACTGTCCCCGCTTTAAGTGCTGTAAAGCACTTAAAGCGGGGACAGTTTTAGCTGTGTATTTTCCAAAAGTTGTGTGCTCTACAAATAAAAAGCTGCTTTTGTTGCTACCTTTGGTCCGCAGGAGGAATGGGAGTCCTTTGCGGAGAGCATGGGAGACCCATGAGTCCTTTGCCGTCCTCTTTTCTGCCTCTGAGGGTGAAATGAGAGTGTGCAGCACTTTGGTAGGTAGCCATTCTCCCAGTTCGGCTCGGGGCGCAGCATAGCTGCAGTCCTCCTTGTGTGGCTACATTCATCATGAGCCGTGTCTGAAAGAACTGGTCGCATTTCACAGGCTAGCATGCTGTCTGTCTGACGGTGCTGGTGTTTTAACGAGAGCATCGTTGACAATTCTGTAACCTGAGAGCGCTGCCTAATTGTATTCTATGTAATAATGCGTGGGCTTGAGGAGGAGGCAGGTTTGGGGGAGAAGGAGGGAGAATGCACGTGTGGATCAGGGAAAGGCCTCTCCTTCTTTGGAGCACGGATGGGTTCAGTGCCCTCCTCGTACTACTAAGCCTTTGGCTCGACACTACCAGTTGTGTGTCTAAAGTTTCTGTGTGTGTGTTTGTATGTGTGTGTCTGTCTCTAGGGCTGAGCAGGACCTCCACCTTCCTGTGGTAGCATGTTACTCAGAAGCTTGCACAAATCCCAGCCCTCCTGGAGACACAGTACATGTATGTTCTTAGAAAGTTTTCTTAATGATTGGTGACAGAGCGGTGATTTAAAGGAGCTCGTTCTCCATTTCCCACTAAGGCCAGCTCCTCTTTGCGGAAGAGGGTCCTTGACTCTTACTTTGTAGCAGGAACCCCTAAGTACATGGACCCTTTTCAAAAGTTACAGGCTGAAAGTCAAGATCTCTCACGTTAAACCCAATGTTGCAACTTTAACTGGGCAAACTCTCATTAGAGACCCGGGGGCAATGACTGTGCGGATGGAAGCTGATGTCTTTTCAGGGTGACTTCAGTGCAGTCAAGCTCTTGCTGAGACGTTTAACTCTAAAATCGGGCATTGGGGAGGCACTGCACCCTCTGAAATTAGAGGTCAGGGGATTTGGATTTCATTTCCAACCATCCGCCACTCATTCAGCCACTCACATTCAAGTGACAAGCCTTAGGCCAGTCACTTTCTGTATCTGTTTCTCGACTTTTGCGCAGCGGTTTCTGTGGGACGTGAGGCCCACTGGGAAGTGATCCCCTTTTCAGCTCAGTGCCTGGGATTTTGGGCATACTTGTCAACCTGGACTTATATACACCTACGATTTTGGACTAACTCTATTACCTCTGCTAGAAATTAACACAGAGATTTCACAGTTGATTGACAAGAATGAGAATCAGTGCTAAAGAGTCAAAATGTAACCAAATCCTTTCTCACTGAAAGAATGCTCAACGCAAGTGGACACAGTTCCCCCATTCGAACTTCAGCATCTATGCACTTAGAGGCAAGTTTTTCAAATTACACAGCTAAAACTGTCCCCGCTTTAAGTGCTGTAAAGCACTTAAAGCGGGGACAGTTTTAGCTGTGTATTTTCCAAAAGTTGTGTGCTCTACAAATAAAAAGCTGCTTTTGTTGCTACCTTTGGTCCGCAGGAGGAATGGGAGTCCTTTGCGGAGAGCATGGGAGACCCATGAGTCCTTTGCCGTCCTCTTTTCTGCCTCTGAGGGTGAAATGAGAGTGTGCAGCACTTTGGTAGGTAGCCATTCTCCCAGTTCGGCTCGGGGCGCAGCATAGCTGCAGTCCTCCTTGTGTGGCTACATTCATCATGAGCCGTGTCTGAAAGAACTGATCGCATTTCACAGGCTAGCATGCTGTCTGTCTGACGGTGCTGGCGTTTTAACGAGAGCATCGTTGACAATTCTGTAACCTGAGAGCGCTGCCTAATTGTATTCTATGTAATAATGCGTGGGCTTGAGGAGGAGGCAGGTTTGGGGGAGAAGGAGGGAGAATGCACGTGTGGATCAGGGAAAGGCCTCTCCTTCTTTGGAGCACGGATGGGTTCAGTGCCCTCCTCATACTACTAAGCCTTTGGCTCGACACTACCAGTTGTGTGTCTAAAGTTTCTGTGTGTGTGTTTGTATGTGTGTGTCTGTCTCTAGGGCTGAGCAGGACCTCCACCTTCCTGTGGTAGCATGTTACTCAGAAGCTTGCACAAATCCCAGCCCTCCTGGAGACACAGTACATGTATGTTCTTAGAAAGTTTTCTTAATGATTGGTGACAGAGCGGTGATTTAAAGGAGCTCGTTCTCCATTTCCCACTAAGGCCAGCTCCTCTTTGCGGAAGAGGGTCCTTGACTCTTACTTTGTAGCAGGAACCCCTAAGTACATGGACCCTTTTCAAAAGTTACAGGCTGAAAGTCAAGATCTCTCACGTTAAACCCAATGTTGCAACTTTAACTGGGCAAACTCTCATTAGAGACCCGGGGGCAATGACTGTGCGGATGGAAGCTGATGTCTTTTCAGGGTGACTTCAGTGCAGTCAAGCTCTTGCTGAGACGTTTAACTCTAAAATCGGGCATTGGGGAGGCACTGCACCCTCTGAAATTAGAGGTCAGGGGATTTGGATTTCATTTCCAACCATCCGCCACTCATTCAGCCACTCACATTCAAGTGACAAGCCTTAGGCCAGTCACTTTCTGTATCTGTTTCTCGACTTTTGCGCAGCGGTTTCTGTGGGACGTGAGGCCCACTGGGAAGTGATCCCCTTTTCAGCTCAGTGCCTGGGATTTTGGGCATACTTGTCAACCTGGACTTATATACACCTACGATTTTGGACTAACTCTATTACCTCTGCTAGAAATTAACACAGAGATTTCACAGTTGATTGACAAGAATGAGAATCAGTGCTAAAGAGTCAAAATGTAACCAAATCCTTTCTCACTGAAAGAATGCTCAACGCAAGTGGACACAGTTCCCCCATTCGAACTTCAGCATCTATGCACTTAGAGGCAAGTTTTTCAAATTACACAGCTAAAACTGTCCCCGCTTTAAGTGCTGTAAAGCACTTAAAGCGGGGACAGTTTTAGCTGTGTATTTTCCAAAAGTTGTGTGCTCTACAAATAAAAAGCTGCTTTTGTTGCTACCTTTGGTCCGCAGGAGGAATGGGAGTCCTTTGCGGAGAGCATGGGAGACCCATGAGTCCTTTGCCGTCCTCTTTTCTGCCTCTGAGGGTGAAATGAGAGTGTGCAGCACTTTGGTAGGTAGCCATTCTCCCAGTTCGGCTCGGGGCGCAGCATAGCTGCAGTCCTCCTTGTGTGGCTACATTCATCATGAGCCGTGTCTGAAAGAACTGATCGCATTTCACAGGCTAGCATGCTGTCTGTCTGACGGTGCTGGTGTTTTAACGAGAGCATCGTTGACAATTCTGTAACCTGAGAGCGCTGCCTAATTGTATTCTATGTAATAATGCGTGGGCTTGAGGAGGAGGCAGGTTTGGGGGAGAAGGAGGGA
Source organism: Aotus nancymaae (assembly GCF_030222135.1). Taxonomy (NCBI): domain Eukaryota; kingdom Metazoa; phylum Chordata; class Mammalia; order Primates; family Aotidae; genus Aotus; species Aotus nancymaae. The sequence goes on along the minus strand of NW_026988441.1, from coordinate 11,803,086 downwards.
GAATGCACGTGTGGATCAGGGAAAGGCCTCTCCTTCTTTGGAGCACGGATGGGTTCAGTGCCCTCCTCATACTACTAAGCCTTTGGCTCGACACTACCAGTTGTGTGTCTAAAGTTTCTGTGTGTGTGTTTGTATGTGTGTGTCTGTCTCTAGGGCTGAGCAGGACCTCCACCTTCCTGTGGTAGCATGTTACTCAGAAGCTTGCACAAATCCCAGCCCTCCTGGAGACACAGTACATGTATGTTCTTAGAAAGTTTTCTTAATGATTGGTGACAGAGCGGTGATTTAAAGGAGCTCGTTCTCCATTTCCCACTAAGGCCAGCTCCTCTTTGCGGAAGAGGGTCCTTGACTCTTACTTTGTAGCAGGAACCCCTAAGTACATGGACCCTTTTCAAAAGTTACAGGCTGAAAGTCAAGATCTCTCACGTTAAACCCAATGTTGCAACTTTAACTGGGCAAACTCTCATTAGAGACCCGGGGGCAATGACTGTGCGGATGGAAGCTGATGTCTTTTCAGGGTGACTTCAGTGCAGTAAAGCTCTTGCTGAGACGTTTAACTCTAAAATCGGGCATTGGGGAGGCACTGCACCCTCTGAAATTAGAGGTCAGGGGATTTGGATTTCATTTCCAACCATCCGCCACTCATTCAGCCACTCACATTCAAGTGACAAGCCTTAGGCCAGTCACTTTCTGTATCTGTTTCTCGACTTTTGCGCAGCGGTTTCTGTGGGACGTGAGGCCCACTGGGAAGTGATCCCCTTTTCAGCTCAGTGCCTGGGATTTTGGGCATACTTGTCAACCTGGACTTATATACACCTACGATTTTGGACTAACTCTATTACCTCTGCTAGAAATTAACACAGAGATTTCACAGTTGATTGACAAGAATGAGAATCAGTGCTAAAGAGTCAAAATGTAACCAAATCCTTTCTCACTGAAAGAATGCTCAACGCAAGTGGACACAGTTCCCCCATTCGAACTTCAGCATCTATGCACTTAGAGGCAAGTTTTTCAAATTACACAGCTAAAACTGTCCCCGCTTTAAGTGCTGTAAAGCACTTAAAGCGGGGACAGTTTTAGCTGTGTATTTTCCAAAAGTTGTGTGCTCTACAAATAAAAAGCTGCTTTTGTTGCTACCTTTGGTCCGCAGGAGGAATGGGAGTCCTTTGCGGAGAGCATGGGAGACCCATGAGTCCTTTGCCGTCCTCTTTTCTGCCTCTGAGGGTGAAATGAGAGTGTGCAGCACTTTGGTAGGTAGCCATTCTCCCAGTTCGGCTCGGGGCGCAGCATAGCTGCAGTCCTCCTTGTGTGGCTACATTCATCATGAGCCGTGTCTGAAAGAACTGATCGCATTTCACAGGCTAGCATGCTGTCTGTCTGACGGTGCTGGTGTTTTAACGAGAGCATCGTTGACAATTCTGTAACCTGAGAGCGCTGCCTAATTGTATTCTATGTAATAATGCGTGGGCTTGAGGAGGAGGCAGGTTTGGGGGAGAAGGAGGGAGAATGCACGTGTGGATCAGGGAAAGGCCTCTCCTTCTTTGGAGCACGGATGGGTTCAGTGCCCTCCTCATACTACTAAGCCTTTGGCTCGACACTACCAGTTGTGTGTCTAAAGTTTCTGTGTGTGTGTTTGTATGTGTGTGTCTGTCTCTAGGGCTGAGCAGGACCTCCACCTTCCTGTGGTAGCATGTTACTCAGAAGCTTGCACAAATCCCAGCCCTCCTGGAGACACAGTACATGTATGTTCTTAGAAAGTTTTCTTAATGATTGGTGACAGAGCGGTGATTTAAAGGAGCTCGTTCTCCATTTCCCACTAAGGCCAGCTCCTCTTTGCGGAAGAGGGTCCTTGACTCTTACTTTGTAGCAGGAACCCCTAAGTACATGGACCCTTTTCAAAAGTTACAGGCTGAAAGTCAAGATCTCTCACGTTAAACCCAATGTTGCAACTTTAACTGGGCAAACTCTCATTAGAGACCCGGGGGCAATGACTGTGCGGATGGAAGCTGATGTCTTTTCAGGGTGACTTCAGTGCAGTAAAGCTCTTGCTGAGACGTTTAACTCTAAAATCGGGCATTGGGGAGGCACTGCACCCTCTGAAATTAGAGGTCAGGGGATTTGGATTTCATTTCCAACCATCCGCCACTCATTCAGCCACTCACATTCAAGTGACAAGCCTTAGGCCAGTCACTTTCTGTATCTGTTTCTCGACTTTTGCGCAGCGGTTTCTGTGGGACGTGAGGCCCACTGGGAAGTGATCCCCTTTTCAGCTCAGTGCCTGGGATTTGGGGCATACTTGTCAACCTGGACTTATATACACCTACGATTTTGGACTAACTCTATTACCTCTGCTAGAAATTAACACAGAAATTTCACAGTTGATTGACAAGAATGAGAATCAGTGCTAAAGAGTCAAAATGTAACCAAATCCTTTCTCACTGAAAGAATGCTCAACGCAAGTGGACACAGTTCCCCCATTCGAACTTCAGCATCTATGCACTTAGAGGCAAGTTTTTCAAATTACACAGCTAAAACTGTCCCCGCTTTAAGTGCTGTAAAGCACTTAAAGCGGGGACAGTTTTAGCTGTGTATTTTCCAAAAGTTGTGTGCTCTACAAATAAAAAGCTGCTTTTGTTGCTACCTTTGGTCCGCAGGAGGAATGGGAGTCCTTTGCGGAGAGCATGGGAGACCCATGAGTCCTTTGCCGTCCTCTTTTCTGCCTCTGAGGGTGAAATGAGAGTGTGCAGCACTTTGGTAGGTAGCCATTCTCCCAGTTCGGCTCGGGGCGCAGCATAGCTGCAGTCCTCCTTGTGTGGCTACATTCATCATGAGCCGTGTCTGAAAGAACTGGTCGCATTTCACAGGCTAGCATGCTGTCTGTCTGACGGTGCTGGTGTTTTAACGAGAGCATCGTTGACAATTCTGTAACCTGAGAGCGCTGCCTAATTGTATTCTATGTAATAATGCGTGGGCTTGAGGAGGAGGCAGGTTTGGGGGAGAAGGAGGGAGAATGCACGTGTGGATCAGGGAAAGGCCTCTCCTTCTTTGGAGCACGGATGGGTTCAGTGCCCTCCTCATACTACTAAGCCTTTGGCTCGACACTACCAGTTGTGTGTCTAAAGTTTCTGTGTGTGTGTTTGTATGTGTGTGTCTGTCTCTAGGGCTGAGCAGGACCTCCACCTTCCTGTGGTAGCATGTTACTCAGAAGCTTGCACAAATCCCAGCCCTCCTGGAGACACAGTACATGTATGTTCTTAGAAAGTTTTCTTAATGATTGGTGACAGAGCGGTGGTTTAAAGGAGCTCGTTCTCCATTTCCCACTAAGGCCAGCTCCTCTTTGCGGAAGAGGGTCCTTGACTCTTACTTTGTAGCAGGAACCCCTAAGTACATGGACCCTTTTCAAAAGTTACAGGCTGAAAGTCAAGATCTCTCACGTTAAACCCAATGTTGCAACTTTAACTGGGCAAACTCTCATTAGAGACCCGGGGGCAATGACTGTGCGGATGGAAGCTGATGTCTTTTCAGGGTGACTTCAGTGCAGTAAAGCTCTTGCTGAGACGTTTAACTCTAAAATCGGGCATTGGGGAGGCACTGCACCCTCTGAAATTAGAGGTCAGGGGATTTGGATTTCATTTCCAACCATCCGCCACTCATTCAGCCACTCACATTCAAGTGACAAGCCTTAGGCCAGTCACTTTCTGTATCTGTTTCTCGACTTTTGCGCAGCGGTTTCTGTGGGACGTGAGGCCCACTGGGAAGTGATCCCCTTTTCAGCTCAGTGCCTGGGATTTTGGGCATACTTGTCAACCTGGACTTATATACACCTACGATTTTGGACTAACTCTATTACCTCTGCTAGAAATTAACACAGAAATTTCACAGTTGATTGACAAGAATGAGAATCAGTGCTAAAGAGTCAAAATGTAACCAAATCCTTTCTCACTGAAAGAATGCTCAACGCAAGTGGACACAGTTCCCCCATTCGAACTTCAGCATCTATGCACTTAGAGGCAAGTTTTTCAAATTACACAGCTAAAACTGTCCCCGCTTTAAGTGCTGTAAAGCACTTAAAGCGGGGACAGTTTTAGCTGTGTATTTTCCAAAAGTTGTGTGCTCTACAAATAAAAAGCTGCTTTTGTTGCTACCTTTGGTCCGCAGGAGGAATGGGAGTCCTTTGCGGAGAGCATGGGAGACCCATGAGTCCTTTGCCGTCCTCTTTTCTGCCTCTGAGGGTGAAATGAGAGTGTGCAGCACTTTGGTAGGTAGCCATTCTCCCAGTTCGGCTCGGGGCGCAGCATAGCTGCAGTCCTCCTTGTGTGGCTACATTCATCATGAGCCGTGTCTGAAAGAACTGGTCGCATTTCACAGGCTAGCATGCTGTCTGTCTGACGGTGCTGGTGTTTTAACGAGAGCATCGTTGACAATTCTGTAACCTGAGAGCGCTGCCTAATTGTATTCTATGTAATAATGCGTGGGCTTGAGGAGGAGGCAGGTTTGGGGGAGAAGGAGGGAGAATGCACGTGTGGATCAGGGAAAGGCCTCTCCTTCTTTGGAGCACGGATGGGTTCAGTGCCCTCCTCGTACTACTAAGCCTTTGGCTCGACACTACCAGTTGTGTGTCTAAAGTTTCTGTGTGTGTGTTTGTATGTGTGTGTCTGTCTCTAGGGCTGAGCAGGACCTCCACCTTCCTGTGGTAGCATGTTACTCAGAAGCTTGCACAAATCCCAGCCCTCCTGGAGACACAGTACATGTATGTTCTTAGAAAGTTTTCTTAATGATTGGTGACAGAGCGGTGATTTAAAGGAGCTCGTTCTCCATTTCCCACTAAGGCCAGCTCCTCTTTGCGGAAGAGGGTCCTTGACTCTTACTTTGTAGCAGGAACCCCTAAGTACATGGACCCTTTTCAAAAGTTACAGGCTGAAAGTCAAGATCTCTCACGTTAAACCCAATGTTGCAACTTTAACTGGGCAAACTCTCATTAGAGACCCGGGGGCAATGACTGTGCGGATGGAAGCTGATGTCTTTTCAGGGTGACTTCAGTGCAGTCAAGCTCTTGCTGAGACGTTTAACTCTAAAATCGGGCATTGGGGAGGCACTGCACCCTCTGAAATTAGAGGTCAGGGGATTTGGATTTCATTTCCAACCATCCGCCACTCATTCAGCCACTCACATTCAAGTGACAAGCCTTAGGCCAGTCACTTTCTGTATCTGTTTCTCGACTTTTGCGCAGCGGTTTCTGTGGGACGTGAGGCCCACTGGGAAGTGATCCCCTTTTCAGCTCAGTGCCTGGGATTTGGGGCATACTTGTCAACCTGGACTTATATACACCTACGATTTTGGACTAACTCTATTACCTCTGCTAGAAATTAACACAGAAATTTCACAGTTGATTGACAAGAATGAGAATCAGTGCTAAAGAGTCAAAATGTAACCAAATCCTTTCTCACTGAAAGAATGCTCAACGCAAGTGGACACAGTTCCCCCATTCGAACTTCAGCATCTATGCACTTAGAGGCAAGTTTTTCAAATTACACAGCTAAAACTGTCCCCGCTTTAAGTGCTGTAAAGCACTTAAAGCGGGGACAGTTTTAGCTGTGTATTTTCCAAAAGTTGTGTGCTCTACAAATAAAAAGCTGCTTTTGTTGCTACCTTTGGTCCGCAGGAGGAATGGGAGTCCTTTGCGGAGAGCATGGGAGACCCATGAGTCCTTTGCCGTCCTCTTTTCTGCCTCTGAGGGTGAAATGAGAGTGTGCAGCACTTTGGTAGGTAGCCATTCTCCCAGTTCGGCTCGGGGCGCAGCATAGCTGCAGTCCTCCTTGTGTGGCTACATTCATCATGAGCCGTGTCTGAAAGAACTGATCGCATTTCACAGGCTAGCATGCTGTCTGTCTGACGGTGCTGGTGTTTTAACGAGAGCATCGTTGACAATTCTGTAACCTGAGAGCGCTGCCTAATTGTATTCTATGTAATAATGCGTGGGCTTGAGGAGGAGGCAGGTTTGGGGGAGAAGGAGGGAGAATGCACGTGTGGATCAGGGAAAGGCCTCTCCTTCTTTGGAGCACGGATGGGTTCAGTGCCCTCCTCGTACTACTAAGCCTTTGGCTCGACACTACCAGTTGTGTGTCTAAAGTTTCTGTGTGTGTGTTTGTATGTGTGTGTCTGTCTCTAGGGCTGAGCAGGACCTCCACCTTCCTGTGGTAGCATGTTACTCAGAAGCTTGCACAAATCCCAGCCCTCCTGGAGACACAGTACATGTATGTTCTTAGAAAGTTTTCTTAATGATTGGTGACAGAGCGGTGATTTAAAGGAGCTCGTTCTCCATTTCCCACTAAGGCCAGCTCCTCTTTGCGGAAGAGGGTCCTTGACTCTTACTTTGTAGCAGGAACCCCTAAGTACATGGACCCTTTTCAAAAGTTACAGGCTGAAAGTCAAGATCTCTCACGTTAAACCCAATGTTGCAACTTTAACTGGGCAAACTCTCATTAGAGACCCGGGGGCAATGACTGTGCGGATGGAAGCTGATGTCTTTTCAGGGTGACTTCAGTGCAGTCAAGCTCTTGCTGAGACGTTTAACTCTAAAATCGGGCATTGGGGAGGCACTGCACCCTCTGAAATTAGAGGTCAGGGGATTTGGATTTCATTTCCAACCATCCGCCACTCATTCAGCCACTCACATTCAAGTGACAAGCCTTAGGCCAGTCACTTTCTGTATCTGTTTCTCGACTTTTGCGCAGCGGTTTCTGTGGGACGTGAGGCCCACTGGGAAGTGATCCCCTTTTCAGCTCAGTGCCTGGGATTTTGGGCATACTTGTCAACCTGGACTTATATACACCTACGATTTTGGACTAACTCTATTACCTCTGCTAGAAATTAACACAGAAATTTCACAGTTGATTGACAAGAATGAGAATCAGTGCTAAAGAGTCAAAATGTAACCAAATCCTTTCTCACTGAAAGAATGCTCAACGCAAGTGGACACAGTTCCCCCATTCGAACTTCAGCATCTATGCACTTAGAGGCAAGTTTTTCAAATTACACAGCTAAAACTGTCCCCGCTTTAAGTGCTGTAAAGCACTTAAAGCGGGGACAGTTTTAGCTGTGTATTTTCCAAAAGTTGTGTGCTCTACAAATAAAAAGCTGCTTTTGTTGCTACCTTTGGTCCGCAGGAGGAATGGGAGTCCTTTGCGGAGAGCATGGGAGACCCATGAGTCCTTTGCCGTCCTCTTTTCTGCCTCTGAGGGTGAAATGAGAGTGTGCAGCACTTTGGTAGGTAGCCATTCTCCCAGTTCGGCTCGGGGCGCAGCATAGCTGCAGTCCTCCTTGTGTGGCTACATTCATCATGAGCCGTGTCTGAAAGAACTGATCGCATTTCACAGGCTAGCATGCTGTCTGTCTGACGGTGCTGGTGTTTTAACGAGAGCATCGTTGACAATTCTGTAACCTGAGAGCGCTGCCTAATTGTATTCTATGTAATAATGCGTGGGCTTGAGGAGGAGGCAGGTTTGGGGGAGAAGGAGGGAGAATGCACGTGTGGATCAGGGAAAGGCCTCTCCTTCTTTGGAGCACGGATGGGTTCAGTGCCCTCCTCATACTACTAAGCCTTTGGCTCGACACTACCAGTTGTGTGTCTAAAGTTTCTGTGTGTGTGTTTGTATGTGTGTGTCTGTCTCTAGGGCTGAGCAGGACCTCCACCTTCCTGTGGTAGCATGTTACTCAGAAGCTTGCACAAATCCCAGCCCTCCTGGAGACACAGTACATGTATGTTCTTAGAAAGTTTTCTTAATGATTGGTGACAGAGCGGTGATTTAAAGGAGCTCGTTCTCCATTTCCCACTAAGGCCAGCTCCTCTTTGCGGAAGAGGGTCCTTGACTCTTACTTTGTAGCAGGAACCCCTAAGTACATGGACCCTTTTCAAAAGTTACAGGCTGAAAGTCAAGATCTCTCACGTTAAACCCAATGTTGCAACTTTAACTGGGCAAACTCTCATTAGAGACCCGGGGGCAATGACTGTGCGGATGGAAGCTGATGTCTTTTCAGGGTGACTTGAGTGCAGTAAAGCTCTTGCTGAGACGTTTAACTCTAAAATCGGGCATTGGGGAGGCACTGCACCCTCTGAAATTAGAGGTCAGGGGATTTGGATTTCATTTCCAAATATCCGCCACTCATTCAGCCACTCACATTCAAGTGACAAGCCTTAGGCCAGTCACTTTCTGTATCTGTTTCTCGACTTTTGCGCAGCGGTTTCTGTGGGACGTGAGGCCCACTGGGAAGTGATCCCCTTTTCAGCTCAGTGCCTGGGATTTTGGGCATACTTGTCAACCTGGACTTATATACACCTACGATTTTGGACTAACTCTATTACCTCTGCTAGAAATTAACACAGAGATTTCACAGTTGATTGACAAGAATGAGAATCAGTGCTAAAGAGTCAAAATGTAACCAAATCCTTTCTCACTGAAAGAATGCTCAACGTAAGTGGACACAGTTCCCCCATTCGAACTTCAGCATCTATGCACTTAGAGGCAAGTTTTTCAAATTACACAGCTAAAACTGTCCCCGCTTTAAGTGCTGTAAAGCACTTAAAGCGGGGACAGTTTTAGCTGTGTATTTTCCAAAAGTTGTGTGCTCTACAAATAAAAAGCTGCTTTTGTTGCTACCTTTGGTCCGCAGGAGGAATGGGAGTCCTTTGCGGAGAGCATGGGAGACCCATGAGTCCTTTGCCGTCCTCTTTTCTGCCTCTGAGGGTGAAATGAGAGTGTGCAGCACTTTGGTAGGTAGCCATTCTCCCAGTTCGGCTCGGGGCGCAGCATAGCTGCAGTCCTCCTTGTGTGGCTACATTCATCATGAGCCGTGTCTGAAAGAACTGATCGCATTTCACAGGCTAGCATGCTGTCTGTCTGACGGTGCTGGTGTTTTAACGAGAGCATCGTTGACAATTCTGTAACCTGAGAGCGCTGCCTAATTGTATTCTATGTAATAATGCGTGGGCTTGAGGAGGAGGCAGGTTTGGGGGAGAAGGAGGGAGAATGCACGTGTGGATCAGGGAAAGGCCTCTCCTTCTTTGGAGCACGGATGGGTTCAGTGCCCTCCTCGTACTACTAAGCCTTTGGCTCGACACTACCAGTTGTGTGTCTAAAGTTTCTGTGTGTGTGTTTGTATGTGTGTGTCTGTCTCTAGGGCTGAGCAGGACCTCCACCTTCCTGTGGTAGCATGTTACTCAGAAGCTTGCACAAATCCCAGCCCTCCTGGAGACACAGTACATGTATGTTCTTAGAAAGTTTTCTTAATGATTGGTGACAGAGCGGTGATTTAAAGGAGCTCGTTCTCCATTTCCCACTAAGGCCAGCTCCTCTTTGCGGAAGAGGGTCCTTGACTCTTACTTTGTAGCAGGAACCCCTAAGTACATGGACCCTTTTCAAAAGTTACAGGCTGAAAGTCAAGATCTCTCACGTTAAACCCAATGTTGCAACTTTAACTGGGCAAACTCTCATTAGAGACCCGGGGGCAATGACTGTGCGGATGGAAGCTGATGTCTTTTCAGGGTGACTTCAGTGCAGTAAAGCTCTTGCTGAGACGTTTAACTCTAAAATCGGGCATTGGGGAGGCACTGCACCCTCTGAAATTAGAGGTCAGGGGATTTGGATTTCATTTCCAACCATCCGCCACTCATTCAGCCACTCACATTCAAGTGACAAGCCTTAGGCCAGTCACTTTCTGTATCTGTTTCTCGACTTTTGCGCAGCGGTTTCTGTGGGACGTGAGGCCCACTGGGAAGTGATCCCCTTTTCAGCTCAGTGCCTGGGATTTTGGGCATACTTGTCAACCTGGACTTATATACACCTACGATTTTGGACTAACTCTATTACCTCTGCTAGAAATTAACACAGAAATTTCACAGTTGATTGACAAGAATGAGAATCAGTGCTAAAGAGTCAAAATGTAACCAAATCCTTTCTCACTGAAAGAATGCTCAACGCAAGTGGACACAGTTCCCCCATTCGAACTTCAGCATCTATGCACTTAGAGGCAAGTTTTTCAAATTACACAGCTAAAACTGTCCCCGCTTTAAGTGCTGTAAAGCACTTAAAGCGGGGACAGTTTTAGCTGTGTATTTTCCAAAAGTTGTGTGCTCTACAAATAAAAAGCTGCTTTTGTTGCTACCTTTGGTCCGCAGGAGGAATGGGAGTCCTTTGCGGAGAGCATGGGAGACCCATGAGTCCTTTGCCGTCCTCTTTTCTGCCTCTGAGGGTGAAATGAGAGTGTGCAGCACTTTGGTAGGTAGCCATTCTCCCAGTTCGGCTCGGGGCGCAGCATAGCTGCAGTCCTCCTTGTGTGGCTACATTCATCATGAGCCGTGTCTGAAAGAACTGATCGCATTTCACAGGCTAGCATGCTGTCTGTCTGACGGTGCTGGTGTTTTAACGAGAGCATCGTTGACAATTCTGTAACCTGAGAGCGCTGCCTAATTGTATTCTATGTAATAATGCGTGGGCTTGAGGAGGAGGCAGGTTTGGGGGAGAAGGAGGGAGAATGCACGTGTGGATCAGGGAAAGGCCTCTCCTTCTTTGGAGCACGGATGGGTTCAGTGCCCTCCTCGTACTACTAAGCCTTTGGCTCGACACTACCAGTTGTGTGTCTAAAGTTTCTGTGTGTGTGTTTGTATGTGTGTGTCTGTCTCTAGGGCTGAGCAGGACCTCCACCTTCCTGTGGTAGCATGTTACTCAGAAGCTTGCACAAATCCCAGCCCTCCTGGAGACACAGTACATGTATGTTCTTAGAAAGTTTTCTTAATGATTGGTGACAGAGCGGTGATTTAAAGGAGCTCGTTCTCCATTTCCCACTAAGGCCAGCTCCTCTTTGCGGAAGAGGGTCCTTGACTCTTACTTTGTAGCAGGAACCCCTAAGTACATGGACCCTTTTCAAAAGTTACAGGCTGAAAGTCAAGATCTCTCACGTTAAACCCAATGTTGCAACTTTAACTGGGCAAACTCTCATTAGAGACCCGGGGGCAATGACTGTGCGGATGGAAGCTGATGTCTTTTCAGGGTGACTTCAGTGCAGTCAAGCTCTTGCTGAGACGTTTAACTCTAAAATCGGGCATTGGGGAGGCACTGCACCCTCTGAAATTAGAGGTCAGGGGATTTGGATTTCATTTCCAACCATCCGCCACTCATTCAGCCACTCACATTCAAGTGACAAGCCTTAGGCCAGTCACTTTCTGTATCTGTTTCTCGACTTTTGCGCAGCGGTTTCTGTGGGACGTGAGGCCCACTGGGAAGTGATCCCCTTTTCAGCTCAGTGCCTGGGATTTTGGGCATACTTGTCAACCTGGACTTATATACACCTACGATTTTGGACTAACTCTATTACCTCTGCTAGAAATTAACACAGAAATTTCACAGTTGATTGACAAGAATGAGAATCAGTGCTAAAGAGTCAAAATGTAACCAAATCCTTTCTCACTGAAAGAATGCTCAACGCAAGTGGACACAGTTCCCCCATTCGAACTTCAGCATCTATGCACTTAGAGGCAAGTTTTTCAAATTACACAGCTAAAACTGTCCCCGCTTTAAGTGCTGTAAAGCACTTAAAGCGGGGACAGTTTTAGCTGTGTATTTTCCAAAAGTTGTGTGCTCTACAAATAAAAAGCTGCTTTTGTTGCTACCTTTGGTCCGCAGGAGGAATGGGAGTCCTTTGCGGAGAGCATGGGAGACCCATGAGTCCTTTGCCGTCCTCTTTTCTGCCTCTGAGGGTGAAATGAGAGTGTGCAGCACTTTGGTAGGTAGCCATTCTCCCAGTTCGGCTCGGGGCGCAGCATAGCTGCAGTCCTCCTTGTGTGGCTACATTCATCATGAGCCGTGTCTGAAAGAACTGATCGCATTTCACAGGCTAGCATGCTGTCTGTCTGACGGTGCTGGTGTTTTAACGAGAGCATCGTTGACAATTCTGTAACCTGAGAGCGCTGCCTAATTGTATTCTATGTAATAATGCGTGGGCTTGAGGAGGAGGCAGGTTTGGGGGAGAAGGAGGGAGAATGCACGTGTGGATCAGGGAAAGGCCTCTCCTTCTTTGGAGCACGGATGGGTTCAGTGCCCTCCTCATACTACTAAGCCTTTGGCTCGACACTACCAGTTGTGTGTCTAAAGTTTCTGTGTGTGTGTTTGTATGTGTGTGTCTGTCTCTAGGGCTGAGCAGGACCTCCACCTTCCTGTGGTAGCATGTTACTCAGAACCTTGCACAAATCCCAGCCCTCCTGGAGACACAGTACATGTATGTTCTTAGAAAGTTTTCTTAATGATTGGTGACAGAGCGGTGATTTAAAGGAGCTCGTTCTCCATTTCCCACTAAGGCCAGCTCCTCTTTGCGGAAGAGGGTCCTTGACTCTTACTTTGTAGCAGGAACCCCTAAGTACATGGACCCTTTTCAAAAGTTACAGGCTGAAAGTCAAGATCTCTCACGTTAAACCCAATGTTGCAACTTTAACTGGGCAAACTCTCATTAGAGACCCGGGGGCAATGACTGTGCGGATGGAAGCTGATGTCTTTTCAGGGTGACTTCAGTGCAGTAAAGCTCTTGCTGAGACGTTTAACTCTAAAATCGGGCATTGGGGAGGCACTGCACCCTCTGAAATTAGAGGTCAGGGGATTTGGATTTCATTTCCAACCATCCGCCACTCATTCAGCCACTCACATTCAAGTGACAAGCCTTAGGCCAGTCACTTTCTGTATCTGTTTCTCGACTTTTGCGCAGCGGTTTCTGTGGGACGTGAGGCCCACTGGGAAGTGATCCCCTTTTCAGCTCAGTGCCTGGGATTTGGGGCATACTTGTCAACCTGGACTTATATACACCTACGATTTTGGACTAACTCTATTTCCTCTGCTAGAAATTAACACAGAAATTTCACAGTTGATTGACAAGAATGAGAATCAGTGCTAAAGAGTCAAGATGTAACCAAATCCTTTCTCACTGAAAGAATGCTCAACGCAAGTGGACACAGTTCCCCCATTCGAACTTCAGCATCTATGCACTTAGAGGCAAGTTTTTCAAATTACACAGCTAAAACTGTCCCCGCTTTAAGTGCTTTACAGCACTTAAAGCGGGGACAGTTTTATCTGTGTATTTTCCAAAAGTTGTGTGCTCTACAAATAAAAAGCTGCTTTTGTTGCTACCTTTGGTCCGCAGGAGGAATGGGAGTCCTTTGCGGAGAGCATGGGAGACCCATGAGTCCTTTGCCGTCCTCTTTTCTGCCTCTGAGGGTGAAATGAGAGTGTGCAGCACTTTGGTAGGTAGCCATTCTCCCAGTTCGGCTCGGGGCGCAGCATAGCTGCAGTCCTCCTTGTGTGGCTACATTCATCATGAGCCGTGTCTGAAAGAACTGATCGCATTTCACAGGCTAGCATGCTGTCTGTCTGACGGTGCTGGTGTTTTAACGAGAGCATCGTTGACAATTCTGTAACCTGAGAGCGCTGCCTAATTGTATTCTATGTAATAATGCGTGGGCTTGAGGAGGAGGCAGGTTTGGGGGAGAAGGAGGGAGAATGCACGTGTGGATCAGGGAAAGGCCTCTCCTTCTTTGGAGCACGGATGGGTTCAGTGCCCTCCTCATACTACTAAGCCTTTGGCTCGACACTACCAGTTGTGTGTCTAAAGTTTCTGTGTGTGTGTTTGTATGTGTGTGTCTGTCTCTAGGGCTGAGCAGGACCTCCACCTTCCTGTGGTAGCATGTTACTCAGAACCTTGCACAAATCCCAGCCCTCCTGGAGACACAGTACATGTATGTTCTTAGAAAGTTTTCTTAATGATTGGTGACAGAGCGGTGGTTTAAAGGAGCTCGTTCTACATTTCCCACTAAGGCCAGCTCCTCTTTGCGGAAGAGGGTCCTTGACTCTTACTTTGTAGCAGGAACCCCTAAGTACATGGACCCTTTTCAAAAGTTACAGGCTGAAAGTCAAGATCTCTCACGTTAAACCCAATGTTGCAACTTTAACTGGGCAAACTCTCATTAGAGACCCGGGGGCAATGACTGTGCGGATGGAAGCTGATGTCTTTTCAGGGTGACTTCAGTGCAGTAAAGCTCTTGCTGAGACGTTTAACTCTAAAATCGGGCATTGGGGAGGCACTGCACCCTCTGAAATTAGAGGTCAGGTGATTTGGATTTCATTTCCAACCATCCGCCACTCATTCAGCCACTCACATTCAAGTGACAAGCCTTAGGCCAGTCACTTTCTGTATCTGTTTCTCGACTTTTGCGCAGCGGTTTCTGTGGGACGTGAGGCCCACTGGGAAGTGATCCCCTTTTCAGCTCAGTGCCTGGGATTTTGGGCATACTTGTCAACCTGGACTTATATACACCTACGATTTTGGACTAACTCTATTACCTCTGCTAGAAATTAACACAGAAATTTCACAGTTGATTGACAAGAATGCGAATCAGTGCTAAAGAGTCAAAATGTAACCAAATCCTTTCTCACTGAAAGAATGCTCAACGCAAGTGGACACAGTTCCCCCATTCGAACTTCAGCATCTATGCACTTAGAGGCAAGTTTTTCAAATTACACAGCTAAAACTGTCCCCGCTTTAAGTGCTGTAAAGCACTTAAAGCGGGGACAGTTTTAGCTGTGTATTTTCCAAAAGTTGTGTGCTCTACAAATAAAAAGCTGCTTTTGTTGCTACCTTTGGTCCGCAGGAGGAATGGGAGTCCTTTGCGGAGAGCATGGGAGACCCATGAGTCCTTTGCCGTCCTCTTTTCTGCCTCTGAGGGTGAAATGAGAGTGTGCAGCACTTTGGTAGGTAGCCATTCTCCCAGTTCGGCTCGGGGCGCAGCATAGCTGCAGTCCTCCTTGTGTGGCTACATTCATCATGAGCCGTGTCTGAAAGAACTGATCGCATTTCACAGGCTAGCATGCTGTCTGTCTGACGGTGCTGGTGTTTTAACGAGAGCATCGTTGACAATTCTGTAACCTGAGAGCGCTGCCTAATTGTATTCTATGTAATAATGCGTGGGCTTGAGGAGGAGGCAGGTTTGGGGGAGAAGGAGGGAGAATGCACGTGTGGATCAGGGAAAGGCCTCTCCTTCTTTGGAGCACGGATGGGTTCAGTGCCCTCCTCATACTACTAAGCCTTTGGCTCGACACTACCAGTTGTGTGTCTAAAGTTTCTGTGTGTGTGTTTGTATGTGTGTGTCTGTCTCTAGGGCTGAGCAGGACCTCCACCTTCCTGTGGTAGCATGTTACTCAGAAGCTTGCACAAATCCCAGCCCTCCTGGAGACACAGTACATGTATGTTCTTAGAAAGTTTTCTTAATGATTGGTGACAGAGCGGTGGTTTAAAGGAGCTCGTTTTCCATTTCCCACTAAGGCCAGCTCCTCTTTGCGGAAGAGGGTCCTTGACTCTTACTTTGTAGCAGGAACCCCTAAGTACATGGACCCTTTTCAAAAGTTACAGGCTGAAAGTCAAGATCTCTCACGTTAAACCCAATGTTGCAACTTTAACTGGGCAAACTCTCATTAGAGACCCGGGCGCAATGACTGTGCGGATGGAAGCTGATGTCTTTTCAGGGTGACTTCAGTGCAGTAAAGCTCTTGCTGAGACGTTTAACTCTAAAATCGGGCATTGGGGAGGCACTGCACCCTCTGAAATTAGATGTCAGGGGATTTGGATTTCATTTCCAACCATCCGCCACTCATTCAGCCACTCACATTCAAGTGACAAGCCTTAGGCCAGTCACTTTCTGTATCTGTTTCTCGACTTTTGCGCAGCGGTTTCTGTGGGACGTGAGGCCCACTGGGAAGTGATCCCCTTTTCAGCTCAGTGCCTGGGATTTGGGGCATACTTGTCAACCTGGACTTATATACACCTACGATTTTGGACTAACTCTATTACCTCTGCTAGAAATTAACACAGAAATTTCACAGTTGATTGACAAGAATGAGAATCAGTGCTAAAGAGTCAAAATGTAACCAAATCCTTTCTCACTGAAAGAATGCTCAACGCAAGTGGACACAGTTCCCCCATTCGAACTTCAGCATCTATGCACTTAGAGGCAAGTTTTTCAAATTACACAGCTAAAACTGTCCCCGCTTTAAGTCTTAAAGCGGGGACAGTTTTAGCTGTGTATTTTCCAAAAGTTGTGTGCTCTACAAATAAAAAGCTGCTTTTGTTGCTACCTTTGGTCCGCAGGAGGAATGGGAGTCCTTTGCGGAGAGCATGGGAGACCCATGAGTCCTTTGCCGTCCTCTTTTCTGCCTCTGAGGGTGAAATGAGAGTGTGCAGCACTTTGGTAGGTAGCCATTCTCCCAGTTCGGCTCGGGGCGCAGCATAGCTGCAGTCCTCCTTGTGTGGCTACATTCATCATGAGCCGTGTCTGAAAGAACTGATCGCATTTCACAGGCTAGCATGCTGTCTGTCTGACTGTGCTGGTGTTTTAACGAGAGCATCGTTGACAATTCTGTAACCTGAGAGCGCTGCCTAATTGTATTCTATGTAATAATGCGTGGGCTTGAGGAGGAGGCAGGTTTGGGGGAGAAGGAGGGAGAATGCACGTGTGGATCAGGGAAAGGCCTCTCCTTCTTTGGAGCACGGATGGGTTCAGTGCCCTCCTCATACTACTAAGCCTTTGGCTCGACACTACCAGTTGTGTGTCTAAAGTTTCTGTGTGTGTGTTTGTATGTGTGTGTCTGTCTCTAGGGCTGAGCAGGACCTCCACCTTCCTGTGGTAGCATGTTACTCAGAACCTTGCACAAATCCCAGCCCTCCTGGAGACACAGTACATGTATGTTCTTAGAAAGTTTTCTTAATGATTGGTGACAGAGCGGTGATTTAAAGGAGCTCGTTCTCCATTTCCCACTAAGGCCAGCTCCTCTTTGTGGAAGAGGGTCCTTGACTCTTACTTTGTAGCAGGAACCCCTAAGTACATGGACCCTTTTCAAAAGTTACAGGCTGAAAGTCAAGATCTCTCACGTTAAACCCAATGTTGCAACTTTAACTGGGCAAACTCTCATTAGAGACCCGGGGGCAATGACTGTGCGGATGGAAGCTGATGTCTTTTCAGGGTGACTTCAGTGCAGTAAAGCTCTTGCTGAGACGTTTAACTCTAAAATCGGGCATTGGGGAGGCACTGCACCCTCTGAAATTAGAGGTCAGGGGATTTGGATTTCATTTCCAACCATCCGCCACTCATTCAGCCACTCACATTCAAGTGACAAGCCTTAGGCCAGTCACTTTCTGTATCTGTTTCTCGACTTTTGCGCAGCGGTTTCTGGGGGACGTGAGGCCCACTGGGAAGTGATCCCCTTTTCAGCTCAGTGCCTGGGATTTTGGGCATACTTGTCAACCTGGACTTATATACACCTACGATTTTGGACTAACTCTATTACCTCTGCTAGAAATTAACACAGAAATTTCACAGTTGATTGACAAGAATGAGAATCAGTGCTAAAGAGTCAAAATGTAACCAAATCCTTTCTCACTGAAAGAATGCTCAACGCAAGTGGACACAGTTCCCCCATTCGAACTTCAGCATCTATGCACTTAGAGGCAAGTTTTTCAAATTACACAGCTAAAACTGTCCCCGCTTTAAGTGCTGTAAAGCACTTAAAGCGGGGACAGTTTTAGCTGTGTATTTTCCAAAAGTTGTGTGCTCTACAAATAAAAAGCTGCTTTTGTTGCTACCTTTGGTCCGCAGGAGGAATGGGAGTCCTTTGCGGAGAGCATGGGAGACCCATGAGTCCTTTGCCGTCCTCTTTTCTGCCTCTGAGGGTGAAATGAGAGTGTGCAGCACTTTGGTAGGTAGCCATTCTCCCAGTTCGGCTCGGGGCGCAGCATAGCTGCAGTCCTCCTTGTGTGGCTACATTCATCATGAGCCGTGTCTGAAAGAACTGATCGCATTTCACAGGCTAGCATGCTGTCTGTCTGACGGTGCTGGTGTTTTAACGAGAGCATCGTTGACAATTCTGTAACCTGAGAGCGCTGCCTAATTGTATTCTATGTAATAATGCGTGGGCTTGAGGAGGAGGCAGGTTTGGGGGAGAAGGAGGGAGAATGCACGTGTGGATCAGGGAAAGGCCTCTCCTTCTTTGGAGCACGGATGGGTTCAGTGCCCTCCTCATACTACTAAGCCTTTGGCTCGACACTACCAGTTGTGTGTCTAAAGTTTCCGTGTGTGTGTTTGTATGTGTGTGTCTGTCTCTAGGGCTGAGCAGGACCTCCACCTTCCTGTGGTAGCATGTTACTCAGAAGCTTGCACAAATCCCAGCCCTCCTGGAGACACAGTACATGTATGTTCTTAGAAAGTTTTCTTAATGATTGGTGACAGAGCGGTGATTTAAAGGAGCTCGTTCTCCATTTCCCACTAAGGCCAGCTCCTCTTTGCGGAAGAGGGTCCTTGACTCTTACTTTGTAGCAGGAACCCCTAAGTACATGGACCCTTTTCAAAAGTTACAGGCTGAAAGTCAAGATCTCTCACGTTAAACCCAATGTTGCAACTTTAACTGGGCAAACTCTCATTAGAGACCCGGGGGCAATGACTGTGCGGATGGAAGCTGATGTCTTTTCAGGGTGACTTCAGTGCAGTAAAGCTCTTGCTGAGACGTTTAACTCTAAAATCGGGCATTGGGGAGGCACTGCACCCTCTGAAATTAGAGGTCAGGGGATTTGGATTTCATTTCCAACCATCCGCCACTCATTCAGCCACTCACATTCAAGTGACAAGCCTTAGGCCAGTCACTTTCTGTATCTGTTTCTCGACTTTTGCGCAGCGGTTTCTGTGGGACGTGAGGCCCACTGGGAAGTGATCCCCTTTTCAGCTCAGTGCCTGGGATTTTGGGCATACTTGTCAACCTGGACTTATATACACCTACGATTTTGGACTAACTCTATTTCCTCTGCTAGAAATTAACACAGAAATTTCACAGTTGATTGACAAGAATGAGAATCAGTGCTAAAGAGTCAAAATGTAACCAAATCCTTTCTCACTGAAAGAATGCTCAACGCAAGTGGACACAGTTCCCCCATTCGAACTTCAGCATCTATGCACTTAGAGGCAAGTTTTTCAAATTACACAGCTAAAACTGTCCCCGCTTTAAGTCTTAAAGCGGGGACAGTTTTAGCTGTGTATTTTCCAAAAGTTGTGTGCTCTACAAATAAAAAGCTGCTTTTGTTGCTACCTTTGGTCCGCAGGAGGAATGGGAGTCCTTTGCGGAGAGCATGGGAGACCCATGAGTCCTTTGCCGTCCTCTTTTCTGCCTCTGAGGGTGAAATGAGAGTGTGCAGCACTTTGGTAGGTAGCCATTCTCCCAGTTCGGCTCGGGGCGCAGCATAGCTGCAGTCCTCCTTGTGTGGCTACATTCATCATGAGCCGTGTCTGAAAGAACTGATCGCATTTCACAGGCTAGCATGCTGTCTGTCTGACGGTGCTGGTGTTTTAACGAGAGCATCGTTGACAATTCTGTAACCTGAGAGCGCTGCCTAATTGTATTCTATGTAATAATGCGTGGGCTTGAGGAGGAGGCAGGTTTGGGGGAGAAGGAGGGAGAATGCACGTGTGGATCAGGGAAAGGCCTCTCCTTCTTTGGAGCACGGATGGGTTCAGTGCCCTCCTCATACTACTAAGCCTTTGGCTCGACACTACCAGTTGTGTGTCTAAAGTTTCTGTGTGTGTGTTTGTATGTGTGTGTCTGTCTCTAGGGCTGAGCAGGACCTCCACCTTCCTGTGGTAGCATGTTACTCAGAACCTTGCACAAATCCCAGCCCTCCTGGAGACACAGTACATGTATGTTCTTAGAAAGTTTTCTTAATGATTGGTGACAGAGCGGTGATTTAAAGGAGCTCGTTCTCCATTTCCCACTAAGGCCAGCTCCTCTTTGCGGAAGAGGGTCCTTGACTCTTACTTTGTAGCAGGAACCCCTAAGTACATGGACCCTTTTCAAAAGTTACAGGCTGAAAGTCAAGATCTCTCACGTTAAACCCAATGTTGCAACTTTAACTGGGCAAACTCTCATTAGAGACCCGGGGGCAATGACTGTGCGGATGGAAGCTGATGTCTTTTCAGGGTGACTTCAGTGCAGTCAAGCTCTTGCTGAGACGTTTAACTCTAAAATCGGGCATTGGGGAGGCACTGCACCCTCTGAAATTAGAGGTCAGGGGATTTGGATTTCATTTCCAACCATCCGCCACTCATTCAGCCACTCACATTCAAGTGACAAGCCTTAGGCCAGTCACTTTCTGTATCTGTTTCTCGACTTTTGCGCAGCGGTTTCTGTGGGACGTGAGGCCCACTGGGAAGTGATCCCCTTTTCAGCTCAGTGCCTGGGATTTGGGGCATACTTGTCAACCTGGACTTATATACACCTACGATTTTGGACTAACTCTATTTCCTCTGCTAGAAATTAACACAGAAATTTCACAGTTGATTGACAAGAATGAGAATCAGTGCTAAAGAGTCAAGATGTAACCAAATCCTTTCTCACTGAAAGAATGCTCAACGCAAGTGGACACAGTTCCCCCATTCGAACTTCAGCATCTATGCACTTAGAGGCAAGTTTTTCAAATTACACAGCTAAAACTGTCCCCGCTTTAAGTGCTTTACAGCACTTAAAGCGGGGACAGTTTTATCTGTGTATTTTCCAAAAGTTGTGTGCTCTACAAATAAAAAGCTGCTTTTGTTGCTACCTTTGGTCCGCAGGAGGAATGGGAGTCCTTTGCGGAGAGCATGGGAGACCCATGAGTCCTTTGCCGTCCTCTTTTCTGCCTCTGAGGGTGAAATGAGAGTGTGCAGCACTTTGGTAGGTAGCCATTCTCCCAGTTCGGCTCGGGGCGCAGCATAGCTGCAGTCCTCCTTGTGTGGCTACATTCATCATGAGCCGTGTCTGAAAGAACTGATCGCATTTCACAGGCTAGCATGCTGTCTGTCTGACGGTGCTGGTGTTTTAACGAGAGCATCGTTGACAATTCTGTAACCTGAGAGCGCTGCCTAATTGTATTCTATGTAATAATGCGTGGGCTTGAGGAGGAGGCAGGTTTGGGGGAGAAGGAGGGAGAATGCACGTGTGGATCAGGGAAAGGCCTCTCCTTCTTTGGAGCACGGATGGGTTCAGTGCCCTCCTCATACTACTAAGCCTTTGGCTCGACACTACCAGTTGTGTGTCTAAAGTTTCTGTGTGTGTGTTTGTATGTGTGTGTCTGTCTCTAGGGCTGAGCAGGACCTCCACCTTCCTGTGGTAGCATGTTACTCAGAACCTTGCACAAATCCCAGCCCTCCTGGAGACACAGTACATGTATGTTCTTAGAAAGTTTTCTTAATGATTGGTGACAGAGCGGTGGTTTAAAGGAGCTCGTTCTCCATTTCCCACTAAGGCCAGCTCCTCTTTGCGGAAGAGGGTCCTTGACTCTTACTTTGTAGCAGGAACCCCTAAGTACATGGACCCTTTTCAAAAGTTACAGGCTGAAAGTCAAGATCTCTCACGTTAAACCCAATGTTGCAACTTTAACTGGGCAAACTCTCATTAGAGACCCGGGGGCAATGACTGTGCGGATGGAAGCTGATGTCTTTTCAGGGTGACTTCAGTGCAGTAAAGCTCTTGCTGAGACGTTTAACTCTAAAATCGGGCATTGGGGAGGCACTGCACCCTCTGAAATTAGAGGTCAGGTGATTTGGATTTCATTTCCAACCATCCGCCACTCATTCAGCCACTCACATTCAAGTGACAAGCCTTAGGCCAGTCACTTTCTGTATCTGTTTCTCGACTTTTGCGCAGCGGTTTCTGTGGGACGTGAGGCCCACTGGGAAGTGATCCCCTTTTCAGCTCAGTGCCTGGGATTTTGGGCATACTTGTCAACCTGGACTTATATACACCTACGATTTTGGACTAACTCTATTACCTCTGCTAGAAATTAACACAGAAATTTCACAGTTGATTGACAAGAATGCGAATCAGTGCTAAAGAGTCAAAATGTAACCAAATCCTTTCTCACTGAAAGAATGCTCAACGCAAGTGGACACAGTTCCCCCATTCGAACTTCAGCATCTATGCACTTAGAGGCAAGTTTTTCAAATTACACAGCTAAAACTGTCCCCGCTTTAAGTGCTGTAAAGCACTTAAAGCGGGGACAGTTTTAGCTGTGTATTTTCCAAAAGTTGTGTGCTCTACAAATAAAAAGCTGCTTTTGTTGCTACCTTTGGTCCGCAGGAGGAATGGGAGTCCTTTGCGGAGAGCATGGGAGACCCATGAGTCCTTTGCCGTCCTCTTTTCTGCCTCTGAGGGTGAAATGAGAGTGTGCAGCACTTTGGTAGGTAGCCATTCTCCCAGTTCGGCTCGGGGCGCAGCATAGCTGCAGTCCTCCTTGTGTGGCTACATTCATCATGAGCCGTGTCTGAAAGAACTGATCGCATTTCACAGGCTAGCATGCTGTCTGTCTGACGGTGCTGGTGTTTTAACGAGAGCATCGTTGACAATTCTGTAACCTGAGAGCGCTGCCTAATTGTATTCTATGTAATAATGCGTGGGCTTGAGGAGGAGGCAGGTTTGGGGGAGAAGGAGGGAGAATGCACGTGTGGATCAGGGAAAGGCCTCTCCTTCTTTGGAGCACGGATGGGTTCAGTGCCCTCCTCATACTACTAAGCCTTTGGCTCGACACTACCAGTTGTGTGTCTAAAGTTTCTGTGTGTGTGTTTGTATGTGTGTGTCTGTCTCTAGGGCTGAGCAGGACCTCCACCTTCCTGTGGTAGCATGTTACTCAGAAGCTTGCACAAATCCCAGCCCTCCTGGAGACACAGTACATGTATGTTCTTAGAAAGTTTTCTTAATGATTGGTGACAGAGCGGTGGTTTAAAGGAGCTCGTTTTCCATTTCCCACTAAGGCCAGCTCCTCTTTGCGGAAGAGGGTCCTTGACTCTTACTTTGTAGCAGGAACCCCTAAGTACATGGACCCTTTTCAAAAGTTACAGGCTGAAAGTCAAGATCTCTCACGTTAAACCCAATGTTGCAACTTTAACTGGGCAAACTCTCATTAGAGACCCGGGCGCAATGACTGTGCGGATGGAAGCTGATGTCTTTTCAGGGTGACTTCAGTGCAGTAAAGCTCTTGCTGAGACGTTTAACTCTAAAATCGGGCATTGGGGAGGCACTGCACCCTCTGAAATTAGATGTCAGGGGATTTGGATTTCATTTCCAACCATCCGCCACTCATTCAGCCACTCACATTCAAGTGACAAGCCTTAGGCCAGTCACTTTCTGTATCTGTTTCTCGACTTTTGCGCAGCGGTTTCTGTGGGACGTGAGGCCCACTGGGAAGTGATCCCCTTTTCAGCTCAGTGCCTGGGATTTGGGGCATACTTGTCAACCTGGACTTATATACACCTACGATTTTGGACTAACTCTATTACCTCTGCTAGAAATTAACACAGAAATTTCACAGTTGATTGACAAGAATGAGAATCAGTGCTAAAGAGTCAAAATGTAACCAAATCCTTTCTCACTGAAAGAATGCTCAACGCAAGTGGACACAGTTCCCCCATTCGAACTTCAGCATCTATGCACTTAGAGGCAAGTTTTTCAAATTACACAGCTAAAACTGTCCCCGCTTTAAGTCTTAAAGCGGGGACAGTTTTAGCTGTGTATTTTCCAAAAGTTGTGTGCTCTACAAATAAAAAGCTGCTTTTGTTGCTACCTTTGGTCCGCAGGAGGAATGGGAGTCCTTTGCGGAGAGCATGGGAGACCCATGAGTCCTTTGCCGTCCTCTTTTCTGCCTCTGAGGGTGAAATGAGAGTGTGCAGCACTTTGGTAGGTAGCCATTCTCCCAGTTCGGCTCGGGGCGCAGCATAGCTGCAGTCCTCCTTGTGTGGCTACATTCATCATGAGCCGTGTCTGAAAGAACTGATCGCATTTCACAGGCTAGCATGCTGTCTGTCTGACTGTGCTGGTGTTTTAACGAGAGCATCGTTGACAATTCTGTAACCTGAGAGCGCTGCCTAATTGTATTCTATGTAATAATGCGTGGGCTTGAGGAGGAGGCAGGTTTGGGGGAGAAGGAGGGAGAATGCACGTGTGGATCAGGGAAAGGCCTCTCCTTCTTTGGAGCACGGATGGGTTCAGTGCCCTCCTCATACTACTAAGCCTTTGGCTCGACACTACCAGTTGTGTGTCTAAAGTTTCTGTGTGTGTGTTTGTATGTGTGTGTCTGTCTCTAGGGCTGAGCAGGACCTCCACCTTCCTGTGGTAGCATGTTACTCAGAACCTTGCACAAATCCCAGCCCTCCTGGAGACACAGTACATGTATGTTCTTAGAAAGTTTTCTTAATGATTGGTGACAGAGCGGTGATTTAAAGGAGCTCGTTCTCCATTTCCCACTAAGGCCAGCTCCTCTTTGTGGAAGAGGGTCCTTGACTCTTACTTTGTAGCAGGAACCCCTAAGTACATGGACCCTTTTCAAAAGTTACAGGCTGAAAGTCAAGATCTCTCACGTTAAACCCAATGTTGCAACTTTAACTGGGCAAACTCTCATTAGAGACCCGGGGGCAATGACTGTGCGGATGGAAGCTGATGTCTTTTCAGGGTGACTTCAGTGCAGTAAAGCTCTTGCTGAGACGTTTAACTCTAAAATCGGGCATTGGGGAGGCACTGCACCCTCTGAAATTAGAGGTCAGGGGATTTGGATTTCATTTCCAACCATCCGCCACTCATTCAGCCACTCACATTCAAGTGACAAGCCTTAGGCCAGTCACTTTCTGTATCTGTTTCTCGACTTTTGCGCAGCGGTTTCTGGGGGACGTGAGGCCCACTGGGAAGTGATCCCCTTTTCAGCTCAGTGCCTGGGATTTTGGGCATACTTGTCAACCTGGACTTATATACACCTACGATTTTGGACTAACTCTATTACCTCTGCTAGAAATTAACACAGAAATTTCACAGTTGATTGACAAGAATGAGAATCAGTGCTAAAGAGTCAAAATGTAACCAAATCCTTTCTCACTGAAAGAATGCTCAACGCAAGTGGACACAGTTCCCCCATTCGAACTTCAGCATCTATGCACTTAGAGGCAAGTTTTTCAAATTACACAGCTAAAACTGTCCCCGCTTTAAGTGCTGTAAAGCACTTAAAGCGGGGACAGTTTTAGCTGTGTATTTTCCAAAAGTTGTGTGCTCTACAAATAAAAAGCTGCTTTTGTTGCTACCTTTGGTCCGCAGGAGGAATGGGAGTCCTTTGCGGAGAGCATGGGAGACCCATGAGTCCTTTGCCGTCCTCTTTTCTGCCTCTGAGGGTGAAATGAGAGTGTGCAGCACTTTGGTAGGTAGCCATTCTCCCAGTTCGGCTCGGGGCGCAGCATAGCTGCAGTCCTCCTTGTGTGGCTACATTCATCATGAGCCGTGTCTGAAAGAACTGATCGCATTTCACAGGCTAGCATGCTGTCTGTCTGACGGTGCTGGTGTTTTAACGAGAGCATCGTTGACAATTCTGTAACCTGAGAGCGCTGCCTAATTGTATTCTATGTAATAATGCGTGGGCTTGAGGAGGAGGCAGGTTTGGGGGAGAAGGAGGGAGAATGCACGTGTGGATCAGGGAAAGGCCTCTCCTTCTTTGGAGCACGGATGGGTTCAGTGCCCTCCTCATACTACTAAGCCTTTGGCTCGACACTACCAGTTGTGTGTCTAAAGTTTCCGTGTGTGTGTTTGTATGTGTGTGTCTGTCTCTAGGGCTGAGCAGGACCTCCACCTTCCTGTGGTAGCATGTTACTCAGAAGCTTGCACAAATCCCAGCCCTCCTGGAGACACAGTACATGTATGTTCTTAGAAAGTTTTCTTAATGATTGGTGACAGAGCGGTGATTTAAAGGAGCTCGTTCTCCATTTCCCACTAAGGCCAGCTCCTCTTTGCGGAAGAGGGTCCTTGACTCTTACTTTGTAGCAGGAACCCCTAAGTACATGGACCCTTTTCAAAAGTTACAGGCTGAAAGTCAAGATCTCTCACGTTAAACCCAATGTTGCAACTTTAACTGGGCAAACTCTCATTAGAGACCCGGGGGCAATGACTGTGCGGATGGAAGCTGATGTCTTTTCAGGGTGACTTCAGTGCAGTAAAGCTCTTGCTGAGACGTTTAACTCTAAAATCGGGCATTGGGGAGGCACTGCACCCTCTGAAATTAGAGGTCAGGGGATTTGGATTTCATTTCCAACCATCCGCCACTCATTCAGCCACTCACATTCAAGTGACAAGCCTTAGGCCAGTCACTTTCTGTATCTGTTTCTCGACTTTTGCGCAGCGGTTTCTGTGGGACGTGAGGCCCACTGGGAAGTGATCCCCTTTTCAGCTCAGTGCCTGGGATTTTGGGCATACTTGTCAACCTGGACTTATATACACCTACGATTTTGGACTAACTCTATTTCCTCTGCTAGAAATTAACACAGAAATTTCACAGTTGATTGACAAGAATGAGAATCAGTGCTAAAGAGTCAAAATGTAACCAAATCCTTTCTCACTGAAAGAATGCTCAACGCAAGTGGACACAGTTCCCCCATTCGAACTTCAGCATCTATGCACTTAGAGGCAAGTTTTTCAAATTACACAGCTAAAACTGTCCCCGCTTTAAGTCTTAAAGCGGGGACAGTTTTAGCTGTGTATTTTCCAAAAGTTGTGTGCTCTACAAATAAAAAGCTGCTTTTGTTGCTACCTTTGGTCCGCAGGAGGAATGGGAGTCCTTTGCGGAGAGCATGGGAGACCCATGAGTCCTTTGCCGTCCTCTTTTCTGCCTCTGAGGGTGAAATGAGAGTGTGCAGCACTTTGGTAGGTAGCCATTCTCCCAGTTCGGCTCGGGGCGCAGCATAGCTGCAGTCCTCCTTGTGTGGCTACATTCATCATGAGCCGTGTCTGAAAGAACTGATCGCATTTCACAGGCTAGCATGCTGTCTGTCTGACTGTGCTGGTGTTTTAACGAGAGCATCGTTGACAATTCTGTAACCTGAGAGCGCTGCCTAATTGTATTCTATGTAATAATGCGTGGGCTTGAGGAGGAGGCAGGTGTGGGGGAGAAGGAGGGAGAATGCACGTGTGGATCAGGGAAAGGCCTCTCCTTCTTTGGAGCACGGATGGGTTCAGTGCCCTCCTCATACTACTAAGCCTTTGGCTCGACACTACCAGTTGTGTGTCTAAAGTTTCTGTGTGTGTGTTTGTATGTGTGTGTCTGTCTCTAGGGCTGAGCAGGACCTCCACCTTCCTGTGGTAGCATGTTACTCAGAAGCTTGCACAAATCCCAGCCCTCCTGGAGACACAGTACATGTATGTTCTTAGAAAGTTTTCTTAATGATTGGTGACAGAGCGGTGATTTAAAGGAGCTCGTTCTCCATTTCCCACTAAGGCCAGCTCCTCTTTGCGGAAGAGGGTCCTTGACTCTTACTTTGTAGCAGGAACCCCTAAGTACATGGACCCTTTTCAAAAGTTACAGGCTGAAAGTCAAGATCTCTCACGTTAAACCCAATGTTGCAACTTTAACTGGGCAAACTCTCATTAGAGACCCGGGGGCAATGACTGTGCGGATGGAAGCTGATGTCTTTTCAGGGTGACTTCAGTGCAGTAAAGCTCTTGCTGAGACGTTTAACTCTAAAATCGGGCATTGGGGAGGCACTGCACCCTCTGAAATTAGAGGTCAGGGGATTTGGATTTCATTTCCAACCATCCGCCACTCATTCAGCCACTCACATTCAAGTGACAAGCCTTAGGCCAGTCACTTTCTGTATCTGTTTCTCGACTTTTGCGCAGCGGTTTCTGTGGGACGTGAGGCCCACTGGGAAGTGATCCCCTTTTCAGCTCAGTGCCTGGGATTTGGGGCATACTTGTCAACCTGGACTTATATACACCTACGATTTTGGACTAACTCTATTACCTCTGCTAGAAATTAACACAGAAATTTCACAGTTGATTGACAAGAATGAGAATCAGTGCTAAAGAGTCAAAATGTAACCAAATCCTTTCTCACTGAAAGAATGCTCAACGCAAGTGGACACAGTTCCCCCATTCGAACTTCAGCATCTATGCACTTAGAGGCAAGTTTTTCAAATTACACAGCTAAAACTGTCCCCGCTTTAAGTGCTGTAAAGCACTTAAAGCGGGGACAGGTTTAGCTGTGTATTTTCCAAAAGTTGTGTGCTCTACAAATAAAAAGCTGCTTTTGTTGCTACCTTTGGTCCGCAGGAGGAATGGGAGTCCTTTGCGGAGAGCATGGGAGACCCATGAGTCCTTTGCCGTCCTCTTTTCTGCCTCTGAGGGTGAAATGAGAGTGTGCAGCACTTTGGTAGGTAGCCATTCTCCCAGTTCGGCTCGGGGCGCAGCATAGCTGCAGTCCTCCTTGTGTGGCTACATTCATCATGAGCCGTGTCTGAAAGAACTGATCGCATTTCACAGGCTAGCATGCTGTCTGTCTGACTGTGCTGGTGTTTTAACGAGAGCATCGTTGACAATTCTGTAACCTGAGAGCGCTGCCTAATTGTATTCTATGTAATAATGCGTGGGCTTGAGGAGGAGGCAGGTTTGGGGGAGAAGGAGGGAGAATGCACGTGTGGATCAGGGAAAGGCCTCTGCTTCTTTGGAGCACGGATGGGTTCAGTGCCCTCCTCATACTACTAAGCCTTTGGCTCGACACTACCAGTTGTGTGTCTAAAGTTTCTGTGTGTGTGTTTGTATGTGTGTGTCTGTCTCTAGGGCTGAGCAGGACCTCCACCTTCCTGTGGTAGCATGTTACTCAGAAGCTTGCACAAATCCCAGCCCTCCTGGAGACACAGTACATGTATGTTCTTAGAAAGTTTTCTTAATGATTGGTGACAGAGCGGTGATTTAAAGGAGCTCGTTCTCCATTTCCCACTAAGGCCAGCTCCTCTTTGCGGAAGAGGGTCCTTGACTCTTACTTTGTAGCAGGAACCCCTAAGTACATGGACCCTTTTCAAAAGTTACAGGCTGAAAGTCAAGATCTCTCACGTTAAACCCAATGTTGCAACTTTAACTGGGCAAACTCTCATTAGAGACCCGGGGGCAATGACTGTGCGGATGGAAGCTGATGTCTTTTCAGGGTGACTTCAGTGCAGTAAAGCTCTTGCTGAGACGTTTAACTCTAAAATCGGGCATTGGGGAGGCACTGCACCCTCTGAAATTAGAGGTCAGGGGATTTGGATTTCATTTCCAACCATCCGCCACTCATTCAGCCACTCACATTCAAGTGACAAGCCTTAGGCCAGTCACTTTCTGTATCTGTTTCTCGACTTTTGCGCAGCGGTTTCTGTGGGACGTGAGGCCCACTGGGAAGTGATCCCCTTTTCAGCTCAGTGCCTGGGATTTTGGGCATACTTGTCAACCTGGACTTATATACACCTACGATTTTGGACTAACTCTATTTCCTCTGCTAGAAATTAACACAGAAATTTCACAGTTGATTGACAAGAATGAGAATCAGTGCTAAAGAGTCAAGATGTAACCAAATCCTTTCTCACTGAAAGAATGCTCAACGCAAGTGGACACAGTTCCCCCATTCGAACTTCAGCATCTATGCACTTAGAGGCAAGTTTTTCAAATTACACAGCTAAAACTGTCCCCGCTTTAAGTGCTGTAAAGCACTTAAAGCGGGGACAGTTTTAGCTGTGTATTTTCCAAAAGTTGTGTGCTCTACAAATAAAAAGCTGCTTTTGTTGCTACCTTTGGTCCGCAGGAGGAATGGGAGTCCTTTGCGGAGAGCATGGGAGACCCATGAGTCCTTTGCCGTCCTCTTTTCTGCCTCTGAGGGTGAAATGAGAGTGTGCAGCACTTTGGTAGGTAGCCATTCTCCCAGTTCGGCTCGGGGCGCAGCATAGCTGCAGTCCTCCTTGTGTGGCTACATTCATCATGAGCCGTGTCTGAAAGAACTGATCGCATTTCACAGGCTAGCATGCTGTCTGTCTGACGGTGCTGGTGTTTTAACGAGAGCATCGTTGACAATTCTGTAACCTGAGAGCGCTGCCTAATTGTATTCTATGTAATAATGCGTGGGCTTGAGGAGGAGGCAGGTTTGGGGGAGAAGGAGGGAGAATGCACGTGTGGATCAGGGAAAGGCCTCTCCTTCTTTGGAGCACGGATGGATTCAGTGCCCTCCTCATACTACTAAGCCTTTGGCTCGACACTACCAGTTGTGTGTCTAAAGTTTCTGTGTGTGTGTTTGTATGTGTGTGTCTGTCTCTAGGGCTGAGCAGGACCTCCACCTTCCTGTGGTAGCATGTTACTCAGAAGCTTGCACAAATCCCAGCCCTCCTGGAGACACAGTACATGTATGTTCTTAGAAAGTTTTCTTAATGATTGGTGACAGAGCGGTGATTTAAAGGAGCTCGTTCTCCATTTCCCACTAAGGCCAGCTCCTCTTTGCGGAAGAGGGTCCTTGACTCTTACTTTGTAGCAGGAACCCCTAAGTACATGGACCCTTTTCAAAAGTTACAGGCTGAAAGTCAAGATCTCTCACGTTAAACCCAATGTTGCAACTTTAACTGGGCAAACTCTCATTAGAGACCCGGGGGCAATGACTGTGCGGATGGAAGCTGATGTCTTTTCAGGGTGACTTCAGTGCAGTAAAGCTCTTGCTGAGACGTTTAACTCTAAAATCGGGCATTGGGGAGGCACTGCACCCTCTGAAATTAGAGGTCAGGGGATTTGGATTTCATTTCCAACCATCCGCCACTCATTCAGCCACTCACATTCAAGTGACAAGCCTTAGGCCAGTCACTTTCTGTATCTGTTTCTCGACTTTTGCGCAGCGGTTTCTGTGGGACGTGAGGCCCACTGGGAAGTGATCCCCTTTTCAGCTCAGTGCCTGGGATTTGGGGCATACTTGTCAACCTGGACTCATATACACCTACGATTTTGGACTAACTCTATTACCTCTGCTAGAAATTAACACAGAAATTTCACAGTTGATTGACAAGAATGAGAATCAGTGCTAAAGAGTCAAAATGTAACCAAATCCTTTCTCACTGAAAGAATGCTCAACGCAAGTGGACACAGTTCCCCCATTCGAACTTCAGCATCTATGCACTTAGAGGCAAGTTTTTCAAATTACACAGCTAAAACTGTCCCCGCTTTAAGTGCTTTACAGTATTTTCCAAAAGTTGTGTGCTCTACAAATAAAAAGCTGCTTTTGTTGCTACCTTTGGTCCGCAGGAGGAATGGGAGTCCTTTGCGGAGAGCATGGGAGACCCATGAGTCCTTTGCCGTCCTCTTTTCTGCCTCTGAGGGTGAAATGAGAGTGTGCAGCACTTTGGTAGGTAGCCATTCTCCCAGTTCGGCTCGGGGCGCAGCATAGCTGCAGTCCTCCTTGTGTGGCTACATTCATCATGAGCCGTGTCTGAAAGAACTGATCGCATTTCACAGGCTAGCATGCTGTCTGTCTGACGGTGCTGGTGTTTTAACGAGAGCATCGTTGACAATTCTGTAACCTGAGAGCGCTGCCTAATTGTATTCTATGTAATAATGCGTGGGCTTGAGGAGGAGGCAGGTTTGGGGGAGAAGGAGGGAGAATGCACGTGTGGATCAGGGAAAGGCCTCTCCTTCTTTGGAGCACGGATGGGTTCAGTGCCCTCCTCATACTACTAAGCCTTTGGCTCGACACTACCAGTTGTGTGTCTAAAGTTTCTGTGTGTGTGTTTGTATGTGTGTGTCTGTCTCTAGGGCTGAGCAGGACCTCCACCTTCCTGTGGTAGCATGTTACTCAGAAGCTTGCACAAATCCCAGCCCTCCTGGAGACACAGTACATGTATGTTCTTAGAAAGTTTTCTTAATGATTGGTGACAGAGCGGTGATTTAAAGGAGCTCGTTCTCCATTTCCCACTAAGGCCAGCTCCTCTTTGCGGAAGAGGGTCCTTGACTCTTACTTTGTAGCAGGAACCCCTAAGTACATGGACCCTTTTCAAAAGTTACAGGCTGAAAGTCAAGATCTCTCACGTTAAACCCAATGTTGCAACTTTAACTGGGCAAACTCTCATTAGAGACCCGGGGGCAATGACTGTGCGGATGGAAGCTGATGTCTTTTCAGGGTGACTTCAGTGCAGTAAAGCTCTTGCTGAGACGTTTAACTCTAAAATCGGGCATTGGGGAGGCACTGCACCCTCTGAAATTAGAGGTCAGGGGATTTGGATTTCATTTCCAACCATCCGCCACTCATTCAGCCACTCACATTCAAGTGACAAGCCTTAGGCCAGTCACTTTCTGTATCTGTTTCTCGACTTTTGCGCAGCGGTTTCTGTGGGACGTGAGGCCCACTGGGAAGTGATCCCCTTTTCAGCTCAGTGCCTGGGATTTGGGGCATACTTGTCAACCTGGACTTATATACACCTACGATTTTGGACTAACTCTATTACCTCTGCTAGAAATTAACACAGAAATTTCACAGTTGATTGACAAGAATGAGAATCAGTGCTAAAGAGTCAAAATGTAACCAAATCCTTTCTCACTGAAAGAATGCTCAACGCAAGTGGACACAGTTCCCCCATTCGAACTTCAGCATCTATGCACTTAGAGGCAAGTTTTTCAAATTACACAGCTAAAACTGTCCCCGCTTTAAGTGCTGTAAAGCACTTAAAGCGGGGACAGTTTTAGCTGTGTATTTTCCAAAAGTTGTGTGCTCTACAAATAAAAAGCTGCTTTTGTTGCTACCTTTGGTCCGCAGGAGGAATGGGAGTCCTTTGCGGAGAGCATGGGAGACCCATGAGTCCTTTGCCGTCCTCTTTTCTGCCTCTGAGGGTGAAATGAGAGTGTGCAGCATTTTGGTAGGTAGCCATTCTCCCAGTTCGGCTCGGGGCGCAGCATAGCTGCAGTCCTCCTTGTGTGGCTACATTCATCATGAGCCGTGTCTGAAAGAACTGATCGCATTTCACAGGCTAGCATGCTGTCTGTCTGACGGTGCTGGTGTTTTAACGAGAGCATCGTTGACAATTCTGTAACCTGAGAGCGCTGCCTAATTGTATTCTATGTAATAATGCGTGGGCTTGAGGAGGAGGCAGGTTTGGGGGAGAAGGAGGGAGAATGCACGTGTGGATCAGGGAAAGGCCTCTCCTTCTTTGGAGCACGGATGGGTTCAGTGCCCTCCTCATACTACTAAGCCTTTGGCTCGACACTACCAGTTGTGTGTCTA
The DNA here is from genome assembly GCF_030222135.1 of Aotus nancymaae. Lineage (NCBI taxonomy): Eukaryota > Metazoa > Chordata > Mammalia > Primates > Aotidae > Aotus > Aotus nancymaae. The sequence goes on along the minus strand of NW_026988441.1, from coordinate 11,769,960 downwards.
AAGTTTCTGTGTGTGTGTTTGTATGTGTGTGTCTGTCTCTAGGGCTGAGCAGGACCTCCACCTTCCTGTGGTAGCATGTTACTCAGAAGCTTGCACAAATCCCAGCCCTCCTGGAGACACAGTACATGTATGTTCTTAGAAAGTTTTCTTAATGATTGGTGACAGAGCGGTGATTTAAAGGAGCTCGTTCTCCATTTCCCACTAAGGCCAGCTCCTCTTTGCGGAAGAGGGTCCTTGACTCTTACTTTGTAGCAGGAACCCCTAAGTACATGGACCCTTTTCAAAAGTTACAGGCTGAAAGTCAAGATCTCTCACGTTAAACCCAATGTTGCAACTTTAACTGGGCAAACTCTCATTAGAGACCCGGGGGCAATGACTGTGCGGATGGAAGCTGATGTCTTTTCAGGGTGACTTCAGTGCAGTCAAGCTCTTGCTGAGACGTTTAACTCTAAAATCGGGCATTGGGGAGGCACTGCACCCTCTGAAATTAGAGGTCAGGGGATTTGGATTTCATTTCCAACCATCCGCCACTCATTCAGCCACTCACATTCAAGTGACAAGCCTTAGGCCAGTCACTTTCTGTATCTGTTTCTCGACTTTTGCGCAGCGGTTTCTGTGGGACGTGAGGCCCACTGGGAAGTGATCCCCTTTTCAGCTCAGTGCCTGGGATTTGGGGCATACTTGTCAACCTGGACTTATATACACCTACGATTTTGGACTAACTCTATTACCTCTGCTAGAAATTAACACAGAAATTTCACAGTTGATTGACAAGAATGAGAATCAGTGCTAAAGAGTCAAAATGTAACCAAATCCTTTCTCACTGAAAGAATGCTCAACGCAAGTGGACACAGTTCCCCCATTCGAACTTCAGCATCTATGCACTTAGAGGCAAGTTTTTCAAATTACACAGCTAAAACTGTCCCCGCTTTAAGTGCTGTAAAGCACTTAAAGCGGGGACAGTTTTAGCTGTGTATTTTCCAAAAGTTGTGTGCTCTACAAATAAAAAGCTGCTTTTGTTGCTACCTTTGGTCCGCAGGAGGAATGGGAGTCCTTTGCGGAGAGCATGGGAGACCCATGAGTCCTTTGCCGTCCTCTTTTCTGCCTCTGAGGGTGAAATGAGAGTGTGCAGCACTTTGGTAGGTAGCCATTCTCCCAGTTCGGCTCGGGGCGCAGCATAGCTGCAGTCCTCCTTGTGTGGCTACATTCATCATGAGCCGTGTCTGAAAGAACTGATCGCATTTCACAGGCTAGCATGCTGTCTGTCTGACTGTGCTGGTGTTTTAACGAGAGCATCGTTGACAATTCTGTAACCTGAGAGCGCTGCCTAATTGTATTCTATGTAATAATGCGTGGGCTTGAGGAGGAGGCAGGTTTGGGGGAGAAGGAGGGAGAATGCACGTGTGGATCAGGGAAAGGCCTCTCCTTCTTTGGAGCACAGATGGGTTCAGTGCCCTCCTCATACTACTAAGCCTTTGGCTCGACACTACCAGTTGTGTGTCTAAAGTTTCTGTGTGTGTGTTTGTATGTGTGTGTCTGTCTCTAGGGCTGAGCAGGACCTCCACCTTCCTGTGGTAGCATGTTACTCAGAAGCTTGCACAAATCCCAGCCCTCCTGGAGACACAGTACATGTATGTTCTTAGAAAGTTTTCTTAATGATTGGTGACAGAGCGGTGATTTAAAGGAGCTCGTTCTCCATTTCCCACTAAGGCCAGCTCCTCTTTGCGGAAGAGGGTCCTTGACTCTTACTTTGTAGCAGGAACCCCTAAGTACATGGACCCTTTTCAAAAGTTACAGGCTGAAAGTCAAGATCTCTCACGTTAAACCCAATGTTGCAACTTTAACTGGGCAAACTCTCATTAGAGACCCGGGGGCAATGACTGTGCGGATGGAAGCTGATGTCTTTTCAGGGTGACTTCAGTGCAGTAAAGCTCTTGCTGAGACGTTTAACTCTAAAATCGGGCATTGGGGAGGCACTGCACCCTCTGAAATTAGAGGTCAGGGGATTTGGATTTCATTTCCAACCATCCGCCACTCATTCAGCCACTCACATTCAAGTGACAAGCCTTAGGCCAGTCACTTTCTGTATCTGTTTCTCGACTTTTGCGCAGCGGTTTCTGTGGGACGTGAGGCCCACTGGGAAGTGATCCCCTTTTCAGCTCAGTGCCTGGGATTTTGGGCATACTTGTCAACCTGGACTTATATACACCTACGATTTTGGACTAACTCTATTACCTCTGCTAGAAATTAACACAGAAATTTCACAGTTGATTGACAAGAATGAGAATCAGTGCTAAAGAGTCAAAATGTAACCAAATCCTTTCTCACTGAAAGAATGCTCAACGCAAGTGGACACAGTTCCCCCATTTGAACTTCAGCATCTATGCACTTAGAGGCAAGTTTTTCAAATTACACAGCTAAAACTGTCCCCGCTTTAAGTGCTTTACAGTATTTTCCAAAAGTTGTGTGCTCTACAAATAAAAAGCTGCTTTTTTTGCTACCTTTGGTCCGCAGGAGGAATGGGAGTCCTTTGCGGAGAGCATGGGAGACCCATGAGTCCTTTGCCGTCCTCTTTTCTGCCTCTGAGGGTGAAATGAGAGTGTGCAGCACTTTGGTAGGTAGCCATTCTCCCAGTTCGGCTCGGGGCGCAGCATAGCTGCAGTCCTCCTTGTGTGGCTACATTCATCATGAGCCGTGTCTGAAAGAACTGATCGCATTTCACAGGCTAGCATGCTGTCTGTCTGACTGTGCTGGTGTTTTAACGAGAGCATCGTTGACAATTCTGTAACCTGAGAGCGCTGCCTAATTGTATTCTATGTAATAATGCGTGGGCTTGAGGAGGAGGCAGGTTTGGGGGAGAAGGAGGGAGAATGCACGTGTGGATCAGGGAAAGGCCTCTCCTTCTTTGGAGCACGGATGGGTTCAGTGCCCTCCTCATACTACTAAGCCTTTGGCTCGACACTACCAGTTGTGTGTCTAAAGTTTCTGTGTGTGTGTTTGTATGTGTGTGTCTGTCTCTAGGGCTGAGCAGGACCTCCACCTTCCTGTGGTAGCATGTTACTCAGAAGCTTGCACAAATCCCAGCCCTCCTGGAGACACAGTACATGTATGTTCTTAGAAAGTTTTCTTAATGATTGGTGACAGAGCGGTGATTTAAAGGAGCTCGTTCTCCATTTCCCACTAAGGCCAGCTCCTCTTTGCGGAAGAGGGTCCTTGACTCTTACTTTGTAGCAGGAACCCCTAAGTACATGGACCCTTTTCAAAAGTTACAGGCTGAAAGTCAAGATCTCTCACGTTAAACCCAATGTTGCAACTTTAACTGGGCAAACTCTCATTAGAGACCCGGGGGCAATGACTGTGCGGATGGAAGCTGATGTCTTTTCAGGGTGACTTCAGTGCAGTCAAGCTCTTGCTGAGACGTTTAACTCTAAAATCGGGCATTGGGGAGGCACTGCACCCTCTGAAATTAGAGGTCAGGGGATTTGGATTTCATTTCCAACCATCCGCCACTCATTCAGCCACTCACATTCAAGTGACAAGCCTTAGGCCAGTCACTTTCTGTATCTGTTTCTCGACTTTTGCGCAGCGGTTTCTGTGGGACGTGAGGCCCACTGGGAAGTGATCCCCTTTTCAGCTCAGTGCCTGGGATTTTGGGCATACTTGTCAACCTGGACTTATATACACCTACGATTTTGGACTAACTCTATTACCTCTGCTAGAAATTAACACAGAAATTTCACAGTTGATTGACAAGAATGAGAATCAGTGCTAAAGAGTCAAAATGTAACCAAATCCTTTCTCACTGAAAGAATGCTCAACGCAAGTGGACACAGTTCCCCCATTCGAACTTCAGCATCTATGCACTTAGAGGCAAGTTTTTCAAATTACACAGCTAAAACTGTCCCCGCTTTAAGTGCTGTAAAGCACTTAAAGCGGGGACAGTTTTAGCTGTGTATTTTCCAAAAGTTGTGTGCTCTACAAATAAAAAGCTGCTTTTGTTGCTACCTTTGGTCCGCAGGAGGAATGGGAGTCCTTTGCGGAGAGCATGGGAGACCCATGAGTCCTTTGCCGTCCTCTTTTCTGCCTCTGAGGGTGAAATGAGAGTGTGCAGCACTTTGGTAGGTAGCCATTCTCCCAGTTCGGCTCGGGGCGCAGCATAGCTGCAGTCCTCCTTGTGTGGCTACATTCATCATGAGCCGTGTCTGAAAGAACTGATCGCATTTCACAGGCTAGCATGCTGTCTGTCTGACGGTGCTGGTGTTTTAACGAGAGCATCGTTGACAATTCTGTAACCTGAGAGCGCTGCCTAATTGTATTCTATGTAATAATGCGTGGGCTTGAGGAGGAGGCAGGTTTGGGGGAGAAGGAGGGAGAATGCACGTGTGGATCAGGGAAAGGCCTCTCCTTCTTTGGAGCACAGATGGGTTCAGTGCCCTCCTCATACTACTAAGCCTTTGGCTCGACACTACCAGTTGTGTGTCTAAAGTTTCTGTGTGTGTGTTTGTATGTGTGTGTCTGTCTCTAGGGCTGAGCAGGACCTCCACCTTCCTGTGGTAGCATGTTACTCAGAAGCTTGCACAAATCCCAGCCCTCCTGGAGACACAGTACATGTATGTTCTTAGAAAGTTTTCTTAATGATTGGTGACAGAGCGGTGATTTAAAGGAGCTCGTTCTCCATTTCCCACTAAGGCCAGCTCCTCTTTGCGGAAGAGGGTCCTTGACTCTTACTTTGTAGCAGGAACCCCTAAGTACATGGACCCTTTTCAAAAGTTACAGGCTGAAAGTCAAGATCTCTCACGTTAAACCCAATGTTGCAACTTTAACTGGGCAAACTCTCATTAGAGACCCGGGGGCAATGACTGTGCGGATGGAAGCTGATGTCTTTTCAGGGTGACTTCAGTGCAGTAAAGCTCTTGCTGAGACGTTTAACTCTAAAATCGGGCATTGGGGAGGCACTGCACCCTCTGAAATTAGAGGTCAGGGGATTTGGATTTCATTTCCAACCATCCGCCACTCATTCAGCCACTCACATTCAAGTGACAAGCCTTAGGCCAGTCACTTTCTGTATCTGTTTCTCGACTTTTGCGCAGCGGTTTCTGTGGGACGTGAGGCCCACTGGGAAGTGATCCCCTTTTCAGCTCAGTGCCTGGGATTTGGGGCATACTTGTCAACCTGGACTTATATACACCTACGATTTTGGACTAACTCTATTACCTCTGCTAGAAATTAACACAGAGATTTCACAGTTGATTGACAAGAATGAGAATCAGTGCTAAAGAGTCAAAATGTAACCAAATCCTTTCTCACTGAAAGAATGCTCAACGCAAGTGGACACAGTTCCCCCATTCGAACTTCAGCATCTATGCACTTAGAGGCAAGTTTTTCAAATTACACAGCTAAAACTGTCCCCGCTTTAAGTGCTTTACAGTATTTTCCAAAAGTTGTGTGCTCTACAAATAAAAAGCTGCTTTTGTTGCTACCTTTGGTCCGCAGGAGGAATGGGAGTCCTTTGCGGAGAGCATGGGAGACCCATGAGTCCTTTGCCGTCCTCTTTTCTGCCTCTGAGGGTGAAATGAGAGTGTGCAGCACTTTGGTAGGTAGCCATTCTCCCAGTTCGGCTCGGGGCGCAGCATAGCTGCAGTCCTCCTTGTGTGGCTACATTCATCATGAGCCGTGTCTGAAAGAACTGATCGCATTTCACAGGCTAGCATGCTGTCTGTCTGACGGTGCTGGTGTTTTAACGAGAGCATCGTTGACAATTCTGTAACCTGAGAGCGCTGCCTAATTGTATTCTATGTAATAATGCGTGGGCTTGAGGAGGAGGCAGGTTTGGGGGAGAAGGAGGGAGAATGCACGTGTGGATCAGGGAAAGGCCTCTCCTTCTTTGGAGCACGGATGGGTTCAGTGCCCTCCTCATACTACTAAGCCTTTGGCTCGACACTACCAGTTGTGTGTCTAAAGTTTCTGTGTGTGTGTTTGTATGTGTGTGTCTGTCTCTAGGGCTGAGCAGGACCTCCACCTTCCTGTGGTAGCATGTTACTCAGAAGCTTGCACAAATCCCAGCCCTCCTGGAGACACAGTACATGTATGTTCTTAGAAAGTTTTCTTAATGATTGGTGACAGAGCGGTGATTTAAAGGAGCTCGTTCTCCATTTCCCACTAAGGCCAGCTCCTCTTTGTGGAAGAGGGTCCTTGACTCTTACTTTGTAGCAGGAACCCCTAAGTACATGGACCCTTTTCAAAAGTTACAGGCTGAAAGTCAAGATCTCTCACGTTAAACCCAATGTTGCAACTTTAACTGGGCAAACTCTCATTAGAGACCCGGGGGCAATGACTGTGCGGATGGAAGCTGATGTCTTTTCAGGGTGACTTCCGTGCAGTAAAGCTCTTGCTGAGACGTTTAACTCTAAAATCGGGCATTGGGGAGGCACTGCACCCTCTGAAATTAGAGGTCAGGGGATTTGGATTTCATTTCCAACCATCCGCCACTCATTCAGCCACTCACATTCAAGTGACAAGCCTTAGGCCAGTCACTTTCTGTATCTGTTTCTCGACTTTTGCGCAGCGGTTTCTGTGGGACGTGAGGCCCACTGGGAAGTGATCCCCTTTTCAGCTCAGTGCCTGGGATTTGGGGCATACTTGTCAACCTGGACTTATATACACCTACGATTTTGGACTAACTCTATTACCTCTGCTAGAAATTAACACAGAAATTTCACAGTTGATTGACAAGAATGAGAATCAGTGCTAAAGAGTCAAAATGTAACCAAATCCTTTCTCACTGAAAGAATGCTCAACGCAAGTGGACACAGTTCCCCCATTCGAACTTCAGCATCTATGCACTTAGAGGCAAGTTTTTCAAATTACACAGCTAAAACTGTCCCCGCTTTAAGTGCTGTAAAGCACTTAAAGCGGGGACAGTTTTAGCTGTGTATTTTCCAAAAGTTGTGTGCTCTACAAATAAAAAGCTGCTTTTGTTGCTACCTTTGGTCCGCAGGAGGAATGGGAGTCCTTTGCGGAGAGCATGGGAGACCCATGAGTCCTTTGCCGTCCTCTTTTCTGCCTCTGAGGGTGAAATGAGAGTGTGCAGCACTTTGGTAGGTAGCCATTCTCCCAGTTCGGCTCGGGGCGCAGCATAGCTGCAGTCCTCCTTGTGTGGCTACATTCATCATGAGCCGTGTCTGAAAGAACTGATCGCATTTCACAGGCTAGCATGCTGTCTGTCTGACTGTGCTGGTGTTTTAACGAGAGCATCGTTGACAATTCTGTAACCTGAGAGCGCTGCCTAATTGTATTCTATGTAATAATGCGTGGGCTTGAGGAGGAGGCAGGTTTGGGGGAGAAGGAGGGAGAATGCACGTGTGGATCAGGGAAAGGCCTCTCCTTCTTTGGAGCACGGATGGGTTCAGTGCCCTCCTCATACTACTAAGCCTTTGGCTCGACACTACCAGTTGTGTGTCTAAAGTTTCTGTGTGTGTGTTTGTATGTGTGTGTCTGTCTCTAGGGCTGAGCAGGACCTCCACCTTCCTGTGGTAGCATGTTACTCAGAAGCTTGCACAAATCCCAGCCCTCCTGGAGACACAGTACATGTATGTTCTTAGAAAGTTTTCTTAATGATTGGTGACAGAGCGGTGATTTAAAGGAGCTCGTTCTCCATTTCCCACTAAGGCCAGCTCCTCTTTGCGGAAGAGGGTCCTTGACTCTTACTTTGTAGCAGGAACCCCTAAGTACATGGACCCTTTTCAAAAGTTACAGGCTGAAAGTCAAGATCTCTCACGTTAAACCCAATGTTGCAACTTTAACTGGGCAAACTCTCATTAGAGACCCGGGGGCAATGACTGTGCGGATGGAAGCTGATGTCTTTTCAGGGTGACTTCAGTGCAGTCAAGCTCTTGCTGAGACGTTTAACTCTAAAATCGGGCATTGGGGAGGCACTGCACCCTCTGAAATTAGAGGTCAGGGGATTTGGATTTCATTTCCAACCATCCGCCACTCATTCAGCCACTCACATTCAAGTGACAAGCCTTAGGCCAGTCACTTTCTGTATCTGTTTCTCGACTTTTGCGCAGCGGTTTCTGTGGGACGTGAGGCCCACTGGGAAGTGATCCCCTTTTCAGCTCAGTGCCTGGGATTTTGGGCATACTTGTCAACCTGGACTTATATACACCTACGATTTTGGACTAACTCTATTACCTCTGCTAGAAATTAACACAGAAATTTCACAGTTGATTGACAAGAATGAGAATCAGTGCTAAAGAGTCAAAATGTAACCAAATCCTTTCTCACTGAAAGAATGCTCAACGCAAGTGGACACAGTTCCCCCATTCGAACTTCAGCATCTATGCACTTAGAGGCAAGTTTTTCAAATTACACAGCTAAAACTGTCCCCCGCTTTAAGTGCTGTAAAGCACTTAAAGCGGGGACAGTTTTAGCTGTGTATTTTCCAAAAGTTGTGTGCTCTACAAATAAAAAGCTGCTTTTGTTGCTACCTTTGGTCCGCAGGAGGAATGGGAGTCCTTTGCGGAGAGCATGGGAGACCCATGAGTCCTTTGCCGTCCTCTTTTCTGCCTCTGAGGGTGAAATGAGAGTGTGCAGCACTTTGGTAGGTAGCCATTCTCCCAGTTCGGCTCGGGGCGCAGCATAGCTGCAGTCCTCCTTGTGTGGCTACATTCATCATGAGCCGTGTCTGAAAGAACTGATCGCATTTCACAGGCTAGCATGCTGTCTGTCTGACGGTGCTGGTGTTTTAACGAGAGCATCGTTGACAATTCTGTAACCTGAGAGCGCTGCCTAATTGTATTCTATGTAATAATGCGTGGGCTTGAGGAGGAGGCAGGTTTGGGGGAGAAGGAGGGAGAATGCACGTGTGGATCAGGGAAAGGCCTCTCCTTCTTTGGAGCACGGATGGGTTCAGTGCCCTCCTCATACTACTAAGCCTTTGGCTCGACACTACCAGTTGTGTGTCTAAAGTTTCTGTGTGTGTGTTTGTATGTGTGTGTCTGTCTCTAGGGCTGAGCAGGACCTCCACCTTCCTGTGGTAGCATGTTACTCAGAAGCTTGCACAAATCCCAGCCCTCCTGGAGACACAGTACATGTATGTTCTTAGAAAGTTTTCTTAATGATTGGTGACAGAGCGGTGATTTAAAGGAGCTCGTTCTCCATTTCCCACTAAGGCCAGCTCCTCTTTGCGGAAGAGGGTCCTTGACTCTTACTTTGTAGCAGGAACCCCTAAGTACATGGACCCTTTTCAAAAGTTACAGGCTGAAAGTCAAGATCTCTCACGTTAAACCCAATGTTGCAACTTTAACTGGGCAAACTCTCATTAGAGACCCGGGGGCAATGACTGTGCGGATGGAAGCTGATGTCTTTTCAGGGTGACTTCAGTGCAGTAAAGCTCTTGCTGAGACGTTTAACTCTAAAATCGGGCATTGGGGAGGCACTGCACCCTCTGAAATTAGAGGTCAGGGGATTTGGATTTCATTTCCAACCATCCGCCACTCATTCAGCCACTCACATTCAAGTGACAAGCCTTAGGCCAGTCACTTTCTGTATCTGTTTCTCGACTTTTGCGCAGCGGTTTCTGTGGGACGTGAGGCCCACTGGGAAGTGATCCCCTTTTCAGCTCAGTGCCTGGGATTTTGGGCATACTTGTCAACCTGGACTTATATACACCTACGATTTTGGACTAACTCTATTACCTCTGCTAGAAATTAACACAGAAATTTCACAGTTGATTGACAAGAATGAGAATCAGTGCTAAAGAGTCAAAATGTAACCAAATCCTTTCTCACTGAAAGAATGCTCAACGCAAGTGGACACAGTTCCCCCATTCGAACTTCAGCATCTATGCACTTAGAGGCAAGTTTTTCAAATTACACAGCTAAAACTGTCCCCGCTTTAAGTGCTGTAAAGCACTTAAAGCGGGGACAGTTTTAGCTGTGTATTTTCCAAAAGTTGTGTGCTCTACAAATAAAAAGCTGCTTTTGTTGCTACCTTTGGTCCGCAGGAGGAATGGGAGTCCTTTGCGGAGAGCATGGGAGACCCATGAGTCCTTTGCCGTCCTCTTTTCTGCCTCTGAGGGTGAAATGAGAGTGTGCAGCACTTTGGTAGGTAGCCATTCTCCCAGTTCGGCTCGGGGCGCAGCATAGCTGCAGTCCTCCTTGTGTGGCTACATTCATCATGAGCCGTGTCTGAAAGAACTGATCGCATTTCACAGGCTAGCATGCTGTCTGTCTGACGGTGCTGGTGTTTTAACGAGAGCATCGTTGACAATTCTGTAACCTGAGAGCGCTGCCTAATTGTATTCTATGTAATAATGCGTGGGCTTGAGGAGGAGGCAGGTTTGGGGGAGAAGGAGGGAGAATGCACGTGTGGATCAGGGAAAGGCCTCTCCTTCTTTGGAGCACGGATGGGTTCAGTGCCCTCCTCATACTACTAAGCCTTTGGCTCGACACTACCAGTTGTGTGTCTAAAGTTTCTGTGTGTGTGTTTGTATGTGTGTGTCTGTCTCTAGGGCTGAGCAGGACCTCCACCTTCCTGTGGTAGCATGTTACTCAGAAGCTTGCACAAATCCCAGCCCTCCTGGAGACACAGTACATGTATGTTCTTAGAAAGTTTTCTTAATGATTGGTGACAGAGCGGTGATTTAAAGGAGCTCGTTCTCCATTTCCCACTAAGGCCAGCTCCTCTTTGCGGAAGAGGGTCCTTGACTCTTACTTTGTAGCAGGAACCCCTAAGTACATGGACCCTTTTCAAAAGTTACAGGCTGAAAGTCAAGATCTCTCACGTTAAACCCAATGTTGCAACTTTAACTGGGCAAACTCTCATTAGAGACCCGGGGGCAATGACTGTGCGGATGGAAGCTGAAGTCTTTTCAGGGTGACTTCAGTGCAGTCAAGCTCTTGCTGAGACGTTTAACTCTAAAATCGGGCATTGGGGAGGCACTGCACCCTCTGAAATTAGAGGTCAGGGGATTTGGATTTCATTTCCAACCATCCGCCACTCATTCAGCCACTCACATTCAAGTGACAAGCCTTAGGCCAGTCACTTTCTGTATCTGTTTCTCGACTTTTGCGCAGCGGTTTCTGTGGGACGTGAGGCCCACTGGGAAGTGATCCCCTTTTCAGCTCAGTGCCTGGGATTTTGGGCATACTTGTCAACCTGGACTTATATACACCTACGATTTTGGACTAACTCTATTACCTCTGCTAGAAATTAACACAGAAATTTCACAGTTGATTGACAAGAATGAGAATCAGTGCTAAAGAGTCAAAATGTAACCAAATCCTTTCTCACTGAAAGAATGCTCAACGCAAGTGGACACAGTTCCCCCATTCGAACTTCAGCATCTATGCACTTAGAGGCAAGTTTTTCAAATTACACAGCTAAAACTGTCCCCGCTTTAAGTGCTGTAAAGCACTTAAAGCGGGGACAGTTTTAGCTGTGTATTTTCCAAAAGTTGTGTGCTCTACAAATAAAAAGCTGCTTTTGTTGCTACCTTTGGTCCGCAGGAGGAATGGGAGTCCTTTGCGGAGAGCATGGGAGACCCATGAGTCCTTTGCCGTCCTCTTTTCTGCCTCTGAGGGTGAAATGAGAGTGTGCAGCACTTTGGTAGGTAGCCATTCTCCCAGTTCGGCTCGGGGCGCAGCATAGCTGCAGTCCTCCTTGTGTGGCTACATTCATCATGAGCCGTGTCTGAAAGAACTGATCGCATTTCACAGGCTAGCATGCTGTCTGTCTGACGGTGCTGGTGTTTTAACGAGAGCATCGTTGACAATTCTGTAACCTGAGAGCGCTGCCTAATTGTATTCTATGTAATAATGCGTGGGCTTGAGGAGGAGGCAGGTTTGGGGGAGAAGGAGGGAGAATGCACGTGTGGATCAGGGAAAGGCCTCTCCTTCTTTGGAGCACGGATGGGTTCAGTGCCCTCCTCATACTACTAAGCCTTTGGCTCGACACTACCAGTTGTGTGTCTAAAGTTTCTGTGTGTGTGTTTGTATGTGTGTGTCTGTCTCTAGGGCTGAGCAGGACCTCCACCTTCCTGTGGTAGCATGTTACTCAGAAGCTTGCACAAATCCCAGCCCTCCTGGAGACACAGTACATGTATGTTCTTAGAAAGTTTTCTTAATGATTGGTGACAGAGCGGTGGTTTAAAGGAGCTCGTTCTCCATTTCCCACTAAGGCCAGCTCCTCTTTGCGGAAGAGGGTCCTTGACTCTTACTTTGTAGCAGGAACCCCTAAGTACATGGACCCTTTTCAAAAGTTACAGGCTGAAAGTCAAGATCTCTCACGTTAAACCCAATGTTGCAACTTTAACTGGGCAAACTCTCATTAGAGACCCGGGGGCAATGACTGTGCGGATGGAAGCTGATGTCTTTTCAGGGTGACTTCAGTGCAGTCAAGCTCTTGCTGAGACGTTTAACTCTAAAATCGGGCATTGGGGAGGCACTGCACCCTCTGAAATTAGAGGTCAGGGGATTTGGATTTCATTTCCAACCATCCGCCACTCATTCAGCCACTCACATTCAAGTGACAAGCCTTAGGCCAGTCACTTTCTGTATCTGTTTCTCGACTTTTGCGCAGCGGTTTCTGTGGGACGTGAGGCCCACTGGGAAGTGATCCCCTTTTCAGCTCAGTGCCTGGGATTTGGGGCATACTTGTCAACCTGGACTTATATACACCTACGATTTTGGACTAACTCTATTACCTCTGCTAGAAATTAACACAGAAATTTCACAGTTGATTGACAAGAATGAGAATCAGTGCTAAAGAGTCAAAATGTAACCAAATCCTTTCTCACTGAAAGAATGCTCAACGCAAGTGGACACAGTTCCCCCATTCGAACTTCAGCATCTATGCACTTAGAGGCAAGTTTTTCAAATTACACAGCTAAAACTGTCCCCGCTTTAAGTCTTAAAGCGGGGACAGTTTTAGCTGTGTATTTTCCAAAAGTTGTGTGCTCTACAAATAAAAAGCTGCTTTTGTTGCTACCTTTGGTCCGCAGGAGGAATGGGAGTCCTTTGCGGAGAGCATGGGAGACCCATGAGTCCTTTGCCGTCCTCTTTTCTGCCTCTGAGGGTGAAATGAGAGTGTGCAGCACTTTGGTAGGTAGCCATTCTCCCAGTTCGGCTCGGGGCGCAGCATAGCTGCAGTCCTCCTTGTGTGGCTACATTCATCATGAGCCGTGTCTGAAAGAACTGATCGCATTTCACAGGCTAGCATGCTGTCTGTCTGACGGTGCTGGTGTTTTAACGAGAGCATCGTTGACAATTCTGTAACCTGAGAGCGCTGCCTAATTGTATTCTATGTAATAATGCGTGGGCTTGAGGAGGAGGCAGGTTTGGGGGAGAAGGAGGGAGAATGCACGTGTGGATCAGGGAAAGGCCTCTCCTTCTTTGGAGCACGGATGGGTTCAGTGCCCTCCTCATACTACTAAGCCTTTGGCTCGACACTACCAGTTGTGTGTCTAAAGTTTCTGTGTGTGTGTTTGTATGTGTGTGTCTGTCTCTAGGGCTGAGCAGGACCTCCACCTTCCTGTGGTAGCATGTTACTCAGAAGCTTGCACAAATCCCAGCCCTCCTGGAGACACAGTACATGTATGTTCTTAGAAAGTTTTCTTAATGATTGGTGACAGAGCGGTGATTTAAAGGAGCTCGTTCTCCATTTCCCACTAAGGCCAGCTCCTCTTTGCGGAAGAGGGTCCTTGACTCTTACTTTGTAGCAGGAACCCCTAAGTACATGGACCCTTTTCAAAAGTTACAGGCTGAAAGTCAAGATCTCTCACGTTAAACCCAATGTTGCAACTTTAACTGGGCAAACTCTCATTAGAGACCCGGGGGCAATGACTGTGCGGATGGAAGCTGATGTCTTTTCAGGGTGACTTCAGTGCAGTAAAGCTCTTGCTGAGACGTTTAACTCTAAAATCGGGCATTGGGGAGGCACTGCACCCTCTGAAATTAGAGGTCAGGGGATTTGGATTTCATTTCCAACCATCCGCCACTCATTCAGCCACTCACATTCAAGTGACAAGCCTTAGGCCAGTCACTTTCTGTATCTGTTTCTCGACTTTTGCGCAGCGGTTTCTGTGGGACGTGAGGCCCACTGGGAAGTGATCCCCTTTTCAGCTCAGTGCCTGGGATTTTGGGCATACTTGTCAACCTGGACTTATATACACCTACGATTTTGGACTAACTCTATTACCTCTGCTAGAAATTAACACAGAAATTTCACAGTTGATTGACAAGAATGAGAATCAGTGCTAAAGAGTCAAAATGTAACCAAATCCTTTCTCACTGAAAGAATGCTCAACGCAAGTGGACACAGTTCCCCCATTCGAACTTCAGCATCTATGCACTTAGAGGCAAGTTTTTCAAATTACACAGCTAAAACTGTCCCCGCTTTAAGTCTTAAAGCGGGGACAGTTTTAGCTGTGTATTTTCCAAAAGTTGTGTGCTCTACAAATAAAAAGCTGCTTTTGTTGCTACCTTTGGTCCGCAGGAGGAATGGGAGTCCTTTGCGGAGAGCATGGGAGACCCATGAGTCCTTTGCCGTCCTCTTTTCTGCCTCTGAGGGTGAAATGAGAGTGTGCAGCACTTTGGTAGGTAGCCATTCTCCCAGTTCGGCTCGGGGCGCAGCATAGCTGCAGTCCTCCTTGTGTGGCTACATTCATCATGAGCCGTGTCTGAAAGAACTGATCGCATTTCACAGGCTAGCATGCTGTCTGTCTGACTGTGCTGGTGTTTTAACGAGAGCATCGTTGACAATTCTGTAACCTGAGAGCGCTGCCTAATTGTATTCTATGTAATAATGCGTGGGCTTGAGGAGGAGGCAGGTTTGGGGGAGAAGGAGGGAGAATGCACGTGTGGATCAGGGAAAGGCCTCTCCTTCTTTGGAGCACGGATGGGTTCAGTGCCCTCCTCATACTACTAAGCCTTTGGCTCGACACTACCAGTTGTGTGTCTAAAGTTTCTGTGTGTGTGTTTGTATGTGTGTGTCTGTCTCTAGGGCTGAGCAGGACCTCCACCTTCCTGTGGTAGCATGTTACTCAGAAGCTTGCACAAATCCCAGCCCTCCTGGAGACACAGTACATGTATGTTCTTAGAAAGTTTTCTTAATGATTGGTGACAGAGCGGTGATTTAAAGGAGCTCGTTCTCCATTTCCCACTAAGGCCAGCTCCTCTTTGCGGAAGAGGGTCCTTGACTCTTACTTTGTAGCAGGAACCCCTAAGTACATGGACCCTTTTCAAAAGTTACAGGCTGAAAGTCAAGATCTCTCACGTTAAACCCAATGTTGCAACTTTAACTGGGCAAACTCTCATTAGAGACCCGGGGGCAATGACTGTGCGGATGGAAGCTGATGTCTTTTCAGGGTGACTTCCGTGCAGTAAAGCTCTTGCTGAGACGTTTAACTCTAAAATCGGGCATTGGGGAGGCACTGCACCCTCTGAAATTAGAGGTCAGGGGATTTGGATTTCATTTCCAACCATCCGCCACTCATTCAGCCACTCACATTCAAGTGACAAGCCTTAGGCCAGTCACTTTCTGTATCTGTTTCTCGACTTTTGCGCAGCGGTTTCTGTGGGACGTGAGGCCCACTGGGAAGTGATCCCCTTTTCAGCTCAGTGCCTGGGATTTGGGGCATACTTGTCAACCTGGACTTATATACACCTACGATTTTGGACTAACTCTATTACCTCTGCTAGAAATTAACACAGAAATTTCACAGTTGATTGACAAGAATGAGAATCAGTGCTAAAGAGTCAAAATGTAACCAAATCCTTTCTCACTGAAAGAATGCTCAACGCAAGTGGACACAGTTCCCCCATTCGAACTTCAGCATCTATGCACTTAGAGGCAAGTTTTTCAAATTACACAGCTAAAACTGTCCCCGCTTTAAGTGCTGTAAAGCACTTAAAGCGGGGACAGTTTTAGCTGTGTATTTTCCAAAAGTTGTGTGCTCTACAAATAAAAAGCTGCTTTTGTTGCTACCTTTGGTCCGCAGGAGGAATGGGAGTCCTTTGCGGAGAGCATGGGAGACCCATGAGTCCTTTGCCGTCCTCTTTTCTGCCTCTGAGGGTGAAATGAGAGTGTGCAGCACTTTGGTAGGTAGCCATTCTCCCAGTTCGGCTCGGGGCGCAGCATAGCTGCAGTCCTCCTTGTGTGGCTACATTCATCATGAGCCGTGTCTGAAAGAACTGGTCGCATTTCACAGGCTAGCATGCTGTCTGTCTGACGGTGCTGGTGTTTTAACGAGAGCATCGTTGACAATTCTGTAACCTGAGAGCGCTGCCTAATTGTATTCTATGTAATAATGCGTGGGCTTGAGGAGGAGGCAGGTTTGGGGGAGAAGGAGGGAGAATGCACGTGTGGATCAGGGAAAGGCCTCTCCTTCTTTGGAGCACGGATGGGTTCAGTGCCCTCCTCATACTACTAAGCCTTTGGCTCGACACTACCAGTTGTGTGTCTAAAGTTTCTGTGTGTGTGTTTGTATGTGTGTGTCTGTCTCTAGGGCTGAGCAGGACCTCCACCTTCCTGTGGTAGCATGTTACTCAGAAGCTTGCACAAATCCCAGCCCTCCTGGAGACACAGTACATGTATGTTCTTAGAAAGTTTTCTTAATGATTGGTGACAGAGCGGTGATTTAAAGGAGCTCGTTCTCCATTTCCCACTAAGGCCAGCTCCTCTTTGCGGAAGAGGGTCCTTGACTCTTACTTTGTAGCAGGAACCCCTAAGTACATGGACCCTTTTCAAAAGTTACAGGCTGAAAGTCAAGATCTCTCACGTTAAACCCAATGTTGCAACTTTAACTGGGCAAACTCTCATTAGAGACCCGGGGGCAATGACTGTGCGGATGGAAGCTGATGTCTTTTCAGGGTGACTTCAGTTCAGTAAAGCTCTTGCTGAGACGTTTAACTCTAAAATCGGGCATTGGGGAGGCACTGCACCCTCTGAAATTAGAGGTCAGGGGATTTGGATTTCATTTCCAACCATCCGCCACTCATTCAGCCACTCACATTCAAGTGACAAGCCTTAGGCCAGTCACTTTCTGTATCTGTTTCTCGACTTTTGCGCAGCGGTTTCTGTGGGACGTGAGGCCCACTGGGAAGTGATCCCCTTTTCAGCTCAGTGCCTGGGATTTTGGGCATACTTGTCAACCTGGACTTATATACACCTACGATTTTGGACTAACTCTATTACCTCTGCTAGAAATTAACACAGAAATTTCACAGTTGATTGACAAGAATGAGAATCAGTGCTAAAGAGTCAAAATGTAACCAAATCCTTTCTCACTGAAAGAATGCTCAACGCAAGTGGACACAGTTCCCCCATTCGAACTTCAGCATCTATGCACTTAGAGGCAAGTTTTTCAAATTACACAGCTAAAACTGTCCCCGCTTTAAGTGCTTACAGCACTTAAAGCGGGGACAGTTTTAGCTGTGTATTTTCCAAAAGTTGTGTGCTCTACAAATAAAAAGCTGCTTTTGTTGCTACCTTTGGTCCGCAGGAGGAATGGGAGTCCTTTGCGGAGAGCATGGGAGACCCATGAGTCCTTTGCCGTCCTCTTTTCTGCCTCTGAGGGTGAAATGAGAGTGTGCAGCACTTTGGTAGGTAGCCATTCTCCCAGTTCGGCTCGGGGCGCAGCATAGCTGCAGTCCTCCTTGTGTGGCTACATTCATCATGAGCCGTGTCTGAAAGAACTGATCGCATTTCACAGGCTAGCATGCTGTCTGTCTGACGGTGCTGGTGTTTTAACGAGAGCATCGTTGACAATTCTGTAACCTGAGAGCGCTGCCTAATTGTATTCTATGTAATAATGCGTGGGCTTGAGGAGGAGGCAGGTTTGGGGGAGAAGGAGGGAGAATGCACGTGTGGATCAGGGAAAGGCCTCTCCTTCTTTGGAGCACGGATGGGTTCAGTGCCCTCCTCATACTACTAAGCCTTTGGCTCGACACTACCAGTTGTGTGTCTAAAGTTTCTGTGTGTGTGTTTGTATGTGTGTGTCTGTCTCTAGGGCTGAGCAGGACCTCCACCTTCCTGTGGTAGCATGTTACTCAGAAGCTTGCACAAATCCCAGCCCTCCTGGAGACACAGTACATGTATGTTCTTAGAAAGTTTTCTTAATGATTGGTGACAGAGCGGTGATTTAAAGGAGCTCGTTCTCCATTTCCCACTAAGGCCAGCTCCTCTTTGCGGAAGAGGGTCCTTGACTCTTACTTTGTAGCAGGAACCCCTAAGTACATGGACCCTTTTCAAAAGTTACAGGCTGAAAGTCAAGATCTCTCACGTTAAACCCAATGTTGCAACTTTAACTGGGCAAACTCTCATTAGAGACCCGGGGGCAATGACTGTGCGGATGGAAGCTGATGTCTTTTCAGGGTGACTTCAGTGCAGTAAAGCTCTTGCTGAGACGTTTAACTCTAAAATCGGGCATTGGGGAGGCACTGCACCCTCTGAAATTAGAGGTCAGGGGATTTGGATTTCATTTCCAACCATCCGCCACTCATTCAGCCACTCACATTCAAGTGACAAGCCTTAGGCCAGTCACTTTCTGTATCTGTTTCTCGACTTTTGCGCAGCGGTTTCTGTGGGACGTGAGGCCCACTGGGAAGTGATCCCCTTTTCAGCTCAGTGCCTGGGATTTGGGGCATACTTGTCAACCTGGACTTATATACACCTACGATTTTGGACTAACTCTATTACCTCTGCTAGAAATTAACACAGAAATTTCACAGTTGATTGACAAGAATGAGAATCAGTGCTAAAGAGTCAAAATGTAACCAAATCCTTTCTCACTGAAAGAATGCTCAACGCAAGTGGACACAGTTCCCCCATTCGAACTTCAGCATCTATGCACTTAGAGGCAAGTTTTTCAAATTACACAGCTAAAACTGTCCCCGCTTTAAGTCTTAAAGCGGGGACAGTTTTAGCTGTGTATTTTCCAAAAGTTGTGTGCTCTACAAATAAAAAGCTGCTTTTGTTGCTACCTTTGGTCCGCAGGAGGAATGGGAGTCCTTTGCGGAGAGCATGGGAGACCCATGAGTCCTTTGCCGTCCTCTTTTCTGCCTCTGAGGGTGAAATGAGAGTGTGCAGCACTTTGGTAGGTAGCCATTCTCCCAGTTCGGCTCGGGGCGCAGCATAGCTGCAGTCCTCCTTGTGTGGCTACATTCATCATGAGCCGTGTCTGAAAGAACTGATCGCATTTCACAGGCTAGCATGCTGTCTGTCTGACGGTGCTGGTGTTTTAACGAGAGCATCGTTGACAATTCTGTAACCTGAGAGCGCTGCCTAATTGTATTCTATGTAATAATGCGTGGGCTTGAGGAGGAGGCAGGTTTGGGGGAGAAGGAGGGAGAATGCACGTGTGGATCAGGGAAAGGCCTCTCCTTCTTTGGAGCACGGATGGGTTCAGTGCCCTCCTCATACTACTAAGCCTTTGGCTCGACACTACCAGTTGTGTGTCTAAAGTTTCTGTGTGTGTGTTTGTATGTGTGTGTCTGTCTCTAGGGCTGAGCAGGACCTCCACCTTCCTGTGGTAGCATATTACTCAGAAGCTTGCACAAATCCCAGCCCTCCTGGAGACACAGTACATGTATGTTCTTAGAAAGTTTTCTTAATGATTGGTGACAGAGCGGTGATTTAAAGGAGCTCGTTCTCCATTTCCCACTAAGGCCAGCTCCTCTTTGCGGAAGAGGGTCCTTGACTCTTACGTTGTAGCAGGAACCCCTAAGTACATGGACCCTTTTCAAAAGTTACAGGCTGAAAGTCAAGATCTCTCACGTTAAACCCAATGTTGCAACTTTAACTGGGCAAACTCTCATTAGAGACCCGGGGGCAATGACTGTGCGGATGGAAGCTGATGTCTTTTCAGGGTGACTTCAGTGCAGTAAAGCTCTTGCTGAGACGTTTAACTCTAAAATCGGGCATTGGGGAGGCACTGCACCCTCTGAAATTAGAGGTCAGGGGATTTGGATTTCATTTCCAACCATCCGCCACTCATTCAGCCACTCACATTCAAGTGACAAGCCTTAGGCCAGTCACTTTCTGTATCTGTTTCTCGACTTTTGCGCAGCGGTTTCTGTGGGACGTGAGGCCCACTGGGAAGTGATCCCCTTTTCAGCTCAGTGCCTGGGATTTTGGGCATACTTGTCAACCTGGACTTATATACACCTACGATTTTGGACTAACTCTATTACCTCTGCTAGAAATTAACACAGAAATTTCACAGTTGATTGACAAGAATGAGAATCAGTGCTAAAGAGTCAAAATGTAACCAAATCCTTTCTCACTGAAAGAATGCTCAACGCAAGTGGACACAGTTCCCCCATTCGAACTTCAGCATCTATGCACTTAGAGGCAAGTTTTTCAAATTACACAGCTAAAACTGTCCCCGCTTTAAGTCTTAAAGCGGGGACAGTTTTAGCTGTGTATTTTCCAAAAGTTGTGTGCTCTACAAATAAAAAGCTGCTTTTGTTGCTACCTTTGGTCCGCAGGAGGAATGGGAGTCCTTTGCGGAGAGCATGGGAGACCCATGAGTCCTTTGCCGTCCTCTTTTCTGCCTCTGAGGGTGAAATGAGAGTGTGCAGCACTTTGGTAGGTAGCCATTCTCCCAGTTCGGCTCGGGGCGCAGCATAGCTGCAGTCCTCCTTGTGTGGCTACATTCATCATGAGCCGTGTCTGAAAGAACTGATCGCATTTCACAGGCTAGCATGCTGTCTGTCTGACGGTGCTGGTGTTTTAACGAGAGCATCGTTGACAATTCTGTAACCTGAGAGCGCTGCCTAATTGTATTCTATGTAATAATGCGTGGGCTTGAGGAGGAGGCAGGTTTGGGGGAGAAGGAGGGAGAATGCACGTGTGGATCAGGGAAAGGCCTCTCCTTCTTTGGAGCACGGATGGGTTCAGTGCCCTCCTCATACTACTAAGCCTTTGGCTCGACACTACCAGTTGTGTGTCTAAAGTTTCTGTGTGTGTGTTTGTATGTGTGTGTCTGTCTCTAGGGCTGAGCAGGACCTCCACCTTCCTGTGGTAGCATGTTACTCAGAAGCTTGCACAAATCCCAGCCCTCCTGGAGACACAGTACATGTATGTTCTTAGAAAGTTTTCTTAATGATTGGTGACAGAGCGGTGATTTAAAGGAGCTCGTTCTCCATTTCCCACTAAGGCCAGCTCCTCTTTGCGGAAGAGGGTCCTTGACTCTTACTTTGTAGCAGGAACCCCTAAGTACATGGACCCTTTTCAAAAGTTACAGGCTGAAAGTCAAGATCTCTCACATTAAACCCAATGTTGCAACTTTAACTGGGCAAACTCTCATTAGAGACCCGGGGGCAATGACTGTGCGGATGGAAGCTGATGTCTTTTCAGGGTGACTTCAGTGCAGTCAAGCTCTTGCTGAGACGTTTAACTCTAAAATCGGGCATTGGGGAGGCACTGCACCCTCTGAAATTAGAGGTCAGGGGATTTGGATTTCATTTCCAACCATCCGCCACTCATTCAGCCACTCACATTCAAGTGACAAGCCTTAGGCCAGTCACTTTCTGTATCTGTTTCTCGACTTTTGCGCAGCGGTTTCTGTGGGACGTGAGGCCCACTGGGAAGTGATCCCCTTTTCAGCTCAGTGCCTGGGATTTGGGGCATACTTGTCAACCTGGACTTATATACACCTACGATTTTGGACTAACTCTATTACCTCTGCTAGAAATTAACACAGAAATTTCACAGTTGATTGACAAGAATGAGAATCAGTGCTAAAGAGTCAAAATGTAACCAAATCCTTTCTCACTGAAAGAATGCTCAACGCAAGTGGACACAGTTCCCCCATTCGAACTTCAGCATCTATGCACTTAGAGGCAAGTTTTTCAAATTACACAGCTAAAACTGTCCCCGCTTTAAGTGCTGTAAAGCACTTAAAGCGGGGACAGTTTTAGCTGTGTATTTTCCAAAAGTTGTGTGCTCTACAAATAAAAAGCTGCTTTTGTTGCTACCTTTGGTCCGCAGGAGGAATGGGAGTCCTTTGCGGAGAGCATGGGAGACCCATGAGTCCTTTGCCGTCCTCTTTTCTGCCTCTGAGGGTGAAATGAGAGTGTGCAGCACTTTGGTAGGTAGCCATTCTCCCAGTTCGGCTCGGGGCGCAGCATAGCTGCAGTCCTCCTTGTGTGGCTACATTCATCATGAGCCGTGTCTGAAAGAACTGATCGCATTTCACAGGCTAGCATGCTGTCTGTCTGACGGTGCTGGTGTTTTAACGAGAGCATCGTTGACAATTCTGTAACCTGAGAGCGCTGCCTAATTGTATTCTGTGTAATAATGCGTGGTCTTGAGGAGGAGGCAGGTTTGGGGGAGAAGGAGGGAGAATGCACGTGTGGATCAGGGAAAGGCCTCTCCTTCTTTGGAGCACGGATGGGTTCAGTGCCCTACTCATACTACTAAGCCTTTGGCTCGACACTACCAGTTGTGTGTCTAAAGTTTCTGTGTGTGTGTTTGTATGTGTGTGTCTGTCTCTAGGGCTGAGCAGGACCTCCACCTTCCTGTGGTAGCATGTTACTCAGAAGCTTGCACAAATCCCAGCCCTCCTGGAGACACAGTACATGTATGTTCTTAGAAAGTTTTCTTAATGATTGGTGACAGAGCGGTGATTTAAAGGAGCTCGTTCTCCATTTCCCACTAAGGCCAGCTCCTCTTTGCGGAAGAGGGTCCTTGACTCTTACTTTGTAGCAGGAACCCCTAAGTACATGGACCCTTTTCAAAAGTTACAGGCTGAAAGTCAAGATCTCTCACGTTAAACCCAATGTTGCAACTTTAACTGGGCAAACTCTCATTAGAGACCCGGGGGCAATGACTGTGCGGATGGAAGCTGATGTCTTTTCAGGGTGACTTCAGTGCAGTAAAGCTCTTGCTGAGACGTTTAACTCTAAAATCGGGCATTGGGGAGGCACTGCACCCTCTGAAATTAGAGGTCAGGGGATTTGGATTTCATTTCCAACCATCCGCCACTCATTCAGCCACTCACATTCAAGTGACAAGCCTTAGGCCAGTCACTTTCTGTATCTGTTTCTCGACTTTTGCGCAGCGGTTTCTGTGGGACGTGAGGCCCACTGGGAAGTGATCCCCTTTTCAGCTCAGTGCCTGGGATTTTGGGCATACTTGTCAACCTGGACTTATATACACCTACGATTTTGGACTAACTCTATTACCTCTGCTAGAAATTAACACAGAAATTTCACAGTTGATTGACAAGAATGAGAATCAGTGCTAAAGAGTCAAAATGTAACCAAATCCTTTCTCACTGAAAGAATGCTCAACGCAAGTGGACACAGTTCCCCCATTCGAACTTCAGCATCTATGCACTTAGAGGCAAGTTTTTCAAATTACACAGCTAAAACTGTCCCCGCTTTAAGTGCTGTAAAGCACTTAAAGCGGGGACAGTTTTAGCTGTGTATTTTCCAAAAGTTGTGTGCTCTACAAATAAAAAGCTGCTTTTGTTGCTACCTTTGGTCCGCAGGAGGAATGGGAGTCCTTTGCGGAGAGCATGGGAGACCCATGAGTCCTTTGCCGTCCTCTTTTCTGCCTCTGAGGGTGAAATGAGAGTGTGCAGCACTTTGGTAGGTAGCCATTCTCCCAGTTCGGCTCGGGGCGCAGCATAGCTGCAGTCCTCCTTGTGTGGCTACATTCATCATGAGCCGTGTCTGAAAGAACTGATCGCATTTCACAGGCTAGCATGCTGTCTGTCTGACGGTGCTGGTGTTTTAACGAGAGCATCGTTGACAATTCTGTAACCTGAGAGCGCTGCCTAATTGTATTCTATGTAATAATGCGTGGGCTTGAGGAGGAGGCAGGTTTGGGGGAGAAGGAGGGAGAATGCACGTGTGGATCAGGGAAAGGCCTCTCCTTCTTTGGAACACGGATGGGTTCAGTGCCCTCCTCATACTACTAAGTCTTTGGCTCGACACTACCAGTTGTGTGTCTAAAGTTTCTGTGTGTGTGTTTGTATGTGTGTGTCTGTCTCTAGGGCTGAGCAGGACCTCCACCTTCCTGTGGTAGCATGTTACTCAGAAGCTTGCACAAATCCCAGCCCTCCTGGAGACACAGTACATGTATGTTCTTAGAAAGTTTTCTTAATGATTGGTGACAGAGCGGTGATTTAAAGGAGCTCGTTCTCCATTTCCCACTAAGGCCAGCTCCTCTTTGCGGAAGAGGGTCCTTGACTCTTACTTTGTAGCAGGAACCCCTAAGTACATGGACCCTTTTCAAAAGTTACAGGCTGAAAGTCAAGATCTCTCACGTTAAACCCAATGTTGCAACTTTAACTGGGCAAACTCTCATTAGAGACCCGGGGGCAATGACTGTGCGGATGGAAGCTGATGTCTTTTCAGGGTGACTTCAGTGCAGTAAAGCTCTTGCTGAGACGTTTAACTCTAAAATCGGGCATTGGGGAGGCACTGCACCCTCTGAAATTAGAGGTCAGGGGATTTGGATTTCATTTCCAACCATCCGCCACTCATTCAGCCACTCACATTCAAGTGACAAGCCTTAGGCCAGTCACTTTCTGTATCTGTTTCTCGACTTTTGCGCATCGGTTTCTGTGGGACGTGAGGCCCACTGGGAAGTGATCCCCTTTTCAGCTCAGTGCCTGGGATTTTGGGCATACTTGTCAACCTGGACTTATATACACCTACGATTTTGGACTAACTCTATTACCTCTGCTAGAAATTAACACAGAAATTTCACAGTTGATTGACAAGAATGAGAATCAGTGCTAAAGAGTCAAAATGTAACCAAATCCTTTCTCACTGAAAGAATGCTCAACGCAAGTGGACACAGTTCCCCCATTCGAACTTCAGCATCTATGCACTTAGAGGCAAGTTTTTCAAATTACACAGCTAAAACTGTCCCCGCTTTAAGTGCTGTAAAGCACTTAAAGCGGGGACAGTTTTAGCTGTGTATTTTCCAAAAGTTGTGTGCTCTACAAATAAAAAGCTGCTTTTGTTGCTACCTTTGGTCCGCAGGAGGAATGGGAGTCCTTTGCGGAGAGCATGGGAGACCCATGAGTCCTTTGCCATCCTCTTTTCTACCTCTGAGGGTGAAATGAGAGTGTGCAGCACTTTGGTAGGTAGCCATTCTCCCAGTTCGGCTCGGGGCGCAGCATAGCGGCAGTCCTCCTTGTGTGGCTACATTCATCATGAGCCGTGTCTGAAAGAACTGATCGCATTTCACAGGCTAGCATGCTGTCTGTCTGACGGTGCTGGTGTTTTAACGAGAGCATCGTTGACAATTCTGTAACCTGAGAGCGCTGCCTAATTGTATTCTATGTAATAATGCGTGGGCTTGAGGAGGAGGCAGGTTTGGGGGAGAAGGAGGGAGAATGCACGTGTGGATCAGGGAAAGGCCTCTCCTTCTTTGGAGCACGGATGGGTTCAGTGCCCTCCTCGTACTACTAAGCCTTTGGCTCGACACTACCAGTTGTGTGTCTAAAGTTTCTGTGTGTGTGTTTGTATGTGTGTGTCTGTCTCTAGGGCTGAGCAGGACCTCCACCTTCCTGTGGTAGCATGTTACTCAGAAGCTTGCACAAATCCCAGCCCTCCTGGAGACACAGTACATGTATGTTCTTAGAAAGTTTTCTTAATGATTGGTGACAGAGCGGTGGTTTAAAGGAGCTCGTTCTCCATTTCCCACTAAGGCCAGCTCCTCTTTGCGGAAGAGGGTCCTTGACTCTTACTTTGTAGCAGGAACCCCTAAGTACATGGACCCTTTTCAAAAGTTACAGGCTGAAAGTCAAGATCTCTCACGTTAAACCCAATGTTGCAACTTTAACTGGGCAAACTCTCATTAGAGACCCGGGGGCAATGACTGTGCGGATGGAAGCTGATGTCTTTTCAGGGTGACTTCAGTGCAGTAAAGCTCTTGCTGAGACGTTTAACTCTAAAATCGGGCATTGGGGAGGCACTGCACCCTCTGAAATTAGAGGTCAGGGGATTTGGATTTCATTTCCAACCATCCGCCACTCATTCAGCCACTCACATTCAAGTGACAAGCCTTAGGCCAGTCACTTTCTGTATCTGTTTCTCGACTTTTGCGCAGCGGTTTCTGTGGGACGTGAGGCCCACTGGGAAGTGATCCCCTTTTCAGCTCAGTGCCTGGGATTTTGGGCATACTTGTCAACCTGGACTTATATACACCTACGATTTTGGACTAACTCTATTACCTCTGCTAGAAATTAACACAGAAATTTCACAGTTGATTGACAAGAATGAGAATCAGTGCTAAAGAGTCAAAATGTAACCAAATCCTTTCTGACTGAAAGAATGCTCAACGCAAGTGGACACAGTTCCCCCATTCGAACTTCAGCATCTATGCACTTAGAGGCAAGTTTTTCAAATTACACAGCTAAAACTGTCCCCGCTTTAAGTGCTGTAAAGCACTTAAAGCGGGGACAGTTTTAGCTGTGTATTTTCCAAAAGTTGTGTGCTCTACAAATAAAAAGCTGCTTTTGTTGCTACCTTTGGTCCGCAGGAGGAATGGGAGTCCTTTGCGGAGAGCATGGGAGACCCATGAGTCCTTTGCCGTCCTCTTTTCTGCCTCTGAGGGTGAAATGAGAGTGTGCAGCACTTTGGTAGGTAGCCATTCTCCCAGTTCGGCTCGGGGCGCAGCATAGCTGCAGTCCTCCTTGTGTGGCTACATTCATCATGAGCCGTGTCTGAAAGAACTGATCGCATTTCACAGGCTAGCATGCTGTCTGTCTGACGGTGCTGGTGTTTTAACGAGAGCATCGTTGACAATTCTGTAACCTGAGAGCGCTGCCTAATTGTATTCTGTGTAATAATGCGTGGGCTTGAGGAGGAGGCAGGTTTGTGGGAGAAGGAGGGAGAATGCACGTGTGGATCAGGGAAAGGCCTCTCCTTCTTTGGAGCACGGATGGGTTCAGTGCCCTCCTCATACTACTAAGTCTTTGGCTCGACACTACCAGTTGTGTGTCTAAAGTTTCTGTGTGTGTGTTTGTATGTGTGTGTCTGTCTCTAGGGCTGAGCAGGACCTCCACCTTCCTGTGGTAGCATGTTACTCAGAAGCTTGCACAAATCCCAGCCCTCCTGGAGACACAGTACATGTATGTTCTTAGAAAGTTTTCTTAATGATTGGTGACAGAGCGGTGATTTAAAGGAGCTCGTTCTCCATTTCCCACTAAGGCCAGCTCCTCTTTGCGGAAGAGGGTCCTTGACTCTTACTTTGTAGCAGGAACCCCTAAGTACATGGACCCTTTTCAAAAGTTACAGGCTGAAAGTCAAGATCTCTCACGTTAAACCCAATGTTGCAACTTTAACTGGGCAAACTCTCATTAGAGACCCGGGGGCAATGACTGTGCGGATGGAAGCTGATGTCTTTTCAGGGTGACTTGAGTGCAGTAAAGCTCTTGCTGAGACGTTTAACTCTAAAATCGGGCATTGGGGAGGCACTGCACCCTCTGAAATTAGAGGTCAGGGGATTTGGATTTCATTTCCAACCATCCGCCACTCATTCAGCCACTCACATTCAAGTGACAAGCCTTAGGCCAGTCACTTTCTGTATCTGTTTCTCGACTTTTGCGCAGCGGTTTCTGTGGGACGTGAGGCCCACTGGGAAGTGATCCCCTTTTCAGCTCAGTGCCTGGGATTTTGGGCATACTTGTCAACCTGGACTTATATACACCTACGATTTTGGACTAACTCTATTACCTCTGCTAGAAATTAACACAGAAATTTCACAGTTGATTGACAAGAATGAGAATCAGTGCTAAAGAGTCAAAATGTAACCAAATCCTTTCTCACTGAAAGAATGCTCAACGCAAGTGGACACAGTTCCCCCATTCGAACTTCAGCATCTATGCACTTAGAGGCAAGTTTTTCAAATTACACAGCTAAAACTGTCCCCGCTTTAAGTGCTGTAAAGCACTTAAAGCGGGGACAGTTTTAGCTGTGTATTTTCCAAAAGTTGTGTGCTCTACAAATAAAAAGCTGCTTTTGTTGCTACCTTTGGTCCGCAGGAGGAATGGGAGTCCTTTGCGGAGAGCATGGGAGACCCATGAGTCCTTTGCCGTCCTCTTTTCTGCCTCTGAGGGTGAAATGAGAGTGTGCAGCACTTTGGTAGGTAGCCATTCTCCCAGTTCGGCTCGGGGCGCAGCATAGCTGCAGTCCTCCTTGTGTGGCTACATTCATCATGAGCCGTGTCTGAAAGAACTGATCGCATTTCACAGGCTAGCATGCTGTCTGTCTGACTGTGCTGGTGTTTTAACGAGAGCATCGTTGACAATTCTGTAACCTGAGAGCGCTGCCTAATTGTATTCTGTGTAATAATGTGTGGGCTTGAGGAGGAGGCAGGTTTGGGGGAGAAGGAGGGAGAATGCACGTGTGGATCAGGGAAAGGCCTCTCCTTCTTTGGAGCACGGATGGGTTCAGTGCCCTCCTCATACTACTAAGCCTTTGGCTCGACACTACCAGTTGTGTGTCTAAAGTTTCTGTGTGTGTGTTTGTATGTGTGTGTCTGTCTCTAGGGCTGAGCAGGACCTCCACCTTCCTGTGGTAGCATGTTACTCAGAAGCTTGCACAAATCCCAGCCCTCCTGGAGACACAGTACATGTATGTTCTTAGAAAGTTTTCTTAATGATTGGTGACAGAGCGGTGGTTTAAAGGAGCTCGTTCTCCATTTCCCACTAAGGCCAGCTCCTCTTTGCGGAAGAGGGTCCTTGACTCTTACTTTGTAGCAGGAACCCCTAAGTACATGGACCCTTTTCAAAAGTTACAGGCTGAAAGTCAAGATCTCTCACGTTAAACCCAATGTTGCAACTTTAACTGGGCAAACTCTCATTAGAGACCCGGGGGCAATGACTGTGCGGATGGAAGCTGATGTCTTTTCAGGGTGACTTCAGTGCAGTAAAGCTCTTGCTGAGACGTTTAACTCTAAAATCGGGCATTGGGGAGGCACTGCACCCTCTGAAATTAGAGGTCAGGGGATTTGGATTTCATTTCCAACCATCCGCCACTCATTCAGCCACTCACATTCAAGTGACAAGCCTTAGGCCAGTCACTTTCTGTATCTGTTTCTCGACTTTTGCGCAGCGGTTTCTGTGGGACGTGAGGCCCACTGGGAAGTGATCCCCTTTTCAGCTCAGTGCCTGGGATTTTGGGCATACTTGTCAACCTGGACTTATATACACCTACGATTTTGGACTAACTCTATTACCTCTGCTAGAAATTAACACAGAAATTTCACAGTTGATTGACAAGAATGAGAATCAGTGCTAAAGAGTCAAAATGTAACCAAATCCTTTCTCACTGAAAGAATGCTCAACGCAAGTGGACACAGTTCCCCCATTCGAACTTCAGCATCTATGCACTTAGAGGCAAGTTTTTCAAATTACACAGCTAAAACTGTCCCCGCTTTAAGTGCTGTAAAGCACTTAAAGCGGGGACAGTTTTAGCTGTGTATTTTCCAAAAGTTGTGTGCTCTACAAATAAAAAGCTGCTTTTGTTGCTACCTTTGGTCCGCAGGAGGAATGGGAGTCCTTTGCGGAGAGCATGGGAGACCCATGAGTCCTTTGCCGTCCTCTTTTCTGCCTCTGAGGGTGAAATGAGAGTGTGCAGCACTTTGGTAGGTAGCCATTCTCCCAGTTCGGCTCGGGGCGCAGCATAGCTGCAGTCCTCCTTGTGTGGCTACATTCATCATGAGCCGTGTCTGAAAGAACTGATCGCATTTCACAGGCTAGCATGCTGTCTGTCTGACTGTGCTGGTGTTTTAACGAGAGCATCGTTGACAATTCTGTAACCTGAGAGCGCTGCCTAATTGTATTCTATGTAATAATGCGTGGGCTTGAGGAGGAGGCAGGTTTGGGGGAGAAGGAGGGAGAATGCACGTGTGGATCAGGGAAAGGCCTCTCCTTCTTTGGAGCACGGATGGGTTCAGTGCCCTCCTCATACTACTAAGCCTTTGGCTCGACGCTACCAGTTGTGTGTCTAAAGTTTCTGTGTGTGTGTTTGTATGTGTGTGTCTGTCTCTAGGGCTGAGCAGGACCTCCACCTTCCTGTGGTAGCATGTTACTCAGAAGCTTGCACAAATCCCAGCCCTCCTGGAGACACAGTACATGTATGTTCTTAGAAAGTTTTCTTAATGATTGGTGACAGAGCGGTGGTTTAAAGGAGCTCGTTCTCCATTTCCCACTAAGGCCAGCTCCTCTTTGCGGAAGAGGGTCCTTGACTCTTACTTTGTAGCAGGAACCCCTAAGTACATGGACCCTTTTCAAAAGTTACAGGCTGAAAGTCAAGATCTCTCACGTTAAACCCAATGTTGCAACTTTAACTGGGCAAACTCTCATTAGAGACCCGGGGGCAATGACTGTGCGGATGGAAGCTGATGTCTTTTCAGGGTGACTTCAGTGCAGTAAAGCTCTTGCTGAGACGTTTAACTCTAAAATCGGGCATTGGGGAGGCACTGCACCCTCTGAAATTAGAGGTCAGGGGATTTGGATTTCATTTCCAACCATCCGCCACTCATTCAGCCACTCACATTCAAGTGACAAGCCTTAGGCCAGTCACTTTCTGTATCTGTTTCTCGACTTTTGCGCAGCGGTTTCTGTGGGACGTGAGGCCCACTGGGAAGTGATCCCCTTTTCAGCTCAGTGCCTGGGATTTTGGGCATACTTGTCAACCTGGACTTATATACACCTACGATTTTGGACTAACTCTATTACCTCTGCTAGAAATTAACACAGAAATTTCACAGTTGATTGACAAGAATGAGAATCAGTGCTAAAGAGTCAAAATGTAACCAAATCCTTTCTCACAGAAAGAATGCTCAACGCAAGTGGACACAGTTCCCCCATTCGAACTTCAGCATCTATGCACTTAGAGGCAAGTTTTTCAAATTACACAGCTAAAACTGTCCCCGCTTTAAGTGCTGTAAAGCACTTAAAGCGGGGACAGTTTTAGCTGTGTATTTTCCAAAAGTTGTGTGCTCTACAAATAAAAAGCTGCTTTTGTTGCTACCTTTGGTCCGCAGGAGGAATGGGAGTCCTTTGCGGAGAGCATGGGAGACCCATGAGTCCTTTGCCGTCCTCTTTTCTGCCTCTGAGGGTGAAATGAGAGTGTGCAGCACTTTGGTAGGTAGCCATTCTCCCAGTTCGGCTCGGGGCGCAGCATAGCTGCAGTCCTCCTTGTGTGGCTACATTCATCATGAGCCGTGTCTGAAAGAACTGATCGCATTTCACAGGCTAGCATGCTGTCTGTCTGACTGTGCTGGTGTTTTAACGAGAGCATCGTTGACAATTCTGTAACCTGAGAGCGCTGCCTAATTGTATTCTATGTAATAATGCGTGGGCTTGAGGAGGAGGCAGGTTTGGGGGAGAAGGAGGGAGAATGCACGTGTGGATCAGGGAAAGGCCTCTCCTTCTTTGGAGCACGGATGGGTTCAGTGCCCTCCTCATACTACTAAGCCTTTGGCTCGACGCTACCAGTTGTGTGTCTAAAGTTTCTGTGTGTGTGTTTGTATGTGTGTGTCTGTCTCTAGGGCTGAGCAGGACCTCCACCTTCCTGTGGTAGCATGTTACTCAGAAGCTTGCACAAATCCCAGCCCTCCTGGAGACACAGTACATGTATGTTCTTAGAAAGTTTTCTTAATGATTGGTGACAGAGCGGTGGTTTAAAGGAGCTCGTTCTCCATTTCCCACTAAGGCCAGCTCCTCTTTGCGGAAGAGGGTCCTTGACTCTTACTTTGTAGCAGGAACCCCTAAGTACATGGACCCTTTTCAAAAGTTACAGGCTGAAAGTCAAGATCTCTCACGTTAAACCCAATGTTGCAACTTTAACTGGGCAAACTCTCATTAGAGACCCGGGGGCAATGACTGTGCGGATGGAAGCTGATGTCTTTTCAGGGTGACTTCAGTGCAGTAAAGCTCTTGCTGAGACGTTTAACTCTAAAATCGGGCATTGGGGAGGCACTGCACCCTCTGAAATTAGAGGTCAGGGGATTTGGATTTCATTTCCAACCATCCGCCACTCATTCAGCCACTCACATTCAAGTGACAAGCCTTAGGCCAGTCACTTTCTGTATCTGTTTCTCGACTTTTGCGCAGCGGTTTCTGTGGGACGTGAGGCCCACTGGGAAGTGATCCCCTTTTCAGCTCAGTGCCTGGGATTTTGGGCATACTTGTCAACCTGGACTTATATACACCTACGATTTTGGACTAACTCTATTACCTCTGCTAGAAATTAACACAGAAATTTCACAGTTGATTGACAAGAATGAGAATCAGTGCTAAAGAGTCAAAATGTAACCAAATCCTTTCTCACTGAAAGAATGCTCAACGCAAGTGGACACAGTTCCCCCATTCGAACTTCAGCATCTATGCACTTAGAGGCAAGTTTTTCAAATTACACAGCTAAAACTGTCCCCGCTTTAAGTGCTTTACAGCACTTAAAGCGGGGACAGTTTTAGCTGTGTATTTTCCAAAAGTTGTGTGCTCTACAAATAAAAAGCTGCTTTTGTTGCTACCTTTGGTCCGCAGGAGGAATGGGAGTCCTTTGCGGAGAGCATGGGAGACCCATGAGTCCTTTGCCGTCCTCTTTTCTGCCTCTGAGGGTGAAATGAGAGTGTGCAGCACTTTGGTAGGTAGCCATTCTCCCAGTTCGGCTCGGGGCGCAGCATAGCTGCAGTCCTCCTTGTGTGGCTACATTCATCATGAGCCGTGTCTGAAAGAACTGATCGCATTTCACAGGCTAGCATGCTGTCTGTCTGACGGTGCTGGTGTTTTAACGAGAGCATCGTTGACAATTCTGTAACCTGAGAGCGCTGCCTAATTGTATTCTGTGTAATAATGCGTGGGCTTGAGGAGGAGGCAGGTTTGGGGGAGAAGGAGGGAGAATGCACGTGTGGATCAGGGAAAGGCCTCTCCTTCTTTGGAGCACGGATGGGTTCAGTGCCCTCCTCATACTACTAAGTCTTTGGCTCGACACTACCAGTTGTGTGTCTAAAGTTTCTGTGTGTGTGTTTGTATGTGTGTGTCTGTCTCTAGGGCTGAGCAGGACCTCCACCTTCCTGTGGTAGCATGTTACTCAGAAACTTGCACAAATCCCAGCCCTCCTGGAGACACAGTACATGTATGTTCTTAGAAAGTTTTCTTAATGATTGGTGACAGAGCGGTGGTTTAAAGGAGCTCGTTCTCCATTTCCCACTAAGGCCAGCTCCTCTTTGCGGAAGAGGGTCCTTGACTCTTACTTTGTAGCAGGAACCCCTAAGTACATGGACCCTTTTCAAAAGTTACAGGCTGAAAGTCAAGATCTCTCACGTTAAACCCAATGTTGCAACTTTAACTGGGCAAACTCTCATTAGAGACCCGGGGGCAATGACTGTGCGGATGGAAGCTGATGTCTTTTCAGGGTGACTTCAGTGCAGTAAAGCTCTTGCTGAGACGTTTAACTCTAAAATCGGGCATTGGGGAGGCACTGCACCCTCTGAAATTAGAGGTCAGGGGATTTGGATTTCATTTCCAACCATCCGCCACTCATTCAGCCACTCACATTCAAGTGACAAGCCTTAGGCCAGTCACTTTCTGTATCTGTTTCTCGACTTTTGCGCAGCGGTTTCTGTGGGACGTGAGGCCCACTGGGAAGTGATCCCCTTTTCAGCTCAGTGCCTGGGATTTTGGGCATACTTGTCAACCTGGACTTATATACACCTACGATTTTGGACTAACTCTATTACCTCTGCTAGAAATTAACACAGAAATTTCACAGTTGATTGACAAGAATGAGAATCAGTGCTAAAGAGTCAAAATGTAACCAAATCCTTTCTCACTGAAAGAATGCTCAACGCAAGTGGACACAGTTCCCCCATTCGAACTTCAGCATCTATGCACTTAGAGGCAAGTTTTTCAAATTACACAGCTAAAACTGTCCCCGCTTTAAGTGCTGTAAAGCACTTAAAGCGGGGACAGTTTTAGCTGTGTATTTTCCAAAAGTTGTGTGCTCTACAAATAAAAAGCTGCTTTTGTTGCTACCTTTGGTCCGCAGGAGGAATGGGAGTCCTTTGCGGAGAGCATGGGAGACCCATGAGTCCTTTGCCGTCCTCTTTTCTGCCTCTGAGGGTGAAATGAGAGTGTGCAGCACTTTGGTAGGTAGCCATTCTCCCAGTTCGGCTCGGGGCGCAGCATAGCTGCAGTCCTCCTTGTGTGGCTACATTCATCATGAGCCGTGTCTGAAAGAACTGATCGCATTTCACAGGCTAGCATGCTGTCTGTCTGACGGTGCTGGTGTTTTAACGAGAGCATCGTTGACAATTCTGTAACCTGAGAGCGCTGCCTAATTGTATTCTATGTAATAATGCGTGGGCTTGAGGAGGAGGCAGGTTTGGGGGAGAAGGAGGGAGAATGCACGTGTGGATCAGGGAAAGGCCTCTCCTTCTTTGGAGCACGGATGGGTTCAGTGCCCTCCTCATACTACTAAGCCTTTGGCTCGACACTACCAGTTGTGTGTCTAAAGTTTCTGTGTGTGTGTTTGTATGTGTGTGTCTGTCTCTAGGGCTGAGCAGGACCTCCACCTTCCTGTGGTAGCATGTTACTCAGAACCTTGCACAAATCCCAGCCCTCCTGGAGACACAGTACATGTATGTTCTTAGAAAGTTTTCTTAATGATTGGTGACAGAGCGGTGATTTAAAGGAGCTCGTTCTCCATTTCCCACTAAGGCCAGCTCCTCTTTGCGGAAGAGGGTCCTTGACTCTTACTTTGTAGCAGGAACCCCTAAGTACATGGACCCTTTTCAAAAGTTACAGGCTGAAAGTCAAGATCTCTCACGTTAAACCCAATGTTGCAACTTTAACTGGGCAAACTCTCATTAGAGACCCGGGGGCAATGACTGTGCGGATGGAAGCTGATGTCTTTTCAGGGTGACTTCAGTGCAGTAAAGCTCTTGCTGAGACGTTTAACTCTAAAATCGGGCATTGGGGAGGCACTGCACCCTCTGAAATTAGAGGTCAGGGGATTTGGATTTCATTTCCAACCATCCGCCACTCATTCAGCCACTCACATTCAAGTGACAAGCCTTAGGCCAGTCACTTTCTGTATCTGTTTCTCGACTTTTGCGCAGCGGTTTCTGTGGGACGTGAGGCCCACTGGGAAGTGATCCCCTTTTCAGCTCAGTGCCTGGGATTTTGGGCATACTTGTCAACCTGGACTTATATACACCTACGATTTTGGACTAACTCTATTACCTCTGCTAGAAATTAACACAGAAATTTCACAGTTGATTGACAAGAATGAGAATCAGTGCTAAAGAGTCAAAATGTAACCAAATCCTTTCTCACTGAAAGAATGCTCAACGCAAGTGGACACAGTTCCCCCATTCGAACTTCAGCATCTATGCACTTAGAGGCAAGTTTTTCAAATTACACAGCTAAAACTGTCCCCGCTTTAAGTGCTGTAAAGCACTTAAAGCGGGGACAGTTTTAGCTGTGTATTTTCCAAAAGTTGTGTGCTCTACAAATAAAAAGCTGCTTTTGTTGCTACCTTTGGTCCGCAGGAGGAATGGGAGTCCTTTGCGGAGAGCATGGGAGACCCATGAGTCCTTTGCCGTCCTCTTTTCTGCCTCTGAGGGTGAAATGAGAGTGTGCAGCACTTTGGTAGGTAGCCATTCTCCCAGTTCGGCTCGGGGCGCAGCATAGCTGCAGTCCTCCTTGTGTGGCTACATTCATCATGAGCCGTGTCTGAAAGAACTGATCGCATTTCACAGGCTAGCATGCTGTCTGTCTGACTGTGCTGGTGTTTTAACGAGAGCATCGTTGACAATTCTGTAACCTGAGAGCGCTGCCTAATTGTATTCTGTGTAATAATGCGTGGGCTTGAGGAGGAGGCAGGTTTGGGGGAGAAGGAGGGAGAATGCACGTGTGGATCAGGGAAAGGCCTCTCCTTCTTTGGAGCACGGATGGGTTCAGTGCCCTCCTCATACTACTAAGTCTTTGGCTCGACACTACCAGTTGTGTGTCTAAAGTTTCTGTGTGTGTGTTTGTATGTGTGTGTCTGTCTCTAGGGCTGAGCAGGACCTCCACCTTCCTGTGGTAGCATGTTACTCAGAAGCTTGCACAAATCCCAGCCCTCCTGGAGACACAGTACATGTATGTTCTTAGAAACTTTTCTTAATGATTGGTGACAGAGCGGTGGTTTAAAGGAGCTCGTTCTCCATTTCCCACTAAGGCCAGCTCCTCTTTGCGGAAGAGGGTCCTTGACTCTTACTTTGTAGCAGGAACCCCTAAGTACATGGACCCTTTTCAAAAGTTACAGGCTGAAAGTCAAGATCTCTCACGTTAAACCCAATGTTGCAACTTTAACTGGGCAAACTCTCATTAGAGACCCGGGGGCAATGACTGTCTGGATGGAAGCTGATGTCTTTTCAGGGTGACTTCAGTGCAGTAAAGCTCTTGCTGAGACGTTTAACTCTAAAATCGGGCATTGGGGAGGCACTGCACCCTCTGAAATTAGAGGTCAGGGGATTTGGATTTCATTTCCAACCATCCGCCACTCATTCAGCCACTCACATTCAAGTGACAAGCCTTAGGCCAGTCACTTTCTGTATCTGTTTCTCGACTTTTGCGCAGCGGTTTCTGTGGGACGTGAGGCCCACTGGGAAGTGATCCCCTTTTCAGCTCAGTGCCTGGGATTTTGGGCATACTTGTCAACCTGGACTTATATACACCTACGAT
Source organism: Aotus nancymaae (assembly GCF_030222135.1). NCBI lineage: Eukaryota > Metazoa > Chordata > Mammalia > Primates > Aotidae > Aotus > Aotus nancymaae. The sequence goes on along the minus strand of NW_026988441.1, from coordinate 11,733,254 downwards.
TTTGGACTAACTCTATTACCTCTGCTAGAAATTAACACAGAAATTTCACAGTTGATTGACAAGAATGAGAATCAGTGCTAAAGAGTCAAAATGTAACCAAATCCTTTCTCACTGAAAGAATGCTCAACGCAAGTGGACACAGTTCCCCCATTCGAACTTCAGCATCTATGCACTTAGAGGCAAGTTTTTCAAATTACACAGCTAAAACTGTCCCCGCTTTAAGTGCTGTAAAGCACTTAAAGCGGGGACAGTTTTAGCTGTGTATTTTCCAAAAGTTGTGTGCTCTACAAATAAAAAGCTGCTTTTGTTGCTACCTTTGGTCCGCAGGAGGAATGGGAGTCCTTTGCGGAGAGCATGGGAGACCCATGAGTCCTTTGCCGTCCTCTTTTCTGCCTCTGAGGGTGAAATGAGAGTGTGCAGCACTTTGGTAGGTAGCCATTCTCCCAGTTCGGCTCGGGGCGCAGCATAGCTGCAGTCCTCCTTGTGTGGCTACATTCATCATGAGCCGTGTCTGAAAGAACTGATCGCATTTCACAGGCTAGCATGCTGTCTGTCTGACTGTGCTGGTGTTTTAACGAGAGCATCGTTGACAATTCTGTAACCTGAGAGCGCTGCCTAATTGTATTCTATGTAATAATGCGTGGGCTTGAGGAGGAGGCAGGTTTGGGGGAGAAGGAGGGAGAATGCACGTGTGGATCAGGGAAAGGCCTCTCCTTCTTTGGAGCACGGATGGGTTCAGTGCCCTCCTCATACTACTAAGTCTTTGGCTCGACACTACCAGTTGTGTGTCTAAAGTTTCTGTGTGTGTGTTTGTATGTGTGTGTCTGTCTCTAGGGCTGAGCAGGACCTCCACCTTCCTGTGGTAGCATGTTACTCAGAAGCTTGCATAAATCCCAGCCCTCCTGGAGACACAGTACATGTATGTTCTTAGAAAGTTTTCTTAATGATTGGTGACAGAGCGGTGATTTAAAGGAGCTCGTTCTCCATTTCCCACTAAGGCCAGCTCCTCTTTGCGGAAGAGGGTCCTTGACTCTTACTTTGTAGCAGGAACCCCTAAGTACATGGACCCTTTTCAAAAGTTACAGGCTGAAAGTCAAGATCTCTCACGTTAAACCCAATGTTGCAACTTTAACTGGGCAAACTCTCATTAGAGACCCGGGGGCAATGACTGTGCGGATGGAAGCTGATGTCTTTTCAGGGTGACTTCAGTGCAGTAAAGCTCTTGCTGAGACGTTTAACTCTAAAATCGGGCATTGGGGAGGCACTGCACCCTCTGAAATTAGAGGTCAGGGGATTTGGATTTCATTTCCAACCATCCGCCACTCATTCAGCCACTCACATTCAAGTGACAAGCCTTAGGCCAGTCACTTTCTGTATCTGTTTCTCGACTTTTGCGCAGCGGTTTCTGTGGGACGTGAGGCCCACTGGGAAGTGATCCCCTTTTCAGCTCAGTGCCTGGGATTTTGGGCATACTTGTCAACCTGGACTTATATACACCTACGATTTTGGACTAACTCTATTACCTCTGCTAGAAATTAACACAGAAATTTCACAGTTGATTGACAAGAATGAGAATCAGTGCTAAAGAGTCAAAATGTAACCAAATCCTTTCTCACTGAAAGAATGCTCAACGCAAGTGGACACAGTTCCCCCATTCGAACTTCAGCATCTATGCACTTAGAGGCAAGTTTTTCAAATTACACAGCTAAAACTGTCCCCGCTTTAAGTGCTGTAAAGCACTTAAAGCGGGGACAGTTTTAGCTGTGTATTTTCCAAAAGTTGTGTGCTCTACAAATAAAAAGCTGCTTTTGTTGCTACCTTTGGTCCGCAGGAGGAATGGGAGTCCTTTGCGGAGAGCATGGGAGACCCATGAGTCCTTTGCCGTCCTCTTTTCTGCCTCTGAGGGTGAAATGAGAGTGTGCAGCACTTTGGTAGGTAGCCATTCTCCCAGTTCGGCTCGGGGCGCAGCATAGCTGCAGTCCTCCTTGTGTGGCTACATTCATCATGAGCCGTGTCTGAAAGAACTGATCGCATTTCACAGGCTAGCATGCTGTCTGTCTGACGGTGCTGGTGTTTTAACGAGAGCATCGTTGACAATTCTGTAACCTGAGAGCGCTGCCTAATTGTATTCTGTGTAATAATGCGTGGGCTTGAGGAGGAGGCAGGTTTGGGGGAGAAGGAGGGAGAATGCACGTGTGGATCAGGGAAAGGCCTCTCCTTCTTTGGAGCACGGATGGGTTCAGTGCCCTCCTCATACTACTAAGTCTTTGGCTCGACACTACCAGTTGTGTGTCTAAAGTTTCTGTGTGTGTGTTTGTATGTGTGTGTCTGTCTCTAGGGCTGAGCAGGACCTCCACCTTCCTGTGGTAGCATGTTACTCAGAAACTTGCACAAATCCCAGCCCTCCTGGAGACACAGTACATGTATGTTCTTAGAAAGTTTTCTTAATGATTGGTGACAGAGCGGTGGTTTAAAGGAGCTCGTTCTCCATTTCCCACTAAGGCCAGCTCCTCTTTGCGGAAGAGGGTCCTTGACTCTTACTTTGTAGCAGGAACCCCTAAGTACATGGACCCTTTTCAAAAGTTACAGGCTGAAAGTCAAGATCTCTCACGTTAAACCCAATGTTGCAACTTTAACTGGGCAAACTCTCATTAGAGACCCGGGGGCAATGACTGTGCGGATGGAAGCTGATGTCTTTTCAGGGTGACTTCAGTGCAGTAAAGCTCTTGCTGAGACGTTTAACTCTAAAATCGGGCATTGGGGAGGCACTGCACCCTCTGAAATTAGAGGTCAGGGGATTTGGATTTCATTTCCAACCATCCGCCACTCATTCAGCCACTCACATTCAAGTGACAAGCCTTAGGCCAGTCACTTTCTGTATCTGTTTCTCGACTTTTGCGCAGCGGTTTCTGTGGGACGTGAGGCCCACTGGGAAGTGATCCCCTTTTCAGCTCAGTGCCTGGGATTTTGGGCATACTTGTCAACCTGGACTTATATACACCTACGATTTTGGACTAACTCTATTACCTCTGCTAGAAATTAACACAGAAATTTCACAGTTGATTGACAAGAATGAGAATCAGTGCTAAAGAGTCAAAATGTAACCAAATCCTTTCTCACTGAAAGAATGCTCAACGCAAGTGGACACAGTTCCCCCATTCGAACTTCAGCATCTATGCACTTAGAGGCAAGTTTTTCAAATTACACAGCTAAAACTGTCCCCGCTTTAAGTGCTGTAAAGCACTTAAAGCGGGGACAGTTTTAGCTGTGTATTTTCCAAAAGTTGTGTGCTCTACAAATAAAAAGCTGCTTTTGTTGCTACCTTTGGTCCGCAGGAGGAATGGGAGTCCTTTGCGGAGAGCATGGGAGACCCATGAGTCCTTTGCCGTCCTCTTTTCTGCCTCTGAGGGTGAAATGAGAGTGTGCAGCACTTTGGTAGGTAGCCATTCTCCCAGTTCGGCTCGGGGCGCAGCATAGCTGCAGTCCTCCTTGTGTGGCTACATTCATCATGAGCCGTGTCTGAAAGAACTGATCGCATTTCACAGGCTAGCATGCTGTCTGTCTGACGGTGCTGGTGTTTTAACGAGAGCATCGTTGACAATTCTGTAACCTGAGAGCGCTGCCTAATTGTATTCTATGTAATAATGCGTGGGCTTGAGGAGGAGGCAGGTTTGGGGGAGAAGGAGGGAGAATGCACGTGTGGATCAGGGAAAGGCCTCTCCTTCTTTGGAGCACGGATGGGTTCAGTGCCCTCCTCATACTACTAAGTCTTTGGCTCGACACTACCAGTTGTGTGTCTAAAGTTTCTGTGTGTGTGTTTGTATGTGTGTGTCTGTCTCTAGGGCTGAGCAGGACCTCCACCTTCCTGTGGTAGCATGTTACTCAGAAGCTTGCACAAATCCCAGCCCTCCTGGAGACACAGTACATGTATGTTCTTAGAAAGTTTTCTTAATGATTGGTGACAGAGCGGTGATTTAAAGGAGCTCGTTCTCCATTTCCCACTAAGGCCAGCTCCTCTTTGCGGAAGAGGGTCCTTGACTCTTACTTTGTAGCAGGAACCCCTAAGTACATGGACCCTTTTCAAAAGTTACAGGCTGAAAGTCAAGATCTCTCACGTTAAACCCAATGTTGCAACTTTAACTGGGCAAACTCTCATTAGAGACCCGGGGGCAATGACTGTGCGGATGGAAGCTGATGTCTTTTCAGGGTGACTTCAGTGCAGTAAAGCTCTTGCTGAGACGTTTAACTCTAAAATCGGGCATTGGGGAGGCACTGCACCCTCTGAAATTAGAGGTCAGGGGATTTGGATTTCATTTCCAACCATCCGCCACTCATTCAGCCACTCACATTCAAGTGACAAGCCTTAGGCCAGTCACTTTCTGTATCTGTTTCTCGACTTTTGCGCAGCGGTTTCTGTGGGACGTGAGGCCCACTGGGAAGTGATCCCCTTTTCAGCTCAGTGCCTGGGATTTTGGGCATACTTGTCAACCTGGACTTATATACACCTACGATTTTGGACTAACTCTATTACCTCTGCTAGAAATTAACACAGAAATTTCACAGTTGATTGACAAGAATGCGAATCAGTGCTAAAGAGTCAAAATGTAACCAAATCCTTTCTCACTGAAAGAATGCTCAACGCAAGTGGACACAGTTCCCCCATTCGAACTTCAGCATCTATGCACTTAGAGGCAAGTTTTTCAAATTACACAGCTAAAACTGTCCCCGCTTTAAGTGCTGTAAAGCACTTAAAGCGGGGACAGTTTTAGCTGTGTATTTTCCAAAAGTTGTGTGCTCTACAAATAAAAAGCTGCTTTTGTTGCTACCTTTGGTCCGCAGGAGGAATGGGAGTCCTTTGCGGAGAGCATGGGAGACCCATGAGTCCTTTGCCGTCCTCTTTTCTGCCTCTGAGGGTGAAATGAGAGTGTGCAGCACTTTGGTAGGTAGCCATTCTCCCAGTTCGGCTCGGGGCGCAGCATAGCTGCAGTCCTCCTTGTGTGGCTACATTCATCATGAGCCGTGTCTGAAAGAACTGATCGCATTTCACAGGCTAGCATGCTGTCTGTCTGACGGTGCTGGTGTTTTAACGAGAGCATCGTTGACAATTCTGTAACCTGAGAGCGCTGCCTAATTGTATTCTATGTAATAATGCGTGGGCTTGAGGAGGAGGCAGGTTTGGGGGAGAAGGAGGGAGAATGCACGTGTGGATCAGGGAAAGGCCTCTCCTTCTTTGGAGCACGGATGGGTTCAGTGCCCTCCTCATACTACTAAGTCTTTGGCTCGACACTACCAGTTGTGTGTCTAAAGTTTCTGTGTGTGTGTTTGTATGTGTGTGTCTGTCTCTAGGGCTGAGCAGGACCTCCACCTTCCTGTGGTAGCATGTTACTCAGAACCTTGCACAAATCCCAGCCCTCCTGGAGACACAGTACATGTATGTTCTTAGAAAGTTTTCTTAATGATTGGTGACAGAGCGGTGATTTAAAGGAGCTCGTTCTCCATTTCCCACTAAGGCCAGCTCCTCTTTGCGGAAGAGGGTCCTTGACTCTTACTTTGTAGCAGGAACCCCTAAGTACATGGACCCTTTTCAAAAGTTACAGGCTGAAAGTCAAGATCTCTCACGTTAAACCCAATGTTGCAACTTTAACTGGGCAAACTCTCATTAGAGACCCGGGGGCAATGACTGTGCGGATGGAAGCTGATGTCTTTTCAGGGTGACTTCAGTGCAGTAAAGCTCTTGCTGAGACGTTTAACTCTAAAATCGGGCATTGGGGAGGCACTGCACCCTCTGAAATTAGAGGTCAGGGGATTTGGATTTCATTTCCAACCATCCGCCACTCATTCAGCCACTCACATTCAAGTGACAAGCCTTAGGCCAGTCACTTTCTGTATCTGTTTCTCGACTTTTGCGCAGCGGTTTCTGTGGGACGTGAGGCCCACTGGGAAGTGATCCCCTTTTCAGCTCAGTGCCTGGGATTTTGGGCATACTTGTCAACCTGGACTTATATACACCTACGATTTTGGACTAACTCTATTACCTCTGCTAGAAATTAACACAGAAATTTCACAGTTGATTGACAAGAATGAGAATCAGTGCTAAAGAGTCAAAATGTAACCAAATCCTTTCTCACTGAAAGAATGCTCAACGCAAGTGGACACAGTTCCCCCATTCGAACTTCAGCATCTATGCACTTAGAGGCAAGTTTTTCAAATTACACAGCTAAAACTGTCCCCGCTTTAAGTGCTGTAAAGCACTTAAAGCGGGGACAGTTTTAGCTGTGTATTTTCCAAAAGTTGTGTGCTCTACAAATAAAAAGCTGCTTTTGTTGCTACCTTTGGTCCGCAGGAGGAATGGGAGTCCTTTGCGGAGAGCATGGGAGACCCATGAGTCCTTTGCCGTCCTCTTTTCTGCCTCTGAGGGTGAAATGAGAGTGTGCAGCACTTTGGTAGGTAGCCATTCTCCCAGTTCGGCTCGGGGCGCAGCATAGCTGCAGTCCTCCTTGTGTGGCTACATTCATCATGAGCCGTGTCTGAAAGAACTGATCGCATTTCACAGGCTAGCATGCTGTCTGTCTGACGGTGCTGGTGTTTTAACGAGAGCATCGTTGACAATTCTGTAACCTGAGAGCGCTGCCTAATTGTATTCTATGTAATAATGCGTGGGCTTGAGGAGGAGGCAGGTTTGGGGGAGAAGGAGGGAGAATGCACGTGTGGATCAGGGAAAGGCCTCTCCTTCTTTGGAGCACGGATGGGTTCAGTGCCCTCCTCATACTACTAAGTCTTTGGCTCGACACTACCAGTTGTGTGTCTAAAGTTTCTGTGTGTGTGTTTGTATGTGTGTGTCTGTCTCTAGGGCTGAGCAGGACCTCCACCTTCCTGTGGTAGCATGTTACTCAGAACCTTGCACAAATCCCAGCCCTCCTGGAGACACAGTACATGTATGTTCTTAGAAAGTTTTCTTAATGATTGGTGACAGAGCGGTGATTTAAAGGAGCTCGTTCTCCATTTCCCACTAAGGCCAGCTCCTCTTTGCGGAAGAGGGTCCTTGACTCTTACTTTGTAGCAGGAACCCCTAAGTACATGGACCCTTTTCAAAAGTTACAGGCTGAAAGTCAAGATCTCTCACGTTAAACCCAATGTTGCAACTTTAACTGGGCAAACTCTCATTAGAGACCCGGGGGCAATGACTGTGCGGATGGAAGCTGATGTCTTTTCAGGGTGACTTCAGTGCAGTAAAGCTCTTGCTGAGACGTTTAACTCTAAAATCGGGCATTGGGGAGGCACTGCACCCTCTGAAATTAGAGGTCAGGGGATTTGGATTTCATTTCCAACCATCCGCCACTCATTCAGCCACTCACATTCAAGTGACAAGCCTTAGGCCAGTCACTTTCTGTATCTGTTTCTCGACTTTTGTGCAGCGGTTTCTGTGGGACGTGAGGCCCACTGGGAAGTGATCCCCTTTTCAGCTCAGTGCCTGGGATTTTGGGCATACTTGTCAACCTGGACTTATATACACCTACGATTTTGGACTAACTCTATTACCTCTGCTAGAAATTAACACAGAAATTTCACAGTTGATTGACAAGAATGAGAATCAGTGCTAAAGAGTCAAAATGTAACCAAATCCTTTCTCACTGAAAGAATGCTCAACGCAAGTGGACACAGTTCCCCCATTCGAACTTCAGCATCTATGCACTTAGAGGCAAGTTTTTCAAATTACACAGCTAAAACTGTCCCCGCTTTAAGTGCTGTAAAGCACTTAAAGCGGGGACAGTTTTAGCTGTGTATTTTCCAAAAGTTGTGTGCTCTACAAATAAAAAGCTGCTTTTGTTGCTACCTTTGGTCCGCAGGAGGAATGGGAGTCCTTTGCGGAGAGCATGGGAGACCCATGAGTCCTTTGCCGTCCTCTTTTCTGCCTCTGAGGGTGAAATGAGAGTGTGCAGCACTTTGGTAGGTAGCCATTCTCCCAGTTCGGCTCGGGGCGCAGCATAGCTGCAGTCCTCCTTGTGTGGCTACATTCATCATGAGCCGTGTCTGAAAGAACTGATCGCATTTCACAGGCTAGCATGCTGTCTGTCTGACTGTGCTGGTGTTTTAACGAGAGCATCGTTGACAATTCTGTAACCTGAGAGCGCTGCCTAATTGTATTCTATGTAATAATGCGTGGGCTTGAGGAGGAGGCAGGTTTGGGGGAGAAGGAGGGAGAATGCACGTGTGGATCAGGGAAAGGCCTCTCCTTCTTTGGAGCACGGATGGGTTCAGTGCCCTCCTCATACTACTAAGTCTTTGGCTCGACACTACCAGTTGTGTGTCTAAAGTTTCTGTGTGTGTGTTTGTATGTGTGTGTCTGTCTCTAGGGCTGAGCAGGACCTCCACCTTCCTGTGGTAGCATGTTACTCAGAACCTTGCACAAATCCCAGCCCTCCTGGAGACACAGTACATGTATGTTCTTAGAAAGTTTTCTTAATGATTGGTGACAGAGCGGTGATTTAAAGGAGCTCGTTCTCCATTTCCCACTAAGGCCAGCTCCTCTTTGCGGAAGAGGGTCCTTGACTCTTACTTTGTAGCAGGAACCCCTAAGTACATGGACCCTTTTCAAAAGTTACAGGCTGAAAGTCAAGATCTCTCACGTTAAACCCAATGTTGCAACTTTAACTGGGCAAACTCTCATTAGAGACCCGGGGGCAATGACTGTGCGGATGGAAGCTGATGTCTTTTCAGGGTGACTTCAGTGCAGTAAAGCTCTTGCTGAGACGTTTAACTCTAAAATCGGGCATTGGGGAGGCACTGCACCCTCTGAAATTAGAGGTCAGGGGATTTGGATTTCATTTCCAACCATCCGCCACTCATTCAGCCACTCACATTCAAGTGACAAGCCTTAGGCCAGTCACTTTCTGTATCTGTTTCTCGACTTTTGCGCAGCGGTTTCTGTGGGACGTGAGGCCCACTGGGAAGTGATCCCCTTTTCAGCTCAGTGCCTGGGATTTTGGGCATACTTGTCAACCTGGACTTATATACACCTACGATTTTGGACTAACTCTATTACCTCTGCTAGAAATTAACACAGAAATTTCACAGTTGATTGACAAGAATGAGAATCAGTGCTAAAGAGTCAAAATGTAACCAAATCCTTTCTCACTGAAAGAATGCTCAACGCAAGTGGACACAGTTCCCCCATTCGAACTTCAGCATCTATGCACTTAGAGGCAAGTTTTTCAAATTACACAGCTAAAACTGTCCCCGCTTTAAGTGCTGTAAAGCACTTAAAGCGGGGACAGTTTTAGCTGTGTATTTTCCAAAAGTTGTGTGCTCTACAAATAAAAAGCTGCTTTTGTTGCTACCTTTGGTCCGCAGGAGGAATGGGAGTCCTTTGCGGAGAGCATGGGAGACCCATGAGTCCTTTGCCGTCCTCTTTTCTGCCTCTGAGGGTGAAATGAGAGTGTGCAGCACTTTGGTAGGTAGCCATTCTCCCAGTTCGGCTCGGGGCGCAGCATAGCTGCAGTCCTCCTTGTGTGGCTACATTCATCATGAGCCGTGTCTGAAAGAACTGATCGCATTTCACAGGCTAGCATGCTGTCTGTCTGACTGTGCTGGTGTTTTAACGAGAGCATCGTTGACAATTCTGTAACCTGAGAGCGCTGCCTAATTGTATTCTATGTAATAATGCGTGGGCTTGAGGAGGAGGCAGGTTTGGGGGAGAAGGAGGGAGAATGCACGTGTGGATCAGGGAAAGGCCTCTCCTTCTTTGGAGCACGGATGGGTTCAGTGCCCTCCTCATACTACTAAGCCTTTGGCTCGACACTACCAGTTGTGTGTCTAAAGATTCTGTGTGTGTGTTTGTATGTGTGTGTCTGTCTCTAGGGCTGAGCAGGACCTCCACCTTCCTGTGGTAGCATGTTACTCAGAACCTTGCACAAATCCCAGCCCTCCTGGAGACACAGTACATGTATGTTCTTAGAAAGTTTTCTTAATGATTGGTGACAGAGCGGTGATTTAAAGGAGCTCGTTCTCCATTTCCCACTAAGGCCAGCTACTCTTTGCGGAAGAGGGTCCTTGACTCTTACTTTGTAGCAGGAACCCCTAAGTACATGGACCCTTTTCAAAAGTTACAGGCTGAAAGTCAAGATCTCTCACGTTAAACCCAATGTTGCAACTTTAACTGGGCAAACTCTCATTAGAGACCCGGGGGCAATGACTGTCTGGATGGAAGCTGATGTCTTTTCAGGGTGACTTCAGTGCAGTAAAGCTCTTGCTGAGACGTTTAACTCTAAAATCGGGCATTGGGGAGGCACTGCACCCTCTGAAATTAGAGGTCAGGGGATTTGGATTTCATTTCCAACCATCCGCCACTCATTCAGCCACTCACATTCAAGTGACAAGCCTTAGGCCAGTCACTTTCTGTATCTGTTTCTCGACTTTTGCGCAGCGGTTTCTGTGGGACGTGAGGCCCACTGGGAAGTGATCCCCTTTTCAGCTCAGTGCCTGGGATTTTGGGCATACTTGTCAACCTGGACTTATATACACCTACGATTTTGGACTAACTCTATTACCTCTGCTAGAAATTAACACAGAAATTTCACAGTTGATTGACAAGAATGAGAATCAGTGCTAAAGAGTCAAAATGTAACCAAATCCTTTCTCACTGAAAGAATGCTCAACGCAAGTGGACACAGTTCCCCCATTCGAACTTCAGCATCTATGCACTTAGAGGCAAGTTTTTCAAATTACACAGCTAAAACTGTCCCCGCTTTAAGTGCTGTAAAGCACTTAAAGCGGGGACAGTTTTAGCTGTGTATTTTCCAAAAGTTGTGTGCTCTACAAATAAAAAGCTGCTTTTGTTGCTACCTTTGGTCCGCAGGAGTAATGGGAGTCCTTTGCGGAGAGCATGGGAGACCCATGAGTCCTTTGCCGTCCTCTTTTCTGCCTCTGAGGGTGAAATGAGAGTGTGCAGCACTTTGGTAGGTAGCCATTCTCCCAGTTCGGCTCGGGGCGCAGCATAGCTGCAGTCCTCCTTGTGTGGCTACATTCATCATGAGCCGTGTCTGAAAGAACTGATCACATTTCACAGGCTAGCATGCTGTCTGTCTGACTGTGCTGGTGTTTTAACGAGAGCATCGTTGACAATTCTGTAACCTGAGAGCGCTGCCTAATTGTATTCTATGTAATAATGCGTGGGCTTGAGGAGGAGGCAGGTTTGGGGGAGAAGGAGGGAGAATGCACGTGTGGATCAGGGAAAGGCCTCTCCTTCTTTGGAGCACGGATGGGTTCAGTGCCCTCCTCATACTACTAAGTCTTTGGCTCGACACTACCAGTTGTGTGTCTAAAGTTTCTGTGTGTGTGTTTGTATGTGTGTGTCTGTCTCTAGGGCTGAGCAGGACCTCCACCTTCCTGTGGTAGCATGTTACTCAGAAGCTTGCACAAATCCCAGCCCTCCTGGAGACACAGTACATGTATGTTCTTAGAAAGTTTTCTTAATGATTGGTGACAGAGCGGTGATTTAAAGGAGCTCGTTCTCCATTTCCCACTAAGGCCAGCTCCTCTTTGCGGAAGAGGGTCCTTGACTCTTACTTTGTAGCAGGAACCCCTAAGTACATGGACCCTTTTCAAAAGTTACAGGCTGAAAGTCAAGATCTCTCACGTTAAACCCAATGTTGCAACTTTAACTGGGCAAACTCTCATTAGAGACCCGGGGGCAATGACTGTGCGGATGGAAGCTGATGTCTTTTCAGGGTGACTTCAGTGCAGTAAAGCTCTTGCTGAGACGTTTAACTCTAAAATCGGGCATTGGGGAGGCACTGCACCCTCTGAAATTAGAGGTCAGGGGATTTGGATTTCATTTCCAACCATCCGCCACTCATTCAGCCACTCACATTCAAGTGACAAGCCTTAGGCCAGTCACTTTCTGTATCTGTTTCTCGACTTTTGCGCAGCGGTTTCTGTGGGACGTGAGGCCCACTGGGAAGTGATCCCCTTTTCAGCTCAGTGCCTGGGATTTGGGGCATACTTGTCAACCTGGACTTATATACACCTACGATTTTGGACTAACTCTATTACCTCTGCTAGAAATTAACACAGAAATTTCACAGTTGATTGACAAGAATGAGAATCAGTGCTAAAGAGTCAAAATGTAACCAAATCCTTTCTCACTGAAAGAATGCTCAACGCAAGTGGACACAGTTCCCCCATTCGAACTTCAGCATCTATGCACTTAGAGGCAAGTTTTTCAAATTACACAGCTAAAACTGTCCCCGCTTTAAGTGCTGTAAAGCACTTAAAGCGGGGACAGTTTTAGCTGTGTATTTTCCAAAAGTTGTGTGCTCTACAAATAAAAAGCTGCTTTTGTTGCTACCTTTGGTCCGCAGGAGGAATGGGAGTCCTTTGCGGAGAGCATGGGAGACCCATGAGTCCTTTGCCGTCCTCTTTTCTGCCTCTGAGGGTGAAATGAGAGTGTGCAGCACTTTGGTAGGTAGCCATTCTCCCAGTTCGGCTCTGGGCGCAGCATAGCTGCAGTCCTCCTTGTGTGGCTACATTCATCATGAGCCGTGTCTGAAAGAACTGATCGCATTTCACAGGCTAGCATGCTGTCTGTCTGACGGTGCTGGTGTTTTAACGAGAGCATCGTTGACAATTCTGTAACCTGAGAGCGCTGCCTAATTGTATTCTATGTAATAATGCGTGGGCTTGAGGAGGAGGCAGGTTTGGGGGAGAAGGAGGGAGAATGCACGTGTGGATCAGGGAAAGGCCTCTCCTTCTTTGGAGCACGGATGGGTTCAGTGCCCTCCTCATACTACTAAGTCTTTGGCTCGACACTACCAGTTGTGTGTCTAAAGTTTCTGTGTGTGTGTTTGTATGTGTGTGTCTGTCTCTAGGGCTGAGCAGGACCTCCACCTTCCTGTGGTAGCATGTTACTCAGAAGCTTGCACAAATCCCAGCCCTCCTGGAGACACAGTACATGTATGTTCTTAGAAAGTTTTCTTAATGATTGGTGACAGAGCGGTGATTTAAAGGAGCTCGTTCTCCATTTCCCACTAAGGCCAGCTCCTCTTTGCGGAAGAGGGTCCTTGACTCTTACTTTGTAGCAGGAACCCCTAAGTACATGGACCCTTTTCAAAAGTTACAGGCTGAAAGTCAAGATCTCTCACGTTAAACCCAATGTTGCAACTTTAACTGGGCAAACTCTCATTAGAGACCCGGGGGCAATGACTGTGCGGATGGAAGCTGATGTCTTTTCAGGGTGACTTCAGTGCAGTAAAGCTCTTGCTGAGACGTTTAACTCTAAAATCGGGCATTGAGGAGGCACTGCACCCTCTGAAATTAGAGGTCAGGGGATTTGGATTTCATTTCCAACCATCCGCCACTCATTCAGCCACTCACATTCAAGTGACAAGCCTTAGGCCAGTCACTTTCTGTATCTGTTTCTCGACTTTTGCGCAGCGGTTTCTGTGGGACGTGAGGCCCACTGGGAAGTGATCCCCTTTTCAGCTCAGTGCCTGGGATTTTGGGCATACTTGTCAACCTGGACTTATATACACCTACGATTTTGGACTAACTCTATTACCTCTGCTAGAAATTAACACAGAAATTTCACAGTTGATTGACAAGAATGAGAATCAGTGCTAAAGAGTCAAAATGTAACCAAATCCTTTCTCACTGAAAGAATGCTCAACGCAAGTGGACACAGTTCCCCCATTCGAACTTCAGCATCTATGCACTTAGAGGCAAGTTTTTCAAATTACACAGCTAAAACTGTCCCCGCTTTAAGTGCTGTAAAGCACTTAAAGCGGGGACAGTTTTAGCTGTGTATTTTCCAAAAGTTGTGTGCTCTACAAATAAAAAGCTGCTTTTGTTGCTACCTTTGGTCCGCAGGAGGAATGGGAGTCCTTTGCGGAGAGCATGGGAGACCCATGAGTCCTTTGCCGTCCTCTTTTCTGCCTCTGAGGGTGAAATGAGAGTGTGCAGCACTTTGGTAGGTAGCCATTCTCCCAGTTCGGCTCGGGGCGCAGCATAGCTGCAGTCCTCCTTGTGTGGCTACATTCATCATGAGCCGTGTCTGAAAGAACTGATCGCATTTCACAGGCTAGCATGCTGTCTGTCTGACGGTGCTGGTGTTTTAACGAGAGCATCGTTGACAATTCTGTAACCTGAGAGCGCTGCCTAATTGTATTCTATGTAATAATGCGTGGGCTTGAGGAGGAGGCAGGTTTGGGGGAGAAGGAGGGAGAATGCACGTGTGGATCAGGGAAAGGCCTCTCCTTCTTTGGAGCACGGATGGGTTCAGTGCCCTCCTCATACTACTAAGTCTTTGGCTCGACACTACCAGTTGTGTGTCTAAAGTTTCTGTGTGTGTGTTTGTATGTGTGTGTCTGTCTCTAGGGCTGAGCAGGACCTCCACCTTCCTGTGGTAGCATGTTACTCAGAAGCTTGCACAAATCCCAGCCCTCCTGGAGACACAGTACATGTATGTTCTTAGAAAGTTTTCTTAATGATTGGTGACAGAGCGGTGATTTAAAGGAGCTCGTTCTCCATTTCCCACTAAGGCCAGCTCCTCTTTGCGGAAGAGGGTCCTTGACTCTTACTTTGTAGCAGGAACCCCTAAGTACATGGACCCTTTTCAAAAGTTACAGGCTGAAAGTCAAGATCTCTCACGTTAAACCCAATGTTGCAACTTTAACTGGGCAAACTCTCATTAGAGACCCGGGGGCAATGACTGTGCGGATGGAAGCTGATGTCTTTTCAGGGTGACTTCAGTGCAGTAAAGCTCTTGCTGAGACGTTTAACTCTAAAATCGGGCATTGGGGAGGCACTGCACCCTCTGAAATTAGAGGTCAGGGGATTTGGATTTCATTTCCAACCATCCGCCACTCATTCAGCCACTCACATTCAAGTGACAAGCCTTAGGCCAGTCACTTTCTGTATCTGTTTCTCGACTTTTGCGCAGCGGTTTCTGTGGGACGTGAGGCCCACTGGGAAGTGATCCCCTTTTCAGCTCAGTGCCTGGGATTTTGGGCATACTTGTCAACCTGGACTTATATACACCTACGATTTTGGACTAACTCTATTACCTCTGCTAGAAATTAACACAGAAATTTCACAGTTGATTGACAAGAATGAGAATCAGTGCTAAAGAGTCAAAATGTAACCAAATCCTTTCTCACTGAAAGAATGCTCAACGCAAGTGGACACAGTTCCCCCATTCGAACTTCAGCATCTATGCACTTAGAGGCAAGTTTTTCAAATTACACAGCTAAAACTGTCCCCGCTTTAAGTGCTGTAAAGCACTTAAAGCGGGGACAGTTTTAGCTGTGTATTTTCCAAAAGTTGTGTGCTCTACAAATAAAAAGCTGCTTTTGTTGCTACCTTTGGTCCGCAGGAGGAATGGGAGTCCTTTGCGGAGAGCATGGGAGACCCATGAGTCCTTTGCCGTCCTCTTTTCTGCCTCTGAGGGTGAAATGAGAGTGTGCAGCACTTTGGTAGGTAGCCATTCTCCCAGTTCGGCTCGGGGCGCAGCATAGCTGCAGTCCTCCTTGTGTGGCTACATTCATCATGAGCCGTGTCTGAAAGAACTGATCGCATTTCACAGGCTAGCATGCTGTCTGTCTGACTGTGCTGGTGTTTTAACGAGAGCATCGTTGACAATTCTGTAACCTGAGAGCGCTGCCTAATTGTATTCTATGTAATAATGCGTGGGCTTGAGGAGGAGGCAGGTTTGGGGGAGAAGGAGGGAGAATGCACGTGTGGATCAGGGAAAGGCCTCTCCTTCTTTGGAGCACGGATGGGTTCAGTGCCCTCCTCATACTACTAAGCCTTTGGCTCGACACTACCAGTTTTGTGTCTAAAGATTCTGTGTGTGTGTTTGTATGTGTGTGTCTGTCTCTAGGGCTGAGCAGGACCTCCACCTTCCTGTGGTAGCATGTTACTCAGAACCTTGCACAAATCCCAGCCCTCCTGGAGACACAGTACATGTATGTTCTTAGAAAGTTTTCTTAATGATTGGTGACAGAGCGGTGATTTAAAGGAGCTCGTTCTCCATTTCCCACTAAGGCCAGCTACTCTTTGCGGAAGAGGGTCCTTGACTCTTACTTTGTAGCAGGAACCCCTAAGTACATGGACCCTTTTCAAAAGTTACAGGCTGAAAGTCAAGATCTCTCACGTTAAACCCAATGTTGCAACTTTAACTGGGCAAACTCTCATTAGAGACCCGGGGGCAATGACTGTCTGGATGGAAGCTGATGTCTTTTCAGGGTGACTTCAGTGCAGTAAAGCTCTTGCTGAGACGTTTAACTCTAAAATCGGGCATTGGGGAGGCACTGCACCCTCTGAAATTAGAGGTCAGGGGATTTGGATTTCATTTCCAACCATCCGCCACTCATTCAGCCACTCACATTCAAGTGACAAGCCTTAGGCCAGTCACTTTCTGTATCTGTTTCTCGACTTTTGCGCAGCGGTTTCTGTGGGACGTGAGGCCCACTGGGAAGTGATCCCCTTTTCAGCTCAGTGCCTGGGATTTGGGGCATACTTGTCAACCTGGACTTATATACACCTACGATTTTGGACTAACTCTATTACCTCTGCTAGAAATTAACACAGAAATTTCACAGTTGATTGACAAGAATGAGAATCAGTGCTAAAGAGTCAAAATGTAACCAAATCCTTTCTCACTGAAAGAATGCTCAACGCAAGTGGACACAGTTCCCCCATTCGAACTTCAGCATCTATGCACTTAGAGGCAAGTTTTTCAAATTACACAGCTAAAACTGTCCCCGCTTTAAGTGCTTTACAGTATTTTCCAAAAGTTGTGTGCTCTACAAATAAAAAGCTGCTTTTGTTGCTACCTTTGGTCCGCAGGAGGAATGGGAGTCCTTTGCGGAGAGCATGGGAGACCCATGAGTCCTTTGCCGTCCTCTTTTCTGCCTCTGAGGGTGAAATGAGAGTGTGCAGCACTTTGGTAGGTAGCCATTCTCCCAGTTCGGCTCGGGGCGCAGCATAGCTGCAGTCCTCCTTGTGTGGCTACATTCATCATGAGCCGTGTCTGAAAGAACTGGTCGCATTTCACAGGCTAGCATGCTGTCTGTCTGACGGTGCTGGTGTTTTAACGAGAGCATCATTGACAATTCTGTAACCTGAGAGCGCTGCCTAATTGTATTCTATGTAATAATGCGTGGGCTTGAGGAGGAGGCAGGTTTGGGGAAGAAGGAGGGAGAATGCACGTGTGGATCAGGGAAAGGCCTCTCCTTCTTTGGAGCACGGATGGGTTCAGTGCCCTCCTCATACTACTAAGCCTTTGGCTCGACACTACCAGTTGTGTGTCTAAAGTTTCTGTGTGTGTGTTTGTATGTGTGTGTCTGTCTCTAGGGCTGAGCAGGACCTCCACCTTCCTGTGGTAGCATGTTACTCAGAAGCTTGCACAAATCCCAGCCCTCCTGCAGACACAGTACATGTATGTTCTTAGAAAGTTTTCTTAATGATTGGTGACAGAGCGGTGGTTTAAAGGAGCTCGTTCTCCATTTCCCACTAAGGCCAGCTCCTCTTTGCGGAAGAGGGTCCTTGACTCTTACTTTGTAGCAGGAACCCCTAAGTACATGGACCCTTTTCAAAAGTTACAGGCTGAAAGTCAAGATCTCTCACGTTAAACCCAATGTTGCAACTTTAACTGGGCAAACTCTCATTAGAGACCCGGGGGCAATGACTGTGCGGATGGAAGCTGATGTCTTTTCAGGGTGACTTCAGTGCAGCAAAGCTCTTGCTGAGACGTTTAACTCTAAAATCGGGCATTGGGGAGGCACTGCACCCTCTGAAATTAGAGGTCAGGGGATTTGGATTTCATTTCCAACCATCCGCCACTCATTCAGCCACTCACATTCAAGTGACAAGCCTTAGGCCAGTCACTTTCTGTATCTGTTTCACGACTTTTGCGCAGCGGTTTCTGTGGGACGTGAGGCCCACTGGGAAGTGATCCCCTTTTCAGCTCAGTGCCTGGGATTTGGGGCATACTTGTCAACCTGGACTTATATACACCTACGATTTTGGACTAACTCTATTACCTCTGCTAGAAATTAACACAGAAATTTCACAGTTGATTGACAAGAATGAGAATCAGTGCTAAAGAGTCAAAATGTAACCAAATCCTTTCTCACTGAAAGAATGCTCAACGCAAGTGGACACAGTTCCCCCATTCGAACTTCAGCATCTATGCACTTAGAGGCAAGTTTTTCAAATTACACAGCTAAAACTGTCCCCGCTTTAAGTCTTAAAGCGGGGACAGTTTTAGCTGTGTATTTTCCAAAAGTTGTGTGCTCTACAAATAAAAAGCTGCTTTTGTTGCTACCTTTGGTCCGCAGGAGGAATGGGAGTCCTTTGCGGAGAGCATGGGAGACCCATGAGTCCTTTGCCGTCCTCTTTTCTGCCTCTGAGGGTGAAATGAGAGTGTGCAGCACTTTGGTAGGTAGCCATTCTCCCAGTTCGGCTCGGGGCGCAGCATAGCTGCAGTCCTCCTTGTGTGGCTACATTCATCATGAGCCGTGTCTGAAAGAACTGATCGCATTTCACAGGCTAGCATGCTGTCTGTCTGACGGTGCTGGTGTTTTAACGAGAGCATCGTTGACAATTCTGTAACCTGAGAGCGCTGCCTAATTGTATTCTATGTAATAATGCGTGGGCTTGAGGAGGAGGCAGGTTTGGGGGAGAAGGAGGGAGAATGCACGTGTGGATCAGGGAAAGGCCTCTCCTTCTTTGGAGCACGGATGGGTTCAGTGCCCTCCTCATACTACTAAGTCTTTGGCTCGACACTACCAGTTGTGTGTCTAAAGTTTCTGTGTGTGTGTTTGTATGTGTGTGTCTGTCTCTAGGGCTGAGCAGGACCTCCACCTTCCTGTGGTAGCATGTTACTCAGAAGCTTGCACAAATCCCAGCCCTCCTGGAGACACAGTACATGTATGTTCTTAGAAAGTTTTCTTAATGATTGGTGACAGAGCGGTGATTTAAAGGAGCTCGTTCTCCATTTCCCACTAAGGCCAGCTCCTCTTTGCGGAAGAGGGTCCTTGACTCTTACTTTGTAGCAGGAACCCCTAAGTACATGGACCCTTTTCAAAAGTTACAGGCTGAAAGTCAAGATCTCTCACGTTAAACCCAATGTTGCAACTTTAACTGGGCAAACTCTCATTAGAGACCCGGGGGCAATGACTGTGCGGATGGAAGCTGATGTCTTTTCAGGGTGACTTCAGTGCAGTAAAGCTCTTGCTGAGACGTTTAACTCTAAAATCGGGCATTGGGGAGGCACTGCACCCTCTGAAATTAGAGGTCAGGGGATTTGGATTTCATTTCCAACCATCCGCCACTCATTCAGCCACTCACATTCAAGTGACAAGCCTTAGGCCAGTCACTTTCTGTATCTGTTTCTCGACTTTTGCGCAGCGGTTTCTGTGGGACGTGAGGCCCACTGGGAAGTGATCCCCTTTTCAGCTCAGTGCCTGGGATTTTGGGCATACTTGTCAACCTGGACTTATATACACCTACGATTTTGAACTAACTCTATTACCTCTGCTAGAAATTAACACAGAAATTTCACAGTTGATTGACAAGAATGAGAATCAGTGCTAAAGAGTCAAAATGTAACCAAATCCTTTCTCACTGAAAGAATGCTCAACGCAAGTGGACACAGTTCCCCCATTCGAACTTCAGCATCTATGCACTTAGAGGCAAGTTTTTCAAATTACACAGCTAAAACTGTCCCCGCTTTAAGTGCTGTAAAGCACTTAAAGCGGGGACAGTTTTAGCTGTGTATTTTCCAAAAGTTGTGTGCTCTACAAATAAAAAGCTGCTTTTGTTGCTACCTTTGGTCCGCAGGAGGAATGGGAGTCCTTTGCGGAGAGCATGGGAGACCCATGAGTCCTTTGCCGTCCTCTTTTCTGCCTCTGAGGGTGAAATGAGAGTGTGCAGCACTTTGGTAGGTAGCCATTCTCCCAGTTCGGCTCGGGGCGCAGCATAGCTGCAGTCCTCCTTGTGTGGCTACATTCATCATGAGCCGTGTCTGAAAGAACTGATCGCATTTCACAGGCTAGCATGCTGTCTGTCTGACGGTGCTGGTGTTTTAACGAGAGCATCGTTGACAATTCTGTAACCTGAGAGCGCTGCCTAATTGTATTCTATGTAATAATGCGTGGGCTTGAGGAGGAGGCAGGTTTGGGGGAGAAGGAGGGAGAATGCACGTGTGGATCAGGGAAAGGCCTCTCCTTCTTTGGAGCACGGATGGGTTCAGTGCCCTCCTCATACTACTAAGTCTTTGGCTCGACACTACCAGTTGTGTGTCTAAAGTTTCTGTGTGTGTGTTTGTATGTGTGTGTCTGTCTCTAGGGCTGAGCAGGACCTCCACCTTCCTGTGGTAGCATGTTACTCAGAAGCTTGCACAAATCCCAGCCCTCCTGGAGACACAGTACATGTATGTTCTTAGAAAGTTTTCTTAATGATTGGTGACAGAGCGGTGATTTAAAGGAGCTCGTTCTCCATTTCCCACTAAGGCCAGCTCCTCTTTGCGGAAGAGGGTCCTTGACTCTTACTTTGTAGCAGGAACCCCTAAGTACATGGACCCTTTTCAAAAGTTACAGGCTGAAAGTCAAGATCTCTCACGTTAAACCCAATGTTGCAACTTTAACTGGGCAAACTCTCATTAGAGACCCGGGGGCAATGACTGTGCGGATGGAAGCTGATGTCTTTTCAGGGTGACTTCAGTGCAGTAAAGCTCTTGCTGAGACGTTTAACTCTAAAATCGGGCATTGGGGAGGCACTGCACCCTCTGAAATTAGAGGTCAGGGGATTTGGATTTCATTTCCAACCATCCGCCACTCATTCAGCCACTCACATTCAAGTGACAAGCCTTAGGCCAGTCACTTTCTGTATCTGTTTCTCGACTTTTGCGCAGCGGTTTCTGTGGGACGTGAGGCCCACTGGGAAGTGATCCCCTTTTCAGCTCAGTGCCTGGGATTTTGGGCATACTTGTCAACCTGGACTTATATACACCTACGATTTTGGACTAACTCTATTACCTCTGCTAGAAATTAACACAGAAATTTCACAGTTGATTGACAAGAATGAGAATCAGTGCTAAAGAGTCAAAATGTAACCAAATCCTTTCTCACTGAAAGAATGCTCAACGCAAGTGGACACAGTTCCCCCATTCGAACTTCAGCATCTATGCACTTAGAGGCAAGTTTTTCAAATTACACAGCTAAAACTGTCCCCGCTTTAAGTGCTGTAAAGCACTTAAAGCGGGGACAGTTTTAGCTGTGTATTTTCCAAAAGTTGTGTGCTCTACAAATAAAAAGCTGCTTTTGTTGCTACCTTTGGTCCGCAGGAGGAATGGGAGTCCTTTGCGGAGAGCATGGGAGACCCATGAGTCCTTTGCCGTCCTCTTTTCTGCCTCTGAGGGTGAAATGAGAGTGTGCAGCACTTTGGTAGGTAGCCATTCTCCCAGTTCGGCTCGGGGCGCAGCATAGCTGCAGTCCTCCTTGTGTGGCTACATTCATCATGAGCCGTGTCTGAAAGAACTGATCGCATTTCACAGGCTAGCATGCTGTCTGTCTGACTGTGCTGGTGTTTTAACGAGAGCATCGTTGACAATTCTGTAACCTGAGAGCGCTGCCTAATTGTATTCTATGTAATAATGCGTGGGCTTGAGGAGGAGGCAGGTTTGGGGGAGAAGGAGGGAGAATGCACGTGTGGATCAGGGAAAGGCCTCTCCTTCTTTGGAGCACGGATGGGTTCAGTGCCCTCCTCATACTACTAAGCCTTTGGCTCGACACTACCAGTTTTGTGTCTAAAGATTCTGTGTGTGTGTTTGTATGTGTGTGTCTGTCTCTAGGGCTGAGCAGGACCTCCACCTTCCTGTGGTAGCATGTTACTCAGAACCTTGCACAAATCCCAGCCCTCCTGGAGACACAGTACATGTATGTTCTTAGAAAGTTTTCTTAATGATTGGTGACAGAGCGGTGATTTAAAGGAGCTCGTTCTCCATTTCCCACTAAGGCCAGCTACTCTTTGCGGAAGAGGGTCCTTGACTCTTACTTTGTAGCAGGAACCCCTAAGTACATGGACCCTTTTCAAAAGTTACAGGCTGAAAGTCAAGATCTCTCACGTTAAACCCAATGTTGCAACTTTAACTGGGCAAACTCTCATTAGAGACCCGGGGGCAATGACTGTCTGGATGGAAGCTGATGTCTTTTCAGGGTGACTTCAGTGCAGTAAAGCTCTTGCTGAGACGTTTAACTCTAAAATCGGGCATTGGGGAGGCACTGCACCCTCTGAAATTAGAGGTCAGGGGATTTGGATTTCATTTCCAACCATCCGCCACTCATTCAGCCACTCACATTCAAGTGACAAGCCTTAGGCCAGTCACTTTCTGTATCTGTTTCTCGACTTTTGCGCAGCGGTTTCTGTGGGACGTGAGGCCCACTGGGAAGTGATCCCCTTTTCAGCTCAGTGCCTGGGATTTGGGGCATACTTGTCAACCTGGACTTATATACACCTACGATTTTGGACTAACTCTATTACCTCTGCTAGAAATTAACACAGAAATTTCACAGTTGATTGACAAGAATGAGAATCAGTGCTAAAGAGTCAAAATGTAACCAAATCCTTTCTCACTGAAAGAATGCTCAACGCAAGTGGACACAGTTCCCCCATTCGAACTTCAGCATCTATGCACTTAGAGGCAAGTTTTTCAAATTACACAGCTAAAACTGTCCCCGCTTTAAGTGCTTTACAGTATTTTCCAAAAGTTGTGTGCTCTACAAATAAAAAGCTGCTTTTGTTGCTACCTTTGGTCCGCAGGAGGAATGGGAGTCCTTTGCGGAGAGCATGGGAGACCCATGAGTCCTTTGCCGTCCTCTTTTCTGCCTCTGAGGGTGAAATGAGAGTGTGCAGCACTTTGGTAGGTAGCCATTCTCCCAGTTCGGCTCGGGGCGCAGCATAGCTGCAGTCCTCCTTGTGTGGCTACATTCATCATGAGCCGTGTCTGAAAGAACTGGTCGCATTTCACAGGCTAGCATGCTGTCTGTCTGACGGTGCTGGTGTTTTAACGAGAGCATCATTGACAATTCTGTAACCTGAGAGCGCTGCCTAATTGTATTCTATGTAATAATGCGTGGGCTTGAGGAGGAGGCAGGTTTGGGGAAGAAGGAGGGAGAATGCACGTGTGGATCAGGGAAAGGCCTCTCCTTCTTTGGAGCACGGATGGGTTCAGTGCCCTCCTCATACTACTAAGCCTTTGGCTCGACACTACCAGTTGTGTGTCTAAAGTTTCTGTGTGTGTGTTTGTATGTGTGTGTCTGTCTCTAGGGCTGAGCAGGACCTCCACCTTCCTGTGGTAGCATGTTACTCAGAAGCTTGCACAAATCCCAGCCCTCCTGCAGACACAGTACATGTATGTTCTTAGAAAGTTTTCTTAATGATTGGTGACAGAGCGGTGGTTTAAAGGAGCTCGTTCTCCATTTCCCACTAAGGCCAGCTCCTCTTTGCGGAAGAGGGTCCTTGACTCTTACTTTGTAGCAGGAACCCCTAAGTACATGGACCCTTTTCAAAAGTTACAGGCTGAAAGTCAAGATCTCTCACGTTAAACCCAATGTTGCAACTTTAACTGGGCAAACTCTCATTAGAGACCCGGGGGCAATGACTGTGCGGATGGAAGCTGATGTCTTTTCAGGGTGACTTCAGTGCAGCAAAGCTCTTGCTGAGACGTTTAACTCTAAAATCGGGCATTGGGGAGGCACTGCACCCTCTGAAATTAGAGGTCAGGGGATTTGGATTTCATTTCCAACCATCCGCCACTCATTCAGCCACTCACATTCAAGTGACAAGCCTTAGGCCAGTCACTTTCTGTATCTGTTTCACGACTTTTGCGCAGCGGTTTCTGTGGGACGTGAGGCCCACTGGGAAGTGATCCCCTTTTCAGCTCAGTGCCTGGGATTTGGGGCATACTTGTCAACCTGGACTTATATACACCTACGATTTTGGACTAACTCTATTACCTCTGCTAGAAATTAACACAGAAATTTCACAGTTGATTGACAAGAATGAGAATCAGTGCTAAAGAGTCAAAATGTAACCAAATCCTTTCTCACTGAAAGAATGCTCAACGCAAGTGGACACAGTTCCCCCATTCGAACTTCAGCATCTATGCACTTAGAGGCAAGTTTTTCAAATTACACAGCTAAAACTGTCCCCGCTTTAAGTCTTAAAGCGGGGACAGTTTTAGCTGTGTATTTTCCAAAAGTTGTGTGCTCTACAAATAAAAAGCTGCTTTTGTTGCTACCTTTGGTCCGCAGGAGGAATGGGAGTCCTTTGCGGAGAGCATGGGAGACCCATGAGTCCTTTGCCATCCTCTTTTCTGCCTCTGAGGGTGAAATGAGAGTGTGCAGCACTTTGGTAGGTAGCCATTCTCCCAGTTCGGCTCGGGGCGCAGCATAGCTGCAGTCCTCCTTGTGTGGCTACATTCATCATGAGCCGTGTCTGAAAGAACTGATCGCATTTCACAGGCTAGAATGCTGTCTGTCTGACTGTGCTGGTGTTTTAACGAGAGCATCGTTGACAATTCTGTAACCTGAGAGCGCTGCCTAATTGTATTCTATGTAATAATGCGTGGGCTTGAGGAGGAGGCAGGTTTGGGGGAGAAGGAGGGAGAATGCACGTGTGGATCAGGGAAAGGCCTCTCCTTCTTTGGAGCACGGATGGGTTCAGTGCCCTCCTCATACTACTAAGCCTTTGGCTCGACACTACCAGTTGTGTGTCTAAAGATTCTGTGTGTGTGTTTGTATGTGTGTGTCTGCCTCTAGGGCTGAGCAGGACCTCCACCTTCCTGTGGTAGCATGTTACTCAGAAGCTTGCACAAATCCCAGCCCTCCTGGAGACACAGTACATGTATGTTCTTAGAAAGTTTTCTTAATGATTGGTGACAGAGCGGTGATTTAAAGGAGCTCGTTCTCCATTTCCCACTAAGGCCAGCTCCTCTTTGCGGAAGAGGGTCCTTGACTCTTACTTTGTAGCAGGAACCCCTAAGTACATGGACCCTTTTCAAAAGTTACAGGCTGAAAGTCAAGATCTCTCACGTTAAACCCAATGTTGCAACTTTAACTGGGCAAACTCTCATTAGAGACCCGGGGGCAATGACTGTGCGGATGGAAGCTGATGTCTTTTCAGGGTGACTTCAGTGCAGTAAAGCTCTTGCTGAGACGTTTAACTCTAAAATCGGGCATTGGGGAGGCACTGCACCCTCTGAAATTAGAGGTCAGGGGATTTGGATTTCATTTCCAACCATCCGCCACTCATTCAGCCACTCACATTCAAGTGACAAGCCTTAGGCCAGTCACTTTCTGTATCTGTTTCTCGACTTTTGCGCAGCGGTTTCTGTGGGACGTGAGGCCCACTGGGAAGTGATCCCCTTTTCAGCTCAGTGCCTGGGATTTTGGGCATACTTGTCAACCTGGACTTATATACACCTACGATTTTGAACTAACTCTATTACCTCTGCTAGAAATTAACACAGAAATTTCACAGTTGATTGACAAGAATGAGAATCAGTGCTAAAGAGTCAAAATGTAACCAAATCCTTTCTCACTGAAAGAATGCTCAACGCAAGTGGACACAGTTCCCCCATTCGAACTTCAGCATCTATGCACTTAGAGGCAAGTTTTTCAAATTACACAGCTAAAACTGTCCCCGCTTTAAGTGCTGTAAAGCACTTAAAGCGGGGACAGTTTTAGCTGTGTATTTTCCAAAAGTTGTGTGCTCTACAAATAAAAAGCTGCTTTTGTTGCTACCTTTGGTCCGCAGGAGGAATGGGAGTCCTTTGCGGAGAGCATGGGAGACCCATGAGTCCTTTGCCGTCCTCTTTTCTGCCTCTGAGGGTGAAATGAGAGTGTGCAGCACTTTGGTAGGTAGCCATTCTCCCAGTTCGGCTCGGGGCGCAGCATAGCTGCAGTCCTCCTTGTGTGGCTACATTCATCATGAGCCGTGTCTGAAAGAACTGATCGCATTTCACAGGCTAGCATGCTGTCTGTCTGACGGTGCTGGTGTTTTAACGAGAGCATCGTTGACAATTCTGTAACCTGAGAGCGCTGCCTAATTGTATTCTATGTAATAATGCGTGGGCTTGAGGAGGAGGCAGGTTTGGGGGAGAAGGAGGGAGAATGCACGTGTGGATCAGGGAAAGGCCTCTCCTTCTTTGGAGCACGGATGGGTTCAGTGCCCTCCTCATACTACTAAGTCTTTGGCTCGACACTACCAGTTGTGTGTCTAAAGTTTCTGTGTGTGTGTTTGTATGTGTGTGTCTGTCTCTAGGGCTGAGCAGGACCTCCACCTTCCTGTGGTAGCATGTTACTCAGAAGCTTGCACAAATCCCAGCCCTCCTGGAGACACAGTACATGTATGTTCTTAGAAAGTTTTCTTAATGATTGGTGACAGAGCGGTGATTTAAAGGAGCTCGTTCTCCATTTCCCACTAAGGCCAGCTCCTCTTTGCGGAAGAGGGTCCTTGACTCTTACTTTGTAGCAGGAACCCCTAAGTACATGGACCCTTTTCAAAAGTTACAGGCTGAAAGTCAAGATCTCTCACGTTAAACCCAATGTTGCAACTTTAACTGGGCAAACTCTCATTAGAGACCCGGGGGCAATGACTGTGCGGATGGAAGCTGATGTCTTTTCAGGGTGACTTGAGTGCAGTAAAGCTCTTGCTGAGACGTTTAACTCTAAAATCGGGCATTGGGGAGGCACTGCACCCTCTGAAATTAGAGGTCAGGGGATTTGGATTTCATTTCCAACCATCCGCCACTCATTCAGCCACTCACATTCAAGTGACAAGCCTTAGGCCAGTCACTTTCTGTATCTGTTTCTCGACTTTTGCGCAGCGGTTTCTGTGGGACGTGAGGCCCACTGGGAAGTGATCCCCTTTTCAGCTCAGTGCCTGGGATTTTGGGCATACTTGTCAACCTGGACTTATATACACCTACGATTTTGGACTAACTCTATTACCTCTGCTAGAAATTAACACAGAAATTTCACAGTTGATTGACAAGAATGAGAATCAGTGCTAAAGAGTCAAAATGTAACCAAATC
The DNA here is from genome assembly GCF_030222135.1 of Aotus nancymaae. NCBI lineage: Eukaryota > Metazoa > Chordata > Mammalia > Primates > Aotidae > Aotus > Aotus nancymaae. The sequence goes on along the minus strand of NW_026988441.1, from coordinate 11,706,159 downwards.
CTTTCTCACTGAAAGAATGCTCAACGCAAGTGGACACAGTTCCCCCATTCGAACTTCAGCATCTATGCACTTAGAGGCAAGTTTTTCAAATTACACAGCTAAAACTGTCCCCGCTTTAAGTGCTGTAAAGCACTTAAAGCGGGGACAGTTTTAGCTGTGTATTTTCCAAAAGTTGTGTGCTCTACAAATAAAAAGCTGCTTTTGTTGCTACCTTTGGTCCGCAGGAGGAATGGGAGTCCTTTGCGGAGAGCATGGGAGACCCATGAGTCCTTTGCCGTCCTCTTTTCTGCCTCTGAGGGTGAAATGAGAGTGTGCAGCACTTTGGTAGGTAGCCATTCTCCCAGTTCGGCTCGGGGCGCAGCATAGCTGCAGTCCTCCTTGTGTGGCTACATTCATCATGAGCCGTGTCTGAAAGAACTGATCGCATTTCACAGGCTAGCATGCTGTCTGTCTGACTGTGCTGGTGTTTTAACGAGAGCATCGTTGACAATTCTGTAACCTGAGAGCGCTGCCTAATTGTATTCTATGTAATAATGCGTGGGCTTGAGGAGGAGGCAGGTTTGGGGGAGAAGGAGGGAGAATGCACGTGTGGATCAGGGAAAGGCCTCTCCTTCTTTGGAGCACGGATGGGTTCAGTGCCCTCCTCATACTACTAAGCCTTTGGCTCGACACTACCAGTTTTGTGTCTAAAGATTCTGTGTGTGTGTTTGTATGTGTGTGTCTGTCTCTAGGGCTGAGCAGGACCTCCACCTTCCTGTGGTAGCATGTTACTCAGAACCTTGCACAAATCCCAGCCCTCCTGGAGACACAGTACATGTATGTTCTTAGAAAGTTTTCTTAATGATTGGTGACAGAGCGGTGATTTAAAGGAGCTCGTTCTCCATTTCCCACTAAGGCCAGCTACTCTTTGCGGAAGAGGGTCCTTGACTCTTACTTTGTAGCAGGAACCCCTAAGTACATGGACCCTTTTCAAAAGTTACAGGCTGAAAGTCAAGATCTCTCACGTTAAACCCAATGTTGCAACTTTAACTGGGCAAACTCTCATTAGAGACCCGGGGGCAATGACTGTCTGGATGGAAGCTGATGTCTTTTCAGGGTGACTTCAGTGCAGTAAAGCTCTTGCTGAGACGTTTAACTCTAAAATCGGGCATTGGGGAGGCACTGCACCCTCTGAAATTAGAGGTCAGGGGATTTGGATTTCATTTCCAACCATCCGCCACTCATTCAGCCACTCACATTCAAGTGACAAGCCTTAGGCCAGTCACTTTCTGTATCTGTTTCTCGACTTTTGCGCAGCGGTTTCTGTGGGACGTGAGGCCCACTGGGAAGTGATCCCCTTTTCAGCTCAGTGCCTGGGATTTGGGGCATACTTGTCAACCTGGACTTATATACACCTACGATTTTGGACTAACTCTATTACCTCTGCTAGAAATTAACACAGAAATTTCACAGTTGATTGACAAGAATGAGAATCAGTGCTAAAGAGTCAAAATGTAACCAAATCCTTTCTCACTGAAAGAATGCTCAACGCAAGTGGACACAGTTCCCCCATTCGAACTTCAGCATCTATGCACTTAGAGGCAAGTTTTTCAAATTACACAGCTAAAACTGTCCCCGCTTTAAGTGCTTTACAGTATTTTCCAAAAGTTGTGTGCTCTACAAATAAAAAGCTGCTTTTGTTGCTACCTTTGGTCCGCAGGAGGAATGGGAGTCCTTTGCGGAGAGCATGGGAGACCCATGAGTCCTTTGCCGTCCTCTTTTCTGCCTCTGAGGGTGAAATGAGAGTGTGCAGCACTTTGGTAGGTACCCATTCTCCCAGTTCGGCTCGGGGCGCAGCATAGCTGCAGTCCTCCTTGTGTGGCTACATTCATCATGAGCCGTGTCTGAAAGAACTGATCGCATTTCACAGGCTAGCATGCTGTCTGTCTGACTGTGCTGGTGTTTTAACGAGAGCATCATTGACAATTCTGTAACCTGAGAGCGCTGCCTAATTGTATTCTATGTAATAATGCGTGGGCTTGAGGAGGAGGCAGGTTTGGGGAAGAAGGAGGGAGAATGCACGTGTGGATCAGGGAAAGGCCTCTCCTTCTTTGGAGCACGGATGGGTTCAGTGCCCTCCTCATACTACTAAGCCTTTGGCTCGACACTACCAGTTGTGTGTCTAAAGTTTCTGTGTGTGTGTTTGTATGTGTGTGTCTGTCTCTAGGGCTGAGCAGGACCTCCACCTTCCTGTGGTAGCATGTTACTCAGAAGCTTGCACAAATCCCAGCCCTCCTGCAGACACAGTACATGTATGTTCTTAGAAAGTTTTCTTAATGATTGGTGACAGAGCGGTGGTTTAAAGGAGCTCGTTCTCCATTTCCCACTAAGGCCAGCTCCTCTTTGCGGAAGAGGGTCCTTGACTCTTACTTTGTAGCAGGAACCCCTAAGTACATGGACCCTTTTCAAAAGTTACAGGCTGAAAGTCAAGATCTCTCACGTTAAACCCAATGTTGCAACTTTAACTGGGCAAACTCTCATTAGAGACCCGGGGGCAATGACTGTGCGGATGGAAGCTGATGTCTTTTCAGGGTGACTTCAGTGCAGCAAAGCTCTTGCTGAGACGTTTAACTCTAAAATCGGGCATTGGGGAGGCACTGCACCCTCTGAAATTAGAGGTCAGGGGATTTGGATTTCATTTCCAACCATCCGCCACTCATTCAGCCACTCACATTCAAGTGACAAGCCTTAGGCCAGTCACTTTCTGTATCTGTTTCTCGACTTTTGCGCAGCGGTTTCTGTGGGACGTGAGGCCCACTGGGAAGTGATCCCCTTTTCAGCTCAGTGCCTGGGATTTGGGGCATACTTGTCAACCTGGACTTATATACACCTACGATTTTGGACTAACTCTATTACCTCTGCTAGAAATTAACACAGAAATTTCACAGTTGATTGACAAGAATGAGAATCAGTGCTAAAGAGTCAAAATGTAACCAAATCCTTTCTCACTGAAAGAATGCTCAACGCAAGTGGACACAGTTCCCCCATTCGAACTTCAGCATCTATGCACTTAGAGGCAAGTTTTTCAAATTACACAGCTAAAACTGTCCCCGCTTTAAGTCTTAAAGCGGGGACAGTTTTAGCTGTGTATTTTCCAAAAGTTGTGTGCTCTACAAATAAAAAGCTGCTTTTGTTGCTACCTTTGGTCCGCAGGAGGAATGGGAGTCCTTTGCGGAGAGCATGGGAGACCCATGAGTCCTTTGCCGTCCTCTTTTCTGCCTCTGAGGGTGAAATGAGAGTGTGCAGCACTTTGGTAGGTAGCCATTCTCCCAGTTCGGCTCGGGGCGCAGCATAGCTGCAGTCCTCCTTGTGTGGCTACATTCATCATGAGCCGTGTCTGAAAGAACTGATCGCATTTCACAGGCTAGCATGCTGTCTGTCTGACTGTGCTGGTGTTTTAACGAGAGCATCGTTGACAATTCTGTAACCTGAGAGCGCTGCCTAATTGTATTCTATGTAATAATGCGTGGGCTTGAGGAGGAGGCAGGTTTGGGGGAGAAGGAGGGAGAATGCACGTGTGGATCAGGGAAAGGCCTCTCCTTCTTTGGAGCACGGATGGGTTCAGTGCCCTCCTCATACTACTAAGCCTTTGGCTCGACACTACCAGTTGTGTGTCTAAAGTTTCTGTGTGTGTGTTTGTATGTGTGTGTCTGTCTCTAGGGCTGAGCAGGACCTCCACCTTCCTGTGGTAGCATGTTACTCAGAACCTTGCACAAATCCCAGCCCTCCTGGAGACACAGTACATGTATGTTCTTAGAAAGTTTTCTTAATGATTGGTGACAGAGCGGTGATTTAAAGGAGCTCGTTCTCCATTTCCCACTAAGGCCAGCTCCTCTTTGCGGAAGAGGGTCCTTGACTCTTACTTTGTAGCAGGAACCCCTAAGTACATGGACCCTTTTCAAAAGTTACAGGCTGAAAGTCAAGATCTCTCACGTTAAACCCAATGTTGCAACTTTAACTGGGCAAACTCTCATTAGAGACCCGGGGGCAATGACTGTGCGGATGGAAGCTGATGTCTTTTCAGGGTGACTTCAGTGCAGTAAAGCTCTTGCTGAGACGTTTAACTCTAAAATCGGGCATTGGGGAGGCACTGCACCCTCTGAAATTAGAGGTCAGGGGATTTGGATTTCATTTCCAACCATCCGCCACTCATTCAGCCACTCACATTCAAGTGACAACCCTTAGGCCAGTCACTTTCTGTATCTGTTTCTCGACTTTTGCGCAGCGGTTTCTGTGGGACGTGAGGCCCACTGGGAAGTGATCCCCTTTTCAGCTCAGTGCCTGGGATTTTGGGCATACTTGTCAACCTGGACTTATATACACCTACGATTTTGGACTAACTCTATTACCTCTGCTAGAAATTAACACAGAAATTTCACAGTTGATTGACAAGAATGAGAATCAGTGCTAAAGAGTCAAAATGTAACCAAATCCTTTCTCACTGAAAGAATGCTCAACGCAAGTGGACACAGTTCCCCCATTCGAACTTCAGCATCTATGCACTTAGAGGCAAGTTTTTCAAATTACACAGCTAAAACTGTCCCCGCTTTAAGTGCTGTAAAGCACTTAAAGCGGGGACAGTTTTAGCTGTGTATTTTCCAAAAGTTGTGTGCTCTACAAATAAAAAGCTGCTTTTGTTGCTACCTTTGGTCCGCAGGAGGAATGGGAGTCCTTTGCGGAGAGCATGGGAGACCCATGAGTCCTTTGCCATCCTCTTTTCTGCCTCTGAGGGTGAAATGAGAGTGTGCAGCACTTTGGTAGGTAGCCATTCTCCCAGTTCGGCTCGGGGCGCAGCATAGCTGCAGTCCTCCTTGTGTGGCTACATTCATCATGAGCCGTGTCTGAAAGAACTGATCGCATTTCACAGGCTAGCATGCTGTCTGTCTGACTGTGCTGGTGTTTTAACGAGAGCATCGTTGACAATTCTGTAACCTGAGAGCGCTGCCTAATTGTATTCTATGTAATAATGCGTGGGCTTGAGGAGGAGGCAGGTTTGGGGGAGAAGGAGGGAGAATGCACGTGTGGATCAGGGAAAGGCCTCTCCTTCTTTGGAGCACGGATGGGTTCAGTGCCCTCCTCATACTACTAAGCCTTTGGCTCGACACTACCAGTTGTGTGTCTAAAGTTTCTGTGTGTGTGTTTGTATGTGTGTGTCTGCCTCTAGGGCTGAGCAGGACCTCCACCTTCCTGTGGTAGCATGTTACTCAGAAGCTTGCACAAATCCCAGCCCTCCTGGAGACACAGTACATGTATGTTCTTAGAAAGTTTTCTTAATGATTGGTGACAGAGCGGTGATTTAAAGGAGCTCGTTCTCCATTTCCCACTAAGGCCAGCTCCTCTTTGCGGAAGAGGGTCCTTGACTCTTACTTTGTAGCAGGAACCCCTAAGTACATGGACCCTTTTCAAAAGTTACAGGCTGAAAGTCAAGATCTCTCACGTTAAACCCAATGTTGCAACTTTAACTGGGCAAACTCTCATTAGAGACCCGGGGGCAATGACTGTGCGGATGGAAGCTGATGTCTTTTCAGGGTGACTTCAGTGCAGTAAAGCTCTTGCTGAGACGTTTAACTCTAAAATCGGGCATTGGGGAGGCACTGCACCCTCTGAAATTAGAGGTCAGGGGATTTGGATTTCATTTCCAACCATCCGCCACTCATTCAGCCACTCACATTCAAGTGACAAGCCTTAGGCCAGTCACTTTCTGTATCTGTTTCTCGACTTTTGCGCAGCGGTTTCTGTGGGACGTGAGGCCCACTGGGAAGTGATCCCCTTTTCAGCTCAGTGCCTGGGATTTGGGGCATACTTGTCAACCTGGACTTATATACACCTACGATTTTGGACTAACTCTATTACCTCTGCTAGAAATTAACACAGAAATTTCACAGTTGATTGACAAGAATGAGAATCAGTGCTAAAGAGTCAAAATGTAACCAAATCCTTTCTCACTGAAAGAATGCTCAACGCAAGTGGACACAGTTCCCCCATTCGAACTTCAGCATCTATGCACTTAGAGGCAAGTTTTTCAAATTACACAGCTAAAACTGTCCCCGCTTTAAGTGCTGTAAAGCACTTAAAGCGGGGACAGTTTTAGCTGTGTATTTTCCAAAAGTTGTGTGCTCTACAAATAAAAAGCTGCTTTTGTTGCTACCTTTGGTCCGCAGGAGGAATGGGAGTCCTTTGCGGAGAGCATGGGAGACCCATGAGTCCTTTGCCGTCCTCTTTTCTGCCTCTGAGGGTGAAATGAGAGTGTGCAGCACTTTGGTAGGTAGCCATTCTCCCAGTTCGGCTCGGGGCGCAGCATAGCTGCAGTCCTCCTTGTGTGGCTACATTCATCATGAGCCGTGTCTGAAAGAACTGATCGCATTTCACAGGCTAGCATGCTGTCTGTCTGACTGTGCTGGTGTTTTAACGAGAGCATCGTTGACAATTCTGTAACCTGAGAGCGCTGCCTAATTGTATTCTATGTAATAATGCGTGGGCTTGAGGAGGAGGCAGGTTTGGGGGAGAAGGAGGGAGAATGCACGTGTGGATCAGGGAAAGGCCTCTCCTTCTTTGGAGCACGGATGGGTTCAGTGCCCTCCTCATACTACTAAGCCTTTGGCTCGACACTACCAGTTGTGTGTCTAAAGTTTCTGTGTGTGTGTTTGCATGTGTGTGTCTGTCTCTAGGGCTGAGCAGGACCTCCACCTTCCTGTGGTAGCATGTTACTCAGAAGCTTGCACAAATCCCAGCCCTCCTGGAGACACAGTACATGTATGTTCTTAGAAAGTTTTCTTAATGATTGGTGACAGAGCGGTGGTTTAAAGGAGCTCGTTCTCCATTTCTAACTAAGGCCAGCTCCTCTTTGCGGAAGAGGGTCCTTGACTCTTACTTTGTAGCAGGAACCCCTAAGTACATGGACCCTTTTCAAAAGTTACAGGCTGAAAGTCAAGATCTCTCACGTTAAACCCAATGTTGCAACTTTAACTGGGCAAACTCTCATTAGAGACCCGGGGGCAATGACTGTGCGGATGGAAGCTGATGTCTTTTCAGGGTGACTTCAGTGCAGTAAAGCTCTTGCTGAGACGTTTAACTCTAAAATCGGGCATTGGGGAGGCACTGCACCCTCTGAAATTAGAGGTCAGGGGATTTGGATTTCATTTCCAACCATCCGCCACTCATTCAGCCACTCACATTCAAGTGACAAGCCTTAGGCCAGTCACTTTCTGTATCTGTTTCTCGACTTTTGCGCAGCGGTTTCTGTGGGACGTGAGGCCCACTGGGAAGTGATCCCCTTTTCAGCTCAGTGCCTGGGATTTGGGGCATACTTGTCAACCTGGACGTACATACACCTACGATTTTGGACTAACTCTACTACCTCTGCTAGAAATTAACACAGAAATTTCACAGTTGATTGACAAGAATGAGAATCAGTGCTAAAGAGTCAAAATGTAACCAAATCCTTTCTCACTGAAAGAATGCTCAACGCAAGTGGACACAGTTCCCCCATTCGAACTTCAGCATCTATGCACTTAGAGGCAAGTTTTTCAAATTACACAGCTAAAACTGTCCCCGCTTTAAGTGCTGTAAAGCACTTAAAGCGGGGACAGTTTTAGCTGTGTATTTTCCAAAAGTTGTGTGCTCTACAAATAAAAAGCTGCTTTTGTTGCTACCTTTGGTCCGCAGGAGGAATGGGAGTCCTTTGCGGAGAGCATGGGAGACCCATGAGTCCTTTGCCATCCTCTTTTCTGCCTCTGAGGGTGAAATGAGAGTGTGCAGCACTTTGGTAGGTAGCCATTCTCCCAGTTCGGCTCGGGGCGCAGCATAGCTGCAGTCCTCCTTGTGTGGCTACATTCATCATGAGCCGTGTCTGAAAGAACTGATCGCATTTCACAGGCTAGCATGCTGTCTGTCTGACTGTGCTGGTGTTTTAACGAGAGCATCGTTGACAATTCTGTAACCTGAGAGCGCTGCCTAATTGTATTCTATGTAATAATGCGTGGGCTTGAGGAGGAGGCAGGTTTGGGGGAGAAGGAGGGAGAATGCACGTGTGGATCAGGGAAAGGCCTCTCCTTCTTTGGAGCACGGATGGGTTCAGTGCCCTCCTCATACTACTAAGCCTTTGGCTCGACACTACCAGTTGTGTGTCTAAAGTTTCTGTGTGTGTGTTTGTATGTGTGTGTCTGTCTCTAGGGCTGAGCAGGACCTCCACCTTCCTGTGGTAGCATGTTACTCAGAAGCTTGCACAAATCCCAGCCCTCCTGGAGACACAGTACATGTATGTTCTTAGAAAGTTTTCTTAATGATTGGTGACAGAGCGGTGGTTTAAAGGAGCTCGTTCTCCATTTCCCACTAAGGCCAGCTCCTCTTTGCGGAAGAGGGTCCTTGACTCTTACTTTGTAGCAGGAACCCCTAAGTACATGGACCCTTTTCAAAAGTTACAGGCTGAAAGTCAAGATCTCTCACGTTAAACCCAATGTTGCAACTTTAACTGGGCAAACTCTCATTAGAGACCCGGGGGCAATGACTGTGCGGATGGAAGCTGATGTCTTTTCAGGGTGACTTCAGTGCAGTAAAGCTCTTGCTGAGACGTTTAACTCTAAAATCGGGCATTGGGGAGGCACTGCACCCTCTGAAATTAGAGGTCAGGGGATTTGGATTTCATTTCCAACCATCCGCCACTCATTCAGCCACTCACATTCAAGTGACAAGCCTTAGGCCAGTCACTTTCTGTATCTGTTTCTCGACTTTTGCGCAGCGGTTTCTGTGGGACGTGAGGCCCACTGGGAAGTGATCCCCTTTTCAGCTCAGTGCCTGGGATTTTGGGCATACTTGTCAACCTGGACTTATATACACCTACGATTTTGGACTAACTCTATTACCTCTGCTAGAAATTAACACAGAAATTTCACAGTTGATTGACAAGAATGAGAATCAGTGCTAAAGAGTCAAAATGTAACCAAATCCTTTCTCACTGAAAGAATGCTCAACGAAAGTGGACACAGTTCCCCCATTCGAACTTCAGCATCTATGCACTTAGAGGCAAGTTTTTCAAATTACACAGCTAAAACTGTCCCCGCTTTAAGTGCTTTACAGTATTTTCCAAAAGTTGTGTGCTCTACAAATAAAAAGCTGCTTTTGTTGCTACCTTTGGTCCGCAGGAGGAATGGGAGTCCTTTGCGGAGAGCATGGGAGACCCATGAGTCCTTTGCCGTCCTCTTTTCTGCCTCTGAGGGTGAAATGAGAGTGTGCAGCACTTTGGTAGGTAGCCATTCTCCCAGTTCGGCTCGGGGCGCAGCATAGCTGCAGTCCTCCTTGTGTGGCTACATTCATCATGAGCCGTGTCTGAAAGAACTGATCGCATTTCACAGGCTAGCATGCTGTCTGTCTGACGGTGCTGGTGTTTTAACGAGAGCATCGTTGACAATTCTGTAACCTGAGAGCGCTGCCTAATTGTATTCTATGTAATAATGCGTGGGCTTGAGGAGGAGGCAGGTTTGGGGGAGAAGGAGGGAGAATGCACGTGTGGATCAGGGAAAGGCCTCTCCTTCTTTGGAGCACGGATGGGTTCAGTGCCCTCCTCATACTACTAAGTCTTTGGCTCGACACTACCAGTTGTGTGTCTAAAGTTTCTGTGTGTGTGTTTGTATGTGTGTGTCTGTCTCTAGGGCTGAGCAGGACCTCCACCTTCCTGTGGTAGCATGTTACTCAGAACCTTGCACAAATCCCAGCCCTCCTGGAGACACAGTACATGTATGTTCTTAGAAAGTTTTCTTAATGATTGGTGACAGAGCGGTGGTTTAAAGGAGCTCGTTCTCCATTTCCCACTAAGGCCAGCTCCTCTTTGCGGAAGAGGGTCCTTGACTCTTACTTTGTAGCAGGAACCCCTAAGTACATGGACCCTTTTCAAAAGTTACAGGCTGAAAGTCAAGATCTCTCACGTTAAACCCAATGTTGCAACTTTAACTGGGCAAACTCTCATTAGAGACCCGGGGGCAATGACTGTGCGGATGGAAGCTGATGTCTTTTCAGGGTGACTTCAGTGCAGCAAAGCTCTTGCTGAGACGTTTAACTCTAAAATCGGGCATTGGGGAGGCACTGCACCCTCTGAAATTAGAGGTCAGGGGATTTGGATTTCATTTCCAACCATCCGCCACTCATTCAGCCACTCACATTCAAGTGACAAGCCTTAGGCCAGTCACTTTCTGTATCTGTTTCTCGACTTTTGCGCAGCGGTTTCTGTGGGACGTGAGGCCCACTGGGAAGTGATCCCCTTTTCAGCTCAGTGCCTGGGATTTGGGGCATACTTGTCAACCTGGACTTATATACACCTACGATTTTGGACTAACTCTATTACCTCTGCTAGAAATTAACACAGAAATTTCACAGTTGATTGACAAGAATGAGAATCAGTGCTAAAGAGTCAAAATGTAACCAAATCCTTTCTCACTGAAAGAATGCTCAACGCAAGTGGACACAGTTCCCCCATTCGAACTTCAGCATCTATGCACTTAGAGGCAAGTTTTTCAAATTACACAGCTAAAACTGTCCCCGCTTTAAGTCTTAAAGCGGGGACAGTTTTAGCTGTGTATTTTCCAAAAGTTGTGTGCTCTACAAATAAAAAGCTGCTTTTGTTGCTACCTTTGGTCCGCAGGAGGAATGGGAGTCCTTTGCGGAGAGCATGGGAGACCCATGAGTCCTTTGCCGTCCTCTTTTCTGCCTCTGAGGGTGAAATGAGAGTGTGCAGCACTTTGGTAGGTAGCCATTCTCCCAGTTCGGCTCGGGGCGCAGCATAGCTGCAGTCCTCCTTGTGTGGCTACATTCATCATGAGCCGTGTCTGAAAGAACTGATCGCATTTCACAGGCTAGCATGCTGTCTGTCTGACGGTGCTGGTGTTTTAACGAGAGCATCGTTGACAATTCTGTAACCTGAGAGCGCTGCCTAATTGTATTCTATGTAATAATGCGTGGGCTTGAGGAGGAGGCAGGTTTGGGGGAGAAGGAGGGAGAATGCACGTGTGGATCAGGGAAAGGCCTCTCCTTCTTTGGAGCACGGATGGGTTCAGTGCCCTCCTCATACTACTAAGCCTTTGGCTCGACACTACCAGTTGTGTGTCTAAAGTTTCTGTGTGTGTGTTTGTATGTGTGTGTCTGTCTCTAGGGCTGAGCAGGACCTCCACCTTCCTGTGGTAGCATGTTACTCAGAAGCTTGCACAAATCCCAGCCCTCCTGGAGACACAGTACATGTATGTTCTTAGAAAGTTTTCTTAATGATTGGTGACAGAGCGGTGATTTAAAGGAGCTCGTTCTCCATTTCCCACTAAGGCCAGCTCCTCTTTGCGGAAGAGGGTCCTTGACTCTTACTTTGTAGCAGGAACCCCTAAGTACATGGACCCTTTTCAAAAGTTACAGGCTGAAAGTCAAGATCTCTCACGTTAAACCCAATGTTGCAACTTTAACTGGGCAAACTCTCATTAGAGACCCGGGGGCAATGACTGTGCGGATGGAAGCTGATGTCTTTTCAGGGTGACTTCAGTGCAGTAAAGCTCTTGCTGAGACGTTTAACTCTAAAATCGGGCATTGGGGAGGCACTGCACCCTCTGAAATTAGAGGTCAGGGGATTTGGATTTCATTTCCAACCATCCGCCACTCATTCAGCCACTCACATTCAAGTGACAACCCTTAGGCCAGTCACTTTCTGTATCTGTTTCTCGACTTTTGCGCAGCGGTTTCTGTGGGACGTGAGGCCCACTGGGAAGTGATCCCCTTTTCAGCTCAGTGCCTGGGATTTTGGGCATACTTGTCAACCTGGACTTATATACACCTACGATTTTGGACTAACTCTATTACCTCTGCTAGAAATTAACACAGAAATTTCACAGTTGATTGACAAGAATGAGAATCAGTGCTAAAGAGTCAAAATGTAACCAAATCCTTTCTCACTGAAAGAATGCTCAACGCAAGTGGACACAGTTCCCCCATTCGAACTTCAGCATCTATGCACTTAGAGGCAAGTTTTTCAAATTACACAGCTAAAACTGTCCCCGCTTTAAGTGCTGTAAAGCACTTAAAGCGGGGACAGTTTTAGCTGTGTATTTTCCAAAAGTTGTGTGCTCTACAAATAAAAAGCTGCTTTTGTTGCTACCTTTGGTCCGCAGGAGGAATGGGAGTCCTTTGCGGAGAGCATGGGAGACCCATGAGTCCTTTGCCATCCTCTTTTCTGCCTCTGAGGGTGAAATGAGAGTGTGCAGCACTTTGGTAGGTAGCCATTCTCCCAGTTCGGCTCGGGGCGCAGCATAGCTGCAGTCCTCCTTGTGTGGCTACATTCATCATGAGCCGTGTCTGAAAGAACTGATCGCATTTCACAGGCTAGCATGCTGTCTGTCTGACTGTGCTGGTGTTTTAACGAGAGCATCGTTGACAATTCTGTAACCTGAGAGCGCTGCCTAATTGTATTCTATGTAATAATGCGTGGGCTTGAGGAGGAGGCAGGTTTGGGGGAGAAGGAGGGAGAATGCACGTGTGGATCAGGGAAAGGCCTCTCCTTCTTTGGAGCACGGATGGGTTCAGTGCCCTCCTCATACTACTAAGCCTTTGGCTCGACACTACCAGTTGTGTGTCTAAAGTTTCTGTGTGTGTGTTTGTATGTGTGTGTCTGCCTCTAGGGCTGAGCAGGACCTCCACCTTCCTGTGGTAGCATGTTACTCAGAAGCTTGCACAAATCCCAGCCCTCCTGGAGACACAGTACATGTATGTTCTTAGAAAGTTTTCTTAATGATTGGTGACAGAGCGGTGATTTAAAGGAGCTCGTTCTCCATTTCCCACTAAGGCCAGCTCCTCTTTGCGGAAGAGGGTCCTTGACTCTTACTTTGTAGCAGGAACCCCTAAGTACATGGACCCTTTTCAAAAGTTACAGGCTGAAAGTCAAGATCTCTCACGTTAAACCCAATGTTGCAACTTTAACTGGGCAAACTCTCATTAGAGACCCGGGGGCAATGACTGTGCGGATGGAAGCTGATGTCTTTTCAGGGTGACTTCAGTGCAGTAAAGCTCTTGCTGAGACGTTTAACTCTAAAATCGGGCATTGGGGAGGCACTGCACCCTCTGAAATTAGAGGTCAGGGGATTTGGATTTCATTTCCAACCATCCGCCACTCATTCAGCCACTCACATTCAAGTGACAAGCCTTAGGCCAGTCACTTTCTGTATCTGTTTCTCGACTTTTGCGCAGCGGTTTCTGTGGGACGTGAGGCCCACTGGGAAGTGATCCCCTTTTCAGCTCAGTGCCTGGGATTTTGGGCATACTTGTCAACCTGGACTTATATACACCTACGATTTTGGACTAACTCTATTACCTCTGCTAGAAATTAACACAGAAATTTCACAGTTGATTGACAAGAATGAGAATCAGTGCTAAAGAGTCAAAATGTAACCAAATCCTTTCTCACTGAAAGAATGCTCAACGCAAGTGGACACAGTTCCCCCATTCGAACTTCAGCATCTATGCACTTAGAGGCAAGTTTTTCAAATTACACAGCTAAAACTGTCCCCGCTTTAAGTGCTGTAAAGCACTTAAAGCGGGGACAGTTTTAGCTGTGTATTTTCCAAAAGTTGTGTGCTCTACAAATAAAAAGCTGCTTTTGTTGCTACCTTTGGTCCGCAGGAGGAATGGGAGTCCTTTGCGGAGAGCATGGGAGACCCATGAGTCCTTTGCCGTCCTCTTTTCTGCCTCTGAGGGTGAAATGAGAGTGTGCAGCACTTTGGTAGGTAGCCATTCTCCCAGTTCGGCTCGGGGCGCAGCATAGCTGCAGTCCTCCTTGTGTGGCTACATTCATCATGAGCCGTGTCTGAAAGAACTGATCGCATTTCACAGGCTAGCATGCTGTCTGTCTGACTGTGCTGGTGTTTTAACGAGAGCATCGTTGACAATTCTGTAACCTGAGAGCGCTGCCTAATTGTATTCTATGTAATAATGCGTGGGCTTGAGGAGGAGGCAGGTTTGGGGGAGAAGGAGGGAGAATGCACGTGTGGATCAGGGAAAGGCCTCTCCTTCTTTGGAGCACGGATGGGTTCAGTGCCCTCCTCATACTACTAAGCCTTTGGCTCGACACTACCAGTTGTGTGTCTAAAGTTTCTGTGTGTGTGTTTGCATGTGTGTGTCTGTCTCTAGGGCTGAGCAGGACCTCCACCTTCCTGTGGTAGCATGTTACTCAGAAGCTTGCACAAATCCCAGCCCTCCTGGAGACACAGTACATGTATGTTCTTAGAAAGTTTTCTTAATGATTGGTGACAGAGCGGTGGTTTAAAGGAGCTCGTTCTCCATTTCTAACTAAGGCCAGCTCCTCTTTGCGGAAGAGGGTCCTTGACTCTTACTTTGTAGCAGGAACCCCTAAGTACATGGACCCTTTTCAAAAGTTACAGGCTGAAAGTCAAGATCTCTCACGTTAAACCCAATGTTGCAACTTTAACTGGGCAAACTCTCATTAGAGACCCGGGGGCAATGACTGTGCGGATGGAAGCTGATGTCTTTTCAGGGTGACTTCAGTGCAGTAAAGCTCTTGCTGAGACGTTTAACTCTAAAATCGGGCATTGGGGAGGCACTGCACCCTCTGAAATTAGAGGTCAGGGGATTTGGATTTCATTTCCAACCATCCGCCACTCATTCAGCCACTCACATTCAAGTGACAAGCCTTAGGCCAGTCACTTTCTGTATCTGTTTCTCGACTTTTGCGCAGCGGTTTCTGTGGGACGTGAGGCCCACTGGGAAGTGATCCCCTTTTCAGCTCAGTGCCTGGGATTTGGGGCATACTTGTCAACCTGGACGTACATACACCTACGATTTTGGACTAACTCTACTACCTCTGCTAGAAATTAACACAGAAATTTCACAGTTGATTGACAAGAATGAGAATCAGTGCTAAAGAGTCAAAATGTAACCAAATCCTTTCTCACTGAAAGAATGCTCAACGCAAGTGGACACAGTTCCCCCATTCGAACTTCAGCATCTATGCACTTAGAGGCAAGTTTTTCAAATTACACAGCTAAAACTGTCCCCGCTTTAAGTGCTGTAAAGCACTTAAAGCGGGGACAGTTTTAGCTGTGTATTTTCCAAAAGTTGTGTGCTCTACAAATAAAAAGCTGCTTTTGTTGCTACCTTTGGTCCGCAGGAGGAATGGGAGTCCTTTGCGGAGAGCATGGGAGACCCATGAGTCCTTTGCCATCCTCTTTTCTGCCTCTGAGGGTGAAATGAGAGTGTGCAGCACTTTGGTAGGTAGCCATTCTCCCAGTTCGGCTCGGGGCGCAGCATAGCTGCAGTCCTCCTTGTGTGGCTACATTCATCATGAGCCGTGTCTGAAAGAACTGATCGCATTTCACAGGCTAGCATGCTGTCTGTCTGACTGTGCTGGTGTTTTAACGAGAGCATCGTTGACAATTCTGTAACCTGAGAGCGCTGCCTAATTGTATTCTATGTAATAATGCGTGGGCTTGAGGAGGAGGCAGGTTTGGGGGAGAAGGAGGGAGAATGCACGTGTGGATCAGGGAAAGGCCTCTCCTTCTTTGGAGCACGGATGGGTTCAGTGCCCTCCTCATACTACTAAGCCTTTGGCTCGACACTACCAGTTGTGTGTCTAAAGTTTCTGTGTGTGTGTTTGTATGTGTGTGTCTGTCTCTAGGGCTGAGCAGGACCTCCACCTTCCTGTGGTAGCATGTTACTCAGAAGCTTGCACAAATCCCAGCCCTCCTGGAGACACAGTACATGTATGTTCTTAGAAAGTTTTCTTAATGATTGGTGACAGAGCGGTGGTTTAAAGGAGCTCGTTCTCCATTTCCCACTAAGGCCAGCTCCTCTTTGCGGAAGAGGGTCCTTGACTCTTACTTTGTAGCAGGAACCCCTAAGTACATGGACCCTTTTCAAAAGTTACAGGCTGAAAGTCAAGATCTCTCACGTTAAACCCAATGTTGCAACTTTAACTGGGCAAACTCTCATTAGAGACCCGGGGGCAATGACTGTGCGGATGGAAGCTGATGTCTTTTCAGGGTGACTTCAGTGCAGTAAAGCTCTTGCTGAGACGTTTAACTCTAAAATCGGGCATTGGGGAGGCACTGCACCCTCTGAAATTAGAGGTCAGGGGATTTGGATTTCATTTCCAACCATCCGCCACTCATTCAGCCACTCACATTCAAGTGACAAGCCTTAGGCCAGTCACTTTCTGTATCTGTTTCTCGACTTTTGCGCAGCGGTTTCTGTGGGACGTGAGGCCCACTGGGAAGTGATCCCCTTTTCAGCTCAGTGCCTGGGATTTTGGGCATACTTGTCAACCTGGACTTATATACACCTACGATTTTGGACTAACTCTATTACCTCTGCTAGAAATTAACACAGAAATTTCACAGTTGATTGACAAGAATGAGAATCAGTGCTAAAGAGTCAAAATGTAACCAAATCCTTTCTCACTGAAAGAATGCTCAACGAAAGTGGACACAGTTCCCCCATTCGAACTTCAGCATCTATGCACTTAGAGGCAAGTTTTTCAAATTACACAGCTAAAACTGTCCCCGCTTTAAGTGCTTTACAGTATTTTCCAAAAGTTGTGTGCTCTACAAATAAAAAGCTGCTTTTGTTGCTACCTTTGGTCCGCAGGAGGAATGGGAGTCCTTTGCGGAGAGCATGGGAGACCCATGAGTCCTTTGCCGTCCTCTTTTCTGCCTCTGAGGGTGAAATGAGAGTGTGCAGCACTTTGGTAGGTAGCCATTCTCCCAGTTCGGCTCGGGGCGCAGCATAGCTGCAGTCCTCCTTGTGTGGCTACATTCATCATGAGCCGTGTCTGAAAGAACTGATCGCATTTCACAGGCTAGCATGCTGTCTGTCTGACTGTGCTGGTGTTTTAACGAGAGCATCGTTGACAATTCTGTAACCTGAGAGCGCTGCCTAATTGTATTCTATGCAATAATGCGTGGGCTTGAGGAGGAGGCAGGTTTGGGGGAGAAGGAGGGAGAATGCACGTGTGGATCAGGGAAAGGCCTCTCCTTCTTTGGAGCACGGATGGGTTCAGTGCCCTCCTCATACTACTAAGTCTTTGGCTCGACACTACCAGTTGTGTGTCTAAAGTTTCTGTGTGTGTGTTTGTATGTGTGTGTCTGTCTCTAGGGCTGAGCAGGACCTCCACCTTCCTGTGGTAGCATGTTACTCAGAACCTTGCACAAATCCCAGCCCTCCTGGAGACACAGTACATGTATGTTCTTAGAAAGTTTTCTTAATGATTGGTGACAGAGCGGTGGTTTAAAGGAGCTCGTTCTCCATTTCCCACTAAGGCCAGCTCCTCTTTGCGGAAGAGGGTCCTTGACTCTTACTTTGTAGCAGGAACCCCTAAGTACATGGACCCTTTTCAAAAGTTACAGGCTGAAAGTCAAGATCTCTCACGTTAAACCCAATGTTGCAACTTTAACTGGGCAAACTCTCATTAGAGTCCCGGGGGCAATGACTGTGCGGATGGAAGCTGATGTCTTTTCAGGGTGACTTCAGTGCAGCAAAGCTCTTGCTGAGACGTTTAACTCTAAAATCGGGCATTGGGGAGGCACTGCACCCTCTGAAATTAGAGGTCAGGGGATTTGGATTTCATTTCCAACCATCCGCCACTCATTCAGCCACTCACATTCAAGTGACAAGCCTTAGGCCAGTCACTTTCTGTATCTGTTTCTCGACTTTTGCGCAGCGGTTTCTGTGGGACGTGAGGCCCACTGGGAAGTGATCCCCTTTTCAGCTCAGTGCCTGGGATTTTGGGCATACTTGTCAACCTGGACTTATATACACCTACGATTTTGGACTAACTCTATTACCTCTGCTAGAAATTAACACAGAAATTTCACAGTTGATTGACAAGAATGAGAATCAGTGCTAAAGAGTCAAAATGTAACCAAATCCTTTCTCACTGAAAGAATGCTCAACGCAAGTGGACACAGTTCCCCCATTCGAACTTCAGCATCTATGCACTTAGAGGCAAGTTTTTCAAATTACACAGCTAAAACTGTCCCCGCTTTAAGTCTTAAAGCGGGGACAGTTTTAGCTGTGTATTTTCCAAAAGTTGTGTGCTCTACAAATAAAAAGCTGCTTTTGTTGCTACCTTTGGTCCGCAGGAGGAATGGGAGTCCTTTGCGGAGAGCATGGGAGACCCATGAGTCCTTTGCCGTCCTCTTTTCTGCCTCTGAGGGTGAAATGAGAGTGTGCAGCACTTTGGTAGGTAGCCATTCTCCCAGTTCGGCTCGGGGCGCAGCATAGCTGCAGTCCTCCTTGTGTGGCTACATTCATCATGAGCCGTGTCTGAAAGAACTGATCGCATTTCACAGGCTAGCATGCTGTCTGTCTGACTGTGCTGGTGTTTTAACGAGAGCATCGTTGACAATTCTGTAACCTGAGAGCGCTGCCTAATTGTATTCTATGTAATAATGCGTGGGCTTGAGGAGGAGGCAGGTTTGGGGGAGAAGGAGGGAGAATGCACGTGTGGATCAGGGAAAGGCCTCTCCTTCTTTGGAGCACGGATGGGTTCAGTGCCCTCCTCATACTACTAAGCCTTTGGCTCGACGCTACCAGTTGTGTGTCTAAAGTTTCTGTGTGTGTGTTTGTATGTGTGTGTCTGTCTCTAGGGCTGAGCAGGACCTCCACCTTCCTGTGGTAGCATGTTACTCAGAAGCTTGCACAAATCCCAGCCCTCCTGGAGACACAGTACATGTATGTTCTTAGAAAGTTTTCTTAATGATTGGTGACAGAGCGGTGATTTAAAGGAGCTCGTTCTCCATTTCCCACTAAGGCCAGCTCCTCTTTGCGGAAGAGGGTCCTTGACTCTTACTTTGTAGCAGGAACCCCTAAGTACATGGACCCTTTTCAAAAGTTACAGGCTGAAAGTCAAGATCTCTCACGTTAAACCCAATGTTGCAACTTTAACTGGGCAAACTCTCATTAGAGACCCGGGGGCAATGACTGTGCGGATGGAAGCTGATGTCTTTTCAGGGTGACTTCAGTGCAGTAAAGCTCTTGCTGAGACGTTTAACTCTAAAATCGGGCATTGGGGAGGCACTGCACCCTCTGAAATTAGAGGTCAGGGGATTTGGATTTCATTTCCAACCATCCGCCACTCATTCAGCCACTCACATTCAAGTGACAAGCCTTAGGCCAGTCACTTTCTGTATCTGTTTCTCGACTTTTGCGCAGCGGTTTCTGTGGGACGTGAGGCCCACTGGGAAGTGATCCCCTTTTCAGCTCAGTGCCTGGGATTTGGGGCATACTTGTCAACCTGGACTTATATACACCTACGATTTTGGACTAACTCTATTACCTCTGCTAGAAATTAACACAGAAATTTCACAGTTGATTGACAAGAATGAGAATCAGTGCTAAAGAGTCAAAATGTAACCAAATCCTTTCTCACTGAAAGAATGCTCAACGCAAGTGGACACAGTTCCCCCATTCGAACTTCAGCATCTATGCACTTAGAGGCAAGTTTTTCAAATTACACAGCCAAAACTGTCCCCGCTTTAAGTCTTAAAGCGGGGACAGTTTTAGCTGTGTATTTTCCAAAAGTTGTGTGCTCTACAAATAAAAAGCTGCTTTTGTTGCTACCTTTGGTCCGCAGGAGGAATGGGAGTCCTTTGCGGAGAGCATGGGAGACCCATGAGTCCTTTGCCGTCCTCTTTTCTGCCTCTGAGGGTGAAATGAGAGTGTGCAGCACTTTGGTAGGTAGTCATTCTCCCAGTTCGGCTCGGGGCGCAGCATAGCTGCAGTCCTCCTTGTGTGGCTACATTCATCATGAGCCGTGTCTGAAAGAACTGATCGCATTTCACAGGCTAGCATGCTGTCTGTCTGACGGTGCTGGTGTTTTAACGAGAGCATCGTTGACAATTCTGTAACCTGAGAGCGCTGCCTAATTGTATTCTATGTAATAATGCGTGGGCTTGAGGAGGAGGCAGGTTTGGGGGAGAAGGAGGGAGAATGCACGTGTGGATCAGGGAAAGGCCTCTCCTTCTTTGGAGCACGGATGGGTTCAGTGCCCTCCTCATACTACTAAGCCTTTGGCTCGACACTACCAGTTGTGTGTCTAAAGTTTCTGTGTGTGTGTTTGTATGTGTGTGTCTGTCTCTAGGGCTGAGCAGGACCTCCACCTTCCTGTGGTAGCATGTTACTCAGAAGCTTGCACAAATCCCAGCCCTCCTGGAGACACAGTACATGTATGTTCTTAGAAAGTTTTCTTAATGATTGGTGACAGAGCGGTGATTTAAAGGAGCTCGTTCTCCATTTCTAACTAAGGCCAGCTCTTCTTTGCGGAAGAGGGTCCTTGACTCTTACTTTGTAGCAGGAACCCCTAAGTACATGGACCCTTTTCAAAAGTTACAGGCTGAAAGTCAAGATCTCTCACGTTAAACCCAATGTTGCAACTTTAACTGGGCAAACTCTCATTAGAGACCCGGGGGCAATGACTGTGCGGATGGAAGCTGATGTCTTTTCAGGGTGACTTCAGTGCAGTAAAGCTCTTGCTGAGACGTTTAACTCTAAAATCGGGCATTGGGGAGGCACTGCACCCTCTGAAATTAGAGGTCAGGGGATTTGGATTTCATTTCCAACCATCCGCCACTCATTCAGCCACTCACATTCAAGTGACAAGCCTTAGGCCAGTCACTTTCTGTATCTGTTTCTCGACTTTTGCGCAGCGGTTTCTGTGGGACGTGAGGCCCACTGGGAAGTGATCCCCTTTTCAGCTCAGTGCCTGGGATTTGGGGCATACTTGTCAACCTGGACGTACATACACCTACGATTTTGGACTAACTCTACTACCTCTGCTAGAAATTAACACAGAAATTTCACAGTTGATTGACAAGAATGAGAATCAGTGCTAAAGAGTCAAAATGTAACCAAATCCTTTCTCACTGAAAGAATGCTCAACGCAAGTGGACACAGTTCCCCCATTCGAACTTCAGCATCTATGCACTTAGAGGCAAGTTTTTCAAATTACACAGCTAAAACTGTCCCCGCTTTAAGTGCTGTAAAGCACTTAAAGCGGGGACAGTTTTAGCTGTGTATTTTCCAAAAGTTGTGTGCTCTACAAATAAAAAGCTGCTTTTGTTGCTACCTTTGGTCCGCAGGAGGAATGGGAGTCCTTTGCGGAGAGCATGGGAGACCCATGAGTCCTTTGCCGTCCTCTTTTCTGCCTCTGAGGGTGAAATGAGAGTGTGCAGCACTTTGGTAGGTAGCCATTCTCCCAGTTCGGCTCGGGGCGCAGCATAGCTGCAGTCCTCCTTGTGTGGCTACATTCATCATGAGCCGTGTCTGAAAGAACTGATCGCATTTCACAGGCTAGCATGCTGTCTGTCTGACTGTGCTGGTGTTTTAACGAGAGCATCGTTGACAATTCTGTAACCTGAGAGCGCTGCCTAATTGTATTCTATGTAATAATGCGTGGGCTTGAGGAGGAGGCAGGTTTGGGGGAGAAGGAGGGAGAATGCACGTGTGGATCAGGGAAAGGCCTCTCCTTCTTTGGAGCACGGATGGGTTCAGTGCCCTCCTCATACTACTAAGTCTTTGGCTCGACACTACCAGTTGTGTGTCTAAAGTTTCTGTGTGTGTGTTTGTATGTGTGTGTCTGTCTCTAGGGCTGAGCAGGACCTCCACCTTCCTGTGGTAGCATGTTACTCAGAACCTTGCACAAATCCCAGCCCTCCTGGAGACACAGTACATGTATGTTCTTAGAAAGTTTTCTTAATGATTGGTGACAGAGCGGTGGTTTAAAGGAGCTCGTTCTCCATTTCCCACTAAGGCCAGCTCCTCTTTGCGGAAGAGGGTCCTTGACTCTTACTTTGTAGCAGGAACCCCTAAGTACATGGACCCTTTTCAAAAGTTACAGGCTGAAAGTCAAGATCTCTCACGTTAAACCCAATGTTGCAACTTTAACTGGGCAAACTCTCATTAGAGACCCGGGGGCAATGACTGTGCGGATGGAAGCTGATGTCTTTTCAGGGTGACTTCAGTGCAGCAAAGCTCTTGCTGAGACGTTTAACTCTAAAATCGGGCATTGGGGAGGCACTGCACCCTCTGAAATTAGAGGTCAGGGGATTTGGATTTCATTTCCAACCATCCGCCACTCATTCAGCCACTCACATTCAAGTGACAAGCCTTAGGCCAGTCACTTTCTGTATCTGTTTCTCGACTTTTGCGCAGCGGTTTCTGTGGGACGTGAGGCCCACTGGGAAGTGATCCCCTTTTCAGCTCAGTGCCTGGGATTTTGGGCATACTTGTCAACCTGGACTTATATACACCTACGATTTTGGACTAACTCTATTACCTCTGCTAGAAATTAACACAGAAATTTCACAGTTGATTGACAAGAATGAGAATCAGTGCTAAAGAGTCAAAATGTAACCAAATCCTTTCTCACTGAAAGAATGCTCAACGCAAGTGGACACAGTTCCCCCATTCGAACTTCAGCATCTATGCACTTAGAGGCAAGTTTTTCAAATTACACAGCTAAAACTGTCCCCGCTTTAAGTCTTAAAGCGGGGACAGTTTTAGCTGTGTATTTTCCAAAAGTTGTGTGCTCTACAAATAAAAAACTGCTTTTGTTGCTACCTTTGGTCCGCAGGAGGAATGGGAGTCCTTTGCGGAGAGCATGGGAGACCCATGAGTCCTTTGCCGTCCTCTTTTCTGCCTCTGAGGGTGAAATGAGAGTGTGCAGCACTTTGGTAGGTAGCCATTCTCCCAGTTCGGCTCGGGGCGCAGCATAGCTGCAGTCCTCCTTGTGTGGCTAAATTCATCATGAGCCGTGTCTGAAAGAACTGATCGCATTTCACAGGCTAGCATGCTGTCTGTCTGACTGTGCTGGTGTTTTAACGAGAGCATCGTTGACAATTCTGTAACCTGAGAGCGCTGCCTAATTGTATTCTATGTAATAATGCGTGGGCTTGAGGAGGAGGCAGGTTTGGGGGAGAAGGAGGGAGAATGCACGTGTGGATCAGGGAAAGGCCTCTCCTTCTTTGGAGCACGGATGGGTTCAGTGCCCTCCTCATACTACTAAGCCTTTGGCTCGACACTACCAGTTGTGTGTCTAAAGTTTCTGTGTGTGTGTTTGTATGTGTGTGTCTGTCTCTAGGGCTGAGCAGAACCTCCACCTTCCTGTGGTAGCATGTTACTCAGAAGCTTGCACAAATCCCAGCCCTCCTGGAGACACAGTACATGTATGTTCTCAGAAAGTTTTCTTAATGATTGGTGACAGAGCGGTGATTTAAAGGAGCTCGTTCTCCATTTCTAACTAAGGCCAGCTCCTCTTTGCGGAAGAGGGTCCTTGACTCTTACTTTGTAGCAGGAACCCCTAAGTACATGGACCCTTTTCAAAAGTTACAGGCTGAAAGTCAAGATCTCTCACGTTAAACCCAATGTTGCAACTTTAACTGGGCAAACTCTCATTAGAGACCCGGGGGCAATGACTGTGCGGATGGAAGCTGATGTCTTTTCAGGGTGACTTCAGTGCAGTAAAGCTCTTGCTGAGACGTTTAACTCTAAAATCGGGCATTGGGGAGGCACTGCACCCTCTGAAATTAGAGGTCAGGGGATTTGGATTTCATTTCCAACCATCCGCCACTCATTCAGCCACTCACATTCAAGTGACAAGCCTTAGGCCCGTTACTTTCTGTATCTGTTTCTCGACTTTTGCGCAGCGGTTTCTGTGGGACGTGAGGCCCACTGGGAAGTGATCCCCTTTTCAGCTCAGTGCCTGGGATTTTGGGCATACTTGTCAACCTGGACTTATATACACCTACGATTTTGGACTAACTCTATTACCTCTGCTAGAAATTAACACAGAAATTTCACAGTTGATTGACAAGAATGAGAATCAGTGCTAAAGAGTCAAAATGTAACCAAATCCTTTCTCACTGAAAGAATGCTCAACGAAAGTGGACACAGTTCCCCCATTCGAACTTCAGCATCTATGCACTTAGAGGCAAGTTTTTCAAATTACACAGCTAAAACTGTCCCCGCTTTAAGTGCTTTACAGTATTTTCCAAAAGTTGTGTGCTCTACAAATAAAAAGCTGCTTTTGTTGCTACCTTTGGTCCGCAGGAGGAATGGGAGTCCTTTGCGGAGAGCATGGGAGACCCATGAGTCCTTTGCCGTCCTCTTTTCTGCCTCTGAGGGTGAAATGAGAGTGTGCAGCACTTTGGTAGGTAGCCATTCTCCCAGTTCGGCTCGGGGCGCAGCATAGCTGCAGTCCTCCTTGTGTGGCTACATTCATCATGAGCCGTGTCTGAAAGAACTGATCGCATTTCACAGGCTAGCATGCTGTCTGTCTGACTGTGCTGGTGTTTTAACGAGAGCATCGTTGACAATTCTGTAACCTGAGAGTGCTGCCTAATTGTATTCTATGTAATAATGCGTGGGCTTGAGGAGGAGGCAGGTTTGGGGGAGAAGGAGGGAGAATGCACGTGTGGATCAGGGAAAGGCCTCTCCTTCTTTGGAGCACGGATGGGTTCAGTGCCCTCCTCATACTACTAAGTCTTTGGCTCGACACTACCAGTTGTGTGTCTAAAGTTTCTGTGTGTGTGTTTGTATGTGTGTGTCTGTCTCTAGGGCTGAGCAGGACCTCCACCTTCCTGTGGTAGCATGTTACTCAGAAGCTTGCACAAATCCCAGCCCTCCTGGAGACACAGTACATGTATGTTCTTAGAAAGTTTTCTTAATGATTGGTGGCAGAGCGGTGGTTTAAAGGAGCTCGTTCTCCATTTCCCACTAAGGCCAGCTCCTCTTTGCGGAAGAGGGTCCTTGACTCTTACTTTGTAGCAGGAACCCCTAAGTACATGGACCCTTTTCAAAAGTTACAGGCTGAAAGTCAAGATCTCTCACGTTAAACCCAATGTTGCAACTTTAACTGGGCAAACTCTCATTAGAGACCCGGGGGCAATGACTGTGCGGATGGAAGCTGATGTCTTTTCAGGGTGACTTCAGTGCAGCAAAGCTCTTGCTGAGATGTTTAACTCTAAAATCGGGCATTGGGGAGGCACTGCACCCTCTGAAATTAGAGGTCAGGGGATTTGGATTTCATTTCCAACCATCCGCCACTCATTCAGCCACTCACATTCAAGTGACAAGCCTTAGGCCAGTCACTTTCTGTATCTGTTTCTCGACTTTTGCGCAGCGGTTTCTGTGGGACGTGAGGCCCACTGGGAAGTGATCCCCTTTTCAGCTCAGTGCCTGGGATTTTGGGCATACTTGTCAACCTGGACTTATATACACCTACGATTTTGGACTAACTCTATTACCTCTGCTAGAAATTAACACAGAAATTTCACAGTTGATTGACAAGAATGAGAATCAGTGCTAAAGAGTCAAAATGTAACCAAATCCTTTCTCACTGAAAGAATGCTCAACGCAAGTGGACACAGTTCCCCCATTCGAACTTCAGCATCTATGCACTTAGAGGCAAGTTTTTCAAATTACACAGCTAAAACTGTCCCCGCTTTAAGTGCTGTAAAGCACTTAAAGCGGGGACAGTTTTAGCTGTGTATTTTCCAAAAGTTGTGTGCTCTACAAATAAAAAGCTGCTTTTGTTGCTACCTTTGGTCCGCAGGAGGAATGGGAGTCCTTTGCGGAGAGCATGGGAGACCCATGAGTCCTTTGCCGTCCTCTTTTCTGCCTCTGAGGGTGAAATGAGAGTGTGCAGCACTTTGGTAGGTAGCCATTCTCCCAGTTCGGCTCGGGGCGCAGCATAGCTGCAGTCCTCCTTGTGTGGCTACATTCATCATGAGCCGTGTCTGAAAGAACTGATCGCATTTCACAGGCTAGCATGCTGTCTGTCTGACTGTGCTGGTGTTTTAACGAGAGCATCGTTGACAATTCTGTAACCTGAGAGCGCTGCCTAATTGTATTCTATGTAATAATGCGTGGGCTTGAGGAGGAGGCAGGTTTGGGGGAGAAGGAGGGAGAATGCACGTGTGGATCAGGGAAAGGCCTCTCCTTCTTTGGAGCACGGATGGGTTCAGTGCCCTCCTCATACTACTAAGCCTTTGGCTCGACACTACCAGTTGTGTGTCTAAAGTTTCTGTGTGTGTGTTTGTATGTGTGTGTCTGTCTCTAGGGCTGAGCAGGACCTCCACCTTCCTGTGGTAGCATGTTACTCAGAAGCTTGCACAAATCCCAGCCCTCCTGGAGACACAGTACATGTATGTTCTTAGAAAGTTTTCTTAATGATTGGTGACAGAGCGGTGGTTTAAAGGAGCTCGTTCTCCATTTCCCACTAAGGCCAGCTCCTCTTTGCGGAAGAGGGTCCTTGACTCTTACTTTGTAGCAGGAACCCCTAAGTACATGGACCCTTTTCAAAAGTTACAGGCTGAAAGTCAAGATCTCTCACGTTAAACCCAATGTTGCAACTTTAACTGGGCAAACTCTCATTAGAGACCCGGGGGCAATGACTGTGCGGATGGAAGCTGATGTCTTTTCAGGGTGACTTCAGTGCAGTAAAGCTCTTGCTGAGACGTTTAACTCTAAAATCGGGCATTGGGGAGGCACTGCACCCTCTGAAATTAGAGGTCAGGGGATTTGGATTTCATTTCCAACCATCCGCCACTCATTCAGCCACTCACATTCAAGTGACAAGCCTTAGGCCAGTCACTTTCTGTATCTGTTTCTCGACTTTTGCGCAGCGGTTTCTGTGGGACGTGAGGCCCACTGGGAAGTGATCCCCTTTTCAGCTCAGTGCCTGGGATTTTGGGCATACTTGTCAACCTGGACTTATATACACCTACGATTTTGGACTAACTCTATTACCTCTGCTAGAAATTAACACAGAAATTTCACAGTTGATTGACAAGAATGAGAATCAGTGCTAAAGAGTCAAAATGTAACCAAATCCTTTCTCACTGAAAGAATGCTCAACGCAAGTGGACACAGTTCCCCCATTCGAACTTCAGCATCTATGCACTTAGAGGCAAGTTTTTCAAATTACACAGCTAAAACTGTCCCCGCTTTAAGTCTTAAAGCGGGGACAGTTTTAGCTGTGTATTTTCCAAAAGTTGTGTGCTCTACAAATAAAAAGCTGCTTTTGTTGCTACCTTTGGTCCGCAGGAGGAATGGGAGTCCTTTGCGGAGAGCATGGGAGACCCATGAGTCCTTTGCCGTCCTCTTTTCTGCCTCTGAGGGTGAAATGAGAGTGTGCAGCACTTTGGTAGGTAGTCATTCTCCCAGTTCGGCTCGGGGCGCAGCATAGCTGCAGTCCTCCTTGTGTGGCTACATTCATCATGAGCCGTGTCTGAAAGAACTGATCGCATTTCACAGGCTAGCATGCTGTCTGTCTGACGGTGCTGGTGTTTTAACGAGAGCATCGTTGACAATTCTGTAACCTGAGAGCGCTGCCTAATTGTATTCTATGTAATAATGCGTGGGCTTGAGGAGGAGGCAGGTTTGGGGGAGAAGGAGGGAGAATGCACGTGTGGATCAGGGAAAGGCCTCTCCTTCTTTGGAGCACGGATGGGTTCAGTGCCCTCCTCATACTACTAAGCCTTTGGCTCGACACTACCAGTTGTGTGTCTAAAGTTTCTGTGTGTGTGTTTGTATGTGTGTGTCTGTCTCTAGGGCTGAGCAGGACCTCCACCTTCCTGTGGTAGCATGTTACTCAGAAGCTTGCACAAATCCCAGCCCTCCTGGAGACACAGTACATGTATGTTCTTAGAAAGTTTTCTTAATGATTGGTGACAGAGCGGTGATTTAAAGGAGCTCGTTCTCCATTTCTAACTAAGGCCAGCTCTTCTTTGCGGAAGAGGGTCCTTGACTCTTACTTTGTAGCAGGAACCCCTAAGTACATGGACCCTTTTCAAAAGTTACAGGCTGAAAGTCAAGATCTCTCACGTTAAACCCAATGTTGCAACTTTAACTGGGCAAACTCTCATTAGAGACCCGGGGGCAATGACTGTGCGGATGGAAGCTGATGTCTTTTCAGGGTGACTTCAGTGCAGTAAAGTTCTTGCTGAGACGTTTAACTCTAAAATCGGGCATTGGGGAGGCACTGCACCCTCTGAAATTAGAGGTCAGGGGATTT
Organism: Aotus nancymaae; assembly: GCF_030222135.1. Classification (NCBI taxonomy): domain Eukaryota; kingdom Metazoa; phylum Chordata; class Mammalia; order Primates; family Aotidae; genus Aotus; species Aotus nancymaae. The sequence goes on along the minus strand of NW_026988441.1, from coordinate 11,678,075 downwards.
GGATTTCATTTCCAACCATCCGCCACTCATTCAGCCACTCACATTCAAGTGACAAGCCTTAGGCCAGTCACTTTCTGTATCTGTTTCTCGACTTTTGCGCAGCGGTTTCTGTGGGACGTGAGGCCCACTGGGAAGTGATCCCCTTTTCAGCTCAGTGCCTGGGATTTTGGGCATACTTGTCAACCTGGACTTATATACACCTACGATTTTGGACTAACTCTATTACCTCTGCTAGAAATTAACACAGAAATTTCACAGTTGATTGACAAGAATGAGAATCAGTGCTAAAGAGTCAAAATGTAACCAAATCCTTTCTCACTGAAAGAATGCTCAACGCAAGTGGACACAGTTCCCCCATTCGAACTTCAGCATCTATGCACTTAGAGGCAAGTTTTTCAAATTACACAGCTAAAACTGTCCCCGCTTTAAGTGCTGTAGAAAGCACTTAAAGCGGGGACAGTTTTAGCTGTGTATTTTCCAAAAGTTGTGTGCTCTACAAATAAAAAGCTGCTTTTGTTGCTACCTTTGGTCCGCAGGAGGAATGGGAGTCCTTTGCGGAGAGCATGGGAGACCCATGAGTCCTTTGCCGTCCTCTTTTCTGCCTCTGAGGGTGAAATGAGAGTGTGCAGCACTTTGGTAGGTAGCCATTCTCCCAGTTCGGCTCGGGGCGCAGCATAGCTGCAGTCCTCCTTGTGTGGCTACATTCATCATGAGCCGTGTCTGAAAGAACTGATCGCATTTCACAGGCTAGCATGCTGTCTGTCTGACTGTGCTGGTGTTTTAACGAGAGCATCGTTGACAATTCTGTAACCTGAGAGCGCTGCCTAATTGTATTCTATGTAATAATGCGTGGGCTTGAGGAGGAGGCAGGTTTGGGGGAGAAGGAGGGAGAATGCACGTGTGGATCAGGGAAAGGCCTCTCCTTATTTGGAGCACGGATGGGTTCAGTGCCCTCCTCATACTACTAAGCCTTTGGCTCGACACTACCAGTTGTGTGTCTAAAGTTTCTGTGTGTGTGTTTGTATGTGTGTGTCTGTCTCTAGGGCTGAGCAGGACCTCCACCTTCCTGTGGTAGCATGTTACTCAGAAGCTTGCACAAATCCCAGCCCTCCTGGAGACACAGTACATGTATGTTCTTAGAAAGTTTTCTTAATGATTGGTGACAGAGCGGTGGTTTAAAGGAGCTCGTTCTCCATTTCCCACTAAGGCCAGCTCCTCTTTGCGGAAGAGGGTCCTTGACTCTTACTTTGTAGCAGGAACCCCTAAGTACATGGACCCTTTTCAAAAGTTACAGGCTGAAAGTCAAGATCTCTCACGTTAAACCCAATGTTGCAACTTTAACTGGGCAAACTCTCATTAGAGACCCGGGGGCAATGACTGTGCGGATGGAAGCTGATGTCTTTTCAGGGTGACTTCAGTGCAGTAAAGCTCTTGTTGAGACGTTTAACTCTAAAATCGGGCATTGGGGAGGCACTGCACCCTCTGAAATTAGAGGTCAGGGGATTTGGATTTCATTTCCAACCATCCGCCACTCATTCAGCCACTCACATTCAAGTGACAAGCCTTAGGCCAGTCACTTTCTGTATCTGTTTCTCGACTTTTGCGCAGCGGTTTCTGTGGGACGTGAGGCCCACTGGGAAGTGATCCCCTTTTCAGCTCAGTGCCTGGGATTTTGGGCATACTTGTCAACCTGGACTTATATACACCTACGATTTTGGACTAACTCTATTACCTCTGCTAGAAATTAACACAGAAATTTCACAGTTGATTGACAAGAATGAGAATCAGTGCTAAAGAGTCAAAATGTAACCAAATCCTTTCTCACTGAAAGAATGCTCAACGCAAGTGGACACAGTTCCCCCATTCGAACTTCAGCATCTATGCACTTAGAGGCAAGTTTTTCAAATTACACAGCTAAAACTGTCCCCGCTTTAAGTCTTAAAGCGGGGACAGTTTTAGCTGTGTATTTTCCAAAAGTTGTGTGCTCTACAAATAAAAAGCTGCTTTTGTTGCTACCTTTGGTCCGCAGGAGGAATGGGAGTCCTTTGCGGAGAGCATGGGAGACCCATGAGTCCTTTGCCGTCCTCTTTTCTGCCTCTGAGGGTGAAATGAGAGTGTGCAGCACTTTGGTAGGTAGCCATTCTCCCAGTTCGGCTCGGGGCGCAGCATAGCTGCAGTCCTCCTTGTGTGGCTACATTCATCATGAGCCGTGTCTGAAAGAACTGATCGCATTTCACAGGCTAGCATGCTGTCTGTCTGACTGTGCTGGTGTTTTAACGAGAGCATCGTTGACAATTCTGTAACCTGAGAGCGCTGCCTAATTGTATTCTATGTAATAATGCGTGGGCTTGAGGAGGAGGCAGGTTTGGGGGAGAAGGAGGGAGAATGCACGTGTGGATCAGGGAAAGGCCTCTCCTTCTTTGGAGCACGGATGGGTTCAGTGCCCTCCTCATACTACTAAGCCTTTGGCTCGACACTACCAGTTGTGTGTCTAAAGTTTCTGTGTGTGTGTTTGTATGTGTGTGTCTGTCTCTAGGGCTGAGCAGGACCTCCACCTTCCTGTGGTAGCATGTTACTCAGAACCTTGCACAAATCCCAGCCCTCCTGGAGACACAGTACATGTATGTTCTTAGAAAGTTTTCTTAATGATTGGTGACAGAGCGGTGATTTAAAGGAGCTCGTTCTCCATTTCCCACTAAGGCCAGCTCCTCTTTGCGGAAGAGGGTCCTTGACTCTTACTTTGTAGCAGGAACCCCTAAGTACATGGACCCTTTTCAAAAGTTACAGGCTGAAAGTCAAGATCTCTCACGTTAAACCCAATGTTGCAACTTTAACTGGGCAAACTCTCATTAGAGACCCGGGGGCAATGACTGTGCGGATGGAAGCTGATGTCTTTTCAGGGTGACTTCAGTGCAGTAAAGCTCTTGCTGAGACGTTTAACTCTAAAATCGGGCATTGGGGAGGCACTGCACCCTCTGAAATTAGAGGTCAGGGGATTTGGATTTCATTTCCAACCATCCGCCACTCATTCAGCCACTCACATTCAAGTGACAAGCCTTAGGCCAGTCACTTTCTGTATCTGTTTCTCGACTTTTGCGCAGCGGTTTCTGTGGGACGTGAGGCCCACTGGGAAGTGATCCCCTTTTCAGCTCAGTGCCTGGGATTTGGGGCATACTTGTCAACCTGGACTTATATACACCTACGATTTTGGACTAACTCTATTACCTCTGCTAGAAATTAACACAGAAATTTCACAGTTGATTGACAAGAATGAGAATCAGTGCTAAAGAGTCAAAATGTAACCAAATCCTTTCTCACTGAAAGAATGCTCAACGCAAGTGGACACAGTTCCCCCATTCGAACTTCAGCATCTATGCACTTAGAGGCAAGTTTTTCAAATTACACAGCTAAAACTGTCCCCGCTTTAAGTGCTGTAAAGCACTTAAAGCGGGAACAGTTTTAGCTGTGTATTTTCCAAAAGTTGTGTGCTCTACAAATAAAAAGCTGCTTTTGTTGCTACCTTTGGTCCGCAGGAGGAATGGGAGTCCTTTGCGGAGAGCATGGGAGACCCATGAGTCCTTTGCCGTCCTCTTTTCTGCCTCTGAGGGTGAAATGAGAGTGTGCAGCACTTTGGTAGGTAGCCATTCTCCCAGTTCGGCTCGGGGCGCAGCATAGCTGCAGTCCTCCTTGTGTGGCTACATTCATCATGAGCCGTGTCTGAAAGAACTGATCGCATTTCACAGGCTAGCATGCTGTCTGTCTGACTGTGCTGGTGTTTTAACGAGAGCATCGTTGACAATTCTGTAACCTGAGAGCGCTGCCTAATTGTATTCTATGTAATAATGCGTGGGCTTGAGGAGGAGGCAGGTTTGGGGGAGAAGGAGGGAGAATGCACGTGTGGATCAGGGAAAGGCCTCTCCTTCTTTGGAGCACGGATGGGTTCAGTGCCCTCCTCATACTACTAAGCCTTTGGCTCGACACTACCAGTTGTGTGTCTAAAGTTTCTGTGTGTGTGTTTGTATGTGTGTGTCTGTCTCTAGGGCTGAGCAGGACCTCCACCTTCCTGTGGTAGCATGTTACTCAGAAGCTTGCACAAATCCCAGCCCTCCTGGAGACACAGTACATGTATGTTCTTAGAAAGTTTTCTTAATGATTGGTGACAGAGCGGTGATTTAAAGGAGCTCGTTCTCCATTTCCCACTAAGGCCAGCTCCTCTTTGCGGAAGAGGGTCCTTGACTCTTACTTTGTAGCAGGAACCCCTAAGTACATGGACCCTTTTCAAAAGTTACAGGCTGAAAGTCAAGATCTCTCACGTTAAACCCAATGTTGCAACTTTAACTGGGCAAACTCTCATTAGAGACCCGGGGGCAATGACTGTGCGGATGGAAGCTGATGTCTTTTCAGGGTGACTTCAGTGCAGTAAAGCTCTTGCTGAGACGTTTAACTCTAAAATCGGGCATTGGGGAGGCACTGCACCCTCTGAAATTAGAGGTCAGGGGATTTGGATTTCATTTCCAACCATCCGCCACTCATTCAGCCACTCACATTCAAGTGACAAGCCTTAGGCCAGTCACTTTCTGTATCTGTTTCTCGACTTTTGCGCAGCGGTTTCTGTGGGACGTGAGGCCCACTGGGAAGTGATCCCCTTTTCAGCTCAGTGCCTGGGATTTGGGGCATACTTGTCAACCTGGACTTATATACACCTACGATTTTGGACTAACTCTATTACCTCTGCTAGAAATTAACACAGAAATTTCACAGTTGATTGACAAGAATGAGAATCAGTGCTAAAGAGTCAAAATGTAACCAAATCCTTTCTCACTGAAAGAATGCTCAACGCAAGTGGACACAGTTCCCCCATTCGAACTTCAGCATCTATGCACTTAGAGGCAAGTTTTTCAAATTACACAGCTAAAACTGTCCCCGCTTTAAGTGCTGTAAAGCACTTAAAGCGGGGACAGTTTTAGCTGTGTATTTTCCAAAAGTTGTGTGCTCTACAAATAAAAAGCTGCTTTTGTTGCTACCTTTGGTCCGCAGGAGGAATGGGAGTCCTTTGCGGAGAGCATGGGAGACCCATGAGTCCTTTGCCGTCCTCTTTTCTGCCTCTGAGGGTGAAATGAGAGTGTGCAGCACTTTGGTAGGTAGCCATTCTCCCAGTTCGGCTCGGGGCGCAGCATAGCTGCAGTCCTCCTTGTGTGGCTACATTCATCATGAGCCGTGTCTGAAAGAACTGATCGCATTTCACAGGCTAGCATGCTGTCTGTCTGACTGTGCTGGTGTTTTAACGAGAGCATCGTTGACAATTCTGTAACCTGAGAGCGCTGCCTAATTGTATTCTATGTAATAATGCGTGGGCTTGAGGAGGAGGCAGGTTTGGGGGAGAAGGAGGGAGAATGCACGTGTGGATCAGGGAAAGGCCTCTCCTTCTTTGGAGCACGGATGGGTTCAGTGCCCTCCTCATACTACTAAGCCTTTGGCTCGACACTACCAGTTGTGTGTCTAAAGTTTCTGTGTGTGTGTTTGTATGTGTGTGTCTGTCTCTAGGGCTGAGCAGGACCTCCACCTTCCTGTGGTAGCATGTTACTCAGAAGCTTGCACAAATCCCAGCCCTCCTGGAGACACAGTACATGTATGTTCTTAGAAAGTTTTCTTAATGATTGGTGACAGAGCGGTGATTTAAAGGAGCTCGTTCTCCATTTCCCACTAAGGCCAGCTCCTCTTTGCGGAAGAGGGTCCTTGACTCTTACTTTGTAGCAGGAACCCCTAAGTACATGGACCCTTTTCAAAAGTTACAGGCTGAAAGTCAAGATCTCTCACGTTAAACCCAATGTTGCAACTTTAACTGGGCAAACTCTCATTAGAGACCCGGGGGCAATGACTGTGCGGATGGAAGCTGATGTCTTTTCAGGGTGACTTCAGTGCAGTAAAGCTCTTGCTGAGACGTTTAACTCTAAAATCGGGCATTGGGGAGGCACTGCACCCTCTGAAATTAGAGGTCAGGGGATTTGGATTTCATTTCCAACCATCCGCCACTCATTCAGCCACTCACATTCAAGTGACAAGCCTTAGGCCAGTCACTTTCTGTATCTGTTTCTCGACTTTTGCGCAGCGGTTTCTGTGGGACGTGAGGCCCACTGGGAAGTGATCCCCTTTTCAGCTCAGTGCCTGGGATTTTGGGCATACTTGTCAACCTGGACTTATATACACCTACGATTTTGGACTAACTCTATTACCTCTGCTAGAAATTAACACAGAAATTTCACAGTTGATTGACAAGAATGAGAATCAGTGCTAAAGAGTCAAAATGTAACCAAATCCTTTCTCACTGAAAGAATGCTCAACGCAAGTGGACACAGTTCCCCCATTCGAACTTCAGCATCTATGCACTTAGAGGCAAGTTTTTCAAATTACACAGCTGAAACTGTCCCCGCTTTAAGTCTTAAAGCGGGGACAGTTTTAGCTGTGTATTTTCCAAAAGTTGTGTGCTCTACAAATAAAAAGCTGCTTTTGTTGCTACCTTTGGTCCGCAGGAGGAATGGGAGTCCTTTGCGGAGAGCATGGGAGACCCATGAGTCCTTTGCCGTCCTCTTTTCTGCCTCTGAGGGTGAAATGAGAGTGTGCAGCACTTTGGTAGGTAGCCATTCTCCCAGTTCGGCTCGGGGCGCAGCATAGCTGCAGTCCTCCTTGTGTGGCTACATTCATCATGAGCCGTGTCTGAAAGAACTGATCGCATTTCACAGGCTAGCATGCTGTCTGTCTGACTGTGCTGGTGTTTTAACGAGAGCATCGTTGACAATTCTGTAACCTGAGAGCGCTGCCTAATTGTATTCTATGTAATAATGCGTGGGCTTGAGGAGGAGGCAGGTTTGGGGGAGAAGGAGGGAGAATGCACGTGTGGATCAGAGAAAGGCCTCTCCTTCTTTGGAGCACGGATGGGTTCAGTGCCCTCCTCATACTACTAAGCCTTTGGCTCGACACTACCAGTTGTGTGTCTAAAGTTTCTGTGTGTGTGTTTGTATGTGTGTGTCTGTCTCTAGGGCTGAGCAGGACCTCCACCTTCCTGTGGTAGCATGTTACTCAGAACCTTGCACAAATCCCAGCCCTCCTGGAGACACAGTACATGTATGTTCTCAGAAAGTTTTCTTAATGATTGGTGACAGAGCGGTGATTTAAAGGAGCTCGTTCTCCATTTCTAACTAAGGCCAGCTCTTCTTTGCGGAAGAGGGTCCTTGACTCTTACTTTGTAGCAGGAACCCCTAAGTACATGGACCCTTTTCAAAAGTTACAGGCTGAAAGTCAAGATCTCTCACGTTAAACCCAATGTTGCAACTTTAACTGGGCAAACTCTCATTAGAGACCCGGGGGCAATGACTGTGCGGATGGAAGCCGATGTCTTTTCAGGGTGACTTCAGTGCAGTAAAGCTCTTGCTGAGACGTTTAACTCTAAAATCGGGCATTGGGGAGGCACTGCACCCTCTGAAATTAGAGGTCAGGGGATTTGGATTTCATTTCCAACCATCCGCCACTCATTCAGCCACTCACATTCAAGTGACAAGCCTTAGGCCAGTCACTTTCTGTATCTGTTTCTCGACTTTTGCGCAGCGGTTTCTGTGGGACGTGAGGCCCACTGGGAAGTGATCCCCTTTTCAGCTCAGTGCCTGGGATTTGGGGCATACTTGTCAACCTGGACTTATATACACCTACGATTTTGGACTAACTCTATTACCTCTGCTAGAAATTAACACAGAAATTTCACAGTTGATTGACAAGAATGAGAATCAGTGCTAAAGAGTCAAAATGTAACCAAATCCTTTCTCACTGAAAGAATGCTCAACGCAAGTGGACACAGTTCCCCCATTCGAACTTCAGCATCTATGCACTTAGAGGCAAGTTTTTCAAATTACACAGCTGAAACTGTCCCCGCTTTAAGTCTTAAAGCGGGGACAGTTTTAGCTGTGTATTTTCCAAAAGTTGTGTGCTCTACAAATAAAAAGCTGCTTTTGTTGCTACCTTTGGTCCGCAGGAGGAATGGGAGTCCTTTGCGGAGAGCATGGGAGACCCATGAGTCCTTTGCCGTCCTCTTTTCTGCCTCTGAGGGTGAAATGAGAGTGTGCAGCACTTTGGTAGGTAGCCATTCTCCCAGTTCGGCTCGGGGCGCAGCATAGCTGCAGTCCTCCTTGTGTGGCTACATTCATCATGAGCCGTGTCTGAAAGAACTGATCGCATTTCACAGGCTAGCATGCTGTCTGTCTGACTGTGCTGGTGTTTTAACGAGAGCATCGTTGACAATTCTGTAACCTGAGAGCGCTGCCTAATTGTATTCTATGTAATAATGCGTGGGCTTGAGGAGGAGGCAGGTTTGGGGGAGAAGGAGGGAGAATGCACGTGTGGATCAGAGAAAGGCCTCTCCTTCTTTGGAGCACGGATGGGTTCAGTGCCCTCCTCATACTACTAAGCCTTTGGCTCGACACTACCAGTTGTGTGTCTAAAGTTTCTGTGTGTGTGTTTGTATGTGTGTGTCTGTCTCTAGGGCTGAGCAGGACCTCCACCTTCCTGTGGTAGCATGTTACTCAGAACCTTGCACAAATCCCAGCCCTCCTGGAGACACAGTACATGTATGTTCTCAGAAATTTTTCTTAATGATTGGTGACAGAGCGGTGATTTAAAGGAGCTCGTTCTCCATTTCTAACTAAGGCCAGCTCTTCTTTGCGGAAGAGGGTCCTTGACTCTTACTTTGTAGCAGGAACCCCTAAGTACATGGACCCTTTTCAAAAGTTACAGGCTGAAAGTCAAGATCTCTCACGTTAAACCCAATGTTGCAACTTTAACTGGGCAAACTCTCATTAGAGACCCGGGGGCAATGACTGTGCGGATGGAAGCCGATGTCTTTTCAGGGTGACTTCAGTGCAGTAAAGCTCTTGCTGAGACGTTTAACTCTAAAATCGGGCATTGGGGAGGCACTGCACCCTCTGAAATTAGAGGTCAGGGGATTTGGATTTCATTTCCAACCATCCGCCACTCATTCAGCCACTCACATTCAAGTGACAAGCCTTAGGCCAGTCACTTTCTGTATCTGTTTCTCGACTTTTGCGCAGCGGTTTCTGTGGGACGTGAGGCCCACTGGGAAGTGATCCCCTTTTCAGCTCAGTGCCTGGGATTTGGGGCATACTTGTCAACCTGGACTTATATACACCTACGATTTTGGACTAACTCTATTACCTCTGCTAGAAATTAACACAGAAATTTCACAGTTGATAGACAAGAATGAGAATCAGTGCTAAAGAGTCAAAATGTAACCAAATCCTTTCTCACTGAAAGAATGCTCAACGCAAGTGGACACAGTTCCCCCATTCGAACTTCAGCATCTATGCACTTAGAGGCAAGTTTTTCAAATTACACAGCTAAAACTGTCCCCGCTTTAAGTGCTGTAAAGCACTTAAAGCGGGAACAGTTTTAGCTGTGTATTTTCCAAAAGTTGTGTGCTCTACAAATAAAAAGCTGCTTTTGTTGCTACCTTTGGTCCGCAGGAGGAATGGGAGTCCTTTGCGGAGAGCATGGGAGACCCATGAGTCCTTTGCCGTCCTCTTTTCTGCCTCTGAGGGTGAAATGAGAGTGTGCAGCACTTTGGTAGGTAGCCATTCTCCCAGTTCGGCTCGGGGCGCAGCATAGCTGCAGTCCTCCTTGTGTGGCTACATTCATCATGAGCCGTGTCTGAAAGAACTGATCGCATTTCACAGGCTAGCATGCTGTCTGTCTGACTGTGCTGGTGTTTTAACGAGAGCATCGTTGACAATTCTGTAACCTGAGAGCGCTGCCTAATTGTATTCTATGTAATAATGCGTGGGCTTGAGGAGGAGGCAGGTTTGGGGGAGAAGGAGGGAGAATGCACGTGTGGATCAGGGAAAGGCCTCTCCTTCTTTGGAGCACGGATGGGTTCAGTGCCCTCCTCATACTACTAAGCCTTTGGCTCGACACTACCAGTTGTGTGTCTAAAGTTTCTGTGTGTGTGTTTGTATGTGTGTGTCTGTCTCTAGGGCTGAGCAGGACCTCCACCTTCCTGTGGTAGCATGTTACTCAGAAGCTTGCACAAATCCCAGCCCTCCTGGAGACACAGTACATGTATGTTCTTAGAAAGTTTTCTTAATGATTGGTGACAGAGCGGTGATTTAAAGGAGCTCGTTCTCCATTTCCCACTAAGGCCAGCTCCTCTTTGCGGAAGAGGGTCCTTGACTCTTACTTTGTAGCAGGAACCCCTAAGTACATGGACCCTTTTCAAAAGTTACAGGCTGAAAGTCAAGATCTCTCACGTTAAACCCAATGTTGCAACTTTAACTGGGCAAACTCTCATTAGAGACCCGGGGGCAATGACTGTGCGGATGGAAGCTGATGTCTTTTCAGGGTGACTTCAGTGCAGTAAAGCTCTTGCTGAGACGTTTAACTCTAAAATCGGGCATTGGGGAGGCACTGCACCCTCTGAAATTAGAGGTCAGGGGATTTGGATTTCATTTCCAACCATCCGCCACTCATTCAGCCACTCACATTCAAGTGACAAGCCTTAGGCCAGTCACTTTCTGTATCTGTTTCTCGACTTTTGCGCAGCGGTTTCTGTGGGACGTGAGGCCCACTGGGAAGTGATCCCCTTTTCAGCTCAGTGCCTGGGATTTGGGGCATACTTGTCAACCTGGACTTATATACACCTACGATTTTGGACTAACTCTATTACCTCTGCTAGAAATTAACACAGAGATTTCACAGTTGATTGACAAGAATGAGAATCAGTGCTAAAGAGTCAAAATGTAACCAAATCCTTTCTCACTGAAAGAATGCTCAACGCAAGTGGACACAGTTCCCCCATTCGAACTTCAGCATCTATGCACTTAGAGGCAAGTTTTTCAAATTACACAGCTAAAACTGTCCCCGCTTTAAGTCTTAAAGCGGGGACAGTTTTAGCTGTGTATTTTCCAAAAGTTGTGTGCTCTACAAATAAAAAGCTGCTTTTGTTGCTACCTTTGGTCCGCAGGAGGAATGGGAGTCCTTTGCGGAGAGCATGGGAGACCCATGAGTCCTTTGCCGTCCTCTTTTCTGCCTCTGAGGGTGAAATGAGAGTGTGCAGCACTTTGGTAGGTAGCCATTCTCCCAGTTCGGCTCGGGGCGCAGCATAGCTGCAGTCCTCCTTGTGTGGCTACATTCATCATGAGCCGTGTCTGAAAGAACTGATCGCATTTCACAGGCTAGCATGCTGTCTGTCTGACTGTGCTGGTGTTTTAACGAGAGCATCGTTGACAATTCTGTAACCTGAGAGCGCTGCCTAATTGTATTCTATGTAATAATGCGTGGGCTTGAGGAGGAGGCAGGTTTGGGGGAGAAGGAGGGAGAATGCACGTGTGGATCAGAGAAAGGCCTCTCCTTCTTTGGAGCACGGATGGGTTCAGTGCCCTCCTCATACTACTAAGCCTTTGGCTCGACACTACCAGTTGTGTGTCTAAAGTTTCTGTGTGTGTGTTTGTATGTGTGTGTCTGTCTCTAGGGCTGAGCAGGACCTCCACCTTCCTGTGGTAGCATGTTACTCAGAACCTTGCACAAATCCCAGCCCTCCTGGAGACACAGTACATGTATGTTCTCAGAAAGTTTTCTTAATGATTGGTGACAGAGCGGTGATTTAAAGGAGCTCGTTCTCCATTTCTAACTAAGGCCAGCTCTTCTTTGCGGAAGAGGGTCCTTGACTCTTACTTTGTAGCAGGAACCCCTAAGTACATGGACCCTTTTCAAAAGTTACAGGCTGAAAGTCAAGATCTCTCACGTTAAACCCAATGTTGCAACTTTAACTGGGCAAACTCTCATTAGAGACCCGGGGGCAATGACTGTGCGGATGGAAGCCGATGTCTTTTCAGGGTGACTTCAGTGCAGTAAAGCTCTTGCTGAGACGTTTAACTCTAAAATCGGGCATTGGGGAGGCACTGCACCCTCTGAAATTAGAGGTCAGGGGATTTGGATTTCATTTCCAAACATCCGCCACTCATTCAGCCACTCACATTCAAGTGACAAGCCTTAGGCCAGTCACTTTCTGTATCTGTTTCTCGACTTTTGCGCAGCGGTTTCTGTGGGACGTGAGGCCCACTGGGAAGTGATCCCCTTTTCAGCTCAGTGCCTGGGATTTGGGGCATACTTGTCAACCTGGACTTATATACACCTACGATTTTGGACTAACTCTATTACCTCTGCTAGAAATTAACACCGAAATTTCACAGTTGATTGACAAGAATGAGAATCAGTGCTAAAGAGTCAAAATGTAACCAAATCCTTTCTCACTGAAAGAATGCTCAACGCAAGTGGACACAGTTCCCCCATTCGAACTTCAGCATCTATGCACTTAGAGGCAAGTTTTTCAAATTACACAGCTGAAACTGTCCCCGCTTTAAGTCTTAAAGCGGGGACAGTTTTAGCTGTGTATTTTCCAAAAGTTGTGTGCTCTACAAATAAAAAGCTGCTTTTGTTGCTACCTTTGGTCCGCAGGAGGAATGGGAGTCCTTTGCGGAGAGCATGGGAGACCCATGAGTCCTTTGCCGTCCTCTTTTCTGCCTCTGAGGGTGAAATGAGAGTGTGCAGCACTTTGGTAGGTAGCCATTCTCCCAGTTCGGCTCGGGGCGCAGCATAGCTGCAGTCCTCCTTGTGTGGCTACATTCATCATGAGCCGTGTCTGAAAGAACTGATCGCATTTCACAGGCTAGCATGCTGTCTGTCTGACTGTGCTGGTGTTTTAACGAGAGCATCGTTGACAATTCTGTAACCTGAGAGCGCTGCCTAATTGTATTCTATGTAATAATGCGTGGGCTTGAGGAGGAGGCAGGTTTGGGGGAGAAGGAGGGAGAATGCACGTGTGGATCAGAGAAAGGCCTCTCCTTCTTTGGAGCACGGATGGGTTCAGTGCCCTCCTCATACTACTAAGCCTTTGGCTCGACACTACCAGTTGTGTGTCTAAAGTTTCTGTGTGTGTGTTTGTATGTGTGTGTCTGTCTCTAGGGCTGAGCAGGACCTCCACCTTCCTGTGGTAGCATGTTACTCAGAACCTTGCACAAATCCCAGCCCTCCTGGAGACACAGTACGTGTATGTTCTCAGAAATTTTTCTTAATGATTGGTGACAGAGCGGTGATTTAAAGGAGCTCGTTCTCCATTTCTAACTAAGGCCAGCTCTTCTTTGCGGAAGAGGGTCCTTGACTCTTACTTTGTAGCAGGAACCCCTAAGTACATGGACCCTTTTCAAAAGTTACAGGCTGAAAGTCAAGATCTCTCACGTTAAACCCAATGTTGCAACTTTAACTGGGCAAACTCTCATTAGAGACCCGGGGGCAATGACTGTGCGGATGGAAGCCGATGTCTTTTCAGGGTGACTTCAGTGCAGTAAAGCTCTTGCTGAGACGTTTAACTCTAAAATCGGGCATTGGGGAGGCACTGCACCGTCTGAAATTAGAGGTCAGGGGATTTGGATTTCATTTCCAACCATCCGCCACTCATTCAGCCACTCACATTCAAGTGACAAGCCTTAGGCCAGTCACTTTCTGTATCTGTTTCTCGACTTTTGCGCAGCGGTTTCTGTGGGACGTGAGGCCCACTGGGAAGTGATCCCCTTTTCAGCTCAGTGCCTGGGATTTGGGGCATACTTGTCAACCTGGACTTATATACACCTACGATTTTGGACTAACTCTATTACCTCTGCTAGAAATTAACACAGAAATTTCACAGTTGATAGACAAGAATGAGAATCAGTGCTAAAGAGTCAAAATGTAACCAAATCCTTTCTCACTGAAAGAATGCTCAACGCAAGTGGACACAGTTCCCCCATTCGAACTTCAGCATCTATGCACTTAGAGGCAAGTTTTTCAAATTACACAGCTAAAACTGTCCCCGCTTTAAGTGCTGTAAAGCACTTAAAGCGGGGACAGTTTTAGCTGTGTATTTTCCAAAAGTTGTGTGCTCTACAAATAAAAAGCTGCTTTTGTTGCTACCTTTGGTCCGCAGGAGGAATGGGAGTCCTTTGCGGAGAGCATGGGAGACCCATGAGTCCTTTGCCGTCCTCTTTTCTGCCTCTGAGGGTGAAATGAGAGTGTGCAGCACTTTGGTAGGTAGCCATTCTCCCAGTTCGGCTCGGGGCGCAGCATAGCTGCAGTCCTCCTTGTGTGGCTACATTCATCATGAGCCGTGTCTGAAAGAACTGATCGCATTTCACAGGCTAGCATGCTGTCTGTCTGACTGTGCTGGTGTTTTAACGAGAGCATCGTTGACAATTCTGTAACCTGAGAGCGCTGCCTAATTGTATTCTATGTAATAATGCGTGGGCTTGAGGAGGAGGCAGGTTTGGGGGAGAAGGAGGGAGAATGCACGTGTGGATCAGGGAAAGGCCTCTCCTTCTTTGGAGCACGGATGGGTTCAGTGCCCTCCTCATACTACTAAGCCTTTGGCTCGACACTACCAGTTGTGTGTCTAAAGTTTCTGTGTGTGTGTTTGTATGTGTGTGTCTGTCTCTAGGGCTGAGCAGGACCTCCACCTTCCTGTGGTAGCATGTTACTCAGAAGCTTGCACAAATCCCAGCCCTCCTGGAGACACAGTACATGTATGTTCTTAGAAAGTTTTCTTAATGATTGGTGACAGAGCGGTGATTTAAAGGAGCTCGTTCTCCATTTCCCACTAAGGCCAGCTCCTCTTTGCGGAAGAGGGTCCTTGACTCTTACTTTGTAGCAGGAACCCCTAAGTACATGGACCCTTTTCAAAAGTTACAGGCTGAAAGTCAAGATCTCTCACGTTAAACCCAATGTTGCAACTTTAACTGGGCAAACTCTCATTAGAGACCCGGGGGCAATGACTGTGCGGATGGAAGCTGATGTCTTTTCAGGGTGACTTCAGTGCAGTAAAGCTCTTGCTGAGACGTTTAACTCTAAAATCGGGCATTGGGGAGGCACTGCACCCTCTGAAATTAGAGGTCAGGGGATTTGGATTTCATTTCCAACCATCCGCCACTCATTCAGCCACTCACATTCAAGTGACAAGCCTTAGGCCAGTCACTTTCTGTATCTGTTTCTCGACTTTTGCGCAGCGGTTTCTGTGGGACGTGAGGCCCACTGGGAAGTGATCCCCTTTTCAGCTCAGTGCCTGGGATTTTGGGCATACTTGTCAACCTGGACTTATATACACCTACGATTTTGGACTAACTCTATTACCTCTGCTAGAAATTAACACAGAAATTTCACAGTTGATTGACAAGAATGAGAATCAGTGCTAAAGAGTCAAAATGTAACCAAATCCTTTCTCACTGAAAGAATGCTCAACGCAAGTGGACACAGTTCCCCCATTCGAACTTCAGCATCTATGCACTTAGAGGCAAGTTTTTCAAATTACACAGCTAAAACTGTCCCCGCTTTAAGTGCTGTAAAGCACTTAAAGCGGGGACAGTTTTAGCTGTGTATTTTCCAAAAGTTGTGTGCTCTACAAATAAAAAGCTGCTTTTGTTGCTACCTTTGGTCCGCAGGAGGAATGGGAGTCCTTTGCGGAGAGCATGGGAGACCCATGAGTCCTTTGCCGTCCTCTTTTCTGCCTCTGAGGGTGAAATGAGAGTGTGCAGCACTTTGGTAGGTAGCCATTCTCCCAGTTCGGCTCGGGGCGCAGCATAGCTGCAGTCCTCCTTGTGTGGCTACATTCATCATGAGCCGTGTCTGAAAGAACTGATCGCATTTCACAGGCTAGCATGCTGTCTGTCTGACTGTGCTGGTGTTTTAACGAGAGCATCGTTGACAATTCTGTAACCTGAGAGCGCTGCCTAATTGTATTCTATGTAATAATGCGTGGGCTTGAGGAGGAGGCAGGTTTGGGGGAGAAGGAGGGAGAATGCACGTGTGGATCAGGGAAAGGCCTCTCCTTCTTTGGAGCACGGATGGGTTCAGTGCCCTCCTCATACTACTAAGCCTTTGGCTCGACACTACCAGTTGTGTGTCTAAAGTTTCTGTGTGTGTGTTTGTATGTGTGTGTCTGTCTCTAGGGCTGAGCAGGACCTCCACCTTCCTGTGGTAGCATGTTACTCAGAAGCTTGCACAAATCCCAGCCCTCCTGGAGACACAGTACATGTATGTTCTTAGAAAGTTTTCTTAATGATTGGTGACAGAGCGGTGATTTAAAGGAGCTCGTTCTCCATTTCCCACTAAGGCCAGCTCCTCTTTGCGGAAGAGGGTCCTTGACTCTTACTTTGTAGCAGGAACCCCTAAGTACATGGACCCTTTTCAAAAGTTACAGGCTGAAAGTCAAGATCTCTCACGTTAAACCCAATGTTGCAACTTTAACTGGGCAAACTCTCATTAGAGACCCGGGGGCAATGACTGTGCGGATGGAAGCTGATGTCTTTTCAGGGTGACTTCAGTGCAGTAAAGCTCTTGCTGAGACGTTTAACTCTAAAATCGGGCATTGGGGAGGCACTGCACCCTCTGAAATTAGAGGTCAGGGGATTTGGATTTCATTTCCAACCATCCGCCACTCATTCAGCCACTCACATTCAAGTGACAAGCCTTAGGCCAGTCACTTTCTGTATCTGTTTCTCGACTTTTGCGCAGCGGTTTCTGTGGGACGTGAGGCCCACTGGGAAGTGATCCCCTTTTCAGCTCAGTGCCTGGGATTTGGGGCATACTTGTCAACCTGGACTTATATACACCTACGATTTTGGACTAACTCTATTACCTCTGCTAGAAATTAACACAGAGATTTCACAGTTGATTGACAAGAATGAGAATCAGTGCTAAAGAGTCAAAATGTAACCAAATCCTTTCTCACTGAAAGAATGCTCAACGCAAGTGGACACAGTTCCCCCATTCGAACTTCAGCATCTATGCACTTAGAGGCAAGTTTTTCAAATTACACAGCTAAAACTGTCCCCGCTTTAAGTCTTAAAGCGGGGACAGTTTTAGCTGTGTATTTTCCAAAAGTTGTGTGCTCTACAAATAAAAAGCTGCTTTTGTTGCTACCTTTGGTCCGCAGGAGGAATGGGAGTCCTTTGCGGAGAGCATGGGAGACCCATGAGTCCTTTGCCGTCCTCTTTTCTGCCTCTGAGGGTGAAATGAGAGTGTGCAGCACTTTGGTAGGTAGCCATTCTCCCAGTTCGGCTCGGGGCGCAGCATAGCTGCAGTCCTCCTTGTGTGGCTACATTCATCATGAGCCGTGTCTGAAAGAACTGATCGCATTTCACAGGCTAGCATGCTGTCTGTCTGACTGTGCTGGTGTTTTAACGAGAGCATCGTTGACAATTCTGTAACCTGAGAGCGCTGCCTAATTGTATTCTATGTAATAATGCGTGGGCTTGAGGAGGAGGCAGGTTTGGGGGAGAAGGAGGGAGAATGCACGTGTGGATCAGGGAAAGGCCTCTCCTTCTTTGGAGCACGGATGGGTTCAGTGCCCTCCTCATACTACTAAGCCTTTGGCTCGACACTACCAGTTGTGTGTCTAAAGTTTCTGTGTGTGTGTTTGTATGTGTGTGTCTGTCTCTAGGGCTGAGCAGGACCTCCACCTTCCTGTGGTAGCATGTTACTCAGAAGCTTGCACAAATCCCAGCCCTCCTGGAGACACAGTACATGTATGTTCTTAGAAAGTTTTCTTAATGATTGGTGACAGAGCAGTGATTTAAAGGAGCTCGTTCTCCATTTCCCACTAAGGCCAGCTCCTCTTTGCGGAAGAGGGTCCTTGACTCTTACTTTGTAGCAGGAACCCCTAAGTACATGGACCCTTTTCAAAAGTTACAGGCTGAAAGTCAAGATCTCTCACGTTAAACCCAATGTTGCAACTTTAACTGGGCAAACTCTCATTAGAGACCCGGGGGCAATGACTGTGCGGATGGAAGCTGATGTCTTTTCAGGGTGACTTCAGTGCAGTAAAGCTCTTGCTGAGACGTTTAACTCTAAAATCGGGCATTGGGGAGGCACTGCACCCTCTGAAATTAGAGGTCAGGGGATTTGGATTTCATTTCCAACCATCCGCCACTCATTCAGCCACTCACATTCAAGTGACAAGCCTTAGGCCAGTCACTTTCTGTATCTGTTTCTCGACTTTTGCGCAGCGGTTTCTGTGGGACGTGAGGCCCACTGGGAAGTGATCCCCTTTTCAGCTCAGTGCCTGGGATTTGGGGCATACTTGTCAACCTGGACTTATATACACCTACGATTTTGGACTAACTCTATTACCTCTGCTAGAAATTAACACAGAAATTTCACAGTTGATTGACAAGAATGAGAATCAGTGCTAAAGAGTCAAAATGTAACCAAATCCTTTCTCACTGAAAGAATGCTCAACGCAAGTGGACACAGTTCCCCCATTCGAACTTCAGCATCTATGCACTTAGAGGCAAGTTTTTCAAATTACACAGCTAAAACTGTCCCCGCTTTAAGTGCTGTAAAGCACTTAAAGCGGGGACAGTTTTAGCTGTGTATTTTCCAAAAGTTGTGTGCTCTACAAATAAAAAGCTGCTTTTGTTGCTACCTTTGGTCCGCAGGAGGAATGGGAGTCCTTTGCGGAGAGCATGGGAGACCCATGAGTCCTTTGCCGTCCTCTTTTCTGCCTCTGAGGGTGAAATGAGAGTGTGCAGCACTTTGGTAGGTAGCCATTCTCCCAGTTCGGCTCGGGGCGCAGCATAGCTGCAGTCCTCCTTGTGTGGCTACATTCATCATGAGCCGTGTCTGAAAGAACTGATCGCATTTCACAGGCTAGCATGCTGTCTGTCTGACTGTGCTGGTGTTTTAACGAGAGCATCGTTGACAATTCTGTAACCTGAGAGCGCTGCCTAATTGTATTCTATGTAATAATGCGTGGGCTTGAGGAGGAGGCAGGTTTGGGGGAGAAGGAGGGAGAATGCACGTGTGGATCAGGGAAAGGCCTCTCCTTCTTTGGAGCACGGATGGGTTCAGTGCCCTCCTCATACTACTAAGCCTTTGGCTCGACACTACCAGTTGTGTGTCTAAAGTTTCTGTGTGTGTGTTTGTATGTGTGTGTCTGTCTCTAGGGCTGAGCAGGACCTCCACCTTCCTGTGGTAGCATGTTACTCAGAAGCTTGCACAAATCCCAGCCCTCCTGGAGACACAGTACATGTATGTTCTCAGAAAGTTTTCTTAATGATTGGTGACAGAGCGGTGATTTAAAGGAGCTCGTTCTCCATTTCTAACTAAGGCCAGCTCTTCTTTGCGGAAGAGGGTCCTTGACTCTTACTTTGTAGCAGGAACCCCTAAGTACATGGACCCTTTTCAAGAGTTACAGGCTGAAAGTCAAGATCTCTCACGTTAAACCCAATGTTGCAACTTTAACTGGGCAAACTCTCATTAGAGACCCGGGGGCAATGACTGTGCGGATGGAAGCTGATGTCTTTTCAGGGTGACTTCAGTGCAGTAAAGCTCTTGCTGAGACGTTTAACTCTAAAATCGGGCATTGGGGAGGCACTGCACCCTCTGAAATTAGAGGTCAGGGGATTTGGATTTCATTTCCAACCATCCACCACTCATTCAGCCACTCACATTCAAGTGACAAGCCTTAGGCCAGTCACTTTCTGTATCTGTTTCTCGACTTTTGCGCAGCGGTTTCTGTGGGACGTGAGGCCCACTGGGAAGTGATCCCCTTTTCAGCTCAGTGCCTGGGATTTGGGGCATACTTGTCAACCTGGACTTATATACACCTACGATTTTGGACTAACTCTATTACCTCTGCTAGAAATTAACACAGAAATTTCACAGTTGATTGACAAGAATGAGAATCAGTGCTAAAGAGTCAAAATGTAACCAAATCCTTTCTCACTGAAAGAATGCTCAACGCAAGTGGACACAGTTCCCCCATTCGAACTTCAGCATCTATGCACTTAGAGGCAAGTTTTTCAAATTACACAGCTAAAACTGTCCCCGCTTTAAGTGCTGCACGTCTCAGCAAGAGCTTTACTGCACTGAAGTCACCCTGAAAAGACATCAGCTTCCATCCGCACAGTCATTGCCCCCTGGTCTCTAAAGAGAGTTTGCCCAGTTAAAGTTGCAACATTGGGTTTAACGTGAGAGATCTTGACTTTCAGCCTGTAACTTTTGAAAAGGGTCCATGTACTTAGGGGTTCCTGCTACAAAGTAAGAGTCAAGGACCCTCTTCCGCAAAGAGGAGCTGGCCTTAGTGGGAAATGGAGAACGAGCTCCTTTAAATCACCGCTCTGTCACCAATCATTAAGAAAACTTTCTAAGAACATACATGTACTGTGTCTCCAGGAGGGCTGGGATTTGTGCAAGCTTCTGAGTAACATGCTACCACAGGAAGGTGGAGGTCCTGCTCAGCCCTAGAGACAGACACACACATACAAACACACACACAGAAACTTTAGACACACAACTGGTAGTGTCGAGCCAAACACTTAGTAGTATGAGGAGGGCACTGAACCCATCCGTGCTCCAAAGAAGGAGAGGCCTTTCCCTGATCCACACGTGCATTCTCCCTCCTTCTCCCCCAAACCTGCCTCCTCCTCAAGCCCACGCATTATTACATAGAATACAATTAGGCAGCGCTCTCAGGTTACAGAATTGTCAACGATGCTCTCGTTAAAACGCCAGCACCGTCAGACAGACAGCATGCTAGCCTGTGAAATGCGATCAGTTCTTTCAGACACGGCTCATGATGAATGTAGCCACACAAGGAGGACTGCAGCTATGCTGCGCCCCGAGCCGAACTGGGAGAATGGCTACCTACCAAAGTGCTGCACACTCTCATTTCACCCTCAGAGGCAGAAAAGAGGACGGCAAAGGACTCATGGGTCTCCCATGCTCTCCGCAAAGGACTCCCATTCCTCCTGCGGACCAAAGGTAGCAACAAAAGCAGCTTTTTATTTGTAGAGCACACAACTTTTGGAAAATACACAGCTAAAACTGTCCCCGCTTTAAGTGCTGATATATATATATATATATTTTTAGAGATCTGTTATTTCAAATGTTGATAGGAGGATGCAATTTCAAAGAAAGACACATTATAGTGGCAGAGCTAGCTTTAAAATTTTTCTTGACTAAATTACAGAGTCAAAATCTGACCTAAAACAAAGTTAACTTCCTTTGTAAGCTCAAACTTCTTGCTTTAGATTCCCTGAGGGCATACGAGTAAAAGCCACTCTTACCTTGTTGTTAGTTAAGATTTTGTGCTTTGCTTTCACTGCTGTGGCCTGATTTTAATTTTTGGGTCAGGGAAACAGCCTTTTTGTTCTAATATTTGTTTGATTTTTGAGTTTTTGTTGTATTCATGTACCTCTTTCGAGATGTCCCATACGTCCTTGGATAAGCCATAATCTTGGTTAAGGCTTATTAGTTTAAGTTTAGAGGATAATTCTGGTAAAGAAAAAAGTTTAAAATCCATAAATTTCAGCTGTTTGTCCTAGCTAAACTCTGCTAATAAGAAGTGTGAACGTGTTGCAGTAGGTAGCTCATGAGACTTAAGCAGGGCAGGAGAGAGCTTCCCACCGCATACACCAGGAATGTCAGGTGAACATCAGGTGTCATGAGACTTAAGCAGGGCAGGAGGGAGCTTCCCACCCCATAAACCAGGAATGTCAGGTGAACATCAGGTGTCATGAGATTCAAGCAGGGCAAGAGAGAGCTTCCCACGCCATACACCAGGAATGTCAAGTGACACCAGGTGACAGTAAGGTGGTTGTTATTTGTCTCTCTAAAATAATAATTGGTCACAGTCAGTGCCAAGGAAAGGCAGTCTCCCAGCAGATAAGAAACACCAGATATAGGTGATAAATAGGTGATAAGCAGCTTCCTGACATATTCTCAGAAGTTGCGTGACTGAGCTCAAGCATGTGCATTAAGAGACAAAATGGTAGAGTTTTACTGGTGTATGACCTTTCAGGAGCATTTGACTAGAAGGGAAAAAGGCATCAAGTGAGCATGTGTGTGACTCTGGTGAACACACTGCACCTGCTCCCCACCCCCAAGTGTCGGCAGGCCACTGTGCATGCCAACAGCCCACTCCAAGGGAGGAAGAAGGGAATAAGAGATTCAGACCCCAGAATTATGCCAACTTACAAAATCCTAAGTCGGAGATGGAATCACACACTTGATCTCTTGTCACGTGCTTGGCCCTCTTTTAAGTGTACTTTAATTCTTTCTCTGCAGCTTTTTAATAAACTTTCACTCCTGCTCTAAAACTTGCCTCAATCTCTTCTTCTGCCTAACGTCTCTTAGTCAAATTCTTTCTCCTGAAGAGGCGAGAAGTGAGGTTGGGGCAGACTTGTGCAGATTTTCTGCCAACATACTTTGGTTCCGTGTGTCAGATATGTTTGGTTCCTAAGAGAAAAATGTTTAAAAAGAGGTCTATGATGAAAAGTCAGCTTACTTAAGAACTTACATTCAAGTCATATCTTTATTATATATTAAATATATATGAATGTAGAATATAGTGATTTTAAATATATATGACATATGTATTTATATTCTTTATATATTCAGAAAGCAGTTGAACAGATATTCAAAAAGTTTCCGCTTTTCTCT
This sequence comes from Aotus nancymaae, assembly GCF_030222135.1. Lineage (NCBI taxonomy): Eukaryota > Metazoa > Chordata > Mammalia > Primates > Aotidae > Aotus > Aotus nancymaae. Next base: position 11,655,551 of record NW_026988441.1, on the reverse strand, counting down.
TGTATCTTTAAAAGTTTTTTCAGAAGACTGAAATCTTTCAGAATTCTGTGCTTATTCTCTCTCTTGTTTTTCAGAAATCTCTTTGTTTATTTCTTTCTGTTCCTCCTTCCTCTTGCTCCCCTTGGTGACACATGAGGGGACATGAAGAATTTCTAAAAGCCTGGGACTTCTTTAGATAAACAGAAAAGATGCCACAGACACCCCTATTTGGGAGGAACCACAGTTTTTAATCATGGAACCCCAAGAATTTTAAGTGAATAGATTCCTGTCAGATCTGAAACTCTTCTCTCTTTTTTATTGTGTTACCTGACTTCTTCGGCTTTTGGGGGACATCAGAGATTAGTTTGTACTGTGAAGATACTTGACCATGTATGTGTGATTTCTGCTGGGTCAGTGATAAGAGCTATGGCTTTGGAGGACACTAACAGTGGTTACGATAAATGATTATTTCAGAGGACTACTTATTTCTTTGAATGTGTAGATGAAAAATACGCGGCTCAAACTGTGGTGGGGGGGAGGCGGAGTGAGGAAGGACCTCACAATGAGGTGGCCCCATGGGACCTCCGCAGGTTCACCCAATGGAGCTCTGCTGTAGTTATCTCATGAACGAAGGAGGACAAACGTGGAATTGAAGACAAAGACAAAGGTTCTGTTTGAAAGAAGGGGTCAGGGGGCTCTTTGCTTCTAGTGAACAAAGGCCCTGAGCTTTTACAGCCCTTCATATTTATTTTATTTTATTATTATTTTTTGAGATGGAGTCTTGCATGGTGGCCCAGGCTGGAGTGCATTGGCGCGATCTCGGCTCACTGCAACCTCCGCCTCCCGGATTCAAGCAATTCTCCTGCCTCAGCCTCCCAAGTAGCTGGGATTACAGGCACCCGCCACCATGCCCAGTTGTGTTTTTTTTTGTATTTTTAGTAGAGACAGGGTTTCACTTGTTGGCCAGGCTGGTCTCAAACTCTTGACCTTGTGATCCACATGCCTTGGCCTCCTGAAGTGCTGGGATTACAGGTGTGAGCTTTTGTATTTATTAAGTAAAGTGAATAGGGAGGAGGGGGTGATTATCACTCAGCTACTTGATTTATCACAGGGACCACTTTGCTTGTTCAACAGGTCCCAGATGTTCAGGTAGATAATAACCTCCAGGAGTATAGATGACCTCAAGGAGCACGGGACCTGGGACGTGACTGCCCTCAACATTCCTTCTGGTGGCAGACGCAGTTTGTCAGTTTCCCGACATCCTGCTTTCGTCAGGACAGGTTGCTGTTTACTCATGTAGCCTCCAGAGGTATATTGAGTTGGTCACGTCCCACATTCTTGGGGTCTCCAGCATCTCCCCCTTTCATTCTTTGTATTAATTGAATAAAGGTAATTCTAGGCTGGGCAGCTTTCAGTTACTGGTTGGTGGTCCACCTGATCCTGTAGACTATGAACAGAAAACAGAGACATAATAGCATTATTCCTATAATGATAAAAGAAACATTGAGATTATGTTTAAGATAAGTCCCAGAGTTAAGGCTCTCCAAACCCTGCTGGAATTCTGTCCAGGATTCTAAAGGAGTTTGCTTATTCAAGTCAAGAATTTTGTTTTGTAAATCACTGAAATCGAAAGTAACATTGGAGTAAGAGCTCCTTGTTATGAGCCTTTACGAGGTTCCACGGATATTCACTTTGATTGTATTCCAAACTGTTTACACAGATGTGAGTATGGTTAAAACGACAGCACAATTGCTGCAGCGATTGCAAACTTTGTAGTTGTTCTCCAGGCCGCAAAACAGTCATCTTCAGCATTGCTGCTTCTGTTTGTAATTTGGCATTAATAGTTTTTCTGGAGCATCCATGCATGGTCGGCTGTACGTGTCCAATTTTCTACATGTCAGATTCTTTGAATTGAACTTTGTAGTGCTACTGAGGATACTATGACAGAAGTTATTACTGTGGCCAGGGAGATGAGAGCAAAAATTATCATGTGTAAGGCTCTATGAGCATGCTGAGTGAGCTGGGGAGGAAGTTTCACAAAAGGTAAAGCAGGGGTAGCAGCCCATGGTTCAGACAAATTGACAGGAATCCATAATCCAGGAATACGACTTGAAATTATTAGGGGGGATATGGTGTGTGTTTGTCTAGTACTATGATTAAGGCTACAGTTGACAAGAGACACAGGTCAGTTGGGTGATGATTACCTGGAGTTGACCCTTCTTAGCTGCTAGAAAAACCTAAGGATTGAAAACACCATAAATTGAGTGGTAATGTTTCTAACAAAAGGTGATATTGAAACTGTGTTGAACAGAATTAATGTTATTGGATAGTGTTCCAACCCAAATGCTACCATTGATACATGGGAGTGATCTTTCCAAATCGACTCCTGAACTGGGCCCCTCTTCCCCAGATAATGCCACTGAGGTAAGGGTGGGCTGAAGCCGATGGTATGTGAAGCAAGTTGTGTGGCAGATTGCGATGAATCCGTTTGGTGTAAAGAAGAGGTGCTGAAGGTCCAGTGCCAACAACGTTTATGCCAAGAGGTTTGATTTACATCTTTCCCATCTAAATGGCCACAAGGACCCCAGTCAGTAATGTCTCCTATTAACGTGGATTGTCTGGCCAGGGGGTCAAGACACTGGGTCCGAGGAGGGGGGTGAGAATTTTAAAAGGAAGTCCATGTCACCTAATCAATACAATTCGGGCGATGGGACTGGGAGCAATTAGTAAACACACCAGTAATATTAATAGAGCTGGGGCCTGATAGATACAAAGTTTTCCCCTGGTGACTTAACCATGCCTGAGATTGGACTGCACGACAGCTATGGTTGAGTGATGTATCCATGGTGATACACAAAGGGAATCCTTCTAAAGGGGCAGTGTAATTGATGCTATTGTTCTGGGACTTTAATTGTTCTGTGTCTCGGGGAGTCAGCAGTCCTGGAGCCCCTGCTCCCTGATCATGAGCTATTTTAGGAGAAATGTCACTCCAGAATACCGGTCCCACTCCTGGGGGGTTGGGAACATGTATCCAATATGTTTTTGCCTCCACACAGGGAAAACATACTGCACACAGCACTACAGCTAGCACTGCCAGGAACATGGAGTCAGGGGCTTTTGTTCCAGCAATTTCTCAGCTTCCTGCATGGTTTTCTTGATCTGTCCCCGTTAAGGGTTTGGTTATCATTGTGACTCTGGTTGGCCTTCATTCAGTTTTCACATTCAGATGGCTCGTGCTGGAGGGACTGCGCTCGTGGTTGGCCACCATGATCCCTCCAGTCTCCTGTTCCATGGTCGCACACACGTGGACAGCACACACACTGTTTGCCCATCTTCTGTAAAAACACAAGCATACCCTCATCCCCACATCAGCAAATCCACCGGGCCTTTCCATCATCCTTCTTCCGGGCATTTCCATGACACTTCTGGATAAACTTGCCTCTTTTCCCCTAACACTTGCCACTGTCTTTCTGCTGGAGTCTTACCATCCATACCCAGAGTCAAAAAATTTAAAGCAAACAAGGCTATGTGTAATTTTGTTTAAGGTGGTAATTGGTCTCCTATCCCCCTTTTTGTTTTTTCAACATTCATTGTAGTGTTTGATGTGCCTGCTCAGTAATCCCTTGTTGTTGGGGATTGTATGCAATTCCTGTTTTGTGTTTGATTGCCCACAATTGTAAAAAGTTTTGAAAAGCATGACTGCCATAAGCAGGTTCATTGTCAGTTTTGAATTGTTTAGGGACCCCCATGTGGGCAAATGATGACAGGCAGTGTCGTCGGACATGACCAGCTGTTTCTCCTGCTTGACATGTGGCATGTAACATTTGAGAGTAGGTATCTACAGTTACATGAACATAGCTGAGCTTGTCAAAGGCTGCCACATGTGCAACATCCATCTACCAAATTTCATCTGGAGCTAAGCCTCATGGGTTACATCCTTCCTTGGGTGTAACACCAGGGATATGTTTACAAGTGGGACAGGCTTGCACAATGCCTCGAGCCTGGTTGCGAGATAGATGAAACATGCGGATGAGGGCAGAGGTGTTTTGACGTAGTAATGTATGGGAAGCTTGGGCCTGCTGAAATACAGAACTAATTCGCTTGTCTGCTTTCTCCTTGCCTAGAGATGATGGCCCAGGAGGTTGTGTGTGTGATCAGATATGAGAAATGTGAAAAGGAGCAGCATGAGAGTGAATAACTTGTTGAAGTCTTAGGAATAAGTTAAGCAGTTCTGGCTCTAGGGTGCTTTTAATAGTGGCAGTCTCACTATGACTGGCTACAGTTACAACATAGGCCAAATCACAGAAAATATTGATGGGGGTAAAGTGGTGAGCTGCAGAACCTGAATAATTACCAATAATTCTCAACATTGGGCTGAAACTCCAGGGGTCTTGATTGAGTATGTTTAGGTCCATAAATACCTGCACAGTCTTTAGAAGAGCTGCTAGTCAAATAAGTCTGTCTACCTGGAATAGGCTTGTGATGAATGATCACAGGGAGGATGAAAGGGTGGACTTCATAAAATTGCAAAATCTTATCTGATGGATAATGGTTCCCTCTAACGCCTACAAAATCCGCAAGAGTGATTTGCCACACAGTCGATGTTTCCCAGGCCACAGCCTGCTTTTGTGAATCCAGGGGAACAGTAACCGTATCAGGGTAATACCTGTAAGGATTTTTGATCTGTGTCTGCCCATTGTTTTAAGTTATGTGATTAAAGAAAGATAGGCCAGGCACAGTGGCTCATGCTTATAATCCCAGCACTTTGGGAGGCCGAGATGGGTAGATCACCTGAGGTCAGGAGTTCGTAGCCCAGCCTGTCCAATAGGGTGAAACCCTGTTTCTACCAAAAAATACAAAAATTAACTGGGTGTGGTGGCGCACACCTGTAGTCCCAGCTAGTCAGGTACTGAGGCAGGAGAAATGCTTGAACCTGAAATCAGAGATTGCAGTGAGCCGAGATTCTGCCACTGCATTCCAGCCTGGGCAACAGACTGAGACTCTGTCTCAGAAAAAGAAAAGAAAAGAAAAAGATAAACTTGCAAAGGTTTTGCTGTCTGATTGGATAGACAAAGCCATTCTATTCCCATTATAGTTTTGTCTGTGAACTGTCCTAAAAGTCCTGTAGGAGAATGGGGAGTGGGAAGAATAAACCAAGGCAGAGGCTTTTGTGGGTGGAGTCGGGAAATGTGTCATTCCTGAAGCATTTGTTTTAGAAGCTGCAACTCGGCTTCTGCCTCCTGAGTAAGTTGTCATGCAGAATCTAATGAAGAATCTCCTTGGAGTGTTTAATAGAGGTGTTTGAGTTGATAAGTAGCAATACCTAGTATTGGTTGCAGCCAATTACTATCGCCCAGTAATTGCTGGATATCACTCAGATTTTGTGATCTGTCTCTGCAAAGACCTACCTTTTGAGGCCAAACACTTCTTCAGTAACAGTAGTTTCTAAGTACTGATATGGGGAGATTGTTTGCACCTTTTCAGGAGCTATTTTGAGGTTCCATTTAGTCAAGCCTTGTTTTATTTCTCTAAATAGCTGGTGTAGTACTTGATTTGTAGGAGCGGCCAAAAGAATATCATCCATGTAATGAATGATGTAGCCGGTGCGAAACATGCTCCGAGGCTCCTTCAATGCTTTTCTTACAAAGTGCTGGCATAACGTAGGACTGTTGAGCATGCCCTGGGGTAAAACTTTCCCCTGATAGCAAGAGACAGGCTCTCTTTGATTAATAGGAGACACAGAGAATGCAAATCGAGGCTTGTCCTTCTCATGTGATGGTGTAGTAATACAACCACCTTTGAGATGTATGACCACGGGAGGCCAATCTCTTGGAATGGCTGTTGGGGATGGTAAACCTTGCTGCAATGCACCCATTGGTTTCTGCTGTGCATTAAGAGATCTTAAGTCATGTAGCAGTCACCATTTTCCTGATTTTTTCAGAATCACAAATACTGTTGAATTCCAAGGGATAACTGACTCTTCTAGATGTTCTGCATTAAATTGTTCTCTTACTAGCTGATGAAGCTGAGTCAGTTTTTCCTGTGATAGGGGCCATTGATCCACCCATACAGGTTTATCAGTCAGCCGCTCTAATGGCAAAGCGGTGGGTGGAGGAGAAGAATCAATGACCCCCATTAGAAATCCTGAAAGCCCAGCCCTTTTCTATTTGTTTGGCCAGTTACAGATACTGGATCAGGGCTTCCCTGCAGGGACTTTGCTAAGCCTTTTCCACTCTGATAACTCTTTTTCAACATTTTAAATCCTGGGTTATCAATTTTCTCATTTGTAAGCCTCATATCCCATGCTGTAAGTCAGTCTCAGCCCCATAAATTAACAGCTGTATTTGCAACATAAGTTTGAAAAGCACATGATTGCCCATCTGGACCAAGGCAGGGTACAATTTCAGTACTCTGCTGAACACTTTGAGCTGTTCCGATTCCCACTAAGGATGTAGAGGTTAATTTCAAGGGCCAAGGTGGGGGCCAGTTGTTTTTAGATATTACTGATACATCCGCTCCTGTGTCCATAAGCCCATAGAACTTCTTTCCTTTAATTTGCACTACACAGGTGGGCTGATTAGAAGCTATGGGTTGGGAGAGGTAAACTTCCCGTGTAGTTGTACTCCCAAATCTTTGATTTTCTTGTCTCTCCTTTCTTGGAGTAGGGTGTGACTTGCAGGGAATAAGCAGCAGCTGAGCAATATATTCCCCCAGTTCAGAAACCCAGGATCCTGTGACATTGCAATTACATGAATTTCTCCTTCATAGTCAGAGTCGACAACCTGGGGGACAACACTAATGCCTTGTAAGTTAAGACGGCTTTTACCCAAGAGTTATCCCATATATCCTGTTGGCAAATGTCCCCAAATGCTGGTGGAAATTTTGGTGGGTTTGTCTCCTCCAACTAATGTGGCTCATTCTCTGACTGGGAGATCTCATCCTGCACTTCCAGATGTTCCTGGGGAGAGGGAATCAGTGTTCCCCCAGGGACCCACCCCTGAAGTGGGGTTGTGGTCTGGATGGGGAGTGCTGTCATTGTGTGAGGGGCCAAGATCCAGGCCCCCATCTCACTTCCCAACAGGAGAGTGCCATTCTCTGAAATTTTCAGCAGAGGTGATTAGCCCAGTGGTTTCCTTCATTACAGCAAGGGCAAATTCCTGGCATTTTTTTCAGTTAGGGGTTGAGGGTATCATGTTACAAGATTCCTTTTGCCCATTAGTCTGATGACATTCCCTTCTTTTTCTTTTAAAAAAATTTTTTTTAATTTTATTTTTTTAAATTATACTTTAAGTTCTGTGGTACATGTGCAGAACATGCAGGTTTGTTACATAGGTATACACGTGCCTTGGTGGTTTGCAGGGGGTGGGGAGGAATAGCATTAGGAGAAATACCAATTCAGATGATGTTCCTTTTTACAATGCCCAGTTTCTTCAGAGTTGTAACATTTTCCCAGTTTAGGGCTTAATCCTTGTCCTTTTTAGATTTCTTTTTTTTTTTTTTTTTTTTTTGAGACGGAGTTTCGCTCTTGGTACCCAGGCTGGAGCGCAATGGCGCGATCTCGGATCACCGCAATCTCCGCCTCCTGGGTTCAGGCAATTCTCCTGCCTCAGCCTCCTGAGTAGCTGGGATTACAGGCACGCGCCACCGTGCCCAGCTAATTTTTTTGTATTAGTAGAGACGGGGTTTCACCATGTTGACCAGGATGGTCTCGATCTCTTGACCTCGTGATCCACCCGCCTCGGCCTCCCAAAGTTCTGGGATTACAGGCTTGAGCCACCACGCCCGGCCTAGATTTCTTTACTACTACACTAGCCATGACTTGAGCCAACACCATAGAACCATGGGACTCAGTTCTTACATCCTGGCAGGCTTTGAGAAACTGTGCCAAGTTTTGTGTGCATTTTACCTGTGCCAATGCACGTTTACAATCTGCATTTGCATTTTCAAAGGGTAAAGACAGTGTAAGCATTTCTGCTGCAGTGGTATGAAGAATCTGGTGCCCCACTGCCTCCTGTATTCATGTGACAACATTGCATAGGGTTCCTGCCATGCTTGCACAACATGTAGGAAAGATTGCACTGAGACCGCTTCCTCAGGGATGTTGTCCCAGACACGTTTGGCAGCTAAGGCGCACTGATGGTAAGCAGCGTCTGGGAGTGCCAATTGCTGCACCAAATCTGAATAAGGACCACTGCCCAATAGCATATCCTCTGTAATGTTTCCGTGTCCAGGGCACGATTCTGTCTAGTCTGGTGTGCACCCATTTCTTGCCAATTTAGATTCCATGTCAAATATGCACTAGCAGACAAGCAAGTGTGAGATAAATGCTTTATATCAAAGGTGGGAGGCACATAGCACAAAATACAGATTCTAGCAATCCTAAAATAAATGGGCTCCGTACTCCATTATTAACCACGTGAGTTTTTAATTCTTCTAATAGCTTAAATTCTACTGAAGTGTGTTCATGAAGTAGTCCTTGTGGATTGTTTGGATCGGGCCTTCTGGTGATAGGAAACACGCAAGGTCCTGAGGGCTCCCCAGCTATAGCTGCAGCGCCCAAAACTTTTTGTATTGGAGTCTGTTTCTGCTACTAAAGGAAGTGGCACAGACCCGCTCTCTGCCTCTCTCCTGTTTGTGACTTTCAATGGGCACTGTTGGTGAGGCAGAGGCTCTTTCAATTTTTGAGAGTCAGAGCCTGACTCCTGCTGTCCAATTGCATGAGAAGGAGATAATGGCAGAAGGACAGTGAGGACCAAACTCCAAGCAGAGAAAACAGAGGGATCTACTTTAAGACCTTTCTGATGAGCCCGTTTCAAATCTTCTCCTACCCGGTCCCAATTTTCCACACCGAGGGTGCCTGTTTGCGGAAACCGTGGGTCATGTGTAATGTGTAATGACTTCCTGTAGAAGCTTAGTTAGTGTGTGAAAACTGACCTGGGCACCAGATTAAGTTAACCTTTAAGCAGCTGCATATACTGTTGCTCCTCAATAGACAAATTCTGCCCCATGTTACCCTGATTCAGAAACTTTTATATCCGCTGAAGGCAATATAAAATTCCCAGGGTTCCTTTTCCATCTGATGACTTTCACTACCCTCACTACCTCTGCTCCAACAGACCTTCATTCAGGTCCCTGTTTGGGCACCACGTGCTGTAGTTATCTCATGAATGAAGGGGACAAATTTGGAATTGAAGACAAAGATGAAAGGTTCTGTTTGAAAGAAGGGGTCAGGGTGCTCTTTGCCTCTAGTGAACAAAGGCCCTGAGCTTTTACATCCCTTCATATTTATTAAGTAAAGTGAAGAAGGAGGAGGGGGTGATTGTCTCTCAGCTACTTGATTTATCACAGGGACCACTTTGCTTGTTCAACAGGTCCCAGATGTTCAGGTAGATAATAACCTCAAGGAGCACAGATAACCTCAAGGAGCACAGGACCTGGGACGTGACTGCCCTCAACATTCCTTCTGGTGGCAGACGCAGTTTGCTGCTTTTGTGAGGACAGTTTGCTGTTTGCTCATATAGCCTCCAGAGGTATATTGAGTTGGTCACGTCCCACAGTCTTGAAGTCTCCAGCAGAGCTTTTATCTTGGGACCCCTGTTGCTGCTGGGGACAGGAGCTACCAGCTAATTTGATGGAGAAACTGAAGAGATTCATTTAAAACAGTGGGTCAGATGATGTATTCCTGGGCTTGAGCTGCTGTAGCAGACACTGTAGCATGGGTGATTTAATAATAGAAATCTATTTCTCAGAGTTCTGAAGGCTGGGAAGTTTAAGGTCAAGGTTCCTGCTGATTCAGTCCTTGTGAGGCCCCCTTGCAGATACCTGCTTTCTTGCTGTATCTGCACATGTTGGAGTTTGGGAAGGGTTGGAAAGACAGAGGAAGAGAGAAAGACCATTTCCTTGTGTCTTTCTCTTTTTAAAAGGGCATGGATTCCATCATGAAGCCCACATTTTTAAGACCTAGTCTTACTATACTTACCTCCAAAGGCTCCCCCTTCAAATTTCATCACATGAAGGATGAGGGTTCCACCAATTTTGGGGAGACACATTCAGTCCTGAGCAGGGGAGGTGGGAGCTGCTTCCCTTCCTGATCATGGGGACTGGTCTTTTCTGGTGAGATGGCTTCACATGGTTTTACCCCAGGCTGCAGCGCCACACAGCCTGTGTCCTCTCCTCTCCTGCCCATTCCTGGGTTTTCCTTAATGTGTCACCTTCTTCCTGTGGCCCCACCTCCTCCCATTCCAGGCAGCTGCCCCTAGGTCATTGCCCCATTCACCATGTCTCCCCTCTCTGGCATCTGCCATTTCTTCTGAGCCCTGAGCCCTAAGCACTGAGCCCTGGGAGGGAGGAAGAGTGAAGCTAGGATGAGTGCTGTCCAAGGTGCTACTCTCTGTGGACAGCTTGACAGTGAGAAACCTTGATGTGTGACCAAGGAGGCCGCTGTTGGAAAATGCTGTTTCTCAGGGGTTCCTAAATCACAGCGGGGGTGGGTGGGTCTGGGCACTTAAGAGTGGGCTGGACCCACTCTGGAACCCTGCTGTGTGTTAGGAACCAACTCCTTCAACTCTCTGTTTCTGTCTGTAGCTGCTTCTCTGGTGTGATCCCTGAGCTGCTACTAGAGTCCTCCTCGCAATGCCTGATGGTCAGAGCTGTGTGTGGATACCTAATGGGGGTTGCTCATGTGCTCACACAGAGTATCCAGAGGACAGGCTTCCTGACCTCTCCTTCCTCAATGCCACAACAAGATCTGGATCATTGCCTGGGTCAGATAAAGTTAAAATCCATGGGGAGAGTGTGTATCCTGGCAGTGCTGTGATCTGTGCCCCCAACTTAACTCTCAGTCCCTTTGCGAATACATTTATATTGTGCATCTGCAGTTGGCTGTGCCGTCTTGTGTTCCTAAATCCTTGAATCTCTCTGTGGATGAGGCCATGAAGAAAGTGCATATAAGTATAGGAGGGCTATCTGATCACGGTGAGTTTGTTTTACATAGTAGCGTTTTTTCATCAAAGGCTATTCAAAAAATTGTGGGAGAGTGTATATATACACACTTACACATTTATATATGTAAGCTGTAATTATATTTTTATACATTTAATACATATTTATAAATATATCAATGAATGTACACATATTTTACATAATGCGCCATTTTAACCACTTTCAAATGTGCAAATGGAATTAATTATATTCACCATGTTAAATAACCATCACCACTATTTTTTTTTGTAGAAAATTCTCATCACTCCTAGCAGAAATTCTGTCTTTTAAATAAATGCTCCCTATTCGTTCTACGCTAGACCTTGATGATCTCTGGTCTACTGTCTCTGACTTTGTTTATCCTCGATGTTTCATAGGAATACAATCATACACATCTGTGTCACTTTGTTTCTGGCATACTTAACTGAACATAATGTTTCTGAAGTTCACGCATGTTCCAGCAGGTGTCAGAGCTTCATTCCTCTTTATGGCTGATTAGCATTCTGTTGTATGTATCACAATGTTTTTGTTTTTATTCATGTGTTGAAGGACACTTAAGTTGTTTCCATGTTATCTATTGTGAATAATGCTGCAGTCAGCATCCCCTTTTGGGTACCTGTTTGAGTCCCTTGTTTCAATTCTTTGTGTATATACCTGGGAATGTATGTTGGTTCCTATGAGAATTCTATGATTAGCTTCTTGAGGACCAGTACAACTGTTTCTCATAGCGGCCATTCCTTTTTATGATCCCATCAGCGATGCTGAGCATTTTAAATTCTACATAAGGCTTCCATTTGTTACTTAACATTTTGAAAAAATGATAGCCACATTTGTAAGTGTGATATGGTATCTCACTGTGGCTTTGACTTTGCATTTTCCTAATAACTAATGATGTTGAGTGTCTTTTCATGTCCTTAAAAACAATTTGTATATCTTCTTTGAAGAAATGTCTATTTGAGTCCTTTGCCCATTTATACATTGGGTGGTTTTTCATTTTTATATTGAGTTATGGCTATTCTTTGTATATTCTGGACATAAAACCCTTACATACGTGATTTGCAAACTTTTTCTCCCATTCTGTGTCTGGTCTTTTTCTTGACAATTTGCTTTGATGCACAGAATTCTTACATCTTGATAAAGCCCAGTGTATCTATTTTTCCTTGCATATCATGCTTTCATGTCATATCTAAGAATTCATTGCACATTTGAGGTCATCAAGATTTACCCCTATGTCTGTTTCTAAGATTTTGATTTTTGGTTATAGCTCTTATATTTAACCCACTGATCTGTTTTTAGATAATTGCTTGATATGGTGGGTAGTAAAGTTTCCTAAGTTCATTGTTTTTAACGTGTTTCAGATTTTTCTGCAACATTGTTTGAAAAGATTATTCTTCCTTCATTAAATTATCTTGACACCCTTGTCAAAGAGCAGTTGACCATCAGTGAGAGGGTTTATTTCTGGACTTTAAATTTTATCCCATTGATCCCTATGTGTATTCTTACACCAGCAGCACACTGTTTTCATAATTGTATTGTTTTAGAATCTGATTTTGAATAAGAAAGTGAAAGTTCTTAAATTTATCCTGGCAAGATTGTTTTGGCTGTTCAAAGATGCTTTTTTGAAAAGCGGTGGTTCACAACTGGGGAAGCCCTTTCTGTTTCTTCCCGGGGAAGTTGAATTTGGTTGTATAGAGACCTTTTTAGAAACTTAATCTAAATAGATAAATAAGCCCCACTTCCTTTGCTGAGGCACTGTGTTACCATGTGCATTGCCTCCTGGGAAAGAATTGAGAGACCCTGGAAGCACTTGCCCATGTGTGGAGGGACAGTGAAGGGCTAAGAGGACATTGTTTTGGGACACACTGTTGTTGTGGGAGCCGTATGTATTTCTGCTTCTATATTTTTTTGTATGGCTCTCATCTCTGTTGGACATAGTAGATGTTAAAATCTTTGTTAATCCTCTGAGGTCTGGGTCTTAGCTGACCTGTCGGCTGGAGCTTGAGGAGGTTCCTGGCAAAGCAGTGACCCCCATGGGGAGGAGGATATCTCAGCAGGGTAAAAGCATCTGGGATCCAGAGAAACCAGGAAGGTCTGACCCTTAAAAGCTAGGGTTCAGCATGTGTATATCCTCAGAAGTAAATGGACCACTCTGGTACCCATTGCAGTAGACTGGAACACGATAAGAGGCCTTGGGTATCCCATGTCCTCTCTCAGCTCCCCAGCTAAAGATTTGGGCCCTGGGCTGGTGCTTTTTTACAGCAGAGGCAAGGTAGACAAGAATAGCTGCATATCAGGCTGAGTCCATGTCATTTTCTCAGATATTGTCACTGCAGAGGGAGAATTTTGTTCAGAGGCCCAGCCTGGGAACATGGGAGGGACCACCCCATTCTTTTAAAATTATTTTTAGAAAAACAGTATCGGTAATGTCATGCATGTTTTATTCTTCTAAAATAATCACTAATGTCACATTTTACAATGCATCTCTTAGGGGAATGGTGAGAACCATCTACACAATGTACATTTTAAGGTGACTCTAATTTCAGCTTTCATATATTCCTATAAAAACCATCTTCTCTCTGAACACACAAGCAATATCTCTGTGTTCATTTCTACTGTGTTAAAAGAAAAACTTTGGCCAAATTAAATTTAAAGGAGTTTAATTGAGCAATGAATGACTCATGAATCGAGCAGCCCCTGAATCACAGAAAATTCAGTGACTAGAAGTGCCTCATGGTCAGAACAAATTTATAGCCAAAAAAGTAAAGTGATGTGCAGACATCAGAATTGAGGTACAGCTCAGTGTTTGCCTTATCTGAACACAGTTTGGACAATCAGCAGTGTATAACTTGTTGAAGTATGGCTGCTGAGGTTGGCCGAGACTTAGCAGTTGTTACAGGTGCATACACCTAAGTAGGTGTTTAATCTTTTCTAGGTATTAAATTAGGTTGCAGTTCATCTACAAGGACTCCCATAGAGAAGTAAAGAGTCTTTTCCAGGCCATATTTAGTTTGCTTTAACAATTCATCCCATTGGGTCATTTTCTCCATTTTGAGAGATTGACCACAACTTTAGTCCTTGATATCACTGTCACCATCATAAATTTACTTACTTAGTCCTGAAGCCCACTGGGAAAACAGTAGAACAGTGAGTTTTTGAAAGGTAGGAAGAAGGGCTAAGTAGAAGGTGCCTCCTTATGCTGGAACTTTCTGTTTACAGGAGAAAAACAAAACCTGGTCTGTTCTGGTCTAATATCCATGTGTTTCTTTAAAGTCTTACTTTGATGATATGGTGTTTAGCATGAGCAACTCCATTTTGTTAGGTTTGGTCTATCAGGGTTTAGTGCATGAGCTCAGTCCAATACAATGTCCTCCCATAACTTTGTTTTTAAAAGTTCTCCTTTTGGGTCAGGTTCTCACTTAGGTGAGAGTGTGACCAAAACGTACGGTCCCAGGGCCATTCTCAGTTACCATCACTTTGGGTTTCTGGTCTCAACGTATCATTCATAGGTTTTGGTGTCCTCAGGATTGCACCTTTCTTTCAGCTTGGGTCATTCTGGTTGAAGAGGAATCATTTGACATTCTAGAGATGACTGCATGCAAACATTTAACAGCTTTGAGAAAATACAGTGCACCAGGGAGACTATTACTATGACTATCAGGAGGATAATACCAAGAGTTTAGAGTATGCTTTTTGCCCAGGGTCCCCATAAACCAAATCACTTAAAATTAAAGACATCAAAGAATAAGCTGGGTAAAGAGCTTACTCATTTGACTAAGTAACCTTTTTGTTAATCTTCTACAACTAAATCTCTGTAATACCTGATGTTTTCTCCATAGGCCGTAAGTGCCAGCAGCTGCACAGATACTTTTCTGTTTAGCCGATTCCCTTATTTAGCATAACTTTCACATGAGAATTTAAAACCTGTTGTGTAACCACAGCCTTTACAGTAGAATTTGCTATAGAGCTTATTATGAAAGACACATTTCTAATTATTGCTTAATGTATTTCAAACCACATAAAAAGGTCATAACAAATAATGCCCTTCTATTATAGAAAAGTGAAGGCCTCCTGCCAATGTTTCAAACTCATAATGTAGGTTAAGAGGAGTGAATTAATGTTCTGATTGTGACTGGGTATGAGGCAACGTACATACCATTAAGGTTTCTCACCTACATTGGACCTTTATCTTTTACCTATCAAAACACAAGATTATCTATGTATAAGGCTGGCTGCAGAATCCTTCACAAATAAAAGTGTACCCCATACGTGCACACAACAGACCTGCTTTTCATTTTTGTTGTTTATAGAGGCCCAAAAAAGAAAAAAATATTCAACGATAACAATCTCATGATGGTAGAAGTCTTGATCCGTGATCTTGGAAAACTTTTCACATCAAGGATGCCAGCTTCTTCTGGGTAGAGACTTCCCTGGGTAGCTTTACCTTAAGGGTTCCAATGGGTGTATGTTTCCAAGCGTGTGGAGGGGCCCTTCACAGTTGTCATGTTATGAATTCAAAGTTCAAGTTTCCAATGTTTTGCTGCAATCCGGATGGCAAGGACAGTGTTTCTCTGTTGTTCTTAGAAGATCCAATCTTTAGGTTCTAGATATGCAAAAGTTGATTATATTTAGTGAACCATAGAAAACTTTACCTGGTGAAAACACATTGTAACATAATAACTTAGTGTGATAACATGAGCCTCCTTGCATGGGAGAACTTTTATACAACCAGAGTGAGAAAACATGCATTGAAAATATCAATTGAATGAAATCTCATTTAAAAATGTTTAAATGTAGCACCAGGTGATGAGGAGTACCTGAAGCTTTGATTGTTTTCTCACGAATATGGTGCCACACATTGGTTATAAACTCTAAGCAATTGATGTCACCACACCAATATATTCCATTTAATATTTTTCATTTCCATGATGAGTTATGGAATTCAGATTTTGCAATGATAAAAGCCTTAAGGACTTAGGAAGGACAAGGTGGCCATCCTGGTTCTCCATGAGTCCATGCCTAGTTACTATTAGACTTATATCCTCTTGAATCCCAGTCATTCTTCAAATTATGTGCATAGCACTGAAAAGTGATGGGTTATCATAGGTAACTTGACTTAGACCATGTAGGTCATTCAAATTGTATATCTAAGTAATTTTAGCATTAGCTGATATAGCATGAGTGCTGATTGGTAAAGTGGGAGATGAAATCATAGGAAGTTGAAGCTGTCCTTTTGTGCTGAGTCAGCTCCTCAGTGGTGGGTTACCAGTGTTAGGCAGAAGAATGATCACTAAAAGTGTCCACACTCTAACCCCTGACACGTGTATCTAACTTTCTTGGTTAAAAGGCTTTGCAGTGGTAATGAAGTTAAGTATTTTGAGGGTATTCTGGATAATCTGGGTTGGCCCAGTGAAATCCGAAGCATCCATGTAAGTAAAAGTGAGAGTCAGGAGGGTCAGGGTGAGAAAGATGCAGCCTGAGAGACTCCACTGGCCATCACTGGCTGTGAACATACATGATAAAGCAAAGTTACAACTAATTTAGTTATACATCTAATTGACTTTTATTTGTGAGGCATTGTTTCGGGCAGCTCCCCCTGGGCAGTATAATACCAGAACGGTGGGTGAATTTCTAATGACAGCATTATCCTGCCAAGTGAAGGAGGCAGGCATAAGCAAGAACAAATTAAGAGGGGTGAAAGTTTCATCATGAGAGGAGTCTTGTTCTGACATCTTTGAAAAAGCTGTCCACAGTGTGAAGTTGTCAACTCTTGTCCTGGTCTGCAGTTTGAGGGTCTCTCATCATGGTGAGTTGAACAATTCAGTGAAGTCTCTAAGTGGCTCACAACTCAGGCATGAGGGATATCTCTTGAAATTTACATTGAGTTGTCCACCTCCAGTTTATAGGGCTTCAGGAACAGAGCAGCTCTTGTTCTTAGTAATTCCATGGGAGAGCTTTGGATTGAAGTAGCTAGAAGAATCCACGGTCCAGTTCAATCTACGGGTGGATAATAAAAACTTAATGAGCAGAACTGCAATCTCATCACAGGTGCACTATAGTCTTTCTTTTCATCATATTTTTTTCTCTCTATAGGAGTCTCTATTTTTACCAAAGATAATTCCCAGTGGGACAAATTTGTTTGCAAAGTAAGTTGAGTTTCATCAAACTTGGCCTGATTCTTCAAATAAGTGCAGCAAGAGTAGCGATGAACCACGGAGGCTCTTTTTAAAGTTTGCTTTGCTAGAAGTTTTCCTAAGAAACTTCACATTCAACTTAAAAAAAAAAAAAAACCTTTTGAGACTATAAAAGAAAACCAAGGCTGACTTCAGAATTTGCCTGCAGTACCTGTGGACTCATTCTGTGTATATTCTCAAATATAACATCTCAGTCAAAGCCTTAGTAACATAACCAGTTGTTTCAAATGTGTCCTGTTATAGAAAGGGCAGATTCTTACTGAACTTGTGCAAATAACTGTGTTACCATAAACATATAAATACTCATGAATAGTTCCCCATTCCTGGGGCAGTCAGGTAAGGAGCACAAATAAATATTTCTGCTTTTGTTCACAAAAGTGTACTTTACCAAATGGCAGTAAGCTATAGATTGCTTAAAAGAGAAAGTCATGAATCTGGAAAACAAAATATTTAAGAATCAGCAAATTTCCAAATAAAAAATTGTAAAAATATTATCCTCATTATTATTATTTAGTCCAATGAAATTGATTTTTTTCCTGCTTATTCTTAGTTGGCAATTTCATGAAAGTATCAGCCTGATTATTAAAAATCTAAAAGTTTTTAGAATGTCCAGAGGTATGATCTTAAAGTTATCAGAAACTTATATTCAAGAGTACTTGTCAGAGTCTTTTTTATAAATCTTTTTGAAGAAGAAGCAACTTTGGACTGTAGCTGATTGCAACTGCTTTGAGAAAAAGTCAAAACAGCTGTCTGTGAATGACCAAGATTGAAAATGACTATGGTTAGAAACCTGATTAGAGTTCATTATGATAAAGACATGGCTCACACAGAAACTTAGGTACTACTGTGGCATATGACATTATGACTGATAATAGATTTCTAGGACTCATAATTTTGGAACACTCAGTAACACACCCATAAATATAAATTAGAGACAGTTTAGCATCGCGTATTACTTATCATTTGACAATGCTTTCCATATAATTTAACATATCAAATGAGGTGGCTTTTCCATTTACCTTCTGTTTCTCAGATGGATTACTTAGTTTTTGTGTAGCCCATTAATGAGTAGGGCCAACAAAGTATAGGTTTCTGTATGTTGAAAAAGTTCCCTAGGTAATTCCGATACTCCTAGCTAAAAATCATTGATGTAGGTCTAAATTCTACCTATTGGAACAGGGGTTCTCTATTCTAGTTAAATGTTAGTAGCATCTCAGAAGACTTAAAAATTACCAATGCCTGGGTCCCACTCTATAATCCATTTGATTTAATGGTCATTAAATCACAATTTATGGATGGGGCTAGAGCATCCACTTATAAAAATGTTTCCCAGTGATTCCAATGTGTAGCTATATTTCAGAATTCTCTGATTTCTTGTGGCATGCATTTCTTTCTTTCTTTTTTTTTTTTTTTTTGAAACAGAGTCTTGCTTGCTCTGTTGCCCATGCTGGAGTGCAGTGGCATGATCACAGTTCACTGCAACCTCTGCCTCCTGGGCTCATGCAATTCTCCTGCCTCAGCCTCCTGAGTAGCTGGGATTATAGGCCCCCACCAACACACCCAGCTAATTTTTATATTTTTAGTAGAGATGGGGTTTCACCATGTTGCCCAGGCTGGTCTCGAACTCCTGACACCAGATGATCTGCCTGCCTCAGCCTCCCAAAGTGCTGGGATTTCAGGTGTGAGCCACCATGCCTGACTTCAGTTCTTTGTATTTTGGTATCATGATTATTTTCAGGTCTTATCTCCTGTCTTAGGCTTTATGTTTCCTGGGGAAGGGACCTTGCCTTCTTCATTTCTGTATCTTTCATAAACACATGAATTGGTCATGAGGGAAAAAGTCTCCTTCACATGTAGGTTGTGTCCTGAATCTCGGGTTCACACATTAATGCTAGAGTCTCTGTTCTCCATGAGGTCAGAGTTTACTTGTGATGAGGGTGTGAGTAAACCTGAAGGGCAGATGGTGGAGCGGGATCACCCTGATTTTAGGCATAGCATTGAAAGTATGAATTCTATGTATATGTGGGGTGGAGGGGCAGGGATGTGGAGGAAGACAGTTCTATTAGGATGGAAAACTTACACTAGGGAATAAAGGTAAAGGAAGTGAGAAGGATTAGTAAAAAGCAGAAATGTGAACATATCAAATAGGCTAGAGTAGAACCCTGAGGATTCTGGATTAGGTGAATTCACTAGATTTCAGGAAGGTAATGAGGCAGTCATATGCAGGGAACATTTCAAAGGCTGGAGACAAGAAGTCAATCAGTACTTCAAGCAACTGTGGAGGTTTTATGGAAATGGAGAGAATGACACAAGCGAGAGATGTTTAAAAAGGACCAGGAGGGTTTTACAAAGTATTGAATCTGGGAAACAAATGAGAAGAGGCTGGGGATAATGATTTCTAAGAGAAACTGGGGATCCAGAGAGCATGGACACCAAGGAGGAAGCGACCTGCAGGAATTAGTGCTGAGAAGCAGTTTAGTGGGAGGAGGAGGAGATCCGGTCCAGATAGAGGCAAAGAAGTTCTTTCCCTCTCCCAAGCATGGCAGTCAGTCCGGTAGGAAATAGGACAAGGGGGAAGGCCATTGGATCTGCCAGTCTTTCTGAAATACAGAAACTAAACCAGGGCTGCTACATCAGAACCACCCTGGCCGGCACTCCAATCATAATGCCGACAGTGGCCCCAGCTGAGAAGCCAAGAGAACTTCATTCTGAAGCATCTGTCATGGAAAGAAAAGAAGGCTGGGCGCAGTGGCTCATGCCTGTAATCCCAGAACTTTGAGAGGCCGAGGCAGGTGGATCATAAGGCCAGGAGTTCAAGACCAAGGTCATTGCTTTTTTCTATACCATTAGAAAATTTCACCTTTTTGTGGTTGCATCTTTTTCTCATGTCTCAGTTATGGCCTGGCCAAGATGGTGAACGCAAATCTCTGCTAAAAATACAAAAATTAGCTGGGCGTGGTGGCACGCACCTGTAGACCCGGCTACTCAGGAGGCTGAGTCAGGGGTATAGCTTGAACCTGGGAGGTGGAGGTTGCAGTGAGCCAAGATCACGCCAGTGCACTCCAGCATGGGTGACAGAGCAAGACTCCATCTCAACAAATAAAAAGAAAAAGAAGAAAAATATGAAAGTGATGTTATTTTACAGTCGGGTGCCCCAGGAACCAGCATGCAGCATGAAGCAGTCTCTAATTGTTCCTTTAAGGAATACATAATTCCTGTGGAAAGGGTGCTGGGCAGTGATTAGCCAACTATATTCCTGCAGTTTCAGTTTTTAAAAATACCTCTCACCATGTTTCTAGATTGGCAGTGAGTCTTCTGTCAAATCCATACTGGCCATGCTGTACTCAGATATTTTTGAAGGCTTTGGGACATCAGAAAGGGTAATTGCTTTTTTCTATACCATTAGAATATTTCACCTTTTTGTGGTTGCATCTTTATAGTATAGTACTTATACTTTATATATACAATACATAGTATACAGTATATATATATATGTCTACAAAGACATATATACAGACTTACAGACATATATACTTATATATATACTATATGCTTTATATAGACTATGTATATATAAAGTCTATCTATCTATCTATGTATATATCTATATATGTATCTCTTTTCTGCCATGCAGAGTCCCCATGGGTGAATCTCTGAATGTCTCCAACTGTACATCACTCACTGTCCTCTGTGCTGTGTCCCATGTGCTGTGCCCACAGCCTCATACAGCCACTGAGGTCAGAGCCAGGACACAGCTCAGGAGTCTTCTCTGAGGCTTCCCATCTGCTTATTTCCCTGCAGGCTGACCCAGAGGACACTTGGCTTAAACTGGCAACTCGATTTAGCCAAATTCAGGACAGGCCACCAGGGCTCTTTCTCCGCACACACTGGTCCCACCCCAGATGCAGTCAGGCAGGGCCAGTCACAGAGCAGCCTGAGGCAGAGCAGGGAGCAGAGTCTGAGCTGCTCCTCCCTCATCCAAGGGGCTTCCTCCTCTCATCTGGGGGAAAAGTGTGAGCTTGTTTCAAAGCCTCAGATGTTTCTTGAAGCTCATGCAGTAGGTAAAAGAAAACAAAGACGTGACAGAAAGGGATGTGTTGGTGACAACGAGAAGCAACTGATCTTGAGGCCTCTCCTTCTTGTCCCTCTGTGAAGCCTCTTCCACCGCATAGGGCTCAGGCCTGACAAAGCCCCCTCCCTACATTGCTCAGGCCGGACGCAAGGTCAGTCATGAGAAATCAGAAAAACAAGGAAAACAGAGTCTGTAGAGACCAATTGGGAGGGTTCAGGAGGAGAATTTAGGATTTGCTTGTGCCTATGGGACACAGGCTGGGAATAAAAATGTTTTCCTGACTTTCTCTGAAAGCCAGATAGACTCCATCTAAAAACCTACTGCCAATGATGCTGGGATTCACTTACCAACGACTTTGATCTTTTTGAATGCGAAGCTTCTCTTGCCAGTGACTGAGTTCTGAGCAAAACAAACATAGCGCCCACTATTCTTTTTAGTGATCTGGGGGACAAAGACCTCTTTTCCTGGTGGCAGAAATGTCTCATTAACCATCCAATGATACTGTGCCGGTGGGTTAGAATCTGCTAAGCAGGAGAGGTGGAGGTTTCCTCCTCGACGGTAAAGGGTATCTGAAGGAGAAATCCTGGGGACATCTGGACCATCTGGAGCAAAAGATTAAAGCCACAGGTAACCTCCTCTGAGGGAAGGGGATGGTCCTGGTCAGTTAAAGGGATACACTTTTCCTCTGAGCTAAGTCACACCATAAAGTCCCAGCCAAACCACCTCTGTGTTCACTGAGCCAAAGCCTGAAGTATTCACCTGTTTCTCCCATCACAAGCTGTGGACCCCAAGTCGCCCATGACAAGCATCCCTCCCCCTATATTCTTGGTCAAGACTGTGCCCACCCAGATTTCCCAGGGCAAGAAGTCATGGCCAGCTCGGGTGTCCAGAAGTAAAGGTGTCGTACTTGAACCTGAGAGAGACTGAGAGTCCTGGCCTCTGGGTGTTTGGATTTGAGCTGGTGGCCTGGCCCACAGAGGAACAAAAGATACTCACAGAGGACATTTAGGGTGACTGGGTCACTGTGGATGGCATACACTGAGGTCCGTATTTCACATTCATAGGATCCTGTGTCATTTCTTGTGACACTGTGTAGAGTGAGGGTCCTGTAATCATGAGACAGCTGTATCCTGGGACTGAACGTGAGGCTCTGACCATTTACCCACCACCAGTAGGTGGCGTTTTCAATTTCAAGAACACAAGTTAAGGTTACATCGTCCTCATGTTCCACGGCGTTGAATTTGTTGCTAGTTTTGGAGGCTTTGGGCAACTGTGCTGTGGAGATAACAGAGAAGATTTCCCTGTGTGGCATCTTTGATTCCTCCACAGGCATCTTTCAATCAGAGTTACATCTCCCACCTCTCAGCCCACCCAAGTCCTTGAAAGCCAATGGCTGGTATGTGTGTCACAAGACAGATGTACGATGATCTAAGCGCTCCAAGACAGTGAGGCCACCTGCTCTGTCTTAGGGAAGCACAGGCTCTCAAGTGTGAATTGAGCAGCAGTGTTGGGTCATGAACAGACATGTGAGTGGGAGTCACAGCCCCTGGTGCCCTCCCAGTCCTTCCCTAATCAGCTGACTGGCTGGCCCACCTTGGGTTCCTCACCTGGAATGTGCGACTGCTGTGTCCCTTCCAAATTCCATCCTACTTTGCCCTCTTAGATGTATTTTCTCTGCAGCTTCCCTTTCCAAGGACATTCTAGAGATGAGTAATAATGGGAGTTCCCATTGTCCTGAAACCCTGAAGGTACTGGGCAGCCTGGCCTGGGACTGGATGTTTCAGCAGAAATAAGCCAGGGGAGACCAGAGTCAAGCCTGGAGGTCAGTTCAGCCATCAGGCAGTGGAGGCACAAGGTGGGGCAGTTTTCCCCAGATGTTTCATAGTGACTGACTTGAGCCAGTGATCTCTAGAGATAGAGCAGAGTCCAAGGAATGACCTAGAAAGAGTGTAGGGGACAGGCAAGAGATGGTGGCTTTGGAACAGAACCATATTCCCTGTCCTGGGTTCTTGAAGTTTCCTCTCCTTCTGCAGAGGGCAGGTGAGGACCGTGGAAATCCTTCTAGCAGTACACATGGATATTTGCAAATGCAGGGCTGACGGGCAGAAATGGGGAGCGTGAATTGCTGGAAATCTGGTCCTCACAGACCATGTGTGTTTGATGGATATGAGACAGAAATTTGGGAAGAAGTTTTGCAAATATTTTCTTTCATTGAACATTCTACTCTGATTCCATGGGTTTGACTACTCTAGGGACCTCATATAAGTGGATTCCAGAGTGAATCAGGAGAGACTGCTGGTTGCCAGGAGCTGGTAGTGGGTAGAATGAGGAGTTATTGATTGGTGTGCAGTTTCAGTTATGAGAGATGGGGAGGTTCTAGACATCTGCTGTACAGCAATGCCTGTACTTCACACAGATTGAGTATTTCTTATGCATAAGACTTACGATGAAAAGGTTTTCTTTTTCTGACATATTTTGATTCTGAAATATTTGCCATATACTTACTGATTTGCATCCCAAATCTGAAAGATTCAAAATCCAAAATGCTCTAGTGAGCATTTCTTTTCAGCATCAGATTAGCAGGCAAAAGTGGGAGTGGACAAGTCTGATACATTCCTGCCTTCTTTTGTTCCTCACCACGTTTCTAGCTTGGTGATCAGTCTTTGGTGAATTCCCTACTGGCCCTGCTGCACTCACATATTTTTGAATGCTTTGAGATGTGAGAAGGGCTGGTTGTTATTTTCTGTGTCATCAGAACTTTCCACCTTCCCATGGTTGCTTCTTTCTCTCAGTGTCTATGTTGTGGTAGTCATTAATAAGAGCCCGTCAGGTCAGATTTAGGACAGATATTTCTACTTCTTCAGAAACAGTTACTGGGATTCTGGTAGGGGTTGGGCTGAAGCTGCAGCTCACTTTGGGTGGTGCTGTCTTCCTAACAGTATTGAGTCTTCAAGTCCATGCAAATGAAATGTTTTTCCATTTATTGATGTCATCTTCAATTTCTTTCAGCAATGTTTTGTATTTTTCAGAGTAGAATACTTTGACCTTTCTGATTAAAATTATTTCAAAACATTTTATTCCTTTTGATGTTAATGTCAATTGAAATTCTTAATTTCCTTTCAGATTGTTCATTGTTAGTGTATAGTCTAAAGAATCATCTAGAAAGAGTGAAGTGGACAGGCCAAAGCTGGTGGCTTTGGAGTAGAAACATTCCCTGTCATGGGTTTTTGATGTCCCCTCTCCCTTTGCAGAGGGCAGGTGGCTCTTTCCTGCTATCCAGATAGACCTCACTGGGAAACATTGCCAGTCCTCTAGGAATCCACTTACAAGGGACTGTGATCCTCTTGATTATGAGATGTGTTCTGCCAGTGTCTGAGTTATGGAGGACACAGTTATAGACCCCTCTGTGCTTTAGTGATTTTGGGGATAAAGACACTTGTGCTGATTGCTGGAACTTCCCATCAATCAGCCAAGAATGCTCTTCCAGTGGGTGAGAGTCTGTGAGGCAGGAGACCTTGGGGATTTCCCCTGGATGGTAATAGTTGTATGAAGAAGAAATGGTAGGGGCATCCAGGCCATCTGGAGCAAAGAGAATAAAGCCACAGGTGATATTGTCAGGGGGAAGTGGAAGCTCCTGATCTGTGGAAGGGCCATAGTGACCCTGTGAACCAAGTCACAGCACCGAAGTCCCAGGTAAACCCCTGCTGTGTTCACTGATCTGGAGCCTGAGACACTCACCTGTTTCTTTCATCACAAGCTGTGGACCCTGAGCCTCCTGTGACAGGAGCAGCCCCTTTCTTCCCTTTTTTGATTAAGGCTAGGCCTACTCTGGTTTGCCCAGGGCAGAAAATCATGGCCAGCTTCGATGTCCAGGGTTAAAGGTCTCTGTATTTGGACCTGAGAGGCCTGGCCACTGGCCATGTGTATCTGGGATGGAAGCCTGGGCCCACAGAGGAACAGACAATACTCACGAAGGACATTCAGGGTGACTGGATCACTGCGGCTGGCACTCACTGGGTTCTTCACTTCGCATTCATAGGATCCTGCATCATTCTCCGTGACATTGAATAGAATGAGGGTTCTGTTGTTATTGGACAGCTCCCACGTGCTACTGATTGGGAGGCTCTGACCATTTATCCACCACAGGTAGCTTGCTTCCTGAATCTCAGGTTCACAGGATAAGGTCACAGTCTCAGTCTTCCTGGGGTTTGAGTTGCTGATGATGATGGAGGGCTTGGGAGTCTCCACTGTGCACATAACAGAGAGAATTCTGATTACCCTGTGTGGCACGTTTGATTCCTCCAAAGGCATTTTTCAGTGAGAGTTGGCATCTCCCACCTCTCAGCCTACTGAAGTCCTTCAACCCCATGGCAGGTGTGTGTGTGTTACAAGACAGATGCATGGCAATCTGAGGGCTCAGAGATAGTGAGGCTGCCTGCTTTATGTGGGAGAAGTACAGACTTTCTCAAGTGTGAATGAAGCAGCTCTGTTGGGTCATGCAAAGACACAGGACCAAGAGTCACAGCTCCTGGTGTGTCTCTGAGTCCCTCCCTCTCCAGCTGCCTGCCTGGCCCACCTTGTGGTCCTCACCTGGAACATGCAGCTGCTGGAATCTTTTCAGTTTCAGTTTTACTTTTCCCCCTGGTATGTTTTCTCTGCAGCTTCCCTTTGCAAGGACATCCTAGAGATGAGTGATGATGGAACTTACCATTGTCCTTTGGGTACCCTGTGGGTACTGGGCAGCCTGGCCTGGGACTGGGTACTTCAGCAGAAGTAACACAGGGGAGGCCAGGAGCAAGCCTGGAGGTGAGTTCAACCATCAGGCAGTGGAGGCCCAAGGTGGGGCAGTTTCCCCCAGTGGTTTCATAGTGACTGACTTGAGCCAGTGACTCTAAAGATAGAGCAGAGTCCAAGGAATGATCTAGAAAGAGTGAAGGGGACAGGCAAGAGCTGGCAGCTTTGGAGCAAGACCATGTTCCCTGTTCTGGGTCCATGATACTCTCTTTCCCCTTGTAGAGTGAAGGTGAGGACCATGTGGATCTTTGTAGAAATACATGTGGATGTTTGCAAATGCAGAACTGACTCATGGAAAGGGAGAGCAGGAACTGCTGGAAATCTGCACCTCATGGATCATAAGTCTTTGGACATGAGACCAAAATTTGGGAAGAAGTCTTGCAGATACTTTGTCTCATTAGACATTCTACTCTGTGATTCCAGGATTTTGACTACTCTATGGACCTCACATCAGTGCATTCCAGAGTGAGTCAGAGAATAGAATGGTAGTTGCCAGGAGCTGGGGTCAGGAGAATAGGGTATTGTTCAATGGGTGTGCAGTTTCAGTTATGCAGGATGAGGAGGTTCTAGAGATCTGCTGTACAGCTACATGCCTATAATTTATATGAATAAAGGATTCCTTATGCAGAAAGCCTAAAACCAGAAGTGTTTTGGATTTCTAGCTTGGTTTGATTTTGGAATATTTGCAGTGTACTTAATGGTTTAGCATCCAAAATCTGAAAAAGTAGTAAATCCAAATGCTCCAGTGAGCGCTTCTTTTTTGCATCACAGAAGTGGTGAGGAGTGTTGGATTTTGGGGCATTTCAGATTTTGGATTTTTAGATTTTGGCTGCTCAATTTGTAATAATATAAAAAGTTGTCAGGAGTTCAGACCTCATGTTATGTTCTGACTCTAGTAACAGAAAATATTTGGTGGCAACATGAAAATTTTTTTGTAAGTGGACATTTTTATTGATGGTCCAAACATCTAAGATCAATTGCTGGCAGTAGTATTTCTCTTGATAGCAAAATAAGGTTTAGGTGTGTTGTGAATTCCAGCAGGATCACACTATGCTCAAAGGAAGAAGCCGAAGGTGAGTTGAAATGAGCCACTCTCCAAGTAGAGAGTCCCAATCAAAGGACAGAACTGGTGAGAGAGAGAGTCTTAGGTGTGTCAATTACATAAAGGGAGGAATGATGCCAAATTAAGAGAAGTGATGTGTGTTGTGTTAGTAAATATAGAAAGAGCTCCCTGCTTCTCATTTCTGTGCAGAGTTAGGAAAAATGGGGAGGAGCCCACAACAGGTATGTGAAATGCTTTCTTCATTTTCTCGTAACCTCAGGAAACACAACTAGAGTTTAAGTTCATGTTAATTAGGAAGAGTCTAAGTGAGATGCCAGTGGCTCGTGTGTCTCTCCACATGAAGAACCCCAACTTATGAAAATGGCATCCTCATGAGGAAACAGGCATATGTGGAACAGACAGTAAAACCATCAGATAGCACCCACCTCACCACCTCCAACTGCTCCCCCAAACCACCAGTATTCCCATTACATGTATGTTACAGACTTTGCAGTTCACCCACAACTATAAAATTTAAAAATTGCTATTTTCAATACAAAATATTAAACATGTAGTTGAATATGTTGTTCTGCTTGTTTTTTCCACCGTTTTTGAACTTTTCTGTTTCAGTTTTGGACGCTCCTATTGACACATCCTCCAGCTAGGGATTCTTTCCTCGGCTGTGTCCAGTCTATCAGTAAGCCCATCAAAGGCATTCTTCATTTCTCTAACGGTAGTTTTTATCTCTAGCATTTCTGTTGATTCTTTCTTAGAATATTCATCTCTCTGCTTACATCATTCATCTGTTCCTGCATGGTGTCTATTTTTAAATTATAACCCTTAATCACATTTCTTTTAAATTCCCAGTATGGGCTGTGTGCAGTGGCTCACACCTGTAATCCCAGGACTTTGTGAGGCTGAGGCAGGCAGATCACCTGAGGTTGGGAGTTTGAGACCAACTTGACCAACATGGAGAAATGCATCTCTACTAAAAATACAAAATTAGCCAGGCATGGTGGCAGGAGCCTGTAATCCCAGCTACTCAGGAGGCTGAGGCAGGCGAATCACTTGAACCTGGGAGGGAGAGGTTGCAGTGAGCTGAGATTGTGCCACTGCATTCCAGCCTGGGCAAGAAGAGCAAAAACTCCATCTCAAAAAAAAAAAAAAATTCCCAGTCTGATAATTTCAACACATCTGTCACATCTATGTTTTGTTCTAATCCTTGCTCTTTCAAATTGCGTATATATTCATATATATATATTTATATATATATATATATATATATTGTCATAGTCTGTCTTGTATGATTTGTGGAAAGTCAGACATGATGTAGTGGGTAAAGGGACTTGAGAGAGCAGGCATTCAATGATGTGGTAGTGAGTGGAGAGGGAAGGGTTCTGTGGTCCTGGATGAGGTCTGTGCCCTGGGCTGTGAATATCACAAGTGGTCCTGTGCTGTGAATGTCACAAGTGCCCCTTGTGACACTCACAGCAGAGGACACTCCCCAGGACACAAAAACTTGAAGCCTCTCAGGTTTGTCTTCATTTTAGGTGAGACATAATGGCTAGAGGAATTTGGAGTGGGATATTTTCTCTCCTCCAGGCCATTTAGGCTCTGACAAAACCCTAGCTGATTAGGCTGTGGTAAAATAGTTTCTCTTAAAGGCAGGTCTTATTAAGAAGAATAGAATTCACTGGCATATCTTCAGGTTGTTCCTTTACCCTCCCCCGACAGAAAGGATGAGGATATTTTTAGTGAATATTCACTGCAAAAGCCTGGTAGAGCTCCAGAAGCTAAGAGTCACAAAAAGTGCCCCTGTTCTCAAAAGTGGTCCATCCCCTCGAGTGTTTCCCTCTGGGTCTTGTCCGCATTGATTCTTTGGCAACTCACCAGTTACAGTTCAGGTTCTCTGTCCCCAGCACTGGTTCCCACTGGGGTTTCTGTGCTGGGGTTTCTGCTCAGATGAGGTTGCTGATCTGTCTTTGCCTGTCACTCTCTCCAATATGTGGGTCAGTTGGCACTGAGACCTCACATCTCTGAGGGATTTTGGAGAGTTGTTGAGTTTTGAGTTTGTTCAGTGTTTTACTTGCTGTTGGAACTGAATGACAAATCTCCAGCTTGTTATGTGCCTGACAGGAAACCAGAAGCCTCTAGGAAGTGACTGGAGAATGTGAGCTCCACAGCAGGTTGCGGATGTAATCACGAGTGACATGGGTGAAATGAGCCCATGGGGTTTGGGGACTGCAGGCTTGTCCAGCCTGTGACACCCCGGTGAGTCAGTGCAAAGATGACAACAGTGAGAGCAAACTAGATGGCCGACTCCATCCGGTGTCTAGCCTCAGGCTGGCTGTCCTCACTCATTCCTGGGCATAGGCCAGGCTAACCATGGGCGGAATTTAGTTTATGCTTTAACTTTGAAGCAAGAGTGATAATAGTTCCTCCGTGAAACTAATTCCCTTATTGCCCAGGGGCTGCCTTTGTAAAACTAATGAAAGATCATGAGATTAAGATTATAGGAGCAGCCTGAATTCTGCTAAAATGTAGGCACAGTCTATAATCCCTTACTGTTCCAATATCATTAGGCTGGAGTTTACAAAATATGTGACTAATTGCTCCTATAGATAACATCACTATTGTAGAACCTCAGATTGGTCTTTTGAGATGTTTCTCAGATTTTGCATTCTGGCAACCAGCCGACATCCTCTGTACCAAAGACTAATGGCTCATCCAGTCATGTGGTACCCACCTAGAGGCGGATTCCACAAAGACAGATCATTTCCCCCTACCTGCATGATATCATCCCCAAACAATTAGCAGTACTTATTTTTTAGTCCTGTGTCCCTGAAACTCCTTGAAAATCTTTTTTTCCTTTTTTTTTGAGACAGAGTCTCGCTCTGTCACCCAGGCTGGAGTGCAGTGGTGCAATCTTGGCTCACTGCAACCTCCGCCTCCTGGATTCAAGTGATTCTCCTGCCTCATCCTCCAAAGTATCTGGGACTAAAGGCATGTGACACCATGCCTGGCTAATTTTTTTGTAGAGACAGGGTTTCACCGTGTTAGCCAGGATGGTCTCAATCTCCAGATCTTGTGATCCACCCACCTCAGACTCCCAAAGTGCTGGAATTACAGGCATAAGCCACTGTGCCCGGCCAACTCCTTGAAAATCTCTTAACTTTTGATCCACTGGGGAGGCTGATTTGAGAAATAATAAACCTCTGTCCTCCTGTTTGGCAGAGTTGGAGTACTTAAAATCTTTCTTTACTGCAAATCACTATCTCTATAAGTTGATATTGTTTGTGCAGAAGGCCAGAAGAACTTGTCTGGCAGTTATAGGAGTGGATGGAGGTACTTCCCATCCCTGTCCCATGGTGTTTTCCACATGTCGGCCTCACACAGGGAAAGAGCCCTGGATGGGGACACAGTGGAAGCTCATTCTCTTAGTGACCTGGGGACATTGGCTTGAGATGTCCTGGCAGGAGCGGCAACTCCAGCTGATTTCTGTGCCTTTCCTAATTCCTGGGAGGTGGGCCCGGGCACACTGTGAGTGGGAAGGGAACAGAATCATAAGCCTGGTTAGAAGGAATGTCTGGAGAAGTCCTAAGGTGGAGGAAACTGTGCAGGACATGCCTTGCCAGTTAGAATGAAGGGGGAGGAAGATGAGGGACACGGAGGAGCAGAGAGAGCCAGAGACACCGATGGCAGTGAGGAGAGGGGGCTACAGTGACCTCAGAGACCCGAGGGACTGGGTGACCCCAGTGCCACAGTCCAGGACCAGGGAGCCCTGAAAACATTCTGGTGGCCAAGGAGCTTCAAAGTCACATGAGGTGGGGTGGCTTTAGGGCAAGAGGTAGAGAGGGGATGAAACATAGGTGTCAGCCTCTGAAGGACAAAGAACAGCTGTGGCTAGAACCTCCTAGGATTCTGCATCCAGGATCCAGTCCCTAAAGAGGTTACGGATCATTCCTTCATTCAATTCCTTCATTTTTGACATGAGAACTCCTGAGTATGCATCTCCCGCTGGGCCTGCGCTGGTGCAGGCTGTGAATGGGGAAAGAAAACAAAGGCCTCTCCTGTATCCTCTCACGAGAGTGACATCGCCACTTTGGGAAACACAGGATTTTAGATTCAGTGATCGGGGTTAAGATCTAAGGGGGAGGCCTGGACAGTTTTGCCCTGACTCTGACAGTTGAAGCAGGCGATTTAGTTGTGGAGTACAAACTAATCAACTGTCCATTTGCCCTCACTTCTCTGAGGTTTGGATGCCTAAGAAGAAAGGATTTGAGCCAGTAAATGACTGTAGGGTCCTTAGACCCCAGTAAGCCCTCACTTTTGGTGGAGAGGATGGGCCTGTGGCTGCAGACAGACCTCACAGGACTCTGACCTGCCCTTGGTGTTTGTGTGACTCTGGTTTGGTGACTGTGCCTTCCTGTGCCTCAGTTTTCTCTCCATCAAATAAGCTTTTTCTCCATCAAAGTCTGTGGCTTTTCATGCTATCTGTAAATACACTTTAAATTACTCACCTGACCTAATGCTTGGCACAGAGGAGGTGTTCCCACAAACCACATTTATTATGAGTTGCCTCCATGAGAGAGCACCTTTAGGTCAGATCCCTGTGGACAAGCTGCTGCCAGGTACATCTTCTGTCTTCTGTTTCTGCTTCTGGGGACACTGGACTTTCTATGGAGTGTCCTAAACCTCCCAAGGTAGTTGACTGATGGCCTACAAAGCTTGTCTTTCTGTCCTCTCTACTCTGAGTATCGGGTGAAGAAGGTTCTGTCCTTGCCCAGATGAGGCTCTGAGGGCTGAGCCCTGGCTGGTGAGCAGCTCCAGGAGCCACAGTTCTCAGACAGCTGGTAAATCCTGGCTCCCAGTAAGCCCTGCCCAGGAAGCCACAACCCGGCCCTCGCACAGGCTCCTCAGCTTTATCTGGAGTAAGGATTTTGGGATAGGGTCTGGGGTTGGGGCTTCTAGGGCTGAGCTGCTCTGAAAGTATCCCAGGGGACCCCCCAGGCCAAGCCCTACTCCATTCTCCAGGGTCTTCCTCAGGGTCATGTTTATGGAGAGGGCATGAGGTGCTTGGCTGAGACTGATCTCCTGCTGAGTCCCCCCATCAGACTGTCCTTCCTCTGCAGTGAATGTCTGCGGGGTCTGGATGCTGGAAAGGAATTCTGATCTGTGGAAGTTTGTCTCCCCTGCATGTGTCCTGTGCTAAATGCCCAAACCCCAACATGGGACATAACGCAGAGAGAAACACAGACAGTCCAGGTCTGACAATCCTGTGTGTGCAAAGTAGAAGTGACCACCCCCCCACCCGACACCACCCAGGGATCCTGTGGAATCACTCACGGTGTAAGGTGAAATGTCCAGTTACTCCTTTATTCCTATCACCGTGCGTGTTGACTTGCAGTGTGTAGGATCCTGCGTCATTCAGGGTGACCTTCTCAATCAGCAGGGATGCATTGGAATATATTGTTTCTCGTCCACTGTATGCAGGCCCACGTATAATTTCGTGAGTGTCTATTAAATATGCTGTAAGGTAATGGTGGATGTCCTTGATTTTTCCTCTGTACCAGCTGTAGCCAGTAAGATTCTGGGGCAAATTGTGGACAAGTAGAAGAACATCCTTCCCCTCTGAAACAACGTGTGGCTGGGCTTCGATCATGACTTGGGCAGTGGTGGGTGGGTTCCAGAAGTTTAAAAGTGACGCTAGGAGGTAGAGAGAGCATCTGTCAATATGTAGAGCTTTACATCGGGGTGAAAAGATGGGGCTCAGTCCTGAGAAGGTCTCTTCAATCCTCAGCCTTGAAGAGACACACACATACACCTCATGTGTGTGTGTGTGTGTGTGTTTGTGTGTCTTACTGTTCTACTGGGTCAAGGTCAGCAGCATGACCCCCATTCCTTCAACACTTCTGACCTTGGCCGTTTTGCTGTTTGGAATCCTCTTCCCTCAGGGCTGCCTGGCTCCCTCCCCACTGCCCTCAGATCCTGTTCACATCAGGGCACCCTTAGAAGCCTTCTTTCTTGACACCTCCTCTGGAGACCCTGGGTTTCCCTTTCTGACCTTTCCCTGCTCTGTTCCCTCCAGGGCTCTTGTCAACACCTGACCTCACATTCTAGATCTCTTTGCATGTTTGTCTTCCTCCCCATGAGAGCATGAGCTCCATGAGGACAGATGCTTTGTGATCTTGGTTGCACCCTAGTACCTGGGAAAGACTGCAGACTCCTGTAGGTGTGAGAGTTCCCGGGGCCCTCCACATCCTGGTGGTGTTTTTTTCCTTTCCCAACTGTTGAGGTTTTTGGCTGAGGACACTGTTTCATGCCCTGCTTATGTTTTTAAGTGTCATTGATATAGTTATTCTCATTTTATGAAATGTAGTGGCCAGTGATAATTAACCAGGAAAACAGAACACTTGAGATTTTCTTGCCTCTTACCAATTCCAGTTCACTGAGATTTTCCTGTTTTGACCCCTGTCCCTTTCTGGTGTATTTTCCCCCTATCTAGGCTCCAACAGAGCCTTGTTTCTTTTTTAGAGCCCCCTCCTCCCCAGGAGACCCCAGCCAGTAACTGCACTTCCTCCTCCTGTGCTCTCCTCACCTGTGAGCAGGAACCCCTGCCAGGTGATGCGCTGTGTGCAGGGAGGTGCTAAGGGGAACACCATGGTCTCTGCTGCCTGTGTGTCCTCCTCTGTGGAGATGAGCCTGGGATCCAGAAACTTTCAGATCCTGGCTGGCAGCTCTGCTGTCCTTCCTCCTCCTGCACTGAGCCTCTTCCCTGGCAGGAGCACTTATCAGTCTCATGGGCGGGGTCTGTACCCAGGACACCTCTCGTCCCCTCCCCTCAGTCCTGCCTCCTTTTCCCTCCTTCTCTTTTTCCTTTTTTCTGTGTTTCAGGCCCCTGGGAACTGCTCTGCCTCCTTCAGCAGTGATTCTTTCACCCACCTCTTCACACACTATGTGCAGAAACATAGATACACACACACACACAAAAGAGACACACACAGACACTTACAGTCACACACATACCCTGTATGTTGGGCAAGCACAGTCCTGAGCCTCAGCCTCCTGCTGTCCCCATGGCTCTGGGTCAGGATGCACGTTCACACCCTTTGCCCTCTCTCATCCCCATCTGGCTCTTCCCTTCAGTGCAGGGGCCTGGGGCTCCACCATGTCCTTGTCACAGGGACGCCTGACTGCTGTGGGTGAGCTGAGTGTTGGCTGGTGAGAGGGACCCTTCCTTTCTCTGATTGTGTCTAACTTGGCTGCAGCTTCCAAGGATGGACATTCAGGACCTAGGTGTCCCAGAGGAAACCGTCCTTCCTGGAGGTGTGCAGGGTAAATCTCTCATGCCTCTTGGGAGGAGAGGCCTCTGCTGGTTGCTCAGTGGGGGCTGTGAGTCCCATGGTCACAGGGACAGTTCTCAGTCATTCTCTTGCTCCCTGGGGTCTGGAGCTGAGCTGGGGTTCAGAGTTTTTTACGTTCTTCCTGACCATCTTGGGTGTCCACTCTTCTGTGCCCTGCTGGTTGTCCTGTGGTCCCCGCACCTTTCCCGTGGTGGTGCCACAGGATGTTGGGGTTCACTCGGGGTGGCTGGCAAAATATTAGGGAAATATTAGGGAAAGTTAGAAGAATATAATCTCAAACCTTTTGGAAGGCATAAATGTTTTGATGGAACAGACTGAAGGCAACCAGTTCATGATGTTAGAATTTTAAATCATAGGGTAAAAGAGCAATCAAGTTTCCCCAGCTAAGTCTGTTTATCCCACATCCCTTTGTCTCTACTCTGATTTGTTTGATCATGTAACCTTTCTGCAGGATGACCTTCTCGGGGGAGGTCAAAGGGGAATTACGTGTTAATAGTGTTTACTCTGGGCCCCAGAACCTAAAGCTTTTATCGTTTGTAAAACCACTCTTTTAACCATGTTAATTATAGACGAGCATGTTGACTTAGATCCTCTGTTCTGAAATGTGTCCTGAATAAATGTGAGGATGGAGAGGGAGTCTTGGTCCGTCGGCTGCAATTGCCCTCTGAAAGCAGCCGATGACCATCCCTAGCCCACTCTAATCACTGTAATGGGTGTGAGAGTGCATTTATGCATTCGTTGCTGAGTCATGGTCTGCAGGACAGACCTCTGCAGGTGGTGGTGATCCAGACATGATTGAGGTCTGAGCAGGAAGCAGGTAGTTACCCAGGAATCCTGCAGGACATGGCTCATTAACACTCAGGAGGGGAAGCCTGGGACAGAGCAGGAGCTCAGAACTGGAGAGATTCATCCCGACTTACTGTGTGGCCATGATGGGCTCAGCCCTCCATGTGCTGACATACTCAGGGGTCTGCTCTGAGGGTTTTGACCTTGCCAAGCCGCTCTCTCTGGAGGAAGAAAGGGCAGTGGCCAGAGAGCCTGTCTGGAGGGACTTTGCTCACAGCTGAGAGGGCAAGTGGGTTGTTTCTGGGAGCAAAGAGAACTAATACCCTCCGTTTTCCCCCATGCACACAGGACAGGTCTGTTTTCCCTCCTGACTTCACCAGAGACAGCCGGGGGTAGGTGGCCACATCCCAGATGGTACCGTTGTATGACCGTCACATGCACTGAGCCTCCTGGGGTGCAGTGGGCAGGTCACAGGGTGTCTGGCTGATTCCCAGGGACTCTGTGGGCCCCCAGGCAGCTGCTGTTCTGTGTCAGTGCTAGGCTTGGCCTTGGATGCCCCAGAGAACCAGACAGATGGAGTGTGAGTGGGCATTTAGAAAGCAGTGACAGAAAGAGTTGATGAGGATGGAAGGAATTCATGAAGGGAAAGTGTCCAGTGTGGCTTCACGTGCACCAGCGCTGCCCTGGGAGATGTCCTACTGGCTGAGACCCAGGAAGGAAGGAATATGGGGGAAGGAGCTGTTTGTAGAGGGAGCGGCTGCCAGGCTGTAGGGAAGAGCTGAGAGTCCCTGTGCAGATGTCAGAGGGTGAGGAGGATGTGGGAGGATGTGAGCCAAAGTGACCCTGGTGTGGGCGGACCATGCTGGGCTGTGGGCCCTGAGAGAAGTCAGCAACCCCCAGGGAGGCTCCAAGCCAGGAGGGACTCTTCCGCCCTCTGGTGGACAGGAAGGGAAGTGTGGACGGTAGCATTCCCAGGCCAGGCTGTGTGTTTTATTATTCCTCATGGATCTGCACATTCCACATGAGGTCACACATATGTCATGTGACAGCTCCATCACCTTCCAGCCCGGTGAGTCCCACTTTCCGTAGCTGTAACTTTACTGTTCTCCCTCTTTCACAATCAACCAGGTGTCCCAAACACAGATTGTTGTCACCTCCTGTGGTCTGTGTGTGTGTGCAGTAGGCAGCACGGTGGATACCCTGGGGGCAGTGACGTCTGGGGCTGAGCACTGCACACGGGTTAGGAGCAGGAGAGCTAGCAGCAGGGCAGGAAGATGAATGTCAGGGGAGCAGGGACAAGTCATTTTCATTTCTCACTCCCAGAGGCCAGAACCCAATATCCTGACTCCAGGGCACAGCGCCACACCCTGCTGGTGTCCCTGGATGTCTTGAGTGCTCATAATGTCATATTGCCTTAACATTTATTTTTTCAGGTGTAGGTTTACTTGCCTCACATCAGAGGCAGGGTTTGGTCACCATGGCAGTTTCTAATACTGTACCTGGTTCAAGTGGCTCCAGTTGGTGGCCAGAGATAAAATCTTAGAGGCATCTCTCATGCTTGGTATGCTGGGCTCCCCTCTCTCCGGCTGCTTTCTTTAAACTGACAGTTCTGACATTTGACCTCAAATTTAAAGTGACCACCTCGGTGCATGCCTGTACCTGCTACCCTGGGGGCTGAGGCAGGAAAATTTCTTGAACCCAGGAGGTGGAAGTTGTGGTGAGCTGAGATTGTGCCATTGCATTCCCGCCTTGCAAAACTCCATCTCAAAAAATAATAGCAAGAATAACAAAATAAATAAACAAATAAAGTGAACACCTCTCAGTCACAGTGTGATCTCCTGGTCCTAGTGTTTGCTTGCTTTAAACACATCCATTAATGCTCCCTGCTGGAAACCTATCAGATAACACCTTGGACTTAATAAAGCCATTGGCTTACAGGTCCCTTCTCTCCTCCCTGCCTGGGCTCGCTGACCTCTGTGTCTGTGGTCTGCAGGTGTGCTGAGTGCTCCCCAGTGTCTGTAAGTAGTGAAAACACTTACACTTTCACATTGTGGTTGTATCACTCTGTAGGGATTCAGTCAGGGTGGTGGCAAAAATATTAAGGGAAACATATTAGAGAAAGTCACAGAATAGTCTGAAACCCTTTTGAAAGGCCAAAGGGTTTTTTTCTGTAGTTCTTGGCTGAAGGAAGCCTTGTCCCCTTAGTTAAATAAATTAGAGTAGAAACAGAGGAATGTGGGGAGTTTACCTGACTAACTTGTTTACTCATGTGATCCTACAAAATTAACCTTTGATCATTCCAGATGACTCTCTCAGTGGAGGAGGTCGACCAGGGATTTAACCAATAATGGTGTTTGCTTTGGGCATCGGAACTTATCCTTTAATCTTTAACCTCTAGTGATGTTGACTTGGTTTTTGTCATTTAATGTGTGCTCAATAAAGACCCGCAGGGCAGTGTGTCAGCACTGCTATCTCTTTACAGCACTCTCCGCTGTGTGGCCATGGACACTCAGTCAAACTGGCAAAGCATAATATCTGTGTGTCAGTGTACTTTATCCATCCATCATTGTGTCAGGGTCTGCAGGACAGACCCCCGCAGGTGGCAACCCTGACAATGGTACCCATTTCACCATCACTGCAAAGAGAGCATGTCAGACCCCATGAAATGAAGATTAAGAGGACTGCACGGTCAAGGCAGTAAAACAGTGAGTTAGTACGTCATTGGTGCCTGCTGGGGATTACCAAGATTGGGGTGGGGGGATTGTTCAGGCTGAGGTTTCATCACGGGACAACAGTTACCAGCTCAACAGAAACAGTATATAAAAGTATTGAAACAACTGCTCAAGGCTAGGGGAACCTCAGCTTCACAGGCTCAATTAAGGGACCTAACGCAAACTGTTGTTTCCCACAGCCCAGGGTTCCTGGCAGAAAGTAAGCTAGATGTAAAGCTCTGAGAACAACTGGGGAGAAATCTTAGCATCATGCACAAGGGGAACGGTCCCAGTAACATTACCACTGGGCCAAAATAACAAAGAGAAAATGGGGTTCTGTCTGAGACCCCTCCTCCAATAGATACGCATGCAGCATTAGAAAGGGCACAGTGGCTCATGCCTGTAATCCCAGCAGTTTGGGAGGCTAAGGTGGGCAGATCACTACGGGTCGGGAGTTTGAGACCAGCCTGACCAACATGGAGAAACCCCGTCTCTACTAAAAATACAAATAGCCGGGCATGGTGGCCCATGCTTGTAATCCCAGCTACTCGGGAGGCTGAGTCAGTAGAATTGGTTGATCCCGGGAGGCGGAGGTTGCAGTGAGCCAAAATCATGCCATTGTACTCCAGCCTGGGTAACAAGAGTGAAACTTTGTCTCCAAAACAAACAAATATGAAAGAAAACAAATAAAATAAACAAAAAAAGAAAGGGAGTTCTTAGCCTGCCCCTTAATACAGGATTGACAAATCAATCAGGTACATAAAAGTATAAGAAAAAGTATTAAAGTCCACAGCCAGCCAAGCAAGCGGTAGGCAGAAGGAAAGCCTTGACAGCAAGAAAGCTCACAAACCCAGAGCTGGCAAATGCTGCCAGGAACTCAGCCTTCATGGGGCTATGGTGACAGCCAGCCAGGCTCAACGTGCAGGAGTTAACCTGCTGGGGAGGGGTGGGAGTGGTGCACAAAAATGTTTGCCCAGCAGGCAGCAGCACCCTGGATGCAGGGGGAGGGAGTGGCACAAACAAGAAGCAAAAAGTGGCACAGACAAGAAGTGGCAAGCCTAGTTCAGCCGCCAGGGACCCTGCAGCTACTCACCGGGTCCGTGGGCGGCCCACAGTGGAAATGTATACGGGGATTGCTGCATATCAGGGCCAAGTCTATGTCATCTTCTTAGGCATTGTTACCGCAGATGGAGGATTCTGTTTAGAGATCTGGCCTGGACACGTGGGAGGGCGCCCATCCCATTCCTGTAAAGTTATTTTAAGGAAACACTATTAGCAAATGTGGTACATGTTTTATTCTGCTAGAATCACTATTACTGTCATGTTTTACAATGTATCTCTTAGGAAATGGTGAGAGCCAACCACACAATATGCATTTAAAATGGACTGTAATATAATTTCAGCTTTCATGACTTTGTATAGATACTATCTTCTCTGTAAAAACACAGACAATATCTCTGTGTTCATTTCTATTGTGAACCTTGTATGCAGGGTGGAGAGAGTCACATTTCCCCCTGAGATGTTATGTAAAAATTTGAGGGTGACGTGATGTATCTGTCAATCTGTTACTCGCAGAAGGCACATCATGTGAAATTTTAATGACAGCATTATCCTGTGAAGTCAAAGAGGCAGGCACAAGCATGGACAAACTACCAGGGGTAAGAGCCGGATTTTTTTTTTTTTTTATTGAGACAGAGTCTTTCTCTGTCACCCAGACTGGAGTGCAGCCGCGTGATCTTGGCTCACTGCAATCTCCACCTCCTGGGTTCAAACAATTCTCCTGCCTCAGCCTCCCGAGTAGCTGGGATTACAGGCATGCGCTACCACGCCGAGCCAATTTTTGTATTTTTAGTAGAGACAGGGTTTCACCATGTTGTCCAGGATGGTCTCGATCTCTTTACCTCATGATCTGCCCGCCTCGGCCTCCCAAAGTGCTGGAATTACAGGTGTGAGCCACCGCACCCGGCCAAGAGCCTGATTTTGATGTGGAGGCTTGCTCTGACAAATTGAGAAAAGCTTTTCACAGTGTGAAGATACCAATTTCTTGTGACATCAGATAGAATGAGGATCCTGTTGTCTTTGGACCGCCGCATCCTGTGACGGAACAGGAGACTCTGACCATTTACCCACCACAGGTAGGTGGAGTTTTGAATCTCAATTTCACAGGTTAAAGTTACAAAATCCCCATGTTCCACGGCATTGAATTTGTTGCTGGTGATGGAGGCTTTGGGCAGCTGCGCTGTGGAGATAACAGAGAGAAGATTGCCCTGTGTGGCATCTTTGATACCTCCAAAGGTGTCTTTCAGTCAGAGTTGCATCTCCCACCTCTCAGCCCACCCAAGTCTTTGAAAGCCAATGGCTGGTATGTGTGTCACAAGACAGATGTACGATGATCTAAGGGCTCTAAGACAGTGAGGCCACCTGCTCTGTCTTAGGGAAGCACAGGCTTTCTCAGGTATGAATTGAGCAGCAGTGTTGGGTCATGAACAGACATGCGAGTGGGAGTCACAGCCCCTGGTGCCCTCCCAGTCCTTCCCTAATCAGCTGACTGGCTGACCCACCTTGGGTTCCTCACCTGGAATGTGCGACTGCTGGGTCCCTTCCAAATTCCATCCTACTTTGCCCCCTTAGGTGTATTTTCTCTGCAGCTTCCCTTTCCAAGGACATTCTAGAGATGAGTAATAATGGGACTTCCCATTGTCCTGAAACCCTGAAGGTACTGAGCAGCCTGGCCTGGGACTGGATGTTTCAGCAGAAATAAGCCAGGGGAGACCAGAGTCAAGCCTGGAGGTCAGTTCAGCCATCAGGCAGTGGAGGCACAAGGTGGGGCAGTTTTCCCCAGATGTTTCATAGTGACTGACTTGAGCCAGTGACCTCTAAAGATAGAGCAGAGTCCAAGGAATGACCTAGAAAGAGTGAAGGGGACAGGCAAGAGGTGGTGGCTTTGGAGCAGAACCATATTCCCTGTCCCGGGTTCTTGAAGTTTCCTCTCCTTCTGTAGAGGGCAGGTGAGGACCATGGAAATCCTTCTAGCAGTACACGTGGACATTTGCAAATGCAGGGCTGACTGGCAGAAATGGGGAGCGTGAACTGCTGGAAGTCTGGTCCTCACGGACCATGAGTGTTTGATGGATATGAGACAGAAATTTGGGAAGAAGTTTTGCAAATTTTTTTTTCATTGGACATTCTACTCTCTGATTCCATGGGTTTGACTACTCCAGGGACCTCATATAAGTGGATTCCAGAGTGAATCAGAGGAGAGACTGCTGGTTGCCAGGAGGTGGTAGTGGGGAGAATAAGGAGTTATTCATGGGTGTGCAGTTTCAGTTATGGGAGATCGGGAGTTTCTAGACATCTGCTGTACATCTTGATGCCTGTAGTTCATGCACATTGAGTATTTCTTATGCATAAGGCTTAGGATGAAAAGGGTTTTGTATTTCTGACATTTTTTGATTCTGAAATATTTGCCATATACTTACTGGTTTAGTATCCCATATCTGAGTGATTCAAGATCCGAAATGCCCCAGTGAGCATTTCTTTTCAGCATCAGATTAGTAGGTAAAAGTGGGAGGTGATGAGCCATATATATTCTTCCTCCTCCCCCACCACGTTTCTAGCTTGGTGATTAGTCTTTGGTGAATTCCCTACTGGCCCTGCTGCACTCATATATTTTTGAATGCTTTGAGATGTGAAAAGGGCTGGTTGTTATTTTCTGTGTCATCAGAAGTTTCCACCTTCTCATGGTTGCTTCTTTCTCTCAGTGTCTTTGTTGTGGCAGTCATTAATAAGAACCTGTCAGGTCAGATTTAGGACAGATGTTTCTAATTCTGCAGAAACTGTTACTGGGATTCTGGTAGGGGTTGGGCTGAAGCTGCAGCTCACGTTGGGTGGTGCTGTCGTCCTAACAGTATTGAGTCTTCAAGTCCATGCAAATGAAATGTCTTTCCATTTATTGATGTCATCTTTCTTTCGGAAATATTTGTAGGTTTCAGGGTAGAATCCTTTGATCTTTTTTGATTAAAGTTACTCCAAAATATTTTATTCTTTTTGATGTTAATGTGAATTGAAATTCTTAATTTCCTTTAGATTGTTCATTGTTAGTGCATAGAAATGCAACTGATGTTTGTACGTTGATTTCTTTATCCAGCAACCTTACTGAATTTATTTATTAATTCCAACAGGTTTTTTATCTATAATGTTTTTTTTTTTTAATTGTACTTTCGGCTCTGGGGTACATGTGCAGATCATGCAGGATTGTTGCATAGGTACATATATGGCAAGGTGGATTGCTGCCTTCATCCCCCGATCACCTGTATTTGGTATTTCTCCCTTCCTCTAGCTCCCCACTGCTGACCGCAGTGTGTAATGCTCCCTCCCCATGTCCATGTGTTCTAATTGTTCAACATCCACCTATGAGTGATAACATGCAGTGTTTGGTGTCCTGTTCTTGTGTCAGTTTTCTGAAATTGATGGTTTTCAAGTCTTTGCTATTGTAAACAGTGCCACAATGAACATACGTGTGCATGTGTCTTTATAATAGGACAATTTATAATTCTTTGGGTATATACTCAGTAGTGGGATTGCTGGGTCGAATGGTATTTCTATTTCTAGGTCTTTGAGGAATCGCCACCCTGTCTTCCACAATGGTTGAACTACTTTATACTCCCACCAACAGTGTAAAAGTGTTCCTATTTCTCCACATCTTCTCCAGCATCTGTTGTCTCCAGATTTTTTAATGATTGCCATTCTAACTGGTGTGAAATGGTATCTCAATGTGGTTTTGATTTGCATTTCTCTGATAACCAGTGATGATGAGCATTGTTTCATATGTTTATTGGCCTCATATATGTCTTCTTTTGAAAAGTGTCTTCATATCCTTTGCCCACTTTTGAATAGGTCTGTTTTATTCTTGTAAATCTGTTTTAGTTCTTTGTAGATTCTGGATATTAGCCCTTTGACAGATGGGTAGACTGCAAAAATTTTTTCCCATTCTGTTGGTTGCCAGTTCACTCTAATGATTGTTTCCTTTGATGCAAAGAAGCTCTGGAGTTTAATTACATCCCATTTGTCTATTTTGGCATTTTAGACATGAAGTCCTTGCCTTTGTCGTGAATGGTTTTGCCTAGGTTTTCTTCTAGGATTTTTATGGTGTTAGGTCTTTTGTTTAAGTCTTTAATCCATCTGGAGTTAATTTTAGTATAAGGTGTCAGGAAGGGGTCCAGTTTCTGCTTTCTGCACATGGCTAGTCAGTTTTCCCAATACCATTTATTAAACAGGGAATCCTTTCCCCATTGCTTGTTTTTGTCAGGTTTGTCAAAGATCAGATGGTTGTACATGTGTGGAATTGCCTCTGAGGCCTCTGTTCTGTTCCATTGGTCCGTATGTCTGTTTTGGTACCAGTACCATGCTGTTTTGATTACTGTAGCCTTGTAGTATAGTTTGAAGTCAGGTAGTGTGATGCCTCCAGCTTTGTTCCTTTTGCTTAGAATTTACTTGGCTATGTGGGCTCTCTTTTGGTTCCGTATGAAGTTTAAGGTGGTTTTTTAGAATTCTGTGAAGAAGGTCATTGTTAGCTTGATGGGTATAGCATCGAATCTATAAATTACTTTGGGGAGTATGGCCATTTTCATATTGATTCTTCCTAACCATAAGAATGGAATGCTTCTCCATCTGTTTGAGTCCTCTCTTATTTCATTGAGCAGTGGTTTGTAGTTCTCCTTGAAGAGATCCTTGATGTTCTTTGTTAGTTGTATTCCTAGGTATTTTATTCTCTTTGTTGCAATTGTGAATGGCAGTTCATTCTTGATCTGGCTCTCATTAAGTCTGTTATTGGTGTATAGGAATGCTTGTAATTTTTTGTACATTAATTCTGTATCCTGAGACTGCTGAAGTTGCTTATCAATTTGAGGAGATTTTGGGCTGAGACTATGGGGTCTTCTAAATATACAATCATGTGATCTGCAAATAGAGACAATTTGACTTCCTCCTTTCCTAACTGAATACCCTTTATTTCTTTTTCTTGCCTGATTGCTCTGGCTAGAACTTTCAATACTCTATTGAATAGGAGTGGTGAGAGAGGGCATCCTTGTCTAGTGCCAGATTTCAAGGGGAATGTTTCCAGTTTTTGCCCATTCAGTATGCTATTGGCTGTAGGTTTGTGGTAAATGGCTTTTAGTATTTTGAGATACATTCCATTAA
Organism: Aotus nancymaae; assembly: GCF_030222135.1. Taxonomy (NCBI): domain Eukaryota; kingdom Metazoa; phylum Chordata; class Mammalia; order Primates; family Aotidae; genus Aotus; species Aotus nancymaae. The sequence goes on along the minus strand of NW_026988441.1, from coordinate 11,611,434 downwards.
TACCTAGTTTATTGAGAATTTTTAGCAAAAAGGGCTGTTGAATTTTGTCAGAGGCCTTCTCTGCATCTAATCATGTGATTTTTTGTCTTTGGTTCTGTTTATGTGGTGAATTACGTTTATAGACTTGTGTATGTTGAACTAGCCTTGCATCCCCGGGATAAAGCCTACTTGATCATGGTGGATAAGCTTTTTGATGTGCTGTTGCAATCGGTTTGCCAGTATTTTATTGAAGATTTTTGCATCTATGTTCATCGTGGATATTGACCTGAAGTTTTCTTTTCTTTCTGAATCTCTGCCGGGTTTTGGTATCAGGATGATGTTGGTCTCATAAAATGATTTGGGGAGGATTCCCTCTTTTTGGATTGTTTGGAAAAGTTTCAGAAGGAGTGGTACCAGTTCCTCTTTGTATGTCTGGTAGAATTCGGCTGTGAACCCATCTGGACCTGTGCTTTTTTTTGTTGGGAAGCTATTAATTGCTGCCTCAACTTCAGCCTTTATTATTGATCTATTCAGTGTTTTGACTTCTCCTGGTTTAGGCTTGGATAAATTCCTGGACACTTAGACCCTTCCAAGCCTAACAAGTCTAAACCAGGAAGAAGTTGAAACCTTGAACAGACCAATAACAAGAGCTAAAGTTGAGGCAGCAATTAATAGCCTACCAACCAAAAAAAGTCCAGGTCCACATGGGTTCACAGCCGAATTCTACCAGACATACAAAGAGGAGCTGGCACCACTCCTGAAACTATTCCAAACAATCCAACAATAGGGAATCCTCCCCAAATCATTTTATGAGACCAATATCATCCTGATACCAAAACCCGGCAGAGATTCAGAAAGAAAAGAAAACTTCAGGTCAATATCCACGATGAACATAGATGCAAAAATCTTCAATAAAATACTGGCAAGCTGATTGCAACAGCATAATCAGAAAGCTTATCCAGCATGATCAAGTAGGCTTCATCCCGGTGATGCAAGGCTGGTTCAACATATGCAAATCTATAAACGTAATTCACCACATAAACAGAACGAAAGACAAAAACCACATGATTATCTCAATAGTTGAATCTTGTCAAAGACCTTCTCTGCAACCGCCCGTTATGCTAAAAACTCTCAATAAACTAGGTATTGATGGAATGTATCTCAAAATAATAAAAGCTATTTACCACAAACCCACAGCCAATAGCATACTGAATGGGCAAAACCTGGAAGCATTCCCTTTGAATTCTAGCACTAGACAAGGATGTCCTCTCTCACCACTCTTATTCAATATAGTATTGGAAGTTCTAGCCAGAGCAATCAGGCAAGAAAAAGAAATAAAGGGTATTCAATTAGGAAAGTAGGAGGTCAAATTGTCTTTATTTGCAGATGACATGATTGCATATTTAGAAGACCCCATAGTCTCAGCCCAAAATCTCCTGAAACTGACAAGCGACTTCAGCAAAGTCTCAGGATACAAAATCAGTGTGCAAAAATCAGAAGCATTCCTATACACCAATAACAGATTTAAAGAGAGCCAAATCAAGAACGAACTGCCATTCACAATTGCTACAAAGAGAATAAAATACCTAGGAATACAACTAAGAAAGAATGTAATGGACCTCTTCAAGGAGAACTACAAATCACTGCTCAACAAAATAAGAGAGGACACAAAGAGTTGGAGAAACATTCCATGCTTATGGTTAGGAAGAATCAATATTGTGAAAATGGCCATACTCCCCAAAGCCATTTATAGATTCGATGCTATCCCCATCAAGCTAACAATGTCCTTCTTCACAGAATTGGAAAAAAACACCTTAAACTACCTATGGAACCAAAAGAGATCCCACATAGATACCTCACACATCCTTGGCTGAGTCATAATCTAGGTGAAGGCTTATTAGTTTCAGGTGGGATGATATTTCTGGTAAAAAAAATTCAAAATCCTGTAATATCGGCAGTGTGTCCTAGCTAAAATCTGATCATAAGAAGTCTGAAAGTGTTATAGTAGGTAGCTCATCAGACATGAGCAGGGCAGGAAACAGCTTTCCACCGCATACGCTAGGAATGTCAGCTGACTATCAAGTGATGGTGAGGTGGTTGTTAACTGCCTCTCATCAGTAATAATTGGTCACAGCCAGTGCCAGGTAAAGGCAGTCTTTCGATAGATAGAAAACACCTGAAACAGGTAATTAGCAGTTTCCTGATAAATTCACAGAAGCTGGGAGCGTGGGCTCAGGCACGTAAATGAAGAGGCTAAATGGTGAGGGCAGGAAACCTCAAGTGAGCATGCGTACAATTCCAGTAAACACAGGACACCTGCTCCCCTCTCGAGGGCTGGCGGGCCACTGTGCGTGCCGACGCCTCACTCCAAGGGAAAAATCGGAGAAGAGATGCAGACCCCAGAATTATGCCAGCATACAATAGCGTAAGTAAAGTCAAACCACGCTCTTGATCTATCGTCACCTGCTTGCTCCTCTTTTAAGTGTACTATTTTTTTTTAACTCTTGCTCTTAAGCTTTTTAATAAACCTTCACTCCTGCTCTAAAACTTGCCTCAGTCTCTTCTGCCTCATGACTCTTAGTGAAATTCTTTCTTCTGAAGAGGCAAAAATTGAGGTTCCTGCAGATTTGTCCAAATCTGCTGCTGCTAACATACTTTGGTGCCATTTCCAGATAAGTATGGTGGCCAAGAGAAACGTTTTTTAAAAGAGCTCTATGATGAAAAGCCAGCTTAATGAAAAACTGATATTCAAGCCATGTATTTATTTCATGTAAAATATATATATTCAGGTAGAATACATATTAATATTAAATATATATGCAGAATATATATTCCTATTATATATGTATTCAGAAAATCTGAATATATATGTTCAAGTCCTTTCTGCTTTTCTTTCATATCTTTAAAAGATTTTCTTTTCAGTTGACTGAAATCTATTAAAATCGTGTGCTTAGTGTCACTTATTTTTCTTTCTTAAGAATTCTTTTTCTGTTTATTTCTTTGCCCCTTTTTTCTTTTGCTACTGTTGATGCCCCATGAAGGGGCCTAGAATATTTCTAACAGCCTGGGTCCCCTTTAAGAAAGCAGAAATGATAACACAGCTGCCGCCATATGGGAGGAACCAGTTTTTGTTTTTAAACCCCAGAGCGTGGTAAGTGAATAAATTCCCCTCGGGGTAAAACTCTGCTCTCTTTGCTCTTGTGTTACCTGACCTCTTTGGCTTTTGGGGGCATCAGACATTACTTTGTACTGTAAAAATACTTGATCTTGTATCTGTGTTGGCTCCTGGGTCAGGGGCATGAGCTCTGGTTTTGGAGGTGACTAACAGTAGTTACAATGAATGATTATTACTTCAAAGGCCATTTATTTATTTGTGTTGAGACAAGAAAGACATGGTTTAAAGAATTCTAAAAGTAGAAATTTGTGAAAAGTAGGATTTGTGAAATTCTAAAAGTAGAGGAGGCAAAACTCTGGAAGGCGGATGTTATTCAGGAGACCTCAGAAATCTTAGGGTGTCCTATTTCCAGATGAAGTGAATGAGGTTTAATTATGGAGTTGGGTTATACTCGGCACGTAACTCATCTGCCTCAGTGTTTTTTTAATTTGTGAAAATCAGGATGCTGACACTCAGGACTTTTACTGAGAACTGTAACTATTAATATAGTGTCTGGTGCACAGTGAGTGATGACTCAGCGTAAGCTATTATAATTATGGGAATAGACAAAGGTGTCACCCTGGGCCCCCAAAATGGGAGGAATTTTCTAGCCAGAGTCCTGGAAGGCCAGCTGCAGATGAAGATGGTTAAGGGGGAACCTTAGCTTCTAGAAGTAAAAGGACTGGGGAGGAGTAACTCATGCACAATATCCTGTGAAAATACGTTCAGCCAACAGCTGGACTATCCAGAGTGGGTGTGACTTCTGTCACAATTACTGTCTCCTGAGAGCCCAAGAATGTGTCCTAGAGTCAGATCACTTTGATGTAAGCCATGCCTAGAAATGCACTTCAGAGCTGCTTTGAACATGCTGTTCATCTCGCCAAGGAAAAGAATTCATCTTTCTAGAGATATCCACTCTTGTGGTCCAGGCCATTATTCATGTCTCTGTATTATTGTAATTTATGAGGTGTTAAGATAAAGACTAAAGAAGTGTGAAATAAGGAATAACATGTCTGAATTAACAGGGAAGAACTGGGACTGGTATGTGTAAATAAGAGGAAGCATGTATAAATCTTGTGTGAATATATAAGGAACTTCTTGTTTTAAATAGACGTCTTCATATAAATAATAGCCACTGCCTCGAGTGGATAGCAGACTGCGTCATTGCTGGAAGAACATTCCCGCAGAGCCATGAGAGACTGAGTAGTGTGGGTTCTTTACTACATTTCGGGCTAGAGTGAGTAAAATACTGAAGAGAAGTGAGTCAAAGAAGAAGATGGGTGAGGATGAGAGAAATGGAATGGTGGAAAGAAAGAACTGAAAGGAATGTTTACCAAGTGCTCATTAGGTACCAGGCTCTTGACTAATAGCTTAAACATTTAAATTTACTCATTCGCTGTCATTTTCTGAGGCAGTAAGAGTCACTTTTGTGCTGTAGCTAAGAAAAGAGGCTGAGGGAGGTCAAATGAGTGATTCAGGGTTATCAAGCCACTTCATGGTACAGCCAGTGTGTTTCACATCAAAGTTTGTTTGCAGACAAAAAAGTGAGACTCAGAAGAAAGGCAAAGTAAGTTTTTTATTTGTGTGACATTTATTACAGTTACCTGTTTTAGGCAGAATAAAGGCTAAAAAACTGGGATTTTTAAGGTGGATCTGAAGTGGCCTAGCAGCCTTAGCTTGACCTATTCTTCTTGGAGTTGTCCACACTTCTGGATTAATATTTGCTTCTATTAAGGGAAGACAAAGAGTTTTTCCTGGGGCCATGAGGATCCTGGTCTCCATATGGGCTAAAATGTCTCTACCTTCCTGGTGTGGTTGCTCATGCTTGTAATCCTAGCACTTTGGGAGGCCGGGGCAGGTGGATTATGAGGTCAGGAGGTGAAGACCAGCCTGGCCCAGATGATGAAACCCCGTCTCTACTAAAAATACAAAAATTAGTTGGGTGTGGTGGTGGGTGCATGTAATCCCACTTAGGCAGAGAATTGCTTGAACCTGGGAGGCAGATGTTGCAGTGAGCTGAGATGTCTCCACTATACTTAGCCTGGGTGATAGAGTGAGACTCTGGCCCAAAAAAAAAAAAAAAAAGTCTTTACCTAATAAAAAAAGTGGGGCTTTCAGGCATGATTTAAACAGGCATGTGTAAATAATAAGTCTCCCAACTACAACTAATTGAGAAAAATATCAGGTTAGAATCTTTCCTGAGATACATACCACAGTTGTTCTATGGGAAGAATGAGGGCCTGGATTGGAGAAGAGAACAGACTGGCTTCAGTATCCAGGAGGATGTCCACCTTCTTCCCTCCAGTTTTCAATATCACCCGAGGCTCCTGAGCAGTGATGGTAGCCTGAGCCACTGGAGTTGGGGGTTTGAGCCCTGGGACCCATCAGTCCTGCTGGATCATCTGTGAGACCAGTTCTGGACCCAGTGACCTTGGTCTCCAGGGGCAGTTCTGTCTCCAGTGGTCTCCACCACAGGCTGGACAGGGTCCAGATGGCTTTTTCTTGTTGCCTGGGCAATTCTTCTTAAAGTGCCCTGGCTTGCCACACCGGTAACAACTAGTGGATGCCCCTCAGGGACCTGGACTCTTAAGGCTTGCAAAACAACCACTAGAACCTCAGTCATTCTCTTGTGCTTTCTCTCTTTCTCCTGGGTCCCCTCTCAGTCCCTCTTGTGAAAGACCATGGTGGCCACCTTCAGGAGATTCTCCAAGGTGCTGTCTGGTCCTATAGCCTGTTTCTGTATCTTCCTTCTAATATCAGGAGATGCCTGTGTAATAAACTCGTACTTCAGGATGAGCTGCCCCTCAGCTGAATCAGGGGACAAGGAGGTGTGTTTTATTAAATCAGGGGCAAGGAGGTGTGTTTTATTAAAGCTTCTCTCAGCCTTTCCAAAAAGGCAGGGAGCTTTTCATTTAGTTTCTGGTTTAACAAGGACATTTAGGGTAATTAAGAGGTTTGGTTCTGGTTCTTTGCAAGCCTGTTAAAATGCACATGTAAAGCATTTTCTGTTTATCTACAGGGTCACAGGGATTTCACTCAGAATTATTAGGAGGTACAGTCTCTCTCTATATTGAGAATGGTTGTCGTGTTATTTCCTTACGTTCCCTATCTCCCTTTGATTCTGGTCTACTATAGGAGACATAGTTCATCTCCGAAATATTCTGCTGCTTGCAGAGCTGCCTGCTTTTCAGCTACAATGAGGGTTTGGCTTAGAAGCAGCATAACTGCCCTTCATGTGAGATCAAACACTTGTGTTAAATTTCGGAAGGCATCTATATACCTATCGGCGTCATCGAAAAATCAACCCGAGTCTCCGTTTATTTGTGTAAGTTCCTATAATGAGATGGGAATATGTACCCTAGTGTTGCCCCTTCCATCTGGCATTTCTTGTAGGCATAAATTTGAAGTTGGGGCAGTTGGGAGTTTTGGAGATGGTGGAACTGATGGCACAGTTGGAGTGGGCCCTGAATAAAGGAAACTAGAAGAACTGGGGCACATAGAAGCCGCCTCCAATAGCTTCTCAAAAACTTGGTCTTCTGACCTAGGGGAACTGCTCTTTAAATACCATCCTGATACGATTGTTAAGAGGGCTGAGTCAGGCCAGGCACATTGGCTAACGCCTATAATCCCAGCACTTTGGGAGGCTGAGGCAGTCAGATCACCTGAGGTCAGGAATTTGAGACCAGCCTGGCCAATATGGTGAAACTCCATCTCTACTAAAAATACAAAAATTATCTAGATGTGGTAGTGTGCACCTGTAGTCCCAGCTACTTGGGAGGCTGAGGCAGGAGAATCTCTTGAACCTGGGTGGTGGAGGTTGCAGGGAGCCGAGATAACACCACCGCACTGTAACCCGATGACAAAGCAAGACTCCATCTAAAAGAGAAAGGGCTGAGTCAATTGTGCAATGTGTGCAAAGGTCTAGGTTGTCTCACAGGGCAAGGAAAGCCTATACATAGGGGATCTCACACCATTTGATCTCCTGTCTACAGAAAAAATCTAATTGTTGGTTAAGATTAAAGTCAAGGCTCCCTTGAGCTGGGCAGGTCTGTTCATTCTCAAGATGGGAAGAATGTCATGCCCTTGGGCAAAAGATAATGAGCCACTCATTTTTTAAAATTTGGGGTCAATGGAGTACAAAAAGCAATCCAGAGGAGTACAGGCTGAAGATGGCTTGCTACCCATCCTAGAAAAGAGACAAGAGAAGAGGTGTTCCTGTGTCCTTGTTCTTTTTGGTTTGACCAAGGGTGAAGGGGAAAACAGGGGCGTTCCCCCAGCTGTTCTCCCTCCTTGTTCCCTGGATCCTGGCACAGTGTGTGCCACCCCATGATTGCAGGCATGACCTCAAACATGGTATCAAATGTACTAATCAGTGGGGATAGTCATGCTTACCCATGTGACCTTAGTCCTCTGCCTGGTGATTGCCCTTTGACCTCCTAGACCTGTGTGACCTGCATGGATCCTTGATGGATGTGTCTCATGAAAAGTTATGTAACAGTTGCATTTGAGCAAGGCACCTTAATGGAGGGAGTATACTGGGCTGAGCTATATACTCTGGTATTATGGACCAGACTAGAGAATTTATTCTTAGGTGGTGGTTCTGGTTAACTTCCAAACATAAAATCTCCTTTCTATTTAGATGCCATTCTAGTTGTAGGCAGAATAGGTGTCTCAAAAGAATGTAAGTGTTAAATGGTGGTTTTCCTGCTAATGGATAGTGTATTGAATTTAAAAATTGGTTTTGGAGTTTATTTTTTTCTTTTCTGTTGAAAGCAGAGTTCTCCCCATCACAGAGTGGGGCATAAGGTTTGGTCTCTAGCAGAGGGATGTAAAAGGGAGAACTGGAAAGCCAGAGGCTTTTGGCAAAGGACAGACTAGGTTCCCCATTAAGAGGATTACCATTTCACTAGATGGCACTGTAAGCCTTGAAATACCAGGCAGTAACTTTCCTTCTTATGCTCTCTAAATAAAGGACAGACAGGGAAGTCTGACATGTAGCATGCCGTCACCACAGCATACCTGCTAGCAGGAGAAAGTTAATTCACCTCATAGAGGAACTATCTTATTGGGTTCCAATAAGAACACAGTTCTCATGGAGGAGCGGATGAGCTGTGGCTGCAGACAGACCTCATGTGACTCTGATCTGCCCCTCCTGATTGTGGGACCCTGGTTCAGTGACTGTGTCTCCCTGTGCCTCAGTCCCCTCTCCAAAAATAAGCTAAATGTCAAATAATTTGTAGCTTTTCATTTTGTCTCCAAATGAACTTTAAATTATGTACTATTGCCTGATCTAATGCTTGGCACAGAGAAGGTGTTCACAAACAGTATTTATTTATTATTTGCCTCCATGAGAGGGCACCCCTGGGCCTGATTCCTGTTGGTCAAGGTGCTGCCAGAAACATCTCTCTTCAGTTTCTGTCCCTGGTGACACTGAACGTTTTACGGAGTCCCTTAAACTTCCATGGGCAGTTGAATGGTGGCCTAGGAAACTTGCCCACCTGTCCTGTCCACTCTGATTCTCAGGTGAAGGACAAGGCTCTGTTGTTGCCTACAGGAGGCTGTGGTGGCTGAGCCTCAGCTGCTGAGCAGCTCCAGGAGCCACGGCTCTAGGACAACTGGTAAATACTTGATCTTGGTCAACCCTGCCCCGGCACAGGTTTTCCAGGGTCAGTTGGAGTCAGGATCCCGGACAGGGTTCTGGGGTTGAAGCTTTCAGGAGTGAGCCTCTTTGTGAGGATCCCAGGGGCCCCTCAGGCCAGGCCCTGACTGGGTCCTGCTGGGTCTTTTTCAGAGTCAGGTCCATGGGTAGGGCACGGGGTGCTTGGCTGAGACTGATCTTCTTCTGACATGTGGCATGCTTTCACCACAGCATGACTTTCACCTCCGTCGGACTGTCCTTTCTCATCAGTGAGTATCTGCAGAGTCTGGATGCAGGAAAGAAATTCGGATCATTTGATCTTTGCTACCCTGTGTGTGTCCTGCACTTAATGCCCATCCCATAATGAGACCTAATGTAGAGGGGGACACAGGCACAGTCCAGGCCTAACAGTCCTGTGTATGTGAAGTCGAACTGACCCCGACACCCAGAGGTTATGGGGAATCACTCACAGTATACACTAATATGCCCAGTTGCTTCTTCAGTCCTAAGATCTAGCTTTATGACTTGTAGGGTGTAGAATCCTGTGTCATCCTGGATGTCGGTGTACACAGAATTGTCCAGTTACTTCTTCACTTGGAAGATACAGCTCGATGACTTGTAGTGTGTAGGATCCTGGGTTGTTACGGGTGACATCCCAGATCTACAGGGATGCATTGGAACGTACTGTCTCTTGACCACTGTGTGCAGGCTCCAGGATAATTTTTTGAGTGTATATTACATATTTAATAATTCAATGATTTTGGCCCATCCTTCCCCCTTTGTACCACTTGTGGCCAATAAGATGCTGGGGCAGATTTTGGGCGAGTAGAACCTCCTTCCCCTCTGCAGCATTGGACAGCACGGCATCAACAGTGACTTGGGTAGTGGTGGTCAGGTTCCAGAAGTTTAAAAGTGAGGCTAGAACAAGAAGAGAGCATCAGTCAATATTGGGACCTATGTATTGGGGTGGGAATATTGGGCCCTGTGTCCCGAGAAGGTCTCTTCACCCCTCAACCTTGAAATGTGTGTGTGTCCTACTGGGTCAAGCAGCATGACACCCATTCCTTCAACACCTCTGACCTTGGCATTTCCCTGTGTGGAATCCTCTTCCAAAGGGGTCTGCATGGCTCCCTCCTCACTGCCCTCAGATCCTGCTCACATCAGGGTGTCCTTGGGAGACCCCTTTTCTGACACCTCCTCTAGGGCCCTTGAGTCTTCCTTTTTTACTTTTCTTTGCTCTGCTTCATATAGGGCTCTTGTCAACACCTAACCTCACATTTCAGATGTCTTGGATGTCTGTCTTTCTCCCCATGAGAGCCTGAGCTCTGTGAAAGCAGGGACTTGTTTATTCTTGGTTGCACCCAAGATCCTAGGATAGGCTGCAGATTCTTGTAAATGAGTTCATGAGAGCTCTTGCGGTTCTCTGAATCCTGGGGTTTATTTTCCAATTTCTGAGGTGGTGGCTGAGGACAATGCTTCATGTCCTGGTTATTGTTTTATTAGAAGCATTATCTGATATGGTTATTATTATCATTTTTCAAAATGTAATAGCCAGTGATGATTAACCAGGAAAAGAGAACAATTGAGATTTTCCTACCTCTTAACCAATTCCAGTTCAATATGATTTCTTTGTTTTGACCGCTGTCCACCTCTGGTGTCCTTTCCCCTATGCAGGCTATGACAGTAGCCCTTTTACCTCTCACAGTCCCATCCTCCCAGGACACCCCAGCTAGTCACCTGTGAGCAGGAGTCCCTGCAAGGGGATGCGCCATTGTCATAGAGATGGGGGCTCCGTGGTCTCTGCTGCCTGCTTGTTCCTGTTTGTGGAGAGTGGCCTGGGATCCAGAAACTTTCTGAGTGCAGCTGTCAGCTCTGCTGTCATTCTTTCTTCTGCAGTGAGCCTCTTCCCAGGGCAGGAGCACTTCTCAGGCTAATGGATGGGTCTGTGCCAAGGATACCTCTCTGTCCCTTCTCCTCTCAGTCTTGCTTCCTTGTCCCTCCTTTTGCCTCTGCCTTCTGTCTGTATTTCAGGACCCTGGGAATTGCTGAGGCCTTGGTCTCCTTCAGCAGTGATTCACTCAACCTCTACACACACTATGCACAGACACACACACACACACACACAAGAAACACACACAAATGCATACTCTGTAGGTTGGGCAAGCACAGCCCTGGTTCCTCAGAGTCCTGCCATCTTCATGGCTCCAAGTCAAAGAGTAAAATCGAACACCCTACCCTCTCCTGTCCCCATCTGGCTCCCCACTTCAGAGCAGTCTGGACTGCACCAAGACCCTGTCACAGGGATACATGCTGACATGCTTTGACCCTGCTGAGTGCTGGCTGATGAGAAGGATCCCCCCTCTCTCTCATTGTGTCAAGCTTGGAAAAGCTTCCAAGGATGGACATTCAGTTACCTGGGTGTCCTAGATAAAATTGCTTTTCCTTGAGGTGTGCAGGGCAAATCTCCCATGTCTTCTGGAAAGGGAGGCCTGTGCTGATTGGTCAGTGGGGGCTGTGGGTCCCAAGCTTCCAGGGACCCTCTCAGCCACCATCTTGTTCTCTGGGGCCTGGCAGCTGAGCTCGGGCTTAGGCCCGTGTGTGTTCCCTCTGACCACCTTGGGTGTCCTCTGTCCTTTGCCTAGTTGACTGTCCCACCTTCCTCATGGCTGGTGCAGCAGAGAAGGGGAGCTGCTCAGGGACCATGCAGGACATGGCTGCTAAAGGCCCAGGAAAGGGAGCCTGGGAGAGGGCAGGGGCTCTCTCATTGTATGAGCTGCAAACATCAAGTTCCCCAGCACGTAGCAGGGTCTTTCCTCTTCATTTTTATAGATGAGTGGTCCTGAAAGGTGTTGTGGGTGGTGTGAAGACTCTTATCAAAATTTTCTATGAGCCCTCATTAAATATTTGTACCTGCTAATCACAAAAATGCCCTGGAATGAAACTGAATGCTTTAAAGAATTCAGGTGTGATTTTCTTTTCTGGGAAGACAACTAAGTGATTTATCAACAGAGGAGTGTAACCCAACAGAGGAAGAAAAGAAGGACAATGAAATTGTAAAGTGCAGACAGCTGTGATGTCTTTCGCACATTTATCTCAGACAGCTCCAAGGAAGTACTACGCTTATAATTATGTAAAAGAACATAAAAATCTCAGGATTGTCAAACTCTTTACACCAAAGAGATAGTCCAGCCTGTAGACTGATGCAGGGCCACCTCCTCTCCCCAGATTAACAACTGTTACTTTGCGACGTTGTGTGAATGCATTGTACATTTGTCAGAACCCCACAGAAAGGCAAAAAAGCATCAGGCATCTCTGGATGACTGCCTCACAAAATGTTTTTTGCTGAACTCAAAGCTTTTCGAGATGTACATCCTCCCATAAAACAAGGTCACATCAATTGTAACCTTCGGTGTGCAATCCAGGACTAGCTCCTAACGTGAAATCCCATTAGGTCTCACACTGATAATGCTTTATTTTCCAAATACAAAAGAAAGACAGGATGAGACTAGTCATTTTTTCTCCTACTTGTCTCTTTCTATCTGCTGTATCCCCTTTAAGAGGATGTTTACATATCAGGCCTCCTGAAAACCTCTTCAAAGACAAGTCATGGAGATATTTGATGACTCATGTTTTGCCAGAATGCACTCAAGCTCCATAAACCTCAATGGACTCAGACACTGACCTCAGTCGCTCATGTGGTTTTACATTTTGAGGAACAAAATAGGGGCCCTCTGAGTGGCGCTTGGCCTTTTGACCTGTAGAGATTCTCCTGCTGGTGCTCGGTACCAACTATAGAGCTTTAACTGATTGTGTGCCTTTCTGGAGGGCCCTGCTCGCCCCAGTTGTTTGATATCTGAGTTTTGTTTTGCCATGGACCTCCTTTACTGAAGGAGCTTTGCTCTCTTTCTACAAAAAAGTGAGATTTCTGCTCCTGTGACAGTCAAGTGCGGCCTTCAGCTTGGTCTCAGGTAAGGAGCTGGTGTGGGGTTTTGTTTCAGAATTTGGTAGCTGCAGGTGAAAGTTTACTGCTACTTGGCTCTAACCTCTCATTAGGCTTAGAGTGTTCAGCAGTGTGTAGTTAGTGTAATGGCTATGTGTGGTTTTGGTTTTCATTGTTCTTCCTTTGGTGTCCTGAGACCTTTCTTTTTTTTTTTTTTTTTGAGACGGAATTTGGCTGTTGTTACCCAGGCTGGAGTGCAATGGCGCGATCTCGGCTCACCGCAACCTCTGCCTCCTGGGTTCAGGCAATTCTCCTGCCTCGGCCTCTTGAGTAGCTGGGATTACAGGCATGTGCCACCATGCCCAGCTAATATTTTTTTGTATTTTTAGTAGAGACAGGGTTTCACCATGTTGACTAGGATGGTCTAGATCTCTTGACCTCGTGATCCACCCACCTTGGCCTCCCAAAGTCCTGGGATTACAGGCGTGAGCCACCATGCCTGGCCCATGACACCTTTCAACTTGGTCAAATCCAACAGGAGCTCTAGATTCTAGTCAGTCAGGACTCTAAATTGACTGAAATCCCTGCAACTGCAGTACATCAAATTCCACCTCTAGAAACACCTACAAGTTGAAGGAAATAAAAATATTTCAACAGAAAATATATTCGTTTGACACATTTTGAGACAGCTGTCAGAAAGCCAATGAGCAGAAGGGGTCCTGCAAAGCTGCCTTTTGTGGAAAAAATTTACATCATAGAGACTATTTATGCAGGTAGGTGTTCCCTAATCTGGATCTGATTAGGGCAGAATCAACTGGAGACAATTAGCTGAATCTGATACTTTAAAGATACAAAATAATTACTTAGGATTGATTTCCTCTGTGGGCTTCTACATGCCAGGTTTTATCTTTACAAGACCAGCTTGGCTAGTGAAACTTCCGTTCTCTCTCCCATAACCTGTCTTGCCACTAAAACCTGATGTAGCACCATAACTGGTCTGTGGGCATGCTGGTATGCCGGAAAATAATCAGCCAGCAAAAGGGTAAGAATTTATTCCTTTCAAGACTCCTGGCTTCTCTCTGTGCAGTCTTTTCAGTTGAATGGTAAAAATCACTGTTTTCTCCACAAAATTTTGACTAATGGGAGAAGATTCGTGCTTGAGTATTCCTGGTTTAGTGACCCTGGTGTATTTTTAGTAATTTGGGGATATGAATATTCATATTTAATTTTTCACTTCCAGAAATAATTTTTCTCTTTATTTTTTTCCTCCTATGTTGTTAATAAAGGAGCATACTGGATAAATTTTCCTCTCATCTTATGTCTTTGAAGGCCTGATTTGTGACAAGTGAGAGCACTCTCTTTAGTCTGCATCATACGATGGAGTTTGTTTGTTTGTTTGAGTCACATAAAATGACCAGCCTTCGAGTCCCTGGGAACTCAAGATGTTTTGTTTTGTTTCTTCCAAATGGATCGAGCTCCCGGGAGGTTTTGTCATAATAAGTTCCATCCATAAGGGGCTTTGGTCATCCCAACTGTTGTTGCCTGGATAGGACTGGCAAAAAGAGTCTTTTGCTTTCCTAGCCTATTCCTGGGAGTCAATATTTTATTTCACTGGGACCGGGGAGGAGAGGATTTTTGGGACTGCATCTTCACTGAAGAGGCTGTTTCATTGAGTCACTTAGAATCAATACACCACTGGAAATTCTAATTGTCCATGGCCAGAAGTTAGATCCATTAAAATGGACTTCTAAGATAAAAATATATATATATATATATATATATATATATATATATATATATATATTTTAGAGATCTGTTATTTCAAATGTTGATGGGAGGATGAAATTTCAAAGAAAGACACATTATAGTGGCAGAGCTAGCTTTAAAATTTTTCTTGACTAAATTACAGAGTCAAAATCTGACCTAAAACAAAGTTAACTTCCTTTGTAAGCTCAAACTTTTTGCTTTAGATTCTCTGAGGGCATACGAGTAAAAGCCACTCTTACCTTGTGGTTAAATAGTTAAAATTCTGTGCTTTGCTTTCACTGCTGTGGCCTGATTTTAGTTTTTGGGTCAGGGAAACAGCCCTTTTGTTCTAATATTTGTTTGATTCTTGAGTTTTTGTGGTATTCATGTACCTCTTTCAAAATGTCCCATACATCCTTGAATAAGCCAAAATCTTGGTTAAGGCTTATTAGTTTAAGTTTAGAGGATAATTCTGGTAGAGAAAAAAGTTTAAAATTCATAAATTTCAGCTGTTTGTCCTAGCTAAACTCTGCTAATAAGAAGTGTGAACGTGTTGCAGTAGGTAGGTCATGAGACTTAAGCAGGGCAGGAGAGGGCTTCCCACCCCATACACCAGGAATGTCAGGTGAACATCAGGTGTCATGAGACTTAAGCAGGGCAGGAGAGAGCTTCCCACGCCATACACCAGGAATGTCAAGTGACACCAGGTGACAGTAAGGTGGTTGTTATTTGTCTCTCTAAAATAATAATTTGGTCACAGTCAGTGCCAGAGAAAGGCAGTCTCCCAGCAGATAAGAAACACCAGAAATAGGTGATAAATAGGTGATGAGCAGCTTCCTGACAAATTCTCAGAAGTTGCGTGACTGAGCTCAAGCACGTGCATTAAGAGACAAAATGGTAGAGTTTTACTGGTGTATGACCTTTCAGGAGCATTTGACTAGAAGGGAAAAAGGCATCAAGTGAACATGTGTGTGACTCTGGTGAACACACTGCACCTGCTCCCCACCCCCAAGTGTCGGCAGGCCACTGTGCATGCCAACAGCCCACTCCAAGGGAGGAAGAAGGGAATAAGAGATTCAGACCCCAGAATTATGCCAACTTACAAAATCCTAAGTCAGAGATGGAATCACACACTTGATCTCTTGTCACGTGCTTGGCCCTCTTTTAAGTGTACTTTAATTCTTTCTCTGCAGCTTTTTAATAAACTTTCACTCCTGCTCTAAAACTTGCCTCAATCTCTTCTTCTGCCTAACGTCTCTTAGTCAAATTCTTTCTTCTGAAGAGGCAGGAATTGAGGTTGCTGCAGACTTGTGCAGATTTGCTGCTAACATACTTGGGTTCCGTGTGTCAGATATGTTTAGTTCCTAAAACAAAAATGTTTAAAAAGAGGTCTATGATGAAAAGTCAGCTTAATTAAGAACTTAACATTTGAGTCATATCTTTATTATATATTAAATATATATGAATGTAGAATATAGTCATTTTAAATATATATGACATATGTATTTATATTCTTTATATATTCAGAAAGCACTTGAACATATATTCAAAAAGTTTCCGCTTTTCTTTTTCTTTTTGTTTGAATAACTTTTATTATTTTTTTAATTGTATTTTAGGTTTTTGGGGTACATGTGAAAAACATGCAAGGTTGTTGCACAGGTGCATACGTGGCAGTGTGATTTGCTGCCTCCCTCCCCTTCACCTATATCTGGCATTTCTCCCCATGCAATCCGTGCCCAACTCCCCACCCCCCCCGCTGTCCCCCCTCCCCCCAACAGACCCCAGTGTATAGTGCTCCCCTCCCTGTGTCCATGTGTTCTCCTTGTTCAACACCCGCCTATGATTGAGAACATGCGATGTTTGATTTTGTGTTCTTGTGTCAGTTTGCTGAGAATGATGGTTTCCAGGTTCATCCATGTCCCTACAAAGGACGTGAACTCCTTGTTTTTAATGGCTGCATAATATTCCATGGTGTATATGTGCCACATTTTTCCTGTCCAGTCTATCATCGATGGGCATTTGGGTTGGTTCCAGGTCTTTGCTATTGTAAACTGTGCTGCAATGAACATTCGTGTGCATGTGTCCTTATAGTAGAACGATTTATAATCCTTTGGATATATGCCCAGTAATGGGATTGCTGGGTCAAATGGAATTTCTATTTCTTGGTCCTTGAGGAATCGCCATACTGTTTTCCACAGTGGTTGAACTAATTTACACTCCCACCAACAGTGTAAAAGCGTTCCTATTTCTCCACATCCTCTCCAGCATCTGTTGTCTCCAGATTTTTTAATGATCGCCATTCTAACTGGTGTGAGATGGTATCTCAATGTAGTTTTGATTTGCATTTCTCTAATGACCAGTGATGATGAACATTTTTTCATGTTTGTTGGCCTCATGTATGTCTTCTTTTGTAAAGTATCTGTTCATATCCTTCGCCCATTTTTGAATGGGCTCGTTTGTTTTTTTCTTGTAAATCTTTTTTAGCTTGTTGTAAATTCTAGATATCAGCCCTTTGTCAGAGCGGTAGGCTGCAAACATTTTTTCCCATTCTGTTGGTTGCCGATTCACTCTATTGACTGTTTCTTTTGCCGTGCAGAAGCTGTGGAGTTTGATTAGGTCCCATTTGTCTATTTTGGCTTTTGTTGCCAGTGCTTTTGGTGTTTTGGTCATAAAGTCCTTGCCTACGCCTATGTCCTGAATGTTTTTGCCTAGGTTTCCTTCTAGTGTTTTTATTCTGTTAGGTCTTATGTTTAAGTCTTTAATCCATCTGGAGTCAATTTTAGTGTAAGGTGTCAGGAAGGGGTCGAGTTTCTGCTTTCTGCATATGGCTACCAGTTTTCCCAACACCACTTATTGAACAGGGAATCCTTTCCCCATTGCTTGTTTTTTTCAGGTTTGTCAAAGATCTGGTGGTTGTAGATGTGTTGTGTTGCCTCCGATGCCTCTGTTCTGTTCCATTGGTCTATATCTCTGTTTTGGTACCAGTACCATGCTGTTTTGATTACTGTAGCCTTGTAGTATAGTTTGATGTCCAGTAGTGTGATGCCTCCTGCTTTGTTCTTTTTGCTTAGAATTGACTTGGCTATGCGGGCTCTCTTTTGGTTCCATATGAAGTTTAAGGTGGTTTTTTCCAGTTCTGTGAAGAAGGTCATTGGTAGCTTGATGGGGATAGCGTTGAATCTGTAAATTACTTTGGGCAGTATGGCCATTTTCACAATATTGATTCTTCCTAACCATGAACATGGAATGTTTCTCCATCTGTTTGTGTCCTTTCTTTTTTCGTTGAGCAGTGATTTGTAGTTCTCCTTGAAGAGATCCTTTACGTTCCTTGTTAGTTGTATTCCTAGGTATTTTATTCTCTTTGTAGCAATTGTGAATGGCAGTTCGTTCTTGTTTTGGCTCTCTTTAAGTCTGTTATTGGTGTATAGGAATGCTTGTGATTTTTGCACATTGATTTTGTATCCTGAGACTTTGCTGAAGTTGCTTATCAGTTTCAGGAGATTTTGGGCTGAGGTGATAGGGTCTTTTAGATATACAATCATATCATCTGCAAATTGACTTCCTCCTTTCCTAATTGAATACCCTTTATTTCTTTTTCTTGCCTGATTGCTCTGGCTAGAACTTCCAGTACTATATTGAATAGGAGTGGTGAGAGAGGGCATCCTTGTCTAGTGCCAGATTTCAAAGGGAATGCTTCCAGTTTTTGCCCATTCAGTATGCTATTGGCTGTGGGTTTGTGGTAAATAGCTTTTTTTATTTTGAGATACGTTCCGTCGATACCTAGTTTATTGAGAGTTTTTAGCATAAAGGGCTGTTGAATTTTGTCGAAGGCCTTCTCTGCATCAATTGAGATAATCATGTGGTTTTTGTTTTTGGCTCTGTTTATATGGTGAATTACATTTATAGACTTGCATATATTGAACCAGCCTTGCATCCCCGGGATGAATCCTACTTGATCATGGTGGATAAGCTTTTTGATGTGCTGTTGTAATCGACTTGCCAGTATTTTATTGAAGATTTTTGCATCTATGTTCATCATGGATATTGGCCTGTAGTTTTCATTTTTTGTTGAGTCCCTGCCGGGTTTTGGTATCAGGATGATGTTGGTCTCATAAAATGATTTGGGAAGGATTCTCTCTTTTTGCATTATTTGGAATAGTTTCAGTAGGAATGGTACCAGTTCCTCTTTGTATGTCTGGTAGAATTCGGGTGTGAACCCATCTGGGCCTGGACTTTTTTTGGGTGGTAGGCTCTTAATTGCTGCCTCGACTTCAGACCTTGTTATTGGTCTATTCAGGGTTTTGACTTCTTCTTGGTTTAGGCATGGGAGGAGGCTACTGTCCAGGAATTTATCCATTTCTTCCAGATTTTCTAATTTATGTGCATAGAGTTGTTTGTAATAATCTCTGATGATGGTTTGAATTTCTGTGGCATCTGTGGTGATATCCCCGTTATCATTTTTTATTGCATCTATTTGGTCATTCTCTTTTCTTTTTTATTAGTCTGGCTAGTGGTCTGTCTATTTTGTTGATCTTTTCAAAAAACCAACTCCTGGATTTATTGATTTTTTTGTAGGGTTTTTCGTGTCTCTATCTCCTTCAATTCTGCTTTGATCTTAGTTATTTCTTGTCTTCTGCTAGGTTTTGAGTTTTTTTTGATCTTGCTCCTCTAGCTCTTTCAATTTTGATTATAGGGTGTCAATTTTAGTTCTCTCCTTTCTTCTCATGTGGGCACTTATTGCTATATATTTTCCTCTAGAGACTGCTTTAAATGTGTCCCAGATATTCTGGTATGTGGTGTCTTCATTCTCATTGGTTTCAAAGAACATCTTTATTTCTGCCTTCATTTCAGTGTTTATCCAGTCAACATTCAGGAGAAAGTTGTTCATTTTCCATGAGGCTGTGCAGTTCTGGGTTGGCTTCTGAATTCTGAGTTCTAACTTGATTGCACTGTGGTCTGAGAGACTGTTTGTTATGGTTTCCGTTCTTTTGCATTTGCTGAGGAGTGATTTACTTCCAATTATGTAGTCAGTTTTAGAGTAGGTGTGATGTGGTGCTGAGAAGAATGTATATTCTGTGGAGTTGGGCTGGAGAGTTCTGTAAATGTCTATTAGGTTTGCTTGGTCCAGGTCTGAGTTCAAGTCCTGGATATCCTTATTAATTTTCTGTCTCGTTGATCTGTCTAATATTGACAATGGTGTGTTGAAGTCTCCCACTATTATTGTGTGGGAGTCTACGTCTCTTTGCAAGTCATTAAGAACTTGCCTTATGTATCTGGGTGCTCCTGTATTAGGTGCATATATATTTAGGATCGTTAGCTCTTCTTGTTGCATTGATCCTTTTACCATTATGTGATGTCCTTCTTTGTCTCTTTCTATCTTTGTTGCTTTAAAGTCTATTTTATCAGAGATGAGAATTACAACTCCTGCTTTTTTTTGCTCTCCATTTGCTTGGTAAATCTTCCTCCATCCTTTTATTTTGAGCCTTTGTGTATCCTTGCATGTGAGGTGAGTTTCCTGGATACAGCACACTGATGGGTTTTGGCATTTTATCCAATTTGCCAGTCTGTGTCTTTTGATTGGGGCATTTAGTCCATTTACATTTAGGGTTAATATTGTTATGTGTGAATTTGATCCTGTCATTTTGATGCTAGCTGGCTGTTTTGCCCATTGGTTGATGCAGATTCTTCATTGTGTTGCTGCTCTGTACCATTTTGTGCATTTTTGGAGTGGCTGGTGCTGGTTGTTTTTTTCTATGTGTAGTGTCTCCTTCAGGAGCTCTTGTAAAGCTGGTCTGGTGGTGATGAAATCTGTGAGTACTTGCTTGTTCACAAAGGATTTTATTTTTCCTTCACTTATGAAGCTTAGTTTGGCTGGATATGAAATTCTGCATTGAAAGTTCTTTTCTTTAAGGATGTTGAATATCGGCCCCCACTCTCTTCTGGCCTGTAGGGTTTCTGCTGAGGGATCTGCTGTGAGTCTGATGGGTTTCCCTTTGTGGGTAACCCGATCTTTCTCTCTGGCTGCCCTTAGTATTTTCTCCTTTATTTCAACCCTGGTGAATCTGATAATTATGTGCCTTGGGGTTGCTCTTCTAGAGGAATATCTTTGTGGTGTTCTCTGTATTTCCTGGACTTGAATATTGGCCTGCCTTGCTAGGTTGGGGAAGTTTTCCTGGATAATATCCTGAAGAGTATTTTCCAGCTTGGATGCATTCTCTTCGTCACATTCAGGTACACCTATCAAACGTAGATTAGGTCTTTTCACGTAGTCCCATATTTCTTGTTGACTCTGTTCATTCCTTTTTACCTTGTTTTCTCTAATCTTCCCTTCTCGTTTTATTTCATTGAGTTGATCTTCGACCTCTGATATCCTTTCTTCTGCTTGGTCAATTCGGCTGTTGAAACTTGTGCATGCTTCATGAAGTTCTCGTGTTGTGTTTTTCAGCTCCATCAATTCACTCATATTCCTAAGTTGTCCATTCTCATTAGCATTTCATCAAGTCTTATTTCAAGGTTCTTAGTTTCTTTGCATTGGGTTAGAACATGTTCTTTTAGCTCACGGAAGTTTCTTATTATCCATTTTCTGAAAGCTGATTCTGTCATTTCATCACACTCATTCTCCATCCAGTCTTGTTCCCGTGCTGGTGAGGAGTTATGCTCCCTTGTAGGAGGAGAGGTGTTCTGGTTTTGGGTGTTTTCATCCTTTTTGTGGTGGTTTCTTCCCATCTTTGTGGATTTATCCACCTATTGACTTTGTAGTTGCTGTCTTTCTGATTTTGGTAATTTTAAGTCTGCAGCAGCTGAACTCATAAACCCCCTTTTCTTCCCCCCAGGTGTTCTGGCACAGGGAGTTAGGGCTTTATGCTTTTCAGCTGTGTTGCTACCATTTTCCCTGCCCACAAGGTGGCAGTCTAGTCACACTCAGCCTGCAGAGGCTTCGCTGAGCTGCTGTGGGCTCCGCCCAGCTTCCGTGTGAGCTTCCCTGCAGTCCTGTTTATATGGGAGTAGTTAGAACTGCTTCCACTATGCTGGCCCGCCCCTGTAGTGATGGAGTCTCTGTAGTGGCGGGTTGTCTTGGTTACGGCAAATTGCCCCGGGAACTGCAGGGTGTTTCCCAATGGAGGATGCCCCTCCCCCACAGTGCTGGACCTTCCCAAGTTCAGCCGTGTTTCCAGTGGCGCCCCCTTTGCCTGGGAATCTCTTGGCTTGCCTCCTTGCCTCAGCTCCCCTTGCTGGCCAAGAGGGGACACAGTTTCATTCACTTTGCTCAAGGAGCCGCTGCTCTCTGCCCCCGGTGCAGGCCGAGCGGCTGTTCCGGTCCAACCAGTGGCACTGGGAACCCGTGGAGCTTCTCCGCCTGTGAATCTCCTGGTCTGTGGGCAGTTAAAATCCGCTGCCCTGTGTGCCACTGCGTCAGCCAAAGCAGCAGCTCTGAGATTCATGGCGCGCCCTTGCCTGGGGGTCTCCTGGCTTGACTCCCTGCTTCAGCTCCCCTTGCTGGCTCAGAGGGAACTCTCTCTCTCTCGCTCTGCATAAGAAGCCACTGCCCCCTGCCCCAGGGCGTAGGCTGAGCGGCCACGCCGCTTAAGCCAGCGGCGCTGGCGACCCGTGGGGCTTCTCCTCCTGTGAATCTCCTGGTCTGTGGGTGGTAAAAATCCGTCTGGAAATGCGGCGTCCACTCACCCTCTGCGCCTTCTCTCGGAGCTGCAATCCTGACTTCCTCCTAAGCGGCCATCTTGGATCATCCTCTCTTTTTTATCTTTAAAGTTTTTTTCAGAAGACTGAAATCTTTCAGAATTATGTGCTTAGTCTCTCTCTTGTTTTTTAGAAATCTTTTTATTTCTCTCTGTTCCTCCTTCCTCTTGCTCCCCTTGGTGACACATGAGGGGACATAAAGAATTTCTAAAAGCCTGGGACTTCTTTAGATAAACAGAAAAGATGCCACAGACACCCCTATTTGGGAGGAACCACAGTTTTTAAACATGGAACCCCAAGAATTTTAAGTGGATTCCTGTCAGATCTAAAACTCTTCTCTCTTTTTTATTGTGTTACCTGACTTCTTCAGCTTTTGGGGGACATCAGAGATTAGTTTGTACTGTGAAGATACTTGACCATGTATGTGTGATGGCTGCTGGGTCAGTGATAAGAGCTATGGCTTTGGAGGACACTAACAGTGTTTATGATAAATGATTATTTCAGAGGACTACTTATTTCTTTGAATGGGTAGATGAAAAATACATGGCTCAAACTGTGGTGGGGGGGAGGCGGAGTGAGGAAGGACCTCACAATGAGGCGGCCCCATGGGACCTCTGCAGGTTCACCCAATGGAGCTCTGCTGTAGTTATCTCATGAACGAAGGAGGACAAACGTGGAATTGAAGACAAAGACAAAGGATCTGTTTGAAAGAAGGGGTCAGGAGGCTCTTTGCTTCTAATTGAACAAAGGCCCTGAGCTTTTACAGCCCTTCATTTTTATTTTATTTTATTATTATTTTTTGAGATGGAGTCTTGCACGGTGGCCCAGGCTGGAGTGCAGTGGTGCAATCTCGGCTCACTGCAACCTCCGCCTCCCAAATTCAAGCAATTCTCCTGCCTCAGCCTCCCAAGTAGCTGGGATTACAGGCACCCACCACCATGCCCAGTTGGGTTTTTTTTGTATTTTTCATAGAGACAGGGTTTCACTTGTTGGCCAGGCTGATCTCAAACTCTTGACCTTGTGATCCACATGCCTTGGCCTCCTGAAGTGCTGGGATTACAGGTGTGAGCTTCTGTATTTATTAAGTAAAGTGAATAGGGAGGAGGGGGTGATTGTCACTTAGCTACTTGATTTATCACATGGACTGCTTTGCTTGTTCAACAGGTCCCAGATGTTCAGGTAGATAATAACCTCCAGGAGTATAGATGACCTCAAGGAGCACAGGACCTGGGATGTGACTGCCCTCAACATTCCTTCTGGTGGCAGACACAGTTTGTCAGTATCCCGACATCCTGCTTTCATCAGGACAGTTTGCTGTTTACTCATGTAGCCTCCAGAGGTATATTGAGTTGGTCACATCCCACATTCTTGGGGTCTCCAGCATCTCCCCCTTTCATTCTTTGTATTAATTGAATAAAGGTAATTCTAGGCTGGGCAGCTTTCAGTTGCTGATTGGTGGTCCACCTGATCCTGTAGACTACGAACAGAAAACAGAGACATAATAGCATTATTCCTATAATGATAAAAGCAACATTGAGATTATGTTTAAGATAAGTCCCAGGGTTAAGGCTCTCCAAGCCCTGCTGGAATTCTGTCCAGGATTCTAAAGAAGGAGTTTGCTTATTCAAGTCAAGAATTTTGTTTTGTAAATCACTGAAATCGAAAGTAACATTGGAGTAAGAGCTCCTTGTTATGAGCCTTTACGAGGTTCCACGGATATTCACTTTGATTGTATTCCAAACTGTTTACACAGATGTGAGTATGGTTAAAATGACAGCACAATTGCTGCTGCGATTGCAAACTTTGTAGTTGTTCTCCT
Organism: Aotus nancymaae; assembly: GCF_030222135.1. Classification (NCBI taxonomy): domain Eukaryota; kingdom Metazoa; phylum Chordata; class Mammalia; order Primates; family Aotidae; genus Aotus; species Aotus nancymaae. Next base: position 11,587,463 of record NW_026988441.1, on the reverse strand, counting down.
GGCTGCAAAACAGTCATCTTCAGCATTGCTGCTTCTGTTTGTAATTTGGCATTAATATTTTTTCTGGAGCATCCATGCGTGGTCGGCTGTACGTGTCCAATTTTCTACATGTCGGACTCTTTGAATTGAACTTTGTAGTGCTACTGAGGACACTATGACAGAAGATATTACTGTGGCCAGGGAGACGAGAGCAAAAGTTATGTGTAAGGCTCTATGAGCATGCAGAGTGAGCTGGGCAAGAAGTTTCACAAAAGGTAAAGCAGGGGTAGCAGCCCATGGTTCAGACAAATTGACAGGAATCCATAATCCAGGAATACAACTTAGAATTATTAGGGTGGATATGTTGTGTGTTTGTCTAGTACTATGATTAAGGCTACAGTTGACAAGAGACACAGGTCAGTTGGGTGATGATTACCTGGAGTTGACTCTTCTTAGCTGCTAGAAAAACCTAAGGATTGAAAACACCGTAAATTGAGTAGTAATGTTTCTAACAAAAGATGATATTGAAACTGTGTTGAACAGAATTAATGTTATTGGATAGTGTTCCAACCCAAATGCTACCATTGATACATGGGAGTGCTCTTTCGAAATTGACTCCTGAATTGGGCCCCTCTTCCCTAGATAATGCCACTGAGGTAAGGGTGGGCTGAAGCCGGTGGCATGCGAAGCAAGTTGTGTGGCAGATTGCGATGAATCCCAGTTTGGTGTAAAGAAGAGGTGCTGAAGGTCCAGTGCCAACAACGTTTATGCCAAGAGGTTTGATTTACATCTTTCCCATCTAAATGGCCACAAGGACCCCAGTCAGTAATGTCTCCTATTAACATGGATTGTCTGGCCAGGGGGTTAAGACACTGGGTCCAAGGATGGGGGTGAGAATTTTCAAAGGGAGTCCATGTCACATAATCAATACGATTTGGGCGATGGGACTGGGAGCAATTAGTAAACACACCAGTAATATTAATAGAGCTGAGGCCTTATAGATACAAAGTTTTCCCCTGGTGACTTAACCATGCCTGAGATTGGACTGCACGACAGCTATGGTTGAGCGATGTATCCATGGTGATACACAAAGGGAATCCTTCTAAAGGGGCAGTGTAATCAATGCTATTGTTCTGGGAGTTTAATTGTTCTGTGTCTCGGGGAGTCAGCAGTCCTGGAGCCCCTGCTCCCTAATCATGAGCTATTTTAGGAGAAATATCACTCCAGAGTACTGGTCCCACTCCTGGGGGGTTGGGAACATATACCCAATATGTTTTTGCCTCCACACAGGGAAAACATACTGCACAGAGCAGTACAGCTAGCACTGCCAGGAACATGGAGTCAGGGGCTTTTGTTGCAGCAATTTCTCAGCTTCCTGCATGGTTTTCTTGATCTGTCCCCGTTAAGGGTTTGGTTATCATTGTGACTCTGGTTGGCCTTCATTCAGTTTTCACATTCAGATGGCTCGTGCTGGAGGGACTGCGCCCGTGGTTGGCCACCATGATCCCTCCAGTCTCCTGTTCCATGGTCGCACACACGTGGACGGCACCCACACCGTTTACCAATCTTCTGTAAAAACACAAGCACACCCTCATCCCCACGTCTGCAAATCCACCGGGCCTTTCCATCGTCCTTCTTCCGGGCATTTCCATAAAACTTCTGGATAAACTTGCCTCTTTTCCCCTAACACTTGCCACTGTCTTTCTGCTGAAGTCTTACCATCCATACCGGGAGTCAAAAAATTTAAAGCAAACAAGGCTATGTGTAATTTTGTTTAAGGTGGTAATTGGTCTCCTATCCCCCTTTTTGTTTTTTCAACATTCATTGTAGTGTTTGATGTGCCTGCTCAATAATCCCTTGTTGGGGATTGTATGCAATTCCTGTTTTGTGTTTGATTGCCCACAATTGTAAGAAGTTTTGAAAAGCATGACTGCCATAAGCAGGTTCATTGCCAGTTTTGAATTGCTTAGGGACCCCCATGTGGGCAAACGATGACAGGCAGTGTCGTCGGACATGACCAGCTGTTTCTCCTGCTTGACATGTGGCATGTAACATTTGAGAGTAGGTATCTGCAGTTACATGAACATAGCTGAGCTTCCCAAAGGCTGCTACATGTGCAACATCCGTCTGCCAAATTTCATCTGGAGCTAAGCCTCATGGGTTACATCCTTCCTTGGATGTAACACCAGGGATATGTTTGCAAGTGGGACAGGCTTGCACAATGCCTCGAGCCTGGTTGCAAGATAGATGAAACATGCTGGAGAAGGCAGAGGTGTTTTGATGTAGTAATGCATGGGAAGCTTGGGCCTGCTGAAATACACAACCAATTCACTTGTCTGCTTTCTCCTTGCCTAGAGATGATGGCCCAGGAAGTTGTGTGTGTGATCGGATATGAGAAACATGAAAAGGACCAGCACGAGAGTGAATAACTTGTTGAAGTCTTAGGAATAAGTTAAGCAGTTCTGGCTCTAGGGTGCTTTTAATAGTGGCAGTCTCACTATGACTGGCTACAGTTACAACATAGGCCAAATCACAGAAAATATTGATAGGGGATAAAGCGGTGAGCTGCAGAACCTGAATAATTACCAATAATTCTCAACATTGGGCTGAAACTCCAGGGGTCTTGATTGAGTAAGTTTAGGTCCACAAATAGCTGCCCAGCCTTTAGAAGAGCTGCTAGTAAAATAAGTCTGTCTACCTGGAATAGGCTTGTGATGAGTGATCACAGGGAGGATGAAAGGGTGGACTTCGTAAAATTGCAAAATCTTATGTGATGGATGATGGTTACCTCTATCTCCTACAAAATCCACAAGAGTGAATTGCTATGCAGTCGATGTTTCCCAGGCCACAGCCTGCTGTTGGGAATCCAAGGGAACAATAACCGTATCAGGGTCATACCTGTAAGCATTTTTGATCTGTGTCTGCCCATTGTTTTAAGTTATGTGATTAAAGAAAGATAGGCCAGGCACAGTGGCTCATGCTTATAATCCCAGCACTTTGGGAGGCCAAGATGGGTAGATCACCTGAGGTCAGGAGTTCGTAGCCCAGCCTGTCCAATAGGGTGAAACCCTGTTTCTACCGAAAAATACAAAAATTAACTGGGTGTGGTGGCGCACACCTGTAGTCCCAGCTACTCAGGTACTGAGGCAGGAGAAATGCTTGAACCTGAAATCAGAGATTGCAGTGAGCCGAGATTCTGCCACTGCACTCCAGCCTGGGCAACAGACTGAGACTCTGTCTCAGAAAAAGAAAAGAAAAGAAAAAGATAAACTTGCAAAGGCTTTGCTGTCTGATTGGATAGACAAAGCCATTCTATTCCCATTATAGTTTTGTCTGTGAACTGTCCTAAAAGTCCTGTTGGAGAATGGGGAGTGGGAAGAATAAACAAAAGCAGAGGCTTCTGTGGGTGGAGTCGGGAGACTTGTCATTCCTGAAGCATTTGTTTTAGAAGCTGCAACTCGGCTTCTGCCTCCTGAGTAAGTTGTCATGCAGAATCTAATGAAGAATCTCCTTGGAGTGTTTGATAGAGGTGTTTGAGTTGATAAGTAGCAATACCTAGTATCAGTTGCAGCCAATTAATATCCCCCAGTAATTGCTGGATATCATTCAGATTTTGTGATCTGTCTCTGCAAAGACCTACCTTTTGAGGCCAAACACTTCTTCAGTAACAGTAGTTTCTAAGTACTGATATGGGGAGATTGTTTGCACCTTTTCAGGAGCTATTTTGAGGTTCCATTTGGTCAAGCCTTGTTTTATTTCTCTAAATAGCTGGTGTAGTACTTGATTTGTCGGAGCAGCCAAAAGAATATCATCCATGTAATGAATGATGTAGCCGGTGGGAAACATGCTCCGAGGCTCCTTCAATGCTTTTCTTACAAAATGCTGGCATAACGTAGGACTGTTGACCATGCCCTGGGGTAAAACTTTCCCCTGATAGTGAGATACAGGCTCTCTTTGATTAATAGGAGACACAGAGAATGCAAATCGAGGCTTGTCCTTCTCATGTGATGGTGTAGTAATACAACCACCTTTGAGATGTTTGACCACGGGAGGCCAATCTCTTGGAATGGGCGTTGGGGATGGTAAACCTTGCTGCAATGCACCCATTGGTTTCTTCTGTGCATTAAGAGGTCTTAAGTCATGTAGCAGTCGCCATTTTCCTGATTTTTTCAGAATCACAAATACTGGTGAATTCCAAGGGATAACTGACTCTTCTAGATGTCCTGCATTAAATTGTTCTCTTACTAGCTGATGAAGCTGAGTCAGTTTTTCCTGTGATAGGGGCCATTGATCCACTCATACAGGTTTATCAGTCAGCCGCTCTAATGGCAAAGCGGTGGGTGAAGGAGAAGAATCAATGACCCCCATTAGAAATCCTGAAAGCCCAGCCCTTTTCTATTTGTTTGGCCAGTTCCAGATACTGGATCAGGGCTTCCCTGCAGGGACTTTGCTAAGCCTTTTCCACTCTGATAACTCTTTTTCAACATTTTAAATCCTGGGTTATCAATTTTCTCATTTGTAAGCCTCATATCCCATGCCGTAAGTCAGTCTCAGCCCCATAAATTAACAGCTGTATTTGCAACATAAGTTTGAAAAGCACATGATTGCCCATCTGGACCAAGGCAGGGTACAATTTCAGTACTCTGCTGAACACTTTGAGCAGTTCCAATTCCCACTAAGGATGTAGAGGTTAATTTCAAGGGCCAAGGTGGGGGCCAATGGTTTTTAGATATTACTGATACATCCGCTCCTGTGTCCATAAGCCCATAGAACTTCTTTCCTTTAATTTGCACTACACAGGTGGGCTGATTAGAAGCTATGGGTTGGGAGAGGTAAACTTCCCGTGTAGTTGTACTCCCAAATCTTTGATTTTCTTGTCTCTCCTTTCTTGGAGAAGTGTGTGACTTGTAGGGAATAAGCAGCAGCTGAGCAATATATTCCCCCGGTTCAGAAACCCAGGATCCTGTGACATTGCAATTACATGAATTTCTCCTTCATAGTAAGAGTCGACAACCTGGGGGACAATACTAATGCCTTGCAAGTTAAGACGGCTTTTACCCAAGAGTAATCCCATATATCCTGTTGGCAAAGGTTCCCAAATGCTGGTTGGAATTTTGGTGGGTTTGTCTCCTCCAACTAATATGGCTCATTCTCTGACTGGGAGATCTCATCCTGCACTTCCGGATATTCCTTGGGAGAGGGAATCAGTGTTCCCCCAGGGACCCACCCCTGAAGTCTGGTTGTGGTCTGGATGGGGAGTGCTGTCATTGTTTGAGGGGCCAAGATCCAGGCCGCCATCTCATTTCCCAACAGGAGGGTGCCGTTCTCTGAAATTTTCAGCAGTGTTGATTAGCCCAGTGGTTTCCTCCATTACAACAAGGGCAAATTCCTGGCATTTTTTTCAGTTGAGGGGTGAGGGTATCAGGTTACAAGATTCCTTTTGCCCATTAGTCTGATGACATTCCTTTCTTTTTCTTTAAAAATTTTTTTTAATTTCATTTTTTTAAATTATACTTTAAGTTCTGGGGTACATGTGCAGAACATGCAGGTTTGTTACATAGGTATACACGTGCCTTGGTGGTTTGCAGGGGGTGGGGAGGAATAGCATTAGGAGAAATACCAATTCAGATGATGTTCCTTTTTACAATGCCCAGTTTCTTCACAGTTGTAACATTTTCCCAGTTTAGGGCTTAATCCTTGGCCTTTTTAGATTTCTTTACTACTACACTAGCCATGACTTGAGCCAACACCATAGAACCATGGGACTCAGTTCTTACATCCTGGCAGGCTTTGAGAAACTGTGCCAAGTTTTGTGTGCATTTTACCCATGCCAATGCACGTTTACAATCTGCATTTGCATTTTCAAAGGGTAAAGACAGTGTAAGCATTTCTGCAGCAGTGGTATGAGGAATCTGGTGCCCCACTGCGTCCTGCAGTCATGTGACAACATTGCATAGGGTTCCTGCCATGCTTGCACAACATGTAGGAAAGATTGCACTGAGACCGCTTCCTCAGGGATGTTGGCCCAGACACGTTTGGCAGCTAAGGCACACTGATGGTAAGCAGCGTCTGGGAGTGCCAATTGCTGCTCCAAATCTGAATAAGGACCACTGCCCAATAGCATATCCTCTGTAATGTTTCCGTGTCCAGGGCACGATTCTGTCTAGTCTGGTGTGCACCCATTTCTTGCCAATTTAGATTCCATGTCAAATATGCACTAGCAGACAAGCAAGTACAAGATAAATACTTTATATCAAAGGGTGGGAGGCATATAGCACTGAATACAGATTCTAGCAATCCTAAAATAAATGGGCTCCATACTCCATTATTAAACATGTGAGTTTTTAATTCTTCTAATAGCTTAAATTCTACTGAAGTGTGTTCATGAAGTAGTCCTTGTGGATTGTTTGGATTGGGCCTTCCGGTGATAGGAAATGCGCAAGGTCCTGAGGGCTCCCCAGCTATAGCTGCAGCGCCCAGAACTTTTTGTATTGAAGTGGCACAGACCCGCTCTCCTTTCTCCTGTTTGTGACTTTCAATGCGTGCTGTTGGTGAGGCAGACGCTCTTTCAATTTTTGAGGTTTAGAGCCTGACTCCTGCTGTCCAATTGCATGAGAAGGAGATAATGGCAGAAGGACAGTGAGGACCAAACTACAAGCAGAGAAAACAGAGGGATCTACTTTAAGACCTTTTTGATGAGCCCGTTTCAAATCTTCTCCTACCCGGTCCCAATTTTCCACACCGAGGGTGCCTGTTTGTGGGAACCGTGGGTCATGTGTAGTTTGTAATGACTTCCTGTAGAAGCTTGGTTAGTGTGTGAAAACTGACCTGAGCACCAGATTAAGTAAAACTATAAGCAACTGCATATACTGTTGCTCCTCAATAGACAAATTCTGCCCCATGTTACCCTGATTCAGAAACTTTTATATCCGCTGAAGGCAATATAAAATTCCCAGGGTTCCTTTTCCATCTGATGACTTTCACTACCCTCACTACCTCTGCTCCAACAGACCTTCATTCAGGTCCCTGTTCGGGCACCACTTGCTGTAGTTATCTCATGAATGAAGGGGACAAATTTGGAATTGAAGACAAAGACAAAAGCTTCTGTTTGAAAGAGGGGGTCAGGGTGCTCTTTTCCTCTAGTGAACAAAGGCCCTGAGCTTTTACAGCCCTTCATATTTATTAAGTAAAGTGAAGAAGGAGGAGGGGGTGATTGTCGCTCAGCTACTTGATTTATCACAGGGACCACTTTGCTTGTTCAACAGGTCCCAGATGTTCAGGTAGATAATAACCTCAAGGAGCACAGATGACCTCATGGAGCACAGTACCTGGGACGTGACTGCCCTCAACATTCCTTCTGGTGGCAGATGCAGCTTGCTGCTTTCATGAGGACAGTTTGCTGTTTGCTCATATAGCCTCCAGAGGTATATTGAGTTGGTCACGTCCCACAGTCTTGAAGTCTCCAGCAGAGCTTTTATCTTGGGACCCCTGTTGCTGCTGGGGACAGGAGCTACCAGCTGATTTGATGGAGAAACTGAAGAGTTTCATTTAAAACAGTGGGTCAGATGATGTATTCCTGGGCTTGAGCTGCTGTAGCAAACACTGTAGCCTGGGTGATTTAATAATAGAAATCTATTTCTCAGAGTTCTGAAGGCTGGGAAGTTTAAGGTCAAGGTTCCAGCTGATTCAGTCCTTGTGAGGCCCCCCTTGCAGATACCTGCTTTCTTGCTGTATCTGCACATGTTGGAGTTTGGGAAGGGTTGGAAAGACAGAGGAAGAGAGAAAGACCATTTCCTTGTGTCTTTCTCTTTTTAGAAGGGCATGGATTCCATCATGAAGCCCACATTTTTAAGACCTAGTCTTACTATACTTACCTCCAAAGGCTCCCCCTTCAAATTTCATCACATGAAGGATGAGGGTTCCACCAATTTTGGGGAGACACATTCAGTCCTGAGCAGGGGAGGTGGGAGCTGCTTCCCTTCCTGATCATGGGGACTAGTCTTTTCTGGTGAGATGGCTTCACGTGGTTTTACCCCAGGCTGCAGCCCCACAGAGCCTGTGTCCTTCTCTCCTCTCCTGCCCATTCCTGGGTTTTCCTTAATGTGTCACCTTCTTCCTGTGGCCCCACCTCCTCCCATTCCAGGCAGCTGCCCCTACGTCACTGTCCCATTCACCATGTCTCCCCTCTCTGGCATCTGCCATTTCTTCTGAGCCCTGAGACCTAAGCCCTGGGAGGGAGGAAGAGTGAAGCTAGGATGAGTGCTGTCCAAGGTGCTACTCTCTCTGGACTGCTTGACAGTGAGAAACCTTGATGTGTGACCAAGGAGGCCGCTGTTGGAACAAGTTGTTTCTCAGGGGTACATAAATCACAGCGGGGGTGGGTGGGGCTGGGCACTTAAGAGTGGGCTGGACCCACTCTGGATCCCTGCTCTGTGTTAGGAACCAACTCCTTCAACTCTCTGTTTCTGTCTGTAGCTGCTTCTCTGGTGTGATCCCTGGGCTGCTACTAGAGTCCTCCCCGCAATGCCTGATGGTCAGAGCTGTGTGTGGATACCTAATGGGGGTTGCTCATGTGCTCACACAGAGTATCCAGAGGACAGGCTTCCTGACCTCTCCTTCCTCAATGCCACAACAAGATCTGGATCATTGCTTGGGTCAGATAAAGTTAGAATCCATGGGGAGAGTGTGTATCCTGGCAGTGCTGAGATCTGTGCCCCCAACTTAACTCTCAGTCCCTTTGCGAATACATTTATATTGTGCATCTGCAGTTGGCTGTGCCGTCTTGTGTTCCTAAATCCTTGAATCTCTCTGTGGATGAGGTCATGAAGAAAGTGCATATAAGTATAGGAGGGCTATCTGATCACGGTGAGTTTGTTTTACATAGTAGCGTGTTTTCATCAAAGCCTATTCAAAAAATTGTGGGAGAGCATATATATACACATTTTCATATTTGTACATATGTAAGCTGTAAATATATTTTTATACATTTAATACATATTTATAAATATATCAATGAATGTACACATATTTTACATAATGCACCATTTTAACCACTTTCAAATGTGCAAATGGAATTAATTATATTCACCATGTTAAATAACCATCACCACTATTTTTTTTGTAGAAAATTCTCATCAATCGTAGCAGAAATTCTGTCTTTTAAATAAATGCTCCCTATTCGTTCTCTACCCTAGACCTTGATGATCTCTGGTCTACTCTCTCTCTGAATTTGTTTATCCTTGATGTTTCATAGGAATACAATCATACACATCCTTGTCATTTTGTTTCTGGCATACTTCACCGAACATAATGTTTCTGAAGTTCATGCATGTTCCAGCAGGTGTCAGAGCTTCATTCCTCTTTATGGCTGATTAGCATTCTGTTGTATGTATCACAATGTTTTTGTTTTTATTCATGTGTTGAAGGACACTTAACTTGTTTCCATATTTTATCTATTTTGAATAATGCTGCAGTCAGCATCCCCATTTGAGTACCTGTTTGAGTCCCTGGATTCAATTCTTTGTGTATATACCTGGGAATGTATGTTGGTTCCTATGAGAATTCTATGATTAGCTTCTTGAGGACCAGTACAACTGTTTCTCATAGCGGCCATTCCTTTTTATGTTCCCATCAGCGATGCTGAGCATTTTAAATTCTACATAAGGCTTCCATTTGTTACTTAACATTTTGAAAAAATGATAGCCACATTTGTAAGTGTGATATGGTATCTCACTGTGGCTTTGACTTTGCATTTTTCTAATAAGTATTGATATTGAGTGTCTTTTCATGTCCTTAAAAACAATTTGTATATCTTCTTTGAAGAAATGTCTATTTGAGTCCTTTGCCCATTTATACATTGGGTGGTTTTTCATTTTTATATTGAGTTATGGCTATCCTTTATATATTCTGGACATAAAACCCTTACATATGTGATTTGCAATGTTTTTCTCCCATTCTGTGTCTGGTCTTTTTCTTGACAATTTGCTTTGATGCACAGAATTCTTACATTTTGATAAAGCCCAGTGTATCTATTTTTCCTTGCATCTCATGCTTTCATGTCATATCTAAGAATTCATTGCACATTTGAGGTCATCAAGATTTACCCCTATGTCTGTTTCTAAGATTTTGATTTTTGGTTATAGCTCTTATATTTAACTCACTGATCTGTTTTTAGATAATTGCTTGATATGGTGGGAAGTAAAGTTTCCTAAGTTCATTGTTTTTAACCTGTTTGAGATTTTTCTGCAACATTGTTTGAAAAGATTATTCTTCCTTCATTAAATTATCTTGACACCCTTGTCAAAGAGCAATTGACCATAAGTGAGAGGGTTTATTTCTGGACTTTAAATTTTATCCCATTGATCCCTATGTGTATTCTTACACCAGCAGCACACTGTTTTCATAATTGTATTGTTTTAGAATCTGATTTTGAACAAGAAAGTGAAAGTTCTTAAATTTTTCCTGGCAAGATTGTTTTGGCTGTTCAAAGTTGCTTTTTTGAAAAGCAGTGGTTCACAACTGGGGAAGCCCTTTCTGTTTCTTCCCAGGGAAGTGGAATTTGGTTGTATAGAGACCCTTTTAGGAACTTAATCTAAATAGGTAAATAATCCCCACTTCCTTTGCTGAGGTGCTGTGTTACCATGTACATTGCCTCCTGGGAACGAATTGAGAGACCCTGGAAGCACTTGCCCATGTGTGGAGGGACAGTGAGGGGCAAAGAGGACATTGTTTTGGGACACACTGTTGTTGCAGGAGCCATATGTATTTCTGCTTCTTTATTTTTTTGTATGGCTCTCATCTCTGTTGGACACAGTAGATGTTAAAATCTTTGTTAATCCTCTGAGGTCTGGGTCTTAGCTGACCTGTCAGCTGGAGCTTGAGGAGGTGCCTGGCAAAGCAGTGACCCCCATGGGGAGGAAGATATCTCAGCAGGGTAAAAGCATCTGGGACCCAGAGAAACCAGGAAGGTCTGACCCTTAAAAGCTTGGGTTCAGCATGTGGATATCCTCAGAAGTAAATGGACCACTCTGGTACCCATTGTGGTAGACTGGAACATGATAAGAGGCCTTGGGTATCCCATGTCCTCTCTCAGCTCCCCAGCTAAAGATTTGGGCCCTGGGCTGGTGCTGTTTTACAGCAGGGGCAAGGTAGACAAGATTGGCTGCATATCAGGCTGAGTCCATGTCATTTTCTCAGATATTGTCACTGGAGAGGGAGAATTTTGTTCAGAGGCCCAGCCTGGGAACATGGGAGGGACCACCCCATTCTTTTAAAATTATTTTTAGAAAAACAGTATCGGTAATGTCATGCATGTTTTATTCTTCTAAAATAATCACTAATGTCATATTTTACAATGCATCTCTTAGGTGAATGGTGAGAACCATCTACACAATGTACCTTTTAAGGTGACTCTAATTTCAGCTGTCATATGCTCCTATAAAAACCATCTTCTCGGCCGGGCGCGGTGGCTCAAGCCTGTAATCCCAGCACTTTGGGAGGCCGAGGCGGGTGGATCACGAGGTCAAGAGATCGAGACTATCCTGGTCAACATTGTGAAACCCCGTCTCTACTAATACAAAAAAATTAGCTGGGCATGGTGGCGCGTGCCTGTAATCCCAGCTACTCAGGAAGCTGAGGCAGGAGAATCGCCTGAACCCAGGAGGCGGAGGTTGCGGTGAGTCGAGATCGTGCCATTGCACTCCAGCCTGGGTAACGAGAGTGAAACTCCATCTCAAAAAAAAAAAAAAAAACCATCTTCTCTCTGAAGACACATGCAATATCTCTGTGTTCATCTCTACTGTGTTAAAAGAAAAACTTTGGCCAAATTAAATTTAAAGGAGTTTAATTGAGCAATGAATGACTCACAAATCAGGCAGCCCCCAAGTCACAGCAGATTCAGTGACTAGAAGTGCCTCATGGTCAGAACAAATTTATAGACAAAAAAAGTAAAGTGATGTGCAGACATTGGAATTGAGGTACAGAAACAGCTGGATTAGTTAAGCTCAGTGTTTGCCTTATCTGAACACAGTTTGGACAATCAGCAGTGTATAACTTGTTGAAGTATGGCTGCTGAGGTTGGCCGAGGCTTAGCAGTTGTTACAGGTGCATACACCTAAGTAGGTGTTTAATCTTGTCTACCTGTTAAATTAGGTTGCAGTTCATCTACAAGGACTCCCATAGAGAAGTACAGAGTCCTTTTCAGGCCATATTTAGTTTGCTTTAACAATTCATCCCATTGGGTCATTTTCTCCATTTTGAGAGATTGACCACAACTTTAGTCCTTGATATTACTGTCACCATCATAAATGTACTTACTTTGTCCTGAAGCCCACTGGGAAAACAGTAGGACAGTGAGTTTTTCAAAGGTAGGAAGAAGGGCTAAGTATAAGTTGCCTCCTTATGCTGGAACTTTCTGTTTACGGGAGAAAAACAAAACCTGGTCTGTTCTGGTCTAATATCCATGTGTTTCTTTAAAGTCTTACTTTGATGATGTGGTGTTTAGCGTGAGCAACTCCATTTTGTTAGGTTTGGTCTATCAGGGTTTAGTGCATGAGCTCAGTCCAATACAATGGCTTCCCATAATTTTGTTTTTAAAATTTCCCCTTTTGGGTCAGGTTCTCACTTAGGTGAGATTGTGACCAAAATGTAAGGTCCCAGGGCCATTCTCAGTTACCATCACTTTGGGTTTCTGGTCTCAACATATCATTCATAGGTTTTGGTGTCCTCAGGATTGCACCTTTCTTTCAGCTTGGGTCATTCTGGTTGATGAGGAACCATTTGACATTCTAGAGATGACTGCATGCAAACATTTAACAGCTTTGAGAAAATACAGTGCACCGGGGAGACTATTACTATGACTATCAGGAGGATAATACCAAGAGTTTAGAGTATGCTTTTTGCCCAGGGTCCCCATAAACCAAATCACTTAAAATTAAAGACATCAAAGAATAAGCTAGGTAAAGAGCTTACTCACTTGACTAAGCAACCTTTTTGTTAATCTTCTACAACTAAATCTCTGTAATACCTGATGTTTTCTCCATAGGCCGTAAGTGCCAGCAGCTGCACAGATACTTTTCTGTTTAGCCAATTCCCTTATTTAGCATAACTTTCACATGAGAATTTAAAACCTGTTGTGTAACCACAGCCTTTACAGTAGAATCTGCTATAGAGCTTATTATGAAAGATACATTTCTAATCATTGCTTAATGTATTTCAAACCACATAAAAAGGTCATAACAAATAATGCCCTTCTATTATAGAAAAGTGAAGGCCTCCTGGCAATGTTTCAACTCATAATGTAGGTTAAGAGGAGTGAATTAATGTTCTGATTCTGACTGGGTATGAGGCAACATACATACCATTAAGGTTTCTCACCTACATTGGGCCTTTATCTTTTATCTATCAAAACATAAGGTTATCTATGTATAAGGCTGGCTGTAAAATCCTTCACAAATAAAAGTGTACCCCATACGTGCACACAACAGACCTGCTTTTCATTTCTGTTGTTTATAGAGGCCTAAAAAAGAAAAAAGTATTGAAAGATAACAATCTAATGATGGTAGAAGTCTTCATCCGTGATCTTGGAAAACTTTTCACATCAAGGATGCCAGCTTCTTCTGGGGAGAAAGTTCCCTGGGTAGCTTTACCTTAAGGGTTCCAATGGGTGTATGTTTCCAAGCATGTGGAGGGGCCCTTCACAGTTGTCATGTTATGAAACCAAAGTTCAAGTTTCCAATGTTTTGCTGCAATCCGGATGGCAAGGACAGTGTTTCTCTGTTATTCTTAGAAGATCCAATCTTTAGGTTCTAGATGTGCAAAAGTTGATTATATTTAGTGAACCATAGAAACCTTTACCTGGTGAAAACACACTGTAACATAATAACTTAGTGTGGTAACATGAGCCTCCTTGCGTGGGAGAACTTTTATACAACCAGAGTGAGAAAACATGCATTGAAAATAACAATTGAATGAAATCTTATTTTAAAATGTTTAAATGTAGCACCAGGTGATGAGGAGTACCTGAAGCTTTGATTGTTTTCTCAGGAATATGAGGCCAAACATTGGTTATAAATGCTCTGAGCAATTGATGTCACCACACCAATATATTCCATTTAATATTTTTCATTTCCATGATGAGTTATGGAATTCAGATTTTGTAATGATAAAAGCTTTAAGGACTTAGGAAGGACAAGGTGGCCATCCTGGTTCTCCATGAGTCCATCTCTAGTTAATATTAGACTTATATCCTCTTGAATCCCAGTCATTCTTCAAATTATGTGCATAGCACTGAAAAGTGATGGGCTATTGTAGGTAACTTGACTTAGACCATGGAGTTCATTCAAATTGTATATCTAAGTAACTTTAGTATTAGCTGATATAGTATGAGTGCTGATTGGTATGGTGGGAGATGAAATCATAGGAATTTGAAGCTGTCCTTTTGTGCTGAGTCAGCTCCTCAGTGGTGGATCACGAGATCAGATGACCCAGTTTATCAATCTGGGTGGTGCCAGCTGATCCATCAAGTGCCGGATCCACAACGTATCTCAAACACTGATGTTAGGAGCAGTTTAGGGAGGGTCAGAATCTTGTAGCCTTGAAGTGCATGACTCTTGAACCATAATTTCTAATCTTGTGGCTAATTTGTTAGTCCTACAAAGGCAGTCTAGTTCCCAGGCAAGAAGGAAGTTTGTTTTGGGAAAGGACTGTTATCGTCTTTGTTTTAAATTATACAAAACAAATGTGTGTTGTGGGTGAAGTTTATGAAAGTTACCTGTGTTAGCACATGTATTTATTGCAGCACTGTTCACAACAGCAAAGACTTGGAACCAACCCAAATGCCCATCAGTGATAGACTGGATAAAGAAAATGTGGCACATATACACCATGGAATACAATGCAGCCATAAAAAAGGATGAGTTCATGTCCTTTGCAGGAACATGGATGAAACTGGTAACCATAATTCTCAACAAACTGACAAAAGAACAGAAAAGCAAACACCACATGTTCTCACTCATAAGTAGGTGTTGAACAATGAGAACACATGGACACAGGGAGGGGAACATCACACACTTGGGCCTGGTGGGTGGGGAACTAGGGGAGGAATAGTAGGAGGTTGGGGGATTGGGGAGGGATAGCATTAGGAGAAATACCTAATGTAGATGACAGGGCAATGGATGCAGCAAACCACCACCATGGCATGTGTATACCTATGCAACAAACCTGCATGATCTGCACATGTACCCCAGAACATAAAGTATAATAAATACATTTTACAAAAGAAGGTTACCAGTGTTAGGCAGAAGAATGATCGCTAAAAGTGTCCACACTCTAACCCCTGACACATGTATCTACCTTCCTTGGTTAAAAGGCTTTGCAGTGGTAATGAAGTTAAGTATTTTGAGGGTATTCTGGATAATCTGGGGTGGCCCAGTGAAATCCGAAGCATCCATATAAGTAAAAGTGAGAGTCACGAGGGCCAGGGTGAGAAAGATGCAGCCTGAGAGACTCCACTGGCCATCACTGGCTGTGAACATGCATCATAAAGCAAAGTTACAACTAATTTAGTTATACATCTAATTGACTTTTATTTGTGAGGCATTGTTTCGGACAGCTCCCCCTGGGCAGTATAATACCAGAGCGGTGGGTGAATTTCTAATGACAGCATTATCCTGCCAAGTGAAGGAGGCAGGCATAAGCAAGAACAAATTAAGAGGGGTGAAAGTTTCATCATGAGAGGAGTCTTGTTCTGACATCTTTGAAAAAGCTGTCCACAGTGTGAAGTTGTCAACTCTTGTCCTGGTCTGCAGTTTGAGGGTCTCTCGTCATGGTGTGTCGAACAATTCAGCGAAGTCTCTAAGTGGCTCACACCTCAGGCATGAGGGTTATCTCTTGAAATTTACATTGAGTTGTCCACCTCCAGTTTATAGGGCTTCAGGAACAGAGCAGCTCTTGTTCTTAGTAATTCCATGGGAGAGCTTTGGATTGAAGTAGCTAGAAGAATCCACGGTCCAGTTCAGTCTACAGGTGGATAATAAAAACTTAATGAGCAGAGCTGCAATCTCATCACAGGTGCACTATAGTATTTCTTTTCAACATTTTTTTTCTCTCTATAGGAGTCTCTATTTTTACCTTTTTCTCTCTATAGGAGTCTCTATTTTTATGTTTCTCTCTATAAAGTCTCTATCTTTACAAAGATAATTCCTAGTAGGACAAATTTGTTTGCAAAGTAAGTTGAGTCTCATCAAACGCTTTGAGAAGAAGTCAAAACAGCTGTCTGTGAATGACCAAGATTGAAAATGACTATGGTTAGAAACCTGATTAGAGTTCATTATGATAAAGACATGGCTCACACAGAAACTTAGTTACTACTGTGGCATATGACATTATGACTGATAATAGATTTCTAGGACTCATAATTTTGGAACACTCAGTAACACACCCATAAATATAAATTAGAGACAGTTTAGCATCGCGTATTACTTATCATTTGACAATGCTTTCCATATAATTTAACATATCAAATGAGGTGGCTTTTCCATTTACCTTCTGGTTCTCAGATGGATTACTTAGTTTTTGTGTAGCCCATTAATGAGTAGGGCCAACAAAGTATAGGTTTCTCTGTACATTGAAAAAGTTCCCTAGGTAATTCTGATACTCCTAGCTAAAAATCATTGATGTAGGTCTAAATTCGACCTATCAGAACAGGGGTTCTCTATTCTAGTTACATGTTAGTAGCATCTCAGAAGACTTAAAAATTACCAATGCCTGGGTCCCACTCTATAATCCATTTGATTTAATGGTCATTAAATCACAATTTATGGATGGGGCTAGAGCATCCACTTATAAAAATGTTTCCCAGTGATTCCAATGTGTAGCTATATTTCAGAATTCTCTGATTTCTTGTGGCATTCATCTCTTTCTTTCCTCTTTTTTTTTTCCTTTTTTTTTGAAACAGAGTCTTGCTTGCTCTGTTGCCCATGCTGGAGTGCAGTGGCATGATCACAGTTCACTGCAACCTCTGCCTCCTGGGCTCATGCAATTCTCCTGCCTCAGTCTCCTGAGTAGCTGGGATTATAGGCACCCACCAACACATCCAGCTAATTTTTATATTTTTAGTAGAGATGGGGTTTCACCATGTTGCCCAGGCTGGTCTAGAACTCCTGACACCAGATGATCTGCCTGCCTCAGCCTCCAAAACTGCTGGGGTTTCAGGTGTGAGCCACCATGCCTGGCCTCAGTTCTTTGTATTATGGTATCATGATTATTTTCAGGTCTTATCTCCTGTCTTAGGCTTTATGTTTCCTGGGTTAGGGACCTTGCCTTCTTCATTTCTGTATCTTTCATAAACACATGAATTGGTCATCAGGAAAAAAGTCTTCATCACATGTAGGTTGTGTCCTGAATCTCGGGTTCACACATTAATGCTAGAGTCTCTGTTCTCCATGAGGTCAGAGTTTACTTGTGATGAGGGTGTGAGTAAACCTGAAGGGCAGATGGTGCAGCTGGGATCACCCTGATTTTAGGCATAGCATTGAAACTACAAATTCTATGTATATGTGGCGTGGAGGGGCAGGGATGTGGAGGAAGACAGTTCTATTAGGATGGAAAACTTACACTAGGGAATAAAGGTAAAGGAAGTGAGAAGGATTCGTAAAAAGCAGAAATGTGAACATATCAAATAGGCTAGAGTAGAACCCTGAGGATTCTGGATTAGGTGAATTCACTAGATTTCAGGAAGGTAATGAGGCAGTCATATGCAGGGAACATTTCAAAGACTGGAGACAAGAAGTCAATCAGTACTTCAAGCAACTGTGGAGGTTTTATGGAAATGGAGAGAGTGACACAAGCGAGAGATGTTTAAAAAGGACCAGGAGGGTTTTACAAAGTATTGAATCTGGGAAACAAATGAGAAGAGGCTGGGGATAATGATGTCTAAGAGAAACTGGGGATCCAGAGAGCATGGACACCAAGGAGGAAGCGACCTGCAGGAATTAGTGCTGAGAAGCAGTTTAGTGGGAGGAGGAGGAGATCTGGTCCAGATAGAGGCAAACAGTTCTTTCCCTCTCCCAAGCCTGGCAGTCAGTCCCGTAGGAAATAGGACAAGGGGGAAGGCCATTGGATCTGCCAGTCTTTCTGAAATACAGAAACTAAACCAGGGCTGCTACATCAGAACCACCCTGGCCGGCACTCCAATCATAATGCCGACAGTGGCCCCAGCTGAGAAGCCAAGAGAACTTCATTCTGAAGCATCTGTCATGGAAAGAAAAGAAGGCTGGGTGCAGTGGCTCATGCCTGTAATCCCAGAACTTTGAGACGCCGAGGCAGGTGGATCACGAGGCCAGGAGTTCAAGACCAAGGTCATTGTTTTTTTCTATACCATTAGAAAATTTCACCTTTTTGTGGTTGCATCTTTTTCTCATGTCTCAGTTATGGCCTGGCCAAGATGGTGAAAGCCCATCTCTACTAATAATACAAAAATTAGCTGGGTGTGGTGGCACGCACCTGTAGTCCCAGCTACTCAGGAGGCTGAGTCAGGGGAAAAACTTAAACCTGGGAGGTGGAGGTTGCAGTGAGCCAAGATCACGCCACTGCACTCCAGCATGGGTGACAGAGCAAGACTCCATCTCAACAAATAAAAAGAAAAAGAAGAAAAATATGAAAGTGATGTTATTTTACAGTCGGGTGCCCCCAGAACCAGCATGCAGCATGAAGTAGTGTCTAATTGTTCCTTCAAGGAATACATAATTCTTGTGGAAAGGGTGCTGGGCAGTGATTAGCCCACTATATTCCTGCAGTTTCAGTTTTTAAAAATTCCTCTCACCATGTTTCTAGATTGGCAGTGAGTCTTCTGTCAAATCCATACTGGCCATGCTGTACTCAGATATTTTTGAAGGCTTTGGGACATCAGAAAGGGTAATTGCTTTTTTCTATACCATTAGAATATTTCACTTTTTGTGGTTGCATCTTTATAGTATAGTAATTATACTATATGTATACAATATATAGTATACAGTATATATATATATATATGTCTACAAAGACATATATACAGACTTACAGACATATATACTTATATATATAAATTATATATACTCATATGTATACTATATGCTTTATATAGACTATGTATATATAAAGTCTATCTATCTATCTATCTATATATGTATCTCTCTCTTGCCATTCAGAGTCCCCATGGGTGAATCTCTGTATGTCTCCAACTGTACATCACTCACTGTCTGTACTGTGTCCCATGTGCTGTGCCCACAGCCTCATACAGTCACTGAAGTCAGAGCCAGGACACAGCTCAGGAGTCTTCTCTGAGGCTTCCCATCTGCTTATTTCCCTGCAGGATGAGCCAGAGGACACTTGGCTTCAACTGGCAACTCGATTTAGCCAAATTCAGGACAGGCCACCAGGGCTCTTTCTCCACACACACTGGTCCCACCCCAGGTGCAGTCAGGCAGGGCCAGTCACAGAGGAGCCTGAGGCAGAGCAGGGAGCAGAGTCTGAGCTGCTCCTCCCTCATCCAAGGGGCTTCCTCCTCTCATCTGGGGGAAAAGTGTGAGCTTGTTTCAAAGCCTCAGATGTTTCTTGAAGCTCATGCAGTAGGTAAAAGAAAACAAAGATGTGACAGAAAGGGATGTGTTGGTGACAACAAGAAGCAACTGATCTTGAGGCCTCTCCTTCTTGTCCCTCTGTGAAGCCTCTTCCACCGCATAAGGCTCAGGCCTGACAAAGCCCCCTCCCTACATTGCTCAGGCCGGACACAAGGTCAGTCATGAGAAATCAGAAAAACAAGGAAAACAGAGTCTGTAGAGACCAATTGGGAGGGTTCAGGAGGAGAATTTAGGATTTGCTTGTGCCTATGGGACACAGGCTGGGAATAAAAATGTTTTCCTGACTTTCTCTGAAAGCCAGATAGACTCCATCTAAAAACCTACTGCCAATGATGCTGGGATTCACTTACCAACGACTTTGATCTTCTTGAATGCGAAGCTTCTCTTGCCAGAAACTGAGTTCTGAGCAAAACAAACATAGAGCCCGCTATTCTTTTTAGTGATTTGGGGGAGAAGGACCTCTTTTCCTGGTGGCAGAAATGTCCCATTAACCATCCAAAGATACTCTGCTGGTGGGTTAGAGTCTGCAAAGCAGGAGAGGTGGAGGTTTCCTCCTTGATGGTAAAGGGTATCTGAAGGAGAAATCCTGGGGACATCTGGACCATCTGGAGCAAAAGATTAAAGCCACAGGTAACCTCCTCTGAGGGAAGAGGATGGTCCTGGTCATTAAAGTGTTACAGTGTTCCTCTGAGCTAAGACACACCCTGAAGTCCGAGCCAAACCCCCTCTGTGTTCACTGAGCCAAAGCCTGAAGTATTCACCTGTTTCTCCCATCACAAGCTGTTGACCCCAGGTCTCCCATGACAAGCATCCCTCCCCCTATATTCTTGGTCAAGACTGTGCCCACCCAGGTTTCCCAGGGCAAGAAGTCATGGCCAGCTTGGGTGTCCAGAAGTAAAGGTGTCGTACTTGAACCTGAGAGAGACTGAGAGTCCTGGCCTCTGGCTGTTTGGATTTGAGCTGGTAGCCGGGCCCACAGAGGAACAAAAGATACTCACAGAGGACATTTAGGGTGACTGGGTCACTGCGGATGGCATCCACTGAGGTCTGTATTTCACATTCATAGGATCCTGTATCATTTCTTGTGACACTGTGTAGAGTGAGGGTCCTGTAATCATGAGACAGCTGTATCCTGGGACTGAATGGGAGGCTCTGACCATTTACCCACCACCGGTAGGTGGAGTTTTCAATTTCAAGAACACAGGTTAAGGTTACATCATCCTCATGTTCCACGGCATTGAATTTGTTGCTAGTGATGGAGGCTTTGGGCAGCTGTGCTGTGGAGATAACAGAGAAGATTTCCCTGTGTGGCATCTTTGATTCCTCCACAGGCATCTTTCACTCAGAGTTGCATCTCCCACCTCTCAGCCCACCCAAGTCTTTGAAAGCCAATGGCTGGTATCTGTGTCACAAGACAGATGTACGATGATCTAAGCGCTCCAAGACAGTGAGGCCACCAGCTCTGTCTTAGGGAAGCACAGGCTTTCTCAGGTGTGAATTGAGCAGCAGTGTTGGGTCATGAACAGACATGTGAGTGGGAGTCACAGCCCCTGGTGCCCCTCACAGTCCTTCCCTAATCAGCTGACTGGCTGGCCCACCTTGTGTTCCTCACCTAGAATGTGTGACTGCTGGGTCTCTTCCAAATTCCATCCTACTTTGCTCCCTTAGATGTATTTTCTCTGCAGCTTCCCTTTCCAAGGACATTCTAGAGATGAGTAATAATGGGAGTTCCCATTGTCCTGAAACCCTGAAGGTACTGAGCAGCCTGGCCTAGGACTGGATGTTTCAGCAGAAATAAGCCAGGGGAGACCAGAGTCAAGCCTGGAGGTCAGTTCAGCCATCAGGCAGTGGAGGCACAAGGTGGGGCAGTTTTCCCCAGATGTTTCATAGTGCCTGACTTGAGCCAGTGACCTCTAAAGATAGAGCAGAGTCCAAGGAATGACCTAGAAATGGTGTAGGGGACAGACAAGAGCTGGTGGCTTTGGAGCAGAACCATATTCCCTGTCCTGGGTTCTTGAAGATTCTTCTCCTTCTGCAGAGGGCAGGTGAGGACCATGGAAATCCTTCTAGCAGTACACGTGGACATTTGCAAATGCAGGGCTGACTGGTGGAAATGGGGAGCATGAACTGCTGGAAATCTGGTCCTCACTGACCATGAGTGTTTGATGGATATGAGACAGAAATTTGGGAAGAAGTTTTGCAAATATTTTCTTTCATTGAACATTCTACTCTCTGATTCCATGGGTTTGACTACTCCAGGGACCTCATATAAGTGGATTCCAGAGTGAATCAGAGGAGAGACTGCTGGTTGCCAGGAGCTGGTAGTGGGGAGAATGAGGAGTTATTGATGGGTGTGCAGTTTCAGTTATGGGAGATGCGGAGGTTCTAGACATCTGCTGTACAGCGATGCCTGTAGTTCACACAGATTGAGTATTTCTTATGCATAAGACTTAGGATGAAAGGTTTTGTATTTCTGACATTTTTTGATTCTGAAATATTTGCCATATACTTCCTGATTTGCATCCCAAATCTGAAAGATTCAAAATCCAAAATGCTCCAGTGAGTATTTCTTTGCAGCATCAGATTAGCAGGCAAAAGTGGGAGTGGACAAGTCTGATACATTCCTGCCTTCTTTTGTTCCTCACCACGTTTCTAGCTTGGTGATTAGTCTTTGGTGAATTCCCTACTGGCCCTGATGCACTCGTATATTTTTGAATGCTTTGAGATGTGAGAAGGGCTGGTTGTTATTTTCTGTGTCACTAGAACTTTCCACCTTCCCATGGTTGCTTCTTTCTCTCAGTGTCTATGTTGTGGCAGTCATTAATAAGAACCTGTCAGGTCAGATTTAGGACAGATGTTTCTAATTCTGCAGAAACTGTTAC
This sequence comes from Aotus nancymaae, assembly GCF_030222135.1. Classification (NCBI taxonomy): domain Eukaryota; kingdom Metazoa; phylum Chordata; class Mammalia; order Primates; family Aotidae; genus Aotus; species Aotus nancymaae. The sequence goes on along the minus strand of NW_026988441.1, from coordinate 11,564,986 downwards.
TGGGATTCTGGTAGGGGTTAGGCTGAAGCTGCAGCTCACTTTGGGTAGTGCTGTCTTCCTAACAGTATTGAGTCTTCAAGTCCATGCAAATGAAATGTCTTTCCATTTATTGATGTCATCTTTAAATTCTTTCAGCAATGTTTTGTAGTTTTCAGAGTAGAATCCTTTGACCTTTCTGTTTAAAGTTACTTCAAAATATTTTATTCTATTTGATGTTAAAGTCAATTGAAATTCTTTTCTTAATTTCCTTTCAGATTGTTCATTGTTAGTGTATAGTCTAGAGAATCATCTAGAAAGAGTGAAGTGGACAGGCCAAAGCTGGTGGCTTTGGAGTAGAAACATCCCCTGTCATGGGTTTTTGATGTCCCCTCTCCCTTTGCAGAGGGCAGGTGGTTCTTTCCTGCTATCCAGATAGACCTCACTGGGAGACATTGCCAGTACTCTAGGGATCCACTTACCGGGGACTGTCATCCTCTTGATTATGAGATTTGTTCTGCCAGTGTTTGAGTTATGGATGACACAGTTATAGACCCCTCCATGTCTTAGTGATTTTGGGGATAAAGAACACTTGTGCTGATTGCTGGAACTTCCCATCAATCAGCCAAGAATGCTCTTCCAGTGGGTTAGAGTCTGTGAGGCAGGAGACCTTGGGGATTTCCCCTGGATGGTAATAGTTGTATGAAGAAGAAATGGTAGGGGCATCCAGGCCATCTGGAGCAAAGAGAATAAAGCCACAGGTGATATTGTCAGGGGGAAGGGGAAGCTCCTGGTCTGTGGAAGGGCCATAGTGACCATGTGAACCACTCACAACATGTAAGTCCCAGGCAAACCCCTTCTGTGTTTACTGATCTGGAGCCTGAGACACTCACCTGTTTCTTTCATCACAAGCTGTGGACCCTGAGCCTCCTGTGACAGGAGCAGCCTCTTTCTTCCCTTTTTTGATTAAGGCTAGGCCTACTCTGGTTTGCCCAGGGCAGAAAATCATGGCCAGCTTCGATGTCCAGGGTTAAAAGTCTCTGTATTTGGACCTGAGAGGCCTGGCCACTGGCCATGTGTATCTGGGATGGAAGCCTGGGCCCACAGAGGAACAGACGATACTCACGAAGGACATTCAGGGTGACTGGATCACTGCGGCTGGCACTCACTGGGTTCTTCACTTCGCATTCATAGGATCCTGCATCATTCTCCGTGACATTGAATAGAGTGAGGGTTCTGTTGTCATTGGACAGCTGCAGCCTGCTACTGATTGGGAGGCTCTGACCATTTATCCACCACAGGTAGCTTGCTTCCCGAATCTCAGGTTCACAGGATAAGGTCACAGTGTCAGTCTTCCTGGGGTTTGAGTTGCTGCTGGTGATGGAGGGCTTGGGAGTCTCCACTGTGCAGATAACAGAGAGAAGATTACCCTGTGTGGCACCTTTGATTCCTCCAAAGGCATTTTTCAGTGAGAGTTGGCATCTCCCACCTCTCAGCCTACTGAAGTCCTTAAAAGCCCATGGCAGGTGTGTGTGTGTGTGTTACAAGACAGATGCATGGCAATCTGAGGGCTCAGAGATAGTGAGGCTGCCTGCTTTATGTGGGAGAAGTACAGACTTTCTCAAGCGTGAATGGAGCAGCTCTGTTGTGACACAGGACCAAGAGTCACAGCTCCTGGTGCGTCTCTGAGTCCCTCCCTCTCCAGCTGCCTGCCTGGCCCACCTTGTGGTCCTCACCTGGAACATGCAGCTGCTGGAATCTTTTCAGTTTCAGTTTTACTTTTCCCCCTGGTATGTTTTCTCTGCAGCTTCCCTTTCCAACGACATCCTAGAGATGGGTGATGATGGAACTTACCATTGTCCTTTGGGTACCCTGTGGGTACTGGGAAGCCTGGAATGGGACTGCGTACTTCAGGAGAAGTAACAAAGGGGAGGCCAGGGGCAAGCCTGGAGGTCAGTTCAGCCATCAGGCAGTGGAGGCCCAAGGTGGGGCAGTTTCCCCCAGGGGTTTCATAGTGACTGACTTGAGCCAGTGACTCTAAAGATAGAGCAGAGTCCAAGGAATGATCTAGAAAGAGTGAAGGAGACAGGCAAGAGCTGGCAGCTTTGGAGCAAGACCATGTTCCCTGTTCCGGGTCCATGATACTCTCTTTCCCCTTGTAGAGTGAAGGTGAGGACCATGTGGATCTTTCTAGAAATACATGTGGATGTCTGCAAATGCAGAACTGGCTGGTGGAAAGCGGGAGCAGGAACTGCTGGAAATCTGCACCTCATGGATCATATGTGTTTGGACATGAGACCAAAATTTGGGAAGAAGTCTTGCAGATACTTTGTCTCATTAGACATTCTACTCTGTGATTCCAGGATTTTGACTACTCTATGGACCTCATATCAGTGCATTCCTGAGTGAGTCAGAGAATAGAATGGTAGTTGCCAGGAGCTGGGGTCAGGAGAATAGGGCATGGTTCAATGGGTGTGCAGTTTCAGTTATGCAGGATGAGGAGGTTCTAGAGATCTGCTGTACAGCTTCATGCCTATAGTTTATATGAATAAAGGATTCCTTATGCAGAAAGCCTAAAACCAGAAGTGTTTTGGATTTCTAGCTTGGTTTGATTTTGGAATATTTGCAGTGTACTTAATGGTTTAGCATCCAAAATCTGAAAAAATTTAAATCCAAAATGCTCCAGTGAGCACTTCTTTCTCGCATCACAGAAGTGGTGAGGAGTGTTGGATTTTGGGGCATTTCAGATTTTGGATTTTTAGATTTTGGCTGCTCAATTTGTAATAATATAAAAAGTTGTCAGGAGTTCAGACCTCATGTTATGTTCTGACTCTAGTAACAAAAAATATTTGGTGGCAACATGAAAATTTTTTCATAAGTCGACATTTTTATTGATGGTCCAAACATCTAAGATCAATTGCTGGCAGTAGTATTTCTCTTGATAGCAAAATAAGGTTTAGGTGTGTTGTGAATTCCAGCAGGATCACACTATGCTCAAAGGAAGAAGCCGAAGGTGAGTTTAAATGAGCCACTCCCTAAGTAGAGAGTCCCAATCAAAGGACAGAACTGGTGAGAGAGAGAGTCTTAGGTGTGTCAATTACATAAAGGGAGGAATGATGCCAAATTAAGAGAAGTGATGTGTGTTGTGTTAGTAAATATAGAAAGAGCTCCCTGCTTCTCATTTCTGTGCAGAGTTAGGAAAAATGGGGAGGAGCCCACAACAGGTATGTGAAATGCTTTCTTCATTTTCTCGTAACCTCAGGAAACACAACTAGAGTTTAAATTCATGTTAATTAGAAAGAGTCTAAGTGAGATGCCAGTGGCTTGTGTGTCTCTCCACATGAAGAACCCCAACTTATGAAAATGGCATCATCATGAGGAAACAGGTGAATGTGGAACAGACAGTAAAACCATCAGATAGCACCCACCTCACCACCTCCAACTGCTCCCCCAAACCACCGGTATTCCCATTACATGTATGTTACAGACTTTGTAGTTTACCCACAGCTATAAAATTTAAAAATTGCTATTTTCAATATAAAATATTAAACATGTAGTTGACTATCTTGTTCTGCTTGTTTTTTCCACCCTTTTTGAACTTCCTGTTTCAGTTTTGGATGTTCCTATTGACACATCCTCCAGCTAGGGATTCTTTCCTCGGCTGTGTCCAGTCTATCAGTAAGCCCATCAAAGGCATTCTTCATTTCTCTAACGGTAGTTTTTGTCTCTAGCATTTCTGTTGATTCTTTCTTAGAATATTCATCTCTCTGCTTACATCATTCATCTGTTCCTGCATGGTGTCTATTTTTAAATTATAACCCTTAATCACATTTCATTTAAATTCCCAGTATGGGCTGTGTGCAGTGGCTCACACCTTTAATCCCAGCACTTTGGGAGGTCGAGGTAGGCAGATCACCTGAGGTTGGGAGTTTGAGACCAACTTGACCAACATGGAGAAATGCATCTCTACTAAAAATACAAAATTAGCCAGGCATGGTGGCAGGAGCCTGTAATCCCACCTACTCAGGAGACTGAGGCAGGAGAATCACTTGAACCTGGGAGGGAGAGGTTGCAATGAGCTGAGATTCTGCCACTGCATTCCAGCCTGGGCAACAAGAGTGAAAACTCCATCTCAAAAAAAAAAAAAAAAAATTCCCAATCTGATAATTTCAACACATCTGTCACATCTATGTTTTGTTCTGATCCTTGCTCTTTCAAATTGCATATATATTCATATATATATAAAATATATATATTTTATATATATATACACAACATATATATGTTAATATATTATATATATGTTATATATTTGTTACATATATATGTTAATACATTATATGTTAATATATATGTTAATATATTACATATATATGTTAAACATATATATGTTTATATATATAACATACATATATTATATATATATATATAAATGTCACAAGTGCCCTTTTTGACATTCACAGTGGAGGATACAGCCCAGGACACAAAAACTTGAAGCCTCTCGGGTTTGTCCTCATTATAGGTGAGACATAATGGCTAGAGGAATTTGGAGTGGGATATTTTCTCTCCTCCAGGCCATTTATGCTCTGACAAAACCCTAGCTGATTAGGCTGTGGTAAAATAGTTTCTCTTAAAGGGAGGTCTTATTAAGAAGAATAGAATTCACTGGCATATCTTCAGGTTGTTCCTTTACCCTCACCCCACAGAAAGGATGAGGATAGTTTTAGTGAATATTCACTGCAAAAGCCTGGTAGAGCTCCAGAAGCTAAGAGTCACAAAAAGTGCCCCTGTTGTCAAAAGTGGTCCATCCCCTCAAGTGTTTCCCTCTGGGTCTTGTCCTCATTGATTCTTTGGAAACTCACCAGTTACAGTTCAGGTTCTCTGTCCCCAGCACTGGTTCCCACTGGGGTTTCTGTGCCGGGGTTTCTGCTCAGATGAGGTTGCTGATCTGTCTTTGCCTGTCACTCTCTCCAATATGTGGGTCAGTTGGCACTGAGACCTCACATCTCTGAGGGATTTTGAAGAGTTGTTGATTTTTGAGTTTGTTCAGTGTTTTACTTGCTGTTGGAACTGAATGACAAATCTCCAGCTTGTTATGTGCCTGACAGGAAACCAGAAGCCTCTAGGAAGTGACTGGAGAATGTGAGCTCCACAGCAGGTTGCGGATGTAATCACGAGTGACATGGGTGAAATGAGCCCATGGGGTTTGGGGACTGCAGGCTTGTCCAGCCTGTGACTCCCCGGTGAGTCAGTGCAAAGATGACAACAGTGAGAGCAAACTAGATGGCCGACTCCATCCAGTGTCTAGCCTCAGGCTGGCTGTCCTCACTCATTCCTGGGCATAGGCCAGGCTAACCATGGGCGGAATTTAGTTTATGCTTTAACTTTGAAGCAAGAGTGATAATCGCTCCTCCGTGAAACTAATTCCCTTATTGCCCAGAGGCTGCCTTTGTAAAACTAATGAAAGATCATGAGATTAAGATTATAGGAGCAGCCTGAACTCTGCTAAAATGTAGGCACAGTCTATAATCCCTTATTGTTCCAATGTCATTAGACTGGAGTTTACAAAATTAGTGATGAATTGCTCCTGTAGATAACATCACTATTGTAGAACCTCAGATTGGTCTTTTGAGATGTTTCTCAGATTTTGCATTCTGGCAACCAGCTGACATCCTCTGTACCGAAGACTAATGGCTCATCCAGTCATGTGGTATCCACCTAGAGGCGGATTCCACAAAGACAGATCATTTCCCCCTACCTGCATGATTTCATCCCCAAACAATTAGCAGTACTTATTTTTGAGTCCTTTGTCCCTGAAACTCCTTGAAAATTTTTTTTTTTTTTTTTTTTTTATTAAACAGAGTCTCACTCTGTCACCCAGGCTGGAGTGCAGTGTCTCAATCTTGGCTCACTGCAACCTCCGCCTCCTGGATTCAAATGATTCTCCTGCCTCATCCTCCAGAGTATCTGGGACTAAAGGCATGTGCCACCACGCCTGGCTAATTTTTTTGTAGAGACAGGGTTTCATCATGTTAGCCAGGATGGTCTCAATCTCCTGACCTTGTGATCCACCCGCTTCAGCCTCCCAAAGTGCTGGAATTACAGGCATGCGCCACTGTGCTCGGCCAACTCCTTGAAAATCTCTAACTTTTGACCCACTGGGGAGGCTGATTGGAGAAATATTAAACCTCTGTCCTCCTGTTTGGCAGACTTGGAGTAATTAAAATCTTTCTTTACTGCAAATCACTATGTCTATAAGTTGGTATTGTATTTGCAGAAAGCCAGAAGAACTTGTCTGGCAGTTATAGGAGTGGATGGAGGTACTGCCCATCCCTGTCCCATGGTGTTTTCCACAGGTCAGCCTCACACAGGGAAAGAGCCCTGGATGGGGACACAGTGGAAGCTCATTCTCTTAGTGACCTGGGGACATTGGCTTGAGATGTCCTGGCAGGAGCGGCAACTCCAGCTGCTTTCTGTGCCTTTCCTAATTCCTGGGAGATGGGCCCGGGCACACTGTGAGTTGGAAGGGAACGGAATCGTCAGCCTACTTAAAGGGAATGTCTGGAGAAGTCCTAAGGTGGAGGAAACTGTGCAGGACATGCCTTGCCAGTTAGAATGAAGGGGGAGGAAGATGAGGGACACGGAGGAACAGAGAGAGCCAGAGACACCGATGGCAGTGAGCAGAGGGGGCTACAGTGACCTCAGAGACCTGAGGGACCGGGTGCCCCCAGTGCCACAGTCCAGGACCAGGGGGCCCTGAAAACCTTCCAGTGGCCAAGGAGCTTCAAAGTCACATGAGGTGGGGTGGCTTTCGGGCAAGAGGTAGAGGGGGGATGAAACATAGGTGTCAGCCTCTGAAGGACAAAGAACAGGTGTGGCTAGAACCTCCTAGGATTCTGCATCCAGGATCCAGTCCCTAAAGAGGTTATGGATCATTCCTTCCTTCATTCAATTCCTTCATTTTTGATGTGAGAACTCCTGAGTATGTGTCTCTTGCTGGGCCTGTGCTGGTGCAGGGTGTGAATGGGGAAAGAAAACAAAGGCCTCTCCTGTATCCTCTCACGAGAGTGACGTCACCACTTTGGGAAACACCGGATTTTAGATTCAGTGATCGGGGTTAAGATCTAAGGGGGAGGCCGGGACAGTTTTGCCCTGACTCTGACAGTTGAGGCAGGCGATTTAGTTGTGGAGTACAACTAATCAACTGTCCATTTGCCCTCACTTCTCTGAGGTTTGGATGCCTAAGAAGAAAGGATTTGAGCCAGTAAATGACTATAGGGTCCTTAGACCCCAGTAAGCCCTCACTTTTGGTGGAGAGGATGGGCCTGTGGCTGCAGACAGACTTCACGGGACTCTGACCTTCCCTTGGTGTTTGTGTGACTCTGGTTGGGTGACTGTGCCTTCCTGTGCCTCAGTTTTCTCTCCATCAAATAAGCTTTTTCTCCATCGAATTCTGTGGCTTTTCATGCTATCTGTAAATACACTTTAAATTACTCACCGACCTAATGCTTGGCACAGAGGAGGTGTTCCCACAAACATCATTTATTATGAGTTGCCTCCATGAGAGAGCACCTTTAGGTCAGATCCCTGTGGACAAGCTGCTGCCAGGTACATCTTCTGTCTTCTGTTTCTGCTTCTGGGGACACTGGACTTTCTATGGAGTGTCCCAAACCTCCCAAGGTAGTTGGCTGATGGCCTACAAAGCTTGTCTTTCTGTCCTCTCTACTCTGAGTATCGGGTGAAGAAGGTTCTGTCCTTGCCCAGATGAGGCTCTGAGGGCTGAGCCCTGGCTGGTGAGCAGCTCCAGGAGCCACAGTCCTCAGACAGCTGGTAAATCCTGGCTCCCAGTAATCCCTGCCCAGGAAGCCACAACCCGGCCCTCGCACAGGCTCCTCAGCTTTATCTGGAGTAAGGATTTTGGGATAGGGTCTGGGGTTGGGGCTTCTAGGGCTGAGCTGCTCTGAAAGTATCCCAGGGGACCCCTCAGGCCAAGCCATACTCCATTCTCCAGGATCTTCCTCAGGGTGAGGTTTATGGAGAGGGCATGAGGTGCTTGGCTGAGACTGATCTCCTGCTGAGTCCCCCCATCAGACTGTCCTTCCTCTGCAGTGAATGTCTGTGGGGTCTGGATGCAGGAAAGGAATTCTGATCTGTGGAAGTTTGTTTCCCCTGCATGTGTCCTGTGCTAAATGCCCAAACCCCAACATGGGACATAATGCAGAGAGGGACACAGACAGTCCAGGTCTGACAATCCTGTGTGTGCAAAGTAGAAGTGACCACCCCCCACCCGACACCACCCAGGGATCCTGTGGAATCACTCACGGTGTAACGTGAAATGTCGAGTTACTCCTTTATTCCTATCACCATGTGTGGTGACTTGCAGTGTGTAGGATCCTGCGTCATTCAGGGTGACCTTCTCAATCAGCAGGGATGCATTGGAATATATTGTTTCTCGTCCACTGTATGCAGGCCCCAATATAATTTCGTGAGTGTCTATTAAATATGCTGTAAGGTAATGGTGGATGTCCTTGATTTTCCCTCTGTACCAGCTGTAGCCAGTAAGATTCTGGGGCAAATTGTGGACAAGTAGAAGAACATCCTTCCCCTCTGAAACAACGTGTGGCTGGGCTTCGATCATGACTTGGGCAGTGGCGGGTGGGTTCCAGAAGTTTAAAAGTGATGCTAGGAGGTAGAGAGAGCATCTGTCAATATGGAGACCTTTATATTCGGGTGAAAAGATGGGGCTCGGTCCTGAGATGGTCTCTTCAATCCTCAGCCTTGAAGAGACACACACATACACCTTTTGTGTTTGTGTGTCCTACTGTTCTACTGGGTCAAGGTCAGCAGCATGAACCCCATTCCTTCAACACTTCTGACCTTGGCCTTTTTGCTGTTTGGAATCCTCTTCCCTCAGGGCTGCCTGGCTCCCTCCCCACTGCCCTCAGATCCTGTTCACATCAGGGCACCCTTAGAAGCCTTCTTTCTTGACACCTCCTCTGGAGACCCTGGGTTTCCCTTTCTGACCTTTCCCTGCTCTGTTCCCTCCAGGGCTCTTGTCAACACCTGACCTCACATTCTAGATCTCTTTGCATGTTTGTCTTCCTCCCCATGAGAGCATGAGCTCCATGAGGACAGACGCTTTGTGATCTTGGTTGCACCCTAGTACCTGGGAAAGACTGCAGTCTCCTGTAGATGTGAGAGTTCCCGGAGCCCTCCACATCCTGGTGGTGTTTTTTTCCTTTCCCAACTGTTGAGGTTTTTGGCTGAGGACACTGTTTCATGCCCTGCTTATGTTTTTAAGTGTCATTGATATAGTTATTCTCATTTTATGAAATGTAGTGGCCAGTGATAATTAACCAAGAAAACAGAACACCTAAGATTTTCTTGCCTCTTACCAATTCCAGTTCACTGAGATTTTCCTGTTTTGACCCCTGTCCCTTTCTGGTGTATTTTCCCCCTATCTAGGCTCCAACAGAGCCTTGTTTCTTTTTTAGAGCCCCCTCCTCCCCAGGAGACCCCAGCCAGTAACTGCACTTCCTCCTCCTGTGCTCTCCTCACCTGTGAGCAGGAACCCCTGCCAGGTGATGCGCTGTGTGCAGGGAGGTGCTAAGGGGAACACCATGGTCTCTGCTGCCTGCGTGTCCTCCTCTGTGGAGATGAGCCTGGGATCCAGAAACTTTCAGATCCTGGCTGCCAGCTCTGCTGTTCTTCCTCCGTCTGCACTGAGCCTCTTCCCTGGCAGGAGCACTTATCAGTCTCATGGGCGGGGTCTGTACCCAGGACACCTCTCGTCCCCTCCCCTCAGTCGTGCCTCCTTTTCCCTCCTTCTCTTTTTCCTTTTTTCTGTGTTTCAGGCCCCTGGGAACTGCTCTGCCTCCTTCAGCAGATTCTCTCACCCACCTCTACACACACTATGTGCAGAATCACAGACACACACACACACACACGAGACACACACAGACACATACAGTCACACACATACCCTATAGGTTGGGCAAGCACAATCGTGAGCCTCAGCCTCCTGCTGTCCCCATGGCTCTGGGTCAGGATGCACATTCACACCCTTTGCCCTCTCTCATCCCCATCTGGTTCTTCCCTTCAGTGCAGGGGCCTGGGGCTGCACCAGGTCCCTGTCACAGGGACGCCTGACTGTGCTGTGGGTGAGCTGAGTGTTGGCTGGTGAGAGGGACCCTTCCTTTCTCTGATTGCATCTAACTTGGCTGCAGTTTCCAAGGATGGACATTCAGGACCTGGGTGTCCCAGAAAACTGTCCTTCCTGGAGGTGTGCAGGGTAAATCTCTCATGCCTCTTGGGAGGAGAGGCCTCTGCTGGTTGCTCAGTGGGGCCTGTGAGTCCCATGGTCACAGGGACAGTTCTCAGTCATTCTCTTGCTCCCCGGTGTCTGACAGGTGAGCTGGGGTTCAGGGTTTTTCACGTTCTCCCTGACCATCTTGAGTGTCCTCTCCTCTGCCCAGCTGGTTGTCCTGTGGTCCCTGCACCTTTCCCGTGGTGGTGCCGCAGGATGTTGGGGTTCACTCGGGGTGGCTGGCAAAATATTAAGGAAATATTAGGGAAAGTTAGAAGAATATAGTCTCAAACCTTTGGGAAGGCCTAAAGGTTTTGATGGAACAGACTGAAGGCAGCCAGTTCATGACGTTAGAATTTTACGTCATAGGGTAAAAGAGCAATCAAGTTTCCCCAGCTAAGTCTGTTTATCCCACATCCCTTTGTCTCTACTCTGATTTGTTTGATCATGTAACCTTTCTGCAGGATGACCCTCTCAGGGGAGGTCAAAGGGGAATTACGCGTTAATAGTGTTTACTCTGGGCCCCAGAACCTAAAGCTTTCATGGTTCGTAAAACCACTCTTTTAACCATGTTAATTATCCACAAGCATGTTGACTTAGAACCTCTGTTCTCAAATATATCCTGAATGAATGTGAGGATGGAGAGGGAGTCTTGGTCAGTCGGCTGCAATTGCCCTCTGAAAGCACCTGATGACCATCCCTAGCCCACTGGAATCACTGTAATGGGTGTGAGAGTGCATTTATTCATCTGTTGCTGAGTCAAGGTCTGCAGGACAGACCTCTGCAGGTGGTGGTGACTCTGACCTGATCGAGATCTCAGCAGGAAGCGGGGAGTTACCTATGAATCCTGCAGGACATGGCTAATTAACACTCAGGAGGGGAAGCCTGGGACAGCAGGAGCTCAGAACTGGAGAGATTCATCCTGACTTACTACGTGGCCATAATGGGCTCAGCCCTCCATGTACTGACATACTCAGTGATCTGTTCTGAGGGTTTTGACCTGGCCAAGCTGCTCTATCTAGAGGAAGAAAAGGCAGTGGCCAGAGAGCCTGTCTGGAGGGATGTTGCTCACACCTGAGAGGGTGAGTTGGGGTGGGTTGTTTCTGGGAGCAAAGGGAACTAATTCCCTCCATTTTCCCCCATGCACACAGGAGAGGTCTGTTTTCCCCCGTGACTTCACCAGGGACAGCCGGGGGTAGGCAGCCACATCCCAGATGGTACCCTTGTATGACCACCACATGCACTGAGCCTCCTGGGGTGCAGCAGGCAGGTCACAGGGTGTCTGGCTGATTCCCAGGGACTGTGTGGGCCCCCAGGCAGCTGCTGTTGTGTGTCAGTGCTAGGCTTGGCCTGGGATGCCCCAGAGAACAAGACGGATGGAGCGTGGGTGGGCATTTAGGGAACAGTGACAGAAAGAGTTGATGAGGATGGAAGGAGTTCATGAAGGGAAAGTGTCCAGTGTGGCTTCACGTGCACCAGTGCTGCCCTGGGAGATCTCCTACTGGCTGAGACCCAAGAAAGAAGGAATATGGGGGAAGGAGCTGTTTGTAGAGGGAGCGGCTGCCAGGCTGTAGGGAAGAGCTGACAGTCCCTGTGGGGATGTCAGAGGGCGAGGAGGATGTGGGAGGATGTGAGCCAAGGTGACCCTGGTGAGGGCGGACCATGCTGGGCTGTGGGCCCTGAGAGAAGTCAGCAACCCCCAGGGAGGCTCCAAGCCAGGAGGGACTCTTCCGCCCTCTGGTGGATGGGGAGGGAAGTGTGGATGGCAGCATTCCCAGGCCAGGGTGTTTTATTATTCCTCATGAATCTGCACATTCCACATGAGGTCACACATATGTCATGTGACAGCTCCATCACCTTCCAGCCCGGTGAGTCCCACTCTCCGTAGCTGTAACTTTACTGTTCTCCCTCTTTCACAATCAACCAGGGGTCCCAAATGCAGATTGTTGTCACCTCCTGTGGTCTGTGTGTGTGTGCAGTAGGCAGCACGGTGGATACCATGGGGGCAGTGACGTCTGGGGCTGAGCACTGCACATGGGTTTAGGAGCAGAAGAGGGAGAAGCAGGGCGGGAAGATCAATGTCAGGGGAGCAGGGACAAGTCATTTTCATTTTCACTCCCAGAGGCCAGAACCCAATATCCTGACTCGAGGGCACAGCGCCACACCCTGCTGGTGTCCTTGGATGTCTTGAGTGCTCATAACGTCATATTGCCTTAACATTTATTTTTTCAGGTGTAGGTTTACTTGCCTCACATCAGAGGCAGGGCTTGGTCACCATGGCAGTTTCTAATACTGTACCTGGTTCAAGTGGCTCCAGTTGGTGGCCAGAGATAAAATCTTAGAGGCATCTCTCATGCTTGGTATGCTGGGCTCCCCTCTCTCCAGCTGCTTTCTTTAAACTGACAGTTCTGACATTTGCCCTCAAATTTAAAGTGACCACCTCTCAGTCACAGCTTGATCCCCTGGCCCCAGTGTTTAACTGCTTTAATCCCACCCATCAAAGCCCCCTGCTGGAAACCTGTCAGATAACACCCTGGACCCACTAAAGTCATCGGTCTACAGTCTCTTCTCTCTTCCCTGCGTTGGCTTTCTGACCTCTAGGTCTGTGGTGTCCAGAGGTACCATGTGCTCTTCAGTGTCTGCTAGGTCAGTAGTGATAACTTTCCCCTTCACATTGTGTTTGTATCACTGACCATTTGCCTGCCATTCAGGACCTAATGTTGAGGCGGTCCCATGGGACCTCTGCAGGTTCAGCCCAATGGAGCTCTGCTGTAGTTATCTCATGAATGAAGGAGGACAAACGAGGAAATAAAGACAAAGGTTCTGTTTGAAAGAAGGGGTCAGGGGACTCTTTGCTTCTAGTGAACATAGTCCCTGAGCTTTTACAGCCCTTCATTTTTATTTTATTTATTTTGAGACAGTCTTGCACTATTGCCCAGGCTGGAGTGTAGTGGCATGATCTCAGCTCACTGCAACCTCCGCCTCCCGGATCCAAGCAGTTCTCCTGTCTCAGACTCAGAAGCAGCTGGGATTACAGGCAACTACCACCATGCTCAGCTAATTTTTTTTTTTTGTATTTTTAATAGAGATGCGGTTTTATTATGTTGGTCAAGCTCATTTCAAACTCTTGACCTCATGATCCACCTGCCTCTGCCTCCCAAAGTGCTGGGATTACAGGCATGAGCCTTCATATTTATTATGTAAAGTGAATAGGGAGGAGGGGGTGATTGTCACTCAGCTACTTGATTTATCACATGGACCACTTTGCTTGTTCAACAGGTCCCAGATGTTCAGGTAGATAATAACCTCCAGGAGTATAGATGACCTCAAGGAGCACGGGACCTGGGACGTGACTGCCCTCAACATTCCTTCTGGTGGCAGATGCAGTTTGTCAGTTTCCTGACATCCTGCTTTCATCAGGACAGGTTGCTGTTTACTCATGTAGCCTCCAGAGGTATATTGAGTTGGTCACGTCCCACATTCTTGGGGTCTCCAGCATCTCCCCCTTTCATTCTTTGTATTAATTGAATAAAGGTAATTCTAGGCTGGGCAGCTTTCAGTTACTGGTTGGTGGTCCACCTGATCCTGTAGACTACGAACAGAAAACAGAGACATAATAGCATTATTCCTATAATGATAAAAGAAACATTGAGATTATGTTTAAGATAAGTCCCAGGGTTAAGGCTCTCCAAGGCCTGCTGGAATTCTGTCCAGGATTCTAAAGAAGGAGTTTGCTTATTCAAGTCAAGAATTTTGTTTTGTAAATCACTGAAATTGAAAGTAACATTGGAGTAAGAGCTCCTTGTTATGAGCCTTTACGAGGTTCCACGGATATTCACTTTGATTGTATTCCAAACTGTTTACACAGATGTGAGTATGGTTAAAATGACAGCACTATTGCTGCAGCGATTGCAAACTTTTTTTAAATTGCATTTTAGGTTGTGGGGTACACATAAAGAACATGTAAGATTGTTGCATCGGTACACACATGGCAGTGTGGTTTGCTGCCTTCCTCCCCATCACCTATATTTGGCATTTATTCCTATGTTATCCCTCCCCAACTCCCCACCCCCACTACAGATCCCAGTGTGATGCTCCCCTCCTTGTGTCCATGTGTTCTCTTGTTCAACACCCACCTATCAGTGAGAATATGTGGTGTTTGATTTTCTGTTCTTGTGTCTGAGAATGATGGTTTCCAGGTTCATCCATGTCCCTACAAAGGACACGAACTCATCTTTTTTTATGGCTTTATAGTATTCCATAGTATATATGTGCCACATTTTTCCTGTCCAGTCTATCATCAATGGGCATTTGGGTTGGTTCCAAGTCTTTGCTATTGTAAACAGTGTCACAGTGAACATTCGTGTGCATGTGTCCTTATAATAGAACGATTTATAATCCTTTGGATCTATACCCAGTAATGGGATTGCTGGATCAAATGGAATTTCTATTTCTAGGTCCTTGAGGAATTGCCACAGTCTTCCACAATGGTTGAACTTACACTCCCACTAACACTGTAAAACTGCTCCTATTTCTCCACATCCTCTCCAGCATCTGTTATCTCCAGATTTTTTTAATGACCACTATTCTAACTGGCATGAGGTGGTATCTCAATGTAGTTTTGATCTGCATTTCTCTAATGACCAGTGATGATGAGCATTTTTTCATATGTTTGTTGGCCTCATATATGTCTTTTGAAAAGTGTCTGTTCATATCCTTCACCCACTTTTGAATGGGTTTGTGGTTTTTCTAGTAAATCTGTTTTAATTCTTTGTAGATTATGGATATTAGCCCTTTGTCAGATGGGTACACTGCAAAAATTTTTTTCTCATTCTGTTGGTTGCTGGTTCACTCTGATGACTGTTTCTTTTGCTGTGCAGAAGCTGTGGAGTTTGATTAGGTCCCATTTGTCTATTTTGGCTTTTGTTGCCATTGCTTTTGGTGTTTTAGTCATGAAGCCCTTGCTTATGCCTATGTCCTGAATGGTTTTGCCCAGGTTTTTTTCTAGGATTTTTATGGTGTTAGGTCTTATGCTTAAGTCTTTAATCCATCTGGAGTTAATTTTAGTGTAAAGTGTCGGGAAGGGGTCCAGTTTCTGCTTTCTGCACATGGCTAGCCAGTTTTCCCAACACCATTTATTAAACAGAGAATCCTTTCCCCATTGCTTGTTTTTGTCAGGTTTGTCAAAGATCAGATGGTTGTACATGTGTGGCATTGCGTCCGAGGTCTCTGTTCTGTTCCATTGGTCTATATCTCTATTTTGGTACCAGTACCATGCTCTTTTGATTACTGTAGGCTTGTAGTATAGTTTGAAGTCAGGTAGTGTGATGCCTCCAGCTTTGTTCCTTTTGCTTAGAATTGACTTGGCTATGTGGGCTCTCTTTTGGTTCCATATGAAGTTTAAGGTGGTTTTTTCCAATTCTGTGAAGAAGGTCATTGGTAGCTTGATGGGGATACTATCGAATCTATAAATTACTTTGGGGAGTATGGCCATTTTCACAATATTGATTCTTCCTAACCATAAGCATGGAATGTTTCTCCAACTGTTTGTGTCCTCTCTTATTTCATTGAGCAGTGGTTTGTAGTTCTTGAAGAGGTCCATTACATTCTTTGTTAGTTGTATTACTAGGTATTTTATTCTCTTTGTAGCAATTGTGAATGGCAGTTTGTTCTTGATTTGGCTCTCTTTAAGTCTGTTATTGGTGTATAGCAATGCTTGTGATTTTTGCACATTGATTTTGTATCCTGAGACTTTGCTGAAGTCACTTGTCAGTTTCAGGAGATTTTGGGCTTAGACTATGGGGTCTTCTAAATATATAATCAATCATGTCATCTGCAAATAGAGACAGTTTGACTTCCTGTTTTCCTAATTGAATACCCTTTATTTCTTTTTCTTGCCTGATTGCTCTGGTTAGAACTTCCAATACTATATAGAATAGGAGTGGTGAGAGAGGGCATCCTTGTCTAGTGCCAGATTTCAAAGGGAATGCTTCCAGTTTTTGCCCATTCGGTATGCTATTGGCTGTGGGTTTGTTGTAAAGAGCTTTTATTATTTTGAGATACATTCCATCAATAGCTAGTTTGTTGAGAGTTTTTAACATAAAGGGCTGTTTCAGAGAAGGCTTTTGACAAGATTCATCTATTGAGATAATCATGTGGTTTTTGTCTTTGGTTCTGTTTATGTGGTGAATTATGTTTATAGACTTGTGTATGTTGAACCAGCCTTGCATCCCCGGGATGAAGCCTACTTGATCATGCTGGATAAGCTTTTTGATGTGCTGTTGCAATCGGTTTGCTGGTATTTTATTGAAGATTTTTGCATCTATGTTCATCATGGATATTGGCCTGAAGTTTTCTTTTCTTGCTGAGTCTCTGCCGGGTTTTGGTATCAGGATGATGTTGGTCTCATGAAATGATTTGGGGAGGATTATCTCTTTTTGGATTGTTTGGAATAGTTTCAGAAGGAGTGGTACCAGCTCCTCTTTGTATGTCTGGAAGAATTCAGCTGTGAACCCATCTGAACCTGGACTTTGGTTGGTTGGTAGGCTCTTAATTGCTGCCTCAACTTCAGCCCTTGTTATTGGTCTGTTCAAGGTTTCAACTTCTTCCTGGTTTAGACTTGTTAGGCTTGGAAGGGTCTAAGTGTCCAGGAATTTATCCAAGCCTAAATCAGGAGAAGTCAAAACACTGAATAGATCAATAATAAGGGCTGAAGTTGAGGCAGCAATTAATAGCTTCCCACGAAACAAAAGCATAGGTCCAGATGAGTTCACAGCCAAATTCTACCAGACATGCAAAGACGAGCTGGTACCACTCCTTCTGAAACTATTCCAAACAATCCAAAAAGAGGGAATCCTCCCCAAATCATTTTATGAGACCAACATCATCCTAATACCAAAACCCAGCAGAGATTCAGAAAGAAAAGAAAACTTCAGGTCAATATCCACAATGAATGTAGATGCAAAAATCTTCAATAAAATACTGGCAAACTGATTGCAACAGCACATCAAAAAGCTTATCCACCATGATCAAATAGGGTTCATCCCGGGGATGCAAGACTGGTTCAACATACGTAAGTCTATAAACATAATTCACCACATAAACAGAACCAAAGGCAAAAAACCACTCGATTAGATGCAGAGAAGGCCTCTGACAGAATTCAACAGCGCTTTATGCTAAAAACTCTCAATAAACTAGGTAATAAAGGAATGTATCTCAAAATAATAAAAGCTATTTATTTACCACAAACCCACAGCCAATAGCATACTGAATGGGCAAAAACTGGAAGCATTCCCTTTGAAATCTGGCACTAGACAAGGATGCCCTCTCTCACCACTCCTATTCAATATAGTATTGGAAGTTCTAGCCAGAGCAATCAGGCAAGAAAAAGAAATAAAGGGTATTCAGTTAGGAAAGGGGGAGGTCAAATTGTCTCTATTTGCAGATCACATGATTGTATATTTAGAAGACCCCATAGTCTCAGCCCAAAATCTCCTCAAATTGATAAGCAACTTAAGCAGTCTCAGATTATAGAATTAATGTACAAAAAATCACAAGCATTCCTATACACCAATAACAGACTTAAAGAGAGCCAAATCAAGAATGAACTGCCATTCACAATTGTTACAAAGAGAATAAAATACCTAGGAATACAACTAGCAAAGAATGTAAAGGACCTCTTCAAGGAGAACTACAAACCACTGCTCAATGAAATAAGAGAGGACACAAACAGATGGAGAAGCATTCCATTCTTATGGTTAGGAAGAATCAATATTGTGAATATGGCCATACTTCCCAAAGTAATTTATAGATTCGATACTATCCCCATCAAGCTAATAATGACCTTCTTCACAGAATTGGAAAAAAACCACCTTAAACTACCTATGGAACCAAAAGAGAGCCCACATAGCCAAGTCAATTCTAAGCAAAAGGAACAAAGCTGGAGGCATCACACTACCTGACTTCAAACTATACTACAAGGCTACAGTAATCAAAACAGCATGGTACTGGTACCAAAATAGAGATATGGAGCAATGGAACAGAACAGAGGCCTCGGAGGCAATGCCACACATTTACAGCCATCTGATCTTTGACAAACCTGACAAAAACAAGCAATGGGGAAAGGATTCCCTGTTTAATAAATGGTGTTGGGAGAACTGGCTAGCCATGTGCAGAAAGCAGAAACTGGACCCCTTCCTGACACCTTATACTAAAATTAACTCCAGATGGATTAAAGACTTAAACATAAGACCTAACACCATAAAAATCCTAGAAAAAAACCTGGGCAAAACCATTCAGGACAAAGGCAAGTGCTTCATGACTAAAATGCCGAAATAGACAAATGGGATGTAATTAAACTCCAGAGCTTCTGTACAGCAAAGGAAACAGTCATTAGCGTGAACTGGCAACCAACAGAATGGGAAAAAATTTTTGCAGTCTACCCATCTGACAAAGGGCTAATATCCAGAATCTACAAAGATCTAAAACAGATTTACAAGAATAAAACAGACCCATTCGAAAGTGGGCAAAGGATATGAAGACACTTTTCAAAAGAAGACATATATGAGGCCAACAAACATATGAAAAAATGCTCATCATCACTGGTTATCAGAGAAATGCAAATCAAAACCACATTGAGATACCATTTCATACCAGTTAGAATGGCAATCATTAAAAAATCTGGAGACAACAGATGCTGGAGAAGGTGTGGAGAAATAGGAACACTTTTACACTGTTGGTGGGATTATAAATTAGTTCAACCATTGTGGAAGACAGTGTGGCGATTCCTCAAGGACCTAGAAATAGAAATTCCATTTGACCCAGCAATCCCATTACTGGGTATATATCCAAAGGATTATAAATCATTCTACTATAAGGACACATGCACACATGTATGTTCATTGTGACACTCTTTACAATAGCAAAGTCTTGAAACCAACCCAAATGTCCATTATCAATAGACTGGATAAAGAAAATGTGGTACACATACACCATGGAATACTATGCAGCCATAGAAAATGAGTTCGTGTCCCTTGTAGGGACATGGATCAATCTGAACACCATCATTCTCAGAAAACTGACACAAGAACAGGAAACCAAACACTGCATGTTATCACTAATAGGTGGATGTTGAACAGTTAGAACACATGGATATGGGGAGGGAGCATTACACACTGCGGTCAGCAGTGGGGAGCTGGAGGAGGGGAGAAATACCAAATACAGGTGATCGGGGGATGAAGGCAGCAAACCACCTTGCCATATATGTACCTATGCAACAATCCTGCATGGTATGCACATGTACCCCAGAGCTGAAAGTACAATTAAAAAAAAAAAAAAACACTATAGATAAAAAACCTGTTGGAATTAATAAATTCAGTAAGTTTGCAGGATGCAAACATCAGTTGCATTTCTATGCAGTAACAATGAACAATCTAAAGGAAATTAAGAATTTCAATTCACATTAACATCAAAAAGAAAATATTTTGGAATAACCTTAATCAAAAAAGATCAAAGGATTCTACCCTGAAACCTACAAAATATTGCTGAAAGAAAGATGACATCAATAAATGGAAAGAGATTTCATTTGCATGGACTTGAAGCCTCAATACTGTTAGGAAGACAGCACCACCCAACGTGAGCTGCAGCTTCAGCCCAACGCCTACCAGAATCCCAGTAACAGTTTCTGCAGAATTAGAAACATCTGTCCTAAATCTGACCTGACAGGCTCTTATTAATGACCGCCACAACAAAGACACTGAGAGAAAGAAGCAACCATGGGAAGGTTGAAAGTTCTGATGACACAGAAAATAACAACCAGCCCTTCTCACATCTCAAAGCATTCAAAAATATACGAGTGCAGCAGGGCCAGTAGGGAATTCACCAAAGACTGATCACCAAGCTAGAAACGTGGTGAGGAACAAAAGAAGGCAGGAATATATCAGACTTGTCACCTCCCACTTTTGCCTACTAATCTGATGCTGAAAAGAAATGCTGACTGGACCATTTTGGATTTTGAATCTTTCAGATTTGGGATGCAAATCAATAAGTATATGGCAAATATTTCAGAATCAAAAAATGTCAGAAATACAAAACACTTTTCATCCTAAGTCTTATACATAAGAAATACTCAGTGTGTGTGAACTATAGGCATCAAGCTGTAGAGCAGATGTCTAGAACCTCCCCATCTCCCATAACTGAAACTGCACACCCATCAATAACTCCTCATTCTCCCCACTACCAGCTCCTGGCAACCAGCAGTCTCTCCTCTGATGCTCTCTGAATCCACTTATATGAGGTCCCTAGAGTAGTCAAACCCATGGAATCAGAGAGTAGAATGTTCAATGAAAGAAAATATTTGCAAAACTTCCCAAATTTCTGTCTCATATCCATCAAAAACTCATGGTCCGTGAGGACCAGATTTCCAGCAGTTCATGCTCCCCATTTCCACCAGTCAGCCCTGCATTTGCAAATGTCCACGTGTACTGCTAGAAGGATTTCCATGGTCCTCACCTGCCCTCTGCAGAAGGAGAGAAAACTTCAAGAACCCAGGACAGGGAATATGGTTCTGCTCCAAAGCCACCAGCTCTTGCCTGTCCCCTTCACTCTTTCTAGGTCATTCCTTGGACTCTGCTCTATCTTTAGAGGTCACTGGCTCAAGTCAGGCACTAAGAAACATCTGGGGAAAACTGCCCCACCTTGTGCCTCCACTGCCTGATGGCTGAACTGACCTCCAGGCTTGACTCTGGTCTCCCCTGGCTTATTTCTGCTGAAACATCCAGTCCCAGGCCAGTCTGCTCAGTACCTTCAGGGTTTCAGGACAATGGGAAATCCCATTTACTCATCTCTAGAATGTTCTTGGAAAGGGAAGCTGCAGAGAAAATACACCAAAGGGGGCAAAGTAGGATGGAATTTGGAAGAGACCCAGCAGCCGCACATTCCAGGTGAAGAACCCAAGGTGGGCCAGCCAGTCAGCTGATTAGGGAAGGACTGGGAGGAGCACCAGGGGCTGTGACTCCCACTCACATGTCTGTTCATGACCCAACACTGCTGCTCAATTCACACCTGAGAAAGCCTGTGCTTCCCTAGGACAGAGCAGGTGGCCTCACTGTCTTGGAGCCCTTAGATCATCGTACATCTGTCTTGTGACACACATACCAGCCATTGGCTTTCAAGGACTTGGGTGGGCTTAGAGGTGGGAGACGCAACTCTGACTGAAAGACACCTGTGGAGGAATCAAAGATGCCACACAGGGCAATCCTCTCTCTGTTATCTCCACAGTGCAGCCGCCCAAAGCCTCCATCACCAGCAACAAATTCAATGCCATGGAAGATGGGGATTTTGTAACCTTAACCTGTGAAATTGAGATTCAAAACTCCACCTACCTGTGGTGGGTAAATGTTCAGAGTCTCCTGTTCCGTCACAGGATGCGGCGGTCCAAAGTCAACAGGATCCTCATTCTATCTGATGTCACAAGAAATTGGTATCTTCACACTGTGAAAAGCTTTTCTCAATTTGTCAGAGCAAGCCTCCACATCAAAATCAGGCTCTTGGCGGGGTGCGGTGGCTCACACCTGTAATTCCAGCACTTTGGGAGGCCGAGGCAGGCAGATCACGAGGTAAAGAGATCCAGACCATCCTGGCCAACATGGTGAAACCCTGTCTCTACTAAAAATACAGAAATTCGCTGGGCGTGGTGGCGCATGCCTGTAATCCCAGCTACTCGGGAGGCTGAGGCAGGAGAATTGTTTGAACCCAGGAGGTGGAGTTTGCAGTGAGCCGAGATCACACCACTGCACTCCAGTCTGGGTGACAGAGAAAGACTCTCTCTCAAAAAAAAAAAAAAAAAAAAAATCCGGCTCTTACCCCTCGTAGTTTGTCCATGCTTGTGCCTGCCTCTTTAACTTCGCAGGATAATGCTGTCATTAAAATTTCACATGATGTACCTTCTGCGAGTAACAGATGGACAGATACATCACGTCACCCTCAAATTTTTACATAACATCTCAGGGGGAAATGTGACTCTCTCCACCCTGCATACAGGGTTCCCGATAGAAATGAACACAGAGATATTGTCTGTGTTTTTGCAGAGAAGATGGTTTCTATAAAAAGTCATGAAAGCTGAAATTATAACAGTCCATTTTAAATGCATATTGTGTGGTTGGCTCTCACCATTTCCTAAGAGATACATTGTAAATCATGACAGTAATAGTGATTCTAGCAGAATAAAACATGTACCACATTTGCTAATAGTGTTTCCTTAAAATAACTATAGGAATGGCGTGGGTGCCCTCCCACGTGTCCAGGCCAGATCTCTAAACAGAATCCTCCATCTGCAGTAACAATGCCTAAGAAGATGACATAGACTTGGCCCTGATATGCAGCAATCCCCGTATACATTTCCACTGTGGACTGCCCATGTACCTGGAGAGTAGCTGCAGGGTCCCTGGCGGCTGCACTGGGCTTGCCACTTTTTGTCTGTGCCATTTTTTGCTTTTTGTTTGTGCCACTCCCTCCCCCCGCCTCCAGGGTGCTGCTACCTGCTGGGCAAACATTTTTGTGCACCCCTCCCACCCCTCCCCAGCAGGTTAACTCCTGCACGTTGAGCCTGGCTGGCTGTCACCATAGCCCCGTGGAGGCTGAGTTCCTGGCAGCATTTGCCGGCTCTAGGTTTGTGAGCTTTCTTGCTGTCAAGGCTTTCCTTCTGCCTACCGCTCGCTTGGCTGGCTGTGGACTTTAATACTTTTTCTTATCCTTTTATGTACCTGATTGATTTGTCAATCCTGTATAAAGGGGCAGGCTAAGAACTCCCTTTCTTTTTTTGTTTATTTGTTTTGTTTCATATTTGTTTGTTTTGGAGACAAAGTTTCACTCTTGTTGCCCAGGCTGGAGTACAATGGCATGATTTCGGCTCACTGCAACCTCCGCCTCCCGGGTTCAACCAGTTCTACTGACTCAGCCTCCTGAGTAGCTGGGATTACAAGCATGGGCCACCACGCCTGGCTATTTGTATTTTTAGTAGAGACAGGGTTTCTCCATGTTGGTCAGGCTGGTCTCAAACTCCCGACCTGTGGTGATCTGCCCACCTTAGCCTCCCAAAGTGCTGGGATTACAGGCATGAGCCACTGTGCCCTTTCTAATGCTGCTTGCCTATCTATTGTATGAGGGGTCTCAGACAGAACCCCCATTTCCTCTTTGTTATTTTGGCCCAGTGGTAATGTTACTGGGACCGTTCCCCTTGTGCATGATGCTAAGATTTCTCCCCAGTTGTTCTCAGAGCTTTACATCTAGCTTACTTTCTGCCAGGAACCCTGGGCTGTGGGAAACAACAGTTTGCGTTAGGTCCCTTAATTGAGCCTGTGAAGCTGAGGTTCCCCTAGCCTTGAGCAGTTGTTTCAATACTTTTATATACTGTTTCTGTTGAGCTGGTAACTGTTGTCCCGTGATGAAACCTCAGCCTGAACAATCCCCCCACTCCAATCTTGGTAATCCCCAGCAGGCACCAATGATGTACTAACTCACTGTTTTACTGACTTGACCGTGCAGTCCTCTTAATCTTCATTTCGTGGGGTCCGACATGCTCTCTTTCCAGCGATGGTGAAATGGGTACCACTGTCGGGGTCGCCACCTGCGGGGGTCCGTCCTGCAGACCCTGACACAATGACGGATGGATAAAGTACACTGACACACAGATATTATGCTTTGCCAGTTTGACTGAGTGTCTGTGGCCACACAGTGGAGAGTGCTGTAAGGAGATAGCAGTGCTGACACACTGCCCTGCGGGTCTTTATTGAGCACACATTAACTGACAAAAACCGAGTCAACATCACTAGAGGTTAAAGATTAAAGGATAAGTTCCGATGCCCAAAGCAAACACTCTTATTGGTTAAATCCCTGGTCGACCTCCCCCACTGAGAGAGTCATCTGGAATGATCAAAGGTTAATTTTGTAGGATCACATGAGTAAACAAGTTAGTCAGGTAAACTCCCCACATTCCTCTGTTTCTAATTTATTTAACTAAGGGGACAAGGCTGCCTTCAGCCAAGAACTACAGAAAAAAATCCTTTGGCCTTTCAAAAGGGTTTGAGACTATTCTGTGACTTTCTCTAATATGTTTCCCTTAATATTTTTCCACCACCCTGACTGAATCCCCACACGGTGATACAACCACAATGTGAAAGTGTAAGTGTTTTCACTACTTACAGACACTGGGGAGCACTCAGCACACCTGGAGACCACAGACACAGAGGTCAGGGAGCCCAGGCAGGGAGGAGAGAAGGGACTTGTAAGCCAATGGCTTTATTAAGTCCAGGGTGTTATCTGACAGGTTTCCAGCAGGGAGCATTAATGATGTGTTTAAAGCAAGCAAACACTAGGACCAGGAGATCACAGTGTGGCTGAGAGATGCTCACTATATTTGTTTATTTATTTATTTTATTCTTGCTATTATTTTTTGAGATGGAGTTTTGTGCCTGTTGCCCAGGCTGGAATGCAATGGCACAATCTCAGCTCACCATAACTTCCACCTCCCGGGTTCAAGCAATTTTCCTGCATCAGCCCCCAGGGTAGCTGGGATTACAGGCGTGCACCGAGGTGGTCACTTTAAATTTGAGGGCAAATGTCAGAACTGTCAGTTTAAAGAAAGCAGCCGGAGAGAGGGGAGCCCAGCATACCAAGCATGAGAGATGCCTCTAAGATTTTATCTCTGGCCACCAACTGGAGCCACTTGAACCAGGTACAGTATTAGAAACTGCCATGGTGACCAAGCCCTGCCTCTGATGTGAGGCAAGTAAACCTACACTTGAAACAATAAGTGCTAAGGCAATATGACATTGTGAGCACTCAAGACGTCCAGGGACACCAGCAGGGTGTGGCGCTGTGCCCTGGAGTCAGGATATTGGGTTCTGGCCTCTGGGAGTGAGAAATGAAAATGACTTGTCCCTGCTCCCCTGACATTGATCTTCCCGCCCTGCTTCTCCCTCTTCTGCTCCTAAACCCATGTGCAGTGCTCAGCCCCAGACGTCACTGCCCCCATGGTATCCACCGTGCTGCCTACTGCACACAAACACAGACCACAGGAGGTGACAGAAATCAGTGTTTGGGACCCCTGGTTGATTGTGAAAGAGGGAGAACAGTAAAGTTACATCTACAGAGAGTGGGACTCATCGGGCTGGAAGGTGATGGAGCTGTCACATGACATATGTGTGACCTCATGTGGAATGTGCAGATCCATGAGGAATAATAAAACACGCAGCCTGGCCTGGGAATGCTGCCGTCCACACTTCCCTCCCCATCCACCAGAGGGCGGAAGAGTCCCTCCTGGCTTGGAGCCTCCCTGGGGGTTGCTGACTTCTCTCAGGGCCCACAGCCCAGCATGGTCCACCCACACCAGGGTCACCTTGGCTCACATCCTCCTCACCCTCTGACATCCCCACAGGGACTGTCTGTTCCTCCCTACAGCCTGGCAGCCGCTCCCTCTACAAACAACTCCTTCCCCCACATTCCTTCCTTCTTGGATCTCAGCCAGTAGGACATCTCCCAGGGCAGCGCTGGTGCACGTGAAGCCACACTGGACACTTTCCCTTCATAAGCTCCTTCCATCCTCATCAATTGTTTCCGTCACTGCTCTCTAAATGCCCACCCATGCTCCATCCATTTTGTTCTCTGGGGCATCCCAGGCCAAGCCTAGCACTGACACAGAACAGCGGCTGCCTGAGGGCCCACAGAGTCCCTGGGAATCAGTCAGACACCCTGCGACCTGCCTGCTGCACCCCAGGAGGCTCAGTGAATGTGGTGGTCATACAAGGGTACCATCTGGGATGTGGCTGCCTACCCCCGGCTGTCTCTGGTGAAGTCACAGGGGAAAACAGACCCGTCCTGTTTGCATGGGGGAAAAGGGAGGGTATTAGTTCTTTTTGCTCCCAGAAACAACCCTCTCGCCCTCTGAGTTGTGAGCAACATCCCTCCAGACAGGCTCTCTGGCCACTGCCCTTTCTTCCTCCAGAGAGAGCAGCTTGGCCAGGTCAAAACCCTCAGAGCAGACCCCGGAGTATGTCAGCACATGCAGGGCTGAGCCCATCATGACCACACAGTAAGTCGGGATGAATCTCTCCAGTTCTGAGCTCCTGCTCTGTCCCAGGCTTCCCCTCCTGAGTGTTAACGAGCCATGTCCTGCAGGATTCCTGGGTAACTACCTGCTTCCTGCTCAGACCTCAATCATGTCTGGATCACCACCACCTGCAGAGGTCTGTCCTGCAGACCTTGACTCAGCAACGGATGCATAAATGCACTCTCACACCCATTACAGTGATTAGAGTGGGCTAGGGATGGTCATCGGCTGCTTTCAGAGGGCAATTGCAGCCAACTGACCAAGACTCCCTCTCCATCCTCACATTCATTCAGGATACATTTCAGAACAGAGGTTCTAAGTCAACATGCTTGTGGATAATTAACATGGTTAAAAGAGTGGTTTTACGAACGATAAAAGCTTTAGGTTCTGGGGCCCAGAGTAAACATTATTAACGTGTAATTTCCCTTTGACCTCCGCTGAGAGGGTCATCCTGCAGAAAGGTTACATGATCAAATAAATCAGAGTAGAGACAAAGGGATGTGGGGTAAATAGACTTAGCTGGGGAAACTTGATTGCTTTTTTACACTGTGACTTAAAATTCTAACGTCATGAACTGGCTGCCTTCAGTCTGTTCCATCAAAACCTTTAGACCTTCCAAAAGGTTTGAGACTATTTTCTTCTAACTTTCCCTAACATTTCCCTAATATTTTGCCAGCCACCCCGAGTGAACCCCAACATCCTGTGGCACCACCACAGGAAGGGTGTGGGGACCACAGGACAACCAGCTGGGCAGAGAAGAGAGGACATCTGAGATGGTCAGGAAGAACTTGAAAAGCCCTGAACCCCAGCTCAGCTGCCAGACCCCAGGGAGCAAGAGAATGACTGAGAACTGTCCCTGTGACCATGGGACTCACAGCCCCCACTGAGCAACCAGCACAGGCCTCTCCTCCCAAGAGGCATGAGAGATTTACCCTGCACACCTCCAGGAAGGATGGTTTCCTCTGGGACACCCAGGTCCTGAATGTCCATCCTTGGAAGCTGCAGCCAAGTAAGACACAATCAGAGAAAGGAAGGGTCCCTCTCACCAGCCAACACTCAGCTCACCCACAGCACAGTCAGGCATCCCTGTGACAAGGACCTGGTGCAGCCCCAGGCCCCTGCACTGAAGGGAAGAGCCAGATGGGGATGAGAGAGAGCAAAGGGTGTGAATGTGCATCCTGACCCAGAGCCATGGGGACAGCAGGAGGCTGAGGCTCAGGACTGTGCTTGCCCAACCTATAGGGTATGTGTGTGACTGTATGTGTCTGTGTGTTTCTCGTGTGTGTGTGTGTGTGTCTGTGATTCTGCACATTGTGTAGAGGTGGGTGAGAGAATCTGCTGAAGGAGGTAGAGCAGTTCCCAGGGGCCTGAAACACAGAAAAAAGGAAAAAGAGAAGGAGGGAAAAGGAGGCTGGACTGAGGGGAGGGGACGAGAGGTGTCCTGGGTACAGACCCCGCCCATGAGACTGATAAGTGCTCCTGCCAGGGAAGAGGCTCAGTGCAGAAGGAGGAAGGACAGCAGAGCTGGCAGCCGGGATCTGAAAGTTTCTGGATCCCAGGCTCATCTCCACAGAGGAGGACACGCAGGCAGCAGAGACCATGGTGTTCCCCTTAGCACCTCCCTGCACACAGCGCATCACCTGGCAGGGGTTCCTGCTCACAGGTGAGGAGAGCACAGGAGGAGGAAGTGCAGTTACTGGCTGGGGTCTCCTGGGGAGGAGGGGCTTCTAAAAAAGAAACAAGGCTCTGTTAGAGCCTAGATAGGGGGAAAATACACCAGAAAGGGACAGGGGTCGAAACAGGAAAATCTCAGTGAACTGGAATTGGTAAGAGGCAAGAAAATCTTAGGTGTTCTGTTTTCTTGGTTAATTATCACTGGCCACTACATTTCATAAAATGATAATAACTATATCAATGACACTTAAAAACATAAGCAGGGCATGAAACAGTGTCCTCAGCCAAAAACCTCAACAGTTGGAAAAGGAAAAAAACACCACCAGGAGGATGTGGAGGGCCCCAGAAACTCTCACATCTACAGGAGTCTGCAGTCTTTCCCAGGTACTAGGGTGCAACCAAGATCACAAAGCGTCTGTCCTCATGGAGCTCATGCTCTCATGGGGAGGAAGACAAACATGCAAAGAGATCTAGAATGTGAGGTCAGGTGTTGACAAGAGCCCTGGAGGGAACAGAGCAGGGAAAGGTCAGAAAGGGAAACCCAGGGTCTCCAGAGGTGTCAAGAAAGAAGGCTTCTAAGGGTGCCCTGATGTGAACAGGATCTGAGGGCAGTGGGGAGGGAGCCAGGCAGCCCTCAGAGAAGAGGATTCCAAACAGCAAAAAGGCCAAGGTCAGGAGTGTTGAAGGAATGGGGTTCATGCTGCTGACCCTGACCCAGTAGAACAGTAGGACACACAAACACACACACAGGCACAAAAGGTGTATGTGTGTGTCTCTTCAAGGCTGAGGATTGAAGAGACCTTCTCAGGACTCAGAGCCCATCTTTTCACCCCAATATAAAGGTCTCCATATTGACAGATGCCCTCTCTACCTCCTAGGATCACTTTTAAACTTCTGGAACCCACCCACCACTGCGCAAGTCATGATCGAAGCCCAGCCACACGTTGTTTCAGAGGGGAAGGATGTTCTTCTACTTGTCCACAATTTGCCCCAGAATCTTACTGGCTACAGCTGGTACAGAGGGAAAATCAAGGACATCAACCATTACCTTACAGCATATTTAATAGACACTCATGAAATTATATTGGGGCCTGCATACAGTGGACGAGAAACAATATATTCCAATGCATCCCTGCTGATCGAGAACGTCACCCAGAATGACACAGGATCCTACACACTGCAAGTCACCACGCACGGTGATAGGAATAAAAGAGTAACTGGACATTACACCTTACACCGTGAGTGATTCCACAGGATCCCTGGGTGGTGTCGGGTGGGGGGTGGTCACTTCTACTTTGCACACACAGGATTGTCAGACCTGGACTGTCTGTGTCCCTCTCTGCATTATGTCCCATGTTGGGGTTTGGGCATTTAGCACAGGACACATGCAGGGGAGACCAACTTCCACAGATCAGAATTCCTTTCCTGCATCCAGACCCCACAGACACTCACTGCAGAGGAAGGACAGTCTGATGGGGGGACTCAGCAGGAGATCAGTCTCAGCCAAGCATCTCATGCCCTCTCCATAAACCTGACCCTGAGGAAGACCCTGGAGAATGGAGTATGGCTTGTCCTGAGGTGTCCCCTGGGATACTCTCAGAGCAGCTCTGCCCTAGAAGCCCCAACCCCAGACCCTATCCCAAAATCCTTACTCCAGATAAAGCTGAGGAGCCTGTGCGAGGGCCGGGTTGTGGCTTCCTGGGAAAAGCTTACTGGGAGCCAGGATTTACCAGCTGTCTGAGGACTGTGGCTCCTGGAGCTGCTCACCAGCCAGGGCTCAGCCCTCAGAGCCTCATCTGGACAAGGACAGAACCTTCTTCACCCGATACTCAGAGTAGAGAGGACAGAAAGACAAGCTTTGTAGGCCATCAGCCAACTACCTTGGGAGGTTTAGGACACTCCATAGAAAGTCCAGTGTCCCCAGAAGCAGAAACAGAAGACAGAAGATGTACCTGGCAGCAGCTTGTCCACAGGGATCTGACCTAAAGGTGCTCTCTCATGGAGGCAACTCATAATAAATGCTGTTTGTGGGAACACCTCCTCTGTGCCAAGCATTAGGTCAGGTGAGTAATTTAAAGTGTATTTACAGATAGCATGAAAAGCCACAGACTTTGATGGAGAAAAAGCTTATTTGATGGAGAGAAAACTGAGGCACAGGAAGGCACAGTCACCCAACCAGAGTCACACAAACACCAAGGGCAGGTCAGAGTCCTGTGAGGTCTGTCTGCAGCCACAGGCCCATCCTCTCCACCAAAAGTGAGGTCTTACTGGGGTCTAAGGACCCTACAGTCATTTACTGGCTCAAATCATTTCTTCTTAAGCATCCAAACCTCAGAGAAGTGAGGGCAAATGGACAGTCGATTAGTTTGTACTCCACAACTAAATCGCCTGCCTCAACTGTCAGAGTCAGGGCAAAACTGTCCCGGCCTCCCCCTTAGATCTTAACCCCGATCACTGAATCTAAAATCCGGTGTTTCCCAAAGTGGTGACGTCACTCTCGTGAGAGGATACAGGAGAGGCCTTTGTTTTCTTTCCCCATTCACACCCTGCACCAGCACAGGCCCAGAGAGAGACACATACTCAGGAGTTCTCATGTCAAAAATGAAGGAATTGAATGAAGGAAGGAATGATCTGTAACCTCTTTAGGGACTGGATCCTGGATGCAGAATCCTAGGAGGTTCTAGCCACAGCTGTTCTTTGTCCTTCAGAGTCTCACATCTATGTTTCATCCCCCCTCTACCTCTTGCCCTAAAGCCACCCCACCTCATGTGACTTTGAAGCTCCTTGGCCACTGGAGGGTTTTCAGGGCTCCCTGGACCTGGACTGTGGCACTGGAGGCACCCGGTCCCTCGGGTGTCTGAGGTCACTGTAGCCCCCTCTGCTCACTGACATAGGTGTCTCTGGCTCTCTCTGCTCCTCCGTGTCCCTCATCTTCCTCCCCCTTCATTCTAACTGGCAAGGCGTGTCCTGCACAGTTTCCTCCACCTTAGGGCTTCTCCAGACATTCCTTCTAACTAGGCTTATGATTCTGTTCCCTTCCCACTCACAGTGTGTCTGGGCCCACCTCCCAGGAATTAGGAAAGGCACAGAAATCAGCTGGAGTTGCCGCTCCTGCCAGAACATCTCAAGCCAATGTCCCCAGGTCACTAAGAGAATGAGCTTCCACTGTGTCCCCATCCAGGACTCTTTCCCTGTGTGAGGCTGACCTGTGGAAAACACCATGGGACAGGGATGGGAAGTACCTCCATCCACTCCTATAACTGCCAGACAAGTTCTTCTGGCCTCCTGCACAAACAATACCAACTTACAGACAGAGTGATTTGCAGTAAAGAAGGAGATTTTAATTACTCCAAATCTGCCAAACAGGAGGACAGAGGTTTATTATTTCTCCAATCAGCCTCCCCAGTGGATCAAAAGTTAGAGATTTTCAAGGAGTTGGCCGGGCACAGTGGCTCATGCCTGTAATTCCAGCACTTTGGGAGGCTGAGGTGGGTGGATCACAAGGTCAGGAGATTGAGACCATCCTGGCTAACACGGTGAAACCCTGTCTCTACAAAAAAATTAGCCAGGCATGGTGGCACATGCCTTTAGTCCCAGATACTCTGGAGGATGAGGCAGGAGAATCACTTGAATCCGGGAGGTGGGGGTTGCAGTGAGCCAAGATTGCGCCACTGCACTCCAACCTGGGTGACAGAGCGAGACTCTGTCTCAAAAAAAAAAAAAAAAAAAAAAGATTTTCAAGGAGTTTCAGGGACACAGGACTGAAAAATAAGTACTGCTAATTGTTTGGGGATGAAATCATGCAGGTGGGGGAAATGATCTGTCTTTGTGGAATCCGCCTCTAGGTGGGTACCACATGACTGGATGAGCCATTAGTCTTCGGTAAGGATGATGTCGGCTGGTTGCCAGAATGCAAAATCTGAGAAACATCTCAAAAGACCAATCTGAGGTTCTACAATAGTGATGTTATCTACAGGACCAATTCATCACTAATTTTGTAAACTCCGGCCTAATGACATTGGAACAGTAAGGGATTATAGACTGTGCCTACATTTTAGCAGAATTCAGGCTGCTCCTATAATCTTAATCTCATGATCTTTCATTAGTTTTACAAAGGCAGTCCCTGGGCAATAAGGGAATTAGTTTCACGGAGGAACTATTATCACTCCTGCTTCAAAGTTAAAGCATAAACTAAATTCCGCCCATGGTTAGCCTGGCCTATGCCCAGGAATGAGTGAGGACAGCCAGCCTGAGGCTAGACACCGGATGGAGTCGGCCATCTAGTTTGCTCTCACTGTTGTCATCTTTGCACTGACTCACCGGGGAGTCACAGGCTGGACAAGCCTGCAGTCCCCAAACCCCATGGGCTCATTTCACCCATGTCACTCGTAATTACATCCGCAACCTGCTGTGGAGCTCACATTCTCCAGTCACTTCCTAGAGGCTTCTGGTTTCCTGTCAGGCACATAACAAGCTGGAGATTTGTCATTCAGTTCCAACAGCAAGTAAAACGCTGAACAAACTCAAAACTCAACAACTCTTCAAAATCCCTAAGAGATGTGAGGTCTCAGTGCCAACTGACCCACATATTGGAGAGAGTGACAGGCAAAGACAGATCAGCAACCGCATCTGAGCAGAAATCCCGGCACAGAAACCCCAGTGGGAACCAGTGCTGGGGACAGAGAACCTGAACTGTAACTGGTGAGTTGCCAAAGAATCAATGCGGACAAGACCCAGAGGGAAACACTCGAGGGGATGGACCACTTTTGACAACAGGGGCACTTTTTGTGACTCTTAGCTTCTGGAGCTCTACCAGGCTTTTGCAGTGAATATTCACTAAAAATATCCTCATCCTTTCTGTGGGGGGAGGGTAAAGGAACAACCTGAAGATATGCCAGTGAATTCTATTCTTCTTAATAAGACCTGCCTTTAAGAGAAACTATTTTATCACAGCCTAATCAGCTAGGGTTTTGTCAGAGCCTAAATGGCCTGGAGGAGAGAAAATATTCCACTCCAAATTCCTCTAGCTATTATATCTCACCTATAATGAGGACAAACCTGAGAGGCTTCAGGTTTTTGTGTTCTGGGCTGTGTCCTTGGCTGTGAATGTCACAAGTGCCCCTTGTGACATTCACAGCACAGGGGCATTTGTGATATTCACAGCCCAGGGCACAGACCTCATCCAGGACCACAGAACCCTTCCCTCTCCACTCACTACCACATCACTGAATGCCTGCTCTCTCAAGTCCCTTTACCCACTACATCATGTCTGACTTTCCACAAATCATGTAAGACAGACTATGACAAAATATATATATATAAATATATAAATATATATATATGCAATTTGAAAAGCAAGGATCAGAAAAAAACATAGATGTGACAGATGTGTTGAAATTATCAGACTGGGATTTTTTTTTTTTTTGAGATGGAGTTTTTGCTCTTGTTGCCCAGGCTGGAGTGCAGTGGCATGATCTCAGCTCATTGCAACCTCTCCCTCCCAGGTTCAAGTAATTCTCCTACCTCAGTCTCCTGAGTAGCTGGGATTACAGGCTCCTGCCACCATGCCTGGCTAACTTTGTATTTTTAGTAGAGATGCATTTCTCCATGTTGGTCAAGTTGGTCTCAAACTCCCAACCTCAGGTGATCTGCCTGCCTCAGCCTCCCAAAGTGTTGGGATTACAGGTGTGAGCCACTGCACCCAGCCCATACTGGGAATTTAAAAGAAATGTGATTAAGGGTCATAATTTAAAAAGTAGACACCATACAGGAACAGATGAATGATGTAAGCAGAGAGACGATTATTCTAAGAAAGAATCAACAGAAATGCTAGAGATAAAAACTACCGTTAGAGAAATGAAGAATGCCTTTGATGGGCTTACTGATAGACTGGACACAGCCGAGGAAAGAATCCCTAGCTGGAGGATGTGTCAATAGGAACGTCCAAAACTGAAACAGGAAGTTCAAAAAGGGTGGAGAAAAAACAGCAGAACAACATATTCAACTACATGTTTAATATTTTGTATTGAAAATAGGATTTTTAAATTTTATCATTGTGGGTGAACTACAAAGTCTGTAACATACATGTAAGGGGAATACCAATGGTTTGGGGGAGCAGTTGGAGGTGGCCAGGTGGGTGCTATCTGATGGTTTTACTGTCTGTTCCACATATGCCTGTTTCCTCATGAGGATGCCATTTTCATAAGTTGGGGTTCTTCATGTGGAGAGACACACGAGCCACTGGCATCTCACTTAGACTCTTCCTAATTAACATGAACTTAAACTCTAGTTGTGTTTCCTGAGGTTACGAGAAAATGAAGAAAGCATTTCACATACGTGTTGTGGGCTCCTCCCCATTTTTCCTAACTCTGCACAGAAATGAGAAGCAGGGAGCTCTTTCTATATTTACTAACACAACACACATCACTTCTCTTAATTTGGCATCATTCCTCCCTTTATGTAATTGACACACCTAAGACTCTCTCTCTCACCAGTTCTGTCCTTTGATTGGGACTCTCTACTTGGGGAGTGGCTCATTTCAACTCACCTTCGGCTTCTTCCTTTGAGCATAGTGTGATCCTGCTGGAATTCACAACACACCTAAACCTTATTTTGCTATCAAGAGAAATACTACTGCCAGCAATTGATCTTAGATGTTTGGACCATCAATAAAAATGTCGACTTATGAAAAAATTTTCATGTTGCCACCAAATATTTTTTGTTACTAGAGTCAGAACATAACATGAGGTCTGAACTCCTGACAACTTTTTATATTATTACAAATTGAGCAGCCAAAATCTAAAAATCCAAAATCTGAAATGCCCCAAAATCCAACACTCCTCACCACTTCTGTGATGCGAGAAAGAAGTGCTCACTGGAGCATTTTGGATTTAAACTTTTTCAGATTTTGGATGCTAAACCATTAAGTACACTGCAAATATTCCAAAATCAAACCAAGCTAGAAATCCAAAACACTTCTGGTTTTAGGCTTTCTGCATAAGGAATCCTTTATTCATATAAACTATAGGCATGAAGCTGTACAGCAGATCTCTAGAACCTCCTCATCCTGCATAACTGAAACTGCACACCCACTGAACAATACCCTATTCTCCTGACCCCAGCTCCTGGCAACTACCATTCTATTCTCTGACTCACTCTGGAATGCACTGATATGAGGTCCATAGTGTCAAAATCCTGGATTAAGAGAGTAGAATGTCTAATGAGACAAAGTATCTGCAAGACTTCTTCCCAAATTTTGGTCTCATGTCCAAACACTTATGATCCATGAGGTGCAGATTTCCAGCAGTTCCTGCTCCCCCTTTCCACCAGCCAGTTCTGCACTTGCAGACATCCACATGTATTTCTAGAAAGATCCACATGGTCCTCACCTTCGCTCTACAAGGGGAAAGAGAGTATCATGGACACAGAACATGGAACATGGTCTCTCTCCAAAGCTGCCAGCTCTTGCCTGTCTCCTTCACTCTTTCTAGATCATTCCTTGGACTCTGCTCTATCTTTAGAGTCACTGGCTCAAGTCAGTCACTATGAAACCACTGGGGGAAACTGCCCCACCTAGGGCCTCCACTGCCTGATGGCTGAACTGACCTCCAGGCTTGCCCCTGGCCTCCCTGTGTTACTTCTGCTGAAGTACCCAGTCCCAGGCCAGGCTTCCCAGTACCCACAGGGTACCCAAAGGACAATGGTAAGGTCCATCATCACCCATCTCTAGGACATCCTTGGAAAGGGAAACTGCAGAGAGAACATACCAGGGGGAAAAGTAAAACTGAAACTGAAAAGATTCCAGCAGCTGCATGTGCCAGGTGAGGACCACAAGGTGGGCCAGGCAGGCAGCTGGAGAGGGAGGGATTCAGAGACGCACCAGGAGCTGTGACTCTTGGTCCTGTGTCTTTGCATGACCCAACAGAGCTGCTCCATTCATGCTGGAGAAAGTCTGTACTTCTCCCACATAAAGCAGGCAGCCTCACTATCTCTGAGCCCTCAGATTGCCATGCATCTGTCTTGTAACACACACACACCTGCCATGGGGTTTGAAGGACTTCAGTAGGCTGAGAGATGGGAGATGCCAACTCTCACTGAAAAATGCCTTTGGAGGAATCAAACGTGCCACACAGGGTAATCAGAATTCTCTCTGTTATCTGCACAGTGGAGACTCCCAAGCCCTCCATCGCCAGCAGCAACTCAAACCCCAGGGAGGCCGACACTGTGACCTTAACCTGTGTACCTGAGATTCGGGAAACAAGCTACCTGTGGTGGATAAATGGTCAGAGCCTCCCAATCAGTAGCAGGCTGCAGCTGTCCAATAACAACAGAACCCTCATTCTATTCAATGTCACGGAGAATGATGCAGGATCCTATGAATGTGAAGTGAAGAACCCAGTGAGTGCCAGCCGTAGTGATCCAGTCACCCTGAATTTCCTTCGTGAGTATCTTCTGTTCCTCTGTGGGCCCAGGCTTCCATCCCAGATACACATGGCCAGTGGCCAGGCCTCTCAGGTCGAAATACAGAGACCTTTACCCCTGGACATTGAAGCTGGCCATGATTTTCTGCCCTGGGCAAACCAGAGTAGGCCTAGCCTTAATCAAAAAAGGGAAGAAAGGGGCTGCTCCTGTCACAGGAGGCTCAGGGTCCACAGCTTGTGATGAAAGAAACAGGTGTCTCAGGCTCCAGATTAGGGAACACAGCAGGGGTTTGCCTGGGACTTCGGTGCTGTGACTTGGTTCACAGGGTCACTGTGGCCCTTCCACAGACCAGGAGCTTCCCCTTCCCCCTGACAATATCACCTGTGGCTTTTTCTCTTTGCTCCAGATGGCCTGGATGCCCCTCCCATTTCTTCTTCATACAACTATTACCATCCAGGGGAAATCCCCAAGGTCTCCTGTCTCACAGACTCTCACCCACTGGAAGAGCATTCTTGGCTGATTGATGGGAAGTTCCAGCAATCAGCACAAGTGTTCTTTATCCCCAAAATCACTAAGACATGGAGGGGTCTATAACTGTGTCATCCATAACTCAGACACTGGCAGAACACATCTCATAATCAAGAGGATGACAGTCCCTGGTAAGTGGATCCCTAGAGCACTGGCAATGTTTCCCAGTGAGGTCTATCTGGATAGCAGGAAACAGCCACCTGCCCTCTGCAAAGGGAGAGGGGACATCAAAAACCCATGACAGGGAATGTTTCTACTCCAAAGCCACCAGCTTTGGCCTGTCCACTTCACTCTTTCTAGATGATTCTCTAGACTATACACTAACAATGAACAATCTGAAAGGAAATTAAGAATTTCAATTGACATTAACATCAAAAGGAATAAAATATTTTGAAATAATTTTAACCAGAAAGGTCAAAGGATTCTACTCTGAAAACTACAAAACATTGCTGAAAGAAATTAAAGATGACATCAATAAATAGAAAGACATTTCATTTGCATGGACTTGAAGACTCAATACTCTTAGGAAGACAGCACCACCCAAAGTGAGCTGCAGTTTCAGTCAACCCCGACCAGAATCCCAGTAACAGTTTCTGCAGAATTAGAAAAATCTGTCCTAAATCTGACCTGACAGGCTCTTATTAATGACTGCCACAACATAGACACTGAGAGAAAGAAGCAACCATGGGAAGGTGGAAAGTTCTAGTGACACAGAAAATAACAACCAGCCCTTCTCACATCTCAAAGCATTCAAAAATATACGAGTGCAGCAGGGCCAGTAGGGAATTCACCAAAGACTAATCACCAAGCTAGAAACGTGGTGAGGAACAAAAGGAGGCAGGAATATATCAGACTTGTCCACTCCCACTTTTGCCCGCTAATCTGATGCTGAAAGGAAATGCTGACTGGAGTATTTTGGATTTTGAATCTTTCAGATTTGGGATGCAAATCAGTAAGTGTATGGCAAATATTTCAGAATCAAAAAATGTCAGAAATATAAAACCCTTTTCATGCTAAGTCTTATGCATAAGAAATACTCAATCTGTGTGAACTATAGGCATCAAGCTGTACAGCAGATGTCTAGAACCTCCGCATCTCCCATAACTGAAACTGCACACCCATCAATAACTCCTCATTCTCCCCACTACCAGCTCCTGGCAACCAGCAGTCTCTCCTCTGATTCACTTTGGAATCCACTTAAATGAGGTCCCTAGAGTAGTCAAACCCATGGAATCAGAGAGTAGAATGTCCAATGAAAAAAAATGTTTGCAAAACTTCTTCCCAAATTTCTGTCTCATATCCATCAAACACACATGGTCCGTGAGGACCAGACTTCCAGCAGTTCATGCTCCCCATTTCCGCCAGTCAGCCCTGCATTTGCAAATGTCCATGTGTACTGCTAGAAGGATTTCCATGGTCCTCACCTGCCCTCTGCAGAAGGAGAGGAAACTTCAAGAACCCAGGACAGGGAATATGGTTCTGCTCCAAAGCCACCAGCTCTTGCCTGTCCCCTTCACTCTTTCTAGGTCATTCCTTGGACTCTGCTCTATCTTTAGAGGTCACTGGCTCAAGTCAGGCACTATGAAACATCTGGGGAAAACTGCCCCACCTTGTGCCTCCACTGCCTGATGGCTGAACTGACCTCCAGGCTTGACTCTGGTCTCCCCTGGCTTATTTCTGCTGAAACATCCAGTCCTAGGCCAGGCTGCTCAGTACCTTCAGGGTTTCAGGACAATGGGAACTCCCATTATTACTCATCTCTAGAATGTCCTTGGAAAGGGAAGCTGCAGAGAAAATACATCTAAGGGGGCAAAGTAGGATGGAATTTGGAAGAGACCCAGCAGTCGAACATTCCAGGTGAGGAACCCAAGGTGGGCCAGCCAGTCAGCTGATTAGGGAAGGACTGGGAGGGGCACCAGGGGCTGTGACTCCCACTCACATGTCTGTTCATGACCCAACACTGCTGCTCAATTCACACCTGAGAAAGACTGTGCTTCCCTAGGACAGAGCAGGTGGCCTCACTGTCTTGGAGCCCTTAGATCATCGTACATCTGTCTTGTGACACAGATACCAGCCATTGGCTTTCAAGGACTTGGGTGGGCTGAGAGGTGGGTGGTGCAACTCTGATTGAAAGATGCCTGTGGCGGAATCAAAGATGCCACACAGGGCAATCTTCTCTCTGTTATCTCCACAGCACAGCTGCCCAAAACCTCCATCACCAAGAAAAAATTCGATGCTGTGGAACATGACGATCAGGTAACCTTAACCTGTGTACCTGAAATTGGACATGCCACCTATCTGTGGTGGGTTAATGGACAGAGCCTCCCGTTGAGACCCAGGATGCAATGGTCTGATGACAACAGGACCCTCACTCTACACAGCGTCACAAGAAATGACACAGGATCCTATCAATGTGGAATACAGACATCAATTGGTGACATTCGCAGTAACCCAGTCACCCTAAATGTCCTCTGTGAGTATCTTTTGTTCCTCTGTGGGCCAGTCCACTAGCTCAAATCCAAACAGCCAGAGGCCAGGACTCTCAGTCTCTCTCAGGTTCAAGTACAACACCTTTACTTCTGGACACCCGAGCTGGCCATGACTTCTTGCCCTGGGAAACCTGGGTGGGCACAGTCTTGACCAAGAATATAGGGGGAGGGATGCTTGTCATGGGAGACTTGGGGTCCACAGCTTGTGATGGGAGAAACAGGTGAATACTTCAGGCTTTGGCTCAGTGAACACAGAGGGGGTTTGGCTCGGACTTCAGGGTGTGTCTTAGCTCAGAACAGTGTATCCCTTTAATGACCAGGACCATCACCTTCCCTCGGAGGAGTTTACCTGTGGCTTTATTCTTTTGCTCCAGATGGTCCAGACTTCCCCAGGATTTCTCCTTCAGATACCCTTTACCGTCGAGGAAGAAACCTCCACCTCTCCTGCTTCGCAGACTCTAACCCACCAGCAGAGTATCTTTGGGTGGTTAATAGCACGTATCTGCCACTAGGACAAGAGATCCTTCTCCCCCAGATCACTAAAAAGAATAGCGGGCTCTATGGTTGTTTTGCTCATAACTCAGTCACTGGCAAGAGAAATTTCGCATTCAAGAAGATCAAAGTCGTTGGTAAGTGAATCCCAGCATCATTGGCAGTAGGTTTTTAGATGGAGTCTATCTGGCTTTCAGAGAAAGTCAGGAAAACATTTTTATTCCCAGCCTGTGTCCCATAGGCACAAGCAAATCCTAAATTCTCCTCCTGAACCCTCCCAATTGGTCTCTACAGACTCTGTTTTCCTTGTTTTTCTGATTTCTCATGACTGACCTTGTGTCCGGCCTGAGCAATGTAGGGAGGGGGCTTTGTCAGGCCTGAGCCCTATGCGGTGGAAGAGGCTTCACAGAGGGACAAGAAGGAGAGGCCTCAAGATCAGTCGCTTCTTGTTGTCACCAACACATCCCTTTCTGTCACGTCTTTGTTTTCTTTTACCTACTGCATGAGCTTCAAGAAACATCTGAGGCTTTGAAACAAGCTCACACTTTTCCCCCAGATGAGAGGAGGAAGCCCCTTGGATGAGGGAGGAGCAGCTCAGACTCTGCTCCCTGCTCTGCCTCAGGCTCCTCTGTGACTGGCCCTGCCTGACTGCACCTGGGGTGGGACCAGTGTGTGTGGAGAAAGAGCCCTGGTGGCCTGTCATGAATTTGGCTAAATCGAGTAGCCAGTTTAAGCCAAGTGTCCTCTGGGTCAGCCTGCAGGGAAATAAGCAGATGGGAAGCCTCAGAGAAGACTCCTGAGCTGTGTCCTGTCTCTGACCTCAGTGGCTGTATGAGGCTGTGGGCACAGCACATGGGACACAGCACAGAGGACAGTGAGTGACGTACAGTTGGAGACATACAGAGATTCACCCATGGGGACTCTGCATGGCAGGAAAGAGATACATATATATATATATAGACTTTATATATACATAGTCTATATAAAGCATATACTATATATATAAGTATATATGTCTGTAAGTCTATATATATATGTCTTTGTAGACATATACATATATATACTGTATAGTATATATTGTATACATATAGTATAATTACTATACTATAAAGATGCAACCACAAAGAGGTGAAATCTTCTAATTGTATAGAAAAAGGCAATGGCCCTTTCTGACGTCCCAAAGCCTTCAAAAATACCTGAGTACAGCACGGCCAGTATGGATTTGATGGAAGACTCACTGCCAATCTAGAAACATGGTGAGAGGAATTTTTAAAAACTGAAACTGCAGGAATATAGTTGGCTAATCACTGCCCAGCACCCTTTCCACAAGAATTATGTATTCCTTGAAGGAACAATTAGAGACTACCTCATGCTGCATGCTGGTTCTTGGGGCACCTGATGGTAAAATAACATCACTTTCATATATTTTTTCTTTTTCTTTTTATTTGTTGAGATGGAGTCTTGCTCTGTCACCCATGCTGGAGTGCACTGGCGTGATCTTGGCTCACTGCAACCTCCACCTCCCAGGTTCAAGCCATTCCCCTGACTCAGCCTCCTGAGTAGCTGGGTCTACAGGTGCGTGCCACCACACCCAGCGAATTTTTGTATTTTTAGTAGTGATGGGCTTTCACTATCTTGGCCAGGCCATAACTGAGACATGAGAAAAAGATGCAACCACAAAAAGGTGAAATTTTCTAATGGTATAGAAAAAAACAATGACCTTGGTCTTGAACTCCTGGCCTCATGATCCACCTGCCTTGGCCTCTCAAAGTTCTGGGATTACAGGTGTGAGCCACTGCACCCAGCCTTCTTTTCTTTCCACGACAAATGCTTCAGAATGAAGTTCTCTTGGCTTCTCAGCTGGGGCCACTGTCGGCATTATGATTGGAGTGCCGGCCAGAGTGGTTCTTATGAAGCAGCCCTGGTTTAGTTTCCGTATTTCAGAAAGACTGGCAGATCCAATGGCCTTCCCCCTTTTCCTATTTCCTACAGGACTGACTGCCAGGCTTGGGAGAGGGAAAGAACTTCTTTGCCTCTATCTGGACCGGATCTCCTCCTCCTCCCACTAAACTGCTTCTCAGCACTAATTCCTGCAGGTCGCTTCCTCCTTGGTGTCCATGCTCTCTGGATCCC
Organism: Aotus nancymaae; assembly: GCF_030222135.1. Lineage (NCBI taxonomy): Eukaryota > Metazoa > Chordata > Mammalia > Primates > Aotidae > Aotus > Aotus nancymaae. The sequence continues at coordinate 11,522,862 of NW_026988441.1, read as the reverse complement.
CAGTTTCTCTTAGAAATCATTATCCCCAGCCTCTTCTCATTTGTTTCCCAGATTCAATACTTTGTAAAACCCTCCTGGTCCTTTTTAAACATCTCTCGCTTGTGTCACTCTCTCCATTTCCATAAAACCTCCACAGTTGCTTGAAGTACTGATTGACTTCTTGTCTCCAGTCTTTGAAATGTTCCCTGCATATGACTGCCTCATTACCTTCCTGAAATCTAGTGAATTCACCTAATCCAGAATCCTCAGGGTTCTACTCTAGCCTATTTGATTTGTTCACATTTCTGCTTTTTACTAATCCTTCTCACTTCCTTTACCTTTATTCCCTAGTGTAAGTTTTCCATCCTAATAGAACTGTCTTCCTCCACATCCCTGCCCCTCCACCCCACATATACATAGAATTCGTACTTTCAATGCTATGCCTAAAATCAGGGTGATCCCAGCTCCACCATCTGCCCTTCAGGTTTACTCACACCCTCATCACAAGTAAACTCTGACCTCATGGAGAACAGAGACTCTAGCATTAATGTGTGAACCCGAGATTCAGGACACAACCTACCTGTGATGGAGACTTTTTCCCTGATGACCAATTCATGTGTTTATGAAAGATACAGAAATGAAGAAGGCAAGGTCCCTTCCCCAGGAAACATAAAGCCTAAGACAGGAGATAAGACCTGAAAATAATCATGATACCATAATACAAAGAATGGAGTCCAGGTGTGGTGGCTCATGCCTGAAATCCCAGCACTTTGGGAGGCTGAGGCAGGCAGATCATCTGGTGTCAGGAGTTCTAGACCAGCCTGGGCAACATGGTGAAACCCCATCTCTACTAAAAATATAAAAATTAGCTGGGTGTGTTGGTGGGTGCCTATAATCCCAGCTACTCAGGAGGCTGAGGCAGGAGAATTGCATGAACCCAGGAGGCAGAGGTTGCAGTGAACTGAGATCATGCCACTGCACTCCAGCATGGGCAACAGAGCAAGCAAGACTCTGTTTCAAAAAAAAAAAAGGAAAAAAAAAAGAGGATAGAAAGAAATGAATGCCAAAAGAAATCAGAGAATTCTGAAATATAGCTACACATTGGAATCACTGGGAAACATTTTTATAAGTGGATGCTCTAGCGCCATCCATAAATTGTGATTTAATGACCATTAAATCAAATGGATTATAGAGTGGGACCCAGGCATTGGTAATTTTTAAGTCTTCTGAGATGCTACTAACATGTAACTAGAATACAGAACCCCTGTTCTAATAGGTAGAATTCAGACCTACATCAATGATTTTTAGCTAGGAGTATCGGAATTACCTAGGGAACTTTTTCAACATACAGAAACCTATATTTTGTTGGCCCTACTCATTAATGGGCTACACAAAAACTAAGTAATCCATCTGAGAAACAGAAGGTAAATGGAAAAGCCACCTCATTTGATATGTTAAATTATATGGAAAGCATCGTCAAATGATAAGTAATACGCGATGCTAAACTGTCTCTAATTTATATTTATGGGTGTGTTACTGAGGGTTCCAAAATTATGAGTCCTAGAAATCTATTATCAGTCATAATGTCATATGCCACAGTAGTACCTAAGTTTCTGTGTGGGCCATGTCTTTATCACAATGAACTCTAATCAGGTTTCTAACCATAGTCATTTTCAATCTTGGTCATTCACAGACAGCTGTTTTGACTTCTTCTCAAAGCAGTTGCAATCAGCTACAGTCCAAAGTTGCTTCTTCTTCAAAAAGATTTATAAAAAAGACTCTGACAAGTACTCTTGAATATAAGTTTCTGATAACTTTAAGATCATACCTCTGGACATTCTAAGAAGTTTTAGATTTTTAATAAACAGGCTGATACTTTCATGAAATTGCCAACCAAGAATAAGCAGGAAAAAAATCTATTTCATTGGACTAAATAATAATGAGGATAATATTTTTACAATTTTTTATTTGGAAATTTGCTGATTCTTTAAATATTTTGTTTTCCAGATTCATGACTTTCTCTTTTAAGCAATCTATAGCTTACAGTCATTTGGTAAAGTACACTTTTGTAAACAAAAACAGAAATATTTATTTGTGCTCCTTACCTGACTGCCCCAGGAATGGGGAACTATTCATGAGTATTTATATGTTTATGGTAACACAGTTATTTGCACAAGTTCAGTAAGAATCTGCCCTTTCTATAACAGGACACATTTGAAACAACTGGTTATGTTACCAAGGCTTTGACTGGGATGTTATATTTGAGAATATACACAGAATGAATCCACAGGTACTGCAGGCAAATTCTGAAGTCAGCCTTGGTTTTCTTTTATAGTCTCAAAAGGTTTTGTTTTTTTTAAGTTTAATGTGAAGTTTCTTAGGAAAACTTCTAGCAAAGCAAACTTTAAAAAGAGCCTCCGTGGTGCATCGCTACTCTTGGTGCACTTATTTGAAGAATCAGGCCAAGTTTGATGAGACTCAACTTACTTTGCAAACAAATTTGTCTTTCTGGGAATTATCTTTGGTAAAAATAGAGACTCCTATAGAGAGAAAAAAATATGTTGAAAAGAAAGACTATAGTGCACCTGTGATGAGATTGCAGTTCTGCTCATTAAGTTTTTATTATCCACCTGTAGACTGAACTGGACCGTGGATTCTTCTAGCTACTTCAATCCAAAGCTCTCCCATGGAATTACTAAGAACAAGACCTCCTCTGTTCCTGAAGCCCTTTAAGCTGGAGGTGGACAACTCAATGTAAATTTCAAGAGATAACCCTCATGCCTGAGGTGTGAGCCACTTAGAGACTTCGCTGAATTGTTCGACACACCATGACGAGAGACCCTCAAACTGCAGACCAGGACAAGAGTTGACAACTTCACACTGTGGACAGCTTTTTCAAAGATGTCAGAACAAGACTCCTCTCATGATGAAACTTTCACCCCTCTTAATTTGTTCTTGCTTATGCCTGCCTCCTTCACTTGGCAGGATAATGCTGTCATTAGAAATTCACCCACCGTTCTGGTATTATACTGCCCAGGGGGAGCTGCCCAAAACAATGCCTCACAAATGAAAGTCAATTAGATGTATAACTAAATTAGTTGTAACTTTGCTTTATGATGCATGTTCACAGCCAGTGATGGCCAGTGGAGTCTCTCAGGCTGCATCTTTCTCACCCTGACCCTCCTGCCTCTCACTTTTACTTATATGGATGCTTCTGATTTCACTGGGCCACCCCAGATTATCCAGAATACCCTCAAGATACTTAACTTCATTACCACTGCAAAGCCTTTTTACCAAGAAAGGTAGATGCATGTGTCAGGGATTAGAATGTGGACACTTTTAGAGATCACTGTTCTGCCTAACACTGGTAACCTTCTTTTGTAAAATGTATTTATTATACTTTATGTTCTGGGGTACATGTGCAGATCATGCAGGTTTGTTGCGTAGGTATACACATGCCATGGTGGTGGTTTGCTGCATCCATTGCCCTGTCATCTACATTAGATATTATCTCCTAATGCTATCCCTCCCCAATCCCCCAACCTCCTACTATTCCTCCCCTAGTTCCCCACCCACCAGGCCCCAGTGTGTGATGTTCCCCTCCCTGTGTCCATGTGTTCTCATTGTTCAACACCCACTTATGAGTGAGAACATGTGGTGTTTGCTTTTCTGTTCTTGTGTCAGTTTGTTGAGAATTATGGTTTCCAGTTTCATCCATGTCCCTGCAAAGGGCATGAACTCAACCTTTTTTATGGCTGCATAGTATTCCATGGTGTATATGTGCCACATTTTCTTCATCCAGTCTATCATTGATGGGCATTTGGGTTGGTTCCAAGTCTTTGCTGTTGTGAACAGTGCTGCAATAAATACATGTGCTAACACAGGTAACTTTCATAAACTTCACCCACAACGCAAATTTGTTTTGTATAGTTTAAAACAAAGACAATAACAGTCCTTTCCCAAAACAAACCTCCTTCTTGCCTGGGAACTAGACTGCCTTTGTAGGACTAACAAATTAGCCACAAGATTAGAAATTATGGTTCAAGAGTCATGCACTTCAAGGCTACAAGATTCTGACCCTCCCTAAACTGCTCCTAACATCAGTGTTTGAGATACGTTGTGGATCCGGCACTTGATGGATCAGCTGGCACCACCCAGATTGATAAACTGGGTCATCTGATCTCGTGACCCACCACTGAGGAGCTGACTCAGCACAAAAGGACAGCTTCAACTTCCTATGATTTCATCTCCCACTTTACCAATCAGCACTCATGCTATATCAGCTAATACTAAAGTTACTTAGATATACAATTTGAATGAACTCCATGGTCTAAGTCAAGATGCCTATGATAACCCATCAGTTTTCAGTGCTATGCACATAATTTGAAGAACGACTGGGATTCAAGGGGATATAAGTCTAATATTAACTAGGGATGAACTCACGGAGAACCAGGATGGCCACCTTGTCCTTCCTAAGTCCTTAAAGCTTTTATCATTACAAAATCTGAATTCCATAACTCATCATGGAAATGAAAAATATTAAATGGAATATATTGGTGTGGTGACATCAATTGCTTAGAGCATTTATAACCAATGTTTGGCCCCATATTCCTGAGAAAACAATCAAAGCTTCAGGTACTCCTCATCACCTGGTGCTACATTTAAACATCTTTAAATGAGATTTCATTCAATTGTTATTTTCAATGCATGTTTTCTCACTCTGGTTGTATAAAAGTTCTCCCATGCAAGGCGGCTCATGTTACCATACTAAGTTATTATGTTACAGTGTATTCTCACCAGGTAAAAGTTTCTATGGTTCAATAAATATAATCAACTTTTGCACATCTAGAACCTAAAGATTGGATCTTCTAAGAACAACAGAGAAACACTGTCCTTGCCATCCGGATTGCAGCAAAACGTTGGAACCTTGAACTTTGGTTTCATAACATGACAACTGTGAAGGGCCCCTCCACATGCTTGGAAACATACACCCATTGGAACCCTTAAGGAAAAGCTACCCAGGGAACTTTCTCCCCAGAAGAAGCTGGCATCCTTGATGTGAAAAGTTTTCTAAGATCACGGATCAAGGCTTCTACCATCATGAGATTGTTATCTTTGAATATTTTTTTCTTTTTTGGGCCTCTATAAACAACAGAAATGAAAAGCAGGTCTGTTGCGTGCACGTATGGGGTACACTTTTATTTGTGAAGGATTTTACAGCCAGCCTTATACATAGATAACCTTATGTTTTGATAGATAAATGATAAAGGCCCAATGTAGGTGAGAAACCTTAATGGTATGTATGTTGCCTCATACCCAGTCAGAATCAGAACATTAATTCACTCCTCTTAACCTACATTATGAGTTTGAAACATTGCCAGGAGGCCTTCACTTTTATATAATAGAAGGGCATTATGTGTTATGACCTTTTTATGTGGTTTGAAATACATTAAGGAATGATTAGAAATGTGTCTTTCATAATAAGCTCTATAGCAGATTCTACTGTAAAGGCTGTGGTTACACAACAGGTTTTAAATTCTCATGTGAAAGTTATGCTAAATAAGGGAATTGGCTAAACAGAAAAGTATCTGTGCAGCTGCTGGCACTTACGGCCTATGGAGAAAACATCAGGTATTACAGAGATTTAGTTGTAGAAGATTAACAAAAAGGTTGCTTAGTCAAGTGAGTAAGCTCTTTACCCAGCTTGTTCTTTGATGTCTTTAATTTTAAGTGATTTGGTTTATGGGGACCCTGAGCAAAAAGTATACTCTAAACTCTTGGTATTATCCTCCTGATAGTCATAGTAAGTCTCCCTGGTGCACTGTATTTTCTCAAAGCTGTTAAATGTTTGCATGCAGTCATCTCTAGAATGTCAAATGATTCCTCTTCAACCAGAATGACCCAAGTTGAAAGAAAGGTGCAATCCTGAGGACACCAAAACCTATGAATGATATGTTGAGACCAGAAACCCAAATTGATGGTAACTGAGAATGGCCCTGGGACTGTATGTTTTGGTCACATTCTTGCCTAAGTGAGAACCTGACCCAAAATGAGAAATTTTAAAAACAAAATTATGGGAGGTCATTGTATTGGACTGAGCTGATGCACTAAACCCTGATAGACAAAACCTAACAAAATGGAGTTGCTCACGCTAAACACCACATCACCAAAGTAAGATTTAAAGAAACACATGGATATTAGACCAGAACAGACCAGGTCTTGTTTTTCTCCAGTAAACAGAAAGCTCCAGCATAAGGAGGCACCTTCTACTTAGCCCTTCTTCCTACCTTTGAAAAACTCACAGTTCTACTGTTTTCCCAGTGGGCTTCAAAACCAATTAAGTACATTTATGATGGTGACAGTGATATCAAGGACTAAATTTGTGGCCAATCTCTGAAAATGGAGAAAATGACCCAATGGGATGAATTGTTAAAGCAAACTAAATATGGCCTGAAAAGGACTCTGTACTTCTCTATGGGAGTCCTTGTAGATGAACTGCAACCTCATTTAATAGCTAGACAAGATTAAACACCTACTTAGGTGTATGCACCTGTAACAACTGCTAAGTCTCGGCCAACCTCAGCAGCCATACTTCAACAAGTTATACACTGCTGATTGTCCAAACTGTGTTCAGATAAGGCAACCACTGAGCTGTAACTAATCCAGCTGTTTCTGTACCTCAATTCCAATGTCTGCACATCACTTTACTTTTTTTGTCTATAAATTTGTTCTGACCATGAGGCACTTCTAGTCACTGAATCTGCTGTGATTTGGGGGCTGCCTGATTTGTGAGTCATTCATTGCTCAATTAAACTCCTTTAAATTTAATTTGGCCAAAGTTTTTCTTTTAACTTTGGTTTAAAGATGAACTTTAAACCAAAAAAAGATGAACTTTAACTGTTCATCTCAGTAGAGATGAACACAGAGATATTGCTTGTGTGTTCAGAGAGAAGATGGTTTTTATAGGAACATATGAAAGCTGAAATTAGAGTCACCTTAAAATGTACAATGTGTAGATGGATCTCACCATTCACCTAAGAGATGCATTGTAAAATGTGACATTAGTGATGATTCTAGAAGAATAAAACATGCATGACATTCACCAATACTGTTTTTCTAAAAATAATTTTAAAAGAATGAGGTGGTCCCTCCCATGTTCCCAGGCTGGGCCTCTGATCAAAATTCTCCCTCTGCAGTGACAATATCTGAGAAAATGACATGGACTCAGCCTGATATGCAGCCATTCTTGTCTACCTTGCCCCAGCTGTAAAACAGCACCAGCCCAGGGCCCAAATCTTTAACTGGGGAGCTGAGAGAGGACATGGGATACCCAAGGCTTCTTATCTTGTTCCAGTCTACCACAATGGGTACCAGAGTAGTCCATTTACTTCTGAGGACACCCACCTGCTGAACCCTAGCTTCTAAGGGTCAGACCTTCCTGGTTTCTCTAGGTCCCAGATGCTTTTACCCTGCTGAGATATCCTCCTCCCCATGGGGGTCACTGCTTTGCCAGGCACCTCCTCAAGCTCCAGCTGACAGGTCAGCTAAGACCCAGACCTCAGAGGATTAACAAAGATTTTAACATCTACTATGTCCAAAAGAGATGAGAGCCGTACAAAAAAATAAAGAAGCAGAAATACATACGGCTCCTGCAACAACAGTGTGTCCCAAAACAATGTCCTCTTTGCCCCTCACTGTCCCTCCCCACATGGGCAAGTGCTTCCAGGGTCTCTCAATTCTTTCCCAGGAGGCAATGCAGACGGTAACACAGTGCCTCAGCAAAGGAAATGGAGATTATTTATCTATTTTGATTAAGTTCCTAAAAAGGTCTCTATACAACCAAATTCCACTTCCCTGGGAAGAAGCAGTAAAGGCTTCCCCAGTTGTGAACCACCGCTTTTCAAAAAAGCATCTTTGAACAGCCAAAACAATCTTGCCAGGATAAATTTAAGAACTTTCACTTTCTTATCTGAAATCTTCTAAAACAATACAATTATGAAAACAGTGTGCTGCTGGTGTAAGAATACACATAGGGATCAATGGGATAAAATTTGAAGTCAAGAAATATATCCTCTAACTTATGGTCAATTCCTCTTTGACAAGCGTGTCAAGATAATGTAATGAAGGAAGAATAATCATTTCAAAGAATGCTGCAGAAAAATCTCAATAAACACATTAAAAACAATGAACTTAGGAAACTTTACTTCCCACCATATCAAGCAATTATCTAAAAACAGATCAGTGAGTTAAATATAAGAGCTATAACCAAAAATCAAAATCTTAGAAACAGACATGGGGTAAATCTTGATGACCTCAAATGTGCAATGAATTCTTAGATATGACACAAAAGCATGAGATGCAAGGAAAAATAGATACACTGGGCTTTATCAAGATGTAAGAATTCTGTGCATCAAAGCAAATTATCAAGAAAAAGACTAGACACAATGGGAGAAATAATTTGCAAATCACATATGTAAGTGTTTTATGTCCAGAATATATAAAGAATAGCCATAACTCAATATAAAAATGAAAAACCACCCAATGTATAAATGGGCAAAGGACTCATATAGACATTTCTTCAAAGAAGATATACAAATTGTTCATAAGGACATGAAAAGACACTCAACATCAATAGTTATTAGGAAAATGCAAAGTCAAAGCCACAGTGAGATACCATATCACACTTACAAATGTGGCTATCATTTTTTCAAAATGTTAAGTAACAAGTGGAAGCCTTATGTAGAGTTTAAAATGCTCAGCATCGCTGATGGGATCATAAAAAGGAATGGCCGCTATGAGAAACAGTTGTACTGGTCCTCAAGAAGCTAATCATAGAATTCTCATAGGAACCAACATACATTCCCAGGTATATACACAAAGAATTGAATCCAGGGACTCAAACAGGTACTCAAATGGGGATGCTGACTGCAGCATTATTCACAATAGATAAAATATGGAAACAACTTAAGTGTCCTTCAACACATGAATAAAAACAAAAACACTGTGATACATACAACAGAATGCTAATCAGCCATAAAGAGGAATGAAGCTCTGACACCTGCTGGAACATGCGTGAACTTCAGAAACATTATGTTCGGTGAAGTATGCCAGAAACAAAGTGACACAGATGTGTATGATTGTATTCCTATGAAACATCGAGGATAAGCAAATTCAGAGAGAGAGTAGACCAGAGATCATCAAGGCCTAGGGTAGAATGAATAGGGAGCATTTATTTAAAAGACAGAATTTCTGCTAGGAGTGAGGAGAATTTTCTACAAAAAAAATAGTGGTGATGGTTACTTAACATGGTGAATGTAATTAATTCCATTTGCACATTTGAAAGTGGTTAAAATGGTGCATTATGTAAAATATGTGTACATTCATTGATATATTTATAAATATGTATTAAATGTATCAAAATATATTTACAGCTTACATATATATAAATTTGTAAGTGTGTATATATACACTCTCCCACAATTTTTTGAATAGCCTTTGATGAAGAAACGCTACTATGTAAAACAAACTCACCGTGATCAGATAGCCCTCCTATACTTATATGCACTTTATTCATGGCCTCATCCACAGAGAGATTCAAGGATTTAGGAACACAAGACGGCACAGCCAACTGCAGATGCACAATATAAATGTATTCGCAAAGGGACTGAGAGTTAAGTTGGGGGCATAGATCTCAGCACGCCAGGATACACACTCTCCCCATGGATTCTAACTTTATCTGACCCAGGCAATGATCCAGATCTTGTTGTGGCATTGAGGAAGGAGAGGTCAGGAAGCCTGTCCTCTGGATACTCTGTGTGAGCACATGAGCAACCCCCATTAGGTATCCACACACAGCTCTGACCATCAGGCATTGCGAGGAGGACTCTAGTAGCAGCTCAGGGATCACACAAGAGAAGCAGCTACAGACAGAAACAGAGTTAAAGGAGCTGGTTCCTAACACACACCAGGGTTCCAGAGTGGGTCCAACCCACTATTAAGTGCCCAGCCCCACCCAGCCCTGCTGTGATTTAGGAACCCCTGAGAAACAGCTTTTTCCAACAGTGGCCTCCTTGGTCACACATCAGGGTTTCTCACTGTCAAGCTGTCCAGAGAGAGTAGCACCTTGGACAGCACTCATCCTAGCTTCACTCTTCCTCCCTCCCAGGGCTCAGGACTTAGGGCTCAGGGCTCAGAAGAAATGGCAGATGCCAGAGAGGGGAGACATGGTGAATGGGATAGTGACCTAGGGGCAGCTGCCTGGAATGGGAGGAGATGGGGCCACAGGAAGAAGGTGACACATTAAGGAAAACCCAGGAATGGGCAGGAGAGGAGAGAAGGACACAGGCTCTGTGGGGCTGCAGCCTGGGGTAAAACCATGTGAAGCCATCTCACCAGAAAAGACCAGTCCCCATGATCAGGAAGCGAAGTAGCTCCCACCTCCCCTGCTCAGGACTGAATGTGTCTCCCCAGAATTGGTGGAACTCTTATCCTTCATGTGATGAAATTTGAAGGGGGAGCCTTTGGATGTAAGTATAGTAAGACTAGGTCTTAAAAATGTGGGCTTCATGATGGAATCCATGCCCTTCTAAAAAGAGAAAGACACAAGGAAATGGTCTTTCTCTCTTCCTCTGTCTTTCCAACCCTTCCCAAACTCCAACATGTGCAGATACAGCAAGAAAGCAGGCATCTGCAAGGGGGGCCTCACCAGGACTGAATCAGCTGGAACCTTGACCTTAAACTTCCCAGCCTTCAGAACTCTGAGAAATAGATTTCTATTATTAAATCACCCAGGCTACAGTGTTTGCTACAGCAGCTCAAGCCCAGGAATACATCATCTGACCCACTGTTTTAAATGAAACTCTTCAGTTTCTCCATCAAATCAGCTGGTAGCTCCTGTCCCCAGCAGCAACAGGGGTCCCAAGATAAAAGCTCTGCTGGAGACTTGAAGACTGTGGGACGTGACCAACTCAATATACCTCTGGAGGCTATATGAGCAAACAGCAAACTGTCCTCACGAAAGCAGCAAACTGCGTCTGCCACCAGAAGGAATGTTGAGGGCAGTCACGTCCCAGGTCCCGTGCTCCTTGAGGTCATCTGTGCTCCTTGAGGTTATTATCTACCTGAACATCTGGGACCTGTTGAACAAGCAAAGCGGTCCCTGTGATATATCAAGTAGCTGAGAGACAATCACCCCCTCCTCCTTCTTCACTTTACTTAATAAATATGAAGGGATGTAAAAGCTCAGGGCCTTTATTCACTAGAGGCAAAGAGCACCCTGACCCCTTCTTTCAAACAGAACCTTTCATCTTTGTCTTCAATTCCAAATTTGTCCCCTTCATTCATGAGATAACTACAGCAAGTGGTGCCCGAACAGGGACCTGAATGAAGGTCTGTTGGAGCAGAGGTACTGAGGGTAGTGAGAGATCGAGACCATCCTGGTCAAAATGGTGAAACCCCGTCTCTACTAAAAATACAAAAAATTAGCTGGGCATGGTGGCGCGTGCCTATAATCCCAGCTACTCAGGAGGCTGAGGCAGGAGAATTACCTGAACCCAGGGGGCAGAGGTTGTGGTGAGCCGAGATCGCTCCATTGCACTCCAGCCTGGGTAACAAGAGCGAAACTCCATCTCAAAAAAATAATAATAATAAAAATAAATAAAATTTTAAATTTTTTTAAAAAAGAAAAAAAAGGAATGTCATCAGACTAATGGGCAAAAGGAATCTTGTAACATGATACCCTCACCACCCAACTGAAAAAAACACCAAGAATTTGCCCTTGCTGTAATGGAGGAAACCACTGGGCTAATCAACACTGCTGAAAATTTCAGAGAACCGCACCCTCCTGTTGGGAAATGAGATGGCGGCCTGGACCTTGGCCCCTCAAACAATGACAGCACTCCCCATCCAGAGACCACAACCCTACTTCAGGCCTGTGTCCCTGGGGGAACACGGATTCCCTCTCCCCAGGAACATCCGGAAGTGCCGGATGAGATCTCCCAGTCACAGAATGACCCACATTAGTTGGAGGAGACAAACCCACCAAAGTTCCCACCAGCATTTGGGGACCTTTGCCAACAGGATATATGGGATTACTCTTGGGTAAAAGCCATCTTAACTTACAAGGCATTAGTGTTGTCCCCCAGGTTGTCGACTCTGACTATGAAGGAGAAATTCATGTAATTGCAATATCACAGGATCCTGGGTTTCTGAACCGGGGGAATATATTGCTCAGCTGCTGCTTATTCCCTGCAAGTCACACCCTTCTCCAAGAAAGGAGAGACAAGAAAATCAAAGATTTGGGAGTACAACTACACGGGAAGTTTACCTCTCCCAACCCATAGCTTCTAATCAGCCCACCTGTGTAGTGCAAATTAAAGGAAAGAAGTTCTATGGGCTTATGGACACAGGAGCGGATGTATCAGTAATATCTAAAAACAACTGGCCCCCACCTTGGCCCTTGAAATTAACCTCTACATCCTTAGTGGGAATCGGAACAGCTCAAAGTGTTCAGCAGAGTACTGAAATTGTACCCTGCCTTGGTCCAGATGGGCAATCATGTGCTTTTCAAACTTATGTTGCAAATACAGCTGTTAATTTATGGGGCTGAGACTGACTTACAGCATGGGATATGAGGCTTACAAATGAGAAAATTGATAACCCAGGATTTAAAATGTTGAAAAAGAGTTATCAGAGTGGAAAAGGCTTAGCAAAGTCCCTGCAGGGAAGCCCTGATCCAGTATCTGTAACTGGCCAAACAAATAGAAAAGGGCTGGGCTTTCAGGATTTCTAATGGGGGTCATTGATTCTTCTCCTCCACCCACCGCTTTGCCCTTAGAGTGGCTGACGGATAAACCTGTATGGGTGGATCAATGGCCCCTATCACAGGAAAAACCGACTCAGCTTCATCAGCTAGTAAGAGAACAATTTAATGCAGGACATCTAGAAGAGTCAGTTAGCCCTTGGAATTCACCAGTATTTGTGACCCTGAAAAAATCAGGAAAATGGCGACTGCTACATGACTTAAAACCTCTCAATGCACAGAAGAAACCAATGGGTGCATTATTACATCAAATGCATGTGCCAAGTTTTGTGTGCATTTTACCCATGCCAATGCATGTTTACAATCTGCATTTGCATTTTCAAAGGGTAAAGACAGTGTAAGCATTTCTGTGGCAGTGGTATGAGGAATCTGGTGTCCCACTGCCTCCTGTAGTCATGTGACAACATTGCATAGGGTTCCTGCCATGCATTACTACATCAAAACACCTCTGCCCTCATCCGCATGTTTCATCTATCTCACAACCAGACTCAAGGCATTGTGAAAGCCTGTCCCACCTGCAAACATATCCCTGGTGTTACACCCAAGGAAGGATGTAACCCATGAGGCTTAGCTCCAGATGAAATATGGCAGATGGATGTTGCACATGTGGCAGCCTTTGGCAAGCTCAGCTATGTTCATGTAACTGCAGATACCTGCTCTCAAATGTTACATGCCACATGTCAAGCAGGAGAAACAGCTGGTCATGTCCGACGACACTGCCTGTCATCATTTGCCCACATGGGGGTCCCTAAGCAATTCAAAACTGACAATGAACCTGCTTATGGCAGTCATGCTTTTCAAAACTTCTTACAATTGTGGGCAATCAAACACAAAACAGGAATTGCATACAATCCCCAACAACAAGGGATTATTGAGCAGGCACATCAAACACTACAATGAATGTTGAAAAAACAAAAAGGGGGATAGGAGACCAATTATCACCTTAAACAAAATTACACATAGCCTTGTTGGCTTTAAATTTTTTGACTTCTGGTATGGATGGTAAGACTCCAGCAGAAAGACAGTGGCAAGTGTTAGGGGAAAAAGAGGCAAGTTTATCCAGAAGTGTTATGGAAATGCCCGGAAGAAGGACGATGGAAAGGCCCGGTGGATTTGCTGATGTGGGGATGAGGGTATGCTTGTGTTTTTACAGAAGATGGGCAAACGGTGTGGGTGCCGTCCACGTGTGTGCGACCATGGAACAGGAGACTGGAGGGATCATGGTGGCCAACCACGGGCGCAGTCCCTCCAGCACGAGCCATCTGAATGTGAAAACTGAACGAAGGCCAACCAGAGTCACAATGATAACCAAACCCCTAACGGGGACAGATCAAGAAAACTATGCAGGAAGCTGAGAAATTGCTGGAACAAAAGCCCCTGACTCCATGTTCCTGGCAGTGCTAGCTGTAGTGCTCTGTGCAGTATGTTTTCCCTGTGTGGAGGCAAAAACATATTGGGTATATGTTCCCAAACCCCCAGGAGTGGGACCGGTACTCTGGAGTGATATTTCTCCTAAAATAGCTCATGATCAGGGAGCGGGGGCTCCAGGACTGCTGACTCCCCGAGACACAGAACAATTAAACTCCCAGAACAATAGCATCGATTACACTGCCCCTTTAGAAGGATTCCCTTTGTGTATCACCATGGATACATCGCTCAACCATAGCTGTCGTGCAGTCCAATCTCAGGCATGGTTAAGTCACCAGGGGAAAACTTTGTATCTATTAGGCCTCAGCTCTATTAATATTACTGGTGTGTTTACTAATTGCTCCCAGTCCCATCGCCCAAATCGTATCAATTATGTGACACAGACTCCCTTTGAAAATTCTCACCCCCATCCTTGGACCCAGTGTCTTGACCCCCTGGCCAGACAATCCACGTTAATAGGAGACATTACTGACTGGGGTCCTTGTGGCCATTTAGATGGGAAAGATGTAAATCAAACCTCTTGGCATAAACGTTGCTGGCACTGGACCTTCAGCACCTCTTCTTTACACCAAACTGGGATTCATCGCAATCTGCCACACAACTTGCTTCGCATGCCACCGGCTTCAGCCCACCGTTACCTCAGTGGCATTATCTAGGGAAGAGGGGCCCAATTCAGGAGTCGATTTCGAAAGAGCACTCCCATGTATCAATGGTAGCATTTGGGTTGGAACACTATCCAATAACAGTAATTCTGTTCATCACAGTTTCAATATCACCTTTTGTTAGAAACATTACCACTCAATTTATGGTGTTTTCAATCCTTAGGTTTTTCTAGCAGCTAAGAAGGGTCAGCTCCAGGTAATCATCACCCAACTGACTTGTGTCTCTTGTCAACTGTAGCCTTAATCATAGTACTAGACAAATACACACCATATCCACACTTATAAATCTAAGTTGTATTCCTGGATTATGGATTCCTGTCAATTTGTCTGAACCATGGGCTGCTACCCCTGCTTTACCTTTTGTGAAACTTCCTCCCCAGCTCACTCGGCATGCTCGTAGAGCCTTACACATAATAATTTTTGCTCTCGTCTCCCTGTCCACAGTAATAACTTCTGTCATAGTGACCTCAGTAGCACTACAAAGTTCAATTCAAAGAGTCCGACATGTAGAAAATTGGACACATACAGCTGACAACGCATGGATGTTCCAGAGAAAATATTAATGCCAAATTACAAACAGAAGCAGCAATGATGAAGATGACTGTTTTGCGGCCTGGAGAACAACTACAAGGTTTGCAATCGCAGCAGCAATTGTGCTGTCATTTTGACCATACTCACATCTGTGTAAACAGTTTGGAATACAATCAAAGTGAATATCCGTGGAACCTCGTAAAGGCTCATAACAAGGAGCTCTTACTCCAATGTTACTTTCGATTTCAGTGATTTACAAAACAAAATTCTTGACTTGAATAAGCAAACTCCTTCTTTAGAATCCTGGACAGAATTCCAGCAGGGCTAGGAGAGCCTTAACCCTGGGACTTACCTTAAACATAATCTCAATGTTGCTTTTAACATTATAGGAATAATGCTATTATGTCTCTGTTTTCTGTTCGTAGTCTACAGGATCAGGTGGACCACCAATCAGCAACTGAAAGCTGCCCAGCCTAGAATTACCTTTATTCAATTAACACAAAGAATGAAAGGGGAAGATGCTGGAGACCCCAAGAATGTGGGATGTGACCAACTCAATATACCTCTGGAGGCTACATGAGTAAACAGCACACTGTCCTGATGAAAGCAGGATGTTGGGATACTGACAAACTGTGTCTGCCACCAGAAGGAATGTTGAGGGCAGTCACGTCCCAGGTCCCGTGCTCCTTGAGGTCATCTGTGCTCCTAGAGGTCATCTACCTGAACATCTGGGACCTGTTGAACAAGCAAAGCGGTCCCATGATAAATCAAGTAGCCAAGTGACAATCACCCCCTCTTCCCTATTCACTTTACTTAATAAATACAAAAGCTCACACCTGTAATCCCAGCACTTCAGGAGGCCAAGGCATGTGGATCACAAGGTCAAGAGTTTGAGACCAGCCTGGCCAACAAGTGAAACCCTGTCTCTACTAAAAATACAAAAAAAAAACACAACTGGGCATGCTGGTGGGTGCCTGTAATCCCAGCTACTTGGGAGGCTGAGGCAGGAGAATTGCTTGAATCCGGGAGGTGGAGGTTGCAGTGAGCCAAGATTGCACCACTGCACTCCAGGCTGGGCCACCGTGCAAGACTCCATCTCAAAAAATAATAATAAAATAAAATAAAAATGAAGGGCTGTGAAAGCTCAGGGCCTTTGTTCACTAGAAGCAAAGAGCCTCCTGACCCCTTCTTTCAAACAGAACCTTTGTCTTTGTCTTCAATTCCACGTTTGTCCTCCTTCGTTCATGAGATAACTACAGCAGAGCTCCATTGGGTGAACCTGCAGTGGTCCCATGGGACCACCTCATTGTGAGGTCCTTCCTCACTCCGCCTCCCCCCCAACCACAGTTTGAGCCGTGTATTTTTCATCTACACATTCAAAGAAATAAGTAGTCCTCTGAAATAATCATTTATCATAACCACTGTTAGTGTCCTCCAAAGCCATAACTCTTATCACTGACCCAGCAGCCATCACACATACATGGTCAAGTATCTTCACAGTACAAACTAATCTCTGATGTCCCCCAAAAGCTGAAGAAGTCAGGTAACACAATAAAAAAGAGAGAAGAGTTTTAGATCTGACAGGAATCCACTTAAAATTCTTGGGGTTCCATGATTATAAACTGTGGTTCCTCCCAAATAGGAGGAACAGAAAGAAATAAAAAGATTTCTAAAAAACAAGAGAGAGACTAAGCACATAATTCTGAAAGATTTCAGTCTTCTGAAAAAAACGTTTAAAGATACAAAAGAGAAAAGCGGAAACTTTTTGAATATCTGTTCAAGTGCTTTCTGAATATATAAAGAATATAAATACATATGTCATATATATTTAAAATGACTATATTCTACATTCATATATATTTAGTATATAATAAAGATATGACTTGAATGTAAGTTCTTAATTAAGCTGACTTTTCATCATAGACCTCTTTTTAAACATTTTTCTCTTAGGAACCAAACATATCTGACACACGGAACCAAAGTATGTTAGCAGAAAATCTGCACAAGTCTGCAGCAACCTCACTTCTCGCCTCTTCAGGAGAAAGAATTTGACTAAGAGACGTTAGGCAGAAGAAGAGATTGAGGCAAGTTTTAGAGCAGGAGTGAAAGTTTATTAAAAAGCTGCAGAGAAAGAATTAAAGTACACTTAAAAGAGGGCCAAGCACGTGACAAGAGATCAAGTGTGTGATTCCATCTCTGACTTAGGATTTTGTAAGTTGGCATAATTCTGGGGTCTGAATCTCTTATTCCCTTCTTCCTCCCTTGGAGTGGGCTGTTGGCATGCACAGTGGCCTGCCGACACTTGGGGGTGGGGAGCAGGTGCAGTGTGTTCACCAGAGTCACACACATGTTCACTTGATGCCTTTTTCCCTTCTAGTCAAATGCTCCTGAAAGGTCATACACCAGTAAAACTCTACCATTTTGTCTCTTAATGCACGTGCTTGAGCTCAGTCACGCAACTTCTGAGAATTTGTCAGGAAGCTGCTCATCACCTATTTATCACCTATTTCTGGTGTTTCTTATCTGCTGGGAGACTGCCTTTCTCTGGCACTGACTGTGACCAATTATTATTTTAGAGAGACAAATAACAACCACCTTACTGTCACCTGGTGTCACTTGACATTCCTGGTGTATGGCGTGGGAAGCTCTCTCCTGCTCTGCTTAAATCTCATGACACCTGATGTTCACCTGACATTCCTAGTGCATGGGGTGGGAAGCTCTCTCCTGCCCTGCTTAAGTCTCATGACACCTGATGTTCACCTGACATTCCTGGTGTATGGGGTGGGAAGCTCTCTCCTGCCCTGCTTAAGTCTCATGAGCTACCTACTGCAACACGTTCACACTTCTTATTAGCAGAGTTTAGCTAGGACAAACAGCTGAAATTTATGGATTTTAAACTTTTTTCTCTACCAGAATTATCCTCTAAACTTAAACTAATAAGCCTTAACCAAGATTATGGCTTATTCAAGGATGTATGGGACATTTTGGAAGAGGTACATGAATACCACAAAAACTCAAGAATCAAACAAATATTAGAACAAAAGGGCTGTTTCCCTGACCCAAAAACTAAAATCGGGCCACAGCAGTGAAAGCAAAGCACAGAATTTTAACTATTTAACCACAAGGTAAGAGTGGCTTTTACTCGTATGCCCTCAGAGAATCTAAAGCAAAAAGTTTGAGCTTACAAAGGAAGTTAACTTTGTTTTAGGTCAGATTTTGACTCTGTAATTTAGTCAAGAAAAATTTTAAAGCTAGCTCTGCCACTATAATGTGTCTTTCTTTGAAATTTCATCCTCCCATCAACATTTGAAATAACAGATCTCTAAAATATATATATATATATATATATATATATATATATATATATATATATATATATTTTAACTTAGAAGTCCATTTTAATGGATCTAACTTCTGGCCATGGACAATTAGAATTTCCAGTGGTGTATTGATTCTAAGTGACTCAATGCAACAGCCTCTTCAGTGAAGATGCAGTCCCAAAGATCCTCTCCTCCCCGGTCCCAGTGAAATAAAATATTGACTCCCAGGAATAGGCTAGGAAAGCAAAAGATTCTTTTTGCCACAGTCCTATCCAGGCAACAACAGTTGGGATGACCAAAGCCCCTTATGGATGGAACTTATTATGACAAAACCTCCCGGGAGCTCGATCCATTTGGAAGAAACAAAACAAAACATCTTGAGTTCCCAGGGACTCGAAGGCTGGTCATTTTATGTGACTCAAACAAACAAACAAATTCCATTGTATGATGCAGACTAAAGAGAGTGCTCTCACTTGTCACAAATCAGGTCTTCAAAGACATAAGATGAGAGGAAAATTTATCCAGTACGCTACTTTATTAACAACATAGGAGGAAAAAAATAAAGAGAAAAATTATTTCTGGAAGTGAAAATTTAAATATGAATATTCATATCCCCAAATTACTAAAAGTACACCAGGGTCACTAAACCAGGAATACTCAAGCACGAATCTTCTCCCATTAGTCAAAATTTTGTGGAGAAAACAGTGATTTTTAGCATTCAACTGAAAAGACTGCACAGAGAGAAGCCAGGAGTCTTGAATGGAATAAATTCTTACCCTTTTGCCGGCTGATTATTTTCCGGCATACCAGCATGCCCACAGACCAGTTATGGTGCTACATCAGGTTTTAGTGGCAAGACAGGTTATGGGAGAGAGAACGGAAGTTTCACTAGCCAAGCTGGTCTTGTAAAGATAAAACCTGGCATGTAGAAGCCCACAGAGGAAATCAATGCTAAGTAATTATTTTGTATCTTTAAAGTATCAGATTCACCTAATTGTCTCCAGTTGATTCTGCCCTAATCAGGTCCAGATTAGGGAACACCTGCCTGCATAAATAGTCTCTATGATGTAAATTTTTTCCACAAAAGGCAGCTTTGCAGGACCCCTTCTGCTCATTGGCTTTCTGACAGCTGTCTCAAAATGTGTCAAATGAATGTATGTTGTGTTAAAATATTTTTATTTCCTTCAACTTGTAGGTGTTTCTAGAGGTGGAATTTGATGTACTGCAGTTACAGGGATTTCAGCCAATTTAGAGTCCTGACTGACTATAATCTAGAGCTCCTGTTGGATTTGACCAAGTTGAAAGGTGTCATGGGCCAGACACGGTGGCTCACGCCTGTAATCCCAGCACTTTGGGAGGCCGAGGCGGGTGGATCATGAGGTGAAGAGATCGAGACCATCATGGTCAACATGGTGAAACCCTGTCTATACTAAAAATACAAAAAAAAAATTAGCTAGGCACGGTGGTGTGTGCCTGTAATCCCAGCTACTCAAGAGGCTGAGGCAGGAGAATTGCCTGAACCCAGGAGGCGGAGGTAGCGGTGAGCCGACATCGCGCCATTGCACTCCAGTCTGGGTAATAAGAGCGAAACTCCATCTCAGGAAAAAAAAAAAAAAAAAGAAAGGTGTCAGGACACCAAAGGAAGAACAATGAAAACCAAAACCACACATAGCCGTTATACTAACTACACACTGCTGAACACTCTAAGCCTAATGAGAGGTTAGAGCCAAGTAGCAGTAAACTTTCACCTGCAGCTACCAAATTCTGAAACAAAACCCCACACCAGCTCCTTACCTGAGACCAAGCTGAAGGCCGCTCTTGACTGTCACAGGAGCAGAAATCTCACTTTTTTGTAGAAAGAGAGCAAAGCTCCTTCAGTAAAGGAGCTCCATGGCAAAACAGAACTCAGATATCAAACAACTGGGGCAAGCAGGGCCCTCCAGAAAGGCACACAATCAGTTAAAGCTCTATAGTTGGTACCGAGCACCAGCAGGAGAATCTCTGCAGGTCAAAAGGCCAAGCCCCACTCAGAGGGCCCCTGTTTTGTTCCCCAAAATGTAAAACCACATGAGCGACTGAGGTCAGTGTCTGAGTCCATGGAGGTTTATGGAGCTTGAGAGTGCATTCTGGCAAAACATGAGTCATCAAATATCTCCATGACTTGTCTTTGAAGAAGTTTTCAGGAGGCCTGATATGTAAACATCCTCTTAGAGGGGATACAGCAGATAGAAAGAGACAAGGAGGAGAAAAAATGACTGGTCTCATCCTGTCTTTCTTTTGTATTTGGAAAATAAAGCATTATCAGTGTGAGACCTAACGGGATTTCACATTAGGAGCTAGTCCTGGATTGCACACCGAAGGTTACAATTGACGTGACCTTGTTTTATGGGAGGATGTACATCTCGAAAAGCTTTGAGTTCAGCAAAAAACGTTTTGTGAGGGCAGTCATCCAGAGATGCCTGACGCTTTTTTGCCTTTCTGTGGGGTTCTGACAAATGTACAATGCATTCACACAACGTCGCAAAGTAACAGTTGTTCATTTGGGGAGAGGAGGTGGCCCTGCATCAGTCTACAGGCTGGACTATCTCTTTGGTGTAAAGAGTTTGACAATCCTGAGATTTTTATGTTCTTTTACATAATTATAAGCGTAGTACTTCCTTGGAGCTGTGACTGAGATAAATGTGCGAAAGACATCACAGCTGTCCGCACTTTACAGTTTCCTTGCCCTTCCTTTCTTCCTCTGTTGGGTTACACTCCTGTTTGTAAATCACTTACTCAGTTGTCTTCCCAGAAAAGCAAATCACACCTGAATTCTTTAAAGCACTCAGTTTAATTCCAGATCATTTTTGTGATTAGCAGGTACAAATATTTAATGAGGGCTCATAGAAAATTTTGATAAGAGTCTTCACACCACCCACAACACCTTTCAGGACCACTCATCTATAAAAATGAAGAGGAAAGACCCTGCTACATGCTGGGGAACTTGATGTTTGCAGCTCATACAATGAGAGAGCCCCTGCCCTCTCCCAGGCTCCCTTTCCTGGGTCTTTAGCAGCCATGTCCTGCATGGTCCCTGAGCAGCTCCCCTTCTCTGCTGCACCAGCCATGAGGAAGGTGGGACAGTCAACTAGGCAAAGGACAGAGGACACCCAAGGTGGTCAGATGGAACACACACGGGCCTAAGCCCCAGCTCAGCTGCCAGGCCCCAGAGAACAAGATGGTGGCTGAGAGGGTCCCTGGAAGCTTGGGACCCACAGCCCCCACTGACCAATCGGCACAGGCCTCCCTTTCCAAAAAACATGGGAGATTTGCCCTGCACACCTCAAGGAAAAGCAATTTTATCTAGGACACCCAGGTAACTGAATGTCCATCCTTGGAAGCTTTTCCAAGCTTGACACAATGAGAGAGAGGGGGGATCCTTCTCATCAGCCAGCACTCAGCAGGGTCAAAGCATGTCAGCATGTATCCCTGTGACAGGGTCTTGGTGCAGTCCAGACTGCTCTGAAGTGGGGAGCCAGATGGGGACAGGAGAGGGTAGGGTGTTCGATTTTACTGTTTGACTTGGAGCCATGAAGATGGCCGGACTCTGAGGACCCAGGGCTGTGCTTGCCCAACCTACAGAGTATGCATTTGTGTGTGTTTCCTTGTGTGTGTGTGTGTGTGTGTGTGTGTCTGTGCATAGTGTGTGTAGAGGTTGAGTGAATCACTGCTGAAGGAGACCAAGATCTCAGCAATTCCCAGGGTCCTGAAATACAGACAGAAGGCAGAGGCAAAAGGAGGGACAAGGAAGCAAGACTGAGAGGAGAAGGGACAGAGAGGTATCCTTGGCACAGACCCTATCCATTAGCCTAAGAAGTGCTCCTGCCCTGGGAAGAGGCTCACTGCAGAAGAAAGAATGACAGCAGAGCTGACAGCTGCACTCAGAAAGTTTCTGGATCCCAGGCCACTCTCCACAAAGAGGAACAAGCAGGCAGCAGAGACCACGGAGCCCCCATCTCTGTGACAATGGCGCATCCCCTTGCAGGGACTCCTGCTCACAGGTGACTAGCTGGGGTGTCCTGGGAGGATGGGACTGTGAGAGGTAAAAGGGCTACTGTCATAGCCTGCACAGGGGAAAGGACACCAGAGGTGGACAGCAGTCAAAACAAAGAAATCATATTGAACTGGAATTGGTTAAGAGGTAGGAAAATCTCAATTGTTCTCTTTTCCTGGTTAATCATCACTGGCTATTACATTTTGAAAAATGGTAATAATAACCATATCAGATAATGCTTATAATAAAACAATAACCAGGGCATGAAGCATTGTCCTCAGCCACCAACCTCAGAAATTGGAAAATAAACCCCAGGATTCAGAGAACCGTAAGAGCTCTCATGAACTCATTTACAAGAATCTGCAGCCTATCCTAGGATCTTGGGTGCAACCAAGAATAAACAAGTCCCTGCTTTCACAGAGCTCAGGCTCTCATGGGGAGAAAGACAGACATCCAAGACATCTGAAATGTGAGGTTAGGTGTTGACAAGAGCCCTATATGAAGCAGAGCAAAGAAAAGTAAAAAAGGAAGACTCAAGGGCCCTAGAGGAGGTGTCAGAAAAGGGGTCTCCCAAGGACACCCTGATGTGAGCAGGATCTGAGGGCAGTGAGGAGGGAGCCATGCAGACCCCTTTGGAAGAGGATTCCACACAGGGAAATGCCAAGGTCAGAGGTGTTGAAGGAATGGGTGTCATGCTGCTTGACCCAGTAGGACACACACACATTTCAAGGTTGAGGGGTGAAGAGACCTTCTCGGGACACAGGGCCCAATATTCCCACCCCAATACATAGGTCCCAATATTGACTGATGCTCTCTTCTTGTTCTAGCCTCACTTTTAAACTTCTGGAACCTTACCACCACTACCCAAGTCACTGTTGATGCCGTGCTGTCCAATGCTGCAGAGGGGAAGGAGGTTCTACTCGCCCAAAATCTGCCCCAGCATCTTATTGGCCACAAGTGGTACAAAGGGGGAAGGATGGGCCAAAATCATTGAATTATTAAATATGTAATATACACTCAAAAAATTATCCTGGAGCCTGCACACAGTGGTCAAGAGACAGTACGTTCCAATGCATCCCTGTAGATCTGGGATGTCACCCGTAACAACCCAGGATCCTACACACTACAAGTCATCGAGCTGTATCTTCCAAGTGAAGAAGTAACTGGACAATTCTGTGTACACCGACATCCAGGATGACACAGGATTCTACACCCTTCAAGTCATAAAGCTAGATCTTAGGACTGAAGAAGCAACTGGGCATATTAGTGTATACTGTGAGTGATTCCCCATAACCTCTGGGTGTCGGGGTCAGTTCTACTTCACATACACAGGACTGTTAGGCCTGGACTGTGCCTGTGTCCCCCTCTACATTAGGTCTCATTATGGGATGGGCATTAAGTGCAGGACACACACAGGGTAGCAAAGATCAAATGATCCGAATTTCTTTCCTGCATCCAGACTCTGCAGATACTCACTGATGAGAAAGGACAGTCCAATGGAGGTGAAAGTCATGCTGTGGTGAAAGCATGCCACATGTCAGAAGAAGATCAGTCTCAGCCAAGCACCCTGTGCCCTCCCCATGGACCTGACTCTGAAAAAGACCCAGCAGGACCCAGTCAGGGCCTGGCCTGAGGGGCCCCTGGGATCCTCACAAAGAGGCTCACTCCTGAAAGCTTCAACCCCAGAACCCTGTCCTGGGATCCTGACTCCAATTGACCCTGGAAAACATATGCCTGGGCAGGGTTGACCAAGATCAAGTATTTACCAGTTGTCCTAGAGCTGTGGCTCCTGGAGCTGCTCAGCAGCTGAGGCTCAGCCACCACAGCCTCCTGTAGGCAACAACAGAGCCTCGTCCTTCACCTGAGAATCAGAGTGGACAGGACAGGTGGGCAAGTTTCCCAGGCCACCAGCCAACTGCCCATGGAAGTTTAGGAGACTCCGTAAAACATTCAGTGTCACCAGGGACAGAAACCAAAGAGAAAAGATGTTTCTGGCAGCACCTTGACCAACAGGAATCAGGCCCAGGGGTGCCCTCTCATGGAGGCAAATAATAAATAAATACTGTTTGTGAACACCTTCTCTGTGCCAAGCATTAGATCAGGCAATAGTACATAATTTAAAGTTCATTTGGAGACAAAATGAAAAGCTACAAAACGTTTGCCATTTAGCTAATTTTTGGAGAGGGGACTTAGGCACAGGGAGACACAGTCACTGAACCAGGGTCCCACAATCAGGAGGGGCAGATCAGAGTCACATGAGGTCTGTCTGCAGCCACAGCCCATCCGCTCCTCCATGAGAACTGTGTTCTTATTGGAACCCAATAAGATAGTTCCTCTATGAGGTGAATTAACTTTCTCCTGCTAGCAGGTATGCTGTAGTGAAAGCATGCTACATGTCAGACTTCCCTGTCTGTCCTTTATTTAGAGAGCATAAGAAGGAAAGTTACTGCCTGGTATTTCAAGGCTTACAGTGCCATCTAGTGAAATGGTAATCCTCTTAATGGGGAACCTAGTCTGTCCTTTGCCAAAAGCCTCTGGCTTTCCAGTTCTCCCTTTTACATCCCTCTGCTAGAGACCAAACCTTATACCCCACTCTGTGATGGGGAGAACTCTGCTTTCAACAGAAAAGAAAAAAATGAACTCCAAAACCAATTTTTAAATTCAATATACTATCCATTAGCAGGAAAACCACCATTTAACACTTACGTTCTTTTGAGACACCTATTCTGCCTACAACTAGAATGGCATCTAAATAGAAAGGGGATTTTATGTTTGGCAGTTAACCAGAACCACCACCTAAGAATAAATTCTCTAGTCTGGTCCATAATACCAGAGTATATAGCTCATCCCAGTATACTCCCTCCATTAAAGTGCCTTGCTCAAATGCAACTGTTACATAATCTTTCCTGAGACACATCCATCAATGATCTATGCAGGTCACACAGGTCTAAGAGGTCAAAGGGCAATCACCAGGCAGAGGACTAAGGTCACATGGGTAAGCATGACTATCCCCACTGATTAGGACCTTTGGGACCATGTTTGAGGGTCATGCCTGCAATCATAGGGTGGCACACACTGTGCCAGGATCCAGGGAACAAGGAGGGAGAACAGCTAGGGGAACGCCCCTGTTTTCCCCTCCACTCTTGGTCAAACCAAAAAGAACAAGGACACAGGAACACCTCTTCTCTTGTCTCTTTTCTAGGATGGGTAGCAAGCCATCTTCAGCCTGTACTCCTCTGGATTGCTTTTTGTACTCCTTTGACCCCAAATTTAAAAAAAATGAGTGACTCATTATCTTTTGCCCAAGGGCATGACATTCTTGCCATCTTGAGAATGAACAGACTTGCCCAGTTCAAGGGAGCCTTGACTTTAATCTTATCCAACAATTAGATTTTTTCTGTAGACAGGAGGTCAAATGGTCTGAGATCCCCTATGTATAGGCTTTCTATGCTCTGTGACACAACCTAGACCTTTGCAAGCATTGCACAAATGACTCAGCCCTTTTGTTTCTTGGATGGATTCTCTCTCTGTCACGAGGTTAGAGTGCAGTGGTGTTATCTCGGCTCCCTGCAACCTCCACCACCCAGGTTCAAGAGATTTTCCTGCCTCAGCCTCCTAAGTAGCTGGGACTACAGGTGCACACCACTGCATCCAGATAATTTTTATATTTTTAGTAGAGATGGAGTTTCACCGTATTGGCCAGGCTGGTCTCAAACTCCTGACCTCAGGTGATCTGCCTGCCTCAGCCTCCCAAAGTGCTGGGATTACAGGCGTAAGCCAATGTGCCTGGCCTGACTCAGCCCTCTTAACAATCATATCAGGCTGGTCTTTAAAGAGCAGTTCCCCTAGGTCAGAAGACCAAGTTTTTGAAGAGCTGTTGGAGGTGGCATCCATGTGCCCCAGTTCTTCTAGTTTCCTTTATTCAGGGCCCCCTCCAACTGTGCCATCAGTTCCACCATCTCCAAAACTCCCGACTGCCCCAACTTCAACTTTACGCCTTCAAGAAATGCCAGATGGAAGGGGCAACACTAGGGTACATATTCCCATCTCATTATAGGACCTTACGCAAATAAAGGGAGACTCGGGCTGATTTTTCGATGATGCCGATAGGTATATAGATGCCTTCCGAAATTTAACACAAGTGTTTGATCTCACATGAAGGGCAGTTATGCCGCTTCTAAGCCAAACCCTCATTGTAGCTGAAAAGCAGGCAGCTCTGCAAGCAGCAGAATATTTCGGAGATGAACTATGTCTCCTACAGTAGACCAGAATAAAAGGGAGATAGGGGACCTAAGGAAATAACAGGACAACCATTCTCAATATAGAGAGAGGCTGTACCTCCTAATAGTTCTGAGTGAAATCCCTGTGACCCTGTAGATAAACAGAAAATGCTTTACATGTGCATTTTAACAGGCTTGCAAAGAACCAGAACCAAACCTCTTAATTACCCTAAATGTCCTTGTTAAACCAGAAACTAAATGAAAATCTCCCTGCCTTTTTGGAAAGGCTGAGAGAAGCTTTAAAAAACACATGTCCTGGTCCCCGATTTAATAAAACACACTTCCTCATCCCTGATTTAATAAAACACACCTCCTTGCCCCTGATTTAATAAAACACACCTCCTTGTCCCCTGATTCAGCTGAGGGGCAGCTCATCCTGAAGTACGAGTTTATTACACAGGCATCTCCTGATATTAGAAGGAAGATACAGAAACAGGCTATAGGACAAGACAGCACCTTGGAAAATCTCCTGAAGGTGGCCGCCATGGTCTTTCACAAGAGGGACTGAGAGGGGACCCAGGAGAAAGAGAGAAAGCACAAGAGAATGACTGAGGTTCTAGTGGTTGTTTTGCAAGCCTTCAGAGTCCAGGTCCCTGAGGGGCATCCACTAGTTGTTGCCGGTGTGGCAAGCCAGGGCACTTTAAGAAGAATTGCCCAGGCAACAAGAAAACACCACCTGGACCCTGTCCAGCCTGTGGTGGAGACCACTGGAGACAGAACTGCCCCTGGAGACCAAGGTCACTGGGTCCAGAACTGGTTTCACAGATGATCCAGCAGGACTGATGGGTCCCAGGGCTCAAACCCCCAACTCCAGTGGCTCAGGCTACCATCAGTGCTCAGAAGCCTCGGGTGATTTTGAAAACTGGAGGGAAGAAGGTGGACATCCTCCTGGATACTGAAGCCAGTCTGTTCTCTTCCCCAATCCAGGCCCTCATTCTTCCCATAGAACAACTGTGGTGTATCTCAGGAAAGACTCTAACCTGATATTTTTCTCAATTAGTTGTAGTTGGGAGACTTACTATTTACGCATACCTGTTTAAATCATGCCTGAAAGTCCCACTTTTTTATTGGGGAGAGACTTTTTTTTTTTTTGAGCCAGAGTCGCACTCTATCACCCAGCCTAAGTATAGTGGGGCCATCTCAGCTCACTGCAACCTCTGCCTCCCAGGTTCAAGCAATTCTCTGCCTAAGTGGGATTACAGGCACCCACCACCACACCCAACTAATTTTTGTATTTTTAGTAGAGATGGGGTTTCACCATCTGGGCCAGGCTGGTCTTCAACTCCTGACCTCATGATCCACCTGCCTCGGCCTCCCAAAGTGCTAGGATTACAGGCATGAGCAACCACACCAGGAAGGTAGAGACATTTTAGCCCATATGGAGACCAGGATCCTCATGGCCCCAGGAAAAGCTCTTTGTCTTCCCTTAATAGAAGCAAATATTAATCCAGAAGTGTGGACAACTCCAAGAAGAATAGGTCAAGCTAAGGCTGCTAGGCCACTTCAGATCCACCTTTAAAATCCCAGTTTTTTAGCCTTTATTCTGCCTAAAACAGGTAACTGTAATAAATGTCACACAAATCAAAAACTTGCTTTGCCTTTCTTCTGAGTCTCACTTTTTTGTCTGCGAACAAACTTTGATGTGAAACACACTGACTGTACCATGAAGTGGCTTGATAACCCTGAATCACTCATTTGACCTCCCTCAGCCTCTTTTCTTAGCTACAGCACAAAAGTGACTCTTACTGCCTCAGAAAATGACAGCGAATGAGTAAATTTAAATGTTTAAGCTATTAGTCACAGAGCCTGGTACCTAATGAGCACTTGGTAAACATTCCTTTCAGTTCTTTCTTTTCACCATTCCATTTCTCTCATCCTCACCCATCTTCTTCTTTGACTCACTTCTCTTCAGTATTTTACTCACTCTAGCCCGAAATGTAGTAAAGAAGCCACACTACTCAGTCTCTCATGGTCTGCGGGAATGTTCTTCCAGCAATGACGCAGTCTGCTATCCACTCAAGGCAGTGGCTATTATTTATATGAAGACGTCTATTTAAAACAAGAAGTTCCTTATATATTCACACAAGATTTATACATGCTTCCTCTTATTTACACATACCAGTCCCAGTTCTTCCCTGTTAATTCAGACATGTTATTCCTTATTTCACACTTCTTTAGTCTTTATCTTAACACCTCATAATTTACAATAATACAGAGACATGAATAATGGCCTGGACCACAAGAGTGGATTTCTCTAGAAAGGTGAATTCTTTTCCTTGGCGAGATGAACAGCATGTTCAAAGCAGCTCTGAAGTGCATTTCTAGGCATGGCTTACATCAAAGTGATCTGACTCTAGGACACATTCTTGGGCTCTCAGGAGACAGTAATTGTGACAGAAGTCACACCCACTCTGGATAGTCCAGCTGTTGGCTGAACGTATTTTCACAGAATATTGTGCATGAGTTACTCCTCCCCAGTCCTTTTACTTCTAGAAGCTAAGGTTCCCCCTTAACCATCTTCATCTGCAGCTGGCCTTCCAGGACTCTGGCTAGAAAATTCCTCCCATTTTGGGGGCCCAGGGTGGCACCTTTGTCTATTCCCATAATTATAATAGCTTACGCTGAGTCATCACTCACTGTGCACCAGACACTATATTAATAGTTACAGTTCTCAGTAAAAGTCCTGAGTGTCAGCATCCTGATTTTCACAAATTAAAAAAACACTGAGGCAGATGAGTTATGTGCCCAGTATAACCCAACTCCATAATTAAACCTCATTCACCACTTCATCTGGAAATAGGATACCCTAAGATTTCTGAGGTCTCCTGAATAACATCTGCCTTCCAGAGTTTTGCCTCCTTTACTTTTAGAATTTTTAAAATTCTACTTTTCACGAATTTCTACTTTTAGAATTCTTTAAATCATGTCTTTCTTGTCTCAACACAAAGAAATTAATGGCCTTTGAAGTAACAATCATTCATTGTAACTACTGTTAGTCACCTCCAAAACCAGAGCTCATGCCCCTGACCCAGGAGCCAACACAGATACAAGATCAAGCATTTTTACAGTAGAAAGTAATGTCTGATGCCCCCAAAAGCCAAAGAGGTCAGGTAACACAAGAGCAAAGAGAGCAGAGTTTTACCCCGAGGGGAATTTATTCACTTACCACGCTCTGGGGTTTAAAAACAAAAACTGGTTCCTCCATATGACGCCAGCTGTGTTATCATTTCTGCTTTCTTAAAGGGTACCCAGGCTGTTAGAAATATTTTAGGTCCCTTCATGGGGCATCAACAGTAGCAAAAGAAAAAAGGGGCAAAGAAATAAACAGAAAAAGAATTCTTAAGAAAGAAAAATAAGTGACACTAAGCACACAATTTTAAAAGATTTCAGTCAACTGAAAACAAAACCTTTTAAAGATATGAAAGAAAAGCAGAAAAGACTTGAACATATATATTCAGATTTTCTGAATACATACATAATAGGAATATATATTCTGCATATATATTTAATATTAATATCTATTCTACCAGAATATATATATTTTACATGAAATAAATACATGGCTTGAATATCAGTTTTTCATTAAGCTGGCTTTTCATCATAGAGCTCTTTTAAAAAACGTTTCTCTTGGCCACCATACTTATCTGGAAACGGCACCAAAGTATGTTAGCAGCAGCAGATTTGGACAAATCTGCAGGAACCTCAATTTTTGCCTCTTCAGAAGAAGGAGTTTCACTAAGAGTCATGAGGCAGAAGAGACTGAGGCAAGTTTTAGAGCAGGAGTGAAGGTTTATTAAAAAACTTTAGAGCAAGAGTTAAAAAAAATAGTACACTTAAAAGAGGAGCAAGCAGGTGACGATAGATCAAGAGCGTGGTTTGACTTTACTTACGCTATTGTATGCTGGCGTAATTCTGGGGTCTGCATCTCTTCTCCGATTTTTCCCTTGGAGTGAGGCGTCGGCACGCACAGTGGCCCGCCAGCCCTCGAGAGGGGAGCAGGTGTCCTGTGTTTACTGGAATTGTACGCATGCTCACTTGAGGTTTCCTGCCCTCACCATTTAGCCTCTTCATTTACGTGCCTGAGCCCACGCTCCCAGCTTCTGTGAATTTATCAGCAAACTGCTAATTACCTGTTTCAGGTGTTTTCTATCTATCGAAAGACTGCCTTTACCTGGCACTGGCTGTGACCAATTATTACTGTTGAGAGGCAGTTAACAACCACCTCACCATCACTTGATAGTCAGCTGACATTCCTAGTGTATGCGGTGGAAAGCTGCTTCCTGCCCTGCTCATGTCTGATGAGCTACCTACTATAACACTTTCAGACTTCTTATGATCAGATTTTAGCTAGGACACACTGCCGATATTACAGGATTTTGAATTTTTGTTTTTACCAGAAATATCCTCCCAACTGAAACTAATAAGCCTTCACCTACATTATGACTCAGCCAAGGATGTGTGAGGCATCTTCAAAAAGGTGAACGAGTACCTCAACAACTCAAAATCACACAAATATCAAAACCAAAGATTCAGTTAAATTTCCCAGATTCAGATAAGGGAAGACCTGCCTGCATTAATAAAGAGTCTCTATGATGTAAATTTCCCTACAAAAGGCAGCTTTGCAGTGTCACTCTTGTTTGCTGACCCTCTGGCAGCCATTTAAACATTTTTCAAAGAAACATGTTTTGGGTTAAACTGGCAGGTGTTTCTAGAGGTGGAATTTGATGTTCAGCAGTTGCAGGTGTTTTAGCCACTGTAGAGGCCTGATTCACCATCATTTAGAGCTCCTGTTGGATGTGACCAAGTTGGAAGGTGTTCGGGGCACTAGATAGGCCAAAGAGTTGGTCAAATCCAGAGGAACAGTGATGAAAACCAAAATCACAAACAGCCATTGCACAATTTACATACTTTTGAATACTCAAAGAATAAGGAGAGGTTAGAGTCAAGAAGCAATAAACCATCACCTGTAACTACCAAGTTCTAAAACAAAACACCAAACGAGCTCATTACCTGAGAGGGGACCAAGATGAAGTCTGCTCTCCACTGTCACAGGAGCAGGAAACTCTCCTTCTTGTAGGAAGTGAGGAAAACTCCGTAAGTAGAGGAGTTCTGTGGTAAAACAAAACTCAGATCTCAAACAAACAAGTGAGGAGAGCAGGGACCTTGAGAGTTAGTAGAACCCAATCCTCAGAAAGCCACACAGCCCTCAGTGTTTATTCAGGGGATCCAGGTGCAGATGGCCACTTGGACAGGGAGGATGGCCATGGATCTTACCACAAGTGGACCAAGTCTCCCAGGACTGACCTGTACCCAGCCCTGCCCAGTGTAGGCAGAGCCCGGGGCTAAGCTCCTGGAAGGTGTCATTTTACAGCAGGACTATGCCGCCACTGCAGACAGGCTGGCCACACAGGACATGTCCCATCCTGGAGGGGACTGAGCTTTGTCCTCACATGGATACGTACACACTGAGGATTCCAATTGGCCTTCCCTGGACTCTAAGACAAGGCCATCCAAAACTCACTCCCTGTAAGAATCAAGACTTGGGTTACACGGCAGTGCCGTCCGGGTTTGTGTAAGTGCGCCCTATGATGTCCCTATGGTGATAAATCACCTAATGACACAATTCTCACAACACATCCCCATCGTGAAGCGAGGAACGACTGCACTAACCTCTCCTGCAGCTGCTCAGATGGGATGAGCTGCCTGTTTGTGGCAGGGTGCCTATCAGGGTATCCTCCCCTCCCTGGCCATGGTGATGCCCAAGTACACTTGGCTGGAGCACCCTGAAGCTGGTTTAGAGATGTGAACCAGAACAATAAAGGACAGGCTCTGAACGGTTTTCTCATCAGGTTCCTCTCCTCCCACATGCTAGGTCGCTGGGTGTCCTGATGTCCCTCACATGGAGAGACCCCAGCACTGGGAGGAAGGACAGGTCTTTATTATCAGATACACACAGCCACTCCTCCAATATCCCCTCTCCCATCGGGCAAGTCCAGCTGATCTGGGTCCTCCCCAATGTCTTTATTAGGTGAGCAGGTGTGAATGGGTGTGTGGGGGATGATAATTCATGGACAGGCCGGGAAAAGAATTTGGTGTCCAAGGCCCTGAGGGTATGAGGTCAGAAGGATGGCTAGGTGTGGTGGTCAGCAGGGGTGAAGAATCACAGGGGAAATGAAGTTAGTGGGAAGGAGAAAGCATCCCCCACCACAGTGCCAGGGCCAGTGCCAGCCTGAGCCCGAGCCCCCGATGTGAGAGACTCCAGGCCTCTGGCCCCACCTCCCTGGGGTTAGGGACAGGAAGCTGCTCATCATCCTTCTCATGCACAGAGAAGATCCCGATTTGCCTGGTGTGGTTCAACAAGGAGCCGGAAGGCTGGGCCACGCAGCCCTGAATGCTCACTGTGGTGGTCACCCCACCTAGAGGGAGAAGACCTGGTTTCCAGGTTCATCCATGTCCCTACAAAGGACATGAACTCATCTTTTTTTATGGCTTTATAGTATTCCATAGTATATATGTGCCACATTTTCCCTGTCCAGTCTATCATCAATGGGCAATTGGATTGGTTCCAAGTCTTTGCTATTGTAAACAGTGCCACAGTGAACATTCATGTGCATGTGACCTTATAACAGAACAATTTATAATCCTTTGGATCTATACCCAGTAATGGGATTGCTGGGTCAAATGGAATTTCTATTTCTCGGTCCTTGAGGAATCACCACACTGTCTTCCACAATGGTTGAACTAACTTACACTCCCACTAACACTGTAAAAGTGCTCCTATTTCTCCACATCCTCTCCAGCATCTGTTATCTCCGGATTTCGTTAATGATCACCATTCTAACTGGCATGAAGTGGCATCTCAATGTAGTTTTGATCTGTATTTCTCTAATGACCAGTGATGATGAGCATTGTTTCATATGTTTGTTGGCCTCATATATGTCTTCTTTTGTAAAGTGTCTGTTCATATCCTTTGCCCACTTTTGAATGGGCTTGAGTTTTTTCTTGTAAATCTGCTTTAATTCTTTGTAGATTATGGATATTAGCCCTTTGTCAGATGGGCAGATTGCAAAAATTTTTTTCCCATTCTGTTGGTTGCTGGTTCACTCCAATGACTGTTTCATTTGCTGAGCAGAAGCTGTGGAGTTTGATTACATCCCATTTGTCTATTTTGGCATTTGTTGCCATTGCTTTTGGTGTTTTAATCATGAAGTCCTTGCCTATGCCTATGTCCTGAATGGTTTTCCCTAGGTTTTCTTCTAGGATTTTTATGGTGTGAGGTCTTATGCTTAAGTCTTTAATCCATCTGGAGTTAATTTTAGTATAAAGTGTCAGGAAGGGGTCCAGTTTCTGCTTCCTGCACACAGCTAGCCAGTTTTCCCAACACCATTTATTAAACAGGGAATCCTTTCCCCATTGCTTGTTTTTGTCAGGTTTGTCAAAGATCAGATGGTTGTACATGTGTGGCGTTGACTCCAAGGCCTCTGTTCTGTTCCATTGGTCCATATCTCTGTTTGGGTACCAGTACCATGCTGTTTTGATTACTGTAGCCTTGTAGTATAGTTTGAAGTCAGGTAGTGTGAGGCCTCCAGCTTTTGTTCCTTTAGCTTAGAATTGACTTGGCTATGTGGGCTCTCTTTTCATTCCATAGGTAGTCTAGGGTGTTTCTTTCCAATTCTGTGAAGAAGGTCATTGTTAGCTTGATGGGGATACCATCAAATCTATAAATAACTTTGGGGAGTATGGCCATTTTCACAATATTGATTCTTCCTAACCATAAGCATGGAATGTTTCTCCAACTGTTTGTGTCCTCTCTTATTTCGTTGAGCAGTGGTTTGTAGTTCTCCTTGAAGAGGTCCATTACATTCTTTGTTAGTTGTATTCCTAGGTATTTTATTCTCTTTGTAGCAATTGTGAATGGCAATTCGTTCTTCATTTGGCTCTCTTTAAGTCTATTATTGGTGTATGGGAATGCTTGTGATTTTTGCACATTGATTTTGTATCCTGAGACTTTGCTGAAGTCGCTTGTCAGTTTCAGGAGATTTTGGGCTGAGACAATGGGGTCTTCTAAATATACAATCATGTCATCTGCAAATAGAGACAGTTTGACTTCCTCCTTTCCTAACTGAATACCCTTTATTTCTTTTTCTTGCCTGATTGCTCTGGCTAGAACTTCCAATAGTATGTTGAATAGGAGTGGTGAGAGAGGGAATCCTTGTCTAGTGCCAGATTTCAAAGGGAATGCTTCCAGTTTGTCCATTCAGTATGCTATTGGCTGTGGGTTTGTGGTAAATAGCTTTTATTATTTTGAGATATATTTCATCAATACCTAGTTTATTGAGAGTTTTTAGCATAAAGGGATGTTGCAGAGAAGGCCTTTGACAAGATTCATCTATTGAGATAATCATGTGGTTTTTGTCTTTGGTTCTGTTTATGTGGTGAATTAGGTTTATAGACTTGCATATGTTGAACCAGCCTTGCATCCCCAGGATGAAGCCTACTTGATCATGCTAGATAAGCATTTTGATGTGCTGTTGCAATCGGTTTGCCAGTATTTTATTGAAGATTTTTGCATCTATGTTCATCGTGGATATTGGCCTGAAGTTTTCTTTTCTTGCTGAGTCTCTGCCAGGTATTGGTATCAGGATGATGTTGCTCTCATAAAATGATTTGGGGAGGATTATCACTTTTTGGATTGTTTGGAATAGCTTCAGAAGGAGTGGTACCAGCTCCTCTTTGTATGTGTGGTAGAATTTGGCTGTGAACCCTTGTGGACCTGGACTTCTTTTGGTTGGTAGGTTATTAATTGCTGCCTCAACTTCAGCCCTTGTTATTGGTCTGTTCAAGGTTTCAACTTCTTCCTGGTTTAGACTTGTTAGGTTTGGAAGGGTCTAAGTGTCCAGGAATTTATCCAAGCCTAAACCAGGAGAAGTCAAAACACTGAATAGATCAATAATAAGGGCTGAAGTTGAGGCAGCAATTAATAGCTTCCCAATCAAATAAAGCACAGGTCCAGATGAGTTCACAGCCGAATTCTACCAGACATACAAAGCGGAGCTGGTACCACTCCTTCTAAAACTATTCCAAACAATCCAAAAAAGAGGGAATCCTCCCCAAATCATTTTATGAGACCAACATCATCCTGATACCAAAATCCGGCAGAGACTCAGAAAGAAAAGAAAACTTCAGGTCAATATCAACGATGAACATAGATGCAAAAATCTTCAATAAAATACTGGCAAACCGATTGCAACAGCACATCAAAAAGTTTATCCAGCATGATCAAGTAGGCTTTATCCCGGGGATGCAAGGCTGGTTCAACATACGCAAGTCTATAAATGTAATTCACCACATAAACAGAACCAAAGACAAAAACCACATGATTAGATGCGGAGAAGGCCTCTGACAAAATTCAACAGCCCTTTATGCTAAAAACTCTCAATAAACTAGGTATTAATGGAATGTATCTCAAAATAATAAGCTATTTACCACAAACCCACAGCCAATAGCATACTGAATGGGCAAAAACTGGAAACATTCCCCTTGAAATCTGGCACTAGACAAGGATGCCCTCTCTCACCACTCCTATTCAATATAGTATTGGAAGTTCTAGCCAGAGCAATCAGGCAAGAAAATGAAATAAAGGGTCCTCAATTAGGAAAGGGGGAAGTCAAATTGTCTCTATTTGCAGATGACATGAGTGTATATTTAGAAGACCCCATTGTCTCAGCCGAAAATCTCCTCAAATTGATAAGCAACTTCAGCAGTCTCAGGATACAGAATCAATGTGCAAAAATCACAAGCATTCCTATACACCAATAACAGACTTGAAGAGAGCAAATCAAGAACGAACTGCCATTCACAATTGCTACAAAGAGAATAAAATACCTAGGAATACAACTAGCAAAGAATGTAAAGGACCTCTTCAAGGAGAACTACAAACCACTGTTCAATGAAGTAAGAGAGGACTCAAAAAGATGGAGAAGCATTCCATTCTTATGCTTAGGAAGAATCAATATGAAAATGGCCATACTTCCCAAAGTAATTTATAGATTCGATGCTATCCCCAACAAACTACCAATGACCTTCTTCACAGAATTGGGAAAAACCACCTTAAACTTCATATGGAACCAAAAGAGAGCCCACATAGCCAAGTCAATTCTAAGCAAAAGGAACAAAGCTGGAGGCATCACACTACCAGACTTCAAGCTATACTACAAGGCTACAGTAATCAAAACAGCATGGTACTGGTTTCAAAACAGAGATATGGAGCAATGGAACAGAACAGAGGCGTCGGAGTCAACGCCACACATGTACAACCATCTGATCTTTGACAAACCTGACAAAAACAAGCAATGGGGAAAGGATTCCCTGTTTAATAAATGGTGTTGGGAAAACTGGCTAGCCGTGTACAGAAAGCAGAAACTGGACCCCTTCCTGATACCTTACACTAAAATTAACTCCAGATGGATTAAAGACTTAAGCATAAGACCTAACACCATAAAAACCCTAGAAGAAAACCTGGGCAAAACCATTCAGGACATAGGCATAGGCAAGGAATTCATGACCAAAACACCAAAAGCAATGGCAACAAAAGCCAAAATAGACAAATGGGACCTAATCAAACTCCACAGCTTCTGCACGGTGAAAGAAACAGTCAATAGAGTCAATCAGCAACCAACAGAATGGGAAAAAATTTTTGCAGCCTACCCATCTGACAAACGGCTGATATTCAGAATTTACAAAGAACTAAAACAGATTTACAAGAAAAAGACAAACAAGCCCATTCAAAAATGGGCAAAGGATATGAATAGATACTTTACATAAGAAGACATATATGAGGCCAACAAGCATATGAAAAGTTGCTCATCATCACTGGTCATTAGAGAAATGCAAATCAAAACTACATTGAGATACCATCTCACACCAATCAGAATGGCAATCATTAAAAAATCTGTAGACAACAGATGCTGGAGAGGATGTGGAGAAATAGGAACACTTTTACACTGTTGGTGGGAGTGTAAGTTAGTTCAACCATTGTGGAAGACAGTGTGGCGATTCCTCAAGGACCTAGAAATAGAAATTACATTTGACCCAGCAATCCCATTACTGGGTATAGAGCCAAAGGATTATAAATTGTTCTACTATAAGGACACATGCACACGAATGTTCATTGCAGCACAGTTTCCAATAGCAAAGACCTGGAACCAACCCAAATGCCCATCGATGATAGACTGGACAGGAAAATGTGGCACATATACACCATGGAATATTATGCAGCCATCAAAAACGATGAGTTCATGTCCTTTGTAGGGACATGGATGAACCTGGAAACCATCATTCTCAGTAAACTGACACAAGAACACAAAATCAAACATCGCATGTTCTCACTCATAGATGGGTGTTGAACAATGGGAACACATGGACACAGGGAGGGGAGCACTATACACTGGAGTCTGTTGGGGGGAGTGGGGGGACAACAGGGGGTGCGGAGTTGGGGAGAGATAGCATGGGGAGAAATGCCACATATAGGTGAAGGGGAGGAAGGCAGCAAATCACACTGCCACGTATGCACCTATGCAACAATCTTGCATGTTTTTCACATGTACCCCACAACCTAAAATGCAATTACAAAAAAAAAATTTTCACATGATGTACCTTCTTCGAGTAACAGATTGACAGATACATCACATCACCCTCAAATTTTTACATAACATCTCAGGGGGAAATGTGACTCTCTCCACCCTGCACACAGGGTTCCCGATAGAAATGAACAGAGAGATATTATCTGTGTTTTTGCAGAGAAGATGGTTTCTATAAAAAGTCATGAAAGCTGAAATTATAATAGAGTCCATTTTAAATGCATATTGTGTGGTTGGCTCTCACCATTTCCTAAGAGACACATTGTAAAACATGACAGTAATAGTGATTCTAGCAGAATAAAACATGTACCACATTTGCTAATAGTGTTTTCTTAAAATAACTTTATAGGAATGGGGTGGGCACCCTCCCACGTGTCCAGGCCAGATCTCTAAACAGAATCCTCCATCTGCGGTAACAATGCCTAAGAAGATGACATAGACTTGGCCCTGATATGCAGCCACCCTCGTATAAATTTCCACTGTGAGCCGCCCGCGGACCCTGAGAGTAGCTGCAGGGTCCCTGGCGGTTGCACTGGGCTTGCCACTTTTTGTCTGTGCCATTTTTTGCTTCTTGTCTGTGCCACTCCCTCCCCCTGCCTCCAGGGTGCTGCTGCCTGCTGGGCAAACATTTTTGTGCACCCCTCCCACCCCTCCCCAGCAGGTTAACTCCTGCACGTTGAGCCTGGCTGGCTGTCACCATAGCCCCGTGGAGGCTGAGTTCCTGGCAGCATTTGCCGGCTCTAGGTTTGTGAGCTTTCTTGCTGTCAAGGCTTTCCTTCTGCCTACCGCTCACTTGGCTGGCTGTGGATTTTAATACTTTTTCTTATCCTTTTATGTACCTGATTGATTTGTCAATCCTGTATTAAGGGGCAGACTAAGAATTCCCTTTCTTGTTTTGTTTATTTGTTTTGTTTCATATTTGTTTGTTTTGGAGACAAAGTTTCACTCTTGTTGCCCAGGCTGGAGTACAATGGCATGATTTTGGCTCACTGCAACCTCCGCCTCCCGGGTTCAACCAATTCTACTGACTCAGCCTCCCGACTACCTGGGATTACAAGCATGGGCGACCATACCTGGCTATTTGTTTTTTGGTAGAGATGAGGTTTCTCCATGTTGGTCAGGCTGGTCTCAAACTCTCGACCTGTGGTGATCTGCCCACCTTAGCCTCCCAAAGTGCTGGGATTACAGGCATGAGCCACTGTGCCCTTTCTAATTCTGCTTGCCTATCTATTGGAGAAGGGGTCTCAGACAGAACCCCCATTTCCTCTTTGTTATTTTGGCCCAGTGGTAATGTTACTGGGACCGTTCCCCTTGTGCATGATGCTAAGATTTCTCCCCACTTGTTCTCAGAGCTTTACATCTAGCTTACTTTCTGCCGGGAACCCTGGGCTGTGGGAAACAACAGTTTGCGTTAGGTCCCTTAATTGAGCCTGTGAAGTTGAGGTTCCCCTAGCCTTGAGCAGTTGTTTCAATACTTTTATATACTGTTTCTGTTGAGCTGGTAACTGTTGTCCCATGATGAAACCTCAGCCTGAACAATCCCCCCACTCCAATCTTGGTAATCCCCAGCAGGCACCAATGACGTACTAACTCACTATTTTACTCACTTGACCATGCAGTCCTCTTAATCTTCATTTCGTGGGGTCTGGCATGCTCTCTTTGCAGTGATGGTGAAATGGGCACCCCTGTCGGGGTCACCACCTGTGGGGGTCTGTCCTGCAGACCCTGACACAATGACGGATGGATAAAGTACACTGACACACAGATATTATGCTTTGCCAGTTTGACTGAGTGTCTGTGGCCACACAGAGGAGAGTGCTGCAAAGAGACAGCAGTGCTGACACACTGCCCTGCGGGTCTTTATTGAGCACACATTAAATGACGAAAACCGAGTCAACACCACTAGAGGTTAAAGATTAAAGGATAAGTTCCGATGCCCAAAGCAAACACAAGTATTGGTTAAATCCCTGGTCGACCTCCCCCACTGAGAGAGTCATCTGGAATGATCAAAGGTTAATTTTGTAGGATCACATGAGTAAACAAGTTAGTCAGCTAAACTCCCCACATTCCTCTGTTTCTACTCTAATTTATTTAACTAAGGGGACAAGGCTGCCTTCAGCCAAGAACTACAGAAAAAAACCCTTTGGCCTTTCAAAAAGGTTTGAGACTATTCTGTGACTTTCTCTAATATGTTTCCCTTAATGTTTTTGCCACCACCCTGACTAAATCCCCACACGGTGATACAACCACAATGTGAAAGTGTAAGTGTTTTCACTACTTACAGACACTGGGGAGCACTCAGCACACCTGCAGACCACAGACACAGAGGTCAGTGAGCCCAGGCAGGGAGGAGAGAAGGGACCTGTAAGCCAATGGCTTTATTAAGTCCAGGGTGTTATCTGACAGGTTTCCAGCAGGGAGCATTAATGGGTGTGTTTAACGCACGCAAACACTAGGACCAGGAGATCACACTGTGACTGAGAGGTGCTCACCATATTTGTTTGTTTATTTTGTTATTCTTGCTATTATTTTTTGAGATGGAGTTTTCCACTTGTTGCCCAGGCTGGAATGCAATGGCACAATCTCAGCTCACCACAACTTCCACCTCCTGGGTTCAAGCAATTCTCCTGCCTCAGCCCCCCGAGTAGCTGGAATTACAGGTATGCACCTAGGTGGTCACTTTAAATTTGAGGTCAAATGTCAGAACTGTCAGTTTAAAGAAAGCAGCCAGAGAGAGGGGAGCCCAGCATACCAAGCATGAGAGATGCCTCTAAGATTTTATCTCTGGCCACCAACTGGAGCCACTTGAACCAGGTACAGTATTAGAAACTGCCATGGTGACCAAGCCCTGCCTCTGATGTGAGGCAAGTAAACCTACACCTGAAAAAATAAATGCTAAGGCAATATGACATTATGAGCACTCAAGACATCCAGGGACACCAGCAGGGTGTGGCGCTGTGCCCTGGAGTCACGATATTGGGTTCTGGCCTCTGGGAGTGAGAAATGAAAATGACTTGTCCCTGCTCCCCTGACATTGATCTTCCCGCCCTGCTTCTCCCTCTTCTGCTCCTAACCCATGTGCAGTGCTCAGCCCCAGACGTCACTGCCCCCAGGGTATCCACCGTGCTGCCTACTGCACACAAACACAGACCACAGGAGGTGACAGAAATCTGTGTTTGGGACCCCTGGTTGATTGTGAAAGAGGGAGAACAGTAAAGTTACATCTACAGAGAGTGGGACTCACCGGGCTGGAAGGTGATGGAGCTGTCACATGACGTATGTGTGACCTCATGTGGAACGTGCAGATCCATGAGGAATAATAAAACACCCTGGCCTGGGAATGCTGCCATCCACACTTCCCTCCCCATCCACCAGAGGGCCAACGAGTCCCTCCTGGCTTGGAGCCTCCCTGGGGGTTGCTGACTTCTCTCAGGGCCCACAGCCCAGCATGGTCCGCCCACACCAGGGTCACTTTGGTTCACATCCTCCCACATTGTCCTCGTCCTCTGACATCCCCACAGGGACTGTCAGCTCCTCCCTACAACCTGGCAGCTGCTCCCTCTACAAACAGCTCCTTCCCCCATATTCCTTCCTTCTTGGGTCTCAGCCAGTAGGACATCTCCCAGGGCAGCGCTGGTGCACGTGAAGCCACACTGGACACTTTCCCTTCATGAATTCCTTCTATCCTCATCAACTCTTTCTGTCACTGCTCTCTAAATGCACACCCACACTCCATCCGTCTGGTTCTCTGGGGCATCCAAGGCCAAGCCTAGCACTGACACAGAACAGCAGCTGCCTGGGGGCCCACAGAGTCCCTGGGAATCAGCCAGACACCCTGTGACCTGCCCGCTGCACCCCAGGAGGCTCAGTGCATGTGACGGTCATACAACGGTACCATCTGGGATGTGGCCGCCTACCCCCAGCTGTCCCTGGTGAAGTCACAGGGGAAAACAGACCTCTCCTGTGTGCATGGGGGAAAAGGGAGGGTATTAGTTCTCTTTGCTCCCAGAAACAACCCACTCGCCTCTCAGGTGTGAGCAATATCCCTCCAGACAGGCTCTCTGGCCACTGCCCTTTCTTCCTCCAGAGACAGCAGCTTGGCCAGGTCAAAACCATCAGAGCAGACCCCTGAGTATGTCAGCACATGCAGGGCTGAGCTCATCATGGCCACACAGTAAGTCGGGATGAATCTCTCCAGTTCTGAGCTCCTGCTCTGTCCCAGGCTTCCCCTCCCGAGTGTTAACGAGCCATGTCCTGCAGGATTCCTGGGCAACTACCTGCTTCCTGCTCAGACCTCAATCATGTCTGGATCACCACCACCTGCAGAGGTCTGTCCTGCAGACCTTGACTCAGCAACGGATGCATAAATGCACTCTCACACCCATTACAGTGATTAGAGTGGGCTACGGATGGTCATCACCTGCTTTCAGAGGTCAATTGCAGCCAACTGACCAAGACTCCCTCTCCATCCTCACATTTATTCAGGATACATGTCAGAACAGAGGTTCTAAGTCAACATGCTTGTGGATAATTAACATGGTTAAAAGTGTGGTTTTACAAACGATAAAAGCTTTAGGTTCTGGGGCCCAGAGTAAACATTATTAACGTGTAATTCCCCTTTGACCTCCCCTGAGAGGGTCATCCTGCAGAAAGGTTACATGATCAAACAAATCAGAGTAGAGACAAAGAGATGTGGGTTAAACAGACTTAGCTGGGGAAATTTGATTGCTCTTTTACCCTATGACTTAAAATTCTAACGTCATGAACTGGCTGCCTTCAGTCTGTTCCATCAAAACCTTTAGGCCTTCCAAAAGGTTTGAGACTATTGTCTTCTAACTTTC
Organism: Aotus nancymaae; assembly: GCF_030222135.1. Taxonomy (NCBI): domain Eukaryota; kingdom Metazoa; phylum Chordata; class Mammalia; order Primates; family Aotidae; genus Aotus; species Aotus nancymaae. The sequence goes on along the minus strand of NW_026988441.1, from coordinate 11,479,329 downwards.
CCTAACATTTCCCTAATATTTTGCCAGCCACCCTGAGTGAACACCAACAACCTGCGGCACCACCACGGGAAAGGTGCGGGGACCACAGGACAACCAGCTGGGCAGAGAAGAGAGGACACCCAAGATGGTCAGGAAGAACGTGAAAAGCCCTGATCCCCAGCTCAGCTGTCAGACAACAGCGAGCAAGAGAATGACTGAGAACTGTCCCTGTGACCATGGGACTCACAGCCCCCACTGAGCAACCAGCACAGGCCTCTCCTCCCAAGAGGCATGAGAGATTTACCCTGCACACCTCCAGGAAGGACGGTTTCCTCTGGGACACCCAGGTCCTGAATGTCCATCCTTGGAAGCTGCAGCCAAGTTAGATGGAATCAGAGAAAGAAACGGTCCCTCTCACCAGCCAACACTCAGCTCACCCACAGCACAGTCAGGCGTCCCTGTGACAGGGAACTGATGCAGCCCAGGCCCCTGCACTGAAGGGAAGAGCCCGATGGGGATGAGAGAGGGCAAAGGGTGTGAATGTGCATCCTGACCCAGAGCCATGGGGACAGCAGGAGGCTGAGGCTCAGGACTGTGCTTGCCCAACCTATAGGGTATGTGTGTGACTGTATGTGTCTGTGTGTGTCTCTTGTGTGTGTGTGTATCTATGTTTCTGTACATAGTATGTGTAGAGGTGGGTGAGAGAATCTGCTGAAGGAGGTAGAGCAGTTCCCAGGGGTCTGAAACACAGAAAAAAGGAAAAAGAGAAGGAGGGAAAAGGAGGCAGGACTGAGGGGAGGGGATGAGAGGTGTCCTGGGTACAGACCCCGCCCATGAGACTGATAAGTGCTCCTGCCAGGGAAGAGGCTCAGTGCAGACGGAGGAAGAACAGCAGAGCTGGCAGCCAGGATCTGAAAGTTTCTGGATCCCAGGCTCATCTCCACAGAGGAGGACACGCAGGCAGCAGAGACCATGGTGTTCCCCTTAGCACCTCCCTGCACACAGCGCATCACCTGGCAGGGGTTCCTGCTCACAGGTGAGGAGAGCACAGGAGGAGGAAGTGCAGTTACTGGCTGGGGTCTCCTGGGGAGGAGGGGGCTCTAAAAAAGAAACAAGGCTCTGTTGGAGCCTAGATAGGGGGAAAATACACCAGAAAGGGACAGGGGTCAAAACAGGAAAATCTCAGTGAACTGGAATTGGTAAGAGGCAAGAAAATCTCAAGTGTTCTGTTTTCCTGGTTAATTATCACTGGCCACTACATTTCATAAAATGAGAATAACTATATCAATGACACTTAAAAACATAAGCAGGGCATGAAACAGTGTCCTCAGCCAAAAGCCTCAACAGTTGGGAAAGGAAAGCAACACCACCAGGATGTGGAGGGCCCCGGGAACTCTCACATCTACAGGAGACTGCAGTCTTTCCCAGGTACTAGGGTGCAACCAAGATCACAAAGCGTCTGTCCTCATGGAGCTCATGCTCTCATGGGGAGGAAGACAAACGTGCAAAGAGATCTAGAATGTGAGATCAGGTGTTGACAAGAGCCCTGGAGGGAACAGAGCAGGGAAAGGTCAGAAAGGGAATCCCGGGGTCTCCGGAGGAGGTGTCAAGAAAGAAGGCTTCTAAGGGTGCCCTGATGTGAACAGGATCTGAGGGCAGTGGGGAGGGAGCCAGGCAGCCCTGAGGGAAGAGGATTCCAAACAGCAGAAAGGTCAAGGTCAGAAGTGTTGAAGGAATGGGGGTCATGCTGCTGACCTTGACCCAGTAGAACAGTAGGACACACACACACACACACACACGAGGTGTATGTGTGTGTCTCTTCAAGGCTGAGGATTGAAGAGACCATCTCAGGACTGAGCCCCATCTTTTCACCCGAATATAAAGGTCTCCATATTGACAGATGCTCTCTCTACCTCCTAGCGTCACTTTTAAACTTCTGGAACCCACCCACCACTGCCCAAGTCATGATCGAAGCCCAGCCACACGTTGTTTCAGAGGGGAAGGATGTTCTTCTACTTGTCCACAATTTGCCCCCAAATGTTATTGGCTACAGCTGGTACAGAGGGAAAATCAAGGACATCTACCATTACCTCACAGCATATTTAATAGACACTCATGAAATTATATTTGGGCCTGCATACAGTGGACGAGAAACAATATATTCCAATGCATCCCTGCTGATTGAGAAGGTCACCCTGAATGACACAGGATCCTACACACTGGAAGTCAACACGCACGGTGATAGGAATAAAGGAGTAACTCGACATTTCACCTTACACCGTGAGTGATTCCACAGGATCCCTGGGTGGTGTCGGGTGGGGGGTGGTCACTTCTACTTTGCACACACAAGATTGTCAGACCTCGACTATCTGTGTCCCTCTCTGCATTATGTCCCATGTTGAGGTTTGGGAATTTAGCACAGGACACATGCAGGGGAGACCAACTTCCACAGATCAGAATTCCTTTCCTGCATCCAGACCCCACAGACATTCACTGCAGAGGAAGGACAGTCTGATGGGGGGACTCAGCAGGAGATCAGTCTCAGCCAAGCATCTCATGCCCTCTCCATAAACCTGACCCTGAGGAAGACCCTGGAGAATGGAGTAGGGCTTGGCCTGAGGGGTCCCCTGGGATACTTTCAGAGCAGCTCAGCCCTAGAAGCCCCAACCCCAGACCCTATCCCAAAATCCTTACTCCAGATAAAGCTGAGGAGCCTGTGCGAGGGCCGGGTTGTGGCTTCCTGAGCAGGGCTTACTGGGAGCCAGGATTTACCAGCTGTCTGAGGACTGTGGCTCCTGGAGCTGCTCACCAGCCAGGGCTCAGCCCTCAGAGCCTCATCTGGGCAAGGACAGAACCTTCTTCACCCGATACTCAGAGTAGAGAGGACAGAAAGACAAGCTTTGTAGGCCATCAGCCAACTACCTTGGGAGGTTTAGGACACTCCATAGAAAGTCCAGTGTCCCCAGAAGCAGAAACAGAAGACAGAAGATGTACCTGGCAGCAGCTTGTCCACAGGGATCTGACCTAAAGGTGCTCTCTCATGGAGGCAACTCATAATAAATGCTGTTTGTGGGAACACCTCCTCTGTGCCAAGCATTAGGTCAGGTGAGTAATTTAAAGTGTATTTACAGATAGCATGAAAAGCCACAGACTTTGATGGAGAAAAAGCTTATTTGATGGAGAGAAAACTGAGGCACAGGAAGGCACAGTCACTGAACAAGAGTCACACAAACACCAAGGGAAGGTCAGAGTCCCGTGAGGTCTGTCTGCAGCCACAGGCCCATCCTCTCCACCAAAAGTGAGGGCTTACTGGGGTCTAAGGACCCTACAGTCATTTACTGGCTCAAATCCTTTCTTCTTAGGCATCCAAACCTCAGAGAAGTGAGGGCAAATGGACAGTTGATTAGTTTGTACTCCACAACTAAATTGCCTGCCTCAACTGTCAGAGTCAGGGCAAAACTGTCCCGGTCTCCCCCTTAGATCTTAACCCCGATCACTGAATCTAAAATCCGGTGTTTCCCAAAGTGGCGATGTCACTCTCATGAGAGGATACAGGAGAGGCCTTTGTTTTCTTTCCCCATTCACACCCTGCACCAGCACAGGCCCAGTGGGAGACACATACTCAGGAGTTCTCATGTCAAAAATGAAGGAATTGAATGAAGGAAGGAATGATCTGTAACCTCTTTAGGGACTGGATGCTGGATGCAGAATCCTAGGAGGTTCTAGCCACACCTGTTCTTTGTCCTTCAGAGGCTCACATCTATGTTTTATCCCCCTCTACCTCTTGCCCTAAAGCCACCCCACCTCATGTGACTTTGAAGCTCCATGGCCACCGGAAGGCTTTCAGGGCTCCCTGGTCCTGGACTGTGGCACTGGGGCCACCTGGTCCCTCGGGTGTCTGAGGTCACTGTAGCCCCCTCTGCTCACTACCATGGGTGTCTCTGGCTCTCTCTGCTCCTCCGTGTCCCTCATCTTCCTCCCCCTTCATTCTAACTGGCAAGGCATGTCCTGCAAAGTTTCCTCCACCTTAGGACTTCTCCAGACATTCCCTCTAAGTAGGCTGATGATTCTGTTCCCTTCCCACTCACAGTGTGCCTGGGCCCACCTCCCAGGAATTAGGAAAGGCACAGAAATCAGCTGGAGTTGCCGCTCCTGCCAGGACATCTCAAGCCAATGTCCCCAGGTCACTAAGAGAATGAGCTTCCACTGTGTCCCCATCCAGGGCTCTTTCCCTGTGTGAGGCTGACCTGTGGAAAACACCATGGGACAGGGATGGGCAGTACCTCCATCCACTCCTATAACTGCCAGACAAGTTTTCTAGCCTCCTGCACAAACAATACCAACTTATAGAGAGAGTCATTTGCAGTAAATAAAGATTTTAATTACTCCAAGTCTGCCAAACACCAGGACAGAGGTTTACTATTTCTCAAATCAGCCTCCCCAGTGGATCAAAAGTTAGAGATTTTCAAGGAGTTGGCCGGGTGCAGTGGCTCATGCCTGTAATTCCAGCACTTTTGGAGGCCAAAGTGGGTCAAGAGATTGAGACCATCCTGGCTAACACGGTGAAACCCTGTCTCTATAAAAAATACAAAAAATTTAGCAGGGTGTAGTGGCACATGCCAGTAGTCCCAGATACTCGGGAGGCTGAGGCAGGAGAATCACTTGAATCTGGGAGGTGGAGGTTGCAGTGAGCCGAGACTCTGTCACTGTACTCCAGCCTGGGTGACAGAGCAAGGCTATGACTCAAAAAAAAAGCATTTTCAAGGAGTTTCAGGGACACAGGACTAAAAAATAAGTACTGCTAATTGTTTGGGGATGATATCATGCAGGTGGGGGAAATGATCTGTCTTTGTGGAATCCGCCTCTAGGTGGGTACCACATGACTGGATGAGCCATTAGTCTTCGGTACGGATGATGTCGGCTGGTTGCCAGAATGCAAAATCTGAGAAACATCTCAAAAGACCAATCTGAGGTTCTACAATAGTAATGTTATCTACAGGACCAATTCATCACTAATTTTGTAAACTCCGGCCTAATGACATTGGAACAGTAAGGGATTATAGACTGTGCCTACATTTTAGCAGAATTCAGGCTGCTCCTATAATCTTAATCTCATGATCTTTCATTAGTTTTACAAAGGCAGTCCCAGGGCAATAAGGGAATTAGTTTCACGGAGGAACTATTATCACTCTTGCTTCAAAGTTAAAGCATAAACTAAATTCCGCCCATGGTTAGCCTGGCCTATGCCCAGGAATGAGTGAGGACAGCCACCCAGAGGGAAACACTCGAGGGGATGGACCACTTTTGACAACAGGGGCACTTTTTGTGACTCTTAGCTTCTGGAGCTCTACCAGGCTTTTGCAGTGAATATTCACTAAAAATATCCTCATCCTTTCTGTGGGGGGAGGGTAAAGGAACAACCTGAAGATATGCCAGTGAATTCTATTCTTTTTAATAAGACCTGCCTTTAAGAGAAACTATTTTACCACAACCTAATCAGCTAGGGTTTTGTCAGAGCCTAAATGGCCTGGAGGAGAGAAAATATCCAACTCTAAATTCCTCTAGCCATTGTGTCTCACCTATTATGAGGACAAACCTGAGAGGCTTCAGGTTTTTGTTTTCTGGGCTGTGTCTTGGGCTGCGAATGTCACAAGTGTGCCATGTGACATTCACAGCACAGGGGCATTTGTGACATTCACAGCCCAGGGCACAGACCTCATCCAGGACCACAGAACCCTTCCCTCTCCACTCACTATCACATCACTGAATGCCTGCTCTCTCAAGTCCCTTTACCCACTACATCATGTCTGACTTTCCACAAATCATATAAGACAAACTATGACAATATATATATATATAAATATGTAAATATATATATATGCAATTTGAAAGAGCAAGGATCAGAACAAAACATAGATGTGACAGATGTGTTGAAATTATCAGACTGGGAATTTTTTTTTTTTTTTTTGAGATGTAGTTTTCGCTCTTGTTGCCCAGGCTGGAGTGCAGTGGCATGATCTCAGCTCACTGCAACCTCTCCCTCCCAGATTCAAGCGATTCTCCTGCCTCAGCCTCCTGAGTAGCTGGGATTACAGGCTCCCTCCACCATGCCTGGCTAATTTTGTATTTTTAGTAGAGATGCATTTTTCCATGTTGGTCAAGTTGGTCTCAAACTCCCAACCTCAGATGATCTGCCTGCCTAGGCCTCCCAAGTGCTGGGATTACAGGTGTGAGCCACTGCACCCAGCCCACACTGGGAATTTAAAATAAATGTCATTAAGGGTCATAATTTAAAAAGTAGACACAATGCAAGAACAGATGAATGATGTAAGCAGAGAGATGATTATTCTAAGAAAGAATCAACAGAAATGCTAGAGATAAAATCTACCGTTAGAGAAATGAAGAATGCCTTTGATGGGCTTACTGATAGACTGGACACAGCCGAGGAAAGAATCCCTAGCTGGAGGATGTGTCAATAGGAACATCCAAAACTGAAACAGGAAAGTTCAAAAAGGGTGGAAAAAAGCAGAACAACATATTCAACTACATGTTTAACATTTTGTATTGCAAATAGCAATTTTTAAATGTTATCATTCTGGGTGAACTACAAAGTCTGTAACATACATGTAATGGGAATACTGGTGGTTTGGGGGAGCAGTTGGAGGTGGCCAGGTGGGTGCTATCTGATGGTTTTACTGTCTGTTCCACATACACCTGTTTCCTCATGAGGATGCCATTTTCATAAGTTGGGGTTCTTCATGTGGAGAGACACACGAGCCACTGGCATCTCACTTAGACTCTTCCTAATTAACATGAACTTAAACTCTAGTTGTGTTTCCTGAGGTTACGAGAAAATGAAGAAAGCATTTCACATACGTGTTGTGGGCTCCTCCCCATTTTTCCTAACTCTGCACAGAAATGAGAAGCAGGGAGCTCTTTCTATATTTACTAACACAACACACATCACTTCTCTTAATTTGGCATCATTCCTCCCTTTATGTAATTGACACACCTAAGACTCTCTCTCTCACCAGTTCTGTCCTTTGATTGGGACTCTCTACTTGGGGAGGGGCTCATTTAAACTCACCTTCAGCTTCTTCCTTTGAGCATAGTGTGATCCTGCTGGAATTCACAACACACCTAAACCTTATTTTGCTATCAAGAGAAATTCTACTGCCAGCAATTGATCTTAGATGTTTGGACCATCAATAAAAATGTCCACTTACGAAAATATTTTCATGTTGCCACCAAATATTTTTTGTTACTAGAGTCAGAACATAACATGAGGTCTGAACTCCTGACAACTTTTTACATTATTACAAACTGAGCAGCCAAAATCTAAAAATCCAAAATCTGAAATGCCCCAAAATCCAACACTTCTGACCACTTCTGTGATGCGAGAAAGAAGTGCTCACTGGAGCATTTTGGATTTAAACTTTTTCAGATTTTGGATGCTAAACCATTAAGTACACTGCAAATATTCCAAAATCAAACCAAGCTAGAAATCCAAAACACTTCTGGTTTTAGGCTTTCTGCATAAGGAATCCTTTATTCATATAAACTATAGGCATGAAGCTGTACAGCAGATCTCTAGAACCTCCTCATCCTGCATAACTGAAACTGCACACCCATTGAACCATGCCCTATTCTCCTGACCCCAGCTCCTGGCAACTACCATTGTATTCTCTGACTCACTCTGGAATCCACTGATATGAGGTCCATAGAGTAGTCAAAATCCTGGAATCAGAGAGTAGAATGTCTAATGAGACAAAGTATCTGCAAGACTTCTTCCCAAATTTTGATCTCATGTCCAAACACATATGATCCATGAGGTGCAGATTTCCAGCAGTTCCTGCTCCCCCTTTCCACCAGTAAGCTCTGCATTTGCAGACATCCACATGTATTTCTAGAAAGATCCACATGGTCCTCACCTTTGCTCTACAAGGGGAAAGAGAGTATCACGGACCCAGAACAGGGAACATGGTCTTACTCCAAAGCTGCCAGCTCTTGCCTGTCCCCTTCACTCTTTCTAGATCATTCCTTGGACTCTGCTCTATCTTTAGAGTCACTGGCTCAATTCAGTCACTATGAAACCACTGGGGAAAAGTGCCCCACCTTGTGCCTCCACTGCCTGATGGCTGAACTCACCTCCAGGCTTGCTCCTGACCTCCCCTGTGTTACTTCTGCTGAAGTACCCAGTCCCAGGCCAGGCTTCCCAGTACCCACAGGGTACCCAAAGGACAATGGTAAGGTCCATCATCACCCATCTCTAGGACATCCTTGGAAAGGGAAGCTGCAGAGAAAACATACAGGGGGAAAATTAAAACTGAACCTGAAAAGATTCCAGCAGCTGCATGTTCCAGGTGAGGACCACAAGGTGGGCCAGGCAGGCAGATGGAGAGGGAGGGACTCAGAGATGCACCAGGAGCTGTGACTCTTGGTCCTGTGTCTTTGCATGACCCAACAGAGCTGCTCCATTCATGCTGGAGAAAGTCTGTACTTCTCCCACATAAAGCAGGCAGCCTCACTATCTCTGAGCCCTCAGATTGCCATGCATCTGTCTTGTAACACACACACACCTGCCATGGGATTTTAAGGACTTCACTAGGCTGAGAGATGGGAGATGCCAACTCTCACTGAAAAATGCCTTTGGAGGAATCAAAGGTGCTACACAGGGTAATCTTCTCTCTGTTATCTGCACAGTGGAGACTCCCAAGCCCTCCATCGCTAGCAACAACTCAAACCCCAATGAGGCCGACACTGTGACCTTAACCTGTGAACCTGAGATTCGGGATGCAAGCTACCTGTGGTGGATAAATGGTCAGAGCCTCCCAATCAGTAGCAGGCTGCAACTGTCCAGTAACAACAGAACCCTCATTCTATTCAGTGTCACGGAGAATGATGCAGGACCCTATGAATGTGAAGTGAAGAACCCAGTGAGCGCCAGTCGCAGTGATCCAGTCACCCTGAATGTCCTTCGTGAGTATCTTCTGTTCCTCTGTGGGCCCAGGCTTCCATCCCAGATACACATGGCCAGTGGCCAGGCCTCTCAGGTCCAAGTACAGAGACCTTTACCCCTGGACATCGAAGCTGGCCATGATTTTCTGCCCTGGGCAAACCAGAGTAGGCCTAGCCTTAATCAACAAAGGGAAGAAAGGGGCTGCTCCTGTCATAGGAGGCTAAGGGTCCACAGCTTGTGATGAAAGAAACAGGTGAGTGTCTCAGGCTCCAGATCAGGGAACACAGCAGGGGTTTGCCTGGGACTTCAGTGCTGTGATTGGTTCACAGGTCACTGTGGCCCTTCCACAGACCAGGAGCTTCCCCTTCCCCCTGACAATATCACCTGTGGCTTTATTCTCTTTGCTCCATATGGCCTGGATGCCCCTACCATTTCTTCTTCATACAACTTTTACCATCCAGGGGAAATCCCCAAGGTCTCCTGCCTCACAGACTCTCACCCACTGGAAGAGCATTCTTGGCTGATTGATGGGAAGTTCCAGCAATCAGCACAAGTGTCTTTATCTCCAAAATCACTAAAACACAGAGGGGTCTATAACTGTGTCATCCATAACTCAGACACTGGCAGAACACATCTCATAATCAAGAGGATGACAGTCCCTGGTAAGTGGATCCCTAGAGCACTGGCAATGTTTCCCAGTGAGGTCTATCTGGATAGCAGGAAACAGCCACCTGCCCTCTGCAAAGGGAGAGGGGACATCAAAAACCCATGACAGGGAATGTTTCTACTCCAAAGCCACCAGCTTTGGCCTGTCCACTTCACTCTTTCTAGATGATTCTTTAGACTATACACTAACAATGAACAATCTGAAAGGAAATTAAGAATTTCAATTGACATTAACATCAAAAGGAATAAAATATTTTGAAATAATTTTAACCAGAAAGGTCAAAGGATTCTACTCTGAAAACTACAAAACATTGCTGAAAGAAATTGAAGATGACATCAATAAATGGAAAGACATTTCATTTGCATGGACTTGAAGACTTAATACTGTTAGAAAGACAGCACCACCCAAAGTGAGCTGCAGCTTCAGCCTAACCCCTACCAGAATCCCAGTAACAGTTTCTGAAGAAGTAGAAACATCTGTCCTAAATCTGACCTGACAGGTTCTTATTAATGACTGCCACAACATAGACACTGAGAGAAAGAAGCAACCATGGGAAGGTGGAAAGTTCTGACGACACAGAAAATAACAACCAGCCCTTCTCACATCTCAAAGCATTCAAAAATATACGACTGCAGCAGGGCCAGTAGGGAATTCACCAAAGACTAATCACCAAGCTAGAAACGTGGTGAGGAACAAAAGAAGGCAGGAATATATCTGAGTTGTCACCTCCCAATTTTGCCTACTAATCTGAAGCTGAAAAGAAGTGCTCATTGGAGCATTTTGGATTTTGAATCTTTCAGATTTGGGATGCTGAATCAGTAAGTATATGGCAAATATTTCAGAATCAAAAAAACATCAGAAATACAAAACCCTTTTCATCCTAAGTCTTATGCATAAGAAGTACTCAATCTGTGTGAACTACAGGCATCAAGCTGTACAGCAGATATCTAGAACCTCCCCATCTCCCATAACTGAAACTGCACACCCATCAATAACTCCTCAGTCTCCCCACTACCAGCTCCTGGCAACCAGCAGTCTCTCCTCTGATTCACTCTGGAATCCGCTTATATGAGGTCCCTGGAGTAGTCAAACCCATGGAATGGGAGAGTAGAATATTCAATGAAAGAAAATATTTGCAAAACTTCTTCCCAAATTTCTGTCTTATATCCATCAAACACTCATGGTCCATGAGGACCAGATTTCCAGCAGTTCATGCTCCCCATATCCACCAGTCAGCCCTGCATTTGCAAATGTCCACGTGTACTGCTTGAAGGATTTCCATAGTCCTCACCTGCCCTCTGCAGAAGGAGAGGAAACTTCAAGAACCCAGGACAGGGAATATGGTTCTGCTCCAAAGCCACCAGGTCTTGCCTGTCCCCTTCACTCTTTCTAGGTCATTCCTTGGACTCTGCTCTATCTTTAGAGGTCACTGGCTCAAGTCAGGCACTATGAAACATCTGGGGAAAACTGCCCCACCTTGTGCCTCCACTGCCTGATGGCTGAACTGACCTCCAGGCTTGACTCTGGTCACCCCTGGCTTATTTCTGCTGAAACATCCAGTCCTAGGCCAGGCTGCTCAGTACCTTCAGGATTTCAGGACAATGGGAACTCCCATTGTTACTCATCTCTAGAATGTCCTTGGAAAGGGAAGCTGCAGAGAAAATACACCTAAGGGGGCAAAGTAGGATGGAATTTGAAAGGGACCCAGCAGTCGCACATTCCAGGTGAGGAACTCAAGGTGGGCCAGCCAGTCAGCTGATTAGGGAAGGACTGGGAAGGGCATCAGGGGCTGTGACTCCCACTCACATGTCTGTTCATGACCCAACACTGCTGCTCAATTCATACCTGAGAAAGCCTGTGCTTCCCTAAGACAGAGCAGGTGGCCTCACTGTCTTGGAGCCCTTAGATCATCGTACATCTGTCTTGTGACACACATACCAGCCATTGGCTTTCAAGGACTTGGGCGTGTTGAGAGGTGGGAGATGCAACTCTGAGTGAAAAATGCCTGTGGAGGAATCAAAGATGCCACACAGGGCATTCTTCTCTCTGTTATCTCCACAGGGCAGCTGCCCAAAGCCTCCATCACCATCAACAAATTCAATGCCGTGGAACATGACGATCAGGTAACCTTAACCTGTGTACCTGAAATTGGAAATGCCACCTACCTGTGGTGGGTTAATGGTCAGAGCCTCCCGTTCAGTCCCAGGATGCAATGGTCTGATGACCACAGGACCCTCACTCTACACAGCGTCACAAGAAATGACACAGGATCCTATGAATGTGGAATACAGACCTCAGTGTATGCCATCCGCAGTGACCCAGTCACCCTAAATGTCCTCTGTGAGTATCTTTTGTTCCTCTGTGGGCCAGGCCACCAGCTCAAATCCAAACAGCCAGAGCCCAGGACTCTCAGTCTCTCTCAGGTTCAAGTATGACACCTTTACTTGTGGACACCCGAGCTGGCCATGACTTCCTGCCCTGGGAAACCTGGGTGGTCACAGTCTTGACCAAGAATATAGGGGGAGGGATGCTTGTCATGGGAGACTTGGGGTCAACAGCTTGTGATGAGAGCAACAGGTGAATACTTCAGGCTTTGGCTCAGTGAACACAGAGGGGGTTTGGCTGGGACTTCAGGGTGTGTCTTAGCTCAGAGGAACAGTGTATCCCTTTAACTGACCAGGACTGTCACCTTCCCTTGGAGGAGGTTACCTGTGGCTTTATTCTTTTGCTCCAGATGGTCCAGACATCCCCAGGATTTCTCCTTCAGATACCCTTTACCGTCGAGGAAGAAACCTCCACCTCACCTGCTTCGCAGACTCTAACCCACCGGCAGCGTATCTTTGGATGGCTAATGGGACATTTCTGCGACCAGGAAATGAGGTCTTTCTCCCCAAAATCACTAAAAAGAATAGTGGGCGCTATGTTTGTTTTGCTCAGAACTTAGTCACTGGCAAGAGAAACTTCGCATTCAAGACGATCAAAGTCGTTCGTAAGTGAATCCCAGCATCATTGGCAGTAGGTTTTTAGATGGAATCTATCTGGCTTTCAGAGAAAGTCAGGAAAACATTTTTATTCCCAGCCTGTGTCCCATAGGCACAAGCAAATCCTACATTCTCCTCCTGAACCCTCCCAATTGGTGTCTACAGACTCTGTTTTCCTTGTTTTTCTGATTTCTCATGACTGACCTTGTGTCCGGCCTGAGCAATGTAGGGAGGGGGCTTTGTCAGGCCTGAGCCCTATGCGGTGGAAGAGGCTTCACAGAGGGACAAGAAGGAGAGGCCTCAAGATCAGTCGCTTCTCGTTGTCACCAACACATCCCTTTCTGTCACGTCTTTGTTTTCTTTTACCTACTGCATGAGCTTCAAGAAACACCTGAGGCTTTGAAACAAGCTCACATTTTCCCCCAGATGAGAGGAGGAAGCCCCTTGGATGAGGGAGGAGCAGCTCAGACTCTGCTCCCTGCTCTGCCCCAGCTCCTCTGTGACTGGCCCTGCCTGACTGCACCTGGGGTCGGACCAGTGTGTGTGGAGAAAGAGCCCTGGTGGCCTGTCCTGAATTTGGCTAAATCGAGTTGCCCGTTGAAGCCAAGTGTCCCCTGGGTCAGCCTGCAGGGAAATAAGCAGATGGGAAGCCTCAGAGAAGACTCCTGAGCTGTGTCCTGGCTCTGACTTCAGTGGCTGTATGAGGCTGTGGGCACAGCACAGAGGACAGTGAGTGACATACAGAGATTCACCCATGGGGACTCTGCATGGCAGGATTACATATATATATACACACATATATATACACACATATATATAGACTCTATATATACATAGTCTATATGAAGCATATAGTATATATATAAGTAAGTTTATATATATAAGTATATATGTCTGTAAGTCTGTATATATGTCTTTGTAGACATATATATATACTGTATACTATATATTGTATACATATAGTATAATTACTATACTTTAAAGATGCAACCACAGAAAGGTGAAATATTCTAATGGTATAGAAAAAAGCAATTACACTTTCTGATGTCCCAAACCTTCAAAAATATCTGAGTACAGCACGGCCAGTATGGATCTGACGGAAGACTCACTGTCAATCTAGAAACATGGTGAGAGGAATTTTTAAAAACTGAAACTGCAGGAATATAATTGGCTAATCACTGCCCAGCACCCTTTCCACAGGAATTATGTATTCCTTGAAGGAACAATTAGAGACTACTTCATGCTGCATGCTGGTTCCTGGGGCACCTGACTGTAAAATGACATCACCTTCATATTTTTCTTTTTCTTTTTTTTTCTTTGAGACAGAGTTTCGCTCTTGTTACCCAGACTGGAGTGCAATTTTGCGATCTCGGCTCACTGCAACCTCCACCTCCCAGGTTCAAGCTATTCCCCTGACTCAGCCTCCTGAGTAGCTGGGACTACAGGTGTGCACCACCACGCCTAGCTAATTTTTGTATTATTAGTAGAGATGGGCTTTCACCATCTTGGCCAGGCCATAACTGAGACATGAGAAAAAGATGCAACCACAAAAAGGTGAAATTTTCTAATGGTATAGAGAAAAGCAATGACCTTGGTCTTGAACTCCTGGCCTTGTGATCCACCTGCCTCGGCCTCTCAAAGTTCTGGAATTACAGGCGTGAGCCGCTGCACCCAGCCTTCTTTTCTTTCCATGACAGATGCTTCAGAATGAAGTTCTCTTGGCTTCTCAGCTGGGGCCACTGTCGGCATTATGATTGGAGTGCCGGCCAGGGTGGTTCTGATGTAGCAGCCCTGGTTTAGTTTCTGTATTTCAAAAAGACTGGCAGATCCAATGGCCTTCCCCCTTGTCCTATTTCCTACAGGACTGACTACCATGCTTGGGAGAGGGAAAGAACTTCTTTGCCTCTATCTGGACCAGATCTCCTCCTCCTCCCACTAAACTGCTTCTCAGCACTAATTCCTGCAGGTCGCTTCCTCCTTGGTGTCCATGCTCTCTGGATCCCCAGTTTCTCTTAGAAATCATTATCCCCAGCCTCTTCTCATTTGTTTCCCAGATTCAATACTTTGTAAAACCCTCCTGGTCCTTTTTAAACATCTCTCGCTTGTGTCATTCTCTCCATTTCCATAAAACCTCCACAGTTGCTTGAAGTACTGATTGACTTCTTGTCTCCAGCCTTTGAAATGTTCCCTGCATATGACTGCCTCATTACCTTCCCGAAATCTAGTGAATTCACCTAATCCAGAATCCTCAGGGTTCTACTCTAGCCTATTTGATATGTTCACTTTTCTGCTTTTTACTAATCCTTCTCACTTCCTTTACCTTTATTCCCTAGTGTAAGTTTTCCATCCTAATAGAACTGTCTTCCTCCACATCCCTGCCCCTCCACCCCACATATACATAGAATTCGTACTTTCAATGCTATGCCTAAAATCAGGGTGATCCCGCTCCACCATCTGCCTTTCAGGTTTACTCACACCCTCATCACAAGTAAACTCTGACCTCATGGAGAACAGAGACTCTAGCATTAATGTGTGAACCCGAGATTCAGGATACAACTTACATGTGATGGAGACTTTTTCCCTGATGACCAATTCATGTGTTTATGAAAGATACAGAAATGAAGGAGGCAAGGTCCGTACCCCAGGAAACATAAAGCCTAAGACAGGAGATAAGACCTGAAAATAATCATGATACCATAATACAAAGAACTGAGGCCAGGCATGGTGGCTCATGCCTGAAATCCCAGCACTTTGGGAGGCTGAGGCAGGCAGATCATCTGGTGTTAGGAGTTCTAGACCAGCCTGGGCAACATGGTGAAACCCCATCTCTACTAAAAATATAAAAATTAGCTGGATGTGTTGGTGGGTGCCTATAATCCCAGCTACTCAGGAGGCTGAGGCAGGAGAATTGCATGAGCCCAGAAGGCAGAGGTTGCAGTGAACTGAGATCATGCCACTGCACTCCAGCATGGGCAACAGAGCAAGTAAGACTCTGTTTCAAAAAAAAAAAAAGGAAAAAAAAAAAGAGGAAAGAAAGAAAGAAATGCATGTCACAAGAAATCAGAGAATTCTGAAATATAGCTACACATTGGAATCACTGGGAAACATTTTTATAAGTGGATGCTCTAGCCCCATCCATAAATTGTGATTTAATGACCATTAAATCAAACAGATTATAGAGTGGGACCCAGGCACTGGTAATTTTCAAGTCTTCTGAGATGCTACTAACATGTAACTAGAATAGAGAACCCCTGTTCTAATAGGTAGAATTCAGACCTACATCAATGATTTTTAGCTAGGAGTATCAGAATTACCAAGGGAACTTTTTCAACATACAGAAACCTACACTTTGTTGGCCCTACTCATTAATGGGCTACACAAAAACTAAGTAATCCATCTGAGAAACAGAAGGTAAATGGAAAACCCACCTCATTTGATATGTTAAATTATATGGAAAGCATTGTCAAATGATAAGTAATATGCGATGCTAAACTGTCTCTAATTTATATTTATGGGTGTGTTACTGAGGGTTCCAAAATTATGAGTCCTAGAAATCTATTATCAGTCATAATGTCATATGCCACAGTAGTACCTAAGTTTCTGTGTGAGCCATGTCTTTATCATAATGAACTCTAATCAGGTTTCTAACCATAGTAATTTTCAATCTTGGTCATTCACAGACAGCTGTTTTGACTTCTTCTCAAAGCAGGTGCAATCAGCTACAGTCCAAAGTTGCTTCTTCTTCAAAAAGATTTATAAAAAAGACTCTGACAAGTACTCTTGAATATAAGTTTCTGATAACTTTAAGATCATACCTCTGGACATTCTAAGAAGTTTTAGAATTTTAATAAACAGGCTGACATTTTCATGAAATTGCCAACCAAGAATAAGCAGGAAAAAAATCAATTTCATTGGACTAAATAATAATAATGAGGATAATATTTTTAAGATTTTTTTTATTTGGAATTTTGCCGATTCTTTAAATGTTTTGTTTTCCAGATTTATGACTTTTTTTTCTTTTAAGCAATCTACAGCTTACAGCCATTTGGTAAAGTACACTTTTGTGAATAAAACCAGAAATATTTATTTGTGCTCCTTACCTGACTGCCCCAGGAATGGGGAACTATTCATGAGTATTTATATGTTTATGGTAACACAGTTATTTGCACAAGTTCAGTAAGATTCTGCCCTTTCTATAACAGGACACATTTGAAACAACTGGTTATGTTACCAAGGCTTTGACTGGGATGTTATATTTGAGAATATACACAGAATGAGTCCACAGGTACTACAGGCAAATTCTGAAGTCAGCCTTGGTTTTTTTTTATAGTCTCAAAAGGTTTTTTTTTTTTTTTTTTAAAGTTTAATGTGAGATTCCTTATAAAAACTACTAGCAAAGCAAACTTTAAAAAGAGCCTCCGTGGTTCATTGGTACTCTTGCTGCACTTATTTGAAGAATCAGGCTAAGTTTGATGAAACTCAACTTACTTTGCAAACAACTTTGTCCTACTGGGAATTATCTTTGGTAAAAATAGAGACTCCTATAGAGAGAAAAAAATATGTTGAAAAGAAAGACTATAGTGCACCTGTGATGAGACTGCAACTCTGCTCCTTAAGTTTTTATTATCCACCTGTAGACTGAACTGGACTGTGGATTCTTCTAGCTACTTCAATCCAAAGCTCTCCCATGGAATTACTAAGAACAAGAGCTGCTCTGTTCCTGAAGCCCTATAAGCTGGAGGTGGACAACTCAATGTCAATTTCAAGAGATAACCCTCATGCCTGAGGTGTGAGCCACTTAGAGACTTCACTGAATTGTTTGACACACCATGACGAGAGACCCTCAAACTGCAGACCAGGACAAGAGTTGACAACTTCACACTGTGGACAGCTTTTTCAAAGATGTCAGAACAAGACTCCTCTCATGATGAAACTTTCACCCCTCTTAATTTGTTCTTGCTTATGCCTGCCTCCTTCACTTGGCAGGATAATGCTGTCATTAGAAATTCACCCACCGTTCTGGTATTATACTGCCCAGGGGGAGCTGCCCAAACAATGCCTCACAAATAAAAGTCAATTAGATGTATAACTAAATTAGTTGTAACTTTGCTTTATGATGCATGTTCACAGCCAGTGATGGCCAGTGGAGTCTCTCAGGCTGCATCTTTCTCACCCTGACCCTCCTGCCTCTCACTTTTACTTATATGGATGCTTCTGATTTCACTGGGCCACCCCAGATTATCCAGAATACCCTCAAGATACTTAACTTCATTACCACTGCAAAGCCTTTTTACCAAGAAAGGTAGATGCACGTGTCAGGGATTAGAATGTGGACACTTTTAGAGGCCATTGTTCTGCCTAACACTGGTAACCTTCTTTTGTAAAATGTATTTATTATACTTTATGTTCTGGGGTACATGTGCAGATCATGCAGGTTTGTTGCGTAGGTATACACATGCCATGGTGGTGGTTTGCTGCATCCATTGCCCTGTCATCTACATTAGGTATTTCTCCTAATGCTATCACTCCCCAATCTCCCCACCTCCTGCTATTCCTCCCCTAGATCCCCACCCACCAGGCCCCAGTGTGTGATGTTCCCCTCCCTGTGTCCATGTGTTCTCATTGTTCAACACCCACTTATGAGTAAGAACCTGTGGTGTTTGCTTTTCTGTTCTTGTGTCACTTTGTTGAGAATTATGGTTTCCAGTTTCATCCATGTTCCTGCAAAGGACATGAACTCAACCATTTTTATGGCTGCATAGTATTCCATGGTGTATATGTGCCACATTTTCTTTATCCAGTCTATCATTGATGGGCATTTGGGTTGGTTCCAAGTCTTTGCTATTGTGAACAGTGCTGCAATAAATACACGTGCTAACACAGGTAACTTTCATAAACTTCACCCACAACACACATTTGTTTTGTATAGTTTAAAACAAAGACGATAACAGTCCTTTCCCAAAACAAACCTCCTTCTTGCCTGGGAACTAGATTGCCTTTGTAGGACTTACAAATTAGCCACAAGATTAGAAATTACGGTTTAAGAGTCATGCAGTTGGAGGCTACAAGATTCTGACTCTCCCTAAACTGCTCCTAACATCAGTGTCTGAGATACGTTGTGGATCCGGCACTTGATGGATCAGCTGGCACCACCCAGATTGATAAACTGGGTCATCTGATCTCGTGACCCACCACTGAGGAGCTGACTCAGCACAAAAGGACAGCTTCAACTTCCTATGATTTCATCTCCCACTTTACCAATCAGCACTCATGCTATATCAGCTAATACTAAAGTTACTTAGATATACAATTTGAATGAACTCCATGGTCTAAGTCAAGTTACCTACAATAACCCATCACTTTTCAGTGCTATGCACATAATTTGAAGAACGACTGGGATTCAAGAGGATATAAGTCTAATATTAACTAGGGATGGACTCATGGCGAACCAGGATGGCCACCTTGTCCTTCCTAAGTCCTTAAAGCTTTTATCATTACAAATTCTGAATTCCATAACTCATCATGGAAATGAAAAATATTAAATGGAATATATTGGTGTGGTGACATCAATTGCTCAGAGCATTTATAACCAATGTTTGGCCCCATATTCCTGAGAAAACAATCAAAGCTTCAGG
The DNA here is from genome assembly GCF_030222135.1 of Aotus nancymaae. Taxonomy (NCBI): domain Eukaryota; kingdom Metazoa; phylum Chordata; class Mammalia; order Primates; family Aotidae; genus Aotus; species Aotus nancymaae. The sequence continues at coordinate 11,460,108 of NW_026988441.1, read as the reverse complement.
TACTCCTCATCACCTGGTGCTACATTTAAACATTTTAAAATGAGATTTCATTCAATTGTTATTTTCAATGCATGTTTTCTCACTCTGGTTGTATAAAAGTTCTCACATGCAAGGAGGTTCATGTTACCACACTAAGTTATTATGTTACAGTGTATTCTCACCAGGTAAAGGTTTCTATGGTTCACTAAATATAATCAACTTTTGCACATCTAGAACCTAAAGATTGGATCTTCTAAGAACAACAGAGAAAGCCTGTCCTTGCCATCCGGATTGCAGCAAAACGTTGGAACCTTGAACTTTGGTTTCATAACATGACAACTGTGAAGGGCCCCTCCACACGCTTGGAAACATACACCCATTGGAGCCCTTAAGGTAAAGCTAACCAGGAAACTCTCTCCCCAGAAGAAGCTGGCATCCTTGATGTGAAAAGTTTTCCAAGATCACGGATCAAGACTTCTACCATCATGAAATTGTTATCTTTGAATATTTTTTTCTTTTTTAGGCCTCTATAAACAACAGAAATGAAAAGCAGGTCTGTTGTGTGCACGTATGGGGTACACTTCTATTTGTGAAGGATTTTACAGCCAGCCTTATACATAGATAACCTTATGTTTTGATAGATAAAAGATAAAGGCCCAATGTAGGTGAGAAACCTTAATGGTATGTACGTTGCCTCATACCCAGTCAGAATCAGAACATTAATTCACTCCTCTTAACCTACATTATGAGTTTGAAACATCGCCAGGAGGCCTTCACTTTTCTATAATAGAAGGGCATTATTTGTTATGACCTTTTTATGTGGTTTGAAATAAATTAGGCAATAATTAGAAATGTGTCTTTCATAATAAGCTCTATAGCAGATTCTACTGTAAAGGCTGTGGTTACACAACAGGTTTTAAATTCTCATGTGAAAGTTATGCTAAATAAGGGAATTGGCTAAACAGAAAAGTATCTGTGCAGCTGCTGGCACTTACGGCCTATGGAGAAAACATCAGGTATTACAGAGATTTATTTGTAGAAGATTAACAAAAAGGTTACTTAGTCAAATGAGTAAGCTCTTTACCCAGCTTATTCTTTGATGTCTTTAATTTTAAGTGATTTGGTTTATGGGGACCCTGGGCAAAAAGCATACTCTAAACTCTTGGTATTATCCTCCTGATAGTCATAGTAAGTCTCCCCGGTGCACTGTATTTTCTCAAAGCTGTTAAATGTTTGCATGCAGTCATCTCTAGAATGACAAATGGTTACTCTTCAACCAGAATGACACAAGCTGAAAGAAAGGTGCAATCCTGAGGACACCAAAACCTATGAATGATATATGTTGAGACCAGAAACCCAAAGTGATGGTAACTGAGAGTGGCCCTGAGACCGTACGTTTTGGTCACACTCTCACCTAAGTGAGAACCTGACCCAAAAGGAGAACTTTCAAAAACAAAATTATGGGAGGACATTGTATTGGACTGAGCTCATGCACCAAACCCTGATAGAGCAAACCTAACAAAATGGAGTTTCTCATGCTAAACACCACATCATCAAGGTAAGACGTTAAAGAAACACATGGATATTAGACCAGAACAGACCAGGTTTTGTTTTTCTCCCGTAAACAGAAAGTTCCAGCATAAGGAGGCAGCTTCTACTTAGCCCTTCTTCCTACCTTTGAAAAACTCACTGTTCTACTGTTTTCCCAGTGGGCTTCAAAACCAATTAAGTACATTTATGATGGTGACAGTGATATCAAGGACTAAAGTTGTGGTCAATCTCTCAAAATGGAGAAAATGACCCAAAGGGATGAATTGTTAAAGCAAACTAAATATGGCCTGAAAAAGACTCTGTACTTCTCTATGGGAGTCCTTGTAGATGAACTGCAACCTCATTTAATAGCTAGACAAGATTAAACACCTACTTAGGTGTATGCACCTGTAACAACTGCTAAGTCTCGGCCAACCTCAGCAGCCATACTTCAACAAGTTATACACTGCTGATTGTCCAAACTGTGTTCAGATAAGGCAACCACTGAGCTGTAACTAATCCAGCTGTTTCTGTACCTCAATTCCAATGTCTGCACATCACTTTACTTTTTTTGTCTATAAATTTGTTCTGACCATGAGGCACTTCTAGTCACTGAATCTGCTGTGATTCAGGGGCTGCCTGATTCGTGAGTCATTCATTGCTCAATTAAACTCCTTTAAATTTAATTTGGCCAAAGTTTTTCTTTTAACACAGTAGAGATGAACACAGAGATATTGCTTGTGTGTTCAGAGAGAAGATGGTTTTTATAGGAACATATAAAAGCTGAAATTAGAGTCACCTTAAAATGTACATTATGTAGATGGTTCTCACCATTCATCTAAGAGATGCATTGTAAAATGTGACATTAGTGATGATTCTAGAAGAATAAAACATGCATGACATTACCGATACCGTTTTTCTAAAAATAATTTTAAAAGAATGGGGTGGTCCCTCCCATGTTCCCAGGCTGGGCCTCTGAACAAAATTCTCCCTCTCCAGTGAGAACATCTCAGAAAATGACATGGACTCAGCCTGATATGCAGCCATTCTTGTCTACCTTGCCCCAGCTGTAAAACAGCACCAGCCCAGGGCCCAAATCTTTAACTGGGGAGCTGAGAGAGGACATGGGATACCCAAGGCCTCTTATCGTGTTCCAGTCTATGGCAATGGGTACCAGAGTGGTCCATTTACTTCTGAGGACACCCACATGCTGAACCCCAGCTTCTAAGGGTCAGACCTTCCTGGTTTCTCTGGGTCCCAGCTGCTTTTACCCTGCTGAGATATCCTCCTCCCCATGGGGGTCACTGCTTTGCCAGGCACCTCCTCAAGCTCCAGCTGACAGGTCAGCTAAGATCCAGACCTCAGAGGATTAACAAAGATTTTAACATCTACTATATCCAACAGAGATGGGAGCCATACAAAAAAATAAAGAAGCAGAAATACATACGGCTCCCGCAACAACAGTGTGTCCCAAAACAATGTCCTCTTTGCCCCTCACTGTCCCTCCCCACATGGGCAAGTGCTTCCAGGGTCTCTCAATTCTTTCCCAGTAGGCAGTGCGCATGGTAACACCGTGCCTCAGCAAAGGAAGTGGGGATTATTTATCTATTTAGATTAAGTTCCTAAAAAGGTCTCTATACAACCGAATTCCACGTCCCTGGGAAGAAACAGAAAGGGCTTCCCCAGTTGTGAACCACCGCTTTTCAAAAAAGCATCTTTGAACAGCCAAAACAATCTTGCCAGGATAAATTTAAGAACTTTCACTTTCTTATTAGAAATCAGATTCTAAAACAATACAATTATGAAAACAGTGTGCTGCTGGTGTAAGAATACACATAGGGATCAATGCGATAAAATTTACAGTCCAGAAATAAACCCTCTCACTGATTGTCAATGGCTCTTTGACAAGGGTGTCAAGATAATTTAATGAAGGAAGAATAATCTTTTCAAACAATGTTTCAGAAAAATCTCAATAAACACATTAAAAACAATGAACTTAGGAAAATTTACTTCCCACCATATCCAGCAATTATCTAAAAACAGATCAGTGAGTTAAATATAAGAGCTATAACCAAAAATCAAAATCTTAGAAACAGACATAGGCGTAAATCTTGATGACCTCAAATGTGCAATGAATTCTTAGATATGACATGAAAGCATGAGATGCAAGGAAAAATAGATACACTGGGCTTTATCAAGATGTAAGAATTCTGTGCATCAAAGCAAATTATCAAGAAAAAGACTAGACACAATGGGAGAAATAATTTGCAAATCACATATGTAAGTGTTTTATGTCCAGAATATATAAAGAATAGCCATAACTCAATATAAAAATGAAAAACCACCCAATGTATAAATGGGCAAAGGACTCAAATAGACATTTCTTCAAAGAAGATATACAAATTGTTTATAAGGACATGAAAAGACACTCAACATCATTAGTTATTAGGAAAATGCAAAGTCAAAGCCACAGTGAGATACCATATCACACTTACAAATGTGGCTATCATTTTTTCAAAATGTTAAGTAACAAGTGGAAGCCTTATGTAGAATTTAAAATGCTCAGCATCGCTGATGGGATCATAAAAAGGAATGGCCGCTATGAGAAATAGTTGTACTGGCCCTCAAGAAGCTAATCATAGAATTCTCATAGGAACCAACATACATTCCCAGGTATATACACAAAGAATTGAATCCAGGGACTCAAACAGGTACTCAAATGGGGATGCTGACTGCAGCATTATTCACAATAGATAAAATATGGAAACAACTTAAGTGTCCTTCAACACATGAATAAAAACAAAAACATTGTGATACATACAACAGAATGCTAATCAGCCATAAAGAGGAATGAAGCTCTGACACCTGCTGGAACATGCGTGAACTTCAGAAACATTATGTTCAGTGAAGTATGCCAGTAACAAAGTGACATGGATGTGTATGATTGTATTCCTATGAAACATCGAGGATAAACAAATTCAGAGAGAGAGTAGACCAGAGATCATCAAGGTCTAGGGTAGAACGAATAGGGAGCATTTATTTAAAAGACAGAATTTCTGCTAGGAGTGAGGAGAATTTTCTCCAAAAAAATAGTGGTGATGGTTATTTAACATGGTGAATGTAATTAATTCCATTTGCACATTTGAAAGTGGTTAAAATGGCGCATTATGTAAAATATGTGTACATTCATTGATATATTTATAAATATGTATTAAATGTATAAAAATATATTTACAGCTTACATATATAAATGTGTAAGTGTGTATATATACACTCTCCCACAATTTTTTGAATAGCCTTTGATGAAGAAACGCTACTATGTAAAACAAACTCACCGTGATCAGATAGCCCTCCTATACTTATATGCACTTTATTCATGGCCTCATCCACAGAGAGATTCAAGGATTTAGGAACACAAGACGGCACAGCCAACTGCAGATGCACAATATAAATGTATTCGCAAAGGGACTGAGAGTTAAGTTGGGGGCATAGATCTCAGCACGCCAGGATACACACTCTCCCCATGGATTCTAACTTTATCTGACCCAGGCAATGATCCAGATCTTGTTGTGGCATTGAGGAAGGAGAGGTCAGGAAGCCTGTCCTCTGGATACTCTGTGTGAGCACATGAGCAACCCCCATTAGGTATCCACACACAGCTCTGACCATCAGGCATTGCGAGGAGGACTCTAGTAGCAGCTCAGGGATCACACAAGAGAAGCAGCTACAGACAGAAACAGAGTTAAAGGAGCTGGTTCCTAACACACACCAGGGTTCCAGAGTGGGTCCAACCCACTATTAAGTGCCCAGCCCCACCCAGCCCTGCTGTGATTTAGGAACCCCTGAGAAACAGCTTTTTCCAACAGTGGCCTCCTTGGTCACACATCAGGGTTTCTCACTGTCAAGCTGTCCAGAGAGAGTAGCACCTTGGACAGCACTCATCCTAGCTTCACTCTTCCTCCCTCCCAGGGCTCAGGACTTAGGGCTCAGGGCTCAGAAGAAATGGCAGATGCCAGAGAGGGGAGACATGGTGAATGGGATAGTGACCTAGGGGCAGCTGCCTGGAATGGGAGGAGATGGGGCCACAGGAAGAAGGTGACACATTAAGGAAAACCCAGGAATGGGCAGGAGAGGAGAGAAGGACACAGGCTCTGTGGGGCTGCAGCCTGGGGTAAAACCATGTGAAGCCATCTCACCAGAAAAGACCAGTCCCCATGATCAGGAAGCGAAGTAGCTCCCACCTCCCCTGCTCAGGACTGAATGTGTCTCCCCAGAATTGGTGGAACTCTTATCCTTCATGTGATGAAATTTGAAGGGGGAGCCTTTGGATGTAAGTATAGTAAGACTAGGTCTTAAAAATGTGGGCTTCATGATGGAATCCATGCCCTTCTAAAAAGAGAAAGACACAAGGAAATGGTCTTTCTCTCTTCCTCTGTCTTTCCAACCCTTCCCAAACTCCAACATGTGCAGATACAGCAAGAAAGCAGGCATCTGCAAGGGGGGCCTCACCAGGACTGAATCAGCTGGAACCTTGACCTTAAACTTCCCAGCCTTCAGAACTCTGAGAAATAGATTTCTATTATTAAATCACCCAGGCTACAGTGTTTGCTACAGCAGCTCAAGCCCAGGAATACATCATCTGACCCACTGTTTTAAATGAAACTCTTCAGTTTCTCCATCAAATCAGCTGGTAGCTCCTGTCCCCAGCAGCAACAGGGGTCCCAAGATAAAAGCTCTGCTGGAGACTTGAAGACTGTGGGACGTGACCAACTCAATATACCTCTGGAGGCTATATGAGCAAACAGCAAACTGTCCTCACGAAAGCAGCAAACTGCGTCTGCCACCAGAAGGAATGTTGAGGGCAGTCACGTCCCAGGTCCCGTGCTCCTTGAGGTCATCTGTGCTCCTTGAGGTTATTATTTACCTGAACATCTGGGACCTGTTGAACAAGCAAAGTGGTCCCTGTGATAAATCAAGTAGCTGAGCGACAATCACCCCCTCCTCCTTCTTCACTTTACTTAATAAATATGAAGGGATGTAAAAGCTCAGGGCCTTTTTTCACTAGAAGCAAAGAGCACCCTGACCCCTTCTTTCAAACAGAACCTTTCATCTTTGTCTTCAATTCCAAATTTGTCCCCTTCATTCATGAGATAACTACAGCAAGTGGTGCCCGAACAGGGACCTGAATGAAGGTCTGTTGGAGCAGAGGTAGTGAGGGTAGTGAAAGTCATCAGATGGAAAAGGAACCCTGGGAATTTTATATTGCCTTCAGCGGACATAAAAGTTTCTGAATCAGGGTACGTGGGGCAGAATTTGTCTATTGAGGAGCAACAGTATATGTAGCTGCTTAAAGTTTTACTTAATCTGGTGCCCAGGTCAGTTTTCACACACTAAGCTTCTACAGGAAGTCATTACACACTACACATGACCCACGGTTTCCGCAAACAGGCACGCTCGGTGTGGAAAATTGGGACCGGGTAGGAGAAGATTTGAAACGGGCTCATCAGAATGGTCTTAAAGTAGATCCCTCTGTTTTCTCTGCTTGGAGTTTGGTCCTCACTGTCCTTCTGCCATTATCTCCTTCTCATGCAATTGGACAGCAGGAGTCAGGCTCTGACTCTCAAAAATTGAAAGAGCCTCTGCCTCACCAACAGCGCCCATTGAAAGTCACAAACAGGAGAGAGGCAGAGAGTGGGTGCATGCCATTTCCTTTAGTAGCAGAAACAGAGACTCCAATACAAAAAGTTCTGGGCGCTGCAGCTATAGCTGGGGAGCCCTCAGGACCTAGAGCATTTCCTATCACTGGAAGGCCCGATCCAAACAATCCACAAGAACTAGTTCATGAACACAATTCAGTAGAATTTAAGCTATTAGAAGAATTAAAAACTCACGTGGTTAATAATGGAGTATGGAGCCCATTTATTTTAGGATTGCTAGAATCTGTATTTTGTGCTATGTGCCTCCCACCTTTGATATAAAGCATTTATCTCACACTTGCTTGTCTGCTACTGCATATTTGACATGGAATCTAAATTGGCAAGAAATGGGTGCACACCAGACTAGACAGAATCGTGCCCTGGACACGGAAACATTACAGAGGATATGCTATTGGGCAGTGGTCCTTATTCAGATTTGGTGCAGCAATTGGCACTCCCAGACGCTGCTTACCATCAGTGTGCCTTAGCTGCCAAACGTGCCTGGGTCAACATCCCTGAGGAAGCGGTCTCAGTGCAATCTTTCCTACATGTTGTGCAAGCATGGCAGGAACCCTATGCAATGTTGTCACATGAATACAGGAGGCAGTGGGGCACCAGATTCCTCATACCACTGCTGCAGAAATGCTTACACTGTCTTTACCCTATGAAAATGCAAATGCAGATTGTAAACGTGCATTGGCACAGGTAAAATGCACACAAAACTTGGCACAGTTTCTCAAAGCCTGCCAGGATGTAAGAACTGAGTCCCATGGTTCTATGGTGTTGGCTCAAGTCATGGCTAGTGTAGTAGTAAAGAAATCTAAAAAGGCCAAGGATTAAGCCCTAAACTGGGAAAATGTTACAACTGTGAAAAAACCGGGCATTTTAAAAAGGAACATCATCTAAATTGGTATTTCTCCTAACGCTATTTCTCCCCACGCCCTGCAAACCTCAAAAGCACGTGTATACCTATGTAACAAACCTGCAGGTTCTGCACATGTACCCCAGAACTTAAAGTATAATTTAAAAAATAAAATTTATTGGGAGGCCGAGGCAGGTGGATCACGGGGTCAAGAGATCGAGACCATCCTGGTCAACATGGTGAAACCCCGTCTCTACTAAAAGTACAAAAAATTAGCTGGGCATGGTGGCGCGTGTCTGTAATCCCAGCTACTCAGGAGGCTGAGGCAGGAGAATTGCCTGAACCCAGGAGGCAGAGGTTGCGGTGAGCCGAGATCGCGCCATTGCACTCCAGCCTGGGTAACAAGAGCGAAACTCTGTCTCAAAAAAATAATAATAATGAAAAAAAATAGGCCGGGCGCGGTGGCTCAAGCCTGTAATCCCAGCACTTTGGGAGGCCGAGGCGGGTGGATCACGAGGTCAAGAGATCGAGACCATCTTGGTCAACATTGTGAAACCCCGTCTCTACTAATACAAAAAAATTAGCTGGGCATGGTGGCGCGTGCCTGTAATCCCAGCTACTCAGGAAGCTGAGGCAGGAGAATTGCCTGAACCCAGGAGGTGGAGGTTGCGGTGAGCTGAGATCGCGCCATTGCACTCCAGCCTGGGTAACGAGTGCGAAACTCCGTCTCAAAAAAAAAAATAAATAAAAAATAAATAAATAAATAAATAAGTAAATAAAATTTAAAAAATTTTTTGAGAAAGAAAAAAAGGAATATCATCAGACTAATGGGCAAAAGGAATCTTGTAACGTGATACCCTCACCCCCCAACTGAAAAAAATGCCTGGAATTTGCCCTTGCTGTAATGAAGGAAACCATGGGGCTAATCGATGCTATTGAAAATTTCAGAGAACAGCACTCTCCTGTTGGGAAATGAGATGGGAGCCTGGATCTGGGCCCCTCACACAATGACAGCACTCCACATCCAGACCACAACCCCACTTCAGGGTGGGTCGCTGGGGGAACACTGATTCCCTCTCCCCAGGAACATCTGGAAGTGCAGGATGAGATCTCCCAGTCAGAGAATGACCCACATTAGTTGGAGGAGACAAACCCACCAAATTCCCACCAGCATTTGGGGACCTTTGGCAACAGGATATATGGGATTACTCTTGGGTAAAAGCCATCTTAACTTACAAGGCATTAGTGTTGTCCCCCAGGTTGTTGACTCTGACTATGAAGGAGAAATTCATGTAATTGCAATGTCACAGGATCCTGGGTTTCTGAACCGGGGAATATATTGCTCAGCTGCTGCTTATTCCCTGCAAGTCACACCCTTCTCCAAGAAAGGAGAGACAAGAAAATCAAAGATTTGGGAGTACAACTACACGGGAAGTTTACCTCTCCCAACCCATAGCTTCTAATCAGCCCACCTGTGTAGTGCAAATTAAAGGAAAGAAGTTCTATGGGCTTATGGACACAGGAGCGGATGTATCAGTAATATCTAAAAACAACTGGCCCCCACCTTGGCCCTTGAAATTAACCTCTACATCCTTAGTGGGAATCGGAACGGCTCAAAGTGTTCAGCAGAGTACTGAAATTGTACCCTGCCTTGGTCCAGATGGGCAATCATGTGCTTTTCAAACTTATGTTGCAAATACAGCTGTTAATTTATGGGGCTGAGACTGACTTACAGCATGGGATATGAGGCTTACAAATGAGAAAATTGATAACCCAGGATTTAAAATGTTGAAAAAGAGTTATCAGAGTGGAAAAGGCTTAGCAAAGTCCCTGCAGGGAAGCCCTGATCCAGTATCTGGAACTGGCCAAACAAATAGAAAAGGGCTGGGCTTTCAGGATTTCTAATGGGGGTCATTGATTCTTCTCCTTCACCCACCGCTTTGCCATTAGAGCGGCTGACTGATAAACCTGTATGAGTGGATCAATGGCCCCTATCACAGGAAAAACTGACTCAGCTTCATCAGCTAGTAAGAGAACAATTTAATGCAGGACATCTAGAAGAGTCAGTTAGCCCTTGGAATTCACCAGTATTTGTGATTCTGAAAAAAATCAGGAAAAATGGTGACTGCTACATGACTTAAGACCTCTCAATGCACAGAAGAAACCAATGGGTGCATTGCAGCAAGGTTTACCATCCCCAACAGACATTCCAAGGGATTGGCCTCCCGTGGTCATACATCTCAAAGGTGCTTGTATTACTACACCATCACATGAGAAGGACAAGCCTCGATTTGCATTCTCTGTGTCTCCTATTAATCAAAGAGAGCCTGTCTCTTGCTATCAGTGGAAGGTTTTACCCCAGGGCATGCTCAACAGTCCTACGTTATGCCAGCATTTTGTAAGAAAAGCATTGAAGGAGCCTCGGAGCATGTTTCCCACCGGCTACATCATTCATTACATGGATGATATTCTTTTGGCCGCTCCGACAAATCAAGTACTACACCAGCTATTTAGAGAAATAAAACAAGGCTTGACCAAATGGAACCTCAAAATAGCTCCTGAAAAGGTGCAAACAATCTCCCCATATCAGTACTTAGAAACTACTGTTACTGAAGAAGTGTTTGGCCTCAAAAGGTAGGTCTTTGCAGAGACAGATCACAAAATCTGAATGATATCCAGCAATTACTGGGGGATATTAATTGGCTGCAACCGATACTAGGTATTGCTACTTATCAACTCAAACACCTCTATCAAACACTCCAAGGAGATTCTTCATTAGATTCTGCATGACAACTTACTCAGGAGGCAGAAGCCGAGTTGCAGCTTCTAAAACAAATGCTTCAGGAATGACACATCTCCCGACTCCACCCACAAAAGCCTCTGCCTTGGTTTATTCTTCCCACTCCCCATTCTCCTACAGGACTTTTAGGACAGTTCACAGACAAAACTATAATGGGAATAGAATGGCTTTGTCTATCCAATCAGACAGCAAAATCTTTGCAAGTTTATCTTTTTTTTTTCTTTTCTTTTTCTGAGACAGAGTCTCACTCTGTTGCCCAGGCTGGAGTGCAGTGGCAGAATCTCGGCTCACTGCAATCTCTGATTTCAGGTTCAAGCGTTTCTCCTGCCTCAGTACCTGAGTAGCTGGGACTACAGGTGTGCGCCACCACACCCAGTTAATTTTTGTATTTTTCGGTAGAAACAGGGTTTCACCCTATTGGACAGGCTGGGCTATGAACTCCTGACCTCAAGTGATCTATCCACCTCAGCCTCCCAAAGTGCTGGGATTATAAGCATGAGCCACTGTGCCTGGCCTATCTTTCTTTAATCACATAACTTAAAACAATGGGCAGACACAGATCAAAAATGCTTACAGGTATGACCCTGATACGGTTACTGTTCCCTTGGATTCCCAACAGCAGGCTGTGGCCTGGGAAACATCGACTGCATGGCAAATCACTCTTGCGGATTTTGTAGGAGATAGAGGTAACCATCATCCATCAGATAAGATTTTGCAATTTTACGAAGTCCACCCTTTCATCCTCCCTGTGATCACTCATCACAAGCCTATTCCAGGTAGACAGACTTATTTTACTAGCAGCTCTTCTAAAGGCTGTGCAGGTATTTATGGACCTAAACTTACTCAATCAAGACCCCTGGAGTTTCAGCCCAATGTTGAGAATTATTGGTAATTATTCAGGTTCTGCAGCTCACCGCTTTATCCCCTATCAATATTTTCTGTGATTTGGCCTATGTTGTAACTGTAGCCAGTCATAGTGAGACTGCCACTATTAAAAGCACCCTAGAGCCAGAACTGCTTAACTTACTCCTAAGACTTCAACAACTTATTCACTCTCGTGCTGCTCCTTTTCATATTTCTCATATCTGATCACACACATAACTTCCTGGGCCATCATCTCTAGGCAAGGAGAAAGCAGACAAGTGAATTTGTTGTGTATTTCAGCAGGCCCAAGCTTCCCATGCATTACTACATCAAAACACCTCTGCCCTCATCCGCATGTTTCATCTATCTCACAACCAGGCTCGAGGCATTGTGCAAGCCTCTCCCACCTGCAAACATATCCCTGGTGTTACACCCAAGGAAGGATGTAACCCATGAGACTTAGCTCCAGATGGAATTTGGCAGATGGATGTTGCACATGTGGCAGCCTTTGACAAGCTCACCTATGTTCATGTAACTGCAGATACCTGCTCTCAAATGTTACATGCCACATGTCAAGCAGGAGAAACAGCTGGTCATGTCCGACGACACTGCCTGTCATCATTTGCCCACATGGGAGTCCCTAAACAATTCAAAACTGACAATGAACCTGCTTATGGCAGTCATGCTTTTCAAAACTTTTTACAATTGTGGGCAATCAAACACAAAACAGGAATGGCATACAATCCCCAACAACAAGGGATTATTGAGCAGGCACATCAAACACTACAATGAATGTTGAAAAAACAAAAAGGGGGATAGGAGACCAATTACCACCTTAAACAAAATTACACATAGCCTTGTTTGCTTTAAATTTTTTGACTCCAGCAGAAAGACAGTGGCAAATGTTAGGGGAAAAGAGGCAAGTTTATCCAGAAGTGTTATGGAAATGTCTGGAAGAAGGACGATGGAAAGGCCCGGTGGATTTGCTGATGTGGGGATGAGGGTATGCCTGTGTTTTTACAGAAGATGGGCAAACGGTGTGGGTGCCGTCCACGTGTGTGCGACCATGGAACAGGAGACTGGAGGGATCATGGTGGCCAACCACGGGCGCAGTCCCTCCAGCATGAGCCATCTGAATGTGAAAACTGAATGAAGGCCAACCGGAGTCACAATGATAACCAAACCTTTAACGGGCACAGATCAAGAAAACCATGCAGGAAGCTGAGAAATTGCTGGAACAAAAGCCCCTGACTCCATGTTCCTGGCAGTGCTAGCTGTAGTGCTCTGTGCAGTATGTTTTCCCTGTGTGGAGGCAAAAACATATTGGGTATATGTTCCCAACCCCCCAGGAGTGGGACCGGTACTCTGGAGTGATATTTCTCCTAAAATATCTCATGATCAGGGAGCGGGGGCTCCAGGACTGCTGACTCCCCGAGACACAGAACAATTAAACTCCCAGAACAATAGCATCGATTACACTGCCCCTTTAGAAGGATTCCCTTAGTGTATCACCATGGATACATCACTCAACCATAGCTGTTGTGCAGTCCAATCTCAGGCATGGTTAAGTCACCAGGGGAAAACTTTGTATCTATTAGGCCTCAGCTCTATTTATATTACTGGTGTGTTTACTAATTGCTCCCAGTCCCATCGCCCAATTCGTATTGATTATGTGACATGGACTCCCTTTGAGAATTCTCACCCCTGTCCTCGGAACCAGTGTCTTGACCCCCTGGCCAGACAATCCATGTTAATAGGAGACATTACTGACTGGGGTTCTTGTGGCCATTTAGATGGGAAAGATGTAAATCAAACCTCTTGGCATAAACGTTGTTGGCACTGGACCTTCAGCACCTCTTCTTTACACCAAACTGGGATTCATCGCAATCTGCCCCACAACTTGCTTCGCATGCCACCGGCTTCAGCCCACCGTTACCTCAGTGGCATTATCTAGGGAAGAGGGGCCCAGTTCAGGAGTCGATTTGGAAAACAGCACTCCCATGTATCAATGGTAGCATTTGGGTTGGAACACTATCCAATAACATTAATTCTGTTCAACACAGTTTCAATATCACCTTTTGTTAGAAACATTACCACTCAATTTATGGTGTTTTCAATCCTTAGGTTTTTCTGGCAGCTAAGAAGGGTCAACTCCAGGTAATCATCACCCAACTGATTTATGTCTCTTGTCAACTGTATCATTGCCTTAATCATACTACTAGACAAACACACAACATATCCACCCTAATAATTCTAAGTTGTATTCCTGGATTATGGATTCCTGTCAATTTGTCTGAACCATGGGCTGCTACCCCTGCTTTACCTTTTGTGAAACTTCCTCCCGAGCTCACTCAGCATGCTCGTAGAGCCTTACACATGATAATTTTTGCTCTCATCTCCCTGGCCACAGTAATAACTTCTGTCATAGTGTCCTCAGTAGCACTACAAAGTTCAATTCAAAGAGTCTGACCTGTAGAAAATTGGACACGTACAGCTGACCACGCGTGGATGCTCCAGAAAAAATATTAATGCCAAATTACAAACAGAAGCCGCAATGCTGAAGACGACTGTTTGGCGGCCTGGAGAACAACTACAAGGTTTGCAATCGCAGCAGCAGTTGTGCTGTCGTTTTAACCATACTCACATCTGTGTAAACAGTTTGGAATACAATCAAAGTGAATATCCGTGGAACCTCGTAAAGGCTCATAACAAGGAGCTCTTACTCCAATGTTACTTTCAATTTCAGTGATTTACAAAACAAAATTCTTGACTTGAATAAGCAAACTCCTTCTTTAGAATCCTGGACAGAATTCCAGCAGGCCTTGGAGAGCCTTAACCCTGGGACTTATCTTAAACATAATCTCAATGTTTCTTTTATCATTATAGGAATAATGCTATTATGTCTCTGTTTTCTGTTCGTAGTCTACAGGATCAGGTGGACCACCAACCAGTAACTGAAAGCTGCCCAGCCTAGAATTACCTTTATTCAATTAACACAAAGAATGAAAGGGGGAGATGCTGGATACCCCAAGAATGCGGGATGTGACCAACTCAACATACCTCTGGAGGCTACATGAGTAAACAGCAACCTGTCCTGACGAAAGCAGGATGTCGGGAAACTGACAAACTGCATCTGCCACCAGAAAGAATGTTGAGGGCAGTCACGTCCCAGGTCCCGTGCTCCTTGATGTCATCTGTACTCTTGAAGGTCATCTACCTGAACATCTGGGACCTGTTGAACAAGCAAAGTGGTCCCTGTGATAAATCAAATAGTTCAATGACAATCGACCCCTCCTCCCTATTCACTTTACTTAATAAATACAAAAGCTCACACCTGTAATCCCAGCACTTCAGGAGGCCAAGGCATCTGGATCACAAGGTCAAGAGTTTGAGATCAGCCTGGCCAACAAGTGAAACCCTGTCTCTACTAAAAATACAAAAAAAAAAAACACAATTGGGCATGGTGGTGGGTGCCTGTAATCCCAGCTACTTGGGAGGCTGAGGCAGGAGATTTGCTTGAATCCGGGAGGCGGAGGTTGCAGTGAGCCGAGATCGCACCAATGCACTCCAGCCTGGGCCACCGTGCAAGACTCCATCTCAAAAAATAATAATAAAATAAAATAAAAATGAAGGGCTGTGAAAGCTCAGGGCCTTTGTTCACTAGAAGCAAAGAGCCCCCTGACCCCTTCTTTCAAACAGAACCTTTGTCTTTGTCTTCAATTCCACGTTTGTCCTCCTTCGTTCATGAGATAACTACAGCAGAGCTCCATTGGGTGAACCTGCAGAGGTCCCATGGGCCGCCTCAATGTGAGGTCCTTCCTCACTCCTCCTCCCCCCAACCACAGTTTGAGCCGTGTATTTTTCATCTACACATTCAAAGAAATAAGTAGTCCTCTGAAATAATCATTTATCGTAACCACTGTTAGTGTCCTCCAAAGCCGTAGCTCTTATCACTGACCCAGCAGCCATCACACATACATGGTCAAGTATCTTCACAGTACTAACTAATCTCTGATGTCCCCCAAAAGCCGAAGAAGTCAGGTAACACAATAAAAAAGAGAGAAGAGTTTTAGATCTGACAGGAATCCATTCACTTAAAATTCTTGGGGTTCCATGATTAAAAACTGTGGTTCCTCCTAAATAGGGGTGTCTGTGGCATCTTTTCTGTTTATCTAAAGAAGTCCCTGGCTTTTAGAAATTCTTCATGTCCCCTCATGTGTCAACAAGGGGAGCAAGAGGAAGGAGGAACAGAAAGAAATAAACAAAAAGAGATTTCTAAAAAACAAGAGAGAGACTAAGCACATAATTCTGAAAGATTTCAGTCTTCTGAAAAAAACGTTTAAAGATACAAGAGAAAAGCGGAAACTTTTTGAATATCTGTTCAAGTGCTTTCTGAATATATAAAGAATATAAATACATATGTCACATATTTAAAATGACTATATTCTACATTCATATATATTTAATATATAATAAAGATATGACTTGAATGTAAGTTCTTAATTAAGCTGACTTTTCATCATAGACCTCTTTTTAAACATTTTTCTCTTAGGAACCAAACATATCTGACACACGGAACCCAAGTATGTTAGCAGAAAATCTGCACAAGTCTGCAGCAACCTCACTTCTCGCCTCTTCAGGAGAAAGAATTTGACTAAGAGACGTTAGGCAGAAGAAGAGATTGAGGCAAGTTTTAGAGCAGGAGTGAAAGTTTATTAAAAAGCTGCAGAGAAAGAATTAAAGTACACTTAAAAGAGGGCCAAGCACGTGACAAGAGATCAAGTGTGTGATTCCATCTCTGACTTAGGATTTTGTAAGTTGGCATAATTCTGGGGTCTGAATCTCTTATTCCCTTCTTCCTCCCTTGGAGTGGGCTGTTGGCATGCACAGTGGCCTGCCGACACTTGGGGGTGGGGAGCAGGTGCAGTGTGTTCACCAGAGTCACACACATGTTCACTTGATGCCTTTTTCCCTTCTAGTCAAATGCTCCTGAAAGGTCATACACCAGTAAAACTCTACCATTTTGTCTCTTAATGCACGTGCTTGAGCTCAGTCACGCAACTTCTGAGAATTTGTCAGGAAGCTGCTCATCACCTATTTATCACCTATTTCTGGTGTTTCTTATCTGCTGGGAGACTGCCTTTCTCTGGCACTGACTGTGACCAATTATTATTTTAGAGAGACAAATAACAACCACCTTACTGTCACCTGGTGTCACTTGACATTCCTGGTGTATGGGGTGGGAAGCTCCCTCCTGCCCTGCTTAAGTCTCATGACACCTGATGTTCACCTGACATTCCTGGTGTATGGGGTGGGAAGCTCTCTCCTGCCCTGCTTAAGTCTCATGAGCTACCTACTGCAACACGTTCACACTTCTTATTAGCAGAGTTTAGCTAGGACACACAGCTGAAATTTATGGATTTTAAACTTTTTTCTTTACCAGAATTATCCTCTAAACTTAAACTAATAAGCCTTAATCAAGATTATGGCTTATCCAAGGATGTATGAGACATCTCGAAAGAGGTACATGAATACCACAAAAACTCAAGAATCAAACAAATATTAGAACAAAAGGGCTGTTTCCCTGACCCAAAAATTAAAATCAGGCCACAGCAGTGAAAGCAAAGCATAGAATTTTAACTATTTAACCACAAGGTAAGAGTGGCTTTTACTCGTATGCCCTCAGGGAATCTAAAGCAGGAAGTTTGAGCTTACAAAGGAAGTTAACTTTGTTTTAGGTCTGATTTTGACTCTGTAATTTAGTCAAGAAAAATTTTAAAGCTAGCTCTGCCACTATAATGTGTCTTTCTTTGAAATTTCATCCTCTCATCAACATTTGAAATAACAGATCTCTAAAATATATATGTATTTTTTTTTACTTAGAATTCCAATTTAATGGATCTAACTTCTGGCCATGGACAATCAGAATTTCCAGTGGTGTATTGATTCTAAGTGACTCAATGCAACAGCCTCTTCAGTGAAGATGCAGTCCCAAAGATCCTCTCCTCCCCGGTCCCAGTGAAATAAAATATTGACTCCCAGGAATAGGCTAGGAAAGCAAAAGACTCTTTTTACCACAGTCCTATCCAGGCAACAACAGTTGGGATGACCAAAGCCCCTTATGGATGGAACTTATTATGACAAAACCTCCCGGGAGCTCGATCCATTTGGAAGAAACAAAACAAAACATCTTGAGTTCCCAGGGACTCGAAGGCTGGTCATTTTATGTGACTCAAACCAATGACTTTCTTCAGAGAATTGGGAAAAAACACCTTAAACTTCATATGGAACCAAAAGAGAGCCCGCATAGCCAAGTCAATTCTAAGCAAAAGGAACAAAGCTGGAGGCATCACACTACCTGACTTCAAACTATACTACAAGGCTACAGTAATCAAAACAGCATGGTACTGGTACTAAAACAGAGATATGGACCAATGGAGCAGAACAGAGGCCTTGGAGGCAACACCACACATGTACAACCATCTGATCTTTGTCAAACCTGACAAAAACAAGCAATGGGGAAAGGATTCCCTGTTAAATAAATGGTGTTCAGAAAACTGGCTAGCCATGTGCAGAAAGCAGAAACTGGACCCCTTCCTGACACCTTATACTAAAATTTACTTCAGATGGATTAAAGCCTTAAGCATAAGACCTAACACCATAAAAATCCTGAAGAAAACCTAGGCAAAACCATTCAAGACATAGGCGTAGGCAAGGACTTCATGACCAAAACGCCAAAAGCATTGGGAACAAAAGCCAAAATAGACAAATGGGACCTAATCAAACTCCACAGCTTCTGCACAGTGAAAGCAACAGTCAAAGAGTGAATCAGCAACCAACAGAATGGGAAAAATTTTTGCAGCCTAACCATGTGACAAAGGGCTGATATCCAGAATTTAAAATGAACTAAAACAGATTTACAAGAAAAAAACAAACAAGCCCTTTCAGAAATGGGCAGAGGATATGAACAGATACTTTACATAAAAAGACATACATGAGGCAAACAAGCATATGAAAAAATGCTTATCATCACTGGTCATTAGAGAAATGCAGATCAAAAGTACATTGAGATACCATCTCACGCCAATCAGAACGGCAATCATTAAAAAATCTGTAGACAACAGATGCTGGAGAGATGCGGAGAAATAGGAACACTTTTACACTGTTGGTGGGAGTGTAAATTAGTTCAACCATTGTGGAAGACAGTGTGGTGATTCCTCAAGGACCTAGAAATAGAAATTCCATTTGACCCAGCAATCCCATTCTGGGTATATATCCAAAGGATTATATATCGTTCTACTATAAGGACACATGCACACGAATGTTCATTGCAGTACAGTTTACAATAGCAAAGACCTGGAACCAACCCAAATGCCCATCGATGATAGACTGGACAGGAAAAATGTGGCTCATATACACCGTGGAATATTATGCAGCCATCAAAAACGATGAGTTCGTGTCCTTTGTAGGGGCATGAATGAACCTGGAAACCATCATTCTCAGCAAACTGACACAAGAACACAAAATCAAACATCGCATGTTCTCACTCATAGACGGGTGTTGAACAATGGGAACACATGGACACAGAGAGGGGAGCACTATACACTGGGGTCTGTTGGGGGGGAGTGGAGGGACAGCAGGGGGTGGGGAGTTGGGGAGAGATAGCATGGGAAGAAATGCCACATATAGGTGAAGGGGAGGAAGGCAGCAAATCACACTGCCACGTATGCACCTATGCAACAATCTTGCATGTTTTTCACATGTACCCCAAAACCTAAAATGCAATAAAAAAAAAATTTCACATGATGTACCTTCTGCGAGTAACAGATTGACAGATATATCACGTCACCCTCAAATTTTTACATAACATCTCAGGGGGAAATGTGACTCTCTCCACCCTGCATACAGGGTTCCTGATAGAAATGAACACAGAGATATTGTCTGTGTTTTTGCAGAGAAGATAGTATCTATACAATGTCATGAAAGCTGAAATTATAATAGAGTCCATTTAAAATACATATTGTGTGGTTGGCTCTCACCATTTCCTAAGAGATACATTGTAAAACATGACAGTAATAGTGATTCTAGCAGAATAAAACATGTACCACATTTGCTAATAGTGTTTCCATAAAATAACTTTATAGGAATGGGATGGGCGCCCTCCCACATGTCCAGGCCAGACCTCTAAACAGAATCCTCCATCTGCGGTAACAATGCCTAAGAAGATGACATAGACTTGGCCCTGATATGCAGCCATCCCCATACAAATTTCCACTGTGGGCTGCCCACGGACATGGAGAGTAGCTGCAGAGTCCCTGGTGGCTGCACTGGGCTTGCCACTTTTTGTCTGTGCCATTTTTTGCTTTTTGTTTGTGCCGCTCCCTCCCCTCGCCTCCAGGGTGCTGCTGCCTGCTGGGCAAACATTTTTGTGCACCCCTAGCACCCCTCCCCAGCAGGTTAACTCCTGCACGTTGAGCCTGGCTGGCTGTCACCATAGCCCCATGAAGGCTGAGTTCCTGGCAGCATTTGCCAGCTCTGGGTTTCTGAGCTTTCTTGCTGTCAAGGCTTTCCTTCTGCCTACCGCTCGCTTGGCTGGCTGTGGACTTTAATACTTTTTCTTATCCTTTTATGTACCTGATTGATTTGTCAATCCTTTATTAAGGGGCAGGCTAAGAACTCCCTTTCTTTTTTTGTTTGTTTTATTTGTTTTGTTTCATATTTGTTTGTTTTGGAGATAAAGTTTCATTCTGGTTGCCCAGGCTGGAGTACAATGGCATGATTTCGGCTCACTGCAACCTCCGCATCCCGGGTTCAACCAATTCTACTGACTCAGCCTCCTGAGTAGCTGGGATTACAAGCATGGGCCACCACACCCAGCTATTTGTTTTTTGGTAGAGACGGGGTTTCTCCATGTTGGTTAGGCTGGTCTCAATCTCTCGACCTGTGGTGATCTGCCCACCTTAGCCTCCCAAAGTGCTGGGATTACAGGCATGAGCCACTGTGCCCTTTCTAATGCTGCTTGCCTATCTATTGGAGAAGGGGTCTCAGACAGAACCCCCATTTCCTCTTTGTTATTTTGGCCCAGTGGTAATGTTACTGGGACCGTTCCCCTTGTGCATGATGCTAAGATTTCTCCCCACTTGTTCTCAGAGCTTTACATCTAGCTTACTTTCTGCCGGGAACCCTGGGCTGTGGGAAACAACAGTTTGCGTTAGATCCCTTAATTGAGCCTGTGAAGCTGAGGTTCCCCTAGCCTTGAGCAGTTGTTTCAATACTTTTATATACTGTTTCTGTTGAGCTGGTAACTGTTGTCCCATGATGAAACCTCAGCCTGAACAATCCCCCCACCCCAATCTTGGTAATCCCCAGCAGGCACCAATGACGTACTAACTCACTGTTTTACTGACTTGACCGTGCAGTCCTCTTAATCTTCATCTCATGGGGTCCGACATGCTTTCTTTGCAGCGATGGTGAAACGGGTACCATTGTCAGGGTTGCCACCTGCGGGGGTCTGTCCTGCAGACCCTGACACAATGACGGATGGATAAAGTACACTGACACACAGATATTATGCTTTGCCAGTTTGACTGAGTGTCTGTGGCCACACAGAGGAGAGTGCCGTAAAGAGATAGCAGTGCTGACACACTGGCCTCGTGGGTCTTTATTGAGCACACATTAACTGATGAAAACCGAGTCAACACCACTAGAGGTTAAAGATTAAAGGATAAGTTCCGATGCCCAAAGCAAACACCAGTATTGGTTAAATCCGTGGTCGACCTTGGCCTTTCAAAAAGGTTTCAGACTATTCTGTGACTATCTCTAATATGTTTCCCTTAATATTTTTGCCACCACCCAGACTGAATCCCCACATGGTGATACAACCACAATGTGAAAGTGTAAGTGTTTTCACTACTTACAGACACTGGGGAGCACTCAGCACACCTGCAGACCACAGACACAGAGGTCAGTGAGCCCAGGCAGGGAGGAGAGAAGGGACCTGTAAGCCAATGTCTTTATTAAGTCCAGGGTGTTATCTGACAGGTTTCCAGCAGGGAGCATTAATGGATGTGTTTAAAGCAAGCAAACACTAGGACCAGGAGATCACACTGTGACTGAGAGGTGCTCACTATATTTGTTTATTTATTTTGTTATTCTTGCTATTATTTTTTGAGATGGAGTTTTGCGCTTGTTGCCCAGGCTGGAATGCAATGGCACAATCTCAGCTCACTATAACTTCCACCTCCCGGGTTCAAGCAATTCTCCTGCCTCAGCCCCCTGGGTAGCTGGGATTACAGGCATGCACTGAGGTGATCACATTAAATTTGAGGGCAAATGTCAGAACTGTCAGTTTAAAGAAAGCAGCTGGAGAGAGGGGAGCCCAGCATACCAAGCATGAGAGATGCCTCTAAGATTTTATCTCTGGTCACCAACTGGAGCCACTTGAACCAGGTACAGTATTAGAAACTGCCATGGTGACCAAGCCCTGCCTCTGATGTGAGGCAAGTAAACCTACACCTGAAAAAATAAATGCTAAGGCAATATGACATTATGAGCACTCAAGACATCCAGGGACACCAGCAGGGTGTGGCGCTGTGCCCTGGAGTCACGATATTGGGTTCTGGCCTCTGGGAGTGAGAAATGAAAATGACTTGTCCCTGCTCCCCTGACATTGATCTTCCCACCCTGCTTCTCCCTCTTCTCCTCCTAAACCCATGTGCAATGCTCAGCCCCAGATGTCACTGCCCCCAGGGTATCCACCATGCTGCCTACTGCACACACACACAGACCACAGGAGGTGACAACAATCTGCATTTGGGACCCCTGGTTGATTGTGAAAGAGGGAGAACAGTAAAGTTACATCTACGGAGAGTGGGACTCACCGGGCTGGAAGGTGATGGAACCGTCACATGATATATGTGTGACCTCATGTGGAATGTGCAGATCCATGAGGAATAATAAAACACACAGCCTGGCCTGGGAATGCTGCCATCCACACTTCCCTCCCCATCTACCAGAGGGTGGAAGAGTCCCTCCTTGCTTGGAGCCTCCCTGGGGGTTGCTGACTTCTCTCAGGGCCCACAGCCCAGCATGGTCCACCCTCACCAGGGTAACTTTAGCTCACATCCTTCTACATCATCCTCACTCTCTGACATCCCCACAGGGACTGTTAGCTCCTCCCTACAGCCTGGCAGCCGCTCCCTCTACAAACAGCTCCTTCCCCCATATTCCTTCCTTCTTGGGTCTCAGCCAGTAGGACATCTCCCAGGGCAGCGCTGGTGCATGTGAAGCCACACTGGACACGTTCCCTTCATGAACTCCTTCCATCCACATCAACTCTTTCTGTTACTGCTCTCTAAATGCCCACCCATGCTCCATCCGCCTTGTTCTCTGGGGCATCCCAGGCCAAGCCTAGCACTGACACAGAACAGCGGCTGCCTGGGGGCCCACAGAGTCCCTGGGAATCATCCAGACACCCTGTGACCGGCCTGCTGCACCCCAGGAGGCTCAGTGCATGTGACGGTCATACAAGGTTACCATCTGGGATGTGGCCGCCTACCCCCGGCTGTCCCTGGTGAAGTCAGGAGGGAAAACAGACCTGTCCTGTGTGCATGGGGGAAAATGGAGTGCATTAGTTCTCTTTGCTCCCAGAAATAACCCACTTGCCCTCTCAGGTGTGAGCAATGTCCCTCCAGACAGGCTCTGTGGCCACTGCCCTTTCTTCCTCCAGAGAGAGCAGCTTGGCCACGTCAAAACCCTCAGAGCAGACCCCTGAATATGTCAGCACATGGAGGGCTGAGCCCATGATGGCCACACAGTAAGTCGGGATGAATCTCTCCAGTTCTGAGCTCCTGCTCTGTCCCAGGCTCCCCCTCCTGAGTGTTAATGAGCCATGTCCTGCAGGATTCCTGGGTAACTACCTGCTTCCTGCTCAGACCTCAATCATGTCTGGATCACCACCACCTGCAGAGGTCTGTCCTGCAGACCTTGACTCAGCAACGGATGCATAAATGCACTCTCACACCCATTACAGTGATTAGAGTGGGCCAGGGATGGTCATCGGCTGCTTTCAGAGGGCAATTGCAGCCAACTGACCAAGACTCCCTCTCCATCCTCATATTTATTCAGGATACATGTCAGAACAGAGGCTCTAAATCAACATGCTCGTGGATAATTAACATGGTTAAAAGAGTGGTTTTACGAACGATAAAAGCTTTAGGTTCTGGGGCCCAGAGTAAACATTATTCATGCGTAATTCCCCTTTGACCTCCCCTGAGAGGGTCATCCTGCAGAAAGGTTACATGATCAAACAAATCAGAGTAGAGACAAAGGGATGTGGAGTAAAGAGACTTAGCTGGGGAAATTTGATTGCTCTTTTACCCTATGACTTAAAATTCTAACGTCATGAACTGGCTGCCTTCAGTCTGTTCCATCAAAACCTTTAGGCCTTCCAAAAGGTTTGAGACTATATTCTTCTAACTTTCCCTAACATTTCCCTAATATTTTGCCAGCCGCCCCGAGTGAACCCCAACATCCTGCGGCACCACCATGGGAAAGGTGTGGGGACCACAGGACAACCAGCTGGGCAGAGAAGAGAGGACATCTGAGATGGTCAGGAAGAATGTGAAAAGCCCTGATCCCCAGCTCAGCTGCCAGACCCCAGGGATCAAGAGAATGACAGAACTTTCCCTGTGACCATGGGACTCACAGGCCCCACTGAGCAACCAGCACAGGCCTCTCCTCCCAAGAGGCATGAGAGATTTACCCTGCACACCTCCAGGAAGGATGGTTTCCTCTGGGACACCCAGGTCCTGAATGTCCATCCTTGGAAGTTGCAGCCAAGTTAGACGCAATCAGAGAAAGGAAGGGTCCTTCTCACCAGCCAACACTCAGCTCACCCACAGCACAGTCAGGCGTCCCTGTGACAGGGAACTGATACAGCCCCAGGCCCCTGCACTGAAAGGAAGAGCCAGATGGGGATGAGAAAGGGCAAAGGGTGTGAATGTGCATCCTGACCCAGAGCCATGGGGAGAGCAGGAGGCTGAGGTTCAGGACTGTGCTTGCCCAACCTATAGGGTATGTGTGTGACTGTATGTCTCTGTGTGTGTCTCTTTTGTGTGTGTGTGTCTGTGTTTCTGCACATAGCGTGTGTAGAAGTGGGTGAGAGAATCACTGCTGAAGGAGGCAGAGCAGTTCCCAGGGGCCTGAAACACAGAAAAAAGGAAAAAGAGAAGGAGGGAAAAGGAGGCAGGACTGAGGGGAGGGGACGAGAGGTGTCCTGGGTACAGACCCCACCCATGAGACTGATAAGTGCTCCTGCCAGGGAAGAGGCTCAGTGCAGAAGGAGGAAGGACAGCAGAGCTGGCAGCCAGGATCTGAAAGTTTCTGGATCCCAGGCTTATCTCCACAGAGGACACACAGGCAGCAGAGACCATGGTGTTCCCCTTAGCACCTCCCTGCACACAGCGCATCACCTGGCAGGGGTTCCTGCTCACAGGTGAGGAGAGCACAGGAGGAGGAAGTGCAGTTACTGGCTGGGGTCTCCTGGGGAGGAGGGGGCTCTAAAAAAGAAACAAGGCTCTGTTGGAGCCTAGATAGGGGGAAAATACACCAGAAAGGGACAGGGGTCAAAACGGGAAAATCTCAGTGAACTGGAATTGGTAAGAGGCAAGAAAATCTCAAGTGTTCTGTTTTCCTGGTTAATTATCACTGGCCACTACATTTCATAAAATGAGAATAACTATATCAATGACACTTAAAAACATAAGCAGGGCATGAAACAGTGTCCTCAGCCAAAAACCTCAACGGTTGGAAAAGGAAAAAAACACCACCAGGATGTGGAGGGCCCCGGGATCTCTCACATCTACGGGAGTCTGCAGTCTTTCCCAGGTACTAGGGTGCAACCAAGATCACAAAGCGTCTGTCCTCATGGAGCTCATGCTCTCATGGGGAGGAAGACAAACGTGCAAAGAGATCTAGAATGTGAGGTCAGGTGTTGACAAGAGCCCTGGAGGGAACAGAGCAGAGAAAGGTCAGAAAGGGAAACCCAGGGTCTCCGGAGGAGGTGTCAAGAAAGAAGGCTTCTAAGGGTGCCCTGATGTGAACAGGATCTGAGGGCAGTGGGGAGGGAGCCAGGCAGCCCTGAGGGAAGAGGATACCAAACAGCAAAAAGGTCAAGGTCAGAAGTGTTGAAGGAATGAGGGTCATGCTGCTGACCTTGACCCAGTAGAACAGTAGGACACACACACACACACACACACACGAGGTGTATGTGTGTGTCTCTTCAAGGCTGAGGATTGAAGAGACCTTCTCAGGACTCAGAGCCCCATCTTTACACCCCAATACAAAGCTCTCCATATTGACAGATGCTCTCTCTACCTCCTAGCATCAGTTTTAAACTTCTGGAACCCACCCACCACTGCCCAAGTCATGATCGAAGCCCAGCCACACGTTGTTTCAGAGGGGAAGGATGTTCTTCTACTTGTCCACAATTTGCCCCCAAATCTTATTGGCTACATCTGGTACAGAGGGAAAATCAAGGACAACGACCATTACCTCACAGCATATTTAATAGACACTCATGAAATTATATTTGGGCCTGCATACAGTGGACGAGAAACAATATATTCCAATGCATCCCTGCTGATTGAGAAGGTCACCCTGAATGATGCAGGATCCTACACACTGCAAGTCACTACGCACGGTGATAGGAATAAAGGAATAACTCGACATTTCACCTTACACCGTGAGTGATTCCACAGGATCCCTGGGTGGTGTCGGGTGGGAGGGTGGTCACTTCTACTTTGCACACACAGGATTGTCAGACCTGGACTGTTTGTGTTTCTCTCTGCGTTATGTCCCATGTTGGGGTTTGGGCATTTAGCACAGGACACACACAGGGGGGACAAACTTCCACAGATCAGAATTCCTTTCCTGCATCCAGACCCCACAGACATTCGCTGCAGAGGAAGGACAGTCTGATGGGGGACTCAGCAGGAGATCAGTCTCAGCCAAGCATCTCATGCCCTCTCCATAATCCTGACCCTGAGGAAGACCCTGGAGAATGGAGTAGGGCTTGGCCTGAGGGGTCCCCTCGGATACTCTCAGAGCAGCTCAGCCCTAGAAGCCCCAACTCCAGACCCTATCCCAAAATCCTTACTCCAGATAAACCTGAGGAGCCTGTGCGAGGGCCGGGTTGTGTCTTCCTGAGCAGGGCTTACTGGGAGTGAGGTTTTACCAGCTGTCTGAGGACTGTGGCTCCTGGAGCTGCTCACCAGCCAGGGCTTATCTCTCAGAGCCTCATCTGGGCAAGGACAGAACCTTCTTCACCCGATACTCAGAGTAGAGAGGACAGAAAGACAAGCTTTGTAGGCCATCAGCCAACTACCTTGGGAGGTTTAGGACACTCCATAGAAAGTCCAGTGTCCCCAGAAGCAGAAACAGAAGACAGAAGATGTACCTGGCAGCAGCTTGTCCACAGGGATCTGACCTAAAGGTGCTCTCTCATGGAGGCAACTCATAATAAATGCGGTTTGTGGGAACACCTCCTCTGTGCCAAGCATTAGGTCAGGTGAGTAATTTAAAGTGTATTTACAGATAGCATGAAAAGCCACAGACTTTGATGGAGAAAAAGCTTATTTGATGGAGAGAAAACTGAGGCACAGGAAGGCACAGTCACCCAACCAGAGTCACACAAACACCAAGGGCAGGTCAGAGTCCTGTGAGGTCTGTCTGCAGCCACAGGCCCATCCTCTCCACCAAAAGTGAGGGCTTACTGGGGTCTAAGGACCCTACAGTCATTTACTGGCTCAAATCCTTTCTTCTTAGGCATCCAAACCTCAGAGAAGTGAGGGCAAATGGACCGTTGATTAGTTTGTACTCCACAACTAAATCACCGGCCTCAACTGTCAGAGTCAGGGCAAAACTGTCCCGGCCTCCCCCTTAGATCTTAACCCCGATCACTGAATCTAAAATCCGGTGTTTCCCAAAGTGGTGACGTCACTCTCGTGAGAGGATACAGGAGAGGCCTTTGTTTTCTTTCCCCATTCACACCCTGCACCAGCACAGGCCCAGTGGGAGACACATACTCAGGAGTTCTCACGTCGAAAATGAAGGAATTGAATGAAGGAAGGAATGATCCGTAACCTCTTTAGGGACTGGATCCTGGATGCAGAATCCTAGGAGGTTCTAGCCACACCTGTTCTTTGTCCTTCCTAGACTGACGTCTATGTTTCATCCCCCTCTACCTCTTGCCCTAAAGCCACCCCACCTCATGTGACTTTGAATCTCCTTGGCCACCGGAAGGTTTTCAGGGCTCCCTGGACCTCGACTGTGGCACTGGGGACACCTGGTCCCTCGGGACTCTGAGGTCACTGTAGCCCCCTCTGCTCACTGCCATGGGTGTCTCTGGCTCTCTCTGCTCCTCCGTGTCCCTCATCTTCCTCCCCCTTCATTCTAACTGGCAAGGCGTGTCCTGCAAAATTTCCTCCACCTTAGGACTTCTCCAGACATTCCCTCTAACTAGGCTGATGATTCTGTTCCCTTCCCACTCACAGTTTGCCCTGGCCCACCTCCCACAATTAGGAAAGGCACAGAAATCAGCTGGAGTTGCCGCTCCTGCCAGGACATCTCAAGCCAATGTCCCCAGGTCACTAAGAGAATGAGCTTCCACTGTGTCCCCATCTAGGGCTCTTTCCCTGTGTGAGGCTGACCTGTGGAAAACACCATGGGGCAGGGATGGGCAGTACCTCCATCCACTCCTATAACTGCCAGACCAGTTCTTCTGGCCACCTGCACAAACAATACCAACTTATAGAGAGAGTGATTTGCAGTAAAGAAAGATTTTAATTACTCCAAATCTGCCAAACAGGAGGACAGAGGTTTATTATTTCTCAAATCAGCCTCCCCAGTGGATCAAAAGTTAGAGATTTTCAAGGAGTTGGCCAGGCGCAGTTGCTCATGCATGTAATTCCAGCACTTTGGGAGGCCGAAGTGGGTCAGGAGATCAAGACCATCCTGGCTAACACGGTGAAACCCTGTCTCTACAAAAAATACAACAAAATTAGCAGGGCGTAGTGGCACATGCCAGTAGTCCCAGATACTCGGGAAGCTAAGGCAGGAGAATCACTTGAATCTGGGAGCTGGAGGTTGCAGTAAGCTGAGACTGTTCCACTGCACTCCAGCCTGGGAGACACAGCAAGACTCTGACTCAAAAAAAAAAAAAAAGATTTTCCAGGAGTTTCAGGGACACAGGACTAAAAAATAAGTACTGCTAATTGTTTGGGGATGAAATCATGCAGGTGGGGGGAAATGATCTGTCTTTGTGGAATCCGCCTCTAGGTGGGTACCACATGACTGGATGAGCCATTAGTCTTTGGTATGGATGATGTCGGCTGGTTGCCAGAATGCAAAATCTGAGAAACATCTCAAAAGACCAATCTGAGGTTCTGCAATAGTGATGTTATCTACAGGAGCAATTAGTCACATATTTTGTAAACTCCGGCCAAATGACATTGGAACAGTAAGGGATTATAGACTGTGCCTACATTTTAGCAGAATTCAGGCTGCTCCTATAATCTTAATCTCATGATCTTTCATTAGTTTTACAAAGGCAGTCCCTGGGCAATAAGGGAATTAGTTTCACAGAGGAACGATTATCACTCTTGCTTCAAAGTTAAAGCATAAACTAAATTCCGCCCATGGTTAGCCTGGCCTATGCCCAGGAATGAGTGAGGACAGCCAGCCTGAGGCTAGACACCGGATGGAGTCAGCCATCTAGTTTGCTCTCACTGTTGTCATCTTTGCACTGACTCACCGGGGTGTCACAGGCTGGACAAGCCTGCAGTCCCCAAACCCCATGGGCTCATTTCACCCATGTCACTCGTGATTACATCCGCAACCTGCTGTGGAGCTCACATTCTCCAGTCACTTCCTAGAGGCTTCTGGTTTCCTGTCAGGCACATAACAAGCTGGAGATTTGTCATTCAGTTCCAACAGCAAGTAAAACACTGAACAAACTCAAAACTCAACAACTCTTCAAAATCCCTCAGAGATGTGAGGTCTCAGTGCCAACTGACCCACATATTGGAGAGAGTGACAGGCAAAGACAGATCAGCAACCTCATCTGAGCACAAACCCCGGCACTGAAACCCCAGTGGGAACCAGTGCTGGGGACAGAGAACCTGAACTGTAACTGGTGAGTTGCCAAAGAATCAATGCGGACAAGACCCAGAGGGAAACACTCGAGGGGATGGACCACTTTTGAGAACAGGGGCACTTTTTGTGACTCTTAGCTTCTGGAGCTCTACCAGGTTTTTGCAGTGAATATTCACTAAAAATATCCTCATCCTTTCAGTGGGGGGAGCGTAAAGGAACGACCTGAAGATATGCCAGTGAATTCTATTATTCTTAATAAGACCTGCCTTTAAGAGAAACTATTTTACCACAGCCTAATCAGCTAGGGTTTTGTCAGAGCCTAAATGGCCCGGAGGAGAGAAAATATCCAACTCCAAATTCCTCTAGCCATTATGTCTCACCTATAATGAGGACAAACCTGAGAGGCTTCAGGTTTTTGTGTCCTGGGCTGTGAATGTCACAAGTGCTCCTTGTGACATTAAAAGCCCAGGGGCACTCGTGACATTCACAGTCCAGGGCACAGACCTCATCCAGGACCACAGAACCCTTCCCTCTCCACTCAGTATCACATCACTGAATGCCTGCTCTCTCAAGTCCCTTTACCCACTACATCATGTCTGACTTTCCACAAATCATACGAGACAGACTATGACAAAATATATATATATATGCAATTTGAAAAGCAAGGATCAGAACAAAGCATAGATGTGACAGATGTGTTGAAATTATCAGACTGGGAATTTTTTTTTTTTTTTTGAGATGGAGTTTTTGCTCTTGTTGCCCAGGCTGGAGTGCAGTAGCATGATCTCAGCTCACTGCAACCTCTCCTTCCAAGGTTCAAGTGATTCTCCTGCCTCAGCCTCCTGAGTAGCTGGGATTACAGGCTCCTGCCACCATGCCTGGCTAATTTTGTATTTTTAGTAGAGATGCATTTCTCTATGTTGGTCAAGTTGGTCTCAAACTCCCAACCTCAGATGATCTACCTGCCTCGGCCTCCCAAAGTGCTGGGATTACAGGTGTGAGCCACTGCACACAGCCCACACTGGGAATTTAAAAGAAATGTCATTAAGGGTCATAATTTAAAAAGTAGACACCATGCAGGAACAGATGAATGATGTAAGCAGAGAGATGATTATTCTAAGAAAGAATCGACAGAAATGCTAGAGATAAAAAATACTGTTAGAGAAATGAAGAATGCCTTTGATGGGCTTACTGATGGACTGGACACAGCTGAGGAAAGAATCCCTAGCTGGAGGACGTGTCAATAGGAACATCCAAAACTGAAACAGGAAAGCTCAAAAAGGGTGGAAAAAAGCAGAACAACATATTCAACTACATGTTTAATATTTTGTATTGCAAATAGCAATTTTTAAATTTTATAGTTGTGGGTGAACTACAAAGTCTGTAACATACATGTAATGGGAATACCGGTGGTTTGGGGGAGCAGTTGGAGGTGGTGAGGTGGGTGCTATCTGATGGTTTTACTGTCTGTTCCACATACACCTGTTTCTTCATGATGATGCCATTTTCATAAGTTGGGGTTCTTCATGTGGAGAGACACACGAGCCACTGGCATCTCACTTAGACTCTTCCTAATTAACATGAACTTAAACTCTAGTTGTGTTTCCTGAGGTTACGAGAAAATGAAGAAAGCATTTCACATACGTGTTGTGGGCTCCTCCCCATTTTTCCTAACTCTGCACAGAAATGAGAAGCAGGGAGCTCTTTCTATATTTACTAACACAACACACATCACTTCTCTTAATTTGGCATCATTCCTCCCTTTATGTAATTGACACACCTAAGACTCTCTCTCTCACCAGTTCTGTCCTTTGATTGGGACTCTCTACTTGGGGAGTGGCTCATTTCAACTCACCTTCGGCTTCTTCCTTTGAGCATAGTGTGATCCTGCTGGAATTCACAACACACCTAAACCTTATTTTGCTATCAAGAGAAATACTACTACCAGCAATTGATCATAGTTGTTTGGACCATCAATAAAAATGTCCACTTATGAAAAAATTTTCATGTTGCCACCAAATGTTTTTTGTTACTAGAGTCAGAACATAACATGAGGTCTGAACTCCTGACAACTTTTACATTATTACAAATTGAGCAGCCAAAATCTAAAAATCCAAAATCTGAAATGCCCCAAAATCCAACACTTCTGACCACTTCTGTGATGCAAAAAAGAAGTGCTCACTGGAGCATTCTGGATTTAAACTTTTTCAGATTTTGGATGCTAAACCATTAAGTACACTGCAAATATTCCAAAATCAAACCAAGCTAGAAATCCAAAACACTTCTGGTTTTAGGTTTTCTGCATAAGGAATCCTTTATTCATATAAACTATAGGCATGAAGCTGTACAGCAGATCTCTAGAACCTCCTCATCCTGCATAACTGAAACTGCACACCCATTGAACAATGCCCTATTCTCCTGACCCCAGCTCCTGGCAACTACCATTCTATTCTCGGACTCACTCTGGAATTCGCTGATATGAGGTCCATAGAGTAGTCAAAATCCTGGAATCACAGAGTAGAATGTCTAATGAGACAAAGGATCTGCAAGACTTCTTCCCAAATTTTGGTCTCATGTCCAAACACATATGATCCATGAGGTGCAGATTTCCAGCAGTTCCTGCTCCCGCTTTCCACCAGTCAGTTCTGCATTTGCAGACATCCACATGTATTTCTAGAAAGATCCACATGGTCCTCACCTTTGCTCTACAAGGGGAAAGAGAGTATCATGGACCCAGAACAGGGAACATGGTCTTGCTCCAAAGCTGCCAGCTCTTGCCTGTCCCCTTCACTCTTTCTAGATCCTTCCTTGGACTCTGCTCTATCTTTAGAGTCACTGGCTCAAGTCAGTCACTATGAAACCCCTGGGGGAAACTGCCCCACCTTGTGCCTCCACTGCCTGATGGCTGAACTGACCTCCAGGCTTGCTCCTGGCCTCCCCTGTGTTACTTCTGCTGAAGTACCCAGTCCCAGGCCAGGCTTCCCAGTACCCACAGGGTACCCAAAGGACAATGGTAAGGTCCATCATCACCCATCTCTAGGACATCCTTGGAAAGGGAAGCTGCAGAGAAAACATACCAGGGGGAAAATTAAAACTGAACCTGAAAAGATTCCTGCAGCTGCATGTTCCAGGTGAGGACCACAAGGTGGGCCAGGCAGGCAGCTGGAGAGGGAGGAACTCAGAGATGCACCAGGAGCTGTTACTCTTGGTCTTGTGCCTTTGCATGACCCAACAGAGCTGCTCCATTCATGCTGGAGAAAGTCTGTACTTCTCCCACATAAAACAGGCAGCCTCACTATCTCTGAGCCCTCAGATTGCCATGCATCTGTCTTGTAACACACACACACCTGCCATGGGGTTTTAAGGACTTCAGTAGACTGAGAGGTGGGAGATGCCAACTCTCACTGAAAAATGCCTTTGGAGGAATCAAAGGTGCCACACAGGGTAATCTTCTCTCTGTTATGTGCGCAGTGGAGACTCCCAAGCCCTCCATCGCCAGCAGCAATTCAAACCCCAAGGAGGCCGACACTGTGACCTTAACCTGTGAACCTGAGATTCGGGATGCAAGCTACCTGTGGTGGATAAATGGTCAGAGCCTCCCAATCAGTAGCAGGTGGGAGCTGTCCAATGGCAACAGAACCCTCATTCTATTCAGTGTCACGGAGAATGATGCAGGACCCTATGAATGTGAAGTGAAGAACCCAGTGAGTGCCAGTCGCAGTGATCCAGTCACCCTGAATGTCCTTCGTGAGTATTGTCTGTTCCTCTGTGGGCCCAGGCTTCCATCCCAGATACACATGGCCAGCGACCAGGCCACTCAGGTCCAAGTACAGAGACCTTTACCCCTGGACATCGAAGCTGGCCATGATTTTCTGCCCTGGGCAAACCAGAGTAGGCCTAGCCTTAATCAAAAAAGGGAAGAAAGGGGCTGCTCCTGTCACAGGAGGCTAAGGGTCCACAGCTTGTGATGAAAGAAACAGGTGAGTGTCTCAGGCTCCAGATCAGTGAACACAGCAGGGGTTTGCCTGGGACTTCGGTGCTGTGACTTGGTTCACAGGGTCACTCTGGCCCTTCCACAGATCAGGAGCTTCCCCTTCCCCCTGACAATATCACCTGTGGCTTTATTCTCTTTGCTCCAGATGGCCTGGATGCCCCTACCATTTCTTCTTCATACAACTATTACCATCCAGGGGAAATCCCCAAGGTCTCCTGCCTCACAGACTCTCACCCACTGGAAGAGCATTCTTGGCTGATTGATGGGAAGTTCCAGCAATCAGCACAAGTGTTCTTTATCCCCAAAATCACTAAGACATGGAGGGGTCTATAACTGTGTCATCCATAACTCAGACACTGGCAGAACACATCTCATAATCAAGAGGATGACAGTCCCTGGTAAGTGGATCCCTAGAGCACTGGCAATGTTTCCCAGTGAGGTCTATCTGGATAGCAGGAAACAGCCACCTGCCCTCTGCAAAGGGAGAGGGGACATCAAAAACCCATGACAGGGAATGTTTCTACTCCAAAGCCACCAGCTTTGGCCTGTTCACTGCACTCTTTCTAGATGATTCTCTAGACTATACGCTAACAATAAACAATCTGAAAGGAAATTAAGAATTTCAATTGACATTAACATCAAAAGGAATAAAATATTTTGAAATAATTTTAACCAGAAAGGAAAAAGGATTCTACTCTGAAAACTACAAAACATTGCTGTAAGAAATTAAAGATGACATCAATAAATAGAAAGACATTTCATTTGCATGGACTTGAAGACTCAATACTGTTAGGAAGACAGCATTACCCAAAGTGAGCTGCAGTTTCAGCCCAACCCCTACCAGAATCCCAGTAACAGTTTCTGCAGAATTAGAAACATCTGTCCTAAATCTGACCTGACAGGCTCTTATTAATGACTGCCACAACAAAGACACTGAGAGAAAGAAGCAACCATGGGAAGGTTGAAAGTTCTGATGACACAGAAAATAACAACCAGCCCTTCTCACATCCCAAAGCATTCAAAAATATACGAGTGCAGCAGGGCCAGTATGGAATTCACCAAAGACTGATCACCAAGCTAGAAACGTGGTGAGGAACAAAAGAAGGCAGGAATATATCTGACTTGTCACCTCCCACTTTTACCTACTAATCTGATGCTGAAAGGAAATGCTCACTGGAGTATTTTGGATTTTGAATCTTTCAGATTTGGGATGCAAATCAGTAAGTGTATGACAAATATTTCAGAATCAAAAAATGTCAGAAATAAAAAACCCTTTTCATCCTAAGTCTTATGCATAGGAAATACTCAATCTGTGTGAACTACAGGCATCAAGCTGTAGAGCACATGTCTAGAACCTCCCCATCTCCCATAACTGAAACTGCACACCCATCAATAACTCCTTATTCTCCCCACTACCAGCTCCTGGCAACCAGCAGTCTCTCCTCTGATTCATTCTGGAATCCACTTATATGAGGTCCCTAGAGCAGTCAAACCCATGGAATCAGAGAGTAGAATGTCCAATGAAAGAAAATATTTGCAAAACTTCTTCCCAAATTTCTGTCTCATATCCATCAAACACTCATGGTCCGTGAGGACCAGATTTCCAGCAGTTCATGCTCCCCATTTCCGCCAGTCAGCCCTGCATTTGCAAATGTCCACGTGTACTGCTAGAAGGATTTCCATGGTCCTCACCTGCCCTCTGCAGAAGGAGAGGAAACTTCAAGAACCCAGGACAGGGAATATGGTTCTGCTCCAAAGCCACCAGCTCTTGCCTGTCCCCTTCACTCTTTCTAGGTCATTCCTTGGACTCTGCTCTATCTTTAGAGGTCACTGGCTCAAGTCAGGCACTATGAAACATCTGGGGAAAACTGCCCCACCTTGTGCCTCCACTGCCTGATGGCTGAACTGACCTCCAGGTTTGACTCTGGTCTCCCCTGGCTTATTTCTGCTGAAACATCCAGTCCTAGGCCAGGCTGCTCAGTACCTTCAGGGTTTCAGGACAATGGGAACTCCCATTATTACTCATCTCTAGAATGTCCTTGGAAAGGGAAGCTGCAGAGAAAATACACCTAAGGGGGCAAAGTAGGATGGAATTTGGAAGGGACCCAGCAGTCAAACATTCCAGGTGAGGAACCCAAGGTGGGCCAGCCAGTCAGCTGATTAGGGAAGGACTGGGAGGGGCACCAGGGGCTGTGACTCCCACTCACATGTCTGTTCATGACCCAACACTGCTGCTCAATTCACACCTGAGAAAGCCTGTGCTTCCCTAAGACAGAGCAGGTGGCCTCACTGTCTTGGAGCCCTTAGATCATCGTACATCTGTCTTGTGACACACATACCAGCCATTGGCCTTCAAGGACTTGGGTGGGCTTAGAGGTGGGAGATGCAACTCTGATTGAAAGATGCCTGTGGAGGAATCAAAGATGCCACACAGGGCAATCTTCTCTGTGTTATCTCCACAGGGCAGCTGCCCAAAGCCTCCATCACCATCAACAAATTCAATGCCGTGGAATATGACGATCAGGTAACCTTAACCTGTGTACCGGAAATTGGACATGCCACCTACCTGTGGTGGGTTAATGGTCAGAGCCTCCCGTTCAGTCCCAGGATGCAATGGTCTGATGACCACAGGACCCTCACTCTACAGAGCGTCACAAGAAATGACAGAGGATCCTATGAATGTGGAATACAGACATCAATTGGTGCCATTCTCAGTGACCCAGTCACCCTAAATGTCCTCTGTGAGTATCTTTTGTTCCTCTGTGGGTCAGGCCACCAGCTCAAATCCAAACAGCCAGAGGTCAGGACTCTCAGTCTCTCTCAGGTTCAAGTACAACACCTTTACTTCTGGACACCCGAGCTGGCCATGACTTCTTGCCCTGGGAAACCTGGGTGGGCACAGTCTTGACCAAGAATATAGGGGGAGGGATGCTCTTGTCATGGGAGACTTGGGGTCAACAGCTTGTGATGGGAGAAACAGGTGAATACTTCAGGCTTTGGCTCAGTGAACACAGAGGGGGTTTGGCTGGGACTTCAGGGTGTGTCTTAGCTCAGAGGAACACTGTATCCCTTTAACTGACCAGGACCATCCCCTTCCCTCGGAGGAGGTTACCTGTGGCTTTATTCTTTTGCTCCAGATGGTCCAGACTTCCCCAGGATTTCTCCTTCAGATACCCTTTACCGTCGAGGAAGAAACCTCCACCTGTCCTGCTTCGCAGACTCTAACCCACCAGCAGAGTATCTTTGGATTGTTAATGGGACATTTCTGCCACCAGGAAAAGAGGTCTTTGCCCCCCAAATCACTGAAAAGAATAGTGGGCTCTATGGTTGTTTTGCTCATAACTCAGTCACTGGCAATGGAAACTTCGCATTCAAGAAGATCAAAGTCGTTGGTAAGTGAATCCCAGCATCATTGGCAGTAGGTTTTTAGATGGAGTCTATCTGGCTTTCAGAGAAAGTCAGGAAAACATTTTTATTCCCAGCCTGTGTCCCATAGGCACAAGCAAATCCTAAATTCTCCTCCTGAACCCTCCCAATTGGTCTCTACAGACTCTGTTTTCCTTGTTTTTCTGATTTCTCATGACTGACCTTGTGTCCGGCCTGAGCAATGTAGGGAGGGGGCTTTGTCATGCCTGAGCCCTATGCGGTGGAAGAGGCTTCACAGAGGGACAAGAAGGAGAGGCCTCAAGATCAGACGCTTCTCGTTGTCACCAACACATCCCTTTCTGTCACGTCTTTGTTTTCTTTTACCTACTGCATGAGCTTCAAGAAACATCTGAGGCTTTGAAACAAGCTCACACTTTTCCCCCAGATGAGAGGAGGAAGCCCCTTGGATGAGGGAGGAGCAGCTCAGACTCTGCTCCCTGCTCTGCCTCAGGCTGCTCTGTGACTGGCCCTGCCTGACTGCACCTGGGGTGGGACCACTGTGTGTGGAGAAAGAGCCCTAGTGGCCTGTCCTGAATTTGGCTAAATCGAGTTGCCAGTTGAAGGCAAGTGTCCCCTGGGTCAGCCTGCAGGGAAATTAGCAGATGGGAAGCCTCAGGGAGGACTCCTGAGCTGTGTCCTGGCTCTGACATCAGTGGCTGTATGAGGCTGTGGGCACAGCACATGGGACACAGTACAGAGGACAGTGAGTAACGTACAGCTGGAGACATACAGAGATTCACCCATGGGGACTCTGCATGGGAGGGGAAGGGCAGTGCCAAAAAGTGTGTGTGTGTGTGTGTTTGTGTGTGTATATATATATATAGACTTTATATATACATAGTCTATATAAAGCATATAGTATATAATATATAAGTATATATAAGTTTATATATATATGTCTGTAAGCCTATATATATGTCTTTGTAGACATATATATATATATACTGTATACTATATATTGTATATATATAGTATAAGTACTATACTATAAAGATGCAACCACAAAGAGGTGAAATATTCTAATGGTATAGAAAAAAGCAATGGCCCTTTCTGACGTCCCAAAGCCTTCAAAAATATCTGAATACAGCATGGCCAGTATGGAGTTGACGGAAGACTCACTGCCAATCTAGAAACATGGTGAGAGGAATTTTTAAAAACTGAAACTGCAGGAATACAGTTGGCTAATCACTGCCCAGCACCCTTTCCACAAGAATTATGTATTTCTTGAAGGAACAATTAGAGACTACTTCATGCTGCATGCTGGTTCCTGGGGCACCCTACTGTAAAATAACATCACTTTCATATTTTTTTTTCTTTTTTTTTTTTTTTTTTTGAGACGGAGTATCGCTCTTGTTACCCAGACTGGAGTGCAGTGGCGCGATCTCGGCTCACTGCAACCTCCACCTCCCAGGTTCAAGCTATTCCCCTGACTCAGCCTCCTGAGTAGCTGGGACTACGGGTGTGCACCACCACGCCTAGCTAATTTTTGTATTATTAGTAGAGATGGGCTTTCACCATCTTGGCCAGGCCATAACTGAGACATGAGAAAAAGATGCAACCACAAAAAGGTGAAATTTTCTAATGGTATAGAAAAAAGCAATGACCTTGGTCTTGAACTCCTGGCCTCATGATCCACCAGCCTCGGCCTCTCAAAGTTCTGGGATTACAGGCATGAGCCACTGTGCCCAGCCTTCTTTTCTTTCCATGACAGATGCTTCAGAATGAAGTTCTCTTGGCTTCTCAGCTGGGGCCACTGTCGGCATTATGATTGGAGTGCCGGCCACGGTGGTTCTGATGTAGCAGCCCTGGTTTAGTTTCTGCATTTCAGAAAGACTGGCAGATCCAATGGCCTTCCCCCTTGTCCTATTTCCTACAGGACTGACTGCCATGCTTGGGAGAGGGAAAGAACTTCTTTGCCTCTATCTGGACCAGATCTCCTCCTCCTCCCACTAAACTGCTTCTCAGCACTAATTCCTGCAGGTCGCTTCCTCCTTGGTGTCCATGCTCTCTGGA
Source organism: Aotus nancymaae (assembly GCF_030222135.1). Taxonomy (NCBI): domain Eukaryota; kingdom Metazoa; phylum Chordata; class Mammalia; order Primates; family Aotidae; genus Aotus; species Aotus nancymaae. Next base: position 11,420,791 of record NW_026988441.1, on the reverse strand, counting down.
TCCCCAGTTTCTCTTAGAAATCATTATCCCCAGCCTCTTCTCATTTGTTTCCCAGATTCAATACTTTGTAAAACCCTCCTGGTCCTTTTTAAACATCTCTCGCTTGTGTCACTCTCTCCATTTCCATAAAACCTCCACAGTTGCTTGAAGTACTGATTGACTTCTTGTCTCCAGCCTTTGAAATGTTCCCTGCATATGACTGCCTCATTACCTTCCTGAAATCTAGTGAATTCACCTAATCCAGAATCCTCAGGGTTCTACTCTAGCCTATTTGATATGTTCACATTTCTGCTTTTTACTAATCCTTCTCACTTCCTTTACCTTTATTCCCTAGTGTAAGTTTTCCATCCTAATAGAACTGTCTTCCTCCACATCCCTGCCCCTCCACCCCACATATACATAGAATTCGTACTTTCAATGCTATGCCTAAAATCAGGGTGATACCGCTCCACCATCTGCCCTTCAGATTTACGCACACCCTCATCACAAGTAAACTCTGACCTCATGGAGAACAGAGACTCTAGCATTAATGTGTGAACCCGAGATTCAGGACACAACCTACATGTGATGGAGACTTTTTCCCTGATGACCAATTCATGTGTTTATGAAAGATACAGAAATGAAGCAGGCAAGGTCCCTTCCCCAGGAATCATAAAGCCTAAGACAGGAGATAAGACCTGAAAATAATCATGATACCATAATACAAAGAAGGGAGGCCAGGCATGGTGGTTCATGCCTGAAATCCCAGCACTTTGGGAGGCTGAAGCAGGCAGATCATCTGGTGTCAGGAGTTCGAGACCAGCCTGGGCAACATGGTGAAACCCCATCTCTACTAAAAATATAAAAATTAGCTGGATGTGTTGGTGGGTGCCTATAATCCCAGCTACTCAGGAGGCTGAGGCAGGAGAATTGCATGAGCCCAGAAGGCAGAGGTTGCAGTGAACTGAGATCATGCCACTGCACTCCAGCATGGGCAACAGAGCAAGCAAGACTCTGTTTCAAAAAAAAAAGAGGAAAGAAAGAAAGAAATGAATGCCACAAGAAATTGGAGAATTCTGAAATATAGGAACACATTGGAATCACTGGGAAACATTTTTATAAGTGGATGCTCTAGCCCCATCCATAAATTGTGATTTAATGACCATTAAATCAAACGGATTATAGAGTGGGACCCAGGCATTGGTAATTTTTAAGTCTTCTGAGATGCTACTAACATGTAACTAGAATAGAGAACCCCTGTTCTAATAGGTAGAATTCAGACCTACATCAATGATTTTTAGCTAGGAGTATCGGAATTACCTAGGGAACTTTTTCAACATACAGAAACCTATACTTTGTTGGCCCTACTCATTAATGGGCTACACAAAAACTAAGTAATCCATCTGAGAAACAGAAGGTAAATGGAAAAGCCACCTCATTTGATATGTTAAATTATATGGAAAGCATTGTCAAATGATAAGTAATACGCGATGCTAAACTGTCTCTAATTTATATTTATGAGTGTGTTACTGAGTGTTCCAAAATTATGAGTCCTAGAAATCTATTATCAGTCATAATGTCATATGCCACAGTAGTACCTAAGTTTCTGTGTGAGCCATGTCTTTATCATAATGAACTCTAATCAGGTTTCTAACCATAGTCATTTTCAATCTTGGTCATTCACAGACAGCTGTTTTGACTTCTTCTCAAAGCAGGTGCAATCAGCTACAGTCCAAAGTTGCTTCTTCTTCAAAAAGATTTATAAAAAAGACTCTGACAAGTACTCTTGAATATAAGTTTCTGATAACTTTAAGATCATACCTCCGGACATTCTAAGAACTTAGAATTTTAATAAACAGGCTGACATTTTCATGAATTTGCCAACCAAGAATAAGCAGGAAAGAAATCAATTTCTTTGGACTAAATAATAATAATGAGGATAATATTTTTATGATTTTTTATTTGGAAATTTGCCGATTCTTTAAATGTTTTGTTTTCCAGATTTATGACTTTTTTCTCTTTTAAGCAATCTACAGCTTATAGCCATTTGGTAAAGTACACTTTTGTGAACAAAACCAGAAATATTTATTTGTGCTCCTTACCTGACTGCCCCAGGAATGGGGAACTATTCATGAGTATTTATATGATTATGGTAACACAGTTATTTGCACAAGTTCAGTAAGAATCTGCCCTTTCTATAACAGGACACATTTGAAACAACTGGTTATGTTACCAAGGCTTTGACTGGGATGTTATATTTGAGAATATACACAGAATGAGTCCACAGGTACTGCAGGCAAATTCTGAAGTTAGCCTTGGTTTTCTTTTATAGTCTCAAAAGGTTTTTTTGTTTTTTAAGTTTAATGTGAAGTTTCTTAGAAAAACTTCTAGCAAAGCAAACTTTAAAAAGAGCCTCCGTGGTGCATCGCTACTCTTGCTGCACTTATTTGAAGAATCAGGCTAAGTTTGATAAAACTCAGCTTACTTTGCAAACAAATTTGTCTTTCTGGGAATTATCTTTGGTAAAAATAGAGACTCCTATAGAGAGAAAAAAATATGTTGAAAAGAAAGACTATAGTGCACCTGTGATGAGACTGCAACTCTGCTCATTAAGTTTTTATTATCCACCTGTAGACTGAACTGGACCATGGATTCTTCTAGCTACTTCAATCCAAAGCTCTCCCATGGAATTACTAAGAACAAGAGCTGCTCTGTTCCTGAAGCCCTATAAACTGGAGGTGGACAACTCAATGTCAATTTCAAGAGATAACCCTCATGCCTGAGGTGTGAGCCACTTAGAGACTTCGCTGAATTGTTCGACACACCATGACGAGAGACCCTCAAACTGCAGACCAGGACAAGAGTTGACAACTTCACACTGTGGACAGCTTTTTCAAAGATGTCAGAACAAGACTCCTCTCATGATGAAACTTTCACCCCTCTTAATTTGTTCTTGCTTATGCCTGCCTCCTTCACTTGGCAGGATAATGCTGTCATTAGAAATTCACCCACCGTTCTGGTATTATACTGCCCAGGGGGAGCTGCCCGAAACAATGCCTCACAAATAAAAGTCAATTAGATGTATAACTAAATTAGTTGTAACTTTGCTTTATGATGCATGTTCACAGCCAGTGATGGCCAGTGGAGTCTCTCAGGCTGCATCTTTCTCACCCTGACCCTCCTGCCTCTCACGTTTACTTATATGGATGCTTCTGATTTCACTGGGCCAACCCAGATTATCCAGAATACCCTCAAGATACTTAACTTCATTACCACTGCAAAGCCTTTTTACCAAGAAAGGTAGATGCACGTGTCAGGGGTTAGAATGTGGACACTTTTAGAGGCCATTGTTCTGCCTAACACTGGTAACCTTCTTTTGTAAAATGTATTTATTATACTTTATGTTCTGGGGTACATGTGCAGATCATGCAGGTTTGTTACATAGGTATACACATGCCATGGTGGTGGTTTGCTGCATCCATTGCCCTGTCATCTACATTAGGTATTTCTCCTAATGCTATCCCTCCCCAATCCCCCAACCTCCTACTATTCCTCCCCTAGTTCCCCACCCACCAGGCCCCAGTGTGTGATGTTCCCCTCCCTGTGTCCATGTGTTCTCATTATTCAACACCCCCTTATGAGTGAGAACATGTGGTGTTTGCTTTTCTGTTCTTGTGTCAGTTTGTTGAGAATTATGGTTTTCAGTTTCATCCATGTTCCTGCAAAGGACATGAACTCATCCTTTTTTATGGCTGCATTGTATTCCATGGTGTATATGTGCCACATTTTCTTTATCCAGTCTATCACTGATGGGCATTTGGGTTGGTTCCAAGTCTTTGCTGTTGTGAACAGTGCTGCAATAAATACATGTGCTAACACAGGTAACTTTCATAAACTTCACCCACAACACACATTTGTTTTGTATAGTTTAAAACAAAGACGATAACAGTCCTTTCCCAAAACAAACCTCCTTCTTGCCTGGGTACTAGACTGCCTTTGTAGGACTAACAAATTAGCCACAAGATTAGAAATTATGGTTCAAGAGTCATGCACTTCAAGGCTACAAGATTCTGACCCTCCCTAAACTGCTCCTAACATCAGTGTTTGAGATACGTTGTGGATCCGGCACTTGATGGATCAGCTGGCACCACCCAGATTGATAAACTGGGTCATCTGATCTCGTGATCCACCACTGAGGAGCTGACTCAGCACAAAAGGACAGCTTCAACTTCCTATGATTTCATCTCCCACTTTACAAATCAGCACTCATGCTACATCAGCTAATACTAAAGTTACTTAGATATACAATTTGAATGAACTCCATGGTCTAAGTCAAGATGCCTATGATAACCCATCAGTTTTCAGTGCTATGCACATAATTTGAAGAATGACTGGGATTCAAGAGGATATAAGTCTAATAGTAATTAGGGATGGACTCATGGAGAACCAGGATGGCCACCTTGTCCTTCCTAAGTCCTTAAAGCTTTTATCATTGCAAAATCTGAATTCCATAACTCATCATGGAAATGAAAAATATTAAATGGAATATATTGGTGTGGTGACATCAATTGCTCATAGCATTTATAACCAATGTTTGGCCTCATATTCCTGAGAAAACAATCAAAGCTTCAGGTACTCCTCATCACCTGGTGCTACATTTAAACATTTTTAAATGAGATTTCATTCAATTGTTATTTTCAATGCATGTTTTCTCACTCTGGCTGTATAAAAGTTCTCACATGCAAATTAGCTGAGCATCGTGGCGCGTGCCTGTAATCCCAGCTACTCAGGAGGCTGAGGCAGGAGAATTGCCTGAACCCAGGAGGCGGAGGTTGCGGTGAGCCGAGATCGCGCCATTGCACTCCAGCCTGGGTAACGAGAGCGAAACTCCGTCTCAAAAAAAAAAAAAAAAAAAAAAAAAAAAAAAAATTCTCACATGCAAGGAGGCTCATGTTACCACACTAAGTTATTATGTTACAGTGTATTCTCACCAGGTAAAGGTTTCTATGGTTCATTAAATATAATCAACTTTTGCACATCTAGAACCTAAAGATTGGATCTTCTAAGAATAACAGAGAAACACTGTCCTTGCCATCCGGATTGCAGCAAAACATTGGAAACTTGAACTTTGGTTTCATAACATGACAACTGTGAAGGGCCCCTCCACATGCTTGGAAACATACACCCATTGGAACCCTTAAGGTAAAGCTACCCAGGGAACTCTCTCCCCAGAAGAAGCTGGCATCCTTGATGTGAAAAGTTTTCCAAGATCACGGATCAAGGCTTCTACCATCATTAGATTGTTATCTTTCAATACTTTTTTCTTTTTTAGGCTTCTATAAACAACAGAAATGAAAAGCAGGTCTGTTGTGTGCACGTATGGGGTACACTTTTATTTGTGAAGGATTTTACAGCCAGCCTTATACATAGATAACCTTATGTTTTGATAGGTAAAAGATAAAGGCCCAATGTAGGTGAGAAACCTTAATGGTATGTACGTTGCCTCATACCCAGTCAGAATCAGAACATTAATTCACTCCTCTTAACCTACATTATGAGTTGAAACATTGCCAGGAGGCCTTCACTTTTCTATAATAGAAGGGCATTATTTGTTATGACCTTTTTATGTGGTTTGAAATACATTAGGCAATGATTAGAAATGTGTCTTTCATAATAAGCTCTATAGCAGATTCTACTGTAAAGGCTGTGGTTACACAACAGGTTTTAAATTCTCATGTGAAAGTTATGCTAAATAAGGGAATTGGCTAAACAGAAAAGTATCTGTGCAGCTGCTGGCACTTACGGCCTATGGAGAAAACATCAGGTATTACAGAGATTTAGTTGTAGAAGATTAACAAAAAGGTTGCTTAGTCAAGTGAGTAAGCTCTTTACCCAGCTTATTCTTTGATGTCTTTAATTTTAAGTGATTTGGTTTATGGGGACCCTGGGCAAAAAGCATACTCTAAACTCTTGGTATTATCCTCCTGATAGTCATAGTAAGTCTCCCCGGTGCACTGTATTTTCTCAAAGCTGTTAAATGTTTGCATGCAGTCATCTCTAGAATGTCAAATGGTTCCTCTTCAACCAGAATGACCAAGCTGAAAGAAAGGTGCAATCCTGAGGACACCAAAACCTATGAATGATATGTTGAGACCAGAAATCCAAAGTGATGGTAACTGAGAGTGGCCCTGAGACCGTACGTTTTGGTCACACTCTCACCTAAGTGAGAACCTGACCCAAAAGGAGAACTTTTAAAAACAAAATATGGGAGGCCATTGTATTGGACTGAGCTCATGCACTAAACCGTGATAGACCAAATCTAACAAAATGGAGTTGCTCACGCTAAACACCATATCATCAAAGTAAGACTTTAAAGAAACACATGGATATTAGACCACAACAGACCAGGTTTTGTTTTTCTCCCGTAAACAGAAAATTCCAGCATAAGGAGACAGCTTCTACTTCGCCCTTCTTCCTACCTTTGAAAAACTCACTGTTCTACTGTTTTCCCAGTGGGCTTCAAAACCAATTAAGTACATTTATGATGGTGACAGTGATATCAAGGACTAAAGTTGTGGTCAATCTCTCAAAATGGAGAAAATGACCCAATGGGATGAATTGTTAAAGCAAACTAAATATGGCCTGAAAAAGACTCTGTACTTCTCTATGGGAGTCCTTGTAGATGAACTGCAACCTCATTTAATAGCTAGACAAGATTAAACACCTACTTAGGTGTATGCACCTGTAACAACTGCTAAGTCTCGGCCAACCTCAGCAGCCATACTTCAACAAGTTATACACTGCGGATTGCCCAAACTATGTTCAGATAAGGCAAACACTGAGCTGTAACTAATCCAGCTGTTTCTGTACCTCAATTCCAATGTCTGCACATCACTTTACTTTTTTTGTCTATAAATTTGTTCTGACCATGAGGCACTTCTAGTCACTGAATCTGCTGTGATTCGGGGGCTGCCTGATTCGTGAGTCATTCATTGCTTAATTAAACTCCTTTAAATTTAAGTTGGCCAAAGTTTTTCTTTTAACACAGTAGAGATGAACACAGAGATATTGCTTGTGTGTTCAGAGAGAAGATGGTTTTTATAGGAACATATGAAAGCTGAAATTATAGGAGAGTCACCTTAAAATGTACATTGTGTAGATGGTTCTCACCATTCACCTAAGAGATGCATTGTAAAATATGACATTAGTGATGATTCTAGAAGAATAAAACATGCATGACATTACCGATACTGTTTTTCTAAAAATAATTTTAACAGAATGGGGTGTTCCTTCCCATGTTCCCAGGCTGGGCCTCTGATCAAAATTCTCCCTCTGCAGTGACAACATCTGAAAAAATGACATGGACTCAGCCTGATATGCAGCCATTCTTGTCTACTTTGCCCCTTCTGTTAAACAGCACCAGCCCAGGGCCCAAATCTTTAGCTGGGGAGCTGAGAGAGGACATGGGATACCCAAGGCCTCTTATCGTGTTCCAGTCTACCACAATGGGTACCAGAGTGGTCCATTTACTTCTGAGGACACCCACATGCTGAACCCAAGCTTTTAAGGGTCAGACCTTCCTTGTTTCTCTGGGTCCCAGCTGCTTTTACCCTGCTGAGATATCCTCCTCCCCATGGGGGTCACTACTTTGCCAGGCACCTCCTCAAGCTCCAGCTGACAGGTAGGCTAACACCCAGACCTCAGAGGATTAACAAAGACTTTAACATCTACTATGTCCAACAGAGATGAGAGCTGTATAAAAAAATAAAGAAGCAGAAATACATATGGCTCCTGCAACAACATTGTGTCCCAAAACAATGTCCTCTTTGCCCCTCACTGTCCCTCCCCACATGGGCAAGTGCTTCCAGGGTCTCTCAATTCTTTCCCAGTAGGCAATGCGCATGGTAACACAGTGCCTCAGCAAAGGAAATGGGGATTATTTATCTATTTAGATTAAGTTCCTAAAAAGGTCTCTATACAACCGAATTCCACTTCCCTGGGAAGAAACAGAAAGGGCTTCCCCAGTTGTGAACCACCGCTTTTCAAAAAAGCATCTTTGAACAGCCAAAACAATCTTGCCAGGATAAATTTAAGAACTTTCACTTTCTTTTCGAAATCAGATTCTAAAACAATACAATTATGAAAACAGTGTGCTGCTGGTGTAGGAATACACATAGGGATCAATGGGACAAAATTGAAAGTCCAGAAATAAACCCTCTCACTGATGGTCAATTGCTCTTTGACAAGGGTGTCAAGATAATTTAATGAAGGAAGAATTCTCTTTTCAAACAATGTTGCAGAAAAATCTCAATAAACAATGAACTTAGGAGACTTTACTTCCCACCATATCAAGCAATTATCTAAAAACAGATCAGTGAGTTAAATATAAGAGCTAAAACCAAAAATCAAAATCTTAGAAACAGACATAGGGGTAAATCTTGATGACCTCAAATGTGCAATGAATTCTTACATATGACATGAAAGCATGAGATGCAAGGAAAAATAGATACACTGGGCTTTATCAAGATGTAAGAATTCTGTGCATCGAAGCAAATTGTCAAGAAAGACCACACACAGAATGGGAGAAAAAAATTGCAAATCACATATGTAAGTGTTTTATGTCCAGAATAAATAAAGAATAGCCATAACTCAATATAAAAATGGAAAACCACCCAATGTATAAATTGGCAAGGGACTCAAATAGACATTTCTTCAAAGAAGATATACAAATTGTTTATAAGGACATGAAAAGACACTCAACATCATTAGTTATTAGGAAAATGCAAAGTCAAAGCCACAGTGAGATACCATATCACACTTACAAATGTGGCTATCATTTTTTCAAAATGTTAAGTAACAAGTGGAAGCCTTATGTAGAATTTAAAATGCTCAGCATCGCTGATGGGAACATAAAAAGGAATGGCCGCTATGAGAAATAGTTGTACTGGCCCTCAAGAAGCTAATCATAGAATTCTCATAGGAACCAACATACATTCCCAGGTATATACACAAAGAATTGAATGCAGGGACTCAAACAGGTACTCAAATGGGGATGCTGACTGCAGCATTATTCACAATAGATAAAATATGGAAACAACTTAAGTGTCCTTCAACGCATGAATAAAAACAAAAACATTGTGATACATACAACAGAATGCTAATCAGCCATAAAGAGGAATGAAGCTCTGACACCTGCTGGAACATGCGTGAACTTCAGAAACATTATGTTCGGTGAAGTATGCCAGAAACAAAGTGACATGGATGTGTATGATTGTATTCCTATGAAACATCGAGGAAAAACAAATTCAGAGAGAGTAGACCAGAGATCATCAAGGTCTATGGTAGAACGAATAGGGAGCATTTATTTAAAAGACAGAATTTCTGCTAGGAGTGATGAGAATTTTCTACAAAAAAAATAGTGGTGATGGTTATTTAACATGGTGAATATAAATAATTCCATTTGCACATTTGAAAGTGGTTAAAATGGTGCATTATGTAAAATATGTGTACATTCATTGATATATTTATAAATATGTATTAAATGTATAAAAATGTATTTACAGCTTACATATATACAAATGTGTAAGTGTGTATATATACACTCTCCCACAATTTTTTGAATAGCCTTTGATGAAAAAACGCTACTATGTAAAACAAACTCACCGTGATCAGATAGCCCTCCTATACTTTTATGCACTTTCTTCATGACCTCATCCACAGAGAGATTCAAGGATTTAGGAACACAAGACGGCACAGCCAACTGCAGATGCACAATATAAATGTATTCGCAAAGGGACTGAGAGTTAAGTTGGGGGCACAGATCTCAGCACTGTCAGGATACACACTCTCCCCAGGGATTCTAACTTTATCTGACCCAGGCAATGATCCAGATCTTGTTGTGGCATTGAGGAAGGAGAGGTCAGGAAGCCTGTCCTCTGGATACTCTGTGTGAGCACATGAGCAACCCCCATTAGGTATCCACACACAGCTCTGACCATCAGGCATTGCGAGGAGGACTCTAGTAGCAGCTCAGGGATCACACCAGAGAAGCAGCTACAGACAGAAACAGAGAGTTGAAGGAGTTGGTTCCTAACACAGAGCAGGGTTCCAGAGTGGGTCCAGCCCACTCTTAAGTGCCCAGCCCCACCCACTCCCGCTGTGATTTAGGAACCCCTGAGAAACAGCATTTTCCAACAGCGGCCTCCTTGGTCACACATCAAGGTTTCTCACTGTCAAGCTGTCCAGAGAGAGAGAGTAGCACCTTGGACAGCACTCATCCTACCTTCACTCCTCCTCCCTCCCAGGGCTCAGGGCTTAGGGCTCAGAAGAAATGGCATACACCAGAGAGGGGAGACATGGTGAATGGGATAGTGACCTAGGGGCAGCTGCCTGGAACGGGAGGAGATGGGGCCACAGGAAGAAGGTGACACATTAAGGAAAACCCAGGAATGGTCAGGAGAGGAGAGGACACAGGCTCTGTGGGGCTGCAGCCTGGGGTTAAAACCATGTGAAGCCATCTCACCAGAAAAGACCAGTCCCCATGATCAGGAAGGGAAGCAGCTCCCACCTCCCCTGCTCAGGACTGAATGTGTCTCCCCAGAATTGGTGGAACCCTCATCCTTCATGTGATGAAATTTGAAGGGGGAGCCTTTGGAGGTAAGTATAGTAAGACTAGGTCTTTAAAATGTGGGCTTCATGATGGAATCCATGCCCTTTTAAAAAGAGAAAGACACAAGGAAATGGCCTTTCTCTCTTCCTCTGTCTTTCCAACCCTTCCCAAACTCCAACATGTGCAGATACAGCAAGAAAGCAGGTATCTGCAAGGGGGGCTCACCAGGACTGAATCAGCTGGAACCTTGACCTTAAACTTCCCAGCCTTCAGAACTCTGAGAAATAGATTTCTATTATTAAATCACCCAGGCTACAGTGTTTGCTACAGCAGCTCAAGCCCAGGAATACATCATCTGACCCACTGTTTTAAATGAAACTCTTCAGTTTCTCCATCAAATCAGCTGGTAGCTCCTGTCCCCAGCAGCAACAGGGGTCCCAAGATAAAAGCTCTGCTGGAGACTTCAAGACTGTGGGACGTGACCAACTCAATATACCTCTGGAGGCTATATGAGCAAACAGCAAACTGTCCTCACAAAAGCAGCAAACTGCGTCTGCCACCAGAAGGAATGTTGAGGGCAGTCACGTCCCAGGTCCCGTGCTCCTTGAGGTCATCTGTGCTCCTTGAGGTTATTATCTACCTGAACATCTGGGACCTGTTGAACAAGCAAAGTGGTCCCTGTGATAAATCAAGTAGCTGAGCGACAATCACCCCCTCCTCCTTCTTCACTTTACTTAATAAATATGAAGGGATGTAAAAGCTCAGGGCCTTTGTTCACTAGAGGCAAAGAGCACCCTGACCCCTTCTTTCAAACAGAACCTTTCATCTTTGTCTTCAATTCCAAATTTGTCCCCTTCATTCATGAGATAACTACAGCAAGTGGTGCCCGAACAGGGACCTGAATGAAGGTCTGTTGGAGCAGAGGTAGTGAGAGTAGTGAAGTCATCAGATGGAAAAGGAACCCTGGGAATTTTATATTGCCTTCAGCGGATATAAAAGTTTCTGAATCAGGGTAACATGGGGCAGAATTTGTCTATTGAGGAGCAACAGTATATGCAGTTGCTTAAAGTTTTACTTAAACAATCTGGTGCCCAGGTCAGTTTTCACACACTAACTAAGCTTCTACAGGAAGTCATTACACACTACACATGACCCACGGTTTCTGCAAACAGGCACGCTCGGTGTGGAAAATTGGGACCGGGTAGGAGAATATTTGAAACAGGCTCATCAGAAAGGTCTTAAAGTAGATCCCTCTGTTTTCTCTGCTTGGAGTTTGGTCCTCACTGTCCTTCTGCCATTATCTCCTTCTCATGCAATTGGACAGCAGGAGTCAGGCTCTGACAATCAAAAATTGAAAGAGCCTCTGCCTCACCAACAGTGCCCATTGAAAGTCACAAACAGGAGAGAGGCAGAGAGCGGGTCTGTGCCACTTCCTTTAGTAGCAGAAACAGAGACTCCAATACAAAAAGTTCTGGGCGCTGCAGCTATAGCTGGGGAGCCCTCAGGACCTTGCGCGTTTCCTATCACCAGAAGGCCCGATCCAAACAATCCACAAGGACTACTTCATGAACACACTTCAGTAGAATTTAAGCTATTAGAAGAATTAAAAACTCACATGGTTAATAATGGAGTACGGAGCCCATTTATTTTAGGATTGCTAGAATCTATATTTTCTGCTATGTGCCTCCCACCTTTGATATAAAGCATTTATCACACACTTGCTTGTCTGCTAGTGCATATTTGACATGGAATCTAAATTGGCAAGAAATGGGTGCACACCAAACTAGACAGAATCGTGCCCTGGACACGGAAACATTACAGAGGATATGCTATTGGGCAGTGGTCCTTATTCAGATTTGGTGCAGCAATTGGCACTCCCAGACGCTGCTTACCATCAGTGTGCCTTAGCTGCCAAACGTGCCTGGGACAACACCCCTGAGGAAGGGGTCTCAGTGCAATCTTTCCTACATGTTGTGCATGCATGGCAGGAACCCTATGCAATGTTGTCACATGACTACAGGAGGCAGTGGGGCACCAGATTCTTCATACCACAGCTGCAGAAATGCTTACACTGTCTTTACCCTATGAAAATGCAAATGCAGATTGTAAACGTGCATTGGCACAGGTAAAATGCACACAAAACTTGGCAGTTTCTCAAAGCCTGCCAGGATGTAAGAACTGAGTCCCATGGTTCTATGGTGTTGGCTCAAGTCATGGCTAGTGTAGTAGTAAAGAAATCTAAAAAGGCCAAGGATTAAGCCCTAAACTGGGAAAATGTTACAACTGTGAAAAAACCGGGCATTTTAAAAAGGAACATCATCTAAATTGGTATTTCTCCTAATGCTATTCCTCCCCACCCCCTGCAAACCACAAAAGCACGTGTATACCTATGTAACAAACCTGCATGTTCTGCACATGTACCCCAGAACTTAAAGTATAATTAAAAAAAATAAAATTTATTGGGAGGCTGAGGCGGGTGGATCACGGGGTCAAGAGATCGAGACCATCCTGGTCAACATGGTGAAACCCCATCTCTACTAAAAATACAAAATATTAGCTGGGCATGGTGGCACATGCCTTGTAATCCCAGCTACTCAGGAGACTGAGGCAGGAGAATTGCCTGAACCCAGGAGGCGGAGGTTGCGGTGAGCCAAGATCGCTCCATTGCACTACAGCCTGGGTAACAAGAGCAAAACTCCATCTCAAAAAAATAACAATAATAATAAAAATAAATAAATAAAATTTAAAATTTTTTTTTAAAAAGAAAAAAAAGGAATGTTGTCAGACTAATGGGCAAAAGGAATCTTGTAACGTAATACCCTCGACCCCCAACTGAAGAAAACGCCAGGAATTTGCCCTTGCTGTAATGAAGGAAAACATGGGGCTAATCAACGCTGCGGAAAATTTCAGAGAACGGCACTCTCCTGTTGGGAAATGAGACCAGGGCCTGGATCTGGGCCCCTCAAACAATGACAACACTCCCCATCCAGACCACAACCCCACTTCAGGGGTGGGTCCCTGGGGGAACACTGATTCCCTCTCCCCAGGAACATCCGGAAGTGCAGGATGAGATCTCCCAGTCAGAGAATGACCCACATTAGTTGGAGGAGACAAACCCACCAAAATTCCAACCAGCATTTGGGGACCTTTGCCAACAGGATATATGGGATTACTCTTGGGTAAAAGCCATCTTAACTTACAAGGCATTAGTGTTGTCCCCCAGGTTGTCGACTCTGACTATGAAGGAGAAATTCATGTAATTGCAATGTCACAGGATCCTGGGTTTCTGAACCGGGGGAATATATTGCTCAGCTGCTGCTTATTCCCTGCAAGTCACACCCTTCTCCAAGAAAGGAGAGACAAGAAAATCAAAGATTTGGGAGTACAACTACACGGGAAGTTTACCTCTCCCAACCCATAGCTTCTAATCAGCCCACCTGTGTAGTGCAAATTAAAGGAAAGAAGTTCTATGGGCTTATGGACACAGGAGCGGATGTATCAGTAATATCTAAAAACAACTGGCCCCCACCTTGGCCCTTGAAATTAACCTCTACATCCTTAGTGGGAATCGGAACGGCTCAAAGTGTTCAGCAGAGTACTGAAATTGTACCCTGCCTTGGTCCAGATGGGCAATCATGTGCTTTTCAAACTTATGTTGCAAATACAGCTGTTAATTTATGGGGCTGAGACTGACTTACAGCATGGGATATGAGGCTTACAAATGAGAAAATTGATAACCCAGGATTTGAAATGTTGAAAAAGAGTTATCAGAGTGGAAAAGGCTTAGCAAAGTCCCTGCAGGGAAGCCCTGATCCAGTATCTGTAACTGGCCAAACAAATAGAAAAGGGCTGGGCTTTCAGGATTTCTAATGGGGGTCATTGATTCTTCTCCTCCACCAACATCTTTGCCATTTGAGTGGCTGACTGATAAACCTGTATGGGTGGATCCATGGCCCCTATCACAGGAAAAACTGACTCAGCTTCATCAGCTAGTAAGAGAACAATTTAATGCAGGACATCTAGAAGAGTCAGTTAGCCCTTGGAATTCACCAGTATTTGTGATTCTGAAAAAAATCAGGAAAATGGTGACTGCTACATGACTTAAGACCTCTTAATGCACAGCAGAAACCAATGGGTGCATTGCAGCAAGGTTTACCATCCCCAACAGCCATTCCAAGAGATTGGCCTCCCGTGGTCATACATCTCAAAGGTGGTTGTATTACTACACCATCACATGAGAAGGACAAGCCTCGATTTGCATTCTCTGTGTCTCCTATTAATCAAAGAGAGCCTGTCTCTCACTATCAGTGGAAAGTTTTACCCCAGGGCATGCTCAACAGTCCTACGTTATGCCAGCATTTTGTAAGACAAGCATTGAAGGAGCCTCGGAGCATGTTTCCCACCGGCTACATCATTCATTACATGGATGATATTCTTTTGGCCGCTCCGACAAATCAAGTACTACACCAGCTATTTAGAGAAATAAAACAAGGCTTGACCAAATGGAACCTCAAAATAGCTCCTGAAAAGGTGCAAACAATCTCCCCATATCAGTACTTAGAAACTACTGTTACTGAAGGAGTGTTTGGCCTCAAAAGGTAGGTCTTCGCAGAGACAGATCACAAAATCTGAATGATATCCAGCAGTTACTGGGGGATATTAATTGGCTGCAACCGATACTAGGTATTGCTACTTATCAACTCAAACACCTCTATCAAACACTCCAAGGAGATTCTTCATTAGATTCTGCATGACAACTTACTCAGGAGGCAGAAGCCGAGTTGCAGCTTCTAAAACAAATGCTTCAGGAATGACAAGTCTCCCGACTCCACCCACAAAAGCCTCTGCTTTCGTTTATTCTTCCCACTCCCCATTCTCCTACAGGACTTTTAGGACAGTTCACAGACAAAACTATAATGGGAATAGAATGGCTTTGTCTATCCAATCAGACAGCAAAATCTTTGCAAGTTTATCTTTTTTTTTCTTTTCTTTTTCTGAGACAGAGTCTCACTCTGTTTCTCAGGCTGGAGTGCAGTGGTACAATCTCGGCTCACTGCAATCTCTGATTTCAGGTTCAAGCGTTTCTCCTGCCTCAGTACCTGAGTAGCTGGGACTACAGGTGTGCGCCACCACACCCAGTTAATTTTTGTATTTTTCGGTAGAAACAGGGTTTCATCCTATTTTACAGGCTGGGCTATGAACTCCTGACCTCAAGTGATCTATCCACCTCAGCCTCCCAAAGTGCTGGGATTATAAGCATGAGCCACTGTGCCTGGCCTATCTTTCTTTAATCACATAACTTAAAACAATGGGCAGACATAGATCAAAAATGCTTACAGGTATGACCCTGATACGGTTACTGTTCCCTTGGATTTCCAACAGCAGGCTGTGGCCTGGGAAACATCGACTGCATGGCAAATCACTCTTGCGGATTTTGTAGGAGATAGAGGTAACCATCATCCATCAGATGAGATTTTGCAATTTTACGAAGTCCACCCTTTCATCCTCCCTGTGATCACTCATCACAAGCCTATTCCAGGTAGACAGACTTATTTTACTAGCAGCTCTTCTAAAGGCTGGGCAGGTATTTATGGACCTAAACATACTCAATCAAGACCCCTGGAGTTTCAGCCCAATGTTGAGAATTATTGGTAATTATTCAGGTTCTGCAGCTCACCGCTTTATCCCCTATCAATATTTTCTGTGATTTGGCCTATGTTGTAACTGTAGCCAGTCATAGTGAGACTGCCACTATTAAAAGCACCCTAGAGCCAGAACTGCTTAACTTACTCCTAAGACTTCAACAACTTATTCACTCTCGTGCTGCTCCTTTTCATATTTCTCATATCTGATCACACACATAACTTCCTGGGCCATCATCTCTAGGCAAGGAGAAAGCAGACAAGTGAATTGGTTGTGTATTTCAGCAGGCCCAAGCTTCCCATGCATTACTACATCAAAACACCTCTGCCCTCGTCCGCATGTTTCATCTATCTCACAACCAGGCTCGAGGCATTGTGCAAGCCTCTCCCACCTGCAAACATATCCCTGGTGTTACACCCAAGGAAGGATGTAACCCATGAGACTTAGCTCCAGATGGAATTTGGCAGATGGATGTTGCACATGTGGCAGCCTTTGACAAGCTCAGCTATGTTCATGTAACTGCAGATACCTGCTCTCACATGTTACATGCCACATGTCAAGCAGGAGAAACAGCTGGTCATGTCCGACGACACTGCCTGTCATCATTTGCCCACATGGGAGTCCCTAAACAATTCAAAACTGACAATGAACCTGCTTATGGCAGTCATGCTTTTCAAAACTTCTTACAATTGTGGGCAATCAAACACAAAACAGGAATGGCATACAATCCCCAACAACAAGGGATTATTGAGCAGGCACATCAAACACTACAATGAATGTTGAAAAAACAAAAAGGGGGATAGGAGACCAATTACCACCTTAAACAAAATTACACATAGCCTTGTTTGCTTTAAATTTTTTGACTCCAGCAGAAAGACAGTGGCAAATGTTAGGGGAAAAGAGGCAAGTTTATCCAGAAGTGTTATGGAAATGTCTGGAAGAAGGACGATGGAAAGGCCCGGTGGATTTGCTGATGTGGGGATGAGGGTATGCCTGTGTTTTTACAGAAGATGGGCAAACGGTGTGGGTGCCGTCCACGTGTGTGCGACCATGGAACAGGAGACTGGAGGGATCATGGTGGCCAACCACGGGCGCAGTCCCTCCAGCATGAGCCATCTGAATGTGAAAACTGAATGAAGGCCAACCGGAGTCACAATGATAACCAAACCTTTAACGGGCACAGATCAAGAAAACCATGCAGGAAGCTGAGAAATTGCTGGAACAAAAGCCCCTGACTCCATGTTCCTGGCAGTGCTAGCTGTAGTGCTCTGTGCAGTATGTTTTCCCTGTGTGGAGGTGAAAACATATTGGGTATATGTTCCCAACCCCCCAGGAGTGGGACCGGTACTCTGGAGTGATATTTCTCCTAAAATATCTCATGATCAGGGAGCGGGGGCTCCAGGACTGCTGACTCCCCGAGACACAGAACAATTAAACTCCCAGAACAATAGCATCGATTACACTGCCCCTTTAGAAGGATTCCCTTAGTGTATCACCATGGATACATCACTCAACCATAGCTGTTGTGCAGTCCAATCTCAGGCATGGTTAAGTCACCAGGGGAAAACTTTGTATCTATTAGGCCTCAGCTCTATTTATATTACTGGTGTGTTTACTAATTGCTCCCAGTCCCATCGCCCAATTCGTATTGATTATGTGACATGGACTCCCTTTGAGAATTCTCACCCCTGTCCTCGGAACCAGTGTCTTGACCCCCTGGCCAGACAATCCATGTTAATAGGAGACATTACTGACTGGGGTCCTTGTGGCCATTTAGATGGGAAAGATGTAAATCAAACCTCTTGGCATAAATGTTATTGGCACTGGACCTTCAGCACCTCTTCTTTACACCAAACTGGGATTCATCGCAATCTGCCCCACAACTTGCTTCGCATGCCACCGGCTTCAGCCCACCGTTACCTCAGTGGCATTATCTAGGGAAGAGGGGCCCAGTTCAGGAGTCGATTTGGAAAACAGCACTCCCATGTATCAATGGTAGCATTTGGGTTGGAACACTATCCAATAACATTAATTCTGTTCAACACAGTTTCAATATCACCTTTTGTTAGAAACATTACCACTCAATTTATGGTGTTTTCAATCCTTAGGTTTTTCTGGCAGCTAAGAAGGGTCAACTCCAGGTAATCATCACCCAACTGATTTGTGTCTCTTGTCAACTGTATCATTGCCTTAATCATACTACTAGACAAACACACAACATATCCACCCTAATAATTCTAAGTTGTATTCCTGGATTATGGATTCCTGTCAATTTGTCTGAACCATGGGCTGCTACCCCTGCTTTACCTTTTGTGAAACTTCCTCCCCAGCTCACTCAGCATGCTCGTAGAGCCTTACACATGATAATTTTTGCTCTCATCTCCCTGGCCACAGTAATAACTTCTGTCATAGTGTCCTCAGTAGCACTACAAAGTTCAATTCAAAGAGTCTGACCTGTAGAAAATTGGACACGTACAGCTGACCACGCGTGGATGCTCCAGAAAAAATATTAATGCCAAATTACAAACAGAAGCAGCAATGCTGAAGACGACTGTTTGGCGGCCTGGAGAACAACTACAAGGTTTGCAATCGCAGCAGCAGTTGTGCTGTCGTTTTAACCATACTCACATCTGTGTAAACAGTTTGGAATACAATCAAAGTGAATATCCGTGGAACCTCGTAAAGGCTCATAACAAGGAGCTCTTACTCCAATGTTACTTTCAATTTCAGTGATTTACAAAACAAAATTCTTGACTTGAATAAGCAAACTCCTTCTTTAGAATCCTGGACAGAATTCCAGCAGGCCTTGGAGAGCCTTAACCCTGGGACTTATCTTAAACATAATCTCAATGTTTCTTTTATCATTATAGGAATAATGCTATTATGTCTCTGTTTTCTGTTCGTAGTCTACAGGATCAGGTGGACCACCAACCAGTAACTGAAAGCTGCCCAGCCTAGAATTACCTTTATTCAATTAACACAAAGAATGAAAGGGGGAGATGCTGGATAACCCAAGAATGCGGGATGTGACCAACTCAACATACCTCTGGAGGCTACATGAGTAAACAGCAACCTGTCCTGACGAAAGCAGGATGTCGGGAAACTGACAAACTGCATCTGCCACCAGAAGGAATGTTGAGGGCAGTCACGTCCCAGGTCCCGTGCTCCTTGATGTCATCTGTACTCTTGAAGGTCATCTACCTGAACATCTGGGACCTGTTGAACAAGCAAAGTGGTCCCTGTGATAAATCAAATAGTTCAATGACAATCGACCCCTCCTCCCTATTCACTTTACTTAATAAATACAAAAGCTCACACCTGTAATCCCAGCACTTCAGGAGGCCAAGGCATCTGGATCACAAGGTCAAGAGTTTGAGATCAGCCTGGCCAACAAGTGAAACCCTGTCTCTACTAAAAATACAAAAAAAAAAAACACAACTGGGCATGGTGGTGGGTGCCTGTAATCCCAGCTACTTGGGAGGCTGAGGCAGGAGAATTGCTTGAATCCGGGAGGCGGAGGTTGCAGTGAGCCGAGATCGCACCAATGCACTCCAGCCTGGGCCACCGTGCAAGACTCCATCTCAAAAAATAATAATAAAATAAAATAAAAATGAAGGGCTGTGAAAGCTCAGGGCCTTTGTTCACTAGAAGCAAAGAGCCCCCTGACCCCTTCTTTCAAACAGAACCTTTGTCTTTGTCTTCAATTCCACGTTTGTCCTCCTTCATTCATGAGATAACTACAGCAGAGCTCCATTGGGTGAACCTGCAGAGGTCCCATGGGCCGCCTCAATGTGAGGTCCTTCCTCACTCCTCCTCCCCCCAACCACAGTTTGAGCCGTGTATTTTTCATCTACACATTCAAAGAAATAAGTAGTCCTCTGAAATAATCATTTATCGTAACCACTGTTAGTGTCCTCCAAAGCCGTAGCTCTTATCACTGACCCAGCAGCCATCACACATACATGGTCAAGTATCTTCACAGTACTAACTAATCTCTGATGTCCCCCAAAAGCCGAAGAAGTCAGGTAACACAATAAAAAAGAGAGAAGAGTTTTAGATCTGACAGGAATCCATTCACTTAAAATTCTTGGGGTTCCATGATTAAAAACTGTGGTTCCTCCTAAATAGGGGTGTCTGTGGCATCTTTTCTGTTTATCTAAAGAAGTCCCAGGCTTTTAGAAATTCTTCATGTCCCCTCATGTGTCAACAAGGGGAGCAAGAGGAAGGAGGAACAGAAAGAAATAAACAAAAAGAGATTTCTAAAAAACAAGAGAGAGACTAAGCACATAATTCTGAAAGATTTCAGTCTTCTGAAAAAAACGTTTAAAGATACAAGAGAAAAGCGGAAACTTTTTGAATATCTGTTCAAGTGCTTTCTGAATATATAAAGAATATAAATACATATGTCACATATTTAAAATGACTATATTCTACATTCATATATATTTAATATATAATAAAGATATGACTTGAATGTAAGTTCTTAATTAAGCTGACTTTTCATCATAGACCTCTTTTTAAACATTTTTCTCTTAGGAACCAAACATATCTGACACACGGAACCCAAGTATGTTAGCAGAAAATCTGCACAAGTCTGCAGCAACCTCACTTCTCGCCTCTTCAGGAGAAAGAATTTGACTAAGAGACGTTAGGCAGAAGAAGAGATTGAGGCAAGTTTTAGAGCAGGAGTGAAAGTTTATTAAAAAGCTGCAGAGAAAGAATTAAAGTACACTTAAAAGAGGGCCAAGCACGTGACAAGAGCTCAAGTGTGTGATTCGATCTCTGACTTAGGATTTTGTAAGTTGGCATAATTCTGGGGTCTGAATCTCTTATTCCCTTCTTCCTCCCTTGGAGTGGGCTGTTGGCATGCACAGTGGCCTGCCGACACTTGGGGGTGGGGAGCAGGTGCAGTGTGTTCACCAGAGTCACACACATGTTCACTTGATGCCTTTTTCCCTTTCAGTCGAATGCTCCTGAAAGGTCATACACCAGTAAAACTCTACCATTTTGTCTCTTAATGCACGTGCTTGAGCTCAGTCACGCAACTTCTGAGAATTTGTCAGGAAGCTGCTCATCACCTATTTATCACCTATTTCTGGTGTTTCTTATCTGCTGGGAGACTGCCTTTCTCTGGCACTGACTGTGACCAATTATTATTTTAGAGAGACAAATAACAACCACCTTACTGTCACCTGGTGTCACTTGACATTCCTGGTGTATGGGGTGGGAAGCTCCCTCCTGCCCTGCTTAAGTCTCATGACACCTGATGTTCACCTGACATTCCTGGTGTATGGGGTGGGAAGCTCTCTCCTGCCCTGCTTAAGTCTCATGAGCTACCTACTGCAACACGTTCACACTTCTTATTAGCAGAGTTTAGCTAGGACACACAGCTGAAATTTATGGATTTTAAACTTTTTTCTTTACCAGAATTATCCTCTAAACTTAAACTAATAAGCCTTAATCAAGATTATGGCTTATCCAAGGATGTATGAGACATCTCGAAAGAGGTACATGAATACCACAAAAACTCAAGAATCAAACAAATATTAGAACAAAAGGGCTGTTTCCCTGACCCAAAAATTAAAATCAGGCCACAGCAGTGAAAGCAAAGCATAGAATTTTAACTATTTAACCACAAGGTAAGAGTGGCTTTTACTCGTATGCCCTCAGGGAATCTAAAGCAGGAAGTTTGAGCTTACAAAGGAAGTTAACTTTGTTTTAGGTCTGATTTTGACTCTGTAATTTAGTCAAGAAAAATTTTAAAGCTAGCTCTGCCACTATAATGTGTCTTTCTTTGAAATTTCATCCTCTCATCAACATTTGAAATAACAGATCTCTAAAATATATATGTATTTTTTTTTACTTAGAATTCCAATTTAATGGATCTAACTTCTGGCCATGGACAATCAGAATTTCCAGTGGTGGATTGATTCTAAGTGACTCAATGCAACAGCCTCTTCAGTGAAGATGCAGTCCCAAAGATCCTCTCCTCCCCGGTCCCAGTGAAATAAAATATTGACTCCCAGGAATAGGCTAGGAAAGCAAAAGACTCTTTTTGCCACAGTCCTATCCAGGCAACAACAGTTGGGATGACCAAAGCCCCTTATGGATGGAACTTATTATGACAAAACCTCCCGGGAGCTCGATCCATTTGGAAGAAACAAAACAAAACATCTTGAGTTCCCAGGGACTCGAAGGCTGGTCATTTTATGTGACTCAAACCAATGACTTTCTTCAGAGAATTGGGAAAAAACACCTTAAACTTCATATGGAACCAAAAGAGAGCCCGCATAGCCAAGTCAATTCTAAGCAAAAGGAACAAAGCTGGAGGCATCACACTACCTGACTTCAAACTATACTACAAGGCTACAGTAATCAAAACAGCATGGTACTGGTACTAAAACAGAGATATGGACCAATGGAGCAGAACAGAGGCCTTGGAGGCAACACCACACATGTACAACCATCTGATCTTTGTCAAACCTGACAAAAACAAGCAATGGGGAAAGGATTCCCTGTTAAATAAATGGTGTTCAGAAAACTGGCTAGCCATGTGCAGAAAGCAGAAACTGGACCCCTTCCTGACACCTTATACTAAAATTTACTTCAGATGGATTAAAGCCTTAAGCATAAGACCTAACACCATAAAAATCCTGAAGAAAACCTAGGCAAAACCATTCAAGACATAGGCGTAGGCAAGGACTTCATGACCAAAACGCCAAAAGCATTGGGAACAAAAGCCAAAATAGACAAATGGGACCTAATCAAACTCCACAGCTTCTGCACAGTGAAAGCAACAGTCAAAGAGTGAATCAGCAACCAACAGAATGGGAAAAATTTTTGCAGCCTAACCATGTGACAAAGGGCTGATATCCAGAATTTAAAATGAACTAAAACAGATTTACAAGAAAAAAACAAACAAGCCCTTTCAGAAATGGGCAGAGGATATGAACAGATACTTTACATAAAAAGACATACATGAGGCAAACAAGCATATGAAAAAATGCTTATCATCACTGGTCATTAGAGAAATGCAGATCAAAAGTACATTGAGATACCATCTCACGCCAATCAGAACGGCAATCATTAAAAAATCTGTAGACAACAGATGCTGGAGAGATGCGGAGAAATAGGAACACTTTTACACTGTTGGTGGGAGTGTAAATTAGTTCAACCATTGTGGAAGACAGTGTGGTGATTCCTCAAGGACCTAGAAATAGAAATTCCATTTGACCCAGCAATCCCATTCTGGGTATATATCCAAAGGATTATATATCGTTCTACTATAAGGACATATGCACACGAATGTTCATTGCAGTACAGTTTACAATAGCAAAGACCTGGAACCAACCCAAATGCCCATCGATGATAGACTGGACAGGAAAAATGTGGCTCATATACACCGTGGAATATTATGCAGCCATCAAAAACGATGAGTTCGTGTCCTTTGTAGGGGCATGAATGAACCTGGAAACCATCATTCTCAGCAAACTGACACAAGAACACAAAATCAAACATCGCATGTTCTCACTCATAGACGGGTGTTGAACAATGGGAACACATGGACACAGAGAGGGGAGCACTATACACTGGGGTCTGTTGGGGGGGAGTGGAGGGACAGCAGGGGGTGGGGAGTTGGGGAGAGATAGCATGGGAAGAAATGCCACATATAGGTGAAGGGGAGGAAGGCAGCAAATCACACTGCCACGTATGCACCTATGCAACAATCTTGCATGTTTTTCACATGTACCCCAAAACCTAAAATGCAATAAAAAAAAAATTTCACATGATGTACCTTCTGCGAGTAACAGATTGACAGATATATCACGTCACCCTCAAATTTTTACATAACATCTCAGGGGGAAATGTGACTCTCTCCACCCTGCATACAGGGTTCCTGATAGAAATGAACACAGAGATATTGTCTGTGTTTTTGCAGAGAAGATAGTATCTATACAATGTCATGAAAGCTGAAATTATAATAGAGTCCATTTAAAATACATATTGTGTGGTTGGCTCTCACCATTTCCTAAGAGATACATTGTAAAACATGACAGTAATAGTGATTCTAGCAGAATAAAACATGTACCACATTTGCTAATAGTGTTTCCATAAAATAACTTTATAGGAATGGGATGGGCGCCCTCCCACGTGTCCAGGCCAGACCTCTAAACAGAATCCTCCATCTGCGGTAACAATGCCTAAGAAGATGACATAGACTTGGCCCTGATATGCAGCCATCCCCATACAAATTTCCACTGTGGGCTGCCCACGGACATGGAGAGTAGCTGCAGAGTCCCTGGTGGCTGCACTGGGCTTGCCACTTTTTGTCTGTGCCATTTTTTGCTTTTTGTTTGTGCCGCTCCCTCCCCTCGCCTCCAGGGTGCTGCTGCCTGCTGGGCAAACATTTTTGTGCACCCCTAGCACCCCTCCCCAGCAGGTTAACTCCTGCACGTTGAGCCTGGCTGGCTGTCACCATAGCCCCATGAAGGCTGAGTTCCTGGCAGCATTTGCCAGCTCTGGGTTTCTGAGCTTTCTTGCTGTCAAGGCTTTCCTTCTGCCTACCGCTCGCTTGGCTGGCTGTGGACTTTAATACTTTTTCTTATCCTTTTATGTACCTGATTGATTTGTCAATCCTTTATTAAGGGGCAGGCTAAGAACTCCCTTTCTTTTTTTGTTTGTTTTATTTGTTTTGTTTCATATTTGTTTGTTTTGGAGATAAAGTTTCATTCTGGTTGCCCAGGCTGGAGTACAATGGCATGATTTCGGCTCACTGCAACCTCCGCATCCCGGGTTCAACCAATTCTACTGACTCAGCCTCCTGAGTAGCTGGGATTACAAGCATGGGCCACCACACCCAGCTATTTGTTTTTTGGTAGAGACGGGGTTTCTCCATGTTGGTTAGGCTGGTCTCAAACTCTCGACCTGTGGTGATCTGCCCACCTTAGCCTCCCAAAGTGCTGGGATTACAGGCATGAGCCACTGTGCCCTTTCTAATGCTGCTTGCCTATCTATTGGAGAAGGGGTCTCAGACAGAACCCCCATTTCCTCTTTGTTATTTTGGCCCAGTGGTAATGTTACTGGGACCGTTCCCCTTGTGCATGATGCTAAGATTTCTCCCCACTTGTTCTCAGAGCTTTACATCTAGCTTACTTTCTGCCGGGAACCCTGGGCTGTGGGAAACAACAGTTTGCGTTAGATCCCTTAATTGAGCCTGTGAAGCTGAGGTTCCCCTAGCCTTGAGCAGTTGTTTCAATACTTTTATATACTGTTTCTGTTGAGCTGGTAACTGTTGTCCCATGATGAAACCTCAGCCTGAACAATCCCCCCACCCCAATCTTGGTAATCCCCAGCAGGCACCAATGACGTACTAACTCACTGTTTTACTGACTTGACCGTGCAGTCCTCTTAATCTTCATTTCATGGGGTCCGACATGCTTTCTTTGCAGCGATGGTGAAACGGGTACCATTGTCAGGGTTGCCACCTGCGGGGGTCTGTCCTGCAGACCCTGACACAATGACGGATGGATAAAGTACACTGACACACAGATATTATGCTTTGCCAGTTTGACTGAGTGTCTGTGGCCACACAGAGGAGAGTGCCGTAAAGAGATAGCAGTGCTGACACACTGGCCTCGTGGGTCTTTATTGAGCACACATTAACTGATGAAAACCGAGTCAACACCACTAGAGGTTAAAGATTAAAGGATAAGTTCCGATGCCCAAAGCAAACACCAGTATTGGTTAAATCCGTGGTCGACCTTGGCCTTTCAAAAAGGTTTCAGACTATTCTGTGACTTTCTCTAATATGTTTCCCTTAATATTTTTGCCACCACACAGACTGAATCCCCACATGGTGATACAACCACAATGTGAAAGTGTAAGTGTTTTCACTACTTACAGACACTGGGGAGCACTCAGCACACCTGCAGACCACAGACACAGAGGTCAGTGAGCCCAGGCAGGGAGGAGAGAAGGGACCTGTAAGCCAATGGCTTTATTAAGTCCAGGGTGTTATCTGACAGGTTTCCAGCAGGGAGCATTAATGGATGTGTTTAAAGCAAGCAAACACTAGGACCAGGAGATCACACTGTGACTGAGAGGTGCTCACTATATTTGTTTATTTATTTTGTTATTCTTGCTATTATTTTTTGAGATGGAGTTTTGCGCTTGTTGCCCAGGCTGGAATGCAATGGCACAATCTCAGCTCACTATAACTTCCACCTCCCGGGTTCAAGCAATTCTCCTGCCTCAGCCCCCTGGGTAGCTGGGATTACAGGCATGCACTGAGGTGATCACATTAAATTTGAGGGCAAATGTCAGAACTGTCAGTTTAAAGAAAGCAGCTGGAGAGAGGGGAGCCCAGCATACCAAGCATGAGAGATGCCTCTAAGATTTTATCTCTGGTCACCAACTGGAGCCACTTGAACCAGGTACAGTATTAGAAACTGCCATGGTGACCAAGCCCTGCCTCTGATGTGAGGCAAGTAAACCTACACCTGAAAAAATAAATGCTAAGGCAATATGACATTATGAGCACTCAAGACATCCAGGGACACCAGCAGGGTGTGGCGCTGTGCCCTGGAGTCACGATATTGGGTTCTGGCCTCTGGGAGTGAGAAATGAAAATGACTTGTCCCTGCTCCCCTGACATTGATCTTCCCGCCCTGCTTCTCCCTCTTCTCCTCCTAAACCCATGTGCAATGCTCAGCCCCAGATGTCACTGCCCCCAGGGTATCCACCGTGCTGCCTACTGCACACACACACAGACCACAGGAGGTGACAACAATCTGCATTTGGGACCCCTGGTTGATTGTGAAAGAGGGAGAACAGTAAAGTTACATCTACGGAGAGTGGGACTCACCAGGCTGGAAGGTGATGGAACTGTCACATGATATATGTGTAACCTCATGTGGAATGTGCAGATCCATGAGGAATAAAAAAACACACAGCCTGGCCTGGGAATGCTGCCATCCACACTTCCCTCCCCATCTACCAGAGGGTGGAAGAGTCCCTCCTGGCTTGGAGCCTCCCTGGGGGTTGCTGACTTCTCTCAGGGCCCACAGCCCAGCATGGTCCACCCTCACCAGGGTAACTTTAGCTCACATCCTTCTACATCATCCTCACTCTCTGACATCCCCACAGGGACTGTTAGCTCCTCCCTACAGCCTGGCAGCCGCTCCCTCTACAAACAGCTCCTTCCCCCATATTCCTTCCTTCTTGGGTCTCAGCCAGTAGGACATCTCCCAGGGCAGCGCTGGTGCATGTGAAGCCACACTGGACACGTTCCCTTCATGAACTCCTTCCATCCACATCAACTCTTTCTGTTACTGCTCTCTAAATGCCCACCCATGCTCCATCCGCCTTGTTCTCTGGGGCATCCCAGGCCAAGCCTAGCACTGACACAGAACAGCGGCTGCCTGGGGGCCCACAGAGTCCCTGGGAATCATCCAGACACCCTGTGACCGGCCTGCTGCACCCCAGGAGGCTCAGTGCATGTGACGGTCATACAAGGTTACCATCTGGGATGTGGCCGCCTACCCCCGGCTGTCCCTGGTGAAGTCAGGAGGGAAAACAGACCTGTCCTGTGTGCATGGGGGAAAATGGAGTGCATTAGTTCTCTTTGCTCCCAGAAATAACCCACTTGCCCTCTCAGGTGTGAGCAATGTCCCTCCAGACAGGCTCTGTGGCCACTGCCCTTTCTTCCTCCAGAGAGAGCAGCTTGGCCACGTCAAAACCCTCAGAGCAGACCCCTGAATATGTCAGCACATGGAGGGCTGAGCCCATGATGGCCACACAGTAAGTCGGGATGAATCTCTCCAGTTCTGAGCTCCTGCTCTGTCCCAGGCTCCCCCTCCTGAGTGTTAATGAGCCATGTCCTGCAGGATTCCTGGGTAACTACCTGCTTCCTGCTCAGACCTCAATCATGTCTGGATCACCACCACCTGCAGAGGTCTGTCCTGCAGACCTTGACTCAGCAACGGATGCATAAATGCACTCTCACACCCATTACAGTGATTAGAGTGGGCCAGGGATGGTCATCGGCTGCTTTCAGAGGGCAATTGCAGCCAACTGACCAAGACTCCCTCTCCATCCTCATATTTATTCAGGATACATGTCAGAACAGAGGCTCTAAATCAACATGCTCGTGGATAATTAACATGGTTAAAAGAGTGGTTTTACGAACGATAAAAGCTTTAGGTTCTGGGGCCCAGAGTAAACATTATTCATGCGTAATTCCCCTTTGACCTCCCCTGAGAGGGTCATCCTGCAGAAAGGTTACATGATCAAACAAATCAGAGTAGAGACAAAGGGATGTGGAGTAAAGAGACTTAGCTGGGGAAATTTGATTGCTCTTTTACCCTATGACTTAAAATTCTAACGTCATGAACAGGCTGCCTTCAGTCTGTTCCATCAAAACCTTTAGGCCTTCCAAAAGGTTTGAGACTATATTCTTCTAACTTTCCCTAACATTTCCCTAATATTTTGCCAGCCGCCCCGAGTGAACCCCAACATCCTGCGGCACCACCATGGGAAAGGTGTGGGGACCACAGGACAACCAGCTGGGCAGAGAAGAGAGGACATCTGAGATGGTCAGGAAGAACGTGAAAAGCCCTGATCCCCAGCTCAGCTGCCAGACCCCAGGGACCAAGAGAATGACAGAACTTTCCCTGTGACCATGGGACTCACAGGCCCCACTGAGCAACCAGCACAGGCCTCTCCTCCCAAGAGGCATGAGAGATTTACCCTGCACACCTCCAGGAAGGATGGTTTCCTCTGGGACACCCAGGTCCTGAATGTCCATCCTTGGAAGCTGCAGCCAAGTTAGACGCAATCAGAGAAAGGAAGGGTCCCTCTCACCAGCCAACACTCAGCTCACCCACAGCACAGTCAGGCGTCCCTGTGACAGGGAACTGATACAGCCCCAGGCCCCTGCACTGAAAGGAAGAGCCAGATGGGGATGAGAAAGGGCAAAGGGTGTGAATGTGCATCCTGACCCAGAGCCATGGGGACAGCAGGAGGCTGAGGCTCAGGACTGTGCTTGCCCAACCTATAGGGTATGTGTGTGACTGTATGTCTCTGTGTGTGTCTCTTTTGTGAGTGTGTGTCTGTGTTTCTGCACATAGCGTGTGTAGAAGTGGGTGAGAGAATCACTGCTGAAGGAGGCAGAGCAGTTCCCAGGGGCCTGAAACACAGAAAAAAGGAAAAAGAGAAGGAGGGAAAAGGAGGCAGGACTGAGGGGAGGGGACGAGAGGTGTCCTGGGTACAGACCCCACCCATGAGACTGATAAGTGCTCCTGCCAGGGAAGAGGCTCAGTGCAGAAGGAGGAAGGACAGCAGAGCTGGCAGCCGGGATCTGAAAGTTTCTGGATCCCAGGCTCATCTCCACAGAGGAGGACACGCAGGCAGCAGAGACCATGGTGTTCCCCTTAGCACCTCCCTGCACACAGCGCATCACCTGGCAGGGGTTCCTGCTCACAGGTGAGGAGAGCACAGGAGGAGGAAGTGCAGTTACTGGCTGGGGTCTCCTGGGGAGGAGGGGGCTCTAAAAAAGAAACAAGGCTCTGTTGGAGCCTAGATAGGGGGAAAATACACCAGAAAGGGACAGGGGTCAAAACGGGAAAATCTCAGTGAACTGGAATTGGTAAGAGGCAAGAAAATCTCAAGTGTTCTGTTTTCCTGGTTAATTATCACTGGCCACTACATTTCATAAAATGAGAATAACTATATCAATGACACTTAAAAACATAAGCAGGGCATGAAACAGTGTCCTCAGCCAAAAACCTCAACGGTTGGAAAAGGAAAAAAACACCACCAGGATGTGGAGGGCCCCGGGATCTCTCACATCTACGGGAGTCTGCAGTCTTTCCCAGGTACTAGGGTGCAACCAAGATCACAAAGCGTCTGTCCTCACGGAGCTCATGCTCTCATGGGGAGGAAGACAAACGTGCAAAGAGATCTAGAATGTGAGGTCAGGTGTTGACAAGAGCCCTGGAGGGAACAGAGCAGAGAAAGGGCAGAAAGGGAAACCCAGGGTCTCCGGAGGAGGTGTCAAGAAAGAAGGCTTCTAAGGCTGCCCTGATGTGAACAGGATCTGAGGGCAGTGGGGAGGGAGCCAGGCAGCCCTCAGAGAAGAGGATTCCAAACAGCAAAAAGGCCAAGGTCAGAAGTGTTGAAGGAATGAGGGTCATGCTGCTGACCTTGACCCAGTAGAACAGTAGGACACACACACACACACACACACACACACACACACGAGGTGTATGTGTGTGTCTCTTCAAGGCTGAGGATTGAAGAGACCTTCTCAGGACTCAGAGCCCCATCTTTACACCCCAATACAAAGCTCTCCATATTGACAGATGCTCTCTCTACCTCCTAGCATCAGTTTTAAACTTCTGGAACCCACCCACCACTGCCCAAGTCATGATCGAAGCCCAGCCACAGGTTGTTTCAGAAGGGAAGGATGTTCTTCTACTTGTCCACAATTTGCCCCCAAATCTTATTGGCTACATCTGGTACAGAGGGAAAATCAAGGACAACGACCATTACCTCACAGCATATTTAATAGACACTCATGAAATTATATTTGGGCCTGCATACAGTGGACGAGAAACAATATATTCCAATGCATCCCTGCTGATTGAGAAGGTCACCCTGAATGACGCAGGATCCTACACACTGCAAGTCACCACGCACGGTGATAGGAATAAAGGAATAACTCGACATTTCACCTTACACCGTGAGTGATTCCACAGGATCCCTGGGTGGTGTCGGGTGGGAGGGTGGTCACTTCTACTTTGCACACACAGGATTGTCAGACCTGGACTGTTTGTGTTTCTCTCTGCGTTATGTCCCATGTTGGGGTTTGGGCATTTAGCACAGGACACACACAATGGGGGACAAACTTCCACAGATCAGAATTCCTTTCCTGCATCCAGACCCCACAGACATTCGCTGCAGAGGAAGGACAGTCTGATGGGGGACTCAGCAGGAGATCAGTCTCAGCCAAGCATCTCATGCCCTCTCCATAATCCTGACCCTGAGGAAGACCCTGGAGAATGGAGTAGGGCTTGGCCTGAGGGGTCCCCTGGGATACTCTCAGAGCAGCTCAGCCCTAGAAGCCCCAACTCCAGACCCTATCCCAAAATCCTTACTCCAGATAAAGCTGAGGAGCCTGTGCGAGGGCCGGGTTGGGTCTTCCTGAGCAGGGCTTACTGGGAGTGAGGTTTTACCAGCTGTCTGAGGACTGTGGCTCCTGGAGCTGCTCACCAGCCAGGGCTTATCTCTCAGAGCCTCATCTGGGCAAGGACAGAACCTTCTTCACCCGATACTCAGAGTAGAGAGGACAGAAAGACAAGCTTTGTAGGCCATCAGCCAACTACCTTGGGAGGTTTAGGACACTCCATAGAAAGTCCAGTGTCCCCAGAAGCAGAAACAGAAGACAGAAGATGTACCTGGCAGCAGCTTGTCCACAGGGATCTGACCTAAAGGTGCTCTCTCATGGAGGCAACTCATAATAAATGCGGTTTGTGGGAACACCTCCTCTGTGCCAAGCATTAGGTCAGGTGAGTAATTTAAAGTGTATTTACAGATAGCATGAAAAGCCACAGACTTTGATGGAGAAAAAGCTTATTTGATGGAGAGAAAACTGAGGCACAGGAAGGCACAGTCACCAAACCAGAGTCACACAAACACCAAGGGCAGGTCAGAGTCCCGTGAGGTCTGTCTGCAGCCACAGGCCCATCCTCTCCACCAAAAGTGAGGGCTTACTGGGGTCTAAGGACCCTACAGTCATTTACTGGCTCAAATCCTTTCTTCTTAGGCATCCAAACCTCAGAGAAGTGAGGGCAAATGGACCGTTGATTAGTTTGTACTCCACAACTAAATCGCCGGCCTCAACTGTCAGAGTCAGGGCAAAACTGTCCCGGCCTCCCCCTTAGATCTTAACCCCGATCACTGAATCTAAAATCCGGTGTTTCCCAAAGTGGTGACGTCACTCTCATGAGAGGATACAGGAGAGGCCTTTGTTTTCTTTCCCCATTCACACCCTGCACCAGCACAGGCCCAGTGGGAGACACATACTCAGGAGTTCTCACGTCGAAAATGAAGGAATTGAATGAAGGAAGGAATGATCCGTAACCTCTTTAGGGACTGGATCCTGGATGCAGAATCCTAGGAGGTTCTAGCCACACCTGTTCTTTGTCCTTCCTAGACTGACACCTATGTTTCATCCCCCTCTACCTCTTGCCCTAAAGCCACCCCACCTCATGTGACTTTGAATCTCCTTGGCCACCGGAAGGTTTTCAGGGCTCCCTGGACCTCGACTGTGGCACTGGGGGCACCTGGTCCCTCGGGACTCTGAGGTCACTGTAGCCCCCTCTGCTCACTGCCATGGGTGTCTCTGGCTCTCTCTGCTCCTCCGTGTCCCTCATCTTCCTCCCCCTTCATTCTAACTGGCAAGGCGTGTCCTGCAAAATTTCCTCCACCTTAGGACTTCTCCAGACATTCCCTCTAACTAGGCTGATGATTCTGTTCCCTTCCCACTCACAGTTTGCCCTGGCCCACCTCCCACAATTAGGAAAGGCACAGAAATCAGCTGGAGTTGCCGCTCCTGCCAGGACATCTCAAGCCAATGTCCCCAGGTCACTAAGAGAATGAGCTTCCACTGTGTCCCCATCTAGGGCTCTTTCCCTGTGTGAGGCTGACCTGTGGAAAACACCATGGGGCAGGGATGGGCAGTACCTCCATCCACTCCTATAACTGCCAGACCAGTTCTTCTGGCCACCTGCACAAACAATACCAACTTATAGAGAGAGTGATTTGCAGTAAAGAAAGATTTTAATTACTCCAAATCTGCCAAACAGGAGGACAGAGGTTTATTATTTCTCAAATCAGCCTCCCCAGTGGATCAAAAGTTAGAGATTTTCAAGGAGTTGGCCAGGCGCAGTGGCTCATTCATGTAATTCCAGCACTTTGGGAGGCCGAAGTGGGTCAGGAGATCAAGACCATCCTGGCTAACACGGTGAAACCCTGTCTCTACAAAAAATACAACAAAATTAGCAGGGCGTAGTGGCACATGCCAGTAGTCCCAGATACTCGGGAAGCTAAGGCAGGAGAATCACTTGAATCTGGGAGCTGGAGGTTGCAGTAAGCTGAGACTGTGCCACTGCACTCCAGCCTGGGAGACACAGCAAGACTCTGACTCAAAAAAAAAAAAAAAGATTTTCCAGGAGTTTCAGGGACACAGGACTAAAAAATAAGTACTGCTAATTGTTTGGGGATGAAATCATGCAGGTGGGGGGAAATGATCTGTCTTTGTGGAATCCGCCTCTAGGTGGGTACCACATGACTGGATGAGCCATTAGTCTTTGGTATGGATGATGTCGGCTGGTTGCCAGAATGCAAAATCTGAGAAACATCTCAAAAGACCAATCTGAGGTTCTACAATAGTGATGTTATCTACAGGAGCAATTAGTCACATATTTTGTAAACTCCGGCCTAATGACATTGGAACAGTAAGGGATTATAGACTGTGCCTACATTTTAGCAGAATTCAGGCTGCTCCTATAATCTTAATCTCATGATCTTTCATTAGTTTTACAAAGGCAGTCCCTGGGCAATAAGGGAATTAGTTTCACAGAGGAACGATTATCACTCTTGCTTCAAAGCTAAAGCATAAACTAAATTCCGCCCATGGTTAGCCTGGCCTATGCCCAGGAATGAGTGAGGACAGCCAGCCTGAGGCTAGACACCGGATGGAGTCGGCCATCTAGTTTGCTCTCACTGTTGTCATCTTTGCACTGACTCATCGGGGTGTCACAGGCTGGACAAGCCTGCAGTCCCCAAACCCCATGGGCTCATTTCACCCATGTCACTCGTGATTACATCCGCAACCTGCTGTGGAGCTCACATTCTCCAGTCACTTCCTAGAGGCTTCTGGTTTCCTGTCAGGCACATAACAAGCTGGAGATTTGTCATTCAGTTCCAACAGCAAGTAAAACACTGAACAAACTCAAAACTCAACAACTCTTCAAAATCCCTCAGAGATGTGAGGTCTCAGTGCCAACTGACCCACATATTGGAGAGAGTGACAGGCAAAGACAGATCAGCAACCTCATCTGAGCACAAACCCCGGCACTGAAACCCCAGTGGGAACCAGTGCTGGGGACAGAGAACCTGAACTGTAACTGGTGAGTTGCCAAAGAATCAATGCGGACAAGACCCAGAGGGAAACACTCGAGGGGATGGACCACTTTTGAGAACAGGGGCACTTTTTGTGACTCTTAGCTTCTGGAGCTCTACCAGGTTTTTGCAGTGAATATTCACTAAAAATATCCTCATCCTTTCAGTGGGGGGAGGGTAAAGGAACGACCTGAAGATATGCCAGTGAATTCTATTATTCTTAATAAGACCTGCCTTTAAGAGAAACTATTTTACCACAGCCTAATCAGCTAGGGT
Source organism: Aotus nancymaae (assembly GCF_030222135.1). Taxonomy (NCBI): domain Eukaryota; kingdom Metazoa; phylum Chordata; class Mammalia; order Primates; family Aotidae; genus Aotus; species Aotus nancymaae. The sequence goes on along the minus strand of NW_026988441.1, from coordinate 11,386,101 downwards.
TTTGTCAGAGCCTAAATGGCCCGGAGGAGAGAAAATATCCAACTCCAAATTCCTCTAGCCATTATGTCTCACCTATAATGAGGACAAACCTGAGAGGCTCCAGGTTTTTGTGTCCTGGGCTGTGAATGTCACAAGTGCTCCTTGTGACATTAAAAGCCCAGGGGCACTCGTGACATTCACAGTCCAGGGCACAGACCTCATCCAGGACCACAGAACCCTTCCCTCTCCACTCAGTATCACATCACTGAATGCCTGCTCTCTCAAGTCCCTTTACCCACTACATCATGTCTGACTTTCCACAAATCATACGAGACAGACTATGACAAAATATATATATATATGCAATTTGAAAAGCAAGGATCAGAACAAAGCATAGATGTGACAGATGTGTTGAAATTATCAGACTGGGAATTTTTTTTTTTTTTTTGAGATGGAGTTTTTGCTCTTGTTGCCCAGGCTGGAGTGCAGTAGCATGATCTCAGCTCACTGCAACCTCTCCTTCCAAGGTTCAAGTGATTCTCCTGCCTCTGCCTCCTGAGTAGCTGGGATTACAGGCTCCTGCCACCATGCCTGGCTAATTTTGTATTTTTAGTAGAGATGCATTTCTCTATGTTGGTCAAGTTGGTCTCAAACTCCCAACCTCAGATGATCTACCTGCCTCGGCCTCCCAAAGTGCTGGGATTACAGGTGTGAGCCACTGCACACAGCCCACACTGGGAATTTAAAAGAAATGTCATTAAGGGTCATAATTTAAAAAGTAGACACCATGCAGGAACAGATGAATGATGTAAGCAGAGAGATGATTATTCTAAGAAAGAATCGACAGAAATGCTAGAGATAAAAAATACTGTTAGAGAAATGAAGAATGCCTTTGATGGGCTTACTGATGGACTGGACACAGCTGAGGAAAGAATCCCTAGCTGGAGGACGTGTCAATAGGAACATCCAAAACTGAAACAGGAAAGCTCAAAAAGGGTGGAAAAAAGCAGAACAACATATTCAACTACATGTTTAATATTTTGTATTGCAAATAGCAATTTTTAAATTTTATAGTTGTGGGTGAACTACAAAGTCTGTAACATACATGTAATGGGAATACCGGTGGTTTGGGGGAGCTGTTGGAGGTGGTGAGGTGGGTGCTATCTGATGGTTTTACTGTCTGTTCCACATACACCTGTTTCTTCATGATGATGCCATTTTCATAAGTTGGGGTTCTTCATGTGGAGAGACACACAAGCCACTGGCATCTCACTTAGACTCTTCCTAATTAACATGAACTTAAACTCTAGTTGTGTTTCCTGAGGTTACGAGAAAATGAAGAAAGCATTTCACATACGTGTTGTGGGCTCCTCCCCATTTTTCCTAACTCTGCACAGAAATGAGAAGCAGGGAGCTCTTTCTATATTTACTAACACAACACACATCACTTCTCTTAATTTGGCATCATTCCTCCCTTTATGTAATTGACACACCTAAGACTCTCTCTCTCACCAGTTCTGTCCTTTGATTGGGACTCTCTACTTGGGGAGTGGCTCATTTCAACTCACCTTCGGCTTCTTCCTTTGAGCATAGTGTGATCCTGCTGGAATTCACAACACACCTAAACCTTATTTTGCTATCAAGAGAAATACTACTACCAGCAATTGATCATAGTTGTTTGGACCATCAATAAAAATGTCCACTTATGAAAAAATTTTCATGTTGCCACCAAATATTTTTTGTTACTAGAGTCAGAACATAACATGAGGTCTGAACTCCTGACAACTTTTACATTATTACAAATTGAGCAGCCAAAATCTAAAAATCCAAAATCTGAAATGCCCCAAAATCCAACACTTCTGACCACTTCTGTGATGCAAAAAAGAAGTGCTCACTGGAGCATTCTGGATTTAAACTTTTTCAGATTTTGGATGCTAAACCATTAAGTACACTGCAAATATTCCAAAATCAAACCAAGCTAGAAATCCAAAACACTTCTGGTTTTAGGCTTTCTGCATAAGGAATCCTTTATTCATATAAACTATAGGCATGAAGCTGTACAGCAGATCTCTAGAACCTCCTCATCCTGCATAACTGAAACTGCACACCCATTGAACAATGCCCTATTCTCCTGACCCCAGCTCCTGGCAACTACCATTCTATTCTCGGACTCACTCTGGAATTCGCTGATATGAGGTCCATAGAGTAGTCAAAATCCTGGAATCACAGAGTAGAATGTCTAATGAGACAAAGTATCTGCAAGACTTCTTCCCAAATTTTGGTCTCATGTCCAAACACATATGATCCATGAGGTGCAGATTTCCAGCAGTTCCTGCTCCCGCTTTCCACCAGTCAGTTCTGCATTTGCAGACATCCACATGTATTTCTAGAAAGATCCACATGGTCCTCACCTTTGCTCTACATGGGGAAAGAGAGTATCATGAACCCAGAACAGGGAACATGGTCTTGCTCCAAAGCTGCCAGCTCTTGCCTGTCCCCTTCACTCTTTCTAGATCCTTCCTTGGACTCTGCTCTATCTTTAGAGTCACTGGCTCAAGTCAGTCACTATGAAACCCCTGGGGGAAACTGCCCCACCTTGTGCCTCCACTGCCTGATGGCTGAACTGACCTCCAGGCTTGCCCCTGGCCTCCCCTGTGTTACTTCTGCTGAAGTACCCAGTCCCAGGCCAGGCTGCCCAGTACCCACAGGGTACCCAAAGGACAATGGTAAGTTCCATCATCACTCATCTCTAGGATGTTCTTGGAAAGGGAAGCTGCAGAGAAAACATACCAGGGGGAAAATTAAAACTGAACCTGAAAAGATTCCAGCAGCTGCATGTTCCAGGTGAGGACCACAAGGTGGGCCAGGCAGGCAGCTGGAGAGGGAGGAACTCAGAGATGCACCAGGAGCTGTTACTCTTGGTCTTGTGCCTTTGCATGACCCAACAGAGCTGCTCCATTCATGCTGGAGAAAGTCTGTACTTCTCCCACATAAAGCAGGCAGCCTCACTATCTCTGAGCCCTCAGATTGCCATGCATCTGTCTTGTAACACACACACACCTGCCATGGGGTTTTAAGGACTTCAGTAGACTGAGAGGTGGGAGATGCCAACTCTCACTGAAAAATGCCTTTGGAGGAATCAAAGGTGCCACACAGGGTAATCTTCTCTCTGTTATCTGCACAGTGGAGACTCCCAAGCCCTCCATCACCAGCAGCAACTCAAACCCCAAGGAGGCCGACACTGTGACCTTAACCTGTGAACCTGAGATTCGGGATGCAAGCTACCTGTGGTGGATAAATGGTCAGAGCCTCCCAATCAGTAGCAGGTGGGAGCTGTCCAATGGCAACAGAACCCTCATTCTATTCAGTGTCACGGAGAATGATGCAGGACCCTATGAATGTGAAGTGAAGAACCCAGTGAGTGCCAGTCGCAGTGATCCAGTCACCCTGAATGTCCTTCGTGAGTATTGTCTGTTCCTCTGTGGGCCCAGGCTTCCATCCCAGATACACATGGCCAGCGACCAGGCCACTCAGGTCCAAGTACAGAGACCTTTACCCCTGGACATCGAAGCTGGCCATGATTTTCTGCCCTGGGCAAACCAGAGTAGGCCTAGCCTTAATCAAAAAAGGGAAGAAAGGGGCTGCTCCTGTCACAGGAGGCTAAGGGTCCACAGCTTGTGATGAAAGAAACAGGTGAGTGTCTCAGGCTCCAGATCAGTGAACACAGCAGGGGTTTGCCTGGGACTTCGGTGCTGTGACTTGGTTCACAGGGTCACTCTGGCCCTTCCACAGATCAGGAGCTTCCCCTTCCCCCTGACAATATCACCTGTGGCTTTATTCTCTTTGCTCCAGATGGCCTGGATGCCCCTACCATTTCTTCTTCATACAACTATTACCATCCAGGGGAAATCCCCAAGGTCTCCTGCCTCACAGACTCTCACCCACTGGAAGAGCATTCTTGGCTGATTGATGGGAAGTTCCAGCAATCAGCACAAGTGTTCTTTATCCCCAAAATCACTAAGACATGGAGGGGTCTATAACTGTGTCATCCATAACTCAGACACTGGCAGAACACATCTCATAATCAAGAGGATGACAGTCCCTGGTAAGTGGATCCCTAGAGCACTGGCAATGTTTCCCAGTGAGGTCTATCTGGATAGCAGGAAACAGCCACCTGCCCTCTGCAAAGGGAGAGGGGACATCAAAAACCCATGACAGGGAATGTTTCTACTCCAAAGCCACCAGCTTTGGCCTGTTCACTGCACTCTTTCTAGATGATTCTCTAGACTATACGCTAACAATAAACAATCTGAAAGGAAATTAAGAATTTCAATTGACATTAACATCAAAAGGAATAAAATATTTTGAAATAATTTTAACCAGAAAGGTCAAAGGATTCTACTCTGAAAACTACAAAACATTGCTGTAAGAAATTAAAGATGACATCAATAAATAGAAAGACATTTCATTTGCATGGACTTGAAGACTCAATACTGTTAGGAAGACAGCATTACCCAAAGTGAGCTGCAGTTTCAGCCCAACCCCTACCAGAATCCCAGTAACAGTTTCTGCAGAATTAGAAACATCTGTCCTAAATCTGACCTGACAGGCTCTTATTAATGACTGCCACAACAAAGACACTGAGAGAAAGAAGCAACCATGGGAAGGTTGAAAGTTCTGATGACACAGAAAATAACAACCAGCCCTTCTCACATCCCAAAGCATTCAAAAATATACGAGTGCAGCAGGGCCAGTATGGAATTCACCAAAGACTGATCACCAAGCTAGAAACGTGGTGAGGAACAAAAGAAGGCAGGAATATATCTGACTTGTCACCTCCCACTTTTACCTACTAATCTGATGCTGAAAGGAAATGCTCACTGGAGTATTTTGGATTTTGAATCTTTCAGATTTGGGATGCAAATCAGTAAGTGTATGGCAAATATTTCAGAATCAAAAAATGTCAGAAATAAAAAACCCTTTTCATCCTAAGTCTTATGCATAGGAAATACTCAATCTGTGTGAACTACAGGCATCAAGCTGTAGAGCACATGTCTAGAACCTCCCCATCTCCCATAACTGAAACTGCACACCCATCAATAACTCCTTATTCTCCCCACTACCAGCTCCTGGCAACCAGCAGTCTCTCCTCTGATTCATTCTGGAATCCACTTATATGAGGTCCCTAGAGCAGTCAAACCCATGGAATCAGAGAGTAGAATGTCCAATGAAAGAAAATATTTGCAAAACTTCTTCCCAAATTTCTGTCTCATATCCATCAAACACTCATGGTCCGTGAGGACCAGATTTCCAGCAGTTCATGCTCCCCATTTCCGCCAGTCAGCCCTGCATTTGCAAATGTCCACGTGTACTGCTAGAAGGATTTCCATGGTCCTCACCTGCCCTCTGCAGAAGGAGAGGAAACTTCAAGAACCCAGGACAGGGAATATGGTTCTGCTCCAAAGCCACCAGCTCTTGCCTGTCCCCTTCACTCTTTCTAGGTCATTCCTTGGACTCTGCTCTATCTTTAGAGGTCACTGGCTCAAGTCAGGCACTATGAAACATCTGGGGAAAACTGCCCCACCTTGTGCCTCCACTGCCTGATGGCTGAACTGACCTCCAGGTTTGATAGATGTCTTTGTTGTGGCAGTCATTAATAAGAGCCTGTCAGGTCAGATTTAGGACAGATGTTTCTAATTCTGCAGAAACTGTTACTGGGATTCTGGTAGGGGTTGGGCTGAAACTGCAGCTCACTTTGGGTAATGCTGTCTTCCTAACAGTATTGAGTCTTCAAGTCCATGCAAATGAAATGTCTTTCTATTTATTTATATCTGAGTCTATCTGGTCTCCCCTGGCTTATTTCTGCTGAAACATCCAGTCCTAGGCCAGGCTGCTCAGTACCTTCAGGGTTTCAGGACAATGGGAACTCCCATTATTACTCATCTCTAGAATGTCCTTGGAAAGGGAAGCTGCAGAGAAAATACACCTAAGGGGGCAAAGTAGGATGGAATTTGGAAGGGACCCAGCAGTCAAACATTCCAGGTGAGGAACCCAAGGTGGGCCAGCCAGTCAGCTGATTAGGGAAGGACTGGGAGGGGCACCAGGGGCTGTGACTCCCACTCACATGTCTGTTCATGACCCAACACTGCTGCTCAATTCACACCTGAGAAAGCCTGTGCTTCCCTAAGACAGAGCTGGTGGCCTCACTGTCTTGGAGCCCTTAGATCATCGTACATCTGTCTTGTGACACACATACCAGCCATTGGCCTTCAAGGACTTGGGTGGGCTGATAGGTGGGAGATGCAACTCTGATTGAAAGATGCCTGTGGAGGAATCAAAGATGCCACACAGGGCAATCTTCTCTGTGTTATCTCCACAGGGCAGCTGCCCAAAGCCTCCATCACCATCAACAAATTCAATGCCGTGGAATATGACGATCAGGTAACCTTAACCTGTGTACCGGAAATTGGACATGCCACCTACCTGTGGTGGGTTAATGGTCAGAGCCTCCCGTTCAGTCCCAGGATGCAATGGTCTGATGACCACAGGACCCTCACTCTACAGAGCGTCACAAGAAATGACAGAGGATCCTATGAATGTGGAATACAGACATCAATTGGTGCCATTCTCAGTGACCCAGTCACCCTAAATGTCCTCTGTGAGTATCTTTTGTTCCTCTGTGGGTCAGGCCACCAGCTCAAATCCAAACAGCCAGAGGTCAGGACTCTCAGTCTCTCTCAGGTTCAAGTACAACACCTTTACTTCTGGACACCCGAGCTGGCCATGACTTCTTGCCCTGGGAAACCTGGGTGGGCACAGTCTTGACCAAGAATATAGGGGGAGGGATGCTCTTGTCATGGGAGACTTGGGGTCAACAGCTTGTGATGGGAGAAACAGGTGAATACTTCAGGCTTTGGCTCAGTGAACACAGAGGGGGTTTGGCTGGGACTTCAGGGTGTGTCTTAGCTCAGAGGAACACTGTATCCCTTTAACTGACCAGGACCATCCCCTTCCCTCGGAGGAGGTTACCTGTGGCTTTATTCTTTTGCTCCAGATGGTCCAGACTTCCCCAGGATTTCTCCTTCAGATACCCTTTACCGTCGAGGAAGAAACCTCCACCTGTCCTGCTTCGCAGACTCTAACCCACCAGCAGAGTATCTTTGGATTGTTAATGGGACATTTCTGCCACCAGGAAAAGAGGTCTTTGTCCCCCAAATCACTGAAAAGAATAGTGGGCTCTATGGTTGTTTTGCTCATAACTCAGTCACTGGCAATGGAAACTTCGCATTCAAGAAGATCAAAGTCGTTGGTAAGTGAATCCCAGCATCATTGGCAGTAGGTTTTTAGATGGAGTCTATCTGGCTTTCAGAGAAAGTCAGGAAAACATTTTTATTCCCAGCCTGTGTCCCATAGGCACAAGCAAATCCTAAATTCTCCTCCTGAACCCTCCCAATTGGTCTCTACAGACTCTGTTTTCCTTGTTTTTCTGATTTCTCATGACTGACCTTGTGTCCGGCCTGAGCAATGTAGGGAGGGGGCTTTGTCATGCCTGAGCCCTATGCGGTGGAAGAGGCTTCACAGAGGGACAAGAAGGAGAGGCCTCAAGATCAGTCGCTTCTCGTTGTCACCAACACATCCCTTTCTGTCACGTCTTTGTTTTCTTTTACCTACTGCATGAGCTTCAAGAAACATCTGAGGCTTTGAAACAAGCTCACGCTTTTCCCCCAGATGAGAGGAGGAAGCCCCTTGGATGAGGGAGGAGCAGCTCAGACTCTGCTCCCTGCTCTGCCTCAGGCTGCTCTGTGACTGGCCCTGCCTGACTGCACCTGGGGTGGGACCACTGTGTGTGGAGAAAGAGCCCTAGTGGCCTGTCCTGAATTTGGCTAAATCGAGTTGCCAGTTGAAGGCAAGTGTCCCCTGGGTCAGCCTGCAGGGAAATAAGCAGATGGGAAGCCTCAGGGAGGACTCCTGAGCTGTGTCCTGGCTCTGACATCAGTGGCTGTATGAGGCTGTGGGCACAGCACATGGGACACAGTACAGAGGACAGTGAGTAACGTACAGTTGGAGACATACTGAGATTCACCCATGGGGACTCTGCATGGGAGGGGAAGGGCAGTGCCAAAAAGTGTGTGTGTGTGTGTGTGTGTGTGTGTATATATATATAGACTTTATATATACATAGTCTATATAAAGCATATAGTATATAATATATAAGTATATATAAGTTTATATATATATGTCTGTAAGCCTATATATATGTCTTTGTAGACATATATATATATACTGTATACTATATATTGTATATATATAGTATAAGTACTATACTATAAAGATGCAACCACAAAGAGGTGAAATATTCTAATGGTATAGAAAAAAGCAATGGCCCTTTCTGACGTCCCAAAGCCTTCAAAAATATCTGAGTACAGCATGGCCAGTATGGAGTTGACGGAAGACTCACTGCCAATCTAGAAACATGGTGAGAGGAATTTTTAAAAACTGAAACTGCAGGAATACAGTTGGCTAATCACTGCCCAGCACCCTTTCCACAAGAATTATGTATTTCTTGAAGGAACAATTAGAGACTACTTCATGCTGCATGCTGGTTCCTGGGGCACCCGACTGTAAAATAACATCACTTTCATATTTTTTTTTCTTTTTTTTTTTTTTTTGAGACGGAGTTTCGCTCTTGTTACCCAGACTGGAGTGCAGTGGCGCGATCTCGGCTCACTGCAACCTCCACCTCCCAGGTTCAAGCTATTCCCCTGACTCAGCCTCCTGAGTAGCTGGGACTACGGGTGTGCACCACCACGCCTAGCTAATTTTTGTATTATTAGTAGAGATGGGCTTTCACCATCTTGGCCAGGCCATAACTGAGACATGAGAAAAAGATGCAACCACAAAAAGGTGAAATTTTCTAATGGTATAGAAAAAAGCAATGACCTTGGTCTTGAACTCCTGGCCTCATGATCCACCAGCCTCGGCCTCTCAAAGTTCTGGGATTACAGGCATGAGCCACTGCGCCCAGCCTTCTTTTCTTTCCATGACAGATGCTTCAGAATGAAGTTCTCTTGGCTTCTCAGCTGGGGCCACTGTCGGCATTATGATTGGAGTGCCGGCCAGGGTGGTTCTGATGTAGCAGCCCTGGTTTAGTTTCTGCATTTCAGAAAGACTGGCAGATCCAATGGCCTTCCCCCTTGTCCTATTTCCTACAGGACTGACTGCCAGGCTTGGGAGAGGGAAAGAACTTCTTTGCCTCTATCTGGACCAGATCTCCTCCTCCTCCCACTAAACTGCTTCTCAGCACTAATTCCTGCAGGTCGCTTCCTCCTTGGTGTCCATGCTCTCTGGATCCCCAGTTTCTCTTAGAAATCATTATCCCCAGCCTCTTCTCATTTGTTTCCCAGATTCAATACTTTGTAAAACCCTCCTGGTCCTTTTTAAACATCTCTCGCTTGTGTCACTCTCTCCATTTCCATAAAACCTCCACAGTTGCTTGAAGTACTGATTGACTTCTTGTCTCCAGCCTTTGAAATGTTCCCTGCATATGACTGCCTCATTACCTTCCTGAAATCTAGTGAATTCACCTAATCCAGAATCCTCAGGGTTCTACTCTAGCCTATTTGATATGTTCACATTTCTGCTTTTTACTAATCCTTCTCACTTCCTTTACCTTTATTCCCTAGTGTAAGTTTTCCATCCTAATAGAACTGTCTTCCTCCACATCCCTGCCCCTCCACCCCACATATACATAGAATTCGTACTTTCAATGCTATGCCTAAAATCAGGGTGATCCCGCTCCACCATCTGCCCTTCAGATTTACTCACACCCTCATCACAAGTAAACTCTGACCTCATGGAGAACAGAGACTCTAGCATTAATGTGTGAACCCGAGATTCAGGACACAACCTACCTGTGATGGAGACTTTTTCCCTGATGACCAATTCATGTGTTTATGAAAGATACAGAAATGAAGCAGGCAAGGTCCCTTCCCCAGGAATCATAAAGCCTAAGACAGGAGATAAGACCTGAAAATAATCATGATACCATAATACAAAGAAGGGAGGCCAGGCATGGTGGTTCATGCCTGAAATCCCAGCACTTTGGGAGGCTGAAGCAGGCAGATCATCTGGTGTCAGGAGTTCGAGACCAGCCTGGGCAACATGGTGAAACCCCATCTCTACTAAAAATATAAAAATTAGCTGGATGTGTTGGTGGGTGCCTATAATCCCAGCTACTCAGGAGGCTGAGGCAGGAGAATTGCATGAGCCCAGAAGGCAGAGGTTGCAGTGAACTGAGATCATGCCACTGCACTCCAGCATGGGCAACAGAGCAAGCAAGACTCTGTTTCAAAAAAAAAGAGGAAAGAAAGAAAGAAATGAATGCCACAAGAAATTGGAGAATTCTGAAATATAGGAACACATTGGAATCACTGGGAAACATTTTTATAAGTGGATGCTCTAGCCCCATCCATAAATTGTGATTTAATGACCATTAAATCAAACGGATTATAGAGTGGGACCCAGGCATTGGTAATTTTTAAGTCTTCTGAGATGCTACTAACATGTAACTAGAATAGAGAACCCCTGTTCTAATAGGTAGAATTCAGACCTACATCAATGATTTTTAGCTAGGAGTATCGGAATTACCTAGGGAACTTTTTCAACATACAGAAACCTATACTTTGTTGGCCCTACTCATTAATGGGCTACACAAAAACTAAGTAATCCATCTGAGAAACAGAAGGTAAATGGAAAAGCCACCTCATTTGATATGTTAAATTATATGGAAAGCATTGTCAAATGATAAGTAATACGCGATGCTAAACTGTCTCTAATTTATATTTATGAGTGTGTTACTGAGTGTTCCAAAATTATGAGTCCTAGAAATCTATTATCAGTCATAATGTCATATGCCACAGTAGTACCTAAGTTTCTGTGTGAGCCATGTCTTTATCATAATGAACTCTAATCAGGTTTCTAACCATAGTCATTTTCAATCTTGGTCATTCACAGACAGCTGTTTTGACTTCTTCTCAAAGCAGTTGCAATCAGCTACAGTCCAAAGTTGCTTCTTCTTCAAAAAGATTTATAAAAAAGACTCTGACAAGTACTCTTGAACATAAGTTTCTGATAACTTTAAGATCATACCTCCGGACATTCTAAGAACTTAGAATTTTAATAAACAGGCTGACATTTTCATGAATTTGCCAACCAAGAATAAGCAGGAAAGAAATCAATTTCTTTGGACTAAATAATAATAATGAGGATAATATTTTTATGATTTTTTATTTGGAAATTTGCCGATTCTTTAAATGTTTTGTTTTCCAGATTTATGACTTTTTTCTCTTTTAAGCAATCTACAGCTTATAGCCATTTGGTAAAGTACACTTTTGTGAACAAAAACAGAAATATTTATTTGTGCTCCTTACCTGACTGCCCCAGGAATGGGGAACTATTCATGAGTATTTATATGATTATGGTAACACAGTTATTTGCACAAGTTCAGTAAGAATCTGCCCTTTCTATAACAGGACACATTTGAAACAACTGGTTATGTTACCAAGGCTTTGACTGGGATGTTATATTTGAGAATATACACAGAATGAGGCCACAGGTACTGCAGGCAAATTCGGAAGTTAGCCTTGGTTTTCTTTTATAGTCTCAAAAGGTTTTTTTGTTTTTTAAGTTTAATGTGAAGTTTCTTAGAAAAACTTCTAGCAAAGCAAACTTTAAAAAGAGCCTCCGTGGTGCATCGCTACTCTTGCTGCACTTATTTGAAGAATCAGGCTAAGTTTGATAAAACTCAGCTTACTTTGCAAACAAATTTGTCTTTCTGGGAATTATCTTTGGTAAAAATAGAGACTCCTATAGAGAGAAAAAAATATGTTGAAAAGAAAGACTATAGTGCACCTGTGATGAGACTGCAACTCTGCTCATTAAGTTTTTATTATCCACCTGTAGACTGAACTGGACCATGGATTCTTCTAGCTACTTCAATCCAAAGCTCTCCCATGGAATTACTAAGAACAAGAGCTGCTCTGTTCCTGAAGCCCTATAAACTGGAGGTGGACAACTCAATGTAAATTTCAAGAGATAACCCTCATGCCTGAGGTGTGAGCCACTTAGAGACTTCGCTGAATTGTTCGACACACCATGACGAGAGACCCTCAAACTGCAGACCAGGACAAGAGTTGACAACTTCACACTGTGGACAGCTTTTTCAAAGATGTCAGAACAAGACTCCTCTCATGATGAAACTTTCACCCCTCTTAATTTGTTCTTGCTTATGCCTGCCTCCTTCACTTGGCAGGATAATGCTGTCATTAGAAATTCACCCACCGTTCTGGTATTATACTGCCCAGGGGGAGCTGCCCGAAACAATGCCTCACAAATAAAAGTCAATTAGATGTATAACTAAATTAGTTGTAACTTTGCTTTATGATGCATGTTCACAGCCAGTGATGGCCAGTGGAGTCTCTCAGGCTGCATCTTTCTCACCCTGACCCTCCTGCCTCTCACTTTTACTCATATGGATGCTTCTGATTTCACTGGGCCAACCCAGATTATCCAGAATACCCTCAAGATACTTAACTTCATTACCACTGCAAAGCCTTTTTACCAAGAAAGGTAGATGCACGTGTCAGGGGTTAGAATGTGGACACTTTTAGAGGCCATTGTTCTGCCTAACACTGGTAACCTTCTTTTGTAAAATGTATTTATTATACTTTACGTTCTGGGGTACATGTGCAGATCATGCAGGTTTGTTACATAGGTATACACATGCCATGGTGGTGGTTTGCTGCATCCATTGCCCTGTCATCTACATTAGGTATTTCTCCTAATGCTATCCCTCCCCAATCCCCCAACCTCCTACTATTCCTCCCCTAGTTCCCCACCCACCAGGCCCCAGTGTGTGATGTTCCCCTCCCTGTGTCCATGTGTTCTCATTATTCAACACCTACTTATGAGTGAGAACATGTGGTGTTTGCTTTTCTGTTCTTGTGTCAGTTTGTTGAGAATTATGGTTTTCAGTTTCATCCATGTTCCTGCAAAGGACATGAACTCATTCTTTTTTATGGCTGCATTGTATTCCATGGTGTATATGTGCCACATTTTCTTTATCCAGTCTATCACTGATGGGCATTTGGGTTGGTTCCAAGTCTTTGCTGTTGTGAACAGTGCTGCAATAAATACATGTGCTAACACAGGTAACTTTCATAAACTTCACCCACAACACACATTTGTTTTGTATAGTTTAAAACAAAGACGATAACAGTCCTTTCCCAAAACAAACCTCCTTCTTGCCTGGGAACTAGACTGCCTTTGTAGGACTAACAAATTAGCCACAAGATTAGAAATTATGGTTCAAGAGTCATGCACTTCAAGGCTACAAGATTCTGACCCTCCCTAAACTGCTCCTAACATCAGTGTTTGAGATACGTTGTGGATCCGGCACTTGATGGATCAGCTGGCACCACCCAGATTGATAAACTGGGTCATCTGATCTCATAACCCACCACTGAGGAGCTGACTCAGCACAAAAGGACAGCTTCAACTTCCTATGATTTCATCTCCCACTTTACCAATCAGCACTCATGCTACATCAGCTAATACTAAAGTTACTTAGATATACAATTTGAATGAACTCCATGGTCTAAGTCAAGATGCCTATGATAACCCATCAGTTTTCAGTGCTATGCACATAATTTGAAGAATGACTGGGATTCAAGAGGATATAAGTCTAATAGTAATTAGGGATGGACTCATGGAGAACCAGGATGGCCACCTTGTCCTTCCTAAGTCCTTAAAGCTTTTATCATTGCAAAATCTGAATTCCATAACTCATCATGGAAATGAAAAATATTAAATGGAATATATTGGTGTGGTGACATCAATTGCTCAGAGCATTTATAACCAATGTTTGGCCTCATATTCCTGAGAAAACAATCAAAGCTTCAGGTACTCCTCATCACCTGGTGCTACATTTAAACATTTTTAAATGAGATTTCATTCAATTGTTATTTTCAATGCATGTTTTCTCACTCTGGCTGTATAAAAGTTCTCACATGCAAATTAGCTGAGCATCGTGGCGCGTGCCTGTAATCCCAGCTACTCAGGAGGCTGAGGCAGGAGAATTGCCTGAACCCAGGAGGCGGAGGTTGCGGTGAGCCGAGATCGCGCCATTGCACTCCAGCCTGGGTAACGAGAGCGAAACTCCGTCTCAAAAAAAAAAAAAAAAAAAAAAAATTCTCACATGCAAGGAGGCTCATGTTACCACACTAAGTTATTATGTTACAGTGTATTCTCACCAGGTAAAGGTTTCTATGGTTCATTAAATATAATCAACTTTTGCACATCTAGAACCTAAAGATTGGATCTTCTAAGAATAACAGAGAAACACTGTCCTTGCCATCCGGATTGCAGCAAAACATTGGAACCTTGAACTTTGGTTTCATAACATGACAACTGTGAAGGGCCCCTCCACATGCTTGGAAACATACACCCATTGGAACCCTTAAGGTAAAGCTACCCAGGGAACTCTCTCCCCAGAAGAAGCTGGCATCCTTGATGTGAAAAGTTTTCCAAGATCACGGATCAAGGCTTCTACCATCATTAGATTGTTATCTTTCAATACTTTTTTCTTTTTTAGGCTTCTATAAACAACAGAAATGAAAAGCAGGTCTGTTGTGTGCACGTATGGGGTACACTTTTATTTGTGAAGGATTTTACAGCCAGCCTTATACATAGATAACCTTATGTTTTGATAGGTAAAAGATAAAGGCCCAATGTAGGTGAGAAACCTTAATGGTATGTACGTTGCCTCATACCCAGTCAGAATCAGAACATTAATTCACTCCTCTTAACCTACATTATGAGTTGAAACATTGCCAGGAGGCCTTCACTTTTCTATAATAGAAGGGCATTATGTGTTATGACCTTTTTATGTGGTTTGAAATACATTAGGCAATGATTAGAAATGTGTCTTTCATAATAAGCTCTATAGCAGATTCTACTGTAAAGGCTGTGGTTACACAACAGGTTTTAAATTCTCATGTGAAAGTTATGCTAAATAAGGGAATTGGCTAAACAGAAAAGTATCTGTGCAGCTGCTGGCACTTACGGCCTATGGAGAAAACATCAGGTATTACAGAGATTTAGTTGTAGAAGATTAACAAAAAGGTTGCTTAGTCAAGTGAGTAAGCTCTTTACCCAGCTTATTCTTTGATGTCTTTAATTTTAAGTGATTTGGTTTATGGGGACCCTGGGCAAAAAGCATACTCTAAACTCTTGGTATTATCCTCCTGATAGTCATAGTAAGTCTCCCCGGTGCACTGTATTTTCTCAAAGCTGTTAAATGTTTGCATGCAGTCATCTCTAGAATGTCAAATGGTTCCTCTTCAACCAGAATGACCAAGCTGAAAGAAAGGTGCAATCCTGAGGACACCAAAACCTATGAATGATATGTTGAGACCAGAAATCCAAAGTGATGGTAACTGAGAGTGGCCCTGAGACCGTACGTTTTGGTCACACTCTCACCTAAGTGAGAACCTGACCCAAAAGGAGAACTTTTAAAAACAAAATATGGGAGGCCATTGTATTGGACTGAGCTCATGCACTAAACCGTGATAGACCAAATCTAACAAAATGGAGTTGCTCACGCTAAACACCATATCATCAAAGTAAGACTTTAAAGAAACACATGGATATTAGACCACAACAGACCAGGTTTTGTTTTTCTCCCGTAAACAGAAAATTCCAGCATAAGGAGACAGCTTCTACTTCGCCCTTCTTCCTACCTTTGAAAAACTCACTGTTCTACTGTTTTCCCAGTGGGCTTCAAAACCAATTAAGTACATTTATGATGGTGACAGTGATATCAAGGACTAAAGTTGTGGTCAATCTCTCAAAATGGAGAAAATGACCCAATGGGATGAATTGTTAAAGCAAACTAAATATGGCCTGAAAAGGACTCTGTACTTCTCTATGGGAGTCCTTGTAGATGAACTGCAACCTAATTTAATAGCTAGACAAGATTAAACACCTACTTAGGTGTATGCACCTGTAACAACTGCTAAGTCTCGGCCAACCTCAGCAGCCATACTTCAACAAGTTATACACTGCGGATTGCCCAAACTATGTTCAGATAAGGCAAACACTGAGCTGTAACTAATCCAGCTGTTTCTGTACCTCAATTCCAATGTCTGCACATCACTTTACTTTTTTTGTCTATAAATTTGTTCTGACCATGAGGCACTTCTAGTCACTGAATCTGCTGTGATTCGGGGGCTGCCTGATTCGTGAGTCATTCATTGCTTAATTAAACTCCTTTAAATTTAAGTTGGCCAAAGTTTTTCTTTTAACACAGTAGAGATGAACACAGAGATATTGCATGTGTGTTCAGAGAGAAGATGGTTTTTATAGGAACATATGAAAGCTGAAATTATAGGAGAGTCACCTTAAAATGTACATTGTGTAGATGGTTCTCACCATTCCCCTAAGAGATGCATTGTAAAATATGATATTAGTGATGATTCTAGAAGAATAAAACATGCATGACATTACCGATACTGTTTTTCTAAAAATAATTTTAACAGAATGGGGTGTTCCCTCCCATGTTCCCAGGCTGGGCCTCTGAACAAAATTCTCCCTCTGCAGTGACAACATCTGAGGAAATGACATGGACTCAGCCTGATATGCAGCCATTCTTGTCTACCTTGCCCCTGCTATAAAACAGCACCAGCTCAGGGCCCAAATCTTTAGCTGTGGAGCTGAGAGAGGACATGGGATACCCAAGGCCTCTTATCATGTTCCAGTCTACCGCAATGGGTACCAGAGTGGTCCATTTACTTCTGAGGACACCCACATGCTGAACCCTAGCTTCTAAGGGTCAGACCTTCCTGGTTTCTCTGGGTCCCAGCTGCTTTAACCCTGCTGAGATATCCTCCTCCCCATGGGGGTCACTGCTTTGCCAGGCACCTCCTCAAGCTCCAGCCGACAGGTCAGCTAAGACCCAGACCTCAGAGGATTAACAAAGATTTTAACATCTACTATGTCCAACAGAGATTAGAGCTGTATAACAAAATAAAGAAGCATAAATACATATGGCTCCCGCAACAATATCATGTCCCAAAACAATGTCCTCTTTGCCCCTCACTGTCCCTCCGCACATGGGCAAGTGCTTCCAGGGTCTCTCAATTCTTTCCCAGGAGGCAATGCACATGGTAACACAGTGCCTCAGCAAAGGAAATGGGGATTATTTATCTATTTAGATTAAGTTCCTAAAAAGGTCTCTATACAACCGAATTCCACTTCCCTGGGAAGAAACAGAAAGGGCTTCCCCAGTTGTGAACCACCGCTTTTCAAAAAAGCATCTTTGAACAGCCAAAACAATCTTGCCAGGATAAATTTAAGAACTTTCACTTTCTTTTCGAAATCAGATTCTAAAACAATACAATTATGAAAACGGTGTGCTGCTGGTGTAGGAATACACATAGGGATCAATGGGACAAAATTGAAAGTCCAGAAATAAACCCTCTCACTGATGGTCAATTGCTCTTTGACAAGGGTGTCAAGATAATTTAATGAAGGAAGAATTCTCTTTTCAAACAATGTTGCAGAAAAATCTCAATAAACAATGAACTTAGGAGACTTTACTTCCCACCATATCAAGCAATTATCTAAAAACAGATCAGTGAGTTAAATATAAGAGCTAAAACCAAAAATCAAAATCTTAGAAACAGACATAGGGGTAAATCTTGATGACCTCAAATGTGCAATGAATTCTTACATATGACATGAAAGCATGAGATGCAAGGAAAAATAGATACACTGGGCTTTATCAAGATGTAAGAATTCTGTGCATCAAAGCAAATTGTCAAGAAAGACCACACACAGAATGGGAGAAAAAAATTGCAAATCACATATGTAAGTGTTTTATGTCCAGAATAAATAAAGAATAGCCATAACTCAATATAAAAATGAAAAACCACCCAATGTATAAATTGGCAAAGGACTCAAATAGACATTTCTTCAAAGAAGATATACAAATTGTTTATAAGGACATGAAAAGACACTCAACATCATTAGTTATTAGGAAAATGCAAAGTCAAAGCCACAGTGAGATACCATATCACACTTACAAATGTGGCTATCATTTTTTCAAAATGTTAAGTAACAAGTGGAAGCCTTATGTAGAATTTAAAATGCTCAGCATCGCTGATGGGAACATAAAAAGGAATGGCCGCTATGAGAAATAGTTGTACTGGCCCTCAAGAAGCTAATCATAGAATTCTCATAGGAACCAACATACATTCCCAGGTATATACACAAAGAATTGAATGCAGGGACTCAAACAGGTACTCAAATGGGGATGCTGACTGCAGCATTATTCACAATAGATAAAATATGGAAACAACTTAAGTGTCCTTCAATGCATGAATAAAAACAAAAACATTGTGATACATACAACAGAATGCTAATCAGCCATAAAGAGGAATGAAGCTCTGACACCTGCTGGAACATGCGTGAACTTCAGAAACATTATGTTCGGTGAAGTATGCCAGAAACAAAGTGACATGGATGTGTATGATTGTATTCCTATGAAACATCGAGGAAAAACAAATTCAGAGAGAGTAGACCAGAGATCATCAAGGTCTATGGTAGAACGAATAGGGAGCATTTATTTAAAAGACAGAATTTCTGCTAGGAGTGATGAGAATTTTCTACAAAAAAAATAGTGGTGATGGTTATTTAACATGGTGAATATAAATAATTCCATTTGCACATTTGAAAGTGGTTAAAATGGTGCATTATGTAAAATATGTGTACATTCATTGATATATTTATAAATATGTATTAAATGTATAAAAATATATTTACAGCTTACATATATACAAATGTGTAAGTGTGTATATATACACTCTCCCACAATTTTTTGAATAGCCTTTGATGAAAAAACGCTACTATGTAAAACAAACTCACCGTGATCAGATAGCCCTCCTATACTTATATGCACTTTCTTCATGACCTCATCCACAGAGAGATTCAAGGATTTAGGAACACAAGACGGCACAGCCAACTGCAGATGCACAATATAAATGTATTCGCAAAGGGACTGAGAGTTAAGTTGGGGGCACAGATCTCAGCACTGTCAGGATACACACTCTCCCCAGGGATTCTAACTTTATCTGACCCAGGCAATGATCCAGATCTTGTTGTGGCATTGAGGAAGGAGAGGTCAGGAAGCCTGTCCTCTGGATACTCTGTGTGAGCACATGAGCAACCCCCATTAGGTATCCACACACAGCTCTGACCATCAGGCATTGCGAGGAGGACTCTAGTAGCAGCTCAGGGATCACACCAGAGAAGCAGCTACAGACAGAAACATAGAGTTGAAGGAGTTGGTTTCTAACACAGAGCAGGGTTCCAGAGTGGGTCCAGCCCACTCTTAAGTGCCCAGCCCCACCCACACCCGCTGTGATTTAGGAACCCCTGAGAAACAGCATTTTCCAACAGCGGCCTCCTTGGTCACACATCAAGGTTTCTCACTGTCAAGCTGTCCACAGAGAGAGAGTAGCACCTTGGACAGCACTCATCCTACCTTCACTCCTCCTCCCTCCCAGGGCTCAGGGCTTAGGGCTCAGAAGAAATGGCATACACCAGAGAGGGGAGACATGGTGAATGGGATAGTGACCTAGGGGCAGCTGCCTGGAACGGGAGGAGATGGGGCCACAGGAAGAAGGTGACACATTAAGGAAAACCCAGGAATGGTCAGGAGAGGAGAGGACACAGGCTCTGTGGGGCTGCAGCCTGGGGTTAAAACCATGTGAAGCCATCTCACCAGAAAAGACCAGTCCCCATGATCAGGAAGGGAAGCAGCTCCCACCTCCCCTGCTCAGGACTGAATGTGTCTCCCCAGAATTGGTGGAACCCTCATCCTTCATGTGATGAAATTTGAAGGGGGAGCCTTTGGAGGTAAGTATAGTAAGACTAGGTCTTAAAAATGTGGGCTTCATGATGGAATCCATGCCCTTTTAAAAAGAGAAAGACACAAGGAAATGGCCTTTCTCTCTTCCTCTGTCTTTCCAACCCTTCCCAAACTCCAACATGTGCAGATACAGCAAGAAAGCAGGTATCTGCAAGGGGGCCTCACCAGGACTGAATCAGCTGGAACCTTGACCTTAAACTTCCCAGCCTTCAGAACTCTGAGAAATAGATTTCTATTATTAAATCACCCAGGCTACAGTGTGTGCTACAGCAGCTCAAGCCCAGGAATACATCATCTGACCCACTGTTTTAAATGAAACTCTTCAGTTTCTCCATCAAATCAGCTGGTAGCTCCTGTCCCCAGCAGAAACAGGGGTCCCAAGATAAAAGCTCTGCTGGAGACTTCAAGACTGTGGGACGTGACCAACTCAATATACCTCTGGAGGCTATATGAGCAAACAGCAAACTGTCCTCACAAAAGCAGCAAACTGCGTCTGCCACCAGAAGGAATGTTGAGGGCAGTCACGTCCCAGGTCCCGTGCTCCTTGAGGTCATCTGTGCTCCTTGAGGTTATTATCTACCTGAACATCTGGGACCTGTTGAACAAGCAAAGTGGTCCCTGTGATAAATCAAGTAGCTGAGCGACAATCACCCCCTCCTCCTTCTTCACTTTACTTAATAAATATGAAGGGATGTAAAAGCTCAGGGCCTTTGTTCACTAGAGGCAAAGAGCACCCTGACCCCTTCTTTCAAACAGAACCTTTCATCTTTGTCTTCAA
Organism: Aotus nancymaae; assembly: GCF_030222135.1. Lineage (NCBI taxonomy): Eukaryota > Metazoa > Chordata > Mammalia > Primates > Aotidae > Aotus > Aotus nancymaae. The sequence continues at coordinate 11,365,357 of NW_026988441.1, read as the reverse complement.
TTCCAAATTTGTCCCCTTCATTCATGAGATAACTACAGCAAGTGGTGCCCGAACAGGGACCTGAATGAAGGTCTGTTGGAGCAGAGGTAGTGAGAGTAGTGAAGTCATCAGATGGAAAAGGAACCCTGGGAATTTTATATTGCCTTCAGCGGATATAAAAGTTTCTGAATCAGGGTAACATGGGGCAGAATTTGTCTATTGAGGAGCAACAGTATATGCAGTTGCTTAAAGTTTTACTTAAACAATCTGGTGCCCAGGTCAGTTTTCACACACTAACTAAGCTTCTACAGGAAGTCATTACACACTACACATGACCCACGGTTTCTGCAAACAGGCACGCTCGGTGTGGAAAATTGGGACCGGGTAGGAGAATATTTGAAACAGGCTCATCAGAAAGGTCTTAAAGTAGATCCCTCTGTTTTCTCTGCTTGGAGTTTGGTCCTCACTGTCCTTCTGCCATTATCGCCTTCTCATGCAATTGGACAGCAGGAGTCAGGCTCTGACAATCAAAAATTGAAAGAGCCTCTGCCTCACCAACAGTGCCCATTGAAAGTCACAAACAGGAGAGAGGCAGAGAGCGGGTCTGTGCCACTTCCTTTAGTAGCAGAAACAGAGACTCCAATACAAAAAGTTCTGGGCGCTGCAGCTATAGCTGGGGAGCCCTCAGGACCTTGCGCGTTTCCTATCACCGGAAGGCCCGATCCAAACAATCCACAAGGACTACTTCATGAACACACTTCAGTAGAATTTAAGCTATTAGAAGAATTAAAAACTCACATGGTTAATAATGGAGTACGGAGCCCATTTATTTTAGGATTGCTAGAATCTGTATTTTCTGCTATGTGCCTCCCACCTTTGATATAAAGCATTTATCTCACACTTGCTTGTCTGCTAGTGCATATTTGACATGGAATCTAAATTGGCAAGAAATGGGTGCACACCAAACTAGACAGAATCGTGCCCTGGACACGGAAACATTACAGAGGATATGCTATTGGGCAGTGGTCCTTATTCAGATTTGGTGCAGCAATTGGCACTCCCAGACGCTGCTTACCATCAGTGTGCCTTAGCTGCCAAACGTGCCTGGGACAACACCCCTGAGGAAGGGGTCTCAGTGCAATCTTTCCTACATGTTGTGCAAGCATGGCAGGAACCCTATGCAATGTTGTCACATGACTACAGGAGGCAGTGGGGCACCAGATTCTTCATACCACAGCTGCAGAAATGCTTACACTGTCTTTACCCTATGAAAATGCAAATGCAGATTGTAAACGTGCATTGGCACAGGTAAAATGCACACAAAACTTGGCAGTTTCTCAAAGCCTGCCAGGATGTAAGAACTGAGTCCCATGGTTCTATGGTGTTGGCTCAAGTCATGGCTAGTGTAGTAGTAAAGAAATCTAAAAAGGCCAAGGATTAAGCCCTAAACTGGGAAAATGTTACAACTGTGAAAAAACCGGGCTTTTTAAAAAGGAACATCATCTAAATTGCTATTTCTCCTAATGCTATTCCTCCCCACCCCCTGCAAACCACAAAAGCACGTGTATACCTATGTAACAAACCTGCATGTTCTGCACATGTACCACAGAACTTAAAGTATAATTAAAAAAAATAAAATTTATTGGGAGGCTGAGGCGGGTGGATCACGGGGTCAAGAGATCGAGACCATCCTGGTCAACATGGTGAAACCCCATCTCTACTAAAAATACAAAATATTAGCTGGGCATGGTGGCACATGCCTTGTAATCCCAGCTACTCAGGAGACTGAGGCAGGAGAATTGCCTGAACCCAGGAGGCGGAGGTTGCGGTGAGCCAAGATCGCTCCATTGCACTACAGCCTGGGTAACAAGAGCAAAACTCCATCTCAAAAAAATAACAATAATAATAAAAATAAATAAATAAAATTTAAAATTTTTTTTTAAAAAGAAAAAAAAGGAATGTTGTCAGACTAATGGGCAAAAGGAATCTTGTAACGTAATACCCTCGACCCCCAACTGAAGAAAACGTCAGGAATTTGCCCTTGCTGTAATGAAGGAAAACATGGGGCTAATCAACGCTGCGGAAAATTTCAGAGAACGGCACTCTCCTGTTGGGAAATGAGACCAGGGCCTGGATCTGGGCCCCTCAAACAATGACAACACTCCCCATCCAGACCGCAACCCCACTTCAGGGGTGGGTCCCTGGGGGAACACTGATTCCCTCTCCCCAGGAACATCCGGAAGTGCAGGATGAGATCTCCCAGTCAGAGAATGACCCACATTAGTTGGAGGAGACAAACCCACCAAAATTCCAACCAGCATTTGGGGACCTTTGCCAACAGGATATATGGGATTACTCTTGGGTAAAAGCCGTCTTAACTTACAAGGCATTAGTGTTGTCCCCCAGGTTGTCGACTCTGACTATGAAGGAGAAATTCATGTAATTGCAATGTCACAGGATCCTGGGTTTCTGAACCGGGGGAATATATTGCTCAGCTGCTGCTTATTCCCTGCAAGTCACACCCTTCTCCAAGAAAGGAGAGACAAGAAAATCAAAGATTTGGGAGTACAACTACACGGGAAGTTTACCTCTCCCAACCCATAGCTTCTAATCAGCCCACCTGTGTAGTGCAAATTAAAGGAAAGAAGTTCTATGGGCTTATGGACACAGGAGCGGATGTATCAGTAATATCTAAAAACAACTGGCCCCCACCTTGGCCCTTGAAATTAACCTCTACATCCTTAGTGGGAATTGGAACTGCTCAAAGTGTTCAGCAGAGTACTGAAATTGTACCCTGCCTTGGTCCAGATGGGCAATCATGTGCTTTTCAAACTTATGTTGCAAATACAGCTGTTAATTTATGGGGCTGAGACTGACTTACAGCATGGGATATGAGGCTTACAAATGAGAAAATTGATAACCCAGGATTTAAAATGTTGAAAAAGAGTTATCAGAGTGTAAAAGGCTTAGCAAAGTCCCTGCAGGGAAGCCCTGATCCAGTATCTGGAACTGGCCAAACAAATAGAAAAGGGCTGGGCTTTCAGGATTTCTAATGGGGGTCATTGATTCTTCTCCTCCACCAACATCTTTGACATTTGAGTGGCTGACTGATAAACCTGTATGGGTGGATCCATGGCCCCTATCACAGGAAAAACTGACTCAGCTTCATCAGCTAGTAAGAGAACAATTTAATGCAGGACATCTAGAAGAGTCAGTTAGCCCTTGGAATTCACCAGTATTTGTGATTCTGAAAAAAATCAGGAAAAATGGTGACTGCTACATGACTTAAGACCTCTCAATGCACAGAAGAAACCAATGGGTGCATTGCAGCAAGGTTTACCATCCCCAACAGCCATTCCAAGAGATTGGCCTCCCGTGGTCATACATCTCAAAGGTGGTTGTATTACTACACCATCACATGAGAAGGACAAGCCTCGATTTGCATTCTCTGTGTCTCCTATTAATCAAAGAGAGCCTGTCTCTCACTATCAGTGGAAAGTTTTACCCCAGGGCATGCTCAACAGTCCTACGTTATGCCAGCATTTTGTAAGACAAGCATTGAAGGAGCCTCGGAGCATGTTTCCCACCGGCTACATCATTCATTACATGGATGATATTCTTTTGGCCGCTCCGACAAATCAAGTACTACACCAGCTATTTAGAGAAATAAAACAAGGCTTGACCAAATGGAACCTCAAAATAGCTCCTGAAAAGGTGCAAACAATCTCCCCATATCAGTACTTAGAAACTACTGTTACTGAAGAAGTGTTTGGCCTCAAAAGGTAGGTCTTCGCAGAGACAGATCACAAAATCTGAATGATATCCAGCAATTACTGGGGGATATTAATTGGCTGCAACCGATACTAGGTATTGCTACTTATCAACTCAAACACCTCTATCAAACACTCCAAGGAGATTCTTCATTAGATTCTGCATGACAACTTACTCAGGAGGCAGAAGCCGAGTTGCAGCTTCTAAAACAAATGCTTCAGGAATGACACATCTCCCGACTCCACCCACAAAAGCCTCTGCTTTCGTTTATTCTTCCCACTCCCCATTCTCCTACAGGACTTTTAGGACAGTTCACAGACAAAACTATAATGGGAATAGAATGGCTTTGTCTATCCAATCAGACAGCAAAATCTTTGCAAGTTTATCTTTTTTTTTCTTTTCTTTTTCTGAGACAGAGTCTCACTCTGTTTCTCAGGCTGGAGTGCAGTGGTACAATCTCGGCTCACTGCAATCTCTGATTTCAGGTTCAAGCGTTTCTCCTGCCTCAGTACCTGAGTAGCTGGGACTACAGGTGTGCGCCACCACACCCAGTTAATTTTTGTATTTTTCGGTAGAAACAGGGTTTCATCCTATTTTACAGGCTGGGCTATGAACTCCTGACCTCAAGTGATCTATCCACCTCAGCCTCCCAAAGTGCTGGGATTATAAGCATGAGCCACTGTGCCTGGCCTATCTTTCTTTAATCACATAACTTAAAACAATGGGCAGACATAGATCAAAAATGCTTACAGGTATGACCCTGATACGGTTACTGTTCCCTTGGATTTCCAACAGCAGGCTGTGGCCTGGGAAACATCGACTGTGTGGCAAATCACTCTTGCGGATTTTGTAAGAGTTAGAGGGAACCATCATCCATCAGATAAGATTTTGCAATTTTACGAAGTCTACCCTTTCATCCTCCCTGTGATCACTCATCACAAGCCTATTCCAGGTAGACAGACTTATTTTACTAGCAGCTCTTCTAAAGGCTGGGCAGGTATTTATGGACCTAAACATACTCAATCAAGACCCCTGGAGTTTCAGCCCAATGTTGAGAATTATTGGTAATTATTCAGGTTCTGCAGCTCACCACTTTATCCCCTATCAATATTTTCTGTGATTTGGCCTATGTTGTAACTGTAGCCAGTCATAGTGAGACTGCCACTATTAAAAGCACCCTAGAGCCAGAACTGCTTAACTTACTCCTAAGACTTCAACAAGTTATTCACTCTCGTGCTGCTCCTTTTCATATTTCTCATATCTGATCGCACACATAACTTCCTGGGCCATCATCTCTAGACAAGGAGAAAGCAGACAAGTGAATTAGTTCTGTATTTCAGCAGGCCCAAGCTTCCCAAACATTACTACATCAAAACACCTCTGCCCTCATCCGCATGTTTCATCTGTCTCACAACCAGGCTTGAGGCATTGTGCAAGCCTGTCCCACTTGCAAACATATCCCTGGTGTTACACCCAAGGAAGGATGTAACCCATGAGGCTTAGCTCCAGATGAAATTTGGCAGATGGATGTTGCACATGTGGCAGCCTTTGGCAAGCTCAGCTATGTTCATGTAACTGCAGATACCTGCTCTCACATGTTACATGCCACATGTCAAGCAGGAGAAACAGCTGGTCATGTCCGACGACACTGCCTGTCATCATTTGCCCACATGGGGGTCCCTAAACAATTCAAAACTGACAATGAACCTGCTTATGGCAGTCATGCTTTTCAAAACTTCTTACAATTGTGGGCAATCAAACACAAAACAGGAATTGCATACAATCCCCAACAACAAGGGATTATTGAGCAGGCACATCGAACACTACAATGAATGTTGAAAAAACAAAAAGGGGGATAAGAGACCAATTACCACCTTAAACAAAATTACACATAGCCTTGTTTGCTTTAAATTTTTTGACTCTGGGTATGGATGGTAAGACTCCAGCAGAAAGACAGTGGCAAGTGTTAGGGGAAAAGAGGCAAGTTTATCCAGAAGTGTTATGGAAATGCGCGGAAGAAGGATGATGGAAAGGCCCGGTGGATTTGCTGACGTGGGGACGAGGGTATGCTTGTGTTTTTACAGAAGATGGGCAAACGGTGTGGGTGCCGTCCACGTGTGTGTGACCATGGAACAGGAGACTGGAGGGATCATGGTGGCCAACCATGGGCGCAGTCCCTCCAGCATGAGCCATCTGAATGTGAAAACTGAATGAAGGCCAACCGGAGTCACAATGATAACCAAACCCTTAACAGGGACAGATCAAGAAAACCATGCAGGAAGCTGAGAACTTGCTGGAACAAAAGTCCCTGACTCCATGTTCCTGGCAGTGCTAGCTGTAGTGCTCTGTGCAGTATGTTTTCCCTGTGTGGAGGCAAAAACATATTGGGTATATGTTCCCAACCCCCCAGGAGTGGGACCGGTACTCTGGAGTGACATTTCTCCTAAAATATCCATGACCAGGGAGCAGGGGCTCCAGGACTGCTGACTCCCCGACACACAGAACAATTAAACTCCCAGAACAATAGCATCGATTACACTGCCCCTTTAGAAGGATTCCCTTTGTATATCACCATGGATACATCACTCAACCATAGCTGTCGTGCAGTCCAATCTCAGGCATGGTTAAGTCACCAGGGGAAAACTTTGTATCTATTAGGCCTCAGCTCTATTAATATTACTGGTGTGTTTACTGATTGCTCCCAGTCCCATCGCCCAAATCGTATTGATTATGTGACATGGACTCCCTTTGAGAATTTTCACCCCCCTCCTCGGACCCAGTGTCTTGACCCCCTGGCCAGACAATCCATGTTAATAGGAGACATTACTGACTGGGTCCTTGTGGCCATTTAGATGGGAAAGATGTAAATCAAACCTCTTGGCATAAACGTTGTTGGCACTGGACCTTCAGCACCTCTTCTTTACACCAAACTGCGATTCATCGCAATCTGCCACACAACTTGCTTCGCATGCCACCGGCTTCAGCCCACCGTTACCTCAGTGGCATTATCTAGGGAAGAGGGGCCCAGTTCAGGAGTCGATTTGGAAAACAGCACTCCCATGTATCAATGGTAGCATTTGGGTTGGAACACTATCCAATAACAGTAATTCTGTTCAACACAGTTTCAATATCACCTTTTGTTAGAAACATTACCACTCAATTTACGGTGTTTTCAATCCTTAGGTTTTTCTAGCAGCTAAGAAGGGTCAACTCCAGGTAATCATCACCCAACTGACTTGTGTCTCTTGTCAACTGTATCATTGCCTTAATCATAGTACTAGACAAACACACAACATATCCACCCTAATAATTTCAAGTCGTATTCCTGGATTATGGATTCCTGTCAATATTACTGAACCATGGGCTGCTACCCCTGCTTTACCTTTTGTGAAACTTCCTCCCCAGCTCACTCAGCATGATCGTAGAGCCTTACACATGATAATTTTTGCTATTGTCTCCCTGGCCACAGTAATAACTTCTGTCATAGTGTCCTCAGTAGCACTACAAAGTTCAATTCAAAGAGTCTGACATGTAGAAAATTGGACACGTACAGCCGACCATGCATGGATGCTCCAGAAAAAATATTAATGCCAAATTCCAAACAGAAGCCGCAATGCTGAAGATGACTGTTTTGCGGCCTGGAGAACAACTACAAAGTTTGCAATCGCAGCAGCAATTGTGCTGTCATTTTAACCATACTCACATCTGTGTAAACAGTTTGGAATACAATCAAAGTGAATATCCGTGGAACCTCGTAAAGGCTCATAACAAGGAGCTCTTACTCCAATGTTACTTTCAATTTCAGTGATTTACAAAACAAAATTCTTGACTTGAATAAGCAAACTCCTTCTTTAGAATCCTGAACAGAATTCCAGCAGGGCTTGGAGAGCCTTAACCCTGGGACTTATCTTAAACATAATCTCAATGTTTCTTTTATCATTATAGGAATAATGCTATTATGTCTCTGTTTCCTGTTCGTAGTCTACAGGATCAGGTGGACCACTAACCAGTAACTGAAAGCTGCCCAGCCTAGAATTACCTTTATTCAATTAACACAAAGAATGAAAGGGGGAGATGCTGGATACCCCAAGAATGCGGGATGTGACCAACTCAATATACCTCTGGAGGCTACATGAGTAAACAGCAACGTGTCCTGACGAAAGCAGGATGTCGGGAAACTGACAAACTGCGTCTTCCACCAGAAGGAATGTTGAGGGCAGTCACGTCCCAGGTCCCATGCTCCTTGAGGTCATCTGTACTCTTGAAGGTCATCTACCTAAAGAAGTCCCAGGCTTTTAGAAATTCTTTATGTCCCCTCATGTGTCAACAAGGGGAGCAAGAGGAAGGAGGAACATAAAAAAATAAAAAGATTTCTAAAAAACAAGAGAGAGACTAAGCACATAATTCTGAAAGATTTCAGTCTTCTGAGAAAAACGTTTAAAGATACAAAAGAGAAAAGCGGAAATTTTTGAATATATGTTTAAGTGCTTTCTGAATATATATAGAATATAAATACATATGTCACATATTTAAAATGAATATATTCTACATTCACATATATTTAATATATAATAAATATATGACTTGAATGTAAGTTCTTAATTAAGCTGACTTTTCATCATAGACTTCTTTTTAAACATTTTTCCCTTAGGAACCAAACATATCTGACACACGGAACCAAAGTATGTTAGCAGAAAATCTGCACAAGTCTGCAGCAACCTCACTTCTCGCCTCTTCAGGAGAAAGAATTTGACTAAGAGACGTTAGGCAGAAGAAGAGATTGAGGCAAGTTTTAGAGCAGGAGTGAAAGTTTATTAAAAAGCTGCAGAGAAAGAATTAAAGTACACTTAAAAGAGGGCCAAGCACGTGACAAGAGATCAAGTGTGTGATTCCATCTCTGACTTAGGATTTTGTAAGTTGGCATAATTCTGGGGTCTGAATCTCTTATTCCCTTCTTCCTCCCTTGGAGTGGGCTGTTGGCATGCACAGTGGCCTGCCGACACTTGGGGGTGGGGAGCAGGTGCAGTGTGTTCACCAGAGTCACACACATGTTCACTTGATGCCTTTTTCCCTTCTAGTCAAATGCTCCTGAAAGGTCATACACCAGTAAAACTCTACCATTTTGTCTCTTAATGCACGTGCTTGAGCTCAGTCACGCAACTTCTGAGAATTTGTCAGGAAGCTGCTCATCACCTATTTATCACCTATTTCTGGTGTTTCTTATCTGCTGGGAGACTGCCTTTCTCTGGCACTGACTGTGACCAATTATTATTTTAGAGAGACAAATAACAACCACCTTACTGTCACCTGGTGTCACTTGACATTCCTGGTGTATGGGGTGGGAAGCTCCCTCCTGCACTGCTTAAGTCTCATGACACCTGATGTTCACCTGACATTCCTGGTGTATGGGGTGGGAAGCTCTCTCCTGCCCTGCTTAAGTCTCATGACACCTGATGTTCACCTGACATTCCTGGTGTATGGGGTGGGAAGCTCCCTCCTGCCCTGCTTAAGTCTCATGACACCTGATGTTCACCTGACATTCCTGGTGTATGGGGTGGGAAGCCCTCTCCTGCCCTGCTTAAGTCTCATGAGCTACCTACTGCAACACGTTCACACTTCTTATTAGCAGAGTTTAGCTGGGACAAACAGCTGAAATTTATGGATTTTAAACTTTTTTCTTTACCAGAATTATCCTCTAAACTTAAACTAATAAGCCTTAACCAAGATTATGGCTTATCCAAGGATGTATGAGACATCTCGAAAGAGGTACATGAATACCACAAAAACTCAAAAATCAAACAAATATTAGAACAAAAGGGCTGTTTCCGTCACCCAAAGATTAAAATCAGGCCACAGTAGTGAAAGCAAAGCATGGAATTTCAACTATTTAACCACAAGGGAAGAGTGGCTTTTACCCGTATGCCCTCAGGGAATCTAAAGCAGGAAGTTTGAGCTTACAAAGGAAGTTAACTTTGTTTTAGGTCCGATTTTGACTGTGTAATTTAGTCAAGAAAAATTTTAAAGCTAGCTCTGCCACTATAATGTGTCTTTCTTTGAAATTTCATCCTCCCATCAACATTTGAAATAACAGATCTCTAAAATATATATATATTTTTTTAACTTAGAAGTCCAATTTAATGGATCTAACTTCTGGCCATGGACAATTAGAATTTCCAGTGGTGTATTGATTCTAAGTGACTCAATGCAACAGCCTCTTCAGTGAACATGCAGTCCCAAAGATCCTCTCCTCCCTGGTCCCAGTGAAATAAAATATTGACTCCCAGGAACAGGCTAGGAAAGCAAAAGACTCTTTTTGCCACAGTCCTATCCAGGCAACAACAGTTGGGATGACCAAAGCCCCTTATGGATGGAACTTATTATGACAAAACCTCCCGGGAGCTCGATCCATTTGGAACAAACAAAACAAAACATCTTGAGTTCCCAGGAACTCGAAGGCTGGTCATTTTATGTGACTCAAACAAACAAACAAATTCCATCTTATGATGCAGACTAAAGAGAGTGCTCCCACTTGTCACAAATCAGGCCTTCAAAGACATAAGATGAGAGGAAAATTTATCCAGTACGCTCCTTTATTAACAACATAGGAGGAAAAAAATAAAGAGAAAAATTATTTCTGGAAGTGAAAAATTAAATATGAATATTCATATCCCCAAATTACTAAAAATACACCAGGGTCACTAAACCAGGAATACTCAAGCACGAATCTTCTCCCATTAGTCAAAATTTTGTGGAGAAAACAGTGATTTTTACCATTCAACTGAAAAGACTGCACAGAGAGAAGCCAGGAGTCTTGAAAGGAATAAATTCTTACCCTTTTGCTGGCTGATTATTTTCCGGCATACCAGCATGCCCACAGACCAGTTATGGTGCTACATCAGGTTTTAGTGGCAAGACAGGTTATGGGAGAGAGAACGGAAGTTTCACTAGCCAAGCTGGTCTTGTAAAGATAAAACCTGGCATGTAGAAGCCCACAGAGGAAATCAATGCTAAGTAATTATTTTGTATCTTTAAAGTATCAGAGTCACCTAATTGTTTCCAGTTGATTCTGCCCTAATCAGGTCCAGATTAGGGAACACCTGCCTGTATAAATAGTCTCTATGATGTAAATTTTTTCCACAAAAGGCAGTTTTGCAGGACCCCTTCCACTCATTGGCTTTCTGACAGCTGTCTCAAAATGTGTCAAATGAATATATTTTGTGTTAAAATATTTTTATTTCCTTGAACTTGCAGGTGTTTCTAGAGGTGGAATTTGATGTACTGCAGTTACAGGGATTTCAGCCAATTTAGAGTCCTGACTGACTAGAATCTAGAGCTCCTGTTGGATTTGACCAAGTTGAAAGGTGTCATGGGCCAGGCGTGGTGGCTCACGCCTGTAATCCCAGGACTTTGGGAGGCCAAGGTGGGTGGATCACGATGTCAAGAGATCGAGACGATCCTGGTCAACATGGTGAAACCCTGTGTCTACTAAAAATACAAAAAAAAAATTAGCTGGGCATGATGACACGTGCCTGTAATCCCAGATACTCAAGAGGCTGAGGCAGGAGATTTGCCTGAACCCAGGAGGCAGAGGTTGTGGTGAGCCGAGATTGCACCATTGCACTCCAGCCTGGGTAACAAGAGCGAAACTCCATCTCAAAGAAAAAAAAAAAAAAGAAAGGTGTCAGGACACCAAAGGAAGAACAATGAAAACCAAAACCACACATAGCCGTTATACTAACTACACACTGCTGAACACTCTAAGCCTAATGAGAGGTTAGAGTCAAGTAGCAGTAAACTTTCACCTGCAGCTACCAAATTCTGAAACAAAACCCCACACCAGCTCCTTACCCGAGACCAAGCTGAAGGCCGCTCTTGACTGTCACAGGAGCAGAAATCTCACTTTTTTGTAGAAAGAGAGCAAAGCTCTTTCAGTAAAGGAGGTCCATGGCAAAACAGAACTCAGATATCAAACAACTGGGGCGAGCAGGGCCCTCCAGAAAGGCACACAATCAGTTAAAGCTCTATAGTTGGTACCGAGCACCAGCAGGAGAATCTCTGCAGGTCAAAAGGCCAAGCCCCACTCAGAGGGCCCCTGTTTTGTTCCCCAAAATGTAAAACCACATGAGTGACTGAGGTCAGTGTCTGAGTCCATGGAGGTTTATGGAGCTTGAGAGTGCATTCTGGCAAAACATGAGTCATCAAATATCTCCATGACTTGTCTTTGAAGAGGTTTTCAGGAGGCCTGATACGTAAACATCCTCTTAGAGGGGATACAGCAGATAGAAAGAGACAAGTAGGAGAAAAAATGACTGGTCTCATCCTGTCGTTCTTTTGTACTTGGAAAATAAAGCATTATCAGTGTGAGACCTAACGGGATTTAGCGTTAGGAGCTAGTCCTGGATTGCACACTGAAGGTTACAATTGACGTGACCTTGTTTTATGGGAGGATGTACATCTCAAAAAGCTTTGAGTTCAGCAAAAAACATTTTGTGAGGGCAGTCATCCAGAGATGCCTGATGCTTTTTTGCCTTTCTGTGGGGTTCTGACAAATGTACAATGCATTCACACAACGTCGCAAAGTAACAGTTGTTAATCTGGGGAGAGGAGGTGGCCGTGCATCAGTCTACAGGCTGGACTATCTCTTTGGTGTAAAGAGTTTGACAATCCTGAGATTTTTATGTTCTTTTACATAATTATAAGCGTAGTACTTCCTTGGAGCTGTCTGACTGAGAAAAATGTGCGAAAGACATCACAGCTGTCCGCACTTTACAATTTCATTGTCCTTCCTTTCTTCCTCTGTTGGGTTACACTCCTCTGTTTGTAAATCACTTACTCAGTTGTCTTCCCAGAAAAGCAAATCACACCTGAATTCTTTAAAGCACTCAGTTTAATTCCAGGTCATTTTTGTGATTAGCAGGTACAAATATTTAATGAGGGCTCATAGAAAATTTTGATAAGAGTCTTCACACCACCCACAACACCTTTCAGGACCACTCATCTATAAAAATGAAGAGGAAAGACCCTGCTACATGCTGGGGAACTTGATGTTTGCAGCTCATACAATGAGAGAGCCCCTGCCCTCTCCCAGGCTCCCTTTCCTGGGCCTTTAGCAGCCATGTCCTGCATGGTCCCTGAGCAGCTCCCCATCTCTGCTGCACCAGCCATGAGGAAGGTGGGACAGTCAACTAGGCAAAGGACAGAGGACACCCAAGGTGGTCAGAGGGAACACACACGGGCCTAAGCCCCAGCTCAGCTGCCAGGCCCCAGAGAACAAGATGGTGGCTGAGAGGGTCCCTGGAAGCTTGGGACCCACAGCCCCCACTGACCAATCAGCACAGGCCTCCCTTTCCAGACGACATGGGAGATTTGCCCTGCACACCTCAAGGAAAAGCAATTTTATCTAGGACACCCAGGTAACTGAATGTCCATCCTTGGAAGCTTTTCCAAGCTTGACACAATGAGAGAGAGGGAGGATCCTTCTCATCAGCCAGCACTCAGCAGGGTCAAAGCATGTCAGCGTGTATCCCTGTGACAGGGTCTTGGTGCAGTCCAGACTGCTCTGAAGTGGGGAGCCAGATGGGGACAGGAGAGGGTACGGTGTTTGATTTTACTCTTTGACTTGGAGGTCAAATTATCTTAGAACCCCTATGTACAGGCTTTCTGTGCCCTGTGAGACAACCTAGACCTTTGCAAGCATTGCACAATTGACTCAGCCCTTTTTTTTTTTAGATGGAGTCTCACTCTGTCACCAGGTTAGAGTGCAGTGGTGTTATCTCGGCTCCCTGCAACCTCCACCACCCAGGTTCAAGAGATTCTCCTGCCTCAGCCTCCCAAGTAGTTGGGACTACAGGTGCACACCAGTGCATCCAGGTAATTTTTGTATTTTTAGTAAAGATGGAGTTTCACCGTATTGGCCAGGCTGGTCTCAAACTCCTGACCTCAGGTGATCTGCCTGCCTCAGCCTCCCAAAGTGCTGGGATTACAGGCATGAGCTAATGTGCCTGGCCTGACTCAGCCCTCTTAACAATCATATCAGGCTGGTTTTTAAAGAGCAGTTCCCTTAGGTCGGAAGACCAAGTTTTTGAAGAGCTGTTGGAGGTGGCATCTATGTGCCCCAGTTATTCTAGTTTCCTTTATTCAGGGCCCCCTCCAACGGTGCCATCAGTTCCACCATCTCCAAAACTCCCAACTGCCCCAACTTCAACTTCACCCCTACAAGAAATGCCAGATGGAAGGGGCAACACTAGGGTACATATTCCCATCTCATTATAGGACCTTACGCAAATAAAGGGAGACTCGGGTTGATTTTTCGATGATGCCGATAGGTATATAGATTCCTTCCGAAATTTAACACAAGTGTTTGATCTCACATGAAGGGCAGTTATGCCGCTTCTAAGCCAAACCCTCATTGTAGCTGAAAAGCAGGCAGCTCTGCAAGCAGCAGAATATTTCGGAGATGAACTATGTCTCCTACAGTAGACCAGAATAAAAGGGAGATAGGGGACCTAAGGAAATAACAGGACAACCATTCTCAATATAGAGAGAGACTGTACCTCCTAATAGTTCTGAGTGAAATCCCTGTGACCCTGTAGATAAACAGAAAATGCTTTACATGTGCATTTTAACAGGCTTGCAAAGAACCAGAACCAAGCCTCTTAATTACCCTAAATGTCCTTGTTAAACCAGAAACTAAATGAAAATCTCCCTGCCTTTTTGGAAAGGCTGAGAGAAGCTTTAATAAAACACACCTCCTCATCCCTGATTTAATAAAACATACCTCCTTGTCCCCTGATTTAAGAAAACATACCTCCTTGCCCCTGATTTAATAAAACACACCTCCTTGTCCCCTGATTCAGCTGAGGGGCAGCTCATCCTGAAGTACGAGTTTATTACACAGGCATCTCCTGATATTAGAAGGAAGATACAGAAACAGGCTATAGGACCAGACAGCACCTTGGAGAATCTCCTGAAGGTGACCGCCATGGTCTTTCACAAGAGGGACTGAGAGAGGACCCAGGAGAAAGAAAGCACAAGAGAATGACTGAGGCTCTAGTGGTTGTTTTGCAAGCCTTAAGAGTCCAGGTCCCTGAGGAGCATCCACTAGTTGTTGCCGGTGTGGCAAGCCAGGGCACTTTAAGAAGAATTGCCCAGGCAACAAGAAAACACCACCTGGACCCTGTCCAGCCTGTGGTGGAGACCACTGGAGACAGAACTGCCCCTGGAGACCAAGGTCACTGGGTCCAGAACTGGTCTCACACATGATCCAGCAGGACTGATGGGTCCCAGGGCTCAAACCCCCAACTCCAGTGGCTCAGGCTGCCATCAATGCTCAGAAGCCTCGGGTGATTTTGAAAACTGGAGGGAAGAAGGTGGACATCCTCCTGGATACTGAAGCCAGTCTGTTCTCTTCTCCAATCCAGGCCCTCATTCTTCCCATAGAACAACTGTGGTATGTATCTCAGGAAAGACTCTAACCTGATATTTTTCTCAATTAGTTGTAGTTGGGAGACTTATTATTTACACATACCTGTTTAAATCATGCCTGAAAGCCCCACTTTTTTATTAGGTAGAGACTTTTTTTTTTTTTCTTGAGCCAGAGTCTCGTTCTATCACCCAGCCTAAGTATAGTGGAGCCATCTCAGCTCACTGCAACCTCTGCCTCCCAGGTTCAAGCAATTCTCTGCCTAAGTGGGATTACAGGCACCCACCACCACACCCAACTAATTTTTGTATTTTAAGTAGAGACGGGGTTTCACCATCTGGGCCAGGTTGGTCTTCAACTCCTGAACTCATAATCCACCTGCCCCAGCCTCCCAAAGTGCTAGGATTACAGGCATGAGCAACCACACCAGGAAGGTAGAGACATTTTAGCCCATATGGAGACCAGGATCCTCATGGCCCCAGGAAAAGCTCTTTGTCTTCCCTTAATAGAAGCAAATATTAATCCAGAAGTGTGGACAACTCCAAGAAGAATAGGTCAAGCTAAGGCTGCTAGGCCACTTCAGATCCACCTTAAAAATCCCAGTTTTTTAGCCTTTATTCTGCCTAAAACAGGTAACTGTAATAAATGTCACACAAATCAAAAACTTGCTTTGCCTTTCTTCTGAGTCTCACTTTTTTGTCTGCAAACAAACTTTGATGTGAAACACACTGGCTGTACCATGAAGTGGCTTGATAACCCTGAATCACTCATTTGACCTCCCTCAGCCTCTTTTCTTAGCTACAGCACAAAAGTGACTCTTACTGCCTCAGGAAATGACAGCAAATGAGTAAATTTAAATGTTTAAGCTATTAGTCACAGAGCCTGGTACCTAATGAGCACTTGGTAAACATTCCTTTCAGTTCTTTCTTTTCACCATTCCATTTCTCTCATCCTCACCCATCTTCTTTGACTCACTTCTCTTCAGTATTTTACTCACTCTAGCCCGAAATGTAGTAAAGAAGCCACACTACTCAGTCTCTCATGGCTCTGCGGGAATGTTCTTCCAGCAATGACGCAGTCTGCTATCCACTCAAGGCAGTGGCTATTATTTATATGAAGACGTCTATTTAAAACAAGAAGTTCCTTATATATTCACACAAGATTTATACATGCTTCCTCTTATTTACACATACCAGTCCCAGTTCTTCCCTGTTAATTCAGACATGTTATTCCTTATTTCACACTTCTTTAGTCTTTATCTTAACACCTCATAAATTACAATAATACAGAGACATGAATAATGGCCTGGACCACAAGAGTGGATTTCTCTAGAAAGATGAATTCTTTTCCTTGGCGAGATGAACAGTATGTTCAAAGCAGCTCTGAAGTGCATTTCTAGGCATGGCTTACATCAAAGTGATCTGACTCTAGGACACATTCTTGGGCTCTCAGGAGACAGTAATTGTGACAGAAGTCACACCCACTCTGGATAGTCCAGCTGTTGGCTGAACGTATTTTCACAGAATATTGTGCATGAGTTACTCCTCCCCAGTCCTTTTACTTCTAGAAGCTAAGGTTCCCCCTTAACCATCTTCATCTGCAGCTGGCCTTCCAGGACTCTGGCTAGAAAATTCCTCCCATTCTGGGGGCCCAGGGTGGCACCTTTGTCTATTCCCATAATTATAACAGCTCATGCTGAGTCATCACTCACTGTGCACCAGACACTATATTAATAGTTACAGTTCTCAGTAAAAGTCCTGAGTGTCAGCATCCTGATTTTCACAAATTAAAAAAACACTGAGGCAGATGAGTTATGTGCCCAGTATAACCCAACTCCATAATTAAACCTCATTCACCACTTCATCTGGAAATAGGACACCCTAAGATTTCTGAGGTCTCCTGAATAACATCCGCCTTCCAGAGTTTTGCCTCCTCTACTTTTAGAATTTCACAAATCCTACTTTTCACAAATTTCTACTTTTAGAATTCTTTAAACCATGTCTTTCTTGTCTCAACACAAAGAAATAAATGGCCTTTGAAGTAATAATCATTCATTGTAACTACTGTTAGTCACCTCCAAAACCAGAGCTCATGCCCCTGACCCAGGAGCCAACACAGATACAAGATCAAGTATTTTTACAGTACAAAGTAATGTCTGATGCCCCCAAAAGCTAAAGAGGTCAGGTAACACAAGAGCAAAGAGAGCAGAGTTTTACCCTGAGGGGAATTTATTCACTTACCACGCTCTGGGGTTTAAAAACAAAAACTGGTTCCTCCCATATGGTGGCAGCTGTGTTATCATTTCTGCTATCTTAAAGGGTACCCAGGCTGTTAGAAATATTTTAGGTCCCTTCATGGGGCATCAACAGTAGCAAAAGTAAAAAGAGGCAAAGAAATAAACAGAAAAAGAATTCTTAAGAAAGAAAAATAAGTGACACTAAGCACACGATTTTAATAGATTTCAGTCAACTGAAAGGAAAATCTTTTAAAGATATGAAAGAAAAGCAGAAAGGACTTGAACATATATATTCAGATTTTCTGAATACATACATAATAGGAATATATATTCTGCATATATATTTAATATTAATATGTATTCTACCTGAATATATATATTTTACATGAAATAAATACATGGCTTGAATATCAGTTTTTCATTAAGCTGACATTTCATCATAGAGCTCTTTTAAAAAACGTTTCTCTTGGCCACCATACTTATCTGGAAATGGCACCAAAGTATGTTAGCAGCAGCAGATTTGGACAAATCTGCAGGAACCTCAATTTTTGCCTCTTCAGAAGAAGGAGTTTCACTAAGAGTCATGAGGCAGAAGAGACTGAGGCAAGTTTTAGAGCAGGAGTGAAGGTTTATTAAAAAACTTTAGAGCAAGAGTTAAAAAAAATAGTACACTTAAAAGAGGAGCAAGCAGGTGACGATAGATCAAGAGCGTGGTTTGACTTTACTTACGCTATTGTATGCTGGCATAATTCTGGGGTCTGCATCTCTTCTCCGATTTTTCCCTTGGAGTGAGGCGTCGGCACGCACAGTGGCCCGCCAGCCCTCGAGAGGGGCGCAGGTGTCCTGTGTTTACTGGAATTGTACGCATGCTCACTTGAGGTTTCCTGCCCTCACCATTTAGCCTCTTCATTTACGTGCCTGAGCCCACGCTCCCAGCTTCTGTGAATTTATCAGCAAACTGCTAATTACCTGTTTCAGGTGTTTTCTATCTATCGAAAGACTGCCTTTACCTGGCACTGGCTGTGACCAATTATTACTGTTGAGAGGCAGTTAACAACCACCTCACCATCACTTGATAGTCAGCTGACATTCCTAGTGTATGCGGTGGAAAGCTGCTTCCTGCCCTGCTCATGTCTGATGAGCTACCTACTATAACACTTTCAGACTTCTTATGATCAGATTTTAGCTAGAACACACTGCCGATATTACAGGATTTTGAATTTTTTTTACCAGAAATAACCTCCCAACTGAAACTAATAAGCCTTCACCTAGATTATGACTCAGGCAAGGATGTGTGACGCATCTTCAAAAAGGTGAACGAGTACCTCAACAACTCAAAATCACACAAATATCAAAACCAAAGATTCAGTTAAATTTTCCAGATTCAGATAAGGGAAGACCTGCCTGCATTAATAAAGAGTCTCTATGATGTAAATTTCCCCACAAAAGGCAGCTTTGCAGTGTCACTCTTGTTTGCTGACCCTCTGGCAACCATTTAAACATTTTTCAAAGAAACATGTTTTGGGTTAAACTGGCAGGTGTTTCTAGAGGTGGAATTTGATGTTCAGCAGTTGCAGGTGTTTTAGCCACTGTAGAGGCCTGATTCACCATCATTTAGAGCTCCTGTTGGATGTGACCAAGTTGGAAGGTGTTCGGGGCACTAGACAGGCCAAAGAGTTGGTCAAATCCAGAGGAACAGTGATGAAAACCAAAAACACAAACAGCCATTGCACAATTTACATACTTTTGAATACTCGAAGCATAAGGAGAGGTTAGAGTCAAGAAGCAATAAATCTTCACCTGTAATTACCAAGTTCTAAAACAAAACCCCAAACCAGCTCGTTACCTGAAAGGGGACCAAGATGAAGTCTGCTCTCCACTGTCACAGGAACAGGAAACTCTCCTTCTTGTAGGAAGTGAGGAAAACTCCGTAAGTAGAGGAGTTCTGTGGTAAAACAAAACTCAGATCTCAAACAAGTGAGGAGAGCAGGGACCTTGAGAGTTAGTAGAACCCAATCCTCAGAAAGTCACACAGCCCTCAGTGTTTATTCAGGGGATCCAGGTGCAGATGGCCACATGGACAGGGAGGACGGCCATGGACCTTACCACAAGTGGACCAAGTCTCCCAGGACTGACCTGGACCCAGCCCTGCCTGATGTAGGCAGAGCCCGGGGCTAGGCCCCTGGAAGGCGTCATTTTAACATCAGGACTATGCCGGCACTGCAGACAGGCTGGCCACACAGGACATGTCCCATCCTGGAGGGGACTGAGCTTTGTCCTCACAGGGATACGTACACACTGAGGGTTCCAATTGGCCTTCCCTGGACTCTAAGACAAGACCATTCAAAACTCACTCCCTGTAAGAATCAAGACTTGGGTTACACGGCAGTGCCGTCCGGGTTTGTGTAAGTGCACCCTATGATGTCCCTATGGTGATAAATCACCTAATGACACATTTCTCACAACACATCCCCATCGTGAAGCGAGGAACGACTGCACTAACCTCTCTGGCAACTGCTCAGATGGGATGAGCTGCCTGTTTGTGACAGTGCGCCTCTCAGAGTATCCTCCCCTCCCTGGCCACGGTGATGCCCAAATACACTTGGCTGGAGCACCCTGAAGGCTCTGCTACCATCCAAGCTGGTTTAGAGATGTGAACCAGAACAATAGAGGACAGGCTTTGAATGGTTTTCTCATCAGGTTCCTCTCCTCCCACATGCTAGATTGCTGGGTGTCCTGCTGTCCCTCACATGGAGAGATCCCAGCACTGGGAGAAAGGACAGGGTCTTTATTATCAGATACATGCAGCCACTCCTCCAATATCCCCTCTCCTATCGGGCAAGTCCAGCTGCTCCGGGTCCTCCACAGTGTCTTTATTAGGTGAGCAGGTGTGAATGGGTGTGTGGGGGATGATAATTCATGGACAGGCCGGGAAAAGAATTTGGTGTCCAAGGCCCTGAGGGCATGAGGTCAGAAGGACGGCTAGGTGTGGTGGTCAGAAGGGATGAAGAATTGCAGGGGAAATGAAGTTAGTGGGAAGGACAAAGCGTCCCCCACCACAACGCCAGTGCCAGTGCCAGCCCCAACCCCTGATGTGAGAGACTCCAGGCCCCCGGCCCCACCTCCCTGGGGCTTAGGGACAGGAAGCTGCTCATCATCCTCCTCATGCACAGAGAAGATCCTGATTTGCCTGGTGTGGTTCAACAAGGAGCCGGAAGGCTGGGCCACGCAGCCCTGAATGCTCACTGTGGTGGTCACCCCACCTAGAGGGAGAAGACCTGGTTTCCAGGTTCATCCATGTCCCTACAAAGGACACGAACTCATCTTTTTTTATGGCTTTATAGTATTCCATAGTATATATGTGCAATATATTCCCTGTCCAGTCTATCATCAATGGGCATTTGGATTGGTTCCAAGTCTTTGCTATTGTAAACAGTGCCACAGTGAACATTAGTGTGCATGTGTCCTTATAATAGAATGATTTATAATCCTTTGGATCTATACCCAGAATGGGATTGCTGGGTCAAATGGAATTTCTATTTCTAGGTCCTTGAGGAATTGCTACACTGTCTTCCACAATGGTTGAACTAACTTACACTCCCACTAACACTGTAAAAGTGCTCCTATTTTTCCACATCCTCTCCAGCATCTGTTATCTCCGGATTTCTTTAATGATCACCATTCTAACTGGCATGAAGTGGTATCTCAATGTAGTTTTGATCTGCATTTCTCTAATGACCAGTGATGATGAGCATTTTTTTATATGTTTTTTGGCCTCATATATGTCTTCTTTTGTAAAGTGTCTGTTCATATCCTTTGCCCACTTTTTAATGGGCTTGCATTTTTTCTTGTAAATCTGTTTTAATTCTTTGTACATTATGGATATTAGCCCTTTGTCAGATGGGTAGATTGCAAAAAAAATTTTCCCATTCTGTTGGTTGCTGGTTCACTCTATTGACTGTTTCTTTTGCTGTGCAGAACCTGTGGAGTTTGATTAGGTCCCATTTGCTATTTTGGCTTTTGTTGCCAATGTTTAGTCATGAAGTCCTTGCCTATGCCTATGTCCTGAATGGTTTTGCATAGGTTTTCTTCTAGGATTTTTATGGCGTTAGGTCTTATGCTTAAAGCTTTAATCCATCTGGAGTTAATTTTAGTGTAAGGTGTCAGGAAGGGGTCCAGTTTCTGCTTTCTGCACACGGCTAGCCAGTTTTCTCAACACCTTTTATTAAACAGGGAATCCTTTCCCCATTGCTTGTTTTTGTCAGGTTTGTCAAAGATCAGATGGTTGTACATGTGTGGTGTTGCCTCTGAGGCCTCTGTTCTGTTCCATTGGTCTATACCACTGTTTTGGTACCAGTACCATGCTGTTTTGATTACTGTAGGCTTGTAGTATAGTATGAAGTAAGGTAGTGTGATGCCTCCAGCTTTGTTCTTTTTCCTTAGAATTTACTTGGCTATGTGGGCTCTCTTTTGGTTCCATAGGTAGTTTAAGGTATTTTTTTCCAATTCTGTGAAGAAGGTCATTGTTAGCTTGATGGGGATAGCATTGAATCTATAAATTACTTTGGGCAGTATGGCCATTTTCACAATACTGATTCTTCCTAACCATAAGTATGGAATGTTTCTCCAATTCTGTGTGTCCTCTCTTATTTCGTTGAGCAGTGGTTTGTAGTTCTCCTTGAAGAGGTCCTTGATGTTCTTTGCTAGCTGTATTCCTAGGTATTTTATTCTCTTTGTAGCAATTGTGAATGGCAGTTCGTTCTTGATTTGGCTCTCTTTAAGTCTGTTATTCGTGTATAGGAATGCTTGTGATTTTTGCACATTGATTTTGTATCCTGAGACTTTGCTGAAGTCGCTTGTCAGTTTCAGGAGATTTTGGGCTGAGACTATGGGGTCTTCTAAATATACAATCATGTGATCTGCAAATAGAGACAATATGACTTCCTCCTTTCCTAACTGAATACCCTTTATTTCTTTTTCTTGCCTGATTGCTCTGGCTAGAACTTCCAATACTATATTGAATAGGAGTGGTGAGAGAGGGCATCCTTGTCTAGTGCCAGATTTCAAAGGGAATGCTTCCAGTTTTTGCCCATTCAGTATGCTATTGGCTGTGGGTTTGTTGTAAAGAGCTTTTAGTATTTTGAGATACATTTCATCAATACCTAGTTTATTGAGAGTTTTTAGCATAAAGAGCTGTTGCAGAGAAGGCCTTTGACAAAATTCATCTATTGAGATAATCATGTGGTTTTTGTCTTTGGTTCTGTTTATG
This sequence comes from Aotus nancymaae, assembly GCF_030222135.1. Taxonomy (NCBI): domain Eukaryota; kingdom Metazoa; phylum Chordata; class Mammalia; order Primates; family Aotidae; genus Aotus; species Aotus nancymaae. The sequence continues at coordinate 11,342,680 of NW_026988441.1, read as the reverse complement.
TGGTGGATTACATTTATACATTTGCATATGTTGAACCAGCCTTACATCCCTGGGATGAAGCCTACTTGATCATGGTGGATAAGCTTTTTGATGTGCTGTTGCAATCGGTTTGCCAGTATTTTATTGAAGATTTTTGCATCTATGTTCATCGTGGATATTGGCCTGAAGTTTTCTTTTCTTGCTGAGTCTCTGCCGGGTTTTGGTATCAGGATGATGTTGGTCTCATAAAATGATTTCGGGAGGATTATCTCTTTTTGGATTGTTCGGAATAGTTTCAGAAGGGGTGGTACCAGCTCCTCTTTGTATGTCTGGTAGAATTCGGCTGTGAACCCATGTGGACCCGGAATTTTTTTGGTTGGTAGGCTATTAATTGCTGCCTCAACTTCAGCTCTTGTTATTGGTCTGTTCAAGGTTTCAACTTCTTCCTGGTTTAGACTTGTTAGGCTTGGAAGGGTCTAAGTGTCCAGGAAATTATCCAAGTCTAAACCAGGAGAAGTCAAAACACTGAATAGATCAATAATAAGGGCTGAAGTTGAGGCAGCAATTAATAGCTTCCCAACCAAAAAAAGCACAGGTCCAGATGGGTTCACAGCCGAATTCTACCAGACATACAAAGAGGAGCTGGTACTACTCCTTCTGAAACTATTCCAAACAATCCAAAAAGAGGGAATCCTCCCCTAATCATTTTATGAGACCAACATCATCCTGATACCAAAACCCAGCAGAGACTCAGAAAGAAAAGAAAACTTCAGGTCAATATCCACGATGAACATAGATGCAAAAATCTTCAATAAAATACTGGCAAACCGATTGCAACAGCACGTCAAAAAGCTTATCCACCATGAGCAAGTAGGCTTCATCCCGGGGATGCAAGGCTGGTTCAACATACGCAAGGCTATAAATGTAATTCACCACATAAACAGAACCAAAGACAAAAACCACATGATTAGATGCAGAGAAGACCTCTGACAAAATTCAACAGCCCTTTATGCTAAATACTCTCAATAAACTAGGTATTGATGGAATGTATCTCAAAATAATAAAAGCTATTTACCACAAACCCACAGCCAATAGCATACTGAATGGGCAAAAACTGGAAACATTCCCCTTGAAATCTGGCACTAGACAAGGATGCCCTCTCTCACCACTCCTGTTCAATATAGTATTGGAAGTTCTAGTCAGAGCAATCAGGCAAGAAAAAGAAATAAAGGATATTCAATTATGAAAGGAGGAAATCAAATTGTCTCTATTTGCAGATCACATGATTGTATATTTAGAAGACCCCATTGTCTCAGCCCAAAATCTCCTCAAATTGATAAGCAACTTCAGTAGTCTCAGGATACAGAATTAATGTAGAAAAAATCACAAGCATTCCTGTACACCAATAACAGACTTAAAGAGAGCCAAATCAAGAACGAACTGCCATTCACAATTGCTACAAAGAGAATAAAATACCTAGGAATACAGCTATCAAAGAACATCAAGGACCTCTTCAAGGAGAACTACAAACCACTGCTCAATGAAATAAGAGAGGACACAAACAAATGGAGAAGCATTCCATTCTTATTGTTAGGAAGAATCAATATGAAAATGGCCATACTGCCCAAAGTAATTTATAGATTCAATGCTATCCCCATCAAGCTAACAATGACCTTCTTCACAGAATTGGAAAAAACCACCTTAAACTTCATATGGAACCAAAAGAGAGCCCGCATAGCCAAGTCAATTCTAAGCAAAAGGAACAAAGCTGGAGGCATCACACTACCTGACTTCAAACTATACTACAAGGCTACAGTAATCAAAACAGCATGGTACTGGTACCAAAACAGAGATATGGACCAATGGAACAGAACAGAGGCCTCGGAGGCAATGCCACATGTGTACAACCATCTGATCTTTGTCAAACCTGACAAAAACAAGCAATGGGGAAAGGATTCCCTGTTTAATAAAAGGTGTTGAGAAAACTGGCTAGCCATGTGCAGAAAGCAGAAACTGGACCCCTTCCTGACACCTTACACTAAAATTTACTTCAGATGGATTAAAGCCTTAAGCATAAGACCTAACACTATAAAAATCCTAGAAGAAAACCTACGCAAAACCATTCAGGACATAGGTGTAGGCAAGGAATTCATGACCAAAACACCGAAAGCATTGGCAACAAAAGCCAAAATAGACAAATGGGACCTAATCAAACTCCACAGCTTCTGCACGGCGAAAGAAACACTCAATAGAGTGAATCGGCAAGCAACAGAATGGGAAAAAATTTTTGCAGCCTAACCATGTGACAAAGGGCTGATATCCACAATTTACAATGAACTAAAACAGATTTACAAGAAAAAAACAAACAAGCCCTTTCAGAAATGGGCAGAGGATATGAACAGATACTTTACATAAGAAGACATACATGAGGCCAACAAGCATATGAAAAAATGCTCATCATCACTGGTCATTAGAGAAATGCAAATCAAAACTACATTGAGATACCATCTCACGCCAATCAGAACGGCAATCATTAAAAAATCTGTAGACAACAGATGCTGGAAAGGATATGGAGAAATAGGAACAGTTTTACACTGTTGGTGGGAGTGTAAATTAGTTCAACCATTGTGGAAGACAGTGTGGCGATTCCTCAAGGACCTAGAAATAGAAATTCCATTTGACCCAGCAATCCTATTCTGGGTATATATCCAAAGGATTATAAATCGTTCTACTATAAGGACACATGCACACAAATGTTCATTGCAACACAGTTTCCAATAGCAAAGATGTGGAACCAACCCAAATGCCCATCGATGATAGACTGGACAGGAAAAATGTGGCACATATACACCATGGAATATTATGCAGCCATCAAAAACGATGAGTTCACGTCCTTTGTAGGGACATGGATGAACCTGGAAACCATCATTCTCAGCAAACTGACACAAGAACACAAAATCAAACATCGCATGTTCTCACTCATAGATGGGTGTTGAACAATGGGAACACATGGACACAGAGAGGGGAGCACTATACAATGGGGTCTGTTGGCAGGGAGTGGGGGGGACAGTGGGGAGTGAGAAGTTGTGGAGAGATAGCATGGGGAGAAATGCCACATATAGGTGAAGGAGAGGAAGGCAGCAAATCACACTGCCACGTGTGCACCTATGCAACAATCTTGCATGTTTTTCACATGTACCCCAAAACCTAAAATGCAATAAAAAAAAAATTTCACATGATGTACCTTCTGCGAGTAACAGATTGACAGATATATCACGTCACCCTCAAATTTTTACATAACATCTCAGGGGGAAATGTGACTCTCTCCACCCTGAATACAGGGTTCCCGATAGAAATGAACACAGAGATATTGTCTGTGTTTTTGCAGAGAAGATGGTTTCTATAAAAAGTTATGAAAGCTGAAATTATAATAGAGTCCATTTTAAATGCATATTGTGTGGTTGGCTCTCACCATTTCCTAAGAGATACATTGTAAAACATGACAGTAATAGTGATTCTAGCAGAATAAAACATGTGCCACATTTGCTAATCGTGTTTTCTTAAAATAACTTTACAGGAATGGGATGGGCGCCCTCCCACGTGTCCAGGCCAGATCTCTAAACAGAATCCTCCATCTGCAGTAACAATGCCTAAGAAGATGACATAGACTTGGCCCTGATATGCAGCCATCCCCATACAAATTTCCACTGTGGACTGCCCATGGACCCGGAGAGTAGCTGCAGGGTCCCTGGCGGCTGCACTGGGCTTGCCACTTTTTGTCTGTGCCATTTTTTGCTTTTTGTTTGTGCCACTCCCTCCCCTCGCCTCCAGGGTGCTGCTGCCTGGTGGGCAAACATTTTTGTGCACCCCTCCCACCCCTCCCCAGCAGGTTAACTCCTGCACGTTGAGCCTGGCTGGCTGTCACCATAGCCCCGTGGAGGCTGAGTTCCTGGCAGCATTTGCCGGCTCTAGGTTTGTGAGCTTTCTTGCTGTCAAGGCTTTCCTTCTGCCTACCACTCGCTTGCCTGGCTGTGGACTTTAATACTTTTTCTTATCCTTTTATGTACCTGATTGATTTGTCAATCCTTTATTAAGGGGCAGGCTAAGAACTCCCTTTCTTGTTTTGTTTATTTGTTTTGTTTCATATTTGTTTGTTTTGGAGACAAAGTTTCACTCTTGTTGCCCAGGCTGGAGTACAATGGCATGATTTCGGCTCACTGCAACCTCCGCCTCCCGGGTTCAACCAATTCTACTGACTCAGCCTCCCGAGTAGCTGGGATTACAAGCATGGGCCACCACGCCCGGCTATTTGTATTTTTAGTAGAGACGGGGTTTCTCCATGTTGGTCAGGCTGTTCTCAAACTCCCGACCTGTGGTGATCTGCCTACCTTAGCCTCCCAAAGTGCTGGGATTACAGGCATGAGCCACTGTGCCCTTTCTAATGCTGTTTGCCTATCCATTGGAGGAGGGGTCTCAGACAGAACCCCCATTTCCTCTGTTATTTTGGCCCAGTGGTAATGTTACTGGGACCGTTCCCCTTGTGCATGATGCTAAGATTTCTCCCCACTTGTTCTCAGAGCTTTACATCTAGCTTACTTTCTGCCGGGAACCCTGGGCTGTGGGAAACAACAGTTTGCGTTAGGTCCCTTAATTGAGCCTGTGAAGCTGAGGTTCCCCTAGCCTTGAGCAGTTGTTTCAATACTTTTATATACTGTTTCTGTTGAGCTGGTAACTGTTGTCCCATGATGAAACCTCAGCCTGAACAATCCCCCCACCCCAATCTTGGTAATCCCCAGCAGGCACCAATGACGTACTAACTCACTGTTTTACTGACTTGACCGTGCAGTCCTCTTAATCTTCATTTCATGGGGTCCGACATGCTTTCTTTGCAGTGATGGTGAAATGGGTACCATTGTCAGGGTTGCCACGTGCGGGGGTCTGTCCTGCAGACCCTGACACGATGACGGATGGATAAAGTACACTGACACACAGATATCATGCTTTGCCAGTTTGACTGAGTGTCTGTGGCCACACAGAGGAGAGTGCTGTAAAGAGACAGCAGTGCTGACACACTGGCCTCGTGGGTCTTTATTGAGCACACATTAAATGACAAAAACCGAGTCAACACCACTAGAGGTTAAAGATTAAAGGATAAGTTCCGATGCCCAAAGCAAACACCAGTATTGGTTAAATCCGTGGTCGACCTTGGCCTTTCAAAAAGGTTTGAGACTATTCTGTGACTATCTCTAATATGTTTCCCTTAATGTTTTTGCCACCACCCTGACTGAATCCCCACATGGTGATACAACCACAATGTGAAAGTGTAAGTGTTTTCACTACTTACAGACACTGGGGAGCACTCAGCACACCTGCAGACCACAGACACAGAGGTCAGTGAGCCCAGGCAGGGAGGAGAGAAGGGACCTGTAAGCCAATGGCTTTATTAAGTCCAAGGTGTTATCTGACAGGTTTCCAGCAGGGAGCATTAATGATGGGTTTAAAGCAAGCAAACACTAGGACCAGGAGATCACACTGTGACTGAGAGGTGTTCACCATATTTGTTTATTTATTTTGTTATTCTTGCTATTATTTTTTGAGATGGAGTTTTGTGCTTGTTGCCCAGGCTGGAATGCAATGGCACAATCTCAGCTCACCACAACTTCCACCTCCCGGGTTCAAGCAATTCTCCTGCCTCAGCCCCCCGGGTAGCTGGGATTACAGGCATGCACCAAGGTGATCACTTCAAATTTGAGGGCAAATGTCAGAACTGTCAGTTTAAGGAAAGCAGCCGGAGAGAGGGGAGCCCAGCATACCAAGCATGAGAGATGCCTCTAAGATTTTATCTCTGGCCACCAACTGGAGCCACTTGAACCAGGTACAGTATTAGAAACTGCCATGGTGACCAAGCCCTGCCTCTGATGTGAGGCAAGTAAACCTACACCTGAAAAAATAAATGCTAAGGCAATATGACATTATGAGCACTCAAGACATCCAGGGACACCAGCAGGGTGTGGCGCTGTGCCCTGGAGTCACGGTATTGGGTTCTGGCCTCTGGGAGTGAGAAATGAAAATGACTTGTTCCCTGACAAGGGAAATGACTGCTCCCCTGACATTGATCTTCCCACCCTGCTGCTCGCTCATCTGCTGCTAACCCATGTGCAGTGCTCAGCCCCAGACGTCACTGCCCCCAGGGTATCCACCGTGCTGCCTACTGCACACACACACAGACCACAGGAGGTGACAACAATCTGCATTTGGGACCCCTGGTTGATTGTGAAAGAGGGAGAACAGTAAAGTTACAGCTACGGAGAGTGGGACTCACCGGGCTGGAAGGTGATGGAGCTGTCACATGACATATGTGTGACCTCATGTGGAATGTGCAGATCCATGAGGAATAATAAAACACCCTGGCCTGGGAATGCTGCCATCCACACTTCCCTCCCCATCCACCAGAGGGCGGAAGAGTCCCTCCTGGCTTGGAGCCTCCCTGGGGGTTGCTGACTTCTCTCAGGGCCCACAGCCCAGCATGGTCCACCCTCACCAGGGTCACCTTGGCTCACATCCTCCCACATCCTCCTCGCCCTCTGACATCCCCACAGGGACTGTCTGTTCCTCCCTACAGCCTGGCAGCCGCTCCCTCTACAAACAGCTCCTTCCCCCATATTCCTTCCTTCTTGGGTCTCAGCCAGTAGGACATCTCCCAGGGCAGTGCTGGTGAACGTGAAGCCACACTGGACACTTACCCTTCATGAACTCCTTCCATCCTCATCAACTCTTTCTGTCACTGCTCTCTAAATGCCCACCCACACTCCATCCGTCTTGTTCTCTGGGGCATCCCAGGCCAAGCCTAGCACTGACACAGAACAGCAGCTGCCTGGGGGCCCACAGAGTCCCTGGGAATCATCCAGACACCCTGTGACCTGCCCGCTGCACCCCAGGAGGCTCAGTGCATGTGACGGTCATACAAGGGTACCATCTGGGATATGGCCACCTACCCCCAGCTGTCCCTGGTGAAGTCAGGAGGGAAAACAGACCTGTCCTGTGTGCATGGGGGAAAAAGGAGGGTATTAGTTCTCTTTGCTCCCAGAAACAACCCACTCACCCTCTCAGGTGTTAGCAATGTCCCTCCAGACAGGCTCTGTGGCCACTGCCCTTTCTTCCTCCAGAGAAAGCAGCTTGGCCAGGTCAAAACCCTCAGAGCAGACCCCGGAGTATGTCAGCACATGGAGGGCTGAGCTCATCATGGCCACACAGTAAGTCGGGATGAATCTCTCCAGTTCTGAGCTCCTGCTCTGTCCCAGGCTTCCCCTCCTGAGTGTTAACGAGCCATGTCCTGCAGGATTCCTGGGTAACTACCTGCTTCCTGCTCAGACCTCAATCATGTCTGGATCACCACCACCTGCAGAGGTCTGTCCTGCAGACCTTGACTCGGCAAGGGATGCATAAATGCACTCTCACACCCATTACAGTGATTAGAGTGGGCTAGGGATGGTCATCGGCTGCTTTCAGAGGGCAATTGCAGCCAACTGACCAAGACTCCCTCTCCATCCTCACATTTATTCAGGATACATGTCAGAACAGAGGTTCTAAGTCAACATGCTTGTGGATAATTAACATGGTTAAAAGAGTGGTTTTAAGAACGATGAAAGCTTTAGGTTCTGGGGCCTAGAGTAAACATTATTAACGTGTAATTCCCCATTGACCTCCCCTGAGAAGGTCATCCTGCTGAAAGGTTACATGATCAAACAAATCAGAGTAGAGACAAAGGGATGTGGGGTAAACACACTTAGCTGGGGAAACTTGATTGCTTTTTTACCCTGTGACTTAAAATTCTAACGTCATGAACAGGCTGCCTTCAGTCTGTTCCATCAAAACCTTTAGGCCTTCCAAAAGGTTTGAGACTATTTTCTTCTAACTTTCCCTAACATTTCCCTAATATTTTGCCAGCCACCCCGAGTGAACCCCAACATCCTGCGGCACCACCACGGGAAGGGTGTGGGGACCACAGGACAACCAGCTGGGCAGAGAAGAGAGGACACCCAAGATGGTCAGGAAGAACTTGAAAAGCCCTGAACCCCAGCTCAGCTGCCAGACCCCAGGGAGCAAGAGAATGACTGAGAACTGTCCCTGTGACCATGGGACTCACAGGCCCCACTGAGCAACCAGCACAGGCCTCTCCTCCCAAGAGGCATGAGTGATTTACCTTGCACACCTCCAGGAAGGACGGTTTCCTCTGGGACACCCAGGTCCTGAATGTCCATCCTTGGAAGCTGCAGCCAAGTTAGACGCAATCAGAGAAAGGAAGGGTCCCTCTCACCAGCCAACACTCAGCTCACCCACAGCACAGTCAGGCGTCCCTGTGACAGGGACCTGATGCAGCCCCAGGCCCCTGCACTGAAGGGAAGAGCCAGATGGGGATGAGAGAGGGCAAAGGGTGAGAATGTGCATCCTGACCCAGAGCCATGGGGACAGCAGGAGGCTGAGGCTCAGGACTGTGCTTGCCCAACCTATAGGGTATGTGTGTGACTGTATGTGTCTGTGTGTGTCTCTTTTGTGTGTGTGTGTGTGTGTGTCTGTGTTTCTGCACATAGTGTGTGTAGAGGTGGGTGAGAGAATCACTGCTGAAGGAGGCAGAGCAGTTCCCAGGGGCCTGAAACACAGAAAAAAAGGAAAAAGAGAAGGAGGGAAAAGGAGGCAGGACTGAGAGGAGGGGACGAGAGGTGTCCTGGGTACAGACCCCGCCCATGAGACTGATAAGTGCTCCTGCCAGGGAAGAGGCTCAGTGCAGAAGGAGGAAGGACAGCAGAGCTGGCAGCCAGGATCTGAAAGTTTCTGGATCCCAGGCTTATCTCCACAGAGGAGGACACACAGGCAGCAGAGACCATGGTGTTCCCCTTAGCACCTCCCTGCACACAGCGCATCACCTGGCAGGGGTTCCTGCTCACAGGTGAGGAGAGCACAGGAGGAGGAAGTGCAGTTACTGGCTGGGGTCTCCTGGGGAGGAGGGGGCTCTAAAAAAGAAACAAGGCTCTGTTGGAGCCTAGATAGGGGGAAAATACACCAGAAAGGGACAGGAGTCAAAACAGGAAAATCTCAGTGAACTGGAATTGGTAAGAGGCAAGAAAATCTCAAGTGTTCTGTTTTCCTGGCTAATTATCACTGGCCACTACATTTCATAAAATGAGAATAACTATATCAATGACACTTAAAAACATAAGCAGGGCATGAAACAGTGTCCTCAGCCAAAAACCTCAACGGTTGGAAAAGGAAGAAAACACCACCAGGATGTGGAGGGCCCTGGGAACTCTCACACCTACAGGAGTCTGCAGTCTTTCCCAGGTACTAGGGTGCAACCAAGATCACAAAGCATCTGTCCTCATGGAGCTCATGCTCTCATGGGGAGGAAGACAAATGTGCAAAGAGATCTAGAATGTGAGGTCAGGTGTTGACAAGAGCCCTGGAGGGAACAGAGCAGGGAAAGGTCAGAAAGGGAAACCCAGGGTCTCCGGAGGAGGTGTCAATAAAGAAGGCTTCTAAGGCTGCCCTGATGTGAACAGGATCTGAGGGCAGTGGGGAGGGAGCCAGGCAGCCCTGAGGGAAGAGGATACCAAACAGCAAAACGGCCAAGGTCAGAAGTGTTGAAGGAATGGGGGTCATGCTGCTGACCTTGACCCAGTAGAACAGTAGGACACACACACACACACACACAAGGTCTATGTGTGTGTCTCTTCAAGGCTGAGGATTGAAGAGACCTTCTCAGGACTCAGAGCCCCATCTTTAAACCCCAATATAAAGCTCTCCATATTGACAGATGCTCTCTCTACCTCCTAGCATCACTTTTAAACTTCTGGAACCCATCCACCACTGCCCAAGTCATGATCGAAGCCCAGCCACATGTTGTTTCAGAGGGGAAGGATGTTCTTCTACTTGTCCACAATTTGCCCCAGAATCTTACTGGCTACAGCTGGTACAGAGGGAAAATCAAGGACATCAACCATTACCTTACAGCATATTTAATAGAAACTCGTGAAATTATATTGGGGCCTGCATACACTGGACGAGAAACAATATATTCCAATGCATCCCTGCTGATTGAGAAGGTCACCCTGAATGACACAGGATCCTACACACTGCAAGTCACCACGCATGGTGATAGGAATAAAGGAGCAATTGGACATTTCACCGTATACCGTGAGTGATTCCACAGGATCCCTGGGTGGTGTCGGGTGAGGGGGTGGTCACTTCTACTTTGCACACACAGGATTGTCAGACCTGGACTGTGTGTTCCTCTCTGTGTTATGTCCCATGTTGGGGTTTGGCCATTGGGCACAGGACTCATGCAGGGGAGACAAACTTCCACAGATCAGAATTCCTTTCCTGCATCCAGACCCCACAGACACTCACTGCAGAGGAAGGACAGTCTGATGGGGGGACTCAGCAGGAGATCAGTCTCAGCCAAGCACCTCATGCCCTCTCCATAAACCTGACCCTGAGGAAGACCCTGGAGAATGCAGTAGGGCTTGGCCTGAGGGATCCCCTGGGATACTTTCAGAGCAGCTCTGCCCTAGAAGCCCCAACCCCAGACCCTATCCCAAAATCCTTACTCCAGATAAAGCTGAGGAGCCTGTGCGAGGGCCGGGTTGTGCCTTCCTGGGCAGGGCTTACTGGGAGCCAGGATTTACCAGCTGTCTGAGGACTGTGGCTCCTGGAGCTGCTCACCAGCCAGGGCTCAGCCCTCAGAGCCTCATCTGGGCAAGGACAGAACCTTCTTCACCCGATACTCAGAGTAGAGAGGACAGAAAGACAAGCTTTGTAGGCCATCAGCCAACTACCTTGGGAGGTTTAGGACACTCCATAGAAAGTCCAGTGTCCCCAGAAGCAGAAACAGAAGACAGAAGATGTACCTGGCAGCAGCTTGTCCACAGGGATCTGACCTAAAGGTGCTCTCTCATGGAGGCAACTCATAATAAATGCTGTTTGTGTGAACACCTCCTCTGTGCCAAGCATTAGGTCAGGTGAGTAATTTAAAGTGTATTTACAGATAGCATGAAAAGCCACAGAATTCGATGGAGAAAAAGCTTATTTGATGGAGAGAAAACTGAGGCACAGGAAGGCACAGTCACCGAACCAGAGTCACACAAACACCAAGGGCAGGTCAGAGTCCCGTGAGGTCTGTCTGCAGCCACAGGCCCATCCTCTCCACCAAAAGTGAGGGCTTACTGGGGTCTAAGGACCCTACAGTCATTTACTGGCTCAAATCCTTTCTTCTTAGGCATCCAAACCTCAGAGAAGTGAGGGCAAATGGACAGTTGATTAGTTTGTACTCCACAACTAAATCGCCGGCCTCAACTGTCAGAGTCAGGGCAAAACTGTCCCGGCCTCCCCCTTAGATCTTAACCCCGATCACTGAATCTAAAATCCTGTGTTTCCCAAAGTGGTGACGTCACTCTCGTGAGAGGATACAGGAGAGGCCTTTGTTTTCTTTCCCCATTCACACCCTGCACCAGCACAGGCCCAGCGAGAGACACATACTCAGGAGTTCTCACGTCGAAAATGAAGGAATTGAATGAAGGAAGGAATGATCTGTAACCTCTTTAGAGACTGGATCCTGGATGCAGAATCCTAGGAGGTTCTAGCCACACCTGTTCTTTGTCCTTCAGAGGCTGACACCTATGTTTCATCCCCCTCTACCTCTTGCCCTAAAGCCACCCCACCTCATGTGACTTTGAAGCTCCTTGGCCACCGGAAGGTTTTCAGGGCTCCCTGGACCTGGACTGTGGCACTGGGGGCACCGGGTCCCTCGAGTCTCTGAGGTCACTGTAGCCCCCTCTGCTCACTGCCATGGGTGTCTCTAGCTCTCTCTGCTTCTCCGTGTCCCTCCTCTTCCTCCCCCTTCATTCTAACTGGCAAGGCATGTCCTGCACAGTTTCCTCCACCTTAGGACTTCTCCAGACATTCCCTCTAACTAGGCTGATGATTCTGTTCCCTTCCCACTCACAGTGTGCCCGGGCCCACCTCCCAGGAATTAGGAAAGGCACAGAAATCAGCTGGAGTTGCCGCTCCTGCCAGGACATCTCAAGCCAATGTCCCCAGGTCACTAAGAGAATGAGCTTCCACTGTGTCCCCATCCAGGACTCTTTCCCTGTGTGAGGCTGACCTGTGGAAAACACCATGGGACAGGGATGGGCAGTACCTCCATCCACTCCTATAACTGCCAGACCAGTTCTTCTGGCCTCCTGCACAAACAATACCAAAGTATAGAGAGAGTGATTTGCAGTAAAGAAAGATTTTCATTACTCCAAATCTGCCAAACAGGAGGACAGAGGTTTATTATTTCTCCAATCAGCCTCCCCAGTGGATCAAAAGTTAGAGATTTTCAAGGAGTTGGCCGGGCACAGTGGCTCATGCCTGTAATTCCAGCACTTTGGGAGGCCAAAGTGGGTCAGGAGATCAAGACCATTCTGGCTAACACGGTGAAACCCTGTCTCTACACAAAATACAACAAAATTAGCAGGGCGTAGTGGAACATGCCTGTAGTCCCAGATACTCGGGAGGCTGAGGCAGGAGAATCACTTGAATCTGGGAGCTGGAGGTTGCAGTGAGCCGAGACTCTGCCACTGCACTCCAGCCTGGGTGACACAGTAAGACTCCGACTCAAAAAAAAAGATTTTCAAGGAGTTTCAGGGACACAGGACTGAAAAATAAGTACTGCTAATTGTTTGGGGATGAAATCATGCAGGTGGGGGGAAATGATCTGTCTTTGTGGAATCCGCCTCTAGGTGGGTACCACATGACTGGATGAGCCATTAGTCTTCGGTAAGGATGATGTCGGCTGGTTGCCAGAATGCAAAATCTGAGAAACATCTCAAAAGACCAATCTGAGGTTCTGCAATAGTGATGTTATCTACAGGAGCAATTAGTCACATATTTTGTAAACTCCAGCCTAATGACATTGGAACAGTAAGGGATTATAGACTGTGCCTACATTTTAGCAGAATTCAGGCTGCTCCTATAATCTTAATCTCATGATCTTTCATCAGTTTTACAAAGGCAGTCCCTGGGCAATAAGGGAATTAGTTTCACGGAGGAACTATTATCACTCTTGCTTCAAAGTTAAAGCATAAACTAAATTCCGCCCATGGTTAGCCTGGCCTATGCCCAGGAATGAGTGAGGACAGCCAGCCTGAGGCTAGACACCGGATGGAGTCGGCCATCTAGTTTGCTCTCACTGTTGTCATCTTTGCACTGACTCACCGGGGTGTCACAGGCTGGACAAGCCTGCAGTCCCCAAACCCCATGGGCTCATTTCACCCATGTCACTCGTGATTACATCCGCAACCTGCTGTGGAGCTCACATTCTCCAGTCACTTCCTAGAGGCCTCTGGTTTCCTGTCAGGCACATAACAAGCTGGAGATTTGTCATTCAGTTCCACCAGCAAGTAAAACGCTGAACAAACTCAAAACTCAACAACTCTCCAAAATCCCTCAGAGATGTGAGGTCTCAGTGCCAACTGACCCACATATTGGAGAGAGTGACAGGCAAAGACAGATCAGCAACCGCATCTGAGCAGAAACCCCGGCACAGAAACCCCAGTGGGAACCAGTGCTGGGGACAGAGAACCCAGCTGACAAAGAATCAATGCAGACAAAGCCCAGAGGGAAACACTCGAGGGGATGGACCACTTTTGACAACAGGGGCACTTTTTGTGACTCTTAGCTTCTGGAGCTCTACCAGGCTTTTGCAGTGAATATTCACTAAAAATATCCTCATCCTTTCTGTGGGGGGAGGGTAAAGGAACAACCTGAAGATATGCCAGTGAATTCTATTCTTCTTAATAAGACCTGCCTTTAAGAGAAACTATTTTACCACAGCCTAATCAGCTAGGGTTTTGTCAGAGCCTAAATGGCCCGGAGGAGAGAAAATATTCCACTCCAAATTCCTCTAGCCATTATGTCTCACCTATAATGAGGACAAACCTGAGAGGCTTCAGGTTTTTGTGTTCTGGGCTGTGTCCTGGGCTGTGAATGTCACAAGTGCCCCTTGTGACATTAAAAGCCCAGGGGCACTTGTGATATTCACAGCCCAGGGCACAGACCTCATCCAGGACCACAGAACCCTTCCCTCTCCACTCAGTATCACATCACTGAATGCCTGCTCTCTCAAGTCCCTTTACCCACTACATCATGTCTGACTTTCCACAAATCATACAAGACAGACTATGACAAAAAATATATATATAAATATGTAAATATATATATATGCAATTTGAAAAGCAAGGATCAGAACAAAACATAGATGTGACAGATGTGTTGAAATTATCAGACTCGGAATTTTTTTTTTTTTTTTGAGATGGAGTTTTTGCTTTTGTTGCCCAGGCTGGAGTGCAGTGGCATGATCTCACCTCACTGCAACCTCTCCCTCCCAGGTTCAAGTGATTCGCCTGCCTCAGCCTCCTGAGTAGCTGGGATTACAGGCTCCCTCCACCATGCCTGGCTAATTTTGTATTTTTAGTAGAGATGCATTTCTCCATGTTGGTCAAGTTGGTCTCAAACTCCCAACCTCAGATGATCTGCCTGCCTAGGCCTCCCAAGTGCTGGGATTACAGGTGTGAGCCACTGCACACAGCCCACACTGGGAATTTAAAAGAAATGTGATTAAGGGTCATAATTTAAAAAGTAGACACCATGCAGGAACAGATGAATGATGTAAGCAGAGAGACGATTATTCTAAGAAAGAATCAACAGAAATGCTAGAGATAAAAACTACCGTTAGAGAAATGAAGAATGCCTTTGATGGGCTTACTGATAGACTGGACACAGCCGAGGAAAGAATCCCTAGCTGGAGGATGTGTCAATAGGAACATCCAAAACTGAAACAGGAAGTTCTAAAAGGGTGGAGAAAAAACAGCAGAACAACATATTCAACTACATGTTTAATATTTTGTATTGAAAATAGGATTTTTAAATTTTATCATTGTGGGTGAACTACAAAGTCTGTAACATACATGTAATGGGAATACCAGTGGTTTGGAGGAGCAGTTGGAGGTGGCCAGGTGGGTGCTATCTGATGGTTTTACTGTCTGTTCCACATACACCTGTTTCCTCATGAGGATGCCATTTTCATAAGTTGGGGTTCTTCATGTGGAGAGACACACGAGCCACTGGCATCTCACTTAGACTCTGCCTAATTAACATGAATTTAAACTCTAGTTGTGTTTCCTGAGGTTACGAGAAAATGAAGAAAGCATTTCACATACGTGTTGTGGGCTCCTCCCCATTTTTCCTAACTCTGCACAGAAATGAGAAGCAGGGAGCTCTTTCTATATTTACTAACATAACACACATCACTTCTCTTAATTTGGCATCATTCCTCCCTTTATGTAATTGACACACCTAAGACTCTCTCTCTCACCAGTTCTGTCTTTTGATTGGGATTCTCTACTTAGGGAGTGGCTCATTTCAACTCACCTTCGACTTCTTCCTTTGAGCATAGTGTGATCCTGCTGGAATTCACAACACACCTAAACCTTATTTTGCTATCAAGAGAAATACTACTGCCAGCAATTGATCTTAGATGTTTGGACTATCAATAAAAATTTCCACTTATGAAAAAATTTTCATGTTGCCACCAAATATTTTCTGTTACTAGAGTCAGAACATAACATGAGGTCTGAACTCCTGACAACTTTTTACATTATTACAAATTGAGCAGCCAAAATCTAAAAATCCAAAATCTGAAATGCCCGAAAATCCAACACTTCTGACCACTTCTGTGATGCAAAAAAGAAGCGCTCACTGGAGCATTTGGATTTAAACTTTTTCAGATTTTGGATGCTAAACCATTAAGTACACTGCAAATATTCCAAAATCAAACCAAGCTAGAAATCCAAAACACTTCTGGTTTTAGGCTTTCTGCATAAGGAATCCTTTATTCATATAAACTATAGGCATGAAGCTGTACAGCAGATCTCTAGAACCTCCTCATCCTGCATAACTGAAACTGCACACCCATTGAACAATGCCCTATTCTCCTGACCCCAGCTCCTGGCAACTACCATTCTATTCTCGGACTCACTCTGGAATCCACTGATGTGAGGTCCATAGAGTAGTCAAAATCCTGGAATCACAGAGTAGAATGTCTAATGAGACAAAGGATCTGCAAGACTTCTTCCCAAATTTTGGTCTCATGTCCAAACACATATGATCCATGAGGTGCAGATTTCCAGCAGTTCCTGCTCCCGCTTTCCACCAGTCAGTTCTGCATTTGCAGACATCCACATGTATTTCTAGAAAGATCCACATGGTCCTCACCTTCACTCTACAAGGGGAAAGAGAGTATCATGGACCCGGAACAGGGAACATGGTCTTGCTCCAAAGCTGCCAGCTCTTGCCTGTCCCCTTCACTCTTTCTAGGTCATTCCTTGGACTCTGCTCTATCTTTAGAGTCACTGGCTCAAGTCAGTCACTATGAAACCCCTGGGGGAAACTGCCCCACCTTGGGCCTCCACTGCCTGATGGCTGAACTGACCTCCAGGCTAGCCCCTGGCCTCCCCGTGTTACTTCTGCTGAAGTACCCAGTCCCAGGCCAGGCTGCCCAGTACCCACAGGGTACCCAAAGGACAATGGTAAGGTCCATCATCACCCATCTCTAGGACATCCTTGGAAAGGGAAGCTGCAGAGAAAACATACCAGGGGGAAAAGTAAAACTGAAACTGAAAAGATTCCAGCAGCTGCATGTTCCAGGTGAGGACCACAAGGTGGGCCAGGCAGGCAGCTGGAGAGGGAGGGATTCAGAGATGCACCAGGAGCTGTGACTCTTGGTCCTGTGTCTTTGCATGACCCAACAGAGCTGCTCCATTCATGCTGGAGAAAGTCTGTACTTCTCCCACATAAAGCAGGCAGCCTCACTATCTCTGAGCCCTCAGATTGCCATGCATCTGTCTTGTAACACACACACACCTGCCATGGGGTTTGAAGGACTTCAGTAGGCTAAGAGGTGGGAGATGCCAACTCTCACTGAAAAATGCCTTTGGAGGAATCAAAGGTGCCACACAGGGTAATCTTCTCTCTATTATCTGCACAGTGGAGACTCCCAAGCCCTCCATCGCCAGCAGCAACTCAAACCCCAAGGAGGCCGACACTGTGACCTTAACCTGTGAACCTGAGATTCGGGATGCAAGCTACCTGTGGTGGATAAATGGTCAGAGCCTCCCAATCAGTAGCAGGCTGCAGCTGTCCAGTAACAACAGAACCCTCATTCTATTCAGTGTCACGGAGAATGATGCAGGACCCTATGAATGTGAAGTGAAGAACCCAGTGAGTGCCAGCCGCAGTGATCCAGTCACCCTGAATGTCCTTCGTGAGTATTGTCTGTTCCTCTGTGGGCCCAGGCTTCCATCCCAGATACACATGGCCAGCGGCCAGGCCACTCAGGTCCAAGTACAGAGACCTTTACCCCTGGACATCGAAGCTGGCCATGATTTTCTGCCCTGGGCAAACCAGAGTAGGCCTAGCCTTAATCAACAAAGGGAAGAAAGGGGCTGCTCCTGTCACTGAGGCTCAGGGTCCACAGCTTGTGATGAAAGAAACAGGTGAGTGTCTCAGGCTCCAGATCAGTGAACACAGCAGGGGTTTGCCTGGGACTTCGGTACTGTGACTTGGTTCACAGGGTCACTGTGGCCCTTCCACAGACCAGGAGCTTCCCCTTCCCCCTGACAATATCACCTGTGGCTTTATTCTCTTTGCTCCAGATGGCCTGGATGCCCCTACCATTTCTTCTTCATACAACTATTACCATCCAGGGGAAATCCCCAAGGTCTCCTGCCTCACAGACTCTAACCCACTGGAAGAGCATTCTTGGCTGATTGATGGGAAGTTCCAGCAATCAGCACAAGTGTTCTTTATCCCCAAAATCACTAAGACATGGAGGGGTCTATAACTGTGTCATCCATAACTCAGACACTGGCAGAACACATCTCATAATCAAGAGGATGACAGTCCCTGGTAAGTGGATCCCTAGAGCACTGGCAATGTTTCCCAGTGAGGTCTATCTGGATAGCAGGAAACAGCCACCTGCCCTCTGCAAAGGGAGAGGGGACATCAAAAACCCATGACAGGGAATGTTTCTACTCCAAAGCCACCAGCTTTGGCCTGTCCACTGCACTCTTTCTAGATGATTCTCTAGACTATACACTAACAATGAGCAATCTGAAAGGAAATTAAGAATTTCAATTGACATTAACATCAAAAGGAATAAAATATTTTGAAATAATTTTAACCAGAAAGGTCAAAGGATTCTACTCTGAAAACTACAAAACATTGCTGAAAGAAATTAAAGATGACATCAATAAATGGAAAGACATTTCATTTGCATGGACTTGAAGACTCAATACTGTTAGGAAGACAGCACCACCCAAAGTGAGCTGCAGTTTCAGCCCAACCCCAACTAGAATCCCAGTAACAGTTTCTGCAGAATTAGAAACATCTGTCCTAAATCTGACCTGACAGGCTCTTATTAATGACTGCCACAACATAGACACTGAGAGAAAGAAGCAACCATGGGAAGGTGGAAAGTTCTAGTGACACAGAAAATAACAACCAGCCCTTCTCACATCTCAAAGCATTCAAAAATATACGAGTGTAGCAGGGCCAGTAGGGAATTCACCAAAGACTAATCACCAAGCTAGAAACGTGGTGAGGAACAAAAGAAGGCAGGAATATATCTGACTTGTCCACTCCCACTTTTGCCTACTAATCTGATGCTGAAAGGAAATGCTCACTGGAGTATTTCGGATTTTGAATCTTTCAGATTTGGGATGCAAATCAGTAAGTATATGGCAAATATTTCAGAATCAAAAAATGTCAGAAATATAAAACCCTTTTCATCCTAAGTCTTATGCATAGGAAATACTCAATCTGTGTGAACTACAGGCATCAAGCTGTAGAGCACATGTCTAGAACCTCCCCATCTCCCATAACTGAAACTGCACACCCATCAATAACTCCTCATTCTCCCCACTACCAGCTCCTGGCAACCAGCAGTCTCTCCTCTGATTCACTCTGGAATCCACTTATATGAGGTCCCTGGAGTAGTCAAACCCATGGAATTGGAGAGTAGAATGTCCAATGAAAGAAAATATTTGCAAAACTTCTTCCCAAATTTCTGTCTCATATCCATCAAACACTCATGGTCCGTGAGGACCAGACTTCCAGCAGTTCACGCTCCCCATTTCCACCAGTCAGCCCTGCATTTGCAAATATCCATGTTTATTGGTAGAAGGATTTCCATGGTCCTCACCTGCCCTCTGCAGAAGGAGAGGAAACTTCAAGAACCCGGGACAGGGAATATGGTTCTGCTCCAAAGCCACCAGCTCTTGCCTGTCCCCTTCACTCTTTCTAGGTCATTCCTTGGACTCTGCTCTATCTTTAGAGGTCACTGGCTCAAGTCAGGCACTATGAAACATCTGGGGAAAACTGCCCCACCTTGTGCCTCCACTGCCTGATGGCTGAACTGACCTCCAGGCTTGACTCTGGTCTCCCCTGGCTTATTTCTGCTGAAACATCCAGTCCCAGGCCAGGCTGCTCAGTACCTTCAGGGTTTCAGGACAATGGGAACTCCCATTGTTACTCATCTCTAGAATGTCCTTGGAAAGGGAAGCTGCAGAGAAAATACACCTAAGGGGGCAAAGTAGGATGGAATTTGGAAGAGACCCAGCAGTCGAACATTCCAGGTGAGGAACCCAAGGTGGGCCAGCCAGTCAGCTGATTAGGGAAGGACTGGGAGGGGCACCAGGGGCTGTGACTCCCACTCACATGTCTGTTCATGACCCAACACTGCTGCTCAATTCACACCTGAGAAAGCCTGTGCTTCCCTAAGACAGAGCTGGTGGCCTCACTGTCTTGGAGCACTTAGATCATCGTACATCTGTCTTGTGACACACATACCAGCCATTGGCTTTCAAGGACTTGGGTGGGCTTAGAGGTGGGAGACGCAACTCTGATTGAAAGACACCTGTGGAGGAATCAAAGATGCCACACAGGGCAATCTTCTCTCTGTTATCTCCACAGCGCAGCTGCCCAAAGCCTCCATCACCAGCAACAAATTCAATGCCGTGGAATATGACGATGAGGTAACCTTAACCTGTGTACCTGAAGTTGGACATGCCACCTACCTGTGGTGGGTTAATGGTCAGAGCCTCCCGTTCAGTCCCAGGATGCAATGGTCTGATGACAACAGGACCCTCACTCTACACAGTGTCACAAGAAATGACACAGGATCCTATCAATGTGGAATACAGACTTCAATGGGTGCCATTCGCAGTGACCCAGTCACCCTAAATATCCTCTGTGAGTATCTTTCGTTCCTCTGTGGGCCAGGCCACCAGCTCAAATCCAAACAGCCAGAGGCCAGGACTCTCAGTCTCTCTCAGGTTCAAGTACGACACCTTTACTTCTGGACACCCGAGCTGGCCATGACTTCTTGCCCTGGGAAATCTGGGTGGGCACAGTCTTGACCAAGAATATAGGGGGAGGGATGCTTGTCATGGGAGACTTGGGGTCCACAGCTTGTGATGGGAGAAATAGGTGAATACTTCAGACTTTGGCTCAGTGAACACAGAGGGGGTTTGGCTGGGACTTCAGGGTGTGTCTTAGCTCAGAGGAACAGTGTATCCCTTTAACTGACCAGGACCATCCCCTTCCCTTGGAGGAGGTTACCTGTGGCTTTATTCTTTTGCTCCAGATGGTCCAGACGTCCCCAGGATTTCTCCTTCAGATACCCTTTACCGTCGAGGAAGAAACCTCCACCTCTCCTGCTTCGCAGACTCTAACCCACCGGCAGACTATGTTTGGATGGTTAATAGGACATTTCTGCCACCAGGAAAAGAGGTCCTTCTCCCCGAAATCACTACAAAGAATAGCGGGCGCTATGGTTGTTTTGCTCATAACTTAGTCACTGGCAAGAGAAGCTTCGCATTCAAGAGGATCAAAGTCGTTGGTAAGTGAATCCCAGCATCATTGGCAGTAGGTTTTTAGATGGAGTCTATCTGGCTTTCAGAGAAAGTCAGGAAAACATTTTATTCCCAGGCCATGTTCCATAGGCACAAACAAATCCTAAATCCTCCTCCTGAACCCTCCCAATTGGTCTCTACAGATTCTGTTTTCCTTGTTTTCCTGATTTCTCATGACTGATCTTGTGTCCGGCCTGAGCAATGTAGGGAGGGGGCTTTGTCAGGCCTGAGCCCTATGCGGTGGAAGAGGCTTCACAGAGGGACAAGAAGGAGAGGCCTCAAGATCAGTTGCTTCTCGTTGTCACCAACACATCCCTTTCTGTCACGTCTTTGTTTTCTTTTACCTACTGCATGAGCTTCAAGAAACATCTGAGGCTTTGAAACAAGCTCACGCTTTTCCCCCAGATGAGAGGAGGAAGCTCCTTGGATGAGGGAGGAGCCGCTCAGACTCTGCTCCCTGCTCTGCCTCAGGCTCCTCTGTGACTGGCCCTGCCTGACTGCACCTGGGGTGGGACCAGTGTGTGTGGAGAAAGAGCCCTGGTGGCCTGTCCTGAATTTGGCTAAATTGAGTTGCCAGTTGAAGCCAAGTGTCCCCTGGGTCAGCCTGCAGGGAAATAAGCAGATGGGAAGCCTCAGAGAAGACTCCTGAGCTGTGTCCTGTCTCTGACCTCAGTGGCTGTATGAGGCTGTGGGCACAGCACATGGGACACAGCACAGAGGACAGTGAGTGACGTACAGATGGAGACATTCACAGATTCACCCATGGGGACTCTGCATGGCAGGAAAGAGATACATATATATATATAGAGACTTTATATATACATAGTCTATATAAAGCATATAGTATATAAGTATATATGTCTGTAAGTCTGTATATATATGTCTTTGTAGACATATATATATACTGTATACTATATATTGTATATATATAGTATAATTACTATACTATAAAGATGCAACCACAAAGAGGTGAAATATTCTAATTGTATAGAAAAAAGCAATGGCCCTTTCTGACATCCCAAAGCCTTCAAAAATATCTGAGTACAGCATGGCCAGTATGGATTTGATGGAAGACTCACTGCCAATCTAGAAACATAGTGAGAGGAATTTTTAAAAACTGAAACTGCAGGAATATAGTTGGCTAATCACTGCCCAGCACCCTTTCCACAAGAATTATGTATTCCTTGAAGGAACAATTAGAGACTACTTCATGCTGCATGCTGGTTCTTGGGGCACCTGATGGTAAAATAACATCACTTTCATATATTTTTTCTTTTTCTTTTTATTTGTTGAGATGGAGTCTTGCTCTGTCACCCATGCTGGAGTGCACTGGCATGATCTTGGCTCACTGCAACCTCCACCTCCCAGGTTCAAGCTATTCCCCTGACTCAGCCTCCTGAGTAGCTGGGTCTACAGGTGCATGTCACCACGCCCAGCTAATTTTTGTATTGTTCGTAGAGATGGGCTTTCACCATCTTGGCCAGGCCATAACTGAGACATGAGTACTGATTGACTTCTTGTCTCCAGTCTTTGAAATGTTCCCTGCATATGACTGCCTCATTACCTTCCTGAAATCTAGTGAATTCACCTAATCCAGAATCCTCAGGGTTCTACTCTAGCCTATTTGATATGTTCACATTTCTGCTTTTTAATAATCCTTCTCACTTCCTTTACCTTTATTCCCTAGTGTAAGTTTTCCATCCTAATAGAACTGTCTTCCTCCACATCCCTGCCCCTCCACCCCACATATACATAGAATTCATACTTTCAATGCTATGCCTAAAATCAGGGTGATCCCAGCTCCACCATCTGCCCTTCAGGTTTACTCACACCCTCATCACAAGTAAACTCTGACCTCATGGAGAACAGAGACTCTAGCATTAATGTGTGAACCTGAGATTCAGGACACAACCTACCTGTGATGGAGACTTTTTCCCTGATGACCAATTCATGTGTTTATGAAAGATACAGAAATGAAGAAGGCAAGGTCCCTTCCCCAGGAAACATAAAGCCTAAGACAGGAGATAAGACCTGAAAATAATCATGATACCATAATACAAAGAACTGAGGCCAGGCATGGTGGCTCACACCTGAAACCCCAGCACTTTGGGAGGCTGAGGCAGGCAGATCATCTGGTGTCAGGAGTTCGAGACCAGCCTGGGCAACATGGTGAAACCCCATCTCTACTAAAAATATATAAATTATCTGGGTGTGTTGGTGGGTGCCTATAATCCCAGCTACTCAGGAGGCTGAGGCAGGAGAATTGCATGAGCCCAGGAGGCAGAGGTTGCGGTGAACTGAGATCATGCCACTGCACTCCAGCATGGGCAACAGAGCAAGCAAGACTCTGTTTCAAAAAAAAAAAAGAGGAAAGAAAGAAAGAAATGAAAGCCACAAGAAATCAGAGAATTCTGAAATATAGCTACACATTGGAATCACTGGGAAACATTTTTATAAGTGGATGCTCTAGCCCCATCCATAAATTGTGATTTAATGACCATTAAATCAAACAGATTATAGAGTGGGACCCAGGCACTGGTAATTTTTAAGTCTTCTGAGATGCTACTAACATGTAACTAGAATAGAGAACCCCTGTTCTAATAGGTAGAATTCAGACCTACATCAATGATTTTTAGCTAGAAATATCGGAATTACCTAGGGAACTTTTTCAACATACAGAAACCTATACTTTGTTGGCCCTACTCATTAATGGGCTACACAAAAACTAAGTAATCCATCTGAGAAACAGAAGGTAAATGGAAAACCCACCTCATTTGATATGTTAAATTATATGGAAAGCATTGTCAAATGATAAGTAATACGCGATGCTAAACTGTCTCTAATTTATATTTATGGGTGTGTTACTGAGGGTTCCAAAATTATGAGTCCTAGAAATCTATTATCAGTCATAATGTCATATGCCACAGTAGTACCTAAGTTTCTGTGTGGGCCATGTCTTTATCATAATGAACTCTAATCAGGTTTCTAACCATAGTCATTTTCAATCTTGGTCATTCACAGACAGCTGTTTTGACTTCTTCTCAAAGCAGTTGCAATCAGCTACAGTCCAAAGTTGCTTCTTCTTCAAAAAGATTTATAAAAAAGACTCTGACAAGTACTCTTGAATATAAGTTTCTGATAACTTTAAGATCATACCTCTGGACATTCTAAGAAGTTTTAGAATTTTAATAAACAGGTTGACATTTAAATGAAATTGCCAACCAAGAATAAGCAGGAAAAAAATCAATTTCATTGGACTAAATAATAATAATGAGGATAATATTTTTAAGATTTTTTTTATTTGGAAATTTGCCGATCCTTTAAATGTTTTGTTTTCCAGATTTATGACTTTTTTCTCTTTTAAGCAATCTACAGCTTACAGCCATTTGGTAAAGTACACTTTTGTGAACAAAAACAGAAATATTTATTTGTGCTCCTTACCTGACTGCCCCAGGAATGGGGAACTATTCATGAGTATTTATATGTTTATGGTAACACAGTTATTTGCACAAGTTCAGTAAGATTCTGCCCTTTCTATAACAGGACACATTTGAAACAACTGGTTATGTTACCAAGGCTTTGACTGGGATGTTATATTTGAGAATATACACAGAATGAGTCCACAGGTACTGCAGGCAAATTCTGAAGTTAGCCTTGGTTTTCTTTTATAGTCTCAAAAGGTTTTTTTTTTTTTTTAAGTTTAATGTGAAGTTTCTTAGGAAAACTTCTAGCAAAGCAAACTTTAAAAAGAGCCTCCGTGGTTCATCGCTACTCTTGCTGCACTTATTTGAAGAATCAGGCCAAGTTTGATGAAACTCAACTTACTTTGCAAACAAATTTGTCCCACTGGGAATTATCTTTGGTAAAAATAGAGACTCCTATAGAGAGAAAAAAATATGATGAAAAGAAAGACTATAGTGCACCTGTGATGAGATTGCAGTTCTGCTCATTAAGTTTTTATTATCCACCCGTAGACTGAACTGGACCGTGGATTCTTCTAGCTACTTCAATCCAAAGCTCTCCCATGGAATTACTAAGAACAAGAGCTGCTCTGTTCCTGAAGCCCTATAAACTGGAGGTGGACAACTCAATGTAAATTTCAAGAGATATCCCTCATGCCTGAGTTGTGAGCCACTTAGAGACTTCACTGAATTGTTCAACTCACCATGACGAGAGACCCTCAAACTGCAGACCAGGACAAGAGTTGACAACTTCACACTGTGGACAGCTTTTTCAAAGATGTCAGAACAAGACTCCTCTCATGATGAAACTTTCACCCCTCTTAATTTGTTCTTGCTTATGCCTGCCTCCTTCACTTGGCAGGATAATGCTGTCATTAGAAATTCACCCACCGTTCTGGTATTATACTGCCCAGGGGGAGCTGCCCGAAACAATGCCTCACAAATAAAAGTCAATTAGATGTATAACTAAATTAGTTGTAACTTTGCTTTATGATGCATGTTCACAGCCAGTGATGGCCAGTGAAGTCTCTCAGGCTGCATCTTTCTCACCCTGACCCTCCTGCCTCTCACTTTTACTTATATGGATGCTTCTGATTTCACTGGGCCACCCCAGATTATCCAGAATACCCTCAAGATACTTAACTTCATTACCACTGCAAAGCCTTTTTACCAAGAAAGGTAGATGCACGTGTCAGGGGTTAGAATGTGGACACTTTTAGAGGCCATTGTTCTGCCTAACACTGGTAACCTTCTTTTGTAAAATGTATTTATTATACTTTATGTTCTGGGGTACATGTGCAGATCATGCAGGTTTGTTACATAGGTATACACATGCCATGGTGGTGGTTTGCTGCATCCATTGCCCTGTCATCTACATTAGGTATTTCTCCTAATGCTATCCCTCCCCAATCCCCCAACCTCCTACTATTCCTCCCCTAGATCCCCACCCACCAGGCCCCAGTGTGTGATGTTCCCCTCCCTGTGTCCATGTGTTCTCATTGTTCAACACCTACTTATGAGTGAGAACATGTGGTGTTTGCTTTTCTGTTCTTGTGTCAGTTTGTTGAGAATTATGGTTTCCAGTTTCATCCATGTTCCTGCAGAGGACATGAACTCAACCTTTTTTATGGCTGCATAGTATTCCATGATGTATATGTGCCACATTTTCTTTATCCAGTCTATCACTGATGGGCATTTGGGTTGGTTCCAGGTCTTTGCTGTTGTGAACAGTGCTGCAATAAATACATGTGCTAACACAGGTAACTTTCATAAACTTCACCCACAACACACATTTGTTTTGTATAGTTTAAAACAAAGATGAAAACAGTCCTTTCCCAAAACAAACCTCCTTCTTGCCTGGGAACTAGACTGCCTTTGTAGGACTAACAAATTAGCCACAAGATTAGAAATTATGGTTCAAGAGTCATGCACTTCAAGGCTACAAGATTCTGACCCTCCCTAAACTGCTCCTAACATCAGTGTTTGAGATACGCTGTGGATCCAGCACTTCATGGATCAGCTGGCACCACCCAGATTGATAAACTGTGTCATCTGATCTCATGACCCAACACTGAGGAGCTGACTCAGCACAAAAGGACAGCTTCAACTTCCTATGATTTCATCTCCCACCTTACCAATCAGCACTCATACTATATCAGCTAATACTAAAGTTACTTAGATATACAATTTGAATGAACTCCATGGTCTAAGTCAAGATGCCTATGATAACCCATCAGTTTTCAGTGCTATGCACATAATTTGAAGAATGACTGGGATTCAAGAGGATATAAGCCTAATAGTAACTAGGGATGGACTCATGGAGAACCAGGATGGCCACCTTGTCCTTCCTAAGTCCTTAAGGCTTTTATCATTGCAAAATCTGAATTCCATAACTCATCATGGAAATGAAAAATATTAAATGGAATATATTGGTGTGGTGACATCAATTGCTTAAAGAGTTTATAACCAATGTTTGGCCCCATATTCCTGAGAAAACAATCAAAGCTTCAGGTACTCCTCATCACCTGGTGCTACATTTAAACATTTTTAAATGAGATTTCATTCAATTGTTATTTTCAATGCATGTTTTCTCACTCTGGTTGTATAAAAGTTCTCCCACGCAAGGAGGCTCATGTTACCACACTAAGTTATTATGTTACAGTGTATTTTCACCAGGTAAAGGTTTCTATGGTTCACTAAATATAATCAACTTTTGCACATCTAGAACCTAAAGATTGGATCTTCTAAGAATAACAGAGAAACACTGTCCTTGCCATCCGGATTGCAGCAAAACGTTGGAACCTTGAACTTTGGTTTCATAACATGACAACTGTGAAGGGCCCCTCCACACGCTTGGAAACATACACCCATTGGAACCCTTAAGGTAAAGCTAACCAGGGAAGTCTCTCCCCAGAAGAAGCTGGCATCCTTGATGTGAAAAGTTTTCCAAGATCACGGATCAAGACTTCTACAATCATGAAACTGTTATCTTTGAATATTTTTTTCTTTTTTAGGCCTCTATAAACAACAGAAATGAAAAGCAGGTCTGTTGTGTGCACGTATGGGGTACACTTTTATTTGTGAAGGATTTTACAGCCAGCCTTATACATAGATAACCTTATGTTTTGATAGATAAAAGATAAAGGCCCAATGTAGGTGAGAAACCTTAATGGTATGTACGTTGCCTCATACCCAGTCAGAATCAGAACATTAATTCACTCCTCTTAACCTACATTATGAGTTTGAAACATTGCCAGGAGGCCTTCACTTTTCTATAATAGAAGGGCATTATGTGTTATGACCTTTTTATGTGGTTTGAAATACATTAAGCAATGATTAGAAATGTGTCTTTCATAATAAGCTCTATAGCAGATTCTACTGTAAAGGCTGTGGTTACACAACAGGTTTTAAATTCTCATGTGAAAGTTATGCTAAATAAGGGAATTGGCTAAACAGAAAAGTATCTGTGCAGCTGCTGGCACTTACGGCCTATGGAGAAAACATCAGGTATTACAGAGATTTAGTTGTAGAAGATTAACAAAAAGGTTGCTTAGTCAAGTGAGTAAGCTCTTTACCCAGCTTATTCTTTGATGTCTTTAATTTTAAGTGATTTGGTTTATGGGGACCCTGGGCAAAAAGCATACTCTAAACTCTTGATATTATCCTCCTGATAGTCATAGTAATAGTCTCCCTGGTGCACTGTATTTTCTCAAAGCTGTTAAATGTTTGCATGCAGTCATCTCTAGAATGTCAAATGATTCCTCTTCAACCAGAATGACACAAGCTGAAAGAAAGGTGCAATCCTGAGGACACCAAAACCTATGAATGATATGTTGAGACCAGAAACCCAAAGTGATGGTAACTGAGAATGGCCCTGAGACCGTACGTTTTGGTCACACTCTCACCTAAGTGAGAACCTGACCCAAAAGGAGAACTTTTAAAAACAAAATTATGGGAGGACATTGTATTGGACTGAGCTCATGCACTAAACCCTGATAGACCAAACCTAACAAAATGGAGTTGCTCACGCTAAACACCACATCATCAAAGTAAGACTTTAAAGAAACACATGGATATTAGACCAGAACAGAACAGGTTTTGTTTTTCTCCTGTAAACAGAAAGTTCCAGCATAAGGAGGCACCTTCTACTTAGCCCTTCTTCCTACCTTTGGAAAACTCACTGTTCTACTGTTTTCCCAGTGGGCTTCAAAACCAATTAAGCACATTTATGATGGTGACAGTGATATCAGGACTAAAGTTGTGGTCAATCTCTCAAAATGGAGAAATTGACCCAAAGGGATGAATTGTTAAAGCAAACTAAATATGGCCTGAAAAGGACTCTGTACTTCTCTATGGGAGTCCTTGTAGATGAACTGCAACCTAATTTAATAGGTAGACAAGATTAAACACCTACTTAGGTGTATGCACCTGTAACAACTGCTAAGTCTCGGCCAACCTCAGCAGCCATACTTCAACAAGTTATACACTGCTGATTGTCCAAACTGTGTTCAGATAAGGCAAACCCTGAGCTTAACTAATCCAGCTGTTTCTGTACCTCAATTCCAATATCTGCACATCACTTTACTTTTTTTGTCTATAAATTTGTTCTGACCATGAGGCACTTCTAGTCACTGAATCTGCTGTGATTCGGGGGCTGCCTGATTTGTGAGTCATTCATTGCTCAATTAAACTCCTTTAAATTTAATTTGACCAAAGTTTTTCTTTTCACACAGTAGAGATGAACACAGAGATATTGCATGTGTGTTCAGAGAGAAGATGGTTTTTATAGGAACATACGACAGCTGAAATTATAGGAGAGTCACCTTAAAATGTACATTGTGTAGATGGTTCTCACCATTCCCCTAAGAGATGCATTGTAAAATATGATATTAGTGATGATTATAGAAGAATAAAACATGCATGACATTACCGATACTGTTTTTCTAAAAATAATTTTAACAGAATGGGGTGTTCCCTCCCATGTTCCCAGGCTGGGCCTCTGAACAAAATTCTCCCTCTGCAGTGACAACATCTGAGGAAATGACATGGACTCAGCCTGATATGCAGCCATTCTTGTCTACCTTGCCCCTGCTATAAAACAGCACCAGCTCAGGGCCCAAATCTTTAGCTGTGGAGCTGAGAGAGGACATGGGATACCCAAGGCCTCTTATCATGTTCCAGTCTACCGCAATGGGTACCAGAGTGGTCCATTTACTTCTGAGGACACCCACATGCTGAACCCTAGCTTCTAAGGGTCAGACCTTCCTGGTTTCTCTGGGTCCCAGCTGCTTTAACCCTGCTGAGATATCCTCCTCCCCATGGGGGTCACTGCTTTGCCAGGCACCTCCTCAAGCTCCAGCCGACAGGTCAGCTAAGACCCAGACCTCAGAGGATTAACAAAGATTTTAACATCTACTATGTCCAACAGAGATTAGAGCTGTATAACAAAATAAAGAAGCATAAATACATATGGCTCTCGCAACAATATCATGTCCCAAAACAATGTCCTCTTTGCCCCTCACTGTCCCTCCGCACATGGGCAAGTGCTTCCAGGGTCTCTCAATTCTTTCCCAGGAGGCAATGCACATGGTAACACAGTGCCTCAGCAAAGGAAATGGGGATTATTTATCTATTTAGATTAAGTTCCTAAAAAGGTCTCTATACAACCGAATTCCACTTCCCTGGGAAGAAACAGAAAGGGCTTCCCCAGTTGTGAACCACCGCTTTTCAAAAAAGCATCTTTGAACAGCCAAAACAATCTTGCCAGGATAAATTTAAGAACTTTCACTTTCTTATTCAAAATCAGATTCTAAAACAATACAATTATGAAAACAGTGTGCTGCTGGTGTAAGAATACACATAGGGATCAATGGGACAAAATTTAAAGTCCAGAAATAAACCCTCTCATTTATGGTCAATTGCTCTTTGACAAGGGTGTCAAGATAATTTAATGAAGGAAGAATAATCTTTTCAAACAATGTTGCAGAAAAATCTCAATAAACACATTAAAAACAATGAACTTAGGAATCTTTACTTCCCACCTTATCAAGCAATTATCTAAAAACAGATCAGTGAGTTAAATATAAGAGGTATAACCAAAAATCAAAATCTTAGAAACAGACATGGGGTAAATCTTGATGACCTCAAATGTGCAATGGATTCTTAGATATGACATGAAAGCATGATATGCAAGGAAAAATAGATACACTGGGCTTTATCAAGATGTAAGAATTCTGTGCATCAAAGCAAATTGTCAAGAAAAAGACCAGACACAGAATGGGAGAAAAACATTGCAAATCACATATGTAAGGGTTTTATGTCCAGAATATATAAAGAATAGCCATAACTCAATATAAAAATGAAAAACCACCCAATGTATAAATGGACAAAGGACTCAAATAGACATTTCTTCAAAGAAGATATACAAATTGTTTATAAGGACATGAAAAGACACTCAACATCAATAGTTATTAGGAAAATGCAAAGTCAAAGCCACAGTGAGATACCATATCACACTTACAAATGTGGCTATCATTTTTTCAAAATGTTAAGTAACAAGTGGAAGCCTTATGTAGAATTTAAAATGCTCAGCATCGCTGATGGGATCATAAAAAGGAATGGCCGCTATGAGAAATAGTTGTACTGGCCCTCAAGAAGCTAATCATAGAATTCTCATAGGAACCAACATACATTCCCAGGTATATACACAAAGAATTGAATCCAGGGACTCAAACAGGTACTCAAATGGGGATGCTGACTGCAGCATTATTCACAATAGATAAAATATGGAAACAACTTAAGTGTCCTTCAACACATGAATAAAAACAAAAACATTGTGATACATACAACAGAATGCTAATCAGCCATAAAGAGGAATGAAGCTCTGACACCTGCTGGAACATGCGTGAACTTCAGAAACATTATGTTCAGTGAAGTATGCCAGAAACAAAGTGACATGGATGTGTATGATTGTATTCCTATGAAACATCGAGGATAAACAAATTCAGAGAGAGAGTAGACCAGAGATCATCAAGGTCTAGGGTAGAACGAATAGGGAGCATTTACTTAAAAGACAGAATTTCTGCTAGGAGTGATTAGAATTTTCTACAAAAAAAATAGTGGTGATGGTTATTTACATGGTGAATGTAATTAATTCCATTTGCACATTTGAAAGTGGTTAAAATGGCGCATTATGTAAAATATGTGTACATTCATTGATATATTTATAAATATGTATTAAACGTATCAAAATATATTTACAGCTTACATATATAAATGTGTAAGTGTGTATATATACACTCTCCCACAATTTTTTGAATAGCCTTTGATGAAAAAACGCTACTATGTAAAACAAACTCACCGTGATCAGATAGCCCTCCTATACTTATATGCACTTTCTTCATGGCCTCATCCACAGAGAGATTCAAGGATTTAGGAACACAAGACGGCACAGCCAACTGCAGATGCACAATATAAATGTATTCGCAAAGGGACTGAGAGTTAAGTTGGGGGCACAGATCTCAGCACTGTCAGGATACACACTCTCCCCAGGGATTCTAACTTTATCTGACCCAGACAATGATCCAGATCTTGTTGTGGCATTGAGGAAGGAGAGGTCAGGAAGCCTGTCCTCTGGATACTCTGTGTGAGCACATGAGCAACCCCCATTAGGTATCCACACACAGCTCTGACCATCAGGCATTGCGAGGAGGACTCTAGTAGCAGCTCAGGGATCACACCAGAGAAGCAGCTACAGACAGAAACAGAGAGTTGAAGGAGTTGGTTCCTAACACAGAGCAGGGTTCCAGAGTGGGTCCAGCCCACTCTTAAGTGCCCAGCCCCACCCACTCCCGCTGTGATTTAGGAACCCCTGAGAAACAGCTTTTTCCAACAGCGGCCTCCTTGGTCACACATCAAGGTTTCTCACTGTCAAGCTGTCCAGAGAGAGAGAGTAGCACCTTGGACAGCACTCATCCTAGCTTCACTCTTCCTCCCTCCCAGGGCTCAGGGCTTAGGGCTCAGGGCTCAGAAGAAACGGCAGATGCCAGAGAGGGGAGACATGGTGAATGGGATAGTGACCTAGGGGCAGCTGCCTGGAATGGGAGGAGATGGGGCCACAGGAAGAAGGTGACACATTAAGGAAAACCCAGGAATGGGCAGGAGAGGAGAGAAGGACACAGGCTCTCTGGGGCTGCGGCCTGGGGTAAAACCATGTGAAGCCATCTCACCAGAAAAGACCAGTCCCCATGATCAGGAAGGGAAGCAGCTCCCACCTCCCCTGCTCAGGACTGAATGTGTCTCCCCAGAATTGGTGGAACCCTCATCCTTCATGTGATGAAATTTGAAGGGGAGCCTTTGGAGGTAAGTATAGTAAGACTAGGTCTTTAAAATGTGGGCTTCATGATGGAATCCATGCCCTTTTAAAAAGAGAAAGACACAAGGAAATGGCCTTTCTCTCTTCCTCTGTCTTTCCAACCCTTCCCAAACTCCAACATGTGCAGATACAGCAAGAAAGCAGGTATCTGCAAGGGGGCCTCACCAGGACTGAATCAGCTGGAACCTTGACCTTAAACTTCCCAGCCTTCAGAACTCTGAGAAATAGATTTCTATTATTAAATCACCCAGGCTACAGTGTTTGCTACAGCAGCTCAAGCCCAGGAATACATCATCTGACCCACTGTTTTAAATGAAACTCTTCAGTTTCTCCATCAAATCAGCTGGTAGCTCCTGTCCCCAGCAGAAACAGGGGTCCCAAGATAAAAGCTCTGCTGGAGACTTCAAGACTGTGGGACGTGACCAACTCAATATACCTCTGGAGGCTATATGAGCAAACAGCAAACTGTCCTCATGAAAGCAGCAAGCTGCATCTGCCACCAGAAGGAATGTTGAGGGCAGTCACGTCCCAGGTCCTGTGCTCCTTGAGGTTATCTGTGCTCCTTGAGGTTATTATCTACCTGAACATCTGGGACCTGTTGAACAAGCAAAGTGGTCCCTGTGATAAATCAAGTAGCTGAGAGACAATCACCCCCTCCTCCTTCTTCACTTTACTTAATAAATATGAAGGGATGTAAAAGCTCAGGGCCTTTGTTCACTAGAGGCAAAGAGTACCCTGACCCCTTCTTTCAAACAGAACCTTTCATCTTTGTCTTCAATTCCAAATTTGGACCCTTCATTCATGAGATAACTACAGCAAGTGGTGCCCGAACAGGGACCTGAATGAAGGTCTGTTGGAGCAGAGGTAGTGAGGGTAGTGAAAGTCATCAGATGGAAAAGGAACCCTGGGAATTTTATATTGCCTTCAGCGGATATAAAAGTTTCTGAATCAGGGTAACATGGGGCAGAATTTGTCTATTGAGGAGCAACAGTATATGCAGTTGCTTAAAGTTTTACTTAAACAATCTGGTGCTCAGGTCAGTTTTCACACACTAACTAAGCTTCTACAGGAAGTCATTACACACTACACATGACCCACGGTTTCCGCAAACAGGCACGCTCGGTGTGGAAAATTGGGACCGGGTAGGAGAAGATTTGAAACGGGCTCATCAGAAAGGTCTTAAAGTAGATCCCTCTGTTTTCTCTGTTTGGAGTTTGGTCCTCACTGTCCTTCTGCCATTATCTCCTTCTCATGCAATTGGACAGCAGGAGTCAGGCTCTGACTCTCAAAAATTGAAAGAGCCTCTGCCTCACCAACAGTGCCCATTGAAAGTCACAAACAGGAGAGAGGCAGAGAGCGGGTCTGTGCCACATCCTTTAGTAGCAGAAACAGAGACTCCAATACAAAAAGTTCTGGGCGCTGCAGCTATAGCTGGGGAGCCCTCAGGACCTTGCGCGTTTCCTATCACCAGAAGGCCCGATCCAAACAATCCACAAGGACTACTTCATGAACACACTTCAGTAGAATTTAAGCTATTAGAAGAATTAAAAACTCACATGGTTAATAATGGAGTACGGAGCCCATTTATTTTAGGATTGTTAGATTCTATATTCGGTGCTATATGCCTCCCACCTTTGATATAAAGCATTTATCTCATACTTGCTTGTCTGCTAGTGCATATTTGACATGGAATCTAAATTGGCAAGAAATGGGTGCACACCAGACTAGACAGAATTGTGTCCTGGACACGGAAACATTACAGAGGATATGCTATTGGGCAGTGGTCCTTATTCAGATTTGGTGCAGCAATTGGCACTCCCAGACGCTGCTTACCATCAGTGTGCCTTAGCTGCCAAACGTGCCTGGGACAACATCCCTGAGGAAGGGGTCTCAGTGCAATCTTTCCTACATGTTGTGCAAGCATGGCAGGAACCTATGCAATGTTGTCACACGACTACAGGAGGCAGTGGGGCACCAGATTCCTCATACCACTGCTGCAGAAATGCTTACACTGTCTTTACCCTTTGAAAATGCAAATGCAGATTGTAAACGTGCATTGGCACAGGTAAAATGCACACAAAACTTGGCAGTTTCTCAAAGCCTGCCAGGATGTAAGAACTGAGTCCCATGGTTCTATGGTGTTGGCTCAAGTCATGGCTAGTGTAGTAGTAAAGAAATCTAAAAAGGCCAAGGATTAAGCCCTAAACTGGGAAAATGTTACAACTGTGAAAAAACCGGGCATTTTAAAAAGGAACATCATCTAAATTGCTATTTCTCCTAATGCTATTCCTCCCCACCCCCTGCAAACCACCAAAGCACGTGTATACCTATGTAAAAAACCTGCATGTTCTGCACATGTACCACAGAACTTAAAGTATAATTTAAAAAAATAAAATTTATTGGGAGGCCGAGGCAGGTGGATCACGGGTTCAAGAGATTGAGACCATCCTGGTCAACATGGTGAAACCCCGTCTCTACTAAAAATACAAAAAATTAGCTGGGCATGGTGGCACGTGCCTGTAATCCCAGCTACTCAGGAGACTGAGGCAGGAGAATTGCCTGAACCCAGGAGGCAGAGGTTGCAGTGAGCCAAGATTGCTCCATTGCGCTCCAGCCTGGGTAACAAGAGCAAAACTACGTCTCAAAAAAATAATAATAATAAAAATAAATAAATAAATATAATTTAAAAATTTTTTTGAAAAAGAAAAAAAGGAATGTCATCAGACTAATGGGCAAAAGGAATCTTGTAACTTGATACCCTCAACCCCTAACTGAAAAAAACGCCAGGAATTTGCCCTTGCTGCAATGAAGGAAACCACTGGGCTAATCAACACTGCTGAAAATTTCAGAGAACGGCACTCTCCTGTTGGGAAATGAGACTGGGGCCTGGATCCGGGCCCCTCAAACAATGACAGCACTCCCCATCCAGACCACAACCCCACTTCAGGGGTGGTTCCCTGGGGGAACACTGATTCCCTCTTCCCAGGAACATCTGGAAGTGCAGGATGAGATCTCCCAGTCAGAGAATGAGCCACATTAGTTGGAGGAGACAAACCCACCAAAATTCCAACCAGCATTTGGGGACCTTTGCCAACAGGATATATGGGATTACTCTTGGGTAAAAGCCGTCTTAACTTACAAGGCATTAGTGTTGTCCCCCAGGTTGTTGACTCTGACTATGAAGGAGAAA
This sequence comes from Aotus nancymaae, assembly GCF_030222135.1. NCBI lineage: Eukaryota > Metazoa > Chordata > Mammalia > Primates > Aotidae > Aotus > Aotus nancymaae. The sequence goes on along the minus strand of NW_026988441.1, from coordinate 11,306,668 downwards.
TTCATGTAATTGCAATGTCACAGGATCCTGGGTTTCTGAACCGGGGAATATATTGCTCAGCTGCTGCTTATTCCCTGCAAGTCACACCCTTCTCCAAGAAAGGAGAGACAAGAAAATCAAAGATTTGGGAGTACAACTACACGGGAAGTTTACCTCTCCCAACCCATAGCTTCTAATCAGCCCACCTGTGTAGTGCAAATTAAAGGAAAGAAGTTCTATGGGCTTATGGACACAGGAGCGGATGTATCAGTAATATCTAAAAACAACTGGCCCCCACCTTGGCCCTTGAAATTAACCTCTACATCCTTAGTGGGAATCAGAACAGCTCAAAGTGTTCAGCAGAGTACTGAAATTGTACCCTGCCTTGGTCCAGATGGGCAATCATGTGCTTTTCAAACTTATGTTGCAAATACAGCTGTTAATTTATGGGGCTGAGACTGACTTACAGCATGGGATATGAGGCTTACAAATGAGAAAATTGATAACCCAGGATTTAAAATGTTGAAAAAGAGTTATCAGAGTGGAAAAGGCTTAGCAAAGTCCCTGCAGGGAAGCCCTGATCCAGTATCTGGAACTGGCCAAACAAATAGAAAAGGGCTGGGCTTTCAGGATTTCTAATGGGGGTCATTGATTCTTCTCCTCCAGGAAAAACCGACTCAGCTTCATCAGCTAGTAAGAGAACAATTTAATGCAGGACATCTAGAAGAGTCAGTTAGCCCTTCGAATTCACCAGTATTTGTGATTCTGAAAAAAATCAGGAAAAATGGCGACTGCTACATGACTTAAGACCTCTCAATGCACAGAAGAACCCAATGGGTGCATTGCAGCAAGGTTTACCATCCCCAACGCCCATTCCAAGAGATTGGCCTCCCGTGGTCGTACATCTCAAAGGTGGTTGTATTACTACACCATCACATGAGAAGGACAAGCCTCAATTTGCATTCTCTGTGTCTCCTATTAATCAAAGAGAGCCTGTCTCTCACTATCAGTGGAAAGTTTTACCCCAGGGCATGCTCAACAGTCCTACGTTATGCCAGCATTTTGTAAGAAAAGCATTGAAGGAGCCTCGGAGCATGTTTCCCACCGGCTACATCATTCATTACATGGATGATATTCTTTTGGCCGCTCCGACAAATCAAGTACTACACCAGCTATTTAGAGAAATAAAACAAGGCTTGACTAAATGGAACCTCAAAATAGCTCCTGAAAAGGTGCAAACAATCTCCCCATATCAGTACTTAAAAACTACTGTTACTGAAGGAGTGTTTGGCCTCAAAATGTAGGTCTTCACAGAGACAGATCACAAAATCTGAATGATATCCAGCAATTACTGGGGGATATTAATTGGCTGCCACCGATACTAGGTATTGCTACTTATCAACTCAAACACCTCTATCAAACACTCCAAGGAGATTCTTCATTAGATTCTGCATGACAACTTACTCAGGAGGCAGAAGCCGAGTTGCAGCTTCTAAAACAAATGCTTCAGGAATGACACGTCTCCCGACTCCACCCACAAAAGCCTCTGCCTTGGTTTATTCTTCCCACTCCCCATTCTCCTACAGGACTTTTAGGACAGTTCACAGACAAAACTATAAGGGGAATAGAATGGCTTTGTCTATCCAATCAGACAGCAAAATCTTTGCAAGTTTATCTTTTTTTTTCTTTTCTTTTCTTTTTCTGAGACAGAGTCTCACTCTGTTGCCCAGGCTGGAGTGCAGTGGCAGAATCTCGGCTCACTGCAATCTCTGATTTCAGGTTCAAGCGTTTCTCCTGCCTCAGTACCTGAGTAGCTGGGACTACAGGTGTGTACCACCACACCCAGTTAATTTTTGTATTTTTTGGTAGAAACAGGGCTTCACCCTATTGGACAGGCTGGGCTACGAACTCCTGACCTCAGGTGATCTACCCATCTCGGCCTCCCAAAGTGCTGGGATTATAAGCATGAGCCACTGTGCCTGGCCTATCTTTCTTTAATCACATAACTTAAAACAATGGGCAGACACAGATCAAAAATGCTTACAGGTATGACCCTGATACGGTTATTGTTCCCTTGGATTCCCAACAGCAGGCTGTGGCCTGGGAAACATCGACTACATGGCAAATCACTCTTGCGGATTTTGTAGGAGATAGAGGTAACCATCATCCCTCAGATAAGATTTTGCAATTTTACGAAGTCTACCCTTTCATCCTCCCTGTGATCACTCATCACAAGCCTATTCCAGGTAGACAGACTTATTTTACTAGCAGCTCTTCTAAAGGCTGGGCAGGTATTTATGGACCTAAACATACTCAATCAAGACCCCTGGAGTTTCAGCCCAATGTTGAGAATTACTGGTAATTATTCAGGTTCTGCAGCTCACCGCTTTATCCCCCATCAATATTTTCTGTGATTTGGCCTATGTTGTAACTGTAGCCAGTCATAGTGAGACTGCCACTATTAAAAGCACCCTAAAGCCAGAACTGCTTAACTTACTCCTAAGACTTCAACAAGTTATTCGCTCTCGTGCTGCTCCTTTTCATATTTCTCATATCTGATCACACACATAACTTCCTGGGCCATCATCTCTAGGCAAGGAGAAAGCAGACAAGCGAATTAGTTCTGTATTTCAGCAGGCCCAAGCTTCCCATGCATTACTACATCAAAACACCTCTGCCCTCACTGCATGTTTCATCTATCTCACAATCAGGCTCGAGGCATTGTGCAAGCCTGTCCCACTTGCAAACATATCCCTGGTGTTACACCCAAGGAAGGATGTAACCCATGAGGCTTAGCTCCAGATGAAATTTGGCAGAGGGATGTTGCACATGTAGCAGCCTTTGGGAAGCTCAGCTATGTTCATGTAACTGCAGATACCTACTCTCGCATGTTACATGCCACATGTCAAGCAGGAGAAACAGCTGGTCATGTCCGATGACACTGCCTGTCATCGTTTGCCCACATGGGGGTCCCTAAACAATTCAAAACTGACAATGAACCTGCTTATGGCAGTCATGCTTTTCAAAACTTCATACAATTGTGGGCAATCAAACACAAAACAGGAATTGCATACAATCCCCAACAACAAGGGATTATTGAGCAGGCACATCAAACACTACAATGAATGTTGAAAAAACAAAAAGGGGGATAGGAGACCAATTACCACCTTAAACAAAATTACACATAGCCTTGTTTGCTTTAAATTTTTTGACTCCAGCAGAAAGACAGTGGCAAATGTTAGGGGAAAAGAGGCAAGTTTATCAAGAAGTGTTATGGAAATGCCCGGAAGAAGGACGATGGAAAGGCCCGGTGGATTTGCTGATGTGGGGATGAGGGTATGCTTGTGTTTTTACAGAAGATGGGCAAACGGTGTGGGTGCCGTCCACGTGTGTGCGACCATGGAACAGGAGACTGGAGGGATCATGGTGGCCAACCACGGGCGCAGTCCCTCCAGCACGAGCCATCTGAATGTGAAAACTGAATGAAGGCCAACCAGAGTCACAATGATAACCAAACCCTTAACGGGGACAGATCAAGAAAACCATGCAGGAAGCTGAGAAATTGCTGGAACAAAAGCCCCTGACTCCATGTTCCTGGCAGTGCTAGCTGTAGTGCTCTGTGCAGTATGTTTTCCCTGTGTGGAGGTGAAAACATATTGGGTATATGTTCCCAACCCCCCAGGAGTGGGACCGGTACTCTGGAGTGATATTTCTCCTAAAATATCCATGATCAGGGAGCAGGGGCTCCAGGACTGCTGACTCCCCGAGACACAGAACAATTAAACTCCCAGAACAATAGCATCGATTACACTGCCCCTTTAGAAGGATTCCCTTTGTGTATCACCATGGATACATCACTCAACCATAGCTGTCGTGCAGTCCAATCTCAGGCATGGTTAAGTCACCAGGGGAAAACTTTGTATCTATTAGGCCTCAGCTCTATTTATATTACTGGTGTGTTTACTAATTGCTCCCAGTCCCATCGCCCAAATCGTATTGATTATGTGACATGGACTCCCTTTGAAAATTTTCACCCCCATCCTTGGACCCAGTGTCTTGACCCCCTGGCCAGACAATCCACGTTAATAGGAGACATTACTGACTGGGGTCCTTGTGGCCATTTAGATGGGAAAGATGTAAATCAAACCTCTTGGCATAAACGTTGTTGGCACTGGACCTTCAGCACCTCTTCTTTACACCAAACTGGGATTCATCGCAATCTGCCACACAACTTGCTTCGCATGCCACCGGCTTCAGCCCACCGTTACCTCAGTGGCATTATCTAGGGAAGAGGGGCCTAGTTCAGGAGTCGATTCGGAAAACAGCACTCCCATGTATCAATGGTAGCATTTGGGTTGGAACACTATCCAATAACAGTAATTCTGTTCAACACAGTTTCAATATCACCTTTTGTTAGAAACATTACCACTCAATTTATGGTGTTTTCAATCCTTAGGTTTTTCTAGCAGCTAAGAAGGGTCAACTCCAGGTAATCATCACCCAACTGACCTGTGTCTCTTGTCAACTGTATCATTGCCTTAATCATAGTACTAGACAAACACACAACATATCCACCCTAATAATTTCAAGTCGTATTCCTGGATTATGGATTCCTGTCAATTTGTCTGAACCATGGGCTGCTACCCCTGCTTTACCTTTTGTGAAACTTCCTCCCCAGCTCACTCAGCATGCTCGTAGAGCCTTACACATGATAATTTTTGCTCTCGTCTCCCTGGCCACAGTAATAACTTCTGTCATAGTGTCCTCAGTAGCACTACAAAGTTCAATTCAAAGAGTCCGACATGTAGAAAATTGGACACGTACAGCCGACCAAGCATGGATGCTCCAGAAAAAATATTAATGCCAAATTACAAACAGAAGCAGCAATGCTGAAGACGACTGTTTTGCGGCCTGGAGAACAACTACAAAGTTTGCAATCGCTGCAGCAATTGTGCTGTCGTTTTAACCATACTCACATTTGTGTAAACAGTTTGGAATACAATCAAGGTGAATATCCGTGGAACCTCGTAAAGGCTCATAACAAGAAGCTCTTACTCCAATGTTACTTTCGATTTCAGTGATTTACAAAACAAAATTCTTGACTTGAATAAGCAAACTCCTTCTTTAGAATCCTGGACAGAATTCTAGCAGGGCTTGGAGAGCCTTAACCCTGGGACTTATCTTAAACATAATCTCAATGTTTCTTTTATCATTATAGGAATAATGCTATTATGTCTCTGTTTCCTGTTCGTAGTCTACAGGATCAGGTGGATATCTTAAACATAATCTCAATGTTTCTTTTATCATTATAGGAATAATGCTATTATGTCTCTGTTTCCTGTTCGTAGTCTACAGGATCAGGTGGACCACTAACCAGTAACTGAAAGCTGCCCAGCCTAGAATTACCTTTATTCAATTAACACAAAGAATGAAAGGGGGAGATGCTGGAGACCCCAAGAATGTGGGACGTGACCAACTCAATACACCTCTGGAGGCTACATGAGTAAACAGCAACCTGTCCTGACGAAAGCAGGATGTCGGGAAATTGACAAACTGCATCTGCCACCAGAAGGAATGTTGAGGGCAGTCACGTCCCAGGTCCCGTGCTCCTTGAGGTCATCTGTACTCTTGAAGGTCATCTACCTGAACATCTGGGACCTGTTGAACAAGCAAAGCGGTCCATGTGATAAATCAAGTAGCTGAGTGACAATCACCCCCTCCTCCCTATTCACTTTACTTAATAAATACCAAAGTTCACACCTGTAATCCCAGCACTTCAGGAGGCCAAGGCATGTGGATCACAAGGTCAAGAGTTTGAGACCAGCCTGGCCAACAAGTGAAACCCTGTCTCTACTAAAAATACAAAAAAAAAAAAAACAACTGGGCATGGTGGTGGGTGCCTGTAATCCCAGCTACTTGGGAGGCTGAGGCAGGAGAATTGCTTGAATCCGGGAGGCGGAGGTTGCAGTGAGCCGAGATCGCGCCACTGCACTCCAGCCTGGGCCACCGTGCAAGACTCCATCTCAAAAAATAGTAATAAAATAAAGTAAAAATGAAGGGCTGTAAAAGCTCAGGGCCTTTGTTCACTAGAAGCAAAGAGCCCCCTGACCCCTTCTTTCAAACAGAACCTTTGTCTTTGTCTTCAATTCCACGTTTGTCCTCCTTCATTCATGAGATAACTACAGCAGAGCTCCATTGGGTGAACCTGCAGAGGTCCCATGGGGCCGCCTCATTGTGAGGTCCTTCCTCACTCCGCCTCCCCCCCACCACAGTTTGAGCCATGTATTTTTCATCTACACATTCAAAGAAATAAGTAGTCCTCTGAAATAATCATTTATCGTAACCACTGTTAGTGTCCTCCAAAGCCATAGCTCTTATCACTGACCCAGCAGCCATCACACATACATGGTCAAGTATCTTCACAGTACAAACTAATCTCGGATGTTCCCCAAAAGCCGAAGAAGTCAGGTAACACAATAAAAAAGAGAGAAGAGTTTTAGATCTGACAGGAATCCATTCACTTAAAATTCTTGGGGTTCCATGATTAAAAACTGTGGTTCCTCCCAAATAGGGGTGTCTGTGGCATCTTTTCTGTTTATCTAAAGAAGTTCCAGGCTTTTAGAAATTCTTTATGTCCCCTCATGTGTCACCAAGGGGAGCAAGAGGAAGGAGGAACAGAAAGAAATAAACAAAAAGAGATTTCTAAAAAACAGGAGAGAGACTAAGCACATAATTCTGAAAGATTTCAGTCTTCTGAAAAAAACTTTTAAAGATGCAAAAGAGAAAAGCAGAAACTTTTTGAATACCTGTTCAAGTGCTTTCTGAATATATAAAGAATATAAATACATATGTCACATATTTAAAATGAATATATTCTACATTCATATATATTTAATATATAATAAAGATATGACTTGAATGTAAGTTCTTAATTAAGCTGACTTTTCATCATAGATCTCTTTTTAAACATTTTTCTCTTAGGAACCAAACATATCTGACACACAGAACCGAAGTATGTTAGCAGCGAATCTGCACAAGTCTGCAGCAACCTCAATTCTCGCCTCTTCAGAAGAAAGAATTTGACTAAGAGACGTTAGGCAGAAGAAGAGATTGAGGCAAGTTTTAGAGCAGGAGTGAAAGTTTATTAAAAAGCTGCAGAGAAAGAATTAAAGTACACTTAAAAGAGGGCCAAGCACGTGACAAGAGATCAAGTGTGTGATTCCATCTCCGACTTAGGATTTTGTAAGTTGGCATAATTCTGGGGTCTGAATCTCTTATTCCCTTCTTCCTCCCTTGGAGTGGGCTGTTGGCATGCACAGTGGCCTGCCGACACTTGGGGGTGGGGAGCAGGTGCAGTGTGTTCACCAGAGTCACACACATGTTCACTTGATGCCTTTTTCCCTTTCAGTCGAATGCTCCTGAAAGGTTATACACCAGTAAAACTCTACCATTTTGTCTCTTAATGCACGTGCTTGAGCTCAGTCACGCAACTTCTGAGAATTTGTCAGGAAGCTGCTCATCACCTATTTATCACCTATTTCTGGTGTTTCTTATCTGCTGGGAGACTGCCTTTCTCTGGCACTGACTGTGACCAATTATTATTTTAGAGAGACAAATAACAACCACCTTACTGTCACCTGGTGTCACTTGACATTCCTGGTGTATGGGGTGGGAAGCTCCCTCCTGCCCTGCTTAAGTCTCATGACACCTGATGTTCACCTGACATTCCTGGTGTATGAGGTGGGAAGCCCTCTCCTGCCCTGCTTAAGTCTCATGAGCTACCTACTGCAACACGTTCACACTTCTTATTAGCAGAGTTTAGCTGGGACAAACAGCTGAAATTTATGGATTTTAAACTTTTTTCTTTACCAGAATTATCCTCTAAACTTAAACTAATAAGCCTTAACCAAGATTATGGCTTATCCAAGGATGTATGAGACATCTCGAAAGAGGTACATGAATACTACAAAAACTCAAGAATCAAACAAATATTAGAACAAAAGGGCTGTTTCCCTGACCCAAAAATTAAAATCAGGCCACAGCAGTGAAAGCAAAGCACAGAATTTTAACTATTTAACCACAAGGTAAGAGTAGCTTTTACTCGTATGCCCTCAGAGAATCTAAAGCAGGAAGTTTGAGCTTACAAAGGAAGTTAACTTTGTTTTAGGTCAGATTTTGACTCTGTAATTTAGTCAAGAAAAATTTTAAAGCTAGCTCTGCCACTATAATGTATCTTTCTTTGAAATTTCATCCTCCCATCAACATTTGAAATAACAGATCTCTAAAATATATATATATTATTAACTTAGAAGTCCAATTTAATGGATCTAACTTCTGGCCATGGACAATTAGAATTTCCAGTGGTGTATTGATTCTAAGTGACTCAATGCAACAGCCTCTTCAGTGAACATGCAGTCCCAAAGATCCTCTCCTCCCCGGTCCCAGTGAAATAAAATATTGACTCCCAGGAATAGGCTAGGAAAGCAAAAGACTCTTTTTGCCACAGTCCTATCCAGGCAACAACAGTTGGGATGACCAAAGCCCCTTATGGATGGAACTTATTATGACAAAACCTCCCGGGAGCTCGATCCATTTGGAACAAACAAAACAAAACATCTTGAGTTCCCAGGGACTCGAAGGCTGGTCATTTTATGTGACTCAAACAAACAAACTCCACCGTATGATGCAGACTAAAGAGAGTGCTCTCACTTGTCGCAAATCAGGCCTTCAAAGACATAAGATGAGAGGAAAATTTATCCAGTATGCTCCTTTATTAACAACATAGGAGGAAAAAAAGAGAAAAATTATTTCTGGAAGTGAAAATTTAAATATGAATATTCATATCCCCAAATTACTAAAAGTACACCAGGGTCACTAAACCAGGAATACTCAAGCACGAAACTTCTCCCATTAGTCAAAATTTTGTGGAGAAAACAGTGATTTTTAGCATTCAACTGAAAAGACTGCACAGAGAGAAGCCAGGAGTCTTGAATGGAATAAATTCTTACCCTTTTGCTGGCTGATTATTTTCCGGCATACCAGCATGCCCACAGACCAGTTATGGTGCTACATCAGGTTTTAGTGGCAAGACAGGTTATGGGAGAGAGAACGGAAGTTTCACTAGCCAAGCTGGTCTTGTAAAGATAAAACCTGGCATGTAGAAGCCCACAGAGAAAATCAATCCTAAGTAATTATTTTGTACCTTTAAAGTATTAGATTCAGGTAATTGTTTCCAGTTGATTCTGCCCTAATCAGATCCAGATTAGGGAACACCTGCCTGCATAAATAGTCTCTATGATGTAAATTTTTTCCACAAACGGCAGCTTTGCAGGACCCCTTCCACTCATTGGCTTTCTGACAGCTGTCTCAAAATGTGTCAAATGAATATATTTTGTGTTAAAATATTTTTATTTCCTTGAATTTGCAGGTGTTTCTAGAGGTGGAATTTGATGTACTGCAGTTACAGGGATTTCAGCCAATTTAGAGTCCTGACTGACTATAATCTAGAGCTCCTGTTGGATTTGACCAAGTTGAAAGGTGTCATGGGCCAGACACGGTGGCTCATGCCTGTAATCCCAGCACTTTGGGAGGCCGAGGCGGGTGGATCACAAGGTCAAGAGATCGAGACCATCCTGGTCAACATGGTGAAACCCTGTGTCTACTAAAAATACAAAAAAAAATTAGCTGGGCATGATGACACGTGCCTGTAATCCCCGATACTCAAGAGGCTGAGGCAGGAGAATTGCCTGAACCCAGGAGGTGGTGGTTGCGGTGAGCCGAGATCGCTCCATTGCACTCCAGCCTGTGTAACAAGAGCGAAACTCCATCTCAAAGAAAAAAAAAAAAACAATGGTGTCAGGACACCAAAGGAAGAACAATGAAAACCAAAACCACACATAGCCGTTATACTAACTACACACTGCTGAACACTCTAAGCCTAATGAGAGGTTAGAGCCAAGTAGCAGTAAACTTTCACCTGCAGCTACCAAATTCTGAAACAAAACCCCACACCAGCTCCTTACCCGAGACCAAGCTGAAGGCCGCTCTTGACTGTCACAGGAGCAGAAATCTCACTTTTTTGTAGAAAGAGAGCAAAGCTCCTTCAGTAAAGGAGGTCCATGGCAAAACAAAACTCAGATATCAAACAACTGGGGCGAGCAGGGCCCTCCAGAAAGGCACACAATCAGTTAAAGCTCTATAGTTGGTACCGAGCACCAGCAGGAGAATCTCTGCAGGTCAAAAGGCCAAGCCCCACTCAGAGGGCCCCTATTTTGTTCCCCAAAATGTAAAACCACATGAGCGACTGAGGTCAGTGTCTGAGTCCATGGAGGTTTATGGAGCTTGAGAGTGCATTCTGGCAAAACATGAGTCATCAAATATCTCCATGACTTGTCTTTGAAGAGGTTTTCAGGAGGCCTGATACGTAAACATCCTCTTAGAGGGGATACAGCAGATAGAAAGAGACAAGTAGGAGAAAAAATGACTGGTCTCATCCTGTCGTTCTTTTGTACTTGGAAAATAAAGCATTATCAGTGTGAGACCTAATGGGATTTCACGTTAGGAGCTAGTCCTGGATTGCACACTGAAGGTTACAATTGACGTGACCTTGTTTTATGGGAGGATGTACATCTCAAAAAGCTTTGAGTTCAGCAAAAAACATTTTGTGAGGGCAGTCATCCAGAGATGCCTGATGCTTTTTTGCCTTTCTGTGGGGTTCTGACAAATGTACAATGCATTCACACAACGTCGCAAAGTAACAGTTGTTAATCTGGGGAGAGGAGGTGGCCCTGCATCAGTCTACAGGCTGGACTATCTCTTTGGTGTAAAGAGTTTGACAATCCTGAGATTTTTATGTTCTTTTACATAATTATGAACGTAGTACTTCCTTGGAGCTGTCTGACTGAGATAAATGTGCGAAAGACATCACAGCTGTCTACACTTTACAATTTCCTTGCCCTTCCTTTCTTCCTCTGTTGGGTTACACTCCTCTGTTTGTAAATCACTTACTCAGTTGTCTTCCCAGAAAAGCAAATCACACCTGAATTCTTTAAAGCACTCAGTTTCATTCCAGGTCATTTTTGTGATTAGCAGGTACAAATATTTAATGAGGGCTCATAGAAAATTTTGATAAGAGTCTTCACACCACCCACAACACCTTTCAGGACCACTCATCTATAAAAATGAAGAGGAAAGACCCTGCTACATGCTGGGGAACTTGATGTTTGCAGCTCAAACAATGAGAGAGCCCCTGCCCTCTCCCAGGCTCCCTTTCCTGGGCCTTTAGCAGCCATGTCCTGCATGGTCCCTGAGCAGCTGCCCCTCTGCTGCACCAGCCATGACCAAGGTGGGACAGTCAACTAAGCAAAGGACAGAGGACACCCAAGGTGGTCAGAGGGAACACACACGGGCCTAAGCCCGAGCTCAGCTGCCAGGCCCCAGAGAACAAGACGGTGGCTGAGAGGGTCCCTGGAAGCTTGGGACCCACAGCCCCCACTGACCAATCAGCACAGGCCTCCCTTTCCAGAAGACATGGGAGATTTGCCCTGCACACCTCAAGGAAAAGCAATTTTATCTAGGACACCCAGGTAACTGAATGTCCATCCTTGGAAGCTTTTCCAAGCTTGACACAATGAGAGAGAGGGAGGATCCTTCTCATCAGCCAGCACTCAGCACGGTCAAAGCATGTCAGCATGTATCCCTGTGACAGGGTCTTGGTGCAGTCCAGACTGCTCTGAAGTGGGGAGCCAGATGGGGACAGGAGAGGGTAGGGTGTTCGATTTTACTCTTTGACTGGGAGGTCAAATTGTCTGAGATCCCCTATGTACAGGCTTTCCTTGCCCTGTGAGACAACCTAGACCTTTGCAAGCATTGCACAATTGACTCAGCCCTTTTTTTTTTAGATGGAGTCTTGCTCTCTCACCAGGTTAGAGTGCGGTGGTGTTATCTCGGCTCCCTGCAACCTCCACCACCCAGGTTCAAGAGATTCTCCTGCCTCAGCCTCCCAAGTAGCTGGGACTACAGGTGCACACCAGTGCATCCAGGTAATTTTTGTATTTTTAGTAGAGATGGAGTTTCACCGTATTGGCCAGGCTGGTCTCAAACTCCTGACCTCAGGTGATCTGCCTGCCTCAGCCTCCCAAAGTGCTGGGATTATAGGCATTAGCCAATGTGTCTGGCCTGACTCAGCCCTCTTAACGATCATATCAGGCTGGTCTTTAAAGAGCAGTGCCCCTAGGTCAGAAGACCAAGTTTTTGAGAAGCTGTTGGAGGCGGCTTCTGTGTGCCCCAGTTCTTCTAGTTTCCTTTATTCAGGGCCCCCTCCAACGGTGCCATCAGTTCCACCATCTCCAAAACTCCCAACTGCCCCAACTTCAACTTTACCCCTACAAGAAATGCCAGATGGAAGGGGCAACACTAGGGTACATATTCCCATCTCATTATAGCACCTTATGCAAATAAAAGGAGACTCGGGTTGATTTTTCGATGATGCCGATAGGTATATAGATGCCTTCCGAAATTTAACACAAGTGTTTGATCTCACATGAAGGGCAGTTATGCCGCTTCTAAGCCAAACCCTCATTGTAGCTGAAAAGCAGGCAGCTCTGCAAGCAGCAGAATAGTTTGGAGATGAACTATGTCTCCTATAGTAGACCAGAATAAAACGGAGATAGGGAACGTAAGGAAATAACACGACAACCATTCTCAATATAGAGAGAGGCTGTACCTCCTAATAGTTCTGAGTGAAATCCCTGTGACCCTGTAGATAAACAGAAAATGCTTTACATGTGCATTTTAACAGGCTTGCAAAGAACCAGAACCAAACCTCTTAACTACCCTAAATGTCCTTGTTAAACCAGAAACTAAATGAAAAACTCCCTGCCTTTTTGGAAAGGCTGAGAGAAGCTTTAATAAAACACACCTCCTCGTCCCTGATTTAATAAAACACACCTCCTTGTCCCCTGATTCAGCTGAGGGGCAGCTCATCCTGAAGTACGAGTTTATTACACAGGCATCTCCTGATATTAGAAGGAAGATACAGAAACAGGCTATAGGACCAGACAGCACCTTGGAGAATCTCCTGAAGGTGGCCGCCATGGTCTTTCACAAGAGGGACTGAGAGGGGACCCAGGAGAAAGAAAGCACAAGAGAATGACTGAGGCTCTAGTGGTTGTTTTGCAAGCCTTAAGAGTCCAGGTCCCTGAGGAGCATCCACTAGTTGTTGCTGGTGTGGCAAGCCAGGGCACTTTAAGAAGAATTGCCCAGGCAACAAGAAAACACCACCTGGACCCTGTCCAGCCTGTGGTGGAGACCACTGGAGACAGAACTGCCCCTGGAGACCAAGGTCACTGGGTCTAGAACTGGTCTCACAGATGATCCAGCAGGACTGATGGGTCCCAGGGCTCAAACCCCCAACTCCAGTGGCTCAGGCTGCCATCACTGCTCAGGAGCCTCAGGTGATTTTGAAAACTGGAGGGAAGAAGGTGGACATCCTCCTGGATACTGAAGCCAGTCTGTTCTCTTCTCCAATCCAGGCCCTCATTCTTCCCATAGAACAACTGTGGTGTATCTCAGGAAAGACTCTAACCTGATATTTTTCTCAATTAGTTGTAGTTGGGAGACTTATTATTTACACATGCCTGTTTAAATCATGCCTGAAAGTCCCACTTTTTTATTAGGTAGAGACTTTTTTTTTTTCTCTTGAGCCAGAGTCTCGTTCTATCACCCAGCCTAAGTATAGTGGGGCCATCTCAGCTCACTGCAACCTCTGCCTCCCAGGTTCAAGCAATTCTCTGCCTAAGTGGGATTACAGGCACCCACCACCACACCCAACTAATTTTTGTATTTTTAGTAGAGACGGGGTTTCACCATCTGGGCCAGGCTGGTCTTCAACTCCTGACCTCATAATCCACCTGCCCCGGCCTCCCAAAGTGCTAGGATTACAGGCATGAGCAACCACACCAGGAAGGTAGAGACATTTTAGCCCATATGGAGACCAGGATCCTCATGGCCCCAGGAAAAACTGTTTGTCTTCCCTTAATAGAAGCAAATATTAATCCATAAGTGTGGACAACTCCAAGAAGAATAGGTCAAGCTAAGGCTGCTAGGCCACTTCAGATCCACCTTAAAAATCCCAGTTTTTTAGCCATTATTCTGCCTAAAACAGGTAACTGTAATAAATGTCACACAAATCAAAAACTTGCTTTGCCTTTCTTCTGAGTCTCACTTTTTTGTCTGCGAACAAACTTTGATGTGAAACACACTGGCTGTACCATGAAGTGGCTTGATAACCCTGAATCACTCATTTGACCTCCCTCAGCCTCTTTTCTTACCTACAGCACAAAAGTGACTCTTACTGCCTCAGAAAATGACAGCGAATGAGTAAATTTAAATGTTTAAGCTATGAGTCACAGAGCCTGGTACCTAATGAGCACTTGGTAAACATTCCTTTCAGTTCTTTCTTTTCACCATTCCATTTCTCTCATCCTCACCCATCTTCTTCTTTGACTCACTTCTCTTCAGTATTTTACTCACTCTAGCCCGAAATGTAGTAAAGAAGCCACACTACTCAGTCTCTCATGGCTCTGCGGGAATGTTCTTCCAGCAATGACGCAGTCTGCTATCCACTCAAGGCAGTGGCTATTATTTATATGAAGACGTCTATTTAAAACAAGAAGTTCCTTATATATTCACACAAGATTTATACATGCTTCCTCTTATTTACACATACCAGTCCCAGTTCTTCCCTGTTAATTCAGACATGTTATTCCTTATTTCACACTTCTTTAGTCTTTATCTTAACACCTCATAAATTACAATAATACAGAGACATGAATAATGGCCTGGACCACAAGAGCGGATTTCTCTAGAAAGATGAATTCTTTTCCTTGGCGAGATGAACAGTATGTTCAAAGCAGCTCTGAAGTGCATTTCTAGGCATGGCTTACATCAAAGTGATCTGACTCTAGGACACATTCTTGGGCTCTCAGGAGACAGTAACTGTGACAGAAGTCACACCCACTCTGGATAGTCCAGCTGTTGGCTGAACGTATTTTCACAGAATATTGTGCATGAGTTACTCCTCCCCAGTCCTTTTACTTCTAGAAGCTAAGGTTCCCCCTTAACCATCTTCATCTGCAGCTGGCCTTCCAGGACTCTGGCTAGAAAATTCCTCCCATTTTGGGGGCCCAGGGTGGCACCTTTGTCTATTCCCATAATTATAATAGCTTACGCTGAGTCATCACTCACTGTGCACCAGACACTATATTAATAGTTACAGTTCTCAGTAAAAGTCCTGAGTGTCAGCATCCTGATTTTCACAAATTAAAAAAACACTGAGACAGATGAGTTACGTGCCCAGTATAACCCAACTCCATAATTAAACCTCATTCACCACTTCATCTGGAAATAGGACACCCTAAGATTTCTGAGGTCTCCTGAATAACATCCGCCTTCCAGAGTTTTGCCTCCTTTACTTTTAGAATTTCACAAATCCTACCTTTCACGAATTTCTACTTTTAGAATTCTTTAAACCATGTCTTTCTTGTCTCAACACAAAGAAATAAATGGCCTTTGAAGTAATAATCATTCCTTGTAACTACCGTTAGTCACCTCCAAAACCAGAGCTCATGCCCCTGACCCAGGAGCCAACACAGACACAAGATCAAGTATTTTTACAGTAGAAAGTAATGTCTGATGCCCCCAAAAGCCAAAGAGGTCAGGTAACACAAGAGCAAAGAGAGCAGAGTTTTACCCTGAGGGGAATTTATTCACTTACCACGCTCTGGGGTTTAAAAACAAAAACTGGTTCCTCCCATATGGCGGCAGCTGTGTTATCATTTCTGCTTTCTTAAAGGGGACCCAGGCTGTTAGAAATATTCTAGGTCCCTTCATGGGGCATCAACAGTAGCAAAAGAAAAAAGGGGCAAAGAAATAAACAGAAAAAGAATTCTTAAGAAAGAAAAATAAGTGACACTAAGCACACGATTTTAATAGATTTCAGTCAACTGAAAAGAAGATCTTTTAAAGATATGAAAGAAAAGCAGAAAGGACTTGAACATATATATTCAGATTTTCTGAATACATAGATAATAGGAATATATAGTCTGCATATATATTTAATATTAATGTGTATTCTACCTGAATATATATATTTTACATGAAATAAATACATGGCTTGAATATGGTTTTTCATTAAGCTGACATTTCATCATAGAGCTCTTTTAAAAAACGTTTCTCTTGGCCACCATACTTATCTGGAAATGGCACCAAAGTATGTTAGCAGCAGATTTGGACAAATCTGCAGGAACCTCAATTTTTGCCTCTTTAGAAGAAAGAGTTTCACTAAGAGTCATGAGGCAGAAGAGACTGAGGCAAGTTTTAGAGCAGGAGTGAAGGTTTATTAAAAAGCTTTAGAGCAAGAGTTAAAAAAAAAATAGTACACTTAAAAGAGGAGCAAGCAGGTGACGATAGATCAAGAGCGTGGTTTGACTTTACTTACGCTATTGTATGCTGGCGTAATTCTGGGGTGTGCATCTCTTCTCCGATTTTTCCCTTGGAGTGAGGCGTCGGCACGCACAGTGGCCCACCAGCCCTCGAGAGGGGAGCAGGTGTCCTGTGTTTACTGGAATTGTACGCATGCTCACTTGAGGTTTCCTGCCCTCACCATTTAGCCTCTTCATTTACGTGCCTGAGCCCACGCTCCCAGCTTCTGTGAATTTATCAGCAAACTGCTAATTACCTGTTTCAGGTGTTTTCTATCTATCGAAAGACTGCCTTTACCTGGCACTGGCTGTGACCAATTATTACTGTTGAGAGGCAGTTAACAACCACCTCACCATCACTTGATAGTCAGCTGACATTCCTAGTGTATGGGGTGGAAAGCTGCTTCCTGCCCTGCTCATGTCTGATGAGCTACCTACTATAACACTTTCAGACTTCTTATGATCAGATTTTAGCTAGGACACACTGCCGATATTACAGGATTTTGAATTTTTTTTACCAGAAATAACCTCCCAACTGAAATTAATAAGCCTTCACCTACATTATGACTCAGCCAAGGATGTGTGAGGCATCTTCAAAAAGGTGAACGAGTACCTCAACAACTCAAAATCACACAAATATCAAAACCAAAGATTCAGTTAAATTTCCCAGATTCAGATAAGGGAAGACCTGCCTGCATTAATAAAGAGTCTCTATGATGTAAATTTCCCTACAAAAGGCAGCTTTGCAGTGTCACTCTTGTTTGCTGACCCTCTGGCAGCCATTTAAACATTTTTCAAAGAAACATGTTTTGGGTTAAACTGGCAGGTGTTTCTAGAGGTGGAATTTGATGTTCAGCAGTTGCAGGTGTTTTAGCCACTGTAGAGGCCTGATTCACCATCATTTAGAGCTCCTGTTGGATGTGACCAAGTTGGAAGGTGTTCGGGGCACTAGACAGGCCAAAGAGTTGGTCAAATCCAGAGGAACAGTGATGAAAACCAAAAACACAAACAGCCATTGCACAATTTACATACTTTTGAATACTCGAAGCATAAGGAGAGGTTAGAGTCAAGAAGCAATAAATCTTCACCTGTAACTACCAAGTTCTAAAACAAAACCCCAAACCAGCTCGTTACCTGAGAGGGGACCAAGATGAAGTCTGCTCTCCACTGTCACAGGAACAGGAAACTCTCCTTCTTGTAGGAAGTGAGGAAAACTCCGTAAGTAGAGGAGTTCTGTGGTAAAACAAAACTCAGATCTCAAACAAACAAGTGAGGAGAGCAGGGACCTTGAGAGTTAGTAGAACCCAATCCTCAGAAAGTCACACAGTCAGTCAGAGCTAAAGCCCTATTGTTGGCACTGAGCGTGAACAGGAGAATCGCTGCATGTCAAATGGGCTGAACTGCATTCAGAGGATCCCTTCATGGTTGCCATATTGTTAACCAAAGTGAGTGACTGAGGCAAGTGTCTGCATCTGTTGATGTTTTATTGAACCAGAGCTTTGATACAAGAAGTAAAAAAATATATATTTAGGCAGATAGTGAGGGCAACAGGGTCTTTGGCAGAGCTTCCCTTCTAACAAAAAGCAGCCCCAGAAATTATTTTTTTTCTAACAAAGAGCAGCCTGAAAAATCAAACTTCAAACATAAATAAGGAAGCTAGAAGCTTGCACAGGGGAATGGCAGCAGCTGTGCCAATAGAAAAGGGCTCCCTGGAGGCCAGGTGTGTCCAACATGGTCTTTATTTTCCATTTTTGTTACCATGTGTACTGTGACAGAGAAATGGGCAATATGGCCCAGCTCAGGTAGGAAAGCCACCTGCATAATACAGGATCAGAATGGTTACTACCAGAAATTTCTGCCCTATGCAAATGACACAACTTATCTAACCAGTCTTTTATGCCCTTTGCAAATCAGACACCATCCCCTCAGCAGCTCATCTATAAAACCCCTGCACCTTCTCCATGCATCATATTAGCGTCCCGTAAGATTTCAATCTCTCTGATTACTGGGAATGTTAATTTTGAGCACTGGGCTCATAAAATGACCATCTTCCTTGGAAGCATTCTTAAACAACCAGTGCCTGGGCCACACCGTGCACCAATCGAATCAGACACTCTCGGGGGAAGGCACAGGCATTCATAGGTTTTATGCCCTACAGATGACTCTAACCAGTATCCAAGGTTGGAAACACACAGCTTAGACAGTGAAGATTAGAATCCTGGAAAATCAGCTAGGATGCCGTTCCTTAGCCTTCACTTTTTAAATGAACGTCCAGTTCTAAACACAAATATATACATCTGGACATTGGCATGGACACATGGTAGGAAAACGGGAAGGTTAAAAATCCACTGATTGGGAAAGTGATGAGTGAGTAGACTGCTGTCCAATAAAAACAGAAGGCAGGGCTGGGTGCAGTGGCTCAAGCTTGTAATCCCAGCATTTTGGGACACCAAGGCTTGTGGATCACTTGAGCCCAAAAGGTTAAGACCAGCCTGGGCAGCATAATGAAACCTCGTCTCTATGAACACACACACAAATATACAAAATTAGGTGGGCATGATGGCACAAACTGTGGTCCCAGCTACTCAGGAGGCTGAAATGGGAGAATCACTTAAGCCTAGAAATTCAAGGCCTCAATGAGTTCTGATCACACCACTGCACCTCAGCCTGGGTGGGGGAGCAAGACTCTGTCTCTGAAATTAAAAAATAAATAAAGATGATATTTTTTATTTATTAGTTTTTTTTGTTTGTTTTTTTTGAGATGGAGTCTCACTCTGCCACCAGGCTGGAGTGCAGTGGCGTGATCTTGGCTCACTATGACCTCTGCCTCCTGGGTTCAAGTGATTCTCCTGTCTCAGCCTCCCAAGTAGCTGGAGTTACAGGCATGTGCCACCATGCCCAGCTAATTTTTTTATTTTTATTTTTTAGTAGAGATGGTGTTTTACCATGTTGGCCAGGATGGTCTCAATCTCCTGACCTCCTGATCCACCCACCTCAGCCTCCCAAAGTGCTGGGATTACAGGTGTAAGCCACCTTGCCCAGCCAAGATAACATTTTTAAGGCAAGATTTAGTTTGAAAAATGCATCTTGTTTCATGTTATTTACATGCTGTAATTGGAACAGAACATGGAGGTATTTCCAGTTGAATACCCGAAAGATTCTCTACTTTTTATATGGTTGCATTATATTCCACTGTATAGATATAAGTTGACCTGTTTAATTGGCATTATGCTGGTGAAAGTCTAGGCTGTTCCCAATCTTTTGCTGTTAAATTATCAGTATCATGAATAACTATGATTAGGTATCATTTTTTATGACTATAACTGTGATAAATTACTTCCATTGAATTTTGGGAGCCAAAGAGAAATATATTTTGTATTTTGACATGCATTTAGAAAGTTTACTCCACAAGGTTTGTATAAATTTTTATGCTTCCCAGAAAAGTGGCGGGAGGGGGTAATATCATCTCACTTGCTTCCAAATGTTGTGTTATCAAACACGTGGATTTGGGAACATTTGAGGCCACAGGATTGTATTTTAATATTTGGTGTCCCATGACATCAACCTCCATTTCTACTGTGTATAGGAGGGTGAATTTTGTTTGTATGTCTCAGAGCCATTAAATCAACCTAGGTGTCCATCAAGAGTGGGATAGATAACAGAATTCATACCTATATACCATGGAATACTAGGCAGCCATATAAAAAGAAAAAGTCATGTCGTTTGTAGCAACATGGATGCGGATGGAGGCCATTATCCTAAGCATATTAACACAGGAAGAAAAAACCATAAGCCATAACTTTGTAAGTGGTAGCTAAACACTGCATATTCAGGGACATAAAAACAGCAACAGGAGGAGCTAGAAGCTACTGGGGAAGGGAGGATAAATGAAAGTGCAACTCTTCAGTACTATCTGCAATGCCTGGGTGAGAGGATTATTCATACTCCAAACCTCAGCATCACACAACATGCCCATGAAACACACCTGCACATGTACCCTCTTATCTAAAATAAAAGTTGAGAGAAAAAAAAAAAGAAGAAAAGTTTTCTAAGCTTACAGTCTCAGAGATTTGTGATCAATGCAGTGAAACTACTTATATTTAATCAATGTCAACTTGGACAGAATTCACATCTTGAGAATATTTATTTTTTCTGACCCATGAATATGGTATAGTTCTCCATGTATTTAGACCTTCTTTAATGTCCCTTGACTGTTATAATTTCGTCTGAAAAGATTGTGTGCATTTGGTCTTTGGTTGGATTGGTTCCTAAATATTTTATATTCTCTCACACTATTATAATCTCTTAAATTACACAATCTAGTTGTCTGTTGTTGCTGATGATAAATTAATATATTTTAGTATACTCAGAATATTCAACTACCTAATCTCTCTTATTATTTTTAATTTTTTCCATTAGACCCTCTTGGAGTCTTCTATATGAACAAGGTTATCCTCTGAAAATAATAACAATTTTTTTTTTTTTTTTTTTTTTTTGAGACAGAGTTTCGCTCTTGTTACCCAGGCTGGAGTGCAATGGTGTGATCTCGGCTCACCGAAACCTCCACCTCCTGGGTTCAGGCAATTCTCCTGCCTCAGCCTCCTGAGTAGCTGGGATTACAGGCACGCACCACCATGCCCAGCTAATTTTTTGTATTTTTAGTAGAGACGGGGTTTCACCATGTTGACCAGGATGGTCTCGATCTCTTGACCTCGTGATCCACCCTCCTCGGCCTCCCAAAGTGCTGGGAGTACAGGCTTGAGCCACCGCGCCCGGCAACAATTTTTTTTCTACTTTTCCAATCCATTTAACTGTGATTTATCTTGCATTTCTTATTTCTTTAGGAACTCCAATATCAGGTTAAATAAAAGTCATGATCATTGAAGAAAATAAGCATTAGATTTTTTCTGAACTCCTTTCATGTATTTACCCCTTTTCTGCTATGCTTTGGTATTATTAATTTTATGTGATCTTTATACAGTAGCACATTATCTGTTTATTTTAATTGCAAATATATTCAGATATTATTTGCTTTTCTTACACAGAATTTTTTGACCTGAAGACTTTTTTTCAAAGCTTCATGTGTATAACTCTTTCCTTCCTTGGTTACACAGTAAGAAAGTCCTTCCCCACCTGAAGGAGCTTTAGTGGCCTCAATTTGCTATTTAATTTTCATTCATTTGTAACACGTCTGGAAATATTTCTTTTTCTTTTTTCTTTCTTTTTTTTTTTTTTTTTTTTTTTTTGAGATGGAATCTCACTCTGTCATCCAGGCTGGAGTGCAGTGGTGCAATCTCAGCTCACTGCAACCTCTCCCTCCTGGTTTCAAGCGATTCTCCTGCTTCAGCCTCCTGAGTAGCTAAGATTACAGGCACCTGCCACCATACCTGGCTAATTTTTGTATTTTTAGTAGAGACAGGGTTTCACCATGTTGGTCAGCCTGGTCTCGAACTCCTGACCTTGTGATCTGGCTGCCTCAGCCTCCCAAAGTGCTGGATTACAGGCATGAGCCCCCACTCCTGGCCTTGTTCTGTTTAAGATGCTTACCAGTTATCCACCTAACACTCTGAATGTCCATGTTGTCCACAATAAACCATTTTAAAGACTTCATCAGTACTCTAGCAAACATGCCTCATCCCTACAAAAATATGCATTTGAACCACACATTCAAAAGGCAGCAACAATGGCACAGGATAGCCAAACACCCTGCACCACAGGTGTTCTCTTCAGATCCACGTGGAACATTTGTGAAGACTGAGCTCAGTCATATACATAGTCACAAACACTATTGAATAATCAAATACTGTGAGGCCACATTGATACAATCACAGTGAGAAAGTCTAAGTGTTTTTACTACTCACAGGCACTGGGGAGCACACGGAACACCTGGAGACCACAGGCTCAGAGGTCAGGGAGCCCAGGCAGGGAGGAGAGAAGGGAATAGTAGGCCAACAGCATTACGGGGTTCAGGGTGTTCTCTGACAGGTTTCCAGCAGGAAGTTTTAATGGGTTTGTTAAAAGCGAGCAAACACAGCAGTCAGGAGATCACGCTGTGACTGAGAGGTGATCACTTTAAATTTGAGGGGAAATGACAAAACTCTCAGTTTAAAGGAAGCAGCTGGAGAGGAGAGCCCAGCACATTGACAGGAGAGATGCTTCGAAGACTATATCTCTGGCCACCAACCAGAGCCATTTTGACTGGGTACAGTGTTGGAAATTGTCATAGTGACCAAGCTCTGCTTCTGATATGAGGCATGAAACTTACACTTGAAAATACAGATGCTAACACAAGATAAAATTAGGAGCACCTGCGACATCCAGGGACACCAACAGGGTGCGGTTCTGTGCCCATAGTCAGTCTTGGGTTCTGGTCCCCTGGGAGTGAAAAATAAAGATGACTTGTCCCTGCTCCACCTGTGCCCCACCCCCGACATTGATCTTCCCTCTCTGCACTTCCCTATTCTGCTTACAAACTCTGCCTTGTTCTCAGCCCCAGACGTCCCTGCCCCTGGTGAAGACACAGTGCAGCCAAACACATAAACACAAACTCACAGAAGGTGACAAAAATCTGTGCATGGGACATCTGATTGTGAACGAAGGAGAACAGTGAACTTGCAGCCTCAGAGACTGGGACTCACTGGACTGAAAAGTGATGGAGATGTGACATATGTGCATAACTTGCTATGAAATGTGCAGATCCAGGTGGAATAAAACTCAGCCTAGGCAGGGCACGGTGGCTCACACCTGTAATACCAGCACTTTGGGAGGCGGGTGGATCACCTGAGGTCAGGAGTTAGAGACCAGCCTGACCAACATGGAGAAACCCGTTCTCTACTAAAAATACAAAATAAGCTGGGTGTCGTGGCATGCACCTATAATCCCAGCTACTCAGGAGGCTGAGGCAGGAGAATTGCTTGAAGCTGGGAGATGGAGGTTGGGGTGAACCGAGATCACATCATTGCACTCCAGCCTGGGCAACAAGAGCGAAACTACATCTCAAACAAACAAACAAAAAACACCTCACAGCCTAGCCTGGGGCCACTGCCATGGAAACTTCCCTCCCTGACCACTAGATGGCGGCACAGTGTCTCTAAGCCCGCAGCCTCCCCCAGCAGCTGCTGACCTCTCTCAGCAGGGCCCACATCCCAGCAGGGTCCACCCTTACCAGGGTCACCACGGCCCACATCTTCCTGGTACTCCAAGCTCACCCCACGGACTCTGCCAGCTCCTTCCTGCAGCCCTGCGGCTGCCCACCAGAGGCTGTTCCCTCAAAAGACAGGTCCTGCCCCCAAAACTCCGTTTCCTGGGCCTCAACCAAAAGGGCATCATTTTCCAGGACAGCGCTGGTGACTCGGCACCACACTGGGCACTGACCCTCGTGACCGCCTTCCATCCTCACCACCTCTTTCTGTGACTGCTCCCTAAATGCTCGCCACTGCTCCATCTGTCCGGCTCTCTGGAGCATCCCAGGCCCAGCCCAGTGCTATACAGCAGCAGCTGCCTGAGTGGCCATATGCCCCCAGGAATCAGCCAGGCACCCTCTGACCTACACTTTGGACCCCGGAAGGCTCAGAGCATGTGTAAAGATCACGCACAGGCATCATTTGGGATGTGGCCACCTGCGTTTTGCTGTCCCTTGTAAAGTCAGGAGGAAAGACACAGCTGTCCTTTGTGCACAAGGGGAGGTGGGATGAAGGGTATGAGCTCCCTTTGCTCCCAGAACATGGCCCACCTTCATCTGCTCTCTCAGGTGTGACCAAAATGCCTCCAGACAGGCTCTCCAACCACTGACTGCTTCTCTTCTAGACAGAGAGGCCTAGCCACATCCAAATTCTTAGTAGGACCCAGGGGATGCCAGCACAGGGAAGACTAAGCCTATCTGGCTGCAAAGTAAGTTGGGATGAATCTCTCCAACTCAGCCTCTGCTCTGTCCCAGGCTCCCACTTTGAGGTTTCAAAGAGCTGTGTCCTGTGGGGATTCTGCGCAGCTCCCACTCCCTGTTCCACCAGCCATAAATAAAATAGGGTGACCCCAGGACAGTCAGCGGGGCAGAGGACAGAGGACTCTCAAGATGGTCAGGGAGAAAATGGGCCTCAGCCCAAGCTCAGCCAGCAGAACCCAGGGAGCGAGAGAATGGCTGAGATATGTCCCCAGTAACCATGGGGCCCACAGCCTCCACTGACCAACCAGCACAGGCCTCTGCCCCCAGAGGCAAGAGAAGTTCACCATGTACACAATATTGAGTCTTCCAGTCTGTGCAAATGAAATGTCTTCATTTATTGATGTCTTTAATTTCTTTCAGCAATGTTTTGTAGTTTTCAGGTATAATCCTTTGACCTTTTTGGTTAAACTTATTCCAAAATATTTTATTCTTTTTGATGTTAATTTGAATTGAAATTCTTAATTTCCAGAGAGATCCAAGATGGCCGGTTAGGAGGAGCTCAGGATTGCAGGTCCAAGTGAAAGCGCAGAGGGTGAGTGGACGCCGCACTTTCAGACGGATTTTTACTGCCCACAGACCAGGAGATGCACAGGCAGAGGAGCCCCACGGGTCACCAGCGTGGCTGTTTTGGCCGGCGCGGCTGTTTGGCCTGCGTCCTGGTGCAGGGGTTCCCAGTGCAGAGTAAACTAGACTGTGTCCCCTCTTAGCCAGCAAGGGGAGCTGAAACGGGGAGCCAGGCCAGGAGATTCCCAGGCAAAAAGGCGCCACGAATCTCAGAGCCGTGGTTTCAGCCAGCGCAGTGGGTCACCGCAAGGGAAATCACACAGATCCTGGTGCCTATTCAACAGGCGACCAGGTCACCTGGTAGAGAGCTGACTGTTCAACTAAAAAACAAAAAGCTCTGAGGCAGGGAACCAGGTGACCAGGCCCGGCTGGTCCCACCCCCCACTAAAACAAAAACAAAAACAAAAAAACAGCAATTGGAAACGCTCTGGGTTGAGACTTTCATGGCAAGCACAACTGAACCCAGGATGGTCCAGCTCTGTGGAGGAGGGGCGTCCGCCATTACGGAGGCAGCCTGCAGTTCCCGAGGCAACCTGCCATCACCAAGGCAACCCGCCATTGAGAGAGTCCGTCACTACAGAGGCGGGCCAACATAGTGGAAGCAGTTCTAACTACATCTATACAAACAGGACTGCAGGGAAGTTCACACGGCAGCTGGGCGGAGCCCACAGCAGCTCAGCGAAGCCTCTGCAGGCTGAAAGTGACTAGGTTGCTTCCTTGTGGGCAGGGAAAATGGCAGCAGCACAGCGGAAACTCATAGAGCCCTAACTCCCTGGGACAGAACACCTGGGGGGGAAAAAAGGGGGGGGTTTATGAGTTCTGCTGCTGCAGACTTAAACTTACCAAAATCAGAAAGTCAACAACTACAAAGTTGACAGGTGGATAAATCCACAAAGATGGGAAGAAACCAGCACAAAAAGGATGAAAACACCCGAAAGCAGAACACATCTCCTCCTACAAGGGATCACAACTCCTCACCAGCAAGGGAACAAGACTGGATGGAGAATGAGTGTGATGAAATGACAGAATCAGCCTTCAGATTGTGGATAATAAGAAACTTCCGTGAGCTAAAAGAACATGTTCTAACCCAATGCAAAGAAACTAAGAACCTTGAAAAAAGACTTGACGAAATGCTAACGAGAATGAACAACTTAGAGAGGAATATGAGCAAACTGATGGAGCTGAAAAACACAACACCAGAACTTTGCGAAGCATGCACAAGTTTCAACAGCCGAATTGACCAAGCAGAAGAAAGGATATCAGAGGTCGAAGATCAACTCAATGAAATAAAATGAGAAGGCAAGATTAGAGAAAACAGGGTAAAAAGGAATTAATAAAGTCAACAAGAAATATGGGACTATGTGAAAAGACCTAATCTACATTTGATAGGTGTACCTGAATGTGACGAAGAGAATGCATCCAAGCTGGAAAATACTCTTCAGGATATTATCCAGGAAAACTTCCCCAACCTAGCAAGGCAGGCCAATATTCAAGTCCAGGAAATACAGAGAACACCACAAAGATATTCCTCTAGAAGAGCAACCCCAAGGCACATAATCATCAGATTCACCAGAGTTGAAATGAAGGAGAAAATACTAAGGGCAGCCAGAGAGAAAGGTCGGGTTATCCACAAAGGGAAGCCTATCAGACTTACAGCAGATCTCTCAGCAGAAACCCTACAACCCATCTAGAAGAGAGTGGGGACTGATATTCAACATCCTTAAAGAAAAGATCTTTCAACCCAGAATTTCATATCCAGCCAAACTAAACTTCACAAGTGAAGGAAAAATAAAATCCTTTGTGAACAAGCAAGTACTCAGAGATTTCATCACCACCAGACCGGCTTTACAAGAGCTCCTGAAAGAGACACTACACATAGAAAAGAACAACCAGTACCAGCCACTCCAAAAACACACGAAATGGTAAAGAGCATCAACACGATGAAGAATCTGCATCAACCAACGGGCAAAACAGCCGGCTAGCATCAAAATGGCAGGATCAAATTCACACATAACAATATTAACCCTAAACGTAAATGGACTAAATGCCCCAATCAAAAGACACAGACTGGCAAATTGGATAAAAAGCCAAAACCCATCAGTGTGCTGTATCCAGGAAACCCATCTCACATGCAAGGATACACAAAGGCTCAAAATAAAAGGATGGAGGAAGATTTACCAAGCAAATGGAGAGCAAAAAAAAGCAGGAGTTGCAATTCTCATCTCTGATAAAATAGACTTTAAAGCAACAAAGATCAAAAGAGACAAAGAAGGACATTACATAATGGTAAAAGGATCAATGCAACAAAAAGAGCTAACGATCCTAAATATATATGCACCTAATACAGGAGCACCCAGATACATAAGGCAAGTTCTTAATGACTTACAAAGAGACTTAGACTCCCACGCAATAATAGTGGGAGACTTCAACACACCATTGTCAATATTAGACAGATCAACGAGACAGAAAATTAACAAGGATATCCAGGACTTGAACTCAGACCTGGACCAAGCAAACCTAATAGACATTTACAGAACTCTCTACCCCAAATCCACAGAATATACATTCTTCTCAGCACCACATCACACCTACTCTAAAATTGACCACATAATTGGAAGTAAATCACTCCTCAGCAAATGCAAAAGAACGGAAACCATAACAAACAGTCTCTCAGACCACAGTGCAATCAAGTTAGAACTCAGAATTCAGAAACTAACCCAGAACCGCACAGCTTCATGGAAACTGAACAACTTTCTCCTGAATGTTGACTGGATAAACAATGAAATGAAGGCAGAAATAAAGATGTTCTTTGAAACCAATGAGAACGAAGACACCACATACCAGAATCTCTGGGACACATTTAAAGCAGTCTCTAGAGGAAAATATATAGCAATAAGTGCCCACATGAGAAGAAAGGAGAGATCTAAAACTGACACCCTATCATCAAAATTGAAAGAGCTAGAGAAGCAAGATCAAAAAAACTCAAAACCTAGCAGAAGACAAGAAATAACTAAGTTCAAAGCAGAATTGAAGGAGATAGAGACACGAAAAAACCTTCAAAAAGTCAATAAATCCAGGAGCTGGTTTTTTGAAAAGATCAACAAAATAGACCACTAGCCAGATTAATAAAAAAGAAAAGAGAGAATAACCAAATAGATGCAATAAAAAATGATAAAGGGGATATCACCAAAGATTCCACATAAATTTAAACCATCATCAGAGATTATTACAAACAGCTCTATGCACATAAACTAGAAAACCTGGAAGAAATGGATAAATTCCTGGACAGTTGCCTCCTCCCAAGCCTAAACCAGGAAGAAGTCAAAACCCTGAATAGACCAATAACAAGGTCTGAAGTCAAGGCAGCAATTAAGAGCCTACCACCCAAAAAAAGCCCAGGTCCAGATGGGTTCACAGCTGAATTCTACCAGACATACAAAGAGGAACTGGTACCATTCCTTCTGAAACTATTCCAAATAATCCAAAAAGAGGGAATCCTTCCCAAATCATTTTATGAGACCAACATCATCCTGATACCAAAACCCGGCAGAGACTCAACAAGAAAAGAAAACTACAGGCCAATATCCATGATGAACATAGATGCAAAAATCTTCAATAAAATACTGGCAAGCCGATTACAACAGCACATCAAAAAGCGTATCCACCATGATCAAGTAGGATTCATCCCAGGGATGCAAGGCTGGTTCAATATACACAAGTCTATAAATGTAATTCACCACATAAACAGAACCAAAGACAAAAACCACATGATTATCTCAATTGATGCAGAGAAGGTCTTCGACAAAATTCAACAGCCCTTTATGCTAAAAACCCTCAATAAACTAGGTATTGACGGAATGTATCTCAAAATAATAAAAGCTATTTACCACAAACCCACAGCCAATAGCATACTGAATGGGCAAAAACTGGATGCATTCCCTTTGAAATCTGGCACTAGACAAGGATGCCCTCTCTCACCACTCCTATTCAATATAGTACTGGAAGTTCTAGCCAGAGCAATCAGGCAAGAAAAAGAAATAAAGGGTATTCAATTAGGAAAGGAGGAAGTCAAATTGTCTCTATTTGCAGACGACATGATTGTATATCTAGAAAACCTCATTATCTCAGCCCAAAATCTCCTGAAACTGATAAGCAACTTCAGCAAAGTCTCAGGATACAAAATCAATGTGCAAAAATCACAAGCATTCCTATACACCAATAACAGACTTAAAGAGAGCCAAATCAAGAACGAACTGCCATTCACAATTGCTACAAAGAGAATAAAATACCTAGGAATACAACTAACAAGGAACGTAAAGGATCTCTTCAAGGAGAACTACAAACCACTGCTCAATGAAAAAAGAGAGGACACAAACAGATGGAGAAACATTCCATGTTCATGGTTAGGAAGAATCAATATCGTGAAAATGGCCATACTCCCCAAAGCAATTTATAGATTCAACGCTATCCCCATCAAGCTACCAATGACCTTCTTCACAGAACTGGAAAAAACCACCTTAAACTTCATATGGAACCAAAAGAGAGCCCGCATAGCCAAGTCAATTCTAAGCAAAAAGAACAAAGCGGGAGGCATCACACTACTGGACATCAAACTATACTACAAGGCTACAGTAATCAAAACAGCATGGTACTGGTACCAAAACAGAGATATAGACCAATGGAACAGAACAGAGGTGTCGGAGGCAACACAACATATCTACAACCATCCGATCTTTGACAAACCTGATAAAAACAAGCAATGGGGAAAGGATTCCCTGCTTAATAAGTGGTGTCGGAAAATTGGCTAGCCATATGCAGAAAGCAGAAACTGGACCCCTTCCTGACACCTTATACTAAAATTAACTCCAGATGGATTAAAGACGTAAACATAAGACCTAACACCATAAAAACCCTAGAAGAAAACCTAGGCAAAACCATTCAGGACATAGGCGTAGGCAAGGACTTCATGACCAAAACACCAAAAGCATTGGTAACAAAAGCCAAAATAGACAAATGAGACCTAATCAAACTCCACAGCTTCTGCATGGCAAAAGAAACAGTCAATAGAGTGAATCGGCAACCAACAGAATGGGAAAACATTTTTGCAGCCTACCCATCTGACAAAGGGCTGATATCCAGAATTTACAATGAACTAAAACAGATTTACAAGAAAAAAACAAACAAGCCCATTCAAAAATGGGTGAAGGATATGAACAGATACTTTACATAAGAAGACATACATGAGGCCAACAAGCATATGAAAAAATGCTCATCATCACTGGTCATTAGAGAAATGCAAATAATCAAAACTACATTGAGATACCATCTCACGCCAGTTAGAATGGCAATCATTAAAAAATCTGGAGACAACAGATGCTGGAGAGGATGTGGAGAAATAGGAACACTTTTACACTGTTGGTGGGCGTGTAAATTAGTTCAACCATTGTGGAAGACAGTGTGGCGATTTCTCAAAGACCTAGAAATAGAAATTCCATTTGACCCAGCAATCCCATTACTGGGTATATATCGAAAGGATTATAAATCGTTCTACTATAAGGACACATGCACACGAATGTTCATTGCAACACAGTTTACAATAGCAAAGACGTGGAACCAACCCAAATGCCCATCGATGATAGACTGGACAGGAAAAATGTGGCACATATACACCATGGAATATTATGCAGCCATCAAAAATGATGAGTTTGTGTCCTTTGTAGGGACATGGATAAACCTGGAAACCATCATTCTCAGCAAACTGACACAAGAACACAAAATCAAACATCGCATGTTCTCACTCATAGATGGGTGTTGAACAATGAGAACACATGGACACAGGGAGGGGAGCACTATACACTGGAGTCTGTTGGGGGGGAGTGGGAGGGGACAGCGGAGGGTGGGGAGTTGGGGAGAGAGAGCATGGGGAGAAATGCCACATATAGGTGAAGGGGAGGAAGGCAGCAAATCACACTGCCACGTATGCACCTATGCAACAATCTTGCATGTTTTTCACACGTACCCCAAAACCTAAAATGCAATAAAAAAAAAAAGAAATTCTTAATTTCCTTTCAGATTGTTCATTGTTAGTGCATAGAAACACAACTGATGTTTGCACGTTGATTTTGAATCCTGCAACCTTACTGAATTTATTTATTAATTCCAACAGGTTTTTTATCTTTACTGTTTCCTACATGTAAGCTCAAGGTATCTGTGAACAGAGATTATTTTACTTCTTCTCTCCAATTTGAAAGTCTTTTTTTCTTGCCTAATTTCTCTGGCTAGGACTTCCAATACTACGTTGATACGTCGAATAGAAGCAGCAGAAGCACGTATCCTTGTGTTGTTCCTGATCATACAGGGAAAAGGTTCTTTCTCCATCGAGTATCAGCACAGGCAAAGACGCTCAACGTCACTAATACGTAGAGATATGCAAATCAAAACCGCAGCAATAAACTGTCTCACACACATCAGGATGGCTTTGATTTAAAAACAACAACACAGAACAACAAGCGTTTTCAAGTAGGTAGAAAAATTGGAGCTCTAATGGATACTGATGGAAATGTGAAACGTTATAGCCTCTGTGGAAAACGGTACGGCTGGTTCTCAAAAAAATTAAACGAAGAACTACCATTTGATCCGGCAATTCCACTTCTGGACATATCCCCAAAAGAACAGTAAGTAATTTGAACACCGACGTTCACAGCATTATTACTCACAAGAGCCAACGCATGGAAACAATGGAAAAGTCCATTCAAAGATGATAGACAAATGAGGCATCGCTATGCAATGGGGTGTAACGTAAACTTAGCAAGCAATACAATTCTAATACGTGGCGCACAATGGAACCTTGAAGACCCGGTGCTGAGTGAATAAGC
Source organism: Aotus nancymaae (assembly GCF_030222135.1). Lineage (NCBI taxonomy): Eukaryota > Metazoa > Chordata > Mammalia > Primates > Aotidae > Aotus > Aotus nancymaae. The sequence continues at coordinate 11,274,827 of NW_026988441.1, read as the reverse complement.
CGGATGCAAAAGGACAACGATTACAGAATTCCACGGACGTAAGATAGTGAGAAGAGTCAACTAGATACAGAAGTAAAGTAGAATGGCGATTCCCAGGGGTTAGGGGGAGAAGGAGTGAGAGTTATTGTTTGGTGGGCCCGGAAGTTTAGTATGGTCAGATGAAAAAGTTCTGGAAATAGTGTGCTGTTACACAACACTAAGTTGCACACTTAGAAATAAGTTAATAAGTCTTTTCTATATATGTGTGTATATATATATATGCATATATACATGACTTTACATATATATATATAGTGGCTGGTACTCTTACCCTCTCTATAAATACACACTTTTTGACACTGCCCATTCCCTTCCATGCAGAGTCCCCATGGGTGAATCTCCCAATTTCTCCAAGTGTGCATCACTCAGTGTCCTCTGTGCTGTGTCCCACGTGCTGTGCCCACAGCCTCATACAGCTGGTGACATCAGAGCCAGGACACAGCTCAGGAGTCCGTCCTGAGGCTCCCTCTCTCTCCATCGCCCTGCACCCTGACCTGGGGGAGGTTTGGCTTCAACCAGCAGCTTGATTTGGTCAAATTCAAGAAAAGCCACCTGGGCTCCTTCTCCACACATGCTGGTCCCACCCCAGGTGGAGGCAGGCGGGGCCAGTCACCAGGCGAGGCCAAGGAAGAGCGGGGAGCAGAGTCTCAGCTGCTGCTCCCTCATCCAAGGGGCTTCCTCCTCTCATTTAGGAGAAAAGTGTGAGCTTGTTTCAAAGCCTCAGATGTTCCTTGTAGCTCATGGAGTAGGTAAAAGAACACAAAGAGGTGACAGAAAGGCGTGTGTTGGCGACAGAGAGAAGCAACTTGATCTTAAGGACGCTCCTCCTTGTCCTTCTGTGAAGCCTCTTCCACTACACAGGGCTCGGGGCTGAGGATGCTCCTTCCCTGCATTGCTCAGGCCAGACAGAGGGTCAGGCACGAGAAATCAGAAAAACAAGGAGAGAGTCTGTAACAGAGATGAATGGGGAGGTTCAGAAGGAGAATGTGGGATTTGCTTGTGCCCATGGGACACAGGCTGGGAATAAACATGTTTTCCTGACTCTTCTCTGAAAGCCACCTATTGCCAGGGATGCCAGGATCCACTTACCAGGGACTGTGATCGTCTTGAATACGGAACTTCTCTTGCAAGTGGCTAGGTTCTGAGCAAAACAACCATAGAGCCCGCTATCCTTTGCAGAGGTTTGGGGGATACAGATCTCTGGTGTTTGCCGATAGATCCTCCCATAAATCGTCCAAAAATACTCTGCAGGTGGGTTAGAGGTCGTGTGGCGGAAGAGACTGAGGTTTGTCCCTGGACGATAGTAGGAGTCTGAGGGGGAAATGGTGGGGGTGTCCGGGCCATCTGCAGCAAAGAGAATAAAGCCACAGGTTATATCATCAGAGGGAAGGGGAAGCTCCTGGTCTGTGGAAGGGACACAGTGTCCCTCTGAGCCAAGTCACAATCTTGAAGTCCCAGCCAAAACCTGCTGTGTTAACTGAGGCCAAGTCTGAGACATTACCCGTTTCTCTCATCAGAAGATGTGGACCCTGAGCCTCACCGGACAGAAGCACCCCTTTTCCACCTATTCTTGGTCAAGGCTGGGACTGCCCAGGTTGGCCTGGGGCAGGAAGTCATGGCCAGCCTGGGTGTCTAGGGGTGAGGGTCTTGTACTTAGACCTCAGAAGGTCTGAGAGGCCTGGCCTCTGGCCTTGTGGATTTGGGCTGGCAGCCTGGGTCACAGAGGAACAAAAGATACTCACAGGTGACATTCAGGGTAACTGCGTCACTGTACTGGCACTTGCTGGGTTCTGTATTTCACACTCATAGGGTCCTGTGTCATTTCTTGTGACATTGAGTAGAGTGAGGGTCCTTTTGTCATTGGACAGCTACAGCCTGGGGCTGGATGGGAGTCTCTGATTGTTTACCCACCACAGGTAGGTGGATTCCTGAGTCTCAGGTTCACAGGTTAAGGCCACGGCATCCTCGTCCTCCACGGGGTTGGAGTTGTTGCTGGTGATGGAGGGCTTGGGCAGCTCCGCTGTGCAGAAAACAGAGAGAAGATTGCCCTGTGTGGCACCTGTGATTCCTCCACGGGCATCTTTCAATCAGAGTTGGCATCTCCCACCTCTCAGCCCACCCGAGTCCTTGAAAGCCCACAGCAGGTGTGTGTGTCACATGACAGATGCATGACGATCTGAGAGCTCAGAGACTGTGAGGCCACCTGCTCTGCGTGGGCACCTGCACAGTATGAATTGAGCAGCAGTGTTGGGTCATGAACAGACACAGGACCGGGAGTCACCCCTGATGCCTCTCCTAGTTTTTGCTGATTGCTGCCTGCCTGGCCCACCTTGGGGTCCTCACCTGGAATGGGCAGCTGCTGGACCCTTTTCGGTTTCAGTCCTACTTTGCCCCCCTAGGTTTTCTTCTCTGCTGCCCTCTGGTGGACAGGGAGGGAAGTGTGACAGGAAGGACCTCAGGCCAGGCTGTATGTTTTATTCCACATGGATCTGCAGATTCCACACGAGGTCACACATGTTACAATTCCATCGCGTTCCAGCCCCTACGAGTCTCAGTCTCTGTAGCTTCAAGTTCACTGTCTCTCTTTCACAATCAAAAATGTCCCAAACGCAGATTTTTGTCACCTTCTGTGTGTTTGTGTGCGGTAGGCTGCACCGTGTGCACCCTGAGGGCAGCGATGTCTGCAGCTGAGCGTTGGGCAGGGGTTTGGGAGCAGAAGAGAGAGGTGCAGGTCCAGAAGATCAGTGTCAGGGGAGCAGAGGGGGAGAAGTCATCTTCATTTCTCACTCCCGGGGCCAGAATCCGGGCCCCTGACCCTGGGGCACAGCAGCGCACCCTGCTGGTGTCCCTGGGTGTTGCAAGTGCTCATAACTTCAGGTTGCCTTGGTGTCCATATTTTAAGATGTAAATTTACCTGTTTCCTATCAGAAGAAGGGCTTGGTCGCATGACGGTTTTTTGTTTTTGTTTTTTTTTTTTCAGGACAGTATCTCATTGTGTCGCCCAGGTTGGGGTGAAATGGTGCGATCTTGGCTCACTGCAACCTCCACCTCCAGGGTTCAAGCGATTCTCCTGCCTCAGGCCCCCAAGTAGCTGGCACTACAAGTGCCCACCACCATGCCTGGCTTTTAGTTTTTGCCATGTTGGCCAGACTGGTCTTGAACTCCTGACCTCAAGCAATCCTCCCACCTCGGCCTCCCAAAGTGCTGAGATTACAGGCATGAGCCACCACGTCCAGGCCATGACCGTTTTTTAATACAGTACCTGGTTTAAATGGCCGCAGTTGGTGGCCAGACATAAAATCTTAGCGGCACCTCTCCTGCTCAGTGTGCTGAGCTCCCCTCTCTCCAGCTGCTGCCTTTCAACTGACAGTTCTGACATTTGCCTTCAAATGTAAAGTGACCACCTCTCAGTCCCAGTGTGACCTCCTGGCCCCATGATTGCTGCTTTACATCCACCCCTTAAAGCCCCCTGCTGTAAACCTGTCAGATAACACCCTGGACCCAATAAAGCCATCAGCCTACAGTTCCTTCCTGTCTTCCCTGCTGGGCTCCCTGACCTGTGTCTATGGTCTCCAGGTGTGCCTCATGCTCCCCAGTGTTTGTAAATAGTAAAAAAAAAAAAAAAACCACTTACAATTTCACATGATAGTTGTACACTGACGCCTCCCATCTCATCTGGGTCCAGACATGGAGGTTGTCACACGTGGGCCCACCACATGTTGGGATGGATGAGGGACAGGAACAGAGGTCAGTAATTTAAGGATCAAATCCAAGAATGGGCAACAGGTTTGAGAGGTGAACAGGTGTGAGAGGTGGACGGGTGAATTTTGAAGACATAGAAAACACCTTCTTCCCCCATAATAAGGGAACGTTTAGGCCCCTGAGGTTCAGAGAGGGCCCAGGGCAGGGGCATCAGAATGATGTCAGCTCACGGGGCCGAGAGTGAGACTCCAGCACTGCCCGGTTACTAGGTCTATTTTGGGATGGATTCTGCAAGGGGAAATTTTACTCTCCAGGGGGCATTGGGCAAAGTCTGGGATATTGTTGGTTGTTGGTTGTCAGAGCTGGGGGAGGGAGTCCTGCTGGCACCGAGTGGGTAGAGCCCCCAGATGGTGCTGAGCACCCCACAGCTCACAGAGCCCCACCTGCTTGACCACCCGGAATGTCAGTGCTGAGGAGCCAGAGCCCTGCTGTGCCTCCCACAGCTTCCCTGAAGCGTCCCCTCAGCTGCTCCTCCCATCTCTCCTGACCACTCCCCCACCTCCCCCTCCTCCTTTCCCCTCAGTCCCCTCCACCTGAACTCACTCTTAATCCAAAGCCAGCCCTGATCTCGCCACTCTCCTGGCCTCTTTTTGCTCCTTAGCTCGCCCTCTAGGGGGCGCCCTCACCCTTTCTAGAGCTCATGACCTCCCTTTCCATCCTGAGACAAATGTGGCTGCTTTTACTGCCACAACCCCAGCCCTCTACACTCTTTAGATTTGCTCAGGGGGAACAGCCCTCTATCTCCAGTGTCACCAGCCCGGCCTCTGACCCGGAGAAAGAGACCCAGGCCCTGGGGTCTCAGGTGGAGCTCCAGCTCCTGGGTGTGGAGGGAGGTGTCCTGTGTGTTCTGGTGAGAGAAGACTGAGGTGGAGGGAGGTGGGAGGCTCTGGGCTGTGCTGTCCTTGGGGAAGGCTCCAGGGACCCTCCCTCTCTGTTTCTGTTGGCTGAGCTGTGGCTCAGGGGCTGTCCATGTTCCCCCTATGTTCACCCCTCAGCCTTGGCAGGGAGAGAGAGAGAAAGTACAGAAGAGATGGAGGGAGAGAGAGGAGGAAGAGAGAGAGAAAAGAGGAGAGGGTGTGTGTGTGTGTCTGTCTGTGTCTGTGTGTCTGTGTGCGTGTGTGTCTTGTGGCCACCACACCTTCCCCATAGGTGATGCCAGGAGGGAGTGGGGAACTGCACAAAGACCCTTGGAAAAGCAGGTCCCACGAAGGAGCAGGCACGTGGGAAGGACCAAAAGGGTCTTTTGGAGCAAGGGCTGGAAACCAGGCTCCACCTTCACCTGCACCTCCTTAGCAAAGCCACGTTCCTGTCCAGGGGAACCATTTCCTGAGCGTTATCTGTGTGCAATGTCGCCCCCTGGAGGGCAAGAGGAGACCTGCGGCCTTCTCAGGGGCTGCCCCAGGGATGCTGACCAGCGTCTGTGTGGTATGAGCCTGCATGACCCCTGGGCAGAGGTGGGCTCTGACCTCCAAACTGCAGGGTCAGGTCACCCCGGGTCCTGCTTATGGCAGGTCCCCAGGCTGCCCAACTCCATGCAGTGAAGAATGAGCTCAAGGAGAGGACAGGAGTTGTCCAGAGAACAGCAGGTCAAGATTTGGAGAACTGTCCACCAGGGGGATGGGCTGCCTCAGAAGGAGCCACCTGTCCCCAAGGTTTCAAAGGAAGGGCCCAGGGAGGTGTCTCTGGGGGCTTTAGAGAGGGGAATCCGGCCTGGGAGATGGTCCCCAAAGTGCCCTGTGATCCTCCACCACAGCACTGGGAGTTCTGCCTCCAGGTCATCTGTGTCCCTGTCTGTCGCCTGCTCCAGGCCTCCCCGCAGGGCCCAGGAGCTGGGGCAGTTCCCACCTGGAGACTCAGCCCAGGGGTTCCTGATTCCTCTGTTAGGGGAGGAGAGGCCCCGTGACCCTCAGCCTCTCTGAGAGGGAAGCAAAAGCGGATCCTGGCTTATCCTGTCCCCTCCTGCAGAGGAAGTTCCCCTGGGACCCCAGCACTCCTTGGGCTGGTGAGAGGTCAGCAAGGACCGCAGCCAGGTTCCCCCATCTCCAGGGACCCTCGGGGTTGGTCATCACCCGACCTCCTTGTGGCCAGGTGGGGCTCGGTCCTGCCCTGGCGGTCACTCCGTCTGGGATGGAGGATCCAGAGTCTGCAGCAGGTCAGGTGTCTGCGTGAGAAGAGGAAGGACATAGGCTGCCTGCCCAGGCCCTCCTGGGAGACGTGACGTCACTCACAAGTCAGAGACAGGGAGGGGGAGTCAGTGTTCTGGGACGAATCAGATTCTGACCCCTCGCTGTTAGAAGGGCCTGTCCTACCTCCAGAAGCTCCGAGGGTTCAGGCCCCGTCCCTGGGGCAGCCGCGGGCACTCGCTGGCCTCCTCTCGTGCTGGCGCCAGTGCCCCTGTGTCCACACGGAACAGGCTGACTCCGGGGGTCACATGGAGGTGACGAGCTTCTGTTGGGTGGCCGCCTATCCATTTAACTAGTATTTATTGAGCGTCTGCTCCGTGTCAGGCCCTGGGCTGGGCCCTGGGATTCCACAGAAAGCAGGACAGATGTGACGCCTGCGCTCACGGAGTTTCCCTGTAACAAGGAGACAGGCGCTCCCTGAACTTCCTGGGACCGAGGAGTTAATGATAACGAGAGAAGGGCTGTGAGCAGGCAGCGTCGGGGTGGTGGTGGGCGGGGGGGCGGCGCGTCGGAGCCTGCGAGGGGCTGAGCTGCCGTGGAGAAGCCCTTTTAGCTGAGTCCCTGGAAAGAGCGAGTGGGGCGGGGGCAGGAGCTGCCTGCAGAGGGAGCCGCCTCAGGGTGAAGCTGACGGAGTCCCCGTGGAGAACTCGGAGGGCGAGGAAGGCGTGGGCTGAGATTACCCGGGTGAGGGTGGGCCCTGCTGGGAGCTCAGCAGCCCCTGGGAGGCTCCAGGCTGGATGGGACTCTGCCGCCCTCTGGTGGAAACTGAGAAAAGTGTAGGCGGAAAAGTCTACACCAAGGAGCTTTTATTTTTAGAAATCAACTTTTCTGATTTTAATTAATTTATTTATTAATATTTTATTGTATTTTACGTTTTGGGGTACATGTGAAGAACATGCAGGATTGTTGCATAGGTACATATATGGCAATGTAGTTTGCTGCCTCCATCCCCATCACCTATATCTGGCATTTCTCCTCACGTTATCCCTCCCCAACTCCCTACCCCTCATTGTTCCTCCCCTAGTTCCCCCGCCACAGACCTCAGTGTGTGATGCTCCCCTCCCTGTGTCCATGTGTTCTCATTGTTCAACACCCACCTATGAGTGAGAACATGCAGTGTTTGATTTTGTGTTCTTGTGTCAGTTTGCTGAGAATGATGGTTTCCAGGTTCGTCCATGTCCCTACAAAGGACACGAACTCATCGTTTTTTATGGCTGCATAGTATTCCATGGTGTATATGTGCCACATTTTCCCTGTCCAGTCTATCATCGATGGGCATTTGGGTTGGTTCCAAGTCTTTGCTATTGTAAACAGTGCCACAATGAACATTTGTGTGCATGTGTCCTTGTAATAGAATGATTTATAATCCTTTGGATATATACCCAGTAATGGGATTGCTGGGTCAAATGGAATTTCTATTTCTAGGTCTTTGAGGAATGGCCACACTGTCTTCCACAATGGTTGAACTAATTTACACGCCCACCAACAGTGTAAAAGTGTTCCTATTTCTCCACATCCTCTCCAGCATCTGTTGTCTCCAGATTTTTTAATGATCACCATTCTAACTGGCATGAGATGGTGTCTCAGTGTAGTTTTGATTTGCATTTCTCTAATGACCAGTAATGATGAGCATTTTTTCATATGTGTGTTGGCCTCATATACATCTTCTTTTGAAAAGTATCTGTTCATATCCTTTGCCCACTTTTGTATGGGTTTGTTTGTTTGTTTTCTTATAAATCTGTTTTAGTTCTTTGTAGATTTGGATATAAGTCTTTGTCAGATGGGTAGATTGCAAAAAATTTTTCCCATTCTGTTGGTTGCCAGTTCACTCTAATGATTGTTTCTTTTGCTGTGCAGAAGCTCTGAAGTTTAAGTAGAAGAAAACCTAGGCAAAAACATTCAGGACATAGGCATAGACAAGGACTTCATGACTTTGTTCATAGCAGCATTATTCAAAATAGCCAAAACGTAGAAACAAGCCAAGCGATATGGCTTGCCTCTGTCCCAACGCAAATTTCAAGTTCAACTGTAATTCCCAGTGGTGGAGGTGGGACCTGGGGGAAGGGGACTGGATCATGGGGCCGGGTTTCCCCCTTGCTGTTCTCTCAATAGTGAGTTCTCATGAGATCTGGCGGTTTGAAGGTGTGTGGACTTCCCTCCTCGCTCTCCCTCCTTCTCCTGCTTCCTCCTTCTCATGGCTCCCGCCATGCAGACATGCCAGCTTTCCCTTCACTTTCCCCCATGATTGTAAATTTCCCAAGACCTCTGCAGCCATGTTTCCTGCACAGCCCGCAGAACTGTGAGATGATTAAACCTCTTTTCTTTATAAATTACCCAGTCTCAGTTATGCCTTTATAGCAGTGTGAGAACAAACTAATACACTAAGTGTCCATCCATCCATGAATGAATAAACAAAATATGGTCCATACTTACAAACGAATGGGATTCAGCCTTAACCAGAAGAGAGGTTCTGACGGGTGCTTCATCGTGAATGAGACTTGAGGTCTTTCTGCTAAGTGAAATAATCAGACTCAAAAAGACAAATACTGCATGATTCCACTTATCAGAGGTGCCTAGAGTCAGGAAATGCATAGACTTAAAGTGAAAAGGCGGTTGTCTGCGGCCGGAAGGAGGGGAAAAGGAGTTGGTGTTTAGTGGGTACAGAGTTTCAGCTGGGGAATATGAAAAAGTCGTGGGGTGATTGAACAACAACCTTAATGTACTTCCTGCCACTGGATGTACATTTAAAAGTGGTTAGAATGGTGAATTCTATGTTATATGTATTTTACCGTAATTTACAATGATTCCTATTGATTTGCATAAGGCAGCTGCAGAAAGCTTTGCAGGTTATGAACGGCACAGCTGGCCACTGGGGCTGGCCTGGGGCCAGGACCTCGGTGCAGAGGAAATAGGGGTGAGACACAGTGTGGGAAGTAGAAAATTTCCTTTTTAAAGTTTCCCTTTTTGTTAAAGAATAAGTGTGCTAATAATTTTGTTAAGCCCTAGCCTATGTAGCTGTTAGACATGCCATGCTTACAGGCACGTAGTACATTCTATGTCCTTGTACTTTTTTTTTTTTTTTGAGATGGAGTTTTGCTCTTGTTACCCAGGCTGGAGTGCAATGGCGTGACCTCGGCTCACCACAACCTCCGCCTCCTGGGTTCAGGCAATTCTCCTGCCTCAACCTCCTGAGTAGCTGGGATTACAGGCACGCACCACCATGCCCAGCTAATTTTTTGTATTTTTAGTAGAGATGGGGTTTCACCATGTTGACCAGGATGTTCTCGATCTCTTGACCTCGTGATCCACCCGCCTCGGCCTCCCAAAGTGCTGGGATTACAGGCGTGAGCCACCGCGCCCGGCCCTATGTCCTTGTACTTTAACCAAGATATCTGTGCTGGACGTGCTCACAGGCATGTCCCAGCTCTCCATTGCTTTTACCTCTTTAGAAAAGTTTTAAGTTGTTAGGCAATCGGGTTTTAATTTAGATTGTGAGGTCTGGCTCCAACCAATGGTCACAGCAGTAGGGATGACCCCAAATACATAAGGGATAAATTTGTGTGTTTTCCTTTGTTCATTGTACTCTTGTGGCAAGACAGTTAGTGAAGGTACCCGTCCTGCAGTCCAGGAAGTAAAAATTGCATTGCTGAAAAGCCCTTTGTCTCAGTGCTAATTTTTCTTTGCAGCACCGAGCATCTATTTCCAACACAGGCTCTTCATGCCTGCACACGTATGTGGATACACACGAATGCAAATTTCTGAGCCTTGTAACTATAACACCTATTCAGGAAGTTAAACAGAAAAAGGAAATGTAATAAGCTGAAAGATGAGGGTAGGTGAGGCGGCTGCTCAGGAGGACCGTGGAGCCCACATCACCCAACCTTAGAGGCCTCTCTGAGCAGCTGGAACGCACCCCGGGGACTTGGGAGCTCTGGAAGGAGGAGCGGGAGATGGAGAAAGATCATCTCTGCCACAGGGAAGAAGCTGGCTTGGACGCTGGTGGCCCCCATGGAGACAGGGAGACCCGGGGAGACCACTGCATTCATTCAAGGGAGAATGGGTGGTGGCGCGACTCAGGTGGAGGCCACGGACAGGACAGGTGCAGAGGACAGGACACAGCAGAGAGAGATGCAGGACATGGAAGGGACAGAAAGGAGTGACCACCGGACATGAAGGGCAAGGACAGTGGAAGCATGAGAACGTCTGCTGGGCATCTGGCTGAGGGGTCAGGTGCCCAGGGTGCCCTTCCCTAGGGGAGAACCCCAGACAGGAGCCGATTTGGAGGAAACCACCCAGCTCACTCCAGCAAGAAGCAGAAAGAGGACTGGTTAAAGGGCACAGTAGGAAGGTTGCCAAACTCCAAAGGCCCCCACGAAGCCGGCTTGGAGGCCACTGGGTCCAGGGCGAGGACCGAACCAAAGGCACAGGACAGCTTCGGTCGAGATCTTCTGGCCACTGCGGGAGGCAGAAGCCACACCCTGCACCCTGCACTGCCGAGGCTGGCCCTGGAGTCCAGAAGATTCTGGGCCGCCACCCCTATCCCCACTCAAAACAATAAAAACAAAACCAAAATCAAATTGGTGCCATGCGCCCTCTGCTACTTGGTGCTGCCTGGGATCCCGAGTCTTTCACGGGAGCAGCTGAGAGGGAAAGCCTGGGCCCATGTCAGTGTCCCTCCTGCAAGGAGTGCTGGGAAAATGAACTTTCTGGCTTCCTCCCTGGGAAGAACATTCCCCATATGTACCAGTGGCATTTAAAAATTGCAGGACAGCCAGAGAACATGCACCACGTTCCACCAGGAGTTCCCGGTGGGGCGTCCCCATGCAGACGTGCCTGTGCAGACGCCTGTGCCAAGGTGGGTGTGTGAGCTGAGGAACTGAGAAGCCGGGTCCTGCCTAGAGTTGAGATCCGAGAGGCGTCAGCGCATGGAAGGGAGGGAAGCTACGATACCACGAGGCTGGGAGATCAGATGAACCAGGAGAGGCAGGACCGGGAGGGACCCTGGGGAGCAGCCTCCTTTAAAGCCTGGGGGAAGCAGCTTCAGAGAAGCTGGAGTAGCTTGGGTAGGAGGGTGTTGGAAAAATAGAATTAAAAAACAAAGTTTCTGCTCAGCCCAGAAACCCCCCTCACATATGCAGAAGTAAAAGAAACCTGTCTTGTTATTGAATAAGCATTAAGCCAGAATGTGATGCAGTCTGCTAAGAGATTACCAAGACAGAAAGAAATCCCACCCTTGTATCCAGCCAAGCAGGTGCAACCCGTTACACACAAGGTCTCGAGATAGTGACTCGTCCCCAGGTGAGAGGACATGACAGCACCATTTGTCACATGCAGTTCATCCTAAATTCACCTGGCAATTGGGTTGATTCTCTGTGTAGTTAATTGGCTTTATCCACAGGAGAAACAAACCTCTCTTATCTATGACAGGAGGTAGTTTTGCAACTGGGAGTGAGATGCCTCCAGAAGTGAGTTCTTTCCTTCACACAGAAACTGGGAGACAGGGCGCTTTCTGCCCCGATGCCTGCCTTTCAAAGAGAGGGCTCCCGGGGCCTTGAGGAGAACAGTCCTGGGTTGTACAGCAGGTAAGAGGCTTAGTAGGCTTTAGAAAGCCTAACATACATCTCCACGGGCAGAGAAAGGATTTTTGATTACACCTCTTCTAAAAACACAAAACAAATGCTCACAAAGTCCAGTCCAGGCATTATAGAAAAATCCCATCTCCATAAAAAAAAATAAATCAGTGAGGTGTTGTGGTATATGCCTGTAGTCCCAGCTACTTGGGAGCGTGAGGTGAGAGGATAACTTGAGCCCAGGAGTTCAAGGCTACAGAGAGCTTGGATGGCACCACTACACTCCAGCTGAGGCGACAGAGGGGGACTCTGACAATGAATGATGAATGAATGAAGGAATGAATGAAATATAAAATGCTGTGAAAGAAAAGGATCTCTTTCCCTTTTTGTACCAGGCTTAAAAACATTTTTTAAAATTTGCATTTACCTCACAGAGGTTATTCCAGGAAAAGAAGCGACCTTCAGTGTCAAATGAACCTGAGAGTTCCTGGCAGGTTTAGCAATAAAGGAAGACGTTGATGACAGTAAAAGCGATGTTAGAGAAAGGGGAAGATGGAAGTGGACGTGGACGAGTGAGTAGAAGGGACAAATGGAAGCAAAGAAATGTATCCAGACCGTTCAAGATGCTTGACCTAGAAGAAAGAGGCGGTGGATGGAGTGGAAGCTCAAGGAAGTCATTTACCACAGTAAGAGGCCTCCGAGCATGCATAGGGCGCTGGTCAGATCCATGCAGAGAGGCCGTGGAAGGCTGGCGGGGGCAGGCGGCCCCACCCTGTGTCACCCTGAGGAGCATGTGGTCACAGTGAAAGCTCAGTCTGTGTCTGGGATCAGACAAGAGGTCAGCGTCCGGAGAAGAGAGGAGGATCTTCAGACCTGCAGACCTCCCCCTCACACTCCGCCCCTCTCCGCTGCTTTTTCTCCACTCCATTGTCTGGCTCCCATTTGAGTCACGTTTTCATTTCTCTCTGCCTCTCTTTCTCTTTTCTCCTCTTTTTCTTAACCCCTGTCTTCCCCTTTGTACCTTTCTGAGTCCCACTAGTAGAATTTAAACAGCTTTTCAAGTTGGTTTTTTGTTGGCAGAAATTGACTTAGGACCCCACGTGAATAATTTGGAAATTAAATGACTGTAAACTGGCTCATGTCTCTGTAAATAAACATAAAATCTACATTTCCAATGCTTTCTTCGTCCAGAGTAGCCCAGTTTTGCTTTTTTTTTTTTTTCCAGTTACTTACCACTGATTTTTTAAAAGCTTGTAACCTGGTTACACAAATATGATGGAGCAAAAACCTTTCTTCCGCTAAGAGGAAATCAGAGTTGACTAATCCCCATGCTGGCTGTGAACAAGTCAAGTCAGGGATTGATAAACTTGTATGCAGTAAATATCAAAGAGGGAGAAAGTAAGCAACAGGCGATAGAGGGAATAACCACAAATTATGAAGGAAGGAGCCATTTAAACCACAATAGAATTATAATAGAAATGAACCACAGGCTCACGCCTGAAATCCCAGCACTTTGAGAGGCCAAGGCAGGCAGACCATTTGAGATCAGGAGTTCGAGACCAGCCTGGCCAACATGGCAAAACCCCATGTCTACTAAAAACACAAACAAAAAAATAGCCAGTCAAGGTGGCAGGTGCCTGTAATCCCAGCTACTTGGGAGGCTGAGGCAGAAGAATTGCTTGAATCTGGGAGGCAGAGGTTGCATTGAGCTGAGATGGTGCCACTGCACTCCAACCTGGGCGACAGAGTGAGACTGTCTCAAAAAAGAGAAAAAAAAAGAAAAAGAACAGAAATGAACCACAGTGCTTCCCAGTAAATTACTCCAGCTCAGAGCAAGTCCTGTGATGATGAGGTTCTCAGTGTTTGGTGGACAGTGTCAGGCAGCCTCTGTCCCTCAGTGTTTATTCAGGGGATCCAGATGCAGATGGCCACATGGACAGGGAGGACGGCCATGGACCTTACCACAAGTGGACCAAGTCTCCCAGGACTGACCTGGACCCAGCCCTGCCTGATGTAGGCAGAGCCCGGGGCTAAGCCCCTGGAAGGTGTCATTTTACAGCAGGACTATGCCGCCACTGCAGACAGGCTGGCCACACAGGACATGTCCCATCCTGGAGGGGACTGAGCTTTGTCCTCACAGGGATACGTACACACTGAGGGTTCCAATTGGCCTTCCCTGGACTCTAAGACAAGACCATCCAAGACTTGGGTTACACGGCAGTGCCGTCCGGGTTTGTGTAAGTGCGCCCTATGATGTCCCTATGGTGATAAATCACCTAACGACACATTTCTCACAACACATCCCCATCGTGAAGCAAGGCACGACTGCACTAACCTCTCTGGCAACTGCTCAGATGGGATGAGCTGCCTGTTTGTGGCAGGGCACCTCTCAGAGTATCCTCCCCTCCCTGGCCACAGTGATGCCCAAATACACTTGGCTGGAGCACCCTGAAGGCTCTGCTACCATCCAAGCTGGTTTAGAGATGTGAACCAGAACAATAAAGGACAGGCTCTGAACGGTTTTCTCATCAGGTTCCTCTCCTCCCACATGCTAGATCGCTGGGTGTCCTGCTGTCCCTCACATGGAGAGATCCCAGCACTGGGAGAAAGGACAGGGTCTTTACTATCAGATACACGCAGCCACTCCTCCAATATCCCCTCTCCCATCGGGCAAGTCCAGCTGCTCCGGGTCCTCCACAGTGTCTTTATTAGGTGAGCAGGTGTGAATGGGTGTGTGGGGGACAATAATTCATGGACAGGCCAGGAAAAGGATTTGGTGTCCAAGGCCCTGAGGGTATGAGGTCAGAAGGACGGCTCGGTGTGGTGGTCAGCAGGGGTGAAGAATCGCAGGGGAAATGAAGTTAGTGGGAAGGACAAAGCGTCCCCCACCACAGCGCCAGGGCCAGTGCCAGCCCCAGCCCCCATGTGAGAGACTCCAGGCCCCCGGCCCCACCTCCCTGGGGCTTAGGGACAGGAAGCTGCTCATCATCCTTCTCACGCACAGAGAAGATCCCGATTTGCCTGGTGTGGTTCAACAAGGAGCCAGAAGGTTGGGCCACGCAGCCCTGAATGCTCACTGTGGTGGTCACCCCACCTAGAGGGAGAAGACCAAGTCAGAAATGACACAAAGTACAGCCCAGCCAAATTCATAAACCCAGGAGTCCAGGCCCCCAGCCCCTCCTCCCTCAGGCCCAAGAGTCCAGGCCCCCAGCCCCTCCTCCCTCAGACCCAGGAGTCCAGGCCCCCAGCCCCTCCTCCCTCAGACCCAGGAGTCCAGGCCCCCAGCCCCTCCTCCCTCAGACCCAGGAGTCCAGGCCCCCAGCCCCTCCTCCCTCAGACCCTCCTCCCTCAGACCCAGGAGTCAGGCCCCAGCCCCTCCTCCCTCAGACCCAGGAGTTCAGGCCCCCAGCCCCTCCTCCCTCAGACCCAGGAGCCCAGAGCCCCCAGTGCCTTCATCCTCGGGACCCCGCTTGCAGCACTGACCTCCTGAGAGATAAATGTACCCATCGTAACAATGATCAGCGCCCCTGGGGCAGGTCATTTTGGGGGAGTCAGATGAGCAGGTTCCGAAGGACTGCATACAGGTAGGACACTGCCGGCCTCCTGGGACAGGGGCAGCTGGGGAGCAGAGGGAAGGTGGGAGTGCATGGCTCCGCGCTCAGAGCAGCCACCCACCTTGGGCCCGAGTGTCTGTGTGTCTGGGCCTTGTCTCTCCACGGCCCTGGATGCCATACCTTGAGGAGGGAGAGAGTTCAGCAGGACGCTGCTGTTGCTGGCTCCATTGCACAGGCTGGAGGAGCAGAAGTGGGAATAGGAGGCCACGAGCACCCCAGGAGGGCGTGAGTGGATGGAGGTCGTCTGGGAATCCTTCGCCCCATCAGCGCTGCAGCCTTTGCTCGTCACCAGGGTAGATCTGAGTCCTGAGGGTGAGAGGGAAAGCTGGGCTGGGGGACCCAGTGGCTCCCAGGGTAGCAGGGGCTCTGGAGCTGAACTCCCTGCCCTCCACAATACCCACCCCCCAGCAGAGGGTGAATGCAGATACCCTGATCACAACTGCATGGGTCATATTTAGCATAGGGCGAAGATGGAGGCCGGGGCCTAGGTCCTCCCCAAAGTTCTGCCTCTGCCCAGTTCTCTCTCAAATGTCACCTTCTCCGTGAGTCCCCACTGATCACTCATCTTAAAATTGCAGCCTTTGGGCTGAGTGCAGTGGCTCACGCCTGTAATCCCAGCACTTTGGGAAACCGAGGCGAGCGGATCACGAGGTCAGGAGTTCGAGACCAGCCTGGCCAACATGGTGAAACCCCATCTCTACTAAAATTACGAAACTTAACCAGGTGTGGTGGCACAAAATCCCAGCTACTCAAGAAGCTGAGTCAGGAGAATCGTTTGAACCCGAGAAGTGGAGGTTGCAGGGAGCCAAGATCGCGCCATTGCACTCCAGCCTGGGCGACAGGGTGAGACTCCGTCTCAAAAAAAAAAAAATTGCAGCCTTCACCTCACTTTTCCTATCTCCCTTTCCTTGCCAGACTTCTCTGCAGAGCTCGGATCCACATTCCCATACTTCGCTCCTTTTCGTTTGTTTGTTTCCTGTTTCTCAAGGCATATAAAGCTGTAGGAACACAGAGGGCACTGGATCTGCAGCGCCTACAACAAGTGCTGAATAAACGTCTCCGGAATGGATGAAGCCACTGAGATTCCTCAGTGCCGGCACGGTTCTCCGCCCTGATTACCGCATACATCGTCACCCCTACCCAGAAAGGTAGACGCTGTCATTGTCATTGCTTCACGCCCAGTTTTCATAAGAGGAACCCAAGATGCAGAGAGAATAAGAGTTGGATTGAAAATTGCAGATGTGAGCCAGGCGCAGTGGCTCATGCCTGTAATCCCAGCACTTTGGGAGGCTGAGGTGGGTGGATCACTAGGTCAGGAGATGCAGACCAGACCGACCAACATGGCAAAACCCTATCTCTACTAAAAATACAAAATTAGCCAGCTGTGGTGGCACATGCCTGTAATCCCAGCTACTCGGGAGGCTGAGGCAGGAGAATCGCTTGAACCTGGGAGGCGGAGGTTGCAGTGAGCCAAGATCGTGCCATTGCACTCCAGCCTGGGTAACAAAAGCAAAACTCTACCTCAAAAAAAAAAAAAGAAAGAAAGAAAGAAAAGAAAAAGAAAATTGCAGACGTGAAGAGAGCTGAGCAGAAAATTCAGGGGAAAGGATCCAGGGGGGTGGAGGGAGCTGCTGGGGACTTGGGACAGGTGTTCACCTTCTACCTCAGGCTACGCACCTACATCTACCAGCAGCAGCGTCTCCTGACACACCTGCCCAGCCCCGCAAGTCTCAGTGGTAGTTGTGGTCCATTCAGTGGGTTCTTGGCTCAAGTTCTTCCCACTCTGGATGGTGACGCCCCGATAGCAGGTCAGAAAATCTGGGGAGAAGAAAACCAGGGTCTGTGTAAGCCAGGAACCCACCATGTCTGTCATCCAGGTCCTGGGCTGGGGAAGGTGATCATGCTGTTCAGTCACACTTCAGGTGACCTGACCACGGAGTCCCTCAAGCACAGATTCAGAAGGGACTTGGGAGTCCAAACCCCACCTGCATCGTCCCCCCTGTTTCTGCTTGAACACCTGCAGGGACGTCCTCTCACACCTGTGGGAATGGCCATTCCTGGCTTCAGGTGTGAGAGCAATGGAAGCGCTTCCTTTTCCTCTGACCATCTCTGCTTCCCCATCTGAGCTTTTTTTTTTTTTTTTTTTTTTAGACAGAGTTTCGCTCTTGTTACCCAGGCTGGAGGGCAACGGCGCGATCTCGGCTCAACGCAACCTCCGCCTCCGGGGTTCAGGCAATTCTCCTGCCTCAGCCTCCTGAGTAGCTGGGATTACAGGCACGTGCCACCGTGCCCAGCTAATTTTTTGTATTTTTAGTAGAGACGGGGTTTCACCATGTTGACCAGGATGGTCTCAATCTCTTGACCTCGTGATCCACCCGCCTCAGCCTCCCAAAGTGCTGGGATTACAGGCGTGAGCCACCGCGCCTGGCCCTCATTGCAATAATAAGTTCAGAACCTGAAACCTTTCTCATATCTTTCAGCTGCAAAACTCTATGTTCCAAACAAAAGATGTGGATGCCCAGGTGGGCTGAGCACTGCCTCTGCGCCTGGCTGATGTCATTGCTTCCCACAAACCCACCCATCTAAGGTCCCAGGGAGCTCAGCTCATCTGGGATGCTTCATTTCCCTACAGCACCCCCACAGTAGGTGGTGTGATCACAACGGCACCCTCATTTGCCACAAGGGAAACAGAGGCAGCGTTGCTCAGTAGCTGCCCGTGCCACACAGCTGTGAGTGGCAGAGGTGGGCTGGGAACCCAGGGACTCTGGACCCTCAGGGTCAGTATTGGGGGCAGGAGGGAGATGTACTGATGACCATCCTCGGCTACCTTGGCCCAGAGGCCCTCAGGGCTCTAGTGTGTGGCCGCCACCTTCCCTCATGGCCATCACAGAGCAGGGGGGATGGGTCCCATGATACAGGGACTCCTAGACTGAGCCCCCAGCTTCTACCAGCACGTGCGACCTGCAGAACGGATATTGCCCAGGAGGGCTGCTCATTTGCATACTTGATGGATGACGAAATCAGAATCACGG
Source organism: Aotus nancymaae (assembly GCF_030222135.1). Taxonomy (NCBI): domain Eukaryota; kingdom Metazoa; phylum Chordata; class Mammalia; order Primates; family Aotidae; genus Aotus; species Aotus nancymaae. The sequence continues at coordinate 11,256,627 of NW_026988441.1, read as the reverse complement.
CTCCTGCTCCCTTCTCCCACCCTTCTCTCCCCGCCCCCATCATCCCCCACCTTGATCTGTGTTGGTCTTCCTGAAAACGTTGGTGTTGTCTTTGACCACTCTGGTTCCTTCCCATTGTGTCCCTCAGGAAATCTTGCTGGCTTGAGCTGCACAAAATCTTCAGAACCCAACCCAATGTCACCACCTCCTTTGCTTCCATCAGGGCCAAGCCCCTCAGCCGCCACCTACCTCCCGAGGCTCTCCCTGCGCCCACCCTCCACTCTTCCTCTCGCTCCCTTCTCCACCCAGCAGGCAGAGGGAGGCTGGGTAAACCTAAGTCAGTTCCTGTGACTCCTCTGCTCTGAAGACTCCAGAAGGTCCCCATTCTGGAGAATAAAATTCTAAGTCCTTCCAACGGCCCAGGAGGCCTGATGAGATGCAGCTGCCTCCCCGCTCCGCACAGGTGTCCAGCTCCACTCTCTCCGCCACGATGGTCTGCACAGGTGCTTCTGGCAGGCACTCACCCGCCTCAGGGCCTTTGCATCTGCTTCCGCCCCTTGTCTGCAACCACCCCTTCCTCTTCCCCAAATCCAGGGAAAGAGGCTCCATGAGATGTGGAGACTTTAGATCCTCAGGCAAAGCTGAGGCTGGAAAGTGGTTTCAGTGGCAGAGTGGGGCCTGGGACCCACGTGTCCCTGATTCAGACAAGGACTCTTCTCTGCTTTCTCACTGGGACCCCTGCCCGGCTCCTCCGGGGACGGCCAAGGCTGTATCCATCCTGGGGATCCTTGGTTCTTCACAAGGGCTGCTGCCATGGCCCTTTGAGTGACCTGTGTCCCTGCACCCAGCCCTCCCACTCCTGTGGCTTCTTATATGCAGTTCCGTCACCCCGGAGCCTCTTCTCTCCCGCACTTGGTCCCCAACATCTTGTTGTTCCCCTAGTGTCTGATGCCTGGTCTTGTGTCTGCTAAACTGCTGGACTGCATTTCACCAGGGAAGGCAAAAGCAGCCTCCAAGATCTGGCTCTGGTGTTGAAAGCAGAATAAACAGGGAGCTCTATTAAGAGCACTGATTCGTGGCATAATAGGTGTGTGTGTGTTTGTGTAGTTTGTGTGCATGGGGGGTGGGGGCACATGCATGATGTGTGCAGGGGTGTGTGGTGAGTGTGTAGTGTATGTGTGAGGGGTGTGGTTGTATGGGGTGTGTGGTGTGTTTGTGTGGCGTGTGCACGTGCAGACATACCGTGTGTGGTGTATGTGGTATGTGTTTGTTGTGTGGGAAGTAGAAAAGTTCCTTTTTGAGGTTTCCTTTCTGGTTAAAGAATAAGTGTGCTAATTCTCTGTTAAGCCCTATGTAGCTGTTAGACATGCCACGCTTACAGGCACATAGTACATTCTATGTTCTTGTACTTTAACCAAGATAGCTGTGCTGGACGTGCTCACAGCCATGTCCCAGCTCTCCATTGCTTTTACCTGTTTAGAAAGTTTTAAGTTGTTAGCCAATTGGGTTTTAGTTTAGATTGTGAGGTCTGGCTCCAGACAATGTAGGTCAGACACGGCAGTAAGGACGACCCCAAACGCATAAGGGATAAATCTGTGTGTTTTCCTTTGTTCATTGTAGTCCCATGGCAAAATGACTAGCAAGTCCTGCAGTCCAGAAAGTAAAAATTGCGTTGCTAAAAGATCCTTTGTCTCAGTGCAAATTTTTCTTTGTGGCACCGAGCATCTATTTCCAACATTTGTGTGTTTAGCATGGTGTATGTTCTGTGTATTTGTGTTTTGTTTGCGTGTGATGTGTGTGGCATGCCATGTGTTGCGTGGATTGGGTTGTGTGTGGTATGTATTGCATGTGAGATATATATATATATTTGTATTTTTAGTACTGATGGGGTTTCACCATGTTGACCAAGATGGTCTCGATCTCTTGACCTTGTGATCCACCCACCTCGGCCTCCCAAAGTGCTGGGATTACAGGCGTGAGCCACCGCACCCGGCGCATGTGAGATATATTGAGGGGGAGAGTGTGTATGTGTGGTGCCTGACATATAGTGTGGACGTGACATACATACTACATGTACATGTAGTAATTGTGTGATGCATTTGTGTGTGTTGTGTGCTCTGTGTGCAAATTGTATTCCATGTGTGGTATGTCAGGGGCATGGGAAGCATGTGTGGTATGTGATGTGTGGTGTGTATGTGGCATGGTGTGATGCATTGGTGTCTGCTATGCTTATGATGGGCTGTGTGTGTGGCATGTGTTGTGTCTAATTTGTTTCTGAAATACCTTCTGGATTATCAGTGTCACCTGGTCCCAGAGACCAGGGCCAGACCCTAACACCAGCATCAGTCAAAAGGAAAGGAACATGTCTCAGACCCTGCCTTTCCCTGCTCCACAATCTTCCATGACTCCCCAGCCTTCAGGAGAGGCTCCACCCCTCAGCCTCGCTTTTTAGGTACTTGAGCCGCCAACAGGTTCCCCACTTACCTCCCCCTCCCCCACCTGTATCCATTCCAAAGGCACACCAGGTCCTTTCTTCCTTGACCTCACACCTGCTGTTCCTTTGGCTTGGATCAGCTCCCTCTTCAACTCCCACACCCACCCTGTCCACCTGGAAAACTTCTAATCACCCCCAATCCCAGCTGTACCACCTCATCTCGATGAGTCCTTCTCAGGTGGAGTGAGGGACTCTTCTTTAAAACAGCAGGCTCATTGCCACCTCCAGTCCTCCGCAGATGCTACACGCTATTTCCTCTGCCACCAATGTCCTCTTCCTCTTCTATCAATGAGCTGCAGGTCATCTTTAACACACAGTTCACAGGCCGCCACCTCTATGAAGCCCTCCTTAACTCTCTATCCCCCATGACATCAGCATCTTCCTCCTCTGAGCTGCCCCAGGCCCCACCTCCCTGTTTGCCACAGCCCTGATCACCTCAAGCTGTGACCATCTGTGTCTGTGGCACCTCTCCCTCCTAGTCCCAGAGGCCCTTCAGGTAAAGACAGGGTCTGACTCACTGGGGGGGACCCATGGGAGCGCTGCATGCCCTCACTTGAGCAAACACCTCCTGGTACCCTTCCTGAGCCGGCTCCTGAGCTACCCAAGGCTGCAAACCCTAGTGCCAGAGACACCAAGCCCCTGGCCTTGGGCTTCCAGCCTAGCCAGAGAGAAAGAGCAAATGCAGAGAGAAAGGTGTGCAGAACTCACACAACTCTAGTGTGGTGTGGGCAGACAAGGACACCGAGGCGCGGGCAAAGACTCTGCTTTTAGGAGGGAAGCTGTGATTCCTATAAGACCTCTGCCTCCCCACCCTGGCTTCCCGTTGCCTTGGTGCACTTTTCTTTCTTTCTTTCTTTTTTTTTTTTTTGAGACGGAGTTTCGCTCTTGTTACCCAGGCTGGAGGGCAATGGCGCGATCTCGGCTCACCGCAACCTCCGCCTCCTGGGTTCAGGCAATTCTCCTGCCTCAGCCTCCTGCATAGCTGGGATTACAGGCACGCACCACCATGCCCAGCTATTTTTTTGTATTTTTAGTAGAGACGAGGTTTCACCATGTTGACCAGGATGGTCTCGATCTCTTGACCTCGTGATCCACCCGCCTCGGCCTCCCAAAGTGTTGGGATTACAGGCGTGAGCCACTGCGCCCGGCTTCTTTTTTTTTTTTCTGAGACAGAGTTTCACTCTTGTTGCCCAGACTGGAGTGCAATGGTGCGATCTTGGCTCACCACAACCTCTGCCTCCCGGGTTCAAGCGATTCTCCTGCTTCAGCCTCCCGAGTAGCTGGGACTACAGGCACCCGCCACCATGCCTGGCTAATTTTTGTATTTTTAGTAGAGACGGAGTTTCACTATGTTGGTCAGGTTAGTCTCAAACTCCTGATCTTGTGATCCACCCACCTCAGCCTCCCAAAGTGCTGGGATTACAGGCATGAGCCACTGCACCTGGCCGCCTTGGAGACCTTCTTATGGAGAAATTCCCTGGCACTGTCTTCCAGGGCAGCATCTCAATGGATAAGCAGGGACCCTCTCAGTGTCCTCGTTTAACCCTTGCTTTCTCTGTCACACCTGAAGCACTCTTGATTTTCTCTCTGATGTTCTCTCCTGTGCAGGCAAGGCTGCTGGGGCACTCCAGGTGGGGGCGGGGGTGCTGAGGGTGGTGGAGAGGCTAGGGTGGCCTAGCGATGTGGGATACCTAGGGTTACCCAAGGCCAGGGGTGTGGAGACACAGAAACGGAAGCAGCCCAGCACTCCCAGCACCATGAGAGCCAGCAGGGGCCCCAGCACTCACTGTTGCCTAAAGCCACGTGCAAGCAGTCCGCCCTGCACCCTCACCTTTCTCCTTCTGGCTTTCGTGCCGTGGCTCTGGATGCCGCGTGGGACTGCAGGTCTCAGTCATACCCACGGGCCCAACTTCCCGGGTCCCATTGAGCAGGTTGCAGCCTGGCTGGGTCATGCATCCCTGGACTCTCAGATTGAAGGAGATGCCCCCTGCAGAAAGTGAAGAGAGAGAGAGAGTCTCTGATGCTGTCCTGAGGACCACCCAACCCTCAGAGGCAGGCATAGCTCCAGGAAGCCAGGCCCACCCTCCTCTGGGTCTCATGCCATGCCTCAGCTCACCCTTGCTCCCCAGAGACTAAGATCTCAGTCCCCGGACCTTTCCGTTCAGTCCCCACAGGGCCCCCATGTGCCAGGCTTACCTCCCATGAGCCTGAGGAGTCCATCATAGCAGTCTGTGCTTCCTCTGGGGCAGATCTCTTCTGTACTCTCCAGACAGACTTCCGGAGACAAGCAGACTGGGCATCTCAGGGACCCTGGGTCTGGGGAAGTGACAGACAGAGTGAGGGGGCACTGAGAGGGCCCCGGATGTGATCAGATACCTTCTCTGCACCCGCTTTTGCTGGCCTCAAGAGTCAACCTGCTCAGTCTTCCCAAAGGGCCTTTCTGCTGCTCCCCTCATGGGATCTGGCTGTGGGAAAATAAAGAAGTGTAACCAATGAAAGAGGAGGGGAGAGAGAACAGGAGGTCTGGATAAGGCACCCAAGGCTGGGTGCAGAAAGGGGTCTTGAGGGGCGGCCGGGCTCGGTGGCTCATGCCTGTAATCCTAGCACTTTGGGAGGCCAAGGCGGGCAGATCACAAGGTCTGGGGTTTGAGACCAGCCTGGCCAACACGGTGAAACCCTGTCTCTACTAAAAATACGAAAAAAAATTAGCGGGGTGTGGTGGCACATGCCTGTAGTCCCAGCTACTCGGGAGGCTGAGGCAGGAGAATCACTTGAACCCAGGAGGGGGAGGTTGCAGTGAGCCGAGATTGCACCACTGCACTCCAGCCTGGGTGACAGAGCCAGACTCTGTCTCAAAAAAAAGGTGGTGGGGGGGTCTTGGGGAGCAAGTAGGGTAGGCAGGGTGGAGGAGGGGGCCTGCTGAGGCCAGACGGAGACTCAGACATGGTCAAGTCTGAACCTTTCAACAAAGTCTGGCCTTCCGAGGGGAGACAAAGAGGCAGCCTCTGGTCATGGGAGCCAGTGAGTACCCTGGAACGAGCCAGTGGCTTCACCTCTAAGTGCCGCCAAACCTCTAATAACAGGAAACTTCTGAGTTCACAAGCTGTTCCAATAAAAGAAGCGCAAAACATCTCCCCAGACTCTTTAGAACACCAGTAACTTGAAAGTTACAGGTCAATCTCCCTTAGGAAGAGGAAATGCAAAAACCCTACACGAGACCTCGTTGAACCAAACGCAACAGAATACAAGAAAAAAACAAGAAGCCAGGATGACCCAGTTAATGGTGATTTCAAATCAGAAATCACCTGTTTGCTCTTAGAAGCGGAGGGGTGCGAGGAGTCCTGGGTGGGACAGGTGGGTGGAAGGATCAGGAGTGAGTGGAAAGGGAAAGCGAGGTGCGGGGAGGCGGCCAGGGAGCAGTCAGCGGAGGCATGGAACGAGCCAGGAGCCGGACAGTGAGCGAGGGCGGGAGGGACTCTATAACCAGCCCTCTGTGCTCAGCCGACCCCCTCCTGGCAGCCCCTCCCTCTCCTCCCGCAGGTACCTGCTGGCGGCGGCGGGGCCCAGAGCGGGGCGGAGGGGATGAGGTTGTTGCAGTGGTCACCCTGGCGGCACACGCGGGTGTAGGAGGTCACGGAGAGGCCGGGGCCCATCCGGTGCTCAGTGACGCGGAGCTCCTGGTCCCTGGCCTGAGTGCAGCCCTTGGAGAGCACCACGCTCACGCGGGGTCCTGGACCGAGAGAGGGAGGCAAGCGAGGATGGAGGTCAGGCCTCCGGGGTCCTGGAGGGAGACGCTGCAACGTGGCGTAGGCTGAGAGGCTGGAAAGGGGATCACCGGGACCCGAGGAGTCGCTCCTCCCGGGGAGGTGGCTCCCGAGTCCCAGCACAGGGTTCGAGGGGCTGAGCGGGCAGGGCGGGGCCTCCTCACCGCTCTCTATGAACACGAGCGTGTCCTGGCACCCCCAGCCGCTGGGGCAGGTGGTCTCCTTAGGGGTCCACGACAGGGGCAGCTCGGATACATTCCACACGCCCTGAGTTGTCCCCAGCTGGCAGACCAGCGCCTGCACTCCTGGAGTGGAGAGAGCAAATCCATCTCACCTCGGTTCCCGTGCGCAGCCTCCAGGAAAGTCCCCTCCAGGCTGGGGTCATCACTCACCTGGCAGTGGGAAGGTAACCCCCAGGAGGACCAGCAGGAAGACGGGACTCATGACCCGTCTGTGGCTGGCACCGTCTTCTTGCTTTTTCACCAGGAAACAAGTCCTTTATACCAGCTATTAAGCAGCCAGTCCAGGAAAGGGTGAGGGGAGGGCCTTTTAAATGGAAGCCTGGGCCCCACCCTGAGTCTCAACTGCCCCAACGGCCTATCAGGGACCCCCTTTCTTCCTCAGACCCCCGGGTCCAGTACCCCAGCCCCTCCTCCCTCAGACCAAGGAATCTAGGCCCCCAGCCACTCCTCCTTCAGACCCAAAAGTCCAGGTCCCCAGCTCCTCCTCCCTCAGACCCAGGAGTCCAGGTCTTTAGCCCCTCCTCCCTTAGATGGAGGGTTCCAGGATCCCAAGCCCCTCAGCCCCTCCTCCTTCAGACCGGGGAGTCCAAACCCCCAGCCCCTCCTCCCTCAGATCTAGGAGTCCAGGCCCCCAGCCCCTCCTCCCTTAGACGCAGGAGTCTAGGCCCCCAGCCCCTCCTTCCTCAGACCCAGGAGTCCAGACCCCCAGTCCCTCCTCCCTCAGACCCAGGAGTCCAGACCCCCAGCTGCTCCTCCCTCAGACCCAGGAGTCCAGACCTCCAACTTTCCTCCCCTAGACCCAGGAGTCTAGGCCCCCAGGTCCTCCACAGTTAGAAACTGTGGCATCTTGACCCTAGGGTCCCCCTGGTTCAGACTCCCAGCCCTCTTTCCTCCTGAGCCCAGCTATGTGGATTCCCACCCCTACTCAGTTTCTGCAGTAGTTTGAGAAGGCAGTTTCCTCATTTCTCATGGGCTCCCTGGCCACCCCTGTACCCCAGTTGGGGAAATGGCTCACTACCTGTGGGGACGTTGCGCAGTGGGCATCGGCTTGTCCCCATGTCTTCCTGCCTAGTTTCTACCCTCCACTGGCTTCCGACTTCTCTGTTCTTTCTCTTTCCTTCCTATATTGCTTTTCTTTTGATTCCCTGTTTCATGCCTTTCTCTCATGCTGTCTCTTCTATTCTCTACTCTCACAGTACAACATAAGACCCAAGTCCCCAATTTCCTTCCACCAGGAAAGACTTAGCAAGAGGCTGAGTGGAGACTGAATATCTATGAAACAGTTATGGTGTATTTGGAAAATGCAAATTTTATTTGCTGGAAGTGGATGTGGAAGGGCAGTGGTGTGCTGAAAAAACAAATTTTCAGAAAAACAATACCCACAATCCCACCTTGTGGCTGGGTGTGGTGGCTCAAGCCTGTAATCCCAGCACTTTGGGAGGAACATGAGGTCAAGGGATCAAGACCAGCCTGGCCAACATGGTGAAACCCCATCTCTACTAAAAATACAAAAGATAGCCGGGCGTGGTGGCACATGCCTGTGATCCCAGCTACTCGGGAGGCTGAGGCAGAAGAATTGCTTGAACCCGGGAGGCGGAGGTTGCAGTGAGCCAAGATCGTGCTATTGCACTCCAGCCTGGGCAACAGAAGCAAAACTTCATCTCAAAAAAAAAAAAAAGAGGTGACCTGAAGTCATTTCTGCCCACGTTCCATCCATGGGAACTACTCACGTGGTCAGGTGGAATGGTAGTATCTGGCTAGGAAGTCACCACCTAGCAACTGAACATCGTCCCTATACCCTGGAGGGGGAGCACAGGTCTTTCTTTGCTGGGCAGGCATTTCTACCACACTGTGTGGTCTTGGGCAGTTGTTGAGCTCCTCTGGGGCTCAGTTTCCTCACCAATAAAATTGGGCAATGAATGGGATCTCTCTTTCTCAAAGAACTAAAAATAGACCTATGATTCGATCCAGAAATCCCACTACTAGAAATATACCCAAAGGCAAAGAAATTGTTTTATCAAAAGATACCTGTACTTACATGTTTATCACAGCACTATCCACAACGGCAAAGCCACGGGATCCACCGAAATATGCACTGCTAGGCTGGATAAAGAAAACGTGGTGCACGTGCACCACGGAATCCTATGCAGCCATAAAAATCAAATCAAATCATGGTTTTTGCAGCAACATGGATGCAGCTGGAGGTCATAATCCTAAGTGAATTAATACAGAAACAGAAAATTGAATACTTCGTGTTTCACTTTCAAGTGGGAGCTAAAGCTTAGATACTCACGGACATAAAAACGGAATAATAGACACAGGGAACTCCCAAAGGCAGGAGGGAAGGAGGAAGGCAAGGGTTGAAAACCTACTATTGGGTGCTATGCTCACTATTTGAGTTTTGAGTTCAGTGGAGGCCCAAACCCCACTGTGATGTAATATACCCATGCAATAAACCTTCAAATGGACCCCACACCTGAATCCATAATTTAAAAACATAGAATAAATTTTAAAAATAGGCTCTCTCTCATTGTTGTGGCCATGCCTGAATGAGCGCTCAGACAATGACCTGAAGCAGAGTCAGGGCTCATAGTGATCACCGTGTTCATGGTTTGCTGAGAATCTGCTTTGGGTGGTGCAAGGTTCTTAATCCTTACCACAAACCATGGGTGCAGGTAACCATGGTGCAGGTTAACAGGAGAACACAAGGAAGTTCACAGAGGAGAGTGAATGGCCAAAGACCACACAGTCAGAAGTGTTGAGCTTCTGAGCTCAAGCATCCACCCACCTCAGCTCCATCCGTATTCCTACCAAGGACATGATCTCATTCCTTTTATGGCTGCATAGTATTCCATGGTATATATGTACCACATTCTCTTTATCCAGTCTGCCATTGATGGGCATTTCAGTTGATTCCATGTCTTTGCTATTGTGAATAGTGCTGCAATGAACATACATGTTCATGTGTCTTTATAATAGAACGAGTTATATTTCTCTGGGTATATACCCAGTAATGGGATTGCTGGGTGGAGTAGTATTTCTGTTTTTAGGTCTTTGAGGAATCATCACACTGTCTTCCACAATGGATGAACTAATTTACACTCCCACCAGCAGTGTCTAAGAGTTCCCTTTTCTCTGCAATCTTGCCAGCATGGGTTACTTTTTAACTTTTTATTTATTTATTTATTTATTTGAGACAGAGTCTCACTCTGTCACCCAGGCTGGAGCGCATTGGTGCGATCTCAGCTCACTGCAACCTCCGCCTCCCAGGTTCAAGCAATTCTCCTGCCTCAGCCTCCCAAGTAGCTGGGATTACAGGAGCCATTCAGGTCCCAAGGCCCTTGGTGTCCTGTGGTCAGGCATTCAGACACCACTAGGAGCAGGGATAAGCCAAGAGCAGCTTTCCAAATGAAAAGAGTTACCTGTGAGGAGGTGCGGACTTCCTCTACAACCTCCCGTTCTGTACTCTGAATCTTTTGGAGCTTGTGAAAGGCTGCATAAAATAATACACTGGATTTGGGGTGGTGGTGGGAAAGGATGGGGAAAGTATAATCCAATTTTCTATTTAAACTACCTTGCCCTAGAGAGTATATGGATTTAGTAATGTCATAGCAGGTCCAGTGGAAAAATACAATCCATAATTTTTATAATGAAAAGTCATTGCCATTTTATTGTCTGCTCCCCAGTGAAAAAGGCGGAAGTTGAAATGAAAATAGAAAATAAATTGTAACAATATATTTGCCTACTGAAAAAAAAATCCACTGGATTTGAAACACAGATGCTCTTACACTCATTAATTTCTTAAAACGCTCACCCAGAACTTACTGAGAAGAATAATTTACAGTTCTAAGTGGAATATTTTAGTGGGAAGGACTGTGGTTCATTTGTATGATCATTCTATTGTGACTGAAACAGTTTGTTCTTTTATGATGTGTAGGTATTCCCTCTACCTCTTGTACTTTCAACCTCTGATGTTTATCCTTATGCAAATTTATCAGCCCCTGATATTACTTCTTCAAAGCCAGCATGAGGCTAGTCCAACCTGATTTCCTGTTACAGGAAGCAAGGCTTTTGCACCATGGTATTTGTGTAACCAGGTTACAAGATTTAAAAATCTATTGCAGCTGGGCGCGGTGGCGCAAGCCTGTAATCCCAGCACTTTGGGAGGCCGAGGCGGGTGGATCACGAGGTCAAGAGATTGAGACCATCCTGGTCAATATGGTGAAACCCCATCTCTACTAAAAAATACAAAAAATGAGCTGGGCATGGTGGCACGTGCCTGTAATCCCAGCTACTCAGGAGGCTGAGGCAGGAGAATTGCCTGAACCCAGGAGGTGGAGGTTGCGGTAAGCCGAGATCGCGCCATTGCACTCCAGCCTGGGTAACAAGAGCAAAACTCCGTCTCAAAAAAATAAATAAATAAATATCTATTGCAAGTGACGGTAACTTAAAAAAAAAAAAAAGAATCAAATATGTGGGCTACTCTGGAAGAAGAAAGCATTGGAATGTAGATTTTATTTGTTTATTTGCAGAGACATGAACCTGCTTATACGCATTTAATTTCCACATTATTCATGAAGAGTCTAGAGTCAATTTCTGCCAACAAAAAAACCAACTTGAAGAGCTGTTTAAATTCTACTGGTGAGACTCAGAAAGGTACAAAGGGGGAGACAGGGGTTAAGAAAAAGAGGAGAAAAGAGAAAGAGAGGCAGAGAGAAATGAAAACGTGACCCAAATGGGAGCCAGACAATGGAGTGGAGAAAAAGCAGCGGAGAGGGGTGGAGTGTGAGGGGGAGGTCTGCAGGATCTGAAGATCTGCAGAGAGCAGAGCAGGCAGAGACACTAACACAGAGAGATGGAGGGAGGTGAGAGGCACGGAGAGAGGGAGAACTCAGAGAGCCAGAGCCAGAGCAGCAGAAAGCGAGCAGTAGAGAGACGCAGGAAAGGAGAGAGACAAGAGAGGGCCCAGGCTTGTGGATTCTTTTTTTTGAGATGGAGTCTTGCTCTATCACCCAGACTGGAGTGCAATGGCGAGACCTCGGCTCAGTGCAACCTCCGCCTCCCAGGTTCAAGCAATCCCCCTGCCTCAGCCTCCTGAGCAGGTTGGGATTACAGGCACACACCACCACGCCTGGCTAATTTTTGAATTTTTAGTAGAGACAGGGTTTCACCATGTTGGTCAGGCTGTTCTCAAACACCTGACCTCAAGTGATCTGCCCACCTCGGCCTCCCAAAGTGCTGGGATTACAGGTGTGAGCCACTGCGCCCGGCTTATGTACCATTTTAACAAAGGAAAGGTGTTTGCTCTTCAAGGGAAGTACCTCATAGAAAAGTGACCTGGAAATACCTGGGAAATTGATGGAGACGCAGGTTCTGGTAGTGAGGTCTGTCTGTGCACACTCACCTCAGTCTCCAGCATGAGCTGCTTTTCTTTACCTTCTGGGTAGAAAACACCTTCACAAAAGCAAATGTATGCTCTCTGCTTTTAGTTAGATAAAAGGAGGGCCTAGCTCTTCCCTTATCTGTTGATTCTCAATGGCCTTAAGCTCAAAATAGTCCTTATGCCAAGATGGTGAATTTTGGGGCGACTTAACTTGATCCCTTTCAGGCCACTGATGAGTCCATCTTTCCCCACCCAGGCAGAGTTAAGAGAAACCTGTGATGTGGCTGGATGGGTTTCTTATTTAAATGTAGAGTCTCATTAAGAACCATTCATTAACTCATTGGGCACTCCTGAGCCCCCACTCTGTGCCAAGCCCTATGCTGAAGGATACTGAGACCCCAAAGTGAATGAGACCCATCCATGCTCTCAGGTACCTCCCATTCCCAGGAAGGGCACAGACAGGGCAGAGCGCTCAGGCCTGTAAGAGGGTGTGGTGACTGGGAACTCAGCTAGGCTGAGTGTCACCTCTCAGAACTCCCTTCCCTGTAGGGTCCCTCTTAGGGTGGGAGCAGGACATACCTGCTCAAAGCAGCCACCATTGTGCATTTCATGCTGGGGAAATCCAGGCAGAAGCCTCCGTGGCTCTTGTCCAAATGTTGCTAAGCTTCTAATTCTGCTGGTCAGCCTGGAGCAGCAGCAGGGCCTGAAACCTCTCCCTTCACCTCAATCTTCCTTCAGCTTCTTCACCGCCTTCCTGAGCCAGGTGTGCGTTGACCTCTGTGACAAAGGTCACTCCTGCAGCTTCCCTGCTCCATCAAGATGAAGCAGCAAGAACAGAGTCAGGTTCTGTGGGTCCTGAAAACTTCCACCTTGTGTGGGGGTCCCAGCTTGCTCTTACTCTCCCCTTTCCATACATCTTCCCTTCTGCAGGGCCTGCCCTGAAGGCTTGGAGCTCAGGTTGGATGCAGAGACCACAGCCTCACGGGCTTCTGTCATCCAGAGTGGACCCTGACAGATTCCAGGTGGAGAGAGATTTGGTGGTCTAAATGAGGGGCAAACTGGCCCACCTGGGGTGGCAGGGAAGGTTTCCTAGAGGAATTGCTGCTATTCCTCATCGCACTTCCAAATTTTAGTCACGTTCCACTTTTACAACTATCTGGTATCCCTTGCACTATTATTTACTCAAAATTTTTCCTTAAAATGGCTCACTATTTGTCTTTAGCCTTATCTTTTTTTTTTTTTTTGAGACGGAGTCTCGCTCTGTTGCTCAGGCTGGAGCGCATTGGCACAATCTCCACCTCCCAAGTTCAAGTGATTCTGCTGCCTCAGCCTCCTGAGTAGCTAGGATTACAGGTGTGTGCCACCATACTCGGCTAATTTTTGTATTTTTTTTTAGTAGAGATGGGGTTTTACCATGTTGGTCAGGCTGCTCTGGAACTCCTGACCTTATGATCTGCCCACCTGGGCCTCCCAAAGTGCTGGGATTACAGGCGTGAGTCACCGTACCCAGCCAGCCTTATCTTAAAACAATAATGTTTATCCCATCATGGGATTAATATGCTATTTCCAATTCTTTTACTGTAATAGGCACTTAAACATAGCATGTAACCATTTTTGACAACTGTCACGTGTAATCCCTTAGAATTATCTCACGTACCCTACACCACTGACACCTGAAACCTATTTTGGGAAACACTCCTTCAGGTGAATCTTGAAGGAGGAACAGAGGTTTAGATGGAACCAAATAGAGGAAGAGTTTTGTGCTGAGAGAGCAGGATGAGAAGTTTCCTGGAAGATGTGATGGAAGCTGCATTAGTTATCCATTGTTGCCTAGCGAATTACCCCACAGCTTCAGGGCTTAAAACAGCAACAGGTTTTTGTTTTGTTTTGGTTTTTTGAGATGGAGTTTCACTCTTGTTGCCAAGGCTGAAGTGCAATGGTGTGATCTTGGCTCACTGCAACCTCCACCTCCCAGGTTCAAGCAATTCTCCTGCTTCAGCCTCCTGAGTAGCTAGGATTACAGGTACAAGCCACCACGCCCAGCAAATTTTTGCATTTTTAGTAGAGACAGGGTTTCACCATGCTGACCAAGCTGGTCTCAAACTCCTTACCTCAGGTGATCCACCTTGGCCTCCCAAAGTGCTGGGATTACAGACGTGAGCCACCAACCCCAGCCTCCTATGTCCTTGTGACATGACCCTTGTAGTATATGATAATTCCCTCCTTTGGCACAGCAAATATCCCAGGCTCATCTTATATAATTCTTACTTCAAATCTGAAATCACGCACATCTCTAAGGAGTCTTGAAGAAGTTTCATTTTCATGGGAAATGGTATTTTTAGAGACTATAATTTAAACACTAAAGGTGCTGTTTGCTACTGTTAACATATACAGCTAGAAAAAGACATTCTTTAGAAAAAGAAATGCTTTTCCTGAGTTCACACTAGTATTTCCCATGCAAATGAAAGATTCCTGGGTTTTAATTTAAATGCATTGGTTTCATATTTCTATCTCTTTTCTCTGGCCCTGATGCATAGTTATTTATTCGCTATTTGTTTTGAAATAATCATGCAACTGTTTGCACTAAGAATAACAGTACTGAATTCAGTTGAGATTCCTTTCATTTCTTTCAATCAGCAGAATCTATCTCACTACAGTTGTCCAGTCATTGTACACAGGTAAAGTAGCTGGAAATAATTATCCCCTGTTACTATGCCACCAACTTTCCACCCAGAGTCATTTCCACCAGTTTAGTTTTCACTTTTAGAAATGGCTTAGCTCTTATGTTTTACTTTTTTTTTTTTTTTTGAGACAGAGTCTGACTCTGTCGCCCAGGCTTCAGTGCAGTGGCACGATCTGTGCTCACTGCAACCTCCGCTTCCTGGGTTCAAGCGATTCTCCTGCTTCAGCCTCGCAACAAATATATGTTTCAGCCAATTCCCACTGAAATATATATTTCAGAAAGGAGAAAACTGATCCCAGATAGAAGGTATGGCATGCAAAAAGTCATGAAGAGCAAAGAAAGTGGCAAATACACATAAAAATGTCAATATACTTGGCATAAATAATGCTAATGATGTCTAGTGGGATTACACAAAGATACATTAAAAATTCCCTGCAAGGTTAGTTAGTATGTAATTCAAGGAGAGTAGGCAGTCTGTGAAGCTAAGTAAATCTAAGGCCATTTTATTATTCAGGAAAAAGGCAAAGTTTTAAACTGACTTTAGATTTTGGTAAGCTGGGATTACATGCACATGCAACTACGCCCGGTTAAATTTTTTTTTTTTTTTTTTTTTTTTTTTTGGTATTTTTTATTAGAGATATTGGTCAGGCTGGTCTCAAACTCCTGACCTCAAATGATCTGCCCACCTGAGCCTCCCAAAGTGCTGGGATTACAGGCAAGAGTCACCCTGCCCGGCCTTACTTTGTTTTTAATGGTGTAAAATATTTACCCGTTTACTCAGTCAACCATTAAGCAAACAGCTTGATAGCTTACATTTCATCTCAGTCCCCACCTAGTTCCCTCCCGCCTCCTGTAGGTGAATAAGTTTGGTTTTTTTGGTTTATTCTTCTACTGCTTCTTTCAAAAAGTGTAGACAAATATGTTTATGTATTAGCATTTCACCCCTCTTCGGAAAGGGGTAGCATTTTAATATATAATCTACTACAATTTGTTTTTACCTTTCCAACCTTTTATTTGAAACTTTTCAAGCCCATGAAAAAGGTGGAAGAATTGTACAATCAACACCCTTATATCTTTCACCAAGATTCACCAATTAATATTTTGCCATATTTGCTTGATTTTTAAAATTTTTTTCTATGAATCTATATACACGTGTATGTATGTGTGTGCATGTATCTTAATTGTGTATACACACACAGAGAGAAGGAATGAAATATATATATATAAATTGACTTTAGACTTTGATAAGTGGATCATGCATGCTATAATTTTTTAAAAAAAGACATCTAAAATGGAAGGAGGTTGGGCGCACTGGTTCATGCCTGTAATCTCAGCATTTTGGGAGGCCGAGGCAGGTGGATCACTTGAGGTCAGGAGTTTGAGACCAGCCTGGCCAACAGGCTAAAACCTCGTCTCTACTAAAAATACAAAAATTAGCCGGGCTTGGTGGCAGGCACCTATAATGCCAGCTACTCGGGAGGCTAAGCCAGGAGAATTGCTTGAGGTGTAGGTTGCAGTGAGCTGAGATCATGCCACTGCACTCCAGCTTGGGCAACAGAGCAAGACTCCATCTCAAAAAATAAAATATTAGAAGCATACAGAATTATTGAGTATAAAAGGAAGGGAAACGATATTCCATGTAATAAGAAAGCTCCTTGGTCTTGATTTGCAGCAGGAATTCAGATGGGGAAAGCAGGGTTAGGATCCTTCTGACCTTTTGCGTTTTAAACAGGTGTCAGAAATAACTGATTTGTAGCAGGAAAGCGTTCATAAAAATCTGGGGTTTTTTTTTGTTTTTGTTTTGTTTTGACAGGGTCTCACTCTCTGGCCAGGCTGGAGTGCAGTGGTGCGACCATAGCTCACTGCAGCCTCAACCTCCTGACCTCAAGTGATCCTCCTGCCTCAGACTCCAAAGTAAATGGGACCCCAGGCCTGAGCCACCATGCCCAGTGGCTTTTTAATCCTTTTGATCCTTGGATGTGGGCTCTTCGTATCATTGTAAGACAGAACCCACCAAGGTTGGGTTGTTCACCCACTCAGAAAACCTGAGCTGAGGCCGGGGCTGTGGCTCACGCCTCTAAGTCAGAATCCACCCAGGCAGAACTATAGGGCAGCGCCATGGAGCCTCGGCTGGCCTGGGATAGCGGGTCCCCGCAGTCCCCGCCAGCAGGACGCAGTGCAGCAGGGTTGGGGCCCCGTGCGGAGAGCTCATTGTCTTGGGAGGAGGTCAGTAGGAAGGGCGGCCGGCCCCTCGCCCTACACGCAAGGCCCATGCGTGGGGAACCTGTCCTAAACCATCCCTAGAGGAACTGCCTCTGGGTCCGAGTTTTCTCTGCAGCAGAGCAGCTCCCTGGATGGGATGGATTGAAAGTTAGCCCTCCACACAGGCGTGTGACCGCCTCGCAGCGTGAGTGCAGAGCCAGCCTTCCTTCCTCAATCGCGGGGGTCCCCGACCCATGCCCCCATTCCCCCACCCCGGCCGCCTCTGGTATGGGAAGAGGCGACGTCTCTCCCGCGAGCCTGCCCAAGCCCGCAACGCCCTCTGGGCTTTCCGAGGGCAGCAAGGAACGTGCCAGCTCCGGGGTTGGAGGGGCGGTGAGGGTCGCCCCCGCAGCGTCCCGCCTGGGAGGCAGCCAGGTCATCTCCTCGCTCCGCTCTGCTCGGGCTCGACCCGGGGCTGGATCCGGGTTCGGGGAGTGAACGGCCAAGGCACGTCGGAGGTGGCCCTGCTGCCCCTATTCAAGGGTTGGCCGTAAGCCAGAAGGTAGCGGTGGCGGCAGCTGCGCGTGTGGCCATCTGAGCCGTGGGCCGAGAGGTGAGGGAGGGGAAGAGGGTCCGCCTGGTCACTGCCCTTACACCCCTCCTCCTCTTAAAAAAAAAAAAAAAGGCAAGAAGTTGGGGGTACGGGGATGCTTCAGTGATTCGTGTGCGTTCTGGAGCCACACCACCCTCCAGAACCAGGGTCACACCCCGCCCTGACGCCCACCGTGAGAAGTGCCTTCTTCCAGAAGGGCCTGCACCAGAGACTTTAGTCTTTGTTTTTTTTTTTTGTTTTTGTTTTTGTTTTTTTTTTGAGAGATCTGTGCCGATCGAGGTCGCTCCAGCCCTGGATCCAGGGAGGGCTGCACTATCAGGGAAAGCAGCTTCAGCAAGGCCTCACAGTGAGTTAGACTGGACTCTTCGCATTCCAAAGATACCTGGACTATGGAGCATCTTCCTGGGCTCCCTGAGGTCCCATGGGAAACTTCTCAAGCACGGATGCTGCCATCTGACACTGTGGCCTGATCTCACCCCTGGATACCTGTGAATTCTCGTGAACACCTGGAGGCCTGGTGCTACCTGATACTGTGACCTGATTCTACTTCCATCTCACAAAAGTTAAAGGGTAGATCTACATGCAGTCAAATCAATAATTAGATTAATGGGCTGATTAAAGGAAAAACTTCAGACACATTAAATTTAACGCAGGTTAATTGAATAATGCGTTAATCAGGTAGCTTCCAGAACCAGAAAAGGTTCAGAGAAACTTCGGGGTGCTCCGTCTGTCTGTAAATGGTTGAATAACATCTACCACAGAAGAAAGTGATGTAGAGGAAACTAAGGTAGGCACAGAAATAGCTAGACTGGTAACAGTTGGGTGCTTGCCTTATTTGAACCAGGTTTGAAGTTAGTTGGTTGCCTGTGATTGGCTGAGAGTCAGCTATTTTTACAATAGTAGGTTACAGACTGTTTACCCATCAAGTTAGGTTACAGTTCACTATGTATGGAGAAACCTTTAGACCAAACTTAAAGTAGTAGGGAGGCAGCTTTAGACCAAACAATGTTAACAGGGCAAAGATTGCAATTTACAGGTACAGATTGGTCAAACTGCATAAAAAAGTAATACCCATAAATTAGCGTTGCCTGTTGAGGAATTGACAAAATGTAGACACTTTCGGGTAAGTTTTCTTTTGCTCAGCAAAATGTTTGCATCTGGAGGTGGGACTGGGCTTGAGGATTGGCTGGGAAGGAACTCAATGCAGCAATGGGAATGCTGCATGTCTTGGAAGGAGTTGTGTGAGTGTATGCACTCATCAAATGTACGTTCAAAACTCATCAAATGTACCTTCTCATTCTATCACGTGCTTTAAAAAAAAAGCTAAAACTAAAACTCATCAAATGGTACAGTCCAACTTTGTACTTTTTACTTCATGTAAATTTCACCTAAAATATAAACAAATATTAAACTCTAGTTAAAGGCATAAATGCGCCGGGCGCAGTGGCTCACGCCTATAATCCCAGCACTTTGGGAGGCCGAGGCGAGTGGATCACGAGGCCAAGAGATCGAGACCATCCTGGTCAACATGGTGAAACCCCATCTCTACTAAAAATACAAAAATTAGCTGGGCATGGTGGTGCGCGCCTGTAATCCCAGCTACTCGGGAGGCTGAGGCAGGAGACTTGCCTGAACCCAGGAGGCGGAGGTTGCGGTGAGCCGAGATCGCGCCATTGCACTCCAGCCTGGGTAACAAAAGCGAAACTCCACCTCAAAAAAATAAATAAATAAATAAATAAAAATAAAGGCATAAATGCTGGAGTATTTAGGGCTTACAGGTACTAAATTCTGCAACTCACTCTGAAATACATTAAAAACAGCAGAGACGGAGTTTTGCCATGTTGGCCAGGCTGGTCTCCAACTCCTGACCTTAGGTGATCCAACCACCTCAGCCTCCCAATGTGCCGGGATTACAGGTGTGAGCCTCCATGCTGGCTCATTTTTTTCAATTTTCTTGTATGTTTGGAAATTTTCATAATAAAATGATAGAAAAGAGACTAGATATGCCTTTTCATCTTTTGAAGATGACTTTTTTGTCCTTTATGAGTGTTTTAAAAGTTTTCTTATATATATCTTATGAACTTCTTGTTAAGGTTATGCCTAATTGCTTTATATATTGTCACATTAAAGACAGCTAACAGGGGAAAATGAACTTCAATCTTACCTCACACTATTGGAAAAAACTAACGCAAAATGGATCATAAACCTAAATGTAAATGCAAAATCTATACATCTTTTAGAAAAATACATAGGGAAAAAAACTTTGTGACCTTGGGGTAGACAAAGATTTTTACATTGGACACAAAAAACATAAATTATAAAAAAAAAATCTTATTTTTGGGGATTTTCTTAAAATGAAAAACTTCTTTTAAAATATACTATTTTCTTACTAGCAAAAACACAAGTCACGAACTGAGAGAAAATACTTAGAGTACATACATTGAAAACACAAAGGCCAGGTGTGGTGGCTCATGCCTGTAATCCCAGCACTTTGGGAGGCCAAAGTGGGCAGATGACCAGAGGTCTCTCTGTACACAGAGATGGATCAGCACAGCTGGAAGGAACCAGACACACACATGCCCATGCACACATGCACACTGACACGTACACCAGAGCAAGAGCTGGAGTGCAGTGGTGTGATCTCAGCTCACTGCAACCTCCACCTCTCAGGTTCAAGTGATTCTCCTGCCTCAGCCTCCCAAGTAGCTGGGATTACAGGGGCACACCACCATGCCCAGCTAATTTTTGCATTTTTAATAGAGACAGGGTTTCATCATGTTGGCCAGGCTGGTCTCAAACTCCTGACCTCAGGTGATCCACCCGCCTCAGCCTCCCAAAGTGCCAGGATTACAAACCTAAGCCCCACCGTGACTGGCCCATTAGAAAGTTTTAAACAGGAGTGATGTGGTGTGGCTTACAGTTAAGAGATCGTTCTGGTGCCAGGTGGGGAACAGCCACACGGGCCAGGGCACAGCGTATCGCAGTAATCCAGTGAACAATGGTGGTGTCACAGTGCTTATATAAAAAGATGCCTTCACCGTAATTTAGCCATTGAGTTTTTTTCTTTTTTACAAATTTCCATGGATTTTCATAAATTATTTGCCAACCATTGCTCTGGATTAACCTCCTCATTTTCTAGATGAGGACACTGAAGCTCCGGGAAGAACAGAGA
Source organism: Aotus nancymaae (assembly GCF_030222135.1). Classification (NCBI taxonomy): domain Eukaryota; kingdom Metazoa; phylum Chordata; class Mammalia; order Primates; family Aotidae; genus Aotus; species Aotus nancymaae. Next base: position 11,236,095 of record NW_026988441.1, on the reverse strand, counting down.
TTGGCTCAGGCTAAAGAAGGTCTGTCCATCTCTCTTGCACCATAAAGACAGAGCCACCTTTCTCAAGGGGGTGTATACTGGGGCATTCTTGCATGGCTATAAAGAAATAACTGAGGCCGGGCACGGTGGCTCATGCCTGTAATCTCAGCACGTTGGGAGGCCGAGGTGGGCAGATCACCTAAGGTCAGGAGTTCAAGACCAGCCTGGCCAACATGGTGAAACACTCTCTCTACTAAAAATACAAAAATTAGCTGGGCATGGTGGCGCATGCCTGTAATCCCAGCTACTTGGGAGGCTGAGGCAGGAGAATTGCTTGAACCGGGGACTCGGGAGTGGGAGGTTGCAGTTAGCTGAGATTCGGAGCTTGCAGTGAGCAGAGATCACGCCACTGCACTCCAGCGTGAGGGATAGAGTGAGACTGTGAAAGAAAGAGAAAGAGAAAGAGAAAGAAAGAAGAGAAAGAGAAAGAAAGGAAAGAGAGAAAAAGATAAAAGAAAGAAAAAGAAAGAAGAGAGAAAGGAAAAAAGGAAGGAAGGGAGAGAGAAAGAGGAAGGAAGGAATGAAGGAAGGAGGGAGGGAGGGAGGGAAGGAAGGAAAGAGAGAGAGAAAGCTTACATAGGTATGAAAAAGAACTGTCAGCCATGAGCAACAAATTCGAGTGACCTGTCTTGTTCATGGTCCTGACACGGACACATAGGTTCCATCTGACGGCAGCCCGTCCCATCACAGCTACTGCTCATGCATGCATTCAGGGTGCCTGAAGTGACGCTGAAGCGGGCATTCCTGGATTCAGTCCGATCATGAGGAGGCTGGGGCAACGGTGCAATCAGAGGACGACGCTGGGCTGCGCAGGGGCCACTGCAAGGGAAGAGACCAAGCTGACTCCCAGCAGCCAGGGCCACTAAGGTGGGTGCTGAGGCAGGGGCCAGGCTGGGAACGTGAAAGGCCATTTGGGTAGGGAGATAAGTTGTGTGGGTGAGGGCCAAGGGTCTGACCTCCTAGTATGGCTGGAGAAGCAGAGACAAGAGAGAAAAGGGCCACACTAGGCCATCTGGCAACTCACTGCCCACACTGCATTGCGTACCTGGGGCTGCAAAAACAGGCGGGCTTTTCCCACCAGTTTGCCCGCCACCCGCCTTCCGAGCATGCGCGTCCTCCGAGATTGCCAGGAATTGACATCTCTGGGGCCAATGAGGTGCCTCGTTCCTCCAGGCTCATCCAATGAACTTACCCAATGCTTTTGCATCCACCAATGGAGTTTCGAGTGCTGTGTGGCCAGGCTGGCCCCGCCTTCCGTGGTAAGAGAAGGCCAGGCCCGGGGAGAAGGCGTTCCAGGCCGCACCTTCGGCGTCGTGAGACTCTTGTGAGGCGTCGTTTGGAAGCCGGTGGGAATTTTGCTTCTTTAAAAAGAAAAAGAAGGCTGGGAACTCAGATTCGTGGATTCTGAGGAAAGAGAAGGCTGGGGACCGAGATTCTGGCTCTGAGGGGAAAGAGGGTTAGGGGCCTGGGCTCCAGGGACTGAGAGGGGAGCGGCCCAGAATGGCGTGTCCCGCGGGAAGAGGTGGTTGGAACCCAAACTCCTTGATCCCTACCTAGGACGGGGCTGGGCTCTGAGAATCCTGGGTTCTGACGGGGCTGGAGCTGGGGGCTGAGATCCTGGGTCCCTGAGAGAGCGTGAGGGTGAACCTGGACCCCCGAGGCTGAGGGAGAAGCGGCCTTCGGGCCGCACTCCTGACCTTGAAGTTGGAGGGCACTGGGTGGCCGGGCCTGAGAATTAAAACCATGAAAACGTGATAAACCTGTGAACTCACTCCAGCTCACAAGCTGGTTAGGGACAGATCGACTTCAGAAGTCATGGTCATGTACACCATAAACCCCACTGGGAGGCCGGGCACAGTGACTCAGGCCTGGAATCCCAGCACTTTGGGGGGGGGCCGAGGCAGGCGGATGACCTAAGGTCAAGAGTTCAAGACCAGCCTGGCCAACATGGTGAAACCCCGTCTCTACTAAAAATACAAAAGATAAGCCTGGTGTGATGGTGGGCACCTGTTATCCTGGGTACTCGGGAAGCTGAGGCAGGAGAATCTCTTGAACCTGGGAGGCAGAGGCAGTGAGCCAAGATTGAGCTACTACACTCCAGCCTGGGCAACAGAATGAGACTCCGTCTAAAAAAAAAAAAAAAAATGTAGATGAAAACACACCACCCTGAATTCAGTACTTGCCAGGACCTAGATTTATTTGCTCTCACACGCTTTGGCTGTTAAATTGCCTTCTCTCCATCAAATTCACAGATCCCGACCAGCTCCTCCCAAACCTCTCCAGAAGTAGCCATGGGAACCCCTCGTATCCAGCATTTGCTGATCTTCCTGGTCCTAGGAACCTCCTTCCTGACCTGTGAGTATGGGGGACATAGGGGAGAGCAGTCATGTCACAGAAGGTGGATTGATGATGAAAAAGGAGCTGCCTTGGCCCATGGAGAAGTGCTTATCTTCTCGTTTTCTCCCCAGCGGACCTAGAGCTGCGTTGTCAAAAGGGTCTGTCTATGACTCTGGAAGCGGATCCAAGCAATATGTTTAACTGGACCAGAGAGGAAGTTGAGACTTGTGACAGAGAGACACTTTGCCAGGAAACCGTACTAATGATTAAAGCAGGTGAAATGAGATAGGACAGCTGGGCGAGGTCAGAGGGAGGGTGATTATGTCCATGCCAATACTTGTCCCCTTTCCCCAGGCCAATGGTGAGGGCCACCATCCAGTTCCTGTCCCTCCTGTCTCCTAACAGGGACTGAGACGGCCATTTTGGCCACGAAGGGCTGCATCCTGGAAGGGGCGGAGGCCAAAACAGTTGTCCAGCACTCTCCACCTCCCGGCCTGACCGTGATCTCCTACAGTAACTACTGTGAGGATTCCTTCTGTAATGACGAAGATAGCCTGTCTCAGTTTTGGGACTTCAATGGGACCACAGGTACCCTGGAAGTGAGGGAGATAGGTGCTAAGAGAAACTCCATAAGGAGCTTGTGTATGGCCTCTCTTTAAATTCTGACTTGGCTTAGTCTAAGTGGCCCCTATCCCAAAGTACCTCACAGTTCAAGTAATTTTCTTTTTTTTGAATTGTTTTTTGGGATCTAAACACTTCTCAGAACAGAGAGACACCAGCGAAGGCTGGAGTATAAATTGGGTTTTGTGTTTATTAAGCAATAAGACAGTCTGGGTGCGGTGGCTTAGACCTGTAATACTAGCACTTCGGGAGGCCGAGGTGGGTGGATTATTTGAGAGCAGGAGTTCCAAACCAGCCTGGCCAACATGGTGAAACCCCATCTCTACTGAAAGTACAAAAATTAGCATAGTGGCGCACGCCTGTAATCCCAGCTACCGGGGAGGCTGAGGCAGGAGAATTGCTTGAACCCAGGAGGTGGAGGTTGCAGTGAGCCGATATCACACCACTGCACTTGAGCTTGGGAGACAGAACAAGACTCTGTCTTAAATAAATAAATAAAATAAAAAAGCAGTAAGACGTCAGTGTAGGTTTCTGAGTAGGGTGGTATTATCAGTCTAATAAGTATTGATTTCCCATTGCTGCATGAGAACAGCCCAGTTCCCCAAATTTACAAGGCCTGTAGTAACTTGGCCCTGCCTGTCTTTTCAGCTTCATTTCCCTCTCTTCCCTCTCTCATTTACTGTGTGCTAACTGGGGCTGATACTCAAATGCTTAACAATGTAGATGGCAGTAGCCAATCAAAATGGATGCCGGCCCTAAAAAACAAACAAATAAAAACAGCACAAGGAAACAGCTGTCCCTATAAGCTGAATATCAGCCCTGCAACTTCTCACATTTCCCCAGATCCACCAAACTGGCTCACACCACCTGACCTTTGTCCTTGCTGTCTCCTTTACTACTCCTCCAGACCCCATTTTCACATAGCTAACCCCTGTTCATCCTCCATGTCAACTCAGGTATCAGCTCTTTGAAAATATTTACCAAATTCTTTTAGGTAGTTCAGTATTCCTCATTCCTTTGTCATTATACCTTGAACACTGCAGCTACTGAGTTAATTACTTACATGTCTTTCTCTTAGAGATGCTAGATGACAGGAACTATGTTGTTTTCATCTCTGTATCTTCACACCTCAGCACAGAGTTTGGAAGTCCGATTGATGGAGATTTCACAGCAGAGAACACCAGCTGGGGAAGGATGGGGAGGCTGCAGTAATGGGCCTTGATTAGAGTGGCATCTGCAGGAAAAACCTGGGGAAGAGAAGGCAGCAAGGAACGACATCTCTGGATACAGGACCTGCCCTTAACCATCTCTCTTGTTTCCCTCCAGCTTCCACTGTGTCAGCAACACTCCATTGCCCAACCTGTGTGGCTTTGGGGACTTGTTTCAGTGCTCCTTCTCTTCCCTGTCCCAATGGTACAACTCGATGCTATCAAGGAAAACTTGAGATCACTGGAGGTAAACTGAAATGAACATCTGATAGTTTCAGAGGCTGGAAAACCAGACATTTGAGTAGCTCCCAAGAGATTCTGACACTGAGCTTTCCAGGGATGAGGGAGGACTGGATTCTCCTCTGATTTCCTAAAACATCTCTGTCTCTCCCCATCCTTCCTTGTTCCATAGGTGGCATCGAGTCATCTGTGGAGGTCAGAGGCTGTACCGCCGTGATTGGCTGTAGGCTGATGTCCGGAATCTTAGCATTAGGGCCCATGTTTGTGAGGGAAGTGTGCCCACCTCAACTTCTTACTCAATCTCGAAAGACTGAAAATGGAGCCACCTGTCTTCCCATTCCTGTTTGGGGGTTACAGCTACTGCTGCCATTGCTGCTGCCATCATTTATTCACTTTTCCTAAGAAGGCACTTTGGACCTGGCTCTGAGGACATCTTTTTTGACTGGGAGCCTTCTTACTGTTGGGGTTCAACAAGTTGACATGTAGGTGGGAATTTAAGGGAGAACAGAGATACTATGAATGTATTTGACATTTTTAATATAATTTCTGCTGTGATTTTTGTATGCAGTAGGCATTACTAATAAACATTTCTGCTGTGATTTTGTGTGTTTCAACAACAGAAGTGGAATTTTAGTGCTGAAAGAGCCTTTACAATTCATCTTCTCCAAACCACCCATTCTCCAGAAAATCTGAAATCTGGAAAACTTCAGTGAGTTTCCTACATTTAGCTATGGCCAGGGCCAAGGCAAGAACTTAGATATTTTGACCTGAAGTCTGATTTTCCTTTCACTCTAATATGCTAACTCCTCCTGCTAGCTGGAGAAGTAACTAGCATTAGCCTCCTCCAGAGCACTCCCAGCCCAATCTTAAGGCTGCTGTTTTGGGGTCCTAGGATGTAGGGAACCAGCCCTACATCATCCATGAGTGCCTCGAGTTCAGTGGTGACAAAAGAATGAGAAAAAGATTAAGAGAGAAAGTGGGACAAAGGGGCCATCACTCATTACTGGAGGAGACAGTGAAGGCCCCAAGCTCTGATCATCCACAGTATTTATTGATTACAATTACTTTGATCTATAGGGTAGGGGTGGAGTGATGGTGGATGAATCAGTGAGTCGAAACTGGTATGTCATCCTCAGGACTGATAACAGTGGTAGTTAGGAGTTTCACAAAACAAGAACATGTGGTTATCTTTAGCTTATTATCTATGTACAGCTGATGGGACATGGACCTTACAAGGAGCCTACGAGTCTGGCTATGTCATAGTGCTACAGAGGGGTTTTATGTCCTTGAGCACAGTGTTTATGGTAACAGAGCCTACGTCACCCTGCACCGGAACATGCGGCATGGAGAGGCCTTCCTCAGAGGCCTCCTGCGGCCTTCCAGTTTGTTGTGCCTTATGTGTTACTCATAACCAATTTACGTAGGCACTCTGTAAGTCCTTTCTCCTTTGCTGCTTTTCTCAACACTAGGAGGTATGGCCAAATGAGAAAAATCAGACTCCAAATTCTCCAATTATGGGCCTGCTGCAGTGGCTCATACCTGTAATCCCAGGACTTTGAAAAGCAGAGGCGAGAGAATTCCATGGGCCCAGGAGTTTGAGACCAGCCTGAAAATATGTGCCTAACATGGTCAGGGCACAATCTAGTTTTAGACATTTTAGGAAGACATGATGCAATCAAATACATGTAAGATGTACATTGTTTCAGTCCAGAAAGCAAGACAATTTAAAATAGAGGAAACTTCCAGGTTATAGGTAGATTCAAAGATTTTCTGATCAGCAATTGGTTAAAAGAGTTATCATCTAAAGACCTGGAATCAATAGAAAGAAATGTCTGGGTTAGGATGATAAGGGATTGTGGAAACAAAAGTTTTATCACACAAATGAAGCCATCAAGTAGCAGACTTCAGAGAGAATACATTGTAAATGTTTCTCAGACTTATGATCTGTGTTGATGTTAATGCTGGTCAGCTTTTCCCAAAATCCAAAAGGGAGGAGGGTATAATGAGGCATGGTCAACCCTTCCTTCCTGGCATGGTCTCTACCAGTTTTTCATGTTAACTTTCAAAAGCCCTGACTGAGGGGAGGGGTCTATTCAGATGGTTGGTGGGAGGGGGCCGTGGCTTAGAATTGTATTTTTTGTTTAAAACAAGGCGCTCAGGAGGCTGAGGCTGCAGTGAGCCATGATCATGCTTCTGCACTTCAGACTGGATGTGAGTCTGCATCAAAAAAAGACAGATTCTCTCATTACAGTGGGCCCCATTACTCTGTGTCCTGTCTGTCCCTTTCCCGCTCTACATCATTCCTTCCCTTCCCTGGGGCTGACTTAATGACTCTGCAGTGGACTTGGGAGGGAGGGAGAGAGGGAGGAAGGACTCATTAGGGTATGGTGAATGGAGACCTGTGACTACTGGGGGGGAAATATTTTTTGGAAAATTCGTATGCTTATTTACTTATTACTCAAAAACACATAAGCTCTATCTTATCTTATTGTAAAAGACTCGAATGATACAGAGGTGTATAGAGCAAAGTAAAAGATGGTGAGGGTAAGGGGGAGACAGATATTTTCTTCTTTTAAAAAAAAAGAACTTTACTAAGGCTTGATTGACACACAGTAAATGGCACCGGAGGTGGGAGGAGAGATTTTATTGCAAACCTTTGTTCCCCTCCCAAAAGACTGGGGAGTTTGGCCACAGTATATATATGCCAACCAAGTTCTTTCTAGAAAGTTCTCTAGTTCTACCCACTGAGAAAGGAAAAAAAAAATCTTGGGACACCAAACTCACTATGCTAAAGGGAAAAGCCAGGGTTGAGCATGGATTTACACCAAACTGCCTCCGATTTTGTTCCTAAATACATAGCTGCAAAGAGAGAAGGCTACACACCTCCCCAGCAGGCCTTGCTCATAACTTGGCCACAGGGAAATTCCTTGTGGGCCCCAAGATCTTTACCCTAAAACAGTTCTGTTGAGTGTCACCCTGACAATGTAATTAACAGCTTGTCCTCACAGGTACTGGACGAAGACAGGACCAGAAGTCATCTCTCTGCTCACCTGAGATAAATGGCTATTTGACTGCTTCCTCTACCAGATGTCTAGTTTATTTTATGTAAAAATGCAAATCTGGCCTGGCACAGTGGTGCACACCTGTAATCCCAGCACTTTGGGAGGCCAAGGCAGGTGCATCACCTGAGGTCAGGAATTTGAGACCAGCCTGGCCAACATGGTGAAACCCCATCTCTACTAAAAATACAAAAATTACCTGGGCATGGTGACAGGTCCCTGTAATCCCAGCTATTCAGGAGGCTGAGGCAGAGAATCACTTGAACCTGGGAGGCAGAGGTTGCAGTGAGCCAAGATCATGCCATTGCATTCCAACCTGGGCAACCACAGCGAAACTCCGCCTCAAAAAACAAAAAAAATGCAAATTCACTGAGGGCAAGATGACTGCACAATTGACTGTTCCTCTACCCTCTCCTTTCACATGTAAAATGTGGATTCGGTGAAGGCTGATCAAAGCCTCAAAAGAATGCAACTGCTTCTCCTTCTTTTTATCTACTCACCTTTTTTTCTTTCCTCTTTCCCCTATTGCCCACTCCTTTCCCCTCTTTAAATACCGAAGTCCCCAAATCCTCTTTGGAAAAAGCACAGATCACAGATGTTCCTGTGGTTTTGTGTTTCTTTTTCCTCGACATGTCCTAAACCTTGGCAAAAATAAAAAATAAAAATAATTAAGACTCACCTTAGTCATTTTCTTTGATTTATACCACTCTCTTGCAGTTTAAGTGCTACTCTAGCTAATTCCCTGTCTTTGTCCTTAGGCAGCCAGTCCCCATTGTGTCAGTTTGCTAAATCTCCCTAAAGAGGAAGAAGCAGCACACCAAAATCAAATTTTAACTTACGTCTGGGTGCAATGGCTCACACCTGTAGTCCCAGCACTTTGGGAGGCCAAGGCAGGTAGATTACTTGAGCTCAGGAGTTTGAGACCAGCCTGGGCAACATAGTGAACATAGTGTAACCCTGTCTTTACAAAAAATACAAAAATTAACTGGGCGTGGTGGCATGTGCCTGTAGTCCCAGCTACTTGGGAGGCTGAGACAGGAGGATGCTTTGAACTGGGGAGGCAGACAGTTTGCTGAGGTCACACCACTGCACTCCTCCCTAGATGATAGAGCATAAGCCTGTCGAGAGAGAGAGAGAGAGAGAGAGAGAGAAGAAGAAGAAGAAGGAGGAGGAGGAGGAGGAGGAGGAGGAGGAGGAGGGAGGGGAGAGGGGGGAGGGAGAAATAGAAAAAGAAAAAGTTTATGTCAGGGCATGATAACAAGATGTTTTGACTTCTCTTGCCCACGGGAGCCCCCTAGCTGCTACGTGGAGAACAGGCTGGAGGAAGACAAAACTGGCAGTGGGAGACGCTCTAAATTGTCGTTTGCCAGGTATTTAAAAGCTGAATAGCTTAGATCACTAATTCTAAGGTAGGCAATTGACAAGACTTGTTCTCTGGTCACAGCCCCGCTGACTAAAACAGGATCTAGTCCAGACAGAATAAAGTGAAGAAACCGAACAAAAACAGAAAACGGCAGCAAAAGGGATCCTAGCTGCCCTTATTGCTCGTTAGCTCAAGACACTCCCACGGGCACCATGACAGCTTACAAATGCCATGGCAATGACCCAGAAGTTACCACGCCTTTCCATGGCAAGGATCTGGAAGTTTTTACTGAGTGAGGTGGAGAGTCATTGTAGGGTTTTGATAGAGGAAGTGTCCATTTTATTTTTTTTTTTTTCATTTCTTCATTATTTTGTTTTTGAGACGGGGTTTTGCTGTGTTGCCCAGGCTGGAGTGCAGTGGTGCAGTCATAGTAATGCAGGAAAGGGGAGAAGAAATTAAATTTTTCTTCCTTTCTATAAGCAAATTTCCCTGAGTCCTTCTCCTGCCCGTGGGATTGTATGCTGCTTTGCAAGTTTTGTAAGTGTATAAATTCTTGTATTCTTGTTCTCGATAGCTGATAACTAAGTTTCTGTAACACAGTGAAGGTCATGAGCAATGCCTAAGCAGGCTGAACTCCGGCCATCTAGGCGCTGTAGCAAAAGGCAACAGATAAGGCCCGTGCTAGAATCCTCGAGCTCTACAGATATCAAGCATCTGTGCTGCATAGCAAGAGTCATTTGTAAGCCCGAGTTGGGTGCTGGTCATTGCTTAACAAATTGCCATTGTTCTACAGCTGCAAACTTGTTTTTGTGCCACTGTGTACTTCATGTATAAAAAGTCAAGCCCGGCCGGGCGTGGTGGCTCACATCTGTAATCACAATACTTTGGGAGGCCGAGGTGGGCAGATAACCTGAGGTTGGGAGTTCGAGACCAGCCTGACCAACATGGAGAAACCCTGTCTCTACTAAGATTACAGGCATGCATGACCATGCCCAGCTAATTTTGTATTTTTAGTCAAGACGGGGTTTCTCAATGTTGGCCAAGCTGGTCTCAAAGTCCCAACCTCAGGTGATCCGCCCACCTCGGCTTCTCACAGTGCTAGGATTACAGGCATGAGCCACTGTGCCCAGCCAACATGTTTATTTTTTAAAGAAGTGGCTCAGCCAGGTTCAGCGGCTCATGCCTGTAATCCCAGCACTTTGGGAGGCCGAGGCGGGTGGATCACTTGAGGTCAGGAGTTCAAGACCACCCTGGCCAACATGGAGAATCGCTTGAACCTGGGAGGTGGAGGTTGTGGTGAGCCAAGATCAAGCCACTGCACTCCAGCCTGGGCAACAGGAGTGAAACTCTGTCTTAAAAAAAAAAAAAGGAAGTGGACACCAAAAGAAAAGAAAGAAGCTAGACATAATTGTATAATTACTTTTATATAAGCATTAGGAACAGGCAAACCTAACTTATGGTGGCAGAAATGAGAAGTGGTTACCTCTGGGTGCTATTGAGTGGGACAATGGACAAAGGAACCTTCTAATATGACAGGAATGTTCTATATCCTGACCTTGATGGTGGTTACAAAGATGTGTACATAAATTCATTGAGCTTTACTCTTCAATTTTGTGCTGTAAGTTACTCCCATTTTAAATGTTAAATTTTTAAGTTGTGAAATAAAACAGAATAAACAACTAGTGTAATCAGTACTAAGATGCACAAAGGATCAGAATGCAGGACTCGCCTGGTGGAGAATACACTGGGAGGGGAGAACGGGGCCCAGGTGCTCACATTCCCTCTCCAGCCACAAGGGGGCTCTCCCCACCTCCGCTTGCTACAGCCGAGTCCTCTGGGAAATGGGAGAGGTGGCTCACCCCTCTAATCCCAGCACTTTGGGAGGCCGAGGTGGGAGGCTCACTTGGGTCCAGGAGTTCAAGACAGCCTGGGTAACAGTGAAACCCCCATCTCTACAAAAATAAAAAGAGAAATACAATCTCATGGTTCAAAACTCAGTGAATACATACAACCATCGTGGGAAACAGTCAGTATTTAGCATAAACAGATGCTTACTTTATGACCTTGTCCTTCAGGTCCTGGCCTACATACCCAACAGAAATGCACATATAAGTTCTCTACATGACCTGTACAGGAATGTTCCCAGTAGCACTACTTGTAATTGCCAAAGATTGGCAGCAACCCAAATACCCTCAACAGTTAGAATGAATAAATAAATCACAGTGGAATACTATACGTCAATGAGAATGAATGGCAGGCGACAACATGGATAACTCTCTTAAGGCCAGGCACAGTGACTAGAACCTATAGTCCCAGCACTTTGGGAGGCCAAGGTGGGAGAACCACCACTTGATCCCAGGAGTTCAAAACCAGGCTGGGCAACAAAGTGGCAACCTCATCTCTATAAAAAATAAAACAATTAGCCAGGTGTGGTGGTGCGTGCCTGCAGTCCCAGCTACTTGGAAGGCTGAGGTAGGGGAATCACTTGAGCGTGGGAGGTTGAGGCTGCAGTGAGCTACGACTGCCACTGCACTCCAGGCTGGGAAACAGAGCGACACCCTAAAAAAACAAAAAAATAAGATCGCATAAAAGAAGTCAGACACACAGAGAGCGTAATTCCATTCACATGAAGCTGAACATGTACAAAATTGTCTCGGCGTGCTGGCTCACCCCTGTAATCCCAACACTTTGCGAGACTGAGGCAGGCAGATCACTTGAGACCAGGAGTTCGAGACCAGCCTGGCCAACATGGTGAAACCTCATCTCTACTAAAAACACAAAATTTAGCCAGATGTGGTGGCAGGCACCTGTAATCCCAGCTACTCAGGAGGCTGAGGTGGGAGAATCACTTGAACCTGGGAGGTGGAGGTTGCCGTGATCCGAGATCACACCACTGCACTCCAGCCTGGGTGAGAGCGCGAGACTTCAACTCAAAAAAAAAGTACAAAATTAACTTCTGCTGTTAAGAGTCAGGACAGTCCCCCTTGCGGGGAGGGAAGGGGGCACAGGGAGGATTTGGGGATATTGTAGATTATGATCTCCTTATGAATGTGGGTACTAGGTACCTAGATGCACTCAGTTTGTGAAAATTCATCCAGCTATAGATTTATGATACATACCCCTTTTTATACATATGTTTCACTTAAAAGTTTTTAAAAGTCTGCCAACAGATAGGCCATGAAAACTCTCCTCCCCTACCCTTTGGAAATTCCCTTTCCAAGAGGCAACCAGGCTACCAATGGCTTTTAGAATCCATTCAGAAATAGTTGGTGCCTATACAAATACACATATACCTAACACACAGACATACACAAATATACAACCACACACAAGAAATATACATATGCACACATACACATCACACACTACAAATACACATGCACACAACACACACATACACATAAACAGACCTATGTTGGCCAGGCTGGTCTCAAACTCCTGACCACAGGTGATTCACCTGCCTCAGCCTCCCAAACTGCTGGGATTACAGGCATGAGCCACTGCGCACAGCAAATAAAGCTAATTAAAAAAAAATTATTACGGTCTCCCTTTTGAGAAACACTTCATGGGGGAGCATGAGAAATGATTCAACTGGGGTGCAGCCAGCAAAATCCCAGATGTTGGAAACTCTTTGAGACAAAGGATCCTATTTATTCACCAAATGTGCTGTAAGAGAAGGGAGAGAGAGGGAGAATCCAAAAATTAAGAGAGGATTAAGAAACTGATCCATGAATACAACGTGTACATCTTTGTTTTTCTCATCAGTTGAATAAACCAACTGTGCAAGAAACGTTTTATGGCTGGGTGCGGTGGCTCACACCTGTAATCCTAACACTTTGGGAGGTCGAGGAGGGAGCATCACTTGGGAGGGAGTTTGAGACCAGCCTGGGCAGCACATCAAGACTCCTGTCTGTAAAAAGAGAAAGAAAGAAAGAAAAATAAATAAGCCAGGCATGGTGGTGTACCTGTAGTCCCAGCTACTTGTCAGGCTGAGGCAAGAGGATTGCTTGAGCCCAGGACAAGAGGCTGCAGTGAGCCAGGATCACGCCACTGCATTCCAGCCTGGATAAGAGTGAGACGCTGTCTCAGAAAAATAAAAAAAGTACTTATGCGAGCCCAGTCAAATTTAAGACGCTGACCGGATAGTTGATTATATTAACAAGGTATTGATTACTTTTAGATCTGGTAATGATATTACGGTTATTTCTTTTAAGAGTTCTTATGAATACTAAAGTTTTGTCTCTTCAGAATTTATCAGTGAAATGGTATGCTTAGGGTTGATTTCAAATTAATTGGAAACATAGATGAAATAAGAACAGCTTCGTGGTTAGTACATTGGGGGTTGTACTTTTTATATCTGTGAAGTTTGAAATTTTTCATAATAAAAAGAGAAGCAGCACTTTGGGAGGCTGAGGAGGGAGGATCACTTGAGCTCAGGAGTTCAAGGCTGTAGTGAGCTATGATTGCACCACTGCACACTAGCATGGGCAACAGAGCAAGATGAAGGGAAGGAAGCGGAGGGGAGGGGAGGGAGGGGAGGGGAGAGGAGGGGAAAAAGGGAAGGAAGAAAGGAAGGGAGGGGAGGGAGGGGAAGAAAGAGGCTGGGCTTGGTGGCTCATGCCTATAATCCCAGCACTTTGGGAGGCCCAGGCAGACAAATCACAAGGTCAAGAGATCAGACCAGCCTGGCCAGCATGGTGAAACCCCACCTCTACTAAAAATACAAAAATTAGCTGGACGTGGTGTCACATGCCTGTAGTCCCAGCTACTTGGGAGGCTGAGGCAGGAAAATTGCTTGAACATGGGAGGTGGAGGTTGTAGTGAGCCAAGATCACGCCACTGCACTCCAGCCTGGCAATAGAATGAGACGAGAGAGAGAGAGAGAGAGAGAAAGAGAGAGACAAGAGAGAGATGAGAGAGAGAGAGAGATGAGAGAGAGAGAGACGAGAGAGAGATGAATGATGAGAGAGAAAGAGAGAGAGAGAGAGAGATGGGGGAGGGGAAGGAGGAGGACAATGAAGGGAGGGAGGGAGGGAGGGCAGGCGGGTTGAGTGCTGTGGCTCACTTGGGAGACTGAGACAGGTGGATCACTTGCAGTCAGGAGTTCAAGATCAGCCAAGCCAACATGAGAAACCCAGTCTCTCCTAAAAATGCAAAAATTAGCCGCGTGCGGTGGACACACCTGTAATCCCAGCTACTCAGAGGCTGAGGCACGAGAATCACTTGAACCCAGGACAAGGAGGTTGCAGTAAGCCGAGATCCTGCCACTGCACTCCAGCCTAGGTGACAGAGTGAGACTCTGTCTCATAAATAAATAAATCTAAAAAAGAAGAAGAGAGAAGAAACAAACACTGCTCTGACTCTCCTCCCTCTCTTCTCCCTCCACACACACCCCTGCCTCGAGGTTGGTGGGGCTCTGTACGGTCTCTTTCTAGGGGTGAGCAGGGGGCAATTTGAGAACCGAGATGCTTCAAGTTACTTCCCAAGCAGGGTTCGGGTTCCCCCAGAAGGATGTTGACCTGAAAATTTAAACAGACATGGCACCAGTCAGGGATTCCCGGGGTTTTGACCCCAATGGGGACACACGACGCCCTGGGAGGGCCCCATCTCCCCCCTTCACAGAGTCCTGGAAACATATCTTAGCTTTCTGGAACATTCTTTAGATACTCTGGAAAGTCCCTCCAGGAAATCTGGGGAGATTTGTCCTCATCGAGGCCGTGCTTTTGTCGTGTGTAGGTGTCAGCCACTTTGGTGGGTCTGGACTCTCTTGAGTCAACTAAACAGGAAGTTTTCCCAGATTTCCCTTCCCTGCGTGATTCTCAGTTAGTGTGAGCCACGAGGCACTTGGTGTGAGAGTTGGAAGGTGGAAGTGAAAGAGCACGCAACTTTTAAATTTTTTTTAGATGGAGTTTCACTCTTGTCGCCCAGGCTGGAGTGCAACGGCGCAATCTTGACTCAATGCAACCTCCATCTCCCAGGTTCAAGCAATTCTCCTGCCTCAGCCTCCCAAGTAGCTGGCACCCACCACCATGCCCAGCTAATTTTTGTATTTTTAGTACAGATAGAGTTTCACCATGTCGGCCAAGCTGGTCTTGAACTCCTGACCTCAGGTGATCCACCTGCCTCAGCCTCCCAAAGTGCTGAGATTACAGGCCTGAGCCCCATGCCCGGCCAAGCATGCATCTTCTTTATGCAGCCAGGAGATTCCAGCAGTTTTGCAGCTCACACGCATGAGCACTCATCTGCTGGCCACTTTGTTGGTATGGGGCCAGGGCCTGGACCATAGTCACCCCAGCTTTATTCGGATCTTCTGCTTCAATTTCTCTGACTCCTGGGCAACATGCCTGTTTCACTCTGTGACTAACAGTAGCTTCTCCTTCAAGACCTCCTGCCTGTGAAGTTGGAGAATGCAGGTGATGAGAGACCGTGCAGGTTCCCATCCACCCTCTGGGCTCCACTCATCCTCACAGGTCCAGCGTGTCCTTGCGTCTCACCTCACATCCACCTTTCCTTCCTGAATGCCTGCCCTTCTGACTTCAGTTTCCAGCACCAAACCAGAAACGACAGCCTGGCAGACAGTGGAACCAGCTCTCACAACTGCATCAGGTCAAATTCCCATAATGAATCCCTTCTTTTTTTTTTTTTTTTTTAGATGGAGTTTTGCTCTTGTTGCCCAGGCTAGAGTGCAACAGCATGATCTCGGCTTACTGCAACCTCTGCCTCCTGGGTTCAAGAGATTCTCCTGCCTCAGCCTCCCAAGTAGCTGGAATTGCAGGTATCCACCACCACATCCAGCTAATTTTTTTAATTTTTAGTAGAGATGGGGTTTCACCATGTTGGCCAGGCTGGTCTCCTGATCTCAAGGGATCCACCCGCCTAGGCCTCCCAGAGTGCTGGGATTACAGGCGTGAGCCACCACGCCTGGCCGAATCCCTTCCTTTATATTGTGGCAGCTAGCTCCAAGATGGCACCAGTGAATCTCACCTCCTAGTGGTGCCCTCCCATAGTGAATAAGGGCTGACCTATACAACCAGTTTTGTACTGCAGAAGTGACTCTGTGTGACTTCATGAGGGACATTGCCGCTGCCCCCTTGGTCTCCTGCATTGATTGCTGCAGGGGAAGCCAGCTCGTGTGTCAGCAGGATATTCAGGCAGCCTTCAGAAAGGCCAATGGGGCTGAGGAACTGAAGCCTCCTGCCAACAGCAGGCAGTTTGCCAGTCATGCGAAGGAGCCTATCATGTCAGGGTTACCACCTGCCGGGGTCTGACCCACGGGCTTGCGTGATGGATGAATAATGTGCACTGACATAAATCTCTTGCCTGTCAGTCTGATGAGGAGGCTCTGCTGCCTCGGTCTGCACTGTCATCAGCCTGCCAAGATCGCATTTATTTAGTAGATTAAATGACAAAGGTTGCGAGTAAACACCACCAGAAGGTAAGTAACATTGCCGACCCCCGAGAGAGCCATCCTGGCTGTGAGTGATTAAAGGTTACTTTTAGGACCACAGGAGTAAAATTTAGATAAACTCTCTACATTCCCTTGTTACTTACGTTTCTGCTATTAACCCAAAGTAAGGAGGAATTGGCTGCCTTCAACCAGAACTCTTACTGAAACTATGTAACCCCCACCCCTTGACATCAATAAATAAATCAACAAATGCTTATTAGGGCTGGGCATGGTGGCTCATGCCTGTAATCCCAGCACTTTGGGAGGCTGAGGCAGGAGGATTGCTTGAGCCCAAGATTTCAAGACCAACCAGGGCAACATAGTGAGACCCCCAACTCTAGAAAAATTTTAAAAATTAACTAGGCATGGTGGCTCACACCTGTAATCCCAACACTTTGGGAGGCCAAGACAGGAGGACTGCTTGAGCCTAGGAGTTTGAGACCAGCCTGGGCAACACAGTGAGACCCCATTCTATTTTTTTTTTTTTTTTTTTTTTTTTTTTTGAGACGGAGTTTCGCTCTTGTTACCCAGGCTGGAGTACAATGGCGCGATCTCGGCTCACCGCAACCTCCGCCTCCTGGGTTCAGGCAATTCTCCTGCCTCAGCCTCCTGAGTAGCTGGGATTACAGGCACGCGCCACCATGCCCAGCTAATTTTTTTGTATTTTAGTAGAGACGGGGTTTCACCATGTTGACCAGGATGGTCTTGATCTCTCGACCTCGTGATCCACCCGCCTCGGCCTCCCAAAGTGCTGGGATTACAGGCTTGAGCCACCGCGCCCGGCCTATTTTTTTTTAATAAGATAAAAATTTTTAAAATTAGCCAGGCATGGTGGTACACGCCTGTAGTCCCAGCTACTTAGTAGGCTAAGGCAGGGGGATCATTTGAGCCCAGCGGTTAAACACTGCATTGAGGTGAGATCATACCAGTGCACTCCAGCCTGGGCAATAAAGTTCGACCCTGTCTCAATCAATCAATGGTTATTTAACACTTAAATAATAAATAATTATTAAAAAGTCAATAATCAATAAAGATTGCTTCAAGCCACTAAGTTTTGGGGTGATTAGTTATGCAACATTAGATAACTGATGCATACTCATATCTCGTATTGGTTTTTCTCTGATCAAACTCGAACTGATAAGCTCATCGTTTCATTTCATATGCAGCCACCTCAGACCCTGAGTTTCAGTGCTCACCATGGGGAGGAGTGAGCAGCAGTGTGCTTGGATTAAGATGACCTCTTTTGTAAACAATTATAACAGTTGGCTGGGTGTGGTGGCTCACACCTGTAATCTCAACACTTTGGAAGGCTGAGGCAGGTGGATCACTTGAGGTCAGAAGTTCGAGACCAGCCTGGCCAACATGGTGAAACCCCATCTCTACTAAAAATACAAAAAAGTAGCTGGGATGGTGGCACATGCCTGTCATCCCAGCTACTCAGGAGGCTGAGGCAGGAGAATCGCTGAATCTGGAAAGTGGAGGTTGCAGTGAGCCAAGGTCACACCACTGCACTCCAGCCTAGGCAACAGAGTGAGACTTCATCTCAAAAAAAAAAAAATAGTGATAGCCAGTATTTACTGAGTGCTTACACATGTCAACTCATCTCATCCTCACAATAACACTGTGAGGTCAAAGCTTTTATAGCCTTCATTTTAAAGATGGGGAAACTGAGGCACAGAAAGTTTGCATGATACACCAAGGCATGCTACTGGTGCAGAGAGAGTATTTGCACCCAAGCAGTCTGGCTCCACTCCAAGAGTGGGAGATCATCACTGCAGAAAACTAGGCATGGAGCTGGGTGCAGTAGCTCAGGCCTGTAATCATAGCACTTGGAAAGGCTGAGATGGGAGGATGGCTTGAGGCCAGGAGTTTGAGACCAGCCTAGTTAACATAGTGAGACCTCCGTGTCTACTTTTTTTTTTTGAGATGGAGCTTCACTCTTGTTGCCCAGGCTGGGGTGCAGTGGAACGATCTTGGCTCACAACAACCTCCACCTCCTGGGTTCAAGCGATTCTCCTGCCTCAGCCTCCTGAGTAGCTGGGATGACAGGCATGTGCCACCACACCTGGCTAATTTTGTATTTTTAGTAGAGATAGGGTTTCTCCATGTTGGTCAGGCTGGTCTCGAACTCCTGACCTCAGGTGAGCCAACTGCCTTGGCCTCCCAAAGTGCTGGGATTACAGGCATGAGCCACTATGTCTGGCCTTCTATTTTTTTTTTTTTAATGAATAAAAAAAAGAAAACCAGACATGGGGTATAGCCTGAGAGAGCTCCCCTCTGGGCTGGGAAATATGTGACCCTCAGGACCCAAGCTTCAAGAGGCCAGGTGCCCCAACGCTCTTTCTGAAAGACAGGGGAATTGCAATAGAGAAAGAGTAATTCACACATAGCCAGCCCTGGGGAAGACTGGAGTTTTATTATTACTCAAATCAGTGTCCCCAGGCATTCAGGAAGCAGAGTTTTTATGAATAACTTGGTGGGGAGATGGGGGACAGAGCCAGTGAGCCAGGAATGCTGATTGGTCAGGGGTGAAATGGAGGGGGAGTTGAAGTTGTCTTCTTGTGCTCAGTGGTCAGTTCCTGACAGGGGCACAGGCACAAGATCAGATGAGCCAGTTTATTGATCTGAGTGGTGCCAGCTGATCCATCAAGTACAGGGTCTGCAAAATATCTCCAGCACTGATATCTCGGGAGCTGTTTGGGAAGGGCCAGAATCTTGTAGCCTCCAGCTGCATGACTCCTAAACCATAATTTCTACTCTTGTGGCTACTGTTGGTCTAGTCCCCAGACAAGGAGAAGGTCTGCTTTGGAAAGGGCTGTTACCATCTCTGCTTAAACTACAAGCTATAAACTAAGTTTCTCCCAAAGTTAGTTCAGCATACACCCAGGAATGAACAATTCAGTTAGATCTCTTTCACTGTCTCAGTCATAATTTTGTAAAGGTAGTTTCAAGACCAAGGACCAGAAAAATTGAGCACTGAGAAGCAAAAGCTAAGGCGTTAGGAATTAATTTGGAATCAACATTCCAAATCCATCATCAGGGACAATAAATCTCTCAAATGTTGCCTCTACGCGGGGAAAACCCCAAAGGTCCTTAATGACTCAGAGGGAAGGTTGAAAGATACTTGTCAGACAGCTGGAGTTATTTTATTTATTTATCTATTTATTTGAGACAGAGTCTCACTCTGTCACCAGGCGCTAGGCTGGAGTGCAATGGCACAATGTCGGCTCACCGCAACCTCCGCCTCCTGGGTTCAAGCAATTCTCCTGCCTCAGCCTCCCAAGTAGCTGGGACTACAGGCGCGCGCCACTACGCACAGCTAATTTTTGTATTTTTGGTAGAGACAGGGTTTCACCATGTTGGCCAGGATGGTCTCGATCTCTTGACCTCGTGATCCACCCGCCTCGGCCTCCCAAGGTGCTGGGATTACAGGCTTGAGCAACCGCGCCCAGTGACAGCTTGAGTTATATATCCATCTGTCTATATATTGGGATTCACCAACTGTAAAAGCATCATTGCTATTACAGATATGAGGCACTCCAAGCCTGAGAGCCCTGAGGGTAGGGAGGTTACTCCAGGAGACCAGGAACCAGGAAAAACCCACACTCACAGTTACGGTAAAAATGACAGCTGCAGACCAGCCCAGCCCTCTGCTGTACATCCTGTGATGCTGGAGAGAGGAGACGCTGCCAGGATCCCTGGCTCAGGTCCCCATCCCAAGACAGCTGTCTCTAATCTGCTGATGACAGCCCAGCCAGCCCATTCTACTCAGGGAAATTCTGGAATCATCTGGCTCTGATTATTCTTACAAGCAGCCAAAGTCCTGGGAAACTGACTCGTGAAAACCACTAAATTTCCCTGGCTTATAAAATGGCGATAATCACAGTCCTGCTTCACAAGGCTGTCGTGACAATTAAGTGGCTTCTGCAAATCAGATACATGGAACCAGGAGGGAATCCAGGTCTATGAGGCATGCAGCCTACATAAGAATGATGAGAAAAGAGTTTGAAATGAGCTCAAAGGTCTTGGGATGCATGAAACCCTCATCGTCTGCACCTTTTTTTTTTTTTTTTAACAAACCAATGCTTAACTGAGTTAAAGGCAAATCTTAAGATTAAAATTTAAAAAAACAGATAAAGATACATACACATATACAAAAAACACAAAACTGATAATGCAGTGACTAACAGCAAATAATGCAACGACTAACAGCAAACAGCGTCAAAACATTCCCTCTTCATCAATCAGCAAATGTGAATGCCTTCAAAGCTTCCTGCCAGCTTCCTCTAGACAACCACACCCAGATGACAAATGCAGACACAACAGCTTCTTTGCTCGGCTACTCTCTCCTACTTCATTTCCGTTCCCTTTTTCTCCCGACGTCCGCCCCGCCACCGCCACCACCCTGTGCATCCTGAACCTAGGAGTGTCTTTTAAAGAAGCCATACAAACCCGGGAGGCAGAAGTTGCAGTAAGCCGAGATTACGCCACTGCACTCCAGCCTGGGCAAGAGTGAGACTCCTCAAACAAAAAAACGAAAAAAAAAAAAAAAAAAAGAAGCCATGCAAGGGAACTCCTTGAGGTCCTCCCCTAAACGGCCTCTGACTCTCCTACCTGGAAGCAGAGCCCAAGAACACTGAGGTGATGAGACGACTCTGGGTTTCGCCGTGTATGGGAAAGCAGCCTGTTGCATGGCAAGAGTGATGCCATCTTAAAGCAAAACCACCATGATGATCAGTATTTGACCCCCACATACCAAGATGCTCTTTCTTTTTTCTTTCTTTCTTCCTTTCTTTCTCTCCCTCCCTCCCTTCCTTTATTCTTTCTCTTTTGTTTTTGTTTTGCATGCAAAGTGTAAGCAAAGGGGCAGACTTGACCCCAAGGTGGACAGTCAGGGGTGCACAAAGCCATTGCAGAACACACACAGAAAACAGGAGTATGAACGGTGCAGGTTTTTGGAAAAGAGACAATTTTAATTGAAGACAAGAAAAGTAGAGGAAACCCCAGACACCGTATTCCTCTTAATCGGAGGAATGCCTAGAGCGGACACAGTGCAGAGCATGATTTAAGGGAAAAACAGTTATACCAGGACAAGAATCCACAGCCCAGGTGGCAGCGTTCAGTATCGTAAAGATACCCGCTGTATGGCAGGCTTGGGGCAAGAGCCACTCCTCCTGATAAAGGAGTTGTAGGACCTTGCTCCAGTTCTTGTGGAAGGCTGCCCTCAGACCGGCAATCCACCTTGGTGACTGTGAACTTTATCAGCTCTTGCTCCTGTGCTGCTTGAAAAGCGTCTTCCCATAGAACCCATTGGAAGCTGCCAGAAGGTGGCGGTAACCTTGACAGCTCTGTCACTGCTATGTGACTTAAAGCATCCTCCTATAAATCTTCTTAGAAGTAGTCTGCCCATAGATAGAAGTATTGCACACTGCACCCTCTCCACTGCACACGGCCCACCTTCAAGCCTCGGTGACCTAATGGGGGTGGACCCCTTACTGCACACGGCCCTTGCCTTCATGGGAACGGGCCCCTTGCTGCGCACTGTCCACCTCCTGGCCTAGGTGACCTAATGGGGGTGGACCTCATGTTTTATTGCTCACGACCCTATCACTATCCTTAAAGATGATTTCACTCACTGCCCTGCCCCCTAACCTATACACAATAAATACTCATGCTTCTGGACATTCGGGCCTCACCCGACTCTGCTTATAGGTGGCGTGGCCCCCCGAGCCCAGCTGCGATTTATTTATACTTCTGTGTCCTGTCTCTATTTCTCGGATCCTGCGCCTCAGCACAGCATAAGGCTCACCACGACCCTGTGGGGCCCTCAGCCCTACATCGGGCTCCCAGCGTGCCCTACAATATTTTTCTGTGTAAGGTTGCAATGGTCTTTGTGTGATGTTGTGTTTTTTGCAGGTGTTTTTTGTGATTAAGCATACAAGAATGAGAACCCTCTCTCCATGGCTTTCCCTCCGTTAGTCAGAGCTTTTTTTTCTTTTTAGAAGAAGTCTTATTCCCCAGGCTGGAGTGCAATGGTGCGATCTCGGCTCACTGCAACCTCCACCTCCCGGGTTCAAGCAATTCTCCTGCCTCAGCCTCCCGAGTAGCTGGGACTACAGGTGCCTGCCACCACACGCAGCTAATTTTTGTATTTTTAGTAAAGATAGGGTTTCACCATGTTGGCCAGGCTGGTCTCAAACTCCTGACCTCAAGTGATCCTCCTGCCTCGGCCCCCCTCGGCCTCCCAAAGTGCTGGGATTATAGGCGTGAGCCACCTCACCCAGGCTTTTTCTTTTTTTAACATTAGTGACTCCATTTTGATTCTGTTAACCTTCACGTAGTTCATGTGTGCCAGGGTCATGGGGACTGCTCAGTAAATGCTAGCTTTCACTTTACTCTTGGAATTTTTACCTACAAAATGCAGTGTCTCCCCATTCCAGGGTCCTAAGAGGAAAAATCCCCATAGAATGGAAGAGGAGGCCCCGGGGAATCTTGACAAGGGAAATTTTCATGGTTGACTCTACATTTGAATTTCTACATCAGGATTGAGTCTCTGTATTATTATTATTTTGAGACGGAGTCTCACACTGTTGCCCAGGCTGTAGTGCAGTGGTGCGATTCGGCTTACTGAAATCTCCGCCTCCTGGGTTTAATCAATTCTCCTGCCTCAGCCTCCCGAGTAGCAGAGACTACAGGCGTGTGCCACCATGCCCAGCTAATTTTTTTTTTTTTTAGAAGGAGTCTTGCTCTGTAGCCCAGGCAAGAGTACAGTGGCGCGATCTTGGCTCACTGCAACCTCCACCTCCTGGGTTCCTGTTTAAGCAATTCTCTTACCTCAGCCTCCCAAGTAGCTGGGGATTACAGGCACAAGCCATCATGTCTGGCTAATTTTTGTATTTTGTTTTTTTAGCAGAGATGGGGTTTCACCACGTTGGACAGTCTGGTCTTGAACTCCTGACCTCGTGATCCGCCCGCCTTGGCCTCCCAAAGTGCTGGGATTACAGGCGTGAGCCACCGCGCCTGGCCGTTTTTGTATTTTTAGTAGAGATGGGGTTTCACCATGTTGGCCACGCTGGTTTCGAACTCCTGACCTCAGCAATCTGCTCTCCCAAAGTGCTTGGATTACAGGCATGAGCCACCACACCTGGCCTTTTAAAATCACATAAATAATACGCCTGTAATTCCAGCACTTTGGGAGGCCGAGGGGGGCGGATCACCTGAGGTCAGGAGTTTGAGACCAGCCTGGCCAACATATAGTGAAACCCGTCACTACCAAAAATACAAAAATTAGCCGGGCATGGTGGTGCACACCTGTAATCCCAGCTACTTGGGAGGCTGAGGCAAGAGAATTGCTTGAACCTGGGTGTTGAGGTTGCGGTGAGCCAAGATTGCACCATTGCACTCCAGCCTGGGCAACAAGAGTGAAACTCCATCTCAAAAAAAAAAAAAAAGGGGGGGGCCAGGTATAGTGGCTCACACCTGTAATCCCAGCACTTTGGGAGGCCAAGGCAAGCGTATCACAAGGTCAGGAGTTTGAGACCAGCCTGGCCAATATGGTGAAACCCCGTCTCTACTAAAAATACAACGAAAAAAAGCCAGGTGTGGTGGTACATGCCTGTAATCCCAGCTACTCAGGGAGGCTGAGGCAGGAGAATTGTTTGAACCCAGGAGGCAGAGGTTGCAGTGAGTCAAGATCGTACCACTGCACTCTAGCCTGGGCGACAGAACGAGATACGGTCTCAAAAAAAAAAAACCACACACATGCAACCCATTCCAAATACGCATCACTAATTAATGGATAAACAGAACGTGGTATATATCCATGGAGTGAAATATAACAATAAAAAGATAATAAAGAAAACAATTATAATGTTTTTAAAAGATAATAAACAAGGTAAAGTTAATTGGGAGGCCAAGGAGGGAGGACCATTTGAGCCTGGGAGTTTGAGACCAGCCTGGGCAATATAGTGAGACTCCTGTCTCTACAAAAAATCTAAAAATTAGCCAGGCATGGTGTACACACCTGTGGTCCCAGCTACTTGGGAAGCTGAGTCAGGAAGATTGCTTAAGCCTGAGAGGTCAAGGCTGCCGCGAGCTGTGATCACACCACTGCAGCTGTGTGAGAGTGAGATCTTGTCTCACAAAAACAAAGAAAAAAAGATAATGTTAAATCTATGTTAGCAGATAAATGTTCACAAAAATCAAGTGAGGGGTCATCATTAGTGTTGAAGGAAGTGAGGAAGCGGTTAATGGGTGTATCAGTCTATTCTCACACTGCTATAAAGATACTACCTGGCAGGGCACGGTGGCTCACACCTGTAATCACTGCACTTTGGGAGGCCGAGGCAAGTGGATCACCTGAGGTCAGGAGTTCAAGAGCAGCCTGGCCAACATGATGAAACCCCATTTCTACTAAAAATACAAAAAAGTAGCCGGGCGTGGTGGCAGGCGCCTGTAATCCCAGCTACTCAGAAGGCTGAGGCAGGAGAATCGCTTGAACCAGGGAGGCAGAGGGAGGAAGAGGTTGCAGTGAGCCGAGATTGTGCCACTGTACTCCAGCCTGGGCAACAAGAGCAAAACTCCACCTCAAAAAAAAGAAAGATACTACCTGAGACTGGGTAATTTATAGGTAATTTATAAACAAAAGAAGTTTAATTGACTCACAGTTCCACATTGCTAGGGAAGCCTCGGGAAACTTCAATTTACAACCACGGCAGGAGACTGAAGGGGAAGCAAGCACCTACTTCACAAGGTGGCGAGAGAGCGCGCCGGGGAGGGCGCGCCGGGGAGGGCGTGCCGGGGAGACAGCCACTTATAAACCAGCAGACCTCGTGAGACCGCCCTCACAATCACAAGAACCACCCCCATGATCTAATCACCTCCACCGGGTCCCTCCATCCGCACGTGGGGATTATAAGTCATGAGGTTTGGGGAAACACAGGCAAACACAGCAGTGGGGTTAATATTACTAAATTGCTCTGTAAACCAAAATGGAGTCACTCGTGCTAACTTCCACATCACCAAGCCAAAACTGAGTTGTTTATCTGACCTGCCAAGAAATCAGGAGAGGGAAAGATACCAGCCAAGTCTCCAAGCCGGCCAGTTTTAGCCTGCGTGGCAAGGAGATCCCCTGCGCTTTAACCTTTACAAGGAAAGTAATTTTGAAATGGCCAATCCACTTTTACTTCTCTGTCTATAAAACCAACCTTCTCTGCTTGACTCATCAGAACATTCATTCTATCTTTTGTAAAATTGGTGTTGCCCAATTTTAACATCACAAAAACCAGTTAAGATCTTTAAGCAGGCTGGGCTCAGTGGCTCACACCTGTAATCCCAGCATTTCAGGAGACTGAGACAGGTGGATCACTTGAGGTCAGGAGTTTGAGACCAGCCTGGCCAACATGGTGAAACCCCATCTCTACTAAAAATACAAAAACTAGCCGAGCATGATGGTGCATGCTTGTAATCCCAGCTACTTGGGAGGCTGAGGCAGGAGGAAATCTATACGAAAATTAGTTGTGATTTTGTCTTTTGACAGTTCAAGGACTGAACACTTTCTTTTTTTCTTTTCTTTTTTTTTTTCCAAGACAGAATCTTGCTCTTTTTTCACCCAGGCTGGAATGCAGTGGGATGATGTCAGCTACTACAACCTTCACCTCCTGGGTTCAAGGAATTCTGAACCCTGCCTCAGCCTCCCGACTAGCTGGAATTACAGGCGCCTACCACTGCACCTGGCTAATTTTTGTATTTTTAGTAGAGACAGGTTTTCACCACGTTGGCCAGGCTGGTCTCGAAATCCTGACCTCGTGATCCGCTGCCTCAGCCTCCCAAAGTGCTGGGATTACAGACGTGAGCCACCGCGCATGGCCGGACTGAACACTTTCACCTTCATTTGTTTCTGTCTCCAAATTCACCCACAATCTCACCCACCTCGAACTCTCCCCCAGCAGCTCATCCCTGCCCTGACCCTGCTTTAGCAATGATCTTTCCTTTCACTCATCCCTTCTTTTGGAGGCTTTCCATGACTCTGGACCCAGAAGGTAAGACAGTGAGCAAGGAAGACTCAGATCCTGCCCAGAACATCCCCTAACACACAGTAGGTATTCATTAAAAGCTTTCGGGCTGGGCATGGTGGCTCATGCCTATAATCCCAGCACTTTGGGAGGCTGAGGCAGGTGGATCACCTGAGGTCGGGAGTTTGAGACCAGGGTGACCAACATGGAGAAACCCTGTCTCTACTAATAATACAAAAATTAGCCGGGCGTGGCGGTGCATGCCTGTAATCCCAGCTACTTGGGAGGCTGAGGAACGAGAATCACTTGAACCTGGGAGGCAGAGGTTGCGGTAAGCCAAGATGGCGCCACTGCACTCCAGCCTGGGCAACAAGAGTGAAACTCGGTCTCAAAAAAAAAAAAAAATCTTTTAGAATGAAGAAGAATAGTTGGTTTTTCAGTGCCTACTAACAAAAGAAAAAGTTGACATCCTTAATGCTTGACCCTCCAGTTTTGTCTTTGAAACTTGCTGGTTCACAGTCTCCAAACTGGCTGACAGGACAAAGTCCCAATACCAAGGTTCTTTTCTAAATAGGCCTGACCTGATTCCCCAACCTCTTCTTCCTACTCCTCCCCGGGAAGCTGCACCTCGTCCCTACACACGGCATGTTCGCTCAGGCCTCTGCACGTGCTCCTTGTTATTGAAGACCCTGCTCCTGGTCTTATCCGTCACAACCTCTGAGAAGATGTCCTGCCAGACAGAGCTTTGTTACTGTCTCTGCTGCAGATTTAGCTGAACGTTGGTGCAAGTGCATTCGCCCAATAGCAGTAGTACTTTCCGAGGGTCCAGACAGGGCTGGAGGCTGATGTTTAGCTGACAATGCTGGCCCAAACCGCCAGAGGGCGCATGGAAAACACCAATCTGACTTCTAGGGTGAAAACCCTATGGGAGCTCCCAGATGCTCTTACAATTAAGTTAAGGTGCCACTGTTTTTGTGTTTGTTTTGAGGTAGGGTATCGCTTTGTCACCCAGGCTGGAATGCAGTGACGCAATCTCAGCTCTCTGCAGCCTCGTCATCCTGGGCTCAAGTGATCTTCTCACCTCAGCCTCCCCAGTAGCTGAGACCACAGGTACGCACCACTCAGCTAATTTTTGTATTTTTAGCAGATGGGGTGTCGCTATGTTGCCCAGGCTGGGCAAACCCATGAGCTCAAGTGATCCTCCCACCTTGGCCTCTCAAAGTGCTGGGATTACAGGCATGAGCCACTGCGCCCCACCAAGATGCAACTGTTTTTCATTTGTTCATTTTTACGGGGTTTGGGGGTTTTGTTTTTGTTTTTGAGACAGAGTGTCACTCTTGCCCAGGGAGGAGTGCAGCAGTGCAATCTCGGCTCACTACAACCTCTGCCTCCCAGGTTCAAGCAATTTTCCCGCCTCAGCCTCCCGAGTAGCTGGGATTACAGGCACCTGCCATCAAGCCCAGCTAATTTTTGTATTTTTAGTAAAGACAGAGTTTCACCATGTTAGCCAGGCTGGTCTCGAACTCCTGACCTCAAGTGATCTGCCTGCCTTGGCCTCCCAAAGTACTGGGATTGCAGGCATGAGCCACTGCACCTGGCCAGTGCCACTGTTTTTGAGGTAGGAGGCCAGACTCAACTCCAAAGGCAGGACTCGGATATGGAACCAAACTGTGGACTAGCTAAGCAGTTTCCTATAATGTACACCCACCAGTGTGCTGTGTCAGTTTACTGTTGCCATGGCAACACCTGGGCGTTACTTCCCCTTTCCATGCCAATAATCCCACAACCCAAAAGTCATTACTCCTTCCCTAGAAATTTCTGCAGAAACCGCCCCTTAATCTACATGGAATTAAAAGTAAGCATCAGGCTGGGCATGCTGGCTCATGCCTGTAATCCCAGCACTTTGGGAGGCCGAAACAGGTGAATCACCTGAGGTTAGGAGTTTGAGACTAGCCTGGCCAGCATAGTGAAACCCCCTCTCTACTAATAATCCAAAAATTAGCCAAGCTTGGCGGCACATGCCTGTAATCCCAGCTACTCAGGAGGCTGAATAGGTGAATTACTTGAACACAGGAGGTGGAAGTTGCAGTGAGCCAGGATTGTGCCACTGCACTCCAGCCTGGGTAACAGAGCAAGACTCCATCTCCAAAAAAAAAAAAAAAAAGCAGGGCCGGGTGTGGTGGCTCATGCCTGTAATCCCAGCACTTTGGGAGGCTGAGGCAGGCAATCACAAAGTCAGGAGATCGAGACCATCCTGGCTAACGTGGTGAAACCTCATCTCTACTAAAAATACAAAAAATTAGCCGGGCATGGTGGCGGGTGTCTGTAGTCTCAGCTACTCAGGAGGCTGAGGCAGGAGAATCACTTGAACCCAGGAGGCAGAGGTTGCAGTGAGCTGAAATCATGCCACTGCACGCCAGCCTGGACACAGCGAGACTCCACCTCAAAAAAAAATAAGTGAGTATAGTGAATATATAGATGACCGTAGAACTGCCCTGAGCTGCTGCTCTCAGCACACCGCCTGTGGGGTAGCCCTGCTCTGCAGGAGCAGTCACCAAGATGTAACACCTCTTCAATAAAGCTGCTTTCTTCTACCATTGGCTTGCCCTTGAATTCTTTCCTGGGCAAAGCCAAGAACCCTCATGGGCTAAGCCCCACTTTGGGGCTTGCCTATCCTCCATCAGTTTCAAATCCTGGGTCAGCCACTTGTTCATTCTGAAATGTTGAGCTAGTGCCACAAACTCTCCAGGCCTCTGTATCTACATAGGGTTGTCAGGTCAATTAAACAGATTGTTCCTACAAAGTGTTTGGAACACCAGTCAGACACAGGAAGTTCTCAGTACCTGTTAGCTGCTACAACACTCAGGATCCAAGCAGGAAGCAAACAGCAAATTCAAACTGAGTAATCGGAGAGGGTTTAATAAAGAGTCCAGCTGGGCGTGGTGGCTCATTCCTGTAATTCCAACACTTTGGGAGGCCAAGATGGGTGGATCACCTGAGGTCAGGAGTTTGAGACCAGTCTGATCAACAGAGTGAAACCCTGTCTCTACTATAATACAAAAATTAGCCAGGCATGGTGACACATGCATGCCTGTAATCCCAGCTACTCAAGAGACTAAGGCAGGAGAATAACTTGAACTCAGGAGGCGGATGTTGCAGTGAGCCAAAATTGTGCCATTGCACTACAGTCTGGGCAAAACTCCATCTAAAATAAAATAAAAAGGAATCTATTTAGGCCAGGCATGGTGGCTCACACCTGTAATCCCAGCACTTTGGGAGGCTGAGATGGGCAGATCATTTGAGGTCAGGAGTTCGAGACCAGCCTGACCAACATGATGAAACCCTGTCTCTACGAAATATACAAAGACGTTAGCCAGGCATGGTGGTGCATGCCTGTAGTCCCAGTTACTCAGGAGGCTGAGGCAAGAGGATTGCTTAAACTCGGGAGGCAAAGGTTGCAGTGAGCCAAGATGGCGCCACTGCACTCCAGCCTGGACAACAGAGCAAGACTCTGTCTCAAAAAAAAAAAAAAAAAAAAAAAACAGAGCCAGGAGTGGTGGTACATGCTTGTAATCCCAGCTACTCAGGAGGCTGAGGCATGAGAATTGCTTGAACCTGGGAGGCAGAGTGCAGTGAGCTGAGATTGTGCCATTGCACTCCAGCCTGGGTGACAGAGCAAGACTCTTGTCTTAAAAAAAAAAAAAAAAAAAAAAAACCTATTTACAAAGGTGGAGGTAGTGGGTGGGGAGACCACAAAGGGTGGTGCAGCACTTCAGGGGAGCTTTTACCACCTACAGGCCTGAGGTCAGTCATTGCCAGAACCTGGATGTGAGTGGAGAAGACCCCTGCAGGGAGCAGTGGCTTTGGGTAGAAAGATACAGGAGCCCCAGGCAACCCCACATCAGGAAGGGAGCTGGGGAAATAAATACCCATCCTCCAGTTTCTTGCCAGTGTCTCCCACTGGGCAAACTGATGTAGAAAACTAGAGGTTCGGGAAGCCCACTGTGGTCCGTGCTGATCCCAAGGTATGGTCAAACTCCCAGGAGTATGGTGGGGAGAGGCGGAGAGTGGACCTGAAGAGGCAAACAAAAACTGTCCAGCATAGACAGGGCACAGCAGCTCATGCCTGTAATTCCAGCACTTTGGGAGGCTGAGGCGTGAAGATTGCTTGAGGCCGGGAGTTCGAGAACAGCCTGGACAACATAAGATCCATCTCTACCAAAAAAAAATTTTTTTTTTTTTTTAGATGGAGTCTCACTTTGTCACCCAGGCTGGAGTGCAGTGGAGTGATCTTGGCTCACTGCAGCCTCCACCTCCTGGGTTCAAGCAATTCTGCTGTCTCAGCCTCCTGAGTAGCTGGACCACACATGGCTAATTTTTGTATTTTTAGTAGAGATGGGGTTTTACCATGTTGGCCAGAGTGGTCTTGATCTCCTGACCTCATGATCCACCTGCCTCAGCCTCCAAAACTGCTGGGATTATAGGCGTGAGCCACCCCGCCCAGCCAAAAAAGTTTTTTTAAATTTATTTATTTATTTTTTTTTCTGTAGCCTTCTCTGCACTAAAAAGTTTTTTTTTAAGTTAGCCTGGTATGGTGGCATGCAACTGTAATTCCAGTTATTCCTGAGGCTGAGATGGGAGGATCGCTTGAGTCTGGGAGTTCGAGGCTGCAGTGAGCTACAATTGTACCACTGCACTACAGCCTGGGCAACACAGTAAGATCTGTCTCTAAACAAGAAAAAAAGAAAAAAAGGAAGAAAAAGAAAGAAAAAAGAAAAATATCCAGAATAATGTTATATTTGTATTGTTATTGTATTTCTTTTCTTTTCTTTTCTTTTCTTTCTTTCTTTCTTTCTTTTTTTGAGACAGAGTTTCACCCTTGTTGCTCAGGCTGGAGTGCAATGGCATGATCTCGGCTCACTGCAACTTCGCCTCCCGGATTCAAGCGATTCTCCTACCTCAGCCTCCTGAGTAGCTGGATTTGCAGGCATGTGCCACCATGCCTGGCTAATTTTTGTATTTTTAGTAGAGACGGGGCTTCACCATGTTGGTCAGGCTGGTCTCGAACTCCTGACCTCATGATCCACCCGCCTCAGCCTCCCAAAATGCTGCGATTACAGAAGTGAGCCACCGCACCCGGTCTCTTATTGCATTTCTTACTGTGGTCTATGAGGCCCTTCAAGGTCTAGGCCTAACCTCTGCCCTCTCTTCTCACCCCACCCACTACACTCCTCTCTGAAACCCAGGGATTGACTGGAAAGGGATGGGAGAGAAACTTCTGGAGTGATGGTGATGCTCTGATTCAAGATGAGGATTTGGGCGGCTCAGGTCTGCACATTTGTCAGAACCCCTCTAACAATGTGCTTAAGTTTAGGGCATTTCACCATATGCAAATTTTACCCGAAAAGGAAAAACTAAATAAATACGAGCTATAAGAAAATTTTGAACTCTTGTTAATTTTATGCACCTGGAAATGTTAAGGAGGAAGTGTGCCGATAACAGCAACTTACTTTGAGATGCATCCGAAAGGTAAGAAGGAGTGATGCATAGATGGATGGAAAGGTGGGTAAATACCTGATAAAGCAACTTGAGCAAGATGTTAATTTAGAATCTAGGTGATGGGCCCAGGTGCGGTGGCTCATGCCTATAATTTCAGCATTTTGGGAGGCCAAGGCAGGCAGATGACTTGAGTACAGGAGTTGAGACCAGCCTGGGCAACAGGACGAAACCCCATCTCTACAAATATATATATATATATATAGTATTTTTATATATATTGTGTGTATATATATAGTATATGTATATAGTATTTGTATATATACATATGTATATATATATTTGCACAAAAAAAAATTAGCCAGGAATGGTGGCACATGCCCCTAGTCCCAGATACTCAGTAGGCTGAGGTGGGAGGATCACCTAAGCCAGAGAAGCCGAGGCTGAAGTGAGCCAAGATCTCACCACTGCACTCCAGCCTGGGCGATGGAAATGAGACCCTGTGTCAAGGGATAAAATAAAAATAGAGCTGGTTGGCTTGCCTCTGTAATCCCAGCACTTTGGGAGGCCAAGGCAGGTGGATCACTTGAGGCCAGGAGTTCAAAACCAGCCTGGCCAACATGGTGAAACCCCATCTCTACTAAAAATACAAAAATTAGCTGGGCGTGGTGGTGGGCACCTGTAATCCCAGCTACCCAGGAAGCTGAGGCAGGAGAATCGCTTGAACCCAGGAGGTGAAGGTTGCAGTGAGCCCAGATCTCATCACTATACTCCAGCCTGGGTAACAGAATGAGACTGTGTCTCAAAAAAAAAAAAATAGAATCTAGGTGATGGGTCTATATGAGTGCTCACTGTAAAATTATTTTAACTTCTCTATGCTTTAAATTATTCATTTAAAATGTTTGTGCAAAAGTAAAAATAAAAATGTGGGAAAGTGTTGAGTCAGCAAAGGAATTTGGATTGGATTGATTGGTTGCAGGAATCAAGAAGAGATGAATTGCTCTGGGACTTTCCACAGAAACCACAACCACTTCCCTGCAGCATAGAGCTGACCTCCAGGAACGAACTGTGCCAGCTGTGAAGTCTCAGTTCCCCAGAAAGCCTGTCAGGAGGGAAGCACAGAGAAGAGAAAGAGACAGCACCCTCACTTCCCAGAAATCCCGTGCGGAACAGATCTGCCTAACATCTGAAGTCATGCATCATTCATTCAACAAACTGTAATTGAAACCCTCCTCTGTGCCCAGCCCTGAGCTGTGTGTGCAGCAGACAACACAGCCCCAGCCGTGCCCTCGGGAGACTCAAAGTGCAGGGCGGAGACAGACGCGTCCTCCAGTGTTATGGCTGGCTGTATCCTCACCCGAATCTCATCTCTGATTGTAACCCCCACCTGTGAGGGAATGACCTGCTGGGAGGTGATTGGATCATGGGGGCAGTTTCCCCCATGCTGCTCTTGTGATAATGAGGGAATTTTCACTAGATCTAGTGGTCTAAAGGTGGCAATTTCCCCTGCTCTCTCTCTCTCACACACACACTCACTCTCTCTGCTGTCACCATGTAAGAAATACTTCCCCTTGACCTTCTGCCATGACTGTAAGTTTCCTGAGGCCTCCCCAGCCATGCGGAATTGTGAGTCAATTAAACCTCTTTTCTGTCCAGGCATGGTGGCTCACACCTAGAATCCCAGCACGTCGGGAGGCCAAGGTGGGTGGATCAACTGAAGTCAGGAGTTCAAGATCAGCCTGGCCAACATGGTGAACTCCCATCTCTACTCAGAATGCAAAAATTAGCCAGGCATGGTGGCAGACACCTGTAACCCCAGCTACTCAGGAGGCTGAGGCAGGAGAATTGCCTGAACCCAGGAGGTGAAGGTTGCGGTGAGCCGAGATCGTGCCACTGCACTCCAGCCTGGGTAACGAGCGAAACTCTGTCTCAAAAAAAAAAAAAGAAGAATAAGAAGTAAGAAAAGGGAAGGGAGGGGTTAAAGACAAGCATGCAGCAGTCCCAGGTCCGGTGTGGCCTTGTAAGCCATGGTGGGACATTGGAATCTAACTCTGAGAGTACTGGGGAGTCACGACCGGGTTATAGTCAGTGGGAGGACTTCACCAGTTTGCAAATGATTCCAAATGCAGAACAAGGGAAGGAGATGAGGGAATGTATTGGTCAGGATTGGCTAAGCTACGCTGCAGTGACAAACAGCTCCAGAATTCGGTGACGCAAAACAACAAAATTGGCTGGGTGCAGTGGCTCACACCTGCAATCCCAGCACTTTCAGAGGCCAAGGAGGGAGAACTGCTTGAGGTCAGTTCAAGATCAGCCTGGGCAACACAGTGAGATTCCATCTCTACAAAAACAATTTTTTAAATTACCTGGGCATGGTGGTACATACCTGTAGTCCCCTCAGGAGCCTGAAACAGGAGGATCTCTTGAGCCCAGGAGTTCAAGGTTACCATGAGCCATGATCGCACCACTGCACTCCAGCCTGGGTGACAGAGCAAGACCCCATCTCCAAAGAAGAATAAATAAATTTTAAAAATATATTTTCTGGCCAGGCATAGTGGTGCATGTTTGTAATCCCAGCACTGAGAGGCTGAGGTTGGGACAATCACTTGAACTCAGAAGTTTGAGACCTGCCTGGGCACTTAGTAAAACCCCATCTGTACAAAAAAAAAAAAAAAAAATAGCCAGGTGTCATGAAACATGCCTGTAGTCTCAGCTACTCAGGAGGCTGGGTTGGGAGGATTGCCTGAGCCCAGGAGGTGGAGGCTCAGGTAAACTATGATTGTAACAGTGTATTCCAGCCTGGGCAACAGAAGGAGACCCTGTCTCAAAAAAATATTTTTTTCTAGGAGCCACATTTTATTTATTTATTTATTGAGATGGAGTTTTGCTCTTGTTGCCCAGGCTGGAGTTCAATGGCACGATCTCGGCTCACTGCAACCCCCACCTCCCAGGTTCAAGCAATTCTCCTGCCTCAGGCTCCCCAGTAGCTGTGACTACAGGTACCCACCACCACACCAGGCTAATTTTTGTATATTTAGTAGAGACAAGGTTTCGCCATATTGGCCAGGGTGGTCTTGAACTCCTGACCTCAGGTGATCCCCCTGCCTCGGCCTCCCAGAGTGATGGGATTACTGGTGTGAGACACTGTGCCTGGCCACAACCACATTTTAAAAAGCAAAAGGATACAGGTGAGGTTCATTTAACCATTTTAATGCAATATGTCCTAAATAGTCTCACTTCAATATGTGACCGATATAAAAAATATTAATAAAACATTTGACATTGTTTTATTGGCGTACGAAATCTTTGAAATGCAGTCACTTTTATTTTATTTTGTGTTTTCTTATGTTCCCCTGCAAATGGAACAGTGTCTGTGTTGAGTCCCTAGCATGTCTCAATTCAGACCAGCCACATTTCAAGTACTCAACGGCCAGATGTGTCTCATGGCCACCATATTGGACGGTGCAGGTATAGACATATTAACTACTTTAAATGTCCTCACAACAATCTTGGGAAGTAAGGGCTAGTCCTGTTGCTTTTTTTTTGTCTAGACGGAGTCTGGCTTTGTGACCCAGGCTGGAGTGCAATGGTGCGATCTCAGCTCACTGCAACCTCCGCCTCCCCGGATCAAGCTATTCTCCTGCCTCAGTCTCCCGAGTAGCTGGGATTACAGGCACCTGCCACCACGCCCGGCTAATTTTTGTATTTTAGTAGAGACAGGGTTTCACCATGTTGGCTAGGCTGGTCTCGAACTCCTAACCTCAGGTGATCCGCCTGCCTCAGCCTCCCAAAGTGCTGGGATTGCAGGAGTGAGTCACCACGCCCGGCCGTTGCCATTTCATAGATGAGAAAACAGGCACAGAAAGATGACGGGGCTTGTCCAAAGCCACAAGCTAGTGCAGGAGCAGGGATTTGAACCCAGGCCATCAGGCTCCTTGCAAGGAGAGCATAGATGGGTTTCTACATGGTCATTCATTAGGCTGGGTGAGTGTGAGTCCTTGGGGGTCCACCCCTACTCCCACCAGAAGTCAGTGGAGAGTGAATGCTAGTGATTCCTGAGAATATTGAAGGGAAAGCCCACAGTTGATTTCAAGAAAGACTGTGTGGGCGGGAGTGAAGAGATGTGAGAGAAAAGATTTTCCTCTTTCTTGCCACAGATTGCCAGGGAGTTTGAAAAATCCCCTTCTTCTTTCTTGCCAAAATTGCCAGGGAGTTGGAAAAATTCCCTTCCTCTTTCTTTCCACGGAGTGCCAGGGAGTTGGAAAAATCCCCTTCCTCTTTCTTTCCACGGAGTGCCAGGGAATTGGAAAAATCCCCTTGCTCTTTCTTGCCACAGAGCGCGAGGGAGTTGGGAAAATCCCCTTGCACCATGGGCTCTAGGCTGGTGGTTGCCACTGCTACTGGCTTCTTCATCACTGGGAAAGCAGACAGCTGGAGCGAGTTCCCTGTGAAGTTCCAGACCAAGAGGACGGATGTAGGAGGAGGACCTCTGTTTGTTCTGGGTTTTTTTGTTTGTTTGTTTGCTTTGGTTTTTGTGGGAGTTTTTGTTTTGTTTTTGAGACAAGGTCTTGCTCTGTCACCCAGGCTGGAGTGCAATGGCGTGATCACAGTCCATTGCAGCCTCCCTGGGGATCAAGCAATCCTCCCACCCCAGCCTCCTGAGTACTGGGACTACAAGTGCGTGCCACCACATGCCCAGCTAACTTTTGTATTTTTTGTAGAGACAAGGTTTCACCATATTGCCCAGACTGGTCTAGAACTCCTGGGCTCAAGTGATCCTCCCACCTTGGCCTCCCAAAGTGCTAGGATTACAGGTGTGAGCCACCACACCCGGCCGGGAGAGCCTCTCCTCAACAAGCATCTCCAGTGTGCCAGGCTCTGGAAGGAGAACTCTAGTCTCTCATTTTATGACCCTCCCTTTCCAAATGGGGAAACTGAGGCTCAGAGGAGACGTGTGACTCATCCAATATCACACAGAGGGGACGGGTGGAAAGATTTCCTCCCACCCCATCCCATGGCCACCCAATTCCCTTTCCAGAGGCAATGGTATTTATTGCCTTGTGGGTATTTCTCGACATATTCTAGGCATATACAAGCATTTACACACAGAATTTTTTTTTTTTACACAATGGTGGTACACTGTTCTGTATCTTATCTTTTATTTTACTTAACATTATTTTCAAGATTTTTCCAGATTAATATAAATAGATGTGCCTCCTTTTATTATTTTTATTTTTTTTCTCTCTTCCCTCCCTCCCTCCCTCCCTCCCTTCCTTCCTTCCTTCCTTTCCTTTCTTTCTTGAGACAGATTCTTACTCTGTCACTCAGGCTGGAGTGCAGTGGCCTGATCTTGGCTCACTGCAACCTCTGCTTCCCAGATTCAAGCGATTCTCCTGCCTCAGCCTCCTGAGTAGCTGGGATTATAGTCACTCGCTACCGCATCTGGCTAATTTTTGTATTTTTAGTAGAGACGGGGTTTCACCAAGTTGGCCAGGCTGGTCTGGAACTCCCGACCTCAGGTGATCCACCCACCTTGGCCTCCCAATGTGCTGGGATTACAGGTGTGAGCCACTGCACCCAGCTGATTTTATTTGTATAATGCCCATAAAGCATCAAACTGTGTGAGCACACCATCATAAGCGTAACCAGTTTCCTCCTGATAAACATTTAGGTTATTCCTAATGTTTCGCTGTTCCAAACACTACTGCAATTAACATCCTTGGGTAGACCTGACAACGGCCACAGGCGTCCACGTGTGTGAGATAAATTCCTGACAGAAAAACTCACCAAGTCGGAAGCGATTTGTCATTTAGAGAGACTTTCCAAATTGCACCCCAATTTCCTTCCCCTGCAACTGATCGACCAACCATTTCTCAAAAGGACTTTTTGAGCTTGAGCTCTCTCTCTCACTGTCTCTGTATTTTTTGAATGTTTGACAGTGAGAAGATAATCATGTCTGGCTTATGTAATTAAAATTAAATAAGCACTTCATTAAAAACACACAAACCCAAGAAGAAGAGAAACCAGCAAGGCCAGTTCAGGCAGATCCAGTCTGCCCCTTGTCACGCCTGCCTTGCCCCCAGCAAGCCCCACCTGAGGCTGAAGTCAGTTTCTCACACACGGACTTCAGACATCAAACCCTGGAAAAAATACAGGGAAGAGATTTTGTGACTTTTCCCCTCTGTGACTTTTCACATGGCCAGATCCTCTCACTCTCAGTTTTCCCTTTCTTTCTCCTTCTCCTCCCTTTTCTTCTTCCTCTAACTTCTGCTTTGGTGAGCTCTGTCATGAAAAAACACTTTAAGCCATGTCCAGTCTAATAAGTTATATAGAATCTGGCTTTGTGTGTGTGTGTGTGAGACACAGTCTCACTCTGTCACCCAGGCTGGAGTGCGGTGGCACAATCACAGCTCACTGCAGCCTCTGCCTCCCAGGTTCAAGTGATCCTCCTGCCTCAGCCTCCCAAGTAGCTAGTATTACAGGCATGCCACACCTGGCTGACTTTTTGTACTTTTAGTGAACGGGGTTTCCCCATGTTGGTCAGGCTGGTCTCAAACTCCTGACCTCAGGTGATCTGCCCGCCTCAGCCTCCCAAAGTGCTGGGATTACAGGCAGGAGCCACCGTGCTCAGCCGAATCTGGCATTTTTAACAGCAATTAGAGCTAGGAGCTTAGAAGTAGAAACTAGATGAGCAGAACAATAATGGATTATATTTTAAATACGTTAAGCTCTGTCTTTCTCTTCTCTTCGTGAACACAAGAAAGTAGCCATCTGGAGGGAGGTTGGAGGGGTTGTGGTGGGGAAGCGGGACTCTCAGGGCCCATAATAGGGTTTCAGAGCCCAAAAGGGGTAAGGAAGGTATCCCCTCAAGAAGATGGGAAGGGTGAACAGTGACAGCTGCAAAAGATTGGTTACTTTTAGGGGGATAGATCCACTAAGTAAATATATTACCAGCCTGGCCAACATGGCGAATCCCCGCCTCTACTAAAAATGCAAAAATTGGCCGGACATGATGGTGTGCACCTGTAGTTCCAGCTACTTGAGAGGCTGAGGCAGGAGAATCACTTGAACCAGGGAGGCAGAGGTTGCAGTGAGCCAAGATCGCGCCACTGCACTCCAGCCTGGGTGACAGAGTGAGACTCTGTCTCAAAACAAAAAAAAAAAATTAAAAAAAAGAACATTGGAAGCCAGATTTATTTATTTATTTATTTCCTTCTTTCTTTCCTTCTCTCTCTCTCTCTCTCTTTCTTTCTTTCTGAGACAGGGTCTTGCTCTAGCACCCAGGCTGGAGTGCAGGGGCACGATCATGGGTCACTGCAACCTCAGCCTCCATGGCTCAAGCAATCCTCCCACCTCAGCAGCCCCAAGTAGCTGAGACTACAGGCACTCACCACCATGCCTGGCTATTTTTTTTTTTTTTTTTTTTTGTATTTTTCGTAGAGATGAGGTTGCCCAGGATGATCTCGAATGCCTGGATTCAAGAGATCTATCCGCTTCAGCCTCCCAAGTGCTGGGATTACAGGCATGGGCCACCGCGCCCAGCCAAGTGGTAGGGTTCTTAAGAGCTGGGGTGAATGGGAGATTGTAGGTCATTTGTGGTTTGTTTGTTTGTTTTTTCTATCTCTAGTAATGGGTATAAGCAAGTCATTCGTGTTTTTTAATCAGCTTCACCCAGAGGAGAAGGCAACTTTCTTCTGTCTTCATGACAGGAGGTACTTTTACAACCTACCAAAGTTAGGCTCTCACCCTCCTGGGGGAGATGGGAGTGCTATCCCCTTTTATGTTTACATTTCAAAGAGATAGTTCCCTGTGGCCTGGTCACTCACACCTGTAATCCCAGAATTTTGCGAGGCCAAGGCTGGATGATTGCTTGTGCCCAGGAGTTCAAGACCAGCCTGGGCAACATAGTGAGACCCCATTTACTGGGCTATAAACTAGCAAGAGACTTTTAAAGAGGTTTATATATATCTCAAAGGGACAAAGGAATAATTTACAATGGGTGGGGCATACTGGCTCACACCTGGAATCCCAGCACTTTGGGAGGCCAAGGCAGGCTGATCATGAGGTCAGGAGTTTGAGACCAATCTGACCAACATGGTGAAACTCTGTCTCCACTAAAAATTGGCCGTGTGTAGTGGCACGCACCTGTAGTCCCAGCTACTCAGGAGGCTGAGGCAGGAGAATCTCTTGAACCTGGGAGTCGGAGGTTGCAGTGATCACGCCACTGCACTCCAATGTGGGCGACAGAGTGAGACTCCATCTCAAAAAAAAAAAAAAGGAAATAATTATTTACAGTGTAAAGTTTTCTTAAGCAAATGCTCTAAGAAGAGGGAGGTAAGGGGCCTCTGTGGTTAGACCCTCTGGATTCTGAGGGCCTTAGAGACAGGAGGAAGCCTGTCTAAAGCTTAGTTAAGCTGAGGGAGATGTTATGGCAGCGTTGGAACACTCTGTAAAGTTGACCTGCCCGCCTTCAAATCTGAGCTCCACTGCTTAATAGCTGGGTGACCTGGGGCAAGTTTCTCAACCTCTCTAGGCCTGATTTCCCCATCTTGTAAAATGCAGATGATTCACACTAACCTCACAGGATGGTTGTGTAGATTAAATATATTAATCCAAGTACGACGCTGAAAACAGTACCTGGCACATAATAAATGTATTATTTGCTGTGTGTTAATTACTTCACCATTCTGAACATTGTTAAAACATGTGCGATGAAAGAAGAGACCCCCCAAACAGGCATTGTGTGAGCAACATGGCTGTCTATTCACTTGGGTGCAGACGGGCTGAGGCCGAAAAGGTCATCAGCGGAGGGCAGTGGGAATAGGGGTTGGTTTTATAGGTTGGGGCAAGTGGTCAGTTAAAGGTGGTAATCTATTTTAGGGAGGGGAAGGGCGACGGGGGATGTATGGTCACAAGGGTGGGGGTCATCTGTTACACACAGGCATGATCATAAGGGTGGGGGGGTATCGGTTGCAAGCAGAGGGGAGGATGAGGTAAATTACATAGTTGT
This sequence comes from Aotus nancymaae, assembly GCF_030222135.1. Lineage (NCBI taxonomy): Eukaryota > Metazoa > Chordata > Mammalia > Primates > Aotidae > Aotus > Aotus nancymaae. The sequence goes on along the minus strand of NW_026988441.1, from coordinate 11,195,262 downwards.
AACTATGTGATTTAGGTGGTGGGGGTCCTGAGAAACCTAATGTCTGGGGGGAAATTCTGCAAGGCTGAGCAGGAACAATGGTTGCAGGTTGCAGGGGGAGAGCAATTAGTTGAGGCAGGAACAAGTTGTTTCACTTCTTTCTGTGGCCACCTGGTTACTTGTGGTTACCTCAGACTTTCTGCCTTCTAGGGACCATACAGAGGTGTACGTGCAGGTCACCAAGGCTATAATGACCAGGCTGGGACTCAGAGGCCTAACAATCATCCCGTCTGAAAATATGTAGAAAAGTCAAGGAGATGATGGCTGCAAACCGACAGCATAGACCTGGCATCTGGTAAGACTGTCTTTACTCATTAACACAGCTGGGCACAGTGGTGGCTCACATCCGTAATCCCAGCACTTGGGAGGCAGAGCCAGGAGGATCACCTGAGACCCGGAGTTCGAGACCAGTCTGGGTAATATAATGAGACGCCAATCTCTACAACAAAAATAGTTAAATTAAAATTTAAAAAATCACTAACACTCCCAACACTGTATTTACCATCACTGACTTTCCATCCATGCATGTATTACAGTATATGTGTTTCAGAATAAGAGCTCATGCTCTTATTAATGTTCTATTCTCTTGCTATTATCATTATTTGCTATTGTTTTGTTGTTACCTCACACTGTAAGGTCTTTTAGGCTGACGACTGTGCCATGGACTGCATGGTAACCTCTGTGACCTGCACATACACCTCCAGATGAGTTCCTGGAACTAGAAAGCCTGAAGCAGCTGGAAAACCCCAAAAGGAAAAGAATGACCAAGCCCTGTGGCGCCTAATTAACTCTGAGATATTCTTCTGTTGTTCCTTATTCCCACTTCAACTGATAAGGCAACTGGACTTTGTAACTGACTTTGCTTAACTGATAGGTCAGCCTCATGACTCCAGGCCCTATGACCCCCTCGCAGCTTGCAAAACCTACCCTGAACTGTAACCTGTAACTTTCCACTGCCCTACCCCAAACCTATAAAACCAACTCCTATCCCACCACCCTCCACTCTCTTTTCAGACTCACTCCACCTGCACCCAGGTGAATAAATAGCCATGTTGCTCAGCAAAGCCTGTTTGGGGGGGTCTCTTCATTCAGAGTGTGTTTTAACACACATGACTCCCCATTATTGATAGTCATATTGGCAATATACTGTTAGGATCTCACTATTCCCCATATCTGATCATCTTCCCATCAAGCAGTCACAAAGCCGACCAGGAATTCTCATTCCCAAGCCAGGCTTGTCCCCTCCAGGACCTCTAGGGCCAGACCTTCACCTGATTGGGAGGAGACAAAGGTGGGGCTCAAGCCCTAGATCCCCAACACCAAGCAAAGATGGACAGCAGCACCCTCAGGACCTATGGACAAGGGGGATACAGGAGGTGAACCCACTTAATGACTCTTAGTAACCCAGATGAGGCCGGGTGCAGTGGCTCCTGCCTGTAATCCCAACACTTTGGGAGGGCAAGGCAGGAAGACTGGACAACATAGCAAGACCTCATCTCTACAAAAAATAAAATCAGCCAAGTATGATGGGGGTGAGCCTGTCATTCCAGCTACTTGGGAACCTGAGGCAGTACTTGGAGGTTGCAGTGAGCTATAATTGGGCCACTGTACTCCAGCATGGGTGACAGAGACCCTGTCTCTAAAAAAATCCAGATGGCTAGCTGGATGGCAAGGCAGGTGGAGCCTAGGGAGCATGCACAAACTCATTAAACAAAGACAAAGCTCTCTGCTCCCTGGCATTGCTAAAAGCCCCATTCACCCCTCTATGCCACTTAATGGTTTCACCCGGTCTCCCACTCCCCAGTGGGACCACCCACATGTGGGCTAGACCATGTGGGTCAACCATGGCCTGGTACAGTGACTCACGCCTGTAATCCCAGCACTTTGGGAGGCCAAGGTGGGCAGATCACGAGGTCTGGAGATAGAGACCATCCTGGCTAACACAGTGAAACCCCATCTCTACTAAAAACACAAAAATTAGCTGGGCATGTTGGCACGCGCCTGTAGTCCCAGCTACTTGGGAGGCTGAGGCAGGAGAATCGCTTGAACCCAGGAGGTGGAAGTTGCAGTGAGCCGAAATTGTGCCATTGCACTCCAGCCTGGGCGACAGAGCGAGACTCCTCAAAAAAAAAAAAAAAAAAAAAAAGTCCAGCAGTGACTGTCCCCAGGGCTGTTGCGCTAGCCTGATAGCTCTCCCTTTAAAGCTCTGAGATGTCCACCCTAGCTCAGCTAAAGAGACTATTGTGAGAAAGAAGTGGAACTGACTCCCTTAAAGCACTATACAAAGTAATTAAATCTTTATTGAGGCCTTTATGTGCCAGAAACTGATCACACACAGGCGTAAGGTATGGTCCCTGCCCTGAGGAGCTCATAGTCCAATAAGGAAGAGAGATGGGGATCCGATTCCTCGAAGATGGGGGCAGGAGGGGAGGCAGTGCTTGGGGGGGAGCCACTGTCCCACCCACCCCACCCTCCATAGTCCAGGCCGAAGAGAGTAGGAAGCTCAGCATCGTCTCCCACCTTCCCTGTGACAGCTGACTTCTCTCACTCTGTCATAGCATCACAAGAGGACAAGTGGAGACATAAGGATGAGACAGATACAGGTGCCGTCCTCAGAAAGCTAGAACACCCCTGGCAGGATATATACAACAGTAATTTTATTTCCAGAAGCCGCAAACCAGTGCAGCAGAAGCTGGGGATACTGAGGCATGTTGGAAGAACAGGGGCTGGGCCAGCCCAGTCCAGTGGTGAAAACAGGAAGTGATGGGAAGAGGGATACCCAGAGCCAGAGAAGTAGGTGAGAGGGAAATTTCCAGGTGGGAAAGCTCACAGCAGGGCACCCGCAGCCACGGTCAACAGAAGGGCCGCCAATCCAGTCGTGGGAACCACACAGCCTTTACTATGGGGCTTCTGGGGCTCCCCTTTTGCAGGATACTGCCCCGAATTACTGCGGTCCTGGTGGCCAGCAGCACCGCCGGTCAACCTGGGCTCCTCATCCCTAGAGGCCTCTTCTACTCCCTGTCTCGGAGTCTGGCTGGTTGGGGCTGGCATGGGTTTGGTGGTGGATGTGGGTCTCACTGGGGCCGAGGTAGACGTGGTGACCGGTGTGGTTGAAGCCACAGATATGGGTGAGGCCACAGTCGTGGCCCCTGGAGGGGGGATCCGGACAAGGGGTGGGATTCGAGGGGCAAAGTAGGTCTTGTTGCGGAGGTCAGAGTTACAGCGAGACCCCTGGCAGCAGGAGCCACTGAGCGTGAACCCTGGGCCTGTTACTCCATCCCGAGTGCAGAACTCATCCCGGACACAGCCCCGGACTGGCAAGGACACGGTCACATTAGCTGCAGGAGGGAGACACAGATAGGTCAGTGGCTGGAGGGAGAGAGGTTGGCACAGCCAGAACAAAACTTGGAGGCATCAGACAAGAAAGAGAACCTGACCAGGCACAGTGGCTCACGCTTGTAATCCCAGCACTTTGGGAAGCCGAGGCAGGTGGATCACCTAAGGTCAAGAGTTTGAGACCAGCCTGGCCCAAACGGTAAAACCCCGTCTCTACTAAAAATACAAAAAGTAGCTGGGCATGGTGGTGGCACGCCTATAATCCCAGCTACTTGTGGTGGGGAGAGGGGCTGAGGCAAAAGAATCACTGGAACCTGGGAGGCAGAGGTTGCAGTGAGCCGAGATCATGCCACTGCACTCTAGCCTCAGAGACAGAATGAGACTCTGTCTCAAAAAAATAAATAAATAAAAACAACAGAGAACTCCCAATATGAGACAGAAGGGGTCGCATCCATTTATGCCAAAATCTCAACTTAGGTCCTACTATGAGAAACAGACAGATTCACTGTCTTTGGCACACGGTGTATTAACATTTCCCATTGTGCTTTGAATGGAAATGTGTGTAGGCTGAACTAAAAGTAAGGCTTAAAACAAAGGTTTGGACTGAGATGCACGACCCTTTACAAGACCACAGGGCAGAACAAACTTCTTCTACAACCCTCTCACCATTTTCCTTCTAGCCTTCACCCCTGCTTTTACTTCTCCACCAGAATTTAGTCTTAGAGTCAGAGCTACATCTTCCCACCGGGCACAGTGGTTCACGCCTGTAATCCCAGCCCTCCTGGAGACCTAGGCAGGGGGAATGCTTTAGTCCAGCAGTTTAATATCAGCCTGTGCAACAAGGCAAGACCCCACTGTTACCAAAAATAAAAGTAAGCAGTCGTGCAGGTGCACCCCTGCAGTCCCAGCTACTTGGGAGGCTGTGGCAGGAGGTAGAGGTAGAGGCTGCAGTGAGCTATAATCGCACCACTGCACTCCAGGCTAGGTGACAGAGCAAGACCCTGTCTTTAAAAAACAATACTGCCGGGCGCGGTGGCTCACGCCTGTAATCCCAGCACTTTGGGAGGCCGAGGTGGGTGGATCACGAGGTCAAGAGATCGAGACCATCCTGGTCAACATGGTGAAACCCCGTCTCTACTAAAAATACAAAAAATTAGCTGGGCATGGTGGCGCGTGCCTGTAATCCCAGCTACTCAGGAGGCTGAGGTAAGAGAATTGCCTGAACCCAGGAGGCGGAGGTTGCGGTGAGCCGAGATCGCGCCATTGCACTCCAGCCTGGGTAACAAGAGCGAAACTCCGTCTCAAAAAAAAAAAAAAAAATACTAATAATAAATAAAAAAGAATTACATCTCCCATAGTATACCTCGCTAGTGATGGAGTTTAAAGAATTTCATTTTCCATGGTTACATCTCTCAGTACTCAGGTGGGATCCCTTGAGTTTTAATGGCTAAGAACTAGAGATTCCCCACAGTGCCTGGGCAGAAGCTAAGAGGCTTAAATACATTTCTCACTGTATGTACCCCCATTCTGTACCTGGCAGCCCTCTATGGAAATGTATTTTCCCCCAAAACACTCTGGGCCAAAGCATCCCTATCCCCACGCTAATAATATGTTGGGGGAAGGGACTGCATTTTTCATGATGCCTTACGATACAAGCACTTAGGCCCCACGGTTCCCAAAATGTGTTGCAGGTGAAGGAAACCCTTTGCGTAAAGGGCTCCCTGCCGCCCAGGATGCTTCAGAAAGGCCACCACAACTCCTACAGGTCCCGTGCTCCGGGGCTCGCTCACCTGCCGTCAAGGTGACGTTGCCGTCGAAGCAGCCCTTGTAGACATGATCGCTGGCGTTGTAGCAGCTCACGACCGGCGGCGCCGTATCCTGGCACTTCTCGCGGCTCAGCCCCACGCAGCTGTAGCACTCCACGCCGTTGGGCGCGTATGCACTCTCATTACCTGCGAAGGGGGCCGAGAGGAAGGAAAGGCGTCGAGAGGGATCCGGAAACGCAGCTTGGCCTCTAGCTCCGCCCCTAAAGCGTGGCCCCCGCACTATCAATGACCCCGCCTACTCATAGCCCCGCCCCAGCGTGCAACTTCCCGATACCTACAGCCAGGAAGTCCCACCTGCTGCCTCTTGGCCCCGCATTCGAGTGTGACCCCACCCCCAGCACCCAGGCCGAGTACTCCTGTCTCCGCCCCGGCTCCGCCTCCATATGGGCGTGCCCGAATATAGCTCCGCCCCCGCGGCTACAGCCCCGCCCCCACGGACCTGCCGGGTCGAGCGCCTGCGAGGTGAGGTTGAGTTTGGCGTTGCAGCGGTCCTGGGAGCATTGCTGCAGCTGGATGAACGCCAGAAGCCCGTGAAGATCCAGGCCGCGGTCATTCTTACCGGGGAGTCCCGAACCGCAACCCCGCACTGCCACCGAGAATTGTCCATGGACTGGGGAGAGGCACGGGGGCGGGATTAGCTGTGGGCACGGTCTCAGATGGGGCGTGGCCCAGAGTTGGGTAAGGTCTGGGAGGGGCGGGGCCTCAAATAGGCCAACGCCAGAGGATGGACAAGCCGGGTCGGGTGGACGGGCGCCCCCAAAGAGCAGCTCAGAGGGGAAAGAACGACCGAAGGAGGAAGGGGCGGGGTCTTGGAACAGGGGCTGAACCTCAAAGAGCTGAGTCCAAGGAGAGAGCTCGGTTGACAGGCAGGGATGGGGAGGTCTCAGTGGTGGAGCAGAAAAGGTGCATAGGACGTGGCCTAGTCCCAAACCCGAGCTCTCCCAATCCGCCCCACCCAGTTCTCAACTCTCTGCCCCTCGCCCTAGTAATCGTTAATAGAGAAGGCCTGGCCTGAGAGGAGGGGCGAGGCTGTGTTGTAGGGCCCCGGCAAGGCTGCAAGGGAGGGATAGGGCCGCGTTAAAGGAGCGTGGCCAGATACAGAAAGGACTATAAGAAGGCGGGGCTGGGCCGGAGGAGCCTGCAGGGGAGCGCGTGGCCCGGGGTCCCCACTCACTGGTCTCCACCGCCCCCACGGCCTCGGTGCAGACGTCCACGCCCGGCGCGCACTTAACCGTCTTCATCTTATGCGGGGAGCATCCGTCATCTGCTTTCTGCACGCAGCTGTAGCACTCCAGGGCCTGCGCTCCTGGGGTCGGGGGGCCAAGTAGACCTGAGTCCTCCTTGCGAAAGCCTCCACCCCCAAGGGTGAAATAGTCCTTCCCATGCCCTCTGTCCCGGGATGAGACAGCCTTACTTCACACACTCTTCCAGAGCAGGAGTAAGGAAAAGCTTTCCACAAATCTGGAAACACGGGAATCACTGACCTTTTTTTCCTTCACACCCCCTATGCCCACCGTGGGCGCATCCTTCCTACAGCCCCGTATGCCCACCGCAGGCGATCCCTGCCATGGAGCCCCTCATCCCAGGGTAGGAGGGATAGCTCCTCAGAGCTTTCTGCTCAGAATGAGAGAACTTTTCCCACAGCACACTGCTCAGTGAGGGATCCCTTTCCACAGCCCCCTTCTGCTCAAATGAGAGAACTCTGCCCACAGCTTCTCTGCCGAGGACAGGAGACTTCTTTCCACAGCTTCAGGATGGGAGAATTTTGCCCACAGTCCCCCCAGTCCGTGGTGGGGAACCTTTCCTACTGCCAATGGTGGGGGACCCTTCCCACTGCCTCCTCTGCTCAGGATGGGGGAACTTTGCCCACAGTGCCCTCTGCTCATATGGGGGAGCCTCCTCTCTAGGAGCCCCCACTCTACTCCCTCCACCTCTCTGGGCAGCAGACCCACCTCCGTGAAGCAGCAGTAGCAGCAGCAGCCTGCCTGCAGTCCAGATCACAGCCTGGGCACCTGCCTTCCTAGCGGGGTCCATGGCTCCGTCCTGCTCCCTTGGCGTCCCCCCTGGGTGTGCCGCCTCCCAGCCTGGGCCCTCTTACCTGAGCCCAGGATGAGTAACCTAGCCCCAGGCAACCCTGGCCTTGCCCAACCGGGCCAACTCAGCGTCCGGGCTGTGGGATGGGACCCGCCCCTAGGCGCGTCATCCACTGGGAGAGCGGTCCCTGCCCTGTGCAGTTGCCAAGAAGGGAAAGGGTGGGAGCTGAGGCTCTCTGACAGCTCGCGGGAGAAAGTCTGTGTGTCTGGAGTGGGAGAGTCGTGGGGCTTAAAGAGAGGCTGGGGCTACTCTACTCGACATTCAGCGTTCTGTAACTGTTAAATGAGCATCTATGGTGTGCCTGGCTTTGGTCTGGATGATGCTGGAGATGAAGACAGAACGAGCGCCTGTCCTGGCAGAGCTCACAGTCTGATGGGGGAAGACAGATCCTAACCAAATAATCATAGGGATTGTTTACCGTGGAGACTAAGACAATGAAGGAGGAAGTGCAATGATACAAGGAGATGTGGAGTCTAGAAGTGGGGGCTGGTGGGTGAGGGCTTCCTCAAGGTTATCTGAGATGTAGCCTCAGGAGCATGCAGGATTTAGCCAGCTAGAGCAGGTCAAGAGAGGGGCACAGCCCTTTACAAGCAGAGGGAACAGCACGTGGGCACACCTGGAGGTGGGAGGTAGCATGGACCATTCAAACACGGAAAGGAGAGTAGTGCTCCTGAGCTCAGAAGGCCGCGGGGAGAAGGGCAGGAACTGAGATGAAAGAGTCAGGCAGAGGCCAAGATCGTTCAGGGCATCAGAGGTCCCGACAAGAGATTTGGATTAATTCTGAGAATAGTGGAGTATCTTTAGGAGGGTCTAAATGAGCTGGAGAACATGATCACATTTGCTTATTAATATGATCAAACTGAGAAATAGTGCAGCTAGCCATCAAAAAGTAAATGGAGGCCAGGCACGGTGGCTCACGCCTGTAATCCCAGCACTTTGGGATGCCAAGGCGGGTGGATCACTTGAGATCAGGAGTTTGAGACCAGCCTGGACAACATAGTGAGACCTCATCTCATTTTATTTAAAAAAAAACAAAAAACACTTTGTGTTGAGTTTAGAAAGCCTTAAAACAAAATATACTGTGTAACTCCATTTATATGAAGTTCCAAAACAGATAAAACTAACCAGTGGTGATAGAAATCAGAACAGGTGTTACCTCTGGGAGGGTATTTCCCCAGAAGGAGCAACAGGGAGGAGCCCCCACAATCTTCATCTAGGTGGCAGCTGCACGTGTGTAAAGATACGTAGAGAATCACTGACTTATGCATGTCACTGGACATATGTTATTCTTCAATAAAAACAAGGTAAGAGGCCGGGCACAGTGGCTCACACCTATAATCCCAGCACTTTGAGAGCCCAAGGCAGGCAGATCACCTGAGGTTGGGAGTTCTAGACCAGTCTGACCAACATTGAGAAACCTGATCTCTACTAAAAATACAAAATTAGCTGGGCCTGGTGGTGTGCACCTGTAATCCCAGCTACTCGGGAGGCTGAGGGCAGGAGAATCGCTTGAACTCGAGGCGGACGTTGCATTGAGCCGAGATTGCATCATTGCACTCCAGCTTGGGCAATAAGAGCAAAACTCCCTCTCGAAAAAACAAAACAAAAAACAAAAACGTAAGATAAGAATGTCATTGTGGCCTCTGTGTAAAAAAGGAAAATGATTCAGCTGGACGCGGTGGATCCCGCCTGTAATCCCAGCACTTTGGAAGGCCGAGATGGGCGAATCACCTGAGGTCAGGAGTTTGAAACCAACTCGGCCAACACGGCAAAACCCAGTCTCTACTAAAAGTACAAAGATTAGTGGGGCACAGTGGTGGGTGCCTATAATCCCAGCTACTTGGGAGACTGAGGCAGGAGAATTGCTTGAACTGGGGAGGCGAAGGTTGCAGTGAGCCAAGATCACGCCATTGCACTCCAGCCTGGGCGACAGAGCAAGATTCCATCTTTAAAAAAAAAAAACACAAACAAACAAACAAAAACAGAAAATTACTCTAGAAGGGGTGAGAGAGAAGGCTAGGAAACCAACAAGGGGCCAGGTAGTTTTCCAGGGAAGAAAGAGAAAGGCAGCCCCTGACAGCTGGGAGTTGCCCTGGCACACACAGTGAAGCCATGGAGCTCAGCTGCACTTAGATAATCTCACAGAGCACCAGCCTTGGACAAGCCACACTGTGACAGTAAAGGATCAAGAAAAAAAAAATCAATAGCCTGGGCAACACTTCGAAACTTCATCTCTACTAAAAACACAAAAAGTTAGCTGGGCGTGGGGGCGTGCTCCTATAATGCCAGCTACTGGGGAGGCTGAGCTGGGAGAATCACCTGAGCCCGGGAGGTTGAGGCTGCAGTGAGCTGAGATTGTACCACTGAACTCCAGCCTGGGCAACCAGAGTGAGACCCTGTCTCAAAAAAAAAAAATCAAGACCAATCCATAACCATGTCTGAACACAGAAACAAGCTCACTGTATGAACCGCAGAATGACTAAGCAGCCTCATATCCTGGCTAATATAAATGACTGCTTATATTATATTTTATTGTATTAAAGTTACAACTTTAGCCTCACTTTGTTTCTCCGGCCTCATAAATGAGATTTATGCAAATGCTCAACACAGCATTACTCCTTCTCTGTAACAGTATCCAAGCCGGAACCAGGCTCCACTTCCTTGCGCTATTCCCAAGACCACCACACAGAAGCCAAAACCTTAAAATCAATCCTTTCTGGCCAGGTACTCATGCCTGTAATCCCAGCACTTTGGGAGGCTGAGGTGGGTGGGTCATCTGAGCTCAAGAGTTAGAGACCAGACTGGCCAACACGGTGAAACTCCGTCTCTACTAAAAATACAAAAAATTAGCTAGGTGTGGTGGCACACACCTGTAAACCCAGCAACTCAGGAGGCTGAGACAGGAGAATCTCTTGAACATGGGAGGTGGAGTTTGCAGTGAGCTAAGATCATGCCACTGCACTCCAGCCTGGGTGACAGAGCAAGACTCTGTCTCAAAAAAAAAAAAAAAAAAAATTCCAGCCGGGCGCAGTGGCTGACACCTGTAATCCCAGCACTTTTCGAGGCCAAAGCGGGTGGATCACCTGAGGTCAGGAGTTAGAGACCAGCCTGGCAAACATGGTGAAACTCTAACTCTACTAAAAATACAAAAATTAGCCAGACATGGTGACGGGTGCCTGTAATCCCAGCTATTTGGGAGGCTGAGGCAGGAGAATCGCTTGAACTGGGAGGTGGAGGTTGCAGTGAGCTGATATCATGCCACTGCACTCCAGCCTGGGCAACAAAGAGTGAAACTCTATTTAAAAAAAAATCAGTCCTATCTAATACCCTTTTACTTAGACACCTCAGTTACCTCATGGAGTGCTTTCTCCCTCATTGCAAGAGGCAATAAACCCAACTTGTTCAACCACAGGTGTGTCCGTGGTGGAGAACACAGACACAGGCGAGAGCTGATGTACTTGACTGAGAGTGTCCCAAAGGAAAGATCTAAAATATTTCAGGAGGAAGAACAGGTAGGAATTGCTGATGGAGCCAACGTGAGGGAAGAGGAAGTGGGAGGTTTCCAAGCTGATTCCAGAGAGTTCTCCCCATAAACCATGTCGTGACATTAATAACAATGGTAACAAAAGTAATAATAACAACGGTGACTGAGTATCGAGTGTTTGTTTCCCAGAAACTGTTTTGAAAGGAGCATGCATTACCTCATTTCATCCTCACCTGTACGTGTGGTTATTATCATTTATCAACCACCTGCTCCGTGCTTAGCACCTTCTGTGAATCCTCTCTGAATGTCATCACAGCTCTGCAGAGAGAACTCAGTCTTATTTCACAGCTGGGGAGACTGAGGCTGGGAGAGACTTGGAAGTGGCAGAACTGGGATTTGAATCCAGGGCTGTCTCCAAAGGTCCTCATGCCACTTCCCAAAGTCAGAGCCTCACTTTGAGCCTGAGACTGTATTTTGCAATGACCCTTAGTTTTGGAGACGGAGAGGCATGGATTTGAATACGAACTCTGCTCCTAATCTGCTGTGTGTCTTGATCAAGTGGCTCCAATTCTTTGATATTCAGAGGCCTCCTGTCTAAACAAAGACGGTAACAAAAGCACATGTATTCATGCTTCCTCTGTGCCAAGCTGCATTCCACACCCTTTCCACACAATCCTATGAGAGATTTCTATGATGGTCAATTTACAAATGGGGAAATCAAGGCAGAGATGGGGGTGCTTAACCACTTGCTCAGGGTCACACAGCCAGGAAGTGGTGGAGAGGTTATTTGAGCTCAGGCAGTCTGGTTTAACTAACTATACCTACAGTTAGGTACATGGGTCCATTGGGTAGCAGCTGTGAAGCTTTGACAATGACTTGGCCTCTGTGTGCCTCAGTGTCCTCATCCTCATCCATAAAATGAGGATCTTAATAGTATCTACCCCACAGAGCTGTTATGGGCATCAATGTTAAATATATGTAAAATGATTAAAATGGGGTCCAGTTCTAGGAGCTATGAAAGTATTAGCTTTGCCAGGCACGGGGGCTCACACGTGGAATCCCAGCACTTTGGGAGGCCAAGGCAGGAGGATCACAAGGTCAGGAGTTTAAGACCAGCCTGGCCAATATGGCAAAACCCAGTATCTACTAAAAATACAAAAAAATTGCCAGGTGTGATGACCTGTGCCTGTAATCCCAGTTACTTGGGAGCTGAGGCAGGAGAATCGCTTGAGTCGGAGGTTGCAGTGAGCTGAGATCACGCCACTACACTCCAGCCTGGTGAGAGAGAAAGACTCAGTCTCAAAAAAAATATTAGCTTTTATTACTACTAATAATAGGTTAAGGGCTGAGCACAGCGGTTGGTGCCTATAATCCCAGAACTTTGTGGGGGCTAAGGCGGGCAGATCACTTGAGCCCAAGAGTTTGAGACCAACCTGGGCAACATGGTGAAACTTCATCTCTACAAAAAATACTAAAATTAGCCAGGTGTGATGGTGCGCACCTGTAGACCCGACTACTCAGGAGGCTGAGGTGGGAGGATCACATTGAGCCTGGGAGGTCGAGGCTGTAGTAAGCTGTGACTATGTCACTGCACTCCAGCCTGGGTGACAGAGAGAGACCCTGTCTCAACAATAATAATTTAAATAGATTGTTAGTATTACTATTAATAGCCCCCACACAGGGTAGTCAGCTCTTATACAAGCAATCTCGCCTTGAATTCCTAACGAGGGGGTAGAGAAGAGCGTCTGTTTCATAGAGGAACAAACTGAGAGCCAGAGAGAGGACGGTATCTGTTCAAGCTCACACAGCAAAGGAAGCGGCAGAGTCAGAAGTCAGACCCGGCTGCATGGGGCTGGCTCACTGTCTGATGAGACAAGCAGTGGTCGTGTCCATAAAGATATTATCTGTTCCCCAGACCCTGTGAGGCACCCTGGTTCCCAACAATGACGAGCATGTCAGTCACCTAGGTGAGGTCGCTTGGCATCGTGCTGAAGCTGAGAGAGAGAAAGTGAATGACTTCCTGTGAACTCATTCAGCACTGGCCCCTGCCTCCCTGCCTCCCAGCCTTGGAATCTCAGCCCCGATTCTTGCTTTGCTGTGTGATGCTGCATGAATGCTTTCACATCTCTGAGCCTCCAAGGTGTCTTTTAAATTAAATTTAATTATTATTTTTTGAGACAGAGTCCCGCTCTGCCTCCCAGATTGGGGTGCAGTGGTGCGCTCTCAGCTCACTGCAACCTCCGCCTCCCCGGTTCAAGCGATTATTCTGCCTCAGCTTCCCAAGTCGCTGGGACTATAGACTACAGGTATGCACCACCATGCCAGCTAATTTTTTTTTTTTTTTTTCAGTAGAGACAGGGTTTCACCATGTTAGCCAGGATGGTCTCCGTCTCCTGATCTCGTGATCCACGAGGCCTCCCAAAGTGCTGCTGGGATTACAGGCGTGAGCCACTGCGACCGACTGAGGGGTCTTTTTTATAATAACAGAAGGAGTGTCTTTCATGGTAGAGTGAGACAGTGGGCAAAATATCGAGTCTGGAAGTGGACAGACACGTTTTAATCCTACTTCTGCCACCCTCTTGCTGTGCAACCTCAAGCAACTCGATCTTCTTCTCTGAACTTCAGCTGAAAACCCCTACCTCCTGAGGTGACAGAGCGAGGACCCAGCAAGTGACAGGCAGGGTGAGACTAGCATTATTATTGTGTGCTGCTCTGAAGCAGGAGGCCCTGCAGGTCCCAGTTGTGTGGGAGAGTTTCAGGGAGGAACCCCAACTGGCCAGACCAGAAGAACTAGCGTCGCAGGAGGGAGTGGGACCCAGGGTGGAGAGGTACCTCTTGCTCAGGCCTGCCCGGATTCTGGGCGCTGACCCCCGCCTGGCCTGTGACCAGGGAACAGAAAGAGGTTTGAATGCAGGGCACCACTTAAGCCCACTGTGTGGTAGGTGGCTGGCTTTTCGAGATTCTTTGCAGACTTCATGGCAAAGAATCTAGAATCTGGTTCAGGGGCTGGTGCAGAGGTGGCCCCCAGCACCAGAGATCACTCCCTGGCCTCAGACAAGCCCAGGACCACATTCACTCTGGGTTTCTTGTCTCCCTGTGGCAGAGCAGGCTCTGAGCCCTGTGAGGTTCCCAGCCTGACTCTGGCCCACTTCCTCTGCACATACCATCTGGGACAAGTTAGGGAAGGAGTGGAGTCGGGGACAGGGCTGACTATATAATTTTCGGGGTCCAGTGCAAAATGAAATGTAGAGACCTGGTTCAAAAGGCAGGAAAGAGTGCTGTTGAAGGTACTAAAATAGAAATACTTTTTCCTTTCTTCTGCCTCAATCTTTTTTTTCTTTTTTGAGATGGAGTCTCACTCTTGTTGCCCAGGCTGGCGTGCAATGGCACGATCTCAGCTCACTGCAACCTCTGCCTCTTGGGTTCAAGCCATTCTCCTGCCTCAGCCTCCCAAATAGCTGGGATTACAGGCATGCTCCACTACATCCGGCTAATTTTGTATTCTTGATAGAGACAGGGTTTCTCCATGTTGGTCAGGCTAGTCTTGAACTTCCAACCTCAGGTCATCCGCCTGCCTTGGCCTCCCAAAGTGCTGGGATTACAGGTGTGAGCAACCACGCCTGGCCTTTTTTTTTTTTTTGAGACAGTCGCCCTCTGTCACCCATGCTGGAGTGCAGTGGCACAATCACAGCTCACTGCAGCCTCTATCCCCCAGGCTCAATCAATCCTCCCACCTCAGCCTCCCAAGTAGCTGGGACTACAGGTGTGTGTCACCATGCTCAGCTAATTTTAATTTTTTTTTTTAGAAACGGGGTCTTGCTATGTTGCCCAGGCAGGTCTCAAACTCCTTGGCTCAAGTGATCTTCCTGACTCAGCCTCCCAAAGTGCTAGGATTACAGACATGAGCCACTGCGCCCGGCCCTCAGTCTAACCCTTCATGGTGTTTCATGTTACATTCTCTTGGGCACAGAGATACTCGTAGGACCAACACAGATAGATATTCAGTGGTGGCTAGAGACCCTGCCCCACAACGTGAGCAGCCTGACTGGGATCCCCTTCCCACCAGTTGCCCACTGCCATGTTCCACCCCAACATACCATGAGGCACAAGTACCCAACCCTGATCTTCTTGTGGCATGCCTCCAACAGGGGTGGAGGGTGCCAGTGATCACGAGGCAGAGTTAAGAAGGGGACAGGCCAGGCGTGGTGACTCATGCCTATAATCCCATCACTCTGGGAGGCCAAGATGGATGGATCATTTGAGATCAGAAGTTCAAAACCAGCCTGACCAACATGGTGAAACCCCATCCCTACCAAAACTACAAAAATTAGCCGGGTGTAGTGGCCAGCGCCTAAAACCCCAGCTACTCCCGAGGCTGAGGGTCAAGAATCACTTGAACCTGGGAGGCAGAGGTTGTAGTGAATGGAGATCGTGCCACTGCACTCCAGCCTAGGTGACTGAGTGAGAGTTCATCTCAAGAAAAAAAAAAAAGTGGGGGACAGGAGTGGGAACTTGTCCCAGAGAGGTGGGGCTGCCTATGAAGTGAGGCTCTAATCCACATGCTTTCATTGTCCCATCGTCTAAGCTTACCCAGCAGAAATTCAGGCTGGGCGTGGTGGCTCACGCCTGTAATCCCTGCACTTTAGGAGGCTGAGGCGGGTGGATCACGAGATCAGGAGTTCAAGACCAGCCTGACCAACATGGTGAAACCCGTCTATACTAAAAACAAAAATTAGCTAGGCGTGATAGCAGGCGCTTGTAATCCCAGCTACTCAGGAGGCTGAGATTGCAGTGAACCTGGGAGGCAGAGATTGCAGTGAACCAGGATTGAGCCATTGCACTCCAGTCTGGGTGACAGAGTGAGACTCCGTCTCAAAAAAACAAAAAAACCCCGGAAATTCAAAGATAAATTTAAGAATTTCTACACAGTGACCACAGAGCATTAAACCCAAGAACAGGACTCTTCTGAACACAGAGAGCTGTCGTCTACAGTGGTCAGATGTCCATGAAGTGGGATTCGGTATTGCAGACGGGCTGGGGGATGAACTGATCCGAGAATCCAGATGTCTCACACTGGAAGGTGGAGGCCAGGGGACACCTAGAGTCCCAGAGGACCTAGGAATTCAGGTGTCTGCACTCCCGGGACTCAGAGCACTATACCTGGGTCCTCGAGGGAACTTTTTGAGGCAGGAAAGAGCTGTCTCCAGAGTGACAGGTGGGGGACCCTGGGGGACTGTGGAGAATAGGCACCAGACCCATCCTAGGGGTCAGGGAGAGCTTCTTGAAGGAAGGGACACGTTAGATGAGACCTAAAGGATGAAGTCAGCCAAAGAGCTCTGCCTGCCTTGTTCATGACAGTCCCCAGGCCTTAGCATCACTTTCCCATCAGTTTATTCCACCAGATGTTCCCTCCATACCTAGTGCGCACCAGGCCCTGTGCTGTACCAAGAGCTCAGCAGTGACTAAGACAGCTGTCACTCACAGAGCAGGGCGGGAGACAGACTCAACAGCAGGATGATCCTGGGTACTCAAGGCCATGAGAGAAGCACAGGACAGAACGATCAGGGTTGGGAATGGGGAGGCACAGGTGGATCGGTCAGGGCTGTAATGAAAAGCCCAGAGCCGGGAGTGGCGGCTTAGGTCTGTAATCCCAACAGTTTAGAGGCCGAGACAGGCAGATTGCTTGAGCCCAGGAGTTGGAGACCAGCCTGACCAACATGGTGAAACTCCATCTCTACTGAAAATACAAAAAAATTACCCAGGCATAACATGGTGGCCGGTGCCTGTTATCCCAGCTACTCAGGAGGCTGAGGCAGGAGAATCATTTGAACCTGAGAGCTGGAGGATGCAGTGAGCCAAGATTGCACCACTGTACTCCAGCCTGGGTGACAGAGTCTCTCTCTGTCTCAAAGAAAAGAAAATCTCAGAAAAAGCATCTGACCTGCCAGGACAATCAAGGAGGTCCTCCTGGAGAGACTTAACACAGGAACCGAAAGCTAAACGATGAGTAGGGCTTTTGTGGAATGGGAAGGGGTGCCTAAGCAAAGGGAACAGAATGTACAAAGGCCCAGAGGAGAAAGGAAAGCAGGGTTTTTCTCCCCTCTTTCATGAAATGAGACTTTTTTTTTTTTTTTTTTAGAGACGCGGTCTCACTCTTGTCACCCAGCCTGGAGTGCAGTGCACTCTTGACTCGCTGCAACCTCCGCCTCCCAAGTTCAAGCAATTCTCCTGCCTCAGCCTCCTGAGTAGCTGGGATTACAGGCACATGCCACCAGGCTGAGACATGCTCTACGGTGCTGGGAACACAGTGATGACCAGGACAATGCTGGCTCTGCCTCATGGAGCTCCCAGTGCATAAACAACACAGATCCATCGCCCATAATGACCCAGGGCCTTCAGGGATGGGATAATAGAGCTCAAAAGAGGGTGCCTGACCCAGCCAGAAGAGTCAGTGAGGGCTTCCTGAAGCAGGTGCCAACTGAACTAAGGCCCTTAGAAGAATGAGGTGCAGCTGGTTAAGAGAAGAAGGGAGGCGGGGGTCGTGGCTCTCACCTGTAATCCCAGCACCTTGGGAGGCTGAGGTGGGTGGGTTGCTTGAGTCCAGGAGTTGGAGACCAGCCTGGGCAACATAGTAAGAACCCATCTCTATAAAAATAGATAGATAAAAGAAAAACAGGGAAGAAAAAGGCAGAGGAAGCAACGACGTAGGCAAAGGCCTAAAAGGAGGAAGCCTAGGAGTTCCTAGAAATTTCCAGCAGCTGGTCAAGCCAAAAAGGTTAGAAACAGAAGGCCCTACAAACTAAAAAAACACAACTGCGAACACTAAGGACTCGCGCCTCTCACCGTCTTGTCCCAGCCGTGACCTTAGAGTGGAAGGCCTCCATTCCTAAAGAGAACGGGCTGTGGGGCGCGTGGCTCCCAGAGGTACCCATAACTCAGACGTCCTGCCCAGGGGCCAAGGGGTCCAGGACTCCTGGGCTGGAAACCACAGCAGCAATTACTGTTCTTCCTCCGTATTTAATTCGGTATCACAGGAGAACCAATAAATAGTTCCTTCCCGCCCCTGCAATCTTCCTCCTGCCCCAGGCAGGGCCTCAGGGGCTGGCGATCCCGTCGGGGGCAGGGCACCTGCAACCCAGAACGTAGCAGCTCGGACCAGCCGAGCTGCAGCGCCCGCGGAACTCCCAGGAGAGTTCCAAAGGGGCGGGCCCAAGTTTATCGGCAGTGGACGAGGCCTGGGAACGCCCCCGCGCGTGTGGCGGGGGTGGAGCCTCGAAGGGACTTCCCCCAAATAGGGTGGGGCCACTCAGGGGGCGTGGTTTTCATCAGCGGCTGTCACAATGACGTCCATCCAAATGCGCATGGCTTCGGGGCTAGGAGCCACCATGTAGAAAAGGCGTTCGTAGGTTTTGACGCAGAATGTCAGGCGGGGGCTGGGGCTCTGGAATAAGCAGAAAGTGAGGATAATTAAGGCAAAAGACACTGGCCACAGTCTGGGTGCGAAACCAGCCTTGCTAATTACAGTCTGTGTGGCACTGGACAAGGTACTTAAGAATCTGAATGTCAGTTTCCCTGTCTTCCCAAATGATGACACCTACCTCACTGGGTTATAAGGATTAAATGAATTGACACGGGAAAGTGCTTAAAATTAACATGTGTAGAGCGCTATTGGTAAATTAGGAGCAAGAGAAATTTAAAAGTGGGACTTACTGCACCTTCTCTCAGTCTAACTTCTCCTATATTAGAAATATAGGCATTCAAATTCCACCTCCCCAAAATCTAGGTCCGCTTGTACCTGGGGAAAATTAGTGTCTCGAACCCGTTATTGAAAACCCACTTGCCAATCACAAATTGAGTAAATCCCTTATGTCCATTATCTGTTTTTAGCCCTGATGGAATGAGTTTATGTGTGCCCATTCTACACATGAGAAAACTAAGGCTGGTCAGGCTGGGTGGCTCATGCCTGCAATCCCAGCACTTTGGGAGGTTAAAGCGGATGGATTGCTTGAGCTCAGGAGTTCGAGATCATCTTGGGCAACATAGGGAGACTCCATCTCTACAAAAAAATACTAAAAAAAAAAATTATCTAGGTATGGTGGCACGCACATATTGTCCTAGCTACTCTGGAGGCTGAGGCAGGAGGACTGCTTGAGCCTGAGAGATAGAGACTGCAGTGAGCTATGATTGTGCCACTGTACTCCAGCCTGGGCAACAGAGTGAGACCCTCTCTCCAAAAAAAAAAAAAAGAAAAGAAAACGAAGGCTAAAGTCACTTTCCTGATGTCACATAGCTGAGATTCCAACCTAATTGCTAAAAAGCCAGTTTAGTTACTCTCCATAGAGCTTTCTAAATATTGTATCGGGCCAGGCACGGTGGATCAAGCCTGTAATCCCAGCACTTTGGGAGGCCGAGGCAGGTGGATCACGAGGTCAAGAGATCGAGACCATCCTGGTCAACATGGTGAAACCCCGTCTCTACTAATACAAAAAAAAAAAAAAAAAAAAATTAGCTGGGCATGGTGGCGCGTGCTTGTAATCCCAGCCACTCAGGAGGCTGAGGCAGGAGAATTGCCTGAACCCAGGAGGCGGAGGTTGCGGTGAGCCGAGATCGCGCCATTGCACTCCAGCCTGGGTAACAAGAGCGAAACTCCGTCTCAAAAAAAAAAAAAAAAAAAAAAAAAAAATATTGTATCGGTTGCCAACATTTAAATTTTTGGCACTGTGCTTTTATACAAAGTTTCAGTTCCTGAATTCTCTAGGGGAAAATAAATACAAGACATGATGGGGGCCGCTCCTATTTGGCAACCGTTGGCAGAAGCCAAGTAACAACCATCTCCTTTATCTATTTAAAAAAAAAAAAAAATTATTTTTGAAACAGAGTTTAACTCTGCTGCCCACACTGGAGTGAGGTGATGTGATCTCAGCTAACTGCAACTTCCACTTCCCAGGTTCAAGCAATTCTCCTGCCTCAGCCTCCCGAATAGCTAGGATTTCAGGCGTGTACCACCACGCCCAGCCAATTTTTGTATTTTCAGTAGAGATGGGGTTTCCCTGTGTTGGCCAGGCTGGTCTCAAACTCCTGACCTCAGAGTTTGAGGTCAGCCTCCCAAAGTGCTGGGATTACAGGTATGAGTCACCATGCCCAGTTAAAAACTTTTTTAAAAAACCGAGATGGGGTCTTGCTATGTTGACCAGGCTGGTCTCAAACTCCTGGCCTCAAGTGATCCTCCCGTCTTGGTCTCCCAAAATGTTGGGATTACAGGGATGAGCCCCTGTGCCAGGTCTAAAGGAGACCATCTCCTTTAGATGCTCCCAGGCTGCCCTACCCTTGCTCTGACCTCTTCATTCATTTATTCCCAGCTTGACATCATAGTTTGCCACATTTTGGCTCTAATACTTTTGCTCCAAGAAAATTAACAGTGACAGGCAGGTGTGGTGGCTCACACCTGTAATCCCAGCACTTTGGGAGGCTGAGGCAGGTGGATCATGAGGTCAGGAGTTCGAGACCAGCCTAGCCAACATAGTGAAATGCCGTCTCTACTAAAAATACAAAAATTAGCCAGGTGTGATGGCGTGCCTGTAATCCTAGCTACTCGGGAGGCTGAGTCAGGAGAATTGCTTGAACCCAGGAGGCGGAGGTTGCAGTGAGCCGAGATGATGCCACTTCACTCCAGCCTGGGCAACAGAGTGAGACTCCGTCTTAAAAAAAAAAAAAAAACAAGCCAGTAACAGTGGGTGAAAGCCAGAGTCTAGGCTCTTAATTTTTGGTCCCTGCAGTCGGGTGACCTGTTTGTCTTTTCTGCGACAAACAGGTACTCCTGGGAGTACCCTGACAGGAGAAGCTGCGAGTGGCTTTCCCCAGGACGAGCCAGGGATGAGATAAGGCTTGATTCCAGCTGGATCTCCAGCTGGGAGGGCAGGGGGACACCGAAGGGCTTCACCTTGAAGGCACAGCGTAAGTGGTCGTAATAGACTTCCTCAATGGCCTGGAAGTAGATGACACCTTTGAGCTTGGTCTCTCCTTTGTCTGGTAGCGGAGGCAAGAGAAAGAGAGAGCCAGTGAGAAAGGTGTGTCTGTGTGTGTCAAGGTGAGGGTCATTGGCCCTAAGTCCTGAAACTGGGCTTGGGGTAAGGAACACGGTGTCAGGAGTCTGAAGGTCCCTAAAGGTTGGGAGGTGAGTGAATATTAATGCTGAATGGGAGATTGGGTGCAGAAACTGGACACCACTGGGGGGTGGGGTCTGCGGAGCTGGAATCCTAGGCCCTGAATGCCTCGCTCTCTGAGAAGGGAAGGAACTCAAGTACTTTCTAGGCATAATCTCTGCCCCCCTCAAACTCTCCTGGAGGGATAAGTACATTGATCTTCATTTCACAAATGCGGAAACCAAGACTCAGAGAGGTTAAGTCACTGGGTACAAGTCACACAGCCAGAGCCGACAGAGCCAGGAGTCACCCGGGAGAGGTGGTCACCTCAGATGGTCATATAGGTTAGGGGAGAAGGATTTAGCCAGAGCTGACAGAGCCAGGAGTCACCCGGGAGAGGTGGTCACCTCAGATGGTCATATAGGTTAGGGGAGAAGGATTTCAGGCAATACAAGTGTCCAAGGAGAGGTTTAGAATAATTGATTCTCCTAGAGAAGGAGAACAAGGACCCAGGACTTCTGACCTTTGGGGGGTTGAGGGCAGCTGACAGTGCAGGTTCAGACTCATGGGTGTCTTAGGAACATGGGGCCTGGGAAGCTTGAATTGTACTAAACTGTTATCTGCATCCCTGGGGTAGACTGGAGGTTTGAATTCTGGGTAGCTTAAAGAGAGACTGGGGATCCGGACCCCAGGGTCTGGAGGAAAGAGGGAGCTGGGAGCCAGGACTCCTAGGTTGTAGGGAAAGTAGGAGCTAGGGACCTGAACTTCTGGTGTCTGTAGGGAAGGGGCTTCCAGAGTGGAACTCCAGTGTCCCGGGGCCCGTGGTGGCCAGGCTGGGCTTACCTGCATAGTAGGCCAAGCGGCGGGCTTGGCGGTCAAAGCAGAACCATCGCTTCCTCCAGGTCTTGATGCGGCCACCCATCTTCACCAGGGGTCCGCGGCAGCAGCCCCCAGACACCTGCACATGTGGGCAGTTTTCCGGGTTGTGGCCCCATCCCTCCAGATGCTGCCGGAGATCCAAGATGCGAGGGCCTGGAGGGTGTGGTGGGGTAGGCGGGGCCTGGGAAGCAAAGAGAAGGGGCAGCTGATGTAAGGGGTAGGGGATTCTACAGCCTGGAGCCCCTCGAGGGGAGCGAGTCATGGCAGCTTACATGTAAGGCCCGCTGCAGCCTTTAGAGGGTAATATTAACAATGACCATCTGATGAATGCAGCGGTTACATTGATTGACTATGACACTCTGCCCAGGGCTTTATAGGCATCAGCTCCTTGACACTTCATGGCAGAGAGCCCCATTTTACACATGAGCAAACTGAGGTACAGAGAGATGATGTAATGCACCCGAGGTCACACAGAGCTTCTAGACAGCAGAACTGGGACACAAGCCCAGGTATTTCTGACCCTTGAGCTCACCCTGAAACATCAGAGGCCTATCAAAAGAAATTAAGAGGTCGGGCGCGGTGGCTCATGCCTGTAATCCCAGCTCTTTGGGAGGCTGAGGTGGATGGATCATGAGGTCAGGAGATCGAGACCATCCTGTGTCACACAGTGAAACGCTGTCTCTACTAAAAATACAAAAAAATCAGCCAGGCATGGTGGTGCGCACCTGTAATCCCAGCTACTCAGGAGGCTGAGGCGGGAGAATCGCTTGAACCTGGGAGGCGGAGGTTACAGTGAGCCGAGATCGCGCCACTGCACTCCAGCCTGGGCTATAAAGCGAGATTCCATCTCAAAAAAGAAAAAAAAATGTTAAAATGCAGACTCTGATTCAGTCATTTCAGGGTGGGGTCTGGGGTGGGGGTGAGGTTCTGCATGTGTGACAAGCTCCCAGGTGGGCCCTGTTGCTGCTGCTCCACCAGCCACACTTTGAGCATCAAGGAATTAGAAAACTGAAGCAGGATGGGCGTGGTGGCTCACGCCTGTAATCCCAGCACATTGGGAGGCCAAGGCAGGAGGATGCTTAAGCCCAGAAGTTTGAGACCAGCCTGGGGCAACATGGTGAAACTCCATCTCCACAAAAAATACAAAAATTAGCCGGGCATGGTGGTATGTGCCTAAGGATCCCAGGTAACTGGGAGGCTGAGGTGGGAGGATCGCTTGAGCCCAGGAGGTGGAGGCTGCAGTGAGCCCAGATCACACCACTGCACTCCAGCCTGGGTGACAAAGGGAGACCGTGTCTCAAAAAAAAAGGAAGAAAGAAAGAAAACTGAAGCAAGGCCAGAGCAAGAAGGGATGAGAAACAGAGATGAGATTGACTGGTTGGAGGCAAGAGAGTGAGGTGGGGAAATGAGGAGTAGGGAGGAGGACTGCAGGGAGGGAAAGGCCGGGTTTCAAGAGCACCCTCTGGGCCTGTGATCTCATCAAACCCATGCAGGAAGACCAAGGATCAGCGCCGTGTGGGGAAGCTCCCTCTCTGTATCAGGCAGTGTGCCAAACCGTCACTGTGATGACCTCGTTTCCTCTCCAAAACAAGCCATTAATGTCCCCACTAGACAGATCAAGAAACTGAGGCTTTAAGAAGAGGTGACTCTCCAAGGTCACCAAACTAGGATGTAGGGGAGCTGGGCCCCAATCTAGGAGGAGAGGAGGATGGCCTTGTCCACTGCTTCCCGGCTGTGTCACCTCCACAGAACTCCTGCCCCTAGGGGAGCCTCAGTTCCCTGCGCTAAAACACCAGGGTTATCACAGCACCCTCCTCTGGGGATGTTTCACGGATGAGCTGGCTGCCCTCAGGGTCTTCTGCCCAGAGATTCCTCTTCTAGGTGTGAAGCCCAGAGATACACCTGCTCGTGTGCACAAAAGAAGCAGGTGTATAGGGCAGGGGACACAGCACACAGCAGGGGACTGTTTAATACATGATGACGTGGCCAGGCACAGTGTCTCATGCCTGTAATCCCAGCACTTTGGGAGGCCGAGGTGGGTGGATCACGAGGTCAGGAGTTCAAGACCAGCCTGGCCGAGATGGTGAAATCCTGTCTCTACTAAAAAAATAAATAAAAAATTAGCCAGGCATGGTGGCAGGTGCCTGTAATCCTAGCTACTCGAGAGGCTGAAGCAGAGAATGATTTGAACCTGGGAGGCGGAGGTTGCAGTGAGCTGAGATCATGCCACTGCACTCCAGCCTAGGCAACAGAGCAAGACTCTGTCACAAAAATAAATAAATAAATAAATAAAAATAAATGAGGATGCTACAAGGCAGGCGGAACACCAGAGCAGGAGCAATTCATTTTGTGTGTGTGTGTGTGACAGAGTCTCACTCTGTTGTCCAGGCTGGGGTGCACTGGTAGGATCTTGGCTCATTGTAACCTCTGCCTCCAGGTTCAAGCAATTCTCCCACCTCAGCTTCTCGGGTAGCTGGGATTACAGGCACATGCCACCACGCTTGGCTAATTTTTGTGTTTTTAGTAGAGACAGGGTTTCACCATGTTGGCCAGGCTGGTCTCGATCTCCTGGCTTCAAGTGATCCGCCTGCCTCGGCCTCCCAAAGTGCTGAGATTACAGGCATGAGCCATGGCACCCAACCCAGTGCTTCTTTTGTTTTGAGACAACAAAGTTTTGCTCTTGTTGCCCAGAGTGCAATGGTATGATGTTGGCTCACCGCAACCTCCGCCTCCCGGGTTCAAGCAATTCTCTTGCCTCAGCCTCCCAAGTAGCTGGGATTACAGGCATGCACCACCACACCCAGCTAATTTTGTATTTTTAGTAGAGACGAGGTTCCTCCATGTTGGTCGGGCTGGTCTCAAACTCCCAACCTCAAGTGATCTATCCACATAGAGATGACCATCATCAGCTCACGGGACCAGGAACTGGCCCTCTGTCATTCCCTTTCCCTTGCCACACTCAGGACACTTTTCTGTGGCATCGGAGGAGAGGAAAGGGTAAGATGTGAGAAAAGGGGGAGAAACAGAGCAGGAGGGGTGGTCGTGAGGGCAGACTGGGACTGACCGTGATGGCAGGAACAGCAGGGCCTGAGGAACCTTCTGTGCCCCTTCTTGTTCCTTCCTGTAGATTCAGGATGAAGCACTGAATGAAGATTCCAGCCCATAAGATGATGGGCAGGGCAGAGAATGTCCTAGGTTCCCTGTTATGAGGGTGGAAGGGCTGGAGGCCTGGACTCCTGGGTCTGAGGGAGGAGGGGCTGGGGAACTGGACTCCTGAGTCTCAGGGAGGAGGGTTGAGGGCCTGGACTCCTGGGTCTGAGGGAGGAGGGGCTGGGGGTCTCCTGGGTCTGAGGGAGGAGGGGCTGGGGGTCTCGAGGGGCTGGGGGTCTCCTGGGTCTGAGGAAGGAGGGGCTGGGGCAGTCTCCTGTTCCTAAGAGGCTGGCCTGAGCTCTCACCCGGGCCTTAAGCAGCCGCTCTCTCTCCGCCACGGCCTGCCGCAGGAGCCGCTCCATGTGGGCAATGTCCGGGTGGATGGCCCCACAGCTAGGAGGAGGGAACACAGATGGGGTGGGTTACAGTGGCTGCACCTCTTCCCCCATGTCCCCTGCTTCTCTCTGACAACTCACCTATTCCCACGGCCACAGTTCAGCAGCTGGTAGAGGGGGTATCTGCCGGAGTCCCCCACTGCTGGTGGGAGAGCTGAGGCCTCCAGGGATTCTAGGGTAGAGGGGACTAGGTTAGGAGGCTGGATACACCCTGGCCTGAACCCCTCCACTTCTCCCCCTGCAGGCACAGGTGCAGCTTTCCTCCATCCTCTGCCGCAGGATGGGTGCTGACGCGGGGGAAATGGGGAACAGGGTGATCCTCACCAGTACAATGGAAGGACAGGGGTCGGGGGGATCCTCTCTGGTTCGCCCTCTCTCCCCTTCTTCGGGGCAGGCTACCGGTCCTCTGGAGGCCAATGGAGCCCTGAAAACACAAAAGGTCCATGCGCTTAGGAAAAATGCTTGATCTCCACCATAAGTCAGAGCACTGCCCAGTGAAACCACCACCCAATCAGCACAAACCAAAAAGCTGCCATCAACATGTGCTGAGTGAAAGGACCTCACGGGGGTATGATCCCATTTAGAAGAAACATCCAGAACAGGCAAATGAACATAGAGATGGGAGGTAGAATCGAGGTTGCCAGGAATGGAGTTGATGGGGGATGGAGAGGCTACGGGATGCAGGGTTTCTTTTTCTTTTATTTTTTTTAGATGGAGTTTCACTCTTGTTGCCCAGGCTGGAGTGCAATGGCGTGATCTCAGCTCATCGCAACCTCTGTCTCTCAGGTTCAAGCGATTCTCCTGCCTCAGCCTCCCAAGTAGCTGGGATTACAGGCATGTGCCACCATGCCTGACTAATTTTGTATTTTTAGTAGAGACAGGGTTTCTCCATGCTGATCAGTTTGGTCCCAAACTCCCGACCTCAGGTGATCCACCTGCCTCAGCCTCCCAACGTGCTGGGATTACGGGTAGGAGCCACCACACCAGCAGGGATGCAGGGTTTTTTTTGGGGGTTAATGAAAATGTTCTAAAATTGATTGCAGTAATGTTTGCACAACTTTGAATATACTAAAAGACTAGAATTGCACATTTTAAAGGAATGAATTATATGGGACGTGAATTATGCCTCAATAAAACTCTTTTTAAAAATCCCACCATGGGTTGGGCATGGTGGCTCATGTCTGTAATCTCAGCACTTTGGGAGGCCAAGGTGGGTGTATAACTTGAGGTCAGGTGTTCGAGACCAGCCAAGCCAATATGGTGAAACCCCATCTCTACTAAAAATACAAAAGTTAGCCAGGTGTGGTGGCATGTGCCTATAATCCCAGCTACTCAGGAGGCTGAAGCAGGAGAATTGCTTGAACCCGGGAGGCAGAGCGAGCAATGCAGGCTGGGTGACAGAGCAAGCCAGACTCTGTCTAAAAAAAAAAAACCCACTGTGGCCAGGCACAGTGGCTCACACCCATAACACCAGCACTTTGAGAGGCCGAGGCAGGCAAATTGCTGGAGCCCAGGAGTTGAAGACCCGCCTGAGCATCATGGTGAAATTCCGTCTCTACAAAAAATACAAAAATTAGCCGGGCATGGTGGCGTGTGCCTGTAGTCCCAGCTACTGTGGAGGCTGACCTGGGAGGATCACTTGAACCCAGGAGGTCAAGGTTGCAGTGAGCTGAGATTGTGCCACTGCACTCCAGTCTGGGTGACAGAGCGAGAACCTGTTTCAAAAATAAATAAATAAATAAGTAAAATAAAAAAACCCACTGTGCTGGTGGCTATGTAGGAAACCCAGACGCCTTCACACGACACTGGGGGTATTCTACTGGAACAAGCTTTACAGAAAACAACTTGGCTTTTTAAAAGAAAATCAGAATGACAAATGCATAAACCATGGAACCCCAATTCTACTTCTAGGAATTCAGCTGATGGATACACTCATACACATGCAAAGTGATCTGAGTTCAAGGTCATTCCCTGCAGTGCCATTTGTGCTAGCAAAAGCCTGGAGGCCACCTCAGTGCCCATCAGAAGGGGACAAGATAAATGAACCATGGCTTATGCACTCCACAGACAACTTTTTTTGGAGATGGAGTCTTGCTCTGTCCCCAGGCTGGAATGCAATAGCACCATCTTGGCTCACTGCAACCTGTGCCTCCTGGGTTCAAGCGATTCTCCTGCCTCAGCCTCCTGAGTAGCTGGGATTGAAAGCACATGCCACCACACCAGGCTAATTTTTGTATTTTTAGTAGAGATGGGGTTTCACCATATTGGCCAGGCTGGTTTCGAAATCCTGACCTCAATGATCCACCTGCCTCAGGCTCCCAAAGTGCTGGAATTACAGGCATGAGTCACCATGCCCAGCCAACTCCATGGACAATTCTGCAGCGTAGAACGAGAGGAAGATGCATCCTACATCCAGATGGACCATAATATCCAAAAAAGAAAAAACGGAACATAATATCCAAGAGAATAGCAAGGCAAGGTGTGGTGGTGTGCACCTGTGGTCCCAGCTACTCAGGAAGCTGAGGTGGGAGGATCACTTGAGCCTAGGAGGTTGAGGCTGCAGTGAGCCATGATCATACCACTCACTGCACTCCAGCCTGGACAACAGTGAGATCCTGTCTCTTAAAGTTTTTTTTAAAAAAGCAAGTACAGGAGGTCAGGAGTTCGAGACCAGCTGGCCAACACAGTGAAACCCTGTCTCTCTCTACTAAAATACAAAAAAAAAAAAAAAATTAGCCAGGCATGGTGGTGCATGCCTGTAGTCCCAGCTACTCAGGAGACTGAGGCAGGGGAATCACTTGAACCCGGGAGGTGGAGATTTCAGTGAGCGGCACTGCACTCCAGCCTGGCGACAGAGTGAGACTCCATCTCAAAAAAGCAAATGCAGAGCAGTACAGTAGGTATGCATAAAAAGAGGGGGAAAGCATGTACAGGACTAGCTGTGTCAGCACAGAATATCTCCAGAGAACACATGGGAAATTGGTAGCCCGGGTGGCCCTCAGGAAGTGAACAGCGGAGGAGGGTAACAAGAGCCACAGAGTCTTCTCTGAATATCCTCCCACACCGTGTGAATTTTCAACGAGGAGAATGTTAACTTTTTAAAAGCAAATAAACATGACAACTAAATGCAAACAGTTTTCCTGGACCAGAAGAAAAAAAGGTGGAGGGGGAGGTTTTTGTGAATTTTTTGCTAGAAAAAAACACTGGTGGGGCTGGAAACAGTGGCTCACGCCTGTAATCCCAGCACTTTGGGAGGCCAAGGCGGGTGGATCACGAGGTCAAGAGATCGAGACCATCCTGGTCAACATGGTGAAACCCCGTCTCTACTAAAAATACAAAAATTAGCTGGGCATGGTGGCGCGTGCCTGTAATCCCAGCTACTCAGGAGGCTGAGGCAGGAGAATTGCCTGAACCCAGGAGGCGGAGGTTGTGGTGAGCCGAGATCGTGCCATTGCACTCCAGCCTAGGTAACAAGAGCGAAACTCCGTCTCAAAAAAAAAAAAAAAAAGAAATTTTATATATTAGGTTGAGACGGGAAATTGCCAGTATACGACTGTTTCTTGCCACCAAATAATAGCAATTCCATAAGGTTCAAAGTGATAAAATGGTTTAGAACAGATCCTGACCTATATTAAGTGCTTTAAAATTAGTATTAACATTGATTAGTAAATAGCAAGGTTTTTTGTTTTTTTTTTCTGAGATGGAGTCTCACACTGTCACCCAGGCTGGCATGCAGTGGTGTGATCTTGGCTCACTGCAACCTTCACATCCTGAGTTCAAGCTATTCTCCTGCCTCAGCCTCCCAAGTAACTGGGATTACAGGCATGCACCACCACGCCCAGCTAATTTTTTGTATTTTTAGTAGAGAGGGGGTTTCACCAAGTTGGCCAGGCTAGTCTTAAACTCCTGACCTCCTTGATCCACCCGCCTCAGCAGCCTCCCAAAGTGCTGGATTGCAAGCATGAGCTGTCACACAGTTATTCTTTTATTTTTTTTTGAGACAGAGTCACACTCTGTGTGAACTGTGAGGCCCAGAGTGATTAAGAACATAGGCTCTAGGAGGCCGGGCACGGTGGCTCACACCTGTAATCCCAGCACTTTGGGTGGCCAAGGCGGGAAGATCACCTGAGGTCAGGAGTTCAAAACCAACCTGGCTAACATGACAAAACCCCATCTCTACTAAAAATACAAAAATTAGCCAGGTGTGGTGGCACACATCTGAAATCCCAGCTACTTGGGGGGCAGAGGCTGGAAAATCGCTTGAACCCAGGAGGTAGAGATTGCAGTGAGCCGAGATCGTGGCATTGCACTCCAGCCTGGGCAACAAAAGTGAAACTCTGTCTCAAAAAAATAAACAAAAGCCAGTGAGACCCTATCTCTACAAATAATTAAGAAATTGGGCCCACGTGTGGTGACTTATGCCTGTAATCCCAGCAATTTGGGAGGCTAAGGCGAGGGGACCAGTTGAGCCCAGGGGTTCAAGACCAGCCTGGGCAACATAAGGAGACCCCCATCTCTATAAAAGTAACTTCAAAAATCAGCTGTGTGTGGTGGTGCATGCCTGTCGTCCCAGCTACTCAGGGAGGATCACCTGAGCCTGGGAGGTTGAGGCTGCAGTGAGCTGTGATTGCACCATTGCACTCCAGCCTGTGCAACAGAGTGAGACTATATGAAAAAAAAAAAGCTAGAAGAGGACTTGAAATGTTCTCAACACATAGAAATGATCAATACTTGAGGTGATGGATACTCCAAATACTATGACTTGATTATTACGCATTCTATGTATGTAATATCACATGTACTCCATAAATATGTTCAAAATATATCTTTTTTTTTTTTTTTTTGAGATGGAGTCTCGCTCTGTCGCCCAGCCTGGAGTGCAATGGTGCAATCTTGGGTCACTGCAACTTCCAACTCCCCGGTTCAAGCAATACTCCTGCCTCAGCCTCCCAAGTAGCTGGGATTACAGGTGCCCACTACCACACCTGGCTAGTTTTTGTATTTTAGTAGAGACAGGGTTTCATCATGTTGGCCAGGCAGGTCTTGAACTCCAGACCTCAGGTCATCTGCCCATCTTGGCCTCCTAAACTCCTGGGATTACAGGCATGAACCACTGCACCCAGCATCTGTTGTAACTGTTAAAGAACTGGGCCTCCCAGTTTTAAGGAAGTCTAGAAGGATTCTCAAAACACAAATAGATGCATTACTTCTGAGACAGGGAGACCTTCTTATTAATATATGCTGTTTGGTTGCTTTTAAATATCTACTCCTGGGTGCGCATGTTTCTAGTTCGCCAGGGCAGGGGTGGGTGTTACACAGAAAAAAACAATAATAAAGCTGGAGTCATAGGAATACCCCTTGGCCAACCTTCCCTATGCCCCACCCCCGTACAGAAAATCAGAGTGGAAGTTCTGGAGGCCCTAGTTCAGGGACTGTGCTCTCGACCAATAAGACACACAGGGAAACAGAGGCAGTGGGGGAGGCACCTGCAGGGAGCTGTGGACAGAGAAGAGGCAGGAAGAGGTAGAGGTGGCAGCGGTGTGGGCCACGGGGTCCTGGAGCACCAGCAGCTGGTGATCTGTCTTCTGGGTGAACAGCAGCTGTAGGAGAGGGGGTGAAGTTTCATGTGAACAGAAGGGACCCCACAGCAACCACCAGTTCCCACACGCTCTGGCCCACACCTCTAGTGCCACCCATTACTCAGAAAGAAAACCTAAGGAGAGCTGGAATGTGGTCCTCAGTGTCCAGTCTCCCAGCATAGGGCTGTGGGCAGAGACTGCTGGTTCCCTGAAGAGGGGCTGGGGGCCTGGACTCCTGGGTCTGAGGGAGGAGGGGCTGGGGCCTGACTCCTCGGTCTGAGGGAGGAGGGGCTGGGGCCTGACTCCTGGGTCTGAGGGAGGAGGGACTGGGGCCTGACTCCTGGGTCTGAGGGAGGAGGGACTGGGGCCTGACTCCTGGGTCTGAGGGAGGAGGGACTGGGGCCTGACTCCTGGGTCTGAGGGAGGAGGGGCTGGGGCCTGACTCCTAGGTCTGAGAGAGGAAGGAGCTGGGGCCTGGACTCCTGGGTCTGAGGGAAGAGGGGCTGGGGGCTGGACTCCTGGGTCTGAGGGAGGAGGGGCTGGGGCCTGGACTCCTGGGCCTGAGAGAGGAAGGAGCTGGTGTCCTGCACTGTCAAGTCTGAGGGAGGAGGGGCCAACAGGCATATAAAAATCCCCATACCTTAGTGAGGGCCGGGTTGGGCTCAGAGAAGTCCCCACCAGGTGTTCCCTGAAGGCAACTGAGCTCGAGCAGCCGGCTCCGTTCCTAGCGGAAGATACAGACGGCTACTGTCAAAGTCAGAATGGGCTGTCCCAGCTGCTTTTCCGAATGTCAGGAGACATCTGGGGTGCAGGGAGGTGGTGGGATGCCCCGGGGCAAGTGGGGACGGTGGGACAGGTGCCAGGGAGCTCACCTGTGACAGGGCCTGAAGGGCTTCCTCCTTCTTCTGGCTCAGCCCCCGGCTCTCGGCTGCCATCTGCTCCCCCAGTGACTTGAGCTGCTCTTCTAGGACCCGGATCCGGCGCTGCAGAGCACCCCTGTCCCGGTTACTCAGCTGCCAAGGCCCCACCCTCCCACAGAAGCGCATCTGCCTGGAGGGCTGGAGTTTGCGCCAGCCCCTCCCAGAGACCACGGGATCCGAGTGTTCAGGGCTGGGGACCGAGCATTCAGCTCCCTGGACCCTCCTCCCTTTTGAGGGTCCAGAAGAGATCTGGGGAGGACTGGGGAGGATGAAGAGACAGGGATGGACAGAAAGAACACCGACCAAGACAGGCCCCAAAAGACAGAGAGGTAGACAAAGACTCAGGGAAAAGGAAAGACAGAAATAGAACGGAGACAAATAGAGACAACCCGAGACAAAGGAAGCCAGCGGGACAGGAAAAAGATCCAGAAGCCGGTGGGAAAAGGAGACCCACAGAAGAGTTTTCTAATCCACAACTTTGGGAAACTCTGTGAATGTGAAGCTCCCAGGAAGGATCTGGTGGAGTGTCTTTTTGGAATAGAGGCAAAGAATGTGGTGGTGAAAACCAAGTTTGTTCAAATCCTGGCTGTGGCGAGGCACAGTGGCTCATGCCTGTAATCCCAGCTCCTTGAGAGGCCGAGGTGGGAGGACTGCTTGAGCCCGAGAGTTTGAGAGCAGGTGAAACCCTGTCTCTACTAAAACTACAAACAGCATCCAAGTGTGGGGACTGGCACCTGCGGTCCTAGCTACTCAAGAGGCTGAGGTGGGAGGATCGCTTAAGCACAGGAGGTCGAGGCTGCAGTGAGCTGTAAGCATGTCATGGTACTCCAGCCTGGATGACAGAATGAGACCCTATCTCAAAAGAAAAAAAAAAAAATCTTAAGCCGGGCGCGGTGGCTCACACCTGTAATCCCAGCACTTGGGGAGGCTGAGGTGGGCGGATCACCTGAGGTCAGGAGTCCGAGACCAGCCTGACCAATATGGTGAAACCCCATCTTTAAAAAAAAAAAAAAAAGAAGAAAAGAAAAAAAAGATCCTGGCTCTATCCCTTTACCAACTAAGGAAGCTTGGAAAAGATTACTTAAGCACCTTGACCTTCAGTTTCTTCATTTATAACATGGAAAAAAATGTAATAGGACTTGCCTCATTGGTTTGTTGTAAGGATTCAATGAGGAAATACTCATGAAACATTCAGGACCATGTCTGGCATTAGTAAATGTTTCATCAGTATCAGCTCTTGTTGTTACTATTCAGAAGAACATGACAGGCAGGAAACAAGGACAGAGTAAAGGGCAGACAGAGCAGGGGAGACAAGAGCAGCAAGGGAGGCAGGGCTGCTGGGCATGACTCACTCTGTGCTGCGCCATGCTGGCCTGAAGTTCCCGGACCTTGGGGTCTGGCGCCTGGGGCCCAGGGCTGTCCCGATCCTCCTCCTCCTCCTCCTCCTCCTGCCGGCTCTCCCGCTCCAGTTGCTGGAACTCTAGGTCCTCATAGGCACGTTGGGCCACATCCAGCTGTTCCCTCATCTATAGATCAGAACGCAAAAAGGCTGGAGACCTGGGTCCCTAGGACCCCAGAGAGTAGTGGGCTGGGGCTGGGAATCCTGGTCTGAGGAAGAAGGTGACTGAGGACCTGGACTCCTGGGTCCTGGAGGAGGAAGGGGCTAAGAACCAAAGGGCCAGCTGGGCGCTGTGGCTCACGCCTATAATCCCAGCACTTTGGGAAGCCGAGGTGGATGGATCACCTGTCAGGAGTTTGAGACCAGCCTAGCCAACACAGTGACACCTGTCTCTACTCAAATTCCAAAAATTAGCCGGGTGTGGTGGTGCGCACCTGTAGTCCCAGCTACTCAGGAGGCTAAGGTGGGAGAATCACTTGAACCTGGGAGGTGAAGGTTGCAGTGAGCCAAGATTATATCACTACACTCCAGCCTGGGCAATGGAGCAGGACTCTATCTCAAACAAACAAACAAAAAAAAAAAAAAAACCCAGAGGGTCATTACCTCCTGCACACCCTGCAGAAGCCGCTCGCGCTGGTCCTCCGGCTGTGAGTCGAGCTGTCCCTGGGCCTCATGGAGTCTCTGGCGAAGACCTTCTAGGCGATCCCGTTCCTGGCTCAGCCGCCTCTGTTCCTGAAAGAACAATCAGGTTCTCAGCCTCAGCTTGAGCGTAGAGAGGGAAACAGAGGCCAGCCACATCTCAGAGCCTGCCTGGGGTGTCAGCTCTACAAAGGCAGGGACTTCATCTATCTGATTCACTCCTGTGCAGGCCTCCCTCCCAGTCAGCACCAAGATTTTAAAGGAATGAATGAGGCCAGGTGTGGTGGCTCACACCTAACATCCCAGCACTTTGGGAGGCCAAGGTGGGAGGATCTCTTGAGCCCAGGAGTTTGAGATCAGCCTGGGCAACATAGGGAGAGCCCATCTCTACAAAAAATTTAAAAAATTAGGACTGGCAAGGCGCAGTGGCTCAAGCCTGTAATCACAGCACTTTGTGAGGCTGAGGTGGGCAGATCACGAGATCAGGAGTTCGAGACCACCTTGACCAACATGGTGAAACCGTGTCTCTACTAAAAATACAAAGATTAGCCAGGCATGGTGGCAGGCACCTGTAATCCCAGCTACTCAGAAGGCTGAAGCAGAAGAATTGCTTAAACCCGGGAGGCGGAGGTTGCAGTGAGCTGAGATTGCACAACTGTACTCCAGCCTGGGTGACAGAGCGAAATTCTGTCTCCAAAAAAAAAAAAAAATTCATGAGGTGTGTTAGTGCATGCATGTAGTTCCAGCTACTTGGGAGGCTGGATTGCTTGAGCCAGGGAGGTCGAGGCTGCAGTGAGCTGTGTTTCCATCACTGCCCCAGTCCAGGTGACAGAGGGAGACCCTGACTTGAAAGAAAAGAAAAGAGAGAAAGAAAGGAGAAAGAGAAGAAAGAAGAAAGAAAGGAAGGAAGGAGGGAAGGGAGAGAGAGAAGGAAGGACGGAAGGAAGGGAGGGAGGGAGGAAGGAGGAAGGGAGGGAGAGAGGGAGAGAAGGAAGGAAGGGGAAAGAAAGAGAGAAAGAGAGAAAGAGAAAGGAAAGAAGGAGAAAGAAAAAGAAAAAGAAAAGAAAGAAAGAGAAGAGAAGGAATGAATGCAAAACCTATTCATGCTCTGTGATATGGGGATGCAGAAGTGGACTGTATCTGGGCCCTGCCCTCCAGGTGGGAACGCAGCCAATTGGAAAGATCAGGGCAGTAAAACCCAGAGACTGTGGGAACCTGGAATGAAGAACAAGGTCTGACAGAGGTTGAGGCTGCAGTGATCGCACTACTGCACTCCAGCCTGGGCGACAGAGCAAGACCCTGTCTAAAAAGGAAAAAAAATCAGGGAGCATTTAGATCTGGGAAAATAAAAGGAGCCAGAAGGGCATTTTGGGCAGAGGAAACGGCATGGCACAAATACATGAAGGTTGAAAAGTAAAGGCAGTCTGGGGGACAAACTCCAGCCAGAGTGGAAGAGGATGTGGTGGTGGGAAGGCCAGCTCGGCCAGCTCATGGTGGGCTTGGTCAGCCTGGGGATATGGGAGCCACAGAAGGACCGAAAGGAGGGAGTAGGACCTAGGAATCATCCCTCTGGGAGATGGGTTAGAGGGGTGGAGAGCAGCTCCCTCTGGAGTCCTCCAAGCGGTGAGGATGAGACCTAAGCTGGAGCCTGGGCAGTGGAGCTGGAAGAGAGATGGCCTAGACAGGGAGGATTAGGAAGCAGAAATGACAGGACATGGTGGTGGAGGGCTTGGAGGCGAGAGGCAGGGATCTGTCCAGTGCGAAGTCCAGGACTCTGGCCTGGTGATCAAAGGGACAGCAAGACAAACAGTGTGGAGAAGGCAGTTGCTGAGGTCAGCTTTGGATATGGTGAAGGAGAAGCAGCCAGACTCCTGGGTCAGAGGGAGGAGGGGCTGGGGCCCTGGACTTCTGGGTCTGAGGGAGGAGGGGCTGGGGACCTGGACTCCTGGGTCTGAGGGAGGAGGGGTTGGGGCCTGGACTCCTGGGTTTGAGGGTGGAGGGGCTGGGGCCTGGACTCCTGGGTTTGAGGGTGGAGGGACTGAGGGCCTGGACTCCTGGGTCTAATGAAGGAGGGGCTAAGGGCCTGGATTCTTGGTTATGAGGAAGGAGGGGCTATGACTGGGATTTCTGGATCTGGGTGAAAAAGGAGTACTTAGTAGCCAGTACCCTAGGAAGAAGGGCACATTTCTCTCTTAGAAGAGAAGGCCTGGGAGAAATAGGTGATCTTTGAGGATAAATGAGGGCCCAGGACCCAGCCCCAGGAAATGCCAACAAACAAGACATTTGCAAAGAAAAAAACTGACAAAATCACAAGTCACCATTTTCTAACCTATAAAGATAACTGACCTAAGCAATGACCACTGATATGGACGTTAGAATATTCAGATAAAATAGTCTTTTTTTGTGAGAGAGAGTTTTGCTCTTGTTGCCCAGGCTCGGTGCAGTGGCACGATCTCGACTCACTGCAACCTCCGCCTCCTGGGTTCAAGCAATTCTCCTGCTTCAATCTCCTGAGTAGCTGGGATTACAGGTGCCCACCACCACACCAGGCTAATTTTTTGTGTTTTTAGTAGAGACAGGGTTTCATCATGTTGACCAGGCTGGCCTTGATCAAACTCCTGACCTCAGGTGATCCACCCGCTTTGACCTTCCAAAGTGCTGAGATTACAGGCGTGAGCCACCATGGCTGCCGAAAGATTCTTAAGAAGAGACCAGGGTGACCTCATGAAGTCTGGACAACCACCAGAGATGAGTTTCCTGACACTGGCTCAGGAAGCACTTCTGAATACAATCCAACCTCTCCCTCTAACCAACACCTGCTTGCAGAAACAGGGGCATGTTCGGGGCGCCACAGGTATGCAATCAGCCATGCTCTGCCTGTGAGACAGAAGACTGGGTTTTTCCAATAAACGTTACGGGGAAGACACAGGGGGTGGGAACCACCAGAGATGAAACAATAGGCCAGACATAAGAACCAGCCACACTGGCCTTTGGGGACTTCATTCAAACAAGCCACCTGTTTTTTTGTTTGATTGTTTGTTTGTTTTTTCTTTCTTTCTTTCTTTCTTTTTTAAGACAGGGTTTCAGCATGTTGGTCAGACTGGTCTTGAACTCCCGACCTCAGGTGATCCACCCTCCTTGGCCTCCAAAGTGCTTGGATTACAGACGTGAGCCACCATGCCCAGCCACAAGCCACCTGTTAACTGGTGTTTTAAGACTATGTGGGAGACATAAAAACTAACCAGAAATAAGACGATACTAAGAACTTGTTATTATTATTATTATTACTTTTGAGACAGGGTCTTGCGCTGTCACCTAGGTTGAAGTGCAGTGTCATGATCACAGCTCACTGCAGCCTCTACTTCTGGGTGCAACTGATCCTCCCACCTCACTCTTCTGAGTACTGGGACCACAAGCGCACGCCACCACGCCTGGTGTCTCATCATGTTGCCAGGCTGGTCTCACACTCTTGGCTCAAGAGATCCTCCCACCTTGGCCCCCACCAAAGTGCTGGGATTACAGGTGTGAGCCACCTCGCCCAGCCAAAAAGGTTTTTTTATCTGTCAATGATACACTCTAAAGATATGTACAGGCCATATGATGTCTGGGATTGGCTTTTAAAACTAGGGATGGGAATAAATGGAGATATGAAACAAGAATGGAAAAATATTGGCAGGGTGCAGTGGCTCATGCCTGTAATCCCAGCACTTTGGGAGGCCCAGGAGGGTGGCTCACCTGAGGTCAGGAGTTGGAGACCAGCCTGCCCAACATAGCAAAACCCCATCTCTACTAAAGATACAAAAAATTAGCCAGGCATGTTGGCAGGCCCCTGTAAGTCCAGCTATTTGGGAGGCTGAGGCAGAAGAATTGCTTGAACCTGGGAGGCGGAGGTTGCAATGAGCCAACATCGCGCCACTGCACTCCAGCGTGGGTGACAAGAGTGAAGCTCTGTCTCAAGAAAAAAGAATGGAAGAATATTAATCATTGTTGAAGCTGGTGGGCACAGGACATGGGAGCTGCCTGACTATTGTAGGTTTGGAATTTTTTTCTTTCTTGTTTTTTTTGAGACTGAGTCTCACTCTTATCACCCAGGCTGGAGTGCAATGGTGTGATTGATCTTGGCTCACTGTAACCTCCACCTCCCCAGTACAAGTGATTCTTCTGCCTCAGCCTCCTAAGTAGCTGGGATTAGGAGCCCACCACCACACCGGCTAATTTTTGTATTTTTAGCAGAGACAGGGTTTTGCCATGTTGGCCAGGCTGGTCTCGAACTATTCAGTTCAGGCAATCCACCTGCCTCAGCCTCCAAAACTGCCACGAGGACAGGCATGAGCCACCGCGCCCGACCGGTTTGGAAGTTTTCACAAACCCACATTTAAATAGCAAACGGACAGGGACAAAGGAAGAGCCCCCAAAATCACGTCCAGTGAGGGCGGAGGAAAAACAGGAGGGGCATCAGCCCCTCACACTCTCGGGAGCCCAAAAGACTCCTTTGGGGAATAGGGACAACCCCGGGACGCAGGTGGCTAGGAGCACACCATCAACATCCATGGACCAGGAATGAGACTGCAGATGAAGACCCAGTGAGCCAAACACACCTGTTCCCGCTGCTGGCAGCCACCCCGCTCCGAGGCCGCCTGCTGCCCCAGCAGCTCCCGCAGCTGCTCCTCCTCCCGGCGAGCGGCCACTCGCTCCCCAGCCAGCTCGCCCCGCAACAGGGCCACCTCCACCTCCATCTGCAGAGAGAATGCAAGGGCTGGGGGCTCCGGCGCCTGGGTCCAAGGAGGAAGCCCAGGGCCTGAACTACTGAATTTGAAGGGAGGACGAACTCCAGGGACCTGGATTTGTAGGGAGGCTCGGAGCGGGTGGGCCTAGAATCTGATCCCACCGGAGGGAAAGGCTGGGAGTCCGGCCTTGTGGGTTCCCTTTGAGTTGGGGCCAGGCTTCCCAAGGGGTCCGCAGCCTCACCTCGATCTTCAGCTCCTTCCTTTGGCGCTGTAGCTCCTTCACTCGCTGCTCCATCAGGGCCACGCGAGTCAATGCCTCCAGTTGCTGTCCTCGCAAACGCCGCGCCGCCCCTCGCACCCCTTCCCCCAAAGAGGTGGATGCGGGGGGTGTGGCCACCTTCGCTATCGGAGGCGTAGCCTCGGGCTGAAGTTGAGGGGGCGTGGTAAGTGGAGATGCCTCGCCCCTTGCAATCTCAAAGTAGGTCTGGTCCCCACCCACATCCCCCTCAGCAGGTCTCAGTCCACCTAACACAAACACCACTCCCATAATCTGTCACAGGCTCTTTTCTTTTCTTTTTCTTTTTGTCCTGACATAGGGTCTCACTGGATGGAGTGCAGTGGTGTGATTACGGCTCACTGCAGCATCGACCTCCCGGGCTCAAGCGATCCTCCTGCTTCAGCTTCCTGAGCAGCTGTGACTGCAGGCGCTCACCACCACGCCAACCTCTTTATTTATTTATTTTAGTAGAGAGGGGGTCATGCTATGTTGCCCAGGCTGGTCTCAAACTCCTAGACTCAGGCGATTCTCCCACCTCGGCTTCCCAAAGTGCTGGGATTACAGGCGTGAGTCCCGGCGCCCAGCTTCAGCCTCTTGTATTTAAGATCGGAGTGGGGGAGGGTGCAAGTCCAGTGACCACCCGACCACACCGACCACAGAGGCTTGCAGTACCGTATGGGAGGTGGGGGGATACAAAGCCGACTTATGAAAGGTGTTTCTTTTTCTCTATCCAGGTCCTATTGTCTTGGCGTCACTTTCGCCTAGTGCCTGGATCTGTCTCTCTGTCTCTCTCTCCACCCCTCCCCATCTCACAGACTCAGTATCTGTCCGCTGACTCTGAGTCACTAGATCTTTCTCCCTCGGAGTATCTCCCTCTCTCGAGGTTTGTCTCTATTTGTTTCTCTGAGCAT
Organism: Aotus nancymaae; assembly: GCF_030222135.1. Taxonomy (NCBI): domain Eukaryota; kingdom Metazoa; phylum Chordata; class Mammalia; order Primates; family Aotidae; genus Aotus; species Aotus nancymaae. The sequence continues at coordinate 11,155,465 of NW_026988441.1, read as the reverse complement.
CTCTGCCATTTATTTCTAGGTTTCCCTCTGACTCGATTCCCCTTTCTGACTCTCTTCTCCAGTCTCACTGTGTCTCTATCTCTTTTGGGTCTTTGTCTCTTAGTTTCCATGTCTCCGGGTCTCTGTCTGGTTTCTTGATCTCTCTGCAACTCTTACTCGTTTGGTTCTCTCTGTTCAGTAGTCTCTCCTGTCTCTGGGTCCCTCTGTCTCTGAGTTTCTATCTAGTCTCTCTCTCTCATTTTTAGAGATAGGTTTTGCTCTGTCCCAGGCTATGATGCAGTGGTGCCATCATAGCACACTGCAGCCTTCAACTCCTGGGCTCAAGCATCCTTCTGCCTCAGCCTCCCAAGTAACTAGGATTACAGGCACGCGGCGCTGTGCTTGGACAATTTTTGTATTTTTTGTAGAGACGGGGATTTGCTATGTTGCCCAGACTTGTCTCGAACTCCTGGGCGGCTCAAGAGATCCTCCCCTCGGCCTCCCCAAGTGCTGGGGTTACAGGCCTGAGCCACCTATCTGGGTCCTCTAGACCCCTCTCTCTGTCTCTGTCGCCCGTTTGGGTCCCTCTCCGTTCTTGGGGCCTCTCCGTGGCTCTGTCTATCTGGTTTCTGTCTCTCTGCGTCTCTGCCTCTCTGGCTCCGTGTCCCGGTGTCGTGTCTCAGTACTCTCCGCTGTCACTGGGTCTCTCGCCCTGTCTCCGGCGCTCTGCCTTTCCGGTTTCCCTCTACCTGTGTACCTGCCCGGCCACCTATTTGGGTCCCCGTCGGTCCAGGCCCCCCGCGCGGTCGCCCTCGGGCCCCTCACCGCGTCGCGGCTGCTCTCGGTGCTGCTGCCTTCTCCCACTTCTTCTTCCTCCGCCTCCCGCTCAGCTCCTCCGCAGCTCGAAGCCTCCACCAGGACGTCGGGCTTCTCCTGTTCCCGGGACTCCTCGGGATGGCCCTGGTGCTGGACCTCCACATCGCGTTCCGGGACTGGCAGCGGCGGGATCCCCTCTTCGGGGCTACTCCGCGTCCCCATGGCCGCCCGGGCTCCTGCGAGGTGGGCGGGACCAGGCGCTATGGGGGCGGGGCCTGGGGGCGGGGCGGGGCCGGGGCCTAGGAGGCCCGAGCGCCGAGCGCGTCTGCTGCGGGGTGCGGAGAACCCCCCCGCCAGGAGGCGGGGCCTAAGAGTTCAAAGGATGGAACTGAGGGCTGCGGAGGCAAGTCCTGAAGTTTCCAGAGGCGGGGCTTGATGGCTCCAAGGCGACAGGAATTTGAGTCCGGGGTCGTAGCGCGCCCCCTACTGGCCACTTCGACCCCGCCTCCCCTCCCTCCTCTCCAGGTGTCAGGCCTTGTACCTTCCCAGCAGCCCCCCACAATCTCATGGACTCTCTTAGAGCGACCCATCTTCTCCCTCCCGGACTCAGCAGTTCGGCTCCCGCCGCGTCCTCCCCGGAGCCCCGTAGGCTTAGTCCCGACCCCACTGTGCAGGGGAACAGCGCCCATGCCGCCTCGCCCAGGAATCCAGGAGTCGAGGCTCCCAGCCTCCCCTCCTCTGGACGAGCCAGGAGTCGGAGTCCTTGAGATTCCGAAGTCCAGCCCCCACCTCCCGCAGCCTCAGCCCCCTCACCAGCTCAGCCTTCGGCGCGCTCCTCTCTGCGCGCTCCTCTCTGCGCGCTGGGCACGGCCGCTTCTGCCTATGAGACAGGTGGCAGGGGAAGAGGGAGGAGAGAGAGGCCACCCCGTCCCCCTCCCCAGCAGCCCGGAAGTGGAGGGGGGACAACAGGTCCAACAGCTCCCGAGGGAGGAGGGAGCGACGGGCTTGCCCCACCCGCGGCCTAGGCATCCGACCATCCCGGCCCCACCGGTCCCACCCTCGTGGAACTCAGCACCACGACCTCCCAGTCTCACTCCAGCCCCTCATTCCTGCCCCCTGGAGGGCCAAGAGTCTTGGCCACCTCTGTATGGGCCCCTCTCTAGTGTTCAGTCCCTGGGAGTTCAGAAAGGAAGGCAGGAATGGAGATGGGGACCCCTCCCCTCTAATGAGCCCTTTAGAAGAGCCCTGACCGGTTTGGGGAGCTGGACAAGGGGAAGGGGTGCCCTGAATTGAGTCAGAGACCTGCCCAGACTGAGGGAAGTGTACCGCCACCCACCCATCCAATTTTGCTATGGGGTGGAGGGCAGAGGTTAAAGGTCTCAGCCAGACCCTTTCCTCTCTGGGCGAAAACAGGAAAATAACTAGTATATGAAAAGGGATGATTAGAAGTCAAGAGCTGTGCTGAACACTGTGTACCCGGTCATTTAATTTCACCCTCAAAGCTGCCCAGCAAGAAAGTGATTACTACCTCCATTTCTTTTTTTTTTTTTTTTAATAGAGACTGGGTTTCTTCATGTTGCCCAGGGTGGTCTTCAACTCCTGGGCTCAAGCAATCTGCCTGCCTCGGCCTCTCAAAGTGTTGACATTACAGGCATGAGCCACCCTGCCTGGCCTACTATCTCTATTTTATACTTGGGGATACAAGCCGAGGAGGACAAATGCACCCAAGATTGGCTGGGCACAGAGGCTCATGCCTGTAATCCCAGCACTTTGGGAGGCTGAGGCAGGTGAATTGCTTGAGGACAGGAGTTCAAGATCAGCCTAGGCAACATGGAGAAACCCCATCTCTACCAAAAATACAAAAATTAGGCTGGGTGCCGTGACTTGTGCCTGTAATCCCAGCACTTTGGGAGGCCAAAGCGGGTGGATCACAAGGACAGGAGATAGAGACAATCCTGGCCAACACGGTGAAACCCTGTCTCTACTAAAAATGCAAAAATTAGCTGGGTGTGTTGGCAGACACCTGTAATCCCAGCTATTTGGGAGGCTGAGGCAGAAGAATCACTTGAACCCAAGAGGCAGAGGTTGCAGTGAGCCGAGATTGCGCCACTGCACTCCAGCCTGGCAACAGTGAGACTCTCAAAAAACAAACAAACAAACAACAACAACAACAAAAACAAAAATTAGCCAGGCGTGGTGGTGCCCACCTATAATCTCAGCTTCTCCAGAGGCTGAAGTAGGAGGATCTCTTGAGCCCAGGAGGTTGAGTCTGCAGTGAGCCTTGAATGCGCCACTGCACTCCAGCCAGGACAACAGAGTTAAGACTCTGTCTCAAAAAAATATATAGCCAAGGTCTACACATGTTATAAATGGTAAAATGCAGGCTTCATTCTCTGAAAGTCCATGTTCTTTTTTTTTTTTTTAATTAAAAATTTAAAACTTGGATCGCTGGATTCAAAGTCCATGTTCTTAACCATTGTGTCTACTGTCACTCCAAGCCAGGAAGTACCCAAAAGATCCTTCCAAATGATAATAACTTCAATGGTGAACACTGATAGGCAAAATGCCAAGCACTCACACATGTATGACTCATCAGAGCACCACAACACCCTGTTATGATTACTTCCGTTCTACAGATAAGAAAACTGAGGCCTAGGGAAGTGAAGAACCTTACTCCAGAGCTAAGTGGGAAGTGGCTCAAAAGCAAGCCAGTGTTCTAATCCAAGGTGATGAGAAGACCTGCCCCAGATATCCGTGTTTGTTTTTGATCTTGTGAGTTACACCTGTAATCCCAGTACTTTGGGAGGCCAAGCTGGGAGGATCAGGAGGTCAGAAGTTCGAGACCAGCCTGACCAACATGGTGAAATCCTGTCTCTACTAAAAATACAAAAATTAGCCGGGCATGGTGGCATGCACCTGTAATCCCAGCTATTCAGGAGGCTGAGGGCGGAGGTTGCAGTGAGCTGAGATCGTACCATGATACTCCAGCCTGGGCGCTGGAGCAAGACTCTGCCTCAAAAAAAAAAAAAAAGAAAGAAAGAAAGAAATCTCCTTGCAGGCTTCTTGGACCTCCCAGCCTCTCCACAGGACCAGAACTCCATCCCGTTTGGCCCAGAAACCCCAGAAAACAGGCTGAAGTCAGACTCATGGCAAAAAAAAAGTTTTATTTAGAAAGCTCCAGGGGTTGGGGTTAGAGTTGGGGTGGAAAGGAGAGGTGCTGTGTCAACGCCACCCCCTTCTCCATCAAGTGCATTAACACTAGGTAGGAGCATCCGACAGAGGTGAGATCAGGAAGTGGGTGTCTGCACCCCACAGCGCATGTTGGCAGGAACAGCAAAGTCTGAAAGGAATAAATCAAGGTTGAAACTGAGGGGCCTAGGCAGAACCCCAGGCCCCACTGAAGACCCAGAAATCCTAGGAAACTTTCCTCTTCAGGGAACTAGAGTTTTGGTCCTGAGCCCACTCCTCTCAGACCCAGGAGTCCAGGCCCCCAGCCCCTCCTCCCTCAGACCCAGAAGTCTAGGCCCCCAGACCCTCCTCCTTCAGACCCAGGAGCCCAGGTCCCCAGCTCCTCCTCCCTCAGACCCAGAAGTCCAGGTCCCTAGCAGCTCACCTATCTGCTGAGGTTTAGGCAAGTTCAGGTTGTCCATGAGTTTGACAAACTCCTCACAGCTGAGGGTGAGCCGAGGGTTCAGAGTCCTCTCCTCCTCCACGGTGGACACTGTGAACCCTGGTGGCCAAGGGAGGGGAAGGAAAGTCAAGGAGTCCAGTGCCTTGGGCCTCTCAGAACTACATTTCCCAGGAAGCCTTGGGTGCCTCTTTGGCCGGGGACTAACAGGCTCTTCCCCAGAATATTCCTAAAATAGCTTTCCCTCCTCCATGGGCACTATGGGAAATGTAGTTTTCCCCACAGTTCCCTAAGCTCCACAAGGAAGGCTCAGGAAAACCCATACCCTGCAGAATTCTAGATGTCTGGCAATCACATAGTTTCTATATCCACACACAGCACTTTATCTCTATTTTTTTTTTTTTTTTTGAGACAGGGTCTTGCTCTGTCACCCAGGCTGGAGTATAGGGGTAGGATCATAGCTCACTGCAGCCTCAACCTCCTGGGCTCAAGTAATCCTATCACAGCCTCCCAAGTAGCTGGGACCATGCCACCATGCCTGGCTAATTATTTGTATTTGTAGAGGCAGGGTTTTGCCATGTTACTCAGGCTGGTCTCAAACTCACTCCTGGGCTCAAATGAGCCTCCTGACTTAGCCTCCCAAAATGCTAGGATTATGGGTGTGAACCACCATGCCTAGCCTCAAGCATTTAATTTTTTTGGCCAGAGAAGTTTCTGAGACTGGTAGGCTTCATGCCCTACAAGGATTACAGAGATTTACACTCCCCTTTCAAAGTTATGTACGCCCCCCACCTCCTCCAGGAAGCCCTCACCATGGTAATCATGAGCAGGGTAGACCAGACAGTCGCCTGGAAGTGTGAAGATCTTTTCATGGACCGAGTGGTACAAGGTCTTGGCACAGCCTGGGGAAGGAACGATCAGAGGTCAGTGGATCAACAAGACAGAAGACTCTAATCCCTTCCTTCAGGAAAAGGGTGGGAGGATAAAATCACTATAGCTAAACCCTCTCCTTCTGTCAATATCCCTTTGTCTAAGTAGAGGACAGGGAAAGGGATTCTAGGCAGATAAAACAGCATACACAAAGAACTGAGGAACCATGAGAAATTCAGCATACACAGGCCGGGCGCGGTGGCTCACGCCTATAATCCCAGCACTTTGGGAGGCCGAGGTGGGTGGATCATGAGGTCAAGAGATCGAGACCATCCTGGTCAACATGGTGAAATCCCGTCTCTACTAAAAATACAAAAATTAGCTGGGCATGGTGGCGCACGCCTGTAGTCCCAGCTACTCGGGAGGCTGAGGCAGGAGAATTGCTTGAACCTGGGAGGTGGAGGTTGCGGTGAGCCGAGATAGTGCCATTGCACTCTAGCCTGGGTAACAAGAGCAAAACTCCGTATCAAAAAAAAAAAACAAAAAACAGCATACACAAAGAACTGAGGAACCATGAGAAAGTCAGCATGGCTGTAAACAAGGTTGGAATGACGGGGGAAGCACCAGAGAGTGTCATTTGTGACCTTGACTCTCACCCAGGGGATGCCAAGAAAGGGTTCTGAACAAACGAGGTGGACTAGAAGGTAAGAAACCGAAGACAAAGCCAGGCACGGTGGCTCATGCCTGTGATCAGCACTTTGGGAGGCTGAGGCAGGGGAATCACTTGAGGTCAGGAGTTAGAGACCAGCCTGGCCAACATGGTGAAACCCTGTCTCTACTAAAAATATAAAAATTAGCCAGGTGTAGTGGCCCATGCCTGTAATCACAGCTACTCTGGAGGCTGAGGCAGGAGAATTGCTTGAACAAAGGAGGTGGAGGTTGCAGTGAGCCAAGATCACACCACTGCACTCTAGCCTGGGCGACAGAGCAAAACTCCATCTCAAAAAAAAAAAAAAAGGAAGAAGAAGAAAGAAACAGAAGACATGAGGCCAGGAGGAGAATGAAGCCATGGTCCCCACAAGCAGTTCTGAGTCCTAAGAAGGGGCAAACCTCTCTTCCACCTTGCATTCAGCCTAAATCCTTCAGCTTCCTGACTGTACTGGAAATGAATAAATGGGAGATGGGGAGCCTTGGAGAGAAAAAGACAGAGACTGAGATGCAGAGATAAAGAGAGAGGGAAGAGGGAGGAAGAGGCCTGGGGATGTGGCCTCCCACGGCCATCTCATTGTGGTTTCTCTTTTACCCTCTCATCCAGCCTCACCTCTGCCTGCAAGGCAGCTAAATCCCAGACCTAGTGTTAACCCAACATTCTCACACATGCTCAAAGGATAGTCCAACCCTGAGACTCTGAAACCATACTCCCTTTCCACAGAAAAACTCCTAAATCTAACTGCCCCTAGCAGATAGACTCCAAATGGATTATTGCTCTCTGGCAATTAAACTGCTGGCTCTAACAACTGTTTTTTTTTAAGCTACATTTGTTTCTTTTCTTTCTTTTTTCTTTTTTTGACAGAGTTTCCCTTCTGGTGCCCCGGGCTGCAGTGCAGTGGCGTGATCTCGGCTCACGGCAACCTCCACCTCCCCAGTTCAAGTGATTCTCCTGCCTCAGCCTCCCAAGTAGCTTGGATTACAGGCACCCGCCACCACACCTGGCTAACTTTTTGTATTTTTAGTAGAGATGGGGTTTCACCATGTTGGCCAGGCTAGTCCTGAACTCCTGACCTCAGGTGATCCGCCCGCCTTGGCCTCCCAAAGTGCTGGGATTACAGACATGAGCCACTGTGCCTGGCAGCTATATTTGTTTCTTAGAGAGGCAGTCTCACTATGTTGCCCAAGCTGGCCTCACATAGGTAAATAACATACCCCTGAATCTAACTGTCCCCCAGCAGCTAAGCCCCTGAATCTAACTCTTCCCACACTCTAGCATGGGGGTCCCTAACCCTGGGTACCCGTCTGTGGCCTGTTAGGAACTATCTGTGTGCAGAAGGTGGTGAGTGGCAGGTGAGCGAGTGAAGCTTCACTGCGTTTGCAGCCACTCCCCACTGCTCCCATTACCACCTGAGCTCTGCCTCCTGTCAGATCAGTGGCAGCATTAGATTCTCATAGGACCCCAACCCTATTGTGAACTGCATGTGCAAGGGATCTAGGTTATGTTCTCCTTATGAGAATCTAATGCCTGAGGATCTGTCACTATCTTCCATCTCTCCCAGATGGAACCATCTAGTTGCAGGAAAACAAGTTCAGGGCTCCCACTGATTCTACCTTGTGGTGAGTTACATAATTATTTCATTATATATTAGAATGTAAAAATAATAGAAATAAAGTACACCATAAATGTAATGCAATTGAATCCCCAAAACTATACCCTGCCATGGTCCATGGAAAAATTCTCTTCCGTGAAAGCAGTCCCTGGTGCCGAAAAGGTTGGGGACCACTGCTCTAGCAGGTAAACCCCTTGAATTTAATACTGCAGCCCCCTAAAAGTTTAAAGTCCATTCATTCTTGTAACAGATACTTCAACACTTGGCACACACATAACTATATGAAGATCTTGGGCGGGATAAAGGAGCCAGTCACCTTGCTGGAAGTCTGTCCGTCCACACCCACGGATCAACAGGGCATCTCCAGTGAAGGCCATGCTTTGGTCATTCAGGACGAAGGTGACACAGCCTGGGGTGTGGCCAGGGCTGGCCCTGGTCTCCAAGGCCTGGCAAAGTTGGAAGAGTACAGAGACAGTCACCGAGAAACCTTCAAGATGAAACTGGCCCTCAAAGCCCCACCCTACCCCAGGGTCACATCTAGATAAACGTTTTGGTAAAAAATTTAGATTCCTAGGCTCTAATCCTGTATTACCAGAGTAAACTCTAAGTGGATACATGACAATAAAACTACAAAACTGTGACACACAACAACAAAAATACAAATAATATCTGACCTCTGGTTAGGAAGGTGATATAGCTTGGCTGTGTCTCCACCCAAGTCTCACTTTGATTTATACTCCCATAATCCCCATGTGTCTTGGGAGGGACCCAGTAGGAGGTAACTGAATAATGGGGGCAGGTTTTTCCCATGCTGTTCTCGTGATATTGAGTAAGTCTCATGAGATCTGATGGGTTTATAAAGGCAGTTCCCCTGCACATGCTCTCTTGCCTGATGCCATGTAAGACATGGCTGTGCTCCTCCTTCACCTTCCACCATGATTGTGAGGCCTCCCCAATCGTGGAACTGTGAGCCCATTAAACCTCCTTTTTTTTTTTTTTTTTGAGACGGAGTTTCACTCTTGTTACCCAGGCTGGAGTGCAATGGCGCGATCTCGGCTCACTGCAACCTCCACCTCCTGGGTTCAGGCAATTCTCCTGCCTCAGCCTCCTGAATAGCTGGGACTACAGGCAAGCACCACCATGCCCAGCTAATTTTTTGTATTTTTAGTAGAGACGGGGTTTCACCATGTTGACCAGGATGGTCTCGATCTCTCGACCTCGTGATCCACCCGCCTCGGCCTCCCAAAGTGCTGGGATTACAGGCGTGAGCCACCGCGCCTGGCCTTAAACCTCTTTTTCTTTATAAATTACCCAGTCTCAAGAATGCCTTTATTAGCAGCATGAGAATAGACTAATACAGTAAATTGTGGGGTGCTGCTTTAAGGAGACGTGAAAATGTGACTTTGCAACTGGGTAACAGGCAGAGGTTTGAACAGTTTGGAAGGCTCAGAAGAAGACAGAAAAATGCAGGGAAGTTTGGAACTTCCTAGAGACTTAGAGGGCTCAGAAGAGAGAAGATAGGAAGATGTGGGAAAGTTTGGAACATCCTAGAGACTTGTTGAATGACTTTGACCAACATGCAGCTGATAGTGACATGGACAATGAAGTCCAGGCTGACGTGGTCTCAGATGGAGATGAGGAACTTTTTGGGAACTGGAGTAAAGGTCACTTTTGTTATGTGTTAGCAAAGAGACTGGCAGCATTTTGCCCCTGCCCTAGAGATCTGCAGAACTTTGAACTTGAGAGAGATGATTTAGGGTATCTGGCAGAAGAAATTTCTCAGCAGGAAAGCATTCAAGAGGTGACTTGGGTGCTGTTAAAAGCATTCATTTCAGTTTTATGTATACAGAAAGATATGCTTTGGAATTGAAACTTATGTTTAAAAGAGAAACAGCATAAAAGTTATGAAAATTTGCAGCCAGGCAATGCAATAGAAAAGAAAAACCCACTTTCTGAGGAGAAATTCAAGCCTGATACAGAAATGTGCATAACAAGGAGCCAAGTGTTAATTGCCAAGACGATGGGAAAAATGTCTCCAGGGCGTGTCAGAGGTCTTCACAGCAGCCCCTCCCATCACAGGCTCAGAGGCCTAGGAGGACAAATGGTTTCATGGGCGGGGCCCACAGCCTTGCTGCTTTGTGCAGTCTCGGGACTTGGTGCTCTGCATCCCAGCCATGGCTAAAAGGGGCCAAGTACAGCTCAGGCTATTGTTTCAGAGGGGGAAAGCCCCAAGCCTTGGTGGCTTATGCGTGGTGTTTAACCTGATGGTGAACAGAAGTCAAAAACAGAGATTTGGGAACCTCCACCTATATTTGGGAGGCTGTATGGAAATGCCTGGATGCTCAGGCAGAGGTGTGCTGCAGGGATGAAGCCTTGATGGAGAGCCTCTGCTAGGACAATGCAGAAGGGAAATGTGGCGTGGGAGCCCCGAGAGAGTCCCCACTGGGACACTGCCTAGTGGAGCTATGAGAAGAGGGCCCTTGCCCTCCAGATCCCAGAATAGTAGATCCACTGACAGCTTGCACCATGTGCCTGGAAAAGCTGGAGAAACTCAACACCAGCCCATGAAAGCAGCCAGGAGGGAGTCTGTACCCTGCAAAACCACAGAAGCAGAGCTGCCCAAGACCATGGGAACCCACCTCTTGCATCAGCATGACCTGGGTGTGAGACACAAAGTCAAAGAAGATCATTTTGGAGCTTTAAGATTTTACTGCTCCACTGGATTTAGGATTTCCATGGACCTGTCTCCCCTTCATTTTGGCCAATTTCTTCTATTTGGAATGTATGTATTTACCCAATGCCGGTACCCCATTGTATTTAGGAAGTAACTAAACTTGCTTTTGATTTTACAGGCTCACAGATGGAAGGGACTTGCCTTGTCTCAGATGAGACTTTGTTTTGTTGGTTTTTTTTTTTTTTTTTGGTTTTTTTTTGTTGTTGTTTCAAGACAGAATCTCACTCTGTCACCCAGGCTGGAATGCAGTGGAATGATCTCAGCTCATTGCAATCTCCGCCTCCCTGGTTCAAGCGATTCTCCTGCCTCAGCCTCCTAAGTAGTTGGAACTACAGGCATGTTCCACCATGCCTGGCTAATTTTTGTATTTTTATTACAGACAGGGTTTCAATATTTTGGCCAGGTTGGTCTCGAACTCCTGACCTCAGGGGATCTGCCTGCCTTGGCCTCCCAAAGTGCTGGGATTACAGGTGTGAGCCACCGTGCCTGGCCTCAGATGAGACTTTGGATTGTGGACTTTTGAGTTAATGCTGAAATGAGTTGAGACTTTGGGGGACTGTTGGGAAGGCACGATTGGTTTTGAAATGTGAGAACAGGAGATTTGGGAGGGACCAAGGGTGGAATTATACAGTTTGGCTGTGTCCCCACCCATATCTCATCTTGAATTGTAGCTCCCATTACTGGGTATATACCCAAAGGATTATAAAGCATTCTATTATAAAGGCAATGCACATGTATGTTCACTGCGGCACTGTTCACAATAGCAAAGACCTGGAACCAACCCAAATGCCCGTCAATGATAGACTGGACAAAGAAAATGTGGCACATATACACCATGGAATACTATGCAGCCATAAAAAAACAACAAGTTTGTGTCCTTTGTAGAGATATGGATGAATCTAGAAACCATCATTCTCAGCAAACTGACACAAGAACAGAAAACCAAACACCTCATGTTTTCACTCATAGGCAGGTGACAAACAATGAGAACATATGGACACAGGGAAGGGAACAACAATCACTGGGGTAGGTGGGGGGGTGGGGGGAGGGGAGGGAGAGTGGGGAGTGGGGGGGTGGGGAGGTGGGGAGGGATAACACAGGGAGAAAGGCCTAATGTAGGTGATGGGGGGATGGAGACAGCAAACCACCATGGCATGTATGCACCTATGCAACAATCCTGCACCTATGCAGGATGTGCACATGTGCCCCAGAGCCCAAAGTACAATTAAAAAAAAGAAAAGAAAAGAAACAATTAAATTAAAAAAAGAACCAATATGCTCAAAAAATATATTTGTAACATATACATACCACACAGTGATCAATATACTTAATATACAAGCAGATCTTGCAAATCAATTTGAAAAAGATAAACACACTAATATAAAAATGGAATACTCAACAGTCATTAAAAGCAATACTGTTGAAATAAAATTCAATAATGTTTTACACTTTTAAAAATAAAAAATAGGTGAGGCCGGGCGCGGTGGCTCACACCTGTAATCCCAGCACTTTGGGAGGCTGAGGCGGGTGGATCACAATATCAAGAGATCAAGACCATCCTGGCCAACATGGTGAAACCCCGTCTCTACAAAAAATACAAAAATTAGCCGCGTATGGTGACGTGTGCCTGTAGACCCAGCTACTCGGGAGGCTGAGGCAGGAGAATTGCTTGAACCCAGGAGGTAGAGGCTGCAGTGAGCCAAGATCTCGCCACTGCACTCTAGCCTGGCAACAGAGTGAGACTCTGTTCCAAAATAAATAAATAAAAACAAAAATAATTTTTAAAAATAGGCAGTGGCGGCCAGCACAGTGGCTCACGCCTGTAATCCCAGCACTTTGGGAGGCCGAGGCAGGCAGATCACCTGAGGTCAGCAGTTTGAGACCAGCCTGGCCAAGAGGGTGAAACCCTGTCTCTACTAAAAATATAAAAATTAGTCAGATGTAGTGGTGCATGTCTGTAATCCCAGTTACTAGGGAGGCTGAAGCAGAAGAATTGCTGGAACCCAGGAGGCAGAGGTTGTAGTGAGCCAACATCGTGCCACTGCACTCCAGCCTGGGTGACAGAGTGAGACTCCATCTCAAAAAAAAAAAAAAAAAAAAAGTCAATATCCTGGGGCAAAAGGATATGAAACTGTTCTAGCTCCAAAAAGATTTTTTTTTTTTTTGAGATGGAGTTTTGCTCTTGTTGCCCAGGCTCGAGTGCAATGGAGTGACCTCGGCTTACCACAACCTCCGCCTCCCAGGTTCAAGCGATTCTCCTGCCTTAGCCTCCCAAGTAGCTGGGATTACAGGCGCCTGCCACAACACCCAGCTAATTTTGTATTTTTAGTAGAGACAGGGTTTCTCCATGTTGGTCAGGCTGGTCTTGAATTCCCGACCTCAGGTGATCCGCCTGCCTCAGCCTCCCAAAGTGCTGGGATTACAGACAGGCATGAGCCACCACATCCGACCACTAGATCCAAAACGATTTTTAAGAATAAATAAAAAATATTGTAGCTTATCTTCTGTGTTGTCTTTGGATCTGTTTTAGTAAACCCGTTTTTCATTTTATTAAAATAAAAACATAAAAGCGAAGCAAAAACAAAAGAAGGAAAAGGAAAACATACACACAGAAGAGATGAAATAGACACAATGGTCAAACAAAAAGCATGAAGCTCAGTTGCATCCTGGTTCCAAAAAACAGCTGTAGGCTGGGCACCGCGGCTCACACCTGTAATCACAGCACTTTGAGTCACCAAGAGGAGAGGATCATTTGAGCCCAGGAAATTGAAACCAGCCTGGACAACAGGTGAGAAGAGAGGAGGGAAAGATAGAGGAGGAGGGAGAGGGAGAAGTAAGAAGGGAAAGAAGGAGGGAGGGAGGGAGGAAGAAAGAGAGAAAGAAAGCTGTAAAGATTCTTCTTAGGGTAATTGAAGACATCTGAACACAGGCTGAATATTTAATGATGATATAAAGTTGCTGCATATTTTGTTAGATGTGACAAAGATTTTGTAAAAGAGTAAGTCTCAAAGTGTAGCCTCGGGAACTCTAGTCGGTGAAATCAAAACTGTTTTTGGTCTTTTTGCCCATTTTTCATTCTCATTCCCCCAAAAGCTTGGGGGGGGGGGCAGTTTCTAGAAGTTTCATGACCTGCAATGACATAATTGAGGGGGGTGGTTCTACAAGTTTCATGAACTGTAATGAAATCTGTGCTTGGTTTTTTTTTTGAGACAGAGTCTCACTCTGTTGCCCAGGCTGGAGGGCAGTGGAATGATCTCAGTTCACTGCAAGCTCTACCTACTGGGTTCAAGTGATTCTCATGCCTCAGCCTCCTGAGTAGCGAGGATTTCAGGAACACATCACCACGCCTGGTCAATTTTTGTATTTTTAGCAGAGACAGGGTTTCACCATGTTGGCCAGGCTGGTCTCAAACTCGTGACCTCAGCTTCCCAAAGTGCCAGGATTACAAGAGTGAGCCACCGTGTCCACCCTGTGCTTGTGTATTCTTATGTTCTGTACCATTATATCAATGTAGATTTGAAAAAATTCAAAATAAGAAATTGTGGGTGGGTAACACATAACATCTTGACCTAAAACAAGCCTCAACTGTCCCTGAAACTTGTCGAGTGATTTCCCCAACTGCCCAGCCTGCCTAACCCTAAATTCTTTCAACAAATTCATTCTTCCTTTCCATGATGCATCATTTCCCATGACACATCCCCAAAGCTTTTTTTTCACCTGTTTCCTGCGGCAGCTAAACCTGAAACTACTCCCATCAAAGAAACAGAACCCAGAAGGGATCCTGCAAAGCACTCAGCTCGCTGGCCTTGGCGTTCCCGTGCCCTACACTGCCCCCTGGTGGCAAGCAAGCTCTCTGCCTCTTGCATTTGGTTCCTAAACTCTTTCCCTCCATTATTCAAATGTATAGTAAACCCTTCTTAACTGCCTGGGATACATTTCAAGATCCGCAGTGGATGCCTAAAACCGAGATAGTACAGAACCCTACACACTATTCTTTTCCCTATACATACACACCTATTATAAAGTTTAATTTATGGCCGGGCGTGGTGGCTCACGCCTGTAATACCAGCACTTTGGGAAGCTGAGTCAGGTGGATCAAGAGGTCAAGAGATCAAGACCACCTTGGCCAACATGGTGAAACCCTGTCTCTACCAAAAATGCAAAAATTAGCTGGGTATGGTGGCAGGCGTCTGTATTCCTTACCACTCGGGAGGCTGAGGCAGGAGAATCACTTGAACCTCAGAGGCGGAGGTTGCAGTGAGCCGAGATTGCGCCACTGCACTCCAACGTGGCGACAGAGTGAGACTCCATCTCAAAAATAAATAAATACATAAATAAAAATAAATAAAGTTTAATTTATAAATTAGGCACAGTAATAAATCAACTATAACTAAAAATAAAGTAGAACCACTACAGTAAGGCATGATGGTGCATACCTGTAGGTCCAGCTACTTGGGAGGCTGAGATGGGAGGATTGCTTGAGCCAGCGTTCAATAGCAGCCTAGACAACATAGCGAGACCCCATCCAAAAAAAAATGAAAATAATAGGTCAGATGCAGTGGCTCACACCTGCAATCCGAGCCCTTTAAAAGAATAGGCCAGGCCGGGCGCGGTGGCTCACGCCTGTAATCCGAGCCCTTTAAAAGAATAGGCCAGACGCAGTGGCTCACACCTGTAATCCTAGCCCTTTAAAAGAATAGGCCAGATGCAGTGGCTCACACCTGTAATCCTAGCCCTTTAAAAGAATAGGCCAGGCCGGGCGCGGTGGCTCACGCCTGTAATCCCAGCACTTTGGGAGGCCGAGGCGGGCGGATCACGAGGTCAAGAGATCGAGACCCTCCTGCTCAACATGGTGAAACCCCGTCTCTACTAAAAATACAAAAAATTAGCTGGGCATGGTGGCGCGTGCCTGTAATCCCAGCTACTCAGGAGGCTGAGGCAGGAGAATTGCCTGAACCCGAGAGGCGGAGGTTGCAGTGAACCGAGATCACGCCATTGCACTCCAGCCTGGGTAATAAGAGCAAAACTCCGTCTCAAAAAAAATAAAAATAAAAAATAAAAATAAAAGAATAGGCCAGACACAGTGGCTCACACCTGTAATCCGAGCCCTTTAAAAGAATAGGCCAGACGCAGTGGCTCACACCTGTAATCCGAGCCCTTTAAAAGAATAGGCCAGACGCAGTGGCTCACACCTGTAATCCGAGCCCTTTAAAAGAATAGGCCAGATGCAGTGGCTCACACCTGTAATCCGAGCCCTTTAAAAGAATAGGCCAGATGCAGTGGCTCACACCTGTAATCCGAGCCCTTTGGAAGGTCGAGGTAGGTGGATCACTTAAGGTCAGGAGTTGGAGACCAGCCTGACCAACATGGTGAAACCCCATCTCTACTAAAAATAAAATAATAATTCAAAAAAAATTAGCCAGGCATGGTGGCACATGCCTGTAAACCCAGCTATTCGGGAGGCTGAGGCAGGAGAATCTCTAGAACCCAGGAGGCAGAGGTTGCAGTAAGCTGAGATCGTACCACTGCACTCCAGCCTGGGCAACAGAAGGAGACTGTCTCAAAAACAAAAATTAAAAAAAAAGAAAACTCAGGCCGGGTGCAGTGGCTCACGCCTGTAATCCCAACACTTTAAGAGTCTGAGGCAGTTGGATCACTTGAGGCCAGGAGTTCACAACCAGCCTGGCAATGTGGCAAAACTCTGTCTCTACTAAAAATACAAAAGTGCCTGTAATCCCACCTACTCGGGAGGCTGAGGTGGGAGGATCACTTGAACCTGGAAGGTGGAGGTTGCAGTGAGCCAAGATTGCACCACTGCAGTCCAGCCTGGGTGACACAGCAAGGCTCCATCTCAGAAAAAATGAATACATTGCTTCTGTTTTGGCGTTCTGCTGCCTTGTAGCATCATCATGTATTAAACAGTCCCCTGCTGTGTGCTGTGTCCCCTGCCCTATACCCCTACTGTCTTTCATGCACATGAGCAAGTATGTCCCTGCGCTTCACACCTAGAAGGGGAACTTCTGGGTTGGAGACCCTGAGGGCACCAGCTCATCCTTGAAACAGCCTCAAGAGGAAGGTGTCGTGATAACCCCTGTGCTTAGTGCAGGGAACTGAGACTCCCAGAGGGAGGCAGAGGTTACAGTGAGCCGAGATTGTGCCATACTGCACTCCAGCCTGGGTAACAAGAGCGAAACTCTGTCTCAAAAAAAAAAAAAAAAAAAAAGGAAAACCGTGTCTATAATGAAACCTCTTTAATTTTTCCTATCTTTTGTGTAAGATGAACAATCAGTTCAAGAAACTAGCAATTTATTTTTATTTTTATTTTTTTGAGATGGAGTCTTGCCCTGTCACCCAGGCTGGAGTGCAGTGGTGTGATTTTGGCTCACTGCAACCTCCACCTCCCAGGTTCAAGCGGTTCTCCTGTCTCAGCCTCCCAAGTAGCTGGGATTACAGGCGCACGCTGCCATGCCCGCCTAATTTTGTGTATTTTTAGTAGAGACAGAGTTTCACCATGTTCCTCAGGCTGGTCTTGAACTCCTGAGCTCAGGCAACACACCTGCCTTAGCCTCCCAAAGTGCCAGGATTACAGGCATGAGCCACCATGCCCGGGCAAAACTGGCAGTTTCTTTTTTTTTTTTTTTAAACTGGCAGTTTCTATGAAAGTAAAAAATTTGTCGACTCAGTGACCTAGAAAGTCCAATCCTTGAAATTCAGGACAATGTCCCCCAAGATATTTGCACAAGAATCTTCATAGCAGCATTATTCATGGGAGCCCAAAACCGAGTAATCAGAAGGAAAATGGAGCATGGTGGTTCATGCCTGTCATTCACTTTGTACTTTGGGATACTGAGGTAGGAGGATTGCTTGAGGCTAAGAGTCACCACGACCTGCCCATTGTGTAGGGCAAAAATTATGGCCAGTGGACCAAATGTGGCCTGCTATCCATTTTTGTAAGGCCTGTAAGCTAAGAATCATTTTAACTTTTTTTTTTCACGTTGAAAACTATCAAAGTAGCATGTAAAAATTAGATGAGGCTGGGAGCAGTATAATCACAAAGCTTTGGAAGGCCGAGGCAGGAGGGTTGCTTGAGGCCAGGAGTTTGAGACCAACCTGAGCAACAGAGCAAGACTCAGTCTCTACAAAAAAAATTTTTTTTAATTAGCTGGGCATGCTGGTGCATGCCCATAGTCCCAGCTACTCAGGAAGCTGCGGTGGGAGGATCACTTGACCCCAGGAATTGGAGGCTGCAGTGAACTATGCTCACACCAGTGCACGCCAGCTTGGGCAGCAGAGCAAGACCCTGTCTCGGTTGGGCACAGTGGCTCACGCCTATAATCCCAGCACTTTGGGAGGCCGAGACGGGTGGATCACGAGGTCAAGAGATCGAGACCATCCTGGTCAACAAGGTGAAACCCCGTCTCTACTAAAAAATACAAAAATTAGCTGGGCACGGTGGCGCGTGCCTGTAGTCCCAGCTACTCGGGAGGCTGAGGCAGGCAAATTGCCTGAACCTAGGAGGCGGAGGTTGCGGTGAGCCGAGATCTCGCCATTGCACTCAGCCTGGGTAACAAGAGCAAAACTCCGTCTCAAACAAACAAACAAAGACCCTGTCTCAAAAAAAAAAAACCAAAAACTATATGAAATACAAATTGTATTTATGTATGTATGTGTGTATGTATTTATTTATTTTTGAGATGAAGTTTCACTCTTGTCACCCAGGCTGGAGTGCAATGGTACAATCTGGTCTCACTCAACCTCCGCCCCCTGGGTTCAAGCGATTTCCCTGCCTCAGCCTCCCAAGTAGCTGGGACTACGGGCATGTACCACCACATCTGGCTCATTTTTTATTTTTGGTAGAGACGAGGTTTCACCATGTTGGTAAGACTGGTCTCGAACTCCTGACCTGAGGTGATCCACCTGCCTTGGCCTCCCAAAGTGCTGTAATTACAGGCATGAGCCACCATGCCCAGCCTGAAATCCAAATTTTACTGACCATAAATAAAGTCTTCTTGGAACACACCCATGCCTATTCATTTATGCACTGTCTGTGGCTGCTTTCACACAACAACAGGAGAGTTGAGTAGCTGACACAGAGACCCTACTACCTATAAAAAATGAAAATATTTGCTATCTGGTCCTTCACAGAAAAAGCTGGCCAACTGCTGCTATACAGCAATAAGAAAGAAGGAGCTCCAACCGTAACCAACGTCATGTAGAGTGAAAAAAAGCCAGACACAAAAGAGTACACTGTATAAATCCTGTGTATAAGGTCAGAACAGGCAAAACTAATCTGTGGTTAAATACGTCAGAAGAATGGTGCCTTGGCAGGATGGTGACTGGCCAGGAAGTGAGGCAAGGAAGGCTTCTGGGGTGATGAGCACGTTCTGTATTTGGATCTGGGTGGTAAGCACTCATGCACATGTAGAATACATGGACTCACTTCATCACTTCATTCTATGGATGTTAACAACTCTTTTTTTTTTGAGACCGAGTCTCGCACTGTCACCCAGGCTGGAGTGCAGTGGCACGATCTCGGCTCACTCCAACTTCCACTTCCTGGGTTCAAGTGATTCTCCTGCCTCAGTCTCCCCAGTAGCTGCGGTTACAGGTGCCCACTACCACACTGACCAATTTTTATATTTTTAGTAGAGATAGGGTTTCACCATGTTGGCCAGGCGGGTCTCGAACTCCTGACCTCAAGTGATCCACCTGCCTTGGCCTCCTAAAGTGCTGGGATTACAGACATGAGCCACCACGCCCAGACTTCTTTTTTTTCTTTTTTCTTTTTTTTTGAGATAGGGTCTCGCTCTGTCACCCAGGCGCGTGATCGCGTCTCACTGCAACCTCCACCTTCTGGGCTAAAGCAACGCTCCCACCTTAGCCACCTGATTGGCTCAGACTGCAGGTATGTGCCACCATGCCCTGCTAACTCTTGTATTGTTTTATAGAGATAGGGTCTCGCCATGTTGCCCAGGCTGGTCTTGAACTCCTATGCTCAAGCAATCTACCCACCTCGGCCTCCCAAAGTGCTGGGATTACAGGTGTGAGCCACCATACCCAGCCTAATAACTCATTTTTTAAAAGTAGGAGAAGGAAAAATAAAGGAGAGGAAAGTGGACTCCCATCTCCAAAAATTTATAAAGAACTCAGACTGGCCAGACATGATGGCTCACGCCTGTAATCCCAGAACTATGGGAGGCCGAGGCGGGTAGATCACCTGAGGTTAGGAGTTTGAGACCAGCCTGGCCAATATGGTGAAACCCTGTCTCTACTAAAAATACAAAAATTGCCCAAGCATGGCGGCAAGCGCCTGTAATCCCAGCAGAATCGCTTATGCTCAGGAGGCAGAGGCTGCAGTGAACTGAGCTTGCCACTGCACTTCAGCCTGGGTGACAGAGCAAGACTCCAATTCAAAAAAATAAAAATATGGCCAGGCGCAGTGGCTCACGCCTATAATCCCAGCACTTTGGGAGGCCGAGGCAGACGGATCACTTGAGATTGGGAGTTTGAGACCAGCCTGACCAACATGAAGAAAAGAACCCCATCTCTACTAAAAATACAAAATTGGCTGGGTGTGGTGGTCCATGCCTGTAATCCCAGCTACTCAGGAGGCTGAGGCAGGAGAATTTCTTGAACCTGGGAGATGGGGGGTTGCATTGAGCCAAGATTGCACCATTGCACTCCAGCCTGGGCAACAAGAGAGAAACTCCATCTCAAAATAATAATAAAAACAAAAAAATAAACAAATAAATTAAAAAAATTTTTTTTTAATTAGCTGGGCTTGGTGGCTCATGCCTGTAATCCCAGCTACTTGGTAGGCTGAAACAAGAGAATCACTTGAACCTGAGAGGTGGTGAGCCAAGATCGCACCCCTGCACTCGAGCTTGGGCAACAGAGTAAGATCCTGCCTCATATAAAAGAAAAAGAAAAAGTTGCCTAAGGCTGAGGGGGAAAAGGGGAGGATAAGGGTGATGGTAAAGGGGTACAAGGTCTTTTTAGAGTAATAGAAACATTCTCTAATGAATGGTAGTAATGGATGCACAACTCCGAATATACTAAAAGTCACCGATTGTGTCCTTGCAATAGATAAATCGTATGGTATGTGGGTTATATCAATAAAGCTATTAAACCTGGGCAACATAGTGAGACCCCAGCTCTACAAAAAATTTAAAAATTAACCAGGTATGGCCGGGTGCGGTGGCTCACGCCTATAATCCCAGCACTTTGAGAGGCCGAGGCGGGTGGATCACTAGGTCAAGAGATCGAGACCATCCTGGTCAACATGGTGAAATCCCGTCTCTACTAAAACTACAAAAAATTAGCTGGGCATGGTGGCGCATGCCTGTAATCCCAGCTACTCAGGAGGCTGAGGCAGGAGAATTGCCTGAACCCAGGAGACGGAGGTTGCGGTTAGCCGAGATCACACCATTGCACTCCAGCCTGGGTAACAAGAGCGAAACTCCGTCTCAAAAAAAAAAAAAATTAGCCAGGTATGGTAGTCCGTCCCAGCTACTTGGGAGGCTGAGGCAGGAGGATCACCTGAGCCCAGAAGGTCAAGGCTGCAGTAAGCTATGATCCCACCACTGCACTCCAGCCTGGGTGACAGAGCAAGACCCTTTCTCAAAAACTAACAAACAACAACAAAAAAGGGCGGGCGCAGTGTCTCATGCCTGTAATCCCAGCACTTTCAGGGGCCCTGTAATCCCAACTCTTTAGGAGGCCAAGGTAAGAGGATCACTTGAGCCCAGTAGTTCAAGACCAGCCTAGGCAACATAGCAAAACCCTATCTCTACAAGAACATACATAAATTAGCCAGGTGTGTGGTGCATGCTTGTGGTCCCAGCTACCAGGGAGGCTAAGGTGGGAGGATCACCTGAGCCCGGGAGGTTGAGGCTGACTGCACTCCAGGCTGGGTGACAGAGACCCAGTCTCAAAAAAAAAAAAAAAAGCTATTAAAGAAAAAAAAACAATACTGAAGCTAAACCTAGCTAAACCCTTCAAAATTCATTCCAAGAAATGCTCGTTAACACCTGACTATTATGTCCAATGTTCATACATGTACAATGCATTTTTGCCTGCTTCCAGAAAAAGGCTTGAAATAAAGCTTCTGTAACCATTGTAGCTAAACCCTCTTCCCTCACACAGCTTTCATTTCCTCTAAACACTCTGACCCAAATGAACCGTCCCTATTTAGCAAAACCCTCTAACCTGGAAGCTGTCCTGACATTCTGTCCCCAGAGTCAGCCAAGCTCTATTATACATCTTTAGCAACTGATCAGAAAAACGCCCTGCCAGCTGTTTCCCTCCCTCTGAGGGCAACTCCCCAGACCCTTCCCCCCATGCCCTGGGTTGCAATTCTGGCCGGAAACCTGCCCGTGCCTGTGGCAAAGAAAGTGAGGGTGGCAGGAACCTTCAGACCTTTCCAATGTGAGGCAACCGCATCGCTAGGACTAGGGTGAGGCTGTTAGTGCAAGATTTAAGAAGGCGCTTACTTGTGGGTATGGACCCTGCACTTACAGGACCCTGAGAGAGAGTGCCTCCTTAAATATTGCACTCCAGGGTCCTCACAGCCTTTATCCCAGTCCTGGGCTCTGGGTTCTAAGCATCTAGATGCTCCTTTCTCAAACGGAGGTTTCTGCAAGACAGGACTGGATCTCTTTCCTTCTCAGCCCTGCCCTCAGAATTCCAGCCCCTAATCAACTTTTACGGAAATGCCTACCAGGCCAAAGAGCCGCCCCTGAGCAGCTGTTGACTTAGGAGTTTCGCCAGGGACACACCTGCCCAGAGCCTTTTGCCCCAGAGCCCCACCTGGGTTTATGGTGCCTCCCCCTCCCAGAAAACATGAGCTCAGGGGTCAGGAACCCAGGTCCTGAGGTCCCTCCTCCCCCAGGACTCAGGATCCCAGGCCCCCAGTACCCTCTTCCCTTAAGTTTAAGGAGTCCAGGCCACCACCCTCTTGGGGACCCAGCACCCAACTCACGAAGCGCCCGAAGCGGATGGAGTCTCCATCCTCAATGTGCAAGTCAGCCTGGGCCCCACTAAGGCGGGAGATGACAGACTGGCAGCCAGGGATGAGGGAACGGAGCAGCCCCGAGCCTGTAATGTGGTCCGCGTGGCAGTGGGTATTCACTGGGAGAGAGAGGAGGGACAGGTCCAGGAGGGCATACAGAGAGGACCTGGGAGTCCCAGCCCAGATCTTTCTCCCTCAGACTCAGGAGTTCCGGCCCACTCCACTGACTGCAGCCCAGCCCGGCTGGGACCCGAGAGTTTGGACCCTGGACTGACCAGCATACAGCAGCCGCAGCCCCAGTTCCTTGATCAACTGGGCATCCCGAGAAGCTGTCTCCAGGACCGGGTCGATCAGAACGGCCTCCCGGGACTCTCTGTCACCCAGCAGGTACGTGTAGGTGCAACTCACTGACTCGAACATCTGGGAGCGGGGGACCCAAGTGAGAGCGCAGACCCGGACTCCCACCCATTAAGGGCCCAGTAGTCCAGACTGGCTCTATCCTCTTCCTAAGATCCAGAAGCAGAAACCCCAGCCCCCTCTTTCCCCTGGAGTCAGGGGCCCCACCACCTTCCTCCAACAGAACGAAAGAGTTCCAACTTTGTAACACCCCAAAATCAGGTTCCCCAGCACGTTCTTTCATAAAGGACCCAGGGGTCCCGCCCCAAGCCCAGGAGCCCCCAGACCATTCTCACCTTTAAAGGACCCAAGAGTCCCGCCCTAAACCTCCACCCCGCTTTCCGCAAGATCCAGGCGTGGGTCACCCGGATCTCTCCCCGTTAAGAGACCCCGAAGTTCCGCCCTTGCTGCCGCCTAACGCCCAGTAGTGCCCCCCTGGGTCCAGCCACCCGCACCTGCCGCAGAAGGATGGGGGCTTCAGACCTGCCGCGCTGGCTCAGCTGCCGCTGGGTGACCCTCAATACAGCCCCCGCCATCGCGCCCACAGCAGAGTCAGGACTGAGCCGAGGCCGAGCGCCGGCAGCAGGCAGAGGCTCCCGCACTGACCCGGGGAGGGGCGGGGCACGCCTTAAAGGGGCCGCGGACGCCTGGGATAGAGGGCGGGGCGCCGCCGAGAGGGGCAGGGGCGAAAGCAAGGGCAAAGGCGAGGGCGGGGGCGAGGGCGAGGGCGAGGAAACCAGAATGCAACTCAGGGACTCTCTGAGACACAGAGAACAGGGAGACACTCAAAGTGCAAGGGACAGACGCTCGGAGACACACGGGCATGCTCATGTAGGAACATAGATAGGGAGAGAAGTAGGAACCCCAGGAGAGGCCCCAGTACACTCATAGCCTTGGGGCCGTTTTTTTTTTTTCTTTTTCTTTTTTTTATATTTTGAGACAGACTCTCGCTCTGTCACCCAGGCTGGAGTGCAGTGGAGCGATCTCGGCTCACTGCAGCCTTAAACTCCAGGGTTCAAGCGATCCTTCCACCTCAGCCTTCCGAGTAGCTGGGACTATGGCACGATGCCACCACACCCGGCTAATTTTTTTTTTTTTCTTTTTTCTTTTTTTTTTTTTAGACGGAGGTCTCCCTGTGTTGCCCAGGCTGATTTCAAACTCCTGAGCTCAAGCATTCCTCCCACCTTGTCCTCCCAAAGTGCTGGGATTACGGACGTGAGTCACCGCGTCCCGTGGGGCCGTTTTCTAGCGGGTGGTTGGACAGTCATTGTTAGAAAAAGATGTTCGGTTCCGGGAGGCAGAGGTTGCAGTAAGCCGGAATGGCGCCACTGCACTCCAGCCTGAGACAGAGGGAAACTCCGTCTCAAAAAAAAAAAAAAAAAAAAAAAGTTAGGTTCTAGGTCATTAATTGAGGGACTTTTGAGTGGGTGTCTGGTTACCAGAACAACACTTGATCCCATTAAAGTTCATCCAGAAATTGCATAAACATTTTATCAGGGATGTTTCTCTCTTTCGAGGAAGAAATCTAAACACACACACACACACACACACACACACACACACACACACAAAGGTCAGGCACGGTGGCTCACGCCTGTAATACCAGCACTTTGGGAGGCCGAGGTGGGCGGATCACGAGGTCAAGAGATCGATGCCATCCTGGCCAACATGGTGAAATGTCATCTCTACTAAAAATACAAAAAATTAGCTGGGCATGGTGTAGCGCACCTGTAGTCCCAGCTACTCAGGGGGCTGAGGCAGGAGAATCATTAGAACCCAGAAGTCAGAGGTTGCAGTGAGCTGAGATCATGCCACTGCACTCCAGCCAGGCGACAGAGCGAGACTCAGTCTCAAAAAAAAAAAAGGAAAGAAAAAGAAAACATAATTTTGCATCATCTCTTGAATAATCAGATTGGGGATTATTCATTTTCTGTTGGGGTGTTAACCTCTGAAAACAAATTTTGTTCATTTACACCAAGGACCTGGGGCTGAGAAACTGTGGTCTCAAGTTATGAGCTGTCAGAAAGTTTGCTCTTTGGAATCGTAGCAGTAGTGAGAATAGGACATCCCAGTCTCATCTGGACGATCTATGTCATTTTGTGAAATCAGAGCAGCCTTGATTTCCAGCTTAGGGGGAGAGCTTTTTTTTTTTTTAATTTTTAAAATTTTTGGTAGAAACAGGGGTTTGCTATGTTGCCCAGGCTGGTCTCCAGCTCCTGGCCTCAAATAATCCTCCCACCTGGGCCTCTCACAGTGCTGGGATTACAGGTATGAGCCACTGTGTTATCCTGTCCCCTGCAGAGCTTCTGAGGAGGGGTTTCCTGCAACAACATCTTAATTCTGGAGTTTCCAGGGAATGGTCCCTGGAGCTATTATCAGAGCAGGCCCTGTGTTAATCCCTTTACACAGAGAAGGCCTGCTTTGCCTTGAGCCTATCAAATTGCTTCATTAAAATTTTACGTGGCTGAGCTCACACCTGTAATCTCAGCACTTTGGGAGGCTGAGGAGGGCAGATTACTTGATGTCAAGAGTTTGAGACCAGCCTGGCCAATATGAAACCCCATCTCTACTAAAAATAAAAACAAATACAAAAAATTAGCCAGGTGTTGTGGGGCATGCCTGTAGACCCAGCTACTTGGGAAGCTGAGGCATGAGAATCACTTGAACTCAGAAGGCAGAGGTTGCAGTGAGCCAAGATTGTGCCATTGCACTCCAGCCTTGGCAACAGAGCTAGAGTGTCTCAAAAAAAAAAAAGGGAAGAGAAGACACCCAGTTAGTTTTGAAACAGGGAGAAAAAAGCTCAGAGCCAAGAGAACTTTTCTCATTTGTTCCAGGCAAGAGTCCTTGTGTATACCTGGCTCAAGCTAGATGTCGCTGAGGACCCAGAGGTGACTCAGTCTAGCTGGTAGGGGAGAGAGGTAGGGACAGCAGGGCTGAGATACAGGGAGGTGTAGGGATTAGGGGAGCTCAGTGGAGGGAGGAACCAGGGAAAGGAAGACCCTCAGACATTCCTTACTGAGAGGGTCCCCCAAATAAGACCTTCTCACCCCTGGCTCTGTTTCCTGTTGTTTTTGTGGGATTTCTAGGCCATTTACCTGTCCCTTGAAGACACACGGGTGGAGGGAGAGGGGAAGGGTCGGGTGGTGTTATAGGCTCAGCTGTGAGATGTTCTAAGAGTTAGAAACCCTGGCTTCACCCTTCTCAGCTGTAGGACCTTGGGCTGAAAACTTATCTTCTTCTGGGTTCCAGTTTTCTTATCTGCAAAATGAGGTTGAAAATAGTTGAATAGCCTGCCATAGCACAGGCTCTCAATGGTACTTGGCATTGTTATTTTGTCATTATCCTTGACTTCTCTTGACTTCTTCCCACCCTTTCCACCTCCTTTTTTTTTTTTTTTTTTTTTTTTTTTGAGATAGAGTCTCACTCTGTCACCCAGGCTGGAGTGCAGTGTGTGCAATCTCTGCTCACTGCAACCTCCGCCTACTGAGTTTGAGTGATTCTCCTGTCTCAGTCTCCCAAGTAGCTAGGATTACAGGTGCACACCACCATACCCAGCTAATTTTTTTTTTCTTTTTTTTTTTAGACGGAGTTTCACTCTTATTGCCCAGGCTGGAGTACAATGGTATGATCTCAGCTTACCACAACCCCTGCCTCCTAGGTTCAAGGTGTCTTGCCTTAGCCTCCCAAGTAGCTGGGATTACAAAATACAAAATTAGGCCGGGCATGGTGGCTCACGCTTGTAATCCCAGCACTTTGGGAGGCCGAGGCAGGCGGATAACCAGGTCAGGAGATCAAGACCATCCTGGCTAACATGATGAAACCCTGTCTTTATTTAAAAAAAAAGAAAAGGAAAGAAAAATTATTTGGGTGTGGTAGCCCACGCCTGTAATTCCAGCTACTAGGGAGGCAGAGGCAGGAGAATTGCTTGAACCCAGGGGGCAGAGGTTGCAGTGAGCCACGATCATGCCACTGCACTCCAGGCTGGGCAACAGAGCACAGCTCCATCTGAAAAATAAAAAATAAAAAGGGAGAGAGACCGAAGAGTCATTGCAAACGAATACAATGTGTGGAGCTCATTTAGATCTTGAGTCAAGCAAATCAAGTGTAATAAAAGGATATTATTTATGAGATATGATATTTGACATTTAGCTTCAGAATCATTTGGGAAGAGTGGATGGTGGGTAAATGAAACAACACTGGTCATGAGTGAATAATTTTTTTTTTTTAATTTTTTTAAAATGTAAGGTATGGCTCCGTTGCGCAGGCTGGAGTGCAGTAGCACAATCATAGCTCATTGCAGACTTCAACTCCTGCGTCAGTCCTCCCTCCCTACCCCTGAGAAATAGCTGGGACTACAGGCTGCCACTAAGCCAAGCTAATTTTTTTTGGGCGGGGGAGGGGGGGTGTCTCACTATGTTGCCCAAGCTGGGTTTTTTTGTTTGGTTGGGTTTTGTTTGTTTTTTTGTTTTGAGACGGAGTCTCGCTGTGTTGCCCAGGCTGGAGTGCAGTGGCTTGATCTCGGCTCACTGCAACCTCCGCCTTTCGGGTTCAAGCAATCCTCCCATCTCAGCCTCTAGAGTAGCTGAGATTACAAGCGTGCGCCATCACGCCTGACTAATTTTTGTATTTTTAGTAGTGACGGGGATTTCACCGAGTTGGCCAGGCTGGTCTCGAATTCCTGACCTCAAGTGATCCTTCCGCCTCCGTCTCCCAAAGTGTTGGGATTACAGGCTTGAGCTACCCCTGGACCCAGTCTGGTTTGGAACTCCTGGGATCAAGCGGTCCGCCCACCTCTGCCTCCCAGAGTGCTGGGATTACAGGCGTGAGACAGGGAGCCCGGCCTAGGCACTTTCTATTCTAAACACTTTCCATTGATTATCACATTTAATCCCAACAACCCTCCATTTTATAGATAAGGAAACAGGCCTAGAAAGAGATCTAAAAAGGGTCACACGGCTAGAAAGTGGCACAACCGATTCCAAGCCAGTTACCCAGGCAATCTGGCTCCAGAGTCCAAATAACCCCACCAAACAAACTCCCAGGAATCGCCAGACCTGTGGGTTATCGGACTGGAGACTCACCCATGTAGAGGACTTTTATGAGCATTTCCCGGTCCTTCCTGCACCAGGCAGAAAAATGCACCGCCACTGCTCGGGAAGAATGCCAAGCCGCACGCCACCCGGGGCCTAGCACCAGGAGCAAAGGCCAGGGCACCTCAGGACCACCCAGGCGTCCCGGCGGGGGGGAAGGTCGATGGGGGCGTGGCTGAGAATCTTGAATCACCCAATAACGAGGTGTGCCGGGGCGCTATGCAAATAATGTGTGTTTTATTGGGCACTGGCTCTCCGGAGTCCCGCCCCGCCCTCTCCTGAGGAAATGGATAGACTTTTTGCAAACGCCTTGAAGGGTGGAATTAGCAGCAAGCTCTTGAAACTGCCTCTGGAGATGGAATCCAGAGGAGTTCTCGAAAAGAAGAGGGGCGCATGCACTGATCTCCAAGGGCAGTTTGTCCATGTTAGTCTTGCACGTGCTTGACTCCAGTCAGCCACCATAGGCCCTGCCACTGGCCGTGCACTTTTCTTCGATCCTTTGGCCAGTAGCTTCGCGCTTGCTCACGAACTTGCCTGCCTGCGTGGCCCACCCAGTCCCTCCTTCCAGTCCGTCTTCTCCGTCCGCAGCCTCTGCCAGCCGCCACTGCGCATGCTTTCTGACGCCCCCTCTGGTCCAGCGTGGGAGGAGGGGATGGAAATGAGGTTGGGCCGAGCAGCTCGAGCGCGCTCCCTTCCCTGCCCTCCCCCGTCGCCGGACGCGCGCCGGGCTGTGCAGCTCCGTGGGGCCGAGGGCAGTGCAGCAGCGGCGACGGCGGCTGCGGCCCTGGCCGCAGCGGGAGGATCCCGAAGCCCCGCCCCCGGGGAGGGGCCGTCCTGCAGGTGAGGGGGCAGGGGTTCGGGTGCGGATATTGGCTTGCAGGCTGAATGCCTGAATCACTCTGAGGGAGATCGGTGGTGGTCCGAACGCCTAGATTCTGGAGGGACTGTACATTACTGCCTGAGCCTTGGGAGGGTGCATCGGTGCCTGAATGCCTGATTCCGAGGGGAGCATTGAATTCTTTACGCTTGGGACTCTGAGGGAAAAGTCCATTAGAAGCCTCTGAAGCGGGCCATATGCCACGTTCCTTCTGTATCTTCCTCCAGGTCCCCCCTCCATCCTCTACGGCCCCATCCAAGCCAAGGATGAAATTTAACAGCAAGAAGGACGCAGTTGACGCGGCGTCAACGAACTAAGTCAAAACCCGGGTAAAGTTAGCTCTTCGACGTAAAGCCCCGCCCACTGTACTCATAGACCCCTCCCCTGGGACGCTGATGAAAGACCTGTCCACTCCGCTCGAAGGTCCCCGTCCCCTTGGTCTAGTTTCTGAACAACAGACTTTGGTCTTATTTGCATAGCTCCACCCATTCCAGGGCGGCAGGGTCAGGTGGGGAAGGTCCCGCCCACTCTGGGCATATGCCCCGCCTGCTCCGAGCTCTGGACTGCAGCAGAGTTAAGAGTTCTGGAGACCCCGCCAACTCTGCTCAAAGACTCCAACCCTGGGTTTAGGTAGCGAAGGGACTATCTCTGAATTAAATTTGCATAGCCCCGCTCATTGTGCTTAGGCTCCGCCTCCCCGCTAAGCCCGCCCTTGCCTTAACATCCCATACTAACAGACCTCGCTCCTAAACAGTCTGACCCCTCATTTTAGGCCCTCCAACCCTACCCCCATCAGCCTGGTAATCACTGACTCACCCCCGACCCACGCCCTGCCCCTAGGTTCCTGTGCCAGCAAAATGCTGGAGCGAGGCGCGGAGTCCACGGTCGGGGCCAAGGATCCTAGTCCCACTGGCAAGGAATCAGTGACTGAAGAAGGTGAGAGTGGCGCCGCCTGTGAGTAGGGAGCATTCTCCAGGAATGCAGACTAAGATAATCACATTCTGGTGGAATCTCAGGGTGAAAGTTTGAGGCCCAGGGTGATGACTATTTGGGATCCCCAAAAATGCCACGTTCTGGGAAATCCTCCCATTTGGCTCAGAGAGAGCCTCAGTGACCATTTGCTAGGGCTCAGAAAATTACAGAAGGGATGCGGCAGGGATGACATGCAGGATTTCAGGGTGATCACTGGGAAGATAATAGAAACGGATACCCTTTGATGAAGCCTTGGTAGCTTTGGGGATCCAGGAAAGTAACTCTTTGGAGTCCCTCAGGATCCCCAGGGGGAGAGGGGAGCAGAAACATGCCATTTGGGGAGTCTCAATGTGATGCTTGAGGTGCCCAGATACACTTGGAGGAGCGCCTCGAATATCCAAGTCGTGGCAGAGCCTGGTCTAGGCCCAGGGCGTTGGCTGCTTCCTGGAGCCCACCAGCCCTCCTGTCCCCCAGCTCCCCACCAGGGCCCACCGCAGAAGCCCAGCCAGTCGTCTGCGGGCGCGCCTCCCCGGCCCCGCCGGCGGCCCCAACCCCAGCGCCTGCACCGGTGCCCCGACTGTGACAAGGCCTTCTCGTACCCGTCCAAGCTGGCCACGCACCGCTTAGCACACGGCGGCGCCCGACCCCACCCATGCCCAGACTGCTCCAAGGCCTTCTCCTACCCCTCCAAGCTAGCAGCCCACCGCCTCACGCACAGCGGCGCCCGCCCACACAGGTGCCCACACTGCCCGAAGGCCTTTGGCCACCGCTCCAAGCTGGCGGCTCACCTCTGGACCCACGCGCCCACCCGCCCCTATCCGTGTTCCGACTGCTCCAAGTCTTTCTGCTACCCTTCCAAGCTGGCGGCCCACCGCCACACCCACCACGCCACCGACGCCCGCCCCTATCCTTGCCCGCATTGCCCCAAGGCTTTCTCATTTCCCTCCAAGCTGGCTGCCCATCGCCTATGTCACGATCCCCCTACTGTGCCCGGCAGCCAGGCCACAGCCCGGCACCGATGCTCCAGCTGTGGCCAGGCCTTTGGCCAGAGACGCCTCCTGCTCCTTCATCAACTCAGCCACCACCAGGCAGAGCACAAGGGGGAGAGAGACTAAGCCCTCCCTTGGGCTCACTGTCCCTCTCTGCCCCTAGCCTTCGCCAGTAAGAGGTGGGATTTCAAAGCCCAGCTGTATGAGCTCGCCTCTTCCAGACAGCTGGCAGGGCAAGGGACTGGCCATTTATACTGGGCTCAAACTCAAAAGCCCGAGGAACTGTTTGCTCCCCTGCTTTCGGGAGAATAAAGCATCAACCACAGTTTAGCACTGGGTCTCAAACCATAGACATGAAGCTATGGTTTGACAGCGCCGGCTCTGCTTCTCCCCACACACCTACATGGCTAGGGTAAAAAAGCCTGCTACTATTGTAGGCTGAGGAGGATTGTGGGCAAACAGACTCTCTTGTTGTTACAAGTTTAAACTGGTGTCTCTCCTTTGGCCATATGACTGTATCTAAGAAATTGAAAATACATACATGTTTGTTTCAACTCTTCCACTTGTAGGAATTTATTCTATAAACTCATGCATGTGGAAAAAAAACATGTATAAGGGTGTTCACCACAGTGTGACTGTTGTGGCCAAAGACTGGAAGCCACTCAAGTGCCCAAAAACAGGTGACCAACTATTGAATTACAGCCATGGAATGGAATAGGTAGCCATAGGAAAAAAGGAAGCACTATATGTACTGATATGGAAAGATCTCCAAGATACACTAGGTGATAAAAGCAAGAACAAAGGCTATACCACTGATCTTTTAAAGACATTGAAACGCGCAAGCTTCAGGCTGGGTATGGTGGCTCACACCTGTAATCCCAGCACTTTGGGAGGCTGAGGTGGGAGGACAGCTTGAGGCTAGAAGCTCAATAACAGCCTGAGCAACACAGCAAGATCCCATCTCTACCAAAAAAAAAAACAACAAAAAAAAAAACTTAGGTGTGGGTGTGGTGGCATGCGCCTGTAGTCCCAGCTACTTGGGAGGCTGAGGTGGGTGGATCACTTGACCTGGCAGGTAAAGGCTGCAGTAAGCTGTGATCATGCCACTGCCTTCTAGTCTAGGTGACAGAGCAAGAGCCCATCTGTAAAAGAGAAAAAAAGCCCAAGCTTCAGAGCCATCCCTGACCCATTTCTTAGAAGTTGCCAGGCCTTTGACAAGCTTTGTCACTCCTGTGGACTCAGATGCCTTTACTGTAAAATGGGTGAGTTATAAGGCATTTGTAAGGGGCAAGCATCACTTCAGGCAAAGTCAGTTCCCCTGTTGGAGCCTGTTTCTCCCATTATAAAATAAGGATGAGCAAGCTTAACACTGGATTGTTCTACATCCATTCTACAAATGTTAAGCACCTCCTGTGTGCTGCATGGGGTGTTGGGGGCACAGTATTGAAGACAGACCTGGTCTAGTGAGGAAAGTGGATACTAATTTTAAAAAGCAGCAGGCCAGGCACAGTGGCTTAGGCCTATAATCCCAGCACCTTGGGAAGCCAAGGCAGGTGGACCACTTGTGGTCAGGAGTTCGAGACCAGCCTGGCCAACATGGCAAAACCCCGTCTCTACTGAAAATACAAAAACTGTATGGGCATGGTGGTGCAGACCCATAATCCTAGCTACTTGGGATGGGGAGCCTGAGGCACAAGAATCGCTTGAACCCAGAAGGCGGAGGTTGCAGTGAGCCAAGATTGTGCCACTGCACTCCAACATAGGTAACAGAGACTCTACCTCAAAAAAAAAAAAAAAAAAAAAGCAGCAGCAGCCAAGTCATTCATTCATTTATGTATGTATGTATGCATGTATGTATGTAGAGGCAGGGTCTCTCTATGTTGCCCAGGCTAGTCTGAACTCCTGGAGTTAAGCAGTCCTCCCACTTTGGCCTCCCAAAGTGCCCCAAGTCCATTTAGAAGAACAAGTAGGAGAGCCTTGGTTCCCCACCCCCTCAACCCAGATACAAGAATTATCAGAAACCTCTGCAGTAATGAAATTGGTGGTGTTGGCTTGAAAACAGGCCAGATGAAGGTAACTGCGAGCTCAGAAACAGACCTGTGCTTATGCTGACATATGACAAACTGGACATATAGATCTGGGAGTGGCAACCTTTTTCTGTAAAAGGCCAAAGAATACAGACGGTCCCTGATTTATAACGGTTTAAGGACATTCCAACTTTATGATGAGTTCATCTGGATGTAGCACCATTGTAAGTCAAGGAGCATCTTTCTTTTTTTTTTT